>NC_064626.1:825836137-830836137 GCF_023864275.1 Schistocerca cancellata
GAAAGTTGTAATTAGAAACTAGTGTGTGAAGAAGCTGGAGGAAATTTACTTTGCATTCTACATATAAGAGTGGGCCTCTTAAACCACTAACCAGCTTTGAAGTATCTGCCTTATCACATTTCAGTAAATGTCACTGAATATTGGCTTCAAGAAAATAGTGTAATGTATAAAAATGGTAGACACATTGCAGGTCTATACAAAGTTCATGAGAAAAACCTGAAAATTTATTGGAACAATATTTTTAAGATAGCTAATAAACTGTTTCATATAGTTTGTTTTGGAAATTGTTTTCAGTATAGTTGTTCTAATGAATAATATTTATGTAGCATGCATTTACTCGAAATAAATCAGATGGATCATCTGAGAGGAGAGGAGATCTGTGGTACGTGCCACTTGTGCTTCTCAGAAGTGACCAGAGAGAAGGAAGATTGTTGGACCAAGTGCTCTGGATGAAAAAAGAAGAAAAAATTACTTTAGAAAACATGCCACCATCCGACAGTTTCATTCTTGTTGACCCAGATATCATAGGTCAGTATTTTAAATATTATCTTGCATGTGTAATTATTTCTGGGAGTTTAATGAATAATGACATGAGACAAAAATCCTGCTATAGTGGAAGAAGCAAAAACAAGTGCTGATAACTAATGGTGAGTCTCTCTCACTTGGAATGTTACTTTTAGTCAGAACACAGCCCAGAATGTCTTTTATGCTTGTTGGTTATTGATAATGTTATAATGTGTAACCTTCACTAAAATTTTGTTTATTACAACAGAAAATGTCCTTCATTGTATGCACAGGTTCAAAATTTTCGAACACTTTACTTTTCAAATGTAAAGTGGTTTATGTTGCTTTCTGTCACCCTTATGCAGAGTAGGAAGCATCAGTTCACAATAAAAGGTCTGTTCAAAAAATTCTGGAACATTCATAATTTTGCACCAATGGTGTGTTGGAGTGAAATGCATTTGGTATCCCTGCTCACACTTGTGTATAATGTGTATCTGCTGGAAGTTTCGTTGTTGTATGTCTGTTAGTTATTGTTCAGTGCTGTATTGAGCAGAACATTGTGTCACACAGTTTGTGAATGTCAAGATGGCAGAGTTAGGGGAACAATGCAACTGCACTAAATTTTGCATGAAACTGAAGGAAACCTTTACAGAGAGACAGCAAATGATGCAGGAAGCCTACGGTGATGAGTGCTTCAGCCATACTGGTGTTACAAATGGTTCACAGGCCTTAAAAATGGCCAGATAGAAGTTAAAGGTGACTCTTTGACGTCTAACAATGATGCTCATGTCAAGAACATCAACAAAATTGTGCATGCTAATCAAAGACTGACTGTCTGAGAGATTGCTGAAGAATTTAACTTATCAGTTGGATCATGTCATGAAATCCTGACACAGCATCTTGGAATGTGTTGTGCTGCTGCTGAGTTTTTCCCACGGGTCATGAGTCAAGACCAGAAAGACCTTCACCTTGCAATCTGTGAAGAGCTTTTGGATCACACAAATGAGCATGGGATGTTCCTTAAGACAATCATAACTGGCAATGAGATGTGGCTCTACAGTTATGAAATTAAGACTGAGATTTAGCCTTCACAATGGGTCAGGGAAGGTTGTCCAAGATTAAAAAAAACTCATCACGTCAGGTCAAATGTCAAAGGCATGCTGATAATTTTCTTTGACTTTGAAGGATTAGTTCATCATGAAATCACACCACATGGACAAACTATTAATCAGTGGTATTATCAGGACATGTGTGATGCCTGAAAGAAAATGTGAGAAGAAAACAGCCTGGAATGTGGTGAGACAACTCATAGCTCTTGCATCATGATAACACATCTACACATTCATCCCTGTTGGTGTGTGACTATTGCACAAAAAATGAAATACAGTGCTGCCTTATCCTTTATACTCTCCAGACCTGGCCCCTGGGGATTTTATTTATTTACAAAGTTGAAAACCCTATTGAAGGGACAATGATTTGCAACAATAGATGAGATATAAGAAAATTCACAGATAGTGCTTCATGTGATCCAGGAGAGGAAATGGCATTGGGAACGGTGTATCAATTGTGGAGGGCAGTATTTTGATGGAGACCATGGACAATAAGTAAAAACTAAGTGTACAAAAAATTTGTGGATGAAGCTCTGGAGATTTGTGAACAGACCAGATATAACATTCAGCAGAGTTACATTTTCATTTTTCCTTTTGAAACGCGTCACCTGAAGTTTGATGAAAATCAATCATGTTCTACATTTGTAATGTTTTGCTAATACTAAGTGCATCAAGAAGACTATGTTAACCCATACAGAAGTATAGTACTGTAGGTATCTCTCTTGCACAGGTGGCCACTTAAATTATTAATAAGAATCAGACCACTACATCGATTAATTGCACCACAGAAATAATTCTAAACACAGAAATGGAAAACATAAAACATGGAGTCCCAAAATGTACACTGTTGAGTCTGCTCCATTATATAAATTACAAGCCAATGGCCTTGGAGGAGGTTTCAATAAGTCTTATGTTTGCTGAGGGTACAAGCATACAAATGAAGGGATCAAGCACAATCACACCAGAAACAGCCCAGAAAATAGATGGTCAGGACTATCTTCTAAGTGGCCCATGAAAAGGTTGGCACAAGAGGATGTCATATGGTCAGGCTCATTGGTGATAACTTCAGGATCTGTATTCAGGAGCAAGACGCATTATCCTCATTCTTCCTCAAACTCAGCACCTTCTCTCCCATCCACTTCACCTGATTCTTCTCAACCAAATATGCCACCACCTAGGACATTGACTTCCACTGCTCTGACGACTCCATCCACATCTCTGTATGTATCAGACACCCTAACCATCAACAATACCTGCATTTCCCTAGCTGGCATTCCTCCCACATAAAAAAATTAGTCCTATTCATAATAGTACCTTAATAAGACTCCTTGGCACTGCTGTCTCAGCATTTCAAGCTGTAAATAGTCAAACTTCTTGAACATGTACTAATGACAGCCTACTTCAAGTGCAGTGGAGAATTTTGTGAACAGATGGGTGGAGTGGCCATGGGATCCGCACTGGCTCTAGGGATTGCAAATCTCTACATGGGACACTTTGAGGAGGTGGTCCTTCAAACTGATTGCCAGAAACTCAAGCACTTCTTTCATTATTTCAATGATACTTTGGTGGTATGGGAGCATGGACAGGCTCCAGATGAGTCCCTGGACCACTTTAACAGCATCCATCAAAACACTGCTTTCACTTTGGCAGTAGAGGACAATAGTTGACTCCCTATCTTGGATGTACTAATAAAGAAGAAGGCAGATGGTACACTAGGCCATTCAGTTTATGGGAAGAAGACCCACACAGACCTGTACCTGCTTGTAATGAGCTGCCAACATCCAGTGGACGTTTCCTGATGTAAGGACAAATCATATCTTTCAAGTATTCAGCAAGTGAGTATGTCAGGGCACCAATACTGTTAATAATAGGGCACAGAGGCACTCCACCTCAGGCTCAATGGAAAGATACATATTTATTCCAATATGTTGATGACACATTTGTCATATGGCCACATGGAAGAGACAAGCTGAATGGTTCCTCAGACATCTCAGTTTCATAGACCAAAATATTAATTTGCCATGAAGTCTGAAGTGGATGGAATGCTCCTCTTTGTGGACATCATAGTAGAAAGAAGTGCAGATGGCACGATGGACCACAGTGTGTACTGTAAGAAGCTGCACACTGGCCTATACTTACAAGTGGACAGAGCCACCACCTGGTGCTGTGGGGTAGTGGGCCCAAAAAGTTGGTACATAGTGCACACAACCTCTCCAACAATGAGAGTCTCAACCAAAAACTTGAACATCTAAAGACGGCGTTCTGGATAAACAACTACACAGAGTGGCAAATTCAGAGAGCTTTATGTCCTACACTGACTGTACAGTTGTTGGAAACAGAAGAGAAACTTCAGGAGGATGTGGCCATTGTGTTTATTCCATTTTGTGGTGCATTACCTGGGAGGAATGGACAAACATCAAGTGAAAATTGTCTTCTGCCAACCAGCTAAAACACCATCACTGCTTGGTAGTGTAAAAAGGAAGACCTCACAGTACAGAAATGCAGGGTCTATCAGGTCCCCTGCGAACGTGCAGTGACTTATGTATGCCAAATGGTATATACTGTTAAATATCATGGCCAAGAACACCAGCAGGTCATTGGACTGCAGCAACCTAACAAGTTGGCAGTTACTGAACATTGCCTATTCGCAGAATGGATTGTGACCATACTGAGTATTTGATTTAGTCTAACTTCTGGGACTGCGTAATTAAATAATCTATTAAGGTTTGAGTAAGAAAGCCCTTATTAGCTATGAAAAGTGGTTACCTCCTTAGTAAGACCTGGGAACCTGCACTGAGTCTGGTTCAGAAGAGGAAGGGGATATCCTATGATGAACTGACTTTGGGGGGGAGGGGGGGGGGGGGCAGAGCAACAGCAGAAACGCCACCAGCACATGTGCATGGGCACAACCCTCGGACAGAATGGTTGATGGCAGGAGGCCTGTGTCCAATGGACACTGATGTCCAATCATTCATGCGTGAACTATTTCATCAAACTAATGAACTGCCTATTGGGTGTCTGTTGGATGGCAGTGTCATCATGCAAAATACTATCTTTATCATGTGACATGCTTGAGAAACTGTTTCATTCACAGTGTGAATTCTTGCTGCTCCTGCACTTTCTGCTGTGTGTCTTCTATTATGGAACATTGTCCACAATCTTGTGCTGCTGCTGCTGACCTGTGTCTTCCATGGCAGAGCATTGTACATATCCACATCTACATCTACATCTCCATGACTACTCTGCAATTCACATTTAAGTGCTTGGCAGAGGGTTCATCGAACCACAATCATACTATCTAACCTACCATTCCACTCCCGAACAGCGTGTGGGAAAAACAAACACCTAAACCTTTCTGTTTGAGCTCTGATTTCTCTTATTTTATTTTGATGATCATTCCTACGTATGTAGGCTGGGCTCAACAAAATATTTTCGCATTCGGAAGAGAAAGTTGGTGACTGAAATTTCGTAAATAGATCTCGCCACGACGAAAAACGTCTTTGCTGTAATGACTTCCATCCCAACTCGCGTATCATATCTGCCACACTCTCTCCCCTATTACATGATAATACAAAATGAGCTGCCCTTTTTTGCACCCTTTCGATGTCCTCTGTCAATCCCACCTGGTAAGGATCCCAGACCGCACAGCAATATTCTAACAGAGGACGAACGAGTGTAGTGTAAGCTGTCTCTTTAGTGGACTTGTTGCATCTTCTAAGTGTCCTGCCAATGAAACGCAACCTTTGGCTCGCCTTCCCCACAATATTATCTATGGGGTCTTTCCAAATGAAGTTTTTCGTAATTTTAACACCCAGGTACTTAGTTGAATTGACAGCCTTGAGAATTGTACTATTTATTGAGTAATTGAATTCCAACGGATTTCTTTTGGAACTCATGTGGATCACATCACACTTTTCGTTATTTAGCGTCAACTGCCACCTGCCACACCATACAGCAATCTTTTCTAAATCGCTTTGCAACTGATACTGATCTTCGGATGACCTTACTAGACAGTAAATTACAGCATCATCTGCGAACAACCTAAGAGAACTGCTCAGATTGTCATCCAGGTCATTTATATAGATCAGGAACAGCAGAGGTCCCAGGACGCTTCCCTGGGGAACACCTGATATCACTTCAGTTTTACTCGATGATTTGCCGTCTATTACTACGAACTGCGACCTTCCCGACAGGAAATCACGAATGCAGTCACGCAACTGAGACGATACCCCATAGGCCTGCAGCTTGATTAGAAGTCGCTTGTGAGGAACGGTGTCAAAAGCTTTCCGGAAATCTAGAAATACGGAATCAACTTGAGATCCCCTGTCGATAGCGGCCATTACTTCGTGCGAATAAAAAGCTAGCTGCGTTGCACAAGAACGATGTTTTCTGAAACCATGCTGATTACATATCAATAGATCGTTCCCTTCAAGGTGATTCATAATGTTTGAATACAGTATATGCTCCAAAACCCTACTGCAAACCGACGTCAATGATATAGGTCTGTAGTTAGATGGATTACTCCTACTACCCTTCTTAAACACTGGTGCAACCTGAGCAATTTTCCAATCTGTAGGTACAGATCTATCGGTGAGCGAGTGGTTGTATATGAGTGCTAAGAAGGGAGCTATTGTATCAGCGTAATCTGAAAGGAACCTAATCGGTATACAATCTGGACCTGAAGACTTGCCCGTATCAAGTGATTTGAGTTGCTTCGCAACCCCTAAGGTATCTACTTCTAAGAAACTCATGCTAGCAGCTGTTCGTGTTTCAAATTCTGGAATATTCCATTCGTCTTCCCTGGTGAAGGAATTTCGGAAAACTGCGTTCAATAACTCCGCTTTAGCGGCACAGTCGTCGGTAACAGTACCATCGGCACTGCGCAGCGAAGGTATTGACTGCGTCTTGCTGCTTGTGTACTTTACATATGACCAGAATTTCTTCAGATTTTCTACCAAATTTCGGGGCAATGTTTCGTTGTGGAACCTATTAAAGGCATCTCGCATTGAAGTCCGTGCCAAATTTCGTGCGTCTCTAAATTTTAGCCAATCTTTGGGATTTCGCGTTCTTCTGAACTTCGCATGCTTTTTCCCTTGCCTCTGCAACAGCGTTCGGACCTGTTTTGTGTACCACGGGGGATCAGTTCCATCTCTTACCAATTTATGAGCTATGAATCTCTCAATTGCTGTTGCTACTATATCTTTGAATTTGAGCCACATCTCGTCTACATTTGCATAGTCAGTTTGGAAGGAATGGAGATTGTCTCTTAGGAAGGCTTCTAGTGACACTTTATCCACTTTTTTAAATAAAATTATTTTGCCTTTGTTTCTGGTGGATTTGGAAGAAACGGTATTGAGCCTAGCTACAATGACCTTGTGATCACTAATCCCTGTATCAGTCATGATGCTCTCTATCAGCTCTGGATTGTTTGTGGCTAAGAGGTCAAATGTGTTTTCACAACCATTTACAATTCGCTTGGGTTCATGGACTAACTGCTCGAAATAATTTTTGGAGAAAGCATTTAGGACAATCTCGGAAGATGTTTTCTGCCTACCGCCAGTTTTGAACTAGTATTTTTGCCAACATATCGAGGGAAGGGTGAAGTCCCCACCAACTATAACTGTGTGAGTGGGGTATTTATTGTTACAAGACTCAAATTTTCTCTGAACTGTTCCGCAACTATATCATCGAAGTCTGGGGGTCGGTAGAAGGAGCCAATTATTAACTTAGTTCGGCTGTTAAGTATAACCTCCTCCCATACCAATTCGCACAGAGTATCTACTTCGACTTCACTACAAAATAAACCACTACTGACAGACACAAACACTCCACCACCAATTCTGCCTAATCTATCTTTCCTGAGCACCATCTGAAACTTCGTAAAAATTTCTGCAGAACTTATTTCAGGCTTTAGCCAGCTTTCTGTACCTATAACAATTTCAGCTTCTGTGCTTTCTATTAGCTCTTGAAGCTCAGGGACTTTCCCAGCACAACTACAACAATTTACAACTACAGTTCCAACTGATCCTTGATCCAAGCACGTCCTGTATTTGCCATGCACCCTTTGAGATTGCAGCCCACCCCATACTTTCCCGAGGCCTTCTAACCTAAAAAACTGCCCAGTCCACGACACACAGCCTCCGCTACCCGTGTAGCCGCCAGCTGAGTGTAGTGAACTATTGACCTATTCAGCGGAACCCGAAACCCCGCCACCCACCACATCCTCACACCAGCTCTGCCCCTGCTCCTGCTGCTTCTGCTCCATACCTGGCCACCTTCTGAGATGATTGCCTTGTACTCCAGGTGCCATCCATCTGCAGCTGCTCATTTTGGTTTTTCTTCTACCTTCTCCAGACACTGTTCATCTTCTGTGGCTTGCTCCAACTTCTTCTTCTTCTTCTTCTTCTTCTTCATCTTCTTCTTTTCTCTCACTGTCTTGGCTCTGCCCCTAGCTTGCATATAGATTGTTCATGTAAACAAGAGATTATCAAAGCCATTCAATGTTTTTGTTTAATCTTGGGCTGAGTGGGTTGGACATTTCAACATGGCTGCCATCTATTATGGATTGTCCGTAACTGTTTCAGATTTATCACTTCAATTACATAATTGTGGGAAGTTACTAAAAATTATGAAAATAGACATTTTATAATTTGAAATTTTGAAAAATGAGAAAAAGTGTTATTTTGATTTTGCTAATTATATGCTACTAAAATGTTTTATAGACTGTAATGATTTCCTTTCTGAGTCCATGAATGACCTTTTTTTTTCTTTTTTTCCACTTCAAATGCTAAGAAATGTTATACTGAGTGGCAACAAAAATTTTTTGTTCTGTGTACATGAATTTAAGGATAGGGAAAAGACTACTTATAAACAAAGTGATAATTTTATGCCCAGGAATAAGAGGAGGCAGTGCATGATGAGAAAGGATTGTGAATATTTTGTGTAAAACAATGAAACCAGTCCCCTCCTTTAATAATGAAAGTGGATTTTGTCTCCACATTTTATTTTCATTAATAACTTGTGGGATATATGTGTACTGATTTTGCAGTATTTCAAAATTACAGAAACATTTCTATGGCACCCTTGATGTTTACCAAACTAATTTTTAGCCTTTCCTCTTAACTTGATTGCTAATTATTAAATATAGCAGAGCCAGAGCAAATTCTAAGTAGAGGTGAGAGGCTTGGCCCACACAGGATCCTTCTGGGATTACTATTAATTGCTAACTGGACTGTCGCAATGATGCTCCATCACCATACATTGTTCACAGCTCCCAAATTTCCTTCACCACATGTGCACATCCTGCCAACTTCCAGTGGCATCATCTCAGTCGGAGCCACATCTATGTCCAGCCAATGGCCAACCAAAGCCCTTCCTGTGGTGTTTCCTTTGTATTCTGCAAGTGTATTTGTTTGCTTTTGCTTCTGTTGTTGCTTTTTAGGCATTACATAGCCCACATATGTGACAAGATGTCATAGTGCCACCATGTCTCTTCAGTATGTATGTTGAAAATGTAGGAGTGGGAGCATGGGCAAATTAAAATGCAAACCTCAACAAAGTGACATAGATAGTCATTCTTAACTTACTGGAAATGAGATTGCAACTGCAATGACATATGACATAAGAGTCATTAGCCATTCAAAATTGAGTAGCAGCTGTTGCCACAGAAAAACAGATGTAACATAACAGGGAATGTGTCTACTGGGATACTAAATAAAATCAAGCTTACTTCATATGAACATCCTGTATTGTAATGTCAAGGTATTTTGTTCATGTATGTTAGATCAGTATGCTTAGTTACACAATGGTATGTGGAGGAGAAGATGTGGAAGGGACAAGATGGCTGATGTGTTGAACAGAAGTTCCTTATCTTTCATGTCATGTGGCAATACCAGACTGCAACATTAGGGTTGAATTCTTGTCTCAGTGCAACACAAATGGAAACAACAGCATGATGCTCTTAGAGCTTTCCACACAGGAAGATGCAAAGCAATGATTTCAAAATAAGTATGTTACATGATGACAGTGAGGACTGAACAAACTACTGCAGAAATGTTAAAATAGTTGATGCAAAAATACAGAATAAAAGTTGACTAGCAGTAACAAAAAATCATTGCGAGATAAATAGCAAAGGCTAGCATCATCAAAAAAAGCATAAAAGGTGGAAAGAAAATCAGTGCTAAGGAACGTCAAGCTAGATGTACAATCATGCATGTTATGCAGCTGAATCATCTGTAAAAGCTGGTCAGATGACAGCTTCAAGCATCCAAAACATTTTATATTATTGAATGGCAATGCAATGGCTCAAGAGATTGACATGTTTATGGTGACAGTAAATTTGGAGTAGATAAGAGTTTAACAGAAGTCATGGTAGAATCACTGCTAGGAGTCAAAGACCCTGTTTAGTATGCTGGATACTTCGGTGGGGACACATATCAGTTAATAGCATGGTCACAATACTGGCACCAAATGAGCAGCTGTTGACACAGCAATGAAGGAGATCAAGTATGTAAATAAGGACTTCAAAAGACATTTGTGTTTAGGCAGTTATTTCACACACTCTTCAGTGCAGGAGTTACAGAGAAAAAAGTAGCCATGGAAGGCTGAAATGGTATGTGAGACTTCTGTGTTGCTCCACTATAAGTAGCAAAAACAATTTCTTAAGCGATAAGCAGTGTTGTTTCAGTTGGGTCATTGCAGGATCATACAAGCTAATGACAGAGCCATATAGTAATTTTAAATGCAGATGTGTGATACATGTTTGGTTGTAGTTTGTAAGCATGAAGATTTGAACTTTTTGTCTGTTCAGTTAAGTAGAACAATAAGATACTTTTTGAGGATCTTATATCGAAAGTTTTTGATTTATTTTTCTCTGTTATTCTGCAGAACAACAATGTGTGGTAAATATTTCATGTACATAAATATTTTATGTGTATATGTATATCATATTCTGTGTTTTAAGGATGGTTCAAGGGATCCACTCAAAGTCTGTCATGCACAAATATGTAAGAGGGAATAATTCCCAAAGCTGTCCACTCCAAAGAATGGCAGGAGGAGGTGGTGAAGTGAGACAAACAACAACAGAATGAGGCATTCTCATCTGCTCATGGTTTGAACTTGTGGAGGCCCTTACATTCAAAGAACAGGCTGAATTGACATTCAGTGACCAAAGCGTGTGGCACTATGGTCATGGCCATGAAAGCTGCTAGGCTGTGTCACAGAATGTGCTGACTTTCTAATGAACACAACCAATGTGATGGCAGGCTTTCAGACATTTCAAGTGTCAAGAAATCTGCTCCTGGGCTACAACGGGTGGTACAAGAAGGTGGCCAGGCAGTGGTGAAGACAGCATCGACAACACTGTTTAACAGGCATAGATAGTAGGCTTAGCCCCTAAACTGACTGCACTGTGATCTGCCCTATTTCACATAGAATGTAATTTGTGTGGATGACCTGTGTGATGTGTGAAGCAGATACATTCAGGATGTACAGAGGGTGGATGGTGCAAAGTGTTATATGAGCTATGCATGTTTATCGCAGCACTAGCTCGATGAGGTGCTTCTGGAACATTGACACATATAGAATTATTAGAAGTCCCACATAGTTATAAAAGAGGGAAGGAGATCCTGTCAGTTGCCATAAAATGTGTTCAAATTCCTGCAAAATATCTATGATGTCAATAGAATGTATTGGTGACATAGTGACTTTCAGTGTAGGTAATGATGTTGCCACATGCATGTGCATTAAGCAACAAAATTGTTCAAATGGCTCTAAGCACTATGGGACTTAACATATAAGGTCATCAGTCCCCTAGACTTAGAACTACTTCAACATAACTAACATAAAGACATCAACACATCCATGCCCGAGGCAGGATTTGAACCTGCGACCGTAGCAGCAGTGCAGTTCTGGACTGAAGCACCTAGAACCACTCAGACACAGTGGCCAGGACATTAAGCGCCAACTGTCAGCTGTTGCAACAAGTATTGCGACAGAGAAGTAGATGCATCAGGCTAAGTTCTCCAACAGAACAGTGAAATAGGTCAGGGAATGGTTAACACCACGCTGAACACCCAATAGAGGCGATTAAGCTGGTTAACTATAGTGGTTCAAACATGTTCCAAATAACCATTTTTTAGATTATTATTGGAGTGCATGGCATACCACAGCTCCTCGTGCCCTGGCCTCACACTGTGCAAATTCTGTTGTCATTGATGCTGCACTTATGTGTTGATTGCATGGCACCACATCCACTGACATTGGATCATAATATAACAGCCTATTGATCAAATTTAATGAATGGACAAAATTTGTGTTGAGAAAATTGTTCGCAACATGGCAACTTCCACGTAGATTGTTGAGTTAGATCACAAAATGGTTACAAAGTTCTTAGAGGCAGAGAATGTATGTGTAAATGTATAATTGTGAGCCATCTATATGAGCTCAGAAGCAAAAATGTAGTAAGTTAATGTCAGAAATTTTGTTTGTATAAACCTACTGTGTACTGGAAAATGAACAAGAAGGCATCATATGTGTAAGCATGTGTTGGCTCCCTCAGCTAGGCTTTCGATGAAACTTCCTGTCACCATGCAAACAGATCACACATGGCAGAACCTGATTGAGTGGCCAACACACTAGATATGTGTTCTTCACGATTGCAGTCTTGGTGCAGAGACCTGAAGGGCTGTCACAAAAAGCCCACTTTGAATCCTTCTATCACTGGGCCAATCTGCTCCACCACGTATGTATGACTCACCACTGAAAACCCAAGCAGGCGGGGAGAAGCTGTGGATGTGATTATCACAGAACAATAGACATGGTGGATCTGTTCTTTGTTTTATTAGACCAAATTGGAGATCTTGCAGCTAAACATATGGAACAGTAGAAAAAAAGAAAGAACTGCCATCTGAGTAGAGATTGGCATCACAGATAATCAAGGTACTGAGGTTTTCAGAATATCTGAGCATCAGTGTTGTATTTCTGTTAGTATTTGGCAGTTATGAATGGATAAGTAATCATTATGGTTTGATGATACAAAAGGGTAGTATCAAATGTAGGAATCTGTGGAGATATGAGAAAAATATCCAGGCATAACCAATGGGGTGACTGTGAAGAGTCTATACGTAATAAAAGAAGTCCTCTTATATGGTATCTGGTAAGAACAATAGTCTGCCCACCTGGGCCCATCAACAATGACATTAAACTGTTGATGACTGGAAACATGTTGCTTTGTCAGATGAGTCTCATTTCAAACTGTATCTTGCCTATCATATCAGTGAAACTCTCACTCTTATTGTGCGATAACACAAAATGGGCTGCCCTTCTTTGCACTTTTTCAATGTCCTCTGTCAATCCTACCCGGTACAGATCCCACACCATGGAGCAATATTCCAGCAGAGGACGGACAAGTGTAATGTAGGCTGTCTCTTTAGTGGGTTTGTCACATCTTCTAAGTGTTCTGCCAACTAAGCACAGTCGATGTTTTGCCTTCCCCACAATATTATCTATGTGGTCTTTCCAATTTAAGTTGCTCATAATTGTAATTTCTAGGTATTTAGTCAAAGTGACAGCCCTTAGATTTGTGCAATTTATTGTATACCAAAAATTTATCAGATTTCTTTTAGTACCCATGCGGATCACCTAGCACTTTTCTTTGTTTAGTACCAATTGCCTCTTCTCGCACCATACAGAAATTCTCTCTAGATCACTTTGGTTCAAATGGCTCTGAGCACTATGGGACTTAACATCCATGGTCATCAGTCCCCTAGAACTTAGAACTACTTAAACCTAACTAACCTAAGGACGTCACACAACACCCAGTCATCACGAGGCAGAGATAGATCATTTTGTAATTGGAATTGACCGTCTGATGTTTTACTAGATGGTAAATTACAGCATCATCTGCAAACAATCTAAGGGGGCTGCTCAGCTTATCACCCAGATCATTTATGTAAAGCAGGAATAGCAGAGGGCCTATGACCTACCTTGCAGAACACCAGGTATCACTTCTGTTCTACTCAATGATTTACCATCTATCACTACAAACTGTGACCTCTCTGAGAGGAAATCATGAATCCAGTCACACAACTAAGGCAATACTCCATATGCACACAATTTGATTAATAGTTTCTTGTGAAGAACGGTATCAAAAGCCTTCTGGAAATCTAGGAATATGGAATCGATCTGAGGTCCCTTGTCGACAGCACTCACTACTCATTGGAATAAAGAGCTAGCTGTGTTGCACAAGAATGATATTTTCTGAATCCATGCTGGTTGTGTATCAATAAGTCATTTTCTTCAAGGTGATTCATAATATTCGAGTACAGTATTTGTTCCAAAATCATACTGCAAATTGAGGTCAGTGATAAGGGTCTGTAATGCAATGGGTTACTCCCATTTCCTTGCTTGAATATTGGTGTGACCTGTGCTACTTTCCAGTCTTTAGGAACAGACCTTTCATAAAGTGAGCGGTTGTATATGATTGCTAAGAAAGGCACTATTGTGTCTGCATACTCTGAAAGGAACCTGATTGGTATACCATCTGGACTGGAAGACTTGCCTTTCTTAAGTGATTTGAATTGTTTTGCAACACCTAAGATATCTACTTTTATGTCACTCATGCTAACAGCTGTTCTGGTTTCAGATTCTGGAATATTTACTTCATCTTCTTTCGTGAAGGAATTATTAAAAACTGTATGTACTAACTCCACTTTAGTGACACCATCATTGGTAACATTTCCATTGCTATCACGCAGTGACAGTATAGACTGTTTTTTGCCACTGGTGTACTTTATATACAACTAGAATCTCTTTGCGTTTTCTACCATATTCCGAGACAATGTTTCATTGTGGAAAGTATTAAAAGCATCTCGCATTGATGTCCGCACTAAATTTCAAGCTTTCGTGAAACTTAGCCAGTCTTGGGGATTTTGCATTCTTCTGAATTTGGCATGCTTTTCTCGTTGCTTCTGTAACAGTGTTCTGACATGTTTTGTGTGCCATGGTGGATCAGTCCCGTCTCTTATTAACTTATGCGGTATGAATCTATCTGTTGCTGTCAATACTGTATCTTTGAATTTGAGCCATATTTGGTTCACAATTACATAATTAGCTTGGAAGGAAAGGAGAATCTCTCTTAGGAAGGCATCAACTGAATTTTTATCTGCTGTTTTAAATAGATATATTTTGCGTTTATTTTTAGTGGTTTTGGTTGATATGGTTTTGAGCCTTCCTACAATGACCTTGTGTTCACTAATCCCTGTATCCATCATGACGCTCTCTATTAGATCAGGATTATTTGTGGCTAAGAGGTCAAATGTCTTTTTGAAACCATTTACAATTTGTGCGGGCTCAAGAACTAATTGTTCAAAGTAATTCTCAGAGAAAGCATTTAGTACAATTTTGGAAGATGTTTTCTGTCTACCACCGACTTTGAGTATGTATTTTTGCCAACAAATCGAGAGTAGATTGAAGTCTCCACCAATTATAACTGCATGAGTGGGGTACTTGTTTGTAATGAGATTCAAGTTTTATTTGAACCGTTCAGCTATTATATCATCTGAGTCTGGGGCTCAGTAGGAGCCAATTATTATTTTGGTACGGCTGTTGAATATAACATCTACCCATAGTAATTCACAGGAATTATCTATTTCAACTTCACTACAAGGTAAACTACTATCAACAGACACAAACACACCACAACCTACTTTATCTAATCTATCCTTTCCCAACATTGTTTGTACCTCTGTCAAAATTTCAGCAGAATTTATCTCCAGTTTTAACCAGTTTTCTGTTCCTATAATGATTTCAGCTTCAGTGCTTTCTATCAGGACTTGAAGCTCTGGTACTTTTCCAACACAGCTACAACAATTTACAACTACAATGCCGACTGTTGTTTGGTCGATTCTTGTCATTTCTTTGCCCTGTACCCCTTGAGACTGGAGCCGTTTCTGATCTTTCTCTAGACTGTCTAATCTAAAAAAACACCCAATCCACACCATACAGCCCCTGCTACCCATGTAGCCGTCTCCTGTGTGTAGTGGACACTTGACCTATTATTGGAATCCAAAATCCCACCACCCTATGGCGCAAGTCGAGGAATCTGCAGCCTACACAATCGCAGAACCGTCTGAGCCTCTGATTCAGATGCTCCACTTGGCTCTGTATCAAAGGTCCGCAATCGGTTCTGTAGGCGATACTGCAGATGGTGAGCTCTGCCTTCATCTCACTAGCAAGACTGGCAGTCTTCACCAACTCAGATAGCTGCCGCAAACCAGAGAGAATCTCTTCCAATCCGTAGCAACACATGTCATTAGTGCCAACATGAGTCACCACCTGCAGTTGGATGCACCCTGTACCCTTCATGGCATCCCGAAGGACCCTTTCCACATCTTAGATGATACCCCCCGGTATGCACACAGAGTGCACATTGGCTTTCTTCCCGTAGGTAGCTACCACATCCCTAAGGGGTTCCATCACCTGCCTAGCACTGGAGCTCCCAATGACAAGCAATCCTACCCTCTGCGCTTGTCAGGACCTCTCAGGAAGACCAGCCACTGCCACAACAGATGAGGCCACCCTTGCTGGCTCAGAAGTACTTTCAGTAGTGGGCAGTACCTCAGACCTGTTACGGAGGCATAAGGGTACAGCCTTGCGGCCAGCACCAATTTTCGCCTTCCACCCAGGGATTCGCGACCCCGCCACGGTTCGCCAATCACCGCCAGGCAAGTGTCGACTGGCAGGGACGTCCGAATCCTAGGGTGCAGTGGCATCAGAGATCCCAGGTGATGCTACAGGTTTCAGAGGCGCCAAATCGCTCGCCTCAGTTTCCCCATGTCACCACAGCCCAGGGCAACAGCCTGAAGCCTGTCGATCACAGCCAACACAGCTTCCAGCTGTTTACAGATCGTGGTCAATTCCCCCTGAATCCGTACACAACAGGTGCAGTCCGTATCCATCCTTAACAATTTTTGTCCTCTCTTTTATCTCACAAGCCATTAAAAACAAACAGATGACTGACAACTATGTGAATTTACACTATACGGGTACTAAAACATGATGCTACAAATCTCAAATACTATAATAAGCCCAAAATTTGTGAATTAAACTATGCAAGTATCCAAAAACACCCAAAGAAATTAAGAATTAAACTATGAAACAAATAAGTGAGCTAAGAGTATGACTTGCTGCTGGCTTCTGCTTATCCATCAGCAGCTGATGTGAAGGATTTATTTATTATATTTGTTAAGGGGCCTTGTAAAATCTCTATGCATAGTTTCAGTACACACATTGGTACTTCATCTAAGCCTACTGACTTTTTATTTTTACTTTTGTTTTTGAACAATTTTATTGACTTCATTCTCTGTGATTGGAAGTAACATGATATTTAGTGCAAAATTATTTACAGGTGTTATATTTGTTTGGGGGAATTTTTGCTGTAACTTCTCCGCAATACTTGAAAAATGCTCATTTACATAGTTTTCTGAGTGTTGTGGATCATTTATTATCTTATCCCCCTCCCCTAGCAGTAAGTAATTCTGCATTTGTTTGCCTCTGCCCATTTCCTTTCTTGTAACATCCCAGACTGCTTTTATTCTCAGCATTATATTTTTTTCGTTAAATGACTTTTTTGCAGCCGTCAGCACCTTCCTATAGATCTTTTTGTATCTATGATAGAAATTCAAGAATTCTGGATCATTGTGACTCCTTTTCATGGAACTGAGATATTTAAGTGTTTGGGAGGACTTCTTAATACCTGCTGTTATCCACCTGTTTTTGTGAGATGTTGATACAGACATGCATACTTTTAGAAATGCCTTTTAAAAGTCCAATTTAAATAATGTGGAAAATTTAGAGAATTCCATATTCACATTGGTTTCCTTATACACTTCATCCCAGCTTTTTTTTACTAGTTCTTTTGAAAAATCTTATATTTTGATTTCTGATAGATGTCGTTTGTAGGCTTGCAGTTTAGGGAATGATTAGATGCCTGATTTTACTGTTGTTATTTGACAGAGATGGTCTGAGAGTCTGAGATCTTTTACAGCTACATTACATTTTCCCCTGTCCATATTTGTGGCCACATGGTCAATTATTGTTGCAGTCATTGTAGTAACTCTTGTTGCACTATTGACCAATAGGAACGTGCCAGAACTTTGAAGGATATTTATGAGGGTGTCGCTGCATTCATTTATGATATTAGTGTTGATGTTAATGTCCCCACTTTATCTTGAACTTCTGTTAATTTATTCGAAAAAAGTGTGTACACTACCAGTGAGAGATCCATACACACTCAAAATAATTAATTTCTTTGCAATATCAAGCTCCGTTATTCAATATCTGATATTTCAAAGTGTTTGTCTTATCATACTGTACTGAGGTCAAGTCTTGATTTGAACTGTTTCCTTTCTGATATAAATGCATGATCCTCTACCTCTTGAAGCAGTTTTGCAGTAAGAGTTTGCCCTTTCATACAGGGATAACACTAGGTGTTGGATTTCTGTGTCTCTACACCAGTGCTCAGTAACACAAACTACTGTGCAGTTCAAAGATTGGAGCTCAGCTTCTAATAGCTGTATTCCATTTTTTATTGATTGCATGATCTGATGGAGGATTGTTAAGTCTGTGAAATGTCCCACATTACTCTTTCCAATGGTTTGTTTTTCTTTGTGAAATCTGGTCTGTGTTATATTTGGAGTGTTAAAATATGTCTTGTGAGTGATTGTTTCAGTATTTTTTAAACTGATGGAGATACTCTATAGACAGGGGAACCTGTTGTCTGGATTTATCCTACAAAGACTTACATTTCCTACCCATGACAACAGGTATTTGATCATGTGTGGCCCAAGATCCACCCCCTATACTTTCATGAATCAGCTGTACCGATCTTCCCTTCCCAGTCCTGTTTAGGTGTAGGCCATGTCTAGTGAAACCCCATCTGTTGATATTTCCGATGGGCACCAGAGAAAAATGAATGAAGTTGGCTGCCCTCAGAGCCATCCCTAACCCCACATTGATTCACCCCACAGCTCCATCGAGGTGTGGTTGGTGCCATGAGTTAGGGAAGATATCTTGTCCAGGTCACCACCTATGTCATATGTGCCATCTCTGTCCAAACTGTTTGCCACCCCAACCACTATCACTTCATGGAAAGTCCTTACATAAAGACCCTAAGTCCTCTATCACATGACTTAGTCCTGCATTTGGCTTGAAGGTACTGGTGGCCTGGTACACAGCTCCTAAACCCTCCTGTAACTGAGGGCTTTCACCTCGCCCATGGCTACTACCTAGCAGTAGCAGTTACTTCTTCCTAACACTTTGTACATTCCTAGGCTTCTTGGCCTCAGTTGAAGTGTGCTGCACATTTCCTTTTCCTTGTGCTACCTGAGGCTCTTCTCCACTTAACTCTGGCATTGGTAGATACCTGTTTTTGGTGTTGATGATAAAACTGTCAGAATTTGTTGTCTTTCTTCCTATCCTCCTACCAGTTCCCA
The DNA here is from genome assembly GCF_023864275.1 of Schistocerca cancellata. Lineage (NCBI taxonomy): Eukaryota > Metazoa > Arthropoda > Insecta > Orthoptera > Acrididae > Schistocerca > Schistocerca cancellata. The sequence continues at coordinate 825,855,243 of NC_064626.1, forward strand.
ACCACCTTCCTCTTCCCTATCTCACTTGATCCTTATCAGTTCCTTCCTTGCTTCCTCCAACTGTGCGTGAAGAGCACAGATTTTCCTTTCCTCTTCCCCAATCAAAATGTTCCTACTGCATACTCTGCAGTTCCAGGAGTGAGCCTCTTCTGTTCTCCCAACATTTTCTCCACTGCATCCCCCCCCCCCCCCTCGAAGGAAAATATTTCCTACAAGACTGGTTACAAATTCCTCTACTCACTACGCTATAACAGCTCTCACATTTCTCACTCATGGTCAGTTTTGAAAGAATAATTAAGTTTAAAGAATGTTTTAAATTTGTCAAGGATGTGAGATTGGTTGTGTGTAGACAAAAAATGACACAACGATCTTATGTGTGGTTGTTTTTGTTTTTGTACTGATTTAGAGATACAATGAAAGAAGAATTAATTAGTAATTACTTTGCTTTTAGAGAATTTACATTATCAAGCGTGTTTGGTAATGTTTTTAAATGTTTATAACTCAGAAAATTTAAGCCTAGATTGCATCTATCTAACTAGTAATTGATACGAAATGTGTTAGTTAAATACGATTTAGAAACATTTAATTACACTTTTATTATGACAATAGACACAGATGAAACTAGCACCTGTCTTTCTATAACGAGTTTTGTACTATCAAGCAAACTTGAATAGAATTTTTTGTGTATACGTCACACAGAATTTCAGTTTATGTCATGCTTATCTATTACTAAACACAGAAACACCTGAAATGCTGAATGATAAGTGAGAAAAGCAAGACATTTGATGGAGATATGCTCACTATCCTGGAGAAGAGAATGCCTGATACTGGTAGATTAGCAATGTGGAAGGGAATATGTACTATCATTTATTCATGAATGTGAATAAGGAAGTGGTACATTGTGTTGGTAAACTTTTAAAATTTACCCTCTAGGAGTGTGAAGGAAGTAAAACTGCAGGTCAAAAAATCCTGGTGGAATACTGAATAGGAAAGTTGACAGAAGACGGGATAGATCATAGCGTGAAGAGAAAATTGAAGAATTATGATGATCAGCTTGCACACTCCATGGTTACCAACCATGATTCACAAGCCTGGGGGTTATTTTGCATTTACTGATAAAAAATCACTGCAAGCTAAAAAATACAATTACAAAGTACCATACTCAGTCTTCCAACTGCCGGGCATATTGATGCCAGGGATGCAGTGTATAGTAATGTGATGCTGGGGGCAGAATTTTCCACTTCCTAACACCATTAAAAGTACTGTGTTTGACTCCATTGTAAACAGAGAGGTGGTCGGCACTGCTTGTCTGTGATAGGATTTCGGCCTATCCCTGTGGACAATTACAGAGCAATATGCCAACCGAATTTCAGCACTGACTGGGAATGTAATTTGGTATGGCTGTTGATAAGGCGATGGGAATTATTTTGTTTTTCTCTTTTTGATGACAAGGTTTCACAACAAAATCCAGTCACTTATAAAGTGATAACGTGGCTCTCTCTGCATCTGTTTGGCAGTTGCTTGGAAATTACTCTGCTGTACCTTTTGCTAGGCTATTCTAAGTCTTTGAACCAAGTCTTTAACCCAATTCAACAGATACCTGGCAGAAACTTACATAGCTCAAATGGAGAATTCAATGATCATCCATATATTACCTCATAGTCTGTATGCTCCTTTGATTCTTTAGTATGACTGCTATGTATGAAGCATGGTCACCCTGTTCACTGCTTGATATACACACAAAGACATTAGCAGATGTTAATTGACTTTTTGGGCAATATTACTGTAGGTGATGCCCAAGGACTGGAGGATGGTTGAATGATTCCAGCACCTAATTATTGCTAAATACTTTCCTCTGCAACAGACTGTAAATGCAGAGGATTCAATTTGGCTTTTGTAGTATTATTGTCCAGCAGAGTTTTATGATACATCATATCTGACGCTGGCAATTACTGCATTCCTTCAAATAGCCACGCAAATTCCTCTAGTCCTAAATAAAAAAGACTTCTCTCTGTATCCAACAAATGTGACAATTTATCTGACAAATACCACCTGAGAAATCCATGAAAAATAGGATTTTTTCACCCAAGAAAAATACATGAAAAACCTGCAAATTTTTTAGAATACCAGGAATTTTCCATTGTTTTAGTTTTCAGTTCAATTTTTGTAATTTTATCTGATACAAACCGATACTCCAGCAAAGAAATGTACTTACACCCAATGCTGCAGAATAATACTGCAGCACTAAAAATTGTGTCATTTACAATGACAAAGCACAGTACTCATACACGAGCATCTCAGCAAAATGTGTCAGATGCTTTAGGACAAAAATTATGCAATACTTCATAACAACAAGCTGCTTTTAGTGAGCATGACACTACTGTTTACACTTCTAACAGGTCATGGGAAAATGTTGCGAATGGTGGTTTGAGAAGTGTTACTTTCAAACAAAATTATCCTTTCCACAACATGAATTTCTTTATGTGTGAGAACATGTTATGAATTTCCTAAATCACTGAGTGCTTGACTCTCATTCAATTTATACTTTGACATCCAGCCACTTAGAAAAATTTCGGGCTCAGAAGACCAGCCATTTAGGCCATTATTTAAAACTTTACTAACACATTTGTATTTGTTATATTTTAAAGGGTAACACACACTAAAAGAGACCAAGCTTCAAAGTTATCTTTTCATATTCAGTTTTGTTATTTTATGGATTACAAATTATGCAATAAAAGTGGCAAAAAGTATAATCATCCCTCAAAACAAAGGGTCAATTACAAAAGGTGGCAAAAAGTATAATCATCCCTCAAAAGAAAGGGTGAGGTGAATTCTTTAGTAATTTAACATATAAATGGCTTTTCTATAAAAAAGACAAAGTGCCCAACACAACATGTATTCAGCCAAGTAACCCCAAAAATTGTTCTGTGCACAGGAATGAAATTTATAATCATACTTGTCAGTAATTTTCAATTGCTGCAATTTAAGCTATGCTCTTAGAACCCTGCCTAACCACACCCTTAGGGGGAAAAAAAAAAGCAAAAAATTTTTGACAACCAATATTATTCATGAAAGCTTAGCTTTTCTTGTAGTTGTACCAATATTATACAATAAAACTTAACTCTTCCTACATGTACGATTGCACTACTTAACAGTGATGTTGCTAGGCTGCTTACATTACATGTCATATGCTCTGAATATCTGCTATCATTGGTCAGTGAGATCACATGACATGAACTATGATTAGTTGACCAAAGCACACCACAATCTCGATTTCGGTGCTTTGGAAGCTACCATACTATATTTGGTGGAATTTATATGTCTATACATTCATAGTAGGAAAATATGAAGTGCACATGTTGCCACACATCAAAGGACTTTTCAAAATACATTTCTTTCAGGGTTTCATTTTTAAAAGTGCTGGGAAGTTCAACGTTGATGTATGAAACCTGTACCGTCCAAAGGATTGATAAGTTATACAGATCCAAGGGAAAGTACATTGTCACTTAACATGGAAAAAATGTATTTTCCCCCAGCAAAAAGAATATTTTTAACTGTAGAATTTTGGAACATGTATTATGTTAGAGTATAATGACTTTTCTGTAGACTAGAAATCTACTCTTGGAAAAGACAATCATGTGAAACCCAGCTCGTGCTATTCGTCCACGAGACTCAGAAGGCCGTAGACACAGGTTCTCAGGTAGATGCCATGTTTCTTGACTTCCGCAAGGCATTTGATACAGTTCCCCCACAGTTGTTTAATGAACAAAGTAAGAGCATATGGACTATCAGACCAATTGTGTGATTGGATTGAAGAGTTCCTAGATAACACAATGCAGCATGTCATTCTGAATAGAGAGAAGTCTTCCGAAGTAAGAGTGATTTCAGGTGTGCCACAGGGGAGTTTTGTAGGATGTTGCTATTCACAATATATACAAATGATCTTGTGGATAACATCGGAAGTTCACTGAGGCTTTTTGCGGATGATGCTACAGTATATCTAGAGGTTGTAACCATGGAAAATTGTACTGAAATGCAGGAGGATCTGCAAAGAATTTACACATGGTGCAGGGAATGGCAATTGAATCTCAATATAGACAAGTGTAATGTGCTGCAAATACATAGAACGAAAGATCCTTTATCGTTTAGCTACAATGTAGCAGGTCAACAACTGGAAGCAGTTAATTCCATAAATTATCTGGGAGTAGGCATTAGTAGTGATTTAAAATGGAATGACTATATAAAATTAATTGTTGGTAAAGTAGATGCCAAACTGAGATTCATTGGAAGAATCCTAAGGAAATGCAGTCGTAAAACAAAGGAAGTAGGTTGTAGTACACTTGTTCACCCACTGCTTGAATACTGCTCACTGGTCTGGGATCTGTACCAGATAGGGTTGATAGAAGAGATAGAGAAGATCCAACAGAGAGCAGCGAGCTTCATTACACGATAATTTAGTAATCGCGAAAGCGTTATGGAGATGATAAACTCCTGTGGAAGACTCTGCAAGAGAGACACTCAGTAGTTCAGTACGGGCTTTTGTTGAAGTTTTGAGAACATACCTTCACCGAGGAATCAAGCAGTATATTGCTCCCGCCTACGTATATCTCGCCAAGAAACCATGAGGATAGAATCAGAGAAATTAGAACCCACACAGAGGTATACTGATAATCTTTCTTTCCACGAACAATACGAGACTGGAATAGAAGGGAGAACTGACAGAGGTACTCGAGGTACCCTCCGCCACACAGTCAGATGGCTTATGGAGTATGTATGTAGGATGTAGGATGAAAGATAGTTCTGCTCGATCTACGATTCTTGATGCCACCCAGAGAACTTTTCCCATATTGCATTGGCTTTTACCACTAAGATACTTGGTTCAGTGGAAACTTGGGAAATAGGCATTTTTTTCTTGTTTTCTTGTGTCAGTATAGCGTTTTTTCCCCACCAGTATGGGATATTGCATCACTGAATTGGACAGTTTGTGACCCATAGTCAATGACACCCTGAAAATGGCATAGAAAATCACTTCCCAGAATGACATAAAAAATCCGTCCCTTTCTGACAATGCCTCCATTTCAAACCCACCATATTTCCTCCCATCAGCTGTCAGTTCAACAAGGTGAATTGCCACTGGTTTTAAAATCCCCAGCTTCAAACCACTAATGAGACAGTGAGGAAGCTGCAATGCCTGTTTATTGCCAGTGACTAGAAACATTATGCTCTTTTGACCTATAAAACTTTATAGGATTACTTAATATATTGGAAGCAAGGAAAGGTTGCTGCTCTGTTCTCTCTGGCATTTTCCTGGGCTAGGTGGTGGTGGTGGTTGTTAGGATGTTTAAGGGGGACTAAACAGCTAAGGTCATCAGTCCCCCATTCCAAAAACAGGCGAGACATTAAGGCGCGGAGCAGATAAAATCCCTAGGGGAAGGATACTCCCCCCCCCAGGCCCTAAAAGAACACAAATGCGGTAACAAATACGACAGACATGAAGAGGACAGATGAACACCAGACAGAAAGAAACAGAAGAAAAGAAGATGGCCGGAGACTGGTTGACTGGCCATGACAACAAAAAAGGGAAAGAGTCAACCAACCGACTACACACTAAAAGCTGCAACCAAATATGAGAGACTCGAGGACAAGAGACACACAAAGGGAAAGGTGCAGGACCACTCTAAATGGAACCATAAAAAGGACTAGCACGGATAAAATGTAAAACACTGTCAGCCATGGAGGCATCGTCGCATAAAATCAAAGGCAAGGTGCCCGGGAGATTAAAAGACTGCCGAAGGGTGCGCAGTCGGGGACACTCCAATAAAACGTGGGCGACCGTCAGCCGGGACCCACACCGACACAGGGGGGGATCCTCCTGACGTAAAAGATAGCCGTGCGTCAGGTATGTATGGCCGATGCGGAGCCGACACAGGATGACAGAGACCCTGCGAGAAGACCGCAGGGAGGAGCGCCACACATCGGTCGTCTCCTTGACAGCCCGCAGTTTATTCTGGGCTGTCATGCCATGCCACTCAACAGACCACACCCTAAGCACCTTACGGCGCAACACCAGCTGCAGGTCGCGAGCTGTGAGGCCGATCTCCAAAGCTGGGGCGTCGATCGCCCCTTTGGCCAGCCTGTCAACACGTTCGTTCCCCGGGATGCCAACGTGACCTGGCGTCCAAACCAAGACCACCGAACGACCAGAGTGGGCAATGGCGGAAACAGACTCCTGAATAGAGGACACCAGAGGAGAAGAGGGATAGCAGCGGTCGATGGCCTGAAGGCTGCTCAGGGAGTCACTGCAGATGACGACGGACCTACCTGAGCAGAAACGCATATGCTCAAGAGCGCGCAAGATGGCCACCAGCTCTGCAGTAAAAATACTGCAGCCAGCCAGCAAGGAGCGTTGCTCAACATGGGCAGTGTGAGCAAAAGCGTAAGCAGTGCGACCATCAACCAGGGAACCATCAGTGTAGACAGGCTCACAGCCCGGAAATGATTCGAGGAGCGCAAGAAAACGGCGACGGAGGGCCACAGGCGGAACCGAGTCCTTAGGTCCCTGTGCCAAATCCAGACGGACGGACAGCCGGGACAAACATCAGGGAGGCGTAGGTGTACGGACCCAGAAGGGAGGCAGAAGAGGGAATGACCCCAGTTCTGACAGCAGGGACTGGACACGAACAGCTACAGAAAGCCCAGACCTAGGTCGCCGTTCGGGCAGATGGAGGACCATGGCAGGGAAAAGCAGGCGACGATTGGGATGGTCTGGCGAGCAATGCACGTGGACAGCATAGTCGGCGAGCAGTCGATGGCGGCGAATCCGCAGCGGGGGAACCCCGGCCTCCACCAGTAGACTATCTACGGGGCTGGTACGAAAAGCGCCAGTTGCAAGCCGAACCCCACAGTGGTGTATGGGGTCTAACAACTTCAACACTGAGGGTGATGCAGACCCATAGGCCGGGCTCCCATAATCAAGCCGGGACTGCACAAGGGCTCTGTACAATCGCAGCAGCGTGCAGCGATCTGCACCCCAAGATGTGTGGCTAAGGCAGCGGAAGGCGTTGAGGTGCCGCCAGCATTTTTGCTTCAGCTGAGTAACATGAGGAACCCATGTGAGCCGGGCATCAAACACGAGTCCCAAGAAGCGGCAAGTGTCCACCACTTCAAGCAAGTGGCCGCCGAGGTAAAGTTCAGGATGAGGGTGGACCGTCCGACGCCTGCAGAAGTGCATAACTCGAGTCTTGGCTGCAGAGAACTGAAAACCATGAGTCAGAGTCCACGATGCTGCCTTGCGAACGGCGACTTGCAGCCTGCGTTCGGCAACTCCCGTAGTCGTGGAGCTAAATGAGATGCAGAAGTCGTCGGCATACATAGAAGGAGACACCGACGACCCCACTGCTGCAGCCAGACCATTAATGGCCACTAGAAATAAGGAGACGCTCAACACTGAGCCCTGCGGGACCCCATTTTCCTGTATATAAGATGAACTAGAGGTGGCACCGACTTGCACCCGGAAAGAGCGGCGCAATAAAAAGGTTTGAAGAAAAGCCGGGAGCCGACCACGAAGACCCCACTCATGCAACGTGGCGAGGATGTGATGCCGCCATGTGGTGTCATACGCCTTCCGCAGATCGAAAAATACAGCAACGAGATGCTGACGTCGGGCAAAGGCCGTACGGACTGCAGATTCCAGCCGCACCAAATTGTCCGTGGCAGACCGGCCCCGACGGAAGCCACCCTGGGATGGAGCGAGGAGACCGCGCGACTCAAGGACCCAACACAAACGCCGCCCCACCATACGTTCGAGCAATTTGCACAAAACGTTGGTGAGGGTAATGGGACGATAGCTGTCCACCGCCTGTGGGTCCGCACCGGGCTTCAAGATGGGGACAATAACACCCTCTCGCCATTGCGACGGGAACACGCCTTCGCTCCAAATGCGATTAAATATCGCGAGAATGTGTCTCTGGCAGTCCCTGGAGAGATGCTTCAGCATCTGCGCGTGGATGCAGTCTGGGCCTGGTGCTGTATCAGGGCAATCGGCGAGGGCAGCGAGGAATTCCCTCTCGCTGAAAGGAGCATTGTATGTTTCAGAACGATGCGTGTGGAATGAGAACGGCGTCCGCTCGGCTCGCTCCTTTAGAGAGCGAAAGGCGGGGGGATAGGATGCAGTCGCAGAGCTCTGAGCAAAGTGCGTGGCAAGCCGTTCAGCAATGGCGGCAGCGTCCGTGCAGACAGCGCCGTCCAAGGAGAGCCCAGGGACACCCATAGGGGTCTGGTATCCGTAAATCCGCCGGATCCGGGACCACACGAGCGAGGGGGAGACATGGGAGCCCAAGGCAATAAGACGACGGGCGAAGGCACGGAGCCTCTTAAAGGTGATGAGGGTCTCAAGAGACGGGTGCCGCCTATGACGCTGGAGAGCCCGCCGACGGTCGCGAATAGCCTCAGCAACCTCCGGCGACCACCAGGGTACAGCCCTCCTCCGAGGGTGGCCAGAAGAACGGGGGATGGCAGCCTCGGCCGCTGAAATGATGGACGTGGTTAAAACACGCACCACCTCGTCAATGTCACCCTGTGGGGGAGACTCAATGGTTGCAGCGGAAGTAAAAGCTGGCCAGTCAGCCCTGTGGAGAGCCCAGCGGGGCAAGCGCCCAGAAGAATGACACTGGGGCAGTGACAAATAGATGGGAAAATGGTCACTACCACACAGGTCAGGATGCACTCTCCAGTGGAGGGATGGGACAAGTCCAGGGCTGCAAATAGAGAGATCGATGGCCGAGAACGAGCCATGGGCCACACTGAAATGCGTGGGAGCACCGGTGTTCAAGAGGCTAAGGTCGAGCTGAGCCAACACATGCTCCACGGCCTGACCGCGGTCATCGGAGACAGTCCCACCCCATAGAGGGTTGTGGGCATTGAAATCGCCCAGCAGCAAAAAAGGTGGCGGCAGTTGGGCTATCAGAGCAGCCAGGACATGCTGCGCGACAGCACCATCAGGTGGAAGGTAAATACTGCAGACGGTAATAGCCTGTGGCATCCACACCCGAACAGCGACAGCCTCTAAAGCTTTTTGTAGAGGTACAAACTCGCTGTGAAGAGAGTTAAGGACATATATGCAGACGCCATCAGACACCCTTTCATAAGCCGCCCGGTTCTTAAAATAACCCCGATAGCCACGGAGGGCGGGGGTTCGCATTACTGGAAACCAAGTTTCCTGCAGAGCAATGCAAAGGAAAGGATGACGGCTGATAAGTTGGCGGAGCTCAGCTAGATGGTGGAGGAAACCGCTGCAGTTCCACTGGAGGATGGTATTAGCCATGGATGGGAAAGGCATGAAGGGATTGGGGAGGCAGATTACGCCTCCGGGGCCCCTGCTGCTACTGAGTCACCACCTGGACAACAGCTATCTATTGCATCCGAGGGACTGGCGAGATCCATGTCCTCAGTGGACGCCAGAATCTCCACCTCATCCTCAGACGCAGAGCTTGTAGGAAGCGGTGGAATGGGTGCCACCGCAATGTCGGTAGCCTTGGGGAGTTTCTTCTTCTTCTGCTTCTCGCACTGCGCCTTGGGTGGTTCAGGCTGGGAGGGCGTCACTGGGTCAGTCTCAGGGACAGACGATGACCGTGTGTCCCGACGACCAGGGACTGGCGGTTGTTTGAGCCACTTGTGGCTGTCGGCTTTGGAACCGGTCAGAACGTGCGAAGGGAGGTCCCCAAGGGACCCCTTCCTTACGAGAGTAGCCGAAGAAGTCTTACGCTTCTCCGACTGGGAAGGGGGGACTGATGTCCCCGATGGTTGGGGGGGGGTGTTGCTCCTGAAGTAGATGGAGCAGGAGCAACAGGAGGTTTAGTGCCCCCCACCATCAAGGGGGCAGGTGTGGGACTTCGACTCTGAGAGCTGACTGGAGTGGATGGAATTGTAGAAGGAGTGACAGTTGCGGCATAAGAAGCTGTCATGCGCACTGGATGAAGCCGATCATATTTCCGCTTCGCCTCAGTGTACGTCAGGCGGTCGAGAGTCTCGATTTCCATGATCTTCCGCTCCTTCTGTAGAATCGGACAGTCTGGTGAGCAAGGCGGATGGTGCACACCACAGTTCACACAGATTGGAGGCGGCGCACAGGGATTATCAGGATGGGAAGGTCGACCACAATCGCGACAGACGAGGTCGGAAGCACAGCGTGAAGACATGTGGCCGAACTTCCAACACTTGAAGCACCGCATCGGGGGAGGGATATACAGCTTGACATCACAACGGTACACCATCACCTTGACCTTCTCAGGTAACGTGTCACCCTCGAAGGCCAAGATGAAGGCACCGGTGGCAACTTGACGATCCCTCGGACCCCGGTGGACGCGCCGGACGAAATGGACACCTCGGCGCTCCAAGTTGGCGCGCAGCTCGTCATCGGACTGTAAAAGGAGATCGCGGTGAAAAATAATTCCCTGGACCATATTTAAGCTGTTATGTGGGGTGATAGTAACAGACACATCCCCCAACTTCGTACAAGCCAGCAAGGCTCGTGACTGGGCAGAGGATGCCGTTTTTATCAACACCGATCCAGACCGCATCTTGGACAAGCCCTCCACCTCCCCGAACTTGTCCTCTAAATGTTCGACAAAGAACTGAGGCTTCACAGACACAAACGAGTCCCCGTCAGCGCTGGTACAGACGAGATACCGGGGCGAGTATCTTTCGCTCTCATTCACAGCCTTTCGTTCCTCCCATGGTGTGGCCAGGGAGGGAACGATTTGGGGTCATACACATTAGCCTTAAAGTGAGCTTTGGAACGCTTAGAGACTGCTGATGGCTGGCCGCCAGCGAGAGATGATGTACCATGCTTCATTGCGGGTCATCCGCCATGATGCCACCTACTCCGACCAAGGGCCCTCCCCACGGGCGCCACCCAGCCACAGCAAAGGCCACCTGGCAGGATGGCCATTGCCGGGAGTCCTGATGCCCCAGGGAGATGGGCACCTACTCCTTGGCATACGTGGGGAGTTAACGGCGCAGGCATCAGTAGAGCGATCCCTGTGTTGTCAGGGGGCTACAACCAAAAGGGTACATGGCGGCCCCACCACAACGGACTGGCTACCGTGCTGGATGTTAGGTGACATGTGGTCCATGGGCGCCGTCAGTGCAGAAAATGGCCCTGCACAGTGCTTGGCAGAAAGTGCACGCAGGAGCGTATCCATGCCCAAGCGATGGAGAGGGGGCAGGACTGCAATGCAACAACGAATAAGATGGCGAAAGTTCTCAACACAACATGGACACAATGCACCAAGTAAGGCGCCCTTCCCCAATCGGCTCGCTCTTCGGAAAAATTTTGAGATATGGAGATCAAACCCGACAGGGGACCATCACATAAGGCCGAAACGTTTGAAACTCCTTTTAGTCGCCTCTTACGACAGGCAGGAATACCGCGGGCCTATTCTAACCCCCGAACCCGCAGGGGTCTCCCATTGTCGTTAAAACTCTGGAATCTTTGCTGACATCAGACTGATCTGCCACACAATCAGTGGCAGTCAACAACTAAGTTATGCAGTCAACAAAGTTATCAATCACCCTACAATATGGACAGCAAGGAGCCCAGCATTTGTTAACAGAATGACCCAGTTGCTTGCATTGCCTACAGTTTGTCTCATCTGCAGAAATGCAGGGGGGGGGGGGGTCATTATTGCAATAAGGTGTTGAAACAAATCATCCAGTCTCCTCATGTAATAGCACAAGATGAAGTGCCTCAAGTGAGGTCAAAACTGAAGCCGCTACACTCAGTTCCAACCTTTGGTTTAATTCCCCTGATAAATACATTGGCAACTCACACTTGAGCCTCTTCCCATAAGATGTCACTTCGGGCCTCCTCTCACCCTGTGAATTGGATTTGCAGACAGCTCATAGTCTTACAACAGTCTCTGCCTAAGGGTGGATGACTTATTTCAGTAGTAGTTCACACCTGTCTTGCCTGAGTTCCTCTCTGATAACTCATTAGCCAGCATGTCAAATATTTCTGTATTTCCTAACATACGTTCTGTACATGCATGTATCAGCATATAGCATCAACCACACAGCATTCAGCTGGAGTCCATCCAGCCATGAAAAAATACTGCCAACACCTTGTACATTCTGCAAAAATGTACTCTCAATTGGTTTACTTGAAAGAGAGAGATGAAAGTAGCAATGAGAAAACCATTTACTACATTACATTGTAGGATGGCAGCTGCACTAGCTTTGCCATAGCCCCTTCAGGCACTCAGATCTGTTTTTAGCACTGACTGTTGCCTGTTATCATTGTAACTCTCCTGCCAATGCATAATTCTTCAGGGAACATGCATTTACTGTTCCCACAAAACCTTAAATGTGTCCTCACTACCATCTTCTGCTCCACTCTGTAGCTGTGAGCATGTGGTAGGTAAGTTTACAATGACTAACACTCAGATTTATAGCTAAAAAGAACATAACAAAGCAAAGCAAAGATCTGGATGCTCTGAAATGTACAGCCTGTAAAGCCAAAACAACTCTCCTATTCTGCTTGATTTCAATGTTCTCAATGTCCTCCACTGGCAGGTCATCAGCAAGGTGACTGGTACGTGTGGCTCATGACATTTATATTAAATGTGGAACATTGAGATGGTGCCACAATATCTCATATATGGCGAGGAGCCCATGACCCTCAAGGAAATAGCAGTTCTAAGGTGGTGGTGATGAAGCAAATATGTCCCACCATGAAGCCAAGTCTCTTGGCATCGGCAGGACGAACTGTTCAGTAGTGGAGTGGTGGTAGGACCCGTGACAAGCTGCTACATGATGTGGTCGAAGAAGGTGACTGCATCTTGATGATGATAACACACTGGCTTATGCCCAGACTTAGATGGGTAATAGCTAGCCATGGCTAAGCTGCGCCCAGACCTGTTATAACTGACCAGCAGCACAGTTGGCCTCCACAACATTTAGCCATGAAAACCAAAGATTGGGGTCTCCCATTATGCTGTCACCAAAACTATACAGTGAGTGGGAAACTGAGTGACACTGATCATCAGGATTGTTGTAAAGTTTTGCATCCATTGTCAAATTGAATGGAAGAACAAGTTTTAGTCAGTAATAACTTAAGATATTATGATTGATGGAATACATGGAGCACACCTAGGGATGACGTAAATGCCACCAACCCTCTGTAGGACTCATTGCAGCTGAGCTGAAGTGGACCAAAGGCCAAAAGTAGAATAAAAGAGTGAAGGAAAGGTCCTTGTGTCAGCCCAAAGGCTGAGAAAGCAACCTCTTCAACTCTGTTCATATTTACTGGAGCCACAAGTGATATCTTTCCCACACTTCCTATCAGACATTGCAGGCACCATTCACAAAGCATGCTTTGACAGCTGCAAACCACTTCTGGCCTGAAGCACAGACTGGTTCTAGCTTATAGGCCATGGGCACAGCACTGTGGACAAACAACAGTTTTGAACATGAAAGAAACATTTCCATTTTTAATAAATTCTTAATAAATCACACCAGGAAATCCCACAAACAGATAGTGGACTCTACATCATCCTCCACAGTAGTGTTACTATTCTTCAAGGTAATAATTATGCTTCTAATCTCCTCTACACTTGGTGTTCTGAGTTAAGATTTGGTTGTTTCTAGTTGTAGCTGAATGCCTCAGATACCGCTTCACAGTTTAGGAGCACTTCAAAGAACTCAACCAAAATTGAACTGTTTTCCATGCCAGCATACTACTTCTCCTTTCTTGTTCTTACAGCTTAGGTTTGGGGGATCATATCTGTTTAAGTTAGTCTTGAATCTGATATGAAATTTTAGCAAATTGTTCTCTCAAAAGCCCTCTTCTATTTGAGTTAAGTGTTTCGTCTCATATTTTTTCTTGAGATTCCTGATAGTTTTGATAGTGTTTTTTCTTGCTTCTTGAAAGCTTTTTAGATTTATAGTATTTTCTGAGAATATCAAATGACTCACACTTCTTGATGCTCTTTGGTTGCCTTACCTCCTTCTGCATACTAACATGCATGTCTCTTTCTGTTCTCCAGCAAAGTTTTTCCTTTCACCATCAATCAGTGTATATTTTAACTGCTCTTGACTGTGAAGAAAATGGTTCCTGGAGATTTACTATGACTGTGAATTTGTAATCAGAAAATGTTTAACGAAAAACTACATGAAGAAAATTAATATTGTATAAACCCCAAGAACCTGTTTTACTTCAGGAAACTTCAAAAGCACACCTCTGTATGAAAAGTTTCCAAATCCTGTTAAAATCCTGATAGTAAAATCCTTTGATAGTAGAAAACAGTAAAACAATCTGAAGCTAATTTGATAAATAATGACACAGTGTACTGTAATTTTGCTTACCAGTAACAGTTAACTCCAGATAAATTTGCACCTAAACATGAATGAATGGGAATATGACATTAAGTGGCATCTAAACAAAGATCATGTACTTTGACAACTGTCAGATTCAAAGTTCCCACTAATACGCTAACTTGAACCAATGGCGAATAAGCTATTTCTTTGTAATGGGTCAGTGTAAATAACTTCAGTGGCAGATGCCTCAACTTACACGTTTGGCCACATTTCACAGTGCAACACATAAATTCAGCCTGTCTAAATTACTGTATATACACATTGACGCACATTATTCCAAAAGCTGCATACAACACATGAAACGAATAGTACATCCAAATATATTGAAAAGCAAAAACAAATAAATGATGGCAATGACTACTGTTGGGGGTGGAGGTCAACAATCACTGAAGGTAAACAGTCTTTACAATACACTACTTTTATTTATAGAGAGAAACGTTAAGGGATGGTCTATTACAAAGCATAAAGCAACTGAATTGGTTAAAATTGTGTTTCTCGAAGAGAGGAATGGTTTTGAGTCTTAGCTGTTCTGGGTCAGCGTGATGTGGCGACAGCGGTAGAAGCGTTTTGAAGTTGCTGATATTGACTGATTGATTTCTTTATTAATCCATGTAACAATTTACATTGTGTGGATTTCGTCAACAACATCATATACAATAGAATATACCTACAATTTATACACATAAAATTAGTATTTACACACATTTTTCAGGTATCTTACATTAGTTTTATATCATTATGTAATTTTCTTATAGTACTGTACAATTCTGGATTTCACATTATAATTATTTCCTCATGTATTACAATGCAGTCTACTTTAATTACACTACATGTTTTAATTCAGATAGTCCGTTACTGCTTAATAACTTTTATTTAATAACAATTTTTTTAGTTTTGTTTTGAACTGTCCAATTGTGTCAATATCTTTTATATTTTGGCGTAATTTATTATATAATTTAATGTCATTGTACAACAAGCTCTGCTGAGTTTTAGCTTTATTTTTCCTCTCTAGATGCAGA
Organism: Schistocerca cancellata; assembly: GCF_023864275.1. NCBI lineage: Eukaryota > Metazoa > Arthropoda > Insecta > Orthoptera > Acrididae > Schistocerca > Schistocerca cancellata. The sequence continues at coordinate 825,870,635 of NC_064626.1, forward strand.
TTGTATTGTTTTCTAGTTTCATAGCTGTGTACTAAAGAATTTTTCATATAGCAGTCAATATTTTTTTACATACATAATACTTTGAAAAATGTATTCACAGGGGACAGTTAGGATTTCCAGCTTTAGGAAGTGTTCAAGACAGTGAGCCCTACTGCCACTCTTGGTTATTATACGAATTGTTCTTTTCTGTAATTTGAAAACTATTTGAATATTTTTACTGTTGACTCCCCAAAATATTATTCCATAGGTAATAACAGAGTGGATATAAGAAAAATATACAGATCTGACACATGTAGTATCACACACTGCAGTCAGAATTCTAAGAGCATAGCATGCTGTAGCGATTCTGTTACTAAGAATTTTAATATGTTCTTCCCACTTTAACTGACTGTCAACATGCATACCAAGAAATTTTGTGTAGTCTACACATTCTATAGTTTCATTGTTTAACTTAAAGTTGTTGTTGTGTGGTTTTTTGCAGACATAGAATTTAACAGCATTCTTGTGGGTGCCCACTGACGTACACTGTTTAGTGTTTGTTCGGCTTTTTCTTTCAGTGCATCTGGTGATTTGTCACTGATTAGAACACTTGAGTCATTTGCAAACAATATTGTTTGTCCATGCTTGATGCTCTGTGGGAAATGAGGAATAGTATTCGGCCAAGGACACTACCCTGTGGGACACCTATATTTACATAATTTGGGTTTGAAGTATACTTTACAATATAGTTTATAAGTTTATAATAGAGGGAAACATTCCACATGGGAAAAATATATCTAAAAACAAAGATGGTGTGACTGGCACGTCGATAGACACACAAACAAACACAAACATACACACAAAATTCTAGCTTTCGCAACCAACGGTTGCTTCATCAGGAAAGAGGGAAGGAGAGGGAAAGACGAAAGGATTTGGGTTTTAAGGGAGAGGGTAAGGAGTCATTCCAATCCCGGGAGCGGAAAGACTTACCTTAGGGGGAACAAAGGACGGGTATACACTCGCACACACACACATATCCATCCACACATATACAGACACAAGCAGACATATACAGAGGCAAAGAGTTTGGGCAGAGATGTCAGTCGAGGCGGAAGTGCAGAGGCAAAGATGTTGTTGAATGACAGGTGAGGTATGAGTGGCGGCAACTTGAAATTAGCGGAGATTGAGGCCTGGTGGATAATGGAAAGAGGATATATTGAAGAGCAAGTTCCCATCTCCGGAGTTCAGATAGGTTGGTGTTAGTGGGAAGTATCCAGATAACCCGGATGGTGTAACACTGTGCCAAGATGTGCTGGCCATGCACCAAGGCATGTTTAGCCACAGGGTGATCCTCATTACCAACAAACACTGTCTGCCTGTGTCCATTCATGCGAATGGACAGTTTGTTGCTGGTCATTCCCACATAGAATGCGTCACACTGTAGGCAGGTCAGTTGGTAAATCATGTGGGTGCTTTCACACATGGCTCTGCCTTTGATTGTGTACACCTTCCGCGTTACAGGACTGGAGTAGGTGGTGGTGGGAGGGTGCATGGGACAGGTTTTATACCGGGGGCGGTTGCAAGGGTAGGAGCCAGAGGGTAGGGAAATTGGCCTACAATTTTCAATTTTTCCTGCATCACCTTTTTTGAAGAGAGGTAGTAATTTAACATATTTTAAATAGTCTGGAAAGTAGCCCTGCTTGAAAGATTGATTTATAATATCAACTAAAGGTGGAAGTAGGCTCTTGATACAGTTCTTAATTATAAAAATGGGGACTTCATCCAGACCAGCTAATTTTTGTTTTTCAGTTTGCTGACTCCTTTATAGACTTCTTCCTGTGTTGTGTGGAATAACACCATTTAGTGTGATACACCATTATTCGGCTTTTTGACCTGAGGGGCTGTAAGAAAATTTTTCTTAATTTTATTCCTATGCTACTAAAATAATCATTTATATAGTTTGCCAAATATATTGGGTCTTTTATTAGAGTACCTTCCTCTTTGATTTTCAAGTTTGACAGATTCATTTTCCTGGTACCAGTTTCCTGCTTCACAATCTTCCATACTGCCTTATTTTTGTTTTCAGCAGAGAGCACCAGTTTGGAGTTATGAGCTCTCTTTGCTGCAAGCAATATTTTCCTATATGTTTTCCTATATCTTTTATAAAAGAGTGCGAAAGCAGGATTGGTTTGGCTGTGTTTAATGGAGCTCAGGTACTTTAGTGTTTCAGACGATTTTTTGATGCCTTTTGTGACCCACTTGTTTTTTCCTGCTGTTAATAATGGACATAATACCTTAGGAAATGTTTCTTCAAAATTTAATTTAAACAATGTCATGAAAGTTTTGAATTTTTCATTTGCATCTACCTCTGAGTATACTGAGTCCGATGTTTGTCCTGCTATCTGTTTGGCAAACTCATATCTATTTTGTTTAGAAAAAATTCGTCTGTAAATATGCATTTTCTTTGTTTCTTCTGGAGCCACTTTTATATTAATGAACTGAGTGATCACATAATCCTAGCTTTGCTACCTCCACCTCACAGTTTTCTTTGCCTAAATCTGTTAATACCCGATCGACAGCAGTCTTTGAGTATTTTGTTATTCTGGTTGCACTGTTAGCCATTGGAACTAGATTGAAACTTTGAGCAAGACTTTGTAATGAGTCCCATGTAGAATCAGGATTCAGTTTATCGAATCCTGCACGTTCATCCAGTTGTGTCCTTGGCATTAAAATATCCTCTTTTCTTACATCCTATTTCAGCTGGTGGTGGTAATAAGTTGCGTAGCATCCATTTGTCATAGGGCGGAACAAAGTAACTGCTTATGCAGCAACTGAAGGTCATAATAGTTCAACTGCAACTTTCACACACGATAGTTTGGCACAGACCACATGATGTGTTTAAATTAACACTCCATTTGCTATAACTTGCCAATTGCAAAATTAGACATTCCATCAACTGTTAATATTCATTGTTCATAATAAAACTTTTCCCGTGAAAACAGTCACTTATGTAGCAACACAGTTCACAGTTTCCACATTGGTTGTTAGTGTTTTAGTACATGCCATATATTGTAGTCAAGAAAATGGGCAATATTAAATTCACAGATTACGTAATGCAGCTCAATTCTAAACTGGCAACTATACTGTCAGTTCATGAGTGCATTGTCACTGCCACATGCATCACCCTGCAAAAACCAACAGCATTTGCGTTATACAACGTCTGTTTAGAATATCCATCATAGAGTCAGATTTAAAACTGATCTAACACAAGAAAGTCCAGTATTAATAACACGTTAAACGCAGAGCATTACTACACACAGTACTTGCATCCGTACCACCACGCTTACATGCCATCTGCCACTGACTGCTACACACTGTTCAACCCAACAACTATCGATGCCTCTCTTGCTCCACAGTTCTTACAACACTTTTGCCTATTGCATTCTGTTTCATATGATACATTTAACAAAACTATCTGAAAGATTATCAGAAAAAAAATCCTAGTCTTTACATAAGGAACTTTTATAGAAAATAGTATATTAAACAAAGTCACACACACTTCATGTTCTACACTATATAAGCAAATGAAAAATATTCTATGTCATCAGAAATAGATCTATGAAGTACAAGGTAGTAAAAGGGTTATAATAGAAGGAAACATTCCACGAAGGAAAAATATACCTAAAAACAAAGACGATGTGACTTACCAAATGAAAGTGCTGGCAGGTCGACAGACACACAAACGAACACAAACATACACACAAAATTCAAGCTTTCGCAACAAACTGTTGCCTCATCAGGAAAGAGGGAAGGAGAGGGAAAGACGAAAGGATGTGGGTTTTAAGGGAGAGGGTAAGGAGTCATTCCAGTCCCGGGAGCGGAAAGACTTACCTTAAGGGGAAAAAAGGACGGGTATACACTCGCACACACACACATATCCATCCACACATATACAGACACCTAGAAGGATTGAGAGGCAAGGCTGGAAGTCAGAAATTCCTGGAAGGTTTGGAGAGGGTGATTTTGAGGAAGAGGAGGTGGGTCCCGCTGTGACGGAGGACGGAACTGTTCCAGGCAGGGTTCAATTTGGATAGTGTCTTGGGGAGTTGGATCATTAGGGGTAGGATTAGGATCATTTTTCTTCGTGGCAAAGTGATACTTCCAGCAGAGAGTACGAGTGTAGGACAGTAAATCTCTGACGAGGGCTGTTTGGTTGAATCTGGGAGTGGGGCTGAAGGTGAGGCCTTTGGATAGGACAGAGGTTTCGGATTGGGAGAGAGGTTTGGAGGAAGGGTTAACTACTGAATTAGGGTGTTGTGGTGCCAGATTGTGTTGATCGGAATTTTGAGGTTTTGGAGGGAGTGGAGCTGGAAGTGGGAGATTGAGTAGATGGGAGAGACTGGGTTTGTGTGCAATGAGAGGTGGTTGAGGTTTGCTGGAAAGGTTGTGAAGGGTGAGTGAGTTGCCTTTCCGGAGGTGGGAAACCAGGAGATTGGATAGTTTTTTGAGGTGAAGGGTGGCATGCTGTTCTAATTGGCGGTTGGCCTGTAGGAGGATGCTCTGAATAGCCGGTGTGGATGTGGGAGAGGAAAGATTGAGGACTTTTATTAAGGATAGGAGTTGACGGGTGTGTTCATTGGCTGAGTTGATGTGTAGGTGAAGGATTAGGTGGGTGAGGGCAATGGATTGTTCAGTTTGGAACTGGTATAGGGACTGATGGAAAGAAGGGTTGCAGCCAGAGATGGGAACTTTAAGTGTGAGGCCTTTGGGGGTTATGCCAAATTTCAGACAAGCCTGAGAAAATAAAATATGTGAGCGTAATCTGGCTAGGGTGAAGGCATGTTTGCGGAGGGAATGTAAATAAAACTTAATGGGGTCATTGTGGGGGTGTTGTGAGGGTGACATGGTATTAGAAGGTGGAAAGTTTAACATGAGGTTGAAATGAAAAAGAAAGATAGAAATATATGGGGAGAGATAAAGGTGAACTAGAAAGCAATTGGAGATCTGGTACGAAAAAAGACGAAAAAGTGTTGGTTAAGTTGATCCTGTGGTGAAATTGGGTTGGTAGACAGCGATGTGCAAAAAGGTTAGGTGGTTGTGTTGCCGCTAAATCACGTTAAAGGACGGAGAAATTCGGGAAAATTTCGAGAAAATTTCGAAAAAACGTATTAAAGGAGTGGTGTTGTGGTGAAAGATTACGAAAATGGGGCTAACAATTGTAGAAATAATGACGTTAAAACCTGTGGGGAGCGGCTAAAATGATCAGTGAAGTGCGAAAAACGGAAGTGGAAATAAAGTTAAACTTATTAGAACTGGCCGAAATGGTTGTTAAATACGTGAAAGCAGCTGTTATTGAACTAGAAACGGTGGATTTTATAGCAGCGGTAGTGCTGAAGGCGGAAAATAAAATATTTTGGTTATGGTTGGGAAGTGGGTTACGTATTGTTGAGCATATATAGGCGGGATATATATATCTTGTTATTAGTCATAGCATCACACATCCTTGATAGTTCTTTTGATTCAAGCTCATCTTAAAATATTATCTGGTTATAAGCTTCTCTGTATCAAGTTTCACAATATCAGTAGTGTGTCTAGTTTTGACATAAATTTTATAAAAAAAGACCTAAATGTAAGTTTTCACTCCTGAGGATGTTGACATTTTGAATGTCCTTCTCCACGTGTCCCAAGTTCACTACAAGATCAGCCTTTAACTTTTCTAGTAAAGAATTTGGAGATACATTTTCTGTTTGCATAGAAGATGTTTAAGTGCTGTTGACTTCATTTCCAGATCAAAACATTCACAAGCTTTCACATGTTGTTTGCCATTTTGATTAGCCCTCTTGTAGAATGGATAGTTCCCAATGATCTTACTGAATTTTCCCCTTCCTGAATAAAGCACTGGAGTCCGCAAGAAGTACAACATTTTTGGTTGGAATCTTGAACTGTGTCTCCTCCATGTCTCCCCAAAATTCTTCTACATTCTGTGGATCTGTTCTGTCATTTTCATTTGTGAGGGCATGTGCTTTGACCACATATCTTATTTGCTCCCCTGAAAGAAAGTGTTGAAAACCTACTGTTCTTGGATCTGAAGTCAGTGATGGCTTCCAGCATTTCTTTATCACTAAATATATAAACTGAAGTACCCTGCTCACTTCTGTCTGTATGTTCACACTAATTCCAGGAACTGCTGTAAGCATTTTGAAACAGTTTTTACTTACAGGTAGACCAGTTTTTGAGGAAGGTTTGTGTGTATTATGCATATAATTTGGAAGTATTCCATGGAAATTGGCTGAATTATAATGATTCAAGTGAAAATGATGCCATTGCCACCTAGTGGCAAATAGCAGAACTCACAGCATGGGTAGTTGCTGTGTGACTGAGAGATTTCATTTGATCTTCACCACTCCATGTAGCAGCAATGGTTCTTTGCTGATACCATGATATTTTCTGCTGCCTGCGCATCATAATGGACCAACTCAATGTTGTCCAGTAAGGACATGAAATTACATCTAATTCAAAGACTTGCACTAGGCCATTAAGCCACACAAACCTATTATTACCCCAATCTATACATATCTTCTTCTTGTGTACATTACATAAATTCAAATCTCCCATTGTGTTCTCCTGCCTATAAGAGAAGGCTAATCTTATGAACCACTGTAGGAATTTCATATGATTTTCACTAATAGATACCCTGCTTCAGAGTGGACTGGATGGTAGCTGCCATCACTGCCATGAGATGTCACTCAAAAGACCAATTAAATATGGAAAACCTAATATTCATGCCTCCTGAGGATCTTCCTGGCCTGTGCTGCTTAAATCATTTCAGTTGTATTACAGTTATGTTATAAGATGCCTGACCTTTTTCTCTGAACTTTAATCATAACTCCATGCAGTGGCCCACAAAATTATCACTATGCCAGATAAGTCATCAGATACTTAGTGCTACCTATATGAAGCTGGGATGGGTCATTAATTGATTATGAAACCTGTGTCAATGTGAGGTACAGTCTTCATTACTCTCTTGCATGGATTTCTATTCAGAATCTGATATCCTTCTAATTCAAACACTGCTCCATCTCTGTATCTGGTCTCTTGTAACACTGTTATAATGATTTTCTGTTTGGCCAGGGTATCTGTAATATGTTTCAATTTTTCAGTTTTGAAGAGTGAGTTAATGTTGAAAGTAGCAAAGTGTGGCACTTTCTTTCCTTTTAGTCAGTGGCATGTAGGCGTGAGCTCCCCAGAATCCATTGGTTCAGTGATGTCTTTGACAATGGTTGATTGGTTACCACCTAGGTTAATGCTCTCTAAGAATGAACTTACCATCATCCTGAATCAAGTGTTTTCTGATAGGTATCAATGCATAAGCATCAACAGAATAACAGTTGAAGTAGTCAGCATCAGAAGTGCCTCAATATGTGACCTGTCTACTATTTTATGGCTTCTGTAGGTGTCAACATGCATACTTTATCGGGCTGGCTGCTGTGGCTGAGTGGTTCTAGGCACTTCAGTCCAGAACCACGCGGCTGCTGTGGTCGCAGGTTCCAATCCTGCCTCGGGCATGGATGTGTGTGATGATGTCTTTAGGTTAGTTAGGTTTACGTAGTTCTAAGTCTAGGGGACTGATGTCCTCAGATGTTAAGTTCCATAGTGCTCAGAGCCATTTGAACAATACCTTACATGGGCTTTTACATTATTATTATTATTATTATTTGCATGCACAAAGATGATGTTGCATCTGGTAGTCAGAGAGCACAATTAAATCTCTTGTTGATTTGCAGGTCTCTTTGTTGTTAACTATGATCCAGCGAACTGGAGACTCATCCTCCAACATCTAAAGACTAAGGGTTCTTCCATAACATTATCTGCAACAACACGTGCAAAGTTACTAACAGATGCAGGACTTCTTGCAGATGCAGGGGATCTGTCATATGATGTCCCCTTTGATCTAAGTCTTATGTTGTCAGATGAGAATGATGTTGAACCATTCTATGCTTTCAATGGATTTTTTCAAAATATTCGTAACAAATTGCGATATACAAGAATAAGGACTCTCTTAAAGGTGAGTTTAAATAAACAAAATAACCATAAATTATTCAATGTGATAAAAATACATATAGATAATGCACTCTTTTGTGAAAGTAATTATTCAGCAAAAGATACTACTAAGAATGCTATATGAAGTAGAGACTTACTTATATTTCAGGGCCTCTTCCAATATCCTGGAAATATTAAGCACTTGCCATTATGAAAATCATATTTGTTGCTAACAATAAAAATTCGTTTCACAACTTCTTATTAGCCCCAAAAATAATTCCAATATAGCCTAGCAAGGAAAGTGAATATCTGGAGGATGGTGCAATCTTTTTTGAACAAGTTCCCATCAGACACAAAGCATGAAACAGGAATCTCTAAAACCCAAAAAAAGTCATTCCTTACTAGTCATCACTCCTACAAATTAGCTGATTCTCTAAACTGAAAGACTGAATATTCTGATTACAAGTGATGTACATTGTATTGTTCAGTGTAAGCTTGCTGCTATCCTTACAGTATTTCTGGTAAATAATAATATAGTCATTAAATTACCAAAAAGAGATAAAATATGTAATCAAGGAAGAAGAGTTCAGATAAGTTTAGGATGTCACATGTAGCATGTATAAACTCAAGTAATAAATGGATATTTTGCTGTCAAGTAGTCTCAGGATCCCCACTTGAGCATTTCTCTTTTTGTTCTAATTTATGTGTGCAGGTTTGCTAAATGACCAAAAGAAGATATATAAATTGTAATACTTTGTGGGTAGGTGCCTCTTAAGTCAAGGACTGAGTAAGGTGGCATAGTGGATAACACTCTGAACTTGCATTTGGGAAGAAGACAGTTCAAATCAACCTCCAGATATCTGGATTTAGGTTTTCCATGTGCTCTAGGAAAATGCTGGGATGGTTCCTTAAAAACGGCATGGCTGATTTCCTTCCCCGTTCTCGAAAAAATATCTGAGCCTGTCCTCTGTCTGTAATGACCTTATGGGAATGGGATCGGTAAGCAGGATATAGAAAACAATTCCCTTATATGTCATAGCTCGTATATATTTGCACTTGACACTGCATCTGTACAAAATGAAGTATAACAAAAAACTGACTAAAGTAAAGTTAAGATGGAGGCTCGACAGAGCACTTAGACCCTCCACAACCCAACTACAGATGTCCAAGGGTGAGGGCATGTGGCCGTTGATGACGGTGGAAATTGTGCGTGTAGGAGGCGCACCACAGGTACTTCCATCTTGAATGAGATGGGTTGTGGATCCAGAGCGGTGAGAGACAGGTCAGGTCCACTTCGTAATCAGTGGCCAGATGAGACGGCAACTGGCCCGGGAGTAAGCGGGCGGGGCAGTCAACGGAGTGGTGGAGGCGTGTGTGGCCCTTAAGTGGATCGAGCCATCCATAGAAATGAAAGCATGTAGAGATGCTCAGTCACACTCATGCAGGAGTGTGAGGTTGTGTGCAATGTTGACGTGTAAGGGACCGTCCGATGGCGGGACCTTGGTATCTGTCAAAAGAATGAGCACTCGGTCGTCGAACGTCACTATAGAAATGTCGTTCACTCGGTGCGGTGGCACGCAGCAAGACAAACTGATAGTAGGTGTGTGTGACTCCGGCTTTGGAGGTGAGGACACGAAACCTGCGCAGGGTGAAATGGGGCGAGGTCGGGAAACCAGCGAACAGTGGCGAACAGTCTTTGGCGGAAGAGGCGTGTGGTGAGGTTGATGGGAGCACATCTTCATTCTTGGTCAAGGGTGGATGGTCTGCAGAGCCCAACTGCAGTGGCGTGAGACCATCAGGGTCGACAAAAGCCGGTTTCAGGTGATGCAGAGAAACTGTCTGTGTGCGGTCTTTAATCATGATATCAAAAGTCGTGTCCCCACCCCCCACCGCAGGACCTTGTAGGGGCCAAGATAATGAGGTTGAAGAGGCTGCCTAACCACATCATCACACAGCATGACATGGGAGCAGTCAGAGAGTGTGGTGGGAACATAAGCCTCGGGTGGTGAGTGACTGATGGGCAGGTGCAAACGCGTTTGTTGAAAATGCGTGTGCATCCGCCTAATGAAATCTGGCAAGGGGGGAAGATCCTCGCTAACCTGAGAAAGAATAAGTTCCCCCAGTAGGACCAGATTCTCGCCAAAAACAATTTCAGATATAGTCCCCTGTAGGTCAGGTTTATAAGTCAAGCGTAGACCAAGTAGCACCCACTGGAGAGCTTCCGACCAGAGACAATCATGGCATCGAAGGGCCTTCTTGAGGGTGCGGTGCCATCTCCCCACCAACTCATTGCTTTGTGGGTGATAGGTGGTAGTGTGTATTTTTTTAATACCGCAGATATTGTAGAGCATGGTGAAAAGCAAGGATTCAAACTGTCTACCCTGATCGGTGGTGATAGTGGACGGGCACCCAAAACGAGCAATCCACAAGCCAATGAAAGCTTGGCTACAATCTCAGCAGTAATGTTAGGGAGAGGGACAGCCTTGACCCAGCAAGACAAACAGTTGATAGTTGATAAGATATATCTATGACCCTCCGAAAGAGGAAGAGACCCCGATCAGATCAACATGTATATGAAGGAATCGTCCTGCGGGAATGTCGAACTTGCCCAGAGGCGGGGAGATGTGGTGGCTGATCTTGTTGCATTGGCCAGCAACGCAGCTGTGTACCCAGGTTTGACAGTCCCAATTGATATTCTTCCAAACAAAACGTTCTGACATGAGACGTGTGGTGGCTCGAACCCCGGGTGGGCTAGGTTATATAGGGCATCGAAAACCTGTTGCTGGCATCCGTAGTGGTGAATAACTCAGTCAAGGGGTCAGGGTGGGCGAATGTCACAGAGGAGCTAAAGAAGTCTTCAGAGCCTTGAAGGCCTTTAGCATCAGAGCTGTCCAAGAGATGGGTTTGATACCGGAAGTTTGTTTGCTTGATAGCGTGTCCGTCAGGGGTGCCTGAACAGCGGCGGCAGAAGGCAGATGCTGATGATAGTAACTGATGGTGCTGAGGAAATGGCGTAGCTCTTTGTAAGTAGCCAGTGTCCACAGATACGTGATAGCCTGCACATGGTCTTGAGTGCAATAGGGAAAACTGGTGTGAATGGACAAACAGACCTGCATAAGGGAAGTGAAGGTAGCTGTAAGAATCTTATTATTTTTCATCAAAATTTCAGTAGCTGTAAGAATCTTATTATTTTTCATCAAAATATTAGAAGTCTCAAATGTAAGTTTGTGGAACTCATACTGTTCTATTTACCCATCGTCAACATGGTTTCTTTGTCACAGGCTATAGATTTACCACAGTTTTCTTCACTTTTTCAAACCAACAGCTCAATTCATGGAATCAATACTAGAAATAAGAATAATCTTCACAAGGATTTAAAGTTACTTAGTCTTGTACAAAAAGGTGTGCATTATTCAGGAACACACATTTTCAATAACTTGCCAGCAGCCATAAAAAGCTTAACAACCAATGAAATTCAGTTTAAGAGAAGCCTAAAGGATTTATTGGTGGCCAACTCCTTCTACTCCATTGATGAATTTCTTAGTAAAACCAACTGATTTGTATATAAGTACAACATAACTTCTGCACAATTTCAGTGCAGTAATGTGTTCATTGAAAATTTGTGTGTGTGTGTGTGTGTGTGTGTGTGTGTGTGTGTGTGTGTATATTATCTAACTTCTGCACCATTTCCATGCAGTAATGTGTTCATTGTAAATAAGTATTACAGTAGTTGGATTACATGTTTATTACCTTATAAATAATTAAAAACTTTTTTATTTTAAATTCAGTGCATTAGTATTTGTAAAATGACTCTTAGTGTTCATTAAAAAATGACGATCATTCCACTTGGGACCTGTGGAATGGTACATTAGCTTATTTGTTTTAGTTGTAAATATTTGTCATGTATTGTTGTTTTTCTGACATGTTCCACATCCTGGAGGACTTCCTCACTATGGATCAATTGGAATGAAAGTAAATGTAATCTAAAATCTAATCAGACACTTTTAACACGATGTAACTTGCAATACATAACTGGTCACAATACCAGCCGACATTTTTGTAGGATGCACACTTTTCTTCATTAAATTTACCTTTATTTATGGAACATTCGGTGCCATTTTGAGATTAACCACAAGAAATACAAGGTAAGGTCCATGAAGTCAGCATGAATTTGGCCCCATGGCTGTATCAGCATTGACCTGGAAGGGAATGAAATGGGTGGGACTGGCTGGTGCACATAGCAAATGGCACACTGTCTAACCTCCTGTGCAATAGACCAGTAGATGTAGCAGCTTGCCAGATGCTTCATCCTGGAAATATCCTAGTTATATTGATGCAGGAGTTGGAGCACCCATAATTACAGGAAGGATGGCATGACCACTCAGCACTAATCAACATCTTCTGTATGGAGTGTGACACACCTTTCCAAACCTGAATTTGGTGCCATTGATGAAACAAACAATGAGGGCCAGGTGGTTGTGCATCTGAAAGCTTGGAAGGCAAACTTGACTGGACATATTGCTGCACCCAATAAAAATGTGAGTCACTCTTAGATGCTGTAGCAATGTCATGGGATTTTACAGGGAGCTCTTCAAATGATCTCCAGTTGGGTGTCTGCCTGCAAACAAATTATCTCCGGGTGATCAATTTCAGGATCTGGACATGTCGGTTGGTGAGAAAGTGCATTTGGGTTAGAATGATGAAGGGAAATGTAATAGTGAATGGTCTGTTGAAAACTGGTCTAATGGAAAGAGCAAGGTGCATCACACTCCACACAGAAGATGTTGGATAATGCCAAGTGGTCATGCCATCCTCTCTGTAATGTTGGGTACTCCAACTCCTGCATCAATATGACTAGGGTATTTCTAGGATGAAGCAACTGGCAAGCTGCTACATCTAATGATCTGTTGCACAGATGGTTAGGCAGTGTGCCATTTGGCATGAACACCAGTGTAGTGTGTGAGCATTTTACATGTGTGTTGCACTGTGAGTGTTCGATTTCACATTGTCTAATTAGGTCTGCACCAGCCATCAGGGTGTCTCTTAACTCTGAACTGTTTCCTTTATATGTTCATGTTTACTCTATGCTGAGTTCCGTCATTGTCCATAGACTGTAGTAACCAGTCAACAACAGTAATTGTTTTCTCATGAATATTGTCTTGGTGTACACTGTGTCTAAAAGACATTCTGTATTACTTGGCCTATGAACGAATAAAGACCTTGTCATACCGGCAAAGGTGATATCATTTTGTGTGTTATTTATCACAAACCAAGCAGGCTAACTCATCAGACAGGCCAGTATTCAGCCCTATGGCCAAACTGGTGATCGTGACATGATATGCACTTCCTGCCATGCAAATAAGAGGAAGTATTATTGCAGGGTGATGAAAAATCCAATAAGAATCAACCCTGCTGTGTTCAGGTTTGCCATACAATTAACACCTTTCTGGCCTCACAATCTGGTGCTTTCACTTGCACAAATTGAAGCCAGTTTCTTTTATTCAGGAATAACCACAGATGCTACCAAGTTTGCACTGGTAGTGAGCCAGCATGACCATCAGTACATGACTGAGGCGCAAGATGTGATTGCTGTGCCACCAGCTCAAATTGAACGACTGGTTGAAGGCAAAGCTTATCCACCGAGTATCAGCTTTGCAAGAAGAATGCCTCCACCAAGTTCTGACACAGTACATCTGGGACTCTAAGTCTCTCAGTACTTGTGGCATCTGTGAAGCAAGATTGACAGTGGTAACAAACTGGACAACCTACTGAGAATGATCTGAAGCAGTTAGTTGCTGCCTTCCATCAAAACAATAATAGTTTTGCATGTCAAAATGTCTTTAGATGTCATGGCAGAACTGATAAACAACATCCAGGATGTTATGTCATCTGCACCTATCACCGTAGCAGCTGCACAGTGTCTAAGTACTTCTGCCACAGTATTACATGCTGACCATGATGCTCTGATGGCAAAGGTAGACATGTTGACCCAGCAGATCAGCCATTTAATGTCTCATCAGAACAACAGTAGTCATCATGGCTGATGAACATCCCAGAAGCACTTATACAGCACTACTTTATCTGTGCCTTTGACTGAGTCACAAAAGGGATTAAGTTGGTACCACAAAAGATTTGGTGATCAATAGCATTGATGTACTTAACACTGTGTGCACCCAAATGCCAGATGTGATTGGCTGTAGAGACTTTATCCAATTACCAGTCTGTATCACAGTATCCATTTGTGAGTGATTGGTGTACAGGCAGGAAATATAATCTGTGTTTCTTCCTGTGAACAATGCTACACTGATGTAGGCTGCATATGTCATTCTGTCTGAATGCTGCAAACAATTCTTCTATCATGATGCACAGTACTCACTGATTTGAGATGGACCTAGGCCTATGCCTGGCATTAGTGTGGGACTTCAAAATCATGGACATCACAAAGCCAATAATAGGAGTGAACTTCCTGGCATACTGCAGTCTTCTCTCTGACATCATCATGGTTGACCAAACTACCAGACTGATAGCTGCAGGATTTGGGCTCCATGCAACCATCCAATCCATCAAACTGACTGAAGCCACAGACAATGAGTACACCACCCTACTTCAATATTTTCTGGCACTGACAAAACTCCCAACCGATGTTATCCTGTAGATGTGACAATTACCCTCAGATCAGTTAACAATTGCTAAGGGCCAGTTTGACAGTATGATTTGTGAGGGCAACATGTGACCATCCAGTAGCCCCTGGTCTTTGCTGTTGCATCTGACACCAAAGAAATATGGTGGGTGGCATCCACGCAGAGGCTATAGAGCACTCAACGCCTGCACAGTGCCGGGTCATTAATCCAGTACCATTACTGCAAGATTACAACCAAGCATTGAGCAGTGTCCGTCTGTACAGTGTGTTGGACTGTGCCGAGGCATATACACAGATACCGGTCACCAATGAAGACATCCTGAAGATGGTCATAATTGTACCATTTGGCCTAACTGAAAGCAAATTCATGAAATTTGGTCTCAGGAATGCTACATAGAGGTGGCAGAGATTTATTGATTCCACATTGCAAGGCCCACCATTCTGTTTTGCTTAACTCAATGAGATATTGGTATTCTCCCTCATTGCCAGAATCTTAGAGAAGTTTTCAGATGGCTGGACAAATCTGCCATTCTTCTGAACACAGCAAAGTGTATGTTTGGTGAGCCAAAAGTCAGTTTCCCTGGCAGATGCACCTCTCTGTCAAGTGGCTACCACTATCTGACAAAGTGGAGACCATCCTGTAGATCTCCCAGCCATACACAGTTAAAGAACTGTGTCAATTCCTAGGACTGCTTAATTTTTATCGTCAACATCTACCACATGCAGCAGAAATTCAGAAACTGTTAATGGCTGTGCTAGCAGCTCTGAAATGTGAGGGGAACAGCAATTATGTGGACAGATTGCATGAGTGCTACATTCAGATGAGCTAAACAAGTAATAGCAAAAGCTGTATTATTACTGCGGCCAAGTGTGCTGTTAGCATTGGTAGTAGATGCAAGCCAGACAGCAGTGGGCACTGTAATGAAACAACACAACAATGATGCGTTACAGCCTCTAGCCTGCTTTTCATGGACATTGACATCATCTCAACAAAGTTCAGTGCATATAATCGAGAACTGTTAGTGATGTAGAAGGCAATCAAATACTTTCATCATCAGCTGGAAGTCTGTGAGTTTACCATCTTCGTGGATCACAAACAACTGACATTTGCCTACTGACAGTACATCATCAACTGTTTACAGAGGCAGCACAACCAGCTATTGCATACCGAGCAGCATATCAAGCACCTGGTCCAGTAACAGCAACTCTGGCACCAGAACCAGCCATGACATTACTCTAGGGAACCATTGCAACATGAGATCTGGTTGCTGTATCCATTTCCCAGTTCACTTTCTATATGGCACTCCACTTCCACTGAAGTGGCAGTTGTAACGACCAGGGCCAGCAGTTCTGTACAGTGTAGTGCACAAGTTTTTCATGCATGTGTCATGCCGTGAGTGTTCAATGTTGCACTGTCAAGCTAGTTCCACGCCAACTTCCAGGAGTGCTGTGTTTGTGTGTTATCTTTGTGCCATTTGTTTTTAGTTTATAGCAATTTATATGTTCATGTTCACTTTAGTGTGAGTTCTGTCATCACTGTCATTGTGCATAGCTCTTAGGAACTAGTTGACAAGAATCTTATTTGATTCCTCGTGAGTCTTGTCTTAGTGTATGCTGTGTTTAAAAGGTGTTCTATATTACTTGTCCCCTGAATTTATAAAGTTCTTGTCATCACAGCAAAGGAGATACAATTTGTGCATTATTTATGGTAAAATAAGCAGGCTAACCAGTCAGATGGGCCAGTACTCAGTCCTACAAGCAGAAGCCCATGAATGAAGATGATGGGCCATATGCTTTAGAAATTTTGCCTATGACCCAAAAAGTGATGAGCAGTTTGTGTTTGGTATTAAAATGAAATTTGTGCCCATACAAAACAATGCAAAATTTATGAGCACCAAATATTATGGCTAGTGCTTCTATTTTTTTATCGGTAAATAATGTCTTTTGGAAGAAATTTCTTTGACCTAAATGTGATTGGTGTCTCAACACCATCCTCTAACTTGGAGAAGATGGCCCAGATCTGTTGGCAACATGAGTGGCAAGTGGGTTTAATAAGATACAAGGCAGGGTGCTGATTGGAGGGCCAATTTTAACTTCTGAAAAACCAGATTACGCTCTTCTGAGCTCTGAAAGGAGACTCCCTTCTTATGGAGACAATTTAATTGGTGAGCTTTGGAGACTGCCTCTGGAATAAATCACACATAATTTATTGAAATACCTGAAGCATTCTAATGGATTTAGGGGCAGGCATGTTCTAAGTAGCCTATGCTGGTTGATGGCCCTCCTCACTGAAGAAATAGCTTACAAAGGTGACCATTAGCTGAAAGAAAGCACATTTGGAAAAAGCCTTTCTTTACAATAGCTATGAAGAAGGGACTAGATTGTGCAAATGCTGTTCTTTCCTGTGATCAGTGACCATAATATCATTGAGATAACTCACAGAATATGGAAACCCTTCAATAGTCTTTTGTTATATTGACACAATCTGAATAGTGTGTTCAAGACTTAAATTTTCCTGCAATCTTCATCAAGAGGCAACTGAAAATATGCCTCAACTAGATCAGTTTTAGAAAAAAATTCTTCCTGAAAGCTTAGGAAAGTGGTCATCTAGGTGAAACAAAGATTAGAATCAATTTGAGCTGGAGCATTAATGGTTTGCTTAAAGCCCTCATACAACTGAAAAGAGCAGCAACACCTTGTAGTCCCACTAATGGTGAAACCCACTGACTGTGGAAAACAGGAGATAAAACTGGTTGTTGCCCTTTCTAGTCTCTCTACTTAAATCTTAACCTCTCCCTAAATAGTCAACAGAATCAGATGAGCTTTGCAAAATCTCTGACTTGCTGTTGACTTTAAGACAACGTGGACCTGAAAGTTGATTGCTTTCCCTCAGCCAGATTAAAATAGTGATTTAAACTGTGCATGATGTGCATCAATGGCAGCACTTTACAGTCCACTATGGAAAAGTCTGCACTGTATCGTTATGGCTCTGGGCCACATTTGAAATATCAAAGTCTGCTGAAAAGGTTTGTTGTGCCACTTGTGATGTTTCAACAGCCTGTACAGTTTGCAGCACTTCAGCCAGGGAGACTGTCTTAAAGCTTGTTTCTTATCCAAGGCTTAGTGAATCACTATATCATACATTAAGCTTCTGACATATGATTCACCATGCACATATATGAATTTACATTTTATATTCAAGCCTTTAAAATCTGCAATCTAAGATGCATACGTTTCAGTATATATCTTGTGGTGTTTTAGGAATTCTAGCCTTCCCACTACCACATCCATTTTAGAATACATCAGGTAAAGAGAGCACAGATGGATTGGGGAAAAGGGCTTACTTTTTAACAAAGTAATGTAACTGTGGATTTGTAGACAGCAAAAAGATCCATTGGCAGTCTGGATATTTGACATCACTTTTCTTGAAACTGCAGCACAAGGCATCTTTGATATACTTACTTGTCTTTTTGAGCTTCATTAAATGGCAGAAATATCAAGGTGGCAGAGCAGCCTCAAACTAATTAAGTGCTTGACCAATTTTTGATGTGAGTTTGTTGTTGCTGCCAAAACTTGAGAAAGTTTGCATTCTTGGTAGCACTTTGTAAACCAAAACTCAGACTTCCTCAGTGGCAATGTTGTACTCCTCACTTTAGGGCCAATAACATTTATTGAACATGATAAACTTCTGTAACAACAGATTAAAATTTGACTAGTAACTCATGAAATCAAACAATTATAGTTTTTGATGAAAAGTAGTAATAGTCATAGTTCCAAATAGAAATTAGTATGCAATAGTTTACAAGTGATACTGATATTGGTTCAAGAACTACTAACGTATCATGCACGCATATTGTACATATGACATAAAGCAAAGGTTCATTAAACTTGGTGGTGCTGGTAACCTCATATCATAAGTTCATAAGTCAAGGTACCAAAAAAAAGTCAGAACTGGTCCAGACAAATAACAGTTGCAGTTATAGTTCATTGGAAGAGGCAAAGTCAGATAATAGCAGCTGAAAGAGAGTCTGTTATTAACTTACCTTATACTTGCCCACTATGGAAGTTCATATGACTGTTCTGGGACATCAGCTTTGTTTCCACCATAGGTGCCCTCACCAGACTTGAGCAATGTTGCAGATATCAATACATCTTTATCTTCCATTTTCTCATCAGGCTAGGTTATTAAAAATTTGTACTTTGCTTATTCCATTCTTGGTCTCCATTTCTCATTGCTTTGAGCCTTAAAGCTTTGAAATGTCAGCTACTTTTAACTTTACATTTCTCATTCTTAACAATTTGCCAGCTTCCCTTCACTTGTTTCCTTTGTTAATTATTTTTTATGATTTTTCTTATCACTGCTTCATAAATGAGTTTTATCTTTTTGAATCCACAGCCTCTTATTGCTCAGTACTTTTTACCAGCAAACAAATCATCAGTTTTGTACTCCATGAGGCAAGCATTGTAGGCACTTTGTCAATTCTTCAGCTAGATTCTCAGTACTTGCATGTCATCAATACATCTGAATTGTCATGCAAAAGCTCTCCAGTCTCATCTACAAATTATGTCACCATTTGCATCTATCCTTTCATTCTATTTATTTATAGCCAAAGAAATAACAATTGAAGTAAAAAGCTTGAAGGTAAGAATACTTCCTGTGAGCAAAGTTTATTGTATATCCACATTTTGCTGAATAGCATAGATTAGTTCAGTTATTTGGTAAACAGAAAAACAGTAGCAGAAGAGTCCATGAGTGTACTGCTTATTACACTGGACACTGAGAACAGGCAATACACCCATGGACTGTTCTGTCAACAAATACAGAAAAAAATATCATATGTGTATGGCCTCATGTATTTTTCTTTTGTCAGTGCATATTGTGAATATAAAATTAGAATCTTGTTTTAGCATTCAAAAATCACCTAGCTTTGTATCAGTGTTCACATCTAAAACACATAATGCTCCAAATGGAAAATATCAAAATAAGAAAACTACTAAAACCAATGAATGAGTTAACTTATAATGGAATCAAGTTTCACTTATTCCACTTAATTTACATTTTAACATTACAAAGGAGCTTGATATAACTCATTAAAAAAAGCCTCTTGAAAATATACAATAATATAATTTCTTAATAACTTGTATACATCTTACCATAGAGCTTTTAGAATATGGTTTGAACCCTAAAATGATGGACAATGTTACCTATCATTTTATTTTGGTCTCCTTTCCTCTAGGGTCCTGGAAAACTTTTTCTGCTTAATTATTGTAGAGTATGATTTCCTCAGAATATTTCCTCTCATTACGTAGATGGAGGAATTATTCCACCCTAGAGTTAGTATTTATGTGACTCTTTTCATATGTCCATGTTTGCTATTGCATGAGATATACAATTTTCAATTTACCTTAATTCAGCTATAATTTGGTTTTGGTGTTATTTTCCTTCAAACTGTTAAGGAAATTATGAAAAACAATACAGTTCACTGCTAAGACAAAATCCCTGACAAAGACCTTAAACATGAGAATGCTAGTTGCATGCAACACACTAGAACAGACTTACAATTTCTTCACTTTGTGTATGTGTGTGTGTGTGTGTGTGTTTGTTTATTGTGCAATGTTCCCTGTCATTCACCTGTAAATGGGTGGCTCCCTTTCCTCATTTTTGTTAGTTTGTTGGTTATTTTAATTTCCTTTATTATTTTTTGACTTAGTTATATTTGTCCCTTTCCCTGACAAGCCTGATTCTATGAAAACAATCTCCATGGCACAGACATACCTAAACCACCTTCACTCCCTCCACAAAATACTGTTACTGTGCAATCCTTTCCACCTTCATCTTATCACCAAAACTGAAATCCTGACACTCCAACACCTAGAAGAATTTTCCAAACACCACCACAAGTTATCCAGCCTGCTGAACTCCTACTCCCACATTAGGGCACCACTATCCACCCCAACCCAGCTCACAGGGTACCTCCTTGTCAACACCTCATAGCACCCGACCCTGCCTAGCTGACCTTTTCAACCTACCACATCCTCCAAAATCCCCTACCAGCACTCCACGAAATCCAGAACCAAAACAAAACCAGAACACTGCTGTTAGTCTCTCCACCAAAATCTTCAGCTCCACAGAAGTTTCAGTCCTATCCAAGTGCCTCACATTCAGCCCGACTCCCAGGTTTAATCATGTAGGACCTGTGAAAGACCTACTCTCCTTCTCCTGCTCCCTACAGTGGAAACACTTCTTTGCGATCAACCCCTCTAACCAAAGCTAATCCAATCCTAACATCAAGCCCTGCCTGTCCCAGTTCATCCCACCATCCAATCATGACCCTCCCACACTCCCACCTAACCATCCCCTGGCCACCTTCCAGGAATTCCTAACTTCAACGTGGTCTCTTGATCCTTCCTCAGGTCCCTCCCTAAGAACAACAACCTTTCAGCAGAAGAAAGGACTGCCCTACACAACCTAAAAATGGATCCTGACCTGGTCATCCTCCCAGTAGACAAAGGTTCCACCACTGTTTTGATGAACTGGAGTAACTACCTGGTAGAGGTACTCCATGGGTTGTCCGACACCTCCACCTACAGGCTCTGCCAAAGTGACCCCACACCAGAAGTCTAATATAATCTACAATCCCTGCTGAAATCATTAGGCCCTTCCCAGAACCTCTCCCCTGAATCCATTTCCATACTCACTCCAACAACAGCCTTCACACCCACCATCTACATGCTCCCCAAAATCCACAAACTTTACAATCCTGAGTGCCCCATTGTGACTGGTTACAGTGCCCCCACCGAAAGAATCTACCATATTTACTCGAATCTAAGCCGCACTTGAATCTAAGCCGCACTCGAATCTAAGCCGCACCTGAAAAATAAGACTCGAAATCAAGGAAAAAAAAAATTCCCGAATCTAAGCCGCACCTGAAATTTGAGACTCGAAATTCAAGGGGAGAGAAAAGTTTTAGGCCGCACCTCCAAATCGAAACAAAGTTGGTCCATTGTAATATGAGACATAATTTAGGTCGAATGAATGATGATACAGCTACAGTAGTTTGGTTCGAGTCATAACCTTAGCAGTTAAGCTTTACCAGGTAGCCATTGCTATGCGTCAGGTGCTCCGTCTGGATTTATATGGGTACCCTTCCTTTTTCATGTGCTTCGTCTGGTTTGAATCGATTGCTTATTTTTCTTTGATCTGATAAGTGCCATTCTCTTTGTTATAGATGTTTACGTTGTTTACGTCACTCTAAGCTGAAAATGCATTATTGGACTGTGTCATGCATTGTTTGTCACATTTTGATAATTAGTGTTTACGACTCAACAAGAACCAAATAATGACTGCATGTGATAGAAGATGTGAAGGAGAGTTTAGCGAAAATTTTTCTTCGTTTGAAAATCTTTGCAGACGCCTCTTTAGTACATTACATTCTGCACAGAAATTAGAGTCATCTTAGATTTAAAAATCTAGTCAGTTGTCGTGCTTCATATCTGCCTGTATCACTATTTGGCATAAGAATAATATGAATATAAACATGGCATGATATGTATATTCTTCCATGTTTGCTGTTGTCTCACTCTAGTTTCGTAGTTTATTAGGCAGACAGGATTTAAATGAGATAGCAGCAAACACGAAAGAATACGTGGCAAAATGTTTATATTCATATTATTCTGATGGTGAAGAGAATACTGCATGTGATTCACAATTCATAAAAGTTCGTATTAGCAACCATCTCTTGTCACAAGTAGGAAAAAATTCCGAACGTAGAGTTGGCCATATTGACAAACATCCCAGTCAGTCTTGCCAGTCGGATTTTTGTAGTACATTGAAAGGCTGCTACATTCGAAGATGAACAATACGGAATTTGTATTTACTTCGTTGGATAATGTATGAAAGTGCAGGGGTCGAAACTCGGGTTGGAGAAAAAATCTCGTCTTCCACCTTAATTTATTTACTGACGCAGAGGTTTTGGCGCCAGTATTTATCTTTGTGCCTGCAAAGCATGCCTCTGTAGCGCTACATATATTCGACGGCAGAAGTTAATTGTGGTGGCACCTATCAACATTTTACAGAACTTCCGGTTACTTTGCACTTGATTCTATGCCGCAGGCAGTTTTTTGGATTACAAAAACCGGAAAAAAGGTGCGGCTTAGATTCGACCCTTGTTGACCAACATCTACAACCAATTGTCCAAGCCCTACATTTAAGTTACCAACCACTTCCTGCACCAGCTCTCCTCCATCCCCATACTCTTGCCTCCCATGTCCCTATTCGTCATTGTTGATGCAACCTCCTTATACACCGACATTCCTCATGCTCAAGGCCTTGCTGCGATTCAACACTATCTTTCCCAACACCCTGCAGATTCCAAACCCACCAGTTCATTGCTTGTACACCTAACCAACCACATCCTAGCCCGTAACTACTTCACCTTTGAAGGGAAGGTATACAATCAAATTAGTGGCACAGCCATAGGCACCTGCACGGCACCCTTCAATGCCAACCTCTTCATGTGCTACCTAGAGGAATCATTTCTAGCTTCACAAAACCCCAAACCCCTGGTCTGGTTCAGGTTTATTGATGACATGTTTATAATGTGGATCCAAGGCCAGAACACCTTATCCTCATTCCTCCACAATCTCAACACCTTCTCTTCCATCCAGTTCACCTGGTCCTCCTCCACCCATCATGCCACCTTCATAGATGTTGATCTCCTCGTCTCAGATAGCTCCATCCACACCTCAGTCCATATCAAACCTACCAATCACCAATAGTACCTGCACTTTGACAGCTGCCACCCCTTCCACACCAAAAAATCCCTCCCATACAGCCTGGCCACTTGTGGCAGACACATCTGCAGTGATGAGAACTCCCTTACCCAATATGCTGAAGGCTTTGCAAAGGCCTTTGCAGACAGAAAATAGGAAATACCCTCCAGAAATAATACACAAACAGATATCCCATGTCTTATACCAAAACACACACTTGATCCTCACGTCCATCATCCATCCCAAGAACCGACCACAAAGAAGTGCCCCCCCCCCCCCCCCCCCCCTTATCACCCAATACCACCCAGGACTGGAACGAATGAACAATGTCCTTTGTCAGGGTTTGATGACCTATCACCATGCTGTGAAATGAGGGACATTATATCCAAGATATTTCCATCCCCTCCCAAAGTGGTGTTCCAC
This sequence comes from Schistocerca cancellata, assembly GCF_023864275.1. NCBI lineage: Eukaryota > Metazoa > Arthropoda > Insecta > Orthoptera > Acrididae > Schistocerca > Schistocerca cancellata. The sequence continues at coordinate 825,894,489 of NC_064626.1, forward strand.
CATCCAACCAACTTCCACAACATCCTAGTGTATGTGTATCGCATGCCACTCCCATCCACAATACCCTGCCACAGGGATCACACCCATGCAGAAAACCCAGATGCAAGACCTGCCCAATCCGCCCACCCAGAACCACCTACTCCAGTCCCATCACAGGCTTATCCACCCCATCAGAGGCTGGACTACCAGTGAAAGCCACCATGTTATATACTGCAACCACTGCACAGCATTTTACATTGGTATGACAACGAACCAGCTATCAGCTAGAATGAATGGTCACTGCCAAACTGTTTCCAAAAATGATGTGGACCACCCAGTGGCACAGCATGCAGCAGAGCACTGTGTGTGTGTGTGTGTGTGTGTGTGTGTGTTCGTGTGTGTACACCATCCCCTCTCCTAGTAATCCTATCCAGTTCGTGACAGCTAGTTGTATTCTGCTATCTCACATCCTAGTCTGTGAAATTGTGTGCCCAGCCGCCTGCCACCTGCCTCTTCTTCCTGTATCCCCAGCTAGCCCACAGACACCCCACCCCCTCCAACAAGCTGCTCCAACCTACTCCCTTCCCCTTGCCTCTCTCCATACCTCACCTCACCCCACCCTGGTCCTCCACCACACCCCAGTACACTCACTAAGGGCCAGGAAACAGCAGGCAGTCACTGAGCGCAATGTAGAGAGACAGGCATGTGCATATGTGTGTGTGTGTGTGTGTGTGTGTGTGTGTGTGCATGTTTTTCCTACAAGCTTGAAAAAGGAAGTTCATTGGGAAAGCTAGCAAAGCTCTGTACTTTTTATTTGTGTACTTATCAACAACACATTGCTTCTGCCTTGTGGTGAGTCATCACCGTTTTCCTAAATAATTTTTAATTCTCAAAAAGAACTTTCTGCACATTGTTATATTTTGATATGCTAAATGAGGCATCATTTTGACATTTTTATTCTACAGGAATATATATGGAAGCTTTTTTCTCCTCTTTATGAACAATATGGAGGTTTCAATGAGGAACTCATGCACAATGAAATGACTCCACAAGGAATTGTGATGACAGTAATGTGCCGTTATGGAGCAGAAGATTGTACAGAAGCCCTTGCTGCCAAGTATAAGCCAGGCACTTATACACATGAGTATGGGAAAGAAAAACTTACATAATTTTTTTGTTACATATTTATTGGTATAAGTTTATCATACAGCATTAACAGTACACACAGCATCAGCAGAAATGTTCCTCTCTATGCATTATTACAAGCTAAATTTAGGCTGTCATTCTACATTACAAACTCTGCTTTTGTACAACAAGACATTCTGGGGAAACAGTGCTACATTAGAAATTTGTTTAGTGCTATCTTAAATTCTTAGGCTAGAATTATTTTTATAAATCTGGTTAGTTATTGTGTAATGTAAGGCCAGACCGAATTACAGCTTCATTATAGGATAGTGTTCTGTAATATGTTTAGCAGACATTTGATTGTCCTGTGGTACAATATTTGACATTATTATTTTTCTGTATTAATTTATGAGTTTCTTGCAACAGTTCCTAGTGAATAAGATGGAATACTTAAAAAATAAACCTTAGTAAAGTCATCTACAAAATCATATGTAAGTATCATGAACAATGGTGGCTCTATAACACTCCTTTTGGTGTCTCAGAAGTTACTTTTGCATCTATCAATTATATCCCGTTAAGAATGCAATGTTGATTTTTATTTGAATCCAGAAAGTTCTTCTCATATTCTGCATGCTTGTATTTTGTTCAACACCTTTATCTACTGTCTTCTGTATCTCATGGACAAATGGAGCAAGCTGAGTTAAACAAAATCACTATTTGCAAAATCCCCACTGATTCCTCCAGAGGAGGTGTTGATTCTTCAAAAATTGCATAACACACAATGATACAACATGTTGTACAATCCTACAACACACATCAGCCATGTAGGACTATAACTCTTCTTGAAATTAGGAATGATCTGGCCCATTTTAATAATTATTTTATGCCCTTTATTGTTTCCCAACTTTCTATGATAAACTGCTGTTAAAAGGTGAGCAAATTCTTTTGCATAATTTATACAGAATTATACAGTTATTCCACAAGGTGTAATTGCCTTCTCTGTGTGGAGCCATTTAACTGTTTTGTGTTCTATATTCACTTATCTAAATATTTGTCATCTCAGCACTTGTGTAAAGACTGAAAGGGGGAACTAGATTACAATCTCCTGTAATGAAACAATTGCAGAAGACTGAATTCAGTATGTAAGCCATCTCTGTGTCAGCTTCTGTTTTGATATGAGTAATGATCACTGAGCAGCTCGATAAATCTTTCTGACTTATTCTTGACAAGATTACAGTCTTCCCAATTCCTTTGGAAATAATGACTGAAGTGTCTGATCTGTTCTTGTCAGATGTGATTGATTCTGCCCCCACCCCCTCCCACTTCCTTTCCCAGAGACTGAAAACTGTTATTTCTTTTCAAATACCTTATATCATTAAAAATTACTAATATTTTCCTCATAGGTAACTATCCCACATGTCCAATATGACAAAATTATTTTTCTTTCTATGTTGCAACCTGAAATTCTCTCCTTATTTCTCTACAGGACTTCCCATTTTCAACCACTTTTTGACTTTAGCATAGCCTATATTGCACTTTCTCTTTAAACTCTTTATGTTTTTCCTGTAGTTTACTAGTTCGTCCTTCTCTCAGTCCCCCCAGTGATACAAACAGCTGCTAAGTATAATAGTGAAATGAATAAAACTGTAGGGGAACATGAAGCAAAAATCAGAGCACAGAGCTGCAATGAGGCCACAGCCAAACAACATTTGCTGGTCACTGAACTGTGTGATCAGCTCCTGTGGTATCAGACCATGAGCACCAGAACCAAGCCACAGAACGAAAGTGTAATCAATGCAGATTGGCCAACCTACTGCCAGTCAGAACACACCTTCTGGACGTTGACACCCTCCAGACAATTCAGTGTGACCCAGACACACTTCTGATTCATGGAATCAGCAGGGACAGTGGCGCCAACTTGGGGGGGGGGGGGGGGGGGGGGGGGGGAAGGTACTTTGTACCCCCACAATAGTTAAAAGTAGGGGCCTCACCCCCCCCCCCCCCAAATATTCAAACATGCTTTTCTCACCGCTCTCTCCCCCTTCCTCATCCTTTACAGGGAAATTTGTTAAAACTTGCACATACATTTTTGCATAATAGTATGTAATGATAATGTAGGAAAAAATACAGATTTTACGAGCTATTGCATATTCCTTTCTGCTACTCCTCCAGCCTCTGCATATGACAAACTGTCGTGACAGGGTTTATCCCCCGCATCTGTACTATTCGCACACTTTTACTGTACAGAGGTATGCGGGGAACGAAAGCTCACCTTGAGCTCACAGTGCTTTGGCTGCTTGGACAAGCTCCACTTCCTCCCACAGCAGTCTGCTGGCAGCTTGTAAAAGAAACTAATGAGCAACAGGTGGCACCGAATTTGATGGCGATCGCTAGAAGGACTAGGTAATGTTAAAGACTCTTCATTCATTTTTGTAAATTCTATTGACAATCACTAGGTACAACACCACACTAATCAGCACCCAGCACCGGCTCCAGGGATTTTGTCGCCCCACGTGAACATGTCAAGCACCCCCCCCCCCTCCCCCCACTTTGGTCGACATAGTCAACTTTTCCCACAATATATTTCATACATGACGCCTTATTTTCACGTATCATACTCATTCGTCTCTTTGTTGTGAATATGTCTTTAAGATCAAAGCAGCAATCAGTGATACATTTACAGTGCAATACATTTTAAGCCATTTTTGTTGGAGGAAACATTTCTTTCATAAATCAGAGCATACTGTTTCTGTACCATAGATAATTTTCAATAGGACCCTTGATTTTATGAATAATTTGTATTTCCAATTTATTCTCACATTCCTTTATTTATGCAAGATGGATTTGCCGCCCCAAAAAATCTGCCACCCTGGGCGATGGCACGGTTCATCCCCCCCCCCCCCCCCGCCCCCTCCTTAGAACCAGCCCTGACAATAATCAGCACTATTGTTACATGGCTACTTCTTGTTAGGAGCACAGTATTGTTACGCAGGTCGCAGCTAATGTTGTCAGCGAACGTAAATATTCCGGAGCTGGGCATCGCCAGTGGTCAGTTAGTCTTACTGTGACTCGGTTCAGTTGTTAATCTTTTGTCCCTTACTGTCCAGTCTGAAATGGACAAGTTTATAATCAGGAAGAAATGTGACAATGTGGCAAGTGTTAGTGATAGTGAAGCTAGACCCAGTGTTAGTGGTGCTGTGTGTGACAACAAAGACACAGATAGTGATGGAACTGTGGCGGTGACAAAAAACACTGTTCTCAGAAAAAACAATGCTGTTATCAGCCCTCTTGGAAACAGCAATTTGCATGTATCAATTACAATAAGGTAAAAGATGTTATTTTTTGCAAAATTTGCAGACAAGTGTTTGAAGAAAATCGTTTTCAGTGTGTTCACAAAATGGAAAAAACTTTCATGGAAACTGGTTTTTAGAACTGGAAGAAAGGGGTAGAAAAGTTGAAAGTGCATGAAGCATCGGGCTGCCACAGAGAAGCTATACTGAATTTCAAATCCTTAAAATCGAATATCAATGTATTTAGACAGATTTCCAAAGAAAAACTGACACAAATGAAAGAAAACCGAGCTTGTATACTAAAAATCATATCTTCCATCCATTATTTAGCAGTGCAGGGGCTTGCAATACGTGGGCATACTGATGAAACAAGTAACTTTGACAATTTATTACGCCTTCGATGAGAAGATAACCAGCTAATTTTAATATGGCTACAGCGCGAAACTTACAAATGGACATCCCATGATGTGCAAAACGAAATTTTGGCCCTTTTAAGTAATTACACTTCTTAGAAAATTATTGGAGGATATAAAGAGTGCAGAGTATTTTGCAGTAATAGCAGATGAAACAACAGACATAGCCACCAAAGAGCAATTTAGTATCTGCATATCATTTGTTGATGCTTCGCTAGAAATAGAAGAATATTTGTTAGGGCTATGCTCAATACAAAGTCTGTCACTTTCCTATATGTCTCCCAAATCATCCAGAGGCCTTACCACACCCACAGGAAGACCTGAACCCATCCTGACAAGCAATAACTGCTCATTTTCAACTCTGGCTTTCCCAAAGCTACATTTTGGCGGCTAGCAGGTATGATTATACATTCACCTGTTATATTTGGTGCCAGAATTAAGATGGTTTGGAGACTGATAGATTAACAATGACTAAGAAGATACACAATACACTGATGGAAGAATACTGTGATCATTAATTCAACAAGGACACAAGATAAGTAACAGCATGAACCTTTTTACTTTCACTTATGGGATTCCATATATCCTTTGGTTTGAACCTTCCTTAGATTTTGCATAATGTTGGGGTTAGATACCAATCAGCATTTGGTAAGGGACCGAAGACCAAAGTATTAACTCTAGTAGCTTGCACACTGTGCAGTTTACCTGTACATTCCACAGTTTGTTGGGTTTGCCATAAGATATAGCATAATGCTAGCCATTGCAGAGAGTGTGTCTGGCTCAGATGCAGAAGACCTTGTATAGTCTGGAAACTCCAGTTATTTCTTGACAACATGCCAGAAGAGACATAAGGATTTTTGTTGTGAATGCAGAATTGTATCAAGTAGAGGTTTTAGGATAAGAAAGGATGATAAGCATAACATTTGTATCGGTAATCAGACATGGGCATAATGTAGGATTTAAGATCTCAGCTAAGCCTGGAATGTTAGGAGATGTAATCTGGAAAATATAACACCCAGAGAAAATATTTATCTGGTACTACTTAGTTCATTAAGATGGATTTAATCCATGATATAATGCTGATGAACATGAACTAGAATAAAGAGTTGCAATGGTACTGTTTGGTTAGGTTTTACTGTGTTCACATGATGTGGCATTGTCTCAAATCAGCCTAAGTGAAGTGCTGAGACATGTCATTGGTCTAGATGTTGTCAATTAAACTGCTCCAGAAGCAATGTTTCCGACAGCAGTAAACACATCAGCAATAGCCAATCAACTGAAAGAAGTGACATAGTGGCAGAATCTATCAGATGTTGAAAGAGATTTGGAAGTAAATGAATTAAAGTGATTTTTTATTGTATTGCAGAAGTGGGGCTGTTATAGGACCTGTGGGAAGGGAAGAATTAAGGACAGTACAGGAGAGGCTGTTATAGCACCTTTGGCTAGGGTATTATAGGACTATTGTACTGCACAGGTGGGATTGATATAGTGGCTGTGGCTGTGAAAAGTTATGGTTTTTGTACGACACAGGTGAATCATTTATAGAACCTGTAGCTGGCTCAGTGGTATTGGAGAGTTCTTGAAGTGGGGCCACAGGATGTATCTCTTAGTGCAAGAGGAATTAATTAAGGAATGGTGAAAAGAGAAAGGAAATTTGAATGCATTCCCAAGTCACAATGTCTTGAGAACATGATGAAAGCAAGGTTACCATGGATCTCCTAGTGTTGCAAATAAACTTTTCTGAATTGCTAGGGTATAAGAATATGAAGCAAGAGGACAGTGTGCAAAACACAGAATTCACACAGGCCAGTACCACTAAGCAATAGGGCAGTGCATGAATCACTCTATTTGCATACATCAGTTCTGTTCCACCTAAGTTATGGTAGAATGCAGCCCACAGTATATTTATTCTCATTCTTTGTTGACAACGATAATTTATAAGGTATTAGTGCAAACTTGAAGGTAGGTTTCATTACTTGTTAGGTCATAGTGCTGAAGTAAGTGAACAGTATAAGTATGGATTAATGAAAAGAGAAGTGTACACATAAAGATGTACCTGGTTGTTCAATATTCACACTAGACAGTGTGCCATATTGTTTGTGTACATGTGAGGTATGTCTTAGTGTTATAGCTGAGATTTCTTTTTTAGCAGTTAGAGGGTAATGGTATATGCAATATGACAGTGTGGGAGAGACAAACTTAGTATGCGAGAAGAAGTAGGTGAAAATGCCTTCCTGAATCACACTACCCTCCCACAAGATGAAACAGCGTAGCTGCTGACAGTACTAAAAGTGAGACAAAGAAAACTGTGAAAATGAGAACTTTAGAGAAGGCAGACAGAAAATGTGAATACGATGCAAAGGATAAAGTGATACATGAATGGAGGTGGAAATGTGAAATGTAAATAATTGTAAATAACTAGTGTCTGACTTGCACCAAAATACAAGTGTGAATTTGCTTCACAGAAGAGAAGAGGAAATTAAAGCTATTGGAAAACTTGAAGTAAAAGTCAGAGTCCAGAACTGCAGCAAGACCACAGCAAGACAGCATGTGCTGATCATTGAACTGTGTGATCAGCTCCTCTGTTTTAAGGCCATGAGTGTCGGACCCAGGCCATAGCCAGACATCATTTAATCAACACAGCTTGGCTGACCTACTGCTGATTACACCATACTTTCTAGACATTGATACCCTCCAGATGCTTTTATGTGAAACAGAAACACCATTATCACTGTGGAATCAACGGGCATAACCTGTACTCAGCCAAGCTGCATGAGCTCATCATCGTTCAGCCAGCTGGGTAGTAAGTAATGCCCAGTCTGAGTCTGTCAGGGCCACTCCCATAACTCTGCCACTGCTGGAATGTAAACAAGGGAGCTCCACCTGCCTGCTGCCCACCAGTGCAGCCAAAGTTGTGCCAGCCAGCAACCGTTGCTCTCTGTTGGTCCACAGGTCAACCTTGGCCAACACCATCGCCATGCCACCAGAAATGCCACTTGCCACACACACAGGAAGACTTGAGCCCACCCTGGCAAGCTAGAACTGCTCATGTTTAACTCCAATTTTCCACAGCTACCCAAGTCCCACTACAATAGGAAGAGCACTGAATTTTTCGAAGTCACTTCTTTAGTCCCATTTCTTATCCCTCTCATGTGTATGCCTCTGTTTAATTTTAACCTCATTTATTTTAGGAAAAATATGTGACTCAAATTGCTGAAAGAAAATGTTTTAGAAATATCAGCCATTGGAAAATAGAGGCTGGAATAATGACAATTTATGGAAAGAACAGATTGCTAGTCACTAGAGAGACTCTCCATCACACCCAGCTCAGATTTAGTGGTAAAATGGCCGAGCAGATAGCCCTTCAGAAACTGAACACAGAAGTGGATAGCCCTTCAGAAACTGAACACAGATCAAGCATGAAAACAGGAAGAAGGTGTACTGAACTGTGAAAAAAAGCAAAATAAAAACAGTGAATGGTCCAAGCTTCACAAGTCCAATATCAAGAGAAATTAAACAGCAGTGGTGTCATGGTTAAGTGGTCACGATGTTGGACTGTAAATCAGACTAGCCATGTCTGAAACTCCCTCATGCCATTTAGTTATTTATTTGTTTTCACATCATTATGGACTGTCCATCTTGTCACTGAAATGTTTGTTTTCCGTCTGCAGTCTTATCAGTTGTCATACTATACATTGGTTATAGAATATGAGTCATGTGGTAAGAATACATTACTGTTGCAAGTAAATGTGATGAATAGTGAGTGCAGGTGAGATACTACTAGACTTTTCACAGAAATTGAAACAACAAATAAACAGATATGAACTATTGTACAACAAAGGAATTAAAGAGTAAACACTTCCAAAATGGAACACAACTTCTAAAATGTTAAACACAAGTTTTGACAGAGCTTAGAGAAACTGTGTGATTGTGAAACTTGCATTTATTTGTTGCAGCTTATGTGATAAACTATTATGGTTTCTTCATTTCCTTGGGAGTTATGACACTCTCATGTGAATACCTATATTGGGCAAGGAAGCATATCTCACTCACCAGGGATACAAATTAGGTGTATCAATAACAGATTCCTATCATATGACACATTCACTGTGACTAATTCTGTATATGACATGCCAGATGTGTTTTCCGGTGGAGGATTCAGTTGATTTTTTGCTTTGTCATCAAACATTTGTGGTTCATATTCAAACGCCACTTCCTTTCTGCTGCTAATAGAGTAGTTGTGCAGAATCAGCCGTCATTATAGGTCCATACCTTACACCTCGCTGTTGCAAATGAATGTTTTTTTCTTTAAAAGAATGCCTTTTGGCTGAAAGCTCAGAAGTTTAGCAGTCTTTTCACTGCACCTCTCTGCAATTCAAAATCTCCTTTATATGATGAGTAGCAATCTATTCTTTTCATAATATTGTCACTATTCCATCTTGTAATTTACAGTTTGATTTTGCCTAGCTGCTTTTCTTCTATCCTGCAACCCAGCACTGTTTTCATTTGTCACAACTATCTAACACATAGCTTTACTGAGTGTCTGTCCTGTTCTTTTCTCTTCTTTCCTGTGTTTTATCTGTTGCTTTCCAAATTACATACACTCTGGCTTATGAGCCACGCCATAACACCCATCTTGTCTGAACAACACACAGTATGTGGCCACACTGCTTGTTGGTACAAAATCTGATGTCCCACATGATTCCTATCAATATAATTAATCCTACAGCTTCAAACTGAGAACTGTTTTTCCCTCACTCTTACATATTATTGCATCCCCCAACCCCCGAATACCTTTCTGTGCCCCATGAATTTGCTGTACCCTGTACTACCAACTGCCTCTCCTTCTGTATTCCAACACTAACCTCACCTAATCCATTTACATCTGCTGTCCCCTCTCTTCACATATACCCATCCACTAATGTGTCTTTTTATTTACTGTTTTTTTATTTATTTGTCTCTTTGATCTCATTGTATTTTCAAATTGATTTTAGTTTGTTTTTGCCTTTCACTATTTTCGTTACTCCCAGGTTTCGCTTTTTTCCTCCATACTTCATCTGTTCTGTCCTGTTTGTAATTTTTCCCATGTATTTTTACAAGTTATTTGCACATATTTTTGCATACTTTATGTTTCTTACATTTTTTCTATCCTACACTGGATCCTTGCTCAAACTATCTGTGCCCATACAGAAAAGTTCCCTTATCCCTAGCCAGAACCCAGTCCCACGTACTGTTGTAACATTGTTGTCTAGCTCATGGAATCACCCCAACTGCAACCCTCCTTCCACAATGACCTTTATCTCTTCAAATTCTGCCAGTCCCTCATCAGCATAGTCCTGTAAAACCATGTAAAACTGTTCCAAAACTCATTGCAATACCTCCACTCCATCCATGAAGTTCTCCTGCTCTGCAAATCCAAATTCTTTTGTCTCACACCTACAGTGGAACTCTTGCCCTCCAGGAACTCAAGTAGCATGCACAATGCCAGCTCAAAAAGCTGTCCAACCTGTTCATCTCCTACTCCCACAGTGAATTATGACTATCCCCAACCTCTACAACAGTATCCAAGCCTCCTCCATATCCCCTCATAGCTGACAAACTCCACCTCACAGACCTACTTCATTTACCACATCCTCAAAAACTCGCTCCCACCACCATACAGAATCCAGAGCCTGAAAAGACCTGGAACACAGTCATTAGCCTTTCCTCCAAAAGATTTAGTCCTGCGTAAGTGCCCCACTCCCAAATTCAATCATGCTGAGCTTGATAAAAGACCTTCTCTCCTTCTCCTGGTCTCTACAATAGAAATGCTTTTTTGGCATCTTTGTTGCCAAGCAGACTCAACCCAAAGCCAATGTTGTACCCTACCTGATTCAGTTCACTCCTCCATCCAACCATGATCCACCCCCACTTGTAGTCACTTCACCCCGTTAACATTCTACAATTTCTTAACCTCAAACTTTGCCTCACCATCATTCCCCTAACTCTTCAACACATCATTCCCCTAACTCTTCAACATGGGAAAAAAGGTGTCCAGACTCAGTGGCCAGAGGCAGTGGTCATGTGTTTGTCTGAGCTGTGTTCATATGTGTGTTTTCTACTTTAGAATAAGGCCTTTTGGCTGAAAGCTCAACTGTATAGAAGTCTTTTTGTTGTGCATGTCCCAGCATCTCCCCTGCACGGCAAGTAGCAATATATCCTTTTCACAGGACTGTCAGGGTTCTAGAAATAGCTGCATTTTTCATTAGTATTGTCCATATTGTGCATCTCATCTCTCTCATGACCATAATTTTTTTCTAAACACAATAGGAAGTCATTGGTAGTGTTCCTGTTAAACACTGTTTTCTTTAGGCAGATGATTTACTGTCAATAATTTATCAACATAGTCAATAAGTCCCCCCATGAACCATGGACCTTGCCGTTGGTGGGGAGGCTTGCGTGCCTCAGCGATACAGATAGCCGTACCATAGGTACAACCACAACGGAGGGGTATCTGTTGAGAGGCCAGACAAACGTGTGGTTCCTGAAGAGGGGCAGCAGCCTTTTCAGTAGTTGCAGGGGCAACAGTCTGGATGATTGACTGATCTGGCCTTGTAACAATAACCAAAACGGCCTTGCTGTGCTGGTACTGCGAACGGCTGAAAGCAAGGGGAAACTACGGCCGTAATTTTTCCCGAGGGCATGCAGCTTTACTGTAAGCATGGAGAGCTGCATCAAACCAGTCTCAGGACTGAAGACAACAACAACAACAGTCAATAAGTTAGTGAAACTATTTGAGCCCAGGAACAAGTTTTCAATAGCTTTGTGCTATAATGTATGTTCCTTGCACATATCATTACAAAGTGAAATAATTCAAAGCTGAACACTAATAATATATGTGATCTCAGTCATTCTTATTGTGTTGGTCTAGTCTTCAGTCTGAAGACTGGTCTGATGCATCTCTCCATGGTTATTCTATCCTCTGCCCCAAATAACTACTGCAACCTGCATTCATTTGAAACTGCGTACTATATCCACCTCTTGGTCACCCTCTACAATTTTTAGATTCACACTTTCCTCCAGCACTACACTGATGATTCCTTGATGTCCCAGAATGCATTCTCAAGCTGTGCAACAAACTTATTTTCTCCCAAATTCCATTCAGTGCCTCCTCATTAGTTACATGATCTATCTGTCAAATCTTTAGCATTCCTTTGCTGCACCACGTTTGAAAAGCTTCTTTTCTCTTTTTATCTGAACTATGTATCACCCACATTTCACTTCCATACAGACTACACTCGAGACAAATACTTTCAGAAAAGTCTTCATAACACATAAATCTATGTAAGATGTTAACAATTTTCTCTTCTTCAGAAATGACTTTGTCATTGCCAGTTTGTGTTCTGAGTTGTTTTACTGTCCAAATAGCAAAACTCATGTACTAATTTTAGTATCTTGTTTCCTAATATAATTTTCACATCATCACTCAATTTAATTTGACTACAGACCATTCCCCTTGTTTTCATTTTATTTGATGTTCATATTATATCCTCCTTTGAAGACACTGTTCATTCCATTCAACTGCTCTTCCAAGTCCTTCGCTTCTCTGACAGAATTAAAATGTCATTGGCAAACCACAAAGTCTTTATTTCTTCTCTCTGGACTTCAATTCTTTCTCCAAATGTCACTGAATAACACTGGGTGTAGGCTACAATCGTGTCTCACACATTTCCCAAGCAGTGCTTCCCCTTCGTGCCTTTTTGATTCATCTAAGTGCTGTCTTGTTTCTGCATACACTGTAAATAACCTTTTTCTCCCTGTATTTTATCCCTGCTAGCTTCAGAATTTCAATGAGTGTATTCCAGTCAACATTGTCAAAAGCTTTCTCTAAGTCAACAAATGCTGTAAACATAGGTTTGCCTTCCTTTAACCTTGCTTCTAAGTGAAGTTGTAGGGTCAGTGTTGCCACACAAGTTTCTGTATTTATCTTTCAGATACATTTCCCGAGATTGGCTTTAACCAGTTCTGCATTCTTCTGTAAATAATTTTTGTCATTGTTTTGCAACTGTGATTTATGAAAATGATAGTCTGGTAATTTTCACACCTGTCAGCACTTGCCTTTTTTGGACTTGAAGTTATTATGTTCTTCTTATAATCAGATGGTATTTCCCAGGTCTCATATATCTTGCACACCAAGTGGAATGGTTTGTTCATGGCTGGCTCTCCCAAGGATGTCATCACTTCTTAGGGAATTTTGTTTACTGCAGGGGCCTTGTTTCAGATTAGGTCTTTCAGAACTCTGTCAAATTCTTCTCCAAGTACCATATTTCCCATATCATCTTCATCTATTTCCTCTTCCCATCCTATAATATGGCCTTCAAGAACATTTCCATTATACAGTCTCTCTATGTATTCCTCCCACCTTTCCATTCTTTGCTTACTTCTGCTCTTCCACCTGAGCTCTTGATATCTTTTCTCCACAGGCTTCTTTAATTTTCCCAAAGGTGGTATCTACCTTTCCCCTATTTGTCTGTGATTCCATAGCTTAACATTTGTCCTCTTGTCATTCCTGCTTAACCATTTCCTCTTTCTGTCAATGTTGTTTTTTGACATCTATATTTGGTTTCACCTGCTGTGATATCCAAGGATTTCTATGGGGCAATGTCATTTTATCTGTTTGATTCTATGCAGCCTTCATTATATTGTCTCTCAAAGCTACACATTCATTCATGTTTTACTGTGTTCCTTCCCCATTTCAGTCAAGCATTGCCTAATGCTACCTCTGAAACTCTCAAAACCTCTGGTTCTTTCAATGTAGACAGGTCTCACTTCCTTAATTTGCTACCTTTTTGCTGTTTCTTCAAATCTTATTCTGTATTCTCTGTCTCACCTTTATGTAATTGATCTGAAACATTCTTGTGTCTCCAGGTCTCTTTCACACATAAAACCATATTTCACAAGTCTTAAACGAAGTGTTAGCGATTATTAAATTATGGGCCATGCAAAATTCTACTAGACAGCTTCCTTTTTCATTCCTTTTCCTCAGTCCATATCCTCCTATTATTTTTCTTTCTCTTCCTTTTCCTACTATCTAATTACAGGTCCCTCATCACAATTAAATTTTCCCTCCATTATCTGAATAATTCATTTTACCTCATCATACATTCTTTCAGTCTCTTCATCGTCTACAGACCAAGTTGGCATATAAACTTGAACCACTGAGGTGGTAATTGGCTTTGAGCCCAACTTAGCTATGGTAATGTGTGCACTGTGCTGTTCATAGTTGTTTACCAGCATTCCTATTTCCTTATTCCTCATTAGACCTTCTCCTCTATTACCCCTATTTGATTTTGTATCTATAACTCTGAACTCACATGACCAGACACTCTGTTTGTCTGCCACTGAATTTCACTAATTACCACTACATCTAACTTCAACCTGTCCAGTTCCTTTTTTAAATTTTTTAACCTACCTGCCTGATTAAAGGATCTGAGATTTCATTCTCTGGCGTGTAAAATTCCAGTTTTGTGTTTCCTGATCATGCCAGCCCCCCTAGTAGTCCCTGCTCAGTGATCCAAATTGGTGACTAATAAACCTCTAGAGTATTTCACCCAAGAGGATCCCATCATCATGTAACCAGACAATAGAGCAGCACTCAAATGGAAATGGAACACCTACCACAAAGGAACCATGGAATGGTTCCATTCAAAAGCAATCACCACATGCTTTAAAGACATTTATCCCACTGGGAGATGAGATAGTCAATTTCTTCTTATAGAACATTGTTGGCCACTGATGGATCCAAAAGTCTATTTTACTTTTCTCTCACTTTTGCACTTCCTTCTCCAACTCAATGTGACATCTACTTATGTCTTCCTACAGGTCACCAAAGATGTGGAAACCACAGAGTGAAGGATACTCACATCATGGAAGATGTTGCTGTGTTTCTCAATTGAATTGCTGACATGAAGCCTTTGTCTAATTGGCATGCAACAGGATGATTCCTGCTGGCAGCATTGTTTTTACTGACGTTTTGACTTCATGGCATGTCACAGTTTCAACAAAGTGTCTTCATAGCATGCATGTTGATTTTGGTTCCATGCTCAATTAACTTGATGAGCAGAGGGGCCCCTGCAGTCAAAGAAGAAGTTCATCATGACTTTGCCGGAATTTGTGTGAACAGATTTGGTTTCTTTGGCGGTGGAGATGTGAGATATTTACACTGTTACCTTGCCATTTTCCCTCAGGCTGTCAGAATGCTGTCGGACGGAGTCATCCTGTTGCACACTAATGCCCACTCCACACTGCCAATTGGACAAAGACTATGCTTCATTGTTTTGGTTGGGAAATGCTGCAACATCCTCCATACAGCCTGGATCTTTCACTGCATGATTCTCACATCTTTGGCAACCTGAAGAAAGACATGTGTGAATGTCAGTTTCAATTGGATGAGGAACTGCAAGAGTCAGTGTGATTCAGTAGCCAACTACATTCTATGAAACAGGAATTGATCATCTCTTCTCCTGGTAGGATAAATGTCTTAACGCAGGTGATTATTTTTTAACAGAAACATTCCATGATCCTGTGAGGCTGCTGTTCAGTTTTCATTTGCCTCCCCCTCATAGTTCCCCTTTCTTTCAGCCATTTGCAGTACCAGCACAGCAATGCCATGTTGACTGATGTTATAAGACGAGATAAGTTGATCATACAGAGTGTTGTCCCTGCAACTACCAGAAAGGCTGCTGCCCCTCTTCAGGAACCATGTGTTTTTCTGTCCTCTCTACAGATACCCCTCCATCGTGGTTGCACTTATGATTAGCTATACATATCAATGAGGCACACAAGCCACCTCAACATGGCAAGTACTTGGTTTATGGTTGAGTCTTATCAGACAGAAGAATAACTCTCTTGTAATCTTATTAACACTCTGTTTTCTTGATGAATCATGTCCCAATGATTACCTTTGGTGTAATTACTAGCTTGTTAAGTTACAGATCAAGAGATTGATTTACCAATACTTAACTTCTGAAAGTGAAATGTCAATCATCTGACACAAAAACCACAAAGCAGACGAAATTAAACAATGGAAAATCCAGGCTGGAATGTAACAATATTAGAGAAGGAAAGTTTCTACTCACCATATAGCGGAGATGCTGAGTCATGATAGGAACAACAAAAAGATTGACACAATATAGCTTTCGGCCGCTGGCCGCTGTGGCCGAGGGCTTCTAGGCGCTTCAGTCTGGAACCGCACTGCTGCTACGGTTGCAGGTTCGAATCCTGCCTTGGGCATGGATGTGTGTGATGTCCTTAGGTTAGTTAGGTTTAAGTAGTTCTGAGTCGAGGGGGCTGATGACCTCAGATGTTAAGTCGCATAGTGCTTAGAGCCATTTGAACCATTTTAGCTTTCGGCCATTAAGGCCTCTGTCAGCAATAAATACACATACAAACATGCACACACACACACTGCAGTGTGGTTTCAGTGGTCTGAGACTGCAGACGTGTGTGCAAGTTGCGTTTGTGTGAGTGTGTGCGTGTTCATGTTTGTATGTGTGACTATTGTTGGCAAAGGCCTTAATGGCCGAAAGCTATAACTGTGTGAATATTTTTGTTGTGCCTATCACGACTCAGCATCTCTCCTATATGGTGACTAGCAACTTTCCTTCTCTAATATTGTTACAAAGCAGAAGAATTCTGAGCTCTCAGGAATTGAAAACACTGAAAACTTGATGCAGGTCACTCAGTTCCTGTCTCCTGCTGTACTACATTGTGTTTCCAGATCCTTTAATGTGATTCAGCAGGCAAAGAGAAGTGCAATTCAATGTTCACTAACCTGACGGAACTACAACTAAAAAACTAGTTTTTGTATATGAAGCCATCACTCTCTTCCTTTACTTTTTTTAGTGCAGTGTGACAGGTTTTATCCATCTAGGTGCATCTGCCAAATCTCAGTGATTTCCACAGGATGTTCTGATAAGTATAACATATCAGTTAATATTCTGCTTTCCATTTTTATTTTCCTATACTACCATCATAATTTTTAATGCTGTTTTAATTGTAACTGTATTTTTCTTCAGCTCTACCTTTCATAAAAATTTGGCCTGTAAAAAGACTTTGTGGAACACTAGAGTCAATGAGGTTATACTGGAAAGTAATACCTCTGAATTTTAAATGTGAAAACTTTTAAAGCTTTTCAAATAGAATAAATGTTATTAACATTTTACACCTTTATTTTTCATGTATATATATTTATTTCTCAACATAAGTCACCCTAGTGACAAATGCATTACTCCAAGCAAGAGACCAGTTCATTCACACCATCGCTTTAGGATGTTTCGCTTTGTTGATGGAGACACAACCTAATGTTTGCTTTCAATGCTTCATGTCTATCAAAGTAAAGCCGTCAAAGGTGTCCTTTAAGTTTTGGAAACAAGTGAAAATCAGCTGGGGAAAGTTGGGACCATATGGAGGCTGATCAATGAAAATGAACCCAAAGCCGTGGATGTTGCAGATGTTACAGCACTCATGTGTGGTCTGGCATTTTCATGGTGAAGGAGAGTTTTCTACATGTGTGGACATACTCTTCAAATTTGAAACTCCATTACAGCATGCTGCTTCTCATGCACTGACATAGTTACTGCAATGTTACACATCACAATATGGAGCTCTCTAGTGACAGAGGACTGCAAGTATGTAGACATATAGAATAAAGATGTAAAATGTTAATAATTTTTGTTTTATTTAAAAAGCCTTAAGAGTTTTCATAGAAAAACTTGGGCAGCATTACTTTTCAGCACACCCTCATATTATCTTTAGAAGCCTTCAATTAGTTAACAAGTACATGTGTAGTTAGCATTAAATAGAAATTCTCTCAATATTAAAGCTTGTGCAGTGAATAGAAATTCATGATTTATTATGTCAAAACTAAGTATTAAATGAAGAAGTTTGCTATGTGTTGGCTCAAAATGAATTTTTTCTTGAAAACATTCTTGGTTCCCTTTTTTAATGGAATGCTTTCATCTACTTCACAAAGACTATAGTATATAGTTAAGGTATATAACTATAGTATATACAAAGCTGATATTTGCTTTCATAATTAGAAACTTTATCCCCATTTTTTCCAGGGACTGTATTGTTTTGCAGTGGGGTGAGCATTACATTTGGGAGGAAACATTGGTTAAGATTCTTGGTCACAATGAAACTGATTTAGATGCACTGAAATATTTTGCTTCTTGTACCCAGCAAGAGGAGAGAATAGACAAGTAAGTATAACTGGCCATTAAAGGCCTCATGTACTCACTTCTTAATTATTAATGTAAAAACTTGTGCCTATTCACCATACTACATTATTTTGAAGCATTCATTAGTCATGTATTGGGAACATAGTGTTGATTATATAGATGTTATATTATTCTTCACTGATAAAATACCTCTGATGTGACTATTTTCCAGCTGTTTCATTTTAAACAAAAAAGAATTCCAGCACCAACATCAAATTAGATGAACAGCTAGCGACAAAAAATTTCAGGTAATATGAGGAAACAAAAAACCAAAGGCCAGATCTTTAGGCATTATAAATCATTCAAAAAGACAGAGAAAAAGGCATTATAAATATTTAAAATGGCAATACAAAAAAATCTTACATTATACTTATTCATTTACTAGTGTGCACAATTCAGACAATAGCACAATCAGCATAATTGTTAATATCATGCTGTATTGTATTTTTAAAATAACTTTAAAGTTTTAAACCAAATGAAATATTTGACAAAAAATGAAAATGTTCCTTAAAAACCTATGCATTACAATGTTCTATCAGCTTATTGGTTTCATGAAAACCAAATGCTTTCTTAAATTTTTCAGAGTCATGTTCGGTGTCCTGGCAGACAATGTATTTTTTTATCTGAGAAAATAACTGCTCAACAGCTACAGAAGCAGTTGACACACGTATGAAAGACTGATCTATTATAGGGTCCATTTCTGCTACAACAGAACTGTCATCTTGTAGAGTTTTTGAGAAGTTTATCAACATCAGGATTTTTCAAAAGCACCATTTTACACTTTCCCCTCATAAAGAAACACCATTTCTCTGGCAAACTCTCTATTCTTTGTATTGCTTCATCCACAATTTTCACTGACTTTGTCAAAGGTTGCTCTCTTTCTTGAAGCTGGCAGATCCTTGTGGTAGGAAACTGAACTCAGCCACAGTGAAAATTGAGTCATTTATCACTTTCGAAGATTCTAGAACTTTCTTTACTGCTACAATTAAAGAAGCTTTATCCTCCAGAGTGATGACCACATGCTATATGCCTAACAGAGAAATTTGAGGCTCATTAACCTACCGCTGCAATTCATAACCACTGTTTTGTTATAATAGGCTGAGGACGCTTGGTAAAGGGAGACCAGAGCAAGTCAGTAATGATAAGGCATAACCAAGTTTAATAAATTTAGTTTTTGGAGATGGTTTGGTTTTCTTTGCACATGTTAACAAAATGTCCTGTTATTGTATTGTACCTAATAGTATAAATTTTTATTTTAATATAATCCAATTATTTCATCATTTTATAAGTTAATGCAAAAGTGTCATCTTATCCCAGTACTGGGGCAAGATGACTTCATTCACAAGGAAAGATAGTATTACTGATAAAAGTTGAATTTATTTTTATTACCATAAGTATAAGAAAGTAAATTAATTATTTAAACATTGCTATGTATTTTCTACTCAACAGTATTTAATGAAAGGATTATTCTATTGAAAATTAATAAAATGCTAGACCAATGTTTTTCACTAACAATTTTTTCCACATTCCACCTGTGTATGGTTTGCAAAACTCTATCCTCAGTTTTCTCATGAACATTCAACACAGATTCATTACATGTAGGACACAGCTTGTACCTTCTTTGGAAAGTTTCTTTATTGTTTTAAATGTTCTGGTTTCACCTTTTGTGTGTCATTATCAACCAACATCAAGTTTTAAAGCTAAGCTTGTTAAAAGTGTTGCACTTTGTATACCGTATGAATCACATGGTCTTTCTTAAGGCAGTAGCTTAAAATCAAAAACACACTGGCACCAGTGTCAATTAATGGGACCAGCATATGTTGAATATCCTAATTCTTCATTTAGCTCTACCTGATGTCCATCAGGACATTCATTTGGAGTTTCTATGTTTTGACCTATAGGTGCTGCAGCCTAAAAGGAGAATTTTCAGTTTCAGCATGACTCATTATCTGTAATTTTTGCCACAGGAAAATCCTCCTCATTAAACAAAAGGAATTGATAAGGATTGACTCACAATTTCTGAACTGATAAATTGCTTTACCAACTGAAACTGCTATGAAATAAACATTGTTGAGTAGATCACAAGGTTGTTAACTTGCCCCATTCAACTTGCTCCAGTTGACTATATTAAAAGTCTTTGAATTTTGGAGTACCATTTACAAGAATATGAGACAGTGAAATAGTGACCATGAAACTCACATTGTTTATTTATCCATCTGCAACAACACACACCACTGTACATGCTAACAGCCTAATCTTTGGTTCCAGATTATTGAACTTTCCTTTTATGCTTATAGCATATCAGATGATAACATACAATTCGTCCTCACTGTTGGAGCACTGGACCCACAAACTTTGTTATTGGATGTTGTGTATAACATGCCTCCTGAGGGCAAACATACATATGTTAAGAAGCTTCACCAGCTGTGCAAACCAATGGATGTCCACATCCAACAAGTGCTACAAAGTGTAGCTATTGGTGGCAAGACCCCTACCATTTTTGGTGACACCTACAATCACTGGTTTCTGCAACTGAAATTTCTGATGCTACACTCAAACAGATTTGTTTGAGCCAGTTACACTTCAGGTGAAAAGCACAGTAATTTCCAGTACTTCCTCACCATTTGACTCACTATTATTGACTTGACTTCGGTTCATGTTTATCATATTCTATCATTCAATGACACAAGTGGGCGGCCACAAAGTTTGGCCAAGTGTAAGGCATGATTGTTAGTTGTGGGTAACAACCTGCTTACCTTGTCAGTCAGCCAAAGTTGGAAACCATATCCACAAACCTCTCAGCTCCTCTGGGGAACCAGCATGCTGTTTTTCCCATGTCCACATAGACCTCATAAGACCATTATACCCTGTAAAAGGATTCACATATATTCTGGGCTACTATAGGTCTACTCAATGGGTCGAAACCTCATCTACAATGAACATTTATGCAGATACAGTGTTATAATGTTTTTTGACTACATGGATTTAAAGGTTTGGCTGCCCAATAGATGTGACAATAGATTAAGTTGACTGTTTGAGTCTTCTTTGTTTAACAAACTAGCTGTTTTCTATGGGATCAATCATCATCTTTCCACCACCTACCATCTGGCAAGAAACAGCATGGTGAAAAGTTGGCTCAGAACCCTCAAGTAAGCATTAACATGTCACAAGTCTTCCTGAGTGACAACATTTCCACTGATATTAGTCTGACTGCAAACTGCATTCAAAACTGACCTCGGCACTTCAACAACAGAAATGGTGTATGGCAAAACCCTGAGATTTCTGATGGACTTCTCCATTCAATAAGAATATCAACCTGAATATCCTTGTTCATTGATGCTATAAATCAGAAATTGAATTGTAAAGTTCTGATCTTCAACAGCATCTCAACATGCAAATCCACCCATTTCCATTAATGAAAAACTCGCTCATTGTTACCAACTCATCCTCCATATGCATGCTTTTAGAGGATTCTTGCAACCATCTTACACCAGCCCCTTTCCAGAAAGAGACACTCACACAATGATGCTCTTAATTAATGCATAACCAAACAGGGTTTCCACTCAGCAGGGAAAACCAGCATACTTGCTTCTGTCAGATGATAGTACATAATGGCAGCATCTTCATCAGCTGACATCTGCTTCTAGACCCCACCATGCTAACCATGCGTCTCCTCTGCTGGCCCCACCTACTGCCTTGCTGTCATCATCAATGGAGGCAGCCACCACAGTAGCTCAAACATCCATACATCCTGTAACCACCCCGTCACTTATCGACTTTAATGACAGTGAAAAATTAAACCGCATGTGCCTAATGGAAATTTGGGAAAAGCAATCGTCACCGAAGTTAATCTGTCGGTAAAGAAGGAGGAAAGGGTTACATCCAAATGAAAGTAAAAATGCAAATGAAATTGGTGAAATTAATTTTGAAAAAGGGTGAAGTTAATGAAGAAAGTAAATGTGTAGTCGTTATGTTAACAATTAACTGGCATTAATTAGATATTTGAGATTTGGGGAAAATTACGGTCGCCAGTCCTATGGAAAACTACTATAATAACTGAAAAAGAAAAGTTAATGCATATATAATTAACACTAAAAGCATTGGCAACTGAAGGTTGCCATGTGTTGTGTGAAAACTGAGTGTTTGTCAGAAGTAATAGATTTCGCTACACTCTAACTTAATTTAGCAAAAGAATTAATAAAACCAGAAAACTGAAAGTTAATTTAGTGACTGAAATTAATAGTGAACTTTGTTTCTGAAGCACTACACAATTAAATAAAATAAAGTTAGTCTTGGGCTACCTCAACAATCACCTCAAAAGCAACTCAAATCTACGCAATTTAGAAATAAGAGATTTAACTTTGAACTTGAATTAAATGATGTTGAACAATTGACAATAGTAAAATTTAGTATGTACCAAGCTGAGCTGCAGTCACAGATAAGCTAAAATATGGTAACAAAACTCGCACTCTTAATTTGTGCTTGTGTAATCTAAATATTGTAGCTAGCTATGAATACTTTAACTGAACTTTGAAATTAAAACAGTGAAATGGAATGATATTACTTTAATGCTGGCATTTGAATATCAATGACACATGGGTTCATTTCGGAAAAGGAAGGGACCCTGCTTCGTAATGCAATTGGGACAATGAGCAACAAAGGTTCATGCTAAGTTGCTGTATTTTAGTGATGCAAATGGAACAGTTTGAAAAGCTGAGGTCTGCCATACAGTTCTAAAACTTTATGTGCTTTCAGTCTTCCTTGTTGGTTGATTGAAGGTTTGAAGTCGTCGATTGAGGAGGTGGCGACAATCACTTATTGTCGGCCGTCGCTGTTGCAGAAGCTGGATGTTGGCACGTCTTCATCTCGACACGGTCTGTGGGGCGGCGAGTGGGTACTGCAAATTGCTTGTGAAATAAAGTTTGTTATTTAAATGTGGGAAAAACACTGCACTTCCCGGCTTTTGGAATGTTGTATAATGCTGTCTTTCGCCGTTCTCAACACTGGCTCTCTCTTTGCTTTTTGGCACCCAGAAAGTGATTTAACGAAACGTGGAGCCTGTAAAGAGAGTTCCTAGTGCCCACTTAACCTGAGAATATTATTATAGCTGCAGCTTATAGCTCTGAAGAAGTAGGAGATTGTTCGGGATTTCTAATCAAAAACAATTTTCCAAAATAGTTGAGTATATTCTGAAATTCACTGATAACATCACAATTATCCCAACAGCCTAACAAACAGAGCAGTTCAGAGTCTAATTCGCTGATGCAACTATAAATGTCCGAATTGAATGTCAAAAGAATGCTCGCCAAAATTTGATGAGAAAATCTCATCAAACGCCACGCTAAAATGATTGGTAGAATGTCTGTACCGCGACGGCACGTGAAAATACAACAACACGCAAACTGAAGCTAGATAATGAAAATCATTCCAAAAATAATCCCTCATTTGAAATGTTTTCACAGTTACGCGTATACATCGTAACTCAATACGGCACCCGAGGCAGTTTGTAGCAGCGCTACCGTAGCGAAGCGACTCCCGACACAGCTGACGTGCTATTCAGCGTCTGGAGAGAACTGGGGCCTTCCTTACTCGCGCAGTGCTCTTATATATATAGCCTCGGTGCGGACGGCTAAGAGAACGCCGGCTCTAACTTCGGCTCTCACGACTGGCCGCTGGGCTAGTAACGCACCACTTCAAGTTACATAATAATTTATAGCTTCTTTTGCTGATGGCTTATGAAGCTGTTCATTTAATCGTGCATTTAGCACGCAGGTAAGTATTTATAATAAAATTATGACGTGGCTAAGTTAAATATCTTGGGCGAGAGAAATAATTAAGTTACGCTGCACGCAGCAGGTGAGCTCTGAACTGGTCCTTTTGAGATCCGCTATCGCTATAATTTTATAGGTATTCAAAAGAAACTTTTCACATCTTCATAGTCATAGCGGACCTCCAACCTATTTAAATCTAAACATCCTAGTCTTATTCATTAGCCTACTTAATCTATCTTGCTTCCTTCAGTTTTGAGATGAAAACCAGAAAATCATGAATTTCCACTAAGGTCTTAACCTGTGAAATCCAAAGTACTGTTTTTATTAAATCATTATGAAAGATGAGTCTAAATATAAATTTTGAAGTCTCTAGCTCCTTTCCGTTGCGCCAATTATTTTTTTAGAAAAACGTCCAAATTACAAAAATGGCTGAAGTTATCGCACTGATATTTAATACACATTAATTTAGTATTATTCCTTACATGCTGGAAAAGTTTCAGATCATTTGCTTGAATTTTAAGGTATTGCGCAACATTTATGACGTCAGAGCTAGTTACAGCAGACTGGCTGGCACACAATGGAAACTGATGTGAATTTACTACAGCGTGAGTAGGCTGCTTCCCTACATCACCCTCTACTTAAATTTTTTGTTTATGAATGTTAATGAATGAGAAAAAAAATTTAATTACAAAAAAGGGAAGCAAGAGTACAATTTAACTCCCTATAAAAAATCAAAATTGAAATATAAACATGTAGAAACATTAAAGAAAACAGATTATCTACATTAATTATTTAAATTGTGGGCATGTTCACTGCCTTTTAAACAATGTCATTACTCAAAATTTTAAGCGAAGTCACTGAAATATTTCGGCATACATATTGCCTTAGACCAACAAACACATAATAATTGAAAAATTATGAAAATCTTAGGCCCATTAAATACATTAAATACATTTTTACATACACAAATTCAAAGAAAATAACATGATACATAAACAGATGATTATCTCTTAGCAGTCTTTTCTAAACCTGAAAGAAAGTTCACAAATAATTTTTACACACGTGGTTGTAGCCGCTTTGGCTGGCGTCCTACACTTCCATTCACAAGGGTAGAGGAGGGGAAGTTGCTATGGTGTGCGTCTTTCACGTTCTCTCTAACTTACATGGGGGAAAGGGGAGGGTCACTGTGAGTTGTGTCCAAGTCACTCCACACTTTCACGCAGCTACCAGGCTGCCATTATCTGGTTTGTCCTGTAGAACAAACAAAAGAGTGCCTCAGACTCTGTTCACTTAATATCTAAGGGTGGGTCACAATGAACTGGGGATATATACATTTTAACTTCCAATATATTACTGGAACAAAGTTAACAGAATTTTTTTTTTTCAACATTACTCTTGCGGTTACTTAAATGTCATAAAATCGGTAAATAAATGGCTCAAAACGCCGTTAGTCACGTACTAGAGAAAATCTATGCTCATGGCATACAATCATGAATCCTATTTAACGTCAGTTTATTATTTCTGGGCCGGAACACTGAACCAATGCTCGGTACATTCCTGACATTTGTATATTAAGCACTTAACTGAATCATCTTTGATTATCTTATTCTTAGAGATAGTATGAGTATGATTAGTGGTTGTTTTCTCAGCTTCTTTGTATATGTAACTTTTGGTAATAGTACAGTCCTGAGTGTTCAAAACACACTACGTTTAGTTGCCTACAAAATCCACTTATTGGTCCTCTGCTGTTGTCAGTTCCACATCTGCAATTAGGGTCTTACTTACTTTGAAGTGTATTTATGCTGAGCTAAAATTACTGTTTCACGTCTTCTATTATGTTCTTATTTATATTGCTAGTGTATGTACTTATTTACCACTCACTCTATTAATATTTAAAGCATAGGATAGCACATTTATTTCATATTCATAGTGTATTGCGGCTGATTAGTTTGCTCACGTGGCAATCCATTTCCACTCGATCGGGTGCTGAAACCTCAGGTAGTCTCTCTCGGACCTACCACTAAAGTGCATCAAATAATTATGGACGAGCGTAATGCTAAATTCCTTAAACCTATAGGACACCATGAGCTGCTCTGTCTCATCTAACATAAGGGTACCTATGGTCGCATTCACGCTTCCAACTCATAACCTCAATACGCGTAGGTGTATCCTGTCACACACTACACTAAAATAATGGCCAGCTCCAACCTTATAAATACTTCAGGGACGTGTCCTTCACGACTCAACCACAAACACTGCTCACTTCTACTACACTGCCTTTCCTTGCTACATCAGGTGAGTTTAAACTTACAACTTATCTGCATATTTTTCATAACACTTAGCAATCTCTTTCTTATTATTTATTAGTTAGCTCTAATGTATCCACTAGGTTTCATTACCACTTCAGATTCTGCTTGTACACGAATTCATACATCTTTTTAAATTACTGTTGATGGACCATTTCCAACCAAACAACACTTTGTACTTACTATATTACCAGGGTACTACACATAATTGTTACTCAAATACATTTGTATCTTAATTACGTCATACTTCTCTATTGTTTGTCACTATTCAGTTTATCACATTAGGTATCTTTCTTCACTGATCGGTAGATAGAATGGTAACATAACTCCTGGCCTGATAGTCATGACAGAAAAATTTCATGTCTGAAAGAAGAGATCTAAATTTTGGTGGATAGGAAAGATGAAGAATGAGTGAGACCTGAAAGGGAAAGAAGATCTCACACAGCTGGGACTGCACAGCTGCCACACTGTGTAGAGGTTACAGAACAACCTCCTCCCTACAGCCTTCATTGGCTGAATGCTGGTTTGGTAACCATAACGGAAAATTTTGGTATTAGGAAAGAAAATGTCGAAACTTTTGTGGATAGAAAAGATGAAGAATGAGTGAGACCTGAAAGGGAAAGAAGATCTCACACAGCTGGGACTGCACAGCTGCCACACTGTGTAGAGGTTACAGAACAACCTCCTCCCTACAGCATTCATTAGCTTAATGCTGGCTTGATAGTCATAACGGAAAATTTAATGTATGAAAGAAGAGGTCGAAATTTTTGAGGACAGGAAAGAGGAAGAATGAGTGAGACCTGAAAGGGAAAGAAGATCTCACACAGCTGGGACTGCACAGCTGCCACACTGTGTAGAGGTTACAGAACAACCTCCTCCCTACAGCCTTCATTGGCTGCCTATGAATCTGCCACCTCGATCTGAAAATACTTTATGATGCCTCTTTAGAACCTGTCTCAGTTCTTCCTTTTGATTGGCTGAAATTTTATCGATTTCCTGCAATTTAGCTTCTATCTTGTCCAAAATAATTGCTTCTTCTTCTTCTGTGTTTAGCTTACTTGTACTAGGATTAACACCTTCGTCCCAATACCTCCTATTTTTCAAAATTCTTATAGGCAACTCCCAAGTTTCATGATCAGTTACTACATGCTTATCACTAAAAGGTACTATAATTACTCCGGTTATTGGTAAGACCATTTTTAATTGGCTGTTCTCAAAGTCCACAACACTCTGATATTTTGACAAGAAATCTATGCCAATTAAAACCTCAATACTGAGATTGTTTACAATTAAACATGGATGATCTATTAAATTACCATTAATGTTAAAGGGTAGTAAAGCTTCTTGCTTTACTGTTTTTGATACCTTGCCAGTAGCACCAATTATTCTTAGTCCTGATACCCTCATTACCGTAAGCTTGTCTTTACCAGGTAATGCATCAAAGAAGGACTGAGATATTGCACTCACCTCACTTCCACTGTCTAAGAGACAACGTACATTGATGCCCAACATATTCACTATTATTATAGGGTGGCTTATTCTAGGTTGTACAGGTGGTTCCTCAAATTCATCTAGTAGTTCCTTTTGGATTTGTCTCCAACTAAAGTGATTGACATCTGTCTTTATTACATTTAGGTCACAGTGTGTAGGGGTTTCCGGAATTACATTTTCAGCTGCCTTTTCCAGTCGGTCTATTAATTTTAAATCGAAACACCGCACGACTTCATTACATTTAGTTTGCTGAACATAACCCAAATTACTGTAGTCTGAGCGATTCTGCGTCTCCAGACCGGACATAACACTAGTTACAGCTAAACCACTTTCACCATTATCGTCAGTTTCCTTCTCAAGTGACAACTGGTCACAGCTACTGGGTTCATCGACCCTCAACAGCCTACCCTCTACATTCTCACTTATCTCCTGTCCTAATTCTATTAGTACATTATCAACATCCTGCACAGGCACTTTAGATAAGAGCACATCATCCTCATCGTAAATATAAGCATGAATTTCTTCTGCTTCTTCACCTGTCAATTCAATATTTTGTAGCTCTTCCCTATTGTTACACTGCTGCGCCTTCTCTTTCTCTTCCCACTTAGAAAGCGTTTCTAACACGGTATCTATCAAATACTGTGAGTGATCTAATATTTCTGTTGTATCTTTAGATGCTACCGACTCTTCATCCACATGTTCAGTTTGAGTATTCTGATCTGTCTTACCAATTCCCTTAACTACTGGCTTAGGAAAAGTAACCGCCTGGTGAGCGCCAGTGTCCTCATAGACGGGAACTAGTTTTCCTGCCTCGGCCTATTGCTGTTTTCTTTAGTTTCATTATAATTGACTGGCACAGCATTGCTTTCCGTACTGTTGTTTACATGCATATTCCTGTTCGGAACAAAATTATTATCTCTTGGACGCCATTGTTGGTTCTGATAATTATTTCCCCAATTCCTACCTCTCTTAGGATGGCGAATACCTACTGTTCTGATGTTTACATTACCATTTTGCTCATTCCTAAAATTACTATTATTGTTAGTGGCATTTCTGTTATTACGTGCCTGCTCCTCATTGGCAGCAACACGTTCTACACGTTCCAAATATTCAATGAAACGATCAAGATTGTCTCTAGGGGCCGATATAATTCTGGTTTGCCAATACCATGGCAGTTTGGCTTCAAGACCTAATATAATCATTTCTGGCTTTAGCTTTTCCGCCAAATGTGACAAACGTGAGATCCATGACCTAGCAAATTCTTTAATTGATTCCTTGCCTGCACTGAAGCGTTTTCCACTCCAAAATTCTCTTAACACTTCATTTTGCTTATTACTAGACCAATATTCATTAATGAAAGCTGTTTTAAACTCCGCTAAAGTTTTACACTTCAACATAACATCAGCGGACCAACGCAAGGCGTCACCTGCTAAATGGCTTTTAATAAATGAGATTTTCTCTCGTTCAGACCAATTTGGTGGAATTACATCTTCAAAATCGTTCCAGAAATCTAGCGGGTGGATATTTTTATCTGGATCAAACCGCAAGAACTGCCGACACCCGATAAATGCGGCGTTTGCAGCTACAACTTGTTGTACACTACCATTACCAGAAGTTACTGAAGCTACTTTACTCTCAATGTTAGCAATGTTAGTACTGATATTTTCTACTCTCAATTCAACATTATCTACTCTTTGTACAATATGAGTAGTATCACTTTTGATTGCATCTACGTCTGCTTGACATATGTTTACTTTAATATTAACATCTTTAAATCTATCTGAGCACAGTTCAGATTCCGACTCGATCTTTTCTGTTAATTTGTGCTCCAGCTTCGCATCTTCCATTTGGAAGTCTTTGCGAACCTCAGCAACTTCAGATTTAACTGTTTTATACATTTCAGAAAATTGTTGAGCAACCTTTTTCTTAATATCCTCATGGTTGTAATCAATCTTATAATTCAAACTGTCTAGATCCTCTTTCAACTTATTGCAACCAGCCTTGAAGGTATCGTCCATTACCTCCAATCGTTTATTAAAATTAGTTTGACTGGCCACAATCCTGTTATTTACCTCAATTATATCAGATTTTAATTCAGCTGTCATTTGTGCATTACTGGCAGCGATTGCTTGTAATATAACATTTAGATCAACAGCCCCAGCATTTTTGGGTTGCTCACCAGCTGGCTTTTTATCACACTCAGGTGACGAAAAACTAGCTCCAACACCAGAATCATCAAAATTAAATGAAACTTCTGATTGATTAGTCCTATCTAACTTCTCCTTCTTAAACTCTACCATCTCTGATGACTGTTTCATTTTTAATTCATCAGAGAAACTATCATCCAATAAATTTACAATTTCTACTTTCTGCTTTACTACAGGGGTCTCTATTATTGAATCATTACCCCTTCCCACACTACTGTCAGGAGATAATACTTCATAATTTACTTTAACATTACCACTTTTATGCATATTTACACTTGAACCGTTGTCTGGATTTACAGTTCCCTCCTCAGACATAGGTTCTGATATAAGTTTAACCTCAGTTTCTTTTGGCGGTTCCATCGCCGACAGTCTCTTAGTGCAGGTTAGTAAAATTTTTAACAGTTTTCCACTTAACTTAGTTCCTTCTGCACGACGTTGCCGTAGCCGGCGCGGCGTACCAGGATTCCTGATGCAACGTGGCACGTTGAACTGAAGACGGCTCTCCGACGGCTGTTGTGTATTCGCGTGGCCCGCAACTGCAGGCGCGGCCCCGGCTGCTGTGGCGGACGACTGCGGTACGGCGAAACTGGCTTCTCGCGATGCCGGCAGCACCGCTAGACTCAGTGCCAGCTCCGTCAATCCAGATGCGTTGTTAATTCAATTGCGTCGTCCACATGCCCACGTAACACTTTCACTGTTCTATTACTCAGCTGCGTGTCGCATTCCACTCGCGAATCCGAATAGTTAAAAATCACTTTCACTTAGTTGACTTCCCGGCCGATGCACCATATGTGGGGCGGCGAGTGGGTACTGCAAATTGCTTGTGAAATAAAGTTTGTTATTTAAATGTGGGAAAAACACTGCACTTCCCGGCTTTTGGAATGTTGTATAATGCTGTCTTTCGCCGTTCTCAACACTGGCTCTCTCTTTGCTTTTTGGCACCCAGAAAGTGATTTAACGAAACGTGGAGCCTGTAAAGAGAGTTCCTAGTGCCCACTTAACCTGAGAATATTATTATAGCTGCAGCTTATAGCTCTGAAGAAGTAGGAGATTGTTCGGGATTTCTAATCAAAAACAATTTTCCAAAATAGTTGAGTATATTCTGAAATTCACTGATAACATCACAATTATCCCAACAGCCTAACAAACAGAGCAGTTCAGAGTCTAATTCGCTGATGCAACTATAAATGTCCGAATTGAATGTCAAAAGAATGCTCGCCAAAATTTGATGAGAAAATCTCATCAAACGCCACGCTAAAATGATTGGTAGAATGTCTGTACCACGACGGCACGTGAAAATACAACAACACGCAAACTGAAGCTAGATAATGAAAATCATTCCAAAAATAATCCCTCATTTGAAATGTTTTCACAGTTACGCGTATACATCGTAACTCAATACGGCACCCGAGGCAGTTTGTAGCAGCGCTACCGTAGCGAAGCGACTCCCGACACAGCTGACGTGCTATTCAGCGTCTGGAGAGAACTGGGGCCTTCCTTACTCGCGCAGTGCTCTTATATATATAGCCTCGGTGCGGACGGCTAAGAGAACGCCGGCTCTAACTTCGGCTCTCACGACTGGCCGCTGGGCTAGTAACGCACCACTTCAAGTTACATAATAATTTATAGCTTCTTTTGCTGATGGCTTATGAAGCTGTTCATTTAATCGTGCATTTAGCACGCAGGTAAGTATTTATAATAAAATTATGACGTGGCTAAGTTAAATATCTTGGGCGAGAGAAATAATTAAGTTACGCTGCACGCAGCAGGTGAGCTCTGAACTGGTCCTTTTGAGATCCGCTATCGCTATAATTTTATAGGTATTCAAAAGAAACTTTTCACATCTTCATAGTCATAGCGGACCTCCAACCTATTTAAATCTAAACATCCTAGTCTTATTCATTAGCCTACTTAATCTATCTTGCTTCCTTCAGTTTTGAGATGAAAACCAGAAAATCATGAATTTCCACTAAGGTCTTAACCTGTGAAATCCAAAGTACTGTTTTTATTAAATCATTATGAAAGATGAGTCTAAATATAAATTTTGAAGTCTCTAGCTCCTTTCCGTTGCGCCAATTATTTTTTTAGAAAAACGTCCAAATTACAAAAATGGCTGAAGTTATCGCACTGATATTTAATACACATTAATTTAGTATTATTCCTTACATGCTGGAAAAGTTTCAGATCATTTGCTTGAATTTTAAGGTATTGCGCAACATTTATGACGTCAGAGCTAGTTACAGCAGACTGGCTGGCACACAATGGAAACTGATGTGAATTTACTACAGCGTGAGTAGGCTGCTTCCCTACAGGTCACCAGGCGAAACGGGCTCTTGATGTGTGCCAGCTAATGTTTCCCATCCACGACACCATGCCAGAAACAATCATAGCAAGTTGAGCGCAATTACATGCTGTCAAATCCCGAAAGCGCACTCGCGGGAGCATCACACAACACACCTGCTCCACCGCCCTACTCCAGCCAGACTCTGCTCTGCCTGCGCTCCACGCGGCAGAGCCAACACTACCAAATTTCCTAAACACTCTGGTTCTCCACACGATCTATCAATGTAGTCGTTTGATAGCATAGTTTTCCCTGGGCAAGACCCAGAGTACAAATACAAATAATATTTACAAAACAAACCAATTATACATCGACATAAAAGCATATATATATATATATATATATATATATATATATATATATATATATATATATATATATATATATATATATATATATATATATATACAAATTGTAAAACAATTACGATATATAAAGACACAGAAATGTCATCTCTTCAGGTAACAAAATAAGGAAAAAAATTATAGTACAATACATGGCAAGAGGAGGATATGCATTTCTGGCGTTACAACCCTTCTCTCAATGAGCCCTCTCATTCACCAGGACCAGTATCGAACCACACAAGAGTGGATGGATGGATAATTTGATACAAGTTTCCATTCATTCCCCGAGTTCTGCTCTATAAGGAGGGGGGGGGGGGGTGGCTGTATGGTGGTACTCTGAACATACAACTGAAAGTTTGGACTATCTTTTTGCCTATGTGATCGATGATCTAACAGCATCTTTGTGTATGTGTTACTCCTTTTTTATGAGAGATCCCTCTGGTTTTCTTCAGAGTATTTTGTTCCTTGATTTTCATATCTGGTTACATTAACAAATTGTATAATATTTATACCACCTTATTCAATTGAGTAGCTTATTATCGAAGTTGGACATCTGTCATCTGCAAGAAACTGAGAAAAACACCATTTTTTATTACAAATTGTGGAGCTTGTGTATTTACATGCTGCTTTAGGCATAATTAACTTTAATAGAGCAGAATTGGTTCTGCAAAGTACACAAAATAGTTTTAATTAGAGAAACCACTTAAAATTGCTTTTGAAAATAAAGACATCCATCTTTGAAACCAAACTGTACAGATGTCCATTTTTGATGCGAACATACTTGCAGGTGTCCATTTTTGTTGCTCCAGGATTCACTTCATAGTGCTGAGAATTTTTTACAAGAGTATCACCTGGGAAATTGTAAGAATTTGGATACAAAGTGAAAGAAATCGCAGTTGAACACCATAACATCTGTGTCCATTCTCTATTTTGCATGAAGTTCTTTATCACTCACTGTGTGGTGCAGTCTTTGTCTTGACCACAGAATTTATGAAAGTGCTGTTAATGATTCAACTGGATACACGTCTGTGACAAGCAAGAAAATAAATGCCCTTGTTGCTCATTTCATTTTCAGCAATTTAAGCTGTATTTTTATGTTCCTTTCTAAACACACCCTTGGAAATCGCGACATGTTTGGAATAAACAGAAAGTTATTTCTAACAAGCAAGACTAGACATATGATTGCTGTTTGTTTCACTCACAGCAATTTAAGCTGTCTGCTTAGGTTCCTACATATCCACATCCTCAGAAATTGTGACATATTTTGACTAAACAGAAAAGTGTTCACAACAAGCTAGAATATGGATATTGTTGCAGGTCGTTTCACTTGCAGAAGTTTCATCTTTTGTTTTTTAATCATACTGAAGGCAGAAAATTGAAGAAACTCATTCCTAAGGAAGCCCTCTCTTATATGTAAATAATAACAAATATTGGACAGTATACTTCTATTATATTAACTATTAAGAACCAGAATCTGATACAAATGCAAAAATGAGAAAAAAAAATTGTGTGTAGTAGGACGTGAACCTTCTGCTTCCGACACGGTGAATGCATATTTGTAACCATGACAGCACACCACTCACATTCAAATCTGCATCTTAGCATTGTTCATTTTAGACTCTCCCAAAAGCTCTTAATACTGATGTGTCATTAACTGACATTTAACTGTAACAGATCATAATGACAATGAGGTTTGTGATAAGTTTTTGATGTGCCATTGCCTTGAAGTGGCATACTGTCATCGAAAGCAAGTTATAATATAGAAACAACAGAATATGATGAAATCCAATATGGAGTCTCTGAAGCAGCAGCATCATCTCACTGCACCCGAATCCATCTACTTGGTGTTGCCCAAATACTGTGAAATGCTATTGGTTATTCTTGTTTCAGGCCAAGCTGTCTGCAACTATAAATTATATAATATAACTTCATCCATACCTGTGGACAAGAGGTGTGAGGTCCTTGTGGTAGTGTCATACCTGTCCCAGCATTCTTTTTTCTGGTATATTATAAGATAGAGTTCCCTGGCACATAGCCTTTTGTAGGCAACAATGTTTTTTCCACTGTTGGATGATGCTTATCATTGGAGCTCCAGCTTGTGATCTTCTCTTGCCTTAGCAATTTCCTGCATCCACCAGGGGACTGGTTTCAATGAGATGTCTCAAAAGCAATCATTAGTTCTGCTTTTAGTATTGGTTAGTTGTGTCCTGGTTTTAAGTTGTCAATATTCCCTTGTAGAATTGCACTGGATGGGTGAGTGACACTGAATGCATTCCAGTGAGTTTTCTTGATGACCCATTGTTGAGGGCAATCAGTTGTGTAATGGTATAGGGGTCATGAAAACTAATAAATGACCACTCTCGTGGAAGTCATCATGAATGCTCTACTGGGTTGACAGGAGGAGGCTAGGGCCACAGATTGAGATATCAATAGCTGTCAACTTTCCCAAGTGCACACTTAAAGTAGTTGGTGTTCCATAGTTTAGTAATCAACATTTGCAATCATTTGTTTCATTAGAGTACCTTCTATCACTAATCAGAAATGGGTTGTGGGCATTGAAATTGGCAAGGAGGAAAGTAGGTTAAGGTACCTGACAGATTAGCTCATCTATCTCCTGATACATCAGCTTCCTGTTTGGAGGAAGATAGGCATTACAGAAAGTAAAATACATAGTAGTCCAAATGAAAAAGCCATCCAATGCCCTTTCAGGGCCAATGCCAAATTTAAAATTGTTATATGATTAAAATTAATTATTATGAATTAAAATTATTATGAATTAAAATCCATGGAGAAGAAATAAAAACTTCAAGGTTCACCAATGACATTGTAATTCTGTCAGAGACAACAAAGGACCTGGAAGAGCAGCTGAACAGAATGGACAGTGTCTTGAAAGGAGGATATAAGATGATCATCAACAAAAGCAAAACGAGAATAATGGAATGTAATCGAATTAAATCAGGTGATGCTGCAGAAATTAGATTAGGAAATGAGACGCTTAAAGTAGTAAATGAGTTTTGCTATTTGGGGAGCAAAGTAACTGATGATGGTCGAAGTAGAGAGGATATAAAATGTAGACTAGCAATGGCAAGGAAAGCGTTTCTGAAGAAGAGAAATTTGTTAGCATCGAGTATAGATTTAAGTGTCAGGAAATCATTTCTGAAAGTATTTGTATGGAGTGTAGCTATGTATGGAAGTGAACCGTGGATGATAAATAGTTTAGACAAGAAGAGAATAGAAGCTTTCGAAATGTGGTGCTACAGAAGAATGCTGAAGATTAGATGGGTAGATCACATAACTAATGAGGAGGTATTGAATAGAATTGGAGAGAAGATAAACTTGTGGCACAACTTGACTAGAAGAAGGGATCAGTTGGTAGGGCATATTCTGAGGCATCAAGGGATCACCAATTTAGTATTGGAGGGTAATAATCGTAGAGGGAGACCAAGAGATGAATACACTAAACAAATTCCACAGGATAGAGTAGCATGGAGAGCTGCATCAAACCAGTCTCTGGACTGAAGACCACAGACACATGTGATTATGTAGGATAGGGCTATATGTTTCAGGGAATCAAATTTTCTGGAGGGTAATGCCTGGATAAACATTGAGTGTTGTCTGGAGGGCAACAAGATGGGTCATATATATATATATATATATATATATATAAAAGGTAAGTCTTTCTGCTCCCTGGATTGGAATGACTCCTTACCCTCTCCCTTAAAACCCACATCCTTTCGTCTTTCCCTCTCCTTCCCTCTTTCCTGATGAAGCAACCATTGGTTGCGAAAGCTAGAATTTTGTGTGTATGTTTGTGTTTGTTTATGTGTCTATTGATGTGCCAGCGCTTTCGTTTGGTAAGTCACATCATCTTTGTTTGTGTGTGTGTGTGTGTGTATATATATATATATATATATATATATATATATATATATATATATATATATATATATATATATATATATCCACACATACACAGACACAAGCAGACATTGCTTGTGTCTGTGTATGTGTGGATGGATATGTGTGTGTGTGCGAGTGTAAACCTGTCCTTTTTTCCCCCTAAGGTAAGTCTTTCCGCTCCCGGGATTGGAATGACTCCTTACCCTCTCCCTTAAAACCCAATCCTTTTGTCTTTCCTTCTCCTTCCCTCTTTCCTGACGAGGCAACCGTTGGTTGCGAAAGCTAGAATTTTGTGTGTATGTTTGTGTTTGTTTGTGTGTCTGTCGACCTGCCAGCACTTTCATTTGGTAAGTCACATCATCTTTGTTTTTAAATATATTTTTCCTTCGTGGAATGTTTCCTTCTATTATAAATATAAATATATATATATATATATTTTTATTTTTTTTTTTTTTTAAAAAGAAAAATGATGAGACTTACCAAACAAAAGCGCTGGCAGGTTGATAGACACACAAACAAACATACACACAAAATTCTAGCTTTCGTAACCAACGGTTGCCTCGTCAGGAAAGAGGGAAGGAGAGGGAAAGACAAAAGGATATGGGTTTTAAGGGAGAGGGTAAGGAGTCATTCCAATCCCGGGAGTGGAAAGACTTACCTTAGGGGGTAAAAAGGACAGGTATACACTCGCACACACACACACATGGGTGCATGGGACAGGTTTTACACCGGGGGCGGTTACAGGGGTAGGAGCCAGAGGGTAGGGAAGGTGGTCTGGGGATTTCATAGGGATGAACTAAAAGGTTGTAAGTCTTTCCGCTCCCGGGATTGGAATGACTCCTTACCCTCTCCCTTAAAACCCAAATCCTTTTGTCTTTCCCTCTCCTTCCCTCTTTCCTGACGAGGCAACCATTGGTTGCGAAAGCTAGATTTTGTGTGTATGTTTGTGTTTGTCTGTGTGTCTATCGACCTGCCAGCGCTTTTGTTTGGTAAGTCCCATCATCTTTCTTTTTATATATATATATATATATATATATATATATATATATATATATATATATATATATATATATATATATATATATATATATATTTTTTTTTTTTTTTTTTTTTGGGGGGGGGGGGGGGAGGCAACTGGTGCAGCTGAGGCTACCGATTCTACTTTAACCTTTGAACCATCTTGTTATCCTTCTGGAGTTTTAACTCTTGTTAGGGATTATTTGGTTGTTATCAGTAAGAGAAGGTGAACAAGCTGTCCTGCAGACTCTGGTCTGTGTCTCTATGGAGCACTGGCTGATGTCAGGCAGCAAGGAAGGGGCATTAGTTGGCTGAGAAGGTCCAGAGGAAGGTGACCATTCACTGGGTGATGCCAGATGAGTAGGAAACATGTTGCCAGCTGTTGGGGAACAGAGTTCAGTGATGTGGGTGTAGTGGGAATGAGGAGAAGGGGGTAAGTCAGTGATCATCAGGCCAGATTTTGAAGTAAAAGCAAATGTTTTCACCTTTGTTACAGTCAGGGACTGTTACTGTACTTGGAAAGTTTGTGGTCTTTTAAACTGGATGTAAATGATAGTAGTTTTTCTTTGCCTCAGAATATGAATGGCAGTCAGTGGTTTTGTATTCCTGTATCTTTTTTTCTTTCTTTGGCATGAAATAATTCAAAGAATGAGGAGAACACTGCTCTCTGCAGTTGTTACATATCAACAGTTGGAGACATGGAGTGTTCTCATGCTGTGGGCATTTGCTGTCTCCCCATATTGAGGTATTGGTGCAGTGTGATGATATATGTCCAAAATGCAACCATGCAAAACAGTGCCTGGAGGAGAATGGGATTGGGGTGGGGGTTGGAAAGTACAGCTTTTAATTGCAGCATAGTTACTAATATGTGTAATTAGCACAATGTTTCCAACTGGCTACTGTACTCCAAGACAGTATTTGAAAATTTATGAGTAGAATGTAAACACAGATATACAGCTATAAAGTTGACTGCTGTGCTGCAAAAGCATATTACGCACATATAAAAACTATCATGCCATCTTTCATTTAGTTTTCCACTTCAATGTAAATGTATAGTGTCTGAATTTCTCATGAAATTCTGCTATTTTTCTATTTCCTCAACAGAAGAAATGGAAAAGAAGTTTAACACTCAAAGTTTTGTGTAGCTTCAGGGAATAAATTTCATTCCAGATACTTCTTTTGTTGTACCACTTTCTTGGGTATTAATAGCTTCACCTTTTATATAAACATTGAAGTTTTTTATGCCATATCAGAAAAAGAGGTAACAGTCAAAATGTCCACAGTAACAGAGCTTCTGGAAACAGTTTTTGTAGTTTAAATATTGTTATATGCAAAAAACTTTGTTTATGAAAAGTATATTCCAAATCATTTTAGGATAAGGATACTATAGAAAGTAAAATTGTATGTTCTTATAATAAACAGCCCTAAAAGCAATGTGTTGCTTTGAGATTGCATTCATACATTTCCTGCACACAGGTTTGTCATTGGTGTCGTGTAACTGACATCAGCTTGTTCTTGCACTGTGAAACATTGCAATGCCACCTATATTACTTACGTACTCCATGTTTGTCTTCATCATTTGTCCCATTGCTCACTACAGAAAACACTTTTTGGCATAATTTCATGTTCAGGTCTTAGTTATTCACACTGAGATGCTGCAAAAAGGGTTTGATTCTGTGGTTGATACTCATCCTTCCCATACACAGAAATCTGTTCAACTGATGCTGGTTGTCTCCATTGACTGCTAACCAAAATTTGATGCCAAATTTATCTGGCTTACAAGGGTATTTTGCATATCTGCATCTGGCCTTCATGAAAGAGCTGTCAATCACTTGTGATTTTACATCCCAGACTATAAAGCAGAGAACAGTTTTCTGTGAAACAATTCTGAACTTCTGACTCTGAAGTTAACTTGTTTATTTTGAGTCTGCTTCATCTTTGTTTATGATACAAAGACAAATCATTCATGATATCTCTAAATATATCTTTCGGCATTGTGTCAGAAAGGTAATTTCCATTCTTTTGACAAGTTGTCAATATCTATTCCCTCAGCACAAAAAAATCCATGTGTTCATAAAACTGCAATCAATGAATGTAGTTCAGAATGAGAAATGCACTAATTGTTTCTTCAATGTTGCCTATGGTATACTGTCACTGTGCACAGTTTCTTCTGCCATCTATGAACAGCTGCCAAGGATTGGTAGTGCTGTGAATTTTCATGTTTCTCTTCACAAATGGTGTCAGTCGTCATGTATTCCATTAATTCGAGATATGATCTGCAGTCACCCATTCTGTCCCATCATTCCAGAATTTAAAAGTTCTCAAAAAATAGTTAGCAGTAACTGAGTCATACCTGAATGATTTACTGTTTTGATGGAGCAGTTTATCTTGCTGCTGTAGGCCCTAACAGTTACTGGAATATCACCTCTGGACACTTGCAAGTACTTTCATCTGACTGAGCAATCACTCACAATTACAAATTTGTCTTCCACGTTCACTACCTTCAGACTCTTGCTTTGTCCTTGTCTGACAATTTATGAGCCATTTTCAGTGCTACATCTGTTTTAAGGCTTACAAAAAATCAATATAGGTACAGAAAAATACAGTAAATAATCAGCCAACAAGCTACAGCATACATGTAGCACCATATCACAATGAAGTGCAGTGCATCTGAGCATTTGCAGAACTCAAAGTTCTAGATATACAGTGAGACATAAATGCAATGTGTGTAGTTACAGATTTGTAATTCCTACTGTTGAAAAGAAAAGGTCAGAAATTTCTAAGCTTCATGAAAAAATATTGTAATTTAGACAGACAAAATTTCAAAACAGTCAGTTTGGCCTCTTTCATAGTTCTAGTATTGAAGTGAACTTGCATGATACTTTTTTAGCTCCAAAAACAACTAAGGCATCCCCATGACGGTTCCTTTTGTTATGATGAGTTAGTAGTTGTTTCAAGCAGCTGTTAACCGCCTGGACTGCTGGTTCAAGCTGCTAAAAATGGATTTGGAGGGTAGGATGGCTACCAAGGGACACTTACCAGAGGTACAATACCAAAGGTGCTTCAAGTACTCTCCTCTTTCATAAGTGGTGGGCATGGCAGCACATCCTGTGAAAAAAATACTGAATGTTTTCCCTCACAACCACATAGAAGAATAGTTTGGAAGTTTACACATGACAGAAATATTAGTTATACTGACAACAAATAAACCAGACCTCTTTGAGGACATCCACTTGAAAGATGTTATAGTGACCTTGAGGCAGTAGTAGCAGCAAAAACTGCCAAAGTAAAGAGAGTCACTAGAACAAGTAGAAAGATTTATATGTTCAGTAGACGAGATAAACTGAGAGTATTGTCATATCTCAAAGAGAACTTGCTGTACACTGTAGGGAGAGGGTGGAGTGGTGAAAACAAACACACCACATAGAAATTATCTGAATATAATAGAAATCAGTAGATGTGATGTACATGTACAGGCAAACAAATAATCACAACTTCAGAAAAAAATGGGTGATTTATTCACGAGAAAGAGCTTCACAAATTGAGCAAGTCAATAATGTGTTGGTCCACCTTTGGTCCTCATGTAAGCAGTTATTTGTTTAGAATTGACTGATGGAGTTGTTGGATGTCCTCCTGGAGGGCATCATGCCAAATTCTGCCCAATTGGCATGTTAGCTTGTCAAAATCCTGAGCTGGCTGGACAGCCCTGACAACAATGTGCCAAATGTTCTCAACCTTCCTTGCTGGCCAAGGTAGAATATGGCAAGCATGGAGAGTAGCAGAAATTCTCGTCTTGTGCAAATGTGCATTATCTAGCTGAAATGTAAGCTTAAGATAGCTTACTATTGAGGGCAACAAAATAGAGCTTAGAATATCATCAACACACCACCATGCTGTAAAGATGCTGTGGATGATAACCAAAGGAGTCCTGCTATGAAATGAAATGGCACTCCAGACCATCACTCCTGATTGGCAGGCTGTAGGGTCGTACCCAGCATCATACACAGGTTAAGTCAACTCTGTGATGAAACTGGTTGTAGATTCCTTGACCTGTGCTATGGGGTGGAAGGTTGTAGGATGCCCCTTGATAGATCAGGGGTGCACTACACACAGGAAGCAGCTACATGGGTAGCACAGTACTTCAGGTGTGCACATGGTTTTTTTTTTAGATTAGGTTCATCCCTATGGCCTGAAAAATTACCAGTTCATGACACTGATGTCAGTGTGCCAACTGTAAAAATTATTAGTTAGCCTAAACAGGTCATTCCAAAGGATTTAAATATGCTAAATGTCTTGTTAATTAATTGTTAAGTGTCTGTAGCAAGATCCCCAAGTCACTCTCTGAAATAAACTGTAGTAATGCCAATACTGTGTTAGGTACTGAAAGGATAGGACTGATG
Organism: Schistocerca cancellata; assembly: GCF_023864275.1. Classification (NCBI taxonomy): domain Eukaryota; kingdom Metazoa; phylum Arthropoda; class Insecta; order Orthoptera; family Acrididae; genus Schistocerca; species Schistocerca cancellata. The sequence continues at coordinate 825,936,332 of NC_064626.1, forward strand.
CTATGGGATGTGGTGTGTTCATTGCAGTTAAAAGCTGTTTAAATGCAGTTGAGATCAATACTGGGACAGACTGTGAAATCGTCTGGATAAAGCTGTCAATCAGTCAATGAGTGACCATTAAGTCTTGAGTACATAGGAAATAATATCCAAATTATCCATTAGTTATAGGTGGAGACCTTAATCTGGTGTCCATTGACTGGGAAAATTACATGTTTATAACAGGGGGCAGAAGCAAAGACTCGTGTGAGTTATTATAACAGCAATCTCAACATACAACCTTGAGCAATAGGTTAGAAAAACAACTCGAAATGGGAACATAATAGATATCTTGGCAACAAACAGACTTCATCTTTTTGAGGAAGTTAATCTAGAAGGTATTAGCGACCATAATGTCGTTGTGGCTTCTATGTCAGTGGAAGTTGCAAAAAAACCAAAGAAAAAGTGTAGAGTTTTCTTGTTTGGGAAAGCAAACAATAGTGTCATTAATGAATATCTTCACAGTCACCCCTAAGCATTCACCGTGGGACGCAAAGATACTGAGCATCTTTGGTCGGAATTTAAAGGTATTGTCCACCACGTGCTAGAGATGTATGGGCCTAGCAAAAATATAGGGGAGGGAAAGGATCCACCTTGGTTCAACAACACATTAGGAAGTTGCTGAGAAAGCAGAGAATTTTGCACAGTCGTTTTAAAAGTAGTCACTGCCCCACTGACAAACAAATTATGTGAAATGAAAGCAGCTGTCAAAAGGTCACTGAGAGATTCTTTTAATGAATTTGAAAGCAATATTTTATCTGCAGATTCTAAAAATAACCCCAAAAAATTTTGGTCATACATAAAATCTATTAACACTACAAATAATTCAATACCTTCGCTTCCTGACAGTACGGTTAATGTAACGGATGATGATGAACAGAAGGCCGAAATTCTAAACCTAGCTTTCAAAAGCTCATTTACGGTAGAGGACCACAGCACCATTCCCCCTTTCAATTACTGAACAAATGCAAGGATGGCTGACATAGTGTTTAGTGTATTTGGAATTGTAAAACAGTTAAGATCCTTAGATGCTAGGAAGACATCTGGCCCAGATAGTATCCCTGTAATATTTTTTGTTGACTATGCTACAAATATAGCATCATTCTTATCCATCATCTATCTGAGATCATTGGAACAGCAGAAAGTTCCATGGGAGTGGAAAAAGGCCTAGATCATAGCAATCTATAAAAAGGGTAGAAAATCGGATGCACATAATTACTGGCCAATTTCACTGACATTAATTTGTTGTATAATCATGTAACATATTTTTGTGTTCAGGCATAATGACCTTTCTAGACTCTGAGAAGCTCATCTGCAGAAACCAGCACGGTTTTAGAAAACAGCAGTCATGTGAGATACAGATGGCCCTCTTTGTGCATGATATACAACAGGCTCTAGATACTGGCTCCCAGGTTGATGCCATATTCCTTGACTTTCGAAAGGCATTGGACTCAGTTCCACACTGTCGCTTGCTCCAAAAAGTTATGGTCTATCCAATGACTATGCAGTTTGATAGAAAATTTTCTAACAGACAGAGAGCAGTATGTGGTCCTGAATGGGGGGACTTCAACAAAAACAAGCGTAACATCAGGTGTGCTTCAAGGCAATGTAATAAGTCCGCTGCTTTTTACGAATTACATAAGCCATCTGGTTGATGGTACTGACAGTGGCATTAGACTGTTTGCCAATGATGCTGTAGTGTACAGGAAAGTAGGTTGATGGTACTGACAGTGACATTAGACTGTTTTCCGATGATGCTGTAGTCTACAGGAAAGTAGGTTGATGGTACTGACAGTGGCATTAGACTGTTTGCCAATGATGCTGTAGTCTACAGGAAAGTAGTATCACACAAAAGTTGTGAACAAATCAATGAAGATTTGCAGAAAGTAAATGTGTGGTGTAATGACTGATGACTGGCAGCTATCTCTCAATATTATTAAGTGTAACCTACTGTGTATAACAAAGCAAAAATCCCCATTAGTGTATGAGTACAAAATAAATGCCCAGTCTTTGGAAGCAGTAACATCCATCAAGTATCTAGGTGTGACTATTCAAAATGATCTCAAATGGAATGATCAGATTACACAAATAATGGGTAAGGCAAACTCTAGATTGTGGTTTACGGGTGTCCTTCAACAAAGGAAATTGCTTACAATACTTTAGTTTGTCCAGTCAGTATTGTTCATCTGTATGGGACCCTTACCAGTTGGGTCTGATTCAAGAGATTGAGAAGGTCCAAGGAAGAGTGCCAAGATTCATGATGGTACATTTAGTCATCGTGAGAGTGCTACAAACCTCATAGAGATTTTGAAGTGGGACATACTTGCAGATAGAGGATGCGCTAAATGGAAGGGGCTGCTCACTAAATTCCAAAATCCGACAAGGATGTAGAGCATATATATCACCAACTTTCATATCTTGCAACAATCACCATTCAAAGACAAGGGAATATAGAGCTCATACTGAGGTGTTCAGTCATTTTTCCCTTTCGCAGTCCGCAAGTGGAACAGAGGGGGAGAAATATGACTTTGGTGCGAATAGTGCCCTCTGCCACACATGTATATGTAGACGTAGAACAGTCAGGTTGGTATCCCAACACTGTCTGGAATGTCTCTAGACATGTTGTCAACCTGGAATCTCATCAACTGGAGTAGAATTATATTCAGTAATGAGTCCCATTTCAAACTAAATCCCAACAACCAGCAATGGTGCATTGTTCCCATGCACTCCACCTTCATGGTACAGATTGTTGTAGCATTGTTCCTCCCTTCATATGCAGTAGATCAATTACTGCATGATACTCCACTTCACTTTGGCTCCTATAGTAGCATAGTATGGCACTTTGAGGTGTGTATTTCAGTGTGTACCACAACACACAAACAAATTTAATTACATACCTTTATTTCTTGAGGCAATAATTAAAACATTATAACTACACGCTGTGTATGATTACAAATTGAATATACAATGAACTGGGAGCAAGTAAGTGATAGATCACATTTTCAAAACTGTGATGAAGAGGACAATATCAGAAGTCTGAATACTCAAGATGATTATCATATTTTTGATAGATCAAAATACAAGAGCTTAGATAGGAAGTCATTACAGAAAATATTTCTGCACCACTTCATGACCGAGAAAAGGCTGGATTGTTATGGAACTTGAGAATTATTAATATGTAATATGTTATGTCTTAACACTGGAAATTGCTCTAATTAATTATGGTACCTTACATAATATTCCAAAGCTAAATCATTAATGTGCATGTTACTTTTGTGCTGATATTTTGTGATTTCACAGATTGCTGGATGCTGTTGTGCTGAATAACTCACTGTGTGATGAGGACATGCTAGATGTAATCAACATGATTGGTGATCCCTATCTGTTGTTCAACTTTATGTCATACAATTGGTCTGAAATTAAAGAGAAGTGAGTAACATGAAAATATTTATCTCCATAATGTTGATTTGTGTAGATTTCCAGTAATGTGTTTGCTTTGTGACATCATTTTGCCAGTTGTTGCTACTGAGAAACTGTGGTAAAAGTTGACAACACCATTCACAAAAAGTAGCTGATGCCTCTCTTGGCCAGACATGTAATGCTTCTTCCGTCTTTTCTTTCTTTCTTTTTCCTTTTTAAAAAAAAAAATTAAAAAAAAAAGAAGGAGAAGAAGAAAAAGAAGAAAAATGCATTTTCTCTGGACAAAAGTTGTTTAACAGAATTACTGGAAGGTGTCATGCATGATCAAAGATGTTTCATTAAAGCTCTTTCTTAAGAAACTTCGTATCTCAATTATAGGAAGGTACCAAATCATTTATAAATTGAATATGAACTCTACTGAAGAACTTTCAGTTGTTTAGGAATGTTTCCTGAACAGTTTGGCTGGAAGTAAGAAAAACAAAGTTTAGAGTTTAACATAATGTCAGGGAGGAGGCCATTAGAGATGGGTCACAAGCTCAGTCTGATGGGGAGGGATATCAGCCATAGATAAATGCGAATGTGCAGTTACGAGCTGCCTCTGACTTCAGTGTGAAATATTGTCCTAATATCAAATGTAGCCAGTTTGAAGTGTAAACTTTTCAATGAATTCCCCATCTGTCTGGACTCAAATTTCACCCTAGGTCAACATTGACAATAACAGCACATTATACATTACAAATTGTTGTAGAATTATCTCTCTTGAAGGACATGTTCCATCTACATCTGAAGGTGATTCTGCAGTCATGTCTGCACTGGGTTACCAAAATAGGGATGCCCAAATTTGGGCACTGTCTTAAACAGACATAAGGAGCCCATAGTTTTTTACGTCTCATTCCCAAAAATGTGATGTTGATATCTTACCAGGGCCACGCTCAAGGAGAATGAAAGCCAAAGTTTTAAATTTCACTTTCAAGAAATTGTTCACACAGGAGAATCATACAAATATACCATCATTTGACCACTGGACAGATTCTCATATGAACAATATAGTAATAAGCATTCCTGCATAGAGAAACAACTGAAAGATTTGGAATAAATAACTCACCAGATCTGGATGCAATCCCAGTTTGGTTTTACGAAGAAAAATCTATGGCATTGCATTTATCATGAATCTCTTGTCCAGCACAAAGTGCCGAGCAACTGGAAAAAAGTGCAAGTGACTCCAGTATATAACAAGAATAAAAGAATGGACCCACCAATGTCCCTAATTTTGGTTTGCTGCAGAATCCCCACACATTCTCAGTTCAAATATAACACACTTTCTTGATACTGAGAAGCTTATGTCCACAAATCAGCATGGTTTTAGAAAGCATCACTTGTGCAAACCTCAGCTTGCCCTTTTCTCGCATGATGTACTACAAACAATGGATGAAGGGCAACAGGCCTGTTTCATATTTCTAGATTTCTCGAAAGCATTTAACACGGTGCCCCACTGCAGGTTGTTAACAAAGGTAAAGCATACAGAATAAGTCCACAGATAAATGAATGGCTTGAAGACTCTATAAGTAACAGAACCCAGTATGTTGTCCTTGATGGCAAATGTTCTTAGGAGACAAGCGTATCATCAGGGATGCCTCAGGGAAGTGTGATAGGACCGCTGTTGTTTATATACATAAATCATTTGGGAGACAGGGTGGGCAGCAATCTGTGGTTGTTTGCTGATGATGCTATGATGTATGGTAAGGTGTTGAATGTGATGTATGGTAAATTGTGAAAGTTGAGTGATTGTAGGAAGATACAAGATGACTTGGACAAAATTTCTAGTTGGTACGAAGAATGGCAGCTAGCTGTAAATGTGGAAAAATGTAAGTTAATGTGGATGAGTAGGAAGAACAAACCAGTAATGTTTGGTTATAGTATTACTAGCATCCTGCTTGACACTCTCAAGGTGTTTAAATACCTGGATGTAATATTGCAAAGCAATATGAAATCGAATGAGCATGTGAGAACAGTGGTGGGGATGGCGAATGGTCAACATTTGTTGATTTGGAGAGTTTTACAAAAGAGTAGTTCACCTGTAAAGGAGACTGCATATAGGATGCTGGTGCAACCTGTTCTTGAGTACTGCCCGAGTGTTTTGGATCCATACCAGGTCAGATTGATTGAAGGTAGACATCAAAGCAACTTGGGTTACTATCAAGTCTTTGAATGAAGTAATTGGGAAATGGCTTTGAATTCATGACATCCAGGAATATACGGCACTGTATGACAATATCATTTATTTTTGAGAGATTCATATCAGGCCTGGAAATGGCACAGTGGAATGCCAAAACTGATAGTCAAAATAAAATAAAATAACATCTCAATTACACGGCTATTGGTGAATTTTATTGATAATTACTTGACAAGATGATGAGTCCTGTCCATGATGAATCAACAGAGAATATGTTAATGAGTCAAGATTTGCAGTCAAAATAAAATAAAATAACATCTCAATTACATGGCTATTGGTGAATTTCATTGATAGTTACTTGACAAGATGATGTCTTCTGTCCATGATGGATCAACAGAGAATATTAAAATGAGTCAAGATTTGCAGCAAAATTTTTCACAGGAATATCTCAAAATGTGTAGAAGTATTAGACTAAAACTTGCCAGCTCAGCTTAACTATGGCTGCTTACATGATTTTGGCATGAGCCTCCAGATTTTGAAGACCATGATATTTCGAGCCCCTCCCAGGACCAGACAATTTTTAATAAAATTCCGAACAACACCAAAATATGTTCAGTAAATAAAGGGCAGTTTCCAGTTAGAGGCCACATACGTATGCAAAATATAAACATATATATGTACTTACCTATTACTGGTTTTTGGCAGTTATCAATGGGTGTGTTTGGAATTTTTAGAATTTTTGTAAAAGTGTTGCTTGAAACTTAAAAACTTTAAAATGATAACCATTTGCCCGTTAGACACAATTGTCCTACATGAAATGCTCTGGCTGTAGCACTGGAGAATCTGGTAGAAATTTACAACTAATTTGATAAGGTGCATGTGTTGCAAGAAATAAAAAGGTATTATAGGCATCTACATAAAACTGAGACAAGGATGGACATTGCTGCCTGATGGACAGTCAGATAAATACTTCAAATTATAATTAAATGGAACTACAGTGAATCACTCCCTCATACACTACACACCTTTCTATACTTCTTTATCACTTGTGTCTCAGTTGTTCTAAACTGAAACTAATAAAAAATTATCTTTGCTATTGGATAAATCAAGATTGACTAGCTATTCTGTCCATTTTATCAAATGAAAGAAAAATCTAAAATAAAATATATTTCAAAGGTACTACTGTGAATTTCAGCAAAATAAAGGCACAAGACCATATACCATAATCATATCAACAATAGCTATATCTACACTCCTGGAAATGGAAAAAAGAACACATTGACACCGGTGTGTCAGACCCACCATACTTGCTCCGGACACTGCGAGAGGGCTGTACAAGCAATGATCACATGCACGGCACAGCGGACACACCAGGAACCGCGGTGTTGGCCGTCGAATGGCGCTAGCTGCGCAGCATTTGTGCACCGCCCCCGTCAGTGTCAGCCAGTTTGCTGTGGCATACGGAGCTCCATCGCAGTCTTTAACACTGGTAGCATGCCGCGACAGCGTGGACGAGAACCGTATGTGCAGTTGACGGACTTTGAGCGAGGGCGTATAGTGGGCATGCGGGAGGCCGGGTGGACGTACCGCCGAATTGCTCAACACGTGAGGCGTGAGGTCTCCACAGTACATCGATGTCGCCAGTGGTCAGCGGAAGGTGCACGTGCCCGTCGACCTGGGACCGGACCGCAGCGACGCACGGATGCACACCAAGACCGTAGGATCCTACGCAGTGCCGTAGGGGACCGCACCGCCACTTCCCAGCAAATTAGGGACACTGTTGCTCCTGGGGTATCGGTGAGGACCATTCGCAACCGTCTCCATGAAGCTGGGCTACGGTCCCGCACACCGTTAGGCCGTCTTCCGCTCACGCCCCAACATCGTGCAGCCCGCCTCCAGTGGTGTCGTGACAGGTGTGAATGGAGGGACGAATGGAGACGTGTCGTCTTCAGCGATGAGAGTCGCTTCTGCCTTGGTGCCAATGATGGTCGTATGCGTGTTTGGCGCCGTGCAGGTGAGCACCACAATCAGGACTGCATACGACCGAGGCACACAGGGCCAACACCCGGCATCATGGTGTGGGGAGCGATCTCCTACACTGGCCGTACACCACTGGTGATCGTCGAGGGGATACTGAATAGTGCACGGTACATCCAAACCGTCATCGAACCCATCGTTCTACCATTCCTAGACCGGCAAGGGAACTTGCTGTTCCAACAGGACAATGCACGTCCGCACGTATCCCGTGCCACCCAACGTGCTCTAGAAGGTGTAAGTCAACTACCCTGGCCAGCAAGATATCCGGATCTGTCCCCCATTGAGCATGTTTGGGACTGGATGAAGCGTCGTCTCACGTGGTCTGCACGTCCAGCACGAACGCTGGTCCAACTGAGGCGCCAGGTGGAAATGGCATGGCAAGCCGTTCCACAGGACTACATCCAGCATCTTTACGATCGTCTCCATGGGAGAATAGCAGCCTGCATTGCTGCGAAAGGTGGATATACACTGTACTAGTGCCGACATTGTGCATGCTCTGTTGCCTGTGTCTATGTGCCTGTGGTTCTGTCAGTGTGATCATGTGATGTATCTGACCCCAGGAATGTGTCAATAAAGTTTCCCCTTCCTGGGACAATGAATTCACGGTGTTCTTATTTCAATTTCCAGGAGTGTAGTTTCAAGGTTATGAAAATAAAGTATAATTGTACAAGCTTTGTTTCCAGACTAATAAAATAAAAGGTAATTTTCTTATTCTATTCTTTATTATTTATTTGCACCCGACCTGATGATTGCTGTGCTAAATGTTGCTCACCTATATCTTTAAGTGTGTATACGACGTTTGTTCAAAAAATTCCAGAACTTTTACCACAAAATTTTTCTAGGCATATCTTTTACTTACTGTGTATGGTCTCCTTCAAAATACTCTGCTCCACAATTGACGCACTGCTTCCAATGCCGTTTCCACTTCTGGAAGCAGTCTTGGTATGCCGCTGGATCATGTGAATTGTGTCTGCAAATTTTCATTTATCTCATCTGTCATTGCAAATCTTTGTCCTTTCAATGGGTTTTTCAACTTTGGAAATGAAAAACTGTCTCAAGGGGTCAGGTCTGGTTAGAGTGGAGGATGAGGCAGCACAGTGATATTGGTTCTTGTGCAATAGTCACGCACCAATAGGGATGAATGTGCAGGTGTTGTATCAGCAAGAGCCATGAATTATCTCACCACATTGCACATTGCAAGCCATTTTGTTTTGACATTTTCTTTCAGGTGTTGCAACATGTGCCAATACTAGCCCCTTTAGATACTATTGTTTCCCAAAAAGGTTGTCCCTATATCTTCAACCGTTTATGAAATATTTAAGAGTACACTTTATGTGCAGTGTCCTGTGTGATTATGTGGTACATTATTTCAAATTAATAACAATAAATATTCAAAATTGTTGTTAGCAGTGCACACTTTATTCTTTTATCCTCCACAGCTACATTTCAGTATGTGTCCTTATGTATTGAGGAAATTTGTAATTTTTAATTGGATTAAAGTGAGCGAATAAGTATGCAAAAACTAAAGTGGATATAATATTGTGTGTATCTTACTGAGCTACACACTGACAATATTCTCCTTCATTTATTCCAGGTACGAGCATAAACCAGACATACTTGGAAAGCTTGTCAGTAAAATTACGTCAAAGTTCATTACATCTGATGGATATGATCTCGTAAGTAGAAATACTAAGTAAGAACCATTTAAAGAATGACATATTATAAGTTTCAGCCACATCAGTTTCCTTTATTAAATTCACCAGCTGAAAAATGCTCCTGTCAGAGCAGATGAGAGGCAAATAAGCTCCTCTATACAAGACTCACTGAAAAGTGGGGAACCAACTGCCTTAATCCTCACCCCAGACCCCACAAGCTTATGTATGGTCTCCATTCTTCTTTTTCATTTCCACTGCCTCCTCTTTCTTTTGGTCCCACTACTATATCTCTACCAATATTTTCTTCTCTTTTACTGCTACTGCAGCTCACTGACTATCACTATCTCCTCACTCTGTGGCTCCCACCACTATACTGTCTTCATTCATCTCTCTTTCCCTTTTACTGTCACTTTTTCTCCCACCATCACTGTCTTCTTTCCATTTCTCTTACACTGGCACTGTCTCCTCTCTCTGCCATCATCTCTGTCTCTTTGCTATGCTCTTTCAGCACAAAAAAGTGTGAATATGTTCACATATTAAAATTTTTGGTGAGAAAGGGAGCCTACTGGTACTCTACTTTTCTGTATGACTCTTTTAAGGAGTAGCATACAGAGGGGTCAAAAAAATGTATCCACTGTTAAAAGTCCGTAACTTGCAAACTAATTGACAGAGTTGTCTCATTTTTGGTGAAAGTGTAGCTTAACGTCCAACTTAAAGATATCACTGTAGGTGTTCAAAATGGTCACCACCATTAACATCCACACACAAACGATGCCGCCGAACTGCAGTACAAACCACTGACAGCAACGTGTTCAGTTGGGTATTTGCACATGAATGTACGATGGATTCTCAAAGTTCATCCAATGTGCATGGCTTTTGTCGATAAATGATGTCCTTTAGTGTTCCCCACAGGTAAAAGTCTGGAGGAGTTAGGTCTGGGGAACGTGTGGATACTCCACAGCACCTCTACAGCCTATCCATCTTCCTGGTAGATTTTTGTCGAGATACGCCCTAACACGATTTTGGTAGTGGGCTGGGGTACCATCTTCTTGAAAGTAAACTCATCTATCTCCATAAAAGTCTCAGATGGCAGGTAAAATGGATGTCTGAAGCTTCTGAAGGTACACCTCACTGGTAACTGTCCGTCAACAAAGAATGGCCCAATCAAGCCCCGGTAAGACAACCCACGCCACACATTTACTCCTGGCAAATTCACGGCTTTGTCTACATGGATGTTCGGATTTTCAGTGGGCCAGTAAATGCAATTGTGGCGATTTACTGTACCATTGAGTTTGAACTGTGCCTTATCAGACCACACAATCATCTCTGCAAACTCTTCATCATTGCGCACCATGTTAGTAAACCACTCGCAGTACTCCATTCTATGATCTGGGTCATCCTCCATTGCATGTAGCAATCGTGGGATGTAGCACTTCCACTTTGATGTATTCAAAATTCGCCGAACACTTGAGCGACTCACTCTGGTTTCATGGGCACACTGTCTCACAGACTTCTGTGGCAAGCGGGTGAATTGTTGTAACACACAATGGGAGTTAGCTGGACTTGTTACTGTTACAGGTTGTCCAGATTGTTGTTTGTGTACATCTTTAACACAGCCTTCAGCTTCAAATTTGTCTCGAATGTGACGAATCATTAAACGTGTCAGTGGCTCTGTTTGATACTCATTTCGCCATTGCCACTGAACCTCGTTAATGTTTTCGTACTTAAAATACCACTTCAAAACTGACTTGAAGCTGGTTCCCTTCATTACCTGTTACAGCAGGGTGTGCTGCTTATATAAAATGAATTCTGTAGCTCAGGAAAGTTTTGACAGTTTATTTATATACTTCAACATATTTACATACTTTGACACATATAATCAACAAATGTGTATGTATAATATAAAGTTAACGCAACACAAGTTCACTTCGGACAACATTTTTGGGCTACTCCTACAGTATACAAAAAAATTATTTTTTGTAAGGTGCTTACTCCGTCAGGTGGCACTATTGACTAATTTACAGGTCAAGACAGACACAGATGTGTATGTGCCAATTATACAGAGACAGAGCCTCATAAAGATTTATTGGTCAAAAAGGCAACTAAAAGTGTAAGTTTGGTGTCCACTACCTCAATTAAAACTAAATTTATGCTTCAAGTAACTTTGAACCTCTGGATCTCAGTAACACTTAATCATACCAAGAAAAGGATTAACGTTCTCCCATTATCTTAAACACATATGGTCAAAATTTTGATGATTTGTCATGAATAGAAATTATAGAAGTGGCCATCCCCAAAATTGATGCTTTTGGTATCCAAAAATCAAGGTTTTTCAGGCTTATCACAAGAACTGCCCATAAACAAACAGTGCTTTTATAAACCATCTAAGGCCAATCCCATACCATATCTAACGGGGGGGGGGGGGGGGGAGGGGGGGGGGGAGAACTGATTTTCTCAGTTTGCCTGGGCTGGAGAAAGTGAGTAATGTTTAATGGTTGATCCTGTACTGTAGGATAGCTACAGTATGCTGTAGTCACTAGGCCAAGGGCTATTCAAAACACTTGACACCTTATCTGTCTGATCAGTAGAACCTCCGAAATCACATTCTGCGCGCAGCTTTTTGGAACATACTGCTACCGTGCACTGATGTGCGCATGCTGATTATCTGTGGTTGCAATCTCATTTAATGTATATGTTTAATAATGGAAAATATAGAATGGAATGATGACAGTATTATGAAAAGGATAGCAGAATTTTTGTTGTGCCTGTCTGTGACTCAATTCTCCTCTATATGGTGAATAGCAATCTATCCTTTTCGTAACATTGTCATGAACATTTAATAGACATATGTATGCCTATGTTATCACACTATAGCAGGACTGGACAAAAATCTTACTATTCAGTGCAAAATGTTGATCATGGCATTCAAAGCTAAATTTGATTCTTTCACACTGAAGCTGACAGTGATAGGGATGAAACATAAAAGTGGAAATGACTTCCTTTTTTTACCAGTGAAGAACAATGAACAAAGTAATTTCTGTTCTTCATAATCAGTTTAGTCTATGTTGGTGCAGAAAGGAATTATTTGCTGCTTTGTCTTGTCTACTTTTTGTTATTTAGGGTCAATTACCAATTTTCCAACCATTTAGATATCTTTTCTAAATCATTTTCCAACTTGTTTTGATTTTCTGACGACTTTACTGGTCAATAAATGACATCGTCATCTGCAAACAACCTACGAAGGCTGCTCAGATTGTCTCCTATATCATTTATGTAGATGAGGAACAGCAAAGGGCCTATAACACTACCTTGGGGAATGCCAGAAATCACTTCTGTTTTACTTGATGACTTCCCATCAATTACTATGAGCTGCGACCTCTGTGATAGGAAATCGTGAATCCAGTCCATAACAGATGGTATTCCATAATCATGCAATTTCACTACAAGCTGCTTGTGTGGTACAGTGTTAAAAGCCTTCTGGAAATCTAGAAATACAGAATCAATTTGATATCCCTTGTCAATAGCACTCAACACTTTGTATGAGTAAAGAGGTAGTTGTATTTCACAAGAACTATGTTTTCTAAATCCGCGTTGACTGTATGTCAATAGACTGCTTTTCTTTTTTCTTCCTTTTTTGTGGTAATTCATAATGTTCAAACACAATATATGTTCCAAAATCCTGCTGCATATTGATGTTAATGATATGGGCCAGAAATTTAGTGGATTACTCCTACTACCTTTCTTGAATATTGGTGTGACCTGTGTAACAATCCAGCCTTTGGGTACGGATCTTTCATTGAGCAAATGGTTGTATATGATAGTTAAGTATGGAGCTACTGTATCAGAATACTCTGAAAGGAACGTAACCGGTACATGGTCTGGACCAGAAGTGATTTAAGTTGCTTCACTACTGTGAGGATATCTACTTCTATGTTACTCATGTTGGCAGCTGTTCTTGGTTGAAATTCTGGAATATTTACTTCATCTTCTTGTATGAAGGAATTTTCGAAAGGTATGTTCAGTAACTCTGCTTTAGCAGTACTGTCATAATATTTCCATTTCTATCACACAGAGAAGACACTGATTGTGTCTTTCCACTAGCATACTTCACACACAACCAGAATCTCTTTGGATTTTCTGCCAGGTTTTGAGACAAAGTTTCAGTGTGGAGATTATTATAACCATTTCACATTGTAGTCCATGCTAAATTTTGAGCTTCTGTAAAAGATTTTCAATCTTGGAGATTTTTCATCTGTTTGAATTTGGCATGTTTTTTTGTTGTTTCTGCAACAGTGTTCTGACCTGTTTTGTGTACCAAAGAAGATCAGCTCTGTCTTTTGTTAATTTATTTGGTATAAATCTCTCAATTGCTGCTGATACTATTTCTTTGAATTTAGGCCATATCTGGTCTACACTTACATCGTTGATTTGCTAGGCATGGAGATTGTCTCTCAGGAAGACGTCAAGTGAATTTTTACCTGCTTTTTTGAATAGGTATATTTTCCATTTATTTTTGGAGGCTGTGGGGTTACAATATTCAGTCTCCTTTTGACAAGCCTGTGTTCTCTAATCCCTGTATCCGTTTTGAGGCTCATAATCAGCTCATTTACTATTCGTGTGGGCTTATGAACTAACTGCTCAAAACAACTTTTAGAGAATGCACTTAGCACTATTTTGGATGCTATTTTATATGTACCTCTGGAATTAAACATTCCCAACATAATGAGGGTAAATTAATGTCACCACCAACTATAATTGTACGAGTCACGTAAGTGTTTGAAATCAAACTCAAGTTTTCTTTGAACCTTTCAGCAATTGTGTCATCTGAATTGGGAGGTCGGTAAAAGGATCCAATTATTATTTTATTCTGGTTCCCAAGAATTATCTCTGCCATACTAACTCACAGGAACTATCTACTTCAATTTCATGACAAGCTAAGCTACTTCTAACAGCAACAAACATGCCTATCCTTTCAGAATACTGTTAGGTTCTATGAAAAAATTTCGGCTGAACTTATCTCCAGTTTTGGCCAGTTTTCAGTGCCTATAACGATTTGGGCATCAGCACTTTCTATTAGTGCTTGGACCTCTGGTACTTTTCCAGTACAGCTACAACAGTTTACAACTGTTATACCAAAGGTTACTGTATTTCTGTTCTTTGTTTACGTTCTTCCAGTGTTCAGCCTGTGCCTTCTGTGACTGAAGCTGTTTTTTGTTTTTTCCTGAGAACACCTAACCTAAAAAACCACCCAGTCCACACCACACAGCCCCTGCTACCTGTGTAGCCACTCCTGCATGTAGTGGTCTCTTGACCCATCCAGCAGAACAGAACCTTATGGCTCAAGTCAAGGAAGCTGTGACCGTGTAGAACCATCTGAGCCTCTGATTTGGACCCTCCAATTGGCTCTGTACCAGACCGCAATCGGTCCTGTTGACTGTGCTGCAAAGGGTGAGCTCTGCTTTCATCTCACAAGCAAGACTGGTAGCATTTACCACTTCTGTGAGCTGCTCGAAACCAAAGAGAATCTCTTGAGATTCAACACACATCATTGGTACTGACATGAGCCATCACCCACAGTTGGCTGTGCCCTGTTCTCTCCATGGCATCCGGAAGGACCCGTTCCGTGTCTGGAAAAAGACTTCACCTGGTATGCACATTGAGTGCATATTGACTTTCTTCCCCTTCCTGGCAGCCATGTCCCTAAGCAGCCCCAAAGTACACCTGACATTGATGATTCCAACTACCAATAATCCCATCCTCCATGATTGCCTGGATGTTGCAGGCTGAAAGGTTTCTTCTGAAACAGGACAGGCAACTGCATCTGGCTGAGTGACAGTGTCAGCCACAGACAGTATCTGGAACCTGTTTGTTAGACTAACTGGGAACGCCTTATGTGTGATCCCCTAGGAAGTCTTTCGCTGCCAGCCATGCACCTAGGTGACCTCCAACTCAACCTCAGTGCTGGCAGTAACTGGGCTGGCCAGCAGCGAGGACTGATCAGAGGGCTCTGACATGCTGGATGTCTGTTGGATACCCACGGCCGTCCCACAATAGTGGTGCCCATCCACTGCAGCTTCAAGCTGTGTAACCAAAGCCATTACAGCCTGGAGCTGAGAGCAAAGTGTTACCAACTCTGCTTGCATCCACACTCAACCCTACCCATACTAAAGACCGTGGAAAACTGAACCACCCAGACAAATGGACGACTATCGACATGTGCTGTGGAATTCTGCTGCAGACCCTGACAAAAATGTACGAACTGCATCTAATAAATTAGATTAACACAGAGATTCAGAAACCAAACTACTGAAGCACTCAGTTGAGACTAAATAATTCGCCCCTATTAGGAACTTGTAATATGTCACAAACTCGGTTTACTTTCTGAAGCAAACAAAAATGCAAGAACTGTGTCTATTAGGTATTAAATTAACATTCAGAAACTCAAGAAACTAAACTATGAAAGTACACAGATGAAATTGTACAACTTGCTCCTGGATAGTAACTCATAAAAGTCACAAAATTGGTTACTTCCCTGTTGCAGCTTCTATCTCGGCTGGTTGCAGCTGCCTGACTAATGCCAACAAGCGGTCGCTACCTTTCAAAATAAATGAAAAAATGACTATTGACTCACATTAAATAACTCTTGTAAACCCTGACAAAAACACAAGAACTGTGTGTAATAAATTAGGTTATAGATATAAAACTGTATCCACTATAAATATATCTCCACTCTTAGATACTTCCTGCTGTAGATGCATCCCACTCAAACAGCACATGAATTTGTATCTACTTCTTCTTATACCCTTCACCATACATGTAACAGGGACAGGTTTTGTGGGATAAATGGTCCTCTTGCAGAAAAAAGCAACACCCCCCATCCCACCCAGAAATTAAAAAAAATGTTTTAGCATTTTCCAGGAACAAATTCACCACCAAAAATTTCATCACCCCAGAAAAACCTTTTAGCTATTACAAGTATGCACTTCATCCATATGATAAATTATACAAGTATATTGTTTACTATGGCTGGCGAATCTTCTAGATCAGGGATCGGAAAGTAATTTTAGGTGGGGTCCGGATGCTTTTGAAAATTTTTAGAGGTCCAGAAGAAAAACCCCATATTCTTCACTATTTTTTATTTTTATTTTCACTATAAATAATATGAAATACAATAGATAGGCATATTTGTACTCAAAAATCCAGAAAAAAACATTCAGTGCTATTTGAGTTAAAAACCCAATGGGAGAAATCACATTTGTGGTCTTGACCCAGTTTCATAAAATTAGGTTCAAGTTGGGTGGAGCTTATGTGAAAACTGTCTCAAAGTTGGAGGGCCTTTAATCTTGAGTGATACTTGTTCTTCAAAAAATTCATTTCTGAATATGTAATTTCACAAATATATGTGGAATCAAACATAGTAGCCAGGTATACAGACAATTTTTGTATTTTTCTGGGACATGTTGACTTCAAAATTCTTCAGTGGATGCAGTTTTATAGATTTGCAAGGAAATGTATTCCTGCAAGTCTATTATCTCCATTTTGAGTAAAGGCTGTGAAAAGCAGAACAGCTTCATAGCCACATCTGTCCATTCTGCCACTGGATAAACTACAAAAGGCAATTTTAAGAATTGCGACAGCTTCTCTGTCTGTGAAAAGTCTTCAAATCTTGCTGCAAATTCCTTCTTAAGATCTGACATACAATTTGAAAATATTGAAATGTATGTTCGAGAATTATTTTTATATTCAAAAATTGTTGGAAAAGGAAAACATTCTTGACTTGCAGCATCTTTTTGAAAATTATCCAGTTTGCAATGGAAAGAAGACATGCTTTGATTCAGCCCACACATGAATACCACATTTCCTTGTGGCTTGGTATTGGATGCATTTAAATGTTTCAGAATGTCTTTTGAGAAAGGTACAGCTAGCATACTGTGTTCGTTTGTTAATAACTCCAAATGGTTTCTTGCTTCTTGTGGATCCAAGTTTTCTAAGAAGGATGTTACATTTTCCTTTATTTACTGAAAATGTTCACTCACATAACCTTTACTTAACCAAAGAACATTGTTGTACTGTAGTAAGTCAGAAAGCACCAAATAACAGTCAGAAACAAAGTCTTTGAACTGTCCGAGCTGAAGAGCAGAACAAGACCTCATAAAATTAATCAACTTGAGCAATCTGTCCATTACTTCTTTCAGAGTCACACAAATTTTTCCACAATGGACTGCCTGGTGAATTATGCATTGATAAGATAGTAGCCCAGGATTCTTACCTTGTTTTTCCTGATCTTCACTGGAGTCCTGTCAGTTGAAAGACACACCATTCTCTCATAACTAATGTTTGAGTTTGTCATAAAGTCATAAAGTCATCAGAAGTCTTGCATAAATCTCCTCTCCAAGTCTTGCCTTTCAACAGCAATATTGTTAGCAATTCTGCCTAAATTGTTTATTTTCAATATCCAAAAATCACACAAAATGGACATTTGTTCCTCATGAGCAATATTGCATGACTTTTTTGGGCTATGAGAGGAGATTTTTGTTGACGTAGGCGATGACTGAACCAGTATAGGTTTTTCTTATTGTCTTTCAAACTATGGTGCTTGAGCTTGACATCATTAGTCAGCTTCTCTACAGTTACCAGCCTAGTATGGTTGAATCTGTCCAGTGTGTTGTATGGTGTCTTTAGAGCATGCAAGCCTCTCCACCATGTCAAGGTCATATGCTCACGGGAGGTTTTCTGTTTTATTTATTTATTTTTATTACTTTGTTTTATATTTTTTTAAATATTGTTTAATTTTCATTTTTTTTAAATTCTTTTGTATCATAGTTACATACCTTTTACTCATGTATGAGACTGTATATGCAAACATAAGGAAAATAACCATAAATAGTTAATACAGTGCACAATATAAAATCATCTTGGACAGTTTCCAGCCTCTGGCTGGCTCTCTGTTTGGAACATAAGCCTCTCCATTGTCTTGTCTTGCAACCATCTCTCCATCTTAACCTTGGTACAGTCTTCTCCTTTCTTCTCGATGCATTCCTCCACTCCTTTCAGCCATGTGAATACAGTGCACAATGTAATAGCAAAAATACATACAATACCGAACAAAATATAACATACTGTGTGAAGTTTGTGATAATTTATGTAAATAGTTTACATGATGTAAATAAAGTTACAATACAGCCACAGTACATAAACTTACTTAGAAGCTTACTCAAGGTGTATATGCTCTGGGATAAATGTGAGGATTTTTTCATTCAAGGAAAATCCTGGGAATTTTTCACTGCTTCAGTTTTCAGTTACATTTTTGAAATGTTGACTGGTAAGAACAAATACTCTAACAAAGAATTTCACTTTTGCCTGCTATGGCTGAATAATACTGCAGCAATAAAACAAGAGAATAATACCTAAATAAAACTTTAGTTGCAAAGAAAGTGCACCATTCACAACAACAAAACACAATGACACGCAAGCATTTGTCAACAGCAAAATGTATCAAAGACTTTAGGATGAACACTATGTAATACTTCACAACAAGAACTGCATTCCACAAGTGTGACTTCACTACTGTTTACATTTCTAACAGGTCATGGGAAAATATTGCAAGTGGTGGTTCGATAAGCATTACTTCTGAAGTAAATTCCCTTTTACACCAAATGAATTATGTTACCCATGGGAATGTGCAACGAATATGAACAAATATTCCATAAATCTTGATAAGATTTCAAATTGAACCAAATCATTTCATTTGTCTAAAGACAAAATTGCTGTTTTAAAGAGATCTGAAGACTGACAACTTAGTTTAAATGTTCAAAAAGATGAAATTGTGCACTTCAAAAACGATAAAAAATGTAGTATCCTACTACTGCATTGTCAATGATATCAGTCAACTCACATTAATGCTTGGGTGTAACAATCTGTAGTGATGTGAAAGGGAACAATCTTATAAGCTCGTGTTGTTGTGGTCTTCAGTCCCGAGACTGGTTTGATGCAGCTCTCCATGCTACTCTATCCTGTGCTAGCTTCTTCATCTCCCAGTACCTACTGCAACCTACATCCTTCTGAATCTGCTTAGTGTATTCATCTCTTGGTCTCCCCCTACGATTTTTACCCTCCACGCTGCCCTCCAATACTAAATTGGTGATCCCTTGATGCCTCAGAACATGTCCTAGCAACCGATCCCTTCTTCTGGTCAAGTTGTGCCACAAACTTCTCTTCTCCCCAATTCTATTCAATACTTCCTCATTAGTTATGTGATCTACCCATCTAATCTTCAGCATTCTTCTGTAGCACCACATTTCGAAAGCTTCTATTCTCTTCTTGTCCAAACTATTTACCGTCCATGTTTCACTTCCATACATGGCTACACTCCATACAAATACTTTCAGAAACGACTTCCTGACACTTAAATCTATACTCGATGTTAACAAATTCCTCTTCTTGAGAAACGCTTTCCTTGCCATTGCCAGTCTACATTTTATATCCTCTCTACTTCGACCATCATCAGTTATTTTGCTCCCCAAATAGCAAAACTCCTTTACTACTTTAAGTGTCTCATTTCCTAATCTAATACCCTCAACATCACCCGACTTAATTCGACTACATTCCATTATCCTTGTTTTGCTTTTGTTTATGTTCATCTTATATCCTCCCTTCAAGACACCATCCATTCCGTTCAACTGCTCTTCCAAGTCCTTTGCTGTCTCTGACAGAGTTACAATGTCATCGGCGAACCTCAAAGTTTTTATTTCTTCTCCATGGATTTTAATACCTACTCCGAATTTTTCTTTTGTTTCCTTTAATGCTTGCTCAATATACAGATTGAATAACATCGGGGAGAGGCTACAACCCTGTCTTACTCCCTTCCCAACCGCTGTTTCCCTTTCATGTCCCTCGACTCTTATAACTGCCATCTGGTTTCTGTACAAATTGTAAATAGTCTTTCGCTCCCTGTATTTTACCCCTGCCACCTTTAGAATTTGAAAGAGAGTATTCCAGTCAACATTGTCAAAAGCTTTCTCTAAATCTACAAATGCTAGAAACGTAGGTTTGCCTTTCCTTAATCTTTCTTCTAAGATAAGTCGTAAGGTCAGTATTGCCTCACGTGTTCCAGTATTTCTATGGAATCCAAACTGATCTTCCCCGAGGTCGGTTTCTACTAGTTTTTCCATTCGTCTGTAAAGAATTCGTGTTAGTATTTTGCAGCTGTGGCTTATTAAACTGATTGTTCGGTAATTTTCACATCTATCAACACCTGCTTTCTTTGGGATTGGAATTATTCTATTCTTCTTGAAGTCTGAGGGTATTTCGCCTGTTTCATACATCTTGCTCACCAGATGGTAGAGTTTTGTCAGGACTGGCTCTCCCAAGGCCGTCAGTAGTTCCAATGGAATGTTGTCTACTCCAGGGGCCTTGTTTCGACTCAGGTCTTTCAGTGCTCTGTCAAACTCTTCACGCAGTATCGTATCTCCCATTTCATCTTCATCTACATCCTCTTCCATTTCCATAATATTGTCCTCAAGTACATCGCCCTTGTATAGACCCTCTATATACTCCTTCCACCTTTCTGCTTTCCCTTCTTTGCTTAGAACTGGGTTTCCATCTGAGCTCTTGATGTTCATACAAGTGGTTCTCTTATCTCCAAAGGTCTCTTTAATTTTCCTGTAGGCAGTATCTATCTTACCCCTAGTGAGATAAGCCTCTACATCCTTACATTTGTCCTCTAGCCATCCCTGCTTAGCCATTTTGCACTTCCTGTCGATCTCATTTTTGACACGTTTGTATTCCTTTTTGCCTGCTTCATTTACTGCATTTTTATATTTTCTCCTTTCATCAATTAAATTCAATATTTCTTCTGTTACCCAAGGATTTCTACTAGCCCTCGTCTTTTTACCTACTTGATCCTCTGCTGCCTTCACTACTTCATCCCTCAAAGCTACCCATTCCTCTTCTACTGTATTTCTTTCCCCCATTCCTGTCAATTGTTCCCTTATGCTCTCCCTGAAACTCTGTACAACCTCTGGTTCTTTCAGTTTATCCAGGTCCCATCTCCTTAAATTCCCACCTTTTTGCAGTTTCTTCAGTTTTAATCTACAGGTCATAACTAATAGATTGTGGTCAGATTCCACATCTGCCCCTGGAAATGTCTTACAATTTAAAACCTGGTTCCTAAATCTCTGTCTTACCATTACATAATCTATCTGATACCTTTTAGTATCTCCAGGGTTCTTCCATGTATACAACTTTCTATCATGATTCTTAAACCAAGTGTTAGCTACACTCCTGGAAATTGAAATAAGAACACCGTGAATTCATTGTCCCAGGAAGAGGAAACTTTATTGACACATTCCTGGGGTCAGATACATCACATGATCACACTGACAGAACCACAGGCACATAGACACAGGCAACAGAGCATGCACAATGTCGGCACTAGTACAGTGTATATCCACCTTTCGCAGCAATGCAGGCTGCTATTCTCCCATGGAGACGATCGTAGAGATGCTGGATGTAGTCCTGTGGAACGGCTTGCCATGCCATTTCCACCTGGCGCCTCAGTTGGACCAGCGTTCGTGCTGGACGTGCAGACCGCGTGAGACGACGCTTCATCCAGTCCCAAACATGCTCAATGGGGGACAGATCTGGAGATCCTGCTGGCCAGGGTAGTTGACTTACACCTTCTAGAGCACGTTGGGTGGCACGGGATACATGCGGACGTGCATTGTCCTGTTGGAACAGCAAGTTCCCTTGCCGGTCTAGGAATGGTAGAACGATGGGTTCGATGACGGTTTGGATGTACCGTGCACTATTCAGTGTCCCCTCGACGATCACCAGTGGTGTACGGCCAGTGTAGGAGATGGCTCCCCACACCATGATGCCGGATGTTGGCCCTGTGTGCCTCGGTCGTATGCAGTCCTGATTGTGGCGCTCACCTGCACGGCGCCAAACACGCATACGACCATCATTGGCATCAAGGCAGAAGCGACTCTCATCGCTGAAGACGACACGTCTCCATTCGTCCCTCCGTTCACGCCTGTCGCGACACCACTGGAGGCGGGCTGCACGATGTTGGGGCGTGAGCGGAAGACGGCCTAACTGTGTGCGGGACCGTAGCCCAGCTTCATGGAGTCGGTTGCGAATGGTCCTCGCCGATACCCCAGGAGCAACAGTGTCCCTAATTTGCTGGGAAGTGGCGGTGCGGTCCCCTACGGCACTGCGTAGGATCCTACGGTCTTGGCGTGCATCCGTGCGTCGCTGCGGTCCGGTCCCAGGTCGACGGGCACGTGCACCTTCCGCCGACCACTGGCGACAACATCGATGTACTGTGGAGACCTCACGCCCCACGTGTTGAGCAATTCGGCGGTACGTCCACCCGGCCTCCCGCATGCCCATTATACGCCCTCGCTCAAAGTCCGTCAACTGCACATATGGTTCACGTCCATGCTGTCGCGGCATGCTACCAGTGTTAAAGACTGCGATGGAGCTCCGTATGCCACGGCAAACTGGCCGACACTGACAGCGGCGGTGCACAAATGCTGCGCAGCTAGCGCCATTCGACGGCCAACACCGCGGTTCCTGGTGTGTCCGCTGTGCCGTGCGTGTGATCATCGCTTGTACAGCCCTCTCGCAGTGTCCGGAGCAAGTATGGTGGATCTGACACACCGGTGTCAATGTGTTCTTTTTTCCATTTCCAGGAGTGTATTATTAAGTTGTGCTCTGTGCAAAATTCTACCAGGCGGCTTCCTCTTTCATTTCTTAGCCCCAATCCATATTCACCTACTACGTTTCCTTCTCTCCCTTTTCCTACACTCGAATTCCAGTCACCCATGACTATTAAATTTTCGTCTCCCTTCACTATCTGAATAATTTCTTTTATTTCATCATACATTTCTTCAATTTCTTCGTCATCTGCCGAGCTAGTTGGCATATAAACTTGTACTACTGTAGTAGGTGTGGGCTTCGTATCTATCTTGGCCACAATAATGCGTTCACTATGCTGTTTGTAGTAGCTTACCCGCATTCCTATTTTCCTATTCATTATTAAACCTACTCCTGCATTACCCCTATTTGACTGTGTTTATAACCCTGTAGCCACCTGACCAGAAGTCTTGTTCCTCCTGACACCGAACTTCACTAATTCCCACTATATCTAACTTTAACCTATCCATTTCCCTTTTTAAATTTTCTAACCTACCTGCCCGATTAAGGGATCTGACATTCCACGCTCCAATCCGTAGAACGCCAGTTTTCTTTCTCCTGATAACGACATCCTCTTGAGTAGTCCCCGCCCGGAGATCCGAATGGGGGACTATTTTACCTCCGGAATATTTTACCCAAGAGGACGCCATCATTTAATCATACAGTAAAGCTGCATGCCCTCGGGAAAAATTATGGCCGTAGTTTCCCCTTGCTTTCAGCCGTTTGCAGTACCAGCACAGCAAGGCCGTTTTGGTTATTGTTACAAGGCCAGATCAGTCGATCATCAAGACTGTTGCCCTTGCAACTACTGAAAAGGCTGCTGCCCCTCTTCAGGAACCACACGTTTGTCTCGCCTCTCAACAGATACCCCTCCATTGCGGTTGTACCTACGGTACGGCTATCTGTATCGCTGAGGCACGCAAGCCTCCCCACCAACGGCAAGATCCATGGTTCATGGGGGGGGGGGGGGGGGGGCGGCTCAGTCACAGGTAAATCAGGCTGCTGACTTTCATTCACTTAGGATACAAGGAAAATTAAATAAATGCAGATTTGATTTCAAAACACTCATGCACCCCATCCTAGAATATTGCTCAAATGTGAGAGATTCACAAACAGGACTAACTGGGAATATTTTACATATAAAGAGATGGGCAGTTCTATTTGCCACATGTTTTTCTACTCATGGTTAATGGAGATTCACACAGTAGTTTGAAACATGTCTTTGTTCCAATTTTCCTTTGGGCCAGTCTCAACTTTGTTCTCAGCTTTTATTAACTCTTTAATTTTTTTATTCTTACTTTTAACATGGTGATGACATCCTTTGGTGATTGCTTTGCTGGGCTCTTCAAAAGGAACACAACCTATTCTCTCTGCCACCATGGTCCAATTCAAGGCTGTGTATTAATGCTTTAAACTCTTACTTCCCTTTTTCTCTACTATAAATGCTCGTTGCTAGCCTAAGAAATGAGAGCCATCTATGCTTCAGTGTAATTATTATTGCAAGCACTTTTGCAATACAGAACAATCGAAAAATCATATGTATCAAGTTGATTGTTTTCTTAAGATAGGTTGCATTTGCTGTAATTAAATCTTCTGTCATTAGATGGTACTACTGGGATACTAAGAGCTACAATATCCTCCACTATAATGTAGCAATTCTGTGAATGGTATTAAATCAGTGTAGGTAGACAGACATGTTTCCTCTTCAATAAGAAGTTTCAGTGAGTGGGTTTTCCTGCTATCCCTTATCTTATAAACACGTTTCAACATAAACACACAGTGCAGAGATGCCTGTCAAATCAAAGTGAACAGATTGATCATGCACCTTTGTAAACACATTCAGTTGCAGGTAAAGAGTACTGCCATTCTGAGCATTTTGTGACATGGGGCTTGTACAAACAATAAATGAATTTTGTTTACAGGGTGGACATTGTTTTTGTTATACAGTACTCTAATTCTACTTTGATTTTGCACAGAAATTGGAAATTTGTAGTAAGGTCTTATGGGACCAAACTGCAGAACTCATCAGTCTCTGAGCTTATGCACTACTTAATCTAACTTAAACTAACTTACACTAAGGACAACACTCACACCCATGCTCGAGGGAGGACTTGAACCTCCGTCGGGTGGAGCCATGCAGGCCATGACCCTAGACTGCGCAGCTACCCCCCGCGGCTTGTGCACAAATTCCAAAAGTTATTGTAATTGCTATATCTCAGAAGGCACTACAAATTGTGCTGTGCTAAAGTCTCTACCTTAATTACTCCATGACTGTTTAATGGATTTTGACATGAATGACATTTTGGAAAGCTATTACACACATTATTGATGTATTTGACTCTGGACTATTCAGATTATTCTCTTGGTATGTTCCACATTTATGATGACCTGTCACAGACTGGTATTGTTAACTATCTAGTGATTACAGTGAACCAATATTTTCTGAGTTATAAAGAGTGTACTGCACTGTAGTGTGTGTACCAGTAATGATGCTGAAGTCATCTACAAATAGCAGGATAAGAGTATCAGCAATTATAAACTGTATATGGAAGTGTTCAGCAAGTGATGAAGAAGTTGTGGTTTCCTGCCAAAAGCAAGAACTGAAGGATCAACCATTAGTGCTTGGTAGATTTTTGGTCCTTTGTCTGCTGCCAAGGAATGTCAAAACTTAATTGAATGTACAGTATATCAATGGAATAGAATGGTTACACTTCAGTGGCAATGTAAACAGTGGAAATAATTGGATTTGATCACCCTAAAATCTATATCTCTGTATGAAAAAAAACTAGCACTGCTGGAGAATTTGTGTGTTGTGTGTCAATATATTGTGAAGCCTTTTCTCTTTGAATTCATAGCGGACAGCACTGTGCAATGAGGCATCATTGCACAGTTTATTTCAGTTCTGGAAATCAGTCAACAAGTGAGAGTTGGTTTCAATTAAGGGGGCCAAATTTGTTAACCATCAAATCAAACTAGGTAGTTGTGCACAGTTTTTCAATAACTGACCATTGCAAAATGATTGTTGGCCCCATATTCTCATGATCTCTCAACTTCTGATGTGACATCTTCATCTTCACCCACATTCTGCAAACCAGTGTGAAGCACATGGCAGAAGATACTTCCACTGCACAATATACCATGGTTTCCCATACTGTGTATGTAAGAGCATAGGAAGAATTGCTGCTTAAAGGACTCCGAGTGTCCTATAATTAGGCTAATCTAGTCTTTGCAATCCTTATTAAAGTGATACTTAAAAGAGCTGCAATATATTCCTAGATTTATAAAAGAGCTGCAATATATTCCTAGATTTATAAAAGAGCTGCAATATATTCCTAGATTTATAAAAGAGCTGCAATATATTCCTAGATTTATCGCTTAATATAGGTTAATGAAACTGCATACTTATTCTTTCCTGGGACAGTTGGCATTTGCTCCAGATGGTTTCAGTTCATATTTTTCAGCTCTTTTGTGCTAATACCCAATGAGATAAACAAATATGTCATGGAAGTTAAAATCTTCTGGACTGATAGGCCACATCAACATTTCAACCCTTTTAGTGAGATCTTCTCCATGTTCTTGTGGTGTTCACTTCTGATTTAACACTGTCAAAGACCAGTGTTTCATTCTCTTATGAAGTGGGGGGTTCCTACACTTATGCTGGAGAAGTAAGAGTAATGGATAAATTCTTGTGGCTGCCTATGGTGGGTTATTATCATTGGATAGTAAGTGAAGTATTCCCACACTAATGCCAAAGAAGGTGATTATTTCCTATACCTCTTGTGACTACCATTGATGGGCCATTGCCAAAGGGATCTTTTACACTTATGTAGGAGAAAAGTTATTGGTTAAAATTCTCCCTGCAGCTATTCATGGGCCATTATCATTCAGCTGGAAGCAAAGTGGACAGGGCAAGAGAGGGAAGTGTTTATCCAAAATATTATTGTCCACAGAGATGGCTTCCAGGGCATTATTTGTTATTGCTCGCACACCGCAACTGTGTATTCACTTCCTTGATCGTGGGGAGCCATGATGTAGGAACCTATAGTCATCCTCTCTATTGAAGTTACATGCGCTCTTAGAAATTTCAATTGTTTCTCAGATTTTTTTTCTATAAATGTTGGTTTCCTTACTCAGCATATGTACATTAGTGAAATCAAGGCCACAGTTCTTGTGGCTGTTTGCATACTCTCAAAAATATACTTCAAACACTAAGTCACTCCACAAAGAGTGGGCACAAAATAACTTGGCCATACTTGCAAAGACGTCAGGGAGGGCAATGATAGTGATTGGTGCCCCTTGTGAATGTCTACCACCCAGTAGGGGTGTCACAGGATGACAGCTGAAGCCTATGGAAAAATGCATATCTTGCTTAAATTGTAAGCTACAGCTAGTTAGCGAGTGTTCATATGACTGTATTTTATTAACAGGTTATATTAGTACAATGAATAATTCGACAAGTACAAGTGTTCAAAATCAGTAGTTTGACACTAGAGTAAAAAAAAGGAAAAAAAAAAAATTACTCGCATACACAAAGCGTCAACAAAAGCAAAACAAGTGTAACCATACACTGCCAGAAGGAGCATTCACAAAGCTATGCCGCACGGGATTAGCCGAGCCATCTAAGGCGCTGCAGTCATGGACTGTGGGGCTGTTTCTGGCAGAGGTTCGCGTCCTCCCTCGGGCATGGGTGTGTGTGTTTGTCCTTAGGATAATTTAAGTTAAGTAGTGTGTAAGCTTAGGGACTGCTGATCTTAGCAGTTAAGTCCCATAAGATTTCACTCACATTTGAACATAAAGCTAAATAGGTGTAAGAATGTACTATAGTGGACAACATGGCTTATTACAATAATATACATGAAATAAAGAACATGTGTCATGTGAAAATTTTGTGTCAGTCCCCTGAAAACCTGTTTATCAATACTGCCAAAATATATGGGTCTTTTGTAAAGTACCAAAGGCTTGTGAAGTACTTGTAGCTAGTTTCCCTGCTTCTTCTTTATTCTTTTTATTGTGTAATTGGAACAGCTACTGCTTCTTCCCAGAAGCTGTGGTCAGAAACACCACAGTGCAAACATGTCATGGGATGAGGAGCACTGTGGGGGATGGGGATGAGGGATGGGTGGGAGGAGGTGAAAAAGGCCTATCTGTCTACCTCAGTGTAGGGCCCTTAACCAGTATCCCATGCTTCCGCAAAAGCAGAAATCATGCAAGGTGGTTAGAACTGCTTAAATGGTGTTTGTATTCAAAACTGAAACTGTCTTATGTTTACATGTATTTCCACATGACTACTCAATAGTTAAGACTTTGGTGCTTGGCAGTGGGTTACTCAACAATTAATGCTTCAGTGCTTGACAGACGATTCCTACAACCATTTTTAGAACATTTCTCGACCTTCTCACTCCAGTAGCAGATTAGAAAATGAGCTCTTAATTCGTTCAGTGTGATCTCTAAATAATCTTATTTTATTATGAAGGTCATTACTCCTTATGTGGATGAAGTCTCAAAACATTTTATTTGGAGGAGAAAATCTATGACTGAAATTTCATGAAAATATCTTGCCTCAATGAAAGATGCCTTCGTTTTAATGATTGATACCCAAACTAGCATCTCATATCAATGACACTCTCTTAACTATTTCATAATAACACAAAACAAAATGCCCTTCTTTGAACTTTTTTGATGTTTTTCGTCAATTCTACTTGTTAAGGATCACTACACTGCTCACAGAAATACCCCAGAAGATGGTGGACAAACGTAGTGTAGGCTGTCTCTCTAGTAGATTTGTTGCATATTCTAAGTGTTCTGCCTATAAAAAAATGCAGTCTTTGGTTCACCTTACCCACAACATATTCTGTGTGATAGTTCCAATCTATGTTGTTTGTAATTGCAAACCCTAGGGATTTAGTTGAATTGACAGCCTTTTCATTTGTATGATTTATCTGAAAAGTTGTCCAAACTTGATAAGAAAATGTCAGATGTAGCTGTTAAACCTCTTCATAAGAAATGTAACAAAAATAATTAAATAATTATCATCCAATTTCCTTAGTGAGAGGAGTCTCACGTTTAGGTATAAACAGTTTACTTATAATATCACATTTGGATTCCATAAGGGTTGCTTGACTGAGAGTGCTATTTACACATTTGCTCATCAAATATTACAAGCCTTAAGTAGTAGAGTATCACCAGTTGGTGATTTTTATGGTCCTTCAAACGTATTTGATTTTGTAAATCATGTTAAACTCTTAGAAAAACTCATGTTTTATGGAATCAGTAGCTTTAAATGCAACTGGATTGAATCATACTTAATAAAAAGAATGAAAAAAGTTATGCTGAATATTCAAATAATGTTGGAAGGGTAGAAAATTTTGGTGACTGGGGAGAAATCACATATGGTGTCCTACAGTGTACAATTCTGAATCCACACCTATTCCGTATGTATGAGAATGATCTCCCATGTAACATTCAACAGGCAGAATTGGTACTTCTTGCAGACAGTACTAGTGTTATAATAAATCTCATTAGAGAGAAAGCAACAGAAGGAATTGTAAATCAAATTTTCCAAAGAAGTGGTTATCAGAAAATCAGCTCTCCCTAAATTCTGAATATTTGATTCTACGCAACAAATAGTCATACCAACAGTTGAAGTAGCACATGAGCAGGAGTCAGTAAACAGGGTAGAATGCTACAAATTTTTAGGTGTACATGCTGATGATAACTGGAACTGGAGTTTTTCAAACAATTAAGTACTGCTATTCTTGCTCTTCATATAATTGCGAACACTGGGAACAACTGAAATTTCCACTCAGTATGGTCTTATGGAATAATATTTTGGGGTAACTCACCAGTCAGAAATAATATACTGATTGCACAAAAGCAAGCAGTAAGAATAATATGTGGGGTCCACCCCACAGGCAGCTCTTCACAGAATGATGCATTTTAACTGCACCATCACAATACACATATTCACTAATGAAATTCATTATAAATAATCCATCACAATTTGAAAAGAACAGTGATGTCCTTATCTACAACACTATATGAGAAAAGTGACCTTTACTACCCATTATTAAAGCTGTCAGTGGCACAGAAAGGAGTTCAATATGCAGCAGTTTTTTTATCAACTGTCTGAAAACAAAGTGTCTGATAGGTAGCAAAGCAAGTTTTAAATCTAACCAAAATAATTTCTCCTGGACAACACCTATTCCAGTTCATCATTTTGAGAGCATATGAAAAGAAATTCAGACCAAGAGAAAGTAAAGGTTGTCCAAACAGTCCCATCAACAGACTGTGTACCCCCATCTGGCAGCAACAGCAGTGTGTCTTCTCACATGCAACTGATCATAGAGGTGCTGAATGACATCTTGCAAGAAATTGTCTCAGGCAATTTGCACTTTTTGTTACAAACTTGGCAATGATTATTGTGTGCACTGAAGAATGAGTAAGTTCCCACTTTATCATGTCCCACACATGTTTAATTGGCGAGAGATTATGTTACCTTGCTGACCAAGGCAGCTGTTTTACACCATGAAGAGCACATTACATCACAACACCTGTATTTAGATGGGCATCATCTTGCTGAAAAAGCACATCACCTTCCTATTGAAGAAATGGCAGTAACATGGGGATAATAGATTGTGCAATGCAGCAGACACTCATTGCTTTACCCTGCAGAAACACCAAATGTGACCGCAAGTTGTAACTGATGGTTTGCCACACCCTGAAGCCTGCAATGGGTCCTGTGTGTCATGGGTGAATACACTCTAGAATAGGTCACTCACCAGGTCTATGCCATAGATCTGGATGTCCATCATTCACATACTGACAGAACCTACTCTCATCACTTACAACATGTAAGTGCCACTCCACTCTCCATTCAACTCTTTCACAATACCAGAGAAACCATGCTTGGTGCTGATGTGTAATCAATAACCTGGCCAGAGCACATGTGATCTTAGTCCTACTCCAAGCAGATGGTTACCAATGGTCCATGGAGGTACAGCAGGTGCAACATACATCTAGATTTCACCCCTGGATGATGTTCAGTTGGACACTGCTGCTCACATCATGCTTTGATCTTGAAATCTGTCTTTATTACATGGACACCCAGAAGCTGGGCTATGGATATGACAATGTCCCACACACCATTGCAGGAAGCACCAACACACCACCAATACATTGTGCCTAACATGTACAGTAATCCGTTGTTACAATCTGTCCAGTTTCCTGCAGGTCCACAATGCAATCCTGTTCATACACCCAGGTGCCAGACCTTGAGGTGTTTCATTTTTTCTTGCCATGAAGTATATTCATTAATGTTAACACTAATCATGTATACATATTCCATAAACTGATTCACCCACAACAAAAGAACTGTTCAAATGATCTATGGAACATGTAACTAATAATGGAACTTGATATGTGATTTGAGGTGTGATCTAGACAGTAAACTACAGCATCATCTGCAAACAATCTCAGACAGATTCTCATATAATCTACTAAATCATTTATACAAATTAAGAACAGCAGAGAGCCTATAACACTTCCTTAGGAAACCCCAAGTATCACTTCTGTTTCACTGAATGACTTCCCATCAATTAGTATGAACTGTGACAGGAAATTATGAATGCAGTCACACATCTGAGATGATACTCCATAATCATGCTATTTGATTGAAATCCATAAATATGGAATCAACCCGAGATCCCATATTGATAGCACTCATTATTTTGTGTGAATAGAGAGTCATGTGTGTTTTACAAGAGAGATATTATGTGAACCCATGCTGGCTGTATAGATAATTTTCTTCAAGGTATTTTATAATTTTCTAATGCAGGGTACATTCCAAAGTCTTACTGTACGTCAGGTGTCAATGATATGGATATATAAATCAGTGGACTACTGTTTGTGAAATTTGCGACACCAAGTAGGAAACATGTGACTACAATGAAATTTATTCCACGGATTAGTGACATAACAATACACAAGTGAATTACAGAACAGCAGATGCGCTTGACTATGAGAATTCTGTACAGTGTGAAGTTGCCACATGCTGCAGTCAGAACCTCTAGACATCATGGCGTGAACACAAAAAGGGTCTAGCTATGCTGCTGGGGAACCGACTGTCACACAGTTTGTAGGAGCGTCCACAAAGCATCAACAGTTGCCGCATGAGGACCAGAACAAACAAACTGCCATACTACCGTACCCCAGACATTTGAGAGGTGACATGTCCGGGGAATATGTGGGCCAAGAAAGCAGTGTTACCTACTGTGCATCAAAAAAAATTTTGCACTTTCCTCACATGTCCCTGGGCACTGTCCTGCTAAAATATGAAATGTGGAGCTGCCTGCAGGATGGGCAGTGTCCCAGGCTCTGAAACTGCCCTGATGTAGTAGTTGATATTAACATTTCACTCAGTACACAGGAAGCATGATTGCCAAAGGTGTCCCAAACTATCACACTTGTTGTCACTTGCTACCATTTAAAGGGATACAACCATCACAGCTTTATTTCACAGTCTCCATTACAGTAGCAACCACATCACATGTGTACTGCAGAAGGCAGCACAGTCTACTATTTGCTACAAATTTCAATAGACGGCCTAAGAGTCACTTCTCATTTCCCAGCACCCCATGCATCCCAGCCTATCTCAAGGAAGATGACCAACTGGACCAGTTGACAGGTCTTTTTTTACATCCAGTAGACAGAGAATGAAGCATTTTATTTTGTTGTCACTGTCATTCTGCATGTCTTCCTGCACTGCTGTCTTTTACAAGTGCTGTTTGGTGTCAGAGCAGGGATGTTAGTGGCAGAAAAATATTGTGCAGCAGGAGTATTATGGTGCAATGCCAAGGGAAACTGTATGCACTACTACACAACAGGGGCATCTTTTGGTAAATAGGAAGTATTCCTAGAGGATACGTACAGTGAACTACTGGACAGTGGTACCATCTCTTAGCAACAGAGACCATTTCTTAGGGGGTGGTTATAACAGGCGCACCCTTGTGACAGTAGCAAAAACCATGTACCAAGATTGACACAGACCCGATTCTCCCAAAACTGTGATACAAGCAGACAATTCTATGCTCAAACACTAAGCATTTTATGAGCCAGATTAATATGTTTGATGTTTTTATGCCTGCAGAGGAAATTCGACAGTCAGGACCACCTGCAGGAAACCCTAGAAGAGCTGTACACAATAAATGATTCAGTACAGAAATTCCCTGATGACACTAAATATGAAGCCAAGACAGAAGCATGCATGAACTATACAGACAAACATGAATGGGAAAGGGCTGTTAGTAAAAATACTGTCGGGGGATAAAAATACAGCTGATATGTGTTTGTCAACCTCTGCAGCTCACCAATTCACCTATGTGGATGAGCATCAAACTGGCACCTTTCTCAAGTGACACAAAAGCATGATCTCGATGGCAGCATTTCACAGCTTCCATAGACAAAAATTTTATTGTGTCAGTTATCAGTAAGCACATGTTCTCTCTGGAACATCGGGGAAGCCAATGATTTCATTGGTGGAAATGCTGTTATGGCTAACATGTATGAGTAGACAAAACAAATTTTGAAATTCAAATACAGGATAAGAACAGGATTATCCAAAGTATAGTTGAGTTGCTCAAGAACATTAACGTTTCTACTTCAGACTCTCAACATTACCTACATTGATTGCCATAAGCAGATCCAAGTACTAGGAAAGTGCTCACCCACAAATTGCTATGTGCATTCACAGAGGCAATTTTCAGAATGAAATATACATGGATGTACCATTCTACAAGAAGATCATGTACCCCACATATCTGCTTTTCATGTGAAGGTAAAATGAAGGATGACAGGAAGAAGAAACAACAACTTTCAGACCCTTTTTGCATGTACTGCGAAGCAAGGGGCCACTGGGGCCAAATTTGACAAAAATCTGTTATCTTACAGATTTGCATAGACATCTCAAATAAATCGAACCACTCCTCCTTATGCCTTAGATGTGGCCATAACCAAAACCAGCATTTTAAACAGGAAACAGCATCATGTGTGAAATGAAAGGGTGTGTACCACATTTCCATCTGCAATAGCCACCTCGTGACAGTGAATAAGACTAGAAAGATGACTCCCTACATCACATACTTGCAAACCATTCCTGTGAGTATCACTGGACCAATCAGTTAGGAGTACGTTGACACATGCAGTACTAGGCACAGGGAGTCAGTCAAGTTTTATTCACCATTAACTGACTTAATCTCTCTTAATCACTGTCACTGAAAACACAATTCAGAAGATAATGGCATCTGACTCAGCCCACACTTCATCCCTCTCAAGGAAGAAGTTTCATTTTCACGTAATTCAATACTCCACCACCATTCACGTTATCACCTACAGCTTTCGAAAGCAACAATAAATTCCCATACAAACCAACAGTACTACGAAATGTAGGAGATATGCCCTTGAGGGAGGGTTCACAGTTGACAGATCTGAAAGGAGACTCTGAAGATGTCCCTATTGAAGTCACAATCAGCACTGATTATTATTGGAAAACTGTGACTTTGAAACTACCAATTAAAGTGTAATTGCTGGTACTGCACTTAACCAGGCAACCATCAACATCATTCAGGGTAGTTTCAATGAGATTTTTGATAAGTAGCTGCATTGCATTTGGGACCTGGAGACAAAAGGCGTAACTACTGAAGCATGACTTTGCTCCTTACAAAACAAGTTGCAAAAGAATGAGGACTGAAGGTTATTTATCATACAAACACCTCAGACCAAATTAAGAGGGATCATGTAGAAGCTGCACCTAAGGACTACACAGTTGAAAACATATTTTATAAACTACACTGTATAGTGGTGGAATGCAGCAATGGAAGTAGGCTAATCAGATACAGCATATTGTTCAGTGCATCATCATGCACCCTAGGAATGAGACCTAATTTACTGCAAGACATCCTCAAAACCTTGTTACGATTCTGAAAGCTTCCAATTTGACTAGCATGTGACATGGTGCAAGCCTTCTTACAACTGATCTTCAACAAAGAGGACAGATGTCTTTCTAGGTTCTAGTGGTATTGTGTCAAAAAAACTGAGAATGGTGCCTAGAACACTATGAATGACATGACATCATAGCTCTTCAAATGTCTGCATTTTCCACTTTCACTGAGGCCATTCCTTTTGTCAGCAGCCATAAGGCAGTTAGCAACACTACACAGTGGAAAATATCTATGTGTGTTGCCACTCAGACAATTCTACATTCATGGACAATTTTATAGCTAGTGCGAGAGATAAGGCTGCAACTGTTTATTATGAACTGACAACACACTTCCTGCAAATAAGCCTTCTCCTTTCCAAATCAGCAACTAGTCTGAAAGATCTACCCAAGGCCATGGAACAAAGCCTGAAATGTGAGTCTTGGCAGTCAACTATGAAGATAACTATCTCCACTGATTGCTACCAGAAGATAACTGAAGACTTGACTGACACACTGGCAACTAAGAGAAGTGTTCTTTGAGTAGCAGCTCAGTTTTATGACCTTCTTGGTCTGTTCACACTCACTGGGACTGTTGCTAAACTAATCTTCAAAAGACACATGACTGAGGGGCCTTGCATGGGAGTGGAGTTTGCCCATAGGTATTGCACATAGTTGAAACTCCTGGTTTTGGCCCCAAACTTTTAGTACTTACTACTTTTTAAAGGAATTCAAACAAAGTAGTTTTAGCACACACAGCTTTACATCACAGCATCTATTATAGTAGTAGTCATATCACACATGTGCTACAGATGGTATCACAGTCTACTGTTTGCTATAAATGTCAACAGATGACATAAGAGCTTTTTCTTCATTCCCCAAAAACAGTGTTTGTTCCACTATGCCACTCAACAAAGAAGTCTGCTCAGTTGCTTTGACCATGGTAACATCAAACACATATGGAGCTGTCACTGCAGGACACATTTAAGTGGAATTTCGCAAGAAAACACTACATTTTGACATTCAGCACACCAGTGATAGTGTTCACGTGTCCATTCCAGTTTGAAACACAGGTAGTCAGTGGAAGCCAACCCAGTGCCATGCATAACAACCCTCAGAAATGATGCCAGACCATTGATGCAGACGTGTGCACACTTGTCTCAGTGCTCCAATGTTGAGCCAACACTGAGGATGAAGTTGTTCTGTTGGTTACAGCCATGTGGACAAAATAGCAGTCATCCTGCACAGTGTTTGCATTGTGTGGTCCAGTACCTGCTCGTCACTATGTATGACATTCTTTTATCCTCTGGTTTCATGCATGCATCACTGTCACAGCAGAATGTGCTGTACAACCCACATCATCATGGTATGACAAACCTGTTTCCCAGAGACCAAGCATTCTGCAGATTTGAACTCACTCACATGCTGATATTGTGTCCTTTGACATCATCTAGGCATATCAGCAATTGCTTGCATGTTTCCACTTTGCTTGACAATCTTGTACTGAGTGAGTGTGGTGTAACAGAGGCCTATCTGGTCACAAAAAAGAGGGAATTGTTGTGCCTACATACATGCCATCTCTCTGCAACCTTAACCACTTATTATGGCTCTGCTGTTCTACAAATCCTCCAATTTTGAAATCATTGAGACCATTCCTCCTTGGTGTTGCAATTTTCAAACAATTGTGTATTTCCTTTTGTGTGTACTGGTGTGGCTTGCAGCTTTCTAGTCCTAAGTCAAATGGGTAGTGGTTGTATATGATTGCTAAAAATGGAGATATTTTATCAGCATACCCTGAGCAAAATGTAGTAATTGGTATCCAATCTGGACCAGAAGACGTGTCTTTATTAAGTGACTTAAGTTGCTTTGTGATATTGAGGGTATACTAGGTTACTCACATTGGCAGCTGTTCTTGATTCGAGCTCTGGAATATTTACTGCATCTCCTTTAGCGAAGGACTCTCAGAAAAATGTTATTAGTAGGTTCGCTTTAATGGAGCTATCACCAGAACAGTTACCATTGCTATTTCATAATGAAGATGTTGATTGCTTTGCTGCTGGTATACTTAACATATGACCAGAATGTCTTTGGACTTTCTTTCAGATTTCAAGACAGAGTTTCTTCGTGAAAACTATTAAAAGCATTTCACATAGAAGTCCTTAAGTATTGGCATGCTTAATAAAGATTCTAACTGCAACAATTGCATACATTTATCACAAAAAATAAACAATACAAAAGAGAGTGAAGCACAAAACATTTAACACAGCAGACAATGGCTACTTCACACAGGATTGTCAGCTAGGTAATGATGGCTGGAACAAAAAACATATGACTACCAGCAGAAAAGTTCCACTTCTTTAGATTCAGGTTTATGGAGATGATTGGTCAGCTAAAGTTAACACATTGTACATAAATGTTCAAAACAAAGCAACTCCATTTACTTACTGTTTTCTGAGTATTGCTAATGCTTCCAGGTTTCAGACTTCTATGCGGCTCGTCAGCGTGACACACCATCTCTGCTGCCAGTTTTGAGAAACACTATGCAGGCCATCAAGGAACACACAAAGTGGACTGATCGCAGTGTCTCACAGATTGAATCATGGATAAATCAATATCTCAGTGAATACTAAGTGCAGACATCTCTGGACTCTTCACATTTTAGTTTCACTCCTGAAACAAATACATATCAAAATATTTCCAGTAAATGTGTACTATCAATAAAAATTTTCTTTCCATGTTTTATGTTTCATGTGAGAAATTGCAGTTTTTTGAAGTGTCTTGTATTTGCTTCTACTGTAGACAGTACTGTAGTACATTTACAAGTCTAGTTGATTTGTATGACTGTATGATGAAGTGTAATCAAATGGTATCTCTGTATTGAAATTTGGGTATCATAAATCCTGTATTTGTTCCTTCCACTAAGAATTAGTGTAATGCAGAAAATCTGTCTGCGGGTTTGATATCTTTATGTATTAGTCGGCATGTCTATATTAACATGTGTTTTTAGAGATAAGTTGTGTTAACAGAAACTTGGAAGAGATAAGTAGTTGATCTACATACACATGTGCAAGAATAACAGTGGAAACTAAAATTAATAAATACATATGTCACTAGAAAAAAATCTTGGAATATGTGCTATGAAACAACATCCTCTTCAGTAACATAAATTCACAAGAGCACCATCTTGAGATGATATGCTCCAGTTGTTTCCTGAACAAATGTTGGTTACTGAATTCAGACAATAATTTTAAATTACACTGTACATTCACTGTATTCATGTGCCATGACTAAAGAATGCAGGTGCGTTACGCACTAAGAATCTAATAATATGAGGAGAGTATTACTTAGAGCACACAACCCATAAATTGACTGAAACCATCACTGGACGCATGAGTGATATTATGTACAGAAACTGTTGTTTATAGTGAAGTCTCTTCTCCCCATGGCATACTGCCTACGGTTGACCTTTTTCTGGCAGTTTACTCAAATTGACAGAGAGAACAGATAGCCTACTTTCAAATATCTGTTAGTAATCAACAAAACTGGATGACTTTGCCAGTTCAGAAAACTTAGGAACACCTCTTGTTAGTATAAAACTGTGTTGTGACACACACCAGAACCATTAATTTTTCTATCTGTGTCCTATTGTTAGAATTTGTTCCTTCATCAATGACATTAGGAAGCGATTGTCCTCTTATTGAATTTTCTGAACCTCATTGTGGTTCTACAAAATTACTCATCTGTGAAAATGTAATTCTGATGACATGTCTGCCTGCTTAGCTGAGTGGTAACATGCTCGCCTTCCCTGCTTCCAGCCTGGGTTCAATTCCTGGCCAGGGTGAAGATTTTCTCCACTGGTGGTCTGGGTGTTGTGTTGTCATCATCATTTCATTCTCGTCACCAGCACGCAGGTCATCCAGTGTGGCATCGAGTGAAATAAGACTTGTATTCAACAGCTGAACTTCCCTGAATCATTTCCCATAACATTCTGAAAAAGTGTGACTCTGGCCTCTCATAAACTTTGAAAGATTTTCATGGAACAGTCACCTTTCAGATTATTAATTTTATGTGCACTTTGAGTTGTTAAAGTGTTGGAAAGACATTCTGTGTCCAGATTATCAATTACTAAGTGTACCACAGTCTTTGGCTGGTAAAGTGGAGATATGCCTCTAGGTGATACTTTGGATCTAGAGTAAGCTAGTCAATAGGAGGCCTGCAAAGGCCTGATCATGTGATAGCATGCCATCTACAATGGAAGACAAAACTTTATTAATTCTGTTTCCATTTCTGCCATGCCATGGATAACTGATGTGCCTTCATCTCAGAAGTTGTTGGAACTGGCTTATGGGTGGTGTGTATTTGAATTGAGGTTACATTCTGATAGCCATTCTCATGCTACAACCTGTAAGGACTGTCATGAGACCACAGCATACTCTACTTGCCAGGCATAATATTTTGTTTGCAACACTTTCAAGTCTCTAGATATGCCATCATCATTCATGTTCAGATCTAATTTCCATTGGTCACAGAGATTGTTTTTTACAGACTATAACACACTTTTTTCTGGGAAATATTGCGTCAAACATTCAGGTGCATCTTATACTTGATGGCCATATATTCGATGCCATGGGAAACCTGTCTCTGTCATAAATGAATTCAACTGGCAGCAGCACACAAATGCAATGAACACGAGTTGTAGGGATTCACAAGCTTGACAAAATATGAGAGAGGAATGGAACAAATGGATGCTGGATGAGACCCAATATGAATTCACACCGAAGGGAGTTTTAAAACAATCTACAATCAAAAAAGTGTGTCAGTTGATGAAACAGTCATGGTCTAGAGTGAGAGAAGACATTGTTAAATCTTTCAAGAGGTGTGGCATAATTAATGCTCTTGATAGCATTGAAGGCCATCTTATATACGAAGAGGACATCAATAATTATGAAAAGGAAGAAGAACGTTCAAATGATGATTTTCAAGGATTTTAAAGGTCAATTCAGTTTTATAATATAATTTTTTCTAGTCTGGCTTTGCAATCTAACAATAAAAAATGGTAAAAATGTTATTTAAAGAAAACTGCTTAAAAATTAAATTGAGTCTTTTAGTTCATAGTGTCTTATGTGGTAAATCTTGCTACATGCTTTTGGTGCAGTATTGGTATGCACTGGTCCTTCAGTGAAGTTAGCGCATTGGTTTATTACACATGCACTGATTTAATATTGTTTAAAGTATTCTGGTGTGTACAGAATTTGCTTTTGTTCTGATTTTCATATATAGTGGACTTGTCTGCCATGCTGTCCATGAGACAATGTAAATTCATTGTTTATCATTGGTCTCCAATTTCCTTATTAATAGTTAGGAATTTAACAAAAGAATCTTTGGTTTATTTTCTTCCCTCATTCATGTACGAAATCAGCATAATGTTTGTATCGCATACATGCTCTTATATTCATTCAAGCAACTGCATGAAATTATTAGTCAAACAGAAAGCAGCTGCTACCAGCAGGAATATTTCGAATTCTTTGCACGCATTCATGGCCTGTAAGGAAAGTCAGGATTGCTGAGGCAATGAGGTTTCACACTGTTCAAGATTTTGTTAGTTGCAACTGTTATATTTCCCTTTTTTTGTGAGCAGATGTACGGTTACCATGTGTGGATGAACATCCTCTTTGCACATGATATAATGGAGGTCACATCTACTCTTTTCAGTCCCACAAGGTTAATACCATGTAAAACTGAGACTTAAAATCATTCAAACATTTGTTCATGCCTTCATTTATTTCCTGTTGCACAGTGAAAGCATCTTATACTCTTGAATATTTCCATCAAGTATTATTCATATAGTTTGGGTCAATATTTTGTGTAAAAGAGGCAAATTTTCAGGCAATTTTACAGAAGTCACTTATTTTGTGTACTCAGTTCAGTTCATTTGGTGTACACAGTTTAATTCAAAGAAACAAAGCAGGCTTTCAACCTTTTTTCTTTTAACACAAAATAAAAATTGTTTAGTACAAAATATTTCACTTCTCGAATGAACAAATATGGCTGCTTTATGCAGCTGTGACATCTTTATTTTTTTCATCACACTTAACAGACCAACAATGGTTGCTACTGCTCTCATTTTACTGCTTGCCTCTGGGTAGTGGCATTGTGAAATATTTCAATACTAAGTGTCTCAAAGTCAGTAAAATTTGGAAACAACTAATTGAATTCTGTGTCTAGGTTTTTCGGCTTTTAAATACAGACTTTTTTAAGCTCAATGACAGAATTGAGGAT
This sequence comes from Schistocerca cancellata, assembly GCF_023864275.1. NCBI lineage: Eukaryota > Metazoa > Arthropoda > Insecta > Orthoptera > Acrididae > Schistocerca > Schistocerca cancellata. The sequence goes on from NC_064626.1 coordinate 825,977,598, forward strand.
GAAAACAAACCGGCTCTTCACTTAAAATGAAGGTATAGCTGCTTAAGGGGGTTGGTGAAAAATGGAAGTTGAAAAAAGAATCTGTAAACAGATTATGCAGGTGCATGAGCAGCACCTATTAGACAGATGGAGGGAGTCTGCTAGCCAATCAGTTCCAGTCATTCCACTTGGAAGGAGGTACACGGCTCGTATTGTCTGCAGTGCAACCATGTCTAGACGGTCAAAACCACAGTTTGATCATGTCCGCATTGTTACTTTGTACCAGGAAGTGCTCTCAACAAGGGAAGTGTCCACGTGTCTCAGAGTGAACCAAAGCAATGTTGTTCAAACATGGAGGAGATACAGAGAGACAGGAACTGTCAATGACATGCCTCACTCAGGCCGCCCAAGGGCTACTACTGCAGTTGACGACAGCTACCTATGGATTACGGCTTGGAGGAACCCTGACAATAATGCCACCATGTTGAATAATGCTTTTTGTGCAGCCACAGGATGTCATGTTATGACTCAAACTGTGCGCAATAGGGTGCATGATGCACAACTTCACTCCTGATGTCCATGTCAAGGTCCATCTTTGCAACCATGACACCATGCAGCGCTTTACAGTTAGAACCAACAACATGCCAAATGGAGTGCTCAGGATTGGCATGATGTTCTCTTCACCAATGAGTGTCGCATATGCCTTCAATGAGAGAATCGTCAGAGACATGTTTGGAGGCAACCTGGTAAGGCTGAACGCCTTAGACACACTGTCCAGAGTGTGCAGCAAGGTGAAGGTTCCCTGCCTGTTTTGGAGTGGCACTGTGTGGGGTTGACGTACACCACTGGCGGTTAAGGTAGGTGCTGTAACAGCTGTACGATATGTGAATGCCATCCTCCAACCAATATTGCAGCCATATCGGCAGCATATTTCCAAGGCATTCATCTTCATGGACAACAATTCGCCACCCCCATCATGAACATCTTGTGTATGACTTCCTTCAGGATAATGGACTAGAGTGGCTAACATGTTCTCCAGACATGAACCCTATCAAACGTGCCTGGGATACATTGGAAACCCCTATTTATGGATGACATGGTCCACCAACCACTCTGAGGGATCCACACTGAATCACCATTGAGGAGCGGGACAATCTGGACCAACAGTGCCTTGATGACCTTGTGGATTTATACCACAATGAATACAGGCATGCATCAAGGCAAGAGGACATGCTACTGGGTATTAGAGGTACCAGTCTGTACAGAAATCTGGACCACCACCTCTGAAGGTCTCGCTGCATGGTGGTACAACATGCAATGTGTGGTTTTGATGAGCAATAAAAAGGGCGGAAATGATGTTTACGTTAATTTCTATTCCAATTTTCTGTGCAGGTTCTGGAATTCTTGGAAATGCAAAACTTTTTTTGATGTGTGTATTATCTACATAGAAACAGCACCAAAAATGAAACATCACCAACCTGGCCATGTATTTTAAGAAGAAAAAACTACACTTACAAATTATCAGCCTCAACATATTTGGGTCATAATTCTAACAGTATGCAGTCATCACCTCCTGGATGTACAGCTTTTAAAAGTCACATGCACTGATTGTTTGTCACTTACTCTGCCCCACTGCAATCACCAAATGCCTGAGTGCAAATTACTGTACAGTGGAGTGATAATCAGAGCCCTCCTGTTAGTGGTGAAAGCAAGGGACAAGGATGGACATACGTCCCCATCGTGTTTTGATATCTTGTTTGGGAACACGTTATTGTATGGGAAAAATAGGTAGATGGCCTAATAAGAGTATGTAATTTCAACCTCGCATTCACATAAATTTAATATTATTCTTGCATTGATATAGTGCAACTAAGTTCAAAAATCAAAATGAAGAAACCTAAGCAACTAAAGAATTAGCATGAAATGAAGTTATTGATGTTAGATTAGCAGTTTAATTATGCCAATCACACTGAAGAATAACACATTTCCTGCAAGTAGTGTCAGCCTTAAAATCCAAAGAAAATAACCCACAACAGCAAATTTAATAATTAAACAGTCCTGCACTCTTTCTTTAATGACACTCCGTTATTTCATTAATTTACACTGCATTTGTGCATGGTGACATAAAAATGTTCATAGCAAAAACATCTCTGGTAGTATTATAAAAAGCTTCTGTCTATGTCCATGTTGTACATACATTATCTTTTCACCATAGTGATGACTGTCATGTCATAACACTTTGAACTAAAAGTAATAATGCATTTGCATTATTAGAAACCTCACGCTTTGACACAATGAACAAAGCGTGTTACCAGTGTTAAACAGTATTTCACAAACCTTTCACTAACTTTACTGTAAAGTACTTCATGTTTAGCTATTAAGCAGCTGCAATGAGGCAGAATGAGTGACAACATCTGGTGCATGCAAAATTGAAAACCTGTTATTCAGAAGGTTGTAACTGGCTACTATTAGAATTATGGTCCAAATTTTTAGCAGGGCTGATAGCTGGTTCTGATATCTTGCAAATGTGCATTTTCTCCTTATGATATGACCTCAAGCTCATGATGTTTCCTTGTAAGCAGAGTATACAATCTGTGTGGAATTGCTCTCTTATTTATGATTCCAGTGTATTCGTTTTTGTCTTTTTTCTTTCTTTGTCTTCTTCTTCTTGTACCACACATGTTCTCTTTTCTGAATGTCTAAAGGATTCTCTATTGAAAAACTTTTGAAACTGAAAAATTATTGGACTTCTTTTTACACCTCTGGGCATAGATGTCATGTAATAGACAATGATAGAAATATGTCAAGGCCACACAACAGACAGCATTGTCTACATAGCCCATCAGGCAAATATTCTCTAGTACTCTTTAAAATTCCAAGTTAAACATTGAACTTTAAATTCTCAGTTGGCACCTCATTTGCTGTACATCCTTTCAAGCATCATTCAAAAATGCATCAACTATTTATCTAACCTGGTTTATTTCTTACTTTCAGAAAAATCATTTCACAAAACATTTGACAGTTTTCTTCCTAAAAATATTTTTAGTTTCATGTTTTGTTCAGAAAGCATGAAATATAATACAGTATATTAGAATGATGATCAGTATTCTATTATTATTAAGGGTATATAGATCAAGAGAAAACAAATGAGGTGTCAATTGAGAATTTAAAGTTCAGTGTTTAACTTACAGTTTTAAAGAATACTAGAGGATTTTTTCTGGTAGATTTTCCTACTTACACTGATTACTTTCATCAATTAAATCCTTTCCATCATGAATTTTCACCTTGCAGCATAGTGGGTGCTGATTTGAAACTCCCTGTCAGGTTAAAACTGTGTGCTGGATTGGGAACTGAACCTGGAGCCTTCCCGTCCCATCACAGTTTTACTTCCTCATCTCCAACCTTTCAAACTTCTAAATTCTCCAGGCCCTCCCCTCACAGCTTTACTTCCTCATCTCCAACCTTTCAAACTCTACAGAATTTCTCAAGCCTTAGCCATAGCATGGGGGATTGTTTCCATAATGAATTTCCACACTGCAGCAGAGTTTGCACTGATCTGAAACTTCTGAATGTTGGGCTCCATAAGGTTCCCTTTCTGTGTAGCGGTTGTGGAATATAAAATTATAAAGAATGCAGCAACCAGTCGCGAAAACATAATTGATTTATCTTGTTGCATATCGATTTCGACTGATATCAGTCATTATCGGCGCATTTTGCTAACCGATACATGCTATAAATAGAAGTACTGCCAAGGAAAGTACTTCTACTTCTGGCATGTATCGGTTAGAAAAATGCACCGATGATGACTAATATCAGTCAAAATTGATTTGCAACAAGATAAATGAATTATGTATCCGCGACTGGTTGCTACATTCTTTATAATTTGATCTGAAACTTCCTCGAAGATTAAAACTGTGTGCCAGATGAGGACTTGGACCAATTCCCTTGCCTTTTATGGATAATTGCTCTACTGACTGCTATCCAAGCCCAATTGATGACCCGCACTCAGAGCTTTACTTTTGCCAGTACCTCATCTCCTCCCTTCTAAACTTAATTCCTTTCTTCCAGCAGTGCTAGTCCCACAAGGTATGCAGCTGATCTTCTGTGAACTGTGGGAGGTAGGAAATGAGATACTGAGGCATGTGTCAAAAGTTACACATTGGTGATATGCAGGGTCTGGGAAGAGAACACTCATGGTCAATATCCCAGGCTTGGAAAAGGACTGAAAATCTCATCTTGATGACTAGACCAGAAAAAAGCTGATCCTCCTTACAAGAACAACGCTACTTGTTTTTATTGTCTCCATTAACTAACGTATTTTCTGAGCAGTTGCAAATGCATTATTACTTTTAGTTCAAAGTGTCATGACATGACAGTCATTTCTATGGTGTAAAGATAATGTGCGTACAACATGGACATAGACAGAAGCTTTTTATAATACTACCAGGAGCTATAAAAAGGATATGTAGGTTACAACATTTCTGTGAGTGTTCTGACATTATGCCATCTCAAGCTGAACACTGTTGACCACTACAGGAATCTAGTCAATCTATGAGGAGAGGAAATCATGGTACCGTACTGTTGGCATAAAGCTTAAATGCAGGCCATACACCAGTCAGTATAACAATTAGGTAGTGGAAGGAAGAGGTGGCAACATTTCAGAATTGTGAGTCGTCAAGTGGATAGAACTGAAACCTTGCAATGACATCACTCGGTATAAAAACTACAGTTCAACATGCCAAACGAATCACTTGTCAGGAATATATCTCACAGAAAACCTTTTGCTATGGTGATCTTCAATAATAATGACATTTTGATTCAACATCAAGATCATTTAAGAAATTTGAACAGCAGTTTCCTATCCTTGGAAGGCAACTTTATGAAGACTGACAGAGGTGCTCCAGCAGAAATATGATACAAACTTAATGGAGTTGAAGTCAACCGTACAAGAAACACTGAAATCACATCAGTATTCAAAACTTACGTATCTACATCAAATTCAGACCTGAATATTCTAAAAACACAGGGTGCTTCATTGACAAATCCAGATATAATCGCTTTAGTAATGTATCCCTTTCAAATTGTTTATAGGGTCCTTTGATGATAATCAATGTGCCATTATGAACACCAAACAAGAACTGATTCTCGTTTGAAGTGTTACAGGTAATAAAGCATGCATTAAGAAGCACAAGCAAATAAAATAAAATTGTTTTGGATAAGTTGGTGTTGAAAGAACTGCACATATCCGTGTCAGATGAGGACTGTCTGAAACTTTTACATATGCTAAGTTCTGGAGTTCACCTACCACGAAGTTTCTATTCATGAGACCTATATAAGTATCTAGTTCTATCAACAACATCAAGGCATAGGTGTTCAATAAAGACATCTGTTCAACTAGAAATGCCTCAATTCTTTCCTCTGTTGTGGCAGACAGACAGGAGAGGGGATGTGAGTAAGAACTCCAGTGTAACTGACCATGTAACCAAACAAATTGTTCCTGAATTCCATATATAAACCACACGATAATTTACAACTTGAATGGAACAATGACGATGTCAATGTACTGCACAAGATTTACTTGACGTTTTGCTTTTCTTACTATGAAGGCAATGAATTTGTATGCATGCTCAGCCCATAGCAGTTTAAAGAATTAGCACCAGTTGTGTGATCGATTACTCAAAGCAAAATGGGAGAGTTAAGACAGGCCATATAGACAACCAAATGGAATTTGAATCATCAGGCATCTTTCCACCAAACACAGTGGTGTTCACATTATTGTTGCATGATCATATTATTAATTACTCGCCTCTCACAGGAGTTGTAAGTGATTAGTAATAAATGTGGTGATGCTCCTCCACACCAGAAGCATTCCATGATGGCATGTCAAAGTGCAAACATTGTCACGGATGTGCAGTTTGGACAATTTGTGTTTAAAGACATTGCATTTGTTTCATTGATCTACACTGGACAGGTACTGGCCACATTCTCCACTATCCTTGCTTCACCCAAACCATTTAGTGCAGTACAGGGTACAAAGATTAGGCAAATAGCTTTTGGTTGCCTCACTATTACCATGGAAAGCAGTGGGAGAGGACAGATTGCAAGAAATGGCAACATCACTCTGAACCTATGATCATAAAAAGTTTCCGATGGCACTGAGGCTTAGTCATGCAATCATTTTTAAAAGAGTAAACCCCATTTGACTGTGTGTTATTATATTTATCTTTTGTATTATCCAAATTTTGACTTTTATGCCATTATCTAGTACAATGTTAAAAGTTTTAAGATCATTATTTATCTGTTTGGATAGGATAAGGACCCTGTCATTCATAATGCTCTGACAACTTTAGCACTGTACTTGATAATGGCATAAAAGACAAAATCTGGATAGTAGAGCAGATAAATATAATAATACAGAGTCAAATAGTGGTTCGTGCTTTAAAATAATAATTATAATAATAATAATTGTTATAACCTTTAATTCACTAATAATTTGCGTGGATATACAAACATAGAAACAATAGTGAGTTTCATACTACCAATTCCGTATCTGTCACTCAACTGTCGTGCCGTGACATGCGGCCGGCGCCGTTCATAGCTAGGTGGCACTCCCGCGCACAGCCGAGCTGTGGAGCGCCTCTATCGCCGTGTTTGCGTACTGACGTAGCGGCACTTAAATCTCGTGGCACTGTCACAACACTTTTCCCCCCTTGAAAAAAAAAGACACTCACTTCCTTGGAGACACGGACAGTGCGGAGACATCCATGGCCTCTTGGGAGACCCCGAGAAGATCCCGCGGAGAAACACGAGAATATGGTCGAAAATGTCCAGGACGGAAGCTTGTGCGTGGAACATGCCTCTTGGACAAGATGATGGGGGAAAACTACGGGGCAGCATCCATAGGTGTCGTGGACCTGGGGGTGTGCTCCAGCGAGATGGGGCCCGGAGAAGGCAGCGTCGTGACTGGGGCCGGTTCCGGCATACTTGGAAACGGCAGCGACGTTGGCTGCAGCAACACACACGGGAGATCGGCAGCAGCGACAGGACTGGCTTCTCGGGCTGGTGGAGGCGAAAGAAGGGGCGGTGACACTGGCGTGGCCACCACTCGTGGGTGCATCTGGTCGTAATGGCGAACAACCATGTCGTCGTCCGTACGTATTTCACAAAGCCGGCGGCCGCGAAGAGCCTTGACCACCCCTGGAATCCATTTAGGGCGAGATCCATACCCTCGTGCCCACACGTTGGCACCCACCGAGTATTTTCCCGCACTAGGGGACACAGTACTAGTCCTGACAGGGTGAAGCAAGTGCAGTAGAGTGCGCGGTTGGCGGCCATGCAAGAGTTCAGCAGGGCTGCGATCACCCAGATGTGTGAAGCGATAAGAACTCAGAAAGTGCAACAGAGCGTCATCGGTAGAAAAATCAGTAAGGAATTTTTTCATCTGGCTTTTGAAAGTGCGGACAAGGCGCTCGACCTCCCCATTCGATTGGGGATGGAAGGGCGGTGCTGTAACATGATGAATCCATTGTCCAGTACAAAAATCACGGAAGGCCTGTGAAGAGAACTGAGGGCCGTTGTCCGTGACAATCGTGGATGGAAGACCTTCTAGCGCAAAGATTTTGGACAAAGCCAGCGTCGTCGCCGCAGTGGTGGGCAATGGACATCGAACAACAAACGGGAACTTCGAGAAGGCGTCAATCAACAGTAGCCAATAAGTGCCGAGGAAGGGGCCGGCAAAGTCAGCGTGCACCCATTCCCATGGCTGCGCCGGATCAGGCCACGGAGAGGGCATTGTACGGGGTGCAGCCAGTTGTTGAGCACACTGACCACACGCAGCGACCATGTGGGTGATGTCCGAATTGATACCGGGCCAATAAACATGCCTGCAGGCCAGGGACTTAGTCCGAGAAATCCCCCAATGGCCAATAGTTTGAGAACATCTTTGCGAAGAGAAGCTGGCACCATGACCCGTGGAAATGCGCCATCCGTGGCCAGAAGAACAACACCCTCATGAACAGACAGACGAAGGTGCAAGGCATGGTAGTTGCGAAGGGGATCTGATGCCCGGCCCTTTGTCCTGTCCGGCCAACCCCGTTGAACAAAACCGATCACCTGACGTAGGACCGGGTCCCGCGCAGTAGCCGACGCGACCTGCGAACCTGTAAGCGGAAAACCCTCGACCGCACGACATTCTTCCTCATCAATGTGGAAACAGAGGAGTTCATCTCGATCGAAAACCGGGTCGGGGCCCATCGGCAAACGCGACAACGCGTCAGCGTTGGCGTGCTGGGCCGTGGGGGGATAGTGAATCTCATAGTGAAAACGAGAGAAGTATAAGGCCCAACGTTGCAGGCGGTGAGCTGCCTTATCCGGAAGCGACGCCGAGGGGCTGAACAGAGAGATCAGCGGCTTGTGGTCGGTGATGAGGTGAAACTTAGAACCATACAAAAAAATGCTGAACTTTTTTAGAGCATAAATGATAGCGATCACTTCCTTTTCGATTTGAGAGTAACGCCGTTGGGCATCATTGAGGGTCTTGGAAGCATAGGCGATGGGTCGTTCTGACCCATCCTCATACCGATGGACGAGAACAGCTCCTAGGCCATACTGTGACGCGTCAGTCGCCAGAACCAAGTGCTGACCCGGACGGAATGTGGCAAGACAAGGCGCCGACTGCAAATGAGCCTTCAGGCGGACAAAAGCCTGCTCACACTCGTCGGACCAACAGAAAGGAACGTTTTTGCGTAACAGCTGATGCAGAGGATGAGCCACCGCCGCCGCGGATGGAATGAATTTGTGATAATAAGCAATCTTGCCTAGAAATGCTTGAAGTTCTTTGACCGTAGACGGCCGGGGTAGAGCGGTAATGGCCGCAACGTGCTGACGTAGAGGACGTATACCCTCACGGGACAAGTGGAAACAAAGATACACAATGGAGGGTTGGAAGAACTGTGACTTGTCCAGATTGCACTTCAACCCAGCCGAATGCAGAATCCGAAATAATGAACGCAAATTGCGAAGGTGCTCCTCAGTGGAGGCCCCCGTGACAACAATGTCATCCAGGTAGTTGATGCAGCCAGGAACGGAAGCTGTGAGCTGTTCCAAAAACCGCTGAAAAATGGCCGGCACGCTAGCGACACCAAATGGTAACCGCTGGTACTGATACAACCCACAAGGAGTGTTGATGACGAGAAATTCCTTGGAAGACGCATCTAACGGCAACTGATGGTACGCCTCCGATAAGTCAAGTTTGGAAAAGAACTGGCCCCCAGCGAGCTTGGTAAATAACTCCTCAGGACGGGGAAGAGGATAAGTGTCAATGAGGCTCTGAGCGTTGACAGTGGCTTTAAAATCGCCACACAATCGCAGACTCCCATTTGGTTTAGAAACCACCACGATTGGCGATGCTCATTCGCTGGAGGTAACAGGAAGGAGAATCGCTGAAGCTGTTAACCTGTCTATCTCAGCCTTGACAGGTGCACACAACGCCATCAGAATAGGGCGTGCCCGGAAAAACTTAGGGCGAGCTGTAGGTTTCAGAGTAATGTGGGCTTCAAAATCCTTGGCACGACCCAGACCAGCAGAGAACACAGACGAGAATTCAGAACACAATCCATCCAGCTGTTGATACGGAATATCCTCAGATATGAGGTGCACATCATCATCAATGGAGAACCCAAACAACTGGAAAGCATCATAACCGAACAGATTTTCAGTGCCCGCATGATCCACCACATAAAACGTGAGGGGCCGAACAACAGACTTGTAGGCAGTGGAAGCATCAAACTGGCCCACGATAGGAATTTTCTGTTTATTATAAGTTCTCAGATTTCGCGTAACTGGAGACAAGGGCGGGGAGCCCAACTTCAAATACGTGCGAGAATTAATGAGAGTTACTGCAGAGCCAGTGTCCACTTGCATGTGAATGTCTTTATCCAGAACACGAACAGTAACAAACAACTTATTTGTTTGAGAAAGCACACAGTTAACATCCATGTCTGATGCCTCGTCCTCATCGACAGGAACTTTAGGGGACTGACACACAGAAGCAATGTGACCTTTCTTCCTACATGAATTACACGTGGCCCAACGTTTTTGATACGCGGTCCTGTCATGCTGTATGAAACAACGTGGACAAGAAGGAAGTGCGGAACGAACCTGCTTCTGTGGCTGCTGTTTTCACTGCGAGCGTGGCGGCCCAACGAACGTTGTTGATGTGAGTGAACCGCCGCCACATCGTCGGTCCCTTGGGAAACAGGCAAATTGTCCGTGTCGAAAGTGGTCTGTATAGCGCCTACATCACACCACGCGTCTATTTGCGCACCAGCAGCGTGAGACACTTCCAAAGATTGAGCGATGCTTAGAACTTCTGACAACGACGGGTTTGGCAGTTGTAAGGCACGTTGTCGAACTTCTTTATCAGGAGCAAGCAGTAGAATAGCATCCCGAACCATTAAATCAGCATAAGACTCATGGTGAGTGTCTGTGACAAACTGACATTTCCTACTCAGACCGTGTAGTTCCGCCGCCCAAGCCCGGTAAGATTGATGGGGCTGTTTACAACACCAGTAGAACGCCACGCGGGCGGCAACGACGTGTGTGTTTTTTCGGTAATAGTTAGACAGTAAGTCACACATTTCTTGGAAGGACAGAGAGGCAGGTTCCCGCAAAGGGGCTAACTGAGATAGCAGCTGATAGATCCGTAGGGAAATCCAAGATAGAAATAACGACTTACACATAGGAGTGTCGACAACGCCGAAAGCCAAGAAGTGTTGCCGCAAACGCTTCTCATAATCCTCCCAGTCTTCAGCAGCCTCGTCGTAAGGAGGGAACGGAGGTGGAGAAGCGGAAGACAGACAATGAGTAAGCGACGTCGACAACGCCTGAATAGCAGCCGTCAGCTGCGTTTGTTGTTCAATGAGTGCTTGCAGAAGCTGTTCCATGTCTGCCCAGACACAAACGCACAATTCTCCGACGCAGGAACAAAAATATCCGACCTCATCGCCAAAAAGTGTTATAACCTTTAATTCACTAATAATTTGCGTGGATATACAAACATAGAAACAATAGTGAGTTTCATACTACCAATTCCGTATCTGTCACTCAACTGCCGTGCCGTGACATGCGGCCGGCGCCGTTCATAGCTAGGTGGCGCTCCCGCGCTCAGCCGAGCTGCGGAGTGCCTCTATCGCCGTGTTCGCGTACTGACGTAGCGGCACTTTTAAATCTCGTGGCACTGTCACAACAATAATAATAATAATCTATGACCATAATGACAGCATAGTTTAGGCCAAAGGCTGTGGAAATGTGTTGTGCCTTTGTGACATTTTCAAAATAAGGAATCTTGAATTACAACCACCCACCTCTTTGGAGACTAAGGAAAAAGTATGGTGACAATATATGTACTTCGGAAAATGAACAAATACTTTTAAGTTGGATTATCAGTAAACAATATTGCCTTTCTTTTTTCTTTTGTAACGTTTTTCCATAAGTTTAATAAAAAAAACAGATATACATAACTTAGACTTGAGTCATCAATAATATATCCTCCTTCACTATTTACAACAGTTTGGAAGCGCTGGAGTAACTTTTCGATTCCATGACTGTAGAAATCACGTAGTTTTGAGGTGAAGAACTCACTGAACCATGTTCAGAGCACATTTTCATCTGGAAAAGAAGTTCCTTGAAGGTTGTTAGTGTATGGGAAAGGTGAAAAACAGAGGATACAATATCAGGTGAATAAGGTGGATACAGAACTACTTCCCAACCCAACTCCTACATAGCATTTTTCATCAGTCTAGCAAAATGCGGGCAGGTGTTATTGTGGAGCAGCATCACTTCAAGCAGTCTTCCTGGTCTGTTCTTGGATTGTTAGTTGTTGATAATAAATGTCAGCAGTGATGGTTACATGTCAGGTAAACAATTCATAGTGCACCACACCAGCCCTGTTCCACCTGATGCATAACATTATCTTTTGCATATGCAGGTTTTTGTATTGGGAGTTGCTGATTTATTTGAGCTCAACCATTCTTTTCCTTATGTCTGCATAAAGTCACCATTTCTCATCACCAGTAATGATACAGGATAGGAATTGTCAGTGCTGCTCACGAGCCAATTGATGATAAGCAGGCAGAGATGCCCATATGACCAGCTGTCAAATTTGACATAGGGCATGTGGTACTCTTACACCCGATTTTTGAACCTTCCCCATTGCATGCAAATGTCACAAGAGGGTGGAATGGTCACAGTTCATCACCTTTGTCAGTTCTCAAGTACACTGATGTGGATTATTGTGGGTTAATGTGTTTAAACTGTCTTCATCAGACCCCAATGGTGTTCTTGAATGTGGAGAGTCACTAATGGCAAAACAATCCTCCTTACAACAATAAAACCATTTTATTGTAATGCTCTGTCCAATGGCATTATCCCCACACATAGTGGAATTGTTTCTGGCTCCCTCTGCTGCTGTCACCCCTCTATTGAACTCAAACAGAATATGTTGGAAATGTTCTGATTTCTCCACTTGGTACTCCATTTTCTAGTGTTCACAGCTCAGCTCACTACTGCCAGTTACAAAATAAGAATATGTAAACTCAAACAGCAACAGTGAACTACAAACAGAAAATGACAATTGATAAATAAACTCTTAGCAACCAGAATACCAATATGCAAGACAAAACTCTACAAACTTATGCACAAACCTAATATATTTATTCACATATTCCTCTAACAGGGTATTCAATATACACTGCCTGTGTGGTTCACTGAGGATTGGAATTATAATTCATAAAGCTTCCTTATTGTATAGGCTATCATGGTCAGAGTTTGTTGACATTTCAGGCATGCTTACAGTGCTGTTCTGGATCTACACCCAGTAGAAGACTAATATAAGCAAACAGATCAAATGCTGGTTTCTCCAATGTAGTTTTTTACAACACGATGTGGTATGATACTCAGAAAACTTTGATGTCAAACTGCTCAATATGTTTCTGGAAGTACCACATGACCCTAGCCACCAGCATCCAAGTGCCCACATGGGCTACTTTGTACACTGCAAGTGGCAATCACTGCAACATCTATGTACCAATCCCTGTTACAGATGTATTATGTAACCACACTGCAGTGCATCATGGTGAGCCCCTGCACTGAGCTGCCGTGACAAATGCCAGCACAGAGCCACAGCAGCACTGTATGTGTAGGTGGTCAGTGATACCTCCCTGCAGTGTGGGTAGTGTTCTGCAGATAATAGCTTCATGACAGCCAGTGCATGGGTCAATCTTCTACCATTAACAAGGAGCCCCACAAAGTGGCAGAAGTGTGCTGCAGCTCACTTGTGATCTTGAAAATGATACAGCACATATATGAACTGAAATATAAGAACACTGGCATGATAACACTGCCACTAACTGGGGGCTGCAAAGCATCGGAAGAAAATACTTTTCTTTTGGTCACAGGATGCAGCTGAATTCAACCACCACTCACACAATGGTCCAGTGCAGACACTGACGTGATAGCAGACAGGCTCTGGTTCACCTGCATCTCCTCATACTGGCTATGCAGTAATAAGCATCCTCAATTCCTACTGGCTGAAATAAGCAATGGAATGAGACTTTTGCCTTTAAAAAAGGGCCACTTCAGAGCAGACAATCATTCTGGTCTGAGCCCTGAAGGACTCACTTACCTTCCTGGCTTCTGAGTAGATTGGCCACAGGGTCATTCCATGTCAAGTCACCCAGGCCTTGACACCAACCGTGTCAGATTTTGATGAAACTTGGTACAATTACTTCTTTTATCATCCTGAAAGCACTTGTAAAATTTTTTTGCTCTATCTCTTATGGTTTTTTTTTTTTATAAATTTTTAAAGTTTTTAGATTTGGCTTTGTTTCAGCAGTCGGAAATTGTAACTTAAACGTGTCCTCACAACTAAAAAAATTTGTATATTAAAGAATACTCAAGATATCAGTATGAAATTTTGGAATAAGTTTGTATATTATATCTAAATGTTAAAAAAAATTACCATAAAGATATATTAAATTCTTCCAAATGAAAAAAAATTTATAAGTTTTTTATTTTATTTTTTTAGCTAACGGATGTTTAGTTTTACAAAAACTGCAATATCTAGAGTCTCAGACCTGATAGAAAGCTCAAATTTGTTTTAAAATACTCTTAATTGTATAGGCTATTAGATAAAAGAAAAATTATGTTGGCTTTTTAACGTGTTTAATAGTTATCTAATTTTTAAAATAATATTAATTATATTTAAAAAATAAAAAATGCCAAGTGACTTAGACACCGAAAATAAGTTTTTGTCTTCTTGGAGTAACAATGTACACTTGGATTTTGTATTGTTACTCCTGTGTTTTGAAGTAAAAAATTATTACAGTGTTAAATAGTGCTTGGATAGTATTTTATTAAGTTTATTCGAACTCTCAGTAAGTACGGTTGCTTAGTTTACAGAGATTCTTTTCCAATATCCTATAAAAGTAACCAGAACAATAATCAGACCAAAAGTGAAATCAGTATGTCAGATATTCAAACCTGTAATGTAGGGTTATTTAAAAAATCTGACTGTTTCCAAACAACCTACACACCTTCAAAAAAGTTACAACCGGTATCAGAATTGAGTGAGGAAGAAAAAGATTTGATCCACTTACGATCTGGAATTAATCTGTGTGAATTTAAGAATATATGTTCACACCGCAGCTACTACTTTTTAAATGTTTTTGAAAAGTATCAAACAACATGTGTAGACCCACTAAAAAAACACAAAAAGCCCATCAAAAAATCGTTGAGAAGTGTAGGCTTGGATCTTTCTAAACAATTACTGACAAAAAATATTAGCATAAAACCTGGACAAAAGCTTTGCTCAAAATGCCGTAACTTTTGTGAGGAAAAATTAAGAGTTGAAGTCAATGAAAGTGAAACAGATGATGAAACATGGTTGAATTAGAATCATTGGAATCCAGAAATGAATCCCTCGTACAAACAAACATTGCTCTTGATTACTTAGGTTTAACACCGATAAAGGTTCATGGCTTGTCAGAACAAAGTAAAGGGTCTTATTTTAAAAGGAAGGTTAGCAGTATTGAAAAGACTGCAAAAAAGGCGGTTTCAAAAGCATTAAAATATGATGCACCAAGTTCTGATGATGACGAAGAAGATAAAAGTGTGGTTGAGAAAGCAAAGGATTTTGATGTAATGATTTCTCTTATGAAAGAGAAGATTTCATCTGTTGGGAGATCTAGAAAAATCCAGATTCTGACCTTGGCTCCAGATTCTTGGACTCGAAATAAAGTGATGACAGAATTTAATGTAAGTGAGTACGTGGTGCGACAAGCTAGAAAGCTAAAATCTGAAAAGGGTATTTTGGAAACTCCTGGTCCAAAAAAAGGTAAAACTCTTTCTGAAAATACAGTAAGACTTGTAATAGATTTTTATGAAAAGGATGAAAGTTCCAGAGTGCTACCTGGAACAAAAGACAAAGTAAGTGTTCAAAAAAATGTGTACATGCAAAAAAGACTCATTTTGTATAACTTGAGAGAACTCTATTATTATTTCAAATGGGAGAATCCCGAGGTAGAAGTAGGATTTTCAAAATTTTGTTTCTTGAGACCTAAATGGTGTATCCTTGCTGGTGCTGCAGGCACACACACTGTATGCATATGCAGTATCCACCAGAATGTTAAACTATTACTGGATGCTGTGAAAATTGAAGAATCTTATAAAGACCTAATTAAGATGCTTGTGTGCAACACAGAAAACCAAAACTGCATGCTACATCATTGCAACAGCTGTCCTGCAAATACTGCGCTAACAGAGTGCTTAACTGAAAAACTAAGTGAAGATTATGATTTAGAAGAAGAAATTGTAATCAGTCAGTGGGTTAACACAGACAGGGCAGAAATGATCAAACAGTCTATCAGTGTTGAAGACTACATTTCTTTATTGGTTAGGTTATTGGAAAAGCTCACCCCACACTCGTTTATAGCAAAATCCCAATCAGCAGCCTTTAAAAGATTGAAAGAAGACCCGCCACCCAAAACAGCAATTATTGTGATGGATTTCAGTGAAAATTATTCCTTTGTTATACAAAATGAGATCCAAAGTTACCACTGGAATAGAGGTGGTTGTACTCTACACCCAGTTGGAGTTTTTCTAAGAAATGAGGAAAACAATGTTTTTGTTTCCAACCACTGTTTTATTAGTGATGACCAAGAACATGACACTGGTTTTGTTAACTTTGTACAAAAAGAAATTACAAAGTGGCTGTCATTACATCATACTGACATTGACTCAGTTCACTACTTTACAGATGGTTGTGCTGGGCAGTACAAAAACAGAAACAGTTTTAAAAATTTGACTGAACACTTGAGAGACTTTAATTTGAAGGCCCAACACTCTTTTTTGCAACAAGTCATGGGAAGTCAATTTGTGATGGCCTAGGAGGAACTATTAAAAGAATTTTAAGGAAAGCCAGTCTACAGCTTTCAGACAAAGAACAAATAATGACAGTAATCGATGTGTATAAGTTTTGTGAAAAAAATATTGAAAACATTCATTTTCACTTTATTGACAAAAAAGAAGCTGATTTTCTACGGTTAAAACTAGAAAAACGTTTTTCAGCAACCCGAACCATTCCTGGAACTAGAAGTTTTCATAACTTCAAACCACTTCCAACAAACAACCTTGAAATTAGAAGGACTACAGATAGTGTAAAACCCTCCTTCGTCTTTTCTTTCCATTCTTTTTCTGATTGGGTTCGTGTTGAACCATCCATAAATTGCTATGTGGCTGCAAATTATGATGGTAACTGATACTTTGGACTGGTAAAAAACAATATTCAATGATGAAGAAGATGCAGAAATTCTATTTCTACATCCTTCAGGACCCGCTGCATCATTTTATTGGCCTGAAAGAGAAGATTCCTGCATAGTGCCTTTGGAGCACATAGTCTGTGTAGTAGACGCACCTCAATCAAGCGGCACTGGGAGAATGTATTACTTCAAAAAAGACTGTATCAAAAGAACTGAAAGCTCTTGGATGAAGTGGAAAAACAGTTTGAATCAGCATTAATGTTTATTAAAAAGACAAAATTACTCAAAAAATTCAGTGTTTCAAGCAATCAGTTGGGTTATACATAAGTGTCATAAGTAAACTATCTTTGTACATAATTCTAATGTAATCTACTATAATTAATAAACATGTTAAAAAGCCATCATTATTTTTGTTGTATCAAGTAGCCTATATGTTTAAGAGTAAATTAAAACAAATTTGAGCATTCTATCAGGTCTGAGACTCGAGATATTGCAATTCTTATAAAACAAAAAGAAAAAAATACATATATTTTTTTTCATAGAAAATATTAATGTATTTTAATAGCATCATTTTTATCTTCAAATATGTATAATAAATAAACTTGCTGCAAAAATTCATGATGTTATCTAAAAGAGTTTTTAAGATAAGCAAATTTTAAGTTTTGAATACAAATTAAACTGACCATTTCCGAAGGTTCAGAAAACGCAAAACATAAAAACTTTAAAAATTTATTAAAAAAAACTGTAAGAGATACAGCAAAAAAAATTGCAGGTGTTGTCAGGATGGTATTAGAACCATTTGAGCCAAATTTCATGAAAATCTAAGGAGGTGGGTGTAAAATTTATTTTTTATTGGGTGATTTGATATGGAATGACCCCACAGTCACTCTTTAGCGCTTCTCTGAAGCTGTCCCATCACTGCTTCCCTTCCTATATTGAGTAGACTGACAAGAGCAACTCACTAGTGCTTCTCAATAGCAACAATCCTAACACTCCTTCCTTCCCACTGAGTAGACAGGCTGCTTTACTTTGTAGTGCTTCTCAGTAGACACTATTATCCTGCTGTTCTTTTTTCCTTCCTAGACTTTGTCAGCATTCTGCAAGCCACAAAGCAAGACATTGGTCATGATGAATACACCACTAAAGAGTGTCGCAAATTGAAGTCCAGAAATTCTACAGGTATGTGATGGCAATTTCTTTCCATGTTGTTGTTTTTGCACATATTTTTTTAGTTGCAATCTCATGACTAATTTCTCCTTCTTCTTCTGTTGCAGATGCAAGCATATCATCATGCCTGATGAACAAAAGTACTCCGGAAGATTTGGTGTACCATCTTGGTGTTCCAGACAATGGTGCATGGATAACTACTGAATCTTGTGAAAATAAATACTCATTTTCTCTCTCACTCTCCGTGTGTGTGAATAATATAGTTACCTAACATTAAGCTTTTTTTCTGTTTGTTGTAGAATTCTTCAATGAAATCACAGCTATGAGTGTGGATGAGGTATAACTAAGACCAATAGAAATGAATTCAGCATTGCAGTCAGTTACTGAAATTGATTCAAATGATGATATCAGATAACAGAGCCAGAGAACCCCATATTTGAGCTGACACCTTTCTCCGCTTTCAGCTCAAGGGGGATGACTCCATTTGTTAAGGAGCAAATATGTAAGTAGTAGGTCTTTATGTACTACTTCTACAATAATAATATGATTGTTAGCCGCACAATTGCATGCATTACTAAAGTGATGTGTTCTTTCTTGTTTCTATGTGCACTCAATGAAAATACTCCCATGAGCATTTGGTGACAGGATCTCTCAGGCCAACATTACCATCATGAATGCGGGCTACCAAGATTCTGACACTTCCCTTAATGTTCATCAAGCTGTACTGAAAAGGAAGCTCATGAAAGTTATGCTGTTCAAAAGAAGAGCACCATTCAAATTTTGGGGACAAATGGTGTCATATCAGAGGGCCAACTATCACAGATTTGTTATGAACTTTTATCTACAGCATCGTACTGGGCCATTTTCTGAAATGCTGAAAACAGGATCCGGTAAGATGCTCAGCCATGTACTCCTCCTCGATATATACTAGCATGTCTTTGTCTACTTAATAAGGGGGAGGGGTCCAGTTTAATCTCTCTGCGGAAAGATACTGTTGCCAAAAAATCATGTATTAATGCCCAGAATCTCCACAATTCACACAGGCGTCTCCTCAGAAACTTGCTGAGACAATGCATCAAAAGGACATGCATATCACCAGAAGCACATATCCTGAGGCTGCAAAGATTCAGATTGTGGTGAGGAAGGGTGTCTTTCCATATAGATACCTGGATTCAATGGGAGGAGTCCATGAAACCATACCAAATGAAGTGGCGCAATGGTTGACACACTTGACTCACATTCGGGAGGATGACGGTTAAAACCTGCATCCAACCATCCAGTCTTGGCCACATTGTTTCCACCAATGTATAAGGTAAACACTTTCAACTTTTAAATATTTTAAGTCTCAAGTGTGGTATTTGCAGTTTACTTTCAGAGAGAGGATAAAAATTGATGAATGTTAGTAAGCATTGCATTTTAATATATTAAACATTTTTAGTATCTTTTATTTGAAGTTGCCTGACTTCTGACTCACCAAACACATCAGCTGCAGATTGAGTGGTTTCACTTACATAGTAGTTCAGCCTTCTCGGTTATACATGAACCACTACTAAGATTTATAAAGGTTTTTACCTTATTTCAAGGAGAGGCTAAATATGAAATATACTTCTAAAAATTAAAAATTTTCAAAATTCATGTATTTATTTATTTAAATAAATACAAACTTTCCATATTATGGCAAGGAATATCAATTTTCTGTTGGTTTTAAAAGTTTATTAACTGGACTGTAAATTTAAGTCTAAAAATGAACAATTACTTTTTGAATTTGGTTTTGTTGAAGTTCTGTCTTTCTTCTCATTGGTTTCTACACATCACCAATAATTCTCTTTCAGTTTCCTTGCTAATGTGACACAAAGAGAAAGCATACAGGATACATTTTTAATTGTTTGTCCACTTATACATTTGCTTTTTAAGCATATACTGCACATAGAAATACTTTTTTGCAAAAAATATTTGTCATCATTCTTGAATGTTCTTTAAATTTCTATAATTAATGTACTTTTAGAATAGGGACCCTCCTGGCATTGGATTTACCTTGAGGATCCCTTTTTGTCAAGCTGTATGATATTTTCCATCACGCTTCTTAGTCCTTCCGCACCTGGAGCGACTTGAAAGCAGTTCGTTGCCGACATGAGTTGGTAACGGGTCAACAGCGAATCACTTCCTGTGTAGTTAAATTGGTCTCCACAAATGGCGTGACTGCCTGGTGATTCCCCAGTCAATCACTGGCAATGAGTTGCCAACCAGTTGCCAACAACTTGGTGCCCATGTTGCCAAACGATCTGACAAGGGAATGGTCAGACTTGTCATGCCGAAACATGTATTGCTTTCTTTAGCACTGTTATTTAACTGTGCAAAAGGTCCGTATGCAAAATTGTAGCTGCTGACATGAACTGGAAGTCACCTAAAAAAATCACGAACATGGCTGTGTTTCCTGCTTGGCGCTTGCAGTGACGGCTGGCCACCCCTGGAAATGACGAGTCGCGAACGTTGTGCGCATGGTCTGGAATTGAGGCCGTCTTATCGCAGCGTTCACTAAAGAGGAATATCGCTGCACGGTTTTGGTGGAAAGGAGAAACGAATATTCGTTTCTGTGGTATGCACGTCCTTTTAATTTCTGGTACATATTTCGAAACATACCGTTCTGAAACTGGTTAGAGATGTGAAACATGTTCTGTACATGTTCATCCATACTCCGCAAGCCACCTTACGGTGAACATTCAATCTCCCCTCACAGGTGATGGTGAACCCTGTAAATGTTTTGCTGCCTTCCATGGAGATATACCACAGACGCCAAATGAAGCAATCAACAGAAAACACGCGTGAAGACTATGTGTTGTGCGACATGGTTGTTAAACTTCTAGACGAGCACGTAAATGACTCAGACATGTGGCTAGAAACAACTGAAACACTCGATATTGCAGACTGTGAATCTACAGACGGCGAAGCCACCGACGAAAGTTGCACTCATGAAGAATCTTCGAGTGATAGTGCCACGTACCATTATCAATTATCTCCGAAAGTAACACCAGCAACTACAATTACCTTATCAGACAAAGAAAAAGCGGTGACGTATTGGTTGAACGAAAGTGGTAAGAAACCCCTACGTGTCAGTACTGTTCAAAATAAGTATCGCTTTGTCCGTTCTGAACTTGAATTGTATAGATGGAAAAAGGAAGTCGCTGGACGACGTAAGAGTCGACTGGAAATTGCGACGGAGATAAATGCGCGACTTTTTGAGCTATTTACCAATGCCAGACAACAGTAATTTAGTGTCAGCGATACAACTTTGCGTGATTGGGCGTTAGAGATTGCCAACGCGATAGGAGCCAAAGGTTTTAAAAAAGAAATGTGTGTGAAAAGAACACTGTCATTCAAAGGGGAAAAACATATTGAGACGATTGCGCAGTCCACGACTGCACTCACCCATTCATACACTATAATGCCCATAATTAGTCTGGATGGTTCATTGCCTCCTAAACTATATGTGTGTCTTCAAGAACAAACTCGACGTTTTGGACCACGTGTCAAAAGAACAATGTTCTACGCAAACACTCTTGTGGTAGACGCATCGAAGTCTGGAAAAATGGGAAATGAAAACGTTACAGTTTTCATACGTCTTGCTTTTCTTCCGATCTGCGGGAACAAATCTCTTCTCCTTCTAGATTCGTGGTCAGGTCATAAAAGGTCTGATTCATTAAAAGCTGTATTTCGAGCCTACCCTGACAAAGAAGTAGAGATACTTCAGATTCCACCCGGCACGACGAACGTAATTCAACCTTTAGACAGAGAATTTTTCCGTCAGTGGAAGGCATTTTACAGAAAACTAACAGAGAAAATTATTGTGTGCGGATCACTGCAATTTTCTGTCTATCACAGTGACAATATTCTCAAGCTGCAATCAGTAGTACATTATCAATTTTCCTCCCCACGCTTTCAGAATTTGATTAAATATGCGTGGCACTCCTCGAAATATACTGATACTAGGCCTGATTCATTCCTAACACCAGCCCAGTTTTGTCTACGGACATCTAACAACGTCTGTGATTCGCAGGGCTGTCATATGTCGTCTTTGCTTGTATGTTCTTGGAGCACAAAAAACCTATGTTTTGAACATTGTATCAATATTTCGCATTTTTGCGGTAATTACAAGAAATAAAATTTTGACATGTTCTAAACCGTATATTTATCTGTGTCTATTTCATAGCTATTTGGAAAAAATGTTGTAGATAACATATCAGCCATATTTGTCAACGAATGTTTAATTATCATACGATCGCTTTCACTGGGGGGAATCAGCTGTCTCACTGCTGTGGCAAGAGAGCGGCGATTAGCTAACACCACCTTGTCCTTAGATGGCGTTGGTATAACGTAGCGAGCGAGGTCAGGGTTGTACAAGAGGCAGTTATAAGCGCGGAAACCATGCGACAATAATGTCTTTCTTCATAAAATTGTTTACATACTTCCAGGTCATGTCAGCAGCTAAAATTCTGCATACAGACTTCTTGCAGTGTTAACTCACAGTGGTAAAAAAAGCAACACAGGTTTCGACATGACAAGTCTGACCATTCCCTTGTGAGTTGCATTGTGTTGTCAAACACAGCTCTGTATTGGTTTAATTTGAAGATGAGCAAGCAGGCTGTGTACATTAGCTTTCTACAAGAAGTCGA
This sequence comes from Schistocerca cancellata, assembly GCF_023864275.1. NCBI lineage: Eukaryota > Metazoa > Arthropoda > Insecta > Orthoptera > Acrididae > Schistocerca > Schistocerca cancellata. The sequence goes on from NC_064626.1 coordinate 826,000,228, forward strand.
AAAATATTCACAATTTAACACAACTATCAGCTCCCAGGCTACTGCAGAAGCGATCTGTAGAGAAAACAAGGTGTTAAGTGGAAAAAAAATTTCACGTTACATGAGTAGTATATGATCAGAGGGGGGGGGGGGGGGGGGGACGGGGGTATTTGCCCTGGGCGGCTATTTCAGGGGGTGCCAAGTTCATGTTTTATGAAGAAAACGATCTTGTTACACAAAGTGCCTAGCATCCACCACACGTTGGTCTATCAATTGTTCATATGATTTTGAAACATTTCCCTGTTGGTTGTTGAACTTTCTTCAACACATTCTAAGTTGATTTCTGAATGAATCAGAAGTTGACTTTTTAATGTGTGCATACAATATGTGATGTCTCTGCCAGGAAAATCCCTGTTGCATCAAGAAATAAAATACCTCTCCTCAGACAGAAGGGATTGGGGCTATACGAGCTGAGCCAAATAAATTTGAACAAGTGGCTGCCAATTGTTGTTTGTTTAAATGGTTGATTGGGTGTGCAAATGATAAGCATTGTTATAATTATTAGCAAAATTCATAGATTCAGACTACCAGAGTGAAAATAGATGACCAACAGGAATAGGTAAGAAATATTTCATATTATCTTCTCGGTGTATCTGAGGAAATTTCATTCTGACAGAAAACGTTTACCATATCAGTACACTACTAAGGGCCAGTTGCACAGTCCCCGAGTAGCCACTTAAGGGGATTTGTACATGAATAACTGTCAAAAAATCTATTTTTTAATGATTGTCTTAAAAAATTCTCTGCAGTTTTCTGAACGAGAAAAAGTTTACTTCCAGGAAAATGGACCTTGGAAAGTACCAAAACTAGAGGAATTTAAAAGTGGACACACACACACACACACACACACACACACACACACACACACCGTCCCCATGGCACACAGTCAGCTCTGTTACAAATAAAGTTTTACTCTTATTTGTTTCATTTTTATGACTTTTTAATCCCTTAAGTTGGCTAACCTGAAAAAGCTTTACAGTTGCTTATCTTTTGTTTGTACAAAGAGTTTAGTCATTGTTTGCTGTTTTAGCAATTGTATATGGGAACAGATACCAAAGCTGTTCTAGTAGGACAAAATACTTTGAAAATGGTTCTATGTTTTGGTGACAGTGGAGTGTCAAGGCTTAATGTTATGAAACTGATGGGAGTGCCTGGTGGACTAAAAATGCATAGAGCTCTAATAGCCAATGACTAAAGGAGAATCTTCAAAGCAGAAAAATCAGAGTTGGAAGCTACCAAAGAAGCAATAATAAGAACAAGAAGTGTGAAAAAGAGAAGGGAGGAAGAACAACACAGGGCAAAAGGTGAATATGGACGTGGGATGCATTAATGCCAAGCAAGTTTAATAGAAAAAAGCAAGTTTTAACTTTAACTTGAATTTCCTGAAAGTTAAGTTAACTCATGATCTGGTACACCTTGGCTAAAACCATGCTTAACTAAATAGTAGACTACTCTTGTGACGTAACTTTTAAAATAAAATGCTTTTTTGAAGAAAAACTTTTAATTAATTTCCAAAATTTTTGATTATCATACTTAAAAAATTTTTGTACCACAATTTATGATAGTACCATCTTTTCAACAGTCTGCTTTGAAGATAACAGTGTAAAGAACTTACACGAGAAAAATAAACTTTGTACTTTGAGAAATGTGTACCTATGATGTACATAAATAATTGGTATGGTTTATTTCACTTGCAACAAAAAAATGCTATTAAAAAGTGCGTGGGTTAAATCTGTGGTTCATACATAAAAATGTTGCCAAAAGATGGTAAGCATTCTAGGGGCTTACATATCTTATTCCTTGAGTACGCGTTGTATGAACATGTAATAACGCCTAACCGGAGAATAAATATGGGATAACTAAACCAATACTGGTGCCTGATTCTGGCAGGGTTAATGAGGTTAACTGCAGAATAAGTTTTGACAGTGGCAGGAATAGTTACAGAATTAGTGATGACGAAATTGTTTGTTAGAACGAGGAAGGAGAAGAAATGGAGACATCACACAAATTATATGGAAGAATATGACAATACCAAATTTATATAAAAATTCCGTACTACTAGGTTTCGATCTCACGCTTGAGAAACTGAAGCGTATGAATGAAATGTGAACCTATTTCCTAACATAAAACTTTTTGCTTGCAGTTGACCTAGTAGGTATTTGATATTGGTACTTCGTGAATTAAATTCTGTCGTTATTTACGTACATGAGGTACATAAAAATGACCATTTGTGCCAGAACAGTCTCGCTTATTTAGCGTGTGTTACAATTGCTGCAATATTAGAAAGGCCTATTTCTTTTTATCTAGCACACAGTGACAAAAATAACCGTAATCAAATCGAGTAAGCCTACCAGTCCTGGGTACTATTCGTATTAACAGCTTTTTCAGTATTGGACAATGACTTTTGATTTTTCATATAGTAAAACCTCTGATGAGGTAATAGATTCTTTCGGAGAAAGGAAAGCACGGCCTGTAAAGCTGTAGCAAGATTAGAGAGAAAAAAAAAATTGCCGGGACCTAAGGACTGAAGAAACGTGTGCTGTCGTGCCTGCCTCTTGTGTTAACTGGTTTTATGTTCCATAAATTTTATTTTATGTCACACGAAAGACGTGCGCTACAAAATGAAGATATTCTTGAAAAATCCATTTTTTTTAAAATTTTTGTGTCCTCACTCAAACTCTTGAGTGAGGGGGGGGGGGGGGGGCACTGTCAAGTTTTTGTCCCGGTTCGGAAATATCGTAGATCGGGGGCTGATGTAAGCGTGCTGTACATACGTTGTTTAAATCATCTGTGCGTTATTGGAAGTATGTACTAACAATTGTAAATCATACCAATAGTACGTGTAACTTACAGCCTGTGTCCTTTTGTGAAATTACATTTCGAGTGAAAACGAACAGTGAAAATCCACAAATCTCCGATACGGCCAAATACAACGGTGTTAGCACGCAAATGATTTAAGGCACTAACCACCATCACCACAAATCCGTGGATATATATCTCAAGATATTTGGGTTTTCAAAATAAAAGTACCGATGTGGTACGGCCAACGAGTTAAAATTTTAACTCGTTGGGTACGGCAGAAGAACTCGACTGCGCCAAATCACTGTCGCACTGTATATTTCGTCTATATAAAGATATGAATTTGGAATCTGCCTGTTACAGCTCTTAGGCTGCTAGGTACAGCCTGCGGTTTATTCTTCTTTGGATGTACGAATGAATCCAAAATTTTCTTTATTTTTTTTATTCGTATGCAATAATAATAGAGACCTACATCTACTTCTGCGCTTGAATCTGTGCTCGACACGCCGTATGTAACACGTCCCTCTCCACCGAGTTCGCACACGGCACCTGCAGTTTCTCGTTTCTGAGTTGCCCCGTGGGTGGAACTGCGATGTCAGCTAGTCGGCAGCCACTTGCCGATGCGACATTATTGATCTAGATGCAAAGTTCACTATTAAATACATGTACTATTCATGAACGTGGACCAAAGACTGTACTGAATAAAAAGCAAATACAGGAACGTCAATGACAGTGACGGTAGGCGATAACAGAGCACAGTCAATAATAATAAAACGCCAAAACGATCAATTGTTCCGCTCAGAATTGAATGTGCCGGGATCGGGTGAGTCCACTGTAGCTCCCCAGCATTCCAGAGGGCTGCGAAATTGATTACAAAACTTCACATTTTGCAGTGTTGACCAGAGATAGGTTTGACAGTGAAATTGTATAGTAAATGTGAGTAGTACTTTATAACTGAGAAACACTGTTCCTGCTGTGAAATGTTAACCGGTTCGTGTACACGGGCATGATTTGTACCTACGTTGTCGGTGAAATTCTGTATAAAAAATTTATCTTTGACACAAACAGGTGTTGAAGGATTTGATTGAAATGATTTTTTTATTTTTGGATATCATCATAACTTATGAGTAAAACGGAATGTCAACTATCGCTAAGATTACCCCTAAGGGAACATTTTCCGCTCGACTCTATACCCCTAACAATATTTATGCGTTAACTGCAACTAGAACAACTTCGCCTTTGGTATTTTTGTTAATTAGTTTAAAAATGTGAAAAGAAAAAATAGTCTGCAAATGAACATGCATATTTCAGTTTTGGCGTACCCCCTGAGGTGTCTTCACGTGCCCCATCTGGTTGGAGTATCCTCCGGGGATATCCGGACCCATGTAGTGAATAATTGCTTTAGTTCGGGCGATGAAAGTGCTACAGACTGGTTGCATTCACAAGTGCGGGTTCACTAAAGAACAAATATATGGTTCAACCGTCAGAAAAACTGCAGACTGATTTCTCTTGAAAAGAGAGAATGAATAATTCAGTCAGTGTTCAAAACTACAACGGACTGTGTCAATTGTTCACAATCAGCTGCTCCGACAGACTGGTTTCACTTGAAAGACTGCATGAATGACAGTTCAACTGAGTCATAAACCTCGTCCGATTGAATTGATTGCTTTCATTCGATTGTTTCGACACACTGGTTTTGTCAAAGGAATGAATGAATAATTCAACCGATACGTGAGACACAATGGAATGAGTTGGCTGTTTTTCAACAACGGACTGAATCAGTTGTTTTGATTCGCTTGTTCCCATCACTGGTATCTGAGAAAATGGATTACCGACGGTGACGTTTCCGCACATATACACTCCTGGAAATTGAAATAAGAACACCGTGAATTCATTGTCCCAGGAAGGGGAAACTTTATTGACACATTCCTGGGGTAACAGGCACATAGACACAGGCAACAGAGCATGCACAATGTCGGCACTAGTACAGTGTATATCCACCTTTCGCAGCAATGCAGGCTGCTATTCTCCCATGGAGACGATCGTAGAGATGCTGGATGTAGTCCTGTGGAACGGCTTGCCATGCCATTTCCACCTGGCGCCTCAGTTGGACCAGCGTTCGTGCTGAACGTGCAGACCGCGTGAGACGACGCTTCATCCAGTCCCAAACATGCTCAATGGGGGACAGATCCGGAGATCTTGCTGGCCAGGGTAGTTGACTTACACCTTCTAGAGCACGTTGGGTGGCACGGGATACATGCGGACGTGCATTGTCCTGTTGGAACAGCAAGTTCCCTTGCCGGTCTAGGAATGGTAGAACGATGGGTTCGATGACGGTTTGGATGTACCGTGCACTATTCAGTGTCCCCTCGACGATCACCAGTGGTGTACGGCTAGTGTAGGAGATCGCTCCCCACACCATGATGCCGGGTGTTGGCCCTGTGTGCCTCGGTCGTATGCAGTCCTGATTGTGGCGCTCACCTGCACGGCGCCAAACGCGCATACGACCATCATTGGCACCAAGGCAGAAGCGACTCTCATCGCTGAAGACGACACGTCTCCATTCGTCCCTCCATTCACGCCTGTCGCGACACCACTGGAGGCGGGCTGCACGATGTTGGGGCGTGAGCGGAAGACGGCCTAACGGTGTGCGGGACCGTAGCCCAGCTTCATGGAGACGGTTGCGAATGGTCCTCGCCGATACCCCAGGAGCAACAGTGTCCCTAATTTGCTGGGAAGTGGCGGTGCGGTCCCCTACGGCACTGCGTAGGATCCTACGGTCTTGGCGTGCATCCGTGCGTCGCTGCGGTCCGGTCCCAGGTCGACGGGCACGTGCACCTTCCGCCGACCACTGGCGACAACATCGATGTACTGTGGAGACCTCACGCCCCACGTGTTGAGCAATTCGGCGGTACGTCCACCCGGCCTCCCGCATGCCCACTATACGCCCTCGCTCAAAGTCCGTCAACTGCACATACGGTTCACGTCCACGCTGTCGCGGCATGCTACCAGTGTTAAAGACTGCGATGGAGCTCCGTATGCCACAGCAAACTGGCTGACACTGACGGCGGCGGTGCACAAATGCTGCGCAGCTAGCACCATTCGACGGCCAACACCGCGGTTCCTGGTGTGTCCGCTGTGCCGTGCATGTGATCATTGCTTGTACAGCCCTCTCGCAGTGTCCGGAGCAAGTATGGTGGGTCTGACACACCGGTGTCAATGTGTTCTTTTTTCCATTTCCAGGGGTGTAGGTCATATTGTTATCAGAGCGGTTTTTTTTTACCCATGTCGCGTAAGCTACAGGCCCAGCACTTCACCGCACATGCACTCGCATTTGAAGCTTTAACATTACTGAATTGAAAATAATGATACTATTTATCATTAAGCGTGCGTGGTTGTGCAATAGTTTTATAGCACCAACAGTAATGGGTGAGAGAGATTGCGTGTTTTCTCACTTTTCAGGAATAAACTGGTTGCAGTTCTACCTCATTAAACAGCATTTCACTTATTAGAAACTGGCACGAAACTTTCATTTACACGTTTTGTTCCACTCCACTTAACGCAAAGATGAACAACAAAAACAATGCTCATGCGGAGGAAGATGAAAACAATTTATTTCTTTAGGTCGTGTTAGCAATAGCTCGTTGTAGACGATAAGCAATTTTGTATGTTTGCGTAAATAAAAAAATTCAAAATGCTGCATTTTGTTTTAGAGCTGCAATTTGTCGCCTTTTTTCATTTCCAACATTGCCATCGTCATGGAAATCCTGTGCAACATCTTCAAAATCGTCGTCCTCTAGATGTTTCGCAACATTATGCAGTACAAAGCAGTAAGCTATAATTAGTGATGAGGAAACTCCACTTTTTTTTAAAAGTAAACTTTTCCTTTACATTGCATGTAGCCTGCACATTTATACTAGCATAACTCTTGCCGCTCTTATACACATCAAAAGTTCTGCATAACCTAGGTTCCGAGAGTTCCGGAACCTGTACAGAAAATTGGAATAGAGATCAACATAAACATCATTTCCGCTCTTTTTATTGCTCATGAAAACCACACATTGCATGTTGTACGACCATACAGCGAGACCATCACAAGTGGTGGTCCAGATTGCTGAACACACCGGTACCTCTAATACCCAGTAGCACGTCCTCTTGCATTGATGCATTCCTGTATTCGTCTGGCATACTATCTACAAGTTCATCAAGGCACTGTTGGTCCAGATCGTCCCGCTCCTCAATGGCGATTCGGCGTAGATCCCTCAGAGTGGTTGGTGGGTCATGAAATTCACAAACAGTGTTTTCCAATGTATCCCAGGCATGTTTGATAGAGTTCATGTCTGGAGAACATGCTAGCCACTCTAATCAAGCGATGCCGTTATCCTGAAGGAAGTCATTCACAATATGTGCACGATGGAGGCGCGAATTGTCGTCCATGAAGACGAATGCCTCGCCAAATGCTGCCGATATGTTTGCACTATCGGTCGGAGGATGGCAATTACGTATCGTACAGCCGTTACAGCGCCTTCCATAACCACCAGTGGCGTACGTCGTCCCCACGTAATGCCACCCCAAAACAGCAGGGAGCCTCCACCTTGCTCCACTCGATGGACAGTGCGTCTAAGGCATTCAGCCTGACCGGATTGCCTCCAGACACGTGTCTGACGATTGTCTGGTTGAAGGCATATTCGACACTCATCGGTGAAAAGAACGTGATGCCAATCCTGAGCTGTCCACTTGTCATGTTGTTGGGCCCATCTGTATTGCGCTGCATGGTGTTGTGGTTGCAAAGATGGACCACGCCATGGACGTCGGGAGTGAAGTTGCGCATTATGCAGCCTATTGCGCACAGTTTTGAGTCGTAACATGACGTTCTGTGGTTGCACGAAAAGCACTATTCAACATGGTGGCGTTGCTGTCAGGGTTCCTCCGAGTCATAATCCATAGGTGGCCGTCATCCACTGCAGTAGTAGCCCTTGGGCGGCCTGAGCGAGGCATGTCATCGACAGTTCCTATCTATCTCCTCCACGTCCGAACAACATCGCTTTGGTTCACTCCGAAATGCCTGGACATTTCCCTCGTTGAGAGCCCTTCGTGGTACAAAGTAACAATGCGGACGCCATCGAACCGCGGTATTAACCGTCTAGGCATGGTTGAACTACAGACAACCGTGTAACTCCTTACAGGTCCTCCGTCTAAAAGGCGCTGCTGATGCATGGTTGTTTATATCCTTGGGCGGGTTTAGTGACATCTCTGAACAGCCAAAGGGACTATGTCTGTGTTACAGTATCCACAGTCACTATCTTCAGGAGTTCTGGACACCGGGGTGACGCAAAACATTTTTTGATGTGTGCATTTGTCCCCATATTGAATAGGTTTCGAAATGCGCACGTACGCCTACTGCACTTGGAAATGTACATTTTTCTAGCCACTCGTTTTTTGCCATAGTCACATATTGTGATGACGTCGGAAATTAGATCCGCAAGTCAGCTTTTACAGTTATCTCCTTGGAAACTCGACTTACTGTAGTCTGATGAATCCCAATTTCTTCTGCTATGCTGGACTGAAATCCTAGAGCAATTGGATACCGCAGGAAAATGCTCATCCTGAGTTCTGACGATAGTGCTCCACTTCATCTTTCCCCTGTGTGTGGCAGAAAATGATTCGCAATCCATTCAACATTTTTGCTGTTTTTCGTTAAGTCGATATAGAATTTTATAACGCCCTTCAAGTGAGCATTGACAAGATTTGCAGCATTTTTCACGGCGTGCACTTGCTGCTAGCTGAGCTTTATGTATACTTTGGAAACGCGAATCAACAGCTTACCAGCTTCCCCTTAATCATACCGTTTAGCTAATGCCGAAGCCAAGCTCAAGGCGAAGGAAAAGCTTTTTTCTCTGTTTTGTCCCCACGAGCTAAAGCTCTTGCTTCATACTTTATTCATAAATTTGAGGCTTAAAATTCGAAATTCGAAGGAAGTCTTTGGCTTTACATTATAATAATAATTGCGTAAAAAGCGTTTGTTGGTATAATATCGCACCAAACGACGTGGATTGCCAAGCAAACCATTCGCACAACTCTGAATAATATTCGTTGGATTTAAGGTTAGTGAGCAGACTCGGATCTACGGGAATGGGGGTAAACTGGGGCATCTGCTCCGGGTGGCAATTTTAGGGGACGCCAGATTCATGTCTGTGAAGAAAAAAAAACCTTGTTTGGTCTATCGATTATTCATATGAGTTTGAGACGCATCCCTGTTGGTTTATGAACATTTTTAACACATTCTAAGTTGATTTCTGAACGAATCATAAGTTGATCTTTTAGTGCGTGCATAGTGTACGTGATGTCTCTGCCAGAGGAATCCCCTTCGCATTTGGAAATAAAAAACTTTCCCGCAGACAAAAGGGGACGGGACTATACGAGATGAGCTGAATAAACCGCAACGGCTGAATGCCATTCGTTGTTTGTTACTTTGTTCATGTGGTTGATTGGGTGTGCGAATGATAAGCGTTATTATAATTACCAGTGAAGTCCATAGATCGGACTACCAGAGTGGATGTAAACGCCTAACAAGAATAACAATTAAGAAAGATTATATATTACCTTCTCAGTGTATCTGAGAAATGAAATTCTGACAGAAAACTAAGGGCCAGTTGTACAGTCCCCAGTTAGCAACCGCTTAAGTTCTTTTCTCGGAATAGCGCGAAGAACGCATTGTACGAACAGGTAATAACGCCTAACCGGAGAATAAACGCGGGATAACTAAACCAGTGATTCTGGCATGGTTAGTGAAATTAATCGGAGAATAAGTTTTGACAATGGCAAGAATAGTTAAAGAATTAGTGATGACAAGATTATCTATTATGACGAGGAAGGAGAAGAAACGGGGACATCATACAAATTATATGGAAGAATATGACGAGTCCAAATTAATGTAAAAATTTCATACTACTACTACTTTTCGATCAGATGCTTAAGAAATTGGAGCATATGAATGTAATGTGAAACTGCTTCCTAACATAAAACTTTTTGCTTGCAGTAGGCCTAATAGATATTTGATACTGGTACTCCGTGAATTAAATTCTGCCGCGCGGGATTAACTGAGCGGTCTGAGGCGCTGCAGTCATGGACTGTGCGGCTGGTCCCGGCGGAGGTTCGAGTCCTCCCTCGCGCATGTCTGTGTTTGTCCTTAGGATAATTTAGGTTAAGTAGTGTGTAAGCTTAGGGACTGATGACCTTAGCAGTTAAGTCCCATAAGATTTCACACACATTTGAACAATTTTTTGAATTAAATTCTGTCGCGTTATTTATGTAAATGAGGTACATAAAAATTACCATTTGTGCCAAAAGTCTCGCTTATTTAGCGTGTGTTACAATTGCTACAATATTAGAAAGGCCTATTTATTTTTATCTAGCAGGTAGTGACAAAATAGACGTAATCAAATTGAGTAACCATACTAGTCTTGGGTACTATTCGTATAAACAGCTTTTTCAGTATTAGACAAGAACATTTTGATTTTTCATTTAATAAAACGTTTGGCGAACTTTGATAAGGTAATAGATTCTTTCGCAGAAAGGAAAGCACGGACTGTAAAGCTGTAGCAAGATTAGAGGGGGGAAAATGCCCTAAGGATTGAATAAATGTGTGCTGTCTTGCTTGTTTCTTGTCTTTACTGGTTTTACGTTTCCTATATTTAATTTTCTGTCACGCAAAAGAGAATGTTATTAGCCAATAGGCAAAAAGATTGCAAATTTTCTATATATTTCTTATTCTCCCGGTCACAAATAATCCCACCCAGTATTACTTTGAGTATTTTTAAAGGGGGGTACGACTTCAAACTGGCCGACTGGGAGCGGGAGAGGCACCACGACAGCCGGCCGTTGTGGCCGAGCGGTTCTAGGCGCTTCAGTCTGGCACCGCGCGACCGCTCCGCTCGCAGGTTCGAATCCTGCCTCGGCCATGGATGTGTGTGATGCCATTGGGTTAGTTAGGATTAAGTAGTTCTAAGTTCTAGGGGACTGATGAACTCAGATGTTAAATTCCATAGGGCTCAGAGCCATTTGAAACACGACATTTTAATTTCCTCTGTCCTGAATATCGGTTTGATGGCTTCCATTACAAAATATACGCGTTTGAATTCCACAGAACGAAATCCAGTGACGTGCGATAGAAGAATGCTGTGAGCAGAGACGTGGCACTGCACTTTGGCACACTTAAGACCAAATAACATGTCTTACAGTGCCTCGTACATACATGTTTTGTGTATCAAACTCTTCAGAAAATGTGCGTTACAAAATGAATATAGGCTATTTTTGAAAAATCGATTTTTTTTTTAATTTTTGCCGTCCTATCTCAAACGGTTGAGGTGGAGGGAGGGCCGCCACTATTAAGTTTTCCGTCACTATCAAGTTTTGCCCTCTGTTCGGAAATATCGTAGATCCGGGGCTGTTAGTGCTAATATAACTCACTAGTATATTTACGTTGAAATATTGCTTAAAAATTTTACGTTAAGTTCAGGAAGGGATAGCAGAATATGGTAGGCTACTGCGTCAGTGGGGGAATGGAAACGGGGGGGGGGGGGGGCTGATAACTATGACAGCGCTGAGAAACATTCCACAAACAGCACGGATGCAAATCCAAAATGTTCTTCTATCTTCTTATATAAACGCCCACATGTGCGCATTTTGTCCAAACAGGATGACTAATGATTACATCAACAGGCGCAACGGCGTACCTGCCGAAGTGCCAGTGGGAGTGGCGTGGGGGGTAAAAAAACTTCGCAAACCGAGTTTGCATCCTTCCGCGTCAAGTAGGCAGTTGTATTAATTCAGCATTCATTCGTAGAAAGTCATAACACACAATGGATTTTATGCTACTAGTAAGTGTAGCTAAAGCATTTGTCATTAAATAAACTACTGTATATTGTCTGCCCTCCAGGGATTTTCATTTCAATTCACGAAGCATCTTCCGTAATACCTGCATGCTAATCAAACCTACCGGTAACAAATCCAGCAGTGTGACTCCTAACAGCTTCCTCTAATCTGACCTGGTGTGGATGCCAAACAGTCGAGCAGTACTGAAGAATGCGATCCACTACTGTCCTCTACGCCGTCTCCTCTGTAAACATATTCAGTACTGGAAAGGCAAGAAGCCAACGACTTATGGGTACACCTACTGGGACTGAGGAAAAGAAATGCACTGGTAAAAGACGACAGCGGATACACCTTATCTAATTATGTTGTTGTTGTGAGTCTGCTTAGCGTATTCATCTCTTGGTCTCCCTCTAAGGTCTTTAACCTCCATGCTGCCCGCCAATACTAACTTGGTGATCCCTTGATGGCTCAGAACACTCCTACCAACCGATCCCTTCTTCTAACCATGTTTTGCCATAAATTCCTCTTCTCCCCAATTCTATTCACTATCTCCTCATTAGTTACGTTATCTACCCAACAAATCTTCAACATTCTTCTGTAGAACCACATTTCGAAAGCTTCTATTCTCTTCTTGTCTAAACTATTTATCGTCCATGTTTCATATCCATACATGGCTACACTCCATACAACTACTTTTAGAAAAGACTTGCTGTCACTAAAATCTATATTTAATGTTAACAAATTTCTCTTCTTCAGACACAAGCAAAAGCCACAGTTTCAAATCGAATTTCATTGCTATCGGTAATTTCCAAGAATGATTGCCTATCGAAGCTGCAGGGTACAAACGGTACATATCGAACGACCGATCGTAAATCGATCATGTGACTCTGGTTGCGGGCGACATGAGTATGTTTCCGGTGGTCACTACAGAAAGACAGAATAAGAGCGTTACAAAAGTACTTGTAGTTACAAAGGCGATGACTTACCTTACTCGTCGTCGGTTTTGTGAACGGCCATTACACTGATCTGGATGGATAATTTTGAAGAGTCGAACCATGTATTCTTTCTTATACTCGTTCGTTTTCCGCACTGTCCGCAATGAAATTGTAACGTGATTTCAGCATCTAAATTGTTGTTACGAAGATTTACACACCTCGCATCACCACAGTCTACACAGTCCCTCCTTTCGTCGTCTGGTAGTACTCCAGATTTGTGACAAAAAGTCGAACAATTTTCTATGGGGGATAAACATGGATTTAAATTTTTCTTCCATGTGAGAGAATCCGCCGCAGAAACGTCAAGAACACCAGATATCCCACTCACTACCGACATGTCTAGGTTTCACTAGCAACTCACAAAAAATTCACAGAGGTATGTAATTTAGAGCAACTAAGGAAACGACGGAAAACAGATAAAAATAACGATCACAAATAATTGATCATGGAAATACAGAAGCGTCCGATCTTACCCGTCGGCTTTGACCCATGACGTCACAAATACCGCGGAAACGACTATAAACAATTCCAATATGGCGGATATAAAAACATCGCATACGTATTGTAAACACTGAAATACACAAGTTTCACAAAAAGCCTAATGACTGTAACGGGACAAGCTTGGGAAATTAGGGGTTTTTGGGTGCGGAGAAACTAAATATACAGAAATGTAGCCACCGACCGCCATTCAAAACCACGCAAAACAACGAAATAAATCAACATCACAAAACTGACCAAATACCAAAAAACACATTCCTATCCATAATCGGACACTTCCCTTAACCTATATAGCTCAACAGAACCTACCGATCACATCCCCCAATAGAAAACTAAGAAACGAAAGCTTCCCTTACACCTACATACATCGGCACTTATGCAGTTTAGCAGGTACGGAAAAAATTTTTCATTTTTTTTCAAAATTTGATCATCATGTGTCGTTATGCGGTGGGGGGAGTCTACAGTGCCCCCCCATCCCCCCACAGGCTTCATTAGCGTCAAATCAATATTTTCGAATCATAGGCGGCCGCTGCCGCGGCCGCATTCCAAAAAAAAACTCCCAACCTAACCTCAAGTGGGCTACGCTACAGATCAATATGTTCATCAAATTGCTTCATATTACGTATACATGTTCATTAGTGTCAAATCAATATTTTCGAATCATAGGCGGCCGCTGCCGTGGCCGCATTCCAAAAAAAAAACTCCCAACCTAACCTCAAGTGGGCTACGCTACAGATCAATATGTTCATCAAATTGCTTCATATTACGTATACATGTTCATTAGTGTCAAATCAATATTTTCGAATCATAGGCGGCCGCTGCCGCGGCCGCATTCCAAAAAAAAACTCCCAACCTAACCTCGTATTCAGGGCTACGCTACAGATCAATGTGTAGGTCCCTTACGTCACGGGTCAAAGCCGACGCGTGAGATCGGATGTTTCCAACCTATACCCAATACACAAAACATACATAAATAACCAAAAAAAAACGGAACTTACCTCAAAAAAGTTCCAGCTCCACAAACTAGATTGGCCACCACAATCACACACAAATGCACACACGCACGCACGCACACACACACACACACACACACACACATACAAAAACACACACACACACACCAACGAAAAAATACTGAACTAAAATAAAAACCCAACCCACCCAAACGTCAAAGCTGTCTCCCCCATCATCGCCCTCAACCGAACACTGTTAAGGCGGTCTTTCATATCCATTCCTGAACAAAAAACCACAACCAAATACACTCAATAACAAACTCACCCGACGTACAGCAATGAGCATTAAATTAACCATTAACTCACTAATAGAAATTCCGCTTCAAATCCAACACCTGAGCAACAGAAAACTGACCCCACCACACGAAACAAACGAAAACCATGAACACACCACCAGAGAGCACGACAAACAAAAACAAGACATCTACAAACACGCCACAATCGCAAATCAAACTCCGCGCCGTAATGACGTCACACACCACAACACGCTTACGTCACGGGTCAAAGCCGACGGGTAAGATCGGACGCTTCTGTTGACCCTTGATCATAACGCCTGCCACCAAAGTCGCATGATCGATTTACGATCGCTCGTTCGATACGTATCGTTTGTACCCCGCGGCTTCGATAGACAATCATTCTTGGAAATTACCAGATTTCTGCGATTTAAAACGCAAATTACTTTTTTTAAAAAAATTCTCAATTTTTAAATTCGTCTATAAATTAGAAATTCTTATAAAAACGTTTTATTTCTAATGATCTGTACATGGAAAACATGGGTTTCAAGCCGCTATTGTGACACGCTCCACTTGCCAATGTCTATACCAGCAAATAAAGACATCACCTTTCACGAAAACTTCGTAAAAGAATGTGGAATTTGTAGTACTTTGATTTCCCCATAATTACAAGAACTATGAAAATCATATAAACAGTCTGGATGACTGGTTTGCAAAATAAAGTTATCCCGAATATAACTACAATGCCGAAGATTTCCATATTCATTGAATATATACACATGTAAAAATTTATGTGAAGTGTTCACAGAATGGTGTGATCGATTTGACGTCTGTACTTTGTATGAGGCGGATTGGCGAAATACAGATGTCTGTTGATGTCTTACCTTCAGACTGCTGTAGAAGCTCTGTGCTCTTCCTGCATTTCTCGGTTTTCAGCAAAAATTTTATTACTGGGGTCGTGCACATTCGTGTTCTTCGCCAGTCGACTCGTTTCAAACTATTGCTGAGCAACAGCGTGGCCTGCTGCGAGAGATCCCTCTATTGTTGAGAACTACGTCATGTCGCGACATGTTTACTCTAAGAGAATATGTGGAAAACAATCGCTGCACAACCAAGGAAACTAACCAGCGATAATAGGCGCGTAATGGGGCCCCTTAGGGATATGGCAGCAAGGGAGGGGAAGAAAACCAAAGTGCACTCCGTGTGCATACCGGGGGGAGTCATTCCAGATGTGGAAAGGGTCCTTCCGGATGCCATGAAGGGTACAGGGTGCACCCATCTGCAGGTGGTCGCTCATGTCGGCACCAATGATGTGTGTCGCTATGGATCGGAGGAAATCCTCTCTGGCTTCCGGCGGCTATCTGATTTGGTGAAGACTGCCAGTCTCGCTAGCGGGATGAAAGCAGAGCTCACCATCTGCAGCATCGTCGACAGGACTGACTGCGGACCTTTGGTACAGAGCCGAGTGGAGGGTCTGAATCAGAGGTTGAGACGGTTCTGCGACCATGTGGGCTGCAGATTCCTCGACTTGCGCCATAGGGTGGTGGGGTTTCGGGTTCCGCTGGATAGGTCAGGAGTCCACTACACGCAACAAGCGGCTACACGGGTAGCAGGGGTTGTGTGGCGTGGGCTGGGCGGTTTTTTAGGTTAGATGGCCTCGGGCAAGTGCAGAAAGGGCAACAGCCTCAACGGGTGCGGGGCAAAGTCAGGACATGCGGGGACCAAGCAGCAATCGGTATTGTAATTGTAAACTGTCGAAGCTGCGTTGGTAAAGTACCGGAACTTCAAGCGCTGATAGAAAGCACCGAAGCTGAAATCGTTATAGGTACAGAAAGCTGGCTGAAGCCAGAGATAAATTCTGCCGAAATTTTTACAAAGGCACAGACGGTGTTTAGAAAGGATAGATTGCATGCAACCGGTGGCGGAGTGTTCATCGCTGTTAGTAGTAGTTTATCCTGTAGTGAAGTAGAAGTGGATAGTTCCTGTGAATTATTATGGGTGGAGGTTACACTCAACAACCGAGCAAGGTTAATAATTGGCTCCTTTTACCGACCCCCCGACTCAGCAGCATTAGTGGCAGAACAACTGAGAGAAAATTTGGAATACATTTCACATAAATTTTCTCAGCATGTTATGGTCTTAGGTGGAGATTTCAATTTACCAGATATAGACTGGGACACTCAGATGTTTAGGACGGGTGGTAGGGACAGAGCATCGAGTGACATTATACTGAGTGCACTATCCGAAAATTACCTCGAGCAATTAAACAGAGAACCGACTCGTGGAGATAACATCTTGGACCTACTGATAACAAACAGACCCGAACTTTTCGACTCTGTAAGTGCAGAACAGGGAATCAGTGATCATAAGGCCGTTGCAGCATCCCTAAATATGGAAGTTAATAGGAATATAAAAAAAGGGAGGAAGGTTTATCTGTTTAGCAAGAGTAATAGAAGGCAGATTTCAGACTACCTAACAGATCAAAACGAAAATTTCTGTTCCGACACTGACAATGTTGAGTGTTTATGGAAAAAGTTCAAGGCAATCGTTAAATGCGTTTTAGACAGGTACGTGCCGAGCAAAACTGTGAGGGACGGGAAAAACCCACCGTGGTACAACAACAAAGTTAGGAAACTACTGCGAAAGCAAAGAGAGCTTCACTCCAAGTTTAAACGCAGCCAAAACCTCTCAGACAAACAGAAGCTAAACGATGTCAAAGTTAGCGTAAGGAGGGCTATGCGTGAAGCGTTCAGTGAATTCGAAAGTAAAATACTAGGTACCGACTTGACAGAAAATCCTAGGAAGTTCTGGTCTTACGTTAAATCAGTAAGTGGCTCGAAACATCATGTCCAGACACTCTGGGATGATGATGGCATTGAAACAGAGGATGACAAGCGTAAAGCTGAAATACTAAACACCTTTTTCCAAAGCTGTTTCACAGAGGAAGACCGCACTGCAGTTCCTTCTCTAAATCCTCGCACCAACGAAAAAATGGCTGACATTGAAATAAGTGTCCAAGGAATAGAAAAGCAACTGGAATCACTCAACAGAGGAAAGTCCACTGGACCTGACGGGATACCAATTCGATTCTACACAGAGTACGCGAAAGAACTTGCCCCCCTTCTAACAGCCGTGTACCGCAAGTCTCTAGAGGAACAGAAGGTTCCAAATGATTGGAAAAGAGCACAGGTAGTCCCAGTCTTCAAGAAGGGTCGTCGAGCAGATGCGCAAAACTATAGACCTATCTCTCTGACGTCGATCTGTTGTAGAATTTTAGAACATGTCTTTTGCTCGAGTATCATGTCGTTTTTGGAAACTCAGAATCTACTATGTAGGAATCAACATGGATTCCGGAAACAGCGATCGTGTGAAACCCAACTCGCATTATTTGTTCATGAAACCCAGAAAATATTAGATACAGGCTCCCAGGTAGATGCCATTTTCCTTGACTTCCGGAAGGCGTTCGATACAGTTCCGCACTGTCGTCTGATAAACAAAGTAAGAGCCTACGGAATATCAGACCAGCTGTGTGGCTGGATTGAAGAGTTTTTAGCAAACAGAACACAGCATGTTGTTCTCAATGGAGAGACATCTACAGACGTTAAAGTAACCTCTGGCGTGCCACAGGGGAGTGTTATGGGACCATTGCTTTTCACAATATATATAAATGACCTAGTAGATAGTGTCGGAAGTTCCATGCGGCTTTTCGCGGATGATGCTGTAGTATACAGAGAAGTTGCAGCATTAGAAAATTGTAGCGAAATGCAGGAAGATCTGCAGCGGATAGGCACTTGGTGCAGGGAGTGGCAACTGACCCTTAACATAGACAAATGTAATGTATTGCGAATACATAGAAAGAAGGATCCTTTATTGTATGATTATATGATAGCGGAACAAACACTGGTAGCAGTTACTTCTGTAAAATATCTGGGAGTATGCGTGCGGAACGATTTGAAGTGGAATGATCATATAAAATTAATTGTTGGTAAGGCGGGTACCAGGTTGAGATTCATTGGGAGAGTCCTTAGAAAATGTAGTCCATCAACAAAGGAGGTGGCTTACAAAACACTCGTTCGACCTATACTTGAGTATTGCTCATCAGTGTGGGATCCGTACCAGATCGGGTTGACGGAGGAGATAGAGAAGATCCAAAGAAGAGCGGCGCGTTTCGTCACAGGGTTATTTGGTAACCGTGATAGCGTTACGGAGATGTTTAACAAACTCAAGTGGCAGACTCTGCAAGAGAGGCGCTCTGCATCGCGGTGTAGCTTGCTCGCCAGGTTTCGAGAGGGTGCGTTTCTGGATGAGGTATCGAATATATTGCTTCCCCCTACTTATACCTCCCGAGGAGATCACGAATGTAAAATTAGAGAGATTAGAGCGCGCACAGAGGCTTTCAGACAGTCGTTCTTCCCGCGAACCATACGCGACTGGAACAGGAAAGGGAGATAATGACAGTGGCACGTAAAGTGCCCTCCGCCACACACCGTTGGGTGGCTTGCGGAGTATAAATGTAGATGTAGATGTAGATGAATAGCCAGGGCGTAACTAAGGTGGGTCGACCGACGCTTTGCCTCCACAAATAACCTGGCCCTGAAACGAAACGTAAAAATAAGAAAAAATTAAAATGAGAAGGAAAAAATTTAGTAAAATCGTTCAGTCAAGACTTGTCATTCGCTAAGTTAAAATAATCAAATACTGCTATGGAAATCGTTCTGCCGGAAAGGTAGCAAATAACCGTTTTCCTCCTTCACCCAGATCAAAAGACTAATCTGCCTTAGCAGTCGAACGTCAATTAACTGAATACGTAGAAGGAAAGGAACTAGGCGTGATCAGATATTGTGGCATGGCTATGACGATGCATCAGTCATGAGTGGCGAATACAGTACCTAATAATAAGGAATCCAGTTACAGTTTAAATTTATTCCTAGAGACGTTGTAGAAGGTAAGGGGCTAATCAAGAAACAGCCCTGTATATTTAAAGTCATTTGAGAATATTCAATCATTTATATAGCATCTATGATGGCAGGATTAAAATCTTCTTCCTTGAGTACTTTAGAAACACTACATAATGACAGGTTCATTCACATTCTGAAGGATACGTGTTATACGACAAAAGTAATCGGTACTAGTAAGAAACGAAACAAATGAGTGTAACAATAGATCTTAAAGCCATAATCGGATCCTACTGCTTTTTGCGCTTGTAAGTTTCAATGTAAAATACTAGTGTTATGTATTACAGTGTCAGAGTATGGACGTAACAGCTGCATATGAACTTTTAGGAATGGTGGTGTCACAAATAAAGGAAAGATGATAAGGATTTAACGTCTCGCAGAGGACGGGCTCATTAACAACAGGGTACAAACTTGGGTACGTAAACGCCAGACAAGGAAATACACCGTGTCCTATCCAGAGTAACCATCGCAGCATTTGCTTCAAGTGATGTGGGGAAAAAACGCGGAAAACCTCAGTCTGGGTCGGCACACGAGGATTTGAACCATCCTCCTTCCGAATACGAGTCCAGTGTCTTACCATTATGCCACCTCTCTCACTTGGTGTGAGGAATATCTAGCACCACAGGATCATTTGACAATGTACTTCACGAAAACTTCGTAATCTGTGAAAGATGAACCATAGAGTGTAAATTGCCTAACAAACGAATTAAAGCAGCAGAGGAGCACTTCGACGAGCTTTGCGAGAACGAGTGGCTTATACACGCTATAATTTGTCTTAGGATAACACTTTTTTATCCAGTATGTCAACATGTATTCACAATTAAATACCTGATTTTAAGGACTGAATCATGTTACACACGCATAAATCGCCATATAATCTTTTTTTTTTTCATATCTGCCGCCTGCGACGAAGCTCTCAAACATCAAGCACGTAAGATTTCAATGACATTTTTTGATGTTACTTTCTTTTGCTTCCAGCATAGCTAACATTGATAAGAACTATGCTTAAAACCATCCTGATGTATCAAACAGAACCCACGGCAGTTGCAAATGGTGCTCGTTCTTTTTTCAAGCTAAAAATATTTTTTAAAAGTACTTACTTCCTACAATAAGTGAGTAATGGTTATCCAGTTTGGAAATACTGTCAATAGGGGAAAGGTGGCGCAAATGGTCACAGAATTGTTTGATTGGCGATAAGGTAACGGATATCTTGAAAAATCTTTTCTTGACTCGAAGTATTTGGAGAGAGTGCAGATGGAATTATAGAAGTAACAGGTCGCACCGAAGCGCAGAAGCCATCATTCTTCACACGGTCCTCCGTGAATGAAATAGAAATGCATGGTTCAACAAAAAATGTCCTCTTACGCATTGTTTACAGTAATCCACAGAGAATAGTTGAAGATGTAGATGTATAATACGAGAGTCACTCCAAAAGAAATGCACACTATTTTTGTAAAAATACAGTTTTCATTCTGCATGTGTCAAGGTTTTACAGTGTGTAGGTACATCCTTCCCGCTTGTTTTCAAACTTTGTTCAACCTGTTCCCGTGAGTGGCGCCGTCACAGCATGTCTTCAAGATGGCTGATACACTTGACGTTCGTCAGAAGCAACGTGCTGTCATAGAATTCCTGTGCTGTGAAAACGAGACAGTGGGGAACATCCACAAGAGGATGAAAAAGGTGTATGGAGATGCTGCTGTCGATCGCAGTACAGTTAGTCGGTGGGCAAGCAGGTTACGTGATGAAAGCGGGCACAGCAATATTGAGGATTGTCCTCACAGCGGCAGGCCTCGTACTGCGCACACTCCAGACAATGTGCAGAGAGTTAATGAATTGGTGACTGCTGACAGACGCATCACAGTGAACGAATTGTCACGCTACGTTGGGATAGGGGAAGGAAGTGTTTGCAGAATACTGAAAGTGTTGGCGTTAAAAAATATTTGTGCCAGGTGGGTTCTCAGGATGTTGACAGTGGCTCACAAAGAAACAAGAAGAACGGTATGCAGCGAACTTTTGGAACAGTACGAGAAGGGTGGAGATGAATTTCTTGAAAGAATTGTGACAGGTGATGAAACATGGCTCCATCATTTTTCACCAGAGACGAAGAGGTAATCAATGGAGTGGCATCATGCAAATTCACCGAAGAAAAAAAATTCGAAACCACATCTTCTGCTGGAAAAGTTACGGCTACGCTGTTTTTCGATCATCATGCCAAGTGGAACCACCATAAATTCTGATCCAAATGTGACGACACTAAAGAAACTTCAAGCTTCACTGAGTCGTGTTCGACGACATCGGCAAAAGCAGGATGTTTTGCTGTTGCACGACAATTTACGGCCACATGTCAGTCAAAAAACCGTGGAAGCGATCACAAAACTCGGATGCACAACACTGAAACACCCGCCTTACAGTCCTGACCTGGCTCCATGTGACTATCATCTCTTTGGGAAACTGAAGACTCTCTTCCTGGAACAAGGTTTGAAGATGATGACTCCCTTGTGCACGCTGCCAAACAGTGGCTCCAACAGGTTGGTCCAGAATTTTACCGTGCGGGTATACACACGCTGGTTCCAAGATGGCGTAAGTCAGTTGAGAGGGATGGAAATTATGTGGAGAAATGAAAATATTGTTCCTAAAGGATGTATCTACATACTGTAAAACTTTCAAACAAGTAGAATAAAAGATGGATTAAAAAAATAGTGTGCATTTCTTTTGAAGTGACCCTCGTACTATGTGGAAACTCAAGGAGCACGAAAAATTGATTTTTCGAAAAAAAATAGCCCAATCTGCAAATACAAGAACGAAGAAAAACTCATTTAAGTGAAGATTTAGGTCACTAAGAGCACAAAATTAATTAGTAATTTAGGTATTTACAGGGTGTCAGTGATGAGTGACCTCCATGGTGCACAGTAGAGCTGGGCTGCAAGCGGTCAGGATAGCCTGTTTTTCACCAGCCTGAGCATGGTTGCGGTAGTGTGATGGTAGATGCCACTTCGTCATCCGACGATCCGTCATTAAAGCCGTACTGTCCAGGAATCTCTTTTTTCAACAACAGTGTTGACGGTACAGGCAGGTAGCCAATGTTCTGCAAGATGCAGGACGGATTCGATCGCTGACAGCGTGCTAGGAGCAGCACAGACAGCTCGTCACGTCCAGTGGTGGAGTTGCTGACTCAAGTGCCGAGCAATAGCACGCAATGCGGCGGGCTCCAGGATACTCGTCATCTTGATGTGTTGCCGCAAACACAGCCAAGGCATGCAGAGTAGAGCACTGCATCCGCGTGGCAAATCCACATGGGTAGCGTTCGTCTACGTCACTTGCTATGCACGCGTACGCTGAAGCTTGAGGGCTGGCAGTTGACGCACTCGGTATCGGGCGGTGCTCACTCACGCGATGGCGGGTAACAGCCGCATGGCTTTGCACCTGGGTAAGAAAACATAGACTCTTCTTATACAGCTTCCGACACAACGTAGTGGCACAAATGGACCCGGAAAACGCCCAAGAGCATTTAGAGTTAGAATTTCCACGTTTTCTATGAGGAAGGTGTATGCTATACCTGATATTCACCAAGTGTTACCACAGAATAACGAAGATTAAAGCGATAACCGAATATTGAATGCTAATGAACGTCATTCTTTCAGTTGTGAAACTATATAGTTCCGTGAAATAATAGATGTTGAATTAATGATCGCTTTCAGTCAGCTGCTAAAATCGCACTGATATGTTTTGAATAGAACAAATTAAAAAGATTTACATTGAGGAGTGTGACAACAGACCACAACTGTCAACTTCGTTTCTAATTAACAAAATAGCTTCACTGTAGGCTTCCTTGAGTAAATCGAGCAAATTTAAACTAGTAGGACTCGTTACATTTGGTAACTTGAACATAAATAAAAAGGTAATGTATGCTGTAGTGATGAAAAGAGAAAGCTTTCTATGTGGATTATTGCCACGCGGGTAGCCGCGCGGTCGAGGCGCCTTGCCACGGTTGGCGCGGCTCCCCCGTCGGAGGTTCGAGTCCTCCCTCGGGCATGTGTGTGTGTGTATGTGTATGTGTGTGTGTGTGTGTGTGTGTGTGTGTGTGTGTGTTGTCCTTAGCGGAAGTTAGTGTAAGTTAGATTAAGTAGTGCGTAAGCCTAGGGACCAATGACCTCAGCAGTTTGGTCCCATAGGAACTTACCTCCACCATCTGTGGATAATTATTTGAATAAGTAGATCATTCAAACAGATTTATTCGCCAATAAATTATCTACAAATTAAATAACGAACAACATAAAATGCCATCGTATTTCCTTTGTTTACTTTTTGTACAGAATTACTATTTATTGGCTTGGCTCAATGCAGTTGAAAGGTCTCTGTTGGATTCCTTTCATGTTTAATTTCTTAAATCTGTTGCCATTTATGGAATAAATTCCTCTTTTAAATGTACTGTGGCGTTTCTGACTATCTGGGAGGAGACTGAGCAGTGGAACGTGTTACTTTTACACATAAACAAGAACGATCTGTCACACTACTACACTTTAAAGCACAGTTTATATGTAATTCTTATATGTAATTCATGTCACACAGTCTCATACGGAACCTACATCCGCTTTCCTTTATATACTGTATATGATAAGATACTGTCATCCCCCTTCCCTTTTGTGTGAGAGGATGAATGAGCATATGTATTTCTAGTTGCATGCTTGAGGGTAGCAGACAAGGCTGTCTGCTAGAGAACAGTAGGACCAACGTCGGAACAGGTAGCTACGCTTCCTAAAAGCAAAGAGGTTTCTATCCTTAGTATGGTCCTGTCCGTCCGTTGTCATGTTGGTATAGGAAGCTGCCCCTCTGGCCACTTCCGTTGGTCTTTGTGAGCCACTCTCAGGAAGCACGCTCGGCAGTAGGGAGTTGCAGTGTGGCCGTGGCGAGCGTCTGAAGTGGTAAGATCTCCGGCTAAGCGCGTGTCTGTTAAGTCCGTAGGACAATGGATTTCTTAAGTTCAGCCTAACTGAAAATTTAATCACCTTTATTTCGGGTTTAGGTCTAAAATATCCGATGTTATCTTAAATTGCAGCGCAGTATAATTCTCGTGTGAAGTTCAGGTTAGTTTCCGGTAGTTGCTTTGTTACTACTTTGTGAGTAAAGTGGAACTACGTGTTGATCAGTAACTCTAACTAAGATCAATCTTAAATGCGAATGCTTGTGTGATTATAACGTCTCGTCTTGACTATATTTTCAATATAGCAACTTTTCTTTATGTTCAGCCCACGTGGGGTGTACTTTGCGAGACCACTACCACGTGCTTATATAACTGTTTGACCCATCAGGTTAATAGTAAGACGTTAGTAACCAGTTCAAGGTTTTTCTTTTGTCAATTGCTTTTCGATCTAAGGTATATTAATTATCAAAATTATTGTGGAGTTGTACGCTTTGTGTAAACCAAGTTGACCACGTGAAGCATGTGGTGTAATCATCAAAGTAGCCCTCAGCTATTCTTTTTGCGAAGACTTCACAAAGAGTTAATATGAATTTAGTATACCAGTGTGTGGTAATTACATGACGGACAGGATTGTGGTATGAACATAATTTCTTTGGGTAAAAAACTGAATCAGTTGGTTGTGGTTAATTTCTTCTTGCTTATGTTTCAATGTTCTTCGTGTGTTATTTTATGAATGCAGTGTTGTATCCAGTCTCCCAATCTTGGCTCCATATTTTATGTGTTCCGTAAGATTACAATCTCACTTTTTTCAATCGTAAATAAGGCACCAGCTCAGTTATAACTCACGTATAATATGCTGAAATTTCAATGAACAATCTTAAAATAAATTTCCAAATATAAACTGATTTCTTTCTTTTTATTTAAATTCTCCTTTTTTATATATATATTACCGGTTTTGTATGACTATTAAAAGATTATCATTAATGTTAGTCTGCTTGGTAAACCTAGACTAAATATCTGATGAAACAGTTGCCCAGTAATCCACGGTTAACGTCCCCAGACACATCACGGCTTTTAACCCACTTTCATTGTCAATTAGCACCGATATCAGCATACAAAATTAAAGTTACAATATTACACAGTCTCTGTTTTATAAATTAGCTGAGTGGTCAGCGAGACAGAATGCCAATCCTAAGGGCCCGGGTTCGATTCCCGACTGGGTCGGAGATTTTCTCCGCTCAGGGATTGGGTGTTGTGTTGTTCTAATCGTCATTTCATCCCCATCGAAGCGCACGTCGCCGAAGTGGCGTCAAATCGAAAGACTAGCACCTGGCGAACGGTCTACCCGACGGGAGGCCCTGGTCACACGACATTTACATTTTACCTATACAATGACAATAATACCAAGTCACGTTTCACCGCGTATCGGAGTACGTGTAGAAATGTGGATCCCCTCTTACTGGCTGTATAAGTCTGCTCAGAGATGGGAGGAAATCAAGGACTTCCTTATAGGTTGGCGGCCTCAGCAGTTTGGCCTATAACGCACTAGGCAGCCACATTGTTGAGCAGCCATTTCAGTCAGCCAGCTGAAGGTCAGTCGTGACCGATCAGCTGAACGAGATGGACGTAGAATATGTTATGCTTTGTTTCTCATAACTTTACTATAATCATGAAAATTATTTTTCCATCATTTTACTTTCTTTATGCAGTACGGATCATCAGTTCACTATTTTTATGCAATCACTTTTACTTGAAAATCTAATATCAGAGCAAAGACCCATATAAAACGAGAGGGTACCGATGCCGTGCGCTGTTATTGGAGACGAGGAATTTGATATGGCTGAAAATTTAATGCGTCCTTAAGGAGGATGGAGTTTAACAAACAACAAAAGAACCTTTAAAACCCGATTATCTTGTACTAGCTGGTCTATAAAATACACTTTTGACACAGTGGCAAATAAACGGGGAATGGAGAATTTTTCATGTCTCAATGGCTCTTCGAAAAGAATTTGCAATTGCCATAATAAATGCATGCAGTGTTTTATAAAATAATGTGTCAGAAAGAGATGGTTATCAGTTTAAAGACATATTGTACGTCCCTCCAGAAACGGAAATTCCTCCAGGCTCTACGTGCTGTTGAAAGTCATAGTGAAATTTAGTTGAGGATGCAAGCAAGGTCTGGCTGCTTTAAAAGTGCACAGAGACCGACGTCAGCCACATTCATTCTCTTTCGAGACAGCCTGCTCACAACTGGCAGCGCGGAGGCACGAAATCACAGCGGTCCAGCTGGGAGGGCTACAATGAACGTCTTTGTTTTATTGGATGCCGCAGGACGGAATTTGCTGCGCTCATGGAGCGTAAGGGTATCCTTTTAGTACTACTGACCGAAACTCAGCTCAAACCACGCAACCAATTAAACTTCACCGGCTACTGCGTCCATCGTAGCGACCGACCGGACGGCTCTGGTCATGGTGGAACAGCCACCATCATACACAAAGACATAGAACACATAAACATTGTGCTCCCTGAACTGGAAAAACCGTCAGGGTCATGTTCGACGGAGCCTACACTACACTGGTGTCAGTATACAACAGCTCTAAAAACACTGAAACAAGCGACATCAGCGCAATACTCAACATATCACCGCGCGTAATCGCCGCTGGAGATCTTAACGCGAAACACCCTGACTGAAACTCAAGTATTCGAAACTCCAACTGCAGGAAACTATACGAACACGCACTAGGACGAAACTACATCACACTAGCGCCGACCGAACGGACGCACATTCCCTAGCGGAGGGGACACAGGCAAGACGTGTTAGGCATGGCTCTCATCAAGGGCATAACAACGACACTCAACGTTGCTGTTGAAAACGATCTGCCCTCAAATCAACAACCTGTTATACTGTACATTGAAGAAACACTGCAACACATGGATCAACACAGGATGTTAGACTACAGGCGCGCGAATTGGACGTTGTTCAAGGAAACGCTTGACAGTCGCATCCCACCCACCCACGCGATTAACGAGACAGTTCAAATTGGTGAGGCAGTTGGAACCCTCACCAGCGCCGTCCAAGACGCAGTAGCCGACACCATACCAATCCGCACACCACAACAACACAGTGCTGCCCTGCCCCAGGAGATCCTGGGCCTTATCTCAATGAAGAATCGCCTCAGGAGACATTGGCAGCGTACCAGGCGCCAACACTTCAAACAGCACATGAACAGGCTCCAGGAAATAATCCGGGGCAAAATACAAACATTTAAAACACAACAGTGGGACCAGAAACTCGAAGGGCTGGACACCACGTGAACTGGCGTGTGGCAGATGGCCCGACACTTCACCAGGGAGAAACTGTACACACCCACGCTACAAAGGCCCGACGGACCAGCATATTCTGCGGTAGAAAAAGCGGAACTGATGGACCTCACACTCGCAGCGTCATTCACACCGAACCTGGGTCCCTCAGACCCAGCGTTCACACTTGCGACCGACCAGGAGGTCACACGCATCCTGGCCCAACCAGCGCGCAACGTCATCCGACAGGCTAGCACAGCAGAAGTCAAATGGGCCATCATGCATACCACCGCTTTTTTTTTCATAACTTTAGACCGAAATGTGGTTAAAAAGAACAGTTGGAAGCGAACAGGCGACCATAAGTTTAGAATGCACGAAGATTTCCACTTTTTTTTTGCTTATTGAACAAACTGAGAGTACACACATATACACAAAGCAACAGTTCTTCAAGGTACCAGTCAAACATATAGAAATGAGTGTTAGGTAAACAAATTATTAGAATAATATTAAATACAACAAAATATAACATATCCTATTTTCTTCCCTTTTTAATTTTTTTTAATAATCTGTATTGAACAAACTAAAATTACATATATATTCACTATGCAAGAGTTCTTTAAGGTAATATTTAAACATATACAAATGACTTAGTTAAACAAAAAAAAATTAGAAAAACATTGCATACAACAAAATATAACATATTCTGTCTTCTTCCTTTTTTTAAATTTGTTTTTCGGTCGATGCATGAGAACGTGGATAAGGGTGTTGCATCATGTGACAGGTAGGCATGGCACACCCCAACTTTGAGGGGGGTCAAGGAAGACGCTGCGGAGATAACCGGCAAAAGTTTGTCGGTAAGATGGGTTTCGGGTGAGGGTGCTATGCGCGGTCACAACTTTGTACCAGAAGTCAAGGACTGTATGCGGACCACTCTGAAAGAGGTACTCTAAAGCTTGTCCTCGAAACCAGATTAGGGTATGGTGCTTAGCAAGAGGGTAGTGAAATGTCTGGGGCAACAACAGGAAATCCGGGGTTGGTGGGACACGGAGGTAAAAGCCCACGATTCGTTGGATGAGGAGCCACACGTTTTGTTTCAGGGGGCACGTAAGACGGTGCTCGTCGGTGTCTTCGAGCTGACAGTCAGGGCAGAGGGGGGAGGTAGCCAGTCCTATGCGATAAAGTCGACTATTAGTCGGGAATTTGCCATAGACTAAAACGTACCAGAGTGCAGACACAGACGACAGTAAAAAGGGTGCATGCACACACCCCCAAACCGTCCGCCAGTTAATGTCAGGATGCTGTAGCACCATGGGGTCGCAAGGGTTGGACTGCATAAACAAACGATAATAATCTTTAGTACGGGGAGGACGGGTGACTGGAAGATCGGCCCGAACGTAGCTGAGTTCTATGAAACAATTGGCGACGTGGTACAATAATGGAGAAATAGGTGCCACATTGATCGGTGGATCGAGAGAAGCTGGTCGGAGGATATCTAAGAGACTGCGTGTTAAACGGGACCGGCCCCTGCCAGTGCCGCAACAGAGTGTGGACAAAGAGTGCAGAAGATCGTGTCCGCACGTTGACGATTCCGAGGCCACCTTTTGCAGGAGGCAGTGTTAGAGTGTTGTAGCGGACTTTGAAAAGTGCCCCTGCTGACACGAAATATCCAAAGGCTGATTGGATGCGGCGGCCAAGGAGTAACGGGATTGGGAGGATCTGGGCGACGTGTACCAGTTTAGGGGTGACATACATGTTGACATAGGACACACGTTGGAGTTGGTTTAAGTTACGGTGCACTTGACCGCGGACATGGTGCCGAATCGACTGCAAAAGCCGCCGGTAAGCCAGGGATACTGTGCGGTGTGTGGAGCTCGTAAATTCGATACCCAAGTAACGAAGTGTGGTACTGACTGGGAGTGGGGTGGGCACCATATCCGGGAGGCCGCGCCCAATGTGCATCATAGTCGATTTGCGGACGTTAAGAATGCTACCAGAAAGACGTCCATAGTGGTGGACCCATTGGAAGGCGTCATTGAGTTCCGTGGAGGAGCAGGTGAGTAAGAGGAGGTCGTCCGCGTAAGTCCTGCAGTGAAAGGTGTAGTCACGCAAAGTAGACCCTGCAGTCTAGAGGTAAGACCAGTGATGAGGTGCGCAAGTGCAATGGCATATAATAAAGTAGACATAGGACATCCTTGACGTACAGAGCGGCGTCCTACAAGCCTCCCATTGACTTGTACCATCGAGACCGCGGGAAGTAGTAACCGGCGAATGGCATCGACAAAAAGTAATGGGAACCCCATACGTGTCGCCACCATGAGGAGGAATGGGTGTCGAACGCGATCAAAGGCACTCGTGAAATCGACGGATACCAGTGCTGCACGAAGGCGACAAACCGACGCCAGTGCGATGAGGTCACGGCATTCTCCTAGGGCTGTTTGTAAGGTGGCCCCACAACCACGTGCAGTCTGCTCCGGTGAAAGGACCATAGGTAAGACGGTGCGTATGCGCGCTGCTAAGAGGCGTGCGTAGATTTTGTAGTCTGCATTCAGTAGTGTAAGGGGGCGATATGCAGAGACGTGAGACCCTCCCTTCGGCTTAGGCACAGGTAGAAGAATGCCAGTGACGAATTCAGGTGGAATTGGGAAGGACGGAGTAAAGAGTTCCTGAAACGTTTCCGTCCAGCGAGGAAGCATTAACGTGGTGAACGCCCGGTAAAACTCCACTGGGAGACCATCCGGTCCTGGTGATTTGTTCTTGGCCTCTTTGTTGATCGCATCTACCACTTCTTCTGCGGTGATTGCAGACATCATGGACGTGGACTCCACTACGGTGAGGGTCCGATCAGGGGAAGGACGGAGATCACCAGGAACTGACGTTGCCATCGGTTCATCATCATAAAATTGGCGATAATGTTCAGCAAAGGCAGACAGCACTGCTGCCTGTGTTGTGTGGTGAACACCATCGGAGGTAGTGATGTTGGGGACGAAAAGTCGACGTCGACGACTATGGTCAGATGCGGCGTGGATTGTGGATGGGGTTTCGTCGTGGAGGAGGTCTTGTCGTTGGGAACGCACCACAACACCATGCAGTCGTGCAAGTTGGAGAGAGAGGAGACGAGCTTTAGCACGCTGTCGTTCCCTATGGGTGTCAGGCGATGGAGGGAGCACATCGAGCTCACGGAGGACGGCGTAGTGAAAATTTGTGGTGTCTCGATGCCATGCTGCTGCTTCCTTGTCACATTGCATGAAGACCTTTCTGATCGCAGGTTTGGCACATTTGAGCCACCAATGGAACGTGGATGTGTACTGCGGGAGGCGTCTTTCGCAAGACGCCCATGTAGTGGCAATACATTGTCGGCAGTGTGGATCATTAAGGAGGGAGGTATTAAGCTTCCAGTAACCTCTGCTGCGCCACACTGTCTGAGGTGGCAGAGCCAGGGAGCAAATGACGGCGCAGTGGTCCGAAAATGCAAGGGGCCATCGTTCAGCTTGAGCGACTTCATTGCCAAGGTGGGCAGAGACATAAAACCGGTCCAGTCTGCTCGCAGAATGTGCTGTATAATGGGTAAAACCGGGGGTATTGCCATGAATTTTCTCCCAAACGTCCACTAGATGAAAATCTTCGATTAAGGTGAGCAGCGCCGGGCATGGCGAATAACCAGGCATTTGGCCCTGCGGATGGAGGACGCAGTTGAAATCGCCTCCCATGATAAGGCGATCATAGCGTCCAGAAAACAGGGGCGCCACGTCATGTCCGAAGAAAGTGGACCGCTGCCGACGGTTCGTGGAGCCAGACGTAGCGTAGATATTGATGACGCGCGTGTCGAAGATGGTAACAGCCATGCCCCTTCCACAGGGAAGGATTGTTGTGTCCTTGGAGTGGGATTCCTTGGCGTATGTAGAAAGCCACTCCACGCCCTGATTGATCGCATGTGGACGTGTATGAGTCGTAGCCGTAGACTGGTGGTAGTGTGGCAACGCGTACTTCCTGAAGAAGGGCGACGTCGACGTCAGAGACCCGACGTTCAGAGTTGCAGCTTGGGTGCAGTGCCGATCATGTTGATGTTCAGTGTGGCGAACCGGTACGCCAGCAGCGGTGGCCGAGTGGTTCTAGGCGTTTCAGTCCGGAACCGCCGACTTCTACGGTCGCAGGTTCGAATCCTGCCTCGGGCATGGATGTGTGTGATGTCCTTAGGTTAGTTAGGTTTCGGTAGTTCTAAGTTCTAGGGGACTGATGACCTCAGAAGTTAAGTCCCATAGTGCTCAGAGCCATTTGAACCGGTACGTTTGTTTCAATGGTGGTGGACGGGCATCTACCATCACCAAGGGAAGTATGAAGAGAACACCGACAGGAAGTCCCGTCCCATCAGCTGCAGTGCCTCGCTTTTGATGTTAACAGGCAGTCTTGTCCGGCGGAGGCAATTCATCCGGAGGAGGGGGCGTATCTTCCTCAACGTCGTCGGCCCATGCTCTTGTGCCGTGGGTCTGTCCAATGTCCATGGGAATTGTGTCGTGGTGGGAGAGATCTGGAGTTGTCGGCGGGGAGACAGGCGTCACAACCTGCGCACCGTTCGTTACATTGTGCGTGGCGACCTCCATGGTGGTCCCGTCCTGCGAAACGTCTTGTTCATCGTGAAAGTTGTCCACCAACCTCTGCGTGGAAATGTCGGCTGGTTGGGTGTCGTCTTCGTCGTCGCGGGTCGCGACGCTTTGAGAGCCCGTGGGTGAACGGCGACGGCGTTTGCGCCTACGTGGCGAGCGTTGTTTGCGCACGTGTTCCTCAGTGTCGGACGACGGCAAGGAGGAGCGTCGACCTGGTTCGAAGGCGTCGGTGGGTACAATGAAATTGTCAAACAGGTGTTGTGAAGAAGTACTGTTCTCCTCAGCGTCCGGTGTGGGAGCCTGTTCGGCGGCAAGGTTGTCAGGTGGGACGTCCGCACCGTCCATAGGTGACTGGGACGGTGGGACGTGCCGATCGGAAGGACCGGGCGACGGACTGGACGAAACTGTAGACGTGGCAAGAGCCGCTGCGTTAAGTGACCGGTAGGGTGGTCATCGTGGGTGTGACGGACGCTTCCGACAACGGGAGCTGCGCGATACGTCGTTGAATGCATTCAGACCGTAGGTGACCTTCTTTCCCGCAACCGGAACAGGTCCGAGGTTGGCCGTCGGACATTATAATGGCACGGCAGCCTCCGATACGTAGATAGGAAGGCACGTGTTTCTGCAACTCGATGCGGACCTGTCTAACACCGTTTAAAACGGGATAGGTTTGAAACTGTACCCATCGTTCGGCAACATGTTCCAGAACGTTGCCATAGGGACGGAGCGCCTCGATGATGACGTCTGCAGGTAGTTCGAACGGCAGTTCGAAGTTCCTTATCGTTCGCGTGCCGAGACCTGCGTGATCGACGGTAACGGTTCCGACGTTGCCGTCGGAATGGCAGAAGCGCAGTCCTCGTTTTGCCTCTTGAAGCACCTTGTCGCACGCCGCATCGTTGATCATTCTGACGTAGACGGTACTGCTAACTATGGACGAGTGGATTCCAATTAGGTCCGTTGGTGGTATTTTAACTTCATCGCGAATAAATCGTTCAACCTCCAGGGCCTTGAGTCGGGCGAAGTCGGAACAAAAGTTGAAACGTAATGTCTTCTTCCGATAGTTGTGCGCCATGGTGGTCTAGAAGGGAAAACGGCACTTACAGCGGCCGAAGTAAACACAAACACACGGTGCGTGCCTCGCCAGCAGCGCTCTGGCGCGTGACCGCCTCGCAACACTGCCGGCGGCAGACTACCGCTAGGAAGGCCCCTGGTCAGGATGACATTAAAAACCGTGTCCTCCAGGAGTTCACGGACAAAGCAGTAGAATACCTCACACACATCACGAATGCCATTCTTAAACACCAACGCTTTCCCGCCTTTTGGAAGACGGCCAAGGTCCTGATGTTCAGGAAGCCGGGGAAAGTCCACTCCCTCCCACAAAATTACCGACCCATAAGTCTGCTGAGCACGCTCAGCAAGATCGTTGAGAAGGTAATACTAAAACGACTCACTAGGCACTGCATCACAAACGACACCCTGAGACCGGAGCAATTCGGTTTCAGGAATCACCACTCGACAACACAACGACTCCTCCGCGTCGTTGAATACATAACACACGGATATAACACAGACAAAGCAGTTGGTGCGGTATTCCTAGACATCGAAAAGGCTTTCGCTCGTCTGTGGCACAACGGCCTCAAACTCAGCGACGCAGGGTTCCCCGACGGGCTCGTACGTCTCATACACTCATATCTCAAGGACAGGAGTTCAACACCGACGTGCAGGGCAAACAATCGACACGACATGGTATGCAGGCAGGAGTACCCCAAGGGCACTTACTGTTTAACCTCTACATTAACGACCTTCCAGCTACACACAACACGACGGTGGCAATCTACGCGGATGACACTGCCATCCTTGCCCAAGATTGGAAGCCGTCTAACATTAACTCACGACTACAGACTGCACTCAGAGCGGCAGAGCCTTGGCTGGTGAAACGGCGTGTTAGAGTAAACGTCGACAAGTGCGAAGCCGTTCTGTTCACTAGAAGACCGAAAGTACTGCGCAAACATCAGCACAGCAACCCAATAACTCTACATGCACGCCCAATACGTTTCCGCGAGAAGGTCAAATACCTCGGTGTCTGGCTGGACCGGAAACTACTCTGGGGGGACCACATTCAAAATGTGAACAACAAAACAAACGCGAGGCTCAAACAACTCTACCCTATGCTTAACAGGCGTAGCACACTGAATAGGAGGGTGTCTAGGTCCATGTACATGACACCTATTCGACCCCTGATGACGTACGCAGCCCTTGTCTGGAGATACGCTGCGCCCACACGCCTGCGCCGTCAGCAGCTCATACAGAACAAAGTACGCAAAATCATAAGCAACGCTCCACGCTACGCATGCACCGCGGACCTTCACCGGGAATATCGGCTAGATACCATCTTGCAGGTATTCCAAAAGCTCACTACACGACTGTATAATAGCACGAGACACTCGCGTAACCCGTTTATCTTTTCTCTGGGTAACTACGACCACAACCATAGATGGAAACATAATAGACCAAAGACACTATTGGCAAGGAACTAAACATCTATGGTCCATAGCACGCTAACACGACAGTACTGGCGAGCCCTTGCAACACAGCTACTACTGGTAACACCAGATGCTCGACCCGCCGAAAAACAGGCAACCGCAGGGAAATCGTACTGTACACAGCACGCAAAGCAAGGCCCCCCCCCCCCCCCCCCCCCACTACACTGTGAGCTGATCTATGACCGACGATCGGCCCACTAAAGTATGACGACCTTGAACTGTTACAGTGACGCAGCAACTGCAGCAAGCCCTACAACGAGCTTCCGCAACGACAAAGGTAACGATGCTCGATACCTCGCACTAACATAACCACACTTTGCATGCACTGTCGCAGCTAGCAAGCCGCTACTGCCCTTACTAACCGTCCTACTGTCGCAGAGATTTTTTTCCCTTACCGCTCGCCTTGGAACTTTTTTTTCCTCTGCCCTTACAACCGCTATTCTTCGATCGCTTTCGTCCACTTTCTATCTCCTGATGGGCCATGTAAATGACTAATCTTACCCAGACTCATTGATAACATCACAGCCAGCATCCTGTGACTCCTGATTCAAAAACCAGCATGTTATACGGAGGTGACAGTAGAACTTTTGGTTTGGTCACCACGTTGTTGTGGGCGTGGAGGGGCCCCATCCTATATGCAGGCTGGCTGCCTCATGCGTTACAGCCCTTGCACCATCGACTAGCCCCCTTCAGTTGTCTCTCCACCTGCCAGTTCGTCTCTCCCTCCCACTGCTAAAATGGCGCAAGAACTCTACGTAAGCACCCAACGATGAGAAAACTGCCGACAAAAACTCGTAGTCCTCAACACCTTTCTTAGGTTTCTAACACTATGGGATGTACATGTCTCCTTATATAATTACACAATTCGTATTTGTAATGCTACAAAA
Organism: Schistocerca cancellata; assembly: GCF_023864275.1. Classification (NCBI taxonomy): domain Eukaryota; kingdom Metazoa; phylum Arthropoda; class Insecta; order Orthoptera; family Acrididae; genus Schistocerca; species Schistocerca cancellata. The sequence continues at coordinate 826,035,886 of NC_064626.1, forward strand.
TGAGCGAACCAAGCAAGTACTCAGTGGTTACTAACGATTAACGTCACCAGACTTTTAATCTAAAGCCTCCTTCAACGTTCATGGAAAGTTGCCATCCAAATGTTTTTAAGATTAACTCTGAGTAAGTTTACCGTTAGAATATGGAACAGTTTTTCGATCTGACATCCGTTTATCCAATTACGTAGAGCTTTGAGATTCAAAAATTTCGAAAGGGACACTAGGTTCAAGAATAAAAAAAAGTTCGTAATATTACAGCACACTTGCAACTTGTGTATCATTAAGGTGTCAAGAGACGGTTGGAATTATTGCAGCAAAGTCTTATGAACGACTTAAAAACAAGTAGTTCACCTCTATTGCTGTCCATGACCAAGGGAGGCTTACAACAAAATTCAGATGCAGAATAGCCAAAGAAATGTCAGTTTAATCGGGTCACGAGTTTCGAATGACATTATGGCTTGAAAAGGAGATTTCATTTCGAATATAATTTGAGAAGTGAAGTTAAAGTGGAATAACAACAAATTATTTGCCAAAAACTGCAGTGGAACTGATGATTTCTCAATTTTTGCTAAAGAAGATGCTGAGTTGAAAGTGATACATCGAAGTCATGATTAATGACGAATTTAGGAGTGCATTGCATATGTAGAATGTACTTTCTTCAGTGTCACAACGGTAAATCTCCGTAAACCACATAAAGTATCTGACAGGATGCTTCGGAAAAAGAATTGTTTTGAAAACTAATGTAAAAAAAGAAAAGTACATTCGCTTAACAAATGACAAAGAGTGGGAGCAATAAATGCAATTGAAATTCAGATTTATCTATTATTCTTAACACATTTTTTTCTTAGATGACGAATAAGTGTTTTTACTCGTGTAAGTGAATAACGTCTCGAATAATATTCGGTATTTGCGAATTACGAATAGTAATTTATATCTTTCTTCGTCATTCGTATAAATTTCGCCAAGTTTGGTGCTAAGCGAAGTGCATCGCGCATGCTCACACTGCAAATTCGCAGCCTATTAGCAAGTGAGTTCAGGTCTGTGAAATCCGCGGGGCGTTCGCCAAACGTACTCGAGCCCTCACTCGCGCGCCGCAGGCGTGTGCCATGAGGTTGGTATGTGCGGTTGCAGGACTGTAGTGCGCAACTCAGAACACGGCAAAAAACTGTGTTGGCTGCCCCTTTTGAATAGAGGGATGAACTCGCCCAGTGCTGGGAAGGATAAAGCATTTCTGCCCAGGGGCCAAGTTATCTTGCATGAGCTTCTCCTTCATTGGAAAGACCAGACACGTTTATCAGTTGCAAAACGAGAAGACCTGTGATGATGTTGCCATTTCTTTCTCTAAAGCAGAATGAATGATAAAGTAGAGTTCGTAACATCTAAGCCCAAGGATACAGTCGTGTAAGAAAGGGAAATCAATAACAAAAGCCTTTTTCCTTGAATTTAATTTCTTACTCTCGTAAAAAATTTAGAATGTATCAGAAATGGTTTGTGTTCACGAATGTTCTACTAGTAAAACATTACTGCTGTCTTTCTGCACTTGTATTATCACAAACGGAATGTTGTGCCTCAGTATTAACAGCAACTGAAACGGAAACTTCCTTTGGGACTTATAATATTCTTCACAAATTATTTATTTTCTAGTTTGTCTCGTTCCTTTTTTCAGTCATGAGATGAAAAGCGTAATTCTATTGTAGTACCAGAATACCTTCTCAGATTTTCTGGATACAAATAAGTTACGAACGAGAAGAGGTACATTTATTATTGGTATTATTATTATTATTATTCTCCTAACCAATATAATATTTGACACTTAGAACGTTTGCTATGATTTTAGCTCTCAGGTGACATATGTCATGATTTCCTGAAGATGTAGACTTTTCTTCAGATTTTTGTGACGCTTTGTGTCTTGGTGATCACTTGACGTCGTTGCTCACAGAATACTAATTCCCATAGAGATCCGATTCATTTTTCAGCAACAAATGTAGTATACCAGCTGATTACCTCGCAATGTACATTTATTTATTTATACCAAGTTAGACAGAAAGTTTCATAATTATGCTTTACATGACACCCTGCTCTTATCCTCACCTCCCCCCCCCTCCTTCACCGACACACGAACCTATGGATCAATGGATCACTTACCATCAGCATGTAGCCAATGAGTCTAGAAACCCAGAATATAGTGTGCCACACTACTGACTGTTAACAAACAAAGCTACAAGCATATGGAACAGGCTGCCAGGTACAGAACGCTGTATGTTGTCCTCGATGGGGCGTATTCATCTGAGATAAGGTTAGTGTCCCAGGGAAGTGTGATAGGACTGCTGTTGTTTCCTATATACATAAATGATCTGGCGTATATGGTAAATAGCAGTCTGCTGCTATTTGCTCGCGATGCTGTGGTGTATGGGAAGGTGTCGTCGTTGAGTGGCTGTAGAAGGACACAAGTTGGTGTGTTGAATGACAGCTACCTCCATATGCTAAAGAATGTAAGTTAATAGAGATGAGTAGGATAAACAAACCCACAATGTGCCAGTACAGCATTGTCAGTGTGCTGCTTGACACAGTCACGTCGATTAAATATTTGGGCGTAACGTTGCAGAGCGATATGAAATGGAATGAGCACGTTAAGATCGTAGGCGAATGGTCGAATTAGTTTTATTGGAAGAATTTTAATGAAGTGTGGTTCATCTGTAAAGGTAGCTGCAAATGAGACACTGGTGAGACCAGCTGTTGAGTACTGTTCGAATGTTTGGGATCTGCACCAGGTCGGGTTAAAGGAAGACTTCGAAGCAGTTCCTGCTGGTGCAGGATTTTGTGCACGAACTGACCTCTCGATTCAGAGGAGGGCTGGTAATTTTGTTACAGGTAGTGTCGAAGATCACACAAGTATTACGCAGCGGGAACTCAAATGTGAATCACTGGAGGGAAGTCGACATTCTTTTCGAGGAGGAATATTGAGAAAGTTTAGAGAGACTAACTGCAGAACTATTCTACTGCCGCCAACCTACATTTCATGTAAGGACCATGCAGATAAGGTTCGAGAGATTAGGGCTCGTGTGCAGGCATATTGACAGTCGTTTTTCCCTCGCTCTATTTTGCGAGGGGAAAACGAATACCTATATTATGCGAGTGGAACAGGAAAGGAAATGACGAGTAGTGGTACAGGGTACCCTCCGTCACGCACCATATAGTCGCTTGCGGAGTATGTATATAGATGTAGATGTACTAAGGATTCAACATGAAAATACGTCTTTTCTGAACATTTATGTGTTCTATCCTTCTCATCCACACCACACCCCCGGGGGCAAAATGTCATCGGAGTCCCACTAGTCATCCCAGCGACCGCCGTAAATGTGGATATGGTAATAATATCCGTTCTTTTGTAAGTTACTAAATTTAGACTCCCTTGCCCCCTTTCCCCGCCCTCTCACATTTGTTGGGACTATCACACGAACTGACACTATAAATGTGCCTAAGTACAGTCCGTTATCTGACGTAAATAAGACAGAAGTGCGTGTCCAAGTACGATTGAATTTGTATGAGTTCAGGTTTCGATTTAAACAAGCAACTGTATCTGCATCTAAATCTATCGCGTATAATATTTTTTGTATCAATAAACACATCTGAATGAAAATTTATAATTTTTGTATCGTTAATGGTAAGTCATATGAACAGCCAGGTTGCTGCTATGCTATCCTGAAGTACACGAAAGGTTACCATTGATAAAATACAGCGGCGAAAATGGAAAGTACCATAAACCCTTTGGCATAACGCTACCAAACTGATGCTCCAGCATTTCCTTGCCTGTGGGACATGTTGAGTAAAATTTCCCAATGTCAGCTTATTTTCAGTAAACTGTGGGATACCTCCTGATATAGTGCCTGACCTCCTTTTGCCCGGCATAGTGCAGCAACTGGACGTGGAAATACGCTGCAGAAATATTGCTCCATGCTTCCTCTATAGATATTTATAATTGCGAAAGTGTTGCCAGTACAGGATGTGGTGCAAGAAATGAACTCTCGATTATGTTACATAAATGTTCGATGGGATTTATGTTGGGCGATCTGGGAGGTCAAATCGTTTGCTCCAGTTGTCCAGAATGTTCAAACCAATTGCGAACAATTGTGGCGTGGTGACTTGACATCGTTGTTTGAGAACATGACGTCCATGAAGTGATGAAAATCGTCTCCAAGTAGCCGAACATAATCATTTACAGTCAATTATCGGTTCAGTTGGAAGAGAGGACCCACTCCATTCCATGTAAACATAGCCTACATCATTACGAAGCTACCACCAGCTTGCACAGTGTCTTGTTGACAACTTTGGTCCATTGCTTCGCGGCGTCCGCACCACACTCGAACACTACCATCAGCTGTTGCCAACTCAAATCGTGACTCATCTCACCATGCCACGGTATTTCAGTCGTCCAACCAATATGGTCATGAGCCTAGAACAGACACTGCCGGCGATGCCGTGCATTAACCGCCAATTTTCGCCACACTGTCGTAAGGGATACTTTCGTCATTTACATCTACATGGATACTCAGCAAATCACATTTAAGTGCCTGGCCGTGGGTTCATCGAGCATTCTTCACAGCAACTCTCTACTATTCCACTCTCGAACAGCGCGCGGAGATAACGAGCAGCTATATCTTCCCGTGTGAGCTCTGATTTCCCTTATTTTATTGTGATGATCGTTCCTCCCTGTGTAGATTGGTGTCAACAAAATATTTTCGCGTTCAGAGGAGAAAGTTGATAATAGAAATTTCATGAGAAGATTCCATCGCAACGAAAAACGCCCTTGTTGTAACGGTGTCCATTCCAAATCCTATATCATGTCCATGAGACTCACTCCCCTGTTCCGCGATAGTAAGAAACGTGCTGCTCTTCTTTGAACTTTCTCGATGAAGCCCGTTAGTCCTCACTGGTAAGGGTCGCAGACCGCGCAGCAATACTCCAGAAGAGAATGGACATGCGTAGTGTAGGCAGTCTCTTTAGTAGAGCTGTTACATTTTCTAAGTGTTCTGCAATAAAACGCATTCTTTGGTTTGCCTTCCACACAGTATTTTCTATGTTTTCTTTCCAATTTAAATTTTTCGTGATTGTAATTTCTAGGCCTTTAGATTAGACTGTTTTATCGTGTAACCGAAGTTTAACGGATTCCTTTTAGCATTCATGTAGATGATCTCACATTTTTCATTACTTAGAGTAAATTACCAATTTTCGCACCATTCAGATATCTTTCCTAAGTCGTTTTGCAACTTGTTTTGATCTTTGTTGATTTTGTTAGTCGATAAACGACAACATCATCTACAAACAAACTAAGAAACGCTCTCCGATTGTCCGTTAAATCGTGTGCATAGATAAGGAACAGAGGAGGGCCTATAACACTACCTTGGGGAACACCGGAAATCACTTCTCTTTTACTCGATGACTTTCCTTCAATTACCACGAACTGTGACCTCTTTGACAGGAAATCACTTGTCCAGTCACGTAACTGAGAAGATATTCCAGAAGCAAGCAGTTTCACTACAAGCCACGTGTTTGGTAGTGTCAAAAGCCTTCTGGAAATCTAGAAATACGGAATCAATTTGAAATCCCGTATCAATTGCACTCAGAACTTCGCGTGTATTTCACAAAAATGATATTTTCTCAATACGTGTTGACAGTATGTCAACAGACTTTTACCTTCGAGGTAATTCCTAATGTTCGAATTCATTATATTTCCAAAATCCTGCTGCATATCGAACTTAATAATATGGGCATGTAATGTAGTGAAATACTTCTGTTATCTTTCTAGAATATTGGTGTGACCTGTGCAACTTTCCAGCCTTTGGGTACGGACCTTTCGTCGAGCTGGTGGTTGTATACGATTGTAAAGTATGGAGCTATTGCATCAGCGTACTCCGAAAGAACCTAATTGGTAAACAGTCTGGACCGGAAGACTTACTTTTATTAAGTGTTTTAAGTTGCTTCACTACCCCGGGAATATCTACTTCTAAGTTACTCATGTTGGCATCTGTTGTTGATTCGAATTCTGGAATATTTACTTTGTCTTCTCTGGTAAAGGATTTTCGAAAGGCTGTGTTTAGTAACTCTCCTTCGGCAGCACTGTCGTCGATAGTATTTCCATTGTGATCACGCAGAGAAGGCATTGATTGTGTCTTCCCGCTAGCTTACTCCACATACGACTAGAATCTCTTTGGATTTTCTGCCAGGTTTCGGGATGGAGTGCCGTTGTGGGAACTGTTAAAAGCATCTCACATTGATGTCCGCGCTAAATTTCGAGCTTCTCTAAAAGATCGCCAATATTGGAGATTTAGCGTTCGTTTAAATTTTCGTTGTTTCGTTGTTTCTGCTACAGTGTTCTGACCCGTTTCTTGTACTAAGGGAGATCAGCTCTGTCGTTTGTTAAATTATTTGGTATAAATCTCTCAGTTTCTGTCTATATTATTTCTTTGAATTTAAGCCAAATCTGGTCTATACTGACATTGTTAATTTGGAGGGAGTGGAGGTTATCTCTCAGGTAGGCATCAAGTGAATTTTTATCTGCTTAATTGAACATTGTTTTTCGGTTGTTTTTCGAGGATTTGTGGGTTACAATACCTAGTCTCGTTACGACAACCCTGTATTCACTAATCCCTGTATCTGTTTTGATATTCGTTATTAGCTCAGGATTATTTGTTGCTAAGAGGTCAAGTATGTTTTCACAACTGTTCGCTATTCGCATGGGCTCATGAACTAACTGCTCGAAATAATTTTCAGAGAATGCGTTTAGCATAATTTCGGATGATGTTTTATGTGTAACTCCGGATTTAAACAAGTATTTTAGCCAACATATCGAGGGTAATTAAAGTGACCATCAACCGTGACAGTATGAGTCGGGTACATGTTTGAAATTAAACTCAAGTTTTCTTTGAACCTTTCAACAATTGTATTATCTGAGTTGGAAGGATTCAGTTACTATTTTATTGCGGTTGCCAAGAATGACCTCTGTCCGTACTAACTCACAGGAACTATCTGCTTCAATTTCTCTACAAGATAACGTACTTCTAACAGTAACAAGCATCCCACCGCCAACTGTGTATAGCTTATCCTTTCGGAACACCGTTAGGCTCTTCGCAAAAATTTCAGCTGAACTTACCTACGGCATTAGCTAGCTTTCTGTGCCTATAACGATTTGAGCATCTCTGCCTCCTATTAGCAGTTGGAGTTCTGGTACTTTCCCAACACAGCTACGACAATTTACAGGTGTTATACCGATGGTTCCTGGATCTACGTTCTTCCTGTATTCGACCTTCACCTTTTGAGAATGAAGCCCTTTTTGTATTTCCCCGAGACCCTCTAACCTAAAAACCACCCAGTTCACGCCACACAGCCCCTGCTACCCGCGTAGCCGCTTCCTGCGTATAGTGGACTCTTGACCTATTTAGCGCAACCAACGCGGGACGTCGTACGACCCACACTGATTTCTGTGGTTATTTCACGCGGTGTTGCTCGTCTGTTAGCACTGAAAACTCTTCGCAAACGCCGCTGCACTCGGACGTTAAGCGAAGGCCGTCGGCCACTGCATTGTCGCGGTGAGATGTAATGCCTGAAGTATGTATGGTATTCTCGGCACACTCTTGACGCTGTGGATCTCGGAATATTCAGTTTCCTGACGATTTCCAAAATGAAACGTCTAGTTCCAACTACCATACCGCTTTCAAAGTCTGTCAATTCCTGTCGACACGTCGGAAACCTTCTCATAAAAATCAACAAATGACAGCTCCGCCACTGCACTGCCCTTTTATACCTCATTTACGAGATATCATCGTCATCTGCATATGCGCTTATCACTATCCCATGACTTCTACATCTACATCTACATCCATACTCCGCAAGCCACCCGACGGTGAGTGGCGGAGGGTACCTTGAGTACCTCTACCGGTTCTCCCTTCTATTCCAGTCTCGTATCGTTCGTGGAAAGAAGGATTGTCGGTATGCTTCTGTGTGGGCTCTAATCTCTCTGATTTTATCCTCATGGTCTCTTGGCGAGATATACGTAGGAGGGAGCAATACACTGCTTGACTCCTCGGTGAAGGTATGTTCTCGAAACTTCAACAAAAGCCCGTACCGAGCTACTGAGCGTCTCACCTGCAGAGTCTTCCACTGGAGTTTATCTATCATCTCCGTAACGCTTTCGCGATTACTAAATGATCCTGTAACGAAGCGCGCTGCTCTCCGTTGGATCTTCTCTATCTCTTCTATCAACCCTATCTGGTACGGATCCCACACTGCTGAGCAGTATTCAAGCAGTGGGCGAACGAGTGTACTGTAACCTACTTCCTTTGTTTTCGGATTGCATTTCCTTAGGATTCTTCCAATGAATCTCAGTCTGGCATCTGCTTTACCGACGATCAACTTTATATGATCATTCCTTTTTAAATCACTCCTAATGCCCACTCCCAGATAATTTATGGAATTAACTGCTTCCAGTTGCTGCCCTGCTATTTTGTAGCTAAACGATAAGGGATCTATCTTTCTATGTATACGCAGCATATTACACTTGTCTACATTGAGATTCAATTGCCATTCCCTGCACCATGCGTCAATTCACTGCAGATCCTCCTGCATTTCAGTACAATTCTCCATTGTTACAACCTCTCGATACACCACAGCATCATCTGCAAAAAGCCTCAGTGAACTTCCGATGTCATCCACAAGGTCATTTATGTTATATTGTGAATAGCAACGGTCCTATGACACTCCCCTGCGGCACACCTGAAATCACTTTTACTTCGGAAGACTTCTCTCCATTGAGAATGACATGCTGCGTTCTGTTATCTAGGAACTCTTAAATCCAATCACACAATTGGTCTGATAGTCCATATGCTCTTACTTTGTTTATTAAACGACTGTGGGGAACTGTATCGAACACCTTGCGGAAGTCAAGAAACACGGCATCTACCTGTGAACCCGTGTCTATGGCCCTCTGAGTCTCGTGGACGAATAGCGCGAGCTGGGTTTCACACGACAGTCTTTTTCGAAACCCATGCTGATTCCTGCAGAGTAGATTTCTAGTCTCCAGAAAAGTCATTACACTCGAACATAATACGTGTTCCAAAATTCTACAACTCATCGACGTTAGAGATATAGGTCTATAGTTCTGTACATCTGTTCGACGTCCCTTCTTGAAGACGGGGATGACCTGTGCCCTTTTCCAATCCTTTGGAACGCTACGCTCTTCTAGAGACCTTTTCTCACCTTAGTGTACTTTCAATTCAGAAAAAAACAATTCGTAGAGATGAAGAATGGTTGTCAGTATACGATGGCTACTGGGTATGTCTACAGATAGTGGAAGATTTTAGGCGGAGATTGAAATACAGCATGCTCAGAGAAGGTGCATAAGCAGCTTATTACCATCTTTTGGACTCTGGATCAGGTAGCAAAATGATCGAAGAATGAAACATGACGAGATCGACTCAGAAGAGGAGTGTAGCAAAAGAGTAGGCACGCGTCCTTCCAGGACTATCATAGCATTTTCGAACTGGTTGTAACGAACAGACTCATGACAACAGCAGAAATTCGTTCAGATGTTGCAAGGAGAGTGTCACAACAATTTGTGGGAGACAGATTACTGGAGGCAGAATTGAGATATCGAGTTGCTATGCTTCTGTTACCGTCGACATCATACAGCAGACAACAGAGACTTGCATGGCGTGGAATGAGAATCAATTGGAACACTGAGTAGCATTCTGTGGTGTTCATTGATGAGCCTCTCTTCTGCCTGTGGAGTTCAGATGAATGCCAACGTGTCCGTAGAGGATCTGCTGAAAGTTCACAGGAAGCACATCCAAGTATCTCCTCGTCCTGGAATCACGGTTTGAGCAGCTGATTATTTAAAAACAAATAAAAGGTGTTATTGGACATGACAAAAGCGCTGATTCGGTAACTATTCGAGGAAGGCAGAATGCTAATCAGGACGTGTCGAGAAGGTAAACCCTGCCGTCATATCGTTCATGACTAGAACATCAAATTGCACATACAGGGGCGACAAAAGTCATGGCAACCTTCTAATATCGATTCGCAACTACTGTTTCCCGACACAGTGCACCAGCTCGAGTCGTTGGAACTCCTCTGCAGAAATAATGAGCAGTGCTGCCTCTATAGCCGCCCATAATTGTGAAACTGTTGCCGGTGCAGGATTTTGTGCACGAACTGTCCTCTCGATTATGACCCATAAATCTTCGATGGGATTCACGTCGGGCCATCTGGATGGCCACATCATTTGCACCAATTTTCCAGAGTGTTCTTCAAATCAATTGTGAACAACTGTGGCCTGGTGGCATGGTGCACTATCATTCACAAAAATTCCATTGTTCTTAGGGAACATGTAGTCCATGAATGACTGAAGATCGTCTCCAAGCAGCCGAACATAATAATTTCCAATCAATGATCGGTTCAGTTGGACCAGATGACCCAGTCCATTCCATGTATACACAGACCACACCATTACGGAGCCACCATCAACTTGCACAGTACCTTGTTGACAACCTGGGTCCAAGGCTTCATGATCGAAGATCTGATCTGATCTGAGCAGCACAGAGTATTCCAGTCTTGTAGGTTCCAGCCTTTATGGTCACGATCCCAGGAGAGGCGCTGTAGGCGATGCCGTGTTGTTACTAAAGGCACTCGCGTCGATAGTCTGCTGCCGTAACCCATTAACGCCAAATTTCACTACACTTTCGTAACGGATACGATCGTCGCACGTACCACATTAATTTCTGCGGTTGTTTCACGCAGTATTGCTTGTCTGTTAGCACTGACAACTCTACGCAAACACCGCAGCACTCGGTCATTTATCCGTGGTGACTGGTAATTCCTGAAATATGGTATTCTCGCCACACACTGGACGCTATGGCTCTCTGAATATTGAATTCCCTAACGAATTCCGAAATGGAATGTCCCATGCCTCTAGCTCCAACTACCACTCCGCTGTTAATTTCCGTCGTGCAGCCATAATCATTTCGGAAAACTTTCATTCGATTACCTGAGTACAAATGCCAGCTCCGCCAATACACTGCCCTTTTATACCTTGGGCACGCGGTACTACCACCATCAGTATATGTCCATATCACTATCGCATGACAGTGTATTACAGCAGGATAATGCAAAACCCCATACTGTAGTTCACACCATAAATTCCTTGAGGAGTGTACGGATGCTTGAGACCTTGACTGGCCTGGTCAGTTCCCTGATGTGCCAGCCACAGATTTTTGGTGCAATACAAAGACTTATAATTTTATTCCAGCCTCCGGACAGCAGTCTTCATCAAATGACACTGCAGGTGTTTTAGGCATAGCAATGAATTCAAGATTACATTCAGGGATTGGTTGCTTCAACACCGTAACAAATACATGAGGGCATTTTTTTCCGTTGGGTTCACTCCTCATACTCATGTTGATGATGGACATCACTTCTGAATGGAATGTAGTCATTTAATATCCGTTATGTAAGAGCTCAGATGGAAACTCACTTCTAAGCAAAGAAGAGAATGCAGAAAGGTGGAAGGTGTATATAGAGGGTCTATACATGGGCAATGTTATTGAGGACAATATTATAGAAATCGAAGAGAATGTAGATGAAGATGAAATAGGAGAAATGATACTGCGTGAAGAGTTTGACAGAGCACTGAAAGGCCTAAGTCGAAACAAGGCCACGGGAGTAGACAGCATCCCATTAGAACTACTGACAGCCTTGGGAGAGCTAGGCATAACAAAACTCTCCCACCTGGTGAGCAAGATGTATGAGACAAACGAAATACCCTATGATTTCAAGAAGAATATAATAATTGCAATCCTAAAGGAAGCAGGTGTTGACAGATGTGAAAATTACCGAATTATCAGTTTAGTAAGCCACGGCAGCAAAATACTAACACGAATTCTTTACAGGCGAATGGAATAACTGGTAGAAGCCGACCTTGGAGAAGATGAGTATGTATTCCGTAGAAATGTTGGAACACGTGAGGCAATGATGACCCTACGACTTATCTCAGAAAATAGATTAAAGAAAGGCAAACCTACGTTTCTAGCATTTGTATAATTAGAGAAAGCTTTTGACAATGTTGACTGGAATACTCTCTTTCAAATTCTCAAGGTATCAGGGGTAAAATATAGGGAGCGAAAGGCTATTTACAATTTGTACAGAAACCAGATGGCAGTTATAAGAGTCGATGGGGATGAAAGGGAAGCAGTGGTTGGGAAGGGAGTGAGACAGGGTTGTAGCCTACGCCCGATGTTATTCAATCTGTATATTGAGCAAGCTGTAAAGGAAACAAAAGAAAAATTCGGAGTTGGAATTAAAATCCATGGAGAAGAAACAAAAACTTTGAGGTTCGCCGATGACACTGTATTTCTGTCAGAGACAGCAAAGGACTTGGAAGAGCAGTTGAACGGAATGGACAGTGTCTTGAAAGGAGGATGAACATCAACAAAAGCAAAACGAGGATAATGGAATGTAGTGGAATTAAGTCGGGTGATGCTAAGGGAATTAGCCTAGGAAATGAGACACTTAAAGTAGTAAAGGAGTTTTGCTATTTGGGGAGCAAAATAACTGATGATGGTCGAAGTAGAGAGGATATAAAATGTAGACTGGCAATGGCAAGGAAAGCGTTTCTGAAGAAGAAAAATTTGTTAACTTCGAGTATAAAACAAGTGTCAGGAAGTCGTTTCTGAAAGTATTTGTATGGAGTGTAGCCATGTATGGAAGTGAAACATGGACGATAAATAGTTTGGACAAGAAGAGAATAGAAGCTTCCGAAATGCGGTGCTTCAGAAGAATGCTGAAGATTAGATGGGTAGATCACATAATTAATGAGGAGGTATCGAATAGATTTGGAGAGAAGAGAAATTTATGACACAACTTGACTAGAAGAAGGGATCAGTTGGTAGGACATGTTCTGAGGCATCAAGGGATCACCAAATTAGTATTGGGGGGCAGCGTGGAGGGTAAAAGTCGTAGAGGGAGACCAAGAGATGAATACACTAAGCAGATTCAGAAGGATGTAGGTTGCAGTAGGTGCAGGGAGATAAAGAATCTTGCACTGGATAGAGTAGCATGGAGAGCTGCATCAAACCAGTCTCTGGACTGAAGACCACAACTACAGCACAATGTAATGAGCATATCCGCAAAGTTTGATACGTATCGGATTGGTGTGATTCATGATGTATGTTTTCCATTCCGTCAATGTAGTTGTAGATCGTTTGCAACACTAAGAATCGATCGCAAGTTTACGGAATATTGGCAAAATCCCTAGAAAACAGCGTATATTTCTCCCATCGGATCAGCGACGATTGGCCGCAAGAAGACCCGCCAGTGCAGAGGAAACACGAGCCGGCAGCTGCTGCGCCGCGGCCCACGCTGCAGGAAGCTCCTCCCACTGGCCGGCCGTGCCGCACGAGCGCTGGCGGCGCCGCAGCTGCGCGGCGCGTCTCGTGGTTTGAGCGAGGCGAGCGGTACGTGGAACCCAGGGGCGGCCTCGTTAACCTTTCCCTCAGAAGGCGTGATCAAGCCGCGTCTGACAACGCACGTTCCCAGAAAGTGGCGCTGCAACGGGAGAAGAAGCTCGTATCACTGTTGGAGACGATCCACGTGCAAAACGTACCGAAACTGTACCGACAAAGTTTACGATGTACACAATACGCAGTTGAGTGATCGACGTTCAAAGATGTGTGAAACGGCTGACTTCACTCATGTACTACTGGCAATTAAAATTGCTACACTACGAAGATGACGTGCTACAGACGCGAAATTTAACCGACAGGAAGAAGATGCTGTGATATGGAAATGATTAGCTTTTCAGAGCATTCACACAAGGTTGCCGCCGGTGGCGACACCTACAACGTGCTGACATGAGGAAAGTTTCCAACCGATCTCTCGCACACAAACAGCAGTTGGCCGGCGTTGCCTGGTGAAACGTTGTTGTGATGCCTCGTGTAAGAAGGAGAAATGCGTACCATCACGTTTCCGACTTTGATAAAGGTCGGATTGTAGCCTATAGCGATTGCGGTTTATCGTATCGCGACATTGCTGCTCGCGTTGGTCGGGATCCAATGACTCTTAGCAGAATATGGAATCGGTGGGTTCAGGAGGGTAATACTAAACGCCGTGCTGGATCCAAACGGTCTCGTATCACTAGCATCTTATCCGCATGGCTGTAACGGATCGTGCAGCCACGTCTCGATCCCTGAGTCAACAGATGGGGAGCCGGCCGCGGTGGTCTAGTGGTTCTAGGCGCGCAGTCCGGAACCGCGGGACTGCTACGGTCGCAGGTTCGAATCCTGCCTCGGGCATGGATGTGTGTGATGTCCTTAGGTTAGTTAGGTATAAGTAGTTCTAAGTTCTAGGGGACTGATGACCACAGCAGTTAAGTCTCATAGTGCTCAGAGCCATTTGAACCATTTTTTTTCAACAGATGGGGACGTTTGCAAGACAACAACCATCTGCACGAACAGTCTGACGACGTTTGTAGCAGCATGGACTATCAGCTCGGAGACCATGGCTGCGGTTACACTTGGAGCTGCATCACAGACGGAAGCGCCTGCGATAGTGTACTCAACGACGAACCTGGGTGCACGAATGGCAAAACGTCATGTTTGGCGACATCGCGGTGAACGCACATTCCAAGCCTGTGTTTGTCATCGCCATACTGGCGTATCACCCGGCGTGATCGTATGGGGTGCCACTGGTTACATGTCTCGGTCACTTCTTGTTCGCATTGACGGCACTTTCAACAGTGGACGTTACATTTCACATGTGTTACGACCCGTGGCTCTACCCTTCATTCGATCCCTGCGAAACCCTTCATTTCAGCAGGATAATGCACGACCGCACGTTGCAGGTCCTGTACGGGCCTTTCTGGATATAGAAAATGTTCGACTGCTGCCCTGGCCAGCACATTCTCCAAATATTTCACCATTTGCAAACGTCTGGTCAATGACAGCCAAGCAACTGGCTCGTCACAATACGCCAGTCACTACTCTTGCTGAACTGTGGTATCGTGTTGAAGCTGCTTGGGCAGCTGTACCTGTACACGCCATCCAAGCTCTGTTTGACTCAATGCCCAGTCGTATCAAGGCCGTTATTACGGCCAGAGGTGGTTGTTCCGGGTACTGATTTCTCAGGATCTACGCACCTAAATTGCTTGAAAATCTAATCACATGTCAGTTCTTGTATAATATATTTGTCCAATGAATACCCGTTTATCATCTGCATTTCTTCTTGGTGTAGCAGATTTAATGGCCAGTAGTGTATATCGGAAGAAACAGCACCCTGTTGTTGAAAACGCACTGGTGTGCAAAACTTAGTTACGAAAATAACTTTCACGCGATGTGTCACTGGCAAGTAACATAGCTCGATGAAACTTGGACCAAACATAGAAAGAACAACTCCAGTATAGCAATGAAGGTAACCGGAAGAAATACGCAATAAGACGAACAGAAATGACACTTTTATTCAAAGACAATAATAACACAGACATTACGAAAGACTAGACATAGTTATCAGCAGGATGCGTGATTACCACGGACGGCATCTCATGCTCTACATCGTGCTGCCATGCTGGCCACTAGGTTGGCAACGAGTTCTTGTGGTAGCGTGCTCCATTCCTCCAATACGTCTCTCCAACGCGTCTGGCAAGTGCTCAATGCAATTTAAGTCGGGGGAACGGGCAGGCCAACCCATTCACCGAACATTTTCTAGTTCCAAGAACTCCTCCACCCGTCCAATTCGATACGGCCGCGCATTGTCATCCATAAACGTGAAGTCAGGGCCGAATGTAGCCCTGAAGAGACACACATGGAGAAAGAATAGTGCAGCGGTAACTGACCGGTGTGTGTAAAATGTTCAAAGATTTGGAGGTCAGTACCCCCGTTATGACTCACACACCACAACACATGGACCACCAAGACGAACATTTCCGACAGTGTTCCTGGGTGCATTACCCGTTCCCATCTTTCGCTGCATGAGGGTACGTCCAGCTGGCGGAAGTAAAGCTGTGAGGGCAGGTCGTGAGTCGTACACTGACAGCATTTGTCCGCAGAAGGCAAAGGCCTCAGGCTCGAGATCCAGTCTGGCACAGAGTATTAATCTACCAGGAAGCTTCAAGTAACGGCAGACTATGCTGCAGAATGAAAACTCATTCCGAAAAAGATTAAATTTCTTGAAAGTAATCAGGGTAATTAAGAAAAATCCACCAGATACATATCTAATAGTACGCTTTAAAATTCGAAGTGAAATACTGAACTTTAAATTGTCAGACACCTCATTTGCTTTCTCTCGATCTAAACTGGTGGGCATAAATTAAAGACGAAAATAACTTTCACCTGATGTGTCACTGACAAGTAATATAGCTCGACGTAACTTGGACTATACATAGAAAGAACTGTTGCAACATACTATAGAAGCTGAATGAAAGATATATGCAATGATTCGAATAAAATGATACTTTTATTCAAAGACAAATTTTACAATTTTCTTGAAGTCCCAATGAAGTTAGCTTTCAACAACATATTGCAGGACTGCATGTTGCCTATGCTTCAGAACTTACATCTGAAAGCATCTGCTCGTGGGTTATTGAAGGACTGGCAGTCCACTACTCACTATCCACTACTGTTTATGACTGACATCTGTAATCTTCATACGGCGGCAGGTGGGAACACGTAATACACGTTGTCGAACATAATCGTTTTGACGGTTGTGTGTTATGTTATGTTGATACATAATGTTGCATGGGAGTATTCACCTCCAAATCTTTGAACACAGTACACTCACTGGACAACATTATTGTGGCACAGTACTCCTTCGCCAGGTGCATTTTTTCCCGTGCGTGCTCGGACCTGACTTCAGTCTTATTGATGATAATGAACGACTGCGTCGACCATTGCAGGTATAGGAGTTCTTGGAACGAGAGGATATTTGGCGGATGGAGTAGCCTGACCGTTCTCTCAGCTTAAAACCCACCGAGCACGTGTGCATCTACAAAAGCGTCGGAAACGCCACTGTCGAAAGTTCACATGGCCCTCCAGACGTCGTCGCACTGTCCGTATGGATACTTGACTTGATGCAAACAAGCCCATTTCTTAACTAAAGATACATTAAGTGGATGTACGGTGCTGCACGTCCAGTTAAACAACATGTTTAGCCTCTCGGGCGCTAATCCTGTAGAATCGTAGAGATCCTGACCAAAGTGAGAAGCAGTGTTGCGGAACGTCACACCTCAGCCTCATTAGACCACGGACCCTGCAGCAGATGAACTCCAACGCCACGATCTTCTTACGAACAAAGTTCAGATGCAGTCTTTAAACGGTAAATTTGCGTCTGAACTTTGTTTGTTGGTAAAAAGATCGTGGTGTTGGAGTTCATCAGCTGCAGGGTCGTGACCTATGAGACATATATATATATACATGGTGTTACAAAAAGGTACGGCCAACCTTTCAGGAAACATTCCTCACACACAAAGAAAGAAAATATGGTATGTGGACATGTGTCCGGAAACGCTTACTTTCCATGTTAGAGCTCATTTTATTACTTCTCTTCAAATCACATTAATCATGGAATGGAAACACACAGCAACAGAACGTACCAGCGTGACTTTGTTACAGGAAATGTTCAAAATGTCCTCAGTTAGCGAGGATACATGCATCCACCCTCCATCGCATGGAATCCCTGATGCGCTGATGCAGCCCTGGAGAATGGCGTATTGTATCACACCCGTCCACAATACGAGCACGAAGAGTCTCTACATTTGGTACCGGGGTTGCGTAGACAAGAGCTTTCAAATGCCCCCATAAATGAAAGTCAAGAGGGTTGAGGTCAGGAGAGCGTGGAGGCCATGGAACTGGTCCGCCTCTGCCAATCCATCGGTCACCGAATCTGTTGAAAAGCGTACGAACACTTCGACTGAAATGTACAGGAGATCCATCTTGCATGATCAACATTTTGTGTCGTACTTGTAAAGGCACATGTTCTAGCAGCACAGGTAGAGTATCCCGTATGAAACCATGATAACGTGCTCCATTGAGCGTAGGTGGAAGAACATGGGGCCCAATCAGGACATCACCAACAATGCCTGCCCAAACGTTCACAGAAAATCTGTGTTGATGACGTGATTGCACAATTGCGTGCGGATTCTCGTCAGCCCACACATGTTGATTGTGAAAATTTACAATTTGATCACGTTGGAATGAAGCCTCATCCGTAGAGTGAACATTTGCATTGAAATGAGGATTGGCACATTGTTGGATGAACCATTCGCAGAAGTGTACCCGTGGAGGCCAATCAGTTGCTGATAGTGCCTGCACAGTCTGTACATGGTACGGAAACAAATGATTCTCCCGTAGCACTCTCCATACAGTGACGTGGTCAACGTTACCTTGTACAGCAGCAACTTCTCTGACGCTGACATTAGGGTTATCGTCAACTGCACGAAGAATTGCCTCGTCCATTGCAGGTGTCCTCGTCGTTCTAGGTCTTCCCCAGTCGCGAGTCATAGGCTGGAATGTTCCGTGCTCCCTACACGCCTATCAATTGCTTCGAACGTCTTCCTGTCGGGACACCTTCGTTCTGGAAATGTCTCGATACAAACGTACCGAGCCACGGCTATTGCCCCGTGCTAATCCATACATCAAATGGGCATCTGCCAACTCCGCATTTGTAAACATTGCACTGACTGCAAAACCACGTTCGTGATGAACACTAACCTTTTGATGCTACGTACTGATGTGCTTGATGCTAGTACTGTAGAGCAATGAGTCGCATGCCAACACAAGCACCGAAGTCAACATTACCTTCCTTCAATTGGGCCAACTGGCGGTGAATCGAGGAAGTACATTACATACTGACGAAACTAAAATGAGCTCTAACATGGAAATTAAGCGTTTCCGGACACATGTCCACATAACATCTTTTCTTTATTTGTGTGTGAGGAATGTTTCCTGAAAGTCTGGTCGCACCTTTTTGTAACACCCTGTATATGCTTTTTGTAGCATTACTATATCAGGCTGTCCAGGACCAGTAGGATACCCATCATTCTTTTAAGACAGTATCATCTATATCATCAGTTCAACGAATGGGATGTAGAATCCTCCAGTGGCACACACGACTCATAAGATCTAACAGACTGCTCCCTGCAGTGCATATCAACATGATTTGGGTTTAACGTCTTGTTTAGATTCTTCAAGTACAACATTATATGACAAAATCGGATTCTTGGGAAATGTGACATTCACTGCCCTATTCATCCGCTAAACTATGCAGTGCCAGCACCGAACAGTACTGCGAACGCTACAGTTACCACTGGAGTTCATGTCAGGACGTAAAAACTGCTTGGTAGTTCATATAAGTTTCATTTTATTGCCCATAGAGACCAGTGTAAATTTTCGTAAAGAGCCAGACACCTCACGTATTCAATTTTCGATACTCTAAAGCTCACGATACGGTATGGGGGTTCCAGGAAACAGACTGAAATGCCGCAACTTTTCTTCAACTGTTAGCAGACTACAATCTTATATTGTTAAACGATGTACCTTCATGTTATCGGTCCAACTAAGTGTTGATATTTCCTTCTGTCTTCCATCTCTCCCTCTGAAATCGTCTGAAAGCCACTTTGGCGTCAGAGCATCATTCCATGTACTCTGACCACTTTCAAAACAAGCCCATCTACTTTTTATTCTGATCACTTTCACAACAAACTCATCTCCTTCTCGATATAGCTGGATCAGGCGAATGGAACAGTGACAGGGCCAACTGGGGCGGTAATTCGACATGGGTAGAAGAGGATATGAACAATTTTCCCCTCCACTTATTTTGATGCACAGTCTATGAGTGGCTCCTGGAGAGCTGTAGAGCCATCCCAAGGAAAACTGATCACAGCTTCCAGAAAACGCAGCCCTCGATATTAATGGAACCCGAAGTGCTTTGAGAATGTTAGTGATTCGGGAAAATAGACATCAGCCCACTAGGCGCGGTTCACACTGAGAGAATACGATAGGCAGACGACATAGTAGTCTATGTGTTATCTTTGTGTCTTTATTTTTTTTTTTTTGTAAGGAAACAATTTATTTTTGGAATACTTTCCTTATTCAGCTTCCTGTTATTATTCTTTATTTGTTTACGTTTATTTCTAGTTCTAACTATAAATTTTCTGTTCAATTTTCATACTTTTAGTACCAGTACAATTCGTTATTTCGTTATTACTTCACTAATTTCGCAGGACTCTGCTTCAGACGATTAATTTACTGCCTTACTTCCATTTTTATTTAGCAGATTATTATCATATTACTGTTTTTACTCATCACTAGAACCATTAATAATACACTCTGTTTTTATTCCGATTATCTGCTGCGCGCAGATTATTCTAGCTCTGTCTCCTCCTGTTCTCAGCCGGCTGCTCAACGGCTCGTGCAAAGCCTGCTAGCCTTGGCCACTAAAACCTACCTTCTCCCTGAAGATACCTGCCTCTTTCACTTCCTGGAACCCGGCTCCCCTACCTCAAAGCGCCCAAGCATGCTTTGTTCCCCCAAAATCGCTGGCCCAGAGTTGCGAATATCCAACAGTGGCATTTTGTCGAGCTTTGCAAGCACACTAAGCTCCATATTGCACACATAAATGTCCAGTCTCTGCCAGCTCATTTTGACGAGTTCCATGATATCTTTCAAGACATAGACATTCATTAAATACACTCCTGGAAATTGAAATAAGAACACCGTGAATTCATTGTCCCAGGAAGGGGAAACTTTATTGACACATTCCTGGGGTCAGATACATCACATGATCACACTGACAGAACCACAGGCACATAGACACAGGCAACAGAGCAGGCACAATGTCGGCACTAGTACAGTGTATATCCACCTTTCGCAGCAATGCAGGCTGCTATTCTCCCATGGAGACGATCGTAGAGATGCTGGATGTAGTCCTGTGGAACGGCTTGCTATGCCATTTCCACCTGGCGCCTCAGTTGGACCAGCGTTCGTGCTGGACGTGCAGACCACGTGAGACGACGCTTCATCCAGTCCCAAACATGCTCAGTCGGGGACAGATCCGGAGATCTTGCTGGCCAGGGTAGTTGACTTACACCTTCTAGAGCACGTTGGGTGGCACGGGATACATGCGGACGTGCATTGTCCTGTTGGAACAGCAAGTTCCCTTGCCGGTCTAGGAATGGTAGAACGATGGGTTCGATGACGATTTGGATGTACCGTGCACTATTCAGTGTCCCCTCGACGATCACCAGTGGTGTACGGCCAGTGTAGGAGATCGCTCCCCACACCATGATGCCGGGTGTTGGCCCTGTGTGCCTCGGTCGTATGCAGTCCTGATTGTGGCGCTCACCTGCACGGCGCCAAACACGCATACGACCATCATTGGCACCAAGGCAGAAGCGACTCTCATCGCTGAAGACGACACGTCTCCATTCGTCCCTCCATTCACGCCTGTCGCGACACCACTGGAGGCGGGCTGCACGATGTTGGGGCGTGAGCGGAAGACGGCCTAACGGTGTGCGGGACCGTAGCCCAGCTTCATGGAGACGGTTGCGAATGGTCCTCGCCGATACCCCAGGAGCAACAGTGTCCCTAATTTGCTGGGAAGTGGCGGTGCGGTCCCCTACGGCACTGCGTAGGATCCTACGGTCTTGGCGTGCATCCGTGCGTCGCTGCGGTCCGGTCCCAGGTCGACGGGCACGTGCACCTTCCGCCGACCACTGGCGACAACATCGATGTACTGTGGAGACCTCACGCCCCACGTGTTGAGCAATTCGGCGGTACGTCCACCCGGCCTCCCGCATGCCCACTATACGCCCTCGCTCAAAGTCCGTCAACTGCACATACGGTTCACGTCCACGCTGTCGCGGCATGCTACCAGTGTTAAAGACTGCGATGGAGCTCCGTATGCCACGGCAAACTGGCTGACACTGACGGCGGCGGTGCACAAATGCTGCGCAGCTAGCGCCATTCGACGGCCAACACCGCGGTTCCTGGTGTGTCCGCTGTGCCGTGCGTGTGATCATTGCTTGTACAGCCCTCTCGCAGTGTCCGGAGCAAGTATGGTGGGTCTGACACACCGGTGTCAATGTGTTCTTTTTTCCATTTCCAGGAGTGTACTTCTGTCGGAGACCTGGCTCAAGTCGAGTATTCCCACAAGTTCAGTAATTCTAAACTTCTACATCTTCCTAAGACATCACAGATGTAAACAACGAGGGGCTGGAGTAGGTGTGTACATACGCTCTGATTTATCGCCTACTGTGCCACACACATCCAGCAATAACGAAGATAAACAAGAGGAATACACACTGATAGAAAAAAATCGCAACACACAAAAAAAATTAATGTAGAGTAATGAAATTTCGGGAATATATTTGTCTAGGTAATCTATTTAAGTGATCAACATTGCGAGATCACAGGTTAATGCAAGCGCGAAGTAAGCGATTGCAGATGCGAAATGCTGGTAGATTAATAACTTGTTTAACCGTCAGAATGCTGAATGTAAGCATGCAGGCGTAATGTGTTGTACAGGTGCCAGATGTCAAATTTTGGAATGGAGATCCATGCCTGTTGCGCTTGATAGGTCAATACAGGGACGGTTAATGTTGCTTGTGGATGACGCTGGAATTGACGTCCCATGATGTCCCATATGTGCTCCATTGGAAATAGATCTGGTGATCCAGCAGGCCACGGCAACATGTCGACACTCTTTAGAGCAAGTTCAGTTACAATAGTGGTACGTGGGCTAGCGTTATCCTGTTGGAAGACACCAACTGGAAAGCTGTTCTTGAATGGCAGCGCAACAGGCTGAATCACCAAACTGACGTACAAATTTGCAGTCAGGGTACGTGGGATAACCATTAGAGTGGTCCTGTTGTCATACAAAATCGCACCTTAGACCATAACTCAAGGTATGGGTCCAGTGTGGTTGGTTGCAAGCCCTCAAATGGTCTCCTTCTAACCAACACGTGGCCATCATTAGCACGAAGGCAGAACAAGCTTTTATCAGGAAAGACAACAGACCCCTACCTGTCACTTGACACCACTGAAGTCACAAATGACGGTGGTATGGAGTCAGTGGAATGCACGCTACAAAGCATCTGGCTCGGAGTTGTACATGAAATGAACAATCTGTAAAAGTTTGAAGTGTCACTGTGGTGCCAATTACTACTTTTGCTGCTGCAGATGCTGTACAATGCACCAGAGCCATACGCTGAACATGATGGATGGTCTTTCCTCTCGGTAGTGCGACATGGCCATCAGGAGACCGGTCCTCTTGCGACAGTACATTCTCGTGACCACCGCCGGCAGCAATCATGTACAGTGGCTACATTCCTGTCAAGGCATTCTGCAGTATCGCAGAAGGAACATCCAGCTTCTCGTAGCCTATTACATGACAGTGTTCGAACTCAGTGAGGTGTTCATAATGACCTCTTTGTCGCGTTAAAGGCGTTCTTGCATAACATCAGCTCACCACTTCTAATCTCAGAGACAGCTATAGCTCACTACCGTTACAGCGCGTATTTAAAGCAAACCTGATATCATCCTCCTAATGACGCTATTAGCGCCACTGGTGCGAAATTTAAATAATCGCCTTTCAGATTTCGATTTTGTCGCACGGTTACTTCTTTATGCTGCGATTTTTGTTTCCGTTAGTGGAAGTCTCTTAACAGAAAGTGCCTGATATGTGTCGGTCTGCTTCGAAGCTGCTCTTTCAAGTCTTCGATCGACATACAAGCATATAAGTATATCTGGTCACACTATCATAAATTTTCTATAAATGAGTCCTCCCAGAAGCAGACGCTTCCATCTCTAAACGTGTCGCTACTTCAGCTTACTCCTAGCCATAATAAGAACAACAGTCACACTCTCACATATATATTTGCAACGAAATCACCAACCAGAGTATTTGGTACCTCTCAAATATCTGCACCTGGCATGTTCACCCATGACACAGTTTTCATGATGTACTCGCTAGAATGTCGCAGATAGAAACCGCAGCGGACTACATATCAAGATTTCAAAAGCATTAATTTATGTGACTTACAGCTGAGCTGCAAGAAGTAGTTTAGGGGAGGTCTTCTATTCCTTTCTTGGACATGAATGAAAAACTTCATGATTTACTAACAAACGTACTCAACTATGTAACAAATATGCTCCCCTAAAGACCATAAAAGCAAGAACGAAACCTGTGTCGTGGCTAACTGGGAACTAAAACAGTTTATGAAGTCAGAGACGGTGCTTATCGGGCATACAAACTACGCCAGACACCTGGAAATCATATTACTTACAAGCAGAAGCACAAGAGAGTCGGTCTAGCTGTGCGAAATGCAAAACTCAATGCATTAACTGACAACAGAAATAGACCATCGATCCTATGGAGAAACCTGTATGGTCTTGGTATAGGGAAAGTAAAAGGTGCAGCTAATCTCATTGTCCTAGTCGAAGAATTGAATCGGTACTTCACATTAGCTACGACCCCAACTGAACCAAAAACGAAACGAAACGAAACTTACTGATTACTTCATGGGGATAAACGACTAGCTACAAAAAATATATCTAAAGCATGTTATAAGTAATACAATAAAAAAAAGCCATCATGCGTATCTGATCAGCATAATGGACACGATGGCATCACTGTCCAAATGAGTCACACTGTATCAAATGTCTCGACCGCTCACGACAGACGGCTACAAAACCATGCTGATTGTTGGTACTGCATATTATGTCCCACATTACTCCCGCTGATATAATTAATACTATACTTTCAAATTGATCACTCTTCCTGCGTCATTTCACGTATTTTTTGCGTGTTTACTCCCGCACCTTTCCAGTGATACACGATATTGTATCTCATCCTACGAACCCCTCCCTACCCCCGACACTTTCTTCGTTCTCTCCCAGGTCGCACCTTTATATATATATATATATATATATATATATATATATATATATATATATATATATATATATATATATATACTTTGATCTTTGTGACTTCTCGCCAATTTTAGCGAGTTTTCGCCTTTCGCTATCGTCGATTCCTTCAGATTTCATTTTGTTTTCCCCCCTTTTGCATCCATTTCATTCTTTTAGTATATTTTCACACGTATTTGGGTGTATTTTTGCGAAAATTTCCGGACGTAATTCTACATTATTTACGTAATTTTTCGCATTTTTCCACCTTGCTCCTTCCATCTGCGTCAATACAGAGAAGTCTTTTTATCCCTAGCCAGATCCCAGTCCCACATAGTGTTCCTTCGTTGTGATTGGCTCATGGAATCCCCCTAATGGCCTTACCATCAAATTACCCACCTCTGGCTGCCACCCCTCCTTCCACAATGACCTCCACGTGTTCAAATTCCGCCTATGCTTAGCCCTCACCAACATAGTCCTGCAAAACCATACCAGTCAAGCCCAAACTCCTTACAGTACCTTCTCTCAATCCACAAGATACTCCTGCTATGCAATTCCAAATTCCTGGAACCCATAACACGCATTGAAATTCTTGCCCTGCAGGAACTAGAGCCATATGCACGACGCCATCTCAAAAAGCTCTCCATCCTGCTTACTTCCTACTCCCACCTTGGAGCGCCACTGTCCACCACCTCTACAGCAACCTCCAAACCTCCCCCACGCCACCTCATAGCTGACAAACCCTGTCTCGCATACCTGCTACACTTACCCCACCCTCCAAATCTCACTTCCATCACCACACAGAATCCAGAACCTAAACAGACCCACAACCTAGTAATGAACCGTTCCAAAGGCCTCACCTTTTGCCCCACTCCCAAATTCAATCATGTTCTCTCCTTTTCCCGGTCCCTACAGTGGAAACACTTTTTCGCCACCAACCCTACCAATCAGACTCAACCACAGACCAATATTAAACATCATCAAACAGCTCACTCCTCCATCCATCTGTGATCCATCCCCTCTGCCCCCAAACCACCCCCTGTTAACTTTCTATACTTTCTTAACTTCAAACCTTGTCTCACCATCATTCCCAAAATTACTTAACATGCAGACTAACCTTACATCCGAAGAAAGAAGCACAGTCCACCATCTAAAAACTGTTCCCAACATAATAATCCTACCTGTGGACGAAGGCTCCACCACAGTTGTTCTTAACCGCAAGGATTACCTGGCAGAAGGACTCCACCAGCTGTCAGAGACTTCTACCTACAAACCTTGCCACAGTGACCCCATTCCAGTAATCCAGCGGGATTTCCGGTCACTACTCAGGACCATCCCAGAACCTCTCCCCAGAGTCCATCTCTCTACACACCCCTACCACTCCCAACACTCCTTCCTTCTACATGTTTCCTAAAGTCCATAAACCTAACAACCCAGAGTGCCCCATTGTGGCTGGTTATTGCGTCCCCACTGAAAGAATCTCTGCTAATGTACACTAACACCTTCAGCCTACTACCCAGAAACTATATAAAAGATACCAACCATTTCCTCCGCCGACTCTCCACAGTTGCCATCTATTTACCTCACAGTGCCTTGCTCGTCACTATTGAAGCCACCTCCCTGCGCATTAACATTCCTAATGCCCATGGCCTTACCGCTATTGAACACTACTTTTCCCAACGCCCGACGGATGCCAAACCAACAACCTCTTTCCTAGTCGCCGTAACCAACTATATCCTCACCCACAATTACTTCTCCTTTGAAGGCATTACCTACAAACAAATTTGAGGTATGGCTATGGGTACCTGCATGGTACCATCCTATGCCAACCTATTCATGGACCACCAGAGGAATCCTCCCTGAACTCCCAGAATCCTAAACCCCTCACCTGGTTCAGATTCATTGATGACATCTTTGCTGTTTGGATCGAAGATAAGGACACTCTATCCACATTTCTCCAGAACCTCAACAACTTCTCCCTCATTTGATTCACCTGGTCCTACTCAACGCAAAAAGCCACCTTCTTAGACATTGACCTCCATCTCGAAGATGACTACATCAGTACCTCTGTCCATATCAAACCTACTTACTACCAGCAATACTTCCACTTCAACAGCTGCCACACATTCCATACTAAGAAGTCCCTTCCATACAGACTAGCCAGCTATGGTCATTACATCTGCAGTGATGAGCAGTCCCTCTTTAAATATACTGAGGGTCTCACTGAAGCCTTCACTGACAGTCATTATCCTCCCAACCTTAAACAAAAGCAAACCTCCTGTGCCTTATCTTTCCATTCTCCCACCACCTCCTAAAGCCCCACTGTCTGGCCACAGAGGAGCAATCCCCTCGTAACTCAGTACCAACTAGGACTGGAGAAACTGAATTACATTCACCACAAGGGTTTCGATTGCCTCTCGTCGTGCCCTGAAATGAGAAATGTCCTGCCCACTATGCTTTCCACCGCTCCCACAGTGGCATTCCACCATCCACAGAACCTACACAATATATTCATCCATCCTTACACAACCCCTGCTCCCAATCCCGTACATCATGGCTCATACTTCTGTAATAGACCTAGATGCAAAACCTGTCCCATACATACTCCCACCACCACCTACTCCAGTCCGGTCACTAACATCACCTATCCCATCAAAGGCAGGGCTACATGTGAAACCAGTCATGTGGTATACAAGCTAAGCTGCAACCACTGTGCTGCATTCTATGTAGGCATGACAACCAACAAGCTGTCTGTCCGCATAAATGGCCACTGACAAACTGTGGCCAGGAAGCAAGTGGACCACCCTGTTGCTGAACACACTGCCAAACATGATATCCCTCATTTCAATGACTGCTTCACGGCCTGTGCCACATGGATCCTTCCCACCAACACCAGCTTTTCTGAATTGTGCAGATGGGAACTTTCCCTGCAACACATCCTACATTCCCATAACCCTCTGTTCCTCAACCTTCATTAGTCGCTGTCCTCACCCATCCAGCACCTTCCCTCCTCCCATTCCAGTACTACACATCCGTCATTCCACCACTACACCCAGTCTTTTTTTTATTTATTTTATTTTATTTTTTATGTATTTCTCTCCTTTTCCACTACTTCGCCCCACTCCCCACTGCCCAACCTGCAGCACTTCACTGTTCACCATCCCCACCATACTATTCCTCCCCTCCCCACCCCAGCCTCCTTCTTTCTCCACCCAGTCGTCACTGCCATCATGCACTGGTGCTACTGCTCGCAGTGTGGTTTCAGTTGCTTGAGACAGCTGTTGTGTATGAGAGTTGCGTTTGCGTGGGTGTGTTTGTGCGTATGTGTGTCTATTGTTGACAAAGGGCATTGGCCAAAAGCTTCAAGTGTGAAAATCGTTTTGTTGTGCGTCTCTGCGACTTAGCATCTTCACCATATGGTGAGTAGCAACTTTCCTTCTCATAATATTCAAACACTATTGACAAATTTTGAAGACCTAGACAAGGACCGTTGTTTCTTAATGTCAAAAGGAACGTGGTTCCAACTCTTACTTGAAGGATACTCCTCATCTCTGTTTGTAATATTATTAGATAGATGGATTTCAATGGCTTCTTTCACTACACAGTCCCAATACTGCGATGCATGGGCAGCCACTTGTGGCTCACCGTACAACATTTTATGTCCTTCAGTAAGACAGTGTTCCACCACTGCAAATATTTCTGGCTGAAGTAAATGCGTGTTACGTTGGTGCTCCATGCAACGATCCCAGACCATATGAATCATTTGTCCAATATAGACTTTCCCACAATGGCAGGGAATCTTGTAGACTCTGGGCTTTCTAAAACTCAAACCATTCTTCACTGAGCCCGGCAGGGCTCTGGTCTTAGCTGACGGACGAAATACACTTTTAGTATTAAATTTCTTTAAAATTCTACCTATTTTTGAAGATATGCTACCTGAAGAAGGTAGGTATGCCACCGATTTGCTTGTATCTTCTGTTGGTTCCCGCAAAGGTCCAATTAGTAGAGAACAACGGACCTTATTGTCAGTTTAACATTCTGCTTGAACACAGCTTTTAGATGGTCTAGTTCTTGCGTCAAACGATCAGCATCTGAGACGGTGTAAACTCTTTTTACCAATATACAGAAGACTCCGTTGCGTTGGTACGATTGATGGCAACCTGATGTATGAAGATATCAGTCTGTATTCTTGGGCTTACGATAAACACTATGTCCTAATGTCCCATCATACCCCCTGTAGACCAAGGGCACAATCCACAGCTGCATTCCTACTGCTTGCATATTTCTCATATGCAGGCAGTATTTTGTAATGTAGTTAACAAGCAAAGCTTTGTTGTTTACCATTATACACTGAAGGAAAAAATAGCAGCACCAAAAAAAAAATTAATGTAGAGTAATGAAATTTCGGGAATACATTTGTGTAGATAACGTATTTAAGTGATTAATACTGCGAGAACACTGTTTAAAGTATGTGCGAGATAGCTGTTTCAAATGTGAAATGCTGATACATTAATTATCGGTTGGTTGGTTTAATGAGGGGGGAAGGGACCAAATTGCTAGGTCATTGGTCCCTAAATGTAATCGGTGTAACCACTAGCAAGTTGAATGCAAGCACTCATGCATTTTGTTATACAAGTGCCAGATATTAATTTCTGGGATGGAGTTCCATGCCTGTTGGGCTTGGTTAGTCACTACTGGGATGGTTAGTGATGGTTGTGGATGACGCTGGAGTTGGCGTCCGATGGTGTCACTTACGAGCCCGATTGGAGACAGATTTGATGGCCGAACAGGACAAGGAAACATGTCGACACTGTATGGATTATGTTAGGTTACAACAGTGGTACGTGGCCGAGTGTTATCCTTTTGGAAAACACCCCCAAGAGAGCTGTTCATGAATGGCAGGACAACAAGTCGAGCCGGCCGGTGCAGCCGAGCGGTTCTAGGCGCTTCAGTCTAGAACCGTGCGACTGCTACTGTCGCAGGTTCGAATCCTGCCTCGGGCATGGATGTGTATGATGTCCTTAGGTTAGTTAGGTTTAAGTAAGGGACTGATGACCTCAGATATCAAGTCCCATAGTGCTCAGAGCCATTTGAACCAATTTGAATAACAGGTCGAATCACGACACTGACATGCAAATTTGGAGTCAGGGTATGTGGGATAACCACGAGAGAGCTCCTGCTGTCATATGAAATCGCAACCCAGACCATTACTCTACATCTACATCTACATCTACATCTACATTTATACTCCGCAAGCCACCCAACGGTGTGTGGCGGAGGGCACTTTACGTGCCACTGTCATTATCTCCCTTTCCTGTTCCAGTCGCGTATGGTTCGCGGGAAGAACGACTGCCTGAAAGCCTCTGTGCGCGCTCTAATCTCTCTAATTTTACATTCGTGATCTCCTCGGGAGGTATAAGTAGGGGGAAGCAATATATTCGATACCTCATCCAGAAACGCACCCTCTCGAAACCTGGCGAGCAAGCTACACCGCGATGCAGAGCGCCTCTCTTGCAGAGTCTGCCACTTGAGTTTGTTAAACATCTCCGTAACGCTATCACGGTTACCAAATAACCTTGTGACGAAACGCGCCGCTCTCCTTTGGATCTTCTCTATCTCCTCCGTCAACCCGATCTGGTACGGATCCCACACTGATGAGCAATACTCAAGTATAGGTCGAACGAGTGTTTTGTAAGCCACCTCCTTTGTTGATGGACTACATTTTCTAAGGACTCTCCCAATGAATCTCAACCTGGTACCCGCCTTACCAACAATTAATTTTATATGATCATTCCACTTCAAATCGTTCCGCACGCATACTCCCAGATATTTTACAGAAGTAACTGCTACCAGTGTTTGTTCCGCTATCATATAATCATACAATAAAGGATCCTTTTTTCTATGTATTCGCAATACATTACATTTGTCTATGTTAAGGGTCAGTTGCCACTCCCTGCACCAAGTGCCTATCCGCTGCAGATCTTCCTGCATTTCGCTACAATTTTCTAATGCTGCAACTTCTCTGTATACTACAGCATCATCCGCGAAAAGCCGCATGGAACTTCCGACACTATCTAGTCTACTGGTGTAGGTCCAGTGTGTCTAGCACGCAAACTGACTAATTACAGGCCCTCAATTGGTCTCCTACTAACCAACATATGGTCATCACTGGCATCAAGGGACAACCAGTTTTCATCAGAAAATACAACAGACTTCCACCTTGCCCTCCAATGACCTCTCGCTTGACACCACTGAAATCCCAAATGATGGTGGTTTGGGGTCAGCGGAAAGCACACTACAGGGTGTCTGGCTCGGAGTTTTCCTTGAAGTAACCGATTTGTAGTAGTTCGTTGTGCCAATGTGTTGCCAATGGTGCTCAAATTGCTGCTGCAGGTGCAGTGCGATGGGCCAGAGCCGTACGCCGAACACAATAGTATTCCCTCTTGGTAGTGCCATGTGGCCTCCCGGGGCCCAGTCTTATTGCGACTGTAGATTCTCGTGTCCACTGCTGGCAGCAGTCATGTACAGTGGATACACTCTGTCAAGTCTTTGTACGATATCGCAGAAGTAAATCCAGCTTCTTGTAGCCACATTACACGATCTCGTTCAAATTCAATGAGGTGTTGATAATGGCGTCTTTGTCGCCTTAAATGCGTTCTTGACTAACATCAACTCACCACGTCCGATCTCAAAGGCAACAACGTTCACGACCGTTACAGCGTGTATTCGAAGCAATTTCGGTATGCATCCTCATAGTAAGTCCTGTTCTCACTTAAATCAAAACACGCAAATTTATTGCTGTGAGAGACATGAAATAGTCCTGCAGCTAGTATCACGCTCTGCGGATAATTTAAGAGATTGTTTCACTCTGTTGATATATATGATGATATAGGTCCAACCTAACATGTGCCACATAGCCACTCTCTCACAGAGGTTGTACCAACAAAGAGCAATGAAAACTTTTGCTCTTGGCCTTTCAGTCTATGGCGCGACATTCGTAAAGTGTTCCACACAGGGCGCCAGAACTAAACTCGCGCCTAACGATGTAAAGCCTAAAATCCCGTAGCTGAATGGTCAGTGCAGCTGATTACCATAATGAGGGCGGAAAACTTCGCGAGAAGGAGCATTTGCCTTAATAAAACTTTGAATGTCATACTTTAATTCGAGTTTCTTTTTCCCCAGAATGTTTATCTGTCTTGACTGTCACACACTATTAAAACTTTCAGCTTCCGTACTGTAGGCTATTTCTCGATTCGTAGTTTCATTCTGTATGTTTATGTGCTTTATCAACCAGAATGCTAATGGTGTCGCTAACCACAGTTTCGTTTTCACTGATTGGCATGTAAACACTGCCTTACATATTGTACTGCCTTTTTGCTAGAACAGTACCTTTATCTGGAAATACATTTAATTGTTATGACTTGTTTTTTCTTGATGGCGTTAACACCGGGCACACATTTATCATGAACTTGCCAACAGTTGCTATTTTAAATTATCTGTGTTCGACACACTTTTTACTGTACAGCACTTTTCACTGGTTATATATTTGCTTAGTTTTTGCTCCATCTCACTGATTTTTGCGAAAAGTGCATCTCTGTCCACTTGTTGCACTTTAATTATTTTGGATTTCGATGTTGAGTTGTCTTTGTCGCCACCATCTTTACGCATTTTGCATATAATAAGCTGGAATTTATGTCAATTTTCGTGAACTGCAAATTCGTTACGATTCTACTCTCTTCCACCTTCAATAAAAGAAGAAATATTACAGCCGCGGCGCCTCTGGCACCCCTCTCAAACTGTCGCCATGTAGCGGCTTGTGTCACTGAGCATATGGACTGAAATGTTTTTTTTTTTAATTTTTATTTTTTTTAATCAGTGGTACAAAACCACGAAGGCTGTCGATGGTTGCCAAAGGAAACTGAACTCCTCTATTAATCAAAAACATATGAATGCATGCTTTCTGATCAGCAACCTGAAGGAGGAAGCTGTAGGTGAATGCTATATTTGAAATTCACAAAGGTTGTATTGGCCTGTATTTTCAAAAAAGATACATAAATCAGAAGGAAATGTTAAAACGCGTTAAAAAAATATAAAATCACTCCGGGTATTTTAGAAGTGAAACAACAAAATTGAGTGAGAAATTAAAGTTTATAATGTGGGACAAAACGTTCAATCATTTGCTGCAGTAATGCTGTAGAAAGAAAAAAGGGTAAAAATAAATAAACATAAACAGTAAAGAACGTTTTAATGTGCCCATGTACGATGCGCATAGCCAATCCTTAGGCTGGATAAAAAATGAAGGGATGTTCTCATTATTAAGACAGTCCAAAAAGCCACAGCTGGAATATTTGTGGTTGCCAACACCACACTGATGTCCAGTTTGTAAAGTCCAAGTTTAGAGAGTGTATGATGCCATACAACCCGAAAACCTCAAGAAGCTGAATATGGGAAAACAGAACAACGCAGAGACCCTTTACTAAAGGGGAGAAAAATGGCTTCTGCTTTCACATATGAGATTTTGAAGTTAACTATGGTCCACTCTGTATATCAACCCCCCGCCCCCCTCTTCCAACAGGAAATCGCTGCTTCCTATCCCCACAGCATTTCTTTCACGATAGTAAAATGTGTTCCAAGTGCGGTTGAATTCGATTCAGGGGTTTAAGAAGATCTTGGATTTGCCTGCACACGCGCTTGTCATCTATATATAACAAATTTCATCTACATCTGTACACAAATTTCGCTTGTATCTATAGCGAATTTCACCCTGTAGTTTCGTTTTCAAGCAGCACAATAGCCTATTTATGATGTTATATCTCCTTAACTATGTGTTGTACAATGATACAATTTTGCATAATTAACATTATGCCTGATGTTGCAGTATCACTGCATGAACAGCCAAAATGTAGTAAGTGATAAACTTTTT
Organism: Schistocerca cancellata; assembly: GCF_023864275.1. Lineage (NCBI taxonomy): Eukaryota > Metazoa > Arthropoda > Insecta > Orthoptera > Acrididae > Schistocerca > Schistocerca cancellata. The sequence goes on from NC_064626.1 coordinate 826,069,750, forward strand.
TCCTTTCATAATTTTTTGGGGGGGAAGGGAAGGTGTCATCAGTGAGAATTAAAGTGTCATGAAGATTTGAAGTGCAACACTTGTTGCAAGTCACTAAGTGCCCTCATTCTCAAATACTGGATGAATATATTCTGGCTATTTGCACGTCATAGGCTATGCTTTTGTTCAACCTCACCTTTTTGAGAGAGAGGTGATTGTTGTTCCACGGTGGTTCTTTCCAAACAATAAGTGATATGTGTGGTGTCACCGCCAGACACCACACTTGCTAGGTGGTAGCCTTTAAATCGGCCGCGGTCCGTTAGTATACGTCGGACCCGCGTGTCGCCACTATCAGTGATTGCAGACCGGGCGCCGCCACACGGCAGGTCTAGAGAGAGACTTCCTAGCACTCGCCCAGTTGTACAGCCGACTTTGCTAGCGATGGTTCACTGACAAATTACGCTCTCATTTGCCGAGACGATAGTTAGTATAGCCTTCAGCTACGTCATTTGCTACGACCTAGCAAGGCGCCATTACCAGTTACTATTGATGCTGTAAAACATGTACCGTCAATTATGGATTAAAGTTAAGTATTCCATCAGCTGCGCACTTTTTTTTACTAGTCTCAATTCCGTTAACTGTTCCAGACCTCAAGCCAGCCTGCGTGAGCTAAAACGCGTGCCTTTCGGATTCCAAATAGTGGGTTGGCTGTCTTGCCAATCCACAACAATATGTGCACCACGTTTAGTTGAAGTCAATCCAGGATGAGATAAGTAACATACATACATCTACTTCTATAATGTGTATGGATAAATAATATATTTCGAACGACGTTTACATCTTGGTACAAATATTTTCATCTGGCACCATTTCAGAGAGCGGCATGTCAGTTTAAGTTGGTGCTGCCATCACTAAATGAAGTTGGGTCCATGGCGTGAGTAGTTGAATTAGCACTATTCAAGCACAAAGGGATATTATTAGATTTGTGATATGAATAAAATCTCTCTGACTAGTTATTATTAGCCTTAGAGCATTCTGATTATCTAATAAATTACAACCACTCTGTCAGCATAATACCATCTACTTTGGCTATGCTCAGTGATGAGGAATGAACTGTTTACTGACACAATCTTATGCCCTCAGATGTGGCACCTCCCTCCTCTCCTTCACCACTGCATAGCTAATAATGAGATGTAAACAGTGTGGTAGCAACACTTCATCCCAGTCCGCAGTTTTCAGCAGCTCCAAGAGTGCTCAGCTTATGACGTCACACATATTAATATACACTAGGTTAAGTGAAGTGTTTTAGTAGCACTGAGCGTAGCTGCTAAACGAACATCACTCATACAGAATCTCTGCAGAGTTGAGCACTGTCAAATGAACTTTTTGAAACTTGATGGAGCAACAGAGGGAAGCTCAAGAATATCAGGAGCAACTAGAGGCAAATCGTCAGCAATGTCTAGAGCAGGGGGAGATCTTGTTAAAATATCCAGAGCACGCTGGCCCTGTGGTTAAAGACATTGTATTTGCATCTGGAAGGACGGCAGTTCCATTTCCTATTTGGCATTCCAGAGTTTGGTTTTACATCTTAGCATCTCCATTTCACAAGAAATGGAAGTGTGAAGCAGACTCAATGTTCACCCTTTGAAATACAACATGTCTAAAGTAGTAAAACAGACAGACGCAGAAGCAGTATATATCACTCAGTTTAAAAGTACACACAGATCCTATCTGATGGACAGATGAGCCTGACAGAAGTACTGCAAGGATTATACTAACTCAACACGTCTTCCACGACTGATGCTGTTGAAGCATTTCCAGTGCCACTGTCACAGATTCATCTCAGAGACTAATGCTTGGATTTGCATGCTGCAAACACCCAAGCTAAAGTATCATATGCCACTGATGACCCTCAAAGGAGGTTTCATCTGTCACCACTAGAACCAACATAATCCTCACATTCAGCATCTTTGCTACTGTTATATCCACCCTGAGTTCAATAGCTGGTACCATTGTCAGGAGGGCAATGCATGGAGCACATTTTCAACACTTTCCGTACTCGTCTGTGGTGAATGCCCATATTATGTTCCACTCTTACCTCACATGTTGTTGTTTGATGAAATCGATGACATGCTTGCTGATATTGACATGAAGTATGCATGAACTATGTTCTGGGTTTGACACTAATTATTCTCCTTTCCTGTAATGACTGGCACATGTGAATCTTTTTGTCTGTTTGTATGTGGTTTGGGAGGTGATAGGTATGTTAAATCCTTGGAATCTTATGATGATACCCATAGGCACCACAAGCTACTGCACAGTATGTGGTGGAGGGTACCTTGTACCACTACTAGTCATTTCTTCTCCTGCTCCATTCACAAATAGACCGAGTGGAAAACAACTGTTTATATGCCTCCATACAAGTCACAATCTCTCTCGTCTTATCATCTTCTTGGTCTTTACACGAAATGTTCATTGGAGGCAATAAAATAGCTCTTCAGTCAGCCACAAATGCTGGTTCTCTAAATTTGCTCAATATTACTCCCCAAGAAGAATGCTGTCTTCCCTCCAGTGATTCCCATTTTAATTCCCAAAGCATCTCTGTAATACTTACTTGCTGTTTAAACCTACCGATAGCAAATCTAGCAGTCTGCCTCTGAGTTACTTCAAAGCCTTCCTTTAATTTGACCTGGTACAGATCCCAAACATTTGAACAGTATTGAACTATGGGTCGCACTAGTGTCCTGTATGTGGTCTCCTTTACAGATGAATGACACTTTCCTAAAATTCTTCCAGTAAACCAAAGTCGACCTTTCGCCTACTACAATACTATAATACTTCACAACATTACACCAAGATACACTCCTGGAAATTGAAATAAGAACACCGTGAATTCATTGTCCCAGGAAGGGGAAACTTTATTGACACATTCCTGGGGTCAGATACATCACATGATCACACTGACAGAACCACAGGCACATAGACACAGGCAACAGAGCATGCACAATGTCGGCACTAGTACAGTGTATATCCACCTTTCGCAGCAATGCAGGCTGCTATTCTCCCATGGAGACGATCGTAGAGATGCTGGATGTAGTCCTGTGGAACGGCTTGCCATGCCATTTCCACCTGGCGCCTCAGTTGGACCAGCGTTCGTGCTGGACGTGCAGACCGCGTGAGACGACGCTTCATCCAGTCCCAAACAAGCTCAATGGGGGACAGATCCGGAGATCTTGCTGGCCAGGGTAGTTGACTTACACCTTCTAAGCACGTTGGGTGGCACGGGATACATGCGGACGTGCATTGTCCTGTTGGAACAGCAAATACCCTTGCCGGTCTAGGAATGGTAGAACAATGGGTTCGATGACGGTTTGGATGTACCGTGCACTATTCAGTGTCCCCTCGACGATCACCAGTGGTGTACGGCCAGTGTAGGAGATCGCTCCCCACACCATGATGCCGGGTGTTGGCCCTGTGTGCCTCGGTCGTATGCAGTCCTGATTGTGGCGCTCACCTGCAAGGCGCCAAACACGCATACGACCATCATTGGCACCAAGGCAGAAGCGACTCTCATCGCTGAAGACGACACGTCTCCATTCGTCCCTCCATTCACGCCTGTCGCGACACCACTGGAGGCGGGTTGCACGATGTTGGGGCGTGAGCGGAAGACGGCCTAACGGTGTGCGGGACCGTAGCCCAGCTTCATGGAGACGGTTGCGAATGGTCCTCGCCGATACCCCAGGAGCAACAGTGTCCCTAATTTGCTGGGAAGTGGCGGTGCAGTCCCCTACGGCACTGCGTAGGATCCTACGGTCTTGGCGTGCATCCGTGCGTCGCTGCGGTCCGGTCCCAGGTCGACGGGCACGTGCACCTTCCGCCGACCACTGGCGACAACATCGATGTACTGTGGAGACCTCACGCCCCACGTGTTGAGCAATTCGGCGGTACGTCCACCCGGCCTCCCGCATGCCCACTATACGCCCTCGCTCAAAGTCCGTCAACTGCACATACGGTTCACGTCCACGCTGTCGCGGCATGCTACCAGTGTTAAAGACTGCGTTGGAGCTCCGTATGCCACGGCAAACTGGCTGACACTGACGGCGGCGGTGCACAAATGCTGCGCAGCTAGCGCCATTCGACGGCCAACACCGCGGTTCCTGGTGTGTCCGCTGTGCCGTGCGTGTGATCATTGCTTGTACAGCCCTCTCGCAGTGTCCAGAGCAAGTATGGTGGGTCTAACACACCGATGTCAATGTGTTCTTTTTTCCATTTCCAGGAGTGTATTTAATCAATGTGACTGTGTTAAGCAGATCGCTGCTGAAGCTGTACTCCAAAATTATGGGATTGTTTTTCCTACTCACTTTCATTAACTTACATTTTTCTTTATTTAGCGCTAGCTACCATTCATCACACAACTAGAAATTTCGTCTAAGTCATCTTGTATTCAACTATAGTCACTCAACGACGACATCACCTCATAAACCAAAACATCATCAGTAAACAGCCTCAGACCACTGCTTATGCTGTCTGACAGATCATTTACATATATAGAAAATAACAGCTGTTCAATCTCACTTCCCTGGGGCACTCCTGACGATACCCTTGTCTCTGATGAACACCCATTGGCGAAGGCAACATACTTGGTTCTGCATTTAAGAAATCTTTCAGCCATTCACATACCTGGGAAGCCATTCCGTATGCTTTTACATTCGTTAACGGTTGGCAATGTGTCAAAAGCTTTGTGGAAATTTAGGCATATGGAATCCGCCTGATACTCTTCATCCATGATTCGCAGGACCTCATATGAGGAAAGTGCAAGCTGAATTTTGCATGGGCGATGCTTCCTAAGACCGTGTTGATCTGTGGACAGAATATTTTCCCTTTCAGGTAAATTTATTGTATTCAAACTGAGAATATGTCCAAGGATTCTGCAGCAAATCGAGGTTTAAGATGTTGGTCTGTAATTACGTGAGTCCGTTCTTTTACCCTTCTTATATACAGGAGTCACCTGCGCTTTTCTCCGTTTGCTTGAGACTTTACACTGGGCGAGGAGTTCGCTATGAATGCAAGCTACGTAAGGGTTATTGCTGTAGAGAACTCTTTGTCAAACCAAACTGGGACTCCATCACAACCTAGGGACTTATTTGCTTTCAGTCCTTTTAGCTGTTTCTCTACACCAGGGATGCTCATTACTATGTCCATATGGGAGTCTGTGTGATGGTCAAACGAGAAAGTATGGTTCGCCCGTGTGAATGACTTCCTTCAGCGAAATTTAAAACTTCAGCTTTACTTTTGCTGTCTCTTAACTGCCACACGAGACAGGTCAATGTGTGGCTGAACAGAAGCCTTAGACCCACATAATGACTTTACGTAGGACCAGGATTTTCTCGGGTTCTCGGCGCGAACTATTGCTGAAGTACGACGGTGGTAGTGGTTGAATTTCTATTAACTTTTGCCATTTGCGTGTTTTCTTTTAAACTGAGAGTGCAACAGACTTTGCTTGCTCAGCGTTTTTCGAATTTCGTTGTTAAACTATGATGCATCTTTTCCATCCTTAATCCACTTACCTGGTAGATACTTTTCCAGAGTATGACGTAAAATCCACTGAAATCTCTGCATCCATTTTACTGGAACTAAATGATGTCAGTTCATTCTGTCAGCCCTTCCTAGCGGAAATATTCTTCTAGCTTTCTTGATTGATTTATTGACTTTAGTAACCAAAGTCACTATGATGACGTCAGGGTCCCTAGTCCTTTCTGTACTGATGCTGTTGATTAGGTCAGTCCTGTTTGTAGCTATAAGGTCCAGAATATTTTCATTGAATCTGGGTTATTGAACTAGCTACTGAAGATAGTTTTCAGAAAACCTGTTCAAAAGAACGTTCCAAGACTGTTTGTCTGCACCACCAAACGCACTCAGCATCAAAACTGGCAGCATCTCCAACATCCACTGAATCATCAGCTTCAGAAACACCTCCAGCATCCACTGAAACAGCAGCTACAACTACAGATACAACAAGTATGGTGGCACGTCCAGGGGTAAGAAATACAAGGAGCAGGAAACGTGTAATTCTTAAGGATTTTTGGTACCCAGCCTCAGCGAGGAACAGCCAGTAACAATGGGAAACATAAGTACAAACTCCTCTCAATCTAATTTCAAAAATTTAAAAATAATGAGCCTTAACATACAATGCATTAAAAATAAAATATTAGAACTTGAGATTGCAGCCACCGAAGCTAGTATAGATTGTATTTGCATTCAAGAACATTGGTGTATGAGTTATGAACTAGAAAATATTTGCATTTCCCCATACAAATTATTAAGTCATTATTGAAGGAAGGAAACAAGACATGGTGGTGTTTGCATTTATGTAAAACCTGGAGTTAAGGTTAAAAATATGACTGTAACTGAATCCTTGAGTGAAGAAAAACATTTTGAGACTGCAGCAATACAGTTGAATATGCAAAAGAGTAAATTAATAATAATGTCAGTGTACAGATCACCGTGTGGTGATCCTGAAATTTTTAGAAATAAGTTAGAGGCATTGCTCAAAATATTACATCATAAAAAATCAACAATAATTATAAGTGGAGATTTTAATGTCAACTTATTGACTGAAGGTGCATCCAAAGATCAGTTCCTGAATGTTTTACAGAGCTTCAATTTGTATCCACATATAACTAACCCTACAAGAATACCAAACTCTTCAAAAAGCCTCATAGATAATATCTTCACAAATATAGATGCCATAGATATAGATGTAATAAATGTTGACCTAGGAATATCTGATCACAATGCACTCATACTTAAATTTCCCACAGCCCCTGTGACCAAAAATAGTTCATACCAAATGTACAAAAGAACCTTCTCCACAAATAGTTGCAGTCACTTCATAAATACACTGGCTAACCAATCATGGGCAGAAGTATTGTTACAAACTAGCACAAACACTGCATATAATGTTTTTTCTTCCCTGTTTATGTTGAATTTTGAATTGTGTTTTCCTAAGAAACTTGTCAAAACAAACACATATGGGCATACACATGCTAACTCCTGGATCACAACAGGTATTAGAAATTCCTCCAGGACCATGAAAATGCTTAACTATAGACTGAAAAGTTGGACTGACCCCAAGTTTAAAGAACATGTAACAAATTACAAAAAAATATATATAAAAGTAATTACAAAAGCAAAATTACTAAGTAATGATAAATTAATAAGAAAATCAGGCAATAAATCAAAAACTATTTGGGAAATTGTGAAAAGGGAAACAGGTAAGGGCCTCAGGAATCAGGAAATAGTACTCAAAAATAGTAAAAATATTGAATTATAAGATGAAACTCTGGCAAATTACATTAATAATTACTTTTTAAGTGTACCAGTGCCATTAAGTAAAAACTTTACTAAACATGAGAAATTAACAGCCCCAAAAGTAGACAGTAGTATGTTGTTAACTCCCACAAATGATAATGAAATATTAAAGGTGATAAAGAGTCTAAAATCAAAAATGTCTGCAGGTGTGGATGAAGTGCCTGTGTCAATAATAAAAAAAGTTGCCCAACAAATTATAAAGCCCCTGGTACATATTGCCAATTTGTCTTTCAGCGAAGGTGTGTTTCCTGAGAGGTTGAAAATCTCTAAGGTTAGACCTCTATTTAAAAAAGGAGATCCATACAAGGTAGAAAATTATAGACTGATATCCCTTCTCCAATCATTTTTAAAAATTCTAGAGAAATTAATGAAAACCAGACTCATAAACTACTTACATGCTCACAAACTTCTAAACTGCAATCAACATGCCTTTCGCTCGGGCCACAGCACAGAAGCAGCTATCCATGCCTATACCAAAGAGATTGTCAGGAGTCTTGACACTAAAAAATGTGTAGTGGGAATTAACTTAGATTTATCTAAAGCTTTCGATACCGTAAATCACAAAATTCTGTTAAACAAGATGGAGGCAATAGGTGTAAGGGGAGTTGTGAAGCAGTGGTTTGAATCTTACCTTCAAGATAGAACTCAGGTGGTAGAAATAACTGCAGAACATAAAAATCAGAAAATCAAGTGCGTCTTAGATGCAAAGAAATTGGAAATAGGTGTCCCACAGGGCAGTGTTCTTGGTCCCTTATTATTCTTGCTTTATATAAATGACATAAAAAATCCTAATATTTCTGCCAAAATAATGTTGTTCACAGATGACCCTAGCATAATTATAAGTGATGATAAAAAATCATTAAATTCCACAACTGATATAGTCCTGAAATATATTCAACATTGGTTTAATGCTAATGAGTTAACACTTAATCTAAGTAAAACAAATTATATACAGTATCGCAAAGCAACTCGAGATATGGACCTCCAGTTAAAACTAATGGATAAGAAGATAGAGAGTGTACAATCCACAAAGTTTTTGGGCATGCACATTGATCAAAACTTAATCTGGAAAGACCATCTCAAGTACTTATCCCACAGGCTCAATTCGGCATGTTTTGCATTGAGGATATTATCTAGAGTATGCAGCACAGACTGTACTAGACTAGTATATTTGGCTTACTTTCAGTCCATCATGTTTTACTGCATAGTGTTCTGGGGTAAAACTAAATCAAGCTTAACAGATATCTTCAAATTTCAGAAAAGAGCTATACGAATCATAACACATAACTCTCCAAGAATGCATTGTTGGCCCCTTTTCAAAGAACTGCAAATACTCACAATACCATCACTGTATATTTTTAAAAGCATTCTGTGTACAAGAGCACATACAAAAAATCTACGTACAAATGAGGACTGCCATAATTATAATACTAGAACTCATAAGAATTTGTATGTAGAAAGGGTAAGGACAACACAAACCCAAAAGCATGTAAGTTATTTTGGAATAAAACTTTACAATGATCTGCCAGTGTACATGAACGAAATTATAGTTGAAGTAAAATTTAAGACTGAGCTGAAAAATTACCTTTCAAGCAAAACTTTCTATGACATAGATGAGTACTTTGATTGTGTGTAAATTTATTGCCAAAAATTTTAATTTATATGTCTAAATTTGCACTTTTAAAAAATGCCTTGAAAGTGATATTCCATTATTATGTCTGTAGTACTTGTACTAGTATGATAACTTTGTTGTGACAATTCCTACATCATGTAAATGATTCACAGGAAGATAATAAAATGAAATGAAATGAAATGACCACCTGCAATGAATCCATAAACATCCCAGTCTATCCTCAGTAGCTTAAAGTTTACTCCAACTAGTGTCGCATTTTCTGGATATTACCATACTATTGATCATAGACTGTCTGCCAATGACTCTAAAATCATCACTGCGGAATCGAGTGATGGGTAAAAAATCCAACAATTAACTTGATTTCACATAGACCTGTTATATATGACCAGATAACTTAACTGTCACATTGAAATTCGATCTCAGTAGAGGCAATACTTTTGTCAACCGCAATGAACACAACCCCTCCTATGGTGTCTAATCTGTCTTTTTTGTATATATTCCATAATTTTCCAAATATCTCAGAGCTTTCTACTTCAGGTTGCAGTCAGCTCTCAGTCCTGAGAATGATTTGAGCACAAGAAGTTTCCTGGAGAACAGTAAATTCTGAGCCACAAGAAATCAAAGAAAATGACCATCAGGGCTCACTCTGCCACTGGAGTTTGAGTGCTAGTTCTGCATGTGTTTACACTTGGTCTCTGTATACCTGATTCAGACAGTTCTTCTTTAGACTCTGATTCAAACTGCAGTTTGGAAAAAGAGAAAAATTTTAGCTGTTTTTGTTGCAAGTAAAATGTGTGAAAACTTTTCCCCAAGTGCTGCAGTATGAAATTATAGCTTCAGTTTATTCAGCTGAAAAGTTTTGGGAAATAATGACCGTAGAGAGGACATGCCAAAAGTCTTTTCAATTTGAAGCAGGTTGATAGAACTCATTCTTTAACATCTCTCTCAGAACACCAATCTACCCTAAGGATTGAGGATTGAGCATGAAGCCATCTTTATAAGCCATCTGAAGCACTCAAGAACACCATGAAAGAATTTATCATTTGCTGAAGCATGTATTCAGACTCAAGAAGAGTAAGAAATTTGTTTAAGGGCCCCTAATGAAAATAGTAAATAATTTAATCAAAGTATTTTCAAGCTGGGCAAAAAAAAAGCTGGAGGTGATGATCGAGGTATTGAATGTTATCTTGGGAGATTCAGTGCCATACTGCCAGTTTCTTCTCATGCTCACTGGGGAGCAGATGTGGTAATTATGCCTGCAGAACAGTAGAGAAACAGAAGCTGCAAAATAAATTGTATCACACATTTTTAACTGATTTGCAGTGGTTTGCAGAACAATATGCAGTTACTTTGACTTGCCTACTATAGAGCTGTGGCATTTGGTGTTGCTGTAAATGAACTGGTTGTCCAAAAATGTCAGATCACCAATGTTCACAAACCCTTCTCTATAGATCTCACTTGAAATCTGGCCTTTTGTCTGCAAAAAATATTTTCCTCTTTGCTGCTCTGCAAGTGTATGATATTAATGTGCACTGCAAGTTTTCTTAATTATGAATTCTTCTACAACAATAGATAAACCTGACCAAGCATTTGATATCTTCAGATCAAACTTTGATTGTGTGGACATTAGATTTAAGATGATCAGCACAATAGCATCACATAAACAAAGTTTAATCTACAGCCCACTTCAGCCTTAACAAATAATGACTTTTAAAAAAACTGTCCTTCATTTCACATACATTTATGATGGTGTACAGTCCCTCTGTGCCTCAATGAGTAGTTATTCTGATGCTGAAGTATGCCTGGCAAGGGAAAGGATCTTTCTGTTGTCTTATTCCAACACCTGTTGTTATTAGCAGCAATGTGTGCTATGATTCATTCAGGTGGTCATGCTTCCAGTGCCTGCAAAAATCAGCATATCTTTCCTTTTTCATTTTTCCAGACTAAAATGAGTATGTGCTAGATTGATGGAATAAAAAAACATATGCTGGATTTATGGTATAAACAACCTAAGTTCAGTGACAAAATCATAATTTTTGGGTACATAAAATTAATGTCAAACATGGAAGCATGGAATGATATTCAACACTGAAAGTTTTATGACAGCTTTCGTTTTTGTTTGAAAAACAACTCCTTACAGTCAGGAACATCAAGTTTCATGTCACATCTCTGTGAGATCAGCTGGGGTGACTCATAATTCCAGGGCCTGTCTAACAAGTATGTGCTACTGCTAATTTGAAGGTAAGCCAGACGTGTGTAATTCACACTATTTGCTCTTGATGAGTTGCATCATTAGTTAAGTGTTGGCAAGATACCAGACACTTAAGCTCATTGTTCCTGTCCCCAGACTGTAGTGACACCACAGTTTGTGCTCCACTGTGAGGCTGCCATCTGGGTCAGTACTGGCTGAAAGGAGAATAAGACCTCCAGACTGCTCTTCTCAGGGAGTTCCATTTTGACATCTGTTTTAGTTGTCTTCCACAGTAGCTGGTGAGTACCAGGCTCCAGAGGCTTCCACAACACTGTATGTGACTGACACGTTAACAGAACAGAACTACTTAGTATTTCCATTGCATGTTACATTTACAATACAACTTTCATTTTATATTTAAACTACACATAAGCTTCTTCCACTGATATTTAACACTATTTTTTGCTTTTTAATGCCTCTTTTGACATGATACTCTAGTATTATTAAAAACTATGTTATTAATGTATTAAGTTTTGAAGTAATATGACAAATTTCATGTGCCCTCCAGATTCACAGTCCCATTTTTAATTCCTTCTGTTTTGATGACTGACCATATTTTAATCTGTGCCTATTCATACATCTATTACCCACTGATACTACTACTACTACTACTACTACTGAACTGAAGCTAGTTATTCTTGAGTGCTGCAGCAGAAGTATCACCAATCATTTTCTTCTTTTGTTGAGAATTTTTCATTCTCGTTTAGTACTGACTACTCTTTTAAGGCCTTTATATTTCTAATACTTTATGTGCAGAAATTTGTAATACATTTCTGTTGCAGCACATTTCAAAAGCATGCAGCTTCTTCTTACTCAGATTTCCCTCGGTCACTTCACAAGATGCTATGCAACAGATAAGCCTATTCAGGGCCTTCTTTACCATTTTCCAATAGAGTTCTTTGCCAACAAAATTCCATTACTAGTGTCTATCTGTTTCTGTTACATGCATTGTACCAACCCGTTTTGTGCACTGTATTTTTAAATTATCTGAATATCTGTAATATAGAATTACTTTCCCACTGACTATTCAAAAGGACACTACAAGATAAATTTCTTTTTACTTCATTTCACATTTAGCTATACTAGTCTTTGAATGCACCTAAAATAGAAAGTATAGTAAATTAAGTGTGTTTTCTCATTTTAAATTTATGGCAATGGGTAATGATCTTTTTTGAAAAGTTTTTCTGTAGCAAATTCACTCAATTTCTGGGTTTCACACCAATAGAAGATCACAGTTAAACCTTTTTGCAATGCAGAAAGAAAGTTGATAGGATGTTAGCTTTTGGTGTTGTGCACACTTCCCCATTTATGCATAAGTTTATTTTAGATGTATTCCATGATTGGAGAAGATTTTTACTCTGACAGCAGTAAGTGAACATCTGGGATACATGTTTATGATTTCCTTACCTACAAGTGTCAATATATCAATAGAGAGGCCACTGCAGACAAGATCAAGTCTCGTTTTCATAGTCCATTGTCAATTTCACTTCAGAAAGAATTGTATCTGAACCCTGTAAATATTAGAGTGGTTAGAAACTGCAAGTCCTTCATTTACTTTTCCACAGAGGTTGGTATAATTACTTCTGATGAGGTTCAAAATTTCCTCCTTGTCAGTAATTCAGCTTTTTTTTCATTTAGTGCTATTGTCTATTTTGTCAATGCATGTCTTCTTCCCTAAACCCATACTTGTAACTTCATTATATTTCTTGTTATCGGCTTTCATTTCTTTTCTCAAAAAATAAGGGTTCAAAATAAGTTATAATTTAAATTTTCACTTCCATTTCTTAACAAATCTCTTTTTTTTGCTTGGTGGGCTATTAAAGATGGCCAGCTAGTGGCATAATTGTAACTGATACTTCTGCCAAATCTTTCTGTTTGTTTGGAGCTGATGATATACTGGAACATTTTCTTGTTTGTTTCTAAATTCATGATGTTAACCATACCTTTTCTCATTACATTTTGTTTCTTTCTACTCTCAGATTTAACAAAATCCTTGTTGTAAGAGTATGTACTGTTTACCTTTGTTGGTCCCATTCTGTACAGAGACGTTATTAACAGTGTGCTAGTTGTACATAACTAGCTGCCTCTCATTTTAATGCTGAAATTGGAAAGTATTTGTGTATAATTTCAGTTGGGAAATTTTTTAAAGAATTTGGTCAGGATTTGCCTAATAATAATGTAATTCTCATTGGAAAATTATAATGTTTCTACAATATAAAAGTTATGTTATTGTAATTTTAGAACTCATTCTGGCCTAGAGACTTTCTGTTAATATGTTTACTCAGAATATTTTTGTATTCTATATTTCTAACATGATTATGCTGACAGCCAACCATTTTAAAAACAATGATTATTTACTTAGCCATCTAAGACTCTATGAATTGGCTTATGTGAAGCTTATGTCAGTAATTATTAGCTGCTTTCTTTCCTTATCCACAACTGAAGCAGACAGGAAAAACTTCTATTATATTCCGCCTCAATGAAAGCCTGCATGCTACAGTACTCCAACTTGTTTATTCATTATGTAAATGTTGCCTTGTTTAAATCACTCTTAAAATCTGCCAAAAAATATCCTGTGTGTCCATTTTCATGATTCTCTTCTTCCTGCGAGCATCTGTAGTCACACTTTTCTAGTTCCAACTTTTAAAGTAGCTGCAAACAGTACATACTTTGATGGATCTCATGTCATTTCTGCAATGCCTGAGTCAGCTGTTCTTGGCACAGTTACTTAATGCATTTGATTGACAGTACACACTGAAATACTACTCTTACTGTTTCATTCACATTATACATTTCCTAGCATGAGATCCTTCTCTTAGAACATCCATCCTAATTACTCAGTCTTTCTCTGTATTACTTTATTCTGTTTCTGAAAGTGAAATTTGCACTGAAACAAACAAGACAGGAGCAACATAACTAATCAAATGAAAATCTTAAATAAAATGATAATAATATATGCAATTAGTTGAGCAATTTACCTTGTTAAATGTTTTCATTCATCAGTTCTATCTCATATAACTAAAGTAGCAAACATTGTGTCTCTTGTAGCCACAGAGAAATACAGAAAATGTCTGATAAAATGTACCTTCACACAAAACATCTACTTTATTTAGTCAGCATACAAATGGTGTCACATTATGAAGTAATATCTAAAGTTTTCATCTCAAAAAAAGCTTGCTGACTGAAAAAATATATAGTAGTTCGTGATACTTTGGGGAAAAAACTAGAATAATGAAAGGTACCACATACCCTATTCTCCATCTTTATAGATAGTGCCTCATATGCACTGAAAAAAATTGCCTGTTTTTGCCTCATTGTTCAAAGGTATGGAAACTAAAAGCTTGCATCACACAGGTATCATAGTGAATATTCTACTGAGGGCGTGAGGCATTACCAGATACAACTAACATATTAACACAAAGCAGAAACATGAGTCAGTTCAGAATGTTCTTGGTGTGTGTTGTTGCATGTAACAGGTTTACCATCTACTTAATCTTCATGATCTACATTTACACATATGAGTTTAGTTAAAAATAACTAGATCAGGTGTATAAAAAACTTTATTTTTGCTTCTTCCCCTTCAAAATACTCCCTTCCATGATCCTTACACCACACCATGTGATTTTTCCTCTGCTCAAAGTAGTGTTTGAATCTATGTTCTGAATGCATGTTCATGCTCTCAATTGCTTTGTCTTTCACAACCTTAACTGTCTCAAATCTTGTTTGTTTCAGTGCAAATTTCACTTTCAGAAACAGAATAAAGTCATACAGAGATATACTAACTAAGTAGGATGGATGTTCCAAGAAAAGGATCTCATGCTTAGAGAGAAATGACTTTACATGCAATACAGTATAGGCCAGGGCATTGTTCTAAGGCAGAATCCATGACTTGTTTTTCTACAACTCAGGTTGTTTAGTTCTTATTGCCTTCTTTTTGGTCAATTTTTACAATATCAGAAACTGCTTGAATATGAAACTGGACTAAATATCCAATTTTTTCAATGATTTCCTCTGTTGTTGATATTGAGGGTCACCCTGACTATGGCTTGTCTTCATTCTCTTCTTGTCCCTCTTTGTATCACTTACACCACTCAAAAATGTGATTAAATGAAAGACATTCATCACTGTACACTTGTTTCAACAAAGAATGGCCCTCTGTGGCAGACTTGCCAAGTTTCACTGAAAAATTTCATATTAATCCATTGCTCTTGAAAAACACTAAGCAGTTCTTGATGGGCTGTGAGTACACTGTCTAATACAGACAAAGGCCACAGTCTGACTGATGAGGCAGGCAGCAAGTGAACAAGTAGTACGACCAAAGAGTGAACATGTTACATTGTATCAAATCTTGTTTGTTTCACTGAAAATTTCACTTTCAGGAAACCAGTGCTGTTTGTCTGTTAAAAAAATCCATCCAGTTGTTTTTTGATCAAACCTCATATACTCCATTTGCCACTGTATGTTTTATTGTGCAGGATGATCACTGATCTTTTTGACAAATATAGTTCAAGTAAAATTTGTATACACATGGATAGCCACTGTCTTATTGAAGAGCATTGAGTCAATAATGCAAAACAATGAACTGGTGATCGAAATACTAATTTTCTCTTTGTTAAGAGGTTTACTTGGATAGTAAGGTTTTGTTGACATCCATGCACTTGTGTTAGGGTATTGACATTGCCTGATAGATGACTCCACAGTCTTCTATGAACCATATCATATCTAATAAACCCCCTTTTATTTCCAACATACTGATAGAACCATTAACCACATGCCATATGTTTCTACATCACATGGGATCAATTTCTGTATCAGAGAACAGTGATAACCATGCATAATTATATTTCTTTTGTTGTTCTCAGGTATGTATGTTATCAGTAATACCTACAGAAATAATGTAATGTTTGGAAATTCATTCTAAATCTACAAGCAATATGTCAAGGACGAATTTTTCCTCTTTGCAGGAAACTGGCAAATCTAAAAGTGTCTCCACAGATGTGCTGTGCATAATAGAAAATCATTCGGGAGTCCCAGAAATTTAAATATCAGTCTAGATGGGTTAAGGTAGCGCCACATTGCTGTAGACATCTTTACACAAAGGAGGAACTGCTATAGAAGCAAAAGTGTAATAAAATACCAGGTCATGGACATAGATGAGTACTACCTTTGGGCACTTTACTCCAGTAATTGACTTGCAGATAAACAAGATAATGTTTCTGACAGTGTAGAAATACATCACTGAGCAACTAGGGTAATAAAAAGATTTTTTTGAAATTATAAATTGTGTTAAGAACTCAAAATTGGGTTGTCTTGAATGGATCTGACATTTTGAGTGTTTACGTCCCACATTGCTTTTACCCTTACAGTAGAATTCCAAACAAAAATAGGACATAGGATAACTACAATTTATAGTTTATTGCTGTCTCAAAAGTCTTTTATGAAAAAGATGTCAGCCCAATAAATGGTGTAGCGGACCATGATTAGAAAATGCCTATAATAAAGCACTCCATCAAACACGCAACACTAAAAGGAAAAATCATTTCCATGTGGACTACACATCCCACAACCACAGTATTAAAAATAAAAACAATTTTTGTGTGTAGACTACATATGATTATCTATGAATCAGAGCAGCATTCTATATTCTAGTGCAAAACTCTTAACATGTTACTGACAGACATCAGGCTGGAACTTGACAGTATCATCATATTTAAGAACAGAGTAAAGGACTACCTTATTAGCCACTTTTACAATTTATAAAAATATTTCAACTCTTCCATGTAACATTAATATGTTATTATAAACAAATTATTATAAATAATTCTTGATATTACCCACATATAAATTGATAGTGGTGTGTGTGTGTGTGTGTGTATAGTTGTATAAGTGATTTGTTTCAAGAATTAAGTACAAGCAACAGCTGAGTAGTAGATGAGGAGGAGAACTGACTCTTCAGTGTAGCTATTTTTCTCTTAATATACATAAATGTGTATAAATAACTCACAAGTAAAGGTAATAACACTCTCTCTCTCTCTCTCTCTCTCTCTCTGGTATCACTACATTATGCTGGCTCAGTACACAGTGCACTGTAGATTCTGAGGGCACAATGTATGTGTGTGTGCATGGGAGGGGGGGGGGGGGGTAACTTTTCATTCTTGCTTGTGTGCCTGTCAGCAACTCAATACTTCTACTATCCAGTTACCTTTACCTCTAAAAAATAATTTACATTCTACCAGATTAGAGCATATTTACATGCATAATTATCAGCATGAGGAGAATACCAGTAGTCATAATTTGTGGTTAGTACACTGTACAGCAGTAGTCCACAATGACTGCTTCTACCTGTTAATGTACAATTTGATGTAAGTCACATCTGCAAAGATTCTTCTTTGTCAGAAATTTGTTAAAATAATTTAAATTACTATCTGTTCATAACCTGTGTGTACTGAAGATAATCATTATTGCAGTAAACAGTAACAAAACACTTAATAAAGAAATACACGATAACAACACTAGTGGTAGGGAGAGACCCCACATCATCTCAAATAGAACAACACTTTATTAGAAAAGCCCTCACCATGCAGGCATAAAACTGCTGAATTGCTTCCATCCTAATATCTCCAAATTGCCCATTACAAAACTAAAAAAGAAAGTAAAATTATGGCTTCTAAACAATCCTGTATATTCAATAGATGAGTTTCTAGATTTAATACACTCGTATGATGGAAGACCATCTATCTAAAAATATATGTAATCTCAGATCTTAGACAGTGTCACAAACTGTAAATATTTGAATCTCAGATCTGAATACTGTGTCACAAACTGTAGATTCCTTAAACTAAGTATTGCAATAACAAATTGTTTTTATATATAGTCCATATATGTAACATTGTTCTCTCAACTAAATTTAGAAAAAGCTGTTGAGATAAAAATGCCAGGCAATATTATGTAACTCTAGTAAGTAAGGCTCTGACTTATCCAGAAGACTGGAACAAAAAAACTTTTTTTTGTAATCAGTTGATGTTGTATCAAAATAAATAAATAAAATAAATAAATAGAGATTTACAGAACACAATGTGTGCATAAGTGAATGTATGAATGAAAAACCTCACCACTCCATCTCTTTATTTTGGGCAATGGTTATGAAGAAAATATTATGAATACCAACAAGACTACTTTGTGTCAAAATCTGTAATTTTATATTCATTTCATTTATATATTTTGTGAGGGAACCATGAGTGTCTGCAGGCCTCTGGATGCACCCTAATTTGTCTTATCTTTACTTCAAGATTAATATGCAAGACTTAAATGATAGGATCAGAATGACTGAAAAGTCTTCCTTGAATTCCAGTTTTCTAAATTTACCTAAAAAGGTTTATGACAAAAACATTTCTTGCATTGTAAAGATCTCCATTTAAATTCTCCAGGAATAAATGCTACGTGTTTGTATTAGCTATACCAATATGATACAAGTCCAGCAGTGCAGCACTGAATTAATTTGGTGTCTGCTGCCATTCCTGCTTGACAAACATTCCAGAATCTACAGCAGTACTGGTACCTGGTCACACTTGCATCTTGTATGCAGTTTTCTCTGTAGATACTCTACACTTTCCCAGAAATACTACAATACATTGAAAGCTGGCTGGCCTTTTCTGCTACAGATAACATTTTCATCTCATTTCATATTGCTTCTTAATATCAACCTTAAATATTTAAATGATGTGATGTGCTGCAGATGTTCCACTCTGACTTTGTACTCATATACTGCCAGAGTCTCTCTCTCTTTGTTATGGGCAATATCTTGCATTAATCTGCATTCAAAGAGAGGCATGATTCATTACACCAAGTGGAAATATTTCAAGTTCAAATGGATCTGAGCACTACGGGACTTAAAAACTGAGGTCATCAGTCCCCTAGACTTAGAACTGCTTAATCCTAACTAACCTAAGGACATCCATGCCTGAGGCAGGATGATTGTCAAGTGATGATACAGTGTCTTCATAAAACAATTCAATTTTGCTTCTGATGCTAGTTGATAAATTGTTTATGTACAGTGAGAACATTAGTGGTTCTAATCTACTTCATTTGGGATAATGTTATCTTCATTTCATTTCTGTTGAACATTGAAATATTAAATACAGAGTTCTATTTGGCAAAAGTTTATCAATTCAGCCACATATCAGTGAAGATGTTCCTTTTGATCATATCTTGGTTATTCATGAAGAAGTAACACTATGTCAAATGCATTTTGGAAATCTAGGAAGACAGAATCTGTTAGTTCATCTGTATATATTGTTTACAAGAGAATAAGGCAAGCAGTGCTTTCCTGTAAGTATTCAGATTCTATGAGGTAAACTTCTCTTTCTCCAGGAACATCATAATTTTCGAGCTTAAAATATGCCCTGTGATCTGGAACAGTTATATGTTACCAATATTGGCCTGCTATTACACACATTTTTTTTCTCCTACCACTTTTGTAAACAGTAGTGATCTATGAACTCTTTTAGCAAAGTGAGACTATTCACTGAGATTCTTGATCATATTCAATGTTCAGTATAGTAAGAATTCTGTCCAGATGTTGTGCCACATTTGCTTTCAGCAGACTACTCATAATTGCTTTTTTTATAGCACAGTATGTTTAATTCAGAGTCTATCATTTGTGAGTGTATGCACAAACAAAACATTGGTACAGTAGTATCCACTTTTGACAGTCATTCAGCAAGCAGCTGAAGCTTGGTATGGTAATGCCCTCATGCTTCTTCACCCCTTCTGGCAGTCTTCAGAGAGAACTGAAAACAATCTCACATTGCAGGTGACAGACATTGTTGATTTCAGTGTGAGGAAAACCTCCATACTCTAAATTACTCATGAGGTGTCCACTTTTTACACACCAAATGCTCAATAATTCCTTCCCCTCTTATGAAGCATGCAATTTGACTAAGAGGGACTATCAAACTGTTAACATTTAATCTGCCTTCAACTAACAGCCTGTTCTTTACCCTTGGTGGCTGCCCAGACCTAGACAGATGAAAGTCCACTGCTTGTGCAGAAGAGAAATGTCTTATTGGGTCTGTCTTATTATCAGTAGAAGATAAGATTCATTATAAGTATGGAGTAATATGTTCAGTCATCTACCATTTAAAGATTTACCATTCCACAACTCCAGATCTGCCAGCCACCATCAGATGAGTACTTAGTGATAGATCAGGGTTCTCTGATGAGCATATTAGCAACAGGAATAGCTGGAGTGCTCTGTAACACATTTGTTATAGCAGGACACTACTCTACCACTCTACCTTATGAAATCAGTTGACAGTATCCAATGCAAGTTCCAGCTGTTCATAGCAAGCAATCAACTCCTTCACCAAGTTCCCATGACAAATCCATAGTCACATTTACTTGTGATCGCAACTCATACAAATATAAAAGGAAATAAAGAAACTAACCCAAAACACAGTTGCTGCTTACTTCCAAACCAAAGTATATATATAAACCAATCTAGGAGCTGAGCCCAAATGTTACATTATGGCTATTACAACTTTATGCCGCAGGATCTGGTGTTCTACTGGACGTTATTTACCATTTACTGGCTCAAAATTAGTGACAACAGTGATACTTATAGTGACATTCAAATACACTACAGAGTCAACTGCAGGTGGGTCTAGCTCCTGTAAATACAAAACAAGGTATTCAATTAAACATAGGCAGAAACTGGTTGCTACATACTTGGAAACAGAAGCATTGAAAACACTAATTTAAAACCAATGTACAAATTTTAAACTGTGGCTGCTGCAAGTTTTGCAGCTGCGTAACACTAAAGCCTATGATCTAGCATAGTACTAGGTGTTATTTTACAGTTTTTTTCATAGAAAATTTGTGAAGCTATGGAATTGTTAATTTTCAGTACAAACCTGTCTCTCACAGTAAAATTATTAAAAAAGACAGGAACGCATCTTGCAAAAGCCGTGTACTGTTACATATAATTAAGAAATGTCTTATGTGCTCATGTGGTCAAATGTGAACAATAAAACAAGATGATCAATTAAGATTATAGTTGCAGTCAAATGATTAGAGGGAATTTAGAAGATGAAAATGCGAGAGAATTTGTGAAATAGACTCAATAAATAAGTAATTTACCTGCTCTTTATGTCCTAAATATCTGAATATAACACTTTGAACCCTGTTTCCCCCCCTAGAAACATGAGGCTGCAACAGAACAAGAACAGTTAGAAAACTTGTATAGCGCATGAGACACTATATCTTCTGAGATGAAAACATTGTTTTATTTAATTCATATGGAATACTGTGCACAGGAATGTAAAGTAAACTGCCAACAGTACAGTAAAAAATACAGTATTTTTTTTTTTTAAAAAAGGCAAGTAACATACACTATGCACCAGAAGTTAACACTTCAAGAGAAAGGAAAACATGAAAATATTATAAACATCTGTGAAATAATGACACACATTTTCCCCTAAGATCAATGGGACTATGCCAGCTAGAGTTACCTGAACATTGAAAGGATTTGTACATTATTTACAGATTAATGAAACACAACAAAATGTCTGTGGTAATGGAAACATATAAATAACACATTACAATAAAAACAGCCAATAATTTATAGTATGGAATGGAAAGGAGTGTTCAATAAAGTAACTTTTCAACTTAGATTTGAAAAGCTGCAGTTTCTCATCCAAACTTCACAGCAATGTAACCAGTCTATACTAAATGTAACCTACAGAATAGCGGATTATTTTTTTCATATGATTATTAAGGAAAATCCTTTTTCAGTTAATTGTTCAGCTCTTTCTCAATGAGTAAATAATACTAATTCAAATACTAAGGGAGTGTATATGTACAGGGATGACAGAACTTGACCTAATAATGGCTTCTGAAAGTAAACAATGTATTGTGGTTCATTGTCAGTGATAGTGAAGATTATTCTTGTGGTAAAGATAGTAGTACTTAGTTTCTGCACAAGGTCTTGTATGTGACTCTTTCAAGAAAGTGACTCATCTATGCTTTGTGTTAAAATTTCAATTCCTCTCATTATCCGATATTCCTGTGGTAATAAAATTTTGCATTGACATGACTTCTGTCTCCGGAACTATTTGGATTGTGTTTTGTTGCATGTAAGTGATAACCATGTCTCTTTATACCACATCCTGGTGTCACCTATTGAGGGAGACAAGGGAAAAACTGATATCTTAGGAGAATTTTCATTTTGTTTTGAAATTTGTCACTTCCATGGAAAAATTCATGGCATCCAGTACAGCCCAGGGATGTTATGCATACAGCTGGAAAAACATGAAAACCTTTGGAGCTACATAAACATTTTCTGAAGGCTGTAACCCCTTGCTATCTCTCAAAGTACCTGGGTTACATTGGCACCATTCCTGGGTAACACCATAGGTATGAAACAGAGAGAGAATAAAATTCCTATTCTAATAATGTAATATTTTATTACCTTGACTTGTATCAAAATACCAGCACAGTACATTTTTTTCCCAAAATGGTGTTCAGGTGAAAAAAAATAAATCAACTTCTGCTTTATTGATTAAGAGCTCTATTCAAACTTGTTACTGGTGGTTTTTCTAAATCTGATTTCAGGATTTCCATTTTTAAAACCAAAAACCCAGTCTTCTCCATAAATTTGCATAATTTGATTGAAATTTGGTTTAACACCCAGTTTTTCAGCGTGGTCATAGGAAATTTGCTCCAACTCAACCACGTAAATGTAATGGAATAAATGTGACAATGTTGACTAATTTTTATTCTTGTTTAGGAGTAAACAAAGATCTTCTCCACAAGGACAGTCTCTTGTCTCCATTTGCTTAATGTGACAATGTTGACTAATTTTTATTCTTGTTTAGGAATAAACACAGATCTTCTCCCCAAGGACAGTCTCTTGTCTGCATTTGGTTTTAATCAGTCAAAAAGTATTTTTTAGAGTTTATTCAGTCCATTTAGCCATCTCTGATTTTCTCTTTCTTGTCCTCACCATCTGAAATTAAATAGACAACCTTAAGTGTGAACAACCATTTTTTCAAATTTTAGAGCATGGGCAAATACAAACACCCTCTCAAAACTGCCCCATATTTGTCAGTCAGTATTACCCCCTTATTGTCCAATTCCATAGTGGAGACCAGACTTTAATGACTTTGCTAATGCTCGAAAATTTACAAAACTCATTCCAAAGGACGCACTAGAAAAATAGTGTCTACCTACATTATACTTGTTACTATTAAAAAGTGCTGAGATGCTTACCTCAATTTAAAAATAAATGAAAATGATGTCAAAATTCAATAAAAATCAATTTTTAACACCACAGTAAGACTGTTGTTTGCAAGAACTTACCATCTCTGCACTCTAGTTCTGGCATCATCCACCATGCTATAGTGCCCATCTTCCACTGACTATAGTGCTACTCAGCTGAATAAGCAATGATGCCTGTATTGCCCAGTATTCTGTATACCTTTGATCTCCCCTGTCAGGACAGATTAAATCTCTTCATTTCTGTCTCCTTCATTTATTCATTCATTCATTAATCATGTTCTTCCATTCCAACTGAAAATGAGACCTTTCAGGGATGTGTAATGAGCACTGACATATTTAATGGTTGATGCACTGGGGAAGCTCTTCACCTGCTGGGAGCCCTGGAAGCCCCAGTTGTACACTTTCTTTCAGAGAGCAAATTGACTTCAGTTCATTGATTTTGATGAGTTAGTTAGTAAGTTTATGAAATATACACCGTAAAAAAATATTTGTATGTTTTCTTGTGCAGAATTTAAAATAAATTTTATTATCTTTTCCTCATGAAAAATACATACTTTATTTAATTTGATTGCATTGTCCCATAACAGGATACAGTAAGGAAGCTGAGAGTGAAAATAAAGCAAACATCTTTGACTTTGAGTAAACTCAGTGACAGACTTTACTTAGTGCAAAATATGTAAAATGATTCCTTTTTATCTTGCATACAAGTGGACACCAAGAAATTTTACACAGTGTTTAAATTAGCAAAATGGGCAATTATGTCTAGTTATGGCACTCATAGGCAATTTTTGCTTTTTTGAAACTGTGTAATGTGAACCTTTGTGAACAGGGTAAGACTTAAACTGTTTGCTATTAACCACTTGCAGCTCTGTTCAACTATAACCAAGCTGTGTCTTTTACGGTTTGACTGGAGTGGTTATATATCAAGAAAGAATTGTGTTGAAATAAATTGTGTAGCATTCTCATTTCCAAAATTTATGCAGTTGATACCCTAACTTTTTTTCTCTGTTTACAGGAAGAATGCTGTGGAAAATAATGATCTATCCTATTGTGGTCACTCTGGTATGTTTGACTGCAGCAACCAGTAACTCTCTGCATGATTATGGGGTGAGTAGAATTACACCTAAAATTTTTATCCAACATCATAAATCAAAATCTCTTGGTCATATGTATCATTTTTTAAATTACATTCTATTCCTAAATTTTTCTGTTTACTTGGATATAAGTATCTGGATTTGCTTCCTTTAATGCTACCAGCTCAGAGCAGAGATCGGAAAATATTTTTCTCATGAACATTTATTTTTGTTTTACTTTTTTATTGTTTTAAAACTAGGTTTCTATGCTCCTCAGTAGAGGAAAATATAGACTTAATTAAGATATAACCTGGACAAGCTGAAGAGTGGATCAAGAGTAGTATTTATTAAATGACTAAAATGCACATATCTCATTCCTGTTTTCTTAGTTATTACATCATGATACTCCAATTAACTGTACTCAGAGATTATATTTTTAATAGTTTTTCTCGTAATTCCAATAACAAAACTGAAAAAGTGAGAGCTAACCATAGGACACTAACCAGTTGATTAAATTTGAGGTAAACAGTTGTTGGTTACTAAAAAAGAAAAAAAAGGCCACAGGCATGTTTCAACAATTTATCAATGAGCTATCTTGATGTCTTCCTTGTGTCTCAGCAAGCTGTCTGGTTACTTGTCAGTATTATTATTTTCTCACTTAATTGTTTCATACCAAACAAGAGAGAAGGAAGATTAAGGTTCAAGAGCATGTTAATGGTGAGGTCAACTTGTAGAGCAGCATATTGGATAGGACAAGGATGGAGATGGACACTGTCCATTTCATTTTCAAAGGAACTGTATTGGCTTTTGTCTTAACTGACTTTGGGAAATCTAAATCAGAATGGCCAGATTGACATTTTTTAACCCTGCTCATCCTAAATGTGAGTTTAGTCTCCTTATCACTGAGACATCTCTTTTAGTCTTCGCCCAATGACCTGTGCTTTCATTACATGATTCTAAGAGCTTTATACATGAGTTACCATTTAATAATTTGTTTATATGCAATGTCATGTCAGTTAATCACAAATGAGATTCACTACAAGTGGAGTTACTTAAGACTTGAAATATGAAGAACTGAACAAAGTTGGACAGTACCTACTTCTGCCACCGCAGCCACAGTCTACTATTGCTAATTTAAAGAGTGGTAGTCACAGATTTGAGGCCCATCTGCGACAAGGGCATGGGTTTTAAATGAGGCTTTATACTATGCACTGTAGATATCCAGTGGATTCAAAGTGATATGGAAATTAAGCACAATGAGCTACATATCACACAAATGTGATGAGGCATGTTACAGGAAGGTTGGATGGCAGTTTTTATGTAACAGCTGTTTGGCTATTTGAATTAAGATAAATAACTTCAAAATGCTATTGCTACAGTGGACCACCTGTAAATTTTCATAAAGTGGCATTTCATTGTGCAATGGATTGTAACTTGTGATTTTCTTTCACAGTAATTTTCCACTATTTCCCATGCAGTGCTCTGCTCCAACCAGGAGGATTCGTTTTTGATGGAAATGAGATTAAATGAACCCTGTTCCAACAGAATTTCTCAGCTGTCCCCATAACACTGTGTTTCATTTGGTGGTTAGACTTTCGAGGCTGTCATCCTGCCTTGATATGCACACATACAGTCAGACACTGATGTGAGGAAAACTTTTTCTGGAATGTTAACTGAGATATGATATCACACATGCGACAGTCAGTGGCTTAGTGTTGATTATTCCTCTCCTTTGACTATGGACTGATATTACAGTGCACATATTACCCTGCAATATGATAGTCGCATGTTTAAGTAATCATACTGAACAGCTCAACAAAAGTACAGCAGATGAGACAGAGATTTGGAGCACTGTGTCAAAGACTACCAGTGTGCTGGGCATGTTGACAGCAATAATCTCCAAAGTCATGACAGTGTTGCAGCAACATTCCTATGAGTAGACTTCAAAACCCACAGTCAGATGGACAACTTAGCTGCCTGAGAATACCTGCTGCCAGGGCTGGCATATTGCCAAGTGGCACAATGCAAAATGTCAGTCTGCCACAGGAGCAAGGTGACATCTCATGCTGGGATTACCCACTGCTCTGCCTGTGTCCCTAGAGGACCAATGGTGGGACCCAGTCATAATAAAGCTGGCCAAATCAACTATAAATACCCACTGCTCTGTCCTAGCAATATTTCCAAGTTTTTGTATGTCCATCTATGTGATAGATTGTATGCTACCCTTCAGCTGTTCACTTACGTAATTAAATTAAACACCTGTGGTCATCAGTTTGATGTTATTTTACTATGTTGCAACCAGTTTTTATGACTCAGTACCCCATCTTCAGGTCTTAAATGATACTGAGTCATAACCTTGTATACGGTCTTATGGGAACATCTTCTAAATCTTCTGTATCATAGCTATGTGTCACGTCCTGCAACAGCAACAGCATTGGACTGCTCACACAGAAGATGCTACACTGCAGGAGATTTAGAAGACGTTCCTGCATGACCATATACCATTTGGAGATTACTATAGCTAATGCAGTTGGTGCCCAAGTTATATTGCAGGGTCCCTCAGTGTTTTGTGGATGTGTAGTGACTTTTACCTTTATCAAAGTTGATGCTGTGCAATGTGGTAGTGGTTGGTTAACTATTACATTAGTGTAGTGTAATGGTGATAAAGAGGAAACAGTTCCAGGACTTAGGTGGCAATGTGTCACTTACGCAATCAAATGAAACACCTGTGGCTGTCAGTTTGATTTTACTATACTGCAACCAATTTTTATGACTCAATACACCATCTTCAGGCCTTAAATGATATTGAGTCATGACCTTGTATACGGCCATGCAGGAATATCTTCAAAATCTCCTGTTTGAAATCCAGTCATCTGGAAATTGAAATAAGAACACCGTGAATTCATTGTCCCAGGAAGGGGAAACTTTATTGACACATTCCTGGGGTCAGATACATCACATGATCACACTGACAGAGCCACAGGCACATAGACACAGGCAACAGAGCAGGCACAATGTCGGCACTAGTACAGTGTATATCCACCTTTCGCAGCAATGCAGGCTGCTATTCTCCCATGGAGACGATCGTAGAGATGCTGGATGTAGTCCTGTGGAACGGCTTGCCATGCCATTTCCACCTGGCGCCTCAGTTGGACCAGCGTTCGTGCTGGACGTGCAGACCGCGTGAGACGACGCTTCATCCAGTCCCAAACATGCTCAATGGGGGACAGATCCAGAGATCTTGCTGGCCAGGGTAGTTGACTTACACCTTCTAGAGCACGTTGGGTGGCACGGGATACATGCGGACGTGCATTGTCCTGTTGGAACAGCAAGATCCCTTGCCGGTCTAGGAATGGTAGAACGATGGGTTCGATGACGGTTTGGATGTACCGTGCACTATTCAGTGTCCCCTCGACGATCACCAGTGGTGTACGGCCAGTGTAGGAGATCGCTCCCCACACCATGATGCCGGGTGTTGGCCCTGTGTGCCTCGGTCGTATGCAGTCCTGATTGTGGCGCTCACCTGCACGGCGCCAAACACGCATATGACCATCATTGGCACCAAGGCAGAAGCGACTCTCATCGCTGAAGACGACACGTCTCCATTCGTCCCTCCATTCACGCCTATCGCGACACCACTGGAGGCGGGCTGCACAATGTTGGGGCGTGAGCGGAAGACGGCCTAACGGTGTGCGGGACCGTAGCCCAGCTTCATGGAGACGGTTGCGAATGGTCCTCGCCGATACCCCAGGAGCAACAGTGTCCCTAATTTGCTGGGAAGTGGCGGTGCGGTCCCCTACGGCACTGCGTAGGATCCTACGGTCTTGGCGTGCATCCGTGCGTCGCTGCAGTCCGGTCCCAGGTCGACGGGCACGTGCACCTTCCGCCGACCACTGGCGACCACATCGATGTACTGTGGAGACCTCACGCCCCACGTGTTGAGCAATTCGGCGGTACGTCCACCCGGCCTCCCGCATGCCCACTATACGCCCTCGCTCAAAGTCCGTCAACTGCACATACGGTTCACGTCCACGCTGTTGCGACATGCTACCAGTGTTAAAGACTGTGATGGAGCTCCGTATGCCACGGCAAACTGGCTGACACTGACGGCGGCGGTGCACAAATGCTGCGCAGCTAGCGCCATTCGACGGCCAACACCGCGGTTCCTGGTGTGTCCGCTGTGCCGTGCGTGTGATCATTGCTTGTACAGCCCTCTCGCAGTGTCCAGAGCAAGTATGGTGGGTCTGACACACCGGTGTCAATGTGTTCTTTTTTCCATTTCCAGGAGTGTACATGACCCCATCAGTGGCCAACATCAATGAATTGGCTTCCACAGAATACTGTAAAAGTGATGTGCCTGCAATGCTGATGCTGCACTCAACTGTGCTGGCATTCCCACCTGGCTACCAAGAGCCACAGCAGCCAAGTATGTCTTTTTGTGCTTTGCTGAGGTAGCCATGGCTGCCTGGGGATCACCGGCATCAGCCATCATATGTGTGTCTCAATGAATGAACATTGTAACTGCCAACAGAGCATTTCTGATCCCATGACCACTGAGGAACTGGTATTTCACACCCAACATATGCATGCCATTCTAATCAACCATCCTGGCATATAATAGTGTCTGTCTGTCCCCCCCCCCCCAATTCTATTAAGCAGGTGTCAGTAGCAATCAGTGATAGTAGTCAATGCCATGGGTCAGTGTTCAGTATCACCACTCACTGTAGTGAGTGAGAAGAAACTATTTTTTCCATTCATAATTTCTGAACCAATAGACTGGAGAGATGGTTTGAGAGTTAAATTCAGAAAAGCGGACTCATGGATTAATTTGAGTGAATTTAGGGGTAGCACTAGGGAAACATATGCTGGTTTTCATTGATTTAGGTGTGGTTCGTGTAATTTGCATGGGCATAGTACCCTATATTGATCAGCATTATATTTTAAATATAGAAAGCCTGGGCACTATACTGGAAATGTAGAGAGCATACACAGTTAGCGCTCAGCTGAAAGGATTAAGCAGTGATTTCGGCAAGATTGGATGTGATGTTAGTATTAAGTTTTTCCCTGTATTTGTCTATTACATTTTAGGCTAATGTTTCAGTTCAATCTTTGCTAAAGCAAGTGGCTCAAATGGAGAGCATCATGGTATTACTTGCATGTTATTCTAACCTACTGGTAACAAATCCACCAGCCCATCTCTGAACTGCTTTGATATCTTCCTTTAATCCAGCCTGATGCAGATTCCCCAAATATTAATATTCGAGCGGTACTCAAGAATGGGTCAGAGTATGAGTATCCCATATGTGGTCTCCTTTACAGATGAACCATACTTCTCTCAAGTTCTTCCAATAAACCTAAGTCAACCATTCTCTTTTCCTACTACAGTCGTCAACTGTATTAGCTTACAGTTTTCTGCATTTAGAGCTGGCTGCCATTCATCACACCAACTCGAAATTTGGTCTAAGTCGTCTTGTATCCTTCTACAGTTACTCATCATCAACACCTTCCTGTACACCACAGTATCATCAGCGAACAGCCACAGATTGCTCCTCGCCCTGTCTGCCAGGTCATTTATGAGTGCAGAAAATAACAGTGGATCTATCACACTTTCCTGAGGCACGCCTGGCCGTACCCGTACCTCTGATGAACTCTCGCCATCGAGGACAACGTACTGGCTTCTGTTTCTGAAGAAGTCATCAAGCTACTCACATATCTGGAACATTATTCCGTATTTTCGCACCTTCGTTAACAGTCTGTGGTGGGGCACCATGTTAAATGTTTTGCGGAAATCTAGGAATATGGAATCTGCCTGTTGTCCTTCATACATTTTGCACGATATCGCGTGAGAAAAGTCCAAGCTGAGTTTCGCATGAATAATGCTTTCGAAAACAGTGCTGATTCGTGGACAGAAGTTTTACCGCCTCAAGAAGCTAATATATTCGAGCTGAGAATATTTTCAAGAACTTTGCAGCAAAACGATGTTAAACATATTGGTCTGTAATTTTGCGGGTCCGTTCTTTTACCCTTCTTATATGAAGGAGTTACATGTTCTTTTTTCCAGTCACTTGGGACTTTTTCCTGGGCGAAAGATTCGAGATAAATGCAAGCTAAGCAAGGGGCCAGTGCCCTAGAGCTCTCTTTGCAAAAACGAATTGAGTTTCCATCCCGACCTGGCGACTTACTTGCTTTCAATATTTTCAGCTGTTGCTCTAAGCCAGGGACACCCATTACGTTGTCCTCCATATAGGAGCCTGCCCGGTCTGTCTTTTCGATATATGTTCCATGAATCGCTAAATATCTCAGTGCTTTCTGCTTCGGGTTTCAGCCAGCTCTTGGTACCGTGAATAATTTGAGTGCAAGAACTTTCCTGGAGGGCAGTAAGTTCGAGAAGTTTATTACGAATACTTCGACATTTTACTAATAAAATTTCGACAGTCGATGTGATTTTATTCTGAACGCCATCTGACTTCCCTTGCTGCGTATCGACTGGCGAGTGGTCATCAGAGCACCTCAAGCTATCATCTAGCCTAAAAAACACTTATGTGTACTTCACAAGTACTCTGCTACTCGAGTAGGTGCCTTCTTTGTGTAGTGCACCCATGACCTATCAAGGGGAGTCCTATAATTCTCCACCCAATAACGCTGATTCAGAAATCTGCATCCAAGACCATCAAAGAGTCAATGAAGCCTTTGATCCCAATCAACTCCTGGAAGAATGTTGCAAATTGCGAGCTCAGCTTGCACCTGAAATGCGAGATCAGCAATCTCACCACTTCCGCCAGCCAAATGTATGAACTGGGAATGGCCTTAGAAACCAAGTGAAGGTGTCGTTGACGCTGGTGTGAGCCACAACTTGCAGATGACTACGCCCTTCACACTTGATAGCTGAAGGGATCCTCCTCCATGTCTCAAACGAGAACCCATCAGGCAGTCAGAATACACACTGCCTTTCTTTCCATCCCTGAATGCTACTTTCTTTAGGGGTTTCATAACACACCTTACATTCAAACTTACAATCCCTGAATGCCCCTGTGTCCTGTGCGAACCATGTTGAAGGAATGGCCACCTGTCCACTCAGAGGGCGAATAGGTCAAGCCAGATGATCAGTCTCCACATCGGACCGCAGCCGTGAGCGATGCAAACACGTTATGGTAAGCCACTCATCATGCTGTGAGGGTGGATCCACCATGTCAGGTACACTAGGAAGTGCCTTGGTAGCAGAGTCCGTATGTGAAACAAGCAATACCTGAAGTGTACCGTGCAATGTGCCAGATTCTTTGTTACCACTACACCCAGAGGCAGCAGACTGAAGATGGCTGACGGTACCCAAAACCAAATTCAGCTCTTTGTGAACTGTGCCCAGCTCTTCTGGTGTCTGCATACATCATGCACACACCCTACCCATCCTAGCATGGGTAACTGAGCAAGAAAGCTACAAAACCATAGACAGAAATGAAGACATGCGACTTGCTACTTGCTTCCCTCCTGACATATCACCAATGGAGACTGACAGCTTATGAGCTGTGTAACTAGCTGTTCAGAAGAAATGACAACTGTGCTTCAGACTGAATGACTCTATATTTTACAGCTGCAAAAATTATAGAATATTATTTTTAAATAGAAAAAATTCGCACAGAATGTAAGAAATATACAACTAGGAAAACAAAGAAGTAGATAGAAATGTAACTTACCATACTGTAAGTACGTACCAGGCGACAATTGATGAAACCTTGTAATTGGCGTTACACCACAGTTCATTGCAGTGACTAGATTAAAACACACACACACACACACACACACACACACATTCAGTTAGTGAAGAACTCTCTTAAATTTAAAGCCTGAGTACATAAACACGAAGTAACATTAATCACGGATATATAGCCTTCTCAAAACGGTATCTGTCAGTGACGACTCCCGATTTGAATCTTAAGGCGCTGGCAAAGAAAGAATATTCTAGTATGCTTTACACATTAACTCTCATTTTGTGAAAATCAGAGAAAATTTATTTGTGGGGCTCAATAGCGTTAAATAATGGGAGGTTCCTTTGGTCGGAAATTGTGGCGCAAACTGGTCACGGAAGGGAGGACACATTTAAAACTAAAGATATGGCCATAGTGGTGTTTCGATTGTTGGATATGTGTATAAAGAACAATGGATTCAAAAAAGGAAACCGTATGTCAGGCCCTTTGAGTACACTCAAGCAGATCAGCTCTAACAGCAAGAGGGAGTACTGACCCCGAAATTGTTCAATATTATAAAAAACTATTGTGCGGTACTAAGAAAAGTTATTAAAAAGTCCAGAAGCATGTGTATCGTGTCTGAGATCAATAACTCTGATAATAAAATTAAAGCAATTTGGAATATTATTGAAAGGGAAACAGGGCAACCAAGAGCACAGGAAGACTTTAGTGCCATAAAACTGAATGGCAAGTGTACTAACAAACAATCAGAAATTGAAAATATTTTCAATGATCATTTTTTAAATGTTGTGGAGAAAATAGGATCTAGATCTTCACTAGAAGAGGCAAGGCTACTAATAGAAGAGGCCATACCTGTGCAGTTTGAAACAACTGTAATTCCACCAACCTCTCCCTCTGAAATCAGTAAAATAATAAACTCACTGAAAAATAAAAGCTCTTACGGAATTGATGGCATTTCCAGAAAGGTACTTAAAGCTTGTTCCCCACAGATAAGTAGGATTCTCAGCCACGTATGTAATAGCTCTTTGGAGCAGGGTGTTTTCCCCGATATACTGAAATATGCCATTGTAAAACCATTGCATAAAAAGGGGGATACGTTGGATTTCAACAAATACCACCCAGTCTCTCTTCTGACAGCTCTATCAAAAATTTTTGTGAAAGTAATGTATTCAAGAGTAGCCTCCCATATTTGTAAAAATAAAGTACTAACAAAATGTCAGTTTGGTTTTCAGAAAGGCTTTTCAACAGGAAATGCTACATACGCTTTCACTGATCAAATATTAAATGCTCTGAATAACGGACATCATCCGTTGGTATTTTTTGTGATCTCTCAAAGGCCTTTGATTGTGTAAATCATGGAATTCTTTTAGATAAGCTGAATCATTATGGTTTGAGGGGCGCTGTGCACAAATGGTTTAATTCATACTCAACTGGAAGAATGCAGAAATTTGAAATAAGTGGTTCATGTAATGTTAAAACATCAGCTGATTCCTCAAACTGGGGAGCTATCAAGTACGGGGTCCCACAGGGTTCGATCTTAGGTCCTTTACTGTTCTTGATATACATTAATGACTTACCATTCCACATTGATGAAGATGCAAAGTTAGTTCTTTTTGCTGATGATACAAGTATAGTAATAACATCCAAAAACCAAGAACTAAGTGATGTAATTGTAAATGATGTTTTTCACAAAATTATTAAGTGGTTCTCAGCAAATGGACTCTCTTTAAATTTTGGTAAAACACAGTATATACAGTTCCATACAGTAAATGGCACAACTCCAGTAATAAATATAGACTTTGAACAGAAGTCTGTAGCTAAGGTAGAATTTTCAAAATTTTTAGGTGTGTCCATTGATGAGAGGCTGAATTGGAAGTAACACATTGATGGTCTGCTGAAACGTCTGAGTTCAGCTACGTATGCTATTAGGGTTATTGCAAATTTTGGTGATAAGAATCTCAGTAAATTAGCTTATTATGCCAACTTTCATTCACTGCTTTCGTATGGCATCATATTCTGGGGTAATTCATCGTTGAGTAGAAAAGTATTCATTGCTCAAAAACGTGTAATCAGAATAATTGCTGGAGCCCACCCACGGTCATCCTGCAGACATCTATTTAAGGATCTAGGGATCCTCACAGTAACCTCACAGTATATATATTCACTTATGAAATTTGTTGTTAATAATCCAACCCAGTTCAAAAGTAATAGCAGTGTGCATAGCTATAATACCAGGAGAAAGGATGATCTTCACTATGCAGGGTTAAATGTGACTTTGGCACAGAAAGGGGTAAATTATGCTGCCACAAAAGTCTTTGGTCACCTACCAAACAGCATCAAAAGCCTGACAGATAGCCAACTAACATTTAAAAATAAATTAAAAGAATTTCTAGATGACAACTCCTTCTACTCATTGGCTGAATTTTTAGATATAAATTAAGGGGAAAAAAACAAAAAAAGACAAACAACAACAACTTAAACATTAGTGTCACGCAATATTTTGTGTAATGTAATATCTTGTACAAATATTTTTTATTAACCTGACACGTTCCACATCATTACAAAGTGTGGTATACATGATCTATGGAACAAGTATTAATCTAATCTAATCTAATCATGACTGTATAATTAATAAAACAGGACAAATACGAAACCGTTTGCAGCACAGTTGAATGTACAGGATGGACAACCTGAAAACTTTTCTCTCCTAAGAAACCTTATTCGAACAATATGTTTCGAGGACATTCTCTCAACACAAAAAATAAAATAAATAAAAACAACCAAATCTGCGTAAACACCAAAGTTTTGCAACACTAGAACACACGATTATTTGTCTTGCGTCTAAATTTACTACTACATTGAGATTATGAAAATTAATTATACTTGGTGGGTGACTGACATGAACTCTTCATTTCGTTCAACAAACATTACAGTGGAAAAACAACTACTCGCAAGTGCACACACACACACACACACACATACACACACATACACACACATTGGACCATTCCACATCTTTTCATTGTAAGCACTGTAGCTGCTTGAACACAACGAAATGGTATAAATGAAATCCATTCATCTTTCCTTCTGCAGAAATTTCTTCATTATTGGTTTGTAGAACCTTGATTTGTCCTCTCAAAAGTTGAGAAGTAATTCTTTCTCGGTGGGGATAAGACTTAAGTTAGTGATCTGGTTCTACATTTGAGTAGAGTAGAGTGGCGGTAGATGTGTATCCTCTTCACTGACGAGAATGATCTCGCGACAGATGACATAGTGAAAAGAATTGTTGATACCAGCATTGCTAATTTGTATATTTCTATAAATCCAACAGATAATTTATAGTATAAATTGACCAGTCTCCTGTACATAAAAGCAATGATTTAACTTGTACGTTATTAGACAGTAAAATTCTGATTCGGATGTTTTGTCCAACCCTTCATTAGAAGCCTACGATACACGACGCTCGTTCCGGAGTTTGCTTACGTTGAAAACACAGCCATAAATATTTTCACTTTATTCAATAAATCATTAGGAAAATTCTCGTCCTTTTTTTTTAAGTGAGCCGTTTTTGTTGGTTTTATCAAATTAAAATACCCCAGCTTTCTAAATACTGCAAATCTAATTGGAAACTGATTGCTGATGTCATCAATAATCTTGCTGTGCTTCACCATTAAATTTTTCTCCTTTGTATTTGAATCAGGACTTCATTTTCCACACTACCATGAATGGAAGACCACACTGCTTCGAAAATCTCTTTCACTTCGCAGTTGCTTTTGAAAGTCTATGATTTTTGTGCTGCCATACAAAATGTCAATGTTTTTGGACTGAAGTATATTAAACAAATCATCTGAATGGGCAAGTAAGTTGTATTAAACCTTCTTAGAAATATGTGCTGAAAATTCTTCATGATCCTACAAATCCATTTTTCAGTCATAACATGGTCGAAGTTTCATAAATGTATTCAAAAAACATTATCGAAACTTCTTTGTTCTCACAGTCTGTATGGCCAGCAGGTGTGGCAGAGCGGTTCTAGGCGCTTCAGTCTGGAACCACGCGACCGCTACGGTCGCAGGTACGAATCCTGCCTCGGGCATGGATGTGTGTGATGTCCTTAGGTTAGTTAGGTTTAATTAGTTCTAAGTTCTAGGGGACTGATGTCCTCAGATGTTAAGTCCCATAGTGTTCAGAGCCATTTGAATCATTTTTTTTCTTTGGAGTCCATTGAGGTGGCTACTCATGATGGCAGTGACCTCATAGGTTTGGGCAATTAATTTAGTCCCACTGTTATATTGGTCCATTATTTCAGTGACAAGATTAAAAAGAGCTGTTGCAGTTCTGTCAGCACTCACATTGTGAAACCCAAGAAATCGTTCCACAACTTTTTTTATGATACTGAAAAGTAACAGAATATAGTTGATAATTGTGATTTATGGCTTATATGTGATGTTTCATCAACCATAACAGCCACAAAATCCATATTCTTAATTTCATTACACATATCATCTCTCAAAACATCAGCTGACGCATTTATTTAATCTGTTTGAATGCTTGCCGATGTGCAGCAGAAAACCATAGACGTTACGTTCCTTCAATGGAGGATCAAACTCGGCATTTGCAAGAAGAAATTTCATGTAATTTCCTTTGTTCGCACATTCTGAATTCTCCGCGTGGCCTCAATAGGATAGTTCTTGTTCGCTAATTAGCAAACTGCATTAATTAATTTGTTCAGTTTTCCCCTGTTGTCTCTTACTTCCTCATTGTACAATTCTGTTTCTGCCCTTCGTAGAGAAGTCAGAAGAACATCAATTCTAGCAGAGCAGGGAATAAATTTGTTGTTTCTCAAAAAAAAGTAGAAAGGTGAACTCCAGACTCACATGTTTCTTCCCTGCAGTATTAAGATGATTTGAAACACAATATCATTGCTTACTCCTAATAGGTTTTTTTGCTGCAAATAACAGACACGTTCAACAAAAAATGTGCTCATCACACCGTCGCCGCAAAGCCAGTCAGATAATTCGTTCAACTCCATACAAAAATGCCTCTTAAATCCCATTCCAGTATGACGACATTTTACCTTTACACACGTGGATAGTGTTAAGTTAGGGCATGGTCTGCCATTGTCAATAATCAGTTTCTTCTCTGTGTAAGATAGTAATTAAAAAGGATTGTGCAATACTTTTTGCATAATGTTTTCACTACCCATCTCAAAACTACTGCAGTCTTCGTGTACACAAGAAACACAAGCCAGCCAGGCAGCAAACAACACGCCGAGACATTGACAAAAGAATTAACATACAGGCTGCAGGCTGGCTGACAAGTGGAAGGGGCTGACGCATGTGCAGTGACACTCACACAGCGAGGGATTCAGCAGTGATGCTATGCCAACGCCTTGGCTGGGGTTTAGTGCGTTGAAGACTGCCAGGGGGCAGGCTAGCGGTAGATAGTTGAGTTGAAGCATTATCAATCAAAATCAGACTTCATGTACTTGATACTGATTAACAATAATAACATAATTTCCTAATTTTATTCAGTCGTTGACGCACGGCCACAAACTCCCTGGAGACGCCACTGGTATCTATCTATAAGAGCCGGCTTACTGTGTTACAAGGTACTCAGTTCAATCAGACAGTTCAAAAATCAGTAATGATACCTTGAAAATAAATAGCAAATTTTTGTAACAGCTCCCACAGTAGACAGAACTTGAATAGTGAAGTAATGATAACAATTGACTTACTTCCAACAAGATGACAGACTAAAAAACCAGATTACTTAACTTAAGAACCTGGCTCCAAATGTTAGCACACAGCCCTGTACAAGCCTCGCTGTTAAATGGAAGCTGCGTGCGTTTTTTAAGACATCAGTATTCACTCTGCCCTAAACAAAGCAGAACATTTGGATGGAAATACCTGAAACATGAATTTGTTACCACAAGTAACCCACAAACGTAAAACGAGGACTGGATTAGTGATAACACACAATAGTTACTGATTTAAAACTTAAAAAAACCGACCAGCTTGAGGTCACGACATTGTTCAAAATTTGACAGAAAAGTAAACACATTACTTGGATTTCAGATGTAACCGGGAGCGGGACCAGTATAATTAGCAAGATAATTCTCACCGGTTTGTGGAGAACCCCGAAGAAGAGAGCCACCACACCACAGCTTAGACCTCAAGACGGACTAGAGATAACATCGCGGCCACAGGCTACCACAATGAAGAAAAATTGACAAGACTCCTGTAATAGTCCGCCACAATGTCTCCAACTCATTGGGGGCTCCGCAGGACTCCGCACCACAGAATTCCAGAATATCACACATCAGGATGTTACCAGAGCACATGCCTCTAGCAATCGTAAAGCTGCCCACGCTATTACCCAAGTGACAGCCACATTGAACACGCTACAGCCGACTGCTGTGGCCCCTGTCACCAGATTCCGCGCCATTCACGGCACCTCATGGGGAGCCGCCACACAACTCAGGCACTGCAACCAAGTCGACCCAGCGGCAACACGAACGCACTCAAATAGCCCCCTGTTCTTTGCACAAGAAACCCTCTGACAGAAAGTTTCGAGAGGGCGATCGAACCAAACAAGGATGTAGAAGGTGCGGCAAAAACCATCGCCCGCAGCTCGAGTTCTAGGGGACTGATGACCATAGATGTTAAGTCCCATAGTGCTCAGAGCCATTTTTGAAAAACCTTCGCAAAAACGATTTGCCACAAGCTAGCCGCATGCGTTTCAGTTAGTATGCAATTATTTGTCTGTGGGAATCTTGTTGTAATGTTATGACATAGTGAAACAAATACGGATGTTCCATTTCACCTTTGAGCATCTTAACATGCAATCAGTGCCGTCAGTTAACACAACAATAATAACAATTGTAATAATACAAACTTAGTCAAATGTCATTAAGTGCAAAAAAACAAAAAATAAATAAATAATGCGACATAGGTACACTGCATTTTTATTTCAGTGACAGTAACAACAGAAAGTTTCCTCACAGAGCAATTAAAAAATCAGTTACCTGCTTAGTTAAGAGAATGACAAGGATCAAACGAGAGAAGTGCACGAAACAGTACGGTAATAAATAGTTACACAACGTGACACATAAACTTTCTTGTTGGTTTAGTGTTCATTCAAAGAAATATGGATCTTTTGAAACATGCTCAAGGAACTCTTGAGTACAGTAAATTCGTTCACTTTTCATCCATCTCAAACACTAGTTTCAAATTTATCTACTGGGACTGTGTATTCATTTTCAGGTAATTTGTTGAAGTAGACAAGACCAAGACCTTTGTAACTGTTACGGGTCTTTGCCAACTTAGCATATGGGATATTAACTGTACGTCCACTTCTTGTGTTATGGCTATGAATTGACCTTCTTAGTCCAAATTTACCTAGATTCTCTTTAACAAATGCAAAGCAGTTGTAGATATACTCCTTACTTATCATTGGCTCCCAAGTCAGTACTTGCGTGCCGAGACAGTATGCAGAATTGAGCCGTTGCTTTGGTTACGTACTGAGTGGTCGCGTGCAACCGGGTTGCGCATAAATAGTAGGAATAATTTGCAAGAAAATATGATTAAAAGTTGAAAATATTGTGTCAGGTAGTAGGGTAACAGTGTCTTATTGATTCGGTTTTATTATCAGAACAACTCGAGGAATTACATATGAAATTTATGGTTGAAAGAGAATTTGTAAGTCAGTAACTTCCGTGGGGAACCTATTGCTCTTAGCAGGTTACTAAAGAAGGCTCCCATAATCAGTGATTACCTGTTAGATAAATGTTGCAATTTAGCATTGACTGTTTCAGTATAAATGTGAGACGAGCTTAACTGTTGATATAGAAGTGGATAAACCGAGGCACTGTTAGGGATTGTGTTAAGCGCTAAAGGGATAAGAACGCGAAATAATTTTTACCATTGTTATTACAAAGTAACTTTTTCGTTTCATAACTGAGGTACTTTAACATCTGAAAAGCATTAAGAGATATGTGTTTGCATTATTTGTACGGTCAGTTTTATTTCATAACGAAGTCTGTTTTCTATGTCAGATTCCCATACCCGAGTCTGACAGCCGCAAAATAACTAAATTAACGATAAAAGAAGCAGTTTACGAAATTTTATAGGCGTTTTACAAAATCGTCTATAAATACTCGCACCTCTGAGTTAGCAGTATTCTTTTCTTCAACTGCTATCGACACTAACTCCACGCCACGCCAATCGACAGTCCTGTGGGGGGGGGGTCAACTTCGTCATGTACAGCCACTTTATCCACTGGCTGGTCGGCGAACCGCTGCTAGATGTGCTGCTACCGGAACTTCAACTGGAGCCAGCCAGCTGGTTCCACATCCAGGATGACTCCTTCTGGCATCAGGGAATCCGTAAGTGGTCTTGGGTTCGGAGCCAGAGAGCCAGTGCGCCAACACTTGACCGATTACCATAGCAGCCACCTGTCCACAGACTTGCCGGCAGACTGCCGACGCCTGACATTGGGACCACGTCCGTAGGGTTACACGCTGACACTACACTCAGTTGAGCTGGCACTCCTACCTGGCTGCCATGTGCCACTGTGGTCAAGTACACTGCTTTGTGCTTTGTGAGGTAGCCACACTCTCATGGGGTTCACTGGCATCGGCTAGTATACGAGCATCTAAATGAATAAAGAATGTATTTGCTAATGGAGCATTTCCGATTCCACGACTTCTGATGAATTGGCAGTTTGCACCCAACGTCCTGAATGCCATCCTGAATCCACTATCCTGATGTACAATAGTTTCTGCATCACCGATGCTGCTACACTTATGTCTGAAGTAGCCAGTGACAACAAGTTGCAACTTGGCTAATGAAGTACTTCCTGTCGTGCTCGACAGCGCCAAATCTGCCAGTCATTTCTAGATTTCTGTAATAAGTAAGAAGTCTGTTCCAAAATTCTAGGAGAGGGCAAGTGCCCCCTCTTGTGGCCCCTTGCTTATGTGGTGCACAGATCTGTTCATAAAAATAAAGAACACTTGTAATTTTGAGTGTTGTAGAATGATTAACACCATACTGACAGCATAAGGATGCACAGGTAAGCAACTGCTTAGAAGCAATCAGATATTAGGTAGAGCCACCCCCCTCTCTCCCCCACCCCGTCCTCAACAACACACCACATGACACGAGGGCATTACATGATAATACACTTAAAATAGTGGTACAGATATGGTTGAAAGAAAAGGTTCACAGTTCTTATTAAGATATTTTCGTCCCTCAAAAGAGCATAGCATGAGCCTTCATGTCACTTATTACCCTGCCCAAAAGCCTTAAACTTCAAAGACTGTCTGCAGTCTGAGAAGAAGGGAGTCTACGTGGTGGGTAATACATATCTCATTTTCTCCCACCTGCTCCCAGAAAACTAGGGTGACGTTCCGAACATCATCACGGATTTTTGGCGTGGGATCAGACCACTTTTCTCATATGGTCTATTTCGTCTGTGTGGTTTAGTCCTGTGTGCAGAAGGAGGCCAATCGAGAAGAGAACTCTCGTTCTGCTCTGCAAACCATTCCTCTATCGTCGCTGACACATGTGTAGGTGACCAGTCCTGCTGGAAAAACTTCTTCCTCAGAATATAGTTGTTCCACAGATGGGACCATAATATTACTCATAGTATGGGTATAGTGGGCAGCACTCTTCTAGCCCCAAAATGCCACAGGTATATGTCCACTATCAAGTGGGGTTGAAACAGACACTTTGCTCCTTTTATACTCGTGTCGGACCATTATTTGCTAAGGACAATACAGATTAATCGGAAATACAAATACAGATTCAAATACAAATACAGATTCATCCAATGACGATTGACATTAACCTCGCAAACGCTAATAGGCAGAGTGGATGATCATTACAAACTTCTCGTTGATAACTGCACGTTTGCTAAGTAGTCCACCTTTAAGAAGCAAACGCTGAACTATATCTACCGATCTGGGAAATGCAGCATATGTTTCAACTGCATCACGTTTAAAAAGCATTTCTCCATTACGTGTTGCCCCGGACAGGGTTTGTTCCACATCAAAGACCAATTCCCGTATGCCTACTCGATTCTCCAGTACCTCGATAATGTTTTATCCATGGTTGAGCATTGCACTCGGGAGTACCATCCCATGTCTCTGACTCCGTCAAATTTCCTTCCTTCGCAAGACCAGTTATGTGGTCACGAAAAGTCAGCTGATGATGAGGCATGGCATATGAATAATGTAAGATCAAATGGTTCAAATGGCTCTGAGCACTATGGGACTTAACATCTGAGGTCATCAGTCTCCTAGAACTTAGAACTACTTAAACCTAACTAAACTAAGGACATCACACACATCCATGCCCGAGGCAGGATTCGAACCTGCGACCGTAGCGATCGCGCGGTTCCAGACTGAAGCGCCTAGAACCGCTCGGCCACTCCGGCCGGCAATAATGTAAGTCGACTGAAAACGACGTGCTGCAGATATTTGACCTTTCTCATGTACTGTCATTGGCTATTATAGAACGAATGGTGCACATGCAGACCTAAGTCCTATGACAGACTGTCAGTCTGTTATCGCGTAAGATCAATGAAACTATGTAAATTATTCTCACATATTATGTCAAATAGAGGTAGTAAATTCAAGTTTTCGCCTCCTGGGGGTCACTCTTCACCAGAAGTAACTCCATCGATCAATAGCAAGAAATTAGGTGCACATCATCAAAATGTGTTTCATGTAATACAGTGGAGGGGTCCATTGACAACAAATCGTTGAATGGAAGAATGTGGCTCTTATGGTGGATAAAAAAAGAAATTTACTTGGATTCGAACATGAGGCATAAAAAAGCCTGCACTTTCTTTATTCAACTAGAGTGAGTATTTACGCTGAGGTGAGAGAAGTCGTGGGATAGAGATATGCATATATACAGATGGTGGTAGTATCGCATACACGATGTATAAAAGGGCAGTATATTGACAGAGCTGTCATTTGCACTCAGGTGATTCACATGAAAAGATGTACGACATGATTATGGCTGTACGACGGGAATCAACAGACTTTGGATGTCGAATGATATTTGGAGCTAGATGCATAGATCGTTCCATTTCGGAAATCATTTGAGAATTCAGTATTCCGTGATCCACAGTCTCAAGAGTATGGAGTATGCCAAGAATACTACATTTCAGACATGACCTCTCATTATAAACAAAGCAATGGCTGGTGGCCTTCATTTAAGAGCCGAGAGCAGTGGCA
The DNA here is from genome assembly GCF_023864275.1 of Schistocerca cancellata. Taxonomy (NCBI): domain Eukaryota; kingdom Metazoa; phylum Arthropoda; class Insecta; order Orthoptera; family Acrididae; genus Schistocerca; species Schistocerca cancellata. Next base: position 826,113,278 of record NC_064626.1, read on the forward strand.
TTTCCTAGAGTTGTCAACACTAACAGACAAGCAACACTGCGTGAAATAACCGCATAAATCACTCTGTGAGGTACGACAAATGCATCAGTTAGGACAGTGCTTCGAAATTTGGTGTTCATGGGCTATAGCAGCTGACGACCGATGTGAGTGCCTTTCAACAGCATGACATCGCCTGCAGCGCCTCTCCTGGGATCGTGACCATATCGATTGGACCCTAGATGACTGGAAAACCGTAGACTGGTCAGATGAATCCCGATTTCAGTTGCTGAGAGCTAATGGTAGGGTTCGACTGTCGCGCAGACTCCACGAAGCCATGTATGCAAGTTGTCAACAAGACACTGTTCAAGCTGGTGGCGGCTCCATAGTAGTGTGGGCTTTGTTTACATGGAATGGACTGCGTCCTCTGGATGTTCGGCTACTTGGAGACAGTTTGCAGTCATTCACGTACGTCATGTTTCCAAACAATGACGGACTTTTTACAGATGACAATGCACCGTGTCACGAGACCATAATTGTTCGCAATTTGTTTGAAGAACATTCTGGACAATTCGAGCGAATGATCTAGCCATGCAGTTCGTCTGACAAGAAACCTATCGAAAATTTATGGGACATAATTCAGAGGTCATTTCGTGCACAAAATCCTGCATTCGCAACACTTTCGTCATTGTGGATGGCTATAGGGGCAGCATGGCTCAATATTTCTGGGGTTACTTTCAGTGACTCGTTGAGTCCATGTCACGTCGGGTTTCTGCATCACAGCGAGCAAAAGGAGGTCTGATACGGTATTAGGAAGCATCCCATGACTTTGGTTACCTCAGAGAATATTTATTTAGTTAACATGCACTACATCTATAGATAATATCAGCATACTCTGTTTGTAGAAAAAAAAGTTGTGCATTCTTGGAACGAGTCTGAAATACGGACAAGATCAATTTCCTGTAATTTTTCAAATTAGAGAAGCGCGTGTTCCGAAGGTAAACAGAAAAATATGGAATGTTGAATTTCATTCACGTCCGGTGTGCTAAACTTTAACTCTGGTTCCAATTTCCGCCAGCCTATTTTTTTGATATCAATTGTAGATCTAATCTTTGCCTGTCCTGGGAAATGCATTCTTCTTAAAATATAGAGAAACATAGGAATGGGGTAAGTTTCATCCATGTTTTACAATATTTTGTCATTCGCCGTGTACATTTAACATTTTGAGACACACAGAAAGAGTGAATGATGTTGATACTTGTAGGCCTATCTGTACCTTCATTTCAATACAGTTGTGGTACTTACAAAGTTAATTGTATTTTTAAGGTTATTTATTTTAGTTTAGAAACATCGTATACAAAATTCTACGTTCCAGGACCATGGACGCAGCAAACGCGAGCTGAAAATCCCCGAGACAGGCACAGATGGCCCATACCTGCCACGGGATGTTACTCCAATTGGCTACCACGTGTGGTTGCAACCCATTCCACAGGAAGGATACTTTGCCGGTGTACTGGTAGTCAACATCTCCTGCTTGTCTCCAACAAAGACAGTGACTTTACATGCAGGAGAAAATTTAGAACCATTAAAGGCAGAAATGGAAGTCATCAGACCACAAGAGGGTTATGAAGACTACAGGTGTGCTTATCATTGTTAATACAGATTGTCTCCAACACAAATATACAACAACATAATGCATGTAATAGCCATTTCAGAATGTCTTAAATGGTTTTCACCAGTCAGTGGTCCTCTCTAGACATTCAGTAGATAAAAAGAAGAAATAAAGAGTCATTGTGTAACCTATGAAACCCGACAAGTAACTACATAATAATAAAGAAGAATTAAATAATTTTAGAATTATTACTGGCGACGGCTTATTAAGCACAAATATTGTCTGATGCCATCAGCGCTTTTGCATGATGCATGGCTTGTGACTCGAACACATCTCAACATTTCTAATTTTGCACTCTTCATCTTTTTCTTGATCCAAGTCAGTTTCAGACTATTCTTCCCCATTGTCAGTTTATGAACAAAGACAATATTTACAGTTGTATACGATATGCATATAAACTTTTGTCGAGTGATCAAGTGTCTGAATTAAAAACTTCCGTGTTGTGTTTTTGAGCATACTTCTTCTCTCAAAATTTTTCTGATACTGATCAAAACCATTACAAGGTCAATCCTACAGTACTGCAGAATATCAGTACGGTGTACTCCGCTCTCGAATGGCATACTGTGGATGAAGCAGATCAGCATGGTTTGCAGTAACAATTCTGTCAAGTGCACTTTGGAGGTCACCAATCATCCATGGTGGTAATATTAGGGCTGCACTCCTTTGTTACCAAGGACAGTCAATTGGACCCAAAAATGCGTACATACAACAGCGAAATGTTATCTCACTAGATAGCAAACTCGACAGTGTCCCTAAAAAAGATATTCAGTTGTAAATGCAGTGCTGCCATAGGTCAGTTAAGTATATTGTCAGGGTTTTAACGTGTTCTTAGAGGCCCCAAATGAACATGTGATGAAAATCAATCTCCATGTTGAACAGCAAATTATCTGTAAGAAGGACACTACCCAACTGCTCCTCAGTCCACTCAACATGACCAGGGCACAACATTCGTGGAGCCAAGTGGTGCCTTTGAGTGAGGGGAAAGCATCTGTTTCGTCACCCTGCACACAGAGCAACATCTCGAGGCTGTTACAGTCTAGCAGGAGATGTTTCACTCAGAGATTTCCCCATGATCTCTCGTGTGGACATGCACTGCGCTGGTTGGAAGTTTTTGGGCAGTTATGGCGAGCAAATGATCCGATCATTGGGCTGTACCACTTGACTAATCTCACTCATTCAGCTGCTAAATTTTTACTCCTTATTGTAAATTTCTCCTCAGCTGTGAAATGATGATTCTAGTGACATTTCACTCATATTACCAAGTCGTTCTGGCTGTGGCTGGGCTTTTGTATTCTCCGCACTTCATGCTTTCAATTACTATTCAAGTACTATTTGCCAAGTTCAAAGTGTGACCTATGAAGCGCTGCAGGTCCACTATGCGGTTTTGTGCCAGTGTAACGAGTATTTCAAATTCACCCTGTTGTTTTGACACAATTTGATTTGCTATGACACAGTGTGCCGCAAAGAGTTTATGAGCACTAGTAATACATCTTCAGTTCGAACAATTTCCAAACTATGGACCAACTACAGGTGGTAATTTACTAAAGATTTTTAGGGAGTTGGCTCTTGATGAGCGAATGCTTGTACCAGCATGTATCTTGGAATAGCAGTTTCAAATGTCCTCTCATGCTCTGCTGGTAAATTAGCACACTGGACTAAAAATTACTCATCCTTCAGAAGACATCACCCTAATGCTATCTCACACCGCCTGTAGCATTGATAACGGCATCAGTTCGACGAGGAAGAGATTCCACAAATTTCTTCAGGTTTTCCGTGTACAGCGGAGGCTACTCATTGATGATTATACCTTGTGGAGCTACTAAAATTAAGGGATGTTGACTGCTATGTTCTCTCGCTGTTCCAAATAGTACCAGACTTTTTCCATGGGATTACTCGTAAAGTAGTGTGATTTAGTTTGCCAGTGCAAGTGTGATACGATGCCAGTAGTAGGGTAGTGGCAGCATCGGTGCAATTTTGATATCAAATTGATATGCAAATTAGTTAAATTGATCAATAATCCCCTCCCCTCCGTCCCCAACCACTCCCAACCCCGTCCACTACTATGCCCACCACCGGATGATGTCACATGTTTTTTCCAGCCTACACATGGGCCCCAACGCCTCCCCCCCTGGCCGGCCGTGGTGGCCAAGCGGTTAAAGGCGCTACAGTCTGGAACCGCGCGGCCGCTACGGTCGCAGGTTCGAATCCTGCCTCGGGCATGGATGTGTGTGATGTCCTTAGGTTAGTTAGGTTTAAGTAGTTCTAAGTTCTAGGGGACTGATGACCTTAGAAGTTAAGTCCCATAGTGCTCAGAGCCATTTGAACCTCCCCCCTGCCCCTACCCTCCCCCACGTACCCTATTGACCAGAATTTCGAATTTTGACGGAAATTTCGAACTTTGGTGGGGATTTCGAATTTTGGTAGGAATTTCTTTGTCCCAGGGCTGTGCTGACATCCCACCCGACCCTCACCCTGGAAATGGCAGGAATTAAAAATGGTGCTGCTCAGCCTCCTGGACGGAAAGCCCAAGTGCACCCCCTAAACACAATTATACCACCAGAAGTGCTTGGAATTGACGGGAAATTAAAATTGACGGTGCCCTTTCTGGAGCTCGAACCCTGGTCCTCCTGGACGGAAAGCCCAAGTGCACCCCCCAAACACAATTATACTACCAGAAGTGCTTGGGATTGACGGGAAATTAAAATTGACAGTGCCCTTTCTGGAGCTCGATCCTGGTCCTCCTGGACGGAAAGCCCAAGTGCACCCCCCAAACACAATTATACCACCAGAGGTGCTTGGAATTGATTGGAAATTAAAAATGGTGGTGCCCTTTTAGGGGCTTGAGCCCTGATTCTACTGGAAGGAAAGCCCAAGTGCACCCCCAAAACATGGAAAATGTCCAGATGAAGGAGAGGAAGGTTAGGTTAGTGTACTTCATTTATTTTGGTTGGGAAAATGAAGTAAAGATAGGTCCTAATTACATAATTAATCATAAAAATCGGACCTAATTATACAACTATACGTGTAGTGCTACACATGGTCACAATACAACTCAAAAACTAATGATACCATACTACTGGTGTTATCCTGCTGTGAAAAAAAATCGCAATACCACTCGAAACTAGTGACAGACACACTAAAACTCTACCCTTCACCTACAAGCTGGTGGGAAAACGGCAGAGGTGTAGGGCACTATCTTTATTCTTTTTGGCTGGAACTATGTTCAACTGATGAGATGCTGGCGTTGGACAGAGAGGAGTTTAAAAAGTGTATTACATGTAAGCATACAGTATCTATCGTTTGACGGCAGAGTTCGCTAGAGATGCCTGCTCAAAAACCACCCTGCAGGCCAGGTAACCAAAGCTAATATGCGCTACCACAACTGATGGAAAAAATGCATCACAGTTCTAATTACACTTCAAAATTGTCATGAAAAAGCCAGCACTTGTAATGACTGGGTCATAATGCAACACATATACTGGGAAAAATCGTCGTCCTAAAAGACTGCAGAGTGGGCAACAGTTGAACGTGTGTTCTCCTCAATGTACTGCCGAAAATCGAGGCGCTTCATCTCTCACCTCTCTCCCTCCATCTCTCCCTAAATCTACCTATGGGGAGGCCAGCTGATCCGCCGAAAGCCTTGCGGAATGAGCTGCCTGGTGTCCACACTAGGTTGTCCGCCCTTTGCTGTTTTTCTGCGGCCCCACTGCAATCCCTCTGTGGCTGCTGGCCTCACCAGGCCCTCTGGCCCTCTGCCATCCTTTGTGGTACACGACATGCCTTGAGGAAATAGTTTTAGCCAACACAAAAGGGAAATTTAGCTGCACCACCCCGCCCCTCCAGAGAATGCTACAGATGGCTATTTCAAAGTCTGCTGCTTGGAAAACAGGAAGCCTTCCACCTAAAGCGACTGCAGCCTCACACCACAGTGTCTTCAGTACAATGTTCTTCGGCGGGCACACTCCTGGGCAGTCAGACTTATCGATGCTGACAAAAGCTGCACATAGAATAGAATCCGTCAGGGCAAAACCGTGATAAATGAGGGCTATCTTGACTGTGGGTTGTTTGTCTAAAGGGACAGCCACGACTTCTTAGGAAACTCTGCCACCACGCCATTCCGAGCACTGGATTATAACGTTTGTGTTTAACATCAACACGACTCCCATAATAATGTAACTATTAAAAAGTGACAGCAGTTCGAATATTCACGTTGATGGGGAGACACGGATAATGAACAACATGTACAAGGGTCAAGAGGGTATAATAAAAGTGGACGTTCTAGATTAAAAAGGGTGTAAGACATGAATGTAGTCTTTCGCCCCTACTGTTCAATCTGTACGTCGAGGAAGCAGCGATGGGGATAAAATAATGGTTCAGAGGTGGAATTAAAATTTAAGGCAAAGGTATATCAGTGATACGATTTGCTGAATGCAGTGCTATCCAGAGTGAAAGTGAGAAAGAATTACATGATATACTGAATGGAATGAACAGTCCAACGAGTACAGAATATGGATTGAGAGTAAATCCAAGAATGACTAAAGTAATGAGAAGTAGAAATGAGGAGAGCGAGAAGTTTAACATTAGGATCGATGGTCATGAAGTAGATTAAGTTAACGAATTCTACTACGTAGACATAGAAATAAGCAATGATGGACAGCGCAAGGAGGACATCAAAAGCAAACTAGCAGAAAAAAAACAAGAAAAAAATTGCGCTCAATATCAAGAAGATCCCCTTCCAGTTCTTCTTCTTCGTCCTCTGTTGGCTGGAAGAGCTCTCCTATGGATAGCAACAGGAAGTTACACCACTGCACTTTCTTTATTTGTAATTGTATACCAGTTGATTGAAGATGTCACAACTAGGTTACTTACCTCCAACAAACTTCACAGTATCTGCTGTTGATATTGTTTCTTCTTTCTCTTCTTCTTCTTCTTCTTCTTCTTCTTCTTCTTCTTCAACTGCACCCACCCACACAAACATATGGATGGGTATCACCTCCTCATCGAAATGAGCTGGAACAAAATGAAAGAACCACAATCGCAGTCTTTCGGACTACATATGTATGTGCAGAAACATAAACATGGGACTGATGCTAATTAGGGAGAAAGAGGTACTTACAGAAAATTTTGGTAACTCCAGTGTCACTTCAGATCCCAGACTGACTCGTGGTGACTGTTGACGACGGACAGAGCCATGGATGGTTGGGGTGAGTAGGGGGTCGAGCACATCCCTTATTGGATGAGATGTCCTGGAGTTAACGTACTAGCTGTGAGTGGGGATGTCTGGTCTGGCTGAATAAGTCTGAATGGTTAACTTATGTCATGCAGCTGTACAACAGACCTTTTTCAGCAAACCTGAACTGATAATACTGTAGGTTGGCCAATGCAATATTTCCTTTAGTGCTGAAAAAGTGTAGATAAAGGGGGCTGTTTTGAGTCTCTTAGAAAAATGTGTATGTAAGCGGAGATGTTTCAGTGTCTTAGAAAAATATGTATACAAGCGGAGCGTTTCAGTTGCTGACAGCCTGCATATGCATATTGTGAGTGCGGAGGAGGGGAGGGGGAGTTTCATCCCATTCTTAATGGTACCCACACAGATTGTCCTCAGAATCCAGGAAAGTGTAGACCAGAAGGAGAGTTACTTTTACATGTGATGCCGCCAAATAAGACATAACGAGGGTTTTTTTTTCCTGCCCGCCCACATGGCCATGTGGAGAGTGTGGAGCAGGCATCTGCACTTGTAACTGACAAAGACGTACAAGCGTGATCGCTGCTCCTTGTGTCTACAGCCTGCTCGCCATGGCAGCAGCAATATCTCCCTCTCTGTACTACTCTGTACTTGGGATGTAACAAGAGTCTCTTGGCCAACTGATTGGCGTTGTAATCAGAGAGAGAATTTAACTGCATATTTACCCTCTCAATAGTAACCGAGAGTATAGCACTCATCGGATTCCGTTTTGTAAGACTCATCTGTCATTCAGTTTGATTTCGTTTGGCGGCTATCCAGCTGAGGAGGTGAATAACTTCGCTCCCACGTCACTAGGAGTGTAGTGTCATGGTGATGTAATGAATTGAGTCAGGCCGGTACAATAAATGAGCATGCTCGTTCCAGTCAAAGTTAGTAAACAATGTTTTAGCGCTCTTCAATACGTTTTAGATACCCATCAACCGACACATACACATTGATCATTAACCATGTAGTTGACTATCGTTTGATGAACACTGGTTAACCATCGAATTCGTCTGATCTGAATGCCAGTTCTACTGTTCTGGTTGGGAGCTACTTTCTATGGGATGGAAATACGCTGTCCATATCATGTAGTGTCAGACACTTGTATTTTACAACACTAGTTCGAGAGGGTCTTGGTGTAACACCAGACAATCGCTACCCTGTCGCTGTGGAAGTGAGATTAACTGTATATGTCTTCACTTTCGGATAGCTGTTGGAGCCACTCTACAATACCGCACATTCTTCCAGCTTCCATATGTTGCGAAGTTAACCAATTTTTTTTTTTTTTTTTTGTCAATGAGAAACATCACCTCTGTGCTTTATTTCTACCACCTGTGTGTTGTGGGAGCTGCATGGCTTATGCTGTGCGTTGTTCAGCTTTCTGTGAGAGCCAAAGAATCGAAATGTGTTAATGTCGGTTTAGCAGTAGCTGACGCGGACCTGTAAGTCATGGTAGAAAATAACAAAGTGTATGGCTGTGTATACGGATTGAATATGTTACACCTGAAGAAACGATGTATTAAACTGCTTATGAAGGAACAATACAGGAGTCTTCTCATATGTACAGGGTTATTACAAATGATTGAAGCGATTTCACAGCTCTACAATAACTTTATTATTTGAGATATTTTCACAATGCTTTGCACACACATACAAAAACTCAAAAAGTTTTTTTAGGCATTCACAAATGTTCGATATGTGCCCCTTTAGTGATTCGGCAGACATCAAGCCGATAATCAAGTTCCTCCCACACTCGGCGCAGCATGTCCCCATCTATGAGTTTGAAAGCATCGTTGATGCGAGCTCGCAGTTCTGGCACGTTTCTTGGTAGAGGAGGTTTAAACACTGAATCTTTCACATAACCCCACAGAAATAAATCGCATCGGGTTAAGTCGGGAGAGCGTGGAGGCCATGACATGAATTGCTGATCATGATCACCACGACCGATCCATCGGTTTTCCAATCTCCTGTTTAAGAAATGCCGAACATCATGATGGAAGTGCGGTGGAGCACCATCCTGTTGAAAGATGAAGTCGGCGCTGTCGGTCTCCAGTTGTGGTATGAGCCAATTTTCCAGCATGTTCAGATACACGTGTCCTGTAACGTTTTTTTCGCAGAAGAAAAAGGGGCCGTAAACTTTAAACCGTGAGATTGCACAAAACACATTAACTTTTGGTGAATTGCGAATTTGCTGCACGAATGCGTGAGGATTCTCTACTGCCCAGGTTCGCACATTGTGTCTGTTCACTTCACCATTAAGAAAAAATGTTGCTTCATCACTGAAAACAAGTTTCGCACTGAACGCATCCTCTTCCATGAGCTGTTGCAACCGCGCCGAAAATTCAAAGCGTTTGACTTTGTCGTCGGGTGTCAGGGCTTGTAGCAATTGTAAACGGTAAGGCTTCTGCTTTAGCCTTTTCCGTAAGATTTTCCAAACCGTCAGCTGTGGTACGTTTAGCTCCCTGCTTGCTTTATTCGTCGACTTCCACGGGCTACGCGTGAAACTTGCCCGCACGCGTTCAACCATTTCTTCGCTCACTGCAGGCCAACCCATTGATTTCCCTTTACAGAGGCATCCAGAAGCTTTAAACTGCGCATACCATCGCCGAATGGAGTTAGCAGTTGGTGGATCTTTGTTGAAATTCGTCCTGAAGTGTCGTTGCACTGTTATGACTGACTGATGTGAGTGCATTTCATACACGACATACGCTTTCTCGGCTCCTGTCGCCATTTTGTCTCACTGCGCTCTCGAGCGCTCTGGCGGCAGAAACCTGAATTGCGGCTTTAGCCGAACAAAACTTTATGAGTTTTTCTACGTGTCTGTAGTGTGTCGTGACCATATGTCAATGAATGGGGCTACAGTGAATTTATGAAATCGCTTCAATCATTTGTAATAGCCCTGTATACGGTCTTCCTCCAGTACAGATGACAGACAGTAATTGTTTTTCAATATATCAGAAGAGAGAGATGCAGTGAAGTCTTATATAAGGTTCTATTACAAGGAATGCTAAACTGGCTAAATTTTGGATGCAAATATTTCCCTCAAAACTACACAGCTTTTGCTCATAAAACTAACAGGAATCGCCTGTCTCTATTCTCGTGGACTCATGACTGTTTTCTTCTTTTTCTTCTTCTTCTTATTATTATTATCGTCACAATTGCGTGTTTAAAAAATAGGCATTATTTCATACTTCATAACCTCTAATTATAAAGTATACACCACTTGAAATATAGCTCATTGTGCAACCTAGAAATGATGTTGTTTTTTTCTGACATGTGAGTAGACTGCGTGAGACAGGTTGTGTTGATTTAATTGCTTACAAAACTAGAATTCTAGAACCTGCTACTGTATGACAGAAACTTTACAGACATGTCGGTTGAGGTGAGTTATGCATCAAAAATTTCAAATGTAAGCATGCAGATGGTGATGTAATGGAAGAGACATGTGGTAGAATCTTATAGGAGTTTGTATTACAAGACAGACTCTCACGATTTGTTTCGTAAACGCCTGTATGATATAGCATCGCGATGGTAAAACGAGACCTGCCATAATGTAGAAAACAGCTATGTCCTCTTGAATTATAGCTTGTTGTTGTGAGATGTAAAATGACTATTTTTTCCGACATGCTAATGGCGTGAAAGATTGTATTCTCCAACGTTATTTCATGTGCCTGAAATGTTTGTAATAAACACGTGATAGTCTGTGATCGGCGTAGGTGCACTTCGCTGGATGTCGCAAATTATATCCTGCAGTTGAACGTAAAAACTGTACCGATTTTGTTCATGAAACTAAAAGAAAATGGTCTGTGCTTGTTTTCGTGGAAATAAGACATCTATTATCATCACGATTGTGTTTTCCTTTTTTAATAGTTACTTTATTATGGGAGTCGCGCTGATGTTAAATACAAACGTTATAATCCAGTGCTCGGAATCGCGTGGTGGCCGAATTCCCTAAGAGCTCACGGCTGTCCCTTTAGACAAACAATTAGCAGTCAGGATAGCCCTCATTTATCACTGTTTTGCCCTGAGAGATGTCGGCGTCATACTCTATTCTATGTGCAGCTTTTGCCGGCGTGGATAACTCTGACAGCCCAGCAGTGTGCTCGCCGGAGTGCATTGTACTGAAGACAGTGCGGTGTGAGGCGGTGGTCGCTTTATTCGGAAGGCTTCCTGTTTTCCAACCAGCAGACTTTGAAAAAGCCATCTGGCGAGTTCTCCGGGGGGGGGGGGGAGGGGTTGTGCTGCTAATTTCCCTTTTGTGTAGGCTAAGATCGTCGCCTTAATGCAAGCAAACGTTAAAACCTGCGAAGATCCCAGCGAGGATCCCCCCCACTCTACCTCCCTGCGGCACTCACCCCGCACTCAGCTCGCCCACGACGGGTCCTCACCCCACCCCCATACCTCGCTCACGAACGGGACCTCACCCCACCCCTATAGTTCCCTCACAACGGAGGACCGGAAACAGTACCTGCATTTGTGTATGGAAAACACGACTGTCTTCATAACGTTTTTGTTATCAGTATGATTTTTATATTCTTCATTTCTTTAGGTCTAATGAGTCAAGCTACATTTTATAAACATAAAAATATTGAGTCAAGTGAGGATATTGTAAACAAGTAGGCCTGTCTATTCTTATTAGATTATTGCTTCTATTCCGTAGCAGAATATTTTGGATGTTTGAGATACAGAGACTAGAAACAAGATAGTGAAGCTAATGCAAATAGTGCAAGCTATTTGGTGGATAAAGCTTACATTTATGTCTCTACTGACATAACACAGTATTTTTAGTGTGCTGTTTTGGTTTGTGTTTGTTCTGTGTCTTATAATCTGGAAAGAATTTTTTTGGATGAATAAAAGAAATAAACTCTGTTGCCATCTGCGGCATCGTAAGCTTTTATTACCGACATACGTAACATTTCCAACCACATTATTTGCGAAGTGTAGTTTCCCCGAAAGATCACGTTATATTAAGCGATTAATTTGATGATAATTGGCTCACATTATAATTAACAGACAGCACGTTTGTACTTCGCTTTCATTTATTATTTTAAATCATTCGTGATTTTTTGTTCCGCTTGTTGTAAATACCATTAGGTACCGGAAATCCATTTTAAGTTATAGACACTTCTACTTCATCAATAACACACAGTTATAATCGTAGTCGTGTCTGTAAACGTTTACATTAATACCTGAAACTTAAAGTCTTTGCATTATACGTTGGAAATTGTTCATTTTCTAGTTCTCGTTCTAGGACTAACATATCTGCGACGATGTGTATCGTTTTGCTCCGGTTGGGCGGAGCATCTTGCTGATCAGGGGTGGAGCTTAAGTGGGGTGGGCGGGGACTATGTGTCGGGATCTTCGCAGGTTTTAAGCTCATGTCTTAATGCATGACGCATACCGCAAAGGATGGCAGAGGGCCTGGTGAGACCAGGGGACACAGAGGGGTGGTACTGAGGCCACAGAAGGCCCAGCGGACAGCTCGTGCCGCGAGGCGTTCGGTAGAGCAGTTCGCCATTTGAAAAAACCTGTATCCTCCCCGTAGGTGGTTGGAGGGAAGGAGGGTACCTGCTTGTTACACTACCATCGAGAGTGCTTCCAAGCGAATACTGTACTCTTTTGAGGGAGATGAATAATGTTTTGTATAGTAAGCTTATTTTTTTATACAGATGCAGCGTGAGAACTTCCTTATTTAAAAAAAATCATACAACAGAGAGTGTTGGAGATATCGTTGTAGTTCTCTTTTCTTTAAACAAAGGTATATTTAAAGTTTTAGAAAATGATATACTGAACGTGGCCTTCGATCTGCTCAGTGCATTTGGAGAGTCGAAATGGAAAGCTTCGGTCCACTTTGTCCAGTATGTCTCTGTCTGTGTTGGCAATAGCAGCATCAATATTGTTCCGCAGCTCACCCAGGGTATGTGGACGATTTGTGTACACCATTGATTTGAGACAGCCCCATAAGAAAAAGTCACAGTGGGCTAAATCTGGTGAGCTTGCTAGCCACTGAAGATCGCTCCTCAAAGAGATGAGACGTTCAGGGAAGTGTTCACTAAAGAGATTCGTTGATATTCACGCAGTATGAGCCCTGGCTCTGTCTTGTTGGAACTAGACATCCCCCCATATCCATTTCTTCAATTAGCAAAGAAAATACTCCTCAGTCATCTATATATAAAGGTCAGAAGTGACAGTAACAGGCCTATCGCTCCCTTCGAAAAACCGTGGGGTAATAATGCCAATTTTGGATAATACACACCAAACAGTCACATGTTCTGTATGTAGGGGCAGATCATGAAGTTTACGGCGATTTGTGCCATTCCAATATCGCGTGTTTGGTTTATTCACGGGTCCAGAAAAATGAAAATGTGCATCGTCGCTGAAGTACACAAAGGCACTATGAGGCAGGTTTTCGATCAAAGATTCACATGCATTTCTTCGTGAAACAAAATCTAGTGTATTAAGTGTGTGCACCACTGCTACTTTGTGTGGATGAAATCTAAGGTCTTAATAAAGAATTAGTCTCACTGTGAGATCAGAAATTGCAAGAGGAGATTTCAAAATCACTAGCCTTCCTTTCTCGATGTTTCCTGGCGTCTTTGTGTTCTTGGAGATCCTGGTTTCTTTTTCTGCTCACTATAAGTGTCCATAAACGTGTCCATCCACATAAGAGTCACTTTCGATCTGGAACATAACCTGCATATGCGATATTAAATTCCCTGTTAAACGCACACTGGGTTGCGATGACCGAATGGCTATTGGAAAAGTAAGTCGCCACTGTGAACGCGCGCTCATCTCTCGTCAACTGCGTGATCACTACTAAACTAACATTTACAACAACGTTTTAAATGCTCTGTCACACACATCGATGAGTAATGGCAGCTGTATGGCGCGCGTTTCAAATAAGGAAGTTCCCGCGCCGCACTCTTTATTAAAATACACTGCCTGACCCGAAAGACCTGGTCAGATGTCCATGTAACTTAGTACACGCACACACCATCGGTGGGTATATAAATGATTAGAGTTATAATTCTCTGTGACAGCTAGAACAGCCATCAGAGTGCTTTGGTGGTATCCACCTTCAGTGTTATCAGACCTCGTAGGGTATATAAGGGGCGAGGACAGCGTTAGATGTTCAGTGATCACTGTGAAGGACACGGAGATTCTGCGTACTCATGCGATACAGCGTTATCAGCACGCTTATAAAGTTATTAAGGGGCCATATTACGGGTCTCCAGTTTTCTGGCTGGCTGAATCATGTAACATCCAGAATTGTTAAGTATTCGGATGTGACAGTGGCTCAGTGTTGGACTGCAAGGAAACGTGAGGGCAAATATACTCGCCAGCAAGGTTCCAGTCGACCACTTCCGGCCATCACTAGCGAGGATCGCTGTATTGTACGTGGAGCACATCATAGTCTCTGCCTACTTGCGACTGCCCTCCAACAACAAGAAGTGGACTCTCTGCACCATTATGTGCCAGCCTACACCATTGGACAGAGACCAGCAGCAGTCAGAGTCCCATCCATAGTCTGCCGTTAACACCACAACACAGACTGTTGCATTTAGAGAGGTGCCATGACTGGGAAGCACGGAGTGCTGATGAATGGCGTTGCAATGTGTCGAGCGATTAATCACGGTTCTGCACTACGTCAGCTGACCAGCGTCCGCCAGTACGGTGGCGACCTAGGGAGAGGTCCCACGCTTCCAATGTTTTGCAGAGACACAAACTGTTAATCCTAACGCCATCATGTGGGAGTCCAACGGTTATGACCTCAGATTACAGCTGGCAATGACGGCACAACGATATGTCTCAGCCATCCCGAGCCCCATGTGTTACCTCTCATGCGACAGTATCATGGTGTGAGTTTTCAACAGGACAATGCTCGTCGACACAGGGTACATGTTTCTATGAACTGTCTGCGTGATGTTATGATGCTCCTGTGGTCACCAAGATACCCAGACTTGTCCCTGACAGAACAGGTCTGGGACCAGCTCGGGCATCAATTCTGTCCCAATGCCAGTATCAAGGATATCAAGGACCAGTTACAACAGTTTTAGGCCAGTGTGTCTCCGGAGAAGATACATTGGCCTTATGGGTCCGTTCCCAACCGAATTAGAGCATGCATCCTCGCCAGAGGCGGTACAGTGTCATACTGACAAGTGGACTCATACTGCCAAGTTCTTTCTAAAGTTGGCTCGACACTTTAATCACTGAAATAACATCACATACCCTCCCAACTCGTGAAGTTTCAATCATTTTCTCTTCCTTTTCTGGGTGCTTCACTTTTCTTGTCAGGCAATGTAATTTTTATTCATTTTAGCGTACAGGGATGTGCGATATACTGTATGCATAGACTTACAGTTGTGAATAGCTTAAGTTTTCTTAACAGCACATGGCAGTGGCCCTCTGGTTTGCTGTATTTGCGTAATATCACTGGTATGTGAAGGTGTCTTCATACCATCAGACTACAACAAACATGAAACTGGAACTGTAAAAACTCTGTATCCTTAGATATTTAGTAATACGATATTGCAGTGTCTGTGTTTTACGATGCAAAGTTCCTGTTGACATGCAAGCATGTCCGAAGAAAAAGGCACTGTGACGACTACAGCGTTTGTGAAATACATGAAATGTATTCACATTTGCAAATACGCACAACCATCACCAGTGAAATGCATGGAAATTTGGGTCTGGCCGTGGGTCATGCCCGGAGAGGCTAATGGTATGGCGACCGCTCCCGGTAAGCCGAAAATATGGGTTCGAGCCCCAGTCTGGCACAAAATCATTATTGTCGTTCCATTATACATCTGAAGGCTGTACATATTCGCATATGCAAATAAATTTCACGTATTTAATAATACGTCTACCTATTTCCATGAGGTATTATTTCACAAATATGGCTAATATGTTCTCTCCAGGTTAACATGGAATCAATATGAAACCACGAAATTTTTATTAAAGTTCTTCATGATTTTCTTGTTAGTCTGATCAGAAGATGATGGATCTGATCTGTGTTGCAAAGAAATTTATTATCAGATAATCAGTCCACTGTAACAGTATCTAGAGTTCGGGGTCATAAACTGCTGCATTTTAATATAGCGAACAGGTATGTATTCGTAAATGACTTATACATAAATCACTGCAGTAATGGTAGAAGTATGTAACTCCATATCGACTGCAACAGCTTCTCTTAGATGGATCGAAAAAATAGGTTCAAATGGTTCTGAGCACTATGGGACTCAACTGCTGTGGTCATCAGTCCCCTAGAACTTAGAACTACTTAAACCTAACTAACCTAAGGACAGCACACAACACCCAGCCATCACGAGGCAGAGAAAATCCCTGACCCCGCCGGGAATCGAACCCGGGAACCCGGGCGTGGGAAGCGAGAACGCTACCGCACGACCACGAGATGCGGGCGAAAACATAGGTCCTGTATTCTGTTGCATACTGGTGCAACTGGCGACTCTCCACTTTTTATGGGCCTCATAGCCTTCGAATGCCATGACCAGCTTTTTCCTAAGCCCGCGATCTTATGGAACATGTCATAATTGACCTCGAATACAGATACAAATGCAGGTGGAACAACAACTCTCAAAAACGCTGCAAATATTGATATTATTCATCTTGAAGTGTGCCAAAATGTTCTTAGGAACTTACATATAATCTCAGTGAGTCCATGCTTCACAAATATGAACCAGTTTTATAGGATCACGGTTATCACACACGTATTGGGTGACAGTAGTAATGGGTGCTTTGTTTATTTTTAAGTTATTTGGCTTGTACTAAAATTTTTCTCTCGTGGCTTGAGTCATTCAGAGAAGATTCACAGAGTACATTTGTCTGTATAGTGTAGTTGGTAAATTGCCCACCTATGAGTGAAATATAAGGTACCACGTCTTGTCTAATTCGCGAATAACGACAATCAGAGTAACTGTAACACATTACGGAGACATGGGTACGCAAATAGAAATCACAAAACGCAGTGAAGAAACACGTGTTTTATGGTGGCCTCAGGCATTGAATTGGATATTGATATGAGCCTATGTGCTGCCATATGAACTTCTCCATTCTGCATTTTCGTCTGTTATACTGTATCCACTGGTAATACTGGTGGTGCTAATAGCAGTAGTAGTAGTAGATTGTTCATCCAGAAACAAGATAAGTTGCAAGGATTTCGTCAGAAAACATATAGCATAAGAAATACAATACAACAGCGTATAGTACCTCTCACAGTGCAACAGTGCATAATACCCTCCACAATATGGCATTCAAAATTACTTATACAAATGTTATACAGTACAAAAATGTATGAAAAACGTATTTTATATGGAATACATACAATTGATATTTACATATAAACAAAATCTGTGTTCTAACATATTTATTAAAATATTCGTCAGATTAAGTAGTTCTGATGTTCACTGACATAACATGAATTCACAGGGAAATAAAGAGTGTGTCTGTCCAGAGAGTACGAAGGGTATCTCCTGAGGACTGGTGCGAGATAACTGTATCAGACCAACTGCAGAAGGGCGTTTTCTATCAGCTGAGAATGGAATTTAAGGGAACTCTCGGAAACGAAACTTCTGAATCAGGAATATTCGTTGGCACCTACAATGAAGATCAGTCAGATGACAGGTATGTCTGTAATATATAACTATTTCACACAAAATCTTCGATTAATATCTTGTAATCAAAAGTCCATGTAACTATCATTTGGTGTCACAACACATTTAAATCAAGAGGAATTTCCAACTCTAATATTCGAGACAATGCTGGAGAATTTGACAGAATAGCTACTAAACGCTGAAGATGCAGATTCATGTTTCAGTTTTGAACTTACAGGTCGTTTTACTGGTTCGTACCATAAAATACTCAGCACCAGGCAAGCAGCGTAGTTATTTGAGAATCAAACAGTAGTTGGACTAAGGGCATCTGTAGAGAGGTTCTAGCAAGCTGCAAGGTGCAGAGCACAGGATTTATAAATGCAGTCTTAAATCCCATGGTTTTCAAAATTTTGCTCTACGTCTGCCCTTTTCTGTAGTTTCATTGCCATCTTTACCTACAGGCGAAATTAAACACACTAGTCAGATACAGGCGACAACAGTGCATCGTCACAAGGACGTAGTACTGAGAGCCATCCTGCATTGTAGCCGAACCAAGCGGCAGAGTGTATAGATTCACCTTTTGTCATCGGTCTGTTCCTGAACCATAAAATACAACATTTCTTTCGTAACTGTGTCAAAATATAAATTTATTTTTTCAAAGCATAGACGTACATTGTTCAAGTGTTTTATGTATATTCATTCAAGCATGCATCGCTGTTATGTGATAAGAGACGTGATCAAAAAATATTTTGAATGAATTTTTTTAGCAGCAACTGCTAACGCTACTACTATTTCATGTAATTTGTCCGATGGCCTGATTCATTGAGATAGGCAGCGTCATGTTGGAACACTTTGACTTGTCAGTAAGCATTTAAAGAAGTCAGAGTGAGGTTGCGTTTACCGTATCTGTCGCGCAACATGGATTTCGAACAATGTGTGAACATTATGTTCTGTTTCAAGTTCTAAAAAAGTGGCAAATAAACTCATGAAATATTGAAATTTTTGTATGGCGATAGGTCTGTAGCTCTGGATACTGTTTACAAGTGACATGAGCGATTTAGAAGCAGAAATGAGTCGGTATAAGGCGAGCAACGTTCGGTACGTCCATTAACCTCAAAAACGGAAGAAAACGTACAAAAATGAAAACAAATTGTTCCTTTAAACAGGCGAATAACTATTGAAAAACTTACTGCAGAACCTAACATCTCGTAAAGGTCCAGGCAAATCATTTGAACTGATAATTCGCAAATGGCACTAGTGAGTGCAAAATTTCTTCCCAGACTTTTAAATGACGAACAGATGGAGTATCATGTGTCAGGATAATCTTCAGAACCGCACTTCATGTCTAAAATTGTAGCTAGAGCTGAAACTTTGTTTATGGGTGTAACCCCACTAATAAAATGCCGAGTTCCTAATGGAAAACGAGTAATCTCCTCACCCTAACAAGACATGCCAGTCAAAATCAAATCTCAAATTCATACTCATTGTTGAGGGCTTAATGCGATTATGGTTCGTTCCAAGAGAAATAATTGCACATGCCGAAGTTTACAATGGTATACTGCAACATTTGCGTAACAATGTAGGAAGAAAGAGACCAGAAAATGGTTCAATGGTTTCCTTCTTCATCATGACAATGTGCTGTGCAACACCTATCTGTTGATTCGCAAGTTTTTGGCTGAAAAAAGTGTTCCTGTCTGTCAACATCCACCTAACTCACCAGTTTTAACACCTGCAACATCTGGCTCTTCCAGAAGATTGAAATCGTGTATAAAGGAAAACGTTTTGACAGTATTCCTGGTATTCACAAGACGATGACAGAGCAGTTGAACGCCCTTCCAAAAGAAGCCTTCCAGAAATACTTCCAGTCATGGATTCAATGTTGAAATAAGTGTACTGCTAGCGAAGGACAGTGCTTTGAAGGCGATTAAATCAAATCCCATGTAAGCTTATTACTTTGCTTCTAATAAAATTATTCACCATATTTTTGATCACACTTCGTCTATCCTAGTGTGAGGTCACAACATAGAAAAGTTACTTGACACGTCAGTCTCCAAAATATCTATATCTGTTACACTGATAGATGATCATTTGATGATTATACTGGATCACTTTGTTAACCAAAAATGCGATATAAGTATTCTTATTATTTTCAGGTGGTTTGTAGGTACCGATATGCGACAAAATAAGGCTCGAGAAGTATTTCCTTGCTTTGATGAATTTCAATACAAAGCTCCTTTCACCATTAGTATTGGTCGTCCAGAAGAGATGAGATCCCTGTCCAATATGAAACTTCGTAAAACTGAGAAACAGTAAGTATTAATTCATTCATATAAATGTTAAATCTATTATTAAAGCCTGTCGACCACTAAGCTACAAAAATCTATGTTTTGTAGGGCGGATCGTTCTGGATGGGTCTGGGATCACTTTGAAAGGTCGCCACCAATGTCTCCATTCTCAGTGAATTTCTTTATTTATGATCGAGACGTTATCGTTCCGCTCGAGCCAAGAGATGACCTTGGTAAGTAATAATAGTACTGCATTCGAGCATTATTGCCGGTATACTATATTATACTTCTAGTTTGCACAGACATAAAAGTGGGATTTTGTTCAAAAATTCAAGTACGTTAGAGGCCACGCAGAAAGCATCACGAGTAATGATAACCATGATTAAAGATAGGTGACACATATCATTATATTTGTCTAAGGCATTTGGAATGTCTATTGACATTTAAAAAGCTTTAAACTACTGTACAAATCAAGAAAGGCTGTTACTTTTTTTTTTTTTTAAAAAAAAAGAGATATTTATCTCCTAATACGAGGTTAACTCAAAAATATCAGCACATTTTTCTTATTTTTTTACAGCAATAGCACAAAATTTACAATGACAGCTTTTTTCAACATCCATCGTTGCAAAAGCTTTCCAATAGTCTCAAAAATAGATTTTCGATTGAATCTATGGTCTCTAAAAATATCAGACAAACTAAAATCAATGAGGCGAAATTAGGAGTGTATGTAGCTGCGCCAACACCTCGAAATGCGTGCTCCGAGGAGTTTGAATGATATGGATGGTGATATGATGTGGACGTGCATTGCATGGAGAAAACGAATGCTCTTTGATAATAGGTCTCGCGTTTCTTTCGAAGTACAGGCTACAGCTCGTTCTAAAGCATATCTTGGTAAAGTTTATTAATTCGCTCTTTTTCAGGTATTGCCCTAGAACTGGTCCTTGTGGATCGCAAAAAACTGTGAACACCACTTTTCATGCAGATGCTTCAGGCTTCAGTTTCTTTTTGTCAGGAGATCTGGGCTGCTCGCAGTCCAAGATTTGGAGTTTGCTCTCTGAACCCATGAGTCACCATTAGTGACGATTAATTTTAAAAATGTTCCACAATCATTTGTTTGATAGTCCTATAGCTGCTGACAGATTCTCACATGATTACGGTTGTGCTCTTCATTAAGTTGTTTTGGGACTCATCTTTCATAGATTTAACGGAAGTTGACACTGTATTGTCATACGCAGAACCATGGATAATGTGCATTTGGTTTGCCACTACCTGGACTCTCACTCATCAGTTACTCAAAATCATTACATAGACTTGTTCAATGTTGTCATTAATAGTGGATGTTGCTGGACGTCCTGCTCTTTCATCAAGTCTCAAGTTTGTTCGGTTGCTTTTGAATTGCACAGTCCACTTGTAAACACTTCACTGTGGTAAGCATTGCCCATATATTGCGCTAAAAGTCTTCGATGAATTCAGCTCCTCATACAACTACAGAACACAAAAAAACGGGTTACAAAACACTGTTTTTCATTGACATAACCATGTTTACTTTGCAAGACGAACTGATATGACAACACTGAAAACTGCCACAAACAGACACTATGAATCAGGACACAAAAGAATTAAATACATCAGCTGTCGGTAAGTATGGATTTATATGAATGAGGCAAGCTGAAAATTTGTGCCAGACTGGGATTCGAACCTGGGTCTACTGCTTACTAGGCAGATGTGCTGACCACTTTAATTTTCAACTGACATTTAAAAGTAATAAAGCAAATTATAATTAATTACAAGTTCCTTGGCATTTTAGAAAAAAAATCCAAGTCTAAACCAGATAGTGATGTTCGTCACTTGATCGTATTTGTTTTCCAAAGATCAAATTGTCTCTCGTTTCTTCATGTTCTGAAATCGCATCATAGAAAATGGAGTTCACATGACTGTTCTTCTGAGGAAGTTGGCGTATGTATCATAATAATTATTCATGCGTAGTAGCTTGTGATGCTGGTCGGAAATGTACGTCCAAAAATCTCCTTCGCACCTTTCTTTACTGGACAGCAGGTAAAATACCGCGTGTCCCTTCAACCAGTTGACGGCGTTTTTCTTCCAGGTGGGGTATAGCTCCTCTTCCGGGTATAAAAGGCACGCTGGCGTTATCAAATACGGCGGTTTTCTCTGCATAGTTGCTAATTTTTTTCTAATTGACAACCATATATTATTCGCATTTCCACATAGAAATTGATGTTCATCTGTATCAATCAAACACCATTCAGACACACATGCGTTACCCCAGCATGCTTCCCATCAGACTCAAATTCTCAACTTATACCACACACTACTGATGTAGTGCCCCGCTAATTAGCCTTATTACTCGTGGCACCTCTCTGATTTCCAAAAGAACAGACACCACATATATAGTTGATGGCCACTGGTCCGTTCAGTGCAGATGCACACAAAGCTCGAGCTCTTGCGGGCACTGGTGAGATCTGCGAGTAATGAGGCTAACCAGCAGGTGTTCTACACCAGTAATTTGACATATACGTTGAGAATTTGTGTCTGACAGAGAGCTTGCTAGGGGAGTCCGTGCAGTTGTGGTGGCCACTGTGTTCAGATGGCGTAGTGGTCAGCATATCTTCCTAGCAAACAGGAGATTTGATCTCCAATTCCAGCCTGGTATTAGTTTTCAACTTGCCCCATTTATATAAATCAGTGCTCTCTGGCAGCAAATGTCTTCAATTCCTCTGTGTCTTAATTAGAATGAAAGTGCAGATACCTATTAACATGCCCTATGTCTTTTCAGATGCTCTTCACACACAGAAACATACATTGGTGCGCAAAACTTAAGGATGAAAGTGACTTTCTCATGATGTGCCACTGCCAAGCAATATAGCTCGATTAAACTTGGACTGAACATAGAAAGAATTGCAACAGCATAGTAGAGAAAGTAACTGAAAACAAAGACTATAATTATACAGAAATGAAATGAAATGATCGTATGGCATTGTTGGCCGGGAGGCCCCATTATACAGAAGTCACCCCATTCGCGAGAGTTGGCAGGATGGACAGGCCAGTATATGTACCGAATATTGTTTCGTTCCAAGAGCTCAACCATCTGCACAGTTTGATGTGGTCACACATTGTCATCCATAAACATGAAGTTGGGCACAAATGCATCCATAAAAACAAGCGCATAGGGAAAGAGTACACTGTCACTATTACGTTGACTGCCGAGTATACCATGTTCGAAGATTTGGACGTCAGTTTGCCCATGTAACACTATGCCTCCCCATACCACAACACCTGGACAACCAAAAGATAACATTCGATACTTTTTGGGATGCTTGTAAAATGATGCTTGTAAAAAGATGCTTGTAAAATGTAAAAAGTGTGACTGCTGAATGAGCCAGGCCTAGTAGAAATAAGTGGGGGAAGAAACTAATAATGAGTGGGACATTACTGTGAATGGGGATAAAATGCCTAAAAGGAACTAACGTCTAGGGAAAGTACAAGGAAAATATTATCCCAAAAATAATACTCTAGTATTAGAGATCCACAGCATAAATATGTATGAACAATGCCCTCATTGCTCATTGCTCCTTTAGCCGTGTCATCTATACAGGCCTGCTTGACAGCGTAACCGGAACTAATCCATCTTTTGTCAAGCCACACCACTTCATAGATATTTATGCTGTGGATCTCCTTCGGCATCGCCATGCAATTATATCCTCCCTCTCCATCAACAGCTTACGGCCACAGAAATGTCCACAGTGAAAGCCAGGGATGTGTACAGCCGTGGACAAAGATGTGCAACTGTCTTGAAAAAGTCCTGGCTCTTTAAGTGTGACCAGTAACATCCTGAGCGTCGATTCTTCCTTCCTACGATAATAATCGTAAACATGATGACAAATTGCATCCTCTACAAACGAAACAAAGTTGAAAATTCACTTATCCAAACGACATATTTCCCCAGGGATATTAAGTTTTAATGGTTCTCCCGTCTCTTTTTCTTTTTTTTTCTTTTATTTCCTTCCCAGTCTTCAAAACGGCGATTTTTGTCTATCTGCTACAGCAGTTGTCAATCATTTTGGCCATGGAACGCAGGGGGCCACCATCAATTTTTTTCATTTTCAATGTAGGCACATAACACACAAACCAGGATCTTAAGGCGGTAGCAAAGAAAAAATATTCTAATATGCTTTACACATTAACCCCCTTTCTGTGACAATCAAACAAAACTTATTTGTGAGGCTAAATAGCATTAAGTATTGGGAAGCTTCCGGTCCCGTGTCAGTAAGCGCAAAAAATGTTCATGAGTGGTGGCTCTGAGTAGGTCGAAAATTGTGACCCATACTAGTCACGGAAAGGAAATACATGGCACTAAATCTACTGCGCTGTGCTACATTGCTCCTCTAGGCTCAGTGAAATTTGGCATCAGGATCGCGAGCACAACTTCGCTTGTGAACATTTTAAGGAGCTTCTGTGCACGTGTAACTGGAGTGATGTAATTGATTTACAGGCCAAATACATAAGGATTTTATAAACAATGTGCACAGTTTGCAGCATGCACTGCTTGCCCTTAGCACTTAGCTGCAAGTTTACGTCAGTTCCACCAAGTGCAAGCACACTGCAGCTGCCTTATGCACGTTCGCTTTTTTTAGGCAGTGACACTTCACAGATATGCCAATTCACTCACTTTATAGTAAAATTAGATCGGACATCTGTATATGTTTTAGGTATACTCACATTTAAACTTGTTTTGTGGGAGACTAGATCCGTTGTCTGAGAAAGTGACGAAATCAAATAAGTGTGACTACAAGCAAACATTTAACAAGGAAGTGTATAACCTTGCCATTGGTGGGGAGGCTTGCGTGCCTCATCAATACAGATAGCCGTACCGTAGGTGCATCCACAACAGAGGGTTATCTGTTGAGAGGCCAGACAAACGTGTGGTTCCTGAAGAGGGGCAGCAGCCTTTTCAGTAGTTGCAGGGGCGACAGTCTGGATGATTGACTGACCTGGTCTTGTAACACTAACAAAAACGGCCTTGCTGTGCTGGTACTGCGAACAGCTGAAAGCAAGGGGAAACTACAGCCGTAATTTTTCCTGAAGGCATGCAGCTTTACTGTAAGATTAAATGATGATGGTGTCCTCTTGGATAAAATATTCCGGAGGTAAAATAGTTCCCTATTCGGATCTCCGGGTGGGGACTACTCAAGAGGACGTCGTTATCAGGAGGAAGAAAACTGGCGTTCTACGGATCGGAGCGTGGAATGTCAGATCCCTTAATCGGGCAGGTAGGTTAGAAAATTTAAAAAGGGAAATGGATAGGTTAAAGTTAGATATAGTGGGAATTAGTGAAGTTCGGTGGCAGGAGGAACAAGACTTTCGGTCAGGTAAATAAAGGGTTATAAATACAAAATCAAATAGGGGTAATGCAGGAGTAGGTTTAATAACGAATAAAAAAATAGGAACGCGGGTAAGCTACTACAAACAGCATAGTGAACGCATTATTGTAGTCAAGATAGACACGAAGCCCATGCCTACCACAGTAGTACAAGTTTATATGCCAACTAGCTCTACAGATGATGAAGAAATTGATGAAATGTATGATGAGATAAAAGAAATTATTCAGGTAGTGAAGGGAGATGAAAATTTAATAGTCATGGGTGACTGGAATTCGAGAGCAGGAAAAGGGAGAGAAGGAAACATAGTAGGTGAATATGGATTGGGGCTAAGAAATGTAAGAGGAAGCAGTTTGGTAGAATTTTGCACAGAGCATAACTTAATCATAGCTAACACTTGGTTCAAGAATCATGAAAGAAGGTTGTATACATGGAAGAACCCTGTAGATGCTAGAAGGTTTCAGATAGATTATATTATGGTAAGACAGAGATTTAGGAACCAGATTTTAAATTGTAAGACATTTACAGGGGCAGATGTGGACTCTGACCACAATCTATTGGTTATGAACTGTAGATTAAAACTGAAGAAACTGCAAGAAGGTGGGAATTCAAGAAAATGGGACCTGGATAAACTGACTAAACCAGAGGTTGTACAGAGTTTCAGGGAGAGCATAAGGGAACAATTGACAGGAATGGGGAAAAGAAATACAGTAGAAGAAGAATGGGTAGTTTTGAGGAATGAAATAGTGAAGGCAGCAGAGGATCAAGTAGGTAAACAGACGAGGGCTAGTAGAAATCCTTGGGTAACAGAAGAGATACTGAATTAAATTGATGAAAGGAGAAAATATAAAAATGCAGCAAGTGAAGCAGGCAAAAAGGAATACAAATGTCTCAAAAATGAGATCAACAAGAAGTGCAAAATGGCTAAGCAGGGATGCCTAGAGGACAAATGTAAAGATGTAGAGGCTTATCTCACGAGGGGTAAGATAGATACTGCCTACAGGAAAATTAAAGAGACCTTTGGAGAAAAGAAAATCACTTGCATGAATATCAAGAGCTCAGATGGAAACCCAGTTCTAAGCACAGAAGGGAAAGCAGAAAGGTGGAAGGAGTATATAGAGGGTTTATACAGGGGCAATGTTCTTGAGGCCAATATTATGGAAATGGAAGAGGAGGTATATGAAGATGAAATGGGAGATATGATACTGCGTGAAGAGTTTGACAGGGTACTGAAAGACCTAACTCAAAGCAAGGCCCCGGGAGTAGACAACATTCCATTAGAACTACTGACAGCCTTGGAAGAGCCAGTCCTGACAAAACTCTACCATCTGGTGAGCAAGATGTATGAGATAGGCGAAATTCCCTCAGACTTCAAGAAGAATATAATAATTTCAATCCCAAAGAAAGCAGGTGTTGACAGATGTGAAAATTACCGAACTATTAGTTTAATAAGTCACAGCTGCAAAATACTAACGTGAATTATTTACAGACGAATGGAAAAACTAGTAGAAGCCGACCTCGGGGAAGATCAGTTTGGATTGCGTAGAAATGTTGGAACACGTGAGGCAATACTGACCCTATGACTTATCATACAAGAAAGATTAAGGAAAGGCAAACCTATGTTTCTAGCATTTGTAGACATAGAGAAAACTTTTGACAATGTTGACTGGAATACTCTCTTTCAAATTTTGAAGGTGGCAGGGGTAAAATACAGGGAGTGAAAGGCTATTTACAATTTGTACAGAAAGCAGATGGCAATTATAAGAGTCGAGGGACATGAAAGGGAAGCAGTGTTTGAAAAGGGAGTGAGACAAGGTTGTAGCCTTTCCCCAATGCTATTCACTCTGTATATTGAGCAAGCAGTAAAGGAAACAAAAGAAAAGTTCGGAGTAGGTATTAAAATCCACGGAGAAGAAATAAAAACTTTGAGGTTCGCCGATGACATTGTAATTCTGTCAGAGACAGCAAAGGACTTGGAAGAGCAGTTGAACGGAACAAACAGTGTCTTGAAAGTAGGGTATAAGATGAACATCAACAAAAACAAAACAAGGATAATGGAATGTAGTCAAATTAAGTCAGGTGATGCTGAGGGAATTAGATTAGGAAATGAGGCCCTTAAAGTAGTAAAGGAGTTTTGCTGTTTGGGGAGCAAAATAACTGATGATGGCCGAAGTAGAAAGGATATAAAATGTAGGCTGGCAATGGCAAGAAAATTGTTTCTGAAGAAGAGAAATTTGTTAACATCGTCAGGAAGTTGTTTCTGAAAGGGAGTGAGACAAGGTTGTAGCCTTTCCCCAATGCTATTCACTCTGTATATTGAGCAAGCAGTAAAGGAAACAAAAGAAAAGTTCGGAGTAGGTATTATGGAGTGTAGCCATGTATGGAAGTGAAACATGGATAATAAATAGTTTGGATAAGAAGAGAATAGAAGCTTTCAAAATGTGGTGCTACATGAGAATGCTGAAGATTAGATGGGTAGATCACATAATTAATGAGGAGGTATCGAATAGATTTGGAGAGAAGAATAGATTCTTTCAAAATGTGGTGCTACAGAAGACTGCTGAAGATTAGATGGGTAGATCACATAACTAATGAGGAGGTATTGAATAGAATTGGGGAGGAGTTTGTGGCACAACTTGACCAGAAGAAGGGATCCGTTGGTAGGACATGTTCTGAGGCATCAAGGGATCACCAATTTAGTACTGGAGGGCAGCGTGGAGAGTAAAAATTGTGGAGGGAGACCAAGAGATGAATACACTAAGCAGATTCAGAAGGATGTAGGCTGCAGTAGGTACTTGGAGATGAAGAAGTTTGCACAGGATAGAGTAGCATGGAGAGCTGCATCAAACTAGTCTCAGGACTGAAGACCACAATAACAACAACAGTAAGCATAAGTCGTTGTGTGGCTGCAGTCCAAGAAGAATGCCTGATTTTCAGCCAGTAAATTAATTCATTAACTGATAGATGTAATAGGGATCTTGTACATATGTCCGAAAAAAATACACGAAAATTCCCACTTACACAAAAATTCGAAATGAAGAGTAGTTAAAGCTTTTATGTTATTTCGTTCTTGCCACAAACTGTGCTTAATTATGTACAAAATAATGAAATTCCACGAACACATTTATTTCTTTTTTCAGGTAAGTTATGCATGGTTTTATTATTACTGTTACTATATTATTATTATTATTATTATTATTATTATTATTATTATTGACAGCAGCAGAAGATCTATAAATATGTTGATAAGCATAACTGTTATACAGCAGCTGCTATTAATTTCGTACTCTCATATTTACCTCAATTTAAAAATTTGTGTACACCAATAATGTATATCTACAAGCTGCCACAGGGTGAACTTCAGGCTCATCATGTTTCTTCACTGCAGTATTAAGATTATGTAAGTCACAATACCCTTGCTCATTCCAAATAGATTTCTTTTTAACTAATAACATGCAGGTCCAACAATAAAATCTGCTCATCATGTCATAGCCGCAAAGCCAGTCAGATAATTCATACAACTTTGTACAAAAATACCTCACAAATACCTTTCCAGTATGATGACGTTGTCTTTACATGTGGATAGTGTTGAGTTAGGACATGATCTGCCATTATCAATAATTTCTTTCTTCTCTGTGTAAGATAGTAATGAAAAAGGGTTGTGTAATAGTTTTTGCACAATGCTTTCGCTATCCATTTCAAAACTACTGCAGCCTTTGCGTATGCAAGGAACACAAGACCTAAGCAACACATCAGCAGAGAGCCAGCCAGCAACATGCCAACTTGACACGTCCTAGCTACAGTCTGGCTGACAAGTGGACGGAGCTGACGCATGCACAGTGACACTCGCACAGTGATGGATTCAGCAGCGAAGCTGTGCCAATGCTTTGGCTCAGGTTATCACATTGCAGACTGCCAGGGGCTAGGCTGGGAGCAGACAATTGAGTTGAAGCATTATCGAGCAAAATCACAGTTGTAATGTACTGTATACGATTAACAATAATGTCATAATTTCCTCATTTTATTCAGTCATTGGCATATGACCCACACATCCCACACGGAAACCATTACTTTTGACTGCCCTTGTATGGGAGTCCCCTGGCCAAGACAACGACGCTGAACTTATCCACTTACCACTTTCAGTGAATTCCTGCTGACATTATTCAGTATCACACAAGGAATAATGGAAGCAACAAATAAGAGCAACAACAAATAATGGAAACAATGAATAATAGTAACAGTGAATAATGGAAACAACAAATAAATGAAACAATGAGTAATGGTAAAAATGAATTACGTAGTATGCTGGGTTCTGGTGTGAAGTAAATGTTCTAAGTTATCCACAAGATGTTCCATTGGATTCAGGCCAAGGTGCTGTGCAGGCCAACTCTTTTCAGGGATGTTGTTGTTTAAAGAGCATTGCCTCACAGATGCTGGTTCATGACAGGGTGCATTGTCTTTCTGATACCAACAACCACCATCTCTGAAATTTTCCCGTACTGTACACACTACACAGTACTGTAAGATTTGTTCATATCATTCTGCTTTTAGCATTGTTTAAGTGAAATAATGGGCTCACACTCAACCCTGAAAAAACCCCATTCCACAACATGACCTTTTCCGTCCTACACTGTTGGCACTACACATGATGGCAGACACCATTCTCCAAGTGATCACAAAACCCACATTCTTCCATAGGATTGCCACATGGTATAGTGTGATTCATCACTCCAAATCACTCATTTCCAGTCATCCACTGTCCAGTGCTGTCACTCTGTACACAACTGTGTCATTTAACATTGACTACAGAAATATGTGGAGCTGCTAGAGTAGGCACATTCATTGTGCTAGCTGGATTGCTGATAGCACATTGGAACTCATGAGTGATTCCTTCCACTGATTTCATGTGATTTTTTACAACCACCCTACACAATGCTCCCTTTTCATCAGTATACAATGTTTGCCTGGTCTTGGATTAACTTTGGCTATTCCTTTGTGTTTCCACTTCCAACGGTAGCTGACATGGGAAATTTTAGAAGGGTTGAAATGATGAATTTGTTACCAATGTGACATCCAATAACTAGTCCATGTTCAAAGCCACTGAGATCTTCTGACTGACCCATTCTGCTGTAGCTACTTGTCAAATGACAACATAATACCCCCTGCCCCCTTTTATAGTGGTGGCTCTACGGATTGTGACATTTAGTGTCAATTCTGCATCACATTGAGGTGTTTGAATACTTTTAATCAGATACTGTATATCCAAGCATGTATTACACTTCAAGCCAGGTTTATGTTGATTTTAAGACTGTCATCATGGTGTAGTTTTATTGGTCAGCACTTTATGTATCTTCATGAAGCATCTCTTTGAGTTATCATTTGGCATAATTATTATTCACAAAAATTGCTTTTACTTGTTGCACAGATGGTCCAGAATTTGAAATATGGCAGATTCACAATATGGTATTTACAATTGTTGTGAGTGTGCAGCATGCTCCTTTGGCTCTGGAAAACAACAACAGTGCATGAAACTTGCTGGCAGATCAAAACTGTGTGCCAGACCGAGACTTGAACTCGGGACCTTTGCCTTTCGCGGGCAAGTGCTCTACCATCTGAGCTACCCACGCACGACTCACTCCCTGTCCTCACAGCTTTACTTCTGCCAGTACCTCATCTCCTGCTTTCCAAACTTTACAGAAGTTCTCCTGTGAACCTTGCAGAACTAGCACTCCTGAAAGAATAGATATTGCGGAGACATGTCTTAGCCACAGCCTGGAGGATGTTTCCAGAATGAGTTTTTCACTCTGCAGCGGAGTCCTTTCTTTCAGGAATGCTAGTCCTGCAAGGTTTACAGGAGAGCTTCTGTAAAGTTTGTAAAGTAGGAGACGAGGTATTGGCAGAAGTAAAGCTGTGAGGACGGGGCGTGAGTCGTGCTTGGGTAGCTCAGATGGTAGAGCAAAAGGCAGAGGTCCCCGAGTTCGAGTCTGAGTCCAGCACACAGTTTTAATCTGCCAGGAAGTTTCATATCAGCGTACACTCCACTGCAGAGCAAAAATCTCATTCCAACAACAGTGCATGTTTGAAATTGAAATTATATGTTAAACAAAAGTGCCCAGGCGTTTGAAAGGAATAAGTAAAGTAGCTGCTGAAAAGAATGTTATGCGTAAACTACATAAAACTACCTGTTTGCTTCAGACTACCTTTTGCAATGAAATTACTCTCTTGTTCTGACAAATATTTGCCAAATATTGTTTCTGAGAAAATTACAGACATTATCTGAACTGTGTTTTTGTTTTGAAAATACAATGGATCTAAAATTTCGTAACTTACATGTTACTGTGAACACTTTCAAATGATCGTTTGAGCCACAAGCTATTATTCAACCAATTTTCATTTCATTTACAGCAACCAAGGACAGAATAACGCTTTTTAAGTACTTTTGAGAGCATTCCAGTAAATACAAAAAATCTGCAGTGCCGACTATCCATCCTTACCAGTCTTATAAGCAGACTAATTTATTGAGCCACCTGTTTCCAAGGGTAAAGGATGAGGAAGTAATTTAGCACAGTTGTGTGATGCAAGTCTTTGTTTATTTTGCATAACTCTTGAGTCACAAAAACACACAGCTAGACATGGCAGTTATCACACCCACATGGAGGTACCACAATCAGCAGTAGGTACACAGCAGTAGACATTACATCAATGAACAACAAAATGATCAAGGCTTATTACAGCAAATGTTAATAGTGCAAAGCTCTTATAAAGCTTACCGTGAAGTCCTCTTTTGCTAGAATACAAACAACAGTGAATGGAGCAAGTTATCATACAGGTTACAAACGGGTAACAAGTTTCACAGCATTGAATCTCATCTATTACCCCATACTATAGGTGGAGTGTACATCATCCTAACATATCAGAATTATGTTCAAATTATGACAGGTGTGGTGCTCTGGTATGCGAAGGAATGGAGTAATTACAGGTTACATGAGAGGTCATTAGGATTGATGAAGGGCAGCCTCTTAACTAACTGATGTTTTCAAAGATTCAGTTCTGTGAAACCATGGTGCTTGTGTGTGCTCGGATAAGAGCAAATTTGGCTTCTGTCTGGCCATGTACTTTGCTACTTTAACATATTGTCTCTAATAGTAGTAGGGAGCTTTCCTGCATTCTGTAAGTTTGATCTATTAATGTATAATGCTGATATTGATACAAATGATCTCGATTGGATGCTTGTGCTCTAATGAATGCCATTTTTTATACCTGTGGATGGTCTGTTGTTTGGTTGGAATGCATGGTCTTAATAAAGTAACAGATGTGCAAAATTATAATTTTCAAAAATATTTAAAGCTTTAAATCAGTGCTTCCTTAAAATAATGTTTCAGTTTTCTTTTCTTTTTTTTGCCATTTTCCAACAGGCTCTGTGACATTGCACTCATATGTACCAGCACATTTGGTAGAGGACATGAAAGAAGCAGAGAACCAAGTACTTCAAACTTTGGAGAAAATTGAGACATTTCTTCGTACAAGGTATCCTTTACCTGACCTACAAATTGTGTTATCACCTGGATTAAAATGGCATCATGATGGCTTTGGTCTTTTACTATTCAGGTTAGTACATTAATATAGTGTAAGTGAAGATATCATCAGTGTGAGGACATTAATTTTAGAAAACTTCACAATACATTAGATGACAACCAGCTTGTTAGCCTCTGTCTCAGGTTCTTTGGCCGATGTTTGATGATTTTTCTGATGTTTTGCCAGCACAAATGGCTGACATTGTCAAAGCGTAACCCTCCATTGCTGGTATGTGCATGGAATGTCAAACCACCACCTGAGTCACAAAAGAGGCATTATAAATATGCTAAGAATGAGAGCAAGATGAATATGCAAGCTGCAGCACCTCAGATGCAAGATACAACACCTAGAAAGTGTTCTGAGAGCAATGGATACTCCAGCAGTTACAAAGAAGTGTCACCGAGCCAATCACTCGGTGTAGTGGCAAATAGGAAGAAGAAATGCTGGGTATGGTGTTTCTGCTATACATTCCAGGTGATGGACAGAATTGCCCATATATTGTGCAAACATGGTATAAAGACTATTAATAAACCAACAAAGAAGATCAAAGGATGTCTCAGATTGGCAAAGGAGAGAACAGACCCACTTGCAATCTTGGGAATATACTGCATGCAGAAAAGTCTGTGTTGGAATGACTGGACAATCAAACAGCACCTAGGTCACTGAGCACAAGCAGCACTGTGGGTTAGGGTAGGTGGAGAAACCGACTGTGGCGGAACACACACTGTGTGAGACTGACCATATAGTAAAATTCACCATCAGACAGGAGGCACAGAAGATAAAGACAGGCCAACATAGATAGCTCAGGTAGCTCCCATACTGATCATGAAACGAGTGATGTGGCAACACTGACATAACATAAACACACAAAATATACATAACATAAAACATACATAAATACTCAAACGAACAATAATCAAAGATTGCAATTTATATCCTATTATGATCCTTCATGTCGAAAATTGTAACTGGAGCTGAAACTTTGTTTATGGGTGTGACCCCACTATTAAAATGCTGAGTTCCTAATGGAAAACGAGTAATCTCCTCACCCTAACAAGACATGCCAGTCAAAATCAAATCTCAAATTCATACTCATTGTTGAGGGCTTAATGCGATTATGGTTCGTTCCAAGAGAAATAATTGCACATGCCGAAGTTTACAATGGTATACTGCAACATTTGCGTAACGATGTAGGAAGAAAGAGACCAGAAAATGGTTCAATGGTTTCCTTCTTCATCATGACAATGTGCTGTGCTACACCTCTCTATTGATTCGCAAGTTTTTGGCTGGAAAAAGTGTTCCTGTCTGTCAACATCCACCTAACTCACCAGTTTTAACACCTGCGACTTCTGGCTCTTCCAGAAGATTAAAACCGTGTATAAAGGAAAACGTTTTGACAGTGTTCCTGATATTCACAAGACGATGACAGAGCAGTTGAACACCCTTCCAAAAGAAGCCTGTCCGCCGCTCGTGGTCTCGCGGTAGCGTTCTCGCTTCCCGAGCACGGGGTCCCGGGTTCGATTCCCGGCGGGGTCAAGGATTTTCACCTGCCTCGAGATGACTGGGTGTTTGTGTTGTCCTCATCATTTCATCATCATCCAGGAAAGTGGCGCAATTGGACTGAGCAAAGATTGGGTAATTGTACGGGCGCTGATAACCACGCTGTTGAGCGCCCCACAAACCAAACATCATCATCATCATCAAAAGAAGCCTTCCAGAAATACTTCCAGTCATGGATTCAACGTTGAAATAAGTGTACTGCTAGCGAAGGACAGTGCTTTGAAGGCGATTAAATCAAATCCCATGAAAGCTTATTACTTTGCTTCTAATAAAATTATTCACCATATTTTTGATCACACTTCGTCTATCCTAGTGTGAGGTCACAACATACAAAAGTTACTTGACACGTTAGTCTCCAAAATATCTATATCTGTTACACTGATAGATGATCATTTGATGATTATACTGGATCACTTTGTTAACCAAAAATGCGATGTAAGTATTCTTATTATTTTCAGGTTCTTTGGCCGATGTTTGTTTGATGATTTTTCTGATGTTTTGCCAGCACAAATGGCTGACATTGTCAAAGCTTAACCCTCCATTGCTGGTATGTGCATGGAATGTCAAACCACCACCTGAGTCACAAAAGAGGCATTATAAATATGCTGAGAATGAGAGCAAGATGAATATGCAAGCTGCAGCACCTCAGATGCAAGATACAACACCTAGAAAGTGTTCTGAGAGCAATGGATACTCCAGCAGTTACAAAGAAGTGTCACCGAGCCAATCACTCGGTGTAGTGGCAAATAGGAAGAAGAAATGCTGGGTATGGTGTTTCTGCTATACATTCCAGGTGATGGACAGAATTGCCCATATATTGTGCAAACATGGTATAAAGACTATTAATAAACCAACAAAGAAGATCAAAGGATGTCTCAAATTGGCAAAGGAGAGAACAGACCCACTTGCAATCTTGGGAATATACTGCATGCAGAAAAGTCTGTGTTGGAATGACTGGACAATCAAACAGCACCTAGGTCACTGAGCACAAGCAGCACTGTGGGTTAGGGTAGGTGGAGAAACCGACTGTGGCGGAACACACACTGTGTGAGACTGACCATATAGTAAAATTCACCATCAGACAGGAGGCACAGAAGATAAAGACAGGCCAACATAGATAGCTCAGGTAGCTCCCATACTGATCATGAAACGAGTGATGTGGCAACACTGACATAACATAAACACACAAAATATACATAACATAAAACATACATAAATACTCAAATGAACATTAATCAAAGATTGCAATTTATATCCTATTATGAATCAATCCAAGTAAAAGCAAAAGTAATTAGAATGGTCCATGGATAGATATTGTTCTAGAATCCACATTGAACCTGCGCCCATACAATTGTACAAAATAAATGGATCCAGTACTCAAAAAAGTCTAGTTTTATTCTACAATAATGTTTTTACAAGGTAAATAATAGGTTAGTGATGGCGTGTTCTTTCTCCTACAGTTATGTAGGAACAGTATATATGTTAAGTAGATTACTGTTTCAAAGCAATACAGAATTTGTTCACTAAATATCCTAGTAGTTGTTGTTGTTATGTAACCTAACAAACTTCAACTCACACCACACTCTAACAAAACTTGCCAACATAGATTAGATTTGCATGGACTGAACAAATTGAGTTTTCCTGAAGAAGGAGGTTCATGTAGTTAATACATCAAATGTGGATGCTGGACTTGAAGTTCAATACTAAGTCCCCCTCCCCAGGTGGTGTAGGTGAATTGATATCTATATCTACTCTTTCTTGCCTTCTTTCGTTCTCTTTGTAGAGTATACCATAAATTTATGATTTCCTTTTTCCATATTCTCATATTTTTCTTTATGAAGTAAGTGTAATTGCTGTAAGTAAGCAAAAGATAACACCAAAGTGCAGGCAAAAGAGCTCCATGCATCTCATCTCCATGTAGTGCTGTGTGGGCAGCAGTGCCCATTGCCTCAGCTGCATAGCACAATTTTGCTGATCGGTTGTGGCCATGGGTACTGGCTAAGAGGTCTGCATGGGGCACTATGACCTGCATAAAGTAGTAAATGGTAGGCCCTACTAGTCACAATGCAGGTTGGAAAAAAGAAATAAAAAATGCAGATTGGAGAAGAAAGCTATCACACCCACTTTGTGACCTTTGCCTGCTTTATTTCTTCATTGATAGCCCACGGTGTTGACACACTGCATTGTTATTCTGGCTGAAAAATGGGGGCTGGAAGTACAAAACTGAGTACTGTACGCTTTGCTAATATTCTACATCATGAAACAATTATTGCTTTCACTCTATAGTGATCTTTGGCAAAAGATATTAACTAGGAATGGTGAAAATTAACTAGGAAATTAATTACATACACAAAACTAAGCACAAAGTTAGACCCAGTGCTATATTTCTTAAGACTGAGAGCCAACATTTCTGTTTTATGGAAATGCAGATTATACTCATGCATGTTAATGGTAATTAGGCAAAAACAAAAATAAAATGAATTTAAGGAGGCAAGTGGCAATCGAGAGGAAGTAAAGAGATCCCAGCTTCCTTCATCACAACTTGTTCACAAAAGCTACAGAAATACACAAACTGGCCAATAGCTTCAACACGAAAGAAGGAAACCTCAAGGTGAACTTTCCATAGATTTCCGTGCTGCAGCAAATGACCATTGCCGGTAGCAAGGGGAGAACCGTGCCAGGAATGACAAAGAAAAGAGCTTGGATCTTGGCATGCCAGGTACATATAACCTGCAGCTGTGAATTCTAATGCAATTGATCACTAGCAGTGGAGGGCGAAGCCTTGACAATGCCAGCCACTCTTGCTGGCAAAACATCAGAAAAATCAAGAAAGAAATATCGGCTGAAGATCCCAACACAGAAGCCAACAGTCAGTTTGTCAACAAGTGACCACGAAAGCATCAACAATTTTGTGAGACATTAAATGTTTTATAGTCAGCTCTTTGCCATATTTTCAAACTAAAACAATATTACGCAGTTACAGTTGTGCTAAACAAGTTACAGAAATCTTTTAAGTATATTAGAATATGTTACTGCCATATGAAATTATTCATCCCAAATAATATTAAAAGCTCATGACACATCCATACTGAAGCAACATTAGAAAAGAGTCATGAGCAGTTATTAGTGAGGATCTTCAGAAGTCAATAGATGGCATTTTCATTTCTGAAATTGAGAATGTTAATAATAAACATTTATTAATACAAATATTTTGGATTATCATGTAATAAATGAGAAATTTATAGCTTATGAGGGCCATATCCTTCATTAGGATGTATCTATGCTGTATTTTAAGCTGTTTGCAAAATTTTCCTTTTCAGATAGCTTTTTATCTTGTATCTTTATCTTGTATCTTGTATCTTTATCTTTATCTAAGAAAGATACTATCTAATAGGACAAGACATAAATAATGTATTAGTAATGCACCCACTTAACCTCTTAAATATGAGAGGGTTGAACTGATATTTAACACCCATATAAAATGATTGGAAATGGGAACATAAATTCGACATAAGAAATAAAAATTATATATATTACCTATTACAACATAAACTTTCATCCATCATTAACTTTAATGAAAACATAATGTTTAAGGGTACTATTACTATAATTCCATATCTCTTAAGCTTAATTATATATGGCAGAACACAAGGACCGGCGTCAAGCGGACACCAGTCAGTCTTCAAGGGGACATACCATTACTACCATTACCCTGATAGATTTATATTTGATACCATATGAATTTTATCTTTCCATTAAAACTAATATACCTGTCAAGAAATTGTTCATCTCTTGATTGGATTCTGTGCTGTACAGGACACAATTTTTACAGACTTCA
The DNA here is from genome assembly GCF_023864275.1 of Schistocerca cancellata. Classification (NCBI taxonomy): domain Eukaryota; kingdom Metazoa; phylum Arthropoda; class Insecta; order Orthoptera; family Acrididae; genus Schistocerca; species Schistocerca cancellata. The sequence continues at coordinate 826,151,417 of NC_064626.1, forward strand.
CTGGTGACTGTGACAAACTGCATGTTGAAATTGCTCTTCCAATGCTGTTAAATAGCCATCGAGACAGCTAAATAATTCTGTCAGAGATAATTTACTACACACTCTCCTATTGTGTTTCCATTCCTGCTAAATACCAAAATATATGTCAATGTTCATTTTGTGTTGCTCTGTGTCCAATAATAACAATCTGTGAAAAAGTGAATATTAAATCCATAACAAGGTGCTATAGTTGGCTTATAGGATGTGTTTGGACATTTAGTTTCTAGCCCCATAAAAGTCACAGACAAACACTTGCAGAGAAACTCAATTCAGCCTGTTTCACTCTTTGAGTTGTCATGAACTTTTGTACTTCAGAAGATGCCAGGATGGCATACTTCAACCACTTTCAGTCTCTTCATATGGAATAATATTGTAAGGTGCCACCACTTGCTGCCTCAAATAAATTCTTTTGTTACAGTGTAGGGTTAGCTGAATAATTCTGTAATAATGGACACTATACCACAGACTTACTGTCATTCATTGTCAGATTTATTTTTAATATGAGTAAATCTGAGCAAAAACCAGTTCTTTGTATAGTCATTCAGATAACTACCAGTTCATAGCTTATCATTGACTGAACCAAGAAAAGAACCCTACTTATTGATATCAAAAATAATACAACAACTCAGTGATAGTTCTAAAACAAGTTCATACCTAACATTTTCCAGCAGGTCACTCTCACACATAGCCTATTGTATGTCCATGAAATTTATTCATAACAGGGCCCATTTAATTACCTATTCATCAAAGTTTATGAGCATAATTGTCTCTCAATTAAAAATTCATAAGAAAGTCACAAATGTGAACTGTACATGAGGTAGTTGTGAACTTCGTTGGAGGTATTAATCAAATGATTTACAAGCTTTGACCACATAGATGCTAGTATGGCAGTTTACAGGTGCATACTTTCATCTAGATGTTTACTATGTACTGGCTTAACATTGACTCATACAAAGGAATTAACAACAGGAGTTACCACATGATGTTAGTCTGATAATTTCCAAGCCTATTCTGAAGATTTTTTGGGTGGGTGGAATATATAAAGATTGGCACATTGTTATTTTGTGATTTTGGTAGTAACACATTGGTCTATAAAATTGCAAAGTGAATATTTAGTAGGGTTGGTTCCACAATAATCTGGTTTCTCTAAATGTCAGCTGGTTAGGAAAGTACTAAAGTACTACTTTCTTAATGCAGTGGATTTCCTACTTTCAATTAAAATTTCCATATTTGAAATTTCAGATTCTTAGTTAGTGTCCTAATTAGATAACCAAAAGCACTGTCTGATACAGAAATAGTGCGACAGCAAAAGTATAAAGTCAAGATGGAAATTAAACAATTGAAGGTCTCAAATGACAAAAGTACTTTTAGGAGTGGCTGAATTTCAATCACAAATATTACTTAAGTTAATTAGTTTTTGGAAAAGTGAAACTAGGGGCCTGTGTAAGGGGGCTGTAAAGGGGCTTTTACAGTGTCGTCATGAAGGAACACAAATTCACAAGTGTTGAGCGCCTTGGGAACATATGTGTGCGGCGCAGTGTGGCTGGAAGGGGGCGGTGGTTGAAGCTTGTTACAGTGTAACCTCACCCGTTCTACCAAGGACAGCAGTTCGGATGGTTTGGCGACTGGAGTAGGAGCAACAAGTTCACCTGGCAGTGTAAGGGACTGGCCGTAGACGAACTCAGCCACTGAGCCTTTAAGGTCTTCCTTGAAAGTGGTCCGCAAACCGAGTAAGACGAATGTCAGGGCTTCCGTCCAAAGGAGGCCATGGCAACGTAGGGCCGTCTTAAGCATCCTATGCCAACGTTCCACAAGGCCATTGCTTTGGGGGTGGTACGCTGTTGAATGAATTTTCTTGATGCCGCACAGCCTACATAGTTCAGAAAACAAGGCAGACTCAAATTGATGGCCTTGGTCGGTTGTCAAGTAAACAGGGCAGCCAAAGCGTGAAATCCAAGTGTCTATGAAGTATCATGCCACTGATTCAGATGTAATATTGGGTAGCGGGGCATCTTCCACCCAACGAGAGGTTCTGTCTATAATAGATAGCACCTACCTGGAACCCTTGGAGGGGGTGAGGGGGCACACCAAGTCAATGTAAACGTGCTTGAGGCGACTGGGAGGAGCGGTGAAGCTGCCTGGTGGGGGCGATATGTGCCGCAAAACTTTATTTTGTTGGCACAGAATGCAGGCATGGGCCCAGGCTTGGCAGTCGCAACACATGTCGTGCCAGACAAAGTGCTCTGAAATAAGTCTGGTAGAGGCTCTCACACCTGGATGAGCTAGGTTGTGTAATTTGTCGAACACTTGTGTCTGTACAGGTTTGGGTATGAAGGGACGCAGCATACCAGTTGAATCGTCACACCAAACCTTGCTTATGACACCGGGAAAGGTGGATCACACAGGTTTGAGTGACGAGCTGTGATTGGAAATAAGGTCCACAGTGTCCATGTTGGCAGACTGCAGCTGAGGTAAGTTAGAGAGGTCTATCAGAGTTGTGAGAGTGCCGACACGAGACAAAAAATCTGCGACCACATTATCTGCATCCTTGATGTATCGTATGTCAGAGGTAAATGGCAATATAAAGTCCAAATGACAGAAGTGTCTAGGTGGAGGGTCAGTCGGGGGATTCTTTAGAGCAGCAACCAAAGGTTTATGGTCAGTTAAAATGTAGAAGTCCCTACCCTCAACCTCAGCGCGAAAATGTTTCACAGCCTCGTAAACTGTCAAGAGCTCCCTATCAAAGACTGAGTACTTTTTTTGAGCGCTGTTGAGCTTCTTAGAAAAGAACGGCAAAGGAGAGGTAGTATCTCCGACGGTTTGGCTGAGGACAGCACCTACTGCGGTATCACTGGCATCCACGGTAATAAAAAATTTAGCGTCCAGATGTGGGTGGGCAACAGTCATATGGGGCAACGGTCATATGTTTGCCAGCAAGGGCGTCTGTTAAGGGAGCCTGAACCTCGGCTGCGGCAGGCAAGTGCTTCCTATAATAGTTAACTGTTCCAATGAACCTGCACAGCTCCTTAAATGAGTGAGGGCATGGCAAATCCAAAACAGGTTTTTATCCTCAGAAGGAGTGAGGCCCTTAGCTGACACAATGTAGCCTAAGAATCTTACCGAAGTCTGGTGCAACTGGAACTTCTTATTATTCAGTTCAACACCGGCAGTGGTAAGAGCATCTTTAACAATCTGCATATGTTCCTTGTTCTTTTGCAAAGTAGGACTGAAAATAAGAATGTCGTCCAAGTAAACGAAACAAAAATCCAGATGAAACAACACCTTGTTTGTGAATCTCTGCCAAGTTTGTGCAGCGTTGCAGAGGCCAAAGGGCATGAACCGGTACTGGAAAAGGCCGAAAGGTGTTGCAACAGCTGTCTTTTCAATATCCTCTGGTTCGATCAGAATTTGATGATAGGCCCTCCTACAGTCCAGTACTGAGAAATATTTGGTGCCTACAAGAGCATGGTTAAAATCCGTGACGTTACGAACCGGGCACTTGTCTATGACAGTATAAGAGTTCAACTTAGTATAGTCGCCAACCATATGCCAGGTGCCGTCGCTTTTTGTGACGAAGTGGATAGGCGAGGCCCAGCATCCGGCAGATGATTCGATGATGCCGGCTGTTAAGAGATTGTCTATTTGTTCGCGAGCCACTTTAATGAGTTCTGGCTTGAGACAGCATGGTCGGCAAGAGATGGGTAGTCTGTCTTGTAAGCGAAGTTTGTGGGTGGTGCCATCTGTAACCATGGAAATGCGCGACACGGTACACAATGCTGTATAGTGCTTCTGTGGTATAGTGTGTGCAATGGCAGCTAGGCTGGATTGTGGAGCGGACGGTGAAAGTTTGCATAAGTGACAATTGTTGGGTGGTTGGGAGTGACAAACAAGTGAGCTACGCGAAACAAGATTGGTACACTGTTTATTAATAACCGAAGGCGCTGCTGTTGTGCTTGGTGCCGGTAGCGGGCGCGAATGAACAGCTGATGGCAGTAAATAAAAAACATTAATCTGTGCCTGGGGAAGTTAGCTGCCTAAGCAAGGAGGGGGTGAATGAGCACTCAAATTAACACAGTTAGAGCTGGCGGGAGCGCGGACACTGTACACTTTATGTGGAACACGGTCACAAATGCACTTGGCCGTGAGAACACTGTAGTGGCACCAACTAGCCTTGTGTGTCGCAGAGGTGTCATCTGCTGCAAGCTCCTGCCATGCTGAAGATAACTTGTTACTTAAGTCATTGAGGCGACGGTGTAGCTCAAGTTGTTCCAAGCGCAGTTGTGTAGACTTGACACGCTCCGTAAGCCACTTATTGGTCCATGACAAGAGCTTGGAGGAGGGGTTATTACACTTCCTAGCAAGGTGGACCTGTTAAGTAATTGACATTTGATGAAGCACTTGGGATGTGTTCCTGCACAGGGTGGTAGAACACTGTATTCTTGATGAGGTCAGGCCACAGTTTGTGGTGTTATAGAAAGTCGATGCCCAAAATGGGATTGTCGATGTCAGCCACCAGTCACCTCCAGGACCACTTCAGGTTGCACTCAGGCGAGAGGGACACTGCATATGAAGTAGAACCTAAGCATGACAAACTAGATGAGTTTCCAGCATGTAGGACAGTTTTGTGTAGTCGGATCTTTTCCTTAGCAAGATGAGATGGAAGTAGGGAAACATCTGCGCCCATATGAATGAGAAAGTTTGTGCCAGAGTTCAATTCCTGGATGTAGACTCGTCCATTCGAAGCATTAGTGTTGGACACAGAATGGAGCATGGGGCGGCACCTGTTGTTTACGTCGCAGGAGGTGGCACCTGTTGTTTACGTCACAAGAGGTGGCGCCGCTGCCTACCTGTAGTTGAAGTTTGGGTAGGAGCATGGTGGTTTACAATTGCATGCTTGTTCCCCAAACTTTGCATGGAAAAAACAGTATTTATGGGCGGACATCTCCTCCTGCAAGTGGTCAGACGGTGGCAGTCCGGAATCTTCCATGGAGTCAGATGTGCTGTTGTGCGGACGTGAAGGTGCAGGTAGTGCGGCGAGCTTGACAAACTTAGGTTTAGTGGAGCGTCCATGTTGGGGCCCTGGTTGTGTCCACATTGGGGCCCTGGTTGTGGTTGGAAACTGGCATAGCTGCCAGACTGCTTGGCACAGCATTCACGTAGTAGAGCGGAGTAAGCTTGGTCGGCGGCATGCCAGCATTCGCTATTTGGTCTATCTTCGTAGGAAGAGATGGCCGTTTGGACAACAGAGGTAGCTTTTCTGTCCAAATCACAGTGAGCTTGGCGTCTGGCATGTCGCATTCACCGACGAGAAGTCAAAGGCATTGCCACAGCTGGGACAGAGATCTGTTGCCGAGGCGTTCTTCGTAGGCGAGCTGTCAAACATTTTCTCTTCTTGTCTTGGAGACACATTCCACTATTGCTTGTTTATCCATAGCGTACTTCTCGTTTGGAGGAGGTAGCTTAACCAGGTCATAAATTAAGTCGACACTGTCGTGGAGGTGGTTCATGAGGCATGTAAAATGGGCATTGTCATCAAGTGCACAGACACTGAAAGTTTCCTCAACCAGGTTGAACCAGAATTCCGGGTGGGCAGGTTTGAATGCCGGAAGTTTCAGTAGATTCGACAAACTGGTGGTCGAAGAATGCGGGCAGCCGCAAGCGGATGCAGGAGTAGGCAAATCAAAGTTAACTCTGCGTCATGAGGGCAGTAGAGAGGAAGCAGATGTGCCGGCTGTGTTCGTAGTAGCTGTAGGGGAAGCGAAATCCATTAGCAGGAAGCCCAGCATGGAGCAAAGCGGTACCGGTTGTTGCGGCAGAAGGTCAAAGTGGTCACGGCGGTTGCTCGACAGGTTATTATGCAATTGGTCCTCCACATCTGCAGCAAAATTTTCCATCACAGTGTCACTGATGAGCTTGGTGGAACCTGACACACTTAAATTACTGCACTGATGGACACTCGGAGTAACAGGCTGGTGAATGTCATTCACGTAGTCTGCAACTGGTGCGGAGTGATACACACGTGGAGCTTGACATTCAAAAAGGCATCCTGTTGTGGCACATTATGAAAACTATGCTCTCCACTATTTACAGTTCTTGCATTAAAGTTTGTTATCAGTCTGTAGTGGTTTCTTGTACTGCTGTGCGGCGAAAACTGAAGCACTTAGGGGTTAAAAAAGCTGGAGTCAGAGACCGCTGGCGTCATGTTCAAAACCACTGAACCTGACGACGTCCCAGGGTTCTCGAGGCTATAGGACTGCGGAAATTCACGTCAGGCACTGAGTACAGCTGGCATGCTTGAATTTAGTTGCTGTTGCTGGTGAAAACTGGGCGGTGCAGCGTGTTGTAGAAGGCCATTGTGTAGCGGACAAAGGTCCACGTGGAACGTGAAAGTCGGCGCAGTAGTCACTTTGTACTCAGTTCAATGGATTATTCAAACTTTGGGGTTACCACTGAAGGAGATATCAAGGTGGTAAGGTAATGATCACAGTTATATCTTCTAACCATCAATACTTTTATTACAAACAAACGTACAGGTCAAAGACTAGGTGGGAACTGAGGTCCCGGAAGTATACAACACAACGATCTTCTCGAAGACATAATACACATATGACGTTCTGGCCTATCGATCCATGGATCGATGCCTCAAGTCAAACACGATTGTAGAATAAGGAAAAAGAGTTAGTACTTCAGAGACATAGTATCATATCAGTTGGAGTAACTCCACTTTGCTATGTTACAACTGCAAACCAATACACAGGAAGTTTAAAATACTAACAACATCTTCATTATATACATAAAAATGTATTTAATATATCACAGCACTTTAAGGTTTTCAGAAAAAAATTTTTAATTGTTACAATACCAAAAATACCACAACATCTATACACAGCAAACTGAAAGAACTAACACACAATACCACTTAACCCCTATCAATGTTAAGCTTTGCAGTCTGCCACAAAAAGTTTGAAGATGAAAATACATTTAAAGCGGTCATTACATTGACCAATAACTTTTTTCTGATAATATTTATATTAGGCCAAACCAAAAATACTGGTTTTATCACCTTAACATTTTCATTAAATTTACATATCTAATGGAATGTTGTTGCCTCATTTAAAAACATTTCTGAATCATTGTTGTGAACAAAAGGATTTGACGGTTATGGTAGATAAAAGTAAAGGCCTGTGAAGGAAAGATTATGATTTATAGTAAAGGAAGCACATATGTATATAGATTTGAGATGCCATATTTTGTATCTCATTGTATTGTTCTCTCTCTCTCTCTCTCTCTCTCTCTCTCTCTCTCTCTCTCTCTCTCTCTCTGTGTGAGTGTGTGTGTGTGTGTGTGTGTGTGTGTAGGTGTTGGAGGGGGGGGGCAGCTTTGCCCTGGTGTTTATTTATTTCCTCTTCCGCATGCCTCCTCACAACATATCCTCCTCTCACGTGCTTCCTTGTACACTCTCTGACACTCTTTCTCTGTTCCGTGTTCTCACTCTCTCTTCCTTCTTCACCTGCTGACTAACTGTCTCCATCTTTCCCACACTTCCTAGACCTCCCCCTTCTCTTTCTCTCTCTTTATCTTCTCCTTCCCACCCCCCTTTCCTGTCCATATACTTCATTTCTCCCCCCTCTCTGTGCATCCCCCCCCCTCCAATCTCAATCTATCTCCTCCCACCCACCTCTCTCTGTTCAATTCCTGCTCCCCGTCTCTCCCTATTCAGCTCCTCCTGCACCTCTCTCCCTATCCATCTCCCTCTGCTACCTTCTCCCAATCATTTTCCTCCTGCTCCCGTCTCCCAATCTGTCTCCTCTTGCCCTTTTTCTCAGCTCATCCCTTCTCTATCCATGTCAGCCTTCCCCCAGCCACACCCATCTGCAACTGTAGCCTCTGCAAAACAGGTCGATGAAGCAGGCCGATACTGTTCTCACAATACTGCTGTCATACAGGACACACTACACATCAGGGACCTGAAATTGTCTTTTGACTCTTACGTGTAGCCTGCCCTTGAAAACAAGTTGATAAGGCAAGCTGATACTACTCCAATACAAAACGCTGTTGTAAACAGTGGCCTACACATTGGAGGCTGAAAAACGTTGCCCTGACATGTAGACTGCCATGCAAAGCAGGTCGACAAGGCAGTCTGATAGTGCTTCCACACAACACACCTGTCACGCAGACTAGCCTACATTTTAGGGTCTGAAAAACTGTTTCCTGCCAACATCTCTACTCCTAAGGTAGCTGGGAGGTTCTAACCTCCACAGTGCTCATACTCGTTTTTTAAGCAGCTTGTGTACCAAATTTGGTTGAAATCAATCCAGTGATTTAGGGGGAGATGCTAGACATACATACATACAACATACTGCCCTACCAATGTTGTTTTATGCAACCTGCAATGTTATATCTGGTGCAAACTACTAGTCCTACAGAAAAAATGAACAGGATATTTTTGTATGAAATTTAATTTAGTTAAATTTTGTAGTGTGGTATGTTTCACTAGGGACCATAGTTTAGAGCTATTGAAGGGAAACATACAAAAGTGACCTTCAGATGCATTTCCACTCTAGCACCAGTTAGGATTTTTTGTATATTGTTCATGGCACTCTCTCCTACCACAGCACAAAAATTTATGACTGCACAAATTATTTCCCACATTTGATCTTTTTTGGCCTGGATGGCTGTATTATGTGACCTTTTTTGGTCTTAATTGGATGGCCATATTTTGCCACCAGCTTGGTCAACCACAATTATAAAATTGATGTTTGTGTAAATGTTACCTAATGGTTTTATGAATTCTGAGGGCATAAAATAAACAATTACATCATTGCCTTCATCATGCCTTCTGACTATGAAACTAGTGTGTTTATAAGGGTCAAGTTTGGATTGGATTGTCAGCACAATTATTTTTAGCATAATGTTTACAAATGTCATTTGTCATTCATTTCTGTCATGGGAACATTTAACTAACATAATGTTAACAAAGCAGCCAACTATGCTGGTGATGAAATAGTCAAATCGATAGAGACCAAAAAAACTGAAATATTAGGAACAGTTCATGAAGGTGAAAATTTTTTTACAGTGGTGGAAGCAAGTGCAGCGAACAGCATACTAGAAACTCTGATGTTAGGGACGAGTGAGGGGGTGCATGCTTACTTGGTCAGTTTCTTGGGTTTTTCTTGACTAACTCGAAAACCTTGGCCTCCAGTAAAAACATATCTCAGTACAACATTTAACTACATTAAATTTAAAAAAATCCTGTTAATTTTTTCTGTAGGACTAATAGTTTGCATGCAGCAAGTGAGAGTATGAAAACCGTGCACACAGCATTTGAAGGCTAGATATTACATTGCAGATTGCATAAAGTGACATAAGTAGGGGCACCTGAACCATATATATATATATATAAACAAAAGTGCTTTCTGTATATGATCTGCTGACTGTGTTAATTTAAATACATCTAAATCTATTCTCTGCAAACCATTGTTAAGTGAAGATAAAATGTCCCTTTCACCATTTCTTAGAGCTTTTTCCCATTCTACCACACATGGAACATACGAAGAATTACTATCTAAATGTCTCTGTTCATGCTGTAATTAATCTAATCTTGTCTTCATGTTCCCTACAGTAGCAGTATGAAGAGGTTTGTACTATGTTCATAGACTCATTATTTACACCTTGTTCTTGAAAATTTGTAAGTAGGCTTTTTTGGGATAGTTTATGTCTGTCTTCAAGACTATGCCAGTTCAGTTATTTCCGTATCTCAAATGACACACTCCCATGGATAAAAAAAAACTGTCACTGTATGTACAGGCCTTCTCTGTATGCATTCAGAATCTTATAGCAGTCTCTGGGACATTCTTCCAGGGATATTAACTCCCAGACCATTAAAGCACTATTAACAGTTCGCAAACCACAATGAGTGGAATACAGATAAATATGAAACTAGTGCAGTGCACAGCTGATGGAAAGGACTAAATGTTCACTCCGAGAGTAATTTTTCTGAATACACAAGAGTTTTTTTGGAGTCAATGTCAATGCTATGTTTGACCCCTTTTTTATCTGTCTGTAAGTTTTGCTCCTTTACTGCATGGAAGTCATCTTCCTTGGGTAATATGTAGCTTTGCAAGCAATTGACTTGAGGGTCAACTTTAACTAGAGCAAAGGGTGAATGTGCACTGATGACCATGTAAATATGGCCTTCTCCTTGCATGGCTTTATCTTGGGATATATTATATCAGCTGTGAAATACATAGAACAGTTGACTTTGCCAAGGAAATAATATAGCTTTTTAGTGACACAGACAGTGGCAAACTGTAAATCACTTCTACATGCAGATGAATAGTTGAAATTCCATTCTTGCTGAGAATCAAACTCAGATACTGAGTGCTTAATTGAAAAAAAAAATTACATTTGCAGTGATTACATTTCAAACTTGCCTGCTTAAAATCGTAAGTAGGACTTGTATGTTCTTGATGGATAGCCCCCATAACAACATTGCTATCAAGACAATCCATACAGAAAAGAAAAGGGTGGAATAATTGTTTCGGCAAATATTGGACTGTTGCTGGTGTGCTAATGATATCAAATAGTGAGCACTTATACCTGTATAATCCAAAAAGTATATTCACTACCAATAAATGCTATGACTCCTTGTTAAGTGGCAATGGAAGATTTGCATCAGGCAGTTTAATATTAGAAAAAAAAATTATATTTGGGAAAAAAGTCCTCAGATCACCACAACAGATAATAACCCACTATTAATTGAGAGTTAACTGTGATTTTGAAGTCTTCACAGAGTGGAGCTCTCTGTTAGTCTTATGAATGAGTACCAAACACATATGAGCAGGCACCTACAGATTTCATGACTTTAAATTTTAGTAACTTGTCTAGTTCTTCCTAACTTATTTTTGAAGCATGTGTGGAATTAGGTGAATGCAAGTAGAAGAAGGAGGAGGTGGGAAAAGCTCAAGTGGAAACTGTCACTCCGATTTTTTTGCATATATTTAGATCACAAAATGTGGTAGCTTTGGCTATTAAGATGACACTTTCCTACACCAAAAGATCAATCACTGTAAAGGCAGTTAGGCCAAAAATATTTCCTGCAGTGGGAGAAATATAAGCGATACACTGTTTTCTATACATTGCACTCATAGAAAAACTCCTTGTAAAAAGTATCTGTTGACCACCGTAGTTGATTAATTTATATTGTGAGGATGTTAGGCTTGGTGACCCTAACCCAAAGAATTTATCCAAATCTTTGAAAAACATAGAGGAACCAGAATCCTGTAGGATATTTATGGAGTGAGAGCTTACTAGAAGATCAATCATTAACTTCTTAGGTATAGCTCATACAGTGTTCTAAGTAGTTTCAATTAGAGTAAACTTTTATTTATTTATGTTTTTCCTGTTGTTATCAAGCTGATGACTTTTGCAGATATCATTAATAGGTTGTGTAATAAAATAATATAAACAGCACATATAGTAGCAGTTCACATTCGCATCTTAATGTTCTAAATACATTACATATTGCAAAAGAGGACATGTAATTTAGAATTCACTCAGGGAATACAAACACTTATTTACAAGGAAACCTTTTAACATGTTTTTATAGTATTTGGCAGCTTGTTGAACCATATCTGCCCATTAATATATGAACCTTGTCAGTTATTTTTAATTTTGTCCTCTGCCTGAAGTAGTTACCCTCACTTCTAGTATCATAATTATATGCCTCACTGCACTTATTTACTCTGTTTCAAGCATATCTCATCATTACTTAATACTACTTCTGTATCCCACATCTTAGTGTATTGATTCTTCCTGATTAATCTCTTGAACTTCAGCCTACTCTCCATCACTACTACATTGTGATCTGAGACTATATCTACTTCTCGGTATGTTTCAAAATCCAGTATTTGATTTCGGAACCTCTGTCTGAACATGATGTAATCTAATTGAAATCTTCCTGTATCACCTGGCCTTTTCCAAGTATATCTCCCCATTTGTGATTCTTGAACAGAGTATTCACTATTATTAGCTGAAACTTATTACAGAACTCAATTAGTCTTTCTCCTCTCTCATTTCTTGTCCCAAGTTCATATTCTCCTGGGACCATTTCTTCTACTCCTTCCCCTACAACAGCATTCCAGTCCCTATGACTATTAGATTTTCATCTCCCTTTATGTACTGTATTACCCTTTTAGTATCCTCATATACTTTCTTTGTCTCTTCATCTTCATCTTGCGATGTCAGCATATATACCTGAACTAGTGTCAGTGTTGGTTTGCTGTCAATACCTGATAAGAACAACCCTATCACTGAACTGTTCATAGTAACACACTCTCTGCCCTACTTACCTGTTCATAATAAATCCTACTCCCATTATACCATTTTCTGCTGCTGTTGTTATTACTCTATACTCATCTGATCAGAAATCCTTGTCTTCTTTCCATTTCTCTTCATTGACCCCCTACTACATCTAAAGTAAGCCTTTGCATTTCCATTTTCAGATTTTCTAGCTTCCCTCCCATAGTCAAGGTTCTGACATTCCATACCCTGATTCATAGAACATTATCCTTTCATTGGTTATTCAATATTTTTCTCATGGCCACCTCCCCTTTGGCAGTCCTCTTCTGGAGATCTAAATGGGGGACTATTCTGAAATCTTTTGCCAATGGAGAGATCATCAGGCTACTCATCCTGTGGGTACACATTATGTGTCTTTAACACAGTGGTTTCCATTGCCTTCTGCATCCTTGTGCCATTGATCATTGCTTGTTCTTCTGCCTTCAGGGGTGCTTCCAACCCTGAAAACAAGAGGGTACCCTTAACCTCAGTCACTCCTTCGCCTTCTTTGACAAGGCTGTTGACAGAATGAGGGTGACTTCTTATGTCAGAAGTCTTTGGCTGACTATTAATCAAAATTTAGGCAGTGTCAGATTTGATCATGGGGCAGAGGATATTTTGACTACTAAGCAGAAACACTAACCCTAGACCATGGGTGCTTTGTTGAGATTTAGTAATAATATGCTTGTCATCTTCACTTCTTCTCTATGAGGATGTAAATTTTATGGAGAATTTCTGTAACTGCAGTTGACATTCAGAAATCTTTCTAAAACCATACTGTGTTTCTGTTATGAATTTTTTTTTAAATAAACAGAGAGCTGGAAAAGGACAACCATTTGGAAAACCTAACTAAAGGTAAGAATCAATGATTTCAGGTGGTAGTTTGAAGCCTCTTTCATACTTCCCTTCTCATACACTAGTTTAACAATGCTCATTTTAGACTATTTGGAAACATGTCTACCCCAATTATGAGGTACGTTAGTGGTTTTAACTATTTACTTTATGCATTTTTTAACTACAGCACTTGACATACCATACCATCCAGTTAATTGTTTGTTCTTTAATGTGAGGAGTATCTTGGTTGTTACATTTTCCTTAACTTCATCAAATTCAAAAGCCACTGCATCTCTTGTTGCATGTCAATGGTGTATGTTGGATTTCCTGTTGGTAATATGAAATGTTTATTAAAAAGGATACATGTGATTTCTTGGTCTTTTATAATACTATCATCCTGTATAATGCATAAGAGTTTTCCAACACTTTTATGGTTTTTTGATACTTATTCATTAGTTTCCAGGAGACTTTACTTACATTACTGGACTGTGATGTTTCTTTACTGTGGAATTGTGTTCTAAGATCTGAAAGTTCTACTTTTAAAGCCTTTTTAGCTGTGTCATATTTTTGTTTGAAAATATGCAGTCCTGTTGATTTTTGCAGATTGGTTGGAAGTCTGAATTTGTTATTTCATCCATTCTGAGTGTGTGTTAGCCCGTCTGCATTTTTTAATGGTGCAGCAAGAATCGAAGTGTCTCAGTAGAACAGTGTAAAACTCATCCAATTTTTCATCTGTTGCTTCAGCATGGTACATTGTATTGCATCTTTCCACAGCTAGTTTAATTTTAAGAGAGTTAATGTTAGTGTTACTCAAAGTTCATTTCCTTTCAATAGATTTTGTTATTGTATTAGGAGCTAATTTTGTATGTTATATCTGTTGTGCAAGGTGGTCTGGGTAATGAAAATTTCTGTTGCTATATTTAACAGTGTATTCAGCAGTTTCCTTAATTCTCACGTAATTTATCCTATTAGAACTAGAAGCTGAGATCATGGTGTACATGGAAACTATATTTTAAGACTGTACAAAGTTAGTATGTGTATATGTTTCATGTTAACTATATTGCTAGAGGATGCATCAGAAATACAGTAAGGTCTTTGCAAACAGTCTGCCTAATTATGCTATTGAAACTGTTGAGAAAATTGATTGTATCTGCACAAGGTGGTTTATATGTACCTATTACTTCATGTTTCACTATATTGCTGTCATGATCTTTTAGTTAAATTACAATACCATTCACTTCTAATGTTACCTCTTCACTGTATTGCTCTGCAACTGTAAGTTGCTTAAACTGAATCATTTTTCTGGCCGCTCAGACCAAAATTCCAGTCCAAGCTGTTGGATGTGCGTGTGTTTTTGTGTTTCCGTTTTCAAAGAAGGCTTTGGCTAAAAACTAAATGTGTAACAGACAGTCTTTTCACTGTGCCTGTCTGCAACTCAGTGTGTCATCTTTACACTGAATAGCTGTCTATCTTTTTCCTTATACTGTTGGTACTGCACATTCAGACGTATCATCTTAAGTTGTGTCTGGGCTACTTCTCTGTTTACATGTTTATGGAAGATGCTGCATTCTCTGAGAGTAGAACCAAAATTACCTCCACTGTTGTTCTTATCTTCTGAAGCCTATATGTGATTACGTTATTTATTATGCAGACAGTATATCATAGCAGGTGGCTGTGACCATAAGCACATGAGAACTTAGACTGCCTGAGAGGAGAGGAGTGTTGCAGGGGAATAATTTGGTAGTGGCTACAGCGCAACTGTTTGCTGTGGTTGACAGTGGTAGTTCAATGCTGATGTCTACCAGTATCTTATGCAACCATACTTCAAAACATTCCCCACCAAAAACTATCACAATATAGTGTCCGCATAGTACACAGTGTTTGCAAACACCTAGTTTGTCTGGTTGATCACTGCTGTAATGTTTACTTTCTCTAAAAGAACTTCTTGATTATAATCTAGTGCTATTGGTGCCTTGCTGTTGCTGAACAGGGCACAGAGACCTTTTATTTCATTCATTAACCTTAATTTACTCTTCCTGTCCATATGTAATCCATGCTGAATGTGTTCAATCTGTTTCATTTTGTTAACATCTATTAAGTTTACAAAACTGAATATTTCACATAGTTTTTGTAGCACTGGATTGTGAGTCACTATTCGCCTATTAATGGAAGGCCACTGTGGAAGGTCATATCCCACGGGCTTTTTAGGACAACATTTGTGTGATGTAACTATGGCAATAACTTATTGTAACTTTGCAGTGCTGATTTGAGACAAGGCTCTCTAACTGGCTGCCTAGTAGGAGCCAGAATCTATACTTCGATTACAATTACTTTGTGATTGATCTTTCAGCTGTTTGTGTGGAAGGGCTCAGGCACCATCCAGTCATACCGGTAGTCCTTTCTTGAGCACCATGTGCCAGCTATGTCCATTTTGTAAGTATGTGCAGGGCCTTGTGAAGAATGTCTGGCTACACACTTATAACATTACTCCCTGTCACTGTTTTCTGTCAGTCACAACGTAATATTAATTGGAGTATTGGTGCCCTACCTTAGGTCAATGAGGGCATTCCACTCTTTTAAAGAAACAGTCTTGCCATGAGCTAAATTGAAAACAATAAAGGCATAAGGGCAGTGACTGGAAATGTCATTCTGACATTTATTTCTGAGATTAGCAAAACTGTCATGATAAGAATAATTGATGCAGTAGAATGTGCTGTTCATCTTGACTTTCTGTGATGGTGGGCGTTGGAGGACAAAAAATCACAATTTGTCATTGACAGATTTGTTACTGAGATCAGCAAAACTGCCATGATGGAACGCCTGATGTTGTAAGGCTTACTGTTCATGCTGACTTGCAGTGGCAGTGGGCTTTGGAACTGTCTGTTGTTCCTGGTTTAACAGAGACACCATCATGAAGATTCCAGGTGTATTCTACTAACACTTCACAAGCTTTTGCCAAAGCCAATGTCTGATCTGACAAAGGGTCCGGTAATTTGAACATTTCAGGTTTCACTTTACTGTCTGAAGACATATGAGTGACAGCACTGCAGATCAATGACTGATATAGGACCTATTTTTGTGGAGGGTTGGAACACTCAAACTAGCAATGGTGGCTTATTCCAGTGAGATCAGCAATCCTCATTCTATATGATGGAGCATGGAGTTTGCAATGCTGAAAGAATTCCAACTTTGAAGTTATTGCATGTATTTTTTCCTGCAAAATAAGCAAAAAACAGGTCACTGCTTTTTATAAAAGATAATGTACTCAGATCAGGACAGGGCTTTAATTTATGTGCTACAGGTCATTTCTAGTTATGACTGGGGCAAAGCATTCTATTTGGGCAAGATTAATTGAAATTCTTAAAGACACTGTTGAAGATGATGAAAGCAAACTGGAATTTCTAAAATTTTTATCAAAAGCCACAAAAGCAGATGGAAAAATTTACTGTAGCACTGTTGTCAGAAGGCTACAAATATGTTTCTGTAGGGTCTCAACATCCTGCTGATATTCATTTTCCTTTGTGTGCACTTATTGCTGCTACTGCTGCTGTTCTTGTAACTACTGCTCTAATTACTATAATTGCTGTTGAAACTGAGTCAGAAGTTCATCTGTAATGACAACATTAAGTCCAAAAATTCTCATCACTGATAATGTTGAATTGTGTGAATTTCACAGACATGCTCACACTGAAATGTAAAGTACTATACATGGTTTGCTGTACAGTAAACAACAAAGACTACCGTGTTTACTCGAATCTAAGCCGCACTTTTTTTCCGGTTTTTGTAATCCAAAAAACTGCCTGCGGCTTAGAATCAAGTGCAAAGTAAGCAGAAGCTCTGAAAAATGTTGGTAGGTGCCGCCACAACTAACTTCTGCCGTCCAATATATGTAGCACTACACAGGCATGCTTTGCTAGCACAAAGATAAATACTGGCGCCAAAACCTCTGCGTCAGTAAATAAATTTAAAAAAAAAAAGGTGTAAGATGAGCTTATTACTCCTCCCCGAGTTTCGACCACTGTATTTTCATACATTATCCAACGAAGTAAATACAAATTCAGTGTTGTTCATCTTCAAATGTAGCAGCATTTCAATGTACTATGAAAATCCAACTGGCAAGACTATTTGGGATGTTTGTCAATATGGCCAACTCTACGTTCTGAATTTTTTCCTACCTGTGAGAAGAGATGGTTGCTAATAGGAACTTTTATGAATTGTGAATACATGCAGTATTCTCTTCAACATAAGAATAATAGAATATAAACATTTTGCCATGTATTCTTTCGTGTTTGCTGCTATCTCATTTAAATCCTGTCTGCCTAATAACCTACGAAACTAGTGTGAGACAGCAGCAAATGCGGAAGAATATACATATCATGTCATGTTTATATTCGTATTATTCTTATGCCTAATAGTGATACAATCAGAAATGAAGCACGGCAATTGACTAGATTTTAAAATCTAAGATGACTCTAATTTCTGTGCAGAACGTAATGTACAAAAGAGGCATCTGCAAAGATTTTTAAACGGAGAAAAATTTTAGCTAAACTCTCATTCAGAACATCTATCATACGCAGTCTATTATTTGGTTCTTGTTGATCATTATCAAAGAAAGCAGCAGTCTCTTGCCATTGTTTCGCTAATGAGACAATTCCTCTCTCTCTCTCTCTCTCTCTCTCTCTCTCTCTCTCTCTCTTTTTTTTTTTTTTTTTATTGTAAGCGGCGGTAACGCGCACAAAAGCAAGCCATGCCACGAGCGGCAACAGGTCGTAAACACTTATTATCAGAATGCGAGAAACAATGCATGACACATTACAATAATGCATTTTCAGCCTAGAGTGATGTAAACACCTATAACAAAGAGAACGGCACTTATCAGATCAAAGAAAAATAAGCAATCGATTCAAACCAGACGAAGCACGCTTGACGCATAGCAATGGCTACCTGGTAAAGCTTAAATGCTAAGCTTATGACTCGAACCAAACTACTGTAGCTGTATCATCATTTATCCTACCTAAATTGTGTCTCATATTACAATAGACCAACTTTGATTCGATATGGAGGTGCGGCCTAAAACTTTTCTCTCTCCTTGAATTTCGAGTCTCAAATTTCATGTGTGGCTTAGATTCGGGAAAATTTTTTTTCCTTGATTTCAAGTCTCATTTTTCAGGTGTGGCTTAGATTCGAGTGCGGCTTAGATTCAAGTAAATACAGTATTCAGTGCCAGGCAACACTAATTCATGGAAGGATTGTTGATGGCTGGCTGAATAACAACACAAGGCAATGTCTGATTGTTGATGTCCATGTGTGCAGCAAAATTCATCTGCTGGTAGCTGAAGTGCAATAACTGAAGTTTGAGGAATGACAAAATCAAGTCCACAATGGAAATATGGGCAGGTACTGCAGTCAGCTTGCAAGATGTTTCAGAACTGTTGAACAGATCCATAATGGGGATGTGGGCAGGTACTGCAGTCAGCTTGAAAGATGTTTTTAGAACTATTGAACAGTGGCTGTGGCAGCTCCTATGAAGGTAGGCAGGTTGTTTATTTGTGGTTCATTGGTTTTCAGCAGTAGTTTTGATCTCATTGGTGGCATTGCTCTCCTGAGCTGATGGGGTTGTAGACAGTGGCACCCCAATTAGCTTGTTATTAGATCTGCAGTTGCCTTATCATCTGCTGGATACAGCAACTTATTCATTGAGTTTAATTTAATTACAGAACAAACCATGTAGGAATAATTCCCCCAGCAATAGAAAGTAGTTACATGCAGATTTTACTAACAGAGAACATTTATTATACAGAAAGCATGTAAGGATTTACTCATGATATTTGTTAGGATATGCTTCAAACAACAATAGCACATGACTTTCACAGTGATTTAAGGCATTCATAAGTTGCAAAAACTTAAAAAAAATAATGTATTGAAAAGTGCAATAGTTAAGGTCCTCCTTTGTAAGTGAGAATATTCCCCATTGTCCTCTGGAGCTAAACACTCTTTAGTGACTGCATTATAGATATCTACTCAGTAGTGTGTAGCACCACCCTTTGCCATTATGATATAAGGGAGACATCTTTTAATAGACTCCACTAGTCACTGAAAGCTTTGGGAAAGTATACTGATTCAGCTCTACTCCAATGCCACCACATATGTCTGAAGATTGGAAGAGCTTGGTCCAAAGCACACTTCTCACACTCAGTGGTGTCCCAGATTTGCATGGTGTGATTGATCTCAGATGATCTAGAGAGAGAGGTGAATGGAGCATCAAGCATCCTTATGTCCATAAGGAGTTTCTTAAACTATTGTGGCACTATTTGGGAGAGATCGTGGATGCATTTTCTTTTTGGAGCTACAGATCATCTGCAAGGTGCAGCAGAATAATGAACCAATATGCATGATCAGTCCAGAGGTTTTTGCATCAATAGTCAATGGTAGTCAATTGTTGATGTATCAGGGTCACTATATAAACACCCCCCCCCCCCCCCCCCCACAGCCAAATGTACCACATCTCATAATCAAGAATATCTCAACTACCTACTCTGTTAGCTAGCAGAATCCACCACCTCACATGCTTTACATACTGCACCACTTGCATATATCAATGGGCACCATGTCTTATCAGTTCAAGCAATAATTTCCATACATTGAGCTTCCAATCACAGTGTTCTTGCACAACATGTGTTAATCTCCATATCCTATGGCATTTGGCAACTAGAGGTACACATGTGAGGTGGTGGCTTCTGCAACATATACTACGTATGGCTGCTCATCAGCTGTCATCCAGCACTGAATTGGTGAGTGATTTTCTGTGCTGTTGCAATCCATGATTATTGACAGGAACCACTGTCATGAATATGTTGATTTGGCAGATGACTCTGATGGCAGTAGTTTTTCCCCAAATGAAGGTAGTCATGGTACACCATTAATTGTGCAGGAATGACCTTTCATTTGCTGCACTATCTTGGAGATGGATTGTACTGGGCATTAAACACTTAACAATCTACCAAATGTTCTGATAGTATGTGTCCTGCACATCCTTTCCTGTACTGTCATGCAAATGCCCTGTACTAGATCTGACAACATTTCAGTCACATGACAAGCATAAATATTCCATTCACCATGCCAGGAACATTTTCTCTAATACACTTTCTCAAGAGTATTTCATGACGCATAGTAATGATGAATTCAAATTTATCAAAACCTGAAATAAAAAATATTAGATAAAATATTAATATTTAACAAGTGAAATTCTTATCACTAACTCATTAATTCCACTCCATCTCCTATGACTTCATTGATGACTGCCCATTAAATTAAAACCAACCTTCCTTTCTATTTTCATTACGTATTCTTTAACTGAAATAATCTTTACATCACAGAAACTGTAAAAACAATTAATAACAACAAATTTCTTTCATCTTACTTGAAGATAGCTGTAGAAAGAATTTTATCAATTAACTAAAATTATTTTACAGTGAACAGAACTACAATGATGGTTATTGGCCACTTCATTGTTTGTTCAATATGGCTGATCAGTGGCTGGTTCATCTAACCACACCACATTTCTGGTATGAGACGTCCTTTGGGAACAGTCTTACCCAGTATGTGTCCACTGTTGGATTCCTTGAGACTCTTAAAGATACAGAGGTATGTAAAATTGCAATATCATAAAAACACTGCATATGTTCATGGATATTTCGAAAATGCAGTTGCTCATTCTTAACCCACAGAATGTAAATTACATTTAAATTTATGTTAATAGTCTATTGTTTTTATAGATTTCCTAAATTGTTTGTCCCTCCAATTTCTTACAATTATTAACATTTAGTGCACTCAATCCCACAGCACTTCTAAAAATATCAATTGTGATAATGTGACATGCAATATTTCAGAGAACTTTCATTAGGTTTGTACCTACAGAGGAATTCCTCAGCCAAAATGAAACTCTTGAGGGACCTTTGATGTCTGAAAACAGTAAATTATTGCATAATGGTACCATCCTTCAGAACAAAGGCTCAGATATTTTTCTGTATTCCAATAAACAGAATCATTCCAGTGACAAAAATTTTAAAAAATAAATATTGCTAGTTGGCTCAAATAACAATTTTAGTAATGATAACTGTCAGAAGTTTTCAAAACATTTTTGGAGCTTTGTACTTTCTGTGTTTGAATGAACAAAAAGATTGCCATAGTTTATTGGTAATTGCAGTGACACATTTCAGAATGATTTTTGGATAACTAGTTACACACCAGTATTCAGCATTAGAATTCCATTATTTGCTAAGCTGATAGATGTTAAAAATGCTCAGTCCACAAATAAATTTAAACAGTGTAACTTCTTATGAGTAAAAGTCTTGAAAAAATGTGACTTGATTATGTAACTTGTTCCCATTAACTAAACAACGCTGAAATTTAATGTTCAAACAACTCACAGAACTATGTCTTTTGTAGCCAAAATGGTTAAGTGGAAAGACCTCAAATAAAAGTGTGTTATCTGTTATCCAAGACTTCTCACAAATTCCAAAATGAGGGTCAAGCTGTTCTTAGAGGCAAAAAGGTCTTCCACTTTTCTTAGCACACTGTAATAGTTTCTCAACAGAAGGTCTGCATTGTTTATTCTATCAACATTCTTTGCCTTCACTTACTTGATCTCTGCTGAGTGGTCTTTTGGTTAACATCATTCCTTGTATAAACATCAAACATGAATGTTATCATTTACATTATTCACCTTTGCAATAGTTTCTTAAACTGTTATTCACAGATATTTGCCAGAGGTTATTTAATTTGAAAGTGCTGTCTAGTTCTGTAGTCACACACATACAAATATACACACAAAACATTGATGAACAACTGAATTAGAGACAGGTGTCGAGTCAGGTTGTAAAACGTTTTTCTTTTTTTCTTTTTTTTTTTCAATTCATCAAATTACACGTATTTTGGGGGCATATGACTATGATGTCACAGGACAAAATGTCAAGTGCTTTTTTAAGCTTATATTATCATTAGTTCAGATGTTTTGGGTGTTACATCTCCCAAAATGCAAAATGGCATATTTCATGAGACTCAGTTTGAAGAGTATCATGAGAACTCAAATTCTAATACTGCCACATCTTCAGCTGGGAATGTAAATTCCATATCTACAGCTACATCTATGTACTCAATATGCAAGCTACCATAAAATGCGTGACCCTGCATCACCACTAACCACTTCCTTGCCTGTTCCTCTCACAGATAAAGTGACAGAAAAATTGTGACTCTCTATATGCCTCTGTATGAATCCTAATTTCGTGTATCTCATCTTCATGGTCCTTATGTGAAGTGTATGTCCAGGCCATAGGATCATTCTGCACTCAGCATCAAATGAAAGTTTTCTAAATTTTGTCAGTAGTATTCCTCAAAAAGAATATCACACTCCCTTCACAGATTTCCGTTTGAGTTCTCAAACCATCTCTACAATACTTCCGTGTTGTTTGAACCTACTGGTGACAAATCTAGCAGCTGCCTCTGAATTGCTTCAATTCTTCATTTAATCTGAACTGGTGCAGATCCCAAACACTGAAGTGGTGCTCAAGAATGGCTACCTATATGCAGTCTCATTTACAGATGAACCAAAATCAACCATTCATCTACCCTACCCTTAAAAACTGGTATTTTAGAAGCAGCAGAAAAAGTAATAGGAAAAGAAAGGACAGAGAAAAGGAAGGAATGGATCACTAATGACCTACTAAACATGATGGAAGAAAGAAGGAAATTAAAAAATTCTGTGAAGAAGGAAGACCAAGAGAAATACAAGAGTCTGAAAAACAGAATCAACAGAGAGGCAAAACAAGCAAGAGAAAAATACCTTGTTGATCTCTGTATTTCAGTTGAGGACAACATGAGCAAGGGAAATATCGACAAGGCCTATAAATGTGTGAGACATTGCTTTGGAGACAGAAGAAACAAGTGTAGGGCTGTGATGGATGAAAATGGCAATATGTTGGATGACGATGATGAAGTTGCAAGAAGATGGAAACAATATATAGGAAAACTGTACAGCGGACCAGACCTGTCTGAAAACATCATGGAAGAAGAAACAGAAGTAGATGCACACAACATAGGTGAAACTATATTAAAGGTAGAGTTTGAACTAGCTCTGAAAAAATTGAAAAACAACAAATCGCCTGGTATAGACAATATCCCAGCCGAACTTCTGAAATCTGGAGGAGCAAAACTGAATCAGGAGTTGTATAATCTTGTTTTCAACATGTACGAGCAGGGTAAAATTCCTACAGACTTTGAGAAAAACGTTATGATCCCCATTCCAAAGAAGGCAAATGCTACAAGATGTGAAAATTATAGGACACTCAGCCTAGTTACTCACGCCTCTAAAATATTAACCTCAATTATCCTAAAACGCATAGAACAAAAAGTCGAAGCTACACTCTCCGAAGACCAGTTTGGATTCCGGAAAGATAGAGGAACCAGAGAAGCAATATTTGCTCTAAAACTAATAATAGAGAAACGACTAGATAAGAACCTGAAAACATACATAGCTTTTGTAGATGTAGAGAAAGCCTTTGATAATGTTAAGTGGGATAAGATGTTTGAGGTACTCAAAAAAGTAGGACTAGACCATAAAGATAGAAAAATGATATGGAACCTGTACAAAAACGAGACAGCAGTTATCCGTGGACGGACAAAACAAGAAGAGGTGCAGATAAGGAAAGGTGTCCGACAAGGTTGCGCACTATCCCCTGTTATCTTTAACGTATACATTGAAGAGGCGCTGAAAAAAGTAAGGGAAAATTCACAGACAGGTGTAGTAATTCATGGCCAACGAATAGATATGATAAGATATGCCGATGATATAGCTGTCCTGGCTGAAAGTGAAGAAGATCTTGTAGTCCTACTGAATAGAATGGATAAAGTTATGGGTGAAGAATATAATATGAGAATTAATAAAGCAAAAACAAAAGTAATGGCATGCGACAAAGAAGATCAAGTGAAAGTCCAAGTTCATGTAGGCAATGAACTGCTTGAACAAGTTGATAAATTTACTTATCTGGGCAGTAATATTACCAGGGATGGAAGGAGCAAGGCAGAAGTGAGAAGTAGAATAGCTCAAGCAAAGGCTGCTTTTAACAAGAAGAAAAACATATTAACGTCTAAGAGCATCAGCCTTGAAACCAGGAAAAGATTTTTGAAATCATATGTGTGGAGTGTGGCATGCTATGGGTGTGAAACATGGACTCTCGGGACAGAGGAACAGCAGAAGCTAAATTCTTTTGAAATGTGGTGCTATAGACGCATGCTCAAAATAAAATGGATTGACAAGGTCACCAACGAAGTGGTTCTGGAAAGAGCAGGTGAGAAGAGAAGCTTCCAGAGTTTCATTGTTAAAAGAAGAGTGCAATTTACAGGCCATCTATTACGACATAAAGGACTCCTGAACACAATCATAGAGGGATATGTCGAGGGAAAAAGACCAAGAGGAAGACCACGACTGAGGTACATGGATCAAATCGTGAAAGATGTGGGATGTGACACCTATAAAGAAATGAAGAGAAAAGCTGAAAGACGCACAGAATGGAGACAAGCTGCCATTGTAGCTGTTGCAAACCAATCCTTGGATTGACCACTACAGAAGAAGACCTTAATCCTCACATGCTCATTCCATTTCATTTTGCTTTTTAGTGTTGTATATAAATATTTAAATGACATGACTGGGTCAAGTAAGACACTTCTAATGCTGTATCTAAATGTCATGTGCTTGTTTTTCCTACTCATCCTCATGAACTTACATTTTTCTACTTTTAGACCCAGCTGCCATTCATTACACAAACTATAAATTATGTCTAAATCATCTTGTAAATTTAACAATGGAAACTCCAGGTAAGAATATCAACAATGTAAGAAAAGACAGATTGCTATTTACCATGCAGAAGACATGTCAAGTTTCAGACAGAGTGTCTTTTAATTGTGCCTCTCTGCAACTTGAAGTTTTTTCTTTACAATAAGTAGCAATCTGTCTTTAACTACATTATTCATCTTGGAACTTATGTCATATGAAACCCAAATGTGAGGATCGATAGAAGACCCGACATTCACTGTCCAAATAACAGTAATCTGTTACACGAGCATACACTGAAATTGTTAATAGGCCAGATGAGGTCTTCCTGAATTTTGGTTCTGGTTCAGTTTTTGAGGGAAAGCACCATTCAGCCTATTTATAGTTTGACTGTACACTCACTTGTAGGATTACTATTACTGGACAGTTACTGTTGCACCTTCTATTTACCCCATATTTGGGTCTCATATGATGCAATTTATATTCCTAGCTGAATATATGGCTTTAAGCTATGACACCAGTTGTGGTTCCAAATTAAGGGTCTTGCATACAACTGTTCATGTTTTCATTCCACAAGAAGTTCATTCACTGCAGCCAGGCGACTAGCGCGAGTTTTGGTGTTCTCGTAAAGATAAGTTATTTTAGATTATAAAACATATAGATTAGTACTGATTACATGGTAAATAAGTGTATTAGTGTGCCGTTTAAGTGTACCATTAAAGGTTTCATTTTTCTTTACGTAATATAGCAGAAAACGCGAAAAGACCGTACAGTCGTATTTTCTGTTTACGTTCTGCTGCAGCAAATCTATAGAATTTCGTTTAGTTGTTCCTTGCTCTATCCAGCAATTTAACTTAGTGTACCTCTTCATTATTTAACTAGCATTTCCGGAAAGTAGTGTAAAGTTTAACTTGTTGTTTCAGAAACTTTGCACTTTGTTTTTGTTTACACACAGTTGCGTATAGGCCAAATTTGTGTAACCATATTTTCGTGTTTATCTGTAATTTAACTGACTTATTCTTAATAAACTATTACGTTTATCATGAGTGAAAAGTGCTTGACTTGCCGTAGAATTGTTAGGTCGGGGCTTTGGTGTGATGGGTGCTGTAGTTTTTTCCATGTGGGTGACGGTAGTGGCGTGGGAATAGGGGAAGTAAATGAGACTCATCAGTGGTTTTGTAGAATTTGTAGTAGAGATAGGAAGATACTGGAACACGAGGGGAAAATTGCTGCCCTTCAGGCTGAGTTAGACAAGGCCAGGGGAGATCCTGACAGGTTAAGGAGGGAGAAGGATAAAGAGAGGTGGGAAGTGGCAACAGGCAACAGGAGGAACAGGCCTAGAACTTTGTCTGACAGCTTTATGGTGAATGTGGAAAATAGATTTGACCTGTTGCTTCAGTTAGAAGCTGGTGAGCCTCAAGCAGTTGCAGGTGTAGACAGGGCACAACAAACTTTCAGCAGAAAATTGAAAAGTAAGAATGTAGGGAAATCAGAAAAGAGAAAGAAAGTGTTGTTGTTAGGTAGTTCCCATGGAAGAGGTGTTGGTCAACTCTTGCAGGATGAACTAGGATCAGAATACCAGGTCACCAATTTTTTTAAACCTAGTGCTGGTCTGGAGCAGGTGACAGAGGATTTAGGATCACTTTGCAAAGATTTCACTAAGGAAGACACCGTGGTTATAGTGGGTGGGGCAGGTAACAGTATTGACAGAGATCCTGGGTACAGTATAGAGTGTGACCTGGCGAAGATTGCATCAGCATCGAAGCATACTAGTGTTGAGTTTGTATCTGTTCTTGGGCGCCATGACCGACCTCATTTGAACTCTTCTGTCAAGAGAGTTAATTTGGAGCTGGAACGGCTGCTCATGTCGGGTGCGGGATCACACATTGGTGTGGTTCATGTTGATTCTCTCAGTAGGTGGGATTATAGTAGGCATGGTCTTCACCTCAACAGCAAGGGGAAGGGTAAATTGGCTGGGGAAATAGCAGGAAAGTTAAAGGGGGGAGGCACTGTCATGAGTGATAAAATACCAGTGGTTATAGGATTCAGAAAAGACCCTTTTTTAGGGTAGGGAGGACAGAAAGAAAGCAAATTTTAAGAGAGGTTAGAACTGAGACAAACCTTCAGTTTGAGAAAGAAATCAAAAAACATAATTCCAGCTTATTACATCAGCATAAACAGCCATTGGTTAAGAATTTTCAACTGTCAGCAGATATTTTAACTCCACCCAATTTTAACTCAGTCAATGTGAAATGTCAGCTATCTTTATTGCATCAAAATATTCGAGGACTGAGAAATAAAATTAATGAATTAACTATCTGCATAGATGAATTAGAGTCTTCAAACCCAGCTGACATAATCTGCCTCTCTGAACATCATGTGACCACTGGTATAGAACTTTTAAGTGTTACAGGGTTTAGGTTAGCATCTCACTTTTGTATATCAGAAATGGAGAAAGGAGGAGTTGCCACATTCATCAGGAACTGTCATAAATTTAAGAACATAGACATTCATAAATTTTGTCTAGAACAGCATATGGAAGCATGTGCAACAGAATTAGATTTTCACAAAAAATCTTTCATAATATTAAGTGTATATCGAGCACCTGCAGGTAACTTTAATCTGTTTGTAAACCACCTTGAAGCTGTACTGGCCCATTTAACAACCAAAAACAAAGAAATAGTGGTTGCTGGTGATTTCAATGTAGATTTCCTTAAAGACTCTCCCAATAAGAACTTATTTGAGTTAGTAACACTATCATTCAACTTAATTCCCACAGTAAAGTTCCCCACTAGGATAGCCACTTGCTCACAAACAGCCATTGATAATATCTTTATAGAAAAGTCCAATGAACAAAATTATATTTAAAAACCAATAGTCAATGGCCTCTCAGACCATGACATGTAGTTCCTTCTGTTAAATGTTAATACTGAACAGGATATAAAATCTTTTAAATCTGAGCTCAAGAGGGTAATCAGTAAGCCAAAAATTGATTGTTTTAGGACACTCCTCAGAGACATTCACTGGACTGATGTTTACAGTGCTCATGGCATGAATGAAAAATATAACATTTTTGCTAATAAAGTGCTTACCTTATTTGAACACTGCTTTCCCCCAAAACTTACCAAGGTTAGAGCAAAGTCTACAAAGAAGCCATGGATTACTCGAGGAATAGGGGTATCTTGTAAAACAAAAAGAAAACTGTATCTGTCAATCCGAAACATTTCCAATGTTGATGCTATAGCACATTATAAGAAATACTGCAAAACATTAAAGACTGTAATATGGATGTCAAAGCAAATATATTACAAGGAAAAGATAGTCATATCAGATAACAAAATAAAGACAATATGGGATATAGTGAAGGAGGAGACTGGTAGAACCAGACATGAAGAGGAACAAATAGCATTAAGAGTAAATGATACATTGGTGACAGATGTGTATAGTGTTGCAGAACTTTTTAACAAACATTTTATAACTGTTACTGAAAAGATGGGGTTGTCAGGTTCGGTAGATGCTGCTATGGATTACCTTAGACCAGACATTTCAAGTAACTTCCATAATATGAATTTGACCCTCACTACCCCAACAGAAATAATGTCCATTATAAAATCTTTAAAATCAAAAACATCTAGTGGGTATGATGAAATATCAACAAAGTTAATTAAAGAATGTGATTCTGAGCTAAGTAACATATTAAGCTATCTGTGTAACCAGTCGTTTATCAGTGGAATATTTCCTGAATGGCTGAAATATGCTGAAGTTAAGCCACTGTTTAAGAAAGGAGATAAAGAAATAGCATCAAATTTCCGTCCAATTTCACTGTTACCAGCATTCTCAAAAATTTTCGAAAAAGTGATGTACAGTCGTCTTTATAACCATCTTATCTCAAATAACATACTGTCAAAGTCACAGTTTGGATTTCTAAAAGGTTCTGATATTGAGAAGGCTATCTTCACTTACAGTGAAAATGTGCTTAATTGATTAGACAAAAAATTGCAGGCAACTGGTATATTTTGTGATCTGTCAAAGGCATTTGACTGTGTAAATCACAGTATCCTTTTAAGTAAACTAGAATATTATAGTGTAACAGGAAATGCTGCAAAATGGTTCAAATCTTATATCTCTGGCAGGAAACAAAGGGTGTTATTAGGAAAGAGACATGTATCAAGCTATCAGGCATCATCCAACTGGGAACTAATTACATGTGGGGTCCCACAAGGTTCCATTTTGGGGCCATTACTTTTTCTTGTGTATATCAATGACCTTTCATCAGTAACATTACCAGATGCCAAGTTTGTTTTGTTTGTCGATGATACAAACATTGCAATAAATAGCAAATCAAGTGTAGTCTTAGAAAGATCAGCCAATAAAATATTTGTGGACATTAATCACTGGTTCCTAGCCAATTCTTTCTCACTAAACTTTGAAAAAACACACTACACGCAGTTCAGAACTTGTAAGGGGTGTCCCAAGAGTATATGTCTAACATACGATGACAAGAAGATAGACGAAGTGGACAGTGTTAAATTCTTGGGATTACAGCTTGATAATAAATTCAACTGGGAGGAGCACACCACAGAACTGCTGAAGCGTCTTAACAAATCTCTGTTTGCAATGCGAATTTTGTCAGACATAGGGGATATAAAAATGAAAAAGCTGGCATACTATGCTTACTTTCATTCCATAATGTCATATGGGATTATTTTTTGAGGTAATTCATCAAGCCAAGCTAAAGTTTTCCGGGCACAAAAACGTGCAGTAAGAATTATATGTGGTGTGAACTCAAGAACATCCTGCAGAAGCCTGTTTAGGGAACTAGGGATACCAACTACAGCTTCTCAATATATTTATTCCTTAATGAAATTTGTCATTAAAAATATATCACTTTTTCAAACCAACAGCTCAATTCATGGAATCAATACTAGAAATAAGAATAATCTTCACAAGGATTTAAAGTCACTTAGTCTTGTACAAAAAGGTGTGCATTATTCAGGAACACACATTTTCAATAACTTGCCAGCAGCCATAAAAAGCTTAACAACCAATGAAATTCAGTTTAAGAGAAGCCTAAAGGATTTATTGGTGGCCAACTCCTTCTACTCCATTGATGAATTTCTTAGTAAAACCAACTGATTTGTATATAAGTACAACATAACTTCTGCACAATTTCAGTGCAGTAATGTGTTCACTGAAAATTTGTGTGTGTGTGTGTGTGTGTGTGTGTGTGTGTGTGTGTGTGTGTGTGTAAGTATAATCTAACTTCTGCACCATTTCAGTGCAGTAATGTGTTCATTGTAAATAGGTATTACAGTAGTTATATTACATGTTTATTACCTTATAAATAAATAAAAAACTTTTTTATTTTAAATTCAGTGCATTAGCATTTGTAAAATGACTCTTAGTGTTCATTAAAAAATGACGATCATTCCACCTGGGACCTGTGGAATGGTACATTAGCTTATTTGTTTTGGTTGTAAATATTTGTCATGTATTGTTGTTTTTCTGACATGTTCCACATCCTGGAGGACCTCCTCACTACGGATCAATTGGAATGAAAGTAAATCTAATCTAATCTAATCTAATCACAGCTGTGGTTTCCTTCAACACAAAGTTGTTTGCATATCATATATGATTAACAACATTCAGATGACAAGTGTTATTCTTTGTTAGTTCAGATCGTAACAGTAAGTAGGTGGACTGCAGTACATCAGGTCACTTACTAATGCCTTGGTGCACAGTAACAATATGTACGTGAGCAGATGGATCACACAGAACTCTCTCAACAGGATACAGACACCACCTTCACACACAAATATTTCTGCTAATCTCAATCACATCCTTAGAAGCTGTCACAGATATAGGAACAATTATAATAGACCACTTGAACTTATTAGTAATTTTGATATTGGTACACTCTAATAATAGAGTATGAGAGTGTCAACAAGCACTGGATATCTTCTGACAACAGACTAGAATTTCCTTTGGTGATGGTTATATCATATGAAAACTTTTACATAAAATGAAATGGGCTCATGATACAGGTTATAGTTCTACACATGTGAACAAATTCAGGTCTCTCAGTTGAATATGAAGATGAGTTTGTTCATACATGGACCTTTCCACTAAAATATTTCCACTAAACTTAATGTTTTTTATTTTTTTTATTTTGAGAAACAGTCCATTGATAGGAGGGCTGCCCATAAATTAAGGTCTCCAGTGAGGACTTGTTGGGACAGAGCAAGTCAGGTTTTATCTGACAACAGTGCCATGTTCCTTGTTTTCAACACCACTATTCTTGCTAGTCCCCACCTCTCTGTGATGCTTATTCTTGATGATGGAAGCAAAAATCTATGCACCTGCCAAGTGTGAATTGCGTTCTGTGATTAGATTTCTGTGGTTTAAGGTGTCAGCTCCTATTGAAATCCATTGCCAGTAGACCAGTTTGTATGGACAAAAGTGAATGGATAATGGATGTAAAAAATGTCTGTAAGTGATGTGTGGAGTTCGCAGTTGGCCGTACAAATGTGCACAGCGAGGCCGGCTGCAGCTATCCATCAATTTTGTATGAGACACTGAAGAAAGTTGAAGAACTGTTGCTTGTAGATTGGTGTGTGACTGTGCAAGAGATTGCCAGACTGATAGGAAATGTCTCTAAGATTGTCATGGACAAGATTTAGATAGACAATTTAAAAAGTGCCCACAAGTTTCTGCTGCATTACCAGGAGGAGGGTGAGGAATTTCTGGATTCAATTGTAATCAGTGATTAGATTTTGGTTCACTACTTCACGCCAGAGACTAAGGAACAATCAAAACAATGGCAGCATTTTGGTTCTCCAAATGTCAAGAAGTTCAAGCGGAGTTAATAAGTTCAGCGGAGAAGGTGATGGTTTCGGTATTCTGGGATAGGAAAGAATTTCTGCTGGTTGACTACCTGGAAAGAGGTACAACAATCAGTGTGACAAGATAGTATGAGACACTAACAAAGCTATGCCAGACAACACAAAACAGAAGGGGGGATCAGCTGACAAAGGGAGTTTGTTTGCACCATGACAAGGTCCACCTTCATGTTGTCAGCACCATGACAGATCTCATCACCAATTATGGGTGGGAAATCATTGACCATCATCCATACAGCCCTGATTTGGCTCCCACTGACTACTATTTGTTCCCTAACTTTAAGCAACACCGGGGGAGGGGGGGGGGGGGGGGGGGGGATGAAATTCTCAAGCGACAAAGAGCTGAAGGCAGCTGTCCATTCCTTCCTGCATGAGTTGGTGGGAGAGTGGTATGATGTGGGTATGAAAAAGCTTCTGGAGCATCTCAAAAAATGTATCTGCATGAGGGGGTCTGCACTGAAAAATGGTTAAAAGTCCA
Organism: Schistocerca cancellata; assembly: GCF_023864275.1. Lineage (NCBI taxonomy): Eukaryota > Metazoa > Arthropoda > Insecta > Orthoptera > Acrididae > Schistocerca > Schistocerca cancellata. Next base: position 826,183,833 of record NC_064626.1, read on the forward strand.
ACCTTTCAGAATTTATAATTGGTTTCGTAATAAAATTATGTTTACTATGTGCAAAAAACATTGGAGACCTTAATTTATGGACAACCATTGTAAAATGGTTTATGGCCTGGCTTCTGAGAACATCAGAGCCTCTTACTTAAGAGAATATCTGAGATGCTGTGAGGGCATGAAAATATATTTCATATAAGTATCTTTTTAATGTAATGAAAGGCACTTTTTTAAGAGCACTGTCTATATGTCTACTAGCTCCTTGTTATTTGGGTGTAATATTAAAATTGATTATAGTCCCTATTTCTAACATACTGACATCTTGTTTTTTCACAGATTGGTGATGTGTTTAACTGGGGAACAATTTACACCATGACAACAACATCTATCAGTCAGACAAATTACAACACTCCTTATGACAATATAGTTGGTAAGAAATGTCACTATTACCTTTAGTACATGAATTAGAGATGGATATTCTATTTCAGTTTCCATCTGATGTTATTTTAATGCATGGAAAACTTCAGTTTCCCATCAGGACAGAATTCACGTGAGGTATAACAGCATGTGTACCTCGGGGAAGTGTGTTGGGTTCTTGTTGTTTGTGTTGTATATTAATGACCTTGCAGACAATATTAATAGTAAAATCAGGCTTTTTGCAGATGACATTGTTATCTGTAAGGAAGTGCTATCAGAAAGAAGCTGCATAAATATTCAGTCAGATGTGGATAAGATTTCAAAGTGGTGCAGTGATTTGCAACTTGCTTTAAATGTTCAGAAATGAAAAATTTTGCACTTGACAAAATAAAAAAAAACATGATATCCTATGACTATAATATCAATGAGTCACTATTGGAATTGGCCAACTCATATGAATATCTGGATGTAACACTTGGTAGGGATATGAAATGGAGTGATCACATAGGTTCTATGGTGGGTAAAGCAGGTGCCAGACTTCAGTTTATTGGTAGAATACTGGGGAAGTGCTATCAGTTTACAAAGAAGATTGCTTAAAAATCACTTATGCAACTGATTCTAGAATATTGCTCAAGTGTGTGGGACCTGTGCCACATAGGACTAACAGGGGATATTGAATGTATGCAGTGAAGGGCAGCATGAATGGTCACAGGTGTGTTTAATCCATGGAAGAGCATCACAGAGATACTGAAGGAACTGAACTGGAAGACTCTTGAAGATAGACATAAACTATCCCAAGAGAGTCTGTTAACAAAGTTTCAAGAACTGGCTTTAAATGATTACTCTAGGAAAATAGTACAGCCACCTACGTGTCACTCGCATAGGGATTGTCAAGGTAAGATTAGAAGAATTACTGCATGCACAGAGGCATCCAAACAATCATTTTTCCCACACTCCATACATGAGTTGAACGAGAAGAAATCCTAATAACTGGTACAATGGGACATGCCCTCTGCCATGCACCTCACGGTGTTTGCAGAGTATAGATGTAGATGTAGATATAGATTTATAGGCATACTGTTATACATATAACCCCGTATGTATCACTTCCATAGGGATCCTGTGGACAAAATTTACATTAATTACAGCATCTGCAGAAGCATTTAATGGCCATTGTTCCTCTACTCCAGTAAGAATGGAATGAGGAAAAGCACTAATAACTGGTACAGTGGGCTGCATCCTCTGCCAAGGATTTCACAGGGGTTTGCAGAGTGTAGACATAGAAATTTGTATGTTATGGCATTCTGACAAATACTGTATAAATAGCTGTGTACTTTCAATAGTAATGCTCTGTCTTGGAAACTATGGTTACCACCAAGAAATTTTTTACCTAATAGTAATAATGATCATCTTTTCCAAACATTTAGTGGAACATTTTGATCCAGTAATACGTTATTAGTACACACATGTGAATTAGTCACATGAACAGATTTGAATTTCATTTTACAAATTGCACACAAAAAGTTACAAATGCTAAGCACCACACAAAGCACATACTTTCCAGAATTTGAAATTTGGTTCATGAGCTCAGTTTAAAAATGAAATATTTATAGTTAATCACAATTTTAGTGAGTAAAAGTAATTGTCCCTTAGAAATGACTTACACTTTCCCCTTCATGTTTATCTCCTCTCAACATCACACCTGACAATACTGTCATGATCTGGAATCACATCAAGACACCCTTCCTCATTCCTCCACAATCTCAACACCTTCTCTCTTATTTGGTTCATCTGGTGCTCCTCAAGCCAACGTGCCACCTTTCCGGACATTGACCATTACCTCTCTGATTGCTCCATCCACAGCTCTATCCATATGAAACCCATTATCCACCAGCAGTACCTCCACAATCTCAACACCTTCTCTCTTATTTGGTTCATTTGGTGCTCCTCAAGCCAACGTGCCACCTTTCCAGACATTGACCATTACCTCTCTGATTGCTCCATCCACAGCTCTATCCATATGAAACCCATTATCCACCAGCAGTACCTACACTTTAATGGCTTGATGTCTAATTCCATTGAGATCCGTGCGCACCGTGACCGTGTTATTGTCAACATATTTTTTGGATAAATGGCAGCATGGCTTGTAAAGATTGAAATCCTGTAAAATAAAGGACTACAGTCTTTATGACTGAAATCCTTTATTTTACAGGATTTTAATATTTATGAGCCATGCTGCCACTTATCCAAAATATATTGACTTTGATGGCTGTCACCACTTCCACACCAAAAATTCACTTCCCTACAGTGTGGCCATCCATGGACAATGTATGTGCAGTGATGAGGACTCTCTTTCCCAATGTGTTGAAGGTCTCAGGAGGTTCTCCACAGACAGGCACTACCCCCCTCCTCCCCAAACCCAGTCCACAAACAGATTTCCTGTGCCATATCCTCACACACCCTCTAATCTTACCATCAGCAACAAGTATCAGCTGCAAAGGAGTACCCACTCATCGCCCATTATCATGAACGAACCATATCTTTCACCAACACTTCGATTCTCTATCATTAAGCTTGGAAATGAGGGATGTTCTACCCAATATCCTTGCCACCCATCCCAAAGTGGAATTCCATTGCCCATCTAATCTACACAACGTATGGCCAGTTACTAAGCCACTCCTACTACCAAATCTTTGCCACAGAGATCATAACCATTTGGAAGATCCAGGTGTAAGGCTTGCCAATCCACACACTCAGCACTGCCTAATCCAGTCCTGTCGTATGTTTACCTCATCCAATCAGAGGCAGAGCCACCTGTGAAAGCAGTCATGTCATATACCACCACTGCTTCAATCACTGTGCAGCTTTTTATGTCAGTATGACAACCATCTAGCTGTCCACCAGAATGAATGGTCACTACCAAACTGTGCTTGAGAACAAAGTTGCCCACCCAGTGACATGACAAATAGCTGACCACAAAATTCTCAAGTTCACTGACTGTTTCACAACCTGGGCCATCTGGGTCTTTCCCTTGATCACAGCTCTTCTGAACTACACATATGTGAGCTATCCTTGAAACACATTCTTTGCTTCATTAACCCACCTGGTCTCAGCCTCCATTAACCCATTGTCCCCATATCCTCTAACCAACAGTGTCGTCTTCTTCTGTCCTGCAATCTCCCCCCCCCCCCCCCCCCCCAATCTATGTTCCCATGTCACGTTAATGACAAATTACACTTGCCAACTCTGTTACCTGTGTATCACTTGATTAAACCCTACACCTGTTGGTGTCCCTCCCACGTTCCTATCCAGCAAACAGGTTGCCTCCCTCCAGGCCTCTAGCTACCCACCCCCAACCACTTCTGCTGCTTACTACCTCTCTCTCCCATAACCAACCTTGTCCACTTGCTGAAATGTAATCCAGGCATTGTGTGTCCAGACAGCACAATGTAAGGGCAGAAATGTGTGGGATTTATTCCAAAAGCTAGCAAGTTGATAACTCAATAATCTTGCTGTTTGGTAAGTGGTCTCTTTTACTCCTAAAGTATTTAATTCTGCCAGACCTTTCCTTACTTATTGATATAAAATTACTCCAGCTGACCTGCCAGACATTATTCTGTTCAAATTTCAATAAATTTCTTTGAGATTGTTTTGTGAGTTTGTGAAAAGTGCCAGAAATGTGTGAAAAAATAACAATGAGAAAAAACGTATTTTTGAGTGATTGTTGTAGCTATTGATGATTGTGGCCGTGACTATTCAATTTGAAGAATTCAGAAGTATGCCAATGGTAAATTTTACATGCTACATTACAGCACCGAAATTTTGGAAATGTTATATGTACCTGTAATATGATCAACTTTAAACCATGTATTTTGTTCCAAAATTGTGCCTGGAATGTGATCAACTTCAAAGCACACAGTTTTGTTCCAAAATTTGCCTTGTTGAATTAAGTCAGAATTTCCTGTCAGCCAAATGATTGATAGTTGTGTGGAAGTATCAGATCGTGTGAAAAATGATTGTGTTGCAGTTAACTTGAAAGTGGGCATGAAATTGCCTGAAGCCATATTTGTTGCTCAAAATGAACTCATTTGGAAGCAACTATTTGTTCTGGATTTAAGTCAGGTAATGTGTGAAATCTGTTACTGTTTGAGAAACTAATGAGCACTATGGTTCCAGTAGTGGGCCAATGGTTCCAGTTTGTCATTGTCCCTTGCAAAACACAATCCAGGGGTTTCATTTCTGTATCTGAATGCCTTACAATGTGTGCACACAGCAATCATTCATTCAGTAGCAATGGATTAGTCTGCACTGCAATCAGTTGTCAGGTTGTAACAGAATAGAGCTTGATGGGTATCCGTCCAGTGCCAGATTTGTTTGTATTCTTTCGTGATTATTCAAATTCTTTGTGATGCAATTGGTTTCTACTGATCAATGATGTCTCATTTGGTGCATATCATCTTCTTTTTCACTTTCCCCTTCTTCCTGTATCCATACTGAATGCATCAATGATAAACAATTCCATTCAATTTCATTTCACTCTTCGTGTTTCTCTACAGTTCAACTGGATTAAAAATTTGGTTGGTTTATAGTATTGCAAGGTGTGTCCTAAATTGCTCCATCTTACTGTTGGAATTGCAGTGTGATTAAATTGTGTCAGTTCAATTCAGTTGTGGCAATTGCCTCATGATGTGTGATGCGAATAATCACAATTAAATTGAAAATGGATGCTTTGTTGTTGCTATGTAATTGTTTGTCACTTCAAAGCTCACAGTATTTCATAAGTAAATCTGTAAATCGGTTTGAGATAAAATGACAAAACTTCATTCACATCATGGAACAACTGCAGTGAAATTACAACAGAATCACAATTCAGCCAAAAATAAAGAACTGAATCAATTTTTCATCGCTATGTAACAAATTAGCTTGATTCACAATTTGATAATCAGTGTCAACTGACATGTCTGCACATAGGAGCAAAATAAATTGGAATTTAAATAGAAATAAAATAACTACATTTATTGGACAGTTTGCAAATGAAATTTTATTTTAATGTAGCCTGGAATGTATTTTTGTAGATATTTCTACACATCTTCCAATTTTTTCTTATTTCATTTTTTTTTTTCATTTGAGAACATTCAGTTGATTATTTCCATCCTGGGAGCATAACAATCAAAACATAAAAGGATTAACTAATTATGCTATGTCATTCCTGTCATCAGTTATGATCAAGAGTGGATACAAAAATTATGATTTTTGCAGTTTGTCCAAATTTTCTGACTTTCCTTTGTAAGTGTCCCACCATAGATCCATAATGAAGAGATCTCCTAGGGTGTACAACATGTCATAAAATAGGTATGCATATGGTGACATCAAACAATGGAAACTCTTGGATGGAATAATAACAATACAAAAAGTGTAGACTGCTGCTCACTGCATAGAGGAGGCATTGAGAGGCAGACAGGCCAATGAGAAAGACTGCTACACATTTTTCAACTGTTGGACTAAGTCAGTTTCCCAGACATAGACTACAGAACTCACACTCATTGACACAAACATGACTCACACATACACATGATCACTGTCACGTCTGGGTGCTGAGACCCGACTGAGATAGTGAGCTAACCTTCGGTACAGTTCCAATTGGGTCTCAGCACACAGATATGACAGTTGCAGTTGGACCTCAGTACCTGGAGATGACAGTAGCTCTGTGTATGTCAGTTGTGCCAGTGTGAATGTGTGTGAGTTTTGTTGTGTCATCTGACGAAGGAGTTAGTCTGATAGATGAATAATATAGTAGTAGTAGTAGTAGTAGTAATAGTCTTTTCCACTAAACCTACATGTCATTTTGAAGTGAAATTATCTTCATGGATGTGGAGTAAGTAAAAAAATCTGAAACATATTTTCATTCGAAAGATAATAACAAACTGTACATTACACTGAGGTGCATATGGTTATTAGTGCATGTCTGTAGCTCTTTGGCCAGTGTGTCTGACTGCTATGCAGAGGAATCAGGTTCTATTGCCAGTACTGCCAGGGTGCAATTTGTCTCAGGATGCCAAGTGAGGAACTATTTGGCTGACACGCAGTGGCTCCAAGGTCAAGAAATCCAATAATAACTGGGAGAGTGGTGTGCTGACCCCAGATCCATCAGTACCATATCCAAATATCCGGAAGCTTCCGGCTGTGAATGGGAGTGCAACTGATCAAAGTGGCACACCATCAGCCCATCTGCTATATGGACGTCACAAAAATGGCTCCCCCCAGCAGCATACAAGAGTGGCCATACCCACTTGGGCCAGTACTCAAACCCTCACTCTCACACCAGTGACCCTGCACAAAGCAGCTGGATGAACCTAACTGCAGCATGTGTGGCACAGGCCTCAGAAGGTGGAAGAGCATGTGCGACTGTCTGTCATGAAGCAACTCAACTGGGCTCCACTGCCCCATAGGTGTGAAGCAATAGGTGCTCAGAAAACAGAAAAGGACTTTGTCCAAAGAAGAATCTGCAGCAAACTTTTTCATTTAGGGCTTGAACATATGCATGAGTCATTCTGCCTCACTGCTATGACATGTGTTCATTTGTGAAGGTATTTGGACAATGAACTGCACATTTGATCAAAAGTAAGAGGTGCTGGTTCTTGTAAATGGGCAAGCTGACACAGTAATTGATACATTTTAGGTGGAATCTATGAGAGGAAGAAGACTTTTCAAGAATTAGAGTTTGACACACCAAAAACCAAAAAATGCTGTCTATGTCTTTTTTCATAAGCTGCCCAATCCTCAGCTGAATCATCATATGAAGGAAAATTGGGTGGATGGACTTGTGGAATGGTACCCTGCCTGTTAATGGAAGCTGACGGAGTGGTCACTGCCAAAGTAAGCTGTTCAAGAGCACTATAAGCACAGCATTCATAATGTTACTACACTTAAAGATTGCATACTCAGAAATAATTCCAAAGTCAGTGCCAGTCATGTAGCAACCAAATAATACATGAAGCTGATCCAAATAACACAAATATGGTGTTTTTCATAAACCTCTGAACAATAATGGAAAGAAGCCTCTCTTGAATTCACACATAACAAGATATGGAACAACTGATGTTAATGGTACAGTTGGAAGAACAAGAGTGAGTCAGTCAGCACTGCTCTGCACATACATAAGCATGAATTGCTGGTAGGTGGCATGGCGGAAACCACTCCATGTGCGTACCTCTCTCAGGTGGCATCCATTGGCTGTCTTGCACAGGTACATTTGGCTGCTAATTCTAGCACAACACATGTGGCAACACGACACTCAGCACACTCACACTCACAAGCAATAGTAGCAGGGTACAGCATTTTATGGTTTCTGGAGAGTTACAGAAAATGTATATTCCTGACTAATGGACACCTTTATGGATCAAATTAAGGGACTTTAAGTCATTGTGAAGATATTTCTTATTTCTAGCAGTGAATGAATGAATGAATGAAGAGTGAGATGAAGGTGAGATGTATTATTTACGACAAATTTCATTAAGACATAAATGTTTTGGTATGTAGTAGTTTGCATCCTGAGTTCCTTGAACAAGCCTGTGCAAGATGTTCTTGTGCTCACACCACTAAGAATTCATATTATACATATTTGGATTCAGAAAATATTATCTTGATGAGTTACTCCAAAGAACTGTCCCTTGTGGCATAAGGCAATGAAATTGAGCAGAGTAGACTAGCTTTTTTTTTTTTTTTTATCACCTGTTTCAGACAACATCTTTATTGTAAATTAAGAATTTTTGTACATCCTTTATCAGTTTTGTGGTATGCTCCATCCATTTGCATTTATTATCAAGATCTAATCTCAACAATTTGACACTGTCACCTTCTTCTTCTTACTTCTTACAATCTAATATTATAATTTACTTAAAAGAATACTGTAATTTGCACAGCCAAATCCCTTTGACAGATCACAGACAGTACGAAACTTCCTGGCAGATTAAAACTGTGTGCTGGACCTAGACTCGAATGTGGGATCTTAGCCTTTCACGGGCAAGTGCTCTACCATCTGAGATACCCAAACATGACTCATGACCCATCCTCACATCCTTCTGCCACTTCTGTCAGATGATAGAGCACTTGCCCGTGAAAGGCAGAGGTCCCGAGTTCGAGTCTCGGTCCAGCACATGGTTTTAACCTGCCAGGAAGTTTCATATCAGCACACAATCCACTGCAGACTGAAAATCTCATTCTGGAAACATCCTTTAGGTTGTGGCTAAGCCATGGCTCTGCAATATCCTTTCCTCCAGGAGTGCTAGTTCTGCAAGGTTCGCAGGAGAGCTTTTGTGAAGTTTGGAAGGTAGGAGACAAGGTACTGGTGGAAGTGAAGCTTTAAGGACGGGTTGTGAGTCGTGCTTGGGTAGGTCAGGTAGTAGAGCACTTGCTTGGGAAAGGCAAAGGCCCTGAGTTCGAGTCTCTGTTTGGTGCACAGTTTTAATCTGCCAGAAAGTTTCATATCAGCACACACTCCACTGCTGAGTGAAAATCTCATTCTGGAAATATACCAGTAGTTTGCAGTTCATTGTCTAAAGATTTTCAATGATTTTGTAAATAGCCTACTCAATATCAGAACCCTTTAGAAATCCAAACTGTGACTTTGACAATGTATTACTTGTAGTCAGATGGTTAAGAAGCCGACTGTACATTACTTTTCTCAATTTTTTGAGAATACTGGCAAAAGTGAAACTGGATAAAAATTTAATGGTATTTTCTATCTTCTGTAGATAAAATAAGGGAAACACAATGATTCACTTATAGTGGACTGATGCATGGAGAACAGAGAGCCATAACAGGGAATAGCATTTGCACTATCTTTCAAACTTTTGCAAGGACATAGCCATGATTTTGTGAAGGAGGCAGGGGGGGGGGGGGTGTCTGATATGTTAAGGAGGGTCGTGTTTTTCATTTATTCTGAAAATAAATTTAGTTATTTTTGAATTTTATGTACACAATTTGTTTTTGGGAGGCCTTTATACAAACAGTATTTAGTCTATAAAATTCAACAAAAGAACTATTCTTATAAAAAGAGTATCATACAGGCAAATTCACATATAAAAATTTCTTTAAAGGATCTTAACATTGAGTTGAATAAATTATAAAGCCAAAAATATACAAACCTCTTTTGAGAATATATATCTTTCTCCTACTACAATCTTATATTTAATTTTACGACTTATCTAAATTAAATTAGTATTTCAACAGTCAGTCTGAAACTTTGGCAACCAATTTTATTTATAAAATAGAAACAGAATACACAAACACTATAAGCTACAGTTTTGGGATCTTATCATTGATTTTAGCTAGACTTCTAATGCATGTGACCTCATAATTGAGTTTGTTTTTATCCATGATAATATGGTTATACAATCTTTGATGCTAGTCAACTTCTCTACAATATACAACATATGTTGTTGTTTATCTGATGTTTATTTACAAAAACATGAGCGTTGTGACATTTGGACACACTGTTCCAAGGCTACTATGAATAAAACATTTCACAGTAGAACATCATTCTTCTAATAAAACTTGAAGACATATATTGCACTTCTACAAGCATGCCATTTTTATGCACAGATGCATAGTGTAAAATGATGGTCACTAGCCGCCATCCAATGTAAATATTGCTGAACTATACATATTGTTGAAATCACATGAAAGCCAAAATTAAAACTGAATACTGTCTGACTAAGAAATAAATAACTATTCCCCAAATCCAGATAAGAATTGTTGCAGAGGTAAGGGAAAAAAACTGTATATTTTATATCACTATTTCTACAACTTAAAAATGTTATCATTTGAAGATAATCATAGCCAACCTAGAAAAGCTTCAGTTATTACATTGTTATAAGAATGTAAATAGATCCTGGCTGAAAGACGTTGGGTGTTGGGCAGGGATGCAGGGGACAGTCAGCTCAGATGATTTCAAGCAACCACTGAAAAAATCTTTTAGAAACAAGCAAACTGTAGAATGTGCTGCCATCAAATACCTCTTTCACTCTCCACATACCCCTCCTGATTGTTCTGTATCAGAACTGGATTTCATAATTAAGTACTGACTGGGTGCGCAAACAGGGCAGTATTTTGCCATTTGGGCTACAAATGATAGAATTTTGAGCAAGTTTTTTAAAGCAATGCAGCCATCATCATTTGGGTGATATTTTTGTTGATCAACATGATCCTTTGGTGACACAGGTAAATACAAGTGTATTTTCATGCACTGATTTTAATTTAATGTTGTTGTAATGATGTTTACCACTATGCTACTTAGTGAAATACTGAAATATTGCAATTGCAAATTACTGCCAGTCTCAAAATAATGGCTTCAGTGCCCACATTAAACTGCTAGAGATAGGTAATTAGGCTATTATAGTAGTGTGTACATATTTTTAACTTACCATAATGCTGGTAGATGAATCAATTTTAATAACAGAAGTCAGTATGTGATATTAGGACTATAATTTACAAATAAAAATAATTCACTGAAACGATAGTTTCCCAAAAGCATTTTTTTCAAGTTACTGTGTGATATTTTATGTCTAAGTAAGTACAGGTATACACTCACACACACACACACACACACACACACACACACACACACACATACACACACACACATCCATCCACACATATACAGACACAAGCAGACATTTGTAAACTGCTTGTGTCTGTATATGTGCGGATGGATATGTGTGTGTGTGTGTGTGCGCGAGTGTATACCTGTCCTTTTTCCCCCCTAAGGTAAGACTTTCTGCTCCTGGGATTGGAACGACTCCTTACCCTCTCCCTTAAAACCCACATCCTTTTGTCTTTCTCTCTCCTTCACTCTTTCCTGATGAAGCAACCTTGGGTTGCGAAAGCTTGAATTTTGTGTGTGTGTTTGTGTTTACTTGTGTGTCTATCAACATACCAACACTTTCATTTGGTAAGTCGCATCATCTTTGTTTTTAGGTATAAATAACTAGTTACTGTTATAAAAGCATTATTCAGCTTTATAAGAGCTAAAGGCAGTTTTAATGAAGAGTAGCAGAGGTCTGTATCTTTAATGATATTGTGATTATGACGTGATTGCCCCATGTTAATTGTAAAGGTCAGTTTGTAATAAATAACACAAATGAAAGTATGTTTACTTATACTGTTATTCAAGAACATAGAACCTTTAGGATCTGGGAGATTACTGTATATTATTATTACTGCACACTTTTGTCCAATGAAAACTACCTTTCTGAAAGATGACTTATACTGGTATATATGTATGAACATCCAATTCTAATTTCCTAGTATTAACTCTGTATTTGTCTATTGAAACTTTTAGCTTCACCAAGAAAATTTTTCCAGTTTCCATGTCTGACTTCAAAGTATATCATGAAAGAATGTAAATGTTTCTCTCAATTTTAATATCATCAATATTGACAGTTTTTTTTTAAATATCCCCATGGAGAAACAAATATTGTCACAAATTCTACTGAAATCACCTCTGTCTTCTGAAATTCAGAGTACCTAACATCTCATAAATGTCTTGTCATACTAAACTAAGTTTGCTATTACAGTCATTTAGCTCTTTTGTAAGTGTACTAATATGTTTATTATCAGCAGCAACGAATTTAGTAAGAATCAATCTGCCACAGATCACAGTTCTTCAGACAGTAGCCACTTATAAGCAATTCTAAAACTGAACAACTCAAAACAGTCCAACAGCAAGTGCACAAACACACAAATTAGGTGTAAACTGGATCACACAATCTATATGTGTAACAGTCAAAGAAGTTTATATAGATATTTGGCAAAGAAATGTTAACTTGGTGATGGCCTAACTCTTCAGTAGTTGAATTCTAGCACCCAGCTTGCAGTAATAGTAATGTGAAGATGTTAACCAGTTGACTACCTTGTGCTGATACAAGTGAATTTAGTTGTGCCTGAACTTTAATTACAAATATCTTTCCAGTCAATCAATTTTCAAAAAACTGAAACTGGAATGCAATGAGGACTTTGTAAATAATGGTGTCAATTTTCTCATAATTGCTGATTAGCTCACACTAATTTTCATTTGACATGCTGTTATAATGACTTTGATTACTATTTTCTCTTAATTAACAAGATTTCCGTGGTAACTAACAATGCTGTTGAATCATTAGGTTGAATATTATGACAAAAATAATAAAGTTATATAAAGTATTGCTTGAATAAGAATTTAGCAATTGTGAATGCAAGCTACATATACGTTATAGGTACAAATACAGTTGGGCAAAAGAGAAAAATCTTAGTTGTTTATGTGGAGTAGAGTAATATCATGTGGAGTGATCCCATCTCACTGTGTTTCAACTTCATTTTTTGGTTACTTGGTCAGACATTTTTAAACTTACAACTATTAGTGCTCTTTGAACCAGTGTTTATACTCATCATTGTCCATAAATTTTAATACATTTGCTCTGTGGATTCAGCTGAGATAGAGGCAGAGTTATAACGTCTCTCTTGCCTTTGCTCCTGTGGTTCAAATCACTTGATGTATGGTTGCAGACACTGCACTTTAAATATTTCCTACTTGAGTCTCAGACTATGATCCTTGTGCTTGTGGTACTTTAACATTTAGGTTTTTTGTCACAGGAGTTTTTGAAATTTCTATTGCTGTAGCTTTTATCACTTCTTTTCAGGAATGATTTCAAAACTATTTTTTACCACCTCATCTCTTTTTTGTACTGGAGTACCAAGTATTCATTAGTATCACATTGACTAGATATATTTTTACTTGTAATTATTCTTGAAGAGACTCTACCTGTATCTCTTTTATTCAGGGCAGATTTTGGAATACTGTTGTACTCATCTCTAAATTGAACTGTTAATTAAAATCTTTCTTCAGTGCAATACATGAAGTTAAGACCCTCCTATTCTGAGTAAAGAACTCAATAAGGCACATGTTATTTTTCTTGGAAAAACAAACATTTACTCCAAAACATTAAAATTGCCATCTCTTGAAATCTGAGGTCTAATCTGCCATCAGCTAATTGTTGCTGTCACTAAAGTAATTAATAGTGTCCTTGCTGTAATGAAAAGACAGTGAAACTTTGCATTGAGCATTTGAATGTGGTAAGTATTGTGTACCATTTCTACATTGTTTTTAAATCTGAATATTTTTCTCTTTTCTCTCCAGTTGATTCAGTGATAAACACCCAGAGAACACAAAGAATTTTAGTGTCATTTAACCCTTAATATCCCAGATGCAGTCTCAGACCACCAGTATTTATTGCTACTCTGTTGGTAGTGGATACGGTTAGGGTAGTTCAATACAATCTTTCTGAAAGCTGCCATGGTTTCCTTTGTCAGTAGCTAGTAACCACTTGGATGTGATGTGGAGTGGTACTATTACTGCTCCTTTTATGCTAGTAGTCTCTGAGACCACACCTGGGGCTTTGCATTATGGATTCAGTAGCCAAGTCTCCATCTACTATTCTTATTACAGACCCTGACTTCAAGGGTACTGTCTTGAAATGGTTTGAGGACAGTTTAGGAACTGATGCTGGATCAGAGAGTGACAACAAAATTGAAAGTAAACATAACTGAGAAGCAGAGCAGTGTGAAAGTGAAGATGAATTTGTTTTGCCACCTGCAAATTTCTTGAATGAAACAGGTGATCAGAATGATGAGGATAATAATAATAATAATAATAATAATGGTTTATTTGTCCATAATAACTTTTACAGTCATGGACATAGTCAGTCAGTACATACATGAACAACAATAATAGTTTAGTAGTAGAAATACCGTACATACAATATTAAAAATCCTTGATGGAGTACAAACATTTAGCAATTAACAGCTGCTTTAATTTTATTTTAAATATGTTTCCTTTTAACATTTTTATGGTATTTGGCAGTCTGTTGTAAAAAAATCTTTCAGCAGAAAATGGATTATGATCGGTTGCTTTTTTATTTCTGAATTTTATGTGGTAATCCTCTTTCTTCCTTGTATTATAACTATGGATAATAGGATGGGAGTGTAGAGACTGAATTTTCAGTTAAACATTCGACTAGAAATATATTTTGTCAAAATAAATGTCACTGGTAATCAAAGCCTCTTCTCAAGCAATCTCATGTTCAGCAGCACATCATCATTCATTTGCTGACTGTGTGGCCACCTGCTCAAGTAGTTGATAATCCAGATCCTCTTACTGTTTGGATTTTGCTTATGACTGATCATAATTTGAGTATCATATTGAAATTGATTAAAGTAAAAATAAACAAAGAAAAGCTGGAAAATTATCCAAATATTTGGGGTGGAGCTTATTTATGTGAGCCAAATGCATTTTTCGGTTTACTGTTGTATTCAGTTATTTTCAAATCCATCTGAGAAGATTACAAATCATTTTATGCCACAGATGGTACTGGCTGTGATGTATTTATATGTGTTATATCCAAAAACCAATTTTGTATCTTCCTAACATGCTTTATATTCAATGACCCTGCAACCTGTTTTGAACGCAAGCAAAATGATCCTTTGGCTACAAGTCAGAAATTTTTGTGAAATTTATTAACAGCTGTCAAATGTTGTACAATACTGGAGAATGCAAATGTATTGATCAAGTGCTGGTATCATTTCATGGCAAATTCAGATTCAAGATCTACATTCTGAACAAATCATGCAAGTATAGCTTGAAATTCCTGTGTCTTAGTGAAAAGTCATTTTCTTTACTGATGCTCACACTGGTTATCTGTTTAATGCATATATTTACACAGGAAGGGATTGAGATGGACAAAATCTAAGTTCAGTAGAAAACAAGTTCCATAAACCAACTGAGGTTGTGATTAGATTACCTAAACCAATTGAACAGACTAACCACAATATTACTGCAGACATCTGGTTTAGCTCAATAGAGTTAGCAACGTGGAGCAAATAAAGAGCAATAACGTACATGTGAACACCAAAAAAAGTAAATAAATAAATAAAACAAAATAAAATAAAAGGGAAATATCAGAAGATATCTTACCCATGAGGAGCAAGGAAGTTGTTTCTGCAGTGTATGCATTCATGCATGATCGAACTCTAGGTTCATTTATGCTGAAAAAGATTAGGGTAGTGATTCTAACATTGTCTATGTGCCATGATGGATGTTCAAAAATGTTGAAATGTGTGTCCAATCTTATGGGACTTAACTGATAAGGTCATCAGTCCCTAAGCTTACACACTAGTTAACCTAAATTATCCTAAGGACAAACACACACACCAATGCCCAAGGGAGGACTCGAACCTCCACTGGGACCAGCTGCACAGTCCATGACAGCAGCGCCTTAGACCGCTCGCCTAATCCTGCGTGGCATCATGATGAATGTAAAGATGATAATACAGTTAAACCAGAAATACTATAATCACACTAAAGGTGGCAATGAAGCCCTAAATGAAAAGGGTGCCAAGTACTCAACTGCATGACGTTCTCAATGATGGCAAATGGAATTGTTTTTCAGCATGTTGGACGTAAGTGGGGTGAATGCCTTTGTCCTCCACAGCTCCTACAAAGACACTACTCAAATAACCAGCTTTAATTTTTTGAAGAAGGTTGCATACACATTGCTGAAACCACAAATGGAAAATTGAGACAACATCTGTCACATACGTTGTGGACTTTGTGCATCCATTCATCATGATTTGGATGTATCGGAACCAAGAGCAGAAGTCATCAGAGACTGACTGAAAAAAAAAAAACAAAAAAAAAAAATGCTAGGCATGCTCCACCTGTGACCCAAAAAGGAAGAGGAAGACTTCTTATGTTTTTCATTGTTGCAAGAAGCCACTCTGTCTTGGATGCTCTACAAAAATTTGCAGAGTGTATAAACAAAACTTCTGGAACAGAAACTAAAAATCAAAAAATTACTATTGTAATTTTTATTTTTTAAATGTTGTATGGAAATTTATTATGTTTTTATTATTATGTGTATAATAAACAATCAAAATATAACAAAATGTAAAATTTGGAATTAAAGTAAACTTTAAACTTTATTTTAATACATTTTTTGTGTGGTATTAATGTAACATTATACAGAACAAGATGAACTGTTTCACTAACATTGCTGAATGCAATTTTTATGGCAATTTAAACATAGTGGTCTGTGAGACCAAACTTGGGACATTGTGTGACAAAAAAATGATGCAGGGAAGCTAAGGGTTAATGCCTTGTTCGTAGAATGTGAATGTCAATAAGCACAAAAAATTTGTGCAATTGAATATATTATTGAGTGTGATTTTTATTTAATATATACTTTTTCAATTTTTTTAGGCATGTGGTTGGTTCGACTGCTAAATTATACACTCAGTGAAAATACTCTGAGATCAGGACTCAACAGCTTTTTATATGACAGGTAAGAGTTAAAGGATATTAACAACAAAGTGTTAAGTGAAATCTGATTTTTGAAATCATGCCATCATACTCTGCAGTTAAAATTTCCCATTCTTTTGTCTCTATAACATTACAAACACCTACATTGAAATGGTAATAGCTGAAACATAATGTTTACTGTTGAGTAAGTATAAAATTTGTAATAATAGTAAGATAAAAACAACATTTTGTCTCACTTTAGTACACCAAATTATTAATGGATCACTATCCTCTGCAGTTTATCTTTTCAGATGGAGAAATGCTTCCTATATTGATTTGTACTTGCATTAATCATAGATTAGCTAAACTGTTGTTTTCTTAATACCCACTGGGATTTAACAGTCAGAAAACTTCCCTCTTAATAATAATAACAATAAAGTTATAAAACAAATTTTCAAGTGGACTACATATGACCACATACAAAGTATAAAAGTAATTTATATTTTGTTTATATAAACCTGCCTAGACAACATTGTAGTGTCCATTATTCTGATGCCAGTGTAGGCCTACTCTAAAAAAATCATCCACAGACATTTGACATAAAACTGGAATCACTAGAAATTCAAAAGTCACTGCTGCTATAAACTCTCTGATTATTGGTGTTCTAGGTTTGCAAATCGGCACTTATACATAGTAACAGTTGGTCTTCAATTTTTTTAATAGATAATTGTATTATATGAACAGTAACTAAAGACTATAACCACATATTTCTATTATATTTTCGGTTATCCTATTTATAAGTATCAGTTGTCATCTTTTCCTCTCAGTGAATACTGAAGCTAATTAGATATATCTTTCTTATATAAGAACAAATATGTACTTTGAGAAACATAAGAGTGAATTTTTACAATACCAGTAATATAATATGTATTTCTTGTAACATAGGACATATGTTGTAACTCTTATTATTGCTGAGGTGGTCATAGGCTTCAGAACTGTACTGTACTGTGAAATAAGCATAACATTTTACTTATTTCTTGTAAACTTAAAAAATCAATAAAACTACTTAAGCTGCAAAGTGTGGCATTTTACCCTGTAAAGTTAAAGGCTGATGAGATGATAGCTGTGATTATTACATGCAGAAACAGATTAGAACAGAAGACAAGCTCTTTGATGTACAAACTGACAGTGTCACTAAATATACCATGGAAAAAAGGGGATGAGGTACAACTGGACAGATACCACATTTAGAGGAACTTTTGAAAAACATTCAATACAGAAAAAGTTTGAAACAGAAAATAAAAAAGCACAAGAGGATTGCTTCATGATGATGAAAATTAAATGTGTACTCATTTTAGTTCCTTAGACATGACAGCACTCAAAATCAGGAAGCAGAGCAGAGAAAAGACTTGTTATGTGATAATTCTGTTTTATTCAAGTTTTATGGCAATAACGTCATTTATTTTGTTGACAAATGTATCAGGAATAAAAATGATGAGGAAATGATGAAGAAAAATTTCTCCAAAGGGAAATCAAAATCCAAATTCATTGTACAGTCCAATCTCCATACAGATCATACCAAAAAAGTGTAAAAGTATTGTCAACAAAATCTATCAGTCAGAGGTAGTCATACGACAAAGTTTAACATTTTATTAAATTATGAACCTGCTTTAAAGAGTTCAAAATGTTGCTTTTACTTTTCCATGTGTGCTTATAGTCCATGTTAAGAAATGGATGCCAACTATACTTTTGTCAAAGCAACTGTTACTTTTCATGCTTAATACATTGTACTTCAGTATCAGTTGAACCCTGCCTCCACTGTGGGACATACTGTAACCATTCACACTGATACATAATACACTAAATAAATCAATTTCAAAGCTGCTCTAGGGCAGTGAGATGTACATTGAAATAATTTGTTGTTGGATAGGTCCACAGCCATTAACAAGGCATCATTATTTGTAATAAAATTTCCCAGTTACCCAGTAGGGACTCATAAACTGCAGTAATTACAATTTTATATTTGCTCTAACATTTTTGACTCTGACAATGCCTCCTCTGTTCACGCACTGAATCAGCAAAATAAAAAACTGGTATATGCATGCACATTCAAATATGAGATATGTAAACAGATAGAAGAGGGCGCTGTGGTTGGCAATGCCTTATAAAGTGTCTGGCGCATTTGTTAGATTGGTTACTGCTGCTACAATGGCAAGTTATCAAGATTTAAGTGACTTTGAACGTGGTATTTACTGCATAAGTGATGGGACACAGCATCTCTGAGTTAGTGATAAAATGGGGATTTTCCCATGCAACCATTTCACGAAAGCTCTGTGAATATTTGGACTCCAGTAAAACATAAAACCTCTGACATCACTGTGGCCGGAAAAATATCCTGCAATAATGGGACCAATGACAACAATTTTATGGAAGTGCAAACCTTTTGCAAATTGCTGCAGATTTGAATGCTGGGCCATCAACAAGTGCCAGTGTGCATACCATTCAACGTAACCTCATCAATATGAACTTTAGGAGCCAAAGGCCCACTTGTGTACCCTTGATGACTGCACAACACAAAGCTTTATGCCTTGCCTGGGCCCATCAACACTGACATTGGACTGTTGATGACTGGAAACATGTTGCCTGGTCGAACAGTCTCATTTCAAATTGTATTGGCTGGATGGATGTGTATGGGTATGGAGACAAAGAAAGCTTATTATTGGTTTCTTTTACTTTCTTATGTGACAAAATGGAAGGATTTTTCATTTTAATTTACTTAAATACTATCTCTCTGAATTCCTTATTTATCCTTAGAAGATGTATCAACAATGAGGGTTTTGTAACTTTCTGTTAGCAGATCAGATAACTCCTCTTTATCATTCCTGTAATGGTTTAGGCCATGATAAGTAGCTCCCAATATTTTTATAGCATTCATTGATGCAGGAAATTGCAGATATATTAAGGACCCCAACCACCTCATCCCTGGTTACCCCTTGTACAGCAGATTTAATAAGGTGCTGGTCATGGCATCAAAGGACCTCCACAAAACCAACACTTGTGTGTTCAGTACCTGCTTCTCATTTCTGTATGTTGCACCTAATCCTGTATTTTGTGATTTTAGGCAGGCTATTTACATCTCCTAATGAAGTTTCCTAAAAACCTTAAATATTTATCGTAATTTTTCTGTTACTTAGCTGAGGAATAGTTTCACAAAACTTTTATAATACTACTTTGTATCTACTGTATTTTGTAACTATTTGCCTACTCTTCTGTCATCACTGTATCAAAGTAGTTTACCTATTTTGCTTTATAGCTTCTTATCTTTTGGAATCCTGGTTCTTGTCTCCTAATTTAAATTAGATAAGAGCCATATTTGTCACTCAACTTAAGTTCAAATGTACTTACGAATTACTCCTTTTCTGTTATATACTTCTCACCTTTTTTGAGCATCTCTTTTATTTTTATCTTCAAGTGATATAATTCAAATTTTACATGTTCTACCTCTGCCTGAGGGCCATAAATCTTCTCCTTTCATTTCACAATTTTGCAGTTATATTATCTTTTCTATATTGATAAAAATAATACTAAAAGATGGGCCCAGAAAAATGATGTAAATTATGGCGTCATGATGAGGTTTGGTTGTGATTTGTAAAATCTTATTTTTGTCTCAAATGATTAGGTAGGTAAAAAGTTGAGCAAGGAAAATAACAAACTGTCTTTCACAATTACTACATTTAATTATTCTTTGCAGATCATATAAGACATTCATATTGGACAACATCGTCGCTGCACTTACAGAACAAGCACGCAGAGACTGGGCCCTCCCTGCTGGTGTAACTGTACCACAGATTGTTAAATCATGGCTTAAAACTAAGCTTTTCCCAGTTGTCACTGTATTTAGGAACTATAAAACAAGAACAGCACATGTAGAGCAGGTAGGCATGTATTCTCTTTCCTCTTTTTTTTTAGAGAAAAAAGAAAAAACTTGTGTGGTTTATTTTCTTAGACTTGTTTTCATGGAGTCAAAAACTTAGAAGTTTATATAATACATCCTTGAATAGTTGTTATTGGTTTACAAGATGTTCATGTTTAAGGACCACCAGACCAAATGCAACAATAGTTGGCTAATAATGTTTACCAGTGCAGTTAACTCTCTATTGATTACAGTAAGAAAATCTATCCTTATTGTATTATTTTTAAGTGTAATATGTTTGAGTTTTTAAAAAAGTTTCTTTCATTTATTTAATATACATATATACATAATGATAGTGTGATATGTTTGAGTTTTTTTAAAAAAATTCTTTCATTTATTTAATATACATATATACATAATGATAACCATATAACTTACTGTTGAACTGCCACATTTTGGTTTTCCTTCATTTGTTTTATTATGGTGAGATCTTTAAAATATCTTTCACCTCAGTGTAGTTGTAGGATTGTGCTTCATGTAACATCTATAAATTAAGGTATAAACAAACCAGCGAAATAGTAGTTAGATTTTGGTACAGTCTGACACAATGAAGCAGATTAGGCTTATGAAGTAGGCCATCCATGGAAGAAAAGAATGCGAAGTTTCCTTTCAGTTATGGTAGTTTCATGTTGCATGGGGACAATTTATCCTGCAGCTACTGACCTATGAATGGATCAATAAACGTAATAAAATATATCTGGTTAGTTTATATTTACACCAAAAAATTGATTTGGCTAATCACCAGAACTCAGTTTGCAGGGTTTAAAAGTTTATTCATAAGACATGGGAAAGGATTTTAACAGAATGCATCCATATGACGTATAGTATTCAATGGTCATCTTCATAAAACTGGAATAAAAACTCAACTGAAATCTAAAATTTAGGGAATAAGGCATATCCCACACAACAATAAGCAAAAATAACTAGAGGAAGTGAAGAAATATGCTATTACCAAAAAATGCAAATGAATGTTGAATTTTTTTAGGGAAGTCATCATACACCTGGTGGCATCTTTATTCAAGTATCTTTAAAATCTTTGAGACACCCTGAAGAGCAACATATAATCTGCATTATCAGTACAAAGTGATGCAGGTGCAGCCCTAATGTATTTTTACCTTAACAACATATGAAGATGGTTAAATAATTGGAAACTGATAATGTGTGTTAAAGGATTTCTTTTCCACAGTTTTAATAAAATGTTTTTATTACAAACAATTACTGTTGTTTCAAAAGACATTATATTGGAAATTATTTACCTTCAAATGATTGTTCTACCATTGCATTATGCTGTCCCTTGCTTCCCACCCAACTGATTATGCCCTTGTTGGTGTACCCATGCACAAACAAACTAATAAATTTATCAGTTTGTAGGCTTTCCCAGCATAATAATTCTTTGCAGTTTCCTCAAGTTTGCTGCTGAATTGTAAAATCAACGTGACTTAGAGATTTCTGTGATCCATTTGTCTGACATCTGTAGGAGAACACTGCTGCTGCGGCTGCTGCTGAGTGCTGCTGAAGATTGATGACAAGGCTGCAAATCATGGTCCCCTATAGATCTCCATAACATACATGGCATATGTGCCACCTACCACAGTTTTTCCACTCCAGAGACAGGGCTGGTGTCACCATCCCTACTAGAACACTGGCACTAATGACATATCTTACTCAATTATTATCTTCATACAGTTGTGTGGGCCACATCAAAGAGTGTTGTGGTTTGATGCAAAATAGCACAGAGGAGAACCCTTTTTTATTAATCACATTGTCTTTCAACCTAATTTCAGTTGCCTCTATATAAACACAATTCTAAAACTTGGAAGTGCAGGCAACTATCAGAGTCTCATCAGATTTCATCCTGTGTCTCTTATTTAAACAATGTTTCACTGCTACCAATTTTACAGGCTGTTGTAGCCTCAAGTGATGGCAGTGTTCCATGCACCTGTCCTGAACTGTGTAAATTGAACAGCAAATGTAAGCCTGCCCCTATTGACACAGAATTTCCTATATACCAGGATTCCTAAGTCTCAAATTATCTTTGATGGAATCAAGTAGTGTTCTAATTTTGGAAGGCGAATGTAACACACTCTTAATGTTAAAATTCCTTAAAACTCTTCCAGTCTTAAACAGTACACCCCCAGTATAAGGATTTAAGATCACAGATCTGCACTCCTCTTCATGCAGCTACAGGGATGTCCCAAACTCCATAACCCAATAGATCAGCTTCTCAGACTTTCCATTTTCCTTAACCACAGACATCAATTCTGCAAGTTCATGGGCTAAACTGTCCATATTGGAAATAACATAAGCTCTGTGTACCAGAGTTCTAAGGATGTCATTGCATTGGTATGGTGGACGGCAACTCTCTGCTTGCAGATTCTGATCCATATGTGTCAGCTTTCAGAGAATACTCTGTCCCAGAGTACCATAATGGTTTTTGTAAACTACGATGTTCAAAAGTGGAAGCCTCTGATCACTTTTGACTTCCATGGTAAATTTATTGCTTGGATGAAGACAGTTGAAATATTCCAAAATGTGGTTAAGAGCATCAGATCCATGAGGCCAGACCATAAAAGTATCCTCAGTGTATCTGCAGAAACATATTGTTTCAAAGCTAAAGCCTTCAGTGCACTAGCTTTGAAGTCTTACCTGAATAAACAGACAACTATGGGTGATAGGGGGCTCCCCGTAATCACTCCATCATTGCGTTAAAAAATGTCACCATTAAATGAAAAATATGTGGATGTCAGTGTATGATGATAAAACTTCACCAATTCTTCATCCACTTTTTCACTTATCAAACTCAAGGACTATTCCAGAGGAACTCTGTGTGAATGGAGATACCATGTTCAAACTTACAAGTAAATCAGTAGGTTCCAGCCTCAAATATTTCAGCCATCAAATAAAATCCACCAAATTGGAGTATGGTGTTCACAGCTGTCAACATATGGGCTAAGAACAGATGTCAAGTACCTTGCCAGGTAGTAAGTGGCTGCACCCAGTTACTAACTATTGGGCGTGAGGGTATCCCTTCTTTACGTTTCTTTGGCAGACAGTACAACCTAGGCTGAATGGTAGCACTGTGATAAAGTCTCTAGTGCGGATATTCTGACAAAATGCTAAGTTTCAAAAGTGAAAGAGTCTTGCATTTAACCCTTCTTTGGGGCCACTACACAATCTTCTGTGAGCTGGGTCATTGAGTAGTGAACCTATTTCAAGGATGTAATCATCCTGTGTCAAAATATGTTAACCATGCTATTTCCCTTGTCATCCAGTAGAACTACCTCTTCATTATCATTACGAAGGAAACAAATAGCTGCTCTCTGTGCAGAAGAGGTGTTATCACACAGTGGCCAAGCTTGATGCAACACATGGGCACTTCTTGCCTAATTTCTTCTGTTTGGTGCTGTGGGAGTCTCTATGCTGCTTGTTCTACAGAGCAGATAAATTCTGTAACAGGAAGTCTCCTTGGAATGGGAACAAAATTTAAATTTCCTACAACAATGCCATTGTGGACCCATCCAACTCCTTACTTGAAAGATTAATCACAGTGTGTCAGTATGCATTCCTTTGTTTTACCGTAAGACAAGAAAAAGCCATTCAGATTTGAAGGACTGTCTGGTAATGGCACTGCTATGTCCACAATGTTTCAAGTAAGGATTGTCTTATAGTGCCATAATCTTTAATTTAACTATAGTCAATTTACAATTAATTCTTATGTTTAATTGTGTAGCCTGTCCTTCACAGTCCATGTGTATGTAAAAACTGTTGTAATGGAGGGATATGTATTTTTCAGCATTTGCACTAACATGCATCCTATATCATAAACATCATCTCCAAGATAAATAAATAAATGCATCTTCCATTGTGACATCTTTGTGTCCTTTAATTGCCAATGTTCTCACAATTCTGAAGTGTAATATACTGAATAACATTGTAGTCAAATACATATATTTTACTTTTTAATTTTAACCATATACCTTTATAATTTAGTTTTTGTACATACAGTGAATAATGTGGTGCTGATTTTACTGAGTAGTGGTAATTACATTATCAAGACAAGCAGATTGCTTATTTTTACAGAAAGCTTTTATTCTAAATAAGTCAGAAAGATTATCTGAAAGAGAACAAGATCTCCAATGGTATATACCACTAGTGCTTGTACAAAGTGATCAACCACAGGAGAGATTCTGGAATGTGGTGGCATGGATGAAGGAAGAGCGAACAATTAACTTAGCCAACATGCCACCCTCTGACGTTGCTATTCTTATCAATCCTGATATCATAGGTCAGTATAATTAATGTACCAGTTAACATTACTATTCTAATTAAATTTATGATGTCTTTGCAAAGATAAACAACAATAATTCTTTAGGGAGAGGAAACCGATTCTCTGAGTGGGCACATCATTTAATGTACAGAAATCCACAGTAATGTAATAAGTGTGAAAGTAACTCTGTTGGTTACATTTTCAGGATAAACTGTGGAATCACTTTTAATTAAATTTAGTGTGGAGACATCTTGAACCCATGCTACTTTAGAATGTGTGTATTACAAGATATTAAACAAGGGAAAATCAAAGATGAAATAATGACAATGTTACAAAAAAGATAGATTACTACTCACCATATAGCAGAGATGTCGAGTCACAGATAGGCACAACAAAAAGACTACTAAATATGTAAGCTTTTGGCCAGAAGGCCACCTTGCAAATCAGACAGCATACACACATGCATTCATGCAAATGCAGGTCACACACACATGACCACTGTCTCTGGTTGCCAGAGCTGGTCTGGCCACAGCAACCAGAGACAGTGGTTGTGTGTGTGTGAGCTGCATTTGTTTGCATGAATATGTGTGCGTATGTTGCCTATTTCAGAAGCCGAAAGCTTATGTGTTTAATAGTCTTTTTGTTGTGCCTGCCTGCAACCCAACATCTAGACTACATGGTGAGTAGCAATCTATCCTTTCATAATGTTGTCATTAATACAAGATACTTATTGATTTGAATAATACTATGTGTATTAGGATAAAATGTGTACTCTTTGAAAAAGCTATTTATTCTTTGTGCTTCATCATATTGATTGATATGTTCTACATAAACATTTCAGTGTAATGCTTATACAATCCTCAACATGTTTATTCCATATTGTTCTCTAAGAGAATAAAGCAGAGAATGGAACTCTGTTTTTTACATCAGCAAATATAAATCATATTAAAAATTACTAATTTGCTGTGCAACATACACATTATATAATTTGTAGCTACTCCAGTAGTGTGATTTATATAGTGTGCTTCTGCTCATGCCCCTCTGCACACCCCGCTTAGCAGCAACCCTGTGCATGCACTGCATTGTGAGGTTGGGCAGTTGGGCAGGGGAGATGAACCTTGTGACCTATGCTCAGTACAGTAGTTTACTTATTCATTAACAATCATCATAACAAAACTATTGATATGTGAGCACAGTCATGGGCAACAGCTAGTAATTTGTATTTGTGATATGTTCTGACTATTTGCTGTAGTTCCACAGTGGAACCTGTGGTCTATGGGTCGTGTCTTTGACTAGTAATTAAAATGTCTGTACTGGGTTTGAACCTAGCCACTGCTTAAATGTTGAAGAAAATCAAATGATGGCCAAAGACTTCCAGCATAAAAAGATAAAAAGTCACCCACATTCTGCCAACAGCCTTATCAAAGATGGTGGAGGGGTGGATGGGCATTCAGGGTACTCTGTCATACATGGCATGGAAACTGTCACTAAAAGATAGGAAAATCAGCAACAATCAAGAGCTTGGGAATGCAGAAGGCAATGGAAACCACTGCATTAAAGACACATAAAGTGTATCAACAGGACATGTGGCCCGTAATTGAAAAAGTGTCATGCTGATCTCTCCATTAGCGAAAGATTCTGGTTTAGTCTCCCATTCAGATCATCAGGAAGGGAGTGCCAAGGGGAAAGTAATCATGACAAAAAAATGGCATAGTCAAATGAAGGGAAACATTCTGCTAGTTAGAGTATAGCATGTCAGAAGTTTGAATGTGGTAGGAAAGCTAGAAAATTGGAAAAGTGAACTGCAAATGCAGAGTCAAGATATAGTAGGGATCAGTAAAGTGAAATGGAAAGATGGTAAAGATTTCTAATCATAGAAATATAGGGTACTATCAACTGCAGCAGAAAATAGTATAATGGCATTAGGACTCATAATGAATAGGGAGGTAGGGCAAAGATTAAGTTACTGTGAACATTTCAGAGATAGGGTTGTTCTCATCAGATGCAACAGCTAAACAATGCCTACAACAATATTTCTACACCTATACCTGCATCTGGACTCTGTAAATCACAGTGAGGTGTATGGCAGAGGGTACACCCCATTGTACCAATTGCAAGGGTTTCTTCCTGTTCCATTCACGCATGGAGCGCTAGAAGTATGGTTGTTTGAATGCCTCTGTGTGTGCAGTAATTATTCTAATCTTATCCTCATGATCCCTGTGTGCACAATACGTAGGGGGCTGTAGTATGTTCCTAGAGTAAACTTTTAAAACAAGTACTTGAAAGTTGATTAATTGACTTTCTCAGGATAGTTTACGTGTATCTTCAAGAGTCTTCCAGTTCAGTTCCTTCAGTATCTCTGTGACACTCTCGCACAGATTAAACAAACCTGTGACCATTTGTGCTGCTATTCTCTGTATATGTTCAATATACCCTGTTAGTCCTATGTGGCACAGGCCCCACACACTTGAGCAATATTCTAGAACTGGTTGCTGGAGTGATTTGTAAGTAATCTCCTTTGTAGACTGATTGCACTTCCCCACTATTCTACCAATAAACTGAAGTCTGCCATCTGCTGTATCCCTGACTGAATGTCTGTGATCATTCCATTTCATATCGCTAGCGTTACACTCAGGTATTTGTATGACATGGCTGATTCCAACAGTGACTCATTGATATTATAGTCATAGGATACTACTTTTTTCATTTTGTGAAGTGCAAGATTTTACATTTCTGAACATTTAGAGGAAGTTGCCAATCTCTGCACCTTGCTGCAATCTTTTCAAAACCTGACTGAATATTTGTGCATCATCTTTCAGATAGCACTTCATTATAGATAACTGCATCATCTGGAAAAAGTCTGATTTTACTATTAATATTGAGGAACTACAAAGCATGTGGTGAAAATCAAGTATTTGAGAAAATATGGAAGTATGCTGGTAGAACAACTCAGACATCTTTACATATGAGGGTGGTTTGAAAAGTTCTCAGAATCACCACAAGAGGTTAGCACTAGTGCAACGAGTTGTTAACGTGATTTTCATTGGACTGTTGGCTGTAAAGATGTGCCACATCAGTGCTTTTTGAAGAGAGCCGCAGTGGTGTCATGGCTCTGTTGTTGTTCCCACGTAGTGATTTGCGAACGTGGAAAAACATCGAGATTTGAGTAGTGATTAAGTACTTTGTAAAGAAAGGTATAAAAGCAAAGGACATTCATGCTGATTTCCAGAATACACTGGGGGACTCTGCTCCTTAATATTCAACTGTTTCCAAGTAGACAAATGAATTTAAATTTGGCTGGGAGAGCTTAGATGATGATCTATGCAGTGGTTGGCCAAGATGTGTCCCTACTCCAGAAATCATTGCAAAAGTGCACAAAATGGTTATGGAGGATCGCAGATTGAAAGTGCATGAAATTGCTCACACTTGCCAGATGTCATCTGAAAGAGTATATAACATTTTAACTGAAGAAGTAGAAATGAAAAAAATTATCTGCAAGACGGGTGCTGTGTCTCTTGACGCTGGATCAAAAATGCATAAGAATGGACATACCGGAACAATGTTTGGCCCATTTTAAGAGAAACGAACAAGATTTTTGTGCCAGTTTGTGATCGCAGATGAAACTTGGGTGCTCTACTATACCCCAGAGACAAAACAACAGTAAAGCAGTGGAAACATGCTGCTTCTCTGCCACCAAAAAAGCGAAGATAATTCCTTCGGCGGGAAAGGTCATGACATCAGTGTTCTGGGATGAAAAAGGGATTCTGTTTGTAGATTATCTCCCCACTGGGCAAACAATTACTGGAGAATACTGTGCTAAACTCCTGGACAAATTGCAATAAAAGATACACAAAAAAGGCCAGGTTTCACAAGGAAGAAAGTTATGTTCCATCCAGACAATGCATGGCCGCACACATGTGATGTTGCCACGGCAAAATTACACAAACTAAGGTGTGAATTGTTGCCACACCTGCCTTGTTCACTTGATATGGCTCTGTCAGACTTCCATCTCTTCACAAAACAGAAAATTTTTCTAAGTGGACAAAGATTCACTTCAAATGAAGAATTGTTAGCCGGAGTCGACAACTATTTTGCAGGCCTGGAGGAAACTCATTTTTGAGAGGGAATCATGACAATGGAACATTGTTGGACCAAGTTCATTAATCTGCAAGGAGATTACATTGAAAAACAAAAAAAGTTTCAGTGATGTAACTACTTTTTTCTATTCTGTTCTGAGAACTTTTCAAACTATCCTCATATTATTTTACAAAAAAATTGGGCAACAAAAAATTTCCAGAAGAATAGATCACAGATACAATTAACCCACTTCAGAAGAAAGGAGAGAAATATGATTCAGACAACTGTAGAGGAATCTCACTCTTGGACAGTGCCTACAATATTTTTACCAAGATTTCGCCCAATAGGATCAAAGAACAACTGGATAAGGAACTGGAGGAATATCAAGCAAGCTTCAGATCTTGGAGACACTGTGCCGAAAAAAATAGATACTCTGAAATTAATCATGGCTTATCACCGCAAATGAAACACCTGTCTCTCAATTACATTTATGGATTTTAAGAAAGCACGTGATTCTGTCCATAGGCCCTCACTGTTAAAAATGTTATATTTCAGACTCCATCCAAAATTAATTAAATTGATAGAACTTATCTTAACTAATACAAATTCGAAAATTAAGCTCAGAGGGGTACTATCTGAACCACCCTTGGTAAAAACTGGTGTAAGGAAGTAAGACAGTCTGTCTCCACTTCTTTTTAATTGTGCTCTCAAATAAATAATGAGGGAATGGTACAAGGACAATTCAAAGGACATTAAGGTTGGAACACAGAAAGATGACACAAATATGAACTGTTTAGGATTTGCTTATGACTTTGCTCTTCTTGCCAGAAACATTCAAGGAACCAAATAACAAATACAATCATTATAGGAAATAGCCCAGAATATTGGACTTAAATATTTTTTGAAAAAACAGAAATAATTCTAATGGAACTGCCACTGGCAAACAAAATTAGAATTGGAGAACATAATATAAAAATTGTTGAAAATTTAAATATTTGGGAGAAATAATAACACACAACCTGAGTGTGAAACCATCATGGCAAAGTAGAATAAACAAATCGGTTAAAACTCATCTTGTTACCAAGAACACACATAACAAAAAATGCCTCTCAACAGCCTCAGAACTGAAACACTATAAAACAATCACACAGCTGCAAATAACACACACTGGCAAAACTATATTTAAAACAACCAACACTGAAGCAATAGACAGATAACTCAAAATAGAGAGAAGGATAGTCAGAATACGTATAAATAAAAAATATCAAAAAGACAGAGTTTGGAGAATAGCTCCAAATGAAACAGTTTATAAAGAAATAGAACCAGTGACAAGTATGATGAAAAAGAAACAGATCTCTTTCCTAGGACATTTGATGCGGACAGCAGAAAATAGAATTAGCAGGAGAATAATTGAAAAGTTATGGAATAGTAAGAGTGGCATTAGATAGATGGCAAAGATCAAGGAGGATATGATAAAATTACAGATTATGATGGATGATTGGAAAGGTAAAACAGATGCACTCAGTATTCTTCAGGACAAACATATCACACTACCATTAAAAATTAACAAACAGAGAATGGAAAAGTTGATTTCAGACAAGGAGAGAAGGGCACAGTCTGAAAGAATGAAAAAGTATTAGGCATAAAAAATATAACAAAAAAGTTGTCTGCAAGGTAATTAATATTCAACATGAACAGCAAGGGTCCCAACACACTTCCTCGGGACACACTCGAAGTTACTTTTACATCTGACAATGAATCTCCATCCAAGATAACAGGCTGTGTCCTCCAGACCTAAAAATCCTCAGTCCAGTCACAAATTTCACATGACAACCCATATGATTGTACTTTTGACAATAAGCATAGGTGCAGTTCTGAGTCAAATGCTTTTGAGAAATCAAGAAATACTGCATCTAGTTGGTTGCCTCTTTACAAAGCTTTCAGTATGTCATGTGGGAAAAGTGCAAGTTGGGTTTCACATGATTGATGTTTTTGAAATCCATTCTGGTTGGCATTGAGGAGGTCATTCTGTTCAAGATACCTCATTATGTTTGAGCTCAGAATATGTTCTAAGATTCTACAACAAATCAATGACAAGGATATAGGATGCTAGTTTTGTGGATCACTTCTACTATCCTTCCTGTAGAAAGGTGTGACCTGTGTCTTTTTCCAAGAACTGGGCATGGTTAATTTGAGGGATTTATGATAGATTATAGTTAGAAGAGGGGCTAACTCAGTCACAAATTCAGTATAAAATCTGACAGGGATTCTATTGGGGCCTGGAGCTTTGTTCAGTTTTAATGATTTCAGGTGTTTCTCAACACCACTGACACTAATTCTTCTTTCAGTAATCTTTTCAGTGGTACAAGGATTAAATGGGGGCAATTCTCCTGGGTTTTCCTATGTAAAGGAACATTTGAAAACAGAGTTAAGCATTTCAGCTTTTGCTTTGCTACCCTCAAATTCAGTTCCTGTCTCATTCACTAGGGACTGGACACTAACTGTGGTGCCACTAACAACCTTCACAGATGACCAGAATTTCTTCAGGTTCTGCGAAAGACCACTTGACAATATTCTGCAACAGTAGTCATTGAAGACATCATGCATTACTTTCTTGACAGCCAAACACATTTCATTCAGCATCTCTCTATAGCCTTATGATTTGTTTTATATCTATTATGCATTAATCTCTGATTCTTTAGGAGTGTTTTTACAGTGACTGTATACCATGGAGATTCCCTCCTACTGTGAACTGCCCTACTGGGTACATATCTAACCAGTGCATGGTCAACTATTCTTTTGAACTTGAGCCAGAGTTCCTCTTCATGCTTCTGCTCTATGCTGAAAGTTTTGGGTTCCTCAATGAGATATGACACTACTTATTTTTTATCTAGGTTACTGAACATATATATCTTTCTGCTTGGTTTAGTTGTCCTTTGTAGTTTGGTAATCATTGTTGCCACAACCACGTCATGGTCACTGATACCAGTTTTGATGTGGGCATCCTCAAAGAAGTCAGGTCTACTTGTTGCCATTAGATCCAACATATTTCCATCATGAGTAGGATTCCTAACTATCTGTTCTAGGTAGTTTTCAGAGAGGGCATTTAGTAAAGTTTCACAGGATGTCTTATCACTCCCACCACTAACAAAACTCCACCAATGATTTCTCTAAAGTTTTTGGTTACATCAGGAGATGAGTCTAGTGGGCAATGGAAGGTTCCAGTTATCATTTTATGCTCACCCCTCATACTGAGTCCTGTACAAACAATTTCACATGCAGCTTCAATTTCTGTCTCAGTGGATCTGAGTTTCTTGTCTACTGTGACAAATACACCCTTACATTACCCATTTGCCTATCCTTTTGATATATACTTAAATTTTCCTCAAAAGCGTCACTGCTCTCAATTTCACAGTTCAACCAGATTTATATACCTAGTATTATGTGAGCTTCACTGCTTTTCATGAGTACTTCAAACTCTGGTACCTTGTTGTGAATGCTTCGGCAGTTTACCATTAGGATTTTAATACTCTCACCTGTGGGAGGCATTTCTTCTGATCTTACACTGATACTTCTGGGTTTCCTACAGTGATCATTATCTGCACTGGATGAAGAGTTGCCTAATCTAAAAGACCTTTACATGCACTCCACACACAGCCAGCTACCTCAGATGTGTAGTGCACACCTGACCTATTTCATGGGACCCTATAGTTCTCAAACCTACGGCACAAGTCAAGAAAGTCACAGCCTAGCTTGTCACAGAACTTTAAAAGTCTCTGGTTCAGTCCCTCCACTCAGCTCAGAGCCAAAGGGCCATGATCATTTATGGGAACAATGCTGCAAATTGTGAACTTCTGGAAACTCCACATGCAAGGATGGTTTTCTCTGCCAGTCACTGGAGTGAACCAAGAATGACCTCAGAGCCCAGATGACAGGCATCATTTGTTCAAATGTGCACCACAATCTGCAGTTCATTTCCTCAATGGCTGGCAGAACAGTCTCTTCAACAATCATTCAGAATGAATGCACTTGGTGTCCTCTCCTGTCCCTTGCTGGCATTTACCTAAGGGGTATCATCATTTGCAATATGTCTGAACTGTTGACAATTAATGGTTCCCTACCATTTTGTGTTTGCATCCTCTTGACAATGGACAGAACAGGTTTCCCCAAAACAGTTGAATTGAATCCCACTGGCTCAGTTTCAATTTTAGTGAAAGACAGCTCCACAAAGTTGTTGATTAGGGGGATCAGAACAATATTCTGAGTCCTCCCTGGCCCCCATCCACCCTGTACATGTTTACTTGATCTTCCACTGACATGCCACTCATGGTCAAGTGTAAAGGTAATGACAGATCCTGTACTTTCTGCAGAGGAGACAGGATCCACAGGAGAAGACAGTACTTGAGATGCCAGTACCTCTGGTATGGGTATCACAGGTACACAACTCTTGGGAGCTCTGCCAACACACTGATTTGCAGCAGATGCCAACCATTTGACAGAAGTCAGGGAATTTCCAGCTGTTTATGAATGTCAAACAATTCTGTTTGAGAACAGCATTCACAGTGGGGCTGAATTTTGGCTGGTGCAGTGTATTACAACGCAGCAAACAAATTACTTTAAGTTAAGGCAACTGATTATCTTTTAATCTGTTGAGCTAAAAAATTGCTGATTCCCTATAAGAATTGAAGCAGATACACAAAACGAGATTTCTATTAAGGCAACACGAAATCTGTGGTAAAAGTTACTGGTTTCCTAAAACATTGAGATGTTAATTATAGTTGTTAGCAAAGTTAAAAACAGAGTTAATTTAAGATAAAAGCAGATACTACACTGAAGTGCAGAAGGAAACTGGTATAGGCATGCATATTCAAATATGTAAACAGGCAGAATACCGCTCTGCCAGTGGCAGTGCCTATATAAGACAAGTGTCTGCTGCAGTTGTTATGTGGGTTACTGCTGCTACAATGGTGGGTTATAAAGATTTAAGTGAGTTTGAATGTGGTGTTGTAGTCAGCACACAAGCAATGGCACACAGCACCTCTGAGGTAGCAATGAAGTGGGGATTTTCCTGTATGACCATTTCACGAGTATACTATGAATACCAGTAATCAGGTAAAACATCAAATCTCTGACATAGCTGCAGCCAGAAAAAGATCCTGCAAGAATGCAACCAATAACGACTGAACAGAATCTTTCAAAGTAACAGAAGTGCAACCCTTCCACAAACTGCAGCAGTTATCAGTGCTGGGCCACCAACAAGTGTCAGCATGAGAACTATTCAACAAAACACCATCAATATGGGCTTTCAGAATTGAAGGCCCACTCATGTACCCTTGATGACTGCATATACCTCTCCTGGGCCCGTCAATACCGACATTGGACTGTTGATGACTGGAAACATGTTGCCTGGTCGGACGAGTCTCATTTCAAATTGTATCAAACGGATGGACATATATGGGGACAACTTCATGAATCCATGGACTCTACAGCTGACCCTAAAGCTGAAATACTAAACACCTTTTTCCAAAGCTGTTTCACAGAGGAAGACTACACTGCAGTTCGTTCTCTAAATCCTTGCACAAACGAAAAAATGGCTGACATCGAAATAAGTGTCCAAGGAATAGAAAAGCAACTGGAATCACTCAACAGAGCAAAGTGCACTGGACCTGACGGGATACCAATTCGATTCTACACAGAGTACGCGAAGGTACTTGCCCCCCTTCTAACAGCCGTGTACCGCAAGTCTCTAGAGGAACGGAAGGTTCCAAGTGATTCGAAAAGAGCACAGGTAGTCCCAGTCTTCAAGAAGGGTGTTCGAGCAGATGTGCAAAACTATAGACCTATATCTCTGATGTCGGTCTGTTGTAGAATTTTAGAACATGTTTTTTCCTAGAGTATCATGTCGTTTTTGGAAACCCAGAATCTACTATGTAGGAATCAACATGGATTCCGGAAACAGCGATCGTGTGAGACCCAACTCACTTTATTTGTTCATGAGACCCAGAAAATATTAGATACAGGCTCCCAGGTAGATGCTATTTTTCTTGACATCCGGAAGGCGTTTGATACAGTTCCACACTGTTACCTGATAAACAAAGTAAGAGCCTACGGAATATCAGACCAGCTGTGTGGCTGGATTGAAGAATTTTTAGCAAACAGAACACAGCATGTTGTTATCAATGGAGAGACGTCTACAGACGTTAAAGTAACCTCTGGCGTGCCACAGGGGAGTGTTATGGGACCATTGCTTTTCACAATATATATAAATGACCTAGTAGATAGTGTCGGAAGTTCCATGCGGCTTTTCGCGGATGATGCTGTAGTATACAGAGAAGTTGCAGCATTAGAAAATTGTAGCGAAATGCAGGAAGATCTGCAGCGGATAGGCACTTGGTGCAGGGAGTGGCAACTGACCCTTAACATAGACAAATGTAATGTATTGCGAATACATAGAAAGAAGGATCCTTCATTGTATGATTACAAGATAGCGGAAAAAACACTGGTAGCAGTTACTTCTGTAAAATATCTGGGAGTATGCGTGCGGAACGGTTTGAAGTGGAATGATCATATAAAATTAATTGTTGGTAAGACGGGTACCAGGTTGAGATTCATTGGGAGAGTCCTTAGAAAATGTAGTCCATCAACAAAGGAGGTGGCTTACAAAACACTCGTTCGACCTATACTTGAGTATTGCTCATCAGTGTGGGATCCGTACCAGATCGGGTTGACGGAGGAGATAGAGAAGATCCAAAGAAGAGCAGCGTGTTTCGTCACAGGGTTATTTGGTAAGTGTGATAGCGTTATGGAGATGTTTAGCAAACTCAAGTGGCAGACTCTGCAAGAGAGGCACTCTGCATCGTGGTGTAGCTTGCTTGCCAGGTTTCGAGAGGGTGCGTTTCTGGATGAGGTATCGAATATATTGCTTCCCCCTACTTATTCCTCCCAAGGAGATCACGAATGTAAAATTAGAGAGATTTGAACACGCATGGAGGCTTTCAGACAGTCGTTCTTCCCGCGAACCATATGCAACTGGAACAGGAAAGGGAGGTAATGACAGTAACACGTAAAGTGCCCTCCACCACACACCGTTGGGTGGCTTGCGGAGTATAAATGTAGATGTAGATGTACATGCCAGCAGGGGACTGTTCAAGCTGTTGGAGGCTCTGTAATGGTGTGGGGCATGTGCAGTTGGAGTGATATGGGACACCTGATATGTCTAGGTACGACATTGACGTGTGAGACGTACATAAGCACACTGTCTGATCACTTATGAACATTATGCATTCTGGCAGTTGTGGGCAATTCCAGCATGACAATGCAATATGCCACACATTCAGAATTGGTACGGAGTGGCTCCAGAAATACTCTTCTGAGTTTAAACACTTCCACTGGCCACCAGACTCCCCAGACAAGAACATTATTGACCATATCTGGGATGACTTGCAGCATTCTGTTCAGGAGAGATCTCCACCCCCTTGTACTCTTACAGGTTTATGGACAGCCCTGCAGGATCCATGGTGTCAATTCCCTCCAGCACTACTTGAGACATTAGTCAAATCCATGCTGTGTCATGTTGCAGCATTTCTACTTGCTTGCAGTGGCTCTACACAATATTAGGCAGGTGTACCAGTTTCTTTGGCTCTTCAGTGTGTACCTGCAACAGTAAGTAAATCACAAATGTCAATTCACTACAAGGATTATGCAAAGGACAATGATAGCTTCTGAAAATTCTCAAAAATGCACACTAATTTGCTTTGATACACAATGGAACTCAGGGGTGATGTATTCTTTGGGTTAATTGTGAACCACAAACGCTGATTTGCTACAAAATAAATTATGAATCCAAGCACTCACACAGTTACTTACAAAAATATAGTTTTGAAAGCATCTGAAAATTTTGAAACTAATCTATTCCTCACATAATTGTACAATGATATTAGAGGATGATTGTTTTGAATGAGGACAGGCCTACTGCTCTTAAAAATTTTAAGAGAACACAATTTAGTTTAAGCTTACAGTTGACAATAATAGTACCAGTACTAATTTGACGCACTACTCGTGAAAGTTCGAAATTTCACAATATCACATTACAAACAGGTTTTGATGCAATCAGTAAAACATTATGCAGAAGCTAAATGTGCCACTATCAAAAACAGATGATGAAGACATAGAGAAAATATATGAGGATATTGAACAGGTAATATGGTATGTAAAGCAAGATGAAAATCTAATAATCATGGTGCACTGGAATACATTCATAGGGGAAGGAGCAGAAGAAAATTTTATTGGAAAATATAGTCTTAGTACTAGGAATGTGAGAGGAAAAAGACCAAATGATTTCTGCAATAAATTTCAGCTAGTAATAATGAATATTCTGTTCAAGAATTTCTAAGATAGTTGGGGGAAGTGACAACTAAATATCTATTGAAGTTAGTGTATCGAATGTATGAGACTGGCAGCATACCATCAGACTATTAGAAAATTATCTTCCACACAATTCCAAAGATAACAAGAGCAGGCAAGGGCAAGGACTATTGTTTCAACAGATTAACAGCTAAAATTTGCATCCAAGTCACTTACAAGAATAATAAACAGAAGAATGGAAAAAACTGAGGAGCCATTATATAACGATCAATTTGGCTTTAGGAAACATAAAGGTACCAGTGGTGCTTGCAATGGAAGTGAGACTGAAGAAAAATCAAGACATGTTCATAGCATTTGTTGACCTGAAAAAAGTGTTCAACAATGCAAAATGGTACATGATGTTCACAACCGAGGAAGTTGAGAAAAATGGAGTAAGCTACAGGGAAAGACAGGTAATATGCAATGCTTGGAAGAATCAAGAGAGAACAATAAGACTGGAAGACCAAGAATGAAGTACTCATGTTAAAACTGCTATAAGACAGGGGTACAGTCTTTCACACCTTCTGTTCACTCTATGCATTGAAGAAGCAATGACAGAAACAGAAGAAAACTTCAGGAGTGGGATCCAAGGTGAAATGACATTGCTATCCTAAATTAAGGTGAATAAAAATTACAAGATCTGTTGAATGAAATGAAGAGTCTAATGAGTACAGAATTTGGGTTGAGAGTTAACTGAATCAGAAGACAATCATAAGACCAATGATTCAAAGAAGAAGAGAGTTATACAGAAATAATTGAGGTTTAGGGGCTTCTGAATTTAATTTATCAACACATTTCAAGAAACATTTCACAATTGTAAACAAATTAATCAAGTATTCACTATTTTCTATCTACATTTAAACCATTCCAAGAAATTTAATCTTATTTAACCTTCTCCAGTAGCAGTTGTCAATTATGGTCATGAATATAAAGCAAAAAGCAATATGCCAGTGCCAAAATATTTACCTGTTTAATTATTTAAAAAATAAGATTTTATTGCTTTGAAATACATGAATAGTGTAAGATTACAGTCTACAAAGCATTAAATGGACAAATTGTCATTACAATTAGTATTTTAATAACAGGTGGAACACAGGAAACTTATAACAGTAAACCAAAGTTTAGATATTTGAATGGTGCAAAAGTCATAATGCAATAAGTACACTCAGTATTTTAAAGAGCCAACAAAATATATAATTTTTCAGTTAACTGCGTACGGTAATATTACTAGCGTAAGTAAAATTCACATTTGAGCATCTCTGTATCATTGTTCTTATGTTTTATATTTAAAAAGAAAGATGTTGAGACTTACCAAACAAAAGCGC
This sequence comes from Schistocerca cancellata, assembly GCF_023864275.1. NCBI lineage: Eukaryota > Metazoa > Arthropoda > Insecta > Orthoptera > Acrididae > Schistocerca > Schistocerca cancellata. The sequence goes on from NC_064626.1 coordinate 826,222,613, forward strand.
TGGCGGGTCGATAGACACACAAACAAACACAAACATACACACAAAATTCTAGCCTTCGCAACCAACGGTTGCCTCGTCAGGAAAGAGGGAAGGAGAGGGAAAGACAAAAGGATATGGGTTTTAAGGGAGAGGGTAAGGAGTCATTCCAATCCCGGGAGCGGAAAGACTTACCTTAGGGGGAAAAAATGACAGGTATAGCCTTTACAAATGTCTGCTTGTGTCTGTGTATATGCGGATGGATATGTGTGTTTGTGCGAGTGTATACCTGTCCTTTTTTCCCCCTAAGGTAAGTCTTTCCGCTCCCGGGATTGGAATGACTCCTTACCCTCTCCCTTAAAACCCATATCCTTTTGTCTTTCCCTCTCCTTCCCTCTTTCCTGACGAGGCAACCGTTGGTTGCGAAAGCTAGAATTTTGTGTGTATGTTTGTGTTTGTTTGTGTGTCTATCGACCTGCCAGCGCTTTTGTTTGGTAAGTCTCATCATCTTTCTTTTTAAATATATTTTTCCCACGTGGAATGTTTCCCTCTATTATATTCATATCATTAATTTGAACCCAACAATCACGTTTGTTATTGTTATTGTTATTATTATTGTCACTGTTACATTTCGTAGTCTTTTCTGTCGTCTTATTTCCTCCTTCTGTTTTTGCCAGCAGTTTTACTTTCCATTCACCTTCTCCTTTTTTACCGTAATCCAGTATACAATTTTATCCCGCCGATATATACTCAATAATACGTAATAATACGTAACCCACTTCCAAACCATAACCAAAAAATTTTTTTCCGCTTTCAACACTACCGCTGCTATAAAATCCACCGTTTCCAGTTCACAAACAGTTCCTTTCAGCTATTAAACAACCTTTTCGGCTAGTTTTAATATCTTTTGCTTTATTTCCATTTCCGTTTTTCTCACATCACCGATCATTTTTAGCCGCTTCCCAAAGGTTTTAACGTCATTATTTCTTCATCAGACAATTGTTAGCTTCATTTCCATAATCTGCCACCACCAAACCACCCCCTTTAATACATCCTCACGTAGTTTTTTCGTAATTTTCCCGTATTTCTCCACCCTTTAACGTGTTTTGGCGGCAACACAACCACCTAACCTTTATGCACATCATTATCTACCTACCTACACAAGTTCACCACAGGATCAACATAGCCCAGCTCTAACCAACCCTTCACACCAGATCTCCATTTGCTTTCTAGTTTTACCTTTATCTCTCCCCATATATTTTTATATTTATTTTCATTTTCATTTCAGCCTCGTGTTCCACTTTCCACCTTCTAGTACCATGTCACCCTCACAACATCTCCACAACGACCCCATTAAGTTTTATTTACATTCCCTCCGCAAACATGCCTTCGCCCTAGCCAGATTACACTCCCATATTTTAGTTTCTCAGGCTTGTCTGACATTTGGCATCACCCCCAAAGGCCTCACACTTAAAGTTCCCATCTCTGGCTGCAACCCTTCTTTCCATCAGTCCCTATACCAGTTCCAAACCGAACAATCCATTGCCCTCACCCACCTAATCCTTCACCTACACATCCACTCAGCCAATCAACACACCCATCAACTCCTATCCCTAATAAAAGTCCTCAATCTTTCCTCTCCCACATCCACACCGGTTGTTCAGAGCATCCTCCTACAGGCCAACAAAAAAGGCCTTTACAAATGTCTGCTTGTGTCTGTGTATATGCGGATGGATATGTGTGTTTGTGTGAGTGTATACCTGTCCTTTTTTCCCCCTAAGGTAAGTCTTTCCGCTCCCGGGAGTGGAATGACTCCTTACCCTCTCCCTTAAAACCCATATCTTTTTGTCTTTCCCTCTCCTTCCCTCTTTCCTGACGAGGCAACCGTTGGTTGCGAAAGCTAGAATTTTGTGTGTATGTTTGTGTTTGTTTGTGTGTCTATCGACCTGCTAGCGCTTTTGTTTGGTAAGTCTCATCATCTTTCTTTTTAAATATATTTATCCCACGTGGAATGTTTCCCTCTATTATGTTCTTATGTTTTCTTTGCCATTTATTGATCACTGGTGATGGAAGCTCTTTTACTTATTCTGTTTTATGTGTATGCTCTCATGTGTTGTTGTAAAGTGTTTCACATACTGTTTCTTTCTTCAGTGAATAAATTTTTTGAAATTAATATTTCTTGTTTGCAAACATGACTCTGCAACCAGTTTTTTCATTTCAAATTAGGATAAATTATGAATTGTATAGTTTATATTTTTCTTCCTCTTCAGTTTTGCAGTAGTACTTTCCTTTTCTTGTTCAGTCCTTCTTCTTATAATGTCCATCTATTTTATGCAAGGTGTGCTCCAATCATTCATTTATTATCATGTTCTGTTGGTCCTATGACAGGGTAGCATCACCTGAAAATGTGATAGTGTACAGTACTCTAATCATACGTCATAACTTCTTCTCTGAACCATCATCACTCATCATTAATGCATGATCATACCATACTAGTATTTGTGAACGTCGCTCAATAATTAATCTATTGTCAGTGGCAACCTATTCCTCTGTGACTTCTTCCATCTCCACAGGTTGTATTATTGTGGTGGGGTGGAGAGCGCACCTAATCTGCCATCCGGAATCGCTGTTTTTTGGAATACACTCCTGAGGTGTTTCAGGTCATGGGACAGTCTCTCTGTGTTTGAGCCACTGCCTTTATACCATACACTGGTGCACTGTTGGAGAAAATGGGACACATATTGAAGAAACACCAAGTAAAAACTTTCTTTTGCCCATCCAGTAAAACACAAGCATTATTGGGAAGCATTAAAGATGATCTCAGTTTGTGGAAAGTTGGTGACTACTAGCTTTTGTGTCATTGTGGAAGACATATATTGGAAAAATCACTGCTGAGAACGCTAGAGGCACACTCAACTAATGTATTGCAACAAGTCAGTGGTTACAGAGCACTGTTTGTCTGAGAATCATGTTATGGTGTATGAATGTACCAGGATCTCGGCTCAACTTCCACATACTTGGAGAGGACATAGAAACTTGCAGCAGGGACATTTTCATTAGCTGAGATCATGGCTATAATCTTAGCTAGGCTTGGGAACCAGCACTGAGTTTAATTAAGAAGACACTCAGCAAACAATATGATCTGGTGACCAGAGTGGTCAGAGCACTCAGCTCAGTGCTACTAGACACTGATGTTAAAATCTGCATGACTGCTGATGCATGGCCATGGCTACAGATTGCAGAGGGAATGGTTTGCAGGGTTGGGTGAGGATATAAGTTGTTCATGCACTCTCAGGAGCTCAGTTCATCAATGCACCTGATGGTGGTGGCATGTCTGATCATCAAAATAACTATGAACCAGCAGGACATCTGTGGATTGTTCTATCAACAAATATACCAGGAGAAACTGCAGAATCACATCATATATCTGTACGGGAAGGAGATGAATCACAGCATGAAGAAAATCAACAAGCTGCACCACTGAAGACACTGCTTGCTAAGTGTTCTTGAATTTCTGAAGAGCATTGTGCCCAGCTTGTTGTGCCAAACTTTGCTAAGGTCATGCATCACATCGATTCTGCAGCAGCCAGGAATGTTAAGAAATGGGACAGCCTATCCTTGATACATGAGAGGGCGCAGTTCACCTGCTAAAGCCTTGAGTATAACTCCCAAGAACTAATCACATTAATTCCTTGATCTGGGACTGTATGGATGGTGTTACCTAAGTGGCAGTTGATTCTACATATAGGAAGGTAATAGAACATCAAATATCAAAATTCTCTCACCTCTGAGACAAAGTAGATTCCGTGCAAAATGGTCATCAATCTGACTGGCATGGAGCTGAGTGACGATGTGGTTTCAGTCCTGGATAAGGTACTTAACTTTGTCCCAACCCTAAGTTCACACCAGTCATGGACATCTTCAGTGCAGTTGAACATGTTGTGGTGCAACTGCCACCTCAAGCAGCTGAAGAAGTACATTGTGAACCTGCTGTGCTCTGATTAGAATTAAACCTACAAAGACATATGTTACCATCAGAGAGAGGGTAGCTGTTCGGGATCTGAGAGTATGTCCTGAAATTGTTGTCTTACCTGCTGATAAAGGCAATGCTACTGTTGTTCTTTCCCACAAGAACTACATTGAGAAGATGCAGGGCCTATTAGATGATGACTCCTATAGGAAGATCAATATTGACCTCACTAAGAAGGTGGAGAAAAGGTGATGGCTCTTCTCAAGAATGTGGATTTACCAGAGGGGGTCACCAAGAAACTGTTACAAGGACCTGTATAGCCAAAACTTTATGGACTCCCTGAAATCCAGAAAGATGGGGTGCCATTGCACCATATTGTCGGCAACATCAGTGCATTTACATATTTGGTGGCAAAATACCTAATGGGAATACTACGCTCTTATATGGGTAAGTGCCCTCGTCACATGAGTAATTCTGTGGATTTTATAAAATGCATCAATAGCTTTGGGATAAAAGACTCAGATATCCTGGCAAGTTCTGACATCATTTCATTATTCAACAGTGTGCCCCCCCCCCCCCCCCCCCCGTACAAAAATCACTAGAACTTATTGTTCAGAAATTTGATGAGAAGGCCACTAACCTTTCCAGGCTAGTCCTGACCTCCATGTATTATCTGTACAATGGGAAACACAAATCATGCCTGTGATCATGAATTTTTTTATGGAGTATTTTGACAAGGAAGCTCTGGCATCATCCAAATGGAAATCCACATGCTTTTTTCATTATGTGGATGACACCTTCTTCATCTGGCCCCATGGAAGGGGCAACCTCCATGACTTCCTTACACATTTGAACTCCTACAGCCTAACATCAAATTTGCTATGGAGACCAAAGCAGAAGACAGACTGCCATTCCTGGATATCATGCTCAAGAGGAGAGCTGATGGTAGCCTAGGCCCTGGTGTGTATCAGAAGAAAACACACACTGACCTTTATTTGCATGTGGACAACTGCCACCACCTTTCACAGAGGAATGGGGTACTAAATACAGTAGAACACAGGGCGCACGTCATCTCAGACGCAGAAAGTCTGCCTCAGGAGCTGGAAAGCCTCAGAACTGTATTCCAAGAATAAGGGTATCCAGAATGACAGGTTAGGCATGGTCTCCACCCCACCACAACAGTAAAACCTGTGGAGATGGAAGAAGTCATAGAGGAAGAGGCAGCCACTGCCTGTATGTATACACTGGCACACTAACAGAAAAAAACTGGATGCATACTCAAGAAGCACCAAGTAAAAACAATCTTTTACCCACCAAATAAAACACAAACATTATTGAGAAGTGTCAAAGATGATCATGGTGTATGGAAGACCAGTGTATACCAGATTATGCGTCAGTGTGGAAAGACTTATACTGGACAGACAGTGTGTACTATCAAAGATCATTGCCAGCAACATCAGAGGAAGACTCACCTAATGTATCCCAAGTCAGCAGTCACAGAGCACTGTTTGCCTGAGAATCATGTGATTATGTATGAACGTACCAGTATTTTGGCACACACTTCCAAATACTGCGGCAGCATAACTAGAGAGGCCATGGAAATTTACACAAGGGGCAATCTCATCAACTGAGATTGCTGCTATAATCTTAGCAAGGTTTAGGAACCAGCAGTGAGTTTAATTAACAACAATCTCAGAAAACAAAATGATATGGCAACCACAGCAAACAGAGCACACACAGCAGTGCTACCACAGACACTGACACTAGTGTCTCTATGACCGCTGACTCAAGAAAGTGGGCACAGATCACTTAAGAAATGGCTCACTGTGAGAGGGGATATCAGTTGGTCATGCACACTCAGAAGCTCATTTCAACAGTGCACCTGTCAGTGGTGACACGTCTCATCGCCAAAATATTGTGCCCTTTGGACACTATGAACCAGCAGTAAATCTATGGCCTGGTCAACGAATTATTTTGTTATTCATTTTTAGTCATTTTATGTTAGTTATTTGGGATTTTGTAGACCGTCTTCCAGTGGACCTCCTAGAAAGAAACTCTACAAATCACCACTGTATTCATAATAGCTAACCGCACACTATAGAGAGGCACACAACAGGAAACTCTTACTATTCCAAATATTCTGCAATACAAAGCTGTTAATCACAGTTTCTATCACTTGCAACTGTTGTCACTTTTTCGTATCTCTATTCAGCCCCATAATAAATAATTTAGAAAGATAGAAGTTTGAAATGAATCATCATTTTATTTTTTTAATTTTTATCAATTTACAGGTCTGTTTGTTGTAAACTATGATCCAACCAATTGGGGACTCATCACACAAAATCTACATGCCAATAAGTCTTCCCAGAGGCTATCTGAAATAACACATGCCAAGTTAATAACTGATGCATTCCTTCTTGCAAATGCAGGAGAATTGACGTTTAGTGTGCCATTAAATCTGAGCCTCACATTAACAGATGAGACAGATTTCCCTCCATGGTATGCCTTTAAAGAGTTCTTTTGGGATATATATTACAAATTGGAGCACACAAGGACAATAAACCTCTTTGTGGTAAGCAGATATGAGCGGCAGTTATTTTCTTACTATTGCTGTTTTACTTATATTACCTTCTTGCCTGCTTAGCAATGATAAATAAGAACTTTACCAATAGTGGAACCACTTTCAACAATGAAATCCTTCATATAAGTATCTTTTTGGTGTGTGTGTGTGTGTGTGTGTGTGTGTGTGTGTGTGTGTGTGTGTGTGTGCGTGTGTGTGTGTGTCTATGAATGCTAGGATATAAAAGTGAGGTGATTTTTGTGTTTACATGTGCTTTAGTCAATCGAGGTTAAAGTAGTGAAAAACTGCTCTGAAATCTTGAATAAACATATTTAATATGTATACTTCACATATTATACTAACTGCTGCTTATTTCTTTAAGATCACTATTAACACTGAACAAATGAATGCAAAGTACAATGCAGAATCATCAAGTTTGAGTGCCTGGCAGTGCTCTATTTGGAGGGCATCATAACTGAAACATTTTTGTAACTGTGACATGTGCTTTCATATGATTTATTTCAGTGCAAGTGAATAATCTATTTATTTTAATTTTAATTTTTTAATTTTTTATTTTTTTTACTCATCAGTGTTACTATTCAGGGTTAAATTTATAAACATACTGGTGCCCTTTGTGCCCCTCTGGTCAGCATCACCACACATTCCACAATCAGGGTACACACACCACCATATGGATTGATGGAATACATGTAAATAAATAAGTTAATCAATTAAAACTTCCTCCAGATTCATTTGTTGAGTATTCAAACAAGCAAGACATTGCACAAGACAATAGGAACCACTGAATGAAAGACACATAATGTGTGTCTGCAGGAAATGTGGTTTGTAACTGAAAAAGTGTCATGATTATGTCTGCATTGGCAAAAGGATTCTGATTAGTCCTTTACTGGCTTTCCTGGAGGGGGCTACTAAGTGGAGGTAATCATAAGAAAATGATTGGAAAATCAACAAAAGGGTAACATTCTGTCTAGTGGATGTGGGATGTCAGAAGTCTGAGTGTAGCAGGAAAACCAGAAAATCTGAAAAGGGAAATGCAAAAACTGTATACAGATTTGGTAGGAATTAATGATGTGAAATGGGAAGATGATAAGGATCTGGTCAGACAAATATGGAGTAATATTAAGAGCAGCAGGGAATGTTATAACAGAAGTATGCTTTGTTATGAATAGGAATGTAGGACAAAGAGTGAGTTTCTCTGAGCAGTTTAGCGATTGAGTTATTCTCACCAGAAACAACATCAATCCAATGCCAGAAAATGAAGTGATGGGTGAATGTTGTATGAGGGCAATGAGTGGATGGTTCAGTACATAAAGGGATATGAAAATCTAACAAAGGACTGGAACGCCATAGCAGGAAAAACAATATAAGACATAATCATGGGAGAAAATTAGCCTCCTAATAGGAATAACAGAAGAGAGATTCCTCACTTCTGCAATAAATTTCAGATAGTTATAGCAAAAATACTGTTCAAGCATCACCAGAAGAGAAAATATAACACGAGGAGTAGATACATCTGAAAAAGACCTGGAGACACAATAAGCTTCAGCTAGATAAAATCACAGAGAGAAAAGATTTTGAAAGCAGATATTAGACTTTAAGGCATACTTAGAAGCAGATACAGACTCACATTTCAGTTTTGAGATGATTCGCTGAAGTTTAAGTGAGGTGTTTGGAATTCCCTGAGGCTGTAGGTACAGTGGTGATGAGTAAGTAGTTCAGTTGTTGAGAAGTTGATGACCATAAATTACAGTCAGTTAAAGAAGCTATGTGGCAAATATAAATACTAGAAGTTAACTATGGAAACAACACCACTGTTCTAGCAACAGATGGGACGCTCAGTCTACGTCATCTTCAGCCAATGATGTCACTGAAGTATGGTATGGAGGGGTGTAGTGTGAGCACACTGCTTTCCCAATTGTTGTTGGATTAACAGATCTGGTTCTGCTACTGCTCAGTCAAATATCTCTTCGTCTGGCATCATGAGGCTGAATGCACCCCATTCTAGTCCTTACACCAAGGGAAAATCCCTGGCGTACAAGGAATCAGAAATGAATGCTGTCCAATAAGCTACACAGGTGGAAAACTGTTGAAAGGCTTAGGTAAAAGAAGGCATAACTTAACTGATAATGAAAGAAGGAAATATAAAAAAGTTCATGTCTTCAAGCTGATTACTGTTCATGTTTGTTGTTGTTGTGGTCTTCAGTCCTGAGACTGGTTGGATGCAGCTCTCCATGCTACTCTATCCTGTGCAAGCTTCTTCATCTCCCAGTACCTTCTGCAACCTACATCCTTCTGAATCTGCTTAGTGTATTCATATCTTGGTCTCCCTCTACGATTTTTACCCTACACGCTGCCCTCCAATACTAAATTGGTGATTTCTTGATGCCTCAGAACATGTCCTACCAACCGATCCCTTCTTCTAGTCAAATTGTGCCACAAATTTCTCTTCTCCCCAATTCTACTCAATACATCCTCATTAGTTATATGATGTACCCATCTAATCTTCAGCATTCTTCTGTAGCACCACATTTTGAAAGCTTCTATTCTCTTCTTGACCAAACTATTTATCGTCCATGTTTCACTTCCATACATGGCTACAATCCATACAAATACTTTCAGAAATGATTTCCTGACACTTAAATCTATACTCGATGTTAACAAATTTCTCTTCTTCAGAAACGCTTTCCCTGCCATTGCCAGTCTACATTTTATATCCTCTCTACTTTGACCATCATCAGTTATTTTGCTCCCCAAATAGCGAAACTTCTTTACTACTATAAGTGTCTCATTTCCAGATCTAATTCCCTCAGCATCACCCGACTTAATTCGACTACATTCCATTATCCTCATTTTGCTTTTGTTGATGTAGATCTTATATCCCCCTTTCAAGACACTGTCCATTCCATTCAACTGCTCTTCCAAGTCCTTTGCTGTATCTGACAGTATTACAATGCCATCGACAAACCTCAAAGTTTTTATTTCTTCTCCATGGATTTTAATACCTACTCTGAATTTTTCTATTGTTTCCTTTACTGCTTGCTCAATATACAGATTGAATAACATCGGGGATAGGCTACAACCCTGTCTCACTCCATCCCCAACCACTGTTTCCCTTTCATGTCACTTGACTCTTATAACTGACATCTAGTTTCTGTACAAATTGTAAATAGCTTTCACTCCCTGTATTTGACCCTTGCCACTTTGAGAATTTGAAAGAGAGTATTCCAGTCAACATTGTCAAAAGCTTTCTCTAAGTCTACAAATGCTAGAAACATAGGTTAGCCTTCCCTTAATCTATCTTCTAAGGTAAGTCGTAGGGTCAGTATGGCCTCACGTGTTCCAATATTTCTGCGGAATCCAAACTGATCTTCTCCAAGGTCGGCTTCTACCAGATTTTCCATTCGTCTGTCAACATCTGCTTTCTTCGGGATTGGAATTATTATACTCTTCTTGAAGTCTGAGGGTATTTCGCCTGTCTCATACATTTTGCTCACCAGATGGTAGAGATTTGTCAGGACTGGTTCTCCCAGGGCTGTCAGTAGTTCTAATGGAATGTTGTCTACTCCCAGGGCCTTGTTTCGACTTAGGTCTTTCAGTGCTCTGTCAAACTCTTCACGCAGTATCTTATCTCCCATTTCATCTTCATCTACATCCTCTTCCATTTCCATAATATTGTCCTCAATTACATCACCCTTATATAGACCCTCTATATACTCCTTCCACCTTTCTACTTTCCCTTCTTTGCTTAGAACTGGGTTTCCATCTGAGCTCTTGATATTCATGCAAGTGGTTCTCTTTTCTCCAACGGTCTCTTTAATTTTCCTGTAGGCTGTATCTATCTTATCCCTAGTGAGATAAGCCTCTACCTCTTTACATTTGTCCTCTAGCCATCACTGCTTAGCGATTTTCCACTTCCTGTCGATCTCATTTTTGAGACGTTTGTATTCCTTTTTGCCTGCTTCATTTACTGTATTTTTATATTTTCTCCTTTGATCAAATAAATTCAATATTTCTTCTGTTACCCATGGATTCCTACTAGCCCTCGTCTTTTTACCTACTTGATCCTCTGCTGCCTTCACTACTTCATCCCTCAGAGCTACCCACTCTTCTTCTACTGTATTTCTTTCCCCCATTTCTGTCAATTGTTCCCTTATGCTCTCCCTGAAACTGTGTACAACCTCTGGTTTAGTCAGTTTATCCAGGTCCCATTTTCTTAAATGCCCACCTTTTTGCAGTTTCTTCAGTTTTAATCTACAGTTCATAGCCAATAGATTGTGGTCAGAGTCCACATCTGCCCCTGGAAATGTCTTACAATTGAAATCCTTGTTCCTAAATCTCTGTCTTACCATTATATAATCTATCTGATACCTTCTAGTATCTCTAGGATTCTTCCACGTGTACAACCTTCTTTTATGATTCTTGAACCAAGTGTTAGCTATGATTAAGTTATGCTCTGTGCAAAATTTCTCTTTCATGTCTTACCCCCAATCCATATTCACCTACTATGTTTCCTTCTGTCCCTTTTCCTACTCTCGAATTCCAGTCACCCATGACTATTAAATTTTTGTCTCCCTTCACTACCTGAATAATTTCTTTTATCTCATCATGTTGTTGTTGTTGTGGTCTTCAGTCCTGAGACTGGTTTGATGCAGCTCTCCATGCTACTCTATCCTGTGCAAGCTTCTTCATCTCCCAGTACCTACTGCAACCTACATCCTTCTGAATCTGCTTAGTGTATTCATCTCTTGGTCTCCCTCTACGATTTTTACCCTCCACGCTGCCCTCCAATGCTAAATTTGTGATCCCTCCATGCCTCAGAACATGTCCTACCAACCGATCCCTTCTTCTAGTCAAGTTGTGCCACAAACTTCTCTTCTCCCCAATCCTATTCAATACCTCCTCATTAGTTACGTGATCTACCCACCTTATCTTCAGCATTCTTCTGTAGCACCACATTTCGAAAGCTTCTATTCTCTTCTTGTCCAAACTAGTTATCGTCCATGTCTCACTTCCATACATGGCTACACTCCATACAAATACTTTCAGAAACGACTTCCTGACACCTAAATCTATATTCGATGTTAACAAATTTCTCTTCTTGAGAAACGCTTTCCTTGCCATTGCCAGTCTACATTTTATATCCTCTCTACTTCGACCATCATCGGTTATTTTACTCCCTAAATAGCAGAACTCCTTTACTACTTTAAGTGTCTCATTTCCTAATCTAATTCCCTCAGCATCACCCGACTTAATTTGACTACATACCATTATCCTCGTTTTGCTTTTGTTGATGTTCATCTTATATCCTCCTTTCAAGACACTGTCCATTCCGTTCAACTGCTCTTCCAAGTCCTTTGCTGTCTCTGACAGAATTACAATGTCATCGGCGAACCTCAAAGTTTTTACTTCTTCTCCATGAATTTTAATACCTACTCCGAATTTTTCTTTTGTTTCCTTTACTGCTTGCTCAATATACAGATTGAATAACATCGGGGAGAGGCTACAACCCTGTCTCACCCCTTTCCCAACCACTGCTTCCCTTTCATGCCCCTCGTCTCTTATAACTGCCATCTGGTTTCTGTACAAATTGTAAATAGCCTTTCGCTCCCTGTATTTTACCCCTGCCACCTTCAGAATTTGAAAGAGAGTATTCCAGTCAACATTGTCAAAAGCTTTCTCTAAGTCTACAAATGCTAGAAATGTAGGTTTGCCTTTTCTTAATCTATTTTCTAAGATAAGTCGTAGGGTCAGTATTGCCTCACGTGTTCCAACATTTCTACGGAATCCAAACTGATCTTCCCCGAGGTCGGCTTCTACCAGTTTTTCCATTCATCTGTAAAGAATTCGCGTTAGTATTTTGCAGCTGTGACTTATTAAACTGATAATTCGGTAACTTTCACATCTGTCAACACCTGCTTTCTTTGGGATTGGAATTATTATATTCTTCTTAAAGTCTGAGGGTATTTCGCCTGTCTCATACATCGTGCTCACCAGATGGTAGAGTTTTGTCATGACTGGCTCTCCCGAGGCCATCAGTAGTTCTAATGGAATGTTGTCTACTCCCGGGGCCTTGTTTTGACTCAGGTCTTTCAGTGCTCTGTCAAACTCTTCATGCAGTATCTTATCTCCCATTTCATCTTCATCTACGTCCTCTTCCATTTCCATAATATTGTCCTCAAGTACATCGCCCTTGTATAAACCCTCTATATACTCCTTCCACCTTTCTGCTTTCCCTTCTTTGCTTAGAACTGGGTTTCCATCTGAGCTCTTGATATTCATACAAGTGGTTCTCTTCTCTCCAAAGGTCTCTTTAATTTTCCTGTAGGCAGTATCTATCTTACCCCTAGTGAGACAAGCCTCTACATCCTTACATTTGCCCTTAGCCATCCCTGCTTAGCCAATTTGCACTTCCTGTCGATTTCATTTTTGAGACGTTTGTATTCCTTTTTGCCTGCTTCATTTACTGCATTTTTATATTTTCTCCTTTCATCAATTAAATTCAATATTTCTTCTGTTACCCAAGGATTTCTATTAGCCCGCGTCTTTTTACCTACTTGATCGTCTGCTGCCTTCACCACTTCATCCCTCAGAGCTACCCATTCTTCTTCTACTGTATTTCTTTCCCCCATTCCAGTCAATTGTTCCCTAATGCTCTCCCTGAAACTCTCTACAACCTCTGGTTCTTTCAGTTTATCCAGGTCCCATCTCCTTAAATTCCCACCTTTTTGCAGTTTCTTCAGTTTCAATCTGCAGTTCATAACCAATAGATTGTGGTCAGAATCTACATCTGCCCCAGGAAATGTCTTACAATTTAAAACCTGGTTCCTAAATCTCTGTCTTACCATTATATAATCTATCTGAAACCTGTCAGTATCTCCAGGCTTCTTCCATGTATACAGCCTCCTTTCATGATTCTTGAACCATGTGTTAGCTATGATTAAGTTATGCTCTGTGCAAAATTCTACAAGGCGGCTTCCTCTTTCATTCCTTCCCCCCAATCCATATTCACCTACTATGTTTCCTTCTCTCCCTTTTCCTACTGACGAATTCCAGTCACCCATGACTATTAAATTTTCGTCGCCCTTCACTACCTGAATAATTTCTTTTATCTCGTCATACATTTCATCTATTTCTTCATCATCTGCAGAGGTAGTTGGCATATAAACTTGTACTACTGTAGTAGGCATGGGCTTTGTGTCTATCTTGGCCACAATAATGCGTTCACTATGCTGTTTGTAGTAGCTAACCCGCACTCCTATTTTTTTATTCATTATTAAACCTACTCCTGCATTACCCCTATTTGATTTTGTATTTATAACCCTGTAATCACCTGACCAAAAGTCTTGTTCCTCCTGCCACCGAACTTCACTAATTCCCACTATATCTAACTTTAACCTATCCATCTCCCTTTTTAAATTTTCTAACCTACCTGCCCGATTAAGGGATCTGACATTCCACGCTCCGATCCGTAGAACGCCAGTTTTCTTTCTCCTGATAACGACGTCCTCTTGAGTAGTCCCCGCCCGGAGATCCGAATGGGGGACTATTTTACCTCCGGAATATTTTACCCAAGAGGACGCCATCATCATTTAATCATACAGTAGAGCTGCATGTCCTCGGGAAAAATTACGGCTGTAGTTTCCCCTTGCTTTCAGCCGTTCGCAGTACCAGCACAGCAAGGCCGTTTTGGTTAATGTTACAAGGCCAGATCAGTCAATCATCCAGACTGTTGCCCCTGCAACTACTGAAAAGGCTGCTGCCCCTCTTCAGGAACCACATGTTTGTCTGGCCTCTCAACAGATACCCCTCCGTTGTGGTTGCACCTACGGTACGGCCATCTGTATCGCTGAGGCACGCAAGCCTCCCCACCAACGGCAAGGTCCATGGTTCATGGTTCATCTCATCATACATTTCATCAATTTCTTCATCATCTGCAGAGCTAGTTGGCATATGAACTTGTACTACTGTAGTAGTCATGGGTTTCATGTCTAACTTGGCCACAATAATACATTCACTATGCTGTTTGTAGTAGCTTACCCGCATTCCTATTTTTTTATTCATTATTAAACCTACTCCTGCATTATCCCTATTTGATTTTGTATTTATAACCCTGTATTCACCTGACCAAAAGTCTTGTTCCTCCTGCCACCAAACTTCCCTAATTCCCACTATATTTAACTTTAACCTATCCATTTCCCTTTTTAAATTTTCTAACCAACCTTCCGGATAAAGGAATCTGACATTCCATGCTCCGATCTGTAGAACGCCAGTTTTCTTTCTCCTGATAATGACGTCCTCTTGAGTAGTCCCCGCCTGGAGATCCAAATGGGGGACTATTTAACCTCCAGAATATTTTACCCAAGAGGACACCATCATCATTTAACCATACAGTAAAGCTGCATGCCCTTGGAAAAAATTACAGCTGTAGTTTTCCCTTGCTTTCAGCCATTCGCAGTACCAGCACAGCAAGGCCGCTTTGGTTAGCATTACAAGGTCAGATCAGTCAATCATCCAGACTGTAGCCGGTGCCAATACTGAAAAGGCTGCTGCCCCTTTTCAGGAACCACATGTTTGTCTGGCCTCTCAACAGATACCCCTCCATTGTGGCTGCACTTACAGTAAGGCTATCTGTATCACTGAGGAGGGGCTACTGTTCATACCTGGAGTAAAAATAACCAAAATTCCGAGACATAAAAACATGTAGAATAAGGGAAAGATGACCACTTACCTGTTTAGGAAAGGTAAGTGGTGCACAGAAACACATAATAGGAAACAGTTAACACTAGCTTTTGAGTTCTTCCTCTTTTTCTAGCATGGGTGCACACATTCACACACAACTACACAGACACCTAAACATAGAGACAAGTGGAAGTGGTGAGACTGACCATTCCTGTGTAGGTAAGTGGTTGCCTTTCCCTTATTTTATGTAATTTTCCAAACTTTGAGTAATTAATGTTTCATGCATATTGCATGCATTTTGTTTTCTTCTAACAGAATGGACTTTTTACAGTACTAGTGTAATGGGGTTTGAACTTTTATCCACAGGAAGTGCTCTGAATGAGACAGGGCACTCTTTCTTGTTCAAGATTTTTAATCCCAGGAGATATCCATCCCTTTTCCATTCTTATGTTAAATGATCTTCAAGGGATAAACAAGATTCAACGTACTGTAGGAATATGTTTAAGAAAGAGTTAAATTTTCCACACGCACTGTTTGCTTTTTTAATCTCTTACACCTTTAATTCATGTAAATTCTTGCAAAATGCCATGTTTGAGACAGTGTTTATTATTCTTTGCCACAATTTTTTTCTTCTGTAAGGTGACCATGAGGAAGAGATTGAATGACCAACAAAAGGATAATGTTCTATGAGTCAGAGCGTGGAATGTCAGAAGCCTGAACATGGTAGGGAAGCTAGACAACTTGAAAAGGGAAATTAATACTAACAAAGAGATAGAGGGGCTGGCCAGTAATTACCTCAGCTCAGTACAGCCAATAGATACACAAAACAGAACAGAAAATTTACATTCCTAGCTGTAATGTAATGTAAATTGTCTGTTCTGTTGTGTATCTATTGGCTGTACTGAGCTGAGGTAAGTACTGGCCAGCCCCTCTATCTCTTTGTTAGTATTTGTTTCACATCTTTATATGAGATTTTCTTTTAATCATTTTGAAAAGGGAAATTCAAAGTCGCAATCTAGATATAGTAGGGTCAATGAAGTGAAATGCAAAGAAGACAAAGATTTGTGATCAGATGAGTATAGGATATTGAACAGCAGCAGAAAATCGTATAACAGCAGTAGGATTTGTTATGAATAGGAAGGAAGGGCAGAGAGTGTGTTATTACGAACAGTTCAGTGATGGGGCTATTCTTATCAGAATTGACAGAAAACTAGCACTGACAACAATAGTTCAGGCATATATGCCAACATCCCAAGCTGAAGATGAAGAGAGAGAAAAAGTATATGAGGATACTGAAAGGGTTACTGGAGAATATGGGCTTGGGACAATGCACGAGAGAGGAGAAAGACAAATTGAGTTCTGTAATAAATTTCAGCTAATAGCAAATACTGTGTTCAAGAATCACAAGAGGAGGAGGTATACTTGGAAAAGGCTGGGTGATATGGGAAGATCTCAGTTAGATTACATCATGATCAGACAGAGATTCAGAAATCAGATACTGGTTAGTAAGGCATACCCAGGAGCAGATATAGGCACAGATCACAATGTAGTAGTGCGAAGAGTAGCATGAAGTTTAAGAGATTAGCCAAGAAGAATCAATAAACAAAAAAGTGGTAGATGGAAGTGCCATGGAATGACGAGGTATCCTTGGAGTTCTCTAAGGCTATAGATACAGCAATAAGGAATAACTCAGTAGGCAGTATAGCTTAAGAGGAACAGACATCACTAAAAAGGGCAATCACAGAAGTTGGAAAGAAAGTCATATGTACAAAGAAGGTAATTGCAAAGAAACCATGGGTAACAGAAGAAATACATTTGTTGATCAATGAAAGAAGGAAGTACAAAAACGTTCAGGGAAATTCATGGGTACAGAAGTACAAACCACTGAGAAATAAAACAAAAAGGAACTGCAAGGAAGCTAAGACGAAATGGTTGCATGAAAAATGTGGAGAAATTGGAAAAGAAATTATTATTGGAAGAACTGATTCAGCATACAGGAAAGTCAAAACAATCCTCAGTGAAATTAAAAGCAAGAATGGTAACATTAAGAGTGCAACAGGAATTCCACTGTTAAATGCAGAGGAGACAGCAGATAAGTGGAACGAGTACATGAAGGCCTCTGTGAGGGGGAAGATTTGTCTAACACGGCAGAAGAAGAAACGAGCAGTCGATTTAGAATAGATAGGGGATCCAGTATTAGAAATGGAAATTACAAGAGCTTTGGAGAACTTGAGATTAAATATGGCAGAAGGCATAGATGACATTCCATCAAATTTTCGAAAACCACTGGGGGAAGTGGCAAAAAAACAACTATTCACATTGGTGTGTATAATGTATGACTCTGGCAACACCCCATCAGACTTTTGGAAAAATATCGTCCACGCATTTCTGAGGACTGTGTGAGCTTACAAGTGAAAGAATTATCACACAGTCAGCTTAACAGCTCATGTATCTCAATTGCTGACAAGAATAATATACAGAAGGATGGAAAAGAAAATTGAGGATGTGTTATATGATGATCAGTTTTGCTTTAGGTAACGTAAAGGCAGCAAGAGGCAATTCTGACATTTCAGTTGATAGTGGAAGTAAGACTAAAGAAAAATCAAGACACATTCATAGGATTTGTTGACCTGGCAAAAGAGTTCGGCAGTGTAAAATGGTGCAAGATGTTTGAAATTCTGAGAAAAATAAGGATAAGCTATAGGGAGAGATGGATAATATACAATATGTACAAGAGCCAAGAGAGAATAACAAGAGTGGATGAACAAGAACAAAGGGCTCGGATTAAAAAGAGTGTAAGACAGGGATGTAGACTTTCACCTCTTTTGTTCAATCTCTACAGTGAAGAAGCAATGATGGAAATAAAAGAAATGTTCAGGAGTGGAATTAAAATTCAAGATGAAAGGATATCAATGATATGATTCACTTATGACACTGCTATCTTAAGTGAAAGTGAAGAAGAATTACATGAACTGCTGAATGGAATGAACAGTCTTCTGAGTACAGAACTGGATTGAGAGTTAATCAAAGAAAGACAAAAGTAATGAGAACTAGCAGAAATGTGAACAGCAAGAAACTTAAAAATCAGGATTGATGGTCACAAAGCAAATGAAGTTAAGGAATTCTGCTATCTAGGCAGTAAAATATCCAGTGATGGACAGAGCAGACTAGCAATGGCAAAAAGCACATTTCTGGCCAAGAGAAGTCTATTAGTATCAAACGTAGTCCTTAATTTGAGGAAGAAATTCATAAGAATGTACATTTGGAACATAACATTGTATGGTAGTGAAACATAGATCATGTGAAAACCAGAACAGAAGAGAATCAAAGCATTTGAGATGTGGTGCTACAGATGAAGGTTGAAAATTAGCTGCACTGATAAGGTAAGGAATGAGGAGGTTCTCTGGAGAACTGGCGAGTAAAGAAATATTTAGAAAACACTGGCAAGGAGAAAGGACAGGTTGATACAACATATGTTAAGACATCAGGCAATTACTTCTGTGGTGATAGAGAGGTTGGAATACATCCAGCAAATAATTGAGAACTTAGGTTGGAAGTGCTACTCTGAGATGAAGAGGTTGGTCCAGGAGGAGAATTCATGGTAGGCCGCATCAAACCAGTCAGAAGACTGATGACAAAAAAAAACCTGTAATCTAAACAGACAGCATAGCATATTTTATTTTTGACATTTGATCATTGTGGCAAGATAAGCCATTGAATATGCTTTTGAATGTAAATCACTAGAAGTAGGCAAGTCTAAAAACTCACCAGCTTTTCTCCTATGTTGTTCAGTGGGAACTTTACTGTGAAAACTAATCCAAAGTTGAAAAGATTGCATCAAAATTGAGACATACCAATGTTGAGATTGTATCTGTTCTGAGCTGCCATGATTGGCCTCATTTAAATTCTTATATCAGAAGAGTTGGAATGGCTGCTTATTTTGGGTGCAGGGTTAAATATTAATTTCAGCTGTTGATGTCAGTAGGTGAAATTATGCAAGGCATGGCCTTTACTTCAACAGGAAAGGAAAGGGTAAACAGGCTGGGCTAATAGAAAACTTAGGAGGAGGAGGGTGGCACTGTCATGAATAAAAAATACCACAGTTACAAGTGTCACAGCAGCACCTTTTTTAGTATAGGAAGGTCAAAAAGAAATAAAGTTTTATGAAAGGTTAGGACTGAAACAAAACTTCAATTTGAGAAGGAAACTGAACAAAATAATAATGGCCTTCTGCATCAGATCAAACAGTTGTTGGTTGAAAATGTTCAGCAATCAAGAAGATAGTCAGTAAAACAAAATTTTAATGTTTTTGTAAACTCTTCAAAGAAGTGAACAGTGCTCACAATATGAAAGAAAAATACAACATATTTATTACTGGAAATAAAGTCCTTACCTTATTTAAAAGGTGTTCTCTCCCAAAGTAACACAAATTAGGGCAAAGTCTACAAAGAATCCATGAATTATTCAACAAAGAAATGTATCTTGTAAGGTGAAAAGGAAACTGTTTCTGTCAGTCAGAAACAGGTCTGATGTTGATGCTATAGATCCCTGAAAACCATACTGCAAAACATTGAAGGTTATTGCAAAATAGCAGTTTGGGAAAAGATGTCAAAATGTAAATCTCGATCTGGTGTGGGGTGACAAAGCCTTAGACAGAGTGACATCCACAAAATTGCTGGCGATTCATGTGGATGAAAACTTAAATTTTAATGACCACATAATAAAACTTGCACAGAAACTTAATTCAGCCTGTTTTGCCCTCATAATTATTGCAAATGTTTGTACCTCAGAGGGTGCCAGAATGGCATATTTCGGCTATTTTCAATCTCTTGCCACATACGGAATAATACTTTGGGGTTCCACAACAGGGCGCCTAAAACAAATTTTTTTGTTGCAGAAGAGGGCCATCTGAATAATAACTCACAGTCATCCACAGACACACTGCAAACCCATATTCAAAAAACTTAGAATACTTACTAAACCATCATTATACATATACAAATGTCTATTGTATGTCAGGACCCACATTGCAGATTTTCAGACAAATGCCGACTTTCATAACTACAATACCCGTAATAGCGCAGCACTCCATACTCAGCGAACAAAAAGAATGAATACACAAAGGCTTGTGAGCCATATCGGTGCAAAACTGTACAATGCACTGCCAGTCAACATCAGGCAGTTAGAAGACGATAACAAATTTAAAACAGAATTTAAAAAATTTCTAGTAGAACAATGTTTTTATTCTGTAAATGACTATGTAGGTCAATAAATTTTTTTCTGATGATATTATAAAGGCAAAATAGAAAATACTCTACTCTATCTGTACCTAATCATTCATTACCTAATCATTCATTACATTTACATACTTAAAGCACAGCTGTTGTGTGATGTAAATATATACTTAAGCAGTGTTGTGTATATAAGGACTTGCTGTTTAGGGAGGACAAAACTAAAGCCTTATGAAAAACAGACTATGCATTTAAAATAACAAGCAGGGATGTATATAGGCTATATTAATTTCATTGTATTATTATTAACTTCATTGTATTATTTTGTTTAGTACTTTTTTACATATATATTGTTTGTGTCCCATTTCTTTGAAATGGCTTACATGTACCCTTGACAATATCCATACAATATTTATTGTCAACGGATAGATGAATAAAATAAACAAATAAAATTGAAAACAGTAATACAGATACCAAAGTAAATGCATTACAAGAAAAATAGCCACACCAGATAACAAAATAAAGAGAGGATGGGATATGGCAAAGGAGGAGACTGATAGAACCACAAATGAATAGGAGGAGATAGCATTAAGAGTAAAAGATACATTGGTAACAGATGTGCGCAGTTTTGCGAAACATTTTAATGAGCCTTTTACCAAAAGATGGAGTTGTCAGATTTAGCAGAGGGTATCATGGAATGTCTCAGACCAGCCATTACAAATCACTTCAGTAAAACAATATGACCTTTACTACACTGGAAGTAATGTCAACCATAAAATCTTTAAAATCAAAAAATTCTAGAAATTATGATAAAACATCAACAAGGTTAACTAAAGAATTTTCTTCTAAGTTTAGTAAAACATTATGTTATTTGTGAAAAATCATTTATCAGTGCAATTTTTCTTGAATGGTCAAAATATGCTGCTGTTAAACCTTTGTATAAGAAAGGAGATAAATAAATACCACTAATTTTCCTTCCAATTTCACTTTTGCCAGAATTCTCAAAAATTTTGGAAAAGATAATATCAAATTCACTTCTCAATCATCTAACTACAAATAATACACTACCTGACAAAAAAGTAAAGCACCAAGAAGACATACTCAGATGTGAATGTAACTTCATATACTGACACAGTATCGGTGGGTATGTGAATGATGGAGTTGCAATTCTCTATGACAGCTAGAACAACAATGAGAGTACATTATGTTTGTTCATGTTTAGTGTTGTTACCAGATCTGGTAGGATATAGAAGGGACACAAACAGTATCAGATAATGAGTGACTGTTGTGGAGAACACAGAGATGCCTCACAATCAAGTGGGAAAGTATTATCAACAGAGCTTGAAAGAGGCATCATTGTGGGTCTCCATTTGACTGGCTGATCAGATTGTGCAGTATCTACATTTGTGGAACATATGAATTGGGTGATGGAGTGTATAGGAACATGAGGGCAGGCATAGGTACCATGAAAGTCCCAGTTGACCACATGTGACCATCACGAGGGAGTATCACCGTATTGTGCACTAAGCATATTGCAGGCCCTTCATATCTGTGCATGCCATCTGAGAACAAGTAATTGACTCCATGTAGCATTCCACATCATCCTTCATCGTTGGTTGGAGACGAGCAGCAGCTGGTCTAGGAAATTATCATCCCATATATAGGATGCTGTTAGCACTGCAATACAAATGTCCATGTCTGGATTATTGCAGTGACTGAGAAGCATAGACTCCTGGAGTCATGGTGTGGTGGGGCACCTGGTTTGAGCAAATGGTGTTTGTGGGAATTCTGACAAAATAACAACATGCCACAGACCTCCTGTGTCCTCATGTCTTACCTCTCATGCAACAGTAGTGTGGTACCATCTTTCAACATTATTCATACATGGCACATGACTGTGAACTGGCAGCATGGTGCTGATGTAGTCCTGTGACCAGCAAGATACCCAAATCTATCCCCACTAGAAAATGTGTGGGCCAGTTCAGATATCAGCTAACCCCCAGTGTCACTATCCTAAATATCAAGGACGAGTTAACAGTTGTGGGCCAGACAGCCTGCCTCAGGAGAGAATACAAGGCTTTACAGCTCCCTTCCCAACTGAATCATAGATGCGCCCAGGCTAGAGGGGTTGCAATGTTGATAAGTGAGCTCATACTGCTACGTTCTTTGTATCTCTCAGACAGGGAACAAAGGATGTCAATAGAAAAGATTCCTGTATTAAGCTATCATAAATTATCCAATTGGGAACTAATTAGAATGGTGTGTCCCACAATGTTCCATCTTAGGACCCTTATTTTTTCTCATGTATATCACTAATTGTTCGTCAGTAACATGACCATATTCCAATTTTGCTTTTGTTTGCAAATGACACAAACATTGTAATAAATAGCAAATGAAATATAGCTTTAGAAAGTTGGTTGATGGAATTTTCATGGACATTAATAAATGTTTCCTAGCCTATTCTTTGTCACTAAACTTTGAAAAAATATGCTAATTGCGGTTCAGAACAGCAAATATGTTTCCCGCCCATGGATACCTAAAATATGATGACAAGCTGAGAGATGAAGGTAATAGTGTTAAATTTTTGAGATTTTAAGTTGAAGATAAATTCAGCTAGAAGAAGGATACAACATAATTACTGAAGTGCCTACACAAATCTTAATTTACAGTGCAGATGTTGTTAGATGTAGGTGACATAAAAAGTAACTTTGTTAGTTTCAGTTTATAATGTTATACAGAATAATTTTTGGGGGCAACTCATCAAGACAAGATAATGAATACTGAATCCAAAAATAAATAATATGAATTCTTTGTGGTGTGAGCTCAAGAACATACTGCAAAGGCCTGTTTAAGAGAAAGAAATTCACACATTGAGCAAGTCAATAACATGTTGCTCCACCTCTGGCTCTTATGCAGCAGTTATTCAGCTGTGCATTGATTGATAGAGTTGTTGGATGACCTCCTGAGAGACAATGTGCCAAATTCTGTCCAATTAGTGCATTAGATTGTCAAAACCTGAGCTAGTTAGAGGACCCTGCCCATAATGGCACAAATTTTCTCAGTTGCGGAGAGATCTGATGATCATTCTGGCCAAGGTAGGGGTTGGAATGGATTAAGACAAGCAGTAGGAACTCTCACATGTGTGAGCGGGCATTATCTTGCTGAAATGTAAGTGCAGGACAGCTTGCCATGAAGGGCAACAAAACAAGGCAAAGAATATCATCGACATATTGCTGCAGTGTAAGGATACTGTGGATGACGATTAAAAGGGTCATGATATGAAATGGCACCCCATCACTCCTGGTTGTCAGGTCATATGGCAGATGACAGCGGTGGGATGCCAACATGCCTGTCACCTGCCAAATGGCCTGACAGCAAAGAGTGATGATCTAGGGTGCCATTTCTTTTTGTAGCAGCACCTCTTTGGTTGCCACTTACAGCACCCTTACAGCACAGCAGTAGGCCAATGATATTCTATGTGCAGTTTGTTGCCCTTCATGGCAAGCTATCCTGAGCTTGCATTTCAGCATGATAATGACTACCTGCACTTGGCAGGAGTTTCTACTGCTTGTCTTCATGCTTGTCAAACCCTATCTTGGCCAGGAATATCCTGTAATCTCTTCCCAAATGAGAATGTCTGGAGAATTATAGGCAGAACCCACCAGTAATCTCGAAATCTAACATGCCAGTTAGATAGAATTTGGCATGATGTTCCTCAGAAGGACATCCAACAACTGTCTCAAGTCAAATTACGGCTTTGCATAAGGGCAAGAGGTGGATCAATGCATTATTGACTTTGTTGAATTTGTGAAGCTCTTTCTCTTGGATGAATCATCCAATTTTTTTAAATTGTAATAATTTGTTTGTTGGTACATGTACATCACATCTTTCAATTTATGTCACATTTAGATAATTCCTTCATGGCAGATAATTTTTTTTCTTAGAGTGTATTTATTCCTTACTGAAACTTGACATAATAAATATATCTCTTTATCAAACCAACAGTTAATTACATGCCATGGAATCAATATTAGAAATAACAATAATTTTGAGAACGACTTAAAGTCACTTACTTTTTGCCCAGATATATGTCCATTATTTAGGAGTGCATATTTCTAATACTTTTCCAGCAGTTATAAAAAATTTAACTACTAATAAATATGAGTTTGAGCCTAATGGATTTATTGATGGCTTCTTATACTCCACTGATGAAATTCTCAGTAGAGCTGGCTGATTTGTACATTATTAATAATATCAAATAATGTGAATTTTATATAAAATCTGACTGCACTGCTGTACCACTCCAGTGTATTAATTTAAGTGCAGCAGATAAGTGCTGTAAATTGATTTTCTCTCCAATGATGGAGTCAGTAAGACAGCCATCACTGCATTAGAACAATGGAGAATTGTATTTCTGTCTTGTTTCTCGAATCGTGCTATAACTGTGAACTGATCTTGAGCTTGAGAACTACATTGCTAATAGCCTTGCAACAGAACCATCCTTCCTTAAAAATATGATATGATTTACACTGATAACATGAACTTCAATAACTGACAACTTTACAGTCATTAACTATATCCTTGAAAATTTATTATTTGTCCATTGATACCATCTTGATCTGGCCTTGTAACACTAACCAAAACGGCCTCGCTGTGGTGGTACTGCGAATGGTTGAAAGCAAGGGGAAACTACAGCCGTAATTTTTCCCAAGGGCATGCAGCTTTACTGTATGATTAAATGATGATGGTGTCCTCTTGGGTAAAATATTCCGGAGGTAAAATAGTCCCCCATTTGAATCTCCAGGCGGGGACTACTCAAGAGGACGTCGTTATCAAGAGAAAGAAAACTGGCACTCTACGGATTGGAGCGTGGAATGTCAGATCCCTTAATCGGGCAGGTAGGTTAGAAAATTTAAAAAGGGAAATGGATAGGTTAAAGTTAAATATAGTGGGAATTAGGGAAGTTTGGTGGCAGGAGGAAAAATACTTTTGGTCAGGTGAATACAGGGCTATAAATACAAAATCAAATAGGGATAATGCAGGAGTAGGTTTAATAACGAATAAAAAAATAGGAACGCGGGTAAGCTACTACAAACAGCATAGTGAATGCATTATTGTGGCCAAGATAGACATGAAGCCCACACCTACTACAGTAGTAAAAGTTTATATTCCAACTAGCACTGCAGATGATGAAGAAATTGATGAAATGAATGATGAGATAAAAGAAATTATTCAGGTAGTGAAGGGAGACAAAAATTTAATAGTCATGGGTGACTGGAATTCGAGAGTAGGAAAAGGGACAGAAGGAAACATAGTAGGTGAATATGGATTGGGGGTAAGACATGAAAGAGGAAGCCATCTGGTAGAATTTTGCACAGAGCGTAACTTAATCATAGCTAACACTTGGTTCAAGAATCATAAAAGAAGGTTATATACATGGAAGAATCCTGGAGATACTAGAAGGTATCAATTAGATTATATAATGGTAAGACAGAGATTTAGGAACAAGAATTTCAATTGTAAGACATTTCCAGGGGCAGATGTGGACTCTGACCACAATCTATTGGTTACGAACTGTAGATTAAAACTGAAGAAACTGCAAAAAGGTGGGAATTTAAGAAGATGGTACTTGGATAAGCTGACTAAACCATAGGTTGTACAGAGTATCAGGTAGAGCATAAGGGAACAATTGACAGAAATGGGGGAAAGAAATACAGTAGAAGAAGAATGGGTAGCTTTGAGGGATGAGGTAGTGAAGGCAGCAGCGGATCAAGTAGCTAAATAGATGAGGGCTAGTAGGAATCCTTGGGTAACAGAAGAAATAGTGAATTTATTTGATCAAAGGAGAAAATATAAAAATGCAGTAAATGAAGCAGGCAAAAAGGAATACAAACGTCTCAAAAATGAGATAGACAGGAAGTGCAAAATGGCTAAGCAGTGATGGCTAGAGGACAAATGAAAGGATGTAGAGGCTTATCTCACTAGGGGTAAGATAGATACTGCCTACAGGAAAATTAAATAGACCTTTGGAGGAAAGAGAACAACTTGCAAGAATATCAAGAGCTCAGATGGAAACCAGTTCTAAGCAAAGAAGGGAAAGCAGAAAGGTGGAAGGAGTATATAGAGGGTCTATATAAGGGTGATGTAATTGAGGACAATATTATGGAAATAGAAGAGGATGTAGATGAAGATGAAATGGGAGATACGATACTGCGTGAAGAGTTTGACAGAGCACTGAAAGACCTGAGTCAAACCAAGGCCCCAGGAGTAGACAACATTCCATTAGAACTACTGACAGCCTTGGGTGAGCCAGTCCTGACAAAACTCTACCATCTTGTGACATGTATGAGACAGGCGAAATACCCTCAGACTTCAAGAAGAATATAATAATTCCAATCCCAAAGAAAGCAGGTGTTGACAGATGTGAAAATAACAGAACTATCAGTTTAATAAGTCACAACTGCAAAATACTAACACGAATTCTTTACAGACGAATGGAAAAACTGGTAGAAGCCGATCTTGGGGAAGATCAGTTTGGATTCCGCAGAAATATTGAAACACGTGAGGCAATACTGACCTTACGACAGAAACCAGATGGCAGTTATAAGAGTCGAGGGGTATGAAAGGGAAGCAGTGGTTGGGAAGGGAGTGAGACAGGGTTTTAGCCACTCCCTGATGTTATTCAATCTGTATACTGAGCAAGCAGTAAAGGAAACAAAAGAAAAATTTGGAGTAGGTATTAAAACCCATGGAGAAGAAATAAAAACTTTGAGGTTCGCCGATGACATTGTAATTCTGTCAGAGACAGCAAAGGACTGGGAAGAGCAGTTGAACGGAATGGACAGTGTCTTGAAAGGAGGATATAAGGTGAACATCAGCAAAAGCAAAATGAGGATAATGGAATGTAGTCAAATTAAGTCGGGTGATGCTGAGGGAATTATATTAGGAAATGATGCACTTAAAGTAGTAAAGCAGTTTTGCTATTTGGGGAGCAAAATAACTGATGATGGTCGAAGTAGAGAAGATATAAAATGTAGACTGGCATTGGCAAGGAATGAGAAGAGAAATTTGTTAACATCGAGTGTAGATTTATGAGTCAGGAAGTCGTTTCTGAAAGTATTTGTATGGAGTGTAGCCATGTATGGAAGTGAAATATGGATGATAAATAGTTTGGACAAGAAGAGAATAGAAGCTTTCGAAATGTGGTGCTACAGAAGAATGCTGAAGATTAGATGGGTAGAGCACATAACTAATGAGGAGGTATTGAATAGAATTGGGGGAAGAGTAGTTTGTGGCACAACTTGACAAGAAGAAGGGACCGGTTGGTAGGACATGTTCTGAGGCATCAAGGGATCACAAATTTAGCATTGGAGGGCAGCGTGGAGGGTAAAAATCGTAGAGGGATACCAAGAGATGAATACACTAAGCAGTTTCAAAATGATGTAGGTTGCAGTAAGTACTGGGAGATGAAGAAGCTTGCACAGGATAGGGTAGCATGGAGAGCTGCATCAAACCAGTCTCAGGACTGAAGACCACAACAACAACGACACCATCTTCAAAGAACAGCATCAGTGCATTATGCAACTGAGCTTCTCAATCAGGTGAAATTACATGGAGTCCCTTCCAATGAACTTGATCTGCAAGTGATGGTTCCAACAATATTACTGCAGAACACTGGGCAGCCACATTGTGTTGATGAAGCAGTTGCTAAAATCTTTAAAGCAGAGTATAACTAAAGCCACCAACTGAACTCTGTGTGCTAAAGCAAAAGTCATCTTCATATCCATGCTCCCCATCAAACCAATGGACATGCTCTTCAGATTGTCTTATCTAGGGATGAAAAACAAGTTACAGTGTACGACTGTTCAAGCAGCTAGCCTCAACTTGGAGAGTCAATGTTTTTCATATGGACAATTTTACCTCCCTTGCGCATGGAAATCAAGTGGAAAAATACACATTTATATTGTTAACAGTTTAAGGCTATAAATAGAGTACAAGTATATTTTGTAAACAGTTTTAATTACAAAAAAAAAAAAAAAAAGTCAAGAGTAACACGCAAAGAAATTAATTAAACTATGTAACAAATAAGTGAGCTAGGAGTATACGACTTTCTGCTGGCAGCTGCTTATCCAACGGCGGCAGAGAGTAGCAGCATTACTGCATATACTAGGCAATCTTGTATCTTAATAACCATTTAAATTTTGTGTCGATTTGTTTGTGCTCTCTGTACATTAGTTCAGATGATCTTTGCACAACAGATTTAGCATGGATAGGGACTGCAACTGCTGTGTTTGGATGCAGGCTGAGTTGGCATCCCTTCGCTCCCAGCTTCAGGTAGTGTTGGCTTCGGTCACACAGCTTGAGGCTGTTGCCAATGGGCATCACTGTGGGGGTCCGGATGGGGATTTGTCGGGGACGGCTAGCTCGTCCCATGCATCCCCCATTCGGGCTACGACTGTGGCTGCCCGGGATACTGTCCACATTGAGGCTGATCCCTCACCTGTGGTAGAGCGGGAGGTCGTCTCGAGGTGTGGCAGGGGGCGAAAGACATTCCGGAGGGCTGGACGGAAGGCCTCTCCAGTTTGTCTGATGAACCAGTTACAGGTGCTGTCTCAGGCTGATACTGATCTTCGGCCAGACATGGCTGCTTGTCCTGTTCAAGAGGTTGCCCCTCAGTCTGCAAGATCCGGATGGTCGCAGAGGGTGGGCTTACTGGTAGTTGGGAGCTCCAACGTCAGGCACGCAATGGGGCTCCTTAGGGATATGGCAACAAGAGAGGGGAAGAAAACCAATGTGCACTCCGTGTGCATACCGGGGGGAGTCATTCCAGATGTGGAAAGGGTCCTTCCGGATGCCATGAAGGGTACAGGGTGCACCCATCTGCAGGTGGTCCCTCATGTCGGCACCAACGATGTGTGTTGCTATGGATCGGAGGAAATCCTCTCTGGCTTCCGGTGGCTATCTGATTTGGTGAAGACTGCCAGTCTCGCTAGTGGGATGAAAGCAGAGCTCACCATCTGCAGCATCGTCGACAGGACTGACTGCAGACCTTTGGTACAGAGCCGAGTGGAGGGTCTGAATCAGAGACTGAGACGGTTCTGCGACCGTGTGGGCTGCAGATTCCTCGACTTGCGCCATAGGGTGGTGGGGTTTCGGGTTCCACTGGATAGGTCAGGAGTCCACTACATGCAGCAAGTGGCTACAAGGGTAGGAGGGGTTGTGTGGCATTGACTGGGCGGTTTTTTAGGTTAGATGGCCTCGGGCAAGTACAGAAAGGGCAACAGCTTCAAAGGGTGTGGGGCAAAGTCAGGACATGCGGGGACCAAGCAGCAATCGATATTGTAATTGTAAACTGTTGAAGCTGCATTGGTAAAATAACAGAACTTCAGGCGCTGATAGAAAGCACCGAAGCTGAAATCGTTATAGGTACAGAAAGCTGGCTGAAGCCAGAGATAAATTCTGCCAAAATTTTTACAAAGGCACAGGCGGTGTTTAGAAAGGATCGATTGCATGCGACCGGTGGTGGCGTGTTTGTCGCTGTTAGTAGTAGTTTATCCTGTAGTGAAGTAGAAGTGGAAAGTTCCTGTGAATTATCATGGGTTGAGGTTACACTCAACAACCGAGCTAGGTTAATAATTGGCTCCTTTTACTGACCTCCCGACTCAGCAGCATTAGTGGCAGAACAACTGAGAGAAAATTTGGAATACATTTCACATAAATTTTCTCAGCATGTTATAGTCTTAGGTGGAGATTTCAATTTACCAGATATAGATGGGGACACTCAGATGTTTAGGATGGGTGGTAGGGACAGAGCATCGAGTGACATTATACTGAGTGCACGATCCGAAAATTACCTCGAGCAATTAAACAGAGAACCGACTCGTGGAGATAACATCTTGGACCTACTGATAACAAACAGACCCAAAATTTTTGACTCTGTAAGTGCAGAACAGGGAATCAGTGATCATAAGGCCGTTGCAGCATCTCTGAATATGGAAGTTAATAGGAATATAAAAAAAAGGGAGGGAGGTTTATCTGTTTAGCAAGAGTAATAGAAGGCAGATTTCAGACTACCTAACAGATCAAAATGAAAATTTCTGTTCCAACACTGACAATGTTGAGTGTTTATGGAAAAAGTTCAAGGCAATCGTAAAATGCATTTTAGACAGGTACGTGCCGAGTAAAACTGTGAGGGACGGGAAAAACCCACCATGGTTCAACAACAAAGTTAGGAAATTACTGCGAAAGCAAAGAGAGCTTCACTGCAAGTTTAAACACAGCCAAAACCTCTCAGACAAACAGAAGCTAAAAGATGTCAAAGTTAGCGTAAGGAGGGCTATGCGTGAAGAGTTCAGTGAATTCGAAAGTAAAATTCTATGTACCAACTTGACAGAAAATTCTTGGAAGTTCTGGTCTTATGTTAAATCAGTAAGTGGCTCGAAACAGCATATCCAGACACTCCGGGATGATGATGGCATTGAAACAGAGGATGACACGCGTAAAGCTGAAATACTAAACACCTTTTTCCAAACCTGTTTCACAGAGGAAGACCGCACTGCAGTTCCTTCTCTAAATCCTCGCACAAACGAAAAAATGGCTGACATCGAAATAAGTGTCCAAGGAATAGAAAAGCAACTGGAATCACTCAACAGAGGAAAGTCTACTGGACCTGACGGGATATCAGTTTGATTCTACACAGAGTACGCGAAAGAAATTTCCCCCCTTCTAACAGCCGTGTACCGCAAGTCTCTAGACAAGCGGAAGGTTCCAAATGATTGGAAAAGAGCACAGGTAGTCCCAGTCTTCAAGAAGGGTCGTCGAGCAGATGCGCAAAACTATAGACCTATATCTCTGACATCGATCTGTTGTAGAATTTTAGAACATGTTTTTTGCTTGAGTATCATGTCGTTTTTGGAAACCCAGAATTTACTCTGTAGGAATCAACATGGATTCCGGAAACAGCGATCGTGTGAGACCCAACTCACTTTATTTGTTCATGAGACCCAGAAAATATTATATACAGGCTCCCAGTTAGATGCTCTATTCCTTGACTTCTGGAAGGCATTCGATACAGTTCCACACTGTCGCCTGATAAACAAAGTAAGAGCCTATGGAATGTCAGACCAGCTGTGTGGCTGGATTGAAGAATTTTTAGCAAACAGAACACAGCATGTTGTTATCAATGGAGAGACGTCTACAGACGTTAAAGTAACCTCTACCATGCCATAGGGGAGTGTTATGGGACCATTACTTTTCACAATATATATAAATGACCTAGTAGATAGTGTCGGAAGTTCCATGCGGCTTTTTGCGGATGATGCTGTAGTATACAGAGAAGTTGCAGCATTAGAAAATTGTAGCGAAATGCAGGAAGATCTGCAGCAGATAAGCACTTGGTGCAGGGAGTGGCAACTGACCCTTAACATAGACAAATGTAATGTATTGTGAATACATAGAAAGAAGGATCCTTTATTGTATGATTACATGATAGCAGAACAAACACTGGTAGCAGTTACTTCTGTAAAATATCTGGGAGTATGCATGTGGAACGATTTGAAGTGGAATGATCATATAAAATTAATTGTTGGTAAGGCGGGTACCAGGTTGAGATTCATTGGGGGTGTCCTCAGAAAATGTAGTCCATCAACGAAGGAGGTGGCTTACAAAACACTCGTTCGACCTATACTTGAGTATTGCTCATCAGTGTGGGATCTGTACCAGATCGGGTTGACGGAAGAGATAGAGAAGATCCAAAGAAGAGCAGCGCGTTTCATCACAGGGTTATTTGGTAACCATGATAGCGTTACGGAGATGTTTAGCAAACTCAAGTGGCAGACTCTGCAAGAGAGGCGCTCTGCATCGCGGTGTAGCTTGCTCGCCAGGTTTCGCGAGGGTGCGTTTCTGGATGAGGTATTGAATATATTGTTTCCCCCTACTTATACCTCCCGAGGAGATCACGAATGTAAAATTAGAGAGATTCGAGCGCGCACGGAGGCTTTCAGACAGTCGTTCTTCCCACGAACCATACGCGACTGGAACAGAAAAGGGAGGTAATGACAGTGGCACGTAAAGCGCCCTCTGCCACGCACCGTTGGGTGGCTTGCAGAGTATAAATGTAGATGTAGATGTAGAATGTCAAATACCATACATGTTACTTGTCAATCTATACAAATGACTGGTAACTTACCTCTAGAAAAAAAAAGTAGCTCTTATAGCAACAAGGACATGCAGAAAGAAAGCAGATACAAACACAAAAAATATTTAGAACTTCAGATTATAAAAACCAAGACAAAAATGTAAGAATACAATGTGAGATGAAAAAGTCATCAGTTTTCCAAGAGAAAAGGGAGGTAATGACAGTGGCACGTAAAGCGCCCTCTGCCACGCACCGTTGGGTGGCTTGCAGAGTATAAATGTAGATGTAGATGTAGAATGTCAAATACCATACATGTTACTTGTCAATCTATACAAATGACTGGTAACTTACCTCTAGAAAAAAAAAAAAGTAGCTCTTATAGCAACAAGGACATGCAGAAAGAAAGCAGATACAAACACAAAAAATATTTAGAACTTCAGATTATAAAAACCAAGACAAAAATGTAAGAATACAATGTGAGATGAAAAAGTCATCAGTTTTCCAAGAGAAAATGACATGGGATGTAAAGTGATTTTTGATATTTTTCCTACCAGCATGTACAGTGGATCTGTTTGAAAATAGTTAATTATTTCATTTCTGTTGCTTCTAGAATACATAAATAATTTCTTACAATACATGAGCTGTGAGGACGGGGTGTGAGTCGTGCTTGGGTAGCTCAGTTGGCAGAACACTTGCCCGCGAAAGGCAAAGGTCCTGAGTTTGAGTCTCAGTTCAGCACACAGTTTTAATCTGCTAGGAAAGTTTCATATCAGCGCACACTCCTCTGCAGAGTGAAAATCTCATTATGGAAACATCTGCCAGGCTGTGGCTAAGCCATGTCTCCGCAATATCCTTTCTTTCAGGAGTGCAAGACCTGCAAGGTTCGCATGAGAGCTCCTGTAAAGTGTGGAAGGTAGGAGACGAGGTACTGGAGGAAGTAAAGCTGTGAGGACAGGTCGTGAGTTGTGCTTGGGTAGCTCAGTTGGTACAGCACTTGCCCGTGAAAGATAAAGATCCTGAGTTCGAGTCTCGGTCCGGCACATGGTTTTAATCTGCCACGAAAGTTTCATATCAGCGCACACTCTGCTGCAGAGTGAAATCTCATTCTGGAAAAATTTTCATATGGTTAGAAATACTTTTGATCCACAGACCTTTAGTGAAGAGGTCATCAAGAAAGCAGAACATTCTATAAAAAGAAAAATATATAATACTAATTTACAAAAGAAGTGGCGTATTAATATTCCCTCCACAGATCCTTAAAGTGAAATGAGATTCAAGGAAGTGGGCTAAGCAAAAAATATGAAACATAATTTCATCTAAAAGTTAATAATTAACTATCATAAATATGTAAATGTACATGCACTGAAGCCCATAAGTTAATTTTACAACATTACTTACACAGACTGCTTTATTGCACTGAAGATATGGAGATGTCAGTTTTATAACACTCACATTACATACTTGATATTATTAATAACACGTAGATCTACATCTCATAGTTCTACTTTGAAATTGTCAGAAGTGTAAAAAGACTTGGCCACAAATAAATACTTTACAACCATTTTAAATTGTAATTTATTAGTAATAAAACTTTAAAGGTGGGTAGCAAGTACTGAAAATGTACTTCCCTGTATAGTGAACATATTTCTGGATCATATTACGGATTATTTGCCTTCCTGTCATTGACTATATACTTGATTTCGTATCTGACACAATGTTCATGTCATGTGCAAACAAATTATTGCAATGTTACTGATGAAATATCTTTAATATACACAAGCAAAATTAAGTGCCCTAATGGGGAAACTAACGAGGAGGTACTGAAACTGGGGAGAAGAGGAATTTGTGGCCCAGCTTGACTAGAAGAAGGAATTGGTTGGTAGGACATGTTCTGAGGCATCAAGGGATCACTAATTTACTATTGGAGAGCAGCCTGGAGGGTAAAAATCATAGAGGGAGACCAAGAGACTAAGCAGATTCAGAAGGATGTAGGTTGCAGATGAAGGGGCTTGGCATGGAGAGCTGCATCAAACCAGTCTCTGGACTAAGGACTGCAACAACAACAACAATAATAAGGAAACTCATGGGATACAACATGTAATTAGTTCCCAGTTGTGTGGTGACTGATGACTTAATACAGGACTGTTTCTCTTGACACCCTTTGTTTCCTGTCAGACAGAAATGATTTGAACCATTTTGCAGCATTTTCTTGTTTCACCATAATATTGTAATTTACTTAAAAGGGTATTGTGGTTTGTGCAGTCAAGTAATGTCTCTGACAAATCTCACAAGATAACAGTAGACTGTAATTTATTCTCTAATGAATATAGTAGATTCTCACTGTTGTACAAATAGATTTCTCCATATCTGAACTTTTCTGGAATCCATTTCTCAAAATAAATGGCCGCCTATAAATTTTCAAATACTTTTAATTTACATTACAAATATTAACTGACAATGAAACCATCACTCAAAATAACGAGCCTATGCTACTTTCACTAATAGGCCTATAGATACACATTTTATCTATTGGTATTATTGTAGTATTTGTGTTTTGTAGGAGTATGGGCGGACCTTACTTTCACCTTTATATGAACAATTTGGAGGATACAGTGGAAAATATCAGTCTGAAGACAGGAGCACTCAAGATATTGTAGAAAGTATTATGTGTAATTTGGGAGCTGAAGATTGTATTGAAGCACTTGCATCCAAGTATTCTTACGGAAATGGAACGTAAGTGCGGAACAAGTCTTTATGAACATTGTCACTTTACATAAATGACAAAAACCTTACACTGTGAATAAATGTACATGTGTTTGTCTGAATAACTGCTGCTTCAAATATCATATTACATCAGATCAAATGACTCTGTGTCCAAGGACAACCTATACTGGACTGACACTTTCATGCTCTGAAAATGCTTTCTCTGATGCTTGTTCAGGATTTATGTAATTAAGAAATAGTTTTGAACTCTTATGACTGCACACCATAACACTTGTGCCTATATTTTTACCCATTCAGTGTAACGCTACAGTCCTATAATACACATTGGTTAATGTGCCAGCCATCACTCAGTCACAAAATTAAAATACTGTCTGCATCTGAATGCTTCTGTAAGTCTAGTTACTAAAAACAGTCAGTTTTATGAACAAAATATTTGTGTAATTTTGGTGATGTCCAACACATGCATGAGGAATTCTATTGAGAGAAGTGAAACAATTTTATATACACACACAACGATCCTTTTTAGGGAACAAAAATCTCCTCTATGAAAATTAACATGGATTCCACATTGTGAAACTTGTGAAACTTAGCTCACTATGTTTATCACTGAGATCTAGAGTGCTGTAGGGGCTAGCACCCAGATTGGTGGGTTTTTGCTTGTCTTTCAGAGATCAGTTCTGTATTGTTATTTGGTAAACAAAACAAGAGCATACCAAGACATACTAGACTACTTCATGAGATGTGATCAAAAAGTAATGGGAATTTTTGTTTTTCTTAAAGGATCTTTGTTGATTCATCAACATCAACTTTGTTCAGTTCAAAGTAATCCTCCTCTGATATATTCTGTTTGTGCCAACTCTTTTTCCAATTTTGGAAGCACTTCTGGAACTTGCTTCTTAGTATGGTGTTCAGCTCCTTCAGCAATTCTGTTTTATCTCATCAATGGTGGAAAAATGAGATCCTTTCATGGTTGTCTTCAGCTTTGGGAATAGAAAGAGTCACAGCGGCCCATATACACCAAATTTGGTAGCTGAGGCAACATGACTGTTTTGCTTTTTAGCAGAAGATCATGAACAAGAATTGAGGTGTGAGTGGGAGCACTATCATGGTCCAATTTCCATGAGTGATTTTGACACAGTTCTGGCTGTTCCTCTTCAGACTGCTTCACACAAATGTTGCATAGCTTCTGGGTAGTATTCCTTATTGATCATATGACCATAAGGTAGCAACTGGTGATGGACTATCCCATTGTAATCAAAGGGTCGAAGTTCTCGAGCATTGTCAACTTGATTCAGCAATTCCTGAGCAATGTCTATTTGACAGTGTTTTTGGTTGAAATTCAACAATTTTGGAACAAAGTTTTTGCTACTTGTTTCATGCCTGAAACATAAAAAATTGCTTGGAATGTGGCAAAAGGTATGCCAACTTTGTCAGCAATCTCTCTGATGGTGATTCCATGGTTTTCCAGAACTTTTTTTCCTTTACTTCTCCCACATTGTCAGCAGTAATTAATGCGCTAGTACATCAGTAATTAATGTGCTAGTACATCCAGGGTGGTCATTTTCTTGAACATCTTCTTGACCCTCTTTGGAATTTTTATATCTCTCATAAACTCTTGTCTTACTCTTAGGAGATTCACCAAAACCCACAGTCAACATTTTGAATGTGGTGTTGCACTTTATTCCATCTTTCAAGAAGAATTCAATGCAAATTCTTTGATCCACCTTTTTCAAAAGTACAAATTTTTTGAGGACTGGAAAACACATATAACCTTTTTTTGGCTACCAAAAGTAAACCAGATATTCAAAACAACTGAAAATGTGGACATACATCAGAAAAATGTGCACCAACAAGATGAAAAAAACTTAAATTTCAATGTATAAAGCCTGCAAAATTAAAAAAAAAAATCCCATTACTTTTTTATCATACCTGACTTGGTAAGCTTTTATTTTGTTTACCAGATGACAGATGGACTGATCTCTGAAATCCAAGGAAACCCCTATCAATATAAACATATATACAAGATCTAATAGATAATTTTGGGTAGATTGGCATGGCTTCAGAGGGATTGAAATGAAATAAATGAATGTGGTCTGCCTGTCACCTGTGACCATCTTCCCTACCATCAGTTTAAAAGGATGTCACCTGATAGTTTGTTACTCTGTGGGCCACAATATTGTCAGGTTCTTCTTCACATACTACAGGGATCTAGACTGCCAATTGAAATTTATTGATTACTGAAGAAAACAGGAGGAGACTACAGAGTAGTAACAATGAGAGGACTAAAACAAAGGCAGGTATATTCTCATAAACACTTGGAAGTTGGAGGGAGTCTTGATAAAAACAGACGGGAACTAGCCAGTCCACAATTTTGGACTATACAGGTGAAATGCGGGCTTGCTGTGGGCCAAGTGACAAGTGCATGAAAAGACATAAAATATGAACATAAATAAGAATAATTACACCCATCACTAGACAGAGTTTTGATGCAGCATAAGTAAGGTAAACTCCAGGATATGAATCACAAATGAAGCTAAAGAGCCATGAGAAGAAGCTTGTTACAAGCACACAGGCAGGGCCAGCATGACAAAGCTTACCAATGTAACATTGATAAAACCATGCAGCTGATCTCTGTTGGTGCAAAGTGAATATTTGCATCTTAAACATTGTCAGTTTTGCTTTGAGTGCTCTGCTACAAATGATTTGACAAAAAGAGAGCATCACTGTCCATGTTTGCTTCCCAGGTACTGGAAATAAACACATGAATCACAAAATAGCAGTTACTACCATACAGTAAGGCAGTTACTACCATACCAGAAAGTAAAGCCTATTAAGTACTGCAACAAAATGAGCCTGAGAGGGGTCCCTCAGCATTTTTTAACCATGAGTAGTTGCACACTGTGTGCTTCCTTTGCAAGCAAAAGATACCCTGCTGTCAACTTAAGTGGGAGTGGGCACACCGATGATCACTTAAGTCTTGCTGTTGAGGGTCAGACCGGTGCCCTTACACACAGGTTGGAATTCCTGGGGATACTCTGTCTGTGGGACTGGTTCTTCTACACAAACAATACCTCAGCTTGAATTTGAAGTAATGACCACTGGAATTTTACTAAATCTATGTCACATTCTTATCTTTATAATTACGGTATATGATTGGTGAGCATGAAAATTGCCCCACCTTGCCATTCGGTAGTTTCTTACTTAGGTAAGCTATTGGTGGCATCAGATGGCTTGGAAAAAATTACTTTTAATGGGTAAACAAATAGACTAAATTCAGTGTCTTTTTAGTTAAAGAATGTACATCCCCATGCCTCCTATTATTGAACTCAATGCATAAGCAGCCAGAATCTGTGGTTGGAAATGTTTTAACTTTGTTTATCTCTCTATTTTTATTGTGGCACTGGGCTGGACAGCTACAGAGACTTTGCTACATGCATCTCCAGAAGTCTGTGTTACAGTTGGAAGCTCCATGAGTTTTTTTGCAAATGATGCTGTTGTTCATAGAAATACGGCAACACCAAAAAACTGTAGTGAAATGCTGCAACATATGCAAAGTACTGATGATGATTGCTTCATGGAGAGGCAGCTTACTCTGAATTTATATGAAAATAACCTAGTTTGCACACATAGCTAAAGAGATCCATTACTATTTGATTGCCCCATTGTTGATTAATCACTGAAAACAGTTAACAGCCACAAAATATTTAGTAATAACCACCTGGAATAAACTACACTGGAATGACAACATAAAACAGATGTAGGATCTTGGATGAATCTTAAGGAAATAAAATTCATACATAAAAGAAGTGGCTTACAAAACACTCATTTGATTGATTATGGAGTACTGTTCATCAACCTGGGATCCTTACCAGGTAGGATTAATAGAAGAGATTGGAAAGATACAGTGAAGACCAGTGCATTTGTTCACAGATTTGCTTAGGAAATACAAGTGGATTACAGAAATATCCAAAAAATTCCAGTCGCAGATGTAACAAGATAGGCTTTGTGCATCATGCAGAGATGTCTGGTTAAAAATTCAAGAGCGGACATGCCACATACACAGCATGAAATGACTGAGATGATAAAATCAGAGAAATTAAAGATCATCTGGTGGTTTGTTGACTATCATTCTTCACAGCACCAATTTTGAATGGTACTGTGAAGGGGGAAATTGTGGTGGAACCAGAAGCATCCTTCTCAAACGCCATAAGGTGCTTGTGAAGTAGAATTTAGATCTAAGTGTGGCTAAAATCTAAACATATTCTAATAAAACAAAACACTGTATCTTCAATAGAAGTAGGGATTTAAGGAAAAATCATTCATTACATTCCATCAAAGCACAAGAAGTTATTTAAGTGAAAGGAACAAATGTCTAATATTCACAGAGTAAAATGGAGGGATGGATGAAATTCACAGCAGCATTGCTATATTTGTCAAAACATTATTTGAAAATTATAGAAATGAAGCTGTCACACCTACAATGTACTGGTAAAAGGGCAAACAAAAGGAGTGTATATGGAAAAACCACAGTTCATGTTACAATAAAAAATTCGAGGCTGGAGAAAGTAAACAAAAATGAATATAGAGAACCATTTAAATGCAGCTGTTTGTTGTGTGCTACATACACTGATGATCCAAACATTGTGAGTGTTGCCCACAACAAGACTGAATGCTGTCTGGTTGCACTGCAGGCATATGACATGGTAAGGGAAGTATATAAGCAGAGCAGAGACATATGGGAATTATTCTAGCAATAACAGAGACTGCAAAGAGGAAATCCATTGATATAAGTTACTTTGACAAATGGCACATTGCTATGGCCCAGCACCTGGAACTACGTATCTTGGAAACGGTAAAGCCCATTCAGCTGTCTGAGTATAACTGTCTTGGGCAACTGTAGCAGGTGGTTCAAGGATGATGAAAACATGAGTAGGTGAAAATGTGCTGGATGTCCATGGCTCATTACAGATTGTGGAGTTCGGAGGCTTACGCGCTCTGTGAAGCAGGACAGGATAAAGTCTGCTAGATCTGATGACATAGTACAGTATTGGTGCAGGCACAGTTTGTTTGGGGAACATGTGGCTCCTCAGGAGATGGCCATTATGTGTTCTCTATGTTGGCTCAATGATGTCATCAATTACTACAGCAGTGGGCATGGGTTCATTAAAACTGGACCAAGGATCAATTGAGACGTGTCACCTGTTTGGGCAAATTAAACTTCCTGTTACACCAGATAAATGTTCATGTCTAGATATTCTGTCAACTATGCAAACAGCTGCTAGAGCATAAACCATTTTTATTTATTTATTTATTGTTCCGTGGGACCAAATTAAGAGAAGTCTCCATGGTCATGGAACGAGTCAATACATGAAATTATAACACGATAGTAGAAACAGATAAAATGAAATACAAGAAATGTATTCAGGTGACAATTTGTAAGTTTAAACAAAGAAAATCAACAATGTAACACTGGAATTTGCTTAATTTTTCAGCTCTTCCAGCAGCTCCTCGACAGAATAGAAGGAGTGATCCATGAGGAAACTCTTCAGTTTAGACTTAAAAGCATTTGGGCTACTACTAAGATTTTTGAGTTCTTGTGGTAGCTTATTGAAAATGGATGCAGCAGAATAGTGCACTCCTTTCTGCACAAGAGTCAAGGAAGTGCATTCCACATGCAGATTTGATTTCTGCCCAGTATTAACTGAGTGAAAGCTGCTAACTCTTGGGAATAAGCTAATATTGCTAACAACAAACGACATTAAAGAAAATATATACTGTGAGGGCAATGTCAGAATTCCCAGACTATTGAATAGGGGTCGACAAGAGGTTCTCGAACTTACACCATATATAGCTCGAACAGCCCGTTTTTGAGCCAAAAATACCCTTTTTGAATCAGAAGAATTACCCCAAAAAATAATACCATATGACATAAGCGTATGAAAATATGCGAAGTAGACTATTTTTCGTGTTGAACTGTCACTTATTTCAGGTACTGTTCTAATGGTAAATAAAGCAGCATTTAGTTTCTGAACGAGATCCTGAACATGGGCTTTCCACAACAACTTACTATCTATCCAAACGCCTAGGAACTTGAACTGTTCCGTCTCGCTTATAATATGCCCATTCTGTCTGATCAAAATATCAGTTCTTGTTGAATTGTGAGTTAGAAACTGTAAAAACTGATTCTTACTGTGATTTAGCATGAAATTATTTTCCACAAGCCACGAACTTATTTCATGAACTACATTATTTGATAATGTTTCAATATTACATGCAAGATCCTTCACTACCAAGCTGGTGTCATCAGCAAAGAGAAATATTTTTGGATCACCTGTAATACTAGAAGGCATATCATTTATATAAATAAGAAACAGCAGCGGCCCCAGCACCAACCCTTGGGGAACACCCCACTTAACAGTGCCCCATTGGGACTGAACATCACTACAACTCTCAATATTGTGGAGAATTACCTTCTGCTTTCTGTTCTTAAAGTAAGAGGTGAACCAATTGTAAGCTACTCCCCTTCCTCCATAATGGTCCAACTTCTGCAGTAATATTTTGTGGTCACCACAGTCAAAAGCCTTCATTAAATCAAAGAAA
The DNA here is from genome assembly GCF_023864275.1 of Schistocerca cancellata. Classification (NCBI taxonomy): domain Eukaryota; kingdom Metazoa; phylum Arthropoda; class Insecta; order Orthoptera; family Acrididae; genus Schistocerca; species Schistocerca cancellata. The sequence continues at coordinate 826,264,510 of NC_064626.1, forward strand.
ACACCTAGCATTCGCAATCTTTTATTTAATCCATCCAAAACCTCACAGAGAAAAGAGAATATAGCATTTTCAGTTGTTAAACCATTTCTAAAACCAAACTGTACATTTGACAGCAAATTATGTAAATTTAAATGCTCCAGTAACCTTGTATATACAACCTTCTCAATAACTTTAGCAAACACCGATGGCATAGAAATAGGTCCAAAATTGTCAATATTATCAATGTCTCCCTTTTTATAAAGTGGCTTCACTACCGAGTACTTTAATCGGTCAGGAAACCGACCACTCCTAAAGGAAAAGTTACAGATATGGCTAAGAACTGGGCTAACATACATAGAACAATACTTCAGTATTCTGCTAGATACCCCGTCATATCCATGAGAGTTCTTGGTCTTTAGTGATTTACTTATTAACTCAATCTCCCTCTTGTCAGTATCATGGAGGAGCATTTCAGGTAACAGTCTCGGAACACTTTTTTCTAAGAGCGCTATATGATTCCCTGTTGGGACTAGGTTTCTATTTAGTTCACCTGCTATATTCAGAAAGTGATTATTAAATACTGTACATATATGCGACTTATCAGTAACACGGACATTCTCACTACACACTGATTCTATATCCTCGACCTGTCTCTGCAGACCAGCCACTTCCTTTACGACTGACCATATGGTTTTAATTTTATCCTGAGACTTAGCTATTCTATCTGCATACCACATACTTTTTGCCTTCCTAATAACTTTTTTAAGCACCTTACAATACTGTTTGTAATGCGCTGCTGCATTTAGATTTTGACTGTTTCTAACGTTTTGATATAATTGTCACTTTGTTCTACAGGATATTCTTATCTCTCTAGTCAGCCACCCAGGCTGCCTGTTTATGCTAGTACCCTGTTTTGAACGTTCTAATGGAAAGCAACTTTCAAAGAGCATGAGAAAAGTCTTGAGGAAAGCATTATATTTATCGTCTACTGTATCAGCACTTGTTCCTTGATAAGGTTTACAAAGGTCTCTACAGCAACTGGATCAGCTTTCCTAAAAAGTTGATAACTATATTTAAAATGTGTTGCAGCTAAAAATCTTTTAGAGTTAAAACTTGTGCATCATGATTTGAAAGGCCATTCACTTTTTTGCTAACAGAATGCCCTTCTAGTAATGAGGAATGAACAAAAATGTTGTCTATGGTTGTTCAACTGTTCCCTTGCACTCTCGTTGGAAAGAATACAGTTTGCATAAGATTATATGAATTAAGGAGGTCTACCAGTATCCTTTCCCTTGCACAATCACTTATACAATTAATATTCAAGTCACCACATATAACTAACTTTTTGTATTTCCTATAAAGTGAACCAAGAACCTCCTCTAGCTTTAGCAAAAATGTTGTGAAATCGGAGTCTGGGGATCTATAAATAACAACAGTTAGAAGTTTAACTCCACTAAATTTAACCACACCTGCACAACATTCAAACACCTTTTCAGTGCAGTACTTTGAAACATCAATTGACTCAAATGGGATACCATTTTTCACATACATGGCTACTCCCCCACACCGCAAAGAGCTCCGAGAAAAGCTGCCAGCCAACCTGTATCCTGGTAAAGGAAGCCTCTGAATTATCTGCTTATTTATGAAGTGTTCAGATATACCAATAATTTCAGAGTCAACATCTATAAGCAGTTCACTAATTTTATCTCTAATACCTTGTATATTTTGATGAAATATACTAATTCTCTCATTACTCGGATACCTAAGCTTTGTCAAAAGTGGTTTCTTTGTTAGAGAGACTTCCCTTAAGCAGGAATACCTATCAGCTGACTTCAATCTAAAAAAGGTGCAGCTCTAACACCCACTAGTACAGGAATTTTCCCATGAGTGATCCCACCACCCCCACCTATGCTGTCACCTATAAGCTTTGCCAACCTCCCCTTTCCATACCTGTTGAGGTGCAGGACATGTCTAGTGAAACCCGTCCTGCTGATAGACTCCACTGAAATGTGAGTCATGCCTTCTGTCATCAGCGCATCCCCAAGTATCATGTTATTACGCTTGACGGCTGTATTAAGATGAGGGCAGTGGGGCAGTATTATGTTACTGGGGACACTCATCTGGATTCTGTGGGACCTATGGTAGTAACTGAAAGCATCATGACAGCTATGGACTGTGTGAACATTATTGCCAACCACTTGCATCCCTTCCTACTTAATATCTTTCTCAAAGGTGATGGCATCTTCCAGCAAGATAACTGTTCATGTCACAAGACTAGAACCATACTACAGTTGTTAGAAAAGCATGATAGTGAATTCTTGTTGATGTTGTGGTCACCAAGTTTGCCAGATCTCAATCCTATGGAACACATCTGGGATACTCTAGGGCATCAACTCCATGCCCACAAACTACTGGCCTATAATTTTTGATAATTGTGTGATCTTCATGTAGACTTCCAGTGACACATATACGTTCAAAAATATATCAAGAACTTGTTGCATCCACACCATTTGATGCTGCTACTGTGTTGCATTCCATGGGTGGACCAACATGCTAGCAGGTGGTAATAGTATTTTGGATCATTAGTGTATGGACGTGTATGTTTTTTTGTTAGAAGTAGAGTCAAGTTTCAGTTCCCGGAGGTTAGTGAGTAATGCATTGATAGCCCCAAAAATCTGGAAGTACATACTAGATTTATCAGCATGTGATTGAAGCCTGATCTATAACAATCACAGATCTGTTTGGCAATTTTTCTAAAACACTCCTAAACCACTCTTTGTAGTGTCCAGCATCCATTTCTGAGAATCCAAACCTTCTTTCCTGTTCAGCAGCACATAAGCCAGCATTTTGCATAAACCCACCTTCATTCCCCCTTTTTTTTCTTCAGAACCAGACTGAGTTTAAATTTCTTCTTTTGAGGCATTCCACACTTCCTCTGTGATAATTGGATACATTTTCCTATGCATAGGCATCTTTTTGTGTCTGCCATTTTTTGTGTCTGGAATTATTTTCAACACACCAGCTCGCATCAGTGTAAGGAATAGCCCATCCAGTGTTTCACAGTTGTCTTATTTCCCACAAGAATCAGTCCCTTTTTCCAGCTAGTCAGTTATTTTCCATCAGCACAGGTTTTTTGTTGACTTTTTATTTCTGAGAACCAATTTCCAAATAGCATGCCAAAGGGTTGTTTTACTCATATCAGGAAAGTCTTACACAATAATCTTATATTTTTCCAATACAGCTGCTACTGTTAGGAACTGTTTTTCCACATAAAAGTCATGGCTTTTCCATCTTATGACTCCCTGTGTAAACACATGCCCAATGAAAACTTATGTTACCTGCAAGAACTCTTTTTTTGGTGATGCATGACACGACGTTTCTCTATATTCTCTTGAAATTTACTTCAAAGTACTGTCAATAATATTAGAAGAGTCACAAATTCTCTTTGCTGGCTGTGATATGGAATTGCTTACACTTTGTTCTTGTTTGGGCTCAAAGTAAGTATGAGCACTGATGACCATGTACTTTTCACAACTCTGTAAGTGATGCACAGTTTCACACAAGTAAAAGGCACCTGATCATTTCCTGAGCACCATCTTACGTGAGTATACAACAACAAATGGCACCCGGTCATCTCCGATATAACAGAAAGCTCTGATGTAAACTTTGCAACAATGAGCAGTGAAATGGAAATACTGTACTGAAGTGCAGCACATGCTGCATGAAGATGAAAAATCAAATAAGGTAAGCATGTGCTACTAGCACTTTATGTAGATTTATGTGTATAAAAAAGTAACTGCTGTGAAAGACAGCAACAGGGCTTCCATTTACGCTTTTTGTGACACTGGCAATCCACGTCCACCATTATTACAGCAAAGTGACTTACTGGAAAGCAACAAAAATCCATCTGCAAGTAGAGAATGGTTGTATCTTTAAACTGTGGAAAACAAAATTTAACATAATTACAGCATGGCTCATATACCATAGATAACAGCTTCAGTGACTCATCAAAGTAGACACTCACCAAAAAATGTTCAAAAAAGCACACTTTCTCTCAAATATGACTGCATATGTTGGTCTGGTCCAATAACAGCTTTCCATAAAACTGACTTATTATCCCTTCTTTCCCCCCCCCCCCCCTCCACCCTCCCCACCTTTCACCTTTCACCTGTATTAGTTTTCACTGTTAATTGTGATACACACTGTAAACAAATCTTGCACTTGTCCCCCCCCCCCCAACTTGGTGCCCCAAGTGGCCACTACTGATTGTAATACTCCCTGTATAGAAATTTTACAGTTGTGATGCCTCTCTTAGCTTGGTGCGCAAAGCAGCAGCTAGTGTCACTTGGACCTTAATCCATTACTGCGCAGAATTAGTAAGTTTGTATTTGCCACTTAAAAATAGTTGCAGGTAGTTATTTTATTATAGATGTATAGGAATAACATATTTAAATTTAATATTTACTTACATAGTCCTGAAAATTATACAATGAAATCAGTTTTGACTCATAAGAAAAATTCCCATGTGAATGACATCTTCCCTTACTCACCTTAGCTTAGTGAAATATTCCGAAACTTATCAATGCCCTCAAAACAATCTGGATAAACTTGTTCTTGACTGTTCACAAACATATACACAGTTTGATTCCGACATACCTAGCATCTATGATGCTTAGATTCACATTTGTAAGTGAGACGATGTTTTCTGTCTTGCTTTATATCATTTAATGAAAGAAATCATGATGATGGATCAGGTTTTGCTCTTATGCTACTGTATGGCATGGTTTTCCCTGAATTTCATCATCTGATATATAGGAATCTTGATCAATATCTCCAACCATTGCTTCACAGGGAGGCCTGATACCAACTGATCATTTTAATCTCTTTCCATCTCCCTTAAAAATGATTGTGTTTCCCACTAACCACAACTTAACAACACAAGTGCTCAACTGTAACTAAAGATTACAGACAAATTTCCCCAACTAAAATCATGCTAAAAAAACATTATAAATCCCAAAGAAATACTGTGTATAATTTAGACTGTTTATTACAATACAGTAAATTATATTTACTTCTGGTGCTCCTTTGCTTACATTTTTTGTAGAAGCCATTCATAACCATTAGGTAGTAACATCTGTCTCATAACCAGATATAAAATTTCTTAACACATTGTTGGCACACATGCATTGTTAGTTTTATCTGGCATTTATATGGTGCTTCAGTAATGAGTTGAACATATTATTGTGTGGATGTCATTGGTTCAATCCCAAGCTAGTATTGTTTTACTTGTACAAACACGTCAGCCAGTCATCTCTCAGGTGGGTATTAGTATAAAGGGAAGAATTTTCCTCCATCTGATGGATGGATGTTATTTTAAACAAGTACATTTTTTGTATTATACTCTTTACTTTCCAACTATCACTTTATTTTAGTGGCTGATAGTGGGGGATGCCTGATGTGTCACATAGAAGCAATAGAATGTTGCAGCTGGCTTCAGAGCAGTTCCACAAAAGTGATGATGATTACCATTCAGACAATTCTTATGTTCCTGAAGAAGATCACCTATCAGATTCAGACCATGACAGCAATAGATGTGAATGATGTTCTCAGTTTGACCACGAATGAACAAGATAGTGTTGGCTCTGTTCAGAACAGGGGAAATAATGACACCAAAATTGACATAGCTTGTCATAGCAAGATGAACTGTTTCACATGGAGTTCCACAACACCCATTTGCAGCCCTAAGACACCACACAAAAATATAGTAAGAATTAGACTGTTGTCATGGTTAGGCCCTGCCGACCAGTTAGGTAATAATCCAAACCCAGGAGAAACACTGAGATTTTGGATGAGATTGTAGTATATACCAGCTCTAAACCGCAAGTTATAAGAAATAAATTTAAAAAAATCTTGCTCCTCCAGTTACAAAGATACAGACAAAACTTAAATTGAATTATTGATTAGTTTGATAGTTCTGTGTTCCTTTTTGAATCCTGGGCATGAAAAATTGGCATCACTTTCTGTAAATGACTCTACCGGATATCTCATTTTTTCCGGATATCTCATTTTTTGTGCAACCATGCCTCTAAAATGATGTGAAGTTTATCTGGTGCTCTCAGATTTGATGATGCATCTACTCATGAAGGAAAATAGATGATCCTGTAGCAGCTGTGTCCAACATTTTCAGCATCTTTATTTCTAAATGTCAGAAGATACATTCCATTGGAGCTCACACTTGTGTTGATGAGAGTCTAATGCCATTTACAGGCAGATACAAATTCAGAATATATATGCCCAAGAAATCTAATAAATATTGCATAAAGGTCACTTGTCTCCCAGATGCACACTCATCATATTTATATAATCTGTATATTTATATGGGAAAAGATAATGATTGAGCAATACAATCAGAAGAAAAGGAAAAGTTCCAAAAGCCGAGTCAGTCTATGATTTGTCTTTCTAAATGTGTATATGGAACAAACAGTAATATCATAGCAGAGAATTGGTTTCCCTCCATTTAATTATGTAAGGAGCTGCTGAAAAAAAAGTTTATATATGTTGGAACTCTAAAATCTAACAAAAGAGCAATTCCAAAAGAGTTTCTTACTAACCCAAAGAAAGAAGCGGGTTCTAGTCTTTATGATCTTCAATGCATCACTCCTCATATACCAATGAAAAAAGTAGTGAACCAGAAATTATTAATTTCAATGATGCCATGAAATTTGGTGTAGGTGTACTAGACATGACGCACAGCAACTACTCACCCAACCAGTGACAAGGAAGTGGCCAGTGGCAATATTTCACATTCTATTATCAATGAGCTGCACAATTGCCTGCATTATGTATTTACATAAGGGTACAATGTCAAGATTTGAGTTCATGAAGGGCATAGAAATGAGCTTAATCAGAAGCCATATACAGAGAATGCTACAGATTCCAAACTTACCAGATGAACTTAGGAAAACTGTTTCAGATATTTTGGGTGAAGAGCAGTGAGATGGTGGTCCAACAAAAACCAAAAGTGATGACAAGCTAGAAAAGAGAAAACATTTTCATTACTACCCCTGCACACTGAACAGAATGATGGCTTGCAAGTGCGTGATATGTGATAAACCTAATCGCCTACAATGTTTCATGAAAATATGTGAAATATGTGCAGAAACCTTGTAATTTTTTCTTTACTTCCACAAGTGCATGAAATGTGATAAACCCAACTGCTTACAGTGTACCATGAAAATATGTTAAATATGCACAGAAAGTTTGTTATTTTTTGTTACTTCAATATATATCAATATATCTGAGGAAACACATCAACTTTACAAAATATTTCATTGGAAACCCTAGTATTTAATTTTTTTAATTTTTCAAAATAATAACTAAGTTTATAAATTATTTCATGAAGAAAAGGTATGTAATTTTTGCATGTTATAATGTAAATTATGATTTGAACACAATAATAATATTAGTATTAATACTTCATCACACTTTTAAACTGTTATTAATTTTCGATATTGATTTAAGTGGACATGAATTACAAAATTTGGTAATCTTAGTCTCCCAGATGGATGTTACCACCAGCACACATTTATTACATGTAACCAGATAAGGGTTGACACATACACACCATCAGATTTAACATTCATATGGAACAACAAAGAACTGAAAATGGATAGTTTAAAATTTCGACAGCAGAATAATGTATCTATAACAGCCACCAATAGTTAAATAGTACACAACATTACCATGTTGCTAAAATTAATTTTTAAATTCCTTGGAAGCTTTAATTTCCATTGAGCATTAATGGGTTCAGCTTGCTCTATGCACACGTCACACCCTTTTCAACTAAAATGTAATATCCATACACTAAATAGAAAAATATTTCCATTCCAGCAATGTACAAAATACTGATGTTCACCTTGCAATGTAACCAGAATATGAGCTCAAAGTCAACAGTCAATCATTATGAAATGGATAATAGACTGTTGAATCAACTGAGTAGGATTTGCTAATAGTTTGGTGACAACTGCATAAATTAGACTCAATCTTGAACCCATGAAGTCAACTAAGATTGTCGACAACCATTCGATAGAAGCTTCATTAAAAGCAAATGTGCCAGTTATGAGGCATCATTTCACATTATAATTATGACCTGACATGATTGGTGTTCGTTGGGGGAACACTGAACACCATCATACAACACATTTTGTTTCCATTCCTACGCTTTAATGGATACATGCTCTTCTCAGCAGGACACCATCCATGTACACTTTTCTTACATTACCCAATGATTCTAAGCCATTCATCAACTTCCAAAGCCACAAAACCAGCACCAGTGTCAAACCCCTCCCCACTGAATATGCATGGTACATTATAGTGTCTGCTTCAGTCAATAACACTGACAACATCCTAAACTATTTGTGAGAACAGCTGGAGACACTATGAAAATTTATCTCCTATGATAATAACCAACACTTTTATGACTATATCTATACATCAGAACTAAAATAGTTGGAAAATATTATAGAAGATAGTAAAATTTTTATCCTAAATTTTATCTGTAGGTGATTTTTACCACACACAGCATACAACTTGTACATAATATGAATGCTACTTCTGTCATTGGAATCATAGCTTCAGGGTGTTCATTTTGCTACACCACAGGATAATTTGATGTATACATGACACATTTTCTTTTTGCAGGCACTGTCTTGTTCTGAAGTGGGGTGACCGTGAGATCTGGGATGACACTCTGCTGTGGGCTCTAGGCCACAATGATAATAGACACCCAGACAAGAATCTGCTGACCAGGATAGCTGCCTGCACACGTGATAAGGATAGAATGAACAAGTAAGTTTGTGAGCTTTTTGTACAATGAGGGCACTAAAGTCATGGGAAAGCACTGGATGCGATGTTTTAAAAGCAAGCTTCTGTAATGAGATCAAAGATCATCATAGAATGTCAGGATTCTTTGTGAGGCTAAGGGTCTCTGATCACTCAGGTATTACTGGTAATGAACAACAAGATAAGCTAGCCAGGATAGGGGCAACAACATAATTTTCTGGGCCACAACCTGTCCTGTACCCAAGGTGATGGTAAAATTGGAGCTGTATGTTTATGTTTATTTATTAGCCATTCAGCATGTTTACCATGCAATTAGCTTCCTCAAAACACATTTTACATTTTCATAAAAGTATAGTTGTTACTAATTTTTACATTATGCATGATTATACATCTTTCTAGTAGTTAGTAATTTTTACATTTTACAGACATCATCATTTTACACATACACACAAATAAATAAACTTCTTACTAATCAGAAGATTTCAGTAATAATCGTTATATAGTTTATATTCAAGAATTAATTATACAGTTTTTCACATTTAGTTAATGATTGTTACATTATTTCATTGTTTATACATTCATTCCAAAATACTTCCAACATATTCTACAATTGAGCAGTATTCTTTATTCTTAAACCATGTGTCTAATACCTCCTTATTATTTGAAGAGGGTGAGGGTTTTGAGTGATTGTGGCAGTTTATTATATAACTTTAGACTTAGGTGTTCATAACTGTTGTGTGTCAATGACAGCCTAGAATATGGTATATCAAGCATGCAGTTGTTTCTAGTGCCGTGAAAACGTAAATTCATTCTCTGTGTAAATTATTGTATATTTTCTTTTACGTATATTAAGCAGTTATACATATAGAGACTTGGAAGGGTCATTATGTTAATAGGCTGAAGTGCCCCTTACATGTTTCTCTTGGACCCAATCCTTGTATACATCTAATTGCTTTTTTTGCCATTTTAATACACAGTTTGTGCCTGTTGAATTACCCCATAACAGAATCGCATATTGTAGCTGTGACTGAAAGAATGCATAGTAGCAAAGCATCAATAAACTTATGCTGAGAGATTATCTTTGTTTATACAGCAGGAATATCATATGTTAAAGTCTGCCTGTCAATTTTTATTCCAAATAGTTTGACACTGCGATTCTCTTCTTTCCGTATCTTCAGATTAACATAAATTTCCTCTGTTTTTGTGTTGTTTATACATAACTGGTTGGCAATACACCACACCCTACATTTTTCAAAAAGTTCATTATTTTTGTTTACCACCTCTGCATACTCTCACCTGTGGAGATCATGGTCATATCATCAGCATGTAAGACATTTTTGCAGGCTATATAGTTTGAGAAATCATTAACATAGACAATAAAGAGGAAGAATCCAAGAATGGAATCCTGCGGAATTTCTCTCTTAATTTTCATTACTTCTGACCTTTCATTGTTCATATACACTAACTATTGTCTGTTATTTAGATATGATTTAATCAAATTAAGTGGTTTGTCTGCAATATCATAATATTCTAATTTTTTAACAATTATCTCATGTGATACTGAATCAGATGCTTTGCTTAAGTCTATGAGGCTGCATAGGTGCCCTGTTGCCTTTCAAAAGCATTGTGGATTTCAGTTATCAGGCTTTCAATAGCTTTTATCATTGATTGATTAGTTCTGAATCCAAACTGGCTGTCATAATTGCTCTCAACATACATGTAAATCTCTCTGTGTAAACAGCTCTCTCTGATTTTGGCCAGTATAGGGACAATTGGTATTGGTTTATAGTTATCTGGTATTTCTCTGACACCCTTTTTGTATATGGGGAGTGTAACTGTGATTTTTAAGGCAATCAGGGAAACATGAAGGATTTTATTTGCAAGGTAGAGTAGAGGAGTTTATTACAAATTCTGTTCTAGAGTTATTCAGCTTGTTTACAGAATTATTTATATCTGTAGCAGTTATTCTACACCTGTTAAATATTTTATGTGTTTTTTTCTGTGATTGCAAAATAAAAGCTTCCACATCACTTAAACCGACACTTTTCGGTACATGGGCACTTACTGAATTTATGATGTGTTCATTGAAAGTGTTACAATTAATTGGGTAATTGATTTCTTCCTTTCTCATGTTTATCTCACTTTTGACTGTTTCAGGCAGCTTTACATTTGTTTTTAGAATTTAAAATATCCTCTTCATTTGCTTTCATTTTTGCTGCTTTAATATCAGATTTGAATATTTTTCTTAATTTTATATATCTATTCTTGTTTTCTTAAATGCCTTCAATTTTGCCCTTCAGCACGAGTAAAGGGATTCTGATTTTATTGAGATGTGCAGTGTACCACTTTTTTGTAAATTGTGGTTTATGCGTATTGCTAGGGTTACATCTGTTAGTAATAAGAGAGCAGTTACTGTCTAATGTACTTTTTATATTGGTTATGAATGCAGAAAAGCTTTCGTTTATATATTTATTGATGGTTAGTATTCAAGCCCATTCTACTCTACTCAGTTCATTTCTCATTATTTCAATGTTCTCTTCCTTGAGAACTCTATATGTAATTATATGGTATCATCAAATGTCAGATTTCCAGTTTTGTTCCATATGCCATCATGATAAGATAGACCTAATTTGATGGTGTCCCACTCTACTTGATTCCTACACACATTGTTAATTATATCGTCAAGGCATGCCTCCAGTCTGGTCAGTTTTTCATTGAAGCATTAGTAATTCATTGATCTTAAGATGTTTAGGATGGGTACCACAGTTTTTCTCTTTAACATCTATATTAATGCCTCTTGTGATAAATGTTTTATATTGCTTACATTTGACAGTCAATAAAATTAATTCTGAGAGTTTTCCTGTGAATATCTCCTGATCAGAAGCTGGTGGTCAGTTAACTGTTGCAATAATGAGTTTCTGAGTGTGTATAACAAAGGCAGATGCTTCAAAAAGTCCTTCAACAGGCAGGCTTGTGGGTCTATCATTGAATATTTTAGATACAAATTTTTGTTGTAAATGGACACTCCACCATGGTCATTGTTTGGTCTACAGTAGTTTGTTTCCAGTGATTAACCAAATGGTAAAAATAAGCTTATTTCTGCACTTTTAATCCAATGTTCATTCACAATGTTAATTTCCTCCAGCCAGTACTGTAGTTCACTGACTTTGTTTCTTAGGGACTGCACATTTATATGTAACAAAAGTGTTCATTTTTACTACTAAATAGTACATTGCTTACACTCGACTTAGTTTGATTATTTACTTTAAGTGTGTTTTTTGTATTATGTCCTGAAGCTCTTTGTTTTGACCAAGTCTGACACATTTCAGGCTTGGTCAGCCTTATATGTTTCCCTGATCTGGTTCTGAGTTTTGAGACATATTTTCTAAATTGTTGATACAAGATTTATTATTTACCATACTAATTATTTTTGGGTCAGCAGTGTCTTTCCTAACCCACTTAGGCCTTGACCATGTCTAGTATGACAAGTTCTCAAGCAGTTACAATTGTCAGATGGTTACAACTGAGACATTCCTTAATATGTAATAGCATTACATTTTTAAACTATTTGCAAATTGTTTCAAAATACTTGGTAGTTTTGGTTATTTTTCTGTTTACACATGATGAGTCAATTAAATTGTAGCAATGAAGTATTTTAAATAACATAATGTTTGTGTTTGTTAACTTGCTCGCCGGCTGCGGTGGTCTAGCGGTTCTAGGCGCTTAGTCTGGAACCGCGCGACTGCTACGGTCGCAGGTTCGAATCCTGCCTCGGGCATGGATGTGTGTGATGTCCTTAGATTAGTTAGGTTTAAGTAGTTCTAAGTTCTAGGGGACTGATGACCACAGATGTTAAGTCCCATAGTGCTCAGAGCCATTTGAACCATTTGTTAACTTGCTCATGTTTGTGTTTGTTAACTTGCTCAGTGTTGTCTTCAGAGCTGCAGCCGTTTCATTGTGGTATACATCATTGGAACCACCTATAATAACTAAGTCACTCTTTGACAGATTACTGGTCTTCAGTGTTGGTGAGGATCTGGTTGAATATTGCTCGAGGCTTCACTATGTCTTCAATTTCAATGTATTTTTGAGTTGCCAAGATCTTTGTTTTTGTAGTCATTCCTCTTCCAAAACCAACAGAGTAAATTCTGATGTATGTTGTGTTATAACGTCAAGTTTAACACATATATTTCAGAACGACACAACACATATAAGTCACAGAGTAAGTTGACAAGCAAGACATGTGTACACGTTAGCATTCGAATGAGCACGTAGAGGATGTGCGTAATTGCGTGGCGGTGCTTTGAATGATCGGCGAGTCACAATACTTTTCCCCCCTTTGAAATTGTTGCACTGGTCTTGATAGTGTCCTGGAGATGGCTAATGTTCATAGGCGTTGTTTGACTCACCGTAAAGTCCCGAGGAGGAGGCTTCCCGTATGGACGGAAGTGTCCCCGATGATAATGGGTCGAGATGACAGGAGACGTAGGGGTCGAATCTACTGGGGCCCCATGCACCAATCTGCCCGTTGCGGCAAGTCCAGTTGATATGACAGGAGACATGGGTGATGTGTTGGCGTCCTTTGGAGGAGGAGGCGAGTAGATTTGCTGTGACAGAGGATGGTCATCCTGTTCCTGCATGGGCACGTCTCCTGGTGGCGTCCGTTCTTGTGCTGGCATCACGATGACGGTGAGATGGCTGTGTTGTGAGTATTGAGAGATGCCAAGATCCCGAGCGTCAGGTAGAGCCAAAGGTGGTGTAGCTGCATTCGGAACAGGCGTTGCTGGTACACGAGGCTGAAGCTGGTCCGAATGACGCACTGCAACACCCGTGTCCATCTGGATTTCATACAGGCGTCCACCACAGTGTCTTAAGATGCGGCCCGGGCTCCATTTTGCCCGCCTGCCATATCCCCGCACCCAGACGAGGTCGTCAGCGGTGAACTGGCCAAGTGAAGGCACCCGCGGCCATGAGGTGGAAGGCTGCAGAAGATGAAGTAGCGTGTGGGGCTGTCGGCGATGTAAGAGCTCAGCCGGGCTGTGGTCGCCCATGGGGCTGAAATGGTAAGATGCCAGAAACTGGAGAAGCGCATCATCAGCAGCAGAAGAAGTCAGAAGTTTTCGCATCTGAGCCTTAAATGTGCGGACCAGTCGTTCAGCCTCACCGTTGGATTGTGGATGGAACGGCGGGGCCGTGACATGCATAACAGCGTGACGAGCACAAAAATCCGCAAATTCAGAAGAGGCAAATTGCGGACCATTATCAGTAACAAGAGTAGAGGGGAGGCCTTCCAAAGAAAAAATGCGGGCGAGAGCACTGGTGGTTGCCGCGGTGGTAGGCGACGTGCAACGGACAATGAAAGGAAAGTTAGAGTAGGCGTCAATTATGAGGAGCCAATAAGTACCTAAAAAGGGTCCCGCAAAGTCAGCATGAATGCGCTCCCAGGGCTTCTCAGGCGAAGGCCACGGTGACAAAGATGACTTCAGGGCAGCGGCCTGTGACGCACAAGGGCCGCAGGCAGCGACCATGTGTGCTATTTCAGAGTCAATGCCAGGCCAGTACACATGACAGCGCGCCAGAGATTTTGTGCAAGACACACCCCAGTGCCCTTGGTGAAGGAGGCGCAAGACCGAAGCATGCAAAGACGCAGGTACCACAACACGTGGCAAAGCATTGTCAGTGGAGAGGAGGATAACACCATCCCTAGCCGTGAGGCGGTAGCGCAAAGCGTAGTAGTTCCGCAACGGGTCAGAAGTCTTAGCGGATGGGCGATCTGGCCAACCCTTCTGAATACAGCATAAAACCCGGGAGAGGGTAGGGTCAGAACCCGTAGCAGCCGCCAGCCTGTCTCCAGTGATGGGGAAACCGTCCACAACCTGCTGCTCGGCAACATCCAGGTGGAAACACAAAAGTTCGTCCTTATCGAATGCCTGATCAGGACCCATGGGAAGGCGAGACAGAGCATCAGCATTTGCATGTTGAGCCGTTGGCCGGAAATGAATCTCATAATTGAAATGAGACAAGTAAAGAGCCCAATGCTGGAGGCGGTGTGCAGCCTTGTCGGGAAGTGGCATTGATGGATGAAACAAGGAAACAAGTGGTTTGTGATCTGTAACAAGATGAAATTTTGAGCCATACAGAAAAACACAAAACTTATGAAGAGCATAAATAATGGCCAAAGCTTCTCTCTCAATTTGAGAATACTTTTGTTGGGCATCTGTGATCGTTTTAGAGGCATAAGCAATGGGTTGTTCCGAACCATCAGAAAAACGGTGCGCAAGGACTGCACCGACCACATATTGAGAGGTGTCTGTGGCAAGAACAAGATGTCGGCCAGGTCGATAAGTAGCCAGGCACGGGGCCTGTTTCAGCATAGTCTTCAATTTCTGGAAAGCCACTTCGCATGATGTGGACCAGTGAAAAGGCACGTTTTTATGCAACAGGCAATGCAACGGCTGAGCCACCGAAGCCGCAGATGGTAAAAACTTGTGATAGTATGCTATTTTCCCCAAGAAGGCCTGCAGTTCCTTAACAGATGTAGGGCGAGGAAGGGCATCGATCACAGTGACAGTTTGCTGAAGCAGATGAATACCATCCTGAGAGAGTTGAAACCCCAAGTACGTGATAGATGCCTGAAAAAATTATGATTTCTGAAGATTACACTTAAGACCGCAGTCTGTAAGACATGAAAAAGTGTGCGGAGATTTTGAAGATGTTCTTCATTGGTGGAGCCAGTGACAACAATGTCGTCCATGTAATTGATACACCCAGGGACAGGGAGCAATAATTGTTCCAAGAATCGCTGAAAGAGAGCAGGGGCGCTAGCAACCCTGAATGGCAAGTGTTGGTATTGATAGAGGCCGAAAGGCGTGTTACGGACCAGAAACTGCTGGGAAGCAGTGTCGAGAGGAAGTTGATGATAAGCTTCTGACAGGTCAATTTTAGAAAAATACTGGCCTCCACCAAGTTTAGTGAACAGTTCTTCAGGACGGGCATAGGGTAAGTGTCGATGAGGCATTGAGCATTTACAGTGGCTTTGAAATCGCCACAGAGACGAATATCACCATTTGGCTTAGCAACGACAATGACAGGAGAGGACCACTCACTGGAAGTGACAGGAAGCAAGACCACTGAAGTAGTGAGACGATCCAACTCCCATTTTACCCGATCACGAAGGGCCACAGGAATGGGCCAAGCCCAAAAAAACTTAGGCCGAGCAGTGGGTTTGAGCGTGATATGAGCTTCAAAGTCGTTTGCACGGCCTAACCCAGGAGAAAAAAGGGATGAAAATGTCGTCGACAAGGAATCCAGTTGAGCATAAGGAATAGCATCAGAGACAATATTGACAGAGTCATCTATGGAGAACCCAAAAATGCGAAAGGCATTGAAACCAAAAAGATTTTCTGCGTTGCTCTGGTCGACCACAAATATGGGAACAGTGCGAACCTCAGCATTAAACTGTTCCAAGAGAGAAATCTTCTGTTTATTGTACATCCGTAATTGCCGAGTGACAGGTGACAGGAGTGGAGAACCCAACTGAAGATACGTCTGAGAATTAATTTTAGTGGCAGCAGAACCGGTATCCACTTGCATGCGAACATCTCGACCAAGGATTTGGACAGTGAGGAATAACTTCCCTGAAAGGGAAGAAGTGCAATTGACAGACAACACAGAATCAGGATCAGCGTCATGTTCATAAACATCATGTATGCAGTCGGATTTGCAAACAGAAGACACATGACCTTTCTTTTTGCTATTGTGATACACAGCCCAACGTTGGGGACAATCCTCACGTGAATGTTTCGTAAAACACCACATGAAGGAAGTTGCCAGGGGTTTTGCTGCGGTTTCTTAGTGGGTTGTTTACAGCTAGGCCGAGGCTGCGCGTGGGAGCGCACTGCGGCCACATTGGCCGGCAGGGACGCGCCGCACGTGTCGTCAACAGCGCATAGAGGTTGTATTTCCCCGACATCACCCCACGCCTCTATTTGCGCCCCAGCGGCGCGAGAAATTTCAAAAGACTGCGCAATGGAGAGAACTTAATCTAGAGTCGGATTTGCCAACTGAAGGGCACGTTGCCAAACTTCTTTGTCAGGCGCCGACCGGATAATAGCATCCCGTACCATGGAATCGGCATAGGATTCTTTGTGAACATCAGTAACAAATTGACACTTTCGACTGAGGCCGTGAAGTTCAGCAGCCCAAGCGCGATAGGATTGATGTGGCTGTTTTTGACAACGATAAAAGGCAACACGAGAGGCTACCACATGCGTTTGCTTTTGAAAATAGACAGACAGAAGTGAGCACACTTCAGCAAAGGACAAAGACGCAGGATCCTTCAAAGGAGCCAATTGCGACAACAACCGATACATTTGAGGTGAAATCCAGGAAAGGGACAGTGACTTACATGGCTGTTCGTCCGTGACATGAAATGCCAAGAAGTGCTGTCGAAGACGTTTTTCATAATCAGACCGGTCTTCCACCATCTCATCATAAGGAGGAAAAGGAGGTATAGCCAACGACAAGAAATGCCCCACATTTGACGCCCCAACAAAATTGCGAATCACCGCTGTTAGAAGCGTTTTCTGTTCAAGGAGATTTTGCAATAGATGCTTGACAGTAGCGATGGAACCCTGTGGGTCAACGGTGAAAAGGAAAAATCCACTACCTCGTCGCCAGTTGTTATAACGTCAAGTTTAACACATATATTTCAGAACGACACAACACATATAAGTCACAGAGTAAGTTGACAAGCAAGACATGTGTACACAATAGCATTCGAATGAGCACTGAGTCCCAGTCTAGCGGCCGCTGCTCGGCTGGCCGCTTAGGTGGCGCAGCTGCTGCATGGCTGGCAGACAGTGCCGCACGTAGAGGATGCGCGTAATTGTGCGGCGGCGCTTTGAATGATCGGCGAGTCACAACATGTTGTTTTTTTGTCTTGGTATTTCTTGATTCTGTGTTCCATCTTGTTCTTTATCTGTTGCATATGATACATTGATTGTTTTACTCAATTTCAAAACAGGTACCATCAATTACGGGTTGCTGCAAATTTTTTGCTGTGGTTTTTATTAGATGATTTAAATACAGTTGCACTTTTGTGCCACAATCCACGCTGTTCTGTTTCTTGTGTTTGGCTTCAGATGTGATTGTGTAAATTTCATTACATTCAGGTCCATTATAATTGGGTATGTTACATATTTTAGGCCTAATAGTATCTGACCTGCATTCATTACAATTCCAGTTTTTTGTGGTTATCTCCTGTCCTTTTAGTGAAGGATTTACTTTCTCACATCAAAAATGGAATATGTTTACACATTCCATGCACTCAACACCACTTGTCACAGTTTTCTGGCATTTTCAACAATGTTTATTGGTCCTGTTGTCTGTATTTTTACTAGTCAAATTTTCTATTACCACATTACTGTACATTGGAGATTCGCAGTGTTGTTTTTGCTGTGTAAGTTCATCATTTTTAGCTTTAATCCACGAATTTCATCTAATAGAAACACTATAATATTGTCTTTGCTGTTTACATTTTCGTGCATTTCATATAGCTATATCAGTATGCAGCACATAGAACTTTTGGCTAAGATGCAAAAACAACAGAAACATGGGAATCTAATGGTGCCAAAACCAGTTCTACAACTCTGGGTTTGAATAGGTGCCAGATTAAACTCATGCTGAGTTTAATGGCTGGCTTTGGGAACTTCATATAACATCTATACATGATGGCAATAGAGAAAGGAGCTCTTGAGTGTAGACTCTGTGGTAAATAGGGGTGAAACTGCACTACATTTAATCTTCCAATGCAAAGCCCTGCCTGGAGGCCAAAAGACACCAAATAATTGGGTCACTAATTCCTGAAGAGATTGTATCTAACAAAGACCTTATAAAGGGACTCCTACTGTCCTTCAAGGGTGCTGAATAGCCTTATTAGAGGGGCAGAGAGAGATACTGCCCAATAAATTTAAATTGGTATAGGCAACATGGTGCTACGTCCACTGTTGCTTTGTCCCCTTCTTTAAATTGAGTCAAATAAAAAACAATGTCTACACTTGTACCATATATCCCATCTAGCTACAACATTTGGATATCTTACATGGCATGTATTCTAAAGGAACAGCCCTTCCTGTAGCATCTGAATCCTCAGTTTATCACTGCTGGCATCTGAAATTTTTGCAGATATTTTACTGTTGTTAATTTAGTAATGACACACATAAATTGTGGTCTTTTTACTATTCAACTTCCGTAGAGGAATATTAAAGACTGTTGAATATTAATATACAATTCTTCAGCCATGTCATAAAGAGAGGATTAATCAACTGGTCTTCATTAGTAAATACAAAAGCAAATGTACTTTTATTATATACTATATGAAATCAGCCAATGCATTGATAATGAATTATGAATCTTTTTTCACTGTTTTATTGGTCTAAAGTGGAAACACAAGTGTGGATGTGCATGATATGTAGAAAGAATTTCAGAAAATAAACTACAAAGAAAGTAGTATTTTTATTAAGGCTAATCAATTTATAACACAACTTTGATTCATGTGTGTGCTATATGTTTGTTTACCTTCAAACAACAGAAAATCCCAGATGGAATAATGGTAACATTATGAATAGGATAGATTGCTACTAACGATGTAGTGGATATGCTGAGTCACAGGTAGGCACATCAAAAAAACTGTTAAACAAGTAAGCTTTTGGCCAGAAAGACCTTCATCACAATTAGGTAAAACAAACTCTCACTCTCTCTCTCTCTCTCTCTCTCTCTCTCTCTCTCTCTCTCTCTCTCTCTCACACACACACACACACACACACACACAGTTCAGACGTACATGACCACAGTCTCTGGCTGTCAAGGCCAGACTCATTGTAGCCCATCACAAACTTTGTACTCACCAGGAGGTGTACTTTCTTTTTACAGATTCTTAGAGGCAGTTTTGCTGAAGTATGCCCTGAGTGATGACAATGTGCTGACTGCTATTGACAGAATAAAGGACCACTACCTACTTTTTAACTATGTTTCTGACAAATGGTTTGAAATTAAAAAAAAGTAAGTAAGCCATAAACTATGATTAAGGATCATTACAAATTATAAACAAATACCTGTGCTTAATATGACACTCACAGACATGAAAACATGTTGCCATGTTCACTTTGGTTACATCCTAACCACAATTCTAAAATTATTTTAAAAAAAGCAGTCTTGATCATATATGAGTTATTTATTATGAACAGTTTCAATCTCTTATAAGATCATCATTGGACCAATTTACTCCTTGGTGACAGCAGGAGATAGTGCTTAGGACCCAGTTACCTCAGTGTTCCTCATACCTCTCCAAAGTGACCTGCTCCACAACATCATGTCCTGCTGTCACCAAGGAGTAAAACTGTCTACTGATGATCCTGTAAGAGATTGAAACTATCACTGATTGAAGTCAGTAATTTATGTGTGTTCAAGACTGCTTTCATTGAAACAGTTTTATCATAGTTTGTAAGTCACCATGCCATATTGTCTGTTGATTTTTATTTTTTATTATTTGCTATAATCTGGCTGGTTGGAAAATTAGACATCATACATTTATAAATAGCCAATTTTGGATGGCAAACATACTCCCACATGAGCCAGTAACTTAAGTCCTGACCATTAGCCCTATCTGTTCTCCCACAATGTTTTTAATTCATTCACTTCCAAAATGTTCTAATTACAAAGAGGTTGCTACATGTGAACATTTATGTATGATAGAGTTAATTTATTTCACTTTAAATTCAAATATCGTGACCCTACTTGTTCTGATGCTCTCACAATACAATTGCAGTCACTCTTCTATCTTGAGCTTATATGAGTTTACCATTGCTGATTCCTTGCTGTATGTTCACTTTTTAATTCTATAACAGCTTCCCTGATATCAAATTAATCTTGATCTTCAAAATGATTTTCTTAACCACAATTGACTTTCTCACACCTATACACATCCTACTTGCATGATGGCTCTGGTTTGACTGACAAAATTTTTTGCACCAAATTATCTCCAGATGCCAATCCATTCCTTCTAGAACTATGGGGTAACCCTGTCAGTGATGCCACTGCACTGTAGCAAAGAAGTGTGGGGGTGGATTCGATACGTCAAGTACAGGATCAATGTCTGTACCCTTACAAGTTTTATCGACTACTATTTTTCCTTGGACACTGTTCAAAAAATTTCTTAATCAGAGCTGCTCTTACAAAATTGTCTTAGAAATAAAGTTTATGTTTTATAGTTGACATTTCTTTACATAAAAAAACTAATTCCTATGCACTTTCAAGAACTTACCATGAAAAATTAAATGAAATGTATCAACTGAAAAACTGAACAAGTTCTTTCACATATGGTGAATAAAGAGTCATTCCAAGTTCTTTAATAATCATTAAGAGGTGTCATACTACAGTTGTAGGTGGTAAATAATGTTATTGCAAGATAATTTACATAAAAACCAACCCACTCTAATTGGGTTGTTGGTAGATACAGTGTTGTAACCTAAACACTTATCTCTTGGTTCTATTTTTCATTTGTATTTTAGGAGAAAAAATCTTCTTTGAAAAAAGCCACTGCCGCTGCTCCTTCTTCACTAATCAGCTGCTGTTTTTATACAACATTTTAAACAAAGTATCTGTGAAACTTTATGCAGACTTCTATGAGCTGCATACATACTAGAAAAATCAGGATCTATCAAATACAAATATTAGAGATACACTGAATTCATAATTTTTGAGGTCAAATATTCTGATAAATTGTAGAGCAGATGATTAATAAGATATTCTTTTACTCTGATGTTCAATATTTGGAGATTTTCAATTTCCTTTGTATTGACCTCTGGCAACATGCCACAGACTTTTTCACCAGACTATAAAACTACATTGTGAACACTAGAAGGTACTACATAGTCATTATGAACATTATTTTTACTTCAAGTATTGTGGGTGTGAATTGAAGAGTGCATCCAAAATTCATTGTCGTTATTAACCAAAAGTACCATTATGGCATAAGGCAATATGTGTTGGGATGAAAGTGCAATAACCCATAGGTTCCTGAAGAGGCATCTGTAAGATATTTGGTTGTTAGTTTTACATATTATTCTTGTTGCATGTACTGTAGAATAAATATTTTTTTTTATATTAACAGCATTGCTCAGAAGATCATGCCATAAAATATTACTAAGAGAAAGTTTACATTGCTTCTCATTTGATTGTTTCAGGTATCAGGAGAAGCGTCTGGTGTTTGAAGAGATCGTGTTCAAAACAACTTCTAAGTTTGTGACTTCTGATGGATATGATCTAGTAAGTATTAACATGAAGCAACCACACATTATGACAATGGAAGGATGCCATTACCAACTCTAGGATGGAATCTAACAATACCAGACAAGGAAAGTTGCTACTCACCATATAGCTGAGATGCTTAGTCATGATAGGCACAACAAAAAGATTCACACAATTGTAGCTTTCGGCCATTGAGGCCTTAGTCAGGAGTAGACACACACACACACACACACTCACGCAAACGTAACTTGCACACACGCCTGCAGTCTGCAGTCTCAGAGAACTGAAACCATACTGTGAGCAGCAGCACCAGTGCATGATGGGAGTGGCGACTGGGTGGGGGTAACGAGGAGGCTGGAGCAGGGAGGGGGAGGGATAGTATGGTGGAAGTGGCGGACAGTGAAGTGTTTCAGTTTAGACGGAGGGTAGGAGAGAAGGTGCAGAGGGGGAGGGGGTAAGTAGTGGAAAGGAGAGAAATAAAAAGAATAAATTAAAAGACTGGGCGTGGCGGTGAAATGATGGCTGTGTAGTGCTGCAATGGGAACAGGGAGGGGGCTGGTTGGGTGAGGACAGTGACTAACTAAGGTTGAGGCCAGGAGGTTTACGGGAACATAGGATGTATTGCAGGAAAAGTTCCCACCTGCGCAATTCCGAAAAGCTGGTGTTGGTGGGAAGGATCCATACGGCACAGGCTATGAAGCAGTCATTAAGATGAGGGATATCATGTTTGGCAGCGTGTCAAGCAGCAGGGTGGTCCACTTGTTTTTTGGCTACAGTTTGTTGATGGCTGTTCATGTAGACAGACAGCTTGTTGGTTGTCATGCCTACATAGAATGTAGCATAGTGATTGTAGCTTAGCTTGTAAACCACGTGCCTGGTTTCACACGTAGCCCTGCCTTTGATGGCATAGGTGATGTTAGTGACTGGACTGGAGTAGGTGGTGGTAGGAGGATGTATGGGACAGGTCTTGCATTTAGGTCTATTACACAGGTATGAGCCATAAGGTAAGGGATTGGGAGCAGGAGTTGTGTAAGGAAGGACGAGTATATTGTGTAGGTTCAGTGGATGGCGGAATACTACAGTAAGAGGGGTGGGAAGGATAGTGGGCAGGACATTTCTCATTTCAAGGCATGATGAGAGGTAATCAAAACCCTGGCGGAGAACGTAATTCAGTTGCTCCAGTCCCGGATAGTACTGAGTTACGAGGGGAATGCTCCTCTGTGGCCAGACTGTGGGACTTTGGGAGGTGGTGGGAAACTGGAAAGATATGGCACGGGAGATTTGTTTTTGTACAAGAATGGGAGGATAATTACGGTCAGTGATGGCTTCTGTGACACCCTCGGTATATTTTGAGAGGGACTGCTCGTCACTGCAGATGCTATGACCATGGGTGGCCAGGCTGTACAGAAGGGACTTCTTGCTATGGAATGGGTGGCAGCTGTTGAAGTGGAGGTATTGCTGGTGGTTAGTAGGTCTGATATGGACGGAGGTACTGGTGTAGCCATCTCTGAGGTGGAAGTCAACATCTAGGAAGGTGGCTTGTTGGGTTGAGTAGGACCAGGTGAAGCAAATGGGGGAGAAGTTTCTGAGGTTCTGGAGGAATGTGAATAAGGTGTCCTCACCTTCAATCCAGATAGCAAAGATGTCATCAATGAATCTGAACCAGGTGATGGTTTAGGATACTGGGTTTTTAGGAAAGATTCCTCTAGATGGCCCATGAATAGGTTACCATAGAATGGTGCCATGAGGGTGCCCATAGCCGTACTGCAGATTTGTTTGTAGGTAATGCCTTCAAAGGAGAAGTAATTGTGTGTGAGGATATACACTCCTGGAAATGGAAAAAAGAACACATTGACACCGGTGTGTCAGACCCACCATACTTGCTCCGGACACTGCGAGAGGGCTGTACAAGCAATGATCACACTCACGGCACAGCGGACACACCAGGAACCGCGGTGTTGGCCGTCGAATGGCGCTAGCTGCGCAGCATTTGTGCACCGCCGCCGTCAGTGTCAGCCAGTTTTGCCATGGCATACGGAGTTCCATCGCAGTCTTTAACACTGGTAGCATGCCGCGACAGCGTGGACGTGAACCGTATGTGCAGTTGACGGACTTTGAGCGAGGGCGTATAGTGGGCATGCGGGAGGCCGGGTGGACGTACCGCCGAATTGCTCAACACGTGGGGCATGAGGTCTCCACAGTACATAGATGTCGTTGCCAGTGGTCGGCGGAAGGTGCACGTGCCCGTCGACCTGGGACCGGACCGCAGCGACGCACGGGTGCATGCCAAGACCGTAGGATCCTACGCAGTGCCGTAGGGGACTGCACCGCCACTTCCCAGCAATTTAGGGACACTGTTGCTCCTGGGGTATCGGCGAGGACCATTCGCAACCGTCTCCATGAAGCTGGGCTACGGTCCCGCACACCGTTAGGCCGTCTTCTGCTCACGCCCCAACATCGTGCAGCCCGCCTCCAGTGGTGTCGTGACAGGCGTGAATGGAGGGACGAATGGAGACGTGTCGTCTTCAGCGATGAGAGTCGCTTCTGCCTTGGTGCCAATGATGGTCGTATGCGTGTTTGGCGCCGTGCAGGTGAGCGCCACAATCAGGACTGCATACGACCGAGGCACACAGGGCCAACACCCGGCATCATGGTGTGGGGAGCGATCTCCTACACTGGCCGTACACCACTGGTGATCGTCGAGGGGACACTGAATAGTGCACGGTACATCCAAACCGTCATCGAACCCATCATTCTACCATTCCTAGACCGGCAAGGGAACTTGCTGTTCCAACAGGACAATGCACATCCGCATGTATCCCGTGCCACCCAACGTGCTCTAGAAGGTGTAAGTCAACTACCCTGGCCAGCAAGATCTCCGGATCTGTCCCCCATTGAGCATGTTTGGGACTGGATGAAGCGTCGTCTCACGCGGTCTGCACGTCCAGCACGAACGCTGGTCCAACTGAGGTGCCAGGTGGAAATGGCATGGCAAGCCGTTCCACAGGACTACATCCAGCATCTCTACGATCGTCTCCATGGGAGAATAGCAGCCTGCATTGCTGCGAAAGGTGGATATACACTGTACTAGTGCCGACATTGTGCATGCTCTGTTGCCTGTGTCTATGTGCTTGTGGTTCTGTCAGTGTGATCATGTGATGTATCTGACCCCAGGAATGTGTCAATAAAGTTTCCCCTTCCTGGGACAATGAATTCACAGTGTTATTATTTCAATTTCCAGGAGTGTAGTAGAGCTCCATAAGGAAGACATGGAAGAAGCATTTGTGATTTTGCGTTCTTTATGAAGGGTAATAATCCCTAACTTCAAATGTGACATCCAGCAAGCACCAAAGAATATTATATTGCCCAACAGTAGCCTTTATTAACTTTTCAGATACTCCCACTTTCTGGACAGCTATAAAAATACATACCAAGCCTACCGATCTGCATCTCACTGGATGATGCTTAGCATTATAACTCTCTAGGGATATCTACAGGACATGCAGGGTCCACAAACAAGCTAGCTGCCCTTTTTCCCCAGTTTATAGGATGTTTCATGTAGTTACCCTGAGTATCATTGGGTTTAAACAAACAGGAACAGTGGACCCGTTGTCATACCAGCCTCATGACCGTCAAGCAGAAAGAATAATGTAATGCCTGTAGTATCTTGCTGAACTGTTCTATGCAGATATCATGATGGGTAGTATTGTGTCCCAATCTCTCTGTTTGACATCAACATATACCAAGAGCGTATCTGGTAATGTCATATTAAAGCATCCCCTGAAGCCAACTGTCTGTTGATGGTAGGCTGTGGTCATTCTGTGGGTGATGTTGCAGAGTGAAATCACACACAGGGTTCTCTGTGTTTCAAAATGATGCCTTCTACAAAAACTTTGAAATTTTTGAAGCTTCGGCAGTCTGCACAGCTCTGGAGACCACGTAGCAAATCAGGTAGTTAGTGCAGACTGTTACCCACCAGTCCCCATCAGTCAATTTTGGGAACTACACTAAGAAGTATATTCCGTTTTGATGGAATGGCATTGCTGCAGGCAGATTGGGTACCAGATACCCTGTAGATTATTGTGGCATGTGCTTCCATCATTGGAATTCTTTACAATGGCTCACATAGTTTCTAATGTATTGGTAGACATGGCCAGTGATACCTGCATCTGATTGTCTGGATTTTCACAAATCCCAGTTGTCCAGATTTTGGAGCATGATGGAAATACTTCAGGATAGCTGGATATAGGTGAGCTGTGATGACAATGAAACACTTCCACCATACTGGATTGTAGTTCCCTCATACAATGCTCCTTTTATTAATCATAACTCTTCTGTGGTCCTTCTTCAAGGCTTCTGTGGTTTTTATCAAAGCTGGAGCTTCCATCTCTTCAGTGGCAATGCCATTTAATGCAGTAATGACTGACTAGATTAGATTAATAGCACTTTTCTTTCCAATAGATCTATAGTGAAGAGACCCTCCAGGATGTAGAACTCTTCAGGAAAACAAGCAGCAGCAGCACTCCGTCTTCAGGCCACAAGT
Source organism: Schistocerca cancellata (assembly GCF_023864275.1). Lineage (NCBI taxonomy): Eukaryota > Metazoa > Arthropoda > Insecta > Orthoptera > Acrididae > Schistocerca > Schistocerca cancellata. The sequence goes on from NC_064626.1 coordinate 826,291,181, forward strand.
GGCCCACCGGGACCATCCGACCGCCGTGTCATCCTCAATGAGGATGCAGATAGGAGGGGCGTGTGGTCAGCACACCGCTCTCCCGGTCGTTATGATGGTTTTCTTTGACCGGAGCCGCTACTATTCGGTCGAGTAGCTCCTCAATTGGCATCACGAGGCTGAGTGCACCCCGAAAAATGGCAACAGCACATGGCGGCTGGATGGTCACCCATCCAAGTGACGGCCACGCCCGACAGCGCTTAACTTCGGTGATCTCATGGGAACCGGTGTATCCACTGCGGCAAGGCCGTTGCCTTCAGGAAAACGAGAATACACAATAAATATTTACAAATAAAATCGAATATGCTAATTTACCTACCGGAGATACCAAGTGGAATGGTCCTCATGGATGTGGAATGAGTCAAAATATATTAAATATATTTTCATTTAAAAAATACTAAATGAGTTGAGACAAAAAATGTAAATGTTCAATACACTGAGATGTGTATGATAACTTCTACTGTAGCCATGCACTATCAAATGCGAACAACATTTGACAACACTTATTTAAAACCATTGCATTTCAGCACTGAATCTATACAGACGTCAGAGTGTACTCTTATTCACATTACTTGATATTATTAGTAACATATACACATCAGTTGTTCCTACTAAGAAATTCATCAGAGCAGTAGATTTCATCCATGTTGCTGCTGTGTTCCACCAAAGAATTCCTTGAAAGGCAGTTCATATCCCTGTCTCTGCATCTGCTTTTGTATACCACTGTGGTGTTGTAATCCTGAAGCCTGAGCGCCCATCTTGCCAGCTGATGTAAGCGATCCTTCCATCTTATCAGCCAGCACGGAGAATGATGGTCTATCACAACAGTGAGTAGCATGCCAAATAAATATAACAGGAACTTGTTGATTGGCCAAACAATTGCAAGGTAATCTTTCTTGGTTGCAGGGTAGCTAGTCTCAGATTTGGACAGTCCTCTGGAAGCATAAGCTATCACCTTTTCAGCACCTTCCTAAATTTGCTCTAGAACTGCAACTATTACACAACTGCTAGTGTCTGTATGAAGATCTGTCTTGGAATTCTTGTCATACAATGATAGGACTGAAGAAGATGTTAGCACCTTCTTTTGGATAAGGAAATATCCTTCTTTCACTTCATTCCAGGAATTTTTGGCATCTCTCTGCAGTAGTTCTTGCAAGGGATGTGCCTTGGTACAAAAGTCCTCTGTGAATCACCAGTAGTAGGAGCACATTCTTCACAGTCTGAGGAAACTTCTGACATCATGAATGCACTGGGGTGTAGGTTAATCTGTGACTGCTCATATTTTCTTTGGACTGTAACAGATTCCATCACCATTCACTAGATGCCCCTAAGATTTTTATTTCTTGCATGATGAAGAGGTACTTGTCTGGATTTAGAAAGAGGCCTGCCAGTACACAGGCATCTCAGATATTCTTAAAGAGTCTTTGAAAAAACAAGAGTATCATCAAAATGGCTAAGACATGTCAATCAAGGTGTAACAGCAGGTTGTCCATCAGATGCTCAAAGGTGACTGGAGTCTTACCTAGTCCAAATGTCATAGCTTTAAACTCATAGAGCCCATCAGAAGTTATGAAGACAGTATTTTCCCAGTCAGCCTCATCAAACTCAATATGTATCTAGGGTATTGTCAGTGCACAGCAATGAATAGCCGTCTTTCAGCCATTGATAGTCAATAGAGAAATGCCATATGCTGAGCCCTCTTCATGCAGACCACAGGATAGGACGAAGGATACTCTGTAGGTTCAATGACATCATCTTGCAGCATCTTCTCCGCTTTCTCCAAGATTATCCACCAATCAGCTGGTGACGCTCTGTATGAGTTCTGGTTGATTGGTGAATGATGCCCAGTGTTGATATGGTGTTTTACCAAGGGCTGCTTGGTTTCTCTTTTCTCCACTCTAGATTTAAAAGCATCTAAAATTTGACGCACAATGGCTATTACTTGATGATATTGTTTCTTGGTCTCATTGGCAGCTCCGTAGCAGATCTTCCCCTGTGTTGTCTCTAATGGTAATGGAGCAAGGTTCTTTGTCAGCGCCACTAAGTAACTCTTCCTGGAGTGGTTCAGCTGTCCCTACAAACATGTCTAATATATTTAGGAATGTGTTGCAGCTGCTCATGACAGTTAGCAGTCCACAGTTCTTGTTGACTGTCAGCAATAATTGCAATCACCACTGACATGTAGATTTCTTTTGTGAGCCTGAGTTGCTCTTTGCAACTGACAAAAGCTTTACAGTTGAACTGAGCATCTCAGTTGAAGACTATAGCTCATTTTGTTGATGATGGCATGATAAAAACATCTTTAATGGTATATTACTACTCAGAACAATCTGTATTATGTATGCTTGTTGGAATAATTTTGACAATCTGGAGCTGTAATTTACCAGTCTATGACTGTTTGTGATGCCTGTAAGAATTTTAATCCAAGAATAATGTTATGACTACATTCTGACAAAATGACAAATTTGGAGGGGTGTTTTCCCATCATTGATATTGTGGTTCTGTCAGAATGACATATTTCCCATTTACACCCTCCAGAATAATCGCTTTTGTATCACAGAACATAGTCTTCTGTAGCTGACAACAATAAACATCTTAACATTACACAAAAAGGAAGCTCCTGAGTCAATTAGCACCTAGACAAGATGGTCATAAATTATGATGCCAATGAGATTTCCTGGCATCTTGGTGACTATCATACTTGGAGCATTTGCTTAACCTCCAGAGATGGTTGCCTCACTTTGTTTTCCTGAAGTAGGAAGCTAGACAAGTGGCTGATGCATCAAAAGGGCTATGCGGAATGGCTACAGCATGTCGTGGAGTGACCTCCTTTGGAGTACAGTGATGGGCCTTGTTCTCAGGTCGACTATATTCCTCTGCAGCTAACTGGTGTGAACAGATCTATTTTGATACTTCACATCTGGGAGCAGAGTAGCTGTCGACACTTGTCTTCTTTCTCTGCAGTAGCTCACAATGTGTCATCATCCACAGTGGAAATACACTATCTTGTTTTCTTCTGAACTTCAAATGTCTTTTCCTCTATGAGTCATTACATTTGGTGTAGAAGTTAGTTATAAGGGTTTTGTCAGGTGCTAAGTTGTCATTTGATGACTGTAGCATAGGTCTGAGCTGGACAAGTCTATTCTTCCTGGTGTGTTTGGCTGGTGGTGGAGAATGGTGGTAAAAACTGATACATCTATTCTTCAGCATCCTCTGATACCTCCTGATATATGGGGTTGACATTTCTAGCTGCCATACACTGATCTATATTTTTCCTTATCGTCTGCCAAATGAGGGAAGGGAGCACATGATGATCTTCTGCAACTGCTACTATCCTCTTGGTGGTCCAGATCCTTCCGTGCCACCTCCCTGTGGATTCAACTGTGGTGAAGATCCCTGGAATGCTTCTTCCTGGCTCCACCACTGCTCCATGTTCACTGTTGAGCGCCCATAAATCCCAACACACACACTCCATGTTCACTGCATACAAGAAAGGAAAACACACAGTTTCCCTTTCCCTCTACATTTATCTTTACTCAATTTACTCATGAGCATCTTCTGTCCAACTCTTTTTTTCTATTGTATTTCCTTGGTTCCCTGGCACCAGTTGGCGATTTTTGCTGTTATTGTGACTACTTGTACAAGAAGATCTTGATACATATATTCTGCAACTTCTTTCAGTAAGGGTGTGATTTTGTTAGCTCCTGTATTAGAATTCATGATGTGGCATAGGGCCAATATTTGGTATGTACAACTGAGTAATTTTCCATGATGTTGAGCCCTAGTCTTAAATTGCTCTTCTGCTAAGCAGACTTGCTGCTGGTTGCTGCTAAATGTTTTCTTGAGTTCACCCTAGAATTTTTCCAACTATTGAGCTCCTTCTCATTGCTCTCGAACCACAGCTGGGCCATGCCATGTGAGTAAAAGTACACATTTGCCAAACACATCACATCATCCCACTCATTTGGAGTGTATTTTTCCTTCTTTTCCTGCTGTTGTTTATTTTGTAAGGTTTGTGCATTAGCAGGAAGTTGCGTCCCTGGCTGATATAATGGGACAATATTTTTCTGACCCCAACACACCAGCAGTTGAAAGTCGTATTACCTTTATCCTCTTGGTGATCCAGATCCTTCCGTGCCACCTCCCTGTCGATCCAACTGTGGTGAAGATCCCTGAAATGCTTTCGCAAATTCTCTCTATTGCGCTACTAAATAAATAACCGCACTTCTGACAAATAGGGGAATATTTTGCCTAACATTTTCATTACTATTTTTCACAACAGAGAAAAACCAGAAAATCAACTACCACTCTTCAGTTGTTCATTATTCCCTTGTTGGTGTGTCATTTACTCCATGGCTCTCAGATTGAGACACTTGTTGCACCATGGCACAAATAACTCCCAGACAACCAGTGGTTTTAATACTATTTTTACTGGTCCCCTTCTCCCTTGCTCCACCACTGTTCCACATTCACTGCATACAAAAAAGGAAAACACACAGTTTCCCTTTCTACATTTATCCTTATTCAATTTACTCATGAGCATTTCTTGTTGACTGCTTTCCAATGCTGTTTTGGGATGTTTACAAATATTCCGAAACACTACACATTGTACTTGGTGACTCAGTCAAACCCTTACCTGACCAGCATCTCCGAAAAACAATGATGGATGCCTGATGTGCAGTGACTTTATTGCTGTTTTGGAATCCATCTGTCTCCTGAATATACAGATCTTAGGAGTGATATAATGCTTGGGATTCCAGGTCCTGACTGTGAAAGCTTTTACATTGTGCAATTGGAGTCATGGCGATGGTGATGTTTTGAAGTACCTGGCTTCTCCACCAAACAACATTCTAGAGGCTTTGAAGTGCCTGGCTTCTCCACCAAACAACATCGTATAGGTTTTGAAGTACCTGGCTTCTCCACCAAGCAGTATTACATCTAAACACAATCAGGTCTAAATATAAAAGCAAGTTCATCAGTGAAGTTGAACACATAGTACTGAAAGCAAGTTTATTACTGACACCAAAGTACTGTAAGAACAGAACTGACCTCCTGGACAGAGAGTGCAGCTATTTATACAAACATTGAACTGCCCAGCATGCTGTTGTTTATACAAACATAAAATATTTCAGAATTTACAAACATCAGATATTTCAAGAACTTTCCAGAAATGATCAATGCTAAATAACGAATAGTTGCTAGTGGCTAGAATTGAACTGGTAACTTGCAGCACTCCAACCAGTACCGTTAACCACTGCACCACACTGCATGCACTACATCTCATGGCAACATGTTTTGGAGGAACTTTAACAAGCAAAATATATTTAATTCATTTTGAGGTATACTCCTGGAAATTTATGCAGATGGGGTGATACTGGTGCAAGTTATAAATATAGGATTTATTGGTGACTACTCAGTTCTGGAATAGTGTTAACCAAGCCCCAGGTATGGCTTTTAGTACATTCAAAAGAAGAATACAGAGAGAGGCATTATTCAGTAAGTTATGAAACACATTTTTTTCTGAAAGCAGGTCGGTTTTATTCAGTATTCCAATACCTTACTGGGAGGCCTGTTTGCCCGCATAGTACCACTCTACTGTTTGGCATATGAGCCAATGTCTTCCTGTATCTATAAACCCCCCTCATCCAACACTGCTCCCTATGGAGTGCATTCTTCATTGGGCCAAACAGATGGAAATTAGAAGGCTTCTTTTGTCAATGGGAAGAAGTTCAGTTGCAATTTGGTAGTGACAAACATGTTACAGTTGTTTCTTCAATTTCTACATGGAAATTAAATTTATGTCCTATGTTGTTACTGTGTAAATCACAGATCAGATCAAACTGATTTTTATTACCAGAAATAAAACTGTTTAAGTAGTACATGTATTTGTAAGTGAGTGTAAAAATGTCAGGATCTTTAAGACGGTTTCTGCAAAACGTGCATATACTTTGCACAATATCCTTACTACTCGCATCTGCTGAAAGTAAAATTTGTTTTTCTTTCGGTACAGTTAACAAAACAAAACTGTTCATATAGAAAATAGTTAAATTCTGTATTAGGCATTCTCGGCATGCACAGCTACGTCACAGACTGTGGCAACACCTTCACCCCATTAATGGATTATAGTAGCAACATATTATCGTATCAGAGACGTGTTCTACATACAGCATTGGAGATTCATACCTAATAAACATTATACACGAAGTATACGATGTCAACAGTGACTGCAAAATGTGTAGCGATTTGTCCGGGAGCCGTAGATGCGTTTCATAGGACTTACTGGTGTTGTGCAAGTAGCTCATCGTCAAAGTGTCTGATATTCATTCATTCTGTCAGAGTGCTTGGTCATCATCTACGCAATCGGAGTTTGGTTCTGCCATCTCAAAATTTTAAACGAAATTCATCCAAGTTATTTCAAGGGAATCTGTTTTATAAAAGAGAGAAAATATTATTATTTCGTGGAGTAAGAGTCTAGATCAATTAGATTTCTAGCAAAATTTTGCCTTTTATGAAGCTCATATTTCACATGTAGCAGAGACTAACTAATTGAATAAACAGACAATTCTCTGGCAATGATGACACTGGTAATAATATACTTCTTTTTCAAATTACACACTCAAATGTAAGTGCTAAATTCAACAGCAGTCATTTTGCCTTTTCATTTGGGAACTCTAAAATTCATTATAATTCTCAAATTCGAAAACAACCAGGTCCAAATCAAGTTTCCAAAGAGAAAGTTTCGCCTGCATGCATAAAATTTTTCGTAAAAACAATAGACAGAATGGGCATGTAGATGTCGCAGGAAAGAAATCATCAAGCTGAAATTGAGTATAAGAGAATATATGTTAAACGAAGTGCTCCTAAATATTGATCTCTTAATGAAATTACAAATACCGGTAAGCTGGTAAAAATAAATTCATCTATTCAGGTTAGTGGTTCTGATAAGACATTTAAATTCTGTCAAGGAATATTTGTTAAAATCTGGCTGGAAGTGTATAATGATCCAAATGAGATAAGCAGGTACAAAACTTCAAGGCCATCCAGTTGACAGGACAAGCGTAGTATTTGGTTTTCCAGTGGAAGTTACGATTCATTTTTCCCTAATTTTCAATGAAAATAGAAGGCAATAGTTTCCGTGATCTGTGGGTGCAGAACTACAGATGTCACACGAAGGACTGCATTATGCTTTGCCTTTCGGCAACTAGAATTCAGTTGGAGAAAATTACTATTTATGTTCTGATTTGACACTGTTTTTAATTTACTCAACAGATATTATCATTACTGAAAATGTTTTTTGAATACAGAGGAAAGGCTTCTGTTATTAGAGAGTTCACTAATGTGAGACAGCTACATTCTGACTAAAGCAAGTGCACCGATGCGAACTGTACACAAATGAAGGTACCCAAGTTTAGCAATCGCCCAGAACACAATTCCATACTAACACAATCTGAAAATATGCAAAATAAACCAACACTCTTGTCCCTAGAAAAACATATTGAGAATTGTATCTGAGGACAAAATGTAGCGAACTGAGCTTCTTGATTATTTTATCTATGCATTTATTCCGTGTCATGTTGTCACCCAATTGAACCCGAAGGAGATTCACAAAGGGTGTTTCAGTTAAGAGTATGAGAATTAATGACTTCTTCTGGTGCTAGCAAGTCTTTTCTGCTTGTTTTGAATCACATAATATGAGTCACTGTGAGATTAAGACTTAAAATGCTAGCTATAAACCACGTGTAAGCCTGTTAAGCTATCTTATGAGCTGTGGTCAGTAATATTGCATTTAGACATTTGAGTAGTACGCTTGTGTTGTCAGCAAGCATTACAACGTTGAACCACCCTTTAAAGCCATTGGAATATATAGGTTAAGAAAATAGGAGTCCTCAGTACTGGTCCTTGTGGTAACTAGGCTAATTTCTTATGTTCTCCCATGCTGAGGTTAGGTCCATGCTTTGAGACATGCTGCTGCCTGTTGAGAAGGCGACACTCCATCCTTATAAAAAGAATGCCGTCAACGCAATAACACTTGTCTGATATTTGTATGCCATTAATATGGGATTATTTACCAGACATATTAAAATGTGCCTTTGTTTTCCCCTTTTATAAGAAAGATGATTCAGTGGATATCTGCCCAATCCTACTCTCTACATTGTTTGCCAAAACTGTTGAGGAAGTATTTACATGAGGGCTGTTGTGTATCTATGCAACAATAAGACACTTAGTCAACTATGTTCTGAGATAAGTAGCTGTTGCTGTTCTGGATCAGTTATTTATACATTCACAGAGCACATAATAAAATTTTAAAATAAGAAAATGTCACCAACTAGGATCTTTTATGACTTATCAAAGGCAGAACGCTACTCTAGGAAATTTGAATAATACAATGAAGGTGCCACATCTTCTGCACAAGAACATTCAAACTGACTCCTGTATTTCACGCAGTGTTCCTGGTTTACTTTGGTATTCCACCATACTATTTAAATCTGTAAACAGAACTAGTCCTCACTGCAGATGAGGTAAAGCAAAGTGTCAAGCCAACATCACCTGTGATTAAGAACTTGTGCCTCTTACATCCTTCGCATATACATGTCACTGCATTGATGAATACAAAGGCTTTGTTGGGTCTCTTTGCCACAAATAAAAGATGCCCACTAAAGTTGGATATTGCGAGTTGCCCTGATATCATGTGAACTTCATTGTACCTGCATAGTTTCATAAGTTACTAACAGGAGAATATAAGTAAAATGACTAAAAATGACCTAGAAAAGATGTGTCAACACGAATTTGCACACAGACTAAACTTGATGATAATGAGCTTGTAACCCCGTATTTGCTTTGTGGCCCTTGAACATATTATTTGCATTCTCTTGTATCGACATTCCATGTTAGGCAAATACTACGGATGCTACTTGTTTTTAACAATGTTATGCAGTGACAGGCTATAATATTAGTTAATTTATGAACTGACATATTACAATAGCAGGCAAACTGTAGTCTTTTTTGTCAAGCCATTATATCGAATGTCAACCATAAGGTGGTGTGTTACGTTATTAAAAGATCGAGGACAGCTGACAATTTTAGACTGTGTTCATCATTTGAAGACTGCTTTTTCAGGTGGCAGGATTTTACTCAGCCCGCCAGCGTGACACCCCACGTCTGCTTTCATTAGTGAGCGACGCTATGAGGAACATTGTCGATAACAGCAAGTGGTACGATCGCAGCTTGCCGCAGATCGAGACTTGGATCCGTCGATATCTCAGTGACGACTGACTGTGAATATTTGGAAATTTTATTAAACTGATAACCAAATACGTTTTTAAGGACGCATGTGCTAAGAAGTGTATCATAAAATCAATACAGAAATGATTATCATGTCGTTTATATGTAAAGACTTACGTGTAGTGTTTTCGATAACTGCAAGTGGAACGATCGCAGTTTGACGTAGATCAAGACTTGGATCCGTCGATATGTCAGTGGCATTTGACTGTCAATATTTGTAAATTTTATTAAATTTATTAGTACATACGTTTCTAAGGAAGTATGTACTAAGAAGTGTATCATAAAATCAATGCAGAAATAATTATAATGTCGTTTATATTTAAAGACTTAAGTGAACTGTTTTGCAAATCCTTCATCTGTACATAAATAAATTATGAACTGATTTTCAGTGAATTTATCTGGTTTGAAGCTTTCATTATTCAGTATGTTTATAAAGAGCAGTAAAAACTGTCTTTCGTAGCTTTTTATGTGTTTTCACATAACACAAAAAAATTCACATGTTGTACCAATGGCAAAATGTATGGAAACAGACACTTAGGAAAAAAGAATCAGTTTATTTCGAAATTCGTCTCAAGGTAGAATAGTGTTGTTGTAAGTGAAGCAATATATCAAAAAGGCTAACTATTGCCGTTCGATTACGTAATTAATTCGTAGGTGTAAAATCCGACGTCATTGGTCACAGATATGTGGTTGTTACACTATGTGCCACATTCAGCTGTTTCTTTATCATGATCTCGGGTGGCAAAGTATGATCGACAGCGAAGATTTCCTGTTATTTAAACCTTACATTATCTTAGCACACTCCCCAACCTCTTCTTATGGAACTTCTTTCTCGAAGTGCTGCAGTTACTACTAGGAGTTAAGAGTACAAATTCGACACAAACTCTGAAAATAAATACAAGGCTTCTCATTAACAGTTTCTCGTAGCCTATATTGTACTCGTTTTTACAATAACGTGCGTTACGAAGTTGTTGCATTATGCAGAACACCAGAAAGATACAGATAAGGACAAAGTCCAGAAACGTTCTGTCTTCATCAACAAACGTCAGTTGAATGTATCTATTTAACAAGTTTTCTCTTATCCACGTGAATCAGAGGCACAGTTACGACCGCTCTTCGTCTATGGCGCACAGTTTATCTACAAGGCAGGAACAGATGATATGGAATATGCCGCCGACCAGCAGATGCCGCGAACATGGTATGATGCATATCGTCATTGTGAGTTGGCAGATACGCTGTGTCTACCCATCCCATTATACACGCGCATAAATAAATCATACATCTAGGCAGTAGATTATCTAATACATTAAGAAAACAGACTTTGTGTAGTGGTGATCACCACTCGTCGGTTTGAAAAATGCTTGTGCAACTCATCACTTCATCAAAGTAATATATTAGTCTGCACATGCTTGTATTGTTAAATGAGACAATCTATATACTGGTGAAGAAATACACTCTCGAGTAACACTACGAGTTAATGTTCATAACACAAATAATATTAATTTAAAAAAGGGAAGATTAGAGTTTAACGTCGCGCCTACAACAAGGTCATAAGAGACAGAGCACGTACTCTGAACGCTGCAAGGACGGGATAGGAAATCGGCCATGTCATTTCGAAGGCGTCATCCCTGCATTTTACTCGGGCGATTTTGGGAAATCACGGAAAACCTAAATCTGGATGGCCTTTCAAATGTAAGCTGCTGTTAAACAGTTTCCAAGAACGCATACGAGGAGTTAAAGAATTTCTACTGGATAAGTAGCTAGAGCTGTGAATGCTTGATGACAGTCTCTCCATCCAGACATCCATCAAGATAAAGCACCTATACGATAAATCAAATTAAAATAATTCCACTTGCTCTCAGTAATAAGTAAGACATCTTAGATGCTACAGACTACAGCTAACAGTGTCCACGACTCTTGCGTTGCGTGCTGATGGCAGTTCGTTGATTTCGTTAGTGGCCATTCGGGTGATAGTACATTTCGGCGGAGGATACGAATTGATGATTTAAAAATTTTGTGCCTATAGGCACATCATATTATATGCCCCTGCCACCCCCACCCCCCAAATACATGTTTTAAATAACAACTATTACCCGATCACTTCACAATTGTCGTTTTGGGTGGGAGCAATGTGAGCTGTTTGCGTATTCTGCTATTCGTTGTTCTGAAGGACATGCCAGCGGTCTAGTCGCGATCCCTATACTTGGTGTACGACAGCGGATAAAACAAACTTAAAACTGCATTGTGTTAACACATTCTTCTGTCAAAAGACAACATAAACAAACACAAGGAAAACAACTTTTTTATGGCGTGAAAATTCAGCAGAACGGTGGGAGACAACGGAGTTTTGTTATACATTCACTTTTAATATGTCGTTTTACACGAAACCGCTGAAAATGAAAATAGCAAAGTTTTGTTACGATCTAAAAATCGAAGAGAACGTGTAGTACATTAGAAATTAATACGCATTTTTACAGAGATGCGTTCAAAATTAATTAAACTGTCGTTTTACGATCTAATACCTTGAATGTATAGCAGATAAGAAAACACGTTCTATATTAACACGTGAATCTATAGGAATGCGTAAGAAATGAAAATGAAATAGAGATTTCGGTGCACGAACTAATAACTAAATACAGACGAACAGAGAAGTGGATTTGCTATTACATAATTTTACAGACTAGTGTGGACAAATCAAATTTGTTTATAATATAATAGTTAACGTGTAAAGCATTAGGTTCTGTGTAGCTATAAGCTATCTCGTGGTCGTGCTGTAGCGTTCTCGCTTCCCACGCCCGGGTTCCCGGGTTCGATTCCCGGCGGGTTCAGGGATTTTCTCTGCCTCGTGATGGCTGGGTGTTGTGTGCTGTCCTTAGGTTAGTTAGGTTTAAGTAGTTCTAAGTTCTAGGGGACTGATGACCATAGATGTTAAGTCCCATTAAAAAAAAAAAAAGCTATAAGCTGTACACAGTACCTGTAATCCAGGTAAGGGAGGAACAGTTTTGTACTGCAGCTACTGCTCTCATCATAGCTCTTTCTAACGGTATTAGCAAAGGTTTTACGTATTTATCGACAGAACTGAACTACGTTATTTATTAATACTTTATCATCTGAGCGTACTTTCTGATAACGTATATTTCCGCGATAGCTATACATTTCAGCAGACGCCAAGAATTCGCATCAGTTGTAACATACAACAGTATCAGTATAACTTGACTGTACAGCGCATGGGTCATTCGGGTATTGTTTAGTATTGTCGGGCGCCTGCGGTCACGCCTGCACGTAAACGAGGTTTAGTTCCGCGCTCTGCCATCGGCAATTGTAAAATAAACAGGTAGTACGTAGTTTGTAAATCCAATGAATGTGCTCCAAGTCACAATAAAAATCACATTATAATCCAAAATTTTTAAAACTAATATGAATAAATACACAAACTCACTAGTCAGCAAAGTTTGTGCCTGGCTTTGACGGCAGAAAACTTGTTGACCCCCCTTCATAGTTCAGACGGTTATCAGTTACGAGGTCGGCTTCGATGTGAAGAATGAACAAGGCGTAGAACGTATACTATGTGATCAAAAGTATCCGGACACCTGGCTGAAAACGACTTGAAAGTTCGTTGTGCCCTCCATCGGTAATGCTGGAATTCAATATGGTGTTGGCCCGCCGTTACCCTTGATGACAGCTTCCACTCTCGCAGGCATACGTTCAGTCAGGTGCTCGAAGGTTTCTTGGGGAATGGCAGCCCATTCTACACGGAGTGCTGCGTTGAAGAGAGGTTCAATGTCTGTCGGTGAGGCCTGGCATGAAGTCGGCGTTCCAAAACATCCCAAAGGTGTTCCGTAGGATTCAGGTCAGGACTGTGCACAGTCCATTACAGGGATGTTATTGTAGGGCATTATGAACGGGTGATCGATCGTGTTGAAAGATGCAATCGCCATCCCCGAATTGCTCTTCAACAGTGTGAAGCAAGAAGGTCCTTAAAACATCAATGTAGGCCTGTGCTATGATAGAGTCTCGCAAAACAAAGCATGAAAAATACCACACACCATAACACCACCGCCTCCGAATTTTACTGTTGGCGCTTAACACGCTGGCAGATGAAGTTCACCGGCATTCGCCATACCCACACCCTGCCATCGGATCGCCACATTGTGTACCGTGATTCGCCACTCCATACAACGGTTTTTCACTGTTCAATCGTCCAATTTTTACGCCCCTTACACCAAGCTAGGTGTCCTTTGGCATTTACCAGTATGATGTGTGGCTTGTGAGCAGCCGCTCGACCATGAAATCCAAGTTTTCGCACCTCCCGCCTAACTGTCATAGTACAGGCGGTGGATCCAGATGCAGTTTGGAATTCCTGTGTGATGGTCGGGATAGATGTCTGCCTATTACACATTAAGACCCTCATCAACTGTCGGTGGTCTCTGTCAGTCAACAGACGAGGTCGGCCTGTACGCTACCGAGCAGTACGTGTCCCTTCACATTTCCACTTCACTATCACATCGGAAACAGTCGAGCTGGGGATGTTTATGAGTGCTGAAATCTCGCGTACAGAAGTATGACACAAATGACACGCAATCACTTGACCACGTTCGAAGTCCGTGAGATCCGCGGAGCGCCCTATTCTGCTCTCTCACAATGTCTAATGACTACTGAGATCACCTACTTGGCAGTAGGTGGCAGCGCAATGCACTTAATATGAAAAACGTATTTTTATGGGGGTGTCCGGATACTTTTGATCACATTGTGTAGGTACGATTTAATCTTTTAAGAGCCGAAAACGAACGTTCTGCTGAACAATTTGTATGTGTCGTACACTCTTTGACATAAAACTCGACCGGCGGCCGGCCGCTGCAGAGGCTAAGTCTGCGCCGATCGCGACATGGGACAAATAAACTGGCCAACTCGCTAATTCTCTAAGTCCGGCTATCTGCACAATCTGGCAACACTGTAGACTGCGGCACTTCCTGGAGGAAGTCTTGTCCCATATAACAGAAGCCATACACTGTTTACGCACGTGGTATAGCGGTACTGTGCGTTGTTTCTGTCTACAATATCTGTGGATCGAAAATAGCTGGCGCAAAAAAATTTTATAGCCTCTTCCAGCTGAATGCTGAAGACGTGAATTTAATGGTAATGCAGATTCAATCTATTTCACTTTCTATCACAACAATAACAAACTTTTATCCAGTAGCCATTTTGTGGCAGATTTCTTGCAGAGTGTCCTCAGGACGCCGCATGCGGTAAAGCTCCGGGATCCACTTGCTGGCTACTGGCAGCGGCCGTGGCGACAGCAGCGGCGCTGCATTCCCCGTTCTTTATCGAAAGCGCCTGCTACTGCTCGTTGCTTTTGATAATTTAAAACGCTTTATTATTATTAAATGTTGCTCCATAGAAGATTTCTACGATATCCATTCTCGCTCGAAAGCTACAGAAACTGACGCCCTGATTAGTAGATGGGTACTGTATTACATTAATTGGCAAGAGCCGCCCGCGTATGGTCCGAAATTAATTTTATAGACTTAGACGAAATTAAACCACCTCACTACATTCGATGAATTTATAAATGCTTCGTACCTCTTTCTTTTACTTTCAAAGTCAATTATTTGTGCAACTTTTAGCCAATATTCGGAAGGCTCTAAATCTGTGTCATATGACGCTTGGAGTTTTGCTGCACGTTCAGTAATGTCGACAGGTGAGCTGTTCTTAAGGTTACTGAAGACTGTGGAGGAGTCCAACAGTGTTCTATAGCTTTCCTTCCTCATCACTAATTCGGAGTACAAGTTGTCGAGTACTGGGAGAAATGTTTCGACTCTAAATTTTTCGCTTCCAGTCAGAAAAACTTCTTCACAGAGCCCGCTTCTTCGTCATCATGAAGTTCGCGTTTTCGTGATCTTTTATAGGTGCATTCATGGTCTATATCGGTCACAATCTCCTTGGATTTATTTTCATAATAGTCGAACATTCCACGAATAGATGCAATAAATTATACAAGTGATTCATATAATTCATGCCCTATTTTAGTATCAATATTTACACTTTGCAATTTCAGATTTACACTATTAAATCTCTGGAGTATGTCCTTCCAAACTGTCATCATGAATACTGTTTCTAGCCTGCTGAGTTGATTTAATAAATCTGAAGCCTCATTTCGCACAAGTGGTTCTTCAAACGTATTATTGGCAATATGTGTGAGGGCATTGATAACGCCCTCCTAGTTTTCATATAGACTTACACACGCTTCCTCGCTTGCGGACCAACGTGTTTTTGATAAATTTTTTACTGTTTTGATTGCTTTTTCATGAAAGAAAGAAGTTTAACCCAGCAGAGAAAAAATTATAAAGGTTTTGCACTAGATTGAAAAATGAACATACTTCCCGACAACCGATTGCAGTACTAGTACCGGCTAAATCCAAAGAATGTGTTGCACAAGGCACATAATGCGCTTTCAGATTTCGTTCTTTAATGCGTGCCTGCAAACCAGTGTAGGTTCCTGACATAATGCTTGCATTGTCGTATGATTGGCCTCTACAGTTAGTAATATCAATTTAATTTGTAGATAGGACCTTTAGTACGGCTTCAGCTAAGTTTTCGGACAGTGTCCCGGGTTTGGTAAAAACAGAAGGACACGTTCAACAGGTTCACCATTCTCGTTCACATATTGATATGAAAGATAATTGATCAATATGTGAAATGTCCACAGTAGAATCCACTATTATAGGGAACTATTTGGCCTGTTTTATTTCACTTATGATAATGCTTTTTATTCGTTCAGAAAGAAGCTGTATTATTTCATCACAGATTGTTGAAGAAAGATAACTTGTATGTACCTGCCCTGGATTTCCATAACGTTCAATGTACTCTGCGAGAAAAGGATCAGACTCGGCTGTAAGTTCATGAGACATCATGAATTGACCATTATGTAATGAATGGAATATTTCATCGTGTGTCCATAGGGGAAGTTCACGACCTGTTAGCTTCTTCACTATTGCAAACACCATTTTCAACATGCTGCGCCGGTACATTTTTTCTGTCTCATCATATGACTCGAAATGGTTATCTGCTGTTCCAAGTGAATTTTTTCTTGTTAAGAGTGATAACACAGAATTTTTGTGTTCAAGGGAATTCTCATGATGAGGTAAAATATTAGAAATATTTTTCCAATCTGCAGTACCATTAGCAGCAGTCGCGGACTTACCTCCGAACAGAATACATGGTGCACAAAAAACAGTACCGGTGCTATAGGAGTATACTAGAAAATCACACAGAGTTGATTCACCATTTAAGAGCTGACGGTAAAATACATTTTTGTTCAAATATCTGGTTTTATCGCCTATTGATCTTCCTGAATCAGAAAAACCACCGTTACAATTTTGATTAATGCCACGTTGTAAGAAAATGTGGATTGTTGATTCATTGACACAGCATTCTGCAGGACCGTCACTAACGAGGTTATTTATTTTTGTAATGTTTGACTCGACACTTAGTTTTTCGTGAAACTCGAAATCAGGAACAATTTGCTTTTCTTCATTTTTAACTTTTGTTTCGTCTGTAGTTACTTCTTTTACGATAGCTGCAGTGCCAGAAATATCACCCGTACTACTTGAACTCAAAAGTCGAACCAGCAGCATTTTTTGCGAAAAATTTATCTACTCTGCCAAGCGTTTTTAGAACATTGGCTTCTCGTTCTGGCCTTTCCTTCGATAACTTCTGAAATGCCGCCCCACTTAATTTAACACGTTTGCTTTTTTCTGTTATTCATGTTAAGGCACTTACAAAATTATCAACCAACAATCAAAACAAAAGAAAAAAATGTAAAAGGAAAGAAAGACTGTACCCAGTTCCAATCACACTACCCCGCACATGAGCACAAAGCTTTTTACTTTAAACACGGCACTCGAGCACAAAGATTTTTCTTTTAAACGTGGAGCGATGAACTGATCAACTCGGATTACTCTACTAACTGTGCTATGAAAGAACGACAATGCAGAATAATTTAATTTCATTGTCGCCTATTTCTCTGTTGTCAGTGAACAGTAGAAGCACACCTTCCGGCTGGAATTCGTCTCGTAAGGAAATGTGATGGTCCCTTATTTGGCTTCTGTTTCCCGCGTCGCCGGAATTTAAGCTGGGACGCAAATATGTTCTGAATATTCTTGACATTGCCTTTCTAATTTAAAAAAGCAAATAATTTTTGCAATTTCTTGCAGTGAGGTGTGCTGGATCGACTCTTATCCCACTTATTCTTGTAACATTTTAGCGGTTTCTGTGGGCAGAGAAGACAGAGTACAAAATTTAAGTAGTCTTGTTGGCAGTTGATGTGGTGTGTTGTCATTTGTGTGAACACTGCTGTTATGCCTACACGCAAATGCACCTTTTGTTCCAACATGAAATAAAAATAACATTTCCTCGAAGAAAAAAAGCTTAGTTAAGAAGTTCAATATAAAATTTGCAATGCCATGTACTATTCGATTTCACAGAGTGGGAACTTTGATATCGTGCACGCTGCAGCACAATAAATGAGACAAAAGTTGGTTTTTCTTCTTTTTTCGGCAAAAAAGTAACTAAGTAAATAAATAAGATAAAATAAATAAAACTTTAAAACTTATGTGAACTGTATTTCACACATTATTAGATATACATCTACATTTATGCTCCGCAAGCCACCCAGTGGTGTGTGGCGGAGGGCACTTTACGTGCCACTGTCATTACCTCCCTTTCCTGTTCCAGTCGCGTGTGGTTCGCGGGAAGAATGACTGCCGGAAAGCCTCCGTGTGCGCTCGAATCTCTCTAATTTTACATTCGTGATCTCCTCGGGAGGTATAAGTAGGGGAAAGCAATATATTCGATACCTCATCCAGAAACGCACCCTCTCGAAACTTGGACAGCGAGCTACACCGCGATGCAGAGCGCCTCTCTTGCAGAGTCTACCACTTGAGTTTGCTATTGATATTCTGCTTGTGTTCTTTTCGTATAAACATGTGTTTAAAACCGTAAAACACTCCCAGTATTAACATGTTTGGTTAAATGGGTGCCATTAAATCAAAGCTCAGAAACTGAAGACGACAGAGGTTTCATTTGAATTACAGTAATGGAGGGTTGACTTGATACTTCCCCATAACTTCTAAAAGAAATTTAAGCGGAGTCAGGTTTTACATACTGAGTCCCACACATGTTACAGTATTTAAGAAACTGCTGATTATTTTATCACAGCTTTTCGGGGGTCCCGGTATTTTCACGTGGAAAATATTGTAGCGTTAAGTAGAAGCCGACAACATTCTCGGAATAACGACGTTTCAGTCATTGCATTGTAGATTGCCGTTCTGACAGCTTACTTCAAAATACTTTGAACAATCATGAAGATGATACCAGACAGAAACCCAATGTTAAATTTCCATTCAGTCACCAAGTAAACTATTATATTTCCAAGCTTGTATTGTCGAATTTCGTTCTGAAGGGTTATTTAAAGTAGCAAGTTGTTTAACAGTATTAAAAACTTTTGTCGTTTATAAGTGCAGTTATTTTAAAACGTAAAAGGTTAAAATGAGAACAGAGAAAAAAATGCCGCCTCCCTTAAGATGCCACCCCTAGGCCCGTGCCTAGTGGGCCTGTATGTTAATCCGCCACTGAAAATCATTACGTCTTCCCGATATGAATGAAAAATAAAATAGAGATGCTGACTGACAGACCTGTAATACCTCCTGAGACCTAGTCTAGGTAGCTAAGTGACATATGCCTGTGAACTGTCGAAGCCGACTATCTCAATACAAAAATACGATTGTCGTAATGCAATGATATGTATTGTTGCCCGAGATGCAACCTAATTGTACAATATATCTTAATTCCCAACTTGTCGAAAATTACAGTGTGGTTAAGTGGTAACCCAACAGAAAAAAATACTTGTTAATTTACGAACTGTGGAAAATTGCGAACGAGCATTCTGAGTGGCTGCTTTAGCCGTAAACACTTTAGCCGAAAAATAACTATACACCTTCTGAAAACAATGACCATAACCTTTTCGGTAGCTGTTTTCATCTTTGCCCTTTTGGTGCAAAATTACTGGGTTCTCCATTTGTGTCCATAATCGTTTCTTCTCTAGAGTCTGACTGTAACAAATCGATGTACAAAATCAGTTGGGTTCTTTTAAATAACGATCCAAGCATTTTCGGACAGTATTCAACAAGTGTGGCGCCAGTTTTACGTAAATAGTGCAAATGATTAAATTTTCTTGTAAAATGTTCTGTACTGTATTCATTATTAAGAGGGGTTATGCCATTCATCTTTAATTGTCGTTCTTTTAAGTGTGGAACAGCAAATAAATTTCTCAGACGCCCATCAAGGGAATCACGGAATTCTAAATTCAGCTATGCACTTCTTGCCCGTTCAAAATGAAATAGCCAGGTCCTGCAACCCTTCTGTAATTTTCAATGAATTAGCTTTAGCAATAAATCGTTTAAAAGTAAGAATTTTGTGACAGCGCGTAATTTCAGCTTATCAACTTCAACAAAGTACACGAAATACAACTACCGCTACTTTAAAAGAATGTATAAACTAATCAGTTTTGCAGTTCAGAATTACACTCACGTTATTTCTCATGTATACAAACATAACCTTTGTTCACGTCTGCGTCACTTTTGTGCCAAGATGAGAAATATTCGCCGTGGTCTCGTACTGGATTCATATTCTCTTTACGCAGGGTACGTTTACCTCGAAGGAAACATTGTTTATGGATGTGTTTAGTTCTGCAATCATCTAGACAGTGCTTTGGTTAAGGGAGAGATTAAAGTGTTTGGAAGTATAAGTCCGAAACTTACTGGAAATGTCGTACTACTTATTTTTTCTGATATGCCTTCGTCAACCGCAAAAGTGAGATGTCCTGCTGATTTACAAGCAAAAAACGAGTTTAAGGCAGCCAGCATTGAATACAGTAACACATACAGGGTGAATCATCTAAAACTTGCACCGCAAATATTGCGGAAATGGAAAGTGCTACTGACGTACTGTTTTCACAGAATGGATGGGTAGTCAGGGGCTCGTATTGTTAGCCAAGAAACAGATTATAATCATGCATAGAAAGCGTATTTTTGTGCAAACATAATCTTTTTTAAATGGAACAATGCATATTAATGTTAACAAACTAAAAGTACGGTAAATAAGAATGTCAGTGGTGTTTGTTGCAGATTTATAGTGCGAGTCGTTTACGAGATTCCGTATTTTATAAAGTTTCCACACCAACACTTGTTTGTGCCATTTAACCTACGTAGTTATTTGGTATCATGTCGTTAGGTTTGCTTATAGTGCGCTTGTGTGTTCCTTAAGTGGAGTCAGTTAGTGTGTGACTGTTCAAGCAGAGAGTCGTGAGTGGAGTTGGTTTATCAGTGCAGAAAAAGCCAACATGCTCATGACATATGGAGAATATCGGAAGAATTCAGTCCGTTCTTGTATGGTGTATGCGGCAAAATATCCCAACGTCAACCGTCTCGGCAATTATTTATCAACTTTTTCAATCAGTTACGTGTAAGTATTAGTGTAAACTTAGACAATGTAACAGAAGGAAACTAGTGACAACAGAAGAGAGGGAAATTAATGTTATTGCTGCTGTAGCAGTTGATCCGCATGTTAGCTCCCTCGCAATCGCACGAGGAAGTGTCATATGTTCCAGGCAAGAGTCCTACGCATTCTCCAACGACGTAGGTTTCATCCCTATCTCATCTCTCTCCATCAAGCGCTGCATGCAAACGATAATGAGAATCATGTTAACTTCTGTACATGGGCATTAAGATAGGATACTCCAGATGTATGTATATTATTTAGTGATGAAGCCACGGTTACCGGTCATGGCCAGGTAAACCGCCTAAAGATGGACTATTGGTCTGTTGACAATCCTGGTTGGCTTCGTCGGGTGGAATGTCAGGGCGTATGAAGGGCAAACATTGGTGTGGGACAGGGAACCAGGAGCTCATATACCCGTTTTTCATAGACACAACACTGAATGTACACAAGTATTGCAGCCTCATAACAGACCATCTTCCATTGATGCTAGAAGACGTTCCTCCGCAGACTAGGAGGACTCCGTGGTACCAAAATGATGGCTGTCCAGCCCATAGTGAATAAAGCATGTCTCCAGGAACTGTTTCCACATCGATGGACCGTACGCAGATGACCTGTACCTTGACTGACCCATTCCTGGGAATGGACGCCTGTAGATATTTTTCTGTGGGGAAAGCTGAAAGGTGCTGTCTACGAGGGCATACCAACTACAGCCAATGATATACAACGCTGTATCACTGCAGCCTGCTGAAACATCTCCACTTAACGATAGTATGTGTGCAGCAATCAGGCTGGCCAGTTGAAAAAAAACCTGTGATGGTCAGTTGCCACATAAGTGGTCAGAATCCATATAACTAGTGTATGTAGTTGTGTTGCTATTTACTGTGTGCTACAAAAGGTATTATATAAGTGTTGCTGTGAGAACATTTCTAAATAAGATGTCTCGTAAACGACTCGCACTACAATCCTGCAACAAACACCTGTGACATTCTAATTTACTGTGCATTTAGTCTGATAATGTCAATAGGCATTGTTCCATTTAAAAAAAGTGTATACTTGCACTCAAATGCAGTTCTAAGTATTATTACAATCTGTTGATTGGCTAACAATATGAGCCCCTGACTATCAATTCATTCTGTGAAGCCGGCCGCGGTGGCCGTGCGGTTCTAGGCGCTTCAGTCTGGAACCGCGCGACCGCTACGGCCGCAGGTTCGAATCCTGCCTCGGGCATGGATGTGTGTGATGTCCTTGGGTTAGTTAGGTTTAAGTAGTTCTAGGGGACTGATGACCTCAGATGTTAAGCCTCATAGTGCTCAGAGTCATTTGAGGCATTATGTGAAAACTGCACATCAACAGCACTTTCCATTTCCGCAGTTTTACGTGATTCATCTTGTCTATCCAACAGGGCTCAGTAAGATGTCCCAACACTCAACAAGATAACTTTATTTTTAGAAACCCTGAAAATTTGTTTCAGGACTTGGTCTGAAAATAGAAATGTTGGTTAACTATTCTAGCAGATGAATTAAAACAGTAGCTCATTATATCTTCAGATGGCATATTCATTGCAGTTTTGGAAACTATTGCTACCTTCCCTTTCTTTGAAAGTTAGAAACTGCCATCTTCGTACCCGTTTATTTACATGTGTATTACGAAAAGAACTTTACTATCCTTTGCGCTTGAAAGTAACTGGCCGAGCGATTCTAGGCGCTCCAGTCCGGAACCGCGCTGCTGCTACGGTCGCAGGTTCGAATCCTGCCTCGGACATGGTTGTGTGTGATGTCCTTAGGTTTAAGTAGTTACAAGTCTAGGGGACTGATGACCTCATATGTTGAGCCCCATAGTGCTCAGAGCCATTTTGAAAGTAACTGAAAAAATGATAAAAAGCAACAGCTGGCACATTCCTGTAAACACTGTTAACTTGTATTGTTATTTGTGTATTCGTTGCAATATTTTTAGTGTTAATTATTCTTGGTGTCCACGGTAATACAAGCATTATGCAATAAATCCACATTTCAAAGGTCTCAGTCTTCCTTTCTGTTGTCATAGCGACCATCCTTAAGAACAATACGAAGTACAGACCAGACATAGCGTCTAAATCTAAGGTTTAAGTTGAGACCTCTGCTTGTGATAATTTTGATGAATTTTATGAAAGTGTTACAGGCTATATACAGGGTGTCCCAGCTATCTTGTCCACCCAAAATATCTCTGGAACAATAACAGCTATTGGAAAACGACTTTCACCGGTGTCAATGTAAGGCTGGGGCCCATGAATGTACATATTTGGAAACATTCTAAAATGAAAGCATATGTGTTTTTTAACACAAACTTATGTTTTTTTAAATGGACCTCCTATATTTTTTCTTCAGCAATCCATAGCATGACAAAGCACACACACAATGGCATTGATTGCATCGCAATATTCCCATTACATCCCGAGATATTGAGACGCGAAGTTGACGCTTGAAACACCCGACATGCGCTGCTAGCGCACGTCCTGAGGCTCAGGCGTGAACCCCATGCTGCCCGTAATCGCGATGTGATTGACAAGTAAGTGTCCCTATTGATAAGTATGGAGGTGTGATTACACATGTCAGATTCACGGCTTCACGGGACCGCGTGGCCTTCGCAGCCACCTGCTGACGTCGCCAGGAGGAGCGGATGGATGATGTGCCCTCGCCCCTGCTGTCCCCATGGACCTGGACACGCCGTCGCCGTTGCTGTTATCGCCCCAGCATATGCCCTCTGGCCTGGACGTGTGCCTCGGGAGCAATTTTCCGGACGATGTTTCTGTTCCCTCACGAGCCAGTTGGCGGGGTACAGTCGGGATTACCCTGACCTTCACAGTCATGGCTCCCGATCCATCTCTAAGTCCAGCGTCCTGCCTCCCTACCCGTTGACGTTCGCAGCCTCACTACACGACAATGGCGTGGCATTTCGAGAGGGGAGGAACGTGCTGGCATACGCTGGTGCAAGCACAGCACATGGCATAGAGGTTAGAGAGTATTGATAGAGTCCAATGAAGCACTCATTGCAAATGTGCCGCCAACGCCCTCTCTGCCGCCAGTATTTGGGATCACCGCCACAGACAGGAGTGCCAGTTAGTTCATTCAGTTAGTTCGAGCCTGTTAAGCCAGTTAATTCAGTTAGTTCAAGTCTGTACTCCATGTGAGTTCCAGCGTGTCACTGAGACGGAGCCGCAGACAGCACAGAGACAGGCAGCACGCAGCAACCTTATAGTGAACATCGTGGACTAGTACCTCAACAGCATTGAGGCTACGTGGACTGTACAGAAGAGAGCTTGTACCACAGCACATAGAAGTTTCTTTATGTATAAAAAACCCAGTTATTAATTGCGTGCAGTTTGTGTTATAGAATCAGGATACTGGCCACCAATCAACATCCCCTCCTTGCATCCCATTGTACAGCTCTACAGTCAATGGTATGACATAATCTGGCAACGAGGATTCAGCATCAGCGCTGTGGGGTTTATAAATTTCCAATTCCAATAGGAATGGAAGTATGGGAAAAAAACGCGTTGTTTCAGCCGCTGCCGTGCAGACAGCATTGCCCTATTTTGCAGGGGCCATATGTGCGGATGCGGTTGAGCATTGCTGTGGGGAGTCTGAGATGGACACAATGGCGATGGACAGAGAGAGGAGGGCAAGAGGGGATGAACAGAGAGAGGTGGTATGAGGGAATTGACAGAGCAGTGGAGGGGAGGAGGGTGGAGAGAGGGAGAGATGTACAGAGAGAAGGACTAGGAGGAGAGGAGAAGAAGGAAACAAGGGAGGAGGAGATAAGGATAGAGGGAGGAGGAGATAGACAGAGAGGATTGATGAGGGGAGACGCAGGAGGTGGGTGGAACGTGTAGTGGGCAGATGGAAAAGAAAGGGGGGCGGGGGCTGAAATGAATAGAGTGAGGAGAATATGGAGAGAGGAAGGGGGAAGAAGTTATGGTCGGAGAGAGAGGGCAGAGGAGATGGACAAAGAGAGGGGGAGGAAGTGATGAAGAGACTGAGTGAGTGAGGAGGAGGAAGTAGATAGATAGAGGTGGGAGGACGAGGTAGACAGAGACAGTGGTGGACATACAGAAGAGGAAAAGGAGATATGTGCAATACAGGAGTCACAACCATTTGTGGCAAAAGTTCGTTTTTACAGCTATCACGCAAATAAAAACAATACGGTTTTCCACGGCTGGGAACCATCAACTGCATTAAAATGTATTAACACAATCACCTAAGACAAAAATATGTTATTAATTTCAGTTTTCTGGTTTTTACTTCCATGTCAATGGCAATAAAGCATTAAACTTCTTGCAGAACAACGAACTTATTTTTGTCGGTTTCATAAAGAAATGTGGCTTCTATTCATGTTTTCCGCAGAGGCAGTCAGTTTATTTGAAATGTCAAGTGCACATTTTCACTTTCTGGCACGTATAGCATATGCCATAGTAAAGAATCAAACAAAACATAATTGGCATCATGAAAGCTACAGTGAAAAGCTTAATACCAGGTACTTCAATGTTAATCTGGACACACGAATGCAGTTTAAGCCGAACTACGTATTTCACTACGGTTGACGAAATTGCGATGCTCTTGGAGTAATCTCTGACTTCCTGTTTCTTTTATGACCTACTGTAAGCTCTCGTAATGATACATACGTAAATGTTCACTTGAAGATGACTAAGCAGGTAAATTTGGTCAGTAGTACCGAACAAAATGTTTTGTGTCAAATATATTGACAGCTGTAGCAGAACCTTACAAATCTGCCTACCATGATACACAATGTTTTCGGTCACAAGACATGTTTCAACAGTAGTTGTCTGGTACCTGCTCTCTGCTTTTTATTTGACTGCTGGTTTAATCAGAATGGTTCTTAGCTATGTTCCATGAAAGTTTGTACAGCAGTTCAAATTTCACCAGCTAAATTTCAAGTAAAAATGTTTTACGCTAGTTTCCTTGATAATACGCTGTATAATACGATTCGTAAGAGCTACATCAAGTTACGTTGTGCCAGATGGTAGAGCTTAACACGTTGCCTGCCAGCTACGAGTTATCTCGTACGCCACTGGCGCCAACTGCGAGTTAATTCGTGGGAAACGAATCTCTACAGAAAGCCAGATACAAAAACATTCGTAGCAAATACGTATGATTTACAGGTTTTGGGCGTCAGGAACAGGCACAGTAAGTCATCTGGACGTGGTGAAACAGAATTTTTATTTTTCCATTTGGAATAAAGTAAGAAAAAAGTTCACACAAAATTTCATACAAATATTTTAGTTTCAGATGAAAAATGTGTACTGTGTGTTTCGCTAATGACAATGGAAACAAAGGTTTTTTTTTAACTGTTAATAACTCTTAAAGCAGAGGTTCTTAAATTTTTTGTCCTGACCCATTTAATTTTTTGCCTTCCTTTCCTGAACCTAGTCCGCAGCTCGTGGCCGTGCGGTAGCGTTCTCGCTTCCCACGCCCGGGTTCCCGGGTTCGATTCTCGGCGGGGTCAGGGATTTTCTCTGCCTCATGATGACTGGGTGTTGTGTGATGTCCTTAGGTTAGTTAGGTTTAAGTAGTTCTAAGTTCTAGGGGACTGATGACCATAGATGTTAAGTCCCATAGTGCTCAGAGCCATTTTTCCTGAACCAATGAAATTTTTTTTTTACTATACAGTAGAACACTTGAAAGAACTATAGCTTCCATCGCTAGTTGTTCTCCTGCCTTTCCACTTTGATGCCAACACTTGGCGACAATACAGTCTTTGGCATAGAGGAGATACATTACTGAAGTGCGTGGGCTCTGTGACAGTAAACGTTGTCAGCCCTCCTGCATTGCCCCTTCACCATCACAGCCCGCGCAAGTGAACTTTAAAAGAAAAATGATTTGGCATTACGAAGACTGTTATTTTCATATACAGTCTGGTAAGCAGCAAAGAATATGAAACTAAACTCAATTTGTTATTGTAACGATACTTTGCCACGCAGCTATAGTGCAAAGATTGTTACATCTAAGCACGTTGGCAACAGTGTGAAAATGAGCGCAGGTGACACAATTAACATTTCTAATGATGCCACCAAGATCCCGACAGCACTTATAGGAGGCAAAAAGCTCAGACTCTCGTGTGGCCGATAACGAAGCAAATTAAAACACTTTCTGGAGTCTATACAGTTGTTGTTGTTGTGGTCTTCAGTCCGGAGACTGGTTTGACGCAGCTCTCAATGCTACTCTATCCTGTTCAAGCTTCTTCATCTCCAAGTAACTACTGCAACCTACATCCTTCTTAATCTGCTTAGTATATTCATCTCTTGGTCTCCAACTACCATTTTTACCGTCCACGATACCCTCCAATACTAAATTGGCAATCCCTTGATGCCTCAGAACGTGTCCTACCAACAGGTCCTTTCTTTTAGTCAGGTTGTGCCACAATTTCCTCTTCTCCCCAATTCAATTCAGTACCTCCTCATTAGTTACGTGATCCACCCATCTAATCTCAAGCATTCTTCTGTAGCACCACATTTCGAGAGCTTCTATTCTCTTCTTGTCTAAACTATTTATCGTCCACGTTTCACTTCCATACATGGCTACACTCCATACAAATACTTTCAGAAAATACTTCTTGACACTTAAATCTATATTCGATGTTAACAAATTTCTCTTCTTCAGAAACGCTTTCCTTGCCATAGCCAATCTACATTTTATATTCTCTCTATTTCAACCATCATGAATTATTTTGCTCCCCAAGTAGCAAAACGTATTTACTACTTTAAGCGCCTCATTTACTTATCTAACTCCCTCAGGATCACCCAATTTAATTTGACTACATTCCATTATCCTCGTTTTGCTTTTGTTGATGTTCATCTTATATAGTCCTTCTAAGACACGCCCATTCCGTTCAGCTGCTCTTCCAGGTCTTTTGCTGTCTCTGACAGAATTACAATGTCATCCGCAGACCTCAAAGTTTTTATTTCTTCTCCATGGATTTTAATTCCTGCTCCAAATTTTTCTTTTGTTTCCTTTACTGCTTGTTCAATATACAGATTGAATAACATCGGGGATAGGCTACAACCCTGTCTCCCTCCCTTCTCAACCATTGCTTTCTTTTCGTGCACGTCGACTCTTATAACTGCCATCTGGTTTCTGTATAAATTGTAAACAGCCTTTCGCTCCCTGTATTTTACTCCTGCCACCTTCTTGCTTCCCACTGTTGAAGAGCAATTCGGGGATGGCGATTGCATCGTTCAAGACGATCGAGTGGATGTTCGTAATGCACGGTCTTTGGCGTAGTGGTTACACGACAGTAACATCCCTGTAATGGACTGGACTGCACAGAGCCCTGGTATGAATCCTGTAGAACACCTTTGGGATGTACTGGAACTCCGACTTCGTGCCAGGTCTCACCGACTGACATCGCTACCTCTCCTCAGTGCAGCATTCCGTGAAGAATGGGCTGCCATTACCCAAGAAACCTTCCAGCACCTGACTGAAAGCATGACTGCGAGAGTGGAAGCTGTCATCAAGCCTAAGAGTGGGCCAACACCATATTGAATTCCAGCATTACCGATGGAGGGCGCCACGTACTTGTAAGTTATTTTCAGCCTGGTGTCCGGATACTTTTGATCACATAGTGTATGTATTGAAACTAAAGGCATTAGAAATTTCATCGCTTGTTCTGCTAAAGCGGGATCACTTGACGACAATATATCTAAAAATCTGTCACAGTACAGCGCAGTTTACGAGTCAGCATTTGAATCTGACAAATTAGAGGATTCTAAATTGACTGGAAATACATTCTTTATACATATTCGGTTGCTGTTGATTGAAGGAAAATATATTTCATATTAGCGTCCACTGTCGAGTCCCGCCGGCCGGTGTGGCCGTGCGGTTAAAGGCGCTTCAGTCTGGAACGGCGTGACCGCTCCGGTCGCAGGTTCGAATCCTGCCTCGGGCTTGGATGTGTGTGATGTCCTTAGGTTAGTTAGGTTTAATTAGTTCTAAGTTCTAGGCGACTGATGATCTCAGAAGTTAAGTCGCATAGTGCTCAGAGCCATTTGAACCATTTTTGTCGAGTCCCAGCAAATGTTCCTTGGTAAGAGTTGTTATTTCATGCGGGAATGAACCTATATTGTACTCTCTTTGAAATTCTCTTAGCTTTGTGAGCCTCGGTGTTAGGCCGAACGCAGAACGATCGTCAGTAAAGTAGTATCTTCACGACCCGCAATTTCGTCATTTACTAGAATGAGTACAACTTCTATGTAATGTACAACTGACATATGATTCCCCTTAGAAACTAAGTTCCTTTAATTAACTTACTATTACTAAAATGTGATTATTTAATAACGTACGGAATTGTAAACTGTTCTTGTTTTTCGAAATAAATACATCAAATCAGAAACTGCTAATTGGAGTAATCTATAAACCTCCAAACGTCGGTGCTATGTCCTCCTTTCAGTCTGCCCTGTGTATGAACACATAATCATTATGAGCGACACAAACATCGACTTACAGTTAAAATCTCCCTCTGCAGAAAAACTAAGGAGACTGTTCCACTCCAATGATGTGAGTTTAACACCGCTGGACCCAACTCATCACACGCCACACAGCCATACACTCATATATATAATAGCAACAAAGCGACCAGATAAAATAATTCACGCCAATCAGACATCCGCTCCAGGACTCTCTGCTCATGACGTGATATTCTTAAATTACTCAGTGCGTACTACCAAAGAAAAATCTCACCTGGTAACCTACAGAAACCTAAAAAATGTTAACCATGACGCACTTCAAAAGGATTGCTCAGACATCCCTTCGCATGATATAAGCAATGAACCGACTTTAGACAGAAAAATTCGGGAATTATGTCGCAAAATTATTGAACTGTATGATAAACATGCTCCTCAACGCACTGTCAAGGTAAAGAGAGCTCCCGCTCCGTGGCTCACCACTGCATTACGCCAGTTAATGAATAAACGTGATGCTGCACATAGGGCCTTCAAGCGTAACCCAACTCCCGAGACGTACGAAGCTTATAGGAAACTCCGAAATAGAACCAAGCAAAGCGTGAGGAATGCCAAAATCAGACATGCCCGCTCTGTCGTATGCGGCATATCAAAACCTGCTGCACTGTGGAAAAAGCTGCGCAGTTTCGGCATAGGGAAGCGAAGATCTGACGCTGTTTATCAAGCGTCTGCAGAAGAATTAAACAATTTCTTCTCAACAGCTGTAAACTGCCACGCAGCGACAAATTACCAGCCCCGAGATATCAATCTCTCGAGAGACAAGTTTTTCCTAAAACATGTCACTACCGGCACAGTACACAAGGCAATTATGAGAATCTCTTCCGAGGCAGTAGGAAATGATGGAGTGAGCATTGGCATGATTAAGATCGTCGTAGACACTATTACTCCAGTTATCACAGACATCTTCAACCTTTCTCTTGTCAGTAGTACATATCCTACTGAGTGGAAGCAAAGTTTAATTCAACCTATACCCAAGACTGACAACCCTAAGTCGCCAGGTGACTACAGGCCGATCAGCATACTACCTGCAATATCTAAAGCCCTAGAATACATCGTCCATGAACAGCTGACGGATTACCTCAAAACTCATAACATCCACGACAAATATCAGTCAGGCTTTCGAAAGCACCATAGTACAGCAACTGCATTAATCAAAGTAACATGCTATGGACAGACGTGAAGCTACCATCCTAACACTGCTTGACTTTAGCAAGGCTTTTGATACAGTTGATTTTGATATATTACTAATTAAAATGAAGCAGCTGAATTTCTCAAACAGCGCAATACACTGGTTCGACAGCTACCTCAGAAACAGAAGTCAGCAAGTCATTTGTGGGTCGGAAAAGTCATCATGGAAAAACGTGCGCTCTGGAGTTTCCCAAGGCTCCGTCCTTGGTCCATTACTCTTCTCACTGTACATTAATGATATTTCCTCAGTGATTCACTCCTGCAACTACCATCTATATGCCGACGACATCCAACTGTACATAAGTGCAAGACCCAAGAAGATTGCTGACGCAGTAGCGAGTATGAACGCAGATCTTTGCTCTGTTTCTCGATGGGCACAGAACCCAGGTCTGAAACTAAAGCCCAAGAAATCCCAGGTCATACTTATATCTCATCCAAAGTTAATCAGTCGGTACTTTCGCGAAACAGTCCCTCAAATACTCCTCAATGGTACCCAACTACCATACCAAAAAACAGTAAAAGACCTTGGAATAATCTTGGATGAACACCTACACTGGGAAGAACAAACAGTCACAGCTTGCCGGAAATCGCTCTCCTCCCTACATGCAATTCAAAAATTTAGAAAAATATTTCCAACCCATGTTAAACAAAAATTAGTCCAAACACTAGTCTTGCCTAATCTTTACTACTGTGATGTAGTTCAACACGGCACAAATAGCGAAAATTCGAGATGCCTCGAGCTAGTGATGAATGCTTGCGTTAGATACGTATGCAATATACTGTTGTATGATCATATCAGTCCTTCATACTCCCAGCTAGGTTGGATACGCCCACATAAGGCACGCGATCTCCACACGATGTGCTTACTTCATCGATTTCTTAGCCACTGGTGCCCCCAATACTTATCTTCTCACATTAAACACCTATCATCATTCCACAACCGCAATACCAGATCGAATACGTCTAGCATTTTGGCTGTACCTTTACATAACACAAAATCTTTCTCCGTGTCATTCTCCATCTCAGCCATACGACTATGGAACGCGCTCCCCTGTGATCTGCGTCTTATCCAGAACCACTCAACATTCAAGAGGGAACTCAAGACTTACATATTAGGGACGGTATAGCCACCATTGTTGTGCCCCTCTCATCTTTTTCTTTCTCCTCTCCATCATAGCTTCGAAGTTTACCATTCTATTTCTCTTCCTCTAACCTATCTACCTCTTCTATATCTCTTTCATCCCATTCTATCGTCTTATGTCTGTGCTTGATGAGAATAACTCACAAGCTGCAAGAATACAACGATAAAATTCCCAACTAGCAATAGGACTGACATTCATAAAAGAAAAATATGTTTACTTTCATATACATAGTCATTACTATTATTATTATTATTCTTGATTGTTATAATTATTTTTTGATTGTTATAATTATCATTGTACTACTTTTATAATCTCTATTTTTTTCTTTAACATTAATACTGTATAACATGTTATATGTCCTTAATGTTCTGTAGAAACTGAAATTTGTTGAATCTGAGTATGCCTGGTTAGGTGTAAGAGAGGGCCTGAAGGCCCTAATCTTGCCAGGTAAAATAAATGCATAAATAAAATAAATAAATAAATAAGCTGTCAATTCCGACAAGAAGATTTTCATGCGACCCGGTATTTTATTTTTGTGTCCCGGTTGTGACCCTTCAGTTGGGGAATGCTGTCTTAAAGCATTATTCCACGCAAAGACTGTCTTTCTTCACAAATTGGACAAAAACCCACGAGATAATTGGTAAAAGGCAATTAACGGTAGGGTCATTTATTAAGCACACAGACGTACACAGCTCATCTGGAAAATGTATTTTCTCCTTCTGTTCCATTTCTTTAAGGTGTAAGGCGATATTGTCGCGTATCTGAACTGAACTTCTCTCTCTTCACGCCAACTAAGAGATAATTCGAAGGCTCTATTTTCTCGTCAATAATTGTTTTTAAAAAATTTCGGAGACAGATGGACTACAACTGAGATGGCGAATCAAACTGTATGAACCGTTCAACATGGATTCTAGGAGCAGCACACTCATTTTGGCCGTGGCTGTCAACGTGTTAAAAAGTTCTAAATTAAAGTCTTCGAGAATGTATGTTTATCTTATACAACTGACCAGCGACGATAATTTCCGTCTTTTGAAGTTGCTCGTTTCAGCACTTACGAAGAAGAAGAAAGCAGGAAGTCATAAACATGTATATTCACCAGAATAATTGTTTTACATAAAAAATAGGTAAATAAAAAGGCAGTCTGATAGACTCCTTCGTAGCAATTGTGGTCATGTAGACATCCGTAGGAAGTAGACGGGTTAAATCAAATTACAGCGAACAAACCCTCATACACTGTCATTTATTTACTTTTAACACATGTTTCCACTCATAATAAAGAGACGGAGAACAGACCACGATGTCCGTTGCATGAAATGTGGAGGAGAGTTTTCTGTTTCTCATGGAGCGAAGTGCGACATAGAGTATCACTTGAAAACGGCCAAAGAAGTTATCAGATACCAGTGCCGCCTCTTCCAGAACAGAATTCTTTGGGCAAGTTGTTCCAAGTGACCACGAACTTAAACTAGCTGCAGCGGAAGGCACATGGGCCTTCGAGTCTATGTACACTTGGGGCCGTACAAAATGCGAAGCCATTGTTGTTACCATGCTTGCTCCACCCTGTCGTGATGAATTGCACCGAGAAATGTGCATTGTGAACTACGTTACTAATCTTTCTGATGCATATAATCATGAAAACACGAAGCTCTTCCCTGTATTTGTTCGATATTTCTTGCCTCTTGAAGGAATAAGTGTGAAAATTCCCCAGTTTAAAGAGCAGACTGGTGAAACTGCAGATATTCTTGGAAACTATTTATATGATACCATTATAGAATATAATTTGAATGATACGGTTGTAGCATTCTGTGGGGACAATGCCAACATGAACTTTGGTGGACTGTCTCGAAGAGGGACAAACAATATCTTCCACAAATTAAAGGGTTGGCTTGGTCATGACATAATTGGTATAGGATATGCAGTTCATATAGTGGATAATGCTATAAAGACAGCTGCAGATTGTTTACCACTCGATCTCTAGTATGTCATTCACAAGATTTATTACTACTTCAACATATATTCTGTGCATGTAGAAAGCCTAAGTGAATGTTGTACATTTTTAGACATAGCGTACAATTACCGTACTTGGATGCAGCAGTAGCAGATGGTTGGCCTTGATGGAAGCCATTGGGAGAGTTTTACGGCTCTATAGACCACCAAAATCATATATTTTGAGGGAAGAAAAATGCCCAGTAATACTAAGGAGATTTTTTGAAAACCCATGCTGGGAAGACCTCCTTATGTTTCTACAAAATCAAGCGTCAACTTCTCATGCAGCAGTTTTGAAGATAGAAGGCCAGCATGTTAGATATGCAGAGGTTGGAGAAGCACTTCATGATTTAAAAGTGAATATGACAGAAAAACTAAAAACCAGATTCGTGCCACACGTGATAAAAAGTGCTTTAACGAAATTTGAATCTGAGTGGGACATAAACGTATTAAGTTCACTGAAACCATCTGCGAATTTTGTGACGGCAGTGCACAATACATTGAGGAGTGGGCGGATCATTTTAATGCCGCTTCGGACTTCAAGTGGGTTATTTTCAACGATGTACCTACATGGGATGAGGTCCAAAAATGCCATGAATACCTCATAAACGTATTGCCAAACTGTAACACCAAAGACAATGAATTATTTAAAGAGTGTCTCAACATGCATCGTGTTTGGAAGACGCTGATATCCGGCAGAAAACCCGATTTCCACGAGATGCAGCAGTTTGTCACACCTCAGAAAATAAAGCAAATTGAACGTAGAAAAGACTGACACTGATCTGCGCTGAGTACAGATGTTTCAGCTCGTCACATCGAAATAAATTCCGTATGAGAATATTTCAAGGATTTTGGAATTTGCGTCGTGTCTTGCAGGAGAAATGCAGCAGTAGAGCGTGTCTTTTCTTTGATAAATAAGATATGCACATCTGAGAAAACTCAAATGAAAGTAGATACTTTGAAATCAATTCTGACGATTAAAATTATTCTGAAATACAGTTGTTCAGAATTATATGATTTTCTAAACTTAAAAGAAAGCAAACATTTGTGAAATAAAATTCATTCATCACAGAAATATTGGGCATGAGAAATAGAATTTTTAAAAGTTGTATATAATTATCTAAGCAACTGTTTATTAACTTTTAATATTTTGGTGCGTCATTATAATACAGTACTGTGAATGTGCCTTATATTTGTTATATTGTCATTTGATGACTGTTACTTATTTCATTATAAACTTTAATAAAGTATAACAATTATAGAACATTGTTGTATTCCGAGTAGTGAGTAGTTACTGTATAAAAATGGGTCCCCAAGGACGCCCATATCATAGTTTGCCGATGTTACTCAATCTGTATATTGAGCAAGCAGTAAAGGAAACAAAAGAAAAAATCGGAGTAGGAATTAAAATTCATGGAGAAGAAATAAAAACTTTGACGTTCGTCGATGACATTGTAATTCTGTCAGAGACAGCAAAGGACCTGGAAGAGCAGCTGAACGAAATGGGCAGTGTCTTGAAAGGAGGATATAAGATGAACACCAACAAAAGCAAAACGAGGGTAATGGAATGTAGACGAATTAAATCGGGTGATGCTGAGGGAATTAGATTAGAAAATGAGAGAATTAAGGAAGTAAATGAGTTTTGCTACTTGGGAAGCAAAATAACTGATGATGGTCGAAGTAGAGAGGATATAAAATGAAGACTGGCAATGGCAAGGAAAGAGTTTCTGAAGAAGAGAAGTTTGTTAACATCGAGTATAGATTTAAGTGTCAGGAAGTCGTTTCTGAAAGTATTTGCATGGAGTGTAGCCATGTATGGAAGTGAAACGTGGACGATAAATAGTTTAGACAAGAAGAGAATAGAAACTTTCGAAATGTGGTGCTACAGAAGAATGCTGAAGTTAGATTGGTACATCACATAACTAATGACGAGGTATTGAATAGAATTGGGGAGAAGAGGAGTTTGTGGCACAACTTCACTAGAAGAAGGGATCGGTTGGCAGGACATGTTCTGAGGCATCAAGGGATCACCAATTTAGTATTGGAGGGCAGCGTGGAGGGCAGGATTGAAGAGTTTTTAGCAAACAGAACACAGCATGTTGTACTCAATGGAGAGACGTCTACAGACGTTAAAGTAACCTCTGGCGTGCCACAGGGGAATGTCATGGGACCATTGCTTTTCACAATATATATAAATGACATAGTAGATAGTGTCGGAAATTCCATGCGGCTTTTCGCGGATGATGCTGTAGTATACAGAGAAGTTGCAGCATTAGAAAACTGCAGTGAAATGCAGGAATATATGCAGCGGATAGGCACTTGGTGCAGGGAGTGGCAATTGACCCTTAACATAGACAAATGTGATGTATTGCGAATACATAGAAAGAAGGATCCTTTATTGTATGATTATATGATAGTGGAACAAACACTGGGAGCAGTTACTTCTGTAAAATATCTGGGAGTATGCTTGCGGAACGATTTGAAGTGGAATGATCATATAAAATTGATTGTTGGTAAGGCGGGTGCCAGGTTGAGATTCATTGGGAGAGTCCTTAGAAAATGTATTCCATCAACAAAGGAGGTGGCTTACAAAACACTCGTTCGACCTATACTTGAGTATTGCTCATCAGTGTGGGATCCGTACCAGATCGGGTTGACGGAGGAGATAGAGAAGATCCAAAGAAGAGCGGCGCGTTTCGTCACAGGGTTATTTGGTAAGCGTGATAGTGTTACGGAGATGTTTAGCAAACTCAAGTGGCAGACTCTGCAAGAGAGGTGCTCTGCATCGCGGTGTAGCTTGCTGTCCAGGTTTGAGGAGGGTGCGTTTCTGGATGAGGTATCGAATATATTGCTTTCCCCTACTTATACCTCCTGAGGAGATCACGAATGTAAAATTAGAGAGATTCGAGCGGACACGGAGGCTTTCCGGCAGTCGTTCTTCGCGAGAACCATATGCGACTGGAACAGGAAAGGGAGGTAATGACAGTGGTACGTAAAGTGCCCTCCTCCACACACCATTGGGTGGCTTGCGGAGTATAAATGTAGATGTAGATGTAAAAATCATAGAGGGAGACCAAGAGATGAATACACTAAACAGATTCAGAAGGATGTAGGTTGCAGTAGGTACTGGGAGATGCAGATGCTTGCACAGGATAGAGTAGCATGGAGAGCTGCTTCAAACCAGTCTCTGGACTGAAGGCCACAACAATATATACTTTTTAATAAATGTCTTTAACTAAATTCATGTGACTGCAGCATATTTTTTCCTTTCCCTGAAATCTGGTGGGGAAGGAGGGGGGGGGGGTGGCACGGTCGCTCTTTGCCCTCCTGTATGGGCATCCATGTTGGTACCAGCTTCGGCTTCCAAAAATATAGCACCTTAACTTAAAGCGCAGTACTCACTGCGAGTCAACACACCACGCAGCTTTGCTGCGTTACTACAGGGTGTTTATAAATGAATATCGGGGTTTTAACGCTTTATCTATTTATTACATTAAACTTACAGTTGTAAATAGTGTGTCAAATGAAAGAGCAACTCAAAAAGTTTTACGAAGAACCTTATAAATGTTCAATGTGAGCGAAGTACGCGATTGGTTGAACTTCACTGTACCCAAGCGCTGGATAGGCCAATGACAGGGCTTGCTTTCCACGGCCTCCAAGTTCACTCTACCTAAAGCCATGCAATTTATTTTTCCTTTGGGGCTTCATCAAGGATCGTGTGTACGTGCCTCCGCTACCAGCCTATGTCCCTGAATTAAGAAACCGAATTGAAGCAGCTGTTGCTACAATCACTGAAGACACACTTTTCAACGTTTGGGAAGAACTCGGCTATAGACCTGATGTGTGCAGTGTGACAAATGGTGCTCACATTGAACATTTATAAGGTTCTTGGTAAAACTGTCTGAGTTGATCCTTCATTTGACATATCATTTCTAATTGTAAATTTAATATAATAAATATAATAAAGCGTTGAAACCTCGATATTCATTCATAAACACCCTGTACAAAAATAAACAGACTCAAATGTCACCGACTTTTTCTTTGAACACACGTCTCTATTGTTGGACAGCATTTAACTGAAGGCGGGCATGATTTGTCCCAATGCAGCGGTGTGTGGAGGACGTATTCTCAAAGCGACAATGCGGCGACAGTCCGCTATACACAAGGTTGATTTCAGTGCGGGTTATATTTCTTATACCTTCCGAATTACAAAAATAAGTAGACTCAGTTGTCACCGATGCAGCAGCGTGCGGACACATTATAGAGTTGTAAAGGCAAGCGACATTGCGCCACACACATTCTTGATTTCAGAGCAGTGTATAAATTTATTTATTACGCCTTTTATTAACATGTGCAAACTCACATTTTTGATTTCCTTTAGTATTAATTCAGAAAATGTATTTAAAAATGGAGTTCCTGCAGAAGTCCTCTTTGCCCTATACTTTTTTCTGTGTAAGTTCTATTTAGCCTCTTTTAGGCCTTTGAATACAATTTAGCCCCATTTAGGTTCTAGAAAGTTAAAACTGTCAAATACGAGCCCTAATGATGAAACCACTACGTTCAATAGATCCCTCGTTCAGCAGGTTAAAGTAGTGAGGCGAGTGCATTTAAACACCATGGAACTTGAACCCATATTACCTTACCTCAGCCTTTATGCAATTACACTATACAACAGAAAAGACTTTTTTCAGGTACAGAGATAAAACATTGTGGACCTAACTAATCTGGACTTGCTGAATCTAAAAATGCAGTTAGATTTTCGCCATCACCCTCCACTTTTTTGTTACGGAGGTTTTTAAATGCCTATATCTAAAACCAGAGACTAGGATGGTCTACACTAAATTTAGACAATATATAACATACGTAATGCCATAAAACTATCTTACTCTAGTGTCCTGAGCCTAATGTACATTTTTACAAGAAAAACTGCAACATTGATTTCTTCGATGATGGTGTTGATGGTGGAGGGTTGAGTCTTTTTGATGTGGGATATATATCCTTCACGCTTCAAAAGCCAACAGTAGTCACTTAATATTGAAGGGTTCCATCTACCTTTATAGCAGCGTTACATTTGTAAAATGTCCTGATTGAAACTTTCTCCGTGTTCGTTACTAATCGCTCCCAAAGTGGTAGGGGAGAAATCTAAATGAGAATGAAGGAAGTGCATTTTTAGCGACATTCTGGATCCAAGACTTTTATAGTTCTCTAAAAGAGTTCCCACTATTATGTCACTGTTTTCTGCTCTTGTATTCCCTAGGGAACCTTCAACGACATGCATAAAAGAAAGCCAGGTTGTAAGTTCTAACTGAATTAATTTTTCTTCGAAGTTCTTATCATGCATTAACTTCCTAATTTGTGGCCCAATAAAAATCCCCTTTCAATTTGACGTCACTTAATTCAGGGAACACTTCACGTAGATACATGAAACCATTAGCATTTGTGTCCATTGCCTCGACAAAATTCTTCATAAGGCCGAGCTTAATATGCAGTGGGGGAAGGAAAACATTTTGAGAAGCCACCAAAGGTACTTTTCTGTCGAATGAAATGAAAAAGAAAAAGAAAAGGAAAATTCAAAGACTTGAGATAATATAGAAGGAAGAGTAAGCAAATGTATGTGACTGGAGGGTTTTAATACACAATGTAAAATACACTAATGTTACATATTACATTTAAAAAGTAGTTCACATTAAAGTTAATAACAAGAAACATCACTGCACTAACTTTTATCACATTCCTTTCAAACACTAAAAATTATACAGTAAATTCAACTATGTTATATAACTTGCAGGTCATAACTTTTGATCCTGACGTGATGGGCACTTTCTGATTTCACATTTTGTGGCACATTACAATATAGAATTAAGTTTTATATGTACTTTGTCTGTACCAAAACCACTGTTGACTAGTGTTGTTTAAAACATAATAAATAGTGGCATACATTAGACTAAAAACTATATGTTTGTATATCATAATATTGTATAGTTTGTCATGGAAGGGATGGAAAAGCGGGAAAGTGAGCGCAAGGGGAGGTGAAGAGTAAGAGGCGTAGGGGTAGGAGAGATAGACAAAACTTGGCGAGAATAGTCAAAGATAAAAAATATCTGGAAAAGGGGGGAGGACAGATTATTAACTAGAACGTTAACGTAAAAGTGTATCTATGAACTGATTTGGTGAAGCATTCTATATCGATTTTGTCTATAGTTCTAGGAATTGCTTATCCTAAGCTCTGTTTGATAACGGAGTAACCTATCCGCTCTTCTTTTCATGTGACTGCAGACCTCCATTCCTTCAGCGTCTGTAGATGTCTATTTCGTTTAGATCATCTAGTTTGGTGGCTAGAATTGCTTTCTAGCAATTCGTTTTTGAAAACGTAGCAAGCCATTACTTGTATGTTGTGGAGAAAAAAAATAGCGAATGAAATCTGGCCCACCAGATGACGAATAAATAGGATCGCTGCTATTAGTGACACAGAAATTTTTGTGA
Source organism: Schistocerca cancellata (assembly GCF_023864275.1). Taxonomy (NCBI): domain Eukaryota; kingdom Metazoa; phylum Arthropoda; class Insecta; order Orthoptera; family Acrididae; genus Schistocerca; species Schistocerca cancellata. Next base: position 826,331,363 of record NC_064626.1, read on the forward strand.
GTTTGTTCATATATTCATTTAGAGATTAGAGACATTAGTGTACCGATTCCGTTCCGACAACATGTGGCGGGGATAAATTTTTCCACTTTGTGTCGGAAGGAGTGAAGGCAACTCGCCTCTTAAAAATCCGTTGCGGGGCAGGTTGTGCTATGTGTTATGGACTTCTCTGAATCTACGAAAGTTTTGATATTGTATTACACGTAATACTAATTCGACTTTTCCCTTGAAGATTATATTGGACTACCCTAAGAACACAGATCAGTAAGGGGTTTCTGGCTGCCATCGCTGCTGCAAACAAGTAGCTGTTCTGAATAGCCTTTTGCACTTGTTTGCTATGTCGTGCGTAATCTCGGGAAGACTTGCGCAGCATGTTGATAAAGGCCTGAAAGTGCCTTCGCCATCGCTTAAAGCCACTTTCCAGTTGACACACGAGTTTTCTCCGTAGCTCCACCGGGGTTAAATCTGTCCCAATATACGAGATGAAAAGACTGTTATTATTAAAGAAATAACAAGAGTGAGTTCACGCAGAGTGGTAAAATCGCATGCAAATTACTACAGACAACATCGTCCGTAGTAAAAGAAGCTTTAAAAATGATATTTTTTAATTAAGTACATATCAGATTAACTATTTTTACGTTCGCTTTAGGTAAAGTACAGCTCGTTTAATCACCACAGTGCATGGTCCTATCGGAAGTAGGCCTTGCCTTTCTGCGAACCTCTGAACTGATTTACTTAGCCAGTTGCATAGGGGCCTACAGCTTAACCTGGACATCAAACCTCGGTTTAATTCCGCATTTCTCACCATCAATAACAGTATTGAAAAAAAATTGGATTTCATTTAAGTCAAGTAGCCGATATTCAAATCATGGTGACACAACATAGTAGAGAGTACTGTTTTTATTAAAAAGTGGATAGATTACAAGTCTCTTGCGTTAGTACTCGTTCGGAGCTATGAAATATAGACTAACAAATGCTTTGGTACTGGAGGAGAGAGAAATATTGTTGCATGCAAGGAAGTAAATCCTCAGTGTAGTGGATATTTGCTCCTTAGTTGCCGAAATGCATACGGTTAGGCGGCTAACTCTCTTTGCGTATCCATGTTGGTTAGAGTGGTTGCTATTCAAAGAATTTTATTTTACTGTAACCGTCGGTCATAATTTCGTTTGACAGCTAATTCCGTTCACCCATTTTTAAAAGGTTCGCCTTGGGCCCAGGTAGGATTAAGCTAATGGAAGTTAAACTATCTCGTCCTTGAAGGAAATTCTTTTCGTCGTATTCTCCACAGTAAATCACACCCATCGCACCACGAAGGAATTATCCGAATGGGATGGAAATCCGTAGACGTGATGTATATGTACAGAAAACATATGACTACAATTTCAGAAAAACTGGACGATTTATTCAAGAGAAAAAGCTTCACAAATTGAGAAAGCCAATAGTGCATTGGTCCACCTGTGGCCTTTATGCAAGCAGTTATTCGGCTTGGCATTGATTGATGGGGTTGCTGGATGTCTTCTTGAGAGATATCGTCCCAAATTCTGTCCAACTGGCCCGTTAGATCGTCAAAGTTCGTAAATGATTGGAGTGCCCTGCCAATATGCTCCAAACGCTCTCCGCTGGGGAGTTATATGTATACTGAATAGTGTTGAAAAAATTCCAAGAACGCTACTGCAATACCATCAACAACAAAATTGAGAACGTGGTTACTACCCGAACAATGAATGCTCGCGAATTAATTGTTTAATTCTAGATTGCACTCTTGCTCCATCGTTCGTCACACTGGACCCGCTGACGTATTGATGCCCTCTTATATCCTGTAAATGTAAAGCCAAGTTATTATTTTCTCTAATTATAATATCTGACATTTATTGTCCTGTGGATCTTTCAATTGGTAAGAAGTCGAAAAAGCTTTCATTAATTTTAATTTCAACATCGGCTTCGAATTTAATGACAGAAACATATCTGATTACAAGAGTCAGCTGTTATATATTATTAATGTCAGGAGTACAGTCTAAAATTATGGAAAAATATTTTTTCTTTCATCAATAGTGTGAGACTCTACAGTTGGATGCAACTGAGCTATTATCTCGTTTTGTATATTTTTTCCGAGATCCCTCTGTTCCCTCTTTAGCACTCAATAGACGTGCTCTTCCATAATGGTATCAAGCTCAGACAGATTTCTAGGAAATTACAGCTGTTGTTCTCTAACAACTTGTCTCTTGAACTTTGAAAAGCCAGACTTTTTTTACCACGCATTTTAGTAATTCCTCCGATTCTTAGAAGTACATCGTTCCAACAATTTGTGCCTGAACACGATTTTTGGAAATTTCACTTTTCAAGTTTCACCGAGGTATTTCCAACTTTTAAAACACTCCATTGACATCGAGCTAACTACACAGCCGAAAATTTTCCAACACAAAGAGTGAACACAGTTTTGTGAAACAGAGTACACTAGTCAACACTCTCCATTGCTTAAAATTCGGGTACAATAACTTGAACTAAAATGTCGACCAGTACCATTGAAAGAAAATTTGTAATTAGGAAATGATTTAGGTTGACCTTATCTTACTCAGAAAACTTATTTCGGCGTTTCGTAAAATTCTGACCGCAATTCTGGATCTGTACACAAAGTTTGTAGAACGTTTTCTGTGGGTGTCACGTTGGTGTCTATTTTTTTCCAGTGCTTTGTGTTGTTAGCTCCAGTTGATTTAGAATCTTCGTACATTTGTCATTATCATACTTTCACGATTCTGTATTTTCTTTTAGAAACGTACTTTGGTGTTGGGTTCTCAGAGTCATCATTTGTTTTTGTACAACTCTGCGTATAATTTCTTAACGCGCCAGCTTCTTTTTGCCTTTCGGCTTCCTCTTCTTCCTTTGCAATGATGACAGTTTTCTTTTATCAAAAATAATAATAATGGTTCAAATGGCTCTGAGCACTATGGGACTTAACTTCTAAGGTCATCAGTCCCCTAGAACTTAGAACTACTTAAACCTAACTAACCTAAGGACATCACACACATCCATGCCCGAGGCAGGATTCGAACCTGCGACCGTAGCGGTCACGCGGTTCCAGACTGTAGCGCCTTTAACCGCTTGGCCATACCGGCCGGCTTTCTTTTATCGCTAGAGATTCTGGAAAAAGCAGAAATTAAACAAAGTAACCTGTAAAAAATATAAAAATAAAGATTAAGTCTTGTTGTAAATAAGGTGAAACCGTAATTAACGCAACTTCAAAATTATATTTTGTCTCTTGACGTAAAAATACTTATGACCTTCACAAAATATGTTTCGTATTTTGTGAAAGTCAAGAAATTCTACTGTTATTATATATGTGTTTGACAATAACAAATATGCAAATCATAGGTAGCCGTTAAAAAATTTATATCTCTGACGCTGAGATTGCATTCTTTTCAGTTATTCAAATATGTTATTATATACTCGTTTTAATGAAGCAATGAAGTTAATAGGTGTCTTATATTTTTGATTCAAAAAATATTTTCATAAAAGAAAAATATAAATCCTTATATCTATAGAACACACTCGAATTTGGTACAATATTTTACTGAATCAATAAGCGGCCTTTATGGATAAATTAAATATTTATTTTATTTAAAAACGCTTTCACAGTTTGGTTTGGGCAATCGATTTACGATAAACTAATATCTATCAAACTAAACAACAGCTTAATAATAGATGTATTTACCTTAAAAAAAACAGGTCAAGTGCACGTAGTACTCGCACTCAGAGGGTTCCGTACCGAAAATGGCGAACGACTGCCGTTCGCTCTACCATGAGCCGCGTAACAATTCGTCACACAACCGTGACAAAGGCGCCTCGGATCGGGCGGAGAACCTTCGCCACCGCAGGGGGCAGTGAAGATCAATCGTACGCTCTAGATCGCCCAGCAACAGGCGGCGAAGCGAGAGACCTCATCATAACGTTGAATGTGAAGATAACTGACACTTCGGAAACCACTTGCACGACAACAATTTGCATATCAAGTTTCTATGGAGTAATATTTTTCTATTATTATTTACCCCATCCGCGAGATACTCTGAACATCTCAGAGCCTCTTTCGCATATTACCTTATACAAGAAAACCACCATGCAAACCACACTGAGACTGGTCCAGATTCTCAGAGAAAGCAATAGTTTTGATCCAAACCTCACAATAGAGCAGCAATGATACAAGGAAAGGAAGTGTTAAACGAAAATACTACACTGTGCAACAAAACATTGTTTGAAACACAGAAACGAGCTTCACAAAGCCACCTCCTGACAAAAAACGTAATAATCAAACATTCTAAAATAAGGTATATAAAAATATCTTTTTCTTCAGTCCCTTCTCCCCCTCTTTCCCGCTCTCTCTCTCTCTCTTTCTTTCTTTCTCTCTCTCTCTCTCTCTCATTTCACACATACGCATGACCCATCACATACATCTCTCTTCCCACCCCCTCTCCCGCCCGCCTGCCCTCCCCACCAAACCGACACACCACGAAACATTCAAAATCAGTTCCACATTAATCAATGGCAAACGATGAGCAAGTGAGTAGCAACAACATATCAGCTCTCAATGAGCATGAAGATATGTCTGCTCAGATCGCGTTCTGTCACGTTTTATGGAAAATACGAGCGAAGTTTAAAGTTGTAAAAGAAATTTTGTAAATAACAGTGTACTAAACAGTATTAGAAAGAGATATCCACCAAAGATACGCAACAGGACAGAAAATTTAAGTACAGTAATATAGATAACGACTAAACAGGAATAGTACTTCCTGAAATGAACAAGGGATTTTCTGGTTTTCTTCATGACTACTTTGTAGATGACATGCTATCGAAAACAACAAAAAGGCCACAAGAGCCCATACATAATAACGCAGGTTTACTAGCAATGTAATTTTCAGGAGAGCAATCGAAACAAACCAGGCAAAATCCACATTTTGTAATTTTTAGGGCTACAGTAGGTTAATGATTATAAATTTTTATTATACCTTATAGAAACAAATTTGACCCACAGAGGATGACACATAGATGTCGAAACACGAATGGGTGAATAAGAAAAAATAAATAGTGTTTGCACAAGGCATATTTTCAAAACAACCCATATTTTAAACAAATCAGTATTTTTCTCGCACTCTCAGCTGAGAACGGCGCCCCTAAATATTGGAGTATTGGACAAACGTGCGCGTTGTCCTCTGCTAGAGAGGGCTCTGGTCACGGCTTGCAATGTAAACTTTTAAACGGACTGCTGATGACCGCTGACTGATTGAAAGCGTTAACTGCACTTTGAAATGCTTCTTTGACTGTTATCGTAAGAAAATGAAAGAAGATAATTAGTTGATTACACAATCTCTACTGACACCATGCAATTTTTTCCAAAATACGATAAGAGTTACAGTTTCCGAATATCGCGTGTTCCGTATTTAGAACTACACTTGTGTATTTTACTAAACACTGGCGCGGATATTGCTTCGTAGAATAGTTTATGCGTAATGCCAAAGTATAAATGTGATTAGTGCAATATATTTTTAGAGTATTAACGATTACATTGTCTCCAAAGGAAATTATTGAACCCTGATTGTGTGCACCTTAAAACACGGCTTTACGATATAACGATAATAGCAAGTTAGTGTTACCCTTTTACACGATGTATGACCGTGATTGTGTAACTAATGGATTTTAAGCAATTGGACTTTTGGTTTCGTGTGAAATATACAACATTATTTTATGCAGGAGAGTACATGTTCGAAAGAAGTATCTCTACAAGGATTCGTTTAGCAGTTATAATTATTTGTAGGCAGGTATAAAAAAAAAAAAAACTGTCGGCAGTCGAAATCGCCTACATAATTTTGAAATAAGTGTTAATAATTTTAAACTTCAGAGATTCATTAGATAAAATCGGAAGTTGTAGCATTTATCTTACGTGCAGATAGGTTCGCAAAGTCAGTCATTATGAACAGCTTCTACTTTGCCCTCTAGAATAAGATAACAGACTAGCAAACCTCTCTCTCACAAAAGCGCTTGCTAAGTGAACACTCTAGCTATGAAAGAACATTCCCTTACAAGAATACTCCCTTACAATATCTATTCGAGCAATAAGTTAACCAACTTGTACAGTATGGGAGCTTTTCAATACCGTAATATATGGCAACACTCGTTTGGAAGACTCTTAAGCAGAAATACAATACGCAATCTTCAGTCTTTGCGTCAGTTTCTTATTTAACCTTTTATTAACGGGATGTGGTATTTTATATCGTGTTCTACAGTATAATCAACTGTTGCGATTCAGCCAGTTCCCTTCTCAATATTGCGTCCATCGGTTCGTTAGCTTCGAGTTTCGTTGTGACCAGATCGGCAAACTGTGAGAGGTCTGCACTACAGACGAGTGCATCAGATAAAGCTCCTGTCGACAGAGCTATATTCCTGAAAGAGCTAGCCCGTACTCTTGTGCTAAAACATGTGCAAAAGCGGGCTCAGAACCCAAGACTCCTCTGGAGTTACGACTTACGAACCGTTCATCCCAGATGCTCTAACAGAAGAAGCAATGGAAGCAAACGCAGTCATTAAGAATAGAAAAATATGCAGAATCTGCCCGACTAGAAAGGAAAGAAAGACTTCGCATGTTTACGACATCTGCAAGAAACCAATATACGTGCGTTCCCAGGTCTGCAAGCAGTGTTGTAAAAACTTGTAATTTAGAGGACTCTGATTTTACATGTAGTTTTGTTTAAGGTTAAAAACTTCATATTTTCTGTTCCATTGATTCTGCGAGACGAAATAAAAAATATTTCAAAGCATCCATTTCACTATTAGCTAATGGAAAATACATAAACCGTTTAGTTTACGAAGTGTGCCGTTGTTTTGCTAAATTTATCTGAAAGCCAATTTGCTAATGGTAACGTTTTTATTTTGATATTTACTTCGTATTAAAGAATATTTCATACCCAAAACACAGAATTTAAAAGGGATTCAAATTGTTACCATTACACCCACCCAAAAATAATAGGTTAAATTGACCACACGACAGTGTTAGTGCACCATGTGTTTAAGAATGACTTTAAAACAGGATATGGTAGAGTATGATAGGATGCTAGTTTCTTTCTTCAACAAGACAATTTTTGGTTCAGATTCTATCGTGAAGGTAGCCAGTTGACAGAAAGTGAGGCAACACTGTAAGATCCCCCCCCCCCCCCACGCCCACCGCCTCCCTGACGCCAGGACGTCGCCAGGTTCTTTTAGCGACGGACAAAAAGGTATTCAATGGGCATGACCGTCTGGGTAGCTTAACAGTCTTCTTTCAGAAACTGGAAATGTTCGGCCTGGAAGGATTATATTTCTTCATTAATGAGGGACTGTGGTCCCGTCTAGGTAGATGTTTTTTGCCGAAACATGGCCATGACTGGGATGAGAATGATAGTCTAAAATCTACTTTTTTCAGGCAAGAGAGATTTGTATTCGCTGACTGGCTCCTCTCAGGATATGCAAATTGGAGGCTTGCTCTCCCACTTTGGGGACCCCAGTGGTGTGCCCGGATCAGCTTCCAGGCCAACAAAACAGTCAAGAGGGCCGAGTCAATGAGTAGAGGATAGTTAGATTTGTTTGTGAAATGTGGGGCGGTTTCGTTTTTATTAATTCGGCTCCCGTTCCGAGACTTGGTGGAAAGTGGTTGTGATTCTTTGCTCGCTTCTTCTTTTTCTCCTTCCCTGGTGGAGAACTTCAGGTCTTTCCCTCGAGGGTGAGACTTATGGTATGTTCGCTGTGGTTGACCAAGAGTCAGAGGCAGTTCAAAACTGAGATGAAATGCTGTTCCACTGTCTGTACAGACATATCGTGTCATGAAGGTGAACTTATTCATCCTGAGCTGGCCGTCTGACTATTCCAGCATGCACTGTCGTGCCTGAGAATCAAATTAGTTTTGCCAGACTAAGGAACAGGTGCACCTCACATTGAAATCTGCTGGGATTTCAGGGCTCTGATAGGGAAGTTCCCACGTTATGATAATCGGAACGCCAGTTTGCAAATTTTTGTGGAAGCGTTAAAACATTACAGCTGCCGCTGCACACCACTTCTCCACCCCCCTCCCCCCCACCCTCCGCCACCAGTATGCAGTTTTCTGCTGCCACCTGCATCAAGGTGAAATGTTAAAATACTGCTGTACTGCGTACGGTTGTTAAATGATATACCAGCTCCCTGTTCTCATGTGAACCATAGTTTGTAGTATACTCAGTCGAACTTGATCCCATTGAATAGATTGGGGTCTCACAGTGGATTCATATGAACAAAGTCAGATTGTATGTAAAAGTGATTAATTCATGGGAAAATTTGTACAGCTTCCACCCCAATGTACGCTTTGCCAATCAAACATCATTCCTTTTTCTGATCTGTGTTTGTTATTTTTCTGTAAGTTTTATCAGCTATTTGTAGTTACAAAAGGATTAATAAAACTTGTTATTATTTTGTAAAATTAATACGTCACTGTTCTCATTCATACTCCCTCAACTATTCACTGTGTTTATTTTATTGTGGTGGTACATGGGTACACCAGCCATTTAATGTTCAATCTTATTAAAATAATTAATTTGATTATTAATTTGAGTTATCAATGTAACTACAGGCATAGGCAATAAAAGTGCCATGAGTAAATTCACTAATTCATGTATAAAAATTATGGATGTAGCTCACAATTAGAAGGTTACTGAGAAGACAATACTTCTCTTTATTTAAAAATAATAACATTTAGCATCACTCAGACATATATTTATGATTAAAGCAAGCGATGGCTTAGTGATTCGAGTTTCTTACGTTAGTGTAATTCTTCCTTCCATATTCCAACACCATAAAGCATTGTTGAAACATTGCACGTTGGATTAAGCTATGAGTCAAACAGATGCATATTTGCAATAAAATTACAGATAATTTGACCTCCAAGGTGTTGAAAAGGCTAGCAAGTGACTGAATCGTTAGCCTTGTTCTCTTGTCACATTCGCTACACATCCTTACGCCTTTTACATTGGCGCGCTAACCCCCTCCTACGGAGAGTCTTCCCTCCAGCTTTCCCTTTCCTAGAAATACACATCTATCTACCGATAGCGATGCATGGATCAGTAATTGGGCGAATACTTTTCAATACATAATCCACACATAAAAAATCAGTCACTACTGGAAGTAGTAAAAAAAATACGTGTATGTATGACCGGTTAGTAACAATATAGCAGTAGTTATATTAACAGTACGATGTGTTGGTGTTTGGAAGCTACCACAAAGATGTGAACAATTAGCGTGAACAACAGTGCCTCCGGAAGACTAGCTCCTGGTCTCTCCGTTTCACTTACCTGTTCTACTGTCACTGCAGGATCATTCATGAGATTGCCTCCTTTTAATATAACACTGTGAAAAGAATTGCAGGGAAGGAGAAAGTGATGGCGATGTTTGACCCAGAAAATTACTGGGACACTTTTTGCCGGAACTGACCTCTTTCTTTTCTTTTTTTTTCTTTTTTTTTTTTTTTTTTTTTTTTTTTTTTTTTTTTTTTTTTTTTTTTTTTTTTTTTTTTGCTGTTAATGGCTAAAATGGCTCTGAGCACTATGGGACTTAAGATCTGAGGTCATCAGTCCCCTAGAACGTAGAACTACTTAAACCTAACTAACCTAAGGACATCACACACATCCATGCCCGAGGCAGGATTCGAACCTGCGACCGTAGCGGTCGCGCGGTTCCAGACTGAAGCGCCTAGAACCGCTCGGCCACACCGGCCGGCTTACTATTAATTTATTGACAATCCATCATAAACAGTACATTATGCCTGCCACCAGAGCTTGGAATCCAACGCAGTCAATAATGAGATTACAGTGGTACTCCGCTTCTGATATGCTACAAAATGACATCATTGACCTGCGGAAGCCATGAGTCAGCTTGGCGACATCAAATTCTATCACTTTTGATAAAATGTCCCCAATCACGCGCTGCTGCTGCTGCTGCCGCCACGCGGAACTGAGATAGATGTGGCGCTAAACTGCTGCGCTACTTGACATTTTCCCAATCACAAAATGACAAACACTGACCGTTACTGGGGGCCCTCACGATCGTTTTAGCTGGCGAGAATGACTAGGTGCTAGTATTGCATGAGCTAGAGCTTACCTAAATTCGTGGTATGAGGTGGCACAGAAACGAAGAACGCTCGCACAGCGGTCCACAAACCTTGTCCGCACCTGTCAGGTGACACAGTACCGCTGTGTAGTGCAGAGTAATAAAGGAGCAGCGAGCAGTCGGGTAGACGCACAACACGAATTGCCATGCCGCGGTCGATACACCGGTTCCCGCCGGTTCCCCGAAATTGAGCCCTGTTGGGCGTGGCCACTACTTGGATGGGTGACTGTCAGGGTACAAAGGGCGTTCTCTAATCTCTTTATTTTTTGCAGGAGGAGAGTGAAATTTTTTGTGAACATACTCGGAATATTTAGCTGTGGAAATGAGCGCTTGGCGTCACTGGCCGGGATGCCCCTTACGGTGCAGGTCCGGCCGCCTTGGTGCAGGTCTTATTACATTCGACGCCACATTGGGCGACCTGCGCGCCGGATGGGGATGAAATGATGATGAAGACAACACAACACCCAGTCCCTGAGCGGAGAAAATCCCCGACCCAGCCGGAAACCAACCCGGGCCCGTAGGACGGCAATCCGTCACGCTGACCACTCAGCTACCGGGGCTATTTAGCTGTAAGTTGGTATATAAAAGTATTTTGTTTTATTTACAGGTGAGCCATAATGGACCATGAAGTAGATGTCAGGTTGCGACAACAGTCGGTGATGGAGTTCCTGTTCAAGTCCGGCGATGACTCTGTCACATCGATTCACACGAGGTTGCTCCCTGTTTATGGGGAGGACACAGTAGATCGCAGCAGTATCCAGCGGTGGTTTAACAGGTTTAAAGAAGGTGATTTATCTACTGGACAATCCACGATGCGGTAGGTCATCGACGGCCGTGAGTGATGTGAATAAGGAGACCATTGATCGAATCATCCAAAATGACAGATATGTGACGACACGACACCTTGCTGAAATGACTCGTTTGTCACTGGGTAGTGTGGTATCACTGGAACAGTCACTAGGTTACAGAAAAATCTGTGCACGTTGTGTGTCTAGATTATTGAGAAATGAAAACGATGAAGAAGAATGTGTGCGACGGTCTCATGAAGACTTTTACTGAAGAGTGGAAACAGTGTTTTGACTGCGTCTTCACCCAGGATGAAACATGGTTGTTTTTGTCCGAAATGAGAGCATAACCCAATCTACGGAATGGCGTCATCCGGGTTCCCCTCGGAAGTAGAAACCAAGACTTCCACGAACAGCAGGCCGAAAGGTGATGGCCTCCTTCTTCTGGGATCAATGTGGTGCCATTTTCATTGACTTTTTGGAACCTGGCTGCACAATTGACCGGAACCGTTACTGTTTGTCTCTGGACAAGCTGCGACTTGCCATCAAGACCCACAGATCACAACTTCAGGGTCAGCTCGTTAGACTACACCATGATAATGCCAAACCACATACAGTCCTTATGACACAGGAGAAAATCAGGAAAATAGGTTGGAAAATTGTTCCTCATCCTCCCTACAGTCCGAACTTCGGTTCGTCTGATTTTTACATCTTTGGTCGTCTGAAGGGCCACCTGCGCGGAAAAACATTTGATAGTGAGAAAGACCTTATTTCCTGTGTCAAGCGATGGTGCAGAAGTCAATCCCCGGAATTTTACCAAAGCGCATTTACATCATGGAAAGGGCGTTGGGCCAGATGCGTCACAACCGATGGAGGGTACATTGAGTAAGCTCAATGTATAACTAAATGTTCCAAGTATGCTCACAAAAAATTTCATTCTCCTCCTGCAAAAAATAAAAAAATAGAGACGACTGTGCAGAACTTTTTGAACGCCCTTTGTAGAACGCGCGCTGTCGGCGGGTTTCCTTCACGACAGAGGAGACAGGAAGGGTGATAGCGTCAAAGTCCACGATCACCATCCTCAGCGCCAGTTTCCGGGATTAAATTCCAAACTCCCCCACAGTGTCTCACGAAGCGAGAGCATGCGACACTGTTGATGGCGATCCGCCCGTCGGTTGGGGGCGTTAAGTTGCGCGGACCTTTTGGTGTTATTCCGGAGGAGTAGCCAATTCTCCCTTCCCCTTCTCTCATCGCCGTCCAACTCAAACACTGAGGTGACAAAAGTTATGGGACAGCGATATATACATACACAGACGGCGGACACAAGGTATAAAACGGCAGTATATTTGCACTCAGCTGATTAATGCGGTAGCGTTTCCAACTTGACTGTGGCAATTAAGAGACTTTCAACGCGAAATGGTAATTGGAGCTAGACGCATGGGGCATTTCATTCCGGAAATCGTTAGGGAATTCAGTATTCCGAGACCAACAGTGTCAAAAGTGTGCCGAGAACACCAAATTTCAGGTATTAACTCTCATCACGGACAATGCAGTCGCCGTCGTCGTCCACTTAACGACCGAGAGCATTGGCGTTTGCATAGAGTTGTCAGTGATAACAGACAAGCAACTCTGCGTGAAATAACTGCAGAAATCAATGCGGGACATACTGCCAACGTACCCGCTAGGACAGCGCGGCGAAATCTGGCGTTAATGGGCTGCGGCAGCTGACGACCGACGCGAGTGTCTTTGCTAACAACGCGACATCGCCTGCAGTGCCTCTTCTGGGCTTGTGACCATATCGAACGCAAACTAGACGACTGAAAAACCGTGGTGTGGTCAGATGGATTCCGATTTCAGTTGGTAAGAGCTGATGGTAGTGCTCGAGTGTGACGTAGGCCCCACGAAGCCGTGGACCCTAGTTATCAGCGAGGCACTGTGCAAGCTGCTTGTGGCGACATAATTGTGTGGGCTCGGTTTACACGGGATGGACTATGTCCTCTGGTCCAATTGAACTGATCAATCAGTGGAAATCGCTATGTAAGACTGGTTGGAGATCATTTGCAACCATTCATGGACTTCGTGTTCCCAGACACAATGAATTTTTTGTCGCTGAGCCAAAATTGTCCGCGACTGGTTCCAGCAACATTCTGAACAATTCGAGCGAATTATGTGACCTCCCAAATCGCTCTCCATAAATCCATCGAACATCTATGGGACATAATCGAGAAGTCAGTTCGTGCACAAAATCATGCACCGGCAACACTATCGGAGTTATGAACGGGTATAGAGGCAGCACGGTTCAATATTTCTGTAAGGCACATCCAACGACTTGTTGAGTCCATGCCACGTCGAACTGCTGCACTACACCTGGCAAAAGGAAGTCCGACACGATATTAGGAGCTATGGTTCATATGGCTCTGAGCACTATGGGACTTAACTTCTAAAGGTCATCAGTCCCCTAGAACTTAGAACTACTTAAACCTAACTAACCTAAGGACATCACAAACATCCATGCCCGAGGCAGGATTCGAACCTGCGACCGTAGCGGTCACGCGGTTCCAGACTGTAGCGCCTAGAACCGCTCGGCCACCCCGGCCGGCTATTAGGAGCTATCCCATAACTGTTGTCACCTCAGTGAACACGACACAGCACTCATTTGAGTCCCCTAAACTTAACTGTTACACTTAAGCATAACACCCAGCGTTTACATTTCGCAAAGGGAAGGTGCCAGTGGGTGCAAAAGACAGAAAACACCTTTGCAAGTCAGGCGGCTGAATATGATCTCGGGGTCTCCCAGCCATTCAGCCACATGACCTTACTGTACGGTTATAGGCACTGCCACCGCAAAAAGCCAGAGTGGCACTCCTATATGTAGACTCGCTGTGTTTAAGGAAGTAATTTTTCTTGTCCTCTGTGCTTACCTGCCTCTCAATTCTTCATCTTTTTTATGATAAAACCGATAGAATATTTTATGTAGACAAATTTCTTATGGAAACAGGTCTAAAAATACGTTTTTAAGGAAAAAATATTTTCTTGTCTGTCACTGGACTACCTCCTTTATGCGGCTCTTTATTCTGAGAAGGATGATTCCTTACGTTTTCTTCGCAGTGCCTTCGTCCCAGCAGAAGGATCCTTCACAAGAGCATTCCAGAAGCTGCCAAGTCATAATTCCACGTCATCCCAAACCACTTAGCTTTGTGGCTCGTGATACGAAACGTCGTTCTGTCACACTTTTTCAGTACTTATCATGATTAAATAAATAAATGAAGTATAAAATAGACATGTACGGTGACACTCCTTGTACTAACTAGATAACGGAATTTAACGATGTTTACATTTATTAAGGTAGACTGACGTTTCAAAATTAATTACCTTTCATTATCTGGAGTGGGATTATTAATTAGCCTACAGAGACGTTCCTTACAGAGGAGTGCTTGGGGAGCGTGAGTACTACTTTTACACTCAAACTACACGCTCACTGTCGACTCACAAATCTAACGTGTGATAAATTTTAGACGAACTGATTAGGAACTCTGAAGTTCGTATAGTGATGGTAGCTTGTTATACTAAAATATTTTTTAATCTGGTGCATGTTATTATATCTCGAGTAAAAAACTCTCATTTTTATTTTCGACAGTAGAAAACTTTGATTTCACCTACCGGTATTTGTATGTGACTTTTCTTATTTAGTACAACTTCAGAATATACGTTAATTGACACCAATAAAATGGAACTCCATTCCAACTAATGTTTACATGCTTGGAATTAGCTGCTAGATTACCGCACAGTTGAAAACTGCTTTGACTTCGGCCCAACATCTGGAAGCTGTTGCAATTGTTAGTCCAACCAGCTGCAGATTGTTGCCCTCTTCCTAACAAACTATGCCTGCCGTCTGGACATGCAGGTTATACTTCCAGAATGAATTTTCACTTTGCAGCAAAGTCTGCGCCGGTTTGAAACTTCGTGCCAGATTAAAACCATGTGCTTGACCGGGACTCGAATTTGGGACTTCCGTCTTCCGCAGGTAAGTGCTCTACCGACTGAGATAACCAACGCCGGCTCAGAACTAGTGGAAGGAAGGATGTGCGAACTGGAGGCTGGAGAGCACTTGGAGTCCCGCTCCGCCTGCTCTGCTAAGAACTTTCAAACAGCACACCCTTTCTCTCTGCACCCACCTACGTCGTATCCCCGCGATATCCTTTCTTCTGGGTCCCGAAAGGCTTGCAGAAGAACTTCTGTGATGTTTGAAAGGTAGGAGAGGAGGTACTAGCTGAAGCAAAGCTGTGATGACCAGCCGTGGGTCGCCCTTTAAAAGCTCAGGTCCCAGGTGGCCAGTGCCAGTGTGGCAAATATTTCTGATCTGCCACGGCATTTAGAGGTTCCATTTGTTTCTTACTGGCGAATGGCAGATAAAGTCAACACGAAGAGGCTGGTATCTTGGTGCAGCTCACAGTCTGTAGCACTGTTCCTAAAAATGAACATCGACATCTGGCTTAAAACCAAATTCTTAGACATACCCCGCAGCGTTGAGGACTTTAGTGTCAGACATGTCAATGTGTAAAGCGGCAGATAACTACCGTAGCAGAGTATTAGCTTAGGACCTGCGGGAAAACTCAAAGAAATATTGATCAGGTGCTAAGGGTGTCAGTGGCTAGGCACTTGAGGATGGGACAAAAATCAAAATAAAAAATAGCTAATAACCAAAACTGAACTGTTGGATTCTGTCTTTAGTTGTACCTTCACAACGAAAATTCAAGGAATGTTGCTACCATCCAGTAGTTGTACCGTTGCTAAGGCAACATAATGACAAGGGTTGGGGAGAGGGATGAGAGTCATGGAGATCATGACCCCGTCAACAGAACATTTTACTGGAAGTGTTTGTGTTTATACAAGGTGTTCCGGGAGGAACGGTCAGTATTCTGGCATATGAGAGGAAAGCTCATCTGAAGCGAAAACTTCATGTGGACACGTGGCCTATTCTGAGCGGTTTCCGGGATAGAACACATTTAATAAAAACTCATGCTCAGAACAAATGGAAGGCCATGAAAGACTAGAGATAATACGTTCATATTCTCAGGACATGTACATTAGTATGTCCCCTACAAATGATTACCATTTCAGTCACTGTGTTCAGCATGTGTCCTGTTGCCTTGTAGAAACAAGGTCTGCCATGGGCCCTGATAACTCATCGACGCGTATAAGGTGCAAACAACGTCCTGTGGTATAGCCATCCATGCTACAGTCACCTGTAGTGGTCAGCACTGGGTCACAGCACTGCACCTGTCATTTCTCCATGTTGCACACATTTTCGTTTGGCGACAAGTTGGGTGATCTGACGGTCCAGGCGAAAGGCTGACATCATGTGACGCCGAGAAAGCACGTCTTCGTGTAGCAACATGTGGTCGTTCAAATCAAATGGCTCTGAGCACTATGGGATGTTAAATCTGAGGTCATCAGTCCCCTAGAACTTAGAACTACTTAAACCTAACTAACCTAAGGCCATGACACACATCCATGCCCGAGGCAGGATTCGAACCTGCGACCGTAGCGGTCGCGCGGTTGCAGACTGAAGCGCCTAGAACCGCTCCACCACACCGGCCAGCAACATGTGGTCGTGCATTGGCTTGCTGAAAAATAGCGTCTGTGGTGTTGTGCAGAAAGGGTATGGCTGCGGGTTTCAGGATGTCATTCACGTGGGTCACGCTGGTCATAGTGCCCTGGAAACGCACCGACTGTGATTTGTGGTGATATCCAATAGCACTCCACACCATAAGGCCTTGAGTTGGCGCGGTGTGTCGTGTGCGAATGCAGTCTCTGTGTTGCCGCTCCCCCTGTCTGCGGCGAACGAAAAAGCGGCAATTACTTCCGAACAAACAGAACTTGGATTCGTCCAAAAACACTGTCTGATGTCATTCCTGGCCCCAGTGACGTCGTTCCATACACCATTCGTCAAAGGTATCCTGAGAAGTGGACAATGCGCAAGTAACCCTTGTCGTAATAAAGGCGGCTGGCTGTGTCACCCCTGATAGTGTACGATGTGTTACACCGTTACACTGTTGTGCCAGAGCCGAGAAGTACGCAGACCTGTCCTACAATACTTTTCGGATCAGGTGTCGATCTTCTTTGGAGGTGGTCTAGGTGGTGCGACATGACCTACACTACTGGCCATTAAAATTGCTACACCATGAAGGTGACGTGCTACAGACGCGAAATTTAACCGACAAGAAGAAGATGCTGTGATATGCAAATGATTAGTTTTTCAGAGCATTCACACAAGGTTGGCGTCGTTGGCGACACCTACAACGTGCTGACATGAGGAAAGTTTCCAACCGATTTCTCATACACAAACAGCAATTTACCGGCGTTTCCTGGTGAAACGTTGTTGTCAAGCCTCGTGTAAGGAGGAGAAATGCGTACCATCACGTTTCCGACTTTGATAAAGGTCGGATTGTAGCCTATTGCGATTGCGGTTTATCGTATCGCCACATTGCTGCTCACGTTGGTCGAGATCCAATGACTGTTAGCAAAATATGGAATCGGTGGGTTCAGGAGGGTAATACGGAACGCCGTGCTGGATTTCAACGGCCTCGTATCACTAGCAGTCGAGATCACAGGCATCTTATCTGCATGGCTGTAACGGATCGTGCAGCCACGTCTCGGTTCCTCAGTCAACAGATGGGGACGTTTGCAAGACAACAACCATCTGCACGAACAGTTCGACGACGTTTGCAGCAGCGTGGACTATCAGCTCGGAGACCATGGCTGCGGTTACCCTTGACGCTGCATCACAGACAGGAGCGCGTGCGATAGTGTACTCAACGACGAACTTGGGTGCACGAATGGCAAAACGTCATTTTTTCTGATGAATCCAGGTTCTGTTTACAGCATCATGATGGTCGCATCCGTGTTTGGCGACATCGCGTTGAACGCACATTGGAACCGTGTATTCGTCATCGCCATACTGGCGTGTCACCCGGCGTGATGGTGTGGGTTGTCATTGGTTACGCGTCTGGGTCACCTCTTGTTAGCATTGACGGCACTTTGAACAGTGGACGTTACATTTCAGATGTGTTACGACCCGTGGCTCTATCCTTCATTCTATCCCTGCGAATACCCACATTTCAGCAGGATAATGCACAACCGTATGTTGCAGGTACTGTACGGGCCTTTCTGGATACAGAAAATGTTCGACTGCTGCCCTGGCCAGCACATTCTCCAGATCTCTCACCAATTGCAAACGTCTGGTCAATAGTGGCCGAGCAACTGGCTCGTCACAATACGCCAGTCACTGTTCTTGTTGAACTGTGGTATCGTGTTAAAGCTGCATGGGTAGCTGTACCTGTACACGCCATCCAAGCTCTGTTTGACTGAATGCCCAGGCGTATCAAGGCCTTTATTACGGCCAGAAGTGGTTGTTCAGGATACTGATTTCTCAGAATCTATGCACCGAAAGTGCGTGAAAATGTAATAACATGTCAGTTCTAGTATAATATATTTGTCCAATGAATACCCGTTATCATCTACATTTCTTCTTGGTGTAGCAATTTTAATGGCCAGTAGTGTATTTCGTCGTGTTCTACGGGCTTTCGTGAACCATTCTTCACACACCTGTTGCACTGCCGAAACACTTCGTCCGGCACAACAGCAATTTCCTGGATGGATGCATCACATTCTCTCATGTCAATAATGCGCCCTCTTTCAAACTCAATGATTTGACGGTACGGTTCCCTCATACGTCTGCTCAAGTCGCACTGATCCATTACCTTCGGTTTATAACGACAATGACAGCCGCAGGCATTTTACAAGTAGATGGTGTTGCGCCGCGATGTAGATGTTCATCTTGAACCCGCGGGCCAACATGCTTCAAATGCTAATAATTTCTGCAGAACATACCAATGCACATGTCCTGTGAGTATAAACGTCCGATCTCTAGTCGTTCAAGGTGATCTGTTTTTTTTTTTTTCTGAACTTGAGTGTATAACGTGCATTGTCACTCATTTTATATGTTACTCCATACATCGTCAGGTTTGCACACGTAAAACAGATAGTAAACATTACAACAGGCAGTATGTGAAGCGGATACAAGTTTTCCGCATTTAACGTTGACCGTACACGTGTTCGTAAGACATACACACGTGCAGAAAGTCGCCTGTTGCTGGTAGAAAAATTACGCTGCACCAGTTCAGCAATGTGTTGCTGTTCCTGCGTATGTTGTTAACACGTTCAGAAGGAAAATGGAACTAGAAGAATACTTGTTTCACACACTGTGCTGAAAACTGGTAAACACGCTACGATAAGGAATTCGACATGTCGGAAAGCACCGGGTGCACTATCGTCTCAAAAGCCGTCTGCATAGTCTTCATTAGTGCAAATGTGTGGCATTTTAGATGTTTGGACAACATGGTTGTGGATTAACAGCGACTGATATAAATTAACTTAGTATACGTGACGCCACCAACAGTTGACCGTATGTCCGCCCTGAACATGGCCCCTGCGATGGGCTGAAACCGGTCGGCACTAACTAAATAAAAAACGCGATTAAGACTGTTTCTTAATACTAAGTTAATGTGACATTTTAGCCAGTGCGTGTGCATACACATTTAACTGCTGCATCTCTATGATCATTCTTAGTTCCTCGCACTACTTTATTCTCAACACACCATGGACAACTGCTCGTTCAACGTATTACTTTATTGGCAGACAGACATCCCGAGCGAAAAGAATGAAAGCAACGATGTAGGTTGGACTAGAATAATACGTCAAAGAGCTTGGGTAGGTAAGACACATGCGTGCTTGCCACTAGCCCAAAATCAAATATAAAGGCTGCCCCCAAAGTCCCCTAACATTTGAAAATACACTAATTCATGGAATAATGTAGATAGTGAGGTAAAACTTGACACACATGCCTGGAATGACACGGGTTCTTATGAAACCAAAAATGAGTGGAAAACCTAGCCAACAGATGGCCTCTCCGACGGTCTGTCAACACCCACAACTGCAGAATTTGCGTTACCGAAGAATCATAAAACTTTCGTGGTAATCCCATTTCATAACAGTAAAATCACGTTGTGGTGTGGATTTACCACATCAATTGTGATCGGACCTCTTTTTCTTTGAGGAAATGTGGAACGCTGCTTTTCAAACTGTCAGCTTGTCGGGTTCGAGGTACGCCGACATGTTACAGAATGGCTTCGTCCCTAGCCTGGCGAATAAACACCTTCTGGAAGATATGACTTTTACGCAGGATGGCGCTCTACGCTAGATTGCTACACGTGTGAAAGATCTCTTGCGCACATCCCTTGCGAGGACCGAGGATTGCGTCCTGAGCCGCAATTCCGTTATGATTGGCCTCCCCAGTACCCAGATGTCAATTCATGTGATTATTGGTTGTGGTGTTACCTGACGTCTTAAGTCCAATTGCGATCGTCTGACCTCACTAGGGATGCTAAAAGACAATGCCTGACGCAATTTCTCATCGTAGCTACTGATGTACATAGCTGTTCAAAACATTGCCCCTCCACTAAAGGAATTGTTGATGAACGACAGCCGACAAGTTGACCATTTGCTATAAACAATTTCGCCTTTGTTAAAAGTCATCTGTTAGGCTAATTATTATTTTTGTATCATAGGAAGTACCCCTGTTGGTAATTTCGCGCTCTTTTTTTGGTTTCAATAAAACCCTATGTCAAATTCAAATGCGAACGCAATTTAGGGTTACCCTCTACATTAAATGTCTTCTGTCTCGGAAACCATTCGTAATAGGGCATATGTCCATATAAACTTTTTGCTTCAAATGAGCTGTCATATCCCTGAATATTGACCACTGGTCTTGGGACACCCTGTGTGTACCATGTTCCAAAGTTCTCAGCAACAAAAACCAAACATCACGAAAATAAGTAGAAATTCTAGAAAATTACAACCTATGTTCATCGCAGGATAGTTTTGAGTTCCTTGCCTACAGGCGTGCCTACATGTAATGGCTCGCAGCATGATCAGCAGCAGCAAATACTCCAGCCAGAAGATGGTGCCCGTTCACAATTTGGTCATAGCTGCCATTAGCTACAAAGCTGACGCGGTTCGTGAGTACACGGCTGCAACTGGTAAAACAGAGGAAAATTAGGACGGCAAGACTGACAGAGAAAGATCTTCCACTAAGAAAAAAATAATAGACAAACTTATTTTCCGGAACGTAGGTGGAAAGAATCAGCATTCTCCTATTTACATGCTAGTGTAGTCGTAATCTGCAGAAGTGTCTACAGAGTCTTAGGGCTAAAGGAAAATCTGATTATGACGAGTACACACGTCGAGTTTACATGGTATAAATTACGAGACTGTCATAGTTGGGAAATTTTTTTGCTATTTGGTTCCTAAATTCACTCCTGGAAATGGAAAAAAGAACACATTGACACCGGTGTGTCAGACCCACCATACTTGCTCCGGACACTGCGAGAGGGCTGTACAAGCAATGATCACACGCACGGCACAGCGGACACACCAGGAACCGCGGTGTTGGCCGTCGAATGGCGCTAGCTGCGCAGCATTTGTGCACCGCCGCCGTTAGTGTCAGCCAGTTTGCCGTGGCATACGGAGCTCCATCGCAGTCTTTAACACTGGTAGCATGCCGCGACAGCGTGGACGTGAACCGTATGTGCAGTTGACGGACTTTGAGCGAGGGCGTATAGTGGGCATGCGGGAGGCCAGGTGGACGTACCGCCGAATTGCTCAACACGTGGGGCGTGAGGTCTCCACAGTACATCGATGTTGTCGCCAGTGGTCGGCGGAAGGTGCACGTGCCCGTCGACCTGGGACCGGACCGCAGCGACGCACGGATGCACGCCAAGACCGTAGGATCCTACGCAGTGCCGTAGGGGACCGCACCGCCACTTCCCAGCAAATTAGGGACACTGTTGCTCCTGGGGTATCGGCGAGGACCATTCGCAACCGTCTCCATGAAGCTGGGCTACGGTCCCGCACACCGTTAGGCCGTCTTCCGCTCACGCCCCAACATCGTGCAGCCCGCCTCCAGTGGTGTCGCGACAGGCGTGAATGGAGGGACGAATGGAGACGTGTCGTCTTCAGCGATGAGAGTCGCTTCTGCCTTGGTGCCAATGATGGTGGTATGCGTGTTTGGCGCCGTGCAGGTGAGCGCCACAATCAGGACTGCATACGACCGAGGCACACAGGGCCAACACCCGGCATCATGGTGTGGGGAGCGATCTCCTACACTGGCCGTACACCACTGGTGATCGTCGAGGGGACACTGAATAGTGCACGGTACATCCAAACCGTCATCGAACCCATCGTTCTACCATTCCTAGACCGGCAAGGGAACTTGCTGTTCCAATAGGACAATGCACGTCCGCATGTATCCCGTGCCACCCAACGTGCTCTAGAAGGTGTAAGTCAACTACCCTGGCCAGCAAGATCACCGGAGCATGTTTGGGACTGGATGAAGCGTCGTCTCACGCGGTCTGCACGTCCAGCACGAACGCTGGTCCAACTGAGGCGGCAGGTGGAAATGGCATGGCAAGCCGTTCCACAGGACTACATCCAGCATCTCTACGATCGTCTCCATGGGAGAATAGCAGCCTGCATTGCTGCGAAAGGTGGATATACACTGTACTAGTGCCGACATTGTGCATGCTCTGTTGCCTGTGTCTATGTGCCTGTGGTTCTGTCAGTGTGATCATGTGATGTATCTGACCCCAGGAATGTGTCAATAAAGTTTCCCCTTCCTGGGACAATGAATTCACGGTGTTCTTATTTCAATTTCCAGGAGTGTAGGTTGTATAACACATTTAATTTTCAGCTTTTCGGACACATGCTTTTCGGAGGATATATTTCTCCGAAATGCAATTTCGAGGAAGTTACGCTAAAATGATGTACTAAGTGCTGATGCAAACAAGTTATTATTACTTATATAAGATGCGACCAAAATGTTTCCGTTCAAAGGCCGTACAGTGCAGAACCTTAATGCCACTCACGCAAAACCACCATGAGTACTGAGGATTCAAATCCAGATTCAAATCCAGCGACGCACTAGGTTTGTGTTTGGTAAGACACCGTTTCCAGCTGCGTGAAAAAGCCCGTAACTGTGCTGCAAATCCTCGTTCGAGAGGAATCGACGGCCCTTAAGGGCCTTTTCTATGGGACCGAAGTCGTGACAATCGCAAAAGTAGAAATCACAACTACAGGGCCAGAGAGTCACACTTGAGTTGACGTAACTTCTGTCTTATGACTTTTGCTATAAGGAGACGTGAGTTGCCATGAAGCAGCAGCACGGAATATGGCGCAGCATTCCACAACTGTGGTTTTCGATGGACATGATTCTCCATACATATTCTTTATTCATGGATATCTACAGTGTTTTTTCTTAGGCAGGCAAGAAAGTAACAGCAGCTTGGACCAGTTTGGACACATTTGGTAGTAAAGTCGTTTTTTCTTAGGCAGGCAAGAAAGTAACAGCATCTTGGACCAGTTTGGACACATTTGATAGTAAAGTCGCTGTAGTTCACTTTTCCGCATTTATCACACGCACGTCAGAAAGATATGAATGATGAATGTCACACTAGTTCCTTGCCTACATGTCGGGGCTTATATACCCGCATCTGAGTTGTGGTACGTTGCATAGACGCTACAGCAAGGCCTTCAGACGGGACACTTGGGATCGATCCTTATGTAAATTTTCTGTACTCTGTTGTTGTTATTGTTCTTTAAATCCTAGGAATCTGTGGGACATTTAAAGTTGTGATAACCAGACTTTCTGCTGAGTTGGGGGTGGATGACGGCAGTGATAAAGTGTAACCCCCCTCCCCTCGTACTACAGAAACGAACCCTGGAACTGCGCCTGCCTGAAAGAAAGGGAAAAAATCCTCTGAAAACGAGAGACACATGGTTGGATTGCTGCACTGTCGCACTTACCTGGACACAGCTACTGCTGCAGGCCACTACCGCATGATTTCCACAACTCTTGTCGTCGTTACAGAATGTCTAGCACCGTCTGTTCTACCTGGACTTGCTATTTTGGGCATCCCTTTCGTTGTAAGAAGAAGTTTCCTTCTCCTTTCTGCGATCTGCAGAAATGGTATGTACTCGTACACGTAAATCCATATACATTAAGTTGCAAGACCTCGTGTCACCAGTCTTACACAGCATGGTCATTCAGCATTCGTCGTCCACACTCCAGCTCTCTAATCTCATTGCGCGCTCAACGTCATTTCGTCTAAATCGGGAACGTGACTTAACTAAAACGGAACAATGAACTTTTATGTTCAACATGTTACACTCTGTCTGTCACTGCAATAACACACTAGTTTCTTTTGAAATTATTTATCAAACATCTGTCACAACCGGAATATCAAGCACCCCCTGACGTTTACGTGACACTCCAGTAATGTCGAGTAACTCAGTAAACGTATTACACTGATGAAGTGAAGAGGAAGCCATTAGAATATTAACTGTAAGATAAGAAATGCACCAAGGCCGAAATAAAATTTCCGAGTTCGGGACTAACGACCAGTATTTTCACAGTCCTCTCAGAAACGGCTGGCAGTTATTTTCTTGTACAAGAGATAACAGATGTAAAGACAACATCCTCGGAAGACCACGCCGCCTAGCTAACGTGTGAATGATATACAGCCGCCACGAGCTGTCACAAACATGTTATGCGCAAGAGTGACGCGGGGATCAAAATGTTTTGCAGATGCTAGGTCGGTGACAAGTTGCCCTTCACAAAGGATTGCCAGGAGACAATGTCAGGGCATTTTTTACTTCTTATTTAGCAACCTAGCGTACACATCCGCTTTAAATCACGTGTAGTAAGAAAAAATAATTCACTCCAACACTTTTTGCCTGTTTCTAGTTGAGATTACTGACCGATTGCGGATGAGTAATGTCGAAATTCTGGTCCCATTAATCTTGCGGCCATATAAAGCTGGACAGTTTCTGTCTTTCATGTACATTTCTTGCAACTAGGGCGCAAGTTGCAATTCCCACGATGATCGAGTACCAGAAAGTCACATGGAAGTTACATCTACATGAATACTCTGCAAATCACATTTAAGTACCTGGCAGAGGGTTCATCGAACCACCTTCACAATTCTCTATTATTCCAATCTCTTATAGCGCGCGAAAATAATGAACAACTATAGCTTTCCGTACGAGCTCAGATTTCCCTTATTTTATCGTGGTGATCGTTCCGCCCTATGTAGGACGGTATCAACAAAATATTTTCGCATTCGGGGGAGAAAGTTGGTGATTGGTATTTCGTGAGAAGATACCGTCGCAACAAGAAACGCCTTTCTTTTAATGATTTCCAACTCAAATCCTGTATCATTTCTGTGACACTCTCTCCCATATTTAGCGATAGTACAAAACGTGCTGCCTTTCTTTGAACTTTTTCGATGTACTCTGTCAGTTCTGTCTGGTAAGGATCCCACACCGGGCAGCAGTATTCTAAAAGAGGAAGGACAAGCGTAGTGTAAGCAGTCTCCTTAGTAGGTTTTCTAAGTGTCGTACGAATAAAACGCAGCCTTTGGTTAGCCTTTCCCACAACATGTTCTACGTGTTCTTTCCAATTTAAGTTGTTCGTAATTGTAATAACTAGGTATTTAGTTGAATTTACGGCTTTTAGATTAGACTGATTTATCGTGTAACCGAAGTTTAACGAGTTCCTTTTAGTACTCAAGTGGATGACCTCACACTTTTCGTTATTTAGGGCCAACTGCCACTTTTCGCACCATTCAAATATTTTTTATAAATCGTTCTGCAGTTTGTTTTGATCTTCTGACGACTTTGGCTTTGAGCACTATGGGACTTAACTTCTGAGGTCATCAGTCCCCTAGAACTTAGAACTACTTAAACCTAACTAACCTAAGGACATCACACACACCCATGCCCAAGGCAGGATTCGAACCTGCGACCGTAGCGGTCGCGCATCTCCACACTGTGGCGCCTAGAACCGCTCGGCCACTACAACCTGCTCTGATGACTTTATTAGCCGATAAACGACAGCGTCATCTGCAAACATCCGAAGACTGCTGCTCAGATTGTCTCCCAAATCGTTTATATAGATAAGGAACAGCAAAGGGCCTATAACACTACCTTGGGGAATGCCTGAAATCACTTCTGTTTTACTCGATGACTTTCCGTCAAATACTATGAACTGTGACCTCTCTGACAGGAAATCGCAAATCCAGTCACATAACTGAGACGATATTCCACAAGCACGCAATTTTACTACTAGCCGCTTGTGTGGTACAGTGTCAAAAGCCTTCCGGCAATCCAGGAATATGGAATCGATCTGAAATCCCTTGCTAATGGAATTCAGCACTTCATGTGAATAAAGAGCTAGTTGTGTTTCGAAGGAACGATATTTTCTAAACCCATGTTGTCTGTGTGTCAATAGACCGTTTCCCTCATAGTGTTCGAACACAATATATGTTCTAAAATCCTACTGCATATCGACGTTAACGATATGGGCCTTCAATTTAGTGGATTACTCCTACTAAGTTATATGAAGGCGTGGTGATTGTTCTTTCGGATATAACCGAAAGATCAGACACCACGGGGAATCCGCAGCTATAATACATGTTATTCAAGTTGAAGGTAGAAGGGGGACAAAGGAGTTTATACAGAATGCATCGACGAGTGAAAATTTGCGACGGACAGGGACTCAAACAGAGGATTTCCTGCTTACTAGGCACCTGCATTAACCACTGCTCCACCCGGACACAGAGCTAATCACAAATGCGCCGACTACCTCAGTACAATCGCCGGCTGACTCGCATTCTCACCCAGCGCCACATATCCGCAGTGCCCATCTATGTCCTCCATGCTCGCTAATTTTAGATTCTCGCCAGAAGTCGAACGCTATTGTGCATCCGTATTAAAGATTGAAGGTTAATTGCTAATCGAGGCGAATCAGTTATACGAATGCGTGATGTCTGTTCTTTCGGACATGTCTGAAAGAACAGATACCATCCATTCGTGTAATCGATACGCCTCGATGGTCTACGAATCCACAACCATCACTGCTGCTGCCCATTTACGTCCGACCTCCAGCAGGAGTCTAAAATTAGCGAACGTGGAGAACGTGGACAGGGAGTGCGGATAAGTGGTTGCGCTAGATGGGAATGTGAATAGGCTGAGGAGTGTGCCGAGATAATCCGCGCATTTGCGATTGACAGTGTACTCGGGTGGAGCAGTGGTTAACGCAGCTGTAACCAGCAGATCCCAGCTTCGAGTCCTGTCTGGCACACATTTTCTCTCGTCGCTGCTGATTCCGCAAAAAGTCACTATGCAGCTGATAACTTCAGTTCCTAACCTTTCCTTTTCTTTCTCTCCTTCCGCCATCAATTTACATCACATGAACGTTGCCAGCTACGGCGAAATTGCGCAATTGTGTCTGCGGCAAGTGGAGTTGACTTGCCATTGCTTTACTAGTGTGTTATTAATCTCATCGACGTCAACGTGACCTTACATCCCAGTAGTATCTGTCATGTCGAGTCCAACTTTTATAGATGGACTGTGAGACACTGCCACGTGTTTGTGCTGTGTAGTAGGGTGTTTTGCCAACGGCCTTGCCGCAGTGGTAGCACCGGTTCCCGTCAGATCACCGAAGTTAGCGCTCTCGGGATGGGATGGGTGACAATCCGGTCTGCCGAGCGCTCTTGACAAGCGGGGTGCACTCAGCCCTTGTGAGGCAAACTGAGGAGCTACTTGATTGAGAAGTAGCGGCTCCGGTCTCGGAAACTGACAAACGGCCAGGAGAGCGGTATTCTGACCGCATGCCCCTACAAATCTGCATCCAGTGACGACTATGATCTGAGGATGACACGGCGACCGGTCGGTGCCTTGTGGCCTTCATGGCCTGTTCGGGAGGAGTTTAGTTTTAGCAGTGTGTTTTTATGGAATTTCATCAACTGAGATGAACAGATTTAGTGGTGCCTGGCGCCATCACACAACATATTTCTCTCGAATAGCAGCAAGAGTGCCACAGCGCTTAACGCCACGAATGAACCTTCGGAGCGCCATTTTAAGTGCACTGTTCCAAAATTCCACGTGGCAATGTGGAGAATATGAGGCTTAGCGCTGAGCGTTGTCATATAGGCTAACGGCCTTGCTGCAGTGGCAACGCCAGTTCCCTTCAGATCACCGAAGTAATGTCCCGTCGTGCTTGGATAGCACTTGGATGGATGGCTGTCTGGATTTGCCAACCGCTGTTGGCAAGCGGCGAGCACTCAGTCCTTGGAGGTCAGTCGAGGAACTTCTTGTGTGACGAGTAGCGACTCCGGTCACGAAAACTGACATACGGCCGGGAGAGCGGTGTGCTGACCACATGCCCCTCCATATCCGCATCCAGTGACGCCTGTGGGCTGAGGATGACACGGCGGTTGGTAGGTACCGTTGGACCTTCCGATGCCTATTCGGACGCAGTTGTCGTATAGACTCGAGGTTGACGGGTGTTTCTTTTACCACCAGAATACTATCCGGCTATTTTCAGTTCGAACGCTACCGCACTTGCTTACTGCAGTGGTGACGGTGATAGGGAGGCTCCTATTGCGAAATATAAATCATTCAATATATTTTCAGTGTACTTTACATACGTTAATGAGTATCACTCATAGCCATTTTGTATCTATTGTCCAGAATCCTAACGAACGGAACTACTTTCATGTGGCCACCAGAGATTTGAGTGAATGTTCTGCGCATATACAGCTGATACACAATACTACGCATAAAAAAAACGCACGTTACTAAGGTATACAAATATGAGTTTCAGAGCAGTAAAACTGACGACAACTAACTCATTTATATAATTATAATGTCTCTCTTGCATCAAGCCATTAAGTGTGGAATATTTCTAATGTAGTTGTCGAAGTAGCTGCCACTTTTTAGACGTAAGTCAGAAACTACATGGTTACCCTGCAGTTCAAACTTAAGACTTTGCCAAAGGGCTCATAGAAAACTTTCAGACTATTGCTCGACCGTTCCACTCCCGAATAGCACGTGGGAAAAATGAACACCTAAATATTTCCTTGTGCGTTTACATTTGTTTTATTACGATGGCCAAGAAAAAGTCTGCTAGTGTCAAACGTAGGCCTTAATTTGAGGAAGAAATTTCTGAGAAAGTATGTTTGGAGCACAAAATTGCAACGTAGTGAAACATGGACTAAGGGAAAATCGGAAAAAAGAATCATTTGAGATTCGGTGCTACAGATGATTGTTGAAAATTAGGTAAGGAATGAACAGGTTCTTTGCAGAATCGGCAAGGAAAGGAATACATGGAAAACACTGGCAAGAAGAAGGGACATGGTGGTAAAACATCTGTTAAGACATGAGGGAATATCTTGCATGTTGCCAGAGGAAGACAGAGATTGGAATACATCCAGCAAATGATTGAGGATGTAGGTTTCAATTGCTGCTCTGAGTTGAAAATAATTGGGGCAGGAGAAGAATTCTTGCAGGGCCGTATCAAACCAGTCAAAAGACGGACGACTCAAAAAATTCTCCCTATGCAGCTGGGAATCAAAAAATATTTCGCATTCTTCGTGAAAAGATATCGCCGCAACGAAAACCCCCTTTGTTTACTGACTGCCGTCTCTACTCGCTTGTAATATCCGTGACACTCTTCTTTTTGGGAAAATATATGCTTTTACACTGAAGAGCGAAAGAAACTGGTACATATGCGTAATATCGTGTACGGCCCCCGCAAGCACGAAGAAGTGCCGCAACACGACGTGGCATGAACTCCACTAACGTCTGAAGTAGTGCTGGAGGGAACTGAATCCATGAATCCTGTTGGGCTGTTCATAAATCCGTAAGCGTACGAGGGGGTGGATATCTCTTCTGAATAGCACTTTACAGGCATCCCAGATATGCTCAATAATTTTCAAGTCTGAGGAGTTTGGTGGCCAGCGGCAGTGTTGAAACTTAGGAGAGTGTTCCTGTAGCCACTCTGTAGCAATCCTAGACGTGTGGGGGTCGCATTGTCCTTCTGGAATTGTATATGACGGTAGTATCTGTTCCCGAAAGAACAGTTACCGTGGATGACCATGCAGCTTTGCTATAAATGACGGTAACTATTCCTTCGGGAACAGATACTACCGTCATATATAGTTAAAATATGGCTCCCCGGCCATTGACCTTCTTGTGCGAACGCACACGCTACGCCCGAACTCGTACATGACTTGGTAGATTAATCTGCCACGAGTAATGAGTGTGATGGGCAAACATCTATTAGGCGCACTACGAATGTAGTGGTGTGGACATGTTGGGAATGTGGATCTCACGGGGAGCGTGCAAGGGATAAGTCCCTGCAGACGCACTATCCTCTGTGCCCGTGGTGGCTCAGATGGATAGAGCGTCTGCCATGTAAGCAGTAGATCCCGGGTTCGAGTCCCGGTCGGGGCACACATTTTCAACATGTCCCCAATAAAGTACATCAACGCCTGTTTGCAGCTAGGGTGTCCATTTAATTATCATTTCACTTCTGGAATTGCCCAAGTCCATAGGAATGCCCAATGGGTATGAACTGATGAAGGTGATCAGATAGGTTGCTTACGTACGTGTCACATGTCAGAGTCGTATCTGGACGTACCAGGTGTCCATATCACTCGAACTGCACACGGCCGACACCTTCACAGAGCCTCCAACAGTTTGAACAGTCCCCTGCTGACATGCAGGGTCCATGGATTCATGAGGTTGTCTCCACACCTGTACACACTTTGACATAAAACTTGACCGGGGCCGGCCGCTGCAGAGGCTAAGGCCGCGCCGATCGCGACATGGGACAAATAAACTGGCCAACTCGCTAATTCTCTAAGTCCGGCTATCTGCACAATCTGGCAACGCTGTAGACTGCGGCACTTCGTGGAGGAAGTCTTGTCCCATGTTAGAGAAAACCTAGACCGTTTCTGCCCGTGGTCTAGCGGTAACATGCGTTGTTGCTATGTACTATGTCTGTGGATCGAGACCACCTGACGCAAAAGATTTTTATAGCCTCTTCTGTCTGAATGATGAAGACGCAGATTCAATCTATTTCACTTTCTGACACACCGATAACAAAATTTTATCCAGTAACCATTTTGCGGCAGATTTCCCGCAGACTGTCCTACTCTGGACTCCATATGCGGCAAAGCTCCGGGATCCACTTGCTGGCTACCGACAGCGGCCGTGGCGACAGCAGCGGCGCTGCACTCACCCGTTCTTTATCGAAACCGGCTGCTACCGCTCATCACTTTTGATAATTTAAAACGCTTCATTATTATTAAATGTTGCCCCACAGAAAATTTCTACGATTTACATTCTCGCTCGAAAGCAACGGAGATTACTTTATTACATTAATCGGCAAGAGCTGACTATGGCCCGAAATTAATTTTATAGACTGGGACGAAATTAAACCACCTCACTACATTCGATGAATTTATAAATGCTTCACACCTCGTTTCTTTTTCTTTCAAAGTCGATTAATTTTCAACTTTTGGCCAATATTGGGATGTTTTCGTCACGGCAGAGTGAGCGTCTGTGGCGTAAAGTGTATTACAGTTTCCGTTTCATTCCTTGTGGTATGTCTATGCGATAAACAGTGTGAATACCTTGCAATGCATGCTCTGTAGCAGTGCAGGAACACTGAACATTTGGAGTTCCATGCATGGATTCATGAAGTATTTAACGTTGATCGGAAGTCATAGTTAGGGTCATCAGATTTAAACCAGAAAAAGTTACCATTTTTGAGGTTTAAGAGAACGGAAAGGAATTGCTAACGCCGGTGTCAGAAAAGGAAGGAGAGGAACTATATTAATCAACATGTTCACTTCATAAACAACCTCCTGACATGTTAGATCTATATGACGAACAAAGCTCAAATTCGTATCGTTGACAGTCGCTTTGAATCTTTTCAGAAACTAGTTTACAGTGAAGCACGTTGGCATTTGCAAAGCAGACATCCGTGATATTAACATAATTTACTAAGTAGAAATTGCACAAAGATTTGTGTGTAAAGGTATTCTTCAGATTTGGTATAAGGAATTTTTACTAGCAGTTTGCAACTTCATTAATTAAAATGGAAAATAAAATGTTGTATTCAGCTGCTTTCACCGAGATCGGAACTACCCCCTCATACAGCACTAGCGTCGCAACGCATAAGGGAACCACTGAGCTAACAACACACTGGCGGTAATAGGCGGACTACAGTCAATGCGATATTGCCTGATCCTCTAAACGCAACATTAAGCACACAAACAGGTGTTACTTATGAGAAGAACGCCGTTCTTTGGGTCCAGAAATTAAATATACTTTCTGTCTCATCTTACAGTGGATTATATCGTATGAGTCTTCGATGCGAAAAACGAATGCCAAGTGAATTTAGCGAGGTAATGCCCGGAAGTAAATGCACTATCACAGTGTTGACAAATACTTGCTACGGCGCTGCCAATTCTCAGCTCTCTTACGTGGCGCTCTTTAGCGAAATGCTTGTCGTCCTTGTCCGATACGGTTCTTCAGAGGGGAGACGCGCGCACACGTTTGGTTTTTATGCGGCGTTCTCCCCTGATAGTTTCTGACGTCGCCTTGTGGGCTATGTATACATTTGAGGCATTCAACTATCCAGAGTGATACAAGTTTCAGCTTCCGGCGCGGAAGAAGGCTGTTTACGCCTATGTTACATCTTTTAAACATAGAGAAATCAAAACGGATGATTCAGTGTTTCTCATTCAGCATAAAGCATGTAAGATAATTTTCCGTAGCTTTCATAATCATCTCAAAATACAAACGAAGTAAAAATACATGGGAAGCTTACTTGGATTGAATATAATGTAAGATATCAAACGCTTTGCACCTCGATGTCGAATGTGTCCACGTGCAATCTTTTGCAGCATACATATAGAATGTCATGATTAACACGAGAATGAAGAAATATAATGGTAGAGATGGAAGCAAGAATAGATGCAGTTAACAAATATTCGATTCCTCATGGCATTCATTTCATTTGAGATTTAAGAAGAGGTAAAGCAGGATATTACTTCTGCTTACGCGAAAGACACGCCGCACATAACTGTAACGAGGAATTCTTCGTCTTCATACGTTTCCTCCTTCCAATCTGTATGGTCTATTATATACTAAGTAGCCTGATCATTGTTTCCGTAATGTTACCCTCTTGTTCAGCCCCTAAATGATGAATAGATTCCAAATGCATGTCTCTGAATGAAAGTAGTTGTTCGAATTCTTCCTGCGTTGTTTTCTGTGTTTGTTTGGAATTCATGAAGCAGACTGCTGTGCCTCCCCCCCCCCCCCCCCTACTCACACACACACGCCCCTCGAGAGTTAGGTCACAAAACTAAAGTGTTTTTTATCCACTGGCATAATTTATTCAGACAGAATCAGCACAAGACTATCAAACAAAGCCTTCCATTTACAGTTGCAACACTAACCAGCAGCTGACCCAAGGGTAATTCACGGTCATGGTCCGTAGTTAGCAGCTCTCTGCTACTGTGGCAAAGTCCGTACTACATTTTCGATTGCGCAGCACCAGTTTATCTGGTAACACTGTGTTAAATCAACAGGAGTAGTTGCAGAGTTATGCCAGCCTATCTGTCCTCCCATTGTCAACTTTATGTATCTCACTTCTCCTGTAGCGTTGATCAAGAGGTGCCGAAGTAAAGGAGTGTATTCTGCATGACGTAACAGTCAGTATTCCCTTCTTTCATAGCCACTCTTCATGTGTATCGACACCAAATAGGGGTGTGAAAACTTTTGCAGGTGAGAGAATGACAACAATAATCGTAACAAGAACAAGCAAATAATGAGTGAAGTTTATTGCAGTGCAGAAAGAGAATGGCTGTGAATATAAATATCTATCAAAATAGGTTTGCACAATACAAATATCTTCTTAGCATTTTGTTACTGAATTTAGTTCTGGATGTTTGCTGGGAAAAAAGAAAATTCGGTATTTCCCTCTAGTGAAATATAATGTGAACCAGCAACTACCCTTTCCTTAGAACACGACTCAAGCAGGTCCCCAAGTAGCTGGTAAGGCATTGCTGCAATCTGTTCCCTGACATTGCTCTGATGACGGCTAATGCAGATAGTTCCGATTATGAAATACAAAACGTATTGCAGATTAGTGCCTAGGATCGTAATATTAAATTTGCGATGTAGATGGCACATGATCGTGACGGCTATCCAGATTACTCCTCAATATAAAAAGACAATATTATGGGAATTGATCATTGTGCCACAGCACCAATGCTGAAAGAGAGTGAATGACCGCAGGCGTGCAAACACTTTCAACAGGTCGGCCAAGTACCAAGAACAGTAGAAATATGAAGAAATCATTGGACACATCAGCAAGGCCTTACTACTATCCACAGCCTCTTTGTGTCAGCCCTAGTGGTGCTGCGTTGCCAGACGCCAACCCGATAGCACATTACACCACTGAAATCTACAAATGAATAGTGTACTTATACTGATGAGCTTCAGTGAAATTTGCTATACATGACTAGAATATCAGGTGTTATTATGGAACTTATTTGGTGGTTTCACAAAGAAAAATGTAATGTGAGACTACTGAAGAAGAAAGGAAACAATGGTAAAATGCGCTGATGTGGATTTTCATACGTTTTTATCTTCATAGCTGCCATAGTTAATACATCAATAATAACCTCGTTTATTGCTTCAGTAACTGTTACCGTCTTGTTTGACACCGAGATGATGTAAACAACACAAATTCGTGAATAAAATGTTCTCGGATTTCCAATCGCATCAATTGCTTAAAACTAAACACAGTTTTAAGCAATTGACGAGGTTGGAAACCCGAGAAAATTTTATTCAATGTTATCGCCGCGAGACTCAGCATTCATACAACACAAATTCATGTCACTGACAATTAATTCTAGTGTCTTAAGGGACTTAGTCTTGTTTTTTTTGTTGATGTAAATTGATATTCGCGAAGAATACTGCTGTCGCAAATCCTGAGAGGTTTCCAGAACACATATGAAACGGAGGGTTAAGAATAGTCTTTTAGTTGTGACCTTTAGAATAGCAGTTGCCGCGCGGGCTGGGGCGCCGTGTCACGGATTTCGCGGCCGTTTCCGCAGGAGGTTCTAGTCCTCCTCCGGGCATGGATGTGTGTGTCATCCTTAGAATAAGTTAGTAAGTGTAAGTAGTTTCTACGTCTAGGGACTGATGACCCTATCAGTCTTGTCCCTTAGGCATTAGAACTTAAAAAAAAAAGAGCTGTAGCGGAAGGAACTGGTAAGATAAAGCTTTTGCAGAAAAACTGGAACTATTGAAAAAAGCAGATATGGTTATGTAAATTGAGCACTTTACTGCAGCAGTGCCTCGTTCGCAGTAGTAAATACTGCCCTTACCATAATCGTAGCTGACGTATGCAGCTTGCAACGTGAAACATGATAGTACGGCCACCTCTTGCCTGAAGCGACAATTTTGAACTGAAATACGTTTGCTAACTCAAAACCACTCCTTCTGTGGCAGTTATTCACAATATTTTATCGAGATGACAAGATAATAGTAAATGGCTGTAGCAGATAAAACACAGTCCCACAGCCGCAAATCATTCTCGTACCAACACAGTTGCCAAATACGACGAACGAGGTTGTGAGTCCTTGACTACGTTAGTGGCAAAAAGATTCCATTTTCTTAGCTGGAATTCTTCACGAGCGGATGGGGTACAATGCAATCCGAATGACAGATGTATCTGTATGCCTACATGTCTAAACAGAGCAGAAAACCTAATTGTTAACCCTTTGAGTAATATTCCCACGTCTGTGACTCGTATCATGGTTAAAGCCCATTTATTGCCCCTGTTCATGCTTACCGACTGTTACCTACATCGCAAAATAACAACAGGAAATGAGAGAAATACTTTCGGAGTAGACGCCTTGATATTTGAATTAATTTTCGAATGTAGCAGGTTTTCTTTTTCAATAAAGATATTGTTTCTATTTCCAGACAACATTTCATATCCTTCTTACTTTTGCCGCAGCAGTTATTTTGCTGTCCACATGGGAAACCACGCCTACGACTACCATCGTCTCTTTTCCCGACCTAATACTTCTCTGCATAGCCTTACTTAATCTTACTACTGCTCACTGCCCTTTTATTAAAGGCTATACACCAAGGAAAGAGAAATAACATCTACATGTAATGTTTACCGTGATGAAATCAGGAAATTGTGCTTATAAAAGCACTCAGAACAGCTGAACGAGCCTTTCAATTTGCAGCACACTCCAGACCGAATGAAAGAAAATATTATTAAGAGGTGCAAGTTGACTATATCGAGTGTGGGGAGGGTTTGCTGTAGTGCCGTGAAGTTGGACCAGTCTCCGTCGAATTTAGTTCCTGATAGATCAAAATGTGATTTTGATACAAAAGCTTCAGTGTACTCACATGGGAACTACTTCCAACGTGTAACTGATAGAATACCTGGTCGCGTTAGGTAGCGTTTTGCTTGCGGCCATCACTAATTTTAATTTCAACCCATTCCTTGATGACACAATGAAATATTTTCGGACTTTTCTCATTGATTCCTACCTCAGAGATTTCCTAAAGCGTTATATCGTGTGTTAGTCACACTGTAAGTTAGATGGCAATAAAGCTCTGACTTGATGTAGAGCATCAAATCATTTGAGCAGCGATTCGAAAAAACAAAAGACCACTTCTGAAGAAGTGCCTGTTGGCAGAAACTCCTGGAATACAACACTGTGGACAGTAACAACGCCCATGTTTTACGTCACAAGATGCAAAAAAATAGTTCAAGTGGCTCTGAGCACTCAACTTCTGAGGTCATCAGTCCCCTAGAACTTAGAACTACTTAAACCTAACTAACTTAAGGACATCACACACATCCATGCCCGAGGCAGGATTCGAACCTGCGACCGTAGCGGTCCCACTAGAACCGCAGGGCCACTCCGGCAGGCTCACAAAATGCAGAAGTGATTTACATGCTTTCCGAAAAACTCATTTCATGAATGCTTCCGAGTTTGGTAGCGTATCGGAAGGGTGTTCTTGTGATGGTAAAAACTTGGGTAAGACAGATTTCACTAGTTTCTTTGGATTTGAGAATGGGAGTCAGTTTTTGGGTAGTCGAATGATGTGATCATGGTAAAGACCGACTGTTATTTCCACATCACAGTGGCTGGCGCAGCGTTCCTACTTCGTCAACACAAACAGCTCGTGACTAAGCACACTGCTCATCACGCCACATGCTGCGAGTGGCCGTGTCAAGAGGGAGCAGTGTTTTTTCAACATGTTACACAAGTTATAAGTCAAATGGATTACATGAATATTATAAGTGGGACAGAAACCTTAATTTACCTTCTATTGTTTATTTGTGGTTCAAAAATGGTTCAAATGGCTCTGAGCACTATGGGACTCAACATCTTAGGTCATAAGTCCCCTAGAACTTAGAACTACTTAAACCTAACTAACCTAAGAACATCACACACACCGATGCCCGAGGCAGGATTCGAACCTGCGACCGTAGCAGTCCCGCGGTTCCGGACTGCAGCGCCAGAACCGCTAGACCACCGCGGCCGGCTTATTTGTGGTCCGACTAAAGTGAACAACAGCATCGTTTAATATCTTGCCTAATGATTGTCGTTTCTTTCTTAATAGTGGTTCTTGACAAAGCATTTTAACGAAGTTTATATTTTTGTGGTCAGATAACTGAAAAAAGGTATTCTTTTATTTTGTCAGTCATCGTTTATCGTTTCCCCACGGAGAAGTAAATGGTTCTCTTTATAAAACGCGTGGTAACGTCACAAGCGCGACAGTCCCAATGCAGTCACAGTGGAATCGAGGGAGTAGGGTGCGAGTGGTTGCAATGATTGAGCATGGCAACTACTCGGCATCAGAAGCTGGAGAAAAGTGTGGAGTACTGGCAAGAACAGCTAGACGCTGATAGAAAGATTACCAGGAAATGGGCTATACAGGGTGAGTCACCTAACGTTACCGCTGGATATATTTCGTAAACCACATCAAATACTGACGAACCGATTCCACAGACCGAACGTGAGGAGAGGGGCTAGTGTAATTGTTTAATACAAACCATACGAAAATGCACGGAAGTATGTTTTTTAACACAAACCTACGTTTTTTAAATGGAACCACGTTAGATTTGTTAGCACATCTGAACATATAAACAAATACGTAATCAGTGCCGTTTGTTGCATTGTAAAACGTTAATTACATCCGGAGATATTGTAACCTAAAATTGACGCTTGAAACCTCCGACGTTCAGTTGCGTGTTGTAACAAACACGGGCCACGGTCGGCGAGCAGCATCTGCAGGGACATGTTTACGGTGACGACCGTGTTTACGAGTGTGGCTGTAGTGCACTGTTGTGGTTTGGTCTAGCTGTCCCAGTGTCCGCATGTAGCGCTTGCTGCTATTGTTATTCTGCATTCGTCTCCGCACGCAGACCAACTGTAGTACACCGTGTTACCAGACGTCTGTGATAGTGTAGTGTTGTAGGAACTGTGACCATGGTGTATTCGAACTCTGAAAAGGCGGAGATGATACTCATCTATGGCGAGTGTCGACGAAATGCAGCTGAAGCCTGCAGGGTGTATGCAGAACGGTACACGGACAGAGAGCATCCAACGTGCCGCACATTGCAAAACATCTACCGCCAACTGTATGCAACAGGTATGGTCGTAGCACGCAAACGGGTCCGTAACAGGCCCGTCACAGGAGAAGCGGGTGCAGTTGGTGTGTTAGCTGCTGTTGCCATGAACCCACACATGAGTACACGGGACATTGCGAGAGTCGGTGGACTGAGTGAAAGTAGTGTCATGCACATACTGCATTGTCACCGCTTTCACCCGTTTCATGTGTCGCTACATCAGCAATTACATGGTGATGACTTTAATCATCGAGTGCAATTCTGTCAATGGGCATTAACAGAGAATGCGTTGCAGTTCTACCTGTTTATCGATGAAGCGGGTTTCACAAACCACGGGGCAGTGAATCTACGGAACATGCATTACTGGTCCGTGGACAACCCTCGCTGGCTCAGACAGGTAGAGCACAGCGACCGTGGACTGTAAATGTATGGTGCGGCATCATTGGCGACCACCTCATTGGTCCTCACTTCATTGCAGGTGCCCAAACAGCTGCAACATACATCGCGTTTCTACAGAATGATCTGCCAACGTTGATCGAAAATGTCCCACTGGAAACGCGTCGACGTATGTGGTATCAGCATGATGGTGCACCTGCACATTCCGCAATTAACACTAGGCTGACCCTTGACAGGATGTTCGACGGGCGTTTCATAGGACGTGGAGGACGCATAAATTGGCCAGCCCGTTCTCCTGATCTTACACCTCTGGACTTCTTTCTGTGGGGTACGTTAAAGGAGAATGTGTACCGCGATGTGCCTACAACCCCAAAGGATATGAAACAACGTATTGTGGCAGCCTGCGGCGACATTACACCAGATGTACTGCGGCGTGTACGACATTCATTACGCCAGAGATTGCAATTGTGTGCAGCAAATGATGGCCACCACATTGAACATCTATTGCCTTGACACGTCGGGACACAGTCTATTCCACACCGTAATTGAAAACGGAAACCACGTTCGTACGTGTACCTCACCCCTCCTGGTAATGTACATGTGCGTCAGTGAAAAAGACCAATAAAAAGGTGTTAGCATGTGGACGTAATGTGCTGTTCCAGTCTCTTCTGTACCTAAGGTCGATCACCGTTCCCTTTGGATCCCTACGTAATTCGGTGCTTTCCGATACATACGATCGAACAGCGGAGGAGTGGTACTCAAGCGTCAACTTTAGGTTACAATATCTCCGGATGTAATTAACATTTTACAATGCAACAAACGGCATTGATTACGTATTTGTTTATATGTTCAGATGTGCTAACAAAACTAATGGGGTTCCATTTAAAAAAAAACGTAGGTTTGTGTTAAAAAACATACTTCCGAGCATTTTTTTATGATTTGTATTAACCAATTACACTAGCCCCTCTCCTCACGTTCGGTCTGTGGAATCGATTCGTCAGTATTTAATGTGGTTTACGAAATATATCCAGCGGTAATGTTAGGTGACTCACACTGTATAGGGTGGAAAAGAGGAAGTGGCCGTGGGATCATGCCCAATTCCCATAATTTTTTCTTTTTATATTCAAGAGTAATATGGATAACCCGTCACATCGCAAATTTAATATTATGATCCCAGGAATTAACCTGCAATACGTTTTGTATTTCATAATCGGGACTATCTGCATTAGCCGTCATCAGAGCAATGTCAGGGAACAGATTGCAGCAATGCCTTACTAGCTACTAGGGGACCTGCTTGAGTCGTGTTCTAAGGAAAGGGTAGTTGCTGGTTCACATTATATTACACTAGAGAGAAATACTGAATTTTCTTTTTTCTCTGCAAACATCCAGAACTAAATTCAGTAACAAAATGCTAAGAAGATATTTGTATTGTGCAAACCTATTTTTATAGATTTTTATATTCACAGCCATTCTCGTTCTGCATTGCAATAAACTTCACTCATTATTTGCTTGTTCTTGTTACGATTATTATTGTCATTCTCTCAACCGCAAAAGTTATCACATCCATATTTGGTATCGATGCACATGAAGAGTGGGTATGAAAGAAGGGAATACTGAATGTTACGCCATGCAGAATACACTCCTTTACTTCGGCACCTCGTGATCAACGCTACAGGAGAAGTGAGATACATAAAGTTGACAATGGGAGGACAAATAGGATGGCATAACTCTGCAACTACTCCTGTTGATTTAACACAGTGTTACCAGGGCAGTGCGGTTCTAGGCGCTTTAGTCCGGAACCGCGTGGCTGCTACGGTCGCAGGTTCGAATCCTGCCTCGGGAATGGATGTGTGAGATGTGCTTAGGTTAGTTAGTTTTTAGTAGTTCTAAGTTATAGGGGACTGATGACCTAAGATGTTAAGTCCCATAGTGCTCAGAGCCATTTGAACCATTTTTGTTACCAGATAAACTGGTGCTGCAGGATCGAAAATGTAGTACGGACTTTGCCACAGTAGCAGAGAGCTGCTAACTACGGACCATGACCGTGAATTATCCTTGGGTCAGCTACTGGTTAGAGTGTTGCAACTGTAAATGGAAGGTTTTGTTTGATAGTCATGTGCTGATTCTCTCTGAATAAATTATGCCAGTGGATAAAAAAACACTTTAGTTTTGTGACCTAATCCTCGAGGGGCGTGTGTGTGTGTGAGTGGAGGGTGGGGGGGGGGACGGGGGGAAGGGAGGCACAGCGCTCTGCTTCATGAATTCCAAACAAACACAGAAAACAACGCAGGAAGAATTCGAACAACTACTTTCATTCAGAGACATGCATTTGGAATCTATTCATCATTTAGGGGCTGAACAAGAGGGTAACATTACGGAAACAATGATCAGGCTACTTAGTATATAATAGACCATACAGCTTGGAAGGAGGAAACGTATGAAGACGAAGAATTCCTCGTTACAGTTATGTGCGGCGTGTCTTTCGCGTTAGCAGAAGTAATATCTCGTTTTACCTCTACTTAAATCTCGAATGAAATGAATGCCATGAGGAATCGAATATTTGTTAACTGCATCTCTTCTTGCTTCCATCTCTACCAACATATTTCTACATTCTCGTGTTAATCATGACATTCTATATGTATGCCGGCCGCGGTGGTCTAGCGGTTCTAGGTGCGCAGTCCGGAACCACGCAATTGCTACGGTCGCAGGTTCGAATCCTGCCTCGGGTATGGATGTGTGGGATGTCCTTAGATTAGTTAGGTTTAAGTAGTTCTAAGTTCTAGGGGACTGTTAAGTTCTATAGTGCTCAGAGCCATTTTTTTCTATATGTATGCTGCAAAAGATTGCACGTGGACACATTCGACATCGAGGTGCAAAGCGTTTGATATTTTACATTATATTCAATCCAAGTAAGCTTCCCATGTATTTTTACTTCGTTTGTATTTTGAGATGATTATGAAAGCTACGGAAAATTATCTTACATGCTTTGATTTCCCTATGTTTAAAAGATATAACATAGGCGTAAACAGCCTTCTTCCGCGCCGGAAGCTGAAACTTGTATCATTCTGGATTAATGATAGTTGAATGCCTCAAATGTATACATAGCCCAAAAGGCGACGTCAGAAACCATCAGGGGAGAACGCCGCATAAAAACCAAACGTGCGCGCGCGTCTCCCCTCTGAAGAACCGTATCGGTCAAGGACGACAAGCATTTCGCTAAAGAGCGCCACGTAAGAGAGCTGAGAATTGGCAGCGTCGTAGCAAGTATTTGTCAACACTGTGATAGTGCATTTACTTCCGGGTGTAGCCCGGCATTACCTCGCTAAATTCACTTGGCATTCGTTTTTCGCATCGAAGACTCATACGATATAATCCACTGTAAGCTGAGACCGAAAGTATATTTAATTTCTGGACCCAAAGAACGGCGTTCTTCTCATAAGTAACACCTGTTTGTGTGTTTAATGTTGCGTTTAGAGGATCAGGCAATATCGCATTGACTGTAGTCCGCCTATTACCGCCAGTGTGTTGTTAGCTCAGTGGTTCCCTTATGCGTTGCGACGCTAGTGCTGTATGAGGGGGTAGTTCCGATCTCGGTGAAAACAGCTGAATACAACATTTTATTTTCCATTTTAATTAATGAAGTTGCAAACTGCTAGTAAAAATTCCTTATACCAAATCTGAAGAATACCTTTACACACAAATCTTTGTGCAATTTCTACTTAGTAAATTATGTTAATATCACGGATGTCTGCTTTGCAAATGCCAACGTGCTTCACTGTAAACTAGTTTCAGAAAAGATTCAAAACGACTGTCAACGATACGAATTTGAGCTTTGTTCGTCATATAGATCTAACATGTCAGG
Source organism: Schistocerca cancellata (assembly GCF_023864275.1). Lineage (NCBI taxonomy): Eukaryota > Metazoa > Arthropoda > Insecta > Orthoptera > Acrididae > Schistocerca > Schistocerca cancellata. The sequence continues at coordinate 826,374,198 of NC_064626.1, forward strand.
AGGTTGTTTATGAAGTGAACATGTTGATTAATATAGTTCCTCTCCTCTAAAGTTTTGCAATAGCGTTTAACTGTAGAGGTTTTCTGACACCGGCGTTAGCAATTCCTTTCCGTTCTCTTAAACCTCAAAAATGATAACTTTTTCTGGTTTAAATCTATCACTTCCGTTCAATACGTTAAATACTTCATGAATCCATTCATGGAACTCCAAATGTGCAGTGTTCCTGCACTGCTACAGAGCATGCATTGCAAGGTATTCACACAGTTTATCGCATAGACATACCACAAGGAATGAAACGGAAACTGTAATACACTTTACACCACAGACGCTCATTCTGCCTTGACGAAAACATCCCAATATTGGCCAAAAGTTGCACAAATAATTGGCTTTGAAAGAAAAAGAAACGAGGTATGAAGCATTTATAAATTCATTGAATGTAGTGAGGTGGTTTAATTTCGTCCCAGTGTATAAAATTAATTTCGGGCCATAGTCAGCTCTTGCCGATTAATGTAATACAGTAATCTCCGTTGCTTTCGAGCGAGAATGGAAATCGTAGAAATTTTCTGTGGAGCAACATTTAATAATAATGAAGCGTTTTAAATTATCAAAAGTGATGAGCAGTAGCAGGCGGTTTCGATAAAGAACTGGGGAGTGCAGCGCCGCTGATGTCGCCACGGCCGCTGCCGGTAGCCAGCAAGTGGATCCCGGAGCTTTGCCGCATATGGAGTCCAGAGTAGGACAGTCTGCGGGAAATCTGCCGCAAAATGGTTACTGGATAAAAGTTTGTTATCGGTGTGTCAGAAAGTGCAATAGATTGAATCTACATCTTCGTCATTCAGACAGAAGAGGCTATAAAAATCTTTTGCGTCAGGTGGTGTCGATCCTCAGACGTAGTACACAGAAACAACGCATGCTACCGCTAGACCACGGGCAAAAACGCTGTAGGTTTTCTCTAACATGGGACAAGACTTTCTCCACGAAGTGCCGCAGTCTACAGTGTTGCCAGATTGTGCAGACAGTCGGACTTAGAGAATTAGCGAGTTGGCCAGTTTATTTGTCCCAAGTCGCGATCGGCGCGGACTTAGCCTCTGCAGCGGCCTGCCCCCAGTCAAGTTTTATGTCAAAGAGTGTACATGCCTATTCGCTCGAAACAGTATGTTTCGTTGAATGGTTCGTACACCGACACTTGTTGATGGCCCAGCACTGGAATCTGCTCCAGTTTGCGGAAGGGTTCCACTTCTGTCACGTTGAACGATTCTCTTCAATCGTCGTTGGTCCCGTTCTTGCAGGATCTTTTTCCGGGCGCAGATTTGATGTTTTACCGGATTGCTGATATTCACGGTACACTTGTGAAATGGTCGTACGGGAAAATTTTCACTTTATCGCTACCTCGGAGATGGTGTGTCCCATCGCTCCTGCGCCGACTATAACACCACGTTCAAACTCACTTAAATCTTGATAACCTGCCATTGTTGCAGCAGTAACCGATCTAACAACTCCGTTAGGCGCTTGTCTTAAACAGGTTCTTTTGCGTTTCAGTGTACTTCTGATGACTCGTGCAGTACTTTTTTCGGCGTAGTTGGCAAATTAGTGTACTATACGAAGAAATGATATGTACTACATGACGAATGATTTTATAAACCGTGTTCATTAATCAGTACAGAATTATCAGGGCAGTGAAACTACAGTTGTCCGCGAATAATTTTGAGTCTCAACTTTGTCTAATTTATGTTGCTTTTGGAAATTTTGGCGCAAGATTGTTCTAAAATATGAGTGATCTTTGGGGGAGCTGCATTGTACGATGAATTAGATATGGAATGGCTGATGTTTCTTGCTACTCATTGAAACGTTCGTGTTATCATCTGTTTTTTTTTCTATCGTGGTGGTCATACTACTCCTATATGCAACAGTACTACAAGTCGATCAGTGTCCTGATATGTGTTCTGTTGTCCTCTGCAAGGGCAGTTGGGAAAACTGCAAGTTATTCATCCCTGTGCATTCTCACCAGGGAAGCTCCCCTTCAAACCCCCCTCAGATTTAGTGGTAAGAGGGCCCAGTTGACAGCTCGTCAAAAACAGAAAACAGATCAAGCATGAAGACAGGAAGAATGTGTACTGAACTGTTAAAAAAAGTAAAATAGAAATAGTGAACGATCCAAGCTAACAATGAGCGAAGAAGACAAGCGACGACGTCGTGGTTAAGTGGTCACGATGTTGGACAGCAAAGTGGACGAGCCGTATTCAAAGCTACCTCATGCCTTTATTTTATTTTATTTTCGCTGTTCGCTGTTTGTAACTTGTGTCTGTGCCGTGGTGTAATGTTCGTTTGCCGCAGCGCGGTGTAAGAAAGGAACCTATAATGAACGTTGATTCTGCACAAATATTCTATTAGCAGCCGAAAGGAAGTGGCTTTCGAATGGGAGTCGCAAACCTTTGATAACAAGGCGACAAGTCTTTCATCAGAAACATGTCCGGTGTGTCACGCACGGTATTAGTAACAGTATGTGCGTCATATGATAGGACCTATTTTGGACGTCAGGTGAGTGAGAGACATGCTCTCTTGGCCGATTTAGGTGTTCGTACGAATGTGAATGTGATCACTCCCAAGGAAATAATGGAAACATAATAGTTTGTCACATACACTGCAACAAATGAATGCAACAGTTTCACAATCACACAGTTTCTCTGTACTATGTCAAAACATGCGTTTTCAACGTTTTTGAAGTTGCTTTTCATTTTGGAAGTTTTGACACTTTAATTACTATGTTGTAACGTATATCATATCCGTTTATTTGTTGTTTTCGTTTCTGTGAGACGTCTGTGTGATATCTCCCCTGCTCTCACTATTCATCACATTTACTTGCAACGGTAATGCATTCTTACCACACGACTTATATTCTACTAGCAATATTTAGTATGACAGCTGGCAAGACTAAAGAAAGAGAACAAACATTTAAATGACCATACAAACAGTTCATAAAGTTGTGAAAAGAAAAAGACACGACGGGGCTTACAACCGGCTCGCCCGCGTCGCCGTCAAACACAGTGACCACCTAACCATGACGCCATCGCTCTTAGGCCTTACTCAATCTTCCACTTGTTAAACTTGGACTGTTCACTGTTTCTATTTTGCTTTTTTTCATAGTTCAGTACAGTTCCTTCCTGATTTCATGCTCGATCTGTGTTCAGCTTTTGACGGGCTATCCCCTGGGCCATCTTACCAACAATCCGGAGGGGGGTGCGATGGTGACGAGATCGAAAGATCTCCATAAATCGATGTGTTTCTGGACAATACATAGACAATAAGAGCCAATGAAAGCGCAGTTCAGCTCACCAAAAACGTGAAACTCGCATGCACTCTAATAATCCTTCAGCGCTGTGACTACTACGGACGGTTTGCAGTGCAGGCAAAAGAAGGTTTCTAATATTTATGTAACGAGGAAACTAACTTTAAAGAAATTTGATATTGGACTATCCAACGACACGTGACTCATATTGCAATGTGTAATATACAGGAAACGAAGGTCGAAAACGCTCTATGAAAAACTCAAAATCGTTAATTACTTCTCACTCCAACTCGTTTTAGTTCATTGTACTACAAACCTATAGGTGTATTCGTAAGTTTATCTGACTTAGCAAAAGGGGTCTTTAAATACACTTCCTTTAAGTTTGCACTTGACACCTGACAAGTTCTTTGATTTGAGTGGTTAATGGAAAAGCTTGGCTGTGAATGACAGCGTTCAATTTCTCAGATTCACGATAATAAAATGTACAGATATTAATTTTAAAAACCAATTGACTAGGTTCTTATCTTACACAAGATATGTAAATACAGTTTAATTTGGTTCCATTGCCCTTAAATTTGTTCTTAGTTGGATGCACCACCGCTCGAAATGATTTGGAATAAAAATAAATAAAAACTGCTGTTTGATTATTGTGGGCAGGAAGTAGTGAGGCATTGTCGTATTGAAATATAGGTCCTAAGTGATCTGCAAGAAGGATATAGTAAGACGTTCCAGTATGTCCGATATAACAGTTGTTTCTGACTGATGCAACTGCAATTCCCAATAGGCATGACTGCCAATGGTATTTAATAGAAACTGCAACATTGCGCTTCTAATTTTACATTTCAGAACTGTAAAAATTACATTTCTGAGTATGTTCAAAAGCAGGCCTACAATGATAATTTTACAGAAATGGAACGATGCTAATACAGTGCAGGCCCATGACTACACAAAAAGACAAAGCACAAGTGCAAACTGACAAACATGTAATGGGATATTCAAAACGACTTTATCTGCTAGAATTAAACTTCGAATTTTGACATATTTAAGTGTAAACTGTCAAGGAATTTATTTGATCTTTGGTATTTTGCATTAACATGATTAAAACGATAGTTAGTGCTTATGGCGAAAGAGGTTTAGCGGCTTAGACTAGCTGGTAGTAAAGTAGGTATAAAGAAAGAAGGAAGGAGAAACTGCCATTTAAAATGTACACTATCAGTACATCTACATCTACATGGTCAGTCTGTAAATCGCAGTCAAGTGCCTGGCAGAGGGTTCATTGAACCATCCTCACAGTAATTTCGTTATTCCACTCTCGAACAGCGCGCGGAAAAAAACGAACACCTTTATCTTTCAGTGCGAGCTCTGATTTCCCTTATTTTATTACGACGATCGTTTCTCCCTGTGCAAGTCGGCGTCAACAAAATATTTTCGCATTCGTAGGCTCAAGTCCGGAGGAGAAAGTAACTTTGCAGTTAAAACACTGGATAAGTAATCTACTGTCTAAATTATTTTCGTTGTTCAGTTTTACGACGTTTGATACTGCAGATAGGACATGGTCCAATGTCCAACACTGCAGCCCCACCTCATTATATAAAAACAGAATGTGATCGGTGCGAACGGTCTATGGATTTAATTTTGACCAGGGGCAGTACATTAACAACCTATAATTTGTTGCAGCAATATCGAGTCTCAAAAATATGCTAATGCAGCTAAAAACTAGTGCACACTTTGTGACTATTTGTTCTCACGGCGTGTTACCGTTTTCTTCAGCGAGCTCAGCTGCACTAAATCTAACAACGACATTTTTCAGCGTTATGAATTACAGCAAATTGTAACAATATTATAGTACATTTATTGTTGCACAACATAAATAATGCACATGTTATTTACAACGTATACGCTTCTGCAACCGACCAGTGTGGCCGAGCGGTTCTAGGCGTTGCAGTCTGGAGATGCGCGACCGCTACGGACGCAGGTTCGAATCCTGCCTCTTGCATGGATGTCTGTGATGTCCTTAGGTTAGTTAGGTTTAAGTAGTTCTAAGCTCAAGGGACTGATGACCTCAGAGGTTGAGTCCCATAGTGCTCAGAGCCATTTGAACGCTTCTGCATAAATGAAAATAATTGGAAAAACACTTTCCGTACTACAGAAAAATTGGAAAAAAATAATATGCTATTCATACACATCTTTGTTTCAATCTGTATACTGAGCAAGCAGTAAAGGAAACAAAAGAAAAATTCGGAGTAGGTATTAAAATCCATGGAGAAGAAATAAAACTTTGAGCTTCGCCGATGACATTGTAATTCTGTCAGAGACAGCAAAAGATTTGGAAGAACAGTTGAACAGAATGGACAGTGTCTGGAAAGGAGGATATAAGATAAACATCAACAAAAGCGAAACGAGGATAATGGAATGTAGTCGAATTCAGTCGGGTGATTATGAGGGAATTAGATTAGGAAATGGGACACTTAAAGTAGTAAAGGAGTTTTGCTATTTGGGTAACAAAATAACTGATGATGGTCGAAGTAGAGAGGATATAAAATGTAGACTGGCAATGGCAAGGAAAGCGTTTCTCAAGAAGAGAAATTTGTTAACACCGTGAATAGATTTAAGTGTCAGGAAGTCGTTTCTGAAAGTATTTGTATGGAGTGTAGTCACGTATGGGAGTGAAACATGGGCGATAAATAGTTTGGACAAGAAGAGAATAGAAGCTTTCGAAATGTGGTGCTACAGAAGAATGCTGAAGATTTGATGGGTAGATCACGTAACTAATGAGGAGGTACTGAATTGAATTGGGGAGAAGAGGAAATTGTGGCACAACTTGACAAGAAGAAGGGACCGGTTGGTAGGACATGTTCTGAGGCATCAAGGCATCACAAATTTAGCATTGGAGGGCAGCGTGGAGGGTAAAAATCGTAGAGGGGGACCAAGAGATGAATACACTAAGCAGATTCAGAAGGATGTAGGTTGCACTAAGTACTGGGAGATGAAGAAGCTTGCACAGGATATAGTAGAATGGAGAGCTGCATCAAACCAGTCTCAGAACTGAAGACCACAACAACAAAAACAACAACAACAACACCTCTTTGTTGCGATTTTATCACAAGAGTCCTGTAACGTGAATATCCTCTTGTTAGCGAGACTTCTCCGACAAGGGCCATGTTCCCGAAAAATATGGATTAACTTTATTCATGGGGTCTTTGTACTGTAGCTTGATGAGCAGACTTATTACATTCCTAGTTGCAGTGCGTTATGTTGGATGTGCAAAGTGCATGTTACTAAGGGGAGTAATGCGTTGTCATAAACGGATTATGACTGCTGACACGTGTCGCTAGAGACCGAGAACGAGCTCAGATTAGACATTTATCTGTAAGTTAACAAACTGCGGCCTTTTTGGAATTCTTAACGTTTACTGAAAGTGATTTAAGAAACCACCGATAATTTAAACTTCCGGTGCTCCCGAATATGAATTCAGTGCTCACTTCTTGCGTAACAGTCTCTCATACATCCCTAGCCTTATATGTCGCAAGTATTACTTGTGACTAGACGATGATTAGAATATGCGTGTCTTCTTTAAGGCATCTCAGCGATCGCTTCTCCTTTTGTCAAATTGTTTTGTCATTATACCACAGATTTGACGTATACGAGCTATGGTCATTGGGAAACTGCTTAGTTTCCCATTGGGGGTAGATACTGGTCAACTGTTGTTACTTTCTTTTATTTGTCCTGGTGTGTTATGTCGTTTTATGTTGTGTTGGAATATTATTTGGATGAGATTTTGGTTTGTACTGTTGGCTTTTACTACAACTAAACTTGCAGTTTGCGTAATATGTTGAGTGATGAAATCTTGGTAAAGCACTGTTAACGCTATTTAATTGCGAGTTGTTGAGTTTGTAAAGAATCGCCTTGTGATTGTAGGTTCGTTCGCCACGTCTCCAGCGTCTCTCAAAATGCAGGTCAACGTAGATATCTGGAACTCTGTAGATATTTATGAGAATGTAATTGTAGAAGAATAATTAATTTCGAGTCTTCCCTATTAATCAGTTGAGACGAGCTCTTTTTTTTCTTCTGACACAATGCGATGTATTTCAAGATAACCTCAACGAGAACAATAGTCCGTAGAAAATACTCAGAGTAATTAACATTCCAGATAACAACAAAAATTATACATAAATCAGAGACTATGGTATTGCTCATATCTCTTTGCAAGATTACAGCTTCTTTGATTCCTACATACATCGCACAGTGTCAAACAGTCATTTCAGTAATAAAATTGTTCATATGAAGTTGTGATATTACAATGGCCTTCCTGGAGTGAGGCATAGCGAAGATAGTGTAATAAAAATTAGATTAATAGCTGACAAGGCTGTTGAGATGGTTCAATTAAATGCCCGTGGAGTATATTTCGGTTTGTATAGGCAATAAATAGTACGTAACTCAGGGCATAACCTACAATTACGTCTTCACGAAATTACAGATTGAAAAGGCATGTAGAAACACCAGTTTCCATAGATTTTGACGTTAATCGCTGCACAAGGTTCGTACACATAATTATATGAAAGTCATTGCACAGGGAAACAGTTCACAGAATTGTTCTCTGAAAACACTGTATCCGAATATCCTTAGAAAAGAGATAGTCCCACAGTCACAGTCATTTCTGTTCTTGCACTTTGCAACATTCTTTAATATAAGTAAGCTACAGTATATACATGATATGAATGCTTGCATGAGATGCAGTCGTACCTTAGTATGTAAGTTTCATATCCATCTCTGCTGGCTCATCTCATGGGGATGGCTTTCCTAAAACGAAAGAGAAAAAAGAGCAAAAAAATACTCCCAGAAGGATTCGAACATGAATGTGTATAGATTAGCAATGGGCAGACACCATTAATATTAATGTCTGTCGTCCATAAGTAAGTGTGTATATCTGTGTGTGCGCTATGTAGGAATAAATCACTAGCATCCTTTTCACAGACATTGAGAATTTATCACTAATCAATTAATACCAAAAGAACTAACAAAATAACATGATATCTTTCTTGCAATGCTGGTAGAAACAATTAAAATGAATACACATAGAGTTCAGACAACATAATACTTATATGTAAAAATTCGTCTCAACTAGTGAGTCCAATTGTGACTAAACACTAGCAAAAAACTTACGTTCAAGCTTTTACTAAAATTATTAGTCACTAATTACATCACAACTTTTTATGTTGAGGTTCAGGTCGATCGTGATGAGGGTACATTCCCTCGACTTTGTTATCATTCGGGTAACCTAATACATAGGCTCCAGGATTAGGTATGGAAATGATGCTATAAGATCCTGAGTACACAAGTGACCATTTCTTGTTCTTCCTTTTAAGCAATGATGCTTTTAGATGGGTCTTTAGTAGTACGTTTGTGCCTACTCCGTATGTCTGTGTTTTCTTCAATTGTTGCTCATAATAATTTTTCCCCTGTTGAGCTTTTCTCTTCATTGTGGCTAATGCTCGATGAATCTTAGTTTCTAATAAATTTATTTACTTCACAAAACAACCAACTAATCAGGTTAGCTTCCAGGTGGAATCGGCAAATTAAAATCCCATTGCCTTGTAGATACCTTCTCCATTTGTGTCGCATAAAACTGGCTGCATTGTCAGACAACAAAACCCGTGCTTTTCCAATACGCGGAATATATTCCGTCGTGAGTTTATGGATGATGGACTGCACAGTACATGCCTTGATTGGATATAATGTTATATATTTAGTGAATACATCGTAGAATCCAACAATGTATCTGACATTTTCTCTAACACGAGGCAGGGGTCCCGTTATATCCATGCTCACATAACGTAGTGGTTCTTCAATAATAATTGGATGTAATATTCCTCTGGTGTCGTAGTTCGACGATTTTGCCTTGTGACATACTTGACCCTTCTTGATCGTGCTTTGCACAATTATTCTTAGACTGGGATGTGGAAACATCCAGTCTTTTGTGAGCACCTATACAGGGTGTTACAAAAAGGTACGGCCAAACTTTCAGGAAACATTCCTCACACACAAATAAAGAAAAGATGTAATGTGGATATGTGTCCGGAAACGCTTAATTTCCATGTTAGAGCTCATTTTAGTTTCGTCAGTATGTACTGTACTTCCTCGATTCACCGCCATGATTTCATACGGGATACTCTACCTGTGCAGCTAGAACATGTGCCTTTACAAGTACGACACAGCATGTGGTTCGTGCACGATGGAGCTCCTGCACATTTCAGTCGAAGTGTTCGTACTCTTCTCAACAACAGATTCGGTGACCAATGGATTAGTAGAGGCGGACCAATTCCATGGCCTCCACGCTCTCCTGACCTCAGCCCTCTTGACTTTCATTTATGGGGGCATTTGAAAGCTCTTGTCTACGCAACGCCGATACCAAATGTAGAGACTCGTCGTGCTCGTAATGTGGACGGCTGTGATACAATACGCCATTCTCCAGGGCTGCATCAGCGCATCAGGTATTCCATGCGACGGAGGGTGGATGCATGTATCCTCGCTAATGGAGGACATTTTGAACATTTCCTGTAACAAAGTGTTTGAAGTCACGCTGGTACATTCTGTTGCTGTGTGTTTCCATTCCATGATTAATGAGATTTGAAGAGAAGTAATAAAATGAGCTCTAACATGGAAAGTAAGCGTTTCTGGACACATGTCCACATAACATATTTTCTTTCTTTGTGTGTGAGGAATGTTTCCTGAAAGTTTGGCCGTACCTTTTTGTAACACCCTGTATACTCCAAAATGTACCCAAATAACGTGTGTATGCCAATTAATTTGTGAACATAGTCTCATGGATGCTCTTCTGAGCATCTATGTACTCCTCAATGTACCCAAGCTACATGTGTATGCCACATTAATTTCTGAACGTAATCTCGTAGAATGCAAACACACCAGTTGTTTGATTGAGGATGTCTCCTGTGAAATAAGACATTATCATGCAGTTGATGCAGCTCATTTATCCTTAGTGAGTTACTGCCTGAACCTTCTGAATGACATGGTCCCAATGAAGATCTGTTCATTGCATTTGTGCCACGTTCCTACACATTCCAATATACACTCTTTGAATTTCGACATCCTTCATTAGCAAAACTTTAAATTCTGTTGTTTGGTCCTCTATTTGCAAAACGTTGGTTAGTCATTCTGGTAGTCTAGATTAGGCATCTGCAACAATGTTTTCTCTGCCATGGACATATATAATCACTGATAGTCAGATATTCTCCAGCACGTTTCAAAATCTTAACATGTTGCTCCCAAATATAAGTTGCAATTAACACGTCATTCACAAATGGTGTGACCATATCGCATAGTTCAGGTCGTAAGACATTATCTAGTGCAACAATGAATACACCCCAGCTCATATTAAGACCAAATGGTAGTACAGTAAATTGATAACTGTGTCCCGACTAAATAAAGGCAGTATACTTTCTTGACTCCAAGTCTAATAAAACTAGCCAAAACGAGTAACTTGAACCTATTGTCAAAAAAATTTTGGAGACCACGAATTTTTTGGATTAATTCCTCTATATTGGGAGGATGTGTTTTAACTGTAAAAATGTTTTCTTGGCATCCAGAACCGAGCAAACACTCCCATGACTTGGGTACCATGTGTAATGGACTAAAATGATGACTATTGGATTGCTTAATAATGCCCCAGCCCAGCATTCGCTTTATTTCTGGGTCAGTGGTTGATGTTAGTGCCCAAGGAATGGCGTAATACCTGCAACAGTATATTTTATGAGGTCTCACATTTAAATGACAGACGAATCCTCTTATAATGCCTGGTTTCTCTTGAAACACCATAGAATAATCCTGGAATAACTGTTTTAATTCACGCTTTTGCTGTGGCATTGGGGCATTAGATTCAATTACTTTTGTGTTAATCTGCTCTAATATGCTTAGGCTACAATCACTAGTCATTGAGTGGTGATCCTCCTGCTATTATCCTGAGTAATTAATTTTATCGTAATCCTTTGTCAATAGCGTCAATGCAGTTCCTGCTTCTGTACCAGATAAACTATCAGAGGTGCTCTATCTATAGTTAACATGAACTTACTGGAGGCAATGTCTATTATTGCATTCGTCTCTCTCAGTAATTCATGCTTCAAAATTAAGTCCACAACAAGATTAGTTACCACTAGACATGTGCAATCTGTGTCTCCATTACCAAGGTCCGTTAAATTGAACGAGAGCATCCTCCTACAGCACCAAGTATTTTGCAGTTTGCCATGGGTAAGGTCAGTAAATTTGCTCGTTACTGTAATCTCGTCGTAAGAGCCATGGAGATAGCATTTACACTTGTGCCCATGTCTAAAATTGCTATAGCACTGAATACAACAATGTTCACATTAACAGATGTTTGTGACATGCTTTCCAGTTTAATGTTACAGGGTTTGTCACCATGCAGTGGTTCGTCCCTAATGTCAGCACCATGGTTGTACCTTATCATCTTAATATTACTGTCATAGCCCCATTTACTAACTCTGACCAGCCATTCAGGACTAAAGCTGGTCGTGTCTAGTTTTCCTGCTATCTATGGTTAGGTGATGCTTGTTCATCCGTAATATCAATAATAATTGGTGATCGATTATTCCAGTCATTACTGGTTCTATTTTGATTTGGTGGAATATTACTATTCTGATTCCAGTGTGACGTTCCTGGATTCTGTTTATAACCGGGATTAAATCACATATCATATTTTTTGTTCTTGTATTTTTATCCATGGTTATTGCCATTTTCATGTCTTTGATTATTGGCATTTTAAATCCTGAGCTGAGCGAACCTGTTTGTTGGTTTGCACCATCAATCGCATGTTGCTCATAGATGTTCGTATGTCCTTTTCCATAACTATTTGACACGTTATTCCATTCCCATTGTTTTGTTTGGCTCTGATGTCTTCCATTAACATATTTACAGCATCTACTACAGTAAAAAAATCATCAAAATTGGTATCACTGACATGCAATAATTCAATTTGTAGGGTTCAGTAGCAATTTTGGTTTCAATATTCTAATGAGGTCTTTGGCAGATACTAGTTCTGTCAAATACTTTGGTCAGTATTATACTATCATATTTCTTTGTCAAAGTTGGTATGTCAAATATTTATGAAATTTGAAGGTGTAATAGGGAACTTTGTCAAATCTCGCCAGTCGTAAAAAAAAAAAAAATCTAGGGTCTCGCCGAAGATTTGACCATAAAAGTTGTTCGTCTTCTGTTCACCGCAAATGTAACCACTTGGAGCGCTGGCGTCGCCACAGCGATTTGACGTCTCTGCAGTGTGTTTGTTAACATGTCTTAAAAGTTCATGTGTTTCTTCGGCTTTTTCTTTAATTTTTTTTAATAAACTTGCTTCGTGTAGGGTGGGGGTGAGCAAGGGCACAGTGCATGCTATTAATTGTGTTTATGGGCAGGTGGAATATGCTGCTGGTCACTTCATGTCCACAATCACATCAACAGCCAACCACCTCCACATCTGGAAACATCAAGGCAGCTTTTCAGCAAGCCAGAATGGGCGCTGATAACCACGCAGTTGAGCGCCCCACAAACCAAACATCATCATCACAGCAAGCCAGAATAGAGGATGGGGTCACACTAAAATAAAAAAATTCTTCCTCAGCTTTCCATTCTACTCTGTTTATTTTTGAACTCTGGATGCCACAAGTTAAAAAGCGCTTTATATGTTTCGCACTTTTTATTAATTTTGTTGTTGTTGGAGCACTGATTTCATTAATTAAGTTATTCAGAAATAAAAATATTTTTATTGCCCCTACAGTGTACTAAACAGTTATTTACCTTCACATATTCCCCCTCAGTGCTTAATAAATCGCTTCACACGTTTCTGGAATACTTTTTGTTAATGTGCAATGTGGTATTCCAGTGCTGTGTTGTAAATAGAGTACCTCTCTTCTATATCAAGAAATCCTAGTATCACAGTTTGTCTGTCTTCTGCACTAATAGCATTTCTCAAGAGAGTGTCTGTTTTGTAATATGAGTAACTACTTTATACAGCAAATACTGAAATACACTCTCATACATTCGTAAGCAATTTATATATAAGACTTGACTTCCTCCACTAGCTGCTCTCGTAGTAAATTTTGCTGAATGCTTTTACTATCTCGACGTAATACCTATGGCTTCATCCAAGTATGTTTCTTTCTTTTTCCGCCGCTTTTCTGCCAAATACACAAACAGTGCAATTGTGCTACTAGCATCTGCATCGCATAACAACAAATTGTTGTCAGCCATCTTGATATTTGATAAAAAATGTGACGACAGTGTAATACCCCTTTTTAGCGCCACGTCAAAGATCTTTGTCAAAGAAATTTTACGAATATCTGAACATATTTCTTTGTCAAAGAAATATGATAGTGTAATACCTGCCTTAGTCTTTTTACGCTGCATTTCGAAGTATCGGCACAGTGTGCCTAAACGTGAATTGTAAGGTTCGGACTTGTATATCTGCTTACGAATCCTCTCTTGTATCGCAGAAGACCAGTATTTTGTAATGAATGAATGTTCAAACTCACCAGACGTACTGCAGGTTTCTGCTTCTTTAACTGCACATAGAGCTCCATCTCCTAAAATAAGGCCAGTCACATAACTAATCTTCTGGTTTTCCGTCGATATTCTAGCTAAAACTCCGTTAAATTATCTATTAAAAACAATTGGATTTACAGTCTTCTTTTTCGGGTTATAAAATGGAAACTGCCTGTACTTAATTAATTTCTCCTCCATATGTAACGCCGCATATTCTCTAACCTGATTTGTCATTACATTCGCATGTGATAAAATTCGTGTGAGGATCTGTTCATTATTTCTAGAAGTTTGCTGCGTTGTGTGTGGATTAGATCTTTCGTTCACAGATTCATTGTCCGCGCAAACTGAATAATTATCCTGACAAGCGTGACGTAAATCATCTACTTGCTTGCTCAAAGCACCTTCGTCCTGCTGGCAAACTTCTTGCAAACTTCTATCAAACTCCTGACTGACTAAATCTCAGTCTGACATGACATCCTTTACAACAGACTGAATCTTTTGTTCGACAATTTTAGTCAGCTGTGTGTCTTGCTCACCGAACAGCTGCTGGAAAAAAATGTATAAATTGTTCCGTTTGTAGCGTGAGTTATTTCACGCTGACCCCAAGCCACATTATCTACTGCTTGTGCTGCTCAGCAACAGCATTCGACGGCTCATCTTGACCTAATTTCACAATTTCAAATTCCGATTTTAAAGTATTAAATGCGTCTGGCAATTACTCATGCTGATCTCGGAAATTCAGTGGCTAAACCCTTTTGTGCCTTAGAAATCTGTTGAATTGCACTGTTTAGTACAGTTTGCGACTCTACTACTTGATTCTGCAATGCAGTTTTAGCAGCCTGCAATTCAGTTTTTAATTCAGTCTGTTAGTTTTGAAATTGTGTTTGAAATTAAGTTTTTAACGCTGTATGGCCATTCTGATTGGATTGATTTGTGGGAGGAGACCAGACAGCGAGGTCATTGGTCTCATCGGATTAGGGAAGGATGCTCTTTCGAAGGAGCCATCCCGGCATTTGCCCGAAGCGATTTGGAGAAATCACGGAAAACCCAAATCAGGATGACCGGACTCGGGATTGAACCGTCGTCCTCCCGAATGCGAGTCCAGTGTGCTAACCACTGCGCCACCTCGCTCGGTTGTGACTATTTTGAAATTCAGTTCTTAGCGCTGTTTGACTAATTTGAAATTCTGCTTTGAGTTCCGTTTTTAATTTTGTTAACATTTGTTCAGCATGCGCTGTCGCGTAATCGGATAGGCAGCCTTTTGCACATTTGCCTGCGGAACATATTGTTCGTTCTGTTTTGCCATCTTAGCTAGCTGTCTTGTTGTGACAATAAAATTATTAATATCTTACACAGATCGTGTGACACACGCCCTCATGAGCTCAGTTCGTCAGCGCACCTGACGATGGCGACATGTCTGATCACCGAAATATTGTACCCGTTGGACACTATGGACCGGCAGTACACCCGTGGACTGTTCGAACATTCTATATTGATTAAATTAATTGCAAATGGGTCCTCACAATACTATGCTGCAAAACCGTGCACCGAGCGAGGTGGCGCAGAGGTTAGCACACTAACTCACATTCGGGAGGACGACGGTTCAAACCTGTGTCCGGCCATCCTGATTTAGATTTTCCGTGAATTTCCTAAATCGTTTCAGGGAAATGCAGGGATGGTTCCTGTGAAAAGGCACGGCCGATTTCCTTCCTCATCCTTTCCTAATGCGATGGGACCGATGAACTCGCTGTTTGGTCCCCTTCGCCAAATCAACCAACCAAAAACGTGCTTGCCTGTTACGCAACAGCACGCCAGAAACTTATATCGCTTACGTAGCGATAAAGTCGCACAAATAGTTGACACAAATAAACTTTGGTACTAACTACGCCTAATTTACAAAAAGGAAGGTTTCTGTCTACCTACTTCTTCCCTACAGCACTCGCAGAAAAATTAGATAGTGGTGGTAAGTTCCTATGGGACCAAACTGCTGAGGTCATCGGTCCCTAGGCTTACACACTACTTAATGTAACTTAAACTAACTTACGCTAAGGACAACACACACACACACCCATGCCCGAGGGACACGAACCTCCGGCGAGGGGGTGGGGTGGGGTGGAGGGGAGCCAAGCCAACCGTTGCAAGGCATCTTAAACAGCGCAGCTGCTAGCTGAAAAGTCAGCAGAGATAGAGACGAAAGTGTACACCTACTTTTCGTAGACTGCTGTTAAGTGGACTGCTGTTAAAATTCTTTACTCTCCAGCGTTCTATTATGTACTCCTCTCCGTCAATAGTACTTCAGCAATCATACATGAAAAAGAAATTCATTATTAGTTCCTTATAACAGTAGTACATACAAAATTTGTAAAATACAATACGTTATAGTGCCCGTGTTTCTGTGAAGACTCAAGCCGTGTCCTGTCACGGTCGTCAACTGTTGTATTGTTTTATTTCTTGCGGTGTTTTAAGTAGCGCTGGAACATCATTAGGACGAGAATTTGTTCTGTATTGTTGGCTTTCAAGTGATGTACTGCTAACTAAACTCGTAGTTTTCGCAATATGTTGAGTGATGAAATCTTGGTAAAGCGCTGTTAACGCTATGTATTGCGAGTTCTTGAGTCAGTAAGGAATCGCCATGTGCTAGTAGGTTCGTTCGCCACGTCTCCAGCGTCTCTCCAAATGCACGTCAACGTAGATATCTGGAACTCTGTAGATACCGGTATTTATGAGAATGTAATTGTAGAAGAATAATTAATTTCGAGTCTCGCCAATTAATCAGTTGAGATGAGCTTTTTTATTTCTTCTGATACAATACGGTATATCTATAGACCTGTAATAGTTTCAAGATAATCTTAACAAGAACAATAGTCCGAAGAACAATAGTGGAAATTATTAACATTCCAGATAACAACGAAAATTATATATAAATCAGAGATGCTTGTGTTGTTCATAATCTCTCTGCGAGATTATAACGTCTTTGATTCCTACTTACATCGCACAATGTCAGACAGTCATTTGACTAATAAAATTTTTCATACTGATTTGTGGCATTACACTATGAGCGTTAATCTATGTAATCCGGCAGTCAATTCCACAGTAACACATCAAATTTTATTTAGATTCGATGTCGCAATGTGAGGAAAATTATTTTTTGTTTCTTAAACTACTACTAACTTATTTGGATCAGTGGCTTGATGAGATTGATCTGAAATTTTAATTATTCATCATACAGATATTAGGCAGCTAGTTTCTGTATGTTATAATGTTCTTTCTTTCATCCAGCAGTGTACTCACAGAATTCATTGACGATACCAAACTAAAACGAAAGTGTGTCTCTTGCTTACTTGAACGAGTAACAAGAGGATTGAAAACCGTTGGAGAAAGGACGTTACAAAAGGCGTTTCTGTTGGGACTGTTTCTACCATCCACCTTGCTGTCCTGACCTTGACGTAACGACTATTATCTTTCCTCGTTCTTGAAAAAGTAGTAGACAACAGTTGGGAGATGACGCGATACTCAAACTGACATTGTCAACAATCAGAGAACTTCAGTATAGAGACATTGAAGAACACAGCAAAACGTAAGGAAAAGTACTTACGGGTCAATAGTTATTACGTGAAAAAGTGAAGGTTTGTAGGAAACTATGACCGACATTAAAGGCTTGATCTAACGAATACATTTTAAATGACCTAACAGACCATACTTTTTGAATGCTGCTCGTATAGACCACTTGAGCAGCCTGGGAACGACTGATGCTAAAAAGAAAAGTAAGGAAACATGGAACCTACTGGTTAGATTACAATAACACAAACCTGACACCAACAGACATATCGTTGTTTAGTATTTCTCTCACGAAGCCCTGGTCATCAATCTGAAAATGAATCTCAACTATGGGAAGGAATTTGTCCTTTTCCTCTTCACGAAGACCGGATATGAGACAAATTTTTCTGTGAGTACCGTAAACATAGTGACAGCTGAATAGTTGTGCCTCACAATTTGCCTTAAGCCATTACTACAAAGTCTCTCTCAAACGTTCGAAAAAAATAAGTTCTCATTTTGGACCACGTCAACGCACCAGCACACAAGGCAATTAAGTACATATATATTTTCGAAATGTAATAAGTGCAATTTCTGTTCGAGTAAGCTACTCACATGACCTGGTAAACTTGTCATTTACTGTTATTATCTAAGAAAGCAACGAACAAACGACAATATTTCCTTACTGGAATCCAGGCGACAGCTTCCAACAGCAGTATGCTGGACGACACTCCCAAATAAATCTGGAGTAATAGCTCTCACAGATAATACAAACCAACAGGAAAGGGCGTATTTCTTCATGCGGAACATTTGGAAAAAGTACGTAGTGCCCAGTAGTTTCACAAATTCATCATAACTGATACAGACGAAAGGTTTCTACATGAGATTCGAAATATTATCTAATACTGCCCAACCATAGCATGGCTAATGTGTCGTTTTTTTTTTTGACGGTGTTAAGCGGTTTAACAATGTCCGCAACCAGAAAATAGAGTAGGCCTGCGCATGCTCTCGGAGTGTTGACATGAAGATTACTTGGCTATTGTTCGTTTTTGCACAAGGATATGCAATCGAGCTGCGGCAGAAAACACTCGCCTTAAATAGCTCGCAGACAACATCAAACTTAAATTGGCCCTGAGCTTGACAGTCGTCGCAGTGATAAACAGTTGCTTGGTAACAGCCACCAACGTCACGTGCCCAGAAATTCTCTTGCTGACAGGCTGAATATTAAAATAATCTACGTTGCATATGCTGTCTGTGATCAATTTATTGGCACAATTGTAACTATGTCGTTACTACTGTTAATGTCACTGTTCGTAGTCGTTGCCAGTGACGTCAAACTATAATACGTCATTTTGGCATAAAGCGGAAGCCTGCTTAAAGGCAATCCCTTGGTAGCTTCTAAAATCAACACATCACCCGGCAATATTTATACTTACATTGATTTATTTGTATCCACCCGAATGGCCGAGCGCCTTCAGGCGCCGCTTCTGGGATACGGGAGGCGAGCCTGTCCCGGATCGCATTATTAACAAGCGCTGGTGAGCCGACTGGCCTGGATGTGGTTTTTAGGCGGTTTTCTACATTCAACTAGTCGAATGCCGGGCTAGTACCCACGCCCTGCCTCAGATACACGCTACACAAAGTTAAAAAAAAAAAGAACATTCTTTCACTTGACTATAAGTGTGCTCTAGACGCAAACACATGGACGTCACAGATTCCGTCCCAGGGGCAGTGTTGACGTCAGGGGGTCACCAACTGCCACTAACATTGCCTTAACCCATTCGAGGTGTGATTAAAAAGTAACGGGAATTTTTGTTTTCTGAATCAATCTTTATTTATTCATCAACATCAGCTTTGTCCCCTTCAAAATAATCCCCCTCAGATATAATGCACCTGTGCGAGCGCTTTTTCCGATCTTGGGAGCACTTCTGGAACTCTCTTTTCGTAATGGTGTTCAACTGCACAAGCGCTTCTGTTTTTATCGCATAGATAGTGGCGAAACGACGTCTTTTGATGGATCTCTTCAGCCTCGGGAATACAAAGAAGTCGCTGGGGACCGTGTCCGGCGAATACAGTGGCTGAGGCAACATAACGGCTTTGATTGTTTAGTCAAAAACTCACGAACAAGAATTGAGGTGTGAGAGGGAGCAATATCGTGAAGCCACATTTCTGGTCCTTTTCGTCGGATTGCTTCACGCAAACGGTGTATGACTTTCAGGCGGTATTCCTAATTGACCGTACGACCGTAATCCAGCAACTCGTGGTGCACTCTTCCATCGTAATCTAAGAAAACAGTGAGAAGAACCTTCACATCTACTCGAACTTGTCGAATAAACAGCGGTCTTGGCTCTTCAGGCAGTTTCCATTGGGACGATTGGGCCTTGGTTTCGACGTCATACCCTTATATCCCTTTCTCGTCGTCTGTCATAACCTCATTCACAAGTTCTGGGTCGTTGTCGACTTCGTTCAGCAATTCCTGAGCGATGTCTATGCTACTTTCGGAAGAAACTTTGCTGCTACACCTTTCATGCCCAAAACATTAAACAAAAATTGATTCGCATGAGCGAAAGGATATGATGGCATCATCAGAAACATAGTTGATCGTGATTCAGCAATTTACAGAACCATTTTCTTTCCTTCTTCCACACTGTCGTTAGTAACTGATGTGGTGCGTCCAGGGCAGTCGTCGTCTTCAACGTCTTCTCGACCCTCTGTGAAACCTTTATACCACATGTAAACTCTTGTCTTGTACATAGTAGTTTCGCCAAAAATCACAGTCAACCTTTCGAATGCGGGGCTGCACTTTTTCCATTTTTCAAGCAAAATTTAATGTAAATCTTTTGATTCACCTTTTCTAAAGTAAGAATTCGCCTAGCACTCGAAAACACGTGTAACATTTTCAGCTGTCAACAACAAATCAAATATTGAAAAGAACTAAAAATGCAAACATACATAAGGAACATTTGTACAAACCAGATAAAAGAAATTTTGATATTACGTATAGGGCTCGTGAAATTAAAAAAAATCCTGAATGAGATTTTCACTCTGCAGCGGAGTGTGCGCTGATATGAAACTTCCTGGCAGATTAAAACTGTGTGCCCGACTGAGACTCGAACTCGGGACCTTTGCCCTTCGCGGGCAAGTGCTCTACCAACTGAGCTACCGAAGCACGACTCAGGCACTGTACTCACAGCTTTACTTCTGGTACTGGCAGAAGTAAAGCTGTGCGTACCGGGCGTTGAGTCGTGCTTCGGTAGCTCAGTTGGTAGAGCACTTGCCCGCGAAAGGCAAAGGTCCCGAGTTCGAGTCTCAGTCGGGCACACAGTTTTAATCTGCCAGGAAGTTTCAAAAAAAATCCTGTTACTTCTTGATCACACTTCGTGTGACAATGCCACCTCGTAGAAAATGAGAAAGCACAAAAGAAAAGAAATTCAGTATATTTTGTGCAGGGTTGCAGGTACACTGTTTCAAAATGTCTGAGGTGATTTGAAATGACTGAAAATTAAACAAAAAGTTGTCGTAATGGTTTTGTTTATTATCTTGAAAAGATTAACAAAAATGTGCTTTACTTCAGCATGACGTTGACAGTGTTGCCATCATACTGTTTTCTAGAATGGAATCATCTGAAACTACTGTTCCTCCCACTGTGCTAGTAACTTGCCTAAGTCACTAAAAACTCTCTACAGCCTCCGGGGGCAAGGTCCACTTTCAGCTGACGCGGGTTCTATTATTATGCGGTAGTAGCTTGTGACGCCATTATGATGGTGTCATCCAAGCCCCACGTCAGAATTACGAAGTGTCTTGTGAATAAAATGAGCATGTGCATAGTTTCCAGTGACTCTGAAGAACAATATTCAGCATGACTCAGTCCAACAAAGTAGAATTCTGGGACGGGTACAGATTCCCATTTCTGTTTGCACCAAACAATATTTATAATATACTAGCACTTGGATGGGTGACTGACCGGCGTGCCAAGCGCTGTTGGCAAGCGGGGTACATTCAGCCCTTGTGAGGTACATTGAGGAGCTACTTGACCGAGAAGTAGCGGCTCCAGTCACGAAAACAGACAACGGCCGAGAGACCGATAAGCTGTCCACACGCAACTCCATATCTGCATCCAGTGATGCCTATAGGTTGAGGATGACACGACGGTCGGTCAGTATCGTTAGGGTCTCCCGAGACCTGTTCGGACAGAGTTAGTTTTAATGGTAATTTTGAAGCAATCTTATTACTCTCAGGAAGACGCCTGCCACTGGTTCGGAAAAAGTACGTCGCTATCTGTCACGATTTAACCTTCAAATACGTTCCTTGGAGCCTCCTCGCAATTTTAAAAAAGTAATGTCCCAAATAAGAGTTCAAAAGCCAGTTTCCACACAAACAATCAAGTTGGGTTTAACAAATCAAAACCATTTCATTCAGCAGGTAGCCATTAGCTGCGCAATCCAGCACTAGGCTGTTCATCAGTAATAACGGTCGCCTATCCTGAATACGATATTGCATTAGTGTGTTGCTAGGAAAAGCGATGTAATGTTCCTTCTGCCATGAATGAATATCCGAAGGATCATTGCATCGTTCCTCTTAAGAACGCAGACTCTGCAATATCGTATTTATCCACCAGGCGGTCACTTTCAATTAAAATGTTCTCCCCTGTACGGGAGTTACATAACATGTGTAAGACTACAGGTTGTGAGGCAGGAACGACGACATACGGACATTTGGGGCTGGCAGTGCATCGTGCGATGGTAGCTAAAGCGCTTAAGGGACTGCTTTCGTAAAGTGGGAAATCCGGGTTCGATTCTCGGTCCAGCATAATGTTCCATTGTCGTCATTCCCTTACACAGCTGATGGTTGTTCGTATTTGCAGCTGCAAATAGATTTCATGTTCGTATACTAAATCATAGCCCTCGCCTTAAAAAAAATTTGAAATGTTAGTTAAATAGTGTCCGCGATAAGAGAAACTGACTGCAGTCTCCTCCAAAGTTCCGATCCTAGAAATTAACTTTGCCGATCCCTGTAAATAATACTTTTATTGTCTCAAGACCGTAAAACGACATAACTTCTTCACTTCAATTTGCTGGAGCCCAAGGTGACTAAACGACTACGCGAATTCCAAACTACTACAGAATATGCGAGGGCTATTCGGAAAGTACGGTCCGACAGGTCGCGAAATGGAAACCACAGTGAAAATCAATAATATTTTATTTTCAACAGCTACTTCTCTACATAGACGCCTCTCCGACTTAGACATCTGTCATAACGTTGAACCAACTATCCAATACCCTCGTCATAGAAGGCAGCCACCTGTGCTTTCCGCCACTTCTCTAAGCTGGTCTGCTTTTCGTTATCAGTACCAGAATGTTGTGTTCATACCAGCGGTTCATGTGATCAGGTGTGCACGGATGAACATCAGAGGGAGCCAAGTCCGGGCTGTATGGTGGGTGATCAAACACCTGTCATCGAAAACGTTGCAGTGGTTTCCTCATTGCCCCTGCACTGTGCGGCCGAGAATTGTCACGAAGAAGGAAATGCGTCAAAGGTACGTTATATGGGGCTGTACGAAATCAGGCGAAACCTCGCAGCGAGCATCCGTACTTGGTAGGAGACAATATTACTCTAGGCATCTGTGCATGCTCACTGTGAACTCAGAACCGAAAAGAGCGTGCCAGAGACACTGCCTAACACATCTGTGCAAAGCTTCATCGGACCCTCGTTTCCATTTCGCGGCCTATTGGACCTTACTTTCCGAATAGTCCTCGTATTTTCTGCCCTTAAAGCGCAGCGTCATCGAAATACCTTATTCTCGAAGCACTCTGTGGTGTCACCGCCAGACACCACACTTGCTAGGTGGTAGCCTTTAAATCGGCCGCGGTCCGTTAGTATACGTCGGACCCGCGTGTCGCTACTATCAGTGATTGCAGACCTGCCACACGGCAGGTCTAGAGAGACTTCCTAGCACTCGCCCCAATTGTACAGCCGACTTTGCTAGCGATGGTTCACTGACAAAATACGCTCTCATTTGCCGAGACGATAGTTAGCATAGCCTTCAGCTGCGTCATTTGCTACGACCTAGCAAGGCGCCATTACCAGTTACTATTGATGCTGTAAAACATGTATCGTCAAGAGCGATGTTCACCATTTATGGATTAAAGTTAAGTATTCCAGCAGCAACGTACGTTTTTTGCTAAAGTCTAATTTCCTTGACCTGTTCCAGACCTCACGCCAGCCTGCGTGAGCTAAAACGCGTGCCTTTCGGCTTCCTCTCAAAACCGGGTTGGCTCTCTTGCCAATCCACAACACACTCATGTTTAAATACGAAAACCATCATATTCTGAACTTTCGCTTCACAAAAGCCAGAAACGGCACAGGTCATGCGACATCACCGTGCGTTGTCAAGCTTCTAGAAAGCCAGCTATGCTATACTTAAGGAAACACTTGTTCTCGTTAAGTGAGGGCCGGATTAGGGGAATATCACAGCTAGCAGAAGTCCGCCCGAAGAGTACAAAGAAAAATGAAATCACCTGCGAGTTCGACGCCGTCTCAGTGACTGAAGATCAAGTACGTCTCAAGAACATATGTCACCTCTTACGCTGCATATGATGTCTGTACAGCCAATACTCGAATCAACAGCCGAATCGGCTCATGTGTGGCTGGTTCTTACGTACCACCTAAATTGACAGGCTCTAAAATGCACTGATTGATAAAAAAGACATGGTACGATACCACTGTAAGTTAGTACACGTAAACACCCTCGGCACGCATGTAGTAGAGTTGGAAACCTCTGTGACAGGTTGGATGGCCACCATAGAGCATTAGCGTTGTTGATGTTTAGTATTGTTCCTAGGCCTAGTAGCGTGTATAAGAGACGTGAACAGTGTTGAGTCAACACTGAAGGACATGGAGATGACTCTTATTCTTGCAAGACGGCGGTATCAGCACCTGACAGAATTTGAAAGGGAACTCATTATGGATTTCCATTTGAGCAACTGGTCGATTCATCCAATATCCAGATATTCGGGAACGTGAAGACAGGCACACTTGTCGCAAAGGTTCTGGTCGAACACGTCTGATCGCCACAAGGGAGCATCGCCGTGCTGTGCAACAAGCACATGTGAGCCCTTCACATCTGCGTCTGTCATCCGAGAACGAATGCTGGTCTCACTGCAACTTCGCGCGTCATGCCGTAGTGTTGGGCGGATACCAGCAGCAGCCGGAATGGAGAATTATCGTTTCATGTGTAGGCTGCCATGAACACTAGAATCCAAACGACTGCGTTCAGGTTGATAATGTGGCCAAGAAGCATTGATTGTTGATGAGTGGCGTCGCATTGTGTTCAGCGATGAATCACGGTTCTCCAATAACCCAGATGATCATCGTCGTCGTCGCGCGGGGCAGCCGCGCGGTCTTCGGCGCCTTGTCACGGTCCGCACGGCTCCCCCCGGCGGAGGTTCGAGTCCTCTCTCGGGCATGGGTGTGTGTGTTGTCCTTAGCTTAAGTTAAAGTTAGATTAAGTAGTAGGTAATCTTAGGGACCGATGACCTCAGCAGTTTGGTCCCATATGACCTTACCACAAATTTCCAAAATTAAAAAAAAGAAAAAGATAATCGTCGGCGAGTATGGTGGTAACCTGGGGGGAGGTCCCACTCTTCCAATGTTTTGGGGAGGCACAGCTGTGTTATTTCTGCCGTCATGGTTTGGAGAGCCATCGATAAGATTTCACGTTAGAGCTGGTAGCGACTGGGGGGATGGACACCTTGTGTCCTCATGTAGTCCCTCTTATGCGACAATATTGTAATGGTGTTTTTCAATAGGACATTGCTCGTTCACACATGGCGTCTCTAGGAACTGTCGTGTAATGTTGAGGATTCCTTGTGGTCAGCAAGCTAACCAGACCTGTCCCCAATAGAACATGTGTGGGACCAGCTTGGAAGTCAACTTCATACCAGTCCCAATATCCTGGATAGCAAAGAACAATTGCTACAGTTGTGAGCCAGCTTGCATCAGGAGAGTATTCAACGGTCTTATGGCACCCATCCCAACCGAATCAGTGCGTTTATCGAGGCCAGAGGCGGTGCAACGTGTTGCTGATAACGAGGTTCATACTAACAAGTTCCTTATAAATGTGAGTCGATATTGTCGTCGCTGAAATAACGTCACATGCGCTCTCAAACAGCGAAGTTTCATTTCTTTTCCTTCGCTTCTTCTGGATGCTTCATTTTGTTGTCAGACAGCGCAAATGTGAAAAGAACTTTCGTAAAAAGGCGTTTATCAACCAGGTAACGTTATAGGTACTCAAGCAGCAGTCGTAAAAGTTTCTTTTCTCGATTTCTCGGAAAATTAGCGTTTGCAGAACCTATATATGATGATGAAAAGTGCTCGATTTTCCATTATTTGTCGATCACCTCAATTCTGAGTCTGTTATGCGTAATGAATTAATGAGTGGTTTTTTTCAAAAACGCCGGTCGTTGTGGCCGAGCGGTTCTAGGCACTTCAGTCCGGAACCGCACTGCTGCTACGGTCGCAGGTTCGAATCCTGTCTCGGGCATGGATGTGTGTGATGTCCTTAGGTTAGTTAGATTTAAGTAGTTCTAGCGGACTGATGACCTAAGATGTTAAGACCCATAGTGCTCAGAGCCATTTCAACCATTTTTCTTTTGTCCGCCTCGCAACATAACGGGCTTATGGACTACATGGGAAGCAGTAAATATAGAATGCACGAACGTAGAGTCACTCTTTTGGCAAGTAATCACACGACCTTGACTAGAACTCGAGAGTACGCACAGTGGCTTAGGCAGAGAGGGCAATGGGCGAGAGGAGGGGGGTAAAATGTTTTGCCGTGGCAGGCTGGGCGCCGCGGAAGCGTGACTCGTGACGCAGCTCCTCACGTGGCGGGGTCGCGGCAAGCCGCTATTGCCCCGCGCCGCAGCGGCGCACGGCCCTCAGTCGGAAGACGCCGCCGCCGACGCCACCATGACCGCCGCTGCAGGTAAGCCACTCCGCGCTCGCAGCAGCTGCTCGCTCCGCTTAGCCTACACAAACACTTCACACAGCAAACAGATCTGATTAAGCCTAAGCAGTTCTAGTGACTGACACAAAGTTATATTCACTGAATCCTCGGTAAAGATTTGTAGGACCGAAACTCCAAACCAAAGTCTGTCTTCGCATTGAGTTGGTGACCTGTTTCAACCCACTTGTTAACACAGCAATCCATGGCTCTTACATCTGTGCATGCTGATAACCACCATGCTATGTTTAATGGAAGGTGCTAACTGTACCAGTACAGACCAATATATCTCCGCTCCCGCTCCCTTTTTCTTTTCAAGTCGCAAATGGTATGCAGAAAGAAAGACCTTCGCCACATCTACATCTACATACATACCCCTCAAGCCACTGTAACGTGTGTGACGGAGAGTATCCTGCACCATTACTAGTCGATTTCTTTGCTGTTCCACTTGCAGACAGAGCGAGGGAAAAACGACTGTCTATATGCCTCTGTACGAGCCCTAATCTCTTTAATCTTATCTTTCTGGTCCGTACGATAAATGTCTGTTGGCGGTAGTAAAATCGCTCTGCAGTCAGCTTCAAATGCCAGTTCTCTAGGGATTTTCTCATTAGTGCTCCTCGAAGAGAACGTCGCCTATCCTCCATTGATTCCCATTTAAGTTCCCGTAGCATTTCCGCAATACTTAAGTGTTTTTCGATCCTACCAGTAACAAATTTAGCAGCCAGCCTCTGACTTGCTTCGATGTCTTCTTTTAATCCGACCTGGTGCGGATCCTAGACACTAACAGTTCTCAACAATGGGCTACAACAGTGAACAAAACGCGCTCTTTTACAGATGAGCCACATTTTCCCAAAATTCTGTCAACAAAGCGAAGCCGACCATTCGTCTTCCCTACCACAGTCCTTACCTGTTCATTCCATTTCATACTGTTTTGCAACGTTAGTCCTAGATATTTACTCGACGCGACTGTGCCAAGCAACGCACACTAATATTGTATTCGAACATTTCCCACTTATCTATTTAACGTACATTTTTCCGCATTTAGAGCTCGCTGCCATTCATCACACCAACTAGAAATTATATTTAAGTCATCTTGTATCCTCCGACAGTCACCTGTCCATACGCCACAGCATCATCAGCGAACTGCCACAGACACTGCTTACCCTATCCGCCAGATCATTCATATGTATAGAAAATAACAGTGGTCCTGTCACACTTACGTAGGGCACTTCTGACGATATCCTTGTCTCTGATGAACACTCGCTGTTGAGGACAACGTATCGGGTTCTGTTACTTAATAAATCTTCGAGCCACTCACATACCTGGGAACCTATTCCGTATGCCTTCGTTAACAGTGGACAGTGTAGCTCCGTGTCAAATGTTTTACGGAAATCTAGGACTGCGGAATCCGCCTGTAGCCCTTCAACCCACAGCTCCCAGGATCTCATGTCAGAAAAGTCCAAACTGAGTTTCACACGAGCGATGCTTTCTAAAACAGTGCTGATTTGTGGACAGAAACTTTTCCTTCTCAAGGAAATTTATTACATTGGAACTGAGAAAATGTTCAAGGATTCTTTAGCAAACTGATATTGAGGATATTGGTCAGTAATTTTGCAAGTCCGTTCTTTTACCCATCTTATATACAGGAGCAGCTTGCCCTTTTTTTTCCAGTCGCTTAGGAGCTTCGCGTTGGGCGAGAGATTCGCGATAAATGTAAGCTATGTAAGGGGCCAATGCTGAAATGCTGACGAGTACTTTTTATAAAACCGAATTGGGATTGTATTAGGACCTGGCGATTTATTTGCTTTCAACTCTTTCAGTTGTTTCTCTACACTAGCGCTGCTTATTACTATTTCCATCATATAGGAGTCTGTGTGGTAGTCAAACGACGGTATATTTGTACGACTCTCCTGCGTGAACGAGTTTTTAAACGCAAAACTTAAAACTTCGGCTTTACTTTTGCTGCCTTCTACTGCCACACCAAACTGGTTAACGAGTACCAGGATAGAACTCTTAGACTGGCGTAACGATTTTACGTAGGACTTCTGCATGAACCCAAATTACTTGAAGAAATGCAGCAACCACGGCTGATGATTATTTCGTTTGGCTCAAGTGCCTGCTTGCCTGCGGTATATCTTCCAGCTGGAAGCCACTTCGGTGATTTGCGTGTCCCTAAGTTACCCAGGTTGTCCGATAGGGGAATGGGACCTACAGTTTAACTTGGAATCCAAACCAAGTGCCGTTCCTTGAGAATGTTCACACCACTGAGAGGTGAATTCTAGCTTAATGGCGAACTGAAAATATCGGTAGTCTGACCTCAGTTCGATACCGCGAACATTCCAGGTGCGACGCACGCGCTTTAGCGCTAGACTAGCACGCCCGACAACTTATCACTTATTGTGTAACAGAGGCGTTCCGATACTTAATTGTTAGCAAGAACCTCAGGAAATGGGGCGTCGTGCACTATGGCGACTGACTGTGTCAGTATGGGGAGGGACAAACTTTCAGTTACCTTATGAAGTTCCTCCTTTGTCCTGATTCGTGAAAAGGGCTTCTGCTGTAACTTCATTTATAAATTGTCAATTGATTGATTTGTCCGTGTCTCATATGTTCACTACAGCTTTGTTTGGTACTTCTGACATGAATAAAAAAATAATATTTGTCCGAACAGGAGTTTCGGTCTTTCAGTCATTTTAAACTTGCGTAATACGTTTGTATCTTCGTCAGTAAAACATTTTATCGACTGAATTTTGAACGCTGAAGGTTTATTTGTGTAATCTGTAGTTCCTTTTCCTCTTTTATACGCGTAAAACTAACACTTTCACGATCACTGAGGCGCAGCAGCATTCGCGATGTGGTATCTAAACGTACGAAGCTCATTGGAGATGGGTGACAGTCCGAAATGCATCTAAGCATAAATAAAGGTAGTGAAGAGTGGCTGGGTGCTGAACTTCTTCAAGTAATTCATTCCACTGTCACGGAGCTCGACCACCATTCAAACGGACTGATTAATGAATCAGATCTCATTTTAGCTTTCTTGGTCATTATGCGAAATATTTTCTAGAAGAAGTACTATATTTCCTTTTTGCGGCTGCATCTCTCCGCAGTGATGCTCGTCATTCTTGTAACGTCTGCCGCTGCGCTTTGGTGAGGTCTTCCGTGACACACTCACTCAGGCTGTTGGATGAACTCGTGACGAATCGTGCAACTGTTCTTTAAATCTCTTCCGTTTATCCAGATTGGTGACGGTGCTAGACTGACGAACAATACTCGAGGACTACTTGAACAAGGGCTTCGCGTGCGACCACTTTCGTACGTAAATTACTCTTGCTTACGATTCTTCCAACGAATCCGAATGTAGCATCTGCCTTCCCCACCGCTAATTTATGTAGCCGTTCCACTTTAAACGGCTCCGGCAGACCGTCCTATATACCGTACTCGAAGGTGACGTCACATTCCAGTGTCTCATCGCCGATCAGATCTTTCCACCTGTTTCAGCGCATTGCATTTGCACGTATTTCCATTTAAAGCCGGTTGTAAATCTTTCCGTCGGGTGCTGTTCATCTGCAAGTCTCTCTGCATTTCCTAAAAGATGCTAATAATGTCGCCTCCTTGTACGCAATTGCGTCATCTGCGAACAGCCTCGCAGCGTTACAAACGTCGTCCAGCAGGCCATCCGGGTGTAGCGTGAACAGCAGCGAACTGATGGTTGGGGACTGTGTGCAGTGGTTATCAGTACCGAGGTCTCAGTTTCGTTTTCCAGTGACCGTTCCAGTATGTTTTCTTTTTTTGGAGTGGTAAACTTCTACTCATCCTTCTTGCTGCTAAATGAGAAACTGCTTGAATTAATAAGGAGGTAAATTTAGACAAATGTCGCTGAAGGGGCTTTAAATCGGGAGCCATGTACTAGGCACTTGAACGTATTCTGTTCCGTCTTTAACGTTCATTCTAGTAGGAAAACGTAACTGATAGTATGTCTGTAGAATATCTAACGTCTTTAAAATAGCTTTCAATGGAATAGGCTCAAAGGTATGTTAAACTTCAGCATTCACCTCAAGTCTACTTCCTTCGCTGCCACTTTTAAAAATTAGGATGAGCGGTTAAATCGCGGCCCAGATAGTAATAATCGAATCAACGGACACGTATTCTAGCGGACAAGAGGTAGAAGATGGGGAGGAGACTGGCGGTTTGTTTCAGCGCCACAAATGATCTCTGTTTATTAAGACGTTATTATGTAGTCGAAAATACATGAACAACTCACAACACAAGATCACAAAAAATGAGTGATTATCAAAATGTTACACAATAAGGGATTGTACCCTAAACACGATAGCTCTGTAAAAAAACATCTGAAACAAAGTTATGTCGGGAGACATTCTTACATATAAGAAGGGAAAATTACACTACGCGACAGAATTAAAGGCTCACTTTCTCGATACCTCGTAAACGCCTCCCAGTGCGACGTATAAGTTTGAAATTTGGCTCAAAGGTGCCTACAACCTTCCTCTGTAATGGTGCAAAAGAGTGGCGTACTGCGACGTCACCCTCGGGCTCGACGACGCTTCATACAGCAAGGTGTCGACACGCACAATAAATAGGTCACAGTTTGGAAGTTCATGAGAGCTGTAGGGTGGGTTAGTGATGTCACATTGGCACAAAATTTCGCCTTAACCCTGCCCGACGTCACCCTGGACGCGTGACACTATGGGAAGGCATTCACAGCCCATCTTAGCTACATTTCACCCCTTCTCTTGAAGCCTCTGCGATCGGGGTCAGAAACGCGACATCTCGTGTTGAAATCACGCATTTTCTTTCTTCTGACACACCGCCGCTCACAAACGACACGGAAAAGCATCACGGTGCGGCATAAAAGGTGTCCATGAAACCACCCGTTTCCATGGGTCTTGATTCCCACACATTTTGCCTTCGAAAACGGCAGTTCGCAGTGCGATTAGCAACAGGAAGACGTGCATGACAATCTTTGACACTGCTGATACGGCCCAGACGATTTCACTCTTCTCTGAGGACACTGTAGGTCTGTAAATCCACTGATCAGTATCGCACTCCTTCGGAGTGAAACGCGACCGCAGGTTTTGCTCTCGTGTAGAGGTTGGAGCCACTAGGGACCATTCACAAGCATTCGTCGAAATTCGAACGTGATCCGAAGCAGCAAAAGGTATTTATGCGTTTCCAGCCGTCCTGTTTTCGGCCCTCTGTGTCGTGATCACGTGGAAGTACAACGTTAACATGCGCGTATACAAACCTGCGAAAGGTCCCTCTAACCCCGTCTCCCCCTTTCCTCAGTTCGGCAACATTCGCTGTGCCACGGGCACACCTTTATTGAACGAATTAGAAATGCACGCGTAGATAGGGAAACCCCACGCAAGGGGTGACGAAGGGGCTCCTAGCCCTCAGGTTCTAGAGCAGCCGCCAGCCTGAATAGGTACCGAAGTTTCTGACAGGTACGGTACATTTCTAATGTGATCAACAAAGTTGGGTGTGTGGTACCGCGAGTGTTACCGAACCTGTATCTTAGAGGGAGCCTTGGCCGTTTTACTCACGAAAAGTTAATGTTGCACTCCCACGTGATCACTTTAGGGGAGTGTCAAAAACAAGAGTATTTAAAGAGCACACGTACGTTTTGCTGCTTCGGATTTCGTTCAAATTTCGTAGAATGGTTTTGGACGGTCCCTAGTGGTTCCAAGCTGTACACGAGAGCAGAAATTGAAGTCACGCTGCTCTCCAGAGGGGTTCGATCACGTTCAGTGGAGTTGCAGGCTCTACTTAGAGGAGGGTCGAATCGTCCTGGTGGTGTGAGCAGTGTCAAAGTGTAAGTAGGCTGTTTAGATTTTTATATGGGTAATGCCACGTAGCGCTCTATATGAAAATCACTGGCTGTGCTGTGTGCAGTATGTGGCTAGTTTGCATTGTTGTCTGCCATTGTTGTCATGAACTGCTACAGCTGGATGTGAACAGCGCGTAGCGTTGGGCAGTTGGAGGTGAGCCGCCAGCAGTGGTGGATGTGGGCAGAGAGATGGCGGAGTTTTGATAATTTGTAATACTGGATGTCAATTATGAATATTAAGGTAAATACATTGTTTGTTCTCTATTAATATCTTTCATTTGCTAACCATCCCTATCAGTAGTTAGTGCCTTCAGTAGTTTGAATCTTTTATTTAGCTGGCAGTAGTGGCGCTCGCTGTATTGCAGTAGTTCGAGCAACGAAGATTTTTGTGAGGTAAGTGATTTCTGAAAGGTATAGTTTAATGTTACTCAGGGCCATTCTTTTGCAGGGATTTTTGATAGTCAGATTGCGTTGCGCTAAAATTATTGTGTGTCAGGTTAAGCACAGTCTTGTACAATTGTTCTAAGGGGACGTTTCATATTGTACAAATTGTTCTAAGGGGGCGTTTCAAAAGGTTGTCGAGAACGTCTTCCTGTTACTCATCGCACTGCGATCTGTCGTTTCAACCCAAAATGTGTGGGAATCAAGGCCCAGGGAAAATGGATGGTTTCATTGACGCCTTTGTGCCCCTCTTCCCCCCCCCCCCCCCATCCCCACCCTTAGGCCTTCCGTGTCGATTCTGAGAGGTGGCGTGTCTGAAATGTCTTCTTCGGCCACTTATAAGAAAAAAGCGTGATTACAACACTGGATGTCGCGTTTGTCACTTCCATTGGAGAGGCTGCAGGAGAAAGGGTTAAATGTGGGTAAGAGGAGCTGTGACTACCTTCTCACAGTGTCACACATCTACGATGGCTTTGGGGAGAATTATGAAAAAAATTTGTGCCAATGTGGCTTCAATAACTCAACTTATGCGTCACATGAACTTCTGAGCTCTGGCCTTTTTTCGCATGTAAAATCAGCTTGGTAAACTCCGTACGACGCTACACGTAGATTTTACATTTCGTCAGTCTGTATGAAAGGGACAAACAGTTACCCTTCACAGTGACTGTTATTGCGGGATAGTTCTACGAATGAAAGTTTCATGCAAATGGAAAAGCGTAGAAAGATTAGAGCTAAACATCTCGTAGTCATCAGTGTCATTATAGTGGGAATATTAGCTACGTTTGACAGGTTTGGCCAAACATACTAATAGACGCCTTTGTAACAAAACCATACTAGCATTCGCTTGAAATTATCTAAGAAAGATCTAGAAAACCAAACTCAAAATGTAAATATGGCGTACGTCGTTGTTGGTTGGGATAGCCCACGGGGTGGGTTCACCTTGTAAGTAGGCTGTTTAGGTTTTTATGTTGGTGACGCCACGTAGTGCTCTGTATGAAAATCACTGACTGTGCTGTGTGCAGTCTATGGCTGGTTTGCATTGTTGGAATATTTGCTATTGTAATGTTGGGCAGTTGGGTGTGAACAGCGCGTAGCGTTGCGCAGTTGGAGATGAGCCGCCAGCCGTGGTGGATGTGGGGAGAGAGATGGCAGAATTTTGAGAGAGGACGATCTGGACGGATATATATATATATATATATATATATATATATATATATACAAAATCTTTCATTTGCTAACTATGCCTATCAGTAGTTAGTGCCTTCAGTAGTTAGAATCTTTTATTTAGCTGGCAGTATTGGCGCTCGCTGTATTGCAGTAGTTCGAGTAAAGAAGACTTTTGTGAGGTAAGTGATTCATGAAAGGTATAGGTTATTGTTAGTCAGGGCCATTCTTTTGTAGGGACTATTGAAAGTCAGATTGCGTTGCGCTAAAAATATTGTGTGTCAGTTTAATGTTGATCAGAATAAGTAAAGAGATAAATGTCTGAGTACGTTCAGTTCTGCTCAGCTGGTTGAAAATCAAATAACGTAAGAGGTTTATCAGCACAGTAATTCATCAATTTTCAACCTGACTGTTAGAAAGCGTGTTCTTCCTCCAAGTAGATTGGCCTTTTTCCTTGCCAATATGTCAGTGTTGTGTCGTTTATTTGTTTGTAGAGGGCAGATGAGTGTAACGGATGCGTACATGGTGTTGTGTTACATTTGAGTGGTATGATTACACGAGGAAACGGAGAGGACGAAACCTACTGTTATCGAATAGCATCAAGGGCTTGCCGAGCTTAACGTCTCCATTTGACGGACGGGTTACCATCAACGACGCCATATGCCTTCACTTCATAAAATACTATGGGGAGGTTTGGAATTTAGTCCAGGAGATTGGTGCAAATCGCCGGCCAAATACTAACATTACAAATTTTATCCACCACCATAATTCGAATCATCCAATCAAAATGGTCAGACAAGAGTTTCAGTCTCATTATTTTCGAATACGTACGCAATGGCTCACTGTCACTAAATTTATAGAGAATTCGTTGAAGGAATTCTCAGAAACTAGCAGGAATGGAATAAAAATCAATAGAGACATCTTCGACACTATCTGGTTTGTAGACGATGTTACCTCTTTGGGCAGAAACGAAGAGGAACAACAGAAGGCATTTATCCAGATGAATCAAGTCTTCCTAGAGCGCGAGATGAACATAAGCGAAACGAAATTCATGAAGTGCATAAGAGACAAAAACAGAACGCAGCGCGCCTTGAGGACGAAAAGCTGAAACATGTGACTACCTTCGGAAATTCTATCAAAGTGGATTTTCGAATAGCCCAATGTAAATAACAATATCTCCTTGACTGTCAGGAAACTGTTCTTTAGTAACTACATTTGGAGCGGATATTTGCACGGGGCAGAAACTTGGAGGCGGTGGAAGGCGGAAAAAATCTGCAATCCACCGAGATAACACTTAAACGAAGAAATTCTGAGAAGAGAGGGAGAGGCAACGAGCGTACTCAAAACTGTCACCGCTAAGAGGAACAACATGGTTATCCATGTACTTTGCCTTTCGTCGCAGTTCACTATTCCGATTGTAGCAATGATGGAAGGAAGCGGAGATGTTGACCGAGACAGGAGTTCATGGATGAAATTAAAGCTGTCAGGAGATGTCAGGGTTTCAGCAGACTGGCATCAAGAAGGCAGGAAGTATGAACGACCGCCCCATCTTTCGCGCTGAGAAGAAGGCGGCGGCTTAACTACTGTTGCACGTCGTTCGGTACGTGATACATAGTTAGAAAGTGAGAGTCGGCGACATGCCTGTCTGCGCTAGATCCTTGTGGATGTAGTTTACATTTGTTTTGCCCCGAACTGTTACGACGTGTCAAATACGTGGATGAATGCGATAAGTGCTCTTCCTCTTTATTGCGGTGTTTCTAATGTTAAGAATGAAAATGGAATTAAAGCAACGGTGCCAGCACAGCGTAGTCCATTGGAAAGCATTGAGGGACCCAACGAGTGTAACGGCTCCATCTTGCCGACGGATCTCCAGCTGTGTCACACGCTGTCATTACGAAAGACACCACAGATATGTTCTAGAAGTAACCCAAGACATTGATGCATGGTCTACTGATCAGAAAATCTTCTCCACCACTGCTCCTCTCCTCACCAGCTAAATACTAATGGTGAAAATTCGTTTTGGGGCCAGAATTTTATCTGCCCACACACTACTAAACATCAGGTAGTCTGACCTCATATGAGTGTTGGAATAGCACACAGTGGAATTTTATTGTGGAGGGCTTTTAAATAGCCATGGGAGACTGTTGGGGTTATCCTTCAACAATGTAACAATAGGTACTTTGCTCATCCTTCTTCTACCAAGATCGTAATCTAGACCTCACAGCCTTGCTGTCGACGAAGTATTGCGAGGGTTACCATCACATTACTGGATGTCCTGGGATTCCCAAAATTTACTGTCGTCTTTATGACCTGCGCACGTATTATGCCATCGCCAAATTATAATCCGTGTCTGAAGTATCAGATGTGTGGCTCTGAGGTTAATTGTCTTCCGGGATGAAACTTCATGTCTGGTCTGCCTTAGATTAAAAAAAAAAAAATTAAAAATGAAAAGGCGGAAACAGCCTATTTAGTAACCTGTCTCTGTTGTGACGCGCGAAAATACTGTATCACATACTTTGTATACAAGTATATGTAAGTACATAAGTTAATTCTAATAGAGTGTTTTACGTAAAATGTCTAATAAAGCACGTACAAACGTTTAGTTATTCAAACCGTCACATCAGCGATAACATTCATATGCCGGCGTTTGCATGTCTCAGCATATTTGAAGATAAACTTTTTCGTGTGTGTTAACCTCTGCCTTTACGTTTTTCAGTCACCCACAACAACCATAACAATGCCTCAACGGAGAAGCCCGTGGCTTTCGAAGAAGCAGTTTCTTTAACAGGTGAGTACCGCTGTGTTTTGCGTAAATATCTACAATAAGTGCATATTTTGTTTCTTCCACTCGTGGCCAGGAAGTGAATTGTCTTGAAAAATGGATCTATGACCTTGATGGTCTGTCCTCTGCTGGAAAGCGACAAATCGAACGACGGGCTATTTGTGGTCTGCGTTACGCGCGTCCACTTCTGGGACGCCAGGCCCGCTTATTGGAGACAATTCACGTTGACACTGACTGTTTACTGTGCATCTCCTGCTGTCGCAGACTCCGTCCACGGGCTACTGAACACAGGCGCACAACATATAAAGGCTCCATGTTGTATCGATCTTACTCTAACAGAAAAAGGACTGTTAGTAAAATACTTTTTCTGTGGTAGGCAGTTACTTCTGAAAAATCTACAAGTATCTAAGTTTCAAAACACATCTCAAAGATTCAAATATTTGTCGCAAAGGGTGCTGCAATAAGAGTAAATAATAAAGGATGATTTACCTAAGCTGTTCACATAAAACATTTTTGGAATCGTTTGCAATAACGAATTAAATAAATTAAATATAAATATAAATTGTAACAAAATCTTCACTAAACGACGTCTAGTCTAGCATCAATTAAATATATAGATATCTTCACTTTCTGAATTGTAGCTACAGCAATTTCTGCTGCAGTTATCGCAGATACAAAGAGACAAATTCAAGTGCGTTTCAGTCCACGAAGTCTGATAATTTATAATATTTAGAAGTTAGGATTTGTCTGTCATTTAACATCAAATCGATTTCTGTAGTATCCCGAAGTTCATCTTCGATATGGATCTGTTGTGTTCGACTGACGCCGCCCGGAGTGGCCTTGCGGTTCTAGGCGCTGCGGTCTGGAACCGCGTGACCGCTACGGTCGCAGGTTCGAATCCTGCCTCGGGCATGGATGTGTGTGATGTCCTTAGGTTAGTTAGGTTTAAGTAGTTCTAAGTTCTAGGGGACTGATGACCACAGCAGTTAAGTCCCATAGTGCTCAGAGCCATTTGAACCAGCCATTTTGTTCGAATGACACTAATCACAATTGGCGAGGCTCTGCATGTGGTCTGAACGACGTATCAAACGGACGCCTATGGACTTAC
This sequence comes from Schistocerca cancellata, assembly GCF_023864275.1. NCBI lineage: Eukaryota > Metazoa > Arthropoda > Insecta > Orthoptera > Acrididae > Schistocerca > Schistocerca cancellata. Next base: position 826,411,925 of record NC_064626.1, read on the forward strand.
CATTCACCTGATAATTAAGGCAAAGCGCTCTTGTTTCTGACAGAGGCAAGAGATATGTGTGAATATCGTAAACTGAAGGGATTTTTGAAAGACGAAACTGAGATGTAAAGAAATTTAAATAACAACTTCGGTTGTAAAATAATTAATTTCGAGATATACACTTACATCACTTCAGCAGCGGCAACAAAAGGAAATCGCAAAGGAATGTGATCATAAGCATGGTAATTAAATTCCATTAGTGTCATCAAGTGTGCGATAAGTTCATCGCCTGCAGGAGGACGAATTTTCAGCCGTCGGTGCCAGTACTTTTGGAAAGGCTGTAGAGATTCCTTCGATATCGTAGCACACACTGTAACAATGAGATGTTTCAATCTTCTTTGGTTTTTGGAAATTGGCATAGACTTTCGAGCTCATCCAAGAGGAAAGGCATTGGCGCCCCATAAGGAAAACGTGTAGGGCACCTGATGCCGCTCTGACGTCGTACCTAGCTTTTGGGAAAGAGCTGACTGGGTGAGCGCTTCCCTGGCCACACATGAGTAGTGGGCCGGGCACTCACCGTGCTGGTACCACATACATGTTCGAGTTTTTCTGGTACTACAACGAGGGTCGGTAGCTTTTCGGTGAAAAACTGTGTTTGTCTGTTAGTCGAAAAGGTTTCTTCAACGAAGATAGAACTACAGTTATGTAGTCCCTAATAATTCAACATCTAACTTCACACTCCACAATCTCTGACGTCCAATCTGCCTCAGCCAGTGCAGATTCTCAGTAACCTGATAATGCATATTTCTTACGTTCAGCTTTCCACGATCTGTATACGTTTCTTCATTAGTAGAGAGATTTCTTCGAGGAAATAACTTATTCAGAGCAGAGTGAAACCCTGCTGGTTAACCCGCACGTGAAATGACGCATAGAAGCTGTCTGTGCACAAGATGTCAACACTGGACTGATGTATTTCAGAGACACTCGCAATTTCTCTGGAACTAATATGTGCAGTACGACAATAGCTGTGAGGATATCTTTTTTGTTCACTATGCTCGTACTTAGCTTGCCCTTTACCTTCTGCACAATATTCCAATGTCTTTCAGAAAGAATTGGTTGGACATCCGCTGAGCTGTCATTCTTGTTGAACATCGTTTGCCAGGATCATTTGCTCAGTACCACTCAACTATTCACTTTGCGTTTGCTCTGCTATTGCCTTCAAGAAGTGAAATAATTTCATTTAATTTGTAAAATAATTTTTTTAAACGCAGCCAGCGCTCGATGCACGTAAATTATAGAATCATAATATAAAGCTACCTTCCTCTGTACTCCTTTCGTACCGGTATCTTGGAAGTGCAACACTGTTTATTCCTTACCTGACGAGATGTACTTCTCCATTTTGATGTGAAATCACGAACTTATACGTTAAACAGCAACCATTTAGTATTTAAAACAGATAACTCCCAGGTTCTAAATAGCGTATTTTCTCAGAAACTACTTATTTGATTTCGTAGAGTTAAATGCGGTGAATTTGTCTCTTTCAGTTCAACGATACTAGCAGTTGAAATTACTGGAGTTAGGTTTGAAAAAGGGAAGTTGTTACCGATATCTCTGCAGTCAACGTAGCTATGACAAGAAATAATACATAGTTTAATGAGAGCTTTCTTATGAATCATTTGGGTGGGAACAGCAATACGATACTCAAATAACTTACGGGAATGTAGCCGGGTTATGTCATCCACACTGCCGATATTTCGACAAGGGCACACCCTGCCATACCTTGAAAATGGCAGGGTGCGCTCCTGTCGAAATATCGGCGGTTGTCGGACGACGTCACACGACTGCATTCACGTAAGTGATTCGAACATTGTACGAGCCGGGAGAAACTCAGGTGTCAACAATACGATATCTTAAACGATTCCGGAAGTATTTGAGGTGAACAGCATAGCTGACTCACTCTTGGTATACTTGAGCATTGTGTTGGAATAATAAACATTTTCACGCAGCTTTCGACTCTCATAATTTATGTAAGTGCCTTGAAGAGAAACATAAGACATTACGAGTTCTTCTTACGGAGCACCCGATGCTGTACAAGTCCATTTTGAAAAATGGGGAAACCGCAGGACAGTTGCTTAATCCACAATCTTTTATTGTGTACACGATCGGTTTCGGAACGGTTAAAGTTCCAACATCTGGTGTAAACAGTAATAAAAAATATTCTGTTACACTCGAACGGGAGGGGATCACAAATCTGAAATGTCAGATAAGGAACTACGGTACTAAAATTTCTAAATTAAACAAATTACAAGAGAGAACAGGACGTTACCTACAAATAAAATCACTCAAGCATTTGAAGCATTCCTCAATCAAATGTTGTCAAGGAACCAAAGGTTCCGTGTCAAAGGGGAAAAGGGACCTAAGAAATTCGAAAAAAATGAACATCACGACCGGACACCAAAAGTTACCAAAATAATGAAATATGTAAAATGCAATAAAAACGAGGAGAGGGAGGCGGGGGAAATCACATATTGCGCGGAATTACTTACAAAAATTCCATATCAGCCCCCCCCCCCCCCCCCGTGCTGCGCGAACGGGAATACAAACAGGAAAACTGTGTAATAGTAAATACTAGCCGTGAATACTGAAGCCGCACACAACCCAAGCGTAGACGCCGTACGAAACAGGCAACAGATTGGTGAAGTGGTTAAAGTGGGAAAGCGGGTACTAACAGTAGAAAGTAGACGGAGCCATCACAACATTGAAAGGGAGGAGGACCTGTGCGGATTTAAAGAACATAATTACCTCGCCAATTCCAGGTCAGCTGTGACAATGCATTTGACTGACAACCAACGTCAGCTGCAGTAGGTTAGTCATGAACGAACTGTCTTATACGCTACAGAGAAAGGTGGAATGCTCGATGTTCTGGAAGATACTGACATCTGAGCAAGTCTTCATTCCCATTCTCTCGATACAATTAATGAAAAAACAGACCTCTAACACTAAAATAGTTTAATTAGGACATTATCTAAGCACATTGAGATATCCACATAATGTAGTATTGTTCCTCGTTTTTTAAGTTTCGGCAGGAGCACTTGGAGGTATGGAGGAGAGTCGCCGGCTGGCCGCGGTGGTCTAGCGGTTCTGGCGCTGCAGTCCGGAACCGCGGGACTGCTACGGTCGCAGGTTCGAATCCTGCCTCGGGCATGGGTGTGTGTGATGTCCTTAGGTTAGTTAGGTTTAAGTAGTTCTAAGTTCTAGGGGACTTATGACCTAAGATGTTGAGTCCCATAGTGCTCAGAGCCATGTGAACCATTTTTTTTTAGGAGAGTCGCCATGTCCTGCACAGAACACAGGCGTAATCTTATACATCATGCACTCTCTCAGTCTCGAAAATTATTCGGGGTACAGTGTGGGCACAGTAAAATGGCCGTATGATAAGAGGGATTTTCGGAAAGTAAGTTCCGATCGCTTGTGAAAGGGAAACCACTGTGAAAATGCGATGAAGTTTTGCACAGATGTGTTGGGTGTTTTCTGTAGTATACCTGTCGATGGCGGCAGGTCGCTCTTTCCAATTCCGAACGCACAGTGAACACGTAAAGATGCCTAGAAAATAGTGGCTCCTGCCAAATATGAGGGCCTGGTGAGAGGTTTCGCCTGATGCCATGCAGGCTACATAACATAACTGTCAACCGTTTCGTTCTTCGTGACAGTTCTCAGCCGCACTCTGCAGGGGCAATGAAGATGCTCCTGCAGCGTTTCCGATGGGAAACGCTCACATGAAGCGCTGGCTGTGAAGACAACATTTTGGCATTGACAACGAGGTGCAGAAGAGGTTTAGATAATCGGCTGCCTTCCATGACGAGGTTATTGGAAAGTTGGCACAGCGCTACGATAGTCTGCCGGAGCGGCAACTATGTAGAGAAATAGCTGTAAGGTATAGCTAACTATTGCAGATAAAACAGTTTTGATTTTCACGGTAGTTTCCTTTTCGCGAACTATCGGAACAAACTTCCCCAGTAGCCCCCATATTTCATGGACCTTAAGACAGACAACCCAACTTACATTATCTACACCGGGGCATACGATGCAAGTAGGGTTTTCCTGCCCGGTTTTATTTTACTCACTCTGTACAAAGATGGTAGTGACATGAGTGTTTTTTGGAAGGACTGTACAATGTTGTCATTTTAATTCTATTTGTTGCAACAATTTTAAGGGAATTTATAGAAAGTTTACGGAAACGCATTTTTTGATGACGTAATCCAATTTTACACAAATAGGAAACTTTCTTGTTATGTTATTGAAAATTGGTGAACGTAATGTTCGAACAAAATCTTAGCAATAAATCATATTTTTATATGATCCAAACTGTAACTGAGCACCTAACATATGAAAATTTCAGTTAACTGTGGAAAAAAAAATGGCTCAGGAATCGAGTATCAAGCAGTCACCCGTTTGATTTTGTAAAGAGAACAGATCACTAGGTTTGTAATTAACCTGTTCTTACGTTTTCCGGTCAGAAGACTTTCTACTTTTTACCAGCGTATGAAAAAAAGAGTTATTCACATTACTTACAGTGAGAAAAATTATCTTAAATAGGCCAAAAAAAAAACGGCACTTCAGTACCGCAGCAATTGTCTTGCAAACTGTGGTACGTATGTTGTGTGAAATTGAGTGAATACCTGAGAAGAAATTATTTTGCTGTTAGCTGCTGATAATTGCCTTGTTATCAAAATGTGTCGTGGGGTGGGCGCCCATCGGGGAGGGGGGGGGGGTGGGAGGCACAGCCGTGTGTTTGTGACAATGTTAGCACTACAAATGTCCTTACTGGTTTGGCGCGGCGGGGTACGACAGTCACATTGTAAAGGCGCTAAGATACACGTGGGTAGTGTGCAGTTGGATCACCTATGTTGGCAGCAGCCGTAGTTCGAGGGGTTACGAGAAACTACTAGCTATTTATTTGGAAATCGTCGCTTTAATCTTTCAGCAAAAGTTGTTGGTGCCTCATATCTATGGTGACAATGGACGAAATCTACTGACGTGACTCTCGTCAGTATGACTGACACTTGAAGCGTCTGTGTTGTTATTTAATGAAATAGTCATTTCCTCCACTGACTTTCCTAAGACAGTCTCACTCTGTCACGCTCTTTCCATCATACTCTTAACAATTTTCTTTCCGTCTTCAAGGTTTGCGATCTTACAGCTTCTTTTGTGAGTGTCTCAGCTGCAGACCGGGTAAATTTTTTTATTATTTCTGGCAACGTAATCATTAATTTGGCCCACATCAATACTTATTGGGTTGAAATGTCAGTATTAAAGGGGTAGTATAGTAATTGTATGCTCATATGGTTCTTCCAGCCCATCGATTTCGTACCTGGTGAAATGTGGTTTGTGGAGAGCTGCATCAGTTCCATAATAATAAGATTGTCACTCGTAAGTTGAAACACTGAAGCCAATAAATAACATCCTCCTATAGGATTGCTATGGTCAGTGTGTTGCCAAGAAAAAGAAAATGATATAGAGCATTACCAAGAACAATTGTCGACAGTTCCCCAGATTGGGTTTCCTGAGTCTGCGAACCACCGGGTAAATTACTACGATTCACATCTTCATGATAATCTTCTTTCTTCTTTGATTTAAGTGCAGGAGACGGTTTGGGATGAAATTGTGCGAGGTGTCCGCTTGCAGGAGAAGTAGTCTGGTTCCCCTTGACGGAAGGCATTACCGTTGACTCTTTAGTTGTACAACCTGTCTAGCTTTATTTTTGAGTGTGGGCAGTACTGTCCCAAGTTTCATCAAGCCACACCACTTCGTCGATATTCATTACACGGATATACCACAGAAATTGTCATCAGCATGCAGCTACAGTACATCCTCCTCCTCCATCAACAACTTGTGACCACTATAATGAAATTCCACTTTGTGCAAAACTGTGAATAATGATGTGTGACTGCCTTGAAAAGATCTGCTGCCTTAAACGTGTTAGTGTTACACGTCCCTTTCCACAGCAATAACCATAAACTTGGCTATTGAATCCTCAGCAAAGGAATGGAGTTCCAAGCTTGGATGTTCTCCTACTTTCTCGATCATTTCCTTGCCAATTTTCACCACAGCGGTTTTGTTTATATTCAGAGTATCAATTACCTTGTTAACGAAGAGCTACGAGCACGTAACACGCAAATCGTTTCTCCTGACTCTCTTCATTCGGCAATCCCAAGAGAACATCGAACTTTTCCATTCGTAGCTTTCGACGAACTTGCTTCCGTTATTGTACAGTAAAGCAGCGCAAATCATAGTAACAACAAATAAAATAACAGTTTTCGCAAATGTAAAAACGAACACAAACAAAATCACCTCCTGCGACGAACCCTCACACAGAAAAACATGTTGCCTGAAACTGAAGCGTAGTATAAGCGGGAAGCGTTGCAGTGGTAGGGAGCAGGTGTGGCAACCGCAGGTGCTTGCTGCGGCTCCAGGTCTTGTGGGAATGCCTAAACGCGTACCATGCCTTCGGAGTTGGTCTCACGCCATTAGTTCTGTCGTAACTGTCACATCATAAGCTAATTTTTAACATCGTGTAGTTCTCCTACGTTTTTGTGTTATAAAACGATAAGTCTTACAGATAGACAACATTTTAATGCAGAACTGTTTTTTGAGAGGAGAGGTTTATTTTTCACGAACGTAAATTTGACATTCTGCAAGTTTGCTTCCTCTAAGTGAGAGGATGTACTTCTTCGAAAATGTCTTTCTATCTCTGATATTACTTTCTTTCTTACGAAAGGACTCATTAAATAAATGAACTCCTTACGTACGTGTAAGTCAGGGTGTCAGCTTTTCGTTACCAGCAGCAGTCTCACATTATTACTGCATTACATAATAAACACAAATTTACAGCTACAGAAAAAAACACTGTTACCATTCACAGATAATGCTAGAAACTTAAATGATGGGAATACGGGCGGGACCTTACGTAAAGAGTTGCAGCTGTTAACGCGTCAACAGCGAGATATATGAAGCGCACGACAATGTACACACAGAGATATGCACTGTACACAGACCAAAAACTTAGGAAGTTTATCAGACTTCAGAGAAAATTGTGGCAGTAATTTAACACAGCGTTTCTTAATCTTTTCGATGTCCACTTTTATAGTTTTTATGTTTTTAATCCAACATTATGAAAAAGTATTGCTTGCAACAAATATAACCCATTTATTTGCTTCAAAAAGAAATTTAAAAATTAATCCAAAAGCTCATGAAGTAATTTAAATTTAAGATCACAGTCAAAAAGAAACTCTCAATTTAAATTCGAATGAGATGAGAGTTAGTGGTTCCTGGTTTCCCCCAAATATATGGGATTTTACGATAACAGCTGAGACCGTACGCATACTCGGCCTGAAGTCTGTTGCGGAATTTATATTTTAATGTTACATAATCTGAGAAACCCGTTCCCCACATTTATATAATCTACAAATGGTAAAAGTACTAACATGAGATCTTGCGACGATTGAGAATACTCATATTTTGACCTGTCCAGAATTACGCTTGTGGCATTGATGGTCATTTGTAAAACTTTGATTAAAAGCTTCATTCAAACCTTTGGATAACTACTTCTATAAATGTCTCTCCTATTTCAACCACTGCGTCTGCTAAAAATCCGTTTACTTGTTGAGATGCAGACATACTCAATTGAGCACGTAAACATTATACAGAATACTATTTCTTACAAGTAAGATTTCTTTGTAGTCAGCAATTAAGTTTACTTGTTTGCCTAGAAGGGTTAAATAAAAGTCTTTGACTTTTTAAAAACTATGCATTTCGGCCAGAAACTCAGCTGAAGCCGTAGAGCTACTTGGGAGAACTTCATGAGTATAACAAACTGATACTTATCTATACTAGCCAAGAATCCTAAAAACGAAAGCATTTCATCATATTTTCTAAGGTTTTCAGAAAATGATCCGGACTGATTTCTTGTAGAAGCTCCAACTGGCCTAAATTCTATTCGCGCTATTTAGGTTGTATCATTTCACTACTATCATAACTATCCCTAGCAAACTAGTTGGTTGTTAAATCCGAAGCATAAGCTCCGAGTTTTGCACCTTAAAGGGCCTTTTTAAGCCACCTCTAATCCCGCAACAAAACGTGAAAAACCTTTTTAAGGCGAAAAATTCACTGGCAGCTATATTTTAAGCCGAATAAAGTTTAAATGGTTACATACATTGGTAACATTGTTGTTAATGGCGGATTATAAAACCAAGACAGTTATTACATTTAGAGCATAAAATGGTAACGACTTATCAACAGAGTTGTGGAGGACAGATTAGTTAAACAAATAAATAATTATACACCAATAGGAGAGAGAGACATGTAGGATGACCGAGGAACAGAACAGTGAAGACAGAACAGGCTGCAGGCTTACAGTATGAACTGAAGAATGAGATGATGACAACTGATACAAACACTTATTTTTATATAATTTTTTTAAAAGGTTGGGAAAGACGAAGGATAAAGTTGAGGATTATAAAGCTTAATACAGCTCATCGCTCTGATGATAGATGATAGTGCACTGTAGCACAGATACAGGTGGTGATTTGAAGGGCGTACTACAGTATAATGGCTTCTTGAGAAATTGTTTCCTCACTTTTGATGTTTGCTTGAAACGATAGGGAGCTGGGTGAGGAATGGAAAGGTACTGGGGCCACAAAATAAAGTGTTATAGAAAAGTCGGATATTAACGCAAAAAATTAAATCTTTTACAATTAGAAAATACACACTTAAATATTAACTGTTTATTCAAGAAGATCAATTGATAATACTAAGTAGCCAAACAAACGGCTTAAGGTCCACTGATAATTGCGAAGCCAGAAGCCAGAAGCCAGAATAATTTAAAGTTTGTAATAACTGCAATATGTCTGACAAAGGATTATAGGTTAAGATCATCAAACAATTATTCTTTGCAGCTGCACAAACATCTTGAAATTCAATAACAAGCGTTTTCCAAGCCAAAACCAAAATAATTTATTTAACAGTTATAATACAAACGACTGACAAAGACTCACAGGTCAAGACCAATCAAATAATTACTCTTGGTAACTGCGCTAGCTGCTTAAAGCTCTATAATAAAGGCCTACCACAACTAAGTGAAAATACCTTAAAAGTACCAAGCAGCTGCAACGGGAACAGAAACAGACAAATACAGGTCAAGATCATCAGTTGATGAAACCAATAACTACACTTAGCAAATACACAAACAACCCATCTAAAAGACGCTAACGAATATGTTGTTGTTGTTGTTGTGGTCTTCAGGCGTGAGACTGGTTTGATGCAGCTCACCACGCTGTTCTACTATGTGCAAACTTCCTCATCTCCCAGTACCTACTGCAACATACATCATTCTGAATCTGCTTAGTGTATTCAGCTCCTGGTCTCCTTCTACGATTTTTACCCTCCACGCTGCCCTCCAATACTAAATTGGTGAACCCTTGATGCCTCAGAACATGTCCTACCAACCTATCCCTTCTTCTAGTCAAGTCGTGCCACAAAATCCTCTTCTCCGCAATTCTATTCAATACCTCCTCATTAGTTATGTGATCTACCCATCTAATCTTCAGCATTCTTCTGTAGCACCACATTTCGAAAGCTTCTATTCTCTTCTTGTCCAAACTATTTATCGTCCATGTTTCACTCCCATACGTGGCTACACTCCATACAAATACTTTCAGAAACGACTTCCTGACACTTAAATCTATACTCGATGTTAACAAATTTCTCTTCTTCAGGAACGCTTTCCTTGCCATTGCCAGTCTACATTTTATATCCTCTGTACTGCAACCATCATCAGTTATTTTGCTCCCCAAATAGCAAAACTCCTTTACTACTTTAAGTGTCTCATTTCCTAATCTAATTCCCTCAGCATCACCCGACCTAATTCGACTACATTCCATGATCCTCGTTTTGCTTTTGTTGATGTTCATCTTATATCCTCCCTTCAAGACACTATCCATTCCGTTCAACTGCTCTTCCAAGTCCTTTGCTGTCTCTGACAGAATTACAATGTCATCGGCTAACCTCAAAGTTTTATATTTCTTCTCCATGGATTTTAATACCTACTCCGAATTTTCCTTTTGTTTCCTTTACTGCTTGCACAATATACAGATGGAATAACATCGGGGAGAGGCTACAGCCCTGTCTCGCTCCCTTCCCAACCACTGCTTCCCTTTCATGTCCCTCGACTCTTATAATTGCCATCTTGTTTCTGTACAAATTGTAAATAGCCCTACGCTCCCTGTATTTTACCCCTGCCACCTTCAAAATTTGAAAGAGAGTATTCCAGTCAACATTGTCAAAAGCTTTCTCTAAGACTACAAATGCTAGAAACGTAGGTTTGCCTTTCCTTAATCTATCTCCTAAGATAAGTCGTAGGGTCAGTATTGCCTCACCTGTTCCAATGTTTCTACGGAATCCAAACTGATCTTCCCCGAGGTCGGCTTCTACCAGTTTTTCCATTCGTCTGTAAAGAATTCGTGTTAGTATTTTGCATCCGTGACTTATTAAACTGATAGTTCGGTAATTTTCACATCTGTCAACACCTGCTTTCTTTGGGATTGGAATTATTATATTCTTCTTGAAGTCTGAGGGTATTTCTCCTGTGTCATACATCTTGCTCACCAGATGGTAGAGTTTTGTCAGGACTGGCTCTTCTCAAGGCTGTCAGTAGTTCTAATGGAATGTTGTCTACTCCCGGGGCCTTATTTCGACTTAGGTCTTTCAGTGCTCTGTCAAACTCTTCACGCAGTATAATATCTCCCATTTGATCTTCGTCTACATCCTCTTCCATTTCCATAATATTGTCCTCAAGTACATCGCCCCTTTATAGACCCTCTATATACTCCTTCCACCTTTCTGCTTTCCCTTCTTTGCTTAGAACTGGGTTTCCATCTGAGCTCTTGATATACATGCAAATGGTTTTCTTTTCTCCAAAGGTCTGTTTAATTTTCCTGTAGGCAGTATCTATCTTACCTCTAGTGAGATAAGCCTCTACTTGCTTACATTTGTCCTCTAGCCATCCCTGCTTAGCCATTTTGCACTTCCTGTCGATCTCATTTTTAAGACGTTTGTATTCCTTTTTGCCTGCTTCTTCTGTTACCCAAGGATTTCTACTATCCCTTGTCTTTTTACCTACTTGATCCTGCTGCCTTTACTACTTCATCCCTCAAAGCTACCCATTCTTCTTCTACTGTATTTCTTTCCCCCATTCCTGCCAGTTGTTCCCTTATGCTCTGCCTGAAACTCTGTACAATCTCTGGTTTAGTCAGTTTACCCAGGTCCAATCTCCTTCGCCGGCCGAAGTGGCCATGCGGTTAAGGGCGCTGCAGTCTGGAACCGCAAGACCGCTACGGTCGCAGGTTCGAATCCTGCCTCGGGCATGGATGTTTGTGATGTCCTTAGGTTAGTTAGGTTTAACTAGTTCTAAGTTGTAGGGGACTAATGACCTCAGCAGTTGAGTCCCATAGTGCTCAGAGCCATTTGAACCATTTTTTTCCAATCTCCTTCAATTCCCACCTTTTTGCAGTTTCTTCAGTTTTAATCTACAGTTTATGACCAATAGATTGTGGTCAGAGTCCACATCTGCCCCTGGAAATGTCTTATAATTTAAAACCTGGTTCCTAAATCTCTGTCTTACCATTATATAATCTATCTGATACCTTCTAGTATCTCCAGGCTTCTTCCATGTATACAATCTTCTTTAATGATTCTTGGACCAAGTGTTAGCTACGATTAATTTATGCTCTGTGTAAAATTCTACCAGGCGGCTTCCTCTTTCATTTCTTACCCCCATTCCATATCACCTACTACGTTTCCTTCTCTTCCTTATCCAACTGTCGAATTCCACTCCCCCATGACTATTAAATTTTCGTCTCCCTTGACTATCTGAATAATTTCATTTATCTCATCATACATTTCATCAATTTCTTCGTCATCTGCAGAGCTAGTTGGCATATAAACTTGTAGTCCTGTAATAGTCGTGGGCTTCGTGTCTATCTTGCCACAATAATGCGTTCACTATGCTTTTTTTAGTAGCTTTCCCGCACTCCTATTTTTTATTCATTATGAAACCTACTCCTGCATTACTCCTATTTGATTTTGTATTTATAACCCTGTATTCACCTGACCAAAAGTCTTGTTCCTCCTGCCAGTGAACTTCACTAATTCCCACCATATCTAACTTTAACCTATCCATTTCCCTTTTTAAATTTTCTAACCTACCTGCCCGATTAAGGGATCTGACATTCCACGCTCCGATCCGTAGAACGCCAGTTTCCTTTCTCCTGATGACGATGTCCTCCTGAGTAGTCCCCGCCCGGAGATCCTAATGGAGGACTATTTTACCTCCGGAATATTTTACCCAAGAGGACGTCATCATCTTTTAACCATACAGTAAAGCTGCGTGCCCTCGGGAAAAATTACGGCTGTAGTTTCCCCTTGCTTTCAGCCGTTCGCAGTACTAGCACAGCAAAGCCGTTTTGGTTATTGTTAGAAGGCCAGATCAGTCAATCATCCAGACTGTTGCCCCTGCAACTACTGAAAAGGCTGCTGCCCCTCTTCAGGAACCACACGTTTGTCTGGCCTCTCAACGGATACCCCTAAATTGTGGTTGCACCTACGGTACGGCTATCTGTATCGCTGAGGCACGCGAGCCTCCCCATCAACGACAAGGTCCAAGGTTCAAGGCAAAAAAAAAAAAAAAAAAAAGAAAATCATACTAAACTCGTGCATACAAGGAACTTCAATGGTATTAAGAAGAAAAATACGAAGAGGATAACTGAATTAACAGCCAGCGGGCATGCAACAAGCTTTACAATTAGTGAACGTTCTTTAGAATTTGCCTGAGATTTGGTTAGAAGACAACAAGCTTTACATCTGTAGAAAATATATTGGTAGCACTTCGTCTGTGCATGGAGCAATAGAAGAAAATATGTATTGCCGAGTCTCAGTACGCGACGTGACACTGAAGTGGCTATGGTTGTCTTGGAGGAAGTCTAGCAAACGTATTTGGTGTGTTATGGCTGCAGCGAAATTCTTTGTGGTTATAGTGACTTTCTATTTCTTATAATGTGGAGCTGAACCGCTAGTCTTAGCCGGTGACAAAAGGAAAGTAGATGTTTCTCAAAGCATTTGAGGCAACAGCATTCTACCGTTTTTATGAGACAGTTTCACTGTTCTGTGAGTTAACTTATTAGCTCTACCAGGTTTAGTGCTACGCTAACGTTTCGTTTTCACAATAACGTCGCTAACAATAGACCTAGACGTACGTAATTACAACGAAATCTTCTTGATACAATGTACGAACACATTCCGAAGATGATATAATCGTACTATTTGCTTTCACCATCTTAAGCAGAAAAATTTCGTATTTTTAGACGACGTCGTGAGATACTATAAGACTTCCCTTCTCTCAAAATAAGTCAGAAAAGCGTTTTAAGTGTTGCATTGAGTGCCGCAGTGCATAGTGATTAAAGTGGAACTCGCAAAATCTCTGTTAGAAAGGAGTAGTGTGGTGGATAAGATATTGAACTCATTTCGAGCAGGATGGAATTCAAGTCACCACTCGGTGATCGGCTCCGTTTTTCTTTTTCCTTACATCGATTCAACCGAAGCCCTGAATGCTTTTTTTTAATGATTTGACCGTCCATATTCATTCAACTGAGCTGATACTCCATATCTATGCTGTTTTGCAGTAATATGAAATTGGTGACTCAAAGGTGCGCACAAAGTAGATTATCTGGTCAAATATCCGTACACCCCTACGTAATGCGGGATCGACCATTAGATGTCGCAAGAGACGTATTGAGCAAAATAAACAGGCGGGAAGTACTGTGTTGTTGGTAGGGAAGCAATAACAGCAGAATGGATCGCTGAGAGAGGCTCAATGACTTATGACTTCCAACATGGACCAAACATTGGACGTCACCTAAGTAAGAAATCTACCAGGGACATTCCAATCCTCCTAAAACTGCACAAGTAGACTGTTGGTATTGCGACTGCGAACTGGAAACAATCATAGTTAAACCAAAACGAGGCAAACCTTCTGCTGTTTCGGCTCTTGAGAAAAGAATGGGCCGTCATTCCTCCACAAACATTCAGAGATAGGGTTGTTGTAATTTAACCCGACACAAAAAAGATCATGTGTCTTGTTTAAAAAAAAAAAAGAAACCCAGTAAAACTCAAGAAACTCCCCACAGCTTTAGCACCAGCAATACGCACATCTGCAAAGAAAAGACAGAAGAAAGTTTTATTCTACACGTACTGCTGATTCTTTCAGACTAGATTTAAATGTAAAAATTTAATTGACATACAGAATGTTACATTGTTAGCCTCACTCACATTTCAAAGATATGACATGTATTCGAAGTTGAGAATACGGACAACCATCAGTTGTTCAATGGAATGACAATGAAAATTTGTAGCGGACCGGGACTCGAATCCAGATTTCCCGCTTTTCGCGAGCGGTCACCAAACGTTTAGGCTATCCGTGTACGCTTCACGGGCAGATCCAAACTTCCATATGTCGTCAACTATAAGTGAACAAACTGCATTTGTACAAATTGAAAGTCGCTTGTCTGTTGTCGGCGGATAAATACGATATTGCAGTGCGTGTGTTGTTCGGAAGTACGATGCTAAGTTCTTTCGGACGTGCATCCATGTACGAAGTAACACAGGCACTGCAGTATCGAAAATAAAAAGAGCCATAATGTTTATTAAAGGCAACTATCTACTGTCACAAGACTTTATTTTATTAATATTGTGTTTTAACTTTTCTTTCATTATAAGGAACACAGCTAACTAACATTTACACATCCATAAAAAATCTTCAACTTGATGTAGAATCGTAATAACTGTAAAGTAGAATTCATTACTTTTTGGACCGAGCGGGGTGGCGCAGTGGTTAGACACTGGACTCGCATTCGGGAGGACGACGGTTCAATCCCGCGTCCGGCCACCCTGATTTAGGTTTTCCGTGATTTCCCTAAATCACTTCAGGCAAATGCCGGGATGGTTCCTCTGAAAGGGCACGGCCGACTTCCTTCCCAATCCTTCCCTAATCCGATGAGACCGATGACCACGCTGTCTGGTCTCCTTCCCCAAACCAACCAACCAATTACTTTTTGGAAGCACGCAGAGATCACGATTTTCTCGGATCTTTCCTCTCCTCAATTATTTCTAGAGAAGATTCTCTCAATGGATGCAGTACTGGCAAGACAAGAAAAGAGACAGTAATAAAGTAGCTGTAAGAATGGGTTAGTGATGTGAATAAATTAATCGTAGAAACTTAAACTGAACTATTTAACCGTCAGTACAAAAAATCCCAATAGCTTAATTTTACCCAGTGGGTTTTTATTTAAAAAAGGACACACTGAAAGGATCCTATTGCGTTTTTCGGTCGCCTAGTGCAAGTGTTTTTACTCGACGCCAGTTCGGCGACCTGCGCATCGATGTTGAGGAAATGATGATGAGAACAACACAATACCCAATCCCAGAGCGAATAATACCTCCTACACAGCCGCATGGCCATCATCCTTGCTATACACATAGCTGCGGAGGCGGAGGAAACACACTATAAGCATATCCTCAGGAAGCGTGAAGCTAATACCGCGTACCACCACATCTAGTCTATGCAGTGAGCTATACTCAGCGAGAAAGAGAGACTATAGATTTCTGCAGGCGTGTCACATCCAACTAGAGCCATTCATCGATGATTAAATCCCGCAGAGCCATTAAATTGAGGAGACTTTGGTTGCTACGTTTCACCTGCTGGTCCAAACAGTCCAAGATATTTTCTTTGGAATAACCATCGGACGATTTAGCGAGCCACTCGAGTTGCTGTAAGGTGCTTGAGTCTTCGTCAGATCTGGAAAGTATGAGATCAACCTTGTTAACGCGGTTGGTGTGATGGATTACAGGATTGCCCGTGACATACTCGTCACGAAGACAGTTTTTCACCAAGAATACTGAAACATACATCTTGGCTAATGTTCATAGCAATCTGAATGAGAAGACGCAAGTCGTGGTATGTAAAACACCGGCAAAACTTCCGTGAATCACCTTCGACCTGAACTGCAACCTCCACCCACTGAGGATTAATCGACTCCTAGGGCCACCGGTGCGCTCAGCGTCTTATATCTCTTGAGGAGAGACAAAATCGCGACTCTTCAAATAATACTGCATGCTTCCAGTTAGCTAATGACCACTTTCTGACCTGTTGGGCACAGTGGTGACATATAGATTTATGTGACACTGTGGCCAAACGCCTTCTGCAAAGTATCCGACTCCAAATATCCATTACATTCATTTCTCTTCGCAATGTTATATCGAAAACGGTTTTATATTGACCTGCGTTCACAGACAGCAACAATTCTTCTTAAGTCAGAAGCCGATCGGAACTGTTCAGGGATAATATTCGTGTCCTGTACCTGTTATTTAGGATCTTTTTACAATTAGTGATCTTAAGCTGTGTTACATAGAGGCGAGTGGGACACCATTCCGTGTAGACACATCAGATTGTCTGCTTTTCACCCCAACAAGTTGAGGAACTTCATTGACGGTGTGGTCACGGGCCCATCCAAACACGATAGCTCCTTTCTGCCATTCGTCTCCGCGGCGGCCCATGTTACTGCACTGATTCCACGCAACCCACTGAGATTAAAGCACCACTTCATGGCATCAAGTATATCAGTGGTGCGGGTTCACATGATCTGCAGTACTCCAAAGCGACCAGTGCTGTCGTTTGAGGAGGTAACTAATTCTTTGTCCCCTGAGCTTGTGTTTATAGCATGCAGAAGACATCAGTTTAGAGTTTAAGTTTTACACGAACTTTATTCTGATGTGTGTGGAGCACATGGTCTATAATAGCGCATTTAAGGCTCACAACCAGTACTGAGGCGCGTACAGTGATAAGGGGGGAGATTGAGTGGAAACTGCCAGGGATACATTTATTTGCCAGGAATATCGCACAAGATTTTATTGATAACTGTTTACACTCAGTCACAAAAATTTTTAATCAATAGAATAATAAATAAAATTTTTAAATTAACTGAAGGAAATTCAAAACTGGATAAGATAATTCGCAGAAGGCTGTCAAAGAAATCAGAAAGCAGTGTAATTTATACAACAATCACTATGCAGAAAGTGACTTACGGTATCTAGAGAATAACATGCTTATAAAGGTTTTAATCAAAGTGTATCTATAATAACAAAACAATTTTGCGAACACGCAAGCAAATTAAAGAAAAGACAATAACTGATCAATCGAATGCTCTTAATGGTTAGTTGGTTTGGGGAAGGAGAGCAGACAGCGTGGTCATCGGTCTCATCGGATTAGGGAAGGATGGGGAAGGAAGTCGGCTGTGCCCTTTCAGAGGAACCATCCCGGCATTTGCCTGGAGTGATTTAGGGAAATCACGGAAAACCTGAATCAGGATGGCCGGACGCGGGATTGAACCGTCGTCCTCCCGAATGCGAGTCCAGTGTCTAACCACTGCGCCACCTCCCTCGGTTGCTCTTAATGAAAAGGAAGGTCTGTTATACAGAGTGATTCACGAAGATATGCAAATATTTTAAGATGTTATTCTATAAGTAAAACTAAAGAAAGAAGTTCATGTAAACATAGGTACGCAAATGTTTAGTTACGGAGCTACGGCTAATAAAAGCTTTTGCCTGAAATTTGGCAACTTCGCTAATATCAAACCATCGCAAAACTGTAAGAGATTAAAGTAAAGCACGATTTCCATTTATCTGTTATTGGTCTGGTGAATCTAATAAAACATGTCCCAGACGTGTACCTGGAGTAGTTTTCCAGAACATCCAGAAAAGCAAAGATTTTTGTACAAGTAAATTTGTTTACTTTCCATTAAGAATGTAAAACCGTTTATGTAATTGTTGGCAACCGTTAGCGAGTTGTTACAGTCGTTTCCTGACCTTGAAACAAGTTAGTCTTCTGTATTGTTCAGTGAAAGAATATAATAAGAACAGTGTATTTAAGTGAAACCACATAGTAACTGTTGTAGTTAGTGGATTATTTATGAAACAGGGATGCCTTTCAAATTTACGACAGGGGAATACGCCGATGTGGTGTTTATTTATGACAAATGCGATGGTAATGCTACGGCTGCAGTTAACGAATATCACGTGCGTTATCCAAACTCCGAGGATTCCGAAAGCACGAACCATTAGTGGAGTATTTCGAATGTTACGGGAGGCAGGTTCTATACCTAGCGTTCATGATCAGTATGAGCGCCCGATACGTGAAGACGATGATGAGGATATTATGGATGCCGTTCAACGTAGCCCGGGTACCAGTACACGAGTATCTCTCAACGATTAGGCATTTCACAGTCTAAGGTACAGTATGGCGTACACTGAAGTGCAATATTCTGTATCCTTACCATAAACAAAAAGTGTATCTTTTACATCCGGGAGATTCTGCCCTTCGCTTGAAGTTGAGCAACTGGTTAAATACTAATCGGAAGTTACACGATACATTTTATTTACTGATGAGACACAGTTTACTCGAGATGGTATAAACAATTTACATAGCGAGCACGTATGGTCTGAAGCAAACGCACATGCAACAGTGCAACGCAATTTCCAGCAGCAATTTAGCGTAAATGTGTGGTGTGGTGTAATCAACACACACTTTATTGGACCATTCATTTTCCCAGGACGTCTACAACTCCTTCAAGAAGAAATATCCCGCTTGCTCGAAGATATTCCACTTGCTGCGCGATTGCAAATGTATTTTCAACATGACGGCGCACCTCCACATTTCACCAACGCCGTTACTACGCATTTAAGTGAACATTTTCCCCAGAAGTGGACTGGTCGCGGTGCTACACGTCTGTGGTCACCCAGATCGTCCAATTTAACGCCAGCGGATTTTTGTGTATGGGGATGAATGAAAGACACAGTTTATGAGGACAAAGTCAATACACGTGAGAGAATGCAATAGACGAAATTAAGAACAACCCTGTGAAACTGAAACGAGCAACTAAATGCATTAAACTCGGTGGAGACATTTTTGAACATTTATTGTGAAACTGTACTATATGTGCTCTGTACAACTTCCTTAACACCGAGGTTTGTTGTTTTCCTGTTTAACATGAATTCACGTGTGCTTTGGAATTAATAAAAGCCGATTATCTGACACATTCATACAGTTTCAGCTAACGTTATTAACATCATTTTTCCAAAATTAAATTCTCTGCAACTTCTGCTGAAAACTTTGTGCATTTGTTTGGAATTTAAAAAACAAATTGGGCCAAGTAGTTAATAAATAAAAATTTTTACGAAATTACGTCTTTGTTTCTCTGGATGTTCTGGAAAACTACTACAGATACACGTCTGGGACATATTTTATTAGATTCACCAGATCAATAACAACAAAATAAATGAAAATCGTGCTCTCCTTTAACCTCGTTCAGGTTTGCGATGGCTTCACATTGGTGAAGTTGCTAAATTTCAGGCAAAAACTTTTATTAGCCTAACTCCGTAACTAAACATTTGTGGACCTGTGTTTATATGAACTTTTTGCTTTCGTCTTACTTCTAGAATAACATGTTAAAATATTTGCTTATCTTCGTGAATCACTCTGTAGAATTAAAATGTGCAAGGAATGCTATTTTAAACAAATGTAAGTTCTAGGAAATGTCGCTCAAATGCGAGATTACTCAAACTGCGCAGAAGACAACTTAAAGCGTTAAGAGATTACGCTCTGAACATAAAGAATAAAACAGGAACACCAAAGCCGGCGAAATGCCAAGTTTCAGAGACCTGAATGTTAAATGCCTTACATAAACAAGGGTAAATAGTAACATTAATTTTATTTCAACAGCAAGGGCGTTCAGAATCCTGTCACTATAGATTGATCCCGCCCTTTAGTGACAATTCTAAATTTACAGTGAACTACCTGACTCAGAGTCAATAGCTTTTCATGTGCTAATCCGCTCTAGCAATGTCAAATTAATTGGGTTTGAATGGCCGTTCAGCAAAGCCCTGAAAACAATCCTAATTGTAGCTCAGATAACAGTGACCAGTACTACACAACATAAAATAAACAATTAAACACAGGCTTAAAGAATACTAACAATGCAAATATTTCTTTATACAATCATGGCGTAAATTTTGTTCATGAACACTATTGTGAATAATACTTACACAGGTGTGTTCGAAAACCTGTTACACTTCATCATTGTGCATCAAGAAATGCTTAAAACAAATCTCATTCAAATAATATTATCGAAAACCCTGAAGTCAGAAGGCGTTGTGAAAAATTACAAAGGCCAGAAAAATACGGCACACACTTGCAAGAAAATAACCAGAACTGGTGGCTCATTAAAAAAATGAGTACGAAATCAAAACGATTAAATAGACCAGAAAGAAAAAACGAAAGATCTATTTTGTGAGGTTACATACAAATTTTCAGCAGGTACGCTTGGTGCAATGATTGTCAGGTCCAATCAGTTTCACATATATCTTAATCGTGAGGATATTGTCGAATGAGATAATTTTGACTATACGAAAATCAAAATTGGCATATACTTAAAGAATCTTTAAAATGTAACACTTTACAAATAACAATTACAAAAAAGGTAACACTTTACAGAGGCCAAGTACAATTACGAGTCATTTCAGTACTGCATAGCTTTTTATTACTATTGTTCCATCGCCCTAACATATTAACATAGGCGTATAATGATCAGCTCCGAATTAGTGAGCAAATCAATTTATTTAATACAGTGAATACCAAATCAGCATGTACAGAGACTGTTCATTGCAGATAAACATTTTTGTTGCTATTATGAGAAGATAATTCTAAGAGTTCGTGTGAATTAAGTATAACATCGGAAAAATTTTATCTACACCTAGGCGTATATAAACTAACAAAGGACTTCATCTTCAAACAGTCAACAGAGTTTTAACAAAATACCTCAATAAAACAATGAATGCTGTACCACGTATAAACTCAGACATTTCTAAAGCCATATCAGATGTAGACTTAGCACTGATTCGTATGATTTATAAAACGTTTGGTCATAGTAGTACATAATCGCGTTACCCAGGAATAAGTAAACTTTTATATGGTGTATGGTGAGCGGTGAGCGGGGAGGGGATCTTACTGATCTTATATATACTGTCATTTTTGTCAGTGCCGACTTCTACCTACCAGCCTTATCGATACAGCTAATCTGCTGACAAAATGGCGATGAATATTCCATTTATTTCGGGCGTGCATTCGGATTGTTTTTAATCCATGTTCCAATATTTTGGCTGACAACCTTCCTGCCATTCCGAAGGTGAGTCGCTTGCAGGTTTTTGAATCACTTTACACACTGTGGAGTAGACGCGCATGCGTCAGAGATAACACTGTCGGTAACAACTGCGTCAGCCATAGAGGCGTTTAAAAGTACAACAAAGCAAGCGCAGAATCAATTAATTAACAGTGGCCAGGCGGGGTAGCCTCGCGGTCTCCGCGCTTTGCCACGGTTCTCGCGGCTGCCCCCGTCGGAGCTTCGAGTTCCTCCACAGGCATGGGTGCGTGTGTTGTCCTTAGGGTAAGTTAGTTTAAGTTATATTAAGTAGCGGGTAAACCTAGGGACCGATTACCTCAGCAGTTTGGTCCCTAAGTAATTTACCACCAAATTCACTGTGCTTACGAAGGGTGTTGTTGCTGATTATGAATGGCATGAAGACTTAGATTATTTCCTTTGAGAGCGCAGCTGAGCAGATTGTAAGCACATGTATTCTCACAGCTTCCTTGACCTCTGAATCCCAGTAGAGTGGGCTGTGGTCATTGTCTTAACTTTAATGTAATCCATGGAATGGCCAGTGGAAGTACGATGTTCAGTCACTGCTGATTTATTAGGCTGTACAAGGGGTATGTATCGCTGGTGTTCAATGCAATGTTCTTTTACAGTGAGTGTTGTTTGTCCTATATCTATGACTAACGCTCTTGATACCAACAGCGTATCTCTGAGACATGCGCGTTTACTCCACAGTATATAAAATGATTTAAAAACTATATGAGCGACTTACCCTGAGAGTGACAGAACGGTTGTCAGACGAAATATCGGAACACAATAAAACATATCCAGGATGCATGCCGAAAAATGATGGAATAGTCGATCCACCAGGAATACTTCAAGAAACACATAGCAATGAATGTCTTTCCTTCGGCCTACCTTCTAAAGGGATGTTCCACGCAGTGCATGTACGATGTATAGGTAAATTACAAGCATCGTTCTAGCCCTCCATAACGTTATCTCTCAACAAAACAACTCAAGCCCACATGTTTTCCGTAGTTTCCGTGTTCCACTCTTTTATTAGACAACATGTTCTCCAAATCTCTCACCCACAGAAAACATCTGGTCATGTCAGTCATTGTCTTTGATGAACTGAGACGTATCTGGCGCAAAATGGCATTGCGTAGCTGTATCTGTCATCGAAGCTCAGTCTTACTCGATACCCAACAGGATTAGAGATACTGATTTCTTAGGCTGTAGAAGGGGACGTTTCTGACAGAGGTGGCTGCTCTGTGTACCAAACTTTTCACCCTGCAAAACCACAAATCACATACAAATTCAGTCATGTATTCTTACCACTAAACTGTATACACAAAATAAGTTGATTTTAGTTATTTGCTTTCCTTCATGGCGTTGCAGTATTAATGGACATCAGTAAATCGGTTATTTATTACCTTAGTTAATACCACGTGAGAATTTTCTGCATAGCAATCTAAAAAGACCTGAGCGATAATCCGCGTTCTGGCCGTGATGGGTCAGTCGGGACCGACCGATCGTCCTCTCTTCCTCTATCAATGGCGTTCTTGGAGCATCAGGCTAAGACATGACATTATCATGCGTAGATCTGCCGTTAAGCTGGCTAGTTCACTTAAAAAGTCATGGAGCAGGTGAAGAATGACTTCATAGATCACAACGTGATGCGTTTCAGAACTACAGACTACTGTAGTCTGTCATCTCTTGTTGCGAACACATATGGTAACGTTGCTGTCCTTGTGACACGTTTACACCTGGATCTCTGAAGATGGAAATAATTCTGAAACGCGCCGCGTTGTGATCAATAAAGTCATTATTCACCTGTTATATGATTTTTATGCGCCCTAGCCAGTTTAACAGCAGATCTACGCATAATTACTAGAATTGTCGCTAGCCTCCTGTGTGAGTTTGTTACTCCTTCATTACAATGACGTAATGTCCTAGTCTAATGGGTGACGGTCTCACACAGAGTGAGGCGCTGCGCAGTGGTTAAAGCACTGAACTCGCGTTCAAAGAGAATGATGTTCGCATTCCCTCTGAAACAAAGGTTTACCGTGTAGTTCCTTTATCTACATTTGCATGTCTACTCTGTAATTCGCACGTAACTGCCTGCGAGAGGATTCATCGAAACACTTTCAAGCTATTCCTCTACCGTTCCGCCATCGAAGAGCTCAAGGGAAAAACAAGCACTTCATTTTTCGGTGCAAGCTCCGATTTCTCTTATTTTATAATACGATGATTATTTATCCTAACGTCAACAAAATATTGTGGCATGCGGAGGAGAAGTTAGTGATTGAAATTTCGTGAAAAGATCTCGTAGGAACGTAAAACGCCATAATTTTTATAACTGCCACCCCAATTCGCGAAACATGTCCGTGACACAGTCTTCCTTATTTCGCGGTAATACATAACGAGCTGCCCTTCTACATCCGCATTTACATGATTAGTCTGCTATTCTCAGTAAAGTGCCTGGCAGAGGGTTCAATGAACCATCTTCAAGCTGTCTCTCTACCGTCCCACTCTCGAACGGCGTGCGGGAAAAACGAACACTTAAAATTTTTCTGTGCGAGCCCTGATTTCTCTTATTTTATCGTGATGATCATTTATCCCTAGCAGGTGGGTGCCAACAGAATGTTTTCGTAACCGGAGGAGAAAACTGGTGATTGAAATTTCATGAGAAGATCCCGTCGCAACGAAAAACGCCTGTGTTTTAATGATTGCCACTCCAATTCACGTATCATGTCTGTGGCACTATATACCCTATTTCGCGATAATACAAAACTAGCTTCCCTTCTTTGTACTTTTTCGATGTCATCCGTCAGTCGCACCAGATACGGATCCTACACCGCACAGCAATAATCAATACTCCAGAATAGGGCGGAAAAGAGTGGTGTAAGCAGTCTCTTTAGTAGACCTGTTGCAGCTTCTAAGTGTTCTGCCAATGAATCGCAGTCTTCGGTGTGCTCAACCGACAACATTATCTATGTGATCATTCAAATTTAGGTTATTTGTAATTGTAATCCCTAATTATTTAGTTGAATTTACAGCCTTCAGATTTGTGTGACTTATCGCGTAATGGAAATTTAGTGGATTTCTTTTAGTACTCATGTGAATAACTTCGGACTTTTCTTTATTCAGGGTCAATTGCCACTTTTCGCACTATACAGATAGCTTATCTAAATCATTTTGCAAGTCGTTTTGATCATCTGATGACTTTATAAGACGGTAAACGACAGCGTCGTCTACAAACAATCGAAGACGGCTACTCAGATTGTCACCTATATCGTTAATATAGATCAGGAGCAATAGAGGGCCTGGAACACTTCCTTGGGGAACGCCTGATATTACTTCTGTTTTAGTCGATGACTTTCCGTATATTGAACTATTTCGATGTCCTCCATCTATTCTATTTGGTAAGATCCCATACAGCACAGCATAGAACGAACAAGAGTAGGGTGGACAGTCTCTTTAGTAGACCTCTTACGTCTTCTAAGTTTTCTGCCAATAAAACACAGTCTTTGGTTCACCGTCCTGACAAATTTATCTGTCCAACTTGTTGTTCGTAACTGTAATCTCTAGGCATTTAGTTTGAACTGACAACCTAGATTTGTATGGTTTATCGTGTAACTGATTTTTAACGATTTTGTTTTGGTATTCTACTCACGTGGATGTCTCAAAAGTTAGAGTTAATTGGCGCTTTTGAGACCATACAGTTATATTTTCTTTTGATTTTAATAGACGGTAAATGACAGCATCATCTGCAAGCAGTTTACGCGGGCTGCTCATATTGTCTCCTAAATCGTTTATATAAATTAGCAACAGCAGAAGGCCTATAACGCATCCTTGGGGAACGCCAGATATTACTTCTGTATTACTCGATGGTTTTCCGTCTATGTAACTGGAGGTCACTAATCCAGTCGCCCACCTGAGATGATACTCCACAGCCACGCAATTTGATTGGAAGTCGCTTCTGAGAAACGATGACACAAGCATTCTGGAATTCTAAATGTATGCAATCACTTGAGATTCCCTGAATGATAGTTTCTGAAGCCGTGTTGACTGCGTGTCAATAGACCATGTTCTTGGAGGTAATTCCTGATGTTCGAACACAGTATATATTCCAAAATTCTACTGGGAATCGACAACAGTGATATTGGCCAGAGGATTACTCCTAACAACTTTCTTGAGCATTGGCGTTATCTGTGCAGCTAATCAGTCTTTAGGTACGGATCATTCGTTGGGCGAGGGGTTGCATACGATGGGTAAGTATGGATCTATTGTAGGAGTAGCAGCATACTGTCAAAGAATCTACGGGGGTCACTCCAAAATAAATGCACACTATTTTTTTAATCCATCTTTTATTCTAGTTTTTGAAAAAGTTTTACAGCGTGTGAATACACCCTTTAGGAACAATATTTTCATTTTTCCACATAATTTCTATCCCTCTCAACGCCATCTTGGAACCAGCGCCTGTATACCCGCACAGAAAAATTCTGGACCAACCTGTTGGAGCCACTGTTTGGCAGCGTGCACAAAGGAGTCATCATCTTCAAACCTTGTTCCACAAAGAGTGTCTTTCAGTTTCCCAAAGAGATGATAGTCACATGGAGCCAGGTGAGGACTGTAAGGCAGGTGTTTCAGTGTTGTCCATCCGAGTTTTGTGAGCCACTGTCAGCATCCTGGGAACCCACCTGGCACAAATCTTTTTTAACTCCAACACTTTCAGTATTCTGCAAACACTTCCTTCCCCTATCCCAACGTAGCGTTCACTGTGATGCGTCTGTCAGCAGTCACCAATACGTTAACTCTTTGCACATTGTGTGGAGTGTGTGCAGTACGAGGTCTGCCGCTGCGAGGACAATCCTCAAAGTTGCCGTACCTGCTTTCATCACGTAACCTGCTTGCCCACCGACTAACTGTACTGCGATCGACAGCAGCATCTCCATACACCTTTTACAACCTCTTGTGGATGTTTCCCACTGTCTCGTTTTCACAGCACAGGAATTCTATGACAGCACGTTGCTTGTGACGAACGTCAAGTATAGCAGCCATCTTGAAGACATGCTGTGATGGCGTCACTCACTCACGGGAACAGGTTGAACTAAGTTTGAAAACAAGCGGGAAGGATGAATCTGCACACTGTAAAACTTTCACACATGCAGAATGAAAACTGTATTTTTACAAAAATGGTGTGCGTTTCTTTTGGAGTGGCCTTCGTAAATGATACACAGTCTGGACCGGAAGACTTACCTTCATTGGTTTAAGCAGTGTCGCTGCACCGAGGATATCTACTTCTAAGTTACTCATATTCAAAGGTCTTCTTGCTTAAAATTCTGTATATCTACTTCCTGACCTCGTCGGTGTCTGGAAGCTCTGTAAACTGTTGGAGGAGAGGCGTGACCACTGTGGGGTGTCTGTGTGCGCAGGTCAGGGCCGCTTCCACTGGGTGCTCCAGCTGGTGTGCGGCGTGTGCCTGGCCACCACCCTGGTGACGATGCTCAGCACGGGCTACGCGCTGCCCTACGCCCAGTGCGACCTCCGGCTTGCGACGCAGGACAAGGGCGTACTCAACGCTATCTGCTATATCGGTGAGTACCGCCACCGCAGGCTGTGGAGCGTCGGAGTGTATCAGGCCCGTCTAGGCTGGTACTAAACTCAAGGTATTTTCCCAGACAGGTTAAAATATGCCATTGTCAGGCCGCTCTACAAAAAGGGGGCCACCACAGATGTCAATAATTATCGGCCAGTATCCTTGCTTACAGCATTTTCAAAAATCTTCGAGAAAGTAATGTACTGAAGGGTGATTATCCATCTCAACAGTAATGTGATACTTAATAAATCACAGTTCGGATTTCAAAAATGCTGTTCCACTGAGACAGCAATATACAATTTCACTGTCCAGATAATAGTCTTTAAATAATAAAATGTCACCAATAAGAATTTTCTGTGACTTGTCCAAAGCATTTGATTGTGTGAACCATGACATTATGTTACAGAGATTACAGTTCTATGGCATAAATGGAATAGCATGTGAGTGGTTTAAGTTGTACCTACAGTACTGGAAGCAAAAAGTTTCCTTAAATGGGTCAAGTGATTTAAATAAGTTTGCCACTTTATCTATCTGGGGTGAAATTACAGTAGGTGTTCCATGGGGTTCAGTTATGGGCCCCCTTCTGTTCTTGATATATGTGAACGACCTCCCTTCCTCTCTGCAACAGGAAGCTGAACTGACACTGTTTGCTGATGATACAGCTTCATTATTAATCCGGTAAAAGAAACTCCAACTGAAAAGGATACAAATAAGGTCTTCAGAAAATCATTAATTGGTTTTCTGCAAATGGGCTTGCTCTAAACTTTGAAAAAACACAGTGCAATCAATTTTCTGCTGCAAAAAGTACAGTTCCTTCAATAAATATAACACATCAACAGAAGTCAGTACACAGAGCAGAGCATACTAAGTTTTTGGGTGTACACATAGATGAGAATCTTAATTAGAAAATTCATACTTTGGATCTTCTAAAGCGACTAGGTTCAGCAACTTTTGCAATCAGGATAATTGACAATTTTGAGAAATTAGTAAGCTAATATACTTTGCATACTTTCACTCTCTGATGTCGTAAGGAATAATATTTTGGGGTAACTCAACATTTAGACAAAAAGTATTCACTGCTTCACTGCTCAAAAGAAAGTGGTTAGAATAATGTGTGGTTCGTAGTCGCACATCTTGTAGGCATCTTTTTATAAAATTGGGAATTCTTACAACAGCCTCACAGTACATTTACTCACTAATGAAATTAGTTCTCAATAACATGGACCAGTTTAAAAACGAGTGACATTCATGGTTATAATACCAGAAAAAAGAAAGACTTACACAATCCTTTACTCAACCTATCTTTGGCACAGAAAGGGGTAAAATATGCTGCTATAAAAATTGTCGACAAATTACCAGATGAAATAAAATGTCTGACCGACAGCAGTAATAGCTTCAAAAATAAATTGAAATCATATCTCCGTGACAACTCCTTCTATACCATAGATGAATTTTTGAATAGGAATAAAGGAATCTATATATATATTATATGCATTTTGTGCCATTTAAGGGAAAGGGGTAAATAATAGAAATATTAATCCTTAACTCTGTATTGTAATATATACATATTAAAAAATCTTGTTTCATATGTGCATTTCTTCTGCACTTGACACGTTCTACATCATAACGGCTACCGTACAGTGCGATTGATCAATGGAACACGCAACCGATTAACTATGTGAGTGATGCTTGAAGGGTATCCTTTTATAGTTTTTACGGTATTTTCATACAAGTTTTCTAGCGACCAAACAAATGAGAATGTCCCGATCATAATCGCCAATTGTCGCATCCAAAGGATACACACCTATAACAATAGAAAAGAAAAATGATAATTTTGTATTTCAATATTTTTCTACGTTACGGAAAGTTCTGCAAATAAAGAACATTTATTAAATATCCATCGCTTTAAATGATTGCATCAAGTCAATCGTCGTTTGGTAACGTTCGACCGCGTAAAAGATGATTTTCGAACATATAATTGTTAAATGGAAATAATCAGGTTCGTATTGCATTCAAGAAATAATCAACGATAGAGAGCACAAAACACTAGTTGGTTCAGTTACAAAAACAACACATCAACTTGTTTAAAACGGACAGAAAATGAAACTCATATATTAAATGAAACGGCAGAAATGAAAGGCAATCGTTTCTAAGAAAGTTGCACACTCCCTTGAATGAATAACATTATTATTGAACAGATAATATATAATTTACGAAACTTACTGCTAGTTCGGGCAACGGTCAGAAGAAGAAGAAGAAGGAACCAGGCACAGAGGAATAAATGACATTTAGCTGCCGGTGGCCATTGATTCACGTCAATGGAGAAGTTGAAAATTTGTGCTGATTTGGGATACGAACCCAGGTTTTCTGGTCACAAGGCAAATGCTCTGACCAGTATGCTATCTCAGCCTATCTGCAGAGTACTGACGTAGTGCTGCTGCCCATTAGCCACATTACTCACGACGTTTAGACAAACAAAGAGTTCGAGCATGTAACTGAAACGAGTCTGGCCAGTGATCCTTTCAGTGCAGATGTACACCATGCTCGAACTATCGCGAGAATAGATGAAACGCCGCGAGTAGTAAGGATCAAGGGGATGGATACTACGTCCGTAGTGAGGGGGTAAGTTGAGAATTTGGGACTGACGTGAGGCGTCCCAGGACAATCCGTGCAGTTGCACTGACCACTGTGTCCGAATGACTTAGTGGTAACAGTCAGCGTGCGGATCTGCTTGAGGCATCGGGTACTGCTCCGCTTACGGTGTTGTTTACTTCTGTGTCCGATATTCGTGCTGTATCCCCCATGGCGCACTCTTGCCGCCGAGTGGAAAATTTGTGCTTGGGTCTTATGGGACCAAAATGCTGTGGTCATCGGTCCGAAAGCTTACGCACTACTTAATATAACTTACGATAAGGACAACACACACACCCATGCCAGAGGGAGGACTCGAACCTCCTACGGGGGCAGCCGCGGGCCCGTGACACTTGAAGTTACATTCCAAACCGAAAATGCACGCCAGGCGCTTAATAAATCGAACAATTCATTCGCGACAAGTGATAGATATTCACTTCTCTATCACCAGCAGCACTGTCATCATTAAAATGACGACGGACTCGCTGACGTAGTTCGCCAACACGCACGCGGACTAAAATTCAAACACTGTGACGGGCATATTGAGGAGGTGACGGTAGACAATTCGGGTGTTTGAGCTCTCTTTCGAAGTGCCGTAAGATGTGGTCATTGATGCCTTCCTGTCCTACGACAACATTGTGTGCTACATCGCGGAAAAATGGCAGACGTTCAAGACATACCATGAGTTAAATGATGTGCGACAGATCAAGGTCAAACTGTCCAAACACGCATCATATCTGCTGACGGGTGGTGTGCGAGCCATCGTCATATATGATGACCAACTACAGACACGGGCAGGATATCGACAAAAGCGTCACATTAGGTTCGATTTCTCCATTGCTGTTCGCCTCAGATCCCTTCCAGTGACGCAGCTCCCAAAGTGACAGCCATTTCTTTACCAGACACCTACACCTTGGCCATGTGCAACTCGGATGCGTCACTTCAGTATACGCCTATGCTCCCGCCAGCACTCTCCCTCGGGAATGACGGGGTGGACGAGACCCCGCCGGCACCATCTCCTCTGATGGCGACGAGAACACTCCAGAGTTCGATGAACGGCCCGCCTACCACGATGCACATCGAACCGAGCGTGCTGACTAACTTCGCTTTTCTTCAGACGTACACAACATCGGACAACGAACAGCCACATTCCGAAGCAGAACAGCACTTCTGGAAGCAGCAGCCGCCCTGAAAACAGAAGAAGCTAAGTCTCACGGTCTCCAACGACACACTCCTTCACAAGGTATCGTAGATAGTGGACCAGATACCATATAGTGATCTCCTTTCAACCATCCCGACGACGTAAGAGGCCACTCCTGATGTTCTATCTGGGGAGTATCCTGCAATCCCAAGAGACAGTGATGGATCTCTTGGAGGGATTTTCCCAGATCCCACCATCCCTATCCCTCGATGGGTGCGACGACTGCCATTGGTTTCGATCTCCTGGGATGATGATGTAGACAACAGAGCAGATCAGGGTGCTGGCCCACCTGTCTGGGAATGCCCCAATGTGGCGCCTGACCCGCTTCCACCAATGACTGCGACCACAGTGGCTGCACTGGATATTTCATGCCAGCTAGACATCTCTGCATGATCCTCCCTGCTAACAGGGTAGCATGTTCAAAACACTCCCGCATTGCAACGATTAATCTGGCCACGATTCAGGCACCACATAAATTGTAAATGTTCAGAGACACGATTTACACTGCTGATGCTGTCATTGCCTCCCCTCCAAGAAGTGATCGCTGCTGATATCTACACTCCTACTGTCTACATGGCCCACATTTTACATGCTTCTGACAATGGCAGTGGACTGGAAATCGTCCTCCATGCAGGACTCCCCGCTGAAGATGTAGTGTACCTTCCTAATGCTAGGGGTATGGCCTGCACACTGTTCACCATCTGCTCCTAAATGTATATGTACCGCCTGTCTGCAGTTGACATCGCGAACAGCACACCTTCTTTGCTGAAGTAATAACGCCGCTTTTTGAGGGTTGCCTAGATGATCTGGTCCTTGGTGGGGATATCAGCTCCACAAAAGGGCCTACTGAGGAACTCCCTAAGATTCCCTGTCTGTGGCCCTCTTTGTCATCATCACCCGACTTCAGCTTATCGACACACAGACAAAGGTTCATGGCACCCACGTGGGTTTCACATACTACATGGACGCACTCATACAGTCGCCTCGACCACATCTACCTCACATGTTCCCTTGCTGGCGACACTTGACATGCTAAAGTTTGGCTTCTGGCTGTCTCCGACCACGAGGGCTGCCTCTGCGATGTCGCACTCACCCGCCAGTGTGTGTGGCAGAGTCGTGGCGTGTGGAAATTAAATGTTCCTCACCTGACTGTGACTGACTGCTGAGGCATCGTGGGCTCCCTGTCGATGATGTCACCCTGCCTAGTCATCCACCTTATACTGTTGCCTATTTTGTGCAAAACTGGCTCTACACAGGGAACTGATAGGATATGGCAAAGACATCAAGGCTTGGAATGCGAGCAGCATGGACTTTTACTACTCGATCCTATGTGACTGCACTTTGGTGGCATTCTCTCCCATCCATCATGTGATAGTGCATCATGATGAAGTGCGGATCACTTCACTCATATGATGACACTTGGAAGGTACCCTTGTCAGGTCCTCCACCCATGAATAAATGTCTCATGATATGCCATCGATGTGCCACCTCGTCGCAGAACGCTGATGTCGACGTCGAGGTCTCATACACAACCTCACCAATGCAGAAGAATGATGATATACTACGTAATGCGCCACTGTTCACACTTTCCATTCCCATTCCACCGAGCTGTGTGCTGCCTTCCTACATCACCCAACTGTAATTGGGGAGGTAGCAGCACTCACTGTAAACGCCATCCCCGAGGATGCACCTCAAGAACTTCAGGAAGACGTGACCATCGATTAAGTCCTAAACGCTTTTAAGGTGGAAGCCACCAATAAGTCGCCCAGACCTGATGCCTCCCCTCGAATCTCGCAAGTGTCTTTAGCTATCTGTTGGTACCTGCTTGGACGTCCATCTGTCGTGAACTGACGTCTCCAAAACGACGATCCCAGCCACTTTCCTCGATGGGGTCATTATCCCTGTTCCTAAACTGCATGAGTGATCACGGACGTGTGATTACTGGCCAATCACCCTACTCAACAGTGACATGAAAATTTTTACGCCTTTGTTGGCATCATGACTGAAGACGGTAGTACAATATGTCATGTAAGGTACATGACGTATTGTACTACCGTCGTCAGTAGATTTAGTACATTCTTCGTAGATTAATGTTTTCTGTACGCATATACGTTATTATATCTAGACTGACTGTAATCAAGTCATACCATGCACTTGGCAGATGTCGCGACCTGGCGAGTGCGATAATGTCCCTGTAATGATGAAGGCCCATATGATTGCTGTTGTCACCAACCAGGAAAACATGCAATATCTGCATACCTGAGCAAATGTATGTAATAGGGGAGAAGTGTCTTAATTGCAAAGAAAGAATTTCCATTGGCTTATAATTCTCTCTGTTGGCATCTCTCTGTTGGCAAGACGCCAGATAAATTTAATTAAAAACATAAAAACACAAATGTCCTGTTGCTTCTTTGGTCCCTCTCTTGACTTCACGATCGCGACCGACAGACAAAAGTAAGCCTATTTTGTGCAAATAAGGACCGCAGTTAAACTGTTTGTAGCTGATGAATTTGTACGTCAATCATCTGGGATTCTTGAGCACGTAATACAATTCATGTCGTGTTTATATATCTCGTGTTACCTCTACTCCATTCACAAGGCAGCGATGAGGCGCTACAGAACAGACCCATTGTCCAGCATCACAATGGTTAGTCATACTTTAGACATGTGCTAGTGTTGGTTGTGTTGCCATTATATTCTAAGAACAATGTTCAATACAGGTTACTGTGTGTGTGTATTGCGTATTGGACCTAGAAACGATGGAGCCCTCAGTGGTTCACAACCCCACAACAGGACACATCAGTCCACGTGCCCCTACTCCGCCCCATACCAAACCCAGGGTTATTTTTACGGTCCCCAGAGGACACATCCCCCCTCCACCCCCCCCACCCCCCGCCCGGAACGTCTCATACCAGACGAATGTAACCCCAAATGTTTGCTTGGTAGAGTAATTATGGTGTACGCGTACGTGGAGACAGTGTTTGCGTAGCAATTGCTCTGACATAGTGTAACTGAGACGGAATAAGGGGAACCAGCCCGCATTCGCCGAGTCATATGGAAAACCGACTTAAAAACCATCCACAAGTTGGCCGGCACACCGGACCTCGACACTAATCCGCCGCGCAGAATCGTGCTGGGGACCGGCACGCCTTCCCACTGGGGAAGCAGCGCGTAGTACAAAATGCATTGTTTGAGTTTGAATCGAAGTAATGGAACTGCAGCGGATATGGAAGCATTATACACTCAGCCGTAAATGTATACGTAGTACTCATATTATGATCCAGAGCCCCTGCAGGCGAACAATACTGACCAGTGCAAAAGACGTTTTGAACAGTCCCTGTAAACAAACAGTGTGCATTGCTATGTACTGTAGGGTAGTATATGATAATAGAATTGTTGCACTAATCTCCGTAAGTTTTCGTTATTAGTGTCCTGCCATAGTCAGAGTTTACTCCTGGAGGAAGTGGCAGGAGAGGCCACAGCACTGTCATCATTGAGTGAAACCGGTTTCTTTACAAACCCAACATACATATTAGGTCTACAACTTTGCTTCCGTCGTTTTTTCTCATTGTTCAAGGCTTTATTGTGAAGAACTTACAAAACATTTACGATTCAAAATATTGGCCATCGCTGGGCACAACTTTCTCCCATCTTTCGGTAAGCGTACGAATCCAGCGGCGGATGTACTGAGCGTCGTTTGAGGGGATCCATGTATCGATCCGTTTAAATGATCTGAAACGCTCGTCAGCCAGGCCGAGTGCCATTGATTGGAAAAGGGTGGTAGTCAGAGGAAACAATGTCTGGAGAATACGGCGGGTGGGATGGCACTTCAACGTTTCCAAGTATCGTTTTGACGCGTTTTGTGACAAGAGTTCGAGCACTGTCGCCATGCTGCAAAATCGCCTTTTCATGTCTATCGCTGTAATGCG
This sequence comes from Schistocerca cancellata, assembly GCF_023864275.1. Classification (NCBI taxonomy): domain Eukaryota; kingdom Metazoa; phylum Arthropoda; class Insecta; order Orthoptera; family Acrididae; genus Schistocerca; species Schistocerca cancellata. Next base: position 826,446,578 of record NC_064626.1, read on the forward strand.
GCCGATTATCTTTCAGTGCTCGGCTCAGACACATCAGTTACTTTCGATAGCGATTTTCTGTGATTGTTTCCGTCAGTTTCAGTAGCTTTTAAAACCTTCTCTCTTCCACCATCACGCTGGTCTCCGACATCAAAATCGCCGTCCTTGAAGTGTTGAAACCATTCTTTGCACTTTCTTTCACGAACAGGTGCCTCACCATGGGTCTTACCCAGCATTTTATGAGCCTCAGCTGCAGATCTATTCATATTAAAGCAGAAAATTAAAACTTCGCGCAAATGGTGAGAATTGGACTCGTAAGGTGACATATTCAATCGAGAATAACTTTATGTTTCAATCACAAATGGACCGACATTTTGATGGTATTATGTTTTCCAAATGCCTAATATTATTTTATGTCCGCAGTTCGCGGTCTTGCGGTAGCATTCTCGCTTCCCGCGCACGGGGTCCCGGGTTCGATTCCCGGCGGGGTCAGGGATTTTCCCTGCCTCGAGATGACTGGGTGTTGTTGTGTCGTCTTCATCATCATTCATCCAGCTACGGTCGGAGGAAGGCAATGACAAACCACTTCCGCTAGGACCTTGCCTAGTCTCCTGCATCGTTCCCTACGCTCCTCGGTGTATGGGACCCCACCATCATCATCAGTATTATTTTATGACACTTACGATCTATCAACTGCACCACCACTTGTCGTTTCCGTCATCATTTGCAAAACGGTGGAAGCAAAGTCATAGATGTAATGAAACTGTGGGAATAACAGATTAAAATGCATCTGTCAGTTCGTCGAACTGAAAAACCGATGAATGTAGCAACATAAAGACTTCTTTTTTACAGGATGTGTAGAAGTGCGGGGGTTTCTGAAACCACATGTGAATGTTTATATAGGGGTTCAAATGAGTCACAACGCGGTTTCCTAGTTACGAGTCCGTTTTGTACATCAGTTAAACAACTGTCAATGTATTTCTAATTTGTTCAGTTTCATCTACGCTGTGATTTTGTGTGCGCATGCCACTACCTCTCTTTTTTCTTCGTTATCATTGTCATATATTCTGTCTCTAATTATCGCTGGCTCTCAACCACTTCCATTTTCTCTTCATTCCCCATCCCCTTCCCCCCCCCCTGGCATTTCTCCTTCACTCTTTTCCTAGAACTCTTCTGTTACTGTCAACGACGTTCCACCACTATTCAGTCCTCCTTTCTCTCACACTGCCATTGTCTCCTTCGCTCTTTGTATAACACTGCCACTGACTATTATCTTCCGGTATTTATTACTTTTGGGTCTCTTTCCCAATGCCACAGGCCTCTTTTCTCTCAGCACAAAAAGAGCAATAATATTCACATGTCAAAATTTTTCGGAAAATTTTTAAAGGTACTGAGGAAAGTAGAACGAGGCAGCCGGTAGCTCACTTTTCAGTCACGGTCTTTTAAATAAACAAAATCATATTCGCAATTATTATGCTCCGACAGGAGCATCTTTCCGCTGTTTCCCTTATTTCCCTGCTGCAGCAGGGTGTGTAACTCATTTGAAAAGAAATATCAGTAATATTTAGATAGTTTACTTATATGAAATTGGACTAACGCAAGACTAATTCTACCTTCCAGACCAGATTTTACGAGGAAAAGAATTTTGCATGTACTTCAGTACTACAGCATGGGGTTTCCAGATGATAAAGGAGATACGCCACGATATATTCCTCTGTGTTACGCCAGTTTATTTACTCCGTTTTCGCCTCACACCTGATTTTAAGTGTACAAGTAGGATAGTTTCGAGCCTCTGTATCTTGGAAATGAGTAAAGATTTCGAAAGATATCGAAAATTTTCAAGGTTGTTAGAGATCGGGATCTTAGGACTATAGCGTCAAGATTTCAGCCATTTGCTGTGCATAGCCGGCTTGGAATCCTCGGGTAACTTTCGGTCCTCTGGTGACGGCGAAAAATAATAAAGAAAAAAGATTTTTTGTGGGGTTGTCCGAGGAAGCCTCCATGAACTAATGGTGCCTCCATAAGTCCCATCAAGCCCACCCTAAACCACATCAAATGCAAAAAGTTTCACCCTAATTTTGCCGTTGGCCTCAGCAGAAGGAAGTGTGTAATATTCATACTTTGACTCTGTGCTGTAGGATAACGACACTAAAACTATCATTCTGTTGGCTATATAAATGGTCGCTAGCCCAAGGGCTATCCAGAACGCTTGACCCTATCTTTTTATCACCAATAGAATCTGAGGTATGAGAACCGGAAAATCCCGTTTTTATGCGCGGAGTTTTGGAAACATATTGGGTACGCATGATGACGCATGCATACCGATTACCGCTTGTTGCCGCCTCAGCAACTCTTCTGAGTTGTTGGTCACTTCACTCTCCTAATTCTCTTATCCTGTCTCGATTGAACTATGGAAGTCTGGTTCTATCGTTGCTGCATCTTTTTAAACCCATTTCCATACTGTGCGGTGAGACATATCCTGCGCCTTTCGGATGAACTTCGTAAATAGCCTCATAACAGAGGCTGCAGCGACTCCAGCTATTAGTTAACTTCGCAGTCCATACATGTAGTCACAGAGACCATCCGAACCATCAGATTTCTTGGAAGATAGAAGGACACAACCACCACAAATACGCTCTCGATCTAGTGTCGTGATATTACTTCGTGCACAATCCATCCTCTCTAAACTACAAGTGATCTTTCGGAACCTCTTCACAGGCTTAGACGAACATTCTCTTGACGGGGACCTAGCCCATGACTTCGTCAAGATGTGTTGACTTCGTCAACATCTATCCTTAAGCACAAAAGACATAAAGATAAAACAATATATTCTAATATGACTTTTTTGTTCAAGGATGAACGAATTCCCGATTTCGGAAATTACGTACATTGATGTATTATGCGTTGATGGCCGAATGGACAATGCCTATCTCTCTCTCTCTCTCTCTCTCTCTCTCTCTCTCTCTCTCTCTCTCTAGGTAGTGAACAACATCCCCACTATAGGAATGCAGTGTCCTTACAAAAGTACCAGTAGCCTTTATAAAAACCCATTGATACATCTCCACATGCTCCTGTGAGACTTTCCCCACTTGCAGCTACTCTTTGAGCGGTTTACTAGCTATGAATCAGTACTATGAAAGACACCAAATGGAATTGTTCATTCACGACTTGATTTCTGTGCATCAAAACACTGGAAGGCCGAAGCTATTTCTCAAGAGTTCCTGGACAATAGATCATTTAACCAAGGAAGCAACGCAGATGGACGCCTCGAATCGAAGTTACCGAAACCTAACTTACGGACAACCCTGTATTGACAACTCCTAGCGTCATGTAAAAGGGTGTGGTTCAAATGGTTCAAATGGCTCTGAGCACTATGGGACTCAACTGCTGTGGTCATAAGTCCCCTAGAACTTAGAATTACTTAAACCTAACTAACCTAAAGACATCACACACATCCATGCCCGAGGCAGGATTCGAACCTGCGACCGTAGCGGTCGCGCGGTTCCAGACTGGAGCGACCAGAACCGCTCGGCCACTCCTGCCGGCAAAAGGGTGTGGAACCTCCGAACAAACTGACATAAAATATTCTACAACTGCGGGGCTGTCTACACACAGAATGTCTCACCGAAAGTCTAATATTCTTTGCCTATCCCCACTGGCTTCATTAGAACTACTCATGAACACGTTTCTAAATAAGTCGCTCCACTTTCACTGTGGTCCTCCTTCATCAGTGCCGCACATTTTGAGAAGAGTGATTATTTTTTCCACGATAAGGCAAACAATATTCATTACGCAAAATTTTGGGTAATAACGTTCAAGCAGGTGACCAGGTTTTACACTTTATCCGACTGTGCGACGTGTATAATCTTACCTGAAGGTCAGACAGTATGGTCTTGCCGGCTTCCAAGTATGGTTGGCTGGTCGCTTCCCAGCACATTCTGTCACAGAGGGCCATCGCCTGCCCCTTGCTGGCAGGTCGGCTTGAGATCCTGACTTGCTATTTCGTCTATTTTTCTTCATTGCAATCCTAGTAATATTATACTGACCTGACTACCTTCTTAGTGGTATTTTACAATGACTGGATGGGAGAGAGAGGTGTCGCGAGTGTGTTGCAGAAGGCCCGATTAATTCCTCCCTACTCCACGGTACTTTACTCTTCTTTTATACCTAGTTTCATCCCTACAGTATTCTACATTTTTTACATTCCATATGAACATAGGTGGGAATTTAAGGAGATGGGACCTGGATAAACTGAAAGAACCAGAGGTTGCACAGAGTTTCAGGGAGAGCATAAGGGAACAATTGACAGGAATGGGGGAAAGAAATACAGTAGAAGAGGAATGGGTAGCTTTGAGGGATGAAGTAGTGAAGGCAGCAGACGATCAAGTAGGTAAAAAGACGAGGGCTAGTAGAAATCCTTGGGTAACAGAAGAAATATTGAATTTAATTGATGAAAGGAGCAAATATAAAAATGCAGTAAATGAAGCAGGCAAAAAGGAATACAAACGTCTCAAAAATGAGATCGACAGGAAGTGCAAAATGGCTAAGCAGGGATGGCTAGAGGACAAATGTAAGGATGTAGAGGCTTATCTCACTAGGGGTAAGATAGATACTGCCTACAGGAAAATTAAAGAGACCTTTGGAGATAAGAGAACCACTTGTATGAACATCAAGAGCTCAGATGGAAACCCAGTTGTAAGCAAAGAAGGGAAAGCAGAAAGGTGGAAGGAGTATATAGAGGGTCTATACAAGGGCGATGTACTTGAGGACAATATTATGGAAATGGAAGAGGATGTAGATGAAGATGAAATGGGAGATACGATACTGCGTGAAGAGTTTGACAGAGCACTGAAAGACCTGAGTCGAAACAAGGCCCCCGGAGTAGACAACATACCATTAGAACTACTGACGGCCTTGGGAGAGCCAGTCCTGACAAAACTCTACCATCTGGTGAGCAAGATGTATGAAACAGGCGAAATACCCTCAGACTTCAAGAAGAATATAATAATTCCAATCCCAAAGAAAGCAGGTGTTGACAGATGTGAAAATTACCGAACAATCAGTTTAATAAGTCACAGCTGCAAAATACTAACACGAATTCTTTACAGACGAATGGAAAAACTGGTAGAAGCCAATCTCGGGGAAGATCAGTTTGGATTCCGTAGAAATACTGGAACACGTGAGGCAATACTGACCTTACGACTTATCTTAGAAGAAAGATTAAGGAAAGGCAAACCTACGTTTCTAGACTTAGAGAAAGCTTTTGACAATGTTGACTGGAATACTCTCTTTCAAATTCTAAAGGTGGCAGGGGTAAAATACAGGGAGCGAAAGGCTATTTACAATTTGTACAGAAACCAGATGGCTGTTATAAGAGTCGAGGGACATGAAAGGGAAGCAGCGGTGGGGAAGGGAGTAAGACAGGGTTGTAGCCTCTCCTCGATGTTATTCAATCTGTATATTGAGCAAGCAGTAAAGGAAACAAAAGAAAAATTCGAAATAGGAATTAAAATACATGGAGAAGAAATAAAAACTTTGAGGTTCGCTGATGACATTGTAATTCTGTCAGAGACAGCAAAGGACCTGGAAGAGCAGCTCAAAGGAATGAACAGTGTCTTGAAAGGAGGATATAAGATGAACATCAACAAAAGCAAAACGAGGATAATGGAATTTAGTAGAATTCAATCGGGTGTTGCTGCGGGAATTAGATTAGGAAATGTGATGCTTAAAGTAGTAAATGAGTTTTGCTATTTGGGGAACAAAATAACTGATGTTGGTCGAAGTAGAGAGGGTATAAAATGAAGACTGACAATGGCAAGGAAAGCGTTTCTGAAGAAGAGAAATTTGTTAACATCAAGTATAGATTTAAGTGTCAAGAAGTCGTTTTTGAAAGTATTTGTATGGGTGTAGCCATGTATGGAAGTGAAACATGGACGATAAATTCTTTGGACAAAAATAGAATAGAAGATTTCGAAATGTGGTGCTACAGAAGAATGCTGAAGATTAGATGAGTAGATCACATAACTAATGAGGAGGTATTGAACAGAATTGGAGAGAAGAGAAATTTGTGGCACAACTTGACTAGGAGAAGGGATCGGTTGGTGGGGCATATTCTGAGGCATCAAGGGATCACCAGTTTAGTATTGGAGGGCAGCGTGGAGGGTAAAAATCGTAGAGGGAGAGCAAGAGATGAATACATTAAACTGATTCAGAAGGATGTAGGTTGCAGTAGGTACTGGGAGATGGAGAAGCTTGTACAGTATAGAGTAGCATGGAGAGCTGCATCAAACCAGTCTCAGGACTGAAGACCACAACAACAACAACATGAACATAGGTAGGGTCGATTTGGTTGCCAATCTAGTTCATCTGAGAAAAGTATTATTGCTTTGATACTCTAAGAATGGGCAGGCTGATCACAAAATAGTTTGGTCCAATTAGACCATCAATTCAGTACAGTTCAGTACAACATCTAAAAGTTTGAAGGTGAATATTCTAGGATAGTTCGAAACGTGCTTGGTACGAGTATCAGTTCGAGTTCACAACTAACTGTGATCACTCACTTTTATTAATCTTTGCACTATACGTTTCGAAGGAATATACCGTAATCTTAAGAAGTATTTATTTAAAGTGACGAAACAGATGATTTGTTCAAATTGTTGTCTAGGCAACTAGTGAAACTGTTTTTCGTTAGTCAAAATCTGGTTTCGTGAGCCGTATTTACCCTGTGCTATTCACTCTTTACAGACTGATAGTCTCCTCTTGCTTCTGTCAATCGAAAATGAATTGTGCAGTTAAGAACTGAAAAAGTAGTCTGTGATCACTGCAGGACAGCGCTGTATAGGTTGCCCTGAAAATTCTATGCAGGCTACAAATCGTATGTTTGGTTAATAATTATGTCTTCCTGATGATGGACGTGCCGCTAAAGAGGACTTATTGAACGCAGTTTTCCGAAATTCCTTCACCAGGGAAGACGAATGGAATATTCCAGAATTTGAAACACCAACTGGCATGAGTTTCTTAGAAGTAGATACCTTAGGGGTTGCGAAACAACTCAAATCGCTTGATACGGGCAAGTCTTCAGGTCCAGATTGTATACCGATTAGGTTCCTTTCAGATTACGCTGATACAATAGCTCCCTACTTAGCAATCATATACAACCGCTCGCTCACCGATAGATCTGTACCTACAGATTGGGAAATTGCGCAGGTCGCACCAGTGTTTAAGAAGGGTAGTAGGAGTAATCCATCGAACTACAGACCTGTATCATTGACGTCGGTTTACAGTATGGTTTTGGAGCATATACTGTATTCAAACATTATGAATCACCTCGAAGGGAACGATCTATTGATACGTAATCAGCATGGTTTCAGAAAACATCGTTCTTGTGCAACACAGCTAGCTCTTTATTTGCACGAAGTAATGGCCGCTATCGACAGGGGATCTCAAGTTGATTCCGTATTTCTAGATTTCCGGAAAGCTTTTGACACCGTTCCTCACAAGAGACTTCTAATCAAGCTGCGGGCCTATGGGGTATCGTCTCAGTTGTGCGACTGGATTCGTGATTTCCTGTCAGGAAGGTCGCAGTTCGTAGTAATAGGCGGCAAATCATCGAGTAAAACTGAAGTGATATCAGGTGTTCCTCAGGGAAGCGTCCTGGGACCTCTGCTGTTCCTGATCTATATAAATGACCTGGGCGACTGTCTGAGCAGTTCTCTTAGGTTGTTCACAGATGATGCTGTAATTTACCGTCTTGTAAGGTCATCCGAAGACCAGTATCAGTTGCAAAGCGATTTAGAAACGATTGCTGTATGGTGTGGCAGTTGGTAGTTGACGCTAAATAACGAAAAGTGTGAGGTGATCCACATGAGTTCCAAAAGAAATCCGTTGGAATTCGATTACTCGATAAATAGTACAATTCTCAAGGCTGTCAATTCAACTAAGTACCTGGGTGATAAAATTACGAACAACTCCAGTTGGAAAGACCACATAGATAATATTGTGGGGAAGGCGAGCCAAAGGTTGCGTTTCATTGGCGGGACACTTAGAAGATGCAACAAGTCCACTAAAGAAACAGCTTACACTACACTCGTTCGTTCTCTGTTAGAATATTGCTGCGCGGTGTGGGATCCTTACCAGGTGGGATTGACGGATGATATCGAAAGGGTGCCAAAAAGGGCAGCTCGTTTTGTATTATCACGGTCAATACTGCGATTCGAACGCGTCCACATTGTTAGTTTGTACCACGAAGTGTCCAGGCATCTCGGAGTGAACCAAAGCGATGTTGTTCGAACGTGGAGGAGATAAAGAGAGACAGGAACTGTCGATAACATGCCTCGCTCAGGCTCCCCAAGGGCTACTATTACAGTAGATGACCGCTACCTACGGATTATGGCTCGGAGGAACCCTGACAGCAACGCAGCAACGCCACCATCTTGCATAATGCTTTTTGTGCAGCCAGAGGACGTCGTGTTACGGCTCAAACTGTGCGCAATAGGCTGCATGATGCGCAACTAGACTCCCGACATCCATGGCGAGGTCCAGCTTTTCAACCACGACACTATGTAGCGTGGTACAGATGACTCCAACAACAGCCGAATGGACCGCTCACGACTGGCATGATGTTCTCTTCACCGATGAGTGTCGCATGTACTTTCAACCAGACAATCGTCAGATACTTGTCTGGAGGCAACCCGGTCAGGCTGAACGCCATAAACACACTGTCCAGCGAGTGCAGGAAGGTGGAGGTCCCGCGCTGTATTGGGGTGGCATTATGTGGGGCCGACGTACGCCTCTAGTGGTCATTGAAGGTGCTGCAACGGCTGTATGATACGTGAATGTCATCGTCCGACCGATAGTGCAACAATATGGGCAGCATATTGGCGAGGCATTCGTATTCATAGACGACAACTCGCGCCCCCATCGTGCACATCTTGTGGATGACTTCTTTCAGGATAACAACATCGCTCGACTAGAGTGGCCAGCATATTCTCCAAGCATGAACCCTATAGAACAAGCCTGAGATAGATTGAAAAGGGCTGTTTATGGACGACGTGACCCACCAACCACTCTGAGAGATCTACGCCGAATCGCCGTTGAGGAGTGGGACAATCTTGACCAACAGTGCCTTGATGAACTTGTGGATAGTATACGACGAATACAGGCGTGCATCAATGCAATAGGGCGTGATACTGGCTATTAGAGGTAGAGGTGTGTGCAACAATCTGGACCACTACCTCTGAAGGTCTCACTGTATGGTGGTACAACATGCAATGTATGGTTTTCATGAGCAATAAAAAGGGCGGAATGATGTTTATGCTGATCTCTATTCCAATTTTCTGTACAGATTCTGGAGCTCTCTGAACCGAGGTGATGCAAAACTTTTTTTGATATGTGTGCGAAGAGTAGGGATTCGAGAAAAATCTCTCAAAGTCACTTCTCTAAATTGTGTATTGGATGCTCTCGGACGATTACGATTTGCCTTCTGATCGCTCCATATGCTCAATGACAAAACGTGCCTCCAAACGAAAATATATTGATATTCCCCCTCCACCCCGTACTAAACTAATTTAACTTCTATTAACTGTGGTCAGCGTGATCGCGGATTTTTTTTTTTTTTTTTTTTTTTGAGCTTTCACATTACTTATGAGCGCCTTTCTATGCCATTTTAATTGATATCTTCGGAGACCAGTATTGGTTAATGTTATTTTACCTATAATGAAAATGGATTCGAGGTTAATTGCATTAGGTTAAGAACATTAATGCAGTCATCCTACATATTATGACATTAGTATGTGCACCAGTATTTAAGGTGAATCTGAACTTCACCGACAAAATTTCAAGGGTTTTTTGGGGACATTTTCTGAGTATTCTGGTATTAGAGGCCGGGTCTCCGGAGGCTAGTTACGAAGTTATTGCGTTTCGTTTGATTTCTCACCTCAATCTATCTTTTTGTCTGTATCACTCTGAAAATATCTGCACAACAATGCAAACGTTGACGGAATGCACTGTGTGTATTCTTTGGTAGCAAACTTTTTCCATTCACGCGAGATACTTACTGCTGACAACAGTAATGCTCAGATTAGTCTTCGGCCTAAAGTTTGGGTTCAGTGCTGCTCGGTTCTGTCTCCGGTTTATTTTTCTCGCAGTGTTAGTTGTACATTGTGATACACACGGTAGGGATAAGTATACTGATGAAGAATTATCGTATAGGCATTCCGCACAGGGTTCACTGAATCCAAAGGAAGAGCGTCACAACCCTTTTCTAAACGGCGACCACTTCACAATATACTTCTCTCAATTGTTTCGTATCAAGGTTGTTGCGTTACTGTGTGTTTAGTGTATAAATTTTGGTTTTGCGTGTTACATGCTTTTTCACTGTTCTGAAGGCATTTTTATAGAAACGAAGGTAAATGGGATAACAAACCGAGTAGGTTAAGTATTACGCTGTAACGAGCTACCGGCGAGCAAGAGTTTTTTCTACCAAAATACCCACGAAATGTCACTAAACGGCCACCTAAATTTTATTGGTGGAGTTCGGTTTCAGTCTGTGAAATTTTTTTTAAACGTACGTGCCGATCTGCATTTAGTCGTTAATTCATGACAGGTATAGCAACGTAGGAAAGAAGCTGCATGGAACGACAGGCTCAGCTGAATCTCCCATACACTAAATAGTGCAATTTTTCTTTCCTTCTTCCTTGGGGAGTTCGTCCCGATTCAACGCGGGGACGGTCGTGTTATTATTTATTTGGCAGTGTTAACTGCAGAGGGTGGCCGGATGCCCAACCTGGCGCCACCCCGAACTCCCCTGGGACGGAACTAGTGTTCCCCGGCTGTCTGCGTCTAGTGTAAGCCACGGAATAGTGTGAACGTTTTCGAAAGTCTGCGAGTCGTGTGACTGAGGCGGAGCGTGGGGACCAGCCTGGTATTCACCTAGCGGGATGTCGAATATCGCCTAAAAACCACATCCAGGCTGGCCAGCATACCGGCCCACGTCGTCAATCCGCCGGGCGGATTCGATCTGGGCCTGCGCGTCTACCCGAGTCCAGGAAGCAGCGCATTAGCGCTCTCGGCTACCCTGGCAGGTTAAATAGTACAATTATACTGTGTTAAATACAGCGGTAAGGACGATTTAACAGTCCACAGGTGTACTGTCAGTACCTGGTGTCCCTGTTGGACACTATGGACCGGCAGTCAGTAAGTATGAGTGATGGATGCAGGAGTCCACTGCAGAATGATACAATGAATGGTTTTAGAAGTTTGTCTTGTTGCTGCGGCCATCCAGTTCACACCTATCACAACACCAGTCGGACATCTGGGCAGCGATACGAAGATGTACTACCTGACCACGATATTACAGCATTTGGACCCCTGCGGCTGTTATCGGAAACACGCGGTGACGTAGCAGTAAACAAGTTCAGTGGTGACTAGGGGAAACGCATCGCTTTGTGAGTGATTTCGAGACAGTTGTGCAGATATCAAGTGGATCAAAAATGGTTCAAATGGCTCTGAGCACTATGGGACTTAACATCTTAGGTCATCAGTCCCCTAGAACTTAGAACTACTTAACCTAAGGACATCACACACATCCAAGCCCGAGGCAGGATTCGAACCTGCGACCATAGCAGCAGCGCGGTTCCGGGCTGAAGCGCCTATAACCGCTCGGCTACCACGGCCGGCTCAAGTGGATCAGCGAGTCATCTTGGAATACCGCGATAGAAATACCGAAGTGCCTTCACTCGCAGGTACAATAATATTGTGGTCAACTAATAATTTGTTCCCCGACACAGTGTAGTTTGCTACCTCAGGCAAGATTTACACCTGGTACTTGTAGATGTTCTTGGAGGCATCTTTATTCAGGTAACGTATTTGGCCCTCGCCGAGATCATTCGTGCATAGCTTTTTAATTAGTGGCGGCCCTGGCCGTGATCATTCGTGCATAGCTTTTTAAGTAGTGGCGTGTCGCTGTTCACAACAGCAGGAATGCAGTACGTTTTGCGCCTGTGAACCTACTTGATGACCATTCTGCAGGTGAAACATTGTCAATCCTTGCTGTAGGAATGCCGTACATCTCACACCTATAGAACGTTTTTCTGTAGATGCGGGTAATGTAATGTCATCTGTCGTGATGCAACTTTTTTTCTGGAGGCATGCTGCGCATCGCTTGTGCAGTACCGTAATGTGTAGATACGCTATTCATCGCCACAAGCACGTTCTGCATCTCGCACGTGATGAACATGTAAAAGATGACTTTAAGGTGAGGTGTAAGGGAGAGTACGGTACTTTGTGCAGCGGGTAATCGCACGCGTCCAGTATCTGAAGGTAGTGAAGTTGACGACTTTTGGCCACAGATGCCATCTTTAGCGTCAACAGGAACAAGAAGATATGCGCCATTTGAGTTATGGATAGCGTGAGGTAATAAGCAGCCTAGATTCTTATTATTTTCAGCAAAGAGGAAATAAGAAGGGAAGCTTATAGTTATTACTGATTTGCATTTATCTGGAATATGTTATTAAAACCTGTAATTCATTATATGATTGCACGGATTTGTAAACAGTGTAACAAAGAGAATCTGATCGTGTTAGTATGAAATGATAGACTGGGGTAATGGTACGGTAACAGAGGACACGTGCTCTACCCCTTTGAAAGGAAGAGGAAAGTAAGGAGTGAAAACAAACAATAGACTGGGTTCTAGAACAAGAAGGGGATAGCTCAACGTGGATGCTTTAAGGAGCAGCCAGAGCAGGTGAAAAGGAAAGCCAGGTGTAAGCAGGTGTAAGGAGGAACGATCAGAATTATCGGAAGTATCGCATGGTTCAAGTATTTGTGATGATGACAATGACGATGATTAAGATAAACAGTTTACTGGTGCAGTGCAATCACTGCCTACAGTTAGTAAAGAACTTAAAGTGTGATACTGTATCTGTAGACAAGCAGGTTGTGGTCCAGGTGTGTTGGTTGTTCCGCATAGGATCATACTGCGTGTAACGGAGAAAACATCCCAAGACTATGTTTCATGAATGCTTATTCAAGAAAGGAACATTTCAAAAAATGTAAAAATATGAAAATAAAAATGATTGCACATTCCACTTTTACTATTCAAAAACATTTCAAAATTCTAATTTCCTAATAGAATTAGGTAGATAGTTTAAGCAGCGATTATTTCCAGTCATATATATTTAGTATAACCTTCGCTTCGGAAGCGTATAATTCCTAAACCACTGCAGATGGTCACCCATGGGTGGAGAATCGTGCGCAATTGCATCTTTTTGATATTTGCAGCTGAACTTCATTGTACTATTTTTAGATTTAAATTTAGTACAATAAAATGAGAGAAACATACAGCTGATTTTAAGTGACTTATTACGAATGTGTCAAGATAATAATTGTTGCTTAAGTGCGCACCGTTCGCCTACTTTATCTTAATAATACGCAGGGCTGTTACAATTGAAGCGCGGAACCGATTTACACTGGAAAGGGAATTAGTTTCAATTGAGACCACCACTGTTTGTATGACGGTATGACGTCCAAGTTGTCATTTGACAAGCAAAACTGTTTTATGTGAACGGCAGCAATTACAGTGCTGCATTGAGGAAGTATCGCCGATTGGAAGGCCTGAGGAGAGGCCCGATGTCGTTAATTGGTTTAAAAAAATCATAATGAAATTCGAAAGCACGTGTGAGCTTGGTGTGGCACCTGAAGGAGGAAGTGTCCTATCCCGGTGGAGGCTACTGACGACTTTGCTATTGCTGTAAGTAAGCATGCAGCACGTGCCCCGGGTAGTGCTAGTGCCCCTGCAGTGTCACGAGGACTTGTCAATCCGATGACCAACAGTACGGAAAGTTTTGAGGTCTATTTTACAGTAGCACAAGCAGAAAATCCAAACGGTACAGTAAGTGAAACCTCATGATCCGCAGCAACGTCCTGAATTTCTTCTTCGGTTTCTGGCACAGATCGAACTTGACGACATGTGGCCGGGCAATATTCTATGGAGTGACGAGGCACACTTTACAAAATGGTTCAAATGGCTCTGAGAACTATGGGACTTAACATCGGAGGTCATCAGTCCCCTAGAACTTAGAACTACTTAAACCTAACTAACCTAAGGACATCACACACATCCGTGCCCGAGGCGGGATTCGAACCTGCGACCGTAGCGGTCACGCGGTTCCAGACTGAAGCGCCTAGAACCACTCGGCTACACCGGCCGGCCACATTTTACACTGCAGGGTGCAGTGAATACACAGAACAGCCAAATCTGTGGTACTGTTAAACCGCATGTTGAACACGAAGAGCCACTGCACCCGCCGATGTGAATTGTATGGTGTGGATTCACAAGCACTTCTATGGGTCTCTCCGCAGTGCCGTATGATTGTTAGCCGCGCGTGCCGTATACCGCAGTGAATATACCGAAATGAAACTCAGTTTTTAGTTTATTAAATATTCATTTTTACGTACAAATTTTCAGATTAAATGTTGACAGTGTCCCCCCTGTTGATGAATACACAATTCAGTTCGTCTAATCATGTTTCCAAACACAAGCTGTAACATTTCTTCTGTAACAGAAGCAGTGAAAGTGGATATTGCAGTTCTCAATTCATCGGTGGATTTTGGACGGTTTTTACAGACAGTTGCTTTCGCTGTACCCCAGAAGAAAATGTCTGGTGGTGTTAGGTCAGGTGATCGTGGAGGCCAAAATCCCTGTGAAATTATGCGATCACCAAAAACATCAGCAAGCAGTGACATTGAAACGCGAGCTGTATGCGCGATTGCACCATCTTGTGGAAAATAACCGTTCAGTATTTCACTTAACACAAGTTCTCCTATGAATGGGTACAGAATATCACTGCAGTATCGTTGTGCGTTTATCGTTTCGTTGACAAATATGGGACCCACAATCCGACGTCTAGAAATTGCAATTCAAACTCCTATCTTCACAGAATGAAGTGGTTCCTCATGAATACACAATGGATTTGCAGTACTCCACATACGAGAATTTTGCGAGTTCATGTACCCGGATAAATGAATCCACGCCTCATCAGTGAAAAACGTTTAATTAAGAATATCCCTTCCATTTTGTTGAACGAAATTTTTGAACCATTGACAATAATGCAGTCTCTTGCCATGCTCCCATTTTTCAATTCTTGCTCGACTGTCACATTGTATGTGAAAAGTCCTAATTTTTTCCTTTCAGCTGTGTGGGCCGTTCCGACACTAACATCGATTTCCTGGGCGAATTTTTTTTACTGATTTGTTCGGATTCATGGACATTTTATCGGAAATATCGAGTGGTTTATCCTCAGACAAAACGCTAGGACGACCACTTCTCGGTGCATCTGTCACTGAACCCGTACTTCGAAATTTGTTAATCAAATCTCGCACAGTATCATGATATGGGAGTGTTGTCTCCGGGAAAACTGAATTAAATGTCTGACGAACTGAAACTCTGTATTTACTGCCAGGTTTGAACACTGGTTCGACTAAAAACATACGTTCTTCAATGGTTAGCATTTTAACAGTGACAAAAACGAAACAAACGAACAAAGGAACTAAACTTAAACGATCAACACGTTCTTCAATGGTTAGCATTATAATAGTGACAAAAACGAAACAAACGAACAAAGGAACTAAACTTAAACGTCAACACGTAGCGACACACACCAACGATACTACTGACGTTGGCTAAGATAAACGAGACAGTGGAATGTTGGGAGAGTCCACTTGAAGGGAGGTAACCGAGGCAGGCGAACAATCATGCGGCACGCGCGGCTAACAAAGAAATGGTTCAAATGGCTCTGAGCACTATGGGACTTAACTTGTGAGGTCATCAGTCCCTTAGAACTTAGAATTACTTAAACCTAACTAACCTAAGGACATCACACACATCCATGCCCGAGGCAGGATTCGAACCTGCGAACGTAGCGGTCGCGCGGTTCCAGACTATAGCGCCTAGAACCGCTCGGCCACTCTGGCCGGCCGCGGCTAACAATCATACGGCACTGCGGAGAGACTTCGTGAACACCCAGTATTATCAGTCCGTTATTTGTTCATGAGAATACACCCAGAAGGCCTGTCAGATGGACTGTGACGTCTGCACATTGTGTAGACCTCCTTGTCCAGGATGTAATTCCTGCTTTGGTTGAGTGAAACTGCGTGGAAACCACTGTTTTGATGCAAGATGGGGCAACATCTAATGTCGCTTCGCCCAGTGCAAGATCTGCTTAACACAACCTTCCACATACGTGTTATCTTCAGAGGTTTACCACATGCATGGCCTGCAACAACACCTCATCTGAATCCACGTGACTTTTGGCTCTGGGGATATCTAAAAGACCGCGTTTACGAGGGACACGTTTGGTCTCTATTTGATCTGAAGGCCAGTATACAGCAACGCCGAATCTGGGGTACTGTTAAACCGCATGTTGAACACGAAGAGCCACTGCAGCCACCCCAGATTCCACCGAAACTACTGCGAGCAACTGTTGCCCACATCGTTTTACGGATGCAATATATCGCCGACGTCTCCTGTGCTTATATTGAACAAATTGTGCAAGCGGCGGTTGGTATTAAAATCAACATTATTCCTCTCTCACTTGTTTGACCCTTTCCTTAAGGTATTACATACGGAAACATTTCTATACGTCTTTCTTGATTCACAGCGCCACATTTTCACCTTGTGGCCTCAATTGGAACTAGCTTTTTCAGTGTAAATCGGTTTTGCATTAATGCATGAGAATATCTACCAAGTTTCGCTGCCAAGTTTCCTTGCCATACGGTAATTGTAGCCCACTCTGGACCTCTGTGAGTAGCCGCACTTTTAATTGTAACCAACCCGTATATTACTTCTGCAGTCGTGCAGTGCATCTCGCCGTGGTGGACGCACATTTGACACGGAGGGCGGACACGCGGTGCTGACGTGTTGCTTGGTGTGTGCAGGCATGCTGTGCAGCTCGCACCTGTGGGGCTACCTGGCGGACACGCGCGGCCGGCGCACCGTGCTGCTGCTGACGCTGGTGGCGGATTCGGCGTGCACCGTCCTCTCCAGCTTCTCGCACTCATTCTGGCTGCTGCTCATCTTCAGGTTCTGGAACGGCTTCTTGTGAGTACCTCCTGCTTCCCTCATACTCGCTATAGCTCTGTATTTTATCTAGACTGAAGTCATGATTCACAACCTTGTCAGTTATTGCCACACTATCGAGTTAAAACTAACTGTCTGTAAATGTACTTATCGTCAGTCTGCTGACGAATAAAGTAGACGTAGGTTCCCGAAAAGTAAGACTACAGTTTCCTAAATTTTGTGCTGATTTTCTTACGTAATGGCGTTTGTCCTTAGCAATTTAGTTGTATCATACGTTGCGCCCGGGACAGGGTGCCAAATTTTGTTTGGCAACATGAATGTCGGGTCACGAATCTGGTTATTTATCTGAATACAATCATCTTGAAGCTGAACCTCTTTTGTCTGCGTTTCTTTTAACAATAACATATGTTTTTGGGTGCGCCTTTAGCAAAACACAATTTTGTTCTT
This sequence comes from Schistocerca cancellata, assembly GCF_023864275.1. Classification (NCBI taxonomy): domain Eukaryota; kingdom Metazoa; phylum Arthropoda; class Insecta; order Orthoptera; family Acrididae; genus Schistocerca; species Schistocerca cancellata. The sequence continues at coordinate 826,464,078 of NC_064626.1, forward strand.
TGTCCCAGACATGTTTCACTGCAGTTGCTGCATCATCAGTGTTTTTTATTATTATGGCTGTTAAAACATTAGGAATGTTCTTTACTGATTAAATACATGTAAAAATTAGTTCTAAATCGTAATTGCAGATTTTTGAAGAGCACATAAAATTCATACTTCTCACCCCATAGTGTGTTTTTCGGCTGTATTACGTTTTTACGGTGTCTGTTCTTCTTTACATTTTGTCAACTGCAACTATATACAACTTAATGTAGGCAAAATATTTACGCAAAAACGTAAGTGAAACATAATGTAAATAGATCACTCACACACACACACACACGCACACACAACCTTTCACATAACCTGTTAATCTCAGGCATAGCCGTAACAGTTTAGAAATCGTAATTTTTGCGTAAATATTGTGCCTACATTAAGTTGTATGTAGTTGGAGGTGACAAACTGTAAAGAAAAACAGACACTGTAAAAACGTAATGCAGCAGAAAAACACACTATGTAGTCAGATGGTATGAATACACAATTTTATGTGCTCTTCAAAAAACTGTAATTACGATTTAGAAACTAATATTTACATTATTTAAACTGTAAAGAACATTCCTTATGTTTAACAGCCATAAACATAAAAAACGCACTGATGATGCTGCAACTGCAGTGAAACATGTCTGGGACAAAAAACAAAATTGCGTTTTGCTAAAGGCGGACCCCACCCAAAAACATATGTTCTCTTAATATAATATGACTCAATGACTTTTAATTTTGTACTTACATAAATCTTAGTGAATTAAGAAACAGGTTTTACTTGTTCCCTTTAGCTTATGTCTTTTAGGATTTTTTAAGTTAAGAGCGCAGGTTTCACATGATCGATGTTTTCCAGCCAAGCGGTTTACGATGGAGAGGACTAATTTTATTGCAGTTGATTTCGTTTTGCTTCCAAAAGAGATAACACCCTGTTCAGCCACATTAACGTGATCACCTGTCAAAAATCTGAATAAACTACTGTGAGACGTGCAGGAAGAGAGTTAATGAAGTTCTGGAAGGTAACGATAGGGATGTGCAGCCACGCTGACTCAGTGCCGTGGAAAGCTGCGCTATGTTACTCGATTGAGGATCCATGACGCGAACGGCATGATCGAGGTGGACATACAGATTCTCGATGGGTCTAACTTCAGGGAGTTTGATGGCCAGGGAATACAGTAAATGCATTCTGGTACTCTTTGCACCTACACTGCGAGCTGTGTGACACATTCAATTTTCCTGCAGCTAGATGCGTGCTGAGGGAAAACAAACTGCTTGTAGGGATAGACATGGTCCCGGAGGATAGATGCATACATATATATATTGATTCACTGTGCGTATCAGAATGACAATATCACCCAGCGAATGCCGCAAAGACATTCGCCAGACGATAACGCTCCCTCCTCCGCTCTGCACCTTTCTGACGATCGTTGCAGTGCCATAAAAGCCAACAGCCATCTGTCCAATGGGGCGTTAGACGTGATCCGTCTGAAAAGGCCACCTGTCATCACTCAGTGGGCATCCAGGCACGGTATTGGCGTCCAAATTCCAGTCTTCGTCCCCGACGAACTGCAGTCAGTAAGCACACATGGACCAGGCGCCTGCTGCGGAGCCCCATAAGCAGCAATGATCGCTGAACGGTCGTTGAGGAGACATTGTTGGTTCAAATGGCTCTGAGCACTATGGGACTTAACATCTGAGGTCATCAGTTCCCTAGACTTAGAACTAGTTAAACCTAACTAACCTAAGGACATCACACACATCCATGACCCTGGCAGGATTCGAACCTGCGACCGTAGCAGCAGCGTGGTTCCAGACTGAAGCACCTAGAACCGCTTGTTCACTGTTCTGTCTAGACAAGACAGCCTAGACACACTGGGAGGAAGCCGAACGGCACGCGCTTAAACTCACGCAGGCTGGCGTGAGGTCTGAAACAGGATACGTAATGAATGCTATAAAGAAAAGTACGTAGCTTCTGGAATACTTAACTTTAATCCACATTTGTAGAACATCGCTCTTGATGATACATTAATAGAATCTCAATATCTATACTGGTTATGGTGCCTTGCTAGGTCGTAGCAAATGTAGCTGAAGGCTATGCTAACTATCGTCTCGGCAAATGAGAGCGTAATTCTCAGTGAACCATGGCTAGCAACGTCTGCTGTACAACTGGGGTGAGTGCTAGTACGTCTCTCTAGACCTGCCGTGTGGCGGCGCTCGGTCTGCAATTACTGACAGTGGCGACACGCGGGTCCGACGTATACTACCGGACCGCGGCCGATTTAAAAGCTACCACCTAGCAAGTGTGGTGTCTGGCGGTGACACCACATTCACAACGGCCGGCGAACATTGTTAATAGCCCTTCGCTCGTCTGGGCGGTCAGTTGCTCAACAGTTGCACGTCTATTTGTCCGTACACATCCACGCAGCTGTCGTTCATCCTTGTGATGTATGGCCTGTGGTGCTACACAGTTGCCTCGGCGACGGTAATGCATAGCGCCATTTTTCCATGGGTGGTACACTTTAGCCATGGCGGCACGCGAACAGATTTCATACTGAACTGCTTCGGAAATATCTCCATCCTTGGCCCGAAAGCCACTGATAGTCACCTCGTGACGTCAGATAAATCGCTCCGTTTTCGCATCACGACATCGACTGCAGTATTTTCTGCATCCCTGGACATGCTTTATATATACTTCACGTACAGTGTTGCCGGCAACGGGTTCCCATCACATCATCGATGCCGGCCGGTGTGGCCGAGTGGTTCTAGGCGCTTCAGTCTGGAACTGCGCGACCGCTACGGTCGCAGGTTCGAATCCTGCCTCGGGCATGGATGTATGTGATGTCCTCAGGTTAGTTAGGTTTAAGTAGTTCTAAGTTCTAGAGGACTGATGACCTCAGATATTAAGTCCCATAGTGCTCAGAGCCATTTGAACCATTTTGAACATCATCGATGTTAAGGGCTGTCGGTCTTGGCCGGCACTTGGATGGTTTGACCCTCCGCGTCTGACGAGCGCTGTTGACAAGCGGAGTGCACTCACCTCTTGTGAAGCCAATTGAGAAGCTACTTGACTGCGAAGTAGCGACTCCGGTCACGAAAGCTGTGAACGACCGGGACAGCGGTCTGCTGAGCACATACCCTTCCATCCAGTGACGCCTATCGGCTGAGAATCACATTCCGTTCGGTTAGCACTGTTGAGCATTCCGAGGCCTCTTCAGACGGAGTTCTGTTTATTGTAGTGCCACCTGCCGCCAGTGAGTGGCTATTGCATGTTGACGTCGAACAAAGGCGATGGTCAGATTAATATGAATGTACTGTATATTTAATACTAAAAAAATTTGCTATGCAAAATGTTCCTAGGCGACTACATCTAAATTTACAGATGTACTCCAAAAGCCACTGTACAGTGCATGCCGGAGGGTACTTCACACAAATATTTGTGATTCTGTGTCTGATTACCTTTGCATATTGAAGGAGAGAAAAATTACTGTTTCTATGCCTTTCTATGCGCCCTAATATATGTCATCGTATTCACGTGATCCCTATACGACATATGCGTTGGAGGGAGCATAACAGTCTTCTTCAAACACAGGTTCTCTAAATTTAACCAACAGGGTTTCGCAGAAATTAAGTTATCTTCAAAGGGTATCCAATTCAGTGCCTCGAGCATTTTTGTTACACTTCTGTATGGATTATACCAAAATGCTACAGTCCTAGCAATATGTGTCTGGAACCTTTTAAGCACATGGAGGGTGTTATTTTGTAGCACAGTCTATGCAGTGCTGTATAATTAAAATAACTGGGTGTCATAAACAATTCCAAACTGATTTGTTAATCGTATGGAATCAAATAACTCTGTACAACGACCCTTAAAACGCTATGTATGATCACTAAGAACACTTTGGGACTGTGATTCTTGTGTACGGGTGGCACTTTGCTCTCGGCTCCAGGCTGTCATGGCTTCAGTTACACAGCTTGAGGCTGCAGTGGATGGACAGCAGACGTTCAGCATGTCAGAGTCCTCCGATCGCTCCTCAGTGGTGGCCAGCCCAGTTACTGCTTGCATTGAGGTTGACTTCTTACCTGTGGTCGAGTGGGAGGTCGCACCAGGGCGTAGCAGGCAGCAAGAGACTTCCCAGGGGGCCGCACATAAGGCCTCCCCGGTTAGTCAGTCTGTGGATGACACTGTCACTGAGGCAGATGCCATCGTCTGTCTTGTTTCAGAGGAAATCACTCAGCCTGCAAGACCTGGACAATCAAAGAATTGGGAGCTCCAATGTTAGACGCGTTATGGGGCGCTTAGGGACATGGCTGCCGAAAAAGGGAATGAAAGTCAATGTGCACACCGTGTGCATACCAGATGGAGTCATTCTAGATATGGAACGAGTCCTCCCAGACGCCATGAAGAGCACAGGGTGCAGCCAACTGCAAGTGGTGGCTCGTGTTGGTACCAATGATGTGTGTCACATTGGATCAGAAGAGATTCTCTCCAGTCCAGTCTTGCTTGCGAGATGAAAGCACAGCTGACCATCTGCAACATAGTGGACAGGACCGATTGCAGACTCCTGCTACAGAGCCGACTGGAGGGTCTGAATCAGAGGCTCAGACGGTTCTGGGATCGTGTAAGCAGCAGATTCCTCTACTTGTGCCAAAGGGAGGTTGGGTTTCGGGTTCTGCTGAATAGCTCAGGAGTTCACTATACGCAGGAGGCAGCTACACGGGTAGCAAGGGGTGTGTCTCGTGTCCTGGGTGGGTTTTTAGGTTAGTGGGTCTCGGGAAAAACAAAAAGGGCTTCAGTCACAAAGGGTGCAGCCGAGCACAGAAATAACGTAGGTACAGGAACCATCGGTATTACAGTTGTAAATTGTCGTAGCTGTGTTCGGAAAGTACCAGGGCTCCAAGCGCTAATAGAAAGCACTGATGCCAAATTATTATAGGCACTGTAAGCTGGCTAAAGCCGCAGATAAGATCAGCCAAAATATTTGCGAAGAACCTAACGGTGTTCCGAAAGGATAGGATAAACACGTTTGGCGGTGGCGTGTTTGTTGCTGTTATAAGTAGTTTATCTTGTAGCGAAATTGAAGTAGATAGTTCCTGAGAGTTAGTATGGGCAGAGGTCATTGTTAGCAACCGGAATAAAATAATAATTTAATCCTTTTACCGACCTCCCAATTCAGATGGTAAAATTGCTGAAAGGTTCAAGTAAAACTTGAGTTTTAATTCAAACAAGTACCCGACTCATATGATTATTATAGTTGCTGGTAATTTAATTTACCCTCGATATGTTGGCGAAAATACAAGTTTAATTCCGGAGGTACGCATAAAACATTATCCGAAATTGTGCTAAACGCATATTCTGAAAATTATTTCGAGCAGTTAGTTTATGAACCCTCACAAATAGTAGACGACTGTGAAAACACACTTCACCTCTTAGCAATAAATAATCCTGAGTTAATAACGAGCATCAAAACGGACACAGGGATTAGTGAACACAGGATTGTCGTAGCGAGATTGAACACTGTAACCCCAAAATCCCCCGAAAATAAACGAAAAATATACCTAATTAAAAAAGCAGATAAACATTCACTTGACGCCTTCCTGAGACACAATCTGCATTCCTTCCAAATTAACAATATAAGTACAGACCAGATGTGGCTTGAATTCAAAGAAATAGTATCGGCAGCAATTGAGAGATTATACCAAATAAATTAACAAATGGCGGAATTGATCCTCTTTGGTACTCAAAACGTGTCAGAACACTGTTACAGAAACAACGAAACAAACATGCTAAATTTAAACAGACGCAAAGTCTCCGAGATTGGCGATCTTTTACAGAAGCTCGAAACTTAGCTCGGACTTCAATGCGAGATACTTATAATAGTTTCCACAACGGAGCTTTGTCTCGAAACCTGGCAGAAAATCCAAAGAGAATCTGGTCGCATGTGAGGTATGCTAGCGGCAAGACACAATGAATGCCTTCTATGCGCGGTAGCAATGAAGATACTATAGAAGATAGTGCTGCCAAAGCAGATGTACTAAACACAGCCTTCCGAAATGCCTTCACAAAGGAAGACGAAGTAAATATTCCAGAATTCGAATCAAGAACAGCTGCCAACATGAGCAACCTAGAAGTAGATACCCTCAGAGAAGTGAAGCAACTTAAATCACTTAATAAAAACAATTCTTCTGGTCCAGATTGTATACCAATTAGTTTCCTTTCAGAGTATGCTGATTCAATAGCTCCGTACGTAACAATCATACAGCTTACCTTCATTATACAGTAGTATTCAAAGAACTGTGACTGACGCCCCAACAACAGGGAACTGACAAGCATCAAGACTAGGAAATAGTGCATTGATAATGGCTAGACGCTACCCGAAATCTGGATTTGCCAAATAAAACCTGCAGAAAAAAAGGACAGATTGCTGCGCTCTGTAATTTATAAATCATATACAACCGTTCGCTCGACGAAAGATCCGTACCCAAAGGCTGGAAAGTTGCACAAGACGCACCAACATTCAAGAAAGGTAGTAGGAGTAACCCACTAAATTACAGGCCCTTATTATTAACGTCGATATGCAGCAGGATTTTGGAGCATATATTGCGTTCGAACAGTATGAATTACCTCGAAGAAAACGATCTATTGACACACACAGTCAATATAATTTAGAAAACATCTTCTTGTGAATAACAACTAGCTCTTTACTCACATTAAGTGATGAGTACTTTCGACAAGGATTTCAGATTTGATTCAGTATTTCTGAATTTCCGGAAGACTTTTGACACTGTACCACACAAGCGGATTGTAGTGAAATTGCGTTCTTATGGAATATCGTCTTAGTTATGTGACTGGATACGTTATTCCCTGTCAGAGAGTTCGCGGATCGTAGTAATTGACGAAAAGTCATCGAGTAAAACAGAAGTGATTTATGGCGTTCCCCAAGGTAGTGTCATAGGCCCTTTGCTGTTCCTGGTCTATATAAACGATTTGGGAGACAATATGAGCACTGTCATAGATTGTTTGCGGATGACGCTGACGTTTATAGACTAGTAAAGTCATCAGAAGATGGCAACAAATTGCAAAACGATTTAGAAAAGATGTCTGTAGGATGCGAAAATTGGCAGTTGATCCTAAATAACGAAAAGTGTGAGGTCATTCACGTGAGTGCTAAATGCAATCCGTTAAACTTCGGTTACACGATAACTCAATCAAATCTAAAGGGCGTAAATTCAACTAAATACCTAGGAATTACAATTACAAACAACTTAAATTGGAAGGTACAAACACAAAATGTTGTGGGGAAGGCTAACCAAAGACTGCGTTTCATTTGCAGAACACTTAGAAAATGTAACAGATCCACTAAGGAGACTGCCTACACTATGCTTGTCCGTCCTCTTTATAATGCTGCTGCGCGGTGTGGGATCCTTACCAGATAGGGTTGACAGAGCACACCGAAAAAGTTCAAAGAAGGGCAGCCTGTTTTGTATTATCTCGAAATAGGGGAGAGAATGCCACTGAAATGATACAGGATTTCGCATGGACATCATTAAAACGAAGGCGTTTTTCGTTGCGGCGGAATCTTCTGACGAAATTACAATCACCAACTTTCTCCTCCGAATGTGAAAATATTTAGTTGACGCCGACCTACACAGGCAGAAACGATCACCATGATACAATAAAGGAAATCAGAGCTCGTAGAGAGATATAGGTGTTCGTTCTTTCCGCGCGCCGGCCGGTGTGACCGAGCGGTCCTAGGCGCTTCCATCTGGAACCACGCGCCCGCTACGGTCGCAGGTTCGAATCCTGCCTCGGGCATGGATGTATGTGATGTCCTTAGGTTAGTTAGGTTTAAGTAGTTCTAAGTCCTAGAGGGCTGATGACCTCAGATGTTAAGTCCCATAGTGCTCAGAGCCATTTGAACCACTTTCCGCGCGCTACATGAGATTATAATAATAGAGAACTGTGAAGGTGGTTCGAGGAACCCTCTGCCAGGCACTTAAATGTGATTTGCAGGGTATCCATGTAGATGCAGATGTATCATCTGATGACGAATCGCTAAGCGGTTTAAAATCCTTAAAGGGAAAATAATAATTCTACCATCACGAAAGGCGACTGGTTACAGTTATTTGTGGAAACCGTCGCGCAGTTCCACAGCCGCAATGGATAAAAGATTTATTCGATGCTTATTGTCATGTCTACTTGATAAAGACACCAACATGGAACAATGCTCTGGAATTGTTCCCACTAGCGTCTCGCATACTCCGTCATACTTTGTACAATGGCTCACCGTGTGTAAACCTAGAGACAGATCCTCATTTCAGATGAAATGGATTTAACCAGAACCGTTCAAACACAACTAAGTTTTCCATTTGCCTTCCCCAATATGGATTTTATGTGTTTGTTACATTTCGTATAGTTTTCTCGTATCAATTCCAAATGTTTAAATGATATGCTGCGGCCAAGATGTCCAGCTCTAATCTTGTAATCGGATAATATCGGATTCTTTCTCGTTATTTTTTGAATTATGTTGTATTTATGAGCGTTTAAAGAGAGTTGTCTATCATTACACCAAGCAGAAATATTGCCTAATTCTCTTTGCCTTTCTTTACGATCTTCGAGCGACAATACTTTTCTGTACACAACAGTGCCTTCAGTGAATAAATTGATAGTGCTGCTGAATCTGATAAATCGTTTGTGCATATTGCGAACATCACATGTTCTGTTATACCTCTTTGGCGCACATCGGATGTTACTTCCGTATCTTTTGAACATTCACCATCTAATTTCTAATACACTCCTGGAAATGGGAAAAACAACACATTGACACCGGTGTGTCAGACCCACCATACTTGCTCCGGACACTGCGAGAGGGCTGTACAAGCAATGATCACACGCACGGCACAGCGGACACACCAGGAACCGCGGTGTTGGCCGTCGAATGGTGCTAGCTGTGCAGCATTTGTGCACCGCCGCCGTCAGTGACAGCCAGTTTGCCGTGGCATACGGAGCTCCATCGCAGTCTTTAACACTGGTAGCATGCCGCGACAGCATGGACGTGAACCGTATGTGCGGTTGACGGACTTTGAGCGAGGGCGTATAGTGGGCATGCGGGAGGCCGGGTGGACGTACCGCCGAATTGCTCAACACGTGGGGCGTGAGGTCTCCACAGTACATCGATGTTGTCGCCAGTGGTCGGCGGAAGGTGCACGTGCCCGTCGACCTGGGACCGGACCGCAGCGACGCACGGATGCACGCCAAGACCGTAGGATCCTACGCAGTGCCGTAGGGGACCGCACCGCCACTTCCCAGCAAATTAGGGACACTGTTGCTCCTGGGGTATCGGCGAGGACCATTCGCAACCGTCTCCATGAAGCTGGGCTACGGTCCCGCACACCGTTAGGCCGTCTTCCGCTCACGCCCCAACATCGTGCAGCCCACCTCCAGTGGTGTCGCGACAGGCGTGAATGGAGGGACGAATGGAGACGTGTCGTCTTCAGCGATGAGAGTCGCTTCTGCCTTGGTGCCAATGATGGTCGTATGCGTGTTTGGCGCCGTGCAGGTGAGCGCCACAATCAGGACTGCATACGACCGAGGCACACAGGGCCAACACCCGGCATCATGGTGTGGGGAGCGATCTCCTACACTGGCCGTACACCACTGGTGATCGTCGAGGGGACACTGAATAGTGCACGGTACATCCAAACCGTCATCGAACCCATCGTTCTACCATTCCTAGACCGGCAAGGGAACTTGCTGTTCCAACAGGACAATGCATGTCCGCATGTATCCCGTGCCACCAAACGTGCTCTAGAAGGTGTAAGTCAACTACCCTGGCCAGAAAGATCTCCGGATCTGTCCCCCATTGAGCATGTTTGGGACTGGATGAAGCGTCGTCTCACGCGGTCTGCACGTCCAGCACGAACGCTGGTCCAACTGAGGCGCCAGGTGGAAATGGCATGGCAAGCCGTTCCACAGGACTACATCCAGCATCTCTACGATCGTCTCCATGGGAGAATAGCAGCCTGCATTGCTGCGAAAGGTGGATATACACTGTACTAGTGCCGACATTGTGCATGCTGTGTTGCCTGTGTCTATGTGCCTGTGGTTCTGTCAGTGTGATCATGTGATGTATCTGACCCCAGGAATGTGTCAATAAAGTTTCCCCTTCCTGGGACAATGAATTCACGGTGTTCTTATTTCAATTTCCAGGAGTGTATAACGCACTGAGCACTATTAGTCAAATATTCACCGATGCATTCGCCTTTGCAGAGATGATCTCTATGATGGTATTTTCGTTAGTAGCCCACGATGTGGTATAGCGTCGAACGTCCTTCGGAAGCCTAGGTAGAGAAATTTATCTGTTCACCTGCATCTACTGTATGCAAGATGCCGTGTACGAGGTGCATTCAAGTTCTAAGGCCTCCGATTTTTTTTCTAATTAACCACTCACCCGAAATCGATGAAACTGGCGTTACTTCTCGACGTAATCGCCCTGCAGACGTACACATTTTTCACAACGCTGACGCCATTATTCCTTGGCAGCGGCGAAGGCTTCTTTAGGAGTCTGTTTTGACCACTAGAAAATCGCTGAGGCAATAGCAGCACGGCTGGTGAATGTGCGGCCACGGAGAGTGTCTTTCATTTTTGGAAAAAGCCAAAAGTCACTAGGAGCCAGGTCAGGTGAGTAGGGAGCATGAGGAATCACTTCAAAGTTGTTATTACGAAGAAACAGTTGCGTAACGTTAACTCGATGTGCAGATGCGTTGTCTTGGTGAAACAGCACACGCGCAGCCCTTCCTGGACGTTTTTGTTGCAGTGCAGGAAGGAATTTGTTCCTCCAAACATTTTCGTCGGATGCACCTGTTACCGTAGTGCCCTTTGGAACGCAATGGGTAAGGATTACGCCCTCGCTGTCCCAGAACATGGACACCATCATTTTTTCAGCACTGGTGGTTACCCGAAATTTTTTTGATGGCGGTGAATCTGTGTGCTTCCATTGAGCTGACTGGCGCTTTGTTTCTGGATTGAAAAATGGCATCCACGTCTCATCCATTGTCACAACCGACGGAAAGAAAGTCCCATTCATGCTGTCGTTGCGCATCAACATTGCTTGGCAACATGCCACACGGGCAGCCATGTGGTCGTCTGTCAGCATTTGTGGCACCCACATGGATGACACTTTTCGCATTTTCAGGTCGTCATGCAGGATTGTGTGCACAGAACCCACAGAAATGCCACCTCTGGAGGCGATCTGTTCAACAGTCATTCGGTGATCCCCCAAAACAATTCTCTCCACTTTCTCGATCATGTCGTCAGACGGGCCTGTGCGAGCCCGAGGTTGTTTCGGTTTGTTGTCACTCGATGTTCTGCCTTCATTAAACTGTTACACCCACGAACGCACTTTCGACATATCCATAACTCCATCACCACATGTCTCCTTCAACTGTCGATGAATTTCAATTGGTTTCACACCACGCAAATTCAGAAAACGCATGATTGCACGCTGTTCAAGTAAGGAAAACGTCGCCATTTTAAGTATTTAAAACAGTTCTCATTCTCGCCGCTGGCGGTAAAATTCCATCTGCCTTACGGTGCTGCCATCTCTGGGACGTATTTACAATGAACGCGGCCTCATTTTAAAACAATGCGCATGTTTCTATCTCTTTCCAGTCCGGAGAAAAAAATTGGAGGCCTTAGAACTTGAATGCACCTTGTATAAATAAAATAAGCTGGTCAAGGATCCTGCAGCCATGTAGTTGAGACACTGGTCTGTTATTCCGCTCATCTGCTGTTTCACTATATCTGCAAATAGAATTTACCTGCATTGTCTTCCAGTCACACAGGACTTTTCAATTGCCAAGAAATTCTGGATAAATATGAGTTACATTTCTAACAATACCACTACAGCCGCAGAAATCAGTAAGTTTTTTCCGGTAATATTTATTTTTGCAACATACTGTTTTTGAAAAGTAAAGGAAGAACTTTTTATCTCTGTTGTCTTCCATTCACGCATTCAAAAGCGAGCTGTATGGCTGCTAATCATTTATACATGAACAGGCTCTTTTCAAACAATTAAATAATGGCAAGGTAGCACAAAATAATTGCAGTTATGATTATTACGTGATGATGGAATTCACCGTGGCTATCCTGACATTAGGTTTGATTATTGGTGACTTTTAGTGAAAGGTGCACTAATGTATGTCGATAATCCTGATTGTGTTTGGATGTACGATGTCGCATGAATCGTCGCTGACTGTAGGTGACAACTTCACAGTGGCTGTGGTGTGTGCATAGAGAGCACAGGAAGACTGCATGCATTTACGTTTTCAAAAAGTGCGCAAGCTGGTACGAACTAATATCTATAGAGGGTGACTGAGTAAGTGGGCGAAGTAGGCTAGTTATTATGGGATGTGAGCATCTGATCATGTTGGCAATAAGGGTGTCCTTTGATGGTACAATTTATCCACAATACGAAGATTTGGTGAAGTTACTGTCATTCATACGTTAATATCGTGTATCGAGGTATCGGAAATATCGATACATCTTCTGTATAATCGGTCTTTTATCATTTCATTTCGCACGTACTGTTACTGAGCTCTGGGTGTAAGTAGTTACTTGTTTCTCTCATCTCCTGTTGAATAAACGTAGCGAAACGAAGATGCGTTACATACATATATCCTGTATCACATTAATAGACAAAATCTCAGCTCATCTATATGCCAATTACTTAAGTATTTTTAACGGATTCATTTTGATTTCTTGGAGTTATACATATGTCATACGTATAAAACATATTCCTGTCTCTCACCCTATATCAACGTCCATCAAATTGGTTAATTCTTGATGTATCTGAAACTGCCCAGCCGGTGAAAGTCAAGTCTATCTGAACTTTTGGAATCGGAAAGTCTCCTAATTGTCTGAAGTCAGTCCTGTGTCTCCATATATTCAATTCAGCTATCTGATCAAATGCATGTGGTAGGACGTGTGTGAATTGTTGTCTGATGTTAAAGATGTGACTAATTGCACTTGTCGTTGACTTTTTAATGTGTGATTTTAATTGCTAAGGTAATGTAGTTGAAAATAGTATTAGGAAATAGCAACATTAGCGTTCTTTAAGTACAACCTAATATCTAGGTTCAGTGTGGGCTTAATTCAACAGCAGGATGATTTCTAAATAAACTTGCCATGTGATTCTACAGGAGACCAATTTCTTAAAAGTGAAATTTTAACCATTTAGGCTGAAGCCGAAGATAACGTGACAGCGGATCAGTCGGTGCATTAGGAAAATAAATGGTGAACAAGAAGAAATATCTGAAGTACTCTTAAGATTCTGCATTTCATTTTTCTTGTTACTGATGTCAGGGTAAGTGTAGGCGCAGAATCAGTCTCGTAGACACACACTGCCGTCAAATTTCACCTGTATTTTCTTTATTTGTCCTTCACGACAACCACTTCATCATTCACAGTAGATATTACAAGTGTGTACTCAGCTTCGAAGGTTTTCAAAATTTTCTCACAAAAAGAATATCCTTTGCTCTTTATCGTCATTTCATTATCCTCCCTCCATATGGGCGTGGGGTGGGCTGTCAGTGGATACAAATCGCCGCTCTTCAGCCATATGAGAGCAAAAGTTTAAAACATACTATACAATTGGACTCAGAGGTTGACAAAGTGAATGACTGATAAATAAAGGACATAGATTCTGTTGCGTAATTTAAAATATATAAATTTATATGAATATATAGTAATTTATATAATAATTTAAATTCTGTTTGTTGATTAAGTAAAAGACTTACACAGATGATATGGTAAATGAATGTTTCACAAAAGTTAAGGGACAAAGGGACAGTTGCATAAGTTAAAAAGTAAAAAGCCAGTGTGTTGATTGATTAACATTGAGACATACATGAGTGAAATGATGAGTGGGCCTAGACTGCCAGGAAGAGGGGTATAATTGGAACATAACAGTTGGGGTAGTGCGAAAGAGGGTGATTATGTGGGTGGATGTTTGGAGGAGGAATTCGAGAGTTTGAAAAGGGATGCCGTTCCGGATGATGCCTTAGGATGTGGGTGGCGAAGAGTGGAGAAGAAACAGGATAGGAGGGGGATGGGTGCTGATTAGATCTGGTAGGATGGGTATATGCCAGGTGGATTTCATTGTCGGGTAACGAAGGCGATTCAAGTTTCGTAGGGATATGATCTGGAGAGTATGGAGGTGTAGCGCTGGGGGAATGTGGTGGTAGAGGCGTGGCAGTGTACCAGGAGCAGTGAGCAGGAGAAAAACTAGGGGGTGGGTAGCGTCGAGTTTACGGGTAACGTAGGATATTCGGAGGTGTTCAAGATGGAAGAGTGGAGGAGAGGAATTTTGTAAGTTGGCAGAGAACGCGGGTGGGAGAGGGTAAGGGGATTCGAAAAGCTAGAAGGAGTGCATGGCATTCGCAGATCTATCTGAAGTGTGTGATGAAAGGAGGAAGGCGCAGAATCCATGCCATATTTGTGTAGCAGAGGTGGGTTGGGATGAGGGATTATAGGCGTGGAGGATTCTGGGAGGGTGCAATTCCAAAAATAATACGTAGAACCAGTTCTACTTTTTTTTAACGTGAACCCACACTTTACTTGTTGGAGACGACATTGGTAGACCAACACCGTTAAGAACGATGCAGTATTCTGTTTGGAGACTACTGAACCACGGATTGTGACTTAGAAATGCCAGTCGTATAACAAGTAGCGGCTGTCGTTGACTTTTGCAGCATCTGCGGGGCGGCGGCGGTGGTGTTCGCGTACCTGGGCGAGTTCCACGGTTTGGCGACCAGGGCGCGCGCCGTCGTCTGGCTGGGCGTCTCCGTCGCCGTGGGCACCATCTGTCTGCCAGGTAGGCGAGGGCTGCTCCTACTGGCTGCCAACCGTGCGCGTACAGTCACTGTTACGCGTTGCCGTGCCGTACAGCACACTGAACGAAGACGTTTTCAGCGTAAGAAATAACAAAAACGAATTTTCTCGTTGGTGTCGTTTTCCGCGTACAGGCATGCTGATTTAGGTTTTCGTGATTTCCTTAAATTACCTAAGACAAATGCCGCAATGGTTTGTTTGAAAGGAGGCGGCAGATTTCCTTCCCCATGCTTCCTTAATCCGATGTTGTGCCCCGTCTTCAGTGACCTCATTGTCGACGGTATGTCATGATCTTTCTTCCTTCCACAATACAATTTCACCGCTGTGAAGATTCCAGTAGGAAGTAAATATTCTACGGCAGTAATGCAGAGGTCGGTCACGTTTCGTAACCCCATATCAGGATTGCTGACTCGTGTAACTACTCAAAGACATGTAACCAAGGCAGTGCGTATGTTGGCTAGGGTTCTTGCTACTGCATCCTGTCCACACATCTTACCTCAAACTGTGCACTGAAGACTTCGAGTGGTCGCTCCGTTTGCTTGGCGATGTGAGTAGACGTCTGAAATAAAATGAACAAAAAATCTTTTATCAGGAGAGTAATAGGCGCCCCTGTAGCGGCATAACAGAAATTTGAAGTCTGAACTGCTGGGAAGTGCGTGCTATTCATCAGATCTGTCACCGTGTCTTTCAACTACTCCTGCACCATATAAATAAATTTATTTCTTGTTTCTGTGTGGATCCACAGCTTCTAAATACTTCACAGGAGAAAACATCGTTCGTAGAAGGCTGTAAAGTAAACGATCTTTATTTAAATCGTGCGATTAGATAATTTAGACAATTTGTCATTTTCATGTACATGTGAGATATTACTTATAACATACAATGAGGTAACAAAAGTCATGGGATACGTCCTAATATTGTGTCGCACCTCCCTTTGCCAGGTGAAGTGCAGCAAGTCGACGTGGCATAGAGTCAAGTTGTTAAAAGTCCCTTCTAAAAATATTGAGCCTCTATAGCCGTCCACAATTGCAAAAGTATTGCCGGTGCAGGGTTTTGTGTACGAACTGACCTCTCGATTATGTCCTAAATGGTTTTAATCGGATTCATGTCTGTCGACGTGGGTGGCCAAATCATTCTCTCGAAATGTCCAGAATGTTCATGTTTGCGAACATGAAGTCCACGAATGGCAGCAAATGGTCTCCAAGCAGGCGAACATGACCATTCCCAGTCAATGATGGGATCAGTTGGATCAGAGGACCCAGTCGATTCCATATAAAAACAGCCTACACCATTGTGGAGCCTCCATCAGCTTCCACAGTGCCTTGTTGACAGTTCGGCTTGATGGCTTAGTGGGGTCTGCGCCACACTGGAACGCTACCATCAACTCTTACGAAATGAAATCAGGACTCATCTGACAAGGCCACGGTTTTCCAATCGTCTAGAGTCCAACCGATATGCTCATGAGCCCAGAAGAGGCGCTGCAGGCGATAACGTGCTGTTAGCAAAGGTACTGCCGTCGGTCGGGTGCTGCCACAGCCCATTAACGCTAAATTTCACCGTAGTGCCTTAACGGATAGGTTTTTCGTACGTCTCACATTTTATTTCACGGAGTGTTGTTGGTCTGGTAGCACTGACAACTCTACGCAAACCCTGCTGCTCTCGGTAGTTAAGTGAAGGCTGTCGGCCACTGCGTTGTAAATGGTGACAGGTAATGCCCGAAATTTGGTATGTTCGGCACACTATTGACACTATGGATCACGAATATTGAATTCTCTAACGATTTCTAAAATGGAATGTCCCATGCATGTAGCTTCAACTACCAAACCGCTTTCAAAGTCTGTTGATTGTGTGGCCACAATTACGTCGGAAACCTTTCCACATACGTCACCTGAGTACAAATGAGAGTCCGCCAATGCACTGCTCTTTTGTACGTGAAAAATCTGTCTACGTGCGTATCGTTATCCGATGACTTGTCATCTCCCGTAAATAAATTTATAGTCAGAAAACCTTTCAGAGCAGTGACTCACAACCAAGGGGTAATTACCCCCTGAGGGATAAAATGTAATTTTCGGAGGGATAAAACCAAAAGGGTGCAATTGTGTTTCGGTCACAAAATTAAATTATTACTAGTATCATTATTTCGTAAGACTGTAATACAGATTACATAAGTTACCAATAATTACGTCTTTACACTAGCCTTAATGCATGTCAGACTGTGGTGGAGGTTACAGCCTGTGAAAAGAATGTATGAACATCTCCCTCACATTGTCCACCCACTACACACATACTTTGTACTTAGTTCCAGGCATCTGTTTCAGCAAAATTAAGACACATGCATCACATATGGAATTATCTCATGAAAACACTTTCTTGAGTATTAGGCAGTTTCTGTAAGAGACCATATATTGATTCATTATTCATTCCACAACAGTAAATGAAAGGGAGTATTCCAGTCAACATTGTCAAAAGCTTTCTCTAAGTCTACAAATGTTAGAAACGTAGGTTTGCCTTTCCTTAATCTATCTCCTAAGATAAGTCGTAGGGTCAGTATTGCTTCACCTGTTCCATTGTTTCTACGGAATCCAAACTAATCTTCCTCGAGGTCGGCTTCTACCAGTTTTTCCATTCGTCTGTAAAGAATTCGTGTTAGTATTTTGCATCCGTGACTTATTAAACTGATTGTTCGGTAATTTTCACATCTGTCAACACCTGCTTTCTTTGGGATTGGAATTATTATATTCTTCTAGAAGTCTGAGGGTATTTCGCCTGTGTCATACATCTTGCTCACCAGACGGTAGAGTTTTGTCAGGACTGGCTCTCCCAAGGCTGTCAGTAGTTCTAATGGAATGTTCTCTACTCCCGGGTCCTTATTTCGACTTAGGTCTTTCAGTGCTCTGTCAAACTCTTCACGTAGTATAATATCTCCCATTTGATCTTCGTCTACATCCTCTTCCATTTCCATAATATTGTCCTCAAGTACATCGCCCCTTTATAGACCCTCTATATACTCCTTCCACCTTTCTGCTTTCCCTTCTTTGCTTAGAATTGGGTTTCCATCTGAGCTCTTGATATTCATGCAAGTGGTTCTCTTTATTCCAATAATAATATTCTCCAGTAAATTTCTCCAGTAATAATAATAATAAGTATTATTATTATTATTATTATCACTAACACTGGCCAGACAGAAAGCATTGGCAGCCTGGAGTCTTCCAGTTTCTGCCATTTCGGTCGTGATAAGTTCCTATGGGACCAAACTGCTGAGGTCATCGGTCCCTAGGCTTACACACTACTTAATCTATCTTAAACTAACTTAAGCTATGGACAACACGTACACTCACGCCCGAGGGAGAACTCGAACCACCGATGGGAGGAGCCGCGCGAACCGCGACAAGGTGTCTGAGACCGCGCGGTTACCCGGCGCGGCGTGTGTTTAGTAACAATGTCTACTCTCAGTGTGGATAGTTACCTTTCTTTCCAGAGAAGGTGGTTTAGGTAACAGTCGCAATGCACTGAGAACTGTTTCACCATTCTAAAAAAAAAAAAAAAAAAAAAAAAAAAAAAAAAAAAAAAAAAAATTGTCATAGTCATAGTGATTGTCTCATGGTGTACTAAAACACCTGTAATAGCTTAACATCATTTATCTTTCATCTATTTGAAAATGAATATATTCAAACAAAGTTCTTTTTCATTCTTAAGTTTAGATGGGAACTGATGTTAAATGTAATGGAGGAGAGGGGCGAGTGGTACCAGCTAATATCTGATTGCCCTCAGGGGTAATGATCGCAGAAAGGTTGGGAATCACTCTTTTAGAGGTTACAGCTGGTCTATATGCATATTTAGCAGGCATTTCATATCTGTTCTTCAGGAACGGAACCAAACTACCTAAGGAATCTTGGAAAAGATGCATTAGCCTAAAAGTGGATTCTCGCATTTTCACAGCACAAAGGCCTAGCACTATCACACCGACGAATTTCACGTTCCGCTCGTTACATGACAAAAGAACGTTCACAGCATTTGTGATCGATTAGGCTACGGGTATTGCCTTTATGAGCCAGTGTGGAGGAAGAGGGACGAGCCGTGCCGTGCCCGCAGGTCTGGCGTGGCTGGTGATCCCCAACAGCCACTGGACGCTGCCGCTGGGCTCGCTGGTGTACGGGCCGTGGCGCATCCTGCTGCTGCTGTGCGCGCTGCCCGGCCTGCTGGCGGCGCTGCTCATCTGGGCGCTGCTGCCGGAGAGCCCCAAGTTCCTGCTCGCCACCGGCCGCAACCACCAGGCGCTCGACGTGCTGCGACTCATCTTCGCCACCAACACCGGCAAGGACCCTCTCGACTTCCCCGTGAGTGTCGCCTTTTGCCATTTGAAACTTGCAGGCGTGTAAAAGTGTTCCCGATGTTTCTATTACGCTACGCTAGTACTTGTGAAGAAAAAGGTGTAAAGGTACTAAAACATTTATTTCTTTACTTTGTCACTATAGTTGACATAATAGCGTTCAGAGATTCAGCAACTGACTAGATAATTAAGATAATTCTGAGATATTGTTCCATCTCAGTTGTATAATCTTAACTAGAGTACGTGTCCGATCGCTCTGGATTATCAGAGTACTCTGATGTGTGGTTATGTGTAGACGAGACGTGTTGCTGACACAACTACTTAGATCTGAAGAACAATAAATCAGAATTATTTTAATTTATTTTTTTGGCCAGACTGTTATAAATGGCATCAAATATTTCACTTCTGCCATCTGTATGTGAGAAATAAGTTATCAAACGTACATGCTTGCATGGCATCAAAGGTGCATATATGCATATATGCGTCGTCATTGTTGTACACGAGGCAATATACATGGCCAGAAACGTTAATATGACCACCGCGCATGTTTAACATCGACATGCAATAACATCTCACAGACGATAGGAGGCAGCACTAGCAGTAGACGGGTATATAAAGCGTCTTGGGGGACGCGGAAAACAGCGCCGTCGTTGTCGTAACGCGGAAATGGAGCGATTTACCTGACGTCCAAAAGGGCATGATCACTGCTTTCCAGCCAAGGATGGAAACATTTCCAAAATGGCTAAGCTCCGTTCACGTGGCGGCATGGTTAAAGTATATTGTGCATGACAAAATGGTGCTACCCAAAATTGTGGTGCACCACAGGCCATAGATGACAAGGGTGAACGATGGATGTGGAGATATGTATGGGCGAATAGAAGTAAAACTGTTGAGAAACTAACCGCCGAGTCCGCAGCTCGTGGTCGTGCGGTAGCGTTCTCGCTTCCCGCGCCCGGGTTCCCGGGTTAGATTCCCGGCGGGGTCAGGCATTTTCTCTGCCTCGTGATGACTGGGTGTTGTGTGATGTCCTTAGGTTAGTTAGGTTTAAGTAGTTCTAAGTTCTAGGGGACTGATGACCATAGATGTTAAGTCCCATAGTGCTCAGAGCCATTTTTTTTAACTAACCGCCGAGATGAACAAAGGGGCAACCAGCAGCGTCTCCTCAGTGATCAGCGTATTGGCCTCCACAGCGGACACCTGGCTCAGGCACCCATGCTGACTACTGCTCATTGACGACGAAGACTGGAATTTGCACGCAAATACCGCAACTGGACGTGAACTAAGGGCAGCAGCTGGTCTTTTCAGACGTATCACATTTTATGCTTCATCTGACTGATAGTCGTTCACGGGTTTGTCAGAAGGCTCCAGGCCGGAGGTGGGAGGTTTATGGTCTGGTGAACATTTTCGTGCCGTTTCCTGGGTGATCTCGTCATTCTGGAAGACACAGTGGATCAATGCAGCTTGTTTTTCCTCGGCATTATGGCATGTACCAGCAGAGCAATTCAGGGTGTCAACGGCTGGCAGCGCAGGTACGTGGTTCGAAGAGCACCAGGATGAGTTTGCCGTACCCTTTGAAACCAAAGTCCCCTGATTTGAAAGCAATTGAGGACCTGTGGGATTACTTCGATCGGCTGTGGGTGCCATGAATCGTCAATCGAGAAATCTAGCGCAGCTGGCCACGGCAATGGAGTCTGCATGGCTCAAGATCCCTGTCAGATACCTTCCATAACCTCACTGCCTCGCTTCCTGCACGTATCGCAGCGGTCCACGCAGCAAAAGTGGTTCAAATGGCTCAAATGGCTCTGAGCGCTATGGGACTTCTGAGGTCATCAGTCCCCTAGAACTTAGAACCACTTAAACCTAACTAACCTAAGGACATCACACACATCCATGCCCGAGGGAGGATTCGAACCTGCGACCGTAGCGGTCGCGCGGTTCAAGACTGTAGCGCCTAGAACCGCTCGGCCACTCCGGCCGGCGCAAAAGTGGTTATTCAGGCTTCTGACAGGATGTAAAATAAATGTGACTGACAGGGTATTATCAACCAGTGAACCCCAGATTCTTTAAAGAACAGAACTCCCATGCCGCGCCTTGTGATTACCCTACAAATAAGTTATATAACATAGAGAACGAATGCGAGAAAAAGGTTAGAATGTGTTTCAAATTATATGTAGTTGGTTTGAATTCGCTAAATGCTCTGATTTTCAAATCCTTCGTTAATACAGTCGGGGTAATTTGCGTGTCATGAGTTGCATTACCTCAAGGCATACACAAAGTTTCTAACTGTAATACTTGTGTTACTGTGATGATCCTTTAACCTAGTTTTATACCTACTAATTAGTAGACCATAACAGCATTTTTTATTTTTAAATTCGATCACTAATAATATCAAAATTTGAAAATAAACTTTTTGTTGCCCTTGGAAGCCGTTAGATACACCACTTGCAACAGTTATTGAGTGCCATGAACCGAGTTAACCGATCAGTAATACAGATACCATTGTTGTTTTCAGCCTCCTATCAGATCAATAGTACTTGATGTTCGGAACATTCCCTACAGTTCGTCATTAGGTACAACGAGTATGATATACCTTTTCTGATGAACAGTGGTCCTACACAGATTTGTTGAGAAAGAAATAGAGCTGTGTATCTAACGACACTCTGCAAACTGTCAGCGGCTCGATGCAGTAGCTTGTGGGGTACCTTGAATATGTAGTTGTAGATAGCTTATGAGTTCCCAGTGAATAAAACTACATTGTGATTACTGTAACAATATTTTTGGTATTTACGAGTATAATGTGCAAATAAGTCTACAAACCGCGAACAGTTCTTTGCAATAACGATTGCCATGTCATTATGATCTGCCGAGCAATCCCGGCTTCGCAAGTATAACATTAAGTATCTGCGACCAGAGGGACTGTTTGGCGTAACGATGATAAATTACATAATAAAAGTTTACAAACTGATATGGCACATCGGGTCTACAACAAGCATCAGTAATCACATAGAATTTGAGGATTGCAAATCCCACGAGAGGGCGTTACTGGACAAACACGGATGGAGCGCACGGAGACGGTCGCCATTCAGGCAGTGGAAGCGTTGCTAGCATGGCCAGCTGTATGTACTATGAAATGGCTGAGATGCATTTGATTTATGACGCGGCCAACTGTTATGGACGAGAACCCGTGCGATTGTATCGTGTGAAATAACCGAATAGAAAGGTGCCATGCTACACTTATTCGCCGCCCTGCATCACCGATTGCGCGAAACCAGCTCGTTCCACGTGCACCAGCCGGACCCTGGTTGCCAACGGACAAGACCGACAGCTGCTGTGGAAGAAAGTGTCAGTACACGAGATGTATCCCGCGCCACTGATATCCCCCAACCCTTCGTCGGGCTCATTGTAGACAACGAAGGATTACATCCGTCTCATTTCCAACGCGTTGAGGCCTTGCACCCAGGGGACTACAACACGCGCATGGGATTTGCGCGATGGTTTCTGCAGGAATCCGCTGCAGATCGAAGCTTCACAACGAATTTTTTCTTCAACAATGAGGCTGCGTTCTCATTCGAGGGTGTGATGAACTTTCAAAATCTACACATGTGGGCGGATGTGAACTAACATGCTACAAATGAGTGTGCCTCACAACGCAAATTTACCCATAACGTTGGGCTGACATCGTCGGAGACTGTTTGATTGGGCCGTACATTCTGGTATCTCATATTTCTGTGAGAGGTTCTGCCGGACATCGTGAATGATGTTTCCGTGCCTATTCGTCGCCGCATTCGATTTCAGTACGAAGGAGGCGTTGCTCATTTCAGCAGACAAGTGAGGGCACATCTGCAGGCAACCTTTCCCAGCCGCTGTATTGTTCGCAGTGGGCCAGTCGCATGGCCACCACAATTACCCGATCCGTCCTCAGTCGCTTTTTTCCTGTAGGGGTATCTGAAGGGCTTTATGTATGAAACATCTGTTACATGCCGGAGGACCTAATGGGCAGGATTGTTGTGGCAGTAGGATGTCTTCGAAATACACCAAGTGCGTTTGAGAGAGTCGATGTTAGACGTGTCTCGATGCATCAGGACAAAACTTTGAACATCTGTAGTGGACGTCCTTTTGTAGCATGTGAGTAAATAACGGCAACGTCATTTAGAAACCCCAGATGGCCTTTGCTAGCCTCGGTTCGTATGTGATTACTGATCCTTGTTGTATGCCTGGCGTGTCTTGTCAGTTTGGAAACGGTTTTTCTGAATCACTGTATATATATTGAAGAGAACCGTATCAAAACGCCTACAGCAACCACTGAGATTAACATTCGCAAAGACAGAAAAACGCTGTGGTGTGATTTTAATTCGTCACAGTTCTGCCAATGTGCACAAAAATTTAAAAATTATGCACACAAACTTTCCTTGTGAATTAGTCTATCCAGTATTGAAAATCACATCACAATCCCTACCGTAGTTTCTGAGAGTAGCCTTAATATGCACAGAAAAACACAGCGGAGAACTTCAGTTTATAAAACGTACAGATATACTATCCCCTCTACATTTGATGTTTGCGTACTTTTACTGTACGAAAGGTTTTGCGCAATGTATTTGAGAGGATCAAACTAAAATTTGAACAGAAAAAATTTCTTTATTTCCATCTATGATCACAAAGCTGTTAGATCATTAGACTACCGGTTTCACTCAGTATGACAATCTTTAGATCTGCTTTAAAAACCTGTCCTAATACAATGGTTCTATTATTTACCAATAGAGGCATGGCTGTATTCCCTGGCAGAACACACTGCACCTCAAATGAGGTGAGGGTTGTGTAGCATAGAGAGGGAAAGGTGCGGAAGTGAGACAGGGAGTAGAAGGGTGGGTTGGAGAAGATGATGATGATGTTTGGTTTGTGGGGCACTCAACTGTGTGGTTATCAGCGCCCGTACAAATTCCCAACCTTTGCTGAGTCCAATCTTGACACTTTCATGAATGATGATGAAATGATGAGGAAAACACAAACACCCAGATATTTCGAGGCAGGTGAAAATTCCTGACCCCGCCGGGAATCTAACCCGGGACCCCGAACTCGGGAAGCGAGAACGCGACCACGAGACCACGCGCTGTGGACAGGGTTCGAGAAGGGTAGCTGACGGCCGGGAGGGGATGGGACGGAACTCTAGCACTGGTGAGGTCCTTCCGACCGCAGGCAGAGGGAGTTTTGCGCAGTGCGCATTGAGGGGATTGAGTGGACTGATAGAGAAAGTTCGAACAGAGGAAGAGGGCAACTTTGGAGAGGCAGGTGTGACTGTAGTGTGAGAGGTTAGAGCTGCGGTGGGGTGGTTGTGGATCAGGGTCTAGCAGAGATTGAGGCCAAGCAAATTGCTGGATTCATGGATCTACTCGTACATGACAGTGCGACGTTGGTTATGAAGACAAAGATCCAGAGGGCACAGGCTATCGGATATGCACTAGCTCGTTTGAAATAAATGACTCAGTAGTGTAAAGAAATTAAGCCACACCATGCGGTGTTACCTCGACTTAAAACGAACTGAGCCATACGTGAAGAAAAGGATTCTCAGAGATGCACTTTACGCAATTTTGGACGTGCATTTCGATTGTTTAAACTCAAAAGAACGCATTTTGGTTCCAAACTTAACGGAAGTAACCACGTTAGAGTTTAGCAACAAACGCCAAAAGAACATGAGACACGAAAGCTCCCGTAGATAAATTCGTAAATAATTTAGGAAATGGCTATAAATCTGTTTATTTATAACAATAAGAGCCAAATACACTCACATTTGGTTATGAGTGTCGTAATATGACGTCTCATTGAATTGGAACATAATTTACGTAGTTGAGAGCTGTCATATTCATACTTCCCACCAATAGCGTGCCTTCCACCAACGGTGGACGTACCGCCTAACTGTGACTGGTGGGCGCTCAGAAATTAATGGCGGGCACCACAACTTACGCGGGCTAGCACATACTAGCACATACCACAACAAACATGCAAATGCACCTGATAAGAATACACATAAAAAACATCCCTCCAAAAGAACATAAAACACATGCAATAACAAGTGCAATAAAATAAAGGAATAAAACAGAGAAAATAAACAGCAGTAATACTATCGGTAGTGTGTTAACAATATATAATAAACACGGTTCACTAAAATTACATTTACTTGTAAGGAAAGCAAACATTTAGAATGTCACAAAAGAGACAGAAATTACAATTGAGTCTATACGAAATGTTTGAAGTCTTTACAGGGGAAGAGTGCTTGGCGATACAGCTTACCAGTGTCTGTGATTGTTGCGCAGTGACGTCGACGGTGGTTAGATGATACTGGTGGCGTAGTTATTGTGGCTCCATCTGTCATGAAATTACAATGGATTGTCCTCTTGCACGGAATATTGTTCTCCAGGCGGTAATATTGTCTTCGGTGTCATTTCTTTGGTCACAGGTCGGTAGATGTAATTGGTGCTGTGTAACTTAACGTTCGTATGTGTACGATTACAACGTTCTCGCCGCGCGGGATTAGCCGAGCGGTCAGGGGCGCTGCAGTCATGGACTGTGCGGCTGGTCCCGGCGGAGGTTCGAGTCCTCCCTCGGGCATGGGTGTGTGTGTTTGTCCTTAGGATAATTTAGGTTAAGTAGTGTGTAAGCTTAGGGACTGATGACCTTAGCAGTTATCCCGTAAGATTTCACACACATTTGAACGTTTTTTGAACAACGTTCTCCACACACACATTTCTGATTCTAACGTCCCGTACACAGTTTTAAAACAGTAAACATTGTACATTTTACTCGTCGATCGCAAAGTTAGTCTGTCCGGTTTTAGTAACCACGATCGCGAAATGCAGTTATGGCGAAAAACAGCACCACACGTAACAAACGGTTGAATACTTTCCACGGCGACAGTTAATGTTTAAGCGCGCGCAGCAGTTCATTAAGTTACACACGAGATAATAAGTTCAACGTATGTTAGTTCGTGCAACTAAATTACGTGCAAAACAGTTCGGCTCTAAGCACGACAATCACAATCCATCCGCCTAAGCATTGTCACTACAGTTTGTAGTAATCATTGAAATTCACAGTATTCATAGTATAACACAGTTAAAATTTAGTTATAACGTGACCGAACAATAAGAATGTGGTCATGGATATTAGTGCGCTTCTGTCCAGCACGAATACAAAACACACGCGTGCACGCCACAACGCTGCACACCCATTCAACATCTCTATTCGACTGCCATCTATCGATATCGTTCTCGCATCAAAGTTCATACAGCAGTGCTGCATGTTGCGTGTTTTGTTTTCACACAGCGCATTTCACAAAAGCATTACAAAGAGGATCAAACATACATTGATACGAAGAGGTTGAAAAAAGTCAGCCAACCAGTTGCAAACCAAAGGGCTAAATGAACCTTTGGTTTACAACTGGTTGGCTGAATTTTTTCAACCTCTTCAAATTTATACAGTTGCTGAATCGCATCAATGATTAAAAATTTGAAACATTGATACTTTTGCATACTCACTTAAAAAAAAATGGTTCAAATGGCTCTGAGCACTATGGGACTTAACTGCTGAGGTCATCAGTGCCCCAGAACTTAGAACTACTTAAACCGAATTAACCTAAGGACATCACACACATCCATGCCCGAGGCAGGATTCGAAACTGCGACCGTAGCGTTCGTGCGGCTCCAGACTGTAGCGCCTAGAACCGCTCGGCCAACCCGGCCGGCTACTCACTTAAAAGAGCTTCATGTAGCAACATCAATAAAGCAAAAAAAAGTTACCTTTTGTGCTATAGAACAAAACAATAAATATTCTAAACCATCAAAGGTATATGCACAGAGCAAATGAAACAAACAAAAAAACAGTAGTCAGTCCCTCGAAATCGACCAGGGCGCTCTGTAAATCTGGTGTAAATTGGCGAGGTAGCATAATTAGAAATGGTTACACCCCCTTGAAAGACTGCACCATGACCATAACTACACTCAACCTGCACTCACACTCCCATCTCCACAGTATCCCTCTCCCTCCATTCCATCTTCCCCTCCAGCTCACTTCTCCACATCGCCGTGCGCGGTCCTCAAATCCCCTTGCTTGTGGCCAGAACAAGGTTACCAATGTTACATTCCCAATGCTGTTTCTCCCTCCCAGTCGTCAGTGACCCTTCCACACCATCTCTCACGATCCCTATCTCCTTTTTTCCATCACCCACTCTGCCCAACATAGTATCACGCCCCAAGCGAGCTGCAGTGACGGCGCATCGTAGTCAGCCACGTCGAAGCAACTTTGCAGCTGTCTGTGTATTGTGTAACTGTGATGAAAATTGGTTGTATTCTCAGCCTTGTTTTTCTGTCTTTCGACAATGTAATGTACAATGCTGCCATTAATCTGTATATTAAAAATTTTTTTTTGTTCCATAATAATTTTGAAAAATTAAGTAAATACTATAACAAGAGTTAACTTTTGTTAAATTTAGTTTATCTGTTTAAAATGACCTCTTTGACGTAGGTGGAAGATATGTATTAAAACATATTTTGTAAATAATTATGTAATATTTCAAGTACAACTGGAATGAATTATGTCAATTTTGTATGTATATGCTGTCATGCAATTGTAGATGGTTCATACTTAGGGTTTTTGTAAGCAGAAGTGTAAATTGAAAAGGTGTAGGGATCATAGGTAGAACGGAACTCCGGTCTGTGATGGAATGGAAAAGGTGGTGGGGCGCACGAGTGAGAATTAGCGCGCAAGTGGCTCACACAGTCGGTAGCTGCCCTGCAATTGGTGAACACGCATTACGTTGGTCAAGCACTAGAGGCCCCGAATTTACCTGCAAGACTGGGTTTTGGCCTCGGACGTGTTCTGCATGATTGGCGCAGTACGGCAATAAATTAATAGCTCAGAAATTTGCAATTTTATCGTCGAAACCAAGAGGAAAACAGAGCTATGTACATCAGGAGCCGTACCTGCGCAATGTTACTACGCAGCACCGCCTCACGCCACCTTCGTCATCAGTAACGGGCAAAGTACTTTATTTAGAAGTGTATCACAATATGAACCATCCTTCTTCAATCAGTGGAATATAAGTGTTAAATGTACCTCTGTGTTTAACCGTAATTTTCCTATTTCATTTTCCTCAGTAGGCTCCTTACCTAAACGAATTTATTCCGAGTATCGTGATGTTTATTGAAGCTTGAATAATAGTAAATTACTGGCAATAGTATAGTTTTGGTAGTAAATTCTGAAAATCATTATTAAATACTAAAGTTTGCATGTATCAGTTTAAGGGCCACCGCTTTGCGTGACCATGAGGATAAGTTTTCAATAGCATTTCTGAAAGTAAAGTAACATAACTGTTTAACTGCAACAATCTTAAGAGTAATTGTTCGTGTTGCTTCTCCATGTCAAAGAAAGGCAGACAAATATTGGTGTTAGTAAAACGTTAACAAATAACAGTCCTAAAGAAATGAAATTTAGTCGTGTTAAATAATAGTTTTGGTCATATGAATGATAGCTATAAGTTAAACATTTTTTTTTGTATCCTTGTCGAAAAATATGTGTGTCTTCTTTAAATAATTACTGAAGTATAGTGATAAATTCCATAAGTAACAGAAAGCGGGATTAATAGTACTTACTGCCAAGTGACTGTAGTAAATGGAAATTAAGTGCCTGTGTTTAAGTTACGTAGTGCCGGCCGCGGTGGTCTAGCGGTTCTGGCGCTGCAGTCCGGAACCGCGGGACTGCTACGGTCGCAGGTTCGAATCCTGCCTCGGGCATGGGTGTGTGTGATGTCCTTAGGTTAGTTACGTTTAAGTAGTTCTAAGTTCTAGGGGACTTATGACCTAAGATGTTGAGTCCCATAGTGCTCAGAGCCATTTGAACCATTTTTTTTAAGTTACGTAGTAAGTGAAAGTAATTATTTATTCAGTGTCGAAAATTGACTTCATCTTTTTGTGTAGACACTGTGCCCGGTTTGGGCTGGCGGCCGTTTTATTAACCGAAACAGTTTATTGTTATAACAGGCTTTGTCTGATGAAAGGTTTCCAAAAGTAATTATTCTCACTGCTTTTCCCCCAAACTGTATGCTTCGGAGAAAAATAGTTCGATACTTTACCATTAGGCTGCACACGGTTAAAATCTCTCTCCGAGAGTCGATGGTTTGGAGTGTTAGTGCTGCGTAATTTTGTGGTGGTGTTCCTGCCGCTACTTACTACACAGTTCTGACATTCCGAATCGCGGATCTTCCGTCTTTACAGTGGTAGAACTTAAACGTTCTGGTGCCGTATTGACAAGAACGCGAAAGTACCGTTGCAAACTCAGTGTCCCTAATGTGATTTACTCGTTCCATTATTTATATTCCACCAAGGACTATCCAACACCAGACCCAGAATATGAAAATGACTGATAAAAACATTGACTTCTGACGGAAAGAAACAATATGAGTAGTGAAACTTATTAGGAAGTACACGACTGCTGAATAATCTTGTCGAATGTCGATATTCAGTAGATTTGCAGCAGTGTGGTGGTTCGGTGTGCAGGTGCGGTCTCTGCAGCTGGACAGCCCGCCGCGGCCCTCGGTGGCGTCGCTGGAGGCTGGCGGCCTGTCGACGTCCCCCAAGAGCACCGGCCGGATGGCCCTCGAGGTGGCCAAGAGCATGTGGCGGCAGACGGCGCCGCTCTTCTCGCGCCAGCACGCCTGCAACCTCTCCGCCGTCTGCGTCATCGACTTCGCCATCTTCGCATGGTGCGTTGTACTGCCAGATACTGCTTGCAAAATTAATGAAAGTCAAAAGAAATTGCGTAAAGGACATGAAACTAACTGAAGGTATCTTGACCTTCATGTCGATCAGAACTGAAATATTGGGACACAGGCGCCAAGCAAACACGAAGATCTGGGAGTATTTAATAAAATGATTAATATTAGTCAGTGCCTGTTCCAAGTGGTATTTACATCTACATACGAGGTACATTCAAGTTCTAAGGCCTCCGATTTTTTTTCTAATTAACTACTCCCCAGAATCGATGAAACTGGCGTTACTTCTCGACGTAATCGCCCTGCAGACGTACACGTTTTTCACAACGCTGACGCCATGATTCCATGGCAGCGGCGAAGGCTTCTTTAGGAGTCTGTTTTGACCACTGGAAAACCGCTGAGGCAATAGCAGCACGGCTGGTGAATGTGCGGCCACGGAGAGTGTCTTTCATTGTTGGAAAAAGCCAAAAGTCACTAGGAGCCAGGTCAGGTGAGTAGGGAGCATGAGGAATCACTTCAAAGTTGTTGTCACGAAGAAACTGTTGCGTAACGTTAGCTCGATGAGCGGGTGCGTTGTCTTGGTGAAACAGCACACAAGCAGCCCTTCCCGGACGTTTTTGTTACAGTGCAGGAAGGAATTTGTTCTTCAAAACATTTTCGTAGGATGCACCTGTTACCGTAGTGCCCTTTGGAACGCAATGGGTAAGGATTACGCCCTCGCTGTCCCAGAACATGGACACCATCATTTTTTCAGCACTGGCGGTTACCCGAAATTTTTTTGGTGGCGGTGAATCTGTGTGCTTCCATTGAGCTGACTGGCGCTTTGTTTCTGGATCGAAAAATGGCATCCACGTCTCATCCATTGTCACAACCGACGGAAAGAAAGTCCCATTCATGCTATCGTTGCGCGTCAACATTGCTTGGCAACATGCCACACGGGCAGCCATGTGGTCGTCCGTCAGCATTCGTGGCACCCACCTGGATGACACTTTTCTCATTTTCTGGTCGTCATGCAGGATTGTGTACACAGAACCCACAGAAATGCCAACTCTGGAGGTGGTCTGTTCAACAGTCATTCGGCGATCCCCCAAAACAATTCTCTCCACTTTCTCGATCATGTCGTCAGACGGGCTTGTGCAAGCCCGAGGTTATTTCGGTTTGTTGTCACACGATGTTCTGCCTTCATTAAACTGTCGCACCCGCGAACGCACATTCGACACATCCGTAACTCCACACCATCTCCTTCAACTGTCGATGAATTTCAATTGGTTTCACACCACGCAAATTCAGAAAACGAATGATTGCACGCTGTTCAAGTAAGGAAAACGTCGCCATTTTAAGTATTTAAAACAGTTCTCATTCTCGCCGCTGGCGGTAAAATTCCATCTGCCTTACGGTGCTGCCATCTCTGGGACGTATTGACAATGAACGCAGCCTCATTTTAAAACAATGCGCATGTTTCTATCTCTTTCCAGTCCGGAGAAAAAAACTCAGAGGCCTTAGAACTGGAATGCACCTCGTACTTACTCCTCATGCTACGGTGCGTGACGGAGGGTACGCTGTACCACTAATAGTGCCGGCCGCGGTTGCTGAGCGGTTATAGGCGCTTCAGTCCGGAACCGCGAAACTGCCTCGGTCGCAGGTTGGAATCCTGCCTCGGGCGTGGACGTGTCTGATGTCCTTAGGTTAGCTAGGTTTAAGTACGAGGCGTGTTTTTTAAGTGAGTACCGTTCTCAAATTAAAAAAGACTTGCTAAGATATCTCAATAATTTTATTTTTACATGAAAGCCTGTACCTTAATCTACTTTTCTACATAATTTCCGTCAATATTGAGGCACTTGTCATAACGTTGTACCAGTTTTTGAATACCCTCCTTATGGAAGTCTGCCAGCTGACTTGTTAACCACTGCATCACCACAGTTTTGACTTCGTCATCGTCTTGAAGATGCTGACCGCCCAGGTGTTTCTTCAAGTGCAGGAACAGATGGTAGTCACTGGACGCAAAATCGGGGCTGCACGTAGGATGATATAGAGTTTCCCATCGAAAAGATGTGATGAGATCTTTGGTCTGATTCGCCACATGCGGACGGGCATTGTCTTGCAGCAAAACAATGCCCTTGCTCAACTTGCGTGGACTGTTGCTTTGATTCTGGTGTGACGTAGGCCACCCATGTTTCATCACCCATAACAATTTGGCTTAAGAAATCATCACCGTCGTTGTGGTACCGCTCAAGGAAAGTCAATGCACTGTCTAAACGTTTGATTTTGTGCACATCCATCAACATTTTCGGTACCCAACGTGCGCACAATTTTCGGTAATTCAAGTGCTCGGTCACAATGCCATACAAAACACTACGAGAAACATTAGGAAAGCCATCCCACAAGGAGGAAATCGTAAAGCGTCTCTTTTCTCTCACCTTATTGCACCAAACTTTCATTAACGACCGAAGGACGCCCACTCCGTTGTCCATCATGCACATTTGTGCGGCCATCTTTAAATGCTCTACCAACTTTCTTACCATTCCATTACTCATACTTTCTCCGTAAACTGCACAGATCTCAAGATGGATATCGATCGCTTTTAGGCCTTTAGCACTAAGAAATCTTATAACAGCCCTTACTTCACAGTCGGTGGGACTCACCATTATCGGAGGTATCTTAAACACTCAGTACACATCGTAAACAAGGAAGAATCAGACTGTAATGGCGTCAGTGCGTAGATTAAGGTACAGGATTTCATGTAAAAAGAAAATTATTGAGATATCTTAGCACATCTTTTTTTTAATTTCAAATCGCTACTTACTTAAAAAACACGACTCGTAGTTCTAAGTTCTAGGCGACTGATGACCTCAGATGTTAAGTCCCATAGTGCTCAGAGCCATTTGAACCACCAATAGTCATTTTCTTTCCTGTTCCACGTGTACATCATGCCAGACTCAGGCACGTCCAGTTGGCCTTAGTTTCTGGCATGATGTACTCGTAACTTATGCAGATATTTTATCCCGTGAGTCCTGTTACTATTTTATGCTGACAGGAGCCTCTGCCTGTGGGCAGTTACTAGTAATCGTTCATTCTGAAATACTCTATATGAAATCTCGCTGGTAACTAAAGCCATAGTTTGGGATAATTCTCGATTTGTCAATTTTATATATGACGAGAGCAGCTCGGCTTCATCTAATCTAATGTACCATCTTCTGAAGAAGATATTTTTAGAATTATCGAAACCTGCGTCAAGGACTAATAAACCTTTATTTTGCAACCGGCTGGCTGATTTTTCAGCCTCTTCAGGTCTCCATTTATCTTTCTTTCCCAATGCCAGTGTCTCCACCACGGCTCGGCAGCTCAAAAATACTGGGGAGCTAACATATATACCCACGTGATTAAAATGTCGGGTTAAAATGCCCCCTTCCGTATACCTACCTGTTAAGATTCGCCACTCTGGGAGGATCCAGACCTCCCTAGTCTACGTGTGGTTTCCACTCAACTGTATTTTTCTTTTTCATTGTCTCCCCTCTCTCTTTTACTCCTTGTGTTTCTATCACCATATATCTTTCTCTTTTGCTGCTACTACCTCTCACTAACCATCAATATTTCCTGTCACTTTGGCTCTCACTGGTATTGTCTTCATCCATCATTCTTCCTCCTTCACTGACACTCTCTCCCTCCCCCATCCCGTCTCCTCTCTCTTTCTCTCCCACTGGCATTGTCTCGTCTCTCCTCCACTGTCACTGTCTCTCTGATACTCTCTTACAGCACAAGAAAGCTCGAAAATGTTCGCACGCCAAAAATTTTGGTGAGGATGGCGGAATGAAGATTGAAGCAGCTGGTTCCGCACTTTTCTGTCACAGTCTGTCATATTCGCCTCTTTTGTGCTCTGACAGGAGCATTTTTCAGCTGGTTCCCTTGTCTTCCCAGTTACAGCCGGGTGTGATGCTTATATAAAACGATTTCTGAAGGTCAGTAAAGTTTGAACAGTTTCTTTATATACTTTGAAACGTTTACATCCTTTGACACACATTCACAACAGTTAAGTACACATAGTATAAGGTTAATACATCCAACGCAAAAAAATTCATATGACAAAACAATTTTTATGTAAGGCTCTTACACCACCAGGTGACATCATCGAATAATTTCCAGATCAAGACAGCCCGTGTAAGCGTGAAGTTCCCGTTATCCACAGACAGCGCGTTATTAAATTTTATTGGTGTAAAAACGCTGACAAAAAACATAGTTCGGTGGCCTCAGAACCCTTGAGACGACTCTAGAACCCCCTACATGTGTTCACTACTTAAGTTAAAACTACATTTACGCCTCAGACCATATAGTACGCGCACATTTTACGTGCGTAAGTATGGCAACTTTGAACCTCTTACCGAAATACAGAGGTTCAAAGTTTCCGTACTTACGCACGTAAAATGTGCGCGTAATCGAAAATACTTTCGGAATTCCCAGAGAATATCATCTTAAGAATATATGATTAAAATTTCTACAAGCTACCATGATCAAAAATTATAGAAATGTCCGTCCCCACAATTAGCGCTTCTCGTACCCAAAAATCATGGCTTTTGGATTTTTTTTCCAGGAACCGCCCATGAACAAATGGTTCTTTTATACGTCGGCTCAGGTCCACCCTAGACCACAACTAATGCGAAAGAATCAATGGATTTACTCGATTTGCATGGATTGGAGGAATTGTGTAATGTTTAAATGTTGACAATTTCATGTAGGTGGTCACGGAAACTGACATATGGCCGGGAGAGCAGTGTGCTGACCACATGCCCCTCCATATACTCATCCAGTGACGCCTACGAGCTGAGGATGACATGGCGGCCAGTCAGGACCGTTGGTCCTTCATGGCCTGTTTGGGAGGAGTTTAGTTTAGTTTTATTTTACTGTAGGATAGCTACAGTATGCCCGTCCTTCCGATACGTATACAAATCGCCACTATACAAGGGCTATCCAAAGTTCTTGATGCCTTATCTTTGTAATCAACCTGAAATACAACCCCCTCAAAAATCACTTTTTTGTGCGCGGGTTTTGGAACATATTAAACTTCTATTACAGGGCTGGCTATGGGCGACACTCTGAAAAATGTGCCAAAAGCACAGCACTACTATCCGCTATACTATTTATAAGAATTACATATTTAATGACAGTCGAATATACCTATTAGTCAAATATAAAATAACAAAAGGAGTGTATCAACGAAGCAAATTTTACCGGTATCTAATTTAAATACAATACTTTAGCAAATAAAATAATCCTTCAAATGAAAGTTTTAAGTAATATAATTGGCTAATTGGTTTGCACCAAAACTTCACATTAACGAAGTTACTTATAATGTCTTCATAACTTACAAGGGGAGGCCACGATGTTGGGATGACGGAATTATCTCAGACTTTGTACACCTTTAGTAAGGCATTAAAACAGAATAATGTTCGAGTAGTAAGGTGAAGTACTCGGGCAATTCCGAGAAAATCTCAAGAGAAGTTTTACGCTTCTATTATGTAACTCAAGTATCTGTGCATAGACGCAGGACGGAAGAGTTCATGGTGGTCCAGTGGTTGCCGGAACGGTAGGTCAACGTGTTCGGTCAGAGGGTTGGCTGTCCTCTGTAATAAAAAACCTGAGTGAATGGTTCAACGATGCACTTGAACAAGCGTCGTGGGACGTCCGCCCCGAACAAATGCCACGAAGAATAGTGAGATTACAAAAAGAAAGAAAAGGGAGTAAGCGTTTGAGCCCCATAAGACGAACGGGTATTGGGTGACGGTTCGACTCCCGCTCAAACCTTCATTTATGTAGTACAAGTGTAAATTCTGTGATATTCAAAAATTTGCTCCTATACTATTCGTTCTCGCTACATTAGCAACGTCTCACTGCTACGCAGGTTAACTGCCAGATAGGGCCTGCCTCTGTGTCTGCAGCAAAGGTGCAAAGGTGCAAAAGGTGCAAAGTAGTTCCAGGTACGTTACTAGACTGCATGTGTAAGGGATTTCGCAAATCATGACAGACATACATTTTCAGGAAAACACTATGCGTTTCTTAATTTACCTATCGATAGTTATAAATATGTTTGTTCTAATAATTAAATTTGACTAAAAATATGAGTAATCAAATGACATGAAACTCACTAAAACTTCATTCAAATACATGCCGTTTTTTAATTATATTACCTCTCAAATGTCATATAAATTAAATAACATGATGAGTGATGGAAACAAAATATACAGGGTGAGGAAGCTAAGTCATAACACCCCTTGTATCTCCCCAACCGTAATAGATGAAAAGATACCGTTTGGACAGTGAATTGCAGGGACAGGGGCTACTTGAATACATCACATTGCATGTTTGTGCTATTTTTTATTACAGAGATATGAGGCCATCTTTGGTTTTTTAAATGGAACGCTATGTTAAATTTTAGCGTAACGTGATGGGCTTAAAAAGACGGTTTCAAATATGTGTATATCATAATATTTAGGCCAATAGTTTTTGTGACACAGATATGTCCCCGTATCGTGTTCGTCCTTCGAAGCGGCGTTGTCCAATGCGACCTTTCCTGTTGTGTAGAGTACATGGTAAACTTCGTGAATCCGTCCTTACACAAACTCTCCCATTTACCCGACAATAGTAACACATACTGCGATATTTTGTGCGAAAATTAACTGATGTCGCGCAAATATTATTCAGTTATTTGACAGCTGTGATACCAAAATAGTAGACAACATACAGTATTAAAATACTACAAGATGTTAATACATTTTAAGTAACGGAAATACAAATGTAAATGAGGAGGCCCTTATTGGTCACAATTATTTTGTATGTATTTGTTTTTTATTTGAAAATATTTACTATTGATCACAATACGAAGCAGATACACACAAAGATGCAAAATACATACTGTACGTGATACAAAACTTTACTGAAGCATGTGCTCCCTCTCTGCTGCAACGCACATTTGTAGTCGCCGTTCGAATGATTTGTGAACGCCTGCGTGGGTGTCATGTGAGATATCAGCGTACGCTCGATGATACGTTGTTTCATATCGTCTGCCGTAGTTCGTATTTGAGCTTACACATTATGTTTGATTGCTCCCCAAAGAAAAAAATCAAGAGGTGTCAAATAAGGAGACCGGGCTGGCCACTTCACTTCAGCACGTCGTCCTGTTCAACAATACGGAAACTTTTCATTTAACAGCTCTGTAGCTACACGGGAAGAGTGAATAGGACAGCCGTCAT
The DNA here is from genome assembly GCF_023864275.1 of Schistocerca cancellata. Lineage (NCBI taxonomy): Eukaryota > Metazoa > Arthropoda > Insecta > Orthoptera > Acrididae > Schistocerca > Schistocerca cancellata. The sequence continues at coordinate 826,501,310 of NC_064626.1, forward strand.
GATGGAACCACATGCACTGACGCGTACTTAGTGGTACCTCTTCCAGTAAAATGGGCAGAACGTTTCGCAGGAACTGCGCATAGTTATTGCCATTTAGTATACCCGGAATGACGTACGGCCCCACAATGACATTTCCGACGATGCCGCACCACACGTTAACACTCCACGGTTGCTGATGCTGTACCTGTTGAAGCCAATGAGGGCTCTCTGTTGATCAGTAGTGCATATTATGCAAATTCACATTACCGTGGTTGGTGAAAGTCGCTTCATCAGTAAAAAGCACCCGTTGAAAAAACGTTGGATCATCTTGTAGGCGCTGCAGGGAAAATCGGCAAAGATCCTGGCGTCGTTCGAAATCCACATCGGAGAGTGCTTTATGTAATGACAGCTGAAACGGGTGAAATCTATGCCGGTGCAATATGCGTAGATCACTTCTCTGACTTATACCGCATACCGAGGCGATACGTCGCGACGAAACAGTAGGGTCGTTATGCGCCAACGCTAGAGCGCCCCCTTCATGTACCTCGTCAGTTGCAGTTTTCTGCCTTGTCCTCCGTATGGCGTTCCATGATCCCTAATCAAGTAGTTTCTTGCAAATACGTGCAAGAAGCTGGCACACAGGACGCTCACGATCAGGGTATAGCTCTCCATAGCACTTTATTGCTCTAACAGCATTTATTCTGCTTTCACCATACACTAGAAGCATATCTAACTTTTCTTCGTTGGTGTACATGTCTGCTCCAAGAAACTGTGACGGAAATGCGATCTCTCCTTACTCCAGCAGCACATTTATACCCTTCTCTCCAGTAGAGAACCTAAATGAAGGGAATAGGCTACCTACTGTCCAGCTACCTCGTGCGTCACCTTGCGGCGTTATCGAGAAGCAGGAAAACAACGTCTTCTCTGTTAAGTTCCTCAGTGGACAACGCCGCTTCGAAGGACGAATACGATACAGGAAAATATCTGTGTCTCAAAAACTTTTCGCCTAAATAATGTGATATACACATATTTGAAACCGTCTTTTTAAGCCCATCATGTTACGCTAAAATTTAGCATAGAATTGCATTTAAAAAACCAAAGATGGCCTCATATCTCCGTAATAAAAAATAGCAAAAATATGCAATGTGATGTATTCAAGTAGCCCCTGTCCCTGCAATTCACTGTCCAAACGGCATCTTTGTATCTATCACGGTTGGGGAGATACAAGGGGTGTTATGACTTAGCTGCCTCACTCTGTAGATCAGAAATAAAGAGTGAGTTGGAGTCGAACTTTTGTCGCTTACTCCTTTGTGATATGAAGCTCGGACGCTATACACAAATAGATCAGTTACATAATAGACGCGTATAACTTCTCTTGCGATTTTCTCGGAATTGCCAGAGTAGTGCACCTTATTAATTGCACATTATGTTGTTTTAAGGACCTACTAGAGGTGTACAAAATTAGAAGTAAATCTGTCATCCCAACGGTGCGGCCGCCGCTTGTTCGTTGTCTTAAAATATCACTTTCAGTACTAAGTGGAGGCAAAATGCTGGCCTTGTCTTCTAACATGGAAATTTCTAGTGAGGTTTTTTTATCAACTTCAGTTTTGAAAATGACCTTCTTCCACTGCTATTTGTGATTGTAAGTGACAGGTTCATTCTGACAGCGATCTAGATATTTGGAAAACGACTTTGATGTTTTCCAGGCTCTGGTCTGGATGTAGAAGCCGTGTTTTCGGGAAATCTACCTCATTACAAACTGCCAAAATTACGTTAACAAGTCGTTCAAAACTCTCAGCGTTTGCACGATATGAAGTGCCACAGGCTCGACGCGGTGTCACTGGGGACTTTATGTGACGGAGTGCAGGATTTGACAAGTGAATGTCGGCTTAATTCAGATCAGCTACTCACTGAAAAACCCAGTAAGGCAATACAATATACGAGGGTTGAATCAAAAGTAATGCCTCCACCTTCGTTAGTTGGGTTTGAATGGGAATATTTTAATAAATCAAACGCAGAAATAATTCTTAGAATGTGATCTTTAATTACCAATATTCATTTTCCACATAATCACCAGCCAATTGGATACATTTCTGCCAACGATGAAATTTTCTGAAGCCGTCACGAAAGAAGTCGACACTCTTTCCGCAACCACAGTCTCACAGTTCTCTCAACGTCTTCATCAGAAGCGTAATGATGCCCCGGATGTCGTCTTTCATTATTTGGAACAAATGGAAGTCAGACGGTGCTACATCTGGACTGTATGGAGGATGCCGGACGGTGCTGAGGTTTCAGTATCTGAAGTTCAGCTGTGGTGGCAAGTGAAGTGTGTGGTTTGGCATTGTCATGCTTCAGGTAAATATTTTCTTTTTCCTTTCGGACACTTGTTAGTCGTAGTTTCAGAGTTCGCAGCGTAGTTACATAACGCTCTGAATTTATTGTTGTTCCACGATGAATATAATCAACATGAATAACACCGTCTGCGTCCCAGAACACTGTGGCTATGATTTTCCCAGCTGAGGGCTGCGTCTTGAATTTCTTTTTCTGGGGAGAGTCTTTGTGTCGATATTCCATAGACTCAGGTTTCGTCTCCGGATCGTAATGGTGTACCCACGTTTGGTCTCCTGTCACAACTGAATGCAGGAAGGCGTCACCTTCATTCTCGTAACGCGAGAGGAGTTCCTGGCAAGTTTCAAGTCTGTTCGCTTTCATTTCAGGAGTCAGCATCCGGGGTACCCATCGTGCACAGATCTTACGATAGCCAATCAAAGCAATAATGTGACCCACACGTTCTTGTGAAATGCCGATTGTGCTTGCAATTTCTCTCTGAGTGATACGACGATCGTCCTGAATCAATCTGTCAACATTTTGCTTTTGAAACTCGGTGGTTGCTGTCACTCTTCGTTTGTCACGCATGTCAGACGTTCCCGCCTCAACCTCTTTAAACTTACTCCCCCAACGACGCACAGTACTCACATCAACACAATCGCCATAAACTTCTTTCATAAAAAGTTCTCGGTTTACTTGCCGCGTCAAATTTGGATAAAATCCCAAGCATTCCTTGCGAGTGTGGCAAAAGTTATGTGGGCCAGTCTATAAGAACTGTCGCCGATCGCAGTGTGGAACATCAGCGTCACCTGAAATACAGGTATCTAGAAAAATCAGCGGTGGCTTTTTTTTTTTCCTTTATTGTAATTTTAAACACCTATACAGGCGGGCTGGCAGCAGCATGGTTCGCTGCTCTTCAGCCTTAAGTTGAACAATAAACATGATAGAGAGGTGATATATAAAAAAAAAAAAAAAAAAAAAAAAAAAAAAAAAAAAAAAAAAAAAAAAAAAGAAAAAACGGCGGGCAAAAAAATGGAGACACAAAAAAAACAAGAGACAAGAAGCCGTTCACGTTGGACGAAAAAACACTAACACTTGGAAACATGGCGCACAAAACACGGAGAACGGCGACGGCACATGTGAACAGTTGAGTCGGAACTGCACGAAACACAAAACGATGCACACACACTAAACACTGGTGGCGATGGTCTCCGGCGCGCGAATGTTCACTGAGCGTGTACGAGTCCGGGGACCTGCCAAGAGGGGGGGTGGAGGAGGAGGAAGGGGAGATGGGAGAGGGGAGAGCAGAGATGCCACGGGCAAAGGAGAGAGGGGGAGGGAGGAAGGGGGAGGGGAAGCCCGGAGGAGAGGGTAGGAGGGAGGGGGAAAGGAAAGAGAAGGGAAGGGAAAGGGGGGGAGGGAGGGTGCCGAAAGGAAAGGACACAGGAGGTGGGGGGGAAGGATCAAAGTTGATAGGAGGGGTAGATGCAGGGGAGGAGGACATCATCAGGGAGGGGGAGCTGGCGGAAGCCACCTTGGGAGAGGGTATGGAGGGTGGAGAGATGGAGACCGGGTGGGACATGGGAGTACAGGCGCGGCAGCGGGCGGGGGTGGGAGAGGATCGGGAAGACGAGCGGGTGAGGAGGATCGAGTTTACGGGAGGTGTATAGGATTCGTATCCTTTCGAGGAAGAGGAGGAGGGGGGGGAAGGGGATAAGGTCATACAGGATCCGCGTGGGGGAAGGGAGACGGATGCGATAGGCAAGGCGGAGAGCATGGCGTTCAAGGATCTGGAGGGATTTATAAAAGGAAGGGGGGGCGGAAATCCAGGCTGGATGGGCGTAACAGAGGATAGGGCGGATGAGGGACTTATAGGTGTGGAGGATGGTGGAGGGGTCCAGACCCCACGTTCGGCTGGAAAGGAGCTTGAGGAGACGGAGTCGGGAACGTGCCTTGGCTTGGATTGTCTGGAGATGGGGAGTCCAGGAGAGGCGACGGTCGAGGGTGACGCCAAGGTACTTAAGGGTGGGGGTGAGAGCGATGGGACGGCCATAAACGGTGAGATAGAAATCAAGGAGGCGGAAGGAGGGAGTGGTTTTGCCTACAATGATCGCCTGGGTTTTGGAAGGATTGACCTTGAGCAACCACTGGCTGCACCAAGCGGTGAACCGGTCAAGATGGGATTGGAGAAGGTGTTGGGAGCGTCGCAGGGTGGGGGCAAGGGCAAGGAAGGCGGTGTCATCGGCAAACTGGAGAAGGTGGACGGGGGGTGACGGCGGCGGCATGTCCGCCGTGTACAACAAGTATAGAAGGGGGGAGAGGACGGAGCCTTGGGGCACACCGGCGGAGGGGAAAAAGGTGTAGGAATCGGTGTTATGGATGGTGACATGGGAAGGACGGCGGGAGAGAAAGGAACCGATCAGACGAACGTAGTTAATGGGAAGGGCGAAGGTTTGGAGCTTGAAGAGGAGACCGGAATGCCATACGCGGTCATATGCGCGTTCGAGGTCAAGAGAGAGGAAGATTGCGGAGCAACGGGAATTGAGCTGTTCGGAAAGGAGATGAGTGAGGTGAAGGAGAAGATCGTCGGAAGAGAAGGACGGCCGAAAGCCACACTGGGTAATGGGGAGGAGGCGGTGTTGGCGGAGATGCTGGTGGATGCGGCGGGTGAGGATAGATTCCAGGACCTTGCTGAAGACCGAGGTAAGGCTGATGGGACGGTAGGAGGAGACGGCGGACGGCGGTTTGCCAGGTTTGAGGAACATGAGGATACGGGAGGTTTTCCACAGGTCGGGGTAGTAACCGGTGGACAGGACTACATTGTAGAGCCTGGCCAGGGTGGAGAGAAAAGAGACAGGAGCTTCACGAAGGTGACGGTAGGTGACACGATCGTGACCAGGAGCGGTGTTGCGTTTGGTGCGGAGTGTAGTGATGAGATCCTGTGTGGTGATGGGGGCATTAAGGTCCGTGTGTGGAATGTTGTCCAAGTACTGGAAACCAGGAGCGAGGGGAGGGACAGAGGTGTCAGTTCGATCGCGGATATCTGGGAAGAGGGAGTAATCGAACTGGGGATCATCAGGGATGGAAAACACATCGGACAGGTAGGAGGCAAAGTGATTGGCCTTACTAAGGGCGTCAGGGAAGGGGTGATCATCGTGGAGAAGAGGATAGTAGGGGGAGGGTTTAGTTCCGGTAAGGCGACGGAAGGCGGTCCAGAACTTGGACGAGTTTATAGGGAGGGTAGCATTTAAACGGGTGCATGTCTGTCGCCAGTCCCGGCGTTTCTTAGCCGCGAGCAAATTTCGAATGTGTCGCTGTAGTTGCCGGTGGCGTCGTAGGGTGTCCGGGTCACACGTGCGGAGGAAGGCACGGTAGAGACGACGGGATTCACGGAGGAGGAGGACGGCCTGTGGTGGTAAGGTAGGATGGTGGGGGTGGATGGCAACAGTAGGGACGTGGGCCTCCACGGCCTCAGACAAGGTCTGCTGGAGAAAGGAGGCGGCATGGGTGACATCATCGGGACGGCGGTAGGCGAGAGGGTGGCTATCGACCTGAGTGGAGAGGGTATCCCGGTAGGCATTCCAGTTGGCACGGGAATAGTCATGGATGTACTTAGGGGGAGGGTCATGACGAGGGTCGGGGCGGGGGTGACGGCCGTCTGAAACGGTGAGGAGGACAGGGAGATGGTCGCTACCAATAGGCTCCAGGACATCCACCGTAATGCGACCAAGGAGGTTGGGGGAAGAGAGAATAACATCGGGAGTGGAGTTGGATTCGGGACGGGTGTGCTGGGGGATGGGGATGAGGTCGCCTTGAAGGGAGGAGAGGAACCGATGCCACCGCCGTAACTGGGCAGCGGAGCGACTATGGATGTTGAGGTCGGCGGCGATCACATAGGAGGAGAAGGTACGGTCGATGTGGGAGAGGAAGTCGAAAGGAAGAGGGGCGTTGGGGCGGACATAGATGGTGGCACAGGTAATGGTAAGGCCGGGGAAGAAGAGACTAAGGATCAGGTGTTCGGTGGGGTCGGAAAGGAGAGGTTGGAGCCGAACGGGGATCTGGCGGTGGTGGCCAATGGCAACTCTGCCACGCGCAACTGGGAGGGGATTATCGGAGCGGTGGAGGAGATAGGGGGAGGTGTGGATGGAGTGGTGGGGTTGGAGGAAGGTTTCATTAAGGAGGAAGGCATCCACACGGTGGGTAGCAAGGGTGTGCAGGAAGAGGTTCTTGTTGGCGGGAAGGGAGCGGATATTGTTGAAAAGGATACGATGCTGTCGTGCCACGATAAGGACTTATACGAGGGTGTCAAGGCGGGAGAAGGTGAAATGGGCCTGGTTATTGGAAAAGGTGGCGTACATTTTAAGGTGGAATATGGAACGGGCGGCGAGGGAGATCTGTTGTAAGGTGTGGGGGCGCTGAAAGGGATGGACGTTTTGGAGGACAATGGTGAGGAACCTGATGATGTCCTCAGCAGTGGGGGGGGGGGGGACGAAGGGAATTGCCAGGAGAGGTGGGGGCGTCCAGGGGACGGACAGGTACGGTGAGTTCAGGAGTGGCGGGAGGGGGTCGGGCTTTACACTTTTGGGAGTAGGTGGGGTGGGGGAGTCTGCAGGTATTACAGGAGGGAGGGGATTGGAGGTTGGGGCACTGCCGGAGGAAGTGCGCTTGCCGACAATGCGGGCAGGTTGGGGCCTCGCGGCACTCTGCTGTTGGATGTGCATTGTAGCGCAGACATCTCTGGCAGCGCAGGGATTGAGGGGGGGAACGGGAGGGGTCGACCTTGTACCGCTGATTGAAGAGGAGGGCACCCTCCTTCAGGAGACGGTCAATGGAGGGGGCGTCCTCAGAGAAAACCCGCATAAGGCGGGTGGGGCCGGTCGCGTTGAAAATGCGGCGGACCGCCCGCACCTCCAGGGTGGGATGGGCCTTCAGCTCTGCCAGCACCTCCTCCTCCGTGATCGGCGGACTAAGCCGAGTGATCACGGCGGTGAGGGTCGGCGGGCGACGCGGGGGTTGGGGTTGGCGGGTAGGAGATGGGGAGGGAGCAGGGGTGAGGGAGGCGTGAGGACCAAAACGGGTGATGGGGAGGCGGGAGAGGATGTCAGTATGGAGGGTTGGGCTGGGGGAGGAGATAAGAACAGAATCCCGTCTGGGAGTAAGGAGAGAGATGGGGGCGCCTGGGATATGTTGGCGGAGGAGGAGGGAGAGATTCCGGGCCTCGAGGAAGGAAGGATCGGGACGGGACAGGAGATATTTGTAGAGACCGGGTGGGGAGGAGGAGGAGGAGGAGGAGGGAGCGGGGCCTGGTGGGGAGACGTCCATGGCATTTTGGGGTGGGGATGGGGGGCGGGGTGGAGCCTTTTTAGGAGTAGATGAAGTGGAGGCGCCACTAGGGCGTTTGACAGCGGCAGATGGGCGGGTGGTGATAAGAGGGACGGGAACGATGGGGAGGTGGTGGGAAGGGACAGGTCCCGGCACGGACGCAGCAGTCGGCGCCGGAGAAAGTGACTGTGCCAGTGATGGTGATGGCGACGATGATGACGGCGGTGGCGGTGGCGGCGGTGATGGCGATGGCGACGGGGAGAGCTGGGCGTGGGCAGTGGCCCGACGGGCCACCACCCTAGCCGGAGCTGCAGTGACAGGCTGGGGGAGTGGGGGGAAAGGATCAGAACGAGAGGAAGAAGCGGGAGAGGGGGTCAGCGGTGGCTGAGCACAGTTTGTTAAATAAACATAAGATTTTATTCGATGAAACAAGACTACTTGCTCACGCTTCAAACTATTGGGACTCTGTCATCAGGGAAGCAGTTGAAATTAGACTCTGTGAAAATAATTTCAACAGAGATTCCGGTTATGCACTCAGCAATGCATGGAAGCGCGCAATTGATATAGAAAGAGCGCAGAGGGAGACTTCTTACATTCCTCGCAGTTCTCCGACTGTTGCGATGGATGGCGCTGCAAGCAACGCTGGATAAAGCGCGCAAACAAAATCTATGGATATAGAGGCCGCCACCTCAGTACGCATCGGTTTCACCGTGACGTCATCCAGCCAATGAGAAGCCGTCCACTGCTTATAAAAGCGGAAGCCTCACCGGTCCATGACAGTCAGTTTTACCCCTGACGAAGATGACGGAGGTAGTCATCGAAAGCTTGGGATTTTATCCAAATTTGACGCGGCAAGTAAACCGAGAACTTTTTATGCAAGGACTCCGTCGCGAAAGACTTCGTAGTCATAAACTTCTTTCATTCTCTGACGAATCTCTTTTGGGGTGTCACCTTCTGCTGTCAAGAATTCAACGACTGCACGTTACTTAAATCGCATTGACCGACCGTCTGCGCAGGGTTCCATACTTTAACTGTAACAACACAACCTTTCAACCTTCCCGCCAACTGGAGCTGTAGAGAAGAGGCTACGGAACAAGCCAGAACCTGCCGCATACCGATGCTGCCAACTGTTGAAGATTTACGAAGGTACAGGCATTACTTTTCAGTCAGCCCTCGTAATCACGTCTATGTATTTTACGATAATACTATGGGGCCCCAAAACAATATTATAATTAAGATTTCTTAAAAAATGATTTTAATTTTTCGTGGCGCGAGCCGGTAAGTTGTAGCCCAGGTCGTCGGCACGTAACTACGGCCCTGACAGTTGTTGAGCAGATCTCACTCTCTCAATTTTATTGACACTGTAATATTAGGTCAACATACTGCGTAGAAATGTGAGACCAAAAACGGTACAATAATATTGCAGAATATTTACTGCCAGGAAGCGTCTGTTCGAACTCTGTTAGAATATGCTGAATAATGTGAAACTCGCATGTATTGCAACTGAGTAGCTTGCTTTGAAAAACACAAGCAGAAATTATGTAGAACTGGCAAAACGCGTCTGAAAAGCTTCCAGTGAACATTTCAGTGGCCATGGGCTCATTCACGGCAGCACAGATTCGTAAATCTCAACTGATTACAAATTACACAAGTGAGCTTCATAAACGATCATGTACATGTTCGACTTTACATTTATTCTCTACCGTAACAGTTGTTGCAATCGAAAGAAAACAATTATTTATTGATTGAAAGCTTACATGGTTTTATGTGTGTGTTATGACAACTGTTGCAAGAAAAATGAACATGTAGGCTCAATGGTCAACTGACGTTATCTTACTTGTTAATTCTGAGAACTCCTACAAGTAAAACACACATTTCTTACTGTGATAACACCATGATGTTCAGTTCCCTCTGCTCTCATCGACAACGAGGTATCTAGCGTTTCATAGTGAATCAAGAATTTCATATATCTCAAAGTACTGTGTGGTACTTATGTATGAGGAGCGTTCGATAAGTAATACAACAATTTTTTCTGAAAACAGGTTTGTTTTATTCATGATTCCAGTACACCATACTATTCCGCACTCATTTGGCTACAAAACCCTATTTTTCGCCATAATCTCAATGCAATGTGACGGTCTTACGCGTCCTTACAGGAAGTATCTATATGGCCGCATGGTACCACTTTACTGGCCGACGTCGGAGCTGCATCAATGATATCCCTATCATCCATGTATCAACGTACTGCTGCACGCGGAGTGCATTTTTCTTTGGACTAAACAGGTGGAAGTCGGACGGTACGCGGTCCCGCCTGTAGGTTGGATGACGGAGAACGATACAATGAATTTTTGTGAGGTCCTTTCGGTTGTGCACATTTGTGTGAGGCCTTGCGTTGTGAAAGAGAAGGAGAAGTTCGTTTAATGTCTTATGGTGACGAACACGCTGAAGTCGTTTTTTCAATTTTCGACATTGCAGGAGTCACAGCTGTGTGCGGCCAGCCGGCACGCGGGAGATAAGACAGGTTTGTGCGACTTTGTGATGATGACAGACACCTCGCTCAACGACTCACCGTGCTTTTGTTCATTGCGAGATGTCGGTAGAAATTCTGCAAGCGTGTATGAATATCTGGGATGCTCTGGTTTCCCGCCAAAAGAAACTCACTCTCAGCTCTCTGGCTGGAATGCACTTCCGTTACGGACATAATTTTGAAGGCTGCATGTAGCGCCGCCACGTATGTGAATTTCATGGATATATAGGGGCTGAAGTGGGGATATTCCACGTTGTTCCACAACAAATTTCGCATTTTTTCAACTGGAATTGGCCGAGAAAAAAATGTGTTGCCTTAATTATTTGAAGCTCCACTTATATAACGGCCAGTCAAATGAAAAAGAGACAGATGGAAAAAAGTAAGTAAACTGTTTATTATTTCAAAAGTGGTCGTAATACATATTAATAAATTTATCCCACTGTGAGACAACATGGTCAATGTCTTTATGGAAAAATGCTTGGGATTGCCCACCGATCCATGATTGTACCCAGGCATGCACCTCTTCGTCCGAAGCAAATCGATAGCCAGGGGTGTCACTCTTGAGTCTCCAAAAATATGGAAATAGCGTGGAGAGAGATCGGGAATGTATGGAAGACGTGTAACGGCTTCCCAGTGAAACTTCTACAACGTGAACAAACCCACAAGTTGCAAAGATCGTGCCGGCCGGTGTGACCGAACGGTTCTAGGCGCTACTGTCTGGAACCGCGCGACCGCTACGGTCGCAGGTTCGAGTCCTGCCTCGGGCATGGATGTGTGTGATGTCCTTAGGTTAGTTAGGTTTAAGTAGTTCTAAGTTCTAGGGCACTGATGAACTCAGAAGTTACGTCCCATAGTGCTCAGAGCCCTCTGAACCATTTTTTTTTTTTGCAAAGATTGTTTCGACTACGCTTCAGAATTTTAGCTGGGAAGCCGTTATATGTCTTTCATACAGTCCCGATCTCTACTCATGCGATTTCCATATTTTTGGAGCCCTGAAGAAATGTATCCGTGGCCATCGAATTGCTTCGGACGAAGAGGTGCACGCCTGGACCCCATCATAGTTCTGTAGGCAACCACAAACATATTTCCGTGAAGACACTGACTGTCTTGTCTCACAGTGGAATAAATGTGTTAACAATTATGGCGATTACTTTTGGAATCATAAACGGATTACTCATCTATTTTCATCTTTTTTGTTTTTATTTCACTGCCTCTTATACATCTTCCAACTCACTGTCTAATTTTTTGTCATTAGCTTTTCTCAGTTGTTTGCCCAAATTTGTTGGAAGCGACTTGAATTTCTAACAGTCTCGGCAGGAACTGCCATGTATTGCGCAATACCGCCCTTACACTGTACAGTGTACTAAGCAGTATGCTCAGTGAGGTCTCTTAAAGTCCTGCAGTCTTCGTCAATATACATACAAGGTGCCTCAAACCTTTTGCGTCAAACTCAAGCAGATGATAGTGGATTCGCAAAAGATTATATTGAGATAGGGAACCAGTGGTAGGTAATGCATATTTATTGTGTTATAGACATAGGCAGTGTACACCGCATAACAACAGCATAGCTTACAATATCTGTCTGAAGTGACGACCGCCAAAACAACGGCGCATAAAGTTCTCCTGCAGTCTCTCAAAGATCTCTGTGCCTAGAGACAGGCAGCTTGGACCCTAGGACGCACATCGTCAGCCGTTTCTACGTCTTGGCATAATCTCAGAGGAAAAGGTCCAGAGATGTGAAATCGCGCTGGCCATGGGACGGGACGTCTCCTTCCACTCCAAAATGAGCATAACGCGTTGTTCAGGTGCTCACGCATATTACCATCCAAGTGAGTTGATGCGCCGTCTTGTTGAAACCACGTGCTTCCGCGGACAACAAGGGGTAAGTTTCCAAGAACTGTGGCAGCATATCTCGCAGGAACACAATGTAAAGTGGACCAGTCAAACGGGCAGCGAATAAGTAATCTTGGACAATATACGCCCATACGTTGACAGAGAACCGTTGGCGGTGGCCAGCGATGTGGGTGGCGTGAGGATTGTCCTCATTCTAGACACCTGCTGCGGCTATTGAAACTGGCGGACATCGCTTTGTACAATTACTATAAGCTATATTGTTATGTGGTGTAAGCTGTGTACTTATTTCCTGTCTCAATGTAGTCTGTTGTGGACCCACTATCACCTGTTACAATTTGACCGCAAAGGTTTAAGACACTCTGCACTGCGCAAAGCGACAGTACCGATCTCAGACCGTTATACTCACTCGACGGTTCTGCGCTGCCGCAGCTCGAACGGGTTCCTGCTGTGGCTGCCGGAGCTGTTCAGCCGGCTGTCGTCGTACGCGGCGTCGCACCCCTCCCTGAACGAGACGCTGACCGTGTGCCAGGTGGTGGCCGCCGCGGCCGCCGAGGCGCACGCCGCGCGCTACTTCGAGCCCTGGCTGCTCGCCGATGGAGACCCAGACGTGGACGCCGCGCCGGCCGCCCTCGCCACGCTCGCCCCGGGGCCTGACGGCTGCACCGCCGACGTCGACGTCAGCGTCTTCAGCAACACGCTCATCATCGGCGCTACCACCGCCGCCGCCTACATACTCGCCGGATACGCCGTACCTTTCGTTGGGAAGAAACGCCTCCTGGGTCAGTCTTCACGATTAATTTGTTACTTGTATTGTATGTATTGAATGTTAACCGAGGACCTAGAAACGACGGAGAGGCCCCGTCCCCGCCGCAGCCGCAGTGGTCCACAACCCCAGGACGACTACCGCAGTCCACTTCACCCCTCCGCCGCCCCACACCGAACCCAGGGTTATTGTGCGGTTCGGCCCCCGGTGGACCCCCCAGGGAACGTCTCGCACCAGACGAGTGTAACCCCTATGTTTTCGTGTTAGAATAATGGTGGTGTACGCATATATGTGGAGAACTTGTTTGCGCAGCAATCGCCGGCATAGTTTAACTGAGGCGGAATAAGGGGAACCAGCCCACATTCGCCGAGGCAGATGGAAAACCGCGTAAAAAGCATCCACAGACTGGCCGGTTCACCGGACCTCGACACAAATCCGCTGGGAGGATTCGTGTCGGGGACCAGGCGCTCCTTCCTGCCCGAGAAGCCGTGCGTTAGACAGCACGGCCAACTGGGCAGGCTTCAATTTGTTACTTTCTTACGGTATCATGCAGTTGACTAACCACCCATAGAGTGAGTTAAGCAAGCAGTGGAAAAGAAAGAGGTCCTTCTATTCAAGAAAGTGAAGATGATACACCTTACCATTTTTCTTCTGCCATCTGAAAACACATGCCCTTGTTTATATGTACACTAACTATCAGGCAATGTCTGGGTGCGTATTTATTCCATTTCCCTTAGTCCATCTCCACTTCCCCTCTCTCTCCGCCCATCTCCTCCACTCCTCTCTGTCATTCTCCCCCTCACCCCCATTTTCTGTCCAACTCCTCCACCGCCCACTGTCTATCCATCTCGTGCCACGTTCTCTGCCAATCTCTTACTCTCCCCTCTCTCTGTACATCTCCACCTCCCTACTCTCTCTGTTCATCTGTTCCTCACTCTTCTGTTCATCTGCTTTTTCCCCCTCTGTTACTCTGCTCCTCAGCCCTCTACGTCCATCTCCTTTTGCCCCTTCTGTCTCTTGGTCACCCACTACATCTTCATCACCCCTCTCACTGTTCATCTCCTCCTCCCCCTCTCTCTGTCCGTTTCCTCCTCTTCCATTTCTCCCTCCATTTCCCGCTTCTCCTCTCTTTCTCCATCTGCTCCCCTTCTATATCTGCATCCATCTCCTCCTTCCCTCGCCAGCCGATGTGGCCGAGCGGTTCTAGGCGCTTCAGTCTGGAACCGCGCGACCGCTAAGGTCCCAGGATCGAATCCTGCCTCGGGCATAGATGTGTGTGATGTCCTTAGGTTAGTTAGGTTCAGGTAGTTCTAAGTTCTAGGGGACTGATGACGTCAGATGTTAAGTCCCATAGTGCTCAGAGCCATTTGAACCTCTCCACTTTATCATCCCACCTCAAAGGAGATTGCTGTTTCTTACCCTCACACTATTGCTTTCCGGATTTATGTAATACGTGTACGAAGTTTGGTGGAAATCGATCCAGGGGTTTAGGAGGAGCTTTTTATCCGCAGCTTCGCCCGCCATACGCCACACATGTTTCACATACGTTTAACATATTTCACACGAATTTCTACGCATATTTCACCTGTATCTCTAACGAATTTGCCCCTGCGGTTTCGTTTTCACACAGCTCAGTGTCGTACAAAGATGTAATTTTATATGTGCGTTCAGCGGCGTATGTGGATACTGTCTCAGCACTAACAAATTTAAAGGTCATGCACGATACTGCAGTTATATGTGAAATATAAGGTCCCTTCAGGAGTCAGACTACTGTAATGGCCATTCGCCATCCAGAGTCCGTCGCCGACACGATCGAATATCACACATTACCTCGGGCAGATCTGTCTTCTACCAGATCTTAGTGTTTATAACGTCATATCATCTGAACTATGTGCCATACAATACAATAATTTTGCAGATACATTCAGTCACACACTGAAGAGCCAAAGAAACTAGTTCACCAGCCTAATATACCGAGCGAGGTGGCGCAGTGGTTAGCACACTGGACTCGCATTCGGGAGGACGACGGTTCAATCCCGCGTCCGGCCATCCTGATTTAGGTTTTCCGTGATTTTCCTAAATCGCTCCAGGCAAATGCCGGGATGGTTCCTTTGAAAGGGCACGGCCGACTCCCTTCCCCATCCTTCCCTAATCTGATGAGACCGGTGACCTCGCTGTTTGGTCTCTCCCTTCAAACAGCCCAACCCAACCAGCCTAATATCGTGTAGGGCCCCTGCGATCACGCACAAGTGCCACAACACGACGTGGTACGGACTCGACTAATGTCTGAAGTAGTGCTGGAGGGAACTGACACCATAAATCCTGCAGGGCTGTCCAGAAATCTGTAGAAGTACGAGGGGGTGGAGATCTCTTCTGAACAGCATGTTGCAAGGTATCCCAGATATGCGCAATAATGTTGTTTGGTGGCCAGCGGAAGTGTTTAAACTCAGAAGAGTGTTCCTGGAGCCACTCTGCACAAAGTCTGAACGTGTGGGGTGTCGCATTGTCCTGCTGCAATTACCCGTCCGTCGCAATGCATAGTGGACATGAATGGATGCAGGTGATCAGACAGGATGCTTACGTAGGTACCACCTGTCACAGTCGTATCTAGACGTATCAGGGGTCCCTTATCACTCCAACTGCACACGCCCCACACCATTATAAACCCTCCACCAGCTTGAACAGTTCTCTGCTGACACGCAGGGTCCATGGATTCATGAGGTTGTCTCCATACCCATACACGTCCATCCGCTTGATACTATTTGAAACGGCAGTAGTCCGACCAGCCAACATGTTTTCAGTCCAATGTCGGTGTTGACGGGCCCAGGCGAGGCGTAAAGCTTTGCGTCATGCAGTCATCAAGGATACCCGAGTGGGCCGTCGACTCTGAAAGCCCATCTCTATGATGTTTCGTTGAATAGTTCGCACGCTGACACATGTTGTTGGCGCAGCATTGAAATCTGCAGAAATTTGCGGAAGGGTTGCACTTCTGTCACGTTGAAAGATTCTCTTCTGTCGTCGTTGGTCCCGTTCTTGCAGGATTTTTTTCCAGCCGCATCGATGTCGGAGATTTGATGTTTTACAGGATTCCTGATATTCACGGTACACTCTTGAAACGGTCGTACGGGAAAATCCTCACTTCATCGCCATCTCGGAAATGCTGTGTCCCAACGTTCGTGCGCTGACTATAACCCCACGTTCAAACTCATTTAAATCTTGATAACCTGCCGTTGTAGCAGCACTAACCGATCTAACAACTGCCCCAGACACTTGTCTTATATAGGCGTTGCCGACCGCAGCGCCGTATTCTGCCTGTTTACATATCTCTGTCTTTGAATACGCATGCCTATACCAGTTTCTTTGGCGCTTAAATGTATTTTCAAAAACTGTTTGTAACACTAATATCATCACTGATCATCATTTAAACTAAACTTTCAGAACCTGTCCATTATTCTCCTTATCGCATACACATTACTCGAGATGGTGAACAACTCATCATGCACAACAAGTACTTGAAAACGAAATAATAAAATAAACATAAAATTATTGTGGCATACGACAAATGCGTATGAAAATCAAGAAATTATCAAACCAAAATTAATTTTCAGTTGATACCTTGTGATTATAACACAAAGCCTTATGCCTCGCCTGGGCCCGTCAACGCCGACATTGGACTGTTGATGACTGGAAACATTTTGCCTGGTCGGACGAGTGTCGTTTCAAATTGTATCGACTGGACGGACGTGTACGGATATGGAGACAACCTCATGAATCCATGGACTCTGCATGTCAGCAGAGAACTGTTCAAGCTGGTGGAGGGTTTGTAAAGGAGTGGGGCGTATGCAGTTGGAGTGATATGAGACCCCTGATACGTCTAGATACGACTCTGACAGGTGATACGTACGTACGCATCCTGTCTGATCATCTGCATCCATTAATGTCCACTGTGAATTCAGACGGACTTGGGAAATTCCAGCGGGACAATGCGACACCCCACACGTTCAGACTTTGTGCAGAGTGGCTCCAGGAACACTCTTCTGAGTTTAAACACTTCGATGGCCACCAAACTCCCCATACATGAAGATTATTGAGCATATCTGGGCTGTGTTGCAACGTACTGTTCAGAAGAGATCTCCACCCCCTCGTGGTCTTACGGATTTCTGGACAGCCGTACAAGATTCATGGTGTCTTTTCCCTCCAGCACTACTTCAGACATTAGTCAAGTCCATGCTACGTCGTGTTGCGGCACTTCTACGTGTTCGCGGGGGCCCTACACGATATTAGGCAGGTGTACCAGTTTCTTTGGCTGTTCAATGTAACTACAAAACAGTTAACCGCCCCTATATCCCTATTAACATCGCAGTTGTCGATGGATGTGACCTCAGTCTAATATAGTCACGACACTCTCTGGTGCAGAAGTTATCTTTTAAGAGTTGGGGCGACATTGGCGCTCCAAGCGATGAGAAAGAAGTCACGTGCGTTGTAAGAATAATGTTCGTTTTTAATTTTTTGTACTTAATTAACGAAATAATTGCTATAATTGTGCGTTAATAAATCACCAAGAGACATGAATTATGGTTAAATATATGTAAAACCAGCCGAAACACACTCATTCAAAGAGATAAGTTACGACTTATTCATGAAGAAATAATTCCGAATATGTGTATATTAGCAGGTTATTCCGCTGAAATCAAGCGAATATGTATACATATATTTGATGTATGTTGTTGTTGTTGTGGTCTTCAGTCCTGAGACTGGTTTGATGCAGCTCTCCATGCTACTCTATCCTGTGCAAGCTTCTTCATCTCCCAGTATCTACTGCAACCTACATCCTTCTGAATCTGCTTAGTGTATTCATCTCTTGGTCTCCCTCTACGATTTTTACCCTCCACACTGCCCTCCAATGCTAAATTTGTGATCCCTTGATGCCTCAAAACATGTCCTACCAACCGATCCCTTCTTCTAGTCAAGTTGCGCCACAAACTTCTCTTCTCCCCAATCCTATTCAATACCTCCTCATTAGTTACGTAATCTACCCACCTTATCTTCAGCATTCTTCTGTAGCACCACATTTCGAAAGCTTCTATTCTCTTCTTGTCCAAACTAGTTATCGTCCATGTTTCACTTCCATACATGGCTACACTCCATACAAATACTTTCAGAAACGACTTCCTGACACTTAAATCTATACTCGATGTTAACAAATTCCTCTTCTTGAGAAACGCTTTCCTTGCCATTGCCAGTCTACATTTTATATCCTCTCTACTTCGACCATCATCGGTTATTTTACTCCCTAAATAGCAAAACTCCTTTACTACTTTAAGTGTCTCATTTCCTAATCTAATTCCCTCAGCATCACCCGACTTAATTTGACTACATTCCATTATCCTCGTTTTACTTTTGTTGATGTTCATCTTATATCCTCCTTTCAAGACACTGTCCATTCCGTTCAACTGCTCTTCCAAGTCCTTTGCTGTCTCTGACAGAATTACAATGTCATCGGCGAACCTCAAAGTTTTTACTTCTTCTCCATGAATTTTAATACCTACTCCGAATTTTTCTTTTGTTTCCTTTACTGCTTGCTCAATGTACAGATTGAATAACATCGGGGAGAGGCTACAACCCTGTCTTACTCCTTTCCCAACCACTGCTTCCCTTTCATGCCCCCCGACTCTTATAACTGCCATCTGGTTTCTGTACAAACTGTAAATAGCCTTTCGCTCCCTGTATTTTACCCCTGCTACCTTCAGAATTTGAAAGAGAGTATTCCAGTTAACATTGTCAAAAGCTTTCTCTAAGTCTACAAATGCTAGAAACGTAGGTTTGCCTTTTCTTAATCTTTCTTCTAAGATAAGTCGTAAGGTCAGTATTGCCTCACGTGTTCCAACATTTCTACGGAATCCAAACTGATCTTCCCCGAGGTCGGCTTCTACCAGTTTTTCCATTCGTCTGTAAAGAATTCGCGTTTGTATTTTGCAGCTGTGACTTATTAAACTGATAGTTCGGTAATTTTCACATCTGTCAACACCTGCTTTCTTTGGGATTGGAATTATTATATTCTTCTTGAAGTCTGAGGGTATTTCGCCTGTCTCATACATCGTGCTCACCAGATGGTAGAGTTTTGTCATGACTGGCTCTCCGGAGGCCATCAGTAGTTCAAATGGAATGTTGTCTACTCCCGGGGCCTTATTTCGACTCAGGTCTTTCAGTGCTCTGTCAAACTCTTCACGCAGTATCTTATCTCCCATTTCGTCTTCATCTACATCCTCTTCCATTTCCATAATATTGTCCTCAAGTACATCGCCCTTGTATAAACCCTCTATATACTCCTTCCACCTTTCTGCCTTCCCTTCTTTGCTTAGAACTGGGTTGCCATCTGAGCTCTTGATATTCATACAAGTGGTTCTCTTCTCTCCAAAGGTCTCTTTAAGTTTCCTGTAGGCAGTATCTATCTTACCCCTAGTGAGACAAGCCTCTACATCCTTACATTTGTCCTCTAGCCGTCCCTGCTTAGCCATTTTGCACTTCCTGTCGATATCATTTTTGAGACGTTTGTATTCCTTTTTGTCTGCTTCATTTACTGCATTTTTATATTTTCTCCTTTCATCAATTAAATTCAATATTTCTTCTGTTACCCAAGGATTTCTATTAGCGCTCGTATTTTTACCTACTTGATCCTCTGCTGCCTTCACTACTTCATCCCTCAGAGCTACCCATTCTTCTTCTACTGTATTTCTTTCCCCCATTCCGATCAATTGTTCCCTTATGCTCTCCCTGAAACTCTCTACAACCTCTGGTTCTTTCAGTTTATCCAGATCCCATCTCCTTAAATTCCCACCTTTTTGCAGTTTCTTCAGTTTCAATCTGCAGTTCATAACCAATAGATTGTGGTCAGAATCCACATCTGCCCCAGGAAATGTCTTACAATTTAAAACCTGGTTCCTAAATCTCTGTCTTACCATTATATAATCTATCTTATACCTTTTAGTATCTCCAGGATTCTTCCAGGTATACAACCTTCTTTTATGATTCTTGAACCAAGTGTTGGCTATGATTAAGTTATGCTCTGTGCAAAATTCTACAAGGCGGCTTCCTCTTTCATTCCTTCCCCCCAATCCATATTCACCTACTATGTTTCCTTCTCTCTCTTTTCCTACTGACGAATTCCAGTCACCCATGACTATTAAATTTTCGTCTCCCTTCACTACCTGAATAATTTCTTTTATCTCGTCATACATTTCATCTATTTCTTCATCATCTGCAGAGGTAGTTGGCATATAAACTTGTACTACTGTAGTAGGCATGGGCTTTGTGTCTATCTTGGCCACAATAATGCGTTCACTATGTTGTTTGTAGTAGCTAACCCGCATTCCTATTTTTTTATTCATTATTAAACCTACTCCTGCATTACCCCTATTTGATTTTGTATTTATAACCCTGTAATCACCTGACCAAAAGTCTTGTTCCTCCTGCCACCGAACTTCACTAATTCCCACTATATCTAACTTTAACCTATCCATTTCCCTTTTTAAATTTTCTAACCTACCTGCCCGATTAAGGGATCTGACATTCCACGCTCCGATCCGTAGAACGCCAGTTTTCTTTCTCCTGATAACGACGTATGCGGAGCCTATATTTATGTTGCGGCATGTTTTTGTTGTATAGGTACTCTCCTAGACACTTAAATACCTTTTATGGAGTCTAATGATTCACCCATTCTTGCACTTCACTCACTTCGTAATTCACGTATAATTTTGTAAATGTAATTATTTTTCCTTCAAAGCGAATGTTTTGAAAATTTCTGCGTTTTGCGGCTAACAATTGTGGAATGGGGTTCTTCTGTGTAGGGAAATAGTTTTTAGACTGTGGTTTAATTGCTTTTGACGATTTATTATGACGTCTGTATCGTTTTCTCTTAAGCTACAGCTGTGGCCTCTTATTTCGTACATTAAATAATGTAGGTTTCACATTCCACTCAGGTTTCCTGCGTCCCAAATTCCCATGTTTTGCTGAAAGTGTAGCGAACAGAACTCCCCTTTGTTGAGTAGATACACAACGTCCTTCTGCAAAAGGTGAGGTCTTTCGGTGTTTACTGCAGTTTTCTTATCAATTTTCGTTTAATACCTTTACGTTACAAAAGAATCGCAAATAAAGTATCCTGTAATGTACCGTTTCATCCCATCCAGGGCCCTTAGGAAACTGAGAATGACAAATGTGTCATTTTGTGGTTATTGACGATTTTTATGGCACTACGTAGGCTTCCTATTGCAAAAACTATGTTACATATCAATACAAACATTAGTATTCGCACTCATCTGATATCGTATTACGTTATGTCTGTAACTGCATTTGTTGGTCTATACCGACAACTGCGGTAACACACAGGTCGCGCTATGTTCTGCACAATCGCTGTATGGTAGACTCGCCGCGTGGTAGACAGACCCACTGTCTCATAGTATTGGCAATTCAGTGTTATGTTTCGGTTGATAGTTTTGCAATATCGGCATCTCGCTGCTTCTCCTGTTATAATTTTTTGCCATCGCTGGCTGATGTCTATTGGCAGGCATAGCTGTTGCTTAATCCTCTTTGCACAGTGTTGGAACATTTATGTTTGGTAAAAGCAACTGAAGGAAACTGAAATTGAGACAATTTTCAGATATCTGGTTCAATATCCCCCTCCTTACAGTGCTTACTCTTCTGGAACGTACTATGCAGTTCTTAAAAAAAAATTAAGGAACATATCTGGATTATTGTGTCACGCAGCAACGACTTGTAACATTAATCTGAATTTTAATAATTATTAATGTAAATGAAGGCGCAGTATGTCACTGGCGATTGCAGTACAGAGAAAATACAAATGGCGTGTAAATAATGATTATATTCTGATATATTTCTCACTAGCTGTTGAATCAATTTGCTTGCAATACGAGCTCAGCTGACATGCATTACTTCCCACAGGCTCAAAAAATACTATGCCTCATCATTTCAAAATGTTAAAGAATACCTGCCAAGGATCTAAGTGAAATAGCCAATTGAATCAAGTACTGTGTCATCACATACTCTGTAAGAGACATGGAATAGCCGAACCTTTATCGGACATTAAGCGACAGGTCGATTTTTGCGGCCAACGTTTGCACGCGCACGTCACCCTCCCGTTAGAAGAGTACGAGGTGTGATTAGAAAGTTTTAAGGACGGGCTTGTAATTGTACAGTGGTGGTACTCACATGCTACTGTGATGCATCTCCTTCAATATAGTCCCCTTCTGACTGAACATACCGACTCCAACGGTGTTTCCACTTTTGGAAACATTCCTGGAAATTTTTTCCTCAAATGTGTTAAGGACGCTCTCCGTATTTGCCTGGATGTCTTCAATCGAGTCAAATCGCTTCCCTTTCAGTGAAAATTTCAGTTTAGGAATCAGGTATAAGTCTGCAGGGGCCAAATCAGGGGAATATGGCGGTTATGGAAGCAAAGGAAATTTGAATCTGGTCAAAAATTCAACGATGGAGAAGGCACGATGAGCCGGAGCCGTGTCATGGTGTAGCACCCAACTCCTGTCTTTCCACAATGCAGGCCTTTTCTTCCGCACCTTCTCGCACAAACGCTCAAGGACACATTTCTAGTATTCCTGGTTAATCGTCTGTCCTCCAGGCGTACATTCATGATGCACAATACCGGTAGAATCGAAAAAAATCACCAACGTTGTCTTCACCTTCGACCAACTTTGCCGTGCTTTTTTCGGTTGTGGTGAACGTGGAGTCTTCCAATATGAAGACTGCACTTTGCTTTCGGGATAATATCCTTATGCCCACGATTCGTCATCTGTAATTAACATATTTAACAAATCTGAGTCATTTTTAAGCCGATTAATCAGTTCTTGGCACATTTCAAGTCGGTATTGTCTCTGGTCACTTGACAACACTTTTGGAATGAATTTTGCGGACACTCGACGTATGTTCAGATCTTCAGTTAAAATTGACTCAACTGCATAAAAACTGAAATTAACTTCATCAGCTATCTCCCCAGTTGTAAGTATACGATCAGAGCGCACTGAGTCGCATATATTCACAACATTTTCACTCGTTTTTGATGTGGAAGAACGGCCAGACCTTGGTTCATCTTCAAATGATTTGTGACCATTTTTAAAACTGTTGAACCAGACAAAAATATTTGACTGGCTCATACAATTATCTCCAAAAGCTGTTTTTAATATTTTGTACGTCTCAGAAGCTGATTTCCCGGTTTTAAACAAAATTTCACACAAACTCGTTGCTCCGTTTTTACGTCCATTTTCACACAAACAGAATCCGGCAACAAGCCCTAACATACCTGCATTCAACCAGCTGCCACAACGAACTGAATAAAGGAAACGCTGTTTCCTGTCAAGAGGGCATTCAAGGACAAGGCAATGACTCACTCCCCACCCTCCACGTACCTGCTCGCCAAACTAGTAAGCAGTAGCGGATCCATTCCGATCACACCTCGTATATCGAACAAGAATTAACATATATTGCAAGAAGCAATCTCAATTATATGTGTTTTTACACTCAGAACCACATTTACTCTTTAATCATAATACGCTGTTCGAAGATATTTTCACATAACAATCCATACATGTTCATTTGCATATTGTCGTCACTCAGAATCGTCTCAGCGTATTTGCAAACGTTTATTTCTCATTTCTACCACTGCCAGTCTTTGCCAGGATACAACTGGACGTCTTCTCGCACTGCAGAACTCTCGTCACCATATTTCTTCAGATTGTAAACATACTGGTGAGGGTGGTTTGGTAAGTCAGGTAAAAGTGAAAAGGATATGCACTTGGTCCACTGATCATCGAGCTTCTTCGTCCCAACGGAAAAATAAGATCTGTCGATCTGTGGCCGGCCGCTGTGGACGAGCGGTTCTAGGTGCTTCAGTCCGGAACCGCGCTGCTGCTACGGTCGCAGGTTCGAATCCTGCCTCGGGCATGGATGGGTGTGATGTCCTTAGGTTTGTTAGGTTTAAGTAGTTCTAAGTTCTAGGGGACTGATGACCGCAGATGTTAAGTCCCATAGTGTTTAGAGCCATTTGAACCATTATTTTTTTTTTTTTTTGTCGATCTGTGCAAAATATTCGTTGACTGCAACTATCGCTTCCCATTTGATGAAAATTCCTTCCCAGCAAGCCAAAGTTTCAACTCAGGGAACATGAGGGAGTCAATTGGAGCTAAATCTAGTGAACAGGATGACCAAGAAACCAATTCAAAGCCCAATTCATACACTTTCGCCATTATGGAATGGTGCATCATCTTTGTGAAAGAGCACTTTATTGTGTGGCAACCTTGGTCTTTTTCCAGCCAACGCAAGTTTCAAACGATCCAACAATAAAGTACAATAGAGTCTCGTCATGTTTACGCCTTTCTGCAAGTAATTTATTAGGCTTATCCCTAGGGAATCTCAATAAGCAGTGGCCATCATCTTACCAGCTGACAAAATGATCTTTCACCGTCATTTGTCCATTGTTTTGACTGCCGTTTTGACTCTGGTGTGTAATGATGGATCCTGATTTCACCAAAGGCATAAATCGGTGCAAAACATATTGCGGATTATGATTGAAAACCGCCAGACATTGCGTTGAAATGTAGTGCAGGATGCACTTCTGGTTGATACTGAGCAATGGTAGCACCTGCCTTGCACACAGCTGCTTCGTAGCCTATTCCCCGTACAGGATATTATGCACTCGGTCAGTTGAGATGCCTACAGTCTCAGCCCGCCGAGTTGACCGAGCGGTTCTAGGCGCTTCTGTCCGGAACCGCGCTACTGCTATGGTCACCAGCTCGAATCCGGCCTCGGGCATGGATGTGTTTGATGTCATTAGGTTAGTTAGGCTTAAGTAGATCTAAGTCTAGGGGACTGATGACCTCAGATGTTATGTCCCATAGTGCTTAGAGCGATTTGAACCATTTTTTGAACCTACAGTCTCAGAACTCTCACATTTTTTTCGGCACTCATGCATTACCGAATCATGGATTTTGTAAATGATTTCCTTTGTGGTTACCTCAACTGGATGGCCGGAACGCACTTCGTCTTTGGTGCTTGTCGGACCACGTTTAAATTCATTAATCCAAAAGCAAATGGTTGGTCTTCAATGATGATGCAGAGTCCTCATGAAATTCATCCAATTCTGGAAATTCTGGCAACAATCAATTGTACGCTGTATATTGCTGAAATTCTTTATACGATCCTTGGAATAATCAAGCTTACCAACCATGTAGGCGCAGCAAAAATGTCCCGTTCTTTCATGGAAATATACCAGACTTATCAAAATACTCTCGTAGATTATTCAAGCCTACTTCAATGAGCAGTCATAGACTTGCACGTAACAAACAGATTTATTGCTGTATTTGAATACAATTTTCGACGTTAAAAATCGTAAAGGAGTGAATCTATCTAATTTCTAGTTGACATTCCTTTTTTGTACGACGTTAACAGATTTCCTAGGAAGGCCCGTGCTTGAAGCATTCTGTGGAGCGACGTACGGTGTTGAGTTCTCATTACTACGCCAGTGTTGACACCAGAGCATCTGTCGTTGCGTTCATAACATCGCACGGAGGCCAACAAATAACTCAAACAGAAATTACGAAGTACAGGCAGAAAGTTAAAGTGTGCCTGTTACATAAGTAGATCACTGATTTACGAAATCGAAAACTTATTTAATGGAAATTCGTATGAAGTCTATGCAACAATATAGCACGTTTGCTCTTTCATAATCAGTGCCGAGAGTACAGAAATTTTAAATAGAAAAAGATACTCATGAGGATCTCCCAAACTTAAACTTCGAAATTTCTCTATCCTCTCACCATCATCACGATTCTCTCAAAGGGCCACACAGCTTCTCGTCTGTACACTTTCCAATATCTCTTGAAAGTACAGTTGGCCGAAGCAAATACAATTCCACTGCTAACACTGCAGCTTAGAGAAATAATCCGAAAATTTAGGTGCAGATCGCGTACTGACGCCAGAGCGCTTTGAAGTATCGACCAGGATACTCCACACCCTATCCCTCCTTTCTCCCAAATTCTATGAATGTCAGTAGACACATAACCTTGCAGTTTATTCCCTGTGAACTGCAGCGGTAATTGTGACTGAGTGACGCTGTGCTGTGTTTGCAGTGCTGAGTACGCTGTTGTCGGGTTGCTGCGGCATCGCGCTGCACTGGGTCGGCTCCCAGGACACGGTGCTCGCGCTGGCCTGCCTCTTCATGGCGCCCGCCACCATGTGCATATCCGTCGTCAACAGCATCGTCGTCGACCTCTTCCCCACACAGATAAGGTAAGCTTATCTATCCGCCGTTTATTCAGTGCTCATGAGAAGGAGACATCTCAAAAACAAATACGTGTAGCACAATAGGGGATGCACGGAACCCGGGAGAAGAAACAGTTTACAGTATGAAACTTCCTGGCAGATTAAACCGGGTGCCGGACCGAGACTCGAACTCGGGACCTTTGCCTTTCTCGGGCAAGTGCTCTACCATCTGAGCTACCCAAGCACGACTCACGCCCGGTCCTTACAGCTTCACTTCTGCCAGTACCTCGTCTCCTACCTTCCAAACTTTACACAAGCTCTCCTGCGAACCGTGCAGAACTAGCACTCCTGAAAGAAAGGATATTGCGGAGACAATTATGTCATATGGAGATTTTTACATAGGTAACTACTTTAGGAAACTACATTAGATTCCATATTAATCAAAATCTTAGCTAGGACACACATAAGGACAAGTCATGTTCCAGGCTCACACAAGCGAGTTATTTGCTGTGTAACTGAGAGGCTGTGTCAATGAAACTCTGAAGCTGTGTGCATACCTTGCTTTCTTCATTTCGCGTCTGACACGTGGAATTTTGCTATAGGCAAAATCACCTGCATCTAAGACTGGCAAAAAAGGTCAGCAGATGCATTGCATGACACACACCACGAGAATTATGTAGACGCTATTTCAAGGTAATGGATATAGGGTGAGTTTTTTTACCCAGAACAAACTCTAAGGACTGATCCATGAGAGGATATGGAACAAAAAACTTCTAATGAACTTATGCCCATAAATGCAAAGTTTACATGATAGAGATCATTTATTCAGTCGTAAATTGTTAGAGAGACTGCAGTCTGTTACACACTGTACCATGTAGCCGCAGTTACAGTATGTGTTGAAAATGGTTTCCATGCATGTACGGGGCGCCGTAGCATGTTCTGTCCCACACATTAACATAGTCCAGGCTGTATCTGTACAAAGGTAGCATGGATACGCTGCTCCAGTGTTTCCATATCTGGAATTTGCTTTGCATGTACAATTCTTTTGAGATGATCCCATAACCAGAAATCACATGGGTTGATATCCAGTGAACGAGTAGGCCATGCAACTAGACCCCCCAACCAATTCTTCGACCAGGGAAGACATGATTGGGATACGTCCAGATGTTAATCGTGAAGTGGGTTGGAGCACCATCATGTAGCAACTGCATAACGCTTCGAATCATCAGTGGTACTTCTCCCAGCAGGGGAGCTAAAGACACCTGCAAGAAAAGCCAGTAATTCCGGCCTGTTAGACGACGTGAAAGGAAGACTGGTCCCAAAATACCCCGCCAATTATCTGGCACACACATTCTGGCTGCACTGATGCTGATGATTCACTGTCACCATACCATGAAGTTTCTGCATACCATCCCACAGATGACTGTTACGAAAGATACCACTCCGTGTAAAGGTGGCCTCATCTGTGAATAGGATGGATGACACAAATCCCGGAATTGTGGTTGCCTGGTGAAGAAACTAGTGACAAAACTACTCCCGTAGTGAAAAGTCTGTTGTTAGTAAGCTCTGCAGACGCTGTAAGTGATAAGTGTAGTAACAATTGTTCCACACGGTCGTCTGGCTTAGCCCGTACTGGCGAGCCAACTGCCTAGTACTGACATGGTGGCTGCCATCCATAGTGTTCATCAAATTTTTCTCCAAGTCTGATGTCCGAACATTTCAGGTACATTCTTCATGATTTCCTGCTTCCTGAAATGGCCCTGTCTCAGACAATTTTCTAAACACTGTTGCAAATGTTGAATGCTGTGGTGGTTGTAGGTGTACATAGGTCTCCTGATACAACCTTGCTTCCTGCCGCCCATTGTCATTTGACTTTCTGTAAGTAAACATCATGTTGGTAAGCTCTCAGTTCGAATGTGGAATCTTGTATACAATGCTGTATCACATCCACTACAGGGTGAGTCAGCAACGAAAGTGAATCAGGCACAACACTATCAACTACTATGGCAGGAAAGGGCGCTAGGGCATGGTGTATGAGGAACAGTACCACCCTCTTGGAGGAAACCATGCGTAATGTAACAGTGGTTGCATGGTACAGCACATATTACACCACAAAATGGTTCAAACGGCTCTGAGCACAATGGGACTTAACTTCTGAGGTCATCAGTCCCCTAGAACTTAGAACTACTTAAACCTAACAAACCTAAGGACATCACACACATTCATGCTCGAGGCAGGATTTGAACCTGCGACTGTAGTGGTCACGCGGTTCCAGACTGAAGCGCCTAGAACTGCTCGGCCACTCCGACCGGCTATTACACCACAGTCTCTATAACAAAGTATGATTGAAAAATAGTCTCTAGCATGGAAACCATATATTTCCAGACATAAGTTCATTAGATCTTTTTTATTTCATATCCTCTCATTGATCAATCCCTAGAGTTTGTACATGGTGTAAAAATCACCCTATATAATGACAATAACTAGTTTATATATTTGCAGTTGCCTATTATACACTAAAGGAAAACCTCAGTAATTTTGGTCTTAAGATGACAAAAAGCCATCAAACACTATAAATAGACATGCAATTGACAAGTCACATGCCAGACTAGCAAAGGCCCACAACAGCTCTAAATATCTTGGTCTCATATATTTTAACACACTACATAAAAATGCCCACTCATACCCTTGAATGAATTTAAAAGCATAATAACAAAGTGGGTAAAAAGTAAAGCCTTCTATAAAGTGATGGAATTCACTTGGAGTTTTGAAATGCGAGGATACAAAATTGTAAATTGTATTATTTTGTGAAGCTATGAGTGTCTATGAGGGAATACACAGATAAAGTTTATGATTATTATAATTATTTACAGATTATATGGATACAAAGATATTAATGTGATATGCTGATTCATTGTGACATACTGTATTAGGTTTGCGAAAAGTGATCAGTCTGAATAACAATGTGCTTTCCTAAAGTATGTAGTTACTTAGGTAAAAGCCTCCTTGTAACATACTATTTAAGCTCCAGAGAAAAACACTGTAGTGATGTAATATAAATGTATATAAATTTTATATGACAACTCTGATTGTGTGTAAACATGTCCAGAGGTGAATAAATATTCTATTCTGTTGTATTGTATTGAACATTCAGGCTAGGAGAGAAAACAACTTTGGCTGGTGACCATTGAATGAAATGTTTTTTCAAGAATTTAGATTGTCTTTCTGTAAGTGATCATGGAAGTGTGGGTTCTAAGATGTTACAGTGATCATGTAATCGCTTGTTTCAGTGGAAATACCGCCTATGTGTTGCCTTACCCCTAAGTAATTTGGCAGACAATGGTTGTTGGCCGTCTACAGGTTAGATGCACCCTAATAAATGAACAGAGATGTAACAGAATCTGTAGCACTAAAGTAGTATAAGTAGTGGGTAAGTCATTAAGAGGTTTTATCGTAGTTCTGTAGAGGTAGAAACTAGTTGCAATGTTAGCATTTCTTTTTAAATTAGTACCAGCAATAAATAATTAACACATATATTTATTAATGAAAATGTGCATATTTGGCCTACTTTACCTTCTCAGATAATAGACTGCAATTATGAAAAATAAATGAGTGTTCATTGAACACATGTGGGATATGGCTGGTTGCCAACTTAAAGACCATCTGTCAGCCACTACTGATGTCTCAGGGACTCACTCGAAAACAGCATACAGGAAGTTCCAGAGCAACAGCTCCAGGCCATCTTTCAATTCATGTCACAGTATTTAGAGGCTACTATTATGGAGGGATCACACCATACTGAATTTTCTGTCCGAGATAATGTACAGTTCTGTTCGTGTTAGTAGTATTGACCTCATATCTAATCTGTGGTAAAAATTTATTTTCAGTTACATGTACACTTCCTGGTGTTGCAATGTTAGTGTAAATGGCTACTGTAAGAAAAATATTTCAAGGTATAAAATATCAGTTAACATTAGATATGCACAGAGATATTATCAAATATGGATTTATCTTCATTTACATACTCACTTAAAATCTGTGATCTGCTGCTCAGAGTAAGAAATACATTTATACCACTGCAATTTTCATTTGGAAAAATGATGCTTACAGGGCAATGGCAGTCTGTCTGTCACTTATGATGGGACGACTTGGAACTGCACTTGGAAGTGTCTTCATTGGTTCTATACTTGAGATCTCCTGTTCATCAGTGTTCTTCATTCTCAGTGGTATTGTGATTGGTAAGTAAGTTACCTTAAAAGAGAAAATACACAGGAAGAAATGAGCACTGTCATTTGCATACATATTACAAATGAAAGCACATTACTAACATTGCATACAAAAAGCCTATTTTAAAGTAAATTCTTAAAGAACACAAAACTGCAGTATGAGTATAGTAACTCATGAAGCAGCTACTAATAAATAAAAAGAGCACTAACAAAAATGACTGTGGTCGATACACCTTTCCCATGTCTATAGTTTGGTAACATTTTATACACAAATATACACACCACTGTTGTTCACTGTTAAGGTTTTTTTTTTTTTTTAATTTTCACTGTGCAGTTTGAAGAGAAACAGTTCAAGAGGTACATTTTTTTACTATCTTGTGCTGTTCTCTGCCACATCACCTTGGGATAAATTATTGTGAAATGAAAAGTATCAATGCACATTTTATATAAAAGAAAAGCTGCAGCTTTCTAACTCTTGATTTAAAATAATATGATTGGCTCAACAATATTGCATATCTAAATGTATACTGTCACTCACAATGTGACTTTATGTACATATATAGTTGTTTGAAATGATGAATATTATAAAAATAAAACAACATGAGCTCTAGAAAAATTACTTATCTTCAGCTTTTTGTGATAAGGTAGTTGTTGAATTTTATTACATCTTCTGTTCATTATGAGATCTTTTTTACTGCTGCAAGAAATCATTTTAGGGAAACTTTTCTCTTTCCATCTACATGTATATCTACCAAATAATCCATTGTATTGTATATGTTATTAAGATGTTCTCAACTCAACTACTGTTGTATGGCTCACATGCTCTGCTGTCATTAACTCACACCAAGAGATTGCCAGTACTTACTCAATGATACTATACATTCACATATTTTCGAACAAAAACATTTTCACACCATTAATGAGCATTTACATAATATTACTTTTACAAAAAGTAAATAATTTTTATTCGAATTTTTAGCAATGAGCATTGAAAGTTCTGAATTTCGATTTTTACAAATCATATATTGTGACCAATATTGTATCCATGAT
This sequence comes from Schistocerca cancellata, assembly GCF_023864275.1. Lineage (NCBI taxonomy): Eukaryota > Metazoa > Arthropoda > Insecta > Orthoptera > Acrididae > Schistocerca > Schistocerca cancellata. The sequence goes on from NC_064626.1 coordinate 826,532,646, forward strand.
GGACCCTTCCACTTCAAATTAATTAAATTATTGAAGTAAGAAAAATGAAAATCTGGAATTACAAATCATATCAAAGTGTTGGAATTAACTAAAAGACTACAGACAAACACTACTTTTCTCAAAAGTCATTATTAACATGGTTAAATAAGTCACTTTAAGTAATTCAACTGTGGGTTCTCAGTATATTGCATTAACTAAATGAAACACTTTTTTATTCTTGTTTCACGAACTTCTTATTATTGTGTGACCTAGGTTCCAGGTTATAAGTCGTTTCCTAGCACATAGATAATCCCAAAGATGAAGACCAAGCAAAGATAAAAATCTTAGCTTCTTAGTCTATTGATTCTAGGCTTAAACTGTAAAAGTTACCTCTGTTGTCAATATTGATATAATGACATATGGATTTACAAAATTCATTAAGACAGTATTTACACTATGACTGAACATTCACTGGAGTAGAGCTATGTACTGGAATGGAATTTCCATTATTATTTACTCGTTAAAGAAAGCACTGAGGGTCTCCTCCTGTGTTGGAGTTGTAATGTAGTCTATGTTCATTCAGTAATAAATGTGGGGATATACACATCTGTTTCTTAATTTTTAATATTTCGAACCGACTGAGCTTTGCATACTTTCCTCTATGGGTAGGACTTCTATATCTACTATGTATTTGTGGTTTTCTTTTAAACAATGTTAAGCAAAGGATGAATCTGGCATCTTCAATTTCTGGCTTCTGTAGTGTTCTCTGAGCCTACTGCAGAATGACCTCCCACTCTGTTCAGTATAGCAAGACTGACACTTTGGCAGATGATCTTAAAAACTCCACTTTTCATTATGGCTAGTTGTTTATCTTTTGAACTGAAGAAACATCTACCTGCTGTCATTGGGACATAGAAAAGGACAGAGAAACCCTTTGCCTTTAAAATGTTGCTTGCCCTACAAGTTTTACCTGTGAAAGGTGGTTAAATAAGAACCAATTTTGTAATAAAGCTCTCTCTTCCATAACAACACTCAATTTGAAATTGCAACTAATTTGATGGCATGGATGTACCCAATAAAACTTATCAGTACATTACAAACTTCTCCTTTTGAAACAGTTGTTAACAAAGTTGCATGAAATTCCTTTTGCAACATAAAAAAATGTAATTTTCAGTAAGTAAAATAATCTTTTTTTTCTAAATGTTTTATTCAACTGTGATAAAGTTTTACAGCTACTTTTGTCAATAACAACATTGGAAATGTGAAAGTCTCACATAGTACAATTTTATCAGTTATATATCATTTTCTGAGTATTTCTGTCAGAAATCTTTGTAAGGAGTGTTTCATATAAGCATTGCTACCTGTACTCTCACTTAAGCAGCAGTAGTTCAGGAGCTCAAGAACAAAATATATTTTATCGCCTTTCTGTTAGTTAGGACACTTACAAAACAAAGTTTATGTGGTGATGCACAAAGCAGTTATTATAAATACCTGATCACTGGTGTCATTTTCACTGCTGCAGTGACTGGAGAACAGCATTTTCCTTTTTTAAGGAAAAGCCCAGAAATGTTTTTATATCAGTCTGTACATGGAGGCCTTAAATATAATTTCTCATATGTTAAATTTAGTATTATACAGGATTGTGCAAAAAGAATGTGTGGATTTGACTTGCGTAGCATCAGTGGTGGGAATGGAATGGCAGGATGGGAGACCTGTTGTTTTGTGTGTTAGAGCAGTTTCAGTAGCAATGGCGCAGTGGAATGTGCATCATCATGTTTTCTCTGTTGAACATTCCTTCAAAAGTGATGTCTGAGATCACAGTTGAATGGCATTTCCATACACACGTCAAAACTGTTCGATACTTGATCGCAAGACAAAATTGTGCTGGGTTGTCTCTTTTCCCACAATTGGATCAGTCACGAAGAAAATGTCACATGGTCATTTTCATGTAGTTCGAATGAAGAAAAATGTCAATAGAGTAAGATCATCTTTTCTTCAAAGTCCTCCCCACTCCACTAGGCAGTGTGCTCCAACTCTGGGGTTGTCTCTTCACTCGCTGCAGTGCATCCCAAAGGATGAGTTACATTTTCATCCTTAGAAAACTATGAGCATGCAGGAGGTTCATGACCATGATTATGAGAAATGGAGAGAGTTTTGCGAGAGAATGCTTGGTGCTGACCAAAGCCCTGATGTCAGCAGCATTCTCCTTCTTGTGTTGTGTCTGTGTTCTGCTGGTGACTCAGGCCAATCTTGCATACTCCACAGTGGGAAGGGAAAAGTGCCATGCAAGTGACACACCCTGCTGCCTCTAGCTGGAGTCTGGCAGTGGCAGGCATGGATAGGAGGTCAGCTGCGTATTGAAGCCACACATGGTTGACATAGTGTGGGAGGCAGCTGCCATGACCCTGTCCTGAACCAATGGCTGCAACTGGCAGTGCCCAGTTGTCCCACCATCTAGCACACCGCTGGCATCATGGTGGTACCGTTGGACTCTGAATGAATCTGCTTCAAAATTAACAGTTATTTATATGGCTCCAGGGCACATTTTTTGCATTATTACCCAGCTCCTGGTCATGTAGTCCACAACATGATTCTTGCCCTGATGTGGTGACATCATCCTGCCAACTCTGGCTATTACCATTGCAGGATACATCTTTCATTAAGCATATTATTAAATATGGTAAGCTGGCTGGATATTGCCGCTGTTTAGACTTTAAATCAGTTAATTTTTCTGCTTGTGTGACCTTGTGGAAGGGTATATTCTCCAGGAGGAGTAGGATTGTTTTCTTTCATAATCTAGCCCTCCTGTGTGTGTGAGGAGTGGTGGGGAGAGGGGGAGGAGGGTGCATTTGTGCGCAATTTTGTGTCACACAGGCAACAGAAAAATTCTTTTTAAAGTGAAATTTGCCTTCATACATGCTTTTGGCCAACAATAAAACTACATTATTTCTTATGGTATGTCTATAATACAATGTATTTTATACATGTTTAATTTCTGATGAACCAGTATCCTGCACACTCCTGTGACCTTTTTTTTCACATGGTCAGGAACTCAGCCACTGTCCTTCATCAAATGTCACAAGAACATTGCCATTAGTTGGCACTAAGGCCTTTGCTCCCAGAAGCGACAGTGGCCACATGTGTGTGAGTTGTGCTTGTGTGAATGTTTGTGAGTTTTGTTGTCTAAGTTTGATAAAACTGTGAAAAAAACTAGCACTCTTTTCCAATGTAATGGGCATGTCTACCTTGCAACATATCCTCTATGTGGTGAGTAGCACTCCATCCTTTCATATTTTCAATATTCTGCCCAGATGTTCCATTCTTTAAATATAAGATTAATATATTGCAAATGCAGTGCTAAAATAAAGAACAAATTATTTGTGGTATCTTCTAACAGCAGTACACTTTTGCATTTAAAAAGTGAGGTGTATTGATATTAAATGGTCTGAATGTAGACAGAACAGCATAATATATCCAAAATGTATTAAGTAAATAAAATTAATTTCCACTTAATATTTATATCCATGGGCATACCCAGCAAAGGCAGGGTATTTTATTTAATAAGAAATGCTGCATGTTTTCTTGTATTGTACAAGTGCATTCTTGTATTTAAAATGTTTATTAAAAGCAGTTTTTCACTGGTTTACTGTTTTATTTAATAAGAAGTGCTGTATGTTGTCTCGAGTCCTTGTTTCCTGAGACTAGACCTGCCCCCCCCCCCCCCAGTTCAGATCCTGGGTATGCCCTTGTTTATATCACTTCAAAAGATTACATTTGCATGAAAGCAAGTACGGGCATTTATTACTGATTTTTATTCTATTTCATGTACAGGGTGTAGAAATACAGCAACTCCACAACCTTTCATCAATGTCTTAGGGACATAATAGTAGCAAGATTTCATCACAGTTTAATAACATTTAGCGAAGTATCATTGTTTCATATACATTTCACTCATGAGACTTTGCGCTAGTAATAACAAGGATATACATGGAATTTTTGTGTATTCCTGAGTCATTGTACAAAGAGAATCACTGTATTTAGCTTGAGAAAACTTGATATACATTTTGGGTAGTGGAAATCATTTAAAATATGTTCTACTGAATTTACTGGATGCATGTCTCTTTATTTCTGGACTCCTTTTTGACATGGCAATATAAATGATATCCCTCTACCCCTTACTGACTTCCCTGATTATTTATAAATTTATGCAAAACATTGATGCTCTTGTCTACTCTAGGATGGAACCATATTACTATTCACTTTCTACTATTGTCTTATTATTTTGCTCTTGTCCGTGCGTTCCCTTTATTCCTACCTTCCCCTTGCCTCCTACTACTTCACCTCACTAGTGCCGCCTGGGGTAGGTCATGGTACTGAACAAAGTACCTGTCAGTGTAAGTGTGTTCTGAAGAATAGCATAGTAGTTTAGTTTAAATTTATGTTCTTGTTGTGATCAACATGTCCTCTACCCATGAACTCCACCACACAGGGAATAGATTTGGCAAAGATATTATGCTTTTCTATAAAAATTACTTCATATGTCATTTTAGAGAGTTGTACAGATAAATGAATTTCCATAATTACATTAAAAATGTGTGTCTATAGAAAATAAACTAAAATGCATCTCTCCACAAAATCACTTATCTGATGATTTCTATCTGCAGGTTGTGGACTGCTGGCACTGACTCTCCCAAACCATCCAAAAGATATGTCAGCACCTGTACTACAGTAATATGTCAGTGACCAACATCTGTACTATGGAGACATGTCAGTGACCCTTCTATTGATGCCTAAAAGTCTGTATGGAATGTCATCACAGATAAACAGTACGAAACATCATAAACTTGATTTGCAATCATATTTATCATTTTCATTTGTTATACTGTATGAGATTCAAAAACTGTGATAAAATCTCTCATGTATTTACTTTAACATCTTCATAATTGTTGAGAATGAGGAAATGTTGGTAGACATGAAAAAAGTTGAAACGGTTCAAGGAAATGAATTGTCATGAAGTGTAACATTAACTGTAGCTGCAAAGACAGCTGAGAAAGTAAGGAAAAATATACTTGAGAATGTTCTTAAATTTTCATTGGAATAATGTGGTTAATGTTAATGGAACCAAGCAATGCTTGTTAATAGAAGTAGGAGCAAACATTACAGACTGAAACTAAAATTGAATTCCATCCAACAGACCTCGGAAGGTCAAAAGCTACTGACTGACCACAGTGTCATCCTCAGTCTGAGGACATCATTAGATGTGGGGCATGGGGTCAGTAAAATGTCATGGCTGCTCTCAATTTTTCTGATCTGGCAAACATTACAAACAACGAAACAAATTGTAGGAGCATATGTAGTGTAGAAATAAAATGATTGGATTCAGTGAATGCAGGAAAATAACTACTGCCTTACAGAAAGATATCAAACATGATACCACATTTACAGTTTTGAGAGGATGTTGAATATTGGAAAGGCAAGGAGACAAAATAATGTATTAAGGCTACAGATTATCATAAGCCGAGGTGAAATCTTTCAAAACTCTGGAGTAGTAGATTATAAATACTACACTGCAATGAGCAAAACTCAAAGTTACAAAGACATACTCAACACTGAAACTTATTTTCTTAACTTGTTTTCTGCTTTTAATTCATTAAATCGTGTTAATGTCTGTTGATTTTTATACTTTAGAGTCCTAAGGGACATATCCTAACATCCTCATCTGTTTGAGCTAACCTCTCTACATGCCCCAGGATAAGAAAATCTGTTTACAGGAGTGTGAGATTATCAATCTCTCTTTAATGACTTTATCATTGTCAGATACATTATAAGTCACTTTCCTACCAACAAATATACCATTGTCATATTTCTATGTTGCTTTCATTCTCTATGTTCATTTCAGTGCTGACACCACACAGCCGAAGGTGAAGCTAATGCATATGATAACTGATGGAAATGTGAACAATGATCCAACAATAATTTTCTTGACCACTGTCCTTTGATTTTTGTTTGATATTCTGTTGGGATAAGTATTTGGTTCTGCATGACTAGAAGTGAGACTTCTTGTTATCAGGTAACTGCTATAATTAGTGAGCTGGTGCAGTGGGGGTGACCTTGCATAAATGTGTTCTACTCAAAGTGTCAGCTGTAATGGCAAAAGAGCGGCTGACACAATGTGTGTGGCACTAATCAGTTGAATTGCAACTTCATACTGAAAACTTAATACTCCTGTCTTACTAAGCAAAATAATCTGAGAAAAGGATTGTTTGAGTCCCATTATTTCTTTTATCATCAACAGCAAGACCAGCTTTTAAAGAGTGCTCTGCACATCTCCTAAAATGTACCTATCATTTGACCTACACACACTTTAAAATATTGGCAAAGGCTATGATAAAATTTAGGCTTGTAGAGAATGAAGTCATCTTTGATAAATCCAAATCATTTCCTGCTCCTTGGAAGTTGGGGAAAAACACCGGATATCATTCTAGGATCCACCTGAACTTCTTGAATACACTCCATGTGAATGCAGTGCAGAGTAATGCCTTTATGGCATATTGATTACTCTGTTGTGATGTGGAAATTGCTGCCACAAAGTGTGTTATATTTGGTGCCTACATGTTACCTTGAAATGTTAGAACACTGCTGGTAAGATACTTTTACTCTCAATATTTCCTACTACAAGAAGTAATGTGTAGAAGTTTCCATCATTTGGTGACTGCTATGTGCATGTAAATATAAATCAGTGCATGTAGATCTTCTATACACACTGTGTTCCAACTTGCCATCAGCTTTTAGTCTCACTAGTACACCGATCAAAAGACATCAGTAATGTTACACATACATGGTAGACATATCATCTACCTAGCGGTAGAAACATGTTGATTTTAGATCTTCTATTTCAAACCCTCTAACTTTGAACCCCTTTTGTCATGACTTTTGAGAGCTTCCTCTTTGAGAAGAAGCTGTAGCCTAATGGTGAATTTCAGCATAGTGCCCTTTGTCAGCAGCCATTTGGGATGTCAATAAATCGCAGTGTTGAGAAGTTTGCAGACATATAGACTAAACTGTCTGAACCAGTATTTATTGCTAGTTTCCATCTGCCTGACAGCAGCTACTATGACATGGAAAATATAGCTGTGGGATGTTCTCTGTCTCTTGTAGTAGCAAACTTATATACGAGGCCTATTCAAATAGTAAGGTCCAGTCAGTCACGAAGTGGAAACCACAGTGAAAATTAAAAAAATGTTTTATTTGCAACAGTTAGCTACACCCTCCACCAATTTCTCTTCGTAGTCGCTGCTCCAATATGTCATGTCATTGTACCAACTTGCCAATCCCCTCGTCACAGAAAGCCTGTGCTTTCTGCCAATTCTCTATGCTGATCTGCAGCTTGTTGTCTGTGCCAGAATGTTGTCTTAATAGGCAGCGGTTCATGTGAGTAAAGATGAAAATCGGAGGGAGCCAAGTCCTGACTCTGTGGTGGGTGATCAAATATTTCCCATCAAAAATTTTGCAGGAGTGTCCTCATAGCCCCTGCACTGCATGGCCAAAACGTCATGAAGAAGGAAATGCATGTGTGGGTTACATAATATCAGGCAAAATCTCTCACAGGCACTCATACTTGGTGGGACGCTATTTTCAAGGCATCTTTACATTCTCATTGTGCACTCAGGACTGAAATGAGCAGTGTGATGTGATCAATGGGCATGCTAGAGACACTGACCAACAGAGTTATGGAAATATTCATGGGAATTTCACTGTGGTTTCCATTTCATGATCAATGGGAGCCTATTTTCTGAATAGCCCTCTTATGTGGAGGACCTGAAAGAGAAGCAGAACATAAATTTTCAAGGCAGGTGTTGAACTGCCAGTTATATGATGCATCAAGCAGAATAATCAACAGCAAGAGAAGGTGGTCAGTAATGTTAGACCAAGTGGTGATTGGTCGAAAATCTTAGGAGACTATAATTGTGTATATGTAATAACTGAAATAGCAGAAATTGGTGCTCAAAGCAAAACATATTAGGCACATAATACAAGAAGAAATTTTGAGTAGACTGAAAGAAGACAAGGGGTACCATAATACAATAAAGAATGTAAATATAGTACTTTATTCCAATTCAAGGACAAAAAATTTCAGAGATAGTGCTCTTTTTGGAGCAATTATAATGTCAGAAAATGCCTATAAATTTTGAAAAGAAAGCTGAAGCAATTCATGTCATACTTTAAAACAGAGGGAGAATGTCATAAGTGGATTGCTTCTGTGATGTCTGCAACAATAACTTAAACTTCATTGCCAAGAGACTGCGAGGAAAAAATGAGGAATAACTATATAGTTAAGAATAAGTCCTACAGTTTAGGTGGATTTGTATTTCAATGAATTAACTCATTTATTTTGAGTAAGAGGATGTGTTAATGTAGAAAGATGACAGTGTCAATAAAATATCTTAAACTATGTAGGTTTAATTTGTAGCTATCCATTACAGGACAAAAATACAATTGTGTAGCTCTTGTTCAGAAAATTTATTAATATATTTTTTGCGTTACATAGATCCCAACCTTAAGGAGAAGCTTTAGAGATGTGGTGTAATTAAATATATGTATATTTACAAAAGAGTAGCAGGAAGCTATGTTGACAATAAACTGTACATAAAGCTAATACAAGTGCTTGTGCTTACACAAGCTAAATTAGCAACAAACCTGATATAATTAAGGAAACGAAAGTATCTGTTTATCTCCTACTGATTTTTTCATATTTCAAAAGACCAGATCAGTAATTGTCAAAAATAAATTACCCATATTTTCAAAGTCATTTGAAATTAGCATAAGAATTGAAACTGTACTTATTCAACATCTCAAATGTCAGTGTTTAACATTACATGAGGAATATTGCTTCCCCTTTACACAATTTCATGAGCTGCCTTAATAACAAGTACCTATACTATTTTCAATATATTGATTTGATCTTTATAATAGATAATTCAAATTAAATATGGCTGCTCTAATAATTGACAGAGAGATGACAGGGGGAGAAACCAATAACTAATAATGTGACTCAGGAGATGTTCAACACATTTCAAAACTCTGAGGAAGAAACATAGCACTGCTTTCTGAACATATCCCAGTGTTATCGAGAGAAAATGACAGGATAGTCACTGTGGAAGAACTAATTTCTTTCAGGAGTCTGAACTTGCACTCTAATGATACCATCATCAGTAGGACGTTAAACCCCAGTTTTCCTTCCTCATGGAATTATCAAACAATATGAATAACTTCAAATACAGTATATCTTCTAAGATGAGGCTAGGCAGAGTTTACAGAAATTAAAAATATTTTCATTCTCAGGAAAATACATGATGGAATTAAAATTTAATATTTTTTGTGAGTGTTTTAACATTTACAGAGGTACTGAAAAATATTATAAAATACCTAATGGAACACTTTTGTTTCAAAGTTATAATAGTTTTATATTCGCTGGTTATAATTGTTTAACCTGATGAATGGACTGTGCATTTGTATACAATTTTTTCTTACAATGTAGACTACTTTTATCCTACGTCATTTTACACAACCAGGTCTGAAGTGATGTCATTCAAGGCATATGACTGACATGTTCAAGATGGGTTCTTTAATTCATTTTATTTGATCGTAATTATCAAATATTCACTGCTGTGGTTCACTTCAGTGGAAAGAATCTGAAGTAACATTCAGAATGCATGCTATCAACATTGCCCTGTGAAGTAATTCATCACAGTCATACAACACACTTTTTTTCTACCTAAGTAAACAGTGAAAGCCATAATCTAACATTGTCAATATACTGTACCTTGAAGTAAGTAATTACATTATCTTTACATGTTAAAGTTGTTAAAACCAGTAACTTTGATGCATTTTTTTTAAATGCTCTAGTCTCAAGAAGTACAAACCACAATAAATGAGATCATGTTTTAAATAAAGATACCCCCTTCTCCTCCTATGGAGGGAATGTGGACCCACTTCTGTACCCAAATGTTACTGGGTGTAGGGAACAATGACAATCATGACATCCATGTTACAATCTCAATTATAAATGTCAAGGGTACTAATGTACCTGTTTGTAAAGGTTTTACTTTGTGAAATTTTCATAAAGTTGTTATGACTTTTAGATTAGTATTATTTTGAGATATGATGTATTTCACATAATGTAATATAAATTGTCTCAAAATGTCATGTATTTTTTTTATCATGGACTGAAATAAATTTAATTATGCAAAATGAAGAATTTTGTGATGAGTCTTGATGCTGAAGATGGTTGTCATTACCCAGGTTTGTATGAGATGTTGGAAAAGATTTGAATATATGAAATTAGCACTGCAATTGCCAGCTACTGTTTGTTTAGTTCAGTTTAGTCTTTCCAGTTCCCTTCATATTGTTAGTTTGTGTATGTGTGTGAGTGTGTGTGCTATTTGTGTATGTGGTGCAAAACAAAATGAAAGATCTGTTATTATGAAATTTTAAGAGAAGCATACATTGTGGTATCAATAAACAGATGCCATATGTTCTTGATTTAGGCACTGAGTTGAGTGCACACTGCATTGCTGCACTTGTTTATTAGCTGTCTCAACAATTTTCAGTCTAGTATATTGCCATTAGGTATGATTATGTCACTTCTTATATATCAGTGTGACTGAGAACACTTCAGCTGCTCATTTAAGTGCTCATTTTATTGTAGAAAGTATTACTGTTCAACAATAGTGTAACTAGAATTGGTATTTTGGAGTAAGGATGCACATCATTTGCCACACATTGGTGTGATTAGTACCTGTGTTTAGGTTGAGTGAAGGATTAAGAAGAATTCTCAGGATGATACAGAATATGTATAATCAAAAAAGAAGCACTAACAATATCAGATACGAAAAGTGCAGTACCATCAGAAGAAATTTTCTTTTTCACAATCCTTAAGAAGCAGAGAATATAAGATTAAAATAAAATGGATAAAGGTTTGAGGGAACAAAGATGGCAGAAAGAAAAGCTACATGTTGGATCCAGAGGCACAGTGTAACATGGATGAACCTTGCTAACTCTTCTAAGTCAGAATAAAGGTGTACTTGAATGTATGTTAGTTGATGCAAACTACTGAATAGATGTATACAGAGTTGTCATGAACATAGGAAGTTCAGACCAAAAGCACCAGTTTATTGCAAATTATATCCAAAAGAGGCTGTGAGTAAAACAGTAATTTAAAATAGTTGATGGCATTTCACTTAATTTTATTCTGTCATAGCTGAATGGGAAAACATAAATGTTTGCTGTGGTGTGTCTTACCTATCTTAAATGTGATGGAAGTTATTGTGAGAAGTGCTCTTTCAAAATGTTGTGACGGTTTGTTGAAAAAGACACTGGCCACATAAAAAAATGTCAGAGAGCCAAGACCATGTATGCAACATAACACAGCAGGGCCTCCTGTAAACAAAAGTTGTCAAGAAGTAGTCTTACCCACAGGAACATGCAATGCCAACTGCCTGCTATGTAGTTTTCGGCCACATGACATTCTTCTGCCATGATACAGAGAGACACGAGGCCATTATTACTCTTCTGGCTACTGTTGGTTTTCTTGACCTTGGAGCTGCTACTTCTTATTATAAAAGTAGCTTATCAGTTGGCATAATGAGGCTGAGTGGACTCTGTACTAGTCCTCCCGCCAAGGAAATCCTGATAGTGTTGGGTATTCAACTCAGATCCTCCACATGGCATTCATATGTGCTGACTATTCCACCAAGACTTTAAAGAAAATATTGGCATCTCAATTTTTATTTCAGAATGAAGGAAACAATTCCATGCCTATAATATAGGGTTCTTCAGACCAAACAAAGATCAGTGTCACAAATGTCAAATTTATTTCAATCGATGATCACATCATGGTGGTACTGGGCACTGCGCACTGTAAAAATTTGGTAAAATGACAAAAATATTCATGTAGTTGGTGTTGGTGCTGTTTGCCAATTTTTGATAAAAAAAGTTAGTTTTGACTGAATAGTTATCTCGACCCCCCATGTGCTATGGCACGAAAATATACATATATTTGTTACACTCAACACTCAGCTTAATTGAGCAGCCCCAGAAATGTGGCTGGTCTTAAAGTTTGGCTGCGTTATTCGTCATAGGTGAAATTTAAAATATTGAGTCACTGTCATTGATTTATAAATTGAACAAGTAGTTTATTTCTAGTTTTCCACAAATAGTCATCAATATATTGACTAAACACACAAAATGCAGTCAAAGGGGTTTTATGTAAGCATGGCCGTTAATAGATGGTGCTGCAACACTTCACTATAAAATTCATATGTCGTGATCATGGCATGAGATAGTCTGTTCACAGTTCACAAAATACACTGTTAACTGCTGTCCTAAGCCACTATATTGCACTCAACTTGATTGTTTTAGAACGTCGCTACATACATACTTGTCTCCGATTGTGTTTCATCTCTTTAAATTTATTTGTTACCAAACACACAGTTTCTCTCAGTCGAATCACCTATTTCAACCTCTTATTAAAAAATTGTACATATTCTGCTAAATCAGCTATGATCGCTCGATGCAGCTCTACTGGTGACATCCGTAAACACTTTGTTCATGTTAATCAGTCAAAGCATTCCCAAGATTTTGAACTTTCATAAATTTACAATTTTTAAGACAACAATAACTTTTTAACTACTGTACATTTTTGTGGGGTGTCTAAGTAATTTACCTTTATATTTTTTTTCTGTCCATGAGTGCCAACTTGCACCTCTGTGTCACTCTAAGTTCTGTTTTTATCAATTTTTCTCTGGCATATAAATTCCTCCAAGCATGCAAACACAGCCATATGCTCCCCCGCCAAGCTTCCGATTGGATTTTTTCAAGGGTGCATAATCACTAGCCATTCACCACATCCCTATAGCAACTGCCAGTCATGTGCTCTGTGGTGGAAAACTGAGGCTCTAATCTCTCCCCACAGCTTGTACGCTCACAATTACCCCCACTTGCTACTGCATGAATGCAGTGCATGGTGTCACAAGTAGCACCAATCCCAATCTCTGCGTTCATAAATGAAATAATACACAAAAATTAACTCTACATATGATAGCAGAAAAATCAACAAGTCAAAATGAACAAGTCCCTACATTATGCAGCATCACTTCTTACCCTAACTTAACTAAACTTACGCAAAATACATTTATTCATCAGCATTTCCATGATGCTGATCTGACTGGCCAAAGCTTGTAAGTAACAAAACATAAACAAACTGGAAGTGGACAAGCAGTATTTCTTGTAGTCCTCTAAATATTGTCTTTTTTCTTTTTTTAAATCAATCTTTTTATTTTGCTGCACTACATTTCTTAATAGAAATTACGCAGCACTTACATTAAGCACTATACCTTTTGTTGTCTTCTGTGGTGTGCCTCTCACCTGCATCAGTGCTGCAGCTCAGGCCTCAGGCGCCATTTCTCAAGTTTTCCTGCCAGTCAGCCAACCTGATTCAACCAGGAACAAACAAAATTCACCTGACCAATTTCATATCAGCAAAGGTGTCTGGGCACCAAGAACTGGTTGGATGTAAACCCACCACCTCTGCCATCCTGACTTGACACAGTTTAAGCCAAATTTCAGGGCAAAACCTAACACAAACATGCAGATGGTAGTGTTACCAAGAAATACATGCTGGCTACAGGCTTTTCTTTGATAGCAATAACTTTTTCCATTCAAGAACAGAAAAGGCCCAAATCTTTGCAGGTGTGCAACATTAAGACAAGGTTTCTCTAACCAAAGTGAAACTAAGAAAATATGTGACCAGAATAGTACTCAAAATTTTATTATATGATGGATTCCATGATAGGTTCCCCAGTGAAAATTACAGCACTGCAAACTGAATAAAATCAAATATATCAAATACCTCATGGCACAACATAATCTACAAATCAACCTATATTCCCCTGAAACTAAGTAATCCTAGGTATAAACAAAATAAAAACAAATTATATATCGCCCCAAATGCAAACATTTCTTCAATGAATACAAGAATATATTATATGTATACCGTTAAATTTCATATTCTCATCAGTCTATCCCATACTGAACTACCTCCATCTCCACGCACCAAAAAAAGTTGGTGTGTGACCAAATCACAGTCACCATTCATGAAAAATTGAAACAATATTCATATCATTATGAACAATAAGAAAAATGCCACTCAATGTCCCTCTCTCACATTCACATCCTACTATGTACGTATAAGTGCTGTACAGTGACTATAACTGTTGTAGCCTGTATCACTAGTCATTATGAGAGAATTAGCTGTGTCAACCAGCTGTTCCACAACTTCAAATACCACTGTATTTTTACCAAGTTAAACACGGAAACCACTAGGCCATCCAGAAAATTCTTAAAACTGGATACGTATGTAAATAGTATACAGCAAGCAGTCCTTCGAAGAAAAAAAAAAACACCTTTAGCTAACATACACATGGTAAATTATCCTCAGTATATAAGCACCATTAAGTAAACACCTATTGTTACTATATATGAAAAAGGATTAAACCCCATTATAGTGGCTGTTTGTACAGTCGCAGCTCAGTTACATTCCTGAGTCCCAAAGGTTTATGTGACTTAGGATAATCCAATCTGTAAGCATTTAGTGAGGGCAGCTTACCACAACAAATGGCACATGACAAATTCAAAATGCTTTTTGATCTCACCATCTAAATCCTTTGACCATTACTTTGTCTTTACTAATACTAGGTCACCCACCTTGTACTTTTTGCACTTGTACCTTAAATCATGCCTAGGTTTTCTCTGTAAGGCCTGTTTTGCCAGTTGTCCAGTAATTAACTCCTGTCTCTGTTGTTCAGAAATAGATGTACCAGGCAGAAAGCTCACTGCCTCAGCTATAAGGTTGGCTGCCTTTTCATTCCCTTTTTACTCCACATTTCTTCATGAGGAATGAACCCAGTGCACTGCTTTCCACACTGTTCATGATTTCCTCAAACATGGTCACATATTCTGCCCAGATAGTATGTCTGTGGCTGCAGTATGATCTGCACAATTGTCCAATCTCAGCTCACACATGTACCTCTTAGCAGGATTTCTTGCCAGGTGGTAAACCTCTCCGCTCCATAAAGTTCTCCCATGCCTTGGAGGAGAGCTGGGACCCATTGTCAGAGAGCATTGCTTTTGGTTTACCAATTTCATTGCAGCAGGACTCCAGTTTTTTAATCATGGTCCCACTAGTGGCCTTTTACATCACATATATCTTTATGTGTTTGTAGAATACATTAACTGCCAGCAGAATGTTCTTTTGCCCACACCTAGTAGTTGGCAATGGGCCAACCACATCAATTGTTAGGAGTTCTTTAGTATTTTTGGGCAAGATGTTTTGCATCTGCCCTTGCCTGGTAATGGTGCTGTGTTTTACTTGCTTCCACCTGTCAGAAGTACATAGTTGCTTTCTCACCCTACAGTCCATGTTATTGAACACCACATAGTCTTGTAGTACCCCTATACATTTTGTACCCCATAGCACCCATGGCTCAGAAGCATATAATTAATTAGTGACAGGACATGTTCCTCAGGCCAGCACAGTCACCACTCCTCTGCAGAACAACACCCCTTTAAATATCTTGTAAAATCTCTTCAACTTCTCATGGCCCTTTGTACCCAGTCTGGTCTTAACTAGCTTCAAAATTGGATCCACATTCTGTATTTGCCTCATGTCCTTGCATGTGTTCCTAATCTGTTTTTCTCCTTCCACACCCCTCATATACATCACTTAATTTCTGTACTCTCTTTCTCCTCTTCACTGTTCCCCTCACTTTCAATTGGCAAGTGTGAGAGAGCAACCTCAACCACATTTTCAGTGCCCCTAACATACTCTATCTGGTACTGGAACCTTTGTAAGAACATTGCCCACCTGGTGAGCCTCTTATTCAGCATGTTACAATCCTGCATATAACTAAGGGCCTTATCATCCATCGTTACAATGGTCTCATGCCCTTCCAAGTATATCTGGAATTCATGAACCACCACACCACTGCCAACAATACTTTTTCAGATATACCATAGGCCTGCTCATGCTTAGTCAGCATCATACCTGCAAACGACATCTTTCCGTCAACCAACTTTTGAAACAAAACAGCACCTATCCCATAGTCTGAGCTGTCAGTGCCCTGGCAAAATGGGAGTGACATATCTAACTAATAGAGTATACTACTGTTACTTAAACTATCCTTGATTTTTTTAAAGTCTCTATCACAGTCAGCTGTCCATACCCATGATGCATTTTTCTTGAACAGTCATGATAGGTTCAGTGAATCAAGGCTTACATCATCTATGGACTTTCAATAGAACCCTACCATTGTGAGGTATGATTTCAATTGCTTGCAATTTTTTTGGTTTGGCACACTCCGCTATTCGCTTTACCTTTTCTTCATTGGGTAAAAGACACTCTGATGACAGTACATGTCCTAAAATTTTTATTTCTGCCTTCACAAACTAACACTTTTTCAATTTCAGACATCCCCCCATTTCTCAAAGCTGTATACACCTCTTGCAACAAACCATAGTGCTCTCTCCAAGTTGATGTAGCAATCAGGCTACCATCTATGTAAATTGGCGGTTTCTCATGAACTCACTTCCCAGCACATAACTGAGAGTTCTCCCGAATACAAGTACAGATATTCATTGTCCAAAAGGAACTACTTTGTATTGATAGGCCCTGCCTTCAAACAGGAGGCGGTATACTTTCTGCTTTCCACTGTTAAAGGCACCTGCCCAAACCCATTTCTCAGGTCTGTAGTTGTTAACAAGTTTACATTTTTGAACCCTAAAATCAATTCATCCATGTTCTCAGGGTGGTCAGTTTCCCTTGCAATTATTTTTTTCAGCCTCCTAGCATCTAGAGCCATGCACACCGATTTGTACTTCTTGACAACTACTGTTATGTTGCAATAGTCACTTCTGCACTGTTCCACAATTCCCCATTCTAACATGCATAGTAGTTCTCCTCTAACTGCCTCTCTCTCTGCCAGTGTTATAGACTATGGCCTGAACTTAATGGGTTCATAAAATCAGTCACCTTCCCTGGTTTTTAAGAAAATACCTCTTTTTTGGTCTTCTCATCCTCAGGAATCCCCTTTTTACCACTTACTTTACTCCTTATCTCTTTCTCAGCCTCCATCTCATCCATTAAGCAATGTGCTACACACAAACTAGTCACCAATTCTTCTTCACTAAGAGCATTTTTGAATTTAACCCTTCTTCTTTCCCCAACAGTATTCAGTTCCACCATCTGGTTCTTACAATCTACACATGCCTCATATTTACTCAGGAAATCAACACCAACACCAGATTCATACATAAATTTGGGACCACCAAAAATGAGAGACTAAATACTTCAGCTCCAATGTTTACATCTAGAACTACCTCCTTTCTCACTGGTTTACTGAATGTTCCTCTAACAATTTTAATTCCCATCCTCTGACTGGAAGTTCCACTGTTTCCTTGTTCTTAATGTGATCACAAAAGCTCTCTGCCACCATAGACACAGAACTTCCAGTATCTACCAAAACAGTTTCACAGACCCCTGCCACACCAATAGTTATTATCAGCTGCACCTTTTCAATAAAATCATGCTTCAATTCTGTTTTGGCCAACAAGTCCTCCTCTATCTCCTGTATGCAATCTTGAGTCATGGTGCACACCTGCTCTTCACTAAAGATTTAATATCCTTATCCCCTGAAAATATTAAATCAAAGGCCTCTTTGATTCCAGAGTTTCTTACATTCAACATCCCCCTAGCTTTCTAGCAACTCTTTTTCTTCCTCCCAGGTCTCTGGTATAAGCTGCTGGTGCAACTTTGCAAAATTAACCCAGTCATCAGCATCATAATCACACTCATCTTTCCCCATCCATTCAGTATTTAGCTCCTCATGCATGGCTACCTGTTGTTCATACAGTTCTGTACATTCATGTCCCATACAGAGTAAAATGTGCTTTGCTTATCCAAAGAATATTCGCCATTTACAATATGACTGCTTACAGCGCCATATTTTCACCTGGTGGCAGAAAATGGAAGTATTATTTTTTTCATCAAACTGTGCGAGCGCAGCAATTTATGAAAATACCTACAATGCTTCATCATCCTGCAATGTATACAGCATGCACTGCAGCACTTGGTACACCAGCAGTTTAATTATAACAAACCAGCAGTTAACTGGAAGTGCATAGGTTTGTAGCTTGAATAACAGTACCAGTGACAAGCTTTTTGGATATTAAGGGAGACAAACATGGCAGATTTCCATTTATTTAAGCGATGATAGATAAGGTGGGTAACGCAAAGAAGTTAGTCATTGATAGAACAGTTGCGACGAAATCGATATTGGGGTTGGGAATAGTTAGGTGGTTTGCAAGATGCTGATGGATTCGCTGGGTAGCGATGGTTTCAAACATTTTTCTGAAAATTGACGTGAGGCTGATACGTCGACAGGATGAGGTCTGTGATGGTGGTTTGTTAGGTTTGAAGGAGAGGAGGGCTTTGAACGTTTTCCATTGCTGTGGGTGACAGCCTGTGTACGGGGTATTATTGTAAAGGCTGTCAAAGGTTTCGTGATAGGCTCTGGGACTTTTTTGAGGAGGCGGCAAGTAATTTTGTTGTGACTGGATGTAGTCTTTCGCTTTTTAGTGAGTGTTTGTGTAATGTCTCAGCTATTGCCAGCAAATTCAGTCCTGTTCTTTGATTTCTGGAGAGCCCATGTAATGCTTTCCAATGCTTTGTAGAGTATGTGGGTGTTTCGGTTAGTTTATTGAATACAGTGTGCCAATCCTGCTCTTATTTTGCTTGAAAGTAACTGTGAACATATCTCTGGAGCTGTTAGCGGCGTGTGAACATGTTCCGGTCATGAGTACAAAGAAATTCTTTGTGGACACTATGGGATTCTTGGAGCGGGGCAAGAGCGTGTGGAGGAAGTGTAGGACAGGCATAGTAGAGTGTTCTGAGTGGGCTATGTTTGGAAATTGCACTTCAGATTATATGTTATAGGAAGTCAGCCTCACGTTGAAGATCGTCAGGACTTCGAAGGTTGAAATTTTTGGCATTTTGCTAGGGTATGGATTTGGACCTGTATTTGTCGGAATGGATGATTAGAAATGTGGTAGTGTGGGGTTTGTACAATATATGAGATCTGGGGAAGAACAGGTAAGAGATCACTTACAAATGAATCTAGGACTTCTAACGTGATGTGACTCAAGAGGTCAGGGGGAGATAATGATAGCACTGGTGGCGATATTTGTATCAGAACAGATGTGGAAAGGGATGTGGATACCGTCGCTGCTGACGACGTTGTTGAACTGACACCACCGCCGTTTTTCAGAGGTGTGGGGTACTGAATGTTAAGGTCGGCTACAGTTATGTCCGAGTATGTGGTAAAGGTTTGGTCTATGTGGATTAAGGAATCATAAGGGGTGAAACGGTTAGGGTGGATCTACATAGTGGCAAGAGTTAAAGTGAGTTTAGGAGAAAGATGGTGAAGATGAGGTGCTCAGTTGGATCACTTAAAAGTGATTTGGTAAGCAGAAGGAACATTTCAGAGATCGGCGATGGCTACTCCATCACAGGAAATCGTATTTGAATAATAAGCGCAATGTAAATGTAAGGAGATACGCATATGTAACAGTGACGCTAGAGAAATGTTTCGTTGAGGGAGGCAGGGATTTCACGTTGTTAGAGGGTACGTATAAGAATATTGTTACTGAACCAGAGGGAACAGATATTTTGCTATAGAATGTTGTACGTCTGCTGCATTATTTTAAATTAGACAAGGAGGTGTTTGAGGGATAGGTTTAGACTAGTGTTTCGAGGCAATCAAAAATGAATGGACCAGATTATGTATTGAGATGGAAGATGGTGCAAGTGGCGAGGGTTATGTTCTGTAAAATGTAGGGTCTTTGAAAAGGGTGGATGTTTTCTAGGATTAAGGTTAAGAAACGGATTACATCTTCAACAGTAAATGGGGACGGAGGCGGTTGGGTTCCTGGAATTTTCGGTCAGGTGGTCATTAACTGGAGGCATTGCTGACATCGATGCACTTCTGTAGTGAGTTGAGATGTTTCTTCTGGATTCTTCCTCTGATAAATCAAGGCCACATGTTTTATAGTGCTTTATAAGTTTCTTTATGGTGCCGGGTGAGTCAGAGAATACTCGCACAAAGAAGTGATGTCCATTATCAATCTGAGTGCAAAGTGCCTTGCATGCATTGATTCTGGGTTGCGAGTTCAGTTCACTTTTTGATTTCTTCGTCTGTGTACTCTAAATCAATCATTTTGATTCTTGCTGTGAACGTTGGATGTCGGTGTGTAAGCTGTGGTTGTTTTGGCGAAGCATTAGTGACAGCTGTCTCAAAAAGGGGGAATAATTTGGATTAGGGCTGAATGTTAATGTGAGTCGTTGATTTTAATGGTGATGGAGTCTCTCCTGGGGTGAGTCGCTGTATTTGCAATGTTGGTATGTATCTCTGAGTGTAACAGAGGAGTATCTTGGGGTTTAGGAATTTGCTTTAAAAAAGAAAAAAGAAAGAAGAAGATACTGTAGTTTGAGGTTTGTGAATGATTTCGACTTGCTTGTCATCAGTGCCTGAGAGAGTTAACTGAGTCCTTTTGGGTTCACTTAGGAGCTCACTTGTAATGCTCCTTTTTTATGAGTTTGTGATAAGTTTAGGTAGAGTTTAGAACAGAGATTGCGGTATGATTGGGGGTAGGGAATGTTTTTCTGCAGGCGTTGGTGAATGTGTCGTAGCTGATGTTATGTCTGCTGGCATTGGGGCTGCTCCTGATGATGGTATGGCTGCTACTGTTACTGGTGATGCTATGGATGATGACGTTGCTCGCAATGATGCGATTGGTGCTGCAATAACTGGCAGTAATGGTGATACTGCTGTGTCCTGGGTGGTGCTGGAGTGTTGATGAGAGGTCCTGCGATCGTCTGACAGTCATTGCCCATGTTGTCCGTGAGCAGGCGGTGTCATGAAGATTTTGTTTGTTGTTGTTGTTCTGGCAGCAGTTCCAGGTGATGTCCTCATTCTGATGACTTGGTGTTCGCAGTATGGTTCGACGATGGAGGTAGCATTTATTGGTGTCAGGAGAAACGAACCTCTCGTGTCGATGTGGTGATGATGGCTGATGATCAATGTAGTGGTGGTGGTGACAGTGTGATGCGATGACAGAACAGCTTTAACTAACAGTATCCGAATATAGAAGAGTAGCTTCTAGCACTACAGTTACTGAGAGTTAAGGGACTCCAGTCCTTACTGTGATCAATTTCATTTAGTACCAGAATTCTTTCAATGTTCATAAGCCAACATCTCACTATTAACACGCAGAAAAAATTAATCACTGTACTGTTACATAGCAAAAGCAAAGAGCATCTGGTTCTCTAGTTTTTTTCACTGACTCACAGATGTACCTCTCGTTTTCATCATATGGTCTCTCTGTCAAATTATAATGATTCCCAACAGATGCCAAGACCGTTGGTGTCACAAATCGCCTATTTCTTCCATGAGTTACTTATGTGGTTTGTGGCACGAAGACGAAATAAAACCAAAATCAACGACTGCTCTTTTTTTTGTACACAATTTAAAAAAGACATTTTACTTAAATTAAACTTCATATAGGAACTGAAAAGAATGTAGAGAGAGCCCAGGTAAGGATGCTCCAGATAAAATGACTGTGACTGCAAGTGCATGATAGAACACTTTATTGGTTGGCAGCAATACATAAAGTGCATGTGTGTGCTACAGAAACTGAGAACTAACTGACTGCAAAGATAGTCCTATGGCACTTCTGCACAGCGCGTTTTTCCTGTGTTAAATGATGCTGTCGCTGCTGAGTTGCTACAGAGCTGCCCACCTCCTTCAACCCTGGTAGTTTGGAGCACTCGCAGGACGTGTGTGTGACACTGCCAGTGACCTCCCGTTCATACAGGCGTGCATGACCAGCAATGCTACAGTTGGATGCCTAAGCACTGTTTCCCAGTGTGTTCAGTGGCTGGAGCTATACAAGATTGCTCCTGGTCAGTAGAGATGATATTTGTGGGAAGTGAAGGTTTTCCATGAATGGGTTGCTGATCTGGAGTGGAGTGGAGCCTTCACTGGTGGTGACAGCGAAACCATGGCCACATGTATATCTTGTTCCGTTTGCAAGTGCTGAGGCTGTGGTTGTTTCTTATTAGCTGTGACCATGAGGGTTCTGTCCACCGACAACCAAGAACAGGTAGTGTCTGGGTTGACATTCTGCCAAAGCCTGTAATGGTGAGAGTATATTCCCGGAGGTGCCCCTTCTTTACTCCACCATTCGACTTACTGTCCTTCCTCTCCAAGAATGAGTCAAATTGAGTCAAACTGAAATGTATTCAAGGTGAAATTGCTGAATGTCTACTCACACTACAACTACAAGTCGTCCAGATCTATGTGAGTACTGTCATCCTTGCGATCAGTGCTATTTACTGTATCACTGGAGGTATCGTGTAGGATCCACACACACTTGAATCTGATGATGCTCACACTCGTCAGATTCCCTTTCAGTAAGACAGCAAACGTATTTTATCCGTTCTAATCACTGTACGTCATCCTGAATAAGGCAGTTGCAATGACAGGTGGACAGTATCATCTCTCAAATACTTGTAGGGTAGTAGGGTAGGTACCTTGAGGTGAGTGACGTGCGGCTTCACCTTACGGAAGAATAGCATTGGCTCTGTGAAGTCCGCCGGTAGAGTTAGCGGTTCCTTTTAAACGATTTCCACTAGGAACATGTGGACAGCTTTCTTATAAACATAATGCACGCGTAAAAGCACCCATGTCAGGGATTCCGTCCATTGTGTGCTACAACACATGGGGGCTTCCCATTAGTCCAATACTTTGAAGCTGGTAAACTACGATTCAGAAACACTAAACAATGCACAAGTGCCAGAGCTCAAACTGTTCATCATGATCAGTCGTAACTGAAGTAGGACAAAAGTTTTTTCCGTTGTTTCTACAGTGATGATAGGTGTTAGTATGCCTCAACCCAATTATCCTGTCGATTTCTGAAAGGATATAACGAAAAGCACATAAGTCTGGGAGGGGCCTAACGAGGTCTAGGTGAATATGCTAAAAGTGACCCTTAGCGACTGGATAATGGCAATGTTGTGGCTGTGCATGCCATCCTGTTTTAGACCATTGGTAAGCAGCACATTCTCAGAAACACGTTTTACAATCTTTTTCGATATATGGCCACTACAAGCTTCATTGTTGGAGGAACCAAGGATGGGCCAGCCCATCGCGAGCACTTGCCCGCGAAAGGCAAAGGTCCCGAGTTCGAGTCTCGGTCGGGCACACAGTTTTAATCTGCCAGGAAGTTTCATATCAGCGCACACTCCGCTGCCGAGTGAAAATCTCATTCTGAAGTCTTTGTATGTCCATCTTTTCAGAGATGGTTGCGGGTGTCGGCTGTTCGATACAGGCTGTCAAATTAAACACCATTCAGCCGTCTAGTTTCCAAACTGGTAGCCAAATAAAATAAGTTATGAAACTAGATAGCTCAAAGGTGTTTTATTTGACATCCTCAAAGACGTCAGGTCTATTTGTTGCCATTAGAACCAATATATTTCCAACATGAGTGGGGTTCTTAACTATCTGTTCTTGATAGTTACCGAAGAAGGCGTTTAGTAAGGCTTCGCAGGATGTTTTATCATGCTCACCACTAATAAAACTGTAATTTTCCCCTTTAATTGTTGACTGATTAAAATATTACGGTATGACTTGGGAACTCACGCACAAGTGAACTGAAGTTTTCTCTAAAGTTTTCGGTTACACCAGGAGATGAGTCTGATGGGCGATTGAAGGATACAATTATCATTTTATGCCCACTCCCGATACTGAGTTTTGCCAAAACAATCTCATATGCAGCTTCAGTCTCTATCTCAGTGGATTTAAGTTTCTTATCTACTGCGATAAATACACCACCTCCATTTCCCATTTCGATATACACTTAAATTTTCCTCAAAAATTTCACTACTGTCAATTTCAAGTTCAGCCAGCTTTCTGTACCTAGCATAATGTGATTGCTTTTAATGAACGCTTCAAACTCTAGCACTTTGTTGCGGATGCTTCGGCAGTTTACCATTAGGATTTTAATAATCTTAGCTGTGGGAGGCATTTCTTTCGATCTGAAACTGTTAGATGGCCCTACAGTTCTTAGCCCTATGGCGCAAGCCCAGAAAGCCGCTCCTAGCTTCCTACAGAACCTTCGAAGTCTCTGGTTCAGTCCTTCCACTCGACTCAGAACCAAGGTGCCGTGATCAGTTCTGGCGACAATGCTCCAAATTGTGAGCTTCGTCGAAACTTCTCACACAAGGCTGGTCTTCTCAACCTTCTTTGCCAGTCGCTGGAATGACCCAATAATGACCTCAGAGCCCAGACGACAGGCATCGTTTGTTCCAACATACAGCACAATCTGCAGTTGGATACATACTGTTCCCTCAATGGCTGTAGGAATAGCCTCTTAAACATGTTGAATGAGGCCCTCAGGCATACACACCGAGTGCACCTGTCCTTTCCTGTCTCTTGCTGCCGTTTCCCTAAGGGATACCATCATTCGCCGTATGTTTGAACTGCCGACGATTAAGAGACCATTATCCTTTTGCATCTGCCTCCTCCTGACACCAAACATAACAGGTATTCAAAAAACAAGTGATGTGAGTCCCACTAGCTCAGTTTCATTTGGTGAAAGACAGCACATCAAACTTGTTGATTAGGGAATCGGTACAACAGCCAGAGTCCTCCCTGTTCCTCATACTCCCCCTACAGTTTGGTTAGATGTGTGTATGAATTCCTGTGGGACCAAAGTGCTGAGGTCATCGATCCCTAGATTTTCACACTACTGAAACTAACGTACGCTAAAGACGACACACACACCCATGCCCGAGGGAGGACTGGAACCTCCGGCGGGAATGGCCGCCCGATTCGTGACATGGCGCCTCTAACCGCGCGGCCACACCGCGCGGTGTTTGCCTAGATCTACAATTGACACACAACTTGCAGTCAAGTGAACAGGTAATGACAGACCCTGTACTTTCTGCAGAGGAGACGGGATCCACAGGAGAGGTATTTTTTGTACATGTATCACAGGCACACTACTCTCGGGGACTCTTCTAACACATCGAATCGCAGCAGCTGTCAATCGCTCGACAGTAGTCAGGGCGATTTCCAGCTGCTTACGAACGTCAAACAGCTCATCCCATGTTTGAGAGCAGCATTGACGGTGGGGCTGCATTTTGGCTTGTGCAATGCATTACTACCTCATCCTGACCCTAGGACCTGTGTTTAGAAGATACGTTTCCATGGTAGTTTTACATTGCTGACGTCAAGGAGTCTGTACTGGAGGGTGACGTTCGAACATAAGACATTTTCGTCTCTCTCCTGACTTGGCACGTGGATGGTGATACTGTCGGAATGATGAGGTCGTTCTTTAATGATCTGTTCCAAGTATGGATGTACAGTTACGAACTCATGCGTAAATGCACGAATTTTATCACGTATAGAGTCGTTCGCTTCGATTAGGTGAAGTGTTTCTTGTTCATTGTTAAGTAGCGCTGAGTGAGTTGTTGTAAAATCGACGCTGATGCCAGAGAGTCTCGAAGTATCTGTTGAACCTGGTTGATTGTATTAGAAGAAAGAAGGATTTGCTAGCTGGAGTCTACAGAAAGCAGCAGCATGGATGGCGGCGATGGTGTGCCAGTGATCGTGGTTACAGAACATCAACTACTGTGATGTAGAAGAGTTCCACGTGTCAAATCAAGAGAGAGAGAGAGAGAGAGAGAGAGAGAGAGAGAGATGTCTTAGAAACTCAACCCCTAGCACAGATTCCTTGACGCTGGCAATGAATAATTGCCACGAAATCATATCTTCTAAACCCAGGTTCTTGGTTCGAGATGTGGTACCGTTTACTACAACATGTAAATCGTTCGGCGTAAGAAGTTGGAAGGTACATTAAATTTTCTTCCGATGGTGGTAGCTCCTTGGGACGGCACTCACCTCAGACCTAGTAAGGGCAAGTCAATATTGATTGCGAGTATGATCCAGGATGTAGAGCCTACCGCCCTCACGTGGTGATGGTGTACAACTTGACTGGCTCATGCGTTGAGTACACACACGACTTGTAGTAGCGCAACGATTCAGAGCGCCATTGTGGATCGTTCTTTCTGTTTGGATGACTACAAGGTGCCTCGCAGTTGCGTGTTTTATCGCCGAAATGTGCGTGAAACCCACAAAGGTTTGGCTACCTCTTTTTCTCAGCATGTGGAGTGTTGTTGTCAGCTGGCAGCCCGTTTGCTTTGACTGACTAGGGGTCGCCATACGGGCACATGTGAGCCACACCATCCTGGGCAGCGTCGTGCCTTACTGAGGCAGAGCTTCTCGTTGTCGTCCGCCGAATTAATGCGTTGTCGATATTGTGACACCGCTAGAAGTCTGTCCGCCAGTACCAGTTTCCTTTCTAAATACTCATTCTCATGAGAGATCATTGCTATTAGTTGTAAGCTATGAGGTAACTTCACCATACACAGCGTACCTAGGGTGTGATCTGGCATGAGTGTAACGTCAATTAATGTTCAAAGATGTCTCCAGAGTTTCGAGGGCTTTTTGGTGCTTAAACGTCCATTACAAATAACTTGGCTATTCACTGTTCCGGTATTTTGCCGAGGCATTTGAGGAGCGCTGTCTTTCCCCTGTTGCATAAGCTGGTAGCCGGAGGCGGCATAACAGTTTCACTGATAATGTTGGCATGCTTGTCTAGGTGGCTCAGTAACGTGACGAACTTCGAGCTGTCATCAAAAATGCCATGGTTGTAGAGAATCCACTCGGCGATAGCAAACCAAGTAGCAAACCAACTTTGATTGAGCCCTGAAGCAGGAAAGGATGTTTATGCTGCTCCAGCTTTCCTGTTTCGCTCTCTTTTGTGGTTTAACTTGAATAAAACAGCAAAAGGGCTTCCTAAGACCCTCAGTTCGGCAAAACCATAGGTTTCACTCGTATACCTGTGTGGAGCACTTTAAAAATGTTCCTGTACAGAGAAAGCCATTGACTGGTTCCTAGGAGCCGGTGAGACAGGCAACCATTTTCGGCCCCCTATAGCTGATTGGCGCAGCGTCAGTGAACCATCGCCTGCTGGCCGCATACGAAATCGAAAGGATACCGAGGATTTAGAAACATTTTTAATATGCTCAATAAACGTGCGTGGGCAGCACCGAGGGTGTTGCCGAACTGAGGGGTCTTGCAGGGACGCTCTACCGTGCAAATGTCGCACCCCCCCCCCCCCAAATACCTCCCCCTCCCACATCGTGATGATGTCATACGAAGGCGCAAAACAGGATGCATGAAAAAGCATAAACGCCATTTGATACTTCACACCACATTCATATTTCGTAGTGGTTTAGAACGATCCCTAATGGTTCCGTCCGTTACACCAGAGCACAAAATGCTGTCGGGATACACTCCTCGAGTACACCTGCGTGGATCATTGTGGATTAGTGAGTTTAAACAATCTTCATCAAACCCCTAACGTCATTCTGAACGTGGAGAGTCACTAATGTCAAAACGATCCTTCTTAAAAAGAGAAAACTATTTTCTTGCCCTGCTATTCTCCAATGGCATTATCCCCATACACAGCGCAAATGTTCCTGGCTGCATCCGCTGCTGTCTGCCGTCTTTTGAACTTAAACAGAAGAATATCTCGGAAATGTACCGACTTCTCCACTTAGCACTCCATTTTCTAGCGTCCACATCTCCACAAACTGTCTGCAAATGATGAAATGACAAGATGTAAGCTCGAATAGCAACAGCGAACTACAAAAATGACAATCGATAAATAGACCCATAGCAACCGGAATACCAATATGCAAAACAAAAACGCTAAGAACTTCTGCACCAATCTAATACACCAGTAAACTTCAAGACGCGTATAGCTGACATGAGGAGTGTGAAAGGAAGAAACAAAAAGAAAAGTTTATAAGAGCGATTTGTTACACTGATACTTTTTGAGGTACATGGTATCCAAAACTGATATTAAAAAACAAAATTGTAACACTGGTTGAAAGAAGTACATCGAGAAAGGCTTTTAGTTTATCTGTTGAATTACGAAAGACAATTCTTATTTTACACTGTTTTACTAAGCCTGTCTTACTACGTTTCACAAATTCTTGGTGTTTTTAATTTTTTTTAGCAAGTACAAAGACTCTTTTTTTTTAAGAAGGTACTTCTCCAGCTTGAGTAAATACTTGACTTCCGTCTGGAGCAGTCTTTCTTCTTTGGAACGGCAGAAGGGCGTCGCTCCCCTAGCGGCTGGCGGTGCGCGCCACCGCTTCCTGCAGGATGGCGACCATGCTGTCGATGGTCTCTAGCGCGGTGGGCACGATCTGGTCCGCGGGCAGCAGGAAGCCGTACTGGCCCTCGTCGCGCAGCTCCCACTCGAACACGAAGCGCGTGCCCAGCGCCTTCTTCACCCAGTCGATGGAGCCGCCGGCGGCCGGGTCTGCAACAGGTGGACTCCCCTCAGGTTCGCTACATCACCCTGACCGTGGGGCACTAGAGCCGCTGCTACCAGCGCCGGGTTAATTCACACTCATACTGCGGGAATGGCTAGAGGACAAATGTAAGGATGTAGAGGCTTATCTCACTAGGGGTAAGATAGATACTGCCTACAGGAAAATTAGAGACACCTTTGGAGAAAAGAGAACCACTTGCATGAATATCAAGAGCTCAGATGGAAACCCAGTTCTAAGCAAAGAAGGGAAAGCAGAAAGGTGGAAGGCGTATATAGAGCGTCTATATAAGGGCGATGTACTTGAGGACAATGTTATGGAAATTGAAGAGGATGTAGATGAAGATGAAATGGGAGATACGATACTGAGTGAAGAGTTTGACAGAGCACTGAAAGACCTGAGTCGAAACAAGGCCCCCAGAGTAGACAAAATTCCATTAGAACTACTGACAGCCCTGGGAGAGCCAGTCCTGACAAAACTCTACCATCTGGTGAGCAAAATGTATGAGACAGGCGAAATACCCTCAGACTTCAAGAAGAATATAACAATTCCAATCCCAAAGAAAGCAGGCGTTGACAGATGTGAAAATTGCCGAACTATCAGTTTAGTAAGTCACGGCTGCAAAATACAAACGCGAATTCCTTACAGACGAATGGAGAAACTAGTAGAAGCTGACCTCGGGGAAGATCAGTTTGGAATCCGTAGAAATATGGGAACACGTGAGGCAATACTGACCCTACGACTTATCTTAAAAGCTACATTAAGGAAAGGCAAACCTACGTTTCTAGCATTTGTAGACTTAGAGAAAGCTTTTGACAATGCTGACTGGAATACTCTCTTTCAAATTCTGAAAGTGGCAGGGGTGAAATACAGGGAGCGAAAGGCTGTTTACAACTTGTACAGAAACCAGATGGCAGTTATAAGAGTCGAGGGACATGAGAGGGAAGCAGTGGATGGGAAGGGAGTGTGACAGGGTTGTATCCTCTCTCCGATGTTATTCAATCTGCATATTGAGCAAGCACTAAGGGAAACAAAAGAAAAATTCGGAGTAGGTATTAAGATCCATGGAGAAGAAGTAAAAACTTTGAGGGTCGCCGATGACATTGTAATTTTATCAGAGACAGCAAAGGACTTGGAAGAGCAGTTGAACGGAATGGACGGTGTCCTCAAAGGAGGATATAAGATGAACATCAACAAAAGCAAAACGAGGATAAAGGAGTGCAGTCGAATTCAGTCGGGTGATGCTGAGGGAATTAGATTAGAAAATGAGACACTTAAAGTAGTAAAGGAGTTTTGCTATTTGGGGAGCAAAATAACTGATGATGGTCGAAGTAGAGAAGATATAAAATGTAGATTGGCAATGGCAAGGAAAGCGTTTCTGAAGAAGAGAAATTTGTTAACATCGAGTATAGATTTAAGTGTCAGGAAGACGTTTCTGAAAGTATTTGTATGGAGCGCAGCCATGTATGGAAGTGAAACAAGGACGATAAATAGTTTGGACAAGGAGAGAATAGAAGCTTTCGAAATTTGGTGCTACAGAATAATGCTGAAGATTAGATTGGTAGATCACATAACTAATGATGAAGTACTGAATAGAATTGGGGATAAGAGGAGTTTGTGGCACAACTTGACAAAACGAAGGGACCCATTGGTAGGAAATGTTCTGAGGCATCAAGGGATCACAAATTTAGCATTGGAGGGCAGCGTGGAGGAAAAAAATCATAGAGGCAGATGAATACACTATCAGATTCAAAAGGATGTAGGTTGCAGTAAGTACTGGGAGATGAAGAGGTTTGCACAGGATAGGGTAGCTTGGAGAGGTGCATCAAACCAGTCTCAGGACTGAAGACCACAACAACAACTGTGGGAAATGTGTATAATAGCGTCAAACATCTGAAGTACGAGGTACGCGTTTCACTATTGCTAGATCCATACGAACGGTAACAAACAAGATATTTATTACTACGGACCGTTTCCTGTAATCTGTAAAAATTCACTATTTCTCACGTAAATGAAGTCAGATTCTCCATCTTCCACAGAAGATGTAAGACATGCCTCTACGCTCAAGGTGCGCTAATGCTATTTCGCCAGACCAGCAGTTCGCCAGTTCAGGAGCCAATTTCAGCACCAGACACTAACCAGCAGATGAGAAGAGATGGTAGAGTATACAGGGTGGTTCATTGATAGTGACTGGTCCAAATATCTCACGAAATAAGCATCAAACGAAAAAACTACAAAGAACGAAACTCGTCTAACTTGCAGGGGGAAACCAGATGACGCTATGGTTGGCTCGCTAGATGGCGCTGCCACAGGTCAAACGCATACCAACTCCTTTTTTTTTAAATAGGAACCCCCATTTTTTATTACATATTCGTGTAGTACGTAAAGAAATATGAATGTTTCAGTTGGACCACTTTTTTCGCTTTGTGATACATGGCGCTGTAATAGCCACAAACGTATAAGTACGTCGTATCACGTAACATTCCGCCAGTGCGGACGGTATTTGCTTCGTGATACATTACACGAGTTAAAATGGACCATTGTGATCAAAATGCCCAACGGTCATGTGCTATGTATGCTGCTCGGTATCCTGGACGACATCTCCCAAGTGTCGGGACCGGTCGCTGGATAGTTACGTTATTTAAGGAAACAGCAAGTGTTCTGCCACGTGTGAAACGTCAACCACGACCTGCAACAAATGATGATGCCCAAGTAGGTGTTTTAGCTGCTGTCGCGGCTAATCCTCACATCAGTAGCAGACAAATTGCGCGAGAATCGGGAATCTAAAAAATGTCAGTGTTGAGAATGCTACATCAACATCGATTGCATCCGTACCATATGCCTATGCACCAGGAATTGCATGGCGACGACTTTGAGCGTCGTGTGCAGTTCTGCCACTGGGCACAAAAGAAATTACGGGACGATGACAGATTTTTTGCATCCGTACTATTTAACGACGAAGCGTCATTCACCAACAGCGGTAACGTAAACCGCCATAATATACACTATTGGGCAACAGAAAATCCACAATGGCTGCGACAAGTGGAACATCAGCGACCTTGACGGGTTAATGTATGGTGCGGCATTATGGGAGGAAGGATAATTGGCCTCCATTTTATCGATGGTAATCAACATGCTGCAATGCATGCTGATTTCCTATGTAATGTTCTACCGATGTTACTACAAGATGTTTCGCTGCATGACAGAATGGCGATGTACTTCCAATATGATGGATGTCCGGCACATAGCTCGGGTGTGGTTGAAGCGGTATTGAATAGCATATTTCATGACAGGTGGATTGGTCGTCGAAGCACCATACCATGGCCCGCACGTTCACCGGATATGACGTCCCCGGATTTCTTTCTGTGGGGAAAGTTGAAGGATATTTGCTATCGTGATCCACCGACAACGCCTGACAACATGCATCATCGCATTGTCAATGCATGTGCGAACATTACGGAAGGCGAACTACTCGCTGTTGAAAGGAATGTCGTTACACGTATTGCCAAATGCATTGAGGTTGACGGACATCATTTTGAGCATTTATTACATTAATGTGGTATTTACAGGTAATCACACTGTAACAGCATGCCTTCTCAGAAATGATAAGTTCACAAAGGTACATGTATCACATTGGAACAACAGAAATAAAATGTTCAAACGTACCTACGTTCTGTATTTTAATTTTAAAAAACTACCTGTTACCAACTGTTCGTCTAAAATTGTGAGCCATATGTTTGTGGCTATCACAGCACCATCTATCACAGAGCGAAAAGACTGGTCCAACTAAAACATTCATATTTCTTTAGGTACTACCCGAATATGTAATAAAAACTGGAGGTTCCTATTAAAAAAAAACGCAGTTGATATCCGTTTCACCTGTGGCAGCGCCATCTAGCGGGCCAACCATAGCGCCAGCTTGTTTCCCCCTTCAAGCTAGACAAGTTTCGTTCTTTGTAATTTTTTCGTTTGACGCTTATTTCGTGAGATATTTGGCCCGATCACTATCAATGGACCACCCTGTATACGACAATGTGACAATGTCGGGGGTTAAATTCCAAATCTCTCCACAACATTTCACAGAATCAGATTAGATGACACTATCAATAATGGTCTGTCCATTGTGTAGGGACATTAGTAGAGGGGGCTTATAGGTACTCGAGACGTGTTGGTCGTGAGAAAGTGTGCCAGATAACGTGTTTCTCTATGTCACATCTCTCATAGTGTTACCAACGACACAATCACGACAATCCCCTGATAATTTATTGAGACAGAACACATCGCAAAGAAAAGGTGCCAGTGTACGCGGTAAAAGAAATATATCAGATATCGGCTAACGTACTATTTCGTCCAACATACATTCTTCGTAAGGATTACGAGAGTAAAATTAGAGGAATTCCGTCTTTTATGAATGTATGCCGACATTAATTCTGCCTTATACATGCATGAATGGAATAAGAGAGCGGCGAGAGAGAGACGTACCGGGTTCATTACGCGCAGCCTGCCACACTCCAAACGCTTCCCTGCGGATAACTGACGCAGACGTAGACACACGATAACTTGTACTAACTTCTTTCCGCTGAGTAGTGGAGCCTTGCTGTCTCTACCATTGGTTAATACCTTGTCTCCCCACTCTTCCAATGCACTCGGAAGACATAAGTAAAAGAATGGGTCTCTATGAGCCTCTGTTCCTGAAATTTTGGCTAAATGGCTCTGAGCACTATGCCACTTAACTTCTGATGTCATCAGTCGCCTAGAACTTAGAACTAATTAAACCTAACTAACCTAAGGACATCACACACATCCATGCCCGAGGCAGGATTCAAACCTGCGACCGGAGCGGTCGCTCGGTTCCAGATTGTAGCGCCCAGAACAGCACGGCCACTCCGGCCAGCACCCTGAAATTTTACTCTGTGGAACGAGGCGCTGCTGATGTTGGACTTGTAGACCAGAAGAGCAGTGTGCAAGTCCTGATTTAGTTTTTCCTTGACATACGTAAATCACTTTTGGAAAACACGGAGTGACAGCCTCAGAAAGATTGCGATCGAATCTTTTCCCCGTCCTTGTCCAACCGAACATGTGCAATGTCCACGGGATATCATACTTATTTTCTTCTCTACATCTAGACCTATATACATACACCGGAAGCCACCGTACGGTGCGTGGCGGAGCGTACCCTGAACTACTACTATTTACACTCCTGGAAATGGAAAAAAGAACACATTGACGCCGGTGTGCCAGACCCACCATACTTGCTCCGGACACTGCGAGAGGGCTGTACAAGCAATGATCACACGCACGGCACAGCGGACACACCAGGAACCGCGGTGTTGGCCGTCGAATGGCGCTAGCTGCGCAGCATTTGTGCACCGCCGCCGTCAGTGTCAGCCAGTTTGCCGTGGCATACGGAGCTCCATCGCAGTCTTTAACACTGGTAGCATGCCGCGACAGCGTGGACGTGAACCGTATGTGCAGTTGACGGACTTTGAGCGAGGGCGTATAGTGGGCATGCGGGAGGCCGGGTGGACGTACCGCCGAATTGCTCAACACGTGGGGCGTGAGGTCTCCACAGTACATCGATGTTGTCGCCAGTGGTCGGCGGAAGGTGCACGTGCCCGTCGACCTGGGACCGGACCGCAGCGACGCACGGATGCACGCCAAGACCGTAGGATCCTACGCAGTGCCGAAGGGGACCGCACCGCCACTTCCCAGCAAATTAGGGACACTGTTGCTCCTGGGGTATCGGCGAGGACCATTCGCAACCGTCTCCTTGAAGCTGGGCTACGGTCCCGCACACCGTTAGGCCGTCTTCCGCTCACGCCCCAACATCGTGCAGCCCGCCTCCAGTGTTGTCGCGACAGGCGTGAATGGAGGGACGAATGGAGACGTGTCGTCTTCAGCGATGAGAGTCGCTTCTGCCTTGGTGCCAATGATGGTCGTACGCGTGTTTGGCGCCGTGCAGGTGAGCGCCACAATCAGGACTGCATACGACCGAGGCACACAGGGTCAACACCCGGCATCATGGTGTGGGGAGCGATCTCCTACACTGGCCGTACACCACTGGTGATCGTCGAGGGGACACTGAATAGTGCACGGTACATCCAAACCGTCATCGAACCCATCGTTCTACCATTCCTAGACCGGCAAGGGAACGTGCTGTTCCAACAGGACAATGCACGTCCGCATGTATCCCGTGCCACCCAACGTGCTGTAGAAGGTGTAAGTCAACTACCCTGGCCAGCAAGATCTCCGGATCTGTCCCCCATTGAGCATGTTTGGGACTGGATGAAGCGTCGTCTCACACGGTCTGCACGTCCAGCACGAACGCTGGTCCAACTGAGGCGCCAGGTGGAAATGGCATGGCAAGCCGTTCCACAGGACTACATCCAGCATCTCTACGATCGTCTCCATGGGAGAATAGCAGCCTGCATTGCTGCGAAAGGTGGATACATACTGTACTAGTGCCGACATTGTGCATGCTCTGTTGCCTGTGTCTATGTGCCTGTGGTTCTGTCAGTGTGATCATGTGATGTATCTGACCCCAGGAATGTGTCAATAAAGTTTCCCCTTCCTGGGACAATGAATTCACGGTGTTCTTATTTCAATTTCCAGGAGTGTATTTTCTGTCTTGTTCCACTCGCAATATACATCCGTACGAGCCCTAATTCCTCTTGTCTTACGCGAAATATCTCTCGGCGGCAGTAGAATCATTAGGCAGTCAGCTTCAAATGCCGGTTCTCTGAATTTTCAATTGTGCTCTGCGAAAAGAACGTCACCTTCGCTCCAGGGATTCCCATTTGAGTTCCCGAAGCATCTCCACAATAGTTGCATGTCGTTCGAACCTACCAGTAACTGATCTATCAGACCACCTCTGAAATACTTCCGTGTCTTCGTTTAATCCGACGTGGTTCGAATCCAAAACACTCGAGCGGAACTCAAGAAAGGGTCGTACTATTGGTTTATATGCGGTCTCCATTACAGGTGAACCACAGTTTCATGAAATCCTCCCAATAAACCGAAGTCGACCATTCACCTTTCCTGCCACGGCCCTTACATGCTCGTTCCATTTCATATCGCTTTGCAACTTTACGCCTATATACTTAATCGACGTTACTCTGTCAAACTGCACACTACTCATGGCGTACTCGACCATTATGGATTTTTTCCCTTCTAATCTGCATTAGGTTACATTCTTCTACATCTACAACTAACAGCCACTCATTAGACCAAGTAGAAATTTACTCTATGCCATGTTGTATCCTCCTAGAGTCACTCAACTTCGATACCTTCCCGTAAACCACAGCATCGTCAGCAAACAACCGCAGACTGCTGCCCACGATGTCCGCCACATCAGTTATATATGTAGAAAATAAAAGCGTTCCTATCACACTTCCTGACTATACCCTCGTCTGTGATGAACGATCGCCGTCGAGAGAAAAAGGAATGGATTCTATTACTTAAGAAGCCTTCGAGCCGCTCACATATCTGGGAACCTATTACGTATTCTCGTACCTTCGTTAACTGTCTCCAGTGGGGAGCGAGTTAATTGCTTTTTTGGAAGTCTAGGAATATGGAATCTGCCTGTTGACCTTGATGCATAATTCGCAGGATATCATGTGAGAAAAGCGCAAACTGATTCGTGGAAAGAAACTACTTGATCTCAAAGAAATTTATTATATTCGAACTCAGAATATATTCAAGGATTCTACACCAAAACAATGTTAAAAATATCGGTCTGTAGTTTTGCGGGTCCGTTCTTTTACTGTAATTTTGCGGTTCCTTTGTTTACCCTACTTATGTACAGGAGTCGCCTGGTCTATCTTTCAGTTGCTTAGGACTTTGCGCTGGGCGAGAGATTCGCGGTAGATATAAGCAAAGTAAGGGAGCATGCCGTAGAGTACTCTTTGCAAACCCTAATTGGGACTCCATCCGGACCAGACGACTTATTTATTTTCAACCCTTTCAGTTGTTTCTGTGCGTCAGTGATTCCTGTTCCTATGTTCACCATACGGGAGTCTGTGAGATAGTCAAACTACGGTATGTTTGTACAATTCTGCTGAGTGAACGATTTCTTAAACGCGAAATTGAAGACTTCGATTATCTTTTTGCTATATTATTACTGTCATATCAGATTTTTGTGAATCTGTAGCTGTGTATCGGGAAACTTGATTATGAATGAACACTCAAGACAGAGGCAGTCATTTTCGAGTGCATCTTTTCTGCTTGGGAAACGGAACTTGCCTTGTAGTGTCTTCTACGAGAGATTATACGCTATGGTAGCCCTACGATGGCAAGTAATCAGCCTTCGAGACTGTTAGTTTATGTAAGTGTAATACAATGAATGTTTAGGAAATGTGTACGAAACGAAATGATCGTTATATTATAGGATACTAATTCGTATTGTGTCATGGTATCACTAACAAATGCATTTTGATAACACAAATTTGCCATATCTCAGGATTTCTGGGCGCAGTTGATAAATGGTGCGCTTCTGTGTGTCCTGTCGAGTTGCTGTTTCCATATTATGCATAACATTTCGATGACTGACCAGGCCGTCTTCTTCTGGCCCTGCGAGTTCTGCTGTTACGTGCACTCGCTGCCTGGGCACCAACCAGACTGTGAACCATTTATAGCTCAGTTCGATTCCCGACGCCCACTACTCCCTTTGATGCTCTTTTTGATTCAGAGCCAGCACTGATTATTCTGTGAAACGCTAATTCTCTGTCTTCCAACACCTGCGGATGCGATGGTGTGCTAGATCTTAATAAATTGAGTGCCGGACCACAAGCCTTGTGTAAGCTGAAACCAGTGTCCTTGTTTGTTAGGTTTTCTGATATCTTTATTTCGGTAGACTCCGTAATTATGCTGTCTCACAAACTTGTTTGCACCATGATACTGGTCTCATCGTACATCATTTCACGATTATATTCGGGGCAGGGCTTGACGACAGTTGACACGCTTGGTTGTTGTAGCTGCATGTATCGCTGATATTCCTTTCGTCCTTCTTCGACTGTTCTGATAGTCCACCCTAAGTGAGACGTGCCAACCTGCTTTCGGAGACTCAGATCGTCTTTGAAATTAAAAATGTTGATTACGACACTAAGATCGTCTTTAACAATACAAATGTTAATTACCATCTATGTCTCTGAAACCAAGGTTTGTGTTTCATTCCATGCGAATGTGACATACCTTACTTGGGACAGACTAACGGAATGGTCAAGGAGTAATATAAGGGACATCAAGGGAGACATTCGGCTAAAATGACCAAGCCCAGCACTGGAATATAATCATGAAATGAAATATGGTGATACCTGTTTCGTGGCGCAAACGACAGTTTTCTGGGAGAGTATAGTGAAGGAGTCTAGCGAAAGAAAGATATAAGAAACATTAATAAACAGGGACGAAGGTTTCAATTTAAGTAAGACTTGGAAGCTGGGATTCAGTTTATCGAGATCCCGTCGGCCATCGCATCCAGCAGTGTTGCGACACAGAGAATTTGAGTTACACGGAACAATCAGTGCCGGCTCTGAAAACAAGAGCATTAAAGGCTGTAGAGGGTGCGGCAATCGAATTGAACTATAAGCAGCGGTGCAAGACCATTAATAGCCGGCAGTGCGGTTGGAGTCCAGGCAGCGAATACACATAACAGCAGAAGTCTCAGCACCTGAAGAGGACGGCTTGGTTGGTCGTCGAAATACTGTGCATAACGCCGGCCATGGTGACCAAGCGGTTAAAGGCGCTACAGTCTGGAACCGCGCGGCCGCTACGGTCGCAGGTTCGAATCCTGCCTCGGGCATGGATGTGTGTGATGTCCTTAGGTTAATTAGGTTTAAGTAGTTCTAAGTTCTAGGGGACTGATGACCTTAGAAGTTAAGTCCCATAGTGCTCAGAGCCATTTGAA
Source organism: Schistocerca cancellata (assembly GCF_023864275.1). Taxonomy (NCBI): domain Eukaryota; kingdom Metazoa; phylum Arthropoda; class Insecta; order Orthoptera; family Acrididae; genus Schistocerca; species Schistocerca cancellata. The sequence continues at coordinate 826,571,102 of NC_064626.1, forward strand.
CCATTTTTGAAATGTGCATAACATGGAAACAACAACAGAACACCCGCAATTACAGAACACACACAATTACACAGACAGAAACAAACAAACAAACACACACACACACACACACACACACACACACTCACAAAGAACTTAGGTGGACTTGGTTTCAGAGTAAACAAAGCGCTAAACTTGTGCACAGAGAATCAAGGTGACACTTTTCTGCATCGTTGTGTTTGGACGGGATCCATTAAATTGCAGAATAAAATATTTATCAGCATTCGTAATGGACGTAAGAGAACACTGCAAGCTGTTGGCAGAACACATGACATAAGAAGGAAATGTTACAGATAAACAAATAGTGTGGGATGTTTACTAAATAATAAAACAATGAACGAGCTACTAGCGTATGTGACAGATATAAAAGATCATTGAAAGGTATAAGTATTTTCATGCCTGAATGTCTCTAAAAATCTGGAAGAAGTTTTATGTTGATTCAGTATGTTTGTTAAAAATTTTGTGACGTGATTTAGATAGTAAACGCAAATCTCTAAATGTTCAACAAAATCCATCTTTAACCTATTGTCAGAAATGTGTAACACTGGAAGGTTGTCATCACAGAATATTCATGATCAGCAGTGTGTGAAACAAAGCTGGACTCACTTCACTTTTGGAATGGGAGGGCATCCATATACTCTTTGTAGCAGGTTGCAAAGTTTCTTCCTGTTTGTCCTACGTAGAAGCAAGAAGAAAAGCATGTAAGGTTACATATGCCCGACTTCTGATGCCACTGTCCAGTCGATTTACTGTTGTGAATAACTTTATTTTGCAATTTGTGGTCTGTATGGAAGGATTTTTTTTGTTTGGCAGGATGAAAAGATTTGCAACTTTTTCTGTGACATTTTACCGAGGAATTGAAGACATAAATTTTAGATTTCGTTTTTGGTATGCAGTGGTGAGGCGATTGCTGTAGTTTGCTTTTGTTTTGTTTAGTTATGATGTTTATAAGGGAGGGATTAGACTCACTAAAACAAAAGATTTAAGTATGTTTATTTCGTTACATGCATCTACTTCTCTGATAGGAATGCGGAGCATACGATTCTCAGCTGAACTGAAGAAAGAGAGTTTATGTTGGTTTATGTGGCAATGAGGTATTGTTAATGAATGGGTCAGTAGTAACAGGTTTTCAATATGGAAGGAATGCTTATTATTTTGACAGGAAACAGTCATGTCAAGGAAATTATTTCCTTCTGTTGTTCAAGTATTAATGTGATCTTTGATCTTCGGATCCATCTCACTCATTTCATCTGCTAGGTTATGCTAGGTTACTCAGTTCTTCTGTTCGGCCGTTAAAGCGTACAAGGAAACTTCACGATATACTGTAGAAAATTACCACTTTTGAAAATAACTTTTCAATTAACAACAGTCCTGATTTTCCATGTTCGCACGGATCAGAGTAGCGTTAAAGTGTGTGTAGCCACATACACTGTATCCCTAATCATCCATCGACCCTGCAGAAAAAGGATATTGTGCCAGCTCCATGTCATTGCGGCTTAACGCACAGCCATTACGCCGCGACCTGCGCAGTTCGCAGAGGAGACGGATACTTACAGATGATGTCATAGATGGTTCCATACTGGTACTGCGTGCCGTAGCGTTGTTTCAGGGCGTCCACTGCCTTCCCACCGATTTCCATCTGTTACGCAAACAGAAATTCTTGTTAGGTTATAAGCTAACACACAGGACGAAGTAAAATTAATCTCATAATAAGATCAGGATGGGGTTTGTACGTAAAATCGAGCATAATTTTCCAGAAAACAAGTGTTTGAAAATAGAGCATAGTGAAACCACGAAAACAGGACGATAGCCAGTTATCGGACACCATGTGAAAGTGTGAGCATTTAACTTAACTTGCCTCAGCTCACACCACTTTTGCTAAAGGAACCATCTTTTTTAGGGGGTTAAATTACATTGAAATAAAATTTTATACTGAATAGGTAAGTGTAGACAACTTTAAATTACAGTTCTCGCTTCGTTAGACACGATTTCGCTCTAATGTTTACGGCGTGAAGTTTGACTGTTGTTACCATCTAAACAAGAAGTACTGCAACTCTATTACGTTTTTAAGCCAATAATTATCACCATTAAAACAACTCGACAATAATTAGGTGGACTTCTGCGACTGAAATGTGAAATGTTCTCAATTATAAAATTTAAAGACCACGTGTATAATTTCTGCTAAATTAGGATAGTATAGATGAACTTATTTATTCCAACAAGTAAACTGTAGCTGAAGCCGATGAGAACAAAAACTGTATTTTAAACACTATTTTTCTAAAATATCATTTTCTTATTTTCAAAATTTCTACCTCCATCATTATTACGAAGTTTTCGTCCTCGAAAACATGATTAGGTCATACCCTCGAAAATTTTTGGCGTTCCGGAAACGATTTTCACAGCCTCAAAACATCATTGCGAACAGATGTGCATGCATATTGACTTCAGCGCACTCGTCTGTCTTTGACTGCCGTTTTGTGGAAGGAGCTCCAAGACGGTTCATTTCCGATCTCCTGTTATCCGGCGAATTTTGCTCTGTCCAAAGCGGACCTGTCACAGCTCTGGAATTCCCGCCGCAGAATGTGCCGAACAAAGATCTCGATAATCTTATTTGATTTTCCTTATTTGCAGTCGAAATACAGCAGTTACGGGTTTCAGAGAGAGTAAAGTGTTTTTGTTCCGCACAGTGTCTTTGTAATGCAGAATATGTATGGGTAACCAGATTTTAAGCAGGATGTGCTTGCAAGAAGTTGGCCATATATGCAGCTTTCTGAGAGATCTGATACTTATGTCAAACGAGACATTAATACGTTAATAGCTGCCTTTGTCATGTTTGTCGGATTCGGTGTTAACGAATTTATTGCTTAAGGTGTAAAGGCCGAATTTCTGAAATATGTTTTTATCTTGCCTATCATCTTGCGAGGAGGTATATGTGTAATGTAGAGCATGTTGGTACATATTATGTAAAACTACATTTCATAGATTTTATTTGAATGGTCCTTTTAGTATATAAAGTTGCCACCCTTCCTTCCTCCGTAAGAGATCTTCTAAAAACAAGTTCCACTGTCGGTGGCAAAAATTTTTTTAATATGAGTGTTTTGTACCATTTCCATCCCTCTTACGGGGTGCATAGTTTACGTGTTTGTGTGAGTTGTTAAAATTTTTAGTTTAAGGTAATCTGGTGTGTTGCAGATTTGCACTAGTGTAGTCTTTCAGAGGTTGTTGTGAGCGGTCGTGACTACGGCCGTGTTAAAAGGGAGCGACAAGGTTCTCAGCCCGAAAGCTCATACTATAAAAAAAAGTTATTTCTGCCTCTGAATAAATTGTAACTTGATATTTACAGGGTGCTTTCTGATTATAATTTTAAATCTGTTTAAAAATGGGCTTTTAGGAATAAAATTTCCATTTATTGAAAAAAAATTAATTTGTGTCATCAGTTACCCATTGGCAACTACTTACACGCTCACATAGTGTGATTAAATGTGTTAACGTCCTTGATGAATGGCTAGGAAATAAAGAAAATTCTTAAGAAAAGATTTTGAAATCAGTAAATTCACGGTTCAGTAGCGATATGCCAACAGTAACCAGTTAGGCATCAGAAACTGCAAGGAGAAATTGGGATAATTAGAAGAATTCTCTTTTGTAGGAAGGGGTATGGATCTACATGACTTGAAGCAAGAAGGCGACATAGAGCAATCTGACTTTCCAACAAAAGCAGCCGGTGTCTTTGACCTGACATGGTATTTCGTTTGTGATCACCAAAACTTCGATATCGAGGAAATGGAGAACAGGGAAAAGCAGAAGTTTAAATGTAATGTTACGAAATGATCTTATAAATTAAACGGACATATGGAGGGTAAAAAGTGGAACAGCTACTAATTGAGGCCTATGAAAAAAATTAATACGAAGAACATTTTGGTGGTACACCCGTGCTAAGACACCCAGGTTTCTTTAGCTAGATAAAAGGGAGCACGTGTCACGTTTGCCATGCTATTGACGTCTGCACAAAAATAGTTTAGCGTCTTTGGGTAGTGACATCGATTATTACTAGAGCTGTAAAACTACCGTAAGTTATAAAATAGTTCAAATGGCTCTGAGCACTATGGCACTTAACATCTGAGGTCATTAGTCCCCTAGACTTAAAACTACTTAAACCTAACTAACAAAGGACATCACACAGCCGGTCGGAGTGGCCATGCGGTTCTAGGCGCTACAGTCTGGAACCGCGTGACCGCTGAGGTCGCAGGTTCGAATCCTGCCTCGGGCATGGATGTGTTTGATGCCCTTAGGTTAGTTAGGTGTAAGTAGTTCTAAGTTCTAGGGCACCGATGACCACAGCAGTTAAGTCCCATAGTGCTCAGAGCCATTTGAACCATTTTTTTTTGGCATCACACACATCCATGGCCGAGCAGGATTCGAACCTGCGACCGTAGCGATCTCGCTGTTCCAGACTGAAGCGCCTAGAGCCGTAGGTTATCTTAGACTAACATAAGTAAGCACATGCTACGGTAGTTTGCCTAGTAGCTTTAGTTATTTAAGGTCGTGTTCGCATTACCTGTAAGTTAGATGTGTTTAATACCTATCAGGCATTACCTCTTAATGATCGCTTTCCTTAGGCATGCGATCAGTGTCCTACTAGATATCCCTAGAAATCGGAAATGGTGAACCATCTAGAAACTGAGCGAGGGTTTACAAAGAGTCAGGTGACCAACAGAACAGTTTTGTTCAACATTGTTTCCTCCCGTCTGTCACGTAAAAATAAATAGTATTTACAGCAAAACTGAAACTTTCAAGGTTTAATTGAGGTTTAATTCGAAAATTGATTTGTAATGTGAAACAGAGGGATGTGGTAGTAAAAATAAAGAACACAATACAGATTTGTCATTTAGCCCAAGGAAACGCAATTTCCTCAACAAAAAGGTAAAATGAAAAAAAAAAACCTGCGAAACAAAAACGTTTCAAACATTTGTCGAACTTATATAAAACAGACACTATGGCCACACAAATGAAGTATTTATATAAAACATGTTTCTGTTATTCATATACAATTCCACTTTTATCGATAATAACAGGAGACGTTTGCCTTTCGTCATGATGAAGAACGTTCCATCGAGTGCAAAATAACAACAGTTATTACATATATTTCTTATGTTTGTGTTGTGGCGTAACCACAAGCGCCGGAACGAAGAGGAAGAACGCATGACCAGAGAAGGCGGTGAGGAAACGTCAGCCAATAGCCCGCTGACAAGGACCGCGCCGTGCCAGGAGCGCCAAGTGAATATGAGCGCCGCTCCTGCCAGCCTCGGCCGTTCAGATCGCCTGTGTATACGGACATTAGTGGACAGGATTCACAGAGCAGTTGTAGTGAAAGGTGTCAACCGTTCGGGAACATTGTGTATAGCCAGGACTCTGAATTATATTGCATGTCGCCCATCGTTTGCGACAACGTTTTGTACATTCAATTAAAGTACTGTTAAATCTGCTTTATAGAAATAAAACTACTAATGGTATTTGCTTGAATTGTTGTATATGGGTCCTCGTCCTCCATCGGCTCCTTTCCCCCCTTCTCCCCCCCCCCTTCGTTTTTCCTCTCCTTCCGCCCTTTTTATTTTCCCATCGTCTGTACAGGTTCTCCCCACCTGCCCTCGGCTGTGGTATGTCATATTTGCCAACTTTTTAGTGCAGTGTTCAAGTGAACGTTCAGTGTTGTTCGGCTTTCCAAAAGTGTTGCGAACAGAAATCATGCTGTCGCTGGGTGTGAATTTTATGTCTCTTGCGAACAGAAACCAGACTGTCGCCGTGTTGTTTTAATTGTCTGTCTATTATTTTACCTGTCTGCTTCATATGTATTTTATTATTATCATCATCCCTTTGTTCTATGTTTTAAGTTTCACGATTTTTCCGCCGTGTTACCATTTAAGTCTCCGATTTTATCACCTGTTTTTATTATTTATTATCTTCATCTTTTTACAACAAATTCTGTAGGCTAAAGAGCGGCATACTAAGCTGCTGCCAGCCCGCCCCCTTAGGAGGGAATCGAAACTCAATAAAGAAAAAAAATGTTGTGTAGCATTCCGAGAATGCAGCATCCCTTAGGCACCATATACGAGATGAGTGGGCAAGACCCAACAGTTTGTGCATGTAAACTGTGCATGCATCAAAAGTAATTGCTTTGGTTACATAAAAGTGCAGCAGTTACACGATCCCTTAATTTTTGGTACTGCTAACCTTACTGTAAGGATATAAAATACACAATGGGCTAACACTGAATGATGTGCAGCTCTAATTATATGCAAAACAAACAAACAAACAAACAAACAAAAAAAGAAGTCACTGGCTCCGAATTCCTCAATTGTACTTTCATTTCTTTTCCTATCTTCGCTGTCAGTACTACTGGTAATGCTACCGTTTCCTAGGACATTTATTTAATGTAACAAAACTACCAAACCGTAATTTTAGTAGAGCGCGACTCTAGTTATTACTAAGTTAGCCTTGGATAGCTAAGGGAAATGATTGTGTGCAGTGCTCACCAGCTCGTCGTAGTTGTCGGGTCGCTCGTAGTTGAGGCCGTAGGGGATCATGAGCAGCTGTGAGTAGCTGTGCAGACTGAGGTAGACCAGCAGGTCGCCGGAGATGCTCTGCAGGAACTCGGAGAGGGTGCGCGTCTCCACCTCCGAGAAGACCGAAGGGCCGGCGTACGTCTCCGAGCACGATATGGCGCTGGCGCCCTCGTCTGCAAGCACGACACGGTAGGCTGGTTACACGCCGTTCTGATGCAGCCCCATATTATTAAGGGCGACGTGTCTGCTTAATTGACGGCCGCGGTGGTCTAAATCACTTCATGGCGAACAGCTTTTGCTATAGACAAAATGCTCGTTCACGCTTCCCAGCAACGGTAGGCAACCTTTAGTTTTCTCCGCTCTAGGATGATAAGATGTCACCGAAATTGCATGGTCTGCAAACTAAATGCGCGGCATACTGCTACTCTGAGCGATTGTCAACAAAAAATGTAAGAGTGATTGTCTCCAAACGGAGAAAGATATTTTAGAAGCGTATCACTAACTTTAATTTTGCTGGACTCAGCCCTTTCCCCCCGGAGCAGCAGATAACTGAATACGCACGCAGCAGAGTGTCTATGCACTGCCGCCTCTCAGGGATATAACCAGTACAAAAGCATGTCTGTTGTCATCCGGAAACGTTAGCGAACATTCGTCGCTAACAGAAGTTGTTTGCCATGCTGTGATCTGTCAACCCTTCCCCACCCTGTGATATGTCAGCCCTAGAAGTTTGATGCAAAGATTTAAGCTTGCTTACTTTCAGATTTGTTCTAAAAAGTCCTTACTTTTGCTGTTGGAGTTCATATGCGTTAGTGGTAGATGGAAACGGTGTGAAGATGATTTACAAACTGTTTTTTCCGTTAACATGCATCATTTTGTTTTACTAGTTTACATACCGTAAATTTAGTTTAGGATAGCTGAGAATTGTCGTGGTGACATGAAACCTTTTTGTCTACCCGTTCTTTCAGTTCTGAATTTCCCACTAACTTCATCAGTGTAATGGTAGCTATAGTATTGCATATATTCTTCAGCATACTAACATACATTGAATCAGTGCCTTATCTGACATGAGTGCTTAGCAGTTCCTTCCTGAACCATAAGAGAAGTGTAATTCTGTGTCTGTGGAAACTAAACGCCGTGTCAGAACAACGACAACATGTCAAAAGTTGCCAATTTTACTTTTTTATTGACTCGATGACTAGTTTCGGGCCGAGACCGATTTTCAAATCACCATAACAAAGTCAAAAATGGTATTTCCGAAGATGTGAAAACCGTGTCAAAAATGTGCAACGAACAGTCACAGAGCACACATGTTCGCTTATGATCTGTGATGAATTTGGTAATAGATAAGAATGGAGACATACTCGTGACAGCAGATTGCTTAAACATGAACTGTGCTACATTGCATTTTAATGAAAACGATATTCTGGCACACCAAAGGGAGAAATTATAGTTGAGATGGGCTTTAAATTATGTGCAGGCTAAGTTAGAACCATTTTATGAGAAAGGCAATGCTGCATCGCGAGCTACTTGTTGACTGGTGAAACTGTCAGCTGGGGTTTTTGACAAAAGCTGTTGAACAAAGCCTCGGTCCACTAAACGAAAGTGCAAGGTAATAACGCAGTCACACTAAAGGTGTCAACTTAGCTATACCGTACTTACCCAGCCAGTAGTAATCCCAGTTACGGTTGGGGTCTGTGCCGACGCACAGCCGATCATTAGACTGGCTTCGGGTTTTGCGCCACATGCGGTTCTGAAACACATACACATAGGCTGTGCAGAGCAGCTGAAAAAAAACTTACATTGTGAGCTAAACAAGTAACAGGTGCGACGTTTCGTTATTTATATAGCATGTGAGCCTAGTAGCTCAAACTAAAAGAGTGAACCAAGAGAAACAAAGTGTTTCTCACCATTGGTTAGGGCTTTTGGAGACAGCTAATCTTCTGCTCGGGGATCTTTGACCTACAAATATGTATAGAGGCAATACGTTGAATAATTGGAGGAAAGTGCGAAGTCACTTCGCTCACAAATAATTTAATTAGATCCCTAACGAGCAGCACTTAGCAATTGCTTTCGCCCTGATGACGACAGAGAAGCGTCATGGCACGGCGTCTATGAGACACTGAAAGCACCGAAGAGCCATTCTGACACGTTTCCGCTCAAACGAGACACGCATTTCACGGATATTGATTGGGTGGCTGGTTCTTTGGCATGCACCCCTCATTCGATAAATCGACGTGCCAAAAAGAGTTGGCCTCAGATGACTTGAGAAGACTTTCGAAGAACCTCGTGTCCATGTCGTGTTCTTCAAACTATTTCGACACCATTTTGAAGACAGGCTGCATATTACAGGTGAAATATATGTACATAAAAGCAAATCGCCACAAAATCTCCTCAGTGAACAGCCGAGTTAGCCAATGCAGCCTTTCTTCAAAATTTCATTCATCTGCTTTCCAGTTTCAAGTAAAAAAAAAAAAAGGAAAAAGAAAAATCAATGAAATATCCACTGCTGTAATATTTATATACGCACATCTATCCCAAACCATTTACTGTACTTTTAATGTGTGCCATAATATTTACATAATATATCCATAGTTATAATATTTGTTTACGTACATCTGGCCCTTACAATTTACTTTGGTTCCAATGTATACCATAATATTTACGTTAAATCACTACAGTAACAATTTATAACAAACTGACAGCTTTATTTGTTTATCTTAATTTTAATCAGTTCTCTTTCAATGTAAACAGTAAGTAATGTAACATAAGTAATTTGTAAATATCTACTGTCACATACACGTATATAACGAAATATCTCTGAGAGTGGAAGTCTTGGGCATTGTTATGGTTGTAATATTGCCATCTTTGTATTCATACCTCCATGTGATGAAACTTCTTACTGTGTGAGTGGTGCTTTACATTATGTGCATACATATCCATAAAAAATGTGCATCATACAGTTTCTGCTGCCGCAAGGTCATAAGCAGTCTGCACTGGAACATAATGGCGCGGATTTTTCATCGTAAGTAAAAGAAACATCTTCCCTTTCATAATCTGTTTACAATAATGAAAATCGTTGTGAGGCACAACCTCAGTTAAAGAGACATCATATCACATCTTGATTTGATTGTAGGGCACCACTACCGCAAGGAAGTTTCATCAGTTGGGAAAACAAAAGAAGAAAGATAACGTATAACGTGAACTAGCCATCTGAAGATGAACCTGTCGGTTCGAAACCGGTAACGGCTATATTTAAATAAATAAATAGCATTGTAAAAAGTGGCTAGTTGCTGTTATCTTCTATGCAAGAGTCAGCCAATATTTTGAACACAGCTACGGGCTCAAAATGTCAGTTTCTGATAAAATAGCATAAAATACCATGTTGCAATAATTTTGAAAATTTTAGGTTGGAAGGAAGATAGAAACGATGTCTCACTCTCAGTTAAGACTTAACTACCTATTCGTTTTTCTCTGACATTTGCTAAAGACTAAACGTTAAACATTTTGATCCATACAGAGGTCCTGTGCCCGCTTCCAAACACTCAGTGAAGAGAAACATTGACTGCTGCTGCTGTGGCGTGGATATACCCGAAGAAATCTCCCGAGGAAGGAAGGAAGATGAGGGTTTAACGTAATGTTGACGACGTAGTCATTAGAGACGGAGCAGAAGCTCGGATTTGGAAAAGATGAGAAGAGAATTCAGCACTGACCTCTTTGAAGAAACCAGTTTGGTATTTGTCTTGTGCTGTTCAGGGAAGCCACGCTAAACCTAAATGTTGTTGGCTCGACAGGGTTTTGAATCAGCATTCCCCTTAATACTTCTACAGTAGTATATCATATTACAAGTTTCTTTTATTTCCATGTTAACTTATTTTATAATTCTTTCATCGACTTTGCAAGTGGCAACTGCAGCGGAAATTGGTCACTTCAATAAACTTATTAATTTGTTTGTATTTGTTTTGGTTAATTTCTAATACCACTTGGTGACATGAAGTATTTCTGTAGATTTAATATTTGGGGGTCAATATTACATTCGTGAAGAAAAGGGAAGAGCAAAACGCATTCTGTTGGTGCTCGGACCAGTAGACCTATGCATTCGTCCGTTTTCATTGATACGTTATGCTACGCAGATCTTATATCTCTCATTTAGAACTGATCTCACCGATTTCCTTACTTTTTAAAATGTAGAACTAACATATAAATTGAAGCGCATGTTAGGCAAACACATGGGGGACCCACGTTTTTAAAATTATCTTAGTTAACTGTTGATAAGGAAAAAACCTCGACAAGTAAAGCAGCGAGCGCTTACTGCGCTACTGCACAGAAGGAGAGCGAGTGAGAGGCACATGAGTGTGGTCGCAGGGTGAGCTCACCGAGGTGTGCGTGTACTCGTAGCCGTCCGGGTTGGTGCTGGGCACGACGTACCAGTCGAAGCTCTCGACCAGCGCCCTGAAGGTGGCGTTGGTGCTGGTCAGCAGCTCGTTCACGATGTACGTGGCCGTCGCCACCGTGATCCACTCCCGTGCGTGCGCCCCTGTCCAACGCAAAACATATGTTTGATGATGGGCTGAAATTGAGTACTGTTTCAGTTTCTCACAAAACGACGATGATGATAATGATGTTTGGTTTGTGGGGCGCTCAACTGCGTGGTTATCAGCGCCCGTACAATTACCCAATCTTTGCTCAGTCCAATTTCGCCACTTTCCTGGATGATGATGAAATGATGGGGACAACACAAACACCCAGTCATCTCGAGGCAGGTGAAAATCCCTGACCCCGCCGGGAATCGAACCCGGGACCCCGTGCTCGGGAAGCGAGAACGCTACCGCGAGACCACGAGCGGCGGACTCAACAAAACGACGATGATCAGCCATGTGAACGTAAAATAACTGTGTAATTTGTGTCGTACGTGTCTTTTATATGACAGTTGTGACTTCAGCTGGTAGCTTGAACTGCAACAAGTTACGCTAAAATTTCTTTCAAATTCTGGAGGTGGAAGGGGTAAAATACAGGGAGCGAAAAGCTATTTACAACTTGTGCAGAAACCAGATGGCAGTTATAAGAGTCGAGGGATATGAAAGGGAAGCAGTGGTTGGGAAGGGAGTGAGACAGGGTTGTAGCCTCTCCCCGATGTTATTTAATCTCTATATTGAGCAAGCAGTGAAGGAAACAAAAGAAAAACTGGAAGTAGGTATTAAAATCCGTGGAGAAAAATAAAAACTTTGAGGTTCGCCGATGACATTGTAATTCTGTCGACACAGCAAAGGACTTGGAAGAGCAGTTGAACAGAATGGATAGTGTCTTGAAAGGAGGATATGAGATGAACACCAACAAAAGCAAAACGAGGATCATGGAATGTAGTCGAATTAAGTTGGGTGATGCTGAGGGAATTAGATTAGGAAATGAGACACTTAAAGTAGTAAAGGAGTTTTGCTATTTGGGGAGCAAAACAACTGATGATGGTCGAAGTAGAGAGGATATAAAATGTAGACTGGCAATGGCAAGGAAAGCATTTCTGAAGAAGAGAAATTTGTTAACATCGAGTATAGGTTTAAGTGTCAGGAAGTCGTTTCTGAAAGTATTTGTATGGAGCGTAGCCATGTATGGAAGTGAAACATGGACGATAAATAGTTTGGACAAGAAGAGAATAGAAGCTTTCGAAATGTGGTGCTACAGAAGAATGCTGAAGATTAGATGGGTAGATCGCATAACTAATGAGGAAGTATTGAATAGGATTGGGGAGAAGAGAAGTTTGTGGCACAACTTGACTAGAAGAAGGGATCGGTTGGTAGGACATGTTCTGAGGCATCAAGGAATCACAAATTTAGCATTGGAGGGCAGCGTGGAGGGTAAAAATCGTAGAGGGAGACCAAGAGATGAATACACTAAGCAGATACAGAAGGATGTAGGTTGCAGTAGGTACTGGGAGATGAAGGAGCTTGCACAGGATAGAGTAGCATGGAGAGCTGCATCAAACCAATCTCAGACCACAACAACATAAATATAAAGGTGTTGTAGTGAATGCAGAGATGTCATCATTTTCAACATTAACTCATCTATGTAGTTGTTCATTTCGCAGGTTAAGCTCAAGACAATATCAAATCGAATGTAGAATCGCAACATCGGCTGGAGTAAAAGTGCCCCTAGATCTGTGTTTTGTATTAGAAAATCACACAACATGATTGTTTCACCACCATACTTAGCAAATACTGACTCAGACCATCACAATAAAACTTTTTCGGAGAAAATAGGCTGAGATGGCCCAGCTGTTTGGGTTTTGCTAGGATTTACATAGTATCTATAACTTCCTTGTACGACGGAAATGTGCTATTTAGGATTTCATTACAATCGAAGGAATTTATAACAGCAGGAATTCTGACTGTTACAGTTGTTATTTTACCTGTAGTAAGAAAGCCGTTTGTACCTTGACATCTATTATTACTCAAAACGTTATAAGTTCAGGGTTCACTACAAAAGGTAGAGTTTGTAGTAATAGTCTTTGGTTGCCATTCAGCCTTCGTAGCGTACAATGACGTTTGTATGTCGTTACAGCGTCGAAATAAGTCCTCATTTATAACTGATTTGTAAAAACTAAAAGTATAAAAAGTGGCAGTAGGAAGGTTTGCCTAAAAAAGAAAGACGATGCTTGCATAAGCGCCACCTGTGAGAAATGCTCAGGTCTTTTGATGGTCAGTGACAAACTTCCTCTTAGTTTACAATACGTCGAGAATGCTGAGACATTCGACGCACTGACAAAAGACAATACTTTATGTATAAATACAAATCATTAAGTAACCTGATTTTATACCAAAAAGCAGAGATTTTAGTAGCTGCAAAGGAAACTACTTGCGTTTCAGAGAGTTGAGCTTATTTTTTATGATACTGCATGACGCAGGTATAAATTATGTTCTACCCTGCAACCTACCATTGAGAAAGGCAGCCATTGTACTGTCTGCTAATGGAAAATTGTGAGTTCATAAAAGTGTTTTACCGTGTTATGATATGTTTCAATAAGATAAGACTCTTGTATAAACCAGACCTTCAAATTGTACCTACGTGATCAGCTTTCTTTCAGTCTGTTTCAGTATATTATTAAAAAAGCAGATGTATTGATTCTTTTTGGATTTCTTCAGTTTTAGAGTATTACGTATTGCAATAAGAGATTTTTTTCTAAAAGAAACAGTGCTGATTGCATATGCGTAACTGAAACTAAGAATTTTTCTCATCTACGTTTCGTGTATGGGGGAACTCCTCTCCACCTCTCCCTCTCTCACCACTGTCCAGAATTCTATTTTGAAACGAATTAGAGAAATGAAGATTTCTGACCAGATTAAGACATCAGTTGTATACTCAAGGAATAAAACTAAATTTCATTACCCGTCCTACTCGTTTCCGCAGGCGAGTTCGCAAACGCCCACTTGTGCAGTGGCTCTCGATGTAGATCCTACACGTGAGAAAAATGTGCACCAATATTATTCAGTGGCGTACAGTAGCTGGTCCCTAGATACTGTACCTATCCTCTGGGATAATTCCAAACCTCTTCGCAGTGTCTCATGGAGTGAGCGTATCTGACACTGTTGACTCTCACTCCGTCGGACTGAGACGTTGAGTTAGCCCCAATCGCTCTTTAAGAGGAGCAGGATACGTGCCCAAACCAGGTTTCACCCTCCCTCTACTCACTCGTTATTGGCTTCAAAGAAAAGTTGCAGGTAGTAGACAAAAAATGAAAACACCAAAGCCGGCCGGAGTGGCCGTGCGGTTCTAGGCGCTACAGTCTGGAACCGAGCGACCGCTACGGTCGCATGTTCGAATCCTGCCTCGGGCATGGATGTGTGTGATGTCCTTAGGTTAGTTAGGTTTAATTTGTTCTAAGTTCTAGGCGACTGATGACCTCAGAAGTTAAGTCGCATAGTGCTCAGAGCCATTTTTTTTTAAAACACCAAAACACAGCACTTTACAATGCATAACATGATGTCAGAAAACCGCTGACATTCAAAACAGCTTCCAGTCGTCTCATAATCGATAAACAGAGGTCCTGTGTGGTTTACAAAGGAATATTGTATCTTACTTCCTGCAAAATAGTGGCAACTTCAAGTAAGGTTCATAGGGGTGGAAGCGATCAAACACCCTTCTCTCCAAAGTAGACCACAGCACCTTAATAAAATTGAGGTATGATTACTGTAGTGGCCAAGGGATACGTGAAAATTCATTTTCGCTTTCGCAAAACCAGTTTTGGACTAGCGATCTGTGTGAACAGGAGCCTCGTAGTCTTGGAACACAGCAACGCCATTAGTGAACAAATACTGCACATGGGCTGGAGCAAAACAGCTAAAATAATCACACAATTCTTGACAGTAATGCAACATTCAGAGTAACTATGGGAACCGTGAATACCACCATATAACTGTCCAAATGATCACCGAACCGCCTCCATGTTTCACTCCTGGGGCGTAAACTCCACCCGAAGTTGGAAATAATGTGCAACAAGACTCATCCAACCACATGACTTCTTTTGATTGCTCCGTAGTCCAAGTTTTATGGCAGCGACACCCCGTTTTCCTGTTACGAGCATTTGCATTACTGATGAGTGGTTTTGGAATTCCAGTTCATCCTGCATTCCCTGCTTATGGAGTTCCCTTCTCATTGCTTTGGTGCTGACAGGGTTCTGCAGTGACTTTTGCAGCTGTAGTCCTCTTCGTTTTCTTCGCAATGGTTTTCTATGACCGTCCGTCATGATCGCTCAATATACATTTTCCTCCGTGTTGTGAATTAGCAAATGATGTTTTTACCTTTTCCCTGTATGTGGTATAAATTTTCGGTACGGTGGATCTCGAAACATCAAACACTTCGAATACCTTGGTTTCGGAATCACCCACCACACGAGCGCCAACAATTTGCCCAAGTTCGAATTCACTTGTCTCGACTAAGACTTGCAACGTGTTGAGGACATTTCACAGGTACCGTCACTTGTCAAATTCAACAGCGCATCACGCTGCAGGCTTGGCTACCGTCTGTGTCTATGTTCAAGCACGCATTTCTTAATTTTTTCCAACCACTGTAACACTACATATTACCTGCACTCATCACATTCACGGAATGTATACCCTACACAATTAGCCCAACAGTCACAGAAGCCACAGATAAGGCGTCCAAACAAAAAACATGTTGAAGCAGTGAGCAGCACGAAAAGTAAACATCACTAGTCGTGATCTTATCTGACTAAGGCAAAGAGAGAGAGTCTACCTGTTGTCACTCTAGTTTCACCACGATATTAATGTAAAGATAATTTTTTAATGGTACCTCTTCAGTGAACACAGCACCTCCATGTGAGGATGACTAACCTGATTCGAGGAAGACGACGGGTTTGCCGTCACCGAAGGAGATCTTGACGCCGCGCTGCTCGCGTCCCTCGAACGTGCTGCCGATCACCACGGAGGACACCACGCCGGGGTACTGCTCCACCAGCGAGTCCAGCCACGAGTACACCTGCACAAGGTCATGCGTCAAGCACTCAGTAATCGTTCTGCCCCAGTGACGCAACATTTTGGAACTGAACATCGCGTAACTCTCACCCAGATGTGTACTACACAGACGTGAGGACATGACGTCGCTCACGGACCCCCTGCCAGCAAAGCTGAGGTGCGGGCAGGCTGGTCAGGACGGGAGGAGAGGACTACGTCAGCTGGACGAGTTAACAGCGTGGTCATAGGTGGCAGTTGATGCCCGTTCATAACAAGCCTCAGTAGTATCCAAACAAGGAGTGCTCAAACATTTTACGCTTGATATCTACTATATGCAGTTTAATCCATTTAGAGAACTACTGAGTTAAAATACGTAAAGGTTTAAGCATAAAATAATAATTTGTCAAGGCCAACTTGACGCATTCTGAGAGATGAAGACCAGTCAGCGCATTTCTACACTTATATTTCACTATGTTCATCGTTGTAAACGGTACCTAACATGGATAAATTCATCCAAGAAACAATACATTAACTAATTTCCAAGAGTGTTTTTTCATTCTACTTAGTCTTTGACCCTTTCGTGAGCCTTGGAAACATGCTTCCCACTACAATGAACTCGCTCCTAGTCCCGTGGGATTCACAGTTCCCACCTCTGAACGGTGTTACCACCTAGTGAACAGTGTAGGGTACTGCTTCCAATCGGACGTTCCCGCCGTTTTTGCTGTGCCTTCGCGCAGAGGCATTGTATAGCTGAGTGTTGGTCTGTAGAGGAGCCTTTCAGTGCTGTTTGCGTGACATTTTGTGATGTTTTCCTCAAAGGTATAGTATAAGGTAAATACTTTTGATTTACCAAAATTTATGAAGAAAAACGTAAAATTGGAACTAGGAGGATTCCAGTTTGAAACAAAAGGAGCCATTTCTGCAGTAAAATGGATGGATAACCGTCCAGTCACTTTCCTGTCCTCAATTCATTACCCATGAGAAACAGCAACAGAGAAAAGGAAAAACAAGGATGGTACTAGTACCAAGATTTCTTGTCCTGAAGTTGTGGCAGAATACAACAAAATAATGGGTGGTGTCGATAAGTTTGATCAATTACGAGAAAGGTATGCTATTGGCAGACGTTCTGAAAAATGGTGGCACAAAATATTTTATTTCCTGGTGGACGTTGCTGCAGTGAAAGGTTTTATCCTGTGGAAAATAAGTAAAAGAGAAAGTGGACAGCATGATCAGCTCACATACAGGATCCATCTAGCCAGACAATTGATCGCTGGCTTCTCATCCCAAAAAAGGCGTGCACAAAATCTGTCTTTCTGGCAAAAAGGGGTAAAGTACCTGAAGATTTTCGTCATGTGGCTGTAGGGGAGCATCAACCCATGTTAGGAGAAACCTACTGGACGTGCCGTCATTGTAGTACCAATGCTGAGGAAAAGAGCACTCGCTGTGTTTGTACATATTGTCAAATGCGACTTTGCATAGACCCATGTTTCAGAAAATTTCATGTCAAGTAATTGTGAACAATCATTGTAACAAGAGAAGTAAATTTATCAAATAAATATGACATATATTCAAAAAGTTGTTTTTGTCATTTAACTCCAAGGAAGGGCAGTGGGAAGAATACTTCCCACCTTGTTGTGTGACCTCACTTTCACAGTTGGAGCAAATTTGATATTCTGTATGATAAATATATCTATCTGTTAACTACTATGTGCTCTCCATTCATAAAAAAAACTGCTCAATAATTTTGCCCACGAAAGGATTAAGGAGATATCATTTTGAACAAATTATTTCAGGTTCATGCTCACAATAAGACAAGAGAATACTAATTTTTCTTGAAATATCTTGAACATACAGTTTTTCGAAAGGCTGAGCAATGAAAGCCATTTCTATCTATTCCTTTCATAGTTGAAAATCCATTTTCAAACTGACTTCAGTGCTGTTAAGTTGGCCATATGCCTCTTAGCAGCTTCTTGATCCAATGATGCTTGCTAATCCGACAGTTGTGGCTGTATTTGAGAAAGTGTTTAACATTTCTTTAATCGAGATATCCAAAGCTCAAATTTTCGCATGAAGCAAGCTATAGAAGGCATAAAAGCTATGACAGTTTGTTTTATTCCATTGAAGTTCTTTGTTTAACTCATTTAAAGTGTCATAACAGTTATAAATGCCAGATGAAACAACCAGCTCAAAACATACGGCTGTGACTGATCTTGTCAGTATGAACAGACCTCTCAGTTTCGATAGCACGAAGTATTTAACAGGTCATTAAGTTCGTCATGCACATTGTCTTTTTGTGGAAGCTCGGAAAAAGTGATTTGCGTTGCCTACTGGATGCGGAGCTCTTTCCCCCAGCTCGTACCTCTCTGCCAAGTTACAATTCCCGAGTACTAATATCCCCATATAGAAGAAAAGACTGTTACATGGCATGAGCGTTAAAATTGGTGAAATGCGGATGGAGACGAAGGAGGCGGTGACAGTGTTGTCAGATTTACTGTACCGCCTTTAAGTACCTTGCGAAACGCTCATTGTCAACAGAACACTATTTTACAAAAACAGTTCACGTAAACAGATGCGGACTTAGGTTTTGAAAGATTGACTCCTAAAGCCATAGCGATCGACTAGTCGATCCCAGTGGATGGGTTCAGCACCCACTGGTTTAAACGCTGTAATTAGGGCGGTAAGGTCTGGCAACAGGCTCTTAGGGGGTATGTATCACAACCAGCTCTCGAATAAGAGCTTTGCCTTCCAAAAGGGAATGGGAAAAGCTACGTCTCTAGGCGCTTGCCATTAAGGCAAGTGTACGGAAGCCTAAAACTATAGCATTTTTCTTTCATGTGGCTTGCAAGACCCAAATGAAACTGAATTTTGGTATCCAAAATAATTTGAGGTACATTAGAGACCTTGTAAATCGTTGGAAAGCAAACGAAAACTGTTTTCGGAAGAAACGCCAGACTCAAACTTGTAACACATTTTGTAAAAGAAGAAATGTATTACGGGAAGAGTTGGTAACATGTGGAAGATGTGGTGATAGAAATTCAGATTCAAACTCCAAGAAATTTTGGGCTTTCTTCAATACTATTTCGAAGTTTAGACTTTCTGTTCGAGTATAGAAATATATAAGAAGAGGAATCATGATGGAATATACCGGGTGGTTACGAAGTCCCACCAGGATTGCGGTTATCGTAGATATTCTAATGCGTTAATGCGGAGCCGACTTGAGCTGGAAACAAATTAGTTCCAATTTTGGCCACCAGATGCAAATCTGGCACTGTGAATGCGAGAAATGTATACATATATATTGGATTAAACACGGAACGTAGGTAGAAAAGGTCAAATAAAAAACGCATAATGTTAATTTTATTATAAATTGCCGCTTACACAATTTTTTCAATATTTGCACCGGATACGTTGACAAGATACTGCACAGCGCCAGATTTGCACCAGGTGGGCAAAATTGTAATTAATTTTTTCCAGCGTAAATTGGTTCCGCGCTATCGCGTTAGCACGTCTACCAAGTTTCGCTGCCATACGCTAATTATAGCCCACACTGGACCTCTGTGAGTAGGTGCACTTTGGTTACAACTACCCAGTTCAACTGAAAAAAATGATGATGTGGTGATTGCTACTTTTTATTCAGAACAATAAGCTTTGAAGAAAGACGTACACATACTGCAAATCATTTACAAAAGCAATACTGGTATAGTTGTTGAATACTGGAAATTTTTGTTGCTTTAACGTTTGATAAGCCATACATGGTTGTATTAACTTATTTTCGTAGTGAATAAGAACCTTCAAGTAAATCAAAACTGCGAGACAAACATTTCAAATCAGATAAAACAAATGTTGTCCCGCTGATCGATGTTAAACTACAATTTTCAACGTAAGAAAATACGGGATGTCTCAGGAAGTGTGGTCAATGTTCATGAACGATCATTTGAAGCCAAAAACTTAATATGAACATATGCTCTACTCTGAATAGTTTCCGATATGGAACACATTTTGTGTACACTGGTTTTAGGGCTAGTGGCGCACATGTATGTGTCTTGCCCAACCGGTCTATCTGACGTATCATTTTAACCCAATCTCCCTCGTTGCTTTCAGCCTGCTCGCTCTTGATGTGTTCCTGCTATTAAAGTGGACCGCTGAACGCGCAGTTGTCCACGGTGTGTTGTGAGTGAAGTAGTGCCAGGCGTTGGGAGCGTATCAGAGAGATGCATCGGTTATCTGTATTTGTACTCGCGCTGGCTAACATGCCACACATCTACACCAATGCAGGATATGCAGATATGGTGTATATTTAGGGCTTCTGAGATGCAGTGCTCCTGCTGTTGACAAAAAATATAGTCGCTTTCCGACACGTCGAATTACTTATCGCAGTGCGTTTACCAGAGTTTTCAGCACATTGCGTGTAACAAGTATTCTTCCAAGTCCTAATTTTTCTTCTGAACGTCCAGTTCAGCAACCTGTGCAGGAACAGCAGCACAATGTTGAAATGCTGCAGCGTAGTCCCAGTACCAACACACGGCAGCTTTCTGCATATATCACTGTCCCACGAACACGTGTACGGCGAACATTACATGCGGAAAACTTGCACCCATTTAATAAACAAAGTGTCTACAGTTTTCACATTGGCGAAATGCCACACGACTTGATTTTTGTGACTAGCTAAATGACAATCGTCATTTTTTAAATTAATACTATTCACTGATGAAGTCATGTTTACGCGGAATGTGATGATTCATCGATGGTCGCAAGAAAATCCAGACAGTACATGGAAACTAATTTGCAAGTTCGTTTTATGATCAATGTTTGGTGCGGCATGATCCGTAACATTTTGATAGGTCCAGTCATTTTAGAACGGCGAATCATGGGACAGAATTACTTGCACTTTCTGGAAAATTCGCTTGTTGAACGTCTTGATGACATTCTTTTGCCATGCGGTCTGCAAGGTACTTCAAACATGACCGAGCCCTTCCTCATAATACCAGACGTATGAGGGAATATCTCAACTGCACTTAACGCTTATCACTTGTTCGTTTGTGGTAGTACAATTAACTGGCTACCAAGGTCGTCAGACATTACGGCATTAGATTTTTGTTTATTGAGTTGGATGAAGTCTGAGTTGTACAAACGAAAAGTGTATACGTGAGTTGCACCGCTTGATCACATCATGGACGCTGCTGCCCTTAGGGAACGTGCAGAAGTGCTCAGGCAAGGAACACAACATGTTCTTCCAAGAGCCTACAAATGCATTAAACTTGACGGTGGGATATTCGAATATTTATTTCGAACAGTACAAAAGATATATTGTGACGTATATGGCAAAGCTTACAGACGAATGTGTTGAAAATAGGTATTTTTCAATTGATACTTTGTAAAATTAGAATATTTACTAACTGTTGTATATGTGTCAACCTGACTATGTATTAAATAATACAGAAAATAAATAACAATCTACATCACAAGTGTTCTATCTCGGAAACCATTCGGAATAGGTCATACGTCCGTATCAAGTTTTTGCCTCAAATGATCGTTTCTGTATCCTTGAATATTGACCATCTTTCCTGGGACATCCTCTATAACTGAGCGAAAGACGAAAGCAGCCACCTCCTCATTCTATAGAGTCGTTTTGGAGAAAATTGTTACTGACGTTGTTTTGGAAACAAATTCCAAGTAGTTGAGAGTTGTCCGAGATGTTTCAACATGCCTCGTAAGCTGAAGGATCCACAATAGTTACATTCATAGATTATTTTGTGCTGTTTTCCACCTGCATTGTTAGTATTTCCAGAGAAGTACAACGAATTCTCTGCTCTCAGTGTCTGCCACATCTGTGCCAACCAACGTTTGCATTGTCATCTAAGGGTGGGGCAATAAACACAACAGAACCCAACTGAACGGAATGCAGCTGAGAAGCTCAGTTCCAGGGTGCCTTCTCAGGAATCCCTGTGTTTCTATGGAGGCACGGCGGTACTCACGTTCTCCAGCGGGTAGTAGTCAGTCCAGTCAAAGCCAGCGGCGCGCTGCCGGTGCGGTGACTCGTTGTCGATCAGTCTGGACAGAAACAGAGATTAGATCGTGTCAGATGTTAGAATCCAAAGAATGAACACGAGAACAGATAAGTTCTGTAATATTTTTTCTCACAGTTCAATATTTATTTTTTGTGAGATAGAGAACAGTAGATCAGCACAACTAATTAATGATAGTTCCAGCGTCTCAGTTCCCAGCAAGGTTTTAAGGAAGTCTCCTTCGGTTGTCAAGCGCAAGTCCGAACTGATGTCTTTTCCCAAATGCTTCCACTCGCTTTCTCTATGCCCTTTCTAAAAGTTCTTTCCTGTGACCGACAAACGTCTAACTGGGTCCTGAAGGAACTGCTCTGAGATAATGATTATTAGGACAGAGCAAGATGTGGGATATTAATCGGTTAACAAAAATGGTGTTTCTAATGCCACCGTAACGAGAAACTGCAGAAAACGGCAATATAAGCGGTTAGACAGTGCTAATTCATGTATGGACAAAATGTCTTCTAGACAAATGACATTTGTGAAGGAACAGATTTCTTTTATGGAATGTGTAAGTTAATTTATATGTGTGATTGTTCGGCATGTATAAGTATTACCTAGCTCATAAATTTTTGCCTCTTGATTTACCCTATCCCACCAAAAGCGTATACACGCAACCCAGGCATGGCAGTGGAAACCATTGCACATAACATCCAGGGTATGATGCGGTGTCTTAATCCTTCGACTAGTTAGCTTGACTTGTTCGATGTCTTTAGATAAATAGTTCTTTCATTGTCTCCACGCATAAAAAATTTATGAAACGTATACACACAGATTTTTTTCTCGTTGCAGGTATTGTTCACTTCATATACAGTTACTTAAAGGAATTCAGCGTATGTAATATTCAATTATGAAGAACCTTTTTAACATAATGTAGTATTTCTTAGCAACATTTCGCAGTTAAATAGCAGGGCTTACCTTTGCACGTCGTCAATAAAGATGCTGTAGGAAATGGCATATCCGTTAAATGTTTCCGTTATTTGTTCCTGCAGTTCAGGGGGCACCATAACGTCCACCGGTCGCGAAATTGCAACTGGCTGAGTCCAGAAGTCCAGCTGCAACAACAGAAATCAAAGATATTAGACAGGGAGAATTCAGAAATCATATCTGTTCGAAAATTGGCAACCACATCATCGCTGCTGCTGTATCAAGCAACGCGTGTAACTTAACGATTCAGATGAGGAACTTCGCCAGAGGCAAACAGCGACGCAGAGGACTCTGCAACTGTTTAACAACGACGTTGTGCAGATACTGAAGAAAAAAGGTAATGATAGTGCTACGATCAGAATAAAACTACAGAAAAATCTGGATAGTGTCAGTTCCCATTACACACGGACATAAAAAAATCGGAACACCAAAAAATAATTAATGTAGAGTAATGAAATTTAGGGAATACATTTGCCTAGGTGTGGTTAACATTGCGGGATCACAAATTGACGTAAGTGCGAGATAAGATGCAATATAGGGACGATTAATGCTGTTTGTGGATGACGCTGGTGTTGCCGTCCCATGATGTCCAATATGTGCAGGACTGGAGAAAGGGCCGGTGATTGAGGATGCCAAGGCAACGATCGAGCCGGCCGGAGTGGCCGTGTGGTTCTGGGCGCTACAGTCTGGAACCGAGCGACCGCTACGGTCGCAGGTTCGAATCCTGCCTCGGGCATGGATGTGTGTGATGTCCTTAGGTTAGTTAGGTTTAATTAGTTCTAAGTTCTAGGCGACTGATGACCTCAGAAGTTAAGTTGCATAGTGCTCAGAGCCATTTGAACCATTTTGAACAACGATCGACACCCTTTGCAGCAGCACAACAGGTCGAATAACCAGATTGACGGACAAATCTGCATTCAGGGTGCGTGGAATGACCACGAGAGTGCTCCTACCGTCATACGTAATCACACTCCAGACCATTACTTCAAGTGTAGGTTCAATGTATCTAGCAGAAAGATTGATTTGTTGCAGGCTCTCAACAGCCCTCCTCCTACAGACACACGACCAACACTGGCAGCGAGCAGAACCAGCTTTCATAGGGAAATACAACAGTCCTAGATCCTGCTCTCCAATGAGTTATTGCTTGACACCACTGAAGTCGCAAATGACGGCGTTTTTGGCTCGGTGGAGTGCACGTTACATGGCTTCTGCCTCGGAGCTGTCCTTGAAGTCAGCCATTTGTAACAGTTCTTTCTGTCGCTGTGGTGTCAACTGCTGCTCAGCGGTTGCGATGCGCCTGAGACATACGCCGAACACGATGGTCTTCCCTCTCGGTAGTGACACGTGACCGTCCGGAGTCCGGTCTTCTTGCGTCCGTACATTCTCATTATCATCGCTGCCAGCAGTCATGTACGGTGACTACATTCCTGCCAAGTCTTTCTGCAGCATCGCAGAAGGACTACCCAACTTCTCGTAGCCATGTAACACGCCCTCGTTCAAACTCAGTGAGCTGTTGATAATGGCATCTTTGTAGCCTTAAAGGCAATCTTGACTAATATCAGCTCACTACGTCCAATCTCGAAGGTACAGTGGGGTTACTCTTATGCGACTGGCGCGAAATGTGAACAGGCATCATCTTTCAGATGTATAAACACGCCTACCAACTTCCGATTATGTCGCACAACTCTTTCTTGGTGCTACGATATTTTTACCGTCATTGTGTTTTACCACCGAATTCTTAACTTCATTTGATAGCGATAATAGGACGAAATGCCAATAATTCGAAGTTATTATACCACAGGTTTATCACAGAAACAGGAACGAAACAGAAGTGAAAGCGACTCTACATCTACAAATATAGTTTATCGAAACTCGACATCTAGCACTTAAAAATAGACAGACAGACAAACACACACACACACACACACACACACACACACACACACACACACACATACTCTTCACCTATCAATTAATCTTCTCAGTCGTTACAGGAACCCAAAAAAATGGAAAATGAAGAAATAATGGGAACATTAAAGAGAGATTGACAAGACGTTACGGGTTTCCTCGTAATTTCTTTCCTGAGCAGAGTACATAACGTAATTTGCCATAGTGACCAGTATCAACCACACGTCACAAGACAGTTAGAGCCTCGTAATAAGGTAGCAGGAGCAAAGCGGAAGTGATCCTAGTGTTTTTTTATGATTGCGTGACTTAGCGTATTTCCCACATGTGTGCGTGTTCAAGCCGACCTGTCGTAGGGTTCTCGAGAAATTTTTGCCTCTGTAAAAATTAATATGATTTAAGGGATAGTGGAAGGAACAGGTACACTCTTTTCATACACGAGTACAGAGGATTTTGGACAGTGGACTCGCTGCTTTTTCAGTTATGGAGAGCCTTTTTATGCAGAAATTCATCGCAGTAAAATGGCAAGTGTGCGATTAAGAGTATCCAATCTTACATGGAAAAGTATTTCTTAAGACTTATGTATTTGCTGATTATAGTGTGGATAGTCTGGATATGAAAACAGTTTGCACGCTGTAGATACATTACAGGTGTGTGATAAATTTATTAATCAAATTACCCAATGTTTCTCATGACAATAAAGTATTAATTTTCTGAAGCGATAGTATTACTTTTCCAGCGTATCTCATCTTAATCACCGTTGTATCTTATACAAATATTAAATTCCCTCCTTCCCATTCCCTCAGGTTCTGTTAGTACAGCTTTAACTCTTTGGTTTCATCACACTATCGAAATTCATCCATGAATACGCAGACTAAATCACTTACGCCTTATGAAAACAAGTTTTCTCCTAATTTACGAGCGTAAGCTGTGTTCTGTCCTGTCTTACAGGTCACTAACATAGCTGCGTTTAGTCGGAAAAGCAAACAGTATGTTAGGCTTACAACAATTTCTTTTGCCCCGCACTACGGCGCTAACTGGTAGCAACTAAGTATCTGTGTCTTTCAGTCGCCGTAAATGATGTCGAGAAGAATTACTTCTAGGATCCCTTGAAAATCGCCATGTGATGCAGCAACAAAATAACAGAAAATGTGCCCCGTAGTTATCATGAGTTTAGTTTGTAGTAATAATGAATCTGACTGGATTTAGATATTTCTGGATATCCGAGATATTTATTTGCGCAGATACTTAGAATCCAGTCAGAGGTAGTAAACTGTTTTTGTCGGTAATACTGAAATGAAAACTTTGCGGTAACCACGGATAGTTGGTTACTTAATTAGTTAATTACTTGTTCCGTAGACCAATTGGACGATTCTCATCGAAATGATGATAATGCACAGACTACGTACATGTGATTTGTTTGTGAGTATGATTACATGCTGGCCACATTCAGATTACTACGAATGAATGAATTAGTCGTTAATACTGATAAAAACAAATATAGTTTTTTTCAATTACACACGTCAGTATTTAATTAAAAAATCATCCCTGGAATAGAAGTGGTTGTTCAGAAGAAATTATGTTACACTGAATGTAAAATCTGCTGTGCTTCTTGGCGGTCATGTTACACTATTGGAAAAACGAGCGTAGGCAGCTTATCTAGAACTTCAGTACCACTTAGAATGTAACGTCTGGTAGAACAATAATGTGAACAAGGAAAAGGAGATAGACCCTATTCGGGGCCTGGATTCGTAGAACAGCTTCAGATGATATGAATATCAATGTAATAGCGTTACCAGAACGGCTTTCAGTAGAATGCGATATGATTCTTCTATACAAACTACAACTCACAAAAATATTTCGATAATCTGTGCCCCAAAACTATAGTGCACTTCGCAGAAAAATTATTTACATTCTTGTTTGAAGTGATTTACCTGACCCTAGTGTTGTTCCTGTATCATTCACATCGCATACAGCTATAGCAGCTAAAGAACCACTCTTATGGCAATCATTACAGCATAACCAGTTAACCCGCTTTATCTTCTAACTCCGTTTGAAATAAGTGATATTACGTTTTCATGTATGACTGTAGCACTAGTAAGAATTGTTACTCAGACGACGTATGTATTTTTTATTCTTAATCTTATTAATACTTACTCCTAAGGTTACGGATCCTGCCCATTGTAGAGATGATTTATTTTTCAGTTAAATCACAGAGAACACTTAGTGGAGCAGAGGTGTTCCGAATTGGTATTATTTTTTTAGAAAGATGTAAGACACTCGCCGAAAGACAGATCAACAACTCGAACTATCTAATCTTCGTTGCCCTGAAAGGTAAGTATTTCTGCTGTTTCTTTAACAAACGAAGATGAACAAGCAGACCTCAGCATTCAGATTAGAAAATAAAGGAGGAGACTGCTAAAATTAAATTCGTATCATTCTCATAACCTGCACAACGAAAAAAAAGTAAGAAACACACCCGGTACCAACTGCATTTACTTCGCGATAATTCTTTTACATTATCCTATCAAGAAATGTGACTCATCACGTAAATGGGAAAGTTGATGATATGATCATGACTTGCAAAGCACCAAAGAAAGCGTCGTTAATTCATTAACGTAGCTTGTTGGCCTTTGTGCCCTATCGCCTTTGATTATATCTCGAGCTCCCGTCTCATGTTTTGATAGCGATGTAATCAGATGGCAGGTACTTCAGTAGTTCAGGACAGAGCAATCAGATCCTTTAAGAAAGATTGCGTATTAGTATTGTAATCTGTTTGCCATCAGTGTTGTGACGAAGGAAAATCCGATAAGAAGGCTGTTTCATAACTACGTCCGTTTGAGTAACAAGCAGGCGAACGAGTCTCTTCTACAGAAAAGAGACGGAAGTGCGATGCTAAATCCCAAAATACTTTTCCAGACAGATGTCTTTCATCTCTATATACAAATGGCAATGTCCTAGCTGACTGACGTACTGATTGAATCATCTTCGTCCAGCCCAGACTGCTAAGGATAGAAACTTGAAATTTGGAGAAGGTAAGAATCTTTTATTATAGGCATTGTTTAAGAAAGGATTTTTTGAAGTTCTAGCCATATAGGGGTGAAATAGGAGATGATGGGCTTTGTTGACAGATGTCGCTATTAAGGCAATTTTGAAGCTAGATCTACGAAAATTGGTGTTTGGTTTCTCAGTCAGGAATAAAGTAATACGTGTTTCAGCAGTTTTGGAAATTTAACCCTTTGGTGATGAAATAGTGGGTGAACTACTTAATTATTTTTAAAGCTACATCTGTGAACATTGGTTTTTGGCTTCCAAGTTACAAATAAAAAAATGTGTGTTTCAGTGTTGAACCCCTAAGAAGGTGAAATAGGGGATGAGACATTTTAATAAAAATATTTTATTACGAAAGCATTTTAAAGCTAAGTATTTGATAATTGGTGATTGGCTTCTCGGTTAAAGGTGAAAAAATACGTGATTCACTGTTTTTGGAAATTCAGCCCCTAAGGGGATGAGACAGGAGATGAACTGGCTTTTTGAAAGTATTTCGCTACTAAGGGAGATTTGAAGCTAGGTCAATGAAAACTTGTATTTGGTTCCTCAGTCAGAAATAAAAAGTACGTGTTTCAACATTTTTGGAAATTAAGTCACTAAGGGGTAAAATAGTGTCCGAAAATTTTTTGAGATTAGATAATAACTCAAGAACTACTAAAAGGTTTTTAAGGCTACATCTATGACACTCGGTGTTTGATTTCTCGGTTAAATAAAAAAAAAATACGTCTTTCAGTGTTTCGGGAAATTCAACCCCTAAGCGAGTGCAATAGGGGACGAACATTTTTAAGAAAATATTTAGTTACGTTAAAAAATTTAAAGTAAAATTTATGAAAATTGGTATTTCACTTCTCGGTTATAAAGAAATAAATATTTATCAGGGGATGAAAGACGCTATAGAAATATTTCCACAAGTAATCAAAAGACATGATTAACAAAAACTTTGGTCTCTAGCTGCCAGAATAGATTTTTAGTCAGAAGTATATTTGGAAAAGACCACGATTATATGGCTTTAATTAGAGCGAAAAGCTTAGAAGGTGTTGCAATTTGTGAAAATCATAAAAATTCTATTAAATGAAAACAAAAAATTCTCTGCAGGCCATACAGTCTACATGAGAGAAGGAGCAGGAGTTAACCTAGTGCAGTATAAATTAAGTCTTCTGTGCTTACTGTTGCAGTAGACACGCACACACTTTCGCAACACAGTATAATACCAGACGATTTTTCGGAAAATCATCCGCAAACCGTAACTTCAATGGGAAATAACGCAGCGCTCTTAGATCAGTGCTTTTCATGAGGCATTGTCGCACACAGAATGGTTCATAGAATACCACGAGAAGTCATAATACTTGTTTCATTTATTAATCAAGCTTTGATTGAAACTACTTTCTCTACTATAGCTGTCCACAACCTCCCCTGCCTAGGAAAATCTCAGTTTATTAATTGGATATGAATTTTTCCCAAGATGCAAATAGCATAAACGTTTTGAGGAGATTTCGTAAGACAACAAAAATGAGACGTGATTGTATTTTTTTGTACAGCGAAAATCAGAGTGCACCATTACAGCCGGTGTAGACGTTAATTAGCTACGTTGTATCTATAAACACTTGACTCCCATAAAATAATAACAACATTTTATGCAGAAAGATTTGATAACAGCTCATAAAAAAATCAGAAATTAAGAAATTCAGCCTTTAGTTGCAAGGTAAAATTCATTAGTTTACCTAGGTTTCGATGCCAATAATGGTATCTTCTTCAGAACAAAAATTAAATTATTTTAAGGGCCAAACATTGGCGATCTCACAGAATAAAATTAAAACGGAATAAAGACACATAATCATAATATTATGTCTGTCAAAACTAAATACATTAAGACAAACGGAGACGGTGCTACGCCGGCAAGGAATGTCGGTTATGTCGTCGAAGTGTTGACCCTTCAGGTGAATTTCTGCACTTTGTCGTTTTGTGGTAGGTTTGCACAGGTAACACGAACTCTAGTCACCCCTGATGATTTTCTCGAGAAACCAATTGTTCACATGGTACATTTTAATCAAGTTGTGGCATATGTCCTTAGGTCGTTGGCTTTATTTGGTAATCAAAGTATGTGGGACAAATTTTGCACAGACTTTTCTCTTTTTCAAGGGATTCTGGAAGAAATCTGGGACATCTGATTTAGAGATGTTGCTCCACTGCGATTTCTGAAACAACAAAGTTAAGACACTATGGCCGCACGTCCACTAGTGAACACTGTTTGCTCACAACTGACTGGTCTAATGCACGTTTGTTGTTTGCAGTTGTTAGTTAAAGCTACCATAGTAGTTTCACTGCGCTCACATCGCTTATATGCCAGGAATAAAATCGGCCTCGGAACGTTTTTGGACTTTTTTGGTAAAACGAAAAGAAGATTTTGCCACCAACGTTTACGACTTTGTAAATTCTTTTCTATTAAAATTAGATCACTGTTTTTGAAGCAAAATTAGATTATTAATCATTTAATTATCCTGTCTAACACAACATACTAACAATTTCTGTAGTACTGCATATCTTGAAATTAGAGTTGAGGGTTGTTAGGAAAGGTGATGTGGGCAAAACGTTCCGGCTGAAGAGGGGTAAGGGATGAGAGGTGTCATATTCTGCAGGGGCAGACATTTACTTCCCTGAGAGAAAGCAGAGAGAGGAAGCGACAATATACAAACTGAAGGCTGCAGAACGCTCATGGCGCAGACAGTACAGGTGGGAGATTGCATTCTGGTGGAAAAGAAAAAAAATAGAATAGCGTGCCTGGCTGCAGAGTGTCATGGGTGAAACAAGGCGGAAAGACATCCTCTTAATGTGAAGGAATTCACGCACAAAAGATGGTCGTGAGCTGACCTGTGAGGAATCTTCTAACAGCGAGCGCCAGAGCTCGCTTCCAACCAAATAGCAAAGACACGTATTTGATTGGCGGAGTGCAAAGGTTGTAGGAGGGGAAATGGAAACTTACAGAAAATCTTCTGAAAGTATTATGAGCTTCAGGCGATTGGCTGGCAGATCCATGATGGGAGGTAATGTTTTTGTAGCGGCTGCTAAAATTCGTTGCCTAAGGACAAATGTAGACAATGCGTGTCCAGGAGGGAGCACGCATATGTCTTGGAGACACTATCCTGTGGAGGTTGACTGAAGACGCTTTCCACCATGACCGTCTGGCAGACTTTGCTGGTGAGAGTCAGAGCGGAGAATCTGGCGGTTAGATTTTGAGAAGTGTTGATTTCACCTCAAGGAGTGTGTGCTGTCGTTTCTCGATGAACAGAGTGGTTATTCTGTTAACACGAGTGAGGATTCGTTACCTCTCTGTGAAGTCTGACGCACATTGAAATGCGTGCGGAAGAGTACCTGAGCCGAATTTCTATGACTGTCTAGTGAGCAAACAGGAATCTTGGCTCCTTTTCTGTCTTGTACTGAAGCAATTTCAGCCCTAGGAGTTTGCGGACGGCATATTGCGCCCACTGTTTAGGCAGAGAATTAGAGGTACACCATGCACATCAACTGCACAGCAACCAACGACCGAGGGAGCAGTTCACTGGTTCAGTACAACTGCTGTTTGTACTTCAGTACGTGATACCCGCACTTCGGTTTCGTATATAGGGAAACACTAAAAGTAAATGTGTTGAGTTCGATTTGCTGGACCACTGATATTTTTCTGGAAATGCCAGTCATGGATAATGTCTTCTGTTTTTCATCGCTAATCAGTATCAGCCAACTTTGTGTCTTTGTAAAAAAAAAAAAAAAAAAAAAAAAAAAAAAAAAAAAAAAATGGGGTGGGTGGGGGAACGCAATGTAATTTCTCGAAATTGTGTACTTCGTATTTATACAATGTTTGGACACTATGTCTTTTTGAGAATAAATCGTTTACGGTATTCAAGTTGTTATTCATTGTAATAGCATCCAGACAGGAATTATTGGTTTTAACTTAAGCGAAGTAAAACCGCAGCATGATACTTCGTTTCGTGGAAATCTCTAGTTGAAGGATGTCTAAGCCAGAGTCGTTTTAATTATTTGTAGGTTGAGAATTCCATTGCAAAGACAACGTTGGGCAATTGGGCAATTGGGCAACCACACATACGAACGCCATATGTTAGAAATACCTCGGGGGCTTACTAGGCATGAACACTTGCTTAGCCGAGCATAAAAAGAACTGTAGCTTGGGATAAATTAATAAATCAACCTTAGCGAAGCATGCCTTGCACAGTGAAGGGCGTGTAATAACATTTAGTGAGACTAGCCCTGTAGCCAAGAAAATACATTATCTGCATTGTTGGATAGATATCCAACGGAGATTTACAAACATTCATAATTTCAGCGGAAAAAATGAGGAAGTTAAATTAAATAAAGTTTGGATGCGAACTTTGCGCCAACAGATTAACTATCATTTACCACTTCATCAGCCAAGTATGATAAGACGTGATATATGTTTGTGCACTCCGTACTAATTTCGTGGCACCTCCTCGAGCTTATGAAGCAACTGCCGATACAGTTCTGAGGGTACTTACCGCAAATGAGGACGAAACGTCTATGAATAGTTTCGTATGCTGTCTACGGCCAATGAGCCCGGAAGTCTTAACTGGAGTACGTTGTAAGAAGGTTGAAGTGCTGTAAATTGATGTCAGCCCACGGTGACAGTGGTGGTGGCGACCTTACCTGCGGGTACCGCCGCTGGATTTCCTGGAGGATGGCGACGTGTCTGCTGGAGGCTGGCTGGACGCGGTAGACGCGGTGGCCGTCGTAGCGCGCCCTGCCCGCCGCGGCCTCCGTGTGGGGCGGCGCGCCGTGGGCGGCGCTCGCCAGCGTCGTCAGCGCCAGCAACAGCGGCACGGCTACACGAGGCATGTCGGCGGCGCTGGGGGAACAGGGAAAGTTAGTGTCGGGCAGCGCGAGAGGAACTGGCGCTGGTTGGCCACAGGGTGACTGAACTCATCTACAACGATCACACAGAAATTGCAAGTGACAAAAGTCAGGGGATATCCCCTAATACCGAGTTGGATCACCTTTTGTCCGGAGTATTGCAGCAACCAGACGTGGCAAGGACTCAATAATTCGTTGGAAGTACCATGCAGAAATACAGAGCTATGCTGTTCTGTAGCCGTCCAAAATTGTGAAAGCATTGCGCAGCAGGATTTTGTGCACGAACTGACCTCTTGAGTTTGCTCCATAAATGTTTGATGGGATTCATGTCGGGTGATTTGAGTGACCAGATCATTCGCTTAAATTGTCCAGAATATTCTTCAAGCTAATCGTGAACAATTGTGGCCCGGTGACAGGCCGCATTGACATCCGTAAAAATTTCATCGTTGTTTGGGAACATGAAGTCCATGAATGGCTGCAGATGGTCTCCATGTAACCATTTCCCATCAATGATCAGTTCACTTGAACCGGAGGACCCAGTCAACTCCATGTAAACGTAGCCCACACCATTATAGAGCCACCACCAGCTTGCACGTGGCCTTACTGGCCTCGTGGGGTCTGCGCCACGCTGGAATCCTACCATCACATCTTACCACGAGAAATAGGGACTCATCTAAATGACGATTTCTAGTCGTCTAGGGTCCAACCGATATGGTTAAGAGCCCAAGAGAGGCACTGCAGGCGACGTCGTGGTATTAGCAAAGGCACTCGCGTCGTTCGTCTGCTGCCATAGACCATTAACGCCAGTTTTCACCGTACTGTCCTGACGAAAACGTTCGTCGTACGTCTCACATTGATTTCCGCAGTAATTTAACGCAGCGTTATTTATCTGCAACTCTACGCAAACGCGGCTGCTCTGGTCGTTAAGTGAGGGCCATCAGCCCCTGCGTTGTCCGTGGTAAGAGGTAATGCCACTCTTTGTGAACCTCGAAATACTGAAATTTCCTAACGATTTCCGAAATGGAATGTCGCATCCGTCTAGCTCCAGCTACCCTTCGGCGTCCAAAGTCTGTCAATCCTTGTCATATGGCCATAACCATGCCAGACAACTTTCTACATGAGCCACCCGAGGACAAATTACAGCTCCGCCAATGAACAATCTTTTTATACCCTTGTACACGATACTACCGCCATCTGTATATGTGCATATCGCTGTCTCACGACTTTTGTCACCTGACTGTATCTCTAGGACAAGGTTGAAACAAAGTAGCAGAAACGGGAAATGAGCAAACACGTTGCATTCAGATAAGAAAGTAATCTTCTGTACAACAAGAATCCTTGTATGAATCAGTGGAGAAGAAGTGTGGAAGAAGTTTTCCATACTGCAAATCTGGAGTACACCGTAGACGGCGGGAAAACTCATCAAACATGTCAGACTTCTTCCTATCTTTCTGCGGTTTCGTAATCAAGACAGAGGCAAGCTTACATTTCCACGAAACCTGTTATTAAAATGTACAGACCAGTTACCTCTCAGTTTATCATCAGCGACTGAGCTCCTGAAGGGGATTCTTCGAAGGCACTACGCTTTACCGATGTCCCACTTTCATAAAACCGAGCGTCAAAAGAAGAGGAAACCATTCCGCCTTCACAGTGTCACGAATGCCGCAGACAGCTGGTGCTAAGCGTGCGTGAGATACGCTTCGTGTTCGGCGGTACGGCTTCTGAATAGTAAATATGCTGCCAGGATAAGCAAATACACAATCACTCTGGCCGGTGTGACGTCAACATTGTTCTCGTTGCCTCAAAATGAAAAACGTGAGTCGCACACTAACTGCGTGGACTCGACAAGCCAAAGCTGCACCAATTTGCGCCACTTAAAGACCGGTGTCAGTCTTCCAGCTCAGAACCCGATGAAGACATTGCTACTGCACAGATCATAACAAAATATGTGTCCGCAAGATACAGGGAGTGTAAGTTAGAATTCAGTAGTTCTACATCTAAATCTACGTCATTACTCTGCTATTCACAGTAAAGTGCCTGGCAGAGGGTTCAGTGAAAAACCTTCAAGTTGTCTCTCTACCGTTCCACTCTCGAACGACACGCGGGAAAGACGAGCACTTAAATTTTTCTGTGCGAGCCCTGATGTCTCTTATTTTATCTACAGATTGGTGCCAACAGAATGTTTTCACAATCGGAGGATAAAACTGGTGATTGAAATTTCGTGACTAGATCCCGTCGCAACGAAAAACGCTTTTGTTTTAATGATTGCCACTCCAATTCACGTATCATGCCTGTCACACTATCTCCCCTATTTCGCGATAATACAAAACGAGCTGCCCTTCTTTGTACTTTTTCGATGTCATCCGTCAGTCCCACCTGATGCGGATTCCACAATGCACAGCAGTACTCCAGAATAGGGCGGAAAAAATGGCTCTGAGTACTATGTGATTTAACTTCTGAGGTCATCAGTCCCCTACAACTTAGAACTACTTAAACCTAACTAACCTAAGGACATCACACACATCCATGCCCGAGGCAGGATTCGAACCTGCGACCGTAACGATCGCGCGGTTCCAAACTGTAGCGCCTAGAACTGCTCGGCCACTCCGGCCGACTAGAATAGGGCGGACGAGGGTGGTGTAAGCAGTGTCTTTAGTAGACCTGTTGTACCTTCTAAGTGTTCTGCCAATGAATCGCAGTCTTTGGTTTCATTTAACCACAATATTATCTATGTGATCGTTCCAATTTACGTCGATCAACATCGTGGTCATCAAAAAGAAGTACCTCTAAACACCCCAGAATACGTTTAATTGCTACCACTGATTTCTGAACTAAATGTTTGCAGACAATTAATTTGTGCGTCTGGAGCTCCTGGCTATGACAAATTAACTCACAGATGCACTGGTGGCTCTGATGACTTGATCATACGGTATGCTCCGACATTGAGCACAGGAGATAAGCCTTTCAAATAAGTTATTAAAAACATCTGAAAACTGTTTCTTTTCTTTTGCTTGTGCCGTTTTTCCCGCGGATACGCATGGTCAGCATGGTGAATCGGATGTGGCAATGTTAGTTGAAGGGGAGGCCGGATGTCCTTCCTGCTGCCACCCCGTAACCCCGGGAAGGAATTAGTGTATACCAACTGTCTGCGACTAGTGTAATCCATGGAATAATGCGAAAGTCTGCAGATTTCTGCGAGCCGTGTAACTGAGGCGGGGGGATCAGCCCGGTATTCACCTAGGGGGATGTGGAAAACCGCCTAAAAACCACATCCAGGCTGGCCGGCACACCGGCTGTCGTCGTTAATCCTCCAGGCGGATTCGATCCGGGGCCGGCGCACCTACCCGAGTCCAGGAAGCAGCTCGTTAGGGCGCTCGGCTAACCTGGCGGGTATCTGAAAACTGGTCCATTCTGTGATATTCATATTATACCACCCAATTTCTGTCGGCATCGAAATGTTCCACAGATGTAATCATTGTTCTCGTCATCTGAAGGATTCTTGGTTATTAATCATTACTGCTGATTGGAAAAACTCTCATCTAATTGTAATTTAAAATGGATAATGACGAATCACAAAATCGTCACAGTGGGGTGGCTTGTGTGCCTTAACGATACATACAGCGGTACCGTAGGTGCAGCCACATCGGAGGGGCATCTGTTGAGATGTACGACTAACGTGTGGTTCCTGAAGGGGAAAGGGGAAACAATCTTGATGACAGACTGACATGACCAGTTAACATAACTGAACATGGCCCTTTTAGGTTGGTGCTGTGGACAGCTGAAAGCAAGGGGAAACTACAGCCATTGTATTTCGTGAGGACCAACAATTCTATGTCTTCGGTAACATCCTCTTGAGTAAAATATTGAGAAGGTAAAATAGCCACACATTCGGATTTCCGGACAGAGACTACTCAGGGAGATGTTGACATCAGCAAAACCAAAACTGGCATTCTACAGTTTGAGCGTAGAATATTAGAACTCTCAGTCGGGTAGGCAGATTAGAGAATTTAAAAAGAGAAAGTTTAATCTAGATATGGTAAGAATTGTTGAAGTGTGGTGCCAGCACAGAAAGGACTTCTGCCCGTGTGAGTGCAAGGTTAGCAACACAAAATTAAATAGAAGTAATGCAGGAATAGGCCATAAATGAATAGAAAAGTATCATTGTGGGTAAGCTATGATTAGCAGTATAGTGACAGAACTGTAGCCAAGATAAACGCGAAGACAACTCCCAACACAGTAGTGCAACTTTGTAATCCTAGTACCTCCACAGATGATGAAGAGATAATATTCAGATACTTAAGACAGACAAAAACTTCACTGAGATGGCGGAGAATTCGAAAGCAGGAGATAGAACGGAACGAAAAACTTGAGAGGATAATGGAATGGGGTAAAAGGATGAAACGGGAAGCCACCTAGTAGAATTTACCACCAAGCACATGATCACTGTCCACCTCCGTTGAGTAGTCACCATGGCTGATTGCCATGTAGGGGAACTGGGTCCTATTCCCGGTACAGCCAGGGAATTTTCCTTTATGGGAAGATTGGAACGGGTTGCACTCTCAAGGATCTCCTTGAGTGCAAGGTCGTAAAAGGTCAACGATGTTTACGGCATTTGACGCCCTATGTATCGTGTGCCTTGCAACCACAACATTGGCAGCTGAGACTGAAGGTGTCCAATGGTGAGTACAGCATGAGGCTACGGAGCGTGGTTGAACTGCTTACTCGAAAGGTAGCTCAACGGCGCTACAGTGCAAGTTTGGTGATACAAAGCAGAGAAACGGAAACAATAAACAAAGCAAATAATATATTATACATATAACAACAGCTGCCGAAGTTGACGTTTCGTCAGAAAGGATCCCAAGTCATTGCTCAGAGTGAAAAAGAAGTGACAGACGAAATATTAGCGTTCCTGTAAGATGAGTCACTGGAATGTTTGGTGTCGAATACCCTCGACCGTGTGGGCAATGTAAATCAGGAGTACAATGATTACGATACGTGCTACACAAGTGTAAGTGATATTGAAACGGATGTCGAGCCATGTACTTCATCAGCCTAGTCAGAGAGGGAGCAACAAATCCCGTTTCCAGTGAAACGTAATAAATGACAATCGTTGTCCAAGGAGCGGGTACTGAACGTAATTACGTACATGGAACATCATCCGCAACATAGTAAAAAAAGAAAAAGTTATGAAAAGATTTCGAGTAAGTCCGCAGCAAAATGACCGCATAGTGCATAAGATGGAGGATAAGGCGCACTTGTTACAAAAACTGGTTTCAAGGATGCTCGATACAATTTACAAGATGTCCGTGATAGTGAGCTACTACGTTAATGCACATCAAATTGCGCGTGACATAGATTACAGTGATTTTAAGATAAACAGTGGATGGTTATGTAACTTCAAATATTGCTACACGATTGAAGCGTCAAGTTGACGGTGTAGAGCAAACATCGGAATCGTCCCGAAAATTTGTGGATGAGATAAACAAACTTATCCCATCGTTCAGTAAGGAATTTGTTTTCAACTCCGACCAGTCTGGATTTGAGGAGGAAATGGTTGTGAAAGGAACCCCGGAAATTAGAGGTACCAATAGAGCAGTATCAAGATGAACTAACATCAGTGCATTAACTCATTCATATACAATTATGCTGACTGTTAATATTATTTACTGTGCTCCAAGAAGTTGGAGGTGCTCTGCCTCTTACGATTCTTTCTCGTGCGCGTGGTCTTGCAAGGGCAATAGGGAATATTTAAGTCACAGCAAGCAAGGGCGGGAAAATGGGCGTAAAAGATCTACAACTACGGTATGAACACTGCTTTTGGTCCATAGCTGGTCAAAATAATTTGCTTTTGCTTGATTCCTCGTCTGAGTATGAAGATCATACTCCCGAAGGAGAATCTATTTCTCCTGGAACCAATGGACAAATTCAGCCTCTGGATGTCTGTTTTTTCCGTGCCTATAAATCATATTATCGAGTTATCTTCAGCTACGCCGTAAAGGACATCAGGTTCATGATAAGA
This sequence comes from Schistocerca cancellata, assembly GCF_023864275.1. Classification (NCBI taxonomy): domain Eukaryota; kingdom Metazoa; phylum Arthropoda; class Insecta; order Orthoptera; family Acrididae; genus Schistocerca; species Schistocerca cancellata. Next base: position 826,610,001 of record NC_064626.1, read on the forward strand.
TCCACGACATATTGTTTCATATTGGGTTGCATGGCATGCCACAAAATTTCACCAGTTCTCTTCACCCTGTTACACCAATATCATTCCATTTGCCTTCTTTAAGCGTGGTTTCCTAGCTGATCGTCCTGCACGGTTTGTAACTCCCAAGGAGTTCGCCTTCGATCTTGATGATGTGAACCTTTGTGATCACTGTGGCGTGCCATTTTTTATTCGATGTTCATGGAGAAAGTTAAAAGTCGATGATGTCCATTTCGTGAAGTGTAATACATTCTTCCTGTAGAAGGTTGGTCTCTGCACCTCTCGGACACTCATTTTCTGTCGCCCTCCTGATTCACATGATGAGTTATTAGCAGCTATATTTCTCCTATCATAGTAGTTGACACAGCACTTTCATATGATCCTTACTAAAGGTTGCAGTTGCGACCTCGCACTCTAGTGGTTCCTTGTCACACTCGTGCTAACCCAACAACAACTGGGAGTGCGCTGTGCTGACACCCACCACTTGATACAACATCCACATAACGACATTGACTGATGGATGACACGGCGGTCTGTCGGGCCCGACTGGTTCATGTGTGGCCAGAACTGAAGTGCTGATAACACATCATACAAGTGATTGCTCACACTTAGTTTAAGAAACATGAAAGAACCTTATACAGAATGATTCCTTGATGACATCACATACTTTTAGAGATGATGGAGTTGGGTCGATGTATCAATTTGAAGTAAGAGACCCTGGTCTGGAAACGACCTAGTCCAAAGATATAAGTGAAAATCGTTCTGATACCTCTGACAGTAGAATGCATGTTATTGCTAAGATTGTAGGGTATGCCACTTTCAGAGGTGGTAATATGGACGAAAACAAGAAAAAGAGCTTAGTAAACATTGGCTCTAAAATGCATAACTTGAGAGCTAGGAACACTTGTTCATTCTCAATTCTGTGAAAAACATCTCTTCACTGTATAAGTGCCTATAGCGCTTAAGGAATGCATTTTATAGGTCATTTTTATTATACTTCTTTTCTTGTTTTGGTCCATACAACTATCTCCGAAAGTTGCGTAGCCTACAAGCGGAGCAACAACTGTACCGTTACACGCATTTCACAGTTAGACGTTTCAGAACGAATTCGCCTTGTAACTTTCGACTAGATGGTTTCCGAACCAAGGTGCGTTACCTCAAATTGATGCATTTACCCTTCTCCATCTTCCCAGAAAGTTTGTAACACCATCACGGAATCACTCTGTGTACGTGGAAGGTCCCTCGAGACACCGAAAGTTTTTGTACAGAATAAATAATGGAAAGACGAAGATTTCGAAATAAAATTTAAAATTGCAAAACTTCCTTAGGGACATACGTACTATCTGACCATAATATACTGGTTATGAACTGCAGATTTAGGATGAAGTAATTGCCGAAAGGTGTGAAATTAAAGTGATGAGACCTGCATAATTTGAAAAGACCATAGATTGCCGAGGATTTAAAGGGGAGTAACATATAGCAATTGGCAAACAGAGGAAAGGAGTACATCAAAAGCCGAGATATTAAAGAAAACAGAGCACCATGTAGGCAATAAAACAAGGTTCATTATAAATCTTTGAATAGCACACGAGGTATTATATCTACTGACGAAAACAGAAAATATAAAAATGCAGCAAATGAAGCAGGCGAAATGGAATGCATACCTATAAAAAGTCAGACTGCCAGAAAATGAACTATGCAATGCAGGACTGGCTAAAGAAGAAATTCAAATCTGCTAAAAATAGATTCCGCCTATAGGAAAATTGAATACACCTTTGGAGAAATGCGAGGCAGTTGTAGGAATATAAAGAGCTGGGATGGCACGCCAGTACTAAGTAAAGAATAGAAAGCTGAAAGATGGAGGGAATCTGGAAAGGAAACGAGTTTGAAGACAATGTTATAGAAAGGGGAAGGAAAGTAGATGAAGATCAGATGAGAGATATGACACTGCGGGAAGACTTTGCCAGAGCAGTGAAAGACCAAAGTCGAAACATGTTCCCTGAAGTTGATGACATTCCTCTGTGTTATTGAAATCCTTTGGAGAGGCACCTGTGAATAAGCTATTCAACGTGGTATGCAAGATATGTAAGACGGACGACATAACCCCCATTCCAAAGAATAATGGTGCTGACAAGAGTGAATATTACTGAACCATTAGGTTAATCATACATGGTTGCCAAATATTGGCGTGAACTATTTGCAAAACAATGGAAAAAAACTGGTAGAGCCGACCTCAGGAAAGACCAAATTGGGTTTCAGAGACAAGTAGCAACGCCCGAGGCAGTAGAGGCATTTGTAGATTTAGAGAAAACTTTTGACATCGGTGCCTGGAATATTCTCACTGAATACTGAAGGTGACAGGGACAAAATAAAGGGAGCGAACGTTTATCTACAACTTGTATAGAAACCAGACTGCAGTCTAAGGACATAAAAAATGAGGGAGTGATCGAGAAGGGAGTGAGACAGCGTTTAGCATATCCTCGCTGTAGTTCAGTGTGTAGATTGTACAAGGTGTGAAGGCAGTCAAGGAGAAAGTCAGGAAATTAATTTTCCGTTTAAGGAGAAGAAATTAAAACAATAAATTAATGTTACACAATAACATTTATTTAGTAGTTAGTTATGAACCGGGTCTCAGCTTCCTAGGTCATCGTCGGAAAACTTAATACTAAACAGACCGTCCACTCTACTTCAGAGACAGATAATATGTCTACGGTCCTCCACGAACCGACGGAATATTCCATAAGTATTAAAACACTGAAGTTTCCCAGTGATGTTACAATTCGGCCAGAGACAGCAAAGGACATGGAACTGAAGTTAAACATAATGTATTGTGTCTTGAAGAGAGGTTATAGACTGTAGGTCAACAATAGTAAAATAAGAATAAAGAAATTTTGTCGAATAAAAACAGGAGATGCTGAGCGAATTAGATAAGGGACTCAGACACTAAAAGTAGTAGATGAATATTTTTATTTGGATAGCAAAATAAGTGACAGTGGGTAAAGTAGAGTGGATATACAATGCAAACTAACTCTAGTAAGAAACGTTTTTCTGAAAAAAGAGAAATATGTTAACATCTAACATAAATTTCAGTATTAGAAAATGTTTTCTGGAGTTATTTGTCTGGACTTTAGCCTTGCATGGAAATTAAACGAGGAAGACAAACTGTTCAGACCAGAAGAGAATAGACGTTTCTGAAATGTGTCACTTCAGGACAGTGCTGGAGATTAAATGGTTAGATCGAATAAATAACTAGGTATTGAACAGAACAGGGGATAAAGGAAGCAGAGGTGAAACATGACTGTAAGAATGGATCGGTGCATATGTCACATCCTGAGGCAAGAATCATCAATTTGCTAACGGAGGGAAGTGTGGAAGAGAGGGGGTAAAAGTTGTAGACGGAGACAAAAGCTTAGCTAAAGAAAGCAGATTCCAACAGATGTCGGGTTCAAGATCGTCTCCATTTTTTCCGAAAGAGAATTCTATTTGCGGGTCTGTTTGTTTCGTAAAAATAGTTTCTAAGGTTACAGTTGGTTTCTATTTTACTTATTTATTTTTCATTTTTGGCGAATGACTTCAGGACCCTAAATCAATTCTCAAGCGCTCATTAACTACACAGCCAAGCTTTCGAGCTGGAAGCTGACATCATCACTCATCACATTTAGACTTTAATGTGTGTGAATTCCTAAGGGACGAAACTGCTGAGGTCACCGGTCCCTGATTTAGACTCAACTTTCATGTAGGTTGCAGTAGTTCTGCAGAGACGACGAGTCTTGCACGAGATAGACCAGCGTGAAAGGACATTGTCCGGAAGGAAGACGACAACAACAATAATCAATTTACAAGATGAAAATAAATTCTGTTCTCTCAATTCCCAAACAAAGAAATCTACGGGACTTACTGAATTTTAAAACAGGATGTTCCCCACCGTAATTTAACTGAAGATAACAATCATTTTTCTACTAAATCACGCTTATGATACCGCTTCTATAACTGTCCGATAAATTAGTAGAGAGACTGCGACTGAAGTACATTTAGAGAATGCTTTTGACATTGTGAACTGGAATGTTCTTACTGAATACTGAAGGTGACAGGAACAAAATACAGGGAGCGAACGGTCATCTGCAACTTGTACAGTAACCAGATTGCAGCCAAAGGACATGAAAAGGAGTGATTGCCAAAAGATCTACTAAAAGCGGCTGTACTATGTAATCTGGAGGCAGACACTGGGTCAGAATCTTTATATCAGAGAACATTTTGCGAACTATTGAGCAAGACAGTTTACAAAGTGCTTCAAATGCCGAAAATGGTAGTAGCATATAGATTACGGTTATAAATGCAATTTAGTACTTCTGCAGCCACAAAATATTTAACTCACCGTCTTTAATATCATATTCACACATGTGAAGGATGAATCTAGCGAAACCTTTTTTTATGTCAGTGCACATTTCAATGAACGAAATATGGTCGGAACTGGTGAGTAATTAAGCTCAAGAGACACACGAAACAGTATACACGTCATGTACAGTGGGTCACGTAACAGCAGCGTATTTGAACATTATTAAAATAATAGCTGAAGCCACAGGAACGCTTAACAGGCGCATATGCTAGTTACCTGTGTCTGCCGAAGAGTGAAATTAACTGTGCCACACTGGATGATTATTTATATCAGTGCCACGCATTTCAGCAACAAGCGAGATAAAATCGATAGCCTTTGCCCACGGGTTGCGTAGTCCGCCACCGAAAGGTAACGCGTCTGTTGACGGGTGATCATTCATCTCGCAATCCACTACAAAGATAAGATCAGTGCGCTCTTATAATTGTGGTATATTGAATCTCAGCTTCCACTCGAAAGGTAGTCTCACAATCCTACACCTCAAATAAACATACCACAGAAAATGGAAAAATGAAGTAACTTTCGACGGCATTGCACTTTATAAAAGCAGAAAACAGTACATACTGGCATGAAGAAAAGTAAGTCTTTCGCGAAGGAAGTTAGAGCCGACAGTGTCTGGTGAACATGCCGTTGTTATATACCTTTATCTTGTCCTTGATGTATGTAGAGGCTTGTATTTACGAACAGAAAAAGTAAGTTTGAGTCTAGGGTGAGAAGGAGGGTTCAAAGGAGGTTCAAATTTTTGAAAAAATAACCTCAGAAATTTTCGCAGAGCTGAAGAAATTATCTCCATAAACCATATAATGACATATTCTTGTTTTTATTACATTTATCAAAAACCGAGCGAGGTGGCGCAGTGGTTAGACATTGGACTCGCATTCGGGAGGACGACGGTTCAATCCCGCGTCCGGCCATCCTGATTTAGGTTTTCCGTGATTTCCCTAAATCTCTCCAGACAAATTCCGGGATGGTTCCTTTGGAAAGGGCACGGCCGACTTCCTTCCCCGTCCTTCCCTAATCCGATGAGACCGATGACCTCGCTGTCTGGTCTCCTTCCCCAAAACAACCCAACCCAACCCAATCAAAAACGAAAGATAATGGAACATTCAGTACCACAAAAGACCTGAATCCTAGATTTCATCAGGTGACTTCAATGTTCCCATAAGACACAGAGTGACTGTTTTAAGAACCTTGTTTCTGATCTTGAGTTAAAAACTAAAATGTTTTGGATATGTTCTTAGACTGTATAATCCCTTAAAGTTCCCTGGGTAAGTAAGATACTAAAAGCTATTACCGTAAATCATTTTATGGTGCACGAAAAGTCAGTTATTTATGAAACAGGGGAGCGCTTGATGTTTCTTCTTAAGGTCTGCAGACAGAAATGCAGAAACAGAATAAACGCTCCTGGTATAAAGTGGTTTGCAGTTTTAATATAGGTGTAATAGACAAGGAAATTTACCTCGAAGAAGTGTCTTGTGCTCTAATTCGACCTATACATTTACTTACAAAATGGTAATTATTCTTCCTGGTACTATTCTATACTAAAATTCATTTCTCATTTATGTGTATCGGAATATGACGTACACGTCTATGCTTATCTCTACTCATCTATACATATGCGAAACATTTTACTGAGCCCGTGTATGCAAAGTAAGTAAATGGGGGTTACGTATGCGTACGGACGTGATGGAATATAATGTGGCGCAAATACATTCTACACAAATGGTCCCTGCTACTATTGTCGCTTGAAGGAAAAGGGAAACAGAAGGTTATGTTTACCATTTCATATGATCACCAGAGGTAGCGTAGGGAAAAAAAATTGTTTGATCGGACTCGCTGAACGTATCAATTATCATTTTCGGACCAAGAGTGGCTGAATTTATCAAAGAGAGTTTTATGAGTTATTGGTGCTCTGCTGGGGTGGACTGTAGCATCACAGCAGCTAATCGCGGTAGAAACAGGGGAGAAAAATGTGAGGTAGACGTGTGAATCTAACGTGACTGGAACGTACATGACGACTGAGAAAGATGATAATACTTGAGTACATCAATGTCATATAAAGTAAGAGGTTACCAGTGGAAGGTAGGCATTCAAAGTAAATTGCTAGGAATCCAGCTGTATTCGATTCTTAGAAAGAACTGCACATATTTCCCAAAGGCAGATCAGTGTATAAAGCTTCATTATATTTCCGGAAACTGCCAATCAACGGGATCTTATGAGGAATAAATTCACTGCAGTTAGAATTCGAGTTGGTAGCGCTTTGGTACAATTCTATTGAACTCGCCGCTCTTTTCAGAATTCTTAGATCCATTGCTACCAATCGATATAATCCACATACATTTATTCAGATGAAAACTGCCATGTAAACTATAACTAAATTTTCTACGTAATAACAGTTGTTTGTGATGTAACGTAGTAGACATGTACCGCCACTATATTTACTTTATCAGCTTTCTTCATTTGGTTAAAGTTTTCATATTTGGTTTTTCTTTTAGAAATCAACTCCAGATTTGCTGACACGCGTTGGAAGTCAGAACTACGTCCTGTTTGCAGTGTCATAAAAGGTTTTGTGGGGCATGATTTCCATGAACTAATTAATTCCGCAAAACCTGGTGTGAGACCACTGCTCATCTTGTTATTGGAGCAGACTTCCACGATTCCGATAAATTTTGCGGTAGTTACCTACACAAAATTCAATTTCAGTTTGGTAATCTTCTTATGAGACGGAATTGCTTCATAAACACCACGATAACAGTCTATCTAATTTTTTTGGCTTTTCTAGTGACTTTTGTTTTAGTATGTTTGTAGCCATTCTATCACGTCTCAAATCGGTTCAATCAATATACTATAAAGCCGATTTGCATGTGATCACACTGACAATTTCCGAGGGGCTCAATGTCTTTTGGATGCATCGAATTATCTACATAATTAGACAGCAACGTAAATTTACATGATAATTAGATTCATAATACACGGCGTAATTCTGAGGTGAGACTTATCTGACGCCATGGAAATGACGTCGCTAGCCAATAAAATAAAGCAGCGGCCTCAAATGAGGGGGGGGGGGGGGGGGAGGCGGGAGGATGGGCGTTATTAATTGGGCAGCAGTGGTGGTTATGGCGTCAGCCTTGACACGCTATTGACAGGTGTACAAACAGACGCTTTGATAGTTACAGATGTCTGCCTATTTTCAGTTTGGCGCTTTGTTGTTTTTGCCTAGCGTGAATTTGGCAACACTGATGCAGCGAGATAGACGAGTATATTTCCGCAGTTCTGCTTTTATTTTGGTTACACCACACACCCGTAAAGTGGGCTATGGAGTATGGATGTCGAAGCAGAGTTTTGTTCTTTATTTATAAAGATAAAAAATACCTTAGTCATCATTAGAAACCGTGTTCCAGTAAACCTACATGGAAAACTACTACAAGGTATGTACATCCACGGAAGCTGTGGGTTTTGGAATCACGTATTAGGGGGTGGGGCTCGAATTAATGTCATTTAAAATAAACTACAGGCAACGTAGCGTACTTTGCTTTTTTCTGTTTTCTTTTTCTTTTGTTTTATCTTACAACGTGTCGAAGGCAACACCATCTGAATTCATTACATAAACATAAGTTCAAAAAGTGTGCTCTCCCACCTGTTGATTATTATTGCAAAGAAAGTGCTGTGGTAAAGCACAACCAACATTTCCAAAACTTTCATCACCAAAATTCTGGCGATATGCCAGAAGTCATCATCTACAGCAGCTCCTAAATCGTCGTCCTAGTTCAACTGCGATCTGCGACTGTACGACATTTTGCAGTTGTTTAATGCACTGAAGGTATCACGGATAAAATGCAGGTGGGAATCTTCCAAAACGTTGATGCGTAGTTAATAGTCCTTTTAGGAGTAGGCCTAGTTGGATCGCGTAAATGAAAGCACTCGACTATGATTAAAGCAACGTGGAGATTAGCCGAAGGACAAAGCATTCCCTTTTGGTGCAACAGCTGCGCGTATATTTTGTGAAATAAGACGTAATTCTTGTTTGTAAGAATGCCATAATTGATGTAATAATTCTTTTTTCTTCTTTAACCAGACAACAATCACAGGTTTTACTTCTATTATCTGTTTCAGCAGTGATTTTCAGCATCTTCAGATCCAGTGTTGCAGCATAAGAAGCAAAAATAATAGCAGTTATAAGTAACTTCCATTGAGAGCTACAGCGGTGATATGACACGTTCGATACTTCGCTTGCAATTGACGAGCACAGTGAAAGTCAACGTATCTCTCGAGGCAGCTGTGTAAACATCTGACAGAGCATCACAGACGCGACCCGGGATAAAAGCCAAGTAGGCAGGGGAGGGGAGCTTAAAGTCAAGAGCTATCGTTCTCCCCAGAGCGTAGCAAGTCTACGATATGCTCTTCTTCGGATAGAAGACCACAACAACAACTCTGAGTGCACTCAATAACAATACTACACGAGGTAAAATGGGCGTGTAGGCACCTGAGGTAGACTTGTGATAATTGTATGGCACATTACTGCAGTAACACAATTCCAGGGATTGACGATATTCGGTACTATTTTGCTTTTTTACGAGGGTGAATGTGTTACGGCAACTAAATGATTGATTTACTATAATCAGCAACACAATAAACGATTCATAGAGAAATGCACATCTGCTCTGCGTTGAATACTCAGTGACACTGCGACACCGAATTTCGCAGAGAGATTGTTCAGAGGTATAACATAGATGGAGGCGCGGAGATCAAGCCGTGTTTTGTTCATTGAAAAACTGCAGTTTAATGGCTGACCCAATAAGTGACTCGTTACATTTGGAGAGAGCGAGAATTACGATGCGAAAAACACATTTGAATTCGAAACACCCCTACACTGTGACAGCAAACTCGTATGGAGAGCAATTACCACAGGCGGGTACAAATGTCTGGGCGTTATAAGATCCGGTAGCCAGAGTGCGAGAATGCATATGTGCCAGACAGTCCACTCTTTTGTTCTGTGTGCTTTCGTATGTGGCAGACACTTTTATTTATTTATTTATTTTTTTACGAGCTCCATTGCGAAAAGATGGAATGTCGCGGCTAACTTCATCCCCTAACTTGAACCCTTGCAACGAACGTACCCGGGTCCCATTTGAAAGGAGCACTGCATTTACACCAGGACTCCTCATGACGACTATTCTGTCATAGCAGATTGTTCTCGGTGAACAGCACAGTTTCTCTCATACGCTCAATAGTGTTGTGACATTTATGGCACGTGGATGGGAGCCAAAGTAGACCGTCCGTATGGACTATGTGCCCTATTTTGGAATAGTTATTTCACCTCTTTGTGAACTAATACATCAGTGAAGAAATTGTACTCAAAGGACTAGAACACTGCAGATACGAATTACAGACCATCAATATGGATATATTCTAGTATGTTGTGCTTTATACGTAAGTATAGTCTACAATACGTCAGAGTAAGTTAAAAGCTTATCTTATGAAATGTATCACTATATCCTGTGCTTTTATCGGCATTCAGTAACATTACTCAACTGAAATATCAAACGTGGCATGACCTCTACATAAAACATATCCATTTGGGCAAAAGAAGCCTCATAAATAGGTCAAACAGTCGCTGCATAGCAAATTCTAGAGTCGGTAATTTCCCTACAAGGCTTCTTTTCATAGTATGAAGTACTTACCCCTCACACGTGCAGAAGAGAGCATTGGCAGAGTTGAGACACCTCTACACACGTCTGATAGGAAGGACAAGGAATCCCTGGGCAAATGGGGATTGAACATCATTCGTTAATACAAATTTGCTAAAATTTCAAAATTCCACACAATTCACCAAATTAGCAAACTTAGAAGGATGGTCCCCAAAACCAAAGGGTTAGATATGAAGAAATTCACCATATATACCTTACGCCAGTGAGCATTTGAGAGTAAAATTACATAATCATAATGGTATAGGCCTTTAAGTAAAATCAGACAACACTTAAGACGTTTTAGCAGTGCGTGAAATAATTCACATGAATTCACAATAACACCCAACTGAAAATTAACTGGCCAAATCCAGTGACATTTAAATCAGTTTGAAGAATGTTTTAAGAAAAGATATGTGCAACAACTGTAATATGATATTTGAAGTTGAAACTTTTACAAAGTACTCTGAGAAATCTCTTGGTTTGCAAACGGTTCGCACCATGAGGTGGAACCCGTGACGCTCTACAAGAACATGGCCAAGTAGCCCAAATTAACTGAATCTAAAACATACACAAGACTGTTATTACAAACACAATAAAATTAAAACACGCAATACAGTGTGCCAACAAATAGGGGAACTTGGGGCGGAACGGGATACTTAATGTTTAACAATGTGTATAAAATAAGGGAACACAAGAAAACACTTCTTAAAGTTATAAAAAAACACCTTATAGTGTAACCTAATGTACCTTATTTTAAAATCACTTAAAACAATACATTCTGCATTTTACACATTTTTTCAAAGAAAGTCTTGCATATTTCCCGTTCCGCCCCACCCACGGGGCAGAATGGGATAAGGCTACTTTTTGTTAAATTATTGCATAAACGTTGTATTTGAATTACGAATATCGTATTAAACTATGACAAAATGTTGTACAAAAGGCACTTCAGTCTAAGGAATGTGTAATTTAAACAATTAAAAAGTCATTCTTCAAAATAAAATGTACAATGCTTAATAACCACCAAACCACTAACTACTAGTCCTTTCGACGACAGTCACAAATCAGTATTTCCTCTTCATCTTCACTGTCTATGCCAGCACATGAACTGTGTGCCCGCTTGAAACGGAGTAGAAGTCCCCACAGTAGAGACACTCAGCACCCTCTCTCTCTCTCTCTGATTCCCTCTTATCCATCATCTTCTTCCTTTTATTTTTCTTAAGGTCTTTGATGTCCTCTGTTTTGGTTTTTTGTTCAGTTTGATATTTTTGCCTTAAGCTGCATTGCACCTGACGTCTCTGTCCTGACATTGTTCATATTTGTGCACCCTCCTCCTTTCTGTATGCCTACTTTACGTGTGACAGCAATCTGCAGTTCCTTCTTATAACGAGAATCTGTTAATATGACGGTTTTTCTTTTGCGTCTTGTAGTCCGTCGAGTATTTTGACAGATTACTGGGATTGGAATGACAGCCTCGAGCGATATCTGGAAAGCTGAGTTGTTCGGCGAACATAGTTGGTTGGGGAGTTAAACTGTGGAACTACTACTTTGTTGAATCCCATTGCTCGAGCACCAGAAGTATTTTCTGGCTTGCTAATAGACAGTGTAGAATGCCTCGTAATAAATCCTTTAACTCAGTCTTGTCCAGCTACACAAGTTTGTTTGTCAAATCTGTGTGATAAGCCATTTCTTTCGGCTAGTTGATAGGCTAGTGATCTGAGATCTTTCATTCTTAGACCAAAACGTCTGCTTTCCATTGACTTGAGATATGTTACCAGCTCATGTTCTTCTTCTGCAGTGAACACCTTTTTAAATTTCCCATCTGATTTATCAATTATGTAGTCAGGATTATTCGTAGCTTTAGGCACATATCTTTCCAATGTTGACTTCGGTACGTTGAACTGCTTAGATGCTTTTAAAAATCCCATTTGGGAAGATGAAACGGCTGAAACTGCCATTTCCATCGCTTTTACGTCCCATTGCTGTCAATCAGTCTTTTTCATGTACGTTAGCACCATCTGGAACAGTAAGAGGGAAAGAAAAAAGAATACAGTTTGCTTCCTACTTGCATCAAAATATGACGGGGCAGAACGGGACTCTATCCCAATCTGCCCCGTCCTGTTCCGCCCCAAGAGCACTTTTGAGGTTAACAGCTTTTATGGAGTGTAATAACTGACATATTTAAACGCATTAAATAACTAAAGTATAACAAATGCCATGCACTTTAAGGGAATGTGTCATTTTAGGGTATACAATTAACAATTAACAGCTTACCTGGCGTTGAAATTCACCAAACGTTAGAACAACGCAAGCGGTAACGTGACGGACAACAATTCTCTTAGATCTCGCATTTCAAACTAAATAAAAATGGCTGCCCTAACTTCCCTTCCATTCGGAGAACTGGTTACATGCCCATACAACAGGTTGCAGCACTGTGTAGTCTAGAAAAGAGCAATTTCCCATTGTGCCCCGCTATCCCGTTCTGCCCCGAATTCCCATAGCTGAATCTCACACTCTAGGATTTAGATTTAGAGATTGACCACTCGCCTTCCTTCAGCATCACTCAGTTTTACAATATAAGAACGGACAAGTAAAACTTTCTGGTACCAGGTGATATAGCAGAACTGGAAATGGAAATGAGCGTTTGGCGTCATTGGCCGGGAGGCCCCTCGCGGGGCAGGTCCGGCCGCCTTGGCGCAGGTCTTATTACATTCGGCGCCACATTGGGCGACCTGCACGCCGGATGGGGATGAAATGATGATGAACACAACACAACACCCAGTCCCTGAGCGGAGAAAATCTCCGACCCAGCCGGGAATCGAACCCGGGCCCGGAGGACGGCAATCCGTCACGCTGACCACTCAGCTACTGGGGCGGAACTGCAACAGGTTAACACAATTTCGCCGCATTTGCAATAAGTAGAAAATTTTTGGTCACATAATCCGCACTACCGAGCTTAATAAAACAATCCTGTTAATGGTTTAGAGAGCCCAGGCTGGACCAACTCCACCAGGAGCAACCACAAACAACACAGATGAATCGTTGAAACTCACACCAAAACTTTTCACCGACCACAACTGCAATATTTACCGAATATAGGGTCGTATTTCCTTATTCATTTTTCTCACCCAATGACCAACGCAACAAACAGCAAACATGTAATTAGAAGGAAAGTTCATCAAGGCAGGCGGAATCTAGTCACACAAATCAAGTGATTTAGGTAGTGAGATGACAATTAGCGGGTAACAGATTCTCTCAGAGGTCCCCCCAGTTAACGAGCATTGCCCAAGTCAGCACGCCTTGCAAGACATTCGCTGTAATTAAGAGGAGTAATTGCAATTAGAACAGCGCTACTGCACTGCTGAATGTAAGCAACCACTTCAAAAGCTACTCGCTGGGTATTAACGGAGAGACGTGAACATTCAGCTAGAGGTTCCATGACGGCTCATAGAGTAGGATTCTGGCACAGATGGCGGTTTGTGGCACTAGTCCTTAGGTCGTGGTGGAAAAGGTCCCTCTTACCACCACTGTACCGCACGTCTCTTGTCAAGAGCGCAGCCTTCAACCCGGGACCCCCAGCTGCTTCGACACCCAATGAGCTTACCTGCTAGGCAGCACCTGCCTCCTCTGCGGATTGTCTGCGAGCAAGCGAGCTCGCCAAAGACCTTTTAGAAGCCACTCGTGGTGGTCCTTTAGCCAAAGATAAGTGTGCACTAAAACCTGTCACGACAGTTCGATTCACGACACGGCTCAAGAGTGTTTAAATTTTATTTCAGAGTACTGATTGTTTCATCCGCCCCAAAGGTCTCTTTCATTTTGTGACTGTCACGTGCTAGTTTCGAATCTCATGCGTAACTATTCGATGAGTCCAAATTGTCCTAATTCTATTGTTCAGTCTGAATATGGGAAAAGCAAGAAGATGAAACACAGCTTTAGTATGTTCAGCACATAGAGTTCTCCTATCGAACAGTATCAATGTGACTATCTTAACATTATTATCCTACGAAAGAGCCGTTTTAAAAAATGTCATATACTTCAACACATATTATGTTCCTGAGGCTTGATATGCAGCCTAGGACAATGGCATCAAGCCTGTTAACAAGAATATGACCTCCTCACAGAGGCTCACACACAGATAGTACAAGCTAACAGAATGTTCTGAACTGGTAAAAGTCACATGAACAAAGGATGTCTAACATATAAATCCACTAAATTTGACAGGAAAGAACAAAGTAAGGCCAACAATCCAAGAATCCGCTAAAATATGACGTCAGTTACACTGTCTAAAAAGAAAAAAAAAATGTAGCATCCAGAAGGAGAGAAGTAAACGAAATAAAACTTCACGGTTGGCTTGTATATTGGCACTAGGACCCAGCTTGTAAGATGGTGTTTTTACCGCCTTCCATGGGCAACATATACGGTGACAGTCCATTTTATCACCTTCCATGTGCATCTCCCCGACGATAAGGAGGCCGTCGTCACGACGCAACATTTTTCTTTAAAAGCCAGTTTGCAGATCCGTGTCGCAGGGCAGGGATGGGTCATAAATATCACAGCCACAAGCGACGCAGCGTGGGTCTTGACAGAGTCACGTAGCTTGTTTCACCACAGAAAGCCAACGGCGCGTTTACGGTCTCAGATGTCGAAGGGAGAGGCGATAGTAATTGTTTGGGCACCATTTTCGGAGGCGGAGAAGGAAGTACGTAGTTAAAACAGCATGCGGCAGTCACGTGAACAGTACATGGGTGTATAAATATGTATATGAATGTCATTAGAGGCCTGGTACTCTCGTAGAATGCTCTCTCATTGACGGAACAGTCTGAAAATTTCGAGAGAAGGGAGACTGCACCCTTTACGTCATTTTCTTACGGGGGTGAAGTTAACGGGTAGGACGACTGAAAGTAATGTTTTGAGAGTGGGAGAAATAATTCCTGTTCATAGCAGTTTGGTTAGCAGACTCCAGTTTTGGATGGAGGTTATGTTCTTCAAAAAGAGGGTAGAGGTAGCTCGATAGGTGCAATTTGCAGACAAGAAAGAGCTCTCTCTCCAAAACGTTGTGTTGATACATGGAGTGCTTGACGCTCCGTGGGGAGTGGAGAGAGGTTTATTCTGTGGTCGCTTTGATCACAATGGACTCTAAATGGATCATTGTTAAATAATCTGAGAGTCTTGTATATTCTCCAAGTGCAGAGATGGAGAAGAGTTCTGATAGTTAATACATTCTTGCGAGAACTACGAAGGAATCACACCTCCAACCAGGTCAGTGTACTCAGCCATTGCAGACAGACTACGGATAAACAGTGCTCTGCTTCGCAGAAGAACTCGGTAAGAGTATATGACTGACACTACTTTCAAAAATTAGCAGTTTTATAGATTTACAGGCAGCACGGAGTAGATCTAGTCGTCTGGCATCCCGCACATCCGTCACACCATGCAGCAAAGGTAAATGACGCATTGCAAATTCCAATTGCGCAGGGAGTACGTCACAAATGTGCCTCTTCACCCAGTTTAGTGTTTAGTTTGGAGTAGTATACTAATCGGTCCTTTGTGTTGCGTTCAGCCAAGCATGATTGTAATGTTGAATGTCAGTTAGAAACAACTGTCCAACTACGTTAATTAATGTTGTTTAAGTATTGTGCGTTGCATAATTCATTTCTGCAGTGTTTACTTCTATTCTTACTTGTTTGTTTTAACTTATCGGGTAGCAAAGAATTGTCTCTATAACTATCTGACACTTGTATCGAGTTTCATGTGACTTCTCTTTAAATTTAATTATCAGCAAACCATTTCTATCCTGAATCATTTTGTAAAAAACATAATAATAAAAGCAATATAATAGTATAGGGAACGGATTGTTTGTTCTAGAAGTAGGCTACCTACTCTCATTAAATTAAATTACCCGGTAGAGAAAATCTTCCAGAAATCCACAAATAGTCGTTCTTCTAACGTCTAACCAATTCTGCTATTGGTTGATTGGTTGGTTTGAGGAAGGAGACCAGACAGCGTGGTCATCGGTCTCATCGGATTTAGGGAAGGATTGGGAAGGAAGTCGGCCGTGCCCTTTCAGAGGAACCATCCCGGCATTTGCCTGGAGTGATTTAGGGAAATCACGGAAAACCTAAATCAGGATGGCCGGACGCGGGATTGAACCGTCGTCCTCCCGAATGCGAGTCCAGTGTCTAATTCTGCTATTCATGCTCCCTACCTGGCGGGGCCAGAAGCCAGAACATAAAAATTTCTACACACACTCAGAGCGGTCCTTGCTTGCCAAATGGTGGGGGGAACAGACTGTAAGAATCATCGGTATGCTAGGTCACATCCAAGCTGGTCGTATGAATGTTATGTCTGGGGGAGGTCTGGGATCTTGGTGGCCGCGGAAGTACCTCAGCGTCACGCAGACAATTCATAGCGGCACTTACACAGTGTGAACAAGCATTGTCATGATGAATAGTGGCACCGTGATAGTGTCACACGAAAGATAAACGTGAAAACGCAGGATGTACAATACGTGACGTATCACTGTACCGTCAGAGATCTCTCAGACACTACCAGCCCTGACGTTAGGTCATGCACAAAGGCTCTATACATCTTGATGCCAAAACAATGGAAGATTGAGGTCTCTTCCCAGTTTGTCGCCATACTCGCCAACGGTGGTCGTCCAGGGCTAGTGCACAAACGTGATTCATTACACAACACAGTGCGACACCATTCGACAGCAGCCCTTGCTTCCCAAATCACGACAGCACTCCAAATGCAGCCATTTGTATTGTGGTATTAACGGCAGCCTACACATGGGACGTTCATTCCCTAGTCTCCGACCAGTGATACGGGATGAACAGAATGCTTTGAGGAGTCCATTACTTGTTCTACGATGCCAGACGCGCATGTGAAGGAACTGCGATGTGCCTGGTACACAACACGGCGATTCAACGTTGTGTTGCTCAGATGTGATCGATGGGAACCCTGAAGACGAGCATGACTGCCTTCGCATTTTCATACCGTCAAACATAGGGCCGTTGTCACATCCGCGTGCCTCGCATGCTGGATATTACACGTTTCGAGCAGGTGGCCAAATAGAGAACCTCAATGAGGTCCTTTTCAAACTTTTTCAGATGCCGATGACGCCATCCCACGGGAGTACGTGGCATCTCTGCGTCCTTCACCGTGATCATACAACATCTGACGCTGTTCACGCCACTTAGATATCCTACCAGACCTGATAACAACACTAAGCACGAAAAACACTCATGCGCCCTTGTGCTCTTTCTACCCGTAACAGAGAATTGCAATACTAATCATTTTCATACCCGCCAATGGTTTGTGGGTGTGCGGAGTTTCATTGACAACTGACCATGTCTTCTGAGTGTTTCGCTTTTTTTGTCAGTGAGTGTATGTCTGCTCGCCTCTAAATTACAATGCTCCTCAGAAATATAAGATAGGAATATTCTTCCTCAGAAAACGTAATAATGTCTAAAGCCGACAATTCTATAATAATGTAACCTATTAATTAGTAAGTGACGAACATTACGGTTCTATGTTGCGAGTACTTCAGGTCGTTAGCTTTGGGATTTATACAAGAAGGGGAAAGAAATTGTTCGCGTTTCTTTCATAAAATGAAAAGCTACTGATTTAGTGAAACCATCAGAAAACAAGACATCTGCTGCCAAAAGGTTACCTGAAACACGTTCCACCTATTGCGAATTCAGTAGCTTAGCTTCTCCAACAACTCGCTCTGAATCTATATTAGGAATTCCTAAGTTATACTAATTTCCAAACTCCGAGACGCTCTTACGATAGGAAATAAAATGAGTGCAGATTCAGAGTAAACGAACACTACGTGACCAGTAAGAAATGTACTGAAAGGAAATCCTACTGCCTCACACGAAGAGACATGACATGAAAATTTCACGAGCCCGGAACATAGGCGAATAGAGTTCTCCACTTTAGACAATTTTTTTTCTCTGTAATGTTCTTAGGAACATCGAGGCTTGTTCACAGTTGGCTGTTAACGGCAGCGATTAATGTGGATTCCGGTCAACGAGGGTCAAATCAGCTAACTGTTGCTAATTCCGTAGCATCTGGCTTTTTTGTCCTCGGATGAAGCTACTGTTTTTTTTTTTTTTTTTTTTTTTTTTTTTTTTTTTTTTTTTTTTACTTGTCACTGATAATAAACGAACAGGATAAAGTATAAATTTGTTCCTCTATTGGAAACTGCCAAAATTTTTGTTTTCATATACTTATCCAAAATACAATAGAAAGGCACTTAAATATTTCCAATATTGAAAAGTATTACTACAGGACACGTTCACACTTCATCATTTTATTTCGCGGTCAACTGAGTGTGTTTTTGTACAATGTACAGAAGGGGAAAAAAAAGAGAGAAGAAAATGGTAGTAGCTGAAATTTGAATTGCCCTCATTGTTGAGGAGGAGCCAGTCACATTAGGACGTGGTGTACATACCTGCTGATAAAGTATTAGAACACTTGTAACTGTAGGTGTAGTAGAAGGATTAACACCTTTTTGACAACATAACTATACAACTCATTTCGTGATGTGGAGTCAAGAGCAGAAGTATCTAAACGCCGGGAACTGTACCATGTTCCATAATCCATTCATAACTAAGTGGCACAGTTCGCAGTATAGTAGGCAACTGCATGAGACAAGGTTTTGTTCGTATCTAACTTAGTGCATTTTCTTTGCGCTACCCCGTTAATTTGTGTAATCAACAGAAATTACGAATTTAATAGAATTAACAGTTTACGATTCTTATCAAGGTATTTTCGGCCCTCAAAAAGATACAGCATGTGGTTTCTTCACCACTTAACATTCCGTCCGAAGTCTGTGAGGTAGGTGATAAACCCCTCATTTTCTGCCTCCTCCTCCCAGGCAGCATTCCCGAAATCTTCACAGGCTCTTGGTGCGAGGTCAGGCCAGTTTTCTCCCGTAGTTCATTTATTTCTGTCCATACGTTTTCAGTAGGATTTAGTTCTGATACAGAAGGAGGGCAAGCGAGGAAAAGCTCATTCTGTTTTGCAAATCACGGCAGCATCATCGCTGACATCTGTATAGGCGACCAGTACTGCTGGAAACTGTTTACTCCTTCAGTGTATAGATAGCGCACTGATGGGACAATAACATTACTCACAATATGGTCACACTCCCCATCATCAAGTCGACCATCTATACAGTGATGCATTCCAAGTCCACGGAAGCACATCCAGCCCCAAACTGCCACAGACACAAGACACAAGACCATTGGAGATGTCTTATGGAAGTATTTGGGGACGAAACGGGCACCTTGAAACCTGTATGCTCGTAATTGGCCACCATACGCTTTGGGAAACACCGAATCATTGGAAACTGATTTTCCATTCCACCGGCCAAAACAGACACTGACCTCTCAAACCATATCGGTAGAGTCGATAATCAGCACGGGTGATGGTGATGACTTATGGTGGAGGGCGCTAAACAGCTAGGTCATTAGCGCCCTTGCATTAACGTTATACTGAAGAAGATTTTCATAATCTATAGAAGGAGATTAATAAACTGGAAAACAACGTTTGATTCCACCACAGGAAACATAAAGCAACACCAGGAAGGTGAGGTTCAGAAAAGCCCGTAATAAGGCCCCAGCGAGACACAGCGGGATAACTAAATGAAATCATGGAGAAAATACCTGTAAAGATGCTGTTAAGAAAGAGACAAATAAGCGTGACTGGATGACGACTTAGAAACAATTACGTGACCCAGCCACTCTGTGACACATTAAGATTGCACACCAAGAATTTTGGGAAGAATTCCGGCCACCGCACAAAATTTTAAGACACGAACAACACTGGCCTCGTTATCAGTTAAAATAGAGGAAAGATCCTGTAGGAGACCCAATTCAACTTTCAGGTAGTCATATAAAACGCACTCACTTAAAATATGTCGTACTGACAGCTGTGTACAGCATCTCTGACATACTGGGGTCTCCTCCAGACGTAAGAGGAAGCCTGTGTCATTGGACAATGTCCCACTCTAAGCTGAGTAAGGGATAATTCTTCACACCGTCGCGAGCGGAAGGAGGTGATCCATGGTCGCACTGGAGTCTTGATGGAACGTAGTTTATTGTTCCTCACTTCCAGCCACTGGGACACACACCGACATATGGCCTTCCTGGTCACAAATGAAGTGACTGCCTTCAAAGGGACTGAACAGCTGGCAGGAGGAGGAAGAGAGCAAGCCTCCTTAGCAGCGAGTTCGTAGCTCTGGATCCTCTTCTTGATGGCCGTAGGTCTGCTAAGTAGTTGGGTCTCCCGAACCTCCGCCGAACAGTGTCACCGACACGGGAGCTGCAGTACTGTTGTATGTTTCAGCATACCTCCCTTTGTGGTGGCGTATTGGTAAGTTCATTATACCGTACAGGTGCTCAGGAACGTCATGCCGTGCCCTGGCCACCGACGCTGTCAGGTTACCTTCCTCCACTAGTGAATGACGCTGTCACGAATAGCCAGTTGACGACGATGCAAGGCACATGGATAATGTGACTGCGGGAAATAAGCTGCGCGTCATCAAAATATGCATCATATAATACAATGGAAGGCTCCGCAGAGAACAAAGTAACGAACCTGAGGAATGTGTCTCCTATGGCGAAAGAAAAAGAAAAGTGATTAGCATGGATTCGAATGTGGGACACTTTAGATGTATAATTATAAAGCTTGCAATTTACACTGGCCATTGACAAAATATTTAGATTCAGTTCACATGCACTATATCTATAGTTAATACCAGCATATTCTATTTGCAGAAAACAGTTTCTGCCTTTTTGCAAGAGATCTGGATTAGTGACAAGATGAATTTCCAATAATTTTTGAAGTATTATTTCCTCTTCTACATGTTCTCAAGGTAAAGAGGAAAATATGGCATCTTACATTTCATTCACGTCAGTGCCGTACCGGACTTCAAGTCTGACTGCGATTTCCGCTGGTCAGTTTTTGTGCTATCAAGTGTACATAAATACAACAGGTGACAGAAGTCATGAAATAGCTCCTAATATCGTGCCGGACCTCCTTTTTCCTGGCTTAGTGGGACGTGGTGTGGATTCAATACGTCGTTGGAAGTATCTGCAAAATATTTTGAACCATGCTGCTTCTAAAAAATGGTTCAAATGGCTCTGAGCACTATGCGACTTAACTTCTGAGGTCATTAGTCGCCTAGAACTTAGAACTAATTAAACCTAACTATCCTAAGGACATCACACACACCCATGCCCGAGGCAGGATTCGAACCTGTGACCGTAGCGGTCGCTCGGTTCCAGACTGTAGCGCCTAGAACCGCACGGCCACTGGGGCCGGCCCATGCTGCTTCTACATGCGTCCATAATTGCAGAATTTTGTTTACCAACTTACTTATCGATTATCTCCCATAAATGTTCGATGGGATTCACGTCGGGCGATCTGGGTGGCAAAATCATCCCTCAAACTAACCGCAATGTTCTTCACACCAGTAGCGATGAACTGTAGCCCGGTGATATTATACACTCTCATCCATAAAAATGGAGTTTATGAATGGCTGAAAATGGTCTCGAAGTAGCCGAACTTAACCATTTCCAGTCAATGATTGGTTCAGTTTGACCAGAGGACCCAGTCCATTCCATGTAAACACAGTGCACACCATTACGGAACTGCCACCACCTGGCACACTATCTTGATGACACCTTGGGGTCCATGGCTTCGTGGGGCCTGCGCCACATTCGAAACCTACCATAAACTCTTACCAACTGAAATCGGGACACATCTGACCAGTGTTGCTTGTCTGTTAGCACTGACAACTCTACAGAAACACTGCTGCTCCGGTCGTTAAATGAAGGCCCTCAGCCACTGTGTTGTCCATGGCGAGGGGCAATGCATGAATTCTGGTATTCCCGGCACTCTCTTCACACTGTCAATCTGGGAATATTGAATTGCCTAACGATTTCCGAAAAGGAATGTCCCATGCGTCTAGCTCCAACTACCATTCCGGGTTCAAAGTCTGTCAATTCCCGTCATGCTGCCATAAATTCACGTCGGAAGCCTTTTCACATGAGTCGCCTGAGTACAAATGACGGCTGCTCCAACGCAGTGCCGTTTTATAACCTATGAAAGCGATACTACCGCCATCTGTATATGTGCATATTGCTATCCCAAGGCTATCGTCACCTCAGTGTATAAGTTAGACGCCACATATTACTGATCCTTCATATTGTGCATATCAACGAGCTATCTTTTCATACGGTGACAAGAGTAGCTACAAAACGACAATTTCTACTTTACAACAAGCTAAAAGGGAGAAACCAGTGATCGCCCAAAAGCGTTGTGGAAATTTTAAACAGTACCCAGAAAAAACGGACGAAACGTTCAGGTTGAAAGTGTGGTAATCAGGGCAGACGTTTCTCACATTTACTGCCCGTGAAGTGCTCTCGAGAGGTGATACATCAGTGTCAACCGGATAGGAGCTGATGTGCGATATTGTTTCGAAACACTGGTGTTATGCAAGGTCCAGACAATGGTTTTCAAAAAGCACTTTCCGGCTAAGTGATTATCTTTTCTTATCAGTCGAGTGTAAGAAGTCACTGTAAAAATTAGAAACACAGTTGCGCAATCGATCGTAATATTTTCATTGGAATGTTTGTTTGGACAGAGACTTTCTAGTAGTACATTTTGCGATTTCAGATAAAGATAGTATTCTATCCAGTCTACAACATGACAGCCATAAACATTTTGCCTGTCTGTTGTCATCAGAAATATTGATTAGTACTAATTACCTTATGTATAGAAGGTAGTAACGTCCTGACGTTTCATAAACACAGTTACGAGACAGATTTCAATTTCTGTTGTCGTGAGTGTGCTCTTAGTGATAGGTTCGACATTTCTACTGGCAAGGGAACAATAGTTCAGCCACATAAGATGATGCATCTTAATGTATCAGCATGTTTGTTTAGTTAAACGGAATGGCAGTTCCCTTTGAGTAATTAGCTTTATAGTCAAGAGGGTTACTGAAATAATATTCTCTAGTATGTTAGTGGAGATGTGCTATCATTGTCTCTCTATGGCCAGAGATTAGCCTGTCATGTGAAAAACGTAAATGAGAGCTCGGACAGTGTGATTTGTTTTTATTGTAATGGTAGGTATGAAAAAGATGTAAATTATAACTGCGTAATTAATTACAATATGATCAAACTCTTAACAGTGTCGTCTGTGCTTCCACTGCTAGTAATTTCTATCCATAGGAGTCTGACCCGGTGATAAGATTTTTAACGAATGATTCAGGTATCCTAATACACGCGGTCACACTCAAACCGCCCTGATTTCAAAGACCCAGGAGAGAAAAACCACAGCAGATACGACAATGAAAAATTCACCACATTGTAGAGCATCTCAAAGAATTCATATTCCAAAGTCAGAAGCGCCAATTATCGTCGCCAGAGTGCAACATGGTCGCATGAAGTGAAAATGGCGATTCCACAGCAGCGCACACAAGCAGTCGTGTGGTCTGCAGAAGCAAAATCTCCGGTTGCTGTGCAAAGTAATTATCGTCGTGTGTATGAATGTGATCCACCTGATGTGAAAACAATTAAAGAGTGGTATAGGAAGTTTTTGGCAGCAGGAAGTGTTCTGAAACATTCTGTCAGTGCACATTACAGAGTTTCAGAAGAGACAGTGGAGGATATCAAACAAACTTTTCTCAGAAGCCCACGTAAGTCAAAAGTCAGGAAGGGTTAATAGGCATAATGTTCAGATTTGGGGTTCGCAAAATCCGCACGTTGTCATTGAACATGTTCGAGATAGCCCTAAACTAAACGTCTGGTGCAGGCTAATGCACGACAGGTTTGTTGGACTGTTCTTCTTTGCCGAACAAACAGTGAATGGGTCAGTGTATCTGGACATTTTGGAGCAGTTTGTGTATCCTCAGATACAAGACTTGCAACCCAACATCATTTTTCAACAACATGGAGCTCCGCCGCATTGGTCCACGACTGTTCGCAAGTTCCTGGATAGGAAATTTCCCAATCGTTGGATCGGACGCGGAGGACCCATTGCCTGGCCACTACGTTCACCCGACATTACGCAACTTGATTTCTTCACATGGGGATTCGTGAAGGACCGCGTGCATGCGACCAAAGTGGACGATATTCCTACGTTGCGACATCGTATCACTAATGCGAGTGCAACAATAACAGAGGAAATGTTACAAAGATCTTGGCAAGAAACTGAATATAGACTCGATATTCTTCGTGCTACAAATGGTTCACATGTAGAGGTGTATTGATGATAAATAAATAAATTCTTTGAGATGCTCTACAATGTGGTGCATTTTTCATTGTCGTAACTACTGTGTTTTTTTCCTGGGTCTTTGGAGTCAGGGAGGTTTTAATGAGACTCCCTGTAGTTTTCCGCTGCCAAGTGCTGACGTATGCTGTCACTCTTTCTTCCAAAATACCTATTCATGTATGAATATTAGTACTTTGTATTTATTAAAGGACTTATATGTGATGCCATCTCTCTGTTATATTGTATCTAAATAACTAATGTTTCCATCATTTAGTCATTATGGACTGTCTCAAAATTACCACAAGATAGTACACACATTTCAGTAGTGGAAGGTACCAAACTTACATATCGAGAAATAAACACATTCCATGTTTATACAACTTTATTTTGTCCAGTAGTTCTTATGAAGACTGCCAGCTTAAAAATTTGAAAGTAACAATAAAGGTCAGCTATGGGAAAACAATACTTCTTTATTACATTTACAGTTTAAACATTAAGATAGGTACAGGCTCTCCATGGAATACAACATTTAACAACAGCTTCAAAAATAGCTGCCAGGTCTGGCCTTCCAGAATGTTCTCTTCTCAGTGGATCACACTATTCAGTGATCTAAACCACACATAAGGAACAGCTAACAACACATGACTTAAAATGAAATAAGCAGTTACATTCTTTACACTCTAAGTGAAGGAGGAACACCTTCTCCGGTAATGCGATCTGACAACCAAGTAACGGAACTAACACATTTGTTAAATTAGAGCTCCCTATGCATAAAATTCTGCTCTTAAATAATAAGGTTTTGCCATATGTGGACAAAATATTTCGCATTAAAAGTTTACAACAAATTTCCTAGAGCATGATTTCAAAAGCACCTTGCGAGAATCACAGTTTAGCAAAAATTTCTTTTTCTCTTATGAAAATAGATCTCTAATATTAACCAAAAACAGAGCAATAAAATAAAAATGTATTTGCTTTCAAAACAATTTTAAAAAATTAACAAGAAATAATGTGCCCGGTCATATAATTTTTAAAAGCAGTGCATCAATAAGCATCACCATGTGGACACAAAACTTAACGGCACTCAGCCAAAAGAAAACACTGAAACATCGGGGAACCGCCTGACCACACGGAGTACCACTCACAATATAGAGTTGAACACAATGCTCTCAAACAACGTCGGACTAATGCTCTCAAACAACGTCAGACTACTAAACAAGATTAATTGGTGTCGTGCATTAATACCAAAAGTGACAAGTGTTTGCGTATCGAACCGTTAGTCTCGCCGTTTACTCGTTTGGGTTATCTCTCCTTTTGTTACGATGAAAATCTACAAGCACCATTGCGAAATCCAAATTTCCAAATAACGCGAGTCATTCTTGTTGTGCCCATTGAACTTCAGATACAAAAGACAGCACTTTCATCAGAGCATGTACAACTCGCAATCTCGTCTGCGAATTATCTGGACTAGCAAACATAACATTTTCGTGTCACTACTCAGTTTAAAGTCCAAACACAACTCGAACTCCACTTCACTCGCAGGTGTCCCCGCAAACATCTGCTACAAATTCTACCACCGTACTTCGACCAAGGTTACACTGTGCCAACCCAGCGACATTAGCTCCACGTGTGAACAACTTACCTGCTGTCCTACAACACTGACTCGCTGTGGCATTCGCTGGAAGTGACAAGCCCATTAGATTTAAGGCTTCTTAGCACGATCCAGTTTCAACCTACCGGGCTCCTGGAAATATATTGCCAAGAGACGCGGCCACCGAATCCTTGAATATCGCTAGTGAACTGGCTCCCATTGCAAGCACTTCGTGATTTGGAGCATAATTTAGAATGTCTCACGTTTATTGTGTGTACACATTTTGACATATAGATGCTGTCGTGAGCTCGGAAGTTGTCTATAACACACATCATGTGTTTATTCAAGAGTATTGGTCTTTTGGATATTGACTTTCTGAGCAACGTAAACATTGCCTGACTAGTGTCCACCTTCAGTGTGAAGGCATTTTCGTAACGGAATCGTGTGCTTCATTTTATTTCTGACGCTAGGTTACTGGAGTACGGTCTGACGTGTACAAGTTGGCTCTAAATTATTGCTTTCCAATGCTCTTTGAAATTGGATTCTGAGTGCTGGAGTATTCTTTTTGTAGGGGCACCTGTCAACTCAGCACCAGCTAGTGGAGACCCGTATTTATTTGGAAGATCTCATGGCTTCTGGTAAATTCGAAGAACTGCTTTCTCGCATAACGAAGCACTCACTCTCCCTAGCTGTCACGTGCGGAGGCTTGTATGTGCCAGCCATGTGTGGAGTCTAGAGACTCTGTAAAGTAGGACTATCAGCAGAAATCCAAATTGTTTAAATAAAGTGCAGTTCTTTAAATCAAATTCTTTACATAAAGTGCTGGATACTCGAAACGCTGTATGTAATATCAAAGCTTGTGTGCATGTACGTGTGTGAAAGAACTGTTCCACAATATGCGTCGTTGTAAATTGTTTCAATTCCAGAACTGCCGTGGTTCAAAATGGTCCAAATGGCTCTGAGAACTATGGGACTTAACTTCTGAGGTCATCAGTCCCCTAGAACTTCGAACTACGTAAACCTAACTAACCTAAGGACATCACGATACATCACATACATGCCCGAGGCAGGTTTCGAATCTGCGACCGTAGCGGTCGCGCGGTTCCAGACTGTAGCGCCTAGAACCGCTCGGCCACCCCGGCCGGCAGAACTGCAGTGTCTCACAATATTTGTGACAGGACTTTTCACATGTTTACGTGTGTAAGAGCTGCTAATGCTTGGCGATTGGACGTGCCTAATGTACCCGAACCAGAGATGGATGCAGATATCTATCTTCTTGTGTTCATACATAAATTAAATTTCCTCATCACGGTTTCCGTCTGTTTGGGATAATCTTAGTAACTACTGTTGGAATTTTCACACAGATTTCAATATTAGATAGAATGATTTACAACGAAAGTTTATGTATACAATTCATAAATTTGTCATGCGTATTGGTTTAACTACGATGATTCAAGACCCCCTACCGCTGTGAAAACGATACCATCGCCGTCTAGTAGTGAATGGCAGAATTCCTTGGAACTATCGAAACATATGGGATGTCGGATGCTTGACGGCAGGCAGGAATAAGCTACTTCAACTGGTAGACCGGTGCGAGCTACCGCCGACTTCCAAAGCTGATATGAACAGATTTTCTGGTACATACAATTTGTGCTTCCTGAGAACTACCCTTGCATTCACTGCTGAAATCGATTAAATTATGTGAAAGTGATGATGTTCAGCTACCTAATGCTGATCTATAAATTTTAATCGAAACACTATGCAGTGGCCCATAAACAAAATTACCGCTATGCCAGGCAAATCGTCTGCGGGTTATTAGCCTGATCTATGTCTGTATTAATAAAAAAAACTGTGAAATCGTCTGATCTGTGTTTGAATACTTAAATAACCAAAATTACTAGACGAATTTTCATGGGGTTTTCACAAGTAAGCTGATCGTAGCTTGGCGCAATATACAGTCTCATTTCTTCAAAATCGGACCACGGAAAAAATATATCGTGATTTAAATTTTTATCTAAAACTGTCTTGTCTGTTTGTTTGTTAGTTTAAAATCGCAAATATCCTAACTTAAAAGACGAGTTTTCATGGAGTTTTTTCAAGTAACTTGAGCATAGCTTGGTGCAACATACAGGCTTCATTTCATCAAACTCGTATCGTAGTTAAAATTTTTATCTAAAACCGTCTGCTCAACTTAGAAGTTCGGATGTTTAATAATCACGGCTCATTACACCAAAGAGCCGAGAGACGACACTCTTAGCTTTCATAACTCACTGACAGTGCTTTTTCCGAAGTTTACATCAGCGGCAAAAATAATTGTCTTTACGAATGTAAACTAACGGCAGATTTACTTGGCTAGGATATAAGGATGATTGATTTCGGTCTTTGTATTAAAAACTTCAAGATATTGCTTTTTTCCGATAGATTTTATTTAAGTTTGCTTTGTGATTTGGTGCCAACTCATAACAGATTACGATTTTTTAGAATAAAACAGTCACAGTGACTTTAAGTTACTTTACTCCAATGTAACATCATAGAAGCGGAAATTTTGACGAAAAAGGTGCGGGCGAGTAAGTTTTTATGCATCGAATCCCGAGTATTGTTAACAATTTACCATTTCGCTTCAAACGTGTACAAGTCCCTGTAGGCTTTTGCTATGACCATAAACAATAGACAAGGCCGGACGCTACGAATTGTGGACGTGGATCGAGGTGTCACTTCCTTTTAGCTCGACCGCGTCCAAATGGCTCTCTACCGTGTTATTGAAGCAAACAAGATCTCGTGCATGTCCCCAACCATGCTGTAAGTAGGTTGTTTAGGTTTTTATGTTGGTGGCGCCATGTAGCGCTCTGTATTAAAATCGTTGACAGCGCTGTGTTCAGTCTGTGGCTGGATGGACTCAGTATTGGATTATTCGCTAGTGTAGTGTTGGACCCCCCCCCCCCCCCATGAACCATAGACCTTGCCGTTGGTGGGGAGGCTTGCGTGCCTCAGCGACACAGATAGCCGTACCGTAGGTGCTGAGAGGCCAGACAAACGTGTGGTTCCTGAAGAGGGGCAGCAGCCTTTTCAGTAGTTGCAAGGGCAACAGTCTGGATGATTGACTGATCTGGCCTTGTAACATTAACCAAAACGGCCTTGCTGTGCTGGTACTGCGAACGGCTGAAAAAAAGGGGAAACTACGGCCATAATTTTTCCCGAGGGCATGCACCTTTACTGTATGGTTAAATGATGATTGCGTCCTCTTGGGTAAAATTTTCCGGAGGTAAAATAGTCCCCCATTCGGATCTCTGGGAGGGGACTACTCAGGAGGACGTCGTTATCAGGAGAAAGAAAACTGGCGTTCTACGGATCGGAGCGTGGAATGTCAGATCCCTTAATCGGGCAGGTAGATTAGAAAATTTAAAAAGGGAAATGGATAGGTTAAAGTTAGATATAGTGGGAATTAGCGAAGTTCGGTGGCAGCAGGAACAAGACTTCTGGTCAGGTGAATACAGGGTTATAAATACAAAATCAAATAGGGGTAATGCAGGAGTTCGGGTAAGCTACTACAAACAACATAGTGAACGCATTATTGTGGCCAAGACAGACACGAAGCCCACGCCTACAACAATTGTACAAGTTTATATGCCAACTAGCTCTGCAGATGACGAAGAAATTGATGAAATGTATGATGAGATAAAAGAAATTATTCAGGTAGTGAAGGGAGACGAAAATTTAATAGTCATGGGTGATTGGAATTCGAGAGTAGGAAAAGGGAGAGAAGGAAACATAGTAGGTGAATATGGATTGGGGCTAAGAAATGAAAGAGGAAGCCGTCTGGTGGAATTTTGCACAGAGCATAACTTAATCATAGCTAACACTTGGTTCAAGAATCATGAAAGAAGGTTGTATACATGGAAGAACCCTGGAGATACTAGAAGATATCAGATAGATTATATAATGGTAAGACAGAGATTTAGGAACCAGGTTTTAAATTGTAAGACATTTCCAGGGGCAGATGTGGACTCTGACCACAATCTATTGGTTATTAACTGTAGATTAAAACTGAAGAAACTGCAAAATGGTGGGAATTTGAGGAGATGGGACCTGGATAAACTGAAAGAACCAGAGGTTGTAGAGAGTTTCAGGAAGAGCATAAAGCAACAATTGACAAGAAAGAGGGAAAGAAGTACAGTAGAAGAAGAATGGATAGCTTTGAGGGATGAAGTGGTGAAGGCAGCAGAGGATCAAGTAGGTAAAAAGACGAGGGCTAGTAGAAATCCTTGGGTGACAGAAGAAATACTGAATTTAATTGATGAAAGGAGAAAATATAAAAATGCAGTAAATGAAGCAGGCAAAAAGGAATACAAACGTCTCAAAAATGAGATTGACAGGAAGTGCAAAATGACTAAGCAGGCATGGCTAGAGGGCAAATGTAAGGATGTAGAGGCTTACCTCACTAGGGGGAAGATAGATACTGCCTACAGGAAAATTAAAGAGACCTTTGGAGAAAAGAGAACCACTTGTATTAATATCAAGAGCTCAGATGGAAACCCAGTTCTAAGCAAAGAAGGGAAAGCAGAAAGGTGGAAGGAGTATTCAGAGGGTCTATACAAGGGCGATGTTCTTGAGGATAATATTATAGAAATGGAAGAGGATGTAGATGAAGATGAAATGGGAGATATGATACTGCGTGAAAAATTTGATAGAGCACTGAAAGACCTAAGTCGAAACAAGGCCCCAGGAGTAGACAATATTCCGTTAGAACTACTGACAGCCTTGGGAGAGCCAGTCCTGACTAAACTCTACCATCTGGTGAGCAAGATGTATGAGACAGGCGAAATACCCTCAGACTTCAAGAAGAATATAATAATTCCAATCCCAAATAAAGCAGGCGTTGACAGATGTGAAAATTACCGAACTGTCAGTTTAATAAGTCACGGCTGCAAAATACTAACGCGAATTCTGTGCAGAAGAATGGAAAAACTGGTAGAAGCCGACCTCGGGGAAGATAAGTTTGGATTCCGTAGAAATATGGGAACACGTGAGGCAATACTGACCCTACGACTTATCTTAGAAGCTAGATTAAAAAAAGGCAAACCTACGTTTCTAGATTTGTAGACTTGGAGAAAGCTTTTGACAATGTTGACTGGAATAATCTGTTTCAAATCCTGAAGGTGGCAGGGGTAAAATATAGGGAGCGAAAGGCTATTTACAATTTGTACAGAAACCAGATGGCAGTTATAAGAGTCGAGGGACATGAAGGGGAAGCAGTGGTTGGGAAGGGAGTGAGACAGGGTTGTAGCCTCTCCCCCATGTTATTCAATATGTATGTAAAGGAAACAAAAGAAAAATTCGGAGTAGGTATTAAAATCCATGGAGAAGAAATAAAAACCTTGAGGTTCGCCGATGACATTGTAATTCTGTCAGAGACAGCAAAGGACTTGGAAGAGCAGTTGAACGGAAACGACAGTGTCTTGAAGGGAGGATATAAGATGAACATCAACAAAAGCAAAACAAGGATAATGGAATGTAGTCGAATTAAGTCAGGTGATGTTGAGGGAATTAGATTAGAAAATGAAACACTTAAAGTAGTAAGGGAGTTTTGCTATTTGGGGAGCAAAATAACTGATGATGGTCGAAGTAGAGAGGATATAAAATGTAGACTGGGAATGGCAAGGAAAGCGTTTCTGAAGAAGAGAAATTTGTTAACATCGAGTATAGATTTAAATTTCAGGAAGTCGTTTCTGAAAGTATTTGTATGGAGTGTAGGCATGTATGGAAGTGAAACATGGACGATAAATGGTTTGGACAAGAAGAGAATAGAGGCCTTTCAAATGTGGTGCTACAGAAGAATGCTGAAGGTTAGATGGGTAGATCACATAACTAATGAGGAGGTATTGAATAGGATGGGGAGAAGAGGAGTTTGTGGCACAACTTGACAAGAAGAAGGGACCGGTTGGTAGGACATGTGTTGAGGCATCAAGGGATCACCAATTTAATATTGGAGGGCAGTGTGGAGGGTAAAAATCGTAGAGGGAGACCAAGAGATGAATACACTAAACAGATTCAGAATGATGTAGGCTGCAGTACATATTGGGAGATGAAGAAGTTTGCACAGGATAGAGTAGCATTGAGAGCTGCATCAAACCAGTCTCAGGACTGAAGACCAGAACAACAACAGTGTTGGACAGTTGGATTTGAACAGCCCGTACCGTTGGACAGTTGGAGGTGAGCCGCCAGCAGTTTTGGATGTGGGGAGAGAGATGCCAGATTTTTGAGATGTTAATATTAGCGGACGATCTGGACGTCTGTCCGTCAGAAAAAGGAAATTTGTCAAAATAGAAGTCAAGAATTTACATATATATGATGACTTTTGAACACAATTAAGCTAAATACATTGTTTGTTCTCTTTCAAAATCTTTCATTTGCTAACTATATTTCTATCAGTAGTTAGTGCCTTCAGTAGTTAGAATCTTTTATTCAGCTGGCAGCATTTGTGCTCGCTGTATTGCAGTAGTTCGAGTAACGAAGGTTTTTGTGAGGTAAGTGATTCTTGAAAGGTATAGGTTATTATTAGTCAGGGCTGTTCTTTTGTAGGGATTATTAAAAGTCAGATTTCAATGCGCTAAAATTTTTTGTATCAGGTTAATGATGATCAGAATAAGTAATGTGAAAACTGTTTGAGTACGCTCAGTTTTACTCAGCTGTTTCGGTATCAAATAACGTAGAAGTTAACCAGCACAGCCATTCTTTTTCAGTAATTAGTGTAGTTATTGTTTATTGCTAGCGCCTAATTGGAGAGAGAATCTCCTTTGTTGTTGTAGTTTTTCATTGTTGTACAGTAAAACAGCTGTGACATGCATGCAGAATTGCATCAAAAAATTCTCAGCGTGCTTACAATTAATTAGATATTATTTTCAGTGTTATGTTAATGAGTTTTGTTATTTTTGCTCTTCAAATTGTGCTTTTCTGTGTTATCGTGTGAAATACGTGTTCATTATGGCGTGTGAAAAACGTAGTACTAGGCTCCAAAGTAAACTGAGAAATGATAGTGACGACGAGCGTAGCTTATCAGCACCACCGTGTAATGAATTAACACCGATTCAAAGTAGTAATTTGGTAATTGTACATAGGGAAATGTACCAGGCGATAAATAATGATGTAGACAGTGAACCAGCTAGTGAACTGGGTAGTACTGTTGATCGATCGGTCGGCAATAGCTCGCCTCAGGAATCCGAAATGACAGGACAAGATCTGGCGAATACTGTAGATTCAGGTTTTGCGTCATTATCCTTTTCTCAATCAAGTCAAGATACATTTTCAGCTTTTCAAAATGCGAATGTTGCCGGTTCAAATGCACTGCCTAATAGCACTGAGGAACATGTTTCAGACACCAGTGCATTGTTATTACAATCAATGCAACAAATGGGACATAGGCTTCAAAAGCTAGACACAACGCTTGAACAAAATCAGAAACAAGTGGGAGAAAAGCTTCAAAAGTTAGACACGATGGAACAAAATCTTCAAGAGTTACACACAATGCTTGAAGGCTTAGCTACTGAGTTGCATAACATCGAATCTGAACGTCAAAAAGTCTGTAATGACGTAAAAACACAAATTTGCGAGCATTTTGAACCTATTTTTTCGCGGCATGAAAATGCATTACAGAATGAAGATGCAGTCATAAAAGGACTGCAAACTATAGTACATGAAAATCACGACACATTGCAAGCTAAAATTGACTCAGTTGCATCTCAGGAAAACTTAAGGGACACGGTACATACACTTTCGACACAAATAGATACTCTGAAACTTGGTTCAGAAAAACACAAGGAGGAAATAAGCGCGTTATCGGAAAAAGTAGTCGAACTTTCGGATCAACTAAATAATTTGTCTAAGAAGGTAGATGATGATCTGAATGACAAAAGACCGGTAGCCTTTACTGACACAGAAGAGTATGAACAAATTAAGAAATTTAAACAAAATCAGAATCAAATCAATACACAATACAAAAGAGAGATGCGTGAAGTATAAGATCAGTTGTCATATACAATACAAGAATTACATATTTCAGAGGACACTCGCGTTCCGACAAGGGAAGAGGGATTCAGAAACAAGGAAAAGTCACAAAGCAACAACACAGGGTATTTTGGAAATTTTGGAAGAAATTGGCAAGGTGCACCAAATATTGAGATGGAACCGCCGACACGACGTAACAATGACCGTTATGCGATTCGCCGTCATGATGACTTTGACTATAAGCTGCTCATTACTACACGTAAATTCAAAACATTTAAGAATTCTGGCAACGACATTCATCCACAAGCGTAGCTTCACCAATTCTCTCATTGTTTTCCTCCCAGCTGGTCATTAGAGCACAGATTAGAATTTATTTGTGGCTACTTAGAGAATGAACCAGCTGTAAAAAATCGATCGGTCATTCGCGATTGTAACAGTGAAGGAGAATTTTATTATGCCTTCCTCTCAGCATATTGGTCTCAAGTTACCCGAGATCGAATAAAACATAGCATCATAATGATGAAACATTTCGAACAATCTGAATTTTCCAGTCTGGTCAAACATTTTGAAGACAAGTTGCATAAAAATCAATATCTGTCAAACCCACACAACCTTTCAGAACTTATTCGCATTTATTTAATTAAGTTGCCGCAACATTTAAGACATTATTTTGGCAGGAAGTCGCAAGGACGACATCGAAGCTTTTCAGGGACTGTTGCAAGAACTGGAAATAGACACTGACAGTCGCAGAATGCGAAAACATGAACGCAACAATTGCATGACGACAGAAATAATAACTGCACATGACAAGAGTACTTTCACAACGCAAATCGTGACCAAAACAGACACCACCCGTATGACAACCATTGTCAGAGTAATAATAATTACAGGGAAAGATCACCTCTCCGCAGTAATGATTATGACAGAGATAATCATAGAAACAGACAATATAGGAACCAGAACTATTATTATCAAGGTAGACATAATAACTTTAGACGCAACGATCCATCACGCAATTACGATTCTGGGAGAAATTCTCCACCATGTGACCGACAGAAAAGAAACTATGGAAACTACCGACAAGACGACAGACAATATAATCTTAACAATAGACCAGAATTTAACAAAAATTGGCGTGATTAAAACAGGGCAGGGGCCTCTCAACAAGGTGAATTTGTAGAAGTTAGGTCTTCAAATCCCAATAATGACGCGTGACAACAAAGAGGAAACAGACAATGACTTGCACTGCAGGCAGCCACGTGCGCCAGGTGGGGTTGAGAAAAATAACATGAGCTAACCTAGAGAAAAATTTCAGTATTCTGTACCGAAGTATACCAAATGATAATTGCGTTCAAGATGAAACTCTGCATACTAGGAAGAGTAAAGTATTACACCACATTTCACATGTAAAACTATTTATTGAGAGATAACCTGCTTTTTAACTTAGTCTTTGCCATAAAATGTTTCACTTCACATTACTAGTATGCTTTGTCACACTTAGAAACTGTTAACATGCAACACTGTTTTGAAGTTAACTATCCAGTCAAGAACATAGGAAACTTATTTAGACCGTAATTACGAATGCATTTTTATAGTGAACAGATGACAAGTGTTATTGTGTGTACATTCTTGCTTGTTAGTTGCACGATTACATAATGACTATAAGGCTTACATACTTAGAACATATACTGCTAATGAGGTTTTAATGCGACATTTTGGATTACTTGAAAAGACATTGTGGATTTAAAGTACTTTCTGTGAGATAACAGATGACACAGAGATTAGTTTATTTGACAGCTACACGATTATGTCGCGTCGCTATTAATGAGTAACACAATTTACATTATTGCTTTCGTGCTGTATCTGTTTTATATTTGCACAGTTTTTCTACATTCTTCTATAAAGTAAAATATGTTTTAGTAGGAACCTTTGTGGAATAGCTACAATGAGACAGCCTTTTTCGCAACACAAAAATTTGTTACAGTTCAGTACTTTCTTGGTCATGGTAATGTACATAATAACTACGACATCTATACGCATGACATTACACTTTTGTTTATGACAAGGTAAGTACATTGACTTCTATAGAAATTGCTTACGGATGACGATAAATATGACACTTGGCATATTTTTACCGTTAAGTAATGACAAAAATTATCTTACAGTAAGACACACAGTTTAGCGTTACAGGACATGAATTTGAGCGATTATTTTTGTACTTAAAACATGTTTTTTTGAAAGATTCTTGATTTACAAAGATACAAAGAAGGCTTTTGGTGATACATTTAATTCCATTGCTGTAATCTGTAAAGCCTGAGAGTATAATTACATTAACACTGAAGGGGATACATGTTTACTTTGTGTACTAAGTGTGTGGCAAGTGCAAGGAGCCCGAGCTAATATGGTATTTGCCTATACAGTTTTACACAGTAGTGCCATATTTGTCTAACACAGCACTAAACAGCAATCTTATTCTTTAACATAGAGACAAACATTTTTTTTACTACATCAGTGACACATGTTTACACAATTACGTAGCTGGATAACTTCACATTTATGAAATTGTATTTTGTCTGTACTTTGTGAACAGTTCATATTTTTTTGGAACCATTGTGATAGTATGAGAGCTTTGAATGATGTATTTTGTATGGGACCATGATATTTGAAGTACATTTGAGGTAGATGACACTATTGAAATGAGTGGAGAAGTTTGTTTACGGTTTTGAAATTATTGAAAGAAGCTATGACGATTTTGAGATGTGATTGATCTGTTATGATGATGTTATCATGATGATGATGTTAATTATGCTGTTGAGGTAGGTTTATGATCAATGAGATGATGCTATATGAGGAATTTGTTTATGCTACATATTTATTATGATGAAATATTGAAGAATTGTTGACGAATATGTATATGTGTAATAAGGTAAGGAATAATGAGTAGTGTTTAGGGGCTCTGGTTTGTGGACAGGATGTTGGAAACCAAGAATCGTACTTTAAGACTTATGAAATGTGTGTACATGTGAATGTGAGTACCACAATGCTGACAAAATGTTTTGGACACTTATATATCAGGTTTTGTTTCTACATGCTTCTAACATAAATTTTCAACCTGCGAATTTTTTTTAGTTATATGAGACAGTCACTGTAGTGGAAACTGCTGTCGTAAATATTTCGGTAAGGAAGGTAAGTGACCTTGACGTAATGCACTGTGGGTGCCCAGCTGCATGACAGTCACCTGGAAAAAAACCATTAGTATGTGCCTTTCAGAGGCACAGATATAGAAAAAGAGGCCATTAACCTAGCTATTGACATTCCTGTGTAAAAAGCATCACAAATATGACACACTCATACTTGAAAACATATGATTACACTGTGGAGCTCGTACTTTCTGATATGTACTGAAATGCCTATAAAATGATGAGAAATATTTTACACCTACACACCTGATTATGACTACTGTCTTTCTAGTTGACAGATTTTTTTATTGCCTTATGAAGTGCCATATGGCTAGTGAATGACATCTTTATGCTTTGCCTTGTATATACTTGCTTATTTTGTTTGATATCTAGTTTCTAGCTGCACTGCAGCATTGGTTAAAATAAAATTTATTACATGTACTAATCCAAATATTTTCTGTCTACAGATCTATTAAATAATAATCTTATGATCTACTTTCTTAAAAAAAGAGGAGCACTAGGAAACATAAGAAATATAGGAAGGAGATGTGATATAGATGTTAGGATGTAAACAGACATTTCCCTTCACAGAAATTGCGTACATAATTTTTTTAATAACTTGGTAACTTGTTTCGTAGAGTAAGTCATTGTGATGTATCGCTCTTGTGTTAAGATGTGACATAGGTATTAGACATTTCCTATCTTTACTGTAATATTTTTTCTGCTTGACCTTTGTCATGTTTAGGTATAGTTTATTGCTTTTACTGCTGCTGTTTGTCAGGCATTGTCCTACTGAATTTCACTTTGTATTACTCTGTTAAGCCAGTTTTACTACTGATTTATTATTATTGTTGCTGCACATAAGCTCATATTAGTTGTAATGTTGCATTTGCTTTGCTAATTTATATTTACTGCTGCTTGCTTTGCCACCTTGCATTTTTTCTCCTTCTTGTTTGTGTTAATGTTCATACTGCTACTTTGACTTGTCTCTTAGTTTATGCATCTGAGCTCAGTAGATTTAAGTTAGCTTAAGAGGAGGGACACTATATAAGGAACTACCTATGAAGAATAGGGAAAGAATGCATTGAGAGTTGTATGAAAAAATATTTGGGCCAAAATGAGTACTGTACAATGAGAAATAACTATTTTGAAAGAGGATATGAACAGACAAGTAGGACTTAGGGACAACAGGGTTAGGTAGGATTTTCTTGAAAACAAATAAGAAGGTAATGAATATGCAAAAATACTAATACAGAAAGCATGGATAGACAGGACTTTTTGGGAATAATGATGAACTAAGGGAATTCTCTGAGAAGCACAGAAAGTTTTGTTTCCAAATGAAATATGATAAATACTGCAGTACTAAATGTTATACTGAAAACAAACCCTGTCCTTTCCTTTTGTGTTATTCTGATATGTGTTTACATGTACCCTTGTGTGTCTATGTCCTTCCTGTCTTTATGTGTTTATCTCATAAGAGTTATATTGTGGAATTTTTCTAATACTAAGCTGCATTTACTATGATGAGAAGTACTGTTATCCTCAAATACAACCTGTTCTTTAATTTGAAAAACGTGTTTAGATATTACTTATTCTGTTATGCTTTCATTTTTATTCTTATGTATCAGTTTGATGTGCTAATTAATATTCTTATTTTGTTCTTTTATTTAGTTATGTCGCAATCCCTATTATACTCATGTACATGCTTATTTCTAATCTTCTGTAATGCCTGGATTACTACTAATGTTATCATTATATTTTTAACGATGCTTTTTATAACTTCGTAATTGTATTCTCATGTCATAAAATTAGACACCAGTTCATCAAATTAAGTGTATAGTAGGGTTTCATTTCATTGCACACATTTCTGTTGGTCATAGTATATGCAAAATATGTGAGAAGTTAAAAAAAAATAGGACTGTTAATGCTCGGGACTGGTTAACAGCATTGCAGGTTCTAAGGACATTCCAAAAGGTTTTCTGACTGCACAAGTGGTGGTTCATAAACTTGCTATATTATTTGCAAGGCTCTTCGATGGTGATTGTGCACCCGCACAGTCGCTACGGATGGCTGCTAGCGATCTCTACAAGGACCACATTGGGTCTGCACTTGTGGTAGCCCACTAATACCATTATCTCTACAAGAAATACTGTGGGTCTGCTCTGTGATGACCTATCTAGCAATATTCTTCAAAACTTCGACTGACTCTGCTGTGGGTTTGCTCTGTTGTGGGTCATTACCTGTCTGCATGTCAAGAGTCAGCACCCACTTTCCGTTGGATGGACAACACTACTTCTGCAAGACTGCATGGAAATCCACTACTTCTATGTGGATTTTCTTTTACTGCTCAGACTTTGTGCATTAAACTGTAATTACCACTGTGATGAATGATCAGGACTGTCTTTATGGACTGTGAGGACAATTTTTGCATTTGACCAACAGTGTATCGATAAGTGTGTGCATCTGATATATTTGCTATCATTTATATGACAAATTTTAGGAAATAAGTATTGGCCACTGCCCAGAACAATTTGTAATTTTTTTTTGTGGAGAGCAAGGGGGCTATGTAAGTAGGCTGTTTAGGTTTTTACGTTGGTGACGCCATGTAGCGCTCTGTTTTAAAATCGCTGAGTGCACTATGTTGGGCTCACAATTGGATTATTCGCTAGTATAGTGATGGGCAGTTGGATGTCAACAGCCCACAGCGTTGGGCAGTTGGAGGGGAGCCGCCAGCAGTGGTGGATGTGGGGGGAGAGATGCCAGAGTTTTGAGATGTTAGTATGAGTGGACGATCTGGAAGTGTGTCCGTCAGAAAAAGGAAATTTGTCAAAATAGATGTCAAGAATTTACATACATATTATGATTTTTTAACACTATTAAGGTAAATACCATGTTTGTTCTCTATTAAAATCTTTCATTTGCTAACTATGTTTCTATCAGTAGTTAGTGCCTTCAGTAGTTAGAATCGTTTATTTAGCTGGCAGTATTGGCGCTCGCTGTATTGCAGTAGTTCAAGTAACGAAGATTTTTGTGAGGTAAGTGATTCTTGAAGGGTATAGGTTATTGTTAGTCAGGGCTATTCTTTTGTAAGGATTATTAAAAGTCAGACTGCGTTGTGATAAAATTTTGTGTGTCAGTGTAGTGATGACCAGAATAAGTAAAGAGAAAACTGTCTGAGTACGCTTAGTTGTACTCAGCTGTTTCTGTATCAAAGAACTTAGAAGTTTAGCAGCACAGTCATTCTTTACATTCAAAGGGTAAGTTTGAATACTACTTCAAAGCTATATAAGCTATATAAGCCAAAAATTAATTCCACGCGTATGAAGTCTCAGGCACAGCTTCAAACAGCTACCCGGGCATCTCTGTTAATTTCAGATCTCAGTCGCAATAGGCTCCTTTCCTGCTGCTTTGCAACAGATCGGAGTTGGAGGCGGCAAAATTTCTACACCTACATCAACATAACTCCATTTTTCACGCAGAGTGTGGGAGACGCAGCCCATTGTTAATTTTCTAAGTGTTTTCCTTTTATTTTGCTTTTATTTGACCACCATAAATTATGTTATGTGATGAGCCAACCATTAATTCCGTTAAGGATATCCTTGCACTACCCTGCCCAAAACCACAAAAAGCCTCCTGTTTACAATAAAGTATACGTGTGTTTGGATGGTGATTTAGAAAGTGGACGAAAGTTAGTAACTGCGAAAAAACAGTCGAAAGTGGAGAGCTGAAGGCATAGCAACCTTCGTTTCTTACCTATATGAGCATATGATAGGGAATGATGAACGTACTTGTGGGTCCATCTTTTGCAGAGAGGACAGCTCTCAGAACTCTAAAATCCAAAAATGATAAGTGGAAAGGCAACGAAAAAATTACAATTGCAGCACCAGAATCTGACTACAAGAATTTTATTTTACCGTTCCTCCAGCACACTGGTTTATGGTTAGAACTTTCGCATACACCTTGAAATTTTTCTTAAAGCTCTCCGTTTGCGCAATCTGCAGACTGACCGACTCATGAAAGCACTGACGTCGCAGCTATTATCAAGTAGTACATGATATAGCTATTGAATGATAAGAATCACCCCACTTTCCAAAATGCGTGAGGAATAGAGATGTCGACCCTTGTGTGGGTGTCCAGTGTGGAGACCGGTGCCGAGTAGCCTAAGCGTGGTTGACTGGTAGCATTTTTGACTAGCAATTAAACCGTCATGGCTTCCACGTTCGAATCCAGACATTGCTCAAATTTTGAAAAAAAAATTGTCAGAAACTGGGGCCAAAGACTTACCCCATAAGAAGCCACCCTTGTTCTGCCAAAAGCCTTGTCAAAGAAGGCGGCGGGCGGACAGAGGTTCAGGGCACTCTGTTGCCGTTTGAGTGGGTAACTGACTCTAAAAGGCGGAGGGGTCAGCAATGATCAATGGCATGAGGATGCAGAAGACAATCGAAATCACTGCATTAAAGACACATAATGTGTGTCCACAGAACATATGACCTGTAAATGAAAAAGTGTCACGGTTATCTCTCTAATGGCAAAAGATTCCAGACTAGTCCCCCATTCAGATGTCCGGGAAAGGGCTGCCAAAGGGGAGGTGACCATAAGAAAAAGATGGAATAATCGACACTCTACGATTCGGAATTTGGAGTGTCAGTCTTTCTCATCTCTCGGTTCTATTGCTAAGCCCATATTCACCATAATACTTTCTTCTGTTCTCTCCCATACAACAACGTTCAAATGTCCCATGAGTATTAGATTTTCGGCTTCCGTTGCATACTGAATTAACCTTTCGATATCCTCATATACTATCTCTGTCTTCTGCTTGCGAGGTCAGCGTGTATACCCGAACTGTTGTTGCCAGCGTTGGTCTAGCATCGAACGAGGACAACCCTATCACCGAACAGTTGATAGTAGCTAACTATCTGCCGTACTTTTCTATTCGTAACAAATGCTATTCCCATTGTACCATTTTCTGTTGCTGCTGATATTGCCCTATATTCATCTGACCAAAAATCCTTATTTCTTTCTATTTCGCTTTACTGACCCCCACTGTATCTACATTGAGCGTTTGCGTTTCCCTTTTCGGATTTTCTAAGGTAACAGCCAAGAAACCCTGGGTAACGGGGGAAATACTTGAACTGATTGACGATAGAAGTAAGTACAATTTGTGCAGGTAAACACAGGAATGTAGCAATATATATGTGTTCGAAATGAAATAAATTGGAGGTGCAGCGAAGCCAAGGAGAAAAGGGTGCAGGAAAGATGTGAAGAAGTCAAAAAAGAATTAATCGCCGGGAGGACTGACTCACTGTCAGCATATAGAAGTCAGAACAACCTTCGATGAAATTAAAAGCCGGGCAGTAACTCTAAGAGCGCAATGGAAATTCGCAGAAGAGAGAGCAGATGGGCGGAAATAGTAAACTGGAGGCCCGTGTGAGGGGAAGGATTTGTCCAATGGCATGATGAAAGAAATAGGAGTGGTTATGGAAGAAACAGGGGATCTAGTATTAGTCAGAGCTCTGTAAGATTTGAGATTAAATAAGGCAGAGGTGATTACAATATTCCATCGGAATTTCTAAAATAGTTGAGGAAAGTGGCAAACATGTGTAGACTCTTTGGGAATGGCGACGTACGATCAGACTTTCGGAAACATATCATTACGCAACGCAGGTAAGTGCGAGAACAATGGTAAATTGAGAGTAACAGTACAAGCTCCCAATATGGCAAGGATAATACACGGAAGGATGGAAAAGAAAACTGAAGTTCTGTTAGATGATGATCAGTTTGCCTTTAGGAAAGGTAAAGGCACGAGAGAGGCAGTTCGGAAGTTGCGCTTGATATCAGAAGCAAGAGTGAAGAAACATTGTGACACGTTCATTGGATATGTCGACCTAGTAAAAGCGTTCGACAATGTAAACTGCTGCAAGATATTCCAAACAGTGAAAAAAGTAGGAGTAAGCTCTAGGGGAAGAACCAAGAGGGTACAATAAGACTGTAAAACCAAGAAGGAAGTGCTTGGATTAAAAAGGGGTGTAATACTAGGTTGCCGTCATTCACCCTTTACCGATCAATCTATACATGGAAGAAGCAATGATGGAAATAAAAGGAAAGTTTGAGAGTCAGGTTGAAACGATTACAGGACTCGCTGATGACATTGCTATCCTCCGTGAACGTGAAGAAGAATTACAGGATCTGTTGAATGGAACGAACAGTCTAATGAGTATAGAATATGGGTTAAGAATAAACTGGAAAATGAGAAATTGCAGAAATGCGAAGAGCAAGAAGCTTCAAATCAAACTTGATGTCCATGAGGTAGGCGAAGTTACGGTATTCTGTTATGTTGGAAGCAAAACAATTCACGACAGACGCAGCAAGTTCGAATATAAAAAACTAAACAAGGCAAGCAAAGATGGCATTCCAGGCCAAAGAGACGCTTCCTAGTACCAAAAATAGGCCTTAGTTTGAGGAAGAAATTTCTGAGAATGTATGTTTGGAGCATAGCATTGTGTGGTAGTGAATCATGGACGGTGGGAAAATCGGCACAGAGGAGAATCGAGACATTTGATATGTGGAACTGTAGAAAAATGTCGAAAGTTAGATGGACTGATAAGGTAAGGTATGAGGAGGTTCTCCATTGCCAATGAATCGTTAAAGACGTAGGGTTCAAATGCTACCTCTGACAATCAGGTGAAGAAGATAGCGCAGGATGGGAATCCGTGGCGGGCTAGATGTCACTCGGTCCCTTAGTGACCTGGAGTGGCATTCGCGCCTGATACGATACGGTGTGGCGGCCAGTAACGGCATGGCACAGCATGGCCAACCTACAGAGGCCGCCAAGTGTCTCTCTCTCTCTCTCATACACACACACACATACATACATACACACACACACACACACACACACACACACACTGACAGCAGCGGATTTTAACGCCAAGTGCGTCGAATTACGCCTTCTGGCTCCAACATAATTCTAAACTTTACGCAAATCGGTTAGTTCCTCTATCATATATTTTTCGAATTTCCCTCTATAGCTTCGGATATTCTTACTACTTCCACCATCTTGTATTTTTTGAATTTTCTGCCGTTTTCAGCTTACGACAGGTGGTAAAGTCTGCAGTCTTGGATTGTGACGTAACTGGGGTGGAAGGAGGGTATTGAAATAAATCTCACAACATTGTATTATGTCATGGGGGAAAGTAGATCGCTGGAAATCTGGCAACCATGCAGGCTGCCCTG
Source organism: Schistocerca cancellata (assembly GCF_023864275.1). Taxonomy (NCBI): domain Eukaryota; kingdom Metazoa; phylum Arthropoda; class Insecta; order Orthoptera; family Acrididae; genus Schistocerca; species Schistocerca cancellata. Next base: position 826,654,389 of record NC_064626.1, read on the forward strand.
AAACTGATCCTTGTCCTTTACTTAAGAGTATGTCAGAAAACATCTCGACCATTGCATGCCCAACAGTACTGTTGATGGAGATGTTTTCTTGTTGCTGTTGTTGTTGTGGTCTTCAGTCCAAAGACTGGTTTGATGCAGCTCTCCACGCTACTCTATCCTGTGCAAGCTTCTTCATCTCCCAGTACCTACTGCAACCTACATCCTTCCGAATCTGTTTAGTGTATTCATCTCTTGGTCTCCCTCTGCGATTTTTACCCTCCATGCTGCCCTCCAATACTAAACTGGTGATCCCTTGATGCCTCAAAATATGCCCTACCAACTGATCTCTTCTTCTCGTCAAGTTGTGCCACAAATTTCTTTTCTCTCCAATTCTATTCAATACCTCCTCATTAGTTATGTGATCTACCCATCTAATCTTCAGCATTCTTCTGTAGCACCACATTTCGAAAGCTTCTATTCTCTTCTTGTCCAAACTATTTATCGTCCATGTTTCACTTCCATACATGGCTACACTCCACTCAAATACTTTTAGAAACGACTTCCTGACACTTAGATCTATACTCGATGTTAACAAATTTCTCTTCTTCAGAAACGCTTTCCTTCCCATTGCCAGTCTACATTTTATATCCTCTCTACTTCCCTCTCTACTTCGACCATCATCAGTTATTTTGCTCCCCAAATAGCAAACCTCATTTACTACTTTAAGCGTCTCATTTCCTAATCTAATTCCCGCAGCATCACCCCATTTAATTCGACTACATTCCATTATTCTCGCTTTGCTTTTGTTGATGTTCATCTTATATCCTCCTTTCAAGACACAGTCCATTCCGTTCAGCTGCTCTTCCAGGTCCTTTGCTGTCTCTGACAGAATTAAAATGTCATCGGCGAACCTCAAAGTTTTTCTTTCTTCTCCATGGATTTTAATTCCTACTCCAAATTTTTCTTTTGTTTCCTTTACTGCTTGCTCAATATCCAGATTGAATAACATCGGGGAGAGGCTACAACCCTGTCTCACTCCCTTCCCAACCACTGCTTCCCTTTCATGCCCCTCGATTCTTATAACTTCAAAAATGGTTCAAATGGCTCTGAGCACTATGCGACTTAACTTCTGAGGTCATCAGTCGCCTAGAACTCTGATCTAATTAAACCTAAGCAACCTAAGGACATCACACACATCCACGCCCGAGGCAGGATTCGAACCCTCGAACGTAGCGGTCGCTCGGCTCCAGACTGTAGAGCCTAGAACAGCACGGCTACTCCGGCCGGCTAAACTTATAACTTACTTCTCGTTTCTGTACAAATTGTTAATAGCCTTTCGCTCCCTGTATTTTACCGCTGCCACTTTCAGAATTTGAAAGAGAGTATTCCAGTCAACACTGTAAAAAGCTTTCTCTACGTTTACAAATGCTAGAAACGTAGGTTTATCTTTCATTAATCTATTTTCAAAGATAAGTCGTAGGGTCAGTACTGCCTCACGTGTTCCAACATTTCTACGGACTCCAAACAGATCTTCCCCGAGGGCGGCTTCTACGTTTTTCCACTCGTGTGTAAAGAATATTCGTGTTAGTATTTTGCAGCAGTGGCTTATTAAACTGATAGTTCGGTAATTTTCACATCTGCCAACCACTGCTTTCTTTGGGATTGCAATTATTATATTCTTCTTGAAGTCTGAGGGTATTTCGCCTGTCTCATACATCTTGCTCGCCAGATGGTAGAGTTTAGTTAGGCTTGGCTCTCCCAAGGCTGTCAGTAGTTCTAATGGAATGTTGTCTACTCCCGGGGTCTTGTTTATACTCAGGTCTTTCAGTGCTCTGTCAAACTCTTCAGGCAGTATCATAGTTCCCATTTCGTCTTCATCTACATTCGCTTCCATTTCTATAACATTGTCCTCAAGAACATCTCCCTTGTATAAACCCTCTATATACTCCTTCCAGCTTTCTGCTTTCCTTTCTTTGCATAGAATTGGGTTTCCATCTGAGCTCTTGATATTCATGCTAGTGGTTCTCTTTTCTCAAAAGGTGTCTTTAATTTTCCTGTAGGCGCTATCTATCTAGCCCCTAGTGAGATAAGCTTCTACATCCTTACATTTGTCCTCTAGCCATCCCTGCTTGGCCATTTTGCACTTCCTGTCGATCTCATTTTTGCAACGTTTGTATTCCTTTTTGCCTGCTTCATTTACTGCATTTTTATATTTTCTCCTTTCATCAATTAAATTCAATATATATTCTATTACCCAAGGATTTCTATTAGCCCTCGTATTTTTACCTACTTGATCCTCTGCTACCTTCACTGTTTCGTCTCTCAAAGCTACCCATCCTTCCTCTACTGTATTTCTTTCCCCATTCTTGTCAATCGTTCCCTAATGCTCTCCCGGAAGCTCTCTACAACCTCTCGTTCTTTCAGTTTACCCAGGTCCCATCTCCTTAAATTCCCACCTTTTTGCAGTTTCTTCAGTTTTAATCTACAGTTCATAACCAATAGATTGTGGTCAGAGTCCACACCTGCCCTGGAAATGTCTTATAATTTAAAACCTGATTCCTAAATCTCTGTCTTACCATTATATATTCTGTCTGAAACCTGTCAGTATCTCCAGGCTTCTTCCATGTATACAACCTTCTTTCATGATTCTTGAACCAAGTGTTAGCTCTGTGCAAAATTCTACCAGTCGGCTTCCTCTTTCATTTCTTCCCCCCAATCCATATTCACCTACTACGTTTCCTTCCCTCCCTTTTCCTACTATCGAATTCCAGTCACCCATGACTATTAAATTTTCGTGTCCCTTCACTATCTAAATAATTTCTTTTATCTCATCATAAATATCATCAATCTCTTCGTCATCTGCAGAGCTAGTTGGCATATAAACTTGTACTACTGTGGTAGGTGTGGGCTTCGTATACATCTTGACCACAATAATGCGTTCAGTATACTGTTTGTAGTAGCTTACCCGCATTCCTATTTTCCTATTCATTATTAAACCTACTCCTGCATTACCCCTATTTGATTTTGTATCTATAACCCTGTATTCACCTGACCAAAAGTCTTGTTCCTCCTGCCACCGAACTTCACTAAGTCTCACTAGATCTAACTTTAACCTATCCATTTCCCTTTTTAAATTTTCTAACCTACCTGCCCGACTAACGGATCTGACATTCCACGCTCCGATCCGTAGAACGCCAGTTTTCTTTCTCCTGATAATGACATCCTCTTGAGTAGTCCCCGCCCGGAGATCCGAATGGGGGACTATTTTACCTCCGGAATATTTATTATACATACAGTAAAGCTGTATGCCCTCGGGAAAAATTACGGCTGTAGTTTCCCCTTGCTTTCAGCCGTTCTCAGTACCAGCACAGCAAGGCCGTTTTGGTTAGTGTTACATGGCCAGATCAGTCAATAATCCAGACTGTTGCCCTGCAACTACTGAAACGGCTGCTACCCCTCTTCAGAAACCACACGTTTGTCTGGCCTCTCAACAGATACCCCTCCGTTGTGGTTGCTCCTATGGTATGGCTATCTGTATCGCCGAGGCACGCAAGCCTCCCCACCAGCGGCAAGGTCCATGGTTTATTGGGGGGAGATATTTTCTTATGGAACCTGTTTAATGGGTGAAACTGAGACCTTGATCTGTATGCCATCATTTCCAATTGGAACACTATTCAGACCCTAACGATCGTTAATGTGGAGCCCTCTGTTTGCCTATAGTTCTCCATAGTCGACCCGTACATTCAGCAAGACAAAATGCCACTCCATCATTCTCAAAGATGACAGTATTGATCGAGGAACTTTCCAGAGATATAATGGTGCATGTATTCCCAACCACTACCCCTCGTCCCCCTTCCCAAGTTTCTCTTTGCCAAAGATATGTGTGATAATTCCTTATGGTGCACTTTTGGAACGCACTGCAAGAGAATCTTGCCTTTGGCTCAGGTCCGATAAGTATTTATGAGTTATGAGCGACTGAAAAGTGAACATGTATCACAATGAGTCCTTACCACGACTCCTCGCTGGCGACGTTTGTACGAAATAGAGTGCTGCTCGCTATTCGGTTAATGTGTCTGATTTCCGTCATAGTCATTTAGCAGAGATAAAGAACGCGTTAGTATCATGTTAGAAGTGAGGAAAACTATATAGCGGAAACTGACGATCTCACATATCAGTAACTGTGGAAGGCATCTCCTTTAACGTGATGGTAGAGGAGAACGCGAATTTGGTGGTATTACCTCTTACTAACGTTACAGTATACATATAATGTTTCTAGTGTAGAAAATAGTTATTGTTAAACTATACTAGCATTTGTGAAATGTTTACAAACATAATTAAATCATTGCAGTAACTTTCAACTATTCATTCACTTTTACTTTTATTGCATTTTACATTATAAATAGTACCTCAACGATTATTGTGATCAAACCAAGAAAAGTCGTACCTACAGAAAAACCTGGAAAGGTAAAGTTATATGTAAGTTTTGTGCATTACTCACAACTGAACCGAAAATAAGAATGTGAAGTAATTCATTGTTAAGTCTTCCCACGTAAATCCATATGACAAGAAGCTGTTTCTTCCTATTTGCATTATTATCAGGTAGAAACCTATGGCAAAGTGTGGATGCCATGAAACAAAGTAAGGCGAGCAGTATGAGTACATAACCATCTACATCTTGTTTGTAAGTTCTATGCTTCCATCAATATATGTACGCCATGAGCAGAACTAAAAGGTACAGGAATTTTCAGTGTTGAGTAAGTAAAAACAGTTATATTTCTCCAGTGTCTCACGAACATCTTCATCTGTATTAATCTGTATGGTTACAGTAATCTTCGTTACGCCAAATCTCTACATATAAAAGGCAACGTCCCGACAGACTTGACTCAGTAACTCATCATCATCCTACCCAAATCACTAAGGATACAAACTTAAAAAGTGCAGAGTGTGCTGATCTTATACTGAAGGCACAGTTTAAGAACGGATTTTTCCAAATTCCATCCCTAGGGGGGTGAAATAGTGGATAAAAGGTTGCCTGAAAACAAAATCCTATTAAGATAATTTTGAAGCTAGACCTACGAAAATCGGTGTTTGGTTTCTCGCTCAGAAATAAAGAAATATGTGTTTCAGCATTTTTTGAAATTTAATCCCAACCAGGGTAAAATAAAACGCGAAAGTTTTTTTTTAAAATAAATAATTTTTAAAGAAGTACTGAAGTATTTTAAAAGCCAGATCCATAAAAATTGGAATTTGACTTCTCGGTTGGAAATAAGAAAATACAAATTTCAGTGTTCCAGGAAATTCTTTATGAAATATTTCGTTATGAAAGCATTTTTAAAGCTAAATCTACGAAAATTTGAATCTGGCTTCTTGGTTGGGTATAAAAAATACATGTTCCATTGTTTTTGCAAATAGAACCAGTGTGGAGGCGAAATACGGGATGAAATATTTTTATTGAAATATTTCATTATGCAAGCATTTTTGAAGACAAATATATGAATACTTGTATTTGGCATGTCTGTTAGGAATAAAAAAATATGCAGTTAACTCTTTGAGTAGTCAATTTCTAAGGGGTGATATATTTTATGAAAATATTTCATTGTGACAATGGGTATTTGGCTTTTCATAAATTTAAGAAATACGTGTTCACTGCTTTTGGAAATTCAACCCCTAAGGTGGTGGAATAGGTCCAGACCGAATCACTGACTCATCATCGCCCAGCCCAAACCCCTAAGGATAGCAACCTGAAATTTGGGGAGGGTGTGGTTGTTGTAGGCAGCGTTTAAGAACGGACTGTTCGAAATTACACTCCTAAGGGGATGAAATAGGAGAAGAAAGGCTTTTTGAACATATATAGAAGGCAATTTTGGAGTTAGAACTAATAAAATTGGTTTTTGGTTTCTGAGTCAGATGCAAAAGAAAAAAAAACATGTTTCAGTGTTTCTGGAAATTCAACCCCTAAGCGATTGCAAAGGGGGATAAAAATTATTAAGAAAATTTTTCGTTACTTTAAAAAAATTTAAAGCCAAATCTATGAAAATTGGTATTTCGCTTCTCGGTTACGTGTAAAGAAATATGTGTTAGAGGATGAATTTGTATGGAAATACCACAAGAAGAACGCAAAAGGCATGATTAACAAAAACCTTGGTGTCCAGTTTCCAGAAACACCTTTTGGTCAGAAGTCTATTCGGCAAAGACCACACTTCAAAGACCTTACTTAGCGTGAAAAGTTTAGAACGTATTGCAATTTTTCAACAACATAAAAATTCAGTAATGAAGAAACAGGTCATACAGTCTACGTGAGCGCTAAGATAGTTGGAATATTAAAAGATGACAGCTTTTCGAAGTCAAAAGCAGACTGTTACTACAACGCTGGAGAGTCAATTTACTAAAGCGTTCTGGATAAAGTCGCAAACGTTATGTGTAGGAAATAAATTTTAAACGTTATGTCATGCACAGGAAATAGTTTATCTCTTTACAGAATGCTATAGCATTAGTTGATGCCGAAGTCCACTATAATCCACAAAATGTACCAGCATTTCAAATTTGCGTTGGCTCATCTCGCCCTTACATTAACCTGTGGTTTTACAATATTAATCACTTAAATATGTTACCTAGACAAATGTGTTCTCGAAATTTCATTACAAGACATTATTTTTTTTTTTTTGTGTTCCGGTTTTTTCCATTAATATCTGTGTGTGTGTGTGTGTGTGTGTGTGTGTGTGTGTGTGTGTGTGAGTGAGAAAGAGATAGAGAGAGAGAGGTTCTACAATATCAGGTTGCAGATCAAATATATAATAAATATGTATTGTTATTTAACGCAGGATTCTTTCTCTCATTGTAAACTGCATGTAGATTAAATCTTGTTTTTTTTCATAGTCGTAAGTTCTGAGAGATATTTCTTACAGGCAATGAGAAAGTTCGTTGAAATTATTAATATTAAAAGAAATGTTAACAATTCATTCAGAATTTTCAGTTTTGAAACGAAAGATGTTTTTATTTTCTTGAGAGACAACATATTTGAGGCACTCTTAGTCAAAGAACACTGCAAGCTTGTATCCGAAGTTACACTCTACCAGAGTGAACACTTTGACATGTAAAAAAGGATTATATAAATAGAATGATTACTTTAATTTCCTTACAGCAGCAGCTTCACGTTATATTGATGAACTACGCCTTTAAATTGCAGTTCACGATATTTTCGGAAGAAGAAATATGGAAAAGATTTATGACGCACAGTTTTGCGATAAGGGTGCGTGGGATAGCCACGATAGTGCTCCTACTATCAAATGAAATCGCACTCCAGACCATAACTCCAACTGTAGGTCCAATATATGTAGCATGTAGACAGGTTGATTGCAGGCCCTCAACTGGCCTTCTTCGAAACATTTCATGGCCGTCACTGGCACCGAGGCAGGATCAGCTTTCAGCAGAAAACACAACAGACTTCCACCCTGGCCTGCAAAGAGATCTCGCTTGACACCACTGAAGTAGCAAATGGCGGAGTTAGTGGAATGCACGTGTGGGACGTATGGCTCGGAGCTGTCTTTGAAGTAGCCGATTTGCAACAGTTCGTTGTGTCACTGTGGTGCCAACTGCTCCTCAAATTGCTGCTGCACATGCAGTACGATGCGCCAAAATCATACGCCGAACACGATGGTCTTCTCTCTACATCTACATCTACATCCATAATCCGCAAGCCACCTGACGGTGTGTGTCGGAGGGTACCTTGACTACCTCTATCGGTTCTCCCTTCTAATCCAGTCTCGTATTGTTCGTGGAAAGAAGGACTGTCGGTATGCCTCTGTGTGGGCTCTAATCTCTCTGATTTTATCCGCAGGGTCTCTTCGCGAGATATACGTAGGAGGGAGCAATATACTGCTTGACTCCTCGGTGAAGGTATGTTCTCGAAACTTCAACAAAAGCCCGTACCGAGCTACTGAGCGTCTCTCCTGCAGAGTCTTCCACTGGACTTTATCTATCATCTCCGTTTCGCGATTACTAAATGATCCTGTAACGAAGCGCGCTGCTCTCCGTTGGATCTTATCAACCCTACCTGGTACGGATCCCACACTGGAGAGCAGTATTCAAGCAGTGGGTGAACAAGTGTACTGTAACCGACTTTCTTTGTTTTCGGATTGCATTGCCTTAGGATTCTTCCAATGAATCTCAGTCTGGCATCTGCTATACCGACGATCAACTTTATATGATCATTCCATTTTAAATCACTCCTAATCCCTAATCCCAGATAATTTATGGAATTAAGTGCTTCCAGTTGCTGACCTGCTATATCGTAGCTAAATGATAAGGGATCTTTCTTTCTATGTATTCGCAGCACATTACATTTGGATGCGCCACGTGGCCTTCCGGAATCCGATCTTTCTCGTGACCACCTCTGCCAGCAATCGTGTATAATGGCTACCTCCCTGCCAAGTCTTTTTGCAGCATCGCAGAAGGGAAGTCCAGCTCCTCGTAGCCCTGGTATACGACCTCATTAAAACTGAGTAACATGTTGATAATGGTGTCTTTGTCACCTTAAAGACATTCTTGACTAATGTCAACTCACCACGTCCAATCTCAAAGGTAACTAACACTCATGACCGTTACAGCGTTTATTTAAAGCAAACCTTATATGCAGCCTCATAGACTCTTATGCATCTGACGCGAAATTTGAATAGACATCATCCTTCAAATGTAGAAGCACGCACACCAACTTTCGTTTACGTCGCAACTGTCCATGTTGTGATTTTTTTTTCCTTCAATATAGGAAACACCAGTTCAGGAATATTTCACTGAATTATCAGTAGTAATTGTTGCTAATAGTTTTTATTTCCTAAATACTTCTGCAAAAACATGATACACTCTGCATATGTTGCTCATTCACCATGTATAATTAGATCTCAATAAAATGTCGCTTGCTAAACAATCTGTCAAATACAGTGCGGACTCAAGACTTCTGTTTCAGTTGGCATGCAGAAATAATACAACTGTATATCATGTTCCGTTCTCACACTGGAATGTCAATTTATTTCTGATTTTTACACAAATTTTATTGCCTTTAACCAAGACATGACTATACACAAGAAAAATCTAGCATTTCTTTACTTTGACAGTAAATATATGAGAGTTCCTAAAACTCCTACGTAATTCTAGCACTCTTTTGATAGAGCTGTTCGACAACCAGGAAGAACTTGCTCGTCCTGTCGTAGGACTGGCGATAACAAACGAATTTTTTATTACGTTGGTATAAATTGTGAAATAACGTAACTAAATAGTTAACTTTAATAAAAGAATTGTTTATTCACAACGTCAGCTACTGCATAACCTGTACTGAAATGTGCTACCAGTTTAGGTCTGTGTGGATCATCTTGTGGTTTCTTAAGATTGACTTAAATAGACAAACACTACTATTTATATTATGTCTCACTAACACACACAATGTATATAATAGCGATCAATGTGGCTGTAAGTAGGCGTGTTATGTGTGTTTCGCGCAAATGGTGTAAATAAAAATATTATGCCGCCATTTAAAAATTTTTGTTTTGGGTAGTTTATCACAAACATAACTTGATCTACAGCGGAAAAGATTCGTAATGAATCTGTTCCTACAGTCTGCATGGTTAACATATCTAAGACTGAGCACAAAAGGGGATGCATTTCTCTTGCAAGCAAATATGTAAACACCAAGAAAGTCCACATTGTGCTACTGCATTGTCCGTGATTAAGGGAGTATGAAATAGCAGATGCCTCGAAATTAAACATTGTAAATGAAGGGTTAACTATGAGAACCGTTTGTGTAGTAACCAAATGGAAAATTTGAAAAGTTTTTTAATTACTATTTGGATAATTTTCTTTAAATAATATAATTTAGTGCACCTATTTGTTTTTACAGGTAAGAACTAGGACCTTCACGCCAAAAAAAGAAAGAAAAAAAGAAAAAGGAAACAGCCACAGCAGTGCATGGAAGCCGCAGGCTCTAACTATTTCATCTGCCTGAAAGATGAGGGATGCAAATGGTATTCTATTTATTATGTTTCAGAGGAAAGAGTAACAGTTAACTAGTTGTACACAAATCTTTTGGGCGCACTGGATGAGACAGTAAGTGAGAAGAGGCCTGGAGCGCACGAGAAAAAATGTTCTTTTGTCAGAACAACGCACTTGCTCACAATGGCACTGTGGCGAATAGCGAAGGTGGAAGATATTAAGTACGAATTATTGACTTAGATTTGGCAGCCTATGACTTCCGTCTGAGCCTTCAGTCCATTCACACATGTGTGTGGAATGTACTTTTGAGGTATATGAGAAAGTTACATCAGGTGCAGAAGAGTGTTAGCAGACCTTCCATCTACTCTCTGTAAAAGCATTAGATAGGGCGGAGTGACCTATAAGGAGGATGAATCAAAAAATTAACGCAGTTTCTTAACTGAGTAAACACTGCCTTTGTCTGCCAAATTTATCTTGTCTTCATTCCACAGTGATTTTCGTTGGTAGAACTCTATCAGCGTTGCAGCGGCGTCTGTAGGTTTTCACATTCTGCGGAAGGCACAGAGTGAGAAGTTGTGTACAAACATTGCAGACATATCTCCCTGCGGCTCCGCGGAGTGGATGAAGAAGTGCATAGGGAGGTGCTTCGTGTTCTCGTAGGGTCTGTGGGAACGGGACACAGCGGCATCATGCTGCCCAACGATCAGATCGTATCCACAGCGCTCTAGAGTCTCAACAGCACGGTCGCCATTCTGTGGGAGGTACAGACGCGCACCACCGGTGTGCACAGAAGGAAACAACAAAGAACAAAATGCAGGGTAATTAAACTAAACTTTACTAAAAGCGCAATAGATGTATTCATATAACTCTAATTCTGTGAGTTATATGTTCAAATGTGTGTGAATTCCCATGGGACCAAACTGCAGAGGTCATCGGTCCATAGACTTACACACTGCTTAAACTAACACATGCTAAGAACAACACACACACCCATGCCCGAGGGAGGACTCGAACCGCCGGCGGGAGGGGCTGAGAGTTTTATGAAAAGGTCAGAGGAGAGACAAGTTTTCATTAGACTAAAAGCAAAATAATATTTGGAAAGATAATATAACAGAATAGTAGATCTATTTTGGCCATTATGGTTACGACTGCACAGTGCCGAGGGTCCCAGATAAGCACCTGCTGCCGATCGGATGGTCTGCACAACAACAATACACGGTCCAATCACATTAATGTGACGACCGTCTATGCTCGACTTTAACTCAACGTCCAAAAGGGCGTAGTCTTGGGCTTTTGGGCCAGAGGTGGAATCATTTCTGAAACGGCTATGTTTGTAAGTTGTTTGCGAGCTGCTGTGGTTGAAGTACACCACGCAAGGCAAGATGGCGCTATCCAAAATCGGACCCGGTGCAACTGTGGAGCATTGCGAGCCGTAGCCGGCGGGGATGAGCCACGGCTGCGGGATGTGTGTAGGCGAAAAGACTTGCGGCTGTTGAGTAACTAATCGCGCAGATGAACCAAGAGGCAACCAACAATGTCTTCTTAACGACTGTTTAGGAAACATTGTTGCATATCAGCCTCTGGAGAAGGCTCTTTTTTTTCATGCAGCCATACTGATTGCTGTTCGTCAGCGGCGAAAGCTCGAATTTGCATGCTAGTATCGCAACTGGACGTCCGTTGAGTGCCGAGAGGTGTTCTTTTTTTCAGATGAATGACGTGAAACGTCTGAAAGCAAACACCCTGCAACAAGGTTGGAAGGGTACAGACTGGAGGAGGGAGCATTATGGTCTGGGGAATGTTTATGTAGAGTGATCTCTTCATTCTGGAAGGTAGAATGCATCAACACAAATATTCCTCTATCCTCGGGGACCATGTCCATCCCTACATGCATTTTGTTTTTCCTCTATACGATGGCATCTATCGGTTCAAAAATACGCCATGTCACATACGTAGCTTGCAGAGTACGTACGAGGTATGAGGAGCACCAAGATGAGTTTACCGTACTCTCTGGCCACCAAACTGCTCGGATTTAAACCCATTCGAGAGTCTGGGGACCACCTCGATCAGACTGCTCGCGCTGTGTAAGTAGTAACAAATTGATGTCAAGTTGATACCGAAATTAGTGAAATTGATTAATTAATTATCCCCTACAAGATGCCATGTGTTTCCTCAGCCAGCATCTGGGTCCGCGTCCCCTCCCCCTCCCCACCCCGGCCCCTTCCCCTCCTCCGCATACCCTTTTCGCAAGAATTTCTAATTTTTGCGGGACTTCCTAATTTTCGCGTAAATTTAAAATGTAGAATTTCCTCGTCCCAGGCCTGTACTGACCTCCCATACCACCGCCACCCGGGAACTGGCAGGAAATTAAAAATGGCTGTGCCCTTTCTGCGACTTGATCCCTGCTCCTTCTGGACAGAAAGCCCAAGTGCAACCCCCAACACAGGTGGGTTAGTGTAATTTATTTATTTTAGTTGGGAAACTGAAGGAAAGATCAGTCCTAATTATGCAATTAGTCATAAACCTCTGCCCTAATTACACAACTATATGCAGTGCGCTACCCAAGGAGTGCCGAAAATAGGAATACAGCTAAAAAATTGACAATGTAATACAACTGATGTTATCCTGTTGGGAAAAATTTTTACAGTGCCACTCGAAATTAGTGGCAGACACACTCAAACTCTACCCTTCACCTACAAGCTGGTGGGAGAAAAAAACCTGGAGTGAGAGACAATATATTTTTTGGTGGGAAATGTGTTCAACTGAGATGCAATTATTGGACAGAGAGGAGTTTACATTACCTGTAAGTATACAGTTGAGGATTGTATCCATCGCTACATCTATATCTACATCTACATGGATTCTCTGCAAACCACATTTAAGTGCCTGGCAGAGGGTTCATCGAACTATCTTCACAATTCCCTGTTATTCCAATCTCGCATAGCGTGAAGAAAGACCGAACACCTACATCTTTCCGCACGAGCTCTGATTTCCCTTAGTTTATCGGGGTGATCTTTTCTCCCTATGTAGGTCTGTGTCAACAAAATGTTTTCGCATTCGGAGGAGAAAGTTGGTGATTGGAATTTCGTGAGAAGATTCTGTTGCAACGGTAATCGCCTTTGTTTCAATGATGTCCAGGCCAAATCCTGTATCATTTCAGTGACACCCCATATATCACGATAATGCAAAAGGTGCTGCCCTTCTTTGAACTTTTTCGATGTACTCCGTCAGTCCTATCTGGTAAGGATCCCACACCACCGTTTGATGACAGAGTTCACTACAGATGCCTGCTCAACAATCACCCTGTAGCCCAGGTATTTGAAACCAATACACGTTACCACAACTGATGGAAAAAAATTCACTGCTCTAATTACACATGGAAATTGAGGTGAAAAAACTCAGCACTTGTATATTAGGTCATAATGCAATAATTATGTACTGGGAAAAATCCTCGTCATAAGATACTGCAGTGAGAGCAGTAGTTGAACGTGCATTCTCCTCGATGTACGAACAAAACTGCTAAATTAGAGGCCCTCTTACCTCCCCTCATCCCTCCCCCCTTCCTCCATCCCTCCCTCCCTCCCTCCCTCCCTCCAGCTACAGGGGGACACAGGCTTTTTCAGACAGTCAGCTGCTACCGCATGTTGTGCATTTATCTATGGCATAACACCTTCCCACCAGCAGACATGTGCCACCCTGCACTCTTTAAAGCGATGATCCAGCATTGGCCCTTCGCCAACACAAAATGATGTACAGTCACTAAATAAAAGGAGATATATGGAGGGATGCCCGAAGAGCTGTTCATCTAAAATTCAGCAGCACCGCCCTGGTCAAATCACAGCTGCCTAGGCCAAACACACACCACCCCGCAAGAGCCCACCATTCTTAGTGGAACACTGCGCTGTAACAATTGTATTTAATGTCAACGGATCCCTCTTATAATCAAGCACCTGTTAAAAAGGAAAACACAGTCACGACCGTAATAAATTCCGTCTTTCCATGAAAATAGGCGCAGTCCATTTTCTTTCAGTTTTATGAGCAAAGACGACATTGTTTTTACGTTCGACTGCAGGATGCAATTCGCATCTCGTTATTTTGCAACATTCAGCGAAGTGTACCACTGCCGATTACAAATAACTGAACTACCAAGGCCTGTAAATGTCCACCCAGCACAAAATTGGGGAAAAGATCTACCACTATTTTTCTGCGAAAACTACCGATCACCACAGAATGTCCTCATTATTTCGAAATCATCATTGAAGTAAAGAAAAAGCGAGAATTTAAACTGTGCAACGCAATTTCTTCCAGCTTGACTGACAACTTTCACGACCTGAGAGCGTCTCTCACGTTCAAATCAGTGTCTGTACATAAACAGTCACGAACGTGTGTATTACAGACATTTCAGACACGTGAAATAACATTACATAGTACAATATTTCACGCCATTTACTCACATGTAGAAAAAAAACCAATCATTTTACATTTGACATCAACAAGCTATAATTCAAGAGCGTGTTACAGCTTTGTACAATATGGCAAGTACTGTTTTACCAGTGTGATGCTATATCACACTGGTGTTTACGAAACAAATCGTGAGAGCCTGTCTTGTAATAGAACCACCTGTAAGATATTAACATGTCTCCCTCTTCCAATATATCGAAAAACAAAAAAAGTCTGCGTGTTGACATGGAGCATATTATATATGCACATATCATTCCACTGTAGGGAGTGACCAGTGGTCGAAGCCCATTGCACACATGCGTAAAGTTTTGTCAACAGTACTGGAGGAAGACCATATCCAACAGACTATCAATCACACGAGTTTTCCTGTGTTGTTCCTTCATAAGCAGGTCAACACATATAAGCAGTGTGACACATACAACCAGTGTACGACTCTGTCTTTGTACACTGCCATACACTTTTGTTTTCTACCGTGACTTCGAGGTATGTGTCAGGTGCTAAACCGACATTAGCGTGTTTCGATGCATTTGCTCTCACAGAAAGCTGAACATTGCATGGTGTAGACTACACAGGTCCCACAACACACAGGTTGGTAGAAATAATAACAGAGGCGATGTTTCTCAGTAGCAAAAACGTGGAAGACATCGCAACATATGCAAACTGGAAGAGTTTGTGGCATTGTAGAGCGTGTCCAACAGCCATCTGAGGTGATGGCCTGTACAGTTAATATCATCTTCCACCGCGATGGGGTAGCGGATGTGTCGGTGTTCCGTCTTCTAAGATCAGTGTTTCCATATTTTGCCATAACGTATATGATTACTGTTCCATTGTTGACCATCGCCGGAAGGTGCTATTCACACACATGAGGTGGTAGAAATAAAAAGAGATACTGTTGTCATATTGGCAAAAGAAAAGAAACATGTGAAGGGTGTTGCAGCATACGGAAGTAGGGCGAGTCTGCAGCATTTAGGAACGCATCCAGACAATGTCTGAAGTTGATGACCTCTACATTTAATCCCATGCTCCACAAGGATAACTAACAGACATTTAGTGTTCCACAAAGGCTCCCTCTTCAAACAGCTGTTGTCTTTCAATCATAATCTGGTAAACAACAGCGTACCAGTGGAAGGAAGGGGTGGGAAAGACATCTTCGATATGGGACGATGAACTGTAATGTGCATCACAGTTGATACTGCAATCACTTTTAGTAATTTTACTAGTTGTTCCCTAATTTCAACGCCAGACAGTGACATGGCGCAATACTTCCCAGTTTCTACACCATCGCTAAATCACCCCTTCACTACCTTGAAAGTACCATATACTAGATTGCGAATACAGATAGATGACGGTGCAATATGACCATTTGGACATATGCACCAAAGTATACCCGTTGTTACGGTTATACAGCTCTGCACCTGAAAATACTATATATTGTCAAAACCATACGGTTTCCGAAGTATTAGTCATGAGCAATGCAACGCTCTTAATAGTCTAATGCACGATATACTTGTCAAACGTCAGACATACAACCACCGCTCAAGTTTCCTACCCCATTGAAATTGATAAAACTTCGTCCTCCTACACTACTCTGGTGTCGTAGGAGAGGATCGTTAGTGTATAACGGCCGCTCGAACTGCATGTAAACTAACTAGAGCGAAGTCAGGAGACTTCTGTTCCGTCTATTGTGAAATGAATGGATTTTATACGTATTTTTAAGTCGGAAACGTATGAACCCTCAACCACACTTCCATCGTCAGTCGTATTTACCATTAATAGTAGTAGTATCGGTTTTTAAGGATGCGGCTATGTCTCACTAGCAAATAGAGCGAAGAAAAACCGACTTGAATATTTTCAATAGCTGATACATTAAGGTACCATCCACGCCCTGCTGCACGAAAAAGGACACGAAGAAGCAGCAACTTCTTACAATGGAGTAAGCACCAAGATCAGTAGCCAAAAGGGGATGTAACAGTCTTATTGCTGTTTACAGTAGCATCACCACAGCTCTGGTGGCGTTCATCTTGCACATGTCGGTAGAGGTGAGTTATCAGTCAAAAATGTCAAATGAAAGCATGCAGACGGTGCTTGATTTCAACGTATCGGAAGAGAGAGACTCACTAAAATATTGTAGGAGGTTCTGTTACAATACAGGGTCTAACGAATTGTTTCGTAAACGCCCGTGTGATATAACATTGCACTGGTGAAACGGAACATGCCATAGTGTACAAGACAGCAATGTCCTCTTAAATTACAGCTTGTTGTTGTCGAACGTAAAATTATTGTGCTTTTTCCGACAAGTGACTAAATGGCGTGAAAGATTGTATTCTGTAATGTTATTTCGTGTGTCTGAAATGTTTGTAATTCACACATCCATGACAGTTTTTTACAGATACTGGTTTGAAAGCGAGATACGCTCTCAGGTCGTGTAATTTGTCCATCAAGCTGAAAGAAATTGCTTAATATAGATGTTTTTATTTTGGAGCGAATTCTCGCTTTTTCGTTACTTCGATGACAGTTTCGAAATAATGAGGACATTCTGTGGTGATCAGTAGTTTTTTCAGCAAAATAGTGGTAGATTTTTTTTCCCGATTTTACGCAGGGTGGATATTTATAGGTGTCTGCTGTCCGCCCCCTTAGAATGGCGGGCTCTTCAAGGGGTGGCGTGTGGTTGCCCTGGGCAGCTGTGATCTGACCAGAGCGCGGCATGTGGGGTGGCGCTGTGCCACTAAATTTTAGATGAACAAACAAGTTCAACTTGTGACGGCCCTCCATTTATCTCCTATTTCTTAGCTGATTAAAAATCCTTTTGGATTTACGAAAGGTTGACGCTTGATCGTCGCTTTAAGGTGGGCCCGATGCTGCAAGTCTGCCGGCGGGAAGGCAGCATGTCGCAGAAAACTGCACAGCGCGCGGTAGCAATAGACCATTTGAAATGGCTGTGCCCTCCCCCCCCCCCCCCCGTCGCAGTTGGTGGCGATGGATGGACAGAGGGAGGGAGGAGAAGGAGGGGACCTAAGAGGGTCTCTAATTTCGGCAGTTTTTGTTCGTACATCGAAGAGAACGCGCGTTCAACTACCGCTCCCTCTTCAGTCTTTCGTGACGAGGATTTTTCCCAGTACATGTGTTGCTCTAAGACCTGTTGATTATGAGTGCGGGTTTTTTCACTACAATTTCGATGTGAAATTAGAGCAGCGAACCATTTTCCATCAATTGTGGTAGCGTGTATTGGTTTCGATTAGCTGGACTGCATGGTCACTGCCGAGCAGGCGCCTGTAGCGAACTAGTCAAACAGCGGTAGATACTTTCCTCAGCTGTATGCTTACAGGTAATATTAAACTTTTCTCTGTCCAATAGTAGCATCTCGTCACTTGAATACATTTGCCAGCAAAAAAAATAGTACCTCTCACTCCAGCCTTTTTACCTACCAGCTTGTAGATGAGGGGTAGGGTTTGAGTGATTCTGCCACTTTTTTCGAGTAGTATTCTGAAATTATTCCCAGCAGGATAATATCAGTTGTATGAGATCGTCAATTCTTGAGCTGTATTGTGATTTTAGGCACTCCTTGTGTAGCGTTCGGCATATAGTTGTGTAATTAGGACAGAACTTTATGATTAATTCCGTAACTAGGACCGATTTTTACTTCAGTTTCCAAACCAAAATAAATAAAGTTCACTAAACTAATCTCCCTCTCCTACATCTGGTCCTTTTCGTGTGTTGGAGGTTACACTTGGGCTTTCTTTCCAGAAGGATCATAGTTTGAGTCCCAGAAAGGGCACCATCAATTTTATTTTCCCGTCAATTCCATGTTGGTGCTGGGAGGTGGGTGGGGTAGGACGTCAGCACAGCCCCGGAACAAAGAAATCTCGCCAAAAATCAAAGTTCCCGCCAATAGGGTAGGCGGGGGAGGGGTAGTGGCTGGGGTGTGAAGATAAGGGAGTACCATGTTCCAGCTGAGGAAAATACATGACTTTATATGGCGTTGGGGTAATTAACTGATCAACTTAATTAATTTGCAGATCAATGTGATATCACAATTTTCCTCATGCATCCCTTACCATACTACTCATGTATCCTCAACCGAAAAACTTAGTGCTGCTGGCCACAGCATTGGAGTTACCCTGGCTTCACATTCCTGTCGGTATCTTCAAGAACCTCATTGACTTTCTCCGCACACTTGGTGGAACGGTCCATGGTGCAAAATATGGTTATTCAGGCTTTTGGAAATTGATCACGTTAATGTACCTGAACAGTTCGTTCGCTTATTGTGAAAAATTTGAACTTTAATTCTCTCGTAATAGCCTGCAGATTTTTACCTTCATTATTTAGTAAAGAATTCCTTTGATTTTTGTCTTGTAATGCAGTTACTATAACAATGTTGTCATAGATATGCGACTCAAAAAATGGCTCTAAGCGCTATGGGACTTAACATCTGAGGTCACCAGTCCCCTAGACTTACAACTACTTAAACCTAACTAACCTAAGAATATCACACACATCCATGCCCGAGGCAGGATTCGAACCTGAGACCGTAGCAGCAGCGTGGTTCCGGACTGAAGCGCCTAGAACCGCTCGAACTCAGCGGATATGCAACTGTCACCTGCCAGCTACACTATCTGATCAACATCCATTACTAGGCATTAATATGTGGTGTGTCCACACTTTACTTGGACTCTGTTGGAGACACGTTCAGTGAGTTGTGTGAATGTCTTTGGAGGAATGACATTCTTCTTCAAGACCCACAGCCAGAGAAGATAGTGTCGTTGGACAATGAAGGTGAAGCAAAGTCGATGTTATAACTCATCCGAAAAGTTTTCCGTTCTGTTAAGGCCAGTCCATTTCAGGATTGTTACTATCCACTGGTCACTGCTTTATAAACGCTGTTTGATGATGGGATGCATTGTCATACTGCTACAAATAATCATCGTCTCTGTACTGTTCCTCTACTTCTTGCAATATACAACGTGGTAAAATTTGTTCACATCCTTCCGTGTTCGGCGTTTTCTTAAGCACAATAAGGGGACCACAATAAAAACGCAAGGAACAGCCCCATACCGTAACACCATTTCCTCCATACTTAGATGTTGGCACTATATATGCTGGCAGATAAAACTCTACAGCCATTAGGCATACTCAAACCGCTCCATCGGATTTACAGTCGAAATCACTCTAACTAATCACAGCTCTCTTTACACCTCATCAAGTGTCACCTAGCATTGACTACAGAAATGTGTGGCTAATAAGGTGCTGCTCGACCATTGTACCTCACTGTTTTTAACTTAGTATGCACAGTCTGTGCTGTGGATGGAAGATGACAGCATTTTGGAATCCATGAGTCATTCTTTCTGCACATTTAATACGATTTTTTACAACCAGCCTCTGCAATGCTCAATGGTCCCTATCAGTAAATGAAGTCTGCCAGGTCTTGGTTTGAACTGCATTGTATTATATGGAACCGGCGACCTAGAAATTACGGAGAGACTTCGTCCCCGCCATAGCCCGCAGTGCTACACAGCCCCACAACAGGCCACAGCAGTCCACTCGCCCCACCGCCGCCCCACACCGAACCCAGGGTTACTGTGCTGTTCGGGCCCCAGTGGAACCCCCAAACCCCTCCCCCGGGAACGTCTCACACCAGACGAGTGTAACCCCAACGTTTGCGTGGTAGAGTAATTACGGTGTACCTTTACGCGGAGAAAGTGTTCGTGCAGCAATCGCCGACATAGTGTAACTGAGGCGGACCGTCACGTCTTCCCGCCCAGAAAGCAGTGCATTAGACCTCACGGCTAACCGGACAGGCTGGTCTTGGTTTAGCTGTGGTTGTTGTTTCAGGTCTCAATTTCACAATCATATTACGAACGGCTGACTGGTCCTACTATAGAAGGATTAAAATATCAGTAAGGGACTGTGAGAATTCTGGTTCAATGGTTTATGATGTCACCCTTATCTCCACTATTATCTGTAGTCTATGGCCCCTCCCTCTACCCCTCACGGCTACTTGTGTAACACACAAATGACAGCTGTTATGCTATTGGCTGAGTTGCTGACTTTGAACAACTAGACACTTCCCCCTTCCCTCCCCCTCTCCCTCTCACAGTAGAATATTCTGGCTGACTTTCTTAGGATATAACATATTACCCATTTAGGACTACACTTTTCCTTATCAATAAAACTTATTGCCTTCCCCTCTCCCATCCGTCTAGGCCACTTGGGCTGTGTTAATGTATAATCAACCAACTAGAACTACCCGTTATTGCAACAGTTTATTATGCTTATTGCTAGAATTTATTGTCCGGTTACTCGTAGCATAATTTTTGATCCAAGATAGTGTCCACATAGCCATCACTATGACATCACTATCAAAATAGCTCCCCAAGTTAGTGGAAGATCAAAGTGTCACTCACTGACACGTGTGTGGCGGTAACATATTGAAAACATGCCACTACTCGCATGCAGGATATCGCTAGGGCTATGATAAGTGTAAAAACAAAAATTCCAAGTGTGAGATTGTTTGACAGTTGTATTTTACATGGTCTAATTATATTAACATTTCAGAACTTTCTGGTGCAATGTAACTCATTGCACTTTTTAAGAGTATGTGTGTAGTCATCTTTATTTTATATGAAGTTTTCTCCTGCTATGTAACATTTGCTCTAACTAGGTGCTGAGACACATTTTTGAAACAAAGTGTTGTAAAGTATCCATCAAAAATGAAATCAATGAAATGCCAAAGTGAGATTTTGAATATTGATCATTAGAGAAGGGGGACACATCATATTAACAACACCAGGAGTCTGATAATAATGACCTGGAGATATAGAGTTTTGTATTAATGATAAAAATGAAACTTCTGCTGCATTTAATGACATCACATAACTGAAATTCTCAAATTCTTGTAAAAGTTAGGCATAGAAGTTATCATTGGAAAGTGGAAAAACTTGGTGAGGCAGGACAGCGTCAATATTACATTGAAATGTAACAAATTATTTGCAGAATAATAGTAATGATAATCGGACTTCTTAAAAAGAAAATTGGACTGCAGGTTCGACTTGTGAATATGTAACTATACATTCAAGACTGTTCTGATGTCATGTGATCGTCATGTCACCAAGCTGACCACTTCCAATGAGTTAATTAGTTGGAAACACAAAAATGGGTCACAGATGGTAGGATGGGATTATAATGATTACAAAACAGAGTAAAATACATTTGTAATTATTAAGTAAATTACAAAATTAACCACAGAACATCTACACATCCACTCAAGAGTGTGAACAAGGGGCAAAATCAAGAGCTGAAGCAAGAGTAAGTCACACCTCATTTTTTTTGTTTTTGAGAAACGCATTTTACATACATTTTATCCTATACGCTTCCGACGTACTCTCTGGATGATAATTACGTCCTTGACTTAAAGTACCATTTCATCACAATGTCATTCAACTGTAATTCATATGAGGCTGAATATTTCATGAATCTTTGAATCTGGAACTGACATAGGAATTTAGTGGAAAGTATAACGAACACAGTGTCAACTGTGTAGTATTTATCACAGAGCAGTTTTTAAATGTATTACGTATTTAACAAGAGTGCTTTCTGCATATTCCTCAAGCAGTCTCTGTTTGGTGTAGTTGTCAAACGCCTTTAAGACTCTTTTCTTGTCATGACATTTTAAGTAAGTCGTAGATCTCAACAGATTACTTAACGCTTTAATAACAAAATATTGGACATCATATCTTAGTGTTAACGTCTGGAATTTTAGATAATTGGCTTCTATTTGCGCGTAGTCAACAAGAAACCTGAGAAAACTGCGACAAGGCTTTTGGAAGTTACAGCGCTACAACTGAAGACTGTTAAGCATAGTTCTATGAAAAACAATTTGCCGTAATGTGCAGTTTATACTAGTGTTGATATAGTATCCAATAAATTTATGCCCTAGCAGATCAATTTCTTGTAATTACTTCTTCTTATATCATAAGTCTCATATATTTTACCAAGAAACATATTATTCAGCTCAACTGTTTCGGTAAACAATATAGTGTCGCTGTAGTATGATACACGAGGTGGTCTCAGTGCAAGGATGTTTACGGTTTCTTCCCGTTTTCTAACAATAAGCGTTAAAGTTCGTGAGATGCCAGATTGTAGTAGGTATGGTTGGATATTTCTGTAGGTGATGACCAGGTGCGATGGACCCAAGAATAAGATGCAGACAATATTGTCGGCTGTGATAGGACCTATCTAGTTACCAGGTAGCTAACAGAAAGGTCATCGACCAGAACGATAGGCAAGAAGTGTCCGCTTAGTTCTTCTTTCATCTCAGGGTGGCCTCAGAGAATTTCTTCGTTACCAGATCACACGAAACAGTTATATAATGCAACTACTACTACGTATTCTGTGACCCATATAGGTTGTACTGAAAAATTTTTACACAAATAGAAATAACAAAGTATAAGGCTCTAAAAATTTCTACTAACATAATTGGTTAAACCAGTTGCTAGATCACACTTAATAATCAGTTTGATTAAAAGTATCTCACATGACGTGAATAAGACTTACCATTCTTGTAGGTATCTTTTAAGACTCTGGTGGGCATATAATCCCTTAATTTTGTTGGTTTTAAGAGACGCCAGGAGATAACATACCTCATGATGAATCCTCGCTATTTTGTAAGCACACATACATGATAGCTGTCATTTACAATTTCTTTTGAGGAGAAGCGAAGATTTCACATGGATCTTTTAGAAGAATATTTTATCCTACCTGATATTTTTGCATTTTCCATAATCTCTTATTACAGTAGGTCTTTCTCAACTGTACTTGCTTGGTGAATGAGACTAAGGCTTTTATTACCTTTTCTTCCCGGAAGAATTCTTGGCCCTGGAGTTATGGAAGTGGATCCATATATTCATTCTTCTCTTTTGTCCTACTTATGAGTTTAACTGGAGTGGATTGTGAATGATGTACAGTGGCAAATTATTTACAGTCCATTCTAAATATTCTATCCATTGTGTCTAATGATATTGTGCATATGTTCATATCAACTTGATGAATTCATGGAAAATACGTGCTATTGGATTGCTTTCTGGATGTAATCGTGATATTAGCATTTGACAGGAACGTGGCAGGCTTTCCAACGAAGGTGGCAGGCTTGCCAACTGTAGGCATGTAATCGTTTACAATTGTTTTAATGGTTCAAAAATGGTTCAAATGGCTCTGAGCACTATGGGACCTAACATCTGAGGTCATCAGTCCCCTAGAACTTAGAACTACTTAAACCTAACTAGCCTAAGGAAATCACACACATCCATGCCCGAGGCAGGATTCGAACCTGCGACCGTAGCAGCGGTTCTAGGCACTTCAATCCGGAACCGCGCTGCTGCTACAGCCGCAGGTTTGAATCCTGCCTCGGGCATGGATGTGTGTGATGACCTTAGGTTCGTTAAGTTTAAGTAGTTCTAAGTTCTAGGGGACTGATGACCACAGATGTTAACTCCCATTGCGCTTAGAGCCATTTGAACCATTTTTGAGCTGTTGTATTCGTCTTCACATGTTGGTAAAGTAGCGGTACAATTTGATTTTCTTGCACTTTTAGTTGCGCCCTAATGCCCTCACACATGGTATATGTACCAAATTAAGGTATTCTCAGATGCAACTGGAATACAAACACACTACGTGTCAGATCATACACCACATGTGTCAGATCGTACACCACGCTGATAGAATAGAACCTCATTGTGTTTTCTGGTATGTTATTTGAACTTTTCTGTAGGGGCTTGTGAAAATAGTGTCGTAACTTTACACCAATGCTTGTAAGCATTTTGTAAATCAGCTGTATTATTGCACATGTATGAATAATATTGTCGATAATAAGTGTCCTTCATTAGGAACACACAGTAGGCAATGGCTTTTACTATAAGTTCTGTGTACTCTGATAAACCTTGTGGTAGACAGGACAGAGCATCTACCGCTATACTATCTTTGTGTGAACTGCGCATGTGTTCAAAACTGTACTCTTATAAAAACAGTAACCAATGCACTATGTGTGCATGGAGTAGTTTGAATGCCATAAGAAAGTTTAATATCTGATAATCATGGAAGACATTGAATTTTTGCATTAAGTGTAGTAAAGCACTTTTTACATGCCCAGACTACCACAAGAGTCTCCAGCTCGGTAGCAGAGTATGCGCGTTCACATTCTGAAAATGTGCAGCTAGGACTAATGAGGCGAATATATTATTTCACATCTTCTTCATTAACTTCAAACTGACATGCTTCAAAACCAGAGAATGAGACACTCATCACGATCCAAAAATCTTTCGCCAGTTTGGGAGAGACCGGGTCCCCCACCCGAGACTATGAATGGTCTCCACTCATCTGTATTTTTCATTTCCACTATTTCTGTCTCCACCCATCTCTCTTTCTCATTTACTGCCGCTGTTTCTCACTGACTATCAATATCTCCTCCCTCGTTGCAGCCCAGTGCTACTGTCTTCATCCATCTCTGTTTCTCTTTCATTGCCACTGTCTCCCTGCACCCTATATCCTCTCTCTCCCACTGGCACTGCCTGCTCTCTCTCCCACCGTCACTGCCTCTCTGCTACTCTCTTTCAGCATAAACAATACGCGAATACATCAGCATGCGAAAAATTTTGGTGAGGAAGGCAGAAAGAGGATCGTAGCAGCTGGTTCCCCACTTTTCTCTCAGAGTCTTTTAAAGAGGAATATATTCACCTTTTCTGCGCTCTAACAGGAGCATTTTTCCGCTTAGTTCATTCTTTTTCCTACTACAGAAGTGCGTGCTGCTTGTATAAAACGAATTCTGTAGGTCAGTAAAGTTGAGTATATACTTTGACACATTCATATACTTCCAAACATACAGACAAAGAACTAAGTACGCATAATATACGGTTAACGCAAAAACATTTGATTTACATTTTTGACTGGATATTTTGCTCATATTTCGAAATGAATCAAAAAGTCCGGCTTATGATTTCCACCTTAGAAGAGTAAAAATGTTATTAGAAATATTTTAATGAATTTCAGACTTTCCAGTGTATATAATTTTTGGCAGTCATTTTCAGATCTTTTCTTGAATGTTAAGACCTTTTGGTCCATCTTTAGTCACTGAAATACCACTTTGGGCACATTTACATAGACGTGAAGTGCCCATTGCTCGTTATGAAGTTTTACTGATGAATAAATGCTTAATAAAAACATAGCTTGCTGACCTCAGATCCCTTGCGATGACCCTAGAACCCTTGGCGCGTTTTCACTGCCGCAGTTAAAACTATGTTTAGGCCTCAGACCGGATATTACGTGCCTAAGTACGGTAACTTGGAAACCCTCGGTTTCGGTAATGGATAATGAAATAAAAAATAGCTCACCGACGACATCATTTTGAGACGATCTGCCAGTAATAGAAATTACAGAACCCACCATTCTCACGATGGTACCCAACAATTATGGAACCTTGATAACGGATACAAAGTATCGAAAAGGGATAATGCCTAAAAAGATGAATGCCTAGGAAATCTATAGTTAAAATTTTAGCCATCTGTCAGGGTTCGTTATTTAGATAAATACAGGTCACGGTGCAAAAACGGCTAAAAATCGGTTTTTGTAGTTTTGTGCACGAGTGAGATAACTCTAAATATTTGGATCTCGGTAACGACTAATGATACCGAAAAAGTTTCAAAGTTTCTCAAGAACATCATCTTAAGAACATGAAGTAAAAATATCGGCGAACTGCATGAACAGAAATTATATAAGTGGCCTTCCTCTTAATTGGTACATTTCGGGGTATTCTCAGGAGCAATCCATGAGCAGACGATTCTTTTGTAAGCCACCTCAAGTTCTCCCTTGACTATTCCTAATGCAAAAGAACCAACGTATATGCTGAATTATCCTGGGCTGAAGGAAGTGTGTAATTTTTGAATTTTCATTTGTACTGTAGGATGGCTACAGTATGCCCGTTCTTCCGATTGGTATACAAACGGTTGATAGGCCAAGAGCTGTCCGAAACACCTGACCCCTTATCTCTGTGATCAATAAAACCTGAGATTTGACCCTCTGAAGAATCGCATTTGGACCGATTAGCAAAATATGTTCACATGGTACCCTTCTAACAACCATCACCCCCAGTAAACATAAATTTTGGTAGCCCTGTATAGGGTTGACCACACGCACCGTGAAAGAACGCTGCGCAGAACGACGCTAGGGCCGCATTTTGCAACCACGAAGTCTGCCATTGCTAAACACTGTATTTCAATCAGGCATACAGTCTAATTTAATAAATTAATGCATGTGGCTCCAGAAACATAGTCTTTCACCAGAAAGCCAAAATCCCTACTTAAAGGGAAGTTCTAACAATTGTCACCAATGCTACGTCCAAAATCATGTTGCCTGCACTGACCACGTGCCAGGTACTGATGAGCGGTGAGACTCAAATGAGCGAAAAACAGCAGTTTATTCATTCAAATGAGAGGCGTTGTTTCTCGACTGGCGTTAAAAATTATACTGAGGCCGTTATATATGTGGAGGAAATTTTTACTAATTTGAGCCGCGTACTCTTAGGTTTAGTTGACGTTAGAATAATGTGTAAGACGACATCATAGTCAGTCAAAATGCCTCTGAGACATCCTTCCTGTAAGAAATGTAAGTTTTCAGCCTTAAAGTTTAGACAAAGAAACAAAAAATACGACTTAGCGGTTAACACACTTTCGCGTAATGTGCGGGTGTAGCGGATAAGTAGTTATTAGCAATTCAGGAAGAT
The DNA here is from genome assembly GCF_023864275.1 of Schistocerca cancellata. Classification (NCBI taxonomy): domain Eukaryota; kingdom Metazoa; phylum Arthropoda; class Insecta; order Orthoptera; family Acrididae; genus Schistocerca; species Schistocerca cancellata. Next base: position 826,681,573 of record NC_064626.1, read on the forward strand.
GGGGGCAGTTTATCTGTGCAGATATGCGAAACCGGTGCAAGCGTACTTAAAATGCGTCGGTGCTCCCACCGTTTTCATCATATACATTCGTGCATTTTCACAGTAAGTACTACTTTCATTGTTTATTATAAAATATCTCGTGCATGCTACCGTAGAGTCTTAGCCACATCGAACAATGTGCTACAAATGTTGCATAGGATGGCAAATGATATATAGCTACAATAACGGATAGAATTTATTTACTCCGTTTCATTTAGGGTGTTTCTCAATGGGAAAGAAGAAACAGATGTCAGAGACTAAAACGCAAGTAAGTTACAGTGAGGTCTGTAGTAAACATGATCGGGGGATTCATTGTGGTGTTAATATCCTCGAACCCATCAGTTCTTAAGAATTGGTGCGACAAATAGTCCGACTTCTCCGGAATTCAGCAATGCACTTCACTTAAACGTGACACTATGCTTTGTGCCTCTGAAGAAAGCAGGCGGTCACTTGGCGAATGCTGAGCTGTATTAGAGCAGCAGTGAGTCGAGAAATGTTTGTGCAATGAATATAAAGGTGGAAAAAGGAGCCACAAATTATTGAATAAACAGCAGCCGACACCCACAATACATTCGTTAAGAGTGTTATATTGTGGAAAATTTAGACGAGTTATCTCACCTGAATATCTGTGCAAGCACTTAACACGTTTTGGCTTAAGTAAAGCTGTACAAATATTGTATTTCGTCAAGTAATACAATAATTTCAACCTTATAATGAATACTAGGGCATCATTGTCCAAAATCGTGTGTCCGAGGCTTTTGGATTCACTCATTATATAACATCATTACATCATTTCTGTTTTTCTAAAACTCCTAAGCTCTGTACTTTTTTCCCTTTATTCCCAAATATACCACACTCAAAGTGATATCTCAGCGAAGATCGGAAAGCTGTTAAATAATAGAAATAGGGGAAAGACAACAGATGTGTCGATAGAACAACAGTTGCGTGTGATCGCTATTTACTTTCCGCTGTGAGATGCCAACCTCTGCTGCCCTTTTGTTACGGTAATAGACTATAATTCGATCAAAACTTAGGTCGGATTGCTGCTGTGCTTCGGACTATTTTTTTCAGTTAGGATCACCTTTAAGGATACTCACGCACGGTATTGACGAGATTGGATAAACTGCAGAATGAAACAATAAAGGTAATGACAATGGCGATGGCTGGTAATGAAACTTGAAGCCATGTTATAGCAATAACGAGTTTTTCCTAATATGTCTGAGATGTAGAAGAAGAATCACAAGAAGTAATCGATTAAGATTATGATTAATAATGACTGTTGCTAAAGATAAGTAGAAGATCTTTCACCTTCATAAAATAATCTCTCAGAGCTAATCAACGTTCGTACAAAATTCCATTAATGAAAAGAGTAAAACAGAGAAGTAAGAAAGTTGAAAACGAAATATTTGTGTTAAATGGAAATCTCAAACAATATTACCAGGAAATGGAGATTTAACGTCTGAACTTCAGGGGGAAGAGGAGAAATTAACAAAATAAAGCAAGTGACGGGTTGAAAGAAAAATGTGGTCGCCCTGTAATGAAAACGTTCCGCAGTAGGGCGCATGTAGTACTAGGGACCAAGAATCGTATATCTTAATTTCGTCTATATAAAACATCTATAGCATAGTTAAAATTGTTCCGCTATAAAGGTAGGACACAGTCTCAATTATGACAATGAGTTCCACCTACGTTAAACTCAGTAAGCGCAAAATATACTACAGGATGAAAGAGTACTGCAGTTGTTTATCAGTTTAAACATTAGAAACGCCTGTGTTATTTAATTACATTTTCCATATGTAGTATTAACGATAAATGTAGAAAAAGTCTGGTGGATAAGAGATGCGTACATTCCATTAACGGATGTGAATGGCAACATATATCTGTTACTTACATATAATCGTTTGATTACTTTTATTGAAGAACTTACGTACGATAAGAGAAGAAACTATGCATTGAAACACATGAACTCTCAGACTTTTCATTTCTATGTGCCATTTATAAAATACTTTTATCATTGAACATCTTCTCCTACCGGAGTTGAGTTCACTAAAGGTTAGAGAAGACAATTTTTTTCCAGTCTTGCTTGATGAACACTACATGTATTTTCAAAGTCAGCTTCACTGTAAACAACAAATTACACGAAATAAATATGATGTCAAGACTGACAACTAAAATAGAGAAATACGAGAAAAGTTTGAATCCGTAGTTAACTTGTAATTTATTTATTTTGGTGCATGAGCACTAGGCAGATAGTTACCCTAAAGTATTTTACCACTGTATATGAAAGAATCAAAATACGCTATATACCTCCCTTAAGTTAACGATTTCTGTGTCTCAAAATTTGATGGTATCCCTATGGGAGAAAGATATGATTCAAATCATTTTAAAGAACTCTGTTTTTCAACTGTGTCTCTTTTTATTAATATGTACAACCTAAATGTAGCATTATCATTACACTTCTTGTACTCGTACATAGAAAGAACTTTCTACTTCAAATAAATTGGTGGATTATGAAAGACATGAGCAGCAGAAAAACCACTAGAGCTGTATGGAACATTCACTGTAATATCTTATCTTTGAGAAAGACTTTTGCACATTGGTGAATCATGTAGCATTAATAAGTGTTACATCATTTTCCTTGAGTCGCACATAAACAAGGCACATGCTGAACAACAAATACCACATACAGTTGACTCATCTTGCATCACGTTACGAAAAGCGTCATAGCATGCCTTACATTAGTCTTAAAAGACACAAATGCTGACATTTTAATGTGTGAAACTTCCTGGCAGATTAAAACTGTGTGCCGGACTGAGACTCGAACTCGGGACCTTTGCCTTTCGCGGGCAAGTCCTCTACCGTCTGAGTTACCTAAGCGAGGCTCACGCCACCGCCAGTACCTTATCTCCGGGATTTTAATGTGTGTTGAACAAGTGTGTAGTTGTAAAATACCTATTTCGAAATTGAAACACTGCATGGCGATCGCATTACTACTACAACTGTTGAGTAGATAATCTTCTCAAAAATATAATAGAATATACACAAAACAATTATTTACATTGTTAAGAGACCAAAAATGGTAATCTATGACAATTTTACTAACGTGACGTAGTAAATAACACTAAGTAGGATCAGAATAATCTAGAATATTCCGTGAAATATCATTGATCCCATCTGAAATTTATTGAGAAATTTCATTATTTGCATGAAAGGATTGAAGAAAATATCACCAAATATCCAGATATTTCACCAGTTTCCAATTTATCTGAGCTAATTTAAAAAGGACTCATTAAAAATCTTTATTCTTCTTGAACGACAAACAGTCTCTTTCTATCTCATTTTTAGCAATGGTTCTGACTGAATTTATCTTAATACGAGCTACAGCTACGAATACGTGCTTTATTTATGGATCAATGCTTTCTGCGTTTATCTTTATCTTTAAGTTTTTTATGGCGACTTTTATCATATCATTTCCCAGAACAATTATTTTCAAGAATAGATGAAAATTAATCGAAATATACAGAACTATGGAGAAAAATGAAGATTTGTCAAATGACGATCCATTTGGCTATAGGAAGAGTGAAGCCAATTCTAAAGTTTTGTTTGACAGTAGAAGGAAGACTTAGGAAAAATAAGACACTTTCGTAGGATTTTGACAAGGCATTGTAAACTATAGGGAAGGAAGGGTAGCGTACAGTACGTCCAAGAACCAAGAGGGGAAGCATTAAGAATGGAAGGGCAAGAGAAAAAAATGGGGAAAGACTTTCTCCCGTACTGTAGATCCTACACACCAAAGATGTAATGATAGAAATAACAGAAATGTTAGAGAGTGTGATTAAAATTAAGGAAAGAATTGTATCAGTGATACGATTCGATAATGATATTGCTATGCTCATTGAAAGTGGTGAATACTTACAGAACATGTTGAAGGCAATAAACAGTTTAACACACACAGAATAACTGAGGGTGAACCGAAGAAAGACGAATGTAATGCAGCGTGGCAGAAATATTAGCGATAAACTCATCAATAGTGGTGTTCACATAGTTGACGAAGTTAAGGAATTCTGCTAGCATGGAAGCGAGGACGAAGAAAATAAAATATGAGGAACAGACTAGCAGAGCGAAATGGGCATTCATCGTAGGCTAGTACAGAAACATGGATCTTAATTTGTGACAGATATTTCTGAAAATATACGTCTGGAATACAACATTGTATGCATGTGAATCATAAGCTGTGGGGAAACGGGAAAAGAACAGAATCTAAGCGTTTGTGATGTGGGGTTATAGAAAGATGTTTGAAACGAAGGGGACTGGTAACGTAGCAAATACTGAGGTTCTCCACAGCATCGGGAATAAGTCGGAAACACTGACCAGAAGAAGCGAGACAACAGTGGAACGTGTCCTAAGATTAGGGAATAGCTCCCTTGCTACTTGAGGAACCAACAGCGAGTAACAACTATAGCGAAAAATAGAGGTTGGATTACATCCAACAAACAATCGAGGACGTTGAATGTAAGCGCTTTTCTGATATGCAGAGATTTTCTCAGTAGATGAAGAAGTGGCATCAAAACAGTCACAAACACGAACCTAAAGGCAGTAAATTCAACTTAACACTTGGAGATTACAGTTACGAATAACTTAAATTGGATCTATCACATAGGTAATGTTATGGGGAAGGCAAACCAAAGACTCCGATTTACTGACAGAACACTTAGAAAATGAAGGTCTACTAAATAGACTTCTTACACTAAGCTTGTCCGCCCTCTTCTGGGGTACTGCTGTGTTGTATGGGACCCGCATTGGATTGTACTGACGGAGAAAATCGAGCAAAGAAATGCATTTTTCTTTGTGGCAGGAACTTCTCATGAAATTTTGAACACCAACTTTCTCCTCAGTGCGTGGGAATATTTTGTTGGTGGCCACCTACAGAGGAAGAAATGAACATCATAATAAAATTACAGAAATCAGAGCTCGCAAGGAAATATTGAAGTGTTTGTTTCTTCCCATGCGCTGTTCGAGAGTGGAATGGTAAAGAAATAGCTTGAAGGCACTTAATTGTGAATTGCTGAGTACGTACGTAGGTGTAGACCTAGATATAGCAGACGGATGGTATTAAAAAATTCAAAACAGGTCATAAGTGGCTTTTAGTACCTGCTTATCATAATCATATGTAGCCTAGCTACCTCTGTGTCAAACTGATCTTAAACTGTAATCTATCTTTCTTTATTTAATACATATTTTGTAAGAAATTTAAAAAACGTTTGTAGTAAAACACCGATAAAAGTAAGGCTCCCTATCTATCTGATGAAAGTTTTCTATTCTTCCAGTGGGCATAGTTATATATTTATCGTAATAGGTGTTAAATTGTAACAATGATTCACTGGTGTACAATTAAACAGTGGAAATTTTTGAAGTTTTCTCTTTTATAATTGTTGTAGCTTCTCCGTACATATATTGTGTATATATGCAAATGCAACTTTTCAAAAATTTTTACTCAATGTGAATATTCTGATGAAACAAATATAACGTCAATTTATTTGTAGATACTCTCTCTTCACCGAAATTCAGTTACTGAATTAAAAAAAAAAAGATAGACTTTCTGTTCCATAGCTCGGATTGGAGATGAGCTGTATATCACATTTTGTAACAGCATCAGTTAGAACAGGAAATGTTTGCTGCTGTCAAGGTAGATCATTCAGCTCTGTTTTATGAGTCTTTACACTGCCTTCATTAAACTGAAATTTGTGACTTTTGTTGTCTCTATCGTATCCAATCAAACATTACACCTTGCATTCTTAGGTATATTGTTTTCAGTAGTCCATTATCATTGTCCAGTGGTCCTTCATAAAACCCTTGTATAAATATAAATAATATACAAATAAGAAAATAAAATAATAAATCAAATACTGTAAATGAAAAGCAATAAATAACATAAAGTAAATAAAAATATATAAATATGAAATCATTATATAATTTTCAGATTTTTTGTTTTGTACCTAAAGAATATAACCTGTACATACTGAGTTTATGTTTCAATGTTTAGGAGATGACGCTACAACTAAGTACCAAAGAATATTGATAGAAATAATATCATAATGTAATTCTCAAAAACTGCTAAGATATATTTTATTTGGAAGCTCCTACAAAGTGATCCACGTGTGAATTTAATTCAAAATATAAAAAGCAAAAATTTTCTAGTATATACCTGTGTGCTGACTAATTTCCATTTAAATTCATTGTGTGGGAAGCCGCATAATTATGTAAAAATTAGTCTCAACAAAAGGAAATATACCTCTACAAAATACCACCAAAATGAAATAGTTCAGTATCGTTTCATGAGCACTGCAGACCCTCAGATCAGCTTATGCAGATTCATACTATTACATTGCTTGTAACAATGCGATTATAAAGGGCAGAGTGTACTGCTGGAAAAGACGTGTTAAAGAAATTTACGGTAGATGTTCAAACTACAGTCTACGTTCTCAAATGGAGTTTTATAGTCTTCTATACACAAACTAGCAAATTCTTTCGTTTGCTTGAAGTCATCTTCGTGTGGATTTACGACTCACGTTATACAAAAACTGTGACTAACAGAGCAGAGAAAAAACTGTCTGGGGGACAAAAACATCTTTTTACAGAATCTCCTTCCATGCCAACGCAGTTTGTCCAACGTTTGCTCAGTGATTAGACTCCATGTGTGAAACAATGTTCTGGAAGTTGCTCAGAATTACCGTCTTTCGCAGTCATAACAGCTTTATTGTATTCTTTCAAATGTTTTCCACCGACATATTTCTTTGGATATGGGAAAAAGTGCATGTCAAGAGGATATCAGATCCGCTGCACGTAGAGTAATTCTACTGCACATAGAGTAATTTGTGCCTGAGATCCCTCATTACCGAAGTACATTTGTGGACAGGAGAACTGTTCTTATGAAAGAGTTTTTTTTCCATATACATTCCCACCCTCTTCTTGGGTACATTTTGTAAATTAATTTTGGTACAGGATACTAGCTTAATATTTGCTAGTTATTGTTTTCTCGTGTTGTGTCCTCACAACTTGGACATGGTCTTCACGTTAGATGAAATAGATTTGGACTCTTTCGCTTCAGAGCCACTGGCTACCTCCTACAGCTGGAACTGAAGAGCTAAAAGGGGATAACTCCTCAGATATTGAAAATGCAAATTTTGTCAGTTTCGATTTACGCTAAAGTGACGAAAAAACATGGGATACCTCCTAACATCGTATCGGACATCCTTTTGCCCAGGCTGGGGGATGTGTCCAGAATAAAAAGCCATATCTCTGCATTATCCTTTCTTCCAGGAGTGCTAGTTCTGCAAGGTTTGCAGAATATCTTCTGTGAAGTCTGGAAGGTAGGAGACGAAGTACTGGCAGAATTGAAGCTGTGAGGACGGGTCGTGAGTCGTGCTTGGGTAGCTGAGATGGCAGAGCAGTTGTCTGTGTAAGGAAAAGGTCCCTAGTTCGAGTCTCGGTTCGGCACACAGTTTTAATCTGCCAGTAAGTTTCATATCAGCGCACACTGGGCTGCAGAGTGAAAATCTCATTCTGGAAACATGCCCCAGGCTGTGGCTGTCATGTCTCCACAATACCCTTTCTTCCAGGAGTGTTAGTTCTGCAGGGATTGCAGAAGAGCTTCTGTGAAGTTTGGAAGGTAGGAGACGAGGTACTGGCAGAATTGAAGCCGTGAGGAGGGGTAGCTCAGATGGTAGAGCACTTGCCCATGAAAGGCAAACATCCCGAGTTCGAGTTTCAGTCCGGCACACAGTTTTAATCTGCCAGGTATGTTTCATTGTTGTCATGAGGACCGAGGTAAGAAAGGTCATAATGAAGTGTGCACCTTACTATACCATTACGTTGATAACCTTGTCTCCTAAAACACAAGAAAACTCAACATGTTCAGCGATACATGAGGAGGCGAAAATCGCAGTCATACGGTTTTAAAAAAGTTATTGATCTTAACAGATAATTGTAAATCAGGCAAAATCTACCACTGTTTCTCCGTTGGAGGGTATTCTTACCTACCACCTGAATGTGACTTTGGTGTCATGACAAGAAAGTGCAGATGTGCGACCAGTACTTTTTCCAGGAAGGTATAAGTGACTTATCACTGAATCCAATTTGCTTGCTTTAAATTTTATGTAGCTATAACAAGCGAAAGAGTGGACTTTGAATGATGGTAGATCCTTTAATGGGAAAGATCATTGTATCATATGAAACAATGGGAAAAGACTGTAAAATTATTTGCTCATCATCAGTTTCTGTACTATGAGTACAGATCAGAAAAGTGAGGGAAAGTAGTTCCTAACCCCTATATCATAGGACTTGAAGTCCATACCCTTATGTTAGTGAAATTCAGATCATAATTTCCCCAACAAGAGCGTTGAGCTTCCTCAAATGGAAGCATATAATGGGAGAGTAAACAAGAAAAAGAAAGATTTTCTTGGGAAACTGCTACAGATCCACAGTATCAAATCTTTTATAATTAGGTTAAGTCATGACCTACCACAGGAGCAGATGAAGTTGACTAAGAAGTGGCTGGAAGCAATCATCATTTTAACATGTTTTGTATTCATTTTTGTATAAACCTAAGACAGCTTTGTGAACAAATGTGAAATCAGTTTTTGTAACATTTTTTTTTTTCATTTAATATGAACTTATAAAATTTTTATGAATACTTCAGAGTTATAAAGTTAGTTTACATTCAAAAGCACTGAGAAACAATAAGTTATTTAGTCACCATTCCAATATTCCTCATAAGATTATTACGTATGATAATAATGCATTTTTCTGTGTAGTAGTACACTCAGGACAGACATATTTACTTTATTTTACATTTATCGCATTCGGAGTACTGTCATTCATTCATTATAAGTTCTTCCTTTCATGTCATTTAAATAAGTACTTTATATTATTGCTATAATGGGAGAACTTTAGGTGACAGAAATAATCACAGCAACTACAAATATTTTCCAAACAAGGCAACATTAGCCTTAAACAGCCTATGGCATGAGTTGTTTAACACAGCAGAAAAATATGCGCCATTTCAATACTAAATAAATTATATGAATTTTTTTTCTTTTCCCTGAATAATTTATCAATTGTTTGTTGCCCCCTTTTAGAAATAAGCGATTCAGTTGGTGTATTGACCGTGAAATGATTTACGCAGGTCTTATCATCAATGATCTGCTACATAGTACGCGCCGATTGCCTAATACCACGATGTGGACTTCCTCTAAAGTCTTCATCTTCACGAAAAATACGGCACATGGAATTCACCAACCCATTTCTTAACTGATTACAATGGATTGGCCTCCTTATAAGCGTTTACGAACTTTTGACGGACATCCATTGTTGAAATTCCGTCTGAAACATAGAACTTTGTGCCACCCTGATATACCAGTTGATTGACATGAACAAAAAACACACGACACTACTGCTCTGCAGAACTGTAAGAGAAACCTGACTTACGTTACTACGGAACATGTACCAACATAACAAAAAACAAAATTCAGTTGATATCAACACCATGTCTGTGACAGGTCGATAAATTGTCTCCTTGCCTTTATATATTCACTCCTTCCAGCTCGAATGTTCCCGTAAGAGATGACAGTGACGCTTCCTTTGTATAATTCGTAGTAGCTTGTAGATATTGGATGATAGTGCTGCGGACCATCTTGGACGTAAGGGTTTACGCGTAGTTAGTTGAAGGGACTATGATTTTGCCTTTCAGTGAGTGGCAGTACTGCAAGTCATGGCCGCTGTTTCCTACTGCCTGGCAGTTCTGCTGATTGTCGCTAGAGGCGCAGCTGGCGGGGAGAGGGCGCGTTTCGACCACTACCAGGTGTTCCGGCTGACACCCAGCTCCGCCACGCAGCTGCACCTGCTCAACGCGCTCAACGCCAGGCCTGACGGGGTACGTCAAACTGCTGCTACGTTTCTGTCTCAACTTTTGTGATTAAAATATGCGCTAAGTAGAGGTTACGAACTGGATGTTACTAACAAGGGAACCTCCCCATCGCACCCCCCTCAGATTTAGTTATAAGTTGGCACAGTGGATAGGCCTTGAAAAACTGAACACAGATCAATCGAGAAAACAGGAAGAAGTTGTGTGGAACTATGAAAGAAATAAGCAAAATATGCAAACTGAGTAGTTGATGGGCAACATTTGCAACATCAAGGATATTCTGAGCCCAGGAGCGCCGTGGTCCCGTAGTTAGCGCGAGCAACTGCGGAACGAGAGGTCCTCGGTTCAAGTCTTCCCTCCAGTGAAAAGTTTTATTTTTTATTTTCAGTTTGTGTGACAAACTCTTATGTTTTCATCACTTTCTTGGGAGTGATTATCACATCCACAAGAAAACCTAAATCGGGCAAGGTAGAAGAATCCTTTTACCCATTCGCCAAGTGTACAAGTTAGGTGGGTCGACAACATATTCCTGTCATGTGACGCACATGCCGTCACCAGTGTCGTATAGAATATATCAGATGTGTTTTCCTGTGGAAGAATCGGTGGACCTATGACCTTGCGATCAAATGTTTTCGGTTCCCATTGGAGAGGCACGTCCTTCAGTCTACTAATCGAACGGTTTTGCGGTGCGGTCGCAAAACACAGAGACTAAACTTATAACAGTGAACAGAGACGTCAATGAACGAACGGACGGATCATAACTTTACGAAAATAAAGAAAGTAAACTTTTCACTCAAGGGAAAATTTGAACCAAGGACCTCTTGTTCCGCAGCTGCTCACGCTAACCACGGGACCACGGCGCTCCTGGCCTTTGATTAGTCTTGATGTTGGTTATGTTGCGCATGGACTACTCAGTTTGTATATTTTGCTTATTTTTTCATAGTTCCATACAACTTCTTCCTGCTTTCTCGATTGATCTGTGTTCAGTTTTTCAATGCCTATCCACTGTGCCAGCTTATAACTAAATCTGAGGGGGGTGCGTTGGGGAGGTTCCCTTGTAAGCTATGGAACCGCCAGAAAGATAACTGTAATACAACCTAGGAACCTCTCGAAGACAACGCTATATCAAGCAGATTATTCGAGCACAACTCATGTGTCTCCTTACCTTCTCAAACTGCCAGAGCTGTTCTCTTTCAGCTCCCAAATTTACCCCGTCCATAGTCTCTGAGCCTCTCGTTGCTCAGAATCGAAGAAAATACCATGTGTAGTTAAGCACTGTAGAGGAGAAGCATTGGTAGATTGAAGCTGAGAGTGTAACCATCAGGAGCAGCCTGATCACTCAGCTGGAAGATCACATCCAAATACCGAATGCACCCTTTCAAAACTTCTAAGATAAACATATTGCCTATTGGCTTTAAGGATGGGCAATACAGAAAGAATTATTTCCTCAATTGAAAGTAACATTTCTCAGAATCTCAGCACCTCCTACTTACTCAAAATAAATTGACTCTAATTTAATAAAATGTGATGAAAACTGACGGAAGTTCTTCATCAGAATAGTAAGCGGCAGTTGGTTCAACAGATCAGGTGAACAAATGGGTTGGTTGGTTGGTTGGTTTGGGGAAGGAGACCAGACAGCGTGGTCATCGGTCTCATCGGATTAGGGAATGATGGGGAAGGAAGTCGGCCGTGCCCTTTCAGAGGAACCATCCCGGCATTGGCCTGGAGTGATTTAGGGAAATCACGGAAAACCTAAATCAGGATGGCCGGACGCGGGATTGAACCGTCGTCCTCCCGAATGCGATTCCAGTGTCTAAACACTGCGCCACCTCGCTCGAACAAATGGGAGGTATGTTTGTTTTTAGCACATTGGACCTGATGCAGCAACGATTCTCTCAGGTATGAATTCCTGTAAAAAACTGTGTGCACTGGCATCTTAGAGCAGAAAGTCAAAAAAATTGTGTAATATAAACTTACACTTGAGAACTAACTTTACATGTCACAGTTGTATTGTACTGACAATGGAATATCAAATGCTCCTACCGAGCGACGTGGCTCAATGGTTAACGCACCGTTCCTGGAATTATTCAAAGAAATCCAAGGAAATCCGTCAGACGAATTGCAGAAGATCCTGGTTTGAAGCGTTCCAGTAAGCACAAAATACTGAGCTTACCCGTGTTTCCATTCAAAATAAAAAAAAGTCACCATCTGTATAACATGTGTGACAGAAGGCTGACTTAACGAACCAGTTTCTGTCATTGATTGATAACCAAAGATTTGATGTTGGGTGCATACAGTGAACAAATGAAACAAACTTCCACCTGAATCGAGTGGTAAGTTAACAAAACTGGCGTTTTGGGGGCTCAATTGAACCCCATTTGTATGAAGTGAAACCCTGTATTCTCCAGAAGTTACTGTTTGGACTGTGGTACGCAGCAAGGGATTATCGGCCCATTTTTACGCGATAAACCATCACTAGCGAACGTTATGGTGCAATTTAGGAACAGTTTGTTACCACACAGGTAGCCTTGGAGGATCGACCAGGCACCGAGTGGTTCATGCAAGGTGGGGCTGACCACACTGCATCGAACAGATGTTTCTCTTTCTTGATCAGCACTTGGGTATTGGAGTCATTGGTTATATTAGTGCACACTTACTGCCGCAGGGATGGACTTCCCACCATATTCGGCCGATCTGACTCCTTCTTATTACTTTTTGTGGGATACCTTGAAAGGTTGTCTACTGGAACCATGCCACCGTGCTGGATAGGCTTGAATCGTCGATCTGTGTAGCATCTGAATCCATTTCCGTTGGCACACAACAGGATGTGATGTCAAATTTCATTGTTCGTTTGTGCCACATCCATATTGCCAACGGTGAACATTTCGAAAAGATTGTGATGTAATTGCAAAGACTGTTTGTAGAGGACGAGTTTAATTATGCACGCTGATATTGTATACCATAAACAGAAGACAGCGACATCTGTTAGCAGCTTTTCGAACCATTTCGAAACTTCTGCATAAATTTTTTAGAGCTTTCACTGTAAGATACCTTTTGTTGCACTCGTCTATCGCTCTTAGTTTTTGAGACATTTAATTTTGGAATCAGGGACTTTTTTGTCGGACACCATGTACCAACTATTTTGCGCACAATAGCACGAGGGTAAACCGCCGTCAGCATTCGCATTATAATGGTCACTCCATACTGGCTCCTCATGTCAGTTGTTAATTCTCGTACCTTCCATCCTACTGCAGGAGTGCCCCAAGGTTCCGTCCCCTCCCCTCTCCTTCACCTCTTATACACTGCCGATATGCTCAGACTACCTTCTCCCATCCATATTCTTCAGTATGCTGATGACACCGCTTTCCTCGCCCTCTATCCTACTCTCCAGCAATGCCAACGATTCCGCCAAATCCAACTTAATCAGTTTATGTCTTGGCGTAACCAATGGCTCCCTAAGATTAGGCAATAATTATAGGACGCACCACCTACACCTTCCATTTCCGCGACTTCTACTTCACTATTTACGACCGTCTAATACAACTACCACACTAGAATGCCTTGGAACAACCTTCGACCGGCAACTAACGTGGAAACTGATATGCTAACCGTTCAACAGAAACCCCACAGTAAACTAAATCTTTTAAAACTAGTAACTGGGCGAACATGAAGACTACACCCCTCCACTGTTCTCCACACATAGAAATCCCTGATCAATCCCAACCTTTGTTATGCAAATGTTGCATGAATATTCACCCCACCCAAGTTCTGTAAGGCTCTCCACATCTTCGAACATCATGCTTTCCGCTTCGTTTTCTACGTCCACTTACTTTCCCCCACAAGGATGCTTTACAAATTTATCAAATTCTCACCTTTCCTCACTCACAATGGACATCTCAGAATAATCTGCACCATTCGCAAAACCACTCTCGTTTCCAATCCTTGTGTGCTGCTGCGCCTGTACCCACACATTTCACCAACCCTGCACCTGAACACGCTACAAATCCTCTCCCACAGAAAAATTTCAACCGTCTCCCTGACCACGAACTCCATCCCGAGATTTATCCAGCCTACCAACTCTGAATCCACCCCACCCTATCCAAACCCCCCCCCCCCCCAAGGCCTCCCTCCTCGTATTCTCTCCATATCCCACCCATTCCTTTTCACCCTCCCATGTCGCCCCCACTCCCTTTTCCTTTCAAATTTATAGATCCCACTATCGGGTACTCCTCTCTGCTTGTCCTTCAGAGCCACACCTGTCTCGTCCCAACCTCTTACCAGTCATCAGTCTTCAGTCGTCATTCCCACCACTCTCCTAACTCCCTCCATATCAACCTTTTTCGTTATCAACAAACAATCATCCGAGGACAGCTCCTTTTCCAGTTCCAGTGAAAGCGCGCAGCGTTCCGTTTTTAATGATCAGCGCCTCTTCTGTCGTGTTTAGTGTTTTTAAGTGTTTTTCTTCACGTGCTTAGTGTTCAAGAGTTTTTCAAGTGTTTTTCACCGTACAGCCTGTTAACATTTTTCATTACCGTTTTTAAACTATTCATGATGGCAGCTTTACTACTTATTACATTCTCCCACTAACGTCACATTTTACAATAATTTTAAATTCGTGGTAAATATGTCGCCTCGTTTTGTGTTTAGCGTGTAAGTTGAAAAATAATGTCCATGGCTGAAGAGCGGGTTGACTGTACCGCTGCCACAAGAAAAGAATTGTTACCTCTTACAATTCCTGAAAATGGGGAGAGAGTGTCGTAGTGGGCAGCTGCGCCGCTGCCTGTGCATCTGTAAACAGATGGTGGCTTCTCATCTGACATCTCGTTGCTGCGCGCAGCTCGAGTTCCTGAGCGAGCCCAGCGCCGTGGCGCGGTCGGTGGACGTGATGGTGGCGCCGCACCAGCATCCCAGCTTCAGAGACCTGCTGACCACCAGCGGCATCGGCTACACCGTCACCATACCGGACGTCCAGAGGTAGGGACCACCTTCTACTTGCCGTGCTGCTCAAGTTTCCAACGTATACTCTCCAGAGGTAAGGAACTCATTTCCCATGTTGTGTTCACCAAAGGCAGGTGTCCAGTATGAAGGTAACAGGAAGCGAACCCCCTTGCCACAGATATCCGTAGCTGCATGAAAGTGGCCTGCTTGCGAGCTAGCTACAAACCCTTCACGGTGCAATAAATCTAAAACACAATGACATGATAACACACGTGAGGAGCAATAACAATCACTTATTGTAATAATGTAATAGGTGCATTCAAGTTCTAAGGCCTACGATTTTTTTTCTAATTAACTACTCACCCGAAATCGATGAAACTGGCGTTACTTCTTGACGTAATCGCCCTGCAGACGTACACATTTTTCACAACGCTGACGCCATGATTCCATGGCAGCGGCGAAGGCTTCATTAGGAGTCTGTTTTGACCACTGGAAAATCGTTGAGGCAATAGCAGCACGGTTGGTGAATGTGCGGCCACGGAGAGTGTCTTTCATTGTTGGAAAAAGCCAAAAGTCACTAAGAGCCAGGTCAGGTGAGTAGGGAGCATGAGGAATCACTTCAAAGTTGTTATCACGAAGAAACTGTTGCGTAACGTCAGCTCGATGTGTGGGTGCGTTGTCTTGGTGAAACAGCACACGCGCAGCCCTTCCTGGACGTTTCTGTTGCAGTGCAGGAAGGAATTTGTTCTTCAAAACATTTTCGTAGGATGCACCTGTTACCGTAGTGCCCTTTGGAACGCAGTGGGTGAGGATTACGCCCTCGCTGTCCCAGAACATGGATACCATCATTTTTTCAGCACTGGCGGTTACCCGAAATTTTTTTGGTGGCGGTGAATCTGTGTGCTTGCATTGAACTGCCTGGCGCTTTGTTTCTGGATTGAAAAATGGCATCCACGTCTCATCCATTGTCACAACCGACGAAAAGAAAGTCCCATTCATGTTTGAGAGGCACCCAAATGCCTTGCTCATACTGTGGCATCAAGCAGTCAGGCCTGCATGATGAGTGGTCTGCCAAGCGAGTGGATTCATTCTTATTTATCGAGTAACATGAACTCTCGTACTCACAATTAAGTTACAAATTATCCTCCTGTATGAATAATACGCAACGGAAACGCACATGTGACTATCAGTGATTTACAGAACTCAGACTGTTCACTACTCACTGGAAATACCACATTTTCTTTTTGTATTTTATTTAACGGCTTTTATCAACACGTGTCCACCGCACTGAATATGAATGGCGCACACATTATAAATTTGGGACATCATGACAACATGCAATTCGAAGGAAAAGTCCACCAATCTTTTTCTTTTCACTATCTTATTTATTCCGATTAATTGTATAACCTAAACACACAAATTCTATAACCTACAACAATAATACATGAGAAATTCTGCCCAGTGGGCATGGATATACATTGGTGAATCTCTATATTATGGTCTCGTAATTATTTAACGCTACAGTGCACTTTCTGGATAGGATGGTGGATCTTTTATTATTTCTCACACTTCGACTCTCACAATCATCATCACGAAACTTTCCTCCAGACCGAGCGGTACAGAAGGAACAAGCATAACCCACTAATCTTTTGAAACTACCTTGCTACTCTCCCATGCAAACCACACATACCCAAATTACATGACATACACCACACTACGACATGGAATACAAAACACTAAATAGTCACAACACTATCACTTTCAGCTTTCCCACTTCAATTAGTATTTATCCCAGTTTCACACGACACTGCCCCACTTTGTAATTCTACTTTCCTACAATGAACTCTGGAGATATTTGCACGTCTTCCTGTGCAATGCAAGCCAAGTGGCGTTGCTGGATAGACGGCCGACTCACCTTGCTTCTCTCTCAGAGTTTGAATCTAGAGTCACACGGAATCATGTCACGCAAAGTAATATTAAGAACATATTCATCACACACGCGAGTCCTCAACTGATACCATGGACGAGTACTTCTCTTTATCCTTTGTCTCATACACAGATTGAGACTCACACAGTACTCACCACGTGGAAGTACTCGTCTCTAATTTCAAGTCCTGCACACGCCATTCCTTAAATATTTGAACTTATGGTACACACGCTATTTCTTAAATATTTCAACTTATTGTACACACGCTAGTAATTCAGCTTAACTTAAGCACACAGAAGTACTTCAACTTATTGCTACACATGGTTTCATTGTGACCGTTGGTCACTTCCGAGGATTACTACAATCCCATTAATATTACCTGCCTGACATTTTATTCTCCCCACAAAAGTTCCTGAAATAGAGAAATTATTATATCAAACTACTCTTAAATATTCCACATGCATACCATGTCTCCACTCTTTTGTCTTTACGGAGCACAACTAAAACAGGTCTTAACAGCACAAGATCCAGCGGCAGAGTGCTGAAACATGGCCGTTCTCGAGGTCCTCTTGCACCTCTGCTGAAGTGGGGGAGCACCTTGCTACCGTATTGGTCAGCCATATTTCACGCGCTCAAAGCTCAGGTAAGTTTCATCTCTTTGGTCCCACCAAAGGATCGTCTCAAAGATGATCATATATTCACATTCACTATCTGTGGTTAGCAGACGACCATACATTCATTCATTTCACAGATCTCACCAAACTGGATGTAGGGATTTACTTTGTGGGAGTGCACATGTGATCAGTTAAATAAATAAATTGTCATTCTTTCCCACACTGGTATCTGGCTTCGCTGTATTAATTGAAATTGAGTTATTTTACAAAAAAATGTGTTGTTCTGACAAAAATAATGAAGTATGTTGTACCTATTTTCAATGTCGGGCGGTACTGTATCCTTTCAATGCTGTCGTTGTGCGTCAACATTGCTTGGCAACATGCCACACGGGCAGCCATGTGGTCGTCCTTCAGCATTCGTGGCACCCATCTGGATGACACTTTTCGCATTTTCAGGTCGTCATGCAGGATTGTGTGCACAGAACCCACAGAAATGCCAACTCTGGAGGCAATCTGTTCAACAGTCATTCGGCGATCCCCCAAAACAATTCTCTCCACTTTCTCGATCATGTCGTCAGACCGGCATATGCGAGCCCGAGGTTGTTTCGGTTTGTTGTCATACGATGTTCTGCCTTCATTAAACTGTCGCACCCATGAACGCATTTTCGACACATCCATAACTCCATCACCACATGTCTCCAACTGTCGATGAATTTCAATTGGTTTCACACCACGCAAATTCAGAAAACGAATGATTGCACGCTGTTCAAGTAAGGAAACCGTCGCCATTTTAAGTATTTAAAACAGTTCTCATTCTCGCCGCTGGCGGTAAAATTCCATCTGCCGTACGGTGCTGCCATCTCTGAGACGTATTGACAATGAAAGCGGCCTCATTTTAAAACAATGCGCATGTTTCTATCTCTTTCCAGTCTGGAGAAAAAAAAAATCGGAGGCCTTAGAACTTGAATGCACCTCGTACATGAACATATACTCAATTTGGCTTGCAGAGGACGCATGATACTGACGTAGTGTTCTGCACCTAAGCTAACTTATCATAGCTGATGATGACTAATTAATGTAACTGAAGTTCAGTGTGGCCGGAATTTATGTTCAGTCTCTCGATAGGTAAACACTTTGACAATCACTTTTACTTACATTCGACAAACGGCGTAAATTGTCCGACGACTAGACCGGCCAGCACTGCAGACAAGTTGTAGGTAGCTGCATAAATAAAGAACTGCTGGATTTCGGCGATAACTGCTGGAACGGGGCAATGACTGCTGGAGATGGTTGATGACTGTCCGAGTGTCATCGTGCGGTAGGTTAAATCGTAAGGCCGCCTAATGAATGTCCTCTCTTGAACTGTTTATCTAATGCAGAAAAATAATTTGCGGTTTCAGCGCTCTCTGCTGGCGCTGAAGGCTTGTTTGAATGCCTTGTGTGGAAGCAGAAAATACTTCTTGGTATGATCATCATTAAGGAAGCGACTCACCATACTGCTTACGTCGCCACGCTGAGACCGATATTTACTTGGCGCTCTCTGATGCTTCTGCCGTGTACCGCGGCTGGCGGAGGAACAGCATTACAGCAATCACTTTAGACAGTGAATGAATTACACAGTGTAATGGTGCTGGGTCGGAGATTTTCTCCGCTCGGAAGCTGGGTGTTGTGTTGTCCTAATCATCACCATTTCATCCCCATCGACGCGCAAGTCGCCGAAGTGGCGTCAAATCTAAAGACTTGCACCAGGCGAACGGTCTACCCGAAAGGAAGCCCTAGTCACACGACATTAATTTACAATGTAATGGTGCCCAAAGGCCAATAAGATTAATAAACCTGCCACTTATCTAGCATATTTAGGTGCACAATTCCGATACACACACACACACACACACGCAGAGAGAGAGAGAGAGAGAGAGAGAGAGAGAGAGAGAGAACTCGCGTGATATCATTGCCAAGAAATTTATCTTGTCTGATATGGCGTATTAGTGCGAGACTATTTTTAGAACTTGCCGAGATTCATCAAAATGGATCAAATCAGTGGCAGTCAACGAGCATTTTACTATGAAAATGTTCTTGCACACTGTTAGAAAATATCGTGTATAGAGTCTTACAAAAAAGAAACAAGACGATCGCTGCGGTCAGTCAGAGGTTGTCAACTACCACCTCTAAAAACATTACTGTAGTTCGTTTTCCGTGAGACTACTTAAGAATTCCGTCTTTCTTGCGACTAGGCGAAGTCCAACAACACACCCACCTCAAAAAGACTGTCATCCACTGACTTGATCGATTTTGATATAAATGATTACATAGTAACCACACAGTACCGTGTCGGTAAACAGTCGTACACTAGTGCGTCGAGACAAATATTTTCTTTGTCATCCAAGTTCGTTTGTTTCTGTTTTGCGTGAACTCGTACACACACATCAGCAGTCCGCAAATCAATGGTCAACGCTACACGATGTGTCTGAATCATTTCCTCGATTCCTATTCCTATCGCGTATGCTAAAAAGGAAGAAAGACTGCCAGTATCCATTTATAAAATCTGTAATTTATCTTATTTCACTAATGTAATGAGACATTGGAAGAAATAATGTTGCTTACTTTCCTTTGAATCTTGGGCCCGTCCAAATTTTCCGAGGCAACGCCCTCTGTGACTCGCAACATCTTTGTTACAATCCACTTACGACCAACCTACGAAACGACGACAAATCAGAACTTCCATGCTTTTGATCAGGATTTATTCTGTTTAGGTGAAGTGTGTGACATACATGAAAGAAAACTCGAAAGCACACACGTCGTTTTTTCCTACTATCTTTCTTCTCATTTTGACTGGTGGCGTACCGTATATAAATGTTGTCACAGCGCTTCAGGCGAGAAGTGACAGTCGTCTTAAACTTTCTATCCATTGTGTACTTCCATTTCTTATTCTGTGCAGTACCAGTCGTACTGAAATCAGTGTGGTTTAACAGCTTTGAACATCATTTGTTAATTTTGTATAGTTTCACCAACTAAATAAACAAGAAGAAACTGGTAGATGCAGAGCACCGTTCATTTCAAAATAACAGACTGTGGAATTGTATTATTTGGTTCTGAGTAAAGGGTTTTCTACATATGTGCCATACAAGAAACCCCTACAGCCTGGTCACACTTCTCTTCGAGACTGCTGATAAAAGCAAATGGGACAAATACAAAACTATGAAACACAAAAGCTAAATAATAACAGCAGATGAACACGAAGCAAAGACGAAAAATTCGCTAGAGACGAGGCACGGACTCAGACTGGTGACGGGTGGGGAAGGAAGTCATCCGTGTCCTACTTTTAAATATCTCATCCAGGCAATTTAACGAAAGAAAACTGACGAATGTGTGCTGTATGTAGCAGGCATAATATCCCATGAAAGGTAAGCTACGTAAAGACCAATTATTGTCGATTGTGTAGGGGTTGTGTAGCGATGTAGTCAGTAGTTTGTCTTCCATTGGTGCTTTTATTACTCTCCACTGAGGACATAAAGCTAAGGAATTAATTGAACGTTTATGAGATCCACTGCAGTGTGGTTCCAAATGATGTTCCTTATGTACTACGCCATCATCCAACATGAAAGTTAACGTTGACAATTCAGTACTGTCGTAATTTTGCCAACATGTGGTTAGAATTTCTTAGGTACCTCATCCCACACATACACCTGGCTTGGAAAGGATATAGCTTCTGTGGGCAGTATATTGCCTCCCCGAATATCAAGCACGCAACCAAATATTTCACTCCGTGACTTATATTTGAGAATTTCTGCGCAAACAGTTCACAACTAATAAGCTTGAATTTTAATTCATCTACATCTACATCATACTCAACAAGCCACCTAATGGTATGTGGCGGAGGGTACTTTCGGTACCACTATCTGATCCCTCCAGCCCTGTGCCACTCGCGAATAGTGCGTGAGAAGAATGATGTTGGTAAGCCTCTGTATTGGTTCTAATTTCTCGAATTTTCTTCTCGTCGTCAATACGCGAGATGTATGTGGGGGGAAGAAATATGATGTCCGACTCCTCTTGAAAAGTGCTGTCTCGAAATTTCAATAGTAAATCTCTGTGATGCACAACGCCTCTCTTGTAACGTGTGCCAGTGGAGTTGGTTTAGCATCTCCGTAATGCTCTCTCGCCAGCTAAACGAACCCGTGACGAAACGCGCCGCTCTTCGTTAGATCTTCTCTATCTCCTCTATCAGTCCTGTCTGATAGGGATCACAGATAGATGAACAATACTCAAAAATCTGGTGAACAAGGGCCTTAAAAGCCACTTCTTTCGTGGATGAGCTACATTTCCTTAAGATTCTTCTGATGATTCTGAGTCTTGTATCTGCTTTTCCCACTATCTGTTTTATATGGTCATTCCACTTAAGGTCGCTCTGGATAGTTACGCCTAGATATTTTAAGGCAGACGCTGTCTCCAGTTGTCTATCGATAGTGTAGCTGTACAGTAGTGGATTTATTTTCCTATGAATGCGTAATATGTTACATTTATTTACGTTCAGGGTCAATTGCCACAGCCTGCACCATTCACAAATTATCTGCAGGTCGTTCTGCAAATTCTTACTGTATTCTGGCGTTGCTACTTTGGTATGTACAACTGCATCTGCGAATAGCCTTAAAGAGCATCCGACGCTTTCTACTAGATCATTTATATATACTGTAAACAGCAACAGTCTATCACACTTTTTTGTGGTACTCCGGATATTACCTTTACATCTGTCTATTTAGTTCCGTTAAGAGCGACGTGTTGACTTCTATCTGCAAGAAAGTCTTGAATCCAATTGCAGGTCTGCTCCTATACTCCGTAAGCTCGTATTTTTTTCATTAAACGGCGGCAATGCGGGACGGTGTCAAATGCCTTACTGACATCAAGGAACACGGCATCAACCTGAGCGCCGTTGTCCATTGCGCTGTGGATCTCATGGAGGAACAGAGCGAGCTGAGTTTCGCAGGATCTCTGTTTGTGGAATCCATGTTGATTTTTATAAAGGAGCTGTTCATTTTTCAAGAACGTATAATTCTTGAGCATAAAACATGTTCCATGATTCTGCAACAGATTGACAACGATTTAGGTCTATGATTGTGTAGACATGTCTTACGGCCTTTCTTAAAAATGGGAATGACCTGCGCTCTCAAGCGACCTGCGATAAATTACTGCTAGAAGGGGAGCAAGTGCTTTCACATAATCTTTATAGAAACTCATAGGTATCTCAATCTTGTCCTCAAGCCTTTCGGGTACTAAGCGATTGTAGCTGCTTTTCAATTCCGCAGTCAGTTATCTCAATATCTGCCATTTCGATGTTGGTACGACGATTGGAAGGAAGGACAGTGTTACGATCTTCCGCGGTGAAACAACTTCGGAAGACCGAATTAAGTATTTCGACCTTCTCTCTGTTATCTTCCGTTTCAGTGTCGGTGTGGTCGCTGAGCGAATGAATAGATCATTTTGACCCATTTACTGATACTACATACGACCAAAATCTCTTAGGATTTTTACTCAGGTCGGTTGACAACGTCTTACTTGCGAAATCAATAAACGCTTCTCTCGTTACTCTTCTTACGCTCATTTTCGCTTTTTTCAGCTTTTGTTTGTCAACTAGGTTTTTACTTCTCTTGAATCTGAGATGAAGTGCCCTTTGTATATGTTGCGCTTTTTTAACACGACTATTAAACCATGGTGGATCTTTCTCATCACTTAAAACCTTACTCGGAACATCCTTGTCTAGGCCATATTGAACGATGCCTTTGAATTTTTTACATTTGTTCTCCACTTCTTCGTCCTCATCACCGAATATTTTATGCTGACTGCTGAGATATTCTGAAATTTGTATCCTGTCACCCTTGCTATGCAGATACATCTTCCTACCTTCCTTAACATCCCTTGTAGGTTCAAATTGTTCAAATGGCTCTGAGCACTATGGGACTTAACATCTGTGGTCATCAGTCCCTAGAACTTAGAACTACTTAAACCCAACTAACCTAAGGACATCACACACATCCCTTGTAGGACCCGTCGTCATAGATGCTATCACAGCCTTATGAACACTGATACTTCCCTCTACATGAACTGATTCGATAAGTTCAGGTCTGTTTGTTGCCAGGAGGCCTAAGACGTTACCCTCAAGAGTTGGTTCTCTAGCTATCCGCTTAAGGTAATTTTCGGACAAGACATCCAGCACAATACCACACGATTCCCTATCACTGGCACCAGTTTTGATGGCATAACACTCCTAATCTATACCTGGTAAATTGAAGCCCCCCCCCTATTACAACGGCATGATCGGGAAAATTACTAATGATATTTTGCAGATTCTGTCTGAAGTGCTCTACAACTACATGTCCTGACCCAGGTGGGCTGTAAAAGCATCCGATCACCATTTTTACCTTTCTTTGATACTCGGTTTCACCCAGATTAATTCACATTCGGAATCCGTGATAACCTCGCTTGATTTTATCAAATTTTTTACTGCAATAAACACGCCGCCACCATTGGCGACTAACTTATCCTTACGATAAATATTCCAATCTGAGTTTAGTATTTCGTTCTCGTCTAGTTTCAGCCAGCTTTCTGTTCCCAATACTATCTGTACATTATAACCTTCAGTAAGTGATTCTAATTTTGGGACCTTTCCTTGGATGCTCCTGCAGTTTACTAAAATCATATATATCTGATCTGCGAGGACCAAGATTCTCTGAGGTCGCTGTGGCTTATTTAATAGGCAATTCGTTTTTGTTTCCAATGGAGGGGTTCTCTAACCTAAAAAAGCCCCATGGGCACGCCACACGTACTCCGCTACCTTGGTAGCCGCTTCCTGTGTGTAGTGCACGCCTGACATATAAGGGGAACCCTACAATTCTACACCCTATAGCGGAGGTCGAGAAATTCGCATCCGATATCGTCAGAGTGCCGTTTGAGCCTCTGGTTTAGACTTTCCACTCTCTCTCAAACCTACTCTGGGTACGATGCTACAAATAGACAGCTTAGCCTGCACCCCATGTGCGTTGCTAGTTGCCTTCACCAAATCATCCAGCCGCCGGAAGGAGCCGAGGATGGCCTCAGAACCCAAGCGGCAGGCGTCATTCGTGCCGACATGTGCCACCACATGCAACCGGTTGCACCCAGTGCGCTCGATAGCCCCCGGCAGGGCCTCCTCCACATCATGGATGAGACCTTCCGGCAAACATACCGAATGCACACTGCAATTCTTTCCCGCCTTCCCTGCTATCTCCCTGAGAGGCTCTATCACCTGCCTAACATTGGAGCTCCCAGTGACTAGCATACCCACCCTCTGTACTTCTCCGGACTCGACAGGAAAATCGACCGCTTCCCTAACAGGAGAGGCATCCCGTGCTGGTTCAGCGTTATCATCAACACTGGGTAACGCTTCGTACCTGTTGCTAAGACGCACGGACTGCTTCCTCTTTCGCCTTCAGCCCAGTGACATGCGAACCCACCACTTTCTGCCACCCACTCTGGAGTGAGGACGGACCGGTCGGATGTTGCGTATCAGAAGCCACAGCGACGTCGGGATCATTAGGGGATTCCAGTGGCACTAAAGGTGTCGCAGGTCTCGTCACTGGAGCCCCGACGTCACCGCAACTTTGAGCATTAGCTAGAAGCTTGTCAACGGTAGCCAACGCAGCTTCCGGCTGTTTACGGACAGCAGCCAACTCTCCTTGTATCCACTCCCAACAAGCACAGTCCCTAGCCAGATCGTACTGTGCATAAAATAGATATAAGGTTTCAAATGGCGCTACTGAGTTTGAAAATATACCAAGGGAGAATAAAGTAACACTAAAAGTTGCTGTGCAGATTTCTCACTGTATTCTGAGACCGCAAGCTATTGAACAGAAATAAATATCTCTACTGAAGTTGATGTACTTACAGATACCTGTTATTAGAAATCCTGTTTGTCGAAAATTTAATGCAAGAGATATGGTTCAAATGACTCTGAGCACTATTGGACTTAACTTCTGAGGACAACAGTCCCCTAGAACTTAGAACTACTTAAACCTAACTAACCTAAGGACATCACATAGACCCACGCCCGAGGCAGGATTCGAACCTGCTGTTTGTAATCGGTGTGGTGAAGTTTTGTAATTGTCATTTCGTTTTCGTATGAAAGAACTGTCCATTTTTTTACAAATAAGTTAAAATACAAATGCAGGCTAGATTCTAACCAGCGCTCTATCGTTATCACCTTTAAATATTCGACAGTCCACCGCTCTATCAAGCGAGCTGTCAACGACGTCCAAGGAAGTGGGTGAAATAATTTTTACTAAAAGTTTAATTTCGTCGAATGACGCTGTCCTTCTTTGTAACAATGGGAAAGTGTATCTCGGAGGAAAATTAATGTTACTTCAGAGTGCAAGACATTTTTAATTAAATAAGGGAAATTCGACGTCGACGTGGTGGCATTTTGGCGGTACAGTGTAACCAATTTTTACGCACTTTCTCCTTCTCTGAAACACACAAGAACAATTTCTACAAAAGTTTTAATGGATATATCTGTAGAATATGGTATTACACACCATTTATAATCTATTTTCCGAAACGTAAATTCCAAAACAAGACATCGCTGTGAATTATCTTTACGACAGTAGGAGCATTGAGCTAGCCAGTGACGTCACATGCATCACATGACTCGAATGGAGCGTTTTAGCGGGAGTTCAGATTGGAATTTCATTTACGTTTTTATAAAAGAATAATGAAATTCAAGAAGGAAAACAGCATGTTATGAGCATAAAATGACATTATTAACAATTCAAGACGATTTCGAGAAAGTCAAATACCCTATTGTCTTACCAGTTATATCATGAAGGCAAGTTGCGTGTTGTGGTTTCAAATTCTGATCCAGTACGCAGTTTCATTCTGTTATGGAAGTTGCTGTGATTATTCACACATGTTATTCCGTTGAAAAATGTAAGTCAATCTTTTCCTCAAAGTATTTCACTGAATCATGGTAGTGTGGTTTTGGGGCTCTAATGACAGCTGCACTGGCAGACTAAATTATGGAAATTCAGTTCCTCCTGTTATGCACACAACTGTTCTTTTTCTTTTTTAATCTCCAAACTTGTTTCAGTGTCTCGTTACCATTATCTACACTTTTATTCAGATCTTACTTTCTAGAACGTTAGGTTCTTTTAGTGGTATCTGTTCTCATCTGCTGAACAAACTGCAGACAAGAACACAGAACGTGTTTTTGATGAATCACACTCCCAAGTTACAATTCTAACTTCACAGATAGCAAATGGTTCAAATGGCTCTGAGCACTATGGGAGTTAACGTCTGTGGTCATCAGTCCCCTAGAACTTAGAACTACTTAAACCTAACTAACCTAAGGACATCACACACATCCATGCCCGAGGCAGGATTCGAACCTGCGACCGTAGCGGTCACGCGGTTCCAGACTGAAGCCCCTAGAACCGCACGGCCACAACGGCCGGCCACAGATAACAGTGTTTATGTTGCTGCTGTAGAGGCATAAAAAAATAGTATTCTGTATTTCTATGGGAGGTGAGAACACATACCACGAATATAACGCTGACAGCTATGCTATAATAATGTAAGTAGTTTGGCCGGCCTTTGTGGCCGAGCGGTTCTAGGCGCTACAGTCTGGAACCGCGCGACCGCTACGGTCGCAGATTCGAATCATGCCTCGGGCAAGGATGTGTGTGATGTCCTTAGGTTAGTTAGGTATAAGTAGTTCTAAGTTCTAGGGGCCTGATGACCTAAGAAGTTAAGTTCCATAGTGGTCAGAACCATTTGAACCATTTTTTGTAAGTAGTTTCTACTGAATCTAACATTTTACAACATAAAAACTGAAGAAAAGTAGCCGTTCATGATGGCACAAAGCTGTTTAAACATGTTTATCGATGAAAGGTACAGCTGTTCGCATAATAAGAGGATCAGGTTCCCACAATTTAATTTAATCGTTTTTACTCTGCTGTGTCACATTACCTTAAGTTCTGTGTTCATATTAATTACTTTTTATCTTCTTTGGGTTCAGCAGCGCATTGTTTGGTTACCTCGTACAGCTCCCGCAACGTTTGCTGTTATATATAAAGCACCATTTTGAATTTTATAAGGCTATACCTGTTACTGAGTAATCTCTTTTCTGCCGGGCGTGGTAGCCGCGCTGTCTGGGGCGCCTTGTCACGGTCCGTGCGGCTGCCCCCCGTCGGTGGTTCGAGTCCTCCCTCGGGCATGGGTGTGTGTGTTGTCTATAGTGTAAGTTAATTTAAGTTAGATTAAGTAGTGTGTAGGCTTAGGGACCGTTGACCTCAGCAGTTTGGTCCCATAAGACCTTACCACAGATTTCCATTTAATCTCTTTCCAACAGGCTCTTAGAGGATGGTGAGAGCAGTGGCAAGAACAGCACGGACTACGACTGGGAAACGTACCAGGACCTGCCTCAGGTGAGAACTCCCGCTCTCTACCACATCATGACTTGTTTTTAATAGTTACAGTAGCATTTTTATACGAGTCACAATAAAAGACACAATTTCAAAACCTCATTGTTTGTGCAAGTTGAATATTTGCTTTTGCTGGTGAAGACAATTCTATTTAATAGTTATTACTTGGGAAATCTGTCTTAAGTCACAAACAGCTGTGAAGCAAGTTTCTCTCACAAGTCGTTTCTAATGTTAACATAGCCACGCAGCTGTTATACCAGACAGTGGCAGCAACAATACCCTTATAAATGTTTATTCTTTAGAGAGTTTCAATTAGAATGGCACTATAAAAAATAAATATGTAACATGAAACGTAAATGGGCGTTATTAGGTGAAGATGTTAACAGCTCAAAGATTGCAATTATTTGTTCGTTTTAACTGGGCATAAATTTGTATTCAATGCAATTAAAAATAATTTGAGGAACTATTAGGAGTTATCAGTCCTGATTTGACTACACAAATGATGTTTTACACACTCTTGAACACATGCTGGGAAGAAAGTTGAAACAATTTTATAAACGTTGTATATACCCATTACACTCTAACCCATGAATTACTATTAAAACCGTCTCCATATCTGGTCAGGGCGGCAGAATACAATAGAAGGAGCACAGGTACGATTTCTGATCGGGACGGACTTTCTTTCCGCTCAGGAACTGTTATGTTACCTTCATCATCACTTAATCCTTATCGCCAAGCAAGTCGCCGAAGTGGCATCAACTAAACAAATCTTGCACCAAGCTAGCGGTCTAACCGACGGGAGGTCCTAGCCACATGGACGTTTTCATTCACATTAGAGAAAAATCATGAAAAAATCTATGAATCGTGAAAACAAGGAGCGTTGGGGATGAAAGCAATACTGTAAAAATCTTATAGAATTTTACCTGACTTGATAGATAGGTGAACATGGGAAATTTGGATATCAGACTCGTAGGACGGAGGGAAGACATCAATGACAGCCAAGTCGTTCCAGCAGCGACTCCATTTATTGAATGTACTGCGACGAAGTACCATTAGGATCATTGTCAGAGATAAAATGAGCCTACCTCAGAGATAGCAAGGCAGCCAAATGTCCATCATTTTGTTGTTCGTCGACAGACGTATAAATTTCAAATACTAGGTTCAGTATCCAAAAAGCTCTACCAAGGATGGTTAAGAATTACAGCTCGTGTATGTTATTGATATTTGCTGTCGTTCAATCAGAAGGACCGCGACCTTAGCGTAGCCAGCAGGAATGAGACGTCAGCGACCAGAGTTATCCTAACTTTTGAGTGTCGTAGTGAGTTCATTTTACACACAATTCTAGTTCTACTAAAGAAATTATTTGTTATAAACTTCTGCTGCTCTAGGCGATGCATTCCCACTCCACAACTGTTTCTATACACTTCCCATTATTTCATCTACAAGTGGCATACCACTATTTCAATGTATTTTTACCAGGACCAGCAGAACACGCAAATTCAACCGAGGATCCTTTTAGTGCTCTCAAAGGCACCACTCGCAGAACTCAAGAAGCAGACGCTATGAGACAGACGTAGGTACGTCGCAGAGAGGTTTGCCGTTAAAAAGCTAAGGTAGATTTTCAGTGACATCAGCATTTCTCATTACAACATTATCTGCAATTATTTGGTGAAATGGACGATGCTTCACCTTGGCCTCTCATGGTTCGTACTTATCTCACTGAGATCATAGAAAATTTCATTAAAATCATCACACATTGCTACCTGTGCCTCCAGGGAAATTACCCAGGGTAATCATAGAATTTTAATTCACACTCGAGGCAACCAAGCTGCGGCCATGAACGCTGATGATGTTAGGTGGGCTACTCTACAATTTCACCATTCAGTGTGACATTTTTCCAGTGATGATTGAGCTGCCCGACACTGTGGTATAGAAGACTACATTTTGGCTGTTCAGAATATTTCCCACCTCGAAAATCACTTCATCATTCTGGAAAACACTACCACACAATGTGTAGCAGGTAAAGTGGTTGGGGAGAAGAGCTATGGGTTGTATACGATCGAGGATGGTTGAGCGGAATGGTTCAAATGGCTCTGAACACTATGGGACTTAACAACTGAGGTCATCAGCCCCCTAGAACTTAGGACTACTTAAACCTACTAACCTAAGGACATCACACACTTCCATGCCCGAGGCAGGATTCGAACCTGTGACCGTAGCGGTCGCGCGGTTCCAGACTGAAGCGCTTAGAACCGCTCGGCCACACCTGCCGGCTGTGGTTGGGCTGAAACAAATTCATTTTTCAGTTCCTTTTCTTTTGTTTTTCCCAATACGAACTTCAGTAACAAGCCTTGAGATTTGGCGCCAGTCTGGAACAACCAACGTCTGTGCAGTGAGATAGGCGCCATACAGTGACAAGAGAAAGTTTTGGGATAGCGATTTGCACACATACGGATGGAGGCAGCATCACGTACACAAGATATAAAAGGGTACTGCATTGGCGGAGCTGTCAGTTGTGCTCATCTGATTCATGTGAAAAGGTTTCCGACTTGATAAAAATCTCACGACAAGAATTAACAGACTCAGAACACAGAATGGTAGTTAGAGCTGGACGCATGGTACATAGTATTTTGCAAATTGTTAGGGAATTCAATATTCCGAGAGCCACAGTGTCCAGAGGTGCCAAGAATAGCAAATTTCAGACATTACCTGTCACCACGCACAACGCAGTGGGCGACGGTTTCACTTAACATCCGACATCAGTGGCGTTTCCATAGAGCTGTCTGTGATAACGGGCAAGCAACACCACCTGAAATAAGCGAAGAAACCAGTGTGGGACCTGCAAAAAACATACCCGTTAGGACAGTGCGGCGACATGTGGCGCTAATGGTCTGTGACAGTAGACGACCGAGGCGAGTGCCTTTGCTAGTAGTACATCACCTGCAGCGCCTCTCCTGGGATCGTCGCCATATCGGCTGGACCCTAAATGACTGTAAAACCGTGGCATGGTCAGATGGGAGTCCCGATTTACGTTGGAAGTGCTGATGGAAGGGTTCGAGTGTGTGCAGGTCTCATAAGCTACCGTATCAAGTTGTCAACAAGGTTCCATAATGGTGTGGGCAGTGTTTACATGGAATAGACTGCGTCGTCTGGTCCAACCGAATTGATCGTTGACTGGGAATGGTTATGTTCGGCTACCTGCAGACCGTCTGCAGCTATTCATGGATTTCATGTTCCCAGACAACGACGGAATTTTTATGGACGACACTGGGCCTTGTCACCGGGCTACAGTCGTTCTCGATTGGTTCGAAGATCGAGCGAATGATTTGGACGCCCATCGAACATTTAGGGGACATGATCGAGAACTCAGTTCGTGCACAAAATCCTGCACTGGCAACACTTTCACGATTATGCACGACTGTAGAGGCAGCGTGGCTCAATACTTCTGCAATGGACTTCTAGCGACATGTTGAAACTATTTCACGTCGAGTTTCTGCACTACGCCAGGTGAAAGGTCCGGCACCATATTAGGAGGTATCCCACGACTTTTGTCATGTGGGAACCTGCTGTCTCTACCAGCACGGCGTCTGCAGCAATAACGAAGCGCCCCCCTCAGTTGCTGAGTGAACACGAAAAATGTGAAGCGGAAGCTCTGAAAGCGATATCTGTATAACCAAGGTGATCCCACTTCAACAAACACCACTGTAACAACTGTCAAAAACACCAAATAAAATCGTCTCATTGAGCAACATTGTAAAGTTGAAGAAAAATTCACTGAATAATCATTCAATAAAGACTTCAGAGTTTTCGGCCTCATAAAATGTGAAATGCAAAGACTTCGTGCATTATGATTAAGACACCAAATTGACAAAAGAGTTACATACGTAACAGACTCTACCAAGTTCCCAGTTCGCACTAAAATTCTCTACACATTAGTAAAAATAAAAGGCTGGTCTTCAAGTTGTACCTAAGCTACTGAAGCTAAAAAGCTTACTTAACGTCACTTACAACTATGCCAGTAGGCATTTACCATAATATTCAACTGTCGGGTGGTAACCCTCTTATGGTAACTGGCTTTAGCCGTAGTTTCATTTAAGCTTTCAGTTTACAGCAGAGACCTAACCCCGACACATTACTTTTGACTTTATAGTTTAAGGATGTGAAGCGAAGGAATTTTTTTGAGATTACTTGAGCTCGCCGTGTTTACCCGAAAAGTCAATTGATACGTAGATTCAGGCATAAACAATAGAACTTTGCCTTTCATGGGATTTCAACACTTCGAATCTTTATATGCTTGATCCAAATACGGAAAACCACCTTCCAAATAATATGAATAACAAGAACTATGAATTTATTTACCCTGCATTATATTAAGCCATCGTTTCTCATATACACTACTGGCCATTAAAGTTGCTACACCACGAAGATGACGTGCTACAGACGCTAAATTTAGCCGACAGGAAGAAGATGCTGTGATATGCAAATGATTAGCTTTTCAGAGCATTCACACAAGGTTGGCGCCGGTGGCGACACTTACAACGTGCTGACATGAGGAAAGTTTCCAACCGATTTCTCATACACAAACAGCAGTTGACCGGCGTTGCCTGGTGAAATGTTGTTGTGATGCCTAGCAGTGGAGATGATAGGAATCTTATCCGCATGGCTGTAACGGATCGTGCAGCCACGTCTCGATCCCTGAGTCAACAGATGGGGACGTTTGCAAGACAACAACCATCTGCACGAACAGTTCGACGACGTTTGCAGCAGCATGGACTATCAGCTCGGAGACCATGGCTGCGGTTACCCTTGACGCTGCATCACAGACAGGAGCGCCTGCGATAGTGTACTCAACGACGAACCTGGGTGCACGAATGGCAAAACGTCACTTTTTCGGATGAATCCAGGTTCTGTTTACAGCATCATGATGGTCGCATCCGTGTTTGATGACATCGCGGTGAACGCACATTGGAAGTGTGTATTCGTCATCGCCATACTGGTACATCACCCGGCGTGATGGTATGGGGTGCCATTGGTTACACGTCTCGGTCACCTCTTGTTCACATTGACGCACTTTGAACGTGGACGTTACATTTCAAATGTGTTACGACCC
This sequence comes from Schistocerca cancellata, assembly GCF_023864275.1. Classification (NCBI taxonomy): domain Eukaryota; kingdom Metazoa; phylum Arthropoda; class Insecta; order Orthoptera; family Acrididae; genus Schistocerca; species Schistocerca cancellata. The sequence goes on from NC_064626.1 coordinate 826,714,568, forward strand.
GTGGCTCTAACCTTCATTCGATCCCTGCGAAACCCTACATTTCAGCAGGATAATGCACGACCGCATGTTGCAGGTCCTGTACGGGCCTTTCTGGATACAGAAAATGTTCGACTGCTGCCCTGGCCAGCACGTTCTCCAGATCTCTCACCAATTGAAAACGTCTGGTGAATGGTGGCCGAGCAACTGGCTCGTCACAATACGCCAGTCTCTACTCTGGATGAACTGTGGTATCGTGTTGAATCTGCATAGGCAGCTGTACCTGTACACGCCATCCAAACTCTGTTTGACTCAATGCGCAGGTGTATCAAGGCCGTTATTACGGCCAGAGGTGGTTGTTCTGGGTACTGATTTCTCAGGATCTATGCACCCAAATTGCGTGAAAATATAATCACTTGTCAGTTCTAGTATAATATATTTGTCGAATGAATACCCGTTTATCATCTGCATTTCTTCTTGGTGTAGCAATTTTAATGGCCAGTAGTATATATATATATATATATATATATATATATATATATATATATATATATATATATATATATTCTTTGGAGAATAAGTAATGGGGTGAAAGATGCACTTTGTGCCCCTCCTGGAGGTCCGATGGTTTCACGAGGAATAGCCCATCTTAGTAGTATGTTGTGGTAGCACAAATGCCTCTATTACCCAATATTGTGCATGTGGAGCTATAGCTGACAGTACTGAAATTCCCTGGGCTGATGTGAAATGAGGTAGATGAAGCGAGTCTGTGTGCCGGTGAGGAATCAGATCAGCCTCGTGTTGGCAGCTGAACGCGTGGATAGACGCGACCGTGGCCCGACACCCTGAGGCGGCGTCGATCCTGGTGGCGGGCACCTCCTTCGAGGGGCGGCCGCTCAAGGGCGTCCGGATCTGCCACGGGCCTGGCAGACCCGTCGTCTTCGTTGAGGCCGGTGAGTACCGCTTAAGCTCTTTTTTTCTTTTGTTACACTTCACCCTTTTATATTTTCTTTTTATGTTCGTGGGTAGTATATCGATGATTTCCGTAAATGTCATATATATATAGTCCGCAGCTCGTGGTCGTGCAGTAGCGTTCTCGCTTCCCGCGTCCGGGTTCCCGGGTTCGATTCCCGGCAGGGTCAGGGATTTTCTCTGCCTCGTGATGACTGGGTGTTGTGTGATGTCCTTAGGTTAGTTAGGTTTAAGTAGTTCTAACTTCTAGGGGACTGATGACCATAGATGTTAAGTTCCATAGTGCTCAGAGCCCCCTCATATATATATACAGGGTGTTACAAAAAGGTACGGCCAAACTTTCAGGAAACATTCCTCACACACAAAGAAAGAAAATATGTTATGTGGACATGTGTCCGGAAACGCTTACTTTTCATGTTAGAGCTCATTTTATTACTTCTCTTCAGATCACATTAATCATGGAATGAAAACACACAGCAACAGAACGTACCAGCGTGACTTCAAACACTTTGTTACAGGAAATGTTCAAAATGTCCTCCGTTAGCGAGGATACATGCATCCACCCTCCGTCGCATGGAATCCCTCATGCGCTGATGCAGCCCTAGAGAATGGCGTATTGAACAACAGCCGTCCACAATACGAGCACGAAGAGTCTCTACATTTGGTACCGGGGTTGCGTGGACAAGAGCTTTCAAATGCCCCCATAAATGAAAGTCAAGAGGGTTGAGGTCAGGAGAGCGTGAAGGCCATGGAATTCGTCCGCCTCTACCAATCCATCGGTCAACGAATCTGTTGTTGAGAAGCGTACGAACACTTGGACTGAAATGTGCAGGAGCTCCATCGTGCATGAACCACATGTTGTGTCGTACTTGTAAAGGCACATGTTCTAGCAGCACAGGTAGAGTATCCCGTATGAAATCATGATAACGTGCTCCATTGATCGTAGGCGGAAGAAACTAAAATGAGCTCTAACATGGAAATTAAGCGTTTCCGGACACATGTCCACATAACATCTTTTCTTTATTTGTGTGTAAGGAATGTTTCCTGAAAGTTTGGCCGTACCTTTTTGTAACGCCCTGTATATGACTTCCTCTATAGTACAGGCAAGGAACATTGGTTACTACAGTAGCAATGCCAATAGAGAAGTGTTTCATTCCGACAGCACCTTGGTGTTATAGGACAGTAGTATGGCTCTTACTCAGCCCCGTACTAGAAAGTAGACAAACAGATTCACACAGATACCTCATTTTGAAGACCCAGACGTGCAAGCCGAGTCGTTCAACGTTACGGTGATTGTTAAAACAAAGGGCTGAAGTATTTGTTTTCTGGATGATTGTCTGTGTCGGCAGGTGGGAGAATCCGTTATTTGTAGATGTGGTAGGCATTTAAGTGTTTAATATGTCTGGAAGGAAAGCACTACAAGCTGATCAACACCAGTAAAAGTAAGATTTCTCTTCAGGCTCAATGCAGCAGCTCTGTTTACGTATCGCCTACAGGAAATGTTTACTCACTTTTCAGTGATTTCTGCTTCTGCAGTCCAGTCCACGCTTAACCTGTCAGAGGACGAACAATGATTCTCCACTTGATGAACTGCAGTCGAAACAGTCGTTCTATTCGTGTTTGCAGGCTAGAACATATATTTTTTCTGGTTTCAGGATAACTGAGCTATTGCAGGATAGGTAGTTTTTTGAAGGATCAGTTCGAAGTTTCAGCATTTCATTATGTTGCTACTTCTTTGATACAAGACACCGCTATGCCCATGTTAGTCTGAAGTTTGAATCTCGACATCCACATGCAAACACAGTCACTCGTAATAACTGGCTTATGGTATTTAACCTACCCTGTTAGCGACAAGTTCACAAAGGGATGTTGTTTTTGAATGATCGCTCTGTATTATCGAAATGGGTTTCTCCGAACTTTGAATTCTCGGTCACGATTTAGATGACATACCACGCGGATTTTACTTGCTTCAGAAGTCACCATTTACGCAGAAAAGCCAGAATTTCGCTCGTTCTTCTTTCTCACTCATACGCGGTTAGTTTGCGGCACTAAACGGTCAAGTTTCACTAATGATTCCGCAAAATTGTTACGTCTAATCAGAGCTGCTCATACACATTACCTGTCGCCATGTTGAATGCTGAGCCGCGAATCTCTCTAGACTCCACGAAGCAATTCTGTAACCCACAAAATACGCGCGTATCTTCTCTCTCCTTGTTGGTTGGGAGTCATGATAGCCAATGATATGTCAATATTAAATCCCGCTATCTCCCGTCTTTTATTATGAGGCCATCACAACATAATATCTTTTTAGTGCGATTTATTACGCGAAGAAATTTAGAAAAAGGGGCTTACCGCCATTTCTTGGATTCCTACCAAAGTGGATTGTTATACAATCACTTATAGAAAACAACATCAGGAATATCAAAACAATCCCATCTGTATCTAACTGAATTATCGTAGTGTGGTTTTTGTTTCCCAGGTACCATATACTGGCTAATTGCACTTTATAAAATTGCCCCCAGTGCAAGTGACTCACTCATACTACACTCCTGGAAATGGAAAAAAGAACACATTGACACCGGTGTGTCAGACCCACCATACTTGCTCCGGACACTGCGAGAGGGCTGTACAAGCAATGATCACACGCACGGCACAGCGGACACACCAGGAACCGCGGTGTTGGCCGTCGAATGGCGCTAGCTGCGCAGCATTTGTGCACCGCCGCCGTCAGTGTCAGCCAGTTTGCCGTGGCATACGGAGCTCCATCGCAGTCTTCAACACTGGTAGCATGCCGCGACAGCGTGGACGTGAACCGTATGTGCAGTTGACGGACTTTGAGCGAGGGCGTATAGTGGGCATGCGGGAGGCCGGGTGGACGTAACGCCGAATTGCTCAACACGTGGGGCGTGAGGTCTCCACAGTACATCGATGTTGTCGCCAGTGGTCGGCGGAAGGTGCACGTGCCCATCGACCTGGGACCGGACCGCAGCGACGCACGGATGCACGCCAAGACCGTAGGATCCTACGCAGTGCCGTAGGGGACCGCACCGCCACTTCCCAGTAAATTAGGGACACTGTTGCTCCTGGGGTATCGGCGAGGACCATTCGCAACTGTCTCCATGAAGCTGGGCTACGGTCCCGCACACCGTTAGGCCGTCTTCCGCTCACGCCCCAACATCGTGCAGCCCGCCTCCAGTGGTGTCGCGACAGGCGTGAATGGAGGGACGAATGGAGACGTGTCGTCTTCAGCGATGAGAGTCGCTTCTGCCTTGGTGCCAATGATGGTCGTATGCGTGTTTGGCGCCGTGCAGGTGAGCGCCACAATCAGGACTGCATACGACCGAGGCACACAGGGCCAACACCCGGCATCATGGTGTGGGGAGCGATCTCCTACACTGGCCGTACACCACTGGTGATCGTCGAGGGGACACTGAATAGTGCACGGTACATCCAAACCGTCATCGAACCCATCGTTCTACCATTCCTAGACCGGCAAGGGAACTTGCTGTTCCAACAGGACAATGCACGTCCGCATGTATCCCGTGCCACCCAACGTGCTCTAGAAGGTGTAAGTCAACTACCCTGGCCAGCAAGATCTCCGGATCTGTCCCCCATTGAGCATGTTTGGGACTGGATGAAGCGTCGTCTCACGCGGTCTGCACGTCCAGCACGAACGCTGGTCCAACTGAGGCGCCAGGTGGAAATGGCATGGCAAGCCGTTCCACAGGACTACATCCAGCATCTCTACGATCGTCTCCATGGGAGAATAGCAGCCTGCATTGCTGCGAAAGGTGGACATACACTGTACTAGTGCCGACATTGTGCATGCTCTGTTGCCTGTGTCTATGTGCCTGTGGTTCTGTCAGTGTGATCATGTGATGTATCTGACCCCAGGAATGTGTCAATAAAGTTTCCCCTTCCTGGGACAATGAATTCACGGTGTTCTTATTTCAATTTCCAGGAGTGTATCTAGATAGAGTTCTCACGCTACAAATACACTCCGCTAGTAGATAGATCAATATTCATTTATCATGTTACTTCATATTTACCCCTTCGTTCACATCAATAAGTAAACGTATTAAATTAGTAGCAATTAATGAAATATATAATATTCACAGAAGACAACATTTAGTTTGCAAAATACATTGTTGTGAATGATTATGATTTCATTGACTGTACTATACCTACGAGGTGCATTCAAGTTCTAAGGCCTCCGATTTTTTTTCTAATTAACTACTCACCTGAAATCGATGAAACTGGCGTTACTTCTCGACGTAATCGCCCTGCAGACGTACACATTTTTCACAACGCTGACGCCATGATTCCATGGCAGCGGCGAAGGCTTCTTTAGGAGTCTGTTTTGACCACTGGAAAATCACTGAGGCAATAGCAGCATGAATGGAAAAAGACAAAAGTCACTAGGAGCCAGGTCAGGTGAGTAGGGAGCATGAGGAATCACTTCAAAGTTGTTATCACGAAGAAACTGTTGCGTAACGTTAGCTCGGTGTGCAGGTGCGTCGTCTTGGTGAAACAGCACACGCACAGCCCTTCCCGGACGTTTTTGTTGCAGTGCAGGAAGGAATTTGTTCTTCAAAACATATTCGTAGGATTCACGTGTTACCGTAGTGCCCTTTGGAACGCAATGGGTAAGGATTACGCCCTCGCTGTCCCAGAACATGGACACCATCATTTTTTCAGCACTGGCGGTTACCCGAAATTTTTTTGGTGGCGGTGAATCTGTGTGCTTCCATTGAGCTGACTGGCGCTTTGTTTCTGGATTGAAAAATGGCATCCACGTCTCATCCATTGTCACAACCGACGAAAAGAAAGTCCCATTCATGCTGTCGTTGCACTTCAACATTGCTTGACAACATGCCACACGGGCAGCCATGTGGTCGTCCGTCAGCATTCGTGGCACCCACCTGGATGACACTTTTTGCATTTTCAGGTCGTCATGCAGGATTGTGTGCACAGAACCCACAGAAATGCCAACTCTGGAGGCGATCTGTTCAACAGTCATTCGGCGATCCCCCAAAACAATTCTCACCACTTTCTCGATCATGTCGTCAGACCAGCTTGTGCGAGCCCGAGGTTGTTTCGGTTTATTGTCACACGATGTTCTGCCTTCATTAAACTGTCGCACCAACGAACGCACTTTCGACACATCCATAACTCCATCACCACATGTCTCCTTCAACTGTCGATGAATTTCAATTGGTTTCACACCACGCAAATTCAGAAAACGAATGATTGCACGCTGTTCAAGTAAGGAAAACGTCGCCATTTTAAGTATTTAAAACAGTTCTCATTCTCGCCACTGGCGGTAAAATTCCTTCTGCCGTACGGTGCTGTCATCTCTGGGACGTATTGACAATGAACGCGGCCTCATTTTTAAAACAATGCGCATGTTTCTATCTCTTTCCAGTCCGGAGAAAAAAAAAATCGGAGGCCTTAGAACTTGAATGCACCTCGAACATCATTTGGTCACAGCCATTACTACTTGGAACTTGGAGGCTTTCCCGATCATAAGCGCACATCCGTTACGCTTTTTAAAACAAATTTCTTTTAATTTTAGATGAAAATAGACATGCAAGGATTTATCTTTACCACAGCGCAAAGTTCTCCAAATGATATAATACAGCAACAGCTTGATCCACTGTTAATTATTATCCAGATATGCTTTCACAAAAAAATTAATTTCCATTTGTATCTTATTCCAAAATCATTTCAATTAATTGTTCATGAGCACATTCGGATTCCACCAGTCGTTGCAGTGCAGCCCAGCGCAGGAGAGTTGGGACACCTGTGAACAGAAGTCTAGAATCTTTCACCAACATCAACATGAATAAAGTGAATTGCTAATGTTGAACTCTTGAGTACCTTGTCGATAATAGTTCAGCTTCTACACAATCTGGACACCAGCTCTTTCCGCCAAAATCCCTTGAGCTAGAAAACAGAACATATATCGGTTGTCCTGCGTCTTCCAGTTACTTAATCAATCCACAGAATTCGCCATACCCTTCCGCACTATGAAAAGTAACCATTCTTTCTGTTGAAAATTGTGTTGGGAAGAGTGGAAAAACTTTCTCTTAATGTCGTTCGTTGTCTACAGCACAATGTTTACAGCCTCACATGATTACAGTTTATAGGTGACAATTATCGTTAACCATTCGTCAGACTAGCCCCATGTCTCATCTGTGCCTGAAGTTACTTGCTTTCATTAAATGCTACAAATGCGACGCCTCAGTAAGTAGTTCTGGATGTCTTCGAATATCGACGTATCATACCGAAGGTATTCAATACCGTTGCAGAAAAAAAAACACATTTTCCTTCCATAGCGAACAACATGCCATTTTCATGGACAATGGGCGACGCGGTCCCAGAACTAGTAATGACTAAAGACTCATTTTTTCGATGATATTGTTACTGGTTGTCTCTTCATCGAGTTGATTACAGGTGGATTACGTATTCAATAAGCATGAAGGTGGAAGCAAGGCACCCCACTCTAGACGAGATAATAATATTTGTCCTTTCTAGCGAGTCTCTCTTTCGATATATTTTGTGGCTTGTCAAACTTAGAAGAAAGCGAGATGTGAAAAACTGCCACTCCTTAAAAATAATTGAAATTATGATTGTTTGAGCTCCTGTGTGTCAGTACTGCTTCATAATGTTTCGTTAATAATCCCTCTCGCGTTGCGTAAAGATCTGTGCCCGTAAGTGTATCTCAGTGTGTTGCGACGAAGAAATGTCACCGCCCTCATAGCCGAGCACGTCTATTCGCCACGTAGGAAACTCGGAGAAGTGAGTTGGTGCCAGATCGAATCGGGTGAGCTGGCTAGCCTGGGTGTAGATTTGAGGCGGTTTCCTACATCCACGTAGGTGAATACCATACTGTGACCCACGTCTCGCCTCCTAAACACACTACACAAACATTTAGAAAGCTTTGTCACACCTGAATATGTGGCTTACTCTAGACGCAGACAGGCGGGGTACACAGATTCCCTGTCGGAGGGAGTTTTGACGTTAGGAAGGATACCTGGCCACAAACTAACACTAACATCGTAGCCGGCCGTTTGGCCGAGCGGTTCTAGGCGCTTCAGTCTGGAACCGCGCGACCGCTACGGTCGCATGTTCGAATCCTGCCTCGGGCATGGATGTGGCTGATGTCCTTAGGTTAGTTAGGTTTAAGTAGTTCTAAGTTCTAGGGGACTGATGACCTCAAATGTTAAGTCCCTTAGTGCTCAGAGCCATCTGAACTAACATCGTGACAAACCAAATAAAAATGGCCACACCGTAGAGGAACGGGAAAAGGCAAGGAAGAAGGAGATTCGTGACGAAGAATTGGGTCTACCCATTTCGGTACCGAGCGAGGTGGCGCAGTGGTTAATACACTGGACTCACAAATAAGGATGGCCGGATGCCGGGATGTTTTCTTTGAAAGGGCACGGGCTATTTCCTTTCCCAACCTTCCCTAATCCGATGGGACCGATGACCTCATTGTTTGGTCCCTTCCCCCCCCCCCCCCTCCCCTCCGCCCCCTCAAATCAACCAACAAACCATTTTAGTAAGGAAAAGCTCCTTTTTGCCATTTGCAATACTTATTTCAATTCAACATGATTAGGGCTCCACATCCGCCGGCTCGTAACGCCGCTTGCTCTGTGCTCAGGCATAGACGGCGCCGAGTGGCCGTCCGTGTCGACGGCGACGTTCCTGGTCCACCAGCTGCTCACCAACGACAGCGAGGCTGTGCGGCGCGTGGTCCAGGCCTTCGACTGGCACGTCCTGCCCACGGCCAACCCAGACGGCTGCAACTACGCGCACACCACCGTACGTACCTTCTGCACTCGCCACAAACTGTGGACGCTGCCAGCATTTCGTGCAGCTTGTAAGTGGCCTATAATAAATGCGATTTGAATCTATGTCTTGGCGTTCGTGCTCTGTCGAACAGTGGCGTGTACTTGTAGTAGACGCGTAATGAGTTAATATTGACCGGTGCTTAAATTTGCCTGTCTGTCGTTCCACATTACACCTCTTATTTTCTCCTCTTCATCAACCAATACACTCAAGAGAGCGCGCTGAAACTGTTTTGACAACATCACGTTGAGTACATTCGTAAATAATGGTTTCCATGAGAATGGTAAATATCGGACATGTATGTGAGTCAATTATACTGACTATGAAGTAACAAGGTTAATACTGGCATTACTTGTACTAATGAAGCTGTAGCCACTAATAGTGAATAATAATAATAATAATAATAATAATAATAATAATAATAATAATTACAATAGTTGTGGCATTAAGAACAGTAATGATAGTGGCAGATACAAATAGAATTAATAGGTCTACAAATAAGATATTTTCTAATTTAGTGAGTTCTGGGGAAAGGGAATTTAAGGAGACTAAATCGGCTATGAATACTGGGAAATGAGTAAAATCAGGTTGTAAGGAAGGATGTGCAAGCGTAAAGAGTGAGTATAGGAACATTGGTAATTTTATTGTTGCTTTAGTAGATATATCATAACCTGTCTTCTGAAGCTGGAGATGATATTTAGTTCTTTAATATAAGGCGGGAGGCTGTTTCAGAATCGGGTTCCTGCTGATGAGAAGGACTTCGAGAAGTTGGCTGACCATGGAGTGAGACAGAAAGGATTTCGCTCTAATGGGAATGGGTGTTTCTGCCATGTTCTTCAGACACGTGCATTAAGGCCGAGGCTCAGTGTTCATTGATAAGACAGAAGAGAAGACGAAAGGTATGGAAATCTTTGTGCTTGTCTGCACGCAACCAGGATAGCTGCGAATATAAATGTGATCAAAGAGTCGAACATCACAGATATAGCGAACTCAGGCATTCATAACCAGTGCCAGGTGACGTGAACTTTCCTGAGGATAACATCGCTGTAACCAGTAACTAAAAGTATTTGAACAAGTTTCTTTTTTAGGTCAAAAAGGAAGAGCTTTTCATATTTTTGTGGGGCTTGGAGGGATGCTGATACCTTCTTACACATTGCAGTTATGCGCTCTGTCCAATCTAGATTTTCGTCTATTATTACTCGTAGACTCTTTGCTGAAGGAGAGAAGTTGACATTTGCTCCATTTAGGGTTAAAGATGATAGGGACTCCCGATATTTCGGGCTAATGAGCCTTGAATCACCAACCAGTACTTTTTGGGTTTGAGATGGCTTGAGTTTTAACCATATACCCCTCTCTTATTTCGATAGTGCACATGTGTCGGTATTGAGATTCTCTACAGATGACTTCAGGTTTACAGATTTTGCACTTAGATACAAGTGGAGGTCATCATTGTACATGTGGTATTCGCAGTAGGACAAGACTGATGACACATCATTTACATACAGTGAAAAGAGTGTAGGACCTAAACCGAACCCTAGGGAAAACTGATACTACCTTTCTCCATTGTGAATTTGTGGTGCCAGGCCGGATGCATTGCTGGCGAGACTTCAGGTATGAGCAAAACCACTGCACTGCACTTGGCGAGAGATTTAGCCTGCTAAGTTTGGCAAGTAAAATGTCATTGCCGACGGTGTCAAAAGCCTTGCTGATGTCTAAGAGGCACATGGTAGTTACCTCTTGTGCATCCATGGCAAGCCTCAGATAATCTGTTAACTTCATTAAAGCGGATGTTTCGCTTCGAAGTTTTTGGAAGCTTGATTTGAATTCGGCTAGTAGGTTACTTGTAGTTAGGTAGTTTTTTAGCTGGTCGTAGACTATATGTTGTAAGGCTTTGGACAGTGAAGGAAGAACGCAAATAGGTCGGTAATCAGAGGTTGCTGTGGCAGGGTCGTTTTTAGGTAATGGCTTAACTAGCCCCTTTTCCAGGCCTCAGCCGGCCGGAGTGGCCGAGCGGTTAAAGGCGCTACAGTCTGGAACCGCACGACCGCTACGGTCGCAGGTTCGAATCCTGCCTCGGGCATGGATGTGTGTGATGTCCTTAGGTTAGTTAGGTTTAAGTAGTTCTGAGTTCTAGGGGACTTATGACCACAGCAGTTGAGTCCCATAGTGCTCAGAGCCATTTGAACCAGGCCTCAGGGAAAACACACGTGGTTAAGGAATGGATGAAGATATGTGTTATACTGGGCAGTACAAAGTCAATATTAAGCTTCATTATTTGGACTGTGATGCCTTCATGCTGACCAATGTATACAGACTGAAGCGACGAATGGTCAGTTTCCTGACCGATTGAAATTTTCAGTAGAGCACCCACATTATAAAAAAAGAGAAATGGATAATGCAGAGAATTTTAGACTTACTTCTATCCCATCAGTGTTTGTTAAAGTTACTGAAAAGGTTGTATGTACAAAGGTAATTGATTATTACAGTTCACATAATTTGCTGTCAGATGTACAGTTTGGTTTTATAGGTTGTTTAACAACTGAAAATGATATATTCTCTTTGCTCTGTGAGGCTCTGGAAGGATTACATGAAAGGTTGCGAATGTTAGGTGTCTTCTTTGATGTAAGTAAGGTGTTTGATTGTGTTAATCACAAAATAATACTTCAAAAGTTGGCCCATTATGTAATAAGGGGAGTAGCTCACATTTAGCTCAGCTCTTACATTAAGAACTGTCAGCAGAAGGTCATTATCCACAGTACTGAGGATTGCTATGACGTGCAGTCTCAATGAGTCATACTTAAGAGGGACGGGGGGTGGGGAGGGGGGGGAGGCTGGGGATGCTGGTGCCACAGTGGTCGGCGCTGGGGCCGCTACTGTTTCTTACTTGCATAAATGAGATGCCTTCTAGGTGATTCTAAAATATTTCTTTTTGCTGCTGACCGGTTAGACCGTCAGAGACACAGCACCTCGTGCTAATAAGCCGAGTACACCGTTCGTTTGTTACATATTGTTTACGAGCTTCGAACAGGAGCGACTGCAGTAATGGATAGGGACTGTGATTGTTGTGTACAGATGCCAGCTGAGTTGGCGATCCTTCTCTCACAGCTCCAGGCTGTGTTGGCTTCCGTAACACAGCTTGAGGCTGCTGCCAAGGGGCGTCTCTGTGCGCGGGTCAGACGCGGGGATACGAGGGACGTCGAGCACGTCCCACGTGTCCCCCAATCAGTCCACTGCTGTGGCTGCCCCAGGTACTGCCTGCACTGAGGTTGACCCCTCACCCACGGTTAAGTGGGAGATCATTCGAAAGTCTGGCTGGTAGCGAAAAACTTTTTGAGGAGCAGATCGTAGCACCTCCCGTGCGGTAGCGTTCTCGCTTCCCGCGCCCGGTTCGATTCCCGGCGGGGTCAGGCATTTTCTCTGCCTCGTGATGACTGGGTGTTGTGTGATGTCCTTAGGTTAGTTAGGTTTAAGTAGTTCTAAGTTCTAGGGGACTGATGACCATAGATGTTAAGTCCCATAGTTAAAAAAAAAGTAGCACTCCCCAATTCGTTGTCGAACACGTTTCGGGCGTTACCTGTGGCTGACAATGTCTCTAAGCCGGATGCAGTCGTTCCAGAGGAATCTTCTCGGCCTGCATGGTCTGAGCATTCACAGAGGGTGGGTTTGATGGTAATTGGGAGCTCCAACGTTTGGTGCATAATGGGGCCCCTTAGGAACATGGCTGCCAAGGAGGGGAAGGAAGCTAGTGTGCACTCCGTGTGCATACCGGGGGGAGTCATCCCAGGTGTGAAAGAGTATGCTATGAAGAGTACAGAATGCAGCCAACTGCAGTTGGTGGCTCATGTCGGTACCAATGGCGTATGTCGCTCTGGATCGGAGGAGACACACTCTGGTTTCAGGCGGCTAGCGGAAATGGTAAAGGCTGCCAGTCTTGCTTCCGAGATTAAGGCGGAGCTCACCATCTGCAGCATCGTCGATAGAACCGACTGTGGTCCTGTGGTTCAGAGCCGAGTGGACGGTCGGAATCAGAGGCTCAGGCGGTTCTGTAGGCTGCAGATTCCTGGACTTGCGCCATGGGGTGGTGGGTTTCCGGGTTCCCCTTAGTAGGTCAGGAGTCCAATATACACGGGAAGCGACTACACGGGTAGCGGGGCTGTGTGGAAGGGGGAAGGGACTGGGTGGTTTTTTAGGTTAGAGGGTCTCAGGGAACCACAGAAAGGGAGTCCGCCTAAAAGGGGATAGGTAAAACACAGTACGTTAGTTGTAGAAACGATCGGTATTGTAGTTATAAATTGTAGTAGCTGTGTTGGGAAAGAACCAGAGCTACAAGCCCTAATAGAAAGCACTGAAGCTCAATTAGCGATAGATACAGAAAGCTGGCTAAGGCCCGAAAATAAGTTCAGCCGAAACTTTTTCAAACGATCTAACAGCGTTCAGAAAGGATAGATTAAATACATTTGGTGGTGGAGTATTTATTGCTGTCAGAAGTAGTTTGCCTTGTAGTGAAATTGAAGTAGACAGTTCCTACGAAATAGTATGGGTAGAGGTTATACCTGACAGTCGGACAAAACTATTAATTGGATCGTTTTACCGACCCCCCGATTCAGAAGATGTAGTTGCTGAACAGTTCAGAGAGAACTTGAGTCTCATTTCAAATAGGTACCCCACTCATACAATTATAGTCGGTGGCGACTTCAATCTACCCTCGATATGCTGGAAAAATTTTACGTTAAAAGTCGGCGGCAGGCACAAAATGTCGTCAGAAATTGTACTGAATGCTTTCTCAGAAAATTATTTTGAAACATTAGTTCATCAGCCCACTCGAAGCGTAAATGGTTACGAAAGCATACTTGTCCTCTTAGTAACAAATAATCTTGGACAAATAATGAGTATCGTGACGAATACAGGGAATGGCGACCACAAGGCAGTTGCTGTCAGGCTGAATGCCATAACACCTACAACCACCTAAAAGGAACGCAAAGTATATCTATTTAAAAAAGCTGATGGAAATGCTCTTAACGCCTTTTTAAGCGACAGTCCTCACTTCTTCCGATCTGATCATGTAAGCGTAGAAAAGTTGTGGAATGCTTTCAAAGAGATAGTATCGACCGCAATTGAGAGATATATAAGCAATCAATATCTTCACTGTGCGATAACAACGGTGAAGTCGCTGGTGACAGTGCCACCAAAGTAGAGTTATTAAACACGGTTTTCCGAAACTCCGTCACCAAAGAAGGCGAAGTAAATACTCCTGAATTCCAATCAAGAACAATTGCCAAGAAGTAGATATCCTCGGTGTAACAAAGCAGCTTAAATCACTTAATAAAGGTAAGGCCTCCGGTCCAGAAAATATACCGGCCAGGTTCCTCTGAGTATGCTGATATAAGAGCTCCATATTTAGCATTTATATGCAACCGCTCGCTCACAGAAATATCCGTACCTAAAGACTGGCAAATCGCTCAAGTCGCACCAATACCCAAAAAGGGAAGTAGGAGTAATCCGCTGAATTATAGGCCCATGTCACTAACGTCGATTTGCAGTAGGGTTTTGGAACATATACTTTATTCGAATATTATGAAGTACCTCGAAGAAAACGATTTATTGGCACATAGCACGGGTCCAGAAAATATCGTTCTTGCGAAGCACAACTAGCTCTTTATTCTCATGATGTAATGAGTGCTATTGACAGGTGATGACAAATTGATTACATATTTTTAGATTTCCAGAAGGCTTTCTACACGGTTCCTCACAAGCGTCTTCTAACCAAACTTCTTGCCTATGGAATATCACCTCAGTTGTGCGACTAGATTCATGATTTCCTATCAGAAAGGTCACAGTTCATAGTAATAGACGGAAAGTCATCGAGTAAGACAGAAGTAATATCCAGCGTTCCCAAAGGAAGTGTTCTAGACCCTCTATTGTTCCTGATCTATGTTAACGACATAGGAGGCAATCTCAGTAGTCGTCTTAGATTGTTTGTAGATGATGCTGTCATTTACCGTCTTGTAAAGTCATCAGGTGACAAAAACGAATTGCAAAATGATTTAGGTAAGATGTCTGTGTGGTGCGAGAAGTGACAGTTGACCCTGAATAAAGGAAAGTGTGAAGTTATTCACATGAGATAAGTCACACAAATCTGAAGGCTGTAAATTCAACTAAATACTTAGGAATTACATTTTCCAAATAACGTAAATTGGAACGATCACATAGATAATGGGTAGAGAAAACCAAAGACTGCGATTCTTTGGCAGAACACTTTGAAGGTGCAACAGGTTTACTAAAGAGACTCCTAACACCACGCTTGTCCTCCCTGTTCTAGTGGATTGCTGTGCGGTGTGGGATCTGCATCAGGTGGTACTGACGGATGACATCGAAAAAGTACAAAGAAGGGCAGCTCGTTTTGTATTATCGCGAAATAAGGGAGATAGTGCCACAGACATGATACGTGAATTGGAGTGGCAATCATTTAAAAAAAGGCGTTTTTCTTTGCGACGGAATCTTCTCATGAAATTCAACCACCAGTTTTCTCCTCCGATTGCGAAAACATTCTGCTGGCACCCACCTGAATAAGGAGAAATGATCATCACGAGAAAAATGCTCGTTTTTCCCGCGCGCCGTTCGAGAGTGGAACGGTAGAGAGACAGCTTGAAGGTGGTTAATTGAAATCTCTGCCAGGCACTTTATTGTGATTTGCAGAGTAATCACGTAGATGTAGATGTACAAGCTTGGTAGTGAAAGAAATTGTGTGCAATTTTGACACAGTATCAAGTAATGCAGTTCAGGACATATGTTCATGGCTTGTAGGGAATTGATGCTAAATTCCAGTAAGACTCGGTTTTTACAGTTTCTAACACACAATTCAACAAAAATTGAAATTTTGATTACAGAGACTGGACATATGGTTAATGACACTAAACAAAACTCCAAGGCGTTCGAACAGATAGTTAACTGTCGTGGAAAGGCCATATTCAGGATGTTGTTCAAAATCTAAATGCTGCTTTATTTACCATTAGAACGATACCTGAAGTAAGTGATCATTCAACACGAAAAGTAACCTGCTTTGCTTATTTTCAGTCGCTCATGACGAACGGTATTATTTTTTGGGGTAACTCTTGTGATTCACAAACGGTATTTTTGGCTCAGAAACGGACGGGTCGAGCAATGCGTGGTGCACGTTCGCGAACCTCTTGGGGACGCCTGACCAGTAGTGTGGGATTCTGACATTGGCGTCTGAGGACATATTCTACTTAATGTCGCTTGTTGTTAACCATACCAGTTTATTCTCAAGAGGTAGCAGATTAGATTAGACAGATTAGACAGGCTTTTCATTCCATGGACCCAAAAATGAGATTATTCTCGTGGTTGTGGAAGATGTATGAAAGTATAACAAAAAACGTAGAACATTTGAATGCAATACTTTCTACCCTGATTATTTGTCAGGCTTTCACTCATTTAATACTAGGCAGAAATCCAGTTTGCATTTGGAACGCACCTCCTTTACTCTTGTGCAGAAATGCGCACACTATTTTGCTGCGTTCATTTTACATAAGCTATCACAAGAATTTAAAAAACTTAGGCGTAATCCAAGCACTTTTAAGCCTAAACCGAAGAGTTTCCTCATGGCTCACTCTGTTTCTGTTAAATTCCTGGAAAAATTTTGAAAAATATAATTCCTATGTTACGTTCTTGATTATGTTTATTTAGGCTTATGGTTTATCGTCCGCGTAGGATTCATATTCGTTTCGTTTTACCTATAACTACTCTTCTGTTATAATTTCGTGTACTGAGTCGTTCCATGACCATGGATACTTGCTCCTCAATTTGCTCGTAATGATTATGTCATATAAAAAAATAAAAATAATTACCAAGGCTGGGATTAGAAACACGGTCCCTTTCTAAGTAGACAGAAACGCTAACCACTACGCCACTAGACCACAATAGCTTTACACAGCTGCACTGAGTACCTTACCATGCCTTTGTCTTCAGTCCAGTTTGCCATTCATGCCTAAGTCCTCTTGGTGTTTCCTCTAAACTGGAACAGCATTGCATAGGTCTCCACCTGTATTGGAATAGCATCTCAACATCGAACGAAACGATGGATCCTGCCTGAAACACAGACATAGGTGCGTTAATCAAATGAAGCTGTGTGTTTCGAATCTCAATCTTGGTTTGTTGTGGTCTTCAGTCCTGAGACTGGTTTGATGCAGCTCTCCATGCTACTCTATCCTGTGCAAGCTTCTTCATCTCCCAGTACCTACTGCAACCTACATCCTTCTGAATCTGCTTAGTGTAGTCATATCTTGGTCTCCCCCTACGATTTTTACCCTCCACGCTGCCCTCCAATACCAAATTGGTGATCCCTTGATGCCTCAGAACATGTCCTACCAACCGATCCCTCCTTCTGGTCAAGTTGTGCCACAAACTTCTCTTCTCCCCAATCCTATTCAATACCTCCTCATTAGTTATGTGATCTACCCATCTAATCTTCAGCATTCTTCTGTAGCACCACATTTCGAAAGCTTCTATTCTCTTCTTGTCCAAACTATTTACCGTCCATGTTTCACTTCCATACAAGGCTACACTCCATACAAATACTTTCAGAAATGACTTCCTGACACTTAAATCTATACTCGATGTTAACAAATTTCTCTTCTTCAGAAACGCTTTCCTTGCCATTGCCAGTCTACATTTTATATCCTCTCTACTTCGACCATCATCAGTTATTTTGCTCCCCAAATAGCAAAACTCCTTTAGTACTTTCAGTGTCTCATTTCCTAATCTAATACCCTCAACATCACCCGACTTAATTCGACTACATTCCATTATTCTCGTTTTGTTTTTGTTGATGTTCATCTTATATCCTCCCTTCAAGACACCATCCATTCCGTTCAACTGCTCTTCCAAGTCCTTTGCTGTCTCTGACAGAATTACAATGTCATCGGTGAACCTCAAAGTTTCTATTTCTTCTCCATGGATTTTAATACCTACCCCGAATTTTTCTTTTGTTTCCTTTACTGCTTGCTCAATATACAGATTGAATAACATCGGGGAGAGGCTACAACCCTGTCTTACTCCCTTCCCAACCACTGCTTCCCTTTCATGTCCCTCGACTCTTATAACTGCCATCTGGTTTCTGTACAAATTGTAAATAGCCTTTCGCTCCCTGTATTTTACCCCTGCCACCTTTAGAATTTGAAAGAGAGTATTCCAGTCAACATTGTCAAAAGCTTTCTCTAAGTCTACAAACGCTAGAAACGTAGGTTTGCCTTTCCTTAATCTTTCTTCTAAGATAAGTCGTAAGGTCAGTACTGCCTCACGTGTTCCAGTATTTCTACGGAATCCAAACTGATCTTCCCCGAGTTCGGCTTCTACTAGTTTTTCCATTCGTCTGTAAAGAATTCTTTACACGAAAGAATTCTTTACACGAACACGGATTCGATCTTGGTACAAATTTTTATTTCTCGCTTCAGTCTATATATATGTTTGAGACTCGAGAAGGTCTCTGAAACAATATAGTTTCATTTGATTAAAGCATTTATGCCTTTATTTCAGGCAGGATCCACCGTTTCGTTAGATGTTGAGGTGCTATTCCAATATAACTGGAGATCCTCTGCAGTGCTGTTCAGGTTTAGGGGGAATAACAAGTTGGCTGAGAGGTGAACAGAAATTTGTATTGAGGACAGAGGCGTGCTATGGTGGTCTGTGCAGTTGCCGCAGCGCCGGGGTGGCGTAGTGGTTAGCGCGTCTGCCTGGTGCGCAACAGACCGTAGTCTGAAGCCCGGCCTTCGTACAAAATTTCATTCGTTACTCCAGTCTGCACATATACATCAAAGATGTTTGAGATTTGATAAGGTGTGTGGATCCACGTGCTTTCATTTGATTAGATGCTGATCTTACAGGCTTTTTTTATGGTACTGCAAATAATGTGCTACGGATAGAGTTTTTCGTGGCTGCAGCCGTTTACCTCTACGAAATGAG
Organism: Schistocerca cancellata; assembly: GCF_023864275.1. Classification (NCBI taxonomy): domain Eukaryota; kingdom Metazoa; phylum Arthropoda; class Insecta; order Orthoptera; family Acrididae; genus Schistocerca; species Schistocerca cancellata. The sequence goes on from NC_064626.1 coordinate 826,733,348, forward strand.
TTTCTGTTTAGGTTGTGATTAAATTGTCGCTGTAGATAATGTGCATTATCGGTTCAGTTCTTCTGCTGGGACAATGGAATCATTGCTTTTTCCATAGGGCAGCTGATCTACACTCCTGGAAATTGAAATAAGAACACCGTGAATTCATTGTCCCAGGAAGGGGAAACTTTATTGACACATTCCTGGGGTCAGATACATCACATGATCACACTGACAGAACCACAGGCACATAGACACAGGCAACAGAGCATGCACAATGTCGGCACTAGTACAGTGTATATCCACCTTTCGCAGCAATGCAGGCTGCTATTCTCCCATGGAGACGATCGTAGAGATGCTGGATGTAGTCCTGTGGAACGGCTTGCCATGCCATTTCCACCTGGCGCCTCAGTTGGACCAGCGTTCGTGCTGGACGTGCAGACCGCGTGAGACGACGCTTCATCCAGTCCCAAACATGCTCAATGGGGGACAGATCCGGAGATCTTGCTGGCCAGGGTAGTTGACTTACACCTTCTAGAGCACGTTGGGTGGCACGGGATACATGCGGACGTGCATTGTCCTGTTGGAACAGCAAGTTCCCTTGCCGGTCTAGGAATGGTAGAACGATGGGTTCGATGACGGTTTGGATGTACCGTGCACTATTCAGTGTCCCCTCGACGATCACCAGTGGTGTACGGCCAGTGTAGGAGATCGCTCCCCACACCATGATGCCGGGTGTTGGCCCTGTGTGCCTCGGTCGTATGCAGTCCTGATTGTGGCGCTCACCTGCACGGCGCCAAACACGCATACGACCATCATTGGCACCAAGGCAGAAGCGACTCTCATCGCTGAAGACGACACGTCTCCATTCGTCCCTCCATTCACGCCTGTCGCGACACCACTGGAGGCGGGCTGCACGATGTTGGGGCGTGAGCGGAAGACGGCCTAACGGTGTGCGGGACCGTAGCCCAGCTTCATTGAGACGGTTGCGAATGGTCCTCGCCGATACCCCAGGAGCAACAGTGTCCCTAATTTGCTGGGAAGTGGCGGTGCGGTCCCCTACGGCACTGCGTAGGATCCTACGGTCTTGGCGTGCATCCGTGCGTCGCTGCGGTCCGGTCCCAGGTCGACGGGCACGTGCACCTTCCGCCGACCACTGGCGACAACATCGATGTACTGTGGAGACCTCACGCCCCACGTGTTGAGCAATTCGGCGGTACGTCCACCCGGCCTCCCGCATGCCCACTATACGCCCTCGCTCAAAGTCCGTCAACTGCACATACGGTTCACGTCCACGCTGTCGCGGCATGCTACCAGTGTTAAAGACTGCGATGGAGCTCCGTATGCCACGGCAAACTGGCTGACACTGACGGCGGCGGTGCACAAATGCTGCGCAGCTAGCGCCATTCGACGGCCAACACCGCGGTTCCTGGTGTGTCCGCTGTGCCGTGCGTGTGATCATTGCTTGTACAGCCCTCTCGCAGTGTCCGGAGCAAGTATGGTGGGTCTGACACACCGGTGTCAATGTGTTCTTTTTTCCATTTCCAGGAGTGTATTTGTGCTGTTGGTTAATGTGTGGGTAATCCTGTTTTCTGCGTTTCTCACAGCTTGACTGATTCTGTTCGGCTTCTGCTTGTAAATAATATGATTTTCAGGCGTGGGAAATAATTTCCGGATATTGCCACATCATTGTATTTCGCTATGATTACCTGCTCTTGCTTCTTCGAGCAGATGAATCTTTATGTAACGGGCGTATAACAGGTGCCACCAAGTCCCAGTAACAATTCTGCTGGCACAAGTGGAGGCAGCCATAAGGCCTACAGAAGAGGTTAGTTATATAATGAAACTACGAGTCATTGTCATAAGAATGTGAATCCATCTTTTGAGAAGTTTTCGGTTAATGCATTCTGATTGTCTTCACTGGGATTCCCGCCAGGGCAGACCTCTTTGGGATGACTTCGATTGTATCGTTCTAGTTACTCTCCACCATTAGGCGTCCAGCAGACACAAGGATGTGACCGTCTGTCATCACAGCGTTGACGTATTTCTTGTCTGTATAGCTACTGTCCATACTGCTCTCTTTTATTACCTTTAATATTGGCAGTTTCTCGCAACAGTATCATTAGATTACGTTATGGAAACACACTGACAATATAGAGTGTCCTCCAGAAACTGATAATGACTAACTAATATAGTACTAGCATCGCATGTGTTCTGCCTCAGCTGACGAATTATCATTAGTTCCGTCGCTTTCAGGACCGCATTTGGCGCAAGAACCGGCGTCCGGGTCCCAATGGCTGCTACGGCACGGATCCAAATCGCAACTGGGACTTCAACTGGGGTGGTGAGTTTCTCAGTTCACTCTCCCACTTGTTAAATTATCGAAACATCTTGCACAATGTTAATGGATTATATTTAGATAGCACCAGCAAGAATGAAACGGCCTATTAGTTTCACCTTGACAAGTAGGGGAGGTGTTGAGTAGCGTAAGGCTCTGCAGTGTTTCTCTTAACTAAATTTTAATTATCTTCTTCATAAATTGTACTTCGAATTCTTGAACTTAATTCTAGAGACTATTACTCAATCCCATCATATCAAAACATTCCTCCAATTTTCGTCATTGAACGGTAAATACCGATCTCTATCACGTATTACTGTAATATTCTACAATTTCCAGTAAAATATGCTGTCTTAGTTTTTTGCGAATATAAGCGTTTTGTAAAAATTTTCGAACTATGTTATAGCGTTACTAGGAGAAAAATAACTTTAGATATTCAACTGCTGTGTTACGCTACTTAAATTGTTTAGCTGAAAGTTGCATCATAATGCCATTTGACGTGTATATCATTGCCTCTTTTATTCATGGACTACTGAAACTTCCCTTACAGCAGGTAACAAGTTTCGAGTTCAGGATAGTCTCTACAGTTTCGTACAATGGAACATCAGTATCGAATGTAATCTCAACAAGTTACGCCATGTTGTTTGAACATAAATAGTTCTCTTTTGTTAATTGTCAATGAACTCACTAACATTAGACTAACATTTGTACATACTGCAGAGTTTTAATATTTCACACCTAAAATTAGGACAGTTATAGCAATCATAAAAAGAAGGAATAGATATATGAATATCTTCGTCACTTCAAACACAAAACAACGACACATCGCTTAGTATGGCATTATAGAAGAAGTTCATGATATCCTGCTTGCAAATACAAATACACTGCGCAGCAAAATTAATTGTCACGTTTTCAAACCCCGACACTGCACCCCATTGCGAAGTAAAAGTCTTGAATTTGCTCAAAGGTGACTTCAACATTCCTCTATAACGGTACAAAAACGCATCGACCTGCAACGTCACCCTCGGCTCCGCGACTCCTCAAACAGCAAGGTGTTAGTTAGTTACGTATTCCATTGATCAATAGCACGAAAAAAGCGTTATGATGTGGAACGTGTCAAATGCACAAGAAATGTGCACAGGAAACAAGTTTTTTTTGTTTACATTATAGTGTTATACCTAAATATTTCTATTACCTATCCTATTCCCTTAAATGGCACAAAATGCATTATTATATCTCCAGCTTTATTTACTCATATTCAAGAATTCATCTATGGTATAGAAGGAGTTGTCAAGGAAGTATGGTTTCAATTTGTTTTTGAAACTATTACTACTGTCTGTCAGACATTTTATTTCATCTGGTAATTTATCAAAAAGTTTTATAGCAGCATATTTTACCCCTTTCTGTGCCAAAGATAGGTTAAGTAAAGGATAGTGTAGTTCTTTCTTTTTTCTAGTATTTAATGAATGTCGTTGTTGATTTTAAACTGGTCCATGTTGTTGAGAAAAAATTTCATTACTGAGTAAATGTACTATGAAGCAGTTGTAAGAATTCCTAACCTTTTAAACAGATGCCTACAAGATGTGCGACTATGAACCCCACACATTATTCTAACCACTTTCTTTTGAGCAGTGAATACTTTTTGTCTAAATATTGAGTTACCCCAAAATATTGTTCCGTATGACATCAGAGATTGGAAGTATGCAAAGTATGTTAGATTACTAATTTCTATATCCTCAAAATTGGCAATTATTCTGATTGCAAAAGTTGCAGAACGTAGCCGCTTTAGAAGACCAAAAATATGAATTTTCCAATTAAGATTCTCATCTATGTGTACACCCAAAAACTTAGTATGCTCTATCCTGGCTACTGACTTCTTTTGATGTGTTATGTTTATTGAAGGAATTATACTTTTTGCAGCAGAAAATTGGATGTACTGTGTTTTTTCGAAGTCCAGAGCAAGCCCATTCGCAGAAAACCAATTAATAACTTTTCCAAAGACCTTATTTGTGTCATTTTCTATCGGACTTTCTTTTTGTGGATTAATAATTATGCTTCTATCATCAGTAAACAGTGTCAGTTCAGCATCTTGTTTCACATAAGAAGGGAGGTCATTCACATATATCCAGAACAGGAGGGGACCCATGATCGAACCTTGTGGAACACCTACTGTAATTTCACCCCATGTCGACATAAGCGAAGAAGGCTAGAGCTCAGAAGTTGTGAGGTGTAAAGTGGGTTAATGATGTCGCATTGGCAACGAAGTTGCCACAATTCTGCCCATCGCCACCGTGGACGTGTAAAACTATGGGAAGGTATTCACATCCTTTCTAACATAAATTTCACCCTTCCTTTCAGGCCTCTGTGGTGAAAGTCATAATAATGATTCCCATCGTTGAAATCACGCGTTTTTATCATGGTTGTCCGTGGGAAACATTTCAGACACACCGCCGCTCAGTAATAATGAGCATCAAAACCGATACAGGGATTAGTAAGCACACTCTTATCGTAGCGAGAATGAATACTGTAACCTCCAAATCCTCAAAAAATAGAAAATATACCTATCCAAGAAAGCAGATAAAATTCATTTGACGTCTTCCTGAGAGACAATCTCGACTCCTTCCAAATGTAAGTGTAGACGAGATGTAGCTTGAATTCAAAGAAATAATATCGACAGCAATTGGGAGATTTATACCAAATAAATTGACAAGCGACGCAGCTGATTCTCCTTGGTACACAAAACGGGTCAGATCAGTGTTGCAGAAACAATGAAAAAAGCATCCCAAATTCAAACGAACGCAAGATCTCCAAGACTGGCGATCTTTTGTAGAAGCTCTAAATTTAGCGTGGACATCAATGCGAGGTGCTCATAATAGTTTCCACAACGAAACCTTGTCTCGAAACCTGGGAGAATATCCGAAGAGATTCTGGTGGAATGTAAAGTATGCTAACGGCAACACACAATCAATGCCTTCTCTGCGTGATAGCATTAGCAATACTATCGATGACAGTGCTGCCAAAGCAGAGTTACTAAATTCAGCCTTCCGAAATACCTTCACGAAAGAAGACAAAGTAAATGTTCTAGAATTCGAATCGAGAACAGCTGCCAACATGACTAACATAAAAGCAGATATCCTCGGAGTAGTGAAGCAACTTAAATCACTCAATAAAAGCAAGCCTTCCGGTCTAGACTGTATACCAATTACGTTCCTTTCAGAGTATGCTGATGCAGTTGCTCCCTACTTAACTATGACATTCTACCTCTCGCTCGACGAAAGATCCGTACCCAAAGACTGGAAAGTTGCACAGGTCCCGCCAATATTCAAGAAAGGTAGTAGGAGAAATCCAATAAATTACAGGCTCTTATCATTAACGTCGATATGCAGCAGGATTTTGTAACATACATTGTGTTCGAACATTACGAATTACCTAGAAGAGAATGGTCTATAATACGAATTTAGAAAACAACGTTTTTGTGAAACACAACTAGGTCTTTACACACACGAAGTACTGAGTGCAATTTACAAGGAATTTCAAACTGACTCCCTATTTCTAGATTTCCACAAGGCTTTTGACACTGTACCATACAAGCGGCAAGTAGTCAAATTACGTGCTTATGCAATATCGTCTGTTATGTGACTGAATTCGTTATTTTTTGTTCGTAGTAACTGACAGAAAGTCATTTAGTAAAACAGAAGTGGTTTCTGGCGTTCCGCAAGGTAGTGTTATAGGCCCTCTGCTGTTCCTTATCTACATAAACGATTTAGGAGACAATCTGAGCACCCGTTTTAGGTTGTTTGCAGATGATGCTGTCGTTTATCGTCTAGCAAAGTCATCAGAAGATCAAAACAAGTTGCAAAACGATTTTGAAAAGATATCTGTATGATGCAAAAATTAGTTACTCACCCTAAATAACTAAAAGTGGGAGGGCATCCACTTGAGCGCTAAAAGGAATCCGTTAAACTTCTGTTATCCGATAAATAATTCAAATGTAACGGCCGTAAAGTGAACTAAATACCTAGAAATTACAATTACGAACAACTTAAATTGGACAGAACAGACAGAAAATGTTGTGGAGAAGAGAAACCAAAGTCTGCGTTTTATTGGCAGAACACTTAGAAAATGTAAGAGATATAAGGAGACTGACTACACTACGCTTGTCCATCCACTTTTAGAGTATTGCTGCGCGGTTTGGGGCCCTTACCAGGTAGCAGTAACGGAGTACATCGAGAAAGTTCAAAGAAGGCAGCATGTTTTGTATTATTGTGAAATAGGGGAGAGACTGTCACTGACATGATACCGAATTTGTGGTGTATATAATTAAAACAAAGGCGTTTTTCATTGCGACGGAATCTTCTCACGAAATTTCAATCACCAACTTTGTTTTCCGAATCGGAAAATATTTTGTTGAAGCCGACCTACATAGGGAGAAACGATCATGATAATAAAATAATGGAAATCAGAGCTCGCACGGAAAGATATAGTTGTTCGTTTTCTTCCGCGCGCTGTTCGAGTTTGGACAAAAATAGAATTATTGTGAAGATGGTTCGATGAACCCTCTGGCAGGCACTTAAGTATGATTTGCAGAGTATCCATGTAGATGTAGATCGACACGGTTAGGTTTCAGAGGGATGGCATGAAAGGCGGCAATCAAACCAAAGCCATTCCCTTGGGGCATTCATTCCCACACGTTTCGCGGTCGAAAACGACAGTTCGGAGTGTGATGAGCAAACGGTTGATGTCCTTGACAACTTTTGACACTGCTGAAACTCCGCAAACGATACATCTCTTCTCTATGAACATCGTGGACCTGAACCCCACTGAACGTGATCTTACCCCTTTGGAATGTAGTGTGACCGCAATTTTGGTTCAGGTATGTAGGATGTAACTACTAGGAACCGTTCAAAGCCATTCGAAAAAAATTGAGCGTCGTCCGAAACGGCAAAGTCTTCTTATACTTTGTCAGTGCTTCTATTTCGCATCCTCCTGTGGCTTGATCAAAGGGGAATACGACATTGCCGGCCACTGTGGCCGAGCGGTTCTAGGCACTTCAGTCCGGAACCGCGCGACTGCTACGGTCGCTGGTTCGAATCCTGCCTCGGGCATGGATGTGTGTGATGTTCTTGGGTTAGTTATGTTTGAGTAGTTCTAAGTTCTAGGGGACTAATGAGCTCAGCAGTTAACTCCCATATCGCTCAGAGGCGTTTTTTGAATACGGCATTGACACATGCGTGAATAATGCGGCATAGTGTCTTAAGACCACCCAACTGAGAAAACCCTTGGTGCCACCCACACACTTTCGCAGAGCACTTAAAAATGCACCTGCACAGAGACAGCCAGTCACTGATTACTGGGCACTGCTGTACAGGCAGCCAGTTCGATACCACTGAGCTGAGTGGCGCTATGTCACTGAACCAGCGCCTGCTGGCCACATGCGAAATCTAACCCTCTCAAGAACTTCAGAGCGCCGCCATTGTTTTTCGCATGTGTTGATGCGTTGCTGTCTGAAGGGACGCCGGGCCCGAAGGTGACGTCACAGGGCGCCATGATATTGCACTATTACATAGGGAGGTTGTAGGTACGTCTGAGCCAAATTTCATGTCCGTGTCGCAATGGGAGACAATTACGGGCCTCTGAGAAAAGTAATCCTTTAATTGTGTTGCACAGTGTAGATCTGAAGGGGGAAGCATAAAATATTCATGGGTAGGCTGTAACACAGCCACGTTATAAGACTTCCCACAAGACAGATACATTTATTGTGATTGAAGAAAGATTTTAAAATAGCGTCGAGTATTATAGAAACACAAAGGACTTTTTGCTATCTTTAACAACAACAAAACTCAGATCTAACAAGTATTCAGTAGGAACCGTTGAAAAATGAAAATAAAATGAGCCCCGTATGATAACGAGAACATTTATGCAGTCAGCTGCACAGATTACTAACAATAATAATGGTTAAGTTTGGCTAACACAGTGAAAAGAAACTGAAATTGAAAATGTAGTGTCACCAGAAAGCATGTGTTCTCTACCCTTAAACATTCATTCCCACGTGAGGCTACTTTCTTCTCGATTTAAAATGGCCAAAAGGGTGAAAAATGATGCATTTTAATAGTTTACCCAGTGTCGTTTCACTGCCAACATCTTGAAAAGAAAAAAATTAAACAAATATGCTTGTATGTCATTAATCTTATGATTCGGTTATAATTTAACATCCGTTTCAGACGGCTCACTCAGAAGAAGTATTAGGATTTTTGCGGTCGCACGCCCGAAATTTAATGCCTCATTCACATGAAGTGCACATCAAACATCGATATATTTATCAGGATTTAAGGTATTGTACTGAAGAATATAGGTAACTTACATTGTACTTCATACTTGAAACAACACACGTCTTAGCACCATCACGTAGAATAATCACCAGGCTATGGACTGAAATTACGAACAGAATTAGCTGTTAAAATGTCCGTCCGTGTTCAAAATATAAACTCATAGAAGTGTAGTACAACCACAGTAATATATCATGTATAGCTCTGGTTCTCTAGAAGCATAAGATTTAAACACTGATTTTGGTTTATATCAACTGCAGGAATTAAAAGGAAAGATCTTACGACCTGAGAATATGTAGAATGATACGACCGAAGACACTTCAAAAGACTATCGTTCTTCATATGAATCTGCCCGTCTTAGTTCCCTTGCATAGGCAAAAACCTGTTTAAGGCTTTTGGACCATTGTTGGAAATTGGTAGTCTGTGAGTTGAAGGAGAAGATGGTGAGAAAATTCAAAATACTGCAAAGAAATATTCATAAAAAAGATACGGCAACGGAAAGACGATATTTCATGTGGATGAACGGGAAGAGTTGAGAAGTGATACTATAAATTTAATGTAGAATCATAAGTCATGCTTAATTACTACGTTCAGGCGCTGTAGTATCAATTGGGGGAGGGGTGGGGCAGCGGCGTTTGAAAGTTCGGGCCTGACTGGAAGAAATAATAGAATGTGTACCTGAGAAACTAAAATCTTACACCAGAGTGGACATATATGTCAACAAAGCTCTTAACAGCTGGCCTTTTCAGAAGTAAGCTCGTAGAGAAACGAGTGCACACTCTTGCGTTACCAAAGACAGGCCATGTTACTATTAATTCCCTGCTCTATACCCCTACGGACATATACAGCTTAATATGCCCCGATATCACTTTACTATATACACTTTACTGTGTACACAAACAATTATAACGTATTATCTATTAAATTATATATCGTAAATGTAAAAGGAAAGGTTTTTTTTAAACATACGTATTGTGAATTCAAGGTCAGAATCTAAAGTAGTTGCAATTGCTACTCTGAGATGAAGATGTTGGGACAAGAGAGGAATTCGTGCACCCTTCCTCATTCGTACCCTGTGTGAACAAGCACTTCGTCAGTAGTGCACCAGTATCAATGAAAGGTCGGATAACGATCTCATCTCAATGTCATGCCCACATTTACGGGGAATGCCCCCCTCTGCCCACGCCTGTTAGGCAATTACTTGAGGTACTTTCATGGTCAGGATATGACCCGATATATGTCATGTAGGGTCCTTGAGTGTGGTACATTCAGGGTCAAGATGAACCCTGATTCTCCACCCACCCCTCCTCTTTCTCCAACAGGAATCAAGTCAGCCCTCCACTAACTTTACGTTGTTACTATTATAACTATGTGTGTTTCGTTAATCGAAGTATGTGTACGCTATAGGGAGAGGATCATCACGAGCAGAGTTACCCTACTTAAAAAGTGGCGAAAAATATTACCAATAATTTTCAAGGTAACACACTTTGAAATTACAGTATGTGACTGTGACGCAGATGAATTACTATAATTTAATGATGACATGGAATATTCTGCAAATTTACTGCATAACATAAGACAAAAAATGGTTCAAATGGCTCTGAGCACTATGGGACTTAACTGCTGAGGTCATCAGTCCTTTAGAACTTAGGACTACTTAAACCTAACTAACCTAAGGACATCACACACATCCATGCCCGAGGCAGGATTCGAACCTGCGACCGTAGCGGTCGCGCGGTTCCAGACTGTAGCGCCTAGAATCGCTCGGTCACTGCGGCCGGCTAACATAAGACACTTCGAAAATAGAGTGTGCAGTTGATTCACAAAAATTTATTGATGCCATTGCAAAATCAATTGCTGAACTGCTATAAATTAACGATGTCGTGACATTTTCTGCAATCACACCAAAACATGACCACCTCGCATTGATATTTACACTTTTTTACTAATTTTATCCAAATACCCACTTTTTAAGAGGACACATGTAGATACCGGTCTGCACAATTAGCGTAGTGCGATATTTAAACAAATGCACCATATCCCATTAAATATTTTCTGCAAAATATTATTTAAAAAATAAATACAATCCCCCAGTTTCATGCGGGGGTCTCCGCTGTCTACGATAGCTTTGGAATAGAGGTAGTGCCTGGCGGTGAATGTACCCTTTGTTCAGTCTGAGATAGCTTTTGCAGGTGTGTCCGCCCATGCTACGTCTGGGGTAGTGTCTGGAGGTGAAACCATCAGTGTTAGGTCTGGGGGAATGGAAGGTAGGGCCTGGGGGCTCTTGCAAGAAACTAACACATTTACACACAAAATATTACATTTTGCTTATGTGTGTTTACAAAAGAATAAAATCATTTCCTCACAAACATTATTATTACCATCTGTAACGTACATACATCCTGGATCTGTAATATAAAAGCTTTGATAGCTGCAGTTGATCGTATTCAGAGCATTATTTCCATCTGTTAAATACATCTTGTAGAATCAGAATATATATATAGCACTGACGGCTATATCCTGTGTTATTAACATACGAGAAAATACAAATGGATGTCTTCGTTGTTAAGTGATCATGGATTCTCATATTTTATGAGAATCAATGGGAATACAGCTGTATTTAAAGTATCTCAAGGCAGCATGCCATTTCCACAAAAATTCATGTGTGTTTTAGAGTATATAAGAATTGGACATGGCAATTAATATCGAGTGTGTTAACAGGAGATTTATGGGTCGACATTTGGAAAAAGAAGGGGAACAATGATCTTGCAATACTTTTGTAGTTTCTCTACGGCTTGGTGGATCCAAATCACTGTTAGATTCTAAAGAAACATGATAGGGTATGCAACAAGAGCACAAAAATTGTTCTACATTAACAGATTGGATATGGATAATATAGAAAAATGTGGGAAAAATCCGGAATAAACAATACAATATGAAAAATATGAAAAAATATGGAAGATATTGTTGATGAGTGAATAACAAACCTCGACGCTGATAAGCAAGTTGTACTCGCTTTTCTCTTAGGCTTCTACGAACCGTGCAGGGACAAAACACATGTATAAGAGTTATTAAGATGTGCGGAAGTTACATCTCAGCTGGTAAAGTGCTGCAGTATGAAGCAAAAAATGGGCTACCTCTATTACGATACCAAAACTTTTTGTAATCGACTCAAATTAATTCATCCAAAGATAGGTTACCATCCGTATAAGTGGCTGGGTTGGAATACCCACACACATTTTGTCTTCATTCATCTCCATGATTTAGATTAGCAACAAATTTCCTAATCCCGAGTCTTTTACCATAATTTTAATTATTGTTTGTTTGTTTTACGATATGCACGTTAATTTGCATGACATAGAAAGTAAGTTGCTGTTTTGATTATTCTGTGTAATGATACATATTTGCAGATTCTTGCGTCAGTTCCTAGGAGATGGCCAAAGATGCATTCCACGCAAATATTGTCCACATCACATCGCCGTACAATGAGTCAGGAATGCACCCACCAGTGACTCGTTAGAGTCCTAACGTTATTTAACAAGCAGCCAGCGAGCGCCTGTTGGTGCCTATCATCTAAAAATCACCACAATGCATTATTTAAACAAATAAATACCCTTTTGCAAGAAAGTGGAAATCGATAGTCCAATGGACTAATGTAAATGTCGTATGACTAGAGCCTCCCGTCGGGTAGACCGTTCGCTGGGTTCATGTCTTGCGATTTGACGCCACTTGCACGTCGATGGGGATGAAATGATGATGATTAGGACAAAACAACACCCAGTCCCTGAGCGGAGAAAATCTTGGTTGCTTTCGAGCAGTACTATCATTCAGCAGTTTTAACACACTGCAGTTGTCTGGTGTAGTAATACACCTTCCATGTAATCTTGACTGAGGAAAGATTAAGAACAAAGCTCTGTCTGTCTACAATTTCTCGTTGTTTGTGTGTAAACTAAGTGAAAACCTACGCTACTAATCCGATTCCATTGATTAGCTGGGGTGTTGGGTATTCTTTGAAAGCAAATTGCATTTCAAAATCAGGTGGGTATGGATACGCCGTAAAAGACTACAGACACTATAACTCTGGTGCCTCTAACAGCCTGAACACACTACCAGAATTTCTTTGGATTTTGTGAAAGGTCTTTGAACAACAATTTGCTATGGTAGCCATTGAAGGCTTCACGCATTGCTGTCTTGACAGCCGGACGCGTTTCATTCAGCACCTATCTATCTATAGCAACGCTTTATTTTATACCTGTTACGCAGTAGTCTCTGTCTCTTCAGAAGTTTCTTTATAGTGACTGTATACCAAGGAGGATTCCTCTCATCATGAACTATTATACTTCGTGTTTATCTGTCCAGTGCATGAAATGTGAGCTACAGTTCCTCTACTTGCTCCTGTCTTGAGCTGAAAGTTTCCAGTTCCTCGTTGAGATATGACACTACTGCTTCTTTGTCTAGTCCGATGAACATGTAAGTCATTCTTCTTGTTTTAGTTGCCCTTTGTAACTTGGTGTTCATTGTTGCTAAAGCTGCATCATGGCCACTGAACCAGTTTCGATGTGGACATCCTCAAAGAAGTCAGGTTTGTTTGCTGCCATTTGAAACAATACGAGGGTCACTCAGATAGCAATAAACGTTTTGCTTTGACATATGTCTGCATCCTCTCATCGTCGCCGTCGACCGGCCGCTGACTTCGGTATTCATCCACTTCAGTTTAACTGCAGCCTGTGATACAGTGCGACTGCTTACTTCTCAGCTGCCACTTTAAAATGTGTGACGAAATTGACGATCCCGCCAAGTGTGAGGTGCACAGTGTTACCCTCTTTTTAGAGTGCAAAAATTCCGATATATCGAAATTTATGGACGCATAACTTAGATTTACGGTAATGGGGTTTACGAAGCGTAATTTCGGAGGTGGTGTATCATGTTTAACGGTGGATGGATGAATATTCGACGAAAGTTGATCGGGACAGCCCTCGGTGGTGACTGACGGACTCAAAGCAAGGACAGAAGCAAAGTACAATAAAATAGGTGTTTCACAGTTAGTGGGTTGCAGAGGCCTACTGCCAGACGCTTCAGTGACTTTTTGGCGCCATTAAAAACAAGTGGCGTGGAATACTGACAAGTTGAGTCATCCTCCTTCCCGATAACGCACGTCGGCATGCAACCGGAGCGACACAGGACTTGGTCCAGTGGTTTCAGTGGGAAATGTTTCAACATCCTCCATAGAGTCCGGACTTAGACACAAATAGTTATTACTTATTCCCCAAACTGAAAGACTTTTTGACTGGACAGTGCTACGGAAGTGATGATGAACTTAAGGAAGCAATCAGTCAGTGTTCAACAACTAGGCGGCAACTGTACGACAAGTGTCTACATTTGAACGGTAACTACGTAGAAAAGTAGCTTGGGTATAAAATTGTATATAAAATACAGTTTCGTTTACTTATATTAAATAAAAATTTCTGTAGAAAAACCCTTCTTTACTTCCCGAATGAACCTATATATATTTGCATCCGAACTATCTGTAAGGGTCTACGGGTTGCATGCAGCCATACGGTACGTAACACGCGCTCGCCAGCTGACCTATCTGGAATGCTGACAATTTGCTTGGTCAGTACACGTGCGTCCGGCCACAGTGCGACCCAGGGAAGAAACGAGTAGCCGCCGTCCGCAGCGCGCCGTATTAACTAGCATGCCCTCGGGCGTGAATATCTCTCTTTTCTTAGCTCACCATGGAGCCTTTCAATACGACGGTAATTAGGATGTCATCACAGTAATGATGGATGCGCATAGCTTGCGTATTTTTTAATCAACCTTTGTTAGTAAAACTGTTTAAACTGACTTCTCGGTGTTCGCGTATTGCCGTACCTCAAGGAGCCACCGCTTACAAATGCTGACGAATATTTCGTCTAATTATCATCCAGGGAAACAACGCGAACAACCCCCTTATATATCTGCTCTAGGTAGTTTTCAGATAAAGCGATTAGCAATGTTTCACAGGATCTCTTGTCACGCACACCACTAAAAAAACTCTAATTAGTCAAACTGTTGGTCGGATGATTATAGTCTCCTCTAATGATTACTGTATGATTAGGGGGGGGACTAACGTACGAGCGAACATAGATTTTCCCTAAAGTTTTAGTTTACTCCAGGAGTTGAGTCTGGTAGACAGTTGAAGGATCCTTTTATAATTTTATGCCCACCCTTGGTACTGAGTCTTGTCTATTGCGACAAATACATCACCCGATTTCCCATTTCACGATCCTTACTGTAGACGCTTAAATTTTCACCAAAGATCTCAGTGCTCTCAACTTCAGCTTTTACGCAGCTTTCTGCGCCGCATACTATGTGAGCTTCAATGCTTTTAGGAGCGCTCCAAACTCTGACACTTGTCGCCATTGCGCGGCACTTAACTACTAGGATTTTAACACTAACATTTCTTTGGATCTTACACTGACACTTCTGGATTTCCTACAGCTATTGCTAACTGGATTGGATGGAGAGCCGCCTAATCGAAAAGAAAAGAAAAGGTAGCTGCCTCTGATGTGTGGTGCTCACGCACCAGACCCAGTTAATGGGACCCTACAACCCGCGACCATATGACAGTCTAGGAAGTTACAGCCTAGCCTGTCACAGAAACTTCTCTGGCTCTGGTTCAAGCCTTCCACTTGACTCAGAACCAGGGGACCACGATCAGTTGTGGGGACAATGCTGCAGATTGTGAGCATTGAAACTACGTGAGCAAGGCTGGTAGTCTCAGCTTTCTCTGTTGTCACTGGAATGATCCAAGTATGATCTCAGAACGAAGATGACAGGCATAATTTGTTCCAAAGCGCGCCCCACTCTGCAGTTGGGCGCATCCTGCTCCCTCAATGGCTGCCAGCATAGCTTCTTCAGCATGCTGAATGAAGTCTCCACGCGTACACATTGAGTGCTCCTGGAGTTCCTTCCCATCCCTTTCTGCCATTTCCCTAAGGGCTGCCATTAACCGCCGTACGTTAGAACCACCGACGATTAATCGACCATTGTCCCTTTGCATTCACTGCCCGTTGACCCAGGACACAGCAAGTTTCCCAGAAGGTGAGACGAGACTCACTGGCTCAGTTTCGGTTTCAGTGGAAGACAACACCTCGAACTTGTTGGTTATTTGGATGGATGCAACATCCTGAGTTCTTCCTGCCCCGTGTCTCCCCTGTACAGGACGCTTAGACCTCTCATTGAGAGGCCACTTACAGTCAAGTGGACGAGTAACGATGACTGCTGTATTTCCTCTCCACAGGAGAGGCTGTATTTCTTCTCCACAGGAGATGATAGTAGTTGAGGTACTTCTGGTGTACAATTCTTGATAGCCCTCCCGACATACCTGTTCGCAGCCACTTCTTATCTCTTGACTGTAATCGGAGTCGATTTCCAACTGATTACGAATAGCAATCAACTCATCCCCTACCCGAGAACAGCACACACAGTGGGGCTGCTTTTTGTCTCGTGCAATATTTCAAACAACAGTAAACAAATAGCTTATGCCTGGTGCAATATTTTACAGAATGATAAACTAATAAGTTGATACTGAGCTTGCTGATTGTCTTTTAATTTATGAGTGTGATATGCCGCAAGTATTACCAGTAGCCTTCTGGAACTAAAACGATTTAAGGGGCTCCGGAACGCTCTATACTTGCAATGTTAAAATAACGCTTATAAATTACATCTTTCCTCACAAAGTATTTGAGGTAGGAAGTTGAACTTTTTACAGATTATTTATTGGAATATGGGCTACAACTTAACACAGGGATTTTACAAAATTTTAGTTCAGTTATTAAAGATGATTTTTTTTCAATTGTAATGAAAATTCACAACATTTTTTTGCAATTTTTTATATATTCAAAAATATACAGTTTTTTGGAAAAAGGCTGTGTTAAATTACGCAGAAGGTACTGTGTAACATTTACTGAAAGTTTGAAACAAATATGTTTGGAAGATCCTTAGAAAACATGTAATTAGTATGAGAAAATAAAAGTTTTGGGAATCGAGCGACAAAGATTGGATTAACTTTTTAGTGCATTCCAGGTCCATAGGATGGATTATCTTCATCCTCTGCAAACTACTCCTCCAGCTTCCTCTTGTTCCTCCTCCTGTTTACTCTTGCTTGTATTTCTAGACTCTTTACAGCCCTGTCTGCAGCCCGAAGGCGTTCCTTGTCTAAAGCGAGCATCGCTCGTACCATGTTAGAATGCTATTATTTACAGTAATAACACATACCTTTGGCTTTCCAACATTTCTCCTTTTCTTAAAAGCCTTCAGAGGATTTCTAATAACTTTACTTTTACCCTTTATTATACTTCAATAAAACAGAGACTCAAGAAACAGAATTAATTACGAATATTTTCGAGATAACGACAGAGTAAATAAACATGAAACAATCGACAATCACACCAGCGATATATAGTGAACCATCACAGGTTAGCCACAACACATACTTTATCTCACATCTCTAAAATGTACCTGATGAACACGGACGTTAATAATAACACCATTTGACAGCAGTTTAACAGCGCCACAGTGGGTCACGCCCATGTAGAACACGTTTCAAAAAAAATTTAAAAATAGTTGTAGTCTTCGGAATTGAATAAATTATATATCTATTGAAAGGTAATAGTCTGCAGATTCAGAAAACGCAAAAAAGTAAAAAATTGAACTTTTCATGATTTTGAGTCTTTCCGGAGCCCCTTAAAGCGAAAAATGAGAAACGTGTTGCGACAGCAGAAAACCTGGTGCTAGTTTTACTGTTTCTCCGAAACGGTTTTCGCGTTATGGTAACTAAGAAAATTCGACAGTGGATTTAATTTATGGTAAATGCAATATACACTCCTATTAAAAGAGATAACTTATGTGACACGATATGTTACTTATTTATAGTAACTGTAAATCACAAACACCGATTTATTACAAAATAGGTTATGAAAAATATTCGTAATTTACGAAACCTTTTGCAAGCGTCCGAAACTCCTCATAACGTTTTCTCGTAAATATATAATTAAACTTGAGAATTGTTAATTGTGAATGGGGATACGGTGGTCAATATTTCTGAAAAGCACAGTTAAGTTTATAGTTGAAATTAGAAATTAGAATATTACACAATGTGCCACCTTCCTGAAAAGCACACGTTATGTTTAAAGTTAATGATTAAGTACTACACAGTAAACCTAGACACAGGCACGGGTTTTGGTAAGTTCAACACGAAAGGAAGGGGTGAATGTTACGCCAAGCTTTTGTACCTAAGTTTTCGAAAGGAATTTATATGACGCACGTGAATTTGCTCGAAGACGAAGAAAATACAGGGAGTCGGCTTATACATGCAGTTACAAGTAACTTTCGAACTGCATGGAATTTGCAACTTACGAGCAGCCGATATGGCGTCCCCTTTTTACGCTAGCGTGTCAAAGATGACCACAGCAACGTTAAATGTAGAGCACAACAAACACACATTCGCTTGAGACAGTTAGGATAAATACTTAGCACAAATAAAAACATACATTGGTTGGTTCATTTGTATGTTGTTTCGTTTACCTACAGATCTACTGAAGAAATCACATACAGAAGGCGCCGTAGGTTTACTAGCAGATTGCGAGACAAAATGTTCAGCACTTGCTGCGAGAAATTACCTGCAACTTTGTCGGACTTGCAAAGGACTGTCTGGCGTATCACGGCGGAGAAAATATAGGTTACAGACAGATGCCAGCAACTAATAGCCCTACCTCGGGTCTTATAAAACGCAACGTATGTGTTAGAGAAGATTCCTAATTAAAGGTATTGTACGACAAAGATAGTAATCATGAATGTTCCTAAGAAAACTCCATGCGAGATGAGGCACAATGACCTAAACTGGAAGACGGTATGGGTGAATCCATCAGTTCACAGACACGCTCAGAGGCATATGTGTTTGTAATGGTTTAATCTCACCAGTATCACAAAATGTGAAGCTCACAAGTGATCCATACCACCAGCATTGCACTATGGCTGACACACTCAAACACCGAACAGTAGGTTAATACAAAATTACAGTCCCGTTGAAATGAATAACGTTTAAATCAAAAAGTGTTAACGAAATAAACACCAATAAATTGACGTATATGCACATCAAGGCATTCAAGACAATAACACTTACATGGTTTAGATATTCGTCTTCGATGAGAGACGAGAATCTGTAGTGTTTCTTTGCTGTCACGAGGAATTCAGAAGAAACCATAAATTTCTTAGTTATGGTATGTATTTTAGGAAAATAATGAAGGAATATGCGCTGACAAATGATCCTTGTGATGAGATGATTTTAATAACAGCTCATCACTGGAAATATTCTTGGTATGTAGAGAGTGTGATAAAAAATATTAGGATGGAAAATATAACATTTATTGTGGTGAATTGCAACTTGTCGATGTTGGGCGTGCATTCTGAAGCATGGGCTGTGTCACGTGATCGATGCGGCTCTGCCGGCTACTTCCTGCTGACCTGCTGACCGCCCACATGTGGGCGAATTTCTCAGCGGCTAGTACCTTGTGCAACAGAGGTAGAGGTGTGTGTGTGTGTGTGTGTGTGTGTGTGTGTGTGTGTGTGTGTAGGATGCTATAACCGTTACCCACATCAAGTACACGTTCTGGTCTGCGGCAAAGGTAGACGAGTTTTTCTCTGCCTCTGTTTCTCGCTCTCTGGTTGTCCACGGGGCGCTTCCACCTGCTGGTGGAGTCCGAGGCTTATGATGTCGATGAGTAAGGTCATGCAGGCCTAGTGTGAGCGGTAGTTCACCAGGTCAGACGGTGTACGTGAGGCAGCAGTTCTGGCAATGCGCACTGCACCGGCTATCTATTCAGATACTACGCAATACTATTCCTCGCATTTTTTAAAGTTTCCCTTAAATATAGTGCATTTCTGTACCATTCCTACTCTATGTCTGTGTTGGGTTTGGATACTCGTTTAAAGAGTAAATTTAGCAATGCACGTAAATTTTTGGACTTGTCCATCGTTATTTACAAGTCTGCTACAATCCTACTTCTCTAAGGCGACCTTATAGTGACGTCCCCTACTAATAACGCAGAGGTGAGTTTCTCGTAGACTTACTTTTAATATATATCTGTAGCAGTATGATATATTTGTGTGTTTCTGGCAACATGACCCTGCGGTAATTGTTTATGATGGGATATGGTGTGTTTGTTTAAATATCATACCAGGCAAATTATTCAATCTTATATTCAATGTCAAATTGCTTTATGTCACAAATTATGTTAATATTTCCTGTTCTTTTTGCAGGATATGCTATGACTTCGTAAATTTCAGTAATCGAGCCATGGCTCAGTCATGCTCTGTAATGTCAAAGTATCTTATGGTAATATCTGCTGCCATTTCTTAAGTAGGATAACTCTTCTGGTGATGATACTCTCCCTATGGTATAAAGACCTCAAATGACAAAACACATACAATTGGAATAGTAATAGAAAGGGGGAGAGGAGGGGGAAATTGATTCCTATTGGTGAATGGGACGAGTGGCATGACCTTCCATTTTCCACAATTTTTGTGTCACACAATTCCCCTAGATGCACTGGCCAGGTATCAGGCTACCTCCTGACCTTCAATGTACCGCACAGAAGTGTCCCTCAGGTGTGAGTGTCGAAAGGGAGGACACATGACACATATCTGGTTATATCCTGACATTGGAAGTATCTCAGCCGGCCGCGCTGCTGCTACGGTCGCAGGTTCGAATCCTGCCTCGGGCATGGGTGTGTGTGTTGTCCTTAGGTTAGTTAGGTTTAAGTAGTTCTAAGTTCTAGGGGACTGATGACCACAGTAGTTGAGTCCCATAGTGCTCAGAGCCATTTTTTGAAGTACCTCACGCAGTTGCCCAATAGGCTTGGGAAGAGGGGGTGGAGGGATTCTCCAGATGTTGTGACATTGGGATAATATTGTTATGTGACCTCATATTGGTACTGATACTCTACTTGTGTCTCTAAGGTCACTGTCTTCGATGGGACGTTAAACACAGATTTTCCTTCCTCCCCTCTTTATATGCATCCTTCAATGTGGAACCCGTTGCTTCAAATCCATGGCTTCCAATGAGCCTTGTACATGTTTATCAATTTCTAATGCCAAAGATGCGCTTGAACAATTATGGGTGTGTTTGCATGTTACATTGCTCTACTCTAACCCTTGTCCGTGTACTGTTGTTCGGGGATGATGTGGCAGTTAACTCTCCTAGCTTTTCTGTACCCTGCTTTGCGAAGACTCTGGCTCCAGCGACAACCCCTGCTCGCCGCACTACAGAGGATCTTCGCCATTCTCGGAGCCAGAGACTCGGTCGCTGTCGGACTTCCTGCGAGGCCTCAAGGAGCGTCTGCTGGTGTACGTCTCGCTGCACACGTACAAGCAGGCGCTCATGTGGCCCTACGGGCTCAGCTACGAGCGGGCGGACAACAACCAGGAGCTGGTGAGTGCTGCTCTCCGCTGCAGCTCTTGAACTATCGACTCAGATATGGTCTGCTGTAACTGAACCCTACCTTATGTATGTTACGCTACACGTGGATTTCTGTGATCTTTCCTTGTATTTCTTCCTTTCAGTATGACATATATTGTACAACAGGAAAAAAATATTCTTGTCCTTGTCTTTATGTTACCCCACTACAGAGCCACGACCATATTTTAATCTTTCTGATAATTGTCTCACTAGCCTGCCTGTCGTATTGAAATTTCAGCACAGCCAATACTGTCCTTTCCCTCCAAGGCCAATGGATGGTTTTCCAAAATTCAAATTCTAAATACGTTTTGAAATGTATTACGCACGTCCATTACTACCCGAACAAGAAAAAAATTGTGTAGCTAGTGGTCTCTGGTTAAAGCTTTTGTTGGTCAGAAGACGTTACGGTGTTTCTCGAACGCCATAGGGATGAAATCCACTCACAAGTCCATTTCTGCCTGCCATGTTAGTTTTAATAAAATGTGTTATTCGCTTGAATGTTTGCTGTTTCTGGTCCTAGAGAGGGCACGCAGTTGATGCCAAGTTTTATAGTATCCAAACACGTAACAGAATGTAACATACGCGTACAGTTCCACCACTCACGGCGCCATTTTACACTTAAATAATAGGCAGACTTGTGGATATGAGCTGGAGACGATAATAAATATATGCCGCACTAATGTGGCACGTCAGTTCAAGACGTTTTTACGGAGTCCAGCGAAGATCTGTGGCTATCGTAAATAGACATTTTTCATACTTTCCATAGGGATACGTGAAGAATCCAATCTACTCAGTGCAAAAACGTTGGACAATATCGACTGATCTAATAGGAGACTACGTCAAAAAAAAATTTTAATTTTTTTCAAATGGTGCAAATGGCTCTGAGCACTATGCGACTTAACCTCTGAGGTCATCAGTCGCCTAGAACTTAGAACTAATTAAACCTAACTAACCTAAGGACATCACACACATCCATACCCGAGGCAGGATTCGAACCTGCGACCGTAGCGGTCGCTAGGCTCCAGACTGTAGCGTCTAGAACCGCTAACTTTTTTTCCGCCCTGAAACACAAAGCCTCTCACTTTGGGATCAAAACATTTCACTTTGCTCTTGCTGTCGTGGACAGAGCCCGCACATAACGCATATGACTATTGGTTTAGAGTACCAGCGACAGACTTCGACTCCTCCACGTTGCAGCTGGGTATGTTCACTGTTGCACTAACTAAGGAGCTGGTCCAACAAAAAGGTTTCAGTAACCTAAAACGGTGAATATATCGTTCATATACACTTCATAATCTATTAGGAATCCTTATAAAACACACGTTTCTCTTGACGGAACGTCCACTGATATTCATCATCAGTGATAAATTCCGCTACAGCTGTAAAAATTATTTATTTCTGAAAAGAAAGTACGACCTGGTTTCAGGATCTGTTTCCCATCTTCAGGTGCACATTAAAACGTTATTCCATGAAAGATGCATAACTGAGGTTAAAATAAGTTAAAATATATTAAAATAATGCATACCTAGTACATGACGTGACCTAGGATTGACGAGGATAGTCTGTTTCATGCCATGTACTAGGGATGCACTATTTTAACGTATTTTAACCACAGTTATGCGTCCTTCATGACTCACATTTTAATGTGCACCTGTGCACCTGAAGCTGGGACGCAGGTGCTGAAAGCGGATTATGCCTCCCTTTTTAGAAATAAATAATTTCGATAACTGTAGCGGATTTTTTCATTCATGACTTTATAAAACATTACGCGAACAACTAATTTTCTTTCGTTACGGAGATGTATTTTTCAGTTGTTATCAATTTGCAAATTGTTCCAAGTGGTTAATGCAACTTGTGTGACTCTGCTCCGTGAGGCAAATAATTCCTCATTCTCCTCCTCTATAATTTATTCCTGGTTCGTGTTAACGTCTACTTTCTCTTCTGTTTTGGTGTGTGAACACGCTTAACAACAGCTCAACCTTGCGGCCTCGCATAAGGCGATTGCTTAATGAGGACGGTTTTATAATTGTAGTTTACTAAGAGTATTACCGGAAATGTTTCTTTCCTGACTCAATGACAGTAAGTGTGTATTAGTACAGTGGAATGTGACATAGTTACTTGAAGACTTGGGTGAAACTTATGTTCATAGATGTAAGGTACGAAGCTAAGAAAAGTTTACATTTTGCAGATGGAAGTGGCCAACATATCGGCGGAAGCACTTTCTAGAAGATACGGCACCAAATATCAGACAGGAACTATCTTCGACATCTTCGGTAAGTATGAAACTTTACACAGATAAAATAGCCAATCTTTCAATAACGTGCGAGCCTATGAGTTCTAATTCAACCCGCAACCTAGTTCTCAGACTTTTTTCCTTCTCCGCAAGTTGTAGCTCAGTAGCACACTTGATAGTGGTAGAGAACGGAAATACTACATGAAATACTTCCCATCTTTTTCTTCTTTCATAGAAGTGTATTTATGCACTTTGCCGGGTGGGAATTTGACAGCGCCAGGGTAAGGTCAACAGAGAACGGCCAGATAATGAAGACTGTGTTTTTTGATTAAAAGTGCACCTATTTTTCGGCATAGTTCCCTTTAGAGTCGTTGCAGTTTTCGACGTCTCACGAAGTCGATAAAAATGAACCCTTCCATGTGCTTGAGAATTGCTACAGGGAACAATGGTTCCCTTACTTTGTTTCAACGTAGTCTATAGTTGCCTGATAATGGCCCAGATCAACCTCGGAGAAGTAGTTTGGTATCCATCAGTGCACGCACTTGTTTGAGGTGTCGGGCCACATACTCTGTGGGTTCGATCAGCATGTAAGAGAACTTTGGGACTTCGACGACGAATTTAGAGCTCGAAACATCAGACAGCGATGCACAATATCGGTTGAATTTTCGTGGAAACATTTCTGAGTAATTCGATTTGTATTTGATTTCGATCAGCATCCAACAACCAATATAGTAATTTCGTGTGGTTCAACGGCTTGCTGCAGGTCTTTCAATTTGACGCCTAACCTAGTCTACTTATCCAACTGGCGAAAGGTGACGTATAGCTTGACTTGGAATCAGGACTCTGCGTCGTTCCTGACGAATTTTCACATCAATTAGAGATGAAGCCTAGGTTAAAGGCAGACTGAAATATTCTGCGGTTCGCCCGGGATTCGATCCCCGACCTTCCGGTTTCTACGTGCGTGCTTTACCTCTAGACCATCATCTGTGCTTGCAGTTTTGATACGACTAGCGCACCTATCACCATTAAGCGAAGTATGACATAGAGTGAAGTTCTCTTTATTATTTAAAAACAAAGAATAGTGGTAAGGCATACCACTTTGTCCTACTCGAAAGAATACACACCTCGACATTCTTAAAAATCTGAATAAACAGAACTATTTAGCAGATCATGTTATCGACTATATGTACCAACACAATAAAAATAAAGATCAGTTGCATAAATGGGAACATTATGTCTCTAGGAACCGTGACCACTGTAACCATAATGAAAGAAGAGACGGTATGTGTCACTTGGAGTGTTTTATATGGATAACTTGGGTTCGACCCGTAGTGCTGGTAATCTTCAGATCCACATAACTATTACTTTGAGGCGCAGCAAGTCATCAGGCCTAGAATTAGAACGTATCAAGCGTCTCACGTGGCGTCATTCCTCGTTACAATTCAGTTGCTAATGACTCCATGCGTGTGACAGGCCAAGAACTTTTTACGAAGCGTTGGAATAGAAAAATCATCATCTGGGATGGTCGAACCATCCGAAGAGGAGCACATTTAACCACCAGAAACAGTGATATGGCTGGTAACCAGTACCCCGAGACAACCGCGTGCTGCTGTAATGGTTAGCATTTCTGCCTAGCAAGCAAGAAGACCCGGGTTCGAGTCCCGACCGCAACACAGATTTCTTCTGCTTCGATCATCTGCACAGAATGTTAAGGTTTTCACAACATACAAAGTGATTGTTAAGAAAACCGACAAACTACAGGGGCATATTCGTGACTGCAAACAGAGGAACATAAAGTCTATGAACATGTGTCCGGAAACGTGTTGTTGCCACTGCAGATGGCACTGACAAATATCAGTTCCTCTGGCCGCATGCTATATATTCCTTGTGTGTTGCAAGCTGCATCACTGACGCAGCGGCCTGTAAGCGTAAGCAACAGAATGGTCGGAGATTTTGTACGGCCCAGCAGATGGAAATTGTCGAGAGGCAGCACGGTTACACCAAAACAAGTACCCTCACAGGCGCCAACCACACCACACAACATTTCAAGCCCTTTTCGGGCGTCTGTTTGAAAGGAGCCATGATTACACAAATGCCAAAAAAGGGCTTGAAATGTTGTATGATACGTCTGGTGTCGGTGAGGGTACTTGTTTCGGTGTAGCCGTCCTGTCCCTCGACCTTTTACATCTGCTTGGCGGAACACAAAAACCATCTCCGCTTGTTCCCAACACGGATACCGGACCATTCCGCTGTTCGCAGTATGCTGTGTCAATCACACAGCCTGCGTCACACAAGGAACACACGGCACGCGGTCAGAGGAGCTTTCATTCGTCAGCTCCGTCTACCGTGGCAACGATACATTTCCGGGCACATGTTCATAGGACCTATTTTCCTCCATTGCCAATCAGGAATTCGTCCCTGTAGTTTGTCGGGGTTTTATTCACGTTAAAACTGTATATAGAAGTAAATAACGTAAAATTCCAAAAACCGTCAAACAAATTTGTTCCGTGTTCCACTCAGTCTTCCTTGGCGATTACACATACGCGCTACTTTTAGAATATATTACTGATGTGAGTATGCTCCTGTCATCCACGTATGAGGGTTTGGGTAGTTCACAAACAACTTCAGGGGTGTGAAAACCTTGCTTTCAACCACGTGCTACGTCGTTGTTCTGAACGGCTATCGGTTACTACTGGCAACCATTGTATGTCCAGACCGATACTTCAAAAAACAGATGTACTGATAAAAACAGAACTGTGTCTCCACAATCACCATGTTTGGATTGCATTTTCGAAGTGTGTTGGAAAAACAGCGATAGAATAAAAGACCATTTGTCCCTGCAGCATTTCTCCAGCAAGCCACAGCTTTTATCGTATTCAATATTATTCAAATAGCAGTGCAGTAGACCACTGTCTAGGATTTCATGCTTGAATATCCACGAGGATCATGAAGGCAGATGCAACTAGTGCCAAATTGGCATGATGCATACTACTGTACGTGTTTGGATATGCAAGTGATTAGCATTTCAGCGTAGCCGCACAAAATAGATAGAGGTAAGTAAAATTTGCACAGCGGAGTTCTCATTTAGATGTCGAATTTGAGCGATGTTTATGACAAAAAAGTTTCATAGCTAGTGCTAGGAAAAGAAAAGTTGGACAGCATTTTAGCCAGAAGTCGAATCGTGATGTATCGAGACGGCGGTTTACTCTTCCCCGATATTGCGTACAGACACGTTCTGTCCCCCGAGTCAGGAAGTTTACAGCAAGGCAAGCATCCATACTGACAATAAAACGGCGTCAAGAGCAGTACGAACTATGTAAGTAGGCTGTTTATGTTTTCTTATTGGCAACGTTACGTTATGAAAATCACTGGCTGTGCTGTGTGCAGTCAGTGACTGGTTGGCATTGTTGTAATACTCGCCATTGTAGTGTTGGGCAGCTGGATGTGAACAGCGCGTAGCGTTGCGCAGTTGGAGGTGAGCCGCCAGCAGTGGTGGATGTGGGGAGAGAAATGGCGGAGATTTGAAATTTGTAAGACTGGATGGCATATATATTATGATTATTAAGGTAAATACATTGTTTGTTCTCTATTAAAATCTTTCATTTGCTAACTATCCCTATCAGTAGTTAGTGCCTTCCGTAGTTTGAATCTTTTATTTAGCTGGCAGTAGTGGCGCTCGCCGTATTGCAGTAGTTCGAGTAACGAAGATTTTTGTGAGGTAAGTGATTTGTGAAAGGTATAGGTTAATGTTAGTCAGGGCCATTCTTTTGTGGGGATTTTTGAAAGTCATATTGCATTGCGCTAAAAGTATTGTATGTCAGCTTAAGCACAGTCTTGTATAATTGTTCTAAGGGGACGTTTCAACTATCAGCGTGGCGACGTTGTGGCGGTAGAGAGAGGCGCGTCGGCAACAGCGCTGCACACAGCAGTGGCACAGCGTCCTCTCCTCACACGAGTCCCGACTCCGCGTGCAATCCGTGTGTGGAATTTCCGCGGAGAACGAACGTTGCCAGATAGCGCCAGTCATCCTCATATGGGTCTAGCACCAAGCTGTGAGGTTCCGCTGTGGACGTAAACACAAGCACTTCAGGTTCGCATAGCTGGTGATTTGAGGAGCATCCGTTAAACTCGTGACGTGTTAAGACCACTGAAGTGACGTTATTTTTCCACAAAATAGCGCCAGCCAGCGTGCTGCCCATGCTGTCCTGACCAACCTCGATACAGAGCGTGTTTGGGTAGCGCCCTTCGCAGCACGGTCTCCTTATCTCACCCACTGAAAACACGTGGACTTGGTTTGGCGAGAGACTGGCACCCCACCACTCTGAAAACACTGTTACTGATGAAATCTGGCACAAATCTGAAGCAGCATTGGTTGAGTTACCTGTGCCTGTCATCGAAGCGGCCGGCCGCTGTGGCCGAGCGGTTCTATACGCTTCAGTCCGGAGCCGCGCTGCTGCTATGGTCGCAGGTTCGAAGCCTGCCTCGGGCATGGATATGTGTGATGTCCTTAGGTTAGTTACGTTTACGTAGTTCTCAATCCAGGGGACTGATGACCTCAGATGTTAAGTCCCATAGTGCTCAGAGCCATTTGAACCATTTGTCATCGGAGCTCAGTTTGACACGGCGCACTGTTGCTGCGACAGGTAGCAGGATACGGTGGCCGTTGCGCAGTGACAGTTTTCGTCCGAAGCGCTGAGCGAATTTATTCGTTCGTTCGGAAAGGCAGGTCAGCTCAGCCCACTGCTGTATGCCGTCCATTGCACGTTTAGTGATGGCACTGCTGCACGCAGCATGGCATCGCAGTCTCCAAGCACCGTAGGTGTAGGAAGGAGGAGTTCTGCATAGCCAGGTACGAGACATTGTTTAGAACATAATTAAATTTACGCTGGAAGAGGCAAAAGAGAAGATAAAAATCCCATTAAAATGTATCGTAGAATGAGTTCAGGCTGCTAGTGGTACTTCAGACAACAAGAAGGATAAAGAAAGAAGGCGTAAATTAGTTACCACAGCTCTGAAGGTTTCTCTACTCCAGGAAAAAAGTGGAAGAAAGAGAAAATCTTTCATTTAGATGATTTTGACGAGTAAGTTGTGCGGAGACTGATACACAATTTCCAGATAATGACCAAACAGCATTCTACATTAAAGCTCCTTTTATCCCATGTTAAGAGGAAATTTGTCTTGTAATGGATATATTTCTTCATTACGGCACCTACTCCATAAGTTAGCCCTCAAGTATGTCAGTTTTTTAATGTCAATGTATTACTTAAACATTTTTTGTTATTAACGTATCTAATACTAGCTGTCACTCACCGCATCGCTTGCATATCATTAGTTTTGTTATAATGTCGTGTGACTAGGGGCTCCCGTCCGGTATACCGTTCGCCAGGTGCAAGTCTTTCGATTTGACGCCACTTCGGCGACTTGCGCGTAGATGGGGATGAAATGATGATGATTATGACAACACCCAGTCCCTGAGCGGAGAAAATCTCCGACCCAGCCAGAAATCGAACCCAAGCCCTTAGGATTGACATTTTGTCGTGCTGACCACCCAGCTACCGGGGGCGGACCTTTATTATAATGAGCGATGGTAAGTAAGTAAGCTAGTAATTTTAGCAGATGTCTGTGTACGTAGAGGTGTAGAAACATATATATAAAAACTGTATGTAGTGTCAGTATGTAGGTTCATAATGAATGTACTTCTATGATTTTCCTGTTTGTCAAATTTGAAAGCATGCTTTATATTTTAGATTGTATTTAAAAACGCCTCAGTTCATTACATTAGTGCAGAAGTAGAGTTTTTAGGGGTTTCTCTCGCTCGTCTAGCACTGCATGTGAGATTTTTCCTTAGAAGCAACACATTCCACCGAATAGTTTCTGTAGAATCGTTTGACAAAGATTGCAGGTTGCGAGCCTGTCATTGTGGAAAGCGGGCGAAGAGTGTGTCGTAGCGTCGGCATTTTCCCGACCGCAACACTTACCACTACCGCTCTCCCCACCCAAGTTCAGGCTACTGCGCGTCTACCGACCACGTTATTCTGCGTGGACTTCGCACCCTGTATTCCCTAGTTCACCTAAGATATTTCATCACATTTCTTTGCTATTATACGTATACAGACAATAAGGACAATTTAGTTATTTGTTTTCCTCTCTGATGGCGCAATTTCAGTTATTGGTACTGTAGTTTAATGTTATATTACATTGTTCAAGGTAAAGGCTGGAGTGTCTCTTCCAGCGGGTTGACCCACCCGCTTCGTTGCAGGAGGCGTGTCCGGCAGCAGCGTGGACTGGGTGAAGAAGTCGCTGGGCGCGCGCTTCGTGTTCGAGTACGATCTGCGCGACACGGGCGGCTTCGGCCTGCTGCTGCCCCCCGCGCAGGTGCGTCCCACCGCCGAGGAGACGGCGGACAGCCTCGTCGCCATGATGCGCGAGGTGCTAGCCCGCACTGCAACTCCACACTAGACCCGCTCGCAGCAGTACTGTACATCTAATTTCCAGCAGAACAAACTCAAATTTAGACCTACCAATGGACGTACCATGTCATTCACTGCTTTCTTTTACTCCAGGGGTGTTCAGCCTGTCGATCGTGGTTGATCGGTCGATCGCCGTGGCTTTATGAGTCGATCATTCGAAACCTTTGTTCGAAATTTGTTTAAATGTGCTCTTTTTGTAAAATATCAGTTCGCTGACAGTGAGTGTTTCGTACAGTATTTGTAGGTAGGCCTCCATCTCGATTTCACCGTCCGTAACTCTCGCGCCAAGCAACAGTCTTTTCTCCCGCATTTGCTCGTGAAAAATGGGTGCGGCTAAACACAGGAAAACATGCCAGTATGGAGACCTGCTATTGCACATCCTAGTTTGATGGCTGAGTACAGGTATGGTTCTAAACAGATTTAGAGGACTTCAGCCAGCGATAAAATCTTTTGTGTCCGGAAGAGAGGAAGATTGCTCGCAACTGTACGGTCTGAGCTGCTTGTTTGCAACTACCATTTGTAACTGATATGGCAGTTAAACTAAATGGATTAAACAAAGAACTTCAAGGGAAAGATCAATGTATGGTAACTATTACGTTTTGCATAAAGTTTTTCATGGAAAAACGTGACCTCTTGAAAGCACAGTTACAGAAATTAATCGCGCAACACTTTCCTCAAATACAGTCAGAACGGTCGAAATTTTTTTCACATGTGTAATATCTTGAAAACTGGGTAATGCCGCGCCAAGCTACAGTGAGCCTGCGACGTTTCGGAAGGCATACGCCCTCCTCCAGTCTTCTGGCAAACTGTCGGTGTCTCGCAATCTGTCACCTTCTATACGTACAAGGTGACAGTTAAAGCTTAAATCCCCATAACGGCCGCCTGACCCTGTTACTGCGTCGCCTGCAGCTCGCCTTCGCTGTACATCGCCGCCCCAAGAAATGCAACATCTTGTCGCTCCCGTTTCCCTACTTCCAACATAAGGTTGCCAAGCTGCACTGAAAAAAGAAACACCTATCACGAATCAAGAGATTTGGCCCCACATATACTTCGATTATCTCCTTGATTATACTGTCTCAGAAACCACTCGGCAGACAAGTCGCGCGGAGTGGCCGCGCAGTTTGAGGCGCCATGTCACGGATTGCGCAGCCCCTCGGGCAGGAGGTTCGAGTCCTCCGTCGGGCGTGGGTGTGTGTGTTGTTCTTAGCATAAGTTAGTGTATAAGTCTAGGGACCAACGACCTCAGCAGTTTGGTCCCCTAGGAATTCACACACATTTGAACATTTATTTGGCAGACACGTGATAGATATCTGATGGACTGTGTGTTTCTCTGTTAAACGGTGTTCTGCCGCTTCTGCTTAACCTCACTGGCGGAGTCTTAATTTCTGTATGTGTTCTGTAGAACATACAGAGAAGTACTTTTCTGTCTCCATGCATTGTGCCGAACGTAATAAAGAATCTGTATTCTCTACACTGTGTATATCAA
Source organism: Schistocerca cancellata (assembly GCF_023864275.1). Classification (NCBI taxonomy): domain Eukaryota; kingdom Metazoa; phylum Arthropoda; class Insecta; order Orthoptera; family Acrididae; genus Schistocerca; species Schistocerca cancellata. The sequence goes on from NC_064626.1 coordinate 826,764,679, forward strand.
TAACTCAGCGACTCGCATGCATTTCCGTAGTTTGTTACATTCGAAAACTAAAAATATTTAAGTTGTCCTCACCGTTTCATCGTCATTCATGAAAGTGGCGAGTTTTGACTGAGCAAAGGTTGGGAATTTGTACGGGCACTGATAACGGCGCAGCACAGCGCCCCACAAACCAAACATCATCATCATCATCATCATCTAAAATTTTTTATAGCTCTTACAAGATAAATATGTTAACAGTGACATAAAATATGTTGAATGTGAATAACACTTGATAAAATAAAGTAGGACATACAAATACTATGATTTTTCTCAGTTTAATATCTTTTATTTCGCTTCTGTGTCTTTAAAAAATTGCTTTTATTTTAAAGTCACATGATATGGATTCGAAACACGTACAACGAATCGTTTCAGAGAGTACAGCTATATGTAAATTCTAGTCACATTTGTACATCAAATGCTTTTGTTTGCTCAAAAACATTTGCATCAAAACATTTATGGAATTTTGGTACATAACTATTCATTTCCATTTACCAGTGTCCATTTAGTATATTTGCTAAATATTTAAAAATAAAATGGTTCAAATGGTTCTGAGCACTCTGGGACTTAACTGCTGTGGTCATCAGTCCCCTAGAACTTAGAACTACTTAAACCTAACTAACCTAAGGACACCACACACATCCACGCCCGAGGCAGGATTCGAACCTGCGACCGTAGCGGTCGCGCGGTTCCAGTCTGTAGCGCCTAGAACCGCTCGGCCACTCCGGCCGGCTTAAAAATAAATAATGATTGACATTGTTTCTGCTCTACCACAAATTTGCTTCTGCACCAAACTGACTGATGTGCTTCTTAATCTCAAAATTATTACGAAGGTGCGTCTTAAGCCCTCTGCTTAGTTTATGCACTGTTCTTGTTTTGCTGAATACAAAATTTAGTTGATAATTTATAATCTGGTGTAGTGGTTTAAGGTACATTATTCACCTATTGCAGACCCACATTCACACAAATATTTTCAGTAAAAAGAAGGATGTGAATATGTAAATGCGAATGTTTTACAAATTTATACTCATGAACTCTTTTATGAAGTCTGCAACGCTATAAATAGGATAATGACATAAAGAAGATGTTCCACAAACAGAAACATTATGTGTTAATACAGTCACAAAATGATATTGGAAGTGTTCTTTCCAATAAACAACTCTTCATTATATTTATCAGTATTGACGGAGTTCGAGAACTAAAACATTTTCACATATATTCAGGTATACTGAATATACCAAATATTATATATGGAATATAACAAAAGATCAGTCGTTTTACAAATTTATGTGTGATAGTTCGCTGACAACAGTAAGCGTAATTCGATAAATTTTGAATGGTTGTCCTGTTTTCTGGTATCTTGTCATTTTAGGGGAAATCAAGCATTAGCAGCCTAAGCATTAGCATGTATTAATTATAGGTAATACAGACACTAACTGCCGTACGGTGAGATTCTTGCAGTAGTCTAATGCAAGAGCCGCTGTCGGAAAGGGTACTGATGTAGGTTTAAATGAGAGGCCAGGCGATCATATCTACATTGTCTACTGATTCTCTTAAACTTTCATAGTGCTGGAATGGTCCTTCACCTTGTTTTTTTCCCTATTATAGTTGTAACTAGAAGTCACCTAAAAAAGAAGTGTTATATCGACACCTAAAGAAATTCTGTGCTACATAAAAGAGAAAAAGATTACTGTTGGTGACCAGTGATACCTACAACGTCATATTCTTGAACAGTCATGTAAGAAAATATTATAACTAAAATTTTCGCACCAGAAATGCAGTAGTGGTAACGTGTTGCATGTAAGCACTGAAGAACAATATCTCCGAACATTCTGAAAGAAGACTAATCGCTTGTCAGGAATGGTAGTTGGCACCAATTACTTCTTGGATGGTAGTTTTCGCCTCATTTACACTTAAAATTAGTTTCATTTTTGATGGATTGATAAGTTCATTTTTGTTATTTGCATCCTCATTTGTATGATGTTCATCATTTAAACTTCATTTCTCCTTCTTCTGACTGATGTTACACTCAGCAGGCGAGTAGGAACTCTAATGTAACGTCATACTTCATACATCAACAACTTTAATACATCGCTAGTCTGTTTTTAAGGGCCATTAAGAACTGTGTGATCTCAATATTAACGAGTCTATAGAATCTTCCTATGTCTAATAAAACTAGAATTTTAACCACTGCACTGATACCAATCGTCATCACTTCGAACACCTTCTGTAAATGGATGTTCATGCCACCTTTGTGACCTTCGTTGACCTTCAAAGACCTTACTGTTACACGTCTAGATAGCTGCTATCAGAAAATAAGTACCAAACTATAGCATTCCATTTCAGAAAAACAAAGTTGTCTTTTATATCTCTGAAGCGACCCCACCTAGCAGCAAAAAACCAACGTCATATTATGGCCCCGTTATCCCATGCAACATTTGTCCCACAAACTTTTCAGCTACTATCATACTTTCGGTGTTATTCTAGGTGGCAATAGTTAGTGACTCGTCCTATATATCACAATCCGCGGGATAACGCATACATGGGAAGTCTTATAGCGACAGCGTTACAAACAATCATGAACTGTGCGTGGGTTAACCATGCCTACTTAGTGATCGGTAGAGAAGGTGGTTCGATGAATCCTCTGACAGATACTTAAGTGCGAACTGCAGAGTAATCGTGTAGATGAAGATGTAGATGTAAGATGTATCGGATCGTCTTTGGCGTGCTGTCCGTAAGGTGTTGGAGACGTTGCTGCTCAAGCCTGCTCGCTGTTCGGAGGCGGTGCTCCTGGGGCCTTCAGTGTGTCAGGAAGGTTCCTGCGACGACGTGCAGTAAATTTTAAACCATTTACAAACTCTGTCCACTCCTGTTCATGTCGGCAGATGCAGTAGACCATCCTGTTCGGTTGATTCCTATCTGCAGGAGGAAAGTGTCACAAGCCAAACTCGGTGTGATCGACAATTATAGTCTTGAAAGACGAATTCATCCAGATCCACGTAACTGCTCTGCAATTCACTCTTAAGTGTCTGCCAGAGAGTTCACCAAACCGCCTTCAGACTATTACTCTACCATTCCACTTTCGAAAAGCGGACGTCTTTCCGTGTTTGATCTGATTATTCTTATTTTATTACAACGATCGTTTCTCCTTATGCAGGCAGACTTCAAAAAATTTTTTCGCATTTGCAGGAGAAAGTTTGAAATTTCGTCAACAGACCTCGCCGCAACGAAAAACTTCTTTCTTAAAATGATTGCCACCCCACTTCTCGTATCGTTTGCGTGACACTCTCTCCACTGACTCGCGGTAATAAAAAACGAGCTGTCCTTCTTTATACTTTTTTGATTTCCTTCGTCAATCCAGGCCTCCATTCCGAACGACAGTAAAAACTTCGTACCACCGTTGCACAAAAGAAAATGGGTAAAGCAACACCTGGAGTGAAACCTACATCAGTAACGTCGGCTTCCTCATTTATGACGAGTTCAGGACATGTTCGACATTGAAGATTTTCGTAGAAGAAGAGTATGGGGACAACGACGTATCAGTACACGTCTCAAGCATGCAGTACAAGTTCAGAAGAGGTCGGTCAATCACGTTTTGGGCCAGAATTATCAGGCGGGTCTCCATGCTGTCAAGAAAAAATTAAGTGTATGCTCCAGTCTACTGACCAGCCTATGGAGAATCGTCTCAGTTGTGCAACTAGGTTGGTGATTTTGTGTCAGAAAGGTCACAATTCGTAGTAATTGGCGCAAAGTCATCAAGTAAACTTGTACTGCATGCTTGAGACGTGTATTGATACGTTGCTGTCCCCGTTCTTCTATGATAATCTTCAATATCGAACATGTCCTGACCTCGTCATAAATGGGGAAGCCGACGTTACTGATGTAGGTTTCACTTCAGGTGTTGCTTTACCCATTTTCTATCGTATCGCGGTGGTACGAAGTTTGTACTGTCGTTCGGAATGGACACCTAGATGCTAACTAAATTGGTGTGGAAAGCCTTGACTGTCTGGGTCGAAACCGCTGTCCCAGTTGCCTCCAAAATTGCAGTTCGTAGTTCTCCTGCTTTCTAGTGCCAGCCATAATTTGCAGATAGTATAGTACTGCGGCGGTGTGGTCCCACCGAGTCACGTGCAATACACCTTGAAAATGCTGACAAAAGTTCGTGAAGACGTCTGATGCTGCCTCTCCTGATGACGGCCGAGTGAGCGCTTATCTACGGCCACGTGGATGTCACGCACTCCCACTCTCTTGAACACAAGCTGCGAATTTACTATATGCATACGTTTAATTCACTATCCTTACCAACAGATTTGGGCAAAATTTATTCGAATGACGAATAAGGAATACATCTAAAAATTATATTTATTCGAGATATTACTCATTTACAATAATAAAAAAATTTTTCCTTATACGTGAACAAAAATGCGTTACAAACAGTAGACAAAACTGAAATCCACCGAAATTAATTGCTCTAGCCCCTTTTTATGTATTAAACAGATATACTTTTCTGTAAATATACCTTTTTTACTTAAAATTAGTTTTCAGAACAAACTATCTTTCTCAAACACCTTGTCTTTATTTCAGGATAATGATATCAGTCTTTCAAATCACAATCGTCTTCAACATAAATTGAGAAACCATTCAGTCTGCAGCAGTTTTCGGCAAATGAGTTTGTTGTGATAGCTTCACCTCCCAAATCAGGTTCAAAATAAATTTTTTTTCTTACGTGATAATATCATTTGAAACTCATGACCCGATGTTTTCAACATTTCGTTGGCTATTGTATGTCTGTAGTATGTTGCAAGCCTCCCTTAGTCTAAGCCAGCAATGCTGGTGAACTTTTTCTTAAACTGTGGATAAGTATTTGCAGTTGCTCTAGAAAGCCGAATAAATTCTTTTAGTCGTCTGTTGACACTTTCTCGATAAAAACGTTGCCAGCCTGCTCCAGTATTACGAAATCTTTCATATCCTCTGACATTTTTCAATCGTAAAGCTCCATGAAACTGCACAGATGCATGTGACATCGATGAAGTATTCCATCTTCTAACGAGAAGTTTTCCCCCCATGAACCATGGACCTTGCCGTTGGTGGGGAGGCTTGCGTGCCTCAGCGATACAGATAGCCGTACCGTAGGTACAACCACAACGGAGGGGTATCTGTTGAGAGGCCAGACAAACATGTGGTTCCTGAAGAGGGGCAGCAACCTTTTCAGTAGTTGCAAGGGCAACAGTATGGATGATTGACTGATCTGGCCTTGTAACGATAACCAAAACGGCCTTGCTGTGCTGGTACTGCGAACGGCTGAAAGCAAGGGGAAACTACGGCCGTAATTTTTCCCGAGAGCATGCAGCTTTACTGTATGATTAAATGATGATGGCGTCCTCTTGGGTAAAATATTCCGGAGGTAAAATAGTCCCCCCATCCGGATCTCCGGGCGGGGACTACTCAAGAGGATGTCGTTATCAGGAGAAAGAAAACTGGCGTTCTACGGATCGGAGCGTGGAATGTCAGATCCCTTAATCGGGCAGGTAGGTTAGAAAATTTAAAAAGGGAAATGGATAGGTTAAAGTTAGATATAGTGGGAATTAGTGAAGTTCGGTGGCAGGAGGAACAAGACTTCTAGTCAGGTGACTACAGGGTTATAAACACAAAATCAAATAGGGGTAATGCAGGAGTAGGTTTAATAATGAGTAGGAAAATAGGAATGCGGGTAAGCTGCTACAAACAGCATAGTGAACGCATTATTGTGGCCAAGATAGATACGAAGCCCACACCTACTACAGTAGTGCAAGTTTATATGCCAACTAGCTCTATAGATGACGAAGAAATTGAAGAAATGTATGATGAAATAAAAGAAATTATTCAGATAGTGAAGGGAGATGAAAATTTAATAGTCATGGGTGACTAGAATTCGAGTGTAGGAAAAGGGAGAGAAGGAAACGTAGTAGGTGAATATGGATTGGGGCTAAGAAATGAAAGAGGAAGCCGCCTGGTAGAATTTTGCGCAGAGCATAACTTAATCATAGCTAACACCTGGTTTAAAAATCATGAAAGAAGGTTGTATACCTGGAAGAACCCTGGAGATACTAAAAGGCATCAGATAGATTATATAATGGTAAGACAGAGATTTAGGAACCAGGTATTAAATTGTAAGACATTTCCAGAGGCAGATGTGGACTCTGACCACAATCTATTGGTTATGACCTGTAGATTAAAACTGAAGAAACTGCAAAAAGGTGGGAATTTAAGGAGATGGGACCTGGATTAACTGAACGAACCACAGGTTGTACAGAGTTTCAGGGTGAGCATAAGGGAACAATTGACAGGAATGGGAGAAAGAAATACAGTAGAAGAGGAATGGGTAGCTTTGAGGGATGAAGTAGTGAAGGCAGCAGAGGATCTAGTAGGTAAAAAGACGAGGGCTAGTAGAAATTCTTGGGTAACAGAAGAAATATTGAATTTAATTGATGAAAGGAGAAAATACAATATTGCAGTAAATGAAGCAGGCAAAAAGGAATACAAACGTCTCAAAAATGAGATCGACAGGTATTGCAAAATGTCTAAGCAGGGATGACTAGAGCACAAATGTAAGGATGTAGAGCCTTATCTCACTAGGGGTAAGATAGATACTGCCTACAGGAAAATTAAAGAGACCTTTGGAGATAAGAGAACCACTTGTATGAACATCAAGAGCTCAGATGGAAACCCAGATCTAAGCAAAGAAGGGAAAGCAGAAAGGTGGAAGGAGTATATAGAGGGTCTATACAAGGGCGATGTACTTGAGGACAATATTATGGAAATGGAAGAGGATGTAGATTAAGATGAAATGGGAGATACGTACTGCGTGAAGAGTTTGACAGAGCGCTGAAAGACCTGAGTGGAAACAAGGCCCCCGGAGTAGACAACATTCCATTGGAACTACTGACGGCCTTGGGAGAGCCAGTCCTGACTAGACTCTACCATCTTGTGAGCAAGATGTATGAAACAAGCGAAATACCATCAGACTTCAAGAAGAATATAATAATTCCAATCCCAAAGAAAGCAGGTGTTGATAGATGTGAAAATTACCGAACAATCAGTTTAATAAGCCACAGCTGCAAAATACTAACACGAATTCTTTACAGACGAATGGAAAAACTAGTAGAAGCCGACCTCGGGGAAGATCAGTTTGTATTCCGTAGAAATACTGGAACACGTGAGGCAATACTGACCTTACGACTTACCTTAGAAGAAAGATTAAGGAAAGGCAAATGTACGTTTCTAGCATTTGTAGACTTAGAGAAAGCTTTTGATAATGTTGACTGGAATACTCTCTTTCAAATTCTAAAGGTGGCAGGGGTAAAATACAGCGAGCGAAAGGCTATTTACAATTTGTACAGAAACCAAATGGCAGTTATAAGAGTCGAGGGACATGAAAGGGAAGCAGTGGTTGGGAAGGGAGTAAGACAGGGTTGTAGCCTCTCCCCGATGGTATTCAATCTGTATATTGAGCAAGCAGTTATGGAAACAAAAGAAAAATTCGGAGTAGGTATTAAAATCCATGGAGAAGAAATAAAAACTTTGAGGTTCGCCGATGACGTTGTAATTCTGTCAGATACAGCAAAGGACTTGGAAGAGCAGTTGAACAGAATGGATAGTGTCTTGAAAGGAGGATATAAGATGAACATCAACAAAAGCAAAACGAGGATCATGGAATGTAGTCGAATTAAGTCTGGTGATGCTGAGGGAATTAGATTCGGAAATGAGACACTTAAAATAGTAAAGGAGTTTTGCTATTTGGGGAGCAAAATAACTGATGATGGTCGAAGTAGAGAGGATATAAAATGTAGACTGGCAATGGCAAGGAAAGCGTTTCTGAAGAAGAGAAATTTGTTAACATCGAGTATAGATTTAAGTGTCAGGAAGTCGTTTCTGAAAGTATTTGTATGGAGTGTAGCCACGTATGGAAGTGAAACATGGACGATAAATAGTTTGGACAAGAAGAGAATAGAAGCTTTCGAAATGTGGTGCTACAGAAGAATGCTTAAGATTAGATGGGTAGATCACATAACTAATGAGGAAGTATTGAATAGGATTGGGGAGAAGAGAAGTTTGTGGCACAACTTGACCAGAAGAAGGGATCGGTTGGTAGGATATGTTCTGAGGCATCAAGGGATCACCAATTTAGTATTAGAGGGCAGCGTGGAGGGTAAAAATCGTAGAGGGAGACCAAGAGATGAATACACTAAGCCGATTCAGAAGGATGTAGGTTGCAGTAGGTACTGGGAGATGAAGCAGCTTGCACAGGATAAAGTAGCTTGGAGAGCTGCATCAAACCAGTCTCAGGACTGAAGACCACAACAACAACAACGAAAAGTTAACCTTAAAACACTTTCTGACTGCTTTCGACATCCAGCAGCATTACACAAACGTTTTAGGAGTTCTTTTGATTTAACGATGGTTGATATTAGTCATTAGCAGCCACTAAGTTTTTACTTTGATCACTTATTATGCAGCTCTACAAGCACGATCAAACTGCGTACTTGTATCAGCAAAACATCAATGTCTGTTAATGTTAGCAATCTTGGTACAATGCAGGAAAGTTTTGAAGATTAAGAGTTTCTGTTGGCTGCATTCTCATCTTTGGCTATATACGTATAGTACTATCGCATGTTGTAAGGGGATGGCGGAAGTACTCGCAACTGCAATCATTTGAATTGAGCCCCGTCGGTATTGTGACTGCTAAGGCCGTCCGCATATAAAGCATTTTTATGGTACATTTATTGCAATTTACAGTGAGTAAAGCTGTTGTCGCGCACGAAACGGTGGAAGTGGCCATACATCCGTAGCAGTCTTTAAATTTATTTATCAATCAGTTTCAACAAATCTGAGTGCGTACACAAGATGACACAAATAGGGTATTCTGAGTTCAGTTTACCAATATGCAAAACTTAATACCTAATACGATAGAGCGCATGATAAAATAATCTGCACCTCTTAATTTCACTAAATTTACAATAAAGGGGGTAACTAATGTTGTACCAAAAATAACAGTAAAAGGCAAACAAGAAATACACAATAATCGTTCTTAGCCCTAAATACCGAAGACTAAAATATAAGCAACCAAAAGCTAACAACCTGACTAACACTAAATAGGTAATTAACAAGAGAGCGAAATTCAGCACTAGAATACATCAGTCCATGTTACTTACCCTATGCTGGGCACAATAAATGAGGACACAATAAAGTGAATGTCAGTAACAAGGAGGGATTAAAATTTCATTGAACACATCAACAATAAAATAATGTTTTCTACTTTTAACACATCAGACTCTACAGAGGCCTCACTGTAGTTGAAAACTATAAGCTCTTGGTAAGTAACTTGGTAAGCAACAATCGTCTGCACTACAAGACTACACCTGTCGTAACCAACACAATTTCCTTTAATCAATGAAGCTGAAAACACATTGCAACTATGAACACTAGACTCGTGGCTGTGCTGCATTTCCTGGATCCGCGAAGCCAAGCTTCATTTGCTGCTCCAGACTGGAACAACGACCCACGTTGACAACAAGCCACTTCAGCCCTGTCTGCAAGTCCACCAGGGTGCCCCGCTGCTTTGCTCCACGACTTCCTGCTTCGCCACATCCAGCCGGCTGCTCTCTTCAGATGCTGTCAGCTGTGTTGCCTTCCAACTGGCTGTCTTCTGCCTTCTCCCTTGCTGTCTTGATACTGCTGCTGGCCATCTTGATATTATTTCTGCTCCACCGAGCCTCCGCCTTCGTGATGACAGTGGCCACCCTATTCTACACACATGGGGCCATTACCACGGAAAACTTCCCTGAGCCAGCCAAATCGGCACCGAAACAATCTCGGCCGGCACCTTATGCCTGGTCCGGCGCTGAACACGAAGACACGTCAACCATTGTCCATGGCGCCTGATGGCTCCAGGCTTCTGATGTTGCTAGTTCACTTCCATAAGCCAGAACATTTCTCGTTGTGACAGCATGCTGTTTCTATGCCTTGCCGTATGGATGTAAGCGGCAGTTTTTCTTCAGCAGCTGATCTCTGCCATGGCAGAAGCCAACACCAACGCTCGCGTCAACAGTCCAGCAGTGCGGGAATATGACTGTGCCGTGAACCGCTAATTCACAACACAGTGCGCTCAACCAGAAGGTTGGTTTGAACACTACAGTGCTTTATTGGCCTTGAATTCCTCCCACCTCTGAACCGACAACCAGAGGGAGACCTACTAGTTCAGCATTTACTCCAAACCGCAGTGTAACTTGACTTGGCGTGTTTCTCATTATTAGAGGTGTAAGAAGCGATAAATAATGGGAAACAGTGTAGTACCCACATGTGTTCAAACCCCAATCTCTTAGCTTTGTAGTCTGTAACTTAATCCATTGAGCCACCAAAGCATTTCTCTGCACAGACCATTTATATGTGATTTATCAAACAGAAATTGTACTCAGCCCAAGCAACAAACACTAGTTATGCAATTCTGTACAAGAAGTAAACAAAGAAAGCACGTTAGCATTCTATGTTTCAGTCTACCTTTAAGTTACGGATAATTGATTCGTGAATAAATGTATTTAAATGATGTACTTAATGTTACCAACTTTAATGAGTCCTATTGCTTCATTTGCTCGATTTACTCACGAGAGCCTATAGTATAGTTAGAATGCAGAGTTTTTGTCAAATATAAAACAAGTTGATGACATAACCAGTTATCAAGTTCCTCAAAATAAATCTTTTTCTTTTGTTGTGTCTAAAATATGTCTTAAGTCAGTGTGATTTTAGCTGCAGAGTGAATGTGAGCATTATTTCATCAACTATTCATTCCTGTAAATTTACCGTTGCACAGTTAAATCAACGACTGTCAATAATACTCAGTATTCGATTATCGCTTTAGTTTTCGTTATACATAATCTTACTCAATCGCTGTGATAATGCTTCGTGAGTCTCAGGTGCACAGTATATATAGGATGGGGCATGTAGAAGTGGCCTGGAAAATAGAGTTCCACGGCACAAAGAAAAATAGCAGACGAAAGGAAATACAGTAGTAATCTGACTATAGCAGATGTTGAATGTGACAACCATTCATCTCTTGGCACTTTTGGGATCTTGTCAGCAAGATGCTGAATGCAGATCAAAGCTGGACTGCTGGAATTGCTACAGTCTCATCCGAAATGTTCTGCTGCAGTTCTTGAAGATTATGAGGGTTGTTGCGATACTCCTCAGACTTGAGGGCTAACCACCAAAGTAATTACACAGTCATAGATCAGCTGACTAGGAGCCGCGACCAGTCTGACCTCTGATAACAACTCTGTCAAACGTGAAGATGTGTAAATGTGCTCCAAGGTTCGGCCGGCTGTAAGGGCAGTTCCTCCATCCTATTGGAAGTAACTGCAGGTCTTTTCTTCCTCCGTTAATTCTGCCACAGATGGTTTAAAAATGTTGCCAATGTAATGGGCCGAAGTCAGAGTGTGACGAAAGATGGTGGGATCAATAATGCGGGGTGCAGACATCACACACCAAACCCGAACATTCTGATCGCGCAATAGTGTTTCGTGGAGGTTACGTGGATTCTCCGCTGTGATTCTGTGAGTCGACATAACCACTCAGGTGAAACCAGGTTTCATCAGATATAAGGAACAGATCCATGTCCAAGCCATTCATAGTTATCTCAGTGAACAGCCACTCACAAATCTGGAGGCGCTTAGGAGTAACTGCTGGTTTTAATGCATGAACAACATAAACTCGGTAGGGTTACATTTGCAGGTTCAGGTGGATTATTCGCTCGCATGATCAACGTGATATGCCGATCTCTTACAACAGGCGTCGAGTTATTCGTGAGGACTCCGAACCATTTTCTGGTGAACTGTAGCCACATTTTCTGGTGTGCGGGCACATTTCGCAATGTATTTTCACTTGTTCAAAACCGATCCTGCCTGATGTCATTTTCGGACTAAGCGTTAAATGGCACTCTTTGGTGGCACTTTGACACCATTAAACTTCTCAGCCAATAACTGAGCACTCTGTTTTCACGAATTTGTTATCACATAAACTTCCACAACGAACAACTGCTGTTCCACAGTGAGTACCATCGTTCCCTTTGCACTGCTCCACCACATGACATATCCCGTACGACGCTCTGAACCGGTGGCGATCACGTGGCGGGCTGCACGTGGTATGCGTGTCTTGAGGTGTGGTTACACGCATACGTTCAAGTCCAATCATATTCACTTGTCCGGGCCACTTTTACTTGCCTCACCCTGTACATACTCTGTAGAAAACATGGATAACACGAGTAGACACTTAGGAAATTCCACCGAGCGAGGTGGCGCAGTGGTTAGACACTGGACTCGCATTCGGGAGGACGACGGTTCAATCCCGCGTCTGGCCATCCTGATTTAGGTTTTCCGTGATTTCCCTAAATCACTCCAGGCAAATGCTGGGATGGTTCCTCTGAAATGGCAGGCCGACTTCCTTCCCTAATCCGATGAGACCGATGACCACGCTGTCTGGTCTCCTTCCCCAAACAACCAACCAACTTAGGAAATTCTAATTTTAAATGCATTCCAATGCTTGCGGACCGATTAGTGAGGAAATTCTAATTTTAAATGCATTCCAATGCTTGCGGACCGATTAGTGCCACTAAGTTGTGATGAAGCCGCATAGAGCCCATATTTCCTTAGTCGCACTGCAGTGCCACTCGCTCGTTGTCCTGCACACAATGAGTGCACACCCGCGTGATGGCGAGTGATGAAACTGCTGGCCGCGTGCTTCTGCACCACGTGCAAAGCGAGCGATAGGGTATGAACACTGCTCATGCTGTGCACCACACAGATGCAGTGCTATAGTAGGTAGTAGTCATCAGCTGATGGTGTAGACCACAGGTGACATCTACAACGCACATCTTCAGAACTTCAGAATAACAGTTGATGTACAAATGACGTTGTTGTGGTGTACTGCAATTCGGCTGGAAACTTACCTTGCTTACAACCTTACTGACGTAAGTGACGATGCGCAAACTGTCAAAGCTTTAAATGACTCTTCGAGTCATGCACACGTATGAACAATGTGTACAAGCTAATTTGTTCCGTTCAAAATTGGAGACAAACAGTTTCTAGCTAACTACATCGAGAAGTTAGATTTTTACTTGCATTACCCTAGTGTCTGTGTAAACCGATTAGCTGCGGTAAAGCGGGTACTAAGAACGACTTTACCATTTTTTTTTAAATCAACACATGCAAACTGTTGTTAAGGATCATGTAAAACGTTTCTTGAGCAATTTATGTGGAATGATTTGTTGTGGCGCTGATTTTCTAAACATTTTAACTGGAAAGGTGCACGCAAAGGTGTTCTGTCAGATTATTTAATTCCTGTAGTCTACATTCGTAAATAAGGCATTACGAATTGAAAGTTGTGCCGAGTGGTTGAAAGGTAGATGGCCTTATGATGCTTTGTATTCCCAGGTCTCTATTCATTTACTGGGATGAATCTCATCTCCCGCCTACCTTACGCTATTCCACAGTCATGCTGCTGCATCAAGTAAATTTACGTAATCAAATATGGTCAATGAATACGATTTACGCAATACGTAACTTTGATGTTTATACACAAGCATGGAGTAGGAATATTACGCTATGGCAGTCGCTCTGGGGTTTGAATTTGTTAATAATTCGTTAATTTCAATCTTATTCTCTTTTCAGGGCACACAGTCATTCAGTTTGCACTATCAGTTAGCGTTTAAACGGATAGGAACGGATCGGAATCGGAATTTCATGACATAAAGATACGTCTGCGGAGAAACAAGATTCTCTGATCATGAATGGCAGTTTATTTTAAAGAAACAATAAGCTCTTATCGACGTAAATTTGAAAACACGTGCATATCACGCCATTTACAATACAATGGGTATATAAATCAACAGATGATTGGATTCCGTAACAATTAACTAAGTGGATGGTCTCTTGATGCACATCCACCCTAAGTGGAACCAGCCTCGTGTTTGAGCCGAGAAAGGAACACAACGAACAGGAAAAGGAACATTCAACCCCCCCCCCCCGCCACACACACACACACACACACACACACACACACACACACATACACACACACACGCAAACACACAAACATGCAGTAAGACAGCGGCCAACACTTATCATAGCAATCTGCTTCCATTAAACACTGACACAAGAAGAAGAGAGCGAGCCAGGCGGCATGGTGAATCTGACACACGTGGCCGAAAAATCTCGTTAAAATTGAAAAATGGCAACCGATGGAAAATTCTCGACACATATAGATATTCATTCTATGGGCAATTTTGAGTTCTGGAATATGCGTTGCAGCATTTTGTGATAGCTACTGAACCACGAGGTTCACATTCACTGAGTGCTACAAAGTGTGGATAATTCATCAAGCTATTAGAGAACGCATCTCGTCCGAAATATGGAAAAAAAAAGAACTGAGAATGAACGAGGGATGGCTGCTGATCGCATTGCCAATCAACACTTAATCCTTTCGTGATCAGTTGAATTCAACTTGGGCAACACGTGGCGATCTAACGAACGAATGTTAGATCATCAGACACAATGACTACCCACTTACAAGAACAATACATACAGAACACTGTTTATCACATGATTTGTGATATGAAATCAAGCTGAATGAGTTCGGCAGATCGTTTATGTTAAGTAGCTTACGATAACCTTCCACTACGAACAACATCCACCTGTGATCAGAGTCCAGAACGAACTAGGTACATTATAGTAACGCGCGAAATTAAGTAGAAGGTATCAAAAAGAAAGATCACGATTCAGTTCTCTGACGTCACTCAAATAAAGAAGATTAAACACAATTTCAAATTAAACTGCATAATTCCAATACCTTGATGCATATCCTAACAGGACTGCCCACAGGAGTGAAAAGCGTGTGGCCGAAATGTCTCTCTCTCGCAGACTGGTCGAGGGGGGGGGGGGGGGGGAAGCGAGAGGGGGTTGCCTGTTGAAAATTCCTTGTCACATCTGTGCACTCACGGTCGTTTACAGGAAAAAATTTGCAAATAATATGACTTGCTCAAACGAAATGAATGAATAGGTTGGCTCACCAGTTCTCCAGACTGAATGATGTTTGCTTTGAATTCACACAAGAAGCATTTATTGACGTGATATACATATATGAAGTTCATGAAATGCATCCGATTGACCCGTCTCATGGTTGCAGGTTCATTACTAGCCAACTGTTATACGACACACAGTTTACATATTTTATTGTTGCGGTCAGCATCAGCACGGCGACAAATCATAGCTTAAAGTGTTGACGACTTATGCAGACTTTGAATGACCTTCCACATATTCATACAGTACATTTAAGTAAATTTTAACGATGTTTCAGTTATACTAACTAGTTGCACTGCACACACAAAATCATCACAACAGTTTGGCTAGAGTACATTCTACATCTATAGGCCTCCATATTTTCTCGTTTTTCCTCGCCAAGCGACTTAATGGTACAATACTGAACATATATTATTGAGCTCGTCCGTTCTGAATACTCTTCCCAAAGAACAGATCATAAATCTTGGAGGCATACTGTCAGTTAACACCTTTCTACATCAGAGATACCGTTCAGTTTGTTAATATTGCTGAAATTTATGAACAGCCTAAAATCGTTACACAGCACGATAATGATTCATGACTGCTCACACATTATCATTACAAGACACAGCACTTTCCGATAATTAGTGGTTCCAACATAATTTTATATACTAATTTCATGTGGTTCTTCATTCTCATAGCAACAAAACGTGCACTATTAGCAGAAGCGACTTTTCACAAAATGTGACGAACACTGTCTCGCTACAGATCCATATTCCGACTAACTCTGATAAAATAAGTCTGTTGAAGACAAACACAGGAACAGCGTTTGCATTCGTTCACTTGCTTTAATCATAAATATATGTCCAAGTGTTGCGAAATGTTATTATCCTTACATAAAAAAGTATTATCTTCTCAACACTCTTCAAACCGTGAGCTATATCCTTAATTTTTATAAATGAAAACGTGAATTTACTGATGGCACTTTTGTTGCCTATGTCTGCGGTCACTTTCAGAATTCAAATTAATAATAAAGTTAACTAATTTAATACGATTGCATTTTGAATTTCTGGTGTATCCATGTACCATTACAATAAAATAAAAACAGTGAATGGTTGGAGTAGTATGAATGAGAACAATGGAGTGTTTAAGTTTACAAAAATAATGACAAGTTTTTATTCATAACTACAGTCGAGATGGTAAATCTTACAAAATAAATGACAAACATAATTCATAAAAAGGGATGATGTTTGATTGGCAAAGCATTTATTGGGGTGGAAACTATACAAATTCTCCCCTGAATTAATTCCTCTTACAACGCGATTTGACTTTGTTTACATGAATCCACTGTGAGGTCCAATTCTTTCAAATGGAATCAACTACGACCAAGTGCACTACAAACTATGGGTGATCTCACTCACTATTATAGAAATTAAATAAAGTTCCCTTAAGAAAATAAAAAATACTAAATATTACACGAATGAGTTCAATTTTAATGTATTCTGTTGTAGATATTAACAGCCCAGCTAATTTTTTAAATAATTGAAAAACTTGTATGTAAGGAAGCAAAAACTACCTTGAAACTTGTACGCTCTGAAGATAGGTTTACAAATAAAAAGATCATAATCCAGCCAGTAAACTGACACTGAAATGTCGGCGGCATCTAACACGATGTCGATTACATTCTTGCTGTTATCATGCTCTTTGTTTTCTGGTTCACACTTTCAATCATTTGATGAAGGATTTTGCTGGTCTATAGCAGCCAGTTACTGCGGGTAGCTTCTGTCGATATCGGTCTCTGTACTTTTACTGCTCAGTGTGGACAGTTACTATGTTACGTTCACACACACACACAATGGTCACCGTCTAAACTTCCATGCAAGAGGTTTGCATCTGGCGTTTACGGTCGCTCGAATTGCTCAGTACATATTGATGTGACGCTTACACCGACACAGGAAAACAGTGAGCAAATTTTACTAAAGTTTATTAACCAAGGAAAGAGAACATTTCCTTCGGCTATAATAACGATATCGCAATTACAGTGTCTCACAGATATGAAGACTTGACAGTACGGCGATTCGGCGATTCCAGAGTCTGACGAAGTAACACAATTAGGATCTTCATAGAGAAATACACTTGCATGAAAAATAGTGTAAGTCTGATAAAGCTGTCCTGAATAACACCAGGCTAGGGACAGAAACTCTATCCTGGATGCAGTTGGAGTGCAGCAAAGGAAGTAACGATGAACAATGAATACACCGGTGTCGGTCGCTACGATGGCGTTCGAGAGCGTAGTAAGACGGTGCGATGAATAGCTCCCGCCCGGAAGGTGGGAGAGGCTTTCAAAATCGGAAGAACTGACTTTTGCGGTTCTGGAGCCGACCGTCATAGCGGCCAGCGGCTGTATACTCTCGGCACTATTTGCTGGTCACATGTGTGGTGGACGCGAATAGATGTCTTGGAAGTGGAGGCCTCTGTTAGCGCTGCTACCGCCGCCTGGTGCCCATCCGTTACTGCGACAGGCCGAGTCCGCGACATTGAGACGTGCAGCGGCTACGTAGGCAGCACGCGCGCCCGAGGTGCGAGAAGGGTTGCCGATAGCTTTTGAGAAGATCGCCGGTACAGCACGTGTGCTTCAGGGGAAGTCCGGCATGTATCAATATAGCCTGTTAGGACGTAGGGAACAATTTCATTCAACTTGCTTCATGCCCGAAGAGGACCCCATGTTCGAATGGCCTGACTCCATTTATCAAATACCGCTCAGTCGCCCACCGCAAGTCTACGCCAAGCGAACGGGAGAAGAGAGCGTGAAAGAGAAACTAGATTCGAAAGAATATGTGCTAAATGTGAAAGACAGTGGTCGTATTAACATTCGAGAGACTTTCTATTGGTGACTTGTAAGGATGGAAATCATGTCGGGTACATGTACTCTGCTCTGCTGACCTGCATATCCAGCTTAAGGGAAATGTCTGTAGAACTCGACAAAGTGTTAAGTTACGAAGCATTAGCAGTTTCAGTAAAAGCTACGTTAACTAGAAAGAGCGTGCCAAAGATCTTTTTTCTATTAAATTTAATAGGTGGAGGATTTCTCTGATTATGTGAGGACCTTGTAAAAGTCGCTTCAGAATGTGGACGTTTCCAAAATTTTGTCTCATCCTTCGACAGTAGCAAGCAACACTGAACGACATTCCGAGGCAATGCGAGCGATTATGTTATCTGGCATTGGCCAGGCGGTAGGCCTGAATGTACGTGCATGTACATTGGATACGTGGGGCGATACATATCGGGAAAGACGGCACTTATCTATTACTGCGCACTCTGATTATGAAGCGTAAGCACTGAGAAATATGGTGTTGGTGAAAGCTCAGTTTTCTGAGAAAGAAAAATTATAGGGAATATATTGCTTTCAAATTCTAAAGGTGCAAGGGTAAAATACAGGAAGCGAAAGGCTATTTACAATTTGTACAGCAACCAGATGGAAGTTATAAGAGTCGAGGGACATGAAAGGGAAGTAGTGGTTCGGAAGGAAGTGAGACAGGGGTTGTAGCCTCTCCCCGATGTTATTCAATCTGTATATTGAGCAAGCAGTAAAGGAAACAAAAGAAAAATTCGAAGTAGGTATTAAAATCCATGGAGAAGAAATAAAAACTTTGAGGTTCGCCGATGGCATTGTAATTCTGTCAGAGACAGCAAAGGACTTAGAAGAGCAGTTGAACGGAATGGACAGTGTCTTGAGAGGATGATATAAGATGAACTTCAACAAAAGCAAAACGAGGATAATGGAATGTAGTCGAATTAAGTCGGGTCATGCTGAGGGAATTAGATTAGGAAATGAGAAGCTTAAAGTAGTAAATGAGTTTTGCTATTTGGGTAGCAAAATAACTGATGATGGTCGAAGTAGAGAGGATATAAAATGTAGACTGGCAATGGCAAGGAAAGCGTTTCTGAAGAAGAGAAATTTGTTAACATCGAGTATACACTTAAGTGTCAGGAAGTCGTTTCTGACAGTATTTGTATGGAGTGTAGCCATGTATCTAAGCGAAAAATGGACAATAAACTGTTTAGTCAGCAAGAGAATAGAAGCTTTCGAAATGTGGTGCTACAGAAGAATGCTGAAGATTAGATGGGTAGATCACATAACTGATGAGGAGGTATTGAATAGAATTGGGGAGGAGTTTGTGGCACAACTTGACTAGAAGAAGGGATCGGTTGGTAGGATATGTTCTGAGGCATCTAGGGATCACAATTCAGTATTGGAGGGCAGCGTGGAGGGTAAAAATCTTAGAGGGAGACCAAGAGATGAATACACTAAGCAGATTCAGAAGGATGTAGGTTGCAGTAGGTACTCGGAGATGATGAATCTTACACAGGATAGAGTAGCATGGAGAGCTGCATCAAACCAGTCTCAGGACTGAAGACCACAACAACAACAAGAACATTGCGAGCTATACTGGTTGAAAACTCCTAAATAACACAGACATTGTTTGACAGAAACAACGACAGGCAATGATGGACGATGTGAAACGCAATACATATGTAATAGAGATGGGATGGCATATTTATAACAAAAAACGGTATAGATGTTGCCACATGGGGAAGTAGGATGGTTCAAATGGCTCTAAGCACTATGGGACTTAACATCTGAGGTCATCAGTCCCCTAGACTTAGAACTACTTAAACCTAACTGACCTAAGGACATCATACACATCCATGCCCGAGGCAGGATTCGAACCTGTGACTGCAGAAGCAGCGCGCTTCTGGACTCAAGCGCCTAGAACCGCTCGGCCACAGCCACAGGCAGAAAATAGGATGACAGACATAAGTGACGTTCGTGTTTGAGAAACAACATATATCTGTATAGGGCTCTCAGTAACTGATGTACCCTCCTCTGGCACTAATGTAATTTGGCACCTTTTATTCATGCTGGCTGCCAAACTGTTGTGTATTCCTAGGGGGATATTACTTTACTCCTCTGTCAAGGTGGCTTTCGGTTCTTGCACTGTTCGTGGTGGGGTGTTCGTTGAAAAACACGTCTGCCAAAATCATCCAAGGCGTGCTCTATAGTGTTTATGTCTGGGGAGTACGCAGGCCATTCCATATGTTCAGTATGTCCACATTCCAATGTACGCCTCAGCGGTACTGTGTAGGCTGGAGGTGCTGTCCATAAACAGAAAGTCGGAACTTACCGCACCCCTAAACAGGTGGACATGATGCAGAGTAATCTCTCTGCAGTAGCGCTGTGCTGTAACGGGACCTCGCGCGAAGATAAGCAGCAGTGTTCGGTCACTGTGCATAATAACTGTCCACACTTTAATGTTAGGCTATACCGATGGCGTTCATATACTTTCTGTCGTTTGTAACATGTTCACTAGCTGATGAGCAGAAACATTTGCCATAGTGAAGGGGGATTCGTCCGAGAACATCACTCTGGACCATAGTAGCTAACCCCAAGCAACATGCTCCCTGAACTTAAACTCTTTCTCGATGATGACGTGGTTGAAGTGGGACGCATTTAACAGGCTTCCATACACCCCAACCACCGGAAATGGTTCTGACAGAGGTACGTGTACCGTTAGCCGTTGTAAGGTCTGCAGCGATCTGCCTTAGAGTAAGATGCCTATTCCTTTTCGCCACTAGGGCAAAGTATCAATTCTCTTGCGTTGTGACGGTCCATCTACGGCCACTGGCATGATTCCGCATATCATTTCCATCTTCAACGTCCTTTTCTAGTCGCGATATCTTTTGTACACACCTGTTACTGTGCCCTAAGTGGTAACAGTTGACAGGCTTCGAATCGTCCAACTGCTCGTCCACGATCGTAAGCACTCAAATGATGTCTTTTAGACATGTTGCGATGCTACACGGTATGTCGCACTAATCGTTTCCACAACAACCTTCGCCAAAGACAGTACAGTATAAACTATCGAATGATGCAGAGCGCTCGTGCACAGGTTTCTTTGCAGTTAACACAACTCGTGCTCTATATTTCTTTTTACTATCATTGATGGGTTGTTCCGTAGCAACTGCCGGCTGTTACGTAGCAACTGGTAGTTGTTTCTTAGTAAGTGTCAGTTGTTCCTCAGCAAGAGACAGTTGTTCCTTAGCTACTGTCAAGGATCGTTATTTAGCTTAGAAGTAAATCCTAAGGGTCTTAATAAAGTTTCTTTTGGTACTGACTGAGGCGCAAATATATGCAAGGCATTGCAATTATTTCAGCATTGTGTATGCAATGCACTTGTTTTGAACACAGTCCTGAACATATTTTCGATGAAGATTACTTTGAAAATAAGTTTTCAGTGCTTTCTTTCACAATATATGTTACTAAAGATACAGTTCAATTCATGAAGAAATCTGGTAATGGGAATTCGATACAGGTAAGCTTGAAACAAGAAACGGACATTGGGTGGAACAGCTTTGTAGAACACTACAGTCTGTTGTTAGGTAGTTCGATAAAATTATGGAAATACTTGCAGAGAAGCACATCTATGAAAGCGTTACTGGTCACGACAAGTACACTTCAAAATAGCTTGTGACATTTTTAGAACCATTCAAAGATGCGATAGAGGTGCTCGAAGGCGAGAAGTGTCTCACAATCTGGCTGTTTTGTTACGGGAGCGTAAACCTCAACCGTGCGCGCGCCCTGATATCGATTTTGGTAGTCGATGAACCTGTTTGGTTGTGTTGCTAAGTTGTGATTCCCGAGCGACACCTCTGGCGGCACTACGCGAAGACGATGTAAGTGCGTGCACAGTTCGCAGCTGGGCTGTCTGCTCAGGGGGGCGTTGGCTGGAGGTCGCTAGCGTGTCAGCCGATGGATAGAGCCGTGACAGGAATCTTGGCTTGTACGGAGGTGTCGTGGTGGGTTGCTCCCTGTGTTTGGATCGCTCAGGATGACTTCGCTGATCATGCCTTGGTCTGCTGCAGAGCTGCGGTCTTACTCTGTCTGTGAGGTGACGAGGCCACACAATGCAGTTCGTTTTCGCCTTGGTAGAGCAGGACAACCAACGTCGTCCCCAATTGACTTCGGCCTAATACAGGAGCCATGGTAGCCAGCAGTTAATATGTTAGTGGCGCCGCGTGGAGTGGCTGCACAGTTAGAGGCGCCATGTCACGGATTGCACGGCCCCTCCCGCCGGTAGTTCGAGTCCTCCCTCCGACAGGTGGGTGTGTGTGTGTGTGTGTATGCGTGTTGTTCTTAGCATAACTTAGTTTAAGTAGTGTGTAAGTGTAGGGACCGATGACCTCAGCAGTTGGGTCCCTCAGGAATTCACACACATTTCAACATTTTGTTAGTGGCGTGTCAAATTTTTACTCTGTAACCGTTAGGTGTCGTTTGTTGTTGTTGCCCGATCATTCTACTGGTCGTAGTTCAGCCAATAAGTTAAAGGTGGCTCACCATCCTCAACATCATCAAGGCAAACGCTCATTTGATTGGACTTTTCGCTTTTCCACATTTTTGTGTTCTTGAGTTAATCACTTTGAGAGTTGGCAACACTCTCTTAAGATTTAAAGATTGGCTACAGCGCGCATACACAAGCTCTGGAATCTAAGATATTGTTGTCGCGCTTCGCAGCGCACGGATTAATTTGTGGCAGTTTGGAAGCCAGTGTAGGAACCCGCCTGCTGTGGTGCGCACGTGTGTTGGGCGAGGGGTCGTCGCCGAGCTGCCGTACTGCCGTGTCCGCCAGCAGCGACACAGGATTTGGTATTGAGTTGATATTTATTTTCACCGCGCTTATTAACTTAAAGAAAAGGGTCTGTGTCTGCGCGTAGCAGCAGACGGTAATTTTGATAATGATAGGAGTTAAATTCTTAAGGGAAACCATTGTTAGGCGAATAGATTAAGTATTGATTTTTGTCATTGATTTATTTTGTAATTGTCAGGGAATTGTTTCACTATGTATTTAATTGAGAAGTATTTCAGTCTGTCTCAAAAGTTTGATTAATTTGTAATATTGCTTTAATGCCACTGGAGGCAGATTTACATACGAAGCGATTATTCAAAGATCTTCTAGCGTTTTGTTAATTGAATGAGAGAGAATCGCTTTCAGAATATAGTTTTTGAAAAAAGGAATTACTTGTTTGGGTTATCATTTATCGAGTTTAGATTTGACCAATCCCTCTCTCTTGAATTATATGTAGTTGTAGTAAGCAGCAGCAGCCGCAGCAACAGCAGGAGCTGCCATACAGAACATGCATTGCACCGAGAATGAATAATAGGTTTTTTATGTTTTTGTTAAATAATGGAATGCAGCAAATCAAGCAGTGGCAGCACCAGGCCAAGTAAGTTATTTGTTGCGCACAGGACCAATTAAAAAAAAATAAAGTTTAGGCGATCTCTGTAATAGTAAAGTTAACAAGAGTACAAGCACGAGATTTTCAGTAGAAAACACGAGATAAGAAGATAGAGCTCGCGACTTTCAACTTTCACTCAAGTTTAAGACTTGTGCTCCATTCCCATGGTGGTTTGTGGGAAGCCTGTACGGTCTTTCAATTGCTATCTGAGTTTCGTTTTGAATCTATGTTTAAGAATACATATTGGCTCTGTACTCTCGTCACGATAGCAAGCAGGAACATCTTTACGTAATTTGTAAGTTTTTAGTCTGGTGTATCCATCTCTTTTATTTACAGCAAGTCGCAGTTTTACCTAGTAGTAATTTGCGCTATTGATGCTTGTATTTGGTAATCTAAAAATTAGCTGAACTGAATTTACGTATTTCCTTTAGTTAGTGTTTGAGCCCCAAAAGCGACTTCGTTGCATGTTCACGTGTTACTGTGCTTAGGGGGCTTGTTTATGGTTTGCCATTTCTTGCTACGTATATCTAGTTTGTATTCGGTATATTCTAGAAACTGTTCTGAGTTTAGCAACCACCCGGACTCCTAACAGTGCAAAAATAAATCATGAATTAAGGATGCTCCGCCTGTTTGCAAGTACACTAATTATTATTTTGCTTTAACAACTCAACAGGTTTTTTATTCACATTTTTCTTTTGCTTTGCATTGTTTGTGTCCTGTGGCTGCCAACTGAAATCAGGCACTGGTCCGAATTATTTCAACATGTCATCATTGTAGTATTTGCCGAGTCCTGAGCTGTGTCAAGTTTGTCTGTGTGTGCCAAACGTGTTCGTGTAGTTGAGCTGAACGTTTTCTCCTGTTACTTTCTTAATACTGTGTCTTGCTGTGTTGCTACGGATTGGTGCGCTTCCCACTATGCAGCTCAACTACACAAAAACACGTTTGGCAACAAAAAACTAACTTGTCACACTTCAGGACTACCCAAATACTATGTTGTACTAATTTAGATCTTGTGGCTGATTTAGATTGGCAACCACAGGACACACACAACGTAAAATAAAGAAAAAATAAAAGGAAAAAAAGCACCGATGTTGCATAGCTGTGGTGAAACATATTTGGGTCTTAAAATAAAACAATAAATTGTGTGCTGGCGAAAAGGCAGACCCATCTTTAATTCATTATTATTTTATGCAAGCTCGGGAACTGAGCTCAAAACTCCAATACGATAGTGAAACTGTCGTTAATAAATAAAAAGGTTAAGTTATATGCAGCAGTTTTAAGTTATATGCAGCAGTCTGTTACGTTCGCTACACGGAAATGCGTAATTAATTTCTCTATAAAGTATTATTATTAACATCCTGCTCTATCTGCTTCACAGACGCGTGCGGTTTGAGTCTTTTTCAAACGTCTGATTGTGTTACCTGTTTGTTTTATTAATGATCATAAAACATAATACTTCGTGTGAGTTACAGATGTGTGCGAAAAGTTCTCTTTTAAATAGTTTGGATTATTGGTTTCACTGTCTGCTTTTCGGGCGTGCATAGTTCGTTGTTCTTTTACAGTTTTGGGCATTATTGGTTTCACTCATTGGCTTTGATAACTTTTGAACGTACTGTAGGGTGTGCTTCGTGCCGATGCAGTTTGTTGCCTTTCTAAAATTATTTTCTTTTATGGTTGCACTATCTGCTTCACAGACCTGTATAGCACCTTAACTCTAGAACACTAACGGGTAGAAATGTTGCATTGTTATTAAACCATAAATTTTATTACTCCATATTTTATTCAAAGGAAGTTATAATTTATGGTTCATGCACTAGTTAATTACAGTTATAGTGTCTCCAGTGGTACATTACATACGAAATAAGTAAAAAAGTCTTGTTTTAAACCCTATAGTGACAATACCAAACTGGCGGGAAGCGTAGTACATCACACATTGATTTGTGTTATTACTTCACGAAGTATTTCTTGTCTGTTAGTGCCGACAGTTCTAAGCAAACGCCTCTGCTCTCGTCGTTAGGAAAATGTCGTCGGCCATTGCCTTGTCCGTGGTGAAAGGTAATGCCTGATGTGTTGTATTCTCAGCACACACTTGACCTCGTGTATCTCGAAATACTGAATTGTCGGACGATTTCCGAAATGGAATGTCCCATGCGTCTAGCTCCAACTTCCATTCCAAAGTCTGTTAATTCCCATCACGCGGCCAAAATAATGTCGGAAACTTTCAATATGAATCACTTGAGTACAAATGATAGTTCCACCAATTCACTGCCCTTTTATACCTTGTGTACACTATACTACCGCCATCTGTGTATGTGCATATCGCTATCCCATAACTTGTGTCACCTCAGTATACACAGTGACAAGTAAAACCGTCTTAATGATACTCCAATGCTAATAACATGGACGTACGCAGAAACGTCTTTCATACCACTAAACTACAGATGCAGATAACATTACGCAGATTTATATTTGAACGATTTTCGTAGAAAATTATAAATTACAAATCTAGAGATACAGAACAGATACCAAGCTGTATTAAAAAATACCACAGCACAAGTTTTCCCTTTCTCTTGTACCTCCACCATACCCCACTGTCCATCTCCTTCAGCTCCTCTCCCCATCTTTTCCCCCCTCCCTGTCCACCTCCTCCTCTCCCCTCTCCCTGTCAACCTCTTCACCCATTCGTCTCTTCCTCCCACCCTCACTGTTCATTTCCTCCTCCCCCTCTCACTGTCTATGTCCTCATCTCCTCTCTATCCATCTCCTCCTCTTTCCTCTATATGACCATCTAATTCTCCTTCCTCTCTTTGTCCAGACCCACTCTTTGCCCAACACCAATATCAATCCATGACATCCTGTCCCACTCTCTGCCCTTGTCCTCCTGTCTTCCACTCTGTCTATTTCCTGCTGCCCCTCCCTCTCTCTATCTGCTCCTCCCACTCTCATCCATATACTTCTCCCTTCTTTGTCCATCTGCTCCTTCCCCCTCTATCCATCTGCTGCTTTCCCCATCTCATTATTCACTCTAAGCCCATTTCCCTCTGCCCTTCTCTCTCTGCCTTTGCTCCTCCCACTTTCTGATTCCATCTGCTCCTCTCTCCTCTGTTCCTGTTCTCCTTCCTTCCTGTGTCCATCTGGTCCTTCACCTGTGTTCATCTGATCCATTCACCTTCCTCCATCTGCTCTTTCCCTCTCTGTCGATCTCATTATACCCTTCGAAGTCCATTTCCTTCCCCCCTCTTTTTCCTCCTCACACTCTCCAAGACTATCTCCTTTTCTCCCAACTCCCTGTCCATCTCCTCTTACCCCTCTATCTCGTCCTCACCCCCTGTAGTCCAGCTTCTCCTAGCACTCTTCCTGTTCATCTTCGCCTTCCCTGTCTATATGTCCATCTCCTTCCCTTTTCTTTCTCTGTCCTCCTCCTCCCCTTCTATCTGTCCATCTCCTCCACTGTCCACTCTGTGCCCATCTCCTTCTGACCCTCATCTTTCTGCCAATGTAATTCTACCCATCTGTCATTCCATCTTCTAATCCCCTCCTCCCTCTGTCTTTCTGCTCTTTCCCCTTTTGTCCATCTCATCCTCTCTCTTTAAGTTCATTTAGTTCTTTTCCTACTCCCACTCTTTCTCATCATCACTCCCTCTAAGCCCATCTCCTCCTCCCACACTCTCTGTCTGTCTGTCTCCTCCTCTTCCTCCTCTGTCCATTCCATCCTCCTCCCTGTCTTTGTCCTTTAATCCCTCCCCTTCTGTCCATCTCCTTCTCCCCGTATTTGTGTTCATCTGCTTCATCCCCTCTCATTTTAACCATTTCCTCCTCCTTTTTCTCTGTCCACAGTATCACCCTCACCCAGATATGAGGCTGCTGCTTCTTACCCCCACAGTATTTCTTTCCAGGTCATATAAGTACCAAGTCTGGCTGAAATTGATCCTTGGGTTTAGGGGCAGCTTTTTACCTTCAACTTTGCCCACATATGCACTTGTCACATACGTTTCACGTATACGTAATATATGTCACTCTCTAGCGAATTTCACCCTGCTCTTTCGGTATCACGCAGTTAAATGTTTATGACATCGTATCTGTAAAATCATGTGTCGTACAGTAATATACAGTCTGGTTATAATTAAACTTTCGTTACTTCAGCCAATGTAGATAGAGATCCATTTACTGTATGGTTGTCCAACTTTTTAGGAATGGTGTTCAAACTATTCTTTGCAGCATTTGCATTGTTAGTAGTATTAGTGTCATGAATTACCATTAGGAGCAGATATTGGTACAGCAACGTAGGGAGGAACTCGGACTCATAGGATCAAGGACATTCAGCGTGAGCGGCACAAGTTATTGTGATCTGCTTCGCCAACATGTGATCGCTGCTCTACGGGAGAGAGATGCTTTGGAGTCAGCTGTTCTGATGATACTGGATTGTAAGGCGTACCCAGGAGCAGATATAGACTCAGATCACAGTTTAGTAATGATGAAGAGTAGGCTGGGGTTTAAGACACTAGTCAGGAAGAATCAATACTCGAAACGTTCTCTAAGGCTATAGATACTGCGATAAGAAATAGCTCAGTAGGTAGGTCAGTTGAAGAGGAATGGGCATCTCTAAAAAAGGGCCATCACAGAAGGTGGAAACAAAAACAGAGGTACAAAGAAGATAGCTGCGAAGAAGTCGTGGGTAACAGAAGAAATACTTCAATTGATCGGTGAAAGAAGGAAGTACAAAAATATTCATGGAAATTAAGGAATACAGAAATACACGTCACTTTGGAATGAAATAAACAGGAAGTGCAAGGAAGCTAAGACGAAACGGCTGCACGAAGAATGTGAAGAAATCGCAAAAGAAATGATATTCGGAAGGGCTGACTCAGCATACAGGAAAGTCAAAACAACATTCGGTGAAATTAAAGACAAGTATAGTAACATTAAGGGTGCAATAGGAATCTCACTGTTAAACGCATAAACGCAGAGAATAGAGCGGGGAGGTGGAAAGATTACTTTGAAGGCCTCTTTTAGGGCCGGGGAGGGGGGGGGGGAGAAGATTTGTCTGATGTTATAGATGAAGAAACAGGAGTCTATGTAGAAGAAATACGGGATCCAGTGCTAGAGTTATAAGTTAAAAGAAACGACTATTTATGTTGGTATGTAGAGTGTATGAGTCTGGCGATGTATCATATGACGTTCGGAAAAATGTCATCCACACATTTCCGAAGACTACAAGAGCTGACTAGTGCGAGAACTACCGCGCAATAGCTTAACGGCTCATGCATCCAAGAATAATATACAGAAGAATGGCAAAGGAAATTGAAGACTGACGATGATCATTTTGCCTTAGGAAAGGTAAAGGCACCAGAAAGGAATTTCTGAACCAGTTGATAATGCAAGCAAGACTCAAGAAAAATCAAGACACATTAATATGATTTGTCGACCTGGGAAAAGCGTTCGACAATGTAAAATTTTGCAAGATGTTCGAAATTCTGAAGAAATAAGTGGAGAGCTGCAGGGAGAGACGGGTAATATACAGCATGTATAAGAGCCCAGAAAAAATAATAAGACTGACAGACCAAGAACGAAGTGCTCGGGTTAAGAAGGGTGTAAGACAGCGATGTAGTCTGTACATTGAAGTAGCAATGATGAAAAAAAAAGGAAAGATTCAGGAGTGGAATTAAATTTCAAGGTGAAAGGGTATCAATGTTAAGTTTCGCTGATGACTTGCTATCCTTAGTGACAGTGAAGAAGAATTACAGGATGTGTTGAATGGAATGAACAATCTCATGAGTATAGAATATGGACTGAGAGTAAATAGCAGAAAGATGAAAGTAATGAGAAGTAACAGAAATATGAACAGCGAGAAACTTAACCGAAGTCAAAAAGTAGGTGATGTTACGGAATTCTGCTACATAGGCAGCAAAATAACCCAGACGGACGGAGCAAGGAGGACATAAAAAGCAAACTAACTCTGGCAAGAAGAACATTCTTGGTCAAGAGAAGTCTACAAGTATCAAACATAGACCTTAATTTGAGGAAGAAATTTCTGAGAATGTACATTTGGAGTACAGCATTGTACGGTAGTGAAGCATGAACTATGGGAAAACTGGAACAGAAGAGAATGGAATCATTTAAGGTATGGTGCTACAGATGAACGTTGAAAATTAGGTGGACTGATAAAGTAAGGAACGAGGAGGCTCTGCACAGAATCGGAGAGGAAATGAATATACGGAAAACACTGACAAGAGGAAGGGGCAGGATGATAGGACTTCTATCAAGATATCAGGGAATAACTTCCATGGTACTAGAGGGAGATGTAGAGGGTAAAAACTGTAGAGGAAGACAAGGATCGGAATCCACCCAACAAATAATTGAGAACGTAGATTGTAAGTGCTGCTCTGACATGAAGAGGTTGGCAAAGGAAAGGAATTCATGGCGGGCCGCATCGATTCGATCCGAAGGTGATCAAAATAAAGAATAACAAAAAAACCTAATGCATAATGGAGCTACGCCTCACATTCCATAACACATTTAGGGAAAACCGAATCATTGGCCGATCGTTCCAAATTGCGCGGCCACCAAGGTCATCAGATTTAAACCTGTGTGATTTCCTCCTATGGGGTTACCTGCTTTATCAAAAGGACACGCGTTGCATGTTGAAGATGGGCAAAGCTAGGAAGGTGACCGACATTCCATCTGAGACGCTGCGAACAGCAGTAGAGCAATCTCTAGTGAAGTTCCAGGCTGTTGTGGGTACAGATGGTCGTCACATTGATAAACTTCTGTAACCTTGAATGTAAACACGGTACACAACTAACAGTTACGTTACCCTCTTATGTGGAAATTAAAATGTCTTTCTTTCAATGGTTTATTCGTTATTTCTCTTCCACTTCTCCTTACAAATGTTTCACTGTGCTACGATGACACAACTTTCGTTGAGGCCCTCTCGTGTAGCGAAAGGTAACTTATAATCCCGCTGCATTTTTGAAGGTACATTTAGTACTATTTGTAAGTACTGTCTACAAATACAGTTAGAAGTAAATAAGTAATAGTTCGAAACGACATACATGATGCGGCAGTTTTACTGCCTGAGCAATGGGAGTTGTCAGCGACAAAAACGTCGCAAGGGTTTGATGTTACGTATAAAGTTTGTAGAACTCACCCGTGGTGCATGAACTAGTAAGGGCGTAGCAGAGTTGTCACATTTTTTGTACCATTTGACGAGCAGCTAGACTATTTTACTGCGCGAGACGTCCTGTGGTTCACACTTTGCGAATTAGTTGGGATCATTGTGTACACACCCTCCAGAGTATTTGGGTGTACAGGGCATGAGAATAGATTAAAGGTATAGCACAGGTTGTACTGACGAGAGACCTCAACTGTAATTACAGAAGGCACCTTACAGCCAACCGATGTGTTCTCCACAAAGCTACCTTCATTATATAGCTGTCTTGAATGAACTGTGATAGAAGCCTGAACAACATGTGACTGACATACCGGGACATGTGTTGAAACTGTTACTGAAATGGCTAAGTACTAGCCGAAATCTAGATTTGCTTTAACAAAACCTGAAAGACAAGGACGACTGATTGCTGTGCTCCATCATTTTGAAAGGTGTCTAAAGTACCTGACACCATAGGCATATCAGAACAAACTGTTTAAGTGACTTCCACATGCTTGTACTTCTGAAGGAAATTCTGGGTGGAAAATCTTTTTAGTCCAGTGAAAAGGTAATTTGCAGACCTTCCAGAATCGTTCATTATGGTTGGAATATGGTCACTGGAAAAACGTTGGGCAAAGCGCGTTGTCCAAAAACAGGGCTACTTCAAAAATAAGTGATTTGATTATTAAGGTACAACATTTTACAAGTAGAATAACGACTTTAATCTGGTCACTGTAAGTTACTTGTAAATTCCGCAAAAGAAGGTCTAATCTAAGTAGCTGTTTTAGCTGTTTCAGATTTTATTTATTGCCTAAATAAGTAAAACAGACAAATGGAATTGTCCAGATTCAAACTAATTACTTTATGTAGACGAGGCCAGATTGTAGACTGTTAGAAAAGCTAACCTTACCTAGTCATGAAGCTTGTACTATTAAGATACTAATTACACATTATTGTATCAGAAAGCTAAGGATACTACACTGAACTCCTTCGTACATGTACTACCAAAATTCACTGCACATTCATTCTTTATATCTATATTTTTCACCCTCTGCTGCTGGGGGGCTCCGAATTGTACCGTGTAACAGGACGGTGTGTAACGTAACTAAGTCGTTGCGTGAGAAACAGTGTGCTGTAACCGAGCCTCGAATTCGAAGAGTTCGTCCACACTTGGAGTAACCCTTCCCTCCTTTTTCATGACAGTGCTAGGCCACGTACAAGAGCTGCGACATCTGCAGTAAACTGTCACCTTGGATCCACTGTCAACGGTCATCTTCTACAATGTCCTGAGTTGGCTCCATCCGATCTTCATGTGTTTCCAAAACATAAAGAGGATTTGTCTTTGATAGTGACGAAATGTTGCAGGCAGACGTGAGGTCGTGGCTCCATAAAAAAAATCTAACTGTACAGTGACGGCAGGCCTAGTGGCCGAGCAGTTCTAGGCACTACAGGATGGAACCGCGCGACCGCTACGGTCGAATCCTGCCGCGGGCATGGCTGTGTGTGATGTCCTTAGGTTAGTTAGGTTAAAGTAGTTCTAAGTCTAGGGGACAGATGACCTCAGATGTTAAGTCCCATAGTGCTCAGAGCCATTTGAACCATTTTTTCTCCCTTTTGAGTAGAACACACATTTCGTTGCACTAGGTTTCCCTTAAAATCCCCTAACTCCTCTCTGTACTCATTCTCAAGAATGCAGGCACCGTCCCATTGCACAGGCGTACATATCAGCTATCCATTGGCTGCAGTTAGTTTTCCATTTGACACGTCTGCAACTGACCTCAAGAAGACTTCCCATAAAATCTAAGGAAGAAAGCAATGGTAGATTATGTGCTGCGTCATAAGGAATTTTTTAACAGCCTTAAAAAAAGAGTTGCGCGTTCTTGTAGCGCTTACAATTTTGTAAAGTTGTTGCGTGTAGTAAAACAACTTTACAATCAAAGAGCCCTTAAGTGAGTATACTATAGTTTTATGGACGGAAGGATGCGAAAAGAAGGATAGCCTAAATACAATAAGGATGCATACATTTATTTCATTCTGGTGTTGTTACTGTGTAAACAACTAGGAAACGAAATCAATTAAATTAGCTACACTCCTTATGCACTCATAAAGTGTGGATGTATCTGACAACAGCTTTGTATAGTAATGCTCATAGGAAACAGTTGTCGTTGCTACGTGTCGCCCCGTGGCCGAGATGGCTGTGGTGACTACAGGTCATTGTAGTCGAGGGTGCCCTCGGCGAACTTCCTGATGAAGTCGGCGTGTCGTTCCGGCTTCATGATGGACGCCCGCACCGCAGGGTCTTCCTTCATGGCCTCTCCCCAAGCCAGCTGTGAACAAAACGCACATCACAGCGTAACAAGATTTTCTGCAGAGAAACTGTCTTCTATGAAAGGAGACCACTTTGGAGTAAGATAGGTTAAAGTATTCCAAAATTACGTTTTCATATCGCATTTGGAAACAATTTCATTGAATATATAGTGACCGTGATCGAAGAAAAATAATAGTTTTGAAGTTCAAAATGACAATATGGCGTCGCTCTCACACCTCCAACAATGACGTAAATGTTTAAAAAACTTAGTCCATAAACTCTGTGATTTGCATATCTTACTCTCCAGAACGTTTTCCTCTAAAATTTAAAAAAAGAAAAAAATGGCAATGTATTGTTCGATGATGCAGGATCTCCTCAACGTTTTACCAACCATCTTTTGTGTAAAAAACCCTCTCCAATAAACAAATCACTCAAGCGCAAAAGTCCGGAATCACAGGGATAACATATTAGCTAAAAGTTTCAGTTGTGTTCAAAGAACAGTTATACCCAGGCAACAGTTATACCCAGAAAAGCTCTACAATATCTTGAATGCAAAACACCGATTTATCATGATGATAATACTAAGAGGGTGTGCTGAAGAGGAATACCTCCGAATTTTTAATGTGAAAACTCTTTAAAACTTTTTAAATAAACCAAGGTTACTAACATTCCACATCTTTACTCATTATGTCTAACCGTTTATTTCTCAACGTAGTAATCCTGGAGACGAACACATTTCTAGCAATGAGAGACCAGTTTGTTGATGCCATCGCTGTAGAATGTTTGAGTCATACGTTTGTATCTGTACTCCCCATGCCATCGTACGATGTGTGATGGCAGCTACGTGATGTACCAGGATCATCGTTTACCATTCGCCTAAGCTACGCTGAAAGAAAATCTGGTGAGGCCCCCCATGATACTCGCTACACACTACTGAACCTAAATTATCCTAAGGACAAACACACACATCCATGCCCGAGGGAGGACTCGATTCTCCGCCGGGACCAGCCGCACAGTCTATGACTGCAGCAGCGTAGACCGCACGGTTAATCCCGCGCGGCGTTTCGATAGAAATACATTTT
The DNA here is from genome assembly GCF_023864275.1 of Schistocerca cancellata. Classification (NCBI taxonomy): domain Eukaryota; kingdom Metazoa; phylum Arthropoda; class Insecta; order Orthoptera; family Acrididae; genus Schistocerca; species Schistocerca cancellata. Next base: position 826,798,630 of record NC_064626.1, read on the forward strand.
TTCATTCGTTATCGGGTATCTTCAGATCACACAGATAAAGCAGATCATCACTCATCAAAACAATGAGAACATCACATTGTCAATGTAAGACTGGTCCGCTTTTAGATTATCGCACTGTATTATAACGGTAGTACAATGCGCGGGATGTTGGAAAAGCCCCAAAGTTTAAGAACATAAATAACATTATAGTGCAAAAAATCGATGTCGTAATAGTATTGCATTTGTACACTTCATGTGCATTGATCATTTTAATTTAAACAATAGTTCTAAAAAGAATAATATTTCTTTCTTTCTTTCCACGTTCATCTGATGTATATACACTCCTGGAAATGGAAAAAAGAACACATTGACACCGGTGTGTCAGACCCACCATACTTGCTCCGGACACTGCGAGAGGGCTGTACAAGCAATGATCACACGCACGGCACAGCGGACACACCAGGAACCGCGGTGTTGGCCGTCGAATGGCGCTAGCTGCGCAGCATTTGTGCACCGCCGCCGTCAGTGTCAGCCAGTTTGCCGTGGCATACGGAGCTCCATCGCAGTCTTTAACACTGGTAGCATGCCGCGACAGCGTGGACGTGAACCGTATGTGCAGTTGACGGACTTTGAGCGAGGGCGTATAGTGGGCATGCGGGAGGCCGGGTGGACGTCCTGCCGAATTGCTCAACACGTGGGGCGTGAGGTCTCCACATTACATCGATGTTGTCGCCAGTGGTCGGCGGAAGGTACACGTGCCCGTCGACCTGGGACCGGACCGCAGCGACGCACGGATGCACGCCAAGGCCGTAGGATCCTACGCAGTGCCGTAGGGGACCGCACCACCACTTCCCAGCAAATTAGGGACACTGTTGCTCCTGGGGTATCGGCGAGGACCATTCGCAACCGTCTCCATGAAGCTGGGCTACGGTCCCGCACACCGTTAGGCCGTCTTCCGCTCACGCCCCAACATCGTGCAGCCCGCCTCCAGTGCTGTCGCGACAGGCGTGAATGGAGGGACGAATGGAGACGTGTCGTCTTCAGTGATGAGAGTCGCTTCTGCCTTGGTGCCAATGATGGTCGTATGCGTGTTTGGCGCCGTGCAGGTGAGCGCCACAATCAGGACTGCATACGACCGAGGCACACAGGGCCAACACCCGGCATCATGGTGTGGGGAGCGATCTCCTACACTGGCCGTACACCACTGGTGATCGTCGGGGGGACACTGAATAGTGCACGGTACATCCAAACCGTCATCGAACCCATCGTTCTACCATTCCTAGACCGGCAAGGGAACTTGCTGTTCCAACAGGACAATGCACGTCCGCATGTATCCCGTGCCACCCAACGTGCTCTAGAAGGTGTAAGTCAACTACCCTGGCCAGCAAGATCTCCGGATCTGTCCCCCATTGAGCATGTTTGGGACTGGATGAAGCGTCGTCTCACGCGGTCTACACGTCCAGCACGAACGCTGGTCCAACTGAGGCGCCATGTGGAAATGGCATGGCAAGCCGTTCCACAGGACTACATCCAGCATCTCTACGATCGTCTCCGTGGGAGAATAGCAGCCTGCATTGCTGCGAAAGGTGGATATACACTGTACTAGTGCCGACATTGTGCATGCTCTGTTGCCTGTGTCTATGTGCCTGTGGTTCTGTCAGTGTGATCATGTGATGTATCTGACCCCAGGAATGTGTCAATAAAGTTTCCCCTTCCTGGGACAATGAATTCACGGTGTTCTTATTTCAATTTCCAGGAGTGTATATCTATCTATTGGTTCTGTCAAATGTAACTTTTCCTACATTATTTCATGTTTATTCCAAATCAGAAACATGTTCTTCATCGGAACATTCACCAAATATTGTAACCATATGAGTTAGACAGTTTCTTTACGCATTTCACACAGAATTTCTTTTTTGTTTTCACGTCTGTACTTCTTGGGCACTTTGTTCATCCTCCTTTCGTGTTTCCTTTGTAGTACACATTTCTGTTTGCAACCACTATTCTTCCTGCTGAAAATCCTTGGTTTTCATTTTAGTGTGTTGCCATATTAGCCACTTTCTGGTACATGGATTGAGGTAGAGATGTCATTTCTGCTCTGTTGTGTATAACTGGTTGGATTAGCTGAACTCTTAGTTCTCGTAGGAATAGTCTTCTGCCATATTATCAGGCTCATTATTTCTGCTAAATATTATTTGAGAACTTACGTCAGAAATATCCAGGATACGAAAAAATATTGCACTGGGCCAGCGTCTTGTTTTTCTTGACGTGGAACTGATGGTGCACATTTCATTTACTGTACCGAAACTTGTTTTTGTGGAATTTTACATTGTGATAATGTCAAGGCTTCTTTTTTTTCTCCTGTGCTGGCGTGGATTTTATTATCGAAGTGCGTAGATAAAAGGAGTTTAAGGTTTCTGTTCTTTTCGTACATACTCGACGACTGTCGAGTGCTTTTGAAATCCAAATAAGCTAACGTTTATTTCACGTTGCTTCATATTCAGAAATTCAGGAGGAAGTTCAGGTTTATTTTTACAAACCGTTGCAGCCAAAGAAGTTTTCTTCAGCAGGAGCTGTTTAGACAAGCTGCAACTAGTAAACCAACTGTCCGCCGTTATATTACGGCCATACCCCTCAGTTCTCTTGCTCAGGCTAGTTACCACATCTTGCGGCGAGTATATCTCCAAAGCATGGGCGCAAGAAGTCCTGGCATCAGAGAATGTTAGAATTTTCAGACCATACTTCGGTGGCTTGCTTGGAATACACTGGCTAAAACTACACTTCCGTTTGAAAGCGACTAACTTTTCATTTACTGAGGTATATTCAGAGACTGTGTAGTTCTTGTTGAAGTTCACCTACAACAGTTAAAATAATTCCGTAATAAATGCAAGCTTATCTATTTTATTTCTGTCTTGCCAGTAAGTTTATGTATTTTCTTTTCATATTGCCTGCTTGAATATCATCGAACAGTATGCATGTCAACAGTAACAGCGACCGCAAACTCATCGTGGTGTGAAATACCTGTTTCATAACCATTTGTTTCCCACATGTACCTAGAGTGATAAAAACTGACCAAAGTAACTCAACAAAAGCCTTAATTTCAGTCTCGTCTGTGTCTTTGGCGCTTCGTTTCAGGGCAAAATTCCACGAAAACTTATTATGAATTCGTAGACATCAGTTCATCCACATATACGTAAGTGCATTATAACGACGTTAGTGTATCCACATTTTTTCGAACATGCCTTCATAAAAAGCAACTGGAAGCATTCTAATATCGATTTCATAACTCTTGCTGCACCTATAATAGCTGTGAGGTGAATTATAGGATTCTGAGGTCGTGTCCTTAAATTTCTTGATGGAGGGTTCTTTATCGATTTCTTCGATTTTTGTCCCCAAGTTCACATTATATTCAAAACTTATTTCATTATCGTCACCATCTGTCTCTTTATCAGTGGCATATTCCAGTTTTCGCACTCATCAAATGATTCTGAATCTGATTTATCTTACGTTTCTTCTGCTTCTACTTCCAATAGTTTCGGTATTCGTCTTTCGTTTTCTTCATACGTACAATCTACACTGTAGATGACTTGTTACTATACAGTGGCAGAAAACAAACCGACTCCAACACTTTTATTTCACTTGGAAAGCAATTAGATTAGCGGTGCTAGAGGATAATGGATTCACTTAAAATAACATGAAATTCGGCAACAGATTTTTTTTAAAAAAAATGGACATTGTGTGTTATTTTGATTTTTGTTTCATTGGGACTGATGTGAGATGTCCTGTACACCTCAGTGTATATTTTTGCCAACTGAACAACAATCATAACTGAAATTTAATATATTCTAATTGAATTATTTACATAACAGTCAGAAAGCTAACAGAGTTTTAAACAATGATGAAAATTTGAAGTAATAATACGAACGATTTTTAATTGTAGGCCCGAGCACATCGAGCCAGCAGTAAATAGTTACGATATGATGTATTTTCGTTTCTGTAGCAGCTGAAGGTGAAACATCACGAGACCATCTAAAACAATATATTCGTCACGCAGTTAATTTTCACACCTTTTACGGCTTTTTTCGCTACTAACTTTTTCTACAATACTTTCGTTAAATAAATGGTGCCTTCTATAAACACGTTAAATAAATTGCAATAAGATGGGGACGTTCTTGTCAGATACTTCTTCTGCTGTAACTCATTTCTGAACACCGATATGTCGGCCGGGGTGGCCGAGCGGTTCTAGGCGCTACAGTCTGGAACCGCGCGACCGCTATGGTCGCAGGTTCGAATCCTGCTTCGGGCATGGATGTGTGTGATGTCCTTAGGTTAGTTAGGTTTAAGCAGTTCTAAGTTTTAGCGGAGTGATGACTTCAGAAGTTAAGTCCCATGGTGCTCAGAGCCATTCGAACACCGATATGTCTACTTCCACTCTTTGTTTTTGTATAAATTGTTAATGAAAGCTATATATCTTTGTCCATTTGTTTCAAACAGTACCATGCAGGTCTTTTCTAGGTCAGTGGGTGTTGCATATGTATTTCTATTGAACTACAGTACTATTTCTAAAAATGTAACGTCTCTATTTATTAGGGTTTCCATAAAATTGATCTTCTCGTAAATGGGGATTAGTCTTAGCTTCAAAACTTTAACATTCTTTTATAAGAAAGTGAGGTGGCCAAGGTTTTACAATTTGAGCAACCACAAGCATTTTTTAAAGGTGCGGTATTTGTTGCACATTTGTTACATTCCACTAATTATCATAGTCGATTCAGGTAATCTCACACAGCTGTTTCACTGGCATTCTTTGACAAATCGTCAGAAGTACCAAGCGTTTCAGATGTTTTGTTGGTGCTGATGAAGATATTGTTGAATTGAAGGTCCGACTAATTTGCTTTCCATTTCTACGATACTTGTGTGAGCTTAAACATATGCAATACTTCGCTATATGATAACTTTCTATGTATTGTTTTCATTTTGTGTGTCACTTTTAAACATCAACGAGAACTTAGTGTGACTGCCTATTCTTCTGTCTTCGACAGCTCTTGTTATCACAGGTGGCGAAAATGAGTGGAGCTTTTTTCACTTTCCGGTCGTGGTAAAAGTTAGCAAGGCTCCGGGATTTCAATCTAATCTCCTGTTCAGTGTCCGACCGTGTCAGGCTTCAGCGAAGTTCCCACTTGCAGCAGGTCCCTGATTTGTTTGGATACTGGGAAAGGTTGGAGGATATCGCAACAGAAAGGAGAGTAGCATAATTATTAGTTTATTCTGAAAGCAGAATCCATCCAATGATAATATATTTAGCCGAGGGCGGCATTCACAGATGTTATGCATGAAAAATGACAGACCATATGTACTGAAGCCTTAGCAGTAGAGTAGAGTAGTGTGACGGATGGGAAGATTCCGGTGAATCTAACCAAATGGCTGGCGGCTTTGGTTTGCGGTTGTGGCACGAGTTACTTGGTCTCGCCGAGGGAATGAAGCGGCGATCGCATACTAACGACACTGATGCGTTCTGTTCACTGTAATGGGCAGCTAAGCTGTTGCTAACAGCAAGACGCTAGCCGCCTGTAACAACATGTGTCCGCAAAGGTAAGAAAATTGCAGCTGCCGGTCCAGCCGAAAGCTCACAGTGAATGGCCGGGACAAGGCGTCGGCAATACATTTCATTTCATGGCTTGGTCTGCTCCACACTCCTGTAGGATTCCTACTTCAAACATACGGTCCAGTGATGTTCATGTGACTACCGTCAATGTTCGACGTCAAAGTGCAATAAACACTCACAGATGGCAGCACTAGCAGCGTGTCAGAGGGGGCGGGGCAGGGGGCACTCGGAAAACAGTGTAGTCGTCGTAGTAATGCGAAAACGGAGAGATCTATCTGATGTTCAAAAGGGCTTGGTCATTAGCTTTTGGACCAAGGGCAGATACATTTCCGATATGGCTAAGTTTGAAAACAGTTCGCGTGCCACGGTTACGGTACACAAAGCGTGGCAAAATGGCGCTATCCAAAACCGGCGCTGAGGTAACGGTGGTGCATCACAGTCTGTAGATGGCAGGGATGTGCACAGGCGGACGGACGTACAGCTGTTGAGCAACTAATAGATAATATGAACCAAGGGGCTACCAACGGTGTCTCCTCAACGGCCGTTCAGTGTGTTGCTCCGTATGGGCCTCCGCAGCAGGATTCTGGTTTATGCACCCATGATGACTGCTGTTCATCACTGACGATACCGCAACTGGACGACCACTGAGTGGCAACAGGTGGCTTTTCCAGATGAATCACGTGTTACGCTCCAACGGACAGTTGGCCGTTTTCGTGTACGGCGTGAAACATCTGACAGCTGTAAGTAGGCTGTTTAGGTCTTCTTATTGGTAACGCCACGTAGCGCTCTGTATGAATATCACTGGCTGTGCTGTGTGCAGTCTGTGGCTAGTTTGCATTGTTGTCTGCCATTGTAGTGTTGGGCAGCTGGATGTTAACAGCGCGTAGCGTTGCGCAGTTGGAGGTGAGCCGCCAGCAGTGGCGGATGTGGGGAGAGAAATGGCGGAGATTTGAAATTTGTAAGACTGGATGTCATGAACTGCTACGTATATTATGATTTTTCAACACTATTAAGGTAAATACATTGTTTGTTCTCTATTAAAATCTTTCATTTGCTAACTATGCCTATCAGTAGTTACTGCCTTCCGTAGTTTGAATCTTTTATTTAGCTGGCAGTAGTGGCGCTCGCTGTACTGCAGTAGTTCGAGTAACGAAGATTTTTGTGAGGTAAGTGATTTGTGAAAGGCATAGGTTAATGTTAGTCAGGGCCATTCTTTTGTAGGGTTGTAGGGATTATTGAAAGTCGATTGCGTTGCGCTAAAAATATTGTGTGTCACTTTAGTGAATGTTTGAGTACGTTCAGTTTTGATCAGCTGTTTGAAAAGCCAATAATGTAAGAGGTTTATCAGCACGGTAATTCATAAATTTTTCTAAGGGGACGTTTCACAGCAAACATCCTGCAACAATAGTCGGAAGAGTCTAAGCCGGAGGTCATTCTCTGGCTGATCTCGCCATTCTGAAAAGCACGATGGATCAACCCAAGTACGCATCTATGCCTGGGGACCATTCCCACCCCTACACGGAGTTTGCTTTTCCTCGACATCCTGGCATCTATATGCAGGACAATGCAACGTGTCACACAGTTCACAGTGTACGTGCGATGTTCGAAGAGCACCAGTTTACCGTACTTGCCGTACTCCACTGGATGTACTACTCGGATGTAAACCCATTCGAGAATCTGTATGACCACCTCGATCGGGCTGTTCGCGGCATGGATTCTCACCGAGAAGACTAGCGCAGCTGGTGACAGCAGTGGGCTCATCCCTGTTGCTACTTCCAGAACCTCGGTGACACTCTTCTTCCACGTCTTGCAGCGATCCACGCAGCAAAAGGTGGTTAAACAAGCTTTCGAAACGTGGTCACATTAATGTGACTGGGCAGTGAACGAGGGAGAGCAGTGACCAGGGCCTTCCTGCAGAGACACAGCGGTTGACCATGTCTTTTTGTCGACACAGGTTTCCTTTTCTGGCTGAGCTCCAACCGTCAGAAAGGTGGTTCCAATGGTACTCCTAAGCGTTCATCAGGATAGAGGAAGATTGTTTAAAATTTGGTCTGTCGTTTTGAGTAAATTATCAACTCCTCTCTAAATGACATCAGCCGAAATCTGTTTTCAGATGTTTGTTGCTCAGTATGTTAGGAGTCATTATCGTAAAGTTTTTTTCTCTCGAAAACTTGGTTGATAGTTTAACCCGCGACTGTAATTTCTAGGAAATTGAAATAAAACTCATAGCGAAATTATGGATACACCGGTAAGTTTTTCACCATTAAATGCTCCTGGATCTGTCACCTAATCGATTGCTTATTATTTCCTATTTGACTCTTTCTTTGTTTGCGACCTTGTGCGTCCGTAGACTCGTGCATATCGTCACGTAACGATACCGGAAAGGTCAGTTGTGTTACATACGGTGCTACAAGTTCGACATTTAAATTTTGGTGATTCAATAATTTTTCGGCAGCCTTGTATATTCCTGCTTTTCTCGTTACTTTAGGTGATTACTTATCTGGCTCAGCTTGTTAATTTTTTCATGTCGCTGTTGTTGATCGATTGGCTCTTAATTTTTTTGAATCTGTTCCCACTCGATATAATTAATACGAGAAATTGAGTCTACGGCTGATATCGAGATTGTTTTCAGTATGTTTCGTCACTCACCAGTTGTGGAAACTCCTCTGTGGGGAATTTGAGCTGCGGGTACATGGTCCGTATGGCCTCGCAGCGCTCTGCCCACGGCCATATCATATAGTCCAGCATGCCAGGGCGTTCCCCTGAAAGACAAGTGTGCTCTTTAGAACGGTATATGTACAGCGAAAATGACCAGTAAAAGTGGAACAGATGTACTACACAGTTTACAGCTAGAAAACTTAGCGAATTCGTTACTGTGTAACTGGGAGCGCTTAATTTCTAAAATTTTAGACGCCAGAACGCGCCTCTTGAAGTATACAACTTCTGATCCCCTCCGAGCCATAAAAATCTTAGTTTGACACACATTTAGTACCTTGCTCCACGTTCTTTCCCGTCGCATCAGCTTGATCAACGATTGTTACGTTCGCCGGTGCGGGCGTAGTGGAAAATTATAGTTACGTTGTAATGTAATACACTAATACACGTGTACTATTTTAGATAAACAATGCCGATGTGTTCCAGTGACTTGTAGAAAAAAGGACATTCCTTGAGAAGTAACTGCCGGCCGGAGTGGCCGAGCGGTTAAAGGCGCTACAGTCTGGAACCAAACAACCGCTACGGTCGCAGGTTCGAATCCTGCCTCGGGCATGGATGTGTGTGATGTCCTTAGGTTAGTTAGGTTTAAGTAGTTCTAAGTTCTAGGGGACTTACGACCACAGCAGTTGCGTCCCATAGTGCTCAGAGCCATTTGAGAAGTAACTACAGTGCTGGTAGAATTCACAACGAGTCGCCGGGTAGAACGTTTGGGGTTTACAATTTTTGCAATGAGCAATTTTATTTATTACGGCAATACGTTTTGGAAAGGTTACTACTGTAGTCACAGAACTTAGTTCAGAAAAGTCTGCACTCTAAATCCTATTAAACAGTAATTCCTTCTAACTTCATAATAAAATTATCAGGAAAGTTAACCTCATATTGTTTTGCCTGCTAACTGTTACTATTATCCAGAACCGTTTTGTTCTGTTTATCAGGAGACCCACCTGGATCCAGAGTGATTCGCCAATCAGTGTATTACCGAAGTGATTAGTTAAAAATTCTGTCTTTCTTGTGGCTCGTTTCATTTCAGTTTTCGGTTACATGATATATTCAACGACCTCACATATTTACAGACAGAAAGACATATCAGTGTCAGATTGCAGCATATACAGCACACAATTAATGAAATATTATCATTGCTCTTGATTCCTCCCGTGTTGTGCTGCGACTTGGATGTGACATCATGCGCAGAGAACACTACGTGGCGCATCTGTCAGTGTGATGAGTTCTAAGTTATCTTTAATTGTTCTTCTTCGAATACAGTCGTCTTTTAGTTTTGTTCTCGTGATCTCGCTACTCCGTACCACAGCCGTGCGCAAACGTACTCATCTTGACTCCGTATCCAGGCAAGGTGATGCTGTAAGAGTGTGCGTCACTTCACTACCTACAAGTGTTAAATCACGGACGCGTCTTCAAAGATACTCTTCTTTATTTGCGAATTTAGATTTTCTCGGCGAATCTCGATGATGGGGTCTTCTCGGTTTATAAGCCGAGTCAAGGCGTCATCCTGCGGGAACATTTCAACAAGTTTCCTACTTCTGATCTTCAAGCGAAGACACAAATAGGAAACTTGTTGCAATGTTGGCGCACAACGACCCTTTGACTCAGCTGAGAACCCGCGAAGACTTCATCAAGTCTCCTTTATTTTTCCAACTATTTACATCAATTATGAAGACAGATCAAACAAACACATTGATCAATATGTCCGACCACATCAAACTCGAGTTAGGATCGAAGATTTACAGTCTTCATTTGTCTTGAGTGTTTACACCGTAGTATATCCGTTTTCTCTGAGGTGTTCATGACACCTCCAGGGGGCGTCACCACCAAATAAACGCCCACGCTCATGAAAGTGCTATCGCGCTCATCACGCCGCGCCCTGCTCCTGCGGTGTTACGTCACTGCAGACGCACCATCTGCACAGATTACAGATTGGAGTGCGCACAGTGGCTTGAACCAACTACATAAAATGTTTATGAGAGACACGACCATCTTTCACCAGCACGAGCATTTTCAGTAGAACATAGGTCATTGCCGCGAGTAACCCATGATACACTACATATTCCCCCACTGAAACGAAAGACGTCATGCAAAACTCCTTTAACACACTCGCTACAATTGAATGTACCATACGTGGTATCCTATTACAATTTTTTATCCGTATCATTTATCCTTACTAAATAAATGGAATGTTTTCTTTAAATGTTCATATATGATTATTTATTTTGGCTCGAAGAGTTAACATGAAAGTTGTCTCTAGTTGTTAAGCATAAAATGGTGTTCGTGCTCTGTCGTTACACATTGCGAAACATTATGCTCTTAATGATAAGAGCGTGGGATGTGTTTTCTTCATTTAAATTGAAGTACATTGTTAGTTAACATGCTTAATTTCATCCTTAATTGCCCACATCTTATATTTGCATACGTAAATGTACACAGCAGTTTACCACCCATTGGTATCTGGGTAAGTTTGTTTGCTCCCAGTTAGTTTGGATACTACTTCAACAAAGTGATCAATTGTCATACAACACGTCTTCTTCGACCTCAGTAATTAAGTTCAGCCCTTTCTATCGGCAGATACTGTACAACCATTTTTTCTTTCGGATGAAGTGTCCCCCATTCATTCCCTGCTAAAATCGGTTTATGTTATCCCTCTGTGGATTCACCTGACCGAAGGACTAGGACTCTCTATTTGATATACCTATCCCCAGACTCCTCTACACATGCGGTACAAGCCATTTCTTTCTTGAATGCACCTAACCTCAGGCGTAGGAGAGCCTCTCTATACGCCTGCCTACCCATTTCAAGTCACTCAACCAACCCAAAGCAGGATGCACTTCACCCTATACAATCTGTCTGCACAATACCTCAGTTTCATTTCTCACATCCTGATAGGAACGGGTTCCTTCACTTCTCACGTGTCTTTACCCCAGGTTTAAAGCATATAGCACCAACTTCTTGTACAAAATTCCTTTAACCTACACATTTGTTACTGTACAAAGACACACCTGCGTTAACTTTGGCTGACGATATTACCACGTCCATTTCCTTTTCCACCACTATGTTTGTATTCAAAATTATCTAAGCCAACAAATACTACTCAAGTTCCACAAGACATAACAAAGCGAGGACTAAAACTGCCATTTTCATTCTTTGAAGCCTCAACGAATTTTATATGATGATAAAATCTGCTAAAGTAGTCGAGAAAACTCCAGTGTCACTTATTTTATAAAACACTTGTTAAATGCTTTACGGTTTTCCTTCGTTACTTCATTGTTCTGTTCCACAAATAATCTAAACCATTTCGGTGCTTCCGCTGACATTTTTATTGTCCACACAGGCATAGGCTACAATTTAATTTGTCCAGTTAGGAGTTCAGTTAGTTTCTTCACTAGGAAACATCAATAACTATTCCTGTAAATTCCTGTACACACAAAAAGAGACTAATTAAAAAAAAAACTACTGTCGCAAGGTCCACCAGCTGCTATCCCGTCGTTACTCTTCCTCGCCAACCCGGCCCAACTCTTCCGTGGCGTAACTGATACGTAGGTGCGTGTCGCTTGAATAATGTTTTGTATACACGCACAACCGTTGTTTTAATTAGTGTAGACGACCACGATTATTTATTTTTGGTTATGAAACTTTCCGATTTTCTTCTTGTTATTTAGAATATTGTTACCTTGTTTTCGTTAGATAGCTTTATTGGGCACTACACAGCGTGTTCTCACTCGAAGCGCGAAAGGATAGGCATGCATATTCAAATACAGAGATACGTAAACAGGAAGAATACGACGTTGCAGTCGGCAACGCCAAGTGTCTGTCGCAGTTTTTAGAATGGTTACTGCTGCTACAATGGCAGGTTATCAAGATTTAAGTGCGTTTCAACGTGGAGTTATAGTCGGCACACGAGCGAAAGGACACAGCATCTCCCAGGTAGCGATGAAGTTCGGATTTTCTCGTACGACCTTTTCACGAGAGTGCCGTGAATATCAAGAATCCGGTAAAACATCAAATCTTCGACATTGCTGCGGTCGGAAAAAGATCCTGCTAGAACGGAACCAACGACGACCCAGAGAATCGTTCAACGTGACACAAATGCAGCCCTTCCGCATATTGCTACAGATTTCAATGCTGGGTCATCAAGAAGTGTCAGCGCGCGAACCATTCAACGAAACATTAACAATATGGGCTTTCGGAACCCGAAGGCCTACTCGTGTACCCTCGATGACTGCGCGATACAAAACTTTACGCCTCGCCTGGGCCCGTCAACTGCGACATTGGACTGCTGATGACTGGAAACGTGTTGCCTGGTTGGACGAGTCTCGTTTCAAATTGTATCGAGCGGGTGGACGTGTATGGGTATGGAGGCAATCCTGTGAATCCATGGACTCTGCATGTCAGCAGGGGACTGTTGAAGCTGGTGGAGGCCTTGTAATGGTGTGGGGCTTGTGCAGTTGGAGTGATGTGGGACCTGTCTAGATGCAACTCTGACAGGTGACATGTACGTAAGCATCCGTTTTGATCAGCTGCTTCCGTTCATGGCCATTGTGCATTTCTACCGACTTGGGAAATTCCAACAGGACAATGCAACACCCCCACACGTCCAGAATTGCTACAGTGGCTTCAGGAACACTCTTCCGATTTTAAAAAATTCCACTGACCACCAGATTCCCCAGATATGAACATTATTGAGCGTATCTGGGATGCCTTGCAACGTACTGTTCAGAAGAGATTCAAATGGTCCAAATGGATCTGAGCACTATGGGACTTAACATCTATGGTCATCAGTCCCCTAGAACTTAGAACTACTTAAACCTAACTAACCTAAGGACAGCACACAACACCCAGCCATCACGAGGCAGAGAAAATCCCTGACCCCGCCGGGAATCGAACCCGGGAACCCGGGCGTGGGAAGCGAGAACGTTACCGCACGACCACGAGATGCGGGCTTTCAGAAGAGATCTCCACCCTCTCGTACTATTATGGATTTATGGACAGCCCTTCAGATATTATAGTGTCAGTTCCCTCCAGCACTACTTGAGACATTAATCGAGTCCACGCTACGTCGTGTTGCGGCACTTCTGCTTGCTTGCGGGGGAGCTTCACGATATTAGGCAGGTGTACAAGTTTCATTGGCTCTTCAGTGTGAATTTCGATGCTGATTCTTGAGTTGTTTCTGCCAACGAAGGATTTCTTCGAAATAATTCAAAAAATTTTACCAAATATCTCTCCTTTTCAGCACCACAGTTTTTCCGTCCTTCAGTAAGGTTGCCGAATACTGCGTTTCCTCCCGTGTGTGTGTGCGGTGATTTGGGTGTGACATCATGAGTAGTGAATACTACGTGGCGCATCGGTCAGTGCGTTGTGGTCTAAGCTACGAGTACCTTTGATTGTTCTTCTTCCAGTACGGTTGCCTTTTTGCTTTGTTCCTCGCGGTCTGGCTACTAGGTACCATGGCCGTGCGAGAACATATTCCTCTAGTCTTCGTATCCAGGCAGAGTGATTCTGTAAGAGAGTGACTCACTACTTCCAACAGCTAAATCACGAACACTTTTTCAAAGATCCTCTTCTTTATTTCCGAATTTAGACTTTCTCGTCGAATCTCGATGATGAAGTCTTCTCTAGCTATAAGCCGAGTCAAGGCGTCGTCCTACGGCAACGTTTCAACAAGTTCCTACTTGTGATCTTCAGGCGAAGACAAGTAGAAAGTTGTTGAAACGTTGCCGCAGAGCGACGCCTTGACTCGGCTGAGAACCCGCGAATACTTCACCGACTCCTCTTTAATGTTCCAACTATTTGCATCAATTGTGAAGACAGTTCGAAATATCTGCAACTCATAAACTCAAACACATCGATGAATACGTCCGACCACATCGAACTCGACTTAGCACCAAAGATTTACAATCTTCATTTGTCTTCAGCTTTTACATTGTAGCATATCCGTCTTCTAAGAGGTGTTAATGACACCTTCAATTTGCGTCACCAGGGCATTAACGTCAACGTCCAGTAAGTACTATGGCGGTCACCACGCCGTGCCTTCTCCCTGCAGTGTTACGTCACTGAGACGTACCATCTGCACAGATCACTAATCGGATTGTTGCCGCTACATATAATGTTTATAAGAAACACAGCCATCTTTCGCCAGCGTGAGCGTCCTTAGTGGAATATATGTCATTGTCATGAATAACCCATGTTACACCGCACTCTAAAATCATTTCTTGAGGCGTTAAAGACTCCGCCACTCACTGCTACACATTAAGAATGCAACACCACCAACGGAAGAAAATAAGAACATTTTACTTATAATATGTGTACAGTATAATAGGGAGACTACTTGATTAAATTTTTGGATGATTTGGGAGTAAACAGAGAGCGAAATTTAGTACACAGAACCGCCGCCTCTGGCACCAAAAATATCTCCAGCCTGGCTGCACAAATAGTCTAATTGCGCGTGGGTGACAGAAACGAGCACAACATTCCTCGTTTTTCACCCGCCAGAATTCAGAAATCGTAGTGGCTTGCTAGTGATGGCGTGAAAGTCTCTCGCATACCAATTGGCGGCTTTCCTCAGTAGTTGCGAGATCTGGATAACGTGCTGGCCGCAGCAACAGTCTCACACGCTCTGTATCCAGCTAGGCCAGGCATCATTGGCAACATTCAGTCTTGCGTCATCTTGTTTAAATACAATAGCAGAGAGAGAGAGAGAGAGAGAGAGAGAGAGAGAGAGAGAGAGAGTACGACGAGCGGCCTTTATCACGTCTAAAATGTGACGGCTGCTGAATAAATTGCTGGCTAAGAGACCCAAAGGTGATCGTGCAGAATACCCAATGGCCCACAAGCTGCTGCTTGGGGCCCCAGGCTGAGATATGCTCCAGAGGCGCCACAATTGTAATATATATATACAGGAGGTTTAACTCTATTAATAGCGACCGTTTGGGGCACCAGGCTCACAAGTTCGCCGAACTGCAAGATTTGTATACAGTGCATATCACAATTAGTACTGAAAACTGACACGGGTGGAAGTGTACTACGGGAAAATGGGGAGGGGTGGGAGTGCAAAGCAATAAGCTGTTTGCTTGGAAAAAAGGCTCTCGAAGTGGTCCTGCGAGTGGTACTCCGTAGTGCAACATCAAGTTCGAGGCTGGTATGACGGTGACATATGCAATCTGGCAATGTTCGCTCTCCTCAGAGCCACCACGCGTGGATACGTCTGTTGTGTTGCTGTACGCAGAACCGGCACTCGTCTGAACAGAAGGCGTGGTGCTTTTCCGGTGTTCGTCGCTGTTGACGGGTGTCACAATGTCGGCGCGACTCTCTCCGTTGGTCCTCAGCTCGTGATCTAGTGGCTAGCGTTGCTGCCTCTGGATGACGGGATCCCGGGTTCGATTCCCGGCCGGGTTGGGGATTTTCTCTGCCCGGGGACTGGGTGTTTGTGTTGTTCTCATCACTTCATCATCATCATCATCATCATCATTCGTGGCAGTGGCTGGACTGGACTGCAGAAAAAAATTTGACTGTGTATACATTGGGAATTTGTACGGGCGCTGACGAACGTGCAGTTGAGCGCCGCCCAAACTAAACATCATCATCTCTCTCCGCTGCCGCGTCAAGAGAATCCGCAACTATGGTCGCCATGTTCACAGTCCTTGGTGCTCCAGACGTCGTCGTACTGTCTGCGTGGACACTTGTCTTGTCAGCCCATTTCCTGATTCAAGTTTCGTGTGGTTCCTGTGCGATTCCCAACAGTCAAGTGAATCACATGTCTGTCTTCTCGGACGCTTTGTGCATGGAATAGATAAAATCCTGAATGACACTGAACATGGCCCTCTTCAACCGATCGATTCCGTATTCACACGGGAGCCTAAAGCTCGTGACCAAAGCGAGGAGCAATACTGTCTGTTCATAAACAATATTCTCGATAGGCTACGATCGTGCCGTCGTCGAATTCCGACACATGCTGGTAGACGCTTCTTTTTCTTGCTCCAAGCATAACAAACTTCCCATGAACAGCCAAAATTCATATGCGACTTCTGAACATGAAAGCCACTGCGTGATCTTATATACAGAATGTAGGCGACATTGAACCTGCCTGCTGCGTGCATTTCCACTGATATGCTAACTGTTAACATATCCAGCAAATACAGGGTGTAACGATTACAAGTGCCGATATTTCTGTTGGTAACTGAGGACGGTCTACTAAATAACATTACGTCAGTATTCACATCATTTGAATACTAATAATTACAAGTCGGATCTTTTTAGGTTGGGTAGTATTTGCATGTACAAGTGGCAAGACTAAGCCATTAATACCATTCATACTTATTTTCACTTGGGCAGCAGGTCAGGTGTTGAAACGCTGATACTTGGCCGCAAAATGGTTACTCTAGGCTGACAGGTGTAGTCTACTTAGTGGTGCAGCTACAGCCATGCAGAAAACATTAGGTCGTAAGGTTTGTGACATTTTTTGTGGGAAAACTGTTTGACGCAAGGAAAATAATGTGTGTGTACATATTAATGTAAAACATAAAAAAATCTGCATTTATATTTCCTTGCACACTATCTTCATGGTGATGCAGCTTTAATAACTAGTGACCTACATCAGGTCTTTCTAATAAAGACTAGTGTAAAATAATATATACAAATTTCACTAGTTTCAAACGAAACGAAGTCTGGGCGGCGTGGTCTAAAGTGCCTTGCCACGGTTCGCGCGGCTCCCTCCGTCGGAGGTTTGACTCCTCCCTCGGCCATGAGTGTGTTTGTGTTGTCCTTAGCGTAAGTAGTTTAAGTTAGATTAAGTGGTGTGCAAGCCTAGGGACTGATGAACAGAAGTTTGGTCTCATAGGAACTCACTATAAATTTCCAAAAAAATTAACTTTAGAGTGAGATGTAAGTCAGTTTCAGAACTTCCAGTTCTAATACTGTCCTCATTACGTTGTAACATACAAGAGAAAGAAGACGACGATCTCCAATAATGACACACTCGCAGTTGGAGGTTAGACTCCAGTGAAAGCATTAAGGGGAATGGTGGAAGTTCTTATCGTTAATTCGTGGCCAGGCAATTTTCGCTATGAAACTTCGGCTAGACTTCTTGCAGTCATACCACAAACAACTGGGGAAAGCAGGTAGAATGTTAACTTTGTGAATCTTCGTTATTAAAACATTATAAGTGCTCACAAGCCACGAGTTCATTTTTCATGGCTGGAAGTGTCAAATAGTGTCTCCTCATATAAAGGAAATTGAGTTACATGTCACACAAATCCATAATTTTAAAACTCAAAAAGTGTGAATTTCAAAAGAATTATTTAGAATTACTTATTGTCAACCTGTAGGTCGAAGACTTATACCCCAGTTGCAAAATTTTTCTATTAAATAGCAAAATCATATCTCAGTCAAATATCCTATTAGGTATGATTTTCAGGAGAAAGGAAAAATTTTAAAGTAGGAAGAAAGAGAGTGTAAATGGGAACGTTCAGTATGCCACGTTACTTTAATAATTTGAAAATTGTGGAAAATCTGGCACGATGGAAGTTTCATTCAATTTTTATAACACATAGTGTAAGTCCTGTGGAAACGTCCATACTTCGTCCACCTCGCTATTAAGGGATATTAATGTATCTTCTATGTTTGACGAATGCCCTTTATTGGTGCAACGTCATTAATATGTTTCTTTTAAAGTTGTGATGACACAGAAGAAATGGGAAGTAAGACGGAAGAAAAGTCTGTATTACTTTGCAAACGAAGTTAAGCCCAAAATGGTAGATTGCCAACGATTTGACTAGAAGAATTATTCATCAGTTATAAATCAACACTTTTAAAGGAATATGATGTAGAAACAATCAAATTATCACACTATCACAGTATCTATTTTCCCAATATTAAATTGAACAAAAAATTATTTTAATAAGATTTTAAGTTTTCTACATGATGTCAAAAATAAATTCTTTAGTGTTACCACATGTATCAGACACAAGTAGTAGATGTAAATGTCGAAGCTCATTTAACTACCCCAAAATGACAGGTTTAGTGTTCTATCCGAGTAAGCATATGTTGCGACGTTTATCGGTAGTTTAGTCGACTAAAAGATTGTCATTACGTCTATTTCTACATGAGGAGTGCCGTTCGTTTCATGAGAAAAGCGTTGCTACAAATCAGTTTCTAAGGGTATCGGAGTTGAACAGATTGAACAGAATATATAATCTGTCTTTCTACAGTTGTTGTGGAAACAGAAATTCTTGCTTTTTGTATACTCACAGGCTCTTTGTCTGATAGATGTATCGAGTTCGTCCATTTGCATCATCTGAACAGAAAACTTTATCCGTCAAGCTGTAACTACCCGTTGGAGTGCAATATAGACTATCGACTGCAACTGAGATACAATGTGTATGTTTCACCATCAGCTCCGCAGAATGCCGATTTAAATGCTTGTTATTGTATGTAGAAGAATTAAAAAGCCAAACCAACCTTAAACGACCATTCGCTGGTAAGACGGTTTGTAGCTTGACTGTAGCCTAGGATATGTTACAAAATGGAGTCACCAACAATTTGTAAATGCATAATTATCAATCAACATAAGGATTGTCACTTTCACAACAGATATTCTCGTAACACTTTCCACGAGCTTGTCAGACGTTTTGGCGTCACCCGACATCGGCTGTTCTCCTTGATACCGCTTGTACCACTCGTAAAAATCCGTCTGCACTCCACAGCGTTCGGAGATGGCACTAGTGTGCCTTCGGTGAAGAAACGTTTCAGGAGCTTGTGGGGTATATTGTTTTTTAGATATTTCCTTTCCATCCTTTTACTTATGCATCGCTGAATTAAGAAAACAGATGAAGAATACAGGGCTACAGTTGTAAATTAGTCTTTATGCCTTTCGTTTAAAATGAATGGTGAGTTATGAGCTCATCGAGAAGTACATAAAAAAAAAAGAAACTGCACAACGCCCGATGCGAGAAGCTCGACAGAACATTCTGATACTGTAGCGGATGTAAGTCATCCCATGGCGTACTTTCGAAAAACATTTTTGCGTATAATATAGTCAAAAAGGAAACATATTATCATTAATTTGTTACATCTGTACTTCCAGGTAGAAATATACTTTGCAGCAAATCATCAGATTCCTCATACGCGGAGACCATTGTGCGAAGTGAAGGGTGGTCCCGCGAATGTGTGGCGTGTTGGATGTTCTTTTGTGTCGCATTGTTCATTATTACTTTTCTTTGCTTCATGATCCGTACAGAAACACTTTTTATGGGTGCTGAAAACTCAGAAAAAATTTCTCTTTCAGCCTCCCGCGAGTCAAACACATTTATAATCATTGTGGCCCTTGTGTGAAGACATTCGTTGCCCTCCCGCTGTTGTTTGACGAATGTTACACATACACTCCTGGAAATGGAAAAAAGAACACATTGACACCGGTGTGTCATACCCACCATACTTGCTCCGGACACTGCGAGAGGGCTGTACAAGCAATGATCACACGCACGGCACAGCGGACACACCAGGAACCGCGGTGTTGGCCGTCGAATGGCGCTAGCTGCGCAGCATTTGTGCACCGCCGCCGTCAGTGTCAGCCAGTTTGCCGTGGCATACGGAGCTCCATCGCAGTCTTTAACACTGGTAGCATGCCGCGACAGCGTGGACGTGAACCGTATGTGCAGTTGACGGACTTTGAGCGAGGGCGTATAGTGGGTATGCGAGAGGCCGGGTGGACGTACCGCCGAATTGCTCAACACGTGGGGCGTGAGGTCTCCACAGTACATCGATGTTGTCGCCAGTGGTCGGCGGAAGGTGCACGTGCCCGTCGACCTGGGACCGGACCGCAGCGACGCACGGATGCACGCCAAGACCGTAGGATCCTACGCAGTGCCGTAGGGGACCGCACCGCCACTTCCCAGCAAATTAGGGACACTGTTGCTCCTGGGGTATCGGCGAGGACCATTCGCAACCGTCTCCATGAAGCTGGGCTACGGTCCCGCACACCGTTAGGCCGTCTTCCGCTCACGCCCCAACATCGTGCAGCCCGCCTCCAGTGGTGTCGCGACAGGCGTGAATGGAGGGACGAATGGAGACGTGTCGTCTTCAGCGATGAGAGTCGCTTCTGCCTTGGTGCCAATGATGGTCGTATGCGTGTTTGGCGCCGTGCAGGTGAGCGCCACAATCAGGACTGCATACGACCGAGGCACACAGGACCAACACCCGGCATCATGGTGTGGGGAGCGATCTCCTACACTGGCCGTACATCCAAACCGTCATCGAACCCATCGTTCTACCATTCCTAGACCGGCAAGGGAACTTGCTGTTCCAACAGGACAATGCACGTCCGCATGTATCCCGTGCCACCCAACGTGCTCTAGAAGGTGTAAGTCAACTACCCTGGCCAGCAAGATCTCCGGATCTGTCCCCCATTGAGCATGTTTGGGACTGGATGAAGCGTCGTCTCACGCGGTCTGCACGTCCAGCACGAACGCTGGTCCAACTGAGGCGCCAGGTGGAAATGGCATGGCAAGCCGTTCCACAGGACTACATCCAGCATCTCTACGATCGTCTCCATGGGAGAATAGCAGCCTGCATTGCTGCGAAAGGTGGATATACACTGTACTAGTGCCGACATTGTGCATGCTCTGTTGCCTGTGTCTATGTGCCTGTGGTTCTGTCAGTGTGATCATGTGATGTATCTGACCCCAGGAATGTGTCAATAAAGTTTCCCCTTCCTGGGACAATGAATTCACGGTGTTCTTATTTCAATTTCCAGGAGTGTATTTGACCAGTAATCCAATGTGTAACACGATTCGTATACTTCACATGCCAAGTAGGTCATCGACTTTATTCCGTACCCACATAAAGAAACACATTTACACTTACCCTAGCCCTCACATTGTTTTGTCTACGACATATCTTCCCAGAACTGAATTAAAAACACTTCCCATCTACAGGTTCTGGCAAAGTTGTCGATTGGTGTCCCTTTGTCTAAGGAACTTGAAACTCCCCTCGCAAACATTTCCAATTGGGTTTCAGCCTGTCCCGGTAGCAACTCGTCTGGTTCTTGACTTAAAAGTCACTGTCTCTTCAATGTGTCAATGCTCTAACTTTTAGGGATGGGACATGAAAAGTTTAAAAAAATTAACATATCCCAAATACACACATATTTTAGTGTTACTGGATGGTGGGCTGTGGGACCACAGTTCAAATTTCACGACACGAAATAATTTTTCCATTTAGTATTTCTCATTTCTTCCAGAAGTTATGGATACTAAATGGAAAAATTACCTGTCACGTTTGAACTAACGTCTGACAGCACGGCAACCAGCAATCCAGACAGATCCGCGACACTGCATGCAACGCCACTGGTCGCATTGCTCCCTCTTCTGGAGAAACACCAACTTGATGTTTCAGAAAGTCTCACTGAAGGTGATTGCAGCACCCTGGATCTGAATCATGTCAGTTATCATCTGTATGGAAGCGCTAGCGGATCCTCTCATTCCGGTCGTATTGTCAAAACCCCTTCACTATGAGGAGCGTCGAAGATAGTACTTCCAATTGTAACTTCGCTTCTCTAAAGCGGGTCTTCAGATTCGTGGGAAAGAGGCCCCCATCGTGGTACCGCGACTCAGGCCTGTAGTCAGGTTTCATACGGAGGATATGGACAACTTCTCTGCGAATTTGTCTTACTGTGGATGGCTCATTTACTTCGGCTTCATCTGTAACGTTCGGCAAGCAATGAAGGATACGAAACGTTCCGAAGCAGCACTTTAGTAACTTTTCCGATTGTCTCAGTTTTTGAAAAGGCGTACAATTCCGTACTAAGTCTCCCGGGCTATACCAGCTTAGCCAGCGATTGGCATTGTGGTGCTCTTGCCTTTCTCCTGGGCATGCAGGGTCCGTTTGAGAGGCGTCCTGCTTCTTTGATGCATCAGGTGTTCCAATTAGTCATATTGAGTATCGTCCGGTAGAAACGGAAACAATCTATCTATCTACTGTCTCTCGGACTCGTGACCATGGAGCATGTGCAATTTTCGCATCATAACAGTGAGGCTGTTAATGCAGTGAATAGCGTTGGAAGGTACTGGAGAGTTTAAAGTTCAAGTAATTAGGGCATGTTAGGTCTAGATGAGGGGCATTATATCCTGTTAGTGCTGCTGGAATACAGTTACACTCTCTTTCCAAATTATTAAAATGTTGGTTTGCTGAGAGAATTGCTTATGATATTAGTATTTAAATGATGAAACACTTTTTACTGTGCCTATTTTCTTTTGTGACAGAAATGTTATTTTTCTAATGTGTCAATTATTTCATTTCCAACAACTCAGCTTTCGTGTATGCTTTCATACGATGAACTTCTGACAACTGTATGGACGAGCGGAACATGTGGTTTGATAATGATTTAGTACTTTGTGGTTCTGATCTTAGCACAACTATTCAGTGTTATAAAAGTAATAACTGTTACAAATACCACTCATTAGCACTGATTGCAGTTACTATGTTTATCATTGTGCATACGAGCGGACTCTGCTAATGTGTGAAGTAGTGCTGGAGGGAACTGACACCATGAATCCTACAGGGCTATCCATAAATCCGCAAGAGTACGAGGGGGTGGAGATCTCTTCTGAACAGCACGTTGCAAGGTATGCCAGATGTGCTCAATAATGTTCATGTCTGCGGAGTTTGGTGGTCAGCGGATGTGTTCAAACTCACAATAACGTTTCTGGAGCCACTCCGTATCAATTCTGTGCGTGTAGAATGTCGGATTTTACTGCTGGACTTGCCCAGTCCGTCGGAATGTACAGTAAACATTAATGGGTGCAGGTGATCAGACGGGATGCTTGCGTACGTGTCACCTGTCAGAGTTCCATATCACTCCAACTGCACACTCCCCACACTATTACAGAGCCTCCACGAGCTTCAACAGTCCCCTGCTGACATGCAGGGTCTGTGGATTCATGAGGTTGTCTCCATATGCGTACACGTCCACCCGCTCGATACAATTTGAAACGAGACCTGTCCGACCAGGCGACATGTTTCTAGTAATTTCCAATGTCAGTGTTGATGGGCCCAGACGAGGCGTAAAGCTTTGTGCCGTGCAGTCATCAAGGGTAAACGATAGGGCCTTCGGCTCCGAAAGCCCACATCAATGATGTTTCGTTGAATGGTTCGCACGCTGACGCTTGTTGATGGCCCAGCATTCAAATCTGCAGCAATTTCCGGAGGGTTGCGCTTCTGTCACGTTGAATGATTCTCTTCAGTGGTCGTTGGTCCCGTTCCTGCAGGATCTTTTTCCGACCACAGCAACGTCGGGGACTTCATGTTTTACCGGATTCCTGATGTTCACTGTACACTCGTGAAATGGTTGTACGGGAAAATCACCACTTCATCGCTACCTCGGAAATGCTGTGTCCCATCGCTAGTGCGCCCACTATAACACCACGTTCAAACGCACTTAAATCTTGATAATCTGCCATTGTAGCAGCTGCAACCAGTCTAAAAACTGCACCAGACACATTGAAAGTCTACCCCTTGTTTGTTAAGCCGATTAATTTTCATGTAAGAAGTATCTTCCTTTAATATAAGCGGGCGCAGTGCTCCATAGTTCCCATTTCTTCCGCTATGTGTCTGATTCTTTCAATTAGGCCCGATAAATTGAGATGTGGGTAATCAAACCCGCTAGAAAAGATAGTATTCTAATTTAAAAATAAAGCAACGGATAACGCAACATCGGTGAACGGCCATGGAACAATACGTGCACATTAAGGACGGTAAGACTTTCTTTTTCTGATACAATGAATTCAGTTAGTCGCATGAAGTGCATAATGCATACAATGGATATGCCTGGATTGAAAATTCATAGAATGTAGCCATTATCTCAGTGGTATGGATGAAGGATACTAAATAACACTAAGAGAGAAATTCAATCATCATTCTGATTTATTTCGGTAATATTTAACAAAACTGTTACTCTCTGTGACAAAACATTTAAGAAAACTATTACTCCTTGTGACAAAACATACATGAAATCTATTCACTGTCTCTTGCATCTCGTCATACCAGAAACATAGACAACACTTAGTCGCCAGTTACATCTACTAATGATTAAAATGGGTGAAAATGAACGTTACTGAATGGTAGCCTCTTAAAACGATTTAGTTATTGTCACACCTATCTATTACTTGTGTTACTACACATGCAGTACCATGCAGATATGTTCATGCTGAAACCGCCTATTATGCAACCTCAATGCAAAGTGAGCAAACCAGCCCAGGCTTCATGACTCCACATTATTCATACTATGATTAACGAATGGCAAATCCAGTGACCTACCGTTATAAATGCTGGCAACACGTGGCCAAGTTCGACAACAAAGAAACGAGTAAAATAAACCGTTGAATCATGAAAAATTTATATTGCTTATATCCAGAACGAAACTATGCAACAAAGGAAACATTAATGAACCTATCCGCTATTGACCTAAGAACAAGAACCGTTGGTTCATGCCCTCAATCACCTCGCGCCTAAGTCCGCTAGTTGAAACACATTAATCTGAAAAATTTCTACAAATAAAATATCGCTGAACGTTTCCCGGTATTAATTCACAACCGAACATGCTTCATAACAAATGCTACCCCATAATCAGTGTTACTTTTCTCAGCAATAATGACGAGCGCCGCACCCCTGCGTCCGTCTCGTTCAATCGGCGGTCCCAGACTGTCCTAACATGGCGCGTTCCAGGACCAACCGCCAACCGTTCAAAAAAACTGGTGGTGAGAACCAACCTCACAAACTCTGCCCTGTTCATCCCCACTATGTTTGAAATCACGAACACTCTACCGAATCTGCTCACGTTGTAATGCTGGTGCTAAACTACCCTATTGCTACCATCTTTGACTAACCCATATTACTATATATTCCATGCATAATTACGTTTATCCATCCACATACATCATGGGATCAAAGGATGAGAGAGGAAGCATTCTTGAATCCAGAGGTTAATTAGCTAGACGAAACATTGAAAGGACGCTCTCAGCGTAAAATGAATTATTAAACATGTAGAAATTAATCAGTCAGTAAAGTGAAGCGTAAACCTGTGACGTTTCAACATGTTGTCTTATATAGGCGTTCCCGACGGCAGCGCCGTATTCTGCCTGTTTACGTATCTCTGTATTTGATTACGCAAGCCTACGCCAGTTCTTTGGCGTTTCAGTGCCAGCCAGTGACGCAAGCAACATGCCACACTG
The DNA here is from genome assembly GCF_023864275.1 of Schistocerca cancellata. Taxonomy (NCBI): domain Eukaryota; kingdom Metazoa; phylum Arthropoda; class Insecta; order Orthoptera; family Acrididae; genus Schistocerca; species Schistocerca cancellata. Next base: position 826,824,154 of record NC_064626.1, read on the forward strand.
CATGGAGTACGTCTCATATTTATATTAGCCTATGAGAGTATTTCAAAATATAAGTTATTTATAATTGTGGCCACATAACTTTTAATGACTGCTGCAGACATTCCATGTGACACACATACAAGACACTACTTTTCAGCATAATAACCAAGTCTCTGTGAACACTGATCGGAATGTTTTACGAATCGTTCAGTTTTCTCGACGATATATTTCGCTCTTTCACCTCAGAGCTTTTTGAGAACTCCTTTGTGAAAGTCTTCATCGTGGGAATATCTGCAGTTGCTGCTAATCAGTTCCTCGACTGCATGGACATTGTCGTCTGTACCTTAAATGTATTCGCAATTGCGAATAATGACAACCATCAGCTGTAGAATGAAATGACGACAGTAAAAATTTGTGCCGGTGCGGGACGCGAACCCGGATTTCTCCTCTTATCGCGAGCGGTCGCCTTAATATTTGGCTGTCCGTGCACGACTCGGGGCCGAACCCAAACTTCCATACTTCGTCAAACATACGTCTATGACCTGGACTCGTACATAGGTTATGTATATTCCCATACAGACGTTGTACTTGAAAGTTGCTTGCCTGGTATCGGCAGAGAAATACGATATTTTAGTGCCTATGTTATTGTGATTACGATGCAAAGTTCTTTTCGACACACGTGCATGGTTGACGACATATGGAAGTTTGGGTATGGCCGTGAGTCATGCATGGATAGCCGAATGGTATTACCGGCTCGGTACCTCAGCGTGTTCGGTCAAGTCCTTTGTGGAAAAAAAAGAACAAAAAACAAAAACCGATGGACTTCAATGGATGTCATGTGACGTCCGCTACGACGAAATACAACGAACCGTAACGAACAAAATGCAATGCAAAAAAGAAAAAAACAAAAACGGTAAGGCGACCACTCACCATAAGTGGGAAATCCGTGTTCGAGTCCTGGTCCAGCACATTCCATTCTACAACTGATGTGTGCCATTATTCGCAATTGCGAATACATTTTATGCATTTCATAACGGCTGTAGTCGCCGCAGTGTCTGTTCCTTTGGACATGGATGTATGGAATGATGACATGCATGCATGCATGTCCAAAAGAACTTTGCATCGAAATCAGTATAACACAGGCACTGCAATATCGTATTGTCGTCTGTGATCGATTTCGATGGTGCTCAAGCTTAGCATCACCCACGTTTGTGCGACCTCGATCATATTGTAGGTACCATTTCACTACAGATGAATGCGACACTGCGTTTTGGCGAAATTCCGCCTCAATTTCACGGTGAATCTGTGTGCACGAATACTTCAACTTTTGAGCACGTTTCCAGTTGCCACGCCATTCAGTCCCTCATTGTGATGCAACTGTTATCCATACTGCAGCAGAACTGTGTCTACAGGAAAACCGCAACACGTACTCTCTTCTGACGATGCATCGCAGTTGTTGCGCGATGGTCTTACCTGGAGACGACATGGGTAATTCACTTTATGATGTCTAGGCTCCTGATTTTCGCCTCAACTAGCTTCACTGATACACGAACGTGACGCTACCATGTCTTATCCAAAGAGGCGTGCACGTAGATAAGTTGCTATCGATGCTGCTGTGCCTCGCGTCGCTCTTTGGAGCTGGAGTTAGCAGGATGCATGACACGTCTCACACCAGGCTCTTTGGTTTACAGCGGCCAGTCGGACGCTTGCCACGAGAATTAGTTTGGCATCGCGTGAGCACAGTTACAATTGCGTCTGTCTTGGCACTGGTCGGCTATGGTTGGCTATGCGGTTGTCAGTTGCGGTGTTCACATCTGCTGGTGAGATCGCTACGTGCTTTTGGCTCAATCAGCACGCTCGAAGTATAATAGACTGCAGCCACGTAACACGAACTTGCTTTCTGATGTCATGGTTAAGAGCGGTAAATCTTTTACTTTCATTGCCATTCTGTATGAAAATGGAACTTCGTTCTTTGCGGACAAGTCTGAGTCGTGTGCCCACATGGACTAGGATATCCATGGCTTCTATTTCCAGCCATCATTGTACTAGATACTAAACCGCGCTCCCATTCAGTAACAAGTCAGCTCGATTCTTTGACAACATTATTTTATGTATATTATTTCTGTTTTGATAAAGTTAGATCTATCGTTTAGACCTTTATCGCAGAGGATCAATGTCGAAACAATAGTTCTAATTACATCCAAACAAAAGTAAACCTTTCAGTTGCACGGCGCGTTGATCCTTAGTTTCATTAATAGTGAGTGTAGAGTCCAAACGCTATAGGGAAATAAATGTAATTTCTGAAATGAGAGTGGCAAACTTAAGTTACCTTTATTTTATTGCCACTCATCAATACCCACAACCACAAATGCTGGCAACTGACTGTCAACCTTTACCGCCGTATTTAATTGCCACAAAATCTACATTTTATTAAAACAAGCAATGATAATCACACAATAGCCTATTTATTAAAACCAGTAATGACAATCGCATGATAGCCTATTGGGACATCATCAGTTTCATCACAGCTAGTTTATATTTGTCATACATTTAAATTAATATTTTACTTGCTACGTCAGCATAAACTGGTAAAACTAGTGACGACGATAATTAGAATTAAATATTTATTTTCGAGAAAACCACCAGCGATCTGCAACTCTTAAACAGTGGTCGCTGCGCCCAACAGAGCCCCTGGGTGGTCCGGAGGGTCTCTGGGGCCTCTAGCGATACGTAACAGAGGGTGCAACGCAGGAGCCCCCTAGTCTGTTCCACTAACGAATAAGTGCTTTTATTATGCTTGTCCCCCCCATGAACCATGGACCTTGCCGTTGGTGGGGAGGCTTGCGTGCCTCAGCGATACAGATGGCCGTACCGTAGGTGCAACCACAACGGAGGGGTATCTGTTGAGAGGCCAGACAAACATGTGGTTCCTCAAGAGGGGCAGCAGCCTTTTCAGTAGTTGCAGGGGCAACAGTCTGGATGATTGACTGATCTGGCCTTGTAACATTAACCAAAACGGCCTTGCTGTGCTGGTACTGCGAACGGCTGAAAGCAAGGGGAAACTACAGCCGTAATTTTTCCCGAGGACATGCAGCTCTACTGTATGATTAAATGATGATGGCGTCCTCTTGGGTAAAATATTCCGGAGGTAAAATAGTCCCCCATTCGGATCTCCGGGCGGGGACTACTCAGGAGGACGTCGTTATCGGGAGAAAGAAAACTGGCGTTCTACGGATCGGAGCGTGGAATGTCAGATCCCTTAATCGGGCAGGTAGGTTAGAAAATTTAAAAAGGGAAATGGATAGGTTAAAGTTAGATATAGTGGGAATCAGTGAAGTTCGGTGGCAGGAGGAACAAGACTTTTGGTCAGGTGATTACAGGGTTATAAATACAAAATCAAATAGGGGTAATGCAGGAGTAGGTTTAATAATGAATAAAAAAATAGGAGTGCGGGTTAGCTACTACAAACAGCATAGTGAACGCATTATTGTGGCCAAGATAGACACAAAGCCCATGCCTACTACAGTAGTACAAGTTTATATGCCAACTACCTCTGCAGATGATGAAGAAATAGATGAAATGTATGACGAGATAAAAGAAATTATTCAGGTAGTGAAGGGAGACGAAAATTTAATAGTCATGGGTGACTGGAATTCGTCAGTAGGAAAAGGGAGAGAAGGAAACATAGTAGGTGAATATGCATTGGGGGGAAAGAATGAAAGAGGGAGCCGCCTTGTAGAATTTTGCACAGAGCATAACTTAATCATAGCCAACACTTGGTTCAAGAATCATAAAAGAAGGTTGTATACCTGGAAGAAACCTGGAGATACTAAAAGGTATCAGATAGACTATATAATGGTAAGACAGAGATTTAGGAACCAGGTTTTAAATTGTAAGACATTTCCTGGGGCAGATGTGGATTCTGACCACAATCTATTGGTTATGAACTGCAGATTGAAACTGAAGAAACTGCAAAAAGGTGGGAATTTAAGGAGATGGGACCTGGATAAACTGAAAAAACCAGAGGTTGTACAGAGTTTCAGGGAGAGCATAAGGGAACAATTGACAGGAATGGGGGAAAGAAATACAGTAGAAGAAGAATGGGTAGCTCTGAAGGATGAAGTAGTGAAGGCAGCAGAGGATCAAGTAGGTAAAAAGACGAGGGCTAATAGAAATCCTTGGGTGACAGAAGAAATATTGAATTTAATTGATGAAAGGAGAAAATATAAAAATGCAGTAAATGAAGCAGGCAAAAAGGAATACAAACGTCTCAAAAATGATATCGACAGGAAGTGCAAAATGGCTAAGCAGGGATGGCTAGAGGACAAATGTAAGGATGTAGAGGCTTGTCTCACTAGGGGTAAGTTAGATATTGCCTACAGGAAAATTAAAGAGACCTTTGGAGAGAAGAGAACCACTTGTATGAATATCAAGAGCTCAGATGGCAACCCAGTTCTAAGCAAAGAAGGGAAGGCAGAAAGGTGGAAGGAGTATATAGAGGGTTTATACAAGGGCGATGTACTTGAGGACAATATTATGGAAATGGAAGAGGATGTAGATGAACACGAAATGGGAGATAAGATACTGCGTGAAGAGTTTGATAGAGCACTGAAAGACCTGAGTCGAAACAAGGCCCCGGGAGTAGACAACATTCCATTTGAACTACTGATGGCCTCGGGAGAGCCAGTCATGACAAAACTCTACCATCTGGTGAGCACGATGTATGAGACAGGCGAAATACCCTCAGACTTCAAGAAGAATATAATAATTCCAATCCCAAAGAAAGCAGGTGTTGACAGATGTGAAAATTACCGAACTATCAGTTTAATAAGTCACAGCTGCAAAATACTAACGCGAATTCTTTACAGACGAATGGAAAAACTGGTAGAAGCCGACCTCGGGGAAGATCAGTTTGGATTCCGTAGAAATGTTGGAACACGTGAGGCAATACTGACCTTAAGACTTACCTTAGAAGAAAGATTAAGAAAAGGCAAACCTACGTTTCTAGCATTTGTAGACTTAGAGAAAGCTTTTGACAATGTTAATTGGAATACTCTCTTTCAAATTCTGAAGGTGGCAGGGGTAAAATACAGGGAGCGAAAGGCTATTTACAATTTGTACAGAAACCAGACGGCAGTTATAAGAGTCGTGGGGCATGAAAGGGAAGCAGTGGTTGGGAAAGGAGTAAGACAGGGTTGTAGCCTCTCCCCGATGTTATTCAATCTGTATATTGAGCAAGCAGTAAAGGAAACAAAAGAAAAATTCGGAGTAGGTATTAAAATTCATGGAGAAGAAGTAAAAACTTTGAGGTTCGCCGATGACATTGTAATTCTGTCAGAGACAGCAAAGGACTTGGAAGAGCAGTTGAACGGAATGGACAGTGTCTTGAAAGGAGGATATAAGATGAACATCAACAAAAGCAAAACGAGGATAATGGAATGTAGTCGAATTAAGTCGGGTGATGCTGAGGGAATTAGATTAGGAAATGAGACACTTAAAGTAGTAAAGGAGTTTTGCTATTTAGGGAGAAAAATAACCGATGATGGTCGAAGTAGAGAGGATATAAAATGTAGACTGGCAATGGCAAGGAAAGCGTTTCTCAAGAAGAGGAATTTGTTAACATCGAGTATAGATTTAAGTGTCAGGAAGTCGTTTCTGAAAGTATTTGTATGGAGTGTAGCCATGTATGGAAGTGAAACATGGACGATAACTAGTTTGGACAAGAAGAGAATAGAAGCTTTCGAAATGTGGTGCTACAGAAGAATGCTGAAGATAAGGTGGGTAGATCACGTAACTAATGAGGAGGTACTGAATAGGATTGGGGAGAAGAGAAGTTTGTGGCACAACTTGACTAGAAGAAGGGTTCGGTTGGTAGGACATGTTTTGAGGCATCAAGGGATCACAAATTTAGCATTGGAGGGCAGTGTGGAGGGTAAAAATCGTAGAGGGAGACCAAGAGATGAATACACTAAGCAGATTCAGAAGGATGTAGGTTGCAGTAGATACTGGGAGATGAAGAAGCTTGCACAGGATAGAGTAGCATGGAGAGCTGCATCAAACCAGTCTCAGGACTGAAGACCACAACAACAACATTATGCTTGTAGCAAAAGTGTAGGTGCAGCACGTGTTACTTAATTGGCTCTTTTGTGGCAAGCGAGGTCAACACATAAATTACCTCCGGAAGAGGGCAGGTGCTAGAACAATTCAAAAATCGAGAACCTCGGCCACGAACACGTACTAGAGTGACCATATGGTTCAACGTGTTGGTCTGCCAGATTCGATGGGCGAAATACGTCTCGGACAGAAAGAAGGTCGTTAGTTTCGATTGTGTCTGCCAGCCCTATTGCAGCCTCATCTCCATCCAGCCAACTTGGGTTGGTTAGCGGTTTTAGTTAAACATTTTACAATAAGTAACAACAAGGAAAATTTATACTTTGACAGTAAAACTACAATAACTGCCGTTAAACGTAATCTGATTTTCATATTGACGCAAAATCGCGTTAATAATGATAAAGGAATATGCTCGTGTGTTTCCTTTAACCCTCTCTCAACACATATATCATTATCAGTAGCTTACTGACCCACATCCGTATGCTGTATTTGGTGTGGTCAGTGTAAAACATGGAGAATTAGCAATGGTCGACAGTTTATTGTGATGTAAGATCCGTTTCAGTACCCAGTGTCAGAAATGTTTGATTAATGTGTCCAAACTAGCGCATCTCTAGTATTATTGCTAACTCCGTTCACTGAATCTGCGATGGTAGACAAGTACAATGTGATGTGTCAGTCTTGAACAACTTAAAACACTAAAGAAATGATGAAATTGTAAAGCAGTCGAAAATCCGTTTACAAGGTCCACATCGTGCCATTCAAAAAAAGAGCGCAGAGTGAGGAAGGTTGTTATAACTGGCTCTGGTACTTGTAGTCGATTGCTTCCCTTCCACTGTTATGGTAAAACAATACTGACCTGCTTGTTTGACTCTTATTTCTCGAATATTATCTTAGTGGTCCTTACGTGCCATGTTTGTTGGCAGCAATAGATTCGTTTTGCAGTCAGCTTCAAATGCCGGTTCTCTGAATTTTCTGAGTAGCGTTTCTAGAAATGAATGTCATCTTCCATCCAGGGATTCGCATTTCAGTTCCCGAAGCATCTCCTTAACACTTACGCGCTGTTCGAACCTACCGCTAAAAAATCTAGCAGCCCGTAAGGTGTGGTAGGGAAGACGAAAAATCCGTTTTTTGTTAACTTCTAACATTGATCCAGTTTCCATACCACTAAATATTTACTGCACTCTAAGCTTGGGTCATATGCCATTTGATAATACGCTGTTAGTACTTGTTCTCCTTGCCTGTCCTGATGCATAACAGACAGTAAAGCTTTTCAGATCAGCAAAACGAAAGACATAGAACTCTATCCGGAACTGTAAGTGGTGCGATTCAGAATTCACTGAGCAGTATATACTACGGAAGACATTGCCTGTATGCGATATGCCAAGGCCAGATAAGCGTGAAGAAAACAATGTTAGGGTTTTCGACTTGAGAAAAGAGATCGAGTACAATTAAGTGACCATATCGACTGGGTGTGAGGAAAACTTCACAGAAAATTTTCAGGCAAGAGATGTGAAGTTTTTCGACGCATTAAGACGAGACAGAGTATGTAGGAACATGTAAGACTTATCACTTACATGAGACCGATTGTAATTTTTTCTTTCTGGTACCGTTCAAAAACCCTCACTCTCTCAGGTTATACTAGTCGAAGGACAGATGCTGTGTAATTGGATGATTCAGTTTAGTCAGTGGTATAGTAAACTGGAGTTAATGAATTCTAAATGTAATACAAGTTAATCCTGCAGAAGAGAAGGCAAAAAGTGTAAAAGCTCTTTATACTCGTCTGTTCGTAATACTGTTGTTTTTTTTTATGTTCGCACCACTTGCAGGTCGCTCACCTAAATAAAATCTTAACAGGTTGACACACGTATATGTCATTTTATGTATTGAGTGGAAAAGAAACATTTTGTACCTCGAAGTGTCATCTACAGCAAAGAAGCACCATAAACCTAAACGGATTAATCAAGCTCTTTCACTATCGAATACGGGCCAGGCGCAGCACTCACCTCCGAAGAACTTGTGTCCGTTCTCGGCGAGTTTGTCCTCGAAGGGCCGCATGGCTGCCGCTACAGTGGGCACCACCTCCATCACTGTCTGGGGCTCGGTGGCCCTCATGCACTGCACGTATGGCATGTAGACCTGTGCAAATACAGGGAAGCATGTCAGTGGTCGAGTCTCAACAAGTGTTCTGTGAGCTGATTAAACCACGAGAAACATCTTTCGTTGCGTCCTTTTCCAAGGATAAAACTAACGCATTCATATGAAAATAGGACAATAGGAGAAATGTTCTCACGCCGGAGCAATATCCCTCAAACCGCCACCTGCCCATTCCACTCAGACTTCATGTGGTTTCCTTCAATCATTCAGGCAGATTCTGAGAGAACTGCATCATCAAAGTCACAGATCTTTGCCCACGTGAGACAGTATCTGTATTCCGATACATAACAGACATAAAAGTAAATATTCGTAACACAATTTTCAGAACGATTTTTCATCAAGGCTGGAAAGAATTGGAGCGATGAATGGTTTAGCAGGCACAACGATGATACACAACATGCGAGTACTAGAGATACATTCGGCACATTTATCTTGAATTCTACACTGGCTCCCAACATAGAATATCATTGTTTTAAACAGCTAATCACTTGTAGTCGTCTAAACAATCAAGGATTAAAACAAGGTTGAACAATTTGCATTCTTTCATCAGAGATATACTTATAAAAGTTGATTTCTACTGATACGGGATTCTCTGTTCACCTATAGCCTGCACTCCCTTCCCCCTCCTTCAAATACCACAGATACTACAATCATTGACAAAGTCATGGATAACTCCCGAGAACAGAGTTACCTGTTGTCTCATCATCAAAACCAGCCACCTGAGGAATGTTACACCACATAATGAGTTAAAAAAGACTATATCATACTCAAGTTGTATAAATAAAAAAATACATTTGTTTGATTTTTATCGTACCTCGAAATATAGCTATCACTCTTTTAAATTTGGGAGTTATTTGGGTTACACACAGTCTGCGAAACTCGGGTGTTATCTACTCTCTTATAAGGATTCGACAGTTACCGGCACATTAATTAGCTACGTTTTTACATGTCCCATATATCATCCGAACGATATCATTTACTGAAATGATTTAGAGCGGGTCAGTTTATAGGAGGTCTGTATTTGATTAACGTTAACATTAATGAACAAATTATTGTTTAGTCCTACTCATGCAACTGAACTCAAAATCTAGGGAGTTTATACAAGCTACTGGTTTCTTCACAAAAATTTATTCATGGAATAAGAGTCGTCCAGGATAATTGATTTTAAGTTAGTTTAAAAAGTTGCTTTACTAGCTGTCAGACTTTTATGTTATTGGAAAATGATCAAAAATTTTTGTTATTGTATAATGGACTCGTTTTTGAGCTAATGACAGATTTAAAAATGGGTAATAAAGGTTATTTTAACACTTTTTATTAGGTCACTTTCTTGTCTGTTCCATACAAACTTTGCAATTGATTTTAAACTCATTTCCCAATAAGCTAGAGACCTGAGACTTTCAACGTAGGTCACAGCTGGGTGACAATGAAATATTGACTCACTTTCTGCTCTGAGGTGTACCACTGCTATTTCCCCCTTTTCTTGTTCCATTTAAGTGTTTCACGGTAAGAATGGTTGCTGGTAAGTCCATGTGTGAGCTCGATTCTCTCTAAATTTTACCTTCGGGGTCTTTTACCACATGTCACCGTTGTAATCTCATCAAAATGTTTCAAATCGATTGAAAAATTTGACACACACAGGACAAAAAAGCAGAAAATAATTATATAAATAAAAATTTGTCATATAACACGTTTTTAAAACGAACTGAAAAGTATAATTTCTTCTAACTCATAGAGGTAGTCCTGAAAATTTGTTCTTGTGAATTTTTAATATCTATGGAAATACTTTTGGAATTTAGAACGAGAAACTTGGGAAGCATGCAGTACATAATTGAAGTTCATTTCATTACTGTTACCTATTGCATGCGCCTCACGGTTTTCTTTTTAAATTCTAGTAGAATTTTCACAGCTATTGAAAGTACACAAGTACAAATTTTCAGGACCACCTGAATGGTGTTAGGAATCTATATGAGGCTAGGAGAAATCATTTTATACTTTTTAGTCCGTTTTTAAAACATGTCATATTAAAATGTTTCTTATTTACACGACTTCGTCTAGTGCTGTAGTTTTGGAGGTCGCTATTCTTCTTGAATTATGGTAGATTATTTATGATGACTCTCATTAGAGCATATATGTATTTCGATGGTGCATTTAAAAGTTCAAAGTCCTTGGAGATGTACCTACTTGACGGTCGCGAGTGAACACCATATATTATTAACACTCGCATTTGTGCAATCGGTACTTTCTTTCTATGGTAAGTGACCAGTTATCCCAAAAACTTAGTCCATACGGCTTTATTGAGTGGAAATAAGCAAAATATGTCAGGGGGTTGATTTGTTTATCCCCAAACCCAGCAATTACGCGAAGAGCAAATCGGCTGTACAGTTTAGTAATATGCTTCTTCCAGATCAAGTTTTCATTAATATGTACACCCAAAAGGTTTGAAGCATTCTGCCCTCTTTACTGTCTCCTGTGCATGTGCTACGTCAATTGTTGGCATGTTTGCAGAACTTAATATAATGTCACAGAATACAGGTTTTCAAGGCCGCTATTTGCATTATTGGTGATATTTGTTTTATTGGCATAAGTCCAAGGTCCAAGGCATCGTCAGAAGCGCAGCCAACTCAGAAAGTTATTACAGTTTAAAGCAAGCATAGCAAGCCGAACTTGTTGTGCTTGTTTGAATCTGCAACAGTTTTGCGTGCTGTTAAAGATTCTGACGAAGTCTCCTGCTTGGGCAGACGGAACTTTAGGCATAGAGTTATGCCTTGGACCACGGACTTAAGCGCGTAACACAAATATTAACAATGTTGAGTAGTGTGTACTTTCTCAAAATATAGAGGTAGTCCATTTTCAGAGAACCAGTTTTTGAGTAGGATGAACCACAAAAGTACTAGCCGTTTTCATTAAACGTAACTAAGCAAGTACGGAATATTTTTAAGCGATAGGTGCTAGGGGAAGATGGAGACAATTCATTAACCTCTAACGTGCTAGATTACCATAGGTGTTAAAACTTTTCAAGGACTAAAACACAAACATCATGGAAAGATGAAATTAGTAAGAGTTTACCGAAGCCACATGAAACATTGTCGATAAATTTTGCTTTCTATTAATCTAGTAGAATTAGTCGACGAAGAGCCAGTACATTAGAGAGTTATAATACATCAGTTTTTAACTATCTTTTGCCAGTGTACCTAACTTACCTTTAAATACAATTAAGTTGTGAATAAAGTAATTTGTATTCTCGGCGCAACAAACGTCTTGCGACAGATTAATCGAGCGTACTTCACTACTACATTTATTTTTTATATTGAAGAGACTAATTTTTTGTAAGGTATTTGGTCTTCGCCCTAAGGCGGTCTTTGGAAATTTTATATTTATTAGGATTTTATTCCTTGCTAAAAGGAATGGACATGTCATCGGATGAAATTTTACTGCACGGGTGTACATATCGGATGGTTATAATTAAACTTTCCGTATTTTAAACGTAGTAACACGGAAACTAATTACCGTAGGAGGACCAAATTCGGTAGCATTAATGTTAAGAATATGAGGAAGATAAATAATGCAGAATCAATTCAATTGAAACACTTTTAATGTACTGCTACGGTACATCACACCATTACATACCGGTACCATTTCTGCTGCAAAAGAGGATCAATATGGCGCTCATCACTGTCCATAATAGACTGAAAGAGCAGGACTGCAATCTGCACAGCAGAACGAAGCATGTCCGTAGGTATGCTGGCTACCTCTTTTAATATGCTGCCCAACAGATCAGCACATGTGTGGATGTTCCCCTGGTAAACCCTGTCCTTCAGGTAGCCCCACAACCAGAAATCACACGGAGTGAGATCAGATGATCACGTCGGCCAAGCATCTGGAAACGATCGGCTCACAACTCGATCGTTTTCAAATGTGTTTCGGAGGAGCAGGTGAACTTCACGAACGGTGGGGCCCCATCTTGCATGAAAACTGTTGAGTTCAATGGGTCTCTCTGTAGGGCGGATATGATACGCTGGCGAAGCACATCGCAGCAACGCTGGCCAGTCACACTGCACGTCTTTGGTCCTCGAGCGCCAACTTGTTAAAAAAAAATAAAAGGACCATTGATGAACGTAGCCATGAAGCCACACCATACTGTGACCCGTTCACCCATGCACAGTGACTGGAGCTGAAGATCCCCATAGTCGGCAATTCTGTGTGTCCACCTCACCCGTCGGAGGTAAACGAACTTCGTCTATCCATAGGATGTTCAAGGGCCAGCCCTCGTCAACTTCAATCCTTGTGAGAAAGTTGAGCCGCGCGGGATCAGCCGAGCGGTCTAGGGGGGTTCAGGCATGGACTGTGCGGCTGGTCCCGGCGGAGGTTCGAGTCCTCCCTGCGGCATGGGTGTGTGTGTTTGTCCTTAGGATAATTTAGGTTAAGTGGTGTGTACGCTTAGGGACTTATGACCTTAGCAGTTAAGTCCCATAAGATTTCACACACATTTGAACATTTTTAGAAAGTTGAGGGCGAAGTCAGCACCTCATTGTGCGTCCTATGGTGCAAGCTGCTGTACGATATGGATCCAGCATCTTCCGTACAGTGGTCCACGGGATGTTCAACTGTCGTGACACAGCATCCGCACTGCATGACGATCGGGAATTGCGCGCAGCGTTGTCTGCCATAGCAACAGCGATATCATCAACCACCTGTGATGCAACCTGTCGTCGACCTCTTCCCGGAGCGACGCAAAGTTCTCCAGTTGGTTCGAACTTCATCATGCTCCGCGCAGCAGTTGGAGAAAAAGGACACTTCCGTAATCCTTTCAGCCGGCGATATTCTCGAAGTGCAGCTGCAGTGTTACTGTTGTTTTAATAATAGAGCTTCACCAATAATGCGTTGCTCCTTTCGTCCAAGCTTATGTTGACACGTCAACAAGTGCGTCTGTTCAGGTGTGTGAGACTATGAACCACGATGACTGATCACGGCACCTGGTGGCAATAACTGGAATTGGACGGCGACGCTGTGACGCATGGAAATCATGCACCCATACCCTGGACATTAATGCTATCAAGTTTGGTACTTACACGGTAATTAGTTTCCGTGTTATGACGTGTTAAGTAGGGAAAGTTTAGTTATAACAACCCAATACGTTGACAAAAGATGCTACAAAACAGTTGTAGCGGAAGCTGAAATCTATATCGACCTGGGGCGTTTTTCTCAAAAGCTGTAAACCAAAATAAGTGCCGGCAGCCACGGAAGAGAAAAACACCATTCAGGCAACCAGTAAGACGGTATAAAACCTTGTAAGTACACATGATCACTTCTTTATCTTTCTTTGAAAAGTTTGGATTTTGTCTTTTAGGCAGTTTAATCAAGGCTCTGTAATATATTTGTTCCATCACTATGGAAACATACTGCAGGTAAATACTTGGTCAAAGTACCTTTCAAAACCACAACAGTTTGACAGAAATGTGCACATCAAAATTATCAGCGAAACTGGATAAAATGTTATCGTAAAAAAAAGGCCGTAAGGTCGATAGCTTTAGTAGTAAAATGAAAAGAAGAAATCAATATACGGGGTGATAAATAAATTAACTTAATAATTCGAACCTCACTTTCTACGCCCTACCTTTCATATTAGGGAAACATTTAAGAATCTGTGTTGATTGTAGCGCAGTCATTAAGGCAATAGACTCGTATCCACAAGACCTGGGATTCACCAATGCAACTCGTTTACATTGCATAAAGCAAACCGGCGTGATGGGTCCTTTGAAGACGCCAGGATCGATTATTTATCCCTTCCCTGTCCAGGCTGAACTTTTACTCAATCCCTAACGATCCCATGTTGTTGGACAGTATGTTAAACCATATGAAACTTCCTGGCAGATTAAAACTGCCAGGAAGTTTCATAACAGCGTACACTCCGCTGCAGAGTGAAAATCTAATTCTGGAAACATCCCCCAGGCTGTGGCTAAGCCATGTCTCCGCAATATCCTTTCTTTCAAGAGTGCTAGTTCTGCAAGGTTCCCAGGAGAGCTTCTGTAAAGTTTGGAAGGTAGGAGACGAGGTACTGGCGGAAGTAAAGCTGTGAGGACGGGGCGTGAGTAGTGCTTGGGTAGCTCAGTTGGTAGAGCACTTGCCCGCGAAAGGCAAAGGTCCCGAGTTCGAGTCTCGGTCCGGCACACAGTTTTAATCTACCAGGAAGTTACATAACAGCGCACACTCCACTGTAGGGTGAAAATCTCATTATGTTAAACCATAATTCTCTTGTCTGAGGTTCAATTACTTCATCTGACCATATCGGGTGTGGTCTAATGATAAAAAGCTTGAATTTTCGCAATGGCGCACTGGTTAAAAACAATTACAGACGCTTCAGAAACGAAACATGTATACATTGCAACAGTATTTTCATACGGCACACATTACTTGTCTTTAAAAATCTTCTGCTAATCTCGTGTGAGCTCTGTGATAATGAGGATAGAACTCTTACCATGTCAGTTTGCTACTTATTGATGTATTATTTGATGCGGAATTTTCGGAAGAAACAGGCATATTTAATATGATTATTGCTAATTTTTGTATTTCAGTTACGACACATTAGAGAACATAACTGTTGCGCTGTCCTGGGAGATGGTAATACAAAAATATGCTGGTTGATTAACATTTCGGCGCGTCACCTTCACAACGTGATAACGTCTTGTAACTGGTTAAACGATAACGAATTGCGAGCTTAAGCATTTCGAAGTAATACTTGTTGAATTATGTAAGATAATGCAAAATATGTAAGCCATTTAAGTAAACTGTTACTATTCGAAAACTAAGCATATCTACCAATCATTTGATCTTTTTAAGAGGCATTCACGTCGGCAGATTTGAGCAATTAAGTGATTTGGACGGAAAACCCATTTCTACTTTTTAATTTTTGATTAATTTGTATAGATCTGCTGCTTGGGAAGTAAGGCATACCTTAAGGTTTTAGTTATTCAAACAATTATTCTATACAATGAAGTTTTATATTCTTGGTACTTCTGTTTTGTGGGAAACAGGCCGTGGCCTGAGGCCTGGTTCTGTACCCGTTGTTTTGTCTCCTAATGCTGGAGACGTACTCAGAGGCTATAAAGTCGTATAAAGTAAATTTTCACACTTCAACAAACCTGACAGCATATTTATGAGTTTAATTTTGGAAATTATTACTAACAGGTGGAACCGAAGTCAGAGAAACATACCTTAGGTCACGGCCTAGTGTCGATTATCGAGAAATCACCGAGGATATTATTATATAATTTACTTTGACTAGCATGGAGTGCTGCATCAAACCAGTCTTCGGAGTGAAGACAACAACAACAATTTAACTTAATAACGTTTTTTCAGAGAAATGTTATTTTTTCAGGTAATCAATAATTTCTACACTAATATTGCTTACTGACTAAAGTTATTTACATCCTACCTTAATTACTTACCAGTTAATATTTTCGTGAGTTCTTTGGTTACTTCGACTGCTACGGTCGCAGGTTCGAATCCTGCCTCGGGCATGGGTGTGTGTGATGTCCTTAGGTTAGTTAGGTTTAAGTAGTTCTAAGTTCTAGGGGACTTATGACCTAAGATGTTGAGTCCCATAGTGCTCAGAGCCATTTGAACCATTTTTTGGTTACTTCAGTTTCCTGCAGCCTTGGTTACACGAATGTTCGAAGGGTTCAAATGGCTCTAAGAGCAATGGGACTTAACATCTGAGGTCATCAGTCCCCTGGACTTCGAATTACTTAAACCTAACTAACCTAAGCACATCACACACATCCATGACCGAGGCAGGATTCAAACCTGCGGCTGTAGCAGCAGCGCGGTTCCGGACTGAAGCGCCTAGAACTGCTCGGCCACAGCGGCCGACTACATGCATGTAATAATAATAATAATAATAATAATCATAATCATAATCATAATAACAAAAGTAAACCCCACTTAAAGCATTGCCGCGCGGGATTAGCCGAGCGGTCTGAGGCGCTGCAGTCATGGACTGTGCGGCTGGTCCCCCCTCGGTCATGGATGTGTGTATTTGTCCTTAGGATAATTTAGGTTAAGTATTGTGTAAGCTTAGGGACTGATGACCTTAGCAGTTAAGTCTCATAAGATTTCACACACATTTTTGAACTTAACGCATTAGATCTTAAGCCTGTTTCCACTGGTCGGCTCTTGACTACAAGGCAGTGCGAGGAGCGATCTTTGATCATGGGACATGTGGTCAGCATGTCGCCAGTCTCTGCGGCCGTTATTGGATGTAAATAAATCCTGATGATTCCGCTGTTTCTTGTTCAAGCAGCACCTTTCATTGTCTCATAGGGTTGCGTGGACCCCATGCCAGACCTTCCTAACAATAATCTGAAGACGTACTGGGAATCGAACCCAAGTCCTTCCGTACCGAAGCCAGCGACGCTAACCATATTTTGTCTGCTTTCTTTCGATCTTTTTGTTCGTGGTAAAGTCTTCAGTGGTTCCTTGTGGATGCCACGAGAGTGGTCTCGATGAGAGGTTCACTCAGAATCTTTTATTACAGAGTATGGCCAGTTTTCAGACCGAACCCTCTGAGCTACCGTGCCTGCGCCTTTCCCCATGTACCCGTATGAGTCACGTAACCCGTAACACACCTTTTATTTCGTAAAAGGTTACAAATGTAATGTCTAGAGGCTCGTGTTTTTTGTGCGTTTATTATTTTTAGCCCTGGTATCAACGGAGATATTAAACTAAGTACATTTTTCAAATAGGAGTGAATACTTTTTACGACTGGACTCGATAGCTCTTCAGAAGAAAATTACTGTGATATAGGGTTTCTTAATGTTGGCGTTGAAACCTGTAACAAAAAATTCGAGAAATGTCTCAGAATTTGAGAGCACGGTGGCCGGAATCGGTATTATCTGTGCAAACACCGCCAAGTAGAATCTCAACACATTTGCCTGTTTACTTGTCTGCACTGCATGCCGCTTATTTCTGCTTCAGTATTCGTTGTGTGCAGAGATTACACCAATGAGAAGAAGTTAGATGTACTATTTTTATGAGGTGAATGTAAATGCGGAACAGAGCTATCTATCCGGACCACCAATGTCGGACGCGCCAGGCAATTGCACGAATTATTAAGATGCTAGTGCGGACAACCCCCCATGAACCATGGACCTTGCCGTTGGTGGGGAGGCTTGCGTGCCTCAGCGATACAGATGGCCGTACCGTAGGTGCAACCACAACGGAGGGGTATCTGTTGAGAGGCCAGACAAACGTGTGGTTCCTGAAGAGGGGCAGCAGCCTTTTCAGTAGTTGCAGGGGCAACAATCTGGATGATTGACTGATCTGGCCTTGTAACATTAACCAAAACGGCATTGCTGTGCTGGTACTGCGAACGGCTGAAAGCAAGGGGAAACTACAGCCGTAATTTTTCCCGAGGACATGCAGCTCTACTGTATGATTAAATGATGATGGCGTCCTCTTGGGTAAAATATTCCGGAGGTAAAATAGTCCCCCATTCGGATCACCGGGCGGGGACTACTCAGGAGGACGTCGTTATCAGGAGAAAGAAAACTGGCGTTCTACGGATCGGAGCGTGGAATGTCAGATCCCTTAATCGGGCAGGTAGGTTAGAAAATTTAAAAAGGGAAATGGATAGGTTAAAGTTAGATATAGTGGGAATTAGTGAAGTTCGGTGGCAGGAGGAACAAGACTTTTGGTCAGGTGATTACAGGGTTATAAATACAAAATCAAACAGGGGTAATGCAGGAGTAGGTTTAATAATGAATAAAAAAAATAGGAGTGCGGGTTAGCTACTACAAACAGCATAGTGAACGCATTATTGTGGCCAAGATAGACACAAAGCCCATGCCTATTACAGTAGTACAAGTTTATATGCCAACTACCTCTGCAGATGATGAAGAAATTGATGAAATGTATGATGAAATAAAAGAAATTATTCAGATAGTGAAAGGAGACGAAAATTTAATAGTCATGGGTGACTGGAATTCGAGTGTAGGAAAAGGGAGAGAAGGAAACGTAGTAGGTGAATATGGATTGGGGGTAAGAAATGAAAGTGGAAGCCGCCTGGTAGAATTTTGCACAGAGCACAACTTAATCATAGCCAACACTTGGTTCAAGAATCATAAAAGAAGGTTGTATACTTGGAAGAATCCTGGAGATACTAAAAGGTATCAGATAGATTATATAATGGTAAGACAGAGATTTAGGAAACAGGTTTTAAATTGCAAGACATTTCCAGGGGCAGATGTGGAGTCTGACCACAATCTATTGGTTATGACCTGTAGATTAAAACTGAAGAAACTGCAAAAAGGTGGGAATTTAAGGAGATGGGACCTGGATAAACTGAAAGAACCAGAGGTTGTACAGAGTTTCAGGGAGAGCATAAGGGTACAATTGACAGGAATGGGGGAAAGAAATACAGTAGAAGAAGAATGGGTAGCTCTGAGGGATGAAGTAGTGAAGGCAGCAGAGGATCAAGTAGGTAAAAAGACAAGGGCTAATAGAAATCCTTGGGTAACAGAAGAAATATTGAATTTAATTGATGAAAGGAGAAAATATAAAAATGCAGTAAATGAAGCAGGCAAAAAGGAATACAAACGTCTCAAAAATGAGATCGATAGGAAGTGCAAAATGGCTAAGCAGGGATGGCTAGAGGACAAATGTAAAGATGTAGAGGCTTGTCTCACTAGGGGTAAGATAGATACTGCCTACAGGAAAATTAAAGAGACCTTTGGAGAGAAGAGAATCACTTGTATGAATGTCAAGAGCTCAGATGGCAACCCAGTTCTAAGCAAAGAAGGGAAGGCAGAAAGGTGGAAGGAGTATATAGAGGGTTTATACAAGGGCGATGTACTTGAGGACAATATTATGGAAATGGAAGAGGATGTAGATGAAGACGAAATGGGAGATAAAATACTGCGTGAAGAGTTTGACAGAGCACTGAAAGACCTGAGTCGAAACAAGGCCCCGGGAGTAGACAACATTCCATTTGAACTACTGACGGCCTCGGGAGAGCCAGTCATGACAAAACTCTACCATCTGGTGAGCACGATGTATGAGACAGGCGAAATACCCTCAGACTTCAAGAAGAATATAATAATTCCAATCCCAAAGAAAGCAGGTGTTGACAGATGTGAAAATTACCGAACTATCAGTTTAATAAGTCACAGCTGCAAAATACTAACGCGAATTCTTTACAGACGAATGGAAAAACTGGTAGAAGCCGACCTCGGGGAAGATCAGTTTGGATTCCGTAGAAATGTTGGAACACGTGAGGCAATACTGACCTTACGACTTATCTTAGAAGAAAGATTAAGAAAAGGCAAACCTACGTTTCTAGCATTTGTAGACTTAGAGATAGCTTTTGACAATGTTAACTGGAATACTCTCTTTCAAATTCTGAAGGTGGCAGGGGTAAAATACAGGGAGCGAAAGGCTATTTACAGTTTGTACAGAAACCAGACGGCAGTTATAAGAGTCGAGGGGCATGAAAGGGAAGCAGTGGTTGGGAAAGGAGTAAGACAGGGTTGTAGCCTCTCCCCGATGTTATTCAATCTGTATATTGAGCAAGCAGTAAAGGAAACAAAAGAAAAATTCGGAGTAGGTATTAAAATTCATGGAGAAGAAGTAAAAACTTTGAGGTTCGCCGATGACATTGTAATTCTGTCAGAGACAGCAAAGGACTTGGAAGAGCAGTTGAACGGAATGGACAGTGTCTTGAAAGGAGGATATCAGATGAACATCAACAAAAGCAAAACGAGGATAATGGAATGTAGTCAAATTAAGTCGGGTGATGCTGAGGGAATTAGATTAGGAAATGAGACACTTAAAGTAGTAAAGGAGTTTTGCTATTTAGGGAGTAAAATAACCGATGATGGTCGAAGTAGAGAAGATATAAAATGTAGACTGGCAATGGCATTGAAAGCGTTTCTCAAGAAGAGGAATCTGTTAACATCGAGTATAGATTTAAGTGTCAGGAAGTCGTTTCTGAAAGTATTTGTATGGAGTGTAGCCATGTATGGAAGTGAAACATGGACGATAACTAGTTTGGACAAGAAGAGAATAGAAGCTTTCGAAATGTGGTGCTACAGAAGAATGTTGAAGATAAGGTGGGTAGATCACGTAACTAATGAGGAGGTATTGAATAGGTTTGGGGAGAAGAGAAGTTTGTGGCACAACTTGACTAGAAGAAGGGATCGGTTGGTAGGACATGTTTTGAGGCATCAAGGGATCACAAATTTAGCATTGGAGGGCAGTGTGGAGGGTAAAAATCGTAGAGGGAGACCAAGAGATGAATACACTAAGCAGATTCAGAAGGATGTATGTTGCAGTAGATACTGGGAGATGAAGAAGCTTGCACAGGATAGAGTAGCATGGAGAGCTGCATCAAACCAGTCTGAGGACTGAAGACCACAACAACAACAACAACAGTGCGGACAGGCTGCTTGAACGTCAAAACGATGACAAGAAAGAAGGCTGCAACTAACAGAGAACACGAGCTCTTCTGACTATGACGCTAATGAATCCGCGCAGTAGTACGGCACATATTTCCAAGGAATGTGGAATCAGCCACACGAGTGTCATTCGCATCCTACATCGAAAGAATTTATATTTCTATTATCTTACTACCACAGGCACTCGTCGATCGTGATTTACAACGTCGTACAGAATTTTGTCGGTTTTCCCTTCAGCAACTGAGAGACGACCCTACGTTTTTCCGACGTGTGCACTTTACCGATGAAGCAACGTTTACTGAAAACGCTAATGGAAATTTGCATAACGTACGCTAACGGGCAGCCGAAAATCCATACCAGCTTCGTCAGGTGCAACATCAGCGGCCGCGGAGCGTGAGCGTATGATGCAGAGTCATAGGATATTACATTGTGGGACGTCACTTCATCTCAGGCGTTCTAAATGGAGATTCGTGCGCACTCTTTCTGACGAACTCTCTGCCGGTTCTTCTAGAAGAGGTACCACTGGGTATGTGACAGTGTATGTGGCTGCAACACGACCGTTGTCCAGCTCACTCGTCCCGTGTTGCGAAGCAAATACTGAATGAGAACATTGCTGGACTCTGGATGGGACGAAATTCTGTTGTAAAATGGCCTACGAGATCACCCGATTTGACCCCTCTCGATTTATTTCTTTGCGGAGAACTCAAAGATGCAGTCTGTGACAAAGCCCCAGTTCGCCAGAAGATATTTGTCGTCGAATCACCAGTGCATGCTCCACCATATTATCCACTATAACTATATCTGTTCATTGTTCTTTCGAATGGCGATTGCAAATGAGCCTTTCAATCCATGGTCAACAGTATGCAAACATGTCCTTAGTAAAAGATGATTTTTTTTCTTGGAACAGAAAATTTGTATTATGTGATTTTGCTGGTTGCCAAATCATTGTTAGTAAATTTTTTATGTCATTTACGTGTGTGCGAAACTGCACTGCAGTGTCATATAAGTCGGCAGCGTGTATAGCACGTAGCTGGTACCACTGTCATTACGCGCTTACGCTCAGCATGAAACGACGTTTCATTAAGAAGAATATTTACCTTACAGCGTACAGGTGGTCATCAAAGTATTTTTAATGAAATGTTTAGTTCAACGAACGTATCCCATATGATACAATTATATAATTTAGAACAGTGTAGGTAGAGACAGTTATCTGACAGCATGTATTGTACCTCTGTGAAGTACACAGCCACGTACAGGGAAAGAGACGTCAAATATTCCTTCTGACATTTAGATATTTAATACAGTAGTTGCTTTTTGCAGCGTATAATACCACTTTGTTTTTGAAGAATGAACAGTTGATTTCTCTGTTTCATCTCACGTAAATCTGAAAGGATAAACAAATGTGAAATTTCCTTAGCCCTTTGTGATATGCTGCACTCTAGCCTATGTTGTATTTCCATATACAGTATTCGTAGGTGAAACAGCATCTAGGTCGTAAGTTGGCCCAAGGGGAAATAAAGCTTTATTCTCGTGGCGCAGGTCTACCTTACGGTGTACAACTACGCAGCCTGATCCGGGAAGCCTGCTTGGCAGTGTTTGCACCGCAAATGCCCTTTCCGACTACCGTGCCTTCACGTTCTAGGACATTTCTCGAGTTTTTTACGACAGGTTTCAACGTCAACATTAACAAACGCTATATCACTACAATTATCTTCTCAAGAGCTATAGAATGCTGTTATAAACAGTATACGGTTCCATTAAAAAAAAAGTACTTGCTTCAGTATCTCTGAGCCAAGGCTGCCTCATGCTATGCACTGGATTAAACATCCGTTGCGATTCTGTGTTTAGTCTTCTACGGTTATCGCGATTATGCTGTTATCCTCTCCTTCCGCAGGTGGCAGTAGCGGTGCGTATCGATATCCGCACCTTGGACTATCTTTGACCTGGCGCTTACGGTTTCCGGCTGGGCGGTGTGCGACCAGTCGGTCGGTTGGCGTAGAGCAGCGAGGATTTCTCCGCAGGACGTAGTTTAGCCGGGGATGCTGGCAGTGTCGGAGTGTGTGGGGCTGTTCCCATTGCTACGAGGTACCGACTCTGGACACGAAAATTCAGTTTTGATTTAATCTACCAGCAACTCAAAACTGTTCACATTTTGTAGTTGTAGTTCGTTGTCGGCTGTTGGGATATTCCCGCGAGCAATAACGTGGTTTTCAAGTTGGAAAATTCTAGCCACACACCGGTGAAGTTCCACTTTATTTGGTTATTTGAATTGAAGTGCACCAGCGTAATCTTTTGCCTTGTGGCCGTTAACGTCCCGGTTACCTGCCCTGGCCGTTGATGTAAATTTCAGGCAGTGTAGTTTCCTCATCGTGTTGTTGAGGTCCAGCAAGGTTCGTAGTTTGACAGCTCCATGTATGACTGGTTGTGGGCGCCAATATCTTCTACGTTGTTCCATTGAACTCCCTGTTGTGCCCTAGTCAGGTGAAGTGGAAGTTACCTTGTCGGTGGGTCCGTTGACTGTTGGTAGGTTGAGCTGTCGCCGGATTGTGAACGGTTGGCCCGACTGCCTGTCTCACCTAAGCGGGAGTTAGTGTTTGAAGTCCAGGCCGACCCTCGAACATCTGAGTGCCCTTGGGTGTACTGCCTTTTTTTATTTGTTCTTGTTGTTTGTACATGTATGGCTTCTAGCCGATTTTTTTTAAAATTAAGGTTGTTTTGCCCTTAAGGCGTAAGATTATTTAGGCCTGCAGCCTAATTTAAAGAACTGTTTCACGTAAGACCTTTGGCATTTTAAAGGTTTTAGTGTTGTTGTATTTTAAGTGTTGGGCCATCAGCCGATGTTGAGTTTGAGTTGTTTTGCTCTTCATGCATTCAGCCTAGTTCAAGAAACTGTTTCATGTGAGGCCTTTGGCATTTTAAAATGTTTAATGTTGTTGATTTTAAGTGTTGAGCCTTCAGCCGATTTTGAGTTTGAGTTTTGCTCTTAAGGCCTTCAGCCGAAATTAAAGAAGTGTTTCACGTAAGGCCTTTGGTATTTAAAAAAAATTAATGCTATGGAGTTTTACGTGTTAGGCCTTCAGCCAATCTGAATTTAACTTGTTTGCTCTTGAAGTGTCTCATTCTTTGGACCTTCAGCCTAAATAAACTGTTGTAAGATAAGGCTTGCTTTTTAAATTTATGATTATGCTTGAATTTTAAGTTATTGGCCTTCAGCCGTTTTTAAATTAAAGTGGCTTTCCCAAGGATTAAAGCTGTGTGTTTAAAAAAATTTTTTTTGGGCTCTTGTAATGTATTATCAAATAATAAAGTTGTATGTTAGAGTGTAACTGACAGTCCCTTATTTTGACCCCTTTCCACAATTCAAACTACCTGTCCTGTCTTGCAGGTTAAGCAGGGCATCTCAATCTCTGTTGATACTAGAGTTATAAAAATTAATCAAACAACCAAACTAAGGCATATGTACCCATGGACGTTCTAGTATTTGTGGAAAATCTCGTTTTGATATTTGCAACTGTTCACGAAGTAAAAGGGATGTTACGTCTTACGTGTCTCACCATATATGGGGCCGTGGCCTGGAATATACATGTAATGATGGGAGTAGGCTAAATGCACTACAGTGTCGAAAATTATGCGGTAAGCAGAAATCTTGCTGATACCTCTGACAGTAGAATACATGACCATTACTGTTGTTGCTAAGGTCGTAGGGGTTGGTAACTATCAGAAGTGGTAGTACGAGGGTTGACTGAAAAGTAATGCCTCCGCCTTCGTAACTCTTCAACAGTTGGCAGCATTGGTATGCGGCAGGCACTGGCTTGTTCCGTAGCCTCTTCTCTACAGCTCCAGTTGGCGGGAAGCCTTAGCATTGTGCTGTTACAGTGTAAAGTATGAAACCCTGCGTAGACGGTCGGTCAATGCCATTTAAGCAACGTGCAGTCGTTAAATTCTTGACAGCAGAGGGTGTCACCCCAAAGGAGATTCAGCAGGGAATGTTCAAGTGTTCAAGTGTGGGTGAAATGGTTCAAAATTCAAATGGCTCTGAGTACTGTGGGACTTAACTGCTGTGGTCATCAGTCCCCTAGAACTTAGAACTACTTAAACCTAACTAACCTAAGGACATCACACACATTCATGCCCGAGGCAGGATTCGAACCTGCGACCATAGCGGCCGCGCGGTTCCAGACTGTAGCGCCTAGAACCTCTCGGCCACTCCGGCCGACGTGGGTGAAATCTTATGGGACTTAACTGCTAAGGTCTTCAGTACCTAAGCTTATAAACTACTTAACCTAAATTATCCTAAGGACAAACACACACACCCGTGCCCGAGGGAGGACTCGAACCTCCGCCGGGACCAGCCGCACAGTCCATGACTGCAGCGCCTTAGACCGAGCAGGGAAGGTAGGTAGTTTATGGTGACTGTGTTGATGTGAGTACTGTACGTCGTTGGGCGAGTAAGTTTAAAGATGTTGAGGCGGGAACATCCGACCTGCGTGACAAACAAATAGTTGGACGTCCTGTGACCGCAACCACCGAGTTTCACAAACAAAATGTTGACAGATAGATTCAGAACGATCGTCGTATCACTCAGAGAGAAACTGCAAGCACATTCGGCATTTCACAAGAACGTGTGGGTCGCATTATTGCTTTGCTTAGCTATCGGAAGATCTGTGCACGATAGGTACCCCGGATGCTGACTCCTGAAGTGAAAGCACACAGACTTGAAATTTGCCAGGAACTCTTCTCGCGTAACGAGAATGAAGATGACGCCTTTCTCCATTGTCATGAGACATCATTATACTTCTTCCATGACGGCTTCAGAAAACTTGTTCATCGTTGGTCAACGTTGGCAGAAATGTATCCAATTGGCTGGTGATTATGTGAAAAAGTTAATATTGGTAATTAAAGCTCACATTCTAAGGATTATTTCTGCGTTTGATTTATTAAAATATTCCCATGCAAACCCAATTAACAAAGCTGGAGGCATTACTTTTCATTCAACCCTTGTACGAATCAAAACAATAAAACAATGTCCAGTAAATATGAGTTCCAAAATACGGACCTCAAGAGCTATGAGCATTTGTTCATCTTCGCTAATCTGAAACACACAGCTCATTTACTGAACACGTTACTATGGCTCTTAAAGAGATTTTCACGACATAGCGGGTGTAATTATTTAATACCCAGGTACGATAACACACATTGAGCCATGGAAACAGACACTTGATAATGTCATCTTGAGGAATATTTGCCACACTTGCAACACATGCTAGGTCACTTAATCAAGACTGCAAGCTGGTTGCTTGTATGAAAGTAATACATTTCCCCACTGCATGCTAATTGTGGTCTATGGGTGATAAATGAGAGGAAATGGCCAACGAGAACGACAGTGCGGGATCTCGAAATATCCTGCTGGAATATGCTACTTGATACACTGGTCATGAAATGTATGACAACAGCGTTTACTATCCTTGCCACCTAGCGGCATCATTCCAGGAGTTGGAGGGGCATATGGTGTCGAGAACTGCTGCTTCCTGTGGTCTTTCGCCAGATCGTCTACGGATACATTAATATCGAACTAAAGGACACAAAAAGAAGCGTTATTCATTGCTGAACACCACAGTAATGCTAGTAAATGTCTCAGTTGAATCGCTAAGTACCACTAAGTCTCTGTTGCACGTGGTGTGGTGTCAGCAATAAACGATAGAAAGCAACTCCAGATCTCAACACAGTTAACAGTTTGTTTTCTCAACGGTTTGTGGTGGTGCTGTCAGTAATCTTTTCTCGAATTTCAGGTGTTGACATTTGTCTGAGAGCCATAACCAATCTAAGCATCTCAGAATCTTCTCGTGGTGTAGCCACTCTGGAAGGATGCCTCTCTGTTTTACTGAGTTCAGTTCTTGACTACTCGTTCTGCAGTCATTGCACTACATTAAACTCTATGTGGGATCTTTTGGTATGGTTCTCTCATGTCACTCATGTTAATGATTCCATCTTTCTAAAAATTCTGAAGTTGGTGATAAACTGAACTTGCACATCCTCTCAGCATGTAGTCTTTCGATCTCCGCTTAAAAATTCCCAGCAATTTTTGATACATGAAACTCCATGTAGTTACGTCATATTTCATTTCTAGGAATGCCTTCTGCCTGTGCTGCAAATAAATGGTACAAGTACAAAATTTCAGTCAACATATCACACAGACACGGAAATACCAAAGTATTATTCATGAAATAATTTATACTGCTTCAGTCACTTTTTAACTGATGTTTTGTTAGTACAACGTGTTTCAGTGGCAAGCTGCCATCATCAGCTGCATTGCAGTTGGATATACATTACATTAATCTGAAATTTGATTACATTTGTTTGCTGTGTGTGTTAGTGAGATGATGTATCGATAAACAATAATGTACAGAAAGATACATGTATTTTAGTGTGTACATTATGTGATTTTCATGTTTAGATCATTTCATTAATGCGTTTATTTCCATTTTTTAAAGCTTTAGTTATCTGAGGCAAAGAGCACAGTGACAATCACGTCACAAAAATGGTTCAAATGGCTCTGAGCACTATGGGACTTACCATCTGATGTCATCAGTCCCCTAGAACTTAGAACTACTTAAACCTAACTAAGCAAACACGTCACAGTTTAACACTTTCACGTATAGGCGTTTACATAATTCCAGAGAGGCTTAACTGTTAACATAAACTAGTTTCAACTGCTAAGATTGTAATATACAGTGAAAATGAAACCTTTTTTTCTCCGTTCAAGGCACTATACATGGTAGTGTGTTACTAAATAATAAGCTAGAAGTAACAACATTACTTTCTTCAAAAACTTCTTCAATGTTGAGTACTTATTTTATTCAAAATATTGTCTTTAACAATAAAAACTGTCTGTACTAACTAATCATGTTATCTGATACGTACTATTAAACAAATGTATCGACGCAGAAAATGTTTAATCTTCATTGTACATTACTATGTTAGATGTATCTGTCCTTTGGAAGGACAGATACATCTACGTGTGAAAATGTTAAGCTGTGACGTGTTGTCACTTTGTTCTGTGTGTCACACAACTAAATTTCCAACAAAGTGTAAGTAAATGCATTAATGAAATGATCTAACCATTCAAATCACATAATGTAGACACTAAAATATGAGTATCTTTGCCGGCCGGTGTGGCCGTGCGGTTCTAAGCGCTTCAGTTTGGAACCGCGTGACTGCTACGGTCGCAGGTTCGAATCCTGCCTCGGGCATGGATGTGTGTGATGTCCTTAGGTTAGTTAGGTTTAAGTAGTTCTAAGTTCTAGGGGACTGATGACCTGAGTAGTTGAGTCCCATAGTGCTCAGAGCCATGAGTATCTTTCTGTACAAAATATTATTTTGCCACACAACCTCTCTAGCAAATGAATGTAATCACACTTCAGATTAATGTAATGTACGTGTAACTAGAATGCACCTGATTTTTGCAGCGTGCTGCCGAAACGCGTCGAGCTGATTAAATATTAGTAAAAATTGACTGAAACAGTAGAAATTGTTTCATTATTTCATAAATTTTCAGTAAAGTCGCAATCTTCTAAACATTCCGTATAACATTGAAGTAATAGTTTGGCAGCGTCAGATCGAAGTGTTCATGGTGTAACATCTTGCATTTTTGGATAGCACGTGGTTCGCGCTTGGCTGTCTCGTTACGGAGTAGACAAACCTTTTCAAACTGGTCGAGCAGCAGCTTGTGGCGCGCCTTAGTTTCCGGGTCGGCTGGCCACAAAGGGGGCTCCGGGAACTTGGAATCCAGGTACTCTGCGATGTCGAGCGACTCGATGACCACCCTGCCCCTGCCGACCTCCAGGGCGGGCACCTTGGCCTCTGGGTGCACAGACGAGTACCACTCGGGCTTGTTCTGCAGGTTGATGTCCACCTCGTCGTAGGAGATGCCCTTGGCGGCCAGCACGAGCCGCGGTCGCTGAGCGTACGGGCAGAACAGCATCGAGTACAGCCGCACCTTGCCCGCCTGCAGTGGCGCCGGCCGCGGGTCACCTGCGCGCAGCACAGTCCTCGGTTCGGCACACAGTAACTCTTCACAGTCTCACGTGAACAACAAAATCCCATAACAAATGTAAAACACAAAATCACTTAAATACCGGGTGGCTACAATCAAACCTTCCCTACTTAATACCTTACAACACGGAAGCTAATTAATGTGCGAGGACCAAACTTTGTAGCATTAATGTCAAGGACATAGGGAAGAGAAATACTGCAGAATCAGTTCAGTTGAAACCTTCCTAATGTGCTGCTGTGCTTCATCATACCATTACATAACGGTACCATTACTGCTACAAAAGGGGATCAATATGGCGCCCTTCAATGTCCAGAATAGTCTGAAAGAGCAGGATTGCATTCTGCACAGCAGAACAAAGCATGTCCGTAGGTATGCTGGCTACCTCTCTTGATATGCTGCGCTCGAGAACAGCACCTGCTCTCCTGTCCTTCAGGTAGCTCCTCAACCCGAAATCACACGGAGTGAGATCAGGTGACCGTGCCGGCCAAGCAATTGGAAACGATCGGCTGATAATTTGATCGTTTTCAAATATGTTTCGGAGAAGCGGGTGGGCTTCACGAGTGATGACCGATGGGGCCCCGTCTTGCATGGAAACTGTTAAGTTCAATGCGTCTCTCTCCTGTAGGTTGGGTATGAACTACTGGCGAAGCATGTGGTAGTAACCCTGGCCAGTCATACTGCACGTTTTTAGTCCTTGAGTGCCAACCTTTTCAGAGAAGAATGTGTTGTTGTTGTGGTCTTCAGTCCTGAGACTGGTTTGATGCAGCTTTCCATGGTACTCTACCCTGTGCAAGCGTCTTCATCTCCCAGTAATTACAGCAAACTACATCGTTCTGAATCTGCTTAGTGTATTCATCTCTACCATTTTTACCCTCCATGCTGCCCTACAATGCTAAATTTGTGATCCCTTGATGCCTCAGAACATGTCCTACCAACCGGTCGCTTCTTCTAGTCAAGTTGTGCCACAAACTCCTCTTCTCCCCAACTCTATTCAACACCTCCTCATTAGTTATGTGATCTACCCATCTAACCTTCAGCATTCTTCTGTAGCACCACATTTCGAAATCTTCTATTCTCTTCTTGTCCAAACTATTTATCGTCTATGTTTCACTTCCATACATGGCTACACTCTATACAAATACTTTCAGAAACGACTTCCTGACACTTAAATCTATACTCGATGTTAACAAATTTCTCTTCTTCAGAAACGCTTTCCTTGCCATTGCCAGTCTACATTTTATATCCTCTCTACTTCAACCATCATCAGTTATTTGCTCCCCACATAGCAAAACTCCTTTACTACTTTAAGTGTCTCATTTCCTAATCTAATTCCCTCAGCATCGCCCGACTTAATTCTAATACCTTCCATTATCCTCGTTTTGCTATTGTTGATGTTCATCTTATATCCTCCTTTCAAGACACTGTCCATTCCGTTCAACTGCTCTTCCAAGTCCTTTGCTGTCTCTGATAGAATAACAATGTCATCGGCGTACCTCAAAGTTTTTATTTCTTCTCCATGGATTTTAATACCTACTCCGAATTTTTCTTTTGTTTCCTTTACTGGTTGCTCAATATACAGATTGAATAACATCGGGCATAGGCTACAACCCTGTCTCACTCCCTTCCCAACCACTGCTTCCCTTTCATGCCCATGGACTCTTGTAACTACAATCTGGTTTCTGTACAAATTGTAAATAGCCTTTCGGTCCCTGTATTTTACCCCTGCTAACTTTAGAATTTGAAAGAAAGTATTCCAGTCAACAAAAGAGACTGGGCCTATAATTAAAGTAGCCCTGAAGCCACACCATACGGTGACAAGATCACCATACAGAGGAACTTCATGTGCAGTGACTGGAGGTGAAGAGCCCCACATTCGGAAATTCTGTGTATTCACTTCACCCATCACAGAAAACTGAGTTTCGTC
This sequence comes from Schistocerca cancellata, assembly GCF_023864275.1. Classification (NCBI taxonomy): domain Eukaryota; kingdom Metazoa; phylum Arthropoda; class Insecta; order Orthoptera; family Acrididae; genus Schistocerca; species Schistocerca cancellata. The sequence continues at coordinate 826,854,824 of NC_064626.1, forward strand.
TGTCCGTAGGATGGTCCAGGGCCAGCCCTCGTCAACTTCAATCCTTGCGAGAAAGTGGGGAGCGAAGTCAACACGTCGTTGAGCGTCCTGTGGTGTAAGCTGCTGCACGATATGGATCTTGTACGGATACCAGCTGAGAATGGTTCGAAGCACCTTCCGAACAGTGGAACACGGGATGTTCAACTGTCCTGACACAGCGCGCACTGCCTGACGATCGGGAATTGCGCGCAGCGTTGTCTGCCATAGCAACAGCGATTTCATCAACCACCAGCGGTGCAACAGGTCGTCGGCCTCCTCCCGAAGCGACGCCCAGTTCTCCAGTTGGTTCGAATTTCTTCATCATGCTCCGCACAGCAGTTGGAGGATGAAGACCCTTCCGTAAGTCTATCAGCTGGCGATATTCTCAAAGTGGAGCTGCAGCATTACTGTTTTTTTTTTTTTAATAATAGAACCTCACCTATAGTGCCCTGCTCCTTTTGGCCAAGCTCATGTTGACACGTCAACAAGTGTAGTGTGACTGGTCACGCATGTGAGACAGTGAATCACGATTATTGAGCAAGGCACTTGCTGGCCATAGCTGGAACTGGACGGTGTCGCCGTGACACATGGAAATCATACACCCCATACGCTGGACATTAATGCTACTAAGTTTGGTACTCGTTCGGTAATTAGTTTCCGTGTTATAACATCTTAAGTAGGGAAATTTTAGTTAAAACCACCCAGTATAGGAATTACCGTGAGAGAATTACTAAACTGACAAAGTCAGTCAAACTTAAAAATGCGGACTAGATGAGCTCTGCGATACGTAGGAACATCCTATCATTCTGGCACGAACACAGATCGTCTTTCGGTGGGAACAAGCTCACGGGGATGAAGCCCCTCTCTAGGGCTTGGCCGACTTCTTCTCGTCCATCTTGTTAGGAGAAGTTAATTTTATCTGGACTGTAGAACACAGTGTTTCAAGCCATTATCATCAATTAAGCAGTGAGCCCAACAACTTTGCTCTCACCGTAGCGAACCACTGACGGGACGCCATTTTCTGTTCCAGTGTCAGTTTTATCAGCGCTTACATTTTAACGTGTATTTGCCATCTCACCTACACGAGGAATTTTATTCATCATAGCACCATGTCGTAGAGGCTTAAAATTCTACCATGGACACCTGTTCTCCCAGAAACTCATACCAAAAGGCATGTTTGATTTTACATTCTTTGTTTTTGCTTTTTAACTAGTGTTACAGACTCGCTAACATTATTCAATATAGTTTTACCCAAGTACTGATGGTACTTACGCTCCTCAGCGTCAGCTAACGTCAACACCCACGTAGTGTTTTCCCTAAAAAGCGATCAGTTTCAAGTCACGATATGGGCGTTTATGATCTTAGCCTAGAGCCACCACGAACAGATGTATTAAGACGATGACTAAAAGTGTTTTATGTAAACAATCAGTCCTCACAAACGTAAAAAACATTAGAGGGGAGAGCCTAGAGCCCCGACCAACAGATATCCTAAAACGATGACGAAGTGGTTTATGTAAAGATTCAGTCGCTGCAGACTTGAAAAACGTAATAGTGGAGAGTGTTGTACCGAAAGGATAGTGTACCTAGAGAAAGAAGTTTTTTGGTCTGTACTTCAGTCTAGTGACTGATTTTAGAATCACACGAAGGAATGCGCACTAGAGAGCGCCATGAGCAGTTTCCATCATTTTCTACAGTTTTTGTTATTGCTAGAAATGTGACAGTGTTTTGCGCAGCATTTGTAAATATTTCGATGACTATACATTTTACTGCTGTTTAAAATATTAAAGTTAGTTGGTATACATTGTTATATCTTCAGTTACAGAATTTTATGGCAAGTGCAATTCTATATCCAAAATGAGATTTTCGCTCTGCAGCGGAGTGAGCGCTGATATGAAACTTCCTGGTAGATTAAACCTGTGTGTCGGACCGAGACTCAAACTCAGGACCTTTGTCTTTTGCGGGCAAGTCCTCTACCATCTGCTAGGGTAGCTCAGATGGTAGAGCACTTGCCCGCGAAAGGCAAACGTCTCGAGTTGGAGCATCGGTCCGGCATACAGTTTTAATCTGCCAGGAAGTTACAATTCTACATATTTTTAAAACCAACTTCGTGGGCCATGCAGCACTTTGTTCCTTGAAGTAGAAAGAGGTCTTTTACCATCAGGCATGAGAGATTTGCAAATTCAATTTCGTTAATGTATTAAAATATCTTTAAAACTAAAATTTGTGATAGTTTCCAATTGCTTCACTTTCAAAGCGTCTTTAACTTGTAACTGGTTAACTTTGGCTTAATTTGATTCCACCTACTTATTATTGGTGTGTAGCAGAGCAATAATGTAAAATACAGACGACTAAATACAGTACTCACAAGATTTTCTTCATTGTAATGCTTTTAAATTTCAATAGAATAGTTGGTTTTAGGTGTATGTCCATGTAGTACCTTGGAATATGTTTTACGTTTGGAAAGACCTTAATTTTGTAAAGAAATCTTTTTAATTTCAGAAAATTCTGCAGCATTAAAAAGTCAATGCTACCATTAAAAATGGAATAACAAAATACATTTAAATTCCATTGCAAAGTTAACTAGAGGTGGGAGTCTGAAAAGTACCGCAAGATACAACCCTCTTCCCTAATCATTATTAGTGGTGTTGGATAACGTGCATATGCTCAACAAAGTCCTTCTCAGTTTCCTTACAGAACTCTTGACAGTTCTTTACTACAGGAGCAGAAACTTTTGTGCCTCACCTGGAAAAGAACATAATTCAAACTCCTCTACATGCAACGTACAAGAACTGGTCACGAAATTTCCGTCTTATATCACTCTTCTCAGAACTACACAGAGCTACATCAGAAATAAAACATAATGAACTGCCTGGAATTAAATTGCCTTCTCTGCGGCAAATATCTCAGATTTCGGCAACATCAAATTCACACTTCGTCTTTTCTCAACGTGAAAAAGGACGATCAGAGTTTTCCATCCACGAATCGGTCTTAGAGATAGGAACTGGAATTGGACTAGCGTGGGAAAGAAATTCGGCCGTGTCCTCAACCGCCCCAAACGATTTATGGAAACGACACGTAAATCACATCCGCTACACTCGATTGCAAATCGAACCGCCTCTCTCGCTCTATAAAGTAGAAAATGAAATCTGGCTCCCTCTGCTGTACACAAGTCTTTACATAATGTAAAGAGAGAGGCGTTACGCAAATGCTTCTACATAAGAGGGGTTAGTTTTTGATTATAGGTCACTACATCAGAAAAATGTAGACTGGGAGGAGGGAAATTGATCTATAATTTGGAATGGTTTACTCACATCCCGTTTTTCAGATGACCAACATAGCACTTTTCAGTCTATTAGCATAGACTGCTTCAGTTATCGAATTATTGTACCGATGAATAAGAGGCGGTCTTTTCAAGTCCATTCGAGATATTAAAACTCCACTGTGGCGTCATAGCTAGAAGATATGTCACTCAGTAGGTAACTAGAGTGACCAGACGTCCCAGTTTTCATATAAGTGTCCTGGTGTCCCGAGAAAATCATTCAGAACACATAAAAAGGCTATTCGGAAAGTGAGGAACGGTCGGTCGCGGAATGGAAACCACCGTGAAAATCCGACGAGGCTTTTCGCAGGCGTTTTGGACAGTGTCTCTGGTACGCCCGTCGATCACATCACGACACTCTTTTCAGTTGTGAGCGCACTGTGAGCGAGTAAAGGTGCCTGGAACAACAATTTCTCCAGCCAAGTAGGAGGGCCCGCTGAGAGGCTTCGCCTTAATGAATGCAGCCCACCTAACACAACTGCCACGCACTTCTTTCTTCATGGCAATTCTCAGCCACACTCTGCAGAGGCAGTGAAGACACTCCTGCAGCCTTTTCGATGGGAAGTGTTCGATCACCCAAAACACAGCCCTAATTGGCTGGTCCTGAGTATTATCTCTGTTCACATGAAACGCTGGATACGAAGACAACACTTGGGCGCAAACTATGGGCTATAGACCAGCGTAGAGAATTATTGGAAAGCAAAGGCGGCTGCCTTCTATGACGATGGTGTTGGAAATTTGGTATAACGCTCCGACAAATGTCTAGGTCGGAGCGGCGACTATGCAGAGAAGTACCTGGAAGGTGTAGCTAAATGTGCAAAGAAAACAGTTTTGATTTTCACTGTGGTTTTCATTTCGCGACCAATCGTTCCACACTTTCCGAACAACACTCGTAACTGTCCCGGTTTTTAATCAAGAAGTAATAACACGTGCAATAATATTTCTCATTTAATTAAATATTTGTGAAAAAGAAGGTTCCTAGAATTAGAACGTTATAGAAACATATATTTTCACAATACCCTCTACAAGTCTACCTCATTTGGTTTGACTTGACTTATGCCTAAAGAAAGAGTAAGAGATATGTTGAAGAGAAATGCAGGTAATATCTATACCCGCCTTTAACTTACCGGCATTTCGCTTTGTAGCCCTCGAAACAAGTAAAACCAAAGCTGAAGGAAGCATAAAGGAGCATCACTCAAACCATTTCTCCTAATGGGACTGCGACCATATCGAAGTTAATTTTGTCAAGAGTGTGAGTGATGCGGTGCGTGTTAGTAGTGTTTATTGAATATTGTTTGGGTTATACGTATGCTTGCCCTAACAATCTGCAATCATACTAAATCTGAAATTTTATTATGAAATGTATAATTTGTATCTGATCGTTCATTAGTATTATATACACAGCTTTTAGAATTAACAAATTGCACCTGAGTAGCTAGTAAGTGACTAAACATTGCAGAAAATATATCCAGGCTGTTACAGTAAAAAATTTATCAACCTTTTTTCATTTCAGAAGAAAAGAATTTTATTTACGTGTAATGTACCTACATGTTCATTTCCAATTCACGAAATGAAGATACATTCTTTCTATGTGTTTCCCAGCTATTATCAATTCCAAAATATCTCGAAAACTGACAAGAATGGTAAGCTAAGTATAGCAATAAACTTAGGTGTAAAGTATAACCACAAGTGTCCTGGTTCTTTTATCTTTGAAATCTGACCAGCCTATAGCTAACTAATGATTTTTGTAATTTTTTAGAAGTAATATTTTAGAAACTAATGTCTGCTACTGGTGTACGGAGTGTCTGTTGCAGTAAATCTACGTTTATATGATTTATTAATTAGTATTTAAACTTCGTAATAACTAAATGCTCTAACTCACTTTTGTAAAATAGTTGAAGACATTTTTGGTTTATCACAAGAGTTACGCGCACACACACACACACACACACACACACACACACACACAAGCGTGTGCAAGCCAAGTGCTTGTAACATTCACTTCAATTACTTCAGCTTCCATAAGATAATGAACGACTTAAGCATCCTATCTGCTTTTAAGTCGTCCAGTACCGAATAAAGCACCTGAAATGCTTTCTTCAGGCAACTTTCATCAGCGGATATACATTTCAGGAAACTGATGTCACTTGGCTGCATTAGAACAATTTATCAAATTGCTACCGTTTTTGGTCACTGACCATCTGTTTGCTTATAATATAGATGGTACACGTTCAACGGTAATTCTACTTATCTTTCTCTCTTCTTAGTGTACTTTTTAGCCTTTATGTTACGGCATTGTGACATTATACCATCATGACAGATCATATGTATTTTGTTATCGTTTTATTAATGCATTTTACTCTGATACTGTTTTATATACTCCACATCACATTCTTGGGCTCATTACACTCTGTCGTTCTTCATCTCCCCCCCCCCCCCCCCAGAAACAAGTGGGATATTGTACTATACTTTTTATAGGATTCCTTTGGATAAATGTATGGTTTATCGGAGTTGAGGCGTCTCGGCCTCTGCTGTGGATAGTTATTTAAGAGCGTTAATGGGTTATAGTACTGAAAACTGTTTTCGTATTTTTGATTTTATATTTTTAAGCCGTCCATTTACTGGTCACACACTTCATCCCATTCAATACAACTTTTAATTACCTGAACCTGATTACCCTGTTTCTAACTTGGTTTTGAATAATTTTATAAGCTCGCTAGTTATTTGTCTAATGTCCAACTGTTCTCACACATGTATTCCATGTAATTCCTGTTTGACTACAGTTTAGATGTGTGTGCTGCTTTATTTTAGCCACCCATATGGACATTAAATAATGTTTTTGTTTACAGGTCTCTTGGATACTATCACTAAGGAACACTTTATTAAGCTATTGAATTGTAGCAGTGCGTACCGTGCATTGTTTAAAACTGCTTTTCATATTTCCATGTTGATGTTGCTTCTCAGTAATATACTGGGAACTGTAATAAAATTTATTTGATCCTATGCTCCTGTCTGTTAGGACACTAGATACACTGAATTATGCATTGTAGCTAGGACTCTCGCATTCTTGTTTTAATTTTGGTTCAAAAATTTTTGTTATAAGTTACTTTAATTGCATTTTTATCAGGTAATGCTTCTTGAACAGATAGCAGAAAAACTGTTTTTGTTAATTGATGCTGATTGTTTTTGTTTATTTTTCACTTACACTCCTGGAAATGGAAAAAAGAACACATTGACACCGGTGTGTCAGACCCACCATACTTGCTCCGGACACTGCGAGAGGGCTGTACAAGCAATGATCACGCGCACGGCACAGCGGACACACCAGGAACCGCGGTGTTGGCCGTCGAATGGCGCTAGCTGCGCAGCATTTGTGCACCGCCGCCGTCAGTGTCAGCCAGTTTGCCGTGGCATACGGAGCTCCATCGCAGTCTTTAACACTGGTAGCATGCCGCGACAGCGTGGACGTGAACCGTATGTGCAGTTGACGGACTTTGAGCGAGGGCTTATAGTGGGCATGCGGGAGGCCGGGTGGACGTACCGCCGAATTGCTCAACACGTGGGGCGTGAGGTCTCCACAGTACATCGATGTTGTCGCCAGTGGTCGGCGGAAGGTGCACGTGCCCGTCGACCTGGGACCGGACCGCAGCGACGCACGGATGCACGCCAAGACCGTAGGATCCTACGCAGTGCCGTAGGGGACCGCACCGCCACTTCCCAGCAAATTAGGGACACTGTTGCTCCTGGGGTATCGGCGAGGACCATTCGCAACCGTCTCCATGAAGCTGGGCTACGGTCCCGCACACCGTTAGGCCGTCTTCCGCTCATGCCCCAACATCGTGCAGCCCGCCTCCAGTGGTGTCGCGACAGGCGTGAATGGAGGGACGATTGGAGACGTGTCGTCTTCAGCGATGAGAGTCGCTTCTGCCTTGGTGCCAATGATGGTCGTATGCGTGTTTGGCGCCGTGCAGGTGAGCGCCACAATCAGGACTGCATACGACCGAGGCACACAGGGCCAACACCCGGCATCATGGTGTGGGGAGCGATCTCCTACACTGGCCGTACACCACTGGTGATCGTCGAGGGGACACTGAATAGTGCACGGTACATCCAAACCGTCATCGAACCCATCGTTCTACCATTCCTAGACCGGCAAGGGAACTTGCTGTTCCAACAGGACAATGCACGTCCGCATGTATCCCGTGCCACCCAACGTGCTCTAGAAGGTGTAAGTCAACTACCCTGGCCAGCAAGATCTCCGGATCTATCCCCCATTGAGCATGTTTGGGACTGGATGAAGCGTCGTCTCACGCGTTCTGCACGTCCAGCACGAACGCTGGTCCAACTGAGGCGCCAGGTGGAAATGGCATGGCAAGCCGTTCCACAGGACTACATCCAGCATCTCTACGATCGTCTCCATGGGAGAATAGCAGCCTGCATTGCTGCGAAAGGTGGATATACACTGTACTAGTGCCGACATTGTGCATGCTCTGTTGCCTGTGTCTATGTGCCTGTGGTTCTGTCAGTGTGATCATGTGATGTATCTGACCCCAGGAATGTGTCAATAAAGTTTCCCCTTCCTGGGACAATCAATTCACGGTGTTCTTAGTTCAATTTCCAGGAGTGTATGACTATACTACGGTTGTTGTATTTATGGTTGTTGTATCTTAAAATTATCTTTGTAAGCCATGATTTAAATCGACTGGTCGTCTTCTTGGTATTGTCTTTGAAGTTACACGTTCTTTGGCTTCTCATGCTACGTCCTGACTACACGTGGCCAGTTTCGCGTTCTGTGTGCACGAGACAGGTTGCTGATGTTTGGAAAGTATTGTTCCGCTATATTATTACTCATGAAACTGACAGTTAATACGATCGGATGGTTCAGAATGATTGATATGATTGCAGTAGCAAATTTTTCGTAAGTTATAAAAAAATGGAAATTTGTGGTAAGGTCTTATGGGACCAAACTGCTGAGGTCATCGGTCCCTAAGCTTACACACTACTTAGTCTAGCTTAAACTGACTTACGCTAAGGACAACACACACATCCACGCCCGAGGGAGGACTCGCCGGCGGGGGAGGGGGGGGGGGAGCCGTGCTCGTAAGTTATTATTGGACTTCGTGTCCTTACGACGTTTTGCATATTGAGGTTTGGTTGTCATGTCTGTTTTCCAACATTGATTCGGGTGCCATGAATTACCTGTAACAATTAAGTCCCTGACTAGTTCACGGTGTGATGATGTTGAGTGTCACTGTTGGTAGGTTTTTTTTCTCTTTTCTTAAATGAAGGAATTGCATGCCTAGAAGAAATTTACGCATGCATAGTAAATTATTTTTTAAAGTGACCTTCTTACCAGAGGAAATCCATATTTCAGTAAATGGGTCCACAGAATCTTCTGTACTGTGTGCTACCACGTGAATGCTATGACTGTCTCTCTGCCTTACCCAGCTCGCCCTATCATTGTCGCTGCCCCGCTGTATCTCTGCGGCCATGCTGATTCAGCAGCTAAGCCCCCGCGGCTGAGCCGCCCCGAGCTGCGCTTACCCCTGCGCTCCAGGGCTTTGAGCTGCGCCGCACACGCGAACATAGGCAATGCCAAACCACGCCGCAGCCGCCCTTTGTGCACAACGTTGCGTCAGACTCCCATCTCGCACCATCGATCGCATCGCGAGTGGGAGGAACTTCGCTTCTTTGACGAAGTAGCTGCGGGCATCACGCCGAGTTATTTCAGCGATGTAATAAGCTGAGCTACGCACAGCTGCTTATGAAAACAGCAAACTCATTATAGATGCAAATGATTTATACAAACATTACAGGAACTTATAACACGGTGTTATGAGTAACTTATTCGAAGCATCGAATAATAGGTGGTACGTTGATTATGCGCTACACCTCTAAACAGATTGTTACAAATAAATGTTAAGGAAAAGAAAAGGAAACGTTACAGTTCAATTTTCCAAAGACATCAGGGTCCTTATAGGGGGTTGATTAGCTTGGATTGTCCAAGGAAGAGAAAAACTTGGCCATAGGCTTGTTAACGTACTGACATTCACCTGAAGTCATTCAGAGAACACACAGAACATCTAACCACGGGAGGCCAATACGTTGGTATCACGGATTTACTTCACACCCTTAGTAGGCCATCAAAACAGTGCAAGTGAAGGGTGACAATTACTGAACTATATGAAATAAAATGTCATAACTTCTGAACGGTTTGCGTTAGGACGTTTGAACTGCATGGTTGGCCGCGGGGCATGATGGGAATCGTATGCGCATGCGACGAAGCCTACTTTCATTTGGATGGGTTCGTCAATAAGCAAAATTGCCGAATTCGGGGGACCGAGAATCAGCGTTTTGCGATCGAGAAGTCTCTTCACCCTCAACGGGTAATTGTCTGCTGTGTAATGTCCAGCCACGGAATAATCGGTCAGATATTCCTTGACGGCACGGTGACTACTGAACGGTACGTGATGGTTTCGGAAAATGATTTCATCCCCATTAACCAAAGTGACCCTACATTCGACAAGATGTGGCTCATGCAAGACGGAGCTTGACTCGATCGAAGCAGGAGAGTGTCTGATGTCTCTTAGGAGCACTCTGGGGACCACATTCTGGCTCTGGGGTGCCAGAGGCCACTGACAAGAGCCTCCATTGGCCGCATATCCTCCGGATCAGAACACATGCGACTCCTTTTTGTGCGGCTATTTTGAAGTCGCCGGCCGTGGTGGCCAAGCGGTTAAAGGCGCTTCAGTCTGGAACCGCGTGGCCGCTACAGTCGCAGGTTCGAATCCTGCCTCGGGCACGGATGTGTGTGATGTCCTTAGGTTAGTTAGGTTTAAGTAGTTCTAAGTTCTAGGGGACTGATGACCTAAGATGTTAAGTCCCATAGTGCTCAGAGCCATTTTGAAGTCAAGGTGTACAGCAATAACTTCAAAATCATTACTCAGCTGAAAACAGCCATTCAGGAGGTCATCGGCAGCATCAATATTCCGACATTTCAATGTAGAATTTCACTATTCATCTGCGGCACAAAATCGCCAATGATGGCAGGCATATCGAACATGTCGTAACTTCAATCCGTATATCCGCAGTGACGTCGGAGAGGAGGGAGTCACTAGCATTTTTGTGGTACAAATGTAAATTCTGTGACAGTCAAAAAATTTGCACTGGCGGTATCCGCTAGCACAGGCAAAGAGGACATTCCTGGCCAAGAGAAGCCTGCTGGTGTCAAATATAGGGCTTAATCTGAGGAAGAAATTTCTGAGAATGTACGTTTGTAGCACAGCATTGTATAGTCGTGAATTCTCGAGAGTAGGAAAACCGAAACAGCAGAGACTCGATGCGTTTGAAATGCGGTGTTACAGAGGACTGTTGAAGATTAGACGGGTTGTTAAGATAAGGAATGAGGAGTTCTTCGCAGAATCGGTGAAGAAAGTACCATATGGAAAACAACGACGGGAAGAAAGGACAGAGTGATAGGACATGTGTTAAGACATCAGGGGATAATCTCCACGATACTAGAGGGAGCCGTAAAGGCTAAAAACTGTAGGGGAAGGCAGAGCTTTGAATACATCCAACAAATCACTGAGGACGCAGGGCGCATGTCCATAAAGAATTGCTCCTTTGTTTCCATAACTGGCCGCTCAAGTCGGCCGAAGTGGCCGAGCGGTTCTAGGCGCTACAGTCTGGAACCGCGCGACCGCTACGGTCGTAGGTTCGAATCCTGTCTCGGGCAGGGATGTGTGTGATGTCCTTAGGTTAGTTAGGTTTAAGTAGTTCTAAGTTCTAGGGGACTGATGACCTCAGCAGTTAAGTCCCATAGTACTCAGAGCCATTTGATTTGGCCGCTCTAAGCACTTACTGAATAATAATTCCCTTCTCAGTTACTTCCCCCCCTCCCCCCCCCCCCTCCCACGACTCATAGCTCAGTCGGTTTCTCTACAAGTTCTGATAATCTTTCGATCCCTATATTTATAAATGATAACTTCAGAACTGCAAAGAATGTTTTCCAGTCAAGACTGTCAGAAGAATTTTCTAAATCTACAAATGTTATAAATGTAGGTTTATCTTTCTGCAATATAAGATAAATCGTAGGGTCAGTAGAGCCTATCGTGTACCTGCATTTCTCCGTAACCCAAATTCATCTTCCTCCCGGTAGCTTTCTACCAAGTGTTCAATTTCTCTGCAGATGATCTGTTTAGTCTTTTGCTATGAAGACTTATTAAATTACACCTGCCACCTCCTGCCGTGTTTGGTATTGAGATTCAAAATAGATAGCACACAGATTACGATCTCATTAAGTGTGATGCTTCTTTCATTAGGATATTTCCCGAAACACACACACACAAACACACACACACACATATATATATAGATATATCGAATGTCAATCAGTTTAACAAGAATGGTCTTCAGGGAAAAACACCTCTTAATCTTCCGGGCTTACGATAATAAATAACACAAACGTAAGTAATATTTTTAGTATTAGCTGCAAAATTGTGAATGTGGACTCTATTAGAAATTCTGGAGGAATTTTGTTGGGCAGTTTCAGAGGAACTCGTTTCGCCAACGTTATAATTAATACGAACTTCCATTTAATAGATTTAATCAGTGCTTCACACATAATTTCTACTAAAAGTAAATTATTCAGAAACCTTCACTAGAAACCCATTACTAGACTAAATATAAATCTGTGACCTGACTATGTCGACAGTTTACAGAGAAAACGACCATTTCCCAGTAGCATCGCTCTTGCGTTTCCACTTAGCGTTCCTTATAGATGATTACACTAAAGGTCGAGCAGAAATGCACAAAGGCTTTCTAGTACAGTTATGTAACACTTCGACGTTGGTCCTAGCAGTAAGAGTATCCATTTAAATTTCTGACGTTCTGTTAACCACAATCAGACGGAAACTCCACTTGTAATTTTCATTCATCGTCTGCTGGAAGAGATTACTGGCCGCGCAGTATATACCGACGTTGCATAAGAGGTCGGTACTGGAAATTTGTTGAGGGTCACTGTTGGCAACTTCATTACTCCGAGTCAATGATAAATGTATGTCGGAATCACAAAACGATGTGTCGAAGAATAAATACAACCCATTTGTTATTTGAAGCCTCTTTGACTATGCGGTTTGACAATCTTTCATTCTCTGTCAAGTAAACAAATCACGTGCGCGGCGAAATTTTCTCTCTGTCATTGGTTCTCCCCCCCCCCTCCTCCCCCCTCCCCCCACCCTCCCTCACGTTCTAGATTTTTTTCAGTAACTCTAATGCTGACAAAACGTTTGACATCCGGAAATAATCGAGCTAGGGGCACAATATTTATTATATAAAATCACCCACACCACGAAAAAAATTTATCCACACACTACCAATGTAGTGCCGCTTGCCCATTGTCCTCATTCTCGCAGCATTTCACCGATTCACGTAAGAGTTCGAACCTGATGTGCATCCGCACTGAAGAGATTCCACGGGAATCGGTGAAATGCCACGAGTAAGGCGGGTAACGGGCAAGGGGCAATACATTAGTAGTTGAGAATTTTGGGCTGACGGGAGGCGCGCTAGGACGGTCCGTGCAGTTGCGATGACCTGTGTGACCGGATGGCGCAGTGGTCAGAGCATCTGCCTAGTAAGCAGGAGACATGGGTTCGAATACCGCTCCAATACGAATTTTCAACTTTTGTCACTGCTTTAAGGCAGTCCCATTACGCAGCCAATGTGTGGGGTTCCTCTATGTCTAAATATATAGGTCAGACGGGAAGAAACTTCGGGACCCGCTTTAGAGAGCACATGAATGATTCCAGCGCAAAGGTGGCACTAAGCGGGCATTTGCAGAAAACTGGTCACCTTATTATGAACATCCGAAAGAATATGCACGGACTACATTGCGAAAGCAAAGGCAATACTCTTGTTTTGAAAGTAGTCTGGTTTTGTTCTGCTCTAATAAGTTTAACTTGTTCTACCTCGAATGCGCAACAGATCTGTGATTCAAGGGTGTTTTAGCAAATGTTGACTATCTAAACAGATAGGCGTTACTCCTACAGCCCACTTTTTTATCGTAACAGGTCTTTAGCTTCCCAGATTAGCCATTCGCGTTTGTCTACTAATGTGGCATCGTTTTTGTGAAAGACGGAGTTTGTACTACCACTCGTTCTTTATTAATATTTTACATTTTAAATGTGCGCCTGCAGTTTTTTTTATAAACGGGACTCAGTTTTTTATATTCTCTGTTACATATTTTTAATAGTTTACCACATCTACAGACCGAGCGAGGTGGCGAAGTGGTTAGACACTGGACTCGCATTCGGGAGGACGACGGTTCAATCCCGCGTCCGGCCATCCTGATTTAGATTTTCCGTGATTTCACTAAATCGCTCCAGGCAAATGCCGGAATGGTTCCTTTCAAAGGGCACGGTCGACTTCCTTCCTTAATCCGATGAGACCGATGACCTCGCTGTCTGGTCTCCTTCCCCAAAACAACCCAACCTAACCCACATCTACAGCCGAACCTCGTCCTTCATGCCTTCTATAGCGACGGTTTTGTTTTCGTCACTTCTAATTCCACCTGTGAACATCTTCGGCATTGCAGAACGGTCAGGACTGCGTCGACCGCTGTCGCTCAACTACCTTCCTGCACGTGGCACGGTAAGGCTCTTCTCGTTTTTTGGGTTCAGACTTTGAAACTGTCTGGGCACTTTATTAGTCTACAGCTTTGTTTGAACGGTTTGGTTTTCATCCAGGTTTATTTCTGTAGTTTCGACTATATCCTTTATTTTAACTATGGACTACCGCTTTAGCCGCGCGGGGTAGCCGCGCGGTCTAGGGCCACCTTGTCACGGTCCGTGCAGCTCCCTCCGTCGGAGGTTCGAGTCCTCCCTCGGGTATGGCTGCGTGTGTCGTCCATTGCGTAAGTTAGTTTAAGTTAAACTAAGTGGTGTGTAGGCTTAGGGACCGATGACCTCAGCAGTTTGGTCCCATAAGACCTTACCAAAAATTTCCAATTAATACCGCTTTAGGAGCCCTATTAGTTTACAGCTTGACGTAAATGATGGGGAGTGGCTCTAAGGCAGTTAACTTTACTCTATGAGTTGTTAAAAAGAATCTGTGTGAGCACTCTTCAAGTATTCCTGTATAATACTACTTTTCAGTCTCCCTTTATACTTCTGACCATTGTTAAGAATTCTTTGTGAAAAAAAAATCCTTATTAATGTTGTACAGACCACCTGAGGATGCGTCTTCAATTGACTCTAAACCGGTCGCAACTTTTAATAAAAATTATTTTACAGCCACTGAAGATCATTTCATTCAAAATATTTTACACACACTTAAACGTCGATCGTTGCGTAATTTACAAATATTTTGATGTATGATCAATAATTTAGCACGTCCATTACGTGCATCATTTTTAAGAATAGTATTGTCGTGTGACAAAGTAAAAAGCGAAAGGAACGAAATACGGATTTAACGTTCAATCAACGAAGCAAAAGTTCGATTAGGACAAGGACGCGGAAGGATATCGCCATCCTGTCATTCGCTTTAATAGCTGTAGGGAAACCGCAGAAAGCCTAACGGCTGGATGGGTAAATGATTCCGATTCTTCTCGAACGTATTGCGGTCTCTTGTGTTGCCTGGGTTAGCGCCCCTTGATTGTTGACAATTATTAAGCAGACTCATTAAAAGCTTTGGGTGGATATTGGTTTGTCTAAAACAAATAATTTCATGAGAACTCGATACTGCAGTAGTGCATCGATTTGAACGTAAGTTACCCAGGTTGATAAGTTTAAAAAATCTAATGAATGAAACAACATTTTGTTTGTCATTTCCACACATAACTTGCATTATCGCGCAGGATATGCTATCTTGAGTGAAGTACGATGCTATTGATATCAGCGCCATCCCTGAGCCAGGCCGACAGTTTTCCACCTTTTCATCGCATACACTCCTTAAACAAGGCATCTCCGACCAATTATTATTCTGTGAAATCATACTAATTAATTTAAGGGTGCTACATATGGCAGCGAAAGTGTACCAGAATGTTTTTGAGGATCGTCAGTTTCGTACAGGCGGGAACTAAAGGAAAACTGGAGCTTGTGCGATTCACTTAAAATACACATTGCCTTGGCGATGGCGTATCGCGTTGGGATGGACTAAACTACTAATTTCGAATAATAGGTTACAATGCTCCAGATCTAATTACGTAAGAAGTTCCGGGAACCAATTAATTGTTTGATGTGTTTCGGAATGTCTATCTGACCATGGTTTAAATTAACTTAAAACTTCCCGTATCACCCGGCATTTTCCAAGTACACCTTCTCCTGTGATTCTTGACATAGTATTCGCTATTATCAGCTGAAATTTTTGCTAGAACTCACTTAATCTTTCTCCTGTCTTATTCCTAGTACAAAGCACATATTGTCCTGTAACCTTTCCTTCTACTCCTTCCCCTACAACTGCATTCCAGTCCCCCATGAATATTAGATTTGCATATCCATTTATGTAGTAGTGACGCTACGGATTCCAAACGAGGACATCGACTGACATAAGCAATGTTGACAAATGGCTGATATGGCCTGGTGCCTGGGGACGAGCATCTCGGAAATACGTCTTCCTCGAACAGTCTGAGACCTGCTGACATTTCAATCCTGAGTAATCAGGACTTTTATCACTTTTCGAAGTTGTATTTACTTCTGACGACGCGTCATTATTGAAACCACCGGCCGCTGTGGCCGAGCGGTTCTAGGCGCTTCAGTGCGGAACCGCGCGGCTGCTACGGTTGCAGGTTCGAATCCTGCCTCGGGTATGGATGTGTGTGGTGTCCTTAGATTAGTTAGGTTTAAGTAGTTCTAAGTTCTCGGGGACTGATGACCTCAGATGTTACGTCCCATAGTGCTCAGAGCCATTTGAACCATTATTGAAACCAGCTTACTGAATGCTGGTTGCTATAAAGCCGCACACCTAGTCTGGACTCCTGTGTGGTCCTTACTAGACGGGACTGTAAAAATATATCTACGATCTGATGGAGAAGGATATTAACTTTAGCCAAGCTGTACGTGCAGACTGCTGAGTCTCTTAAACGAAAAACGTAAGCTGTTTACACTCTGTCAACCAATGCAACACTTCCTCTTAGAGGCTTTGTAGATTTCATTGTTAGAAATACACTGACCAGGCAGAACATTACGACTATCGACCTATTATCGATATAAACTCGTCCAGGGAATAGCAGAGTCACCTGGCGAGGAACGACTGCTAATCAGGCACACGTACGGTGCATGTAGTGTCAGTGAGCCTGCAGTCCGTGTGTAGAATGGGCAAGGCGTGCGATGTATATGAGTTTCATTGAGGGCATATTGTTATGGACCAGCCACTTGAAACGAGCGTTTCGGAAACTGCACGACTTGTTGGGTGTTCGAGGAGTGTTGTGATGAGTGTCTTCAACACATGGCATGTACAGGGTGGTAGCCAGTCAAGGAATATTTTAGGGAATTGGTTTAAAGAGTTTGTTTCAAAGGCCGAGTAAAATCTCAACAAGATTTCTCCCACAGCAGCTTCGGCAGTGCCTATGTGACACAACTTGCCTGCCTTTCAGAAATGGGGCAGTTCTGTCCAGTTAGAGCTGTTGACAAGAGACGCCTTGAGCCCTCTGCTAGTGAATTCACACCATCGGTTTTAGCCAATAGCGTGCGTGGGATATAGATCACGTATGTGGACGCTGGAACGTTCCGCAGTGCAGAACACAGTTGTCTCTCTCTCTCTCTCTTGTGATCCAGACCTCTAGCAGTGCTGTCGCCAAGGGATCTCGGATCGATTCCATATTCCTAGATTTCCAGAAGGCTTTTGATACCATTCCTCACAAT
The DNA here is from genome assembly GCF_023864275.1 of Schistocerca cancellata. NCBI lineage: Eukaryota > Metazoa > Arthropoda > Insecta > Orthoptera > Acrididae > Schistocerca > Schistocerca cancellata. Next base: position 826,872,017 of record NC_064626.1, read on the forward strand.
CGACTATTAATCAAGTTGCGTGCACATGGAGTATCGTCTCAGTTGTGTGACTGCATTCGTGATTTCCTCTCAGAGAGGTCACAGTTCATAGTGATAGACGGTAAATCATCGAGCAGAACAGAAGTGATATCTGGCGTTTCAAAAGCTAGTGTCATAGGCCCTCTGCTGTTCCTGATTTATATAAATGATGTAGGTGATAATCTGAGAAGCCCCCTTACCTTATTTGCAGATGACGCTGTAATTTACCGTCTAGTGAAATCATCAGACGATCAATTCCAATTACAAAATGATCTAGAGACAATTTCTGTATGGTGCGAAAAGTGGCAATTAGCACTAAACAAAGAAAATTGCGAGGTCATCCACATGGGTACTAAAAGAAATCCGACATATTTTGGGAATACGATAAATCGCACAAATCTAGGGGCTGTCAATTCGACTAAATACCTAGGAATTACAATTACGAGCAACTTAAATCGGAAAGAGCACGTAGATAATATTGTGGGGAAGGCGAAACAAAGACTGCGTTCTGTTGGCAGAACACTTAGAAGATGCGACAAACCCACTAAAGAGACAGACTACATTACACTTTTCCGTCCTCTGCTGGAATATTGCTGCGCAGTACGGGATCCTTACCATGTAGGATTGATGGAGGACATCGAAAAAGTGCAAAGAAGGGCAGCTCGTTTTGTGTTATCGCGCAATAGGTGTGAGAGTGTCACTGATATGATACGCGAAGTGGGGTGGCAGTCACTGAAACAAAGGCGGTTTTCTTAACGGCGAGATCTATTTACGAAATTGCAGTCACCAACTTTCTCTTCCGAATGCGTAAATATTTTGTTGACACCCACCTACGTAGAGAGAAATGATCATCATAATAAAATAACAGAAATCAGAGCTCGCGCGGAGAGATTTAGGTGTTCCTTTTTCCCACGTGCCATTTGAGAGTGGAGTGGTAGAGGAGCAGTATGCCAGGCACTTAAGTGTGAATTGCAGATGTAGATGTAGATGCAGAACAGACGTCTTTCGTGGGAGGCAGAGCCTCCGGCTCTGCGTTTCACGACCGGCCACCGACGAAAGTTAACATGAACCTCCTCCCTTCCGTTGCCCACTTCAGTTAGTTGTTCGAGCTCCTAGACTGGCCTAAATCTGATAACTTCCGACCCTAGGAACGCCCCTTGTATACAGTACATTCAAATATATTCTCTTTATTTTATCTAGTTTCCTGTTCTGTCATTTAATGGTAGCCCTGGATGCCCACTTACAAGTGCTGACCTACTGTACATTGTCGCCCCTGCCCATGTACAGTGAAACCACGTCCAGGCGTCGTGACGTTGGGCGGTCACCTTCAGTACAAATGTCGAACGTCGTACGCCGGGCGCACTGGTAAAACAGGATGGGCGGCGAACTGTGGTGGAGCTAACATCAGACTTTAATTCTGGGCAGAGTGCAAGTGTGTCTGAACACACAGTGCACCCAACACTCCTAACGATGGGCCTCCGCAGCCGACGACCCATGCATGTGCCAATGTTAACACCACGACATCGGCAACTACGACTGAAATGGGCACGTGACCATCGGCATTGGATATTGGCGCAGTGGCAGAGCGTTGCATGGTCTGATGAATCCCGATACCTTCTTCATCAGGCCGATGGGAGCGCGAGAATTTGTCGTCTACCAGGGAAGCAGCTGCTTGACACATGTACGGCGAGACAGGGATAATCTGGCGGCGGCTCCATTATGCTCTGAGGAACGTTCACGTGGGCATCCATGGGTTCAATGGAGCTCGTGCAAGGCACCATGACAGCCAAGGAGTATCGTACACTGGTCGCAGACCAACTACATCTCTTCACGACGATCATATTTCCCGACGGCAGTGGCATTTTTCAGCAAGATAATACGCCATGTCACCAGCCTTGGAGTGTGGTGGAACACAATCGCGGATTCCAGTTGATTTATTGGTCCCCCAGCTCTCCAAATCCGAACCCGATCGAACACATCTTTGATGTGCCTGAACGTGGTGCCAGTGCTCATCGCCCTTCTCACCGGAATTTAAGGAAATTGAATAAACTTGTTGTAGCTGGGATTCACAGTCATAAAATGTTTTTTGAGGGACTCCATCTTTACGCCAGTGAATGTTTTAAGTTTTTATTACACTATTGCAATTTCGGCCTTAGACCATTATCAAGTGCTGATATTATGGCTTTAAGTCATGTCAACGTAATGTAAAGCTTACATTACGTTGAAATGGCTTAAAGCCATAGTATCAGCACTTGATAATGGCCTTTGTCCGAAATTACAATAGTGTAATAAAAACTTATAACAGTCACTGGCGTAAAGACGATGTCCTTCAAATAAAGATATTCACTTATGTGTGCAGATGTGGTGCAAACTCCGTCTAGCGACCTACCAATTCCTCAGTGTTTCCATGTCACGATGCGTCGTCGCTGTTATTCGTGCCAAAGATGGACATACCGACTATAGGCAGATGGTCATAATGCTCTGGCAGATAAGTGTATATCTTTGGCCGAACGCTTGATATATTCTGCGATGACAGCAATTAAATTTGCTCTAGATATACAAAAATGGATCTTGATAACACCTTGTTAATTCATGTGGTTCCTTCATTTTGTAAGTCTAATAATGATTGCTAATCGACAACATCGAGAACAGTTCCATTATTCGTTTGGTATTAGTCTTTTCTTGTGATGTCTTTCCTTAAAAAAAGAGGTGCATGAAAGAATGGGCAGAGCGGGGTACATAACTGAGTGCCCCGCTTTACCTTTACTAGAGACGAGTATTAACGTGCCTTGTAAATTAGTGGCCAATGGTCCTAACACCAGAGAAATATTGCTGCAAGAAGCTAGTGATTTTACAAAAATAATTCCACAACTTACAGCGTAACGTAACATTGCCATGAAATGGTGGACACGCCTCTATAGCGTAGAAGCAGATCGCGAAAAATCTTCAGAACTGTTGCTTATCCATTTTAAGAAAGAAATTAAACTTACCTTTCTGGAGGAACCGGACGCTCATCTTGTTACGATAAATCAGCCGTGGAGGGACTGATGCAGTTTCTTAGCCACCGACAATGCTTTATAAACTCTGTTTCACTGCGGGTCGCGTTTTCTGACGCTCTGTCATTCAGAACGCCCCAGCCACAAATGACAGGCTGCCGAGCTGAGACGCCAAGCAGGCAGCGTCCAGACTGCTCATATTCGCATCATTACGATTCTGAAAAGGAATAAACACCGTCTACAGGGAAGGTCGGATCACCGAAGCAACTGAATATCAAAACGATTTAGAGCCAAATGGATATCTTTGAACATTTCCAATCTGACACGTTTCGTATCGAATTCATTTCCTGAAATATTTCTTCGGATGTTGATGATGATACGTGCTTCTGTCACGTACTAAAAATGTAAATGTCGTGTGACTAGAACCTCCCGTCGGGTAGACCGTTCGCCGGGTGCAAGTCTTTGGATTTGACGCCACATCGGCGACTTGCGCGTCGATGGGGATGAAACGATGATGATTATGACAACACAACACCCAGTCCCTTAGCGGAGAAAATCTCCGACCAGCGGGGAATCGAACCCGAGCCCTTAGGATTGGCATTCTGCCGCTCTGACCACTCAGCTACCTGGGGCGCACTGTCACGTACTAATGTGTGTGAAATTCTATAGTCCACACTGCCTCTGTAAGGACACGAAGCTGGATTCCAACCTAGTTCAAACCTCCTCCATGCGTTTCTTCCGTCGGTTTCCAATGGTTTCTCGTAAAAACAATATAAAACTAAGTTTTTCCATTCTAATTATATTTTCCTCTATGGGCTATTGAAAAACATGATTTCTAGCACGCTATGAAAGAGAATAAGGCGAATATTGTAGGAATAGAAGGGCTGAGATTAGAAGATAACACGCCCCGATTGTACAAAAGGAAAGAGTGTGGGCGATGAAAACTGTCTTTTTTTAAATTTCCTCTTCCGACTTTAGAAAATTACCAATAGCAACACCATTATTTTCAAAGAGAATGTCACACCTTTTGCACTTGTTCCCAAGCCCAAGGACTTCAGAGAAGTAAATCAGTACCTTATCCAACGAACTACGTAACATCACTGAAGTGTCGCTTAAGAGATCTCTGGTATTAGCGTGGGCCCGCCCGGATATACCTGCGTTAACGTATCTCATCTGGGGTTCAGGGAGTCGCGCCGGCGCTAGATCGAATCCTCCTGGCGGATTTACGACGAGTCATGGTTTGCCGGCCAGCCTGGGTGTGGTCTTTATGCGGTTTTTTATGCAGTTTCCCACATGATGAATAACGGGCTGGTTCCCACGTCCCGCCTGTTACTTGGGTAGCAAACACTTCGAAGACGTTCTCACACTGTTAACACTGATCGCAGAGGTACACAAATTCCATCCCGGGAGGGGAGAAAAGTGGAAAGAGGGGAGGAGGGTGCAGCGGTGGTGAAACGAAGCGAATATGACGACCCTCTAGCACAACCATTGTTAAATCCATTTTGACACGCTGACTACGTGAAGATAACGGATAAGGTCAGGAAAACAAGATCTGTGATATTTCTGTGGCATATCAGTTATCGCTCATTATGACCATTAATTCAGTGAAAAAGTTATTTTAATAATAAAAGTAAAAACATTGATTTCTGTTCGCCGATGCAAACCCTCAATAGATACTACGAAATTGGCACGACCGAACAAAATCGCTTACTGTCCGTGTCATAGTGAATATTTTCCTAGCGCCAAATCCACTAGTGATATAAGGCCATCTGGTCAGCTGACGTGATTACTAAGACCCGAAATTTTTAAGGAATTGATAATAACCAAAGCGCATAAACTATTACATATATAGAAGGTGTTGCACTGAATGTCCTTTAACACAGAAATATTGCCAGCAGTGTGGCGTGATATACTGATTACAGTGGCATGTCTTGCAAGTCACAAATGACTGCATACAAATGCGAAATGCAGTCGAAAGGTGCAGCGGCTAATGCAGTAGACCTGCATTAGAAATATCAGCACGTCAGTTCGAATGGGCGAGAATGACAGGTACCCAACAAGTCATTTTGTGTTGCCTTGGCGTTCTGACTTGTGGAGAACAGGCTGCTACCAAATTACTGCGTATGTGGTAACAGCGGCTGTCTGGCTGTATGCAGAGCTGAACGCATTCTGGAGCACGCAATGTGATCCAATCATGAGCTAATATCCATCCTGTCCGCGTCTATAATTATACCATGCTAACTGATCGATTGCTGTCTGCAGTTGGATAGACTGGTGACATGCATGTCACGGAAACGTCATCATTGTCCAAAAGTATGCTGTGTGGCAGAATGTACTATCTTCGGACGGTACAGCTTCAGCCTGTCTTGCAGTGGTGGCAGCATAATTGCAGAAGCAACACTGATGATCATATTCTCGTAGCCTACGTGGTTGAGTGATAGAGCGAACAGAAGCCAGCTGTAATGGTCTGGCACGACTTTGGGTACTCCACCGGATGCGGAATAGAACGTATTGAGGGCTACATGATCAGAAATCCCTACGTCAGGCAGATATTAGGGCCCGTTGCAGTGGCTCTCCCTCAGGCAACGTGACATGCATTGCTCCTGCAGGGCCATTCCCCGTCGCGGGTGGCGAGCTATGAGCATGCCTTCATTACAGACTAATTAGTAACACTGTTTCACACACAGGCTGAGATATTTCCCTGATCTACGTTGGCAGGCAGTTAGTTTGTCAGGGATCTACAGAAATCACTGATATTCTGTTACTGACTCACACACAAACCGGGTCCAGGTTACATCGCATGGGGGCTCGCACAATACTCATACCATTCCCAAAGTCAGACTTAGTGAAAAAATATTTTATCAACTGTCTATTGTCACGTACGTAATGTGTGGTGTAAACTTCATGTCTCTCACAAGTTTCTATCCTGGTGCTGCAATTTTCACAAACTTTAATGTATCTACCAGGATTCACACTGTACTGAATTCATTCATGTTGTTTTATTTAGCTAAAATTTCTCTACAGATGTCCATTTAGTCATACAGCAGTCTGAGGACGTGAGAAACACTATAAACGCATCATTAATAAATAAAACGATTACTGGCGATCATTTTCCTGAAGCACATCCAAAGGTTACTAACAACTCACTACATAATACCGTATTCAGTTTACCCTCTCTGAAAATTCTTAGGCAAATCGGAAGCCTGGATATCAAGCCCATAGGGGTGCATTTCCTTCAGTATAAGTAAGCGTCATAACAAGGGTGCAAGGTGGAGTTACGTGGTTGGGTCGTTTGGGGGAGGGGATCAAACAGCGAGGTCACCGGTCCCATCGGATTACTGAAGGATGGGGAAGGAAATCGGCCGTGTCCTTTCAATGGAACAATCCCGGCATTTACCTTCAGCGATTTAGGGAAATCACGGAGAACCTAAATCAGGATGGCCGGACGCGGGTTTGAACCATATCAACAACCATAGTGCTCCCGAATGCGAATCCAGTGTGCTAACCACTGCACATCATCTCGTTCGGTGCAGCGTTACTGTTCATGTTTATGTGCACACCAAAAAAAGAATAAAAATATTAAAACGAAAGGTTTCATAATATGACTCATTTTTCCCTAATTTTTATTCTCATAATTGGTAACGTAAAGATGTATATTAAGAAAACCATATCTTATTTGTAAAGAAAAATACAATAATGAAAAATGTATTTGATAAACGTTCTAAGGTTGGATTTAAGGTACCGAAACTTCCAGAAGTCGTAAAGTGGTGAATGTGAAGCCACTGAGAATAAATGAAGGAAGGAGCGCCGCTCTTTTACCATCTTCCTATGTTAACGCCTATTGTCGTTTGGAGATCCAGCTCAGCAAATTGATTCAAGGCACTACCTTGTCTATTAACCATTTATGTTGTGATTTCCACATCTTGAGGCATAATGTAGGTGAGGTTGGCGGCGGATTGTACGGATACGAATGATCGGACACTATTAGTAACCATTCGTTAATTACTTTTCAGTTAAGTGTCCAAACCCCTGAGATATTTATTGCAATCAATTCTCGGATGTATGCAATGTTGGGTCGTGAGCTTCTTAGTAAAATTATCCATTCTTAAGGGGGTTGCCTCCCTGTCGCGGCTCTTCTATTATACTAAGTTGCATCATTTGCAAATTGTTAAATTCTCGCCGCACCTTTGAGAGACCTTTAACTTTTTTAACTCTCCTTGTGAGACATTTTATGTTCTTTCTGTTTCATGTTTGAAAATGTAGAAATTCACAGTACCTGAGAGAAGAGCAACGGAATGAAACCCATGTTAAGAAAATAACAAAAATATTGAAAGAAAAAAATTTTATTGTGTGGTACCATGAAGCTGTAATACATCACGTAAGAAAAAAGAAAAACTAAAGGTAAGCGACACCACTGTCTATTGCCTGCATTGCGCGCGTCACGGTCTTTTCCATTTCTAAATACCGCACTGAACAGTTCATAACTCAAATTAAATGATCGTAAGTTTTACGCTCTAAGACATTAATTTCTCTTAACTGCATTACTGTAAAAGATCGTGACTAATTTGGCAGTTTTTAGGCAGCACGCGGATAAGATGGACCTTGGATGACTTTCTGGTGTTTGAAAAAACAAGCGTCCATCTTGTTCAATAGTAGTTACAAATAATTTTTCTGTGCGTAACCTTAAAAATTGTAACTTATATTGCAACATAATTCAGTTTCGTGCACCACTGATATTTCTATATAATGAACAAAATATGGAAAGACGTACCAATGGATCCTGAAAATCTAATGAATGTTGAATTTAATGCCCATTACCGGCAGTAACATCTATCTGGCAGTAGAGGAATCAAACCGAGTCATTTCTGAAATACATTCACTCACACACAGCATATTTTGAAGAAATTACTAAAACGAGTGAAAATGATCCTTTTACAATGTTATTTAAGAAAACTGAAACAGTGATAAATAAGCAAGACCATGAAATGACCAAGCGAATGAACGAACTTGGCAAAGAAATGGTCACTTGAATTTCGGCGCAAATTAATGTCATCCTTAGCAAACTCAATCAAGAGATGAGAACACAAATTTCCACGAAAATGGACGATTTCCTAGCAGAGGGTGACAAACAGTTTTCCGCACAAATTAATACCACGCTTGGCGAACGTGAGGAGGAGCTGTTACCGCGTATGGACAAGCGTGGCAAACAGTCTGCTGTACAAATTAATACCACTCTTTTCGAGTGAGGTAAGGAATTAGCTAACATTGATAACAGTTTGTGGAGTGTTTCTACCGAAATTTCGGAACATAAGATAGCTTACGAAGACACCGGAAGCACTAAAGAAGTTAACAAGCGACGTACAGTCACTGCAGAAAGCGCAGTCTAAAATAGAAGCCACCGTCCACCAGCTGTCTCAGAGAGTTGAGTTCATTACTTGACCCAGAGGAAGTGGTACGTGTACGCTTAGACGCTCAAGGCCAAAGATTTTCCAACGAATTTATCAAATTGTTGGAAGAAAAAGAGAAAGAGGTGAGCGAAAAGTTAAATACCTACATCTACATATATACTCCGCTAGCCACCAACGGTGTGTGGTGGAGGGCACAATTCGCGCCCTCCCCCCCGCTCTGTTCCAATCACGGATCGTGCGAGGGAAAAACGGCTGTCTGAACGCCTCAGTGCGAGCTTTAATTTCCCTTATCTTTGAATGGTGATCATTGCACGATTTGAAAGTTGGTATTAATAATATATGCTCTACATCCTCGGCTAAGATCAGATTTCGCAGTTTAGTGAGCAGCCCCTTCCGTTTAGCTCGTCGTCTATTTGCAAGTGTGTCCCACTTCCAACTTTCTACGAGATTTCTAACGCTCTCGCGATGGCTAAATGTACCAGTCACGAATCTTGCCGCTCTTCTTTGGACCTTCTCAATCTCTTGAATCAGACCCAACTGGTAAGGGTCCCATACAGACGAACAATACTCTAAGACTGTACGAACTAACGTATTGTAAGCAAATTCCTTTGTTGAAGGACTGCATCGCTTCATGATTCTCATTAAACCGCAATCTAGAATTCACTTGCCCGTTTCTTGTGTAATCTGGTCATTCCATTTGAGATCATTTCGAATAGTCACACCCAGATACTTGACGGACCTTACTGCTTCAAAAGACTGGGCAGTTATTTTGTACTCGTACATAAATGGGATTTTCGCCTTGTTATACGCAGTACTAATATTGAGAGATAACTACCAGTCATTACACCATACATTTATTTTCTGCAAATCCTCATTGATTTGTTCACAACTTTCATGTGATATTACTTTCCTGTAGACTACAGCATCATCGGCAAACAGTCTAATGCCGCTGTCAATACCATCAACCAGATCGTTTACGTAAATCGCAAAAAGCAGCGGACCTTTTGCGCTGCCCTGTGGCACACCTGAAGTTACGCTTGTTTCTGTTGAAGTCACCCCATTCAGGACGACATACTGCTGTCTGTTAGAAAACTTTCTATCCAACCGCGTATGTCATCGGATAGACCGTAAGCGCGCACTTTTTGGTGAAAGCGACAGTGCGGAACTGAATCGAACGCCTTTCGAAAGTAGAGGAATATGGCATCAACCTGGGAGCCGGTATCTAGAGCCTGTTGTATATCATGCACAAAGAGGGCCAGCTGTGTCCGGCATTACCGCTGTTTCCTAAAACCGTGCTGGTTTCTGCAGATGAGCTTCTCAGAGTCTAGAAAGGTCATTATGTCTGAATACAAAATATGTTCCATGATTCTACAACAAATGAATGTCAGCGAAATTGGCCGGTAATTATGTGCATCCGATTTTCTCACCTTTTTATACAGTAGATTGCTGTGACCTGGACCTTCTTCCAGTTCCGTGGAACTTCCCGCTGTTTCAATGATCTCTGATAGACGATGGATAAGAATGGTGCTATATTTGTAGCATAGTCAACATATTATCTTACGGGGATACCGTCTGGGGCAGATGCCTTCCTGGTGTCTAAGGATCTTAACTGTTTTACAATCCCAGATACACTAGGCACTATGTCAGCCAGCCTTGCGTTTGTTCGATAACTGAAAGGGGGAATGGTGCAGCAGTCCTCTACTGTAAACGAGTTTTTGAAAGCTAGGTTTAGAATTTCCGCCTTCCGTTTATCATCATACACACTACCCGTACTGTCAGCAAGAGGTGTTGAATTATTTGTAGCGTTCATAGATTTTACGTACGAACAAAAGTTTTTGGGACTATTTTTAGACTCTGCAGATAAAATATTGCTTTCAAATTCATTAAAAGAATCTCTCATTGGCGTTTTGACAGATACATTCATATCGCATAATTTCAGTTTGTCAGCGGAGCAGTGATTAAGTTCAAAACGACTGTGCAAAATTCTCTGCTTCTCAGCAACTTCCTAATATGTTTTTGTACCAAGGTGGATCCTTTCCCTCCCCTATATTTTTGCTAGGCACATACTTCTCTGGCACGTGGTGGACAATACCGATAAATTCCGAGCAAAGATGTTCAATATCTTTGTGTCTCGTAGTGAACGCTTGGAGCTGACTATGAAGATATTCATTCATGACACCTTTGTTTGCTTTCCAAAACAAGAAAACTCTACGCTGTTTCTTTGGTTTTTTTGCAACTTCCACCGACATAGAAGTCACAACGACATTATGGTCACTAATACCATATTCTAGATTAACTACCTCAAAAAGATCAGGTCTGTTTGTTTCCAAGATATCTAATATGTATCCAGAGATACTGTAGAGCCACTTAATGCAAAGCAACACTCGCATCGGGTGCTGTGGGTGAAACCACTCAAAATGTGGAGGGAATGTAGGTTATCGAGGAGGCGTCTCGAGATAGTCCGCACTACTGTGATAAACACTATGTTCCGATGGAGCATTGGTTAATGCAACTGGTTACTAAACAGAAGGCCCCGGGTTCGGATTCTGATCCGACACACATTTTCACTTGCCGCCGCTGCTTCTACGGGGGTAAGTCAATTATTATCCGCAATTTAGTTATATTTTTGTTTATGTTAGTAGTACTGTCGTTTTACGTTGACGACGCATGCATTGTTATTTGCTGTTATATCTTTGCAATTTTCAAGCTGCTAGGTTAGTTCGTTATTGCTGCCATGCGGTTAATCATGGCTGCTCCGCTGTCTATTTGCATCAAAAATGGTTCAAATGGTTCTGAGCACTATGCGACTTAACTTCTGAGGTCATCAGTCGCCTAGAACTTAGAACTAATTAAACTTAACTAACCTAAGGACATCACACACATCCATGCCCGATGCAGGATTCGAACCTGCGACCGTAGCGGTCGCTCGGCTCCAGACTGCAGCGCCCAGAACCGCACGGCCACTCCGGCCGGCATTTGCATCAAAGAAGAGCAACGTTCAGTGATCCTTTTTTTGTGGTCGGAAGCGTATCAGAGGCCGAAACTCATCGAAGACTTTCGGTACAGTACGGGAACAGTGTTTTGCCACGACGGAGCGTCGAAGAATGGATTGAAAAATTCAGAAATGGTGGCACAAGAGTTACGCACGATGAAGGAGCCGGACGACCGTTTAAAGCCACAAATGAAGAAACCATTGAGCGTTCACGTGAAATGATTCTCTTTGGCAGACGATTAACTATTGACGAAGTGGCACATCGTCTGCAAATCATTCACGGTTCTGCCTACGAAATCATCCACAACAGACTTGGGCTTCATAAAGTTTGTGCAAGATGTGTCCAAAACAACTCACACAGTTGCGTGAACAAACGTGCTTGGACATCTGCAAAAAACATTTGGATCGTTGTGGTAACTAAGGGGACAACTTAGACAGGATCATTACTGGTGACGATACATGGATCCATCATTACGAACCGGAGAATAAACGGCAGAGTATGAAATGGAAACATCCAAATTCGCCGTGCAAGAAATAGTTTAAGACCCAACCAGTCACAGGAAAACTGATGCTTACGGTTTTTTGGTACGCACAAGGTCCAGTACTGGAAGATTATGGGGAAAGGAGCACAACAATAAACAGTGTACGTTACAGTGAGATGCTTATTGCGAGGCTAAAGCCTGAAATTCGAAGCAAACGCTGAGGATTGCTGTCAATAGCTGTTGTGTTGTTGCACGAAAAATGCCCGTCCGCATACTGCTGCCCACACTGTTGAAACGCTAGAAGTAATGGATCATCCTTCATATAGTCCCGATCTTGCCCCTTCTGACTATCACTTGTTTGGTCCACTCAAACAGGCATTAAAGGGCCGTCCATTTGCCTCGGACGAAGGTGTGAAGGAAGCGGTGCATTACTGGCTCGCAGATCAACCGAGAACCTTTTTTTATGAGGGCGTCAGGAAGCTTGTGCAACGATGGACCAAGTGCGTTGAAACGCAAGCAGATTATGTCGTAAAACGATGTTCTTCTAAGTTTCCTATTTGATTATGATAAAATTTTATAACTACTTTGGGGATAATAATTGACTTATCCTCGTACTTTAAGTCCCGATGCAGCTGACACATTAGTTCCTGTCCTTTCCTTTCGTCTCCACTCCACCTTCAGTTCTTCTATTCTTTCTGATATGTCCGAAGGAACAGACACAATGCATTCACACAAAAATTATTTTGCCAAATTACGAAAAACAGTCTGTCTCGTATGACAGGATAAACGTTACGAAAGAAAGTTTAAGTGAAGAAGTTCTCTATAAAGGAAACAATATTTTGTAACATGTCCGAAGCATGAGGAAAAGCTTTAATGACGTCGAAAATAGAAACGTACTTAAGGAATTCTTGAAAGTGTCAATATAAGTTGGAACACAACATTGCATGGTAGTGAAAGCTGGAACAATAGAAAATATGACAGCTCTGATGAGGTGCATTATGAAGCGTTACTCTACACAAGGATGTTAAAAAGTAAATCCACAGATCAATTACATAAGTACTAGAGAGAATAACAGAGAGAAAAAAAATGTGCTCAAACCCTAAGCCTATGAAGGGGTAGATAGGTTGTGGATCTAAATAGCAAAACTCGCAATGGAGGAGGAGGAGGAGGAGGAGGTTACTGTTTAACGCCCCGTCGACAACGAGGTCATTAGAGACGGAGCACAAGTTCGGATTAGGGAAGGATGAGGAATGAAATCGGTCGTCCACTTCCAAAGGAACCATCCCGGCAGTTGCCTGAAGCGATTTACGGAGATCACGGAAAACCTAAATCAGTATGGCCGGACGTGGATTTGAACCGTTGTCCTCCCGATTGCGAGTACAGCGCGCTAACCTCTGCGCAACTTCGCTCCGTAACTGGCAATGGAAAGAAGTGGAGAGTGTGGGAGTGAATGAAGATCAGAATGTATAAAATAGAGTAATAAGAATGAGTTAACAGTTACGAAGATATGAATATCAGTAAGATACCAAAATACTCAGATCATTCATGACGTAAAAGAAATAAAAACAAAAAAGCGTTGATGTTGTACAAAAGTTTTAAGCGTGAAGACGAACGGAATTCAAATTCTTGTATAGATACCGACTTTTTGCGTACGTTGTGTCAACAGAAGTGTGAACTTCACATGGGAAACGCGATGCACGTTCTTGGATTCTTCTAACTATTGTACTGCGGAGATTTTTTTAACGCTTGATGAAATACGCGTCTAAACTCGAACCATTTGTTAATTAATATCTCTTGTTTCTACACTCCACAAGCCACCTTACAAGGTGCGTAGGATCGTACTTCGTGTATCGCTGTCAATCGAGCACTTTCCTGTTCCAGTATAGAATGGTGCGCGGGAAGAACGATTGTAGATAAGCCTCCGAGTGAGCTCTAACACGTACAATTTTAACTTCTTGTTCTATTCCCGACATGTGTGGAATGTGAACTAACACGCTGGTTGATCCTCCTAGGAATGTAAGTTTTCGGTATGTACAAAGCCTCTCTTGTAGCGTCTGCACATACGTGACACTTCCGCACTGACTAAGTAAATCCTTGATGCAGTGCACTGTTCTCCTTAGGATCTTTTGTATTTCCCCTATTAATCGTATCCAGTAAGGGTCAGACATTGAAGAGCTATAATAAAGTGTCAGTCGAATGAGTTTTTGTAAATACCTTCTCTGTGGATGGACTACACTTCCTGACGAATCTTCCAATGAATCTGTCTTGCATTGAACTTACCTACGAATAGTCTTATGAGATCCTTCCAGTTTAAACCATCGGGCCCCTTACTCCCACAAACTTAATTGATGTGTCTGCATCCAGTAATCAGACAATAAAGTGTCACTCTGCCTATTTCTTGTGCAATACGTTACATTTCTTTATGTCGGGGATCAATCCTCAACCCTTGATCTTCCGAGGATTTTTCTCCATTTCGCTACAAAAATGGTTCAAATTGCTCTGAGTACTATGCGACTTAACTTCTGAGGTCATCAGTCTCCTAGAACTTAGAACTAATTAAACCTAACTAACCTAAGGACATGACACACATCCATGCCCGAGGCAGGATTCGAACCTACGACCGTAGCGGTCGCTCGGTTCCAGACTGTAGCGCCTAGAACCGAACGGCCACTCCGGCCGGCATTTCGCTACAATTTCCTAGCGTTGTGATCTCTATATACAACGACAAACAGCCTGGTGGAGTTTCAAGCACTATTCACTAGGTCATTTGTATATTTTATGAACAGTAATGGTCCGATAACACTTTCTTGCGACACGCCCATAGTGTCTGAAGATTCGTCTTCATTAAAAACGAAGTGCTGGGTTATGCTTTGCCGAAAGCTTTTCAGTACAGACACGATGCTGTTCTGATATTCAGTACGTTCTTATTTCATTCGTGAGGCAACGTGGCAGAACTGTATTGCACGCCCACCGGAAGGAATGCGCATCAACCTGACTGCCGGTATGTACTACGTTATGGGTCCTATGAACTAACAGAGCGATTTGGGCATCACATAATCGCTCTTTGTTGAACCCACGTTGATTCGTAGAGAAATGACGTACTAAGCGCCTATGAAATGTTTCCCAAACTTTTATTATAGACAGACTATAATATAAGCTTATTGTTGGTTTGGAGAACAGACTTCATGTTACGGAGAACGTTCTGTTCGAAGACCGTTCTTAAAAACGAGAATCACCTGTTCACTTTTCCAATCATTTGGATCACTTCGTTCCTCCAGCGACTGATGATATGCTGCTGCCGAAAGTGTGTTCCTTCGCACACTCTGTGCATACTGAGGTGACAAAAGTCGTGGGATACCACCTAAAATCGTGTTGGACCTTCTTTTCTCTTCTTTTGTCCGACGTGTTATGGCCTCAAGAAGTCGTAAGTCCCCTGTGGAAATATTGAGCCATACCTCTATAGCCGTCGATAATTGCGAAGGAGTTGTCGGTGCTAGATTTTATACACGAACTGAGCTCTCGATTATGTCCCCAAACTGTTCAGTGGAATTCATACCGGGTGGTCGGGGTGGCCAAGTCATTCGCTAGAACTGTCCAGAATGTTCTTCAAACAAATAGCGAACAACTTTGACTGGGTGACATGACATCGTTGTTTGGGAATATGAGGTCCATGAATTGCTGCAGATTGTCTCCAAGTAATCGAAAATAACCATATACAGTCAATGATCGGTTCAGTTGGACCAGAGGACCCAGTCCATTCCATGTAAACACAGCTTACATGGTTATGGAAAGATCACCAGCTTGCACAGTGCCTTGTTGATAGCTTGGGTCCATGATTTCGTGGGGTCTGCGCCTCACTCGCATTCTTTCATCAGCTGCTACCAACTGCAATCTGGACTCTTCTGACCAGGCCACGATTTTCCAGTCACCTAGGGTTCAACCGATATCGTCACGAGCCCACGTGAGGCATTGCAGACGATGTCGTGCTGTTAGCAAAGGCACCGGCTTCGGTCGTCTGCTACCATAGCACTTTAACGCCACACTTCGCCGCACTGTACTAGCGGATACGTTCACCGTACATCCCATATGGGGACGTTATTTCACGCAATGTTGCTTGTCTGTTAGTACTAACAACTCTACACGGATGTCTCTGATCTCGGTTGTTAAGTGAAGGCCGTCGACCACTGTGTTGCCAGTGGCGAGAGGTAATGTCCGAAGTGTGGTATTCTTGGCTTACTACTGATCATGTGGATCTCGGAATATCGAATTTCCTAACGATTCCCGAAATGAAATGCCCCATGCGTCTACCTCCAACAAGCATTGCAAGCTAAAACTCTGTTAATTCCCGCCAAGCGGCCATAATGACGTCGGAAACCCTTTCACATGAATAACCTGAGTGCAAATGAGAGTTCCGCCAATGCACTGCCCCTTTATACCTTGTGTACGCAATACTACCACCATCCGTGTATGTGCGTATCACTATCCGATGACTTTTGTCACCTCAGTGTAGAATCCTATCGGGTCCTATCAGGTCCAATCACGTTTCGCTTCTTGAGCGATTGTAGTTTTCGTTTTCTATCCCGCGGTTACTTACTTCGGTATCTGCCATATTAGTGTTCGTGCGACGATTGAAAATGAGAAGCACAGTACATTCTTTCTCTCTGAAATAACTTTTGTGATCTCCACGTCACCTTTCTTGTCTGTGAGCTTTGATCCAGTTATTGACTTTGCATAAGACTAAAACTTTTAGGATTTGCTGTCAGATCGACAGTTGGTTTCATTAAGCTCATTTTAACTTCCTCCCATTTTTCCTTATCTTAATGGCTTTGGGTACGTTTAAATCTGTGGTGAAACTGTTTTTGGAGCAGCGTTCAAACACGGCTTTGTTCAGCACATTCTTGTCTATCGTATGCTGCTGTAGATTATCACAAGTAAACGTAGACTACTTGTTCAGGAAACTTGGGTAGTTCAGTTCCTACCAGCATTAATGTTTTGTTAGTATGTTGCTTAATTACGTTACGTTTACAGGGAAATAAATATTTGCTCACATTTCTTTTACTTCATACCATGAAATGTATACCCATATTAGATATATTTTTCAGTATTTTTCAGTAAATTGTAACACGACTTTTCTACATAGATATCCTCCTCTCTGTTACTTAGTCATAAACATAATCTGCAGCAAAACTGAAAATGTCGATGTTTAACTTTATTCAAAATTGTTTGGTTTGTAACGGGAAACAGAGAGGTCTTGTAGCAAAAATAAAAACTGTACGAATTTAACATACAGCGCTAGAAAACGAAATTTCCTCAAAAAAAGGTAAAATTTAAAAAAAAGCGCTTCAGTACTTCGTCAGGATCATACAAGTTATTCATGTTATCCATAAAAAAAAACTAGTAACAGGAAAGTCTTGCCTTTGATCATGATGAAGAACGTTCTATTGAGCACAAAATAACAACACTAGTTATATACATTTTTTGTTTGTGCATGTGAACTGTACTTGCGTCAAAAGTAATTGTTTTGGTTACGTAAAAGGGCAGCCAGTAACGATCAGCTTATTTATATTACTTACAAAATGTATTCTATAATTTGTATGAGTATGAAATACATAGTGGACAACAGTGAACGTTGTGCGGTTCTAATTACGTGCTAAACAAACAAACAAAGAGAAGCCGTTCGCTACCAGTTTCTCTCTTACAAATATATTTTTCTTTGCCTATCAGTACCACAGGTAACCCTACCATCTATTACGTCATTTATATGTTGTACCAAAATTACCTAACCGTCTTTCAAAAGTCTATGAAAATTTGTGTTGTAACTTCTTTTACTCGTTCGTCTCTAAAACATTGTCGTCAGTTAGAAGTTGAGTTATGATGTAGGTTTCCCGTGCTCTCGTCAGAGTAAACGCCCTACAGAATAACAACTTCATACCTTCGGCATTTGTGTGCCACGAAGATGTTGTCCAGAAATCATTCTACCTTAATTACATTTATCACAATGATCTAATAATTATTTGAACTTTGCAAAAACAGACATAATGTCTTGTGGGATACCAGCAATCACTGATTTTAAGTAAAATTATTTGAACATTCTCCGTGACATGAAGTCTGTTCTCGAAAACAAAGTTATTTACGTAATGGGCCGACCGGCTAAACTCCTCTTTAAGTATCATAGTATATTTCGTCTCAACTAATATTAACGCCGCAGCATTTACCTCTTATTACAGGTATGACGTGTTCTACAAAGCCGTTATCAATTTTCGAGATCAAATCTACTCATTTTGTAATCAGGATTCATCTGACTTAAATGACTGAAACTAATTTTAAGCAGAGTTTCATAAATTTCTGATGTTGACTTGTCTAGCTTCTTAATTTTTAAGGGAATCACATATCTTGGTATTTCACCTTCATAGAGAGCGCTAAAACCCAATAAATTTTCATGGCCTTTCTCTCCCTCTCTCTCGCTCTCTCTTTCATCCCAAAAATCTAAAAAAATTTACTGTGTTTCTTCTTGCTCCTTCCGTCCGCTTCTTTTGGTTTTTTCTCTTAGGTCGTTTGTTCAAAATTTCTGTTCTCTGTTTCTTCTATGTATTTCTTCCTGTTATCCCTGGAGACGCTTATTGAGGTCTTCCGCGGCTTTTTTACGCAGTCTATTTTAACTTTATTAAGCTTCACCATTTTAGAAATCTTCTTGATGAATTTTTCTTGTGTCCAGATAATTTTTCCCTTATTTTCCTTGTGTTGTTAGTAATCTTCTGTATCTGTTTGGCAGTTCTTTTGTCGGTCTCTTTACAGTCTGGAACCGCGCAACCGCTGCAGTCGCACGTTCGAATCCTGCCTCGTGCATGGGTGTTTGTGATGTATTTAGGTTAGTTAGGTTTAAGTAGTTCTAAGTTCTAGGGGACTGATGACCACAGCATAGTGCTCAGAGCCATTTGAGCCATTTTGTCGGTCTCTTTATCCATGTCCCCCCTTTCTCAATCAGCCCGTAAATCGTACCTCTGTTGGAATTTCTATTTCTTCAGTTGTTGTTCTTTCCTTAAATGCTGTTCTTTGTGAGGCGCACAAGTCCTTCGTTAGACTACTGCATTAGAGAGTCTTAATTTGGAAGTGACGGAGATACTTCTTTTTCTGTAGTGATTTCTTGCTTTCTATAGTTTTGTGATACTTGCCTCATTGGATGTCGAGTTCAGTTTCCTGTATAATGTCTTCCAGATATCTGAAACTTTCCGCTTGTGTTGTTTTTCGCTTTGATTTAGAGCATTGATGACTAGATTCGAAAAATCCTTCCCTTGTTCTTACATTCAAATTTGCTCCGGCAGTTTTCAAGGAAATCGCTCTCAGGTCTACTTGAAATTCTAAGACTTTCTAGGGGATTTCCAAGTCCGATGTTTCTTATATTGTTTCTGATATTGCGTTGCAACGACTTCGAGTTCATAATGCCTGAAGTGTATCAGGTTCTCTCCACTCTTGTTTGTCCTCTTGTGGATCGTGTATTTTCCCGTTCACTCACTCACTCACTCTCTCTCTCTCTCTCTCTATCTCTCTCTCGCATTAATACACTGGTATCCAAAATTAAAGCGACAAACGGCTGTTTCTCCGTCCCGTGTCTAATTCACGATGTGATCATACAAACTGTCAACAGATGTCCGTATGGTCGCGTTGTGCGCAGAAGATGGCATTCCGGTCAACGGACAACTACGCCAACGATGACGTCAGGGCACCTACCGAACGGCATAGGGTTTGTAGTATAACCCGACATCCACAATCGCTGTGTACACAGTCACAGACGATGCAGTGTGGTTCAAAATGGTTCAAATGGCTCTAAGCACTTTAGGACTTAACATCTGAGGTCATCAGTCCTCTAGACTTAGAAGCACTTAAACCTAACTAACCTAAGGAATTCACGCACATCCATGCCCGACGCAGGATTCGAACCTGCGACCGTAGCAGCAGCGTGGTTCCGGACTGAAGCGCCTAGAACTTCTCGACCACAGCCGCCGGCGATGCATTGTGGCACAGGGAAGACGCCTAGCACACTCTCTGCGATGGAGAGCCATAGGAAGAATAGACACAGGACAGTCGCAAGCTAATTTGGCCCGATGGCTTAATATGAATCGTTCTGATATTTCTTGGATATGGCGACAGTTTAGAGAGACCGAAATTATATCCCGAAGACAATGTCAGGGCCGACCATGTGTGACATCAGATTACGAGGACCGTTATTTCGCTGTAAGGGCACGAGGTACCGCCTTAAGTACTGCATGACAACTGGCGTGTGAGCTCGCAGCATCCACTGGACGTGTTGTACCGAAGCAAATGGTGTACAGAAGGCTTCGCCAGAGTACCCTTTATTATCGGAGACCGACGCTTGTTCACAGAAGGGAACGTCTAGTGTTGAGTCGTCAACATACCATCTGAACAGTCGAACAATGGGGCAAAGTTCTTTTCATAGATGAGTCACGACTGCATCTGGATAGTGATTCTCGACGGGTTCACATCTGGAGGGAACGTGGACCACGATTTCTGGAGCCAAACATTGTGGAAAGGGACCGATATCGAGGAGGATCCCTAATGGTGTGGGCAGGGATTACTTTGACCACTCGAACAGTTATTCGTGAAATTTCGGGGGTGAATCGGCAAGGTTTAACTGGTGTAAGGTGTCGTGACAAGATCTTGGGATCTCCCATGCAGTTGTTGCGAGACGCTTTGGGTCTAGACTTCGCACTAATGTTCGACCTCACCACAGGTTGTTGATGTTTTCTTGGAAACGGAAGATATTGCACACACGGCATATCTTTCTCGCTCTCCCGAGTTTAATCCCATAGAGCATATCCGGGATGCACTTGGGAAACGGTATGCATCACGTCAGCATACACCAACCACACTCCAATGCTTGCGAACAGCTATGCAGGAAGAATGGGCGTTACTGCCTCAATGTGAGACTAACGACATCATTCACAGCATGCCCCGACGTTGTAAGGCCTGTATTGCTGCCAGAAGTGGTCACACGCCATACTGAGCACGTTAACCAGTTGTCCGACTGTGTGCAAGTCTATTAAGTTGCAAAAAAACGAACAACATTTTTTTCTACCGTTATGCATGTTGAAGTTGATTGCATTCCGTGTTCTTTACATTGTCTCTACTATACTATGACCTGTTTATATTGTTTTGTGGCAAAATAATCGCAATCTGGAAAGACTCCTTTTTTTTGTTTTAATCTTTGACACCAGTGTATAAAGCTGTATTATTGCATTATCGGCGATGCGTAACTTCAATTTCAAAGGCAAATAAAGAAAAACCACCGATTGTTTTCTTTTTGGTAAAGATTGATTCATTTATGCCGGAAGAAATTTGAGTTTTCCAGCACCAGTAGACGCAAACACGATATTTTGTTATGTAACCCAAAAATATTTCCAAAGATACACATTTCTCTTATTCTTTACGGTTGCATAGGAAAGTGAGGAACAAATCTCTTTAGCGATCACTCGTTTTCTGCGCATGGTCAGGGCGTATGCCAACACTAAAGTACCCACAGTGGAGATTTCAGTATGAGTGATTAGCAAGTTACAACTGCATAGAAGCGGATTATAGCTTTTCTTTCACATATACCATTCTACAATATTGTCCAATATTTCTCGCTCTTCACTCGTTGAAAGCTTTCCTTACTGGATATATAGTTTCACAAACTACTGACAATTTACACCGAAATAGTGTATAACTGGGCACTTTTGTAACACACAAGTGGAATACTTATGATTCATTTTTTTTCGAACAGTTCAGTGCCACATATTCTGGACAGTTAACAATCAGTATCCAATGCACGTGTACCTAAGACAAGTGATGCTAATAATGGTCGTACTCTCCTACGCTGGCGGAAATCCTTGACATCACAAAACTACCGGAAAGTTCTTTCAACTTGCTGCAGAGTGATAGCCATATAAGAGTGATAGTAGTATATGACAGACCGACATTTTTTATGAAATACACTCCTGGAAATTGAAATAAGAACACCGTGAATTCATTGTCCCAGGAAGGGGAAACTTTATTGACACATTCCTGGGGTCAGATACATCACATGATCACACTGACAGAACCACAGGCACATAGACACAGGCAACAGAGCATGCACAATGTCGGCACTAGTACAGTGTATATCCACCTTTCGCAGCAATGCAGGCTGCTATTCTCCCATGGAGACGATCGTAGAGATGCTGGATGTAGTCCTGTGGAACGGCTTGCCATGCCATTTCCACCTGGCGCCTCAGTTGGACCAGCGTTCGTGCTGGACGTGCAGACCGCGTGAGACGACGCTTCATCCAGTCCCAAACATGCTCAATGGGGGACAGATCCGGAGATCTTGCTGGCCAGGGTAGTTGACTTACACCTTCTAGAGCACGTTGGGTGGCACGGGATACATGCGGACGTGCATTGTCCTGTTGGAACAGCAAGTTCCCTTGCCGGTCTAGGAATGGTAGAACGATGGGTTCGATGACGGTTTGGATGTACCGTGCATTATTCAGTGTCCCCTCGACGATCACCAGTGGTGTACGGCCAGTGTAGGAGATCGCTCCCCACACCCTGATGCCGGGTGTTGGCCCTGTGTGCCTCGGTCGTATGCAGTCCTGATTGTGGCGCTCACCTGCACGGCGCCAAACACGCATACGACCATCATTGGCACCAAGGCAGAAGCGACTCTCATCGCTGAAGACGACACGTCTCCATTCGTCCCTCCATTCACGCCTGTCGCGACACCACTGGAGGCGGGCTGCACGATGTTGGGGCGTGAGCGGAAGACGGCCTAACGGTGTGCGGGACCGTAGCCCAGCTTCATGGAGACGGTTGCGAATGGTCCTCGCCGATACCCCAGGAGCAACAGTGTCCCTAATTTGCTGGGAAGTGGCGGTGCTGTCCCCTACGGCACTGCGTAGGATCCTACGGTCTTGGCGTGCATCCGTGCGTCGCTGCGGTCCGGTCCCAGGTCGACGGGCACGTGCACCTTCCGCCGACCACTGGCGACAACATCGATGTACTGTGGAGACCTCACGCCCCACGTGTTGAGCAATTCGGCGGTACGTCCACCCGGCCTCCCGCATGCCCACTATACGCCCTCGCTCAAAGTCCGTCAACTGCACATACGGTTCACGTCCACGCTGTCGCGGCATGCTACCAGTGTTAAAGACTGCGATGGAGCTCCGTATGCCACGGCAAACTGGCTGACACTGACGGCGGCGGTGCACGAATGCTGCGCAGCTAGCGCCATTTGACGGCCAACACCGCGGTTCCTGGTGTGTCCGCTGTGCCGTGCGTGTGATCATTGCTTGTACAGCCCTCTCGCAGTGTCCGGAGCAAGTATGGTGGGTCTGACACACCGGTGTCTATGTGTTCTTTTTTCCATTTCCAGGAGTGTATGTTTCATCAGATAATGTTCGGTAACTAAACTCACACTTCTGTGCATTAAGTTAAAAGGAGAAAATGTATGAGAGGCATTAGATTTCTAAAAATCATAACAGAAACTTTAGTGTATGTCTCGCTAGACGACTGGAGATACCATTCGTATATGCAAAGCGTTGAACACCACATGAAAACGTCGTTGTCATGATAAAAACTTTCCATCAAATTTAAATCAAATTACATTGTCTGAAAATTTGAAGCTCCTTTTAAATTTTACTTCATACTCCATGCACAATTCGTAAATTTAATTAGAAAGTGAATACACGTTTACATCTTTTCAGTGTATTATTCATGACATGGAAGTAGAAGACCATCACTCACGCATGAAATCCTGAAAACTAGGCTGAAATGATGTTTCTGCTTGCCACTATGGGGGGTACCAGAATCGAGCGGGACGAGTATTTGCCTTTAATGACGTCACACATCCGGCCATCCGAGAATAGACCACTTAAGGGCCTCTTCTGTGGCAAGCAGGTACCTAATAAGTTGCAGGCTCGGTCGTGCAGGATCCGTCAGTATAATTTCGGCATGAAGGCAGAACTGGCAGACACATCTCACACAATCATCAGCTTGTAACCGACGTAAGAGAGACGGAGAGTTCTCTGCCGAACAATGTGATTCTCAACACTCGCATCAGAATGTGAAAACATTTAATTTTCCTTCTTTACAACCTCTGAACACAAACCTCCACGCTTACAGACACCGAGTAGACTGCCAGTGGTTCTGTGGAAACTGGTACTGTACGCTCTAGTTACAAATTACAAAATCTCAATAGTCACAAACTATTGCTAGAATCTGCGTGTGCGGGAAAAATTGCGTATATTCGCATTCATGTTATCCGTTACAGCCAATTTTTCTAGGCTTCGTGTGTAAGATGAAATGTGTTCTTGACCGGTTTTGAATACGGATACCTATGTTTCTCGATCAGTGCCAGTGAGCCGTAGGGACCTTGGTTTGAGTCCCGAACCGGCACACAGTTTCTACATGTCACATACAGTTATTATGATACGTTTAAATTGTATTATGAACTGTTGTAAATTTGTTACTTCACTAATAAACTATAGTATTAACCCTTTCAACTGCTGAGTGCGCTGCTGATGATTCAACAGTGCCCGTAGAATACCTTTCTCGTAGCAGCAATGGATTTTTCCCGTCTGATCAACGACCTTCTGATGCTTTCTTTCTTGGTGGTATGTCTCTAACATCTCACGAATGAAGCTGAGATGAAATTCTGTAAGTGAAGTATTCTTTCCGGTATGAACCTTGTAAATAACCTAAGAGTTCAACACGCACATGCCCAAGGACAGGAAGAACATTTTTTTGCTTCGTTTCAATGTCTCGCAAACACATTTAGTTCAGCTAAGTAGCGTGTTGTATTTATCCACTGCACCCACAGAGCCGGCCGCGGTGGCCGAGCGTTTCTAGGCGCTACAGTCTGGAACCGCGCGACCGCTACGGTCGCAGGTTCGAATCCTGCCTCGGGCATGGATGTGTGTGATGTCCTTAGGTTAGTTAGGTTTAAGTAGTTCTAAGTTCTAGGGGACTGATGACCTCAGAAGTTAAGTCCCATAGTGCTGAGAGCCATTTGAACCATTTTTTGCACCCACAGAATCGTTGTATTCAACACACAATCACATCTGATTTCGTTGCAGCTGTATGGTGTATGGTCAACACACGTACTGTTCGTCTCTTTTGTCATGCCACTTCAAAGCCACCATAGTATCGCTTGATCTAAATTCCATCTCACATCTTTGCAGTTCGGCTTCAAGTTTCGGCGTCGAAACTTCATGCCAACTATACCTACGGTATTTTCTTCTTTCATGCAAGCAGCGGAAGCGAGATGTGTACCAGTTGTCGACATACAGAATGTGTTTCGTTATTGTTGTTGTTCTTGTGATCTTCAGTCCAAAGACTGGTTTGATGTAGCTCTCCATGCTACTCCATCCTGTACAAGCCTCTTCGCCTCCGAGTAATTACTGCAACCTGCATCTTTTTGAATCAGCTTAATGTATTCATTGCTTGGTCTCCCTCTGCGATTTTTACCCCCTACGCTTCTCTCTAGTACTAAATTGGTGATCCCTTGATGTCTCAGAATGTGTCCTACCAACCGATCCCTTCTTCTAGTCAGGTTGTACCACGAATTTCTCCGATCTCTTCTTCTAGTCAGGTTGTACCACGAATTTCTCTGCTCCCCAGTTCTATTCAATACCCCCTCATTAGTTAGTAATCTACCTGTCTAATCTTCAGCAGTCTTCTGTAACACCACGTTTCAAAAGCTTCTATTCTCTTCTTGTCTAAACTGTTTATCGTCTATGTTTCACTTCCATACATGGCTACACT
Organism: Schistocerca cancellata; assembly: GCF_023864275.1. Classification (NCBI taxonomy): domain Eukaryota; kingdom Metazoa; phylum Arthropoda; class Insecta; order Orthoptera; family Acrididae; genus Schistocerca; species Schistocerca cancellata. The sequence continues at coordinate 826,897,707 of NC_064626.1, forward strand.
CAATACAAATACTTTCAGAAAGGACTTCCTGACACTTAAATTCATACTCGATGTTAACAAACTTCTCTTTCTCAGAAACACTTTTCTTGCATTGCCAATTTATGTTTTATATCCTCCCTACTTCGACCATCATCAGTTATTTTGCTTCCCAAATATGCAAAACTCATCTACTGCTTTCAGCGTCTCATTTTCTAATCTAATTCCCTTAGCATCACCTGATTTAATTAGACTACATTCCATTATGCTCGTTTTGCTTTTGTTGATGTTCATCTTACATCCTCCTTTCAAGACACTGTCCATTCCGTTCAACTGTTCTTCCAAATCCTTTGCTGTCTCTGACGAAATTACAGTGTCATCGGGAAACAGGGTTTTTATTTCTTCTCTCTGGACTTTAATTCCTACTAAAAGTTTTTCTTTTCTTTCCTTTGCTGCTTGCTGATTATACAGAGTGAATAATATTGGGGATACGCTACAGCCCTATCTCAGTCCCTTCTTCACCATTGCTTCCCTTTCGTGCCCCTCGACTCGAATAACTGGTGTCTGGTTTCTGTACAAATTAGCCTCTCTCTCACTGTATTTTACCCTTGCCATCTTCAGAATTTGAAAGAGTATTCCAGCCAACATTAAGCTTTCTCTAAGTCTACAAATACTATAAATGTAGGTTTGCCTTTCTATAACGCATCTTCTAGAGAAGTCTTAGGGTCGGTATTGCCTCGCGTGTTCCTACATTTCTCTGGAATCCAAGCTGATCTTCCCCGAGGTGGAATTCTACCAGTTTTTCCATTCTTCTGTAAAGGATTCGTTTTAGTATTTTGCAAAAGTGACTTATTAAATTGATAGTTCGGAAATTTTCATACCTGTCATCTCCTGTTATCTTTGGTATTAGAATTATTATATTATTCTTGAAGTCTGAGGGTATTTCGCCTGTCTCAAACATATTGCTCACCGGATGGAAGAGTTTTGTCACTGTTGGCCCTCCCAAGGCTATCAGCAGCTCTAACGGAATGTTGTCTAATCCCGGGGCCTTGTTTCGGCATGTGTTTCATAGCGTGCATTTACTAGGAACATCTCGAAACGTGTGTGTCTGCCGTTACCACGCCAGGCACACTCAGCTCATGTCGCTTATAAAGGGTGCCTCTCCCAAGAGTCGTCAGGCGCGTTTCCTCTGGTATTTTGGCAGATATTTGCCACTTTGTTTTTTGCGTTTGTAGCTGCAGTTAGCCCAAGCAATTATTGATGGTCACGTCTTTCACGCGACTCCCATTGTCAACAGAAAGCGTCGGATTGTTTCCCATTACAAACAATTATTTTAACCAGAATGAGATTTTCACTCTGCAGCGGAGTGTGCGCTGATATGAAACTTCCTGGCAGATTAAAACTGCGTGCCGAACCGAAACTCGAACTCGGGAACTTTGCTCTACCAGCTGAGCTACCTAAGCACGACTCACGCCCCGTCCTCACAGCTTTACTTCTGCCAGTAGAGCACTTGCCCGCGAAAGGCAAAGGTCCCGAGTTCGAGTCTCGGTCCGGCACACAGTTTTAATCTGCCAGGAAGCTTCAATTATTTTTACATCGGAAATTTATAGACCCGTTCGACCGAGTGATCCCCTGTTAGTGTAGTGCGATATTTGTTTTATCGACATGTCTTAACAAGGACTATAAGAGATGAAAATAAATAGCAATCCAGTAGCGACATAGTAGCGCTGGATGCTTAGCGACCGCTGTCAGCGTGGTCCAGGGGGGTGCTGCTGCTGCTGGATTACTGGTTATTCTTCGTGTGTTACTCTCCCTTTTAATACGTATCGATAAAACTAATATCGGACTAAACTAATCTGGGACCGCTCTATGGAATGGGCACGTGAAATTTCGCTTTAAATATCATGTTGTTTGTAATGAGAAAGAAACCGACGCTTACCGTCCGCATTGGGCTGCGCATGAAAGACATATGAGCACTGTTTGTTTGCGCTAACACAGCTACACAATGAAAAACCTAAATCGCAAATATCTGCTGAAACACCAGAGGAAACGCGCCTGGCGAAGGAGGAACATCCTACGGACATCCTTAGCTCTGGAGGCACGACGACTCTGTCCAGACACAGACGTCGCTACCAATTAAAGGGTTAACTGATACATAAAAATGAATCACAAAAGAAGTCCGGGTAATGGCACTAGTACACAGTTTAAAAACAGTTGGGAAGCACATCAAACAGAGCATGTTTGGTGTATGAACAGTTTAATTAAAATGACCTTCGTCACGTTCGGAAATATTGATGTATCCTCATAACATACTAGGTGCACAGTTGACTGTGTCGAAAGGTTTCTTGTAGCTTAACATGTGCTGGGAGTGCGTACACTGCCTGGTTCATCAGGCTTTTTCTTTCTTTGCCTACCAACACATACAGGAAGCTAACTGCTAGACTGATAAAACTGTTTGGTTTGTATTTAGAGCTTCACCACATAGGTTTCTCACAAGTACGTTCAACAATCGAATGTTAATCTCGCAGTGTTAATCTACACTGACTACAGCTTGAAGCTAGAATAGTGAACTCCTTTTGTTACGAAGTTACCTCAACCGATTTAGTTAACCCTTTAGTAATTAATAACGAAATGTACAGAATTGGTAACCAAACCCAAATGTATTTAGTCCCATAGACTTGGTATCAATGTACACCTTTAATACACGATAAAATTTCTGTCTAGATGTGAAGGTGACAACTGTCAGAGTGAAACAGATCTCAGTATTTCGATAACTCACTAGGTTCCTTTCAGACTAAATAAAAAGACTCATTAAGACAACGGAGCTAAGTAAAAATAAGACTATACTCGAAAAGAATATATGCCAGTTCGCCATTCGCCTTGTGAAATAAAGCTACGAGTATATCAACGCCTTTGTTATACTTAAACGGGTAGCGTTGCTCTGAATTTTTCGCGTTATGCCTTATGTACTGTGTCAAGATATTTGTAAATCTGTCGAGTCGTACTGAAAAATAAATGCAATAGGACCCGGGAAGTCAATGAAACATTACTGCGACGAGATTCAGATTTGCACATTTACTCCACCTCATACCGATTTTCATAAATGGATAGATGATAAAAGTTAGTACAAAAGTTACCTTTTTCGCTGTTCAGTTTCATCCTGTTCCACGCCTGGTACAGGAAAGTATGCTGCCTGTGGAACAGCAGACTACGATAGTTGAGTGACCTGGCAGAAGACGGCGCTGCCCTTGTACTGCAGGGAGGGGTGGCCGGCGTTCCTGTCACCTGCGGGCCCTCACGTGGCGGCGGTGTTTACAGGCTGTTTGTAGCCGGCGCTTCCGAGGAACTCGTGGGCGCGTCCACCGTCACGTGCCGCTTCATGGCTGCAGCCGCGTCATCTGAAGCGGCGCCGCCCGTGGCGGCCATCCTTAAAAAAGTACCGCACGTGTCTCACTCACGTGTGCGTGTCTGCCCCCCACGTGCCTCCTTACGATGAGAAGGCGTTTTTGATTCTACGAAATGCTGATGATATGATTCTTCTTCCTCTCTAAAGGTAACGCAATGGGATAATATTTCTTTCACAAGGACTCGCAATGAAGGACCTAATAAATAATTAGTCATAATGCTTTACTGGACATTATTTCTACTCAACTATTAGTCTCAAGAGGCTTGAGTGCAATATGCATTTTATAAAAGAGAACAAGGGGATTTTCTTATCAGGTAGTTTAAATAAGCCAAAGAAGAATCAGCCAGCATAAATTCAGTTCGGGATGAGACTTCACAGGTTAGCAGTATTATTCAAGGGTGTCCACCTACAAAAGTTGTAAAATACACTAGCCAGAAAATCCAGAGAGAAAGATCTCTTAAGGTCTTACGCGCAGCTCATATACCGGTAAGTTTATATTCTATGGCAGCACAGCGAAATGGGACTCTTTTGACACGCGGACGATACACTTTCGATCCTACCTTCTAGTGATTTTTTAATCAGTCTTTTTTAAACTGTTTTAAAAATAACAGATCTTAAAATGGTTCAAATGGCTCTGAACACTATGGGACTTAAGTTCTGAGGTCATCAGTCCCCTAGAACGTAGAACTACTTAAACCTAACGAACCTAAGGACATCACACACATCCATGCCCGAGGCAGGATTCGAACCTGCGACCGTAGCGGTCGCGCGGTTCCAGACTGTAGCGCCTGGAACAGATTTTAAACGAAGTTAATGATAATATTTTTATTATCGGCTAAATCTTAAAGAATTTTATTTTATTCCCGTGAAGACTGCATAAAGATGCAGTCAATGGTGCACCATCAACTGTCTTCGTCCTTCATAAATTGTGCAAAAGTCAAAATATATTTTTTCAATCTTTTTGTAGCAGTATCATTCCGTTACTAGTACATAAAATACAAAATTAATCAATAAAGAGGATATTGTAAAATTTTTTATATAAATAAAACCCTAGCAGAAAATTTGTTACAGTTATAAAACCTTAGCTACCTCCATTAAAAATACATTTGAAATTATTCAACTTTTTAAAAAGAAAATATTAATCGTAATCCCCGTTTTTGCTAATTCGCTGTAACAGTTACTTCAAAAATAAAATAAAATTGTTTGTGATTCAATTGATAATAGTTTAGGTAATTATCCTTCTTTAAAAGTTTTCATGGTTTTTAAAACAACTTTAAAGAACAAAATAAATATTTACCCGTAGAAAGAAGCGAACCGGTATCCCTCGCGTGGTAAGCAATCGTGCTATAGACGCACTAATTTCGCTGTCCTGCCATAGCCCATAAATTGACCGGTACATGAGCCGCGTATAAAGATTTAGAGCCTTTTTCTTGGAATATTCTGGCTAGTGCACTGTACAATTTTTGTGGGTGGACACCCTTGATATATAATCCTAACCTGCGAAGTTTCATCCCGAACTCAATTTCCGAAACCGTAAGGTCCCCTTGTTAGTGGGAAAGGTACACATCGGAATAAAGTTCCGACCCGCCAGACACAATCGGGCAGTACGATTCATCACGGAAAAGTAACAGAATTTCTGTATATTGTTCGAAATGTTGTGGAAGACGTAATTCGAAAGTTTTAGAGAGGAAAAAAAGCTGCTTCCCTACTAACGCAGAAACTACCGTTCAGGAATCTAAAGCGAGCTCTGAAGACACCACAAGTTTTGCATCACAGCTTCACATTAAACCTGCACCGACAGTGTTGTTCATTAGAGTGCGCTGTGTTCCCAGTCGCGAATGGCACAGTGCGTGTAGTGTACGCTGTTTCGTATATCATGCTTAGACCGCACCTACTTTAGAATAACATCTTATGACAAGAAGAGTTCTCAGCACGTGAAGTTATCCTCCGAACTGGTGCGAACCAGGGTGACGTCATTCCAGTTGTTAACTGTCATCGTGAGAAACAAACCATTGCATATCTTGCTGGTTGTAGTCGTCCGTCGTCAGCTACATCAGTCGAAGACAGCTAATCACAAATTGTTGCATAGCAGAATATTAATTAAGTGCCGTCATAATTTTTTTTTTGAACCAGCTGTGCAATGTGGAGTGGAGGGCGCCCGTCGAGTACACAACGGTGGCGTATGTCAACACCCGGAAGATCTGAAGTATAAACAAACAGTTAGGTCGTTGTCTCGGAGTGTGCGAGATAGAACTTCAGGAACACCTGATTCAGCGCTTAGATGAAAGTGCAGAGCAGATACAACGTTAAACATTAGGATAGCCAAGAGCGAAGATAGGTTCCGAAAAGGGGAGCACATTTGGTCGCCAGTATGGAGGGAATCATGTCATCGACCGCTATAAAATCGTCGCCTTCCTTCCACTTACTGTCTGGCCAATCCATCTGCATCATTGATATCAATGGAAGGTGAGCTTCACTAGCTGCAGGATGCCTAGATGAATACGACGAAGTGTCACCAGCCGCTGATCGCTTGGGGTCCACTGCTGCAACTCTTCAGCCGTCCGGTTGTGGAGGGAACTGTAACACTCCAAGATGCATTCATGCCACTCACACCTGTGACTACCCGAAGACGAGGGCCGGGCCAAACTTCCATGGATGAAGAACCGAGAACCGACCCACCCGTTAAGTTTTGCTGTTAAGTTGGGAGAAGCCAACGGCCTTGCCGCAGTGATAAAACCGGTTCCCGTCAGATCGCCGAAGTTAAGCGCTGTCGGGCTGGGCTAGCACGTGGATGGGTGACTATCCGGTCTGCGGAGCGCTGTTGGCAAGCGGGGCACACTCAGCCCTTGTGAGGCAAACTGAGGAGCTACTTGACTGAGAAGTAGAGACTCCGGTCTCGTAAACTGACATGCGGCTGGGAGAGCGATGCGCTGACCACATGCCTCTCCACATCCGCATCCAGTGTCACCTGTGCCTTAGGATGACACGGCGGCCGGTCGGTCGGTGACATCTATGCATCATTGTAAGAAGCAGTGCCTCAGTGGGTGGCTATTCCCTCAAACCGAGTGAATGCGCTAAACAGAACAGTGTGCTATTTATAGCATCAGTCCTGGCGCACGCAGCGGATGTGGACTCTTTATCAGCTCCCGCAATCGCACCGGATGTGAATTATTCTGCTACACGCTCCTAGTAATACTAGGTAGCGTGTTGCTCCAACCCAATTTGAATCGTCGCCGGCGAATGCTGGTTTACAAATCACTTGTCAATGTGGACGGCACTCTTGGTGCTTCGACATCTTCTGGGAAGGGTAAAAAGAACGAAACGAGAGGAGTTGGTAAAACTACTCAATTTGTTCTTATTCATGGACCTACTTTATTTTGTGGTGCGAGGTTTAATTTTTCTTTAATGAAGGTATCTTCTTCCTCTAGTTTGGGTAACGGATGGCTGACTGTAGCTTTCGTTGCTTGTAATAATGCAGGTAGAGCAGGTTTGGAATCCTTTGAAACTAGAGAACTCTTAGCTTACCGTACTATACCTGTTTCTGAGATTATCATTGCTAGTGAGGGTTCCTACCTTTTTCCTCACGGGAGTTTGTCTTTGTCTTGTCGTAGACGTTGTAAGATAAACTCTGGCCTGTTCGGGCGGAGTTTAATTTTAGTTTAGTTGGGAGCAGGGCGCCAGCGCAGCCACCCCTGGGCGGTAAAAGTGCCGCTTTACTGGCAGCATTCTGGAACCTCTTCTCCGGCTGTCCTTTGTGTTGCTGCTGGGTCTACCGCCTACACGCCATCTCGACAACCGGCAACAAGGGCACGCACATTTCTGGGGCCGAGCCTGTGCGCAGCTTCACTCAACGAGAGCGCTGAGGCTCCGACAGACGCCCACAGCCGCGCCAGGCTGCAGCTCGGCGCCGGCCGCTGACTGCCGTACCCTCCTACGAGGGGACCGCAGTACTGACCTCAAGCAATGCGGGGGGCCTGCGCCAGCCAACAGCGAAGCTGGCTCAGCACGGTCACTGTCAGGTCGCACTGGGAACGTAGAGTGATTGTAAAACTCTCTGCAACAAGTGTTAACTGAATGACGACACATTTACACCCAGTGCTACACAGAAGTCTACCGCAGCATCTTCGCTCTACTATCCTACAGCAGTGTAGGATATATGATGTCTGATACCAAAAGATATTCGTAGAAGAGTGTAGAAACAGCATAACTTGTCATATATTATTTCTGTGCTGGATCTTCTGAAATAGTTTTTAGTTCACTTCACACATAGTGAACTGTTAAGAGATATTTTATTATTAACGATTATACATATAGAAACTAATTTTTCCTAGTATTACCGATACTTTGATCAAAACATCAGTCATTATAATGATCATCAATGTTATCATTGTCTCCACCTTCTGTAACTACTCGTACATCATTTTACTCTACCACACGTTTGTAGAAAGGTATCTGGTTTAGTTCACAGCACATTGCAGAAAGTAGGGATACTAAGCCATTTTTCTTTGCCTGTTGCAGATGACTACTATTGGGTAAATCCTTTACTTGAAGCAAAATACGATCGTAGCTTACCTCTCCTCGGATTATTTTGAGTTTGAACGCTGGTGTCACAGCGTATTAAGCATGCAAATCAATCAGTGCTGATGTATGATGAATAGTGAGACATTTAGCTTCATTAATGTGAAAGGTTTTTGATTTTGGAACCGACATTTGACTGAGTTCTTGGCAACTGAGCCAGGAAAAATCAAAATTCAGGATGGAAAGTGTTCCTGCAGTCTCAAGTACACTGCCATGTGCCTCTGGGAGCATTAGGTTCAAGTTTTCGGAGTTTCTTTTCTACAATACTGACTGCAGGCATGTATTAATGACCTGCACAGTGGAAGAACCACTCAATCTTAAATCCATATTGTGATGTAATCACACAAAACAGAAATAAAATACAATTATTTTTGTTTTGAGGTGTACAACTGTCACTAAAGAATCGAATACACTTATTATTATTCGCATCACAGTATGGTTTTCAGACAGACTTGAAAAATGCCACAGACATGAACTAATTTCCTTGGGACCCCTACAAATTTCTCTCTCAAGCCACCTATAAAAATTGTGTCCTGTTTGGTAAAATAATTTTGATGTTCACCTGAATAACTATTCCCAAAACATGACACCATAACTGTCGTGATTAATACGCTCTATTAATTTGTGTCTTTCGTAAAGGCTGATTCTGCATCAAATCAAAGTTGAGCGTTACACTGCCATCTGGAAATTTATCAAGGTTATGAAAACAAGCCTTTGCTTTTAGTTTATGGAAAAGTCTTTCCACAACAAGATGTTTCTTGCTATCGTCATCAGTAGCGGCTTTAAAAATAACTTTGAATGCTAGGGAGTCACTGCAGGTGTCCTGTTTTGTGATGTCAAACCTCAGACTGAATTTTATGATAAAGAACTAAAGAAAATGAAAGAAAAGGCAATTAAAAATTTCCCTTTAGCATGCAGCGATCTTCACAAAAAATTTTACATGTAATATGAATCTAACTTTTTACTGTCAACTCATACTATCATTTCTACTAGATAATTAATTTCTGGCTCATCTGATAATACTTTGCGTAAGTAGATTGTGTTGAAGTTGTACTGCCAACTGCTCTCTCCTACCAAGATAAATTCCACATCTTATGTATGGCAAATTCTCGAGGCAAGTATTTTCTTAATGGTGTCTTTTTTCTCCCCTAGTGCCATTCTCTGCTTTTAAGCCTTGTTACGTGAGCTATTATTTCAGGCTGCAGTTTCTTTATATTGTCACCATGCTTTGCACCACCTCTTGTTTCAAAAAACTGCCGCACCACTGTTCATTTTCTCATCAGCTGCATTCTCAACCTTCCTCTTCTCAAAATTGGAAAAGATTTGGAATGTAGATCTACTAACAGGGACCTTACCCTGAAGAGCCGTTTGTACACTGTAACTTAGCTTCAACATTCTTTGTGATCTTCATTAGGCCTTCTTCGATTAGGGCAGTTCATATCACTGTGCCCTATTAAAGAGGTTCTCTGACTCACGACATCTGTATTGTTCTAATATCTGTTATTTTCAAGTATTGTATCATCTGATACGCAGAATGCGCTGAAAAAGCTATCAGTACGTTTATACTGATCTGAGGTTTTGCGCTTGCAGCAGTATTGTTTTTCCTGTTTCAACACGTTCCGCCACGACGTATTTACAGATATTTTAAGTTTCTTTGACTTTTCTCTAAATTCAGTCACATCGGCATTTTCGTCGGACGTATCAGTTGTTCACTATGCACAATCGTAACAGGAAGCACAAGAATTTTACATAAAGTAACACAACGACAAGCTGAAGGCAGCCATTACTGAAACTGTAATCACGTGATCGCACAGACTGACTGTATTGTCTCACTGCGTTTGTGACGTCACAGCAGTCAGCCAGATCACTACAAGTGAGTTTGCACCTCTTGCTATGAACATTCAAAGGGATTTGGTATGATTTTGTGGAAAACGCTGGATTTTACGGCTTCTAGACAAGAGATTTTCTTCTTTCTGCAAGAAAATATTTACTTTTTAGACCCAGTAAGATATTAGGTAGGGGCTGCCATCTCTAAATAATTATTTTGAATGTTTTGGATTTGGTAACTTTAGGAAACAAACTCCACAAATAAATATAACCTTGACTTTAAATAAACTGCCAGAAAAAAAGTGAAGCATGCAGAAGAGGAGGAGGAAACGAAATAAAACTTTAAAAGTTGACTGCGTATGTGTTGTTATTTCAATGATTACAAAATCAAGTCCAATTCACGAATAACTCGGCAGTATGAGGTCACTTACCAGTACACTGTTGCACCGCCTCTGGTCTCGACACATGCACTAATTCGTATGGGAAGGGCGTCATAAAGCCAATTTTTGCCCTCCATAGGCACGGTGAACCACAATTGTTGTAACTGGTCCTCCTGGGCGCTATAAACTTTCCATGTGTGGACGAGAATTATCCAGTCGAAAAATTCCACCACGATATTGTCACATGAGACTGAGACTGTATGACTACACAGTATATCAAGTATGGTTTACATATGATAATTATTGTACCCACAGGGAATTTTTTTGCTCTGCTCAAAAATTGGTCCATTTGAATTTGGTACTTTTTGAAAACAAGCTCCACATTTGTAATTTAAACCGAATATTATTACAAATAATATGAAAAGTTAGATTTTATTATAGTTGTATTTTTTCCCTACGCCAAAGTAGTCCTTTTGCGGCGGTAAGGAGCGTAGGTTTGGGGGAGTGGAGCATGCTGGTGATTTTACTCGACTAATGTCAATTCATCATTTATTATTAAACATTTCACCATAGACGGCCATAAGACAACTGTCAATAAAAAACAAATTATTCGCCTTACAGCTGGTAGTAAAATATATTTTGCTGCAAACTTTCAAGCACATTATTAAAAACAATACTCCGCCTGATATTTACGCATTCGTTCACAAAAACCGATAACAGAACTGATAAATAACTTCAAAACAAAGAATGTTACTACAAATATTTAAAGTTATAATAACAGCAGCTTCCCAACCAGTAGGGCTTTATCATTAACAATGACGAAAGACATTTACAAGTTTAGCAATTTCTTTGAAAATAAATCTTGGACACGAAACTCTCTAAAAATACGCATGACACATACAGAGCAAGTAGCGTGGCACACAGAACTCCTGACATAACGTTGGCGCAACTGCCGCAGTAATGTTACACAATAAATGGTGGCAACCTTATATCAATAGCTTTCACAAATATCGAACCATCCGTTACACAATATCGGCGCTACCTGCGCAATAAATAGTAAAAGCAGTCAAATGGCGCTTAGCTTTATAAATTAACCTCTCAATAAAACGTCACACTGTCTTAGTGATGCAGGGACACAAAACACAAGCAGTTACAGGCACAAGGAGAAAAAGCCGAACTTAACAGTAATTTTACAACAGGGGACTAACGAGAAAGAATCTTGGCATTAAAGCCCCTCACTTTTACGAGAGACCAATTCACTAACGTACAGAAGCTCATCTGAGGAGGCAGTTTTAAATGAGCCCAGTAGAGGACATAGACATGACGGAGAAACACACAAAAAGTACACTGCTGCAACCAACCACAATGACAACCAAAACAACGCCACTCATACTCTGATGAACCACAATGTCTGCCAAACGATGCCACCAAAATTCACCGAAATACATATCAATGATAATGTCTGCCAAACGACATTGCTTAAGCACTAAGGAACTACGCTTTCCGTACCCACTAGATTTTTGTACCATCACATATCAATAAGAAGGAAAACAGATTAAATAGCCTCTGTCAGAACAGAACTCACGGTGAAGCTCTGTGCGCGGTCAATAATTTAAATTACGACGTTCACTGTCATGGTGACTATTTATCGTCTTGCGAGCACAGCTGAGAGCCACGCTAGCAGAGTCACGTCATAACATTCATCGTTATCAGAACGCCACAGCACAGCATCCACCAGAACGCCAGGGCACCATACTCCTTACACGCCGTCCGGAGTGGCCGAGCGGTTCTAGGCGCTACAGTCGAATCCTGCAACGGGTATGGATGTGTGTGATGTCCTTGTTAGTTAGGTTTAAGTAGTTCTAAGTCCCATAGTGCTCAGAGCCATTTGAACCATTTGAACTCCTTACACGGTAGTGAGAAAGGGAAAAAGACGGACGGCCTGCACTTGCTGCCCATAGCTATCCACTTCCTTGTCCCCAGGCAGACTCTTTGTTTACAATCTGCATCATCTGACGCTGCTTCAATCCCTGCTTGTCTACAGCTAACCCTTGTGAAACAGTACTCACAGCAAGGCTTCTCTGACCGGTAAGGAGAGACGTTCCTGGAAAGGCTCATCTTTAATGAGTGAAAAACTGTCCCATTTCGTTTTCTTCGTCTAAAGGAGTTCTGTCGAATTATTTCAGCGATGCGAGAGCGCTACACACTTGGTGACATAAGATCCTCCCATAGCTTCAGGATGGTTAACCAGGATGTGAGAGTCCTCCAGAGAAAGGAGTGCTTGGAGCATGCAGCGATATTCCGTGAAGGACGCTAACTTTACTGTACGGACACAGGGGTATAGAAATACGGAAACACGGCAAGAAATACATGCTTGGATATGAAGACGAGAGCCAAACCTGCAGTTTGCATTGAGGTATTTGTCCTCGAACGGCGGCTGTGCCATGTCCTCAATATGTTAAGAGTGCCACTCGTGGTCGGAACAGTGTTCTGTGTAACTGTGAGTGCATTGTGTTGGAGCTACGTGAACTCGAACGTGAGCAAATTTTTAGCGTTCCTATGGTGGGTTCTTTCGTAGCCAAGGTAGCCAATGTGTTTGGTGTTTCAAGAGGCACCATACCTAAGATCTGTATTACATACAGGGTATATGGAAAAACATCATCCACTAAGTCATGTTGTTGTTGCTGTGGTCTTCAGTCCAGAGACTGGATTGATGCAGCCCTCCATCCTACTCTATCCTGTGCAAGCTTTTTCATCTCCCAGTACCTACTGCAACCTACATCCTTCTGAATCTGCTTAGTGTATTCATCTCTTGGTCTCCCTCTACAGTTTTTACCCTCCACGCTGCCCTCCAATACTATATTGGTGATCCCTTGATGCCTCAGAATATGCCCTATCAACCGATCCCTTCTTCTAGTCAAGTTGTGTCACAAATTTCTCTTCTCTCCAATTCTATTCAATACCTCCTCATTAGTTATGTGATCTACCCATCTAATCTTCAGCATTCTTCTGTAGCACCACATTTCGAAAGCTTCTATTCTCTTCTGGTCTAAACTATTTATCGTCTACGTTTCACTTCCATTCATGGCTACACTCCATACAAATACTTTCAGAAACGACTTCCTGACACTTAAATCTATACTCGATGTTAACAAATTTTTCTTCTTCAGAAACACTTTCTTTGCCATTGCCAGTCTACATTTATATCCTCTCTACTTCGACCATCGTGAGTTATTTTGCTCACCAAGTAGCAAAACTCATTTACCACTTTAAGCGTCTCATTTCCTAATCTAATTCCCGCAGCATCGCCCGATTTAATTGGACTACATTCCATTATCCTCGTTTTGCTTTTGTTGATGTTCATCTTATATCCTCGTTTCAAGACACTGTTCATTCCGTTCATCTGCTCTTCTAGGTCCTTTGCTGTCTCTGACGGAATCACAGTGTCATCGGCGAACCTCAAAGTGATAAAACAGGTGAAAGAATGTGTTGAGTGATCGTGACGGACGGACATTGAATAGGATTGCGACAAAAAATAAGAGGACGACAGCTCCAAAAATAACTGCATAACTGAATATCGCACTCGCGAAACTTGCCAGAAACAAAACACTAAGGCAGCTCCACAAGCTGCGTATTGAAGGGCGAGCTGGAAAATCCAAACCCACTCATCGGTGATGCAAATGCCCGAAACAGGGAAATGAGGTGCCGAAGTTATAAAACCTGAAGTATGGAGCAATGTAAGAACGTTACTAGATCGGATGAATCTTCTTTCATACTGTTTTCAATTTCTGGACGAGATTACATCTCCGCCTGCAACAGATAACGAGTGGATTGAGTAGCTCGTTGATTGTGGTTGCCGGTCCCAAGCCCGGATAAAGGAGGAGGGTTGGCCTCAGGAAGGGCATCCGGCCAGAAAAAACCTTGCCAAAACCAAAACAATGATGGATAGTTCTCAAAGTAAATGTTCCGGAGTAATAGGCTCCCAATCGTATCTCAGGTGGAGACGTTCTGTGAAGAATCCAAGGAATGAAGTGCAAAATCAGAGTCGGAACTTACTGGAACATTAAAGGGAAAGAGAGATTGTAGAAATGGTGCAAAGAAGGAAGGTAAATATCTTCTGCTTAGAAGAGGCCAGGTGGAAGGGTGACAAAGCCAAACTATTGGCAGAAGGATACAAGTTGTTATATAGCAGTGTAGACAAAGAGCCCAGAAATGGAGTAGGGATTATTGTGAATAAAGATCTGAAAGAGGAAGTCTGTGGAGTGGACAGAATCAATGACAGAATCATGAGCGTAAAACTTACTATCGCAAGAGACGTCATCATCGTTCTGGTGAAGTGTGTATGTACCCCAGACAGGGAGAAGAGAATGAAGAAGAGAAGGACGAATTTTGGAAAATCCTAGATGGAGTAGCAATGGAAATACCAGACAATGAAAGGGTGATAATTGGGGGAGATTTAAATGGACATGTAGGTGAGAGGAGGAGTGGGGAAGACAGAATTCATGGTGGATGGAGCTATGGAGAAGGAAATGCAGCAGCGCACAAGATTGCAGAATACGCTGTATCTTTTGACCTAATGATTGCCAATACCTAATTCAATCGCAGAAGAGAACAACTTATAACGTACAGGAGCGGAGACCATGAAAGTCAGTTAGACTACTTGTTGTCCAGAAGCAAACACATAAAGGAAATACAGAACACCAAGGTTATATACAGTGAAAGTGTGGCTGCGCAACACAAACTCGTAGTGGCCGATTATGGAATGGTAGTGGGGAAAAGACGTAAATGTATCAAGCGAGGAGAACAAAAAATAAAGTGGTGGAAACTGAAAGAAGAGGTGTTGCGAGAAAAATTCAAGGAAGCAGTACTAAGAGAAGTGAAATTACCAAAGGATGTACACGAGTGGTGGAGCTACAATAGCAATTTTATTGCAAAAGCTGGAAAAGACGTACTGGCTGTAACATGAAAGGAGGCGTGGTGATGGAATGAGGAGGTTCAGAAAGCGATAAAAGTGAAGAATGAGGCAAAAAAGCAATGGGACTTAACAAGAAGACAGGAGAATAGGGAAGCCTACAAGACTGCAGAAAAGATGGCAAAAAGAGCAGCGTCAAAAGCAAAGACTGAGGCAATGGAAGAGGCGTATGAGAAGCTGGAAAGAAGACAGGACGGCAGGAAACTCCTACGGATTGCTAAAGCAAGAGATAAGGCGACCAAGCACATAACATGAATGAGGCAGATGAAGGATGAATCAGGTGTAGTATTACACCAACTTGAGAAAATCCTGAATATTTATTTTATTTATTTATTTATTTATTTAACCTGATCAGATTAGGGCCATCAGGCCCTCTCTTACATCGGACCAGTGTTCCACACATGCAGCATTTCACACATCAGAGTTACATCATGAACATAGTTTAAAAGAGAAAATTAGCTTACTCTAGTGACAATATGAATAAAGAGTAGTGACTAAGACCTAATAAAATAAATGCGGAAGTATTTTTACAACAGATGCTATACATACAGATTATGATAAAAGCAATAATAATAACAGTAAAACAAAAAATCAAATAATAATGATAAACAAGACTAAGATCTAATAAAGTAAATGCTGGCAGTATTTTTACATCAGGTGCTATACATACAGATTATGGTGAAAGAAATAATAATAACAGTAAAAAAAAAACAAATAATAATGGCAAACATGAGAAAGATTGGCAATAGTAATGAAGGTTTGTGCAGATGTACATTAATATCTTGGTGTGTAAAGTAGATGTTTACTAGTATAGCGAGTTTTGGGTAAGGGAGGTTTAAGGAGGGGGAAAGAGGGAAGTAATGAGGTGAAGTGCACTCATGTACAGAGGAAGGCACTACTGTTGCTTAAGTAGATACGTCGTTAACCGTTTTTTGAAGCCGGTCATGTTTTTAAGTTCTCTAAGATAACGAGGGAGGTTATTCCAGAGTCGGGTTCCCGCTACTGTAAAGGACTTGGAGAAGGTGACTGAGCGATGCAGTGGAACGGAGAGGATTTCATTATAACGGGATCGTGTGTTTCTGTCATGTTGATCCGACATGAGCGTTAGGGACGAGGAGAGATATGAGGGACAGTGTACATTTATAAGGCAGTAGATGAGACAGAGTGTATTGAAATCTCTGCGTTTGTCTGCACGCAGCCAGGACAATTTTGCATATGCTGGTGAAATGTGATCAAAAAGTCGAACGTCACAGATATATCGGACGCAGGCATTCGTGACCAGTTCTAGGCTTCGGGAATTTTCCTGAGAGAGGCCTTGTAGGATAATATCGCTGTAGTCAATGATTGGGAGTATAAGCGTTTGTACTAATTTCTTTTTCAGATCGAAAGGGAAGAGTTTTTTATATTTTTGTAGGACATGAAGGGATGCTGATGCTTTTTTGCACACTGCAGTTACGTGCTCTGTCCAATTTAGATTTTCATCTATTATTACTCCCAAACTCTTTGCTGAGGGAGAGAAGTTAATATTTGTTCCATTTAGGATAAGAGGTGGTACGGATTCCCGATGTTTTGGGCTAATGAGCTTAGAGTGACCAACAAGTACCGCTTGGGTTTTAGATGGGTTTAGTTTTAGACCTATTTCCTGTGCCCATTTTGACAGTGCATCGAGGTCAGTATTGAAATTTTCAATAGCTTTCTTGAGATTGCTTGATTTCGCACTTAGATACAATTGAAGGTCATCAGCATACATATGGTATTTGCAATAGGTCAGGACCGATGACACATCATTGACATAAAGAGAGAAGAGTATAGGACCTAATACTGAGCCTTGGGGAATGCCTGACACTACCTGCCGCCATTGTGATTTTATATTCCCAGACAGGACGCGTTGCTGACGAGACGTCATGTATGAGCGAAACCATTGCACTGCGCTTGGTGAGAAATTTAGACCGCTAAGTTTGGCTAGTAAGATGTCAAAGTCGACAGTATCAAATGCTTTGCTGAAATCTAAGAAGCAAATGATAGTCGCTTCTTGTCTGTCCATGGCAAGTTTCAGGTCATCTGTCACCTTTATCAGAGCGGACGTTGTGCTTAGATGTTTACGGAAACCTGATTGGTATTCGTCTAGTAGGTTGTTAGTAGTTAGGTAGTTGGTGAGCTGGTCATGAATTATATATGCTAAGGCCTTTGATAGTGCAGGAAGAAGGCAGATGGGGCGGTAGTCAGAGGGTGCTGTGGCGATGTCCTTTTTAGGCAGTGGCTTAATTTGTCCCAGTTTCCAGGCTTCAGGGAAAACACTTGTGATTAATTAATCGTTGAAAATGTCTGTTATAGAGGGCAGTAGTTGGTCAATAATAAGTTTTACCATCTGGATAGTGATACCATCATGTCCAGTAGATGCTGATCTAATCCGCATTATGGCTTTCTTGACAGTACTGCAAGTGACGTGCTGTAGATAGAATTTTTCTTTGCTACTGTCGTTCATCCCCATGAAGTAATCAATGATTCTCTGTTTTCTTTGCGGATCAATTTTGGTTGTAGGTAATGTGAAGAATCGGTTTAGTTCTTCAGCTGGGACCATGGGATTTTCTGCAAATTTTATTTTGCCTAAACCGAGACTACGGAGATTTTTCCACAGGATAGCTGGTCTACATCTATTGTCAGCTAATGTACGGGCATGTCTGAGTTTAGCGTTTCTCACGGCTTGACTGACTTTGTTTCGTTTCTGCTTGTATACAGCATGATTTTCAGTTGTAGGGTGTATCTTGTATGCTCGATGTGCAGCATCTCTGAGATTCATGAGCTGTTTTAGTTCATCAGTCAGACAAGGTGCAGGTTGCCTTTTTACTTTTCTAGTCTTTATTGGAGCATGTTTGTCATATAGTTGAGTAATTTTGTTAATGAAATCCTGGAGTTTGTCGTTTATGTCCATGAGGGGAGTAGAGGTCATCCCCCAAACTATTTATTGTGCCTCAGTTTCGAGTTCAGGCAAATTTATGCGTTTGAGGTCTCGGTATGTAGACAGTTTTTGTTTCTTTCTAGGGCATTCTAGTGAATACGTCATGGAAATGATGTCATGGGCAGACATGCCAGGCGCAGATATTTGAGAGGTGCGGATTATTCTGTTCGGAGATTTCGTTGCGAATATATCTATGAAAGTGTGACTGTTAGTCGTGTGATGAGTAGGTGCCAGCTGAAGTAGCGTCATATTTGAGGAAGAAAGCATCCTCTTAAATTTCCCAGTGGAAGGACTATTGCACAGAAAATTAATGTTAGTGACACCTGCTATAATTACATGTTCATATGACGATTCGAGACTAGAGAGGGCATTTTCGAAGCAGGCGAACCCACCTACTTTAGGAGGTTTGTAAAGGACACATATTAAGCACTTTCTGTTAAGTGATTTGATCTCTATGAACATATATTCCACTTGTTTATCTACATTGTTGTCGGATGTGTGTAGTACTGTAGGTGACAAATCAGAGCGTATGTACGCCCCTACTCCGCCCCCTCGTCTGTTGCATCTGTCGTGCCTGAGAAAGATATAGCCATCTAGGTTTACGGAAGTTGTAGGAATACTTGGTTTGAGCCAAGTCTCTGACAAAAGTATTACGTGTATATCAGCAGTTTGAAATGTACATTTGAACTCGTCGAAGTGAGCTGGCAGAGACTGGACATTTGCATGTGCAATATGCAGCTTGGTGCGTTCTAGGTGGTGGGAGTACTTTGAAAGGATATTGAATGAGGAAAATGTACGAGAGAAGTATGAGGATGGAGATATAAATGAAGGAATGGCCCAAAGAATAAGTAGGGAAGAAGTCTAACACACAATGAATAAAATGAAAAATGGGAAGACCCTAGGAGCAGACCACATCCCAATAGAAGCGTGGAAAAGTCTGGGAGAACAGAGAACTGATGTTCACTGGGATCTAATGCAGAAGATCTGGAAAGGAGAAAGAATGCCGCATGCATGGAGGAGCAGTACACTGGTTCCCATATATGAGGGGAAAGGGGATATCCAAAACTGTGGCAATTATAGAAGTATAAAACTGATGTCTCACACGATGAAGATCTGGGAAAGGATAATTGAGAAGAGGTTGCGTCTAGAAAGTGAAGTATGTGAAGAACAGATTGGGCTTATGCCAGGAAGAGGAACAACCGACGCCATATTTGCAGTAAGGCAACTGATGGCGGGGCACAGAGAAGTACAAGCCTTCCTGCATGTGGCCTTTATCTGAGAAAGCATATGACAGAGTGCTGTAGCAAGAGATCTGGAGATGTCTGAGAAGTAAATGCCTGCCAGAAAAATGTTTCAGAGTGGCAGAAGACTTGTATGAAGGCGCAATGACACAAGTCAGGAGCAGTGCAGGTGCAACAAAGGCATTTCCAGTGAGAGTAGGACTACATCAGGGATTTGCTCTCAGCCCATATCTCTTTGACCTTGTCATGGATGTTGTAGTCAAAGATGTGAAAAAAGAAAAAAAGAGGCACCTTGGAGCATAGTGTTTGCCGATGATGTTGTAATCTGCGAACCCACCCACGAGGCACTTCAAGACAATCTTGAACAGTGGATAAAAGCTCTACAGGAAAGGAGAATGAGAATTAGCAGGATGAAAACAATATGTATACAAAGGATGCCAAAGACCTATATATTAACCTACAAGGATAACAACTGACGCTGGTCAAGACATTTAAATACCTAGGCTATTACATGCAAAGTGATGGAGGACTCGAGGCCAAAATACAGCACAGGATAAATAGTGGAGGAAGAACTGGAGGAAACTGAGCGGACTACTGTGTGATAAGAAAGTTAGCTGCAGAATGAAAGGAAAGCTTTCTGTGGTGAGGCCTGCGATGCTGTATAGCGCAGAAACTTGGCCAATTACAAAAGCCCAAGAGAAAAAGATGGAAGTAGCAGAAATGATAATGTTAAGATGGATGAGTGGGGTGATAGACTAGGGAATGGGTATATCAGGGGAACAGTGAAAGTGGGGCCCATAGGGAAGAAGATCCAAGAAAGTAGGCTGATATGGTATGGACATGTGCAGAAAAGAGGGAAGTACTACGTGGGGAGAAGAATGGAAGACCCAGAAATCGAAGGACCAAGGAGAAGAGGAGGACCGAAACTGAGATAAAAGGACAAGGTAGCAGGGAACCTACTGGAGAAAGGATGGCTCAGAGGCAAAGCACTGGATAGACATTTATGGAGTAGAAGGATCCAGAAAAGCAGCGCCGACCCGACACGACGTGGGAAAAGGCTGAGATGATGATGATGATGATGATGATGATGAATACATCTCACGGGTGAAATGTTCAGTGGTTTAGTGATGATTTGGGAAACCATATCGTGGTATTCCATGGGCCCAATGTGTATTCTGCAAGGCCGCACTGCTGTCAAAGATTAGGCGGCAATTTTGGCTGAACAGATCCATCGCAAGGTAAAAAGTTTGTTCCCCAACGCTGATGCTGTATTCTAAGACGACAGGGCCCCTGTTCACACAACTCGCATCATCCAGGATCGATTTTGTGAACACGAGGATGAATAATTAATCTTCGCATCTCCCCTGTTCTTCACAGTCATCAGATCTCAATGTTACTGAGACTTTGTGGTCTCGTGATAGCTATCCACCTCCGTCGTAGTTACAGGAACTTGCCGTTATGTTTCTGGAAGAATGGCATAAGATTTTGTTGAAAACCATCCAGGACCTGTGTTTACCTTTTCAAAGACGACAGGAATCTGTTTTGAATGCGAACGGTTTTCCTAAAGCGTATTAGGCATGGTAATGTGTCTTGTTTCGGTGTCTCCATGTTTTCGTCCACCCTCTGTAAGCAGTTGAATTATAGTCACCTGGTTACCTCATTCACTCCAGGACCACGCGCTATTCCGTAGCAGAACTTTTTCTTCATACCAAATATAAGTGGTAATGAATATCTTATTTTGCTTTATCAGTCTTCCGATTGGCTTTGTGTGGATCGACACAACGCCCTTTCTTGTGGCTATCTGTTGATCTCTGAGGAGCAGCTACGTCCAGCGTCCGGAATTCTGTACACCGTATTCCAATCTATGACTTTCAAAAGCTTTTGCCCAGTTCGGCTCCCATTAGTACCATCGAATTTATTCCATGATAGCTTTATACATCTATAACAACATCTATATGTATTTCCACATGTTAATACATCTACTTATTGTCAGCGTTTTCCACATATTCGTTTCTTCGACGATTCTGCGACATCATATCAGCATCCATCTATAACATCACATCTGAAATTCGTCAGTTTTTTCCGGTTGTCGTACATCCATGATAAACTTCCACATAATACTGTGCTCTATACAAACCTTATCATTAATTTTAATTAATTTCTTCCTTATATTAAGACCAATGCACGATACAAATAGGCCACTTTTAACGAGGAAGGATCTCTTGGCCTGTAGGAATTTGTTTCTGACACGCAAGTCGTTGCGTCCCTATGGAGTTACTTTTCTTGCATGACGGCAGAATGCCTTCACTTCGACTGCTATATGGTCCCCCACTTTTAATGTTAACTTTGTCGCTCGTCTCATTTCCGCTACTCGTCTGTACTTTCGCCCTTGTTTGGTGTAGTCTCAATCTGTCTTCTGTATTCACAAGACTTATCATTCCAATCAACATATCTTGTAATTATTCCTGAGTTTTAATCTCATTTCTAAGCCTTTATTTTATTTCCGACTTTGCTTCTTCCACTATGAAGGATAAAAAGTAGAGTAGTAACTTCGTGGCAGGTTAAAACTGTATGCCGGACCGTGGCTCGAACCAACACCTTTGCCTTCTATGGTCAAGTGCTCCACTGACAACTATACAGTCGCCACTTCCAAGTCGTCACATCTGTACCTTCACCGGTGCCTCACCTCATTCTAGCTGCTGAGTTACGCCCCGCTACTGGTGTCGTCGACGTGCACGTCATCGCACTACTGTGTCCAAAAGTATTTTGAACGTTGGAGCGAAGAGTGGCACTGGAACACATGTCACAAAGAATAAGCTCAAAATGATTTGCCTCTACCTCTATCCTTGTGTTTTTATAGGCTGTAATTTTAATTTTGCTATTAGTAACTCCTTCCATTTCTCATCGAAGCTACACTCTTGTGATCTTCGATAATTCCCTCTTGTTTCTTGTACATATTGTGAATTATCAATCTTTCTCTACAGTGTAAACGTTTCTTCCTAAGTAATGAACACACTTTATCCCATTTACATTTTTGTAACCTGCTCATTTCTATGAACATTTTTAGAAGGTTACTATCAACAGCCGCTAAGTACCGTATAAAATGTATTTTGAACCATCAAACACCATGCAATATACAAATAGTAAATGTATACATTTAGTATTCGTATGTCCTGTGTCATATATATATACATCCATGACATGCACTACACAATTTAAGTGATGACTGATGCAATATGGTGGATTAAACCATTTTAACCCTTCATACGTGAAGATGGTCCAAGACCGTAACCGGCAGATGTTAGGATGTAACATAAAAACAGTTGATGGTTCAAACATGCATTTTGCACAGTTTCTATGAAACTGCCACGATTTTTGTTAATTTTTGCTTCCATTATCAAGAGTAGCATTAGACCGGCCTCTCGCCTATACCTTGGCTGAAACGAATCTGATCATCATGTAACTATTCCTCAATTTCCTCATAAATTCCAATATTTGTTATTCTGGTGAGCAGGTTGTATGAGCTATCAAGTTGATTCTACGACAGGTGTCACATTTATCTGCACTTGCTATCTTCAGTATTAGGTGGCTTTATACTATTCTGAAATCGCGATCTCCTATTTCATAGTTTCCACGCCCAATTTTTAATAATTATTTGGTTTCCATTCCTCCACTGTTTCTAGAATTTCTGCTGTATTGTTATCAATTCTTTTGCCATGTTTGATTATACGGAGCTGGATCAAACTACCAGTCTAACACTGGGTTCGACAACAATTTCATGTTCTATCAGACCATAATGTTCCTCCCCTCGCTGATTACCTCAAGGTACTCTGTGAAGCTATCTTTTAATTATTTATTTATTTATTGTTCCGTGGGACCACATTAAGGAGAAGTCTCCATGGTCATGGAACGAGACAATACATGAAATTATAACACGATTATAGAAACAGATAAAATGAAATATAAAAACATATTCAGGCGACAAGTCGTAAGTTTAAATAAAGAAAACCAACAATGTAACACTGGAATTTGCTTAATTTTTTAGCTCTTCCAGGAACTCCTCGACAGAATAGAAGGAGTGAGCCATGAGGAAACTATTCAGTTTAGACTTAAAAGTGTTTGGGCTACTGCTAAGATTTTTGAGTTCTTGTGGTAGCTTATTGAAAATGGATGCAGCAGAATACCGCACTCCTTTCTGCACAAGAGTCAAGGAAGTGCATTCCACATGCAGATTTGATTTCTGCCTAGTATTAACTGAGTGAAAGCTGCTAACTCTTGGGAATAAGCTAATATTGCTAACAACAAACGACATTAAAGAAAATATATACTGTGAGGGCAATGTCAAAATTCCCAGACTATTGAATAGGGGTCGACAAGAGGTTTTCAAACTTAAGCCACACATAGCTCGAACAGCTCGTTTCTGAGCCAAAAATAACCTTTTTGAATCAGAAGAATTACCCCAAAAAATAATACCATACGACATAAGCGTATGAAAATATGCGAAGTAGACTACTTTTCGTGTTGAAATGTCACTTATTTCAGATACTGTTCTAATGGTAAATAAAGCAGCATTTAGTTTCTGAACAAGATCCTGAACATGGGCTTTCCACAACAGTTTACTATCTATCCGAACGCCTAGGAACTTGAACTGTTCGTCTCGCTTATAATATGCCCATTCTGTCAGATCAAAATATCAGTTCTTGTTGAATTGTGAGTTAGAAACTGTAAGAACTGAGTCTTACTGTGATTTAGCATCAAATTATTTTCCACAAGCCACGCACTTATTTCATGAACTACGTTATTTTATAATGTTTCAATATTACACATAAGATCCTTCACTACCAAGCTGGTGTCATCAGCAAACAGAAATATTTTTGAATCACCTGTAATACTAGAAGGCATATCATTTATATAAATAAGAAACAGCAGTGGCCCCAGCACCGATCCTTGGGTAACGCCCCACTTAACAGTGCCCCATTGGGACTGAACATCACTACCACTCTCAATATTGCGGAGAATTACCTTCTGCTTTCTGTTCTTAAAGTAAGAGGCGAACCAATTGTAAGCTACTCGCCTTACTCCATAATGATCCTACTTCTGCAGTAATATTTTGTGGTCAACACATTCAAAAGCCTTCGTTAAATCAAAGAAAACACCTAACGTTCGCAATCTTTTATTTAATCCGTCCAAAACCTCAAAGAGAAAAGAGAATATAGCATTTTCAGTTGTTAAGCCATTTCTAAAACCAAACTGTACATTTGACAGCAAATTACGTGAATTTAAATGCTCCAGTAACCTTGTATACACAACCCTCTCGATAACTTTAGCAAACACCGATGGCATAGAAATAGGTCTATAATTGTCAACATTATCCCTGTCTCCCTTTTTATAAAGATATTCTTATCCCTTTAGTCAGCCACCCAGGCTGCCTGTTTCTGCTAGTACCCTGTTTTGAACGTTCTAACGGAAAGCAACTTTCAAAGAGCACAAGAAAAGTCTTGAGGAAAGCACTATATTTATCGCCTACTGTATCAGCACTATAAACATCTTGCCAGTCTTGTTCCTTGATAAGGTTTACAAAGGTCTCTACAGCAACTGGATCAGCTTTCCTAAAACGTTGATATTTATCATGTGTTGCAGCATAAAAATCTTTTAGAGTTAAAATTTGCGCATCATGATCTGAAAGGCCATTCACCTTTTTGCTAACAGAGTGCCCTTCTAGTAATGAGGAATGAACAAAAATATTGTCTATGGTTGTTCTACTGTTCCCTTGCACTCTCGTTGGAAAGAATACGGTTTGCATAAGATTATATGAATTAAGGAGGTCTACCAGCATCCTATTCCTTGCACAATCACTTATACAATTAATATTGAAGTCACCACATATAACTAACTTTTTGTATTTCCTATAAAGTGAACCAAGAACCTCCTCTAGCTTTAGCAAAAATGTTGTGAAATCGGAGTCTGGGGATCTATAAATAACAACAGTAAGAAGTTTAGCTCCACTAAATTTAACCACACCTGCACAACATTCAAACACCTTTTTAGTGCAGTACTTTGAAACATCAATTGACTCAAATGGGATACCGTTTTTCACAACCATGGCTACTCCCCCACACCGCAAAGAGCTCCTAGAAAAGCTGCCAGCCAACCTGTATCCTGGTAAAGGAAGCCTCTGAATTATCTCCTTAGTTAAGAATTGTTCAGATATACCAATAATTTCAGAGTCAAGTTCACTAACTTTATCTCTAATACCTTGTATATTTTGATGAAATATACTAATTCCCTCATTAATCGGATACCTAAGCTTTGTAGAAAGTGGTTTCTTTGTTAGAGAGACTTCCCTTAAGCAGGAATACCTATCAGCTGTCTTCAATCTGTGGTGTCACAGCCAGACACCACACTTGCTAGGTGGTAGCCTTTAAATCGGCCGCGGTCCGCTAGTATACGTCGGACCCGCGTGTCGCCACTGTCAGTGATTGCAGACCGAGCGCCGCCACACAGCAGGTCTAGAGAGACGTCCTAGCACTCGCCCCAGTTGTACAGCCGACGTTAATAGCAATGGTTCACTGACAAATTACGCTCTCATTTGCCGAGACGATAGTTAGCATAGCCTTCAGCTACGTCATTTTCTACGACCTAGCAAGGCGCCATTATCAATGGATATTTATCTTGTGAAGCATGTACAGTCAAGAGAGATGTTCACCAATTGTGGATTAAAGTTAAGTATTATACCAGTTACCTCCTGTTTTGCTAGTCTTAATTCTCTGACCTGTTCCAGACCTCACGCCAGCCTGCGTGAGCTTAAACCCGTGCCTTTCGGCTTCCTCTGAACTCCGTGAATTGGCTCCTGCCAATTCACAACATTGGCGACGAGCTAAATCGCGTTCGTATTGATCCTGCTAATTTACTTGTGTCATGGCTTCGCCACAATCTCCAGATGTACTGTCCGAATTTCATCGCTTGCAGAATCAGGAGACTCAGGCCTTATTGGATGCCCTTGGACAGCTCGTCCAGGGTCAACGTGCACTGCAAAACGAAGCGGCAGCCGCCGCTTCACAGCTACTGCAGCCACAACACGCAGTTGCACCACCTTTTCGTCCTTTTGATGCGGCACTGGAAAGCTGGACGGAGTGGTCACGCCAATTTGGATTCCATCTCGCCGACTACAGAATTCAAGGTAATGAGCGGCAGCCTTTTCTCCTTTCCGCTGTAGGCGTCCAAACGTACCATGTGATAGTGAAATTATTTCACTGACGCGATGTAGCAACTCTGTCCTACGAAGAAATTTTGTCTGCATTAGATGCCTATTTCAAAGAATCAGTCAATGTAGTTGCGAAAAGGTATACCTTCTTTCGTACAAAACGTATGGCCGGTCAGACTAATCGGGAGTGGGTTGCAACTTTGCAATGCCTAACTAGGGATTGTGCTTTTGAGTGTGAATGTGGCCTCTCTTATTCGGATACTATGGTACGTGATGCAATTGCACAGAACATTTCTGATGTTCGTATAAGGGAACAGATTTTGAAACTAGTCAATCCCTCCCTTCAACAAGTGATGGACATATTGGATCGGCAAGACACACTTGACTTTGCTCAGGAATCATTTGAAACTTCGCCACCAGTGTGTCACGTTAACCGGCCCGCCGGGCGAGCTGCACAGAACAGTAAACAGTCCTCGCGCCCGGCCGCGCCAAAGCCGCCTGGCTCTCAGCATGGAGTCCCGCGCCAGCAAGCACATGCAGTGAAATCATGCCCGCAGTGTGCTACTAGACATTCGCGTGAAAATTGCCCATCACACCAGGCTATTTGCTTTTTCTGTAATACAAAAGGACATGTTCAAAGTGTTTGCCAAAAAAAGCTCAGATCGGACACTCACAACCATTCCAGGCACTTTGCTTCGTGCCAGAATCGAACCAGGAATACTCGGGCTCGTGAACCTTCATCAATGGAAATTCATGTAGTTCATGCCACTCAGCCCAGTGCTACTCTCTCTAATAGTGACTGTGTTCGTCCCACAAAAAGTGTGCGTCGACATCGACGGAAATCCCTTCATGTCGCAAGTGATTCTGTACTAGTGTTTGTTCACGTTGCACGAGACAGTCGTTCTTGTCGTCAGCAGGACAATAAACTTTCTGTAGACTTGGACTTTAATGGCACAGTGATACCGTTCCAGCTCGATACTGGAGCTGCAGTTTCACTAATCAATACAGACACGTACAAACAACTGGGCACACCTCCGTCGTGTGCCGCAAATGTTAAGTTACATAGTTATTCAGGACAAGCTATCCCTGTGTTAGGACAATGCAGCGTTCTTGCAACATACAGGGGACAAACAAAACTTGTGTCATTTTACGTCCTTCGTTCTTCTTCTGCAGTGAACTTGTTTGGTTTAGATTTATTTCAGTTGTTTAACTTGTCTATAGTCAATCAGGTCCTATCAGTGAACCAGACTGTGCCTTCAGCCAGTGTTTCTCGTCTATGTGAAGAATTTGCAGACATTTTTGCACCGGGCCTCGGTTGCGCTAAGAACTATGAAGCACATTTGGAACTGAAAGTCAACACGCAAACGAAATTTTTCAGGGCGCGCAATGTTCCCCACGCATTGCGTGATGAGGTCGCACGAACATTACACGATTTGGAATCACAAAGTGTAATTGAGCGTGTGCAGGCTTCTCTCTGGGCTTCACCCTTAGTAATTTTGCAAAAACCTTCCGGAAAATTGAAACTTTGCGCCGACTTCAAGGTAACAGTGAATCCACAAATAGTGACTGCAACTTTTCCTTTACCCCGCCCAAAGATCTTTTTGACAAACTGTGCCTGGGTAAATATTTTTCGAAGTTGGACCTAGCAGATGCATACTTGCAAATACCGGTGGACAAAGAATCCCAGCGCGTTTTGGTGGTTAACACGCATCTTGGTTTGTATCGATTCAAAAGACTGCCATTCGGGTGTGCATCCGCCCCTGCATTGTTTCAGCAATCTTTACAAACTGTTTGTGCGTCGGTCCCTACTGCAGCAAACTATCTGGACGATATTGTGATCTCCGGAAAGACGGAAGAAGAACATTTAGCCAATCTCAGAACATTATTTCAGGTCTTGCGACAAATTGGTCTTCGCTTGCGGAAGGACAGATGTGTGTTTTTTGTTCGTGACTTACCCTATTTGGGACATGTAATCAATGCCCAAGGCATACATCCCAGTCCCGAGCACCTCCGTGCCATACAAGACTTGCCTTCGCCGCAGAATTTGAAGCAGCTACAGAGTGTGCTGGGAAAAATCAATTACTGTAACAGATATGTGCGCCACGCCTCTTCCATTTCAGCTCCACTTCATCGCTTACGCCGTAAAGGTGTTCCGTTCGTTTGGACGACGGAATGCGAACGCGCCTTTCGCCAATTGAAATCGGCGTTGCTTTCCACTACTGGCCTTACGCCATTCGATCCCCAGAAACCCCTTTTGTTGATGGTAGATGCATCGGATTTCGTGATTGGTGCTGTGCTTGCGCACAAAGATGGATCGCATGATCGCCCTATTGCCTTTGCTTCCAAATTGCTCTCGTCTGCGCAAAGAAATTATTCACAGATAGAGAAAGAAGCTTTGGCTCTCGTATTTGGTGTTACTAAGTTTCATGATTTCTTGTATGGTCGTCACTTTACCATCATCACAGACCATAAACCCCTGACGTCGCTTTTTCATACGAACAAGCCTGTACCTCCACGTACAGCACAGAAATTCATTCGCTGGTCTATTTTCCTCTCGCAGTACCGCTACGATATCTTGTATCGGTCCACTGCTAAGCACGGAAACGCCGATGCGTTGTCCCGTTTGCCTGTTGCTGAGGATAGAGCATTCGATTCCTCTGAACTTGCTTGCATGTTCATTGATTAGGAAACTGATGACGTGGTCGAATCGTTTCCGATTGATTTTCGTCGTGTAGCTACAGCCACAGCTGCTGACCTTGTCCTTGCTACCGTTTTGTGTTTTGTTGCTATGCAATGGCCCTTGTCAAAGTCACGGATCGAGGATCCGCTGGTTCGCCGATTTTTTTTTTTTTTTTTTTGCTCACAAGGAGAGACTTTTTGTACGACGTGGTGTTTTGCTGTTGTGTTCTGATAATGATCAGTCCAGGATCGTGGTCCCACGCTCGTTGCAGTCCTCTGTCTTACGGCTTCTCCACCAAGGACATTGGGGTATAGTGAGAACGCAACAACTTGCTCGTCAGCACTGTACTTGGTTCGGAATCGATGCTGCGATTACGAATATGTGCTCTTCTTGCATAACGTGTGCCGAACAACAATCCGCACCACCGTGGAAATTCTTTGCATGGCCAAAAGCCACTTCCGCTTGGCAACGCTTACACATCGATTTTGCTGGTCCATTCTGGAATGCTCGATGGTTGGTTGTTGTCGATTCATTCAGTACTTTTCCTTCTGTTGTCCGGATGTCTTCCACGACGTCTTCTGCCACCATCCAAGCGTTATCTGCTATCTTTTGTATTGAAGGTCTTCCACAGACTATTGTTTCCGACAATGGCCCACAATTCATGTCCGCAGAATTTCAGTCATTCTGCAAGGTCAATGGTATTCAACATCTGACGTCCGCGCCGTTTTCGCCACAGTCAAACGGTGCCGCTGAACGATTGGTCCGGACTTTCAAGTCACAGATGTTGAAGTTGAAAGAGTCGCATTCTCGGGAGGACGCGTTATTGCTCTTTTTGTCCTCGTATCGCTCTCAGCCCCGAGAAGGTCGCTCGATGGCTGAGTTGCTTCACGGTCGCCCTCATCGAACCTTGATGTCTTTGCTACATCCGCCGCATCAGGTTCCAGTGCAGCGGCAGACACCTGCTTTTGCCCCAGGCGACGTAGGATACTATCGCAACTATCGCGGTTCACGGCGTTGGCTCGCAGGGCGCATTCTTCGCTGCCTCGGCCGCGCTATATATCTGGTTTTGGGGGCCTCTGGTGAGGTGTGTCGGCATCTCAATCAGCTGCGCCTCTGTTGTCACACGGGTTCTGCCGCTCCCCGTCTGCTTTCAGCGACGGTGCCGTCCGGTCAGCGCCCTAGGGACCCATCTACTGGCCCGCCTCATCCCCAGGTGTTACCGACGCTGCCTTCCATTTCGCCCCATGGCGACGCGCCGCCGCCGCCGCCGCCGCCGCCTGTTCTCCCGCCGGCGACGCCCGCAGTGGACGTTTCGCTGCAACCGCCGGGCGCCTCCCTGCGTCACGCGCCGCCGATCGCTTCCCGTGACCAGTTGCCCTCCGCCATGGAACTCTTGCCCGCTCCGGACCATCTGTCGTCTTCGCCCGTCGGGTGCTCCGGCTCGATGGAGGTCGACCTTCGGCCCCTCCTGATTCTATACGGGCGCATACACCGCATGTTGGCGTGCACCCTGGACTAGGTTTTCAGGCGTTTCCTAGCTCCCCTCGGACCCAATGGCAGGGTGCGGGTGGCACAGCCTCGCCTGTTGTTAGGCTCCCCACCTCGTTGCATACGTCAACATGGGGTCCTCCCACGGCGGGCGGAAGCCTTATAACACAACCGTCCGCCGATTTGCGGGGGAGGAATGTGGTGTCACCGCCAGACACCACACTTGCTAGGTGGTAGCCTTTAAATCGGCCGCGGTCCACTAGTATACGTCGGACCCGCGTGTCGCCACTATCGGTGATTGCAGACCGAGCGCCGCCACACAGCAGGTCTAGAGAGACGTCCTAGCACTCGCCCAAGTTGTACAGCCGACGTTAATAGCAATGGTTCACTGACAAATTACGCTCTCATTTGCCGAGACGATAGTTAGCATAGCCTTCAGCTACGTCATTTTCTACGACCTAGTAAGGCGCCATTATCAATGGATATTTATCTTGTGAAGCATGTACAGTCAAGAGAGATGTTCACCGATTGTGGATTAAAGTTAAGTATTCTACCAGTTACCTCCTGTTTTGCTAGTCTTGTTTCTCTGACATGTTCCAGACCTCACGCCAGCCTGCGTGAGCTTAAACATGTGCTTTCCGGCTTCCTCCAAACTCCGTGAATTGGCTCCTGCCAATTCACAACACAATCTAAAAAAGGTACAGCTCTAACACCCACAACTACCGGAATTTTTCCATGAGTGATCCCACCACTCTCACCTATGCTGTCACCTATAAGCTTTGCCAACCTCCCCTTTCCATACCTGTTGAGGTGCAGGCCATGTCTAGTGAAACCCTCCTGCTGATAGACTCCACCGACACCACTGAAATGTGACTCATGCCTTCTGTCATCAGTGCACCCCCAAGTCTCATGTTATTAGGCCAGACGGCTGTATTAAGATGAGGCCGGTCGTGGCGCTGAAACAGTTCCACGAAATGCACATTCGTGTTGCCAGTCTGAGTGGCTATCTTTTCCAGGTCACCATCTTTGTCATTCCTCCCATCCCTGTCAATACTATTACCCCCCACCCACAATCACTACCTGATCCTCTTTAGTAAAATCCCTACATAACCCCCCTATGTTAAGTCACCTGAGCCAATCCTGCATTAGGCTTCACAATGCTGGTGAGCTGGTACTCACTCCCCAACACTTCCTGCAACTGCTGGCCTACACCTCTACCATGAGAACTACCTAACAGCAGAACCTTCTTCTTTTTCTTAGACTTTGCAATTGTCCTAGCCACCGTAACTGCTGAGGTCTGCTGCATACTTACTACATCTACAGCTACTAGAATTCCTCTCCACTAGACTCTGACAGTTGGTCATATCTATTACAAACACCAATAGTAAAACTATCTGAAAATCTCCTTCTCCTAGCAGATCTCTTGCCAACAGCCAGCTCCCACTCCCCAACCCCCTTCTCCCTCCTCGTCCTATCTAGCTCCTCCTGTGCGTTTTTCAACTGCACCTGAAGGGCACAGATCTTAAGCTTCTGCTCCTCTATCAACTTACTCTTGCTACATAACCTGCAGTTCCAGGAGAGGATCTCACCAGAATGCGCACTGGCTCCCCCACTGCATTCCCCACAGTGAAAATATTTCGAACAAGTCTCACACCGCAATCCACTACTCACGAACCTACCACAAAGCCCATACTTCTCACTCATGGTAAAATTTTACAGTTATTGAAACAAGAAAACAACTTTATCTATGTTCCGCTACTACAATAAGAAGATGTTAAAAACTGACTACAATAATCACAAACTTGCTCTACAAGGGAAGTAACTACTATTATAGACAGTATTAATCAACAACAAATGAGAATATAACAAAATACCAACACAGAAAGAAAATCAAACGTCTAATGACACAGTAACGAAACTGAAAGCAGTTCGCAAAAATTTCTTCTGAAATTATTTCACCAAAAAACACCAAGAACGCCGGTTGAAGACTACTAAAGTGCCTAAATAAACTACTATACACAAACAATTAATTAGTACTTAGCTTTCGATGCGCCGTTACAGCTGCAACTGGTCAGCGCGGAATGTAAACACGGGTAAGAGGTTAAGTTGATCGATACGAAACACTCCAAATATCAGGTCACAACACAAGAAAGGCAGAGGTGAATGAAGAAACCACTAATAAGTCACTTATATAGTAAATATTATCACAAAAACCGTTAAAATGTATATCTGAAACCTAAAAACATATGAAAACTTAGAGAGCGATCTCACACGCAGTCACGCGCTTATGACGTCACGAATTGTAGAATTCGTTTTGCACTCTGAATGTTGACGCGTTTGCTTTTAAATACATCAAAAGTTTATCCAAGTTCCATCTATGCTGGTCTGTCCTCCTGACGGGCCTTTCCTTTTCGATTTCTTCACTTTTTTTCTAGTCATTTCGCTTTTAGCTTCCTTCACTTCCTATTGATGTCATTTCTAAGTGGCCTTTATTGCTGTATCCTTTTAATTCGCAGTATATTTTTACATAGCCGTTTTTCAGCGGTTGATTAAATTATTAAGTCTTTTAAAGACCATCTCTTTACAGTAACCTTTCTTATATCTGCGTATATTTGCCTGTCCAATCCGTGATTGCTTTTTTCTAGCTATTTCCTTTCCTCTTCATCTGAGTTACTTACCGCAGTAATCAGTATCTCTCACAGAACTTCGAACGGACATCATCATTCCGCAGCACATCAATATCACAGTGCGTTGTACATAAAATTTTCCAGACTATTCTTTTAAATTCCTGTCTACTTTTCAAAATTATTAAATTCGGGTATGAGTCTGTATCTGTTCATGGGCACATCTTACAATCCAGTATCTCATTCCGGAATCTGTCATATCATGAAGTAACCCAGCTGGTACTTTCCAGTATCTCCTCGTCTTTTCCAAGTAGATTTCTTCCTCTTGTGACTTCGAAAAATGTATTTGGTATTGCCACCTGAAATGTATTGCAGAACTTAAAGGATCTTCCTTCTCTGTCCTTTCTATTGCTGAACCTGTATTGTCCCTGTACTCAGCTTGAAGGTATTCCTTTTCGTACTATAGCTTTCCAATCCTCATGATTATTTGTGTCCCATCTCTGCATAAACACTGAATTGTCCCTCCAGTTTCATCGTATACTGTCTTCAACTTGTTGTCTTCTGCCTGTGACATCGACAATGATGTCTATACTAAGTTCCATGAGGATGTTAAAGAGCACTTTATTATGAGTGTTTTGTGGTTAGTTTTAACGAGGTTCACTTGAGAATAATCGCACGCTCGAAACTAGCTAGTAGTGCTTAATAACGTCCACAATGAAACTGCCTGATCAAAATGATATCATTTAAATTCATCCAAGATGGCGGGCTGGCCAAGAAGAAATCAACTGAACTGTAATTGTTGGCGGTGATTTGGTTTCGATTTAGACGCGAATAATTGTATTGATGAACCGTTTGCAGTTACTCACTAATTAGCTTGCTTCCTGTACACAACGAATTTTACTCTCATTATACAGTTTTCTGCATCTGTTGATATTATCCTATAATCGTCTGCCATAATTCTTTATCGTCTTTTTATTTCACTTCACTGATCCCTGCTACATATAGGTTTAGTCTTCTTATTTCCCAATTCCGATATTCTAGCTTTCCTAATAAATTCATACTGATATTCCACGCTCCAACTCTTAGAACGTTACTTTTCGTTGGATTTCCTGTCTTTTCTCATGGTCAGTTCTCCGTTGGCAGTCTCTCCCGGACATCCGAATGGGGAACTATCCGGATTTTTTTGCAATGGAGAGGTCTACATGACACTATTTCATTTAGAGTCCATATTTTCTTTGTATTCGCCTCTTGTGTCTTAATGCAATAATCCCCTCATTTGTTTTCTGTACCGACCTGCTATTGACACTTCAGCTTACAGGTACAGTTCCCCAGCGCCGTTTTGACAAAATCGTAGGCACTGTGAGGATGATTGTATATTACCGGATTCTTTGGTTGTCATAGCTGATTAGTTTTATTCAAAATACAAGCAGTAGTTGGTAACGAACCCAGTACTCAGTACATTTTGATTGTTAGTCAAAGCTGCTACCCCTTTTTTTTTAATCTGGTTTTGTTGGCTTCTGTTCGTTGCGTCTGCTCGGGGCGGACGTCGTAAGACATCCGTTTAAGTTCGTTGATGATCGCTTAACTCAGTTTTTTTATTACAGAGGGCACGTAACCCTCTGACCGAACACGCTGAGCTACCGTGCCGGCCCCCTAGACCACGGTCTCCATCATAAAAACAGATGGGTGATTGATCTTGAGCGATGTAAGCTGTTTCTCTCACAGTTCTGTTTTTTGATTTACGCGGTGCATTTTGAGTTTGATATATGGGTCTACTTCTGTATGCCGTTGAGAGTGAAGTTCTCTGTTGACCTCAAGTTAGGTGACATAGTGGTAAACGTAACTGATAAGTCTGCTGGAGAATTGGCGTCGCATAATGGCCTCTTAATGCTCTCTGCTGTTTCACTGAGAGGTTTCTCGAAAATTCAGTTGTCTAGGGGTAGACGTGTCGTTAAATAATAACCTTCTTCTCTTCCTTTGAAAAATCTTTGTGAATCAATAAACATCCCCAATCTTGTTTCTGGGATGTTTGAGATACCACGTCAGTTTGGCAATCTTAGAATTTCGAGTGCCTGCAGCCATTTACTATTTAACAGCATGTCTTTATTTCTGCTCTATCATGGCTTGTGTGATAACGTATCAGATTCCCAATATGAAGTTTTTCATCGCTGCAAGATATCTGTAAGCCAACAGTGAGAGTCAACATACTTTCTCACTCGAAAGCTTTTATGTTGTTTGCTCATTCCACGCACACACTTGGCGAAGCAGATGCCAAATGTAATACTGCGCTATCAGTTGGCTGGCTCGCTATCTTGTTCCAACAGCGGCATCGCCTAGTCTGTAGGACCTTGTTATAGGTTTTCATGATTGCATCCCTTCCCTTATATGTCATTACATATAGTCTTTCATACCTTTATCTTCATTTCCAAGTTGTTACTTATTTTCAAACATATTTTTGTGGATCCTGTCGGACGTCTACTCATCTGTTGTATGGGTTCGTGTGAGAATGCTGGTAAGGAGTGCTTTTATGAATATTATAGATGTTTATGAAAAACTAGACATGACATTAAAATGAACGTGTCGTGAGTAGTCGAGAGTGGCAAATGCGACAGCAACTGTCGCAGTGCGCCCCCTTTGAGAATAGACACACAAGTCGCCCAGTGTGGCGCCACCTGAAAAGGGTTGTAAATCGGGGGCGCAACTTTCCCAAGTGGAGACTCCCTATCATCAACACCACACGATTATCACTACCATTCCCGTAGTTGTCAACCGAACGTAATTTCGGTACCCTAATGAGTCACCGAAGCACTACCATCTGTTAGTCTGAGGTAGCTGCTGTTTACAGACTCATCAGCTCGAAGAAATATAAATTTCTTAAGTCAGGAGCTGATTGTCCTCCAACGGTATCTGTAGCTACGCTGCCAG
Organism: Schistocerca cancellata; assembly: GCF_023864275.1. Taxonomy (NCBI): domain Eukaryota; kingdom Metazoa; phylum Arthropoda; class Insecta; order Orthoptera; family Acrididae; genus Schistocerca; species Schistocerca cancellata. The sequence continues at coordinate 826,933,967 of NC_064626.1, forward strand.
CAGTGCTTTCCACAAGTGCTGAATTGTGTCCAGAAGAGAATAAACACGGCGACTGACGTGTTCAGCTGAGTTAATACAGGATGTCCCAACTATCTCTATCAAAACTGTAGAGACAGTAGAAATACAAACTGAGAAGTGTGAGATATAAAGCTAATGTTCTGTAATGGATACTTCACTCCGAAAGAAATGAAATGCTTGTGAGAGTTAACTACTTATCTTTCGTAACAAACTACTTTCTGCATAATGTATGGTGAAAAACAATACAAAGTCGTCAGTGACATGTCGGTGATGGAGTAATCAACTTTTTACTGGTCATGGCTAGTTCTTGAATGCAGGACACAAACAGCTTAGAGGAATACAGGTATGCATTTAGTGTACGGTGCTGCAGGATGTAGAACACTTCCTACTGATTTTATTTCTAAGCAGCCTATACTGGTGCCATACAACTTCGTTCTTAATATTCTTATACAGGGCGTCTGGGCTAGAGATACACAAAAACGTTTGTTTCTGTGGCCCCTGTGGGAGCGGTAAGTAGCAATTGTAGTGGATTCTTCCCTTATTCTTACTAGCTCCCGAAATAATTTTGTTAGTAGCCTCTCATGGGATAGTAGGCTTGTACCTTCAGAGTGTGCAACCCTGTCTCTCGTGTGTCTTTAAAAAGAAAACATTGGTGATGCCCTTCTTTGTATACGTTTAATGTCTCCTACAAATTCTGTCTCACACACATGACCAATATTTTAGGATGTGTCATATGTGCTTTTTGTGTGCAATCTCCTTCGTTTCGTGTTTGATTGGATTGGATGATGTTCCCGGTATGCTAAATACTAAATGAACTCTTCACATGCTTTACGTACGATTAAGCGTATGGTGATTTTCTGTTTCAAATACATGGAAATTGTTGTACCCAGCGATCTGTGTGAACTTACTGATTCCATTTGTGGCTCATTAATAATGCGAAACTGGATACCACATTTTTGTTTAATGAAGTATACTATTTCGCATCTAAGAATATTTAGAGCGAGTTGACAAGTTTTGCACCACTTTGAGACCTAATTAACACGTCTCTATATGTGTTCAGCTTTTTCATACAATACTTGTTTGACAACTGCATCGTCTGCATAAAGTCTGAACTACTGCCATTATTGTTTACCAGGAGAACAATATATCAAATTAACATCAAGGTGCCCAAGACACTTTTCCGGTGGCAGCTCTGTGGTTACGTGTGCGTATGTCGGTGACTCTCCATCCAACTAACACACTGACCTACCAACAAAACCTCGATCCAAATTTCGTTTGATGCTCTGGCTAAGCCATGTCTCCGCAATATCCTTTCTGTCAGGAGTGCTAGTTCTGCAAGGTTCGCAGGAGAGCTTCTGTAAAGTTTGGAAGATAGGAGACGAGATACTGGCAGAAGTAAAGCTGTGAGTACCGGGCGTGAGTCGTGCTTCGGTAGCTCAGATGGTAGAGCGCTTGCCCGCGAAAGTCAAAGTTCCCGAGTTCGAGTCTCGGTCGGGCACACAGTTTTAATCTGCCAGGAAGTTTCATATCAGCGCACACTCCGCTGCAGAGTGAAAATCTCATTGTGGAAACATCCCCAGGCTGTGGCTAAGCCATGTCTCCGCAATATCCTTTCTTTCAGGAGTGCTAGTTCTGCAAGGTTCGCAGGAGAGCTTCTGTAAAGTTTGGAAGGTAGGAGACGAGATACTGGCAGAAGTAAAGCTGTGAGTACCGGGCGTGAGTCGTGCTTCGGTAGCTCAGATGGTAGAGCGCTTGCCCGCGAAAGGCAAAGGTCCCGAGTTCGAGTCTCGGTTGGGCACACAGTTTTAATCTGCCAGGAAGTTTCACTGTATCTACCTGATTGCATTGACTCTTGTTGCCCTGCAGGTTGTCATGTGAGAAAAGTTTAAGTTTGGTTTCGTAAGAGCGGTGTTTTCGGTATCTGTGCTACTTGACATGGAGGAGATCTTTCTGTCCGAGATACACCATTACATTTAAGCTCAGAATATGTTCCAAGGTTCTACAGCAGATAAATGTCAATGATTTTGAACGGTAGTTCTGTAGATCTGTCTTGTTATCTTTCTCGTAGATTGGTTGATTGCTTTCCGACTAGTGAACGTAGTTCTTTATTCGCGTGATCTACCGTGTATTATTCTTAAAGCTGAACTAACTTACACCATATTCTGTGATTCCGTTCGGGCCCTTGAGTTTTGTTCAGTTTTAACGATTTAGTTGTCTTCAATGCCACAGACACCAATATCAATATCACTCATCTTTGCAGTGGAACGAGAATTAAAGTATGTCAATAGATTTGTAGCTTCCTACGTAAAGGAAAATTTCAATATAAAGTTAAGAATTTCTCTCTATTCTTTGTTACCCTCAATTTCGGTGCCTCCCTCATCAGTTAGTGTAGGACTACTAATGGTGCCACTTGACAGCCTTTACGTATTACGGGAATTTCCTTAGATTTTATGAGAGGTCTGTGATAAGATGCTGACATGGTAGTCGTTGATGCCCTTATTACAGGCAAACGCGTTTCATTTGTTACGTCTCTATCGATACTCCTGACCCTTGTTTTTGCCTATTGATCAGAAGTCGCTGTTTCTTTTCAAGTTTCCTTACAGAGCCTGCATGCCTTGTGGAACATGTGCGGGAGCTTTGTGTTGACGTTAATTTTGATTACTTAGCTATCGCTCGTCTGGTCGTCCCATTAGTGTCTGAGGAAAGTAAACTACGTTGTGTAGCGACCCACCTTCACTTTACAACTGATGGCTTCCGTTCTGCAGTCGCAATCTTTAGCTTATTACAGAAATGCACCCAGATAACCCATCTCTCAGCTTGACACAGTTGCCTTACGTCAAAACGCTGAAATGAATTTTGTCCAGGAAAGAGGTTTCTTTAGCCTACAAGCAAGAACAGAACCAAACTTTGTTGTTTACAGTTTAGTATGGAAACGCGATGACCTCTAAACGTCTTGCGTGATGTATATTAACATATTTACGTAGTCTGTGTCTCGCACCGTAGTACAAAAAGACCTCACGGAAAACCATAAACTCAAAATACGCCCTCCCTGCGTTTTAAACATGGAATTTTGGTACCCATGGAAATTTCACCTTTACGAAGAAGACGAGCTTAATCTTCCTCGTACCAGCAACACTGTGCAAAGTTACTATCTCTGCCACACGTGTTTCGAAGTAAAGTAATCGGATCACTACTCCTACTACTGCATGTTTCACTGCATTCCGTCGCAGTATAAGAAGAATATTATGTATTCACTGAGCGCGTTATGCCTCGATCTTTGGGATACGAAGAAATGAAACGGCGCAAGGCAAAGTGCATAGTGTAAGCGTACTTACTCGATCAGGTCCAGTTCCTTTTCTAACCACAGACTTAAAATACACTTTGAGCAAAACTGAGCACAGAAAGGGCAACTGACAGCTAACGGGTAATAATTCTTTCAGTTTTTTGTTTGCAGGGCGCCCACTATGAGCAACCGTTGCGTAATTGGCGCGTTCCTCGGCGAGCTCCCGGGACGTCGTCTTCATTCGTCGCCCACCGCCAACACTAACCCTGAGCTGGTCCACAGCATCCCCACTCATACCCAGGGAATCCAAGCTCTACGTCTTTCATGCTTCATTATCACGTATGATATCCCTTCAGACGTTTCTAATACCTTTTTGGACCTCACTCTACCTTAAGTGATTATGGCCAGATTTATTCTCATTTTAACAGACAGAAAAATAGGAACTTTCTACAGCACTATTTTTCCTTCCATCCTCACCTAAGTCAGATGAACGAGTCCATTCACTTGGCTGATGGATATCTTCGCAGGTTTACTGCTTCATTAAACTTCGGTAGACAGCGAGGTCCTCTACTAAGGAAGTTCTACAACGTTCTCGGAGTTCTTACGGACCCTCCAAGCGTCCGCTGCAATGTACTGGCGGAGAAGAGTGCACTTTTACAGATTAAAATATATCTCTATCGTATGTACCAAACTGCAATGGGACAGAAAAAGCAACAATTTAACGCTAGCTTCCTACCGAAGGGGAGAGTAAATGACCTAAACGTTAGCATTAATCCCTTGAATCGCCTTCCTTGGCGCACATACGGGGTGTGGATTATTGAACTGTCGAAGTATTTCCCATCCGCATGTACACACCGGTCCCAGCGCTTCTGCCACTGGTCAAACGTTTTCTGGAAGTCCTGTTCTTTGGGGGTGTTTATCACGGACAGCGATGCTTCTTGAATCCTCTAGTGTATGGATCCAAACCGCCTTTCAACTTGAGTTTCAGTTCTGGGAATAGCGCGATGTAGCAAGGTGTCACATCTGGCGATTACGGTGGGTGGGGTACAACTGCCATGTTGTTTTTTGTCAAAAAGGTCCTGGTGAGCAAGGACGTGTGACAGAGCGCGTTGTCGTGATGCAGCAGCCAGATCCCTTGGCGCCAATGTTCGGGCCGTCGTCGCCGCACGTTTTCACGGAGCCGTCGCAAAATGTCACAGTAGTACGCGGAATTCACTGTTTGGTTGGGTGGGACGAATTCTTTGTGCACAATTCCCTTCGTATCAAAGGAAACGATGATCATGCTCTTCACTTTGCTCTTCATTTGTCTCGCTTTTTTGGGTCATGGAGAGCCAGGGCTCTTCCACTGGACACACGCGTACGGCTTGTGCTCTGTCCACCAAATACTTGTTGAATCATTGCAAGGGTCTCCGTAGTACTTTTCCCGAGATTCGCACAGAATTTGATACACACGCGCTGTTCTGTTCGCGGATCCATCGTAAAATCGCCACACACCAAACACAGAGTATTACGGAAATCACTGTGGATGGCAGCACCAGTCCCGAAAATTTTGGATTCCACCTCGTATATATACGTGTGTGTGTGTGTGTGTGTGTGTGTGTGTGTGTGTGTGTGTGTGTGTATAAAATACAAATGCATATACACAGTTTCGTTTAAAGTTGTTGCTAGCTTAGCTAATGATAATGAATGAAGTACATAATAGGTTGTGAATGTATATTAAATTGAAATTAAAAGTGTATTCAATGGAAGTAACAAGAGACAGCAGTTTCGCTTGGATACGATGTGACTGTTCTTCCCTTTATATCTTCTGCGTGCATGGTTACATCTGCTACATATGTTGTCTTGACAGTGGTAATACTTAATTTAATGATTGATTAGTTGGGTTATAACGTGTTTCCGAACTTAAGGTAAGAGTGGAGATTGGGAGTTGATTTAAAAGGTCATCAGGTGCGAGGGCTCGGTAAAACCTCTAGCCAGTCACACCTGATGCAGCGAAAGAAGAAGAAACGTCAAATCTTCAGATAGTATTACACGCTACGAAATGGTATAAAAACAGCTACATAGAGAGCTTCATTTTCAGATTGATTCGATGTAGTGTTGTAAAAACCTCGCTTACTTTTTGTATGTTTGTATCTTTAGCTTGTTTTCACTTCCTGTGTGTGATACAACATCCGATTCCGTGTCGTCTACTATGTAGAGATGATCTGTCCGATGCTGAGACTGTCTTACTCTAGCGTACGGTCTCTCCTGTTTGTATGCCGCATATAGTGCTCGCGATACATCGTCTACGACGTTCTGTATAGAGTTCCAATCGTCTTGTCTACATATTAACTGTCCTATGTCTTAGTTTCCTAAAATCGGTGTTATGTGTTCTAGGGCACCGCAGGTGAGCACTGTGTGTTCTGTGCCATTCTCACCACAGGCACAAGTGTGAGTCTGTTTTAGACCAAACCTGCGGACATGCACAGGATACGGGCCATGGCCCGTGAGAAAGTCCAACACGCCGCGTGTTTGATTTATGTGCGTAAGTTCATCCGATCTTGTACACTGGGGAAGAAATGGTAGACTCGTCTTCCCGTATCAAATGTGTCACATTCTGTCTGCCATGTATCAGTTCTCCACTTGTTTAAAGTCCGTTTGTCGGTTAGGCTATGTCTTGTCCAGTTATTACTCTTATTTTGTCTCGTCTTCCCCTCTTCAGCAAATGGGCAGCTGCTCTGTGGCGAAATGTAATACCTACAGGGAAAACTGCCAGTACCACGCACAGTGACTCAGTCGAGGTCGTGGCGAAATCCTGTGAGAGGACGCACGTCTGGCCGCGCCTCGCAATGGTTTTATCTGTACCTAAGCATAATCGATGTACCAAAGTACTAGCTGCAAAACAAGTTATTGATTCAAAGAGTGCTATGTAACATATCCTCATTGTCTGAGGGGGTAGTATGTATCTTACAGTGTTCAGTCTTGCAAGTTTATGGATGAGTTTCGTCGCTTTGTTAATAGTCAGTCTAGCATGTTCGTTAAAGCGTAAATGTTCGTCAATATTAATGCCAAGATATCTTGTCATAGGTTTCCTTTTTATAGATATGCTGTTCATAATTGGATTTCTTTTCAGTGTGCCTTTGAGAAGTAGGTAAACAGTTTTGTTTGTTGCTGTTTGAGTTTGTTTTTCGTGCACCATTCACCGGTGATCGTGAGGAGCCCCATGGATTTACTCTCTAATTGGGATCTGGAATCTGCAGATACTATGACCATAAGGTCATCAGCGTACTCAACCACCCCGTTTGCCATGTAGTTGTCTTCTAGTGCATTCAGTAGTTGTTCAATGGCTATGTCCCAGAAAATCATTCCGCATATGGATCCTTGCGGACAACCCTGTGTTACCCTCTTTATAATCTTTTGGCGACCAGTATATAATATTTCTAAGTTTTGCAAACAGCTCCGGCCACCAAACGTTGTCGAAAGCACCAGCTATGTCAATTAGGATTGCTACTATGTATTTGTCATGTATTGACTGTTTCATTTCTACTGTCCTATTTACTGCGTGGTCGATGGATTTGTGTGGTCGAAAACCTAAATAATGTGGTCTAAGACCGAAGAGCTGCCGGTGCGACTGAAGTCTGTCGCACGGCAGTCTCTCCTGCACCTTGTCTAGAATGCTAATGAGACATATTGGTCTGTATGTCTTAGGTCGCCGGCCGCGGTGGTCTCGCGGTTCTAGGCGCGCAGTCCGGAACCGCGCGACTGCTACGGTCGCAGGTTCGAATCCTGCCTCGGGCATGGATGTGCAGTCCGGAACCGCGCGATTGCTACGGTCGCAGGTTCGAATCCTGCCTCGGGCATGGATGTGTGTGATGTCCTTAGGTTAGTTAGGTTTAAGTAGTTCTAAGTTCTAGGGGACTGATGACCACAGCTGTTAAGTCCCATAGTGCTCAGAGCCATTTGAACCATTTTGTCTTAGGTCAGTCGGGTCTTTGTCCTCCGCTTTCTTGATTATAGCTGCATTTGCCATCTTCCGTATATTCGGTATTCGTCCTTCTAGTAGAGAATCATTCAGTAAGTCCATCAGGTATGGTATACGATAAGTGGAGCAACTTGTTTGATGGTTTCGGGTTGGACGCCATCGGGGCCTGGAACCTTCTTGTCTTTATTTTATGTATTGCCAGCGCAACTTCCTCACGAGCAAAGGGGTGATACCTTTATTTTCGTATTCGTCATACAATAGTTTGCGAAAAGCGGTGTGAAGTTGGTTGTCCTGAGCATGGTCATCGTCAGGAAGCAATTTGTTGAGGAGATAGTTTGTTGTGCATCTCCAGCCTCTTTTGGTAATACCAGCTGCTTTCTTAAGTGTTGATAATACTGTAGAAGTCTTTATAAGTTCAGTCTGCAGTTTAAACGGCTCCCCCCAGACGTTGTTCTGCAAGTTTGTCCTAACATATGTGTCCCAGTGGTCTGTCCTGGTCTTATGTGGTTCGTCTTTGTATTGTGTTTTAGCGTCACGATAATGTTGAAGTCTAATTTCTCTTTCCTGTGCTGTCTTTGATTTTTGGTAATGTCGTTATCACTAGTGTCTTTTCTTAATCTTGTTTATAGTGCTGACCATGGTGCCCTTTCTTTGGGTGCAGGTATTGCTGTAGCTTGTGCTCGCTGTAAGATGTTTGTAAGAACGTGAGCTCTGTAATCTATGCTTCCTGGGGTGACACACCGAGGAAACTGTCCAATCACATGCCTTAGTTGTTTCCAGTTTGCTTTGCGTAGCAGCGACTTTGGGCGTTGCAGTGTGTCTGAGTCTGTGTTTGTTTTAGTGTGTATAATCAATGCGTTATGATCACTGAGTACTCTCTTACTGAGCACATGCCAGTTTGTTGCCTGTATTAAGGGTGAGCTGTTTTCCAGAGAAATATCTGTGTTGCTGCCTACTCCACTATTTACATGGTCAGTTGGCGGCTGGCCTAGTTTGTTTAAAACAAAAAGATTACATTCGTTTATAACGACTATTATTTTACCTCTTGCGTCCGCTCTGTCAGAGTACCAGAGGGTTGACCTAGTATTTACGTCAGTTAACATAAGTAGGCGTCTTCCATTTTCAAATCGAGCAATTTCTTTTATTACTTCAGCAAAAGGCTCTACATCAAATGAGTACTGAGCGTAGATCGATGAGACTATCAATGTTTCCCTGCTTGAAATTATTTAGTCTGTAACCATATGTTGTGTGCATAATTGTGTTGTTTGTGTTACTGTAACGTATTTTTTACTACAATTATTGCAGCCTTGGCCTTGTTCATGCCTTTGATTTGCTTATACTGCCTCGGCATGCCTGGAATTCTTCCATCTCGTGTGTTCGGTTCTTTTTAGACCTATATGCTCAGCTGGCCGATGTGGCCGAGCGGTTCTAGGCTCTTCAGTCTGGAACTGCGTGACCGCTGCGGTCGCAGGTTCGAATCCTGCCTCAGGCATGGATGTGTGTGATGTCCTTAGGTTAGTTAGGTTTAAGTAGTTCTAAGTTCTAGGGGACTGATGACCTCAGAAGTTAAGTCCCATTGTGCTCAGAGCCATTTTGAACAATATGCTCACGCGTACCTCGTTCACCAGCCTACCAAGTTCTGCGGCCGCCGTCGTGTTACCCACGCAGTTTAGTTGCAAGACTTTCGCTATGGAAATTTAGTAAAAACAAAGAACCTCGGCCTGCTCTGGTTGTAATCTAGGTACACGCGTCGATGCGCCCTTACCAGGTCCTTGTAGACATTGTCAATGTTAACGTCTTCATTTTTTCGTTCACATGATTTACGTAAAAGATTTCAGAGTTCGAGTTTATCAGTTAGTAGGTTTTCGGGTAATAGAATCATTCTGTCTGTTTGTTCAGTCGTGTGGTAGCATATAATGTCGTCCAATGGGTGATTCAGTCTTGTTGCCGGTCTTAGTGCAGTTTGAAAAACTCCTTTATTTTCTAGTCGACTTAGGTGCAAGTTCTCTTCGATGTCATTTAGTCTATTTTGTTTCTTACTTCATGGTTTTGTAACTCTGTTTGATGCACTGTGTCGCGGTGTTTATCTAGTTTCCGGTTTTGGGTGATGTGATGTCTCATCAGTTGAAGATTGTTGTGATTTTTTATTCCGAGCTTTTTGTGTGTACATGTTGTTTTTAGTATCCATATGGTGTGTGGTCACTTTTTGTTGTTAACTGTTTCTTGCAACCGAGTTTTCTTTTCGTGCTTATTGTCACTGTAGACGAATCGTAGAGTTTACATGGAGGGTTTACATTTTGATGCGTCATATTCATATTTTTCTAAAGTTGTTGTTTCATTATATGGTAACCTTGAAAGTATCTAACCAAAATTGTATCCTTTTTTATTTGTGAAAGCATCATTGATAAGAGTATTCTAAATTAATTATTCAACAAACCTGCATCTGACTGCGTCTGTGAACTTGTTTCTTGCACTCCTCCACTTTGCCAGAAATGCAACATGTATTTGACTCAGCTATCAAGTTTAAGAGAATAATGCCATTTGTGCAATGGCATTAAGGTGGTACTGGAAAATTAACTTTTGGCCCTGGTGTTTTCTTAATGAAATTATATCTTTACTTGAATAATGCCAGTTGTGCAATGGCATAAAATTATTTATTTGAAATAACTTTGCTCTGATAACGTTAGTTATATCAAAATCGATTTCAAACCATGAACTGCACATATATGTTGCATAGAGGCCTCATTTTCTTTACATACTTTCATTGGTGGGGAACTTTACTACTCATTTTCATATTAAATACAAGCAAAGGATGTGGATCGTTATTCAGGCTGTTAGATTTAAACACAATGTTGATCTCAATATATATATATATATATATATATATATATATATATATATATATATATATATATATTGTTAAAATCTTCAGTCATACACAAAACCTACCATTTCCAACATTTTTGTAGCACGAATCACTCTTACAAAAAATTTTAGAAAAACGTTTACTGTGTCAAACCTTGGACATACAAATCCTAACTCTGAACATTATCTAACAAAAACCAATTTGAAATCATATCTTCTCTCATTTACGTGCGCAGCGAGCGCGACTCCTACATTAAAGCTGTCTGCACACGTCTACTTCCTCCAGGCACCCACCTGCAACTCCCAGGTTTTTTATTGCACGCGCTCGGCTCTTAACCATCAAAGATCCTCCAACTCAAAGATATTATACTCGTTCCACCTTGCGGTTGGCAACTACCGACTTTATTTTCTGGATCTACCCTGATCAGACCTTAGCACTTACCTTTCAACCTATCCCCTGCCGAGGGAAGAATTCCCCACAAACCAAACAACTGAGGGAAGAATTACTCTGCGTTTATGTTGTGTCGGTGCGTCCGGATATACTGGTGTTATGCTTTTGTCATTATCCTGTTCTGGATGGGTTTGACAGTGTCTCGGACGTCTGTTGTCATTGTTATATACTTCTGCTAAGCGGTGTGTGTTGCGTTTAACGACTGTATCATGATCCTATTCTTTGTGGGCATGACGTACCTTGGATGTGTATCGTCATTTTTATGTTAACGTCTTCTTTACTCAGGGCTTTCTCTTCCAGTTCTTCTACTCGAAGAAAGGTCGCCGTTTGGAACGTTGCCCACAGGGAAAGTTCGTGTTTGATGTGCCTCGGCACACAGTAGTCATCCAATGACAGTTAACATACATTACTAGATATGCGCAAGGCTGCTTCTTTACCTTCTACACTCCTGGAAATTGAAATAAGAACACCGTGAATTCATTGTCCCAGGAAGGGGAAACTTTATTGACACATTCCTGGGGTCAGATACATCACATGATCACACTGACAGAACCACAGGCACATAGACACAGGCAACAGAGCATGCACAATGTCGGCACTAGTACAGTGTATATCCACCTTTCGCAGCAATGCAGGCTGCTATTCTCCCATGGAGACGATCGTAGAGATGCTGGATGTAGTCCTGTGGAACGGCTTGCCATGCCATTTCCACCTGGCGTCTCAGCTGGACCAGCGTTCGTGCTGGACGTGCAGACCGCGTGAGACGACGCTTCATCCAGTCCCAAACATGCTCAATGGGGGACAGATCCGGAGATCTTGCTGGCCAGGGTAGTTGACTTACACCTTCTAGAGCACGTTGGGTGGCACGGGATACATGCGGACGTGCATTGTCCTGTTGGAACAGCAAGTTCCCTTGCCGGTCTAGGAATGGTAGAACGATGGGTTCGATGACGGTTTGGATGTACCGTGCACTATTCAGTGTCCCCTCGACGATCACCAGTGGTGTACGGCCAGTGTAGGAGATCGCTCCCCACACCATGATGCCGGGTGTTGGCCCTGTGTGCCTCGGTCGTATGCAGTCCTGATTGTGGCGCTCACCTGCACGGCGCCAAACACGCATACGACCATCATTGGCACCAAGGCAGAAGCGACTCTCATCGCTGAAGACGACACGTCTCCATTCGTCCCTCCATTGACGCCTGTCGCGACACCACTGGAGGCGGGCTGCACGATGTTGGGGCGTGAGCGGAAGACGGCCTAACGGTGTGCGGGACCGTAGCCCAGCTTCATGGAGACGGTTGCGAATGGTCCTCGCCGATACCCCAGGAGCAACAGTGTCCCTAATTTGCTGGGAAGTGGCGGTGCGGTCCCCTACGGCACTGCGTAGGATCCTACGGTCTTGGCGTGCATCCGTGCGTCGCTGCGGTCCGGTCCCAGGTCGACGGGCACGTGCACCTTCCGCCGACCACTGGTGACAACATCGATGTACTGTGGAGACCTCACGCCCCACGTGCTGAGCAATTCGGCGGTACGTCCACCCGGCCTCCCGCATGCCCACTATACGCCCTCGCTCAAAGTCCGTCAACTGCACATACGGTTCACGTCCACGCTGTCGCGGCATGCTACCAGTGTTAAAGACTGCGATGGAGCTCCGTATGCCACGGCAAACTGGCTGACACTGACGGCGGCGGTGCACAAATGCTGCGCAGCTAGCGCCATTCGACGGCCAACACCGCGGTTCCTGGTGTGTCCGCTGTGCCGTGCGTGTGATCATTGCTTGTACAGCCCTCTCGCAGTGTCCGGAGCAAGTATGGTGGGTCTGACACACCGGTGTCAATGTGTTCTTTTTTCCATTTCCGGGAGTGTACAATAATACTCATCTTCCAGAGTCCCTACCAGAGCAGACTGCCGACACGCGCAGACTACCGTCGACTACTGCCGACTCACGCTGACTACTCTCGACTACTGCCGACTAGCGACAAGCAACAACTAACTAAATACTGCTCTCTGGTCAGAGACTCTCCTAAGTCTTGCCTGTTGCAGGCAGCGCATATAGCGCATACCTCTTACAAGGTCTATAACTGTTTCTCGGTGGATGATTTGTCTTAGCATACAGCATTACTGTTTGTGATGTTTGTTTATTACAACAAACCAACTTAATTTATTGTGTTGCTCATGTACCTAGCAGTTTCCCAGTTTCATGCATTCACAGGTGTGAATTTAAGAGCATTGGCAACACACTTTATTGTACTTAACGTTTATATTTCACAATTTTTTCCTCACCTCTTGTCAGAAAACTATCGACGAAGTTCCACACACTGCACATGATCACCAGACGACACAATTCCGCAGCTGTGATATTCGTATTCTTAAGCGACCTTGTCAAATGTTATCTTACGTCGCCTTCCGGTCACGCCCTTATTGAATTTGCCTCCTTGTCTCGCGTGTCATCTAACATACTTCGCATTCTGTCGCCCGGCTTAAGACCAAACATAAAATTGCTTCACTGGTGTCTCCTTGCATTATGGCGTCTCGCACATTTATATTAAATTACTTACCGCACTACTTCTGTCGTTGCACACAATACGGTTACATCGAATGATTCAGACGACTGTGACTTTCCGTCTGGAAATATAAGAATGGTTATAACCTTTATTTTAGCAAGGACTTTAATATTAACAGAATGAAAATAGTTGGGTTGCTAGCCTCCCTGCATCAACTGTTCTCTTAAATGTTTCCAGTTCCTCCTTGAGTAATGACAAAATAGCCACATTATCTAGTTCACTGAACAAGTTAATACACTGAATTGACAAGTCATGGGATACCGATACGCACCTGGCAGTAGTATCGAATACGCAACGTATAAAAGTCCAGTGCATTAGCGGAGCTGTCATTTTCACTCAGGCGATTCTCGTGAAAAGTTTTCCGAAGTGATTACTGCCGAGCGACGGGAAATAACAGACTTTGAATTTGTATCGGTGGTGGGAGCTAGACGCATGGGACATCCCGTTTCGGAAACCGTTAGAGAATCCACTATTCCGGGACCCACAGTGTCAAGAGTGTACCGAGAATACCAAATTTCAGGCATTACCTGTCACCAAGGACAACTCAGTGGCCGACTGCCTTCACTTAACGACCGAGAGCAGCGACGTTTGTGTAGAGTTTTCAGCGCTAATAGACAAGCAACACTGCGTAAAATAAGTGCATAAATTAATATGGGGCTTATGACGAACATATCCTTCAGTACCCCCCCATGAACCATGGACCTTGCCGTTGGTGGGGAGGCTTGCATGCCTCAGCGATACAGATAGCCGTACCGTAGGTACAACCACAACGGAGGGGTATCTGTTGAGAGGCCAGACAAACGTGTGGTTCCTGAAGAGGGGCAGCAGCCTTTTCAGTAGTTGCAAGGGCAACAGTCTGGATGATTGACTGATCTGGCCTTGTAACAATAACCAAAACGGCCTTGCTGAGCTGGTACTGCAAACGGCTGAAAGCAAGGGGAAACTACGGCCGTAATTTTTCCCGAGGGCATGCAGCTTTACTGTATGATTAAATGATGATGGCATCCTCTTGGGTAAAATATTCCGGAGGAAAAATAGTCCTCCATTCGGATCTCCGGGCGGGAACTACTCAAGAGGATGTCGTTATCAGGAGAAAGAAAACTGGCGTCATACGGATCGGAGCGTGGAATGTCAGATCCCTTAATCAGGCAGGTAGGTTAGAAAATTTAAAAAGGAAAATGGATAGGTTAAAGTTAGATATAGTGGGAATTAGTGAAGTTCGGTGGCAGGATGAACAAGACTTTTGGTCGGGCGAATACAGGGTTATAAATACAAAGTCAAATAGGGGTTATGGAGGAGTAAGTTTAATAATGAACAAAAAAATAGGAATGCGGGTAAGCTACTGCAAACAGCATAGTGAACGCATTATTGTGGCCAAGATAGATACGAAGCCCACACCTACTACAGTAGTACAAGTTTATATGCCAACTAGCTCTGCAGATGATGAAGAAATTGAAGAAATGTATGATGAAATTAAAGAAATTATTCAGATAGTGAAGGGAGACGAAAATTTAATAGTCATGGGTGACTGGAATTCGAGTGTAGGAAAAGGGAGAGAAGGAAACGTAGTAGGTGAATATGGATTGGGGCTAAGAAATGAAAGAGGAAGCTGCCTCGTAGAATTTTGCACAGAGCACAACTTAATCATAGCTAACAATTGGTTCAAGAATCATGATAGAAGGTTGTATACATGGAAGAACCCTGGAGATACTGAAAGGTATCAGATAGATCATATAATGGTAAGACAGAGATTTAGGAACCAGGTTTTAAATTGTAAGAATTTCCAGGGGCAGATGTGGACTCTGACCACAATCTATTGGTTATGAACTATAGATTAAAACTGAAGAAACTGCAAAAAGGTGGGAATTTTAGGAGATGGGACCTGGATAAACTGAAAGAACCAGAGGTTGTACAGAGTTTCAGGGAGAGCATAAGGGAACAATTGACAGGAATGAGGGAAAGAAATACAGTAGAAGAAGAATGGGTAGCTCTGAGGGATGAAGTAGTGAAGGCAGCAGAGGATCAAGTAGGTAAAAAGACGAGGGCTAGTAGAAGTCCCTGGGTAACAGAAGAAATATTGAATTTAATTGATGAAAGGAGAAAATATAAAAATGCAGTAAATGAAGCAGGCTAAAAGGAATACAAACGACTCAAAAATGAGATCGACAGGAAGTGCAAAATGGCTAAGCAGGGATGGCTAGAGGACAAATGTAAGGATGTAGAGGCTTATCTCACTAGGGGTAAGATAGATACTGCCTACAGGAAAATTAAAGAGACCTTTGGAGATAAGAGAACCACTTGTATGAACATCAAGAGCTCAGATGGAAACCCAGTTCTAAGCAAAGAAGGGAAAGCAGAAAGGTGGAAGGAGTATATAGAGGGTCTATAGAAGGGCGATGTACTTGAGGACAATATTACGGAAATGGAAGAGGATGTAGATGAAGATGAAATGGGAGATACGATACTGCGTGAAGAGTTTGACAGAGCACTGAAAGACCTGAGTGAAACAAGGCCCCCGGAGTAGACAACATTCCATTGGAACTACTGACGGCCTTGGGAGAGCCAGTCCTGTCAAAACTCTACCATCTGGAGAGCAGGATGTATGAAACAGGCGAAATACCCTCAGGCTTCAAGAAGAATATAATAATTCCAGTCCCAAAGAAAGCAGGTGTTGACAGATGTGAAAATTACCGAACAATCAGTTTAATAAGCCACAGCTGCAAAATACTAACACGAATTCTTTACAGACGAATGGAAAAACTAGTAGAAGCCGACCTCGGGGAAGATCAGTTTGGATTCCGTAGAAATACTGGAACACGTGAGGCAATACTGACCTTACGACTTATCTTAGAAGAAAGATTAAGGAAAGGCAAACCTACGTTTCTAGCATTTGTAGACTTAGAGAAAGCTTTTGACAATGTTGACTGGAATACTCTCTTTCAAATTCTAAATGTGGCAGGGGTAAAATACAGGGAGCGAAAGGCTATTTACAATTTGTACAGAAACCAGATGGCAGTTATGAGTCGAGGGACATGAAAGGGAAGCAGTGGTTGGGAATGGAGTAAGACAGGGTTGTAGCCTTTCCCCGATGTTATTCAATCTGTATATTGAGCAAGCAGTAAAGGAAACAAAAGAAAAATTCGGAGTAGGTATTAAAATCCATGGAGAAGAAATGAAAACTTCTGATGACATTGTAATTCTGTCACAGACAGCAAAGGACTTGGAAGAGCAGTTGAACGGAATGGATGGTGTCTTGAAGGGAGGATATAAGATGAACATCAACAAAAGCAAAACGAGGATAATGGAATGTAGTCGAATTAAGTCTGGGTGATGTTGAGGGTATTAGATTAGGAAATGAGACACTTAAAGTTGTAAAGGAGTTTTGCTAATTGGGGAGCAAAATAACTGATGATGGTCGAAGTAGAGAGGATATAAAATGTAAACTGGCAATGGCAAGGAAAGCGTTTCTGAAGAAGGGAAATTTGTTAACATCGAGTATAGATTTCAGTGTCAGGAAGTCATTTCTGAAAGTATTTGTATGGAGTGTAGCCATGTATGGAAGTGAAACATGGACGGTAAATAGTTTGGACAAGAAGTGAATAGAAGCTTTCGAAATGTGGTGCTACAGAAGAATGCTGAAGGTTAGATGGGTAGATCACGTAACTAATGAGGAAGTATTGAATAGGATTGGGGAGAGGAGAAGTTTGTGGCACAACTTGATCAGAAGAAGGGATCGGTTGGTAGGACATGTTCTGAGGCATCAAGGGATCACCAATTTAGTACTGGAGGGCAGCGTGGAGGGTATAAATCGTAGGGGGAGACCAAGAGATGAATACACTAAGCAGATTCAGAAGGATGTAGGCTGCAGTAGGTACTGGGAGATGAAGAAGCTTGCACAGGGTAGAGTAGCGTGGAGAGCTGCTACAAACCAGTCTCTGGACTGAAGACCACAACAACAACAACATCCTTCAGTACAGCTGCGAAATTTGGCATCAGTGGGCTATGTCAGGAGACGAGCGATGCGAGTCCCTTTACTAACAGCACGGCACGGCTTTCAGCGCCTCTCCTGGGATCGTGACCATTTCGACTGGACGCTAGACGACTGAAAAACCGTGGCCCGGACAGATGAGTTCCGATTTCGTTTGGTAAGAGCTGATGGTAGGGTCCGAGTATGGCGCAGACCCCACGAAGCCATGGACCCTGGTTGTCACCAAGTCACTGTGCAAGCTGGTGGTTGCTCCATATTGGTGTGGGCTGTGTTTACATTTACTGGTCTAGTTGAACCGATCATTTACTGAAAATGTCCGGCTTCTTGGAGACCAATTGTAGCCACTCAACGACGGAATTTTTATGGGTGATTGAATTATGGGGCATAATAGAGAGGTCAGTTCGTGCAGAAGTCCTGCACCGGCAAAACTTCTGCAATCATGGACGGCTATTGAGGTAGCCTAGCTGAATATTTCTGCAGGGGACTTCCAGCTACCTGTTGAGTCCAGGCCACGTTGTGTTGCTGCACTACGCCGGGCAAAAGGAATTCCGAGACGGTTTTAGGAAGTGTCCCGTGACTTTCGACAACTTAGTTTATTATTTTAGTTGTACGTTACTAATCACTACCTAATTGTCGCTGATACCAGATTTAACGTGGGTAGTTTCGAAAAGGTTAGGTCTGTTTGCTGCCATTGGATCTAATACATTCCCGCCATGAATGAGGTTTTGAAATACCTGTTTTAAATAGTTTTCAGAGAAAGAATTTGGTGCTGTCTTGCCGGATGCCTTGTCACGCCTGTCAACAAAACTGTAACCAACCTAACTCCTTTTTGAATGATTACAGTGCTCTTTCCCGATGAGGATGCGCTGCTGTCATACATAATATCGAATTGGGGTGAGCCGATAGAAGGATCCAGTTATGAGTTTGTGCCATCTCGAGTGGCACAGTTGATTTTCTCGCTTCCACAGAGTCATATTGTATGGCGTGTCATGCAATGGCCGCGAAAGGGCACACGGCACGGACACAGGATTGTCGTGAGGGCCGATTCCGCCGAGCTTCTAGCAAGGGCAGTAGTAGCTAAGTTGCAGCAAGTGGAACTAACATTATCTTTCGGAGGTCAGCGCCGCAGCCGCGACGCATCGTCAGAGACCGCATGAAGTGTCCGTAACTGCGGGATGGGCCTGAGGATGTTGGAGTAGGTCGCTCCACGGAGGCGAACGAGCGAGTTCTGGGCGGAGATGAGAGTGAGGGACTCGAGTAGCTGGCATGTTGCGGTTCTGTCAACTGTGTCTCATTACGGTCCGCGAGGGCGTGCCCGCCGTGTAGTGTGGCAGGCTGGTGGAGCAGTTGGTGTTCTTTCCTGGCCAGACGGACAGCGATCCCAGACAAGGAGGATAAAGTGCTTCTGTATACAGAGAGGAGCAATAACCGAGTGCTTTTGCAGCTGATGGTAGCATTCTGGTGCTTTTGTGGTTGTTACATTGCTGTGTGGTATACGACTGGTGCATTGGGTGCGTTTGCCAAACAGAAATTCAGTACAGAAGTCCATAGGAGTCGTTAGACAAGTTGTGGTTGTTTATTGATGGCTCACAAGAGTGTGAATGTGTGCACTGTGAATGAGGGCAGTTCAATTTGTGAACCATATGGTTCAAATGGTTCAAATGGCTCTGAGCACTATGGGACTTAACATCTATGGTCATCAGTCCCCTAGAACTTAGAACTACTTACACCTAACTAACCTAAGGACATCACACAACACCCAGTCATCACGAGGCAGGGAAAATTCCTGACCCCGCCGGGAATCGAACCCGGGAACCCGGGCGCGGGAAGCGAGAACGCTACCGCACGACCACGAGCTGCGGACTGTGAACCACATGTCACATGTGTGATAAATTGTATTAATCCTAAAGGGTTTGTTTGAACTATATTGTGAACGTGACTCAGTTGTTGACAAAGTTATGCTGAGAATTACCTTTGCTACTTCTTTTATGTGAATGTGTTATTACATCAGAATTGATTAAGATATATGCATAGATAGTTTGGTAGAGAGTTGTCTGTAGTTTCCTGTGACAGGTATCTGGTGGTGGTGGTGGTGGTAGTGGTGGTGGTAGATCAATCTGTAGTCGTGTGTTATAATCGCACTTGTATTTTACTGCTGATGTTGTCTCAAATATTTATATAGTTTATGGCCTAGGACTAAACATTGTAAACTGTTAATGTTGTTGTCTGGATGTGGATGTTAGGCAAATGCTGCATTTTAATTTTTCAAAGTAATGGAAAACGTTTTGTTGTACTGATTATGTGGAGCCCTCTTTAAGAATCTTGTACTGAAATATCCTGTTTTATTTTTTAAAGTACATCATTTTCGCAGTTGACTGTAGAAATTATTTCTTTAGCAATTGTAGTTATTTTGCTTCAGACCACGTCAAACTTTAAAATCGTCAGAGTGACGATTTTGTTCTATTGAAAATGTATCTAAGTTCTCTTTTTACAAATATTTTGTTATTAAATAAAATAATTGCTAAATTGAGGCCCTCATCTGCACAACCAGAAGCCTAAACCCTATTCCACATTAAACCTACATTACAAGTTTATGTCTGATATTAAGTCTTACCAAATCTTTATTGCAAGTGGGACAGATATCTATCTGAGGATTTGAGTTTCTTATCTATTAGCATGAACACACAATCTCTATTTCCTATTAGCCTGTCAATTAGAGAGGTATAATATAGAATCAGTGACAGCATGTAATTACTTTGATAATATTCTGTCTCAAATTTCGCCATAGCAGGTGGATGAATGAACAGTCACGATGTATCAAAATACTGTAACGGTTTTCACTCTGTCTATTAGTATGTTATTATGCGCTCAAGTTACACTCCTAGAAATTGAAATAAGAACACCGTGAATTCATTGTCCCAGGAAGGGGAAACTTTATTGACACATTCCTGGGGTCAGATACATCACATGATCACACTGACAGAACCACAGGCACAAAGACACAGGCAACAGAGCATGCACAATGTCGGCACTAGTACAGTGTATATCCACCTTTCGCAGCAATGCAGGCTGCTATTCTCCCATGGAGACGATCGTAGAGATGCTGGATGTAGTCCTGTGGAACGGCTTGCCATGCCATTTCCACCTGGCGCCTCAGTTGGACCAGCGTTCGTGCTGGACGTGCAGACCGCGTGAGACGACGCTTCATCCAGTCCCAAACATGCTCAATGGGGGACAGATCCGGAGATATTGCTGGCCAGGGTAGTTGACTTACACCTTCTAGAGCACGTTGGGTGGCACGGGATACATGCGGACGTGCATTGTCCTATTGGAACAGCAAGTTCCCTTGCCGGTCTAGGAATGGTAGAACGATGGGTTCGATGACGGTTTGGATGTACCGTGCACTATTCAGTGTCCCCTCGACGATCACCAGTGGTGTACGGCCAGTGTAGGAGATCGCTCCCCACACCATGATGCCGGGTGTTGGCCCTGTGTGCCTCGGTCGTATGCAGTCCTGATTGTGGCGCTCACCTGCACGGCGCCAAACACGCATACGACCATCATTGGCACCAAGGCAGAAGCGACTCTCATCGCTGAAGACGACACGTCTCCATTCGTCCCTCCATTCACGCCTGTCGCGACACCACTGGAGGCGGGCTGCACGATGTTGGGGCGTGAGCGGAAGACGGCCTAACGGTGTGCGGGACCGTAGCCCAGCTTCATGGAGACGGTTGCGAATGATCCTCGCCGATACCCCAGGAGCAACAGTGTCCCTAATTTGCTGGGAAGTGGCGGTGCGGTCCCCTACGGCACTGCGTAGGATCCTACGGTCTTGGCGTGCATCCGTGCGTCGCTGCGGTCCGGTCCCAGGTCGACGGGCACGTGCACCTTCCGCCGACCACTGGCGACAACATCGATGTACTGTGGAGACCTCACGCCCCACGTGTTGAGCAATTCGGCGATACGTCCACCCGGCCTCCCGCATGCCCACTATACGCCCTCGCTCAAAGTCCGTCAACTGCACATACGGTTCACGTCCACGCTGTCGCGGCATGCTACCAGTGTTAAAGACTGCGATGGAGCTCCGTATGCCACGGCAAACTGGCTGACACTGACGGCGGCGGTGCACAAATGCTGCGCAGCTAGCGCCATTCGACGGCCAACACCGCGGTTCCTGGTGTGTCCGCTGTGCCGTGCGTGTGATCATTGCTTGTACAGCCCTCTCGCAGTGTCCGGAGCAAGTATGGTGGGTCTGACACACCGGTGCCAATGTGTTCTTTTTTCCATTTCCAGGAGTGTATTTCTTTATTTTCGAGAAACAGTTGTTTTCTGGATATATAATACTTGCGAATGACCTATCAGGTTGAAATTGACCTGTGTTGTAACTGAATTGAACAAAACTTTTGCAGAAAAAGACATAAACATCTGAGGTGCAAACGATAACCTGTAATGAATTCATGAGCGCAGTAATACTTGTAGATCTGTACACGGAATATATCAGTCGCATTACACTTCGAATGTGGATAGTACGATCTTCTCTTACTTCTATTCTTTATTTGTTGTTTTAACAAGAATTTCCGCTGTTTTCTAAATTTAAGGTTAGTCGATACATCCTGTAAATTCTATATTTCTTTCAATGTGACATGGTATATATATGATATCAAATATCTGTATCTAACAGCCTTCTGTAAATATGGGTCATCAGCAGCTTCAGATTTCTCGAAGAAAGTTTTTGTCCTGCGTAGGATGTTTTTGTTTTTCAAAAGAACGCTTTGTGTTTTTCTTTTTCTGTCTTTTGCTATTAGCTAATTTTGCCATCTTTGGCGTTTTACAGCTAGCAGGCAGTTTCAGATTAGGTGCTTATTTAAAGAAAAAAAAAAAAACCCTACACAGAACAATGACTTCTTTCAACAGAGCTACAGCTACGTTCTACAGCCTTTTTTTTATTACAGAATTTGGCCAACTATAGACCAATTCAGAGAGAGGTAATTTTTTTTTTCTTGTTATCTTCCCAGAACGTCTTTGTGCGTTTGCAGATGGTGTGACTCTATTCATTTGACATCACCCTCCTAGATTGCGAATTGGACAGGAAATTTTGTAGTGTTGATCAGTAGCCTGAAATTTACCCTGTTCTTCTGCGACATTAATGTTTCTCAAGTTCTTCCTTGTCTCGTGCAGCCATCCCATTGTGTTTTTTAATTTGGAAAAAATTTTCTTCGTTAGCCTATAGTCATTCATTCCGTAAATACGATCGTAAAACTTTAATCTCCTCTTTCTTATTGTGTCTGTGATTGTTTCTATGTTTCTGTACAGATCTTCATTTCTCCTCTTCGTCCAGTTATTATTTTTGTTCTGTTGTGGTCCTAAAATTTTTTGAGTATTTTCCTTTATTTCTTTTCCAGTTCTTCTTCCTCACCGTTTCTATTCACTGTTAGGTATTCAGATCCATAAAGTGCTTTCGGTTTAATTACTGTTGCATAGGTTTTAATTAGTAGAAAGACTAACTGAGTTCTGTAACAAGTTTCAGCTAGTAATAGCGAATACCCTGTTCAAGAATCACAAGAGGAGGAGGTATACTTGGAAAAAGCCGGGAGATACGGGAAGATTTCAATTAGATTACATCATGGTCAGACAGAGATTCCGAAATCAGATACTGGATTGTAAGGCGTACCCAGGAGCAGATATAGACTCGAATCACAATATAGTAGGGATGAAGAGTAGGCTGAAGTTCAAGACATTACTCAGGAAGAATCAATACGCAAAGAAGTGGGATACGGAAGTACTAAGGAATGTCGAGATACGTTTGAAGTTCTCTAACGATATAGATACAGCAATAAGGAATAGCGCAATAGGCAGTACAGTTGAAGAGGAATGGATATCTCTAAAAAGGGCCATCACAGAAGTTGGGAAGGAAAACATAGGTACAAAGAAGGTAGCTGCGAAGAAACCACGGGTAACAGAAGAAATACTTCAGTTGATTGATGAAAGGAAGAAGTACAAACATGTTCCGGGAAAACCAGGAATACAGAAATACAAGTCGCTGAGGAATGAAATAAATAGGAAGTGCAGGGAAGCTAAGACGTAATGGCTGCAGGAAAAATGTGAAGACATCGAAAAAGATATGATTGTCGGAAGGACAGACTCAGCATACAGGAAAGTCAAAACAACCTTTGGTGACATTAAAAGCAACAGTGGTAACATTAAGAGTGCAACGGGAATTCCACTGTTAAATGCAGGGGAGAGAGAAGATAGGTGGAAAGAATGCATTGAAAGCCTCAATGAGGGTGAAGATTTGTCTCATGTGTTAGAAGAAGAAACAGGAGTCGACTTTGAAGAGATAGGGGATCCAGTATTAAAATCGGAATTTAAAAGAGCTTTGGAGGACTTACGGTCAAATAAGGCAGAAGGGATAGATAACATTCCATCAGAATTTCTAAAATCATTGGGGGAAGTGACAACAAAACGACTATTCACGTTGGTGTGTAGAATATATGAGTCTGGCGATATACCATCTGACTTTCGGAAAAGCATCATCCACACAATTCCGAAGACGGCAAGAGCTGACAAGTGCGAGAATTATCGCACAATCAGCTTAACAGCCCATGCATCGAAGCTGCTTACAAGAATAATATACAGAAGAATGGAAAAGAAAATTGAGAATGCGCTAGGTGACGATCAGTTTGGCTTTAGGAAAAGTAAAGGGACGAGAGAGGCAATTCTGACGTTACGGCTAATAATGGAAGCAAGGCTAAAGAAAAATCAAGACACTTTCATAGGATTTGTCGACTTGGAAAAAGCGTTCGGCCATATAACATGGTGCAAGCTGTTCGAGATTCTGATAAAAGTAGGGGTAAGCTATAGGGAGAGACGGGTCATATACAATACGTACAACAACCAAGAGGGAATAATAGGAGTGGACTATCAAGAACGAAGTGCTCGTATTAAGAAGGGTGTAAGACAAGGCTGTAGCCTTTCGCCCCTACTCTTCAATCTGTACATCGAGGAAGCAATCATGGAAATAAAAGAAAGGTTCAGGAGTGGAATTAAAATACAAGGTGAAAGGATATCAATGATACGATTCGCTGATGACATTGCTATCCTGAGTGAAAGTGAAGAAGAATTAAATGATCTGCTGAACGGAATGAACAGTCTAATGAGTACACAGTATGGTTTGAGAGTAAATCGGAGAAAGACGAAGGTAATGAGAAGTAGTAGAAATGAGAACAGCTGGAAACTTAACATCAGGATTGATGGTCACGAAGTCAATGAAGTTAAGGAATTCTGCTACCTAGGCAGTAAAATAACCAATGACGGACGGAGCAAGGAGGACATCAAAAGCAGACTCGCTATGGCAATAAAGGCATTTATGGCCAAGAGAAGTCTACTAATATCAAATACCGGCCGTAATTTGAGGAAGAAATTTCTGAGGATGTACGTCTGGAGTACAGCATTGTATGGTAGTGAAACATGCACTGTGGGAAAACCGGAACAGAAGAGAATCGAAGCATTTGAGATGTGGTGCTATAGACGAATGTTGAAAATTAGGTGGACTGATAAGGTAAGGAATGAGGAGGTTCTACGCAGAATCGGAGAGGAAAGGAATATGTGGAAAACACTGATAAGGAGAAGGGACAGGATGATAGGACATCTGCAAAGACATGAGGGAATGACTTCCATGGTACTAGAGGGAGTTGTAGAGGGCAAAAACTGTAGAGGAAGACAGAGATTGGAATACGTCAAGCAAATAATTGAGGACGTAGGTTGCAAGTGCTACTCTGAGATGAAGAGGTTAGCACAGGAAAGGAATTCGTGGCGGGCCGCATCAAACCAGTCAGTAGACTGATGACCACAAAAAAAAGGGTTTAATTTTTGCCTGGAATGACACTGGTCTTCCGTTATATCGGTTTTGGGTGAATTTGTATGCTAATTCCATTTTATTTGATCTTTCATTATTTGTGGTGTTATCTAACCTATTTGATTGTATGCATTCTCCCAAACACTTAAACTTATCAGCTCTTATGATGTTTTCGTGTTGTTTGTATATATTTTTCGCTGTTATGTTTATGTTCAGTTTATTCCGTTTTCTCTAATGATATTAGTAATCCGGTCTTAGCTGTAATTTCGTGACGTTTCCCCATAATTGTCTCCTCATATGATTCTTCCTTAGAAATTACTGCAATATCGTCAGCAAAAGCGAGACATTTCACCTCAGATCTTCCTCTTCCTTGTCCTAGATAGATTCCTTCGATGTTTTTCTCTCGTAATTCTTTATCCAACTCTGTCATGACCCTGTCTAAGACCATGTTGAAGAGTGTCGGTGAGAGCCCACCGCCCTGACGAAAAAATGGTTCAAATGGCTCTGAGCACTATGGAACTCAACATCTGACGTCATCAGCCCCTAGAACTTAGAACTACTTAAACCTAAGGACACCACACACGTCCATGCCCGAGGCAGGATTCGAGCCTGCGAGCGTAGCGGTTGCGCGGTTCCAGACTGAAGCTCCTAGAACTGCTCGGCCACATCGGCCGGCTTGCCCTGACGAACACCTGTGTTAATTCTGATGTGTTCAGAAGCTTCTCCTAGAAATTCAACTTTTGAAGTTGTCTCTGTAAGTGTGTGTTCGATCAATTTTCTGATGGTTTTGTCGATACCTACTTTGTCTACAGAATAATATGCTTTTTTTGAAAACAAGGTTCCGCATTGTTCTGATCCTGAGAATAGTTTTCAAGTTAAAAATTTGCTCTGGGCACGAGCTATTCTTTCTGAAACCTGCTTGGTACCCACCAATTGTGTGTTCTGCTTGTTCTTTTATCTTATTCAGTGAGGCTTCGGATATAATTTTGTATGTGAGTGGAAGCAGAGATGTTCCTCGCGTAATTGTTAGTACCTGTCCTGTCACCTTTCTTATGTAGCGCATGGATTATGGTCTGCTTCCAGTCGTCCGATATTCTTCCTTTCTCCCAGCAATATTTAATGACCTCACAAATAGTTGCAGCTGCCCGCTTCCTTCCCAGTTTCTCTTTCTCAGCAAATAACCATCTCCACCTGGCGCTCTGTTGCTATTCAGTTGGCCGATGTATTGTTCAGTATGTTGCAGTGACGGTTCTTCTGAAGGTGGGTTTTCCGTTTGAGGCTGTCTGAAAGTTAGGCGTTGTGTTGGTTCCTTGCAGTTTAGAAGATTTTTGAAGTATTTTGTGAGTAATTCACAGTTGTCTTTGTCGTTGGTAATCAGTTTGGCTGTTGAATCTCCTAAGTGTAGACTCATCGGCTTGTAACCTCTTATCTCTTCTTTGAAAACTTTTAAGAAGTCCCTAGTGTTGTTCTGTCTGAAATTTGTATCTATTTCCTCTAATCTTTTTTTTTGCCATATTTCTGTTTCTCTGTTCGAATAATTTTTATGTCCGTTCCTTCTGGTGTAGGGCAATATGTTCCAGTCTTATTAACACATAAGCGTAGAACTGAAAGAAATCAAGAAGACTGAAGTGAAACTGAACGAAAAAATCCACCACCACAGGACAACGGTAATAGTTTTGGAACTGCTGAAGACTGCTTACCGTGCAGTCCTCTACATCTCTTCATCTCTGCGCTAAGCTACGGCCAAATGATCCTGCTGGGCTCAGCAGCACTCGTGTCTTTATGTCACAATTTGGGTCCCGATGTCTAATATGGGCAATTTAAACAATTTCGTTCTTGATTTGACCATATATCAGTAATTAGCCTACTCATCACTATCCCATTCCGACTCTTCAACACCATAGCTGTCCAATGAGCTTCCATCTTCGTTTCCGTGTTGAGTTCGTCTCCAGATTGTTCTGCTGCTGCTACTCTTTTTGTACGGATATGCACCAGATATATGTGATCTTGATCTTCTTGGTTACCAGGTACATTTCCAAGTTCTCCCTACGTTCCCCATTGTCAAACTGGTAATACAGTGCTCTTGATATTCTATTAGCAACAGAACTAAATTAACCTCAACCCTTCAGTATCTTGATCAATTGTGTCCAGGTTCAAATCATCCCGTGCGTTCTCCCTTTCTGGTACGTGTAAATCATATTGTGGGCAGCTCCATTTCTCCTCAGTCCAAGAGAGCTGTTGTCCATCCCCCTATTTCGTGTATGTAGAGGGTAAGGATCATGTCCAGTAATTAACTGTATTGTTCCCTTATTTGGGCCGTCCAGACGCGATTGTAATCTGCCTTTGACAGTTCGGAAAAAGCTATACACAAGCTTCCGGGTGGATCTACCGTTCCGATCACGCTGCGTTTCGTCTGATGTCCAGGTCTGGAATTGTATTTTGTTATTGACATTTACACCGACAGTCAGTTGCACGCAGTCCTGTCTGCCTCAGCTTAATATCATGCGGCTCTACATCATACTTGAATGCCGATTGGGCAGATCCCCAGTACTACCAGTATAGCTTCAGTAGGTGGTGCACGAAAGGCCTTGGTAAACCTGAAGAGTATGCTCCTCTGTGCTCGTCTAAGGATGGATCTGCAGTTCTCCAGTCGCAGCCGTTGCTCATATAGCGCACCTATATGCGAAGCCAACTACGACACTGAAGATAGCGTTGCGAGACGCCTTAACCGTACGCGGCAGCTTATAATGCATGGTACTGGCTCGCACAAATATGTGTCTAATTTTTACTACGTTTTCTGTGAGTAACTTAATGTATCTCATAAAATTTCTCCTTTCATGCAACTGGACCTCCAGATATCTGCTGACCTTACTGTGTGATATGGAAGTGTTACCAATTTTAATCGTGATTTTTCTTGTTTGAGGTAGATGAATAGTCTGTAAGTAGCTGTGTGTGCTACTATGCCTAATTGAGTATTCGAACACCACCGCTGAATCAGCTCGAGTTCACCATCGGCCCTTTCCTCCATCTGTAACCGAGAGTCCGCAGATACCATTGGCAGGACGGCAGCTGCATGTGTTGTTTAGTACTTAGTGTAAAAAAGATTTAACCAGCACCTATTTTTAAGATAAGACTGAATGAATAGTTTGAAGCAACAGGGCACCATTTAATCAATCGCTTAATGAGGTAATGGCCAAACACCGACAAATGTAGCTATTTTACTTGAAATAGAACACCACTGATTATGAAACTGCTTGTGTGGTTGTCCGTGTGTCGAAATAAAAGACGGAAATAGGAAATCATACCAATATTCCTACCCCATTCAGCTACCGAAATTAAAACGTATTAATATTCTAAAATATCGTAATATATAATGATTCTTCAATCTTGAACTCTGAAATTAACGTTTTGATCAGTACCTTCTTCCTGAGTTACATGGAGACTGATAAGGATCGACGTAAGACCATGGACGGCAACAAACGAGGATGCACATTATACAACCACGCAGAAATTTATCAAGTTCTTCCTACGTGCTCTACTTAAGGAGACAACAGTGTACAATGTGGAAGCCATCCTAATTACGGAAGCAGTAAAATAAAGTAGATCTTATGTACAAAGCAGCATGGTGACATTCACAGAGTCCCTAAATACACTGAAGAGCCTAAAAGAAATGTTTTAAAAATGAAAAAGATGTGTTATCTATATTTATAGACATTGTTAAAGAAGTTGTAGCAAATAAGAAAGCGCGAATAGCATTTTGGTAACCAAACAGTAGACAGCTTAGACAAAATCCTAAATGGTTGACTACCTTACCAAGAAATGCTGAGTTTAATCAATGAAAGAACGAGAAACGACCGGCAGACGCAATATGATCAGAACAAGATTCCAAAAGCCTACAGCATATTTTATGTTGCACA
The DNA here is from genome assembly GCF_023864275.1 of Schistocerca cancellata. Lineage (NCBI taxonomy): Eukaryota > Metazoa > Arthropoda > Insecta > Orthoptera > Acrididae > Schistocerca > Schistocerca cancellata. Next base: position 826,962,869 of record NC_064626.1, read on the forward strand.
TTATTAAATCCTTGGTTTAACTATTGCAATAAAAGTAGACAATTCATAATATTGTTAACGCTCATGCACGTAAACCATGGACAATTGCCAACAAACCTGTTCCGAATAAGACTCAAGGAATCTCCATCGTAAGATTTACACAAGGAGGGAGACGACTTGAACCACCTACTATTTTTGTGGACGAGATACAAGACAGAACAAAATTCTTTTTATCATAGCATTTATTAAATTAGAGGATCCTCTTCTTACACCGACTGGAATGTTGCTGTCGAGCTAAAGGTGTGAAACAGTGTTAAATGTGATGTCACGCACTTAAATATATGTCACTTATCTAGGTCTACTGTGCACATGATGCATGATTTATTACGGTATAATTACTTTCTAATTACTTTTTTTACAATTACTTTAGACCGGTGCAAAACATTCAACCGAAGATGGCTGAATCGTTGTCAGTCGAAATATCGTGGCAAGTAGTCGCCATTACCTGTCTACAATCCCGAAGCTTTGTGGAATACTTTAAAGCAGCTTCTAGTGACGTCGTGTTTCATTTAATTATATCCTTTTTGTAAACTGCAGATTACGGTGTGCTCAATAGAATAGCCATTAAGACAATATGGGAATAAAGTTAAATGGGACACATTTTCTAGATGTTAAGCAAATTATTATTTATTTGATGAGGAACCGGGTTTTTTCTTCTTAAGCCATCATGAGCTCACCGCATACAAGGAGAACACGGCAAGCGTCATAACCTGATCTCCCAGAAACTTCACACTGTGGAAGAGGGCTCAAAATTAGCTAACACGTGTCTAGGCTTATCCATTCTGAGAAAACGACAGTCAAAGTTCTCGAGGTACTTTATGTGTCTTTTAGCAATTAAATAGTTCAACTTCAGCGGTGGCACAACGGTTAGCGTCGCGACTTCACACTTCTGCGCCCCGTGTTCGAAACCTGATTATTATTTTTTTTCTTGATTTACCTACCCACGTCAGTAGGAGATTACTATAGGAATTTTTCCCAATGTATATTGAAATAACTTTGTCCTTATTCGTCTATGAATTCTATATCTGATGAATGAATGAAAAAAACAAAAATGAATGAGGATTATTTGATATTGCTTTCGGTGGGATTCCTGTAGCGTATCTTGATTCATAATCAACTGTAACCGCCAGTATTAGGAATAGTGATCTGTTATGCGTGGTTTGCCGCGAAAGTATTGCCAAAGCATGAATCTTCAGCACTATTAACGAAGTTTCTTTCCCGAGTGAGATTCATACGAAGAAATATCACTGTGGCAAACTTGTCTTTGCGCGATGCTCGAGGTGTGTTCGAAATTTCTGTGTTTAGAATATTTCTAAGATTGGTATCATCCAAGAGAATGCACCTAATATTCTCGAAGAATAAACATAAGAATAAAATATAAAAATTAATAAGACTTGCTGTAAGAATGAAATATAAGAAAAATGGAACTTAAAAAGATTATAACACCTGAAAACACCCACATACATATGTATTGCGCTATAAATGTATGATATTGTGAAGATCAGTTGTAATTTTATAGCTAATATAACGCACTTGGGGTCCGTAACTTGATGAGAAACATTCGTGTAGTAATCTTCGGTGGACATGGGTAAAAAAATGGATGATAAAATAAAATTAAAGGCAATAATCGGGTTTCGAACATGGGGCGCAAAAGTGAGAGGTCACGACGCCGGCCACTGTGCCACCATTTCAACTGAAAAAAGGCATCTAAATCACGATGAAAAATTTGACCGTTGTTTTCTCAGAGATGGTCGAGTATCTCTATAGATAAGCTGAAACACGTTTTCGCTTATTTTTGACTCCTCTTCCAAGTTTCTGAGAAATGGGGTGATGGAACTTCTTGTTCTTCTCTTGAGTGTCGCAACTACGGATAAAATGACTGATTTACACAGGTATGTTTGTCTCTTTTTGCAGTACCTGGGAGGCTGTTAGGGTCCGTTTTCTTGCAGCTTAACTGCACGAGCAGTCTCTACGACTTCGTTGTGCAACACAATTCGAATAAACAGAATTTCAAAGAAGTAATCTCAAGTTAACCAAATCAAAAACCTGAACAACTTTTTTTCTCTGCCATAAAGATGGGTATTTAGAACATTGTAATTGCACAAGCCAAAGTCAGTGCCCAATGCCATAGCCAGTGCGTCGAGTCCGAGCCTGGGCTCTGCGCATAGCAGATCTACGACTTCTGTTGACAGAAGCACCCTTCGTCAATGGGCCACTTCCACACCAGGCTGTTTACCGCGAGTCAACGACCAATGGCCAGAATACTGACAAGCCTTTTGGGAGTTTCTGTGTCATTAAGAATGTTCGGCGACACGAAGGTATAGCACTAATATTCCTTCGGCACGGACAGCAGCCAGACGGCCGTATTTGTAACTCCTGAGGCCAGCGAGTCATTATCCGGAGAGGTGGGTCATGTTATGACGCCCAACCTGTGCTGTACGCTGCCTTGAAGTCAACACCGTAACTGTGATCCCGCCGCCACGACCGAGTCTCGAACCTCCGACTACTGCCTGACTGCCCAACCACTTGGCAGCTCTGCACACAGCCGTCCGGGATTTTGCTGTCTCCTCACGGGTCGAGGCACGTGAGAAGGAACGCCCAGCTCCGTCCAGTTGGGGTCCGTCAATGCCAGACGCAGCACCGCAGCTAATTAATGGTTTAGGGTTGGCCTCCCTGGCGCAGCAATGCCGGCTGTTGCGTCACTGGGACACCGGGCCACAAAGTAAGAAGTCTTTATTTGGCTGCCGCGGGCTGCCAAGCCGAGGCAAGTGCCGTACTCGATGCCGCCGCAGCAGCAGCTAGCGGTGGGTGGCATTAGCCGAGTCAGCACACTGCCTCGCAGCCGCAATGCGTACGACTCAGTGCCGCTCGCAGCGCCTGCCGCGCCAACCTTGGAACATCACTGGATAACTCCAGGCCGCAGACACGACGAGGGCGCGTACATGTTATTGTCCGAGCCCAGTGGAATAATAAAGAAATGCTATGTTCTCAGACGTTTTTGTTGCAGCCACCCTCTTCCGACTGTTCCCCCCTCAACAACATACGAACCCAGGAGGTGGAAGTGGAATGCCTCCCGACAAACACGAAGGCGTCTCCCGTCATCCAGCACCGCTCATTGCACCCTCGACCCGCTACAATACACTGCTTGAAAACTACTAAGGAACAGAGACATAGTTGGACAGGAATAATCAAAAACAGTGATGGACGAAATGGAATACAGTACATAAATAATAAATATAGAGCGGTATATTTATAACTAAAAATGGTACAAATTTCACGACATGAGAAAGCAGGATAACAGGATTTTAAGAAAATATTTAGTTACATTAAAAAAAATTATAGAAAATTTTTTGAAAATTGGCATTCCAATTCTCGGTTAGATGTAAAGAAGTATTTGCTACGGGACGAAAGTTGCTATGGAACTATCTCCACAAGAACGCAAAAGGCATAATTAACCAAAAATTTGGACTCCAGCCATCAGAATTGCTTTTTGGTTAGAAATACATTCAGAGAAGACCATGCTTATATGGCCTTAATTAGTATGAAGAGCTTAGTTGTTGCAGTTTGTGTACAACATAAAAATTCGATTAAATAAAATAAAAATCTCTGCAGGCCACACAGTCTACGTGACCGAAGGTGCAGGCGCGAAGCTAGTCCGCAATAAATTATTGTGTGGTGTTATCTTCATGCTGTGGATCGTGTTACAGCAGAGAAACGTGAATTGTAAAATTGTTTGTGCCATAGCTGACGAAGAAATAGTAAAGTCAGCAATCTAACATTGTGCATGAAAGTGAATATTCCCAGCACACTGGTCGTTTAAGGAGACGACAAAATAAACATTTCTGTTCTTAAACTAGCAGGACGAAAATAATTCTACCAATTTTCCTTATCAGTCAGTCGACCGAAATCCAAATTCAGAAACCAAATACCACACATTTTTAAAACTATCTCCTTCATAGGAGTTGGACTCCAACAAAGCTTCTAGAACACAGCGTCCAACCCTTACCTAATATCCATTCTGAAATGTACCATTCAACACAGATTTCAACACCATAGTTCCCGAAACGTAGAATTATAGGGCAGCACTTGACTCTGCCCTGAACTCAATAGTTTCTGATAGAAAAAAAGAGAGAAAATCTGTCTGCTATCATAAGAGATTTCTCAGCACTTGCAAAGAGTATCACTGAATGGGCAGTTAGCAAATTCTCCTAGTTAACAATCCAGCCATCCCAGTCGAACCCTATAACTGAAGTTCTTCTTCAGTTGTGAAAGCCGTACTAATGGCGCGAACAACAGCTGCAAATACACTACTGGCCATTAAAATTGCTACACCACGAAGATGACGTGCTACAGACTCAAAATTTAACCCACCGGAAGAAGATGCTGTGATATGCAAATGATTAGCTTTTCAGAGCATCCACACAAAGTTGTCGCCGGTGACGACACCAACAACGTGCTGTCATGAGGAAAGTTTCCAACCGATTTCTCATACACAAACAGCAGTTGACCGGCGTTGCCTGGCGAAACGTTGTTGTGATGCCTCGTGTAACGAGGAGAAATGCGCACCATCACGTTTCCGACTTTCATACAGGTCGGATTGTAGCATATCGCGATTGCGGTTTATCGTATCGCGATATTGCTACTCGCGTTGGTCGAGATCCAATGACTGTTAGCAGAATATGGAATCGCTGGGTTCAGGAGGGTAATACGGAACGCCGTGCTGGATCCCAACGGCCTCGTATCACTAGCAGTCAAGATGACAGGCATCTTATCCGCATGGCTGTAACGGATCGTGCAGCCACGTCTCGATCCCTGAGTCAACAGATGGGGACCTTTGCAAGACAACAACCATCTGGACGAACAGTTCGACGATGTTTGCAGCAGCATGGACTATCTGCTCGGAGACCATGGCTGCGGTTACCTGCATCACAGACAGGAGCGCCTGCCATGGTGTACTCAGCGACCAACCTGAGTGCACGAATGGCAAAACGTCATTTTCTCGGATGAATCCAGGTTCTGTTTACAGCATCATGATGTTTGCATCCGTGTTTGGCGACATCGCGGTGAACGCACATTGGAAGCGTGTATTCGTCATCGCCATACTGGCGTATCACCCGGTGTGATGGTATGGGGTGCCAATGGTTACACGTCTCGGTCACCTCTTGTTCGCATTGACGGCTCTTTGAACAGTGGACGTTACATTTCAGATGTGTTACGACCCGTGGCTCTACCCTTCATCCCTGCGAAACCCTACATTTCAGCAGGACAATGCACGACCGCATGTTACAAGTCCTGTACGTGCCTTTCTGGATACAGAAAATGTTCGACTGCTGCCCTGGGCAGCACATTCTCTAGATCTCTCACCAATTGAAAACGTCTGTTCAATGGTGGCCGAGCAACTGGCTCGTCACAATACGCCAGTCACTACTCTTGATGAACTGTGGTATCGTGTTGAAGCTGCATGGGCAGCTGTACCTGTACACGCCATCCAAGCTCTGTTTGACTTAATGCCCAGGCGTATCAAGGCCGTTATTACGGCCAGAGGTGGTTGTTCTGGGTACAAATTTCTCAGGATCTATGCAGGCAAATTGCGTGAAAATGTAATCACATGTCAGTTCTAGTGTAATATATTTGTCCTATGAATACCCGTTTATCATTTGCATTTCTTCTTGGTGTAGCAATTTTAATGGTCAGGGTAGTGTAGTACCAAACCTGTGATACATCGTACAATTAAGGGTAGTTCAAGGAAATAAAAACAGCTATCAATCTTATACAACCGACGCCGTGTGAAACAAGAAAGTAGTTTACAGGAACGTTGTGTACATTTTACGGCCCAAGATATTCAATCACTCAAGGCTAGAGTTGCGCTCTACCAAAACAACGGTTCAGTGGTTTTGGTACCTTACATAAATGAGTAAAAATGGTGGGATTACCAGCAGTATTGGTAGCATCGATAGAGAAAGAAATCTAAATGAATATATGAGGGAGGAACTGGGAGCCGACGACTTCTCTTTGTTTGTTTTACACACAATTAGATCCTGCACATCTTTCAGTGTTAATGCAATGTGTATTTATATTCTTACAAAATGTAAATTACATTTTATAATTAATAAAAATTAGTAGCTAGCGTAACTTCTGCGCTTTTGTATAATCAAAGCAATTACTTTTGATGCACGTACAGCTTATATGCACAAGCATAAAATATATACAGAACTATTTCTGTTATTTTGTACTCGATAGAACGTTCATCATGATCGAAGACAAGAGTTTCCTGTTAATACTGACAGGTGTGAAAGTTGTTTATGAATAACAGAAACATATTCTGTATAAGTCCAACGAAGTATTGAAATTGTTTTTTATGCTTTTGTTTTGTCTTTTTTATTTTACCTTTTTTAAGGAAATAGCGTTTTCTAGTGCTATTTGATAAATCTGTATTATTGTTTTTATTTTTCCTGAAGATTCCATGAACTACTTCATATAAACTAACAATTTTGGAATAAAACCTGAATTAAATATTGACAATTTCAATTTTGCTGTAAATACTGTTTATTTTTAAGTAACAGTCAGGAGGATAACTATGTAGAACGAAAACGTTCTGCAGGTTACGTAACCCATTATATACAGGGTGTTACAAAAAGGTATGGCCAAACTTTCAGGAAACATTCCTCACACACAAAGAAAGAAAATATGTTATGTGGACATGTGTCCGGAAACGCTTACTTTCCACGTTAGAGCTCATTTTATTACTTCTCTTCAAATCACATAAATCATGGAATGGAAACACACAGCAACAGAACGTACCAGCGTGACTTCAAACACTTTGTTACAGGAAATGTTCAAAATGTCCTCCGTTAGCGAGAACATGCATCCACCCTCCGTCGCATGGAATCCCTGATGCGCTGATGCAGCCCTGGAGAATGGCGTATTGTATCACAGCCGTCCACAATACGAGCACGAATAGTCTCTACATTTGGTACCGGGGTTGAGCAGACAAGAGCTTTCAAATGCCCCCATAAATGAAAGTCAAGAGGGTTGAGGTCAGGAGAGCGTGGAGGCCATGGAATTGGTCCGCCTCTACCAATCCATCGGTCACCGAACCTTTTGTTGAGAAGCGTATGAACACTTCGACTGAAATGTGCAGAAGCTCCATCGTGCATGAACCACATGTTGTGTCGTACTTGTAAAGGCACATGTTCTAGCAGCACAGGTAGAGTATCCCGTATAATGAGCTCTAACATGGAAATTAAGCGTTTCAAATGGTTCAAATGGCTCTGAGCACTATGGGACTTAACATCTATGGTCATCAGTCCCCTAGAACTTAGAACTACTTAAACCTAACTAACCTAAGGACATCACACACATCCATGCCCGAGGCAGGATTCGAACCTGCGACCGTAGCAGTCGCGCAGCTCCGGACTGAGCGTAGGAATTACACCACCTGGTGTTCAGGTACCGTCGTTGCTATCTTAACCGACCAACGCTACTAAGAAAACTACCGTCTGTGCCTCCTTATGATAGTATACGGTAGCCTACGCGTGCCAGAATATCGTATTGTCTCGAATTAACGATACCAGTACACTGGTTTATGCCCTATGTTTCTCAGAAAATGCGACGCTCCGAATCTGCGACATCTAGCGGTCCCAGGCCTGCTTATGTAAGCAACGCATTGATTTACGCATCGCTGCTAAACAAACATTTTTCACAGCCACGCCTTCCGGTAGCAAGAGTTTATCACAGCAGTCGACGCCTGCCTGGAACCAGTAGAGGCTGTCTCTGCTAGCGATCGAAGCTATAATGTACACACACCAGTGCTGTGCACGCTCGTTTGATTCTGAAAGAGACGTGTCTGCTTCCTCTCCCTCCCCTCTCACAATATCCGTTTGCAACTCAGTCACGATCAGGAACTCCTCCCTACTGCACCTGGCTGTAACCCAGCCATGGGTGGTACCGCAGTTCCCACCAACGTAACAAGCACCGTCACCCACTGCAGAATAAATGCTACCATGGGTAGCATTTTCTTAGACTATTCACGTTGAGCTTCAGTTGGTACGCTGAGTCCCTCAACGGACTCTCCATACTCGAAGAGAAAGCGTTACGTTTCATTTTAATCAACTCTGGAAATCGGCGCTAATACTCGCCCTCTGCATATACGCTTCTGTAATCCGCAGCAACGTACATTACCTTCCGTTTGCAAAGGAACACTGGGTTTAACAGCGCTGTTTCATTTCAGTAAAGCACTTGTCTGACGTCAACGCTATTTGAAGATCACATCCTTTTACATATAGCTCGGGACATCAGTAAGCGAATACTATGCAGGCCAATTTTCGTTACAGTGGCAACAAGAAGCAACTTTGTTATGACTACCTGATTTCAAGATTGGAGTTGCTTTTGGTTGTTGATTTCAATGCCTGTCTTCGTTATATATCATGATTTCACAACGTAGTACGTCGTCCACGCGAATAGTTGTTACTTCTGCGTGAGCAGTGACCAGATTTTACGAAGAGTTTCTTCTCATTCCTCTCCTTCGTTTCACAACAGTCGAACATATCGTGCCAGCCATCGTTATCGATAACAATCGATAATATTCTAATACGTCTCAGCACTTTCAAAACAGCTGTAGAACAAACTGAGGGTATCTTTTAGCTCTGATTAATTACAGAATAGGAGTTACTCATACAGGTGTAGATACAGGGGTTGGACAAAAATATGGAAACCCGTGAGAAATGCTTGCCTGAAAATCAATGCAGATGGTAGCCAAGGCCGGCCGTTGTGGCCGATCGGTTCTAGGCGCTTCAGTCCGGAATCGCGTTGCTGCTACGGTCGCAGGTTCGAATCCTGCCTCGGGCATGGATGTGTGTGATGTCCTTAGGTTAGGTTTAAGTAGTTCTAAGTCTAGGGGACTGATGGCCTGAGATGTTAGGTTCCATAGTGCTTAGAGCCATTTGAACGATTTTTTATGCTAGCCAAGCCCTTAAATGATGGTGTTGTATTTGACGATAGCGGCACCTGTGCTATGACCTCAGTACATTACATGTGTCAGTCGTGGTCAGAAAATAGTTGTGAGTGCATTATGTCAGAGTTAAGTACATTCGAAAGCGGGCAAATTGTTGGTGCTTTCTTAACCAAGGGAGCCGAAGTGGTTGGTGCTTCAAGTGTCACCATATCGACGAGTTGTACCGCACACAAGGAAAGCGGAAAACCATCCTCTAAGTTATAGTGCTGACGAAATAGTGTGTTGAGTGATCGTGACAGACGCTCATTGAAAAGCACTATGATAAAAAATAAGAGGAAGACAGCTGCAAAGGCCACTGCAGAAGGGAATGTCACACTCGTGAGCCCTGTCAGTACCAGAACAACACGAAGCGATCTCCGTAAGCCGCGACTTTCAGTGCGATCAGGAATTCGAAAATCACCCATTAGTGATGCAAATGTCCATAACAGGACATGGTGCCGAATCCATAAAAGCTGGACTATGGAGCAAGGGAAGCAAGTCGTTTGGTCGAGTAAGTCTTGTTCCACACTCAACTTCTGGTTGAGTTTAGGAGCCAAAAGTGAAATACGGTGGGTGTTCGTTGATTTGGGAAGCTATATCATGGTATTCCATGGGTCTCATGGGTACTCTGCATGGTCGAATTACTGCCAAGGATTGTGTAACCAGTTTGATTTACCAAGTCCACCTCACGGTACGATGTTTATTCCCAGTGGTGACGCTGTACTCCATGACGACAGGGCCCCTGTTCACACAGCTCCAGGACTACTTTTGTGAGCTCGACAATGAATTGTCACATCGCCCCTGGCCACCACAATCACGAGATCTCAGTATTGTTGAGCCTTTGCAGTGTACTTTGAAGAGAAAGGCGAGTCATCGCTATCCAGTCCCTTCATCGTTTTCTGATCTTGCTACTATTTTGCAGGACTAATGGAGTAAGATTCCCTTGAAAACCATACAGTACCGTATTTATCCATACCGAGACGGCTGGAAGCTGTTTGGAATATCAGCAGTTCTCTCAGACTATAACAGGATGGTAATTTGTTGTTGGTTGTTGGTGTTTCCACATTTTTGGCCAACCACCATAGCTGTCACACAGTTCGCCATCAGTTTGCTTTGCATATTAAACTAATTCCCGATTTTCTTTTCTCAGAACCTTTCAGTGACTAAACGGTTGGCTGCTCTCTATCTGAACCGCTGAGTACAAGTTATGGCTACGCGGACTGGCCGCGCGGTTAGAGGCGCCATGTCACTGATTGTGGGGCCGCTCCCGGGCATGGGTATGTATGCTGTTCTTAGCATAAGTTAGTTTAAGTAGTGTGTAAGTCTAGGGACCAATGACCTCAGCAGTCTGGTATTTTAGCAATTCCCACACATTTACAAGTTATGTCGAGAGGAAAGTTCTGTTAATTGGCTGTCTTATGTTGTTAGATGTACGGTATTAATGATACTCAGTTCTCTTGTGTAAATAAATCCGAAATATACCCAAGAAGCATATTTACATGAGTAGAATCGGTGGCATTACAGAAAGTGAACGTTAAAAAATGTCAATTTAGCATTTACATGCGTCAGTTTTTTCGGTGGGACATGTATCCGTATTTTCAGTTGTACACATGCAACAAGTAAGTGATTATCATCGTGTCACTAGCTCTTTACCGTCAAATTCGCATGACTGTACTTTGTTCCAAGTCTGCATTTGATGCTAATATGTTATACCTGATGATAGACGAACCCACTTTTTTTTTCTTACTAGTTTTAGCTTTTATTTATACCTTGTGTATCCCTATAGTATTCTCGGTGCCAAGTTCCATTAAAGTTCTACTTTTCATAAACTAGCCCGGAATTTGACTAACAGCTACGAACCTTATAATTAGCATCCTACCTGTTCTATTCGTAATTTTTGTACGTTAAATTTAATCAGTTATTTTGTTCTTAAATAGTGTTTTATAGACGTTGTGAATATCTGCGTTAGTAATTCTTGGAAAATAAAGCCGGACGGTGTGGCGCTTCTAGGCGCTTCAGTCTGGAACCGGGTGACCGCTACGGTCGCAGGTTCGAATCCTGCCTCAGGCATGGATGTGTGTGATGTCCTTAGGTTAGTTAGGTTTAAGTAGTTCTAAGTTCTAGGGGACTGATGACCACATATGTTAAGTCCCATAGTGCTCAGAGCCATTTTAGAAACTAAACCTACCTCTGCCACCACGTTTTCAATCCTTCTCGAAAACTGGAAGCATTATTAACAAAAGGCATTGTGGCAGAGATGGAATTTTATGTACCACACTTAAACAATGGTGGTGAAAATTCCTGTCAGGTCTTGCTCTCTCTAACTTTTGCTACCCTATAGCCTCGCTGTTTTTGCCCTCACTTCTTTTCGTGAATACTCTGCCCCTCGGGGTGCCAATATAATTCGTTTATTGTACGGAATCATTTTATTAAGGTCATTTAGTTTTAAAATTCTTTCCACTAGTAAACTAGCGTCATAACTAACATCTGTGAAGAAGTACTGTTGATTAAGCACGCAGTATTTAACGTCGTTAAACCTGTTTAACGTTAACTCTGAAACATTAAAAAAAGCCTGTAAATTGTGAATATTCAGTTTCCTCGTACTCACTAGTGTTTCTAAGATTATAGTATAGTGTAGAAGTCAGCGAAGCCGCGCGGGATTAGCCGAGCGGTCTCAGGCACTGAGTCATGGACCGTGCGGCTGGTGCCGGCGGAGGTTCGAGTCTTCCCTCGGGCATGGGTGTGTGTTTGTCCTTAGGATAATTTAGGTTAAGTGGTGTGTAAGCTTAGGGACTGATGACCTTATCAGTTAAGTTCCATAAGATTTCACACACATTTGAAAATTTTTTGAAGTCAGCGATGCCTCTCGCTTTGGTTACTAATCGCACACTACTACGAAAAACTCTCCTGTGGTAACTTTGAGGATTTGCAAGATGAAGTATGAAAACAAGTTTCGACAGTCCAGTCGATGCAGTGGAAAGATATAACTTATCAAGTTCAGTCCATGGAATGCTGTCAGGGATGCAACTATGATGATACCGCACTCTTATAGTTACCGCAGTTTACAGTACTTGAACCTGTGGCAAAGAGTTTAGTAGCCGCACGTTACGAATCTATTTAATGTAGTGGAGGATTTGTTACACTACCTAGTCACTGCAGCTAAATTATAGTTGGTTGTTGTAAGTAACGTATTCAAATGCAACGTTTTCAACCAATAAAATGAAAGCTGCAGAAATGTAATTAAGTTCAACAATAATTAGTTATTAATAGAGCTGACTTTAGTTTATGGTCGTTATGTTTCACAATATTACTTGATACTTTGAAGAGTTTACACCACCGAAACAAACATCTTTCCACCACGTACGTGAATTAAGAATCATATGTCGCTTCAATAAATAACAGGTCAGTGTATTATTTTAAGAGAAACGTAACATTGTTCAACAGTCTTTACTCTTAACAATATGTGGCCGATGAATAGGTGCCGGTTGACACTACTTTCACAATACGTGTATGACAGCAGTATTTGGTGGAGTCATGGGTTATTTTCACAAGACCTGTAACAGCAAAACCGTGTGTACGTCATATTTATACACGTAAGTCTTGACAAATGCCCGGTACAGGTTGAAGTGTGGGTAAAAACATAGGCTACAGTACCAGTACATCAAAATATCTTTTCCCTGGGGTTTTGCGAAAGTTCGCCTTGGACAAATTCTCATGTTCGATTGGCCACATCAGAGTATTCGTCTCAAATCTAATCACTTGTTGTCCACATTTGTTGCTCTTGAGTAACGTCCTCTTCTCATGCTACAAATAAATACACACTGGCAAAATATTGTTCCGTCTATAAGTATTCAATGGTGACAAAATTTTCGTTCCAATGTTCCAATGAGTCAAACATTATGCTCCTCAAACTGATTCATTGTACAAAATCAAAGCCTCTGCAGACCAAATGGAAGAACCCTTAAACTACAAAGGCATTATGGGATGCCTGCCTTAGACATTTTCTGGCGAAACACTTTCCAGTGTTTCGTTTTTCTCATACTGAATAATTACATTTTCCTCGCCATAAATATTCTTAATGGTTTGGTGCACCCTGTCACGATTTCCTCTCCTGTGTCTCTTTGGCTCGGAGTAACACATCCAACGTCGTTAATTTTATGCTGTATTCATTTCACTCTGTTTGCCTGCACAATTTTTGTCCTATGTAGCTCCCTCTACCACCATGAAAGTTAGTCCCTGACATCTTTCACAAAAGCCATTTCACTTTTGTTTCCTTGTACTCCTCATTGATTTCATTTCCAACTGACATGTTGCTGCATTCCTTGCTTTCTCTGTTTTTTTTTTCTGTTTGATCCTTCCTGAATGAAATTCTGTTGCCTCCAATTTCTTCGAAGTTACCTTTCTTATGCCTCTGTGTCTGTCCAGTTTCTGTGACTAACCTTTTTACGCATGTCCACTCTACTCAAGTGAACAGCAGTAGGCACCTCAGGAGAAGTAGCCATTAAATTTCGGTCGTGCAGCTGTATAAATTCTTTTCTCATAATATTTTGGCCGTTCACCTTTCGGGAATCTTCAGAGTGATCAGGCAGATGTAGGTTATCAGTAGGCATACGGGCACATACCAATTTTGTGAGCTATATTCAAGATCATGATGTAACTCCATAGTCGTCAAATGACATAAAATTGGAGGGAAACCCCTGTCAGTCAATGGGACCAACAAGGATCGACCACCTCCTGCACTCCATCTTTTATAACTGCGACATTTGAGCAGTTGAGCAGCGCAGAGACAGGATCAGCCTGCGTCTGTTTGTTAGTAACACATTACGTTACATCACGTCACTTGAGTTGTACTCGTTAATAACAATTTAATATTACGTCATTCGAGGCACCAACACAGACCACACCCTGGCATATATATATATATATATATATATATATATATATATATATATATATATATATATATATATATGTACTCTCATCTTTCCACAGTTTTACATGTTTTCATATTTTCCAAATTTTAAGTATGTTTCAGCCATTTTCGTATTTTCAAATTTTTCACACCTTTACGTATGTTTTCAGATTTCTCGTATTTTATGCAATTACGCAGTTTCTGACATCGGGCTAACGTCATGATGCTTTCAGGCAACCACGATGCAGTATGTGCTTGAATTAGTTATCACTGCTATGGAACCACCCCTCCCCAACTCCATCTCTTACAACTGGGGCAGACTGAAGCTGGGCAGCACGGAGGAAAGCGTTTAGGCTGTGTCTATTGTTAATTACAAATTACGCTAAGTCGTGTCACTCGAGGTCTATTTGTACTCTCATTTTTTCATATTTTCCACAGTTGTATAGATTTTACCCAGTTACTTGTGTGCTGCCCCGACGTCAACATCGCTTAGCGTCAACGTCATGACGTATCGCAGCATGATGTCGCGTCACATCACGATAACGTCGCATCGCGACGTCTCAACTTCATGATGCTTAAATAATGACGTCACGTCATATAAATGACTTCATAGCAAATTCTATAAGCACTACCAATTTCTAACCGAAGATGCTTTGTGTACAGGGAACACCACACTGACAGACCAAACCCTCCCAAACCATCACTAATTTAATACGTTTTGTGACATCATAGTAATTCTGATGCTTCCAAACAAAGATACAGCATTACACACCTAGAGAGGTGACCAATAACTGCAAAGACGTTTACCAGTGAGCCAGTTATTACCCTTTTTTTAAGGATGAAACAACATTTCTTGTGAGTACACTTCCTCTTCTATAATTCAGTAATTTCTTCACTTGTTTTCTGCTTCTCCATCCCATCAGTCAATGCTGAGTCTTGTGTCTTAAAGACTGGGGGCCATTGGCAACTTACAGTTTTACTACTTTTACCAGGAATCAGTCACAAAATGATGTCACTGAAATGTACTATTCAAAAAATGCTTAAAATACAGGATGTACATGAAGTAAAGGAACACTTTCAATTATTTATTACACAAGAACCAAAAATTGTACAGATATCATACATATGTCATTTTCAAGAGAACCCACGAAAGTTTTTTTTTCATGTGTACCGCCACAGCGTAGTTTGGTAATTTTCCGATAGTCAGAGCTAGTCGCAAACATGGCGAGTTCAAGTGCGGAGCGAGCTTTCTGTGTGGTGGAATTCGACAAAAAGAAGTGTGCTACAGCTGTTCAACGGACGTTTAGAACCAAGTACGATAAGAAGACACCCACAAAGAAGGCCATTTACCACTGGCACAACAAATTCGTTACGACGGGGTGCTTGTGCCCGGCAAAGGAAAGTAGACATCCCAGTGTGAGTGAAGGGAATGTGGAGTGCGCACGAGAAACATTCGATTACCGTAACGACGTCTGCCGGGTCACTCATGGTTCACATATCGAATGTTTGTAAAACTTTCAGAGTTTCTCTTCAAAATGCAGGATGTATGATATCTCTACAATGTTTAGTTCTTGTGCAATAAATAATTGAAAGTGTTCATGCACTTTATGTACACCCAGTGTTTTAATGCAGGCAAGCATACCATTAGCCAAGTAACTTAGTCGTTGGGCTACACTCCTGTTCGTACTATTAAACTCTAATTAATAATACGCATCAGAATTTTGCAATAATTTTATTCTTCCAAGCAGATGATATAGTTTCTATAAATATGTAAGAAAATCTAGATAAAGCGATATATCTATTACAAGTTGATTGGAATCATGCTGAAGCAATTTGGTTCCCTCGTTGCAGTACTAGCTAGACAGAGCTCGCAGCCATCGCAGCGGCCACTGCTGTCCCGCCGCCTTATTGTCATGTTCTTTTGGTGGCGCCCTCCCGGCCAGGTAGAGGGTCGAACGTCTAGACGCTGTCGTAGTCGAGTGTGCCGTCTACGTAGGCGCTGCTGAAGCGCGCATGCCGCTCCGTGTCCACGGCCTGCGCCTTCACCGCTGCGTCTTCCTTCATGGCGTCGCGCCACGCCAGCTGAAACCGTACCAAGTAATTAACTGGAGGTACTTGCAGATGCGACTACTACGAGTTATCGGCAACTATTGCAAATGAGATTCTAAAAGCTAAGCATTATGGACGATGAAATATTGTATTGTGTGTTACATAATTCTAATCGTTGAATATAATCCTGAGAGAAAATACAGAATTTAACGTAGTGAATCAAATGCTATTTTAGTTCATTTTTTAACATCTGCTAGGCATTCTCAAAATCACAAATTAAGGCAAAATATACGAGCGGTGTTCGGTAAGTACCGCAACAAATTTTTTCTCTGCCAATTTCGTTTGAAAAACTTTGGTATTTGCTGTGGGACATTTCTTGCTTCAGCCCTTATAGTTTCGTGAAGTTCCGATAGCTGGCGGCGCTATATGTAACCTTCAAAATGGCTTCTATTACGGAGGTGCGTTCCAAGCAGAGGACTATCATTGTGTTTCTTTTGGTGGAAAACCAGAGCATCACAGATATTCAGCGGCAGTTGCTAAATGTTTCCGGAGATCAGACAATGAACAAAAGCACAGCTAGTCGTTGAGCAAGGCGTCTCATCATCGCAAACAAGGTCGCACAAACTTGTCCCATGTCCCGTGTACCGGCCGGCCGCACACAGGTGTGACTCCTGCAGAGATGGAACGTGAGGTGATTGGCCTATCATTAACGCCTCTCTCCTCGACTGGAGGTCTGTTGGTAGTGCTAACTGTGGTGTCACCGCCAGACACCACACTGGCTAGATGGTAGCCTTTAAATCGGCCGCGGTCCGTTAGTATACGTCGGACCCGCGTGTCGCCACTATCAGTGATTGCAGACCGAGTGCCGCCACACGGCAGGTCTAGAGAGACTTCCTAGCACTCGCCCCAGTTGTACAACCGACTTTGCTAGCGATGGTTCTCTGACAAAATACGCTCTCATTTGCCGAGACGATAGTTAGCATAGCCTTCAGCTACGTCATTTGCTATGACCTAGCAAGGCGCCATTACCAGTTACTATTGATACTGAGTCATGTACAGTCAAGAGCGACGCTCATCATTAATGGATTAAAGTTAAGTATTCCACCAGCTACGTCCGTTTTCCTTGTCCTGTTCCAGACCTCACGTCAGCCTGCGTGAGCTAAAACGCGTGCCTTTCGGCTTCCTCTCATACCCGGTGTTGGCTCTCCTGCCAACCCACAACACTAACACTAACACGTCCACTTGTTAGGGTACTCGGACGTGTGTGCCTTCTGGGTTTCTCGCCGCCTAACTAAAGAGCGTAAAGAGCAACGTGGGATCATCTGTGCGGAATAATTGCTTATGCGTTACTAGGCTATGACTGTCAAATGTCGTCACAGACGATGAAACATGGGTTCATCACTTCGAATCGGAAAAGATGGCAACCCATGGAGCGGCGCCACACCGTCTCTCCTCTGAAGAAAAAAAATTAAAAGCCACAGTCTCGGCCGCTAAAGTCATGGCGACGATCTTTTGGGACTCTGAAGGGATTATTCTGTTTGATGTTCCCTCATAGTGCAACGATCAATTAGCCCAGTGTACTAACCTCGGGAAACTGAAGGAACTACTTCAGTTCGCCACAAAAACAGACGAACGTCTCTTTCTCCGTTAGTACGCAAGGCCTCACGTAAGTCTGCGTACCCGAGAGCAGCCCACGAAACCTCATTGAACTGTTCTTCCTCATCCACTCTGCAGCCCGGATCTCGCACCTTCAGACTTCCACCTGTCTGGCACATTGAAGGATGCTCTCCATGGGAAGCAATACGTGGATGATGTGGAGGTTATTGATGCAGCCAGGCGTTGGTTCCGCCGTCGAGTAGTGGAGTGGTAAGACGCGGCGATGCAGGCCCTCCAGTAACATGTGAGACTGTCACATTTACCGGAGACTGCATTGAAGAATAGAATTTCGTAGTCAAAAGAGGGGAGGGGGGGGGGCGAATTGTATGGTATATTGGAGTTCTGAATAAAACCTGCTTTCAGAAAAATTTTTGCATTACTTGTGCAACGCCCCTCTTAGTTACAGACAAAGTAAGTGTACTAGGTAGTTTTTTTTTGTGGTTTTAGGGCGCACAACTTCAATGGTCATTAGCGCCCTGACTACTCTAAGAATGCACCGCGAGGCACAAGTTGACAACAACAACTAAAAGGGAAAACACGATAAAAGAGACTGACAGGCATAGGATTAAAAAACAACATCATCAAATGTCCTTAGCGAGATTCGTCAAACTGATAAAACAAAGAACACGAGCAGCTGCTCGTGGGTCATCCGCTAAAATTGCATCGAAAGTATTAGGCAGTTTAAGATCGAGGCGCAGTTGGTTAAGATCTGGACAGGACATTAAAATGTGTCTAACCGTCAGCAAGTGCCCACATGGGCAGAACGGCGCAGGCGCAGCCGTCAGCAGATGGCGATGGCTGAACCGGCAGTGTCCAATTCGTAACCTTGCTAAAACGACCTCCTCCCGCCGAGAAGGGCGTGAGGAGGACGTCCAAGCCACGGGAAGAGGTTTTAAGGCCCGAAGCTTGTTGTCGGTAAGTGCAGCCCAATCGCCATGCCACAGCGACACAACGCGCCGACAAATGACCCTGCTAAAATCGGACGAAGGGACACAACAAGAAGCTGTCCGAGGCTGGAGGACCGCAGCCTTGGCCGCGGCATCTGCAGCTTCGTTCCCAGGGATACCGACATGGCCAGGAACCCACATAAAGCTAACCGGCGGACCGACGTCCACCAGCCGCTGAAGAGAGCGTTGGATCCGGTGTACGAAAGGGTGAACCGGGTACGGATCACTGAGGCTCTGGATGGCGCTCAGGGAGTCGGAGCAGATGACATAAGCAGAATGTCGGTGGCGGCAGATGTAAAGAACAGCCTGGTAGAGGGCAAAGAGCTCAGCTGTGAAGACCGAACAATGGTCATGGAGCCGGTATTTGAAACTTTGTGCCCTGACAATAAAGGAACACCCGACCCCGTCAGTGGTCTTAGAGCCATCTGTATAAATGAAAGTCATGTTGATGAACTTCGAACGAAGTTCCAAAAAACGGGAGTGGTAGACCGAACCGGGGGTGACCTCTTTTGGGAGCGAGCTGAGGTCAAGGTGAACGCGGACCTGAGCCTGGAGCCAAGGTGGCGTGCGGCTCTCGCCCACTCGAAAGGTTGCAGGGAGTGAAAAATTAAGGTGTTGAAGGAGGCGACGAAAGCGAACTCCAGGGGGTAGCAGGGCAGAGACATACAACCCGTATTGAAGGTCAAGAGAGTCGTCAAAAAAGGAACGATAAGACGGATGGTCGGGCATTGACAGTAGCCGACAGGCATACCGACAAAGCAGTATATCGCGCCGGTAAGTGAGTGGCAATTCGCCAGCGTCAGCATGAAGACTCTCTACGGGACTGGTATAAAATGCTCCGATCGCAAGTCGTAAACCCCGATGTTGTATGGAGTTGAGGCGGCGTAAGATGGATGGCCGTGCAGAGGAGTATACGAAGCTCCCATAATCCAGCTTGGAGCGGACGATCGACCGATATAGACGAAGTAGGACGGTTCGATCCGCTCCCCACGACATACCACTGAGAACACGGAGGACATTTAAAGAACGGGTACAACGGGCGGCCAAATATGACACATGTGGAGACCAGCTAAGTTTCCTGTCAAAGGTAAGGCCTAAAAATTTGGTGGTCTCCACGATTGGGAGAGCAACGGGACCAAGTCGTAAGGACGGTGCGAGAAACTCTTTGTAGCGCCAGAAGTTAATACAGACCGTCTTCTCGGCAGAAAAACGGAAGCCATTGGCGACACTCCAGGAGTAAAGACGGTCAAGAGAACGCTGAAGACAGCGCTCCAGGACACGTGTACGCTGCGCGCTGCAATAGATGGTAAAATCGTCCACAAAAAGGGAGCCTGATACATCAGCTGGGAGGCAATCCATTATTGGATTGATCGCGATGGCGAAGAGAGCGACGCTCAAAACTGAGCCCTGTGGCACCCCATTCTCCTGGCGAAAGGTGTCGGACAGGACAGAACCCACACGTACCCTGAACTGTCGATCCATTAAGAAGGAACGAATAAAAAGAGGGAGGCGACCGCGAAGGCCCCATGTATGCATGGTGCGGAGAATGCCCGCCCTCCAACAGGTGTCGTAAGCCTTCTCCAAATCAAAGAACACAGCCGCGGTCGGGCGCTTCCGCAAGAAGTTATTCATAATGAAGGTAGACAAGGTAACCAGATGGTCAACAGCAGAGCGGCGCCTACGAAATCCACATTGGACATTGGTAAGTAGGCTTCGAGACTCGAGCAGCCAAACCAATCGAGAGTTAACCATTCGCTCCATCACTTTACAGACACAGCTGGTAAGTGAGATAGGTCGATAACTGGAAGGCAAGTGCTTGTCCTTCCCCGGCTTAGGAATCGGGACAACAATAGACTCGCGCCTGCATGCGGGAACATGTCCCTCAATCCAGATGCGATTGTATGTATGAAGAAGAAAACCTTTACCCGCAGGAGAAAGGTTCTTCAGCATCTGAATATGAATAGAATCAGGCCCTGGAGCGGAGGACCGTGATCGGCCAAGTGCGGTTTCGAGTTCCCGCATGGTGAATGGGGCATTATAACTTTCACAATTCGAGGAGCAAAAGTCAGGTGGCCTAGCCTCCTCTGCCTGTTTGCGGGGGAGGAAGGCAGGGTGGTAATGAGCGGAGCTCGAAACCTCGGCGAAAAAGCGGCCGAAGGCATTGGAGACAGCCTCAGGGGCCACAAGGACTTCATTCGCGATCTTCAAGCCAGAAACTGGGGAGTGGACCTTAGTGCCAGATAGCCGGCGCAGGCTACCCCAGACAACAGAAGGAGTAAAACTGTTGAAGGTGCTTGTGAAAGCAGCCCAGCTAGCTTTCTTGCTTTCTTTGATAATACGACGACACTGAGCACGTAATCGTTTATAATTGATACAATTCGCCACTGTAGGGTGGCGTTTAAATGTGCGTAAAGCACGTCGACGAGCACGTAAAGCGTCTCTACATGCTGCGGTCCACCAGGGGACCGGTACGCGACGTGGAGAAGAAGTAGGATGAGGGATGGAATATTCAGCAGCAGCAAGAATGACTTCCGTGAGGTGTGCGACCTGACGATCACAGCTTGGGAAGGTTTGATCCTGAAAGGTCGCCCTGGAAGAGAAGAGCCCCCAGTCTGCCTTGGAGATGGTCCAACTAGAGGAGCACGGAGAGGGGGTATGCTGCAGGAGATGGATAACACACGGGAAGTGGTCGCTCGAATATGTATCAGAAAGTGCATACCACTCAAACCGGCGTGCAAGTTGGGGAGTACATATGGAGAGGTCTAAATGGGAATAGGTATGAGATGTGTCCGAAAGAAAAGTAGGGGCGCCAGTATTGAGGCAGACAAGATTGAGCTGGTTGAAAAGGTCTGCGAACAAGGAGCCCCTCGGGCAGGAGGCTGGAGAACCCCAAAGGGGATGGTGGGCATTGAAGTCTCCAGTTAACAAAAACGGTGCAGGTAGCTGAGCAATGAGTTGCATCATGTCTGCCCTGGTAACGGCAGAGGACGATGGAGTGTAAACGGTACAAAAGGAAAACGTAAAAGTGGGGAGAGTAATGCGGATGGCAACTGCCTGCAGGCCGGTGTGCAACGTGATGGGATCGTAGTAAATATCATCCCGGACCAGCAACATAACCCCTCCATGAGCTGGGATACCGACCACAGGGGGTAGGTCAAAATGCACAGAGGTGTAGTGTGCCAAGGCAATGTGATCGCATGGGCGTAGCTTCGTTTCCTGGAGGGCTACGACGAGCGGACGATGCAAGCGGAGCAGCAACTTCAAGTCCTCTCAGTTGGAGCGAATGCTGCGAATATTCCAGTGAATAAGTGCCATCGTAAGAAAAGGAAGAGGAGAGAAGGGGTCACCTCGAAGGCCGCTTAGGGCCTGGCTTCGAGCGAGCACTGCCGCCGCTATCAGTAGGCGGACAGTCATCGTCCATGGGGTCTATAGGGTCATCGGCCATCTCGGGAGGATGGCCGGGAGGGGGAGCTTCCTCCGCCGGTGAACGGCCAGATATACGGCTACCGGCGGTGCGGCCAGGCGAAACGGATGACGGCCTGGGGCGGCAACCGCTGGGTGGCGCAGGAGAAGAAATGCGCCGTGGCGGAGAAGAACTGTGCTTCCTATGCGCCTTTTTGGAAGGACGTTTGGTGGAAGTACCGGTCGAAGGCTGGGAGGTCGAGGGACGGAGGAAGTCTGCACGGGATGGTTCCTTCTTGAAGGACCGTGCATCTGACTTCGGGGTCTTCGACTTAGCAGAAGCTGAGGAAGTGGCTGGTGTCTGGTGTGATGGAAGGAAGAGGAGACGTCGACCGCGCGATCTTAGCACTGGCCGAACGGACGACCGTGGTGCTGAAGGTCAGATCGCATGTCTGGGTTGCTACCTCCCGGGTAGTCCGAGGAGAGGCGAGGACAGTACTTTATTTCCCCGCTGGGAGCAGCGTGGGCTTCCTACTAGCCAATAGCTTGCGAGCAGCCGAGGTGGACACTTTCTCTATGACCCGAATTTCTTGGATGCAACGTTCGTCCTTATAGACAGGACAGTCGCGGGAGGATGCGGCATGGTCACCCTGACAGTTCACACAACGAGGAGACGGAGGTGGACAGTCACCCTCATGGGCATCCCTGCCACAAGTGACACATTTAGCCGCATTGGAACAAGACTGTCGAGTGTGATTGAAACGCTGACACTGGTAGCAGCGCGTAGGTGTCGGGACATAGGGGCGAACAGAAATAACCTCGTAGCCTGCCTTGATGCGCGATGGCAGCTTAACACTATCGAAGGTCAAGAAAAGTGTCCGGGTCGGTACAAGGTCATTGTTGACCTTTTTCATGACCCGATGGACAGCCGTCACGCCCTGCTCAGCGAGGAAAGATTGAAGCTCCTCGTCAGTCAATCCGTCGAGGGAGCTAGTATAGACTACACCACGAGCCGAATTCAAAGTTCGGTGGGCCTCCACCCGGACAGGGAACGTGTACAGGAGGGTGGCCCGAAGCAGTTTTTGTGCCTGAAAGGCACTCTCTGTTTCTAGTAATAAGGTGCCGTTACGCAACCTGGTACAAGATTTGACAGATCCGGCTATGGCATCAACGCCCTTCTGAATAACAAAAGGGTTGACAGAGGAAAAATCCTTTCCGTCCTCAGTGCGAGAAACTACGAGGAACTGTGGGGCAGGCGGTAGTACTTTTGTCACTGTTGGCTGGTCACGTTTCCGTTTTTGGGTCGAAGTCGAGACAGATGGAGTAGAATCAATTGCGGAGGAATCCCCCATGATTGCCAGCGTCTCCGAT
Organism: Schistocerca cancellata; assembly: GCF_023864275.1. Classification (NCBI taxonomy): domain Eukaryota; kingdom Metazoa; phylum Arthropoda; class Insecta; order Orthoptera; family Acrididae; genus Schistocerca; species Schistocerca cancellata. The sequence goes on from NC_064626.1 coordinate 826,986,237, forward strand.
GGCGCGCTCCTTCCTTGTGGGGACCCTCTCAGAGGGCACTCCCGCCTTAGGTGAATGTTTACACCTCAGGTCACACCTCCCGAGAAACAGACGGAGGGACCAATCGGCATGGTCAGAAGGTATCAGCTCAGGCAATCACCCCTCCCCGGGCCTGGCCTTTACCAGGGGGTACGCGCGTGCCTTACATGTCTACCCAGGGCGGGGACTTACGCGTTACCCCGTCACCGGCTACGCGTGCGAACGCGTGGGTCGGCCTTGAGACACGCACAGGGAGGAAGGAAGAGGAGGAAAAAGAAGAGAGAGAGGGAGAAAGAGGACAGACTGTCTCAAACGCCAAGGCGGAGACCAGAGAAGGCAAGGAGAAGAAGGCAATGAGAAGGCAAGGAGAGAAAGGCAATGAGAAGGCAAGGAGAGAAAGGCAATGAGAAGGCAAGGAGAGAAAGGCAATGAGAAGGCAAGGAGAGAAAGGCAATGAGAAGGCAAGGAGAGAAAGGCAATGAGAAGGCAAGGAGAGAAAGGCAATGAGAAGGCAAGGAGAGAAAGGCAATGAGAAGGCAAGGAGAGAAAGGCAATGAGAAGGCAAGGAGAGAAAGGCAATGAGAAGGCAAGGAGAGAAAGGCAATGAGAAGGCAAGGAGAGAAAGGCAATGAGAAGGCAAGGAGAGAAAGGCAATGAGAAGGCAAGGAGAGAAAGGCAATGAGAAGGCAAGGAGAGAAAGGCAATGAGAAGGCAAGGAGAGAAAGGCAATGAGAAGGCAAGGAGAGAAAGGCAATGAGAAGGCAAGGAGAGAAAGGCAATGAGAAGGCAAGGAGAGAAAGGCAATGAGAAGGCAAGGAGAGAAAGGCAATGAGAAGGCAAGGAGAGAAAGGCAATGAGAAGGCAAGGAGAGAAAGGCAATGAGAAGGCAAGGAGAGAAAGGCAATGAGAAGGCAAGGAGAAAAAGGCAATGAGAAGGCAAGGAGAAAAAGGCAATGAGAAGGCAAGGAGAAAAAGGCAATGAGAAGGCAAGGAGAAAAAGGCAATGAGAAGGCAAGGAGAAAAAGGCAATGAGAAGGCAAGGAGAAAAAGGCAATGAGAAGGCAAGGAGAAAAAGGCAATGAGAAGGCAAGGAGAAAAAGGCAATGAGAAGGCAAGGAGAAAAAGGCAATGAGAAGGCAAGGAGAAAAAGGCAATGAGAAGGCAAGGAGAAAAAGGCAATGAGAAGGCAAGGAGAAAAAGGCAATGAGAAGGCAAGGAGAAAAAGGCAATGAGAAGGCAAGGAGAAAAAGGCAATGAGAAGGCAAGGAGAAAAAGGCAATGAGAAGGCAATGAGAAAAAGGCAATGAGAAGGCAATGAGAAAAAGGCAATGAGAAGGCAAGGAGAAAAAGGCAATGAGAAGGCAAGGAGAAAAACGCAATGAGAAGGCAAGGAGAAAAACGCAATGAGAAGGCAAGGAGAAAAACGCAATGAGAAGGCAAGGAGAAAAACGCAATGAGAAGGCAAGGAGAAAAACGCAATGAGAAGGCAAGGAGAAAAACGCAATGAGAAGGCAAGGAGAAAAACGCAATGAGAAGGCAAGGAGAAAAAGGCAAGGAGAAAAAGGCAATGAGAAGGCAAGGAGAAGTCAAGGGAAAGAGTAAGGAAGACAGTGAGGTGGAGAATAGCAAAGAAAGGAACCAACAAAAGGAAGGAAGAAACGAGAAGTGAAAAACCAAAAGGACCACGATTATAGGTCGTGGAACCGTCCGTCTCCGGACGCAGGCGCTAACTACCCCCGTGAGGGGGATGGACTCCTTTTAGTCGCCTCTTACGACAGGCAGGAATACCTCGGGCCTATTCTAATCCCCGGACCCGCAGGGGGGTACTAGGTAGTGAGACAGTATTGCATGCATGCATGCATTCAGTGGCTGATTACGTAGTCAAGTGCTACGGGAGGGGAGGTGTCTATACAATATGCCAGAATCAGGCTTTGAACTTATCGCAAAGATAAGTCATTCCACACAACTAAAAAATGACTCTTAGCACTATGGAACTTATCTGAGGTAATCAGTCCCCTAGACTTAGAGCTACTTAAACCTAACTAACCTAAGGACATCACACACATCCACGCCCGAGGCAGGATTCGAGCCTGCGACCATAGCAGCAGCGCGGTTCCAGACAAGCGCCTACAGCCGCTCGGTCACAGCGGCCGGCCACACAGCTATTTGGGACACAAATGTATGGTGCTTCTTTGCGTTTGTTAAATTTTAGTGCACAGCACGTAAGGCTATGACAGACCGCCCGGTTAGCCCGGCGGTCTAACGCACTGCTTTCTGGGCGGTAAGGTTTGCCGGTCCCCGGCACGAATCCGCCCGGCGGATTAGCGTCCAGGGCCGGTGTGCCGGCCAGTCTGTGGATTGTTTTTAAGGCGGTTTTCCATCTGCCTCGGTGAATGCGGGCTAGTTCAGATTATTCCGCCTCAGTAACACTAAGTCAGCGATTGCTGCGGAAACACTTTCTCCACGTACGCGTACGCCATCATTACTCTACCAGGCTACACTCGTCTAGGGTGAGACGTTCCCGAGGGGGTCCACTGGGGGCCACGCCGTGCAATAATCCTGGGTTCGGTGTGGGGCGGCGGTGGGGTGAGTGGACTGCTGTAGCCTGTTTGGTTGTGAACCGCTGAGGGCTATGACGGGGGCGAAGCCTATCAGTTTCTGGGTCCCCAGTTCCATACCAAACAATGCAGTACAAGGCTGTGATGATTCGCGTTGTCCTATTTTTCATTCGATCCTTATTGCCAGCACGTACGACCTGAGATGGACTCTGTACCAGGACAGTATTCCATCATATATCGTACAAGCGCAATAGCTTTCCAAGGAACCTCGTACGCAAACAAAGTACAGTAAACTAGTGTCCTACAAACAAAGTAAAGTCTTGCATTTGTGTTGTATTCCAACTCTACCTAATCTGTATTCCTTAAAATATCCGGATTAACAGACTGTGGTCGATGTATGAAACTTTCTCCCAATGTTTCTCTTCAGACTCTATGAAGATGCCTCCAGCTGTCGGAGAGGAAGCTTCAGGAGAAAGTTCTGTACATCGACCATAGCCTATCAGCCCGGAAGCCTTAAGTGACGTCAGTACCAGCCGTGATAGCTTACGTTGTACGATCTATCTAATCTACACTAAACTTTCTACAACTGGTATTTTCATAACGTGTATCTCTAGTTGCGTTCCATTCATGCCTTTTAAGTCACCGACATCTTTGTGTCTCACGAGAAGTTTTACTTCATACTTCTTACATTGGTAAGTACTTTTGTATCTTTGTTGCAGGAGATCTGTCGGTATCCGACTCGATATTATTGAAATTCTCCACAGATAACTCACACATATGCCAGAGTTATGTAATTTCAACTAACAGTATCTGTTAAGCCACTAACAAATCAGCAGCAGAAAGTCTTATCACAGTTAACTGGGGAGCACTAACTTTTTAATTATGAATGCGCCTTCGCCCATGAAAATGGGCGGCGATCCGCCTATTTAACTCCTCAAACAAGTTGAAAACCTGTCTATATATCACGTGCAAAGCTTCCTTAGTAAGCCTCCATGCAGACACTGTATTACCCTGTTAGAAAATCATATTTGATCAATTAACTATACACTGCCCTGAATTAGTCGGTGGTGAACTTTCTTCCAAATCTATACACCCAGAATAAGTACGGGGATCCACCTCATTCTCCCCCTCCCTCATTTTGTTGCTACGATTATCGCCTGCCACAGTGACTGTTCATGCACATCTCAGGTACTAGGTAGAAATGCATCATCAAAAAGAGCTAAGATGGGATATTCTAATGACGACAGGAAGGATTCTTAACAGAATTTGTAAGAAGATAGCATCACTATACAATCTCAGGTCTTCTCGTATTATCTAAAAGAATTCCATTTTGGCAGCGTATCAGCTTCTCTCAGTAGTTTTAGTTAATTTATGAAGATATGCTTTGTAACGAAAGTGTGCTTCTCTCCCCTCTCCTCCCCCCCCCCCGTCCCAAAACGCAGACACGCGCACGCAAACGCGCACGCAAACACACACACACACAAACAAACACACACACACACACAAACAAACACACACACACACACAAACAAACACACACACACACACAAACAAACACACACACACACACACAAACAAACACACACACACACACACAAACAAACACACACACACACACACAAACAAACACACACACACACACAAACAAACACACACACACACACAAACAAACACACACACACACACAAACAAACACACACAAACACACACAAACACACACAAACACACACAAACACACACAAACACACACAAACACACACAAACACACACAAACACACACAAACACACACAAACACACACAAACACACACAAACACACACAAACACACACAAACACACACAAACACACACAAACACACACAAACCGCGCGCGAAGAATATCACGTCTGTGTGTCAAATGGATTGAATGGTTCAGAAGGACGGCTGTTGCGAAAATTAGTACTAAAGTTCATTTAAATTGGTGAGCATTTGTGAAACTCCTACCCGTTTGTCTGCTTAAACGGATGAGATGTTATTAGCTTTCTTATGCAGTAACGTACGTTATTAGAATCTGACGAAGTATGCGAGGGCCTAGAGAATACTATATTGCAAAAGTCATGTGACATGCTGGCTACACATCTTTCGAGAGTCGCAGAATCTATCACATCTGGAAAGATTGCTCAGTTACGTTATTTACAATAGTTCGAGGAAGTGGACAAACGGCAACAGAGCTTGCTATGAGTAAGTGAAACGAAAATATGGAATATTTCAAGTATTAAGCTGCTGGTTTAACATGTTGTGCCACTGTTTATTCGATTTAGAGCTTGCAGAAAACACTAACAGCTTTCTCGATGAGAACTGCTTGGAAATAACGACTGCGGGCACGGTGGCCACTAGTTTGCCGCATGATTTACGGAGGAGACTCGAGGTTTCAGCATACAGGATAAACTGAATGAAGCAGTGCCATTGCGCAAGCTGTCCAGACCTTCAGTTCAATGAGAGTTGTGTGCGAGTGTTTAACAGGGAGCGAGGGTGCCGCAAGTTGAGGCCAACAAAGTTTATTAGATTCAGCCGCTTTACGTGCTGATAGCGCAGATGGGGCCCATGCCCCTCTTCTCCCCCAACCCATCTGTCACTTTAGGTCGCGCGTCTGCGTTCACGAAACAGTTTCGTGTTTCAGCCAGGTGCTGCAATATCCTCTTTAATTCTGCTTCCCTCATTTTCTCCCTACGATCTTTTGGTCCAAAGCTATCAACAGTTGAAACCATTTTATAAAATTAAAGGTAGACCATTGTACAGCTTTTCGCTACGGTTTGTTGCTTCCGTAACTGCAGTAGCAAAGCGTTTCCTCGAGTCTGCCGAATTGCATACCTAAGCCCCCATCCGCTGACATCTTAGCCATACTTCACGGACCTATGAAATGGTTACTGAACATGCTCTCTATGGAGCCTATTAAGCCTCTCAAGACTCTTCTAAATCGTTCTCACTAACAGAAGCGTACCATTTTACTTTTAGTACGTAACAGTCACACAAGTTATTACGTATAGTAGTCATTTCAGAATTACCTTTTCTTACTAAGAAAAACTTATGAACATTTGTTACAGGCCCTTTCTGGGTTCTCCAGTATTGTCACGCCGCTGTTTCAAATACTTTTACATCAACGTACATTCTGGTTAGAAGGTACCAACACTTACAGAAACTGATAAACGGTAGAAGATAACACTACAGCATAATAAAGTGGGATTTCAGTGCGAGAGAGGAGCGAAAATTAAAGAAATATTCTTTCGTGGAAGACTTTGTATATAGTGAAAATGTCATACAGTAGTGAAGTTTGCCGTGAAAAACGACTTATTTGTGCCACATTCTTTCAGAAGAGTATATACAGAAAATAGACTGGCTTAAATGTAGATAAACGACGAACGGAAGAACTAAACGGAGCAAGCTTGAAAGTCGATTGAATATCATTGTAATCAGATTGTTCCATGAATATACAGAATAGAAAATAGTAGAAATTAACAGTGAAGTCATGAAAACAGCTGAATGAAATGGTAATACAAGAAATAATATCCGCCACAAACTGTTAGGTTGCCTACATAATATATATATATATATATATATATATATATATATATATATATATATAGTGAAATTGAGTTTCTGTATTTACAGTAACTCAGAAGAAGCAAAAAAGAAATTAAAAAGTTTAAATATCTATTGACAATATTTCTGAAAAGTAACTTTCCGAAGAGTCTGATGGTCTATCTCTTTGTTACTGGTCCTGGCTTATGAAATTCAGAAGCGGACTTTTAGCGCGAAAAGCGTTCAACATCTGAGGGCTACTCAGCGAGCAATACAGAGATGCAATTTTGAGAATTACTAGCAGTGACATGAAAACAGACAGGAATGGAGTTCCTATTACCCATCAAGGCGAACATGTTAATCGGCCGTAACGAGAATTAACTAGTTTAAGTCACTAGGTCACATTCCAGTTCAAATAGTGCGTGATTTTTCCTCACAGTACGAGTGCAGAAGGTGATGACGGAAAATACCTTCCTCTAGGGCCGCGACAGTAACTTTTCCTACAAGGTGTTGGACAAAGCTATGGAACCACCACGAACACCACACATTACCATGTCTAATACGATTAAGGAACACAGTATTCAAATCAACTTCAAGTCGTATTGGAATGGATAAATACAGTACCTATACTATTTTCTACAGTATTTCATACCATTCTTCCTCCAAATTAGAACAAGTTCAGGTAACGATGAAAGTGGATATCAATCATCCTCGTGCCCACAAAACAAGACCTGGGCGATACGAACTGTGATATCAGGGGCTCTATCGTCTTCGAATACAGCCTCATAATTTGGGAGCAAATGATGTTCATACGATGGCCCTGATCAGCCAAAACTTTGACAGTAATACAGCCTTACAAAGTAGCCATGGGTTCCATGGTATATGATAATATGACTGCCCAAATCACAAACACGAGCCATCTTGTACTCTTTGAACGTAAACTCTGCCATAAGGTGTAATCAGTGTAAAACAGGACACATCCAACCGCAACACTTCCCTCCATTACTCCTTAGACCTGGTTTTTTGGCTTCAGGACCACTTCCTTCGTGTTTTGGTGTTGACAGGGTTTTGCGAGTGCGACATTCAGTTTGCAGTGACTTTTGCAGCTATTGTCCTTATTTTTCCTCACAGTTCTCTTTAGTGTATGACTATCACTCAACAAGAAACACTTCGACTATCTTTGTTGCAAAAGTACGTACATGAGCACGAATTTTTTGCCACGATCGATTTCAGTTGGCTCAGACATCAGGCGCTCACGACCACGCGGAACACTGCTATGACCATGACTGACACTTGCGACGTATTGAGAACATCGCACACGTGCCGCTCGTGGTCAAATACAACAGTGCGACCTGGAGGTTTCGCTAGCATCTGTTTCGTTGATTGAGTGGGGGAGGAGGTCCAGACATTGAGGTCAGCGGTCCTACGAACTAAGGTAGCAGAAACCAAGCGAGGAACACCATACAGTCCAGTCAAGGTGTACGATAAACGGGCAAACAAAATGGTAAAAGGTACATTGGGGCAGCAGGAAGAGAAAAGGAGAGAGTGGGTGGTTAATAAGGAGAGCAGGGACATGGCAAAAACGCTGCAGATGTCGTGCCACCAGCACCGATCCTTCCTGATAACACGCACTACACGCCTGTAGGGACAACACCAGGGGCAAGAAGACAAGAAAAGGGAAAACAAAGACACAAAAGACCCAACAAAACGTAGGGGGAAAAATGGAGCGGGAAGAACCCAGCTGGTGTGGAGGCAAGACCAAGGCCTCCGCCGGGAGAGGCAGAGAGAAGGGCACCATGTGGTAGGAGTCTCCCTGCTGCAATACGTTTATCGTACACGAGGCTAGCCTCCCCACAGGTGGCCCACAATTGAGCAAAAGGGGTTTTATATAGAGTCGAAAATCCACATGTGGAGGGGTCACGAAGAACATTGGGGTAGGTGGCGGCCCACCACCAAGATAATCATCAATTTCATTAACTGAGATACTTTGGTGGCTGAGAACCCAAAGGAAATGAAATAAGTACCATCGACAAGATCAGCAAGAAGCTCGTAGATGCCACAGACCAAGAGGTAGTAGGACAGACAGTGATAGCCTGAAGGCCACCCATTAAGTAGTTATACTCTGCTGGAGTGTTTCGGAAACGAATCCCAGTTTTATTATTCTGTTTCCATTTGGTTATATCACGGTCACAACTTTCAAAAATTCCTTGCAGGGGTATAACGTTAGCAACGATTGCCATTGAAGATGGTCGGTGGTAGCGTTACACACACTCACATGCACTAAAACTAGTTAGGACGGAAGAGAGCTAATGAAATTAAAACACAGAAAACAAGACACAGAAGAACTAAAACAAAAGCACAGGGAAATGTGACTGGCTGATCACTTACAAAAATCTAGGGTGAGCCAACCATGCTTTCACACATTAAGAAAATTACCCTAAAATCTGGTTAAAAACGTTGGACAATTCACAAAACTTTAAAACCCTAACCACATTCGTTTGATCATTACATAAATTAGACGGCAAATACAACGCAGTCTGCTGCTCGGCAAATAAAATGCAGCACAATAAAATGAGGCGCACCGTGATCTCCACGCCACAAGCACCACGCATCAAATGCCTCTCGCCGGCATAAGAATCCATGTGTGATAGGGCTGTGGCTGTGCGAAGAAGAGTAAGAAGGACCTCGTCCCACCAACGTGGCTGGAAGTAAGTGCTCCACTGCCGAGTTGTGGGCTTAATGACACAGAGCTTGTTATTGGCCACTGCCAGCCACTCGTCTTCCAATCGGCACGTGACTCTGTACCTCAACAGCGAGGTGACAGCATGCAGGGGGACAGCACACTGATGTACCAGAGGCTCACGACACGCCTCCTTGGCTGCTCGATCCGCCCTTTCATTCCCCGCTATTCCAATGTGCCCAGGTACCCAGCAGAAAGACACCACCTTCCCCATTCATTTTGGTTGGAGGGCATCCTGGATATCCTGGGTTACTTTATCTGCTGGGTACGAACGGTCGAGACAGTAAAGGGTGCTCAGAGAATCTGAGCAGACGAGAAATCTAGCACCGGGACAAAGTTACCTGCTCCAGTGCTCGCAAGACCACATGTAATTCTGCGTCAAACGTGGTAAATTCTGGAGACAGTCTGACCTTGAGGACAATCCGGGAAAACGACGGAGCAACGAACAGAGTCCACCTGCTTAGACCCATTCGTAAAGACAGCTACATGGTCGTGGTACTCATAAAATGTCAGAATATCGCATTAAAAATACAAGCACGAGTGCTACCTCTCCTCCACTGCACCAAATCACTCTGGGCCTCTCCAGCAACCAGGGCGGCAGGCAGTTAAAACCCTGGATTTGGGATCGTATTGGCTCCACACCGAGTGACTCCAGCACACACTGCACGTGAAGCCCAAATGGCAGTGTGGCTCGTGGACAATTGGAAAAAAGGCGTTCCAGAGGTGGACGAGCAACAGTATGGTGTGCGGGTGAAGTTGCAGCTGTGAGGAACTTACATGCCTGACGCACCAAGAGGAGCTGGCACCGGATGGTAAGAGGCGGTTACCCACCTCAGCACAGATGCTAGGTGAGAGACTTGTCCGATAAGCAACGGTGGCCAGCCGAATCCTCACGATGGACAACGCCAATGATACACTAATAAGACGGCCTCGCTGACCCATACACCGTGCAACCATAATCCAGCTGCGAATGCACAAAAGCCCGATAAAACTGAAGGAGACTCGCCCTGTCCGCTCCCCAAGACCTGTGCCTAAGGCACTTTATGATCAGTGCCTTCAGGGTTCTGGGTTTCATGTCTCGCAGGTGTGGTAAACACGACAATCTAAAGTCAATAATGAGGCACAAGAACTCACGAGAGGAGGAACAGGAAACAGCAAAATCGTCTACACATAAGGAGCGCTGTACAGAACTCCTTACTGTAGATGTGATACTGTTGATGGCTATCACAAAGAGGGAAACACTTAAAACACTGCCCCGAGGAACACCATTCTACTGCTCAAATCGATCAGACAGCGTGTCACCAACTCAGGTCCTAAAAAACCGCTGAGACAGGAAAGACCAACTGATGGCCTTTGTAGTCTGTTCCCTTCAACGCCACAAACCAACCACAAAAACCCAGGAAATACCATATGAAGGGGGGGGGGGGGGGGTATGGCCACGAAAGTCCCATGATGCAGTTGTGTGAGAATATAGTGTCTCCAAGTAGTATCATATGTCTTACTTATATCTAAGAATATGCCGATACAGTGCTGCATACGGAGGAACGACTGCTGAATAGCCGTCTCTAGGAGGTCAGATTGTCGACAATGGGCCGAAATCTTCGGAATCCACACTCACAATGGCTAAGGATTTGCCTGTTCTAACGACCAGACCAGACGACGGTTAAACATTCGCTCCAGGGCCTTTCCTACACTGCTCGTTAAGGCAATACTCTGATAACTGCTGGTACATGCTGTCCTTTCCTGGTCTGAGGAGAGGGATCAGAATTGCCTCCCTCCACGACTTGGGGAAGTTACCTGTCTGCCACATTAGATTAAAACATTCGAGGAGAATTTTCTTTGATGAAACTGGCAAATGTCTAAACATGCAGTACCGGATTTGGTCGTGACTGGTTGCAATGTCACGAATCTCAGTCAGTGTCGATTAGAACTCCCAAATGGAGAGTTTTAGACCTCAGAACCTTTGGACCTGAAGTCGAACTTTTCCCTCTCTACAGTCGCATGACTGCGACGAAATGCCAGATCCTGGCTTACATTGTCAATAGTTTGTGCAACATGTTTGTCCAGCTTCTGTGCAGTGTCTGTGGGTTGTTTGGAGGCACCCCTGTTTCAGCACTGCTACTATCGATAAACGGCTGTATTTACTGGAAATCCTCCAGATCGCTTTTCGTACTTTTATAGAAGTGGAACGATTGATGGGGTCGAGGAGCGCTCTTTTCTTACTCTCCATAATGACGCGTCGAGACTTGGCCCTCACGACTAAAAGCCCTAAGATTGTCTGCTGTCGGTCGGCATTTAAAGTGTCTAAGAGGTGCACGCCTCTCCCAGATTGCAGAATGGCACCCATCTCTCCACCAAGGTACTGGTCACCTCCTAGGATGACCTGGGGACTGTGGGATGGAGAAGTCAGCGGCATGATGTAGTTCACCCACCCTTGGACGCTGTTGCAGTGTTCGAACAGAGCCAGCTGGCTGAAACGCATCCAGTTAGCCCTGCTGAACATCCATTTTGGGGGCTTAACTCCAAGTGCTGAGCCATATACGAGGTGAAGGAGTATTGGGAAATGGTCACTGGAATGAATAATCTCGCACAGAACAGAGTTGGCGAGGGTTGGAGAACAGAAAGAGGTTGATGGCTGAGAATGACCTAGCAGCAGTAGAGAAATGTGTGAGTACCCATGTTGAGGATGCACAGCTCGTGAGACGTCACGGTGCCCTCCGAAACACGACCCTGAGGGCAAGTATTGATCAAGCCCCACAGGACATGATGGGCATTGAAGTCTCCCAAGAGGAGTAATGATCATGGGAGTTTTGAGAGCCTCCGAGTCTAGTACATCTTGCAGAGGTAGATACAGTGAGCAAACAGGGATCCTTCGACACGCATGAATTTGAACTGCATCTGCTTGCAAGTCAATAGCCAATGGGAGAACAGGGGAGTGGTGCATATTAGTGTGAAACGCTGTGACACCTCCCTTGGTCCATTCCTCGATAGGTCATCCTTGTATAGCGTATATCCCTGTAGCGCAGGGACATCTGTATCTTTAAAAACACGTTTTTGTAAAGAATATAGCAAGAGACATGCTTGTGCTAGGAGTTTCAGTTCCTCCACTTGAGTCCTGAACCTACTCATGTTCCACTGTAGTACTGAAGCCATGTCACTGGTGTGGTTTTAATTTACCTGTATCTTTGCACTGGGGACATGTATCACTTTGAGAGCAAGGGGGAGTGGAGAGGCTACCTGGATCCAAGGCATCTAGCTCCATGATATCCTCATCGGTCAGACGGGAAGCAATGACGTCTGACAGCGCTCAGGACAGCTTTTGACCTGAATGTTTTAAGCCTTTCCCTGCACTCTGTCCTTTCGAGGATGAGGGGGAGAGGGCGCTGAGAGGCACTCAGCTGTTCTTATACCTTCTGGATACTCGCTGTGGAACTGTTGTTGGTCTTTCCTGGTGCAGCTGCTTGGATTGCTCTGTCCTTACTATTTTTCCCTTGACATGTACATGTATAAATACAGGTACCTGTGGTGAATACAGTCACACTAGGCTTCGTCTGTGTCGAAGTGTCCGCCTTGGAAATAGGTTTATGCACCATGGAAGAATCTGAGGTGGCGAAGACAGGGGATTTCGTCGCCTTATATTCTTTTTTGGCTGCAGCATAGGGGATCTCCCTGGTAGCTTTTATTTCCTGTATTTTGCATCTGTCAGCAAAAACAGGGCAGTCTTGGCTCCAGACTGGGTGGTTCCAGAGCAGCTGATGCAGGTCAACTGAGATGGGGAGTGAGTCCCAGCGTCTTGAGCAGCTTTTACGCAGTTCCCACATATTGTTTCGCCTACACAATGCATGGTTGTATGGCCGAAACGCTGGCATTTCTAGCACCACATTGGGTTTGGAATGTAAGGCCGAAAAGTAAGTCGAAGGAACCCGACCTTAGATACTCAGGCAGTCTCTGAGAATTGAATGTGACAATGGAAGGTGCAGTCTTTTCAGTTTCTCCATTATTCCTGCGCGTTTGTTGCTTCACATCTACTATTCCCTGGGATGCTCATTCTTGCTTCAGTTCTGTTATGTCCATGTCCATGATATCTCGGTATGTGACAATGCCCTTAGCGGAGTTGAGAGAGGTGTTCATTTCAACAATGATACCATAGTCACTCAATTTCTGGGATTTCTGAAGGCCTACCTACTTTGACCTGTTGGTTTCTACCAACTATGAGCCTTTATACAATCGTTTTATAGATTTTAATGTTCCAACAAGGCATTCCAAACCCTTATGGATATAAAAGGGGTACTTTTTCAAATGTCCCCTCCTTCCTCTATCACCAGAAATACTTTGTTATTCATGACTACTTGACCCCTGTTACTCCAGCCCAAAGTATTATGAGAAGGAATAGCCCCTCTCTTTTGAATGAATGTGTGTGAGGTGGTCACTGGCAATGAAATCCGCGACCCCTGTGTTACTAGCCAAGAACGCTAACCACTACAACACTTGGTCAGTTTACAAATGTTATTGCAATAGTAGCTCTTACTACTGTGACATTAGGTCCGTCCTCTTTTAGAATACTGCTGTGCGGTGTGGGATCCTTACCAGATAGGACTGGCGGAGTACATCAAAAAAGTTCAAAGAAGGGCAGCACGTTTTGTATTATCGCGAAATATTGGAGAGAGAATCGCTTAAATAATTCTGGATTTGGGCTGAATATCATTAAAAGAATGGCATTTTTCGTTGCGACGGAATCTTCTCACGAAATTCCAATCACCAACTTTCTCCTCCGAATGCGAAAATATTTTGTTGACACCTACCTACATAGGGAGAAACGATCACCACTATAAAATAAGGGAAATCAAAGCTCGTACGGAAAGATATAGGAGTTAGTTCTTTCTGCGCGCTATACGAGATTGGAATAATAGATAATTGTAATGGTGGTTCGATGAACCCTCTGGCAGGCACTTAAATATGATTTGCAGAGTAGATGTAGATGAAGAGACCAGACATGCCGTATGTCACACCAAAACATACGTCAAGACTACTGGAGTAGAGATACTTTGACAACGAGTAAACTGTAAATACAACAAATTCAATCAACGTAGCTTTGAATAAAGACACACTATCATCATGGCAAATGGGAGCTACCAGTGAAGCGTCTTGAACAGCCGATGTGAGTTTTACCATACATTTTTTTGTCGTAAATGGACATCCGCTCACGTATGAAAACGAAGATAGCTGAATAGATGTCGCTTTTGTCAAGGTTCTCTAAATGTCTTACAGCTTAAAAGCTGTTATTCTCAATGCCACCAGACATATGCCCAACTTTATGGGTTCTTAATGGTTTGTTAGATAGTGAAATGTAATATGAAGGACAGTGTACCGTATCTATCCAACTCTTACATATCTTCCATGAGAAGTGAACTGTCGGCCGTTGTGGCCGAGCGGTTCTAGGCGCTTCAGTCGGGACTGATGACCTCAGATGTTAAGTCCCACACTGCTTAGAGCCATTTGAACCATTTGAATTTGACAAGGTTACTGGTTGGTGGTTGTTTGCTACAGCAGACACTTGATGTTAGATACTCACGAGTTTTGGGAACTTGTCCTTGGGGAAGTTCATCTCCTGCTTGTTGATGATGCTGGGCACCTTGGCACGCTCTGCCCACGGCCAGATCATGTAATCCAACATACCAGGCTGGGTGCCTGCAATAAGACAATCATTGTTTCTGTTTCATCACCTTACGATCTCTTACACCTTAACTTCAGACCACTACTCATGCTACTTATACAAGGAAAACAGAAATAAGCTATAAAATCCGAACGAAGACTAATAGAGGCACGCTGTTTAAAAAATATCAATAAATCCAATTTTTATGTCCACCAAGCTAATAATTTTATCTGCATTACAGATACACAAAACAAAATGCATAGCCTACGCACATGAGAAAAAACGAAGAAATACAGATGGCCCTTCTGCAACAATTAGATGGGATGAAGGCAGTCTTAACCATCCTATCTGTTCGGCTGCGTTAATCATTTCAAAAATCCTTTCACGAAGTGATGATGAGAGCGTGTACTGACCTCCGAAAAAGGTGTTACCGCCAGCAGCCAGCTCGTCTTCGAAAGGCTGCAGAGCAGCCACGATCTCCTCCAGGTAGTCTCCCAGCGGACGCTTCTCCTTGTCATAAACTGCTTCGTGGAAGATCTTCGTTACCTGCAAATAAAAGTCTACATTATAACAAGCAGAGGATTCAACAGAAAAATGTATAGAGCACTGGGATCTATATGTAATATTGCAGATTTTGCACGAATCATCATACAAGCGCTCTTTCAGGTTTGTAAAATAGCTTTTGTCGTGCACTTCACAGTGGTTTACAGAAAACAGATATAGTTGTCACGAGAAATTTTGGTTTATAAGATCTGTTTGTAATGTATGTGGTGCAAATAAACGAGGCATTAAAGAAAATTTCTATTGGTTGGTGGGTTAAGAGACTTAACAGCGAGACAGTCAGTCCCACAGCCAAGAGTTCATCTGAAGACGTCTGATCGATTTATGAAAGTACGTGGTGATAAGATCGAGGCACTGAAAACAATAGTAGCACCAGAGCTGAGGATTGGATTGCTGCAGTTATGCGGACTAAACTATGAAGTCATCAGTCCATTCTAGATGTGTCAACCCATGGAGAGTCCTCAGAGTAAGGACACAGGAGAAATTCTGACGAACCCTATTGTAACATTCAATAAAATCCAGAGAGAATCAAGTACAAGTGAGAGAGGGATAAGAGGATAAAGGCGGGAGAGTTCTGCTCAGAAAGCAGCTGGAGGCTCTGGGACACACGTGACGGAAGATGGACACACTTCATCCGACCAATGTTTCCTCACGCTCTAGTATTAGATAAACTAGTAATGCAGGAAACTTTGTAAAATCTCAGCAAATAAACCAACGGCGATGTGAGAGGAAGCCAACAGACATAAAAGAGTAAGTATAGTTAAAGGAAGGTGGAAAGGATGGGGGCCAGGCCAGACCATTGAACAAGAGCAGCCTTTGCCTCCTGAGTTGGATCGGGTGAGAGTTCACCCCTCTAGTCCCTCAAGTGGCTGATGAGGCCAAGGTGCCCTATCTCTTGAGTAAAACGTAAAACCAGATCAGCTGTTCTGCCACCTTCCACTAGCACCAGGGCAGCGAGTCAGACAGTTCTAGTTTTTGCTTTTGCTGTAGGATGGCCGAAATAGGGCACTCCAGTAGGATGTAGGCCTGTCAGACTGGTACCAAACCAACACTGGAATGGATCCTCACATAATAGAATGTGGCCATAGGTTAGCCTTAAGTTGCCAATGTGGAGTCAGCAGAGAACGGTAGCTTCCCTTTGAGAAGCAGGGAGGGTGGACTGGTACATGGGTGATGTAGCCTTTATTGCTGACAGTTTCTTTGAAGAAACCAGGGCACACCAATATGTGTTCCAAGCCTCCAACAAGCAATGGCATAAAGCTGCCATTGATCTGGTTCTGGTACCGCCATCTTCAAAGTCAGAATACTGGTAGCCCACTTTGCCAACCAGTCAGCAAATTTTTTTAATTCTTTCCCTGGGATCTCAATGTGACCTTGTGTCGTGACGAAGACAGGCAACCCCCAGCTTTATGGAAGTCAGAAAGGAGCTCTTGGATGGTCATGACCAAGGATCTCAAGGGTAGTACTGGTTGATCGACTAAAGACTACTACTGATTAAGAACGTCTTTCTGCTGCAGTGACAAACATGATTGAGGGCTCGACTGATGGGCACCAGTTCTGCAGTAATTTTACTGTATACATTCGGTAGAGAACGTTGTTCATTGCATCCTGCATGTGTGTAGACATAACTGGTTCGTCCATTGACCAAAGAGCTGTCAGAGTATCACTTCCAAACCCATAAATGCATCAATGATGGTCAGCAACAGGCGGCGAAAAACAGTGACATGAAAAGAATCTTTCAGTCCAAAGGATACATTGAGATAGATCTGAGGAATGGGTACATAGCATAGGAGCATACATGAGTGGTTCCTGACGAGAGGCGACTGAAGAAGTTTTAGTTCAGAGCAAAGACACTGCATCTGAGCTGTGATAGTGACTCCAATTCTGGGCTGCTGTTTCAGGAAAAAGTTGCCCAGATGGGGAGCGATGGGGGTGGGGGCAGCAACTGTGTATCACAGAATTCAGCAGCATTTCTTGGCATCCTTTCTGTAGTGATGGGAACCCAGCCTATGTGAGTTGTTCACAGGGTTGGTCTGAGAGCCACTGTTTCAAGCCAGACAAGTAGTATGGAGTCCATTGCTGAACTATGTGCTGGACTACCATAATCAAAACTGGACATGATGAAAGCTTTTTACAGCTGCAGATATGTAGAGTGGTGTGCACCCCAGCTGCTGTTACTGAGGCAGTGGAGAGTATTAAGATGTAACCAACACATTCATGTAAGCTGGCCAATAAGGGAAAACCCTGTCAACTAGACAGATGACAGATTCCAAAAAGCGATAAGGCTCCACCACATTGAGGAACTGGTCATCAAGATAGAGTTACGGCTGTAGTTGACAGTACAAAAGCAACAGAAATACATGATGCATGTCTTGGTGGCTGGAAACAGGAAACCATGGGTAAGAGCCTAGGACTGCACCTTTCATATGGCGCCTTGCGGTCAGCATTCAGTAACATCCACGCTAGCAGAGCAATAGCAAATGCAAAAATCGCCAGCATACGGGGAAGGTGACACTGTAGACCTGCAGTTGCAGCTATACCACTGACAGCCATTAGAGAAAGGGGCACAATCAATAGAGCCCTGGAGGACCTCATTGTCTTGTATACAGATAAGTATTGTTGGAAGTACTAAATCTGAAAGTATGGTGTGACAGTAAGTTCCACACAACTGGGAGTGGGACCCAGAGACCCTAATCTCATAGGGTAACGAGAATGTTATGATGCCACAAGGTGTCATAAGCCTTTTGCAGGTCAAAGCTGACTGGATAGTAGATTCCAGGCACACCAAGTTGTCAGTAGTGGAATGATCCTGGGACAGACAATAACAATGTTGGTAATACACTTTTAGGTGTTTGAGCATTTGGGTGTGGATGCGATCTGGCGCTGGAGTAACATCAGGGCAAAGGGCTAGGACCACTGAGGAATTCCCACTCAAATGGTTGACCATATGGCTCTAGGTGATGTGTAGTGAAAGGTAAGTGAATTCACTCCACTCTTTTTGAGGACATCAAATGTAGGCTGACAGTTCTCAGACATACAGGCTAGAGCAAAATGCAGAGAAAAGCATTTGGCGAGAACATCTGGTTCAATGTAGACAATTCCATTCAGGGAAACACCAGTAAGATCTCTGGGGGACTTGTGCCCTTAGAGGCATCGAACCTTTCTACCCCCTCCTTTTGCGGTTTGGGCAAAGTGAAATGGTAGCAGCACACTGTTCATAATGTTATTGTTTTTGTCATTTTATTAGGTAACAAACCTTGGCACACAGTCATTAAAAGACAATAAGGTGATCCATTGATGGATGTGATTTACAGCAATGGTGAGCCCATCTTTAATGCCCACGGTGATTTCTGATCAAGTTAATGTCTTCCAATGGACATATCCCAAGAAATACGGAATCGCTAAGTCTGCTGTCAATACAATGGCTGCAATTATGCTCTGGGCAGCTACAGTGTTACTTGCTCATGGCGGAAAGCTAAGGGCAATGGCAGAGGCAAAGGCATCCTTGTCAGCAATGTTGAGAGGCCATCCAGGTTGACACCCAGGCGAGTGATACTGATGAGCGACAGGAATATAGGAAAATTAATGCCAGACAGGTCGTCACGGACTCTCCACGTGGGTATAGGAACAAGACCAGGGCTGCAAATGTGAAGACCAATGACCAAGTAATACTAATACGCACATTCAACTGTGTGGGCCCCAGTATTCAACAGAAAAGATCAAGCTCTTTTAGCACATTTTCAGTAGCGTTACTATGAGCAGTGGTCGTAGTACCACCCCAGAAAGGGTTGTGGGCATTTAAGTCACCCGAACTGGGAAAGGTTGGGCGAGATGGGAAATCCATGCAGAAATGCTGTGTGAAACTTCACTATCAGGAGGGAGACACACATTACAGACCGTAAAATGCAGAAACATCCTCACACAGACTGCCTCAGTCTCCAAAGTCATACAAAGTGGCGTGTGTTCACTGTAAACAGAGTTCAAAATGTATGTATAAATTCTGACTAACGCTCTGTCAGTGTCAAGACGAATATTAAAATAGTCCCAATAGCTGTGGAGAGTGAGGTCCGCAATGCTGGGAACCAAGTTTTCTTGAGAGCAATGTAGGAATCAGGGGAAACTCAGGGGGTAGCTCAGCCAGATGGTGGAAAAAACCGCTACAGTTCCACTGGAGGATCATGCTATCACTATCCTATGGGAATGTGAAGGGACCAAATATGTGGGTCATACAGTAGGATCTTCCAGTTGCAAGGGTATGACATCAATACACATCAGTTCTGAATAACGTCGTGTAGGGCGATCTGGTGCCACAGGGGCCACTGACAGCTGTACCTGAGGTATTGAGGTAGTATGTGTGGGGGTACAGTATCACAGGGACCATCTGTACCTCCGTCTTTGAGATATCTGCTCCTTGGATATTTTTATGTTTGTGATTGTCTGCCCTAGTTTGAGGAACATGAAGCTCTATGAACAGCACCCTGTGGCTACTTCAGTCACTTAATAGTATTTGATTTCAGATCAACCAAATCCTGGTAGGTGAGCATCCTGAATTAACCCTTTGTGGTAAGGAGATGCTAGAGGAGGAGTTGCATCTCTGGTAGCGAGTTGGGCTCGACATCCATAGCTGTCAGCAGGTGGGAAGTTAATGCTCCCAAAGTGCGTGTCAGGGAAACAATAGAAGGGGGCTCCCCAAACAGCGGAGTGGATGTAGTCAGCTGGCCCGAAGAGAACAATGTGGAAGGCATGAAGGGCGAGGGTAGCACTAATGGTGAGGGTGACATATCCATAGTGAATGTCATTGTCATTGTCACTTATAAATTGTGAAAACGACCATATTTCTTCTTGGCCTCGTGATACACTAGTTAGTCAAGAGATTTGTATAGAGGAACCGAAGGAGCGTTGGTGTGCGAGTGACATACTCAACCCCTACAGATGGGGCTTGTGTTACATTATCAAGACATGTTCTCAGACCTCGTGTGTTTGAAGCATCACATGAGAGGGGTAACGTAAGGTTTCAGAACGTATTGATGCGCCATCACCTTGACCTTTTTAGGCAGCAAGCCGCCTTCGAAGACCAGAATGAAGACACCAGTATCAACCTTATTGTCATCTGGTCCACACTGGACACAGAATGCACATCACGATGCTTCACAGTGACACTACAAAAAGAGGTCTTAGTGGAATATGGTACCCTGTACAATGCTGAGACTTATGGGGGAGAGGGGTGATGGTTGCAGAATTGTCCCACAGCTTCTTACAGGCGAGCAACATCCGCAGCTGAGCAGATGATGCCGTTCTAATCAGAACGGAAAAAGTTCATTTCAAAAATCGCTGCTGCTACTGCCTCAAACCCGTCCTCAAGGTGCTCAACAAAGAATACTGGCTCTTTGGTAAAAGAGGAGCATCCGTCAGTCCAAGAGCAAACTAAGTATTGTGGGGAGTATTTTACTCCTTGCCTCCTAGCTCAACATTCCTTCCAAGGCATTGTTGGGGAAGGAAATGTTATGGGTTCATATCCCTCCATATTACAGTTTTCCTTTGCTTCAGAAGAGACTGCTCAACTTCATTTCCCTTTAATCCGACTTGCTGCCACCTACTCCAATTAGCTGTTCTCCCCACAGGTGCCACCCAGCCACAGTAAACACAATCTGGCTGGTCAAATGTTGCCTGTGTCCACATGTCCAAGCCACGATGGGCATATGTGAAGAGTTTCCAGCTCAGGAAACAATAATGCGATCCCTGCGTGGTCATGGGGTTACAACCCTGCAGGTACTTTACGACACGCCCGCACACGCACACTCAAAACGAGAATGCAAAGATAGAAAGATACTACGTGTAGAACGAACACGGTGTTGGGCGATCTTCCTTGCACGATCTGTAATTCTGTAAAACTTGGAAATTAGGTCAAACAACAATGGGGATCATATCGCTTATTTCTTCGGCAATGCAGCAGAAGTTTCGCTAGGGAGCCTGCACGCATTCTCCGTACAGTTCCGATCTCCATGCTATTTCCGTATTTTTGGAGCTCTGGACATTCGTTGCCATCCATTTGCTTCCAACGAAAAGGCTCACGCTTGGGTATGATCATGGTTACGTAAGCAAGTGCAAACGTTTCTCCATGAGCATATCTTGCCTCACAGCGGGAACGAATGTTAACCGTTATGGCGATTACTTCTGAAATAAACAGTTTACTTTTCTTTGCGTGTGTCGTTTTTATTTAACGATCCCTTATACAGTGGAAGAACGACACTGCACACTTACTGGAAACGCCCCTACAAACAGTACGCCACCATGACAGACTTTCTGATAATTTAGGATGAAAAGGAGAAATTAGATTTTAGCGTCCCGTCGGGAACTTCTTAAATGGAGACTGCGCAAACTCATGAGCCAAGCGTAGTAAAGGGTAGCGGCCCTGTCTCTCACAGGAACCACCCTCGATTTTGTCTGCAGCTATTGAGAGAACCCGCGGAAAATCCAGAATCTGGATGGACAGAACCGCCCCTTACTCTCCTCCTCCCCCTCCTCCTCCTCCTCCTCCTCCTCCTCCTCCTCATGTACCCTAGTGTAGTATTTTAGCCTTTTCACCAACGCGGTCGGTCGTGTCAAAGGATACCCTTGCTCTTTCGTCTCCAGCGTAGAGGAATACATTTTCCAACAGCGCTACAACAATTTTCGATGGTAATAGCTCGCCGAAGCTGGGAATATGAACATGTTTGTGATTATTTACGATCCTGACGGCTCAAAATATGGCTAGCTCTACGAAGACTCAGCAGCGACAGCATTCTGAGTCGAGTGAAATATAGCTACATTTACTGTTTACAGTGGGTATTTCGCCGCCAGCGACGCGTTAAGGTGAATGCAAACTAATTTCGCTCGCAGCGTCGCGTGATATGAAGTTCCACCACCAAGCGAAAACTTCAAATGGGTGAACTTTGCTTCTCATACGCGCAGTTCTTAACTGAAACAGGCTCGTTAAATAGCTTCGAAGTTTTCAGCTTCCTATGGAAAAGCTATACTATCTCGTGAAAACTTCTCCAGCGAAGTATTACCGTTAAGCAACACTTACATCGTCACGCATTGGCACCAAGCGCCGAGAGTAAAGAAAGATATCTACGTGCTGCACACTTGAAACACTTGCTGCATCCTTAACGCATTCTACGACGCCTAAATGAAACGTGGAACCTCCAATGACTTGAGATCATAAAAAGCATGTAATTAACACGTGGGTTTTCCGACATTTAAAAGTACGAACGTGTATTTGAATTACCACAGAAGCTTGAAAAGCATTTACTCTGCCTTAAGGTTTCTGGATTATTTACACTACTGGCCATTAAAATTGCTGCACCACGAAGATGACGTACTACAGACGCGAAATTTAACTGACAGGAAAAAGATGCTGTGATGTGCAAATGATAAGCTTTTCAGAGCATTACCACAACGTTGGCGCCGGTGGCGACAACTACAACAAGCTGACATGAGGAAAGTTTCCAAGCGATTTCTCACACACAAACAGCAGTTGACCGGCGTTGCCTGGCGAAACGTAGTTGTGATACCTCGTGTAAGAAGGAGAAATGCGTACCATCACGTTTCCGACTTTGATAAAGGTCAGATTGTAGCCTATCACGATTGCGGTTTATCGTATCGCGACATTGCTGCTCGCGTTGGTCGAGATCCAATGAGTGTTAGCAGAATATGGAATCGGTGGGTTCAGGAGGGTAATACGGAACGCCGTGCTGGATCCCAACGGCCTCTTATCACTAGCAGTCGAGATGACAGGCATCTTATCCGCATGGCAGTAGCGGATCGTGCAGCCACGTCTCGATCCCTGAGTCAACAGATGGGGACGTTTGCAAGACGACAACCATCTGCACGAACGGTTACTCTTTACGCTGCATCACAGACAGGAGCGCCTGCCATGGTGTACTCAACGACGAACCTGGGTGCACGAATGGCAAAACGTCATTTTTTCGGATGAAGCTAGGTTCTGTTTACAGAATCATGATGGTCGCATCCGTGTTTGGCGACATCGCGGTGAACTCACATTGGAAGCGTGTATTCGTCATCGCCATACTGGCTTATCACCCGTCGTGATGGTATGGGGTGCCATTGGTTACACGTCTCGGTCACCATTTGTTCACATTGACGGCACATTGAATAGTGGACGTTACATTTCAGATGTGTTACGACCCGTGGCTCTACCCTTCATTCGATCCCTGCGAAACCCTACATTTCAGCAGCATGATGCAGGACCGCATGTAGCAGGTCCTGTACGGGCCTTTCTGGATACAGAAAATGTTCGACTGCTGCCCTGGCCAGCACATTCTCCAGGTCTCTCACAAATTGAAAACGTCTGGTCAATGGTGGCCGAGAAACTGGCTCGTCACAATACGCTAGTCACTACTTCTGATGAACTGAGGTATCGTGTTGAAGCTAGATGGGCAGCTGTACTCGTTCACGCCATCCAAGCTCTGTTTGACTCAATGCCCAGGGCTATCAAGGCCGTTATTACGGCCAGTGGTGGTGGTTCTGGGTACTGATTTCTCAGGATTTATGCACCCAAACTGCGTGAAAATGTAATCACATGTCAGTTCTAGTATAATATATTAGTCCGATGAATACCCGTGTATCATCTGCATTTCTTCTTGGTGTAGCAATTTTAATGGCCAGTAGTGTGTATCATGTAAAGACGAACACCGGTTTGTTAGAACAAGCCAGTGAATTATTATTCTGGTTCAGAGCGTACCGACTGAAAATGACCGAATAACAGACGGTAACAATGTGCCTCTATAAGCTTTTCCACATTGCGCAATGCGCTGGGGGGTAACAGGTGCCGTTTCAATTGTCAGAAAAATTTGGTAGCTACATGGTGAAATACTTTTCCCGCACACATCGTTAAGGTTACTGCATTCTACTGCTCACGGCTAGCAGCGTTACAGAAGCCCGTAAGAGAAAAGTAAGAAGACTAAATCATTTTCTTTCCCCAGAACTCTGTTCCCCGAATTTAAATCCGCCCGACGCGGCTTTCCTGAGTTCATAAAACACAATGATCGCAATAATTGTGGGATAGAACGAAAACTCATTGCTATTACTCTTCACATTAAAAGTGCTGTATCTTCACTTGTGTCTTAATATTATTGACAAAGGTAAGGTCTGACGCTCAACCAGTGAACGGTTCTTGGCCTGACTGCAGGCTTCAGTACAATCTTTCGTTCGCCGTAGCACTTGGAGGGGAAATTAGCGAGCCCATTGCCCTGACCATGATTTAGCCTGGGAAACATCCCGGTTATACAATTTAATAGTAGGTCGAGTGGACTTGAGGCCGTCTTGGAGAGACTAACGAGAAGTGGTAAAACATAAGCAAGAATGCGCTGACTGTCGTTTATTTCTGCATTCCTTCAAGGGAGTTTAGCTGGCAGGATACAACAGCGTACTGCCTATTCGTCCGCGCGACCGAATACACGCAGGTGAGGGAGAATGGGGCAACACTTGCTTTCAATAGTGCCAGATCGATGCAGTGCGGTTAATTTGAGTAAAGCTATCCAAGACGTGTACTCTGTTCGATACATCGATTGTCCGGAACGTTAATTACGCGGCTAGAAATGCCAGTGTCAGAATAATGGAGGAGATTTGTGCGTCACAACGTCAGGACTAACGCATGGCATCAGAAATAGCCTACCAGTTTGACACCGGATGCTAGAATTGAAATTTCTGTGGTGAGTTGCAAAACAAAGAAAAACACCTCTGCTTAATAGCCATCAAACGACTATGCAGCACAAATGTTGCCATGGTGAACATAGATCAGCAATGACTGGAAGAGGATGAAATGCGTTGCATTAGCTACTTTGCCGGCCGCGGTGGTCTAGCGGTTGCAGGTGCTCAGTACGGAACCGCGCGACTGCTACGGTCGCAGGTTCGAATCCTGCCTCGGGCATGGATGTGTGTGATGTCCTTAGGTTAGTTAGGTTTTAGTTGTTCTAAGTTCTAGGGGACTGATGACCACAGATGTTAAGTCCCATTGTGCTCAGAGCCATTTGAACCATTAGCTACGTTTTCTACTGCGAGATGTTGCTATGTTATGATTGTAACGTCAAAGCTCGGCATTGATCGCCTTCATTAGTCTCCGAAAACGCTTTACAGGCGAACATTTTTTGGATATTGTAGGTCGCTAGGCCACAGCAGTAGTGCAGACAGACATTGTCCAACTTCTGATAAATATTTTTGAGAAAGTGCGGCTTTATGAACATGTAGATGTAATTCAACACACTCCACGAAATCAGATGCTCCGAACTTTATGGAGAATATGTGTCATACGTAACACAGTGAACGATGAACTAATAGGGTATGCTCTCGAAATGGGCAATTTTTCTCTGTATTGTGACAGTGACATGGTTCAGTTCTTTATAAACAATATCGAAATTACAGCTACAGCCAGAATTCTTATTTAACAGCATGTAATTGCACAAAAAACTGTATAAAAGCTGGAAAAATGTAGTGAATGTGGTTTCCAATTACTGTATAAGGTGTCCGAAGCGTGTGGAAAGTAGTACGGTAGGAATCCATCAGATACTTCATATTAGTGACGTAACCTGTGTTTACTCAATAGGAGTTAGGAAACTTCCTTATTCAAGTAAGAGGGGAGCTGTTCTCGCGAAACAGCCATTTTGATCGTTCGCTTCTCACGAGACGACAGAATAATAAGAACACCAGACGCAATTACCTTCCTCTGTTTATTCTACAGGAGCATGAAGACACAGTTCTGGACAATATATGTGGAGGTGACATGTACGCCGAGCGGTCTAAGGCGCTGCAGTCATGGACTGTGCGGATGGTCCCGGCGGGTTCGAGTCCTCCCTCTGGCATGGGTGTGTGTGTGTGTGTGTGTGTGTGTGTGTGTGTGTGTGTGTGTGTGTGTGTGTGTGTGTGTCAAAATGGTTCAAATGACTAATTTGTATGGGACATAACATCTGATGTTATCAGTCCCCTAGACTTAAAACTTCGTAAACCTAACGAACCTAAGGACATCACAAATATCCATGCCCGAGGCAGGATTCGAACCTGCGACCGTAGCGGTCACGCGGTTCCAGACTGTAGCGCCTAGAACCGCTCTGACCACTCCGGCCGGCTCAGGATTCACAACTGCAGTTTACCTCTGACTGGCATGTAGTGTTCCGAGTTTTAGTGCTGAGATAATGGATTTCACCGAGACGACCACAGGGAAGCCTTTACTGATTCTCAACGGGAATCGGTATATGGAGGACTATACAAGCAAAAGAAACTCGCGTTGTGTAAACATTAAAAGAATAAATGCAAAGGAAGACTATACACAGAAAATTACAGTTTTAGGGTAAAGTAGCAACGTTTGCATTCCAGATGAAGCAGCAACTTAAGAGCGGAAACGTTTTGTCAGCGCAAAGAAGCGGGCAAACGAAACAGACTCTTACAATTAGTTTAAGTAAAAGTAGGGTAGTTCTTCAGCCGAGTCTTCTTGAGGAAGTGCAGTGGTACAGATATCTAATTCTAATCCAATGACTATTTCCTCGAATCTTGCTGATTGTGCTGTACAGCACCTCTGCGTCCCGTAAATTTATATATAGTCAACAGACAAAATAATTTATTTCCAACGACTGGCTGCCAATTGTTTCGCTTCAGTTTTCCTGGATATCTTGCAACTTGTTTACCCCAGTTTGAATTTATGCCAAGTCCAGAGTACATATGGTTCCGTTTGATCGTGATACCAATCTAAAATTATCGGTGGCATTTCTCAGTGTGCCACAGCTCCTTACGCAGCCCGTATTTCTAACATTTCTTAGATGTATTTTTAATTCGAATACAGCCAATTCGTCTCCGGACCTAAGAGTAAACATTCAAAAGATGTGAAATAGCCATTGAAGTTTTTCAAATCAAAGTTTTAGGGTGGAGTCACCCTTTAAAATGGAGAGTACGTGTTGTTGGTTGAGTTAGGAACTTCAAAGCGGTCAGACACATGAACACGAACGTTTCAGTGCGGGATGCTAGTCTATACGTTTCTGCTCAAAAATGTTCAAATGTGTGCGAAATGTTATGGGACTTAACTGCTAAGGTCATCAGTCCCTAAGCTTACTCACTACTTAACCTAAATTATCCTAAGGACAAACACACACACACACACACACACACACACACACACACACACACACACACACACACACACACACACACACACACACCTGACGGACGACTCTAACCTCCGCCTGGCACTACCTATCTGTGCGATGGTGTTTTGATACTCAGTGTTCTATAAACGTGCTTCAAAACCTTTATGACAACGAAAAGATTCAGTTAACAACGTTACAATAGATTCCATGCAAAAGAATAGACATGTACACTTTGAAGAATAGTGTAAAGCCGATATGAAAAAAGTGTTCATCATATGATAGCAGGGGAATAATGTCTATAATTTTCCCAACATTTTCACTATCAAAATACATTTTTGTTTTCAGGAGGATTACTCGAGCTTGTCTTAGAATACTCGGGAAGTGGCACCAGACATTCATTCTTTAGTGAAAAACAAAATAATATTCATTGACATTGTGTTTTTATGTTTAATGTTTGAATAAAAGTAAATATAAATTTTCCAATTTAAATTTCGTCCTAAAACGGCAATCATCGTAAGACTGCCACAGTCGTAAGAAATGCCACGTTTCTCACTTAGCAGCCCTTCGGTCTTTGGAACATCTAAATATTAAGAGAGATTAATTTCATTGTCAGTTCTCATATTGAATTTCATAGTCGATTCTCACTAATAGAACAGTCGTAAGAATAAATTTGGCACGAAACTCATTAATGAGCCACACTGAAGCGATACATGCTGTGCAGTGGGCACGAGCCATCTCGTACGAGCGGCTGTGCTGAACTGCTAAACGTATTAGTTTCCCTGCACCTGAGAAAAACCGGTAATTCCAGCAAGAGCCCCAGGGCACGTGCAAATGCCACTCCATGCAAGTTTCTCAACCCGATCAACATGGCACTGTTGAAGTTGGTGGTGGTAATACACTATTTACATGGCATGGACAAGGGCCCTAGTCCACCTGAACCGATATTGACTGGAAACAGTTATTCCAGGCTAGTTAGAGACCACTTACGGCCACAAACGGACTTCATGTTCTCAAACACGAAGCAGGCCACAGTTGTTTGTGATTGGTATGAAGGACATTCTGGATGATCCGAGCGAATGTTTTGGTCACCCAAATTTCCCGACATGAATCGCATCGAACGCTTATGGACGTAATCGAGAGATTTGTTCGGGCACAAAATCTTGCTCCGGCAATACTTTCGCAATTAAATACGGCCACAGAGCCAGCGTGGCTTAATATTTCTGCAGGGGAATTCCAACGACTTGGTGAGCCCACGCCTCATCGAGCTGCTGCACACCGCTGGGCAAAAGGAGGTCCGACAGAATATTAGGTAATGTCCTGTCGCTTTTAACTTCAGTGTAATTCTAATGCTAAGAAATAAACTGCAGCTGTCTACTGTATCGTGAACTAAAAATTGTCAATGTGTCGAACCACTATAAGTTACAAAAGGTATGCATCACTATCTGTTGCGTGCTTGGACAGCCAACCCAGGTTAGCCGAGTCAAACGGTGAATACAAGCGTCGCGTTGTAATTTTTCGAATTTTTAAGACTTCTGCTCGTGCACGTACCCGTAAGAAAGATTGTTAGAAGTTTTGGAAAATCGTTCTTGCGCGCACTATCTGCACAGCATGATATGTTTCAGCCTGTGAATGAGAAGAGCTCACCTTGCCAAAGTCATCGATGAGCTTCTTGTGGCGCGCCTTGGTGTCTGCGTCGGCCGGCCAGAGTGGTGGCTCGGGGAACTTTCCGTCCAGGAAGTCGGCGATGTCCAGCGACTCGATGACGATCTGGCCGCCGCCGGCGTCGAGCGCGGGCACCTTGCCCTGCGGCTGCACCGAGGTGAGCCAGTCGGGCTTGTCCAGCAGGTTGATGTTGACGATGTCGAAGGGCACGCCCTTGGCCGCCAGCGCCAGCCTGGCGCGGTGGGAGTACGGGCAGAACGCCATCGAGTACAGCCGCAGCTTCCCGCCTTCCGGCGGCGCCGGTTGCGCGTCACCTATCGACGAGTCTTACTTGACATACAGGTCTACCACTAAACCTTTTTACTACATCGAGTAACATTTGTTAATATTCTCCTTTACATGCCACAGTTCAAGATAAAACTGCTTCTCGTTTCTTTTTACAGGCTTTCGTAAAAATCCGAACAAAGGCTTAACTCCATTTCTCACTCCCACTATGAACTGCAATCGTGCTACTCGACCCTTAGAATCATAGATCACACTTTTACTCCTGGTGGGAAATACCACGTGACAATTAATGCACAATAATTTCTGACATACAAATTATCGTTATATGAACATTATCAAAAAATGGTTCAAATGGCTCTAAGCACTATGGGACTTAACATCTGAGGTCATCAGTCCCCTAAACTTAGAACTGATTGAACCTAACTAAGAAGATCACACACATCAATTCCCGAGGCAGGATTCGAACCTGCGACCGTACCAGCAGCGCGGTTCCAGACTGAAGCGCCTAGAACCGCTCGGCCACAGGGGCCAGTGAGGAACATTATCACTAACAACAATTTATGTAACGAAAATGAATTCGTAAGAATTTCACATCTGTGCGAAAAGAAATATCCGAACAAATATGAAAAGAATTTACACTCGAAATAAAGAACGGTTGGTGAATCTGAGAATAACGTCTGGTGAGAGTAGATAATTACGTATTACCTGCACCTGGTAAGGTACAACTGGCCAGATTTAATTCAACTTTTAACAGGTCGTGTAGCTCTCTTGCTGCCATCATCCCATAACTGACAACGACTTTAACGCTGATTCAGGTCTCTACGTAACAAGGATCGAATTGTTAAAAAACTTATGCCTTTCGGACATGTCCTGTCGTTAGAATACCAGTAACAAACTTCACAGAAAGTGATATTAAAATTATGCATTATGCATTATAAATATAAAAAGACCGCTGCTTGAATTGAATTTCTTCACTACAATCAGCCTACTTCGACTATAATTGCCATTATCAAGATCTAATGGTTTTTTTACTTATTTCACACAGGTGGGTACTGTCGCTTATTGTACCGGGTACTGTGTTTTTAGGCTGTATCTCTTATTAAATTGGTTTCTGTGACTGACTATTTTAGGGAATTTGTGTCAGTTTGTTGGTCCTTTTCACATCACTGGATGATGTCTAATGTTCTGTCAGAAATTCGTTGACATACGAGTATAAACCCAAATATGTTGGACAGCATCTGCTGATGTGAGAAAGGACCAACAAGATACCGCAAGTTCGCTAAAATACAAACAGTCAGACAGCAATTTAATAAGCGACAGTAGCCACCGAAGCGACATGGACGCAAAGTACAAGACTCACAATGGCAATTATAGCCGAAATAAGCTTATTGCGATAAATAAATTCAATTGAAGCACCGGATATTGTTTCATATTCAAAATGTCGTTTCAAGTCATATCACGATGCGGACCCAGAAGAACGTAAATTCACAGAAATTATCGAGTCAAGTGGTATCTCTACGACCTCTTTGAGCACCGATGTTATTAAAGTTAGCACGTGATAATATACTTTGTGTTAAGGTAGTTTCTGGTATTCTGACTAAGAGCCTTGCCCGAAACGCATCAATGAAGTTATATAACAAGTGGGCCTTTACTGTTTAGCGTCCTGAAGCGTGCTCAGCTAACTTCCGCTTTTAATTGCTGCACATCCAACGGAGTGCGTTCAGTTCCAGCTTCCACAGTATGAATTTAAGAGAAACTGCCTACTCTGCAATTTGAAAGCAACGTTTTCCAGCAGATTTACTTTCATTTCCTTAACTTTTCTAATGGTGTTATTCTCATTAAATCAGTTGCACAGATTCATTGATTACGTGTTTATTACACATTCCTGTAAAGTGAGTAACTTAATATTTTTTCTAGTCTTCAACCGAATCATACAATCGTTTAGACAGTATTTCAGCGGTCCATCTTACCACCATTTTCAGGTGAAAACGCTCTTCAGTAATATCGCCGGAAGTGATTCGTACCGCGGATGACCAATAGCGCGTGCCCCGTAACTATTCGTAGGTAATTATCTAAGACGACCTTATTACAATGAGTCCTCACGTCTGCTTTCAGGAAAGAGCCTTTATTTCATCATCACACTGCCATTGCATTTTCAATACGTAGTTTTCACTTTTCTTGTTACATTGGAGGCTTTTCGAAACAAATTCTGTTCTTTTCATTTCGTGTGTACATCAGATCTCTACTGACAGTTAATAGAGAATCATATCCAGGTACGCAGCTGATACTATTTGATAATTTCCTTCGGAACACCTACCAGATCCAGCTTCCGCCGATAAAAGACTACTCTTACAATAAAGTTGCTGCCTGCCATTGTAAATATGACAGTTTTCGATTAAAACGGATAAAAATGCTGTTCTAGGCACTGTTTCTCACTTAAATGTCCCTTTACTACTCCCAGTGAAAGATAGTTAACTGTTATTCACAGTATCTTTCAGCCCAGTCGACACATGTTAATCTTGTGTGGATAAAGCGTCAGGTACTCTACTACTACGCCGCTGCCGCCGCCGCCGCCTACTGTTACTACCTATCTCTCGCTACCTGAAGACTTGTGTAAGATGGACAATGAAGGCTACCTGCTACCACTCAGCTACGTTAATATTAATGTATCACGGAAGTATAGTGGAGGGGGTTGGCAGGAGCAGTTCTTAATGTACAGTATATCTTCTGTCACAGATGTGGCGAGTAATTCTTTAATTCCCTTAGTTCATTGAAAATACGTATAAAATGGCGTTAGTAGATCATTTACAATTAGCCTATTTGCCTTCGTGTATTCTTAATTTTATAAATTAGAGCGTTGATTTTTTTACCCTTTGCTTACCAGAAATAATTAAAATTGGACGATAGTAGAGGTCACCAACGTAACTACCACCCAAAGAGGGAGAGCGAAGAAAAGCAAACCATTATGGTACTTACTATCACTTTGGGGTATAATCACAGGTCTCCACTGTCAATTTTCCAGAACATTTTTCTTGGAGAACAGTGGGTTTTTTGCATTACTTTATGAACATGAACAGCCACGACCGCAAGTAACTTTTATGAGGTTATTGGTTTCGGTCTGATTTAGATTATCTTCACACTATGTTGGTAGACGGTGGCTACGACTCCACGAGCGCTAACTGCTCAGTGTTCGTGGAGTCGAAGCGCCTGCTCCGTTCACCGCCACCGTCTACCAACATGATGTGAGGTCTGAAGATGGTCTCAATCAGACCGAAACCGGTAACCTCATAAAAAAAAGAAGTTTCTTGCAGTTGTGACTTCATGTTCAACTGGCAATGTCAAAACATAGCTATTAATATTTCGCTTCCAGCAAAATTCATTGTTTTTCACCGGTCTGTGCTATTCAAGTCACATACGCTAATAAGGTTGCGAAGGTACTACTTCACCTACGCAATACTAGTTTTATAGAGCAGACAGCAAATTTTACGAAATTAAGTTTTTCGAAACCAAACGCGTCCACGCGTAAGACGCACAGTTAAATATACCTCCATTCTGCTATGGGACGAAGTAGAGTTGGTCCAATCGATTCCTACAGAGTGTTTTTAAAAATAAAACTGCACCTCCGCCACGAGATCAGACATCTGTCTCTTTCACGGAACGCCGGAAATGAAGTGCCACGCCCGCGACAAACGTCAAGTCGATACGGCTGCTGGTGTACCACTTTGAGCGAAACTACAGCACGCCGCAAGGAAGGTGTTCTCGGCACGAGAATTTACAGTGACTGAAATGGAAACCCTTACAACACGAATACCTTGACCGACAACTAACAGACGCTCTCATACGTTAGGGCCATGGGATGTTTATTAAATTTTCTTTGCTGTGTGAGCTTATTTTCAGTATAGAATGAATCATTTCTACGGATGAGTGGTGAGAGTCCGTGATGACTATTTGTTTTGTCTAAACTTACTGGAACTTTTCAGCTACAGATAGGAACATAGCATGTTCAGAAGATGTGCAGCATTTCCGAGGGATAGAAGATGCTGTCAAACGTCAGGTCTATTTTAGGGTCACGATTTCTTTTCAACCAATCACTAGGCGAGCTGGTAGAATGGCTTAAACATTTCGGTAGTAGACTCGCGACTATAAGTGTTGCGAAAATAGACATTTTTTCCTACGCTGTCGGTTGCCAGGAATCTCGTTTCGGTATCAGAAAAGCGGTATGAAACATCGAGATACCTACTTTAAATTGGACGTCTTACACGTAAGACTGACTCACCTCTAAAAAACATTACCTGTATGTCTATAGTACTAGCACCAATATGACAATAGAGATGCCGTGCGCTTAACGTCTAGTTTCTAGGCACAGTTACGTTTCCCTGTGGCCAATCTTTCTGTCTAGATTACATGCACAGCCACTCTAACCAATTCGCAGTGCACGTCAGACGATACTTTCTGTACCATGTATTCGTGTTTCTATGGGTTCCGGATAGGTTCCAGATGCGGAAGAACGTCAGCTGAAACACCAGTGTGTGCGCGTTGTAATTAGCAAAACCTTATCCTCGCGGGCCCTACGGGAGCGATACGTGGCTGGTCCTTTTCATGACTGCTTTTATCTACTCATCGACCTTGAAAAATTTATGTTATAAATGTTGTTTCATATTTGAAATCAATTTACGTCTTGGAAATTTTCAGACCTTGAGAAAGATCCAGTCTATTGCATTAGGAACATAAGAGCATTGTACCAACAGATCGCATGGACTGTCGGGTGTAGTGCAATGGTATTAGTCGTGACGAGAAAGACTCCGAGCAAAAATACGAGTATACCAGGAACATTAGGTATGGGTCCTTCCTGAACCACACGACGGGAACAGCGTAGAATTTTAGATGGGATCTCCCAATAGACGGATGACGACAGCTGAAATCCGCGCAGATGTTACAAGCGGAGTGTCACCACGTGTCTTTGGGAACATGTAACTAGATGTTGGGCTGAACTCTCAAGTTTCCATGCTTCTAATCACTGACACGATACCACACACAATAGAACTGCATGGTGTTGGGAGAATTAACTGTGATGTCTGGAATGGGACCCACTGGATATGACAACTAGAGTGACTGTTCAAGGAAGGGTGAATGCGCCACGGTATGTGGTAAGAATGGTAAACTGTCATACTCTAGGTCAAGCATACCCCAAAGCATATTCCATAACAAAAATGCTAGACCCTATACTGCATTTTACACCACATACGCCTTGAGGACTGACCACCTCAGTCCCCTGATTTGGTTGGTTGGCTGATGGGGGGGAGGGGGAGGGGAGGGGGTGGGGGGGAGGGGGAGGAGGAGGAGAAGGATCGAACAACGAGGTCATCAGTTACAGCCAAGAGAGTCAACTATTCAACAGAGTGCGACACCCAAAATAGAAAATTGGGAGTGGCAGAAAGGAGGCAAGTGATTAGAACAGAGTAAAAAAGAAGAAAAATTGCCGTGGTCAAGGAGGTAGGGTAGGGAATTCCCAGACCTAGCATATGGGGGGAGATGCTGCAACTTTAAACAGCATGTCCTTGGTCTGTAGGTATATTAGAAACTTGTGGCCGAGAATAAAAACCACTTCACAGAGGAAGTGGAGAACCAGTTCAATCATCCAAGAATCGTCCAGCAATATTAGAGGCAATAAGATTGGAAGCCTATACTTAGCATGAAGGGCCAAAAGGAGGGAGCGTTCCACCAAGACATGAGCAACTGTGTATGACATATCACAACCCCAATGTGGAGGTGGCTCGTTACATAAAAGGAAACTGTGGGTTAATCTAATATGAAAGATGCAGATACGACATAGTAATGTGTACACGAGAAGTAGAAGGAAAAGCACCATGCCACATTACTCTTCTTGATTGTGCAGAGTTTGTTAGGTGGAGCAGTAACCCATCGAATGCCATTCCATTTCCGAGCGAGCACAGATCTCACGCGCACTCTCAAATCTGCACCTGCAGTCGGCAAAGTTAACAGGGAGTGAGTAAGTGCTACTGTAGCCAAATGACTAGCCAGTTCATTTCTGGGATACTCACATGACTTGGAACCCACATGAAGAGTGAAGCGGAGAATATGACGAAGGTTAGTGAGAAGATCGTAAATAGCAGAAACCAAAGAGTGGCAAGAATAGCATTGGTTGTTAGCCTGGAGCCTGCTCATTGACTCTGTACATACTAAAACACGCCGGACGCGGTGGCCGTGCGGTTCTGGCGCTGCAGTCCGGAACCGCGAGACTGCTACGGTCGCAGGTTCGAATCCTGCCTCGGGCATGGGTGTGTGTGATGTCCTTAGGTTAGTTAGGTTTAAGTAGTTCTAAGTTCTAGGGGACTTATGACCTAAGATGTTGAGTCCCATAGTGCTCAGAGCCAAGCCATACTAAAACACGGTCAAGGGAGACCCACTTAATAAAATGGACGGGTCTGCTAACAGCTGTCAAATCTGCTGCAAACACACTACATGTACCCAGCAGCGAGTGGCGTTCCATATCAGGAGGAAATGTAAAAGTATGTCCTGTCTGATTCACAGTTTTAGAGCTATTGATGTAGAAGATGGTAACACCCTGGAACTCTAATTGCACATACGAGACGCTGAAAGGTCATAGGGGGGAAAGACTTTAGGACCTTGAGGAATCAAACCTTGGCAAAGAACGGTCCATGGCCTATGCATCAGCTAAGGGGGAGCGCATGAGAAAACATGGGGAGCATGGTCCATGGAGTGATGACTGATCTTGGCAGAAGAAAGCAAGGCACGTGCCAACTTATAATCCAACCTGGTACCAGGAAGACAACACCTCTCATAGGCAAAGAAAATGGTACATGTGGAGTGACCAGGGAATTTTCCAATGGCGATTGCATGAGACCAACAGTTGATACTATAGAATATGAAGAGGGAAGATCCCTGGTTTGGAAAGGAGACGTCTACTGGACTAGTCCAGCAAACACCAGTGGCCAGATGCACTCCACGAATGAGGACTGGGTGTAGCAATTTAGAGCTGAAGCAGCCACCAAGCCATAAACCTGGCAACAGTAGTGCAATTGGGACAAAACCGGGACCCACTGAAGCATTAAGCTTCTGCATGCAGATAATCTTCAACTGGCGAATATGGAGCAGTCAAGTCAGCTTTTATCAAAAAGGGGTAAAAAAAAAGACTGCTACAACATCCAGGTGCTGGATACCTAAGAGATCCAGATCAAGATGGACTATGGTATGACCGCACAATGCATCCCCCACGTTTTTTTTGAGAGAAAAATCAAACCTTGGGTAACAGGCCATGCAGAGGCCCGTCACATAGCGCATTGGAGCTGGTGTTCTGCAGAAGCTACCAAGTGGCAGTTGTACCAAATGCAAAAATTGACAACATACCATGCAGGGATGATCAGTAGTTCAGCAGTCACTAGGTCACTGGTGATGAGTGTGACATTCAACCTAGAATGCAGTGGGACACTCCTGCTGGCCCTTTTGGGAGGTGACAAGCGCCAACTGACCCAGAAAAACTAGCAGTATAAAAACTGATTAATAGTAAGTAGTAAGAGTCCTCAAAAACCCCAGTCATGGAGGGTAAGAAAAATTTAATGGTACAAAGTGGTGTCCTATGCCTCACGGATGTCAAGAAGATAGGCTATTTCTGAAGGATGACACTGTGTCTATCAGATGCGGTTTTCAAGCTAAATAGTCGGCTGTGCACAGTCCCTCCCTCCTGGGGAAAGGAATCATGGTGCACAGGTGTGTCATGAAACCCCATGTCCCACTGCCTATGAAGCACTTCAAATGTTCACACTTCAGGCATATGTCATCATGCTGCACGACAGACCCAAGATGCAGCAATTGTGGATGATCACTCCGCAAAGGCAGTCCTCGTGAACATTCAGAATTTGTGTATAACTGCGAGGATCATCACCTCCACGGTCGCCAGTTGGGCCAGTTTTCAAGAAAGAACAGAAGATCCACGAATTCAAATCTATCGACTGTGTGTTGGATACTGATGCATGGAACGAAAATGAACATCTACATCCTGTGGATATGATTAGCAATTACACTAACATCTCGACCTTTGCCCCTCCTACCTTAACCCTCCCAAACATAGATCTATCACCCTCCTCTCCTGTGGTTCCTGTGATATGTTCTTTAGAAGCTACTTTCCACACCCAGCCAGGGTCCACCGGTGAGGGCTCTCCCGAAATTACTGAACGAGCAACCCCCCCACCAATCCCCCCACCCCCAAATGGATGCCTGACACTCAAGTATCTGAAGGAGCCACAGCCTCTGGGTCCTAGCACTCAGTGCAGATTGCTCTTGAATGAATCTTTCCTGCCAAAGTGTGAGGCAGGAGGAGGCAGGAAGAGGCCGACAGGATGGTGATAATCAAGAAGAATTGGGACAGCTTCTCTGGTGCCCATAAAGGAGCCAGATCTCCGCATGCAGTCAGATTCTGCAGTAATCCTGTGGTCTGACAAACACTTATGGCCCCTTCACAGCTAACCTGACCACGAGTCACGTGATTATTTAATTGAACTGTAATTGGTACTGCAATCACCTACCTAAACTTCAATACCTTCTTTCCTCTTTCACACTTTGCATTGCTCTCCACGAACCACACTTCATTGATGACCATTCTTCAATACACCGTAGCTATTTCGCGTCCAGTCAGAACCATGCTGGTCCCGAAGAAGCATCTGGAGGGATCCATACAATGGTTCATAAAGACGTCTTCAGGGAATGGATTTCCCTTCATACATCACTGGAGGTAATAGTGCGGATGTCCCCCTCAGCAATTACTGTTTGCAGCATTTACATACCTTCGAATTGACCTGCTTCTCAGAGACCATGATCTGTCTCCTCAGTTGTGGTTCTCCTACCCACTTCATTTCCTCCTATGGGACCTTTCCAGTAAGTCATTTAATTATCTCTTCCCCAGTCTTTTGCCTTTGCTACATTGGTCACCACATGACAAGTCTACGCAGTAGTGACCACTTTCTGGTGATTCTGTCGTTTCCTTCCCACCACCAGACAGAGCCAACTGGCCTTTTTATGCCTCTGCTGTTACATTCCCCACCTCTCTGTTGGCCTGTATTGATGAAGTTGTGCAATGTGCCAGACATGATCGTCCATACCACTGGAAATAAGATTCCCTTCCTATTGATCCCCTCTGTCGCTGGTGCTTTTGGGGGGGGGGGGGCACCATAGACATTGCAACAGCTATCCGGGATTGCCAGTGAGCGCTGCAACAATTGAAACGACATCCTTCGCAGATCAACCTGATCACTTAAGCGACTTCATACTAAGGCTCGCCATTTAATCAAACATAGTACGAAGAGAAACTGGAAGTGCTATGTCCCCTCTCTGGTGATATATGCCTCTTCGTATCAATTGTGGATCAAGCTAGGTGGTCTTATGGATTGCCAATGGTCAACAGCTGTTCTAGGTCTTGTCTCGCAGGGTAGTCTTCGTATAGATTCCTGCCGAACACCTTGTGATTCACTGTGTCTTCACCGTTCCGTTACTATCTGGCTACCTTTCTACTGTAGAAGCAGCGCTTTCAGGGCATCCCCATTCCCTCCAAGGTCTATCTCTTCATGAACCCTTCACTGATATACTTTATGCATGTCTGAAAACGTATACGTTGTCACAGGAATTTCATGTGAAGCTCATCTGTTTGGCGCATGAGATTTCAGTGGAAGATAAGCTCATTAACTATGTTTAAAGTTTGTGTGGGGGCAATGGTTGCAGGTATATCACCTAGATGATCACGTGACTGAAGAGCTGTAGTAAGGCAGCTTACAAAGGTTTAATTAGTAATGAACCACTTCACATTTTCTCCAAGAACAGCTTCCGCAAACTTAATGATTTTCGACAAAGAATAATGGCTCTTTCCAGGAAGTGTCCCCATCAGTTTGAATTCAGACCAAGTATTGGGTGAAGTATTCCGCTCCCATACGCCTGGCTAGTCTCTTCTCACAACATAGCCACATATATTGTGGAATTCTCTCTGCATTGTAACAGTCTTTCACATCTGAAGCGACTGCTGGGACCTTGTGGCCACCACAGAAGAAAGTTTAATTTGCTTCATGTGCAAATCTTCCGCTATGGTGTCACTCCAAACAGGGGCTCTCCCACTGGCGCCACCCAGCCATAGCAATGGTTACCTGGCCAGTGAACCATGACCCGGAATCCCCTTACACCAGCCATGATGGGCACATACTACTTCGCTTTTTGAATTGATAACTTTATCAAAGAAACAATCTTCACCATATGGTCGACTTAAAAATTCAATACGCGTGGTCAGGAAATTACCAACGAGAACTTACCTGACGACACCCTCCTACCCCCCCCCCCCCGCCCCTCCCCCATACACACAAACGGAATCGCTGCCATAATGGGTTTTGGGCGTAGTACATCTGCAAGAAGCGAAGGGTGCAGAGAGAGGAAAGCACAAGAGGTAGAAAATACGCAACTTTCTCTGCCGTATCTGCTCTTCTGACCAGTTTGGAAAAGGAGTACAAACTCAGAGCCAAGAAGGGGGCCATGGCAGAGAAGAAGAAAAGATAGGAGGATCGACTTGCAACGCGGAAAGGGCAGCAGTGCTGCGAAGGCTGGGGCCCCGCCGTGGCCAAGCACCTACTACTTCCTACCAGCAACCTTCATAAACTGACAGTGTTTTTTTCGGGCATGACAACATATTCATCAAGTTGATATTCTTGACAGGTTGAATCCCTGTTACAACAAATACAACAGTGTATTTTGCCTGTGGGGAATCACGCCTCATTGATTATCGGTATTAATTCAGACTACAATGAAGTTTAATCATTTAATACGCCTTATGTGAAAATCATCTCCACGAAGTTTGATAAACACTATACTGGAGCTACATCGTTGTCACACCTTACATTTCCGTCACTTTATTTTCACTTTTTCTGTAGAGGCTGCCAACCCGATGCAGCACCTCAGTCAACCTTCATTAATCAATATATTTCTACTCGAGCATCTGATTTTCCTTTACCTTAATGTTCGTATTCAACAGTGAGCCGAGTAGCGTCAGACGAAGAGCAGTGGCTTGTTTTAATGTAGCTGCTTGTCTCTTTACACACATACATGGAGTAACCTACAAGTAATTTCCAGAATTATCTGAGTAACCTAGCATTAGTTACGGTTTGTTGTTAGTAGACCGCAGTGAATAAGACTACAGTGGCTGCTTCTCCCTGTTAATGCGTAACTTTTTCTACACTCCTGGAGGCTCTTCTTCATAATGTGACTAGCGACGCAGCTGGGCTTTGCTTGGGAGCATGAAGTGTCTGCGGCCACAAGACATGACTAGTGTAGTTGATTTGTTTGGGGTCACGAATAAAATGCAGAGAACAACGTTAAGTAAGTGAATATCGTCACTTTAATGTGACAAACTACTGCGTGCCACGAAAATTGTCTGAAGGCATGAATGTCATTTGTTCCATATTGAATATTGGAGAGGCCTCTTATGACAATGACAGTGGTACACCGTGATCTAAGTAGTGAATATTTGCGTGTGCGTGTACTTTCTACGTATGCAGCTCGTGTTACAGCACTCTTCTTGTAAAGCTTAACACACACTTGTGCATTGTTGAGACTGATTGCCACTGCTCTTCGTCGTTGAGTCTTTATGGTTTCTTCGCTGTGCCACAAAAATAAGCGTATCCACGTGTAAGTTTGATTCAAGAAAAGCAGAAAGCTGAAAGCTGAGTTATCTGATGCGCTGCTGGAAGAACATATGGTACGTTAACAAAGCGAAGTTGCTGAGGTATTTTCTTGGAAAGCGTTTTACTTAAAGCATAAAAATAAAACACCAAATGCTTCAAGATTGGGATCGTTTTCGCTAGGCAGTTAGTCTGGAACGATCTGAATTAGATGTCACTTAGGTGACTTGCATGTCCCTAACCAGTTACTAAAACGGTAAAAAGGGGGCTGCTGCCCGACGTTGAAATAAAACCACGTTTCATTTCTGGTGAATCTGATGATCTTTGAGAGGTGAATGATACGTTAAAAGGCACACTGAAAAAAAGACTTGTGCGTGATACGATCCTGGAGCCTTTCGGTTTCAAGCCAAATGCTCTACCAGTAGACCACGAAACCACATAGTTTGTTAACGCTTTCTGACGTTTAGGCACTGTTGTTCGTTGGGTGGCAATGGGATCGTTTCCACAACTTTTATTCATCACAATTCAGACAATTTGTACGAAACTGTTTATAAATTATATACAAAAACCTTCCTCGCGGATCATTGACTCCATTAGTGATAACCGGATCAAAATGCTTACAGTAGTTCCTAAGATAAGCCTGCACTTACCGACGAACGTTAGGAGGTAAAAAGAACCTTCTGCCAAATGCTTAAATGTTGATTGTGGAGTAGTCATGTAGACGTAGAATTGAGAAAATTAAGCTTTACATCACATGAAGTATTATCGGCACTTACGATCATCATGTGTCTTAAGTCATTTATTTATTTCCTTTAGGTTCTTCGCATACTCAATTCTTATTGTGATGCACGCTAACAATATGGTCGTTTAAATTACAATGGCAAGGTGCAAGTTTCTCGGCGCGATCAGTATTAATAAACTTTGGTCGGATCGAAATTCATTTCGTTTCTATTGTTTCTGAAAAACTCTAGTGACTTATTTACATAGCCATCTTAATAAATTACTACCTGCAACGCTTCTTTTGTTTGCTGTAACTGCCGGCCGGTGTGGCCGTGCGGTTAAAGGCGCTTCAGTCTGGAACCACGTGACCGCTACGGTCGCAGGTTCGAATCCTGCCTCGGGCATGGATGTGTGTGATGTCCTTAGTTAGGTTTAAGTAGTTCTAAGTTCTAGGGGACTTATGACCACAGATGTTGAGTCCCATAGTGCTCAGAGCCATTTGAACCATTTTTTCTGCTGTAACTACACTCCTGGAAATGGAAAAATGAACACATTGACACCGGTGTGTCAGACCCACCATACTTGCTCCGGACACTGCGAGAGGGCTGTACAAGCAATGATCACACGCACGGCACAGCGGACACACCAGGAACCGCGGTGTTGGCCGTCGAATGGCGCTAGCTGCGCAGCATTTGTGCACCGCCGCCGTCAGTGTCAACCAGTTTGCCGTGGCATACGGAGCTCCATCGCAGTCTTTAACACTGGTAGCATGCCGCGACAGCGTGGACGTGAACCGTATGTGCAGTTGACGGACTTTGAGCGAGGGCGTATAGTGGGCATGCGCGAGGCCGGGTGGACGTACCGCCGAATTGCTCAACACGTGGGGCGTGAGGTCTCCACAGTACATCGATGTTGTCGCCAGTGGTCGGCGGAAGGTGCACGTGCCCGTCGACCTGGGACCGGACCGCAGCGACGCACGGATGCACGCCAAGACCGTAGGATCCTACGCAGTGACGTAGGGGACCGCACCGCCACTTCCCAGCAAATTAGGGACACTGTTGCTCCTGGGGTATCGGCGAGGACCATTCGCAACCGTCTCCATGAAGCTGGGCTACGGTCCCGCACACCGTTAGGCCGTCTTCCGCTCACGCCCCAACATCGTGCAGCCCGCCTCCAGTGGTGTCGCGACAGGCGTGAATGGAGGGACGAATGGAGACGTGTCGTCTTCAGCGATGAGAGTCGCTTCTGCCTTGGTGCCAATGATGGTCGTATGCGTGTTTGGCGCCGTGCAGGTGAGCGCCACAATCAGGACTGCATACGACCGAGGCACACAGGGCCAACACCCGGCATCATGGTGTGGGGAGCGATCTCCTACACTGGCCGTACACC
This sequence comes from Schistocerca cancellata, assembly GCF_023864275.1. NCBI lineage: Eukaryota > Metazoa > Arthropoda > Insecta > Orthoptera > Acrididae > Schistocerca > Schistocerca cancellata. The sequence continues at coordinate 827,029,204 of NC_064626.1, forward strand.
ACTGGTGATCGTCGAGGGGACACAATAGTGCACGGTACATCCAAACCGTCATCGAACCCATCGTTGTACCATTCCTAGACCGGCAAGGGAACTTGCTGTTCCAACAGGACAATGCACGTCCGCATGTATCCCGTGCCACCCAACGTGCTCTAGAAGGTGTAAGTCAACTACCCTGGCCAGCAAGATCTCCGGATCTGTCCCCCATTGAGCATGTTTGGGACTGGATGAAGCGTCGTCTCACGCGGTCTGCACGTCCAGCACGAACGCTGGTCCAACTGAGGCGCCAGGTGGAAATGGCATGGCAAGCCGTTCCACAGGACTACATCTAGCATCTGTACGATCGTCTCCATGGGAGAATAGCAGCCTGCATTGCTGCGTAAGGTGGATATACACTACTAGTGCCGACATTGTGCATGCTCTGTTGCCTGTGTCTATGTGCCTGTGGTTCTGTCAGTGTGATCATGTGATGTATCTGACCCCAGGAATGTGTCAATAAAGTATCCCCTTCCTGGGACAATGAATTCACGGTGTTCTTATTTCAATTTCCAGAAGTGTAGTAGTGCTTTATTCTCCTTGAGTACTATATTTGTCTGAGATCATTTAACTCTTGTGAAAATTTGCATTGTGTCTGGTTTGTGTGTGTTTCTCGATTAGTCTATTTTATTACCTATTTCACCTTTATTGTAATTATTTAACTATGTCATGTCCAATTTTAGTTTTAACAATTACTTATTTACTGTTATTCTTATTTGCTTTAGGTGCAACGTTACGTTTTAGGCCCTTGTTTAGAAGGTTTTGCTCAGCATCATTGAAATTTATAGATGCTGAATTGGTAATTTTATCAAAGAAATAATCTTCACGAGATGATGGAATTTAAAAAACAAAATGCACCTCCAAAATTTCATAGAACTACTGTAATTTGAGAGGATATAAGTAATAATTGAAAGAAAATCCTTAATTTGCCATTAACAACATCTTTAGACCTAAATAATTAAATGTCTAACAGTATAAAATTATTTGTCCTGTGAAGTATCTTTTTACAGTAACTCCAGAAGTTTGTTGATCTGTACACACATCATGCTCTTTGGCACATCGAATCAGCAACCAATGTAAACAAATGTATCCGCCATCTTATTTAGTTCAGTCCAGTATGCAGTATCGATTGTAAAAGGAGCTCTAACATTTATCTTATGTGGCGAAGGGCTTCTCATTAAGTAAGTACAATGTATAGAGAACATGTAAGTATGAAAATATGTAATCACAAGAATTTTGTTATATTTTAGGACACAAATGCAAAACTCGCAGAAAAGTCAACGCTACCATCTGATGATGGGATCAAGCCCGAAACTCCAAATGGTACACTATTTCAAAAGAACTTATGGCCTCTGCATTATTTATCGTCTTATTCTCTAACCAAAATGTGTGGAATATGTATCTTTGCTTCATTTATACTGTTTTCGCAGAGATAACTGATTTTGGCTGACAGTTACCCCATATAAACCATGCAGTACCTCTGAAGGTTCCTTTTTCGGTTTCCTCATCAGCAGAAGCCAGTAATGTAATGATAAAAGAAACACACACACACACGCACACACGATCTTAAACTAGTCATTTTGTATCTGAAAAATTATGACAGAAAATTTTTAGGAATTGTTGAGTATCATCCCTGACATCTCCTGGGTGGAATAAACTTTATTCACTGAAGCCATAACGTTATTTGATTTGTGGGAGGGTACGCTCACTTCCTTGAGTTGGGTCAAGCTATCGATTGCGGGGGGGCGATGGGTGCGGCGCGACCATCGGAAACGAGCAGGCTGTGGGAGGGGGAGAGGGAGGGGAGGGGATGGCGAGAAAGAAAGGGAGGTAGGGGGAGCGCGGCAGGACTGTCACCAGCTAGTGCGACAACTGTCTTATTCTGTAACAAATGTTTCCTTGGACTGGCTGCCAGAGATTCACTTTAGGTGCACTGCGAAGAAAGAGACGCATTATTTCTCCAAGCTGCGAATTAATTTTAATGTTTATCTGATCAAAAAGCGAGGAGTAAACAGTAAGTTAACTGTCAACAAAAACCCTGACTTTCTCTCCTAGGTGGAAGAGCTTTCACCTAAGGTAAGCACTGGAGGCAACGAATATACGTTCGTCTGTTATTCTTTCATTACTTGCTGCCTATATTGTGCCTCCGTGCCATCTTAGAAAATGTAATACAAATAAATTTGCCTCCGAGTTAGCATACGCAACGATGGAAGTCAGCCGCTATGTTACTTAAGCAGTTTAAAGCCGAGTAACTGAAGTTATTAAGATCGCTTGAAATATTTTTAGGGAAGTATTTTCTCAATTTCACGCAAGTTTCTTGACATCGTCACCAGTTTCCCACACTGATCAGTTCGCCAGCTTGATCTGCAGTCTCCCAATGGTATCCCACGTTCTAGCGAACTGCGTGCATGTTACAGTAACGTTCTTCCTTGAAAGCAGGCAAGAGAAGGTCGCTTGGCTCCATAAGATGCTCTTTCTCCTCCTCAGAACTTTCACGCTTCTCAGAGTATGAGATGAGAGTCAGTGCAGCTTGCAATGACGAATTACTTTTAAAGCAGAGAACAACATTCTGACCTCTTACAAGACCTTTACAATTCAGAAGCGCACAACGTAATTCCTATAATATTTTCAGTGTGGTTTTGATGTTGTAACTGCTTTATTTTCACTGATGGACGTTTTAAATTACTGACTTCTTACTATATTATTAACTTTATGTTTCTAATGGCAGTTGCTATATTCTGTTTCTAATACCTTGCTTGAGTTTTGTCTGAAGTTTCTGCGATCGGCTGCCGCGGCTGTGATTGAAAGCAGGCCACACGAGCCGTCCCTTATCAACAGGTGGTGTCGCGGAGTGCTTCATTCCAAGCTCCGATGGAAAGCCCCAAAGCGATGCTTGTAGGCATCAACAAACTATAGAAAGTTTATTAACTATTCCTGATACTCCGTGCTTCCACACGAACAACTTTTAATCAGCGTCTGTACGATATTTTATCCTTATCCAAGTTGTGTGTGTGTGTGTGTGTGTGTGTGTGTGTGTGTGTGTGTAGGGGAGGAGGAGAGATTTAGAATCATAACTGCACAAAGAAGTCGTTTCTATTTGCACCAATCGCTTTCTCCCCATCAAGAAGTGGTTCTCTTTAAAATGTATCTACAAGTAAATTGTAAGCGTATGTGAACCGTCCTTGCCGCTGTGTATGGTCGATAGTATCTTTTATCTCTAAACACCGTCAACATTGCAGCCTTTCACAATTTCCACTGTATTTCCTCTACATTTCTGCACCAAAAATTCTGCATTTTTCCCTTGGTCCAGATTTGACGTACATACATTGATCAGCCAAAATAGTTACCACTGCCCGTTGCGAAACTGAATGCCACCTAATGCACATGGCCAGAAATGCGTTCCGAAAGACGTACATTCACTTTGAAATGGAAATAAAAGATCTCTAACGCAAGTTTAGTTACTTAAAGTACATATGATAACACATCAGGCACTGTATTGCACAGGTATGTCGAATTACTCGTAAATATCCTGTATAAAGGTGGGGGCCATACAGGACAGCCGAGCAAGGGCAGCCGTGAGTCCTCTGGACCACAGCACGTGAGGGGTGTCCTCCAACCCCTCAGGTGATCAATGAGGTAGCATATCAGGAAGTTTAAGATAACGCCACAAAGCAGCCAAATTTGGGCTGTCTAGCAGGATGTGAGCCACCTTTAGGCAGGCACCACACTGGCAGTAAGGTGGGTTCTCATGTCAGAATGTGGTCGTGGGTCAGACAAATATGTCGAGTGGATAGACAAAGGACAGTAGATTCCCTGCAATAAGTGCAAAGGGATGTCTGCCCCACAGTTGCGGTCGTCTTTATTGCCTTCAGGGTTATTTTAGGTAATTCACGGTGGGCCAGCCCAAGTTCCAGATCTCCAAAAAATTGATGGCGGAGACTCAACTGAAGATCTAATTTTGGGACCCCCATGTAAAACTGGCATCCTTGTAACCAACTACGCCAACAGATTTGCACCTTAATTCCCTGAGATCGCTCCATGTTCAGGGGTATAAACAAGGATGACCAGCTTTCCAGCTTGATGGCTGTCAGAAAAATTCCTGTAGAGTCGTGACTAATGTGTGACGAGAGTAGCATGGTCTATAACTCAAGGCTGTTCAGGGAGTCGCTGCATGGCTAAGGCCTCGTTTGGTGGCCAATTCTACAGTGAAGGCACCACACATTCAGCAACGAGAGAGTGGTTCACTGCACCGCGTGCGCGTGTGGTGGGCATATGTGATTGCTCCTTGAGTAAGAGGTGACAATGGTGAAGTCTGAGTTCAGAGCAGACACTTTAGTCTACCTGCATTTGTGATCCCTGTTCTTGGTCTCTGTTGTGGAAAGTGTCTTCCTATTAGGAGAAAAGGCACAGTATTCATGATGTAAAAATGCCTTTAACCATGTTTGGACTATTGTGCGGAGTTAGTCACCGGAATAGTGCCAGACTGACAAGCAAGCAATGCACATGACTGGTCCAGGGATGCCCTTTAAATCAAAATTGACCCACTCCTCGTTTTGGAGATGGCTGCAGCTTCCCTAAACTTGTCCTCTGTATTCTCTACAAAGAATAAAATCTTTGTGGCCAAAAAGGCATAACCATCTGTCCATGTATTCCTCCCACGTCATAGCCAGAGAAGGAAATATTTTCGGGTCGTATTTGCTTCTGAAGGGACAGCTGAGGCCGTACGACCGGCTAGAGAAACCATCCGCCATGGTGCCACTCATTCTGATCAGCTGCTCTCCCCGTGGGCCTCACACAGTCTCAGGAATAGTTATCTGGCAAATAGTACATTGCTCAGATTTAGCGTGCCCCAGTCACGATGGGTATGTACTCCTCAGCATACATGAGGCGGTTTCAGCTGAGTCACCAACAGTGCGATCCCTGTGTGGTTAGGGAACTACCACCATGCTGGTACTTAAAGTAGGAAAGTAGTGTTGCGAAGGGTGGGGCCCCGTGGTAGCCAAGAAAATACAAGAGTTGTGAGCCTTCTGGGCGCTATGAAAGCCCTGAACGACTCTCTAAGATCCATCTCAGGTTCAGTAACGCGTGTTAAAGTTTTTTGATGTATGTTATCGTATATTTAAAGAATAGGAGCAAGTAAATAGATTCGTTCATCCTTTTTTATTGAAAGACTCACTGTACCATACTTACTGATAACCACAATAATTTCGAATACATTCAGAAACAGTTTTTTTACAGATACGACCCTGCAAGTTCTCCTTGGCGGCGAATTTTCAACAAAAACCTAGAAATGTCTACCACTGTGACAGTACCAATAATGTTTTCAGCACTCATGAAAATTATCTAAAAATAAAATGACAGTATATTGAAAATGTGAGTGGCGTGAAAAGAAAATATTTTGTGAACATCCAAAGCACGTCGACAGTGAGACGTTTGAGTTACAAGAAGGCTGTTGCAAGGCACGTACACCATAAAGCGCCCTTCCTGCTGTCTTCTGCAGGAGGCGGTGCCACCTGCCCGGAAGCCTTCTCCGTGCGTCTCATAAATCATACAACGTCAATCGTTTTGTGGCCCGGTCATGTCCACCACGGACTTCTTATTTCTCCAACTCAAGCAGTAGTGTTACATACATAGAGATCCATAGCGTCAGATACATATACAACCCCAATGTGTTAAGTTTCAAGATCTGTCGAGCAGTTGAAAGTTCTCGTCTAGACCAAACACTGCAATTTCCATTTTTCAGCGGCAATAGGGACATCTTCGCATAAGCCATATATATTCCACCATGGCGCCATTAAATATTGGTCTTTCATCGTATATATGTCGTAGCCCTCGACATGGGAAACCTCCAGCGGGTTCAAATCCTCGGGCAACTTTGACATTGCCAAATCATTCAGGAGGGAAACCTGTCTGGGAGTGTTTCCTCTGCTTGTGCCAGCATTTCCTTTGTTACGAACGCGACGTCGACCGAGCAGTAAACTGTCATGTTCACTTCATATCGCTGTAGAAGCCTTTTTCTTCGTCTCCCAGCATTCAGCCAGATTTCAGGGAAGCGGGACACAACTGCATTCCAAATTAAGTGTGAGGCACATTCCACTGAAACATAAAACTAGCTGTCCGCAGGGTAAGATTAAGATTCCAATGTTCCGCCGTCTCTAGGGAGTCTATCTCTCTATCTCTCTATCTCTCTATCTCTCTATCTCTATCTCTCTATCTATCTCTATCTCTCTATCTATCTCTATCTCTCTATCTATCTCTATCTCTCTATCTATATCTATCTCTATCTCTATCTCTATCTCTATCTCTATCTCTATCTCTATCTCTATCTCTATCTATCTATATCTCTATCTATCTCTCTCTATCTATCTATCACATTCTTTCAATTATTTTCCCCACTTTTTATGGCGTGATTGTGTTGCAATGGTATTTAATACACTGAGTTACAGCACCTCTGCATGCAAATTCCGTACGATGGTGGAATGGTCCCATTTTATCAGATCTGCCATTGAGGAGTAATGCGTTTAAACGCATCAAACCCCGAAGATCGTCCTGGACGTGAAGAGTCACTAACGTCAAAACCATCGTCTTCAAAACGAGGAAACTATTTCCTTATTTCCTTCCCGTGCTCTGTCCAATGGTAAATGTTTCTGCCTGCCCCCGCTGCTGTCACCTCTATTGAAAAACGGAAGACTACGTCGGAAATGTTCCAATTTCCCTGTTTGGCACACCATTTCCTAGCGTCCACAGCTCCACTGTCTCCATATGGCAAAATGACAGTACGTAGACTCACAGCAACAGTGAACTAAATCCATAGCAACCGGAATACCAACATGCAAAACAAACGCTACGAAATTATGCACCAACCTAATATAATAAGGTATGAATAATCAGTCCTGGGCCTCGTTACATGCTTGATAAGTTCGCAGCGATGACCGTCCAACCTTACCTGGCACCGAGTTGATAAAATTCATATCGTGAAAGGCTCAACCATTCAATCCGCTATATTCTAGTGCTAACTGGACTAATGTACACGGCAATCGTTGACATGACCTCAAAGAAAATGTAGGGCTATTAATTTAGGCGAAAGCGCTCACAGCACAAGTCCTGCTTCACTTATCTGATGTTCGTCAAAGTCGACAGTTAGCTGTGTCACTCTTCCTTCCCCTTCACCTCTCTTGCTACAGCGATGATTGCAACTCTTTGGTGAGCACGCAATTGACAACGTATACTTCGTCTTCTGTGTCGCTAGTCCTGTCTGTGTATGGCACGTGGACCTCCTCAGGGGCGCAGCCATAAAGTTCCGCTCTCGGTACTGGCCAGCGCCGTCAGTCTTATTACTGCAACCTCTGGGAACGCTTGGGTGACCACTGTTCAGTGCCGCTGGAACGTTGTTTATCGGAGGGAACGGAAGTCTTAGCGTAACCGACAGGTGCGAGGAAGTACAAATATCGACGTTTAAAGACTTTAAACAAGAATGAAAATCTCAAGCAATATTACGAGCCGACGGAGAAGGACGCCTGTTAATAAAGTCACTAGTGGGCATCTCTGGGGAACCTGCCGCACCACAGTTTTATAAAGCTTGCCAGCAAGTCTGTCAGATGGACCTTTGTATGTCTAGCAGTTCCTAGTATCAACGCGGTCTCAGATCTGAATAAAATACTCCCAGCCGAATAGGTGTACCTTAAGGCAGGAAAAATACCTAACATGGAGTTTGAATATATATTCTAGTTAGGAATTCCTATGATGTAAGAGAACACTATTTAAAACGCGCAACGGTTCACGAAAATTAAAATTTTTTCATAACATTCTACATAAACAAAGGTAGGTAAGGTAAACTTTCGCTTTGTCAAACCCGTTAAGTGACTAAGAAATGACAAACCTAATGTAAAGTATAAAGCTGTAAGTGTTGAGCGTCAGAATTGAGCTGCACTTAATACGTAATTCAAGTGAGGGCATCATGACGTGAAAATTTACACACGGCAGGCACGAATCCAACAGAACTGCTGAAAGATGAGTTACCTTGGTATGTGATAAAGAGCTAGAATGACTGAACTGGCGAATGTGTGTTGCCTTTAAGTAGACCATTGTTACCGAAGCATCTGAAGAGGCTTCGTTCGGCAGAAAGTAAGGCTTCTTATCCCAAATTGTCCAAGGTTCTTTAAATTCCAGAGGCTTGGCCCTACTACCTTGCCATATAAAGGCGGTGAAAAGCAGATAAGTCATAAATTATATGATTGCTACCATCACGGTGCCTTAAGCGCACAGGTAAGCATCCAGTCTGCAGCTTGAATTGCCCTAAGTTTACTGAAGAAAAGAAATCCCTTAAAATTATATAAGGCGCTTATCATATGCTGAAGCACAGAAGGCCATGCAGCCTCCTACCTTTAAAACCTCATACGCGTCCGCACTTATGAACCAGCTACAGTGCAAAATCTCATGCTGGCACCATCACTTGTAAGCAAAAGTGCATGTGCAGGGTTGCATCTGTAAAGTTCCGTACTTAACGCCAACTCGATTAAGGCGACTCAAGGTACCCAACATTCGCTCACTGCTGGAAAAGAAGCGAGTGGTAATAGCGTCACTCAAGTTACAACTATACCGCTCATCACATTAGGGGGACGCTGCAGTCTCAAGTTAACCAAGTATTACGAAAGAACCAAAGCTACGGAAGTAGCTAACTCAAACAGCTTCCGAAATCGACGTAGATGTGCCAGTAACAGAACCCTCCATTCCTCCTCTCTTCTACTGATTCCTTGCCAGATGTAGCAAGAAAACCCCCTTTGAAAGATAGCACTTATTTCATTGCAATTTGGGTACACGACTCTTACAGAGGAGCTACACTACTAACAAAACTTGTCTGTATGTATACAGGAGACCCACTTCAAGCCCTCAGATTCCCGAAAGTTACGAGTTTTATAGGAAGGATGACCTTATTGGTCAAACGGTCAAGGATGGAATTGCCATGTTTCTCAGTGACTCATGCCAGTTCTCGCCTGTCTCCCAGAGCACCCCGTCTACAAGCTTCAACTATCAACTCAGGTTCCGCATGCAATCAGCGTACTGTATCTGTGCCCCCTCACAAAAACGTCGCCAAAACGTTCTTGCAATCTATGTTCAAAAAATCCCCCCGACTCATCTTGTTGACGCCTAAGTACTCCATTAGCTTCCGGGCTCGTCCAGCACCTGGCCTAGAGGTGTAGTTTTACAGAATTTACTTCTATCTCAACACACTGACAAAATATATCAGCAACACTTTGGGGTCTGTCAGACCTATCCTTGTTAGCAGTGTCTGAACGATGGCAGCCAAAAAGCTTGCTTCGTAAGGTTAACTGGACTACGTCTCGCCAGACGACTGACAGATTTCAAAAGTGGGTGATCCATATGCCAGAGGTCATTCGCAAAACCATTGTTTCATCCATTCCGAAAACAGCTGCGCTGTGAAAATTCGGATGCAGTCCATCTGGAGAAAAGCTAGGAGGGCTTCAGATAGAAATAGCTAAAGCCAGGGATATTTTTAAGTATAGCAAATAGGGATTATGGCACGAGTTCCTGTGCCGTACAAACCGTTTCACATCTACAAAAGCGGAGGAATCAATTTGCAGGAATTCAGAGGGGTCGAATTGCAACACCATTCCCCCTTTGAATTATCGAACAAACGCAAGGCTGGCTGACAGTGTTTAGTATATCTGGGATTGTAAAACAGTTAAGATCCTTGGGAGTCAGGAAGGCATCTGGCCCAGACGGTATTCTTGTAAGATTATACGCTGACTACGCTACAAATATAGGACCATTCTTATCCATCATCTATCAGATCATTGGAACAGCGGGAAGTTCCACGGGACTGGAAGAAGGCCCAGGTCGTAGAAATCTATAAAAATGATAGAAAATCAGATGCACATAATTACCGGCCAATTTCAGTGACATCCATTTGTTGTAGAATCATGGAACATATTGTGTGTTCAGACACAATGACCTTTCTAGAGTGAGAAGCTCATCTGCAGAAACCAGCACGGTTTTAGGAAAAAAACGTTCATGCGAGAGACAGCTGGTCCTCTTTGTGCATGATATACAACAGGCTCTAGATACCGGCTCCCAGGCTGATGCCATATTTCTCGACTTTCGAAAGGCGTTCGAATCAGTTCCGCGCTGTCGCTTGCTCCAAGAAGTGCGCACTTACGGTCTATACGATGACATATGCGGTTGGATAGAAAGTTTTCTAACAGACAGAGCAGTATGTGGTCCTGAATGGGGAGACTTCAACAGAAACAAGCGTAACTTCAGGTCTGCCCAGGGCAGCGTAATACGTCCGCTGCTTTTTACGATTTACATAAACGATCTGGTTAATGGTATTGACAGCGGCATTAGACTGTTTGCCGATGATGCTTTAGTCTACAGGAAATTAGTATCACACGAAAGTTGTGAACAAATCAATGAGAATTTGCAGAAAAATGCGTGGTGTAATGACAGGCAGTTATCTCTCAATGTTAGTACGTGTAACCTACTGCATACAACAATGCGAAAATCCCCATTAATGTACGAGTACAAAATAAATGACCGGTCTGTGGAAGCGGTAACATTCGTCAAGTATCTGGTGTGTGACTATTCGAAATGATATCAAATGGAGTTATCAGATTACACAAGTAATGGGTAATGCGAACTCTTGATTGCGGTTTATTGGTAGAATCCTGAAGTGATGCAGTCCTTAACAAAGGAAATTGCTTAAAACACTTTAATTCGTCCAGTCTTAGAGTACTGTTCGTCTGTATGGGACCCTTACCAGTTGGGTCTCATTCAAGAGAGGAGATTCGTGACTGGTACATTTAGCAATTACGAGAGCGTTACAAACCTCATAGAAATTTTTTAAAGAGGGATACACTTGCAGATTACGACGCGCTAAACGGAAGGGACTGCTCACTCAATTCCAAAATCCGATCTTTGCCGAGGATGTAGAGCATATATTATTACCACCAACTTTCAAATTGTGCAATGATCACTATTCAAAGATAAGGGAAATTGGAGCTCGTACTGAGGCGTTCAGACAGTTTTTCCCTCGTGCGATCCGCGAGTGGAACAGAGGGGGGAAACATGACTTTGGCGCGAATTGTGCCCTCCGCCACACACCGCTTGGTGGCCAGCTGATTATATATGTAGATGTGGAATTTCTGTAGCTAATAATAGTATTTATTCCAGAACAAGTAGCCCAGAAAAATCGCAGTAAATTCTTGCAAATAAGCTCAGCCAGCAAATATTCCATTTTCTGACTACATTGTGAAGCCGCAAAGATGATGCTCGACTTTATCCCAAGCAGAAATGTTTACAGCAGTTAAAATTGTAAGTCTGGAAGTAACTGTGCTCACCTGGGACAGAAGACTTGGTATAGCACGCTACATCCCAGTTTGTGGCGAAAAGAAACTCCCCTTGAGCTTGTCAAAGAAATTTCGCATTGCGGTAGCTACGTCTACACGTGGGGGGAAGCCATCTAAGTACCATATTTAACATACATTACGCTTCCTAGGTGGGAAGACTAACGCCCCGTTAACCGTCGTCGTGTCTGGGTTCTGGAAGTCGAGTCGAGTAGGCGGTCCAGTCCACCTGAACGCTCTTATCTCAACGACCGAAAGAAACGACATGAAAATGGGAAGAACGAGTAGTTAAACAAGAAGCAACGATCAATAAAGGCCAGTATTTGACCTTGGTGTACGTCCTCCCAACCAGAGAGACAGAAGGAAAATCTTACACTAGGTCACCGACTTATGATCCACACCCACTTTCTTAGAGGACTCAGTACTTGCCAAGTCACTTGTCTATACACCATAGTTACCAAGTGCGTTTATTTCCTAAAAATACCGTAACCACTACGGTTGCCGAGTATGTGTCTGAAATACTAGTATTTACCTAAAAGATCTAGAATTGCCAAAAATTGTAATGTTTAGCCGAGCCTCTTCCTTAATTTGTTAAGAGGGCTATTTTTGTGTGGAACAGTTACGGATTCATCCATTTCTTATCAAGCGATCAGCCAATATGCACCCCGTACATGATCCGTAACTAGAAATTCAGGTTTCGGAAAACATTACATATATTATGTGTGACTGGTCGTGGTAAGCACGAGTTTGTTTATACAGTGTCCGGCATGTTAGCAGATATTTTGATTTTCCGGCCCACATACGGTGTTTCCCAATGCTCAATATCTAGGGTATGACAGCAACAATCAGTCGAAGCAAACGAAGTCAACTAAACATGGACTCAAAATGCATACCTTCAGAGCTGTGAGCACTTTCAGTAGAATCGGAGTTTCACGGTAGTGAAGAAGAAGTACTCATAGTTTTTAGGTATTCATTTTAGAGCTCGTGTTTACTAGACTTCTTTTTGCTTCGAATAATCGTTCTTACAGTATCCCTGTTCAGTTAATGCCTTTACCGTTCAATGCAAATAGTAAATCAAGGAGCAACGATGAGAAGTAGAGATCTGTGGAATAAAGTATAATGCTGCTGTTTTGCAGTCTCCGTTATTCTTCCCGAGACATTCACACTTCCTCGGAGGGATAGAGAGTTGAGAGTTGGAAAGGACATTACAAATACAGCAAGAATCTTGGTAGCTGTAGTGGAGTTTATTGTATCCCTTAACCTACGCAAGCGCAAGGGCTGTCCCATTTTCACATGATGAGTCAATGTTCGCAGGATGGAGTGATAGTATTCCCAGAAATTAAGGCTGTCTAACATGCGAGACGGTCCCTGTACTGTGATGAACAATGTTCCTCATCAACGTTAAGATCTGCTACAGCTTTAAAAGTTTATTTCCTAAAAGAAACGCACCTGGTTTTGAAACCAGTGTCCCATTTTCAAGTCCATATAAAACGTGAGCACTTAATCTAAACAGAGGTTAAAATAGTTCCTCCTCTAACCGTAACTAGAAGGTACTCTCTGATGAACTCAGTGACTTACAATTCACACGCTGTTTGAAACTGCGAAGATTCGTGAGATATTGCTACTGATTGCCCGATAAATTGCAAACGTAATCTGTTTATAGTATTCTAAACATTCCTTCTTCGAAATTAAAATAGGTTATCGATAATCTCTTCGACATGTGGCCATTTGGAACTGAACACTCAGCTGTAGAAAAAACAAAGAATTTCATAGGCGCCTTTGTAAGAAGCTAATATATTTATGATGATTCAGGATACTCTAAGGAAACCAAAATTAGGATAGCAGGGCTGTGATTTTAATCTCTTCCTCAAGAACGGAAGTACGATGTTTTATCCATGTCTTACCAATGTCGCCATATCCCTTTCCCAGAGCATATTTATTTTAGGAGGATATGTCGTAAAACTGTGACCGTATTTCAGACACCTCATCTAAGTGTATCACACGAATAGATTCTCTAGTCAGAGAAAGCAACTTAGAGTCATTTTCAACTGGAGCTGTACCTTTTATTCTCAGATGGCTGATAGTTCTCATTAAGACACACAAAATCTGCACACAAAATAGCTCTCTGAAGTCGTCTATATACTGCGGAATATGACAAACGTTCGAGATGAAAGGTTTGCGTTAGTAGTAGGTGATGGACGACGTGCAGGTGCTAGACTTTAGCTCTTTGCTATTGATGGATGAGTTACTCAGTGTAACACTGTTGGACGCGTAGTAGAAAGTGACTGGGCGTGGCACATTCATTATCTTAACGGGTACATATCTATTACGTTAGACGGGTTTGACGTACGTCGTGAAATGCTGAAATGGGAACTGGAAGCCGTAGTGAATTAATTTATTAACAGGGAGGCATTACACACACACGCTGTGCTACTGAAGTAGCAAATCACTGAATTTAACATCTGAAACATTTTTGGGTAGATAGGTCACATTTCGTTGGTCAGTGAAAATAAAAGACGAAGAATGACCACTTCAATTTGGAGTGGCATGTACACTGTTTTAAAACATGACGTGAACTCCGTGTCCTAGAATTATATTAATTCTGACCCTTGTCTGTGATAGTCTTGCTGAGCTGCGTGGTAGCGTGCTAAGATATTAAGAGTCCAGCTTTCACATTGACATAGATTTGGCAGAATAGACAGCGAATTTTGCCTGACAATACATCTATTTCTATTAGAAGGAAAAACTTTGTTTTTCCACTTTTCATTCAGGCGACTGGTTTGATGGAGCACTCCAAGCTATTGTATTCCGTGGGAGTTTATTCGTATCTTCATAACTACAACAACCTACAAGAATTTCAACTTTCTTATAGTATTAGAGCCCTTTACTGCAATTTTTACCCCCACGCTTCCTTCCGTTGGCAAATGCCTCAGGAAAGTTTAGCCTCTGAAGGCTCTTTGGCACGTAACACCATTCGTAGCCCATAGTCTGACAGCAAAACCTTACAAACCATTGAGTTGCAATAATTCGCATTAGGACCTAAGGCATTCAGTACGTATCAGCTGCAACACTCCTTTCTGCCTCTAAGACGCTGCAATATTTAGTGTTCCACGCGTTTCTTGGTAAAATAATTGAAAGTGCATGCAGTTTCATAGCATTTTTTTAAATGGCATGACAGTTTCCAGTGTAGTCTGGTTTGCTGTCTATAAAGCAGCGAAAATATTTTACAGTGAAAAATCATTCAGCCATGTCCAAGACGGTTTACGTAATGCAGATGTGACAATCGATTACAGTATGAAACTGTGCATTTCAAACTGTTGTATAATGATGGATTTTGGGAAAGAAATTGGCTGGCACGATTCCGTACCGGAATAGCACAGCCGTCATTTTTCTTTTCAGAAAATTTTGGTTAAGCAAGAATAAATTTGAGTGTTTGAAGAATACTTGCGAGTACGAGTGTAATCAGAAGCAACTAACTTGAGGACAATAACTCAGATAAATTTAATAGATCATTTTCAGCTCTGAGCCTATGCGACTTAACATCTGACGTCATCAGTCCCCTAGAACTTTGAACTACTTAAACCTAACTAACCTAAGGACATCACACATCCATGCCCGAGGCAGGATTCGAACCTGGTAAGTAAAATTTTGTCTTGAGGACCACCTTAGAAATGAGTTATTAGAAATAGCAGCGCTAATTTTAAGGTTTATATGGAGCTGGATAATTTATTGCTGTCAGTTTTAAGTAATGCGGACGTAAATGTCTAATACATTATGTCGGACAAAATCCCCTTTTCCTCCCCTTTCTGAGAGGCGAGGAGCCATTCACTAAAGGCACTGCAATTCTAACGCACGAAGGGCGACTGCTACTCTGGGGTAATCGCTGGCAGGTCGCGTCAACTCCAACGCCATGGACGTGAACAGCAGCGCGGCGCGGCACGGCTCTAGTATAAGCTGAATCGCCGCTGACGTCACACAGTGGTCGGGCAACAAGTGTCGTCCACCACAACGAGAGGCAAAAAATAAAAAAGAGCTGTGCGAACTGGGGCGTCGGCGCCGGCGCCCGGAAAGGCTCCGGTCTAGTCCCACGGCCTGCCTCAGGCGCCTTCAGCACAAACACTAGCTCGCGACCAGCTGCCACTCGCGGACTCCTATTTCTTTCTCCGACTTCGTGCTCTGAGCTCACTGAGACCTATACCAGGGGGCTATTTATACATTGTCGTGTATGCTCCGTAAGTCACTGTATAGTGACAGGCGAAGCATACGTCTCGTACAAATAATCAGACACTTTCAGTCGTCTTTCATTTCAATACGGAGCGAAGGAATTTGCACCGCCTTTGAGCACTGATCTCTTTCTTCACCCTTCAACGAGATAGACGAGAGCAGTGGATGTATGGCACGTCTAGCACTTTTAGTTTACGCATGAGATTTTCATAACTCTGCTTTCTTCAAGACAATACCGATAAAGTTCGTTAAACATCTGTCACAAATTCCCAAGGGCTAGCGCGACCTATCACGATCCTATAACCGCGTCTCTTGTTTCGTTCGATGTCTGCTTCGTGACTATTTGATAAGGCCCCCAGACAATGGAGCAGTACTCACGAAAACTTCATACTGGCCTCTTGTCTACGGTTTCCTCCTGTTCCATAATCCTTCAAAAAACCATTCTTCCATTCTCGCATCTACTACTGATTACACCTTATTTCATCTCTACTCGTAATACTACCCTTCTACACTTAAACGATGGGATGCACTCCAGACGTTTACAACTAAAATATTAAGGTGATTTTATTGGCGCTTTTAACAATATTGTTTTCATTTATCAACCTTTAAAGAGATTAAATTCATAACACGGTTAAAATAGTTTGTCCTTCCGAATGTCATTAGAATCAACCACCGTCAATACTTTCTTGTATACAATACGGCACTGTCACTGATTGTCAGTAGTGTTGACCCAGAGTCCACTCTACATCTGGCGTAACCACTTAGTTTTCCAGCTAAACGATTCTTTAGTTGTGGGTGTAGTCTAAAGGTACCTGGAATCTGTATGGGCAAATTTCTAAATCCAATGCTCCTATAAGCAAAGCACCTTTCGGGGAAGAACACTGTTCTAGTTTATGACTAGTTTCCATGTAGTCCAGAATATTAGTGTGCTATTGTTCAGTTACTACTAGAAATTTTAGGGAAATCAATAAGAATCTTTTCAATATAACGCTGATCGTAACATTTACATTACATTAACCAACTTTGCCGACAGTCCTAAATTTAAAAAAAGTACTCTCAGATACTGTGATTCCGGTTTTGTTGCTAAAGTTAAATCATACTTTTACACTTTAATACGATCGTCCAAAACTATTGTGTGCTGTTTGTGGAGGTTTTCATTTCTGTTTGTGGATCTGAGACCTATTTCACATGAATCGCATTCAGTTAAAGTCCGAACACATTTAAGTTTACGTGCCTATTTGTTAACTGCTGAAAATAATAGCCTTCTTATGAAGCTTCACCAACAGTGGATGAATTTCCTACTTTACACAGCCGCATAAATGTAAGACTACGTAGAAATCTGAACAATGTTATTCCCAAAAATAAAAAAATTCTGGATGTGAGAAGCATCTCCATCGTCGTAGAATGTTATCTTGTGATCGTAAAACCCGTGAAAACGTATTATTTCGCACAGGCAGATGCTCATTTACATTTTCATGAAAGGAACTGATTAAAAATGTATGTTAGCAAGGAATTAGCACTCAGCCAGAATGTTAACTTTTTATTACATTACAATAATACCTTTTCCCGTTTTCAATTCCAGGAGTTATTCCTTCACATAGTGTCCTTGGAAATAGATGCTTAGTATGACCCAATTTAAATGACAATTTGCGACAGTGGACCTGTTTTTCGTTTGCTTATAGTTCCATGCAGTGGATGTAACAAGTAGTTTGAAGAAAATACTGTGAACCAACTGCTTCAATTTTGCCAAGTACGTATATTGCATTATTTAATGTACGCCACAGTGGACACAACCAGGGAACAATTAATGCAACTAACCGCTCCAAAAATACAGCTATATGTTGTACTAACGTACAACGCGAAGATATCCATACACCGGGCGACTAGATGGTTGGAAGATTCACTGACACCGTGCAATAGTCTAAAACTGATGAAGCAGAACTACACTGCTGACCATTAAAACTTCAACAGAAGGCGTGACTTATAAACGTTCTCTTGGTATGAAAGGTATTACAAGGGCGGTTCAATGATGCGCCATTTTTTTCGGCCTATTTCGGTTGAAAAAATGCGGAATTTGCTGTAGAACATCGAATACTCCCATTTCAGGTCTTGTTTGGTGAAGTTCCGGTAGGTGGCGACGCTATACGTAGCCTTCAAAAGAGCGTTTGTAACGGATGTTCGTTCCAGGCAGAGAGCTGTCGTTGAGTTTCTTTTGGCGGAAAATCAGATCATCGCAGATATTAGTAGGCGATTGCAGAATGTCTACTGAGACTTGGCAGTGATCAAAACCACTTAGTCGATGGGCGAGGCGTCTTTCATCGCAACAAGGTCGCACAACCTGTCCTATCTCCTGTGTGCCGCTCAGCCGCACAAAGCTGCGATTCCTGCAGTGTTGGAACGTGAAGACACTCATTCGAGTTGATCATCGACTCTTAAGTCCGCTCCCGGTAGCTGAGTGGTCAGCGCGACAGAATGTCAATCCTAAGGGCCCAGGTTTGATTCCCGGCTGGGTCGCAGATTTTCTCCGCTCGGGGACTGGATGTTGTCCTAATCATTTCATCCTCATTGACGAGCAAGTAGCCGAAATGGCGTCAAATCTAAAGACTTGCACCCGGCGAACGGTCTACCAGACGGGAGGCCCTAGTCACATGACATTTACAGTTATCTGACGTATCACACACACCTCGCTGCTCA
This sequence comes from Schistocerca cancellata, assembly GCF_023864275.1. Lineage (NCBI taxonomy): Eukaryota > Metazoa > Arthropoda > Insecta > Orthoptera > Acrididae > Schistocerca > Schistocerca cancellata. Next base: position 827,047,518 of record NC_064626.1, read on the forward strand.
ATTGGGCGACTGTTGATGGTACTGACACTCACCAGCTAGAGTACCCCAAGATGTGTGTCCGGTGGGTACCTCGCCGCCTAACAAGACCATAAAGAGCAACGAATGGCCATCTGTGTGGAGTTTCTTACGAGTTACGAGACTTATCGTGGCAATTTTTTTGTCTAACATCGTCACAGGCGATGAAACATGGGTTCATAACTTCGAACTGGAAACAAAACGGCAATCCATTGCGTGGCGCCACACCACCTCTCCGAAGAGAAAGCTGAAAGCCGCACTTTCAGCCGGTAAAGACATGGCGACCGTCTCCTTGGACTCTGAACGGGTTGTTGTGTTTGAAGTCCAGCCTCATGGCGCAACGATAAACTCCGAAGTGTATTGTGCTATGCTAGGGAAATTGAAGAAACTATTTCTCCATGGAAATGCAAACCAATTTCATGACAACGCAAGGCGTCACAAGCCTGAACACCCGAGAGGAGTCCACATAACTTCATTGGACTGTTGTTCCTCATCCATCCTAAAGCTCTCGCTTCTTCCAGCTTCCATCCGTTTGGCCCAATGAAGGATGCACTTCACTGGAAGCAGTATGTGGATGATGAGGTTATTGTGCAACACGATGTTGGCTCCAACGTCGGCCAGTAGAGCGGTAGCATATGCGCATACAGGCCCTCCCAGTGAGGTTGTAAGTAGGCTGTTTAGGTTTTTATGTTGGTAACGACACGTAGCGCTCTGTATGAAAATCGGTGATTGCGCTGTGGCTCGTTGTTTGAATATTCGGTTGTGTAGTGATGAGCAGCTGGATGTGAACAGCGGGTAGTGTTGCAGTGAGCCACCAGCAGTGGTGGATGTGGGGAGAAATGCCAGAGTTAAGCGGACGATCTGGACGCGTGTCCATCAGAAAAACGAAACTTGTTTAATTGGAGATTATATATATATATATATATATATATATATATATATATATATATATATATATATATATATATATATATACTCTAGTACCTCCACGTACAATGACTACAGTGAGCCAACCATTACCATGATCAAAAGTATCATTAATGTCGATACTAAAATTAAGTCTACAACCACAGAAAACACAAGGTCCGTCGACAAGTGCAGTAGCAGCAACACTTAACTGGAATGCGGTTCTTCTTGTCTCCCGCTGTTGTGGCGAACTATGTTCTCAATGGTTTTATAAACTGTGTGCTTAGAACGGCGACGAAATCTCCTGTAAGGCATCGTGGCGGCGTTCAGTGCAGTTGCCTGTGCAGGAGCAGCGCGAATGAGCCTCTGCGCGGCTTTCGCTCGCTTATATAGTATTTGCTGTAGCTTGGACTTAGAACGAAGTATACAAAAACAGACAGTGTATAAAACGATCGAGAACATCGAGTTCGCCACAACAGCTGTAGACAAGAAGAACCGCAAACCAGTTAAGAGTGTTGCTGCTACTGCACTTGTCGACGGACCTTGTGTTTTCTGTGGTTGTGGACTTAATTTCAGTATTGACATTAATGATACTTTTTCTCATGGTAATGGTTGGCTCACTGTAGCCATTGTACGTGGAGGTACAGGAGTGCCTAACGTACCTGGACTTTAAAGCTTCGTTGATAGAGACATTATTGCCTATCGTACCTACCATATGGCAGAACTTGCAAATAAAGACTTTGGTAAATCAGCTTATATGTCTACTTCAGCATTGTCTGTATACTCGTAATAAGAGAAAAATATCTGTAAATGAGTGTATTCATTTGGGTTAAAGGTAAAGGAGTATGTGAATATGTGAAGTTTGTTGGTGACTGTACTTTGTATTTTCATATATATATATATATATATATATATATATATATATATATATATATATATATATAAGTAAATACATTGTTCTATAACAAAATCTCATTTGCAAACTATGCCTATTAGTAGTTAGTGCCTTCAGTGGTTAGAATCTTATTTAGCTGGCAGTATTGGCGCTCGCTGTATTGCAGTAGTTCGAGTAACGAAGATTTTTGTGATTCACGAAAGGGATAGGTTATTTTTAGTCTGTCATTCTTTTGTAGGGATTACTGAGAGTCAGATTGCGTTGCGCTAAAAATAGTGTCAGTTCAGTGATGACCAGAATAAGTAAAGAGAAAACTGAATACGTTGAGTTTTGCTCAGCTGTTTGAAAATCAAATAACGAAGAAGTTTACCAGCAGTGTCATTCATAATTTTTCAAGGGGGTCGTTTCAAGGTGGCTTAAGGCCGTCACATTGAATCTAGATTATCTTTAATAGAACGAACCAGCTTTCAGAAAATAAAAATTGTTGCATTACTTGTTAAACTCCCCCTCATACATGCTTGCATATGTGCATGATTAGCTTTTCAGTGCAACATGAATTAGGTAAGAGTAATGCTATATGCATTCCGTATGTAAGGAAATATTACACAGTAAGTTTATGATTCAGAAATCGTGTTATGTATCGTGTGAGAAGAAACTTCGACCAGTATATTCCAGCATTCAACAGTGAGATTCCATCAAGACTGATTAATCGGTCGGCGACGTTCCTGCTCCCATTGGTCAGGAACTCGGGATCCCACGACTGACATGCGAATATGGAGGAACACATTAAGGAGGGAGGGCATGGAGAGTTTTTTTTTTTTTGTGGTTTTAGGGCGCACAACTTCAATGGTCATTAGCGCCCTGACTACTCTAAGAATGCACCGCGAGGCACAAGTTGACAACAACAACTAAAAGGGAAAACACGATAAAAGAGACTGACAGGCATAGGATTAAAAAACAACATCATCAAATGTCCTTAGCGAGGTTCGTCAAACTGATAAAACAAAGAACACGAGCAGCTGCTCGTGGGTCATCCGCTAAAATTGCATCGAAAGTATTAGGCAGTTTAAGATCGAGGCGCAGTTGGTTAAGATCTGGACAGGACATTAAAATGTGTCTAACCGTCAGCAAGTGCCCACATGGGCAGAACGGCGCAGGCGCAGCCGTCAGCAGATGGCGATGGCTGAACCGGCAGTGTCCAATTCGTAACCTTGCTAAAACGACCTCCTCCCGCCGAGAAGGGCGTGAGGAGGACGTCCAAGCCACGGGAAGAGGTTTTAAGGCCCGAAGCTTGTTGTCGGTAAGTGCAGCCCAATCGGCATGCCACAGCGACACAACGCGCCGACAAATGACCCTGCTAAAATCGGACGAAGGGACACAACAAGAAGCTGTCCGAGGCTGGAGGACCGCAGCCTTGGCCGCGGCATCTGCAGCTTCGTTCCCAGGGATACCGACATGGCCAGGAACCCACATAAAGCTAACCGGCGGACCGACGTCCACCAGCCGCTGAAGAGAGCGTTGGATCCGGTGTACGAAAGGGTGAACCGGGTACGGATCACTGAGGCTCTGGATGGCGCTCAGAGAATCTGAGCAGATGACATAAGCAGAATGTCGGTGGCGGCAGATGTAAAGAACAGCCTGGTAGAGGGCAAAGAGCTCAGCTGTGAAGACCGAACAATGGTCATGGAGCCGGTATTTGAAACTTTGTGCCCTGACAATAAAGGAACACCCGACCCCGTCATTGGTCTTAGAGCCATCTGTATAAATGAAAGTCATGTTGATGAACTTCGAACGAAGTTCCAAAAAACGGGAGTGGTAGACCGAACCGGGGGTGACCTCTTTTGGGAGCGAGCTGAGGTCAAGGTGAACGCGGACCTGAGCCTGGAGCCAAGGTGGCGTGCGGCTCTCGCCCACTCGAAAGGTTGCAGGGAGTGAAAAATTAAGGTGTTGAAGGAGGCGACGAAAGCGAACTCCAGGGGGTAGCAGGGCAGAGACATACAACCCGTATTGAAGGTCAAGAGAGTCGTCAAAAAAGGAACGATAAGACGGATGGTCGGGCATTGACAGTAGCCGACAGGCATACCGACAAAGCAGTATATTGCGCCGGTAAGTGAGTGGCAATTCGCCAGCGTCAGCATGAAGACTCTCTACGGGACTGGTATAAAATGCTCCGATCGCAAGTCGTAAACCCCGATGTTGTATGGAGTTGAGGCGGCGTAAGATGGATGGCCGTGCAGAGGAGTATACGAAGCTCCCATAATCCAGCTTGGAGCGGACGATCGACCGATATAGACGAAGTAGGACGGTTCGATCCGCTCCCCACGACATACCACTGAGAACACGGAGGACATTTAAAGAACGGGTACAACGGGCGGCCAAATATGACACATGTGGAGACCAGCTAAGTTTCCTGTCAAAGGTAAGGCCTAAAAATTTGGTGGTCTCCACGATTGGGAGAGCAACGGGACCAAGTCGTAAGGACGGTGGGAGAAACTCTTTGTAGCGCCAGAAGTTAATACAGACCGTCTTCTCGGCAGAAAAACGGAAGCCATTGGCGACACTCCAGGAGTAAAGACGGTCAAGAGAACGCTGAAGACAGCGCTCCAGGACACGTGTACACTGCGCGCTGCAATAGATGGTAAAATCGTCCACGAAAAGGGAGCCTGATACATCAGCTGGGAGGCAATCCATTATTGGATTGATCGCGATGGCGAACAGAGCGACGCTCAAAACTGAGCCCTGTGGCACCCCATTCTCCTGGCGAAAGGTGTCGGACAGGACAGAACCCACACGTACCCTGAACTGTCGATCCATTAAAAAGGAACGAATAAAAAGAGGGAGGCGACCGCGAAGGCCCCATGTATGCATGGTGCGGAGAATGCCCGCCCTCCAACAGGTGTCGTAAGCCTTCTCCAAATCAAAGAACACAGCCGCGGTCGGGCGCTTCCGCAAGAAGTTATTCATAATGAAGGTCGACAAGGTAACCAGATGGTCAACAGCAGAGCGGCGCCTACGAAATCCACATTGGACATTGGTAAGTAGGCTTCGAGACTCGAGCAGCCAAACCAATCGAGAGTTAACCATTCGCTCCATCACTTTACAGACACAGCTGGTAAGTGAGATAGGTCGATAACTGGAAGGCAAGTGCTTGTCCTTCCCCGGCTTAGGAATCGGGACAACAATAGACTCGCGCCAGCATGCGGGAACATGTCCCTCAATCCAGATGCGATTGTATGTATGAAGAAGAAAACCTTTCCCCGCAGGAGAAAGGTTCTTCAGCATCTGAATATGAATAGAATCAGGCCCTGGAGCGGAGGACCATGATCGGCCAAGTGCGGTTTCGAGTTCCCGCATGGTGAATGGGGCATTATAACTTTCACAATTCGAGGAGCAAAAGTCAGGTGGCCTAGCCTCCTCTGCCTGTTTGCGGGGGAGGAAGGCAGGGTGGTAATGAGCGGAGCTCGAAACCTCGGCGAAAAAGCGGCCGAAGGCATTGGAGACAGCCTCAGGGGCCACAAGGACTTCATTCGCGACCTTCAAGCCAGAAACTGGGGAGTGGACCTTAGTGCCAGATAGCCGGCGCAGGCTACCCCAGACAACAGAAGAAGGAGTAAAACTGTTGAAGGTGCTTGTGAAAGCAGCCCAGCTGGCTTTCTTGCTTTCTTTAATAATACGACGACACTGAGCACGTAAACGTTTATAATTAATACAATTCGCCACTGTAGGGTGGCGTTTAAAGGTGCGTAAAGCACGTCGACGAGCACGTAAAGCGTCTCTACATGCTGCGGTCCACCAGGGGACCGGTACGCGACGTGGAGAAGAAGTAGGGTGAGGGATGGAATATTCAGCAGCAGCGAGAATGACTTCCGTGAGGTGTGCGACCTGACGATCGCAGCTTGTGAAGGTTTGATCCTGAAAGGTCGCCCTGGAAGAAAAGAGCCCCCAGTCTGCCTTGGAGATGGTCCAACTAGAGGAGCACGGAGAGGGAGTATGCTGCAGGAGATGGATAACACACGGGAAGTGGTCGCTCGAATATGTATCAGCAAGTGCATACCACTCAAACCGGCGTGCAAGTTGGGGAGTACATATGGAGAGGTCTAAATGGGAATAGGTATGAGATGTGTCCGAAAGAAAAGTAGGGGCGCCAGTATTGAGGCAGACAAGATTGAGCTGGTTGAAAAGGTCTGCGAACAAGGAGCCCCTCGGGCAGGAGGCTGGAGAACCCCAAAGGGGATGGTGGGCATTGAAGTCTCCAGTTAACAAAAACGGTGCAGGTAGCTGAGCAATAAGTTGCATCATGTCTGCCCTGGTAACGGCAGAGGACGATGGAGTGTAAACGGTACAAAAGGAAAACGTAAAAGTGGGGAGAGTAATGCGGATGGCAACTGCCTGCAGGCCGGTGTGCAACGTGATGGGATCGTAGTAAATATCATCCCGGACCAGCAACATAACCCCTCCATGAGCTGGGATACCTACCACAGGGGGTAGGTCAAAACGCACAGAGGTGTAGTGTGCCAAGGCAATGTGATCGCATGGGCGTAGCTTCGTTTCCTGGAGGGCTACGACGAGCGGACGATGCAAGCGGAGCAGCAACTTCAAGTCCTCTCGGTTGGAGCGAATGCTGCGAATATTCCAGTGAATAAGTGCCATCGTAAGAAAAGGAAGAGGAGAGAAGGGGTCACCTCGAAGGCCGCTTAGGGCCTGGCTTCGAGCGAGCACTGCCGCCGCTATCAGTAGGCGGACAGTCATCGTCCATGGGGTCTATAGGGTCATCGGCCATCTCGGGAGGATGGCCGGGAGGGGGAGCTTCCTCCGCCGGTGAACGACCAGATATACGGCTACCGGCGGTGCGGCCAGGCGAAACGGATGACGGCCTGGGGCGGCAACCGCTGGGTGGCGCAGGAGAAGAAATGCGCCGTGGCGGAGAAGGAGAACTATGCTTCCTATGCGCTTTTTTGGAAGGACGTTTGGTGGAAGTACCGGTCGAAGGCTGGGAGGTTGAGGGACGGAGGAAGTCTGCGCGGGATGGTTCCTTCTTGAAGGACCGTGCATCTGACTTCGGGGTCTTCGACTTAGCAGAAGCTGAGGAAGTGGCTGGTGTCTGTGGTGTGATGGGAGGAAGAGGAGACGTCGACCGCGCGATCTTAGCACTGGCCGAACGGACGACCGTGGTGCTGAAGGTCAGATCGCATGTCTGGGTTGCTACCTCCCGGGTAGTCCGAGGAGAGGCGAGGACAGTACTATATTTCCCCGCTGGGAGCAGCGTGGGCTTCCTACTAGCCAATAGCTTGCGAGCAGCCGAGGTGGACACTTTCTCTTTGACCCGAATTTCTTGGATGCAACGTTCGTCCTTATAGACAGGACAGTCGCGGGAGGATGCGGCATGGTCACCCTGACAGTTCACACAACGAGGAGACGGAGGTGGACAGTCACCCTCATGGGCATCCCTGCCACAAGTGACACATTTAGCCGCATTGGAACAAGACTGTCGAGTGTGATTGAAACGCTGACACTGGTAGCAGCGCGTAGGTGTCGGGACATAGGGGCGAACAGAAATAACCTCGTAGCCTGCCTTGATGCGCGATGGCAGCTTAACACTATCGAAGGTCAAGAAAAGTGTCCGGGTCGGTACAAGGTCGTTGTTGACCTTTTTCATGACCCGATGGACAGCCGTCACGCCCTGCTCAGCGAGGAAAGATTGAAGCTCCTCGTCAGTCAATCCGTCGAGGGAGCTAGTATAGACTACACCACGAGACGAATTCAAAGTTCGGTGGGCCTCCACCCGGACAGGGAACGTGTACAGGAGGGTGGCCCGAAGCAGTTTTTGTGCCTGAAAGGCACTCTCAGTTTCTAGTAATAAGGTGCCGTTACGCAACCTGGTACAAGATTTGACAGATCCGGCTATGGCATCAACGCCCTTCTGAATAACAAAAGGGTTGACAGAGGAAAAATCCTTTCCGTCCTCAGTGCGAGAAACTACGAGGAACTGTGGGGCAGGCGGTAGTACTTTTGTCACTGTTGGCTGGTCACGTTTCCGTTTTTGGGTCGAAGTCGAGACAGATGGAGTAGAATCCATTGCGGAGGAATCCCCCATGATTGCCAGCGTCTCCGATGGCGCGCTCCTTCCTTGTGGGGACCCTCTCAGAGGGCACTCCCGCCTTAGGTGAATGTTTACACCTCAGGTCACACCTCCCGAGAAACAGACGGAGGGACCAATCGGCATGGTCAGAAGGTATCAGCTCAGGCAATCACCCCTCCCCGGGCCTGGCCTTTACCAGGGGGTACGCGCGTGCCTTACATGTCTACCCAGGGCGGGGACTTACGCGTTACCCCGTCACCGGCTACGCGTGCGAACGCGTGGGTCGGCCTTCAGACACGCACAGGGAGGAAGGAAGAGGAGGAAAAAGAAGAGAGAGAGGGAGAAAGAGGACAGACTGTCTCAAACGCCAATTCGGAGACCAGAGAAGGCAAGGAGAAGAAGGCAATGAGAAGGCAAGGAGAAAAAGGCAATGAGAAGGCAAGGAGAAAAAGGCAATGAGAAGGCAAGGAGAGAAAGGCAATGAGAAGGCAAGGAGAGAAAGGCAATGAGAAGGCAAGGAGAGAAAGGCAATGAGAAGGCAAGGAGAGAAAGGCAATGAGAAGGCAAGGAGAAGTCAAGGGAAAGAGAAAGGCAATGAGAAGGCAAGGAGAGAAAGGCAATGAGAAGGCAAGGAGAAGTCAAGGGAAAGAGTAAGGAAGACAGTGAGGTGGAGAATAGCAAAGAAAGGAACCAACAAAAGGAAGGAAGAAACGAGAAGTGAAAAACCAAAAAGACCACGATTATAGGTCGTGGAACCGTCCGTCTCCGGACGCAGGCGCTAACTACCCCCGTGAGGGGGATGGACTCCTTTTAGTCGCCTCTTACGACAGGCAGGAATACCTCGGGCCTATTCTAATCCCCGGACCTGCAGGGGGGGGGGGCATGGAGAGTGAACGGCCCCCATCGCCTAGCGCCCGAGAGGACATTATCTGCTAGACAGAGCAGGATAATACAGCCACGTGACATACCTTGGGTCAGGAAATGAGCTCGTTTGCAGCAAGATATGCACATGGACAATGCAATGTCGTCTGGAGCATCACAGACTGTCAACAGTGAACTTCGTTGCGGCTTACCTCGACGTGACAGCAGAGAGAGGCGTCGATGACTAACGTAAGTTCGTCGCTAAGTTCTCTTTTCAGACAAGCTCCCGTTCTGTGTAGAGCATCACGATGGATGCATCTGTGTGGAGACTTCGAGGAGAATGTATTTTACCAGACTGCATTCGTCAGCATCAATATATCCAGGACCTGTCGTGATGAAATGGGGTGTCATTAGGTATACAACGGTTGGGAAAGCAGGCGCAACATCTGACGTATTAAGGTAGGGGGCTGCATCTATCCTCAATACTTCCGCGACATTTTTCAACAAGATACCTCAAGAGCGCATATTGCCCACAGCAAAGATGTTTGACTGGAGCCGTGGTCAGAACGTTCTCCAGATCTCTCCTGTGGAAGACCACTGGCCATATGTTTCCGAGAGTCTGGCACGCCACCACTCACCAGCCACTACCACTGAACTATGCGAGAGAGCTGAAGCAGCATGAAAGAGCGTACCTGTATCTCTTACAGGCTCAGATCGATTCCGTGCTTAGACAGGTTAGTCAACGGTTGCAGCCTGAGGTGGTAGCCCTGTGTTCTAAATGTCGTGGCCTGTATTTCCTTAGATCACCTACAAATTTTAATCGTATTCTTTCTACTCAACTACATTCGCATAATGAGTTATACTTCGATATTTACTGGCTTTCCTGGTTTTCTGCTTTTAATGTACAGCAATACGCTACGTTGAAACTTTTTCCATATACATCTACATCTTCATTATAGTCTGCACGCCACCTTAAAGTGTGTGGCTAGCACTAGGTAGGTACGTGTTTAATTATACATAGTTCTGTTACACTTAGTTGTAATTTAAATACTGCGCCGTGCGGAATATAAGTCAACACAAAAGAGGCCATATACAACAATGCAAACGCTGTTCGGTACATAAACCTATTCAAAATATGCTTTGCTTTAGAACCCACTGCCATTTCTCTGGCATCATTCACAACCTGCATCGCCAAGATAAAAACGTTCTTTCGTTTCACCCTACTTTGGGGTACGTTAAAAATCAATTTTTAATGTTCATTGCCTTTGTGTTGACCTAGTAATGTTCCTTCCTTTTTCAGAGATTTGGATTGTTCGTTTGGTTTCCATTTTGACTTTGGACCTCTCTTGCCTTTTTTTTTAAGTCCATGAGCATATTTTCTGTGATTGGAGTTCTTAAGTCCTCCGTTTACTTAAATCAGTTCGGTTGATTTTTTGTTGTGGAGGTCGTCAATTTTTTTTGTTAATCTGGATTCATTTTGAGGCCGTGTCACAAAATCAATTCTTTTCCTCATTGTGTCAGTTTTTCGTTATTTTGGTAAAGGATTGCATTTTTGATGTGAATTTGTTTTTTGGGATCAGACCAACGATTTTTCTTAGCATCTTCCTTTCTTTGCTCTCCAGCCTTTTAACCGGGCCTTGACTGGTAATGGAAAATGTTTCGGCTGCATGCAGGTCTTCCCATTTGATTACTTATTTTTGCATTCCATGACAGACTTCTTGCTATGTGTGTTTTGTTGAATGCCAGTTCAAGTTTATTTCTTCTACACTATTACCTTTTTCTCCAGAGTATTTCAACTCATCCAGTCTCCAAGATATTAGAAGTCTTTGGCGATCTCAATTTTTTCCTCTCAACTTTCCCAAGGAATCCTGAGACCTATTTTTTCAGTCTATTTTTGTAGTTAGAGGGTCTGTTCTTTAGCTTCTCCATAGGTGTGAGCTAGTAGGCCCATATCAACTGAAAAGGCCTAGACAATTGGCTTTGATGGCATTGGGTTTTGTTTCTAGTCTGATTCCACTATGGATCTGTGTTCCACTCTGACTACTTTTTTTGGTGCAGAGTTAAATAGTTTTTGATAGAGTCGATGTTCTTGCCATACACCAGTTTTTATCTCTGAAGGGTCGAAGCTCTCCCATGAATGATATGTATTCGTACGGCTTTCTCTGATTTAGTTGTTGGTTTTGCTGTCTAGGCTTAATTCTTTTAGTATAGAGATACCTGGTATATTGAATCATATGCTTTCTGAGTGTCATTGAGAGTGAAACATATGATTTTGCTCTTGATTTTTGGTATGACAAGAGGTTTTTGAGGTTTAGGATATATTCTGGACAGGATTTTCCTTTCCTGGAACCCAGTTGGTCTTCTCCAAGTTGATGGTCTAATTGAGGTTTACTAGGACTTCAGGGAATAATCTTTTATGTTATGTCTCAGTGAGATCCCTCTGTAGTGGCTGGCGGTCTGTTTTGGGCCCTTTCTTATGGAGTCAGTAGATGAGAGCCGTCTTCAGTTCAGCTGAAAATATTCAGCTTGTCCATATTTGTTCAAAGAGGTTTCTGAGAGAGTCATTGGTATTTCTGTTGATATTTTTCATAAGTTCAGCTGTGAGTTGATTTTCTCCTAAGGTTTTATAGGTTTTGAGATTTGAAATGACTAGTTCCTCAGCGTAGGATGGATCAGAGTTAATGTTGGCTATTGTTGAGTTCTTAAAGTCAGTATTTCCATAGTTTCTTCGTGGTTGAGGAGATTTCTAAAATATTCTGCCGATTTTTTCAGTTATCCCTGTTATGTCAGTATTTCTGTTTTTATCTTGGAGCTGTAGTCGGTGGTCCGTATTTGGTTTTTTTGTGTTTTTGATGTTTTCTCTTATCTACGAGAGGAATTGGTCTTGTTGGGCTTTTTATTCTTTTTTCACTAATTTTCTTCTGTTTAAGAAGTTGTCATGTTCATTTTAGTGCCCAGACTGGGAAGCATAAGAAATATAAAAAAGTTGGCAACCAACCAGCATTTAACAGAACTAACCAAAATGACATTAGATTGATAGAATTATACCAAGTACACAACATGGACCTTAATTCGACACCCTTTAAGAAGCTATCTCGAACATGGAAAACATGGGTCTCACTAAAGCCACATCTAAGTGAATTCCAACTTGATTAAGTGGCAATCGAACTTAAGTTCCACAAAGAAATACAAATTATCAAAGTCCTCAGAGGAGACAACCTAGATACTAATAACTAGATTTCTAAAATAAAATCACCCCAAAAAGGAAAAACGGAACCAACAACCCCAAAAGAAGAAACCAGGCAGGTTTTTTGGCTTTGGTTATCGGAGCTAATTGTTCGGACTTACTTATTAGGCTTTCTTTTATTTACCCTAGTTTTGGTTTTGCATGGCTTTAGCTGCGATGGGAAACTCCTTGGAGGTTATCTTTCTTGGATTAGGAAAGATAATAACCTCCAAGGAGTTTCCCATTGCAACGAAAGCCATGCAAAACCAAAACTGGGGTAAATAAAAGAAAGCCTAATAAATCCGAACAATTAGCTCCGATAACCAAAGCCAAAAAACATGGCTGGTAGGCAAAGAATGTGACACTAAGCTAAGAAAAGCACGGTAGCAGTGGTAGTTACAGAAAAATTAACTTTATTTGCAGGAACAGCGTCTCCTACGTTAACACTCAGCACTGCCTGCTTCCAAAAGAGGAACGTCTCTTGTGACTCGCCAACAGTTCGGAATAGCCCTGATAACCCCTCTTCGTGCCCAGTAGAAGTGCGTGGTACTTAAACGTCTCTCCCGTACGACCCCTGCCACTTACCACTGCTGGGAGAAACGGGGCGCGCCGCCGCCACCTGCAGTACGCAGCGCTTAACGTCTGGCCACCGCCCTACTGACTGCTAATGGCAGGCTGTGAAGGCGGCAAGCACCTGACCGTCGCCGTCGCCGCCACCGCCACCACGGGAAGCCATACGCCTTGCGTTATGACGGCTGTCCTCGCACAAATCGCGTTCCTTACGACTGACTGGCAGAACGCATCGGCGATGCGCACAAATAATCGCTAAGCAGTTTCGAAAATACTTTGCATTAGTTTTTAAAGGTTTGCGGAGCATCCAGGAGCAAGTTGAGATGTTGAGTGAGTCTTACTCAGGATGCACCAGAGCAGCAGTATTACCCGCGAGATGGTATATCACACATTCCTGGTCTTGCACACACTTTCAATAGCTCAGAAACGCTACTATCTTTTCAGCACCTAGACTCCACAAGTCACTTTATGATGTGTGGTATAGTGTACTTTGTATACCAATTTCATTTTCCCTTTCCAGTCGCGAATGGTGCCTGAAAGAATGACTGCCAGTAATCTCCCTAATTTTCCCTTCGTCTTTTCGTGAAATATACTTAAGAGGAAGAAATATTAGTTGACACTCCTAGGTACATACTCTCTCCGAACTTTAACTAAGGCACTTAGTAATGCTCTATGTCTCTCTGCCACTAGAGTTATGTGACGCTTTCTCGCTCACTGAACGAAAACTACACATGCTGCTCTTCTGTGAATGTTCACGTGTGTCCTCTCTGCTAAAATACCCAGACTAACGAGTAATACTTCATTATCTGTCAGACTAACGTTCTGTCAGTAACCGCCTTCGTGGATTGACTACATATTCTAATGAATTTACTCTCTGCGGAACTTTCGCATTGTTAACAAATGTTCGATTCCGTATAAATTCAGGGAAGAGTCTGGTTCATTTTCTTTCTTAAACTATATATTTTCTCATTCATAGATATTTCTGAACATTTTTGATTACCAAAAGCCATGTCTGTCAATGTTTTTCTTTCGTTATTCATATCAATATATTTCATAGATACTATGTTTGACCATGAAACTCAAATGATCTGAAAACAAATTTTCAGTGAATATTAATTGTGAAGTCTCAGCTTTCATACAAATTTTCTGTCTGCATTTGTAATTACTCTAATTTTACTATCAATAGCGAAATCGATTTTATAAAATAACAGCAAGCCTCTTTCGTATTGTCGAAATTTAAACCTCTTCATTAATCATTAAGCTTGTAAATGCTCTATTTTCAGAAAATGGCATACATGTTAAATCTGAAAAAACATGTGTTTCTTGAGACAGTCATGCTAGCATTAATTTGGACTATTCACTGTTCTAGAAGGTGCTGGACGCTGGAATCTTAATATGTAATGTATTTTTGGCATCAAGCGCATCACAGTTGCGCAAGAGTTGGATGAGATTATGTCAGGTAGCGTTAGAGCATTTGTAGAGTGTGATAAATGTTTGACGGATTATGTTCTTTGTATGCTGCAAGCACGTTCGACAATGTGCTTTTGAAGAGGAGTTTATTATGCAATTATAATATGTGTTCAAGAACATGCAAATATTAGAAGAAATGGTTAACAGCAACAATGTTCCAGCGACTTGTCACTTAAATGAACCCTGGACGAACTCTTTTCAGTGCGTTATACATGAACAAAGGAAGCAGCTCTGAGAAGCCAACTTTAGAAGATAAGAAATATTTATCTACAAATATGATGCACTCTCTTACAAATAATTTAAACATTTTGTAAACTGAAATAATTCGACAACGTAAGAATAAATATTCTAAACGTTCGTAATAGATTGACACCTAATTAATGGATAGCATTATAACGTACTACGGATTGTACAAAGGAATCTCTGGTACCCACCTCAGCTATGATTTGTTTCATGTGGCCGTTCCACTTTAAATCACTCCACACATATTCTCAGATCTCATGGATATGCCTGTTCCCAGCGGATGTTCGGCAACTGTGTAATCCTAAAACAACGGATCTTTCCGCCTCATACGGTATTTTATGGTAAACGTAAGTTCACAATCCCTAAGTCAAGTAACGATCCTTTGCAGGTCTCTTTCTTGCTTCGATTTTCCAGCGTTGAGGCTGCTATACATAATACGCAACATTTGCGTTCTCTTAGGCTCAGCACACAAAACATTTGCTACTCTAAGAGTTACCGCGTAATCCCGTGTAACACCGCCATTAGCCTTGATTATGTCTTCAGCTCAGCGAGTAATACATTCCACAAATGTCTTCAGGTATTCCATTTTCACCTTAACCGAATATTGAAGATTACATGCCGTACAGCTATCAAATTTCGGGGGTGCTTACTGCTACACTTCACTAGTTTTTACAGATAGTTCAGACGCTAACAGATTGAAGTCAGGTGATTTACCTCTCCACTCCAAGTGCCTGATGTTTACCAGATCATGAAGGTCTCCGTGCAGGGCTATGAACACATTTTTGAAGAGAGTAGTGTCCACAGCCTACTACTCAGTATGTGGAAGGAAGGTCAACACTCCGTCACCGAGAATGTTTAAATATTGTTATTTGACATGGTCAGACTAGATGTAAGTGATTTGTGTTTACTGGAAGCCCTGACGACGACATCGGTTGATCTTCCGCCTGGTACGATATGGGCATTTCATTTGCAGCTGCCGTGTGTCATGAGCTATCTACGTTGTTCACGTTTATATGTGGAACTTACTTGTTAATTGACTTACACGGTGAATTCGACAGTCTCGTACAGCCAATATTATACATTGTTCTGGTGGTACACCTTGAAAACAATAGTGTCAGTTGTCTTCTCGCTACTCCCATTTGGAGAATGATTGTTATGCGTGGCGGCAACGGTCTCATGAACTTTGGTAAGGACTAATCTCAACGTATACTTCCCAGTTCTGTATTCATGCACTAGCTGATAACCCCAGCGTTGCCCGGGTATTTATAGCTGTACCCGAAACTTCGTACGAGTGCATTTTTTCTTTACTTATAAAGGTTCTTTGTGTACAACGTTTGAAGTAGTACGATTGGGGACATGAACGAAGAGCTTGTTTGCATCACTAACATGGGAGGGAGCCACATAAAGCTTACCGTGCGAAAGGCAACCGACACTAGGGTTCACGCCTGCAACACAAGGTATGTGGCCTTGGGCCTTACGGTCATGCCGCAACAAGCTCAGCGGGAATTTCACACGTTTAAAGTGAAATGGTAAATTGTTAGAAATAAGCAGGATCCGGCGTACAAACCCTGGCTCGTCTACCTCACTTCCCGTCAAAAGTTCCGCTTCTATGATATGTTGAAGGTAAGTCACTTTAAGACACTGCGAGTGAAGGGTCCTGAGGAACGATATACTGCATGATGCTCTTCATTAGACTTCCGTTGCGCCTCGCTTTCGAAAGGAGTTTCCAAAGAGCGAGTTAAAGCCTGCTGTTCTCGAGCCACAGCAATTCTCAGCTTATAATTTTCATTTGACTTTAAACCACACAGTCCTCAGTCTCTCGCCTCAGTATTTATTCAGAAAGACTACCGTTTTCAAGCCATTTTCATTGTAAGCAAATCGAAATCAAAATTTAAGAGTTGTTACCGAAATAAAAGCAAACTTAAAAAATCAGTTTTTCTAGCAAAGAATATATTTAAAAACCTATCTGAAGAAACTTGTTAAGCTTTTAAGGGTAAGACTGCAGCGCTTAACTTTTTCAGTGACCTGAACCTCCGAACACACTTCTGTCACTCAAAGACTAAAAACGCCATCTATTGGTTCTTTGGTGTATTACGCAGTGATGATCAAACATCCGAAACACCAAGCTGAGTATATGGCTTTAGATAAGACTTTAAATCTAAATTCCTTTTTCCGTGATCTCATTTTGATGAAATAAAGCCTATACATTTTCTCAAGCAATGCTCAAATTACAGATGGAAACACATGAAAATTCGTCTAGTGATTTTTTAGATAAGCGTGTTCGAACAGACGACAATTTTGATCTTATCAGAATGAATATAGATACCAGCGTGATTCAAATATGTCTTAAGCAATTTTGCATCATTTATCAGATTGTATAATAAGCAATACGGCTTAAAATGATGAGTGTTCCCCGCCCCCCCCCCCCCCCCACCCCAATTAGTGATTGACATTGAACAGTTGTGGTACGTGCGATGAAATTATTTTATACTAACAGTTTATACATTATTATTTTCTTATACCCAATATTCTATTTATTATATATCTGAAGATGGATAATTTAGCTGAAACTAGTTATCAATAAAGAAATTATACTTTAGATCTTGACTGGAAGGATTTATCTGAATCCACAATTTTCAATGCTTAAATAAGCGTCCTGAACCATGTACACAGTAATTTGAACGAGTCGGGCCAAGCTATACTACGAAAAAGAAAAACACTACACGCGTCTAATCAGCTACTGTGTAATTTCTCTACGTGACCCATTGAAGACTTGCAGCTTTATCTGCTTCTGCCAGTAATGGCCTCATGCTAAGTACTGGACTTCAAATGTCCGTTCCATACTGTTTCCCTCGCAGCGTTCACTCAAACTGATGTAGATGCACTTTCACTCACTGATAGGCTTCCTAGTTTGAAAGCGATTTCACTCAAGGCGCAACAGTGACTGCCCTTGTCGACAATGGTATAAAAAAAATGAACACTGGAACCGCCTCTGGTCTGCCCTACACACTCCACACAGGTTGACCGCCTCGTCGGGTCGTCCGTGCACTAGCCGTTGCAGCATTCGGAAAGAGGCAAAATTGTGATTAAGCGGACCATCCTCTCAGCTACTGCCCAGATTAGCTGTCTGGAACACCCTAATGTCATGCAGCTTTATGACACACCGTGAGCAATGGTCTTTTCATGGGTACCCCACTCCACGTCTGTAGAAATGCAATACCCTTCGCAATGTTCGCTCGGAAAGTGGTTGAGATGAAACTGTGCGTGACAGCCGTCTCGAGACGCTTTCGGTAGGGTATTTTTACGACCACCCATTTTCCTCAATGTCACATGGCTGCGAGTGGTACACCAATCTTGTGGATACTCTGAAGTCCGTATTTAAACACCAAAACATCCACTGAGGTCATTCATTCACACGGTGGCCATTAGTATGTCTAAACATAATAGCTCCCTTATAATTCTGTCGCGGCCCCATGCCAATCCATCTCACTTCGGTTATCCGTTACAAACCACTAGTACGTTCCGACCACTACTGCAATGACTCATCTCAACAGGAGGGTCACACAGTCTGCTACCAGTTCTGCACAACCCACAGCCCTCCATAGTGGGCTACCTGTGTGCTCTTACAGGGAAGCGACCAATATTTGGTCCAGCGGCCTTACATATAATTCAACGAGACAGCTATGGTGCTGTCAGTCCATTCTGTCTACTAGTCAAGCACTTACGTCCACACATTAGTCAAGCATTTACTTCCACATACCTGTGCGATTCGAGTAGACTGAGTATACTAGAATTTTTTCAGCTTTTTTGTGATGTACTGAACAGACGGAAAAGTAATTTAAGTCACCTCTCTGATATTGTCATCTGGTCACTTCGGTGATTCTCCTGTGGCTGGAAAAAGTGTCTTTTTGAAAGCACATACTAGACGTTATTTTCCGTACAACGCATTTATTTTCAATTAAGAATTGAAGCGGAGAAAACCTTTTACATACCAGTGCTCTGGAGTGATCTTGGTTTGGCAATTTTAAAATATTAGCAACTCCTCATACTGGACAACTTTCGATATTTTTACATTAGCGCAGTTTTTCAGGTTGGCTGCGGACATCGAAGGGTTCACATATTTCAGACTACTCTAGGGTGACATTCACGAATTTCAACGCTAACAACTTAATACGTCAATAATAAAGTTTCGACTTCAGCAGGACACTCCTATGCCCCCGCCTTCTCACGCCCCGAAACGATAGCTTTTGATCAAGGAGCTAGTTAGTTAAAATGAATACCACAAAACTGATCACATGTAAGACGGATACCAAACAGATCCGTAGGAAGAATCTTCGGCAAATTTAGTTCACCCACGAAGGAAGTAGCATGCAAAACCCTCGTTCGACTACTACTTTAATACTGCTCCGCATTATGGGGTCCGGTATTGATAGAGGACATAGGAGATCCAAAGAAGAGCAGTGCGTTTCTTTACATTTTCATTCGTAAGCGCGAAAGCGTCACCGAGATACGAGTCATCTCCAGCGGCAGACGGTGCGAGACGTTCTGCATCACATCGGTGTTTACTGTGAAAGTCTCGAGAGCGTACATTCCTAGAAGGGTCAACTGATGTATTGTTTGCCCCTACGTATATCTCGCGGGAAGACCATGAAGATAAAATTAGAGGCACTCGACCTCACACGAAGCCTTACCGGCAATCGTTCGGCCAGCGAACCAAACGTGATTGGTACAGGAATAGGGACTGTGGTATACGAAGTACCTTCCGCCGAACACTGTGGTGTGCGATTCCTAATATGGCTCAGCGACCGACCACAACTGCAGAAGGCATACAACAACGCTATCTCCTTCAGTTAACAGTTTGAGTGACTTGCTAAGTAGGCCCATGTCGATTGTGACAGTCATCTGCGATTACTTTGTAAAGCATGTATTGCCATTTTGATGTCTTATTAAGATCAGGTACTTTCAGTGCAGCCTCTATAGGTCAGGCTTGAGAATGAACCAGTTGGTTCGAAACGAGTCTCAACATATGTACTGCAACTACGACAGATTAGTTAAAGAACGCTTCATGAAATATAAAAAATGCTGGTCCTGTATCAATAAAACTAAGATAGCGAAAAAAAGGAATATAAAGACACTTCGTTTAATAGCCCAAAGAGTTTTCTGTGACTCCACGAACATGGCATAATCTACAGTAAAACATTTGCTTACCTCGTAATACATCAACTATTCTCGAGCAAGCAGTCATCATGCGATTGTCTAACAGCGAACGCTTCATTTCCAGTTAGAAAATGGAGTAACATCACAGCTGCGCCAGGCAAACACTTTGGTGCGGGAAATTGAACTACTTTACTGTTACTTTCGTCCCCATACCCCATTTTTGAAATATCTCGTCAGATTATTTTCCGTAGGCGCCAACGCCAATGCCTGAATTTACAGTTTATATCCACAAGAGCCAAAAACAATTGAAAAATTTTATAACTAACGAAACAGCGATCCACCCTACTTTGGTGCTCTTATGCGAACGTGTTTTCCATAGCTGTTTTGATGGTATGCTCTACTTATGCCAATTCTCCTATGTATCCGAAATCTGATTCAGTAGATGATTGCTTCAAAATAGAAAGCAGTTTTACTGTTAATCTTCAGTATGTATCAATTGTTGATACGTAAGATTGTGGTATACGATATTCAAACTTTTTACCCACAGCTTCAACCGTGAACGCTCATGACGTATTTCGCATATATTTAACGTATTTCACATACATTCGTACGCATATTTCTCCTGTATGTGTAGCGGGCTGCGCAGCATACATACATAAATCCTTGTTCCATAGATCATAAATACGACATTTCGTAATGATGTGGAACGTCTCACTTTAACATAAGTTTTATTTACACAAATTGTTTTTTCTTTTTTCTTATTTTTTATTACAGTTACTACTGCATATTTCTTCATAGGCTCAGTGTTTATGTCTTATCTCCTGAACTGTGTCGTACAATGTGAGTCTGCAGGTACATTCAGCGAAATGTGGATGTTGGCTGCAATATATGTCGTCAGTTTAGTATTAGAGAACTAATTAACTAAAACGTCATGTCTGATGCGGCAGTTTTAGTGCATCAACGGCGAAAATTTACTGAGTGGTAAATTTTCCTTTCGCCATTTAGTGAGGGGTGTCACAAGGAGAAAATTTCAAATCTTTACAGAACTATCAAAGTCTGTTGCAAGTGACTGTTCTCATTCACAAATTTTGGATGAATAAAGTTTAGTATTTGCGGGTTGTTGGCTACATTACTTTTTCACCTCCATCCCCACCCTTTTTGTAGTTAGCTGGTCCTTAATGCCACAGCGCTTCTTCCGGACAGAACGTGATATAAGAAAGCTGTGACAAAGTCAAATACGGGGCCCAGCGACCATTTTAGTAAACATGCGTAGATCTGTAGTTAAGCTGGCTAGGTCGCATGAATAGTCGTGCAGCTGGTGAAGAATGACCATCACCAAGTATGCGTGACGCGTTTCGGAATTATTTCCATCTTCAGAAATGCAAGTGCAAAGGTAGCCCAAGGACAAGAGCGTTACTAGTTTACGTAGTATTAGATGACACTACTCATGATTTGTATACCAAGTTTACTTAAAACTGATCGTGTAGTTTAGCAGGGGATGTGGAACATACATTTTATGACATATCTAGATAGAGGTACCCCCAGCTTTCGTCTTTTACTTGTATATAACAATAGCACAGCTTCCTCTTCCCGTAGAAACGGAATAATCGCGGTAGAGTTACCAGACATCTTAAGTCGCGTAGTTCTTACAAGCGACTGCACTACTTGTGTCGCCGCGTACAACGCACCGACAGCGTTGCTGCCCGTCTTCTGGAGTTGTGATCGGTCGCTGTCGCCGTGTTCGAAATCGCACCGCACCTTGCATATGTCTTGCTGAGTACAGACGGAGATGCCGCGGCCCTACACGGTGGGCAGGGCTGCCCAGCTGCCCTGTGGCTGACAGCTCTGTGCAAGGCGTCAATTAATGCCCGACCTCCGCAACCGCTGGCGGCGCTAACGCGACAGCCACAGAGGACGTCGCAACCGCTCCGCCAGCTAAATGCCGCTCAAGGACAGGGACAGAGGGATCACAAAAAAAATCCTCGGCGAATGACTCACGAGCTTCAGTGAGATCCACTCAATTACTCGTTTGTCACGTTGTTACTATAAATTTTGGGGAAGGCGAAAGTTGAGTAACCAAAAGATTTGTCAAAAGTTACGAGTGACCGAACTGCCGGGTATTGTCCCTCCACTGACCTGACAATACTAATTTAACAGCGGACTGCATTGTATCAAGTTATTTCACACCTAATTGTTTCGCTAAAAAATTTTGTTCCCTCTTCTGAACGCAATTTGCTCTTATCCTAGCAAAATTGGTCGCACTATGGCGTCACACTGAAGATATTTTTCAACCACTGCGTGCGGTCGGGCGATTCTCCCAATGTTTCTACTGTAAATGTACCGATAAAATCAAACTTCATATACCTTGGAAGAGCCCCATGGTGGCAGGAAAACTCCAGTTACCAGTTTCTATGTTCGTCCATCCATCATACGTATATTAGCGTGCGTAAATAAGAAGACTTCGGGCCTGCAAATTGCAGAGATCTGGCTCTAGTCCGACTATAGCACATTACGTATATTTCATGTAGAAATGAAACTTACGAACTGCATTTTCGCTGGCATGCTACAAATGGTTCAAATGGCTCTGAGCATTATCGGACTTTTTCTGAGGTCATCGGTCCCCTAGAACTTAGAACTACTTAAACCTAACTAACCTAAGGACATCACACACATGCCCGAGGCAGGATTCTAACCTGTGGCCGTAGCGGTCACGCGGTTCCAGATTGTAGCGCCTAGAACCGCTCGGCCACCCCGGCCGGCTGGTATGCTACATAAATAATACTATAGTATTAGCTTTTTCGTCATATTTGTAACACCCAGTAATCAGCGAGGCAAGCCAATATAAATATATTTATGTTTGTGTTGCTTTTTATTAAACGTATCGATTTGTAACCTCCATTCTAAGAGTCATGTCGAAAGGTATACAGCAAACTTCAATGAGTATACTTCATTTCATCAGCAGGTAGTGGTAAAATTTTGATAATTTAGTACTCTTGTGTACGCTCTGAAATAAGATTCAGTCAGATAGTAGGAACAGCACTAAAGATTAAGTGAAATTTCAAATAAAATAAGAAAGTCTCGAGTGACGTTAAGAACTGAAAGACTTCATATAAATTAAAGAAATAAGCCAGCACATCTCTTATGTACTACGGCGAATACAAGTAGTGAATGTTTGCTTTGCTCCTATGGAAAACGCAAGGCTAGCTAAGGAAGCGGAACTTCCTAATGCAAGACTGGTCAGTCGTAAAATTCCAAAATTGAATAGCTAAATAACTATTTTCACGCCAGACTAAGTCTAAAGCTATCATTGAGTTTTAGCTATGCACTTACTGTCTTATTCGTTAATAAATTAGAGCAATCCAGTGGGAAAAGACCAAGTTTCTGCCTTTGTCAAGTTTCCTCCAAGTCCACGAAACTGGCAGCTCCGCGCAGTCTTACCTGCTGCTGCGGGAAATACCCAACTTCCAGACAACAGCTGCACATCCTACAGCCGATGGCCACCTGTCAGGACTCCTACTTCAGTACCTCCAGAGCTGTCCACGACAGAGTAGCGTCGACGTTGATGCTTCGACCTTGTGCGTAGTACGCGCGGTACTTAAATGGTGTTCAAGAATAAACTATCTACAAGTTTTCCGAACTGAAAAATTCCTAGAAGTTCGGATTATCTGAGTCAAGCTATATCTACACGTTGCATGATGACTACGCCGGTTTACAACATTTCGTTCTCGATATCTGGGAAACAGATCACAGACGACGAAAATAAATTAGAAAATAAGCAGTTTCCTGCCAGAAACCAACTCCACCCTAATAACTACATAAATAAATCTATACTATTATTGTAAGAAATCTCACAACTTATTTCTGCCGAATGTGTAATGTGAACTCACGCCAGCTTAGAAACACTGATAAGTGTGAGGAAAAACATGAGTTACTGTTCACTTTTGCGCTGTAGTTCCCATCAGAACCCAAGTAATCAGACGGAAAACTTCGGCGGCCAGCGTACTCACCCTTCTTGAGGTGCTTGGTGCTCATGCTCGGTGCGTCCTCGTCGGCCAGGTGCGTCGGACGATCTGCAGTGGGGTCCGCTTGCAGCTGCGACTAGCTCCACGCCACGCCGCCGCCTTCCGTTGTTATCGACCTTGGGCCGACCGGAGCGCCACTGGCGGCAAACTGCCGACGCACGGCACGCGGGTCGGCGGAGGCCTGCCGCGAGAAAATCCGCCGTGTTCCGCCGGTACCGATTTCCGTTCGCATTCAGCGACTTCGTGCCGCTGCTGCCAGTGTTGCTTCACACCACACTTTCTAGCGGCTCAACAGTACGACGACCTGCCAGAGACGTGCAATACGCCTGCAGCGAGAGGCTACACCATGGAGAGGAAATTGGTCTTTTTTTCTCCTGTTTCACCTTGGTCTCTTTGTATTCGCAGGCTCCGAACACAGAATCACACTGTCTTGCGTGCAAGTGCGGTAGTAAATACTCATGCAGCCTCACAGCAGTGATTTTCTCTTGTCGATGAACACATATCTATTCCTTGGCATTTACATTCCTCATGAAGCTTTTCATATACGTTACGAATACGAAAAATATTTCTATTTTTGTAGGGCAGCAATGTTTTTATTAAGCATTTGATGATGTGAACATTCTGACACATATCTGAGGTACTCCGCTGTGGCAATTAAGAAAAATAAAAGCTTATCTACGTCTACATCTACATCCATATTCCGCAAGCCACCTGACGGTGTGTGGCGGCGGGTACTTTGAGTACCTCTATCGGTTCTCCCTACTATTCCAGTCTCGTATTGTTCGTGGAAGGAAGGATTGTCGCTATGCTTCTGTGTGGGCTCTAATCTCTCTGATTTTATCCTCATGGTCTCTTCGCGAGATATACGTAGGAGGGAGCAATATAGTGCTTGACTCTTCCGTGAAGGTATGTTCTCGAAACTTTAACAAAAGCCCGTACCGAGCTACTGAGCGTCTCTGCTGCAGAGTCTTCCACTGGAGTTTATCTATCATCTCCGTAATGCTTTCGCGATTACTAAATGATCCTGTAACGAAGCGCGCTGCTCTCCGTTGGATCTTCTCTATATCTTCTGTCAACCCTCTGGTACGGATCCCACACTGCTGAGCAGTATTCAAGCAGTGGGCGAACAAGCGTACTGTAACCTACTTCCTTTGTTTTCGGATTGCATTTCCTTAGGATTCTTCCAATGAATCTCAGTCTGGCATTGGCTTTACCGACGATCAACTTTATATGATCATTCCATTTTAAATCACTCCTAATGAGTACTCCCAGATAATTTATGGAATTTACTGCTTCCAGTTGCTGACCTGCTATTTTGTAACTAAATGATAAGAGAACTATCTTTCTATGTATTCGCAGCACATTACACTTGTCTACATTGAGATTCAATTGCCATTTCCTGCACCATGCGTCAGTCCTCCTGCATTTTAGTACAATTTTCCATTGTTACAACCTCTCGATACACCGCAGCATCATCTGCAAAAAGCCTCAGTGAACTTCCGATGTCATCCACAAGGTCATTTATGTATATTGTGAATAGCAACGGTCCTACGACACTCCCCTGCGGCACACCTGAAATCACTCTTACTTCGGAAGACTTCTCTCCATTGAGAATGACATGCTGCGTTCTGTTATCTAAGAACTCTTCAATCCAATCACACAATTGGTCTCATAATCCATATGCTCTTACTTTGTTCATTAAACGACTGTGGGGAACTGTATCGAACGCCTTGCGGAAATCAAGAAACACGGCATCTACCTGTGAACCCGTGTCTATGGCCCTGTAAGTCTCGTGGACGAATAGCGCGAGCTGGGTTTCACATGACCGTCTTTTTCGAAACCCATCCTGATTCCAACAGAGTAGATTTCTAGTCTCCAGAAAAGTCATTATACTCGAACACAATACGTGTTCCAAAATTCTACAACTGATCGACGTTAGAGATATAGGTCTATAGTTCTGCACATCTGTTCGACGTCCCTTCTTGAAAACGGGGATGACCTGTGCCCTTTTCCAATCCTTTGGAACGCTACGCTCTTCTAGAGACCTATGGTACACCGCTGCAAGAAGGGGGGCAAGTTCCTTCGCGTACTGTGTAAAATCGAACTGGTATCCCATCAGGTCCAGCGGCCTTTCCCCTTTTGAGCGATTTTAGTTGTTTCTCTATCCCTCTGTCGTCTATTTCGATATCTACCATTTTGTCATCTGTGCGACAATCTAGAGAAGGAACTACAGTGCAGTCTTCCTCTGTGAAACAGCTTTGGAAAAAGACATTTAGTATTTCGGCCTTTAGTCTGTCATCCTCTGTTTCAGTACCATTTTGGTCACAGAGTGTCTGGACATTTTGTTTTGATCCACCTACCGCTTTGACATAAGACCAAAATTTCTTAGGATTTTCTGCCAAGTCAGTACATAGAACTTTACTTTCGAATTCATTGAACGCCTCTCGCATAGCCCTCCTCACACTACATTTCGCTTCGCGTAATTTTTGTTTGTCTGCAAGGCTTTGGCTATGTTTATGTTTGCTGTGAAGTTCCCTTTGCTTCCGCAGCAGTTTCCTAACTCGGTTGTTGTACCACGGTGGCTCTTACGATCTTGCTTGGCACATACTCATCTAACGCATGTTGTACGATGGTTTTGAACTTTGTCCACTGATGCTCAACACTATCTGTACTTGAGACAAAACTTTTGTGTTGAGCCGTCAGGTACTCTGTAATCTGCTTTTTGTCACTTTTGCTAAACAGAAAAATCTTCCTACCTTTTTTAAAATTTCTATTTACTGCTGAAATCATCGATGCAGTAACCGCTTTATGATCGCTGATTCCCTGTTCTGCGTTAACTGTTTCAAATAGTTCGGGTCTGTTTGTCACCAGAAGGTCTAATATGTTATCGCCACGAGTCGGTTCTCTGTTTAACTGCTCAAGGTAGTGTTCAGATAAAGCACTTAAAAAATTTCACTGGATTCTTTGTCCCTGCCACCCGTTATGAACGTTTGAGTCTCCCAGTCTATATCCGGCAAATTAAAATCTCCACCCAGAACTACAACATGGTGGGGAAATCTACTCGTAATATTTTCCAAATTATCCTTCAGGTGCTCAGCCACAACAACTGCTGAGCCAGGCGGCCTATAGAAACATCCAATTACCATGTCTGAGCCTGCTTTAACCGTGACCTTGACCCAAAATATTTCACGTTTCGGATCTCCGTCAATTTCCTTCGATACTATTACACTTCTTATCGCTATAAACACGCCTCCCCCTTCACTGTCCAGCCTGTCTCTGCGGTATAAATTCCAATCTGAGTTCAGGATTTCATTACTGTTTACGTCTGGTTTCAGCCAACTTTCTGTCCCTAGTGCTATATGGGCGTTGTGACCGTTTATTAATGAGAGCAGTTCTGGGACCTTTCTATAGACGCTCCTGCAGTTTACTATTAGCACATTAATATTTTATTCCCTGTTGCATATTGCCTACTCCTACCTTGCATTGTTAGTTGGGATACCCTGAGACGTAGCTTCACTTGCGTATTAGGATAGGATTTCCTTCTTCCACGCGGAGTCGCCCTTCCTACGCGGTATTGAGAGTCTTTTTTTTTTTTGTAGTGTATCTATTAAGTGTAGATAATGGGTGTCAGTGTAAGAGCCTAGCCAGAATCTGAGTTGGGAAGGAGGGGCGGAAGGCAATGACATGATTAAGATGGTGGAAGCATTCGACTGTGTTGATCTTAGTTTTCCCACTATCAAACTTTAAAAATGTACATAGGAGTAATATCTGGACAATCCTCCAGATCACATTCTTGAGCTGCAAAATCAAATGCCACTTGAATCACATTCTTGAATTCTTCAAGATGTGTGGGAGTGTTGTGCCCAGCTGCTTGTCAGGAATGTTTAAGCATAGGCTTATACGATGTTTATGAATAACGAAACTCATTTTCAATGTGAAAATTCTATTTCCTAATTTAATGTCTAAGTCACTGCGGAGAATCCATATACTCTCTTATTCCTCATGCACATATATTTTATATTGCCAGAAGAGATATACATCTAAAGGCTATTACATTTTGTTGTTTTTGGTGGAATGAATATGCAGTCAGTGTCTTTACCAGCAAATGCATCATTTACTATTGTCGTAGCCTTGTGAACACTTCATGAATAACAAAGTATTTTATACTTCTGATTATTTGCGACATTGTCATTAACGACTTTCACGGAAAAGAATTTTAAATGGTTTTTTGACATTTTCCTGCTTTCTCTAGCTTCCAAATGTATGTATGGTGGAAGATTGTCTTCAGTCGCCTTTTTAACGTTCAGGCCGAAAGTTTTTTCCTGAATACAAATATACAGTCCCTTTGTTAGGTGTCCATTTACGCCGGCCGAGGCGGCCGAGCGTTTCTAGGCGCTACAGTCTGGAACCGCGCGACCGCTACGGTCGCAGGTTCGAATCCTGCCTCGAGCATGAATGTGTGTGATGTCCTTAGGTTAGTTAGGTTTAAGTAGTTTTAAGTTCTAGGGGACTGATGACCTCAGAAGTTAAGTCCCATAGTTCTCAGAGCCATTTGTCCATTCACTGAAATTCCAACATCTATCATAGAACTATGACACGTATTGTGTACAGACTGGACGGAGGCAACTGTTGATTTTTATCCTTTTTTAGACTGTATCGCACCAGAAGTTAGTTGATAATTAAATCCACTCTGATCAGTGTTTCAAATGCAGTGTGGCTGTGTCCGGAAACTTACAGAGTTCTGATTTAGTTCTTTGTGAATGCTGGCCTCAGACTGGCGAATATCTTGGACTTTCTACATCTCTGGTTCTCATGAAAACAGTGATGTGTCTATCGCACATTCTGTATTCTTTCTTGAGACGTGCTATCAAATCTTCAGGACATTAAACGGTGTGTGCCCAATTTCTGTTACTTTTTACATTGCCTAAAATCTGTTGCTAGTAATGGATAAATTTTCTTTCATTCCTTGCTATGTGAAACTGGGAGGAATGTGTTGTTTTATCTCCTATTCTTTGATTGCTTTCTTCATTTCAAAAGGATGATCATTACGCCTTTTTCTTCACATAATCAAATTTTACTGTGATGTTCAATGTGCTTTTTGTAGTTGGATGTCTTCCTACTAATGAGCTGCACGTCGTAATTTTTTCTTGGAGATGTACGACAATCATCGTTAATCTGTTTCAAGACGTTCTCCCGAAAAATTTTTTAAATACCAACACTACTCGATTTATTTTCTGCTGAAGGTTTACAGTCAGCAAAACTATTAGCTTGTCTTTGAGGACTATCATTTCCGCCACTGCCATTGGCTCTAGAATATTCAACACTTTTAATCGAGTTATCGTCTATAGTCGTTTTCTTCATCCGCCATCCTACCCAATGTAACTTCAGTTGATCATTCAAATGAATATTAATGTTCTGAATAATGAGCTCCAACAAAAACATTGCGAAAGTGTCATTATCCTGCCCTACACCGTCTTCCGTTAGATAACGCCTTAACTTGGATGTCACAATATTTAAAGCGTTGCAAACGTTAATAGTTTCATGTAAACGTAGGCTTCCGCGGCCATTGTCACAGTCAATAAAAAAAATTTTCTGGGGTTGGGACCGCATTGTCAATATGTAAAACTACCGACCTTTCGGTCACTGTTGCAAGTGACCTTCTTCAGGATGTTTTACAGGGACCGAAATGTCGGCAGTTTTACATATTGATAATGCGGTCACAAACCCAGAAAACTTTTATTGACTTCTAATTGTTTCATTCGTTTTTTGCTGTGTATGTATGACAATACTGCCGCACGTATACTAAACACGTCACCTACTTGCTGAAGTTACTGAATGACTGGCGTGTTAACCCCCCTCCCCTCCTTCAACACTCCAAGTGCCGTTGTGTACCAACCAAAAGCAACACAGTCATGTGCTGTCGCAGGCGTGGCTAGAAATTTGAGATGGTTCTGTGTACAAATATTTAACTACAAATTCCTATTCGAGCCAGGAGACGTCCCTTGTTAGCACAGGATACATAGAAGCACTTTCACACTATTTCTTGACCGTTGCACTCTTTAGTAGCACTTGAGAAGCAAGAGCACCTAAATCTTTCCTTTACGTGTTCTGATTTGTTGTATACTATTACGATTTCGCGTTCGAAGATGAAACTTGCTGAATTAAATTTCGTGAAATGATCTCGCCGCAACGAAAAACGATTCATGGTCCAGTCAACCAAGGAAAATTAGGGGAAAAATTCATGTAGTCTCAGACCTTTGTACAGTGGTGGGAGGAAGGGGGGAGGGAAGTGTCATGAACAACATACTGAAAGTCCCTAATTGCAGGTACTGAAGGTGGAGGTGGGGGCTTCACTTATGTTGAAATATCTGAAGTTCCATAACTTCTGGGGGATCCTACTGCACAAGGAAACCACTTAAGCCTCTTCAGATGCTGGGAGAGCTGAGGCTGGTGTAATGCGTTTGATATCACTCATGCTGCGAAAAGTACTTCACCTAGTGATAGAGGAGACAATGACGTCCCCACTGCCGTATAAATATTGGTAGCATGTTACACTTGGGACAGTCTGTTCAGAGTGGTAAACAGTTGACATCTCCAGCAATAGCTCACTTAACAACAGCAAACATGTACTCATTTAACTAACTGAAAATAACTCTACCGTGCAAACACTTGTTCAGTGAAATAATTTTGTCTACTCACATAAGAGAACTGGAAAAAAAATCCTAAGGTGATATAGTCAGTCCGTAACCTAAAAAGTGAGCAGTGCTTGTTGAGGTAGGCAGCCTTTCTTGGAAGAACACTACATTCCCCGTAAGGATGACTAAGAATCAGTTTCCTTCTAGCAGGATGCAAAGATTTATATAGATTCTATTCATATGCATTTCTTGCGTTAGTATTTTTAGTAACTTACATCTGTATTCCACGTAGTATTAACGTTTTGTGGAAAATAAACATCCCCCATAGCACGTCGGCGCACTGCGTCGCCAGTGATTCATAGGCTACTCAGCAGTGTAACTTTATGAAACACACTGTAGTGGCTTCTTGTGGCGCGGTGGGGCACATAGTGGCGAATCATCTGCTCCCTCGTTAGTTTGCAGATCTATGAAGGAAGGAATTGCATGACCACATTCCGGCGATCTACCTTCCTTCGCTCTTCTACCTACCATCCTCGTGCCCCTTCACCCAGTTATACCCTCAGAACACAATTTATTCCTTAATATGTCTCTACTACAATTAGATGTGTTCTTAACCCATTTTATTTAATAATAAACATGAATTCTATACAATTAAGAAAGTATTTTAAGTAACCTGCGATAATCCCATCGTTTGCAACGCGGAAACTATTAGTTCTAGAGAAAGAAATAAATAGCGCCTTTTTTGTTGGAAATTTAATGTCGTTTTACTGGGAAAAATTTTACTAGAAGCCGCAGTTTTCGAGTTCTTCAAGAAAAACGTAAGAAAGTGATCTTTAAATGCCGCCCCCCCCCCCTCGTTGCCCCGCCACGGCAACGATCAGACCCCATAGGAGGGTATTTTTAGTATGTCGTTCATGGTACTCCCCCCCCCACCCTCACCACTGTACAAAAATTTCGTTGTATGGGCTATATTATATCGATCACATTCTGTCCCCTCTTTCGCTATGATACAAAACGAATTGCTCTTCCTTGAACTTTTTCAATGCCCTCCGTCAATCCTATCTGGCGAGGATCTCACACAACAATACTGCAGAAATTTTTACGGGAGCAGGGAGATGGGGAGAGGGGGGAAAGTATCTAAAAACTGCCATGCTTTATATAAATAAGTTGGTCAGTTTAGAGACAGAGGGGGGGGGGGGGCGGCAGGGCAGGGAGCGGTGCAAGTGCCCCCTCTCGTCCTACTTAGGGGCGCCAATCCGGTAAGCAGAATGCGGACAGGCGTAGTGTAGGCAGTCTCGTAGTAGATTTGTTGCACCTTCTAAGTGCTCAGCCGACAAAACGCAGGCTTTCGTTCGCCTTCTCCATAAAATTTTCTGCGTGATGGTTCCAGTTTCAGTTGCTAATAAATGTAATGACTAGGTATTTAGTACAATGGATAACCTTTAAATTCGTATGACTGATCGTGCAACCAAAATTTAACGGAATTTTTTTGGTGTTCACATTTTTTATTGTTCAGGGTGAATTGCCACTCCTCGACGTAACTCTATGCTTCTCAAAATTTCTGAGTTTTTTTTTGCGACCCACTTTACAGTTGATAGTTGATGGAGGAAGTTATATAGTATGCTAGAAAGATCCCACCCTTTCTTTCTCAATTTGCAGATCGTAGGTGAGGGGGAATGGGAAGAGGAGGAGGGAGGAGATTAATGTTTAACGTCCCGTGTATAACAATTCGGGAAAGATGGGAAAGGGAACCGACCGTGCCCTCTCAAAGGAATCATCCTGGCAGTTTCCTGAAGCGATTTAAGAAAATCATGGAAAACCTAAATCTGGATGGCCGGACGCGGGTTTGAACCGTCGTGCTCCCGAATTCGAGTCAAGTGCGGAAAGGGAAGAGAGAGAGAACGATTATTGCTGTCAATATGCGTAGGACGTTACTTCTCGTATCTCACCGTCATTTTTGTTACGCTAAACGAACAAGCGAGGAAATTATACTTTTTTGCTTTACATCTCAAGGTTGTCCGCTATATTTTAAGTAGTATTACTCCCCAATGGTGTTTGTTGATCTGTGACACTCTCTCGGTAACAAATCGAACCACTAATGAATGACGAAGCTCTGCTGGAATCTTCTCCATCCCATGCGTTAATCCGATTTGGTGACAGTACCGGATCAAAGAACAATACTCAACAATAGATCGGTTAATTACTCTTTATTACTTTTATTCCAGTGAGGCATAGTCCGACGTCTGCCCCTCACGTCTAAATTTATGGAGCCCACACATATTAAGCTGCTCCTGATACACACTCGTAGGTATAGTACCGTTATGGCTGGCTGTGTGATTAATCGACCGTTTAGTGAAACTATCTCGATTCTTTTCGTCTGTTTACTAACGTGACGTGTTCGTTATGTACCTTGAGCGTAAGCTGCTAACCTTCGCATGAGTCGCTCATCATTTGTGAGTGCCTCTGCTTTTCATAGCAACTTCCTAACTTCGTCGCCTTACTATATACAACTACGTCGATTCCGTAGAAAGCAAGAGAACCAGTCATTATACGTCAGCTTATTTTTTCACTGAGAAATATGTTGCTAAAATTTGTTCCGAAGATCCAGCAAAAATATTCTGTGAACGTATTTCTACCTGAAAATCTAACTCTGACGCATTTGTGTTCCGTAGCATAAAAGTGTTGTAAAATTCAGTTGGTGTTGCACTACATTAGCAATTTTTTTTTAACGAACTCACCACTCAAATTCTTAGAATGTGTCCTTTTACCTACTGTTTCCTTCTGTGATATTAATGACTGTTAATGATAAAAAAGTCTCACAGTGATCAGCCGACCGTCCATATACAAATGAAACGAGATCAGTCATATTCAAACCAAATGCTAGCCTTTTTTTTTTTTTTATACGAAGTGAAGGAGCTACTTCATGCTTAGAAGTTCCACGTCGAAAGTTGCCGAATCACATTGAGGCCGTTATCGGGTTTATTCCTGTCCCGGAATGCCACAAGGGGTGCAATGAAAAACAAGCCGACGCAACAAAAACATACCAGTCGAGAAATTACGTTTCTTTCAGTTTGTCGCTTCACTGCTCCTTGCAGCAGGCTGTGAAGTTGTCGTTCCAGACATTTCTCGCTTCCGTGGAATGCTAAATAACTAGCTTGTGTGTTTTACTTTATCTTGTACAGTAAGCTCGCTTGATTTTTCCACCTGTTCTGCTCCGCCTCTGAGGTTCTCTAAAAGGTCTTCTATGTCTTTAATTTCCTTTAGAATTCCGTTTTCCTTGTCCAGCGCACTTCTGTCGACGAAATTCAACAATTTCAGTGCTTACTGCGACGTCAAAACAAATTACGAAGAGAATATTCATCAGCCCTCACGCCCACCTCCATAAGTGGGTGGTCAGCGGGGCACAATGCTATGCGGGAGGCCTGGGTTCGATTCCCGGCCGGGTCGGATATTTTCTCCGCTCGGGGACTGGGTGTTGTGTTCATCATCATTGGCATGCAAATCGCCGAAACGGCGTCAAATATAAAGACCTGCACCAGGCGAGCGATCTATCCAACGGGAGGCCCGAGCCACACGCTCATTTCGTCAGACTCACATATGACACACAAAGTCTCCCAAGAGTACGTGTACCATTTTTCCTTGGGTATTGTGCATTTTTTATCCTAATGGATTGGGTATCTGAGAACTGCTTGGGCATATAGCGAAATTTAGAATGCATGGCAGTATGAGCTTTGGTACTTACCCCATTACTGCAGTGAGGCTGAGAACGAAGCACCAGTTACGGTTACTAAACTCCTTACTTCTCTGCTGCAGTGGGATGGAGAATGAGGCAACAATTTCGGTTATCGAACACCTTTGGCTTTTCCAATAAATCAAGTACCCTGCACTGATCAGAAGAGGTGGTGAGCTTCTGAGTGACACAAATATTGCACTGCATCCTTTATGCATAGTACGATTTTCTGAAGATAATATGAAACACAAAGGACGTTCATAGCGAAGATACACTCGTAAATTATTAGAATTAGTGCTGGACAAAGCTGTCTCATTAGCTATATTAAACTATGGTGGATAGAATTCTACCGGAGAACCGCTAGACTGTTCAGATATGTTTGTTGAGAAGTTTGATGTGAAAACCTCCTGCTACAACCGCCCAATACCAAATAATTTAGCACTGGTGTGCTAGACAAGCAATACCACGGCAACAACGACTGGGCGGATTTTGATATGAGGGTTATTTCACATACATAGCAATGTGTAACCTACAGATAATATAATGTAACAACCTTCAGTCAAATCGTATATACTTTTATTACAGTGTTGATCAGTATCAGTAACTACAAAAAAGCACTCCGTTTTCAGGCCACAAGTGGCCCATCGGGGCCATCCGACCGCCGTGTCATCCTCAGTTGAGGATGCGGATAGGAGGGGCGTGTGGTCAGGGCACCGCTCTCCTGGTCGTTCTGATGGTTTCCTTTGACCGTGATACTACAAAGAAGGTTTCTTAAAGATGATGAAGTCAATTGCCTTGATAAGAGTATAGCAACACTTCTATAGTTTGGATTCCGATACAAGCGCCTGCCAACCAGGATCTAGAAAAATTAGCCTCTTCATATGATACGATATGAACTTGATAACCTGCATCATATCTATTGTGTTGGCAGAAGAGTCAACACCGTGTTGCTAGAGGAGGCCGAAATGCACGCCTTTAAGCTCACGCAGGCTGGCGTGAGATCTGGAAAATGACAATGTAATTAATATAGCCAATAAGGTACGTTGCTGCTGGAATACTTAAATTTAATCCATAATTGGAGAACATCGCTCTTTTTGATACATTATATAATCTCAATATAAACTGGTAATGGCGCCTTGCTAGGTCATAGCAAATGACGTAGCTCAAGGCTATGCTAACTATCGTCTCGGCAAATGAGAGCGTATTGGTCAGTGTAGCCCCAAGTCGGCTGTACAACTGGGGCGAGTGCTAGGACGTCTCTCTAGACTTGCCATGTGGTGGCGCTCGGTCTGCAATCACTGACAGTGGCGACACGCGGGTCCGACGTATACTAGCGGACCGCGGCCGATTTAAAGGCTACCACCTAGCAAGTGTGGTGTCTGGCGGTGACACCACAATATCTAGCGATTGAGCTGCTGATTTACATAATCAGCAAAATCGATCTAACGTTACTCAAACATTACATCATCATATGCAAAGTTTACAGCCGCCACTTAACTTTTAGATGGTGAGTTCAGATAGTGAGATCAGATGGTTAAGTCTACCGCCGACCGGTGTGGGCGAGCTGTTCTAGGCGCTTCAGTCTGGAAGTGCGCAACCACAAAGGTCGCAGGTTCGAATCCTGCCTCGGGCATGGATGTGTGTGATGTCCTTAGTATAGTTAGTTTTAAGTAGTTGTAAGTTCTATGGGACTGATGACCTCAGAAGTTAAGTCCCATAGTCCTCAGAGCCATTTTAACCTTTTATAGTCTACCATCTATTGGCGAAAGCTCTTCCAAAATGTGTTCGAGGCGATTTGTAACAATCGTTTTATGGTTGTCTTCCACCATTATGTCAAAAATTACTATGGGCATTGTGTCCTGTACATCAAACTTGGATAACATAAACGTCGAAGATGACGTGTAGTGTATCACCTCCATCTAACAAGCGCTGTATGAGGAGTCGAGGAGTCACTGTGCCTATTCAACGTTAAAGCGCCCTGTGAGATAATATTA
Organism: Schistocerca cancellata; assembly: GCF_023864275.1. Lineage (NCBI taxonomy): Eukaryota > Metazoa > Arthropoda > Insecta > Orthoptera > Acrididae > Schistocerca > Schistocerca cancellata. The sequence continues at coordinate 827,083,321 of NC_064626.1, forward strand.
AGGAATTTGAAAGGATTATCTTGAAAATGAAGCTTTTGCAGTGCACATTGCTACTACAGCGATGTGTTTGTGAAAGATAAGGGCCTTGGTAGAACCGCAAAAATTCTAAAGGTGGCAAGGAATTAGGAGATGTAACTGTGTGAAGTGACGAAAGACCTTCCCCACGTTTTGGTGACACACTGCAGAAAGTGGTAAGACTGAGCATTCCTTCGTATATTAAAACAGTGGAGTGGTTGAATGAGTTACTTTGTGCAGTATATTTCTCTCACTCTAGAGAGTCTGGCTTCACTAATGGGTTCCTTAGTACTTACAGTCGCTTGTCGATTAGCAAAAATTTGAAAAATTCGATTAATCTCGTTTTCATTTATTCTACAGTGACGATTGAACACTTGTGAGACACTCTTAATACGTGAAAAAACACCATTCTACATTTCCCAGTGACATATCCAGAAAAATCACCTGATGGGATGGTCTGGAACACCACTGCATGTCGTGAGTATTTTAGTTAATACAAAATAAGAGCAACCACTAGATCGTAAATTATGTGCTGTTGACTGTGGTGTTCTTTTTATTTTGTAGTGATGTGCTGTACTTCAAAACAATATCACGCATGGTAAGAAATGCTTGCTACTCCTTGGTAGACATATGCTGATGCTTCACTTGGCACATGCTCCATTGATAAAGCCTGTGAGTTCTCTATCGTGACGCGCCTACTGTAGCCAGCGCAAACGAACATTGAACTAGACAGAAACTGTCTGATACGCAGTTTCTCAGAGACAATTTTCGATTTGGTTGGTTTGACTGATGAGATGAATAGAGGCTTTATTGATGCACCATGTAATTTAATACATCACTCTTTTTATACATGTCATATTGTATTACCGTCTCATAAAGCGAGCTCACTGTATCACTGTAGGCGGTATATGGACTAAGTTACAATATTATTATTCCAACATTCCTCCATTATGTAACTTTCATGGAAGAGCTATATTTCTGTGAGAGTGAATATTTGGCAGAATTACAAATATAAAGTGATGAGATTCAATAATTGTTAATTATTATTATTCACTATTCCTTGGGAAGTTCCCAGGAGAGGGGCCGAATTGTCGACTTTCTGCGAAGATGTTTGAAAAGGAATGTGATAAGTCCTAATCACTCAGAAGATTTTATCTTCAGTTATTAACTTACTTAAGGAACATATATTATAGTGGATGGATAACTCCTTGTGGGAAAAACTGTTACCTATTTGGAAGATATGGTGAAATGACATCCAATCCCATACACTTCCCAGCTGATTCATTATACCTTCAAGAAACGAATGATTTGAAATGAATTGAAATTGGTTTCTGAGCCATGCCACAAAAGCCGATACAGGGCAGTATTTTTGTGCTAATAGTAAATACATTTTTGCTCAATCGCTAGTTTTAGATATGTATTTGAGTAGTAAATCAATGATAGTTCTGGTGAACCTTCAAAAATCGTTTAAAATATTAAATTATAACAGTTAATTTTTAGGTTCTTAACACTTTTCAGAAATCGGTTAAAATATTAAATTAAAATAGTTAAATTTTAGGTTCTTGACAAAATATTGTTTAAAAGGTCAATTTGGAAATGTAGTCAAAATTTTAAATGCAATAGCTTCCCAACACAGGCTATTTTAACAGTCATTTGGATCAAAGATTTATAATAATGAAACAAATACGATGTTGTAGAATTTCCATTCCAAGTTTAATAAATTTATTCAGAATTTATAATTCTTTTATTTTACAATAACCATGTGTAAAGTACTTATTCCATCTTTTAATATATATTTTTTATCATCATCAGAACTTTAAACAATTTTATTACATTCAATAGTATATAATTCATATTAGAAAGATCTAATAAAATTCATTTTTCTATATTACTTTATTTTGTCATTTCAACAATTTTTGACTCCTGATAGTAATTTCATTCTGTATTACAGATTTCTTCATTCCTTTACATTTTTATATTCCTTACCATCTACTCTATGAGCATGCACTGTTGACCATAAACTACCATTTTATAATATAATGTTTCCACTATATTCATTTTCCCTAAGACTTTTTAGTGTACTTGTGGAATTTCATAAATACTGTTTTTTGTATATCACTTGTGTCAAATCTGATTATTATCAATTTCATGACTTCATAAAAATTTTCAGTTCTTATATCATAAACAAGAGAATCTGTACCCATCTCACATAAAACAATATTTCCACTGTGTTTTGGTTTCACAGTATTATAATGATAACTGTATATTTTTATTTTCAAAATATCTGAAATATTCACTCCAATATAAACTGTTTTATTGAACTGTGATGGTGTTCTTTTCAAATGAATGGCTGCTAGATGTCCATAAAATGTCACTTTATATTCATAGTTTGGTATATTTTTCTGAATCTGTTATTGTTTTACTATTCTGTCTATTTATAATATTTTCCATGGTTTTACCAAAAACGGAATTATTTTTTTAGAGTTACATAAGAGTTTTTAAAAAGTTTTGTCAAAATCTTCAGCTACATTTTTCTTGTTTCTGCATTAAAATCAGTGTATATTTTACCCAATCTGATTTGTTAAATGCTAAAATTCTACAGACTTTTCTTAATTTTAATCCAAGATTTAGACACCATTTAAGATTCCTATAATCCAAAACATACTTTCTTTATTATAAAACCACCTTTGGGTGGTTGAGATAAGTCCTTGTGTAAACTGTGCAGTTCAGTTGAGTATTTTAGTCAACCTATAAAATAAAATCATATTTATAATCATCTGGTGTTTTGAGTGTTTTTTCAATATTGCAGTTTTCCAGATCTAGCTGTTTAAAATATTTAATCAATAAAAATTAAGAAATATGCCAATTATATAAAATATTCTCATTCAAATGTGTTACATGATGTGATTCATTTCCTGAAAGAATATTTATCATATATTCATTATTAGCTTCAGTGTACCTTTTGATACTTTGAGATTTCCCCTTGAATTCCTTTTTCAATAAATAAAATCATGTCATAATCGTTTAATAAATCATATTCAATTTTAGTCATTTTGAATGTGGTACCCCAAGATAAACCTGGGGCAGTAAAATACCAAGGTGGATCGAGTTCGTAAGATTTAATGCAACTATCTCTAAAATTTTAGAAAACATGCAGAAATATAAAAAAAACAGATATTTTATACATTTTTGATTATTCTTCTAAATTTTTTATACTGAATTTTCCCAAAACTAATTTTGCATGATTATAATCTTCATCAGAAATTGTTAAGTCTTGGATAAAAACATTCTTTTTTAGGTAATTTTGTTTCTTTTAATGTTCCTTTAGAATCCATACATTTATAAGGATAAACATGTTTTTTTAATTATTAAATCTAATGGCTTACCTTTGAAACAACTTGATGTTTCTTTAATTTGTTTTTCTATTATTAGATGAAAATTTATCAAAACTTGAAGCCATAAATTTAAAAGCATCTAAAAATGTTAAAGTTCATCCATCTTCAACTGCTTTATTAGAGAAAATATATTTGCTCTTTATTTAGAATAGCATTAACTTCTTTATAATCTATTGCAAATACTTTGATTAACAAATGAACATTATAATTTGTTAAATTATGAATACAGACTTTAAAGAAAAAGGGTTTTTGTAATGAAGATTACAATCTTCATGAACTCTGTGTCAATGTTTTCCTCTAAAGTGTTAGTGATCGATTACTATTTCTTTGACAATGGTAAATTTTTCTCCAGATTTCTGAAACAGGTTTCTGAGTTTTTATTATTTATTTAATCTTCTTTAGTAATTAGTAGAGGTAAATTTTATTCATATCATGATTTATTTCACTCAATACTCTTTTTAACATTTCAACAACTTTTTGCAGCAAAATCTTTGTCAACAAACGCAACAGATAGTTCATAATTATCATTAGAAGATTTTATATAATAACTGAAATAATGGTAAATGCTTTTGATGTTTATTTATATGTCTTTTCAGGTTTTGGTTGACAAGTGCTAGCATTATATAATAAACAAACAAAATCGGTTTAAAATACATAAGGTACATATAATGACTGATTATAATTTTTAAATTTCACTTTTTACCCTTTTTTAGCATTTTGATTTTTACTTCTACATGTTTTTTACAATCATTTTCGTGATTCTCTAATTTGTGTAGCGAATAAAAAAATTCTATACATCTTGTTTATAGACTAATTAAACTAGATACATTTTCTGCCAACCACAATGTGAATTATTTTCATCTCAAATTAAAAGAAGGTTAACACGTTTTTTTATTTGTTTTGTGTGATAAAGATACTATTGAATAAATTTTTCACCATAATCATACAGAATAATGGAAACATTTGCTTCCTTTGGAATATCTGTTAACAGAACAGGAAAATTTAATTTTTCCCTTTCAGAAATTTCATCTAGTTCTAAGAATAACTTTTTATTTACTCTTTCTGAAGCATGTTTTACTGGATATTAAGCTGATTTTACTGAATATAGAAAACGTTTTTGGTCGGTATTTCTAGTATTAGTTAAAACATTTTGTCCTTCATTTCATTTAGTAAACTGATATTAGAAGAACCATAAATGGGATAGTGTCTGTCAACACTTAATTCTAAATTATTTGTAAAAGCGAAAGATCAACCAGATTTTTTCCTTTCTATTTCTTCTATTTCAGTTAATAGTTTATTCGTTGATCATTGACAATAATCTTCTCAGTTTGTTGCTTTTAATAAAACTTTGTGTGTTGTTTCAAAAGTAAATTCTTGAATTTCATTTTGTCTTTTAAAACTACAATGAAATTTCATACTAACTTTAATCGATCATCTTCATATTAAAATAATCTTAATTTAGTGATTACTTCTTCTTTAATGTGATTACAAATTCTTGTGAGTCAAAAATATTTTCTGTATTATTAAGTTTATAAATTATTATTCATAACTGAATAATGGTTAATTTGTTTAGTTGTTTTAATTCATCATTGTCAAAATTTAGAAGGTCATAACCTGGATTTTTTTGTTAAATCATTTGATATTATCCACAAGGTGTAATTTTATTTTTCAGTCCATTATCATTATTATTAGTATTATCTTCAGGATGTACCATTAATCTATCCTCAGTTTTTTCCATGCAGTCCATTAATCCCTGTATACTGAGGTCAGAAAAAATTTTTAAATTTCTTGTTTTAAAAATGCTTCAAACTTCTTTTACAGTTTTACTCTTCTATCGAGTCTCTTATCCTTTATAAGAACTCTGGGTTTGAAATCATCATTTTCCGTTTTACTTGTATAAAAAAATTAGTTTTCTAAAAATTACAACATTAACAGTTGAAATCTACATTTCAATTTTTTCCTATGACTTACAAAAAATTAGATTCTAAAAAATTAAAATGTTCACATGTTGAGTTCATATGTAAAAATGAACAAAGTTAATGTCATTAAATGCTCACACTTAATATTCTGCATCCTGAATCGCAAATTAAACTGTTTTTAACATACATAATTATATATGCAAGTGCAACATTTGGTATGTTTTCAATAAAAGACGCACATAATTTCATCATTGCCTTTTGTGAAGTTAAAACGTTCATTCATCCAGTCATATTTATTACATAGGCAGGATAATTTTCAATAAAATTGAAAGAGCTTACATTAGCATCGTTATTTAATTGTCTTACTATTTTAAAATTTCGCAAAGCATCATTAGCTTTTAAAAAGTTATTTTGTGGATCAAGATTCCACAATTCATGAGGAAAAACTGAGTTTCTTCCATTTTTAATGTAGATATATTATAATTTAATATGATCGAATAAAGAAGAAACAAGTGACCAATTATTTTTCATATACTTATAATTAATAATAGGAATAATGAAGCATATACTTGTGAAATTTTTAAGAAAGTACCTTATAAACATTCAAAATATACTCACAACTGCACTAAAAAAGGACAAAAATGTGTCAATCATCATAAACATAAAGATAAAACAATCAAAAAGTTGAATGTTGTGTGGAAAACTTGTTTGTAAAATGTATTTCAAAACACATCAAAAATTAGGTTACCATGAAAAAATGTTAAATACTGAACACATTTTAACGAATTTTTCAAAAACACTCTCTTAAGTCAAATGCCAGTTAAAACAGTCTTCAGATTGTGTAAAGATCCGTTAAAACTTAATATTTTAACCGATTTGCGAAATGAGCCTTAAGACAATCTTTTGTCTAGAACCTAATATTTAACTTTTAACAGTTAATATTTTAACCAATTTTTGAAAAATCTCAAGAACCTAAAATTTAACTAATAAAATTTAATATTTGAATCGATATTTAAATGTCTGCCAGAACTATTATTCGTTTTATTTGTGAGGCTGCTACAATGAAATAATAGTTTCCACCATTCTCTTGCTTGTTGAAAATTTGCTAGTAAAAAGTTGAGAGTTTCAAAGGAAGTATCAGCAACAACTGACTGAAAAATTGGAGTGAAATAAGCAGAAGATAAATGTGTGACTTTGAGAGTTGCAATAGTGAGGACAGCAGATGATCAAATAGGTAAAAAGAAGGTCCTGTTAGTAATCTTTGAATATCAGAGGAGATACTGAAATTAATTGACAGAAAAAGAAAACATAAAATTGCAGCCAATGAAGAAATCAAAGGGTAATACAAATGTCTGATTGTAAAGACTGAGTGAAAGTACAAAACTGTTAAACAGAAATGGTTAGAGTACAAATATAAGTCTTAGGTAAAGGTAGATACTGAAAATTTTAAGATTTTCCCAGCGAACTGACTGTTCAAACAAACTTCCTGGCAGATTAAAACTGTGTGCCGGGCCAAGACTCGAACTCGGGACCTTTGCCATTCACGGGCAAGTGCTCTAAGCATAAACGTCCTCTGTTCCGCAATATATAGTGCACTGTAATTATGCTGTGCATGCGTCGCAAATTTGATAGATCGACCACACTGCCCACCGGCAGCGCCCTCCCTGGTGGAATAGCGGAACTCAGTCGCCCTCTGCTTTGATGTTTGCAGCGGCCGTCGGTGCACTCTGTCGTCTTCGATTTGAGCAAATGGTGGAGATGATTGGATTCCATGCACCGTCCACCTGGAAGCCGCTGTCACAGTTCAACAGATTTTCCGCCAGGCGTATTTCTACAGATTCTTTAATAATGGAGTCCCAGAAAGATGTTGCTGTGGATAAAATCATTGTTTTCTCATATTCCATTGAATGTCCAGTGGAAATACAATGTTCAGCAACAGCGGACTTGCTTGGTTGCAAAGGACGGATGTACGTTGATTCACGGTGTGTGTGGTTTGACCTATATAAGCCATACCACATTGGCATGGTATCTTGTAAATTCCGACGTTTCGTAGTAACAGATTGTCCTTTAATGAACCCACAAGGTCCGTAATCTTCTATGGTGGGTAGAAAACCACTTTTACCTGAAATTTTCAGAGGATTCTTGCTATTTTAAACAAAGTGTTGCAACGAAAGTAAGAAAAGCAAAAGATTGTTCCGGCATATTCTCCTCTTTATTCACTTGCTGCTTCCTAGTTTTAACTGTTAGTGCCATGTTAATCTACCAGATAGAATACCCATTTTCGCTGAATACTGTCTTTAGATGTGCGAGTTCTTGAGGTAAGCTATCTAGGTCTGAGACAGTATGAGCTCTATGAAAAAGTGTTTTAAGCACTCTCATGGATTGCGACGGATGATGGCCACTGATGCTTGCAGGTACAAATCAGTATGAGTGGGCTTCCGATAAACTGATTGCCCTAGAGTACCATCATTCTTCCTTCGAACCAGGACATCCAAGAAGGGTAAACAACCTTCTCTATTTACATTGTGAACCAGATGTTACTATGAATGGAGTTGCAGTGATGTATAAACTCCATTAACTTGTCTTCTCAATGGGGCCACACTATGAATGTATCATCCACATACCTCCAAAAAACTGTTGGTTTCAGGGCAGCTGAGTCAAACGCTCTCCCCTCAAAATCCTCCATAAAAAGGTTGGCCACCAAGGGAGACAGGGGGCTACCCATGGTGACACCGTCAGTCTGTTCAAAATTGTCTTGATTAAACATAAAATAAGTTGAGAAAAGAGCGTGCCTATACAAAGCAGTGACATCAACAGGAAAGATGTTACCAATCAGTATCAAAGAATCTGCAACAGGAAGTTTTGTAAAAAGTGAGACCACATCAAAATTTACTAGAAGGTCTACACTGCTAAGACGAAGAGCCCCCAGTCCATTGATAAAATCGACTGAGTTTCGTATGTGATGTGAGCACTTGCCCACAAAAGGTCTCAGCAAAGAAGCGAAATGTTTTGCTACATAATATGAAGAAGCTAAAATGTTGCTCACTATTGGATGCAGAGGAAGACCCTCTTTATGAACCTTTGGAAGACCATACAGTCTTAGAGGTACACAACCATGTGGTCTTAACCTCTTGATGGTCTCTTGCGGTAAGGAGGGGGGAATCTAATAGTGCTGAAGTTTTCCATTGCACATGTCCTGTCGGATCGTAATCAATCGCCCTATAGGTAGAGTCACTTAGCAGACCACACATCTTATCTTTATACACAACACAAGGTAACAAAAAAGTTGCATTACCTTTGTCAGCTTTCACATTTAAATTTTCGGTTAGCAATAATTTTGACTTGTTACTTGAAAATAGAGAATAGCCTCAACCATTTTTTAACATAGCAGAGTGAAGAAGATTCGTAGGAACGACTGTAAGGCTAGGTCGCTAGAAAAGTCGACTAGAAAGAAAAGAATTCTGTTTCTAGCGGTAGCTGTCAGAAGACGGGTATAGACCAAATGCTTCAGGAAGATCTAGGGGTAGAATACCAGGTTATAAGTATAAAGAAACCTAGCGCCAAGCTTAGCCAATGGACAGAGAACATAGGGGCTTGATGCAGATATTTTGATGAAGGAGATCAGGTACTTACAGTAGGAGGAGCGAGAAACAGCTTGGCTAACAACTTTAAATGTAGCATTTAAGGTGACTGGAGGAAATAGGAGCAGCAACAGCACACACCAATAAGGGTACGTCACGGTTTTGCAGTGCTATGACCAACTCTGGGTCAACACATCTTGTTAGTCCTGTTACCAAAGAGCTGAGAGAGTTGTTTTTGACCAAAACAAAGTATGCCTTGAATATGTGGAAAATTCTTAAGTGATAGACACTATGTGCCTCTCTCTGCACCCTGTAACCACAGGGGTGGGGAAGGTAAATATCAGACTAGCATCATTTTCGTGTAAGGATGGAGAAAGAAGTAGTTGCAAAACATATGTGAAATTTGGACAAGAAGTCAAAAATATTGAACATATAATTTTTGTGTTGATCAGAGCCTAGCAGCATGTTTGTGAGTTGCTGCAGAATATTTCTCTTCTGGTCCAAACTTTCACCAATTCATAGAAAACCCAAATGCATTATTGAGCTATGTCACACTTCAGAAAATTGTTGAAGATTTAAATGTAAATCTCTTAAAAGATATGGACAGGAAAAATGAACTAAAATCATTATTTGGACACATCAGCCTAAGTTCAATAGTCAGTTTTCCATACCATGTGCAGTAAGATAGTAGGACACTGATTGACGACATTTTTATATATATAGTGCTCAGGCTGAAACAATTTTCACTCAATTCCTAATACACTACCCGATCATAATACACACTTAATGGAAATGAACCATATAGCGCCTTACGGCTCCAAGGCAGGTTCACACAAAGCAGTATAGGTTATTAACGAGAACAGGATATAATGTTCTATGAGTAAGGTAAAAGAGGTGGTAGGATGTGGTAGAAATATAGAAAGAGACATTACTGTCAAATTCAATTTATTCTACAATAAATTTATGTCAATATTTGAAAGTGACCCATTACAAAAAAAAACAAAAAACAAAAAAAACAAGTAAGCTGTGGTTAACTAAAGGAATTAAAATTACATGTAAAGAAAGAAGTGACATTTTGGTGAAGGCCATAATAAGTCACGATCTGACAATACTTGCAAACTTCAGAAAATATTATGTTAAGGAAGATCTTTAAAATATCAATAATCCTGACAAAATTAAAATGTGTATAGTAAGTTTAAAACTATATAGAATATTATCTGAGGGGACATGTGGCAGCCAGACAGTATTCAATATACCATAACAGTTCAAGTAAATGACAATGTTGTGACTGATAATTCACGAGTTATGAGTAGTTTTGACAAATACTTTCTAAAAGTAGCAGCAACAATGGGATTAAGTGGTTCAATTAAAGATACAAGAGAATATATTAAAAACCTCATTCCTCAAAACTTCGAGTAACTAGAACAGCCTTGCCACAGTGGAAAGACCCTTTCCTGTCAGAGCACCTACGTTAAGCACTGTCGGGCTTGGCTAGCACTTGGATGGGTTACTGTCTTGGCATTCCGCACGCTGTTGACAGGTGGGATGGGCTCAGCCTGCTGTGGCCAATTGAGGAGCTACTTGATCGAGAAGTAGTGGCACCAGTTACGAAAACTGACTACGGCCTCAATAGTGGTGTGCTGACCACATGCCCTCTCTATCCACATCCAGTGATGCCTAAGGGCTGAGGATGACATGGTGGCCAGTCACTACTGTTGGGCCTTCAAGACCTCTTGGGACAGTGGAAATGAGAAGTAGCATCATCATCCTTCACTGAAATTAACACAGTTACAAAAATTCTAAAAAACGAAAGCTCATGTGGGGTTGACCGCATTTCAAACAGAATTCTGGAAAGTTGTTGCAACTCAATAAGTAATGCCTTCAGTGATAGTTCATCACTGGTACAGAGTATATTTCCAGATAGTTAAATATATGCAGTTCTTAAACCTCTTTATAAGAAAGGTGAGAAGAAAGACTTAAACAATTATCGTCCAGTTTCCTTACTGCCATCTTTATCCAAAACGTTGGAAAAAGCAGTGTACTGAGGAGTAGTCTCACACTTAAGAAGAAACGATTTACTTAGCATATTACAGTTTGTATTTCAGAAGTTTTGGTCATCTAAGAACGCTTTTTACACATTCACTCATCAAACAGTAAAAGCTCTAAATAATAGGGCCTATATCACCAGCTGATATTTCTTTGCGATCTTTCCAAAGCGTTTTATTGGATAGGTCACTTTACTATCTAAGAAAAAATCACGTTTTATAAAACTGACGTCTTTGTGCACACCTATTTTGAATCATACTTGACAAACAGAATGCAAAACGTTGTTGTTGTTGTTGTTGTTGTTGTGGTCTTCAGTCCTGAGACTGGTTTGATGCAGCTCTCCATGCTACTCTATCCTGCGCAAGCTTCTTCATCTCCCAGTACCTACTGCAACCTACATCGTTCTGAATCTGCTTACTGTATTCATCTCTTGGTCTCCCCCTACGATTTTTACCCTCCACGCTGCCCTCCAATACTAAATTGGTGATCCCTTGATGCCTCAGAACATGTCCTACCAAACGATCCCTTCTTCTGGTCAAGTTGTGCCACAAACTCCTCTTCTCCCCAATCCTATTCAGTACCTCCTCATTAGTTATGTGATCTACCCATCTAATCTTCAGCATTCTTCTGTAGCACCACATTTCGAAAGCTTCTATTCTCTTCTTGTCCAAACTATTTATCGTCCATGTTTCACTTCCATACATGGTTACACTCCATACAAATACTTTCAGAAATGACTTCCTGACACTTAAATCTATACTCGATGTTAACAAATTTCTCTTCTTCAGAAACGCTTTCCTTGCCATTGCCAGTCTACATTTTATATCCTCTCTACATCGACCATCATCAGTTATTTTGCTCCCCAAATAGCAAAACTCCTTTACTACTTTAAGTGTCTCATTTCCTAATCTAATACCCTCAACACCACCCGACTTAATTCGACTACATTCCATTATCCTCGTTTTGCTTTTGTTGATGTTCATCTTATATCCTCCTTTCAAGACACCATCCATTCCGTGCAACTGCTCTTCCAAGTCCTTTGCTGTCTCTGACAGAATTAAAATGTCATCGGCGAACCTCAAAGTTTTTATTTCTTCTCCATGGATTTTAATACCTACTCCGAATTTTTCTTTTGTTTCCTTTACTGCTTGCTCAATATACAGATTGAATAACATCGGGTAGAGGCTACAACCCTGTCTTACTCCCTTCCCAACCACTGCTTCCCTTTCATGTCCCTCGACTCTTATAACTGCCATCTGGTTTCTGTACAAATTGTAAATAGCCTTTCGCTCCCTGTATTTTACCCCTGTCACCTTTAGAATTTGAAAGAGAGTATTCCAGTCAACATTGTCAAACGCTTTCTCTAAGTCTACAAATGCTAGAAACGTAGGTTTGCCTTTCCTTAATCTTTCTTCCAAGATAAGTTGTAAGGTCAGTATTGCCTCACGTGTTTCAGTATTTCTACGGAATCCAAACTGATCTTCCCCGAGGTCGGCTTCTACTAGTTTTTCCATTCGTCTGTAAAGAATTCGTGTTAGTATTTTGCAGCTGTGGCTTATTAAACTGATAGTTCGGTAATTTTCACATCTGTCAACACCTGCTTTCTTTGGGATTGGAATTATTATATTCTTCTTGAAGTCTGAGGGTATTTCGCCTGTCTCATACATCTTGCTCACCAGATGGTAGAGTTTTGTCAGGACTGGCTCTCCCAAGGCCGTCAGTAGTTCCAATGGAATGTTGTCTACTCCGGGGGCCTTGTTTCGACTCAGGTCTTTCAGTGCTCTGTCAAACTCTTCACGCAGTATCGTATCTCCCATTTCATCTTCATCTACATCCTCTTCCATTTCCATAATATTGTCCTCAAGTACATCGCCCTTGTATAGACCCTCTATATACTCCTTCCACCTTTCGGCTTTCCCTTCTTTGCTTAGAACTGGGTTTCCATCTGAGCTCTTGATGTTCATACAAGTGGTTCTCTTATCTCCAAAGGTCTCTTTAATTTTCCTGTAGGCAGTATCTATCTTACCCCTAGTGAGATAAGCCTCTACATCCTTACATTTGTCCTCTAGCCATCCCTGCTTAGCCATTTTGCACTTCCTGTCGATCTCATTTTTGAGACGTTTGTATTCCTTTTTGCCTGCTTCATTTACACCATTTTAATATTTTCTCCTTTCATCAATTAAATTCAGTATTTCTTCTGTTACCCAAGGATTTCTACTAGCCCTCGTCTTTTTACCTACTTGATCCTCTGCTGCCTTCACTACTTCATCCCTCAAAGCTACCCATTCTTCTTCTACTGTATTTCTTTCCCCCATTCCTGTCAATTGTTCCCTTATGCTCTCCCTGAAACTCTGTACAACCTCTGGTTCTTTCAGTTTATCCAGGTCCCATCTCCTTAAATTCCCACCTTTTTGCAGTTTCTTCAGTTTTAATCTACAGGTCATAACCAATAGATTGTGGTCAGAGTCCACATCTGCCCCTGGAAATGTCTTACAATTTAAAACCTGGTTCCTAAATCTCTGTCTTACCATTATATAATCTATCTGATACCTTTTAGTATCTCCAGGGTTCTTCCATGTATACAACCTTCTATCATGATTCTTAAACCAAGTGTTAGCTATGATTAAGTTGCGCTCTGTGCAAAATTCTACCAGGCGGCTTCCTCTTTCATTTCTTAGCCCCAATACATATTCACCTACTACGTTTCCTTCTCTCCCTTTTCCTACACTCGAATTCCAGTCACCCATGGCTATCAAATTTTCGTCTCCCTTCACTATCTGAATAATTTCTTTTATTTCATCTTACATTTCTTCAATGTCTTCGTCATCTGCAGAGCTAGTTGGCATATAAACTTGTACTACTGTAGTAGGTGTGGGCTTCGTATCTATCTTGGCCACAATAATGCGTTCACTATGCTGTTTGTAGTAGCTTACCCGCGTTCCTATTTTCCTATTCATTATTAAACCTACTCCTGCATTACCCCTATTTGACTTTGTGTTTATAACCCTGTAGTCACCTGACCAGAAGTCTTGTTCCTCCTGCCACCGAACTTCACTAATTCCCACTATATCTAACTTTAACCTATCCATTTCCCTTTTTAAATTTTCTAGGGTAATCCGTGCAGTTGTGTGAACCGCTGTGACGTGGTGGCTTAGTGGCTAACACACCTGTCTATAAGCGGGAGTCCCAGGTCCGGTTCCTGGCCTTGGTACAAATTTTCGCTTGCCGCTTCAATCTATACATACATAAATAAAATATCCGTATGACACCAGTAAAATCTCTGAAGTTGTGTCATTTCATTTGTACAAGTACCTGCTCCTGGGTTTCAGAATGGATCTCCCATTTACGTTCCGTGCTGAGGTGCTATTCCACAATCGCTGTGCCAAAGTGGCTTACTGCCTCAAAAGCACCTGCATAGCAAGCGGGAGATCAAAGTTCGATTTCCGGTCTTGGTACAAGTTTCCACTTGTCGCTTCAGGCTGTATACATAAAATCATATCTTTATGAGACCAGTAAATTCTCTGAAATCGTGTCATTTCACATTACATTCAGTTCTGTAAACAAATAGTGACACCAACACTAACAACTGATGAGCACATGATCACAGGTCAGTAAACACAGTAGAATACTCCAAATTTTTGGGTGTACACTTAGATGAAAGCTTGAACTGGAAGCACCTTCCAGTTCAAGCTAGAGTGTTACATTTTCTCTTTGTCTAAGGAATTCCTGACAGGCCTCATCAAATAGTCAGAAGCTGATGACACAAAAATATGCTAATCTTGGAAACAAACGAAATAACCTACTGACATATTATGTATGTTTCCACTCAATAACGTCTTATAGAATATTTTCCTGGATTAACTCATCACTTAGAAACTGTTGACTGCACAAAGGACAGCAGCCAGAATAATGTATGCTGTTCGCCCATGGAGGTCTTCAAGAAGTTAGCCAGTTTAACTGCGCCATCGCAGTACATATATACGCTAACGAAATTTGTCATAAGCAATCCATCACAATTTAAGAACAACAGTGAGCCAATACCTGCAACACTACAAGGAAAATCACCTTTATTACTCAGTAGCTCAGACAGGAGTTAAATATGCAGCAACAGAAACTCATAATCATTTGCCCAATAACGTAAAATATCTGTCATATAAGAAAGCAAATTTTAAATCTAGAGGTCGTTTCTCCTAGACACCACTTCCTGTTTCATGTAGGAATTTCTGTTTAAAAACTGGTGGCTTGAAAAAGGCGCGCATTTGTTTTTAAATGTAGTCGCACAAGTAGGACGAAAAAAGTATATTTTCTTTCATTATAAGACTCATCATGTATGCATAACCTGTAAACTAACAACATTTCGATAAAAGAATCGTTCGAATGATCTATAGAACGTGTAAGAAACTAACTAACTGAGAAGGATGTAATAATTTCAGTTCAACGACAACAACAAAAAACAAGTGCTGCAAGGGTCAATGTTACCGAACTATCGCTCAGTAACAATGACTGGAAAATACTTACTCGAATTATTTACAGAAGATTAGAAAACAGATAGAATGCAGTCTCAGGGAAGGTAAGTACTTTTGGGTTCTGGAGAATTGTTTGAAGACGTGAAGTAATATTGACCCTAAGACTTATATTAGAAGACAAGGTAAAAAAGGTAAGCCTACGTTTATAGCTTTTATGGCCTTAATTGAAGCTTCTGACAATGTTGATGGGAGTACAGTCTTTTAAATTCTGAAGCCAGCAGTGGTCTTGTACAATACAGGTAGCGGAAGGTTATTGTACAGAATCCAGACTGTAGTTATAACAGTCGAAGAGCATGAAAGTGAAGCAACGGTTGAGAGGGGCGGGAGACAGGGTTGTAGCCTATTCCTAAAGTTATTCAATCTGCACGCTGAGCAGGAAGACGAATAAAAATTTGGAGAAGGAATTACATTTCAAGGACAAGAAATAAAAATATTGAGGTCGACATTGTAATTCTGTCGGAGACTGTAAAGGACTTCTAAGAGTAGCTGAACGGAATGGACACTGTCTTAAAAGGAGGATATAAGATGAACATCAACAAAAGCAAAACAAGGATACTGCAATGTTGTGGAATTAGATCACCCGACGCTGAGGAAATTAGAATAGGAAATGATGCACTAAAAGTAGTTGACGAGTTTTGGTACGTGGACAGTAAAATAACTAATCATTGCCAAAACAGAGAGGATATAAAATGTGTGAGTGGCAGAGACAAGAAAAACATTTCGCAGGAAGAGAAATCTGTTAATATCGAGTATTAAGTATTAGGAAGTCTTTTCTGAAGGCATTTGTCTGGAATGTAGCCATGTATGGCAGTGAAAGATGGGCAATAAGACGTTCAGACAAGAAGAGAATAGCAGCGTTTGAAATGTGGTGCCACAGAAGAATGCTGAGGACTCGATGGGTAGATCGCTTCAATATTGACAAATTACTGAATAGAAATGAGGAGAAAAGAAATTTGACTAAAAGAACGTACCAGCTGATAGGACACATTCTGAGGCATCAAGCAATCATCATTTTAGTATTACAGAGAAGTGTGTCTGGGTGTGGGGGGGAGGGGGTAAAAATTGTGGAGGGATACTAAGAGATTAACACAGTAAATGAGTTCAAATAGCTGAGGGCTGCAGTAGTTATCCGGAGATGAGTAGCGTGGAGAGCAACGTTAAAACAGTCTTCGGACTGAATACATAAATTACAACAGAAACTGCGTAACGATTATGACAGGTACACCACAAGAATGATGTAACTCATATCGCCGACGTAGTTTTGAATATGTGTACGGAAAATTAACCTCGCGCATGTACCACGGTTTGACGGAAATCTCCGGGTACTCTTTTGTGTTGCTTTGCATTTCTCTATATTTAATGGGTTACCGTCCCATGTAAAATACTTATTTTAAACAATATCGACTATACCATTTTGTGCTCTCACTCTGAGATTAATTAACATTTATCTGCAGTTGTAACGGCTAAACACTTGTCCTAAGACTGCCATAACAACTCGTTAAAGAGTTTACATTTCATACCGAAGCGTATTTCTTAGGTGTCCAGAAGAAGTTACACAGAAATAAACAGTCTGAAAACATTTTTTGTTTCACTCACATTTACAGTACACGCGTTTCTTTCGACTATAAGTTTAAATATTTCTGTTTAATATTAATACGGGGACAAGGGAAAATTTCTGGGTCTCGTACGTCATAGTGCAAGTAGGCTGTTTATGTTTTCTTATTGGCATCGTTACGTAGCGCTCTGTATGAAAATCACTGGCTGTGCTGTGTGCAGTCAGTGGCTGGTTGGCATTGTTGTAATACTCGCCATTGTAGTGTTGGGCAGCTGGATGTGAACAGCGCATAGCGTTGCGCAGTTGGAGGTGAGCCGCCAGCAGTGGTGGATGGGGGGAGAGAGATGGCGGAGTTTTGAAATTTGTTATACTGGATATTATGAACTGCTATATATATTATGACTATTAAGGTAAGTACATTGTTTGTTCTCTATCAAAATCTTTCATTTGCTAACTATACCTATTAGTAGTTAGTGCCTTCCGTAGTTTGAATCTTTTATTTAGCTGGCAGTAGTGGCGCTCGCTGTATTGCTGTAGCTTGAGTAACGAAGATTTTTGTGAGGTAAGTGATTTGTGAAAGGTATAGGTTAATGTTAGTCAGGGCCATTCTTTTGTAGGGATTTTTGAAAGATTGCGTTGCGCTAAAAATATTGTGTGTCACTTTAGTGAATGTTTGAGTACGTTCAGTTTTGCTCAGCTGTTTGAAAAGCAAATAGTGTAAGAGGTTTATCAGCACAGTAATTTAGAAATTGTTCTAAGGGGACGTTTCAATAGGTCTCCTTGAGGAAGATTGCAGCACAGCGGTCGAAGCTCCGACTTTTGGAGCATAAGTTTGGAGTGGATTATAATGTGGCCTAATCATGTAGAAGATTTTACCTTCAGGAATCGAATATGAAAGTCTCATGTTATTGACTCTCATACATTTGATACCTCCATTTTCGCCATAGTTTCCCCTTACGTCATTTCCCTTTATACGAAGTGTTTCCAATGAATAGATTGGACTCGAACCGTTTTCCAGTGACAAATTTCTTTAGAAGTGGAAGGATTGGGAAATCAAATCGTATCTCCTGTGGCGAATAACGTGGATGTTCCGACATTTCTCCAATTGGCAAAGCACCTTTATTAGCAGGTGCATAGTCCTGATGAAAGATGGAAGGATGTTGATTTTTTTCATAGCGGCGTTTAGTTCTGATGGTCAGTAAGAAGCATTTTCCAAGTATTTCTTTTTTTTTTTCATTTGCTGGAAGTTAATGGGATTCTATTGCATGCAGGGACCGCTTGCCATAAAATTTGCGGTATAACGGTTCGACTTCGCTTTTGTTGGCGCACAGCCGCGGACTTTTGTTTTAAATCTCATTTTGTTCGTTACTGGTCGTTGTATTTGTTCGTGGCGGACGTCTCATGATGCTTGTTCAGGTTTATCGTTGATTCATTCGGTCAGTGTTTGAGAAAAAAAAAATTACAGACGGCACCTATCCCTCCTACCCAGCACGCTGAACTAGTCTTCCATTCACTGCTTTGACTTGAGCTCCGTTTCTGGTTAGAAGTGATGGACCCGCCACATATCCGCCATAAGAAAGGGGCGCACAAGGCGAGTAGACTTTTTTTACGTTTCAAATATTGCTTAATAATTCGTTTTCGCAATTTCTTCCGAATATAATCACCAAACACGAAAACCATTTTTTTTGTCTTAGTTCTTCATATAAAACTCTCCCTAAAAGCCAACAACCTCAGCTATGTCACTAATCTTTAATCACCTACATCACATTATCGAATACTGCGCAATTGTGTTTGAAGTATTCGATAGGAGGAGAGCCACGTTTGAATTCACAGGATCATTTATTTTGGTATTTAATCTGAACGAATCATACACTCAATATAAAAAAAATATCAGGTTCATGCTTGCGTTATATTACTCCACAAGATGACACAACGGAGTAACCAAGGTTTTTTTTTTTTTTTAAATCAACGCTATTTTCTTCCCACATTGACAAATTATCTCTTACTTCTCACTTTATCTTGTCCCTTTGACTTTATGATCGCCGAAATGAGGTTTTGTGTCACACCTTATACGTTTGTGTAGATCCGTAGCCGGTAGCTTTGGGATGGTTATCTGGGCGAATGTGTAGACGACGGTTGCAGCTCTGCATGCCAATTGGATAGAGTAGTCAGAAGTCAGTAACAGAGCTAGTTGAGTGGCTGGAGTGTCTCAATAGATTGTATGAAGGTCCCTTGTGTGCAGAACGAGATGATGAATGGAGCACCGGCGCAGACTAAGAGATGCCGCTGCTTGCACGTTTAGGGTCCATCAGTCCTCGTCCCAGATGACCTGCAAGTGCATTAAGTACGTGTCCCCTTCACGGAATAGCCAGCCACGTGCAGTTTCAATAGTGTACTCACAATAAGGTCCAAAGTCTCGGACAAATATACCACGGAAATTTCATTTTTGGCGCTACCCACAACGTCATGTGAATGACATGTGGGCGTCATCATTTTGCCCCCTAACAGACGTGACACAAATATGAAAAATAAAGAACAAATTTTACGAAGGCCTACCACACCGCCTGAGCTGGAGTAAAATTTGGTTATGACTTGTGAAAAGTGTATTGTGAGAGATAAATAGCAAGAGGATTCCGTCTGTCGACAAAATACGGCCGAAGTGGAATTTCACACACCATACAGAAAAGAGAGAAAGTGAAAACAGAAAAGAGATAAGCGGAAGACAGAGGCTGTAGAGAGAACAATAGGAAAAAACAGAATGAAATAAAAACAGGCAGATAATAAAGTATCGACAAATCGTCTAGCAAAATGTACAGCGATAATGTATCTCAAAATTAGATACGCAACTCTATGAGAATATGTGTAGCTTCTAAAAATTCCACAGTTACTTGTTACAGTAACTCCTTGTTCAATGGAGAATGACATTGCCACATTTACTCACTAAATATACAAGCTTTAGACAAATTTAATATTCCTTGTGATCTTTCTACAGAATATTATTGAAGATGTTACATATCCCAGGAGAGCTTAATTTTTTACAAATAGCTGGTTTAAATATGATTTAACAAAAAGAATGGTGAGTAATTCAGACGAAACGGGCATGAGATAAAACTACAGTAAGTGGGGAGAAATCACAAAGGAAGCTTTACAGAGTTAAATTTTGGATCCACTGGTGTCTTCTTGCGTATAAAAATAACCTTACATTTTACAAGCAGATTAAGTGCATTTTGCTGATAACATAATCAGTCATATTAGAAAGACAACAGAAGAAACGGAGGAGAAGGAAGTTAGGACGTACATCCACTTCCCAAATATATTTAGCAATTTTCCATTTAACCAGACTGAATCACGGCAACACTTGGCAGAGTACCACTAGTAATATATGAAAATGGAAATGTTTCCTTATAAATGGCCACCAACTAAGATGACGACTAGTATCAGCGCATAATCAACTTTACAAACGGGCACACAGAATCACATAGAATAACTAAAACAGGAAAGCGCCTCTGTAAAATATGTACACTCTACTACTGTCTCCATCCACCCTCTAGTAAACTAAGCCTAAAGGACATCACAGCTACAAAATACTGACTACTAATAGACATAGAAAATTCTGCACAACACACATTATCTTATCATTAATATACAATGATGGAATCACGTCTCTCCACGTACTGTAAAACAGAATTCTCATACACACCACGCCCCTGCTGTGTAATCGATTATCCTGCTTCGTTCACCATGGTCAAGGCCATAGGCCTCTTCCATATTCAAAGCAAATCCATCTTTTTCTTAGTCATCGTATAGATCTTGTACAGAAAGTTCTAAAATTTAAGACTTTAAAGCTAACAAACTAAGACATAAGATCAAAGATTTGGATACAGGCTAGAAATCAGAAGATTCTTCTTCTTCTTCCGTGTCCGAATGCACCAATTATATTTTCCCTTCCCAGTAATTATCAACGTAGATTGCTTTGTCATTGACTTTCAAAATATCATCTTTAGTGCATGTTATAGACATATCTGGGCAGATCAGTAGTTGGTCCAAGTCCTGTATTGCTCCGCATTCACACCTGTCGCCATCACTGTAACCCCATTTAAATAAGTTTGATTTGCACCCAGTTACTCCAGTGCGCAGCCGGTTTAATGACCTCCAAGTTGTAAAAGGTAGTTGAAATCCTGCAGGTCCCTCCTCAAGTAGTTCCATTGTGGAGTGTGGCACCATTTCTTCCCAGAGAGATAGCCGCCTTGCGGCGGGCTTGGTGGCGAGCTCTTCAGTAGTTTCAATGAAACTCCTGCGGGATTTCAGCCGGATACGTTGTTTTCGGTGCATATGCATCGGGTGTCGAGGATCATTCTTTTGTTTTGATCTTTCGATCTCGGCGGCTACTTGTCTGCGGATAGTGGGTGGTGCTATGCCTATGATGGGGTAAATGATGTCTGTGGGAGTTGGTCTGAGGCATCCTGTGGCAATACGTACAGTTTCGTTTACGGCGACGTCAACTTGCTTAGTGTGAGCAGAGTTCCTCCAAACTGGCGCCGCATATTCCGCTGCTGAGATACTCAGCACCAGACCCGTGGTGCGCAAAACATGTGGTTGAGCTCCCCACGATGAACCTGTTAGCTTCCGCAGTATGTTGTTCCTGGCACAGACCTTTTTTTTAGTGTTGTGGCAGTGCTGCTTAAAAGTAAGTGCTCTGTCCAATGTTACTCCCAGGTATTTTGGGCTGTTTGTATGTTTCAGCTCTTCCCCTTGCCACATGACTCGGAGTTTCCGTTTGGCTTGTTTGTTCCTAAGATGGAAGGCGGATACTTGAGATTTACTAGGGTTTGGTTTGAGATTATTGCCGTCGTAATAGGTAGCATGTTCTGTTAAGGCTCCTGTGAGATTCTCCTCCACTTGTTCAAAGGTTTTATCCTGTGTGGCCACTGCTGCATCATCAGCATATATGAACATCCGTGTCTGGCGGCTGATGGGAAGATCATTGGTATAGATGTTAAATAATATTGGAGCCAAGACACTACCCTGTGCAAGTCCATTTCTCTGTGTCCTCCATCGGCTGTTTTTAGATTGTAAGGTTACATAGTAGCGTCTGTTTTGTAGCAGACATTGCACGAACATAGAAAGGGTGTAGTCCTTAGTGACATTATACACTTTCTGGGTAAGCAACTTATGGTTAACTGTGTCATATGCAGCACTGAGATCCAGGAATGCGACCCCAGTTACTTCTCCTCTCTGATAGCCGTCTTCGATGTACTGTGTGAGATTAAGGATTTGGCCACAGCATGATTTTCCTGGTCGGAATCCAGCTTGTTCGTTAATGAGGGCTTTGTCCACATAATCAGCTATGCGTTTGAGGACCATTCGCTCCAGCACTTTAAATAAATGACAAAGCAGTGACACAGGCCGGAAATTTTTAGCTTCAGCTGGGTCTTTCCCTGGTTTTAGTAACGCAATAACCCGAGCTTTCCTCCACAGTTTAGGAATTTGCATTGTTGTAATACAGTTATTCATTAGCTCTAGGATCCATGCTTGTACTCCCGGTCCAAAATGTTTAATTTGCTCAGATCTCAGATCGTCGAGGCCAGCGGCCTTATTGTTTTTCAAATCATTGATGGCATCTTGTAGCTCCTGAATGAAGAACGGGCGAGCTAGGAAGCTAATCTCCTCGTTCAATTTTCTTTTAATTTTGCCATTCCTGATCTTCCTTTTAGTTTTTCCGGTCATGAGTAGTTGGTGAGCTATCTGATCAGGTGTAACTTCCCTGTAGTTTGGTTGTGGTTCTGTTGGGTCGTTGTTGAGACTTTTGACCAGTTTCCATGCCTTCCTACTGCTGTGCTTCATGTCCGTCTCTTGTAGGAGGTTGCACCACTTTTCCTTTCTCGCTTCGGAGATACCAGACATCAGTACCTCACCTGCCTGGATCGTTTCCTCTGAGAAGGGGTCCTTATTGTACAGTTCTTCATACTTTTTCAGAGCTTCCTTGCTGCTACCGTTTAGTCCAGCGATATACTGGGTGCGGCACCCTCTAGGTATGCGCCGTCGAGAGATTTTCTTGACAAGGTCTATGAAAGTTTCATATGATTGTATCTCTGGTTTAATTTCCAAGATCTCCTTATCAAGGTCCTCTGTAAAAAGTTCCCAATGAGCTTTTTTGAAATTGAAGCGTCTCTTAAAGGGCATTACATCTGATTTGATTACTGCAGTAATGCAGCAAGTTATTGCTCTGTGTTGCGATCTTGGAATTGGGTCCTCGATTTGCTTTACAGTTTGCAGGGATACCTTTTCGGAGACAAAGATGTTATCTGGATTATATCCTCGTTTCCATCTTCCGCTGTTAAATGATGCAGGCAACTTTGGGTCATGTATCAATTTCAGCTTAGCCTGGTCTGCCCAGGTCTCCAGCATTTCGCCATCGTCATTTGTCTCTTTATAACCGCATGCGAGACCGTGACAGTTAAAATCTCCTAGTACAACTTTAATGTTTTTTGAATGGAAATTTCCAGGCTCCGTAAATTTGAACCTCGCACTGGGTGGTTTGTACACGGATGTTACAGTACATGAATGTAGCTCAATAGTTAAAATTTCTATATTTTCTTCGCAGGTCAGAGCACAGGAGCATAGGTCTAAGTTCGGTTTCACAAATATAGCACTTCCGTACTTTTCGTGTGGTCTCTCGAGAACTAATTTCATGCCCTGTATTTTTGGTCTATGGCTAGTTGGTGCTCTGTGTGTTTCTTGTAACACTAAAATGTCACAGTTGTTTCGTTTGCACACGTCAGATAATAAAATTTCTTGATTTACAGATAAGCCTTCAATATTGCAGGAAGTTGTCACTAGTGATGGTCTTGATAAAGGCCTTCTTTGAGTCTCTTTGGAGAGTTGTTTTGTCATCTTTGGTTTTGGCGCTCCGGTGTTTGCAGGATTGGCCGACTAGGTCGTTTCCAGGGGACGCCCGATTGCTTGTTGTTCGAGTGGTGAACGCAATCTTCGTGGAGGCTCCTGCAGTGTCCCCCAATCAGAAGATCAAGTGTAATCGTTAAGGTGGCTCATATATCTACAAAGAAAGCCAGATTCGGGACTACGAAAACAAGATTAATGCGGTAATTCATTTGACAAAAAGCCCTCATAGCTTCACTGTGCTCCAATACCATCATCACAGACACAAGCTGACTTCAGCTATATAGGTGCACACTGCACCACTGTAATTTACTCAGCCAAATACTAGCAATGCCTGCCACTAACATAATTGGCTCAGAAAAGCACACTTTGTGCTCGGGACTGTTTAGCGGTAAATAATTTCTCCACTGTTTCTCCTCTCTGGCTGTGAGCTGCCATGTTTGTGTTGGTGTTAGACTACCAGATCTTATCATTCGCACCTTTGTACCTTTTCATATTTATGGTATGTAATGTACTGCAGATAATTAACGATCATATCACGGGTACTAGACATAATAATTAGATGTCCTCAGGTTACCAGCGTTTGCCTCATCCTTTGGTAAAATAAATAGTAAAATTTTGCTGCAGAGTATGGACTCTTATCATTCCCAGATCCCTGCATCCTATCTCAACGGTAACAGAACGAGGCTTTTTGGTAGGCGGGTAGTTTGCACACATTCTTAAAGAGCAACTGTAGTTTTTGGTAAAGTTCTGCTCGTTTTACAGAGTATATGCTCATGTGAACAACAAGTGTTCTACGACTGATGCATTTGAGGTAAGTCTTTACTTTTCGAGTGAAATATTTGTAATGAATCGGATGAGGGCAGCGTCGATGAGTTACGTCAGCACTTACGTGCTGCATTAAGTCGTTCTGCAAACACAACTGTGGGGATGGTTGGGGATGTAAGTGCCGCCTACTTTGCTTTCTGGACATTGCTTTCTGATGTATAGTAAAATGTTACTGTTAGTTGCAACTCTCCATCCGACAGTGCTCTTAAATCATGTCGCTAACAGGGTTTGTGATTTGCATGTGGTAAATGGGGAACAAAAGTTGTTGCTGGACATTCAAGCATTTCAAGAGGGAGTTCCGTTATTCTAACAATAAATTGTTTTTCTCAGTGGGTAAGCAGAGGACGAAGCAATTAACACTGGTTGCGAACAGAATCTAAATAGGATTGAGGGGCCGAATAAGAACATTGCTGCGTGTAAGGAATTTAGTGAACTAATATATCCATTGATCACAGTCATTCAGAATATTAACCGGATATCAATTGAAAACACTAGCCAAATTTTGGAATTACTGTGGTTAACTGTTAGATTGCAAAAACTGGCTGATGTATCACAAATTATGCATGGCACAGTATTCCAAGTTGACTCCCTAGGTGGGTCCTGAAAGAGAATTCTCTTAGAAAATCTAAGGATTCGTAGACAAACGAAACTCTTTGAACGCAATTTTTACAGGTTTCAGGTGGTGACTGAATCTTTAGCGGATTATATTGATAGATTGGTAGTGTAAGTCTGGCAATTATAGCGCTCTGCTTGGACATTTCTGGAGACGAGACTGCCGTTGACATTTTAGAAGGGACTGCGAATAGAAGAATTATCGGAGGTGTTGTTTAGATCTAAGGCGCACATAATTCCTGATTCAGATAAAATGGTTGTTGGCACTGAGAATTTCCGATTCTGTGATGAAAAGGGGGGTGTTGGGGGGCAGAAAGCCTTATAGAACGAGGAGCTTGCCACAGGGTACATGTTTCCGCTGTGGTAATGTGGGTCATATTGCTAAGGATTGTATGAAGTCGCGAGACTGGCGGCTAAGTTGTTGATGCCGCCGAGTTGCGCCGAGGCACGTTAGCCGCATTTTGCAGCCGAATGGCTGTCGTAGAAGAAGAAGTAAAAAGGAAGAAAAATAGAAAGGAAGGGTTGGCGCTTGACTCCGTCGTCGCACCCCCCTCGTCTAGTGGCGCGATGGCACGGCTGTCGCGCGCGCGCCCCAACAGGCCAATAAGGGCAACGTCACCGACCGGCCGCCGTGTCATCCTCAGCCCAGAGGCGTCACTGGATGCGGATTTGGAGGGGCATGCGGTCAGTATACCGCTCTCTCGGCTGTATGTCAGTTTACGACCGGAGCCGCTACTTCTCAATCAAGTAGCTCTTCAATTTGCCTCACAAGGGATGAGTGCACCCCGCTTGCCAACAGGGTTCGGCAGACAGGATGGTCACCTATCCAATAGCTAGCCCAGCCCGGCACGCTTAACATAGGTGACCTGACGGAAACCGGTGTTAACCATTGCGGCAAGTCCGTTGGCTCGTAGGGTGTGTGCCGTTGATAAAGTGCGTATCTCTTTTGTTTGCACAGCCCTCAGTTCGGAACCGGATTTTGCTTCTCTGGTTTCCCGTAATAATGTTTCTCTAAGTGATTACTGCTAGTGTTGTAGGTATCGTCAGGTGGTGAAATTTTCTACTTTGCAGAGCGTTTGCAGGAACTGCAGTACTGTTTCAGGTAATTTATGCAATGTTGCACATCAGTTTCGTATTAAATTCAGAATTGGAGACTTCAGACTTCATGAGACCTTTAAAATTTAATTTCGCCGAAGTATTTTTTGGCTGTGATTCTTTGCGTGCTGCTCACTGTGTATTGTATTCCAGACCGAAAAGAGATATGGATTACGTAGTCATATCGGGATAGCTCGTGTATTCAGTGTTTGGCTGGTGATACTAAATGCGACGTAGGTCACTTAGCTGAAATGGAGGCCAGGTGGTTATTACGTTGGCTAGATGAGTTTCCTGACGTCTTAACGGACGTATTAGGTGTTACCAACAAGATGCAATACAGCTTCAACTAACTAATCAGTTTGCGGTCTGGAGACTGTAACGGCTTTCGCTATAAAAGTTGCATAACTTACATAACATCATAAATTAGCTTTTAGACGATGGCATTATTAGACCTTCTGTCCAGTTATTGGAGATTTTAAATCGTTTTTATGTTAAATTGTATGTTTTAATCATTGCGGCTTTTAAATAAATTTCAATGCTAAATGAATTAGTGGCGCTTTTAAATATTTATTTGGGTGGTAGATTATCACATCTTTTCATTGGCGCCTTTAAACCTTTTTTTATAGCATTTGACGTATTGTAGATAATTTAAAAATCATTTCACGTGTGTTTAGCTTGACAATTAAATGTTCTGAAGTTAACAGCATGTGCCTCAAGTCTGTGATAAAATAAATTGTAAGATTTATCTGCTGAGTTTATACTCAGTCGCTTATCATTCCCAGATCCCTGCATCTTAACCATCTGAAACTGATTACTACCCATGTTTCACTTCTGTACAAGACAATACACCACACATATACTTTGAGGACGGACTTACTAACACTAAAATTTATATTCGATGTTAACAAAAACCTCTTGTTAGGGAATGCTTTACTTGCTAGAACCATACTGCACTTTATATCCTCTCTACTTTGGCAGCTCATACTGCAAAATTCATCGACTATTTTTAGTCACTTATTTCCTAGTCTAATTTCCCCAGCATCGTGACGGAACGAAACTCACAGACGTACAGGTAATTTCATGAGTACCAACAATGAAATAATAAAGGACGATTCGTGTTCACAGAATACACTGAAGCGCCAAAGAAACTGGTATAGGAAAGGGAATTCAATTATAGAGATAGGTAAACAGACAGAACATGCTGCGGTCGGCAACGCTTACATAAGAAAACAAGTGTCTGGCGCAGTTGTTAGATCAGTTACTGCTGCTACAATGGCAGTTTATCACGATTTAAATGAGTTTGAACGAGGTGTTATAGTCGGCACACGAGCGATGGGATATAGCATCTCCGAGGTAGCGATGATGTGGGGATTTTCCCGTACGATCATATCACTAGTGTAGCGTGAATACCAGGAATCCGGTAAAACATTAAATGTCTGAATCGCTGCGGCCGGAAAGAGATCCTGCAAGAACGGGACCAACGACGATTGATCGTTCAACGTGACAGAAGTGCAACCCTTTCGCAAATTGCTGCAGATTTTAATGCTGAACCATCAACAACTGTCTGCGTGCGAACCATTCAACGAAACACCATCGATATGGGCTTTCAGAGCCGGAGGCCCACTCGCGTACCCTTGATTACTGCACTACACAAAGGTTTACGCATCGCCTGGGCCCATCAAAACCGACACTGGACTGCTGATGACTGGAAACATGTTGCCTGGTCGGACGAGTCTCGTTTCAAATTGTATCGAGCGGATAGACGTGGAGACAATGTCGTGAATCCATGGACCCTTCATGTCAGCGGGGGACTGTTCAAGCTGGTGGAGGCTCTGTAACGATGTGGGCTGTGTGCAGTTGGAGTGATTTGAGACCCATGATACGTATAGATACGACTCTGACAAGTGACACGTACGTAATCATCCTGTCTGATAACCTTCATCCATTCACGTCCACTGTGCATTCCGAAAGACTTGGGCAATTCCAGCAGTACAGTGCGACACCCCAAACGTCTAGAATTGCTACAGAGTTGTTCCAGGAACACTCTTCTGAGTTTAAATACTTCCGCTGGCCAGCAGACTCCCCAGACATGAACCATGAACCTTATTTAGCGTATCTGGGATGCCTTGCAAAGTGCTGTTCAGAAGAGATCAACGTAATTTTAGTTTAGCCGTATATTCACTTTCACTTTTAATTTAGTTCTTTTTAGGGGGTCAAATATTGTCATGGGGCAATCCCATTTCTGAGATGTTTCTGGATATCGATCGATAATGTGGTACAGATCTGACACTTTTCAGAAATGTAGGAAAATGGAAACCAGTTAACTTCTTTGCACGTGGCAAGACATTGTGTTTGAAGAAAGCATTTTTTTTTTTTGCATGGGTGGTGTTTTTTGAACCCGTGGAAGTTCGAGGTAAGTTCCTTTTTCTTGGTGATTCACACGATGTTCGAGTTTAGAATATGTCCTAGGATCCTGTAAGAGACAGACTTCATATACATTTGCTAGTGTTACGAGTATTCATCCTTTCGCCCATTTGTCTAAACAGGAACGACGTGTTCCCTTTTCCCTCTACTGAACTCTTTGTTGCGAGGGACTAGCTCAGTTAAGCCGATGTAAAATCAAATAGGTAAGAGTAGGAACATGGTGCTTTTTTCCCTTTGCAGGAGTTTCTTACTGCTTCACACTGCAGCAGCACTCATATTGGAATTTGTACGGCAGTCAGACAGTACCACGATGGTAGGATCCCCATGCATGAATGCTTTTGGAAATGCAGAATTTAATAGTTTGGCTTCCGCCCTACTGTCGGAGTTTCAACACGGAAGTGATGTTAGAGACTCTGGATGGAAGGTTTCGATTCATTGGTTGGATTATGTAGCACTATAAGCCGTTGGTTTTAAGGACACAAAAGTCGCCGCAATGGTGTCCAGTTGAAAGGCTTGCTCCAGGCCTTGGTGCCACATGACATTTTCTTATAGATGATAACATTTTCCGAAAACTCTTTCGATAACAAGTGACTATAAAAATTGTTGTTGACTTACGGGGAGTTAGAATGGAATTTTTTTTCACATTTTCAGATTTTTATCTCATAAAATTTGCAATTTTCCGAATAAAATGACATATATATCACTTATAAACTCACATGCGAAGTATTTTATTTTATTTTTTTAAATATAATCTACACCGGTTGAAAATGTAAAATTTTTTACGTGCCTTACTCAGTATCTAATAAAATGGGTAATTTTTTATATAGAAGGCTGTGGATTGCTGTGTTATAAAGGTTAAATTACTTGTTCGTGTTGGCAGCACTATCAAAAAGAGTATCGTATCGTTTCATAGTAAAAACACGCGTTGAATGTCGAAGTGCTAACGTTTCTCCGAGGGAAAGTGACTAACAGATTCGTGAATTTCTCAAAAAGTAAAGTATGACGTCAAAACGAAGTGTTTTTAAGAAACGTGGGTTTCATGGTAATAGATTGTCGAATAAAGGGAAACATTTTGTTCGACATGTGGCGTGTGAAGTTACAGACAATGAAATACAGGCAGACTCGTCAGTATCCAGAGAAACACCGATTAGTGCTTCGAAAATTAAAATAAATCCTTGTGATACACAGTTTTCTCAAAACGAAACTGATGTAAATGGTAGGTTAGGTTATATTCTGATAGATTTACACCTCCTAAAAAGGGTGTTAGGTAAATGTGTGTGTTGTAAAATATGTGGAGGGCCAGTTAATTTACGTGAAGCCAGTGAGGTATCAAATGGACTAGCCAGGACACTTATCATTAATTCTGCCAGTTGTAAATATACTCATTAATTTTGGAATTCTGATAAGAGTAAAGACAATTATTTTGAAGTAAATGTTAGGTTGTTTTATGGATTGAGAGCTATTTGCAAAGGACATACTGCAGCAGATACAACGTGTGCTATGATGAATATGCCACGCCCCTCTTGTAAAATCGACAATTATGCCGAATTTATTGGAGCTGCTGTGGAATCTGTTGCATATGAGTCAATAAGGGGTGCTGCAAACAAAGCTGTTGAAATAAATGACATACCAGTAGCTTTTGATGGCACTTGGCAAATGTGTGGCTACAGTTCTAAGAATTCTGTTGCTACAGTGACCAGTGTGGATACTGGAAAGGTAATAGATTTCCAGATTTTAGCCAAACATTGTTATAAGTGAAAATCAGGGAATGGAGAAGGGCATGTCTGTGACAGAAATTATGAAGGAACAAGTGTTGGTATGGAGACCTCAGTAGCTATTGAAGTTTTTAGTCGATCTGTGAACAAAAGGAGAGTGTGTTGCACTAAGTTCTTAGGTGACAGAGACTCAAAAGCATGTAACAGTGTAGTAGTTGCTCAGCCTTATGATGAGAAGATTATCACAAAACTGGAATGTGTTGGTCATTTCCAGTAGAGGATTGGCACCAGGTTGAGAAAGTTGAAACAAAGTTTGAGATACAAGAAACTTTCTGATGGTAAAACCATAAGAGGCAGGCTGACAGACAAAATGATTGATGAACTACAGCAGTACTATGGGATGGCCATTAGAAATAATACTAAGGATTTGTAGAAAATGAAGCAGGCAGTACGGGCTACCTTCTTACACAGACTGTCAACTGATGAAAAACCAGTACACCACCTTTGTCCTCCTGGAACTGATTCTTGGTACAATTACTGTAATGCCCAGTACTCAAACATTTATACAGCCATAAACATTCCATTCCAGCAGCAGTCATGGATATCGTAAAACCCATTTACAGAGACCTGGCAAATCCTGAATTACTGAAGAATTGTCTGCATGGTCAGACTCAAAATCCCAATGAGTCGTTGAACAATCTTATATCGACTCGCTTACCAAAAAAAGTTGTTGTTTGAATGAAGACACTTAAGTGGAGCGTCAGTGATGCTGTTATTGCTTTTAATGATGGCAACATTGGTAGACTGAAAGTGCTACAGCATATGAGAATTAATCCTGGAGCAAACTGCATCAGAGAACTTGAACAGATGGACAAAGTTCTCATTCATAAAGCAGAGTATGCAGCACAGTTGGCCACTAAGGAGTCCAGAAAGAAGAAAAAAACACGAAAAAAGATCAAGAAGATGATATACAGTATAGATGAGGGTGCTTCTGAGTGACTAAAAATAAAAAATTAAACATATATTAAGTGAGTTACAGTCTTTTGAAACTTTAGAAGCCGTTCCCGAAAATTTAGATTTTCTGTTGCATTTTTCCTCAAGCCACAGAAAGTACTTCGAGCAGAGTATTCAGATTTTGAGTGAGTAATAACGTACATATCCTGAGCCTACTGAACTAAAAGAAGAACGTAATGTTAGGTATAATTAAAATTATTTAGGATAATGTACCAAAAAAGTACACAAAATTTTAACCATGTAATTAAAAAATTGTATTTTCGAAAGCAGTGGCTGAAATTCAATTATTCTATTTCAGTAGATTCAAAACATAGAGTTTAATGTCCTGTAAAAGTTCCTTGTCAATGGCTACAGTGGTTCCTGAAACACAGGGAAACCAAGTCACTAAATTTAACATTGTCAGGATAGGGCATTCCAACTCCCTTTAACGTATTGGTCTCCATAGATATGTATAAGTTGCTTTATGTTTTCTGTATCACATTCTCAGTAATTTCACTGGAAGCGAGGGATTTTTGATTTCGAAGCAGTAACCGAATGGCAGCTGTAAATCAGAATGGATCCTACAGCCTTTCAATACCTTACCTGATGTGTAGTTATTTGTGACTAATAAAGGGTATGAACCTTGTCCATTTGAACAGAGATCTTTTACCTTTGTCAGATCTGGACTAAATGTTCTCAATTTATTTTTCAATTCATATGTACTTCCTTGCATTTGTTTTTCTCTCATTACAGGATTCATATACTTGAGTTACTCCTCATGACTATTTTTGCCCCCTCAGGGGACTAGGCATTCATTTGCTCGGTACGGGCTTGGCGAACCCGGGGTCCCTGAGCTGTGGACTGGTGTGCGCCGCCAGTCCTCTGACACCGTAAGCTCTGGGCAAGCTGTAGCGACCACCGTGTGGCGCAACGCTGGAACGTTGTGTGCCGCAGGGACCGGGGATCTTGGCTTGATTGCCTGGATCGCGATGATGGTACATACCTCTATAAAAAAAAAAACCTTCAATCTTAAGGTGTGCTGCGCGCCGTTTAGATGCATGGCTGTTGAGGTGGGACAGTCTCTAGCGGGCAACCTCTGGGGCACCTGCCGCACCTCAGTTGTACAAGGCTTACCCAGGCATGCGGGGCTCTGTCTGGGCGGACGTTTAGTTCCCTAGCTGCTCGTGGGACGCACATGGCAACCACGTATTTCCCTTCACTAACTTCGCAATCAGTAAAGCGCATGAGGGAGGCTTGTCCTCCAGATACGCAGATAGAACAGAGTCATAAATGACAAGGTTTTCATCGTGATTAAGAGGAAGGAGGGCTCATTTGAAAAACGTGTCTCCTTTCTATATACATAAAGGTTTAGAAGGACTCGCAGGTACACTGAAATCTATCAAACGCCTGAGGAATAGTACCCTGTTGACACTACTAAGGCAAAGCAAGTGGAGCTGCTTCGAAAGTCAACCAAGTTAGGCGAGTATGATATTACTGTCGAGTTGCACAATTCCCTCAACTCCAGTAAAGGCGTTGTCACCTGCCGTGATTTGATGGATATCGAGGTAGAAGAGCTGAAGCAAGAAAGGGCAACACAGGGGATTGTAGACGCGGAACAGCGGACACGTAGGAATAATGGAGTTGTTGAGAAATCTGCCACCTTCATTATGACTTTCAATTCGCCTGTCTTGCCTGAATACGTTGCCATGTTTCAAATGTCAACGATTTGGCCATACAACGATGAGTTGTGGGAGTGAACCGACCTGCGGTATATGTGGCAAGGCAGCTCATGAAGCTGGGACCAACTGCACATCTCCAGCGCTGTGTATCAACTGCTCTGGAAGCCATCCCGTCTGGAGCAAAGACTGCCCCATCTTTGAGGAGGAAAGAAAAATTCAGGAGATAAAGATGACAAAGAGGATACCTCATGTGGAAGCCAAAAAAGAGTATAAGGCGACAAACCCCCCTGTCTTTGCCACATCCTATGCCTCCTTGGTGCAAAAAAGTGCGTCAAAAGTAGACGCTTCGACGCAGACCATGTCCAGCGTAGCAGTATCCTCCACCAATACCTGTACCTGCGTTTGTACCTGCCAGAGCACAACCAATAAAGACATAGCTATTCAGGCTGCTCCGACTGAACCAAATGCTGTTGCAGAGAAAGCTACAGTGAAGACTTCGAAGGCCCTCCAGAACCCGAGTGCCTCTCCACTTCCCCCATCCCTGGCTTCCACCAAGAAAAAGGGACGAGGGAAAGGGACACGACGTTTGGCGTCAAACCTGCCAAAGGCACCTCGGATGTCGTCATGGCATCCCTGACTGATGAGGAGGAAATCGTCATGGAGTTTGATACCTCTTCCCCAGAACCTGGTAGCCCCTCTGCAGCCACTCGCTCCACAATTGTCTCACCAGCGCGGCGCAAAGACAGGGGGAAATCTAAACCGAAACGCTGATATGGCTCCCATACTTCAGTGGAATCTGACTGGAATCAGAACTCGCTTTGAAGAATTGCGACTGTTAGTACAGGAAAACCCCTTTTGCATCTCTTTGCAAGAGGCACATTTTAAAGAGAATGACACGCCTGTACTTACACGATATCACTTGTACAGGAAAGACGACCTGACTGGTAATAGAGCGTAGGGTGGGGTGGCAGTGTTTATTAAGGACACATTCCACTCCTCATCTGTGCCCTTAACCACAACGCTACAAGTGGTTGCAGCTCGGATCCTGGCCCACGTTAATGTCACAGTGTGCTCCTTGTATTTACCACCCGCTGAGCTCATTGACAGTGCCTCGCACAGCTCATTGATCAGCTACCCCGTCTCTT
Organism: Schistocerca cancellata; assembly: GCF_023864275.1. NCBI lineage: Eukaryota > Metazoa > Arthropoda > Insecta > Orthoptera > Acrididae > Schistocerca > Schistocerca cancellata. The sequence goes on from NC_064626.1 coordinate 827,117,749, forward strand.
TTTCATTTTAGGCGATTTTAATGCTCATAATGCATTATGGGGTTCAAACAAAATCTGCCCCAGAGGCCAGATGATTGAGCAGTTGATCAGGACTTCCGACATCATACTGCTGAACACAGGTCAGGCCACACATTTTAGCACCGCTTCAGGTTCGTCCTCTGCTATAGACCTCTCTATTTGTTCGCCTGTGCTTGCGGACAGTGGGTCGTAGACGACGACCTTCATGGCAGCGACCATTATCCTATCTGGCTCCATTTGCCAGTTAAATGAGTCGTGTCGCAAAGCCGCCGAAATGGTTGTTCCGGAAGAGAAACTGGACGCTCTACAGGCAGTTGGCTGTTTTTGAACAGTGTGAAGATGCCCAGGATTGGGTGGACCACATTACGGCGGTGATGCACAATGCCGCTGATGTATCCATACCAAAGTAAAAGGGAACACTTGTGAGGCAGCCTGTACCTTGGTGGAATGACGACTGTCGTACCCCAATCAGAGACAGAAGGGCGGCTTTGAGAAGATTCCATCGGTGCCCTACTGATGCGAATCTGGCAACTTTCCGAATAGCACGGGCGCGGGCGAGAAGAATCGTTAGAGAGAGTAAACGGAGGTCTTGGCGAGAGTTCCTGAACTCCATCAATAGGTCCACATCTTCAAGCAAAGCATGGGAAGCAATTAGGAGGATCTCGAGGCGATACTCTCGACCGCCAATAGCGGCTATACGTGAGCAGGGGTATCTCCTAACATCTCCAAGAGACATCGCCCGGGCAATGACAGAATCATTTCAAACACTTGCGGCCGATTCTAGTCAGAACCCATAATTTCATCGCTATCGGGGTACACAGGAGCGGGCTGGTTTTGATTTCCATTCAAACAACACTGAGGAATACAACCAGGCTTTCTCTTTGTGGGAGTTGGACTCTGCACTGTCAGTATCTCGGGATACGGCACCTGGTCCAGACCTGATATCGTATAGCATGCTGCAGCAGTTGGATCTGCGGTCAAAGGAAGTCCTCCTTCAACTTTTTAATGAAATTTGGAAGACAGCCGACTTTCCCAGTTCGTGGAAAGAATAGATTTTAATTCCACTTTTAAAACCAGGGAAGGATCGGACCGATCCCAGTAGTTATCGTAGCGTTAGTCTCACGAGCTGCGTAGGAAAGACATTTGAGCGCATGGTCAATAGGCGCCTGGTGTGGGTTCTCGAATCAAGATCCTTACTTACCCGCTGCTAGTGTGGGTTCAGGAGGTATCATTCCACCCTAGATAACCTGATCCTACTCGAAACAGCGATACAAGATGCTTTCCTACGTAATCAACGCCTTATCGGGGTTTTATTCGACCTGGAGAAGGCATACGATACTACCTGGAGGCATAACATTTTGCGGCAGGTTTCCGTGGGCGTTTACCCAGTCATCAGATCCTTTCTGTCGGAATGGTATTTTAGGTATACGGTTGGGAATGTCCTGTCTGGCCGTTTTAAGCAGGAGAACGGTGTCCCTCAAGGAAGTGTCCTCAGTGTGACCGCTTTCGCAATTGCAATCAATAGTGTTGCGTCCACGGTACGACGGCCCGTACTGTGCTCCTTGTTTGTGGACGATTTCTCCATTTTCTGTGCGTCTTCCTCCCTTACAACTGCTACACGCCAATTACAGCTGACGATCCTGCGATTGGAGGAATGGTCTAAGACCACAGGCTTTAAATTCTCTTTGGAGAAGACCGTTTGTGTAGGTTTTATCCGTTTCCGTTCTCTTTTTAACCTCCCTGTTTTAAAACTAGGAGACACAGTTCTCACCTTTATGGAAAAAGTGAAATATCTCGGGCTTATTTTTGATGAGAAGCTCACACGGTTGCCACACCTAAAGGATCTAAAGGTCCTCTGTTTCAAGGCTTTAAACGTCCTTAAATGCGTCAGTCATAGGTCATGGGGCGCTGACAGGGCACGTCTGCTCCAACTTTATAAGGCCTTTGTGCGACCTCGACTGGAATACGGATGTCAAGCTTATGGATCTGCAAGACCTCCGTACCTCAAAATGTTGGATGTGATTCACCATGAGGGTCTTAGGCTTTCAACGAGGGCTTATCGCACGAGTCCAGTTGCTAGTCTATGTGTCGAGGCTGGAGAGCCTCCGCTGTCCATTCGGCGTCTTCTCCTCGTGATACGGCAAGCATACAGGGCCAAGTCCACTCCTCTTTCGTTGGCGTCCAACACCTTTTCACAGCCGGCACTGGAACGTCTCTTCCGTCACCGTCCGAAGGCAACAAAGCCGTTTGGCATCCGTGCAAAGGAGAGTCTCGAGTCAGTACACCTGGAGGGCATTAAGGTCCTCCACCAGGGATGGAGTAGGGGATCTCCCTGGCTACTACAAAGGCCAAGATTACTTCTTGATCTGGCTGCTTACAAGAAGTATTGTACCCCGGACCATCTTTTTAAAATTAAATTTACTGAGATTTTAGACCGCCATTCAGATTTTATTACTGTTTACATAGATGGGTCTAAACAGGGGGATTTTATGGGCTGCTCTGCTGTGTTTCCCGATACTGTCCGTAGGATAGGGCTCCCAGAGCAGTTCTCAGTTTACTATGCAGAACTGTTTGCCATTCTGCAAGCATTAGAGCATATGCGATGACATCATGGCACGAAATTCATCATCTGCTCCGATTCACAAAGTGCTCTACACGCTCATGAACAGATGTACCCAGCAGATCGGATGGTGCAAGAAGTGCAGGACGCACTCCTGCTCTTGCAAAAGCAGGATAAGGATGTAATTTTCTGCTGGGATCCAGGGCACATAGGGATTCCTGGAAATGAACTTGCAGACGCGGCTGCCAAGGAGGCTTGCTCCATCCCACTTCCTGCTCGCTGTTCCGTCCCTCTGCAAGCCATAACATCATTCGTGACTCGGAAGGTCATGCGTTGGTGGGAGGCTCAGCGGCTGGAAGTGAGGGATAATGAGTTGTGAGCGGTGAAGGATTCTGTCCAACCGTGGCTCACCTTCCGACAACGACGAGCTGAGGAAGTAGCCCTTACACGGCTTAGATTAGGACATTGTCCTTTGACACATGGTTTTCTGTTGCGTCGTGAGGAGCTGAGGAAGTAGCCCTTACACGGCTTAGATTAGGACATTGTCCTTTGACACATGGTTTTCTGTTGCGTCGTGAGGAGCCACCAACGTGTCAGACATGTGGGACACAGCTGTCCGTGCGGCATATTTTAACTGCGTGTGTTTTATATGTGGGTTTGAGGGACGATTTCAGTTTCCAACCAGACCTGCCCTCTGTTTTAACTAATAATGTCGCTAGAGTTTTACGTTTTTGTGTGATGTCTGGACTTCTTCCCAAAATATTGGGATTGAGATCTTAATGTGCTGAAAGTGGTTTGGTCACCCATTATTTTTAAGTGGTCACTCAGCCACCGTTTATCATTTTTACCTGTTTTTTACTGCTATTTTATTTTTAGTTTTATCTACTTGTTTTGATGTGCTGTGTCCAATCTTGCAATTTGAACATTTCCAATTCTCGCAAAGATCGGCTCTGAATTGATCCTTGTTTAACATATCTTGGCTGCACTCGTCAACATTTCTTTTGGGAACTGGCGCTGATAACCTTGTTGTTGTGTGCCCTAAAATACTAATCATCATCATGACTATTTTTGCCACATTTCTTTATGTCCCTTTCCTGTCTGTCTGACCAGTACAAATTTTCGATTTATTTTATCTCTGAAATAGATGACAATCCAATATGCTTGCTTTCTAATCAGTTCGTTCAGCAAGAAAGCGGTTGGAATGCCTGACATGTAGGCTGTCCTGCACGACCACAGCGTGGATAGTATTGGAAAGCATTTTAGCAGTATACTTGCAGACTGACATGGCTGAGCAGAGAGAAGGCGAGGTTGAGATGGATAGTGGGAGGGAGGTAGGATAGGGTGTACATAAACATGTGAGGAGGAGATGGACAGAGATACAGGTGGAGGAGGAGATGTGTGAAATATATGTGATGTACAAGGGTGAATCCATGATTATAAGGCTATCACTGAAATAAGTATCTTATAAAGAACATAAATTAATTTTGCTTTGCTCTTTATTTTTTTAGGAAAATAAAAGCTAAACAAATTTATATATAATATTATTAAGTATAACACTATTCTATTTCAGGTATTATCAGGAGAAAGACTCAGTGAAATATAACTGGTATTTAACAAGCGTTTTCTTATAGTCTAATCGTTATGTTTAAAATCCATTGAAAATTTCGCACCCACAAGATAATGAAACAAAATATTTACATAAATAACAATTTTTAATACACCACATTTTCAAATATGCCTAAAAGTACATAATAATTTCTCCTAGCTCCAAACAGTTTCCCAACCACATACAGATAGCCGGCCGGAGAGACCGAGCGCTTCTAGGCGCTGCAGTCTGGAACCGCGTGACCGCTCTGGTCGCAGGTCCGAATCCTGGGCATGGATGTGCACGACCACAGCGTGGATAGTACTGGAAAGCATTTTAGCAGTATACTTGCAGACTGGCATGGCTGAGCAGAGAGGGGGCGAGGTTGAGATGGATAGTGGAAGGGAGATAGGATGTGTGTGATATCCTTAGGTTAGTTACGTTTAAGTAGTTCTAAGTTCTAAGGGACTTATGACCTCAGAAGTTACGTCCCATAGTGCTCAGAGCCATTTGAACCATATACAGACAGTCCTGAAAATTTGTGATAATGACTTTTTAATAGCAATAAAAGTACTTGTAACACTTACAACGAAAAAACTTGTGGCAAGTGCAAAACTGATTAATATCTCAATAGCTCACCTCCTTACTATTATTTGCTACATACCCCACACGTTTTTCAAGTTAAATTTTACAAGTATTTTCATAGCTAACAGTAAGTCCTTTGTAGAGTAAGTTTGTGATTATTGTAGTCAGGTTTTCAACATCTTCTTATTGTAGTAGCGGAACTTAGAAAAAGGAAAATTTCACGATGAGTGAGAAGTGTGGGCTTTGCCGTAGTTTCGTGAGTAGTGGATTGCGGTGTGAGACTTGTTCGAAGTATTTTCACTGGGGGGGAATGCAGTGGGGAAGCCAGTGGGCATTCTGATGAGATCCTCTCCTGGAACTGCAGGTTATGTAGCAAGAGTAAGTTGATAGAGGAGCAGGAGCGTAAGATCTGTGCCCTTCAGGTGCAGTTGAAAAACGAACAGGAGGAGCTAGATATGATGAGGAGGGAGAAGGGGGTTGGGGAATGGGAGCTGGCTGTTGGCAAGAGATCTGCTAGGAGAAGAAGATTTTCAGATAGTTTTACTATTGGTGTTTACAATAGATATGACCAACTGTCAGAGTCCAGTGGAGAGGAATCTCTAGTAGCTGTAGATGTAGGAAGTATGCAGCAGACCTCAGTAGTTACTGTGCCTAGAACAGTTGCAAAGTCGAAGAGGAAGAAGAAGGTTCTGCTGTCAGGTAGTTCTCATGGCAGAGGTGTAGGCCAGCAGTTGCAGGAAGTGCTGGGGAGTGAGTACCAGGTCACCAGCATTGTGAAGCCTAATGCAGGGTTGGCTCAGGTGACTGTTAACATAGGGGGAGTTATGTAGGGATTTTACTAAAGAGGATCAGGTAGTGATTGTGGGTGGGGCTGGTAATAGTATTGATAGGGATGGGGAGTATAACATAGAAGGTGACCTGGAAAAGATAGCCACTCAGACTGGCAACACGAATGTGCATTTCGTGGAACTGTTTCAGCGTCACGATCGGCCTCATCTTAATACAGCCGTCAGGCGTAATAACATGAGACTTCGGGGTGCGCTGATGACAGAAAGCATGGGTCACATTTCAGTGGTGTCGGTGGAGTCTATCAGCTGGACGGGTTTCACTAGACACGGCCTGCACCTCAACAGGTATGGGAAGGGGAGGTTGGCAAAGCTTATAGGTGACAACTTAGGTGGGGTTGGTGAGATCACTCATGGGAAAATTCCTGCGGTAGTGGGTGTTAGAGCTGCACCTTTTTTAGATTGAAGTCAGCTGATAGGTATTCCTGCTTAAGGGAAGTCTCTCTAACAAGGGAATCACTTTTGACAAAGCTTAGGTATCCGAGTAATGAGGGAAAGTATATTTCATCAAAATATTCAAGGTATTGGAGATAAAGTTAGTGAACTGCTTATAGATGTTGACTCTGAAATTATTGGTATATCTGAACACTTCTTAAATAAGGAGATAATTCAGAGGCTTCCTTTACCAGGATACAGGTTGGCTGGCTGCTTTTCGAGGAGCTCTTTGCGGTGTGGGGGAGTAGCCATGTATGTGAAAAACGGCATCGCATTTGAGTCAATTGATGTTTCAAAGTACTACACTGAAAAGGTGTTTGAATGTTGTGCAGGTGTGGTTAAATTTAACGGAGCTAAACTTGTAACTGTTGTTATTTATAGATCCCCAGACTCCGATTTCACAACATTTTTGCTAAAGCTAGAGGAGGTTCTTGGTTCACTTTATAGGAAATACAAAAAGTAAGTTGTATGTGGTGACTTCAATATTAATTGTATAAGTGATTGTGCAAGGAAGAGGATGCTGGTAAACCTCTTTAATTCATATAATCTTATGCAAACCGTATTCTTTCCAACGAGAGTGCACGGGAACAGTAGAACAACCATAGACAACATTTTTGTTCATTCCTCATTACTAGAAGGGCATTCTGTTAACAAAAAGGTGAATGGCCTTTCAGATCATGATGCGCAAATTTTAACTTTAAAAGATTTTTATGCTGCAACACGTGTTAAATATAGTCATCAGCTGTTCAGGAAAGCTGATCCAGTTGCTGTAGAGACCTTTGTAAACCTTATAAAGGAACAAGAGTGGCAAGATGTTTATAGCGCTCATACTGTAGACGATAAATATAATGCTTTTCTCAAGACTTTTCTCATGCTCTTTGAAAGTTGCTTTCCGTTAGAACGTTTAAAACAGGGTACTAGCACAAACAGGCAGCCTGGGTGGCTGACTAGAGGGATAAGAATATCTTGTAGAACAAAGTGGCAATTTCAAAACGTTAGAAACAGTCAAAATCTAAATGCAGTAGCCCTTTACAAACAGTATTGTAAGGTGCTTAAAAATTTTATTAGGAAGGCAAAAAGTATGTGGTATGCAGATAGAATACCTAAGTCTCAGGATAAAATTAAAACCATATGGTCAGTCGTAAAGGAAGTTGCTGGTCTGCAGAGACAGGTCGAGGATATAGAATCAGTGCGTAGTGGAAAGGTCCGTGTTACTGGTAAGTCGCATATATGTACAGTATTTAAAAATCACTTTCTGAATATAGCAGGTGCAGTAAATAGAAACCTAGTCCCAACAGGGAATCATATAGCGCTCTTAGAAAAAAGTGTTCCGAGACTGTAACCTGAAATGCTCCTCCATGATACTGACAAGAGGGAGATTGAGTTAATAATTAAATCACTAAAGACCAAGAAGTCTCATGAATATGACGGGGTATCTAGCAGAATACTGAAGTATTGTTCTATGTATGTTAGCCCAGTTCTCAGCCATATCTGTAACTTTTCCTTTAGGAGTGGTCGGTTTCCTGTCCGATTAAAGTACTCGGTAGTGAACCCACTTTATAAAAAGGGAGACATTGGTAATGTTGACAATTTTAGACCTATTTCTATGCCATCGGTGTTTGCTAAAGTTATCGAGAAGGTTGTATATTCAAGGTTACTGGAGAATTTAAATTCACATAATTTGCTGTCAAATGTTCAGTTTGGTTTTAGAAATGGTTTAACAACTAAAAATGCTATATTCTCTTTTCTCTGTGAGGTTTAGGACGGATTAAATAAAAGGTTGCGAACGCTAGGTGTTTTCTTTGATTTAACGAAGGCTTTTGACTGTGTTGACCACAAAATATCATTGCAGAAGTTGGACCATTATGGAGTAAGGGAATTAGCTTACAATTGGTTCGCCTCTTACTTTAAGAACAGAAAGCAGAGGGTAATTCACCTCAATATTGAGAGTGGAAGTGATGTTCAGTCCCAATGGGGCACTGTTAAGTGGGGCGTTCCCCAAGGGTCGGTGCTGGGGCCACTGCTGTTTCTTATCTATATAAATGATATGCCTTCTAGTATTACAGGTGATTCAAAAATATTTCTGTTTGCTGATGACACCAGCTTGATAGTGAAGGATCTTGAGTGTAATATTGAAACAATAACAAATAATGTAGTTCATGAAATAAGTTCGTGTCTTGTGGAAAATAATTTGATGCTAAATCACAGTAAAACTCAGTTTTTACAGTTTCTAACTCACAATGCTGTTTCTTATTTATATAAATGATATGCCTTCTAGTATTACAGGTGATTCAAAAATATTTCTGTTTGCTGATGACACCAGCTTGATAATGAAGGATCTTGTGTGTAATATTGAAACAGTAACAAATAATGTAGTTCATGAAATAAGTTCGTGGCTTGTGGAAAACAATCACAGTACGACTCAGTTTTTACAGTTTCTAACTCACAATTCAACAAGAACCGATATTTTGATCAGACAGAATGGGCATATTATAAGCGAGACGGAACAGTTCAAATTCCTAGGCTTTCGGATAGATAGTAAGCTGTTGTGGAAAGCCCATGTCCAGGATCTTGTTCGGAAGCTAAATGCTGCTTTATTTACCATTAGAACAGTATCTGAAATAAGTGACACTTCAACACGAAAAGTAGTCTACTTCGCATATTTTCATATGCTTATGTCGTATGGTATTATTTTTTGGGGTAATTCTTCTGATTCAAAAAGGGTATTTTTGGCTGTTCGGGCTACATGTGGTGTAAGTTCGAGAACCTCTTGTCGACCCCTATTCAAAAATCTGGGAATTCTGACATTGCCCTCACAGTATATATTTTCTTTAATGTCGTTTGTTGTTAGCAATATTAGCCTATTCCCAAGAGTTAGCAGCTTTCACTCAGTTAATACTAGGCAGAAATCAAATCTGCATGTAGAATGCACTTCCTTGACTCTTGTGCAGAAAGGAGTGCAGTATTCTGCTGCATCCATTTACAATAAGCTACCACAAGAACTCAAAAATCTTAGCAGTATCCCAAACTCTTTTAAGTCTAAACTGAAGAGTTTCCTCATGGCTCACTGTCGAGGAGCTCCTGGAAGAGCTAAAAAATTAAGCAAATTCCAGTGTTACATTGTTGATTTTCTTCATTTAAACTTACGACTTGTCACCTGAATATGTTTTTTTTTTTATATTTCATTTTATCTGTTTCTAATATCGTGTTATAATTTCATGTATTGACTCGTTCCATGACCATGGAGACTTCTCCTTAATTTGTCCCACGGAACAATAAATAAATAAATAAATAAATAATAAAAGTCACAATTAAAACTTCTTGGGAATGTTTGTATGGGATCAGGAATCTGTAATGGACTAGGATAAATTATTTTATACTTTTTAGTCTAATGTATAAACGTGTTATATTAAACATTTGTTCTTAATTAAGTACTTATTTTTGGCATCCAGAGTGGTTAACGTCTTTACCTTAGCTTTTGAGAAAAACAGATCCTCAATACTATTCCATATTTAACGTACCATAATGCACTCTGAATTGGCATAAACAGTGTTTTACATTTAACTACCCATTCTTTATACCCATATATCGAAAACCATATTTATATTACGTAATATGGTTAGTGAATGTCGACTTGAACCGGTAAGACATTGCAGAAGTTAGTATTTTTATCTCCACACTGTTTGGAAATAGTAAGTCCCCTACCAAGTATATACTCTGAGAACAAAGATACGTGACAGTTTGATAACTGTAACTTCGGTTTGACTCAGATTCCATGAATATATTCCCAGTTCGAAAATACTAAACTTTCTTGGGTCTGAGAAGCTTATGTCCACGAATCACCATGATTTTAGAAAGCATCGCTCGTGCGAAACTCAGCTTGCCCTTTTCTCACATGATATACTGCGAACTACGGATGAAGGGCAACAGGCAGATTCCATATTTCTACAATTCCGGAAAGCATTTGACTCGGTGCTCCACTGCGGGCAGTTAACGAAGGCACGAACATATCGAATAAGTTCGAAGATACGCGAGTGGCTGTCGAAGACTTCTTAAGTAATAGAACCTACTACGTTGTCCCCAACGGCAAGTGTTCATCAGTGACAAGGTATCGTCAGGAGTGCCCCAGAGAAGTGTAATAGGACCGCTGTTGTACTCTGTATACACAGATGATTTGGTGGACAGTGTGAGCAGCAATCTGCGGTTGTTTGCTGATGATGCTGTGGTGTACGGTAAGTTGTCGAAGTTGAGTGACTGTAGGAAGTTACTACATGACGACTTAGACAAAATTTGTGGCTGGTGTTATGAATAGCAGCTAGCCCTCAATGTGGAAAAATGTAAGTTAATGCGGATGAGTAGGAAGAACAAAACTGTAATGTTAGGATAGAGTGTTACTAGCGTCCTGCTGCACACAACCAAGTTGTTTAAATATCTTGGCATAACGTTGCAAAGCAATATGAAATGAAACGAGAGTGCGAAAACTGTGGTAGAGAAGGCGAATGGTGGCCTACGATTTATTGGGAGAATTTAGGAAAGAGTGATTCACCTGTAAGTGTGACTGTATATAGGACACTGGTGCGACCTATTCTTGAGTTCTGCTCGGGTGTTTGGGATCCGTACCAGGACGGATCGAAGAAAGACATTGGAGAAATTTAGAGGTGGGCTGCTAGATTTGTCACTGGTACGCCTGAAAGACACGTTTTACGGAGATGCTTCGGGAACTCAAATGGGAAGGCGACGTTCTTGTCGGGAAAACTATTGAGAAAATTTAAAGAACCGGTATTTGAAGCTGACTGCCAAACTATTCTACAGCCAGAATGAGATCTTCACTCTGCAGCGGAGTGTGCGCTGATATTAAACTTTCTGGCAGATTAAAACTGTGTGCCGGACAGAGACTCGAACTCGGGACCTTTGCCTTTCGCGGGCAAGTGCTCTACCATCTGAGTTACCCAAGCACGACTCACGCCCCGTCCTCATAGCTTTACTTCTGCCGGTGTCTCGTCTCCTGCCTTCCAAACTTCACAGAAGCTCTCCTGCGAACCTGGCAGAACTAGCACTCCTGGAAGAAAGGATATTGCGGAGGCATGGCTTAGCCATAGCCTGGGGGATGTTCCCAGAATGAGATTTTCACTCTGCGGCGGAGTGTGCGCTGATATCAAACTTCCTGGCAGATTAAAACTGTGTGCCAGACCGAGATCGAACTCGGCACCTTTGCCTTTCGCGGGCAGCCACCAACATACATTTGGCGTAAGGACTGAGAAGATAAGGTACAAGAAATTAGGGTCCATATGGAGGCATATAGATAGTCGTTTTTTCGTCGCTCTGTTTGTGAGCGGAACAGGAAAGGAAATGAATAGTAGTAGTACAGGGTATGCTCCGCCACTCACCGTACGATGGCGAAATATCTGTGTAGATGCAGATGTATATGTAGATGTAGAGGGGCAATCTAGTTAGTGGCATGGAAGATACTGAGTTATTGTATGGGAGCCTACTCAAAGGGGACGTACTGTTGACTTTGTGACGCTATTCGTCATTTACTATTAAATGGGCATGTTCAAAGGAAGCCTGTTTCGGTAAGTTTGTAATGACCAGAACTTTATTTATTATGTGGGCCTGCTCAAAGAAAGCTTGTGCCTGATACTAAGGTTATCGGTGGTAATGCAGCACATAGTGTTTATGTCTAGGAGTTCTATAGATTTTCCAGTATCAAAGTGTGTACTACTTGGTGAATATGGCGCTAATGTTGAATGAGTTAGTGAAATGGTAAATAATTAATGTAATGAAAGTGTTAGAAATGAAATTTGTCCTGAGGTAAACATGCATTCTGGAGGTGGAAATCAGTAGTATTTGGATAGATCAGAGGCAGATTAGAGTAGGTTACAAAAAAAAATAAAAAAATTAAGTAAATGTATCAGTGATGTAATGTGTTTTATTTATTGTTTATGTGCACAATTGTAAGGATGGATTATTATGTACCTTGGATATATGTAATTGTTATTTTTGGGGTTTGTTCAGTAAAACAAAGGAACTATATATATATATATATATATATATATATATATATATATATATATATATATATATATATGCTGAATATCAGATTTGTTGTATACAAGAAGATTCTGATGATGGTATTGTATGAGCGAGTATACTTGGATGTATGAAGGATGCTTATGTGGGGCGATGTATTGTTCTTAGTATGGCAAGGAAAGTTGCACCCAGGCTTGAGGCTGTTGCGTGGGGGTGGTGGTGGTTGCAAAGTGGCCAAAATTCAAGTGTTGTCTTAATAAGGGAAAATATTTGTGTCATTTGATAAAAAATAAAAAATTAAAACTTATGAGTTTAAAAAAACGTATGCAATGACCTGGAACTTTGGGCATCTGCTGAAAAAAATAGTAGATAATTTATGTGTTTAAATAAAATGTTTATCAGTTGTGAAGTCTGTGGATGCAATTAGAGTCTAAGAATGATTCATTAGGAATCTGCATTTGTTTGAAGTTTGTCTGTCCACTTTGCCCTGTGCTTTAAGATCTTTCAATTGTGAGCCAATGTAGTGGACACATGGTAAACCAGGGAGGGTTTTAGTAGCCTGATCATTGGGAAGCCATGGGGTCACAGTTACAGGCAACTGCTGATTTGGTCATTTGTTTGACGGTTGTCAGGACATGGCTTGGCTGATGAGGAGTACATTGCACTGGTAGCTGTACTTCAGTATGACTGAGGTGATCTGATCATGCAGAGATGGAGCTGGGACTCAAGGAGGAGGCCCATGCTGTGGAAGCAACTGGAAGACAGCAGTGAGGGCAAGACCAGTGAAGTGATATGTAAAGAAACAGAGAATTGAAGATAGGCAATTCTGTTCAAACTGATTTGATTTATGCACAGAAATAAAAGTTACAATTGAAAATTATAGACATGTTTAAAATGTAGACATCACTTATAGTCTTGATGTATAATTACTTTGTATTTCAATGCCGAGTTGTTCACCACATGAAGTCCTATTTACGTTGCGGCAGAGTTTTGTTTCAATTCACATTTGTTTATGTAGTACTATGGGCATGAAAATCTTGGTGCTGCTTCATGCAGCCATTACAGAGATAATGTGTTGATGAAGTGGGGATTTTGTAAGATAACGGGGTGAAGGGGGGAGGGGGAGGGGCAATGTCACATGATAATACACATCACAGTTGCGGTACATCTGCTGGAACATGTGTGTTGTGGAAAATTTCACCAAAAATTTTCTGATGAAAAAGATAAGTGATTTAGAAAAAATAGGTGCCAAGACAACTCATCCACAAAGAAACAGCTCTACTTAAATCCATATAAGATTTGACTGCGTTTTGGAAGAGTAGTTAGAAATTGATATTAAAAACAAAAAATAAAATTTAAATAACGCATTGTAGAAACGGAAATTGTAAATAAGTAAGACACTTCCAGAATGAGATTTTCACTCTGCAGCGGAGTGTGCGCTGATATGAAACTTCCTGGCAGATTAAAACTGTGTGCCCGACCGAGACTCGAACTCGGGACCTTTGCCTTTCGCGGGCAAGTGCTCTACCATCTGAGCTACCGAAGCACGACTCACGCCCGGTCTCACAGCTTTACTTCTGCCAGTATCTCGTCTCCTACCTTCCAAACTTTACAGAAGCTCTCCTGCGAACCTTGCAGAACTAGCACTCCTGAAAGAAAGGATATTGCGGAGACATGGCTTAGCCACAGCCTGGGGGATGTTTCCAGAATGAGATTTTCACTCTGCAGCGGAGTGTGCGCTGATATGAAACTTCCTGGCAGATTAAAACTGTGTGCCCGACCGAGACTCGAACTCGGGACCTTTGCCTTTCGCGGGCAAGCGCTCTACCATCTGAGCTACCGAAGCACGACTCACGCCCGGTCCTCACAGCTTTACTTCTGCCAGTATCTCGTCTCCTACCTTCCAAACTTTACAGAAGCTCTCCTGCGAACCTTGCAGAACTAGCACTCCTGAAAGAAAGGATATTGCGGAGACACGGCTTAGCCACAGCCTGGGGGATGTTTCCAGAATGAGATTTTCACTCTGCAGCGGAGTGTGCGCTGATATGAAACTTCCTGGCAGATTAAAACTGTGTGCCCGACCGAGACTCGAACTCGGGACCTTTGCCTTTCGCGGGCAAGCGCTCTACCATCTGAGCTACCGAAGCACGACTCACGCCCGGTCCTCACAGCTTTACTTCTGCCAGTATCTCGTCTCCTACCTTCCAAACTTTACAGAAGCTCTCCTGCGAACCTTGCAGAACTAGCACTCCTGAAAGAAAGGATATTGCGGAGACATGGCTTAGCCACAGCCTGGGGGATGTTTCCAGAATGAGATTTTCACTCTGCAGCGGAGTGTGCGCTGATATGAAACTTCCTGGCAGATTAAAACTGTGTGCCCAACCGAGACTCGAACTCGGGACCTTTGCCTTTCGCGGGCAAGCGCTCTACCATCTGAGCTACCGAAGCACGACTCACGCCCGGTCCTCACAGCTTTACTTCTGCCAGTATCTCGTCTCCTACCTTCCAAACTTTACAGAAGCTCTCCTGCGAACCTTGCAGAACTAGCACTCCTGAAAGAAAGGATATTGCGGAGACACGGCTTAGCCACAGCCTGGGGGATGTTTCCAGAATGAGATTTTCACTCTGCAGCGGAGTGTGCGCTGATATGAAACTTCCTGGCAGATTAAAACTGTGTGCCCGACCGAGACTCGAACTCGGGACCTTTGCCTTTCGCGGGCAAGCGCTCTACCATCTGAGCTACCGAAGCACGACTCACGCCCGGTCCTCACAGCTTTACTTCTGCCAGTATCTCGTCTCCTACCTTCCAAACTTTACAGAAGCTCTCCTGCGAACCTTGCAGAACTAGCACTCCTGAAAGAAAGGATATTGCGGAGACATGGCTTAGCCACAGCCTGGGGGATGTTTCCAGAATGAGATTTTCACTCTGCAGCGGAGTGTGCGCTGATATGAAACTTCCTGGCAGATTAAAACTGTGTGCCCGACCGAGACTCGAACTCTGCTTCTGTAAAGTTTGGAAGGTAGGAGACGAGATACTGGCAGAAGTAAAGCTGTGAGGACCGGGCGTGAGTCGTGCTTCGGTAGCTCAGATGGTAGAGCGCTTGCCCGCGAAAGGCAAAGGTCCCGAGTTCGAGTCTCGGTCGGGCACACAGTTTTAATCTGCCAGGAAGTTTCAAGTAAGACACTTGACTAGTGTACGTGGATTAAGGCGATTAACTATTTAAAAAGAGTGAATTTTATAACAATTATGAATTAAAGAATATTTAAAATTTTGTGATCAATAGTTTTAATGAATATGATTCAAATGTTAACATAAATGATTGCAACCAAATGTGGTTGGCTGCAGATAGAACTTTGACTAGAGTAGTTGTATGTGACTCGCGAAGCTGGAAGCACGCAAGCATGTTTTCGTGTCTTTTGCCGGTGGATGCTGGTCGTGTAAAGTCGTTTAGATGGCGAAGTGTCGCTTGGGTACATCAGCTGAGTACGTCATTTTGGAAGTCTGTTTTAGCATTGGGACAGAAATACACTGAAGAGTCAAAGTAACTGGTCCACGCCCTAATATTGTGTAGGGCTCCCGCGAGCACACAGAGCTGCCGCAACACAACGTGGCATGGACTCGACTAATGTCTGAAGTAGTGCTGGGGAGAACTGACACCATGAATCCTGCAGGGCTGTCCATAAATCCGTAAGAGTGCAAGGAGGTGGAGATCTATTCTGAACAGCACGTTGGAATGCATCCCAGATATGCTCAATAATGTTCCAGCACGTTACGAGGCATTCCTGATATGTTCAATAATGTTCATGCCTGGGGAGTTTGGTGGCTAGCGGACTCAGACTCAGAAGACGTGCGGCTGCCCCCGTCGGAGGTTCGAGTCCTCCCTCGGGCACGAGTGTGTGTGTTGTCCATAGTGTAAGTTAGATTAAGTAGTGTGTAGGCTTAGGAACTGATGACCTCAGCAGTTTGGTCCCATAAGACCTTACCACAAATTTCCAAACTCAGAAGAGTGTTCCTGGAGCCACTCTGTAGTTATTTTGGAAATGTGAGGTGTCGCAATGTCCTGCTGGAATTTTCCGAGTCCGTCGGAATGCACATGGACATTAATGGATGGAAGTGATCAGATAGGTTGCTTAAGTACGTTTCACCTGTCAGAGTCGTATCTAGACGTATCATGGGTAGCCGGCCGCGGTGGTCTAGCGGTTCTAGGCGCTCAGTCCGGAACCGCGCGACTGCTACGGTCGCAGGTTCGAATCCTGCCTCGGGCATGGATGTGTGTGATGTCCTTAGGTTAGTTAGGTTTAAGTAGTTCTAAGTACTAGGGGACTGATGGCCACAGATGTTAAGTCCCATAGTGCTCAGAGCCATTTTGTATCATGGGTCCCATATCACTCGAACTGCACATGCCCCACACCATTTCAGAGCCTCCACTAGCTTGAACAGTCCCCTGCTGACATAAAGTGTCAATGGACTCACTAAGTTGTCTCAAAAATACCCGTACATGTCCATCCGCTCGACACAATTTCAAATGAGTCATCGACAGTCCAGGTCGGTGTTGACGGCCCAGGCGAGGCGTAAAGCTTTGTGTCGTGCAATCATCAAGCGTTCACGAGTGGGATTTCGGCTCCGAAAACCCATATCAATCATGTTTCGTCGAATGGTTAGCACGCTTATACTTGCTGACGGCCCAGCATTGATATTTGAAGCAATTTGCGGGAAGGTTGCACTTCTGTCACGTTGAAGGATTCTCTTCAGTCGTCGTTGGATCCGTTCTCGAAGGATCTTTCTCCGGCCGCAGCGATGTCGGAGATATGATGTTTTACCGTGTTCGTGACATTGACGATACGCTCGTGAAATGGTCATAGGCGAAAATACCAACATCATCGCTACCTAAGAGATGCTGTGTCCCATCGCTCGTGAGCCGACTATGAGACCACAGGCAGCAGTAACCGATCTAAAAACTGCGCCAGACACTTGTTGCCTTATACGGGCGTTGCCGACCGCAGCGCCGTATTCTGCCTGTTTAGCTGTCTCCGTATTTGAATACGCATGTCTATACCAGTTCCTTTGGCGGTTCAGTGTATTTCAATGCTGCTAAAATACCAGTACCTGGCTGTCTATTGAGAAATACGTAACGTCTTTTTGGATTCGCATATACGTAATTTGTCACCAAATTGCTTTCCAAACACTGGCAGACACGTGACCGATTCAGTTTGTCCTTGGAATAATGATGTATTGACAAATCTTCGAATTTGAACTACTGTCATTAAATCAAGTGTTTTCGAAAGTGTTAATGTTTTTGTTTTCGTAATTCACTGACATTCATTTGGCACTTCATAAATTAATAATGTGCACATAAGGGCGTAGATGCAACCGCTCCCCTCAGTAGACGAGGCATCTGCTAATTTTAGGTTGTTCACTTGCCCTTCGGTGGGAAAGAAGCATTGATTGTTGTTATCTGAGTTTGATAGGTACGACAGGTGTTTATTAGTGTACGGTACTTCCCCGGTACGTTCTAATCTGTGTATTTATGTGTAAATAACACATCTCTGTATACTCTGGCATTGCCAAAATGTTCTCCTCCTGATACATCCTCCCTGCCCACTGCTTTAAGCGGGGAAAGGGGAAACTCAGAATACAAGTGATGTCAGGAATAATTCCGCCAACAACTCGTAAATTGTTGTTTACTCAAACACAATTGGTTTCGAGGCACAAATCCGCATCGTCAGGTGCAACCTACATAGGAAAGAACAATGTACAGTGTCACCACTTAGTGCATATTGAAATTAATAAAGGATGTCTAAAAAATACAATATTAAAATGTCATAAGCAATCCATTGCTGATAGACAAAATTTACTATTCAGTGAGCACTATGGCGAACGAAAGAAAACGAAGGTGTACTCCGTTCATTTAGGACAAGCTGCTGATATGTGAAACTTATAGTTACATAGCACTGTTTCACAATCTGTCTGCATCTAAAAAGAAAAAAGAAAAGCATTTTATATTGAGAGGAAGCTAAAAAAATTTTATGACTGGATTGGCGATAAAAAATTATCGCCACTAACATCATTAGTCGTGGCACTATGCCAATTACTGTAGGGGATGTATCAGGTGTCTTACCGGTGTGACGCCAGGGTAAACCGATGTTGGGAAAAGTGAAAGCGGCCAGCACGAGCGATTAAGAAAGACTAGCTGGCTGACGGAATGGAAGCTATCCATGTGGACAGTGTGACGTCATATACTTATCACTAGGAGCGCTGGGTCGCTACTTCTAATAGCAAGAATAATGCAGTATTTTATTACGTACTATACGCACTATCACCTAATCGTACAAACAATAAACATTAGCAAAAATACTATGGTACTTTAATTCTAATTAACAGCATACGCACGCGATGAAAGGCACAGCATGACAAGCCCTTCAAAAAATACTTACAAAAAAGAAAAAAGGCTATATTTTGATTATATTAGGGGAAGTAGAAATTTTTGGATATAAAAAGGAAAACGAACAGTTCACGTTAAATGATTAATTAACAGCTATAAATAGTTTCTGACAAAATAGAAGTGCCGGCCGCTGTGGCCGAGCGGTTCTAGGCGCCTCAGCCCGGAACCGCGCTGCTGCTACGGTCGCAGGTTCGAATCCTGCCTCGGGTATGGATGTGTGTGATGTCCTTAGATTAGTTAGGTTCAAGTACTAAGTCTAGGGGACTTATGACCTCAAATGTTAAGTCCCATACTGCTTAGAGCCATTTTAACCATTTTTGAACAATATACAAGTTTCCTTGTCTAAAAATACGTGATCCTGAGAGATGAGATTTTTTTTACCGGAACTGGCAAAGGAGCGAAAGACGCGTTTTTAAACAAAATGAAATATTGAGAAAACAGTAGGTTCTATGAATCGGGGTCATAGTGATTACCATAATCCTACGAGACCATTCCAAAGCAGACGATTCAGTTCCTCAAATACAAGGAAATAAACAAATAAAACGGTCGAGGAAAGATAGCTCTCCCGCAGGCATACATCGCCACTCTGTTGTGGCACGACCACCCGCCGTCCCACGGCTCCACTTCATTGAAGTCATTTCAACCCTCACCATACACTGTCCCTGTGTGGGTGGCCTGCAGCTAAAGTCCTGCCCTATCGCCAGTCAGTGACTAAAGATCAGTCGATCCTGAAAGAGTTTCTGAGCGCCCGTAAAGGGATCGAGTGCGTAACCGCCGCACAGAGTGGCGGCCGACGGTTAACGCAGAGACAGGGAGGGCACAGAGCACCGCAATTACGGCGGCCGCGGTGCAGGGCGGTGCCCCCTGGTCGATAGTGGCGCGTTCTGTCGGCAGTACCGGCGGTGGCATCTCGCTCTTTCCCCACAGCTGCTGGCGGCACGTGTTTTACTGAGTAAGGTCAAAGTCTCATTATCGTTTTATTTAGTCTGTCTCAGGAGCTCAATTGCGATACTCAAACCAGACAAAAGGATGTGGAACCTGAGTTCAATCTTAAGTTGTGGGTAAATATGATTCAGTACGTCTCATGAGGAATGTTCTTCCGTTTCCAACAACATTTTTACTGTTGCGTGACAGCTTGCAATTATCCTTGAAATGCATCTTTGTCATTTCTACTTTGGCTGATTTCTTGTCAGTCGTTATAATTTCCTTGCACACATTTCTCATGAGAATCAGTTTCGGGAGAGCACTAAAGTTTCAAAAATAGCTGCTCTTCACACGCGGTCCCACGTAACCTTTTACTTATCGTTGCTAGTTAGTTAAATGTTCGCTAGTCACTTGATGGTTCAGGATCTGACCAACCAACTGTCAGGGACGCTGTCCACACACGGACGGTATTTCTCTTTTAAACCAGTTGTTTGAGCCATGCATGTGGGACGTCCGTTGTTTTCTGGGAATGAATAGCATCTATTGTACATAAATTACATTACGTTCAGTTAGTTAGTTAGTTAGTTGGTTGCGTGTTCCATTGATCAGTCGCGGTATTCAAGAATTCATCTACGGTATATAGGGGGTTGTCAAGGAGATATGATTTCAGTTTATTTTTGAAGCTATTACTGCTGTCTGTCAGACATTTTATTTCATCTGGTAATTTGTCGAAAATTTTTATAGCAGAATTTTTTACCCCTTTCTGTGCCAAAGATAGGTTGAGTAAAGGATAGTGTAAGTCTTTCATTTTTCTGGTACTATAATCATGAATGTCACTGTTGTTTTCAAACTAGTCCATGTTGTTGAGAACAAATTTCATTAGTGAGAAAATGTACTGTGAGGCTGTTATAAGAATTCCCCATCTTTTAATAAATTAGCAACAGATATTCAAGCAGCCTGAGCTGATTTTCTCAACATGCTCGCTGTTATGGCTTACATCAACATCCAACATTCTCGGGCATACGAGCATTCTGTACCATAGCTGGTGACATGTACATCACACACTTTACATACCACACAAGTCAAGGAAAATCAATATTAGTGGGCTCAAATAGCAGTCGCATATCCGTGAACGTTGTGGGTAGCAGCCGGGGAGGGGGGTAGGGTCAGTTCAATCTCCGCTGCGTTTATAGCATTCCATAAGCCACACGTGACCGCTGGAGGATGTTAAATGGCGATAAACTCAAGGAGGTCAGCATTTGTGTTGTGGGCCACTACCGTTTTGGCAAGCCGAAGTTTCCTGAGTTGGGTACTGATCAGCACTTTTATAAAAGCAATGTCGGGGCACGCTTCAAAAACCACCGGTATGTTTGGTAGTTGAGCGTTGCCTGTTGCAAGCAGCTGGGTTCTATCCTCGTTGTGCGGGACGAGGGGGGGCATCTGTAGTGAGATAAAAAATAGTTCAGATGGTTCTAAGCACTATGGGACTTAACATCTGAGGTCATCAGTCCCCTAGACCTACTTAAACCTAAGGACATCACACACATCCATGCCCGAAGCAGGATTCGAACCTGCGATCGTAGCAGCAGCACGATTCCAGACTGAAGCACCTAGAACCGCTCGGCCACAACGGCCGGCGTAGTGAGATAGTTATATCAGGTATTTTCAGGCTGGAGGTATGTGTGGATAGACTTTTATTTTAGTAGCTTCTCGGGGAAACGAAAGAATCTCACCAACTCAAAAACACTGCCTGACAAAAAATGTGAAGCACCCAAGAAGAAATGGTGGGATGTCAATGTGATGTGTGGCTTTGTAAATGATTAGAATTGCGATTCTTTATGACAGGTTGAACAGTCTCCAGAGAGCATTACTGTTGTTCGTGATTAACGCTCTGCCAGACCTGGTAGCGTATATGAGGGGCAAAAACTTCATCAGATATTACATGATCACTGTCAAGGACACGGGTATGCTGCGTACTTGTGTGAACAGCATTATCAGCAACTGACAGTGAAAGGGGTCTCCATTTAGCAGGCAGGCCAGTTAGTGCTGTACTGGGGTTTGTGGGGTATTCTGTCGGTAGTACCAGCGGTGGCCTCTCGCTCTTTCCCCACAGCTGCTGACGGCATGTGTTTTACTGAATAAGATCGAAGTCTCGTTTTCGTTTTATTTAGTCTGTCTCAGGAGCAGAATTGTAGTGATTGACGGAACTCTGATGCTACAATGGTACATCAAGGGAGTCCTTCGTCCTCATGTGTTACATCTCATGTGACAGTATTGTGACGCCATTTTTCAGCAGGAAAGTGTTCACCCACACATGGCATGTGTCTTTGTGAACTGTTTGCGTGATGCTGAGATAGTCCCATGGTCAGGAAGATCCTCAGTCCTGTCACCTATAGAACAGGTGTGGGACCAGCTCGGACGTGAACTCTGGTCCCAGCGCCAGTATCCTGGATGTCAAGGAGTACTTACAACAGTTGTAGACCTGCTTGCCTCACAATAGTTTATAACAGCTATGTGGCACTCTTACCAACGGAATCGGTGCATGCATCGATGCCAGAGGGGGTACAGTGGCATACTGGTAAGTGGGCTCATACTTCTAAGCTCACTATAAATTTGACTCGATTTTGTAATCACTGCAATAACATCGCATAGCCACTCAATCGGTGTAGTTTCATTTCGTTTCCTCCTTCCATTATGGGTGCTTCATTTTCTGTATCAGGCAGTGTAAGTCATGTACAGGTGGCTTCGATATGTTATCGGCTCTCTTGCAACACAGAGACCAGGCATGTATCTCCATGATGACACAGCATCACAGTTAGAAAAAAAATGTAGTTGCAAAACGCGTCCAGCTGTTCAGAACGTGTTTATAACTGTCAAAGAACTGAAGGTATATCTCAGATATTCTCTTTACTTTATACTCAGCAATTGCTTGAGAGTATTGCTAGATTAAATTCTGTAAATACGCTGCCAAATGAAAACTCATTGAAACAGTGGCAGTTCCTAAATAAATTTACTTACTGTTAATACCCAAAGTGAATATACATAATTCTTAAAAGCACAGTGCTCTGAACATCTAATCACAAGTCTTTCTATATAGTGAGGTGACAAAAGTCATTGCATACCTCCTAACATTGTGTCGGTCCTCCTTTTGCCCAACGTAGTGCAGTAAGTCGACATGGCGTGGACTCAACAAGTCATTGGAAGTCCCCTGCAGTAATATTGAGCCACGCTGCCTCTATACCCGATCATAATTGCGAAAGTGTTGTTGGTGCGAGATATTGTCCCATAAATGTTCCATGGGTTTCATGCCGGTCGATCTGAACGGCCAAATCACTCGCTCGTATTGTCCAGAATGTTCTTCAAACGAATTGCGAACAATTGTTGGCTGGTAACATGACGCATTGTCATCCATAAAAATTTCCGTCGTTGTTTGGGAACATGAAGCCCATGAATGACTGCAAATGGTCTCCAAGTAGCCCATCATAACCATTCCCTGTCAGTGATCGATGCAGTTAGATAGAGGACACAGTCTATTCCATGTAAACGAAGCCCGCACCATTGTGCAGCCACCACCAGCTTGCAGAGTGCCTTGTTCACAGTGCAATGGCTTCGTGAGGTCTGATGGTAGGGTTCGGGACCCTACCATCAGCTTTTGCCAACCGAAATCGGGACTCATCAGGCCAGATCACGGTTTTCCAGTCGCCCAGGATCCAACCGATATGGTCACGAGCCCAGGAAAAATGCAGCAGGCTATGTTATATTGCTAGCAAAGGCACTAGCGTCGATTGTCTGCAGTAACAGCCCATTAACGCCATATTTTGCCGCCCTGTCCTAACGGATACGTCCGTCGTACGTCCAACATTGATTTCCGCGGTTATTTCACACACTGCTGCTCGTCTGCCAACACTGACAACTCTGCGCAAACACCGTTGTTCTCGATCGTTAAGTGAAGGCTGTCGGCCCCAGCGTTGTCCATGGGGAGAAGTAGTGCCGGAAACTTGGTACTTTCGTTACATTCTTGACACTGTGGATTTTACAATACTGATTTCCCTAACGATTTCCGAATCGAATGTCCCAAGCATCTAGCAATCAGTCTGTTAATTACCGTCGTGCGGCCGTAAACACGTCGGAAACATTTTTTGCGAATCATACAAGTACAAATGACTGCCTCCATCAATATTCTACCCTTTTATACATTGTGTATGCGATACTACGACCACCTGTATGTGTGCATATCACTGTCCCATTACTTTTGTCGCCCCAGTGTAGCATCAGTCACTGTCAATTCAATGGAGGATGACAATATGATCTAAGGATGAAAGCCGAGATAGTGTCTCAATTTAAACACAGCCAAGTGACTCAACAGCATACTTAGGTAAATAAGTGAGGGTATGTTAATAAGTGTATGCAACATTTTTGTAAGTGTCTTTATGTTACCAAGTGTGGTGGCGCAGTGATTAACGCACTAGACTCGCATTCGGGAGGACGACTGTTCAAACCCGCGTCCTGCCATCCAGATTTAGGTTTGCCGTGATTTCCTTAAATCGCTTGCGGCAAATATAGTTATGGTTCCTTTGAAAGAGCATGGCCGATTTTCTTCCCCATCTCTGACAGAATCAGAGCTTGCGCTCCGTCGCTAATGACCTCGATGTCTTTCCTGCTTCCTTTTGTCTTTATGTTTGCCCAGCCGCTAGATGACGTCGTTGCCTTCGCCTATGGTAGGTTGCAGTATTGTCATATCAGTCCGATTTGCGCTGTTGCGAGTAAATGTGGTGGCACCACTCTCTGCACTATAGAAGACCATCGTTTTCTGTGGCCTCAAAGACCTACGTGGAGCAGCAATTTATAGAAGGTTTTCAGCACAATATGGGGACAGTGTTTTATCGCAGCGAAGTATTTACCAATGAACTGAACAGTTCAGAAATGGTGAGACGAGTGTGACGGATGAGGAAAGAATGGGGTGTTCAACTACAGCCACAGCTGATGACAGTACCGCACAAGTCCGTGTCCTACATCTGAATAACAGGCAAGTGTCTGTTGATAATATGGGAAATCATGTGCAGACTACACTGAGATGACAAAAGTCACGGGATAGCAATATGCACATATACTCATTGAGGTATTACCTTGTCCACGAGGTACAAAATGGCAGTTCATTCGCGGAGCTGTCATTTGCCCTCAGCTGAGTCATATGAAAAAGTTTCCGACGTAATAACGGCCGCAAGACGGAATTTACCTACTCTAAAGGTGGAATGGTAGTTGGGGTTAGACGCATGGGATGTTCCATTTCGGAAATTGTTAGGGAATTCAGTATTCCGAGATCCACAGTGGCAAGAGTGTCCTGGGAACACCAAAACACAGGCGTTACCTCTCACCAAGGACAACGCAGTGGCCGACAGCCTCCACTTACCGACCGAGAGCAGCAATGTTTGCGTAGAGTTGTCGGAGCTATCAGACGAGCAACACTGCAATAACTGCAGAAATCAATGTGCGACGTACGACGAACGTATCCATTAGGACAGTGTAGCGAAATGTGGCGTAAATGGGCTACAGCAGCTGACGACCGACGCGAGTACCTTTGATAACAGCACGACGTTGTCTGCAGCACCTCTCCTGGGATCGTGACCGTATCGATTGGCCCCTAAACGACTGAAAAACCGTGGTGTGGTTAGATAAATTCCTATTTCAGTTGGTAAGGGCTGATGATAAGGTTCGAGTGTGAAGCAGACCCCATGAAGCCAAGAGTCCAAGTTGTCAACAAGGCACTGTGCAAGCTGGTGATGACTCCATAACGGTTTTCGCTGTGTTTACGTGGATCACTGACTGCAAATGGTATTGCTCAACATTTGGAGACCATTTTCAGCCATTCTTGAACTTCATGTTCTCAAACAACGATAAAGTTTGTATGGATGACAGTGCGCCTTGTCACCGGGCCACAATTGTTTGCGATTGGTTTGAAGAACATTCTGAACATTTCGAGCAAATGATATGGTCACCCTTATCGCCCAGTTAGAATCCCGTTGAACATTTGTGGGATATGATCGAAAGGTCAGTTTGTGCACAAAATCCTGCACCAGTAATAGTTTCGCAATTATGGACGGCTATAGGGGCAGCATGCCTCAGTATTTCTACACAGGACTTCCAACGACTTGTTGAGTCGAAGCCACGTCTAGTTGCTGCATTTCGCCAGACAAAAGAAGGTCCGGCACGTTATTAGGAGGTATCTCATGACTTTGTCACCTCCGAGTATGTACGGTCCACAGCATGGAATGGAAGCACCCAGAATTTCCAGGAAAAACGCAATTCAAGAGACAACCTTCTACAGGAAAAGTGTTGGTCACAGTTTTTTGGGATCAGAAGAACGAATTCTGGAATATTCCGCGGAAAATACGTCGACAGTAAGCAGGGAAGGTGTCATACATGTACGCCATTAACAATCTGAAGCCTGCAGTTTGCCGTAAATGCAGAGGTCCATTGTCGGAAGCCGTTCTTTTGTTACTTGACAATTTGCGTCCACACATCGCCACCCACATTGTTCGAACACTTCAGACTCTTGAGTTCCGGGGTGTTGGAGCATCCTGCATGCAGTGCCTCGTCGGATTACCATCTGTTTGGTCCATTTAAAGATGCTTTAAGAGATGTAGATTCAGCTCCGATCAATTGATGAAGGAAGCGGTGCATACGTGGCTTGCAGCGCGATCTAAAAAAAATTTTTTTCACAGTGTATCAGGAAGCTTGTGCAACGATACATCAGGCGCATTGAAAAGCATTGTGACTATCTTAAATAATGATATAAATAAAAATTGTATGTTCTTATAATCTCTATATGCACTGAAGAGCCAAAGAAACTGGTACACCTGCCTAGTATCGTGTAGGGCCCCCGCGAGCACGCAGAAGTGCCGCAACACGACGTGGCATGGATTCGACTAATGTCTGAATTAGTGCTGGAAGGAACTGATACCATGAATTGTGCAGGGCTGTCCGTAAATCCGTAAGAATACGAAGGGGCGGAGATCTCCTCTGAACAGCACGTTGCAAGGCATCCCAGATATGCTCAGTAACATTCATGTCTTGGGAGTTAGGTGGTCAGCGGAAGTTTTAAACTCAGAAGAGTCTTCCTGGAGCCACTCTGTAGCAGTTCTGGACGTGTGGGGTGTCGCATTGTCCTCCTGGAATTGCCCAAGCCTGTAGGAACTCAGGATGGACATGAATGAATGCAAGTGATCAGACAGTGTGTTCGAGTATAATGACTTTTCTGGAGACTAGAAATCTACTCTGTAGGAATCAGCATGGGTTTCAAAAAAGACGGTCATGTGAAACCCAGCTAGCGCTATTCGTCCACCAGACTCAGAGGGCCATAGACACGGATTCACAGGTAGATGCCGTGTTTCTTGACTTCCGCAAGGCGTTCGATACAGTTCCCCACAGTCGTTTAATGAACAAAGTAAGAGCATATGGACTATCAGACCAATTGTGTGATTGGATTGAGGAGTTCCTAGTTAACAAGACGCAGCATGTCATTCTCAATGGAGAGAAGTCTTCCGAAGTAAGAGTGATTTCAGGTGTGCCGCAGGGGAGTGTCATAGGACCGTTGCTATTCACAATATACATAAATGACCTGGTGGATGACATCGGAAGTTCACTGAGGCTTTTTGCAGATGATACTGTGGTGTATCGAGAGGTTGTAACAATGGAAAATTGTACTGAAATGCAGGAGGAATTGACGCATGGTGCAGGGAATGGCAATTGAATCTCAATGTAGACAAGTGTAATGTGCTGCGAATACATAGAAAGTAAGATCCTTTATCATTTAGCTACAAAATAGCAGGTCAACAACTGGAAGCAGTTAATTCCATAAATTATCTGGGAGTACGCATTAGGAGTGATTTAAAATGGAATGATCATATTAAGTTGATCGTCGGTAAAGCTAATGCCAGACTGAGATTCATTGGAAGAATCCTAAGGAAATGCAATCCGAAAACAAAGGAAGTAGGTTACAGTACGCTTGTTCGGCTACTGCTTGAATACTGCTCAGCAGTGTGGGATCCGTACCAGATAGGGTTGATAGAAGATATAGAGAAGATCCAACGGAGAGCAGCGCGCTTCGTTACAGGATCATTTAGTAATCGTGAAAGCGTTACGGAGATGATAGATAAACTCCAGTCGAAGACTCCGCAGGAGAGACGCTCAGTAGCTCGGTACGGGCTTTTGTCAAAGTTTCGAGAACATACCTTCACCGAAGAGTCAAGCAGTATATTGCTCCCTCCTACGTATATCTCGCGAAGAGACCATGAGGATAAAATCAGAGAGATTAGAGCCCACACAGAGGCATACCGACAATTCTTCTTTCCACGAACAATACGAGACTGGAGTAGAAGGGAGAACCGATAGAGGTACTCAAGGTACCCTCCGCCACACACCGTCAGGTGGCTTGCGGAGTATGGATGTAGATGTAGATGTAGACAGGATGCTTACGTTCGTGCCACCTATCAGAGTCCTATCTAGATGCATTAGGGGTTCCATATCACTCCAACTCCGCACGCCTCACAC
The DNA here is from genome assembly GCF_023864275.1 of Schistocerca cancellata. Lineage (NCBI taxonomy): Eukaryota > Metazoa > Arthropoda > Insecta > Orthoptera > Acrididae > Schistocerca > Schistocerca cancellata. Next base: position 827,145,724 of record NC_064626.1, read on the forward strand.
CATTACAGAGGCTCCACCAGCTTCGACATACCCTGCCGACGTGCAAGGTCCATGGATTGATGAATTTGTCTCCACACCTTTACACCTCCATCCGCTCAATACAATTTGAAACGAGACTCGTCCGACTAGCCAACGTGTTTTCAGTCATCAACAGACCAATGTCAGTGCTGACAGGCCCAGGCGAGGGGTAAAGATTTGTGTCGTGCAGTCATCAAGGGTACACGAGTGGACCTTCGGCTCGGAAAGCCCATGTCGATGATGTTACGGTGAATGATTCGCACACCGACACTTGTTGAAGGATCTTTTTCCGGCCGCAGCGATGTCAGAAATTTGATGTTTTACCGGATTCCTGGAATTCACGATACACTTTTGAAATGGTCGTACGGGAAAATCCTCGCTTTATCGCTACCTCGAAAATGCTGTGTCGCATCGCTCGTGTGCCGACTATAACACCACGTTCGAACTCACTTAAATCTTGATAATCTGCCACTGTAGCAAATTCGGAAATTTGTGGTAAGTTCCTATGGGACCAAACTGCTGAGGTCATCGATCCCTAGGCTTACACACTACGTAACCTAACTTCAACTAACTTACGCTAAGGACAACACACACACACACACACACACACACACACACATGCCCGAGGGAGGACTCGAACCTCCGATGGGAGTAGTCGTGCGAACTGTGACTAGGCGCCTCCTTTATTGAATTTCGATTCCCCACCAGAGGGAGGGCGGGCTGACAGCAGCTTAATATGCCGCTCTACAGCGAGTTAAAAAACATAATGAGAAGATTACAAACCATAGAAAACAGGCATTAAACGGTGACTTTTTAAAAAAAAACTATAAAATGATGGAAAGTTGTGGAAAGTTAAAATAGAAAAACAAGGGGCTGACGATGCTAATGAAGACACACAGTAAGTAGACAGGCACCATTCAAAAAACACGACGACAGTCTGGTTTCTGTTCGTAAAAGATAAAAAACGCACCAAGCGACAGTATTGTTTCTGTTCGCAACAATTAAAAAAGGGAACGCACAACAATGAACACTCACTTAAACATTGCACTATAGAGTCGTCATGAAGATAACACACCACAGTCTAAGGCAGATTGGGGGGGTGGGGGGCTTAGGGCCCGGACAAATGAGTGGAAAAAAGGGGAAGGGTCGATGGAGGGAGAGGACACATAAAAAGGGGGGTAGGGCGGAATCTAGAAGGAGTGGGGAAGGCAGAGGAGGGGAAAGCGAAAGGACTTGGGGGACAGAATGGAGTCACAGAGAGGGTAGGCGGGGACGCCACTGTAGCACACACTTGTTGTTTTACATAAGCGTTGCCGACTACAGTACCGTATTCTGCCTGTTTACAAATCTCTGTATATGAATACGCGTGCCTATTTCAGTTTCTTTGACGCTTCAGTGTATGAATGGCAATGTCCTGACTGACGGACTGACTCATCATTGCCCAGCCTAAACCGCTTGGATAGAAGCTTGAAATTTGGAAAAAGTGTGGATCCTATGCTGTAGGCGTCGTTTAAGAAGGGATTTTTCAAAATTACAAGCCTACAGTAGGGAAACAGGAGATGAAGGGTCTTTTTTTTAATGTCGTTATTAAGGCAATTTTAAAGCTAAACTTATGAAAATGGGCATTTGGTTCTCGGTCAGAAATAAAGAAATAAATGTTTCAGGATTTTTGACAATTCAACCCTTATGAAGGTGAAATGGGGGATGACAATTTTTATGGAAGTATTTCACTGTGCAAGCATTTTGAAGCTTAATCTATGAAAATTTGTATTTGGCTTCTCAGTTAGAAATAAAACATACATATGTCATGGTTTTTTTGGAAATTCAACCCCTAAGGTGATGAAATAGGGGGTAAAATGTTTTATAAAAATATTACATAGCTAAAGCATTTTTAAACTTAGTCTTTGAAAACTGGTGTTTGGCTTCTCAGTTAGAGATGAAAAAATACTGCTTTCAGTATTTCTTGAAATTCAGTCCCTAAGGGTGTGTAATAGAGGATGAAAATTGTTTATGAAAATATTTCGTTACATTAAAAAAAATTAAAGCTAAATTTATGAAATTTGGTATTTTACCTCACGATTAGATACAAGGAAGTATTTGTTAGGGGATGAAAGTGGCTATGGAAATATCTCCACAAGAAAGCAAAAGACATGATTAACAAATCTTTGGGCTCCAGCTACCAGAATCGCTGATTGGTCATAAGAACATTCGGAAAAGACCATGCTTTCATCGCCTTAATTGCTGTGAAATGCTTAGAAGGTGGTGCAATTTGTGAACAACACAAAAATTCAACTAAATAAAAACAAGAAAAATCTCTGCAGGCCATACAATTCCTTGCGAGTGAAACAGCGGCCGCTAAGCTACTAAATTATAAAAACCGATTGTACGTACTTATTGACTAACCTCGTACATGCAGCCGTAAAGGCAAAACTAACATTGATTCATTAGTTGCCTCCAGTCAATTGTCTAAGGTGCTTGAAGTGCAAGCTATATGGACATACTCATTGTGGCCTGGAAGCCCACCTTCTACATCTTTTCCAATAAAAATCAAATTCCGTAGAGAAGCAACAACAAATCAAAGGTTCAAATCCATCAGACCATATTACACTGTTCGCGCCTGCTGGGTTAGGTGAGCACTTTTTAGTATAAACTATAGACAAAAGTACCCAAAAGTGCCCCCCATTTTGTTTTTATTTTTTTAAATATATAACATCTGAAATTTACGCTTTATAAGCATTCTATATGTACTTCATTTAGCTGTCAACTTGTTTAAATGAAATTTTTAACAGTTTGAAATAATTTTCTTACTCTAAAAAAATTACAAAAAAGCTTATATTTTTTATTTTTGGAAAATTGGTGCCTAATTCGGACCCCCTTTTAAAATATTTTAATAGCAATGAAAATGAGTCACAGAGATGTCACAGTGAAATAAAACACAATTAAGGTTAGAAGTATTGCTTTACTCAAACCAAGTACGTATTTTTAGGTATCAAAAATTACAAAATGAAACAAAAATCGAACAGTTTATACATTGCGTTTAGCGGCAGAAATCACAAATGTAATCGTCTTTTTCGGCCCCTGCACACCCTGTCTGTGCTCACAAGCTGCACATCAGGCGCATGACCCACAACTCTCCTTTTGTGTCCTCCGAAAACTTCCCGGAACAGAAGATGCACTCAGTGTCTTCATCACCTTGGGAAGGCGTAACTCCTGGAATGACCTCTAATTCAGACGTTCCACTAGAGTTGCTGGCATGTTGATCTTCATTGCTGTATTTATCGTCTTCTTTCTTGAAACGAAGTCACTTTTTTACTGGTGCTTTTACTTTTCCTGGAGACGTGACTGATACGGAACCGTGACCGCAACCACGTCTGCCTTTTTGTCCTTGAACACGTCTCTTTTGGTTTGTAGCTTCTTTTTCTTCTTTAGCTTTCTGAGTTTCAACCAGTTGTGTTTTGTAGGGTGATTAAGTGATCACAGTAGAACTATAACCTTTTCGTTCCCTAATAGATATCCGCTTTTTGATATGCGAGACCGGAAATATGTCGAATGGACTTTTTTTGGTAGACGAGCTAAATTTTGGTGATGCACCACGTGGTGTTGGAGTCAACCCCTGATCTGCCAAAGATGTTGATCGCTTATTTGGACTGAATGGCTCGGGCTGAGCTGCTAAAGATGCCGATGGCTTGTTTAGATCGAATGGCTCTGCCTGGTTTGACAAACAAGTTGACGGATTGTCTGATATCAACGGTAGTCTCTTAGCGGTTTCATAAAAAGAGGTTGTTTGCTTTTTGTTTGCTTCGTCAATGAACTGAGAAAAGCGTCTTTTTCAAGGGGTATATCCCTGTAACTTTAAAACCATTGATAGGAATTTGAGCTGTTTGACATCTGACATAAGCTATGCCAAAATAGCTCCATGATGTCATAAGCACAGAGGGCCGCTGATTTTGTCTCGGCCACTGCCTGACTCCTTCGCTGTATTAGACTTTCAAAGGACTCATAAACGTCCTATACAACGGCTGCAATTTATGCGAGTTATGAGGAGGCAATGACACTATGGTAACATGGTTTGCTCTCGCCAGATCAATTAAGTCAATGTTCTGTGTATGGCTGAACTGCCCATCCACGACCAGTAGCACAGGCTTTTGCGTTGTAGGATTGGTGTTTTCGATGAAGTGTTGGAACCATTGAGTGAATAGATTGGTTTGGATCCAACCAGAAGGATTCACTGCAAATAGTGTACCTGGAAGAGCCCCTTTCTTCAACTGGTCACTCATATTTTTGCGCGGAAAAATTACCAGAGGAGGTACAAGTGAACCAGCAGCATTCATACAGCAGGCTATAGTTGTAAGAGCTCCTCTTTCTGCTGATGTTAAAGCAGCTATTTGTTTTTTCCCTTCAGGCCGATAACTTTCGCAACTTTGGATTGCACGACAGTGATCACGCTTTCGTCCACATTATAGATTTTGTCTGGGGTGAACTTTCCTTTGCCAGCCGGGGTGGCCGAGCGGTTCTAGGCGCTACAGTCTGGAACCGCACGGCCGCTACGGTCGCAGGTTCGAATCCTGCCTCGGGCATGGATTTTTGTGTTGTCCTTAGGTTAGTTAGGTTCAAGCAGTTCTAAGTTCTAGGGGACTGATGACCTCAGAAGTTAAGTCCCATAGTGCTCAGAGCCATTTGAACCATTTTTTTGAACTTCGCTTTATCGTAAACTTTCTCTAGAAGTTTGTAGAACTCGTGTGTATTTTCTTTTGTGAAACCAAAGGCCCTGCTGTAAGATGTACCAGTAGGTTTCCTCTCTGATAATTTAGCATGATGACGTTTTAAAAAAATCTAACCCACTTTCTTCCAGCGATGTCATTATTAAAAGGATGTTCAAGGGCATTGTTTTCTGCCAGCTGAACAGCCCTTTTCCTCAGGTCACTACGAGTAAGCCGGAAAAACGAAGCCTCCATTGCAAGACAATAATTCACAAGTTCATCTTCAAGGGTACTGCCTAAAACTGTACGTCTGCCCCTTTTAACATTTGCTGCTTCCTGTGGAGTGCCGTATTTCATGTTAGATAATCTCATTAGCGTAGTTTTCGGGACATTATACTGCTTACATGCTTTTTTCTAGCCCATCTTTTTACTTCTAATAGCATCTATAGTCTCTTTCATGTTGGTTCGACTCCACCCTTTCTGATTCGTTTTCAGCATTTTATTCTCTTGGATTCTGGAACAAAAATCCAAAAGAATACATTGAAAAATAAGGAGTCCGATTTGGGAACCAGAAGGGCGTTAGACTTGAGGCATCCATACTATCAGATTTATAGTTAAAATAACTTTTTAGATAAACGTCAAAATAACATAACTTAGATATAAAAATGATCCCCAATCCTTCCCATTAAAGAATGTGTATAGATATTATTACTCACCTTAGAGTATCCTAACGAAAAGCAGCAATAAGTAGCACTGTCTCAAAACTTTAATTTCATGAAAAACACGTGTTGTCATCTGAGCAAGCGGCAGCTTGAGCGGATGTCGCGAGCGCTCCATTACATAGTGGCACAAGCCTAAGCTAATGTTTAGAGGGACTTCAACAGAGTTCAGCACAATGCAGAGTCTCGAGCCCTAGGGGTCCGCTTTGGGGCCGGGGTCAGCATTTAGATACTTTCCTCTAGAAGTTTCCATGAAGGCACCAGGAAGTCCCCTTTCCACCTTTCTAGTAAGCATAGCGAGTTCTTTAACTAGGTGTTGTTAGAGATCAGCAAGTAATTTCAGCCTCAGTTTATATGCCATACAACAATACACTTCCACACACCGCTGCCAGAGGCTTAAACCTAAGTAAATCAAATAAAAAATGGTTCAAATGGCTCTGAGCACTATACGACTTAAGGTGCTCCGGAAAGGCTCAAAATCATGAAAAGTTCAATTTTTACTTTTTTGCGTTTTCTGAATCTGCAGACTATTACCTTTTAATAGATATATAATTTATTCAATTCCGAAGACTACAACTATTTTTAAATTTTTTTGAAATGTGTTCTACATGGGCGTGACCCACTGTGGCGCTGTTAAACTGCTGTCAAATGGTGTTATTAATAACGTCCGTGTTCATCAGGTACATTTTAGTGATGTGAGATAAAGTATGTGTTGTGGCTAACCTGTGATGGTTCAATATATATCGCTGGTGTGATTGTCGATTGTTTCATGTTTATTTACTCTGTCGTTATCTCGAAAATATCCGTAATTAATTCTGTTTCTTGAGTCTCTGTTTTGTTGAAGTATAATAATGAGTAAAAGTAAAGTTATTAGAAATCCTCTGAAGGCTCTTAAGAAAAGGAGAAATGTTTAAATAATAACATTCTAACATGGTACGAGCGATGCTTGCTTTAGACAAGGAACGCCTTCGGCCTGCAGACAGGGCTGTAAAGAGTCTAGAAATACAAGCAAGAGTAAACAGGAGGAGGAACAAGAGGAAGCTGGAGGAGGAGTTTGCAGAGGATGAAGATAATCCATCCTATGGACCTGGAATGCACTAAAAAGTTAATCCAATCTTTGTCACTCGATTCCCAAAACTTTTATTTTCTCATACTAATTACATGTTTTCTAAGGATCTTCCAAACATTTTTGTTTCAAACTTTCAGTAAATGTTACACAGTACCTTCTGCATAATTTAACACAGCCTTTTTCCAAAAAGCTGTATATTTTTGAATACATAAACAAAAAATTGCAAAAAAATGTTGTGAATTTTCATTACAATTGAAAAAAAATCATCTTTAATAACTGAACTAAAATTTTGTAAAATCCCTGTGTTAAGTTGTAGCCCATATTCCAATAAATAATCTGTAAAAAGTTCAACTTCCTACCTCAAATACTTTGTGAGGAAAGATGTAATTTATAAGCGTTATTTTAACATTGCAAGTATAGGGCGTCCCGGAGCCCCTTAACTTCTGAGGTCATGCCGGCCGATGTGGCCGAGCGGTTCTAGGCGCTACAGTCTGGAACCGCGCGGCCGCTACGGTCGCAGATTCGAATCCTGCCTCGGGCATGGATGTGGGTGATGTCCTTAGGTTAGTTATGTTTAAGTAGTTCTAAGTTCTAGGGGACTGATGACCTCAGAAGTTTAGTCCCATAGTGCTCAGAGCCATTTGAACCATTCTGCCATTTGAACCATTCCTGCCCGAGGCAGCATTCGAACCTGCGACCGTAGCGATCGCTCGGTTCCAGACTGTAGCGCCTAGAACCGCACGGCCACTCCGGCCGGCAAACCTAAGTAAATCCTCCAGGCCGGTAGGTTCATGCAGACGGCGCTATGAGGCTCAGTGTCACTCGCATTACGGGTCGTTTCATTAATATCTTCACGGTGGCTCGAGTGCTATGTATCCTCAACAACGGTGGCAACACCCATTCGACCATTACTTCAGAATCAGCCTCTGCCACAGATCTCTCGATCTACTCTTCAGATCTCGCAGATACTGATGATTTTCATTTCAGTGAGCACTTTCCAGTGTAGATACATCCACTAGACAGAGCAGTCGCAGAAAGAAAGCCGCTAATCTGGACGATCAGGAGAGATAAATGGACCGTCAAGACAAGGACCAAGTAGGTTGTTCACATCACAACTGTAATCCATTGTGCTCTTGTCTCATCCAGCCAAAAGTCCTCAGTTCTTTTTTGAAGTAATACACTGGTGTGCAGAACGAAAGTAATTTCCACATGATGTATCATTGCCAAGTAACATGGCTCAAAGAAACTTGGACTATACATAGGAAGAACTGCTGTAGTTTAGCACAGAAAAAATACTCAATGACACGCACGCAAATGACACTTTTATTCCAAGACAATAATTACCGCGAATTATGATGGTCCCCTGCAACGTGTTCCTATGTTGGCTACAAGACTGGTGAGGAGTTATTGCGGTAGTGCCTTCCATTCCTCCACCAGCGCTGTTGACAACTGTTGGATGTTCGTTGGTCGTTGGTGGCTGAAGTATGTCACCGCAGCGCAAGTCGAGGCAACAGGCGGGCCGTTCCATTCATCAACTATCTTCTCGTTCCAAGAGCTCTTTCACCTGTGCCGTTCGATATAGTCGTGCATTTTCATCCACAAAAATGAAGTCGGAGCCCAGTTTACCTCTGAAAAGAAGCACTTGGACTGTCACAATAACATTGACCTTTATGTGTACCGTGTTCAAAGATTTGGACGTCAATTCACCCATACAACGTTAGGTTTCCCAACACCATAGCATGTGGAATATCAAAACTATCATGTTAGACAACGGTCCAGCATGTATTACGCACCCTCATATATCAAGAGGTGGGAACACGTGTTGCCTAAATCGTTATGGTATTTGTGGCTCACATGAATTAACAAGATGGCTAAATTGACGTGTGTTTGAACAACATTGCAAAAAATAACTTTCCTGACAGTTTCACATGGTTGTATGAAGGTTCTGTGCGCTGTGATCAAGTGGAGGGACACTATGTGGAACACCTGAAGAAGTATACTGCCATCTTTACGTTTCTCTATTTCCTTTTAATCCTGTCTCGAAACTTCTTGCACTGACAGGGCAAGAAATTCAATTTCTCGGACAATACGAGTCCGGATCTACGACATTCTTTTTCTTTTTTTTTTTTCTAGGGGCCACACAAGAACAGAACTCGATGAATTTCGTGATTCATATAACGTACATAAAATGACAGTGGAAGCTAATGTTAATGCTGATTTTACAGCCACCCCGACCGATCTAATATCGAAAAGTAATACGAATGCCACGCTGAAAATTGTGTCCATATCGAAATGTATAGCAAATGTTTTCAATCAATGTTTAAAAAAAAAAAAAAAAAAATTTACGCATTTTCAGTAGCAAGTTATTATGGCGCTAATTCTGCCATTTTTCTTCGAAAGTCGTGAACTAGTCATCATAAGTAGTTTGACGTCGCGGCTCTAAACATTTTCGCATCAGTTTGCTGCCTGCGGCAGACTCGCTAGGGAGACTGTTTGGTGTGTCGGCGACTTCAGAGGGCCGTGTGTTTGTTGACACTTCAGCTCCCGCAGCCGTCCTTGCGGTACGAGAGGAGGAGACCCGAATTCCCAAAGGACGCCACCGACATCAAACTGAGAGGCCTGCCGAGTTTAATACTTCAAACAAAGAATGCTAAAAACACGAGTCAGGGAGAAGTTTTGTAAGGGTGAAAATGGTTTTAAAATCTTCCACGTCACAAAAACAAAACAAAACGTGTGTGAGTCTGTACCTTTTCATCTGCAAAGATTCCGTTTGAATGTAAAGACAAAACCATTTAATCGGAAAATTGTCAAGAAATTATGTTGCAGTTGTCAAAGCAAATGTTTCTTCAAGGAAAAAAAAGAAAACGCCAGACTAACTGAAAAAAATGGCAAACATAAAACCAAAGAATCATCACCACTCTAAAGTAACGTGTACGCTTACTAATTTAAATCCTCTACTGGCTCGCTACCATCCTCTATAGTCAGCCTCGCCTTGTAGTTAGACGGTTTGAATCGAAGTGGTGAAAAAAAAATCAGTTGTATTTGTGCAAGAGAGACGATGCACAAAAATCCTGACGGCAAAACTTTGTGTTAATGTCTGTAACATCACCACACCGATGTATAAAGGTAATAGATGTTTTTTTCTGTAAGTCCTATATTCTTGTACAATTATCATACATGTTATTGGAATTACGAACACCACTTAACAACTTTTCAACTTGTAGACGTACTTTGCTATATTTGTTACGATTTTTCCTGCTTCATGTCAGAAGACGTGGCCTTTCTTCTTTTTTTTCCTTCGGAGACATGTAAAACAAAGAGCACGGCATAGTATCGGCGCCGGCCGGTGTGGCCGAGCGGTTCTAGGCGCTTCAGTCTGGAACCGTGCGAGCGCTACGCTCGCAGGTTCGAAGCCTGCCTCGGGCATGGATGTGTGTGATGTCCTTAGGTTAGTTAGTTTTAAGTAGTCCTAAGTTCTAGGAGACTGATGACCTCAGATGTTAAGTCCCATAGTGCTCAGAGCATCAACGTTGCAGATTTTGTGAGGGTAACTGGAACCTACTGCCACTCGCATAATGAAATACTATTAGCAAAACGTAAGAATGGAAGGGGACAATCAGGTGATGTAGGCTGTTAAGCGATAATAGCTAATTAATAGAATTAAGTAGCGCTGAGCTAGAGTCGCCACTACGGTGGATCCATACGACTTTAGTTCGCGACGTCCGATACTATCATAGTAGCAGCGTCGTAAATTCTAAGACAAAACAGAGGTAGGTACAGCATACGCAACATTTCAGCTTTAAAGTACTAACAATATTCACGTTTTGTGTAACTATCTGTCTCGCGACAACACCAATCGTTATTACCTAGACTTCGATGGGCAAGGCTTGTCCGGTGTAAACCATAAGCGGCTACGAATACTTCGTGCGAAGTACCCTCATCACAGCTAGCTAACAACGTCTCTATGCATTGAAGCATAGTTGTTCCTTTCATATATGCAGGGCATCGCGGTCATGGAATTCAGCGTAGCCACCTTCCAACTTAATCGTTGACTCTTTTTCTCTGCAGGCAAAGAAGTTGGATTTTAAGATGCAGATATTTATACACTTCCTATACGGAATGGTTCATGAAATACATAGTGGTCATTGATAGTTCTGTGGGGTCGTCTGATCCCTTACATCTGAACTTGGGCTTCACCGGCTGTATATTCAGTCTACCGACGCTTTCTCACTTCTATACTGGCGTTAACTGAAGGATTTTAGGCATTGGTTGGGCATATCACAGAAATGCTATCGGTCTCTCATTACAATATTACCATTCCTTAAGATTGCACTGGGATGACGAAAAGTCATCGGATAGCGATGTGCACAAGTACAGATGGCGGTAGTACTGGTACACAAGGTATAAAAGCGCGGTGCGTCAAGGTTCAAATGGCTCTGAGCACTATGCGACTTAACTTCTGAGGTCATCAGTCGCCTAGAACTTAGAACTAATTAAACCTAACTAACCTAAGGACATCACACACATCCATGCCGGAGGCAGGCTTCGAACCTGCGACCGTGGCGGTCACGCGGTTCCAGACTGAAGCGCCTTTAACCGCACGGCCACACCGGCCGCCGTGCGTCAAGGGAGCTGTCATCTGAACACAGGTGATCCATGTGAAAAGTTTTCCGACGTGATTATGGCCGTTCGGTTGGCATTAACAGACTTTGAACGCGGAATGGTGGTTGGAGCTAGACGCATGGGTTATTCCATTATGGAAACCGTTAGGGAATTCATATTCCGAGATCCACAGTGTCAAGAGTGTGCCGAGAATACCACATTTCAGACATTATCTCTCACCACGGACAACGCAGTGGCCGGCGACCTTCACTTAACGACCGTGACTAGCGGTGTCTGCGTAAAGTTGTAAGTGCTAACAGACATGCAACATCACTTGAAATAATCGCAGAAATCAATGTGGGACGTATGACGAACGTATCCGTTAGGTCAGGGTGGCAAAATTTGGCGTTACAGGGCTATGGCTGCAGACGACCTACGCGAGTGCCATTCCTAACGGCGCGACATCAACCGCAATGACTCTCCTGCCCACGTGACCATATCAGTTGGGTCCTAGATTCTGGAAAACAGTGAACCGATGAGATGAGTCCAGATTTCAGTTGGTAAGAGCTGGTGGTGAGACTCGAGTGTGTCGCAGACCCCAAGATGCCATGGACCCATGGTGTCGACAAGGCACTGAGCAAGCTGGTGGTGGTTCCAAAATGGTATGTGCTGTATTTACTTGGAATGGAGTGAGTCTTCCGGTCCAAGTGAACCAATCATTAACTGGTTGCAGCAAACAACGATGGAATTTTTGTAGATGAGAAGACGTCATGTCATCGAGCCACAATTGTTCGCGATTGGTTTGAAGAGCATTCTGGAAAATTCGAGCGAAGGATTTGGCCACCCAGATCGCCTGACACTAATCACATCGCATATATATGGAACATAATCTAGAGGTCAATTCATGTACAACATCTTGCATGGGCAACATTTTCAAAAAATTATGAATGGCTTTAGAGACAGTATGGCTCAATATTTCTGCAGGGGACTTCCAGAGACTTGTTGTGCCCATGCCATGTCGATTCCCTGCATTATGCCGAGCAAAAGGAGGTCCGACACGATATTAGGAGGCGTTTCACGACGTCTGTCATCTCTGTATATACGGTAAGTGAACAGAAAGCCTACACAGTATTAGCTTTCACATCGTAAATCAATGATCCAGTGGTTTATCCCTTAATACAACTATGGCAGTATCCACTCATAAATATTTGTTTTACGCAAACAAAATCGTTATATACTCAGAACTTTTTCTTTTTTTCCCTAGCGTTTATCCCGTTCAGTAAGAAATTTCCTTTTTCTGGATTTGTCAAATCATATTGTTATTTAACTTTCTGCCCGGATGCCCTTCTTGACACCACAGTCGTCAAGAAAACCTAAAGAAAGGATAGTCGTGTGCGCTATTTGTCTGCGAATCGCGTAAACTTTGTTACATGTGTTATCCAATTTTTAATCGTTTCTGTGTTATAATATCTGAAGTGCAATTTGGGGTCCGGCCCTGCATTTGCCTAGACGAGCTTGGGTAACCTCTTGAAAACCACAATGCCGGTGCTCGGGCCCACCGTCGTTAATCCGCCGCGCTCATTCTTCTGGCAGTTGTGATAACCATTGTGTTCGTATGGCGTAGTGATCAGGACACCTGCCTATTGAACAGGAGACCCAGGTTCGAATCTCGGTCCGGTACAAATTTTCAACTTTCCCCATCGATGTAAATCAGTGCCTACTAGCGGCTGATGTCTTCAATACCTTTGTGTGCTGATTCATAGTGGCTGCAGGATCACGATGGTGTCTATTCTTTTGGACATGCCCGAAGGAACAGACACCACGTACGCAGGATTATACGATTCCTTCGCCCTAAATTTCAAGAACGTCCCGAGACATCGAGAAAAATCTTGACGAAAAATTGGATTCTACCTCTATTAAATCCCTGGATTGAAGTCGTCTGTCTAGGTCCTCTTTGACTATCGTGTCGCTAGAACTCTATATCACACAGTTCTGATGCAAAAAATTACAAACATAGTCAGTCCAAACTGTTTCGAGAGTAGATTAATAAAAAACAGGAAAACCTTAAAATGAAGGTTTCGGTGTTTCGCATAATCTCCGTCCACTTGAGTATAGAGCACAGAAAGTTCATAACACGATGTGGAACTGTCAGAAAAGTCTTTCTTTACGACGTTGTTCAGCTCACGTGTCACAGTGTCTTGAGTGTCGGCTGTGTCGTCAAAGCGGTGACCCATCGTGGCTTTTCTGCACTTTATCGTTTCGTGAAAGGTTCGTATTCATGTCAAGTCTCGTCATCCGTGACGATTTTTTTTCAAGAAAAGAATTGTCCGCATTTGTATTTTAATCAAGTCAGGGCACGCGTTCGCGCCTCGTTGTTTTTGGTCGGGGGTCAAAGTGTTTGGTATAAACTTGGCACACTCCTCTACTTCAAAACGTTCTGGTGAATGTCTTGAAATTTCATTTAGAGATGTTGCTCCATTGCGATTTGTAATTCAAGAATGTTGACACACTACGGCTTCATGACAATACTTAACACTGCCTGCTTACAACTGATCTCGAATGCACATCTGTTGTTTGTAGTTGTTAGTACAAGCTGCCACCGTAGTTACTGCACTGACGTCGCTTGTACGCCAGGATTAAAATCAGTGTTGGAACTTTTTGGACACAAACTGTAAAAGCAAGTTAGCCTCAACTTAAGTGAACACAACTGATTAATACACTGGATCTACAAGTGGAAGAACTAGCCACAGTTGTAGCAATAATTTGCCGGAAGAAGATGAATCAACGGAACATTCGTCGTCATTGGTATAGGACATATGCCAATACCGTTCTTAATAATGATCATAGGACAAAAGATCACTAAAGGAAATTTGCTTTGGAATTTGGGACCTTATTTTCCACCTGAATTTGAAGACTTCTTTGGGGACCGAAAAACTCCTCTGCAGAAATCACAATAGGTTTCACAGCCATCGATCGTTTAAAATGTGGCTTATTTTCCTCGTTCTCGAGATACAGAAGGGTGTAATTAGCAGAACTGATGTTAGTACCTGGTTTTCTTACTCCCAGGAAGTCTTCGATACTGTTCTACACCCTGAACTAGTAAACAAAATACGTGAGGCGGATCGTAGACTGTCTAGCAAACATAAATTCAGTATGTAATTTTAGTCGTTATATGTGCAAGTACATCGCAGAGACTACACAGAAGATTCTGTGATTAGCTGATAGCTTCATGTCGAAAATCGTGATCTGTAACACACCGTTTCGCTTGACGAGGTACGTAGTTGTGCACAACATACACTCCTGGAAATTGAAATAAGAACACCGTGAATTCATTGTCCCAGGAAGGGGAAACTTTATTGACACATTCCTGGGGTCAGATACATCACATGATCACACTGACAGAACCACAGGCACATAGACACAGGCAACAGAGCATGCACAATGTCGGCACTAGTACAGTGTATATCCACCTTTCGCAGCAATGCAGGCTGTTATTCTCCCATGGAGACGATCGTAGAGATGCTGGATGTAGTCCTGTGGAACGGCTTACCATGCCATTTCCACCTGGCGCCTCAGTTGGACCAGCGTTCGTGCTGGACGTGCAGACTGCGTGAGACGACGCTTAATCCAGTCCCAAACATGCTCAATGGGGGACAGATCCGGAGATCTTGCTGGCCAGGGTAGTTGACTTACACCTTCTAGAGCACGTTGGGTGGCACGGGATACATGCGGACGTGCATCGTCCTGTTGGAACAGCAAGTTCCCTTGCCGGTCTAGGAATGGTAGAACGATGGGTTCGATGACGGTTTGGATGTACCGTGCACTATTCAGTGTCCCCTCGACGATCACCAGTGGTGTACGGCCAGTGTAGGAGATCGCTCCCCACACCATGATGCCGGGTGTTGGCCCTGTGTGCCTCGGTCGTATGCAGTCCTGATTGTGGCGCTCACCTGCACGGCGCCAAACACGCATACCACCATCATTGGCACCAAGGCAGAAGCGACTCTCATCGCTGAAGACGACACGTCTCCATTCGTCCCTCCATTCACGCCTGTCGCGACACCACTGGAGGCGGGCTGCACGATGTTGGGGCGTGAGCGGAAGACGGCCTAACGGTGTGCGGGACCGTAGCCCAGCTTCATGGAGACGGTTGCGAATGGTCCTCGCCGATACCCCAGGAGCAACAGTGTCCCTAATTTGCTGGGAAGTGGCGGTGCGGTCCCCTACGGCACTGCGTAGGATCCTACGGTCTTGGCGTGCATCCGTGCGTCGCTGCGGTCCGGTCCCAGGTCGACGGGCACGTGCACCTTCCGCCGACCACTGGCGACAACATCGATGTACTGTGGAGACCTCACGCCCCACGTGTTGAGCAATTCGGCGGTACGTCCACCTGGCCTCCCGCATGCCCACTATACGCCCTCGCTCAAAGTCCGTCAACTGCACATACGGTTCACGTCCACGCTGTCGCGGCATGCTACCAGTGTTAAAGACTGCGATGGAGCTCCGTATGCCACGGCAAACTGGCTGACACTAACGGCGGCGGTGCACAAATGCTGCGCAGCTAGCGCCATTCGACGGCCAACACCGCGGTTCCTGGTGTGTCCGCTGTGCCGTGCGTGTGATCATTGCTTGTACAGCCCTCTCGCAGTGTCCGGAGCAAGTATGGTGGGTCTGACACACCGGTGTCAATGTGTTCTTTTTTCCATTTCCAGGAGTGTATATAAATCCAGTATACTGACAAATGCAGTCAAATGGTATCGCATTTCATGTCAGTAGTACAGTCTATAACAAGATATCAACGATTCAGATGATAGAGTGTAGAACTCAGTATAAAGGCAATTAGCTTCGTGTGGTGTTAGTGTGAGCGTATGTTCCTTTACTGCACATAGGAAACAGACAGCATTAGTGAAAGTGCATGTTGTGTACATAAACTACGATTTTGACAAGGCAACGCAGAAAAAATCATGAGATGAAAAAGCAAAAATCAGCGCGTGCAAGAAAATGGGACACACTAATCACCAAATTCCCAAGAAATTGAACAGTTCAAGTACTGCGATTGATAATTTCGTTACATTGAGTGCACGACGTGGACAGAACGAAAAATACCGCTACGGAGAAAATTATTTGAGCTATCGAAGCCGTTCCTTCTGTGCAAAGCAAGGGCAATAAACTGTTACTCTTCTTAACATGTAGCTAATTTATAGTTGTCAGTAACTGCCAGAAGTGTATGACCGTTTTGTCAAATAACAAATATCTTGCATTCACGAAATGAAAAGAAGTTTAATTAAGATAGGCCGGATGGATTCCAAATTACTGACGTGATCTGAGAAAAGAGCAGCATGTAAGAATGAGCAGAGATTTTGGTGGTGGAAGTATTTTGATTTGGGTAAGTTTCTGTGCGAAAAGTTTATAACGCTTTTCATGGCTGAGCACTAGAATGCACTCTAACATGTACATGGAGACGCTATGGACAGAATTGATTAGAATGTATGAGGACCTAGGGAACGAAAGCATAATATTTCAACAAGATAATTCGTGTCTCTAAGTTTCTGCAACAACCGAAATGTGGTTTGAGGATAAAGATATCGATGTCTTGTCCTGGCCTGCACGTATCCCGGAGAAGAACCCCATCGAAAACTTTTTGGGAATACTTGACAGGAGTGTTTTTCGCAATGGAAAGCAATTCGAGGCCGTATGCGTGCTGAAAAGTGCGACATTATAGAAGTAGATGACAATTTCACTGACGGAACTGCAAGCCCTAATAAAATCAATGCCTAAAAGAATTTTTGAGGTAATTAGGAAGATCGGAGATTGGATGAAGTACCGACATTGCGGAAACACAATACAGTGAGTGCCTTTATATCAATTCCCATCCAGGAAATGCCACCACCTTATTTCGTTACTCGTGTTATGAAAGAACCTATTTAATTCCGTCATGATTGTTTGTATCTTACATGTATCTACTATTTTCGTAATAAATTCGATGTAGTATGCTAGAGACATTGTACTGTTATTTTCATAGGAACCCTGCCTTTACACTGATTTTCATACTGTAATCAGCAACATTCTCGGAGTTAACTACGGTGCTGATGAGAGTACGATGCTGCTGCCATGGTGGATGTAATAATTCAGCGTATCGCCATACCAGTTTGTAACAGGACTGGTACAAATCGGTTCTCTATCTGCATCAGTTCAATTATATTTTATTTCATATACGAAGTGCGCAAGTGGGTAGTACTGGCTGCTGGGTGGTGGCTGAAAGGGTTCTCACGCTGAACTGCGGATTCCGGGATATCCCGTGTCAGCACGGAGACTTTATTCAAGTTGGCTGACAATTCTGGGATGGTTTCTGCTCGGGGCATTCTGAAGTTGCGGTTAATCCCAGACGCATGGCCGCAATGGTACATTAGCCCTCAAGTGCTAAAATGTCACCCTTAAATGTGTGAGAGGAAGGAAACATTTTAATTATCACTTTCGCTTGGTGAGAGTAAAATGTATAGTTTCTTTAGTTCTATCTATAATTGGGCAGTAGTACTAGTGAATTCTCAATCATACCATTGGAGCATTTAATAGTTAGGGCCTCCACCATTCATAAGAATGAAGATGAGTGAAAACTAGAAATGTCAATCACGGTTAGTTAATGTTCACATAATAACTTAGCTGCTCCACATGATGAGATACTCAACTTTGATATCCTCGGGGGTTGTTGCTTCATAAAGTCCCAGCGTTCGACGATGCTATCGTACGAATTTTTAAATAAAACACAGAGTATATCGCTTTTCTCGTTTTGTATTATGACCGATTAACAGAGCTATGATTTCAAATAATTATAATAAATAAAGCTAGTAGCTTTTCAGAAATAGGCGAGAAGTAAATTTTCAAGAATATCGGTGCAATATGGCTGCACAGTTCATATCACGAAATTTCAAAACTTGATTATTAACAAATGGTTTACTACCCTTAGTTGCTTATTTAAATCAGATAATTTATTGATGTGAAATTAGATCTGAGACAGTAAACTCACTTGAACTAATTTTTTAAAGAGTCGTTTACTACTGGAACTGGATATACACATAATAGTAGAAAGTACATAAAGTTAAAAATTCGAGCTAAATTGACCTCTTCAGAGAATGTTAACAAGAGGAAGGAATTTCAAATAGGGATGTGAAGGTAGTCCCATTTCCAGAAGGGGATATCGTGGCCAATAAATGCCATACGATAATTTCAAACTCCTCAAGAGATTTTACTAACCAAAGGTTAGTGAGATGCTCTTCTGCAATCCTGAAGGTGGAATGTAGACAATTTGGTAAAAGAATTACAGTTCAGTACCCAGAAGTAAACTATCAGATATAGTTGAATAAAAGTCTCTCGGTGTACATGTACACCGAAAGGCTTTTATTCAAGAAACACGTCGCGAAAGACTTCGCAGCCATATCAGATATAGTTGTAAAAATCAAAAATAGTGAGATACAGATGGTGTGAAGCACTAAAACATTAAATCATTAAATTATATAAGAGAAATCATGGGTAATATGTGTAACACCCAAAACATCAAAATTATAGTTAATAGTGTGTAACACTCTAGAGACAAACAATCGGAAATGCAAAAATTTACAGTGGTATGAGGTATCAATTACCACAAAACATTCTAAAAGCGTATGAGGTTCCCCTAAGGTGTGAATCAAAACAGAATCCAAAACATGTACCATAAGATTCCTGTCTAAGTAAGACAAGATTCATTTTTACATTCATCTGGAAATTTCATTTTTCTTTGTAAGCTATTTCTTCTGGTGGGATCTCCACCCTCTACAGTCCAATGTGGTACTTCAGGCAACACTGTTGTTTCAGTACCTGAAACCACATACTGTATAAGCTTCCATCCTAATGGATGACATCACATGCAATAAGCAAAAGTACTTGTCATTTATGTACATTTTGATATCGATTTACTATTTGAATTATTTTTCACTTCATAAAGTAGTTCTTGAAATGGTCATTTCACCACAATACTAGACAATACATGTAGTAAAATAATGTACAATGAAGAGCCAAAGGAACTGGCACACCTGCCTAATATCGTGTAGGGCCCCAGCGAGCACGCAAAAGTGCCCCAACACGAAGAGGCGTGGACACGACTAATATCTGAAGTAGTAATGGAGGGAAGTGACACCATGAATCCTACAGCGCTGTCCATAAATCCGTACGAGTACGAGGGGGTGGAGATCTCTTCTGAACAGCACGTTGCAGGGCATCCCAGATATGCTCAATAACGTTCGTGTCTTGGGTGTCTGATGGCCAGCGAAAGTGTTTAAACTCAGAAGAGTGTTCCTGGAGCCACTTTGTAGTAATTCTGGACGTGTGGGGTATCACATTGTCCTACTGGAATTGTCCAAGTTCGTCGGAATGCACAATGGATATGAATGGATACAGGTAATCAGACGGGATGCTTACGTACATGTCACCTGGCAAAGTCGTATCTAGACAGATCAGGGGTCCCATATCACTCCAACTCCGCATGCCCTACCACATTACAGAGCCTCCACCAGCTTGAACAGTCCCCTGCTGATATGCAGGACCCATGGATCATGAGGTTGTCTCCATACCTGTACACGTCCATCCGCTCGATAAAATTTGAAACGAGACTCGTCTGACCAGGCAACATGTTTCCAGTCATCAGCAGTCCAATGTCGGGGTTGACAGGCCCAGCCGAGGTGTAAAGCTTTGTGTCGTGCAGTCATAAAGGGTACACGGCTCCGAAAGCCCATATCGATCATGTTTCGTTGAATGTTTCGCACGCTGGCACTTGTTGATGGCCCAGCATTGAAATCTGAAGCAATTTGAGGAAGGATTGCACTTCTGTCACAATAAACGATTCAATTCAGTAGTCGTTAGTTCCATTCTTGTAGGATCTTTTTCTGACCGCAGCGATATCGGAGATATGATGTTTTACCTGATTCCTGATATTCACGGTACACTCGTGAAATGGTCGTATGGGAAAATCCCCACTTCATCACTACTTCGGAGATGCTGTGTCCCACCGCTCGTGCGCCGACTATACCACCACGTTCAAACTCACTTAAATCTTGATAGCCTGTCATTGTAGCAGCAGTAACCGATCTAACAACTGCGCCAGAGAATTGTTGTCCTATACAGGCGTTACCGACTGCAGTGCTGTATTCCGACTGTTTACATATATCTGTATTTGAATACCCATGCCTATACCAGTTTCTTTGGCGCTACAGTATATATGTTTAAGAAAGAGTACCAAAATATTGACTTCAGTAAGCATAATCATCATAATATACATCACATTAGTATCCTAAAGAGCCGCGCGGAGTGGCCGCGCGGTTACAGGCGCAATGTCACGGATTGCGCGGCCCCTCCCGCCGGAGATTCGAGTCGTCCCTCGGGCATGGGTGTGTGTGTGTTGTTCTTAGCATAAGTTATTTTAAGTAGTGTGTAAGTCAAGGGACCGATGATCTCAGCAGTTTGGTCCCTTAGAATTTCACACACATTTGAACATTTGAATATCCTAAAATTGGGTAGTTTCCTCCTCCTGTATATAAAGAATATCAAAGGCAGTAGACAATTCTAGTATGAAACCAAACCAAATAGGTAGACCAACATTAACCTCACAACGGTTCAAACAGGAAACTCTCATGAGACAAAACACTTACTCAACCTGACACCTAAGTAACATCTCAAAATGTGACATTAACCCAACAATACAGGTATGTGTAAGTTCAAAAATCATATGTAATTACTGAGTATCAAGTGTTTTGGACAAAATCATCTTTTTGTTATATGAGTACAATCTCAGTGTATGTATAATCATCTTCAATCTGCATCACAAGACCCACACCATCACAGCGTCACCTTCAAGTTTCTTGCAATATATAATTTTTTAAAAGAAAAGCTGTATGTCATAGCAATAAAGAACTTTAAATTCTAAATTTTGCAAATAGTACTTGGGATCCAGTAAGTTCATATATATTATGGTACAAAAAGTGTGAGTTCCTTGACCTAATCTTGCCCAAGTGTTTCACTCAATTAGCATGTGATTAATCAGTTACTTAGTTAAACAAGGAAAAACCATCATAGAGAGTATTCACAATATTAACGAACTTTAAGTATTAGCACTTAGCCTAAATCTGTCATGTAAAATCAGGTAAATATATACAATTCAAAGGTAATCAAGTTGCAGATTTGTTTCCTCGACCACACCTGAAATCACAGGTTGAAGTCAACATACGACACATATAATGAGAAGGATTTCAATGTCAGAAACATAAGCATAAAGAAAAGAACTAAACCGGTTTGGTGATCATTACATGAATGATGCAGTATAAAAGACAGAATAAAACTTACGGCATGTTGTGAGAGCACAAAAACAGAAAGCAGATTCCCCATATATTTCCCTGAATACCACCATTTACATCAATGAAGGTGATAACCAGTTACTGGTTTTGCCATTCAGCAACAAACAACAGCTTAAAACAAACTACCATAATAGGATGTATGATATAAGATAGACATGGAAATACAACATGAAGATTAAACAAACGAACCCTAACATGCTAGTGAAAATTATAAACAAATTTAAGTAGTCTGTGTGTTTACACTAGAAGAAAACCAAATTCTAGACATCAAAAATGGTAAGATTGAACATCCAATTCCAGACCATTATCACAATCGTAATACATAGCATAAGAAATTATTTGTTGTCATCCAAGGAGAAAACAGAAGGATGTGATTTAAGTAAATTATCTGTCATCACACTAGGACATACCAGAATTCAAACTAGTAAATTTTCTGTTGTAACACAAGGAAAAGAATAAAGATACAGTTTAGATAAATTATCTGTTGTCACAGTAGGGCAAATGAAAGCTTCAAACCAAAAAGATCAAGTCAAAGAATAATTAGGTACATTTTCTGTTGTCACGCTAAGACAATGCAGAAAACAATTATGCTTATCTCTCTATCATCATGCTAGGACAATGAAATAAACCATTAAGTAAATTTCTCTGTTGTCACACTAGGACAATGCAGAAATCTGCAAAGCATAAAAGTCAAGTCAGAGAATAATTAGAAAAATTTTCTGTTATCACACTAGAACAATGAAGAAAGCAATTATGTAAATTCTTCTGTCATCACGCTAGGACAGTGCAGCAAGCTGACATCTCATCTCTAGTAAACTTGTCTGATTGTTTATCCTCGTCAATAACAAGTTTATGAAAATTCCGATCAGTTGTATCATTACTTCACAAATCATCTGCATAGCCTCTTTCTATCTCAATGTCAAAACCATATAGTTTTATTAGCAGATGTGTCACCAGCTCTTAAGCGTGATCTAGTAAAACCAGAAAAATATCTAGAAGCATTAGAAGAATTTACTCTGAACTTAACACAGTATAATGTTATATCGTCTTTCAATTTACAGTCCTTGCCTACCAATATCTCATCATTCAGATCATTGACTATCAGGGATCCTTGCTCTAAAAGTGCACTGTCAATATGAAATGTGATTAAAGCTTGTTTGTTTACAACTTTACTAAACTTACCTATAGCATCTTTGACTCTAACTCCCATTATAGGAAAATCAATGTACTTAGAACACTGCTTAACTCTATTCCTGATTTTTTAGAAATAACAGAAATTGCACTACCTGTGTCTGTTAAACAGTAACCACACCAATCACCAACTGTGATTTTGATGTGTGAACTACCACATAAATCCTGGTGTTTATTAATATTAGTTTCTCTACACAAATCATCCTCTATATCTTGAAAATATAAATCATTCTGCAAATGGTTGTCATTATCATTAGATAATTAAATAGGACAAAGTGGTATCCATGTGCTTGATTGGACTTACAAATTGGACTTGAATAGGTGTACTCACTAGTGTTGCAAGTAAAACCTGGATGAGAATGATCAATAAACTAACTATCTGAACTGAAGCCTAACTCATCTTTGCCAGCATTTCTGAAATGCTCAATAATCCTCTTATTTACCTCACAATGCTGTGTTCTAATGTCCTGGCATTTAAGCAAAATATAATTATTGTCGACTGGAACAAATTGACTCTCCTGTGCCTCACCTCTGGCCCAGCCATGATCAATTACTTCAACATAGACCATACCGTCCATCTCTTCTAACACCACTCACCTGGGTATCACACAGTTTCACCACTACTGACTCGAGATAAGTCTCGCCCTCCTCATCACAATTAGCCACAAAAGTCCCCTGCTCAGAGTACATTAAAATACCAGTAACAATGTAATCACTATCAACATCTATATCTTCCACAGAACATTCAGAGCTAAACAATTTTACTAAAACAACTTCTTACAACATCCCAAAACTTACTTTCAAAATTAGTTGCTTTGACAGGGTAGTCACTTTCCTACTCTATATATGCGTGCACGCCTAACTTGGCGTGAATAACATCTTCAACGTTCTCCATACGCAATCAGCCTTATCGTTTACTGTTTGACTTTCAAGGGCAGCCGACTCACATAAATGACTAAGTTTTGAAAAGGAGTTCGCTTCTTGTTTCTGCGCAGCCTGAATTTTCCTTTCTATTATCTTAACAATGTCATTTAGATTAACAATACTCTTTTTACGTCATCGTTTTGACTTGTAGGTTCATCCTTTAAATCATTGTACTGAATTGTAAGCTTGTGATACAGGAGTTCAGATAAACTTTCTTAAAAACCTGAGGCCTGTTCATTTGGAGAAAATCCTTAGGGATGTGATGCCTCGGATGACTGTTGCAGGTTTGGTTTTGACAATTGAGGACGTTGAGTATATGAAACCTCTCCAACTGTATCGAGATATTCTGTGCTTGCCATATCTGAAGTTAGTATTGGGCACAAAACACGAAAATAAACGACATAACCAGATTATCATCATACGCAAATTCACAAATGGTTCAGATGGCTCTGAGCACTATGGGACTCAACTGCTGAGGTCATAAGTCCCCTAGAACATAGAACTACTTAAACCTAACTAACCTAAGGACACCACACACATCCATGCCCGAGGCAGGATTCGAACCTGTGACCGTAGCGGTCGCGCGGTTCCGGACTGTAGCGCCTAGAACCGCTTGGCCACTCCGGCCAGCTCGCAAATTCACAAGCATCATGCCTATCAACACTCATACGACAAAAGAAAATTGGAAAGATGATAATATGAGGAAAAGTAATTTTAAAATTCAGAAATTGTACTCATCTCAAATGTGGTCCAACGACGAGTTGTCACACCACACTTTCTGTCTCATCCCAACTGTTGTCCAATAACCGATTGTCACAAGTCACAATTAGACTCTGAAATGTAGTGCAAAAATTAGTACACAGACTTACACGTATCCCATCTCAAGAACTGGATATTAAAATGCCATCCTTAAATGTGTGAGAGGATGGAAGTATTTAAGTTACCATTGACGCTGAGTGAGAATAAAATATACAGTTTCTGTAGTTCTGTTTATAATTGGATAGTGGAGCAACTTAATAGTTTGGGATAGCACCATTCACAAGTATGAAGACTAGTAGAAACTAAAAAATTTCAGTCACAGTTAATAAAATTCCACATAATAACTTAACTGCTCTATATGATGAGATACTCAACTTTGATATCCGTGGGGGTTGTTGCTTCATTAAGTCCCAGTGTTCGACGTTGCCGACGTACTAATTTTTAAATGAAACAGAGTATATCACTTTTCTTATTTCCTATTATGACCGATATGGATGCAAATTGATGATGTATACATTTTTTTGTCTGACTGCTTCCAAAAGAGTGTCACCCAAACAGTTCCTGAAAGACAATAAGGCAGACTCACTGACTGGCTGGCTCTCTCACTGACCCCGACAGTCTCTTACTCCCTTACTGCCTGAGTGGCCCATGCGCCACGTTCTTCTATATAAAACTAAACAATTGAATACAATGTTAAATGTAAGATGTACAAAATAACAATTAAATGATTTTAGTTGCTTACTTCAAAAATGGGCCACGTATTGGCCTTCATTTCTGATATTCATTTTGGAAAAGTTTGCTTAATTTCCTATACAACTTCAATGAATTTTACAGTAAAACAATTTAAATTACATTTTAATTAATTATAAACAAATCACTTTCAATAAAATATTGTTAAGGGTATTTTGGACAGCTATCAAGTAGAGCTATCATTTTAAATAATCATAATGAATAAATGTCGTAGCTTTTCAGAAACGAGGGAGAAGTAAATTTTCAAGAATATGTGGTGCAACACGGCTGCACAGTTCATATCATGAAATTTCAAAGTAGGATTATTAACGAATGGCCTTTTCCCTTAGTTGCTAATTTAAATCGGGTAACATATTAATGTGAAATTTAATATGAGATAGTAAACTCATTTGTACTAATTTTTTAAAGGGCAGTTTACTAATAGAACTGGATGATGGTCATAACAGTGTAAAGTACAGAAAGTTAAATATTCGGGATAAATTTACTTCTTCAGAGGATGTTGAGATGAGGAAGGAATTTCATCAGGGACGCGAAGGTAGTGCCATTTCAGTGCCCACCTGAGATGGAGCAAGCATCTTTTCAGCGTTGTCTGTCAACAAGATTCCTGCCTTTTTGTTCCTATGAAACTTGAGAAATTTAGCTCCATCTCAACGGTATTTCTGTTTGGCCAATCGTGTGTTCAGCCTCCGGTTATAGACATTATGCGTGTACCACATTCTCCAGTTGTGGAAAATTGTTCAAACTCGGTACCAACCTAGTGTTCACGAGTTGTGACATATTCGCAATAAGATTCCAGAGCGATCCAGGAAATTTTTATTTTATTACAAATCCAGTCACAAAACATCGAAGTTTATAAATCAGATAATTAATTTTCGTCAACGATTGTCACCTCCAGATCTGAGTAAATCCAATATACTACGTAATTCGTGTCTTGAGTGTGTAGATGTTACAGTCATATTAATCAGCCATACAAGCCTCGACGCATAATATTTTTATGTAGTACCAAGGACGTCATTACACCCTACTTGTTGACGCTTTAAAGATACGAAATATGCCAAACCGAGTAATTTGTTTCTGCACATTTTTGTACACAATGTCAAGCAATCTTTTGCTTCGTTCCCCTCTATCCTCAAGCTTCGAGGCTCATTTGCGTTCGTCACTATGGCTGCAACCATTGCTGTCGCGGCTCTAACAGAGTTTGTGCTATGACGGAGTCGTTCCTGGCTGGTTCCAAGGCAGGTGGGCCAGAAATGTATTGTCCTTATTGGTGGATGCAGCATTCTTCTGCCGAGAAATTTCGAAAGTGAAGAACTGCACATGGACCCGCCCAATACGCTAAAAACATAGCCTGAGGCGACTCGCCTCCCACATAATGGACTTTTTACGATTTGTTTCTTCCGGCAGTGATATTTTTACACAGGGCACTGTGCGCTGGTAGGCGATTTCCAAAAATGGAGGTGGAGTGAAGGAAAATTTTCCATCCCACTGTCATGAAAGCTACGACATAGATGTCCTGGTAAAGACAGCTAAGATATCTAGGTCACTGAGCGCTTTCGAAAATTTGTTAAGAGGAGACTGCAAATTGGTAGTTAACTGCACAAGGCTCTAATATAGGGCCATTACCCCGTCATTCGGAACGGTGCGAGCAGGGGAACAGATGGCTGGAGAATGATTGTTAGGCAGTCCGTAATGGGAAAATATAACAAGATAAAAAAATTACACTAATTGCGCTCATTGGATGGCGATGTTTTTTCGAACGAGACTCTGAGCAAAGCAAGCACCGGAGACGCGTACTCTGATTATTCTCTTGGCAGATTTCAGTCCAGTAGCAGCTTTCTCGTGGAAGAACTCATTCGAAAAGCAGCTTTTCTCTCTGGTGGCGGACTTCAGCTCTGGCAGAACATGGCTCTTGGACGGCAGACTTTGAAGTAGAGAGACAGAGTTCACTTGCAGAGCAAACATTCACCTGCAACGCTGAATATTCGCGCCCACGTGCACATAAAGCTGAAAATATCCAGTAGTATCGGGTGGTTATGGCAGAACGGAGTTAAATATTTGCTGGCGTTTAAGTAAATTTACGCTGCGTTTTCATGAGATTAAGAGAACAGTCGTGTTGCGGCACGACCTTGCAGTCACTGGTTTCATTTCGAAGTTATGTTGTAGGCTACGGTGTTAATAAGTCAGGAACTTGATTTCCAAAATCCCTGTTTCCCTTTTAAAGCATTTCTCCTTACAGTATTTAACTCCACCTCCCATCAATTGGGATTTAATTATTTTACTTGCAATTAGTATGCAAGGTAATTTCGGGTTGTTAACTATTTTTGTATTAAAATGAAAAACAATGGCGGCAACGTTAAAAGAAACTGGAGCTTCTTTCATTAAATGACTGACTTATTCTGAACTTCTACGAAAGTTAATGCAATGTCTTCTGAAACTAGCAACGGCCCACAGTTTTGGCTTGGATAACAAATCATTTGGTAAAATTTGTTACTGACCGTAAATTGAAATGTGTTTTCTTGTGGAAATTAGTATTAAGCTGGCTATCGGACTCCGTATTATTAAAATGATTGTAGGTTTTACCGTACTTCACAAACAAAAGATTACGGCGCATCAAATGGCACACACAAACAATAATGAGCAAAAGAAATGCTTCCGTATTCAAGAAACACACGGAATTATGAATCTGTAAAGGAAGGAAAAGACTGTAAATGAAATATGGTTAAAGTATAACAGTATATTTAACGAAATAAAAGTTAGCTTACACTATTCCACACAGCAAATATCTGTTGCCTAATGTTTAAAGCAACAGATCCTGTACATGAAACATGCGACATTCAAATTCACGCACTTGATATACTGACTTTTAATAACTGTTCCAGTTCCATATAATTAAGTAACAGTCCAAGAAAAATCTCCTGTGATCATTTCATCAAATCCGCGGAATTAATCGCGTAACATGAATCAAGCTAACCAAGAGAGACAAGCACAATGGCACAAGAGTAGAGTGTAAAAATAAAAGAGCAGAGTAAAGGAGAGAGGTGCCCTTGTTGCACTCTATTTACACTAATTACACATTATAGTGTTTGTATGGGTATCGATATGTAATCCAGCAGTGTCTGGCATAGTGACAATACTTTGAGTAAATTTCGCACAAAAGTTTGGGACGTTATATGTCTCATTGTTCATTGTGACTTAGTTTCATTTTCTCATTTTTTTATAGAAGTGGCATTCAAATGAAACCCGGTCACCAGTGTAAAGTAACGGTAGTGATTTTATTAACTCAAAAATGTTGTTATACACAGTACACACACTCAAAAATAGTCGCCAAAACTGTAGGAGAATATATCCCATTGCGACACTAGCCAGTAGATTCCATCCTTGAAGAAACTAGTGGGTTGCTGTCGGAACCAGCCCTGGACCCAGTCACACACTTCATCGTCCTTTGCGAATCGATGTCCGCGAATAGCTTGTTTTAGAGGTGCAAACACATGAAAGTCACACGGTGTAAGGTCAAGACTGTACGGTAGATGTTCCAGCGTTTCCCACCGAAACTTCTGCAATGTCGTCTTCACTGCATTGGCCGTATGTGGGAGGGCATTATCATGTAGGAGTGTAACGCCATTGGACAACATGCCTTGACGTATAGACTTGATGGCTCGTTCTATGGTTCTGTGAAGAGGCTTCATAACGCTGGGCCCTTGTGGCCAAAAAAGAAAGACATCGTGACCTTGCCAGAACCGGTGTGCACGGCCTTTGATTTCTTTGGAGGTGGTGAAGTCGCATGTTTCCACTGCTTGCTCTGACGCTTGCTTTCCGGTTCAAAATGGTGACAGCATGTTTCGGCCCTGTGACAATGCACGACAGAAATGTAAGGATATTGTTATTTTACTACGTTTGATATGGTGACTGTGCTTTTGTTTAAAAAGTAGTTCCGTTTCTTTATGATGTTATGAACACACAAGTTCCCCATTGAACACCCCATCCTATCAGTAAGATATTGTACGGCATGTTCATTGCAAAATTATGTCATGTTTTAATCAACTCAAATATATAGATGAGGTTTTGCCATAATATTTTATGGTTGGTTTTTATGCCTGCCACAATACAATGTTTTTGCACTGTTTAATGTCTTTGTCATGACTTCTTCCTGAGCACCACATTTTATCTGACCCACATCAAAATGACCATAAGGTTGAAATTGCAATAGTGAATTTTTGATAAACGTACAGTCAACGTTGAACATGAAATCTGTAAAAGAATTTTGCG
Source organism: Schistocerca cancellata (assembly GCF_023864275.1). NCBI lineage: Eukaryota > Metazoa > Arthropoda > Insecta > Orthoptera > Acrididae > Schistocerca > Schistocerca cancellata. The sequence goes on from NC_064626.1 coordinate 827,175,101, forward strand.
ATGCTGTGATCGCACAGCAAATACAATTCTGTAAAATTACGACATTTCCTCCATTCAGTGCGACTTCCAAAAATAAGGGGCCATTTGGTTTGTCGCCTGTGGTATCACAAGAAATGTTAACAGACAAAGGATGCTGATGACCATCTTCACGTATCTGGAGCAAGGTTGTCACACTCTAATAATGCATGTTATGGCGATTAACATCGCCATGGTTGGTTGGTTGGTCGAAATAAGTTGTCAGAAACTAAGGAAGATACAAACAAACAGTTCAGTTTTATCGATGGGAAGGGAAAACGGGAAAACAAAGAAGCAAAAGGAGTATCAGATGAGCAGGAAGAATAAAGAACAGGACGCGGATGAAGGGGGAGCGGGGGGGGGGGGGGGGGGGGAGCAGGGAGCGCCCAAGAGGAGGTACATGCATTGCATGGGGCCCCAGCACCGCGGTTGATCCATCCTGATTCCACATCGTACCATGATCGTGACACAACACCGGGGGAAGAAGACAAAAGAAAATGGGAAACGAAATGTCAAAAATGGCTCGGCAAAACATAGGGAAAATGGGGGCAGGGAAACATGACCAGCATGCAGGCAAGGCCAAAGGCTTCCCAAATCAATTGTAATGCTAACTGAGAGACTCCAGTTCCAGCTGGAAATTCAGGTACTTAAGTCTGGGAGGACAAACCACTTTTACAATGAAAATCAAGGACAGACATAACCATGTGAGTGTCGTCCACTAACATCTGGGACAAGAAAGATGGGAAGGTGTAGTTAGCACAAACGGTGAAAAGGAGAGGGCAGTCCAGCAAAATATGGATCGCAGTGAGTGCTCCTACCCCCCCCCCCCCCCTCCCGCCACAACTACGAAGGGGTGGTGGCTCATTACAGAGTAAAAAAACCATGGGTCAGCCTGGTATGGCTGAAGATACCAGAGGATGGTTGATTCCTGCCAGGAGCGGCAGAGGGAAGAACACCACATGGTGAAAGTCCCCCTGATTGCACAAAGTTCATTAGACACGGTGTAGCCCTGCAAGAGTCAGCCCACGATTGAGAAAAAACAAATTTCATGTAAAGCTCCAAATATGCCCCCACGAAGGGTCACAGAAGAGGGGATTAGGTGACTGCTACCCCAGCCAGATAATTGGCAAGCTCATTACCTGACATACTCACGTCACTGTGAACCCAAAAAAGAAATCAACTTAACAAGCAGAACAGTCAATATGAGCGAGAAGGTTGGGGATGGTAGAGAGCAAGGGGTGGCGGGGAAAACACAGGGAAATCGGCTGAAGGCCACTCATCACGTCCATACACAACAAAACTCGGGTGAGGGATGACTGATTAATAAAGCAAGGACGCAATAGGTGGGCCTCAGTTCCGTCGTAAACACTCTAAATGTGGCAGGGAAGAGATGATCTTCAGTGCCAACAGAAGATGTGAAGGCATATTGCATGTGATCAGCGGATTTAGAGCCATCAGTGTAAAAATCAGTAGCATCCCAAAACTCCCGAGGGCAGAACAAACAATGGAACACCATCAGGGGGATGGTGGCTTTCGCACACAGGAAGAGCTGCATCTAATTTCGGACCCAAGGAACTAACCAGAAGGGGAGGGGCGTTTTGAAGAGAACGTAGGAACGAGACAAAGAGGGAAGATGGAAATAATGGTGGAGAGAAGTGAGGCGGGGCCCAACCATAAACCTATCAGAGTGTAGTCATCGGGCAGGCGACATCTCAAAGCCACGAAAAGAATAGAATAGGAGGAGTAAGCAGGGTGAGAGTGGACAGCGATGGCATAAGAAACCAGGAACTGGGACCGCTGAACCGAAAGGTGGGTTTACCAGCGTAAGTAGACTATCGACAGGGCTAGTCCGTAAGGCGGTGGTGGCGAAATGGATACCACATTTATGGACTCGATCCAAGAGGAGCATTGCGGAAGGGGTAGCTGAGCCATAAACTTGACAACCATAGTCCAGACAGAACTAAAGTCCGATAAAGGCAGAGAAGAGTCGAAAAAGCTATGGCCCATGAGGTGTGGGGAAGGTAGCGAAGGACATTAAATTTACAGAAATAGCCAACTTTCAGAAGCGGTTTTTAGGCAACCAAGTAAGCTTGTTGTCAAAAAGACCCAAGAGTCGGAATGGGCCAGAGGCCACCTAGTGAGAACTAGCCCAGATACAGAGCAGAAATGAGCAACAGCCACAATTCCATTAATAGTTATGAGGAAAAGATGGACACTTGATACAGAGCCCTGTGTAATGCCGTTCTCCTGGGCCTGAAGAGAGCTGAGAATGGTGCCAGCCTGAACACTGAACAACCAGCGTGACAGGAACTGGTGAATAAAAATCTGGAGGTGCCCCAAAGTTGCCACTCATGGAATATAAGTACGATTTGATGACGCCAAGTCATCTCATAGGCCTTACAAATATCGAAGAAATCTTTAGCAAAATGGTGGAGCTGAGAAAAGGCCTGCCAAACTATAGTTTCCAGAAGATGGTCGACTGGAGACTGTCCCTCACGAAAGCTCCACTGGTAAGGAGATCCCGGGATTCAAGGACCCAACAGAGCCGACAGCCACCATCTGTTCATATAATTTTCAGGGGATGTTGGTCAGATAGAACAGCTGATTGTCTTGGCGACAAACAGACCTGATCTTTTGAGGAAGTTAATCTACAAGAAGGTATTAGCGACCATAATGGCGTTGTGCCTCCTATGACAGTAGAAGCTGAAAAAAAAAGCGCAGAGATTTCTTGTTTGGGAAAGCAAATAAAAGTATCATTTATGAATATCTTCACAGTCAGCTCCAAGCATTCACCGCGGTACACAAAGGTATTGAGCATATTTGGTCCGAATTTAAAAGTATTGTCCACCACATGCTAGAGAAATATGTGCCTAGCAAATATATAGGGGAGGGAAAGGATCCACCTGGGTTCAGAAAACATATTAGAAAGTTGCTGAGAAAACAAAGAATTTGCACGGTCATTTTAAACGTACTCACTGCCCCACTGACAAACAGAAATTATGCGAAATGAAAGCAGCTGTCAAAAAGTCAATGAGGGATTCTTATAACGAATTTGAAAGCAATATTTTATCTATAGATTCTAAAAATAACCCCAAACAAATTTGATCGTACGTAAAATCTATGAACTCTACAAATAATTCAATACCTTCTCTTGCTGACAGTACGGGTAATGTAACGGATGATGATAAACGGAAGGCCGAAATTCTAAACCTAGCTTTCGTTTACGGTAGAGGGCTGCATCACCATTTCCCATTTCAATTATCGAACAAATGCAAGGATGGCTGACATAGTGTTTAGTGTGTCTGGGATTGTAAAACAGAGGATATTCTTAGACGCCAGGAAGGCATGTGGCCCAGACGGTATCCCCGTAAGATTATATGTTGAATATGCTACAAATATAGCACCATTCTTATCCATCACCTATCAGAGATCATTGGAACAACGGAAAGCTTCACGGAACTGGAAGAAGACCCAGTCCATAGCGATCTATAAAAAGAGGAGAAAATCGTATGCACATCGATTTGTTGTAGAATCATAGAACATATTTTGTGCTCAGACATATGACCTTTAGGACTCTGAGAAGCTCATCTGCAGAAACCAACATGGTTTTAGGAAACAGCGGTCATTCCGGGCACAGCTGGCCCTCTTTGCGCATGATGTACAACAGGCTCTAGATACCGGTTCCCAGGCTGATGCCATATTTCTCGACTTTCGAAAAGCGTTCGACTCAGTTCCGCACTGCCGCTTGCTCCAAGAAGTGCGTGCTTACGATCTATACGATGACATATGGGGTTGGATAGAATATTTTTTAACAGACAGAGAGCAGTATGTTGTCCTGAATGGGGAGATTTCAACAAAAACAAGCGTAACATCTGGTGTGCCCCAGGGCAGCGTAATAGGTCCGTTGCTTTTTACGATTTACATAAACGATCTGGTTGATGGTAATGACAGAGGCATTAGACTGTTTGCCGATGATTCTGTAGTCTACAGGAAAGTAGTATCACACGAAAGTTGTGAACAAATCAATGAGAATTTGCAGAAAATAAATGCGTGGTGTAATGACTGGCAGTTATTTCTCAATATTAGTAAGTGTAACCTACTGCGTATAACTAGGCGAAAATCCCCATTAAAGCACGAGTACAAAATAAATGCCAAGTCTTTGTAAACAGTAACATCCGTCAAGTATCTGGCTATGACTACTCGAAATGATCTCAAATGGAACGACCAGGTTGCACAAGTAACGGATAAGGCGAGCTCTAGATTGCGGTTTATTGGTAGAATCCTGAAGCGATCCTTCAACAAAAGAAAATGCTTACAATACTTTAGTTCGTCCAGTCTTAGAGTATTGTTCGTCTGTATGGGACCGTTACCAGTTGGGTCTGATTCAAGAGATTGAGAAGGTCCAAAGAAGAGCGGCAAGGTTCGTGACTGGTACATTTGGCCATCGCGAGAGCGTTACATACCTCATAGAAAGTTTGAAGTGGGACACACTTGCAGATAGACGACGTGCTAAACGGAAGGGGCTGCTCACTAAAATCTGATCTTTGCCGAGACTGTAGAGCATATATTATTACCACCAACTTTCAACTCGCGCAATGATCACCATTCAAAGATAAGGGAAATTAGAGCTCGTACTGAGGCGTTCAGATAGTCGTTTTTCCCTCACTCGATCTGCGAGTGGAACAGAGGGGGGGGGGGGGGGGGAATGAGTTTTGGCGCGAATAGCGCCCTCTACCACACACCGCTTGGTGGCTAGCGGAGTATATATGTAGATGTAGATGTACATATCGAGGGACGATTGTTCCTTACTGAGCTTAAGAAGAGGGACCACAATACTGCCCCTCCATTAAGAGGGGATACGCCTTGGAGTCAAATACAGTTAAACATCTGGAGATGAAGTGTTGAAGCAATTGGTTATGGATGGACTTGGAGATGGGCTGAATCATGAGAAGGAGTTAGGGCCAAAAGAAGTTCCCATTCAGTAAAAGGTTCATTGAAGGATTCTTCCTGACAAGGGGTACAAAATAAATGGGAAGCTTCAACCTGCTGTTTCCAAAGGAGGAATGTGGCTGCATAGAAGACTGACGCCAATGCTGTCGTTAAATGAGTGACAAGGTGATTCGCAAGAACCAACGAAGCTGTACAAAGACCACCTGGAAGGGCAAGGTCCATTGTGGAAAACAGCCATTGGCAACCTTGGAGGATACAGAGCATAGTCAACACCAATGACGAAGAAACAGAAGAACCTAGGGAGCAGACAAAGCATTCCAAGTATACCCACTTGCTTGATTAAGTAATGGACTTTGGCGTGAAGACGTTTAAAGATAATAAGACTGGCGGAGAACGAGTGCTGCTTAAGGCATCGTAAGGTGTGATAACAATCACAGATCGCAATGAAAACGGCCATGCTCCACCATAGGACTGGCCCATGGTGAATGGGGCCCAACCAGACACGTCACGGAGAACTCAATCAATATATATGTCCTGACAATGAGAGGATAAATCCGACCTAGTGAGTATATAGAGGCGAATGAGCACTATGGAAGTTCCAGTAGGGTAACCTGGCCATTGGGTAGTGGGAACGGGGTGTGAGAATCAATAGTAAGTGATCAAAATCGCAGAGTTCTTAGCGCAGTGAGCAGTGTAAGGAAAGCAGAAGAGGAGGGGAAGTAAACGAAAGATCAATGGCAGAGAAAGTGACAAAGTGGCACTAAAATGGGTAGGAAAACCATCATTAAGAATGCACAGGATATGGTTGGCAGAAGACTGGTCTATGAGTAAAGCCCAACTAGATGAAAAAGCACTGCCAGACAAGGGGCGATGAGCATTAAAATCTCCAAGCAAGAGGAAGGGAGAGAGGAGTTGCTGAAGGAGGGCAGTTAGGACAGCAGGTGTAGCTGGCCTGTCAGAAAGGAGATAGAGATTGCAAACCGTAACCATAGAATCCAAATGGTCTCGAACAGCAACTGTTTGAACTGTGGTACAAGGGGGGATGCTTTTGGTAACAAAATCGTTGAGTGATCATCAGTAAAACGTGATTCCTGGAGAATGTCGAAGCTGCGGTGTAAATGGAAATAAGGGAAGCACCAGAAGGAGAAGGTAGTGTTCATTACAGTTCTACTGAATAAGTACAAATGAAGATTCAAATGAGAGACGAATGGGCCAAAACCAGTCACACCCCCGGATCAATGTCCATCACCAACAAAGACAGGGTGACATACACAAACAAAAGGTCAGACTCAGGTTGCAATGGGGAGTTATCAGCCTGGTGGCACTGGAGGGACTTGTTACAGGACTTATGTATCATCGTCTTCTCGTTTGTAAGTCAAGGAGAGCAGGGCCTCGAGAGAGAGCAGACTTCAGCGAGATTTGGAACTGAGAAAGAGCAGACGAGTTTTGTGCACATGAACTGCATGCCCTGTTACGAACTTGTGTCAGGAGGCCTCCAGTCTGAGAAACACTGAAGGGAGGGGTCCCAGTGGGGACCCCGTCACTGGAGGACACTGAAGAAGTGGGACACTTCTCTGGCCATGAAGGGAGAGGAGAACTCAGAGAGGAGGGCGTGGGAACTGTAGGGGAGAGGGAGGAAGAGGTGAAAGTTGGCCCAGAGTAAGGATAAGGGAGAAGGGAGAAAGGACATAACAGAGGCAAAGTTAGATGTCATAGACACATGGTGAAGATGTCATATTTCTGATAAGCCTCAGTGAAAGACAAATGATCAAGGGTCTTTTACTACTGTACCTTGTTTCCCTTCCTATAAACCTGGCAGTCCGTGGAGCATGGAGAGTGATGATCATGTCAGTTAACACACACATGGGGGCTGGAACACTGGGACTCCCCATATGGAGTGGGTGTCCACATTCATTGCGTAAGGGGTCCTCTGGACAGCAGGAATATGTGCCTGAAATCCAAACAACGAAGACTCCTCATGGGTAGTGAGATACATGGCTTCACTTCACATCGATAAACCATTACCTTGACCAGCCCCTTAAATGTCAGAATAAAGGCGTTGGCATTGATCTGATTGTTCTTACAGCCTTTCTGGACACCAAAACAAAATAAACGCCCCACTGTTCCTGATTGGCCCAGTGTTCCTCATCAGTTGAAGAACGAGGGCACTATGAAAGATGACTCCCTGAACAACATTCAAAGACTGGTATGAGTAATGGACAGTGGGATGTCATTAAGATTATTACTGGTACGAAGGGCTGCAGATCGGGTAGCAGAAGGAGTTTTAATCAACAATGAACCGAAATGAATCTTACTCAGAGAGTCCACTTTCTCAAACCTGTTTTCAGCAGCTTCCCCTAAAAATAACGGCTTGGTGGTGATAAAAGTGTCTGCATCAGTCCTGGTACAGATCAGTCCTGGTACACACCAGGCGATGGGGAAGGGTTTTACCCCATGCCAGGGAGCCTGGCCCTCCCCTTAATGTATAACCGAGGAAGGGAAGGCTGCAGGGTCATAAGCAGCAGCATTAATAAGAAGATGCCCATAGAAGAATGGACAGATTCTTGAAGGTTAATGCATCTCATAAGCAAAGCGTCTGCCCTGATGCCACTCGCTCACATCAAAGGATTTCCTGTGGTTGCTATACAGCCACAGAAACGACCACCTGGCACAGTGGCTGTTTCTGGGAGTTCTGGTGCGCCAATATGACAAGCAACCACTCCTTGGCATACACGGGGAGGCAACAGTTCAGATATCAGAAGTGTGATCGCTGTGTTGTCAGGGGTCTCAACCTAAAGGGTACATAATGATCCCACCACATGGACTGGATAATGTGCTGGTTACGTAGTGTTAAATGACAACAGCTTCAAGGAAAAGATGGAAGAGACGGTAAGGCCACGCGCTGAAGATACAAAGTAAGGTGTTCTTCCCCAATTGGCACACACTAGGGAAAGAAAATTCAGAAGACGAGTTCAAACCCTAAAGGGGGATCAAAGACGCCGATAAGTAAAGATTAAAAACAAAAAGCAACAGAAAAAAAACCGGAAGGTATACCAGAAACCAGAAGCATATCCAGGCCGACGTAAGCAAGGACACTGACAGATTAGTAGGAGGGGAACGAGGGGAAGGAGCAAGGACCTGGAGGGAGAGGCACGGGAAAGGAAATGTAGCTCGGAGAGTAAGAAAGGGCCATACTATCTCTGGGATCCACGTGCGCCAGGCACAAACTCTCGAAATAGCGGTGAGCCCCTTGGTGCAGGGACATGGTTCGTAAAAGTTGACTCGTTGGAGAACATTACTCCATTACTCTACAAAAGAATTGTGAATTGTTGGTCTCTTCGTAACTGCATGAGTATCCCATTTACAAAACAACATTAGATTTTGAAAATCATCTCCATGAAGTTCTTGATGCATTAAGATATGGTATTTGTGAAATGCTTCGGTCGCCCGAACACTTGTGTGAACAATTCGAGACTGGTGAAATATTTATCGGGTATTTGTATGTGGATTATGGGCCCCTCCAACTAGTACCACAATATCATTACTGCAGTTCCCAGTTGCTCTACGTGTTCTCTGCTCTACGCGTTCTTTTGTTAGACATCATACTTTCTTTGGTAATAAATTGTTTTACCATACGATAAATAGTCATAACAGATCGTGGCCTATAGGCGACATAAAGAGCAACACCAGTGTCCAAATTTCTTGCAGCCTCGTTATAAATTTAAATTCTACATGGTGGTCCATTGATCGTGACCAGGCCAAATATCTCACGAAATAAGCGTAAAACGAAAAAACTACAAAGAACGAAACTTGTCTAGCTTGAAGGGGGAAACCAGATGGCGTTATGGTTGGCCCGCTAGATGGCACTGCCATAGCGAAAAAAATGAATCCAACTAAAACATTCATATTTCTTTACGTACTACACGAATATGTAATAAAAAATGGGGCTTCCTATTTTTAAAAACGCAGTTGATATCCGTTTGACCTATGTCAGCGCCATCTAGCGCACCAACCACAGCGCCATCTGGTTTCCCCCTTCAAGCTAGACGAGTTTCGTTCTTTGTAGTTTTTTCGTTTGATGCTTATTTCGGGAGATATTTGGGCCGGTCACTGTCAATGGACCACCCTGTATATTTCTTCTATAGGCAAAACATCCATTTCTTCAAAATAATGTGACAGAAAATGCTCGCAAAATAGAAAATCAAATAAATTTCCTAAATAATGGAAGGGCATCTAGATCCATGAAATACCGGTGAAAGAGTACAAGCATTGTAGAATAGAACTTGATCCTCTTCTAGCAGCAGTTCATCGTAGATGTCTAGGGCACCAAAGGATAACTAACGATTGGCAAAAAAGCACAGGTGAATCTAGTTTTGAAGAGGAGCCATTATCGGACAAATGTGCATAATTATAGGCCTGTTACCATCGAAATACACTTATTACAGAATTATCCGACACGTTTTATGCTCGCACTTTATGACCTGTTTAGAGAATGAAAATCTCTTTTACATAAATCGACACATGTGTCACAAATAGAGAGCTTATACAGCGTGGATAAAAATTGTGTCACGAAATTTTAACCTGGATAGCTGATTCCAGTAGGAACCAAAATTACTAGTGTTGTGTAGGTCGACAACGCACCATTTTTAAACTACGGGAACTTGGCACCACGCTCTCCGATTGGCCGTGTGATTGCCCTGTTGCCATTCGTCAGTTGAAGGGCAACGCTATGGTTGTCGGTTCACACATACAAATGTCTCTCGCCCAGTCACTGCCCCAACGTGATACGCACATGTGTCGAATAGGTCTTGCTGTTTGTCTCCACCTCACATCAGAGGCCTTCACACGTAAGCTTCGCTTCGGAGCACACACATGTCACCTGAAATTTAGTCATACAGTAAGCATGGCGGCACAGAATTCGTATGAAGAACAACGAGATATGGTTTTTGTTTATGAACTAGCCGATGGTAATTGGCATGAAGCTCGACGGTTGTATGAGGAACGGTACCCAGCAAGACGCCACCCACACCCACAAACGTTCACAGCAATTCACCGGCGACTTGGCGAAACAGGCTCGTTATCGGGATATCGTGGTGATGCTAGAAGAACCCGAACACGATGGGATGCTGCATTTGAAGAGACTGTTCTCGAGCGCTTCGAGGAAGCACCTATGACAAGTAATCGAGCGACTGGACACGACATGAGAGTCACTCATCAGTTAGTCTGGGAGGTTTTGAGCGATGACGGCCAGCATCCATTTAGTTTCTACCCTGTCCAACATCTAAATCCTGTGGCGCGCTATGAACACAGGCTAGGGTTTTGCCGGTGGTTTCTGAGACATGTTGCACGAGATCCCGTCTTCCCCGCCATTGTGTTGTTTACCGGCGAGTGCACCTTCTACCGGGATGGCCTTTACAACACTCGAAACGTTCATTACAGGGCAAGGGGAAATTCTCACGTCACGTACGCCACGGACACCAGGAACAATTTTTGCCCAACATTTGGTCAGGTATTGTGGGTGACCATCTGACTGGGCCGGTCCGTCTACCTCCTCGACTTGCCGGGGCAAATTACCTTCACTTTTTGCAAGAAACTCTACGCAGCCTGCTGGAAAATGCATGTGGTTGCAGCATGATGGAGCCCCCGCACATAACAGTCGTGCTGTGCGCGGATATTTAAATGAACTCTTCTACTACCTGGTAACTGGCAAAGGTGCTCGTAGGACACGGCCCCCGCGATCACCAGACCTCAAGCCAACGGGCTTTTTCCTGTGGGGGTTCTTTAACGTTCTAGTTCACCCACCAGGACGCGAATCACCTAGAAACGGAGAGGAATTAATGGATCGCATTCAACATACCGCCAATCACATCAGGGCAATGCCAGGAAACTTTAAAAGAGTTCGGCAAAACACCGTTCGACGTTACCAACCTTATGTTGCGTCAGAGGGTCGCCAGTTCGAGCACCTGCTTTAAGTAAACAATGTCTTAGCTACAGAAAAGGCCGTTTTCAGGGCCGACAAAGTTTGTAAAAGAATTTCTGTACGCGAACTAACAGCTGTAGATGGGTTTGCTCTCAGTACGTCGTATTATGAAACTGCAGTTCAAATGCCTCTGAGCACTATGGGACTTAATATCTGAGGTCATCAGTCCCCTAGAACTTAGAACTACTTAAACCTAACTAACCTAAGAACATCACACACATCCATGCCCGAGGTAGGATTCGAATCTGCCGCCGTAGCGGTCGCGCCTAGAACCGCTCGGCCACACCGGCTGGCTGAAACTGTGTCGCGACCCCAGCGGATTCGACCCCAGCTCCCTCAGCTGGCGCACTACTGCCGAGCGTGCGGACCGCCTTGGATACATCGCGATCTCCGGCAGGCAAAACACTGCGTTGTCCAGAGCATCCGACAACAGGACAATCCTGCGGCCAATCGGACGCGTGGTGCCAAGTTTCCAGAGTTTAAAAATTGTACGACGTCGACCTGCACGACATTAGTAATTTTGGTTCCTACTGGCATCAGCTATCCAGGGTTAAAATTTCGCGGCACAATTTTTCTTCACTCTGTGTAACTCAGCTCGCTCTGTTCATCTACGAGATACAAAACGCCGCAGGTAACGTCTCCTAGATTGATGCGCGTTTCCTTGGTTTTCAGGACGCAATTGATGCAGTTCCTCATTCACTTTTAGTGAACACAATACGGCATTAAAGAGTTCGGGGCTAAATTTGTGTCTGCATTCAGAGCCTCCTTGCAGAGAGAACTCAACACGTTCTTCTGAACATGATAACATCGATAGATATGTAGGCTCTTTCGGTGTCAGCCCAAGGCAGGTAAGGTCGCTGCTGTGTACTTTATATATAAGTGATCTAGTCGGTAATGTCCTACGCTCCGTGAGGCTTTTCGTCCAGGATTTTGTTATCTGCTGGGAGCTTGCAACTCTAGAAACTGTATTGAAATGGGGGAACACCTATAGAGGATCGACGATTGGTCAAGGTACTGTCTACTTACCATAAATTTCAATAAAAATATAATGCATTGCCCATATGTAGCAGAAGAGACCCAGCATTGTTCGATTACACGATTAGCGATACATCACTAGAAAAGTAAAAACCGTAGAATATTTAAGAACAAGCGTCCGAAATGCGCTTATGTTGCTGACATTCAATGAGAGGATCTTAAGAAAAGAATTGGCTTTCAAAACTTTTGAGCACTACTCATCCATCTGTGATCTGCATCAGGTCGGACTAATGGAAGAGATAGAGAGAATCTCACGAAGAACGGCGAGTACCTTTTGGTTGGCGCGAGGTCGTAACGTAGATGCTCAACAAACTTCAGTGACAGGCGGTACTGTTGAGATACCGAGAGGGTACGACGCAGCAAGAGACAAGCAACGTATTTCCTCTAACACTATCGCGGGAGAGGATTACGCCGAGGAAATGAGAAAATTTAGAGCCCATATTCAGACTTTGTGACAGCCGTTTGGCTCACGCGCCATTCGCGAATGGAACTAGGATGGGCGGAAACCATAGAGGTGCCGGAAGAAACGACGCAGCTTGCGGTGTACAGAGGAATCTGTAGATTTTTGTCATTCAATATACATTTTCTTGACTTAAAAATAAATAATCGTTATACATACGGACAAACGGACTAGATTTCGCTGATTAACGCTTGTTGTGTATAGCTACATACATCTGGACTTGCTTGTCTCTAGCGTAGCATTTGGGTCGGAGTGCAACACCGAACAGTGACTTGGGCCCCATATGTTCCTTTACGGAGGAATTCTAATTGTATATTTACTCTGAGATTAAACGTGAATAGCTACAGCAATTTTTCGATTCCAGTCAAATTACTTGACAGTGAAAGACGATTTTTTACCCTGAGTGTGATTCTACTTTGATTCCAATGTTTTGCGTTTATATTATTACCTACAGAGTTTCCTTGATGACAGTAAAAACTGTCGGGTATTATACGGAAGGGAAAACGTATCAGTTTGAGATAAGAACCCTTGTCCGGATAGTAAAAGTTCAAGTAGGCAAATTTTTTGCAGTAATTTGATTATACTGTTCAGCTTGCATAAGCTCCCTCATTCATAACAGTTGTTCGAGTTGGTGTCCCTCCAACTGCTATAGTACATGACGCCGTAGCAAAAAACTGTGTGACACCTTTTCGTAAAATTCCACGTTGTTTTAGCAATGTAACGTACAGAAAGAAACTTTCCCAGGAGATTCACTGCTGTCTCGGTAGATATCTCGTGGACATTACTTTTCATGTGACCCCACAAGTCGAAATCAAGTCGGTCAGTCCAGATCAACGTACTGGCTGCAAAACAGAGCCTTCTCATCGCATCGACCTTTCTGGAAAGTCTGACGTAGGTATCTACGAGAAAGTCGTGCAAATTGAGCTCATGTGCCGATGGTCGAACCACATACGTCCACTGAGATTTTCCAACGATGTTGTGCTTATGTCTCTCAACGGCACAATGTACACTGGTGCATAATACAGCTACAAATCTGATGGTGGATCACCACTGTAGCTTGTGAATTCTTTATGAATCATGACCCACATACATGGTGAAGAAAATTTCCCCCTCTCCAGCTTCACAGAGCGATTCCTTGCATTATAGCAATGGAAAAATCTGTGTAATAAAATTTCTTCCTGTGAATATATTTGTGAGAAAATGTCATTATTGAAGTCGCACGTGTGGCCTGTATATTCACTTGACACGTTAGCCAGTTAACGGAGTTGACAGAATGTGGAGATTATAAGTCTTGGTTCCAGTTACAGACGTATTTGTTATTGTTTGCTAATTTTAATCTATGTCATATGGTACATGGTTGCTTAATCATTATACAGGAATTACGGCAGGTCTTGCAAAAAACGCGCGCCATCACTAAACACTAACGCAGAATTAACTATACTCCTCGTTTTTATTATTCCATTTTTAAATACATATTCAACTTAAAGCTTTTACTCTTTTACGTTATTACGCACCATACTTTCCAAATTTTCCGATTCATTGATATCATTGCTTCGCCGATTCCCGAAAGTAAAGATCTCCGACACCAGCACCCACATTTTCGTTGTTCTTCCAGACGTGTCTCCTCCAACTATGGCGCCTTGTTTAGTGAAGTCAACAAATTCCGGTACCTCGGCTAGCTAATATCAGAAGGTCCCTCTGGACGACGAAAGAACCTTGAGAACTGGCAAGACGGCGAATCCTTTCAGGAAGTTGATCACCGTGGCCACAAAAATACTCCTCTACCAAGCACATGCGCTGAGGACCCTCTTGTATAGTTCTGAGACTGGACATCATACGCCATACTAGAACGCAAGCTCAACACCTTTCACCTGCGGCGCTTACGAAACATTCTAGGCGTATTACGGAAGGACCATGTGATGAGATGACCCTGAATACTGTGCAGGTACCGACTGTCAGTGCCACTTTAAATAACTTCACCTGCGGTGCCTATAATACTTACATAGTGTAGACTGCTCCCGTCTTCCCCAAGGCATAGTGAAAAACCGCTTGCTAAGACATATCCTGGAAGACCTGCATTGAATTTTAAAGCCTGCTCAAAGTGGGATATTAAGTGTGTGAGAAAAGTGACGGGACTGATCTTTTATCTATCAAAGTATTTACTTTTTTTCAATCAACAATATTGTCCCCTTCAAAGCAGTTCCCTTCGGCGGCTGCACACCGTCAGAGTTGTTGTTCCCAGTCTTGGTAGCACAACTGAAGGGCTTGAACTGGTACGGCCTTTAACGTAAGAGGTCCATGACTAAGGAATATATTGCTAGCGCACTCGAGCAGATGTAACTTCGATAGATTGCTCACACGCTGCCTGCAAGCTACAATAGAATCGCAAACCAGAGAGTAGTGTCGGCAGAAGTAGTAGTAGCTCGCAGTCGGGCGGTTGGGTCAGTTCGCTCGTACAGAGCAGTTGTCGAGTTGTATAGCTCACAGAGAGCACTTGTGTTCTGGAGTTCGGACAATGCAGTCTAGTAGTGGTGTTTTGTAGCTCGAGAAAGGCAGTATAGGTATGGAATTGCCAAGGCCGCTCGTGGAGAACGATGGCGGTGCCTGAGCGATGTGGTATAAGGTAAAAGCAAAATATTATTGTTCTTTATTGCCGCGCGTATATGTTAAGTGCTACAACTGATCTTTGTACTGTTGTTATATAAAATTAATTGTTGGTAAGGCGGGTGCCAGGCTGAGATTCATTGGGAGAGTCCTTAGAAAATGTAGTCCATCAACAAAGGAGGTGGCTTAGAAAACACTCGTTCGACCTATACTTGAGTATTGCTCGTCAGTGTGGGATCCGTACCAGGTCGGGTTGACGGAGGAGATAGAGAAGATCCAAAGAAGAGGGGCGCGTTTCGTCACAGGGTTATTTGGTAAGCGTGATAGCGTTACGGAGACGTTTAGCAAACTCAAGTGGCAGAGTCTGCAAGAGAGGCGCTCTGCATCGCGGTGTAGCGTGCTGTCCAGGTTTCGAGAGGGTTCGTTTCTGGATGAGGTATCGAATATATTGCTTCCTCCTGTTTATAACTCTCGAGGAGATCACGAATGTAAAATTAGACAGATTCGAGCGCGCACGGAGGCTTTCCGGCAGTCGTTCTTCCCGCGAACCATACGCGACTGGAACAGGAAAGGGAGGTAATGCAGTGGGACGTAAAGTGCCCTCCGCCACACACCGTTGGGTGACTTGCGGAGTATAAATGAAGATGTAGATGTAGAAGGTCCCATGTAAATATTTTCAAAAATCTTTCAATAATAATCTTTCTTATAAAGATAACTTTTGACAGTCATTCATCTGAAAATCAGTTTTTTTCATACATAACAAAGTCTAGTGGCCAGCACTTCACTGGGCTGTGCCAGAAAAATTTATTATAGGAGCAGATATATACGCGTTATCCGGCTACATCATTGAGGTAAGAATTTTCAGTTTATTCAGAATGATTTTTCAGGGCCATGAAGCAGCACTACTGACGTCCAGATTTACCAGTTTAGATTCACAGTCAGTTAATTATTCAAAGGTTACATTACGAGATTTCTTTTGAAAGGTTATATACGAGTCACATTTTTATTTGGAGGTTACGGTTATCTGTAGGGAGGCTACAAACTTGTCGGTCTCATTCTTTTGAATGTACTCCGGGATTAAAAATGACGTCCTTCTAAGACATTTTTCAATTTCTGGAAAAGAAAAAAACTCAAAAGAACTCATATGAAGTGAACAGGGTGGCTATGGAAGAATAGGAATGCCTTTTGAGGTCAAAAATTCCGTGGTGGACGTGGCCTCGACGTACGGTGAAAGTGTTTAACAGGTCACCCATGTCACCCATGGTCCTTATTATTAAACATCGATCTGATCTCACAGGAGAGCACACATGTTCGATGTTTTCGTCGGTTTTTGAAGCTGAAGGTCTTCCTATGCGAAGCTCATCTTCAGTGTGTTCTCTGCTTTCCCGAAAATCATTTATGTCAGCGAAAAACTTATGCTCTTCAGAAAGAATGCCCCCCTCAGGCCTGTTTCGACTTTTCAAAGGTGACACCCGCGGATTCCCCAAGTTTAACACAAAACTTGATGGCATAACATTGCTCTAAAATCGGCTATTCCATTTTTGTAACACACAACAAAAACACGCCTTCGCCAATAGGCTCTCAAAAATCACGCGATGGCTGTACGGAGCTGAAATTCGGACCGAGCATGTGGAAGGGATGAACACCCTGGTCTACAAAAGTAGAACAACACGGTGTTGCCAGATCGCTCGCAGTATTGTCAGTCTCACTATTTTTCTCGCACACCTCATATGAAAGCATTTATTATTGTATAGGACAAATGGGATGAGCTCGCCGAAGACCGCAGGAGATGGAGGAAACTCGTCAAGGATGGCAGCAAGTTCCACGACAGCACCTGCCTCAACTACATAACTGTGAAACGAGCGCGTAGACAAGCGCCTACGACGAATTCCTCGTTCGGTATGTACATATATTCTTGTCCCACATGTGGACGCCAAGCGGGGTCTCGCATTGAAATCCTGTGCCACCATCTTGAATCTTCAATTAGAAAGAGTAGGTCATTGATTAATTGATTGGTTGACTGATTCACACTGTTTCATCTGCTGTGTTCAAATTCATATTCTGGAACATCTTGAATGAACACAATTACCATCCATATAATTAATGTGTTCAGTGTTGCCACATCACCAGTTTTACGTCCATTTGATACAGAAAATATGCATAATATGAACTTTCATTTCTGACAATTTTGTACTGCTAGTATGATAGGATTCTTGTAGTGAATTTTTATTAAGGATAGTGTAACTATTGCGACGACTGAGCTTTCTGCCTCTGGCGAAACAGGCTTCACGCGAGAGAAATACGTGCCTTAGGAGAGTCACGATCCGCCATGCAGCACTATAACACCCTCGGAAAGTTTGTATCGCCACCATGAAAACTCCCTGTCTTAACTGAGACACAAAAATGTTGCTGGAATATGAAAAAAAAAAAGGATGCACCATGGAGAAATTATCCGAATCGAACGAAAATCGGTAGATGAGAAGTACATGTACAGACAAACAAATGATTACAGTTTTAGAAAAATTGAATTATTTATTCAAAAGAACGAGCTTCAGAAATTGAGCAAGTTAATAACGTGTCGGTCCATGTCTGGCCCTTACGCAATCAGTTATTATGGTTGGCGTTGATTGATAGAGTTATTGGATGTCCTCCTAATGAGATATCGTGCCAATTTCTGTCCAACTGGCGTGGTGCTTTGTCAAAATCCCGAGCTGGTTGGAAGGCTCTGCCCATGATGCTCCTGACGTTCTCAATTGGGCAGAGACCCTCGCAATGCGCGCCCGGCCATTATCTTGCTGAAGTGTAAGCCCAGGATAACTTGCCATTAAGGGCTAAGAAACGGGGCATAGAATGTCGTCGACGTACCGCTTTGCTGTAAAGGTTCCTCGGATGACAACCAAAGGGGTCTTGGTATGAAAAGAAATGGCACCCCAGACCATCTTTCCTAGCTGTCGGACTGTGTGGTGGGGGAAAGTCAGCTACGGTCGCAGGTTCGAATCCTGCCTCGGGCATGGATGTGTGTGATGTCCTTAGGTTAGTTAGGTTTAAGTAGTTCTAAGTTCTATGGGACTGATGACCTCAGATGTTAAGTCCCATAGTGCTCAGAGCCACTTGAAGCATTTGACCGCTGTCCGGGGCGGCTCCAGAGACGTCTTCGGCCAGTAATCTCATTGAATGAAGTATCATTGTCTTCAGTGACGAATCCTGCTGCGAAATGAGCCCCGATGACCCCAATGACCAGCGAATATATGTCTGGAGACGTCCTGGAGAGTTTCTACTCCGTGTCTTCGTGCTTGCGAAACCCTGTCTTGGCCAGCAATGTCGCCGGATTTCTCCATAACTGGGAACGTTTGCAGCGTTATGGGCAAGGCACTCCAACCAGCTCGGGTGTTTTAACTATCCAACTCGCCAGCTGGACAGAATTTGGCACGATATCCCTCACGAGGGCATCCAGCAATTGTATCAATCAATACCAAGTCAACCAATGCGTTATTGACTTGCTCAGTTTGCAGAGCTCTTTCCCCTGAATAAATCGACCAATTTCTCTGAAATTGTCCTGAATTGTTTGTCTTCTTCTTTTTTTTCTGCTGGTTTTTGTGATGCCAAATGATCAAACTAAAATGTGTTATGAGAGGTAGATAGGATCAGTAAATAATGCCCTTGAATATCTGAAACTAGCCTTTACAAATAGCTTCAGCTACATGAATATGTCACTCACTTCACCAAAAAAAAAAAAAAAAAAATAACTTCCATAATAAAATCTTTAAAAACATAGCATTCTAGTGGTTACGATGAAATATCAACAAAGTTAATTAAGGCATGTTCTTGTGAGTTTAGTACAATTCTAAGTTACTTGTGTAACCAGTCAATTATAACTGGGACATTTCCTGACTGGCTAAAATATGCAGATGTTAAGCCTCTATTCAAGAAAGGTGATAAAGAGATACCATGAAACTACAGACCGATTTCACTTTTGCCAGGATTCTCAAAAATTTTAGAAAAAGTAATGTACAGGCAGCCTCTCAACCATCTGACCACAGATAACTTATTATCAAGAACACAGTTTGGATTTCTGAACGGTTCTGATATTGAGAAGGCTATTTACACCTACAGAGAAAATGTACTTAATTCATTAAATAACAAGTTACAAGCAGCAGGTATTTTCTGTGGTTTGTCAAAGGCATTCGATTGTATGAACCAGAATATACTTTTAAATAAATAGAATTCTATGGTGTCACAGACAGTGCTGCAAAATGGTTCAAGTCATACCTCGCTAACAGGAAACAAAGGGTGTCAGTGCAAGGGACTAGTGAATTAAGTCATCAGTCATCATACGAATGGGAAGAAATTACATGTGGTGTCCCACAAGCATCTATCTTAGGGCCCTTGCTTTTTTTTTCTTGTGTACATTAATGATCTCTCATCAGTTACACTGCCAGAAACAGAGTTCGTTTTGTTTGCAGATGACACAAGTATTGCACTAAATAGTATGTCGAGTGTAGTTCTAGAAAGATCTGCTAATGTCATTTACATGGATATTAATAAATGGTTTAAAGCCACCTCACTGACATTAAACTTCGAAAAGACTCACTATATGCAGTTCAGAACCTGTAAGAGGTTTCCACCCAGCATATGCATAAAGTATGAAGAAGAGCTGATAGAAGAGGTTGACAGTCTTAAATTCCTGGCATTACAACTTGATAATAAATTCAGTTGGGAGGAGCACACCACAGAACTGCAGAAATGCCTTAACAAATCTGTATTTGCAATTCGAGTGTTAGCAGACATAGGCCTCATAAAAATGAAAAACCTTGCATACTTTGCCTACTTTCATTCCATAATGTCATATGGTATAATATTCTGGGGTAACTCTTCAAGTCAAACAAAAGCTTTCAGAGTCCAAAAGCGTGTAATACGTATTGTTTGTGGAGTAAATTCACGAACGTCCTGTAGAAACCTCTTCAAAGAACTGGGTATACCAACTACTGCCTCTCAGTATATTTACTCCTTAATGAAATTTGTCCTAAATAATATCTCTTTTTCCAACAAACAGCTCAGTTCATACATACAATATCAGGAACAAAAATGATCTGCACAAGGACTTAAAAGCACTTAATTTAGTTCAAAAAGTGGTTCACTTCTCAGGAACACTCATCTTCAATAATTTGCCAGCAAACATAAAAAAATTAGTTACAATTAAAGATCAGTTTAAAGGAGCCTGAAAGACTTACTAGTGGCCAACTCCTTCTACTCTATTGACGAATTTTTAAATAGAAACAAACGATGTATTGTATATATTCATACTATTAGTATTGTTATTTCAGCTTTAAAAAAAATTGACATGTTCC
The DNA here is from genome assembly GCF_023864275.1 of Schistocerca cancellata. Lineage (NCBI taxonomy): Eukaryota > Metazoa > Arthropoda > Insecta > Orthoptera > Acrididae > Schistocerca > Schistocerca cancellata. Next base: position 827,195,493 of record NC_064626.1, read on the forward strand.
ACATCCACGAGGATCTCCTCAGCACGGATCTGTGGAACGAAAAACTAATCTAATCTAATCTGTTTAAATTTTAAACCGTTCCGCATGGTCCCACCGAAATGCAAGGCTGCACTACCAGTACAGTTGCTCATTATTCCCAGACGCGAACGGGACGGCGTACCTCTGCAGGGGGCTAGCTCTAGTGTCGTGCAGCGGGGCCCCCTTATCGGCTGCAAGTTGCAGAGAAGCTGCCTGTGGCTGCAGGCCGCACTGCGGATCTCTGGGCGGTCCGGCGCCTCGCCTGTACTAGCCGGCTGCGTGGCCGAGCAGATAAGCTGCCGGCCGCGGTTCTGTCAGCAGAGCTGCGGAAGCCAGGAGCCGCATCAGTAATGCAGCAACGCCACCACCACAATCACCCATTTTACAGAAGGAAAATCTGTACTGCGTCATTTTCGACTCTTGAATGCTTTTCTCAAAATCGGAGGAGGTAGAAGATACAGGACAACGAATGCGGCGATTGTTGTCTTGCAACAAATGTTCAGATGATTATATATATATTTCTTGGTCACCAATTTATTTTTTTAACTTATCATGACACGTTTCGGTTACCCATCATCAAACGTTTAATACCGATGTACAGAATCTTAAAATTTATAATCATTTCATTGGAACGTCAGTGTCTAAAATGTTTTGGCACTGGAATGGAAGACCTCATATGTATGTTAGTTTATGCAGATTACATCGTAGTGGTGACGTTGTTGAAGCAATGATCTTCAAAAAAGAGACTGACATGAATGTTACAATGTTGAGGAACCTGTGACAACTGAATTATTAGAATTATTATAATGCCTGCCTAATTTGTCCATTACGATAAGCGTATAAGTAGAAATGTTTTAAAATAAAATTTGGCCAGGTGCGAGTAGGATATGTGTACTGATGTTTCAACACAAACTTAATTATGTATATCGACAGTTAATCCATTTCGGGAATTACATCGCGTAATTTTTACACATAGTCACCACCATTCGCTTTACACTTCTGCGAGCGATGAACAAGAACCTCTGACGACAACCTGCGAGTCTGGAATATGTTAACCACGTTGTCTTTTTTTAATTAATCCCTAAGCGTGGCAGTCTAATCGAGCTTACTGAGAACTGTGTGATGGACGAGTGGACAGATCAGTCAAATCTGGTAACGAGTTCCATGGGTCCATGGTCGCAAAACTGTTATGGGGCCTCGCATTGTCGTGTTGCAGGTGGATGTTTGACTTCTTCCTTAGGCTGACTTTGGAAAATAAGGGTTTCAGCTTAGTAAGTGTCATGTCGTAGTGATATGAATTTGCAGTTGCTTTAGACATTCAAAAGTAACGCGCATGCGTATCCCAGAAGACTGTGTACATTACTTTTCCTGAAAATTTCTGTGTGCTGAATTGCCTCTTCGTAGGAGAATTCACGCCACTGCGTGGACTATCTTCTGGACTCCAGCTGATAGTACTGACACGTCTCATTTTCAGAGACGATGATGTCCAGAAAATTGTTGTCTTCAGCCGCGTTTTGACCCAGTGGGTTTAGACGAACCTCCACTGCACGGTTATTTTTGTCTTGAGTATTAGCGAGACAAATCTCGCACGCATTTTGTCATAAGCAAGGTTGCGTAACATTTTGTCTATGGCATTACAGCCAACATTCAGCTAAGCAACACAATTTCTTTCTCTAAATGACACGATCGTCACGAATGAATTGATCAAGACACTTTTCGTTATTAGACATGATAGCTGAGCAGGGTCGACTAGGGTGTAGCTTGCTGTGAACATCTGTTTCACCACTAGGCCTACTGAAACACAGTACTCATGCACGTCACATTACTCACGTCTACTGAATCTTCTTCAGACACATTTAGCAGGGATCATCTGGATTTCAATTTGTTCGGCAGTGAGGAATTCAGTGACACATTTTTGTTTTATACACACTTTGAGGTCAGACGAAAATTTTGGAAAATTCCCCTGCTGCTGTTCGTTGTAAATCAGCGGAAATACACTGGGTGACAATTGCTAAGGAACAGAGATATTCTTGGACAGTAATAATCACAGGCAATAATGTACGACGTGAAACACATTACATACGCTATAGAGGTGGATTGATTTATAACGAAAAATGGTATATATTTCACCACATGGGGAAGCAGTGTAACAGATCTAAATAACGGTCACGTTTCATACAGATCAGGCTAGGGGTGTTAATAATATATCGATATTTCCATTAGTAAATATCAATATATTTCGGCAATAATTTCTTCCTCGATATATCAATGTCAAAATGGTAATATAGACTGCCGATATTTTTATTTTATATATTTTTTCGCAATTTTTGGTAAATATTTGATACTGGTCTTTTGAAATTGTAGTAGAACATAATTTTATTTTCACTGTGTCAAGGAGTCTGACAAATTTTTGAGCTTTCATCACGTCCACTCTTTCTCTCTGACTGTGTGGAACAAGAATAGATAACACAAAAGTCCGATTACACCTGGAGGGCAGGAGGGAAGAGAGGGTGACAGTGTGAATGAAATAACAAGATTTCCGATTTGAATAAGAAACACACCAGTTGTATTTAAGGATACAGGGTACTTTTCTGGCTCAATATTACGTAAAAATCAACACCTATTCCTTTCAGGCACTGTTAATAATATATATGTTGCACAGATTTTTTGTCGATACCAGATAATGCAAAACACTTTCTAAACAAATTAGAAGAATTTTGAATGTTTTTGAACCGGCTTAGGGTTATTTAAAAAATTACAAAGGAATTAATGCATTTTTTTCCAAAATGCTTCCTAAAATTAAGGTATCATTTAATCCAATATTACACATTTGAAGGAGACCAAATTTTTTTCAGATATGCATGACATGATGGCTGAGGTACTAGACCTATTTAATACCATATATTATGTATATTACAAGGATAAAAAATATCACATCTTACATTTCAATTTTTATAATTTTTTTTCTAATACAAATGTTATTTTTTCTATAATTTAGTTGATTCTGCAATAAAGCTTAGGTCTACTACATAAGTGTGGACTACTGCAAGTTACAGAAAAAAATTAGAGCAATGCTTTATACACTTAAGGAAATATTTGTACCTGAATTCTGAAAAATACAACTTGCAGGAAATTGCTAATGAAGATATGAGTCCAATTAAACCGTGCCTCAGAACATTCCTGAAGCATAGTCCTCATCCTGCAGCATTTATTCATCTTCAAGCTTCCTCTTGGCATTCCCTTCAGCACTTCTTGTTTCTTTGGTAACTTGAAGAGCGAATCTTTCAGCTTCATGCGCCTGTTGTCTGTCACACACAAGCAACTGATCTTCCATATTAGAGCCACATTGTAAGCCTAAATTTCTCAGGAATTCCAACCTCCCTATCACTCCATGATTGACACACATCACTGCATCTAGTACACCAAATTTTAATGTATTTAGTCCTACAAAAACATTCTTGGGTAATCTTTCCCATATGCAATGGCTGAAACTTTCATTTGTATTCTGAGTGCCCCCATGAAGACATTTACTAAACAAAACAGGGTCACTCAGGTCTCTAAAAATTGGTTTTATTTCTTTGATAACAGGCTAGAGAATAGAATGATTATGACGGTATATTTGACCACTTCCTTTTGATTTTTGGTAACCACACCAAGAATGTGCTCCTTTAGGACACAGTCCATGAACGGGGTGCTCATCTGTGGACAACTTATGAAAGCAGGTGGCCCATACAGTTTTTCTCATTGCTGTAACATCATTCAGAGGTACAGTTCGTCTAATGGCCAGTCCATAATAACTCTGAAGAAGATCTATTTCAGTTTGAGTCAATCTGCCTCGGCCAAACAGAGATTTTCCATCCGACAGCAACTTTCCTTTCATTTCTCTTCGTAGCTTCCTCAATCTAACACCCATCCTCTTTTGCACGTGTTCACATCACTACAGTTTTGTTACCAAGGTATTACCATAAACACTGAACTCATTAATTTTGTTGAAAGCTTTAGAGCCCCCATCGCCTAGGTACTTCGCATATCTAACGCTATAAACAGGCACCAACCTCTGAAATATTTTAGAGCTCCATCACACTCCATACCTCCACTGTATCCATCATCATTCTTACAATACTGATGTTCAGTATGTCCTTCAGTGTTACCGTGGCAGGTGTGGCAGTACTTAGATAAGAACTCAACATCAACAACTTTTCCATTCTCCAGAGAAGTAGCATTTATAGCACCATTCAAGGAATGATGTCCTCGACGTTGCCTTGTGCCATCCAGTGCAACAGCAATGACCCTGGTTCCACTAATATTTACAGCTTCTTCTACTGCACGTTTCATAGATGCTTTAGACAGAACCGTCAAGGCACCTAAAAGTATTTTTATGTACTTGCTGAACCTACTGGGAGGAGGAGGAAGGTCCGTCAAACCACAAAACGTTTGAGCAGCCTTTCTCCTTTCCCTATTGCGCACATTGCATGCACTACCTTCAAATTCACATAATATGAATTATGCACAACGTTCAATGTCATTTTCGAGCTAGATTTATTGCACGATCTACACAGAACAACTAATTTTGACGTTAAACCCATCCTGTAACTTTGTTGTTCAGTTTTTTCCAGACAGCCTACACCAACACATTGTTTACATTTCGCCACTTCCTTCATCAAAGAAGATGCCCACCAGGAGGTGTGCCATGTGGAGTTTCTTCCCTGAAGAAATAATAGATAAGTTACTTTCAACAGTTGGGCTTGCTTTGTTTGTGAACTGGTTACCGCGGAATTTTCTTTTATTGAATTTCATGATGTGTGGCATAGTTTGTATTTGTTGCACACTAAAGGATATGTACTATGTGGAGTTTCTTCCCTGAAGAAATAATAGATAAGTTACTTTCAACAGTTGGGCTTGCTTTGTTTGTGAACTGGTTACCGCGGAATTTTCTTTTATTGAATTTCATGATGTGTGGCATAGTTTGTATTTGTTGCACACTAAAGGATATGTACTTCCACAAATAATGTAGCACTTGGGCAACAAACATTCAGTAACACATGAACAAACTGCTTCAGCAAAAAAAAAGTAAATACTAGCAAAGATAATCATTTACAGACACTGCCACCAACATACACAATATACCGCACGTATAATCGCTAGAAACAGAAAGGTCACAGTTCCTTTCGAGATAATACTGGTTTCTGTAACAGAAAAAGGGGGCATGGCGGCATACATGACTGTAACTTTAAAATTTGGCAAATATAGGTCATTTTTCATTTGAAACCCTATAATGTATATATCAATGTAATCAGAAAAGAATATAGAATTTAATATAGTCATGAAAAATTCGAATTTTACACCATTTATAAGTACCCTGTATCCTTAAAAACAAATTAGAATGCAAGTAGTGTGCTATTTTTTCACACTGGCATTCTTCAAAAGCCGGCCGAAGTGGCCGTGCGGACTAGGCTGCAGTCTGGAGCCGAGCGACCGCTGTGGTCGCAGGTTCGAATCCTGCCCCGGGCATGGATGTGTGTGATGTCCTTAGGTTAGTTAGGTTTAATTAGCTCTAAGTTCTAGGCGACTGATGACCTCAGAAGTTAAGTCGCATAGTGCTCAGAGCCATTTGAGCCATTCTTCAAAAACAGTTTCTTAAAAGTATGAACAAAAATTTAAATGACAAGACTGGTCTTTGCGATGGGTGGAAACGTTTGAGGGGAAATGCTGACATAATCGGCACTCAGCGCTACCAACAGAAACTACATCGTTTATGTTCATCACTCAATTTTCCTACATCAGTATGAAAAAGAGGTTTGTTTCGACATTTAGCCAATGGCAAACTAAGAAAATAAAGTATGAGAGACTAACTGGAATGAAATATTGCATGACAAAGCACAATGTACACACTTATTAACTAACAACGCAATAGTTGACGAAAAAAGCATTATAATACAAGCTTTTCATCTGTACAAAGTCCTATAATTAATTTACAAATTTTCAGATTAACCTAATTTCTTGCAAATTCTTGCACTAAAGAGGATAGACAGGCTGCTACCTTGTTGATGTACACAATATCTAATAGTAAATCAGTACTTAAATATGCAACTCTAAAACAGGCAGTATACTTAAAATGTGCAGCCGATATTTGTAAGGCCGATATGTCGAACCTTTCTCCTCGATATATCGATACTTTCCGTCGACGTATGGTGTGCCACTAATAATACTTTTTTTTAAATATCGATTTATCGGATTCCAGATACTTTTAAAAATATCAAGTCCTAGGTCGAATACCTAACATAAAGGTCAATATCGAACTCTCAATAATGAATATGCCCTCCTCGGACACTAATGTACATTTTGCACCTGTGATTCACGCTGTTTACCAAACTAGTGAGGAGTCCTTGGGGGATATTGTCCCACTGCTCTCTCAACACGGTTTTCAGTTCTACCACTGTTTGGGAGTGGCTGTTTGTTCTCGTTTTTACTTCTGTCAATAGCATCCTAGACATGCTGTATAGGGTTTAGGTCCGGAGAGTACACAGGTCATTCCATATATTCAATTCTTCACTTTGCAGTATGTCCGTGGGCGGGCGTTGTCGCCTATAAATAGGATGTCAGGCCTTACTGCATCCCTAAACAGACGGATATGGTCCAAAATAATCTCCCTGCAATACCGCTGTGCTATAATGGTACATCGTGCAAAGATACGCAGTGGTGTTTGGCCACTGTGCATAATGCCTGCCCACGCCATAACGCCTATGCCATAATGATGACATTCTTGAATATTCTGTGGTGTGTAACATGTTATCCTCTGTCTCCACATTAACTGGTGTCCAGAATCACTTGCAATACTAAAGAGGGATTCGTCGGAGAACATCACTATGGAACAGCGTTGCTGACCCCAACCAACTTGCTTCCTGCACCAACGACCCCTTCTTCAACGATGCTGTGGTTGAAGTGGGATGCATTTAATAGGCTTCCTAGCATACAAACCAGCCTGATTCAACTGCTGTGAAATGGTTCTGGTAGAGACAGGTGCACTGGTAGCAGCTGCAAGGTCTGCAGATATCTGCCTAGGAGTGAGCCGTCTGTTTCTTTTCGCCACTAGGGCTCCATATCGATCCTCTTGTGGTGTTGCAGTCCATCTAAAACTATTGGCATGCTTCGGCATAGGATTTCCATCTTCAGTTCCCTTTTTTAATCGCAAGCTGACACTTTTTGACACAACCATTACTGTGGACACAATAGTGACACTTTGACCTGCTTCAACCCATCCAGCTGCTCGTCCCGATCGTAAGCACCAAGATGATGTCTTGCATACATTTTGCCGTACCACACAGTATGTCACACTAATCGGTTCCTTAATAACTTTTGTCAAACACCATACTGAATGAACTGTCGAATGCGTATAGAGCATTCCTGCAAAAGCTACGCTGTGGTAAACATATCCCCTCCTCTATATTTCCTTTTACTAACACTAGTCGGGTGTTCCGTAGCAACTGTTGGTTGTTTCGTAGCTCTTGTCTGTTGTTCTTTAGCAAGTGCACTAAGTGATCAAAAGTGTTCGGACACCCCCAAAAATATACGTTTTTCATATTAGGTGCATTGTGCTGTCACCTACTGCCAGGTATTCCACATCAGCGACCTCAGTAGTCATTAGACATCGTGAGAGGGCAGAATGGGGTGCTCCGCGGAACTCACGGACTTTGAATTGAATGTGGTCAGGTGATTGGGTGTCACTTGTGTCATTCGGCTGTACATGAGATTTCCACACTCATAAAGATCCCTAGGTTCACTGTTTCCGATGTGATAGTGAAGTGTATACGTGAAGAGACACGTACAGGGCAAAAGTGTACAGGCCGATCTCGTCTGTTGACTGACAGAGACCACCGACAGTTGAAGAAGGTCCTAGTGTGTATTAGACAGACATCTATCCAGACCATCACACAGGAATTCCAATCTGCATCAGGTCCACTGCAAGTACTATGACAGTTAGGCGGGAGGTAAGAAAACTTTGATTTCATGGTCGAGTGGCTGCTCTTAAGCCAGACATAACGCCGGTAAATACCAAACGATGTCTCGCTTGGTGTAAGGAGTGTAAACATTAAACGATTGAACAGTGGAAAAACGTTGTGTGGAGTGACGAATCACGATACACAGTTCGGCGATCCGATGGCAGGGTGCAGGTATGGCGAATGCCCAGTGAACGTCATCTGCCAGCGTGTGTAGTGCCAACACTAAAATTCGAAGGCGGCGGTGTTATGGTGTGGTCGTGGTTTTCATGGACGAGACTTGCACCCCTTGTTGTTTTGCGTGGCAGTATCACAGCACAGGCCTACATTGATGTTTTATGCACCTTCTTGCTTCCCAGTGTTGAAGAGCAATTCGGGGATGGAGATTACATCCTTCAACACGTTCGAGCACCTGTTCATAATGAACGCCCTATGGTGGAGTGGTTAAACTACAATAACAGACCTGTAAGACTGGTCTGCAAAGAGTCCCCGACTTCATGCCAGACCTCACCAACCGACGTCGACACCTTTCCTCAGTGCAGCATTCTGTGAAGAATAGGCTGCCGTTCCCCAAGAAACCTTCCAGCACCTGACTGAATGTGTCCCTGCGAGAGTGGAAGCTGTCATCAAGGCTAATGGTGGGCCAACACCATGTTTGAATTCTAGCATTACAGATGGAGGGCGCCACGAACTTGTACATCATTTTCAGCCAGGTGTCCGAATACTTTTGATCACATAGTGTGTCAGTTCATTAGCAATTGTGAAGAGCTGAGCAGTCTGGTTCGTAGATTCATACTCAGCACAAAGAAACAGGGTGCCGTTTCTGAATGATCTTCACACTACAAATGTGTCAGACCGTGTTCTTTGTGCTTGTTTATTTCTGTTCTTCGTTTCTTGTGCATTGCTTAGACTGCCAAGTCTGAAAAGCCATTTGAATAAATGACTGGAAGAAAAAACAGGACATGCTAAAGCCAGGTAAAAATAGAGGATGTTACTTAAGAACTAAATTAATTAATTAAAATAAAAATACATAAATATTATTCTAAAATTATTATCCTCCACAATTCGTTGGACAATTTCTCGATGTTTTTCTTCAGTTTTTCTAATTTCACATTCTAGTGGAGGTACTGACTTGTTCCTAATACTTTTCATGTGTAAGTGTCTTTGCAGTCTCTCTGAAAACAGCTGTAGAACTGGATTTCTTTTTAGGTGTCTCTTTAACTAACCACAGTGGGCTGTGTAACGCTTGAGGGCATTAAATGGGCGGGCCACCTTTGCTGCAAGAATCATGCTACCAAGAGGTGGTTATTTCCCAGTAGAACGCGTCGTCATTGAGGTCACTGAGCGACACCAGCAGCTGTAGTGACGTCACCCAATTCACATCTGTGCCACAGACGACCGCTGCGTCCATCCCAATCGCAGGTATGCTCATACTGGCAGTCTGTGTGATTCATGACACCAGTTAGAGCGGCTCACCGGAGGAAACAGGCTTCTGCTATTCTACCTGCGTTAGGCATTGGTTAGGGCACTAAAGTGGTATTCGGTACTACCGAATGCGAGTGTAGTGGCTTAATCGAGGCTGTTTATGGCTCATTCCTCTGTAGAAGTTGTTTTCTCATGCTGGAAACTCTTCTCCCGACATTCGTCAATAAACCCCAGTCGAAAAAGAGTAGACTAAAGCTCATCTTTTGTTTGGTTACCAGCAAGTACTCTCACAAAAGAAGTAGCGAATGAGTTTCCTTAAGACAGCCGAGGAACTCACTGCACAACCACTGCAAATGAGACGACAATGTTTGTAATACACATGTGTACGACATTTTATTTACAGACACTGATTTGGATGCGAGAGACACTCGTGCAATTTGTCCATCAAGCTGAAATAAATTGCTTAACATAGACGTCTTTTCTTTGGAGTTTAAAGTCTCTCATTTTCTTTACTCCAGTGACGGTTAGAAATAACGAGGACATTCTGCAGTGATCAGTAATTTACGGAGAAAAATAGTGGAAATTCTTTTTCCCAATTTTATACAGGATGGACATGTATAAGCTTCTGCAGTCCGATCATTTGTAATGGACGGCGGTGCACTTCTTTGGATATCGCAAAATAATAAGATGTGAATTGTACCCTGCAGTCAGATCTGAAAACTATACCTATTTTGCTCATAAAACTAAAAGAAAATGGACTGCGCCTATTTTCGTGGAAAGAAGATATTTATTATCGTCATGATTGTGTTTACCTTTTTAACCCATTACTGGCCATTGTCCCTTTTTTGGGACGCGTATATTTTACTTATTTCTACGTAAGCAATTGAGCTTTTAGCCTTTATTGTTGCACCTGTAGGTTCAACTAACTGCTATAATGTCTGTAAATGTAAAATAAATAACTTTTTTCTAAGTGCTTCACGTCAGGAAAATTATAAACTTGCCGAATTTTTGTTCTCGCGCTTGGCAGCACTGTATGTCTGCTGGTAGTTCCTGGACGACAATGAGCTGTGATTTAGTTGTCTGGGCGTGTTTGTTATGAACATATGGATGTCCATGTAAGATCAAGTATACTTCAGATTTTTTCAACTAAGTGCAATATCGATATATTTTATGCGTCCCAATAATGGGACAATGGCATCTTACGCTTTCATTTATTGTTGGTGTGCCCTTCTCTTGTATACACGTATTATACAGAGAAGAATTGCATTTTACGTTCTTTATATCTGTTTTTTTCATATTCTATTTGAATTTTACGATTCCAACAGGATAAAAACTTGCCGTGCGGACTTACACTAGAAGAAATTCTTGCAGAACTAGAGAACCATCAAGAGAGTGACGATGAAGATGATCATGTAGAATTGGAGATTATTCCAGGCGATGCAGATGTAATAACAGATGAAGGAGACATTGATGAAAATGTACTGAACAATGAGTCTTTTGTACAAGATGTAGCCGGTACTTTAGAGCTCATAACCAGCCGAGATGAAGCTAATGCTACAGTTGTACATCCAGAAGCCAAAAGAAGAGAAGCGTTAGAAGATGGAGCAGAAAGTGGTACGTTATCTACAAAAAAATATAAATGTTAGTGGTATAAATGTCAACCAACGTACACAAACACTAGTGAACCAGGGAAGAGCAACGAACATTATGTTGCAGAATGTCTAGCAAATACGACAGTGCCCCAGGTGTTTGCGGACTTTTTTTCTGAGAAACTAATGGATACTATTATTGAACAATGCGAAATCTATGCTTGCCAACATAACAAAATAAATGTTCTGCAAACCAAAGAAGAACTAAAATCATTGATTGGCATACTACTTCTGAGTGGTTATCATAAGCTTCCCCATGAGAATATGTACTGGGAAAGACTCGTGATGTCGGCGTTCCTTTTGTCTTCAACTCCATGTCAAGAAATAGATTTTGGGAAATAAAGAGATTCATACATCTCAATGACAACTCCAAAATAGACAGAAACGACAAGATGTACAAACTGAGGTTGTACTTTGAAATGATGAAAAAGGAATTTGGTAAATTTGGCGTATTTCATTCAGAACTCTCAATTGATGAAATGATGGTACGTTATTATGGCAAACATTCAGCTAAAATGTTTCTGAGGGGAAAGCCTATTAAATTTGTATATAAAATTTGGTGTCTTACTAGTTCCAACGGCTTTCTTTATAATTTTTCGCCATACTGTGGCAAGACTGACAACAAACAGGAGCCTTTAGGTGCAAGGGTAATAAATGAACTAACCAGCATGATTCCAGAATCAGAGTATCCGAATTATAAGCTTTTCTTTGACAACTTTTTCACCAGTGTTGACACACTGGTCACTCTTGGAAAGAGTAAAATGAAAGCTACAGGAACAATAAGAGAGACCAGAACTATTGCATGTCCTTTGACTGACTCGAAAGAATGCTAAAGAAAAGGAACGAGGATTCTATGACTACATGTTTGACAAAGAGAACGAAGTTCTGGTTGTGAAATGGAGTGATAACAAACCAGTATGTGTAGCGACAAATTACAGTATTATTTCTCCTCTGAGTTCTACTAAAAGATACTCACGGGCAAAGAAAAAGGAAATGTCTGTTACAATGACACATCTCATTGAAGAATACAGTGCCCGTATGGGATGGCGTAGATCTACTGGACAAGCAGATATCCCTTTATAGGACGAGGGTAAGGTCAAAGAAATGGTGGTGGCCATTATTCACACAGATGATAGATATCTGCGTAGTAAACACATGGCGTGCATATCAAATTGCCAACTCTAATGAGAAGCTCTCACTTTTAGATGTCCGATGGAGAATAGTGATGTTTAACCTATCAAAGAAAACAGGATCAGTACCAAAACGCAGAGGACCACAAGGAAGCAAATTGATGGGAGGACAGGTGAGCACAGATGTACGACTAGATCCAGGAAATCATTTCATTGTGCCAAGTAAAAGACAGATGAGATGTGCTTACTGCAAGAAAAAAACAACAAAAATTTGTGATAGGTGCAATGTTGGTGTGCACGAATAGTGTTTAGGTTCATTTCATACTGAATAGACATTCAATAATATTAAAACATTCTTTATTTATTGTTTGTGTTTTTTCTTACAATATTATGCATGGAGAATAAGGTTGTGAATTTGGATAGCGCATTTGGCCAATGTCCCAAAAATGGGACGGTCTGTAGGTTTTGTTCTAATAAACTGAAACACGACGAAACCCCATCCACAATCCATGCCGCATCCGACCATAGTCGTCGACGTCGACTTTTCGTCCCCAATATCACGACCTCCGACGGTATTCACCACACAACACAGGCGACAGTGGTGTCTGCCTTTGCTGAACATTATCGCCAATTTTATGATGATGGACCGATGGTAACGCCAATTCCTAATGATCTTCGTCCTTCCCCTGATCGGACCCTCACCGTAGCGGAGTCAACGCCCATGATGTCTGCAATCACCGCAGAAGAGGTGGTAGATGCGATCAACAAAGGGGCCAAGAACAAATCACCAGGACCAGATGGCCTCCCAGTGGAGAATGCCGTGACCTCATCGCACTGGCGTCGGTTTGTCGCCTTCGTTCAGCACTGGTATCCATCGATTTCACGAGTGCCTTTGATCGCGTTCGACACCCATTACTCCTCGTGGTGGTGATACGTATGGGGTTCCTATTACTTTTTGTCGATGCCATTCGCCGGTTACTACTTCCCGCGGTCTCGATGGTACAAGTCAATGGGAGGCTTGTAGGACCGATTCCTATATGCCGCTCTGTGCATCAAGGATGTCCTATGTCTGCTTTACTATATGCCATTGCACTTGAGCCCCTCATCACTGCTCTTACCTCTAGACTGCAGGGTCTCACTTTGCGTGACTACATCTTTCACTGCAGGGCTTATGCAGACGACCTCCTCTCTCTCACCTGCTCCTCCACGGAACTCAATGACGCCATCCAATGGATCCAGCAGTATGGACGTCTTTCTGGTAGCATTCTTAATGTCCGTAAATCGACTATGATGCACATTGGGCGCGGCCTCCCGGCTATGGTGCCGACCCCACTCCGTCAGTACCACCCTTCGTTACTTGGGTATCGAATTTACGAGCTCCACACACCGCACAGTGGCCCTCGCTTACCGGCGGCTTTTGCAGTCGTTTCGGCACCATGTCCGCGGTCACGTGCACCGTAACTTAAACCAACTCCAACGTGTGTCCTATGTCAACATGTATGTCGCCCCTAAACTGGTACACGTCGCCCAGATCCTCCCAATGCCGTTACTCCTTGGCCGCCGCATCCAATCAGCCTTTGGATATTTCGTGTCAGCAGGGGCACTTTTCAAAGTCCGCTACAACACTTTAACACTGCCTCCTGGAAAAGGTGGCCTTGGACTCGTCAACGTGCGGGCAGTATCTTCTGCACTTTTTGTCCACAGTATGTTGCGGCACTGGCGGGGGCCGGTCCCGTCCTTAACACGCAGTCTCTTAGATGTCCTCCGGCCAGCTTCTCTCGATCCACCGATCAATGTGGCACCTATTTCTCCATTATTGAACCACGGTGCCAACTGCTTCATAGAACTCAGCTACGTTCGGGCCGATCTTCCAGTCACCCGTCCTCCTCGTACAAAAGATTATTATTGTTTGTTTATGCTGTCCAACCCTTGCGACCCCATGGTGCTACAGCATCCTGACATTAACTGGCGAACGATTTGGGGGTGTGTGCATGCACCCTTTTTGCCGTCGTCTGTGCCTGCACTCTGGTATGTTTTAGTCTATGGCAAATTCCCGACTAATAGTCGACTTTATGGCATAGGACTGGCCACCTCCCCACTCTGCCCTGACTGTCAGCTCGAAGACACCGACGAGCACCGTCTTACGTGCCCCCTGAAATGAAACGTATGGCTCCTCATCCAACGAATCGTGGGCTTTTACCTCCGTGCCCCGTCAACGACAGTAACCTCGGATTTTCTGTTGTTGCCCCAGACATTTCACTACCCTCTTGCTAAGCACCATACCCTAATCTGGTTTCGAGGACAGGCTTTAGAATACCTCTTTCAGAGTGGTCCGCATACAATCCTTGACTTCTGGTACAAAGTTGTGACCGCACGTAGCAACCTCACCCGAAAACCATCTTACAGACAAACTTTTGCCGGTTATCTCCGCAGCGTCTTCCTTGACCCCCCTCAAAGTTGGGGTGTGCCATGCCTACTTCTCACATGATGCAACACCCTTAACCACGTTCTCATATATAGACAAAAGAACAAATAAAAAAAGGAAGAAGGCAGAATATGTTATATTTTGTTGTATTTAATGATTTTCTAATATTTTTTGTTTAACTAACAGTCATTTGTATATGTTTAAATGCTACCTCGAAGAACTCTTGCATAGTGTATATATGTGTACTTTTAGTTTGTTCAATAGAGATTATTTTTAAAAAATTCAAAAAAGGAAGAAGACAGAAAAAAAGATGGTAGAGCACTTGCCTGCGAAAGGCAAAGGTCCCAAGTTCGAGTCTCGGTCAGGCACACAGTTTTAATCTGCCAGGAAGTTTCTATTTCTGAGCTGTTTTGCGATTTTAGGCACTCTTTATGTAGTGCTATGCAGGCCCAATCTTTATGATTAATTACCTAATTAGGACCGATCTTTATTTCAGGTTCCCAACCAAAATAAATAAAGTACACTAACCTAACCTTCCTCTCCTGCATCTGGGCAGTTTTAATGTGTTTGGGGTGCACTTGGCCTTTCCATCCAGAAGGACCAGGGTTCGAGTCCCAGAAACAGACCTTCATTTCGAATTTCCCGCTAATACCCGAATGGGGGTGGGGTGGGACGACAGCACAGCCCTGGGACAAATAAATTCCCAGTAAAATTCGAAATTCCAGCCAAAATGCGAAATTCCTGTCAAATTCGAAATTTCTGTCAATAGAGTGGGGAAGGGTTGGGAATGGTTATGGGGTGGAGAACCTACATGCGGGCTGAGGAAAACACATGACGTCATTCGGGGGTGGGGGTGAGGGAGGGCGTTTGTGGGGTAAATAATTGATCGATTTAATTAATCCGCATATCAATTTGATTCCAAAATTGCACCGGAAGCCCCATCTCCCTACTGCTAAACTGTACAGAAGACTTCAGCAGAGTGGCCTTCATTGTTGGAAATCTGCTGTATCTGTACCTCTGATTCGTCTTCACAGAAGGGAACATCTAGAGCGGAGTTGACAACATGTCACCTGGGTGGTCGAACAGTGGGCCAATGTTCTCTTCACAGATGAATCCCGATTTGGTCTGGAGAGTGATTCCTGATGCATTTTCATCTGGATGGAATGTGGAACATAATTTCGGAACCCAAACATTATGGAAAGAGACCGCCATAGAGGAGGATCCCTAATGGTTGGGCAAGGATAATGCCAACCACATGAACACCTACTCATGAAATTGTATGGGTGAATCACCATTTATTTATTTATTTATATATTTGTTCCATAGATCTGTACATGTGAGCAAGTCACTCAGATGTGGAACGTGTCAATGTACATAATAAAATACATAGAATAAAGATATTGTTATAGTATTAATAACAGTGCACAAAAGTCATACTTATTAGCTTAAAAACTAGTCAACATAAATGTGAAGATAGCAGTTTCATATTTACGGCATTATTGCATCTATTTTAACCTTGAACAGTAATCAAAACTTCCCACTTTGGGTTTAAAAGTGACCCAAAAATGGAAATGAGAAAAACAGGAATTTTTACATTAGGGCATTATTACATTAGTTTAACAGTAAACAGTGTCAAAAAATTTAAAAACATCTTTCCAATCTGGGTTTTACTTATTTCTCTGAAAGAATTCCTCTAGTGAATAAAGTGAGGTCTCAAGTAAATAAATTTTCAAGCTACGTTTAAATACTGATGTACTATCCTTATACTTTTGATGCTGTTGGGTAGGGAATTGAAAATTTTCGTTCCAGCGTACTTTACCCCTTTCTGAATAAGTGTCAAGTTCTTTAACTCACAGTGGAAATCCTCTTTTCTTCTGGTGTTATGTTCATGATGTAGGCAATTCGTTTCATACAGAGTGGGGTTATTTATTATGAAGCACATCAGTGAATATATGTACTGAGATGTTGCTGTCAGTATTTCAAGTCGTTTAAAAAGATTTCGACATGAGGTTCGTGGGGGTACACCACAAATGATTCTTATTGCGCTTTTTTGTGCTGTGAGGATTTTCTTTGCGGCAGGTGTATTGCCCCAGAAGATTATGCCATAACACATGACTGAATGAAAATAGCCAAAGTAAGCTGACTTTGAGATGGTAATGTCATTGAAGCGTGACAAAATTCGTAAAGCAAATGTTGCCGACGTCAGCCATTTTAGTGTTTGTAGAACGTGATGTTTCCAGTTCAGCCTACTGTCCACGTATACGCCTAGGAATTTTGATAAGTACACTTGCTTTATCATCTGATTATTCTGTGTGATAACTATTTCTTTTGGGTTTTTGTGGGTTGCCTGGAACTGGATAAAATTGGTTTTTTTCAGGTGTATTGAAAGGGAGTTATTACTAAACCAACCCAGAACTTCTTTAAGGATATCATTGACCTCGGATTCTAAGTCAGTAGTTGACACATTATCCACCACAATGCTCGTATCATCAGCAAACATTGTAAATTTACACTGGTTATTGATGGATAAAGGCAGGTCATTAACATATATGAGGAACAGCAAGGGTCCAAGCACTGACCCCTGTGGCACTCCATGCTGCACAATTCCCCACTCAGAGTCCACTATATATTGTGATACACTATCTGAAACATCTAGAATAATCTTCTGCTTCCTATTTTCGGGGTATGATTTTAACCAGTTCCCTACAGGTCCTGTAATTCCATAATTCCATTGTTTAATGGCTGTCAGGTATCATGATGAGATCTTGGGACCTCATGTGTAGTTGTTGCCAGATGGTGTGGGCCCAGGCTTCATATTGATGGATAATAATGATCGGCCTCATAGAGCAACAGCGGTTGATGTTTTCTTGGAAGAGGAAGGTATTGCACACATGGCGTGGCCTGCTCACTCTCCCGATTTGAATCCCATAGAGATGTCTGGTTTGCACTAAGGAGACTGGTTGCATCATGTCAGCATCCACCAACCACTCTCCAAAACTTGCGAGCAGCTCTCTGTGAAGAACGGGCGTTATTGCTTAACATGAGACTGACGATATTATTCACAGTATGCCCCATCGTTGTCAGGTCTATATTGCTGCCACAGGTGGTCACACCCCATACTGAGCACATTATCCAGTTGTAGGAATGTGTGTGCAAATCCGTTCAGTTGCAAAAAACGAAGAACATTTTCGTCTACCATTATGCAGGTTGCAGTTGTCTACCTTCTGTTTTCTTTACATTGTTTCTACTTTACCACCATTTGTTTACACTGTTTCATGGCAAAATAAACTCAACCTTACAAAATTTCCGTTTGTTGCTTTAATTTTGGACACCAGTGTATAATAACTCGCCTGCACATGTCTGTGCTCGTAAAACTCTAAAAGTAATTTTGACACTACAAATCATTTGGACAATAGCATGTTTTTATATACCAATTTTTTTAAACACACACAACACACACACACACACACACACACACACACACACACACACATATATATATATATATATATATATATATATATATATATATATGGTTATAATAGAAGGAAACATTCCACATAGGAAAAATATACCTAAAAACAAAGATGATGTGACTTACCAAATGAAAGTGCTGGCAGGTCGACAGACACACAAACATACACACAAAATTCAAGCTTTCGCAACAAACTGTTGCCTCATCAGGAAAGAGGGAAGGAGAGGGAAAGACGAAAGGATGTGGGTTTTAAGGGAGAGGGTAAGGAGTCATTCCAGTCCCGGGAGCGGAAAGACTTACCTTAGGGGGAAAAAAGGACGGGTATACACTCGCGCACACACACACACACACATATCCATCCATATTTTGTGTTCGTTTGTGTGTCTGTCGACCTGCCAGCTCTTTCACTTGGTAAGTCACATCATCTTTGTTTTTAGGTATATATATATGTGTGTGTGTGTGTGTGTGTGTGTGTGTGTGTGTGTGTGTAATATATATAGGGGAAATATGATTACCAAAAACCTTAAAAAGTTCTTGACTGATTTACTTCAGATTTTTATATGATGTTCTAATGAACAATGGGACTGAAATAGACCGTATATTTTTAATGTATATGGTATTTAAAAGTTAACTGAGGTGACAAAAGTCATGAAACAGCGATATGCACATGTATAGATGGCGATAATATCATGTACACAGGGTATAAAAATGCAGTGCATTGGCGGAGCTGTCATTTCTACTGAGATGATTCATGTGAAAAGGTTTCCAACAAGATTATGGCCACATGATGGGAATTAACAGGTTTTCGAGTAGAATGGTAGTTGGAGCTAGATGTATAGGACATCCCATTTCAGAAATCGCTAGTGCATTCAATACTCTGAGATCCACAGTGTTAAGAGTGTGCAGAGAATACCAAATTTCAGGGATTATCTCCCCCCCCCCTTCCCCCCACCGGACAACACAGTGACCAATGCCCTTCGCTTAATGAACGAGAGCAGCAGTGTCTGTGTAGAGTGCAGTGAAATTTGGCCTGTATTGGCTATGGCAGCAGACGATCTATGCGAGTGCCTTTGCTATCATCACATCGTCTGCAGTGCCCTCTGTTGGGCTCATGACCATATTGACTGAACCCTAAAAGACTGGAAATCTGTGGCCTGCTCGGATGAGTCCTGATTTCATTTTATAAGAGCTGGTGGTATGGTTCTGGTGTGGTGTAGATCTCACACAGCTATTGGCCTAAGATGTCAACAAGGCACTGTGCAAGGACATGTAAAGGACTGGTTCCTCCGGTCCAACTGAACTGATCATAGACTAGGTATGGTTATGTTCTGCTAATTACCATATTTTTTTACTTTGTGATTGATGTGTTGGTTTTTTTCTGATAATATGAGTGACCACAGTTCCCATTTGAACAAGGTTTTCTTTTGTCTTGGTGCGTACAGCATCAAAATTAATAAGGGCAAGTGTGTATTTCCCAAGGAAATAGTACAGTTGTTGGGTTACCCTGTATCAAGAGACAGTATTTCTCCAACTCCTTGGGGGCTTCACATATTTTGTAGATACCCCTTCTCATCACATTCAAAGATTTATGCAGGTTTGTAGATATGGTCTGTTATTATCGGCGAGGCTTGCCGAAGTTTGTAGAAATTGCATAACCTATCAATGACCTGCTGAAGGGGAAACATGCTTCTGGTGTCAGAAAAGCCCCTGGATGTATCTGTCTGAGGAGGTTCCCAGGTCCGTGGAATTGTGTTTAGCAAAGGCTGTCTTATTGGTCTATCCCATTTCCAGTGCACAGACAGCTCTTTTTGTTGATGACAGCCAGACACTGCAGGGGTAGTAATACTCTAGTAATTAGTATCAGGAGTGTAGCCTCCACTGACATTATTTTCAAAAGTACTAGCTACATAGCAAAAAAACTGGCGTGAATTTGTCAGAGAGCTCCTTGCCATATACCTTTCTATCAAACATTTTCAACAGTAGAATGAAATTTGCACTCTGCAGCAGAGTATGTGCTGATATGAAACTTTCTGGCAGATTAACACTCTCTGTACCAGGCCTATTTTATGCACCCGTCCCTAGAAACCGGGCAATTTTACCAATATTAAAAAAATTACTGCATCAAATCTACTGTTTGGATTGTGGCAAATTTGGTACCATCTTGAAGCTGCACATTTCTACTTTAATTCTGAGTGAAAGAAACTACTTTACAATGCACAGCTTTAAGGTACAGTTATAGAAATCACTTAGATGTTTTAAGAATTTAGAAAAAGTCATACGAATAAGGGAATACAATTGTGATTTATTTTTAACCAAAATTGTGGCACTACATTACATGTTTCTGATAGTATACAGTATTACATATAAATTTCACACAGAATCATATTGTTTTTTAGTGTGGAAAATTTTAAAGCAAGGTTCCAGGCAGAGTGCAACGCCACACTGTTCACATTCGTATCGTGTCTCTTTGCGAGAAGCCTTGCCACTCTGTTTCTTGCTCCTGGAACTGCACACGTGACACACACGAGCAGCATACTTCTTAGTAGTTGCAGGTATGTGCTGCAAAAAATGTCTCTTTGTTAGCCGACCTACAGTTCCTTCATTTCTTGGAATGAATTCAAGTGTGTCGTCTTCAACAAGCTGAACTGCAAGCACTGTTATAAAGTCTGTTATTGTAATTTTCTTCCTGTGCACTGCATTGTACAGCCAAAATGCATTTGATACTCCCATAAGCAGCAAATGGAAATATAATTTTCGCCACCATTTCACAGTTCTGTGCTGGAACGGATTGTACTGCAGGCGTTGGTCTCCAATATCCACTCCAATTTTATTGAGGTTGTAATCAAGTACCTGAAGTGGTTTCAATACTACAGACCCATTTCTCTTAGTATGCGTACCAAATGTTGCTTGATGCCTTGTAGACAATGTATACACATCTCTCTTATCTTTCCACTTCATTGCCAATACATTATCTTTACGCCGAAAAGACATTTCGCCCTTTTTCAGCTTAGCAGATACTAAATCTTTAGGCAATCCTTTCCTGGATTTGTTCACAGTACCAACAGCTCCAGTGCCTTTCTCTGCCAGTTGCTGAAATAGCTCTGGACTGGAATAAAATCGATCTAAATACACAGTGTGGCCTTTGTTCAGCAAGCTGCTGTCAGACAACAATCGCAAAATAACCGCAGACGAAGAATTGTCAACAATATGCTTACCAGCATAAACTTCAAAATTTACAACATAGCCACTACTGGCTTCAGCAACAGCATATACTTTCAGTCCATACTTATGAGGCTTATTTTGCATGTAAACACGGAAACTCACACGACCTCGAAATGGGCAAATTCCTTCATCAATTGTCACTTTTTCTGAGGGACGATATGCCTGGATACATCGCTCCTTCAAATTATTATAATATGGCAAAACTTTGTAAAGTGGATGAAATCCATCTTCGCCTGGTTTTTTCTGATTTGAATTGTCAACAAGATGCAAGCATGACAGTATCTGAGTGAAACGCAAACGGCTCATGACATGGGGACAAAAGTTACAACTAAGAACAGGATTAGTGCTCCAATGGTCCGCAATTTTGGGCTTTTTCGAAACACACATGTGGAAAATAATACCCAAGAAACGCCTCATCTCACTTATAGTCACTGGCTTCCACGAACTCAAAACTGAATGGGGCTTCAGATTATTTCCTCTTCTTGTCTTCTGTATTGTCTGTGATGCATACAAATTTGTCTGTCTCTTGAGTTCATTTACGTCACTGTCAGTAAGGAACACTTTACTGCAATCCAGTACAGAACTCGACTCATCAATATCCACTAGTATCTGCCTGGGTGTCGTGTTGACAGGCAGAGGTCGGTAGGTGTCAACTGCAGTCCACTCACTGTCTTTCGGATACGGCACAGCTGCTGGATTTGAAGCAACACCTTCAACATCATTCTCGCCTTCATCTGAAGACAAACTGTCATCAATCTCGTCTTCTAAAAAGAATATCACATTATGTGTAACTACATACATCGTTTACACATGTTCAACAGATATGTGCGTACTGCACAATTACGTGGAAAATTCGGAAATACGTACCTTCAAACACACCATTGCATTCAGAATCGTCTGAATCACTCTCTACATTATCCAGAGTGTCGCTATGATTGATCAAATCCGCAATTTCTGCGTCTGATAAACCGCGCCGAAACATGATGACAAACAACTGAATGATATACAGACTGAGAACGCAAAGATAAGTTTTAACATGAATTACAGCGCTGCCGTGACATCTATGGACGCATTTTGTTAATAAACATCTGAAAAACGTATAGCGCTGGCCAAACCCGTAGAAATAACGTTGCAGTGTTTTGAATGAAATTAAATGTAGCGGCCCGTAAATTTTACGGGCTTGGTGATTTTCGCGCGATCCCAGGCCCGTAAATTTTACGGGCTTGGCGCTTAGAGTGTTAAAACTGTGTGCCGGACCGAGACTCGAACTTGGGACCTTTGCCTTTTGCAAGGCAAGTACTCGACCATCTGAGCTACCCAAGCACGACTCGCGACCCATCTTCACAGCTGCAGAGCGAAAATTTCATTCTGGAAACATCCCCCAGGCTGTGGCAAAGCCATGTCTCCACAATATCCTTTCTCCACGAGTGCTAGTTCTGCAACGTTCGCAGGGGAGAGCTTCTGTGTGGAGTTTGGAAGGTAGGAGACGAGGTACTGGTAGAATTAGTGCTGTGAGGAAGGGTCGCGAGTCGTGCTTGGGTAGCTCAAATGGTAGAGCACTTGCCCACAAAAGGCAAAGCTCCCGAGTTCGAGTCTCAGTCTGGCACACAGTTTTAATCTGTCTGGAAATTTCATTTTCAACAGTACCTGGAAGGTGTGGAATTCAAAATTTACACAGGCCACAAACCCCATAACTTGATTTTTTAAGTGAGTGACGGAATTGAGCTCCAAACATCAAAACTGTTATATGGAATTTATTGCTCAATATTCTACTGATGTCAGCCACATCTCTGGTTCTGAGAACATTGCTGTGGATTGCTTATCATGCAATTATGCATCTTTGACTTGTATCGATCGGACAGCTATCACAAAATATCAAGATTCTGATGCATTTTTACAACATGGTCAGCTTGATCCTGCATCCACTAGTCTGAAACTTGAATGTATGCCAGTACAGGCCTTCCTAATCCCGCCTATGCTGTGACACTTCTCAGAATGTTTTGCACCCATTTATTCCATTATGTTGGCAGCACATCATCTTTAATGTTTTGCACACCCTGTCACATCCTGGTGTCAATGCTTCTGTTAAGTTTATGGCCCTGGTGCTGGGAATCTAATTCCATACCATGACAGAAAAACAGAGTTGGTCAGCACATGACCTCTCTCATGGAAGTATTCCCCACACCCACAGATCGTTTTGCCCATGTTCGTGTTGACACCATAGGACACTTCCTAGCTTGGAGGGGTTTCATTATGTTGTCACCTTAACTGACAGGTTTATAAAGTGACCAGAGGCATTTCCAGTGTCCGACATTTCCGCTTTCATTGTTGCCTGAGATATCATATTTATATGGTTGCTAGGATTGGTATACCTACAGAAATTACATCTAACAGAGGCCATCAATTTAATTCCCATTATATGACAGGTTGCAACCACCTGCAAACTACGAGCTATCATCTCTGTAGCAACGGGATGGTAGAATGCATGCACTGTACTGTGAAGGGTACCATGGCAAGCCATGGAGGGGCATGGACAGCTGCTTTGCCTGTGGTTTTCTTGGGACTCAGTAGCATGTTAAAGGAGGATACTGGGGTTTCTCCACCACAATTAGTCAACAATGAAGCATTGAAGGTGCCCAGTCAATTTTTTGCTTCATCCCCTTTGAGTGACTGGGGAATGGGTGAGTATGGCCAGTTTCTGAGGCAGTTGCAAATTGCCATGTGTTTACTACACCTTCCTCCCCCAGTGCAACATGGTTCTCGACCATTCTTTTTCCCCAAAGACCTCTTCAATTGTCCTCAGGTATGGATTAGGGATGACACTGTGAGGCTGCCATTGGCTTCTATTTATTTAGGACCATTCATCATGATTTCACGTAACACAAAGGTCTCCATACTTGATAAAAATGGAAAACATGTCACAGTCTCAGTTGACTGCTTGGAACCAGCATTTACTCAGTTACCACAACCCCCTCTGACCAATCCTCCTCAGTCCCCTGTGCATCCCTCCACTCCAGCCTCTCAGACCTATACTGGCAGGTATATCAAATGCATCTACCCTGAGGTCTGGGGTGCTCCAGGTTTCCAGAGTGACAGTGTCTAATCTGTTCACGAATAGCTCTCCAAAATTGGGGAAGGGGGTCAGAGAAGGGAGAGGAGGGGTGGAGGCTGGCAGCAAATGTGGTGAGTGCAATAGTCAATGACCAAGAAGTCAAATACTATATTGTGTGTTATATCTTTTGGTCGATTACCTTGTTACCTTCTTTGTACTTCTGTTGAGCTGTAAAAATGTGCCACTGCTATGTTGTTTTGTTGGGAGGTAAATTGCAATAAATAAAGATGGATTCACTAAAGTGTACTCTTTTCATCTGTATGATCATGACCCAAATTTGGGTCCAGAAAATATGCTCACCTTAGGCTAAGAGTGTTGAAACAAAGCTAAGATTCAGATGTGGCCACTGTTTTAAGTTCTACTCTTCTTAGTTTGGAACAGCATATAATTTATTTAGTCAATCATAAAGTATCAGAAAAGACTGAATATCTTCTGGTACACTTCATTCTAATTGCAGAAACAGAGAAAATGGAGAATGAATTACTGAACTTACATACAAATAAAATACTCTATTACGGAGTTAAACGACTTGAGATTGCACATATATAAAGATTTAAGGAAAGAAGTTTGTGGTAACACAGACATAGGTAGAAATTAATTTCTGTTTTCAAGCAGGTATATGAGACTGTATGATGATTAGAAGCCTGATTACAAGAGATGTTTGAACTCTAATGAATACTTAGATAGATATTTAAATTTTGCACACATAGCTAATAATGGATATACTGAGATGTATATTGGTTTTGAGAATTGTTATGAAGGATATCTGCACCTGAATGAGTAATCAACTGTGTATGTATGCC
Source organism: Schistocerca cancellata (assembly GCF_023864275.1). NCBI lineage: Eukaryota > Metazoa > Arthropoda > Insecta > Orthoptera > Acrididae > Schistocerca > Schistocerca cancellata. The sequence goes on from NC_064626.1 coordinate 827,220,749, forward strand.
AGTAACTCTGTGGCGTCTCTGGTGCAGAGTGCCCTGTCTTTGACTCTTATTCCTTTGAACTGCTTTTGTTTTATGTCTTCTCTTGGCACACAATGTGTGTTCTGCCATGTTGTTCTTTCTGTCTCAGTGTTCAATAAATGTATATACAATACTTAGTGTGTGTTATTACCAACCAACTATATGTGATTACCAAAATGGTGACCCCGACATCATCACCGTGTGTTTGAGAGTTATTTTGTGCTCGTTTTCGCCATTTACAAACTTTGTGTGTCAGCCCACATTGTTTCTGCCACAATGGATCTACCAGTGTCTTTCTGTGGACCTCATTAACTTTACATGTGATCACGAGGGGACAAGTTTGCCTACTCTGAATTTGGTTAAAAGTGAACAATTATTTATGCCCAGCCACGCCGGTGGCCACCTAACTGTACCTGGCACAACATGGTTACTGCCTAGTGTGGCAGCACAACAACAGCCACAACATGGACAGTTTACACTGCCTAACGACAATGCTGACGATCTTCCAGTTAAGGACTTTGTGGTTTATCCTTCATGTGCATCATTACCTTAGGGACAGTTCCAGAACTGCGAATCGAACATTTCTATGCATTGGGTAGCACATTCTAATGTACATAGCACCCCCTCTCCCCCCTGCACATCGTTTCTGTGATGCCGGTCGCGCCTCAACTGCACTGGTTTCCACAACCCTCGCATCATGGATGCACCATGACTGGCTTCCGCCCACTTTTGTAATGGTGCTAGCCATTCCATCTGCACTGGTTACCAAGTCCGCTGCCCCATGGCTCCACCATAGTGTCACAGCACTCCCCTCCACACGCCATTTCGACGTCGCCAGTCGCCTCAACTGCATCGATTTCCACGACCACCACACTGTGGTTGCACCACAGCCAACTTCCACTTGCTTTTGTCATAAAGGTGCCGGCCATTCCACCCATGCTGGTTACTGGGCCAGACCCCCTGTGGCTGCGCCATGACCCCTTCCGCCTGCTTTTGCAAAGGCACCGGCCATTACACATGTGCTGTGTTCTTTGTCAGGTATGCAGTTTGGACACACTGAGCCAACTTTTGCACCTGCACACTCCACACCATGTGCTGCATGTGGCCACCCTCCCACGCCGACCTTGGGCGATTCACTGTTCACTGCTACTGCACTTCCGGTGATGGAGACATCCTGCTCTGCTCGCACAGATCTCTGTCTGCCAGTGTTGCCTCAACATGTGTTACTCAGTAAGTTTCCTAAGCTACTTTCTTTGTTAAAAGCTAACCCAAAGACTTGGTTCGCTTTAGTGGATCATCTCTGGACATCCATGACATTTCTGACACCGTGGTTATAGGGGGTGGCCAGGTAATAGTAGTGACAGAGATCCTGGGTACAGTATACAGTGTAAACTGGCAAAGATTGCATCAGCATTGAGACATACTAGTGTTGAATTTGTATCTGTTCTTGGGTGCCATGACTGACCTCATTTGAACTGTTCTGTCAAGAGAGTTAATTTGGAGTTGGAGAGACTGCTTATGTCGGGTGCAGAGTCACACATTGGTGTGGTTCCTGTTGATTTTATCAGTAGGTGGGATTATACTAGGCATGGCCTTCACCTCAACAGGGAAGGGAAGGGTGAACTGGCTGGGAAAATAGCAGGAAATTTCAGGGGGGGGAGACACTGTCATGAGTGATAAAATACCAGTGGTTATAGGGTTCAGAAAAGACCCTTTTTTATGGTAGGGAGGACAGAAAGAAACCAAGTTTCAAGAGAGGTTAGGATTGAGACAAACCTTCAGTTTGAGAAAGAGACCAAAAAACGTAAGTCTAGCTTATTACATCAGCATAAACAGCTGTTGGTTAAAAATTTTCAACAGTCAGCAGAAATTTCAACTCTATCCAATTTTAACTCAGTCAATGTGAAATGCCAGCTATCTTTATTGCATAAAAATATTAGGACTGAGAAATAAAGTTAAAAGAATTAACTATCTGCATAGACAAATTAAAGTCCTCAAACCCAGCTGACATAATCTGCCTCTCTGAACATCATGTGACCACTGGTACAGAACTTTTTAAGTGTTACAGGGTTTAGGTTAGCATCTTACTTTTGTAGAGCAGAAATGGAGAAAGGAGGAGTAGCCACATTCGTCAGGAACTGTCATAAATTTAAGAACACAGACATTCATAAATTTTGCCTAGAACAGCATATGGAAGCATGTGCAACAGAAGTAGAATTTCACAAAAAATCCTTCATAATATTAAGTGTATATCAAGCACCTGCAGGTAACTTTAATCTGTCCATAAACCACCTTGAAGCTGTACTGGCCCATTTAACAACCAAAAACAAAGAAATAGTGGTTGCTGGTGACTTCAATGTAGATTGCCTTAAAGACTCTCCCAATATGAACTTATTTGAGATAGTAACACTATCATTCAACTTAATTCCCACTTTGAAGTTCCCCACTAGGGTAGCCAATTGCTTACAAACAGCCATTGATAATATCTTTATAGAAAAGTCCAATGCACAAAATTATATTACAAAACCAATAGTCAATGGCCTCAGACCATGCAGTTCCTTCTGTTAAATGTTAATGCTGAACAGGATATAAAATCTGTTAAATCTGAGCTCAAGAGGGTAATCAATAAGCCAAAAATTGATTATTTTAGGTCACTCCTCAGAGACAATCACTGGAGTGGTGTTTACAGTGTTCATGATATGAATCAAAAATATAACACTTTTGCTAATAAAGTGCTTACCTTATTTGAACACTGTTTCCCCCCAAAACTAACCAAGGTTAGAGTAAAGTATACAAAAGAAGTCACGGATTACTCAAGGAATAGAGGTATCTTGTAAAACAAAAAGAAAACTGTATCTGTCAGTCCTAAACAGTTCTGATGTTGATGCTATAGCACATTACCAAACCATTAAAGACTTCAATCATTAAAGACTGTAATATGGACATCAAAGTAAATATATTACAAGGAAAAGATAGTCATATCAGATAACAAAATAAAGACAATATGGGATATAGTGAAGGAGGAGACCAGTAGGACCAGACATGAAGAGGGACAAATAGCATTAAGAGTAAATGATACATTGGTGACATATGTGTATAGTGTTGCAGAACTTTTTAACAAACACTAGTATTACTAAAAAGATGGGGTTGTCAAGTTCTGTAGATGCTGCTATGGAATACCTCCGACCAGACATTTCAAGTAACTTCCATAATATGAATTGATCCTCACTACCCCAGCAGAGGTAACGTCCATCATGAAATCTTTAAAATTAAAAACATCTAGTGGGTATGATGAAAGATCAACAACATTAATTAAAGAATGTGATTTTGAGTTAAGTAACATATTAAGCTATCTGTGTAAGCAGTTGTTTATCAGTGGAATATTTCCTGAATGGTAGAAATATGCTGAAGTTAAGCCACAGTTTAAGAAGGGAGATAAAGAAATAGCATCAAATTTCCATCCAATTTCACTTTTGCCAGCATTCTCAAAAATTTTAGAAAAGGTAATGTACAATCAGCTTTATAACCATGTTATCCCAAATAACATACTATCAAAGTCACAGTTCAGATTTCTAAAGGGTTCTGATATTGAGAAGGCTATCTACACTTACAGTGAAAATGTACTTCATTTGTTAGACAAAAAATTGTAGGCGACTAATGTATTTTGTGATCTGTCAAAGGCATTTGACTGTGTAAATCAAAAGATTCTTTTAAGTAAATTAGAATATTATGGTGAAACAGGAAATGCTGCAAAATGGTCAAATCTTATATCTCTGGCAGGAAACAAATGTGTCATTAGGAAAGAGACAATCCAACTTTTGCATTGTTTCTGTAAATAAGTATTTTAGTAGTTCTATTATATGTTTATTACCTTATAAATAAAAAAAAAACAAGCATTACCTGACAACAAGCATTACCTGACAACACGCTTTGGACATTGTGGATGGTCAAAAATGCCTTCACATTTGTAACTTCATCTTCTGTCTCATGTCACCAACCCACTAAAGGTTTGTTTATGCGTGGCAGATCAGGCTTACACTATCATTCATCACCAACACCGCCTGTGACGAACGACATCTACATCACCCTCAGTTGGCACCCCTGCACCTTTGGTTCTGCACCCTGCTGGCAGAGGCCAGTGCACTCGCCTAGGTGCCTTAGCCACTACTCAGGAGCTGTCACCTAGCAGCCTGCAGGAGGTACCGCCAGCGGGCTCCCAACAGCTGCCCACCTTTCCCACGAAGCGATCCGATCAACTACTGGCCCCAACGCAATCAGCTGTGGCCCCATTCCACACTGCACTGCCCCGCCAACCAGCCTACTCCCTATTTTGGTTCCATGCTGCCTACGGGGATGCTGCCTGCAACTGCCGCATGCCTTGTGCCTACCCAAATGAGACTGGCAGGTGTTTAGGTGTCATGTCCCGCCATATTCCTTTATGGTGCCTGTTGTCTGACACTGCACCACTTGCTTCAGTGACATGACACCTCTGACACAGACATATCAACAGGCACCTGCTTTCTTGTCGACACTGGTGCCAACGTTATCATTATCCCAGCCAAGCATGCTGCCAATGCACTATCACCTTCTACCTTCACCTTGACTACCACTAATTGTTCTCCTATTGTGGTTCATGGCTACATCAAGACGTCACTTCACCTATCATCGGTTCACACCTACCCTTGGACCTTCCACGTTGGCAGCGTGGATGAACCTGTGATCAGGCTGGATTTTCTACACCATTACGAACTTTCACCAGACCTGCAGGCCACCACACTCTGCCACGCATCTGGCTCTATTGTTCCATGCTCACACGAGTTCAACACGACTCCACTCTCCACCTCGTTGGCTACGCTTTCCACATGTGTGTCCCTGGTCGAGCACATTACTACATGTGACCTGTCAGACGTGTGCTACAAATCGACAAACTCCGCACCCAGAATGATGCCTTACATACCCGCATCGCCTCTGCCTCCGCTGAATTGTCACATGCATGGTGTACCATGCATCACCTATCTGCAGACCCACAACAAGGCGGTCTATCACAAGCCTCTACAGCGTCTTTTCATCAGTCTGATCCTGTGCTGAGCTTTCCACTTGCTCTGTTGTTTCCTCACCACTGCGGACGAATCTACAAGATGCATCTGCATGCTCTACTCCTGTACTGCATCTCCTGTCACTGACTTCAGCCAATGCCCCGCCTACACTGCCCCAGTTCACCAATGTCAGTGAACCGACTTTGCTTACAGATAGCTTCTTGACACCTATTGCCAACCCTTCTACTCAGGAGTATCCACCATCACTAATGGCACTTGTCATAGGATTCACACCATTGATAGCTCACCTGTTGATTTCATGGCCAGGTGCCTTAACACTTCCTAACTTCTGTGCGTGAAGGAGATTGTTCAGGATCTGTCAGCTTCAGCCACCCTCCACCCCTCCAATAGCAACTAGTCTTCACTTATTCACCTTGTTCCTAAAAAGGACAGCACCTTATGCATATGCGAGGACTACAGGTCCCTTAATGTTCGCACCAGTATCGATAACTACCCCATTCCTCATACCCAGGATTTCACACAATTACTACATGGTTCTAAGTTTGCTTCTGTTTTAGATTGTTCCAAGTCATACCATAAAATTCCAATGCATTCACCAAATATTCTAAAGACGGCCATCATCACACCCTTCAACCTATTTGAATACTGTTACATGCCTCATGGATTGAAAAATGTTGCGCAGACATGGCAGTGGTTCATTGATTCCATTTTGCTTCCTGTGCCATTTGCTTATGCTTACTTAGATGATATACTGATCTATTCCTCCTCCACTGAGGTGCATCAAGCTCACCTCGATGCAGTCCATTTCACCCTTGCTGCCAACAGCATAGTGATCAACCATGATAAATCTCAACTGTGTTCCACATCAGTTACCATTCTAGGCCATAATGTCTCCACCAACGACCTTCGACTGACGAGTTCTCATATTGAAACTATACTTGATCTTCCTCTCTTTGAGGGTTACACTCAGCTCCATCGTTTACTGCATATGGCAAACTTTTACTGCCACCATATTCCTCAAGCTGCCTCAATCTAAATGGCCCTCACTGACACCTTTTCCAGCAAAAACACCACAGGGAAATGGAAGTTGGAGTGGACCAAACCCATGCTCGATACCTTTGGTAACCTTAGAACTGCCCTTGCCAAAGCCGTCACACTCACCCACCTTGACCCTTTGCCCCGAGTTTCAATCATGACTGATGCCAGTGTCTGAGATGTGGGCGCTGTTTTACAACAGCACACTGCTGACTGAACCCGACCACTCCACTTCTTTTTCAAGAAACTGATTAAGAGCCAGTGTAAGTGGTCAGCTTTCGACTGTGAGCTCCTCACGGTGTACGAGATGATTAAACATTTTCTCAGTGTCCTCAAGGGGTGACCTTCCACGACCTACACAGATCACAAGCCACTCATGGATGCTATTCATGACCCGGCTAAGGACCTTCCGCCAAGACGTTTCCACCATATGGACTACATCTGTCAGCAATCTTCTGACATGTGCTATATCGGTGTCATGGAGAATGTCGTGGCAGGTTATATTTCCCACATTTGTGTGCTAACCGCGTCACTGAATCTGGGAGAGCTCACCCGATTTCAGGCCGAAGACAACGATATAAAGGGAATAATATCAGACAGTGAGTCATCGCTCACTGTCTAACCCCATATCCTACGCAGGTTGACGATCCCTGTCCTTTGTGACACCTCTACAGACGCTCCCCACACCCTGGTTCCTACTGACTTCATCACAGGGTCTCTACTGCTTTGCACAGCTTGGCCCACCCAGGAACATGAGCAATGACACGGCTGATTACTGAGCGCTTTGTCTAGCCAAGCGTGAAGCATGACTGCCACATGGCTTGGCCCACCCTCGAACGCAAGCCATGATGCGGCTGCTCACTGAGTGCTCTGTCTGGCCCAGCGTGAAGCACGACTGCCGCACTTGGACCCGTGCATGCATCCCATGACAGTTCAGCAAGGTCGGTAGGCACGCTCAACCTCCATTGGGCTAGTTCAACATTCCAGCATATCCACATCGACATTGTTGGCCCCCTCCCCACTTCTGAGGGTTAGAGATACATCTTATCTATCATCAACTATATGACCCGCTGGGTCAAGGCGGTCCCTCTTATTGACATCATGGTCAAGATCATCACTCGTTCTTTTGTCTCAGTGTGAGTTGCTCAATTCAGCTGTCCCCTATCTCTCACGACCGAACATTCTTGTGGAATGCACCAAGAATCATTTCATACTTGGTGAAATGAAAGGAATAGATAATAAGCACTGCGTAAGGAAATATCAGGTCATGGCTTTCACTAAGTCAGTAACAAAACGAGTGTCTCCTGTTCTAAAACCAGCAGTGTAAGCAGATGTGATGGTATCACTGAGGGCTAAATTTAACTTAAGATGTTTGTAAGGCTGTTACTGGCTGATAGTTTTAAGAGGGAGTGGCTGTTTGTACTGTTGTAAATTTTTTCACTGGTTTATTCAAAATTTAAAGAAGGTAATTAATAGTATTAAACATTGATTTAAAACAGCAAACACAATGCTGAGAGGAAGAACATAATTTAAAAGCAAGCAACCCAAATTTTAAACTCAGTGAGATGGTGCTAACAACACTTCCAATCCCAGTTGATAATTAAAGAAAGAAATGAGCAAGTTCTTCCTTCGTTATGAAGGTCCATACAAAATTGTAGTGATTCCACAAGCAAAGGCTGTTTTCCTTATAGACCCTTTGAGTGGCAAAGGAAAAGGTCTGTAAAATACAGAAATAAAAGATATGTGTCCTGTGATCGGAATTACCAGGAGCAGGAAAATGGCATGGAACAACTAACGTCACCCATCCTTTGGACAACAAACATTTATTTTTCAACTTAACAGCAGGTCCCCTTAAAGAAAAAAAAAGGTAGGAAAATTCCAAGTTAATTTGCCAAGTTAAATTTACACATTGGAAAAATGTTCAAAATGGTGAATAACACACTTAGTGAACTACAATAATACCCTTTTACTGGCCTTAACCCTTAAATGCATGATTTTTTATTTCAAGCTGTAAAAATTACCATGTTTAGTTTATAGTGCCTACATTTCGAAATAAATATTGAAATTTTTTTTAAATTAAATTAACAAAGCACTATTGTTGAAAATCGCTTTGTAGCTGATCAGCTACATTTTGAGTTAACACCTTACAAGCCACAATAAATGTGCTTATTTTGCTCCCTCAATTTTGACCAAATCTCACGTAATTTAATTGTTGATTATGATTAAATACTTTGTATAGGAAGGGAAAAATCCTAAAATAATAAATAGGACATTAATGTTGTAAATATTGAGCATTTATTGTATATTTTATACACTTTTATATATGAACAATAAGGTATCTAGTTCCAACAGGTTTGTACCCAAGCATGTGATAATCACTTTACATGAAAAGTTTGAAAACAGTTATTTTGTTTGTGCAAACACAATGCAAGTGCACATTTATTACACTGAACCCAGGAAAATCCCTTGCATCCTGGCATTTTGCACCTCTGTCTCACTTGCAAGTACGAAGGCAGGTGACCTACTTGATCCAGCCTTACATCTTGTGGAGGTACATGTGCTGTGGGCCCCTTTGTCTTCTTAGCTTGTATTTGGTTTTCGAGTTCATTACTTGGCCTTCCACGTTTTGCTGAAGTTTGACCTGAGCGACACAAACAGTGAGAAATTTCCATTCGAAATTCGGAGAGTTTCATAGTTCTCCTAATCCCTTTGGTTTCTGCTACTCTCCTATACAACAGCCAGGAATTGACTACTCCCATGTCCAGGAGATGGTAAAACAATCTTATATACCATTTTCGACTTTTCACAAGAATTTTATGTCGACCCATTATGCTGTCAAGAAGGTCAACACCTCCCATATGTTTATTGTAGAGCTTAATTATTTGTGGACAAGGTATTGTTATTCTTGACTTTGTTTTTTTGTCATACCTCCCTGCTTCATGAATAGGCTGCTGTCCAGCAAGTGTAGAAAGCAACATCACACTCTTGTTATCTTTCCACACTACATTTGATATGTCGACACCATCCACTGTTGCGACGCGCTCTACTGATGCACCTCGTGCCATTTTCTTCAGCTCAGCTTCTGAAGGGAGCTTGCAGTCTGGCACTCTGTTTCTTCTGACTGTCCCAAGTGAGTAAATTCCTTGTTTATGTAACCATACAAGCAGTGGCAGACTTGTGTAATAATTGTCACAGTACAGTTTGTGGTTCATATTTCTTGGTAGTATCCTACTGAGTCGAACTACAACATTTGCACTTGCTCCCAAGTCTTCCTCCCCAGTCACTCTTTTTTCTGGTTCATTTTCATCTCCAGTGAAAATCTCAAAATCGTAGGCATAACCAGATATGCCACTAATAACAAATAATTTGTATCCATATTTATGAGGCTTGTTTGGCATGTATTGTTTCAAATAACTTCTAGCCTTTGTTGAACATATCTGTTCATCAACAGAAACACACTCCTCAACAGGTATTGTTTGAAACCGAGATCTCATCAATTCTATTATGGGTCTTATCTTGAAGAGTCTATCATGACCTTTTTCACCCCTGGGTATCATTGCACTGTTGTCATTGAAGTGAAGAAACTTACGTATTTGCTCATACTGATTCACTGTCATTGTTGTCTTGATCAGATGAGTACCAGTAACTTCTCCCCAGTAATCCCTCGTATTAGGTACATGAACTATTGACATTACGAGACAGATGCCTATAAATTTTTTTATGTCATCACAGAATAAATCTATTGGTCTATCAGGATTACACTGCACACTGTATCTATGAGACTCTTCGACAATTAGATCAAACAATTTAGATGGAAATATATGTTTGAAGAATTGGTATGGAGTATTTAAATTTATTACTTCTTCTGGTAACGAAGTATTGCCATGAAATTTTGACTGCAGTTCGGGAATAATCAACTGTTTATCTTTCCAAACCACACTCCTGCTGTTTTTGGTAACATTTTTGCTGCTGCATGGCAGTTTCAGAGCATTATCAGACAACTGTGACGTCGATTCCTTCATTATAACATCAGATTGTCTTGTTCCAGAAACATCTTCAGTCCTAATTACTGGTACTTGACTTTCTTCGTCACTACTGTCACTATCACAATCAACAGATTCTGGAGCAACATATGTCTCATCTTGAATGGAATCGTCAGAGAAACACTCAAGATCGTCATCACTGCTTAGTGGAATCTCTAACCATTCCATAAGCATTTCTTCTTGACTCTTTCGAGACATTTTTACGTCAGCGCCTGAAATGCAGTAAATGAAAAATGTAGCTGATAAGCTACATACACAAAAACAGGCCTCATTTCAAATCTATCGCAAAGACACTCGAATTAACTGTTTACACCATATCTACTTACGTTTTCAAAATGAAAAAGTAATTTTCAAACCCAGAAATCAGTGCACAAACACCAAAAACACACCTCAACTTTCCGCCAAAACACACACTTGGCAGTATGTCCACACAGCTCACTGTCGAACTGCTTCAGCTCGTCCTGCCATCTATGATCGCTATGAAGAACTACTAGAAACTGCAGCGGAGTGTATACACTTAGCTACATAACGAATTTGATCGAAAATGTTTCTCCATATGGAATAAATCGAAGAAATGAGGTCTGTAGCTTATCAGCTACAGTATGCATTAAAGGGTTAAACATGATGCAAGAAGGTAAAGACTTTAACAATATTTGGTCTTTAAAAAATTTAAATTTCAAAAAATTAAATAAACTGGCAAAATAATTAAAACTGGGCTTTAAATTAATTTCTGCAAGTGAGCTCAAAACCAAGACATTAGGCAGACCTCCAAAAGCTAAATATTAAATAGTTAACAACACAAAACAGTTCATCTTCACAGCTAACCCAAAGGGTTTGCACCAGATAGTTTAAAATAAAATTTAGAGAAAACATACAATATGTATTAAAAAGAACAGTCCCGTAATCTGGGATAACTTTGGCCCACTCATCTGAAAAAAGTTTAACATTTTTTCCCCACGAAAGTAACCTTGCTAACATGGAATTAATAGGACAGTATGCATTCACAATGTGAACCAAAAGACCTACAAGGCTGTGAGTTTCACAAAGTGAAATTTTGTTTTTATCGATTGTAAAAATTTTAGCGGCTTTTATATGTCCAAAACTTCTGCCTGGAGAGATCACGCCAGTTAACCTAAATATGAGGTAAGTGCAATTTTGCATTGTCTCTTTATTAGATAATATAGTGAGAAACTGTCGTTTGTGTGAAATACAATTTAGATAATATAATTAAATGTTATGTAAAATGGTGCACGTTTTTGCAGAATTTGGGGTTACTTTGGCTAACATAACCCCAAAGGATTCTATATCTGTATCTGATAGTTAATAATGCTGTGTTTATCTTTTGTTTCAGATCTTACAGTCTCAAAATGCCTAGAGAATATAAAAAAGAACTTGGATCACGAAACTACATGAATTATAAACCAGAAATTTTGGAAGAGTGCCTTGAGAAAATAATGTCAGGTGGACTTTTACAGCAAAGAGCTGCTGCTGCATTCTCAGTTCCTCACAGTACAATAAAAAATAAACTAAAAGGATGACATCAAAAACACATAGGACATCCTACAGTATTTAATGACAGTATTTAATAACGTAGAGGAACAAAGTTTTGTCCATCACTTGATACAGCTGAGTGAGTGTGCTTACCCAATCACTGAATTTGACTTTCGAATGACAGTGAAGGAGTACCTTTCAAGAAAAGGTTCTACTGTTAAACAATTTAAAAACAATGTGCAAGGTTATGAATGGTATTAATTATTTCTGAAAGACATAGTGAACTTACTACTAGAATGAGTAAAAATATTAAAAAAGTTAGAGCCACATTAGTTGAAAATGACCTAAACAAATATTTGACTCACCTACAAAGTACACTGAAAGATGTTCCTCCTGGCAACATATGAAACTTTGATGAAACTAATTTGACAACTGACCCAAGTGTTAATAAAGGGCATGAAATATGTTGAAACTGTTTGCAGCCACAGTAAATCTATGATCTCTCTAATGTTTTGTGACAGTGTTGGTGGAGAAGTACTCCCGGCATATGTTGTCTACAAAGCTGAACGTTTGTGGAGTACCTGGGTGGAGAATGGACCTCGGGGAGCACGGTATAATTGCACAAAATCAGGATGGTTTGATAGTGTAGTGTTTGATGACTGGTTTATTTCTCTTGTGTTGCCTTGCATACATCATTTACCAGGAACAAAAGTATTAATTGGAGACAATCTTTCATCTCATATAAGCCCATCAGTTTTAAGTTTGTGTCAAGAACATGACATCAAATTTATTTGCCTTTCACCAAATTCCACTCACTTGACGCAGCCACCTGATGCTGCATTCTTTTCTCCCATGAAACTGGCGTGGAGACAGATTCTCAGATCATAGAAAGACTCCTGTGACAGCGATTCCTACTCAGTCTTTCCAAAAGATGTGTTTCCTGCTATACTTTCAAAACTCCTTGGTGCACTTGAAGAAAAATAGGTTGAAAATTTGAAACCCGGTTTTAAGAAGTGTAGCATTTATCCCATAGATAAATCTCAATTTTTGTCCCGATTCATACTGTTGTCAGCTCTGTTGTGGGAGACGCATTTTTAAAGACATTGAATGACAAACGAAAAAGAGTACTGGGTGGCACATCAATAAGAAGACGTAGAAGGAAAACTGATGTTACTGCAGGGAAAAGTATAACACCAGAAGACATTGTACAGCCCTGTCATAGCAGAGATGTAGCTGATAGCATCAAAAGAGAAAGGGGAAGACCATGCAGGACTTTTTTCGACTCGGATTCTTCAGAAAATGAGGATGCAATCTTATTACTATCTGATGCTGATTCTGAAACTTTATCAGATTTGGAAAGTGACGTCTAGCAACAAACAATTTTGAAGGGAAAATTATCAGTTTGGGAATATGTTATAGTTTTGTACAATCATGAAGAACAGCATGGAATTGTGTCAGAGGTGAGTGAGGTAGGAGCTAATGTAAACTGCATGGAAAAAACAAAATCATATTACAAGTGGCCAGAACAAAAAGATGGACTATTTTATCCATGGGAGGATTTAGTGAGTATTATCAATCCATCATGACAAATCAAATGTGGCTACTTTCAGACGTCAGAGCTTTAGTTATTTATTTAATGAGTCTCAACTACATACCGTACTGTAGCTTAAATGTATGATAATCTCTTTGTAAACACTGGAGAACATTTTCTAACCTTGAAATGGAATGTAAAATGCTAAAATAGTGTATGCCATCATATTTACTGTAAATTTATTATATTTCATTATGAATAAAGTTCAGTATTTCCTGTTCTTCTCTTCAAAATTAAGTGTTTTATTTGTCCATCGTGCTCATCTTTGTCTTCTCTAGAGATATTTATTAAGGTTACTTTGATCAAATAATGTTTTACCCTTTTTTTTTAAAAAAAAAAAAAAGAAATGATTGAATGGGTCAAAGTAACCCCAAGTGCAGGTAACATTGGCCCACTTTTTTATATGGTACCACAGCTACAGATGTGAAGCATTTCATTTTATATTTGTATTAAATGATAGCTCAAGTCTTTGATAATACTAGAAAAAAGTATTTGAAATTTTCTCAACGTTACTATCCTCTGTTTTCTTGCCACATACAAAAAGACAAGCAAAAATTGAGCCAAAGTAACCCCAGTTTACGGTAACGTTAAAGGGGAAATTCCTCGTGTGAAGCCAGTTAATCAGATAAAGGTCTCTTGACTGACAGGAAAGTTTCATTTGACGTGTAAGTCAATAGGGTACTCATCTTGCGCACAGGCAGTCAAGACAAGTAATTGCAAACAAAGAGCAAGCAATACTAAGAGGTCGCCATTCTCAGGGCTGCATGTAAGACAGGCCCACACAGCAAGAAGCTGCCAGCGCAGAATGCTTTCCCGGCAACTTAGTTGGTGCTGTCAATAAACATCAAACATAAATGTCTGACTGAATTACACCCAATTGAAAGTTATTGTTTAAACACGACTGCACATATCGAACCTTTCCAATAAGGTCATATGTCCTAGGAGAAAAATGGTTCAAATGGCTCTGAGCACTATGGGACTTAACTTCTGAGGTCATCAGTCCCCTGGAACTTAGAACTACTTAAACCTAACTAACCTAAGGACATCACACACATCCATGCCCGAGGCAGGATTTGAACCTGCGACCGTAGCAGTCGCGCGGCTCCAGACTGTAGCGCCTAGAACCGCTCGGCCACTCCGGTCAGCGTCCTAGGAGATAGCCTCACTAAAAGTATAAGGTGTAAAAGAGAATTACTCAAAGGGAGCCATAAATTCTTACAGGAAGGAATATAAATAACTACTTGTTATTAGCTACAACAGGCAGTAGACGTTCATTGTTGGTGCTACAGATTTTATGATTTGGGTTAGATAAACTTGCGCTGCAGTATTGTTCTGCACCATGCCAGTATAGAAGTGTGCACAGAATTAACTAAGTGAAAAATCACTGCAATTTGCACTTTTATTTATATATATATATATAAGTCAACTTAGGAATTTTCCCTTGCGTGAGACGGCTTGTACAAGATTGTGTGTCGATTTAAAGTTCTATATTCCCATATTTTACTGTTCTCGTGGATTCTTCTGCATAATCTCTCACTGATTGTATAAATACCAATTTGTATTGTGATATATTGTGAAATTGCGAACATTCGTGAATACCGCGATAAACTAGTATTGTTACTGTCAGTTGTGAGCTTAAACGAAATTGTGCTCTTTTATAATTTTAAGGACAGTAGGCCTACCCTCATTCAAAACAATCTTTCTGTAATTTTATTGTACAATTATGTTAGCAATAGTTTAGTTTCAGAATTTTTGGGTGCTCACAAAAGTATATTTTATTAAGTTATGGTAAGAGTGTTTTGGATAAATAATGTAATTCATAGCAAATTGGCAATTGTGGTTCACAATTCATCCAAAGTATATTTTACCTCTGAACTTTGTTGTATATCAACGCAATTAAATGTGCGTTTTTGAGAATTTTCAGAAACTACCATCATCCTTTGTATAATCTATGAGCAATTTGTAACAAATTGAGGTTTGTGATTTAGTTACTGTAGCACATTTTCTAACTAACATTTTGTGTTACATCTAATTTCCCCTTAATAGGAGTAGCCCTATATATTATTTGTATTTATAATCAATTAAATCTGTTTTATAATTTGCTAACAACTATAATAAACATGAAACCACATTAGGAAACTAGTAATTTTTACCACAGGCTTTTTGTTACATTGACAGAAATCTCATTTTGTGTATTTGCTTCTATTCTTGTAGGGAATTAACATCTTTTTAGCTCTACAGATTAAAAGATAACCAACAGGTTTAATTTAAAGTTCTTTGTTCACTTCCTTAATCCAGCCCCACTATGAATGCTATTCTCCAACACAGGATGAGTTAGTTGACATTTGTAAGCATCTGGAAATCACCCTGACTACTGTCAAATGATTGACAGTTGCTGTGAATCGGTGTTGTTTTTCAAGGGTTCCCGAAAGTTGTTTACCTGTGATAGCTGTACTGGAGGTACCATATGTACTGTCCTCTCCTGTGGATTCTGTCTCCTCTGCAGAAAATATGGGATCTGTCATTGCCCATCCACTTGACTGCAAGTGGTGTGTCAGCAGTAGATCTAGGTGTCCTGTATGGGGTGGATGGGGACCAGGGAAGACTGAGGGTGTTGTACCGCTCCCTCCCTAACCAACAAGTTTGAGGTACTGGCTTACACTAAAACTGAAACTGAACCAGTGGGACTGACTTCACATGTTGTTGGGAAACCTGTTTTGTTGGCAGTTCAAACATACGGCGAATGATGGCACCCCTTAGGAAAATGGCAAAAAGGGACAGGAAAGGACACCAAGTGCACTAAGTGTGTTTGCCTGTGGGTCTCATTCAACATGTTGAAGAGGCTATTCAGGCAGCCATTGAGGGGAAAGGCTGCAACTAACTGCAGAATGTGGTGCACATTAGAACAAGTGATGCCTGTCATCTGAGCTCCAAAGTCATTCTTGGGTCATCCCAGTGACTGGCAGAGAATGTTGAGAAGAGCACTTGCAGGTGGAGTTCCAATAAAGCTCACATTTTCAGCATTGTTCTCAGAAATGATCATGGCCCTTTTGTTCTGAGTCGAGTGGAAGGACCGAACCAGAGACTTCAAAAGTTCTGTGACAAGCTGGGTTGCAACTTCCTACACTTGGGTCACAGGGTTGAGAACTATAGGGCCCCCTAAGTAGGTCAGGTGTGCACTACCCATCAGAGGTTGCTACTTACATAGCTAACTGTGTGTTGGGTGTGTACAATGGTTTTTTTAGATTAGGCACTGTCCATCCAATCCAGATAACAATAGCTATAGGAAACTCAGAAGTATCAGTGTAAGATCAAAAGAAATGCTTCCCATAGGTGAGAGTATTAAAATCCTAATGGTAAACTGCCAGAGAATTTGCAACAGAGTGTCAGAGTTTGAAGTGCTCATGAAAAGCAGTGAAGCGTATGAAATGCTGGCTGAAACCTGAAATTGATAGGAGTGAGATTTTTGGGGAAAATTTAAGTGTATATTTAAAGGACTGGCAAAAGGGGAAATGGAGTTGGTGTATTTGTCACAGTAGACAAAAAACTCAAATCCACCAAGATATAAATTGAAGCTGCATGTGAGATTCTTTGGCCAAGAGTCAGTATCAGGGGTGTGCATAAAAATATAACTGGATTCTTCTATCATCCACCAGACTCATCTCCTGATGTAACCAAAAATGTCAGTGAAAACCACTGTTCACTTGTATGTGGGTTCCCCAGTCAGTCTGTAATCATTGGTGGTGACTTTAAACATCCAACAATTAATTGGGAAAAATACAGTTTTGTTAGTGGTGGGCGAGACAAGACAACCTACGAAATTTTACTAAATGCTTCCACTGGAAACTACCTAGAACAGATAGTTAGGGACCCTACTCATGATGGATATTTACTGGATCTAATGGCAACAAATAGATCTGACCTCTTTGAGGATGTCCACATTGAAACTGGTATCAGTGACCATGACACAGATGTGGCAACTATGATTACCAAAGTGCAAAGGACAATTAAAATAAGCAGAAAGATATATATGATCAGTAAACTAGATTTTAAAAAATGTGCAGGTGTCTTATCTCAGTGAGGAACATCAAACTTTCATCACAGAGCAGGAGCATGTAGATGAATTATGTCTCAAGTTTAAAACAATAGTTGACCATGCACTGGATGAGATATGTACCCAATAGAACAGTTCACAATAGGAGGAGAACTCTATGGTATATTGTCACTGAAAGAAACTTCCAATAAACTAGAGATTACATAATAAGTGTAAAACAAAGCATAGGGCTATAGATAGAGAGATGCTAAATGAAACATGTTCAGCTGTCTAGAGAGCAATGCATAATGCCTTCAATGATTACTGTACCAGAATATTGTCAAATGACATTTCACAAAATCTAAAGAAATTCTGGTCATACGTAAAGGCTGTTAATGGCACCAAGGTTAGTGTCTAGTCCCTGCTGAATTAGACAGGAACTGAAATTGAGGGTAGCAAAGAAAAAGTTGAAATGTTTAACTCTGTTGTCAAATATCTCTTTACAACCCAGGAAAAATTCTCCAGTTTAATCCTCATACCACTGAAAAGATGAATGAAATAAGTATTAGTGTAATTGGTGTTGGGCAGCTGGTGTGGCCGTGCAGTTCTAGGTGCTTCAGTCTGGAACCTCGTGACCGCTACGGTCGCAGGTTCAAATCCTGCCTCGAGCATGGATGTGTGTGATGTCCTTAGGTTAGTTAGGTTTAAGTAGTTCTAAGTTCTGGGGGACTGATGACCCCAGATGCTATGTCCCATAGTGCTCAGAGCCATTTGAAACATTTTTAATTGGTGTTGAGAACAGCTGAAATCATTATAACTGAACAAAGCTCTAGGCCCTTTAGAATCCCAGTCACATTCTATACTGAATTTGTGGCTGAGTTAGTCCCTCTTCTCTCTATAATCTATCGTAGACCCCTCAATCAAAAATCATGCCCAGTTCCTGAAAAAGAAACAGGACATATACATCTACTAGAAGGTAACAGAAGTGATCCATAGAATGACCACGTAATGTCCTTGACATTGATTAGTTGTAGAATCTTAGAACATATTCTGAGCTCAAACATAATGAGGAATCTTGAACAAAATGGCCTCCTCAATGCCAACCAGCATGGATTTTGAAAATATCGTTGTTGTTGTTGTGGTCTTCAGTCCTGAGACTGGTTTGATGCAGCTCTCCATGCTACACTATCCTGTCCAAGCTTCTTCATCTCCCAGTACTTACTGCAACCTATGTCCTTCTGAATCTGCTTGGTAAATTCATCTCTTGGTCTCCCTCTATGATTTTTACCCTCCACACTGCCCTCCAATGCTAAATTTGTGATCCCTTGATGCCTCAGAACATGTCCTACCAACCGGTCCCTTCTTCTTGTCAAGTTGTGCCACAAACTTCTCTTCTCCCCAATTATATTCAATACCTCCTCATTAGTTATGTGATCTACCCATCTAATCTTCAGCATTCTTCTGTAGCACCACATTTTGAAAGCTTCTATTGTCTTCTTGTCCAAACTATTTATCGTCCATGTTTCACTTCCATACATGGCTGCACTCCATACAAATACTTTAAGAAACAACTTCCTGACACTTAAATCTATACTTGATGTTAACAAATTTCTCTTCTTTAGAAACGCTTTTCTTGCCATTGCCAGTCTACATTTTATATCCTCTCTACTTCAACCATTATCAGTTATTTTGCTTGCCAAATAGCAAAACTCCTTTACTACTTTAAGTGTCTCATTTCCTAATCTAATTCCCTCAGCATCACCCGACTTAATTTGACTACATTCCATTATCCTCGTTTTGTTTTTGTTGATGTTCATCTTATATCCTCCTTTCAAGTCACTGTCCATTCCATTCAACTGCTCTTCCAAGTCCTTTGCTGTCTCTAACTGAATTACAATGTCATCGGCGAACCTCAAAGTTTTTATTTCTTCTCCATGGATTTTAATACCTACTCCAAATTTTTCTTTTGTTTCCTATACTGCTTGCTCAATATACAGATTGAATAACATTGGGGAGAGGCTACAAACCTGTCTCACTCCCTTTCCAACCGCTGCTTCCCTTTCATGTCTCTTGACTCCTATAACTGCCATCTGTTTTCTGTACAAATTGTAAATAGCCTTTCGCCCCCTGTATTTTACCCCTTCCACATTTAGAATTTGAAAGAGACTATTCCAGTCAACATTGTCAAAAGCTTTCTCTAAGCCTACAAATGCTAGAAATGTAGGTTTGCCTTTCCTTAATCTTTCTTCTAAGATAAGCCGTAGGGTCAGTATTGCCTCACATGTTCCAATATTTCTATGGAATCCAAACTGATCTTCCCCAAGGTTGGCTTCTACTAGTTTTTCCATTTGTCTGCAAAGAATTCATGTCAGTATTTTGCAGCTGTGGCTTATTAAACTGATTGTTCAGTAATTTTCACATCTGTTAACACCTGCTTTCTTTGGGATTGGAATTATTATATTCTTCTTGAAGTCTGAGGGTATTTTGCCTGTCTCATACATCTTGCTCACCAGATGGTAGAGTTTTGTCAGGACTGGCTCTCCCAAGGCCGTCAGTAGTTCTAATGGAATGTTGTCTACTCCCGGGGCCTTGTTTCAACTCAGGTCTTTCAGTACTCTGTCAAACTCTTCACGCACTATCATATCTCCCATTTCATCTTCATCCACATCCTCTTTCATTTCCACAATATTGTCCTCAAGTACATCGCCCTTGTATAGACCCTCAATATACTCCTTCCACCTTTCTACTTTTCCTTCTTTGCTTAGAACTGGCTTTCCATCTGAGCTCTTGATATTCATACAAGTGGTTCTCTTTTCTCCAAAGGTCTCTTTAATTTTCCTGTAGGCAGTATCTATCTTACCCCTAGTGAGATAAGCCTCTACATCCTTACATTTGTCGTCTAGCCATCCCTGCTTAGCCATTTTGCACTTCCTGTTGATCTCATTTTTGAGGCGTTTGTATTCCTTCTTGCCTGTTTCATTTACTGCATTATTACATTTTCTCCTTTCATCAATTAAATTCAATATTTCTTCTGTTACCCAAGGATTTCTACTAGCCCTCGTCTTTTTACCTACTTGATCCTCAGCTGCCTTCACTACTTCATCCCTTAGAGCTACCCATTCTTCTTCTACTGAATTTCGTTCCCCCATTTGTGACAATTGTTCCCTTATGCCTTCCCCTCTGGTTTAATCAGTTTGTCCAGGTCCCATCTCCTTAAATTCCCTCCTTTTTGCAGTTTCTTCAGTTTTAATCTACAGCTCATAACTAGTAGATTGTGGTCAGAGTCCAGATCTGCCCCTGGAAATGTCTTACAATTTAATACCTGGTTCCTAAATCTCTGTCTAACCATTATATAATCTATCTGATACCTTCTAGTATTTCCAGGATTCTTCCATGTGTTCAACCTTCTTTTACGATTCTTGAACCAAGTGTTAGCTATGATTAAGTTATGCTCTGTGCAAAATTGTACCAGACGGCTTCCTCTTTCATTTCATTCCCCCAATCCATATTCACCTACTATGTTTTCTTCTCTCCCTTTTCTTACTCTCAAATTCCAGTCACCCATGACTATTAAGTTTTCGTCTCCCTTCACTACCTGAATAATTTATTTTATCTCATCATACATTTCATCAATTTCTTTATCATCTGCAGAGCTAGTTGGCATATAAACTTGTACTGTTGTAGTAGGTGTGGGCTTCGTGTCTATCTTGGCCACAGTAATGCGTTCACTATGCTGTTTGTAGTAGCTTACCTGCACTCCTATTTTTTTTTTATTCATTATTAAACCTATTCCTGCATTACCCCTATTTGATTTTGTATTTATAACCCTGTATTCACCTGACCAAAAGTCTTCTTCCTCCTGCCACCGAACTTCACTAATTCCCAATATATCTAACTTTAACCTATCCATTTCCCTTTTTAAGTTTTCTAACCTACCTGCCCAATTAAGGGACCTGACATTCCACGCTCCAATCTGCAGAACGCCAGTTTTCTTTCTCCTGATAATGACGTCCTCTTGAGTAGTCCCCACCCGGAGATCTGAATGGGAGACTATTTTAATGTGAAACCTAACTTGCACTTTTCTCACATGACATTCTGAAAGCTTGTGATCAAGGCAACCAGGTAGATGCAGTGTTTCTTGATTCTGGAAAAGCATTTGATTAAGTACTGCACCTGAACTTACTGGCGAAAGTACTATCATATGAGATATCGAGTGAAATTTGTGACTGGACTGAAGACTTTTTGGTAGGGTGGACACAGCATTTTATCTTGTTGGAAAGTCATTGTCAGATGTAGAAGTAACTTTGGGTGTGCCACAGGGAAGTGTGTTGGGACCCTTGCTGTTCATGTTGTATATTAATGACCCTGCAGACAATATTAACTGTAAAATCAGGCTTTTTTGCAGATGATTCAGTTATCTGTAATGACGTACTGTCTGAGAGAAGCTCCCTAATATTCAGTCAGATCTTGATAAGATTTCAACATGGTGCAGAGACTGGCAACATGCTCTAAATGTTCAGAAATGTAAAATTTTTCACAGAATGAAAAACATAATATCTTATGACTATAATATCAATGAGTCACTGTTGGAATTGGCCAATTCATGCAAGTAGGTGGGTGTAACACTTTGTAGAGATATGAAATGGGATGATCACATAGGTTCAGTTGTGGGTGAAGCAGATGGTAGGCTTCGGTTTATTGGTAGAATACTGGGGAAGTGCAGTCACTCTA
This sequence comes from Schistocerca cancellata, assembly GCF_023864275.1. Classification (NCBI taxonomy): domain Eukaryota; kingdom Metazoa; phylum Arthropoda; class Insecta; order Orthoptera; family Acrididae; genus Schistocerca; species Schistocerca cancellata. The sequence goes on from NC_064626.1 coordinate 827,242,748, forward strand.
TGAAGGAAATTGGTTACAAATCACTTGTGTGACCCATCTTAGAATATTGCTGAAGTGTTTGTGACCTGTACCAGACAGGGCAAATGGATATTCAACATATACTGAGAGGGGCAGCACAAATGGTCACAGGTCTGTTTAATCCATCAGAGAGATAGTAAAGCAACTGAACTGACAGACTCTTGAAGACAGATGTAAACTATCCTGAGAAAATGTAGGAATAAAGTTTGAAGAACAGGCTTTAAATGATTGCTGTAGGTAGTACAATCCCCTACATATTGTTCACATTAGGATCACGTGTATAAGATCAGAATAATTATTACATGCACAGAGGCATTCAAACCATTATTCTTCCCAAGCCCCATGCATGAATGGAACAGGAAGAAACCCTAATAACTGGTACAATGGGATATACCCTCTGCCATGCACCTCACTGTGGTTTGCTGAGTATAGATGTAGATGTAGCTGTGGCTGGAGATCATAACACACAAAATTAAAAAGGCTGGATAATAATAATAATACCAGAAATCACACCAGCTTCTAAAACATAATGAAAACAAATATTAAAATTCAGAAACAATTTGTTCTCTTGCACTTAAAAACAAAGCAAACTAGATAATTCATAGGTAATTGATATAATTATGCATGAAAACTGGGCACATTACATAGTAGCACAATTCGCCGTAACAACCAGACATTACACAAGGCACCACATTTCCTTCACCAAAAAGGAACAGCTGTAACTTTGAGCAAACATGTCCACTCAACACAAATTATGGCATAAACCCTGTAGCTTAAGTCAGGGCCAAATATGATACATAGGTATTACATGAATATGTCATCACAAGATTAATTAACCATGTTAATTTTTATAGAGAAAATCAAATGGAGCAGGCATGGCAATAACTTTGTCCCAGAATCACATAGAGTCAAACAACAAAAGCATGCATGATGAATCAATAAATACAAATGTGAAACATTAGCTCAAACAGCTTGCAGAGCTGGAAATCAGTGCACAAAGATAACAGCCAGATACACATGGCATAGGCAAATCAAACCTTTTGCCTTCTACCCAGTCCTAGCAAAGAAGAGTGATTGACAATGTGGAAAAGACACCTTGTTGATCTGAACCAAGTGTCCATTGCTCCAAGCACTGCTGCTAGCTCCAGCTCCACACTAAGCAAACGCTACACATAAACTGCCTGCAGTGTGCTGTTCAAAGGCCTGTCCCGATGCTGCTCTAGTGGCCACTTTTGAAACATAGCTGGGGCAATGATAACTGCCCAAGAGGGTAATACACACCACCTGATGAGATGCCAGCTAGAAGCTATCAATAGTGGGAAAGTGAAATGAGCCACAACACCTCATTTTCTAGGAAACATGCTTCAGATAAGTTTGTGTTCTGTGAAAACTTAATGGATTAACACCTGCTAGGTATCAAGATATCTGCTCTATTTCTTCAGCTTAAATTTCTCTATAGCAGCCTCTTACCCTTTTCCTATCTGCTTTAAAACTGCAATTACTTTTAACCATCTGACACTTTATGAACAGCATGATAGAAAGCTAATGCACACACAGTATGACAATTATATGAAATGAATGATGTAGAATAACAAGCCAGGTATGAATATGGGATACAATAGGAATATGTTGTGTGTGTGTGTGTGTGTGTGTGTGTGTGTGTATACCATAAAGTGGGACTACTTTGCTCCAATAGACAGTTTTTAATGATACTTTAAAATTCCTAAGTTGAAACTAACAAATAAATTTGATAATTTCCAAGCAGTTAACTAAAGCACGAAGGAATAATGTCTGATTGAAGAGGCCTTTGGAATTTCATTTTATAATGAGTTGAACAATTTTTAAAAGTTGTGCAGGTTACTTTGTTCCATTTTCAAAATCTACATCTACATACATACTCCACAATCCACCATACGGTGCATGGCGGAGGGTACTTTGTACCACAACTAGCATCTTCTCTCCCTGTTCCACTCCCAAACAGAATGAGGGGAAAATGACTGTATGAGCCCTAATCTCTCTTATCATATCTTTGTGGTCTTCCCGCGAAATGTAAGTTGGCGGCAGTAAAATTGTACTGCAGTCAGTCTCAAATGCTGGTTCTCTAAATTTCCTCAGTAGCAATTCACGAAAAGAACACCTCCTTTCCTCTAGAGACTCCCACCCAAGTTCCTGAAGCATTTCCGTAACGCTTGCATGATGATCAAACCTACCAGTAACAAATCTAGCAACCCACCTCTGAATTGCTTCTATGTCCTCCCTCAATCCGACCTGATAGGGATCCCAAACACTTGAGCAGTACTCAAGAATAGGTCATATTAGTGTTTTATAAGCGGTCTCCTTTACAGATCAACCGCATCTTCCCAAAATTCTACCAATGAACTGAAGATGACTATCTGCCTTCCCCACAACTGCCATTACATGCTTGTTCCACTTCATATCACTCTGCAATGTTACGCCCAAATATTTTATCAACATGACTGTGTCAAGTGCTACTCTACTAATGGAGTATTCAAACATTACAGGATTCTTTTTCCTATTCATCTGCATTAATTTCATTTATCTATATTTAGAGTTAGCTGCCATTCTTTACACCAATCACAAATCCTGTCCAAGTCATCTTGTATCCTCCTACAGACACTCAACGATGACACTTTCCCGTACACCACAGCATCATCAGCAAACAGCCGCACATTGCTATCCACCCTATCCAAAAGATCATTTATGTAGATAGAAAACAACAGCAGACCTACCACACTTCCCTGGGGCACTCCAGATGATACCCTCTCCTCCGATGAACACTCACCATCGAGGACAACATACTAGGTTCTATTACTTAAGAAATCTTCGAGCCACTCACATACTTGGGAACCAATCCCATATGCTTGTACCTTAGTTAGGAGTCTGCAGTGGGGCACCAAGTCAAATGCTTTCCGGAAGTCAAGGAATATGGCATCTGTCTGATTCCCTTCATCCATGGTTCGCAAGATATCATGTGAAAAGGGGGAGTTGCATTTCGTAGGAGCGATGCTTTCTAAAGCCATGCTGATGCATGGACAGCAACTTCTCTGTCTCAAGGAAATTCATTATATCTGAACTGAGAATATGTTCGAGAATCCTGCAACAAACTGATGTTAAGGATATTGGTGTGTAATTTTGAGGATCTGTCCTTCTACCCTTCTTATATACAGGTGTCACCTGCGCTTTTTTCCAGTCAGTCAGGACTTTACATTGGGCAAGAGATTCATGATAAATGCAAGCTAAGTAAGGAGCCAATGCAATAGGGTGCTCTATGTAAAACCAAATTGGAATCCCATCAAGACCTGGTGATTTATTTATTTTCAACCCATTCATCTGCTTCACAACCCCAGGGATGTCTATCACTATGTCCTCCATATGGGAATCTGTATGAGACTCAAATGGCGGTATGTTTGTACAATCCTCCTGTGTGAAAGATTTCTCAAATGCTAAGTTTAAAATTTCAGCTTTTGTTTTGCTGTCTTCCGTTGCCAGGCCAGACTGATCAATTTAGTTCTAATGGAAAAATTATATGGAGCAACATTAGAGACACAGTAGAGTTCAATTTTAACATTTATTAAACAGAAAAAATCCATACATAAAAATACAGTTTTTATTTTTCAAAATCGCAAAATTATTCTTATAAAAAAAAATTAGATTTTCTTGGATATACCACATTCACCAAAAATACAACATGTTTATGTAATCTAGGTACCATAACCTAATTACCACACAATCCAGCCATGTCACTCAACACTACTCAGTTCAGGAATTTGGAAAAAGCCCCCTTTATTCATCTGGTTTTGATGGCCATTTCCATGATCTTTTTGATTTAGTCATAGCACTTACTGTTGCCCCAGTCTTATTAAAGTTTTGAATAACAAATGTATACAGATGATCCTCATAACAAAAAGATCACAAAAGCACTGACTTCTCTCTTTACTATTTTGATTTGTCCTTAAGAATTCTGTAAGTTTTCCTCTTCTTCTTCATGCTCTACTTCCAGAAGACATCTTTTCCTGTAAGACTCCCAGGATTCTTCATCAGAAGAGTCTTCTCTTAGAATGCCAAATTTGCTTTCTTTTACACTTTCCTGGTTAGCCTCTAGGTGTTTGTGAAGCAGTTTCTGCTGCAACACCCACATTCTCCACCATTATACTGCTGGTACTAGTTGCATGAGAGACACTTTTTGCAGGTGAGACTGGAATCTTTTCCAGGTGAGACTGGAATCTTCAGCATTACAGGGAAATATCCCACATTTCCTAAAGCCACTTTCAAGGTTCCTTTTTACATTTGGCTGCATCACATCAAGAGCCCTTTTCAGCAGAGCAGGAAACTGGTGTTTAGGAAGAACAGCACACTTCATTCCCTCAAGTGTTTGCTTCTACTCACACAGTACCTGCCACGATGCAATTTTCATGGGATTAAAGAAGACAACGTTTAAAGGTTGAGTGAGATAAGTTGAGTTTGATGGAAGACACACAAAATGAATGTCATTTTCTCTATACGTCTGCAAAATTGTGATGTTCAAATGTGTAGAGAGATTGTCACCAATCACAACTATTTTTCCTTCCAATTTCTTCAGCTTGGGCAGGAGTATGCTCTCAAACCAGTAACTGTAAGGCACTGTGTCAAACCATCCTGTACTGTAATAATTGTACCTGCATCCCTTTGTACCTCACTTTGTATGTGTGTTCCATTGCTGCCCAGACTTTTAGACAACATAGGGTGGCAAAAGTTCCCCTGCTACACTGCCACACATCATAATGGAGCAACTAGATTTAGAAAAGTTACAAATCCTTTCTGGGTATTTTGCACCTTGGTGACAGACACTCTGCTTTTACCAGGGTCATCTGTGAGATTTACCTCATCTAGATTCCAGATGTGTGATGGTGTTACATCTCTCATTACAATGAACAGATTTTCAATGTATTTACACAACTTGGTTTCATCAATAGCTGCCCTGCTGCATTTGATGTTGGTGGCAAATGTTTCAGTCAATTTAGGATGTCGCTGAAGGAAATCTTTTGTCCAATCTTTCCCTGGTATATTGTTGGAAAATGCTTTCACATTACACCCTGTTACCTCCAGATAAGATTTTATACATAATGCAGGTTAGCAGAATTTAAGGGGAAGCCATAATCACTAACCATTTCTGTATACAAAGCTAATGCTTTCTCCTCCTCTCCATTAAAAACCAGGCTTCATTTACAGGGTATTTTTGTGTTTTTGTTTAAGTTTGTTTAAAATTATACATCTTGGGTTTTTCATGTGATCTGCGGCCTTTCTGTGGTAAAATGTACTATTCTTGATACTTTCCAGGCATTGTTCTGATTGTTGTGGTGCATAATCAATGTATTGACTGGATCCTGGTTTTCTTTTATATTCATGAACCATATCTATGAGAAATAATACAGAAATATAACTAAAATACATTTTGTAGAAATGAGTGGGGTTACTTTGCTCCAATTTATGAGTGGTGCAAAGTAGCTCCACAATTGTTCAAAATGTAACCTCACTCATTTATTTTTGACTAAGAGAAAAACAAATGCAGGTAAAGTAAATTTTAGTTTAGCATTAAATTCTACAACAAAATGTTATATATTTACCTTTTCAAAGTAGCAAAATAGATGAGATTATTAAACTGTTTCATATGCTAATTTAAAGAAGTAATAATCAAAAGGCAAGTGTCTCAAGTTTTGTCTGCTATTCCTTAGGACAGGAGAAGTAAGTAACAGATGCCCAACAGAACGCCCAACAACGAAGGCTTGTTGATTGTTCAAAACATGTGGCATGGACTCCTCTGGTTTGGTGACAGTTTTATAGATGCTGAACATGTCTGATGAGGAAACTGGCCTCATAACAAGCAATGTTGTGTTTCCTATAGCAAGTTTCATGGGTCAGTATCCCATTATAGCTTTGTAAGTTTGAAAGTGTGTTTGTGTTTTGAGTGTGGTTAGTAAAGCCTGAGTCCGGGAAGAAATGTAGTTGGATAAATGAAATATGGTCAACTGTGGTCCTGAAAAGGAACAAGATGATGTTTCTGGTGTGACAGGATCAGCTGTCAGAGAAATCTGATGCTCAGGGTATGCCCAATTGCAATTTGGTCATAAATCACTGCAATCTTCATGGAGGCCCCTTTCCCTTCAACATTTATACCAACAAACAGCCATTGACCCCGGGCATGAGGGATTCTTATATGCAGATGACTTAGGCCTTGCTATGCAGAGCTCATGCTTTGAAACATTGGAAAGAAATCTGAAAACTGCACTTGGAACACTGTCAAACTACTACAATTGGAACCAACTCAGACCAAACCTTCTGAAGACACAGGTGTGTGGCTTTCACCTAAGGAATAGGGAAGCTAATAGTGAGCTACATGTTGAATGATCAGGCATCAAATTGCAGCATCATCATGCCCCTAAATAGTTGGGATCACTCTCGATAGAACTCTGGCATTCAAAAACCACTGCAAGAACACCAAAATGAAAATCTCCACTGGAAACAACCTAATTTTCAAACTAGCAGGGACACAGTGAGGTTCACATCCACAAACTTTTCACTCTTCTGCAATGGCACTGCGCTTTTATACTGTCGAATATGCTTCACCAGTCTGGTAAAGGTCATTTCATGCCAGACAAGTAGACACTGCTGTCAACAAAACCTGCAGGTTGATCACAGGTTGCTTAAGACCTATCCCAACTGATAAGCTCTATTACCTGGCTGGAATAGTGCCACCATGGGTACACAGAGCTGTGGCTGCCAACAAGGAGAGACTGAAAGTGGAACAGAACAGTGCCCATCCATTGCATGGGCATAATCCACCATAGCAAAGGCGGGCCCTTGAAAGAGCTGCCTGAGGGCATTCAAGGAGCTCACCTTTCCACCAGAGAATGCAAGGCTGGAGTTATGGAAAAGTTGAGGCCTCACCTGCATGGATGGATGCCAGAAGCTGAAGAACTACCACCAGTAGGCAATGAAAGATGGCTGATGTGAAAATCTTTGAACAGATTATGATCAGGAGTTGGATGATCCAGAGACAACCTGAAGAGAGAGGGCTTCATAACAGAAGACACATCCTGTTAGATTAGATTAGATTAGATTAGATTAGATTAGATTAGTACTTGTTCCATAGATCATGAATACGACACTTCGTAATGATGTGGAACAGATATTACATTACATAAAATATTACATGACACTTAACTTCTTCTTTTCTTTTCTTTTTTTTTTTTTTTTTTTTTTTTTTTTTTTTTTTTTTTTTTTTTTGTGGGGTTTGGGGAAATTGGGGAAATTACCCACTTACTATATCCAAAAATTCATCTAATGAGTAGAAGGAATTGCCATTAAGAAATTCTGTTAATTTCCTTTTAAATGCTATATGGATATCTGTCAGACTTTTGATGCTATTAGGTAAGTGACCAAAGAGTTTCGTGGCAGCATAATTTACCCCCTTCTGAGCCAAAGTTAGATTTAACCTTGAGTAGTGAAGCTCATCCTTTCTCCTAGTGTTGTAGCCATGTACACTGCTATTACTTCTGAATTCATTCGGATTGTTAATAACAAATTTCATAAGTGAATATATATATTGTGAGGCTACAGTGAAGATCTCTAGCTCTTTAAATAAGTGATCTTTCAAAACTCTTTGCCTTTACAAATGTCTGCTTGTGTCTGTGTATGTGTGGATGGATATGTGTGTGTGTGCGAGTGTAAACCTGTCCTTTTTTCCCCCTAAGGTAAGTCTTTCCGCTCCCGGGATTGGAATGACTCCTTACCCTCTCTCTTAAAACCCAATCCTTTTGTCTTTCCTTCTCCTTCCCTCTTTCCTGACGAGGCAACCGTTGCTTGCGAAAGCTAGAGTTTTGTGTGTATGTTTGTGTTTATTTGTGTGTCTATCGACCTGCCAGCGCTTTTGTTGGGTAAGTCTCATCATCTTTCTTTTTAAATATATTTTTCCCTCGTGGAATGTTTCCCTCTATTATATTCGTATCATGAATTCAATATTTCTTCGGTTACCCAAGGATTTCTACTAGCCCTCGTCTTTTTACCTACTTCATCCTCTGCTGCCTTCACTACTTCATCCCTCAAAGCTACCCGTTCTTCTTCTACTGTATTTCTTTCCCCCATTACTGCCATTTGTTCCCTTATGCTCTCCCTGAAACTCTGTACAACCTCTGGTTCTTTCAGTTTATCCAGGTCCCATCTCCTTAAATTCCCATCTTTTTGCAGTTTCTTCAGTTTTAATCTACAGTTCATAACCAATAGATTGTGGTCAGAGTCCAGATCTGCCCCTGGAAATGTCTTACAATTTAAAACCTGGTTCCTAAATCTCTGTCTTATCATTATATAATCTATCTGAAATCTGTCAGTATCTCCAGGCTTCTTCCATGTATACAACCTCCTTTTATGATTCTTGAACCAAGTGTTAGCTATGATTAAGTTGTGCTCTGTGCAAAATTCTACCAGGCGGCTTCCTCTTTCATTTCTTACCCCCAATCCATACCCTCCTTTTCTTACAATACAACTACACTCATACGGCTCATCTCAAACAAGTGCTCGATGTCCTTTCTATGAACGGTGTTCTTATCACGGCTGATAAGCACTGACTACAACAAATGGAAGTAACTTTTCTGGGTCATGTGGTTTCTGCTGCTGGCCTCCACAAAACGTCATAATGAATGGAACTCATCCATCAACCACCTCCTCCCTCACACATATAAGAACTACTCTCTTCCCTCGGGGTGATAAATATATGCCATTGCCATCTATTGCAAGCAGTTACCATGCAGGTCCCTGCAACAGAAGAACTAAAAGGCAAAAACACTAACAGCAAACAGAGGCTGCAGTGGACTACTAACATTCAGATAGCTTTCAAAAAACTAAAATACTACCTTGCTCAAGTGACAAGCATGGCACACCTGCTCTCTCATACACAGTTATCAGTAACCACAGATGTGAGTGACTGCAATTGGTGCAGTCCTTCAACAGGAGGTAGAGGGAATATAACAGCCCCTTAGAATCTCTTCACAAAGCTCACTACCTCACAAAGGAAATGGTCAACTTACAAATTGTGAACTCCTTGCAATCTATAAAGTAATCAACCAGTTTAAAGACTATGCTAAAGACTGGTCATTAAGAATCTACACATACCACGGGCCACTAGTGGACTCCATTCATAACTCATCAAAAGACTTATCCCCAAGATGTTTCTGACACTTCCATTACATTGATCAGTTCTTGACAGATGTACATCATCTTAATGGTACAGACAACTTTGCCACTGATTATCTGATATGCATCAATGCCATCACCACACAGATTAATCATGGCAATTTTACAGAAGCACAGGTACAAGATGAACAAATTCAAAAATTACACAGTGACACAGCCACAAACCTCAAGATTGAAAATCATTTCATTCAAGGCACTAAAAGACAAGTATTGTGTGACACCTCATAGAACAAAGCTCATCCCCTAATATCACAGAAATTTCAGAAACTTATTTCTGACCAATTATAAAACTAGTTACAGAAAATTCTGTGTGGCCACATGCCAAAAAAGAGAATGGACAAGAACATATGTACCTTGTCAGAGTAGCAAAGTTGGACAACAAGCACAACTACCTCTTACACAATTTACCACACTGAAAAGGCGTTTTCAGCACATTCACAGTGACTTGTCCTGGTGGTGCTGCTTCTCAAATCCAATGGCTACCAACATATGCTATCCATAATTGATCCACCAGGGCTTCACTGACACCTGGATTTCTTGCTGTGGATGCCCCATATCCATTACCAATGGCCAAGGTTAACAGTGTGAATCCACTTTGTTTTCTGTTATCTGCACTCTCTGTGGCAACAGCCATTACTGAACTACTGCATACCACCCATAAAGCAATGGCATCATGGAATGGTGACACCATACACTAAAGACTGCTTTAATGTGCCACTGAGATTACTGGACAGATGCATTGCCATGGGTGCTTCTAGGCATATGCACTGGACACAAGAAAGAGCTAAAAACATCCCTCATTGAACTCACACACGTCAAACTACTCCCCTCCCCAGTGATTTCATGCCTCTAGTACCGCCAATGGATACCACTGAACTTCCTGTTCTCACTACAAGAGTTAAAACCATGTTGCTCATCTCAAAATCTCATCCACACAACCTTACAGTACCCTAAAATTTTCGTCTGCAAATGTCCAGATTCCATCCACATCATGCTACAAAATGATACAGTTCGACCCACTCTGCAACCCCATTACATGGGCCTGCACAAGGTGTTAAAATGAAGCACACACACATCCAACATCATGCTCAACAGAAAACCCAACACTGTATCATTAAACCACTTGAAACCAGCATGGACACTTCCAGACAATCCATCCAGTGTTGACAAATCGAAACCCACTGATCCCTATGACAACAAGATCATGCACACCACACCTGTCACTGACTTCATAGTCACAATGGACACCAATTATTTTCAACCCAATGACCTCAATGTCAAATTAATAAACAATCTTCTTGTCATTGAAAGCAATTGCCCTGAAAGCCACATGAAAATGGGCCCGTCAGCTGCCGCTTCACCCGTTCCTATGTACTACCTACCTACACTGACATGGCAGCCATCTCATCACCCCTATCCTTCAACGGCCCCTTCACAATTATCATCCCTTGAACTATTATAGCAATGACACTGAATGAGGATGATTCACTGCAACTTGACCTCGACACAATGCCCACACCACCAATAGCTTCACAACAATCTTAATTTGGCCACATACTGTGCCCACTCACATACCTTCAGGATTTCAAACTCCATGCAGTGTGATGAGAACCTTATTTCCTGCCTCCAAATGCTGTGCATTATAAGGGGGAAATGGGAGGGCTCTGTGGGAACTCCACAGTATACATTCATGGGTTAGCACCAATGCCAATGCCAGAATGTGCTGTGTTGGCATCCGGTCAACCAGCCTTACAGACATAGCACTCCTACTCATGTCATGGCTAAGGTGCTACTGCATGTGTTGGCTGCGCCGCTAGTGCAGAACAATGCTGACTTCTCTCTCAAACACAACTTTTGGACCCCATGTAGAGTGCCAAAGGGAAGCAGCCATCTGCTGTCATTGTAGTGAGCCTTAGCTACTCTGGCTGCCCTGACCAGGACAGCTCTGCACCCGGGTGGCCATGACTTTGCTCCCCAATCCTGCCCCTGCAGATGGCAGCTTGCAGCCTGTGGGATAGTGTCACCCAGAGAGCGAAAGCCAGCAGCCCTCTTGCTCCTCACACCAGTGCAGCTCCAAGATGCAGCCCCCCCCCCCCTGCCACAGCTATGTTGCATCCATGGAGCAGACATTAGTGGTAGTTCCAGCAGGCTGGTTGGCTGCCGATATCCATCACCAGAGGTTGTCATGGTTAGCCTGCAGCTAAAACAATCATCATTTTCTCTGGTTCTAGACATGGACAGTATGGTGACATGTCTGCCTGGTTTGAGCTTCTGGGCTCGCTCATTTATATGTCTTTTACCTACACTTTTGACATAGTTACTCTGGAGGGGACAAGTGGAGTGCTCTTTAATAATTACAACATCAGCTTTCTTCACCCTGCATTGTCCCCCACATACAGGTCACTAGGCACTGTTGTAACTGCAATGTATGGGTTCTCCACAGCATGTCAGTGCCTTGTGCTACCCAGATTACTCCACACTTTCATGCAGTGCCCACCGGGCCATGCCTTCTCATCTGCGAGCAGTGTCCTAAACTTGCCTTGTAGAATCGTTTGCTAAATATCAATACTGCCTGCACCTGCCATCTGATGTAAAAGTCAGCCCCTTAACTACTACTTTCCAGCCATAGCTGCATGAAATTTACAAGAATTCCCCAAATTTGCACCTGTACTTATTCATGGCACAGCATACTTCATCCCTTCCTAGAAGATTTTTCCTGAATAATTAACATTGTACTCCTACTCAGTTACCTTAACTTTAATAATTTACATATTGAGAACAACCCCTTATTTCACCATACAGGGCTTCCACTCACTCTTTACTGCTACCATGTATCCCTTACCATACCCTTATACACTAATTAAGATGTTAAAACTAATTGCTTCCCTGACCACTGGTAATTGGTGTGTTGGCACATCCACAGCCTGTGACCTCTCGGATCTTGCACAGAAATACAGTATACAAAAGTCTGCTAGAAACAGGCCACAACTGGCGGCCAATACACTCAGCTCTAATACATTGTGCTCCTGTTCTTCCCAGGAGTGGTGTACATAATGTCACATTTGTTCTATTGAAATTCCATCTCGCTGGGACTCTATTAAGCTGTCCAAGGACTGCAAAAGCTGTGGATTGTGTCATTTAAATACATTACATTTTGAACATGTAATACCCTCAGAGATCCTTCTGGCCAGAACAATGTATTCTGTGACAATGTCATTACAGTTGAGACTGTAAGTGTAGCCAGAAGATGCCTCCTTTGTAGCAATTCAATCATTCAGTTTATGGCATGAATATACAGTACAACCAATGTGTAAACACCCTCTGGAAGTATGTTCAGGCTGGTAGAAACTCCTTCCCACAACTCATCTCATTTACTTTCCCCAGAAAAAAAACTTGCTTCACTTGCCTACATACCAGTCCATACTTGGCCACCCAGAGAGATCACAATGTTCCTTTGTAAGTACCTTTCCTACTCTACCCATGACATTACCACATGAGCCTGCCAGTCCTTTCAGACTAGCAATACTTCTCTTATTCTCACCTTCACCCACTTTCTTCTGAGAATGCACAATCCACAAAAAAACAATATCAGTAATAACTACATGAAAAACTAACAGCTCCACAAAGAAAACAATAAATATTCCTTTGGCAATAAGAATACATACTCCCTATATAGTAAAAAGAAGCCACAACAGATTGCAATCGTACAACTAACTTACATGACCTTGACCAATATGGCACATCATGCACCATACATTGCTCACCAGTTCCATGTTCCTTCTTTTTACCCTCATTTCATGGTTGGTTTCTGGCAACTGTACTATCCTCTCTTACCATTCCTTTAAAAGGTTTTATGTGGCTGACGTGTATAACAGACATTTTTGTGGGGAACTGTATCTTCATGCTGGCTGGTGAGGTCATTTTCACAACCTATTATGGTCCTTGGTACTTTGTCAAAAATTTCTTCATTTTACCCTTTGATGTATAGGGATTAGTAACCATTACTCATTGCCCCACATAGTATTGCAGCAATCTGCCCATGCATCTGTTCTGTTATTCCTGGCACTGTAGTGCCTTCTTGTTTGCCTTTGGCACATTTCTCCAAACTTCCCTAATTCTTCTGACAAACTTCCTCATCAACTCACCATCTGGTCCTAATTTAGGAATCAATATGTCAAAGGAAGATAGCAGTTTTGTGGTTTAAATTACCTCAAATGGTGACAAGTCCATTGCAGTATGAACCTTCAATTTATAGGCACAATGCACGTAAAATAAATAGGCTCCCAATCATCATGCCTGGAATGTATGTAACAGCTCAACATCATTTCAATTGTCTTGTGCAATCATTCTATTCTCTCATTGGTCTGCAGATGAGTCAGACTTGTCCATAACTTCCATATACGCAACACACAGCTTAATTGTTTAATTAAATCCGAGATAAAATTCATACCCCGGTCCATAATTATGATCTCAGTCATCCCAAACTTCAGTATCCAGTTGTTTATAAAAGGCTGCATGCACTACAGTACTAGCCCATTCATCTGGCGTTGGTACCATTGCCAAAAACTGAGAAAAATGATCAAAGATTGGGAGAACGTACATATTTCCTGTGGGTGTTTTATTAACTGGCCCGAGGACATCCAACCCTAACATAGAAAATTGACTGCATGCCTCTGGTAACCTTTGCAATGGCACTTCCTGATATGTAGTCAGCCCCCTGCACACATGGCACACAGTCCTTAACATATTGCTCCACATCACACTGCCTGCTCCTCCATCAAAACCATTCTGTCCATTGTATGTCACCCACCATGATCTGACAATATATGGTTGTGAGCTTGCTATGAAACTTCCTTTTGAAAACTGTCTGGAACCACCACAAGTGATCCATTCCTTATCTTTCTACACAACATACCCTCATGCATAACGAAATGTGACTGTGACATAAATGACTGGCACACCTTATCTCTTGCTTATGCCCATTGCCCCTCTTCAATGCCCTTCTCTAGTGCACTTAACACTGCTACCTGTGGCTTAAAGAACCTGCATTTGCATATGATCTCCCTGGCTTATCGATTACCTCATACTAAAATTCACTAAGCTTAAGTGCCCCCGATTAATCTATTAGATGGATCATTCAAACAAATTAACCATTTCAATGAGACATGGTCTATCATGACTTTATCATACAAATAACACTGAAAATATGAATACCATATATGACCTCAACAACTCTTTCGCTGTTGTTGAGTAGTTATGCCTTATTTAATTACCTTGAAGCATAAACTACTGGATGTTCCTGACCATCTACCACCTGTCCCAAAACACAGCTAACTGCCTCATTTGAAGCATCATACTGAAGGATAAAAGGATGAACTCTTTCTTGAAATCTGTGAAAACCAATATTGAATCTGAAATTAACATTTCTGTCAATTTTTGGAATGCCTCCTGACATTCCTGTGACCAATGGAATTTCATCCCCTTCTTCAGTAGCTTATTGAAGGGTCCAGCTGCTTTTGCAAAGTCCTTTAGGAACTGTCTGTAGTAATTACAGATGCCAGTGAATGACTCTACTTGCTTCATTGTTTGTGTTGTCGGATAATTTTGAACTGCATTTGTAAGGTGAGTATTGGTCTGTATGCCACAATCACTAATCATGTGCCCCACATGGTTTACCTGAGTTTGTGCAAAATGGCACTTGTCCAAACTTAATGTGCCAATGTAGTCTACAAAAGACATCCTCCAAATGTCTTACATGCTCTGGTAAATCCTTTGAATAGACAATTATATCATTGAGATAGACCAAACAAGTTTTTTCCTTTAATCTTCACAGTAGCCCATCTAACAACTGCTGAAACATTGCCAGTGTGCTCTGTAGTCCAAGTGGAAAGTTTGTAATGTAAATGTCTTGTTAGGACAGTAAACACTGTTTGCAGCCTATCTTCGAGTGCCACCTCCAATTGATGGTATCCATTCCTGAAGTCCATAGTTGTAAAGAACCAACACTGACCCAGATTATCCAAAATTTCTGTGATGTTTGAAACTGGATAAGATCTGAGGTGGTTCACATGGTTATATATCTATAGCGACAGCAAAGCCTGTGTTTCTGTGTCCTGTCTGCCGATGTCAGGATGACAATATTTGTGCCCCAGAGACTATCACTCAGTTCTATGATCCCATCCCATAGTTGTTGTTCAATAAATTCTTCTACCAACAGTTGCAGTCCCCTGTTGGTATGTGAAGTTGCATCAGTGGGGTTGCCCACTGTTCACACAAAATAAATCACTAAAACTCAAAAACACGTTCTCCATAGCCATCCACTCACTGCCCTTCAAATGACCTACTTTTCCTCATAACACTTGTAACGGAACATATTAAAGGCTTTACTGTACTGAAGTATGCGATACCCTCCAAATTCAACCAGTTTAACGAGTATTTATGATTATAGAAAAGTTATTGTGTATGTTAACAATGATTGCATAACATGTCTGCATAAACAGTCAACCCATTAAATTATACTGAATAACTGACCCACACAAAAGTTTATATCACTTGATCACTGATACAGCAAATGTCATCATGTAAAAACACTAAGTTCATCTTAAATAATTAATATGAAGTACGAAAAATAGTGGCCAACTTTGGTATTTTAGATCTCCTTAAATAAAAATTACCCAGTGAAACCTATTTGTTCACTAGGAGCGGTTTCACTCAGTATTCACGAAATCAATCCTATTTTAGACGAAAACCAATGTAATTCTTAATAATTCATGTTATTTACTTATTTATGCAAATTAGAGAAGTCAATTGACAAACTTCTAAAAAACGGCCTTTTTGTAACAAAGAATTATTCTGTCAAGTCAACAAATCTGTCTGTCATTTTAATAACATGTTAAATTATGTCACTCGATGCAAATTAATAACTTTTCTGCACAAATTATGATAACACATGTACATGTGACTTATAAACTATATCTATTTTTAGTAGTTCTTTGACAATGTTATAAATACAAGCAGCAAGAAGAGTTGGGAGGCAGTTGGAATGTCACTTTGGTAAAGTGTGTTTGTGTGTTATTGTTTGAGGTGGATAAACAATGCAAAGAACATGTAAAGGAAGTACTACTTTATGTTGTGTCATGGTCTTTGGTGGACAGTGGAATTAAGATGGTCACCAGAGTAATAAATATTTGAAGTTTACATATTTGTTGGGTTCGCTCGTACTTTATCATCAAAAGCACATAAAAAACACGGGACCTCATGTTTTTAACACTAGACAACCAGATTTAGAGCCAGCATCAGCATCGAGACACGGCAGCGATCCAGCAAGTAGCAGCGATTACCACAACACAATGTAGTTTAATGGCGCCAACCTAACATCAAGTGTTAACAAGCTCCATAAATGGGAGTGAAATAGTGCGATTATAGCAATTAGCAATATCTACGACTAGGCGACCATTACAAAAGTGGGGGCTCGTCCGGGATCTTTAAGTGCATCAATGATAATAGTGCAGCGATAAATTTCGTATGTGCTTAGCACTCCAAAAAAGTTTATTTGTGCAGTGTGGCAACAGTGAAAATATGTCAAAGAAAAAATTTAAATAAATAAAATAAAGTGTGGTAGTGCGACTACGAAAAACTACCATCACACCGCTCGGAAGATTAACGTCTGGATTATGTCAATGGAATTCATCAATCAAGACTTCAGCTTCGATAAAACCGAATAGATGTGAAGAAAGCCAACAGGAACACCGACCATGACATCATAGCATAGCTACATAAAGCAAGGTATTTTGTTGTTGTTGTTGTCATTTAAAATAACTAATAGTTAACATGTCTCTACCTGAGAGGGATGAGATCGTAGGAAATGTAAAAATTGAACCAGGGGATGGTGAACAATTAAACTTAACAGAGTGGCTAGCAGAGTTTGCAACGCAAATAAGCTCGCAACTTAAACAATCAAGTGAACAAGTAAGTTTGAAACTTAAAGAAAACCCAGATAGACTGGATAAGTTAAGTTTGAATTTTGATCTATTAAGTACTCATCTCAATGAGAAGTGTGAGGAAATTAAAACAACCCTCAGTAAGAACACTAGAGAACAGTTGATACACTTCAGAAAAGAATTTCAAGTTAAAGTTGAAAGTTTAAATGAAAACATACAAGCGAACACAGACAGCATTGCTGTCATCTACAACAGAGTAGATACTGAAGTTGAAAGATTAGATCAGAGAATAGACAAAACATCAGAAAACCTTAAACAAGAATACAACCTGTATACCACCAATGTAGATACAAAAGTAGAAAATATACACACGAAATATACACAATTGGAGGACGCATTGATGTCCAAACAAACAATTTACAATCAAAATACAATGTATGGGCACATCCAAGTGAAATGCTTTCCTGGTGAAAATCTGCACCCTATTGACTTTATTCACCAATGTAAGGATATGTTTGTTGTAGGAATGTCAGATAACATAAAAATTAAGTTAGTAAAACGGTTTCTAGAAGGGGAGGCCCTATCCTGGGAAAATGAGAATAATGATTCTTGGAATACTTTTGAAGAGTTTGAAGCTAAATTTATTTGCAAATTTTGGTCACAATCCATACAAGCCAGATTAAAGTCAGAATTTCTAAATGGACCAGTGTATAGAGGGAAAGTAGGGGGAATGCAAAAATTTTGATGACACAAATTGATGTTTTAAAAAGAAGGTTACCAGAGAGACTGCAGTGGGAATTGGTCCATGGACCAGACGATTCAATGGAAGAGTTCCTGAAATTTGTAGATAGATTAGATAGGGCCTTGGAAAGAGAAAATAACCAAAGTTTTGGCTCTGGCAACAACCAATATGGGGGGTGGAACAGGAATGTAAATAGAGATTATTATGGGAGGAGAGACTTTGAAAATTCTGGAAATATGCTCCAAATAGGAAAGATAGGAGATATGAAAATGATTTCAGAAACAATACACAGGAGGGAGGATGGAGGAGAGATAACAGGAATGATAGAAATAGGTATTGGGGAAGAGAACAAGATAGAAGGGGGTTTGTTGAAGCTAGTGAACAAAACGACAACTACAAACGGACAGACTGAGGGAACCAGCCGGGAAACGGTGAACAGTCCCACTAGATGTCCGTAGTTTTGGGGCTAGACAATATTATGACAGGACAACACATAACCGGAACTGGAAAAGGAGAGGATGCAATGTAAAGAGTAAGTACCATGAAAATACTGATGTTGTTAGAATGAATAAATTAGAATTTAATAAAAGGTTTTGGGATACTATGAGTAAAAGTGATACAGTTAATAAAAACAGTGTACAAGCACAGGTGGTTAGTGAAAGTGCAGAAGTTGAAGGTATTGCAGAGTTCCATAGTTGGGCTGAAAAAGATACTGGTGTTAATAACAAGTCAGACATACCACAAATAGAATCTATTTTGGGGGGTTTATTTGATAAGAAGGGGGATGACGAAGTGTTTAATGGAGCCAAAGAGTCAATTGCTGAGATTCAGATACATAGGGGGGAAACTGAAGATGGGGTTGTTGTGGAGGAGGAGGAAGAAGTAATAGAGGGACATTTAAATAATGATCCTAAATTGAGTGATGTTATTGATGAGAGTGTGGAGGAAGAAATAAAAGTATTTGTAGAATTGAAAAGTGATTATGTGGTAAAGGTAAGTGATGTGACAAACATGGGTAATAATGAGGTTAATTTAAGTGAAATGCAGACTAGGGAATGTGTATCTGAGGACAAGCTATTGCCAATTGGGAACTATGAAACACTAATCTATGAGAATGGTAATAATAATATTAAAGAAAATATAAAGGGATGGAATGTAAATGTGTGTTTTCAAGAAAAAGAGGAAAAGTTTTTAGAAGTTTTGTGGAACAACTATGGAAACTGTATAAACAAAGATGCCTTTTGGAAAGAATTAGCAAAGGTAAGTGCAACCTTGTATCCTACATGGTGGACAAGAATCCCTAGTGGACTTTATAAAAAATGGGGTGAAAACAGTAGTTTGTTAAGTGACAACACAGTGTTAAGAGGAACAGATGAAAACAAAGGTTTATGTTTAAATGTCAATGCTTTGCAAACAGAGAGGGATGTGTCTAAGTGTAGGAAAGAGACATTAGACTTAGGAACTAAAGAAATTGAAAATGATCTATTGTTTGAAAATACTGAAATAGACAAAGATGTTGAGCTAGGTTGTCCATATGTTAAATTAATCATTGACAAGTGGGAAGGTAGAGTGTTAGTAGACACAGGAAGTCCTGTTTCTGCCATCGCTTCTAGACTTAGAGATAAGCTCAGTAATTGTCAACATTTTCCTGAGATGCCAGTTGTTGGATTAAAAGGGAAAGGAAAAGCTACACAGTTAAAACCAAGGGACCTTGTACTCGTCAAGACACAAGAAAAATCAAAATTATTGTCAGCCGAACTTAAAAAGTTTTTTGATATTTACATTGGTCCATTTGAAATAAAAGAAAGCCCACATCCTAATGCATATAGACTTATCTTTCCCAGATCAAGACGGTTATTTGGATTAAGAAACATCACTGAATTGAAACCATATAAACATGATTAAGCACATTTCCCTGTTTGAATACAGTTACTTACCCATTTCCCATAAAGCATGTTATCAGTAAAGATTTTTACTGGGTGTGTCAAATAGCAACTACCACTCATCCTACAGACCCTGGAAAAGTTAGAGATCTCTGAGACAATGTTTTTATATTTTTATTGTCACTATTGAATATTAAATTTTGACACATCTTCTTTACTTGCAATGGGCAAGTTTAACCATGCACCCAAAGAGGTGACAAACATTTATTACTTTCTGTTTGTATTGTTGAATATGGGACATACTTGCACCAAATAAAAGACAATGTAAAAATTGTTGTGCAAGACCCATCATTTTGTTACTATTGTGTTCTTAAGCATAAGATTTGTGTACAATTTTCTACAGCTAATCAGATGTTCACCAAGTTTGATGTTTGTGTTATGTTGTGACCAATTTAAGTGTCCAATTTTAGTATTAATATGTTCTAGTACTGTCTTGACTATGTGTCGCAATGGGAGACAATATTTAAAAAAACTCTTCTTTTTTTTCAAATGCATATTATATTCATACGTGTGACTTCTCTAGTGTTTGTGTTTATATATCATGTCCATACTTATAATTATGTTCTTTGTTTTCATTTCTTTTATGTGGCTCAAAAAGAGCAGACAATTGCAATATTTTCCTATGGACATATGACCTGTCCATCTATGTAATATATTTATGTTGCTTCTATTATCTTGATTAATCTGTCTCAATGAGAACTGACTTTGAAATAATTTACATATATTTTTTATATATCTTAAAATCGTATGTGATATATTTGTGTCTGTTTTTGATCATTTTCCGTGTGGCTCACTGGGAGCAAAGATTAACATTTTTTTTTTTTTACTTTCATATATTACTAAATATTTTTATTATGCTGTCATACTGAGAGCCATAACACAAAGTGAATTTGAAACAACGCAACTAAAATATTTAACCATTTGACACATTTTTCCTAGTCAGCTAATATCATTATCGTTCTGTAAATGATATTACCCGAGGGGGCTATTGTAACGGAACATATTAAAGGCTTTACTGTACCGAAGTATGCGATACCCTCCAAATTCAACCAGTTTAATGAGTATTTATGATTATAGAAAAGTTATTGTGTATGTTAACAATGATTGCATAACATGTTTGCACAAACAGTCAACCCATTAAATTATACTGAATAACTGACCCACACAAAAGTTTATATCACTTGATCACTGATACAGCAAATGTCATCATGTAAAAACACTAAGTTCATCTTAAATAATTAATATGAAGTACGAAAAATAGTGGCCAACTTTGGTATTTTAGATCTCCTTAAATAAAAATTACCCAGTGAAACCTATTTGTTCACTAGGAGCGGTTTCACTCAGTATTCACGAAATCAATCCTATTTTAGACGAAAACCAATGTAATTCTTAATAATTCATGTTATTTACTTATTTATGCAAATTAGAGAAGTCAATTGACAAACTTCTAAAAAAACGGCCTTTTTGTAACAAAGAATTATTCTGTCAAGTCAACAAATCTGTCTGTCATTTTCATAACATGTTAAATTATGTCACTCGATGCAAATTAATAACTTTTCTGCACAAATTATGATAACACATGTACATGTGACTTATAAACTATATCTATTTTTAGTAGTTCTTTGACAATGTTATAAATACAAGCAGCAAGAAGAGTTGGGAGGCAGTTGGAATGTCACTTTGGTAAAGTGTGTTTGTGTGTTATTGTTTGAGGTGGATAAACAATGCAAAGAACATGTAAAGGAAGTACTACTTTGTGTTGTGTCATGGTCTTTGGTGGACAGTGGAATTAAGATGGCCACCAGAGTAATAAATATTTGAAGTTTACATATTTGTTGGGTTCGCTCGTACTTTATCATCAAAAGCACATAAAAAACACGGGACCTCATGTTTTTAACCCTAGACAACCAGATTTAGAGCCAGCATCAGCATCGAGACACGGCAGCGATCCAGCAAGTAGCAGCGATTACCACAACACAATGCAGTTTAATGGCGCCAACCTAACATCAAGTGCTAACAAGCTCCGTAAATGGGAGTGAAATAGTGCGATTATAGCAATTAGCAATATCTATGACTAGGCGACCATTACACACTGCTGTATCAATGATTTGCTTGTGGCTTTCCTCTAGGTTCAACTTACTAAAAATACTCATCTTCCAAGACTTCCAGAGTGGCTATTATTGCTCAGTGTCACCTCCCCTCTGTCAAAGATATCCACATTAACCAGAGTCATCTGTTCCCTATTAATGTCACTCACATGCACTGAATCTTGTGGATAAAACAACATGAAATATCCAATTCTTCCTTGCTTAAGAGCAGTTCAACCACATAAAATGTTTCCTTCAGCTAATTGGTATCCACTGAAACCCACACTACCTTTCCCATACCTGCAGGTACTTTATCCAGCTGAATGATGTTTACTGAAAATGTATGCAGTTTAGTTGGTCTCACCCCCATGACAGGTGAACCTTGTGCAATTTTCTCAGTGCATATGTTTCCCCCAGCAGAAACAAAGTCCTACTGAGTTCTACTGAATGTTGCAAAAGACCAGTCTTAGCATGGGGTTTCTTGAGAAAGACTAGCCTGAGAAACACTGAATAACCTGCACCTATGCATGGTAACACTTCCACACATTCACTGAACCTAGTTTTTCTGATCATAAAATCCAGTACTGCTGTATCCAATGATTCCACCCTACTACCACCCACCCCACAATACCCATCCTGTGGTGGTCCCAGTCTCCCCTTTCCCACATGGTCTAGACTGAAAATGTAGACATTGACACCTGTGTCCACCAAAAAACTCTGTTTCCTGCCACCCACTAAGCCCACTAAACTGCATTCCATCTGTGCACTAACTTGTGCTGTGTTATGGTCTATTGGGACTGCCTTCCAACAGTTGACACAATCCCCATTTGTGTTTAATGGCTGCTTCCCTTCCCGATGCCTCCATCCTTCCTACCTCTACGCTCAAATGCCCCGTGGCCCAGTATGCCACACTCATAGCACCCTGGTTACTTACACTTACCCCTCCTGACCATATCTGTAACACTTGAACAGCAAACATGCAGTGGTCCATTCTCTGATTTGTAGCCATATCCACCTCCTCTATAAGTGTTGCGTTCTAAGAGCTGATCCTAAGTCCTCCGGGTTCTCCATCCATGCCTTCCATGACATTCTACATCTAAGTGATTACTCTGCTATTCACAATAGAGTGCCTAGTAGAGGATTCAATGAACCACCTTCAAGCTGTCTCTCTTCCGTTCCACTTTCAAACAGTGCATGGGTAAAATGAGCACTTAAATTTTTCTGTGCGAACCCTGATTTCTCTTCTTTTATCACGATGATCATCACATAGGTGCCAACAGAATGTTGTTACAATTGGAGGAGAAAACTGGTGGTTGAAATTTCATGAGAAGATCCATTCACAACAAAAAACTCCTTTGTTTTAATGATTGCCACTCCAATTCATGTATCATGTCTGTTGCACTATCTCCCCTATTTCTCGATAATACAGAACGTGCCGCCCTTCTTTGTACTTTTTCAGTGTCATCCATCAGTCCCACATGATGCAGATGCCACACCGCACAGCAGTACTACAGAACAGGATGGACAAGTGTGGTGTAAGCAGTCTCTTTAGTTGACCCATTGCACCTTCAAAAGTGTTCTGCTAATGAATCACAGTCTTTGGTTTGCTCTACCCACAACATTATCTATGTGATCATTCCAATTTAGGTTATTTGTAATTGTAATTCCTAGGTATTTGGTTGAATTTACAGCCTTTAGATTTGTGTGACTTATTGCATAATCGAAATTTAGTGGATTTCATTTAGTACTTATGTGAATAACTTCACACTTTTCTTTACTCAGGGTCAACTGCCACTTTTTGCACCATACAGATATCTTATCTAAAGCACTTTGCATTTCATTTTGGCCATCTGATGACTTTACAGGACAGTAAATGACAGCATCATCTGCAAACAGTCTAAGATGGCTACTCAGATTGCCTCCTATGTTGTTAATATAGATCAGGAACAATAGAGGGCCTATAACACTTCCTTGGGGAACACCGGATATTACTCTTGTTTTACTCGATGACTTTTTATTGCTATGAACTGTGACCTTTCTGACAGGAAATCATGAATCCAATCACACAACTGAGGTGATATTCCATAGGCACGCAGTTTGGTTAGAAGACGCCTATTTTCTACCTTCTGTGGTGATACCCTATTGGCTTCTGCATTCTGGTTCTGTACATATGTCTTTGCATTTAGCTCATAGATTCTATCTGAGAACACATCCACAGACTCACTGCACTGCATAGACAATATACTCAAATTCTCCCAAAAACTCATGCACTGTTCTGCTTTTGGTACTGCAGGCATAATCGAGTGGTCCACTCCTGGAACATATGTGCTCTTTTCAATGGTAGACAACATATGCTTTGGTGTCCCCTGCCAAAAGATATTAGCAACATACAGAGTTACTTCATTTGACCACCCATGTGCTTCCACAGTGTCCCTAACATCCTTAATGAAAATTGTCACATCCTCAGTTTTCTTGCCTGAGAAGGGATTAATCAGTGCAACTACTGCTGAGTCATACAAAACAGAAGGCACTCTCAATCCAGCCTTACTTTCCCATGACTCTGATTGCAACTGATCATGACTCTCTTTATGAGCCTCTAATTCCTGATTAAGTTTGAAATATCTCTGGTTCACGCTCTCAAACTGCTATGTTAATGCTTGCACTCGCTGAGTTAAGGCAGAAACTGCATCTGAGGTAGTAGCACATGTTTCCACTATTTTGCATACTCTACCCCCACCTCCCCCTTCCCTGTCCCAATCCCCGAGAACTGAGGACCTTGCTGTTAGTGGGAAGGCTTGCATGCCTCAGCAATACAGATTGCCGTACCATAGGTGCAACCACAATGGAGGGGTATCTGTTGAGAGGCCAGACAAACATGTGGTACCCAAAGAGGGGCAGCAGTCTTTTCAGTAGTTGCAAGGGCAACAGTCTGGATGACTGACTGATCTGGCCTTGTAACAGTAACCCAAACAGCCTTACTGTGCAGGTACTGTGAATGGCTGAAAGCAAGGGGAAACTACAGCTGTAATTTTTCCCAAGGGCACGCAGCTTTACTGTATGGTTCAATGATGATGGCGTCTTCTTGGGTAAAATATTTCGGAGGTAAAATAGACCTCCATTCGGATCTCCAGGCAGGTCTACTCAGGAGGACATCATTATCTGGAGACAATCTGAATATTGAGATTTATGACAAAAGATAACTGAGACGAAATTGTATGATTAAAAGGGAAATATACATATATATTGCTCCTTCATACAAAAGGTGTGTATTTGACATTTGAGAATTAATGATATTCATCGATATATTGCGTAGTTGTTAATCAGAAAGGAACTTCTGAAAGACTGGATATGAACCTGCATTTAATAATCCAAGAGCTCCATCACTTCTTCGGAAGGTTAAACTTCATCAAAGCCAAATATCCGCTTGATCTGAGGTTTCCCGACTGATTATACAATGCTCCCAAAATTACGAGGTATTTTATTTGCACAGATTAGCAGACTGCCGCAAAGCACGAGCCTCCAGAGAAGAAGAATCATCGCCTGATCTCACTCTAACAAGCAAAATTTCTGAATCATTTTGAGTGATTGAGCTATCACTGTGTTTCATATCATGAATGATTGATTGCTCAAAAAAATTGAGAACTACATAATTACATAGATAGGAGGAAAAACTACAAAGGAACAAGACTTCTGGTCAGGTGAATACAGGGCTATAAATACAAAATCAAATAGGAGACTGCAGGAGTAGGTTTAGTAATGAATAAAAAAATAGAAGTGTCATTAAGCTACTATGAACAGTATAGTGTGTGCATTATTGTAGCCAAGATAGACATGAATCCCATGCCTACCACAGCAGTACAAGTTTATATGCCAACTAGCTCTGCAGATGATAAAAAGATTGAAGAAATTTGTGATGAGATAAAAGAAATTATTTAGATAGTGAAGGGAGACGAAAATTTAATAGTCATGAGGGCCTGGAATTCGATAGTAGGAAAAGGAAGAGAAGGAAAAGTAGTGGGTGAATGTGGAATAGGGGTAAGGAATGAAAGAGGAAGCCACCTGGTAGAATTTTACACAGACCAAACTTAATCATAGCTACTAGTGGTGTAACAGAAGTAACAAAATACTTCAATGATCAGGGACACAAGGTGAATGTCACCAAATCTCAACTACTGACATTTAAAACAGGCAGTTCTCATCACAACAATATGAATAGTGTGTGTAATATCTTTGCAACAGAAAATGGTAACTGTAAATTCCTGGGTGTATATGTTGATGAAAATCTGCAGTGGACTTACCACACTAATTTCGTATGCGGAAAAGTCAGTAGTGCCATATATCTCCTCAGCCCTCGCAAAGATACTTCCTAGCCAAGCACTTAAATTAGTATATTATGGAACACTATACCCCTTTCTCAATTGCGGAATTGAACTATGGGGCTGTGCAGCTGATGTACATTTAAAAAGAATACTACTACTACAGAAAAGAGCGATAAGACTTATACATGGGATGGGACATATAGAGATTCATGTCGTGAAGTGTTTGTGCAGCACAAATATCTGCCAATATATTCCCTGTACATCTTCAAAATAGTTGTATTTTTTATAAGTCAACCAACAGGAGCTGTCAAGGGCAGTGATGTACACGATCACAACACTAGAACAAAGTGTAACTATTTCCGTAACAGAACAACGTTATAAATGACTGATGTTGTTGTCGTGGTCTTCAGTCCTGAGACTGGTTTGATGCAGCTCTCCGTGCTACTCTATCCTGTGCAAGCTTCTTCGTCTCCCAGTACCTACTGCAACCTACATCCTTCTGAATCTGCTTAGTGTATCCATCTCTTGGTCTCCCCCTACGATTTTTACCCTCCACCCTGCCCTCCAATACTAAATTGGTGATCCCTTGATGCCTCAGAACATGTCCTACCAACCGATCCCTTCTTCTGGTCAAGTTGTGCCACAAACTTCTTTTCTCCCCAATCCTATTCAATACTTCCTCATTAGTTATGTGATCTACCCATCTAATTTTCAGCATTCTTCTGTAGCACCACATTTCGAAAGCTTCTATTCTCTTCTTGTCCAAACTATTTACCGTCCATGTTTCACTTTCATACATGGCTACACTCCACACAAATACTTTCAGAAATGACTTCCTGACACTTAAATCTATACTCAATGTTAACAAATTTCTCTTCTTCAGAAATGCTTTCCTGGCCATTGCCAGTCTACATTTTATATCCTCTCTACTTTGACCATCATCAGTTACTTTGCTCCCCAAATAGCAAAACTCCTTTACTACTTTAAGTGTTTCATTTCCTAATCTAATTCCCTCTACATCACCCGACTTAATCTGACTACATTCCATTATCCTCATTTTGCTTTTGTTGATGTTCATCTTACATCCTCCCTTCAAGAGACCATCCATTCCGTTCAACTGCTCTTCCAAGTCCTTTGCTGTCTCTGACAGAATTACAATGTCATCAGCGAACCTCAAAGTTTTTATTTCTTCTCCATGGATTTTAATACCTACTAAGAATTTTTCTTTTGTTTCCTTTACTGCTTGCTCAATATACAGATTGAATAACATCGGGGAGAGGCTACAAACCTGTCTTACTCCCTTTCCAACCACTGCTTCCCTTTCATGTCCCTCGACTCTTATAACTGCCATCTGGTTTCTGTACAAATTGTAAATAGCCTTTCGCTCCCTGTATTTTACCCCTGCCACCTTTAGAATTTGAAAGAGAGTATTCCAGTCAACTTTGTCAAAAGCTTTCTCTAAGTCTACAAATTCAAGAAACGTAGGTTTGTCTTTCCTTAATCTTTCTTCTAAGATAAGTGGTAAGGTCAGTATTGCCTCACGTGTTCCAGTATTTCTACGGAATCCAAACTGATCTTCCCCAAGGTTGGCTTCTACTAGTTTTTCCATTCGTCTGTAAAGAATTCGTGTTAGTATTTGGCAGCTGTGGCTTATTAAACTGATTGTTCGGTAATTTTCACATCTGTCAACACCTGCTTTCTTTGGGATTGGAATTATTATATTCTTCTTGAAGTCTGAGGGTATTTCGCCTGTTTCATACATCTTGCTCACCAGATGGTAGAGTTTTGTCAGGACTGGCTCTCCCAAGGCCGTCAGTAGTTCCAATGGAATGTTGTCTACTCTTCATGCAGTATCGTATCTCCCATTTCATCTTCATCTACATCCTCTTCCATTTCCATTATATTGTCCTCAAGTACATTGCCCTTGTATAGACCCTCTATATACTCCTTCCACCTTTCTGCTTTCCCTTCTTTGTTTAGAACTGGGTTTCCATCTGAGCTCTTGATGTTCATACAAGTGGTTCTCTTATCTCCAAAGGTCTCTTCAGTTTTCCTGTAGGCAGTATCTATCTTACCCCTAGTGAGACAAGCCTCTACATCCTTACATTTGTCCTCTAGCCATCCCTGCTTAGCCATTTTGGACTTTCTGTCGATCTCATTTTTGAGACGTTTGTATTCCTTTTTGCCTGCTTCATTTACTCCTTTTTTATATTTTCTCCTTTCATCAATCAAATTCAATATTTCTTCTGTTACCCAAGGATTTCTACTAGCCCTCGTCTTTTTACCTACTTGATCCTCTGCTGCCTTCACTACTTTATCCCTCAAAGCTACCCATTCTTCTTCTACTGTATTTCTTTCCCTTATTCCTGTCAATTGTTCCCTTATGCTCTCCCTGAAACTCTGTACAACCTCTGGTTCTTTCAGTTTATCCAGGTCCCATCTCCTTAAATTCCCACCTTTTTGCAGTTTCTTCAGTTTTAATCTACAGGTCATAACCAATATATTGTGGTCAGAGTCCACATCTGCCCCTGGAAATGTCTTACAATTTATAACCTGGTTCCTAAATCTCTGTCTTACCATTATATAATCTATCTGATACCTTTTAGTATCTCCAGGGTTCTTCCATGTATACAACCTTCTATCATGATTCTTAAACCAAGTGTTAGCTATGATTAAGTTGTGCTCTGTGCAAAATTCTACCAGGCGGCTTCCTCTTTCGTTTCTTAGCCCCAATCCATATTCACCTACTACGTTTCCTTCTCTCCGTTTACCTACACTCAAATTCCAGTCACCCATGACTATTAAATGTTCGTCTCCCTTCACTATCTGAATAATTTCTTTTATTTCATCTTACATTTCTTCAGTTTCTTCGTTATCTGCAAGCTAGTTGGCATATACACTTGTACTACTGTAGTAGGTGTGGGCTTTGTATCTATCTTGGCCACAATAATGCGTTCACTATGCTGTTTGTAGTAGCTTACCCACATTCCTATTTTCCTATTCATTATTAAACCCACTCCTGCATTACCCCTATTTGACTTTGAGTTTATAACCCTGTAGTCACCTGACTAGAAGTCTTGTTCCTCCTGCCACCGAACTTCACTAATTCCCACTATATCTAACTTTAACCTATCCATTTCCCTTTTTAAATTTTCTAACCTACCTGCCCGATTAAGGGATCTGACATTCCACGCTCTGATCCGTAGAGCGCCGGTTTTCTTTCTCCTGATAACGACATCCTCTTGAGTAGTCGCTGCCCGGAGATCCGAATGGGGGACTATTTTACCTCCGGAATATTTTACCCAAGAGGACGCCATCATCATTTAATCATACAGTAAAGCTGCATGCTGTCGGGAAAAATTACGGGCCGGCCGAAGTGGCCGTGCGGTTAAAGGCGCTGCAGTCTGGAACCGCAAGACCGCTACGGTCGCAGGTTCGAATCCTGCCTCGGGCATGGACGTTTGTGATGTCCTTAGGTTAGTTAGGTTTAACTAGTTCTAAGTTCTAGGGGACTAATGACCTCGGCAGTTGAGTCCCATAGTGCTCAGAGCCATTTGAAAAATTACGGCCGTAGTTTCCCCTTGCTTTCAGCCGTTCGCAGTACCAGCACAGCAAGGCCGTTTTGGTTATTGTTACAAGGCCAGATCAGTCAATCATCCAGACTGTTGCCCTTGCAACTACTGAAAAGGCTGCTGCCCATCTTCAGGAACCACACGTTTGTCTGGCCTCTCAACAGATACCCCTCCGTTGGGTTGCACCTACGGTACGGCTATCTGTATCGCTGAGGCATGCAAGCCTCCCCACCAATGGGCGGGGGGGGGGGGGGGGGGGGGGGGGGGAGGAAAATGACTGATAGAAGTCCATATATCAGTGGTTTGATTTGGCATAACAAGCTACCAAACTCTCTATGAACATGCACGGGAAATGTTCTTAAAACAAAATTAAAATCTTTTCTAATAGAAAAATGTTTATATTCTATCAATGAATTTAAAGATAGTGATTGTAACATGAGGCATTAGCATATCAGTTCTAATGTGATAAATGTAAAACATAGACATAAGAAGCAACAGCTACAGAATATAGTGTATTTTATAAGTATAAATATAACCATAGTATTAAATCTGACGTTTGCAAAAGCCATCATTACGATGGCTCCACGCAAAGAAAATGTAAATAAATAAACACTTGGTTTAAGAATCATGAAAGAAGACTGTACACATGGAAGAGGCCTGGAGACACTGGAAGGTTTCAAATAGATTATGTAATGGTAAGAAAGAGATTTAGGAACAAGGTTTTAAATTGAAAGACATTTCTGGGGGCATATGTGGACTCTGGCCATAATCTATTGGTTATGAACTGTAGATTAAAACTGAAGAAACTGCAAAAAGGTGGGAATTTAAGGAGATGGGATCTGGATAAACTGAAAGAACCAGATTGTTGTAGACAATTTCAGAGAGAGCATTAGGGAATGATTGACAAGAACAGGGGAAAGAAATACAATAGAAGATGAAGGGATAGCTTTGAGAGATGAAATAGTAAAGGCAGCAGAGGATCAAGTAGGTAAAAAGACAAGGGCTAGTAGAAATCTTTGGGTAACAGAAGAGATATTGAATTTAATTGATGAAAGAAAAAAATATAAAAATGCATTAAATGAAACGAGTAAAAAGGAATACAAATGTCTCAAAGATGATTTCGATAGAAAGTGCAAAATGGGTAAGCAGGGATGGCTAGAGGACCAATGTAAGGATGTAGAGGCATATATTGCATGGGGTAAGATAGATACTGACTACAGGAAAATTAAAGAGACCTTTGGACAAAAGAGAACCACCTGTATGAATATCAAGAGCTCAGTTGCAAAACCAGTTCTAAGCAAAGAAGGGAAGGCAGAAAGGTGGATGGAGTATACAGAGGGTCTATGCAAGGGTGATGAACTTGAGGGCAATATTATGGAAATGGAAGAGGACATAGATGAAGATAAAATGGAGGATACGATACTGGGTGAAGAGTTTGACAGAGCACTGAAAGACCTAAATTGAAACAAGGCCCTGGGAGCAGACAACATACCATTAGAAGTGCTGATAGCCTTGGGAGAGCCAGCTCTGACAAAACCCTTCCATCTGGTGTCCAAGATGTATGAGACATGCAAAATATCCTCAGACTTCAAGAAGAATCTAATAATTCCAATCCAAAAGAAAGCAGGTGTTGGCCTGCCCAGCTAGCCATGCAGTCCAATACGCTGCTTCCTGAGCAGGAAGGTGTGCCAGTCCCTGGCATGAATCTGCCCAGCAAATTAGTGTCAGGGTCCAGTGTGCCAGCCAGCATTTGGGTGGTTTTTAAGGCAGTTTTCCATCTGCCTTGATGAATGAAGGCTGGTTCCCCTTATTCCACCTCAGTTACACTATGTTGCCAATTGCTGCACAAACACTGTCTCCACATACATGTACACCATCATTACTACCACCCAAACATTTGGGGTTACACTCATCTGGCACAAGATGTTCCCTGGGTGAGGGGTGGTCCACTGGGCACCAAACCAAACAATAACTCTGGGTTTGGTGTGGGGCGGCGGTGGGGTGGTTGGACGACTGTGGCCTGTTGTGGGGTTGTGAACCACTGAGGGCTATGGTGGGACAAATCTTCACCATCATTTCTAGGTTCCAGTTTCAATACATAATACACAAGCAGGTGTTAACAGGTGTGAAAATTATCGAAATGTCAGTTTAATAAGTCACGGCTGCAAAATACTGACATGAAATTTCTTTACAGATGAATGGAAAAACTGGATAGAAATGTTGGAACACATGAGGCAATACTGACCCTATGACTTATCTTAGAAGATAGATTAAGGGAAGATAAACCTACATTTCTAGCATATGTAGACTTAGAGAAAGCTTTTGACAATGTTAACTGGAATACTCTCTTTCAAATTCTGAAGGTGGCAGGGGTCAAATACAGGGAGCAAAAGGCAATTTATTATTTGTACAGAAACCATATGGCAGTTATAAGAGTCGAGGGGTATGAAAGGGAAGCAGTAGTTGGGAAAGGAGTGAGACGGGGATGTAGCATATCCCAGATGTTATTCAATCTGTATATTGAGCAAGCAGTAAAGGAAACAAAAGAAAAATTTGGAGTAGGACTTAAAATACATGGAGGTAGAATAGAAGCTTTCAAAATGTGGTGCTACAGAAGAATGCTGAAGATTAGATGGGTAGATCACATAACTAATGAGGAGGTATTGACTAGAATTGGGGAGAAGAGGAATTTGTTGCACAACTTG
Organism: Schistocerca cancellata; assembly: GCF_023864275.1. Lineage (NCBI taxonomy): Eukaryota > Metazoa > Arthropoda > Insecta > Orthoptera > Acrididae > Schistocerca > Schistocerca cancellata. Next base: position 827,275,320 of record NC_064626.1, read on the forward strand.
ACAAGAAAAAGGGATTGGTTGGTAGGACATGTTCTGAAGCATCAAGGGATCACCAATTTAATATTGTAGGGCAGTGTGTAGGGTAAAAATTGTAGAGGGAGACCTAGAGATGAATACACTAAGCAGATTCAGAAGGATGTAGGTTGCAGTAGGTACTTGGAGATGAAGAAGATTACACAGGATAGAGTGACATGCAGAAGTGCATCAAACCAGTCTCTGGACTGAAGATTACAACAACAACAATAACAACAACAACCCCACCTTAATTCTGCTGATTTATTAAAAAAAAAAAGAAAAAACACAAACTCCCATTCAATCCTACCAAAAAATGTAATCACAAATTACTTCATCTGGTGAATCATCACCAATCCATCCTAAGTGCAACTACTAGACAGATGACCAGTAAGCCTACATACAGAACAAACAGCTGCTACAGCTCTGGTACATGGCAACTCATTCCCAGACAAATTGCAGAATGAACGCCTTACTGGCACAAAATTATCATGTCCTTCAGTACCTCTAAACAAAGATAAGTCCATGTGTTCCTGTGGCTTCACAAAAGTAGCTGTAAGTATCATGTACCCTACCTCACACAACTAACTCTGACAATGAGAGCAGACATAAAAAATAATGTAAATAAAACTTAGACTCACCACACCACATTGTGCTGAGTTGGTACCTACATCAAGTGCCTGACTCATCATTCACCAAACCCAAGTCTCTCACCAAACTATAGTGTTGGACATGGGCAAACACTTTCTGACACAATATATTGTGTTGGAGAGCATAACAACCACTTCCTGATACCAAATTGTTACCACCCCCTCAGCTTAGGAGTTTTAATATGTCAGAATGACCAATTGGCTGGCTTGGGAGAGAGGCGTGGCTCACATTGAAGTGTTTAGAGGAACATAGGCAAGTGGGTCAATGACTTTTTTGTGTCAAAGGTACACAGCTGACCTTTCACTGATCCCAAGTGCGCATGCAGCATGCATGCATAGGTCAGTGCCAGTGCCAATGCTGGCATCTGCTGTGTTGGCATCCAGTTGCCCAGCCTTGCAGACTAGCTCTCCTACTCATGCCATAGCTAAGTGGTCACTGTGTGTGTTGCCTGTGCCAGTAGCTTGGGACTCAATTGACTTCTCCCTCAGGCACAATTTTTGGACCTCCTGTAGAGTGTCAAAGGGAAACAGCTGTCTGCCATCATTGTAGTGAGCCTTAGCAGCTCCAGCCATCCTGAGCTGGGTGGCTGGGTCAGAGAGTGCAGGCAACTCTGCATCCACGAGGCCATGAGTTCATGCCCTGTCCCTGTCCCTGCAGACAGCAGCTCACAGTCTGTGGATGAGCTTACCCAAAGAGTGGAAGCCAGCAGCCCTCTTGCTCCTCACACTGGTGCATGTCCAAGGTGTCCCCCCCCCCACAACTATGCCATGCCTTCTTGCCTGCGAGCAATGTAGTAAACTTGTATCATAAGATTATTTGCTAAATATAAATATCAACATTGCCTGTGTCTACCATCTGATGTGACAGTCAGTCCCTTAACTACTACCTTCCAGCCATAGCTGTGTGAAATTTACAAGAACTCCACAAATCCACAGCTGTACTTATTTTTGGCACAGCAGTAGTCTATGATTTCAAGTAAATCAGATGTGTTCTTTCACTGTGTAATATTTGTGAAGATAAAGTGTTGTTATTTTGCTGCACAATGTTGTTTCTCTATTATATTGTCATCTATACTGTACAGGACTACAAGCATTTACCAGCCTGATGAAGGATGACAGTCATCATAAAAAGTTTATTTAAGGAATGAATTTGTATAGCCTGCTTTTCAAATGAGTGTTTTGTTTATCAGAATGAATTCTGGAATGCTACTTACCATAAAGAAGACATGTCAAGTTGCAGACAGGTACAATTAAAACACACTCACTAATGCTTTCAGCCACAGCCTTCATCGGTATAGAGACAGACACACACAAAAACACACAGACAGACACACACACACACACACACACACACACACACACACACACACACACACACACACACAAAAGCAAGCGCACAGATGACCACCAACTCCTGCATCTTGGGCCAGAATGCAACATCATGTGGGATGCAAGCATCAATCTGGAGGGGGGGGTGAGGGGCAGGTGTGAAGGGGAAGGGGAAGGGGAAGGGGAAGGGGAAGGGGAAGGGGAAGGGATGGTAGTGTCCAGTTGAGAAGAGAGATTAATGCTGTCTGATGGAGTGTTCAGGGACTAGACTTCCGACAGGTGAAGTGCCAGGCTATATGGGAGGGACTTTTCAGTATGAAAGGGCTACTAAGGGATGGCGTATTTGCAGTGACAAAAACTCCCTTGCTCAGTATGCTGAGAGTCTCACCAAGGCCTTCACAGGAAGGCACTATCCTCCAGACCTAGTCCACAAGAAGATCTCCCATGCCATTTCCCCTCACAACCAGAATCCTCCCACCACCCCCAAAGACCAGCCACAAAGGAATGTCCTCTTTGTCACCCAGTACCGACCTGAACTGGAACAACTAAACCACATCCTTTGACAGGGCTTTGATTACCTATCATCATGCCCTGAAATGAGAGACATCCTATTTGAGATTCTTTCCACCCCTGCTAAAGTGGTGTTCCATTGTCCACTCAACCGCCACAACATCTTAGTCCACTCCTATGCCATTCCCAATCCTAACCCCTTGTCACAAGGATCATATCCCTGTGGAAGACCCAGGTGCAAAACATGCCCAATCTACCCACCCAGCACTTCCTATTCCAGTCCTGTCACGGGTTTATCTTACCCCATCAGGGACCAGGCCACCTGTGAGAGCAGCCATGTCATTTACCAGCTCTGCTGCAATCAATGCACAGCTTTTTATATTGTTATGACCACTAACCACCTGCCCATCAGGATGAACAGCCACTGCCAAACTGCGGCCAAGAGCAGAGTAGACCATCCTGTGGCACTACATGCAGCTGAACATAACACACTTGATTTCAATGGTTGCCTCACTACCGAAGCCATCTGGATCCTTCCCTTCACCATAGCTTTTCTGAACTGTGCAGGTGGGAGTTATCCTTACAATACATTCTCCATTGCCATAATTATCCCAGCCTCATCTTAGGGTAACATGCTGTCCCCATACCCTCTACCCAACAGTTTCCACCCTCACTGTCCTATCATCTCCTCCCCATTCTCATCTCGCACCTTGTTTATTAGCAGCCTTCTCCAAATGCATCTGTCCATCATACCCCACTCCTCTTCTTTCTTGTTCCTTTCTTCCCCACCTTTCTGCCCTACAACCTCCTGAAGCTGCACCTGTTGCACATTCCACCAGACACCATTCATTTCTCTCCCCACCCATACACTACTATTCCTTCCCCTTCCCTTTCTCACCACCTCCAGATAGCTGCTTGCATCCCACTTGATGTTGCATTCTGGACCGAGATGCTGAAGCTGGTAGTCATGTGTGCTTCTTGTGTGTGTGTGTGTGTGTGTATATGTGTGTGTGTGTGTGTGTGTGTGTGTGTGTGTGTGTTTGTGTGTCTCTCTCTTAACTTGGCCAAATGCTGTATGTGAGTGCCTTTTAATTGTGCCTGTCTGCAACATGATGTGTCTTCTTTACAGTAAGTAGCAATCCATCTTTTCCTACATTATTGATATTCCTACCTGGAGTTTCCATTGTTTGAGTTCTGGTACAGATGGGCACAACATATCTGCAACCTGGCATGATGACCGAAATCTTACCAAGTTCATGGTATCTGCTGATTGGATGGTTTGTTATATGTTGTCATGTTCTGCATTATTGATAACATACAAGCCATGGAAGTATTGCCTTGACAATGCCAGTGACATCACAGGAACAGGAGGAAACCTGTTACCTGTATATTCAATCGGACTCTGTTAATTATGACAGAGCATTTTAGACATGGTCCATATTAATGTATTTACAAGGTACCAAATAACAAGACACCTTTGTTGTGCATGGTATTGTAAATGAGATTACAGTGTGCAACACATTGTTTATGAGGAGACTATTTATTTCAAGAATTTGTATATTGGGTCATACTCTTTAACTTACATCAATAACTGCAGCTCTTCAAGATACCAAGTCTGACTGGAAGATATTGGAGAGTGTGAAGAAATAGCAAAGTGAGTACAATGAGTAGCAGGAAATTATAGCTCCCAATCAAGCTCTACACCATTAGTCAGCATCACTATAAAGAAGCAATGGAATTTCACAGTATTTTATGTTGGATGACAGTTTTGTGTATTCTGATGTCATAAATCTCTAAATAGCTGTATAAAATGTTAATGATAAAATTTGAAGGTTGAACTACTATTTGTTTTAATTGGATTATCCTGTCAGATATTTTCAGTAGCTGTCTGTATAATCCTGGTGAGGGGGGCAGGGGAGGGAAAAGGGTGGTGTCATAATGAAACATGGCAAGGTTGAGTTACTCCATTTGCTACCATCTGCTCTGCAGATAGATTTTTTTTCCTTTAATCTATTGGTAGTTACCTTATCATATCTACAGAATATATTGAAATTATTATTGTGATAACATTTCATAAAGACTTCAATTCCTCAGATACTGCGTGTCATATTTGACACTCAAAATTAGTAAATTTTGTATAGGCATACCTTCATTGTAATGAAAGAGATTCCTCTTTAAGTAGATTCTCATATGTCCTCTAAATGTCTATACATACTCATGCGAGTTTCAGCAGTCTAGGACATCATCTGATGAGTCTGAGCTTTGTTTCCTGAGAACATGCAACAAAAGATGGACTATGTCAAGATGTACCTATTTATGTGAACTTATTTACAATACATATTTCAGTAATGGGTTTACTATTTAAGACAATTACTTATAATTAATATTTGACCACTTGAGTACCACAAAGTAATACTTTTCTATGTGCTACAAAAGGGTTTTTACATGTTGTTGGATATGACACAACGGAATTTAAGCATATTACTATGTACACCGGAATGTATGACTCAAAAGTTATTCAGCAATAGTATGTTTAGTTTTATTATATGCAAGCAATATTTTTTGATGTAATAATTATAATTATAGATTACTGTTTCATTTAAATAAATTAAATACTTTTCCCTTCCTTAATGTCAGAAGCACAAATCCTTCAATAGCTGGAGAGACCTCTAAGGTTCACTGGAGACATCTCAGAACTTGAAGGCATATCCAGTGATAAGAATACAATGTAGATGTAGTTTTAGCACCTGAAACTGAAAATAGTGATTCAGGTGACATTAATTCATATACTGTAACTGAAAAATGTAGTGGAGAGAAATTCCCACTTATAGCCATACAGATGTGTGTGAGCCATTACCCATTTTATCGACATTTATGGGCCAAGACTTTGCATCTGTTGAGCTACTACACTGTCTCCACTTAGATGGAGGCTGTCTGGTTACAGAAATGATCCAATTTTAGCAGTCTAGGTAGGAAAACAGGGGGAATTTCACGAGGAATTTTACTATACTAGTCTTAGAAGAACAGGTTATGCTAGTTTTCAAAATAGCAGATACAGAGAAGCATGATCCATTATTTTAAAGTACACAATGCACTGAACAGCTCCCTATGTTTGTATCACTACCAAGTAAATTAATTGAGATTCATAAGGGTGAAGAAAACAGTAATGGGTAAATCATGTAAAACTGAAGCATTTTGGAAAAAATCCTAATCCTCAATAGAAAGTTTTGTGTTACTTCAGGTTAAATTCAAAGACACCACTGCAAATAAAATAAGACAAAGAAATTTATATACTAGCAGCATATTCTAGTGCTAAATATGGTTCTTCTTGTTACCAGCATGTAGTGAATTCAAAAACATTATAGATAACATAAGAATATTTTTTAATTTATTTTTTATCGGTCTTCTGATTATATTTTTTTCAGTCTGTCATGAAATTCTCTCTTCTGTCAATATCTTAATCTCACAGTAGGAGTTGCAACCTATGACCTCAATTATTTGTTGGCTGTATTCCAATCTCTGCTTTCCCCTATGGTTTCTACCATCCACAGCTCCCTCTAGTGCTCCTGATGCTTAACACATGTCCTGTCATCTGTCCCTTCTTCTTGTCAGCGTCCTCCATATGTTCCTTTCTTCACCAATTCTGCTGAGAACCCCCTCATCCCTATTAGTCCACCTAATTTTCAACATCATTATACAGCACAACATCTCAAATGCTTCAGTTCTCTTCTTTTCTGGTTATCCGAGAGTGCATGATTCATTACCACACATTTCTGTGCTCCACACACAAATTCTCAGATATTTCATCCTCAGGTTAAGGCTGGTGTTTTATACCAACAGACTTCTCTTGACCAAGAATGCCCTATTTGTCTGTGCTAATCTGTTTTTTGGGTCCTTCTTGCTTTGTCCATCATGTGTAATTTTGCTTTCAAGGCAGCAGTATTCCCCCATTTTGTCTACTTCCCCAGTGTTGATGCCAAGTTTATTGATAAATTCATTTCTGTTACTCATCACTTTTGTCTGTATTTGATTTACTGACAATGCATATTCTGTACTCATTAGACCCTTCATTCAATTCAGTTAGTCTTATAATTCTTCACTCCCCTGTGGGGATAGCAACATTATCAATTAATTTTATCACTGATATCCTTTCACCTTGAATTTTAATCCCATGCTTCAACTTTTCTTTTAACCCAGTCATTGGTTCTTTGATGTATAATTGAACAGTAGAGGTGAAAAGAATGTCTCAACATCCTTCTTAAACTGAAAACTTCATCCTTTGTCTTTTGTCATTGTTATTCTCTCTTGGTTCTTGATATACTATACAGGGTGAGTCACCTAACATTACCGCTGGATATATTTCGTAAACCACATCAAATACTGACGAATCGATTCCACAGACCAAACGTGAGGAGAGGGGCTAGTATAATTGGTTAATAAAAACCATAAAAAAATGCACGGAAGTATGTTTTTTAACACAAACCTACGTTTTTTTAAATTGAACCCCGTTAGTTTTGTTAGCACATCTGAACATATAAACAAATACGTAATCAGTGCCATTTGTTGCATTGTAAAATGTTAATTACATCCGGAGATATTGTAACCTAAAGTTGACGCTTGAGTACCATTCCTCCGCTGTTCTATCGTGTGTATCGGAGAGCACCGAATTACGTAGGGATCCAAAGGGAACAGTGATGGACCTTAGGTACAGAAGAGACTGGAACAGCACATTACGTCCACATGCTAATACCTTTTTATTTGTCTTTTTCACTGACGCACATGTACATTACCATGAGGGGTGAGGTACATTTATACATGTGGTTTCCGTTTTCAATTACGGAGTGGAATAGAGTGTGTCCCGACATGTCAGGCCAATAGATGTTCAATGTGGTGGCCAGTATTTGCTGCACACAATTGCAATCTCTGGCATAATGAATGTTGTACACGCAGCAGTACATCTGGTGTAATGTCGCCGCAGGCTGCCACAATACGTTGTTTCATATCCTCTGGGGTTGTAGGCACATCACGGTACACATTCTCCTTTAACGTACCCCACAGAAAGAAGTCCAAAGGTGTAAGATCAGGAGAACAGGCTGGCCAATTTATGCATCCTCCACGTCCTATGAAACTTAACAGTTATTTGTAGGTGTGCACTCAGTACTTGTAAAAACTTTGCTTTTAAGTCTTCGACTTTCCTGAGTTTGTATCATTTCCATTTATGAATACTGGCTGAGATTTTGAATTTTCATATGCTAACCATATTCAGGGTAGGGCAGCTATGCCAAAAAAGCAAAAAAAAAAAAAAAAAAAAAAAATTGCATGAATGGACCAGAGACGCTCACAGCCAGCCAAAGTTAGCTGCATCAAGTATCCATCAGCAAGAATAACTGGCAACAGGCAAAATTTTGGCAACATGTGTTGTGCACAGATGCAGGTCAGCAGAAAAAGCAACAGGCAGTGCAAGCTGAGCCACTGTACAATATAGATGTGTATTTCAAGAGTCTATAACTGCAATCCATGTACAAGAGCTCCCCACAGACATGTACGGAAGTTTGTTTAGTGCTCTCCATTCATTTCTGCCTTTGTTTTGTTCGTGTTCATGAAATACACAGTGCCCCGGGATTGTGGGAAAAGGTTTGTTTCATTTTGGACTCATGTCCACTGTTCTCCCGAGCTTATGCAATCAGAAAATGTGCTTGTCTCCCAGGAGTGTACAACTTCCGGGACCAGTGTTCGACTGGAACTGTTATGCAAAGACAACTATTGTGATCACCGGTTAATGGACATTGTGATCTGATTAAATTTTTGTCACTTCTTCATTTACTCACTTGGTAGGATAAATACATTTTCAGCAAGTGTACTTATCAATTTCCATTACCATACCATCACCATAGCTTACATCCTGAACAAAGTGCGTGGGTGTGACAGTAAAGTTGCCTCACATCATGACTGACACGTATGTGGTGACACCCACATGTTTCCGCTTCAATGGCTTATTTTGGGCTTGTATTTATTTGCAGCTAGTGGATCAGCCAGGAAATGTAATTATTTTTACTAGCCACAGTTGGGGCTTTCGTTTACGTTTTGAGACAACAAACAGTCAGGACTTTTATTCTTCTCCAACTGCTCCACAGTAATTTACTTTGAGCATCAGCAATCAGGACTTACAGATTTTACACTGTTGTCTATACTGTATGGGGCCTCATGAGTCTGGCGGCAGATATGTAATGCTTTCATTTTAAGCTTACTTGGTGCGGGACTCAGCTTTAAGTGCCGAGTTAGTGCCCAGTTCAGGCTTGCTGTGTGGCTGATGGATGAGAGGTAATTTCTTTGTCCTGTACTGCTGGTGCTGCAACTCATGTACAGCCTGTGAAGGAGTGAAGGCAGCACTCATTTTCTAGCAGATGAATTATTTACTTTCAAACAACCAGACTTCAGTATTTTTTAATTTATTGATAGCATTTATAATTTACCTAACACTACCAGTCACAATACCTTATAATGCAAGGACTTTTTTCTAAACTAAAAATAATAAAAATTTACCTCAGAGCAAAATTGTTGCAAAGCAAACACTGCCAAGGTGTTTATGAACATTAAAGATTGGACAGTGGTATTATGTATGTGCCTGTGTCATGTTTAAAACCAGATGACTACCATAAGTATATGTTTCAGCATTATGTGTGTGACAGCAAATAAAGACTCTACAAAAAGCGTTTTTCCTCATATCCTAAAACAAAATTTAATTTCCAATAAATTTTGAATAATAGAGCTGAATTAGCTCAGAAAAGTAACTTCAACATTAGCCAGGGACTTCAATGTAATGCTCACATACTGGGAACAGATATACTGTGGGCTCCTCTGCTTAGGAATTATAGAAGATTTAGCATTCTAGAATGAATTTTTAGTCTGCTGTGCATTGTGTGATGATATGAGGCTTCATGGCAGATTAAAAACTGTTTGCCAGATTGGGATCTGAACCCAAGACCCTTCATAGCCAAGTGCTTTAGCAACTGAGCTTCCTGAGTGTGAATCACAACCAGTCCTCGCAGCTTTACTTCTTCCATTTTCTCATCTCCTACTTCTAGAATTCACAGAATTTCTATTGCAAAACTTGTGGGGCTAGCAATTAGAAGAAAGGATGCTGCAGAGACATGCTGTAGCCACAGCCTAGGGTGTGAAACGAAGTGAGTTTGTGCTGTACAGAAGTGAGAAAGTGTGTGGATAGCAACGTGAATGATTCAAGTGCAGTACTATCTATCCCACTGGCTGATAATGAACATTATTTAGAGACCATGGAGCCTGGTCATATGTACAGAGAGGTACACTGATTTTCGTGTTATGTAGAGCAGAACTGATGGCAATGATGTTACTGCAAATACTATGGAGAATACACAGGAAGCTGTTGATGCTGATAGTTGTATTGCAGATGCTGTGGAATAAATGGTGCAAATGCATATATTTCCCATGAATTCAGATTTACCACCCCCTTTGATGGAATTTCCTCCTCATAAGCAACCCAAGCATAGGAAAAGGAAAGTGAGATGTGTGTGTGTGAAGTTCATGTTCAGATCAAAAAGATGAAAGCTTTAAAGGAGTGTATGCTTGATGTTCTGAATGTTACAGTAGCATGAGCACTAGGTCACAGCCATGCAGAGCAAGCTGCTCTGCTGACTGGCACTGCAAGCTATTTACAACACACCCACAGCCTGATGTGCATAAAGGGTTGTAGTGCTTCGAGAATTTCCACAGTTTGCTAACGACAACAAGTGTTTGCCGCTAGCACCACAGACGCTGTGTAAAAGAACATGGAGTAATTATAGGCTATTCTTTGCTGTGTTAGTGAATGTGATTATTGTAAAAAGACAGTTGATTATAGACTTTTACCTTATTTCATGTCTTAGCCCTGTATGAGGCAAGATGTATGTGATGTCCATAAATCATTTGGTTATTAGACCAATGTTATTATAAATATGTTTATTAGAGTCTAATGTTTGATGAATAAGTTGACTTGCAGAAGTTGTTGTCTGTGAAAGGCGAAAATATTTTATGTTTGAACTGAAAGTATTCTACAAGTACCCAATTATTTCAAGAATAGAGAAAGAGTCTAATTAATTCCTATAACCAGCAAAAATCTTCAGAGAAGAAGCTTTTGGGAGATCGACGTAGCTGAATATCCAGAGAAGAGGATTGGCTAGTCACATCACTTAAGTCAACTGATGAGAGTGAGGTGTGAATTGTGAATGGAATCCAGTTTCATACTGCTTCTCATGTCATCAAAACTATTAGAGGGTATGAGGAAAACCAGACAATAACCTTTCTGTCCAAACATCATGATAAAATTAACCTTTGGCGAATGGGACAGGACTCAAAGAAAATGGGAATTTTAGGATGGAAATGGGAAGAAGATATTTTGAGTTGCCATAGCAACCAGGCATAACAAGATAAGAGAACTCTTTCGAGTATTTGGATTGAGTCCAAGAAACTAAAAGGAAGAAAGTTGTGACTGCAACATAGAAAAGACTTAAGAAAGTAATAATGTCAAAGGAACAGAGAGTAGACCTCAACATTTTAGACAAAGAAGAGTTATGCCAAGAATACCTCAACTAAGAAGATTCAGTGTGGAGAGTACACAGCTCTCTCACACATTGCAACTGATGCTGATGCAGTAACCAGCAACTGACACCAATGGCGCCAGCTGCTGCTCACCAGTGCTGACTCCACATCGACTCGCCGACGCTGACACCAATGTTTGATGCCATCAGTGCCAGTGCTGTTCACCAGTGCTGAATACACATCTGCTCACCAATGCAGCTAGAACTCTATGCTGGATAAGCATAAAACAATAACTGTTTGAGTATAAAGTTGAAGGAACTGTTGAAATAGCCTGTAATATTGTAGTTATTATAAGTAGAGCAGGATTTTTTCTTTATGCTCACGAGGTCTTAAATGTGTAAAGTTACGGATCAAGAACAGCAACTAGTTTCAGAACCAACCATGGCTATTAAAGTGAGTAGGGAAATGTCAGCCTGGGCTGAGTTAGCAATTTTAATTAAAGCCCAAAGTGCAGCTTTAAGAAAAAAGATAGGCTCAGTACATTCTAGGTTAGATTTAGTAAATACTAAGTTGAATGCTAAGTTGGATGAAGAGAAGGCAGATTCAGCAACTTTAAGTGAAAAGTTCGATGCGCAGAGTGCTAATTTAAGTAGAAAAATAGGCACAGTGAATACCCAATTAAATATTAAACTAGGCGCTCAGAGTGAGGTTTTAAGTAACCAAAGTGAAACCTTGAACAGTCAAGCAACAAATATAGGTTTATTAAAGACTGAATTTGACACTTTAAATAAGAAAGTCGAAAATCTGAAGTCAGATTTAAAGAGTGAACTAACTAGTTCTTTAAATACTCATGTAAATCAACTGTTTACTGACTCTGACCAGAGACAGAATGATCAATTTCTGAATTTGACAAAGAAGCTAGAATTTAATATTAAAGACAAATATAATAATGTAGAACCTGAATTTAGTCAAAAATTAGGATTATTTCAGAGTGTAGGTAATGTTACATTTGATTATGTAAAGCAAAGATTACACACTTTAAAGGAAAGTGTTGAGAAGCAAGACAAACTAATTCCTATAGTCCAATCCCAAATTGCAGGTGTTAACACTCGAGTTAAATATGGAAAGGAATTTTAAAGAGAAACTAGCAACGTCAGACACAATACATATAAGCAGTCTGGAGGAACAAGTAGAAGAGATGATAGACAGAAAAGTTGGTGCAAGAGTAACCTTCCACAATGTATCTCCAATTTTATCTTCCGAACTTAGTGATACTAAGAAAAATGTAGATGAACTATGGAAAGAATTCAAACTTATGCAGGAAAAAGTAGAAAATAGGGTGACTTCTCCTAATGTAGTACTAACTAGTGAAGTTATAACAGATTTACAATGGGGAGCAAATTCAGGGTTATCTAGACAGTGCCCTACTTTAAGCTGGATGGGGAAGTACATCCTACTCATTTTTTGAAAAGGTTCAATCAAGCCTTCCCCAAGAATTCGTAAGATTCAAAAAAGACTGAATTTGTGGTGGGGTATCTTTTAGGAGAATCCTCAGAGTGGGGTACAGTAAACATCGAAAACTTTTGTATTTGGATAGACTTCAAGAAAAATTTAACAAGAAGTACTGGTCTGCACTTGCTCAAGTGAAGTTAATATCAAATCCATGGGATCCTGGCGGGTTCACATATGTCACCCAGGGACGTTAATGTTCTGAGTTAACGGACGGAGTGACGACCACCGGGTTCCAACTTTTTTTTGGTGTTTCTTCAAAATTAGTTTTCCTACACCAAGTTCTCTTCAAATCTTAAACTATTCTATTATCTATTAATGAATTCTTAAACTATCCTATAATTTTAGTGTATAGATAACTGGATATGACAGAAAAATAATAGACTTAAGAGAATCATGGAAAAACAGTGACCTCTAAACATGAAACGAGAGGAATAGAATATAGTATCAATGGAAAAATAATATCATGCTACTATTCAAACAGAGTGGTATTGGGATGACATAAACTGAACAGAGCATTTTATGCATGTATGAAATATAGTATAAACTAAATAACCAAACAACTATTTGATTGTAGTGTATAATTTTTATTTGGTATAGAATATTTTATACCTTTTTATGAAATGTGAAGTAAAGGGGAGGGTTTGTATTAGTTTTGGAAAGGGTGGGTACTGTTGATTAAAGCATGATTTCCCACCAATAGACAAATCAGTGCTGACATAGAACATACACCATACTTTCCAAATGACCCTCACAAACAAGTGTGACTGATTCTTCATCATTTGCCATCCCGTAGGTGTTGCTAAGATTTTCTTTGGGGACCTCAAGGGTGAAAGTGAGAATGTCTGTTCTGTAGGAGACAATTTAACACCATACCTCCTCTGGCTTCTTACTCAAGTACCGGTGTGGTTAGGGATCCTGGGGAAGGGTGGTGGGAAGGATGTCCTGTCTTTGGGGCTATCTTCTTTCACTTCTTCAATCTTACCAACCATTTCTATTTTTTTCCTTTCTTACTTCTTATTTGAGTACCTATCTATCTTTTCCTCTTTTCATATTCAATTACTTCTATCACAGAAGTCCTTCTTAATTTCCATGGTTTCCAATAATCTACAACTTATTTCATATAAGCAGGCTGAAGAATCAGGCTTCACAAACAGACATCAACATACACACAAAGATACACTTAAACACAAACATGAAAATTACAAATTAGAAACCTGAAGTGATGTCAGAAATGCCAAGGGATGTAGGGGAATAAAGATACATGTACATCTGGATAGATGCACACTTGACATTGTTTTTATGAGTCACAGCTCTACTTCGTTCCCCTTTTTTCCCCATCTCTTCTTATATACACGTATAGGTATATAAAGAAAGAAGGATAGTAATCAACCCATGTGCCTAAAGAGACAGGAGCAGGAGAGCTGAGTTAATTGTGACAACCATTTGAGAAAAGTTGGGGTAGCTAATACTTTGGTGAGTTATAGAGTAGTGGGACTTGATCATTCTGTGTAGGCATAGTATCTGCTAAGAGTTGGTTAATACAGGTAAACATAGCATCTACTATGAGTTGAACAATATGTGTAGGCATAGTATTTGCTTGTATGATAGAAGTGAGGAGTGGAAGAGGACTCTAGGGTATTAGATAGAGTATTAGAAAGTGGGGTTGAGGTGTAAAATAGATTTGTAACATTGGCAGAAAACATTTAATTATAGTGTACATAAAGATGTATACTAGGGCAATGAACCATGAGGCCTACTCATGAAGGATAAGGGGGCTGCACCCAGCATTTATTGAATATAAAAGGCAGATAGGCAGACCTAAGAAATGCTAACCTATACTGTGCGGATAGGGGCACCAAGAAGGGGATTGACCTGTACCATAGGAGAATAGAAATTAAGAGGGGCGTACCTACCAAAATGGAAGGAGGGAGTGCACACATAGGGTCAACCCATATGAAAGGTATAGTTTCTGTTCCTAAAGGGGGAAAAGGATAGTATTGTAACAGAAGTCACACGTTTTACAGGAATTGGTCTGGTAAGTTTGAATTCTATACATCACCAGTCTTATTACATTTTATGTTTAGAAGTGAAAAGAGAGAGACAGAGAGAGACAGAGAGAAGAAAAGGGAACACTTTTTTTTACCCAGACTTCCTCCAAACTACAATAAGTAATAAATAAGTACATACTTAAAAAAGGTAGTATGGAAAGTAGGAACAAACAATAAGTTACTCATGGGTCATGCACACCTGGAATTTATAATTGGAAAAGGAGCAGAAAACAGAACAATTTGCATCCTCTTGATTTGAAATATTGAAAGAGCTAACTCCAACATGGATTGAAGGGTTCACATTTTTAACTTTAGTAAAATGGAAAAAAGGAATGACCAGGCAATAAGAACAAGAGTATTTACAATTATTAATAGAAAAAGATGTATTGTTGAGAAATGTAGTGTTATCCTATGTGATATTAATGTACATGGTGATTTTGTATAAAATATAGTGTGTTGAAGCTGAGGGGAGGGATATGTAGTGCTTTCAGAATTTCTGCATAAATTCTAGAACCACTCATCCTTCTACCATGTTTAACACACAATATTTAAATTATAAGTGGGAGAGTGGAAGTGTATCTACTGCCCCACCTGTTTCTGTGTGCAGGTTGGGAGTTTGTTATGAGAAGACTGTAAAAGCGACAGTCTGCTGACGATGACAAGAGTTTGCTGTTAGCCCCACAGATGCTGTGTGAATGAACATGGAGTAATTATAGGCTATTCTTTGCTGTGTTAGTGAATGTGATTATTGTAAAAAGACAGTTGTTTATAGACTTTTACCTTACTTCATGTCTTAGCCCTGTATGAGCAAAGTTTTGTATGTGATGTCCATAAATCATTTGGTTACTAGACCAATGTTATTATAAATATATTTAATAGAGTCTAACGTTTGATGATTAAGTTGACTTGCAGAAGTTGTTGTCTATGAAAGTTGAAAATATATTATGATTGAACTGAAAGTATACTATGAGTACCCAATTATTTCAAGAATAGAGAAAGAGTCTAATTAACTCCTATAACCAGCTAAAATCTTCAGAGAAGAAGCTTTTGGGAGATCGACATAGCTGAATATCCAGAGAAGAGGATTGGCTAGTCGCATCAAGTAAGTCAACTGATGAGAGTGAGGTGTGAATTGTGAATGCAATCCAGTTTCCCACCACTTCTCGTGTCGTCAAAACTATTAGAGGGTACGAGGAAAACCAGACAATAACCTTTCTGTCCAAACATCATGATAAAATTAACCTTTGGCAAGGCACAGTGAAACTTAGGGGTATGACATTCCAGCTAAGGGATACTGTTGCCAGTAGAGTACTATTATATGGTTTGTTCACTTTAAGGGGCAAGCAAGCTAAATTGTGAATGAAACCAATAAGGCTTATCTGTGTGATATACTACCATTAGGCACCACAAAGATGCTGTATGAGAGCGGGGGTACCAGAAAGCTAGGATTTTGAGAGGAATTCAGTCTGTGACAAGCACTACAGTCAGGGGGACAAGTGGGACTACCTACCAACATACTGTGAGTGGTAGTGACCAGATGTGGTTCATGTGTGGGGATAGTTTAGAGAAGGTGGGTAAAAACAACTGGCCAAGCCAGCTAGTTAAAACAACAGAAGCTGTTACATCAACTGCAGACTCTTCAGCATCACTTACTCAATCAAATGTGGTGGAGTATACAACTCCAGTTACTGCAACACCAGGCAGCTCTGCAACTCCTCGGACTGTACGGAACAAGAAGGCACCTCAACAGCTACCTTGACAACTAGACAGACAGAAGCCAGGTTGGGTAGTAGATCGAGAAATGCAAGATCGCCAAAGAACAGGAACACTTTTAGTGCCTGGATCCAGAACTTATGTAAGTGAACCAACTCAATGCGTTTTAAAGGAATATAATCAGAGTGACCAGTTAAAAATACCCCTAAGGCTCATGCACCTAAACATACAGTACCTTAGAAATAAGCTTAATATATTACAGGTTTTTGTAAGTGAGCAGTCACCTCATATAGTTGTGTTAACTGAGCATGGATTAAAATCTGATCAAATTATTTACTGTAAACTAGAGGGCTACTCCTTAGCAAATAGTTATTGTAGACAGCAACATAAGGGTGGTGGTGTGGCAGTTTACATTAGTGAGAATCTCGAGTACAAAAATATAAACTATCTAGACCAGTACAACAAAGAAGGCTTGATTGAAGTGACAGGCATTGAAGTCCACACCAAAGAGTGTAGAGAGGTTATGAGAAAACATAAAGTTATTGGGATTTACCATCCACCAAAGGCTGATGTAGTTAGCTTCATAGACATATTTAGTAGAGTAGTGGGACGTTGTGGTCCCAGTGACCTAACTATACTTGGTGATCTGAATATTGAGGCAAAATCTTCCAGTTTGTGTAATATGAGGTTAATAGATACTCTTAACTCATATAATCTCATAAATGTAGTAAATAGCGATACCAGGGTAACAAAGTCCACATCTAGCAGAATTGATTACGTTATACTATGTAAACATATTAAAGACAGTGTTAGGTGCTGGAATATGGATTTTCACTACTCTGACCACAAATGCCAGCTTGTAGAGTATGTAAACACAAGCATCCCAAAAATGACAAAAGTTATCGAAAATAAAAGAATCCTAAAAGAGGGTAACATCCTTGCCCTAAGAAATAAATTAGCTATAGAGGACTGGGATCTAGTTTACCAGACTGAAGGATCTGAAAACAAATGGGCCAAATTCTATGATACTATGCTAAGACACTTTGACAGATGCTGCCCTGTCAAGAAAATACAAAGAGTGTTCACCCATAACCAAAGTGCAAAAACCAACAGACTGATACTTCCAGCAAATATGGTAAAACTCAGGCAAAACATCCAGGACCTGGATGTGTTACACAAGTCAACAAACCTGCAGGTTTTTAAGGCCAAGTACAATGAAGCCAAGAAAATCTTTAAGAAAGAGCTTTCAAATCTAAGAAAACAGATATACAGCAGTGAAATAGCTCAATCAGACAATATAGCCAAGACCTCATGGAGAATTATAAATCAATTTCGCAAAGCCACACCAAAGCCAGAAACTGAAAATTTATGTATAAGACATGAAGGAAACACAATTAAAGATCCTAACAAAGTCTGCAATATTTTCAATAAATACTTTATATCTGCATCTGTTAGTCCAATTAATAACACAGTTGTGAGTAGTGAGGTAAAGCTCTGCCCTTTTGAAGAGCTACCTTTTGAATTCAAACAAGTAAGTGAAAAAGAAATAGGCAGGATAATAAATAACCTAAAGAATAAGTTCTCATCTGGATGGGATGGCTTGAGCAGTATCGTGATTAAAAAATGTAATAAGTAATTAGTTAAAATAATCACCCACCTGGTAAACTGCAGTATCAGAGAACATAAATTTCCAAATGTATTGAAATGGAGCACAGTTAAACCAGTGCATTAAAAAGGATCCAAGGAAGAGGTTTCAAATTTCAGGCCCATATCATTAATACCTGTCTTCAGCAAAGTATTTGAAGTTGTGCTGCTGACACAACTTAGTGGCTATTTCTTGAAAAATAAGTTCCTAACAGAGACACAACACGGATTCCGAAAAGATCATAGCACTATCACAGCAACTACGGAATTTCTTCACAAAACGTATGGTGCCCTTGATCAAGGAATGCAAACAGCTGGCATATTTCTAGACCTTACTAAAGCCTTTGACTCGGTAAACCATGAGTTACTTTTAAGTAAACTTGAGTCATACAATGTAAATGCTGCATCCATGCAATTGCTGGCTACAAATTTTTTTAACCGCATGCAGTGTACAAAGCTGACTTACAAAATCAATAATCAGATCATTAATTTCCAGTCCAAATATGAGACAGTCACACAAGGTGTACCCCAGGGCTCAATTTTGGGCCCTTTCCTTTTCCTGGTGTACATAAATGATATAGAGCAACCTTTCAACTCCCAATTGGTAACCTATGCAGACAATACCTCACTGTTATTTCTTGGTAAACAAAATGATGAGTTAACGTTGGTAGCAACTGAGGGACTACAGCAAATAACTACTTATTTCCAAGATCAAGGTTTGAAAGTAAATATCAGTAAATCTCAGTTATTGCCATTTAAACTTACAAACTCACACCAAACCTCCATCAGTAACATAGGTGGAATTGAAGTAGTGGACACAGAAGGCTGCAGATTTCTAGGTATTCACCTAGATGAAAATCTAAGATGGGTAAACCATATCAAATTTTTATGCAATAAAATCAGCAGTTCATTACATCTAATCAGCCAGTTATCAAAAGTAGTTCCACATCAGACATTAAAAACAATTTATTATGGAACCATTTTTGCACAGATTAATTACGGGATAGAGATATGGGGTTGTGCTGCCAACATACATAAGAACAGAATATTAACCCTACATAAAAGAGCAATCAGAATTATGTATGGATTAGGGTATAGAGATTCATGCAGGGAAATCTTTGTTCATCATAAATACCTCACAGTCTACTCACTGTATCTTTACAAATTAATTATATTTTTTGTGACACATCAAAACAAAGAAACAAAGTGTTCTGATATGCATGCCTATAATACAAGAAATAAAGACTGCTACTACAGACAAAGGACAAAATTAAAAACAACAGACCATAGTCCATGCATTAGTGGTCAAATATGGTACAACAGATTACCGAGCTCTATAAGGTGCCACAAAGGGAACTTATTCAAAGTGAAACTGAGAGGCTTTTAGTGTCATTCTTAGTTTGTAAGTGAAAAGTGAAAGATAATTGTTGTGTATGTGAGCATTACAAAATGAGTAGTGATGAGAAATATGTCCTATATTAAATGTTGTATAACACTGAAGAGTGGGGTATGGGGCCACTGGGAGATGAGAATTTGTTATGTGACACATGGAGGGGTTCCATGGAAGCATCTCTAACATAAGGTGATGATAGAAGTTGTAAGCTGTGTTCTAAGATTTTATAAGGATCTGTATGCCTGTTGAAAGTGAGGGTAGAAAATGTAACCTACTAGTCATAGAGGAAGACTCAAAAAAATGGATAAGCCAGAGGGCTATAACCTATAGAGTAAAATTGTAACCTGTGGCTCTTGTGATCCAAGCTGCATAGCACATAAGAAGAAAATATTACATACTGTACACAAAGATCCACTTCTGGGAGCTGTAACCCGCTACTAGTATTCACACACTCTTTTGCACTGGTGGCACCATCCACAAGCAGCTGTGCAGTGTCTTACTGGAACATGCCACTGAGTAAGCTTTGGTATCAGCATTTCTGGGCACTGACATCATGGATGGCTCACTGACTGATAGTTAGCACCACTAGGCACCACATGCAAGCCACACCACATGGTGAGAGGGACATGGCTGGTTCACTTCAACACTAGGAGTGTACTGACATCATTCTAATGAAATGTTTGGCTTTTGAAGTTGTTTATCTCAGCTGCTGCTGGCCAGCACCATGACACGCTGCCACAATCTAACCCTTCATGAAAGTGGCCCTTTGCCCCAGGTACACTTCAAAACATAGACCTTGTGAAACCTTTTCTTGGTTTCAAGGATGGTGCTTTTTTTAAGTTAAGATCTTGTTCTGCTTGTTGAAGGCAGTTTTTGCTTGAGCATTTATACTTCTGACTTCTGTTTTGTTCCATCCATCCCTGCTGATCTTTCTTCATAAACAAGTAAATGAATCACATATGAAAATTTGGTCATTGGTTTTCTCTTCTTCATCACATGCCATCTACATCTACATCTACATCCATACTCCACAAGCCACCTGACGGTGTGTGGCGGAGGGTACCTTGAGTACCTCTATCGGTTCTCCCTTCTATTAAAGTCTTGTATTGTTTGTGGAAAGAAGGATTGTCAGTATGCCTCTGTGTGGGCTCTAATCTCTCTGATTTTATTCTCATGGTCTCTTCGCGAGATATACATAGGAGGGAGCAATATACTGCTTGACTCCTCGGTGAAGGTATGTTCTCGAAACTTCAACAAAAGCCTGTACTGAGCTACTGAGTGTCTCTCCTGCAGAGTCTTCCACTGGAGTTTGTCTATCATCTCCATAATGCTTTCGCGATTACTAAATCATCCTGTAATGAAGCACGCTGCTCTCCGTTGGATCTTCTCTATCTCTTCTATCCACCCTATCTGGTACGGATCCCACACTGTTGAGCAGTATTCAAGCAGTGGGTGAACAAGCGTACTGTAACCTACTTCCTTTGTTTTTGGATAGCATTTCCTTAGAATTCTTCCAATGAATCTCAGTCTGGCACCTGCTTTACCGATGATCAACTTTATATGATCATTCCATTTTAAATCACTCCTAATGCTTACTCCCAGATAATTTATGGAATTAACTGCTTCCAGTTCCTGACCTGCTATATTGTAGCTAATTGATAAGGGATCTTTCTTTCTATGTATTCGCAGCACATTATACTTGTCTACATTGAGATTCAATTGCCATCCCCTGCACCATGCGTCAATTCGCTGCAGATACTCCTGCATTTCAGTACAATTTTCCATTGTTACAACCTCTCGATATACCACAGCATCATCCGCAAAAAGCCTCAGTGAACTTCTGATGTCACCCACAAGGTCATTTATGTATATTGTGAATAGCAACAGTCCTACGACACTCCCCTGCGGCACACCTGAAATCACTCTTACTTCAGAAGACTTCTCTCCATTGAGAATGACATGCTGCGTTCTGTTATCTAGGAACTCTTCAATCCAATCACACAATTGGTCTGATTGTCCATATGCTCTCACTTTGTTCATTAAATGACTGTGGGGAACTGTATCGAAATGGCGATAATTCTGATTTTAGAATAAAGACAAATTTAAACAAAATTCTATTTTTATTGCTGGAAAACTCTCAGAAATATAATAGAAACAAAGATATTTGTATAGTTATAAAAATAAATGCAATAATTTTCAAAATATGCCACATCATAAGGTTTTTTCACTGAAAGACCTGAGTCAAAACAAGGCCCCCGGAGTAGACAACATTCCATTGGAACTACTGACGGCCTTGGGAGAGCCAGTCCTGACAAAACTCAACCATATGGTGAGCAAGATGTATGAAACAGGCGAAATACCCTCAGACTTCAAGAAGAATATAATAATTCCAATCCCAAAGAAAGCAGGTGTGGACAGATGTGAAAATTACCGAACAATCAGTTTAATAAGCCACAGCTGCAAAATACTAACACGAATTCTTTACAGACGAATGGAAAAACTAGTAGAAGCCGACCTCGGGGAAGATCAGTTTGGATTCCGTAGAAATACTGGAACACGTGAGGCAATACTGACCTTAAGACTTATCTTAGAAGAAATATTAAGGAAAAGCAAACCTACGTTCCTAGCATTTGTAGACTTAGAGAAAGCTTTTGACAATGTTGACTGGAATACTCTCTTTCAAATTCTAAAGGTGGCAGGGGTAAAATACAGGGAGCGAAAGGCTATTTACAATTTGTATAGAAACCAGATGGCAGTTATAAGAGTCGAGGGGCATGAAAGAGAAGCAGTGGTTGGGAAGGGAGTAAGACAGGGTTGTAGCCTCTCCCCGATGCTATTCAATCTGTATATTGAGCAAGCAGTAAAGGAAACAAAAGAAAAGTTCGGAGTAGGTATTAAAATCCATGGAGAAGAAATAAAAACGTTGAGGTTCGCCGATGACATTGTAATTCTGTCAGAGACAGCAAAGGACTTGGAAGAGCAGTTGAACGGAATGGATAGTGTCTTGAAGGGAGGATATAAGATGAACATCAACAAAAGCAAAACAAGGATAATGGAATGTAGTCGAATTAAGTCGGGTGATGTTGAGGGTATTAGATTAGGAAATGAGACACTTAAAGTAGTAAAGGAGTTTTGCTATTTGGGGACCAAAATAACTGATGATGGTCGAAGTAGACAGGATATAAAATGTAGACTGGCAATGGCAAGGAAAGCGTTTCTGAAGAAGAGAAATTTGTTAACATCGAGTATAGATTTAAGTGTCAGGAAGTCGTTTCTGAAAGTATTTGTATGGAGTGTAGCCATGTATGGAAGCGAAACATGGACGGTAAATAGTTTGGACAAGAAGAGAATAGAAGCTTTTGAAATGTGGTGCTACAGAAGAATGCTGAAGATTAGATGGGTAGATCACATAACTAATGAGGAAGTATTGAATAGGATTGGGGAGAAGAGAAGTTTGTGGCACAACTTGACCAGAAGAAGGGATCGGTTGGTAGGACATGTTCTGAGGCATCAAGGGATCACCAATTTAGTATTGGAGGGCAGCGTGGAGGGTAAAAATCATAGGGCGAGACCAAGAGATGAATACACTAAGCAGATTCAGAAAGATGTAGGTTGCAGTAGGTACTGGGAGATGAAGAAGCTTGCACAGGATAGAGTAGCATGGAGAGCTGCATCAAACCAGTCTCAGGACTGAAGACCACAACAACAACATAAGGTTTTTTATAGTTGGCTCTTACACCATGATAATTTATTTCTAAAGTTAACTATGACTTTGGAATATGAGAAAGATTATTTTTCTTATTGAGCAATAAAGGTCTTTTCAATTTGGAAAATAATCATACGCAAGTGCCATTCATTATGACTAGGCCATATGATGGATAGCCCTCTCATCGGAATCCTAGCTGACATCTTTGTAAATTCTCTGGAAAGTGCTTTCTTCAATTATAACTCAGAATTACAAAGAAACACACTTTTATGCTCCATAACAATGTCCTTGTCTCATAGTAAAATACAAAATGAAATTAATGTAATAAAAACCATTGCTACTAACAATGGATGTAAGCGCAATGTAGTAGATGATACCCTCAGTAACAAAACTACCAAAACATTTTCACTCTACAAGGTAACAGATCCACTTACAGTAAGGAGGAAAATAATAAATTCATTTCCATCCTATTTTTAGGCAGTGTGTCCTATAGGATTAAATGCTGTATGATGAATAAGTATAAATGCAAGGTAACTTTTTCTACTAATAATAACCTTAAGAAACATCTTGTGCATGCTACCAAAAATGCTGAGGATCTGTTCTCAAATTCTGGCATTTACAAAATGATCTGCAGTAATTGTCCCAGTTACTGTATTGAACAAACTTTTAGAGCAATCAAGGTGAACATAAAGAACCTATCCTGCCACCCCCCCCTCCCTTTTTTTATTTTTAGTGTGTTTTCATTCTACCTATAGAATTATGATCTCTAGGCAAATACATTGCTTAGTAAGGCTTTGTTAATTATTTTATTGGTCATTTTATAACCTTCTCCTAGTATATTTTTTCATATAGCATGGTTTATCAGTACAACAACTCCTCTGCTCCCTTACTCCTGCCCTTTCCTAATTGACATTTGTCTTTTAATATTAACAGTTTCTCTGTTACAATGAGTCCTTTTACAGTAGTCCAGTAGTCCAACAAGAATGGGGTCAACTGGATATGTTTAGTTTTGGGCTTCTTATACAGTGATAGTGTTCCTTGAAACAGTTTTGGTTTGATACTCACACTTGTTACAGTTGCGTATTCATGCACAAGTGCTTTTCGTGTGTCTTGCATATTTTGTAAAGAGTGTGCTCTGTTTACCTGAGCCTGCAGGCTCTTTATAAGCCACACTTCAATGACACACTCTTTGCCCCTCATTCCTCTCCCTCTTTCTGACTATTTAGTTAACATGCTAATTTTGTTAATAATATGTACTAGTGATACCACACACACTGCTCATTGCAGTTATGTGCATATAAGATTCGCAGGTGACTTAAGGCTAGTGCCTCTACTCTTCAGCCAATCAGTACACATTGCTCAATGTGAACATGACATAGTTAGGCTCTATAGGATCTAATGATACATTTCATATGTGTTTTATACGAATCCTTCAAGTGACATACTATATGCTGTTGTATCCAGCAACAAATAGGCGATATTTTTTAAAAAAAAGTTTAAGACAAAGCCCTAAAGTAGATGGCTTCTACTTTTATATAACATATTTTAGATGGTGATTAAATGGATGACATATACTAGACAGAGTTGATGACTCCCAAATTGGCTACAGATACTATGAGTATGTATGCTTCACCAAAAAATTTTTGTAAACACTTCCCATAATTTTGCTTATTGTAGTGTTACTATTTGTTCCACACACATTGTCATAACATTGTTAATAGGTACAATATCTTATGAGGAAGATGGTTTTAAAATTGTCAAAACCATGGTCAAGATTTAATGAACCTGTATTTTGCATTTGGTTGACTGTTATTTCTAAACCATTGAAGTTACTGCAAATCAAATTGCTGCAGCAAAATCACATCAGAAAACCATTTCCAACCTTTAACTTCCATAATATAGTTTCTGCTAGTCAAAGACTGAACAGGAGTTATTAAGACAAGAATCCCTAAAAACAACGTATACAAAATCCAAAATTACTACTTTCATAAAACCACAATACAATCATCTCAATTTATCCCTCTTTATCCAACATACCATGATCATGGAACCCAGTGGCCTTTTGATCCAGGTTAGAACCAAGTAGTTGAACACCCTTTACAGCACCATTTACAGAAATTCAGAAATCTATAATGAATACAAAATAATGCTTCCCTTCTGTTGCAGCATGCTCAGCTACTGCCATTATTCTGTCCAGTAATTCACCAGCATCGAATGTGTATACAGGACATGTTTTCCTTTTACAGAAGCAACATTACATGGAGATCATTGGCACAGACAGTGCTCTCATGTACATGGAACTCACAAATTTCTTTCAGTAACATGCAACAAGCATTTGTTACAAACTGAAAGCAACATCATTTCATCAGCTTAACAAATAATATGACAGCAACTGTAATGAGGCCAGTAATGTCAGACTGCTACAAAAACTGTCACAGAAATATCAGTCCATTACATTGGTGCCATATATGGATGCCTTTAGAGTTCCTCCTCAAAAAAATCATTGACAAATTGCAAAGTACTGACATTTCACACTGGCACATGCTTCCCTCCCCTCACACACCCACTCCCACCCCCACAGATTTCAGACATCACTGAAGCACCCATACTCATCCTGAAGACCCAGTTTTATCTGGGAAAAGTGAGGTCTAATCTCTCTGTCAGTTCGAAGGTCCCTTCAGTTCACCACAACAGGTGGAAGAAATTCAGTGATTTCCAAAGGTCCCCTGAAAAGCAGCAGCAACCTTCTAATGATCCTCTCCACTGCCTTACTGACTCCTTGATAGTTCTTAATAAACACCTGGTCTCCAATTTGATAAGTCTTCAGCTGACTCCTTTGATTATAACATTTACTCCCCTTTGCAATCACCTGATGAGAATCAATGTTTTCTGGTAACAATTAGTCAATGGATGACAAACTGCAGAGAGAGGTGGCTAATTTATAACCCAACATCAGATTGGTGGAAGCAGCCTTATGACTCTCATGCTGAGCAATATTGAAGGCCATTGTGAGCCATGGCAACAAATGGTCCCATTGACCTCAGTATACTATTAATGCAGATTTTAAATCAAGAATACTTCTCTGCACGTATGAAGGGTTAGGTTAATAGGGTGTTTATGTCAGGTGACAGCTTCTCATACCAAGGCAAAACTGTCTGGACTTGATAAACATATGGGTGGTAGCATAATACATCAACAAACACTGGGATGTGCCAGATGTTCCAAAATGCCTTGTAAATTCTGAATAACTATCTGAGTGTTAGTGGCTCTGGTTCACAACAACCAAACAAATAGCACAAATGCATCTACACATGTGAGAATAAATTTATCACTGCTAACTGATCAAGGCAGAGGACCCACATAGTCAATATACAATCATTGGAAAGATTTCTTGACTGCCTAGGATGCCATGCATCCAAACTTACTGTTCTACATCTACATCTACATCCATACTCTGCAACCTATTGTGAAGTGCATGGCAGTGAGTACATCCTATTGCACCAGTTATTAGGGCTTTTCCCCTTTCCATTAACATATGGAGCATGAGAAGAATGTTCTATTATTTTAATCTTATCCTCATTATCCCTTTTTGTGTGATACATAGAGTGTTGTAGCATTTTTGTAGAGTCATCATTGAAAGCCAGTTCTTGAAACTTTGTTAATAGACTTTAGACTTTTTCAGCATGGTTTACATCTATCTTCAGGAGTCTGTCAGTTCAGTTTCTTTGTCATCTCTGTGACACTCTCCCATGGATCAAACAAATGTGTGAACATTCGTGCTGCCCTTCTCTGTATACATTCAGTATCCCCTGTTAGTCCTATGTGGTATAGGTCCCACACACTTGAACAATATTCTAAAAATGTTCACATGGGTGATTTTTAAGCAATCTCCTTTATAGACTGATTGCACTTCCACAGTATTCTACCAATAAACTGAATTCTACCATCTGCTTTATCCATGACTGAACCTATGTGGTTATTCCATTTCATATCCCAACAAAGTGTTACAGCCAGGTATTTGCATCAGTTGGCTGACTCCAACAGTGATTTATTGATGTCATAATCATAGGATACTATTTTTTTTTTAATTTTGTGAAGCACAAAATTTTACATTGATGAAGAGTTAAAGCAGTTTGCCAATCATTGTGCCACTTTGAAATCTTATCAAGATCTGACTGATTATTAATGCAGCTTCTTTGAGATAATACTTCATTAAAGGTAACAATATCATCTGCAAAAAGCCTGATTTTACTAATAATATTGCCTGTAAGGTCATTAACAGACAATATGAAGAGCAAGGGTCCCAACAGACATCCCTGGTGCACTCCTGAATGCACTTCTACATTTGAAAAAACACACTACATGCAGTTCAGAACTTGTAAGGGTTGTCCCATGAGTATATGCCTAACATACAATGACAAGCAGATAGAACAAGTGAACAGTGTTAAATTCTTGGGATTACAGCTTGATAATAAATTCAACTGGGAGGAGCACACCACAGAACTGCTGAAGCATCTTAACAAATCTGTATTTGCAATGCGAATTGTGTAAGGACAATATAACTTCTGCACAATTTCAGTGCAATAATGTGTTCATTGTAAATAAATGTGTGTGTGTGTGTGTGTGTTGTGTGTGTGTGTGTGTGTGTGTGTGTGTGTGTGTGTGTGTGTGTGTGTGCGTGTGTGTAAGTACAATCTAAACTTCTGTGCCAGTCCAGAGCAGTAATGTGTTCATTGTAAATAAGTATTTAGTAGTTGTATTACACATTTATTACCTCATAAATAAATAAAAAACTTTTTTATTTTAAATTCGGTGCATTAGTATTTGTAAAATGATTCTTTCATATGGCGTTCATTAAAAAATGACGACCATGCCACTTGGGACCTGTGGAGTGGTACATTAGCTTATTTGTTTGAGTTGTAAATATTTGTCATGTATTGTTGTTTTTCTGACATGTTCTACAACCTGGAGGACCTCCTCACTACAGATCAATTGGAATGAAAGTAAATCTAATCTAATCTAATCTTTGACTGTGACTCTCCATCCATGATAATAAGCTGTGTCCTCCCTACCAAAATGTCCTCAATCCAGTCACAATTTCACTTGATGAACATACTTTTGACAATAATCATAGGTGCAGTACTGAGTCAAATGCTTTTTGTAAATCAAGAAACACTGCATCTACCTCCCTGCCTTGACCCAAAGCTTTCAGTATGTCATGTGAGAAAAGTACAATCTGGGTTTGACATAATCAATGTTTTAGAAATAAATGCTGGTTGTCATTGAGAAGGTCATTCTATTCAAGCTACCTGATTATGTTTAAGCTCAGAATATGTTCTAAGATTCTACAATTAATCAATGTCAAGTATACTGGATGGTAGTTTTGTGGATCACTTCTATTACCCTTCTTGTAGACAGGTGTGACCTGTGCTTTTTTCCAAGAACTGGGCACGGTTTTCTATTTGCTGAATCTGTGATTTAAAAGAGGGGCTAACTCAGCCACAAATTCAATATAGAATCTGACAGGGATTCCACCAGGCCCTGGAGCTTTGTTCAGTTTTAACGACTTCAGTTGTTTCTCAGCACCACTGATAGTAATACTTCACTCATATTTTCAGTGGTATGAAGATTAAACTTGGGCTTTTCTCCTGTGTTTTCCTTTGTAAATGAACTTTTAAAATGGAGTTGAGCATTTCAACTTTCGCTTTGATACCCTCAGTTTCAGTTCCTGTCTCATTCACTAGGAACTGGACACTAACTTTAGTGCCATTCATAGCCTTTACATATGACCAGAATTTCCCAGTGTTTTGTGAGAGATCATTTGACAATATTCTGCTACTGTAGTGACTGAAGGTTTCACATATTGCTCTCTTGACAGCCAAATGCATTCCATTTAGCGTGTCTATATCAATAGCCCTACACTTTGTTTTACGCCTATTATACTCCAGTCTCTGTTTATGTACAAGTTTCTCTGTAGTGACTGTATGCCATGTAGGGTCCCTCCCATTATGAACTGTTCTACTGGGTACATACCTATCACACGTGAGGTAAACTATTCTTTTAAACTTGAGCCATAGTTCCTTGTTTTACTTGTCCTTTGCACTTTGATAATCATTGTTGCCACAATCATGTCATGGTCACTGATATCAGTTTTCACGTGAACATCCTCAAAGAGGTCATGTCGTTTTGTTGCCGTCAGATCTAATATCTTTCTGTCATGATGGAGTTCTGAATGTATGTTTTATTAGGTAGTTTTCAGAGAAGGCATTTAGTAATGTGTCACAGGATGTCTTATTGCACCCACCACTTACAAAGCTGTAATTTTCCCAACCAACTGTTTGATGATTAAAGTCTCCACTGATGACCAGAGTGTGATTGGCTACTTACATACAAGTGAACTGATTTTTTCTCTAAGGATTTTGATTACATCAGGAGATGAGTCTAGTGAGCAATAAAAGGACCCAATTATCATTTTATGCCTACCCTTGATACTGAGTCTTGCCCACACATTCTCACATGCAGCTTCAATTTCTACCCCAGTGGATTTGAGTTGCGTGTTCACTGTGACAAATACATCACCTCCATTTCCAATTTGCCTATCCTTTCAATATTTAAATTTTCCCCAAAAATTTACTGCTATCAATTTCAGGCTTCAACCAGCTTCCTGTACTTAGTATCATGTGAGCTTCACTAATTTCAGGATTGCTTCAAACTCTGGCACTTTGTTGTGAATGCTATGACAGTTAACCACTAGGATTTTAATACTCTCACCTTTTGTATCTTACACTGGTACTTCTGGGTTTCCTATGACTATAATTATCTGGATTGGAAGGAGAGTCACCTAATCTAAAAAACCCTTCTTTGCATCCCACATACAGTCAGCTACCTGAGCAGCAGCCTCTGATGTGTGGTGCACACCTGGCCAGTTTAGGAAGCCCTACAATTCTTAACACTGCTGGCTTACTAATGGCACACAGACTGCTATTGCATTAAGGATCTCCTTATCCATTCCATTCCTAATGAAATGCTGCCTGATCTTTTCCCTGGTTTTCCAGATGCCCAAATGCATGTCCATGGGTGAGACATGAAAAAAAATTTAAAAAATTAAAAAAAAAATGGAAGAGCACTGGATGCCACTACTTAGGTGTGACAACCCTCAATTCTTTTGAGCCATGTTCTTTGCAACACACATCTCCATCCCTCAATATGCATTATTTTACCACTTTGCCCTTTCCATCTTTTCTTTGATGAGGTGTAGATCTTTGTCCTGACCCTGAAATACTCTAACATTCGAAAAAAAAAAAAAGAGACGAAATCTGAGTCAAAATAAACATCATTAGCCAAACCCTGTTCATCCACTTGTTGTTCCTCTTCTTTCGCAAATATTCAGCTCAGGTCATCACCGATCATGTTTGCCAGCTCCTTAGTATTATGCAGGTCAAATTTAAAACTCAGAGTCCCAGTGATTTACCTCACAATACATCCAGTTTTCTGGAGCCTAGCTAAGACCCAAATAAGGACTTGGTTGTTAGTTTCCAGTGAAAATCTGCTATGTTCAAGGTAACATTTAAAGCTTCTAGTCCCAAATAACAGCACTAATGCCTCCAGTTCATAAACAGAATATTTCTTCTCCAGTTCATTCCATTGCAGGGAGGCACAGGAAGTTCCCTTTCTATCCCATTCCTGCTCTTGTAACAAAACTGCCCCTAGTCCCAGAGCTGATATATTTGTTTGTAATATAAGCTCTATATTAAAAACAGATAGTAACAGCACCTGAAAAGTTTTTAAGGCTTGCTTCAAACTGGCAAACACTACCTGATGAGATGGCCTCCAGTAAAATTATGCCCTGTTTTTTTTTAATCTCACTCAATGGGGCAGCCTTCTCAGCAAATCCACCAATGAATTTCTGAAGAAAACTTATTATCCCAACAAATCAAGCTATTTCCTTTACATTGTGTAGAGTTGGGAATTCCTCAGTTGCTTGTGCACTTTTGGGATCAATACATAAACCTTCCCCCATTACAATATGTCCCAACAATTTCATAGACAATCTGGCAAATACCACCTTCATAGGATTGACTGTTAACGTATCAATTCTCAAATGTTTGAATACCTCACATGGACATTGAATGTGCTCTTGAGTAGAATGGCTAAATGAGAAGATCATCCAGATAATTGAACACATATTCAAACTTGATATCCAAAAATATCATACCTGAGAAAGTACATCCACACCTGTCACTAGGCTGAATGGGGCTTGATTAAACTCAAATAAATTCCAGTCAGTCACACAAGCAATTACTGGCTATGAAGCTTCATTGAACATTATGTGATTATAAGCCTGGTTAAGGTGGTGAATACATGAGCACTCTTAAACCACACAACTGCTGAATGGAAGTCAAGAAGAGGTACTGACCATAACATGGTCAACCACTGGCTGGTGTTCACCATTGGGCTTCAGCTCTCAAATTATAGGTGCAGCCTAAGGTGCTTTTGAGGAGTGAATGACACTCTTCTGTAACATCTTATCCACTTGCTCCTCTAAAAGCTTTGTGCTAGGTGGAGATAATCTATAAGGTGTTTTCTTTGCCAGTACTATATCTGATAATTTAATATGGTACTCTAATAATCCAGTAATCCCTAATTTACCCTTGAGAGTATCTGAATAATTGGCACACACTCCTTTGATTTTTTCCCTTAATGCCTCATCCAAGTGAGCCAGTTGTTCTTCTGACTGTTCACCCTTATATTGATCCCCTTTTTCACCCTTCTGTGCCCCACCTGTGGCAAACAAGGTGGTCTTCTGTTCATGAGGGCAAAAGGACAAAATTCTTTGGGGACACAATTTAAAATAAAACTGGACTCTAGACCAATCTCATTATAACAATCAAATTGTCTCCAAGGATACAATTGGCAGCTAAATTATCTGTCACCTTCATATTCACTTTTGGAATGTTAACTACTGGTATTCATTGCTGGACAGTACTTAACCAGGGTACCAATTCTGAGAATGTGATCTCTCAATTGTAATTTTTGTAATCATCTTCACTTTTAAATTTTCTCTTTTTGCACTCATGTTGCTCCTTGTAGTTGTGGTCCTGTTATGCAGTGCCCTCATAGCTAGCTGTATTGAACTTCTTCGTCATATGCAGGAAAGCGCTGTGATAATGGAAGATTGTGATTGCTACCCACTAGCTATGAAACAATGTAACTAGTTGTTTTCAAAATCCTTATGTATTTAACAGTCCCCATAACACTTTCAACACATCGATTAAACTTCACATTTAAGTACTTAACAAACTAACTCATTGACAGACAGATCATTAGAATCTATAAGTCAAGAAGTAAGTAAGTAATTAATTAAGTAATTCCATAAAATCTTCTTTTGTTTATCTTTTTGGAACAACAGCCATTGTCATCCTGACTTCTTCTTCTTCTTTGGCATCCAAGTCATAACACCAAGATGTAAATGGCTCCTTCCCCAACACTCACCCACCATCACCTTGTGGCTTTTCTGTGCTTACATTTGCATTTTTTACCTGCGCATAAATGAAAATGCGCACAGTATTTTGTCTTTCCTCTAGCACTAATACCATAAATTAAGAGTTTTACATGACCATGTTTCATTGGCACAGTAGAAACACTGTGGGATATGCTGCTGTCTTGAATATCAGCAAGAACCACTGAGCCTTCCAGGCAAATTCTCCAACACTGACGTTAATCTTAGCACAACTCTTCACACTTAAAATTTGTTTCATTTGCCATCCAATACTCTCTAGACTCTGCACAAAATCTTCCCCATTTGTGTATATGCTTATAATTAACTGCCAAACTAACACTTTTTAAGTTCAATAATCTACACACAGGTTTCCCATTAAGGGTGGCACATACAAGCAGCAACCACAGACCTGCCCTGTCGCAAATCACACTTGTAATCATTCCTGGAGTTTAATTAATTATTATTATGCTTGCTGCTGCCTTTGCATCTCTGCACA
Organism: Schistocerca cancellata; assembly: GCF_023864275.1. Lineage (NCBI taxonomy): Eukaryota > Metazoa > Arthropoda > Insecta > Orthoptera > Acrididae > Schistocerca > Schistocerca cancellata. The sequence goes on from NC_064626.1 coordinate 827,308,385, forward strand.
CTCACCATTTTGTGTACCTGCTTACCATAAACCCAGCAGACCGCCTTAAAGCACTCCTTGATCCTACTCATGCAAGTGTGAATTATTCTGGTCAAACCTTCCTTTCGCTACCATGTCACTCCATTTCATGTGCGTATTCCGATTCCCACTCACTGTTTCATATCTACCCTGTGCCTCCCTTCAGCAGTACCACCTTCACCCTATAGAACTTTGATAATTTCCTCAAATGTGGCAGAAATCAAGGAGGCAGTGAGACTTACCTCCTTGGGGTCTGAAATCTACCATATTAGCGGCATATGGGTTATTTTGATGTAATGTTCCTGAGCAGTACCTTTCATTTGAATATCCCTTCCTAGCAGCTCATAGATGTTGATGAACCAGTACTTGAGATCAGTTTTCTCAAGCAGTTTGCCCTATCCTTGGATCCACCGATGGTATCCTTACTGCACCATGCTACTGGAACTTGCATTCTGGGTTTGATTGGTCATTTGACCCCCATCCTTTCACAAAATACTGACGCACTTCTGCCCACCGTCTCTGAGTGCTCTTCACTGACTGCTTTCCTTGCTTCCTTGCTGATCAAGATCACACTCAAGCACTCCAAGGCCAGTGCCCTATGTGCGCACAATGTTGAGCTGAAGCAGCTGATTGACACTGTGCTGGAGAAACTGTCGCATGGTCATCACACACTTCACTGCCTCTCCAGCTCATGGCCAACATACATTAGCAACACAACTCCTGCAGCCAATGTGCCCCTGCCGGAGCATCATACAATCATGCTCCCATCCCATGTGAGGACACATGTGTTCCTTCTGTGCACAGAAAAGATGTCCAGTTAAGTGTGATCACTAACAGTACCCATCACAGGATACCATGACAGAAGGCTCTCCACAAGGCTCAATACACCATACCTGAAAGACTACGCCACATAAAAGTGGCCTTTTAAACATGGGCATTTTACACCTATCGGACAGTAATTGATCATCACCCATTCACCTTGTGCCTGAGAAAGATGGTTTGTTTTAGTTGTGTGGTGACTATCAGAAACCAAGCACTTGCACCATTATCAACAACTACCCTATCCCCCACATCCAGAACTTAACCCAACTGTGTAATGAGTTTTTAGTGTCCTTGACTGCCTAAAAGTATACCTTCAGATCCCTGTGTTGAAATACAACATTGCTAAAATGGCCATCATTACACAATTCAGCCTATTTAAGTTCTGATTTATGCCTTACAGTCTAAAAGATAGGGCCCAGTCATGGCAAAGTTTCATCAACTCTATTTTGTACAGTCTCCCATATTCCTACTCCTACCTTGAAGATATTCTCTTATTTTTCCTCTCTGTTGAGGAAAATGAACTCCATCTCGCCAAGGTCTGGGCAGCCCTGAATGACAGAGGCATAGATATTAACCACAACAAATGTCTGTAGCTTGTGGTCTAGTGGTTAGCATTGCTGCCTCTGGATCACAGGGTCCTGGATTTGACTCCTGGCTGGGTTGGGGATTTTCTCTGTCCAGGGACTGGGTGTCTGTGCTGTCCTCATCATTTTAGCATCATCGTCCTCATTCATGATAGAGGCTTGATTGGATTGTGTAAAAATTGGGACTTTGCATGTGTGCTGATGACTGTGCAGTTGAGTGCCCCACAAACCAAACATTATCATCATCATCAACCTCAACAAATGGAAATTTGGCCACATGAGTGTAACCTTTCTCAGTCACACTGTCAGTGCTGATGGCATACACCAGACTTCTGATCACATCAAAGTCATATGCATTCACCCCCAATCTCTGACATTTTCTCAGTATGGTAAATTTCTATCTACTGCAGATATTGGCTCAATGCTACTGTACTATGGTCATACAAAATGATTCAAACATTCAGCACTCCCATGACTAAGCTGTTGAACACTGTCACACTCATGCACCCATTCCCAGACACATGTAACTCCATCTCAACTGACATTTTAATCACCGCTATCCTTTAGCAGCATGTCAGTGATTCAACCCAACCACTTTAGTTCTTCATGAAGAAACTCACAGCTTCCCAACACCAGCCCACCATTCGACCATGAGTTACTCACAGTTTATGAAGCCAGCAGATACTTTCATGAGGACATTTAAGGATGATCAATTACTTGTACAACTTTTACAGACCATAAGCCACTTGCATACTATTTGTAACCCAGAGTACAACTTGCCTCTGAGGAGATTCTCCCACACACACTTGATTAGTCAATATTTCATTGACATTCAATGCTTCCAGGGGACAGACAATGTGGTTATGGACTACCGCTAGATTTGGATGATCAGGCTCAGCAAGCAGACAGATGGTGTCAAACTTTGAAACCTGCAACAAGACCCTAGCTTGGTGCTGACCCATGAGTCCTGCCAGCTTCCACGATATTCCCTTCCTATATTATGTGATGTATCTTTGGACAGACTCTGCCCCCTCGTCCGAGGCCCTCTCCATCAGACAATTTTTTTGGCTGTCCATGAGCTTGTACACACAGGTGCTAAGGCAACAACCTCATCATGGAACAATTTGTTTGGCCTGGTGTGAAACACACCTGCTACACATGGTCATGTGCCTCCATTCCACATCAATGGAGCAAGGTTGGACATCACACATAACCACCACTAGGCGAATTCAACATACTGAAGGGATGCCTTAGATGTATGCCCCTGACATAGTAGGCCCCCTTACTCTTTCATAGGGGTACAAGTGTATTCTTTCAGCCATCAATCAGATAACCTTATGGGTCAAGGCTGTACAACATTCAGACATCATGTTTCATTCAGTCACATGTGCTTTCATCTCCATGTGGATTTCATGCTTTGAGTGTCCCTCATTTATCACCACCAGCCAGGAATGACAGTTCGAATCCTTGCCCTTTTCCAAAGTATGTACCTTGTATAGTGTTGGCATGTTTCTTACAAAAGTATACCATCTGCAGAGAAACAGTCTTGTAGAATGTTGACACTGAGCACTCAAAAATATTCTAATGTTCCATGGTGGTTCCTGGTCGGAGACCTTGTTGTGGGTATTACTTGGCATTTGCTCTGCCCATAAAGATTACTTGAATGTTCTCATTGCAGATATCCTTTACAGTGAGGCTCTAATGGTATTGACCATGTTTGTAAAATACTCCGAGCTCCTGCCTGAGGATGAGCTCCCTACTCTAGTGGACTGCATCTGCTCACATATCATGAACATACACTCCACGGATCCATGGCCACACACCCTGCCATGGGTGTTTATATACAAACAAATTGGTTCACTGCAAATTCATCATTTTACACACAACACAGTCCAGGTGGCACTGCAGCCACCATACTTAGGTCTGCACAGGATACTAGGTCATAGCACAACCATACAATTAACACCATGGGCATCTTACTCAACAGTAAAAGCCATATGTTTTTCCTCAAAAGAGTGAAACCTGCATGGACACTGGATGATGGGGCCTCCTCAGCTACTGCCACTGATTCAGAAGTGATGTTTGATGATATCTCTGCCCCTTGTGATGATGACTCCTCCCAGTGTCTAAGTGGGACAACCCCCTCACCCCCAGTGTATGCCATTACACTGACCACTCATGTGAAGCTTCCCTTGAGGAAGAAGTAGTTATGATACATAAGTGCACTTCGTGTAAACCCGCTGCCTCCCCCACCCTCTGACCCCTCCCCCGTACCCAGTGCTCCTGTGTTCACTGTCAACATTTCTGTCTTCTGCATTGAGGACCTCTCAGTCCAACTCTGCAACTTCGCCATCTTTGTGTTTGCTGCTTTGCCATCTACACTTGATGACTTGCTCACCACCCACATCGCTTTGCTTTGCTCATTCGAGATACCAGTTGACACTGACAGGGGCAACATCCTGGCCAGTACTGCCAGAGATGGCCACTTCTCCATTATGATTCTGTTGTGTGCATCTTTGCAGGATCTTGGGCACTGAATAGAGACATCCCTTTGCTGTGCATGCTGTCACCCATGACCACCTTTTTGGCTCCAAGACTTCATTGCTTCAGAATATGTGCTCTTGACCTCCACCAATCACCGAGAAACATGCCAGCTGTGCCTTTCTTTGTGACCAGCCATGATACAGCTGGCCATGCAAGCTGGCCTCCCAATGCCAACCAACCACCACAACACCCTGTGTGGATCCACAGCATAGTAGCCTCACTAGTCTCACTTCCGCTACATACTCCGCGTTACCAGGAGGAGGGGAAGGGGGGGTGAGGGGGGGAGGGGAGTGGGGGGGGGGGATCACTTGCTGGCAACTTTCAATAGTGAACTGAAAAGCTTTGACTATGGAATCAAAGGTCTTTGACTTCAATGTGGTGTTTGGCTACAAAAAAATAATTGCATTACATGGACTAGTTGGGTTTTGTGTCTATCACCGCTGAGTTTAGCACCAGAAACTGACACCGTTGTGTAATATATCACATTATAGTATGAAAACAGAACTAAATATGTCTCACAAGGGTCGCACTTGTGCAAGTGACACTTGGACAGTGGATATTAAGCAGACAGGATCCAATTAGGAATGGTGTCCCCAACCACTCACCATTTTGTGAGCCGTGTCACTGAACATCATTGTGAAGCAGTTTCACAGTAAAATAATTAACAGCAATGGAGGTCATAAGTTGATAAGTGCAATTTTAAAGGATTTGTTTTAGATGTAGAAGTTATTCCAAGCACTTTTAAACATAACTGCCATACAACTATGTTAACATGAAACAGTATTTACATACATTAATAAGCACTGCAGGTGAAGTTTACAGTGCAATGGATACTGAGTTTTTCACACTACTTCCTATTCAATGATGATATTTACATATTCTTAACTGATCTTGATTAGAGATGACATTTTTAACACTAAGTAATGATTTATCCAAGATCATCATTGTATAGAGTCATATTCTCCCAAATCTTGTTGCCACTTGATTCCTTCTGAAAACAGAAACAAAATTTAAATCAAAATTATTCTCAAAGGGGAGCCTCCCTTTAAAATAATTACCAGCTTGGTTTTCATGAGTTGTATTCACGATTCACTGTGGTATGTAATTTTAAGTGGCAAATAATACCCATACTTTTTGCAATGTTGTGGAGCTTTTAGTCCAAATATTGTAAAAAACAGTACCCCAACACACTGTTAAATACTGCCAAATATGCACCATTCGTTTTTGTCTACTCATAGTGCAGTTCAAAATTACTGAATTGAAGCAGAGCCAAATTACCCTTATTTGCACTCAGTAACAGATAAAAAATGTCTGGACTAAGATAAGTAAGGCCATTTTTGAGTAAACTGAAAAAGATGGAAAGTAAAAAATCTAGTGTTTGTGACCATTTTACCAACAAAAGCCATCCAGTTCACAACAGCAGTAAGAAAGCTCCTACAAGCCAGTAAGCGAGCGAGGTGGTACAGTGGTTAGCGCACTAGACTCTCATTCGGGAGGACAACAGTTCTAACCTGTGTCCAGCCATCCTGATTTAGGTTTTCTGTGATTTTCCCAAATCACTTGAGGCAAATACCAGGATGGTTCCTTTGAAAGGGCATGGCTGACTTTGTTGCCTAATCTGATGGGAGCAATGACCTTGCCATTCGGTCCCCTCCCCCAAATCAACCAACTAACCAAGCCAGTCAGTGCAGCAACATGGCCCTATCATGCAACAAATGTCTTCGAATGGCACAAGTGTTGTCACAAGAACTTTGTTTATTTATTTGTCTTGTGAAACTAGGACTATACAGTGTTCAAAAGGTGTTGGACCAATCCTTAACTACTACAGATATCTCATAAAATTTTTTACATTTATCAGTTTATGTAGAGGTACTATTACATGTTTTGTTATTCTATACACTTTACAAAAACAACCTTAGTTAGTGGTTAAGTTCTGTTTTTTAGATACACTCTTACTGTATAGAAGCAGTGCTTCACCAAGTAATCCTTCACTATTGATTTGAAATTTTCTATACGATATTATTTTTTTGGATTTTGGTAATGCATTATATAGTTTGATACCAGGATGGAGTATACCTTTCTGTAATAGTGGTGTATTTGTCTCTTGTACGTGTACATCATTTATTTGTGTTGTGTGTTAGCTGTGTAGAAATTCATTATGGGTTATGCATAGAGTGATACTATTTAATTCTTCTTTTGTAATAGTTACGTTTTCTAATATGTGAAGCATGGAGATGGTAGTATTTTATTTTTCCTAAATAGTGGCTTGCATGATAATCTTTGATCGACCCCTTCCATTAGTCTACTAATCTTTTTCTGTTGTCTAAATGATCTCAAACTTGCTCCACAGTTTCCCCAAAATACTACACCATATTTCAATATTGGGGAACATAAGTAAAATGTATTGCCCTGAGATTATCATATTTTTGAAAATACAGACACTAGGGAAACAGATCAATGGTTTAACACCTCTTCCTGTCTTCCTTTTTTATGTAGTGGTTCCACTTTAGGAATTTTTAGGCATGTTGGAAAGTTGCCAGTTAAGGAGGAACATTTGCAAGGTAGGTCAGTGGCTCAGAGATTAAGTCTACGCATTTTTACAGCAAACTCTGGAATGTTATCTATTCCTGTTGATCCGCTTTTGATTTTAGAAGCTTGATTTCTTGCTGTACTTCTTGTATATTAGTTGGCATGAGAAATATTGTTTTATGTACCTAATTAAATGTTGATGTCACTTGTGTGGGACTTTAACACTCCTCACATTTTCAGCATGCTTTAGTCTTGGACACATGTCTCAATCAGGTCTGTAGATGAGAAAAGTTTAGAACTCTTATGAACAAGTCAGACATGCGCTACACAAAATGCAGCTATTCAGACAGCAAGAGTAAATGGTATACACATATGCAGCCTTCTGAAGTTACACAGCCCTTTTGGCAGACCGTATGTACCAAAGATTCCAATTACAGCTGACAAACACAGGGAGAGATGGCACTACAGACTTACATTGTATGTTGCTTCCAAGATGGCAAAGCCCCAGAACATTCGCAGCCTAGTGTTTACAATTGTTTATTCTGTTTATTTCTGTTGACTGCATGCAAAAGTTGTTTTAAATAGTAAATGTTACAGTGCTTTTCTGACTGTCACAGTGCCAGGAATATCAATAATGTAGGAAAACATAGATTGCTACTTACCATAAAGATGACATGTTAAGTTGCAGACAGGCAAAATTAAAAGGCAAGTGTCAGGAAGGTATTTTAAGATGTTTTTCTGGTCTTAAATGCATATCTGATACACTATTATGATGCATTTACTCTAATTGAAGTAGCTTCCTTTTGGTTATGATTTGAGTAATCAAAATGAGAAGTATGCAATGTGAAAAGGCTGGTTTACTAATCCAGCATTTTCCTTAATACTGACTGACGAAACTGATATTCAGTCTATGCCCCTTTCCTGAAAATGCTGAAAACATACTTTGTTATATAAACGTAGGCTTTCACGGCCATTGTCACATTCAATAAAATTTTTCTGGGTTTGTGACCCCATTGTTAATATTATAAAACTACCAATGTTTCAGTCCCTGTTGCAAGTGAGCTTCTTCAGGGTGTTTTTGTTTATTGTTGAAAGAAAAAACTTTGTTTCTTACAAACCTGCAGACATGGCTGTTACCTAATTCTGATAGTCTGTTTAGGATGAAGGGGAGGAATGTTAGAAGTCTTTATTGGTGTTTTTATTATTTCTTTTCATTGGTGGAAACCCGACTTTTTGATTGGTTTTTGCATTACTGCTTGTAATTGGTGGAAATCAGTGAATGGAAAACTAGACGGCAGCTGTGACACGGCATTGTTTTCCTGCTTTCTAGTGCCGGCCGAGGTGCGTCAGTATTCTATGTACCTGTGGCTGCTGCGGACTCCCATGTACCTGCATGTGTTGCTTCACATGAGCTATCGTCCCATAGCGCTGTTATCACTGGCAGCCAAGATGTCGGTAGCCGTCTTCTCTGTTCATGTTGACCAGTCTCTTGTCTAATTCTATTGCTGCTCTAACCTTCCTCTTGAAAGTAAGAGGCAGTTTCACCAGTACACGAGCTCCATCAAAATCAATCTGTTTGCCACACTCATCCTGGTGTTCTGCCACTGCTGACTTGGTGTGCTGTCATAGTCGGATACATCTTTCATGCTCAGATATCCGTGTGCCGATTGGTCACTTGGTGCTCTAACAGTGTTCAAATGGCAGAAATTACAAGCCAAGAATCATGTCAAAAACACTAGAGATTTGAACATATTGACTGTATCTTCCCTTTACATTAAAAAATGACTTCTTAAAAAAAAAATAAAAATAACAACAGAACAGCTACCCATTCCCATGAGACTAGAAACAGAATTTACAAGACTATATAAGAAACAGCATAGTTTTAAACACACAGGAATGAAGCCATGTAACACGCTATGTCCATTGAGAAACAACTTCATAAATTTTTAGTTGATACGTACGCTTATAGTGTTAGGGAATCTGAATGTACACTGTAAATCTCTCCATCTCCAAGAATTGTTCAAATCTATCACTTGCTGTAAAAATTAAGCTAAGCAGAAAATAAAAATTCAATATTGTATATTCTTCAAACCATTAAATTGTATTCAAAAACTTCAGATTTATATTACTTACTGGGGGTATAGGATTACTCACCAATTCCAAGTGAACCCCATAAGCTTCACAGTTATATAGCAAGTTTTTAGCAATAAGATGGTAAATTATTAAATATGATGTGGAACTTGAAATGTAAAATTTTCTGTTTCAGCATATGTTAGCTAGCAACAAATAAGTATATAAATAACAATAAACAAAGGTTCTTACAGCGAGGAAATACAAAAAAGGTTCCACCCGAGCACGCCATGAAGGCCCAATGGTACCGACCAGCCGCCATGTCATCCTCATCCCACTGGATGCAGATACGGAGGGGCATGTTGTCAGCACACCGCTCAGTCTAGAATACCAAAGCTGCTACTTCTCAGTCAAGTAGCTCCTCAGTTTGCCTCACAAGGGCTGAGTGCGAGCAGCACTTGGCAGACCCGATGGTCACCCATCCAAGTGCTAGCCCAGCCTGACAGTGGTTAACTTCAGTGATCTGATGGGAACTGGTGTTGCCACTATGGCAAGGCCATTTGCTTGAGGAAATGCAAGGTGTTTCAAAATAAGTGTTGGGACTTTTAAGTCTTTGTATCATTATTACGTTCAACTTACAATTATAGATGATATGTCAAATGAAACATCAACTCAAAGCTTCGTCTGCAGTTGTTACAAGCTCTAAAGCTTGCAGACACAGTTTACATGCCAACTTTCCAAACAAAATGAAAATTTTCTGGATTGTGTCATCTTCGGTGACAAATTGACATCATGTAAGTGGAAATGTGAGCACACGTAATGTGCACATCTGGGGGTCAGCAAATCCCCGTGAGATGGTCCAGTTGCAACGAGATGTCCGTCAATTCAATGTTTTTGTGGTATGTCGCAGCATTAAGTTTAAGGGCCTTTTGTTTTCTGAGGAGCAACTATAACCCTTGTTTACTTTGATGCACAGAAGTACAGCTGAAACACTTAACTTTATTTGGCAGCAGAATGGTGCACCACTTCACTGACACAACTCAGTACACTATTGGTTAAATGATGATGTACCTGACCACTAGATTAGCTGCAAGGGACCAAATGACAGAGCTTATTCTGCATGGCCACCATGTTCATCCGATTTCACACCATGCAAATTTTACCTTTGGAGGTTCATATAGAACTGCTACCTGCTGATCTACATGACTTAAGAAACAAGATTGAAGCAGTTATTGCAACAGTTGTTCCAGACACACTGGTCAAAGTTTGGGAAGAAACTGTGTATCGGCTTGGTGTGTATTGTGTAATGAATTGTGCTCAAATTGACCACTTCTGAGAAAAATTGTTTGAGTTGTTTTTTCATTTGATGTTTTATTTAAAAACCTTAAAACCCCGATATTCATTTTGAAACTCCCAGTATAGTGAAAACTTCTGAAATATACAGTGCATTCAAAAATAAATGAGCCAGAGGCTGTAAAACAGAAACTGCTGAATGGATTGTAATGTCATTGCCTGCAGAGGAAAATGCAGTCCCTATCAGAGTCCTGTGGTCCCAAATTCACTGCTCGAGAGTGACAGGCACAAATCAGAGTGAGCATGTGCATGTGTTGACCATCCTATGCAGTTAATCATGCTTTGAACAGTGAAATGAATTATTCAACAGAGTAAAGGGTATAGTGTTTTTTCTGACAGTGGAAGGCATGTGGGGAATGGAAATTTACCAAGTTGATGGTACGCACTGCATGTCCATTGCAAGGATCGAGGTATGGCACAAGTAATTCAGGGAAGGATGGATGACGTTGACTGAAATTGTCCAGCAGGTGGATGCCCTTGTTGTTCACGATCAGTAAGTTACAGGAGCAGATAATGCTGCAGAGGCCAGAAGTGTTCATGCAATCATTAAGGACATACTGAAATTTTGCAGTTTGTGCCCAGTGGATGCCTCACAGTCTTCCAAGGGTGCAGGAAGCACACTGAATGAGACTATCTCTTAAATTTCTGCAGCATTATTTGAGGGAAGGAAATGAGTTCCTGTCACGAGTGGTCACTGGAGACGAGACATGATGCCTTTACTTCAAAACGGAGTCATAACAACAAAGTCTCCAGTGGAAGTATGCAGGGCTACCACCATCAAAATTCAGGGTTGTCCACACAAGTGTGGGAAATGTTATGGCCACCTCCATCTTTGAAAGAAACTTTCTACAGCATGGTGAATGCAGTGATACAAACCTTGACCACCATATGATCAAATCTACATGAGCAGACCAGCTCACTGCAGGTCATTCTGCTCCAAGGAACTGGAAAGCCCCAAACAGCAACACAGTGAAGGAACTCCTGCAAACGAAGGAAGTAGTTTACAAGGCACTTGTTCAACTGATTCTTGAGTAGGCATTGCACATCACGGAGAGGTTTACTATTGAGAGTATTTTCTGGGAAGATACAGACATTAGTTCCTCCTACATACATCTCATGAAATGATGAGAAAATTCAAAGAGGCCTACCAACAATCGTTCTTCCCATGCACCATTTGGGAGTGGAACAGGGTAAGACGGATCAGTTAGTGGTACCAGAAGTACCCACCACCACATACTGCTAGGTGGTTTGTGTAATATGATGGTAGATGTTGAAATGGGATGTCCTTAGTCACCCTCCATGCAATCTGGGTTTATCTCCCTATGATTGTCATTTTTGGTGGCCTAAAGACTGCCCTGAGAGGCAAACCATTTATCTTGGGTAAGGATGTGAAATAGTACGTTCGGAAATGGTTCACAACACAGCCCCAGGAATTTTGCGAGTTGTCCATTCACTGCCTTCTGTTGCAACCCTTGTACTTACCGAATATCTAGAAGGCGAATCAAATGTGTTGAATACAACAAAAGGCAATTCAAAGTGAAATAAAGTAACATACAGTAACTGGATAAGGAAAACTGACTGCCGAATTAAACATCCAAGCTTGCTTACAAATGGACATGAGGATGCCCAGTCCACCTAAATTTCCGATTAACCAACATTTGTACAACTTGATCTTGTGTATGGTGCATAACATAGTACACCAATATCAATTCACCCTCTCTCTTCTCATTGCAGATTATGCTGGGAAACTCCACTCATGTAAATTAAATTATAAAAAAATTTGTGAACTTTATGCAAGACGTATGTGGCAGAAAATATCAAATTTTTTGTCTTCATTGGATGTACCTACCTAAATTTTATGTTAAGTCTTTATGGAACACATACCACTCCTACAGCATGTTCATAACAGTAAATCAGCAGTAACATAATCCAACATTTCCCCCACGTTTACATGCTCTAAGTTTCACTCATCATATCACTTTGTGTGTCAGTTTTTTATTCCATGTGTTAGTATTCACCACCCTGTTGAGGCACCCCTTCTACTTCTGTTGTGTCCCCATTGCAAATACACTAAGCTTGGTCTGCTAGAGAAGTCTTCACTCCAGTCACATAAATACACTAATATTCTGTAAGGATTAGGTAAATATGTCTGTTTAATGACACTGAGGAAAACCACTCCATCAACTAGAGTCCAAGTGGAGACCAAAGATTCCCCCCCCCCCCCCCCAAAAAATAAAGATAACCGCAGTATCTGGATTTAATCTGTTACATTACCTTCTCACCTTACAATCTTTTGAGTCACTTTTCTGCCTTATAAAAGTGGTTTATACAGTGTAAATCAAAATACATAATATGGTTAGACTACAGATAAAAATGTTCCTCTGTTGTAGGAAATGCTGAGCCTGTTTTTAATTATACCTTTTAGTTTCAATGGCAGATGGACACCAATATTTGACTGAATATGAAAAATGAAGACGTATGGAAACAAAACATTTAAGGGAGCAAGAGTATTGTAATAATACTGTATGTTACAAAGTGAAAGGTAAAACAATAAATTGAATTTTAAATTTGGGTTCACAGTAGACACAGAAAAAAAAACACAATTTTCCTGTTTTTTAATAATTACAAAAACCTTTAATTAAATATTAGTCTGTAAATACATTACATCACAGAAAGTATTTTGGTGTTCCTCAGATGCAGTTGCAGCAGCAGTGTGCAGAATCTCAGTAAGAGAAAATTTGCATAGAACATTACAACTGTTTAACAAAGAAATTTATTAATAAGAAAAAAAGTTCAAAGCACCATATAGTTTCCAGGCACATACACTTCTTGTGAAATTATTATCACAGCAAGCACATAATGCAGTGGAAACAGGAATACTACATCACAATCTAAGCACCAGTGTTAAAGCAGCACACCTGTGAACACTTACAGTAAGAATTGTGTTACTATCGATAGTTAGCCAAATTGACAGAAGCTCTAATTAAGCAGACTAAACAATTAGTGGGCACAAACGAGGTTATGATGCCATGTTAGAAACATATTACATACTAAAGTAAGGTGTAGTTTAATCAGTTACATCAATTGTAAGTAAATATGTTAACACTATTATGGTCTTCCTTTCACCTCAAATATAAAGTTTCTAAAATAGTGAAAGTTATATTACTACAATGAAAACAGAGTAATTTTTTGTGCAACACAAGCAATCACATCAACTCCAAATGATGAGTTTTACTGTTAAATATAAATAATTTTGATCCAGATGAAATGCAGCACAACAGAGGTTGCCACTTAACTCCCAGTATATAGAAAGAGCAAACAAGAGAAGCCAGAATTTATTACTATATACCAGTAAAGTCTGCAGACATGTACAAAAGATTTTTAACAGAAAGTTCACCTAAAAACATCACAACATGCACTGCGCATGTCACCATATATAGCATAAATGATCTTTAGTTACAAAAATATCACCAAAAAGTAGAACCATTCCTTATGAGTTATGGATCCACTTGTTTTGGATTCCCTTCATGGACTACTGTTAAATGCTCTTACTACAAAGCAAAAGATTTTTAGGTCAATACCAATCACATAAATATCAATAACCTAGTTCACTTTAACAAATGAACATTTATATCTATTTCCTCTCGAATGAAAAATTTTATAAATTAAAATGCAAAAATAATAAGATAACGCAGTCATTTTACATATGCTTGGAATGAGGTTCTAGAAAAATTCTTACAGTCTTTTTAAATGCATTGAACTTTAAAGCAGATACAAGTTTTAGGCACAATAGCCAACATGATAAATAATCTGACCATTCTAAATAATACAATCATCGGCTCGTTGCACACTTCATAATGCACCCATATACATTCAAGCACCATGAACATAAGTGTGAGATTGCTTCCTATAATGTACTTTTAGAAAGCACACAAAATAAAGTAAATCATATTAAACTCCATATTTCGCACAAAACATTCATTGCACCATACATACAGCTCCATCAGATATAACAGATTTCTGAACAAAATTGTTTCTTACAAACCATGAAAATTAATTGGACTTCCTAACAAATTAATCACAACAAGAAAAATTATTAAATTTTCCTGCACCAAAGTGTGGGAAGAGCTTAATATGCATTTGTACTATAATGAAGAAAATAAAAATAAAACTTAATATCAATCAGTTACAAACACTCTGAAGGCACACATTCCAAAGAAATTTCTAGTGTTTCAAGTACATCTTGTTCCCGTTGCATTTGATACGATATTCCATCAATTGCTAACAAGCATATCATAATCAGGATACCCAGCTTTACGGCTCTGAAAGTATTTTGCATGTACTTGCGGTTCCAAGTAACTTTCCTTCACAGCTTCATCTTCTTTCATCTGGTTCCTCCATTCCATCTGGAATTATTTTGTAGAAACAGAATTGTTATAAAAACTTTTAGCAACACAAAATAGGGAAGCTATTTCAAATAATGAAGCTACTCACCAGTCTCTTAAACCTGTCCCTGGGTAGAAGAAATTGATCACCACCCAAAACCTTCATCATATCTGACCGTTCACACCAAGGCCATATCATGTAATCGAGCATTCCAGGTCTGTCACCTTAGATAGAGAGAAACATTAGAAATTAGGAAATACACAATATAAGGAATACATGGGGTACTGTCAAGACTATGGTTAAACAAAGTTTGCAGTATCGTACATCTGTGTTGTCTTGTGCGACATCATATTGGGAGGGTGTATTTGAAATGGATTGGTTATCAGAATACTCGTCGAAGTGTGCAATGGTGCTCTCTCACATTGACGCTTGATAGTGACTTATTTTGATGTGGGCAGTTATACATTTGTTTTCAAGTTTGGAATTATTAGTTCTGTGTTGTTAAGGGTGAGAGATTTAGTTTTATGTTTAATTTTTTATTAGCTAAGGATATGACAAAGTCCATGAGTAGGTTGTGCATGCCACACGGGAGATGACATGTTGACCAGTGCTAAAGTACCACAGCTATCTGGTCTAATTGCTGAGTATGTGAATTATCAAGTGTATGGAGAAGGTGTGAGGCTGAACAAAACTGCTGCATCTCAGACCAGGGATCAGTATATGTAGTATGTAGGGTATGCATGTTGATGTGCATAATTGTCTGTCTTTTGAAATTGGTATTATTGCAGCATTTTATGAATTTTGGGGTTGTGCAGGTACATGTAGGTAATAATCTTAGATTTTGATTGGCAGGTATTGAATTAGTTTGACCTACATTGGTGACATTTAGTTCTTGATATTAGATATATGAGTGAGTTAGTGTTTTCGTATTGCAGACTTCATTTCAGCTAGACAACAGAAAGTTAAAATTCCCATTTTTCTGAGGTTTTGTTGAATGTCGAGGATTTCGCCTCCTTCATTTTTGTATAAGTATTTGTTTTGGTTTATCTTCATTACAAAGGCTGTTGTATATTTGGTTTGTCTTCATCATCCAAAAACCCCTAATTCCCGTATTGTCCCATTAGTTTCATGTTATTTCTGCATTTAAATATTATTTGTGTGATTTATGTCCGCTTGTAAGTATAATGCATGAAGTCATGGCTACCATATTAGAAAAGCTGAAAACAGGGGTGTCCTGCACCCAGATGATTTCAGGTCAATACCTAAAGGAGTACCACAACCTTAAGTTGTTCTGAGCGAGCACAGGATGGAGGGAAAAAAAAAAAAATTAAATTTAAACATACGTTTTTCAAATGAAATATTTCAGTATTCATCTTCAAAGTGTTTAGGATAATCATGAAATCTACATCTGAAAGATGGGACAGGGATTTGAAACCCACTTTTCCAGAGTACATGTCCCGTGTCTTAATGTACCCATCTCAGTATAGCACGTTATAATGCAAAATTTTAGAGCTGCTCACCAGAATATGATAAAGTGAAAAAATACTAAAAAATGAAAAAGTCAATTACAACCTAATGATTCGTCTGAAGAAAGTTATAGCTTACAAAAGTCTGAATTATGTACCACAGAAATTCTTTTCTCTTACCCTAATACATATTAGATTTCTCAGTCATTCTCACAGAGACTGAAGTACTTTTAAAGACTAAATTGTCACAAATATTTCAGGACTGCTTGTTGCTTGCTGATCATCATTAACGCTGCCAAAAACAGTCAGGATTGCCCTGATGGCTCACTGCTGGTTCAGATGTCATAGCATTGGGAGTTTAGTATTGCATCACCCAAATAACTCCAATTTTTACCTCTCATAATGCTACATCCACATGAAAAACACGAAGTTATTACAGATGTGAACGAACAGTGGAAATCTGTGAGCTAAATGGCCTCCATAAAAATCCATCTTCCCAACAGGAAGAGGGCGACAGAGCTGCAATGGAGAACTTGACTCACTTTTACTGTTTCAATTAATGGGCAGAAACCACAATAAACCAAATCCTCCCAGGTAACTCTAAACAATACCATTCTGACCGTTTTTAGTAAACCAAGTGATTTGCTTCTCCTTGGAGCTTAAAGTACTCTCGAATTGCACACATTGAACTGCAGAAAAAATGTTTTGCAGAGACAGGAGAAACACAGAAATGTAGCAAAACGGCATAATAAAAATCAATGTAAGAATATTCTTGTTGGGACAGAATTGTTGCTCACAACTGCAGGAATTGCCATCATGATAAGGACACTGAAGGCAAAGAGAGAAATATGAAATTTCAATGAGATCTTTGCAGACAGAAGAAATTTGAGTTGGATAAGAATGGGGAAGGAAATCAGATGTGTCCATTTACAAACAGATTATTGTGGTATATGCCCTTGGAAAACCAAAACTTGCATCAGCCAATAGGGATCTGAATCTCATTCCACTCACTCAATAGGAATTAAAGTGCAGTTGGCTTAAAATGAGTATTAGCTACAGTAAAGCTGTCATCAGTCTGAAGGTTGTTTAGAACACCACAGTACTTTACTAAGCATGGTCCTTTTGAGAGGTAGTATGCCATTGCCTTTCTCTGATCTAAGAACTGATCTACCCAGCCAGCTATAGGGAGATCTGCAGTTTAACATGGATTCCGAAAAATGGCGCAACTCATAATTTTTCACGTCAACAAAAATTTCCAGAGTGAAAAAGTGGCAAGTGGCAAGTGACGAAGCAAAATCTTTGGATTGACAATCATTGTTACTTCAATTCTCCTCATTTATTTGTGCTTCTTATAAATTTGCATTCCTTGTCTGCACAAGGAAAACCTGTATGAAGGTGGTTGTTGCAACCCATTTGCCGTTTCCACAAACAGATGAAGAACTCCCTCCTTTTCACTCTATCACAACACAGAACTACATCTTTTTGAACCAGCAACAAAGCCTTTGCTCAACAAAACATATGTTTTGTTTTCTACTGCATACTGGAATTAAATCAGTGAACCGAGAACATCTCCAAAAATTGCCTAGAACAGTAAAGGTTGGATGCTACTGACCTCAAAGTTTGAAGCAAGTTTTAATAGATCACACACACGTAGTTTGAAGAGGCTACATCGAAGATAATAAAATATATTTATTTATTTGATCATGTCCAGTAATTTCTTGTTTTATGCTATTTACTGGACATTTTTCAACAATTAATCATTATCAATTGCCCCTGCACAAAATAATATAAGTCAAGTTCGAAACATCCATTATATGAATTAAAAGGAAACACTGCCACAAAAGTACTGAAGAGGCCATTGTTTGATGGTGTGTGTGTGTGTGTGTGTGTGTGTGTGTGTGTGTGTGTGTGTGTGTGTGTGATGGACACTTAAATGTGCACTGAACTCCTTTATTTATTTTCAGCAATCACATTTACTGCTACCTATACTGTATGAGTTCGCAAAAGTAACAACCAGTGAAACTGTCAACTTCCTTGCTTCACTCCATAACATAATACCTCCGTAGACCAACAAGTCCAAACACACAAAAAAAGCAATTTACTACCTACTGTAATGGTTGCTATAGTGTTTTGTTACATCTGAAACATTAGCAATGGTCAGAAGGAGAAAACACTATTGGCCTTGAAGTATCCCGACAAGTACCCATTTCTACCAATCCATAGGTTGGCTGCCTGGTGGTAGAAAAATCATAACTGCAAAAGCACAAATTTCAAGAACACCCATGGAGTTGCCAGTTGAGATTAAAAGCTCAAGTATGATTTGATACAAAGGAAATGTAGTCAGTTTTCCTTCATGGCAGCAGTGGAGGAGGTGGACTAGGCAGAACTCCAATAAATCACAATTTCATAGGCAACAGGGAGTGGAAGATAACAATAGTTTCAGCTTGAGATATACCTGGATAAAAATATTCTTGCACCCCAGCTTACTAAAGGTTATATTCAAACAAAAGTATGGGAATACATGAAGATGGAAGGTGAAAATTTGACTCTTTGGAACTAAGTTATGGAAAGAGATTCAGATGGAGTGATGAGAAAGTGAGAAAGGAATTCAGTTGTGGCATCAAATTAACCACCTGTTATGTGAATTACATAAACACAAATCTGGGTGGTTATGATCTCACTATCCCTGAATGCAAGTCGAGAGACTTAACCAGATCACTATTTTACTCCATAGCACATCCAACTAAATCATCAACAATCATCATCTATTAAAGTATCTAGTATATTGCCTCTTAATGATGTGATCTTTGAAATAAACGGATATGTGTAGCCACAATCACTCTGGCCATTCACTATTGTGAATTATATTTCGACTGGAGCAATTCTGTGCTCAGGTTTCTTATTATATGACACTAGTTACATAGTTAAAAAGGTGACTAACATTAAGAAATATGGAATAAAATGCAGCAAGAAAGGGGGATACAAGATTTGGTTATTATACAATACACATTTTCTGAATATGACTTGCCACTTAGTTACATTAAAAACACGTTAACATGGGGTGACAGATGTCAAACTGTTACCACTACATTTATTTCATATTTATATTTGTTACCTTCACAAATTCTCAAAATAAATGTCACTTCCCAACCTAATCTAAACCCTGGGATACATTACGTATTACACAAACACAAGCAAGATTTCAAGAGGAGAAAGAATGGCTCACTTAACTTCAGTGAATACTGAAAATACTCTAATCATGATAATAAAGTCGTTCGTTATTCACAGCCGTAACAGCAACATTTCAATGTAATACAAACAACAAGAACAACAACAAAAGTGAAGAAATAACATATGAACACCAACCTCCAAAGAATGGTTTCCCTCTCTCAACTAGTTCCCGTTCATATAAATCAAGCCCCTGAAAGAATTCTTCTAACTGATCTTCATTGAGATTGGAATTAGCTGTATGGTAATAAACTTTGAGCATTGACTGAATGACCTGCAAATAAGAACATGAATTAGTAATGAGTGTTTTATAGAGTACGGAACTTCCACAAAATAATGCATTGCACAGTCACAATACGTCATAAAAACAAGTACTACTACTTATGTTGTTACATGAAGCTCATATTACATTCAACAGCACCTGCAGTAAGTAAGGTATAACTAGCAGTCACTTTTTAATTTGTTCGGGCACACCACATCATTACACTGATATTTCCTATTCTGTATATATTGAATCACTATAAAAGATCATACTATTCTCAATGCACCAATCAACTCAAACATCATTTCTAATCTGTTTCCTTACAATTACACTTTTAATTGAATGATAAACACGTCACAAAATTCCTAAGTTATGATACAACTGGGTGCATTCTCCTCACAAAAATACCATGAAGTAGTTTCAGTTGAATCGTGTTCGAGATCAACGGATGATTTTCGGAAGAATTCACCGCAGGAAGGTAGTCAATGTATTATACATACTCAACAATACACAGGAACAGCTTTATATGTATCCCATAAATATTACATAGCTTTGGGCTGAAAGTTCAACATTAGGTATCACGATTGAAACATATTGCGCATGAGCAATAAATTTACTATGGGGCACGCACAACTGCAAGGATGAACTAATAAACGATTACATATTACCTAAGAATTATCCCCCTCGTTTTAACTGTCAATAAGTACCTACCAGTAAACAGCATTCCCTGTAAATGTGTCAATTTTTCTTAAATTCTGCGTATATAAGAATTGGAATAAAGAAAACTATTTTGAAGGGTATAACAGCTATTTTTATATTCTTTCCAACTGAGTAGATTTTCATATGGTAAACAAACCTTATTGAAATGATCGATCATTATCTTGTCCTTCGCCTTTTTGAGTGGGTCTCTTGAATACAGAGATCTGCTTGGGTATTTCTCATCAAGAAAATCACAAATTATTAAGCTTTCATAAAGTGTGTCGCCACTTTCAAGTTCAATTGCCGGCACTTTACCAAAAGGGCTCTTCTCATACAACCAATCGGGCTTTTCCGTCAAGTCAACATTAACAACGTCGTATCTGCAAAACAAAAAAAAATGAAATTCGCTATACACAGCAGTAACAGGAATTTAGAAAAATGTACATGCTTTAGAAAAACAGACATACGGAATTCTTTTCGCATCTAAAACCAAATGGACTCTCTGTGCATACGGGCAAAATCTCATACTAAAGAGTCTCAATTTTCCTTTAGGAAACGGTGGCAGTCTGGACCCTGAAACAAAGAAAATTACTGGTATTTGGACGCACAAGCAGTAATTCCAACACAATAAATAGCAAACTACGTTGATTTTACCTCTGCTTAAATGTTTTTGGCTCATTTTAGAATAAAATTGGCTTAACACACAATTCAAACAAGAAACGCCACACCCGGCAACACTACCTCACACCAAGCAATCAAGGATAACACTGCATCGGCAAAGGTATGCCCTGGCAACGGCGACCAGAGATAATAAACGAAACTTACATATTCGTGTATATTAACTAACAGAAAATAAAGCCCATTGGCTTCCTTAGTCCACAAAATACCTGTCATAAACAAATTCAGTAATTTTTTATCCACTTTGCCAAACTCTGCAGTTACAGCATTTCATAATTTTCTCATTGCCGAACATATACAGCAGAGGAATAACAAATTGTACGGCTCTTGCTGTTTAGCTAAAAACATTGATGAGTCACCGTTCATTGAACTGTCATATTTAGAATGACAATCAGAGCTTTACGCCTTAGCAACTAAAGTTAACCAGTACTGAAAATACTTCACTAAGCAAAAGAATAGATAAATGTTCGTTGAATGTTGATATTCTGCTGCAAATATCTAAGTTTATGTAAATGGTTCTTGAACTGTGATGAATAAAAAAATCATGTTTCTCCGAGTTTTTCATAAGAAGTAAACGAAAAATGTGCTGGGAAGAAGCTAATAATACATCCACACTGCATGCTTGGCTCACCGTAGATTAAAATAACTTGATAGTTGACACTTCACGCGTTGAAGCTGCCTTCTTCCAGTCAGAGCGCTCAGCATCGTGCTCGAACTGTTCGCCTTTGTGAAACTGCTGCAACAAATGGCCATTTTACTTCAATTGTTCGGTTAGTGCTGTTTGTGAAAAGTGCGTATTCCAACGGGCCAGAAATAGTGTTAAAGGACAATCGTCTGCAGGAATATTTTAGAGGGAGGCGGAAAATAAGGGACCGCTCTTAACGGTTTCCAAATTATTCGCAAGGACCACCGCCGCTGTTAAGGTTAATGAATCGACTGTAAAAACAAAGAACTGAAACAGGGCACTCTTGTCTTCATATGCAGGGCAAGAGGACAAGTATTCAGAAACGTATGACAGATCTGGATACATCCGCATGACAAGCCATTCGGTGTCATATGCTGGTTCACAGTTATAATCATAACATATAGGCTTCGTACGACAGTGCGTGAGGCCAAACTTTCTGAAGGCAGCAAATCGTCGTTGCGACTGGTTCTGCAGAGTCTCTGTTTTAAATACAAAAATATATCAGGCTGCAAAATGTTGACAGAACGAGAAGACATAGCCACATGGCGATGCACATTTTTGGGTATAATATAAGGCATCGAGGACGTTGTTTGGATAGAAACATGGGTGAAAGTATGACATACTGCTACGAAAGGCTTAAGGGGCGATAAAGGAGAAGGTATGCCACTCCCACTGGCAAAGGTGGTAGACTTATTCTTATGCATGCTGGTTTCTGCCATAGTTTTACTCCCATGTGTCAACTGCTTTTCAGCTCAAAGAAAACTTCAGAGTACAATGAGGAAACGAATCATGAAAGTTTTTAAACTGATTCGAAAATACGTTGTTACCAAGTTTAGGAAATCCATCAACAATTATTCCTGACAATGCTCCATATCATTCTCTTTTAATGATTAGACTCCAATACTGTTCTTTAGAAAGGAAGACATTATTCCGTAGTTACGACAAGTCAAAGTTATTGGAGATGATACCCAGAAAAAAGTAGAATTATTAGAACTCGTGTCGTTTCATAAGCCACAGTTCCCAACATAGCTACGTTGTCGACGAGATAGCTTATGAAGACGGATATAAAATCATAACACTAGCACTTAGGCCGACCGGGGTGGCCGAGCGGTTCTAGGCGCTACAGTCTGGAACCGCGCGACCGCTACAGTAGCAGGTTCGAATCCTGCCTCGGGCATTGATGTGTGTGATGTCCTTAGGTTCGGTTTAAGTAGTTCTTAGTTCTAGAAGACTGATGACCGCAGATGTTAAGTCCTATAGTGCTCAGAGCCATTTTGAACTTATCACTGCACTTAACGAAATTGCAGTTATTTCGGCGCAGTTGCAATGCTCGCTAAGGTAGAAAGGTTACTGTGAGTGAAGTTGATGAACTGACCATTCAGGACCTGGAAAAAGTCACCGAAATGGACTGGATGGCTGTTTGATGCTTACGAAGCTAGTAATTGATGAAGTGTGGAATAACGTGTGGAATAACGAAGTTCTCATCAAAGGTAGTGTTATGGGGGTTATAATTGCTTCCAGTTGTTCATCCACTCTGGTAAGTTCCAGTGCCTCTGAAATCAGTGGTGTCTATCCTCTTTCGGATAACGAAGCTGCCTGCGGCTAGCAATCGACGGAGATATGTACAGAAAAAAATATCTGTACTTTTAAACAGTATACTTTATTTCTACACGCCATGCCTGTGTCGTCTATAATCTGTAACACGTCAGCTCCTGAAGCCAGTGCAAGGATAGTTTTAAATAACCAATAAAGCGAAAAATTGCAGTTTCTTTTTAGTGCTGATTCCTGTCTTGAATTTGCTTCAAAGTTTAGCTTTAATCGCCGTGAACGAAATGAACATAATGAATAGTTCCGCCATAAGTTGTTGACTGCCGTTTTCTCGGATACATTGCACGTTAGGAGGTTGTGGTTTACATCTAACTCTCATCGACTGTGATTGCCTCTCTATTAACGAATTTTGCTTCTCTATTTTATGTCTCATCAACGTTAATAAACTGTCGTAAGACACAGAATTCGTACGAGAGTATTTAATAACGTCTTTTGTTTCAGTAAATTAATAAAAGACAGATCGCTCATTTTTTATAGACATTTTCGGACTTATTTCCTGTTTTTCGATGTTGCCTGTTGTCTACCAGCTATAGCTAAAATAATTCTGTCACACACTTTCCTGTTCGACATGTTAACTTTGTAAAATCGCGTTTCCATCTGACAATATCGACAAGCTTATTGATAGTGTGAGGGTCACTTCAGATTGTTGAAAGTATGATAAACCAGTGTTGTCAATAAATATCGAATGCGTACAGGCCCCTTAACAGCACTTGTAAAGTGACCCACCGTAATCGAGTGGCAGCTAGCAGCCAACGTGGAAACACTGTAATGACAAATGACAGACATCAAATATCAATTAATTTTAATCAGACTGTACTTGGAATTGGTGAATGGGTAGATCAGTTTAACGATATTGTCATGCGGATACCAACTAGAAACAATATTGTTCTAGCATGTTTTGCAATGTATAAAAAAGTTACGTTAGGGTAATGTAAGCAGTTGTGTAGGTCACAAAGGATAATGAAAATCACCTGTTAGATATTAGAATGCAAATAATTATATATTCTTCCAAGTGATTATAAGATTACAGAGTGTAACCTACCTAAATATTTGCTGGCTGTCTATTTACTTTTTATGTTACGTATAATCTTTGAAGTAAACAAAGTTATGTTTTCATTTACTTGGCAAGTACACTAAAACACATTTATTGCACAAATATAAATGATCATATATTTCGTAAATATTGTTCGAAGAACTGTCACATAGAATACAGAACTGATTTATTCGCCTTTGATCGTTTTACATGTAGTTGATATCGTCAAAATTTACGTACGACTATGAAGGTCATATAGTAAGTGAGGTCCGAATCGCTCTACCCAGTCAAATGTTCTGGAAATATTAAAAAGACATGCAAACTGACTTCTGGCATGCCTTGCTCGTCAAACGACGCCATTTGCATTGGTGTTGTCGTACTGTGTTATTTAGAGTGTCAGTTCAAACCTTTTAAAACAATTGATCACCTTGCCAACTGAAACAATTGATCAACCCGCTGACTGTGAAATATGGTCGTTGATTCGGTTTTTGACACTAAGGAACGTTGCAACGGTGGAAATTCATAGACAGGTATTGAGATGTATGGCCCCAATGCGATGAGTGACAGCAAAGTGCGTAAATGGGTGACAGCCTACGAGGACGGACAGGAAATTGTGATGAACCACATTCAGATTATCCATCAATGGTCACAGTAGGCTTGGTGAAAGTCATGGGCAAAAAGATTAGTGGATTCAAAATTTCAACTTAAGTTGTTGTTGTTGTGGTCTTCAGTCCTGAGACTGGTTTGATGCAGCTCTCCATGCTACTCTATCCTGTGCAAGCTTCTTCATCTCCCAGTACCTACTGCAGCCTACATCCTTCTGAATCTGCTTAGTGTTTTCATCTCTTGGTCTCCCTCTATGATTTTTACCCTCCACGCTGCCCTCCAATACTAAATTGGTGATCCCTTGATGCCTCAGAACATGTTCTACCAACCGATCCCTTCTTCTGGTCAAGTTGTGCCACAAACTCCTCTTCTCCCCAATTCTATTCAATACCTCCTCATTAGTTACGTGATCTACCCATCTAATCTTCAGCATTCTTCTGTAGCACCACATTTCGAAAGCTTCTATTCTCTTCTTGTCTAAACTCTTTATCGTCCATGTTTCACTTCCATACATGGCTACACTCCATACAAATACTTTCAGAAACGACTTCCTGACACTTAAATTTATACTCGATATTAACAAATTTCTCTTCTTCAGAAATGCTTTCCTTGCCATTGCCAGTCTACATTTTATATCCTCTCTACTTCGAACATCATCAGTTATTTTTCTCCCCAAATAGCAAAACTCCTTTACTACTTTAAGTGTCTCATTTCCTAATCTAATTCCCCCAGCATCACCTGACTTAATTCGACTACATTCCATTATCCTCGTTTTGCTTTTGTTAATGTTCATGTTATACCCTCCTTTCAAGACACTGTCCATTCCATTCAACTGCTCTTCCAAGTCCTTTGCTGTCTCTGACAGAATTACAATGTCATCGGCGAACCTTAAAGTTTTTATTTCTTCTCCGTGGATTTTAATACCTACTCCGAATTTTTCTTTTGTTTCCTTTACTGCTTGCTCAGTATACAGATTGAACAACATCGGGTAGAGGCAACAAACCTGTCTCACTCCCTTCCCAACCACTGCTTCCCTTTCATGTCCCTCGACTCTTATAACTGCCATCTGGTTTCTGTACAAATTGTAAATAGCCTTTCGCTCCCAGTATTTTACTCCTGTCACCTTCAGAATTTGAAAGAGAGTATTCCAGTCAACACTGTCAAAAGCTTTCTCTAAGTCTACAAATGCTAGAAACGTAGGTTTGCCTTTCCTTAATATTTCTTCTAAGATAAGTCGTTGGGTCAGTATTGCCTCACGTATTCCAACAGTACTACAGAATCCAAACTGATCTTCCCCGAGGTCGGCTTCTACCAGTTTTTCCATTCGTCTGTAAAGAATTTGCGTTAGTATTTTGCTGCTGTGACTTATTAAACTGATTGTTCGGTAATTTTCACGTCTGTCAACGCCTGCTTTCTTTGGGATTGGAATTATTATATTCTTCTTGAAGTCTGAGGGAATTTCGCCTGTCTCATACATCTTGCTCACCAAATGGTAGAGTTTTGTCAGGACTGGCTCTCCCAAGGTTGTCAGTAGTATGGATTTCCGAATGTGGGCAGACCTACTTTGCATAAAATTGTCTCTGAAATGTTGCAGTTTCACAAATGGTGGGTACGTTGGATTCCCAAACTGCTTACTAAGAAACACAAAATGGCAAGAATGGTATATGTTCTTTGCCATTATGGCAGAGGCAGCAACAATAGACAAATGATTCAATGCGTGAACAGCCTCTGTTGCAATTATGTAATTATTTTATTAATTCCAGTCACACATTTCATGTGCTTAACACATTGGTAGATTGGAACAATAAGGAAATAATTACGTCTCAAATATATGAACCTAGCGGGCAATGGAGCAAATATCACTAAAAGGGGCTTGTACTCTTGATTTTTTGGACTGATTTAATAAGGAAGGCGATCCATTTATTTGAGAATAGTGTCACAGGGGACGAGACATGGGTTTCTCACATGACTCAAGAGTTTAAACGTCAGCCGATGGGATGGTGTCGTACGACATCAGCAAACAAAAGCCAAGCACTCAGTCTCAACTTGCAAGTTTATGCAGCAAGGTACAACAATAAACACAGCTGCTTACTGCACTGCCGTGACTAATCTTCCTCCTCCTTCCCCTTCCAGCACCACCATCTCCTTACTACTCACTTCCACACCCATAGACTATGTTCTGGACATTCATGTAGTACACACATTAAGATCTACCTAGTGTGAGAGCAGCAATGGCTGACAAAACATCACCTAGGGAACAAATCCGGGCACATATTACACCTGATGTGTCAGCAGGGACCACTGGGAGCCGCCTTTTTGCAACAGGATTAATATCATGTGTGCCTCTGGCCAGGCTACCACTGACATCAGGACACCACAATGCAAGGCTGTTCCAGGGTTATGAAATCGGCTGGAGAGAGGAACGGCGCTCTGTTGTCTTCAGTGGTGAGTGTAGGTTTTGTCTGTATGTGAACGACGGACGTGTAAGTGTATGGCACAGACCTGGCGAGGGGCCTACTCCACAACACACGGGTCCCACATCAGGCTTCATGCTGTGGTGGACCATCAGCTACAGTTTGCTGTCATATTTTACGTTCCTGGGGGGTAAGGTAAAGAATGCCCACTACACTGCACAGGCTGTTCTCCACATGCTGTTGGCATTTCTTCGACAGATAGGTGACGTGCCTTTTCAGCAAGAGAGTGCACGTTCATCTGCAGCTGTAGCAACGCAACATGCTCGTCATGTTGCAGCGCAATCCGTGATATGGCGCCTCAAACAGCGCTGTCACTGTGAGCGGCGGCATGCTGATGTAATGATTTTCCAAGGCTACACAATGATTTATATTTTCTTTAGTATAGAACAGGTAGTTACAAACTTATAATCTAGGAACTATCTTAATGTTCACGTCCCGAACACATTGGAACTGACCTCAGTGATTCTGGAACGGACAGCTGGAATGCTGTTGTTAACACATTTTCCGAAAATCATAGTTTGTTGTTTCATTTGAAATGATGGAACCCACTTTATCTAAGCCTAGAAATGTTGTTATGAAATTTTAAAATCAGCAGAAATACGAAATCTTTCATTCAGTCGTATTTCTATTCTGAATAACAGCTCGTATATGCCGTTCTTATGCGGGTTTGACTGATTGTGGTATGTTTTGAAACAGTTAGGCATACATTTTCTCACCACCAGGATGTTTATCTTCAGTACGTGTTTCCCTTCAGGGTCTTATTACCATCGAATACGCTTTGCAGACACATGTTGAGTGTGGTCTTTCAGAGAACTTTTTACTACCACAACTGTTTTACGAATGTTTACTTTGGTGATACAAAATTTCAAAGGCTCTGCTACAGTGCTTTATTTTATTTATTACTTACCTGAGCATTGGTCCACATAGATACCTGGATCAATAAGGAATCATTAATGTCGCCTTCACACGACGCCACTCAGTGGCACTGCTGACCGGTCAAGCAGCAGGTTAACGCCCCATGTTAACAGTCAAAAAATGGTTCAAATGGCTCTGAGCACTATGGGACTTAACTTTTGAGGTCATCAGTCCCCTAGAACTTAGAACTACTTAAACCTAACTAACCTAAGCACATCATACACATCCATGCCCGAGGCAGGATTCGAACCTGCAACCGGAGTGGTCGCGGGGTTCCAGACTGAAGCGCCTAGAACCGCTCGGACACACCGGCCGGCAAACAACCATCGATATGCAACATGGCGTGTGAGAAATATTGAGATAAAC
Source organism: Schistocerca cancellata (assembly GCF_023864275.1). Lineage (NCBI taxonomy): Eukaryota > Metazoa > Arthropoda > Insecta > Orthoptera > Acrididae > Schistocerca > Schistocerca cancellata. The sequence goes on from NC_064626.1 coordinate 827,336,711, forward strand.
TGAAGAAAATTAAAGTTCTAGCTTACAGAGTCAAACATTGTTCAGAGAAGACGACGATCGGCGAGGGTCACTCAAATTTCTTCAGGCTTGTTATGGTTCTGTTGACATGTTAATACTGAAGAACTTAGAGTGCCTTCCAATCAATATCTGTCTCGATCTTGAACAAAACTGTGCAACTCGCAGTAAGTTTTTATAAAATTTTCAGCAAATTCTGGGATACATTCGAAGGCCGAGCAAAAATTCTGCGCTCACGTCTTCCAGCTCGAGACTGTGTCTAAAAACTCTTTGAAAAGAAATCGTCTCCGTATTGATGCAGTAAAAAATATTGCATGCCGACATCTGAATCACCAACGATTACAAGAGGAAAGCAATGGCAGCCTTCGTACAACCGCCTGCTTTGAGGAAATTTGGTTTCATTGTCAGTTTTTGAACACAGATTAATCTGGCGGTCCTCTGTTTGCTCAATGTTAATGAACGTGAGTCAGCGGTGGATATCAGGTATGGCCAGCAACAATATTGAGACAATGAATTGTTGCTGGCATCCAATGTATAAATCCTTTAACAAATCTTCCTTTGAGACACTATTGGCCATTAAAATTGCTACACCACGAAGATGACGTACTACAGACGCGAAATTTAACCGACGGGAAGAAGATGCTGCGATTTGCAAATGATTAGCTTTTCAGAGCATTCACACAAGGTTGGCGCCGGTGGCGACACCTACAACTTGCTGACATGAGGAAAGTTTCCAACCGATTTCTCATACACGAACAGAAGCTGACCGGCGTTGCCTGGTGAAACGTTGTTGTGGTGCCTCGTGTAAGGAGGAGAAATGCGTACCATCATGTTTCCGACTTTGATAAAGGTCGGATTGTAGCCTATCGCGATTGCGGTGTATCGTATCGCGTCATTGCTGCTCGCGTTGGTCGAGATCCAATGACTGTTAGCAGAATATGGAATCGGTGGGTTCAGGAGGGTAATACGGAACCGTGCTGGATCCCAACGGCCTCGTATCACTAACAGTCGAGATGACAGGCTTCTTATCCAGATGGCTGTAACGGATAGTGCAGCCATGTCTCGATCCATGAGTCAACAGATAGGGACGTTTGCAAGACAACAACCATCTGCACGAACAGTTCGACGACGTTTGCAGCAGCATGGACTATCAGCTCGGAGACCATGGCTGCGGTTACCCTTGACGCTGTAACACAGACAGGAGCGCCTGCGATGGTGAACTCCACGACGAACCTGGGTGCACGAATGGCAAAACGTAATTTTTTCGGATGAATACAGGTTGTGTGTACAGCATCATGATGGTCGCATCCGTGTTTGGCGACAGCGCGGTGAACGCACGTTGGAAGGGTGTGTTCGTCATCGCCATACTGGCGTATCACCTGGCGTGATGGTATGGGGTGCCATTGGTTACACGTCTCGGTCATCTCTTGTTGGCATTGACGGCAGTTTGAACAGTGGACGTTACATTTCAGATGTGTTACAACCCGTGGCTCTACCCTTCATTCGATCCCTGCGAAACCCTACATTTCAGTAGGATAATGCACGACCGCATGTTGCAGATCCTGTACGGGCCTTTCTGGATATAGAAAATGTTCGACTGCTGCCCTGTCCAGCACATTCTCCAATTGAAAACGTCTGGTCAATGGTGGCCGAGCAAATTGCTCGTCACAATATGCCAGTCACTACTCTTGATGAACTGTGATATCGTGTTAAAGCTGCATGGGCAGCTGTACCTGTACACGGCATCCAAGCTCTGTTTGACTCAATGCCCAGGCGTACCAATGCCGTTATTACGGCCAGAGGTGGTTGTTCTGGGTAATGATTTCTCAGGATCTGTGCACCCAAATTGCATGAAAATGTAATCACATGTCAGTTCTGGTATAATATATATGTCCAATGAATACCCGTTTATCATCTGCATTTCTTCTTGGTGTAGCAATTTTAATGGCCAGTAGTGTAGTTTAGAGAAGAAGCGAAGAGAAACTTTCGAGATGTGGTGCTACAGAGGAATGCTGAAGATTACGTGGGTAGATCACGTAACTAATGAGGAAGTACTGAATAGAACTGGGGAGAAGAGGAGTTTGTGGCACAACTTGACCAGAAGAAGGGATCGGTCGGTAGGACATGTTCTGAGGCATCAAGGGATCACCAATTTAGTAGTGGAGGGAAGAGTGGAGGATAAAAATGCTACAGGGGGACCACGAGATGAAAACACTAAGCAGATTCAGAAGGATGTAGGTTGCAGTAGTTACTTGGGGATGAAGAAGCTTGCACAGGAGAGAGCAGTATGGAGGGCTGCATCAAACCAGTCTCTGGACCATAACAACAACAAAAAGATTTACTCTGACCATGAACTACTTGTCATGTCACTTGTCAATAAAATTGCCTTTTTCTTAAGTGTATTGCATTTTTTTTCCAGCAGCGTATAAGGAGATTTGGTGGATTACAGGTAATTCAGAATTCGAAAACTGCATGAGAGGACAATGCAAAGACCCTTCCTTATACGATCTGCATAGTTACTGGCAGACGGTAGGAGCTACAATGTAAGCTACAAAGTTCTAGGCGCTGCACGAGCGAGACTCGAATACCAGCCGTCTGACTGCCCCCGTCCAAGCCCTGCTCGACCTCCGTCTCCAATGTGTTAAAATAATTCCTACAAAATTCTAATGGTGCAAGTCTCACAACACAACTAACTGCCTTATTTAGCCATTTAAATATTGCAGAGGTTGAAAATACCTCCTCAGTTGTAAATTGCTTTTATTTTCACGCGACCGGTTTCGGACTGTTATAAGCCTATTCTCAGGTGTCGTAGCTGCGCTCGTAGGCAGCACACTGTGCCTGGTACACGAAGCGCTCAGGGACCACAGCAGAGCTACGACACCTGAGGATGGGCTTATAACAGTCCGAAACCGGTCGTGTGAAAATAAAGTAATTTACAACTGAAGCGGTATTTTCAACCCCTGCTATAATGTTCAGTTGCGGATGTCCTGTCAACAGGATTGTTTTCATTTAAATATTGTTTTTGGACCACAGGAATTTTCGCATACACTAAAGTGGCAAATGTCAGGGGGTACCTTCTAATATCGTGTCGGACCTTCTTTATCCTGGCATAGTCCAGTAATTCGACATGGCACAGGCTCAACAAGTCGGCGAAAGTCCTCTGAAGAAATATTGGGCCATGCTGCCTCTATAACCGCCCATAATTGCGGAAGTGTTACCGGTGCAGGATTTTGTGCACGAACTGACCTCTCAGTTCAGTCCCATAAATGTTCGATGGGATTCACTTTGGGCGATCTGGGTGGCCAAATGATTCGTTCTAATCGTCCAGAATATTTTTCAAACCAATCGTGAACAACTGTCCGATGACATGGCACACTGTCATCCACAAAATTGGAAACGTGAAGCCCTTGAATGGTTGCAAATGATCTCCAAGTAGTCGAACATAGCCATTTCCAGTCAATGATCGGTTCAGTTGACCAGAAGACCCATTCAGTTCCGTGTAAACACTGCCCATACCACAGTGGAGCTCAAATTCAAATGGCTCCAAGCACTATGGGCCTTAACGTCTGAGGTCATCAGTCACCTCGACTTAGAACTACTTAAACCTAACTAACCTAAGGACATTTCACAAATCCGTGCCCGAGGCAAGATTCGAACCTGCGACCGTAGCAGCCGCGTGGTTGCGGACTGAAGCGCCTAGAACCGCTCGACCACAACGGCCGGCCCATAGTGGAGCCACCACTAGGTTGCACAATGACTTGTTGACAACTTGGGTCCATGGCTTCATGAAGTGTGCCCCACACTCGAACTCTAACATCAGCTCTTTCCAACTGAAACCGGGACTTGTCTGACCAGGCCACGGTTTTCTAGTCGTCCGGGGTCCAAACGAAATTGTCACGAGCCCAAGAAAGGTGCTACAGCCGATTTCGTGTTATTAGTAAAGGCATCCATGATGATGATTGGTTTGTGGGGCGCTCAACGGCGCGATTATCGAGGTTTCTACAAATCCCCAATCTTTACATAGTCCAATCTATCCACTTTCACGAATGATGATGAAATTATGAGGACAATACAAACACCCAGTCCCCGGGTGGAGAAACTCCCCAACGCGGTCGGGAATCGAACCTGGGACCCCATGATCCAGAGGCAGCAACGCTAGCCACTAGACCACGAGATGCGGACAAAGGCACCCGTGTTAGTCGTCTGCTGCCAAAGACCATTAACGAGAAATTTCGCCGCGCTGTCCTTACTGATATGTTCGTCGCACACCGCACATTGATTTCTGTGTTCATTTCAAACAGTGCTGCTTGGCTGTTAACACTGGGAACTCCAAGTGAACGCCGCTGCTCACTGTAGTTAAATGTAGGCCGTCGGACACTACATTGTCCGTTGTGGGAGGTAATGCCTGAAATTTGGTATTCTCGGGACACTCTTGACACTGCGGAGAACGGAATATAGAATTCCCTAAACATTTCCGAAATGGAATGTCCCATGCGTCTAGCTCCAACTACTATTCCACGTTCAAAATCTGTTAATTCCCGCCCGCATCTCGTGGTCGTGCGGTAGCGTTCTCGCTTCCCACGCCCGGGTTCCCGGGTTCGATTCCCGGCGGGGTCAGGGATTTTCTCGGCCTCGTGATGGCTGGGTGTTGTGTGCTGTCCTTAGGTTAGTTAGGTTTAAGTAGTTCTAAGTTGTAGGGGACTGATGACCGTAGATGTTAAGTCCCATAGGGCTCAGAGCCATTTGAACCATTTTTTGTTAATTCCCTTTGTGCGACAATGATCATGCCTTAAACCTTTTCACGTGACTCATCTAAGTACAAATGACAGCTCCGCCAATGCACTGCCCGTGTATAGCTTGTGTACACGATGCTACCGCTATCTGTATATGTGCATATCGCTGACCCATGGATTTTGCCACGTCATTATAACAGAATTCCATGGGTAAGATGTGAATAGAACGCGAAATACGCATACAATAAGAACGTTTTGCTGAAAAGACTTCTAAGTTTGTGTGACAGATATAGGCCTAATACCTGAGAGAGTATGTTAAATACACTCCTGGAAATGGAAAAAAGAACACATTGACACCGGTGTGTCAGACCCACCATACTTGCTCCGGACACTGCGAGAGGGCTGTACAAGCAATGATCACACGCACGGCACAGCGGACACACCAGGAACCGCGATGTTGGCCGTCGAATGGCGCTAGCTGCGCAGCATTTGTGCACCGCCGCCGCCAGTGTCAGCCAGTTTGCCGTGGCATGCGGAGCTCCATCGCAGTCTTTAACACTGGTAGCATGCCGCGACAGCGTGGACGTGAACCGTATGTGCAGTTGACGGACTTTGAGCGAGGGCGTATAGTGGGCATGCGGGAGGCCGGGTGGACGTACCGCCGAATTGCTCAACACGTGGGGCGTGAGGTCTCCACAGTACATCGATGTTGTCGCCAGTGGTCGGCGGAAGGTGCACGTGCCGTCGACCTGGGACCGGACCGCAGCGACGCACGGATGCACGCCAAGACCGTAGGATCCTACGCAGTGCCGTAGGGGACCGCACCGCCACTTCCCAGCAAATTAGGGACACTGTTGCTCCTGGGGTATCGGCGAGGACCATTCGCAACCGTCTCCATGAAGCTGGGCTACGGTCCCGCACACCGTTAGGCCGTCTTCCGCTCACGCCCCAACATCGTGCAGCCCGCCTCCAGTGGTGTCGCGACAGGCGTGAATGGAGGGACGAATGGAGACGTGTCGTCTTCAGCGATGAGAGTCGCTTCTGCCTTGGTGCCAATGATGGTCGTATGCGTGTTTGGCGCCGTGCAGGTGAGCGCCACAATCAGGACTGCATACGACCGAGGCACACAGGGCCAACACCCGGCATCATGGTGTGGGGAGCGATCTCCTACACTGGCCGTACACCACTGGTGATCGTCGAGGGGACACTGAATAGTGCACGGTACATCCAAACCGTCATCGAACCCATCGTTCTACCATTCCTAGACCGGCAAGGGAACTTGCTGTTCCAACAGGACAATGCACGTCCGCATGTACCCGTGCCACCCAACGTGCTCTAGAAGGTGTAAGTCAACTACCCTAGCCAGCAAGATCTCCGGATCTGTCCCCCATTGAGCATGTTTGGGACTGGATGAAGAGTCGTCTCACGCGGTCTGCACGTCCAGCACGAACACTGGTCCAACTGAGGCGCCAAGTGGAAATGGCATGGCAAGCCGTTCCACAGGACTACATCCAGCATCTCTACGATCGTCTCCATGGGAGAATAGCAGCCTGCATTGCTGCGAAAGGTGGATATACACTGTACTAGTGCCGACATTGTGCATGCTCTGTTGCCTGTGTCTATGTGCCTGTGGTTCTGTCAGTGTGATCATGTGATGTATCTGACCCCAGGAATGTGTCAATAAAGTTTCCCCTTCCTGGGACAATGAATTCACGGTGTTCTTATTTCAATTTCCAGGAGTGTAGTTCGTCTATGTGAGTATCATACTTAAGTCTATGGTCAGTAAGGGAAGAATGAAATATCATTGACTTACTGTTGTGTCTGGATGCATTTAAACTAGATAGTATGTCTTCATTATTTTTTATGTTTTAGCTGCCATGCAGTTGCCTTAAACTACATGACGCATACGCCTGTTGCTACAGTTATATTAAGGTGTAATCTTTGCCGGCTGGTATCGTACGCAATTAGCATAGTATCATCTGCATAGAGCCCTGTTTCACAAAACAATACTGTGGCCACATCATTCAGATACGCAGGGTGTTTCAGATAAGGCATTGTTCTGTGTAACGTACAAAGTACTAAGTGTAAGGAATATTTATTTAGGCAGTTCAAAGTAAGAAATGTTATTGTTTCTGCCGAGCTATAAACATAGTTTGTTATTTCCAGAGCGATACAGCAACGAGTTATCATTTTTTAAAAATAGAACGTTGTTTTTCTCTAGATATAGCTGACGTACTTAAATGACCAGCGTGCAAATAATTTAAAGTAAAATTTATATCAGTTTTAGATAGAATGCTAGAAACTACCATAGTTTTTGGCGGTGGATGCAACATTGATTGTGTTCAGTAGGATGTTCTGGTGCATAATGTTCATTTATATGAAGTGTTCAATGCACAACACAATATGCTTTATAAACGACATGAGGACGTGATGCAAATTTTCTGGTTTCATGGAGTTACAAGCTTACCCGTTGCGCTCTTTGGAGCCGCATTCGATTAAACTACAGAAGGCTTTCTTTCACTGTCATGTACGAAGCAGGTCGGAATGCACAAACAGACGAGATTTGATCTGCAGCAGATATTGATGTGGAATAAACATGGCATACACATCCAGGATTCAACGAATACCGATACAACCGCAATGAAACGGACGTTCCTTATGCCTAGAAATATCCTGGTATCAGAGCTCCATCAGTCATTACATTCTTACGTACTGAACAAGAACTTCGAGAAACAAGTAGTTTGAGAATCTGAGGCGTAATAGGCGAAGACCACCAAGATGACAGGATATGAAGGTGTTTACTTTAGCTGCAGTACATCACAGTCCTCTTGTCGGCTTACGAGAATGCTCTGCAGTCACTCGTATCAGTCTTGAATCTGTCTGGCGATTAGCACACAGCCACAAGTCTCACTCATACCACCTGCAACTGACACAGGAGATGCTTGAGAAGCATTTTAGCAGGGGAGTTACTTTCTGCGAATGAACCTTGAATAATTTCACTCTGTAAGCTTTACAAAGTTTTATGTTACCTGATGAATACATTCACAAATTACGACGGAGCAAACCATCACAATACTCACTGCTGGATCACAGAAAATCCTAGGTTGGTACGTCATGTCGATCGACAAAGGGATGATCCATTTTTTGTTTTGTTTTTGTTTTCTTTTTGTTTTGAGTCATCAGTGTTTCGACTGGTTTGATGTAGTCTACGAATTCCTCTCCTACGCCAAACTTTTCATCGGAAAAAGAAGCATATGCAGCCTACGTCCACATTTACCCTTCCTCTATATTTTTTACACTTTTTTAGTGGCCAACAGAAAGTTCAAGTCACATTCATCCACTGGGAAAACCATACTAACAGCCTCTGGAATCTCCAGAGAATTATGTTGTTGCACATCCAGAAGAAGAGCTAATTGCGCGCTACAGTGATGACAGGGTAAACACTTGAAATCTGCCATATATATGATCACGATATCGGAGACATCTACCACAATGCTTTCTGCCTCTCCACAATAATGCACGTACTCATGTGGCTGTGTCAAGTAAGATGCACTAAGAGAGATAAACTCTGAGCTGTAGAAATCTACAATACAGTATGGATGTGGAGCTGCCAGATTTCCTCTTGTCATCGTCATGAAGTCCATTTACAGGGTCACAAGTTTTATAGGTGACCACCAGGTTGTATAGGCAGTTGGGGATGGTTACAAGTCACACAAAAACAGTTTTTTACTAGAGGGCGTCCGCAGGTTCGTGAATCGTTGATCAACTATCTTGCATTGGGCTATATCGAATAAAGAGCGAAACAACGAGATACATTACTTCTGACGTCAACATCCCTTTTTCTTAACACATACTAGTTGTACAGGGGTGAATGAAATATCTTTAGAAAGGATTTTAATCGGCTTCTAACACTGCATACCGATTTTCCACTAAAACTTTTTGTTTTTGGAAAACTTTGACATAAAAGAGACTTTTAACTATCATACGCAAAAGCACATCATGGATGTCCGGCTTTCTAGCTATATTTTAAGAAGTTAGTTTATTGATCACGGATAAGAGAGTCCATTTTCATGTTATATTATTACATATACTGTTTCATTAGTTTTAAAGTACTTATTAACTGTAAATGTCTGAAGATGGCCTTGTAAGCCGAAAACCGGTTAGCAATGAAAGTAATATTGTAGAACAAAAGCAAACTGGTGCTTTTCATTTATTTATTACTTCTTAACTGGATAATTTGTATTCGGCACTGTCACTGATAATAACCATGACCACTGCGGTAGTCCATTATCTCTGCTCATTGTACAAGTTGACTTCTCTAAAGGAATATACTTTCTGAAAAGACAAACATATTTGTAATTGTTGTCTTGAATTGATATTTACCTATTGCTACTATGGCCTAATGTGCTTACTTTAGTTGGAACTGTTTGTCGAGTTAGAGGTTATGTGGCCCTACTGACAGTCCTTGATTTCTGCCCATTGTAAAACAGGGACAAACATTCTGAACACAAAACAAATTTTTTGACACATGAAAATTTATGTATGGGGATGTATAATAAATTCATGATTATTATTTCACATCGTTCGGTTCGTTTGACAGGTACCCTTATTCCAGCGACAACACTTACTCCGAATACTGTCATTATTTGAAACTATAAAAGTTCGAAAGTTTCGCACGTGTCCTCTGTTTTTGTGAATACCCTTGTAAGACAATTGTAACTAAGTTCTTGTTATTTTACGGCATAACATAGTAAGTGGTGTTTCGAAATAACAGCGCAATCCATACGAATCTATGAAGAAGAGTAAGTTTGTTCGATTTTGTGCCACTGGATGAACCTGGAACAGTCGCGCTCTTGTGCGGCCACATTCTAGAGTGAATGTAGCGCAATTTAGACAGAGAGTGGAACAAACGTAATAGCAGTCGCACCTCTCCTAATCGAGAAGATGAGAAAGTAAGCACTTTCTACGTTTTCAAAGCGACGGGCAGAGGAAGAGAAGGTTGCGTAAATCTGAAGGCAGCCGCTCGCATCCGCGACTGGGTGTGGGCGTGGACGAAACATAACACCACAAAGGATTTAATTAAAATCTGCTCCAGCCGGGGTCTGCAGCGAGCAGCGCTCCGAAACGCAATTAGGCGACGGGCGCGCGCACCGGAAGCCGCCGCCGGGGGTGTGCGCGTCAAGACGGCGACGGTGCTGCTGCCTCGCGGCGCCGCGCTGTAATTACTGGCCCCGGGCGGCGGCTCGGCTCGCCTGTTTGTACGCTGTCCCCGTAGCGTAACGGACCGCTGTGCTGCGAGTCCGCCTTGATCAAATTGTTCACTTCGTCGGGCAAAACATAACAAATGTTTGGAGTCTTACTATGGGTCAATGTCCTCTGTCATTTTCAACTGCTGCAGTGTCACAGGCCCTACACAGAAGCTTCCGGTTATTCAGAAAAATCAAAAATACAATGGTTCGGGGACGTTTTCAGCTCGTTCGGGCGAGCTGATATGTAGCCACCAATCATAACGAGTCCCGATTGAGCCTCAGAAACAACAACAAGTAAATAATCATACAATAATATTTTAATGTTTCTACGATTATTAAGTTTCAACAGATAACTCGGTCGGATAGCCGTGGGTGTTAAGTTGCCGCTTCCGGGACGAGGGATGTGCAGGCCCCGGATCAAACACGCCTTGCGTGGTAACGACGAAGGTCGGTGTGCCGGCCAGTCTAGAAGTGGTTTTTAGGCAGTTTCCCACACCGTATTAGACGTATATCCAATTGCCACCTCAGTTACACTATTCGATATAGCTTAGAAAACTTTCGCTCACTTACATATGAATAACAATACACACAGACAGTTGAGGTACCGTACACTTACTCTATCCTGGGTGGTAACAGGGTGGTGACAAGAGAGCAATCCAAATAAAGAAACCGTGTAGTTTCGGCACAATACTTACGGCATTTCACGTCCACTACAAGCTAACACAGGACTTTCATTCCTTGGACCGTGAATCACAGAACCAATATAAAAGTTACTAGTTGTAGGTCGTATACATCGGGAGTGTATATTCTACTATGTGTTGCCACCACTCATTCAAGGACGCGGCCTAATTGGCTAACTTCAGTGATAATTAAGTTGGAAACGGCGCAACGTATCGATTTTTTTTCTTAATAGTTATTTCTCAGTACAACCTACCCTGCGATACATTACTAGCTTCTCCGATTGTTTCCCAACACTTGCAGTCCCTTCTTTGCTTCAGAATTTGTACACTTTTACTAGGCCATTAAAACAACATAATGCGGAAGAGGTAAGAGGTACTCCTCTAGCAGTTCCCAGTAAATCGTAATAGAATCTTACGTGTCTGTCATATACATCATGTACCTGTCCAAAGTAGCTGGCTGTAAGGTGTCGTTGTGATAATGTGGTTAGCATGCGCGAGTGGCAAGAGGTTCGTGGACGAGGCAAAGGTTTGTATCTAATTAACACTCATTTTTTAATCTATATTTTTTTTCATAACCGGTCTCATTATTTATTTATATGACGTTTGAGAGATTTAATGAAAAAAACCCACATGCATTTTGATGAAGTTGTTGTGAATTTCACATTTTATTTGACTATTTACTATTTGTAATTAAATTTTCAAGGACGAAGGGCATGCTTAGTAAACCCAAGTCAAACACCAATAAATAATGATGGGAATGATGTTATTCACACTTAGTAATATAGTAAGCTACAGGTTGTCATCCCAAAAGAGTAATTTAGAATTACTTCTAGGACGTGATTTCGACATCACACATTGCAGGACGTTATTTGTCATACAGACATGGAAAACATAAATTGAAACTTTAACCAAATACACGTGTTTTTTCATTATATTACCTCTCAAATATCATATAAATAAAATACTGAGACCAGTGATGAACAAAATATAGATTTTTTTAACCATCGCCTCGTCCATGAACCGTCTTTCCATGCACGAATGGTAACCACATGGCCACAATCAATTCTTCCGTCTTGCCCATTTGCTCAGATACGTGATGTACATAACAGACGCGTAAAACTTCTCTTGCGATTTTCTCGGATTTTCCAGAGCAGTGCACCTTACTTTATCTCTCAAACTACTCACTCGTCTTCTATTGTATTCCTTTTCCTGTTTCAGTCAATAGTTGTCTAATGTTCCTTTGAAGTTCTTAGCAATCTCTGTTTTTTTTCTTTTTTCTTTTCTTTTTTTTTTTTTTACCTGAATCTCATCTCCTTAGTTTCCTACTTTTCTTCAGGTGGTTAAGTTTTAATCTGCAGTTCATAATCAATAAATTGGGGTCAGTTATCTGAATCCAAGTCTCTTACATGTACAAATCTTTCTTTGATGATTCTTAAACCAAATGTCTGTAAGGATTAAATCGTTCGCTGTGCATAATTTACCGGGTTGGCTCCCTTTTACTCCTTCGCCTCTGTCCATGTTCTACTGTTTCCCTCCGCACTTTTCTTTTCTTACTATCGAATTCCAATCATCCATCACAAGTGAATTTTCGACTCCCTATATGAACTGAGTCATTCCTTTCATCTTAGTATACATATTATCAATCACATCATATGCGGAGCTAGTGAGCATATACACGTGTACTACTGTAGGTCTTCGCTTTCTGTTTGTCATGGCTGTAATAATGCTTTCACTATACTTGTAATAGTATTTTATCTGTATTCGTATTTTATTTTTCATTGTTAGACTTACGCCTACATTACACCTATTTGATTTTATGTTGATAGTTCATTGCTCACGTGACCACAAATCCTCTTCTTTCTGCTACCCCATTTCACTTATTCCCACTATAACTTCAACTTGCCCATTTCGTTTTTCAAATTCCCGAACATGCCTACCCGATTAAGAGATCTATCATTTCATGCTTTAACATGCTGAATGTCAGATATGATTTTTTTTCTTCGGCTGAAAACATCGTCCTTAATAGTCGCCGTCCAGAGATTGTAATTGGACTAGTTGTAGAGTTGTTAAAGAATGCTTTGATACCACTAGAAATTTTGTATATTACCCGATCCACAATATGTAATGCGCAGAAGTTAGAAAGTTCTGTTTTTCTTAATTCATATCAGCAAATCATACTGTATGGTTCACTTATACACCCAATCAATCATTAACATTATTTCAGATCATTTAACTGTAATTAACAGAAATTTATTCTTAGTTAGAAAGCCGGCTTAAAAACAGACTTTTGGAACATTTGTCAGTCATGTGATGCATTTAACATGACATACGCAGTTAATGTATCACATGCATAACGAAAAACCAGTTGGATCAATTATAATTGATTTTCAGTCATTTTGATACTACGGAATTATCATACAGAAATTTTGCCTGAAATTCCGTTTTGGCATTTTATGCTGTACCTCAGTTAACCTCAGGAATAAAATCCAACATGAAATTAAGATGTGATTAATGCTTTTATTATTATTATCGTAACTTCATAACCAAATTTCCATGCAATAGTCAAAAGAGCAATTTGTAGAAATTTATTCAGAATGAAACAACGTTTATTGTCTTTAAAACCACACTAACAGTTTGTTGTAAATCATTAACTTTTCGTTATAATCAGTAAATGTATATTTTTTGGCAATATGCCAAAGAACATACATTATTAAGAAGGATATATATCGAGCAGTGCAAAGCACTTGAGATCAGTCACAGTTTGGCAAGTGCAATGATGCAAGTCTGTAACAGTTGCTGTATTGTCAGTCATCTTGGTAGAAAACAGTTTATGTGTGAACATTTTTGTAAATTCTTACAAAAAATAAATCCGCTGTTAAAAGGATTCGTCAGTGTGTTAGAAAATATTGATTTAACGTCCAAGTTCTCATCACGTTCGAAATCCAGACAAAGCTGCAGTATACTAACGGATTTTATTGGTGCAGGAGATCAGACGGTTCAAAGCTAAATATTTCACTGCAAAAAATACATAACTCTCATGCTATGATGAATCTCTCACAATGAGAAGTATTTTAGCTAGAACGGCATTTGGATGAAAATTTTTTTGTCATCAGTCTTCGGACTGGTTTGATGCGCTCCGCCACTAATTCCTCTCCTGTTCTAAACTCTTCATCTCAGAGTAACACTTGCAACGTACGTCCTCAATATTTTGCTGGATGTATTCCAATCTCTGTCTTGCTCTACAGTTTTTGCCCTCTACAGCTTCCTCTAGTACCATGGAAGTCATTTCCCGATGTCTTAGTAGATGTCCTATCATCCTATCCCTTCTGCTTATCAGTGTTTTCCACATATTCCTTTCCTCTCCGATTCTGCACAGAACCTCCTCATTACTTACCTTATCAGGCCACTTAATTTTCAACATTTGTCTGATATTTGATTTTGGTAGACTTCTCTTGGCCAGGAATGTTCTTTTTTCCGTTTCTAGTCTCCTTTTGACGTCCTCCTTGCTCCGTCCGTCGTTGGTTATTTTACTGCCTAGGTAGCAGAATTCCTTACCTTCATCTACTTCGTGACCGTCAATCCTGATGTTAAGTTTCTCACTGTCTTCATTTCTACTACTTCTTTCTTCGATTTACTCTCAGTCCATACTCTGTACTCATTAGACTGTTCATTCCATTCAGCAGATCTTGTAATTCTTCTTCACTTTCACTCAAGATAGCAATGTCATCAGCGAATCGTATCGTTGATATCCTTTCACCTTGAATTTTAATTCCACTCCTGAACCTTTCTTTTATTTCCATCATTGCTTCCTCGATGTACAGATTGAACAGTCGGGTCGAAAGGCTACATCTTTGTCTTACACCCTTTTTAATATAAGCACTTCGTTCTTGGTCATCCACTCTTATTATTCCCTCTTGGCTGTAGTACATATTGTGTATGACCCCTCTCTCCCTACAGCTTACCACTACTTTTTCCAGAATTTCGAACATCTTGCACCATTTTACATTGTCGAACGCTTTTTCCAGGTCGACAAGTCCTATGAACGTCTCTTGATTTTTCTTTAGTCTTGCTTCCATTACTAACCTTAACGTCAGAATTGCCCCTCTCGTGCCTTTACCGTTTCTAAAGCCAAACTAATCGTCACCTAGCTCATCCCTAATTTTCTTTTCCATTTTTCTGTATATTATTCTCGTAATCAACTTGGATGCATGAGCTGTTAAGCTGATTGTGCGATAATTCTTGCACTAGTCAGCTCTTGCCGTCTTCGGAATTGTGTGGATGATGCTTTTCCGAAAGTCAGATGGTGTGTCGCCAGACTCATACGTTCTACACACCAACATGAATAGTCGTTTTGTTGCCACTTCCCCAAACGATTTTAGAAATTCTGATGAATGTTATTTATCTCTTCTTCCTTATTTGATCTTAAGTCCTCCATAGCTCTTTTAAATTCCGATTCTAATACTGCATCCCCTGTCTCTTCTAAATCGACTCCAGTTTCTTCTTCTATCACATCAGAGAGCTCTTCCCCCTCATACAGGATTTCAATGTATTCTTTGTACCTGCCCGCTCTCTCCTCTGCATTTATCAGTGGAATTCCCGTTGCGCTCTTAATGTTATCACCTTTCCTTTAATGTAAACGAGGGTTGTTTTGACTTTCCTGTATGCTGAGTCTGCCCTTCCGACAATCATTTCTTTTTCGATGTCTTCATATTTTTCCTGCAACCACTTCGTCTTAGCTTCCCTGCACTTTCTATATATTTCATTTCTCAGCGACTTGTGTTTTTGTCTCCTGAGTTTCCCGAAACACTTTTGTACTTCCTCCTTTCATCAATCAGTTGAAGTATTTCTTCTGTTACCCATGGTTTCTTCGCAGTTACCTTCTTTGTACCTGTGTTTTCCTTCCCGACTTCTGTAATGGCCCTTTTTAGAGATGTCCATTCCTCTTAAAATGTACTGCCTACTGAGCTATTTCTTATTGCTGTATCTATAGCCTTAGAGAATTTCAACCGTATCTCGTCATTCCTTAGTACTTCCATTTCCCACTTTTTTGCGTATTGATTCTTCCTGACTAATGTGTTAAACTTCAGCCTACTTTTCATCACTACAATACTGTGATATGAGTCTATATCTGCTCCTGGGTACATCTTACAATACAGTATCTTATTTCGGAATCTCTGTCTGAGCATGATGTAATCTAACTGAAATCTTACCGTATCACGAGGCCTTTTCCAATTATACCTCCTCCTCTTGTGATTCTTGACCAGAATATTCGCTATTACTAGCTGAAACTTTTTACAGAACTCAATTAGTCTTCCTCCTCTGTCATTTCTTTTCCCAAGCCCATATTCTCCAGTAACCTTTTCTTCTACTCTTTCCCCTACAACTGCATTCCAGTCCCCTATGACTATTAGATTTTCAACCCCCTTCACATATTGTATTACCCTATTGTATTACCCTTTCACTACCCTCATACACTTCATCTCTTTATCTTCAGCTTGCGACGTCTGCATGTGTACCTGAACTATCGTTGTCGTTGTTGGTTTACAGTCGATTCTCATAAGAACAACCCTATCACTGAACTGTTCACAGTAACACACTCTCTGCCCTACCTTCCTTTTCATAACGAATTCTACTCTCGTTATACCATTTTCTGCTGCTGTTGATATTACCATATGACCAGAAATCCTTATCTTCTTTCCATTTCACTTCACTGATCCCTACTATATCTAGATTAAGCCCCTGCATTTCCCTTTTCAGATTTTATAGTTTCCCTACGATGTTCATGCTTCTGACATTACACGCTCCGACTCGTAGAACGTTATCCTTTAGTTGATTATTCAGTCTTTTTGTCATGGTAACCTCCCCCTTGGCAGTCCCCTCCAGGAGATCCGGATGGTGGCTGTTTCGGAATCTTTTGCCAATGGAGAGACAATCATGACATCCTTCAATTACAGACCACATGTCCTGTGGATACACGCTACGTGCCTTTAATGCAGTGGTTTCCATTGCCTTTTGCATCCTCATGCCGTTGATCATTGCTGATTCTTCCGCCTTTAGGAGCAGCCTTGGGACAAGAGAGTGCCCTGAACCTGTGTCCGTTCGTCCGCCCTCTTTGACAAGGCCGTTGGTAGAAAGAGAGAGCCTTATTACGCCGGAAGTCTTCGGCCGCCAGTGCTAATTATTAATCAAAATTTAAGCAGCGCCTCTCTGACCGAATGCGCTGAGCTACCATGCCGGTTGCCCCTAGGCCACGGAATACAGAAGAACATTAGAAGATCTAAAAGGGGGACTATTTTCTTTCTGGAATATTTTACCCAAAATAATGCCATTATTAAACCGTACAGCAGAGCTGCGTGTCCTCGGGAAATTTACCAAGTGTGGTTTCCCCTTCGCTTCAGCCTTGCTGCATTACATTGGTGGAGATATGTTGGTTAACGTTACAAGACCAGATCAGTCGGTTGTCCAAGTTGTTGTTCCTTCAGATACTGAAGAGCCTGCTGGTTCTCTTCAGCATATATATGTTAATCTGGTTTTACGTCAAATGATCTTCCGATATAGTTGAAAGTGTGAGACGGCTTTCTGTACCGTTGAGACATGCAAGCCACCCCACCGAGGAAAGGCACGAGGTTCACGGCGGGAGAGAATGGTCTAAACAGTTTCATCGTGGTATCATTTACGATATTACAGTTATTGTCGTTATTAGTTAGCTTATGCAGTCATTAATAACGATCAATTATTATCACTACAACGTACATAGGAAGCACAATTCAGTGTTTAGCACTGTTTAGCGTTATTTCTGTGATTAATAATAACTGGCAAGAATGTACGCTGAACTGTGCCATGAACATATTTGATTAATTTTCCAACACCTATCAGCGAGTGATGTTTCAAAGACTGTCCATGTTTCATATTAAGGTAAACTGGGATTTTACCTAAGATGTTTCTCTCTGCAACATACAAAATAATTGGCAGAAGAAACATTTGTTTTGACCAGTAAGGATAAGGAATGTTACTTTTTACACGGAGTTAATGAACGTAGTTTAATTATTTATTTTCCAGCTAGAATTTTTTAAACAGCACATTATTTTTAACTGATGTATTTAGACCAACTGTGTACAAATCTACTTAAATCAAATTTTTGTTAATTTTATTTAAGGAGGTGGGAACGTACAAAGGTTCTGGGCTGGATGCAACATGCTGCACGTAACTTTGTTCAAATAGATGTTCTGGCGGCGGATTGTTCGTTTAACTGAGTTGTTTAAGCGAATTTCTATAACCCTGTATGTACAATCCAGTGCACCTGCTAAATGACTTGTGTGCTGGTTACAGCTGGTTGCTTACCTCTCTCGAAATAACCAAATCACTTATGTTCATAACTCTGCAGAAACACTCATCTATCTAAATAAATATTCCAATCACCTATTTTTTTGTAGGTTAACAGGGAAAGACGCCTGATCTGGAACACACTATGCAAGGGAACACCTAATTGTAAGTTTCACATTATTATAGTAGGCAAACAACTTTTATTGGATGTTGCGCTAAACTTGAAAGTGATGCAGGTACATGACACTATTCTTCACCATAGCCACCAATACTCTGTAAAGAAGGCTTGGAACGTTCTACCAGTCAGTTAATTCCCCGACGAAAGAAATTCTGTCTAGTCAGATAGCAATTCTAGAACAGTTGTGTGAAGGTCCTCATCGTTAGAAAATCTTTTTCCCTTCCAGATGTTCTTTCGGCGTGACGAAAAGTTGGGAATCGCTTCGTGCTAGATTTGGACTGTATGGCGGACGCTTCCAAACCTCCTGTCGAAAGCTGTACAGCGAGCTTTTGTCGGGTGTTGCAGAGTAGTGGAAGAAAACAAAGCCTTAGTTTAATTTCTCGCGCTCCAGGAAGACCAGGGACGCTATAAACATTGCGCCTTTGTGTGCAAATGTATTGAGATGTGCATGTGGTGAGCTACGTCTGTGCGGCCTGGTTCAAATTGTTGCCACCATTTCGTAGTCGGTGGACGTGACACTGCACTTCGTCCGCATACCGTCAAAATTCCAGGGTGAATGTCTGTGCAATGCTTTAAATTTTTGTCTACAAGGATCGTACTGCGCCACGTACTTCAACTTTGGAGGACGTTTGCCGTTGCCGCGCCATTTCACTCGCACCCTGTGATGAACCTGTTATCCGTACCGCAGCACAACTGCGTCTTTAGGGCACCTGAAACACTGTACTCTCTCCTGGCAATGCAACACTGCTGTTGCGTAATGGTCTTGCACTGAAGAGCCAAAGAAACTGGTACATCTGCCTAATATCGTGTAGGGCCCCGCGAGCACGCAGTAGTGCCTCAACACGACGTGGCATGGACTCGGCTAATGTCTGATGTATTACTGGAGGGAACTGACACAATGAAGCCGGCAGGGCTGTCTATAAACCCGTAAGATTCCGAGCGGGTGGAGGTCTCTTTTGTACAGCACGTTGCAAGGCATCCCAGATATGCTCAATAATGTTCATTTTTGGTGAGTCTGGTGGCCAGCGGAAGTTTTTAAAGTCAGAAGAGTGTTTCTGGAGCCACTATGCAGCAATTCTGGACGTGTCGGGTGTCGCATTGTCCTGCTGGAATTAATTACCCATGTCCGTCGGAATGCACAATGGACATGAATGGATGCAGGTGATCAGACAGGACGCTTACGTACGTGTCACCTGTCAGAGTCATATCTAGACGTATCAGGGGTCCCATATCACTTCAAGTGCACACGCCTCACACCACTACAGAGCCTCCACCAGCTTTAACAGTCCGCTGCTGACATGCAGGGTCTATGGATTCGTGATGTTGTCTCCATACCCGTACACGCCCATCCGCTCGATACAATTTGAAACAAGAATCGTCCGACCAGGCAACATGTTTCCAGTAATCAACAATCCAATGTCGGTGTTGACGGACCCAGGCGTAAATCTTTATGTCGTGGAGTCATCAAGTGTACACGAGTGGGCCTTCGGCTCCGAAAGTCCATATGTTTCGTTGAATGGTTCGCACGATAACACTTGCTGATGGCCCAGCACTGAAATCTGCAGCAATTTGAAGAAGGGTTGCACTTCTGTCACATTGAACGATTCTCTTCAGTCGTCATCGTTTCCGATCTTGAAGGATCTTTTCCGGCTGCACCGATGGCGGAGGTCTGATGTTTATTCGGATTCCTGATATTCACTGTACACTCGTGAAATGGTCGTATGGGAGATGATGAGTCCCATCGCTCGTGCGCCGGCTGTAACAACATGTTCAAACTCACTTAAATCCTGATAACCTGCCATTGTATCAGCATTAACCGATACAACAGCTGCGCCAAACTCATGTGGTTTCAGAACTGTACGAGGAACTGACAGCACACTGTTAAAAGCGTAATTTTAAAGAATTTTTCTGCGAGTGTCAACTTATATGTCGATCATTTAGTGCTGGAAAATTAAAAGTGTTATTTCTGCCGGTGAAGCTGCTGCATCAAATATGGTGAAACGAAATATCGCGTAGAACAAGTCATTGACGAAATGCAGTGATAGATTTGTCTATTGCTGTGCGAGGTACACTGTCTCAGAAGGTCTTTAAGGACGGAAACAAAGTTTTAAATGAAACACAGAAAACTCAGTTTCTATCAAATTTGTTGGAAGTTTAATTATTTCCCTAAACTATTACCTCAGTCAGTGGGTATTGGCACTATTTCTGTCTCTGTCGACCACAGAGTTAATTCTATGTAGATGATAATTAACTATGAGCTGTACGTCCCAGAGTTGTTACCAATATTTCAACAAAGGTTATTCAGATCAGTGGATCCAGTAATTGCAGATATGAATATCATGTTTTCGGTGTGTTTGTGTATCCGTGATAGGGTACTGTGAGGTCGAAGCACTGATTTAAAAAATGTAGGAAATATCTGTTGCGCTAACTGTAAATACTCAGTAAACGGTTACTTACTTCAAATATTTCTTTCCACGTCGAATTCAATTGCAAAATACGCTCAGAACGTATGTACGTAATAACGAAGTTTTCGCGGCGGAGCTGCTGTGTAAAACATTCTAGGACATCGTGCCGCGTCAACTCATTGTTGAACCTCAAGCTTTTGATAATTAGTTCCGTCGTCTTCGCGACGAGAAACTGTCTAAACTTCTCCTGTGGTGCAGTCAGATTGTTGCCACCATTTCGTAGTCGGTGGACGTGTCATTGCACAGCCTATAGACGGCTTGTGATTAGGTAATTACGTAACGTTATCGCAGATGGTGTCAACGACTGCATTGGTGGCGCCACTGCTCCCGTAGTATCGTAAACAATGCGACGAATATCTCTGCTTCTTCTCTTCATCAAGAGTTCGCTTACATGCACCGCAAAGATTGTATCCGCTATCACAGTTGAAGCTCTTCTCACACATTCTTATTTCTACAGCTCATTAGTAATAGTATTCCAATATGTAGAATCCGGGGCCAAAACGTTTTTTTCGTCAAACAATATTTTGTTGTGGCTTGTGAGGTTGTGCTCAGCAGCTGCGAATTTCTCCAGTTCTTGATTTTTTTTATATCGCTAATGTTCTGCACAGCGGTCTGAAACGGTAACGATGGTATAGCCGATGTAATTGCTTCCAACTCACAACGGATTTTATAAATCGCAGTGATTCCCGAGGCCGAGACTATCCTTAACAGGGTGTAATATCTCCTTGATCTTCTTTGGAGATCGGATAATAGGTCTTATTGCTCGTCTTCCCAGACTCCGCCTATTTTGCTGAATGTAGCGCCGCATAAAGGAAGAAGTGCGATCGGTGGCTCATCACGTAAATGTTCAGCATTTTCACGTTTCCTTTTCCTGGAGAGCGCTGACTTGATATCACGTGAACCGTAGCCATTCTTTGGAACACATACTTCATGAGATTAATTTCGGAATCTAAGTGGTCCCCGTCAAAAAACTTTTTGCTCTGTGTAACACAGTATTTAAAACTGCTCTCTTCTGGACTTGATGAAAACTCTGGCTGCTAAGATATCAACCAGTGTGCGTCAGCTTGCGGTACACTGAGTGGCCGAGACGTCCATACGATTTAAGTTACACAAAACACATCTAAAAATGGCAGCCTTCCTTCGTTCCCTATTTCCTCAGTGAACTGGATGTTTGGGTGCACGCCGCTCCTATGTTCAAGAGTTTCTACGCCGTGTGGCGAGCCCATAAACGTGTCGTCAACTCAGCGATAAAATGAAGATGGACGAAGGGGAGCCAAATTTAAAGCACGCTCTTCAAAATGTTCCTTGTAAAAGTTGGCCACTGCTGAAGACAATGGAGAAGCTACAGCCATCCCGTGCGTCATTTCATAAAAGTTACAGCCATACAAGAAGTAGATGGTCGTCATAACATCCCGGAACAACTTTCTCATTTCAGGAGGCACTACATCCAGCAAAATAGGCAGTGTTCTTGGAAGGTGAGGTATAGGACCTGCTTTCCGACCTCCTAAGAAGGTAAAGGAGGCTACGCGCTGTCAGGGATATTCTCGGCCTCATATTTCCTCGGATTTATAACATCCCTTGTGAGTGTGGAATCAATTATATCGTTTCCGATAGCTGTGCAGAACTAATGTTATATTAGAAACTGGAGAAATCTGCAATTGCTGACAGACTCACCAACAAACACAAAATATTGTTTGGTGAAACAAAAGTTTTGTCCCAGGCTTCTACATTCTGGGATTATGCAACAAAAGAGGCTGTAGAAATAAGAAAGTGTGAAAGAACTTCAACCGTGACAGCGGATATAATGTTTGCGGTGCATGGAAGCGAGCTCTAGATGCAGAGAAGAGGCGGAGATATTCGTGGCAGTGGTTATGCTATCACGGGAGCGGTGGCGCCACCTGCGCAGACGTTGACATCATCTGCGACAGCATTAGGTAATGATCGACCAAGCCGTCCATGGTCTATAGACCATAAAACCAATACAGCAGTAGTTTAGATAATCAGTTCGTCCTGACGAAAGCTTGAGGTTTTACCTTGAACTGACGCGCCAAGAATACGAGAATGTTTTATAGGAGGGGCGTTCTGTAAGTAATGCAACAATTTTTCTTCTGAGAGTAGGTTTCTTTTATTCAGGACTTCAATATACTATATCATTCCCCACTCTTCTGGCTACAAAATCCTACCTTTCAACGTAATTTCCGTTGAATGCGACGGCCTTACGCCATCTTACTGGGAGGGCCAGTATGCCCGAATGGTACCTACCACTCTGCCGGTCGACGTCGGAACCAACGTCTTGCTGCGTCAATAACCTCCCCATCATCCACATTCTGCCTCCCACGGAGTGCATCCTTCATTGGGCCTAAAGTATGTCGGAAGGTGAGAGATCTGGGTTGTAGGCTGGATGAGGAAGAACAGTCCAATGAAGTTGCGCAGACTTGTGTGAGGCCCTGTGTTGTCATGGGGAAGGAGAAGTTCATCTTCATTTTTGTGGCGACGAACATAATTATTCAATTTCCTGATGACAGCAGAATACACTTCCGAGTTGATCGATGGACCATGAGGGAGGATATCAAACAGAAAAACCCCTACACAGTTCCAGGTCCCAGAAGATCGTCGCCACGACCTTACCAGCTGAGGGTGCGGCTTTGAGTTTTTTCTTCGGAGAGGTGGTGTGGCGCTACTCAATGGACTGCCGTTTCGATTCCGGTTCGAAGTGATGCACCCATGTTTCATCGCCTGTGACGATATTTGACAAAAAATTGTCAGGATCAGCCTCGCAACTCGCAAGTAATTCCGCACTAATGGTCCTTCGTTGCTGTTTACGTTCTTATTTTGGGCGGCGAGGTGCGCAGCGGGCACACACCTTTGAGTATCGCAGCTGGTGGACGAGAGTGTCAGCAGTACCTACAGAGACGTGCAGTCGTGAAACGAGGTATTTGTGATCCGTCGATCACCTCGAATGAGAGTGCCCGCACGTTCCAAGTCGGCAGAAGTCAGAGCTGTGTGCGGCCGGCAGGCACGCCGGAGATCGGACAGGTATGCGCGACCTTGTTGCGATGCTGACAGACGTCTCGCCCAACGACTCACCGTACTTTCGTTCAGTGTCAGGTTTCCGTACACATTCTACAAGTGCGTTTGAATATCTGCGATTGTAGGGTTTTCCGCCAAAAGAAACTCTTTGCTTCCAACTCACCTCCATTACACACGCCATTTTGAAGTTTAGGTATAGCGCCACCACCAGTCGGAACTTCATGACACTGTAGGGGCTGCAACGGGAATATTTCACGTCTCATAACAAAGCCGCATTTTTTTTTTCAACCAAAACTGGCCGAGAAAAGAAATGTGTTGCATAACTTATTGAACGCCATTCTTACAACAGAACGTATGTGGTATATGTCAGTTTGAGACAACTTCCACTCACATAAAGTTCTTCGAGTACTACCGATAGCCGGCCGGCGTGGCCGAGTGGTTCTAGGCGCTTCAGTCTGGAACCGCGTGACCGCTATCGTTGCAAGTTTGAATCCTGCCTCGGGCATGGATGTGTGTGATGTCCTTGGGTTGGTTAGGCTTAAGTAGTTCTAAGTTTAGGGGAATGATGACCTCAGATGTTAAGTTCCATTGTGCTCAGAGCCATTTGAACCACTTGAATAGTACCGATAACGTCGACGGCTAGGTTTTTGGAGCCACAATCTTTGTTGGGTGAAGGTTCGCGAAGGAAATCAACTATGTTCTTTCCAACTGAATCATCCTGATATGCGCCTTGACCTGTTTAGGAAAACTACGGGAACACAAGTTTGCATAGCCGGGAGGGGATCTGATCGCTACGCCTCCAATATGTGATTCCGTTGTCTTTAGCTCTGCACCGTCTCGCTTGGTAACAAATTTTATCGTACTGGCTCTCAGAATAGCATAGCATTAACCGCGAAATCTGTGCTTATGACCGTAATACGATTCGCCGAACAATTTTAATACGTGATGTGATAAACCTTATTGTGCTTTAGCCATAAAGTATATGCCATTTAATAAGTACCGGCACACTGTGCGGGGTAAAAATGCAATATAAACATGCCCGTGCCATAAACAGACGTGTACGAAAAGGAAGACGAGTATATGAGATCAGTATCCTAATGTTTACTCATATGGATACTAAATTTTTTACTCTACAGCAATCCGTTGCTTTCCCTCCGTGATTCTGGGTGGACGTATTGCGTGTATGTCACACAACAATAAATATTTGCGTATATGTTTCACAATATATCTTCTGGAAAGGGAGGCAGTTTCTTCTATTTTTAAATTGCTTCATCCTTAAAATGATATCTGGATACAACGTAGCCTGCATACTTTGGAACACGCGAGGACATTGTTTATGATGATACTGTACTGCATTCTTTATCACGGAGCTGCAAGCTGCATCTTCTTCAAAAAAGTAGAGGTTGGGTTGAGTTGTTTGAGGGAGGAGACTAGACAGCGAGATCATCGGTCTCATCGGATTAGGGAAGGATGGGGAAGGATGTCGGCCGTGCCTTTTCCAAGGAACCATCCCGGCATTTGCCTTCAGCGATTTAGGGAAATCACGGAAAACCTAAATCAGGATGGCCGGACGCGGGATTGAACCGTCGTCCTCCCGAATGCAAAACCACTGTGCTAATCATTACGCCATCTCGCTCGCTTAAGTAAAGGTAAATGTCACTCTGTTCAAAGGCGAATTAATATATCAATCAATTTAGACTGTTACAGTGGTAATCGTAGCGAGAGACTGTGGAGATACGAACTTACAAGGGGAAGGCCTCAGTCACGGCCAATCGATTAGGCTCAAATTTGGCAGGTCGCTTGTGTACAACCTAAAACGAAGGAATCTAAGATATTTTGGGTCAACAACCCCGCATTTTTGAGAAAATCGCCCCTAAAGGTTATGACGAGCAATCTACTCAAAAATTGGCGGGATCGATAGATAATTGTAAATAGAGCATTTTCCATCATC
This sequence comes from Schistocerca cancellata, assembly GCF_023864275.1. NCBI lineage: Eukaryota > Metazoa > Arthropoda > Insecta > Orthoptera > Acrididae > Schistocerca > Schistocerca cancellata. The sequence continues at coordinate 827,362,335 of NC_064626.1, forward strand.
AGGTATGGGGTCCGAAAACGCATACTTTTCCAGAAATCGGGGTAAGAAACTTTTACAACTGCCGCTTCTGTACCCACATGGTAAAAGCTTTTTGCGGCCAGCACCGACAGCGCAACGGCCAAGGTAATTGCCGGCACGGTAGCTCAGCGTGTTCGGCCAAGAGGGCTGCGTGCTCTCTGTAATAAGAAAAACTTGAGTCAAAGAATCAACGATGAACTTGAACGGATGTCTTGTGACGTCCGCCCAGACCAAACGCAACGAACAATATCGAACAAAATGAATTAAAAAAAAACAAAAACGTAATTGGCTGGGAATCGGAGAAACTGTGTTTGAATCTCGAAGAAACCTAGCGGATGTTCTTCGCTTCGTTTGTATTTTTCCATATCTCAATTGATAGCGATAGGAGGGTTAATAGGTAAGTAAATCAATAAGGAATGTTAATAATAAAGTAGGCAAATAAATTTCTCAAACCTCTTGGGATAGTAAACAACTAAAATGTTACTCCAGGTCACTTTACAATGGGTCTTCCAGTCACTGTTACGTGTCCTCACTTTTCTACGAACAACTAGATGGATGGTACTTGTCATATAAACATTCGAAACAAATATACTCACGGCACCAAGAACATCTAATGAATGCAATCTTTCGACAGCTGTTCCTTCCGAAGAGTCGGCGGAAAACAAACTTCGTTTACATTTAAAAATATGTCTTTTTCGGGAATTAATTTTGCTGCGTACCACGCATACGATATCATTGCCTGAAAAATCGGTGCTGAAAGTTGGTTGTGAATTATGCTGTGAATAGTTATTGCATCCGTGCGGTTGTGCAATTCCCGTTGGGTTTCCAGAAGCACACTGCAATTCTGAAGCCTGGAAATAAAGTTTGTAACCTGGCAATAGAAATAAACATCACACGGCTGGCACACAGATGTGCAGTTTGGCGGTATTGCTTTTACTGTGCACATCGGCTGACCCTCGCCATCTATAAACATTGTGTCATATATTGTAGTATTAATTTGTCCACTCCAGGAATCCAATATTAGACAAAACTTGTTATCAGAAACGTATGGTTTTAAAACATTCTCAAGAAATGTTCTGTAAATCGCATTCGTCAGTTTCCCGGATTTGGAGCAGGTAATGTAAACATTATTCAACGAGTCGGTTAAACGATTGACCTCTTCTATAACCCGAGGATCCAATGTAACATTTGTTTCTTGTCAACACATTTTTACCACCAACTGCGACAAGGGTTCATTTTTCTCCCTTATGCGATAACGTGCGTCGAATGTTCACCCGATACTCGCATCCTGTTTGGTCGGTGTTGATCACGTACCCACGATAAAAACCGGTCATAAGTGACGCCGTTTTCGTGCTGAAAAGAGCCGCCACTTTCTGTATATCTTCTACATTTTGTATCTCCTTATGAGAGACGTATTTAGTGACGTGCCGTTGACTAATTTTATGTTCCGATTTGAAATATTTTGCCCAAGATAATGATGCCCCAAATGTAAAATTCTTGTTGACCGTATATTGAAGCACTGCACCTGCAGCTCACTCCTGAAGTATTTTCGTTGTTACATTCTCGTTACGACGACAAGATTCGAAAATCTGTCGTATGTCCACTTATTTATCGCCTGGTATTTGTCGTATCTTGTCCCTCCTTTAACAATATCACTTTCCCACAATTTCAAGTCGTTCTTCCTTTTCAGGGCTGTTGTTGCTCCATTCTTTTACATTGTTTGTAAGTTTCAGTGTGGATGTTTCTTGCCTAGCGCTACCGCGTTTACTTCAAGGGGTATAGCGCTGTAGTTCAATCGTTTAGTAACCGGTTCGTAATATCAGGAACAGATGAAGCACATATTCCTAGTGACGTGGAGATTTCCAACGTGTGATGACCATTTTGCGATTCACTAGTCGGATATCTTCCACTAAATCACCTTCTGCTTCGACTCCATGATATAGCACTTCAGTATCAACGGAAGTCATTTCGTTCGTCAGCTCCAAAAATCGCTCGACGATAGCCGCTCCTATCACTCTGAAACGCCGAAAAACTGAACTGCCTGCTTCCGGTTGTGCATTTATAATGCATCTGTCTTGCGACACTTTTACAAACCAAACCACAGCGTCGGTATTTTCCCGCTTGCCATTGCCTGTGACAGGCTCCCAACCATATATTACAGCGCTAGTCGAAGGGTGTACGTCCTCCATTATTCAGATTATGCACCTGAAAGATATGACACAACAAACAATAACTAGTTACTACAGCATAAACAGACGGGCTAGTTACTACAAACTACATACAGTACTCGTCATGTATTACCTACGGAAGAACACTCTATTCATTCACAAAACGTATTTCATTCGGCGCATTAACGATGGAAAAATCACTCCATGTATCCTTGAGATTCGCGGCAGACGAATGACGGAAAACAACTCTTTCCGATTGACTTCTATAAGGCTCGTGCTGGACAACTTAAATCTTCCAGGTTCACAACTATGATATGACGAAGACGCAACCGGGACAACATAACTCTCGCCGCGTGCATTCTGTCCCGTGCCTCGCTGTAAATAAGCGTCGCGCGGTTGGCTATCTGTGATCTCTCGTGAGGAATTCGCAGCACTCTTACTCGGAGTTGTTTTCATGTGACAAGGCTTAAAAGTTTAATACTTTATTAACTCACGGCGTTTGGCAAATTAGTTTGCCTACTTATTATTATCATTCCTTATTGATTTACTTACCTTATTAACCCTCCTATCCCTATCAATTGAGGTATGGAATAACACAAACGAAAAGAATAACATCCGCTAGGTTTCTTTGAGATTCCAACCAGGTACCTTGGCCGTTGCGCTATCGCCGCTGTCGGCGGAAAGCGTATACCATGTGCGTACAGAAGCGGCAGTTGTAAAAGTTTCTTTCCTCGATTTCTGGAAAAGTTTGCGTTTGCGGACCCATACCTGATGATGAAAAATGATCTATTTACAATTATCTATCGACCCCTTCAATTTTGAGTCGATTGCTCGTCATAACCTTCAGGGGTGATTTTCTCGAAGTTTCGGGGGTGTTGACTCAAAATACCTTAGAGTCCTTCGTTTTAGGTTGTACACAAGCGACCTGCCAAATTTGAGCCGAATCGGTTGGCTGTGTCTGAGGCCTTCCCCTTGTTAGACACGTGAATTGCTGCTAGTGAAAGAATCCGCCAGCCACACACTTCGAAATAATCCTCATTATTCGCACATCCTTACGGTGTCAGTACTTAAATACCAGCATAGTGAAACAGTGTCCTATGTCACATTTTTTCACATGCGTCTCACATGCATATTGGTATACAATAATTTCCTTTAGATAGCGATGCAGGAGATGCTTGAACCAGAAAGCGAAATGAGCCACAATAAATTTCCTTCAGTTCTTATCTGTATTTTTATGAACTTCGGCAGTGCTCTGCCAGTTTCATTTAAGCAGAAAATTACTACAGAAACTGAAGTAATAACTAATTTCAGTGACTGTGATTTCGTTTCCAATACCAAGCCTCCCATAATTATTAAAAAAAAGTATCGATATTCATTCGTATCTAACGCGTTCATAGCATCAGATTTGAAGACACGCTAAAATTAAAATGCAAATAATTTTCTGTTTATTTGTACGATTTTTTCTAGTATTTCTGAATGTTTTGCATTCACCCAGAAAGTAATGGAGTCATGAAACTCCACTAATGCACTGCAGTTCAAAAAAAAAAAAATGGCTCTGAGCACTATGGGACTCAACTGCTGAGGTCATTAGTCCCCTAGAACTTAGAACTAGTTAAACCTAACTAACCTAAGCACATCACAAACATCCATGCCCGAGGCAGGATTCGAACCTGCGACCGTAGCGGTCTTGCGGTTCCAGACTGCAGCGCCTTTGACCGCACGGCCACTTCGGCCGGCATGCACTGCAGTTGACATAACGTGTAATGGACAGTTGATAAGCCCTGGTAAAACTGCGTTGTATCCGGTTATGGAATTAACAGACAAGCTCTGGGGAAGATGGCAGTTTGTAGCAGCCAAGTACCCACCTCGTAGGCCTCTGAAGGACATTGTCCAAACGTTGAAACGAAACAGGGGAATTAATATCAAAATACAACGAATGAAGACAACAATCTGTACGGACTTCCGACTTGGAAGAAGTAAAGTTTGTTCGCGTGGAAGACGAGCCCCAGTCGGCACTCAGTCAGCTGCACGTGAAGTGGGTGTGGCCGAATGTGTTTAAGTGATATGGAAACTATAGCAACATATATACCAATTCAAAAAGAGCAAGCTTACTTTAAACCTAGCGTCGTATTGAACCGATGGATGCTGCAGCTCTGTGTTACGCTGTGATACATGTTGTCGGTAGATGCAGTACGTCACTTGATCTTCGTGCACCCATGTGATGGTTTCAAGATGATGGAGCCAACACTCACTTCGCACATGTCCCTGGCAAACCTGTCTCAGACGATCCGTGCAAAGTAGACAGGGAAATGAGGTCCTATTTCGTGATTAGTTCCTTCATCTGACCTGTCCCCACTCGATTTCCTGTCTTGTGTACGACAAGGAAGTTTGGAAGATTAGGGTTTAATGTCACGTCGAGGACGATAACACTACAGACGGATGAGAAGCCCAAACTGGGGAACGAAATTGGCCTTTCCCTACCAAAGCAACCATCCCGGTACTTGCTTGGCCGATTTAGAAAAATCACGCTAAACGTAAATCAGGACAGGGAATTAAACCGACACCCTCTCGAATACGAGACCAGTGTCTTACTACTTTACCGCCGAGGTTATCCCAACTTGCACGACGGAAGCTTGTGTTTTTATGTGATGCCTGCCGGAAAACCCACCACACCGCTTGGAATAATTGTTGTACATGTAACACTTTGCACAGCTTTCGTTAGATTTATGTTTGCACATACTCGATGACAACTGTGTAGCGTTTAAATTTGCATTTCACAACTGGTAAACCTCTTAGCTAGTGTTGGGGAACTAATATTTTTGAATTTGGAATGTTCCCATTCTTGTTGATAACTAGTGTACAATTGTGAAAGAAACTGCATTGATCAGAGATATGACATTCGTCTATGTTAATGCAGGTCAGCTTACACAAAACTTAACGATTTATTGTATTGTATGGAACTGGGGACCTAGAAACGACGGAGAGACTTCGTCCCCGCCGTAGCCCTCAGTGGTTCACAACCCCACAACGGGCTACAGCAGTCCAATCATCCCTACGCCGCCCCACACCGAACCCAGGGTTATTGTGGGGTTCGGCCCCCATGGACACCCCGGGAACGTCTCACACCAGTCGAGTGTAACCCCAATGTTTGCGTGGTAGAGTAATTATGGTGTACGCGTACGTGGAGAAAATGTTTGCGCAGCAAATGTGGACATAGTGTAACTGAGGCGGAGTAAGGGGAACCAGCCCGCATTCGCCGAGGCAGATGGAAAACCGCCTTAAAAACCATCCACAGGCGGGCCAGCAAACCGCACATCGACACTACTCCGCCGGGCGGATACGTGCCGGGGACTGGCACGCCTTCCCATCCGGAAAGGAGTGCGTTAGACCGAACGGCTAACCGGGCGGGCAAAGTTAACGACAGTACATGTGCTCTGCTTTGTGACATCAGCGCAAGTGATTCAGACATTGGAACCACGTTCTACACGAACAGACCAGGGTTGTAGTAAGATTATTGACAAATGACTTGAGATCTAACAAATTTATATGTGTGGTTCCACAGTTCTTTAAGTTCTCTACAAATCAATGGAAAAGCGTATTTCCCTATCATGTTTATGTTAACAAGATTATTTCAAACACAAAAATATCTGCATTAAATTAAAAAGTACATCTGCAAACACTCGTATCTAAACAAAATTCACTCTGTGCTAACGCATCTTTTGCAGAACTTAATTACAACTTGGTAACAGGAGCGTCTATTGTCTCTGTTTACTGAAAGTAACAGAGATGGAAATGTAATGATAAACGGTAAAAACTTACGCCTAAAATTTACTCATTGGTTAAGTACAAAGGTATTTACACCAGAAAAAGCGTATAGCTAAGAGTAAATTCACTGCGTAGCATTAATGACATGCTAGCGTAATGATAATCGAAAAAGACTTATAACTAAATGAACAAAAAATTAAATTCTTAATAAAGTTAACGTGCGAGCCAAATGGCAGATGAAAAAGTTTTGCCGACCGTTGTGGCCGAGTGGTTCTAGGCGCTACAGTCTGGAACCGCGCGACCGCTACGGTCGCAGGTTCGAATCCTGCCTGGGGCATGGATGTGTGTGATGTCCTTAGGTTAGTTAGGTTTGAGTAGTTCTAAGTTCTAGGCAACTGATGACCTCCGAAGTTAAGTCCCATAGTGCTCAGAGCCATTTGACCCATTATTTTTGGTGACTAACACAATGAAACCATTTCTTCCGTATCCTGACTGTACCGCAATAAACGTCAGAGTTAATCATTGGACGATGAGGGAGGACATAAAACAGAATAAGTCCTCCAGAGTCACAAAATACCGTAACCATGACTCTTCTGGCTGAGAGTGCAGATTTGAACTTTTTCTGCGATGGAGAGGCGGTATGGCGCCACTCCGCGGATTTGTTTCTGATTCGAAGTGATTCATCACCTGAGACGATGTTTGACAACAAATTGTCACAATCAGCCTCGTAACGCGAAGTAAATTCCGCAAAGATGGTCGTTGATTGCTCTTCATGGTATTCTGTTAGGCGGCGAGGAATCGAGCAGGTGCACACCTTTGGGTACCTCAGCTCGTGGACGAGTGTATCAGCAGTGTCAGCAGAGACGTCCAGTTGAGCAGCGACGTGTTTGATTGTGATCTGTCGATCACCTCGAATGAGAGTGTCCGCACGTTCCAACACTGCAGGAGTAACAGCTGTGCGGTCGACCGGCAAGCGGGAGATCGGACAAGTTTGCGCGATCCTGTCACGATGATGACAGACGCCTCGCCCAAAAACTCACCATTCATTTGTTCACTGCCATGTCTCCGTAAATATTATGCAAGCACCTATAGTTTGTACCAAAACAAACTCAATGACAGCTCTCTGCTTGGAACGCACCTCCGAAGCAGACGCCATTTTGTAGGTTCCGTAGAGTGCCGTCACCTTTCGAAACTCCCTGAAACTGGAATTATGACGATGTCTCACAACAAATTCCGCATTACTTATTGAACGCCCTTCGTACATTGAAGTAAAATTTTTCAAAGAGAATCTAGAATTTACTAATAATATCGTGTACTATGAGAGATATGTAGACGATACAGTAGCGGCTATAAGTATTTTGATTAACACATTTTCATAAGAAAAACAACTTATTTAAAGGAATATTCTTATAACTGTTATATTATTTGATTAACAGCGCTACATCTACATCTACATGGATACTCTGCAAATCATATTTAAGTGCCTGGCAGAGGGTTCATCGAACCACCTTCACAATTCTCTATTATTCCAATCTCGTATAGCGCAGGGAAAGAATGAACACCTATATCTTTCCGTACGAGCTCTGATTTCCCTTATTTGATCATGGTAATCGTTCCGCCCTATGTAGGTCGGTGTCAACAAAATATTTTCGCATTCGGAGGAGAAAGTTGGTGATTAGAATTTCGCGAGATGATTCCGTCGCAACGAAAAACGCCTTTCTTTTAATGATTTCCGGCGCAAATCCAGTATCATTTCTGTGACACTCTCTCCCATATTTCGCGATAATACAAAACGTGCTGCCATAATATCGTAAAACAAGGGACATTGTGTACCATATCTGGCAATATCACAGACAGGTTTACAAAATCACTGTAGCTTGAGAAAAATCATGTTGCAGCTTAAAAGACTTGTGAAACTCGAATCAGTATACATAAACATTAGTACTTGGTTGCATAATCTTTCGCCTTAATTCCAGCCGCTCAGCATGATGCCATGGAGTCAACAAGGGCAGCGAAACGATGCAGGGGGACTTTCTGTCATTCTTTAACCAAAAAATGCAATAATTAATCACGGATGGAGAATTTTCGTTGTCTTAGCCTTCGATCGAGTTTCTCGCACGGGTGTTCAGTCGGGTTGAGCTCTGAGCTTTGACTAGGCCATTTAAACATCCTTACTCGCATCCTTCCCAAGGAGTCTATGTGGTGGCCAGAGGTCTGCTTAGGATCACTGTCGTGCTGAAATTCCTAATTTCGTAGCATTTTATCCTTGGCATGGTATAACATATGCGTTTAGCAGATTTCACAATATTTGAAACGACCCATACTGCCTTCAATAAGCACCAGAGGGCTAACACCTGAATGGGAGAAATATCGCCACACCACGAAGTTCCAACCACTTTGCTTAATAGTGGGTTCTTGGCACCGGACATCGTTTCTTGCATTGACCGGTCTCAGAACATATCGAATCCCGTCGGTAGAAAACAAACTAAAGTTACTATCATCGCTCCATTGGACACGTGACCACTGTTGAGGTGTTCAGTACTTACGCTCTCTGGCAGAATCAAGTCAAGCTTTCCTATTCTTTGCCAATATTAGCGCCTTTTTACTTGGGCGCCAATCATGAAGATTAGACTGCCTGAGGATCCGTTTTACTGTAATGTTCGATAATTTGCAAGTTGTGGAATTCACACAGCTCTCTGTTCATGTAAACAGCAGTATTCTATGGGTCACCTTTTGACATACTCCTTATGAGATTCTTCGTTTGGAATTTTATTTTGCTAGACTTACCTGTTCTTCTTTATTATCTATGGTCCCTGTTAATCGTTTCTTCTTATTGCAAACACTCACAGTTCGTCTGGGCAAACCAAAATTCCGAGCAACATCTGCCTGAGACTTGCCTCGCTGTAGGGCATCGATTACTGCATTTTTGAAGTCTGCTGAATACTCTGTGAACTTCGCCATGTTGCATAAAAACAAAACAAAACAAAACGTAACGTAGACCAAAGATGTTCGACGTAATATTGGCGTAAGCATTTCCTTTCCGCCAGTAAACCACAGTGTAAAATACTTTTGGACGAAACACAACAAGGCTGTCTGCGTTGCACTTACTCGCCACTGCGTTAAATCCTGATGCGTGCTGCTGCACAGTGAGCCAAGACAGGTCGGCTAGGCAATGAAGTGAGCGACGCGCACCCTAGTGGCATAAAAGTTCGTCAAAATACGTATTGTCGCTAAAGTGCGCGTCATTTATGTTGGCGGCCGAGTTTAGGTTCGTTCTGCGCATCTGACGTCACAAAACACAGTCAGCCAATGAACTGAGAACGACGTTGCCAGATCTCGACTGCAGTGCAGAGCACGGACGAGTGTCCTCAGTTTTAGAAACGTTCAGTCATAAATAAAGTAATAGAAAAAAAGCAATGTCTTGATAGCAGACTTTCTTTTATAGAATGTTTGGAAAAAGCATTCTTTATACCAATTGCTTCATATTCTATTAATTAATTAAACCAAACAAGCAATAAGACTCCTAATTCAGGCGATAGCAAGGAAAGGTGTTTGTATCAGTCTCACGAACCGCTTTTTCGCAATAAAGAACAGCGGTAATTGTTTATTTCCTATTGTACTTCGATGAAGCGTGAGTAATCCATAGTCATACCAACAGTGTTTGTCAGTATTTTGCGTGACATGTTAGAATCCTCATGGAGATCTATTGTAAGATGAGTTGCATTAGCATAATGGTTAAGGTGCTGGGCTGCTAAGCCAATGGTTACGAGTTCAACCCTTGTGCGGTGCTTAATATTTTCCTTATTTAAAAACATCACAAATTTTATTAGTTTGAATGCAGTTTTTTGAAATTTCTAGTGCTTTGTCTCTTCATTAACTCTCGTTGCTGCAGACAAGTGCTCCCCGCATTCCGCGCTGTGCGCTATTCTGTCACTGCACTCGCCCGTGCAGACACATGGTGTTCCCACTGCTTTGACACACTTATCATTCGGTTTCACAAAAACTATTTGGCCCAAAAATTTGATTTTTACACGTCTTCTTGACTGATAGCTTCCCCTATAAATGACTTAATTTTGTTTCGATATTGAACGCAGTTATTGTGCACCATTAAATGTAGTAAACCATTGCACGAAATTTTGAAGAGTTTGCAGGTGAAAGTCCACAGCGTATACTTTCCGTATGGTCGATTTTAGTCGTCACAATGTTGAGAATGAAATGTGGACAAGATACCTAAATTTCATATAAAATTTACTGTATAACAATACTCATTTAATTTAAGTACCACATAGGTGTCGTATTTAATATTGAGAAATATTCCATCTTTCGCGACTGTAATAAAAGTTTTATTTACACCAGGCGCGTTTGGCTTTATTTTAAAGCACCGCAATCAATGAAATGAATGGCACATACACAATGGTTCTCATGTTCTCTTTCTTGTTTTTGTTCCATAGTCGCAGTTTTACCAATGGCATTGAAATATATTCCTCTTCTGCAACTGTAATAAGCGACGTGTTTAGACCAGACGCGTTTCTCTCTTTTGAAGCATCTTCAGTGGACAGTATTTTGTCTCCTCCATTGCCAAGTCACCTTTCGTAGTTTTGTGCTGCGGTAACACAATATTCAACGTTTGTGTTGGCTGATCAGTGTTTTAGCAAATAAATGCTGTTTGTGAGTGCCACACACAAAATTATATTTGACATAGCTCAGAGCACTTCACTGATAGACGGTATGTTCAAGTCCTAATGTTTTTGTAAGTCCACAGTTTTGTTTAATGTATTTTGTCTACTTTGCCATATACAGGAAACCTACCGCAACTGACATCATTTTCAACGCTGCTTTTTGTCACCCAAAAAAATGTAAAGGTACTTTCGTTTTCTGAATGATCAACAGGGTAGTAAAATATCCACTGGCCGCAGATGACATTCAAAAAGATATTGCCATTTTGAAGCAAATAGAGGGGGCTAACGACTTCAGTGTAAATGAGGCTGAAATTATATTTAAGAAGTTGAAACAAAAATCCTCAGAGGCTCCTCCCGCCACTACTTCTAAATTCGTCAAAATGGTACACGTAGGTAACTTATGCGATAGAATAAATGGGGTACTCAAAATAACAGGTATATCTCAAGCGTTTTTACCAGCAAGGAACTCCAAAATAAGCTAAAACATGTAACTTATTGAAGTGTCCCACTGTGGTATAGTGCAGGCACAGAGAAGAAAGTTCTCAGGTAGCCTTGAACTGCAGTATTTATTTCTCTAAGGAAGAAACAAGATGGCATGAACAACAGAAATTGAATTTCTACGAAGAACACAAGAAATCGTCCTGATCTGATATGAGTAAGTGCCACTATATGATTACAGTTCTACAAAGGTGTAAGAGAAAGCACGCAGCCTTCCACCGTCGGTTACTGTCCAACATCGGAGTCTGTTGCGGTCACGATCAGTAGTGCTCTGTCGTCTGCGTCTGGCGTTGCTGTATGGGTGACCCGTTGTTTACTCTTCGGCAGATTCGGCGGGAGAGCTCCAGACGGCAGTCCTGTATAGGCCGCCGGGCGTATCATGCCAGGAAATGGCCGGGGTCACACTGCTTCGCGGAAGAGAAATAGTGCCGGCTGTGTCCAGTGCTAATGGCACTAACCATAACTGCAGAGGATGGTGCAGTGAAGTCGAACAGTGTCAGCTGCAGGCGTCTGGCGCGGCGGCAGCATTGCCATGTGGGGGTGAAACGTCCCCTTTGAAAAATTATACATGACTGTGCTTAAACTGACACACAATATTTTTAGCGCAACGCAATCTGATTTTCAAAAATCCCTACAAAAGAATGGCCCTGACTAACATTAACCTATACGTTTCACAAATCACTTACCTCACAAAAATCTTCATTACTCGAACTACTGCAATACAGCGAGTGCCACTACTGCCAGCTAAATAAAAGATTCAAACTACGGAAGGCACTAACTACTAATAGGCGTAGTTAGCAAATGAAAGATTTTAATAGAGAACAAACAATGTATTTACCTCAATAGTGTTCAAAAGTGATAATGTATATAGCAGTTCATGATATCCAGTATTACAAATTTCAAAACTCCGCCATCTCTCTCCCCACATCCACGGCCGGCCGCGGTGGTCTAGTGGTTCTGGCGCTGCAGTCCGGAACCGCGGCACTGCTACGGTCGCAGGTTCGAATCCTGCCTTGGGCATGGGTGTGTGTGCTGTCCTTAGGTTAGTTAGGTTTAAGTAGTTCTAAGTTCTAGGGGACTTATGACCTAAGATGTTGAGTCCCATAGTGCTCAGAGCCATTTGAACCATTTTTTCCCCACATCCACCACTGCTGGCGGCTCACCTCCAACTGCGCAACGCTACGCGCTGTTCACATCCAGCTGCCCAACACTACAATGGCAGACAACAATGCAAACTAGCCACAGACTGCACACAGCACAGCCAGTGATTTTCATACAGAGCGCTATCTGGCGTTACCAATAAAAAAAACCTATACAGTCTACTTACAGGGGGTGGGCCGGAACATCAGGCACCAGGGGTACACGGGATTCCGTTCGGAGGGAGATGGCGAAGCCATCTGGAAGTGTAGACGGTGGCCGTAGTGGAGGCTTATACTAAATCATTGTTTATTCACCATCTAATACTTAATAAACATTCAGAAAAACTTATTCAAGAGAATTTAAAAATTCTACACAAATCCCCCAAGGGGCATTTACTAAGTACAGGGTGGCGCACGAAATAATAAACTTTATTATCAGTACAATCTGAAAGGAACATATACTACTATGAAGAGCCGTCCATGGAGATTTGTTCTAACTCAGAGCATGCTCAATGTGTCCACCATTTCGTTTCCTAACTTCCTTTAAACGAACACTGAAGTTAGTGATTATCCTACGGCACATGTCTTCCGTAATTTCACTGCAAGCTTGAAGAATAAGTCTTCTGAGCTCCATTAAATTCCGCAGCTTCTTGTTACTTCCTTGCCCTTCAACACGCAGTGGTTCATGCAAGATGGAGCAAGGCCACATACTGCAAACACTGTGTTGGAGTTTTTACACGAGCATTTCGACATGCGGATCATTTCACTCAGGTTTCCAGGTCGTTTCAATGACGGACAAAACTGGCCCCCCAATAGTCCAGACTTCAATCAAATGGTTCAAATGGCTCTGAGCACTATGGGACTCAACATCTTAGGTCATAAGTCCCCTAGAACTTAGAACTACTTAAACCTAACTAACCTAAGGACATCACATACACCCATGCCCGAGGCAGGGTTCGAACCTGCGACCGTAGCAGTCCCGCGGTTCCGGACTGCAGCGCCAGAACCGCTAGACAACCGCGGCCGGCAGACTTCAATTCATGTAACTTTTTTCTTTGGGGGTACCTAAAGGAAAAAATTTTCCCGAAACGTCCATGTGATTTAATGGAGCTCAGAAGACTTATTCTTCAAGCTTGCGGCGAAATTACGGAAGACATGTGCCGTAGGGTAATCACTAACTTCAGTGTTCGTTTGAAGGAAGTTAGGAAACGAAATGGTGGACATATTGAGCATGTGCTGAGTTAGAACAAATCTCCATGGACGGCTCTTCATTGTAGTATATGTTCCTTTCAGATTGTATTGACAATAAAGTTTGTATTCAAAAACAAAGTGGTAACACATTTCGTGCGCCATCCTGTACTTTGGAACAAATTGAACTCTATACGCATTATAAGAAAGAAATGCGTAACTGGACTTTAGGATTAACATTTCTTTGATCTTTTTGATAACTTGGTGTAATGCATGTATGCTTTTTTTCTTTTTATTCTGAAATATGTTTTTAAATTACTTTTATTTTCCCGTCCTCTTTGAGCGGTGTCGGCTCGTATGAGTTTCTCTCCCGGGCGACTTTCCCCCTGCTTCATTTCTTCTCTGGTTGTCTGGTGGCGCTGCCGCCGCGCCGTGGCCGGTGGGCCGAATTTTAGCGGCGTGCGAGTCTCGTTCGGACAGGACAGGACAGGAAGTTCGGGTTCCGAGCTGAAGCGGTCGGGACGACGGTTGGCATACTGTGCAGGAAGTGATCAGAGGTTCCGTTCCACGAGAGGCTGATGGCTATTGGTTTTTCATCGAAAATGTGTTGCCGCCACTGTCCATTGTGTTGCCGTTCATTGAGGTGACCTGTTGGTAACAAGCTGTCAGTTGGCGATTCGCTTGTAGGCTTTTCCCTTGTCTGTGATTTCAGCGGGAGCGACGGTTGGTTGGTCGGTCGGTCGTCTCAGCAGACGCCGTGTATTGGGGTCTTTTCGCCGTTTCTGGGTTCTGGGCCCCTGATAACTTGCAATTCGTCCCAGTTGCTGCACAGTGACTGGTTTGAGTTGCTTGTGGTATTGTTTTTTGGTGGGTCTGTGAAGGGTCCAAGTAATAAGAGACCTAAAGGGACAAACAGAGCAATTATTGCGCCCAGTTAACTATTTTTTTTAAAATTGTGTTTTTTGGCCATCCAGTGCGGTGTCCGTTAGCTCTAGCCCCACAGGGAGATGGCTGTCACGTAGCGGACACTGTGGACTGTTGACGAATGCCCTATATTGTCACGTAGAAGACGGTGAAATTAGATGAATGACGAACTTCACTTAACGAAGGTTTATTCAGCACCTGCTCGTTCAAGAGCGCGGAGTGAACTGCCTCGGGCCAGAACACATACAGTATACATACAGCTACAGAACATTCCAGTACAATGATTCTTGACAGCCGGCCGCTGCGGCCGTGCGCTTTTAGGCGCTTCAGTCTGGAACCACGTGACCGCTGCGGTCGCAGGTTCGAATCCTGCCTCGGGAATGGATGTGTGTGATGACATTAGGTTAGTTAGGTTTAAGTAGTTTAAGTTCTAGGGGACTGCTACTCAGCTTCTGCTGCGACAATATTGATAAGGTACAGTATGTGTATCTAGTGAAACTTTTGAATGAGCAGCCAATGTTAACGCTGCCCGAGTACTGGATTTGTGGTGGTAAATTGTTGTAATTACCTTGGATTAATCTTGTGTTTAAATATTACCCTCTTGTCTAAATGTTTCAGAGTTCTGGAGACAAATAATAGTTTTATTAAAATTGCCTTTGATTATTTATTGGGCTTAAATATTATAATCTTATTTAAGTGTTCGTCATTCTTTTTGAAAAAGGAACAAATTTGCAGAAGGTTGACGTGGTGAATTATTGAATTATTCTTGTGGTTTACGTGGTTACTGTCTAAGTTGAGCCATGAACGGAGCGTCAGTTTTTGAGGCTGGGCTAGCTGACCCGACTCCTGGTTGTCTGACCGGCCAACGGTGTGCCTCACCAGACGGGCGACTTGACGACGAGAGAGGAAGCGGGGGCGGTTCTGGGCGGAAGCCAGTATTAGGACCTCACTGGAACTGCTGTTCCGTGCCGAGTTGCTGTTGCGGGTCGTCAATCACTTAAGTTCTCATGCTTGTTACGACGCTCTGTCCCGGGAGTCTTCTTAATTTTCCGTTCCTCGTTAAATTTCCTCTTTCCTGCCTTCCCCTCCCGGAATCAAGCCTCAAAACTGTGCGAATAGGAAGGTTTCAAGCCATCAGTCAGTAACTAAATTTCACATTTACTTTCTTAAACTGTTTTGGAAGAATTGTAAAATATCTTGCTCTATTTCTGTTAAAGTAGTTTTTTTTGTGAAGGGAATATTTACAAGTCTTCTGGCACTTTGTACTGAACTTGACCTTGTTGTAACACGTAAAAATTTGAAGGCAATTTCTAAGCGTTCTTATTAATTTTGATCTTGTTGTAAATTTCTTAAAGAGAGAATTTTGAAGTAAATTCTAAGCTCTGTGATTACTAATGTTGATCTTGTTATAATTTTTTAAAAAATAGGAATCAAATTTGAAAACAAATGCCGTAAGTCCTTCGGCCGCTCTGTCGTTATTGGTTGTCGTTAGCTGGGTTTAAGCTTCATTCCATTGTCAAGGGAAATTTTAATTGTTTCCACGAAATCAATCTAGATGTCAACCACAAGTGGTGGTAGACCTGGGGCTTCACGATTCCATGAATTCCTGCCGCCACCAATAAAAGATCCATTTCATTTTCCTTCTAGTTTAAATTGATATATATCTTTTTTTAGCTCATACTTTTGTATGACAGATATTAGCCCGTAAAGGTGGTAACAACATGACGTTACGCCATAAGCCTGTAACGATACATATGGTTCTTCTTCCGACTAATTGTCGATGTACTATTTATTTTAAGTGCGACCAGCTTAACATGAGTTCAGATATTTCCTCGTCGCTTATAAAATTTTAGCATCGAGTTTTAAGTTTTATGCTTCTAAAGCTGCGATACTGATCGCCATTCGTCGAACCCGGCCTCCGTGGTGACCGACGACGTTCTCCCGCGTTACATCTATGACGCGTCGTATTTCTTGTCACTGATACTGCCCATCGAGAGGGCCCACAGTCTTTACGGCAATGGTTTGCCTCTCTGTGCTTATCTTTGCTTCTACACCTCAGTTTGAACTTACATGCAATGCCCGTAGATGTCAGTTTAGCGTTTTCACAACGGATTTTATTGGTTGTTCTTGCACGTGTCTCATTATATTTTGAAAAATGTAAAGTAATTATTACAACGGCCAATTTACATTTAAGTAATCTTTCATATCGTATTTTATTTGTATTTAGATTGATATTTTAAGTTCTCACATACGTTATCATTGTATCTTAAGTCCTCTTGGCTGCCGATGAGATAACACAGCAAACGAGGGACGGAGCTTCCCCTTTATAAAGCATAACGTTTTGACGCTATTCGGCAGTTGCTAGAGGTGTCTTCCGACACTTGTCAGTGCTCCACTCGCCTTCTTAGCTTACCAACAATGGTATAAAAATCTTTCTATTTTACTATGATCGGTTATCCATATTTTACAGGGTAGACAGAGTGTATAATTGTGATACATGTTACACTCCAGAGATTTTTTTTTTTTTTTTTTTTTTTTGCTTCCCAGAGATATGACGATCTAGATATGATCTAAACCTGTTATTACTGATATGTGATTTTTAATTTTTAGTAAAAATTTCTGATTCACTCAGGATTTGCCGCCCACCTTGAGCAATGCTTTCTTGCTGTAACTCCGCAGTCTACACGTGATGTCCCGGAATCCACAATATCGCGTGAGTACCTTGCTGCCACCACACAGGTCAGAACTGCCCGCTTTGTACCTGTAGTTACATGTAACGGAATTGATTCAGGATCTGTACCAGTCATTTTACACACTGATTTACTTTTGAAAAGTCAATATAGAGACATTCGTGGCAGAACAAACTAAAAATATGATAACATTAGTAGCTACCATTTATTAATACTAGATGTAAATGACGTACAAAAAATGTAGAAAGACATAAGCTTATAAAATTTACTGAAATTGGGATATGAACTGAAGCTAGTAGGCACACCATTCGCAAACGCGCAGACCTCCCAAGCCGGCCTGCGTTATCGCAATACCCTAGTGATACTGACTTACAGCTAGGCATATTTAATAAAGGAAGGAAGGAAGATTAGAGTTTAACGCCCCCTCGACAACGAGGTCATTAGACACGGAGCTCAAACTCGGATTACGGAAGGACAGAGAAAGGAATTCGGCAGTACCCTTTCAGAAGAACCATCCAGGCATTCGCTTGGAGCAATTTAGGGAATCCACGGAAAATCTAAATCCGGACGTGGACTTCAATCATCCTCCTCCCGAATGTGTGTCCAATGCACTAAACAAATTTGTAATTTGCTTTGTCACGAAAGATCATATGCGGACGAAATTGCATTTGCGTATGGCCGTTTCTCAAATAACCAACAGTTATGTGAGATGCAGCATTGATAAAATCACTAGACTCGAATTTGACAAAAGCAACATTCTAACCTGATTGGTTTTCTTGATTTACATGGTTTCCATGGCCTTTCATAGGTTTCAGGTCGATTTTTGGACCACATCACATAAAGTGCGCCAGCTCATTAATTCACTGTCAGATTCAGTCTTCGTGACTGTACAGCGACAGCGGGAGCTTATTGCGGTTGAAGCAGTTGCTACAATGTAGTTCTGACATCTCTCAGCTGGTGCCAGCGTAGTTAAAGAAACTAATCACAAAGAGTTTTCGATTACACCTGAAGTGGTGAGCGGCTTTGGTATTTCGTGGTTAAGTGTACTGTTGATGTTACGAAAATTTTCCTGAGTGCTTCTCGTCGGGAATATGTAAGCAGCGCTTGGAAATCGGAAGTTTATGGGCAGGAAATAAACCGATTCAGCTTTCAGCTACGCTGTTCTACGAGCGCAACATTGCTGCCGTTCTGGCTAAATCTGGGACTGTCGGTTATTGTGAGCCACGATGCAGTAAGGTGTCATCATCTTTTATGTGTATGCATTTTGATAAGAGACATTTTCTGCTAATATCGCAATGCTAGTAACCTCTGCACTGAAGTGTCATGTTCAAGAAAACCCTACGTTTCGTGCTGCGTTACGTTGTCGGACATATTGTATGATTTGCTTCCTCTTGACGTCGTAGTTCGAACTGTTTGGTTTCAATTTAGCTTCTTTGTTTGTAGCGAAATGGCTGGAAAGCGACACAACAGAAATCCTGGAATTGTCAGAAAAATCTTGTTCATATTTTGACTCACATGCTTCTGCGCATAAAGGTGATGCAGATATGGAAGACACCGGGAACCATTCTTCACCTTGGTCCCCCAGTGCCTCTGTTTCAACTAATCTTTTGCAAATGGATGGTTCGGCGCAGGTATTCGACTCCAATGGTACTACTGATCCAAGAACTTCAAGTTTCTGCAGTTGATGCTGAGCTTGCTTATTCTTTCATACACTATCTGATCAAAACTATTCGGATACATCTTTGTAATGTGGAACTGAGCACAGATATCAAGTGGTATAAAAGGAAGCGGGAAATCCTGCGCTGTCACTAAGGAGGCATTAAAAGCGGTCGGGAGAATACAGTGACTTCGAACGTGGACTAGTCATTGGATGTCACCTGGGTAACAAATTCATCAGGGGCATTTCAAACCATCTAAAGCTGCACAAGTTGACTTTTGTTGATGTGCTTGTGAAGTGGAAACGAGGAAGAACGACAACAGGTAAATCAATACCAGGCACAGCTCATGTACTTACGGACAGGGCCGTCGACCATTTCCCAGGATAACTGTAAACAAGTTACGTGAAATCAGAGGAAGGAATCAAAAACGTTACGAGCAACATGGATAGCACAATGACTGTGTCTAGGCAGTTAAAAAGAATGGATTACAATGGTCGAGACGCTCCTATAAACTGCACACTTCAGTAGTTACTGCAAAGCAACGCTTGAGATGAAACTTCCTGGAAGATTAAAACTGTGTTTTGGACCGAGACTCGAACTCGGGATCTTTGCCTTCCGCAGGCAAGTGCTCTACCAGCTGAGCCTCCCAAGCATAACTCACGACCCACCTTCACAGCTTCAGTTCTGCCAGTACATCGTCTCCTACCTCCCAGACGTTACAGAAGCTCTTCTGCGAACCTTACAGAACTATCCTTTCTTCCAGGATTGCTAGTTCTGTAAGGTTCCCAGAAGATCTTCTGTGAAGTCTGGAAGGTAGGAGACGAGGTACTGGCAGAATTGAAGCTGTGAACGCGAATCGTGAGTCGTGCTGGGGTGGCTCAGTTGCCCGGGAAAGGCAAAGGTCCCGAGTTCAAGTCTCGGTCCGGCACAGTTTTAATCTGCCAGGAAGTTTCATATCAGCGCACATTCAGCTGCGGGGTGAAAATCTCATTCTGTGAGCGGTTGAGATGGTTTAAAGAGCGACGTCAGTGGACAGTGGACGAAATGAAAGGAGTGATCAGAAGTGATGAATCACACTGTACCCTGTGACAGTCTGGTGGGAGGGTTTGAGTTTGGCGTATGGCTGGAGAACGTTACCCGCCATAATGGGTAGTGCCAACAGAGAAATATGAAGGAACTTCTGAAAACACCAAATGCGGAAGGACATAAACATGTTTCATGGCATTGTGAACTGCGTATAGTAGAGGAATAGTTCTCAGACGATGATTGTATCAGCATGACGATGCACCTTGTCATAAAGGAGTACCTGTCAGGCAATGGTTTTTGGACAATAATATTCCTGAAATCAAGTAGCTCACCAGAATCCCGACCTGTACCCAATGGAACACCTTCAGGATGAGATGGAACGTCGACTTTGCTCCAAAGCCCAGCGTCCAATATCACTAACTTCTCTGGTTTCAGTTATTGAGAAAAAATGGGCTGCCAATTCCTGTACAGACATTCAGAAACGTCACTGAAAATGTCTGCAACAGTATTCAAGCCTTCATAATGGGGAAGGATGGACAAATCCCATATTAATGTGCACTAATAGGTGCACGATTACTTTTGATTACAAAGTGTGGTTCTGGTACTCACAAGGAACCCATTGAGTGCGAGCTCGCAAAAGGTCAATGATGTTTACGGCATTCGGTGCCCCACACATTGCCTACTATGCACTACAAGACTGGTTGATAATGTAAAAGGGGGACGGGACTGGAGGTGTCCAGTGGTGAGCACAGCATGAGGCTAAGGAGCCGCTTAGTCGACGAGGAACTCACAACAGTGCTCAGTGCTAGCGTTGTTGATACAAAGCAGAGCAACGATAAACAAAGCAAACATTGCAATATATCTACAACGACAGTTTCCGGAGTTAACATTTGGTCTGGAAGTAACGCAGGGAATTTCGCAGAGCGAGAAAGAATTAGCAGATGAAATATTAGTGTTTCTGCAAGATCAGTCTGTGGAATATGTAGTGTCGTGTACGCCAGTCTGTGCGCACAATGATCATCAGGAGTACAATGATGACGACAGTCCTTAATAAGTGACAGTAACACTGAAACAGGTGTGGAGCGATGTAGTTCATAAACCTTGCCGGACAGGTAGCAACAAATCTTGTCTCCAGTAAAACGTAGTAAAGGATAATCGTTGTCCAAGGAGCGGGTACTAAACATAATTACGTACATGCAAGGTCATCCGCAGTATAGTAAAAAAAACTGTTATGAACAGATTTCGATTAAGTCCGCAGAACTATGACCGTGTAGTGCTTAAGAAAAACTACTAATATTCAAGGGAGGACAAGGCGTTATCGTTACAAAAACTGGGGTTTGCACGTTTCAAGGATGCTCGATACATCTTACAGAATGTGCATAACAGTGATCTGCTAACGTTATGCACATCAATTAGCGGGCGATATAAATTACAGTGATTTCAAGGGAAGCAATGAATGGTTGCATCACTTCAAACAGTGCTGCAGAATTGGAAGGCGCAAGATAACGAACGTACAAGAAAATCGTCAACCTGACGAGACAAGTAATCTGCAGAATCGGCCCGAGAATTTTTAGATGAGCTAAAAAAACTCATCCCATCGTTCAGAAAGAAATTTATTTCCAATTGCGTCGAACTGGGATTTGAAAGGAAAATTAGAGATATCAAGAGAGTTGTATCAAGATCCACTAACATCAATGCCTTAACATATTCGTACAATTATGGCGAGTGTTAATCTGGATGGTAAATTGGCTGAAAAGTTATTTATTGGGCTGCGAGAAGTCGAAGGTGCTCTGCCCTTACGACTCTTTCTCGTGTGCGTGATCTTGCAAGGGCAGTAGGAAATATTTACGTCACAGCAAGCAAGAGTGGGCAAATGGGCGTAAGTGAACTACAGCTATCGTATGAGCACTGCTTTTGGCCAAGAACTGATCAAAATATCTTGCTTTTTCTCGATTCCTGCTCTGCGTAGAAAAATCATACTCCTTTAGAGAAAACTGTCCCTCCTGAAAAGTGTGTGACGTTGCAATTCATACAGCCTGGACAAATTCAGCCTCTGGATGTTTGTTTCTTCCGTGCCTATAAAACATATTCTTGCGCTATGCAGCTGTGCCTTAAAGGATAGCCAGTTTCACGATGACCTCCACGAGATACTGTTCCACATTCAGTTGCATGCCGTCACATTCTGTGAGTTCACATCACCCCTTTACACCAATACGATTCTATATGCGTTATTTAAGAGTGGATACCTAGCTGAAGGTCTTGCGCGGTTTGTGGCTCCCAAGGAGTTCGCCTTCGCTCTTGATGGTGCGAACCTTTGTGATCATTGTGATGCACCTTTCATTCGGTGTTCATCGTGCAAGTTAATGGTTTGGTTTGAACATTTCTTAAATGTCGACGATGTCCATTTTGTGAAGTGTAATACATATATCCCACAGAAGGTTAAGCGCTGCACCTCCCGGACACTGATTTTCTGTCGCCCTCCTGGCGTAAATGGTGAGTCAGCAGCTAATTATTTCTCCTGTCATAACTGCTAAGACATCACTTTCAAATAAGCCTTACTAAAGACTGAAGGTGCGACCTCTCACCCAAGGGGTTCCTTTTCAGTCAGACGGTGATGCAAGAACTGAGGTACATCACCAATACGGGGACAATATCGTTTAATACATGTGGAGGACAAGCGAAAAACTTCATTGTTCCTTTTGGACTAACTGCTCCAGTATTAATAGTTTTGTTACATATCAAGGATGGAAATCACAAAAAGTCCAAACATCTTATTAGTAAGAATGAATTCCGCAACACCAGTATAAAGGTCACTAGGTCGCTGGAACTGTAGCACGCAAGTCAGTAAAAGGCACTTAACGGAGGTGCACGTTGTGGAGTAAGAGAGCAAATCCTGTGAATACAGGGAGTTTGGAAATTCCCATTACAGTCGTCTAGGACTTTTAGAGGGGAATGAATACATAATATTTTGAATAGAACCCCATGTGCGTAAACATATCATTTCTGTGGTACAATCATTTGAAAACATGCTGGTAACGCAGCCATTTTTACAAGTAATTTGTCAGGTATGATCGAGTACATCACTTGTTTTACAGTTACACTCACTAATAATCAAATAAATTGCTAGTGTACTCGTTGACGGTTCTTTTCAACGTGATGCAGTACAGTCTCTTCCACTTTGGGTATTCGGCGTCTCCTTGGAGCACTACAGTCACGCCTACTGACGGTGAAGGTACCCTTGCTCGAAGTCGTTCCTCAATTGTGGCGAAAATCGTATGCTATGGATTCGTATGTTGTGGATAGCGGTCTTGATAAAGGCGACGAGAAGCTCTTCCATTAAGGCGAGCTTCGCCATATAAGCTCTCTTCTCCTTGGAGATTATATGGGTTAATTAATGATTATTATGTTACAATCCTCTTGTTGTAGTTGACCGTGTATATCGAGACTTCGTTCATTGTTAAATGCAATGGTGTGGTACTAACTGATGGAGCCGCATTAAGAACTGGTAAAATTTAATTTATTTCCTTTATCACACTGCACAAACATAAACACACTATTATTCAAAATGTGCCACTACTATTACACATAGAGATAAATCTTTCGCTATGCAACCGCCTTTGGCTCACGCAGCCTACACCTTCCACAGCCTCTCAACAACTGCCTCTGCTTGCGACTCTCTGCGTCACTGGGCACTGTCGCCCTCCAAAGCACAACCACTTACAGATACTACACCCCAGTACCCGCACAGCCATGAAGAAGGATCATGTCGCTGTATTCTAAAATGTGTAACAGCCACGTTGCCGTAACACTCAGACACGTGAATATAGCTCGAACCAGGTCAGAGAGGCAGGTTGGATGTCAAATGACTACCCTTTCGCCTAACTACCTAGCAAACGTGTTTTAAAACAGCTATCGCACTGAAACGGTACGTTTCCGGACATGAATTCCAATTCAGAATATTATGTATTCAGTACCCTGTAAAAGTCTTAGAAGTTTGTAGCGGGAATTTCCGAACATCCTTTAAAATGAGTCCTAAAATTGTTCCCGGAAAAGTAACTACAAAACATCCGAGTAAGATATGTTTCCTTAAATGGAGAACTGCATCAAACCAGTCTCAGGTCTGAAGACCACAACAACAACAACAAATGGATCGATGTAGATCTTTTGACAAAAAAAAAAAAGAGGTAACTGCTGCTATCAACAAAAGGAAGGATAGATCAACTAAGGTGCTTCCTTCAGCAATAGTTACGACGAATTTACGGACGTCCGCATGATCTACGTTTCCAATGACCTTGACGTCGTCTGCAGGCTACGCGAACTCTTTCTGCACTGCGGTGTATGTCAAGTACTGATGAGGGGAAAGTGGATCGTGCTGGGTGCTTTCCGCTTTAGCCGGCATGTCCTAACTGCCGCCCTCCTGTGTTGTCACCAGCATTATTAGATCAGAAGCGGGGAGCGGGTTATCTGGTGTAACCGCTGCGCGATGCCAGATAAGGTCGGCGGCGGGCGTGTTCTGGTCTGGGGGTCCCACCAGGTGGGCGACGTGCGGCACGCGCCCTGCTTGAGGCCGCCGTTTTCCCACGGGTGGGGCTGGGGCTGGCTGTGACTGGCCCTGCCCAGGTGCGCCTTGGCGGTCAGATGCTGGTCCCGATAACGGGCCGCACCAGCGGGGTCAAGTGCTGCCCTCACTGCCTATTGCCTCGCGTGCCGCCGAGTGACCCGCGCAGCGACCGGTGAAAGAAACCTGACCGCCAGCCGTGCGTGCGTGTGCGTGCGTGTGTGTCAGCAGGGGTGGAGAGCCGAACGGGTTCCACGGGCCCCACTACGCACTACTTTGGATTGTCCCGTGTAGATCTCCAAACAAATTTCTGCTTAATGTGAACGCTTCTTTGAAGCGTTGTGACTGCGTCTCGTGTACCAGGCATTACGTATCTCGACAGTCGTCAGTTTGCTAGAAATTATAACTGTCTAACATCTCTAAGAGAGTGAGGAAAGAAGTTCCTACTATGTGTGCAGTTACGAAGCTTAGCGCGTGAATTGTTGTATGACGTCGGTCGGGATTCGTTACGTCATATACAAAAAAATTACGTATATATATATATATATATATATATATATATATATATATATACATTAATTTATCAGCATGACTCTTTCTCTCGGGGATATTGTATTTGCCTATCACTTTTACTTACGTGCATAAGTAAATATGGAACGGGGTCTTGAAGGGCCTCAGTTATTCATGTACCAACTTTAGATTTTGAACGTGATGACTAAAATATAGTTGCAGTTAACTGAATTGAATGTAATTTTGTTAATTTCTATTTATTGACTGCAAATCAAGGCTTGAGGGAATTTCGATTGTTGCCGTGGAGCGGCCAAGATAAAACTTACTGAACTCATGGAATCTGTATAGTTTAAAAACATGAACTTTAACGTAAATTAATTATCTGTTACAATTTAAAAAGGTTCTTATAACGAAATCTCTCGCATTTACAGTTACTGTTAACACTGAAAAATAAATTAATACTTCGGCACGTAGTGGCCGACCAGAGACTGAATCGGAAGATGAGCTTCTCGCAGCGCAAATTACTGAAAAAATGCTTATTAAAAATAGTTAGCCACTGCGAGCAATTGAGGTGACAACTATTACAAACAAATTCATTTTGTAATAATATGTTTAGCCGCTCAATGGCTGCCTTCCGTATAGCGAAACAAAAGTATGTCTACCACAAAATACGTCCTTCCTCCTCGGCCGTACAATCGCGTCTCTTTCGATCCTTTTTTTATTTTCATACACATTAAATAAAGATGCTATCGCTGCATATCAGTTGTTTCAAGAACATTAACTATATCTTTTACACTAATTATATCATAAAATACTTAACTAAGGTTTACAACCGATAAAAATGTCAATATTTATGCGACGTACCGTCACAGTTGGTACGCGTCCGTACAGTTACTCCCTCGCAGGCCGTGGCTTTGTGTTGGCCTCTAACGCAACGGCCTCGGCCAACCAAACACATTAACACTTGAAACTCTAGAGGACTGTCACCAGAGTCTACCTTGAAGTAATGTTAACTGATATCAAATAGGTGATAAGGTTTATCCAAAAAGAGGAACACAAGGGTTTGCTTTCATCGTCGGTTTACTCGCCGGGTTGCTGTCCCCTTGCGGACATGACTTTGTGACGGTACAAACCCCCGTTACTAGATGAATATTTCTAGTATGCAAGGATTGCTTTGGGGACAGCGAGCGCTCTACATGGCGCGCGGTTCGCGGAAGCGCGTAGCGCGCCCGCGCGAGATTTGCAACGGTCTCCGGGCGGCCACGTGGCCTGCAGCTTGGGACATTGTTTGGTTTTTCGCGCATTACGTAAAAACTATGTAACTTACGGTGAAGAGCGATGCGGCAGTGGATTTTGGTCAGCAATATGCACCTTCTGAAAGATCGATCTTTATTTCAAAAGTTATAGTAACCTCAAAATCGGTTAATATCACGAATACTGGAAGATTAATAAAAATAGTAAATAACAACTTACAAGGATGAGCGAGCACTCATTAAAAACGTTTCGTCATATGTTAAGATTCATATATAATTAAGCCCGTAAAGAGCAATAAACAAAGTTTGAGGGGAAATTGTTTATAAAATTCAATAGAAAATTCATGACGTAAAGAACGGCACTATATAAGATTTTGGGTGGCATCACACGTGTTTTAAACTAGGTAAGTTATACTATACACTTAACTTGCAATAGTTTTCATTGTTTGCAAATTATTAAATTTATCGCCCATAATTAATTAATTATTATAGATATGAAGATTTTGAGCAGCGCAATGCGTAGATCGCTATAGATTACGTATAAAAACGGTGCTACATGCAGTTCTATGTTAAAACTTTGCAGCACAGATGTTAACAAACAAATTTGCGCTAAGTGGCGAAATTTTGCAGAAACTAAAACTTCATTTACGGGCGACAGAATTAACATAGTAAAAAAGATGTACTTTTTAGCTCGATTCCGATGGTGTACTTATTTCTGACGAGGGATTGTAAGTAGGCTGTTTATGTTTTCTCTATGTAAGTAGGCTGTTTATGTTTTCTTTATGTAAGTTTGCTGTTTATGTTTTCTTATTGGCAACGTTACGTAGCGCTCTGTATGAAAATCACTGGATGTGCTGTGTGCAGTATGTGGCTAGTTTGCATTGTTGCCTGCCATTGTTGTCATGAACTGCTATAGCTGGATGTGAACAGCGCGTAGCGTTGGCAGTTGGAGGTGAGCCGCCAGCAGTGGTGGATGTGGGGAGAGAGATGGCGGAGTTTTGATAATTTGTAATACTGGATGTCAATTATGAATATTAAGGTAAATACATTGTTTGTTCTCTATTAATATCTTTCATTTGCTAACTATCCCTATCAGTAGTTAGTGCCTTCTGTAGTTTGAATCTTTTATTTAGCTGGCAGTAGTGGCGCTCGCTGTATTGCAGTAGTTCCAGTAATTAAGATTTTTGTGAGGTAAGTTATTTGTGAAAGGTATAGTGTAATGTTACTCAGGGCCATTCCTTTGCAGGGATCTTTGATAGTCAGATTGCGTTGCGCTAAAAACATTGTGTGTCAGTTTAAGCACAGTCGTGTATAAGTTGTTCAAAGGGGACGTTTCAGGATGTATGTATCAAAATTTGTAATATTAATTGGTGGGACTGGTACTTAAATAACCAGGGGATTGGACATCCGAGCCTATATAATCGAGCGGCCATCTTGGCCAGGGTCAATCGTTGGTCAGTCGGTTTGGAGGGTGGGTGGCTTGAGGGTAGCCCATGTGGTCGTTTGAGAATTATTTTTCGCGCCAATTTATTTCGACAAAGAGTATTGTTTAAGAGTGCAAGTGTGCAAGCATATATTTGGTCAACTGGAAGTGCTACGACTATTTGTGTGAGTACGATTTACGAGGTATACATCGTCGTAAGTGAACATGTGTCGAATTGTGATTTCACGCCAAAACTGTTAGAACAAAAAGGACAGTGGGACTTGTGGTTCTGTTCGAATTGATTGAGTAATTTTAGTTTATAGCAGCCTCCATTACTGCTATTGGGGGCTCGGAGTCAAATTATTATTAAAGTAAAACTGTAAACAGTATCACCAGTGCTAATTTCATTGTGTGAAAGAAAAGAACAACGCCAATAAATAGTGATTAAACTGTGTCGTGAAAAACTGATTTTTGTATAATAATCGCCTAATTATTGTTCCCTAGCATAAACTGTACTTATGTCTGAGTGAATAATTAATTCAAAAACCATAACAAATGCGCGGGTGTGGAAGTGTACTAATGCACCAAGTGTGGAAACCATCCCCTGAAACTTACGTGAGAGCCAAAATTTGCAATAAAATTTTTAACCAACATTTGTATATGCACATTTCGTGTGAGAATGCTTCAACCGCACTTCTTTATACTTACCGCCCCGTCGCAACTTCGAGTGAAAATAAATTATGGGGCTGACTTCCTTGTAATGTCATAGGAAGTGAGAGGGAGTAGAAGGTTTCTTCAGTTACTTAAGATGGGTGAGTGCAGTGGAGAGGATTATTATTGTACTGGGTAGTATTCTGGATTTCAGAAAGTTTTTGTCTAGACAGTTCAACAATTTACTCACGTGTATATCTCACTGATAGAGGTGGCTCACAGTGGGTTCACTCTCACGGCTCCCTGCCCTAACTCCTTCAAAAGACACTTAGCTTATAGCAAACAATATTGGTTCCTAGCTACCAGAGACAAGCACTGTTTCTTAATTCGTCCTGCCTACTTTCACACTGTTCTCTTAATTAACCAGTTTTCACAGACGAGTACTATGCCATGACTCGTTCTAATTCTTTGCAGAAACACTGACAGAGACAAGTTTTGACCACTTCCACAGCTGCCGACACGGTAGCTCAGCGTGTTCAGTCGGGCGAATAAACAAAGAAACTGAGTAAAGTTCTCATCGAAGGAGCGAGAAAGACACATACAGACTCACTGACGAAAAACGGCGAAGAAAAAGAGGGAAAGAAGAAAAAAGTGGTCAGTGTGGCTGACTACCTTGCTGAAGACCTGGGTTCAGGTTCCGGTACTGCCAGGGATTTTCACATCGGTGGGAGGACTGGAACGAGGTCCACTCAGCCTCATGGTGCCAACTGAGGAGGTTCTTCAATGAAAACTAGCGGCCCAAGGGTCTGCAAAGCCGACAGCGGCCGGGAGAGCAGAGGATGACCCGGCGGTCCGTCGGTACCGACTGGCATGTCTGTGGCCAGAACGGCCTAATGGAGACGTGGGGACTGTTCTTGTTTCTCTGTTATCTGACAAATAAATAAAGACAACCAATATTTTTGTTTCCATATGCTTGTCTGTCAGCTATTCTACGAAAGTAAAATCTTTCTCACAAATTGCTTATTGGTGCACGGCATTGAACCGAGGCTTCGCTGGCGAACTCCGAGGTGTCTAGGGAAGCCTTCCGACTCTGACTTCTCCTGTACTGTGACGGCCACCGTACACCTTCTCATATTTGTGATGACCCTTAGTTTATAGCAGGGCAACGCCTGTTACCAATTTTCGTGTTCACAAGGTGTTTTGTCAAGTAGCTTCTTCTTACCATTACTGCTTTCCCAACCTCTAGAAACTTCCTACGGCGATTTGAGCGTTTTTCAAATATGTGTGGTCTTCCTAGCATATCATTTTTCAGCCTGCCTGCTTTTACTTGGAGAAATGTTATCGCAGTGCAGTGACTTCTTTGCTGAGTACTTTGCGCGTTGACGCCGCTATGTTTTCTCGCCTGAACTAATTTCTGCAGCTCCTATGTAATAAGTACCGACGGGAGACGTTCCTTATGTCAGTTAAATGACACTGATAGGTTGACTTGTATCACTCCAAGAATACAATACACTCGACTACAAACCAAGTTTAATTAACCTAAGGCTGCAATGAGCTAATGTAGTCATTATTGCTGTAGGTATTGGAATAGCAACCAGCTACATTGTACAACGTTCCTGACCCACATCTTACCAACTGCATACCTTACCATCGATGATTACTTGCAAAACATGTTTGTCTTTAGAAGGATCCTCATGAAGGGAGCAAACATGAGACGTTATCGATGTTTCCTTCCTTAGTAGAGTTCTATGGCGGACGTTCAAATACCGATAATGCTGGACGCTGATTCACAGGGAATCAGCGCACTTGGCTCGTTCGAACTCAGAGCAGGGCAGACGTTTCTGTGGTGCATTGCATGGAAAGCGCTGCTTTCAGCATCAAACGTGAAGTGGCCGTTTTCAGCCAGCCCGTGGCCTTTGAAATTTTGCGCCTTTTCCTACCACAGTGCGGGGCCTTACTCCAGCAGTGCAGTTAAACATCATAAATAATCTGGACACTCATTTTCCCCAGGAGCATTTTACGACTCGCGCTTGCCATCCACCTCCTTGTCTGACCACTTCCCCTTAATTGTGTTCCCTCTCATATGGCACAGAGATGGCATTTATATCAATGGAATTTTATTATTGTTCTGTAGACACGGGCGCGTCACATTACTCTTCAAGTACTTCATTCTCGAACCCTCTGCTGGAGTGTTCATCATGAGAAACAAAATGCAGATGCCAGGTATGCCTTTTTTGATGTAACTAACCTATTTACAAATGAACCAACTGAAGAAACAATAGACATAATCTTTGAAAACTTAATAAAACATATAAAATTGTCAATTGCAGAGATATCAGAAATCAAGGACATGTTACAGCTAATATTTTCTCACAATTTCTTTACGTTTAATGGGAGAGTTTACCAACAGAATGAGGGTCTTGCCATGGGCAGTAGCATTTCAAGTTTTCTGGCAGACATATTTCTCAATCATCTGGAAAGTAAGATCTTTAATGAAGACAATAGACTCAAAAGTAAAATAATACATTATTGGAGATATGTTGATGACACCTTGCTGCAATTTGATGGAATAAAGCATGAGCTCGGAGAACTACTAGCAGTATTCAGGTCTTTCCACAAAAACACAAAATTTCAGCAGGCAGCAGTAGCCGACAGAGACAGACCCAGCCATAGGCAAGTAACCGCATTTGTCATTTACGAGTTCCTAACCAGGAGCTAATTTTATTATATCATCTGTGTGGTTTAATAGTTCAGTTTCTTGAGTTTCTGCGTGAAAATTTCATATCTATTAGTCACAGTTGTCGCATTTTTCGTTTGCGTCGCAAAGTAAACCGATTTTGTGACATATTACAAGTTCCAAATCAAGGTCACATTATTTAGTTGCACCTGAGTTCTTCGGTAGTTAGATGTTTGAATATCTGCGTATTACTAGACACAGTTCGTGCGTTTTCGTCACGGTGTACAGTAGAGTTGCGCAGCATGTTCCAATAGTCCGTTTATCTGCATAGTTTAGTTTTCCACGGTCTTTAGTATGGACAGGGTCTGCGACTGTTGTGTGCGGATGCGAGCCGAGTTGGTGATACTTCGCTCTCAACTTCAGGCTGTGATGGCTTCGGTTACACAGCTGGAGGCTGCTGTGGATGGGCACCACTGTTGTGGGCCAGCCGTGGGGATCCAACGGACGTCCAGAACGTCGGAGTCCTCCGTTCGGTCCTCACCGGTGGCCAACCCAGTTGCTCCTCGCACTGAGGCTGACCCCTCACCTGTGGTCGAGTGGGAGGTCGCCCCGGAGCGAAGCAGGCGGCGAAAGACTTCCCAGGCGGCCGCACGTAAGGCCTCCCCGGTTTGTCTGACAAACAGGTTCCAGGTGCTGTCTGTGGCTGACACTGTCGCTGAGCCAGATGCTGTCGCCTGTCCTGTTCCAGAGGAAACCACTCAGCCTACAAGATCTGGGCAATCGCAGAGGGTGGGATTATTGGTAGCTGGGAGCTCCAACGTCAGGCGCGTTATGGGACTACTTAGGGACTTGGCTGACAATAAGGGTAAGAAATCCAATGTGCACTCCATGTGCATGCCGTGTGGAGTCATTCCAGATGTGGAACGGGTCCTCCCAGATGCTATGAAGAGCATAGGGTGCAGCCAACTGCAGGTGGTGGCTCACGTCGGTACCAATGATGTGTGTAACTTTGGATCAGAAGAGATTCTCTCTGGTTTCGAGCGGCTAACAGAAGCGGTAAAGGCTGCCAGTCTTGGTTGCAAGATGAAAGCAGAGCTGACCATTTGCACAATAGTCGACAGGACCGATTGCGGACCTCTGGTACAGAGCTGGGTGGAGGGTCTGAATCAGAGGCTCAGACGGTTCTACGACCGTGTAGGTTGCAGATTACTCGACTTGAGCCAAAGGGTGGTTGGGTTTCGGGCTCCGCTGAATAGGTCAGGTGTCCACGATACGCAGGAGGCGGCTATACGGGTAGCAGGGGCTGTGTGGCGTGGACTGGGTGGTTTTTTAGGTTAGAGGGTCTCGGGAAAACACAAGAAGGGCTTCAGTCACAAAGGGTGCAGGCTGAACACAGTAAAAATGTAGATGCAGGAACCAATGGTATAACTGTTGTAAATTGTCGTAGCTGTGTTGGGAAAGTACCAGAGCTCCAAGAACTAATAGAAAGCACTGATGCTCAAATCGTTATAGGCACTGAAAGCTGGCTAAAGCCGGATATAAGCTCAGCCGAAATTTTTGCGAAGAACCTAACGGTGCTCCGAAAGGATAGGCTAAACACGGTTGGCAGTGGCGTGTTTGTTGCTGTCAGAAGTAGTTTAACTTGTCGCGAAATTGAAGTAGATACTTCCTGTGAGTTAGTATGGGCAGAGGTCATTGTTAGCAACCGGAATAAAATAATAGCTGGATCCTTTTACCGACTTCCCAATTCAGATGATATAGTTGCTGAAAGGTTCAAAGAAAACTTGAGTTTGATTTCAAACACGTACCTGACTCATACGATAATAGTTGGTGGTGACTTTAATTTACCCTCGATATTTTGGCGAAAATACATGTTTAATTCCGGAGGTATGCATGAAATATCATCCGAAATGGTGCTAAAGGCATTCTCTGAAAATTATTTGGAGCAGTTAGTTCATTAGCCCCCGCGAATAGTAAACGGTTGTGAAAAAACATTTGACCTCTTAGCATCAAATAATCCTGAGTTAATAATGAGCATCAAAACCGATATAGGGATTAGTGAACACAGGGCTGTTGTAGCAAGATTGAATATTGTAATCCCCAAATCATCGAAAAATAAGCGAAAAATATACCTATTCAAAAAAGCAGATAAAAATTCACTTGACGCCTTCCTGAGAGACAATCTCCATTCATTCCAAATTAATAATATAAGTGTAGACCAGATGTGGCTTAAATTCAAAGAAATAGTATCGGCAGAAATTGAGAGATTTATACCAAATAAATTAAACGACGGAGCTGATCCTCCTTGGTACATAAAACGTGTTAGAACACTGTTGCAGAAACAACGAAACAAACATGCCAAATTTAAACACGCAAAATTCCCAAGATTGGCCAGATTTTACAGAAGCACGAAATTTAGCGTGGACTTCAATGCGAGTTGCCTATAACAGTTTCCACAACGAAACTTTGTCTCGAAACATGGCAGAAAATCCAAAAAGGTTCTGGTCGTATGTGAAGTATGTTAGCGACAAGAAACAATCAATGCCTTGTCTGCGCGATAACTATGGAGATACTATTGAAGACAGTGCTGCCAAAGCAGAGTTATTAAACACAACCTTCCGAAATGTCTTCACAAAAGAAGACGAAGTAAATATTCCAGAATTCGAATCGAGAACAGCTGCCAACATGAGTAACGTAGAAGTAAATATCCTCATTTAATAAAAGCAAGTCTTCTGGTCCAGACTGTATACCAATTAGGTTCCTTTCGGAGTATACTGATGCATTAACTCCATACTTAACAATCATATACAACCGTTCACTCGACGAAAGATCCGTACCCAAAGACTGGAAGGTTGCACGGGTCACACCAGTATTCAAGAAAGGTAGTAGGAGTAATCCACTAAATTACCGGCCCATATCGTCAAAGTCGATATGCAGCAGGATTTTAGAACATAATGAATTACCTCGAAGAAAACGGTCTATTGACACACAGTCAACATGGGTTTAGAAAACATCGTTCTTGTGGAAAACAACTAGCCCTTTATTCACATGAAGTGCTGAGTGCTACTGACAAGGGATTTCAGATCGACTCCGTATTTCTGGATTTCCGGAAGGCTTTTGACACTGTACCACACAAGGGGCTTGTAGTGAAATTGTGTGATTATGGAATATCGTCTCAGTTATGTGACTGGATCTGTGATTCCCTGTCAGAGAGGTCACAGTTCGTAGTAACTGACGGAAAGTCATCGAGTAAAACAGAAGCGATTTCTGGCGTTCCCCAAAGTAGTGTTGTAGCCCTTTGCTGTTCCTTATCTATATAAACTATCTGGGAGACAATCTGAGCGGCCGTCTTCGGTTGTTTGCAGATGACTAATAAAGTCATCAGAAGATCAAAACGATTTAGAACAAATATCGGAATGGTGCGAAAAGTGGCAGTTGACCTTAAATAGCAAGAAGTGCGAGGTCATCCACATGAGTGCTAAAAGGAACTCCTTAAACTTCGGTTACACGCTAAATCAGTCTAATCTAAAAGCTGTAAATTCAACTAAAGACCTAGGTATTGCAATTACGAACAACTTAAATTGGAAGGAACACATAGAAAATGTTGTGGGGAAGGAAAACCAAAGACTGCGTATTATTGGCAGGACACTTAGAAAATGTAACAGACCTACTAAGGAGACTGTCTACGCTTCGCTTGTCCGCCGTCTTTTAGAATACTGCTACGCGGTGTTGTATCCTTACCAGATAGAACTGACGGAGTATATCGAAAAAGTTCAAAGAAAGGCAGCACGTTTTGTATTATCGCGAAATATGGGAGAGAGTGTCACAGAAATGATACAAGATTTGGGATGGACGTCATTAAAAGAAAGGCGTTTTTCGTTGCGACGGAATCTTCTCACGAAATTTCAATGACCAACTTTCTCCTCTGAATGCGAAAATATTTTGTTGACACCGTCTTATATAGGGAGGAACGATCACCAAGGTAAAATAAGGGAAATCACATATTGTACGGAAAGATATAGGTGTTCATTCTTTCCGCGCGCGCGCTGTAGGAGAATGGAGTAATAGCGAATTGTGAAGGTGGTTCGATGAACCCTGTGCCAGGCACTTAAATGTGATTTGCAGAGTATCCATGTAGATGTAGATGTAGATGTAGAAAATTCACATGAGAACATGAGGACAACAAAAGCATAAACTTCCTGGGTCTTAAAATCACCAACCACCACCAAAAAACAAGTTCAGCATACACAGAAAACGCACATACACACACAACACTGAACAACTCACCATGCCTTCCCACCACACACAAACATGCTGCATTGTGTAGGTCCATGATACACAGAGTACACTCCCTTGATTTAGAAGAAAACACTGTCAAGATTGAGATAGATACAATAAAGAGCATTGACATAAGCAATAGCTACACAACCAAAACAACTGACAATTTAAGGAGACAAAAACACAAAAGCAAGACAACGACTGGAAACACAGTGAAAGAAGAGAAAATATTCGCCAGTATACCATACCTGGGGCCCATATCTCAAAAGAATGCGAAACTTTTCAGAAAAACAAATGTAACAGTTGCATTCTCAACCAATAATAAGTTAGGAAACTTACTCATCGATAACGTAAAATCAAATACACAAACATACAACAACAGCGAAAAAGTATCAAGCCCCAGTTTTCCTGCCTACTATGTAGGGAAAACAGTCAGAAACTTCAACACCCATTTTCAAGAACATGTAAATGATTCCAGGCTCAAGAATTACGAAAAATCAGTCATTGCACAACATATGTTTGAAACTAAACATCCCATCAACAGTCTAGAAAACAATTTGGTAATACTACATAACGAAGGCAATGGTAAAACCGTAAGTCTGTGAGAAGAACTGGAGATATACCTCCACAAAATCAAAAGACCAGAATCTATGTTAAATGGACAAACAGATTTCGCAAGCCATAGTTATTTCAGTATTTTTAAAGACCTATTCTAAAGTCATTTCTTGCAGATGTCAATTGTTTAATAGTTATATCTTTAACACTACGAATAAATTCATGTTTGACAACACCATGTACAAAAACATCTGTAAAGTGTTTATAAACATGTGTGTGCAAAAGTACCTCTTGAATGAAGTGACATATACTAAAAGACAGAGAGAAGGATATTTGCCGGTGCTAAAATATTAAAAACGCATTCCTTGGATTATGTGGTACGTTTACACTGTTCATTTTGCCCTATTTTGCACATGTTTTCCGCGTTCGACTTACAAGGTTCATAACCTAATATTAAACCTTTTCATGACAGGAATATGCATTTCACCTCATTCAAGAGAAGAAATAAAACATGTATTAAGACAAATTACACCTGACGATGGGCCCACAGGGTCCGAAATGCATCGTGTAGTTAATGAAACACGAAAAAGTTATAACTGAAGGCATTGTTTAATTCATACCTCCAAAATGCCGAGAATTTGTATTGAGAGGGGGGACAGTCATATTTATTTCTCGGTGAATGCCGTAATGCAAGGTGGTTGTAATTAAAGTGCAGCTACTCGCAGAGGTTGAGCGCGGGCTGTAGTTATGGTCTGGCAGCGAAACTTGGCAGATATTTTAATGTGAAACTGTTTTACGCTATAAAAAAAATTTGTTTCAATTTTGGCTACCAGGTGCAAATTTGGCTCTGTGAATGCAAGAAAGACTTAAAGAAAGGTTTCCACATGTAATGGATTAAGAACGGAACGAGGGCGGAGAAGGTCTTACAAGTGAGAAAGGCATAATGTTGCTTTCTTTATTAACCACCGCTTAGATATGAACACCGGGGACGTCGACAAGATGATGTATTCGTAAACCGACGTGATCAACGGTTGCTTCCAGCAGTTCCTGTGGAATCAGAGCATCGTATACCTTTGTACTGGTTTTCAGATCAGGTAGAGAACGTATTCCAAGTTAACTTTATTCCCACAGCCAAAAGTCACATGGATTCAGACCAAGTGATCTAGGAGGCCATGCATCTGGAAAATCCCTGGAGATAACACCAAGAAGATATTTCACTGGGCGAGCGGCATGTAGTGTTGCCCCATCTTGCATGAAAAATATTGTTTCTTAGTGTTGCGATTTTTTTCCGTCAGTGTATATCGCCCCCACGGGCCCAGGATATCATCTAGCAAGAGTAACCTGATCATGATGGCACGTTACGCCATCTCAAATTCGTTCTACAAAGATCAATCGATCCGGCTGCATGCCAGAGAGACTTCCATGCAAAATATTCGTCTAGAAAACCTACGAACTTATTCCAAATGATATACGCCTTGGCTTTGTTTCGTTACCTTTGACACAGCAACTGTGAGTCTGTATTTTTCTTCGTATTCTGTGAATTAATGCATTGACCAGAGGATAATTTCCTGAGTTTCAAAGCCCACTTCTGCCTTTCTCATTGCTTAATGTCTTGCTCTGTTTTGGGTCTGGTGAAGCGTTGGACACGGATACACATAAATGGTGGTCTATTTTATTTTTATAAAATGGAAAATTGTGCTATGGATAACTGATTGGAGTGTAGACCTGTCAGATTCGATATACCTGTTGTTATTTCCTCTATCCACATCAATTAACTTTGTGCTGAACTTTTTCGGTATTCGAGCTCTGTCAATGAGCTTCTAGTACAGGAAATTGCAAAACATGGCCTTTGTTACCCTGCATGCTATTAGAGGATGGAGATACTTCATTATATTGTCGTCATTAATAGCTCTAACTGCAAGCTATTCACGGTTTTTCCAGTACCTAAACAGTACTTTTGGAAGCTTAGTGGCTCCTCATGTTTTATTTCTTTTCACTCGTGTATGTTCCATGGTGCACCAACCAGTGGTCTTCCAGACAACTTTTGTAAAAAGCTCAGCAAATTTTTAAGAAACGAAGGAATAGAATCAAATCTTAGGAGAAGGAAAATCTACAATACAGTGTTTTATTGCGATCTTGGCTAAGAAGATTTTCTTCTCCTTAGAAAGTAAATACGGATCGCCACTTCATAATCAGTATGAGTAAACTAATAGAATCAAATCTTTTATATTGTTGTGAACCTCAGTCAGCAGACGGCAGCGCTTCACACTCGCCTATTCTGTGTAAGCCCTTTCATCTCCACACAAATACTTCGGTCTAAAACCATTTGGATCCTGTTGCTGTACTCAAGCCAAGCTCTTCTAAGTTTTTATCCCTCACACTTCCTTCTATTAACAAATTAACCATTCCTTGATGCGTCAATATGTGTACCATAAACCAAACCCTTCTTTTAGTCAGTTTTTGCTTCCCTCATTCGATTCAGTATCTTTTCATTAGTTATTTGATGTACCCACCTAAACTTAAGCCAAATTGTATTAGATGTTAGAAAATTCTTCTTGTCCAAAAATATTTTTCTTCTATTTCCCTTTTGCATTTCTACCCCCTTTACTTCGGCCATTGTAAGTTATATTGCTGCCCATACAGCGAAACTCGCCTACAACTTTTAGAGTCTCACTTCCTAATCCAATTCTCTCAACATAGGCTAATTTAATTCGATTACAGTCCTTTAAGGAGATTTTAATTTTGTTCAGGCTCATGTTGCGACCTCTTTTCAGGACATTATCGATTCCACTCAAAGGTTCTTCCAAGTCCTCTGTCATCTCTGAGAGATTGTAATCCCATCGGCAAACCTTACTTTTACTTCTTCTCCTTGAACATTAAATCCCTTTACGAATTGGGTAGCTCAGTTATTAGAGCACTTGCCCACGAAAGGCAAAGGTCCCTAGTTCGAGTCTCGGTCCGGCACACAGTTTTAATCTGCCAGAAAGTTTCACGTTGCGTTACTTATTGAAAGCCTCTGGTATGAATAGTTACGGCGACTACTTTTGAAACAACAAACAGGCGATTTACTTTCTTTCCGCCTGTCTCTTTTCCATAAGACTGCTCTTTATAGATATGTGAAACAGAATCAAACACGAGAACAATGAGAATTCAGCTTCTAGATCTTAATGTCATCGCCCCAGAGACAATGGTATGACCGAGTGCGAAGACTGTAAGGGATGTGCCAGAACGGGGAAAGCTTGTTGCAGTGTTTCTGGCCTTGCCGCGTTAGCAGACGCGTCGCAAGACGCACGCAGAGGAGCGGCGGCGCGTGAAAGAGGCGGGCGGCTACAGAGGTGGCGGCAGCGGCAGCGGTAGAGCCGAGTGGAGGCAGAAGTTGGTCCGGGCTGCTGTGCGGCGCACCAAGTTGGCGCCGCGTGAATGGGCGGGGCTGGCCATTAGGGCGGCTTTGTCCCGGCGCCGTATCGGCACACAACTTGTGCATTAAGACGGCGCGGCACACAGCCACCTGCACAAGTTGCCACCACAATACGCCGTCTCGCTGCCGCTCTTCATTCCGCTGCCGGCCGGCGATAATGCGCAAGTACTGTCGGTCGGATTTCTCCCGAGGCAGTGCGAAACAATGGCACCGTCCGCAGAGGGCCTCCGGCGGGTGCCGCACGCTTGCACACCCTCACAAGGCAAGAGCCTCCGCCGTTCGTGACAAAGCGCGAGGAAGAGCAAACGCCAGGGCTGTAAAGCAATACAAAGGCGCACGTAGCGTAACGATGTATCATAACAAATACCAGCAGTACTGAGTCATTCTTCCACCACAACTTTTTTTGTTTACATTAACACAGTCTTAATTAGCCGATATCACGGAACCCACATTCACGTTCGTAAATTTAGATGTTATTTTTTAAGACGAAACACGTAACGTATTACTGACAGGGTACTGCTGTCGTGAAATCTCAAAGCTACAGGGTGGTTATAATTATGTGCAGGCACTCACTGCAATTATCATATGACAGCGAAACTTGATAGATATACTAATGCATTAATGTGGAGCCGACTTACGCTGAAAAAAATTAGTTCCAATTTCACCACCAGGAGAAAATCTGGCGCCGATATCCACAGTGTCATTTCACGAGCCATAACATGAGTGAACAGTACGTATATCGAAACTCTTTCATGTGAACGGCACCAATTAAAGTGTTGCATTGAGAGAGTATTGCCGACTGAAAGGTCTGAGTTAAGTGAGTTAAAGTTCATGACATTAAATGGTTTAATGAAGATGATAATGAAATTCAGAAACACTGGTGAGCTTCTTATGACACCTGGAAGAGGAAGGCGTAGTATCTCGCTGGAACTTATTTACGAGGTTGCTGTTGCACTACTGAGCTTGGAGCACGTACCATGTGTAGTGCTCGTACTCCTGCAGTGTCGTGAGATTTGTCCATCTCATGGTCAACGGTAGTGACAATTTTGCAGTTTATATTACATTGGTACCGTACAAGACCTATATGGTGCAGCAAATGAAACCTCGTGATCCGCAGAAATGTTCTGAATTTGGTCTTCCGTTTCTGGCGTGGTTCGAAGTTAATGATATCTGGCCGGGCAATATTCTATAGAGTGACGAGGCAAATTTTATAATACAGGGTCAACTGAATACACAGAACTGCCGAATTAGGGGTAGTGTTAATCAGCGTGTTGTGCACTGCGCTTGCCGTATTTGGCTGTGTGGTGTGGATATACAAGCACCTTTATACTCGATCCGTTCTTCTTTGAAGGGAGTACACCCAGAGGGCCTGTCAAGCGTAC
The DNA here is from genome assembly GCF_023864275.1 of Schistocerca cancellata. NCBI lineage: Eukaryota > Metazoa > Arthropoda > Insecta > Orthoptera > Acrididae > Schistocerca > Schistocerca cancellata. Next base: position 827,402,793 of record NC_064626.1, read on the forward strand.
CGTCACGTCTGCACTTTATCGAGTAATTAAATTTCGGGAATACGCTTGTATAGGTAACATATTTAAATGATTAACATTGCAAGATCACAGGTCAATGTAAGCGAGAGATAAGCCACTGCAAGTGTGAAATGCTGGTATATCGATGAAATTTCAGGAATACGTTTGTCTAGGTAACGTATTTAAGTGATTAACATTACAATATCACAGGTCAATGTAAGTGACAGATAAACCATTGCAAATATGAAATGCTGGTACATTAATAACCGGCGTAAGCGCCAGAATGTTGAATGTAACCATGTAAACATGCATGAATAGTATTGCACAGGTGCCGGATTTCAGTTCGTGGGATGGAGTTCCATGCCTGTTGCACTTGGTCTGTCAATACAGGGTGATTAATGTCGTTTGCAGATGACGCTGCAGTTGTCATCCAATGATGCTCCATATGTGCTCGATTGGAGGTAGAGCTGGTGATCGAAAAGACCAAGGCAAGATGTCGACACCCCGCAGGATGTTTGGTTACGACAGCGGCATGTGGGCGAGCGTTATCCTGTTGGAGAACACCACCTGGAATACTGTTCATTAATGGCAGCGCAATAAATCGAATCATCAGACTTACGTATATATTTGCAGTAAGAGTACGTGGGATAACCTCGTGGGTGCTCCTGCTGTCATACGAAATCGCGCTCCCACATCTTAACTGCAGGTGTAGGTCCAACGTGTCTAGCAACTGGCCTCCTTCTAACCAACACGCGGCCTTCACTGGCAAGGAGGCCAGAGCAGCTTTCATCAGAAAACACAACAGATCGTCCGCCTGCCCTCCGATGAACTCTCGCTTGACACCACTGAAGTGGCGAATGGCGGTGATTTGGTGTAAGTGGAATGCACGCTCCAGGGTGTCTGGCTAGGAGGTGTCCCTGCAGTAACCTATTTGTACTTGTTCGTTGTCTCATTGTGGTGCCAACTGCTGCTCAAACTGCTACTGCAGATGCAGTACGATACGCCACAGCCATGCGGCTGACACGATGGTCTTCCCTCTCAATAGTGTCACGTGACCGTTCAGAGTCTGGTCTTCTTGCTACCGTACATCGTCGTGGCCAACACTGCTAGCAGTCATGTCTGATAACGGTGGCACATTACACGGTCGAAAATTCGTTCTACGACGATCAATCAGTACGGGTGCATGCCTATGAGACTTTCAAGCAATGTTCAAATGAATGTGTCAGTTTGGTACATCAGAGGAGACATTAAATGCTTTGTATGATTAAGTAGTGCTACAATAAAATTAACACGAAAGAGGTCTCGTACAGTTAATGTTTTATTGCAGGGAGGAAGGTGAGGGATACATCAAGCTGGAACAAATGACACATTAGTATGTCTTGGTTGCTGAGACTCGAACATGCAGTATGAGCATGTAATGTGGCAGCAGCAACTATGATCAACAATGTTTGACTGGTAATCGTTCTGAATACTAATGGCAGGTAAACAGATAATAGTCGGAAAATGCTATCGGTTTTTGAATTGCCATAGTAGGGGAATACTCCTAGCGGTTTTCATTAGCACAATAAATAAGTTAATTCGCAATGTGCTGTGTACGAAATAGGGTTGGGTTAGTGAAAAAATGCTGAAGGAAGTGCTCAGGTAGCCAAACAAACCGGAAAAATTAGAGATTGCTGTCCACCTGATGTTTGAAGTCGTGATGTATTTGGCGCAATATTTGCATCGTCCTAAAATTAGCGGAAATTGTAGAAAATGTCAGTGCTACTTGAACAGCGACACCCTACCGAAAAATCAAGGCCTGTTGGCTGTCAACCAAAGTGGACAGGAGGTGCTGGAGGAGTTTTCGAGGGCTGCTTCCCTGCTATCTTAATGTAAAACAAGTGAGCTAATCGAAGTTTCTCGATTTCTAACATTACGCAGCTGACTGATTTATTCCCACTTCCTACGCCAAATTCGAATTTTCCGCTGTTTTCATTTGGTGCTTTCGCACTATTTACATACGACAATTCTGCCGTCTCGGAATTATTCACGCCAGAAGTCTGGGAACAGTCCGTAAGTTAGACGGGTAGGTGGAGGCAATATGGATGGTAACTACGCTGACTGCAGCTATAGTCGTCACATAATAAATAAATAAATATTGGGGTAAGCCAACTCTAATAGGGTCGTGCATAGTAAAATGCTGCTATATTCAGACTACCCTTAATTATAATGGTTTTATTTTACCCGTAAATTTTTGTTTTGCAATCAACTGTGTGTAAATGTTTGGCGTTGTACGATGTAATGTTTTAATTTATGTCACCGTGATTAACACAGTGCGCATTAAGTGAACTGAGTCGCGCTACAAAGATTAATGTGGAAACATTTCTTCTGAAATTTCGCTGGTGACCTGTAAATTTTCGTGTTAGAACGTGTAGTAAACGGCAGAACTTGTTTACTTGAATTTTTACAACATTTGACTAAGCATTGCACATTAAACTGTGCTACAGTGTAAAACCATTACTAGTCTTGACTCAACTGCGGTTAGTTTAAACAGATTTAAACAGATTTTCGTGTTAATGTTATATGAATTGCACTGAACATTTTGTTTGTAGTATACGTCTTGTAGAACGTCTGAAGTGAAAAAAAGAGGACGTCAACAAGTATCTAGTTCCTCTACAAAAACAATTAATTACAGAAACTGATTAGAAATGACAACTGACGAAACGCTTTTCTTCAAATAAGATCATGTAACAACACATCACTTTGGAAAAAAAATGTGTGTAACACAGCGCTTCGCAACCTAATGTAGATCTTATTATGAGTTACGCCACGATCTCCCATGCTATACAGTGCTGAAGTCCAGAGCCTTAAAGTGCTAACAGGTCGATATTAATGGGTATGAAAGAAATGCTGAGGAGTCAGATCAACACCACTAACAGAAAAATAACTGGAACTTTCATTAAACATGTAGAAGCGGTTAACAAACATTTTGAAATACGAAGGACTTTATGCTAGGTTGGACCCACCCTTCTAAATCGAAAAGAAGTGTGTATACAAAAGATTAAAGTTAGTATGGAGTGGGTGAGGGGGGGAAACAGGTAGAGAATTACGCGGGGAGAAATGGTGTCTTTTCACAGTTGAAATCTGCTGACGTTAACATAAGCCGATACCTCTGAGATCGTCTCGATATCAGGAGAGAGGACACTCAGTTTATCGAATAGGGTGTCAAGCAACGCCACCCATACAGACCACCCATTTCCCACAGTGCTGTAGTGAAGCGTCTCTCGAAATTCTATGAAAATTGCTCTGTCACAGGCAAATTGAAAACTGGACGAGAGAAATAGGCAACGGACGACGTAACATCAACCGCTGTTCTGGCATCTTTCAGTGGAAGTTCATAGCGCAGTACTCATTTCATTTCACAGGAAACTGGAGTCGGCCTACATCAGTAATGAGGATTTTTGGCACACTTAAATGGCACCCTTAGAAAATGTGAATATTACAACATCTCACCGAAGACGATACAGATCGACAGCTTCAGTCTGTGGAATGGGCGACACGGTAGATGAACGAAAACAGTCGAGTCCGCTATGATGTATTGTTTACAGATGAAGCTAATTTTTGTATGAATGTAGAGGTAAATAAACAGAAAAAAAGGTTCTGGTCAGATGTCAACTCTAGCTGAACGGATCTATCGAAACTAGGTGGTTAGGTATGGAGCTCTCGAATAGTTGGTTCTTTCTACTTTCAGGGTCTCTAAAGGCAGCCTTTTATCTGGAGTTTTTAGATAAAGACGGAACATTTCCAACTTCCTCTGATTGATTCATCGATTAATTGAGGGTGGTATGGGATTAAACGGCGAGGTCATGAGTCCGGCGATTCCAAAGTTACTCTCAGAAAAGAGAGGTTCCGCTAAAAGTGGACGGATCCAGTCAGAAGGGTCAAACTGTAAACGAGGAAGTTAAAACACACACAGTAGAAGGCATGAAAGCTGGAAAAAACAGAGGGATAAAAGAGCGGTCTTTGCACTGGGGAAAGGTCATGGGTCCCAGACGAGAAACCTTGAGGAGATGCCCCGTCGGCAACCACCATGACCCTGTTCCAGGAGTAAAGCAAAACCTCATACCTGAAAATCTAAACCACTTTCACAGAGGAAACTGAGGGACAATTCAATCAGCCGTCTGTTAATGTTAAAGATAAGAAATCTTAAGACTATACTTAGTACAAAGGGGCATAAGAATGGGAAATCCAACCAACTTACGGGATACAGTTAGTTCGGCTCCACAGCCACATTGTCGGGGAGGCTAATTAAGCAAGAGAAAACAGTGTGAGATTGGTATGACCAATGCGTGGACGGCATAAGGCTGTGGAGTCCTTCCGAGAGGAGCGGAAGGAAAGCGAAGTAATCTCCTAGTTTATTACTGAGAACAGTAGCGCGGCAGATATCATTTCACTTTTGGACAAAGAGAGATCTGATGTGGATCCTCATATCTGTGGCTGGAACCATGAAAGGGAATTGGGGGTAAGTATCTGCTTCTCTAGCCAAACGATCAGCCAATTCATTCCTTGGGATGCCCCTATGACTTGCGAGCCAGAGAAAGACAGCAGGTAGCACAGCCAAGGGCAGAGAGTAGGTCATGGTTAGGAGAGAGCAAAGGGTGACGAGAGTAGCATCTGTCTGTAGCCTGCAGTCTGATCACTGAGCCGGTACATATTAAACCATTGTGGAGGGGGAGGCTGAGTAACAAAATGGAGGGCTCTGTTAATGGCTAGAAGCTGCGCTGTGAACACACTACGTATTCCTGGCAGTAAATGGTATTATAAACCAGTAGCAGACGTGAAACCATACCCCGCCTCACCTATCGTCTTAGACCCGACTGTGTAGAGGAAGGTAGCATTTTGAAACTCTGCAAGGATAGAACGTACAAGACGCCAGGAGACAGGAGCGACAGAGACCTTAGGACCCTGGAGCAGGTCGGTCCTAATCCGTGGTCTAGGCACCATCCAAAGCGGGAGAGGGATGGAAGGAAATACACGGGGCACATTCCAGTGAGTGAAAATGGAGATCCAGACAGGGGGGAAGTGAGATGCATGCTATTTGGATATCCCATCTGGGAGCGGGTATCAGGAGGGAGATCTCCTCGTTTGCAAAGAGAACAGGGCACATTTGATGGTCAAGGAATGGCGGTTGCGTAGGAAACAGGTCGAATTTGTAGAGGGGGAATCTCCACTTTCGCGAGGAGTCTGTCAATGGGACTAGTGCGAAAACATCAATAGCCAAATGTACCCCACAATGGTGAAAAGGGTCAAGTATTTTCAGAGTGGAAGGAACCGCTGAGCCATAAATCTGACTACCACAGTATTGCTTAAAAACAGTCTTGGTTGCAATTTTATTTTTTTATTTTTCGACGACGCGTTTCGCCTTATTTAGGCATCTTCAGGTTATCTACATAGAAAACAGAGAACAAGTACCTCAATTTAAGAATCGCGATCGCGTTGTGCAGACTTGGATAACCTATAAGCATGTATAAACAACCACCTATTGAAAGAGCAAATACCTTAATTTGGTATTTCTTAGAAGAATCCTTTAGTCAGTGTAGCCAAAGGGCATCGTCAAATGTATCAGGTCAACATCGCCTTCGTTAAACTCCGTAAAAACTAGTGAACGGGAATGCGTTATGCAGATCTTGGTGCCTCTCGTGTCCATCTAGAAAATGTAATAATTTTACTATTTTATATTTCTAGTTTTTACTGAGCTTAACGAAGGCAATGTTGGCCTGATACATTTGACGATGCCCTTTGGCTACACTGACTAAAGGATTCTTCTAAGAAATACCAAATTAAGATATTTGCTCTTTCAATAGGTGATCTGTTTATACATGCTTATAGGTTATCCAAGACTGCACAACGCGATCGCGATTCTTAAATAGATGTATTTGTTCTCTGTTTTCTATGTAGATAACCTGAAGATGCCTAAATAAGGCGAAACGCGTCGTTGAAAAATAAAAAACTAAAATTGCAACCAAGACTGTTTTTAACCAATACTGTTAAGCACTGGTTTGGTGTATGCCACATATGGATTGGAAGAATTCCTGACTACCATAATCTAGTCTGCACAAAACCAGAGCACGGTAAAGATGGAGAAGAGTAGCACGCTCTGCATCCCAAGATGTGTGTGTCAGGAGGCGGAGAGCATTAAGCTTCCGTGTGCCGGTAATCTTCAGGTGGCGAATGTGGAGGAGCTACGTCAGCTTTTTATCAAAAATAAGTCCCAAGAAACGGGACTGTACTCCAACATCTAGTCGCTTTGAGCAAGATGATACCCCATCTCCTTACAGACTAGCTGTTCCAGCATAGCAGTAGATGCAGTTTCCTCGGAGTTGGATGGGTTCGTTAAGGTCCAATGGAATGGCCGTTACATTCCTCGAATTTAAATCCATTAGATTTCTATCTTTGAAGTCATATGAAGGCAGTTTTTTATGTGGTAAAGATTAGAAATTATGCAGACCTTGAGGAATGGATTGTTGATGCTTGTGCCTCGCCTTCCGGTACATGTTCTTATTATAATGTCCATGAGGATGTTGAAGCAGTTAACAGTATAACATTACAACGTGCTGCAAAACGAACTCGAGCACATTCTGTAGTCTTCGTGTTATCACTAGCACTTGCTTTGTTCTGTAAAAAAAATGCGTGATAGTTCGAGAACGAGTAAAGCTATGCTCAAATGAAAGGCACTGTTGTTCTTCTCTGGCTATTTGGTACTTCACATTACACACTTTCCATTAGAAATTTACGGTTTGCATCCAAGATGGCGACTTCCAAATTGGCCGCCACGTTTGTTAAATGGCTTCACGAGCCCTCTCCCTGCCCCGTGCTTTCCGTCTCGTATTGCTTTTCATCGACCTGTGGTAACTAGTACGATTGATAGCTGCCTGTGGCCATACTGGCTGTGTTTGGGAACCATGAGTACGTGGAATAATTACTTATTTGTGTTTTCTGCTACCAGTCAGTTTTTTTTCTTTTTAAGTTTAATTTAAGACACTGCAACACGTTTCTTGTATGTTAAGCCCATCTCCAGGAGTTTATGCATCAGAAAATTGTTACTCAAAAATTAAAGTCTTAAACTAAATTAACAGATAACTTTTTGTTTATTCTCTGTACGTCCATCTTCATACAGATGGCTGCGGGATCTCGGCTGTTCAGTGCACAATGTCGAACCGAAACATCTTTCAGCCGTCTAAACTTCAGTTATCATTCTATTGAGCAACCAGTTTCGGCAATATATCATGCCATCTGCAGGCCCCCTGACCTCTGATCCAGTCAAAATAGGGGCCAGAATTCATTGACTGGTATCCGTAGGTTTCTACTTGACACAGCAATCACTTCGATGATCACTGGCAGACTTGAGTCGGCTGGCCACTATTCTGACCGGACCATAGGTGGCAATCTTCCTACAAGCGGGTCATGGCGTAATATATCGCTGAAACTGGTTGCTCAATAAAATAAAAATTGAAACTTAGACGGCTGGAAGGTGTTTTGGTTCGTGATTATGTTTTTGTTTACTGCTCGCTGCTGTTGTGGCTGTTGGCATATATAGTGACAGAGGGCGGGGGTGGGGAGGGTGGAGAGAAAAGTGGTTGTCCAGAAGTTGATGTCCAATGATGATTTCTGCTGGTGTGAAATTGTGTCTCGTTATTATGACTGACACCACAGTCTGTGTGGGATGCAAATAGTTTTACATCAATTGTTATGATGCGAAAATCATGTGATACACTTTTTTATTTGACAGTTATTCACTTACGGATCTTTGCGACCCACAGGTTCGTTTGCCTCATTGACACATTGGCGGAGCTATTGTGCTATTTATTTTGGCACTGTTTCTCTACGTAGTTCGGTGCACAATTATTTTTAAATGTAAGTAGAAAAATCTGTACAATGAAGTTAATTGGAAATCAGTGCTAAAATAAATAGCGCAGTAGTGAAATTTCTCACAACAGCTCCGCGAGTTCGTCAGTATTGCAAATGAAGCTTTGGGACCCGAAGATTGTAAGTGAACAACTGTCAAATGAAAAGCCGGCCACGGTGGCCGAGCGGTTCTAGGCGCTTCAGTCTGGAGGCGCGCGACTGATACGGTCGCAGGTTCGAATCCTACCTCGGGCATGGATGTGTGTGATGTCCTTAGGTTAGTCAGGTTTAAGTAGTTCTAAGTTCTAGGGGACTGATGTCCTCAGAAGTTAAGTCCCATAGTGCTCAGTGCCATTTTTTTTTCAAATGAAAAGCTATATCACACGCGTTTTGCACCATAGTAACTGATGTAAAACTATCTGCATCCCGCACAGGTTGTGGTGGCAATCATAATAAACTCGGTTCCACAACAGCAGAAGACATCACTGGACCAGCCGACCGGGGTGGCCGTGCGATTCTAGGCACTACAGTCTGGAACCGAGCGACCGCTACGGTCGCAGGTTCGAATCCTGCCTCGAGCATGGATGTGTGTGATGTCCTTAGGTTGGTTAGGTTTAATTAGTTCTAAGTTCTAGGCGACTGATGACCTCAGAAGTTAAGTCGCATTGTGCTCGGAGACATTTGAACCATCACTGGACCTCAATGTATGGTCAACCACTGCCCCCCCCCCCCCTCCACCACCAAATACCACGACAAACACACCAGCAGCGAACAACAAACAAAAAGTACTATTTTAATTTAGTTCAAGACATTTTATTTTTGAGTAACAATTTTCTGCATACATAAACAACTGAAGATGGGCAGAATTTGTTCGAATCGCGTTGCAGTACGTTAAGGTTGATAGCGTCAATGTATGATTAGACCATCCTACCAGGCAGCTGGGGTGCTGTGGTTTGTGAGCGCCGCTGATCCGTCACGTGTGGACGGAGCGGGTAACGAAAGCCGCCGCGCTGTGTAGTGGGGCCGCGTAACCCCCGCGGCTGGGCGAGCCGGCATTCCGCGCCGCTCGTCACAGCGGGTCAGCCGCGGGTCACCGATCGATGGCCGACAGCTTCATTGGCGCTCATTAACGGCGGACACTCCAGCAGACACAGCCTTATTGCCTGCGCCGGCCTCATCTGTTTAACAAGCGCGGGCAAAACGTTCTTCACCGACCAGGTAGATACTAGTCGTATCTCTCCACGTGGCAGGCGAACGGTTTGCGCTTTTGATCATTTACGAAGGCAATTCATGTAAAATAAAACGAATATTGGTCTTTTTTGTGTCACCGTACATTGTTATGATGACGACGAACGAGTCGTCGCCAATCCTGACTGATGGCCAATGCTAAATAGAAACATATAAGTCACAGCAGGTTTGTCAGCAACGTCGATAAGGTGCTGGCTGCATGGTATGGATCTGCAACGACTAAAATAATTAGAAGTCGTTGGTAAAAAATAATATATATTGTACTTAACTGGTCGTACAGGATTCTTTTTGGCTGCATACATATAATTATAAACAGATAGCTATTGAGGCCTCACTTAGGCCAACGTTACTAATCGCCTTGTTAGAGGTTGCTTCCTATCAGCTGAAGGCTATGCTACTTTACTACTTGACGTCCCGAGCAAGAGTGGACGAGAGCTCGCTAGATACAAGCCGCGGAGCGGTGCTGGTCGCGACTCGCGGGTCCAACGATACTAATACGGACCGCGGTCGATAACTGCAACCCTTAACAAGTCTGATATCGAATGTTGATACCACATATATGACAGTCGCCGATAGTTTCCTCTAATTCGACGACGCAAGATCTTGGGTTCAGTCGAGGTAGCTATGAAACGTCCGGTAAATGACATTTGAGGCGTCATTCTTCAGAGATTATTGAGGAAAGCCTTGGGTAAACCTCCAGGAAAATTTAATGTTTGGAATTCATCATCTGATAAGTTTATTTCATTGCTGGCTCGTTTCTGTAAGGGACGGATAGGTACTGGAAATTTTCCCTCGGGTTTTCAGCCTGGTTCCAGTTGGTTAGCCTCACGCATGTCACGTAAGTGCCACTTAATGCCACCAATGTGTCGCAGATGTTTAATTTGCTTAGTAGACGTTCTCATCAATGGACGTGCAATACTTTCGAAAATTACCTCAAGGCTTTCATACCGTCCCCATTGCATTCAGTTGTGACGAACGACTATTTAAAATTTATTTCAGCCCTAGGTTGCAAAGCTAGGCGACATTGTGGTCTAGAGTCTAGACACAAAGATAACTTGTTTGAATCCCCATGGTGCAAAAAAGTTTCAGTATTCCCATGTGTGGTTTCTCCTACTTGTGCAGCTGCAGAGATGTAAAGATGGTCCCAGGTGGTATGACACTTCTGATGATCCTGAAACACGCTGGGAGATGCGCTTTATAGTGTTCACCTGTAATTGTTGTTGTTGTTCTTCGGATTCCTTGTTCCACTGAGAGAATGTTGCTGTTACTATTGAATCTCGCAGATAATAGCATCCTGTTCAGCAGCGACAAGAAACGAGCAATCAACAACTATCCGAGAATTCAAAGATGCTTTCCAAGCTGTAGATTTCAAAATCAACCTTCAAAAAACCAAAGCCATGAGCCCTATCAGTGCTACGGTCTCCAACGAAAACGAAACTCTTGAAGTGGCGAATGAATACATTTATCTGGAACACAAAGTCCAACATTGAAAAGATAACCAGATAACGGAGTCGTCCTATGAGCTGGTGTCATCTGGATGGAACTTGAGACACTTGGTTACATTCTCCGCAAATCAACTACCCCTTTGAACTTAAAGAGGGAGGTTTATGACACTGACATGCTGCGAGTAACAACATAAGGGTTCGAAACAATGACACATACAACAATCAGCAAAAATCCTTTCCGGGTCTGTCAGAGGGCAATAGAGAGAGCAATGCTCGGAGTGAGTCTCTGAGACAGGATCAAAAAGAGATAATGAAAATAAGGGGGGTCTGTCACGTTGTTAAGGGCGGAGCGCCGGTTATGTCAGTCTTCTAAAAATGAACAGAATCTGTAAGCGCTCAGATGATTCACGAATATCTAAGATTCTTGCTTGACGACTATGCCTTGCGGCTTAAGTGCTTTCGTTGACTGTTTGTAGTGACGTCATACATATGACCATTACTTTGCAAGGGCGAAAAATGTCAGAACGACAGTGAGATTACGTGTGAATCGGACATATTAGCTATGTCCATAAGAAATGGAAGCACGATCGTGTCAGTATATTTGTGCGCAACTAACACACACACACAAGCGTGAGCGCGCGCGCGTAAAGACAGAGAGAGAGAGAGAAAGAGAGAGAGAGAGAGAGAGAGAGAGAGAGAGAGAGAGACAGAGACAGAGAGACACACAGAGAGAGAGAGAGACAGACAGAGACAGAGAGTGAGTGACAGAGAGAGAGAGAGAGAGAGAGAGAGAGAGAGAGAGAGAGAGAGAGAGAGAGACAGAGAGAGAGAAAGGGAGGGAGAGAGAGAGAGAGAGAGAGAGAGTCACTATGCTTACGTAGCACAGTATTTTACTTCCAAGTACGTATCATAACTTTTTTTCCTACCTATTAATGAAGTCAAATTGTTAGTACCCGTGTGTACTAACCTCACCATTTAGATCTCAATCGGCAGATGTCTGGCCGGCCGGAGTGGCCGTGCGGTTCTATGCGCTACAGTCTGGAGCCGAGCGACCGCTGACGTCGCAGGTTCGAATCCTGCCGCGGGCATGGATGTGTGTGATGTCCTTAGGTTAGTTAGGTTTAAGTAGTTCTAAGTTCTAGGGGACTGATGACCACAGATGTTAAGTCCCATTGTGCTCAGAGCCATTTGAACCGGCAGACGTCTGAAGACATACAACAATAATTGTATCTTCATCAGCAGCCTCTTTCCTGCAACCCATCCGAAAAAACATTTCACTGTAGCAGCCACAACAGCATTATTCACTCACTCTGTTTCTATTTTCATATTACTGAGAGAAGCATTATCCGCATCTGTCAACGCAAAAGACCATTTCCTCCCCATTTATAATAAACATTTGTGTAACGTTTGCTCTCTGTGTCTACCTTTGCAAGTTCTCCTTGTCGTACATTGACGGTGTAATGACTTCTACGTTGATACGCTTAAGGCTGTTGGGAGCCACCAAGGGCACTCCAAGATACGAAATCAGAGACACAACGAAGAAACCAGGAAAAAGTGGTAGCGTTTATGTTAGCGGAGCTGAAGAGCAACAGTAGAGTCCTGCAAATTTCAGACGCTCTGGGCAGCTGTCCTAGGGGAGAAGTTCAGAGAATTAACTGGTAACTCCATCCACCACCTCGACATCATAGGAGAAGATAGCTGCGAAAAGGTACGTCCTAGCAGAGGCAGCAAGCCTGACACTTGTTCGTGAGAACTGCAACTCCCATACTTACCTCTGAAACAGTAATAGAAAATACCAGTAGTATGAGATGCACCACTGCTATGCACGAGCTCTAGTTAGAGGCTGCCAGTTAACAGAGGAATACATGTTTAGATGGATAATCCACCTTAATTAGCCAATTGCTGTTGAGCGGGAGGGCCGAGCCACATAAGCAACATTCACAGTTTATAACAACATCATCTCTTTGGGCAAATAAAATTTTACCTTTAAAATTCAAAATCCTTACAAGCACGGGCAGCCGCCCTATTCAAACAACAACATTAATCTTTAACCAAGCATTAAGTGACTTGCCTGTTAATTAAATTCTGTCCGCAGCTCGTGGTCGTGCCGTAGCGTTTTCGCTTCTCGCGCCCGGGTTCCCGGGTTCGATTCCCGGCGGGGTCAGGGATTTTCTCTGCCTCGTGATGACTGGGTGTTGTGTGATGTCCTTAGGTTAGTTAGGTTTAAGTAGTTCTAAATTCTAGGGGACTTAAGACTATAGATGTTGAGTCCCATAGTGCTCAGAGCCATTTGAACCATTTTTGAATTAAATTCTATACACAGTAAAGCTCCCAAAAGGAGACTACATTAATGAGATAAACTTTAACCAATAATGGATATCACAAAATGTTTTTTAACACAGAATAAAATGCAAACAGATACCCCCCTTCGTGACACATTTTCAAAACAGGTGACGTCACATAGGCACGGGCTAATTCAAGTAGCAGAAGGGGGGCCCACTGGACCCAGACCAGAGGCGGCTGGACCCAGGACCCACAGCAAGCGGGCGAGCTGGACAGGGTGCCGCACACAGTACACTATAACACACAAATATTTTATGATAATCTTTTATGAAATCTTCTACAGATCCAAATCAGTGCCGCACGACTCTATTCGGGTAATGCGGCCGAGTCCAGTTCCCACAGTGCAAGCCATATTAGGTCTTGCAAACGTGTCAAACAGACCACCACCTCTGCCTCGTACCCCTGCCTGCTCAACCACGCCCGCCTCCGATTCTCCGCGCCGCGCGGCTCTCCGGCTATCCCCTTTCTAGCCCCACACACGCGTCGCGGCCAAAAGCCACGTCAAACGGGCGAACCCAAAGATCAGATCATGCCGACCCGATCGATCAATCGATACGAACCGGCACGGCTCACATGTGAGCAGTGCGCGTCAGTAAGCAGCCCCTTTTCCTGCAGTGGCGTAGTCTTTCGTTAGCCACGCCATTGTTATTGTGCATAAATGCTGTTTACTGCGCACTTTCGGTACATGTCGAACAAGTCATAGACATTACTCTGTTAGACGGCGACAATGTTGTTCCAGCAAAATACTAAAAATGAGTAGCACGAATCTCCATTTTCCTACCTTGCTGATCGGCGGTTTCCGCTTGCTGTAAGGTAAACTGCAAGGCTGGCGAACCGCTTTCAAATACACCGAATTGAGACCTCCTTTGTCCCACTCCCAGAATGCTGAAATTTGATTTCAAACGACCGGCTAGTCTTCAGAGGCTCACCATTCGCATTTAGGTAAGAAACCGAAGATTAGAGAGAAAATAAGAAGTAAATGATTAATGAAATTTGCATCCAGGTCGGTAGCAGTAGGAAATAAAGTGCAATGACAAAAAAATGGCTCTGAGCACTATGGGACTCAACTGCTGTGGTCATCAGTCCCCTAGAACTTAGAACTACTTAAACCTAACTAACCTAAGGACATCACATACACCCATGCCCGAGGCAGGATTCGAACCTGCGACCGTAGCAACAGCGAGGCTCCGGACTGGAGCGCCTAGAACCGCACGGCCACCGCGGCCGGCTGCAATGACATTTCAGTGGTCTCCACGGAAGGGCGATGTGTATTTATAGTAAACTAGCCGAGTACTTGACATTGCCCGCTTATGTACTTATTCAGGTCTTCTATTAGTCCGTTTCTTTGTTCCCTCTCTCTCTTTCCACCTCCACCACCCTCCAGTCCCTGTCCATCTCCTCCTGCCTCTCTCTCTGTCCATCTCCTTCTTCCTCCTCTGCCTGTTAATTTGCTCCACTGTCCTGTCCATCTACTCCTTCCCCCTCTGTCATTTCTCCCACTCTCCTCTAAATCCATCTCCTCCTTTCGCTTTCTTTGTCAATCTCCTCCACCCCTCTTTTCATATCTTCTGCCCCCCTATCTCTGTTCATCTGATTCCCCTTTCTTTCTGGATCCATTACCTCCTATCCCCTCTCTCTGTCCACCTTCTCCTCCGATCCGTATCTTATCTTCTCCTTCCCCCTCGCTGTTTACCCATCTCCTCGTCCTCCCTTCTCTGTCCACAATATCACACTCACCCAAATAGGAGATTCTTACTCCTACTACTGTACTTTCCAGATTGTATCTAATACGTGTGACAGATTTGATTTAAATCTTTCCAGGGATTTAGGAAGAGCCTTTTACCAGTGGCTTTGCTCGCATACGGACATGTCAAACATATTTCACAGGAAAAAATCGCAACACCAAAAAGTAATTCATGAAGAGTAATGAAATTACGGTAATACATTTGTCTAGGTAACATATTTAAGTGATTAACATTGCAAGATCGGCGGTTTCCGCTTGCTGTAAGGTAAACTGCAAGGCTGGCGAACCGCTTTCAAATACACCGAATTGAGACCTCCTTTGTCCCACTCCCAGAATGCTGAAATTTGATTTCAAACAACCGGCTAGTCTTCAGAGGCTCACCATTCGCATTTAGGTAAGAAACCGAAGATTAGAGAGAAAATAAGAAGTAAATGATTAATGAAATTTGCATCCAGGTCGGTAGCAGTAGGAAATAAAGTGCAATGACATTTCAGTGGTCTCCACGGAAGGGCGATGTGTATTTATAGTAAACTAGCCGAGTACTTGACATTGCCCGCTTATATACTTATTCAGGTCTTCTATTAGTCCGTTTCTTTGTTCCCTCTCTCTCTTTCCACCTCCACCACCCTCCAGTCCCTGTCCATCTCCTCCTGCCTCTCTCTCTGTCCATCTCCTTCTTCCTCCTCTGCCTGTTAATTTGCTCCACTGTCCTGTCCATCTACTCCTTCCCCCTCTGTCATTTCTCCCACTCTCCTCTAAATCCATCTCCTCCTTTCGCTTTCTTTGTCAATCTCCTCCACCCCTCTTTTCATATCTTCTGCCCCCCTATCTCTGTTCATCTGATTCCCCTTTCTTTCTGGATCCATTACCTCCTATCCCCTCTCTCTGTCCACCTTCTCCTCCGATCCGTATCTTATCTTCTCCTTCCCCCTCGCTGTTTACCCATCTCCTCGTCCTCCCTTCTCTGTCCACAATATCACACTCACCCAAATAGGAGATTCTTACTCCTACTACTGTACTTTCCAGATTGTATCTAATACGTGTGACAGATTTGATTTAAATCTTTCCAGGGATTTAGGAAGAGCCTTTTACCAGTGGCTTTGCTCGCATACGGACATGTCAAACATATTTCACAGGAAAAAATCGCAACACCAAAAAGTAATTCATGAAGAGTAATGAAATTACGGTAATACATTTGTCTAGGTAACATATTTAAGTGATTAACATTGCAAGATCGCAGGTTAATGAGGGCACGAGATAAGGCATTGCAAATGTGAAATTCTGGTACATTAATAACCGGTGCAACCACCAGAAACCTGAATGCAAGCATGCAAACATGCAGACAGTGTTGTACAGATGCAGCACGTCAGTTTGTGGGATGGAGTTCCATGCCTGTAGCATTTGGTGAGTCAGTAAAGGGACGGTTAATGCTGTCAGCGCATGACACTGGAGTTGTCATCCGATAATATCCCAGATATGGTCGATTCGAGACCGATCTGGTAATCGAGCAGGTCAAGGCAATATGTCGACTTGTTGAGCTACAACAGCGGTATATGGGCAAGCGTTATCCTGCTGGGAAACACCGCCTGGAATACTGTTCTTGAACAGCAGCATGAAAGGAAGAATCACCAGACTGACGTATCGATTTACAGTCAGCGTGCGTGGCATAACCACATACATGGGATAACCATGAAAGTGCTCCTGCTGTGATGCGAAAACGCACCCCTCACCATAACTATAGGTGTAGCTGCAGTGTGTCTATCACGCAGATAGGTTGGTTGCAGGCCCTCTACTGACCTCCTTCTAGCCAACACACGGCCGTCACTGTCACCGAGGCTCTCGCTTGACACTCACTAATGAAGTAGCAAATGGTTGGTTGATTGGTTTGGGGAGGGAGACCAGACAGCGAGGTCATCGGTCTCATTGGATTAGGGAAGGACGGGGAAGGAAGTCGGCCGTGCCCTTTTAAAGGAACCATCCCGGCATTTCCCTGGAGCGATTTAGGGAAATCACGGAAAACCTAAATCAGGATGGCGGGACGCGGGATTGAACAGTCGTCCTCCCGAATGCGAGTCCAGTGTCTAACCACTGCGCCACCTCGCTCGGTAAGTAGCAAATGGCGGTGGTTTGGGGTCAGTGGGATGCACGCACTCTACAGGGCGTCTGGCTCCGAGCTGTCCTTGAGATAACCGCTTTGTAACAGTACGTAGTGTCACTGTAGTGCCAACTGCTGCAGTACGATGCGCCAGAGCCATACCCTGAACATGATGGTCTTCCCTCGCGGTAGTGGCACGTGGCCGTACGGAGTCCGGTCGTCTTGTGACCGTACATTCTCTTGACCACCGCTTCCAGCAACCTTATAGAGTGGCTACATTCCTGTCAAGTCTTTCTGCAACATCGTAGAAGGAACATCCAAGTAATTGTAGCCCTATTCCACGTCGGCGTTCAAACTCAGTGGGGTGCTGATAATGGCGTCTGACTCTTTAAAGGTATTTTTGACTGACGTCAACTCACCACTTCCAATCTCAAAGGAAACTAACGCTCACGACGGTTATAGAGCGTATTTAAAGCAAACCTGATTTGCGTCTTCACAGTGGTGCTACTAGCGGAATTCATGCGACTGGTGCGAAGTTTTAATACGTATAATTTCTGACATGGGGAAAAACGCCTACCAAGTTTACTTTATGTCGCGCAATTCCTTCTTGGTGTTGCGATTTCTTTTTCCTTCAATGTATTCAGCCGTATGTCTAGCAAATTTCACCCTGCAGTTTCATTTTCATGGAGCTCACTGTTTATGACGTGTTATGTACTGAACTAAGTGACGTACAGTGATATATTTTTGTAGGTACATTCAACGGCATAAGTGGATACTGTCTGCGAAATGTGTTGTGAATAGAATTAGTAGCAAAGAAGTAATAAATTAAAACGTCATACTTCATGTTGTAGTTTTACTGCTTGAACAGCGAAAATGTAGCAAGCGACAAACAGTTTTCCTTTCATCATTTTGTGGGGATCGTCAGCGAGAAAAAGGTTCGTAAAGATTTTAAATTATGTGTAAAGTTTGTTGGAAGTCCCCAAGTGCTCTCTTTCTCAAATACTGGATGACTAAACTACGCATATTCTCGCGTCGTGGGCTACACTGCTTTTCACTGCTTTTCATATAGGGGTGGTTCTTCCTCTCCCTCGTCTCCTGGGGTTCTTTGTAGATAGAAACGATATGTGTACCAAATTTGCTTGAAATCGGTCCAGTGGTTTAGGAGGAGATCTGGAACATACGCATGTACATACATGTATGCATACATACGTTCATACATACATATATTTCTATAATTTGTATGGATTTAGTCATCCACATAATGAGCAACAATCTGAGAATGTAGTGCAGTGAGACTGTGGTTAGCACCACTGAGTCCGTAATAGATGTTGTTGTTGTTGTGGTCTTCAGTCCTGAGACTGGTTTGATGCAGCTCTCCATGCTACTCTATCCTGTGTAAGTGGCGTGAATATAAGTAGCGTGAATAAAAGGACGGTAGGTGCAAGAAGCATGAAGCGCCCTTCGAATGTATCCTGATAGCTAAAAGAGCCACGCACACTTTGAATAAGAAAATGCTACTTGACACTGAAATCAATATAAAAGATAGGGTCGCCACCGACTCTAGCCACACGACAAGAAGAGGTAGCACTGAGTCGGAAAATTACTTAATTTATTAATAAGAAAAACTCACAAAAGAACATTCATTGTACAGTCATTGATAATGAATGGGATGTAGTTATTACGTAATATGATCCAGGCATTCTTCCCGTGAATCAAATATTGAGTAAAGTAAAGAGGTCGTGAACACCATGCGTAAGTGCAGCCTGCAGCAAGATTCGTGAAAACACGATCTATTCCAGAGCATTTGTTTCAGATAAAAAAAGGGACACTAATCACTACACCTGTGCACATGGAAACGCTATAGGTGGGCCAACAAGGAAAACTATAAGGTAAATGGCGAAGGTAACGGCGACGTAACATCGGTACACAAGATAAGATTGAAGGCAAAATTATTTATTCCTTAAAACATTGATGTAGTGCATCTATAGACTGCTGTTGCATGCTAACTATGTGTCACATGAGACAAAGAAAATTCACAAATACACAAAAATTACCAAGATCCGGAAAAGATTAGAAGCATACATACACAGATGTAGTAGGCACATAAACATTCACACTGAACCGAGGGCACTTCAACATATGCAACTCCCTTGTGCTGCGTTCCTCTCACGGATCAAAGTCAAGACTGCATTGGGAATCAAACTGAAAGTCTACAAAAGCCTTGCATTCCCTGCTGCAGCCCAGCAAGTAAATCTTTATAAGACGAAATTCGAGACCGAAAGCTAAAAGCTCCCCTCTCTATGTGAAAACGCGCCACGCGGTCAGTCCAACTCACCCTTCTTCGACTGGAGCACAGCTGTGTCCGCTTCCCGTACCGACGGCAGACTGCCTCCCGCTTCTCCAGCCTCTTCCACGCTCCGCGTGGACCGGAAAACCCCAGGATGCCATTTCCGCCACCAACCTAACGCAGGTGGATTTCTCCCAAGTAGCGGAAACCTCTTTGCCGACTTGACCACTACGAGAGTTGGCAATGAAAGGTGGCTACAGGACCCTTTCATCACCCCAAACGTCCCGGAGAAGACTGTGCCGCGAATTTTCTCGCCATGCTAGGAGATTCGCCAACAGTCTTCGAAACAAACATACCCTAACGAGTAACAATTGCAACAGTAAACAGCAGCACAAAGGAGTTGATTAATCTCTTATATCCAAGTGAGCTTTATCTGACCTTAGTCAATAATTGTGACCTCATGCGGTCCGCAAAGCAAACAGAACAAATTAAATTAAGCGTGATATACTACGCTAACATCATGTCATCTGACCTATTACGACCACAACCATGAGATATTATTTTAAAATTGCCTTAACCAACTATCAAAAGTTAACATAGAGACATAGGTGAACAGGTACATAATATATATAAATATATAAACAAATACACAAAAATTACCAAGATCCGGAAAAGATTAGAAGCATACATACACAGATGTAGTAGGCACATAAACATTCACACTGAACCGAGGGCACTTCAACATATGCAACTCCCTTGTGCTGCGTTCCTCTCACGGATCAAAGTCAAGACTGCATTGGGAATCAAACTGAAAGTCTACAAAAGCCTTGCATTCCCTGCTGCAGCCCAGCAAGTAAATCTTTATAAGACGAAATTCGAGACCGAAAGCTAAAAGCTCCCCTCTCTATGTGAAAACGCGCCACGCGGTCAGTCCAACTCACCCTTCTTCGACTGGAGCACAGCTGTGTCCGCTTCCCGTACCGACGGCAGACTGCCTCCCGCTTCTCCAGCCTCTTCCACGCTCCGCGTGGACCGGAAAACCCCAGGATGCCATTTCCGCCACCAACCTAACGCAGGTGGATTTCTCCCAAGTAGCGGAAACCTCTTTGCCGACTTGACCACTACGAGAGTTGGCAATGAAAGGTGGCTACAGGACCCTTTCACCTGTGCAAGCTTCTTCATCTCCCAGTATCTACTGCAACCTACATCCTTCTGAATCTGCTTAGTGTATTCATCTCTTGGTCTCCCTCTACGATTTTTACCCTCCACACTGCCCTCCAATGCTAAATTTGTGATCCCTTGATGCCTCAAAACATGTCAACCGATCCCTTCTTCTGGTCAAGTTGAGCCACAAACTTCTCTTCTCCCCAATCCTATTCAATACCTCCTCATTAGTTACGTGATCTACCCACCTTATCTTCAGCATTCTTCTGTAGCACCACATTTCGAAAGCTTCTATTCTCTTCTTGTCCAAACTAGTTATCGTCCATGTTTCACTTCCATACATGGCTACACTCCATACAAATACTTTCAGAAACGACTTCCTGACACTTAAATCTATACTCGATGTTAACAAATTCCTCTTCTTGTGAAACGCTTTCCTTGCCATTGCCAGTCTACATTTTATATCCTCTCTACTTGGACCATCATCGGTTATTTTACTCCTTAAATAGCAAAACTCCTTTACTACTTTAAGTGTCTCATTTCCTAATCTAATTCCCTCAGCATCACCCGACTTAATTTGACTACATTCCATTATCCTCGTTTTGCTTTTGTTGTTGTTCATCTTATATCCTCCTTTCAAGACACTGTCCATTCCGTTCAACTGCTCTTCCAAGTACTTTGATGTCTCTGACAGAATTACAATGTCATCGGCGAACCTCAAAGTTTTTACTTCTTCTCCAAGAATTTTAATACCTACTCCGAATTTTTCTTTTGTTTCCTTTACTGCTTGCTCAATATACAGATTGAATAACATCGGGGAGAGGCTACAACCCTGTCTTACTCCTTTCCAAACCACTGCTTCCCTTTCATGCCCCTCGACTCTTATAACTGCCATCTGGTTTCTGTACAAACTGTAAATAGCCTTTCGCTCCCTGTATTTTACCCCTGCCACCTTCAGAATTTGAAAGAGAGTATTCCAGTTAACATTGTCAAAAGCTTTCTCTAAGTCTACAAATGCTAGAAACGTAGGTTTGCCTTTTCTTAATCTTTCTTCTAAGATAAGTCGTAAGGTCAGTATTGCCTCACGTGTTCCAACATTTCTACGGAATCCAAACTGATCTTCCCCGAGGTCGGCTTCTACCAGTTTTTCCATTCGTCTGTAAAGAATTCGCGTTAGTATTTTGCAGCTGTGACTTATTAAACTGATAGTTCGGTAATTTTCACATCTGTCAACACCTGCTTTCTTTGGGATTGGAATTATTATATTCTTCTTGAAGTCTGAGGGTATTTCGGCTGTCTCATACATCGTGCTCACCAGATTGTAGAGTTTTGTCATGACTGGCTCTCCCGAGGCCATTAGTAGTTCAAATGGAATGTTGTCTACTCCCGGGGCCTTGTTTCGACTCAGGTCTTTCAGTGCTCTGTCAAACTCTTCACGCAGTATCTTATCTCCCATTTCGTCTTCATCTACATCCTCTTCCATTTCCATAATATTGTCCTCAAGTACATCGCCCTTGTATAAACCCTCTATATACTCCTTCCACCTTTCTACCTTCCCTTCTTTGCTTAGAACTGGGTTGCTATCTGAGCTCTTGATATTCATACAAGTGGTTCTCTTCTCTCCAATGGTCTCTTTAATTTTCCTGTAGGCAG
Organism: Schistocerca cancellata; assembly: GCF_023864275.1. Classification (NCBI taxonomy): domain Eukaryota; kingdom Metazoa; phylum Arthropoda; class Insecta; order Orthoptera; family Acrididae; genus Schistocerca; species Schistocerca cancellata. The sequence goes on from NC_064626.1 coordinate 827,424,653, forward strand.
TATCTATCTTACCCCTAGTGAGACAAGCCTCTACATCCTTACATTTGTCCTCTAGCCATCCCTGCTTAGCCATTTTGCACTTCCTGTCGATATCATTTTTGAGACGTCTGTATTCCTTTTTGCCTGCTTCATTTACTGCATTTTTGTATTTTCTCCTTTCATCAATTAAATTCAATATTTCTTCTGTTACCCAAGGATTTCTATTAGCCCTCGTCTTTTTACCTACTTGATCCTCTGCTGCCTTCACTACTTCATCCCTCAGAGCTACCCATTCTTCTTCTACGGTATTTCTTTCCCCCATTCCTGTCAATTATTCCCTTATGCTCTCCCTGAAACTCTCTACAACCTCTGGTTCTTTCAGTTTATCCAGGTCCCATCTCCTTAAATTCCCACCTTTTTGCAGTTTCTTCAGTTTCAATCTGCAGTTCATAACCAATAGATTGTGGTCAGAATCCACACCTGCCCCAGGAAATGTCTTACAATTTAAAACCTGGTTCCTAAATCTCTGTCTTACCATTATATAATCTATCTGATACCTACTAGTATCTCCAGGATTCTTCCAGGTATACAACCTTCTTTTATGATTCTTGAACCAAGTGTTGGCTATGATTAAGTTATGCTCTGTGCAAAATTCTACAAGGCGGCTTCCTCTTTCATTCCTTCCCCCCAATCCATATTCACCTACTATGTTTCCTTCTCTCCCTTTTCCTACTGACGAATTCCAGTCACCCATGACTATTAAATTTTCGTCTCCTTTCACTACCTGAATGATTTCTTTTATCTCGTCATACATTTCATCTATTTCTTCATCATCTGCAGAGATAGTTGGCATATAAACTTGTACTACTGTAGTAGGCATGGGCTTTGTGTCTATCTTGGCCGCAATAATGCGTTCACTATGCTGTTTGTAGTAGCTAACCCGCACTCCTATTTTTTTATTCATTATTAAACCTACTCCTGCATTACCCCTATTTGATTTTGTATTTATAACCCTGTAATCACCTGACCAAAAGTCTTGTTCCTCCTGCCAACGAACTTCACTAATTCCCACTATATCTAACTTTAACCTATCCATTTCCCTTTTTAAATTTTCTAACCTACCTGCCCGATTAAGGGATCTGACATTCCACGCTCCGATCCGTAGAACGCCAGTTTTCTTTCTCCTGATAACGACGTCCTCCTGAGTAGTCCCCGCCCGGAGATCCGAATGGGGGACTATTTTACCTCCGGAATATTTTACCCAAGAGGACGCCATCATCATTTAATCATACAGTAGAGCTGCATGTCCTCGGGAAAAATTACGGCTGTAGTTTCCCCTTGCTTTCAGCCGTTCGCAGTACCAGCACAGCAAGGCCGTTTTGGTTAATGTTACAAGGCCAGATCAGTCAATCATCCAGACTGTTGCCCCTGCAACTACTAAAAAGGCTGCAGCCCCTCTTCAGGAACCACATGTTTGTCTGGCCTCTCAACAGATACCCCTTCGTTGTGGTTGCCATCTGTATCGCTGAGGCACGCAAGCCTCTCCACCAGCGGCAAGGTCCATGGTGCATGGGGGCCGTAATAGATATCGTATACAAATCCGATTGAGTGCAGTTAGGCTGTGACCGACACCAAGTTGGGTGAGTGCCAGAGAGTCGTGAGCAAGTGAAATAATACAGCAACTTGCCAACCAATTCACAGCTATAATGAAAAACCAATAGAAGGGTCGTTGTATATCTGCTGACGGCATGTTACTACTGGGTTCGCGCAAACAGACGAACTTCTTACATCATGCTTCATAGAGCATAATGGGCCATTTACTGCCCCCATCTAAGTCACTTAACTGGATTTCCACATGCAGTGTCGCCGGGAACTACCACTTCGAGACGCTACGGCGAGAATTCCAATGGTACAGTACCCAGCGGGGTGGGAACTGAAGCTACTGCGCTGAAAACTATGGCAGTGAGTTATGCAAGGAATCAAGAGGAACAGAAATCACTAACTCTAGCTCGGAAGTGGATAAATGTAACAACAACCTACGTGACACCAAATACGCAGAATGCGAAGATACGTTGTTCCACTGAGCAGTCGTACTTTCTGAATATTAACAAAAGTAGAAATACACTCATTATTGCTGCCACTGAGTAGTCCGTAATACATCAAGCTGGTGTTTAGATTTCTGTGTCCCATTGACAGGAGCTTAAACATAATGTTTTTCTTTGCTTTCAAGTAAATTCACGCTTAACTCCACTTTTCTTACCTTTTGTACTTGTGACCGGATTATGCTGTCAATACCAGAATTTGAAAATGCTACCAGAAGAAACGATAGGTTCTTATTAACTATAGTAATTTAATTTTGTCCATTTTTGAAACGTACTGTGCCATTGTGAAGCGTCAAACAAACCTCCAGTTATTAATTAATGAATTATGTTGGTAACCTAAAATGTAATTTACATACAAACAGATCGGTTTGTATATAGGATGCTTCACAACTATTAGCAAAAGGTGGCACGTGTGAGAGTATAAGATAATACATTTTAAACGGAAAAACGTTCCGGTCGATCAACGAGCTGTTTGCGAGATAACTGCTAATGTATGGTACCAACCCACTCCCTCTCCCACAGACTTCGATATAGTATACAGGGTGTTACAAAAAGGTGCGGCCAAACTTTCAGGAAACATTCCTCACACACAAATAAAGAAAAGATGTTATGTGGACATGTGTCCGGAAACGCTTAATTTCCATGTTAGAGCTCATTTTAGTTTCGTCAGTATGTACTGTACTTCCTCGATTCACCGCCAGTTGACCCAATTGAACGAAGGTAATGTTGACTTCGGTGCTTGTGTTGACATGCGACTCATTGCTCTACAGTACTGGCATCAAGCACATCAGTACGTAGCATCAACGGGTTAGTGTTCATCACGAACTTGGTTTTGCAGTCAGTGCAATGTTTACAAATGCGGAGTTGGCAGATGCCCATTTGATGTATGGATTAGCACGGGTCAATAGCCGTGGCGCGGTACGTTTGTATCGAGACAGATTTCCAGAACGAAGGTGTCCCGACAGGAAGACGTTAGAAGCAATTGATCGGCGTCTTAGGGAGCACGGAACATTCCAGCCTATGACTCGCGACTGGGGAAGACCTAGAACGACGAGGACACCTGCAATGGACGAGGCAATTCTTCGTGCAGTTGACGACAACCCTAATGTCAGCGTCAGAGAAGTTGCTGCTGTACAAGGTAACGTTGACCACGTCACTGTATGGAGAGTGCTACGGGAGAACCAGTTGTTTCCGTACCATGTACAGCGTGTGCAGGCACTATAAGCAGCTGATTGGGCTCCACGGGTACACTTCTGCGAATGGTTCATCCAACAATGTGTCAATCCTCATTTCAGTGCAAATGTTCTCTTTACGGATGAGGCTTCATTCCAACGTGATCAAATTGTAAATTTTCACAATCAACATGTGTGGGCTGACGAGAATCCGCACGCAATTGTGCAATCACGTCATCAACACAGATTTTCTGTGAACGTTTGGGCAGGCATTGTTGGTGATGTCTTGATTGGGCCCCATGTTCTTCCACCTACGCTCAATGGAGCACGTTATCATGGTTTCATACGGGATACTCTACCTGTGCTGCTAGAATACGTGCCTTTACAAGTACGATACAACATGTGGTTCATACACGATGGAGCTCCTGCACATTTCAGTCGAAGTGTTCGTACGCTTCTCAACAACAGATTCGGTGACCGATGGATTGGTTGAGGCGGACCAATTCCGTGGCCTCCACGCTCTCCTGACCTCAACCCTCTTGACTTTCATTTATGAGGGCATTTGAAAGCTCTTGTCTACGCAACCCCGGTACAAAATGTAGAGACTCCTCGTGCTCGTATTGTGGACGGCTGTGATACAATACGCCACTCTCCAGGGCTGCATCAGCTCATCAGGGATTCCATGCGACGGAGGGTGGATGCACGTATCCTCGCTACCGGAGGGCATTTTGAACATTTCCTGTAACAAAGTGTTAGAAGTCACGCTGGTACGTTCTGTTGCTGTGTGTTTCCATTCCACGATTAATGTGATTTGAAGAGAAGTAATAAAATGAGCTCTAACATGGAAAGTAAGCGTTTCCGGACACATGTCCACATAACATATTTTCTTTCTTTGTGTGTGAGGAATGTTTCCTGAAAGTTTGGCCGTACCTTTTTGTAACACCCTGTAGTTAGTTCAAATGTATTTTAAATTATGGTAGCATAACATGATAATTCGGTGCAGGAGGCGGTGTAGAAATTTGCACTGTAGTCTTCTTGTGAAAACCAGTTTATTTCTCAAGATTGCTATGCGCATTGAGCTGTTGTGTATTCCCTACCACAATTTTTATTTGGCTGTAAGACTATAACCTCGGCATATTTTCTTTTTATAGATCTGCAGATGGCAATACATATTGCCGAAACTAGTAATCCAGTAACTGTGTTAACAAATAAATTGGTTTTGACAGGAAGACTATAGAGCAGGATTTTAAATGTATTGTTTTGAATTAATTCCCAGTTTAATTGGGCTGACCAATAAAACTGGAAGACCACGGAGACGGCATGCAAGAAACGTCCAATTGGCAAGATGTATACGACATGATTGGATCTGCAAACCATCAGCATCTCAATACAACTGCACGGCATCTACATTCTGTAATTACTTAAATATTACGCAGCGGTTCTCTCATTCAGAAATAACGTTTGAAAGTTGCTTGCTTGTGAGAAGATCGTTTTACGTTTCGTGTGAGAAGGAGAGACATCCATTACCACGTTTCGGAATATAACAATGGCAGGATCGTGGCCCGTCTCGAATGCTATTCATCGATCCGCGATACTGGTGCTCGTGTTGGTCGGTATCCCACGGCTGTAATGCGAATACGGAATCTACAGGAGCGCCATATTCAACGTCATGCAGGACTCAACGCGACTAGCGCTCGAGAGGACAGACACATTGTCCACTCGGCCATGCAGGAACATATTACCATGCCAGATACCTCGAGTCAGGAAAGTAATTAGACCTTTTTTATTACGCATTGAAATAAATTATGCAAATAAAAAAACGTACATTTTTGTTACTGTTTCATAGAACAATTGCCTAACCTTCGAGGGTGTACTGAAAAGCGGCGTCTCAGAATTTTTCATGTGCAAAATCTTGAAGCTTTTTACATAATGAAACCTTATTTACATTATACATCTTTATCCCTCATCACTACATACTTGCAGTCCTCTGCCGCTAGGGGGCTCCGAATTGTGACGTGTAACATGGCGATGTGTAACGTAACTACATCGGTGCGTGAGAAACTACGTGCTGTAATCGAGTTTCGAATTCGAAGAATTCGTCCACACATGAGCACTCTCTCCTTCAGCATGACAGTGCCAGACCATGCACGAGCGCTGCGACTCTCCAACAACATGACACTTCGGATTCACTGTCATCGATCATCCCACATACGGTCTCGACTTTGCTGCAACTGATTTTCATCGGTTTCTAAAGCTTAAAGAACACATTCGAGCGCTTCACTTTGATTATGATGAAGCGGTGCAAGCAAAGATCAGTTTGTGGCTCCGTCAACGAAGTCAGATATTCTACAGTGACGGTATCGACCAACTGGGCTGTTACTAATTTTTCTGATCCGCCTACTTCATTTTAACACAACAAAACGTTAGGCGGGAAAACGTATCTTAAATAGGTCAACTTCTATTGTTTAAAAAGAAGAAAGGTATACAAATATAAAGACCTCTGTATTACAGCAGTTATATTGTAAACAGTAATACCAATGTAATGTGATACACGCTGAATTCCTGAGATGAACTTTCTTTGGAATTAGCTTCTGTTAAGTGCTTCTTATTATAATTTCACCTTACGGCGGTATCATTTTGTTGTGTAGGTACTTAAAGATGTAAACTGCGCACGCCAAATATGTAGCTTGATCCGCCTGTGCTCTATTTTTATGGGGATAATGGAAAAGTTCCACTCTCGCGTCGCTAACGGATTCTCGAAGCGTCACTGTTACTGTCACTGTCACTATTGTCATTTTATAAAATTATCTCCGCCACTGAATTTTCCAAAAGAGCTTCATTCTGCCATGCTCTTTGGATGATGCTCTCCGTATGTTTGAGTGCTACCACTGCAGAGAGGATAAATTTATTATTATTCCTGGAAACGTAACCTTTCATTTGGGCCCATATTAGCTCTGTTGGGTTCAAATGGCAGTGGTAAGGTGGTAGCCTCACGACTGTATGCCCACAGTTTTTTCACAATTCGTCGATTTCGTGTAGGGGCAGCAATGGCTTATGGAGATGTTTCTTCCTTGAGCTCCACCTATCTAAGGTCGTCACTTACATCGACGTTATGACCCTGAAGCCATTCAATCATCTCCTCTTTTCGGTTTGCCATGGTATGTGCCTTGTCAACAACACCTGAATGGTAAGGATCATTATCTGGAACAATCGTTCATTGTTTTGCAAGATTTGGAGTTAGTGAATCTTCGAACCACTTTGTTAGTGAAATGTGGTTCACTTCTTCGTGACAGTCTCCTGCCGTGTGGGGTAGCCGTGCGGTCTGAGGCGCCTTGTCACGGATCGCGCGGCTTCCTCCATCGGAAGTTTGAGTCCTCCCTCGGGCATGGATGTATATGTTTTCCTTAGCTTAAGTTAGTTTAAGTTAGTTAGTGTGTAAGACTAGGGACCGATGACCTCAGCAGTTTGGTCCCATAGAACCTTACCACAAATTTCCAATCTCTTGTTTTCTTTGATTTAAAAAGCAGGAGACTGTTTGGGACAATAGCATACGAGGTACTTGCCATTGTGCCTTCAGTTGTGTGGTCTGCCCAGACCTGTTCGAGAATGTGACCAGAATTGACCCACACTTTGTCAAGCCACACCACTTCGTCTATATTTATGCTACGAATGCCCCTTGAAAATCGACATCCTCATGTAACTATATCCTCCCTCTCAATCAACAGCTTATGGGCACAAAAATGTCCATAGTGAAAGCCAAGGGTGTGTAAAACTGTGGACAAGGATGTGAGACAGCCTTTTAAAAAGTCCTGATTCTTTAAGTGTGACCAGTAACTTCCTCAGTGTCGGATTTTCCTTCCTGTAATAATAATCATAAACATGACGCCGGATCGCATCCTCTGCAAAAGAATCGATATTAGTAATCCGCTTATCGATACGACGTTTTTTCCTAGAGGTTATATGTTTCGATGGTTCATCAGCTTCCTTTTCTTTGTCGAACTTTTTCTTCCCAAACTTCACAACAGTATTTTTTTGTTTTGTTTTACATTCAAAGCTGTAGCATTTCTGTTGGTCACTTAGGTAACGGAGAGTAGTGGGCCGCCATTAAGCTTTCCATTCTCAAAGTAGGCACGTAACGCGCAAACCATTTCACTTGACTGCCCTCGTATAGCCAAGAGAACAACGTCGAACTTTTCCGCTTATAAATTTCGACGAACTTCCCGCTGACATCGTTCAGTGCCACATTACGAATAACGTATGCAACTAATAACGTATACAACTAATAACGTATACAACGAATAACGTATACCACGAATAACGGAAACAACGAATAACAGTAACAACAAATAAAAGAATAACTCCTACAACCGTAAAAACGAATACACAGAAAGTCACAGAGCACAACGATCACCCAAGAGAGCAAGCTTCCTGTAACTGAGCCCACTGAAAGCAGGAAGTGTTGTGGTGTGGGGTAAGGGTTTGGCAACTTCGGGGATTTGGTGCAGCTGCAGGTAGCGTTGCATTGGCGGAAAGTGGTCCGGGCCTGCCGCATGGGTTTCCACGCTATCACTTCCGTCCTTGCTGTCAGTCCTACAGTAATTTGGACAGACTGTAATGTACATGTTCTTTGAATATAAAGGTCCTATCTCTAGTCGTTCAAGATGTTGTATTTTTTCTTAACATGAGCATAATTACAGTGACTTGAGTTGAAACTGATCTTGACGTTGCAGAGCTATACTGGAAGATACCCCCGCGCGTGCATCGACAGGACATGTGGGAAGTAACTAAATAATAGTAATGGTAAGATATTCATCAGCAAAAGTGTCGTATTAGTCTCCCATTCGGATCTCCAGGAGGGGACTTCCCAGGGGAGCTAACGGTGAGAAAAAGATAGATTAGCATGCGGAACGGTAACATTCTACGAGGCAGACGGATATAGGGTAGTATTACCGGCAGCAGAAAATGGCATAACTGTAGCAGTAGCATTCGTTGTCAACAGAAAGGTAGGACAAACAATGAGCTCCTGTGAACAGTTCAGTGTAACTGAAAGTAAACCAAAGACAATAGCATTATTTCAGGTATTCTGGTATACATCGCAAGTGATGAAGAGATAGAGAAAGTATATGAGTATACTGAACAAGTAAATCAGTACGTAATAGGAGGTGAAAATACAGGGTGAGTCACCTAATGTTACCGCTGGATATGTTTCGTAAACCACATCAAATACTGACGAACCGATTCCACAGACCGAACGTGAGGAGAGGGGCTAGTGTAATTGTTTAATACAAACCATACAAAAATGCACGGAAGTATGTTTTTTAACACAAACCTACGTTTTTTTTAAATGGAACCCCGGTAGTTTTGTTAGCACATCTGAACGTATAAACAAATACGTAATCAGTGCCGTTTGTTGCATTGTAAAATTTTAATTACATCCGGAGATATTGTAACCTAAAGTGACGCTTGAGTACCACTCCTCCGCTGTTCGATCGTGTGTATCGGAGAGCACGGCAACATACATCGCGTTTCTGCAGAATGATCTGCCAACGTTGCTCGAAAATGTCCCACTGGAAACGCGTTGACGTATGTGGTATCAGCATGATGGTGCACCTGGACATTCCGCAATTAACACTAGGCTGACCCCTGACAAGATGTTCGACGGGCGTTTCATAGGACGTGAAGGACGCATAAATTGGCCAGCCCGTTCTCCTGATCTTACACCTCTGGACTTCTTTCTGTGGGGTACGTTAAAGGAGAATCTGTACCGTGATGTGCCTACAACCCCAGAGGATATGAAACAACGTATTGTGGCAGCCTGCGGCGACATTACACCAGATGTACTGCGGCGTGTACGACATTAATTACGCCAGAGATTGCAATTGTGTGCAGCACATTGAACATCTATTGGCCTGACATGTCGGGACACACTCTATTCCACTCCGTAATTGAAAACGGAAACCACGTGTGTACGTGTACCTCACCCCTCATGGTAATGTACACGTGCGTCAGTGAAAAAGACCAATAAAAAGGTGTTAGCATGTGGACGTAATGTGCTGTTCCAGTCTCTTCTGTACCTAAGGTCCATCACCGTTCCCTTTGGATCCCTACGTAATTCGGTGCTCTCCGATACACACGATCGAACAGCGGAGGAGTGGTACTCAAGCGTCAACTTTAGGTTACAATATCTCCGGATGTAATTAACATTTTACAATGCAACAAACCGCACTGATTACGTATTTGTTTATATGTTCAGATGTGCCAACAAAACTAAAGGGGTTCCATTTAAAAAAACGTAGGTTTGCGTTAAAAACATACTTCCGTGCATTTTTGTATGGTTTGTATTAAACAATTACACTAGCCCCTCTCCTCACGTTCGGTCTGTGGAATCGGTTCGTCAGTATTTGATGTGGTTTACGAAATATATCCAGCGGTAACGTTAGGTGACTCACCCTGTATAGTAGTCATGGATGACTCGAATGCTGTTTTAGGCGAAAGAATGGATGAAAGTGTTACGGGAGAATAAAGACTTTGTAGTAAGAATGTGAGAGGAGAAAAACTAATTGAATCCTAAAATAAATTTCAGTTATTACTAACGAATAAAATGATCAGTAATCACAAGAGGTGTTCTTGAGAAAATCCCAGAGAGGTGGGTATATCCCCCAGTAGGATTACATTGTAGTCTGACAGAAATTTCGAAATCAAATCTGGACTGTCAGTAGAACCCAGGGACACATACAGACTGAGATCACTATTTAATAACGAATGAGAGTAGACTGAAGTGTAAGAGAATCGCCCAGAAAAATCAGTGCGTAAAGATGCTGAAGTACTCAGGAATGATGAGACGCATTTGAAGTACTCGAAGCCGGTAACTATAGCGATAACGAATACCACAGGAGACGCTTCAGGTGATGAGGAATGGACATTTCTAAAAAGAACAGTCACCTGAGTTGGGCATACAACCTTGGGCACGAGGAAGGTAACTGCGAAGAAACCTTGGGTAAAAGAAGACACTTCAGTTGATAGACGAAAGAAGGAAGTACAAAAATGTTCAGGGAAACACAGGAATACAGCGATATAAATCACTTACAAATTAAACAAATAAGTGCACGACAGCCCAGGCGAAATCGCAGCAGCAAAGCTATGAAGAAATTGAAAAAGAAATGGTTGTTGGAAGAACTGACTAGAATAAGGAAAAGTCAAAAGAACACTCGGTGAAATTAAAAGCAAGGACGTCAACATTAAGAATGTTATGGAAATTCCAGTATTAAATACAGAGAGATGTGCGAATAGCCGGAAGAAGTACATTGAAGGACTCTACGCGATGAAAACTTGTCTGATGACGGGACAATGAACTGGGATTCGATACGGAAGACATAGGGGGTCCAGTATTAGAGTCGGAATGTAAAAATTTTTGGAAGGCCTGGGATCACATAAAATAGAAGAGACAAGTAACATTCCTTGCGAATTTCTAAAATCAGTGGGGAATGTGGCAACGAAACGAGTATTCAAGTTGATGTATAGAATCTATGAGACTAGATGCCGACCATTTGACTTTCAGAAAAATACCGTTCACACATTCCAAAGATAGCAAGATCAGATAAATGCGAGAAGTATTGCATACTCAGCTTAAGAGCTCATGCTTCTAAGTTGCTGATAACGTTAATATACAGAAGAATGGCGTAGAAAATGTACGAGTTACTAAATGACGATCAGTTTGGCTTTAGGAAAAGTAAAGGCACCAGAGTGACAGTTTGCGAGGTGCCGGGGCTAGCAGTGTTTTTAACACTCAATTCTTAGAGAATTTACATATGTACATGATGCTCTAAGCCCCCCCTTTTCTAACTCCAACTTTTCCTGTTGCACAAGGATAAAAAAAATACGCGAACTGACTCTAATCAACCCTGCCAGTGGAGTAGAAGAGAGTTTGGCACCTGCAATAATTTAATTTGTTAAATAAGTTAATTAAACGAAGGTTTCATTAACATAGTGAGGAATGATGGGGTTGCTCTATCTATTAACAGAATGAAAGTTCTGTCCAAAATAACAATATGATTTATTAAGACTAAACACAAAATAATAAACAACAACACATGAAACATTAACAATATATCAAATTGGCTCTAATTGGATACTTAAGCAAACGCTGTGAAATTGAAGTTGTCCCTAAACTAGATTGTGAGGATTATGACGAAGTGGTATGTGCAGCCAATTCCTAGCAACTCAATTCTTAGAGAAAACACATAGCCAACCCACCATTAATTGCTGCTACCCAAGACAGAACAAAGTTAGGACAAAAAAAGACGAACAGGCGCACTCTGCTGAGCTCTGATTGTCACCTAGGAAAATCCCTATCTGCCGGTGCTGCGGACATACATTACCAAACCGACTTCTTGACTCCCAGAACACGATCTGCCGTACCGGAGCCGTTGGCTGGTTGCTTCGACGTCCTCGACCGAAAGGCGAGAGACGACTACTCACAAGAGCACCCGTACAAAAACCGAACACAGAACATTCCCGCCCCCACGACAGTGGCCGTGGTTAAACGTTCCAATCAGCAACTCGAAAACCGGCGGAAATTCCACTCCATTGCCGGAACGCTACCATTCCACCAATGGAGATTCTTGGCGCCAATTTCTGCGCCGATCTTGCTACGTCACGGAGCTATGCCCTGAGCAAGCCAATCACAGTTACTATTTTGCAGAAAGTGCGGGAATTTTCCCGCCACAGCTGCCTGGGTACACAAGTCATTCCCACGCCTCGCTGGTAGCCCGCCAGAAAGTGTTTTCGCTAAGTTTCTGCGAAGTAACGGAACCTCTAGCCCAGCCACTACTTCAAGCTCTGCGGGCGTGCCTCTTGACAATGTCGGTGTCTGCAAAGCATTCACTCGACTTCCTCACACCCGTCGGCTTAAAGCTTTCCAGATCAGCAGAGCCCGCCTGTCACCGGACCACCCGGGTGACGAGAGACGCTGCGTGGGAAGTCCGCGCGTGAAGGAATAGCAACTTTCCACCGCATGCAATTATAGAGGAGAATCGTAAGATAGAAATATGAGAGGGGGCTCATGCCACCTCTCATAGCCCCTACGCCATTTTAGATTGTAATTGGTGAGCGGTTGGCTCACTTAGGAGCAAGGTAGTGAGTCAATCGCCCAAGAACAATCTCGCAAACTGGCTGCACATGCCGCACTCTATAAAGAAAATAACTGCAACTGAAAAATGCAGCTCATAGAGGGAGGATTATTTATGATGTAGCCAACTTCACCTTCTTAATATGGAACACTAACACTCACATCACACATCCATACCCAGGGAGCCCCTTCCAAACACCGATTCGCACAGACATTCACTCTCTAAATATGGCCCGGGCATGTGAGCCAAATATGGAGCAATTTATTCTTTACAATCAGAGTTGGAGTGCTCCGCAATTAAATGCCCAAGATGTTACAACAATTTTAATCCTTAAACTAACCTGAACTCACTCACACATGATACTATTTAAGTTAACAATCTCTTTGTGAGCTTTCAGAATCTAATTACGACCTCCGATTCATTCTGTCTCCCTGCAGCAAGAATAACCTTTACAAAATGTTCCCTGAACTGATGGTCCATTCACAATGACAGAGGTGGTATCTGCTTCAGTTTATGGGGACTTCAGGCACACTGTTTCCATACACTCAACAATAAATACAAGATAAAAAAAATGGTGTGGAGAACAATACAGTAATTTGTAATGAGAATTACAGTGTAAAACAAACACATACAAGGTATCACATACATTACAAAAACAACACTAGAGAAAGAAATTAAAAAAAAAAACAAGGTTCATGGGACATTAAGTTGTGCGTGCACATTGCACACTGTTCACGACCGTGCTGAGAATGTGGCACTAAATCACATTGTTAGAAATGTTCGAAGCACTTCACAAATTCATTAGTTTCTCTGAGGGGGTTGGTATGTTGAGTCACATGCATTGATGCACGTGGTTCCATGTCTTGAGCATTGGAGGGCGGCTTTTGGGATGGGGCCACAGTACTGACATCACATAGGGCTAAACGTCGGGTGTTGTTGCTACGTTGTTGCACCAGCAATAGGGAGTGCTGGAGCGTCTGCAGTACGCTGTTGAGATTGTAGTCAGACCCACGCATATGATCACGGCAGTACGGTAGGAAGACACAGTGATAGGCCCTCCTCACGTCGATTAATTGTCTCTGATGTCTACTTGTTGGGATACATCACTAGTCTAGGTCTCTTCTCTCGCTGGGCAGTACTTTACGTTTCCCAATATTGCAGTTCGACGAGGGATGATGGCACGTGGAGTGACTCCACAAGTGTGTGAGGTCATCCATACAGGATCGAACTAGGAGCGACGATTGCTAAAAACTGCTCTCTAATAGAGAGGAGAAGTTAGAAATGAGACCATACATTTGTTAGTGTGGCACGATACTGCTTTGTGTAAGCAGATCGGCCAATGCTAGTGAGTTGTAAAAACCCAAACAGGTGAGTATATAGCGTCCCTTTCTGTCCTGAGGCACATGAGACGCCAGTTATGACACCATATGTGATCTTCTTCGTGTACGCACGACTACGTGGTCTGCCGCAGGGAATCCCTCCAAACGGCTGCCTCGTGTGGGTCGCATGTCAGTGTCAACGGCCAGCCTCACTTTCGCTTGTGGCCCGGCGAGGATCCTCCCTAATCCCTCAGGTACACGGCCCGGTGACTGTCAGCTTGTAGGACCGGACGCCCTCGCGCCCCTCACGTCAGGTAGCGCGTCGACGCTCTCCTCCTGCAGGTAGCCGATGACCTCCGGCTGGCCTCTGCGTTGCCACTATCCCAGTCCTCTGCACAATTCTTACAAAAATCATATGCCTAACTTTTCCCCATGACCTTCTATGTTATAATAAATTTACATACCAATACATTGATGGTCTGTCATTTCAGACACTGTAATTTTAATTTTATAGTTATTTATCTGTAGCTATCATAACAAAAAATGGAAATAATTTATCTTGATATTTGTGTAGAGACCGATCTCAGTATTGTACATGGTGTGTGATAACTGATGCTATGTAATGGATGAACAACTAAATGTGCGGGCCCACACTAATATTACTATTAATTATATAGATCGACAGTAGACATGCTCAAGAATTAACTACCATTTGCCAACGATCTACATTCTATGTCTTTTAATTAAATTATGTTGTTATTCAGGTCTAAGTTTTACTGTGCTATAAAGAATATGCAACTATACTACTTTCGCTCGCCGGTCGTCCCTCCATCTCGGGTCTGTGATTTGATGACCTGAAAAATAGCATCCCAACAGGCGCGCGCCACACTTGTGGTAGAAAACCCCCACAATATTAATCTAGTTATTGTTAAATCCTACAGTTTAACTTATCCTAGTATAACTTACTTTCCCTTTTATTTATTTATTTATTTATTTATTTATTTATTTATTTTATTTATTTATTTTTGTTTACCTTATACACTACTCTTACATAATTCCTGTTACGCTGAGATATCTCGCTGCTCGCCGCTATTGACGACAGTGATGTGCGCGCCGTACGACACGGCCTCCGAGTTCTCACTACGCCTCACTGAAACTCCAGAGACTGGGTTAGCCATGGCTATACAAGACAATAAATTTATAGTTGAACTTAATTTTGTATGTGATGCAGTCTTAGCAATGAAAGCGCACCTTTCCAGAGGCAATGTAATTTGACCCAGCCAAGTCTGGTTCCTGTTGAGGATTCAGTCGCCCATCACACGCCAGCTACACAGTATGTCACGAATATCCTAGTATGAGTCACTGGTTATTCATCTGTGACAGTCGCAAGCAGCATGCTAAATCCCCAACCAGCACATTGGCATGGTAGGCTTTATGCCCGCATTTCTACCGTCTAGGCCCTAGGGCACCATTGGAGTCAAACGCTCACAGGTTCACCCCGACTTGCAAGACAACGATGCTGGCGCAGCTCTGCAAAAACTATACTGCCAATATTCATCCTCGAAATCTCGCAATATACCACAATCTTGCAGTGCACTGACGCGTGCCTGCAAGCATTGGTATGAACGTCTCACGAACTGGCTGTGGCCGCTATGGAGCGTATCACGACTTCTCAGAACGCTTCTAAGAGCACGTTCTTGTATGCGCCCGTTTGTGCGACATCTCGTCACTCATCACTATCCCTTAACATGGACACCAGATTGGAAAGCACAAAAACATTGCTCATGGAAAGGTAATGCCTCTTATCGCATTGACAGTGGAGCTTGCGAACATAAACAGAAAAAAAATAGCAGCAGTAAATTCTTATGCGAGAAAACGCAGCGTGTTAATACTTTAACAATCTTAATCTATTAATGCAACGATTATTGTTCCCCGAAGAAAGGTTCATATCTTTGCCTATTCTACTCTGTACACCACTTACACTACTACTATAGCAAGGTTCACGTATTTGCCCATTCTACTACGTACACCACTTACACTACTCTATTCCACGAACTCCTTTATGTGAGAGATGTGGTGGAGTCCTATGGACTTCTTTCCTTTCAGCGTCTCTAATTCATAAGCATTGTGGTGAGCTGCTCTCCTTATACGGTACGGCCCGTTGTAAATAGAATAGAATTTTTGGCATTTCATTTTTTGTTTGTTCGAAAGTCGGAAAGACTTAACGAGCACCTTTTGTCCAATGTGGAAGTGTCGTAGACGAGCTCCCCTGTCGGCACGTCTCTTCCTGACCTCTGCTGCAGCACGTATCCTCTTGAGAGCCAAATCCACTATGGCTTGGTGCTGCGTTCGCGCACTTGGTGGGAAGTTTACGACATCGGTTATCAAGTCCTTAGGAATCCGGTTTTTCAGTACTGTAATGGGTGCCAATTTTGTTATCCCATGGGGTGCCTCATTGATCACCTCCTGGAAGTCTTTAAGGAAAACGTCCCATGTCGTGTGCTGTTTGTTACAGTACAACCGGCACAAGTTTCCGAGTTCTTTAATAACCCGTTCTGCAGCATTCGAGCTCGGATGGTGCGAAGATATAAAAATGGGATCAATTTTACATCGACGCAACGTCTCCTTCCAAGTTTTTGACTTAAACTGTGGCCCGTTATCAGAAATAATTTTACTCACATGACCAACCTGTTGTAGGAAATCCCGGATTAGGGCTCGAGATACAGTTCGTCCTGTCGCCCTCTTCAGTGGCGTAAAGGTAACGTATTTGGACGTTAGTTCAACAAACACTAATACGTAAGTATATCCTCTTCTTGTTCTTGGCAAAGGTCCCATCAAATCTGTTGCTGCTAATTGTCTTAATTTGGTCGGTACGATTGAGTATAATGGTGCCTGCATGCTCACAGTGGTGTGCTTAGCCTTTTGGCAGTCTTTACACACCGACAGTACCCTCCGAATTCGACGCTCCATGTTTCGAAAGTAACACATGGTCCTTAGCTTGAGATTGCACTTGCGTGGTCCGAAGTGTCCATAGCTGAGGTGAGTATGCCATATAACCTTGTTTATTAGGTGTTCAGGGATGCATACCCCCCATTCAGTGTCATTGGCATAATTTCGGTGGAAAATTATGCCTTTCCGCAAGAGGTAGAACTGCCTGATGGTGGCGTGTCTTCTGTCTATCCATTTCTGTTTCAATAACACTAGGGCAGGGTCCTTGTCTTGCTCCTTCTTGATGTCATGCATACTACAGGTAATAAAATTTTCAAAGGCTACTTTCTGCATATAGAAAAGGCAGTAGTGATTTTCCTCCAGATCTTCTTCCATGTTGTGCTCAAATCCGATCGGTGACCGTGATAAGGCGTCTGCAATAATGTTCTGACTGCTGGGGATATATTCTATCGAAAAGTTGTACTGCTGCAGATATGATGCCCACCTAATGAGCCGCCTGTGATTAAGCTTTGCAGTCATCAAGAACTCGAGTGCCTTGTGGTCTGTGTAGACCCTCGTCTTGCGACCAAACAGAAGGTATCTGAATTTTTCAAACGCCCATACAATAGCCAGCGCCTCTAACTCGGTTACTGAGTAATTCCTCTCACTCTTGGCTAGTACTCTGCTACCAAACGCAATTGTCTTCCACACCCTGTTTCCTTCATGTACATAGTCTTGGAACACCATGACACCCAGACCTGAGTATGAACTGTCCGTTACTATGCAAAGCTCTTCTGCTAAGTTAGGGTGTGATAGGATGGGTGCTTGTAATAATGCGAATTTTAATGCTTTCCATTCGGATTCGGCCGCCTCATCCCATTCCCAAGGAATCTTCTTTCCTGTAAGTTGATGCAACCTAGGACTGCTCTGAGTTTTGACATGTATAAAGCGGTTGTAAAAATTTATGATCCCCAAGAACCCCCTTAACTGCTTCTTTGTCGTAGGAATGGGAAACTTTTCAATCGCTTCGATCTTTTCGGGATTTGGCGCAATGCCCTCACCCGTGATGATATGTCCCAGAAATTTGACAGAGGACGTCCCAAAATTCGATTTTTCGATATTGATAGTCACTCCGTATTCCTTGAATGTCGCAAGGAGTTCACCGAGGACCGCATTGTGCTCTCCCCAAGATTTCTCCGCGATCAGCAAATCGTCCACATAGCTGGTGACATGACGTTTCAAATTATCGCTTAGTATGCCGTCCAGCCCCCGAATGAATGCGGCAGATGAAACGTTCAAACCAAATGGTAGACGACGAAACCGGTAACATCTTCCAAATGCTAAAAAGGCTGTGTACTGTCTGCAATTTGGATGGAGCTCGATCTGCCAGAAACTCGATTTTAGATCAACTGATGAGAAGATTGATATTCCATGGAAGTTTTGTAAGAGTTCCTCTAATCGTTCCGGTCTGTCTGTTTCGGGTTCTATTATGGTATTAATTTGTCGCGAGTCCAAGACTAAACGAATACTACCATCTGCCTTCTCGACTACTCTTAACGGGTTATTATAGGCTGAAGCCGTAGGTTCTATTATTCCTTCACTCAACATTCGCGTAATTTCGGCTGCTACTTTCTGTCGATATGCCAAGGGGATTGGATAGGGTGGCACACGAAACTGATTGTGCGGACGTACACGAAATTCATATTGGAAGTTCTTTATTGATCCTGTCTTGGGAATGAAGACCTCCGCATGTTCTACTAGTAATTTATGAAGTTCTTTGCGGTGGTCGCACCTTATATTCTTTATTGCTTCCACTTTTTCTCCTATTTTCTCCTTTATTTCCCCCATTATTCTGACTTCATTCTCATCTGTGTCCGCTCCCCTACCCGCAACGTCGACCTGTTCTTCCTTTCTGTCTTTCAGACACGCATAGTTTATCCGTACACAGTTAGACGGTAGTTGAGCTGGGATCAGCTGATCGTCGAATTTAATGTGGACGGGATTCCCTTTCCTCAAAACCACTTCACCTCGTCCTAGATCAACTATCGCTTCATGTTCATTTAGGAAGTCCGTTCCTATTATCATGTCGATCGCCAGATTTGGCACAATCCAGAAGTTAGACTCTATTTTGTGTCCTTGGCAGGAGAATTCCAGTCTTGTTTGTTGGGTGACCTCCGTACATTTTCCCGCTAATGCCCCTTTTATTTTGGTTTTCTTAACCGGTAGGACAGGCCAGTCCATCTCCTGAGAGCACATCTTGTATGCTGCCTCAGATATTGCTGTTATGTAGCTTCCACTATCTATTATCGCATTCATACTCTTTTCAGCTATTGCTACTGTGATAAGAGGCTGCCGATCTTGTCGAGGAGTTGCTTTATGTTCCTCGAGCAGGATTTCTGATAAATCTTCGTAATGTATCATCCGTAGTTGGCCAGGTCCGAGATTACGTGCGAAATTCCGGCGGCCTGTGTTCGCACTAGTCTGGCGTCAATCCCTTGTTAAGCTCCCCCTCCTCTGACGTGCATTAGGATTTGCGGGTCTAGTTTCAATCTCCTGGTTCCACTGTTGTCCTTGGTTTCGCTCTCTCCAATTACGGTCGCTTTGCCGTTCGTTATTCCTCCTATCCCAGATTCCTTGTCTAGATTGACCCTGCTCCCTGACGTTCTGGTTTCCGTGTCTTTGGTTTCCATAACCTTGAATAGCGTAACCTTGACTTCCGTAACCCTGGCTTCCTAACTGACCAGTGCGATTATGCGATCTGTTGTCGTCTTCCCTTCCTGGCCCGTGGTATTTGTTACTTTGCCCCTTCTTCCTGTCCTTTGCGTCTTGTTTATCAAAGACTACTTCGAGTTCGCGCAATAGACTCTTGAATGCTTCTATGTCAGATCCACACTTGCCGACAAGTGTCTGTTGGTACCTAACTGGCAATTTGGAAAACCAAAATTTAATGATTTCTCCGTTGCTATATGGACTATCTAAAAATTGATTCTTCTTGAGTAACTCATCAAGAAATTTGGTTGCGCTCCTATACCCGGACACTTCCAGTTCAGGACAAAATATTATTTCATCTTTAATCCTGTCCTGCGTTTCCTTTGACCAGTAGGTCCGCAGGAATGCACCAACAAATTCCTGATAAGTCCGACACGTCACTGCTACACCCCGCATCTTTTCCGCGGCTTGGCCTTCGATGTGTCCACACATGAATTCTAATTTTGCCTGGGTTGGCCATGATGCCGGTAATGAATTTGTAAACTGCATCACCCAGCTCTTCGGATGCATCGACCCTCCATTTTCTTTGAACTTCTGGAATTTTAGTATCGACAGGAAATGATTCTGATCAAAATCCTGTCTGATCCTCGCACTGGTGTTGTCACTCGTTTCCGATACTTGCACGTCTGCTGAGTGTCCTGTTCTATCTTGGTGATAACTGTGATGTGCTACCTCTGTATCACAGTGGAAGTGGCACTCAGAATTCACAAGTGGGCTACAATTATTGGAGCTATTACTCGCTGTTTCTGCGTGTGCATTGTTAGTTCCGCACTCGGTCATTGGGCTAGAGCACGGCGGGCTTTTCCTCGGAGACACAATTCTGTGTACTCCATCATTGGTATCCGAACGCGCAGTGCTCGTGTGCCCGTTTTGCTCTAGTTTTGCTATCCGACTCTCTACTTCTTCCATTCGTTTCGTGTTGTTCGCAACCGCGATATTACCCTGAATTTTTAAGAACGCTAGGGATTTTGAGTGGGATTGTGTTGTACGTCGCAAGCGCCCTGCGAGTTTAGAAGTTGCTTCCGCGACTTTCATTGCCCCTATTGCTGCCGTTTTAGCCAGGCCTGCTACTTTTTGTGCAGCCATTGACATTTGTTTTACCTCTCCACATTCTTTCTTTATTGTTAGTAATTCCCCACGAATTTCCCCTATATGCGAAATTATTGCCTCAGTGTCCTTCTTACGCTGTTCGTCAGCTTCTTCCTTCTCCTTCTTACGTTGTTTCTCCTCTTCTTCCTTCTCCTTCTTACGTTGTTTCTCCTCTTCTTCCTTCTCCCTCTTACGCTGTTCGTCAGCTTCTTCCTTCTCCCTCTTACGTTGTTCGTCAGCTTCTTCTTTCATTGATCGTAGGAAGCTCAGTATTGGGTTAATGTCATCATTTTGATCCTCGTCACCCATGGGTGATGTAACTCTGGACACCTGGGCGCTAGAGCTCTGACGTGGCCGAGCTGGCCCCTGTCTGCTCTCGTTCGTTTGATTATAAACTTCTGCTACCGTCTCGACCTGTGTGACTGTCTCTGTTTCATCCTCTACTTCACTATCATAATCACGGCCGCAACGCTGCTCTGAGATCGCGTCCAAATCACCTTCCTCATCAAAGACCCTGGCGTCCTGTCCTGCTAAAAATGTGCCCATCTCATCTCCGAACCTATTCCCGTTAAACTGCCCCTTATCCATTATGCTATCCTCTTTTGTTTTAGCTTCGCTCGATAATAGTCGTGCCTTACTTCTCGTTATCATTCATGAAAAACAAATTTATCTAAAATGCACAATAAAATTAATCTACTCCATATATTTTTACACATAGACACAAAATTTCAACAACGCTGTTCCAACGCTGTAATTACAAGCACAATTTGAAGTGGTACAGAAACCGCACACAAATCCGACAAAGTGCGATGTGGTACGGACACCAGACCAACGAAACACAAAAAAACAATGAACAAAAAAACAAAACAAAACAAAATATATACACTGAAAACAAAAACTGTAATCATGCGCCGCTACTTAAAACTAAACGCGGAACTACCGGAAAAACTTGGGTATTAATCAATAAAAAAAAAGAGAGAAAAAAAATTGAATGTTCCTACTAAGAATCCTGTTTGCTTATCAGAGATTCACAGGGAAGATCCGAGGCCAAGGGTCGCCATATTATGCGAGGTGCCGGGGCTAGCAGTGTTTTTAACACTCAATTCTTAGAGAATTTACATATGTACATGATGCTCTAAGCCCCCCCTTTTCTAACTCCAACTTTTCCTGTTGCACAAGGATAAAAAAAATACGCGAACTGACTCTAATCAACCCTGCCAGTGGAGTAGAAGAGAGTTTGGCATCTGCAATAATTTAATTTGTTAAATAAGTTAATTAAACGAAGGTTTCATTAACATAGTGAGGAATGATGGGGTTGCTCTATCTATTAACAGAATGAAAGTTCTGTTCAAAATAACAATATGATTTATTAAGACTAAACACAAAATAATAAACAACAACACATGAAACATTAACAATATATCAAATTGGCTCTAATTGGATACTTAAGCAAACGCTGTGAAATTGAAGTTGTCCCTAAACTAGATTGTGAGGATTATGACGAAGTGGTATGTGCAGCCAATTCCTAGCAACTCAATTCTTAGAGAAAACACATAGCCAACCCACCATTAATTGCTGCTACCCAAGACAGAACAAAGTTAGGACAAAAAAAAGACGAACAGGCGCACTCTGCTGAGCTCTGATTGTCACCTAGGAAAATCCCTATCTGCCGGTGCTGCGGACATACATTACCAAACCGACTTCTTGACTCCCAGAACACGATCTGCCGTACCGGAGCCGTTGGCTGGTTGCTTCGACGTCCTCGACCGAAAGGCGAGAGACGACTACTCACAAGAGCACCCGTACAAAAACCGAACACAGAACATTCCCGCCCCCACGACAGTGGCCGTGGTTAAACGTTCCAATCAGCAACTCGAAAACCGGCGGAAATTCCACTCCATTGCCGGAACGCTACCATTCCACCAATGGAGATTCTTGGCGCCAATTTCTGCGCCGATCTTGCTACGTCACGGAGCTATGCCCTGAGCAAGCCAATCACAGTTACTATTTTGCAGAAAGTGCGGGAATTTTCCCGCCACAGCTGCCTGGGTACACAAGTCATTCCCACGCCTCGCTGGTAGCCCGCCAGAAAGTGTTTTCGCTCAGTTTCTGCGAAGTAACGAAACCTCTAGCCCAGCCACTACTTCAAGCTCTGCGGGCGTGCCTCTTGACAATGTCGGTGTCTGCAAAGCATTCACTCGACTTCCTCACACCCGTCGGCTTAAAGCTTTCCAGATTAGCAGAGCCCGCCTGTCACCGGACCACCCGGGTGACGAGAGACGCTGCGTGGGAAGTCCGCGCGTGAAGGAATAGCAACTTTCCACCGCATGCAATTATAGAGGAGAATCGTAAGATAGAAATATGAGAGGGGGCTCATGCCACCTCTCAAGTTCTAACATTTCTCTTAGTTATGGAACCAGCCTGAAGAAAAATAAAGACACGTCCTTGCGATCTGTCAACATAGGAAAACCGCTCGACAATCTAAAATGGTTCAACATGTTCGAAATTCTGAGAAAAATAGGAGTATTTTATAGGGAAAGACGGGTAATATAATATATGTACATGAATCACGAGGGAACAATGAGACTGGAAGACTAGGAAGGAAGTGCTCGGATTCAAAAGGGTGTAAGATAGGGAAGCAGTCTTTGGTCCCTAGTGTTCAATCTAAACACTGAGGTGAAAGCGTCATGGGACTGTGATATGCACATACATGTGGCGGTAGTATCTCGTACACGAAGTATAAAAGGGCACTGCACTGGTGGAGCTCTCATTCATACTCAGGTGGTTCATGTGAAAAGGTTTGCGACATAATTATGGCCCCACGACGGGAACTGACGGACTTTGAAGGCTGAATGGTAGTTGTAGCTAGACGCATTGGACATTCCATTTCGGAAATCGTTAGGGAAGTCAATATTCCGAAATCCACAGTGTCAAGAGTGTGCCGATAATACCAGATTTCAGGCATTATCTCTCATGAAACTCCCTGTCAGATTAAATCTGTGTGACGGACTGAGACTCGAACTCTAGACCTTTGCCTTTCGCGGGCAGGTGCTCTAACGACTGAGTTACCCAAGCGCAACTCCCGATCCGTCATCACAGCAGTACTTCCGCCAAGTACCTCGTCTCCTACCTTCCAAACTTCACAGAAGCTCTCCTGCGAACCTTGTAAGACTAACACTACTGGAAGAAAGGATATTGGAGAGACATGGCTTAGCCACAGCCTGGGGGATGTTTTCAGGATGAAATTTTCACTCTGCAGCGGAGTGTGCGCTGATATGAAACTTCCTGCCATCACGGACAACGGAGAGGCCGACGGCATTCACTGAAAGGCCGAGAGAAGCGGCGTTTGCGTAGAGTTGTCAGTTCTAACAGACAAGCAATAATGCGTGAAATAACAGCAGTAATCAATGTGAGACGTACGACGAACGTATCCCTTAGGATAGTGAGGCGAAATTTGGCACTAACGGGCACGACATCGCCTGCAGCTCCTCTCCTGCGGCCGGCCGAAGTGGCCGTGCGGTTAAAGGCGCTGCAGCTTGGAACCGCAAGACCGCTACGGTCGCAGGTTCGAATCCTGCCTCGGGCATGGCTGTTTGTGATGTTCTTAGGTTAGTTAGGTTTAATTAGTTCTAAGTTCTAGGGGACTAATGACCTCAGCAGTTGAGTCCCATAGTGCTCAGAGCCATTTGAACCATCCTCTCCTGCGCTCGCGGTCGTATCGTTTGGACCTTAGGTAACTGTAAAATCGTGACGTGATCAGATGAGTCCCTATTTCAGTTGACAAGAACTGATGGTAGGATTCGAATGTGGCGCAGACCCCACGAAGCCGTGGACCAAAGTTGTCAACACGGCGCTGTGCAAGCTGGTGGTGGCTCTATAATGGTGTGGGCTGCGTTTACATGAAATGGACAGGGTCCTCTGGTCCAACTGAACCGGTCACTGACTAGAATTTGTTCTGTTCTGCTAGTTGGAGACAGTTTACAGTCAATCGTGGACTTCATGTTCCCAAACAACGATAAAATGTTTTCGGATGACAATTCGCCATGTCACAGGGCACAGTTTTTCGCGATTGGTTTGAAGAACGCTCTGGACAATTTGAGCGAATGGGTTAGTCATCCAGATCACCCAATTGAATCCTATGGAGCAGTTATGGGACATTATTGAGAGGTCAAAATCCTGCATCGGCAACACTTTCGCAATTATGTACGGCTGTAGAGGCCAATGACTCAATATTTATGCAGGGGACTTCGAACAGCTTGCTGAGTCCATGCCACGTTGACCCGCTGCCCTACTCCGGGTAAAAGGAGGTCAGAGCTGCTGTCCTACGCTAGGTAACAGGAGGCGCCCCATGACGTTTGTCACCTTAGTGTACATTGAAGAAGCAATGGCTGAAATAAAAGCAGTTTCACGAATGCAATTAAAATTCAGGGACAAAGAGTGCCAATGATAACGTTCACTGGTGACACTGCTATCCTCAGTGAATGTGAAGAAGAATTACAGGAGCTGTCAGGGGAATGAATAGTGTGAGCAGTAACTAATATGGATTGAGAGTAAACGGAAGACAGGCGAAAGTAATGAAGAGTAACAGAAATGAGAATAGCGAAAAATTTAACATCAAAATTGGGGACTAAGAAGTAGACAAAGAAACTGTGCTACCTTGGGAGCAAAATAACACAGGACGGAGGTTGCTGGGAGCACATAAAAAGTAGGCTAGCACAGGTAAAGGGAATATTTCTGTCTGAAAGAAGTCTACTAGTATTATACCAAAGTTTCAAGTCGAGGAGGACATTTCTGAGAATGTACGTTTGCAGCACGGGACTGTATGGTAGAGCATGGTAGTGTATCATACACCGAGAAAACAGGAAAAGAAGAGAACCGAAGCGTCTGAGATACGATACTGTAGAAGAATGTTGATAATTTGCTGGCATGATAACGAATGAGGAAATTCTCCGCAGAATTGGTGAAGAAAGGTACATATGGGAAACACTGATGAGAGGAGACAGGATGATATGGCATGTGTTGAGACACCACGGAACTGCTTCCAAGGTGCTAGATCTAGCCGTAGAGGAGCCACAGCCGTGTGCTGCCGGCCTGCCGGCGCGCGGGAGGTCGAACAGATTTGCTCGATCTTGTCGCGATGATGACAGACGCCTCGCCCAACGACTCACCGTGCTTTTGTTCACTGCCAGATCTCCGTAGACATTCGGCAAGGGCCTATGAATATCTGCAATGCTCTTGTTTTACGCCAAAAGAAACTCAATCACAGCTTTCTGCATGGAACGCACCTCCACTATAGATGCCATTTTGAAGGTTAAATGTAGTGCAGTCACCTATCGGAACGTCATTAAACTATAGGGGCTGAAATCGGAATATTTCACGACGTCCCACAACAAATTATGCGTTCTTTCAACTGAAATTGGCTGAGAAAAAATATTTTGTATTACTTATTGAAAGTCCCTCGTATTTTTAAGAAATTTATGCAGCTACGCCGTCATTCATGACAATATGGCCCCCATTATTTCAGCCTACACAAGTTTCCCACACCTGCGAACACAAACCAATAACATCAACGGTTTTAAAATTGTGACTCACGTCACCCTCAGTAGAGGAATCATAAAGATATAATGGACCCTGGACAACCAAGTACTCCAGCAGGACCAGAGGATGGCCGCTGCAACAGTGACCTGCACGTCTGCCTTATTCAGTGATAGTTCTTTTACAATATGACCTGGAACCACTCACAGAAAACGTTTACGTTGACTGACTCTAGTCGTGGAAGCCTAGGTAGTTAAACAGGAAAGAAAAATTTCTGAAGCATAGGTTCCCGGGAATCACTTGGATTGAAATGAATTTAGAAAGCTGTATACCTCTTATAGCAAAGAAATATGCATAACACAGCTTCATAAAATCATATTAGATATAATGACAAACTGTAGAGCCGCCCACAAGGAAAAATAACTTCCTTCTCGCCAGCAGCTACAGATGCATTCCAATTCAAAGTAACATATGCTGATACGTCACCGTGCAAACATGAAGTGTGATAGCGGCTAATACTTTTTGTGGAGAAATTCAATAACCTGTTATAGACATTACCAAATTTAGTCATGGCACTGTCGGCTGAGATATGCTACGGTGTGGGTTCAGCTGACTGTCGGTAGGGGTGTTCCTTCTACGCGCACATTGACCCCTTCCCATGCTGATATGTGAGAACTGTGTCGTTTGTGCATTTATGGAATGTACACTCCTGGCCATTAAAATTGCCGCACCACGAAGATGACGTGCTACACACGCGAAATTTAACCGACGGGATGAAGATGCTGTGATATGCAAATGATTAGCTTTTCAGAGCATTCACACAAGGTTGGCGCCGGTGGCCACACCTACACCGTGCTAACATGAGGAAAGTTTCCAACCGATTCGTCATACACAAACAGCAGTTGACCGGCGTTGCCTGGTAAAACGTTGTGATGCCTCGAGTAAGGAGGAGAAATGTGTACCATCACGTTTCCGATTTTGATAAAGGTCCGATTGTAGCCTATCGCTATTGCGGTTTATCGTATCGCGACATTGCTGCTCGCGTTGGTCGAGATCCAATGACTGATAGCAGAATATGGAATCGGTGGGTTCAGGAGGGTAATACGGAACGCCGTGCTGGATTCCAACGGCCTCGTATCACCAGCAGTCGAGATGACAGGCATCTTATCCACATGGCTGTAACGGATCGTGCAGCCACGTCTCTATCCCTGAGTCAACAGATGGGGACGTTTGCAAGACAACAACCGTCTGCACGAACAGTTCGACGACGTTTGCAGCAGCATGGACTACCAGCTCGGAGACCATGGATGTGGTTACCCTTGACGCTGCATCACACACAGGAGCGCCTGCGGTGATGTACTCAACGACGAACCTGGGTGCACGAATGGCAAAACGTCATTTTTTCGGATGAATCCAGGTTCTGTTTACAGCATCATGATGGTCGCATCCGTATTTGTCGACATCGCGGTGAACGCACACTGGAAGTGTGTATTCGTCATCGTCATAGTGGCGTATCACCCGCGTGATGGTATGGGGTGCCATTGATTACACGTCTTTTTCGCATTGACGGCACTTTGAACAGTGGAGTTACATTTCAGATGTGTTAAGACCCGTGGCTCTACCCTTCATTCGATCCCTGCGAAACCCTACATTTCAGCAGGAAAATGCACGACCGCATGTTGCAGGTCCTGTACGGGCCTTTCTGGATACAAAAAATGTTCGACTGCTGCCCTGTCCAGCGCATTCTCCAGATCGCTCACCAATTGAAAACGTCTGGTCAATGGCGGCCGAGCAACTTGCTCGTCACAATACGCCAGTCACTACTCTTGATGAACTGTGGTGCATGGGCAGCTGTTCCTGTACGCGCCATCCAAGCTCTGTTTGACTCAATGCCCAGGCGTACCAAGGACGTTATTAAGACCAGAGGTGGTTGTTCTGGGTACTAATTTTTTAAGATCTCTGCACCCAAATTGCGTGAAAATGTAATCACATGTCAGTTCTAGTATAATATATTTGTCCAATGAATACCCGTTTATCATCTGCATTTCTTCTTGGTGTAGCAATTTTAATGGCCAGTAGTGTACTTGAGTGTCATGGACGTGTGTACAGTACAGTGCTTGTGTCGTATGATGTTGATGATGATGAAGATGATGATGATTATAAGGGAGAGGGTGAACCCTGGCGCCAGAATATAGCCTATTACTCGTGAGTAGCACCAAGGGGTCCGTCTAGCTTAAAGTAGCCATCCGACGGACGGATCACCTACAGCAGTGACACATACCCTCACTTCATGAGGGCTGGAATGTAATTCAAGGCATTGGTCATCAGAAACATTACACTACCATCTATAATCCCATCGCTGGCCAAATGGCAGCAGTTAAAGTTTAATCCACCACTACGAATCGAACCGGCATACCTCTGAATCTACCACCACTGCATAGGCGAGCGTTAGCCATCTCGACTATGGAGACGGGATTTACAGGCGATGCGAAAGAGAAAGGAGTGTTGATACTGAAGAGGAAAACAATGGAAGGCGAAAGGTAGTGGGGAGGATAGTGCTGAGTGAGTCCCAATGGTGTCTGTTGGCTCTTTTATTTTCTCACTAACTGTTGTATCTTTTTCAACATTTATAACATTTATTTTATAACTATCTCTGTGTTATTAAGCTAGTCAGCTTCAACGCGTATCGATTCTGATACATTCGTAAATTCTACGCACAATCACTACATTAAAATGTTTGTCTTTGGTGAGATGTTAGCTCTTACGTTTAATGTATAGTCACTGGAGTGTTAATACGTGTCTGGTTTTAGAGCCATATTTCATAGAGCATACTATTCTGAAGAAATTCCTGTTGCCTGATAGAGAGCTATTATGCTGAATAATTTTACGATACGCAAGATTATCGGTAAGACAATTGCAAATTATTTTATTGTGCTGAATTTTGTGCTACCATTGGAGGCCGTGACTTTCTATTCTTCCGCGCGCAAGTTCTCATTCGCGCATATTCACAAGCAGTGGTGTAGGTTGCAGAGGGTGGGAATTTTATCTAGTATCGAGAAGTTGGTTACTGCAGTATTTGTAAGTTGATTTCATTCTATTTCGTAATCATTTCCTCCATCCTGTGTTTGGGGACAAAGAAAAGGTCGGCTAGCTAAATGATATCGGACTCCAATGACGTATCCCTGATAACATCGCCATTGAGCGCCCGTACAACCCCTTCCCCCCCCCCCCCCCCCCTCCAATGATGTAAGCTTGTTTTGTACGGTTGAATATGCATACGATTACCATTGTGAACTTGTAATTTGTGTCTGGGTTTTTGGAGAGCAATATATTTTTTAACAGCATGTCTTTCCTTTATTCACGTTTTGGTTAAATGCACTGAACACAGAACGCGGCCAAATTTTTGGCCTGCGGTTACGCGAACAGTAGCCGAAAAGCAAATTATTCTGTTTAAGTTGTGCAGCAACAAGCAAGGTTGGAAATTGGTAACAGATTTTGGTACATTGTGCCTGCATGGTAGTTAGTTATTTTCAGCTATCAAATAAGGGAGGCGATGTGAGTTGTTTTTGCTGGAGATCAGGCTGTTACATGTGGTAACACTACATCAGAGAATCATATTAATTTTATGTACGAGAAATATGGATATGCTGTTGAATGGTTCTCCTTCAGATGCTTAGCTATAACATTCGCTGTGAATAGAGGAGTACATATTCGGGGAAGTAAGTCACTACTTTGGGAACGTACAAGTGTGAAGCTAACACAAGTAGTAGCGCCTGTTGCTTTCATGATTCTGTTTATTTTGTGAGATATGCATATCCTTTATTGCCCGTTTCACTTAGTTATATGAAATTGTGTGCTGTGTAACTATTTTTGAGCCGTTATTAAGAGTAAGATATCACTATAATGTCAGGGCTTCGACATCACTACTTCAGAAAGTGACTGAAGGTTACACACCACCAAACGCACCTCACGTACTGAGCTTTAAGATTAACAAAGCAACTACATTTAAAGAATCTGTTTTAAGGGTGTAGAATAAACAAATAATGTTATGTGAAGGCCAAGACATAGCTGAGAAGAGAAACGCCATAGTAGAAGAAATGAAACTTCGGAATTCAAACGACAGTGAATTCAAAATTGCCATGTGTGTGTGTGTGTGTGTGTGTGTGTGTATGTGCCTGGGGGGAGGGGGGGGGAGGGAGGGATGACTGTAGAACAAAAAGTGCTGCTGAACAACTATGTAATCGTTGCTAAGTGAGTAACACGAGTACAATGCTGCGTCCCACCGTAGCTCACACCGTTGCTGCCTCCGTCTCTCGTTTTCTGGGACGCAAACGGGATTGTGATATTGTGATGCCGATCTGTGAGTTGTCTAGTCAGACGACGTGAGACAGGCGAGAACTTGTTCCTGTAGCACATATGACGCTTTTCAGTGTCCTGAGTCGCTGGTGCTGTTACATGTTCCAAACCGTTCGTTCTACCCAATGAGCAGCACAGAAAGAATGATGATATTTGCAAGAATTTCAACTGACACTACTTTTGAGCAAACACTACAAGGACGGATGTTAGGAAATAGATTACCAGTTAATATCCATTTCTATTTTTCCGACAAGCGAAGACGTAGAAGTCTCCACGAAGTTGACCTTTTGCCACTGACATAGATACGGAGTCCATACGTTATATTAGTGAGCGGGTCCAAAGCGCTCGGTTGACTCGCTGGTACGGGCCATCGTAAAGCTGTATACCTACAAGAGCCGCCACCCGAATGACGTCAGCGAGGTCGAGTGGGATGCAGATACCGATGACATCATTGAGTGACGCCACTAACCTGCATCCACCATCTCTTAGCGTAGCTTCACCGCCGCCTGGCTGCTACAATCGCAAACATTAACAGTCTGTTTCTATTTTGGAGAGGCGCCGCAACTAACACGTGGAGGAACGGTTTCCTAAGAATAATCTGATCATCCGGCGTTACCCCTTTACTTATTTATCCCAGTATTATAATCGGTAGGAAATTTGATAGATACAGCAGCCAGCCAGCGACTGCGAAAGCTACGTGTATGGCGCCAACGGAGAGATTTTCCAATATTTTTCCCTGTCATCAACGTCTGACCTTCAACCCGACTCTTTTAGGTGCTAGGCAGTTCTCATTCCTAGTGTGCATCCTGATAGTGTTATGCTAGCCACATTTTCTTCAAGCATTCCAAAATTAAGCTTAACATGTCACCCCTGTTCCTACCCACAGTCCCACACCTAATGATACGGATCGTTCGTCATCAGGATCGTCACCAACCTCCAATACCAATCATGTATTCGTCACATTCGATTAGTTTCTATCGACCCCGCCCAAATCCTATTCCCACATCACACATAGGAGTGGCATGTAAGTGATAACTATCCCAACTTGGCCTTTTTTGTCATCAGTCTTCTGGCTGGTTGGATGCGGCGCGCTACGGTATCCTCTTCTGTGCCAACCTCTTCATCTCGGAGTAACATTTACACTCTTAGTCTTCGACTATTTGTTGAATATATTCCAACGGCTGTCTTCCCCTACAGCTCTGTAGGAACGTGCGGACACTCTCATTTGAGGTGATCGACGGATCACAATCAAATAGATCGCTGCACAGCTGGACGTCTGTGTTAGTAGACCCGATACACTAGTCCACCGCGTGGGGTACTCAGAGGTGTGTGTCCGCTGGTTCCTCGCCGCCTAGTAGAACACCAAAAAGAGCAACGAAGGAGCATTTACGCAGGACTGCTTTCACGTTACGAGGCTGATCGTGACAATTTCTTATCGAACATCGTCACAGGAGTGAAACCTCTGGTTCATCACTTCGAACTGTAAACAAAACAGCAATCCGTGGAGTGAGGCCACAACACCTCACCTCACCTCACCTCCAAAGAACTTCAAAGCCACTCCCTCAGCCGGCAAAGTCACGGTGACTGTCTTCTGGGACTTCGAAGCGGTTATTCTATTTGATTTCCTCCCGCATGGTGCAACGATAAACTCTGAAGTGTATTGTGTTACCCTCAGGAAACTAAAGAAACGGCCGGCCGGAGTGGCCGAGCGGTTCTAGGCCCTACAGTCAGGAACCGCGCGACCTATACGGTCGCAGGTTCGAATCCTGCCTCGGGCATGGATGTGTGTGATGTCCTTAAGTTAGTTAGGTTTAAGTAGTTCTACGTTCTAGGGGACTGATGACCTCAGAAGTTAAGTCCCATAGTGCTCAGAGCCATTTGAACCATTTGAACCAAACTAAGGAAACGACTGCAGGGTGGTCGTCACCACAAAAATCCAAACGTACTTGTCTTCACATAACTTCATTGGGCGGTTCTTCCTCATCCACCATGCAGCCCAGATGTCGCACCTTCCGACTTCCATCTGTCTGGCCCGCGAAGAAAGCACTCCGTTGGTAGCAATATGTCGACGATGGGGAGGTTATTGATGCAGCAAGATGTTACCTCCGACATCGACTAGTGGAATGGTATCATCCGAGCATACAGGTCCTCTCAGTAGGGTGGCGTAAGGCCGTTGCATAGAAAGGGGATTATGTTGAAATATAGGGTATCGTAACCAAATATGGTATATTGAAATCTTAAATAAAACGAATCTTCTTACAGGAAAAAATGAGTTGTATTACTTACCGAACGTCCCTTGTATTTGTTTAACAGTATCAGATTGACTTAGTCACAATTGTATTTGTTTAGCCTGCCCGCGGTCACGCTGTCGCTGAAACACTCTGTCCTTAAGTGCGGCGGATTGCTGAGGTCGTCTCCTGCCGGATGGCTCTGTGACAAAGCTGGAGAACTGCTGTTGATTGGGCCGTCTGCGTATGTCCTCAATATTCTTCACGGACAAAGAAGTTTTGAAGAAGTCACGCTCAGAACTGAATATTATATCTGGTTCTTTCAGGTGATGTCCGTATGTTTCAAGTTTTTCTAAGAGGTTCGAAAACCGTCCCTTAGGCGCCTCGTGTAAAATGTCAAGCCTCTCTCGATTACAGTTTCAGTTAGATGATCTCCAAATGCTGTCTTATTATTTTGTAATGAAGTATATTCTTTAAACTGTGTCTAAAAAGCTCTGCCATTTTGACATGTATACTATTTATGACAGTCATTTCGTTTAAGCTTAGACGCATCAGCTGCACTATATTTCAAACTTCATTTATTTATATTAATTTTAATTTAACACGAAGAGCTTATGTGTGCGAAAGCCTATTCTCAAAGCAGTTTTGCAAACAGTTGTGCTCTTGTATTTGAGTCATTTCCTCTGTACTGTATAGGTATGTATGAAGATTTTTTTACTTCATGTTCCTACTTTAACGGAACAACATCTGCTCTCTGTACGTGCCCTGTTTTAATTTTTTGAAATATTTTAGTGACTACTTCATCCTTGTAACCATTACTTACAACACCTTGCATAAGAATAGCTATTTCTCTTACCGGTAGTTTATGCAACTTGTTAATTAAGGAATGAAAATGTGTCATTTTGTATGAAATTGGATGCCATGGCTTAAAACTTATTGTAAAATATGTTGAAGTGAGTTTCCATAAATGCTGAATTTATGTATACCATATTCTTTAGCGAGACTACGTTAATGAAACTGAGTATCCAATTTCATTCATGTCCAGAATTAAATTTTGCTTTGGAGAGAAATGCACTGAGCTTTGCGGCAACGTCATTGATTTCATTTACGTTCCTGTTTAGTAATAAAATGGAATTGTGAACATATGAGTAACAGTATACTATTTTCTTAGCTAACAGTGGGCTAGAAGGAAGGTTAGAAGTTATTATCAGTAACTGGTAATAACTGGACACCAGTGCCTAAGAGTTTAATTTGTACACAACAGCACTGAAGATGATCACTAAGTGATTGAAAATCGATTTTGCTATCAATAAACCATCAATATTACGGCCAACTCTGACCTTCCTGCTAATTTCACGTATATGGTCGTTGTGCACACAGCACTCCATGGAGTCGCCAATCAGTAACACTGGGTTTTCATCAAAAAATTTCCGCTCTATGTGGTTCATGAACATTTCAGCGAGGACGATATCCATTGCTAAACTTTCTGGTTGGTGGTCACTTTTACTGACTGGCAGCTTGGCCGCGGGCGGACTCAGCCCAATGTACACAAGCAGAAAGACACACCTCAGCCACCCTCTGGTAGAAATAATGTCCACTCATTTCTTTAGTTCAATGTTTTAATGTTAAACATGAATTTTAACGAGAAGTCTCATGCATCAGTGCTACGAGCAGTGTCTAAATTACTTTTTACTTTTAAATAAATTGTATTAAACCCTCAAGGCAGTATTTCTGTTACATTTCAATAGCGTATAGTATCAGTGCTTTTCCTCTCCCCCTCCCGTCATCCTCCCACCCGCGCCTTCATCCGTGAAACATGGGTCAGTGTGATGTAAAGTGATTGTGGTGTCCCTTTTATTTTACACCTTATGAGTACGTTCGTCTTAAAGAATGTTGATTTTTCACAGCTAGTGATTAATCACGTACAAGTATTTTAAATTTTATGTATTGTCCGTCTTTGTTACCTACTTATTCAGGTACAACATTAAGATTCAAATACTTTCAGTCTATTCTTTACTGCAATAGTTATCTGTTACTGATATATTTTATTTTTAGATGTGAAGATCAGAATTAAATGTTATTGAAACTAGTTAGCAAGTGTGAGTAATTGCTGCTGAGACTATCACGAAAAAATTGTAAAATAATTTATTGGAGTGTTTTCCTTTGGTAAACGGAGAGGGGATCTAATGGTGCCTCTTACCCTTTCCAGTATGAGCCATGACTGACGGTTATCAGTAAATGGGGTCTAAAGCCCTGTTTTCCTCGGTATAAGGAAGCGTGCTTCCCCCCATGAACCATGGACCTTGCCGTTGGTGTGGAGGCTTGCGTGCCTCAGCGGTACAGGTAGCCGTACCGTAGGTGCAACCACAACGGAGGGGTATCTGTTGAGAGGCCAGACAAACGTGTGGTTCCTGAAGAGGGGCAGCAGCCTTTTCAGTAGTTACAGGGGAAACAGTCTGGATGATTGGCTGATCTGGCCTTGTAACACTAACCAAAGCGGCCTTTCTGCGCTGGTACTGCGAACGGCTGAAAGCAAAGGGAAACTACAGCCGTAACTTTTCCCGAGGGCATGCAGCTTTCTGTATGGTTAAATGATAATGGCGTCCTCTTGGGTGAAACATTCCGGAGGTAAAATAGTCCCCCATTTGGATCTCCGGGCGGGGACTACTCAGGAGGACACCGTTATCAGAAGAAAGAAAACTGGCGTTCTACGGATCGGAGCGTGGAATATCAGATCCCTTAATCGGGCAGGTAGGTTAGAAAATTTAAAAAGGGAAATGGATACGTTAAAGTTAGATATAGTGGGAATTAGTGAAGTTCGTAGGCAGGAGGAATAAGACTTCTGGTCAGCTGAATACAGGGTTATAAATACACTCCTGGAAATGGAAAAAGGAACACATTGACACCGGTGTGTCAGACCCACCATACTTGCTCCGGACACTGCGAGAGGGCTGTACAAGCAATGGTCACACGCACGGCACAGCGGACACACCAGGAACCGCGGTGTTGGCCGTCGAATGGCGCTAGCTGCGCAGCATTTGTGCACCGCCGCCGTCAGTGTCAGCCAGTTTGCCGTCGCATACGGAGCTCCATCGCAGTCTTTAACACTGGTGGCATGCCGCGACAGCGTGGACGTGAACCGTATGTGCAGTTGACGGACTTTGAGCGAGGGCGTATAGTGGGCATGCGGGAGGCCGGGTGGACGTACCGCTGAATTTCTCAACACGTGGGGCGTGAGGTCTCCACAGTACATCGATGTTGTCGCCAGTGGTCGGCGGAAGGTGCACGTGCCCGTCGACCTGGGACCGGACCGCAGCGACGCACGGATGCACGCCAAGACCGTAGGATCCTACGCAGTGCCGTAGGGGACCGCACCGCCACTTCCCAGCAAATTAGGGACACTGTTGCTCCTGGGGTATCGGCGAGGACCATTCGCAACCGTCTCCATGAAGCTGGGCTACGGTCCCGCACACCGTTAGGCCGTCTTCCGCTCATGCCCCAACATCGTGCAGCCCGCCTCCAGTGGTGTCGCGACAGGCGTGAATGGAGGGACGAATGTAGACGTGTCGTCTTCAGCGATAGGAGTCGCTTCTGCCTTGGTGCCAATGATGGTCGTATGCGTGTTTGGCGCCGTGCAGGTGAGCGCCACAATCAGGACTGCATACGACCGAGGCACACAGGGCCAACACCCGGCATCATGGTGTGGGGAGCGATCTCCTACACTGGCCGTACACCACTGGTGATCGTCGAGGGGACACGGAATAGTGCACGGTACATCCAAACCGTCATCGAACCCATCGTTCTACCATTCCTAGACCGGCAAGGGAACTTGCTGTTCCAACAGGACAATGCACGTCCGCATGTATCCCGTGCCACCCAACGTGCTCTAGAAGGTGTAAGTCAACTACCCTTGCCAGCAAGATCTCCGGATCTGTCCCCCATTGAGCATGTTTGGGACTGGATGAAGCGTCGTCTCACGCGGTCTGCACGTCCAGCACGAACGCTGGTCCAACTGAGGCGCCAGGTGGAAATGGCATGGCAAGCCGTTCCACAGGACTACATCCAGCATCTCTACGATCGTCTCCATGGGAGAATAGCAGCATGCATTGCTGCGAAAGGTGGATATACACTGTACTAGTGCCGACATTGTGCATGCTCTGTTGCCTGTGTCTATGTGCCTGTGGTTCTGTCAGTGTGATAATGTGATGTATCTGACCCCAGGAATGTGTCAATAAAGTTTCCCCTTCCTAGGAAAATGAATTCACGGTGTTCTTATTTCAATTTCCAGGAGTGTACAAAATCAAATAGGGGTAATGCAGGAGTAGGTATAATAATGAATAAAAAAATAGGAGTGCGGGTAAGCAACTACAAATAGCATAGTAAATGCATTATTGTGGCCAAGATAGACACGAAGCCCACGGCTACCACAATAGTACAAGTTTATATGCCAACTAGCTCCTCAGATGGCGAAGAGATTGATGAAATGTATGATAAAAGAAATTATTCAGATAGTGAAGGACGACGAAAATTTAATAGTCATGGGTGACTGGAATTAGATAGTAGGAAAAGGAAGAGAGGGAAACGTAGTAGGTGAATATGAAACGGGGGTAAGGAATGAAAGTGAAGCCGCCTGGTAGAATTTTGCACAGAGCATAACTTAAGGTTCAAGAATCATAAAAGAAGGTTGTATACATGGAAGAGGCCTAGATGTACTCGAAAGTTTCAGATGGATTATATAATGGTAAGACAGAGGTTTAGAAACCAGGGTTAAAATTGTAAGAATTTGCCAAGGGCAGATGTAGACTCTGACCACAATATATTGGTTATGAATTGTAGATTAAAACTGAAGAAACTACAAAAAAGCGGGAATTTAAGGAGATGGTATCTGGATAAACTGAAAGAACCAGAGGTTGTAGAGAGTTTCAGGTAGAACATTAGGGAACGATTGACAGGAATGGGGGAAAGAAATACAGTAGAAGAAGAATGGGTTGCTTTGAGGGATGAGATAGTGAAGGCAGCAGAGGATCAAGTAGGTAAAAAGACGAGGGCTAGTAGAAATCCTTGGGTAACAGAAGATATATTGAATTTAATTGATGAAAGGAGAAAATATAAAAACGCAGTAAATGAAGCAGACAAAAAGGAATACAAACGTCTCAAAAATGAGTTCGACAGGAAGTGCAAAATTGCTAAGCAGGGATGGCTAGAGAACAAATGTAAGGATGTAGAGGCACTTCTCACTAGGGGTAAGATAGATACTGCCTACACGAAAATTAAAGAGACTTTTGGAGAAAAGAGAACCACTTGTATGAATATCAAGAGCTAAGATGTAACCCTAGTTCTAAGCAAAGAAGAGAAAGCAGAAAGATGGAAGGAGTATATAGAGGGTCTGTACAAGGGTGATGTAATTCAGGACAATATTATGGAAATGGAAGAGGATGTAGATGAAGATGGAATGGGAATATGATACTGCGTGAAGAGTTTGACAGAGCATTGAAAGACCTAAGCCGAAACAAGGCCCCGGGAGTAGACAACATTCAATTAGAACTACTGATAGATAGGGAGAGCCAGCCCTGACAAAATTATACCATCTGGTGAGCAAGATGTATGAGACAGGCGAAATACCCTCAGACTTCAAGAAGAAGAATTCTAATCCCAAAGAAAGCAGGTGTTGACAGATGTGAAAATTACCAAACAATCAGTTTAATAAGCAACGGCTGCAAAATACTAACACCAATTCTTTACAGACGAATGGAAAAATGGTATAAGCCGACCTCGGGGAAGATCAGTTTGGATTCCGTAGAAATGTTGGAACACGTTTGGCAATACTAACCCTATGACTTATCTTAGAAAAAAAGGCAAACCTACGTTTCTAGCATTTGTAGACTTGTGCCAATGTTTACTGGAATATTCTCTTTCAAATTCTGAAGGCGGCAGGGGTAAAATACAGGGAGCGGAAAGCTATTTACAATTTGCACAGAAACCAGATGGCAGTTATAAGAGTCGAGGTGCATGAAAGGGAAGCAGTGGTTGGGAAGGGAGTGAGACACGGTTGTAGCCTCTACCCGATGTTATTCAATCTGTATATTGAGCAAGCAGTAAAGGAAACAAAAGAAAAATTCGGAGAAGGAATTAAAATTCATGGAGAAGAAATAAAAACTTTGAGGTTCGCCGATGACATTGTAATTCTGTCAGAGACAGCAAAGGACTTGGAAGAGCAGTTGAACGGAATGGATGGTGTCTTGAAGGGAGGATATAAGATGAACATCAACAAAAGCAAAACGAGGACAATGGAATGTAGTCGAATTAAATCGGGAGATGCCGAGGGAATTAGATTAGGAAATGAGACGCTTAAAGTAGTAAATCAGTTTTATTATTTGGGGAGCAAAATAACTGATGATCGTCGAAGTAGAGAGGATATAAAATGTAGACTGGCAATGGCAAGGAAAGTGTTTCTGAAGAAGAGAAATTTGTTAACATCGAATATAGATTTACGTGTCAGGAAGTCATTTCTGAAAGTATTTGTGTGGAGTGTGGCCATGTACGGAAGTGAAACGTGGACGATAAATAGTTTGGACAAGAAGAGAATAGAAGCTTTCGAAATGTGGTGCTACAGTAGAATGCTGAAGATTATATGGGTAGATCACATAACTAATGAGAAAGTATTGAATGGAGTTAGGGAGAAGAGAGATTTGTGGCACACCTTGGCTAGAAGAAGGGATCGGTTGGTAGGACATGTTCTAAGGCATCAAGGGATCACCAATTTAGCTTCGGAGCCCAGCGTGGGGGGTAAAAATCGTAGAGGGAGACCATGAGATGAATACACTAAGCAGATTCAGAAGGATGTAGGTTACAGTACGTACTGGGAGACGAAAGAACGTGAACAGGATAGAGTAACATGGAGAGCTGCATCAAACCAGTCTCTGGACTGAAGGCCACAACACAAGGAAGCGTGACGAAATTTTTATTGCTAGACTTGGAACTACATAGCATATTGGATGGCACACGAGGGTACAGTTTATACCGAAGCCAACATACACGGACAAATTAGCTGATCAAGTAAATGATGCTCATAATATGACACCTGATCTTAAACGCTGCCAATGGTTATAAAAATAGAATGATATGCAGAGCCCTGGAAACTAAGAAAAGAATGTAAGAGAGGCTGGATGTCAATAAAATGCAACCTATGGCGTACATATTTTGTGTGAGGGCGTACGCGACCAAAGAGGCAGAAATTTTCGCGGTGTTGATGTCAAACCCGTGTTCTAACCGTCTGTAAGATCGAGGCTCTGATAGAGGCAGATGTTCTCAACGCTGTGCGTGTGTACAAGATAGACCGAGTGTAAAGACATCAACATCGGCGAAACTTTCAGGCCCGTAGCAACACACATCCGAGAGCAAGAGAGCTATATTCGACTTTGGCACCACATCAAACCTAGGTCGCCAAACTTCAGAAAGATTGCGTCGATAATATAAAAAGATTCAATGAAATGTGCTTACTTGTAAAGCAGCAGGGAATGGTGAAGTGCAATATCAGAGGAGTCACTGAAATATTAAAACTCCTAACAATATGAATAGAGAAGACGGCTTCTAGCATGCATCATCCTTGCTTTAGGCATTTGTTACAGTGGTAGGTAGTGTGTGTGATAATCTGAGCGATTAATGTGCAGAATGACCTGTTAACACTTATCGTCTTAAAATTAAAAATTCTGAAAACCAGTATCTGACAATTTCATGCCACACAAAAGATTTATGCATAAGTTATACAGCCTGTCTCAGCAGCGTTCATTAATAAAATTAGTAATTGTATGGTCTGGATGTAATGACAATAGCTGCCTTCACTCGTATTTTTTATCGTTGCGTCTCATTTATGTACCTATATGTTTATGTACCTTCATTTGCAGTTACAACACATCACTTACATATGGTGGTTCTTCACCATCAAACCTCAATATAGCTTTCGGCAACTTGTATACACAAGTCAATCATTTTGTTTATCTGAAAAAATGAAAAAAAAACTATCGTTAGCATGGGATCAAGATAGCAATAATTACAATACATATGCATAACATACTCTGAAGGATTCGCAACTTAAATTTATTTCAAGAACTGAGTATTGTGATTTGCCGGCGCAATTCAGATACTGAACAACCATTAAAATTATATTAAGTATTAGTAAAAAAACAATACTCCACACCTGACGGTAAAAATTTAGAACAGGCACGCTAGTCAACAAATTCAAAACGATAACTCACAAAAAGAAAAAAACCACTGTAGCATGTCCAACGATTTAGATTTCAAAACCCAAGACAAAAACATCTAATATGCAATCATAGTAACGAACAATATTATCCCTCAATATGAGAGCTTGTAAAGGGGTGTATTAATATTACAGTACGGTGTGGCCGAGCGGTTCTAGGCGCTTCAGTCTGGAACCGCGCGACCGCTACGGTCGCAGGTTCGAGTCCTGTCTCGGGCATGGATGTATGTGACGTCCTTAGGTTAGTTAGGTTTAAGTAGTTCTAAGCTCTAGGGGACTGATGACCTCAGAAGTTAAGTCCCATAGTGGTCAGAGCCATTTGAACCAATATTACAGTATGTGTAAAGCCATAAGCTAAGGCTAACACAGTCTGCGGCAGGCATCACGCATTAGCAGTATAAACGCAGTCTCTTATAAAATGCCAGAGAAAAACTCACTTATAAATGCCAAAGTATAGCTCACACACGACATACACTGACAAGTTTCGCCGTAACAACTGACACCCAAAGCAGTTGCTAGATGTGACGAATGCAGCACAAACAAACTTCGCTATAAAACACTACAGTTGCTGGGCATAGGAGTAGACAAATTAGCCTATGATAACCTTCAACAAAAATGTGATACTTCGTGGGAAACTGTATTTAACCCTAACAAAACCAAGGCATTTTCCGTAACGCCCATTATCAGGAAGAGGGGGTACTTTATGCCCATCTTAAAAAAATAAAATTCGTTAATTGTTCTTGAATTATATAAACAGTACGTTTTTCAAAGAGGTACTGATGATAAAGTAGAGTCGAAAATGTGAAAATATCTTTAACACTCTTTTAGGAATGTCAATGGACTTTCAATAAAGTGTACTACCAGAAAAAAAATTAAAATGCGACTTCCGTTGATTGTAGTTAACTTTTATTCTCAACTTCTATTTTTAAGAGTCGCTGATATGCAAGTAAGGCCATGAACCTGTAAAGACTGAACACGACATTCGTTAGGGAAAGTCACGTGGACTTAAAGTAACCACCCCCTTCCCCCCACCTCCTGTAACTTTTCTTCTAAGCTAATACTTGCACAGGGAAATAGAATCAGTCGGGAAGCAAACCCCGACTGCCATACGAGGTCAAAATAAGTGGTAGTATCCGACAGCGTGGTCATTGTTTTCCTTAATCACAACTCAAGTAATTCAAAGGAAATTATTTTGGTTCAAAATGGCTCTGAGCACTATAGGACCTAACTTCCGAGGTCATCAGTACCCTAGAACTTAGAACTACTTCAAACTAACTAACCTAAGGACATCACACACACCCACGCCCGAGGCAGGATTCGAACCTGCGACCGTAGCGGTCGCGTGGTTCCAGACTGTAGCGCCCAGAACCGCTCGGCCACTCCGACCAGCGAAATTATTTTGTTTTGTCACAAAACATCACTGGCTAGAACCCAGTCTAATGAAGTGTGTGTGTGTGTGTGTGTGTGTTTTGGGGCTTACGGGCGCTCAACGTGGAGGTCATCAGCGCCCTGACACACATTAAAATAAAACGAATGTGGCCAAATTTAGTAAAACGGAAGCACACACGCAAAGAAAGCGGGAAAAGATGCAAAATGCTGTATAAGAAAATAAAACGTAGGGAAAACGAGAAAGGAGCGTCAAGGATGCCACAGGAAATTGTCACTGGAGTGTAATCTTCTCACACAGTAGTTTCGGCATCCCACCAATTCAAGTACTTGACGAGAGGGAAACCAGTTAAACAGTCTTAAAATTAACAAAGAAACAAAAAAGTATTGAGCAAAATACAACAAACAATTCAATTCACGAAGTTGTCGAGTGAACTACAATTCTCTTCATACATGTGGCCCCTTGGTAATTCATTTAGAATCGAACAGATGTAGCAAAATTTCGTTGGGATACTGTTTGGTCTAGTACATCCGCAGCGGCAGTGTTGTACACGAGTTCATGGACACATGATGATAAATTTCGCGTGCAAGTACCGAGGTAGCCAATACGGCAGGCTACCAGTGACACAGTATGCAACCGCCTTCCGTTGCAGTACAACGACACTTGCATTGTTTCCACATTTTAGCCACTATCCCAAACTCTGCTCCTTCTGCGTTAACGAGAATCTTCCCGTCCGAGAGCCGACATAAAATCAACAAGCTCCCTGCTCCACAGAAACTCGTTGGTTCGGCACAAACTGCACCACCAGGCTCAAACCAAGGATCGTCTTTACAGGGCTCAGTTGAATCGCATCAACTGTGTCTTAAACGACAATATTTTTTATAGTGGGAGATGAAACGAAGCGTCGTGTGGTTAGGGCCTCCCGTCGGGTAGATCGTTCGTCTGGTGCAAGTCTTTTTAGTGTATGCTACTTCGGCGACTTGCGTATCGATGAGGATGAAATGATGATGAAGACAACACTCAGTCTCCGAGGTTGGAAAAATCTCAGACCCAGCAGGGAATAGAACTCGGACCCCTCGCGTAGCATACTGCCATTCTGCCGCGCTGACCCCCTTTTTTTTAAATTCTTTGTTGGTCTCATTTTGTTCTATTTTGTTCGTTGTATATGATAGGGGTGGACGTCTCAAGACACCCGTTCAGGTTGTTCGTTGATCCGTTCACTCAGTTTTTTTATTACAGAGGGTACCTAACCCTCTGACCGAACACGCTGAGCTACCGTGCCGGCTAACCCCTGAGCTAT
The DNA here is from genome assembly GCF_023864275.1 of Schistocerca cancellata. NCBI lineage: Eukaryota > Metazoa > Arthropoda > Insecta > Orthoptera > Acrididae > Schistocerca > Schistocerca cancellata. Next base: position 827,468,205 of record NC_064626.1, read on the forward strand.
AGAAGCAGAGTTAATCTAGCGTGATGATAAAGTGTCGCCTAGCGGGACACATCAGAGTCCAAATGGACGCACGAACAATTGAGAAGCGAGGATTTGTTTTAGCTAGTTCAAACTTACAAGGTGTCTGTTATTTGAAGGCATCAGTCCATCTTTTGTACAACTCCTGAGGAATTTAGTACACAAATTTCATTGACTGACGCGAGCGTTGGTAGCATGAAACTACCGCCCTGCTACTCTTGTTTCGCATGGGGAAAACTGAAACCTGCGCCCCAGATTTTCCAGTCATGGCGCATACTCTAAGGGGTAATAGGCGCCATCAGATACCTAGACCTTCCACAATAGGAAACAGATCTAATAAAGTTTCCCATTCCTCCTGCCACAGGAGAACAGTAATCTCAACGGTTTCCGAACTTGTGAAGTAATGTCATTAGAGGAGAACGAAATATAATGGACACTCGGTAACAAAGTACACCACGATCCAGAGAAAGATTGCTGCAACAGTGGCCGAAACCCCGCTTTCGTACTGCAGAGGACGAATGCGTAGCTTGAAGAGGTGAAATAACGAAAGCAGCAGAGCTCAAATAGGTAAACAGACAAGGCCTGATAGAAATCGTAGGATACAGCCTAAAGGAAAATTAAAGAAGCATTTGAAGAAAAGAGAAGCAGCTCTATGAGTATCAAGAGCTCAGACGGAAAACAGTCCTAAGCAAAAATGGAAAGCTGGAAGGTGGAAGGAGTCTACAGAAGGTCGAGACAAGGGAAGTGTACTTGAGGGGAATATTACAGAAATGGAAGAGGACGTAAATGAAGATGAGATGGGCGATACGATATTGCGAGAAGAATTTGACAGACACAACGATGGCCCGGGAGTAGACGATATTCCATCAGAACTACTGACAGCCTTAGGAGAACCAGCCATGAAAAAACTCTTCCATCTGGTGTGCCAGATGTATGAGACTAGCTAAATACCCTCAGGCTTCAAGAAGAACGTAATAATTCCAATTGCAGAGAAAGTAGTTGCTGAGAGGTGCGAAAATAACGGAATTATCATTTTAATAAGTCATATTTGCAAAATACTGACGGGAATTCTTTACAGAAGAATAGAAAAACTGGTAAAAGCCAACCTCGGGGAAGGTCACTGTGAACTTCGGAGAAATGTAGGAACATGCGAGGCAAAACTGACCCTATGACTCATTTTAGAAGATAGATTAAGCAAAGGCAAACCAGCGCTTATGACATTTGTAGATTTAGAGAAAGCTTTTGACAATGTCGGCTGGCATACTCTGAAATTGTGGGGGTAGCAGAGGTAAAATACAGGGAACAAAATGCTACCTACAACTCTACAACTTGTACGGAAACCAGGCGACAGTTATGAGAGCCGAGAACATGCAAGGGAAGCAGTAGTTGATAAGGGAATGAGACACTGGTTGTAGCCTACTTCCGATGTTATTCAATCTGTACAGTGAGCAAGCGGAAAAGGGAAACAAAGAAAAACTTGGAGCAGAAATTAAAGTCCAGAGTGAAGAAATAAAATCTTTGAAGTTTCCTGGTAACGTTGTAATTCTGTTAGAGGCAGCAAATTACTTGTAAGGGAAGTTGAGCGGAATGGACACTGTCTTTAAAGGAGGATATAAGATGAACATCAACAAAAGCAAAACGAAGATAGTGGAATTTAGTCGAATTAAATCAGGTGATGCTGAGGGAATCAGATTAGGAAATGAGACACTGAAAGTAGTAAATGAGTTTCGCTATTTGGGGAGCAAAATAACTGATAATGGTCAAAGCAGAGAGGTTATAAAATAAAGGCTGTCAATGGTTAGAAAAGCGTTTCTGAAGAATAGAAATTTGTTAACATCGAACATAGATTTAAGTGTCAGGAAGTCATTTCTGAAACTATTTGTATGGAGTGTAGCTACATATGGAACTGACACATGGACGGTAAACAGTTTAGAACAAGAAGAAAATTCAAGTTTTAGAAATGTCGTGCTACAGATGACTTCTGAAGATACGGTTGGTAGATACCGTAACTAGTAAGGAGGTACGGAACATAACTGGGGAGAAAAGAAATTTGTGGCAGAACTTGACAAGAAGGAAAATCGGTTGATAGGACACATTCTGAGACATCAAGGGATCACCACTTTAGTTCTGGAGGGAAGTATCGGCGGTAAAAATCGTAGAGGGAGACTAAAAGATGAACACAATAAGCAGATTTAGAAGGATGTAGGTTGCAGTAGTTATTCGGGGATGAAGAAGCTTGCACAAGATAGGGTAGCATGGGGGGCTGCATCAAACCAGTCTTCGGACTGAAGACCACAACAACAGACGAGGAATCTACTGATCACACACTTTGACTTGGGCGCTGAGCGGAGAATCCTGGAAGCGAAAGCTTGCAGTTGACTCGTAGCACATTGGCTGCGGAGACAAGTCCCACCTCCCTCCCCCGGCGCAGCCAGCTTACAGCTTATAAAGGCAATGAACGTGTAATAGGTTAATTGTTAATACGTTGCAGAAGTGACACTTAAGTTGATGTCGAGTCGCTACAAGGACCACGTACAACCTCTTCGTTCAATTTTTTAAATAATATTAACAGTCAGTATTCACAACGCCTCACAAGGACCAACACGATATTCACAACAGCTGCTTATAGTTACGGAGCACAATACTCTGTTACGTAGCCAATGTTGGCAGCGACCGGAAATCTTCCGGAGAGGAACGAAGTCAGCCGACTTCAACAGATCACAGGGGGGCCAAGTAAAACTGTATAATCAGTAGTGACAGATCTCTTACAATATGGCGCAGCACCAAATAAAGAAAACGGCGACTTTATTAACATTACGGTTTTCGGGATCGCAGTTTCATTCCCCATCCAGTATCACGTCCCAGCGCCGACGAAATTTGTTTCGTGGCTGCCGGGGGAAGAATTCATTTATATTGCAAGATGACCAATAGGTGAACTGTGGAACAGTGAGTGGTTTATCCACAGAAAACACAAGTGAGGTTGATTTGCCGTACTTTTGATAAAACTGCCGAATTCTAGCGCACTGGAAATGACCCACTATGCGATGTATCGTTTTCGGAATATGTTGTTTTAACTCTTCCATTTCCCAGCCTTTAAAGTTTTCGTCGTTTTTGTTGCGCGCCGGCTGCGCACTTCTTTTTGCAGTCATTTCCGAAAGTTCATTTCCGACCAGCCGAGCGTTAATGGACGTGTCGATGACAGTGGAATGGACATTTAAGCTAATTTACGGCGCGCTGATAACTTTCATTTGCCGGCCACGCCACGGCCCGCCTCGCCGCTCATTACGTGGCCCGCGCCCCGGCACAACAATGGCCGCAGTAATGGCCCAGCAGCCGGCGCTCGGCCGAGGACGATCCCGTCCCTCCCTCCAACTGGGCGAGTGCATGGCTGTCCAGCGGCTCCTCACGTGGAGCCCAAATGCGAAGCAGTCACACGCGCTGAAGTCCTCATTTCTCCATAGCAGCTATGTTCCTATTCTACATCCTACGTACATACCTCTCAAGCCACCGTAGGCTGCGTGGCGGAGCTTACCCTGTACCACTACTAACTTCCTTTCCTATTCCACTCACGAACAGACCGGGGGAAAAGTGTCTACATACATCTGTACGAGCAGCAACCTCTCTAATCTTATCTTAGTGATCCTTACACCAAATGTACGCTGGCGGCAGCAGAATAGTTCTGCAGTCAGCTTCAAATGCTGATTCTTCTAAATTTTCTCGAAAAGAACGTCGCCTTCCCTCCAGTGATCCCTTTTTGAGTTTCCGAAGCATCTCCGTAATACTTGTGTGTTAAAACATCTAGCAGACCACGTCTGACCTACTCTGATGTCTTCCTTTAATCCGACCTGGCGTGGATCCCACACACTCGAATAGTACTCAGTAGTTGGTCACAAGCTGAGGTGGCAGAAGACATAGGATACCTCATAATATTGTGTCAAATCGCCTTTTGCCAGGCCTGGTGCAGCAGCTCGACGTGGCATCGATTCAACATGTCGTTGTACGTCCCCTGTAGAAGTATTGAGCGAAAGTGTTGCCGATGCAGGATTCAATGCACGAATTGATCTTTGGATTATGTCCCATAATCGTTTGACTGGAATACTCTCTTTCAAATTCTGAAGGTGGCAGGGGTAAAATACAGGGAACGAAAGGCTATTTACAACTTGTACAGAAAGCAGATGGCAGTTATAAGAGTCGAGGGACATGAAAGGGAAGCAGTGGTTGGGAAGAGAGTGAAACAGGGTTGTAGCCTCTAACCGATGCTATTCAATCTGTATATTGAGCAAGCAGTAAAGGAAACGAAAGAAAAGTTCGGAGTAGGTATTAAAGTCCATGGAGAAGAAGTAAAACTTTAAGGTTTGCCGATGACATTGTAATTCTGTCAGAGACAGCAAAGGACTTGGAAGAGCAGTTGAACGGAATGGACAGTGCCTTGAAATGAGGGTATAAGATGAACATCAACAAAAGTAAAACGAGGATAATGGAATGTAGATGAATTAAGTCGGGTGATGCTATGGGAATTAGATTAGGAAATGAGACACTTAAAGTAATAAAGGAGTTTTGCTATTTGGGGAGCAAACTAACTGATGATGGTCGAAGTAGAGAGGATATAAAATGTAGACTGGCAATGGCAAGGAAAGCGCTTCTGAAGAAGAGAAATTTGTTAAGATCGAGTATTGATTTAAGTGTGAGGAAGTCGTTTCTGAAAGTATCTGTAAGGAGTGTAGCCACGTATGGAAGTGAAACGTGGACGATAAATAGTTTGGACGAGAAGAGAATAGAAGCTTTTGAAATGTGGTGCTACAGAAGAATGCTGAAGATTATATGGGTAGATCACATAACTAATGAGGAGGTATTGAATAGAACTGGGGAGAAGAGGAGTTTGTGGCACAACTTGACTAGAAGAAGGGATCGGTTGGTAGGACATGTTCTGAGGCATCAAGGGATCACCAATTTAGTACTGAAGGGCAGCGTGGAGGGTAAAAATCGTAGAGGGAGACCAAGAGATGAATACACTAAGCAGATTCAGAAGGATGTAGGTTGCAGTAGGTACTGGGAGATGAAGAGGCTTGCACAGGATAGAGTAGCACGGAGAGCTGCATCAAACCAGTCTCAGAACTGAAGACCACAACAACAACAACAACGTTCATGGCGAGCGAACTGGATGGCCAGATCATTTGCTCGAGATGTCTAGAATATTCTTCAAACCAGTCACGAACAACTTGGCCAGATACATGACGCATTTTCATCCATAAAAATTCCATCGTTGTTTGGGAAAATGAAGACCGTGAGTGACGGAAAACGGTCTCCAAGTAGCCGAAAAGAAACATTTACAGTCAATGATTGGTTCAGCTGGACCACAGGACCCAGTACGTTCCATCTAAGCACAGACCATACCGTATGGAGAGACCACCAGCTTGCACAATACTTTGGTGACAACTAGGGTCCGTTGCTTCGCGGCTCTGCGCGGCACACGAACCCTACCATTAGCTCTTACCTACTGAAATCAGTACTTATGTGATGATGTCACGATTTTGCAGTCGTCTAGGGTCCAACCGATCTGGTCCCGAGATCAGGAGAGGCGCTGCAGGCGATGTCGTGCAATTAACAAAGGCACTCCCAGCGGTCGTCAGCTGCTACCGCCCATTGACGCCAAATTTCAGCATTAACTTCCAGTTTTTTTTCTTTTTTTGAATTTAGAGCTAGCTATCATTCATCACACCAACTACACTACTGTCCATTAAAATTTCTACACCACGAAGATGACGTGCTACAAACCCGAAATTTAACCGACAGGACGAAGATGCTGTGATATGCAAATGATTAGCTTTTCAGAGCATTCACACAAGGTTGGCGCCGGTGGCGACACCTACAACGTGCTGACATGAGGAAAGTTTCCAACCGATTTCCCATACACAAACAGCAGGTGACCGGCGTTGCCTGGTGAAACGGTGTTGTGATGCCTCCTGTAAGGAGGAGAAATGCGTACCATCACGTTTCCGACTTTGATAAAGGTCGGATTGTAGTCTATCGCGATTGGGGTTTATCGTATCGCGACATTGCCGCTCGCGTTGGTCGAGATCCAATGACTGTTAGCAAAATGTGGAATCGGTGGGTTCAGGAGGGTAATACGGAACGCCGTGCTGGATCCCAACGGCCTCGTATCACTAGCAGTCGAGATGACAGGCATCTTATCCGCATGGCTGTAACGGATCGTGGAGCCACGTCTCGATCCCTGAGTCAACAGATGGGGACGTTTGCAAGACAACAACCTTCCGCACGAACAGTTCGACGACGTTTGCAGCAGCATAGATTATCAGCTAGGAGACCATGGCTGCGGTTACCCTTGACGCTGCGTCACAGACAGGAGCGCCAGCGATGGTGTACTCAACGACGAACCCGGGTACACGAATTTTTTCGGATGAATCCAGGTTCTATTTACAGCATCATGATGGTCGCATCCGTGTTTGGCGACATCGCGGTGAACGCACATTGAAAGCGTGTATTCGTCATCGCCATACTGGCGTATCACCCGGCGTGATGGTATGGGGTGCCATTGGTTGCACGTCTCGGTCATCTCTTGTTCGCATTGACGGCACTTTGAACAGTGGACGTTGCATTTCAGATGTGTTACGACCCGTTGTTCTACCCTTCATTGCCGGCTTGTGTGGTCGAGCGGTTCTAGGCGCTTCAGTCTGGAACCGCGTGACCGCTACGGTCGCAGGTTCGAATCCTGCCTCGAGCATGGATGTGGGTGATGTCCTTAGGTTAGTTAGGTTTAAGTAGTTCTAAGTTCGAAGGGACTGATGACCTCAGACGTTAAGTCCCATAGTGCTCAGAGCCATTTGAACCATCTACCCTTCATTAGATTCCTGCAAAACCCTACATTTCAGCAGGATAATGCACGACCGCATGTTGCAGGTCCTGTACGGGCCTTTCTGGATGCAGAAAATGTTCGACTGCTGCCCTGGCGAGCACATTCTCCAGATCTCTCACCAACTGAAAACGTCTGGTCAATGGTGGCCGAGCAACTGGCTCGTCACAATACTCCAGTCACTATTCTTGATGAACTGTGGTATTGTGTTGAAGCTGCATGGGCAGCTGTACTTGTACACGCCATCCAAGCTCTGTTTGACTCAAAGCCCAGGCGTATCAAGGCCGTTATTACGGCCAGAGGTGGTTGTTCTCGATACTGATTTCTCAGGATCTATGCACCCAAATTGCGTGAAAATGTAATCACATTTCAGTTCTAGTATAATATATTTGTCCCGTTTATCATCTGCATTTCTTCTTGGTGTAGCAATTTTAATGGCCAGTAGTGTATAAAGTTTGACTAAACATCTCCAGATCATTTACGTACGAAAATAACATCGGTGCTGTCACACTTCCCTTTGTCCCTCCTCACCATACCATTGTCTCCGATGACAGCCGCCGTCGAGGACAACGTTGTGATTCCTGTTACTTAAGAGGTCTTAGAGTCACTCAGAAACTTTGGAACCTATTCCGTACGCTTCTACCTTCGTTAACGGTCGGCAGTATGGCACCGTGTCAAATGCTTTACGGAGGTCTAGGGATAAGAAATCCGCCTGTTGCCTTTCATCCAAGGTTCGCAGAATCTCATTTGAGGCTTTTCCCTCTTATGGAAATTTATTATCTCCGAACTGAGAATATGTTCAAGGCTTCGGCAGCAAATTGATATTAAAGATATTGGTGTATAATTTTGCGGGTCCGTTTATTTCCCTCCTTATGTATAATAATCACCTGCGCTGTTTTCAAGTTGCTTGGGTCTTTGGGCTGGGCGAGAGATTCGCATTAAATGAAAGCTAAGTAAGGGGCCAATGCTGTACAGCACACTTTGTAAAACCGAATTGGGATTCCATCAGGACCTGGTGATTTACTGCTGCTGCTCGTGATCGGAGTCACTCAGGCCTGCACCTCAACGCGATACGCGAACAACGGAGCAGTTTGGTATTTTTCAAACTCAAAAGTGATTGACAGAGTCGAAAGTCAGCTGAAATGCATGATAAATTCCCTAGGTGTGGAGCTTCAAATGTTTGGAATCAATTTTTGCTTGTATGGTCCCCTGACTTTCCTTGCAAGAGACTCCATCCAAAGCACGATTGGAAACGAGGAAAGCACGAGTACTTAATAATTTATATTGGTCTCAATTGTATGAAAATATGAATGTCTTCGATTTTGTGGCCAAGACAAATCGACTAATTAATGTCGTTCTCTAAATCGCCTACGCTACGGGGTTAGAAGACCCTGATCTATTTTCCAAAAAATGGGGGTCCCCAGTCATCACTACTGACTGCAACTATGCAGAAGTGCAAACCATGCACCACTTGCTCTGTTACTGGCTTCGTCGCACGTACTGCACCTAGGGTATCTACGTCAAGCAGCTTCAAAGTGAGTTAAGTGAACAGATCGTAATTTTACGAGAGGCGAAAAAAGTTTAGCGCCCATCGCGTAAGAATATAAGGTTATTAATATGTTAAAAGAAAACAGTCTCCGTTGCAGAAGGCTTTATTGTCAATGGCGCGGTTGGCGCATTGTCCGATTATCTTAAAGCAGCGATTAAAACAGCGGTAGCTGCTTTAGTCAGGTAGTGCCAAGCCTCAATAACATAAGGTTAGATCGAAATTCGTAGTCGTCAAATTTGGACCAGAAAGGCTTCCTAGATGAAGTGGAAAGCGACGGAGAGATAGGAGGGCGATCTCAAACATGTAATATGACATGTGAACAGGCAATGCAGCGAATCGACGCAGATACCAGAGTCTCTGTCCTGTCTTGCATAATGCTTGTCAGTTCTGCGTAGTTTCTGAGATTCGTCATATAACTGAAACTATGATCTTGTTCCACTTTGTTCAGTACGCTGTAAACTTAATTTTTGAGATTTCGTCATGTAGAATACTTTGCGATTACAAGGTGGCTCAAAATTACTTAACTGTGGATTTCGGTTGAAGTACCTAACATGAAATGGTCTCCTCACGTCATAACGCAGACAGTAGAGCTCAATCAAAGTATAAAATATATGCATTTATGCAGTCTTTCCCACACGAACAATAGATCTGTTACGTCGCCATTACAAATTTCACTGTAAATGATCGTCGTGTTGTTGTTTACTTCCTTTTCACACTGTCGTTAGTTTTAGAGCTCTAATTCTTATTCTAATTCCTTTCTGTCACTCTACCACGCGCAAAGAACCCTCCATGGTGATCGCAAGTGCACATTCATGCGATCAACACCACACTGCACGCTGCAAGATGACAATAGCGACAACAGCCAACAAAAGAGCGAGCTAATATCGCACGCTCGGAAACATGTCTTTAACATAATACGTTTTGAACCACCGGTGGCGGTGAATATAAATACGATTTAATCCGATTAATGTTTTTCAGCACTAAATTACTATGGGAAAGATTTCGAAATGACCCGATCGGACTCAACAGAATTTAAGAGCATACCACAGATGGGGTGAAAAACAATCGAGATGTATTTTGGCCTCGGCTGCATTTCATGCATTTTGAAACGATGCTCCTCAAATCCTCTAAAGGTTGCCCATTTTTGGCCATTCTTGGCGTAATTTTCGTGGGCTGCCCGGTACTTTAAGCACCGGTAACTTGTTATAACTATTCAGTGATTTCTACTTTGTGTGTCGTTGTACTAATGTTTCTGAGACAAAAAAAATTCCTGGCGTAACTGAAATCGGGCTCAGTTCAGAGATGGTCACCTAGAACTCTCATAGGGAGATAACTTCATCAACAGTGTTTGGACAACAAGAGATAGTCATGATATACAGTTACTGAAAAGCAGTTTGTGCTCCACCGTTCACTGTGCACAGACGTAGCCTCAACAGAGGATATTTATATAAGCAAACACATGCCGTAGCTACGAATGAAAATTCACCAAGTGCAACCAGCTCGGATTGACGACATTACACTCAATCGTTTACAAACGCAATGCTGAGTTTGAGTACGTAAGTACTGTCTACCAATCGAGCAGAAATAACTCATATACAGAGTGTTCAGAAATTCCTGTTACAAAATTCTAGGACGTGTAGAGGGGAGTGAGTACACAATATTTTGAACAGGAACCCATATCCGGAAACGTCATTCAAAAACGCTACAGAGCGTCAGTTTTACAGGTGCCTTACAGGTTGATTCCAATATCATGTTGCTGACTTTCAGAAATAATGCAGAAGGATAAATGTATCAATTTGAGTAAGGGCCCCTGTATCGGAAACGAACGAGAAGAAATTTATAAGTGAAAACCGTTCTGATACCCCTGACATTGGGATACATGTACTGGTACTGTTGAGGATGATAGAGTAGGCAACTTCCGGCGGTGTTAGTGTGAGCCAAAACAAGAAAAAAATGTCTAGTAAACGTGGACTCCAAAATGCGTACTATTGCACTGTTAGAGGTATCAGAATGATTTTCACTTGTAATTTTCGACTTGTTGATATATTTATCCATCATCCTTGAAAGTTCGTAATATCATCACAAAAAATGGTTCAAATGGCTCTGAGTACTATGGGACTTAGCTTCTGAGGTCATCAGTCCCCTAGAACTTAGAACTACTTAAACCTAACTAACCTAAGGACATCACACACACCGATGCCCGAGGCAGGATTCGAACCTGCGACCGTAGCCGTCGCGTGGTTCCAGACTGTAGCAACTAGAACCGCTCGGCCACCCCGGCCGGCCTAACAACATCACAGAATCACCGTGTATATACATACATTTAGAGGCACCAGTGCCGATAACTTTGACTCTCTGTAGAGTTATTGAATGACGTTTCCGCATGTGGGTTCCTATTCAAAATATTATGTTCTCACTCCCCTCTATAAGCCCTAAAAGACTGTGACGGAAATTTCCGAAAGCCCTGTATATCCAGAAACAGTGAACCTTCTGAGACCAAAAGGGAAAATAACAGATATAAGGTAGAAATGCTGAATTAGATCTTCTGAAATTGTTTCACTGCGAAAAATCGTAATGCGATTCCAACTTTTAATCATCTCACTGACGTCTAAATAGCAGTTGTCAAATGTGATAGTTGAATAAAAATTCTAGTAACGACGCTGAATAATGGAAAGGCACTACAACGCTGCTACTAACTATAGCAATAACAGTTCATCTCGGATGAGACAACAATTGTAACACTACCGTGCGCATGCAATATATTATTAATACCCAGTCGAAGTCAATCAATTACTATGAAACCAGTTGACCTTAAATTTCAGAGTATCTCGTTTAATCGAAGTTGTTCTCTAACTGTTGTTATCGGAGACACTGAGGAGCAATGGGATAGCGATATGCTCATATACAGATGGCAGTAGTATCGCTTGCACAAGATATGAAAGGATAGTGCATTAGTGGAGCTGTCATTTGTACTCAGACGATTCACGTGAAAAGGTTTTCGACGTGATTCTGGCCGCACGATCGGAATTAACAGACTCTGAATACGCAGTGGAAGTCTGAGCTACGTGCATGAGACTTTCCACTTCAGAAATCGTTGGGGAATCCAACATTACGAGATCCACAGTGTCAAGATGTGTGCCACAATACCAAATTTCAGGCATTACCTCTTTATCACGAACTACGCAATGGCCGACGGTCTTCACTTGACGACAGAGACCACCAGCATTTGCTTAGAGCTTTCAGTGCTAACAGACAAGCAGAACTGCATGGAATAGTAACAGAAATCGATGCGAAACGCATGGCGTGCTGCGAAACGTGGCGTTAAAGGGGCTATGGCAGCAGACGACCGACGCGAGTGCCTCTGCTAGCAACACGACACACGCTACGCCTCTCCTCGGCTCGTGACCATATCGTTTGGACCCTGCACAGGTGAAAAACCGTGGTCTGGTCAGATAAGACCCGATATATGTTGGTAAGAGCTGATGGCTACGAGTGTGGCGCAGTCCCCACGAAACCATGGATCCACGTTGTCAACAAGCTAGCGGTAGAACCGTAATGGTGTGGGTTCTGTTTACATGGGACGGACTGGGTCACTGACTGGAAATGGTTATGTTCAGCTACTTGGAGACCATTTGCAGCCATTCATGGACTACATGTTCCCAAACAACGAATGGAATTTTAATGGAAGACAATACGCCACGTCACCAAGCCACAATTATTGTGGACAATTCATGTGGATGATTTGGTCGCCCGACGTGTATCCCATCGAACATTTATGGGGCATAATCGATAGGTCAGCACGTGCACAAAGTCCTGCATCTGCAACGCTCTCGCAGATATGGCTGGCTACAGAGGCTGCATGGCTCAGTATTTCTGCAGGAGGCTTCCAGCGACTTGTTGAGTCTATGCCACATCGAATTGATGGACTATGGCAGGCAAAAAGATGTCCGACACGATATTAGGAGATATCTCATCACTTCTGTCACCTGATATATATATATATATATATATATATATATATATATATATAAGTTTTCCATCATCCCGGTTCCCAGAACTCCTGAAGATAGACGTTGAGTGTGGATATTGTATCACAGTCCCTTTGACTGTTCAGAGATGTTACTAAACCCGCCGAAAGATGTAAACAACCATGCATGAGCAGCGCCTATTACAGGGAAGGGGTCCGACAGGCGATCAGTTCCAGTCATTTCACCAGGAAGGAGGTACACGGCTCATGTAGTCTGTTGTTCAACCAAGTGTCCAGGCGTCTCGGAGTGAGCCAAAATGATGTCCTTCGGACATGGATGAGATACAGAGAGACAGGAACTGTCGATGACATGCCTCGCTTAGGTCGCCCAAAGGCTACTACTGCAGTGGATGAACGCTACCTACGGATTATGGCTCGGAGGAACCCTGACAGCAATGCCAGTGTTCAATAATGCTGTTCGTGCAGCCACAGGGCGTCGTGTTACGACTCAAACTGTGCGCAATAGGCTGCATGATGCGCAATTTCCCTCCCGACGTCCATGGCGAGGTCCATCCTTGCAACCACGACACCACGCAGCGCGGTACAGATGGGCCCAACAACATGTTGAATGGACCGCTCAGGATTGGCATCGTATTCTTCACCGATGAGTGTCGCATATGCCTTCAACCAGACAATCGTCGGAGACGTGTTTGGAGGCAACCCGGTCAGGCTGAACGCTTAGATATACTGTCCAGCTAGTGCAGCTAGGTGGAGGGTCCCTGCTGTTTTGCGGTGGCATTATGTGGGGCTGACGTACGCCGCTGGTGGTCATGGAAGGCGCAGTAACGGCTGTACGATACGTGAATGCCATCCTCCGACCGAAAGTGCAACCATATCGGCAGCATAGTGACTTCATAGACGACAATTCAGGCTCCATCGTGCACACCTTGTGAATGACTTCCTTCAGGTTAACGACATCGCTCGACTAGAGTGACCAGCATGTTCTCCAGACATGAATACTATCGAACAAGCCTGGGATAGTTTGAGAAGGGATATTTATGGACGACGTGACCTACCAAACACTCTGAGGGATCTATGCCGAATTTCCGTTGAGGAGTGGGACAATCTGGACCAACAGTGCCTTGATAAACTTGTGAATAATATGCCACGACGAATACAGGCATGCATCAATGCAAGAGGACGCGCTACTGGGTATTAGAGGTACCGTGTGTACAGCAATCTGGACCACCACCTCTGAAGGTCTCGCTGTATGGTTGTACAACATGCAATGTGTGGTTTTTATGAGCAATAAAAAGGGCGGAAATGATGTTTATGTTGATCTCTATTCTAATTTTCTTTACAGCTTCCGTAACACTTGGAACCGAGGTGATGCAAAACTTTTTTTGGTGTGGGTATATCATATGTGTGCATTGCATGTTTACATCAGTTACAGATTTTAAACAATAATAATTTGAAATATTAATAGTTTTGTTAGTAATATGTTTATTAGCAAAGTATAAATTTTAGTGAGCTCGTCACACTATCGCAAATCAGAAGCTGTCTTTAGCTTTTCCATAGCACCTATGTAAGCAGTTTTGATATTTTCAGTGAATATACGAGGTTTTTATTTCATGAACACAGTTTGCCATATTAACCCGCTCAGCGCAAACACCGTCTGCGTCCCCGCATCACGGGGAATTCCCAGTCGCCGACTCGTTGCTACTTGCGGCACCGCACCTGGCCTGCGCTAACACTTGTTATTGTCACGATCGCACTGCCGCTCCGTACAGAGCCAAGCCTCACGTGAAGTCGCATCACTACAGTTTACCAGCCTCAAACCGTGCAATCAAATATACAGCACTCATACAACTCTTTGTGGGATAGCTACCTATAATATCACATCATCTGTTCCTGAGAATTTGTATTTTCGTTCCATCTTCTGGGGGACCATATTAAAAGTAGCTGATTAACTGTAAAATATTTTCACATTAGCTTCATGATGTTTACATTTGTCTTATTGGGATTGAAATTTAGAAAAAAAGCAGCGATTTGTAGCAAAAGAAATCTCAGTTTTTTTTCTTCCATTAGATGGAAACTTCATCCTAGAAATCTAATGCGTACCAAATTTTACAGAAAATTTTAGTTCCTTGGAGTTGCAGCCGTATCACTTCTTTTTTGTAAAATGAATAGGTTTAGTTGTGTATAGTATTTTTCACATCAGGTCTTACGTTAGCGAACACCCTCAAAATCGGATACAGAACTGATTTAATTACTTTTGGACTTTTATCTATTTTGTAATGCCTACAATAAAATATTAGATCTTTAAACTTTCTATCATATTTTATATCTACGTCTACATCTCAAGTTTTCTAATACCGAAGTTTGTTCAGAGCATTTCTTTAATGAGGCTCAAAGGACAATGGCCTACCTTCTACTTCTACATCATCAATAAGGTTCAGCCCAGAAAGTGAAGTCTGTTTTAATTAGTTAAATGTCTCATCCAGCCAGTAGCTGTCAATTACCATCTAAATGTGATGTCTTGCGCAGTTTCTTTAACAGTATACGGCAAGTAAAGCTTGTAAGTAGGCTGTTTATGTTTTCTTATTGGCAACGTTACGTAGCGCTCTATATGAAAATCACTGGCTGTGCTGTGTGCAGTCTGTGGCTAGTTTGCATTGTCTGCCATTGTGGTGTTGGGCAGCTGGATGTGAACAGCGCGTAGCGTTGCGCAGTTGGAGGTGAGCCGCCAGCAGTGGTGGATGTGGGGAGAGAGATGGCGGAGTTTTGTAATTTGTCATGAACTGCTATATATATTATGACTATTAAGGTAAATACATTGTTTGTTCTCTATTAATATCTTTCATTTGCTAACTATCCCTATCAGTAGCTAGTGCCTTCTGTAGTTTGAATCTTTTATTTAGCTGGCAATAGTGGCGCTCGCTGTATTGCAGTAGTTCGAGTAATGAAGATTTTTGTGAGGTAAGTTATTTGTGAAAGGTATAGATTAATGTTAGTCAGGGCCATTCTTTTGTAGGGATTTTTTAAAGTCAGATTGCGTTGCGCTAAAAATATTGTGTGTCCACCAATATCATATTCTCTACCAGGACTACAGTGGGTCTGCTCTGTGATGACCTACCTACCAATATTCTTCAAAACGTCGAATGACTCTGCTGTGGGTTTGCTCTGTTGTGGCCCATTACCTGTCTGCATGTCAAGAGTCAGCACTGTCTTTCCGTTGGAAGGACAACACTACTTCTTCAAGACTGCATGGAAATCCACTACTTCTGTGTGCAATTTCTTTTACTAATGAGACTTTGTGAAAAAAACTGTAATTACTATTATGATGAACAATCTGGACTGTCTTTATGGACTGTGAGAAAATTTTAGCTTTTGACCGACATTGTATAAATAAGTGTGTGCATTTGATATCTTTGTTATTGTAATTATGAAAAATTTTTTCAAATCATTATTGGCCACTGCCCAAAACGATTTGTAAAATTTTTTTGTGGGGAGCATGGGGGCTATGTAAGTAGGCTGTTTATGTTTTCTTATTGGCAACGTTACGTAGCGCTCTATATGAAAATCACTGGCTGTGCTGTGTGCAGTCTGTGGCTAGTTTGCATTGTTGTCTGCCATTGTAGTGTTGGGCAGCTGGATGTGAACAGCGCGTAGCGTTGCGCAGTTGGAGGTGAGCCGCCAGCAGTGGTGGATGTGGGGAGAGAGATGGCGGAGTTTTGTAATTTGTCATGAACTGCTATATATATTATGACTATTAAGGTAAATACATTGTTTGTTCTCTATTAATATCTTTCATTTGCTAACTATCCCTATCAGTAGTTAGTGCCTTCTGTAGTTTGAATCTTTTATTTAGCTGGCAATAGTGGCGCTCGCTGTATTGCAGTAGTTCGAGTAATGAAGATTTTTGTGAGGTAAGTTATTTGTGAAAGGTATAGTTTAATGTTAGTCAGGGCCATTCTTTTGTAGGGATTTTTGAAAGTCAGATTGCGTTGCGCTAAAAATATTGTGTGTCAGTTTAAGAACAGTCCTGTATAAATTGTTGAAAGGGGACGTTTCAAGCTGACCTACAAGACTTACAATCAGGAGATTTAACTTTTCTGTGCTGATTGTGCAGAAATCCCTGATAAATTAATGATGAGCAGAGAGAATTGCAAAGAAAAAGTCTTCTTCCAAATCAGCGGGCGCTCCTCAAAATCGAAAAGTAGAATCTTTTAAATGTGGTTTGACGAAGTATTTGATGTTGCTCATCAGCATGAACTTACAAATACGACTGAGGAACACAGACGCATTTCGTTACTTCTCAAGGAAAAGAGGTTTCCTTGTACATGAGAGACGGTGACATGAAATTTGCAAAAAGCGTAGAACAACGGGAAAAGAAACGAGCAGCCTCTAGACAGTAAGACTGCAGAAATCAAGAAAAGTGTTTTTATGTTTGAGTTTTTCACTGGTTTTCCCCCCTGTTATTTGACACTACTTGTAAGAGAGTTTGCAATTAACTAACTCTTATATTTTCGGCGAAGAATTTGTGTGACTAGTAGCTATCCCAACCTCTATAAGCACATGAGAAGAAGAGAAGCAGGTGATAAATGTATACACAGTTTTTTTCATACCCAGTGGAAACGAAATCTACACTCCTGGAAATTGAAATAAGAACACCGTGAATTCATTGTCCCAGGAAGGGGAAACTTTATTGACACATTCCTGGGGTCAGATACATCACATGATCACACTGACAGAACCACAGGCACATAGACACAGGCAACAGAGCATGCACATTGTCGGCACTAGTACAGTGTATATCCACCTTTCGCAGCAATGCAGGCTGCTATTCTCCCATGGAGACGATCGTAGAGATGCTGGATGTAGTCCTGTGGAACGGCTTGCCATGCCATTTCCACCTGGCGCCTCAGTTGGACCAGCGTTCGTGCTGGACGTGCAGACCGCGTGAGACGACGCTTCATCCAGTCCCAAACATGCTCAATGGGGGACAGATCCGGAGATCTTGCTGGCCAGGGTAGTTGACTTACACCTTCTAGAGCACGTTGGGTGGCACGGGATACATGCGGACGTGCATTGTCCTGTTGGAACAGCCGGTCTAGGAATGGTAGAACGATGGGTTCGATGACGGTTTGGATGTACCGTGCACTATTCAGTGTCCCCTCGACGATCACCAGTGGTGTACGGCCAGTGTAGGAGATCGCTCCCCACACCATGATGCCGGGTGTTGGCCCTGTGTGCCTCGGTCGTATCCAGTCCTGATTGTGGCGCTCACCTGCACGGCGCCAAACACGCATACGACCATCATTGGCACCAAGGTAGAAGCGACTCTCATCGCTGAAGACGACACGTCTCCATTCGTCCCTCCATTCACGCCTGTCGCGACACCACTGGAGGCGGGCTGCACGATGTTGGGGCGTGAGCGGAAGACGGCCTAACGGTGTGCGGGACCGTAGCCCAGCTTCATGGAGACGGTTGCGAATGGTCCTCGCCGATACCCCAGGAGCAACAGTGTCCCTAATTTGCTGGGAAGTGGCGGTGCGGTCCCCTACGGCACTGCGTAGGATCCTACGGTCTTGGCGTGCATCCGTGCGTCGCTGCGTTCCGGTCCCAGGTCGACGGGCACGTGCACCTTCCGCCGACCACTGGCGACAACATCGATGTACTGTGGCGACCTCACGCCCCACGTGTTGAGCAATTCGGCGGTACTTCCACCCGGCCTCCCGCATGCCCACTATACGCCCTCGCTCAAAGTCCGTCAACTGCACATACGGTTCACGTCCACGCTGTCGCGGCATGCTACCAGTGTTAAAGACTGCGATGGAGCTCCGTATGCCACGGCAAACTGGCTGACACTGACGGCGGCGGTGCACAAATGCTGCGCAGCTAGCGCCATTCGACGGCCAACACCACGGTTCCTGGTGTGTCCGCTGTGCCGTGCGTGTGATCATTGCTTGTACAGCCCTCTCGCAGTGTCCGGAGCAAGTATGGTGGGTCTGACACACCGGTGTCAATGTGTTCTTTTTTCCATTTCCAGGAGTGTAAGACAACGAAGTGGAGGCACCGTCGCAATACCGACGAAATGATTAGGTACTGAATATTGTGGTTTTTGTAAGACAAGCGTATCATTTCTGACAGAGAGATGGTAAGATGATAGCAGCTATGGCAGAGACGTTAGGTCATGATCCACAGTATTTAATTCTACGCAGGAGTCTCATACTACGCAGCATTCAGTAGTGCCAACAACAGATTACTGACTTTTATCAAAAATAGATTCAGGGATGCCGATTTACAGTAGGCTGTTATGGAGTGTGATAGGAAATTACTTTCTGATATTAAGTAAAGAAAATGCAGAGAGCATCGCCATCCGCATTATTTGTAAGGTTTATTTTCAGCATTAGAACAATGGGGACAGTTGCCAGATTTTACACGATGTGTTGTGGTACAACGGTAGTAAATATTGGCAGCCTGACATTTGCTAGGGCATTACTTCACTAAAACCATATACGGTTAGCATGTCGCCCATTACTTTTGAAATGTTAGAACTTTTTAGTTTAAAAATATACACAACTACAGAATCATCAACTAGATATTTTGGAATAATTCCCGAGAGTTTGGTCTAAGCTAGACGAGACTAAATACAGAATAAAAATAGCTGAAAAATAACGGTTTCAGATAGGTGAGGTACTGATTTGAGTGTGTGGTGTGAAAATCAGCATCATTTAAAAGAAAGGAAAAAGAGAACAGTTGAATTAATGATGCTGTCAAAAGGGGAAAAATTTATTCCAGATGCCAGTCGCTATTTGACAAAAGACGCCAATTCCTTTTATAAGTGGCAACTGGATGTAGAAAATTTTTTCCTATCTCGAAAACTCACAGCGTCTAAGCCATTATTACGTAAAATCAGTTTAATAATATGTATAGCGTCTAAGTTTGTAATGCACGTAAAGAAGAATTGAAGCGATATTGTTGCTTAGGGAGTGAGAGAGCAGATAGGGGTTGCTGTCTATCTGAGCCACTAACATAAGGAATGTACCTCTGCAGCTGAAAAGGTGGAGAATTAACGGTAAAATATCAAAAGTATTTTGCAACACTCGCAAGAGAGGAATATACCGAGTCATGTTGTTAGATCTGAGAAAGACGCGCTTTCCAATAGCCATGCTGGTAAGTTACAGTGCAAGTGAAGGGATCTCTATCACAGACTTTCTTGATAGACCAACATTTAACGAACTCAAAATGAGCGCTAGTAGTATGAAATGTGCGAGAAGAGTTAAATGAATTAGAAGTTGAGGTGTTACAGTAAGTTAATTAACTGAACGAAGTTTTCTGTCCACTCGCTCTGTGGTCGTACTAACTCCGAAAAGGACGGTGGCTAGGAGACGGCTGATATAGTGAACTCTGTACTCTGAACTCATACGCAATGAAGAAGACCGTAAAGAGGTTTCTCCTGCTGACGGCCATTCTAAAGTTGAAATGTTAGATACGGCAATAAACGGTCGCAGAATTGAAAAATCAACTAAATCGATCCAGATCCAATTTAGAACTTGATGCCATCTTATAGTAGTTTATCGAATGTCGCGGGAAGAAAACTCGATTCAAACTACTGAGAAACGCGAGGGCTACTTCCGAAAAGAATCCTCAGACAGATTCGTACAACTGTAGGTCCTTCACGTTTTATGTTGGCTTACTATGCCTTTTAAGGGGACTGAAAATATCTTCTGTAAATTCAGCAAGAAACATTCGTGTGCTCTCAGGCCGTGTACTCAGATCGCTCTGTTCATCTACAGGATATGAAAGAAGTAGGTAGTGGCAAACAGCTTGAAGCTGTACTAATGGACTTCAGGAAGGTATTCTGTACAGATGCAGATTGTCACCTTGAAACAAAATGCGAGCTCACAAAATATTGGACTACCTTTATGACTGGATTGAATACTTCGCAGTAAAAATCGTGAGATGCGAATGTAGTTTCCAGAATGCTGTAAGAAAGCATTACAGAAAGTTATAAACAAAAATGACGAACATAAGTATGGATAAAGTAGTAAGGTACTTAAGACTGTCGGCAAAAGATGTTTTTGTTGATAGGCGGATCGTAGCCTCAGACCTTACACAACGTATGTAGTACAGGGACTGGACAAAAATATGGGATCACCAGAAACACAACACATTACAGTGCCTAATACGATGTAGGAAAACCGTTGGCATTCAAACAACTTCCAGTCGTCTCAGAGTGGATAAATACAGGTCGTGAATGGTTTTCAACGGAATCTTATACCATCCTTCTTGCAAAATAGTATCGGCGATCACGCACCCTTCTCTCCAAAGTAGACAAAAAAGGCACAATAACATTGAGACATGGTGACCGTGGTGGCTAGAGATGGTGCGGCAATTCGTACACGTGCTCACAAAACCCGTCCTGGAAGATACAGATGTGTGAACAGAGACCATGTTGTCTTGGAACACAGCAACACCACTAGCGAACATACAGTACATTGTACCATGAGATGGACCTGATCAGCCAAAATGGTCACATAATCCTTGGCAATAGTGCAAACTTGCAGAGAAACTATGGGGCCCAGGGAATACCTCGATATGTCTGGCCAAATCACCACCCGACCATCGACTTGTTTCAATCATCAGACTTAAACTCGGATAGAAGTTAGAAACAATATGAAACAAGACTTACCCAACCAAAGTACGTTCTTCCGTAGAGCAGCTGTTTCGCCATCAAGCTCTCCGGTTACGGCTTTTACCTCACAAGTAGTCATGGAATTCCAGCTCGGCCTGCATTCAGTTCTGTAGTGACTTCTGCAGCTGTAGTCCTCTTACTTTTCGTCATAAACCTCTTCAATGACCATCCATCACGGTCACTCGACACACACTTTAGTCAGCGATGTGACTTACGGAATGATACTTTTCCGCTTTCTCTGAATGCGGTATAAATCTTCCTTGCGGCGCCTCTTGAAACAGCAAACGTTTTATGTACCTTGGTTACGGAAGCACCTAACATACGAGCACCCAGACTTTGCCCTCATTCTAATTCACTTAGCTCCGATATTATACACTCACAATTTCACAAACCGCGGTTCTGGCCCGACTGAAACTTGCAACGTATTCAGGATATTACATAGGCGCCGTTAGTGTCAGATACAACAGCAAAAGCTGCAGGCTTGGCTAGCGTCTACATTTATGTCCAAGCGTACATTTCTTGCTGTGTTTCGTATTTTTATCCACCCCTGTAGGTACAGAAACTAAAAATACAGTAATGGAAATAAGTATTCATACACTAGAGCGTGGAAAAGTAAACTGCCATTATTGACAATACGAAACCAAAAACACTAATTGGACATGCACTATACACATTGGCTAGTCGCCAATGCAGCTAAGCTGCTATATAGAACGAGAATGAACAAGCTTTTACAAAACAAAATACAAAAACGTCTGCCAAGTTCTCTACTTCGCTGGGAATTAAGTATTCATACACCAACAGAAAATGACACTTCTAACAAAGCCAGAACATGTTTAATACTTCGTATGCATACGCTTCCGATGTATTACTTCTCGCAACCTCCGTGGCATGGAATGGACCAATTTTCTTGTAGTTTCCGACGTGATACCTTCCCATTCTCGAAGGTGAGTCTCTTTCAAAGAGCCCTTACTACGGATGTCGTGTTTTCTCACTCGTGTTTCCAGCTCACTCCACAAGTGTTCGATGGGATTCAGGTCCAGACTCTGAGCTGGTGTTTAAAGAGTGTGTGGAGGGTTGTAGAGCAACCACAGCCGGTCAATTTGCGCCGTATGTTTGGGATCATTGTCCTGTTGGAAGTAATAATTTCTAGGAAGACCCAAGGCGTCAACACCCTGTTGTACGTTCTGTTTGAGAATGTTCATATACACAAATCTGTCCATGGTACCTTCCACAAACACTAATTTACCGACACCGGAGGCTGACATACAGTCCCATATCATCACTCCACCACCTCCGTGCTTCAACGTGGGTTGAATGTTGTTTCGGTCGAGGTCTGTATTCAGTCTTCTCCAGACCAAGATCCTACAACCACTGTGCACGATATTAAATTTGCTTTCATCACTAAACAATACAGTATCCCAGAAGTCAGCTGTCTTGGATACATGCTGTTTCGCGAATTCCATCCGCCACATCCTGTTCTTTTTGCTGATGTAGGGCTTTCGTCTCGGGACCCTAGCTCTGTAGCCCGAACGATTGAGAATGGTACGAACTGCCCTTGGAGTGATGTCCTTTCGGAAGTGGTCATGTACATTTGCGGATAGTGCCGACGCTGTCGTTTTTCGGGTTTTTCCTGACGATTCTTAGTAGCCTTCTGGTCTCTCTTGTTGTAAGCTTCTGTTGACGACCGTGTCGTTCACTGTTTATTACTACATGTCTGTCCTTATATCGCTTAATAGTAGATTGCACAGTCGCTCGGCCTCGTCCTATGATGTTCGCAATTTCGGCATACGACTTGTGTTGAAGATATTGGGCGACAACGATGTTTGGTTCCTTAATGGTCGTTTCCTTCCCCTTGCGACCCATTCTGCTGTTTCACGGTACCCACTTCCGACGTGCTGTTGCTTCACGGCCGCCACAAGTGTAGCATGCACTCCGGGGCAGCGTCAGTAGTCCGCTGTATGAATACATTTTGCCCTGACGTAGACCGTGCGGAGTGCAACATAATTTATTTTCCCAGAATAGATTCATCGCATTCGGGAAGCTTCATTACCAAGAACATGGTTATCTGACGCTACATCATCGTACTTACTCGTATCGGCGCTGTGGGTGATTTACTATCCCAACACACCGTTGTAGTTTGTCACCACCTACTGTATGAATACTTATTTCCATGACTGTATATCACGACCGTAGCTACATAGCGACTGGACGAGAGAGCTACTAGAAGAGGGGGTTTACAGGAATTTTGTCCTGAAGTATTTGGGGGGTATTTAGTGTTTGGTCGCAATAGGCTGGGCAGACGTTACATCAGCATTTTCACTGTCATCTCGTAGTTTAGTCTGTGACTTAAGCGCTGCGCAGTTTGTCAGTACTCGCCCTTGAACGGTCAGTTTGCGAACGGAAAGCCAGGGCAGGCGGCGCAGTTGACTGTCAACAGCCGTATCTGCGTTGTCCCTGTGCGACCTGTGACCTGCTGACCCCCGCCCGTTCCGCCGGGCGCACCCGTCTCCAGTACGCATCTGGGGTCAGCGCAGACCTTCTGACAAGATTACCACTGAACCGTTCTACGTTCATACAAGCTACAACTTTATTTATAATGATATCGATGCCAAATTGTAAATATTATTCTCTGGGACCGGAATGATTACTGGACAGTAACACGGCGCTGTTCGTTCGCAAGATGATTCGGACCAAGGATCTCGCAACGGTTTTGTTATCAAACTTTGGAGGAACGGTAACAACATACAATTTCTAGCCATTAGACTGAGCATCAGTGTCGTAGGTTAAAACTCCAATTCCTGCTTAATATCTTAGGAGTGAGCTCACAAGAAATAGGTGGAACACAAAAGGGCTCTTCTACCCTCCATTACAAGTAATGGTCACTTGTCTCTGAATCAGCGGAGAACTTATTCACCTAGGAAACCCGAACCACGGTGCAACTCATAAATAGCTAAACCAACCTTTTATACGCACCCAACCGGCCGGGATGACCAAGCGTTTCTAGGCACCACAGTCTGGAACCAAGCGACCGCTACGGTCGCAGGTTCGAATCCTGCCTCGGGCATGGATGTGTGTGATGTCCTTAGGTTAGTTAGATTTAAGTAGTTCCAAGTTCTAGGGGACTGATGACCTCAGAGCCATTTGAACCATTTTATACGCACTCACCACAAAACAATGGTCTTTGGTCAAACGTCTGAGAGGAGCGAAAACAACACTTCTTAGAAACTACATATCTTTTCCGAATTTTCATAGCCAAATGAAGACTGAGGAAGGGACAAGACGTTTCAAACTGAACGGCTTTGGATCTAGTTTTCCAAAAAACATTTAAGTGCTTGAACGTAATCAGGGTAATTAAGAAAACACTAATTAGTAATTTCAGGGAAAATTTTAATATTCAAGAAAAGTTGCTGCTAGCTACATAAATGAAGTATTAAAATATCAAATCACAGCATAAATTGAAACTTCTCTGCCTTTACATGATCTGTACAAGGTTATTAATAATAGAATTCCGATCAATATTTACATTATTCTTCGTGCTGCCTGAACAAAACGCGAAATTTAAAAGGAAAAAGAACCATCAAATGTTTTGAGACATGATATGTATAAAAATAAGAAATAAAATAGGTTAAAGAAACGTCTGACGTACGTTTGAATCATGCTCTTATTATGTACAGCAACTGAAGTGCCGACTGAGAATTTAAAGTCGAATGTTCAGCTTAGAATATGGGAATTCTAAAGACTACTAGAGCAAGAGAACTAGATGGAATTTCACTCACTTACTTACTTTTAGACAAATTATTTCACAAAACATCTGACTGTTCTTTTTTCATTTTGTTCTTAAAATTCGCTATCAGTCTTTCTACTGCTTTCCATCTTTTTCTTCTTGCTCTGATCTGTACGTAAATATTATGCAGAACGCATTCTATTGTACGTTTTTCATATTATTGCTTCGTCTGGTCCTACAATTTTTCCGTTTTACTTCTTCTTCCACCGCAAGATTAACGATTCTTGATGTCGTAGCAGATTTTGAGCCTCATTTCTTTGCGAAATGTAGAGAATGAAGTATGGATACCAATTAAAAATTGCAAGGAGGGACTGAGGAATGGATGTGGAAGCGATCACTTGTAATAAAATTTGAATTATGCTATTAATTAATAATTAGTGTAAATAGAAAGGATTAAAATTTGACTAGCCATATCAGCATCCTTCTGAGAAACTAGAGAATTATGTTACAGGTATCGGTAGAGTTGTCGTCTCGCTGTCAATTAGTTAAGATTTTAACGAAGATGGCGTACAGTTAATTTCAAAAGTTTTGTCTAATATGGACTCGCCACAAAACACTCCAAATGACCGTTGTGCATATTAATCTCTCGGTAGAAGTGGCAGCAGCCCTTTAACGATTACGGTTCTGTGGCTGTTGTATCTACCAACATTAGAAAGCAGTCTTACCACCCTTCAGTACGGAAGGGAACAAGGGCGTCAGATCTCCTGCTACTTGACAGTTGTGTTGGCATCGGAATGCAGTGGAAGGGATGACTGTTAACGTCACTTCTCCAGGACCGAGATAATGAATGGACGAATATCATTTGATTCTCTCTAATCTCGCTATTTCTTAGCGTATTTTTACCTCATTCAGTCTTAGATAACATACTTTTTGCGTGAATTCAGTCTAGCACTGTATTGGACACAAGTTCTTGCCTTCAGAAACCGCAGGAGTATCTATACGCGATCATAAGAATTAAAACGGTAAAATTCCTGGCTTACCGTGCTTCGAGGTGCGCTGCGCGCGGTAGCAGAGACTGCTCACCAGGCTTTGGCCTATCTTCGGAATCTACATGAGGTAGTGCGACCGAAAGTTAACCTTTCCATTTTCCTCGTAATTTTTTCTGTGCAAGATTTAGGCAAAAATAATCCCCTTACCCTTATGGCTAGTCGATGCTTTTTCTGATACTTGATTCATTTGTTCAGCGCGTGTATTTATTTTTCCATCCTTAACCATTATGCGGTATTGATGCGGTATAAACTGTAAAAAATTCTTGTTAATTCCTAAACAACCTATGTTATCGAATTGATAGGTAGTGGCTAACGTGTGTTCTTTCGATTGCATTCAAAGCAACAACTGGTTAGTTGTCATGAAGTGTGGAGTTACTGTTTCCATCCTTTATATGTTCTATGACACGTAATTTAGGTTTAGGAGAACGGAGCAAGATCTTTCGCTAGCGCGACAAAAAAAAAGCGGCCGAGCAGAAAGCGAACACATCAAGACGTTCCATTAATCTCTCCTTTATTCTGACACGCGTCTTCTGCAGATTGGACTATTCTTTTCACTTCTGCATTTTGTACCGTTGTCCACTTAACTATTAATATTCTTCGCCAGCATATTTAAAATATTTTCAGTTTCTTTATCTCGAGAGTTCTGATGGTGCAAGTTTCACTTCCGTGTAATGCGGTGCTCTGATATCAGTGAAGTTATTTTGTTGAAGCTACGCTTACCAGATGTCAATTGCATTTCACACAGAAAATCGAGCGTTAGGAGCCGTATACTGAAAACTTCTTGTTTTTATTTGATACTTTGTTCTTAATGACTCACCACCTAATTTCTTACGGTGGAACTGGTCACGTAGCCACTACGCTCAATGTATGGGGCCTGAGGGGCACTGGGTACTGCTCCCTCCACCACGCACATCAGAGTATACCGTTGCCCGGGTTTCACCACGTGGAGGCGGGCATCTTTGATAATCTTTTTTATTGTTTTTGTCTGCATCGTTCTTTAAAACTGAAAAATGAACGTAAATCTGAAAAAGAAACACAAATGAAATGTTAAGATTTTTAAGACAAAATAAAATAGAAGACATGATAGATGACTTAGTACCATCACCGATTGTGACTGGGGATGAGTATCGCGGAATAGTTCAAATGGTTCAAATGGCTCTGAGCAGTATGGGACCTAACATCTGAGGTCATCAGTCCCCTTTACTTAGAACTACTTAACCTAACTAACCTAACACACACATCCATGCCCGAGGCACGATTCGAACCTGCGACCGTAGTTTCGGACTGAAGGGCCTAGAACCGCTAGGTCGCAGAGGCCGGCGCGGAATAGTTCTTTCGAGTCTTGACTACCAGTCACATTTACTAATACTATGCAAGTAGTAGGTTAATGGTAGTCTAATTATTTCCTGCATTATTCTAGTATTTGTTATTATAGTATTTATAGCGAAATAGTACGCTGTAGTGTAATTTTGTTAGTCGTTCAAAGTTCAAAATTGTTTTTTAAGTTATCACTTGCTTTCTTCTGTTTCTTCTTCTTCTGCTACTTGTAATCTCTCATTATGTTGCACATAGGCTTGTCGTCTATGCGGTCGTGTTCGTTTGTAATCTTCACGCTGCATTTCGTCTTGGTGTAGCAATTTTAATGGCCAGTAGTGTAGTAATGTTCATCTTTAACATCAAGCACTGACATGAACAAATGATATATTTATATTATTCCTAGAACATATCAAGTAAAGAATTTGTTTAAAGACTAAGTTGTGCCGTATAACATGTAAGCTCTTTATTATCTTCATAATACTGAAATATACATGTAATCTGTCATTTTCTTTAAAGCTCTTAGCGTCATCTTTAAAGTGAATTAGTATCACAGTGTCAGTAGCTTGTGAGAGTTAGTTTGTTGTGATTCTCTATATAAAAGAAGTCACCTGAACCCGGTGCTATCCTTAATGTTTTAACAAAAATCTGTATACACCCTTCTCTAATTCTGCATATTAGGTCTATTCTTTTCCTGAAGTCCGAGATGTTATTGTGAAAAACAGGCAAAAAAAATCTGGGATTCAAAGTATGGGTCATCGCTGACCACTGCCGTCTCCCATCTGTCTGGCAACGTACGAATCCCGCAGTGAAAGAGCTGGACGTCTTTTTGAGGAGATCCATGAATCGGTCCAATTTTGCACTTGTTTATATGATGGGAAAAGCTGGTCACCGATCGAAAAAGTTAGTAGTCAGAGGGAGCAATGTCCGGAGAACACGGCGGGTGGGGTGGGACTTTTAAGTTCAACTTTTCCAACTGTGCTATGACGGTTTTTGCGACGTTGCGGTCGACCATTGTCATGCTGCAAAATCACCTTTTCGTATCTGTTACTGTATTGTGGCCGTTAGTCTTTCAGTGCTCGGCTCATTCGCATAAGTTGTTTTCGATAACGATCTCTAGGGATTGTTTTCATCGATTACAGTAGCTTCGAAAACCTTCTCTCTTCCACCGCCATGCCTGTTTCCTGTAATAATTGAAGATATGATGACGAACTGTGACTTCGAAATATACGTTGGCGTAGTAAAAACGCTACTGAAAAGTCGGTAGGCTGATTTTTTTCTCATTTGTCACTCTTCACTACTTTGTAAGGAATAGCCACTATGACCACCCTGAAATTTAGCTTATAGTTGTTTGTCACTTTTTCACTAAACTGTATTTCTACGCAATCAATTTTCTCCAACGAAAATAGTCGATTTGTTAGAATGTTGTGGATGACTACCGCTCAGTTTCACCTTTCGAGCGCTATTATAACGCGTTGTTCAAAGTGCAAAGAATTAGTATTGCTCGTGGTGAGGCGTGAATTTTGGCTAGAAAATGAATGTGCTGCACAAATTGTTGCAGAGAGTATCTGCATCCTTGAGACAGAAACATCACAATTATTAATCTTGGATGAGTGTAGCACTATAGCTGGAAAACAGAACGTAACAAGGAACTACGATTTCCTACATTATATACTACGGTGCCGTACGATCAGATATCAAAACATTATCTTGATGAAATACTAATCCATTGTTTTAGACACTGGCAAACAGTTGTTTCTCAAGCGTAAATTAACCATTGTTTCAAATTCATTGATAGTTACCCCAGCATTTGCTTCCTGTCAATCCTTTGGAATACACAATGGCCCCAACCAAGTAATTTAACATTTGAATCTTTCACAAACCATAAAGCATCAAACAGCTCAAAAAGAGTAGACAAGATTCTAAAAAAAGTGAGGATACAGCATGACATCCTACTCGTCACGTTGTCAGAAATCGTGTAGACGTTTCCGACGGAGAGACGCTAGTTACAGCCGTCCAAACTTTCTTTCGTGTTTTTTGTTTTTGTTTTTTTTTCTCTGCTGGCATCTTCTGATCAAGGGTTGCCGAAATATGTAGCCACGTATCTCCCACCACTACACCCATTCTACTGTCCTCCTACCGTTACTTATTTCTTCACGCCCTTGTACGCCATACTCACCTCTCCTTCCCACCTTTCCCACTTAATACGTCATTAGGCTGACCTCTCCAGTCTATAAATCATCTAACATTATATACATAATCATTTTATCAACAACCTCCAAATTCATCCATACTTTCCGTTTCAGCTGCCATTATATTAGTATGTGCAGGAGTACCATCCAAAGGGACTAGTAATTCTAAATTTATTAATTTTTTGCTGTTCACCAACCATTACCACCCAAGTCTCATTCATCGTACACTAGCACACACTTTTCTACTTCAGAAACGTACAATCTCTAAATTTCAATACCACACAACGAAATTACAAATTTGATAAATTAACCCTCACATGACAGCCGAAGTTGCAGAAACGCAAGAGTGAGAAAATACTGCAGGAAGACCGACATTAAGTTGAGATGGCTGTCTGATCTTAATACTGTCTTACGCTTCATTCCTCGCATAAAAATTGCAATATTTTATGTGTGTGGGGAGTGGGGGGGGGGGAGGGGGGAGTGGGGTAGAGGAGAATTCATCCTGTATCGCTGACAGTGGACCAGGTAATTAGGAATTATACTTCGTTACTTCTCTTATAATGTTTTCGTCTCTCTTTCTTTTCGCAGGACGGGAAGTCAATCAACTGCTGAGGAAACACGGATGTGTCAGTTAATTCAGTCCGCGAAGGAAGCAGTTTGGTCAGAATTTAACATCCCATACCCATCGAGATCGTTACAGAAAAAGCTCTCAGGTGTCGGGTGGGGGCGGGAAATCTTTTGTTCTGCTGAGCGATGCTCCGCTACGTCTTCGTGAAGTGGATTAGGAGAACTTAAATTTGGGTGGAATGACGATGAATCGCATTCTGTTTCTCCGAAACGTGAATTGTTGATCACTGCCGTCACTTACCCGACTCAGAGGTAGATAACAACGAAAATTAAGAGTTTCTTAACCGTTTCTCCACGCAAGTTACTGAACTGTGTCCAGAATGACTCTTTAGTTCTGCAGAGGGGTATGCGCTTTTTTGAAACTTCCTTGCGAAGCACAGCTACTGGTGCGGGACTGAAACCCGGAACCTTTGCGATCAGTGCTCTTATCTACTGAATTATCCAGGAACGACTCAGGACCCACCCTCACAACCTCACCTCCGCCATCACCACTCTGCTACTTCTCAAGCTTCATAGAAGCTCACTCAAATGCCTAGCTCGACTAAGAACCCTGTAAGAAATAACATTTCGGAGAAATACCTTAGCCACACAGCTAAGGAGACTGTTTTCGAGATGAATTTTTTGCTGTGCACTCTTTATGGCAGTTTAAAACTGTGTGATGAACTGTGATTCGAAACTGAAAGTTTGAGAAATTGGAGAGATGAATACTATACAAGCAAATGTATCCAGTTACCTCTAAGTAATTCGGAGTTAAAAGCCACGAGAGGCGGACCAGCTAGTACCAAGTAGGTGGGGAGGACTGTGTTGTCATTAAAAAAATCAGTAACTGGCAAATGAATCGCTCAGGAGAGCTCAGTGACTTCTAACGTGAACTAGTCACGCGAATAGGAGGGCGGGGGGGGGGGGGGGGAGGGCAAAAAGTTTCGAGCCTAACAAATGAAGAATGACAGAAATTTCATAATACAAATTTATTTTTCACTACAATACCCATGTACACTAGTACACTTGCGGGCACACTCAGATAACTTCTGCAAATCCTTCAAATAAGAGGTCTTCGATTCCGAATCCAACCAAGCGTTTACAGCATCAGTCACTGCATCATGATTGTTAAATCGTCGTCCTTTGAGGTCTTTTTTTAGGTTTTGGAAAAGAAAAAAGTCTGATGGAGCCAAATCTGGAGTATATGGAGGATGACGTAACAATTAGAACCCGCAGTCACGCTGTTTCCACTGTTGCGAGGGCTTTGTGCGCCGGTGCGGCGTTGTCCTGATGCAAAAGAACTCCGAGCGCTAATTTTCCGCGCCCTTATTTCTTTCTCTCTTCTCTCAAACGGTGCAACAAGTTGCAATACTATGATGCAATGATACTTTAACCATTTTCCAAGTAATCAAACTTAATTATCCCTTCCGCATCCCAGAAGACCGATGCTGTCGCCTTACCGGCTGATTTTTGCACCCGGAATATTTTTGAATAGGGGATGAGGGTCGTTTACATCGTTGTGAGTTTTGTCTCAGGATCAAAGTGGTGAACCCACGTTTCGTCCATCGTCACATACCTTGCAAGAAATCCGTCTAAATCCGCTTCAAATTGGAAGACGATTTTTTCACAGCACTGCACACGGTCCTGTCTCTGATCTGCGTTCAAGTCTTTCGGGACCCACCGAGATGAAACTTCCTGCATTCCCAAAATATCAACAACAATGTCATGAGCACGCCCATGGGAGATTTCAAATGTGGTTTCAATGTGCTGCAACGTTGTTCGACGATGTTACAAAATCGTATCGTGAATCGCAGTCACTGTTTCATCAGTGGCAACGGTGACAGGCCTTCCGCTCCTTGGCGCATCTTCCACACTTGTTCTTCCACGTTCGAAGTCGGACACTCAGTTTTTCACTGTTGCAGAAGACGGAGCACTGTCCTTAAGTGTATTTCGCATGTCATTCACACTTTCCTTGGGCGTCATTCCTTTCAAATGAAGATATTCAATCACAGCACGGTTCTTGATTCTCTCAATATTCACCATTTTGCTTACACTACGGTATACAACGCATCCTAGTGGCAAAACTAACGAAGCTGGAGCAGCGAAATTTGACTTGCATACCCACAAGGGATCACCACGAAAGTAGGTGTCGTCGTTTGTGAGAGACATTACGGTAAGTATCTAGGGCTAGAAACTTTTCGACCACCCCTCGTAGGAAATCCATCAGGGACATTTCGACTCTTATGAAGCTGTTGGTGATGTGAATGTGAAGTAGAAACGCGAAGGAACAACTACATTCAAATCAAGAATTGACAGACCTGTAAATACGGAGAGCGGTCTGTTGAGCACTGCGTGGGGTATAAAAAATCGCCTAAAACGAGCAATAGGAATCACTCGTGAGTTCCAAAGTGATACCAGAAATCCACTCAGCACAATGACTGTGCGTAGGGAGTTAACAAGTATGCCGTACAATGGTCGGGCGGCTGTTGATAAGCCACAGATCTGAGTGATTAGTGCTAAGCAACGCTTAAGGTGGTGTGAAGAATGATTCCATTGGACACTGCGTGGCTGGAAACGAGTGATTTGGAGTGATGAATTACGGTGTATTCTGAGGGAATCTGTTGGAAGAGTTTAGGTTTGGTCAATACCTGGAAAACTTTTCCTGACATCATGCATAGTGTAAACAGTGAAGTACGGAGAAGCTGGCATTACGATAAACGGTCTTTTTCGTGGTTGCGTTGTTGTCCCGCTAATGCGCTAACTGCCACTTTTCGCACCATTCCGATATTTCTTCTAAATAGTTTTTCAGTTTGTTTTGATCTTCTGATGACTTTATTAGTCGATAAACGACAGCGTCGTCTGCAAGCAACCGAAGACGGCTGCTCGGATTGTCTCCCAAATCATTTATAAGTAACAGCAAAGGGCCTATAACACTATCTTGGGGAACGCCAGAAATCACTTCTGTGTTACTCGATGACTTCCCGTCAATTACTACAAACTGTGATCTATCTGACAGGAAATCACAAATCCAGTCACATAACTGAGACGATATTCCATAAGCACGCAATTTCAGTGCGAGCCGCTTGTGTGGTACAGTGTCAAAAGCCTTCCGGAAATCCAAAAATACGGAATCGATCTGAAATTCCTTGCCAATAGCACTCAGGACTTCATGTGAATAAAGAGCTAGTTGTGTTTCAAACCCATGTTGACTGTGTGTCAATAGACCGTTTTCTTCTAGGTAGTTCATAATGTTCGAACACAATATATGTTCTAAAATCCTGCTGCATTTTGACGTTAATGATATGGGCCTGTAATTTAGTGGATTACTCCTACTATCTTTCTTGAATATTGGTGAGGCCTGTGCAACATTCCAGTCTTTGGGTGTGGATCTTTCGTCGAGCGAACGTTTGTATATGATTGTTAAGTATGGAGCTAATGCATCATCGTACTCCGAAAGGAACCTAATTTGTATACAGTCTGGACCAGAAGACTTGCTTTTATTAAGTGATTTAAGTTTCTTGACTACTGCGAGTATATTTACTTCTACGTCACTCATGTTGGCAGCTGTTCTTGATTCGAATTCTGGAATATTTACTTCATCTTCTTTTATGAAGGCATTACTGGGTGTCCGCATACAGTTTACTGGCAGAAGTGAAACTGTGAGAGCAGGCTTCGACTCGTGCCTTCATAGCCAAAATATCATTGAGTGCGAAAGACTCAGTTCCAGATCCGAGTCCCGGACCGGCAAACAGTTAATCGGCGATGAAGTTATTTAAGTGAGTCTCACCGAAACCCATAATCGTTTAGGCGGGAACGTCTTCTGCGCGGCAGTACGCGCGCCCTGTACCAGCAGCTATCCACGCGCTTTGCCGGAGGAGAACGCCGCGCAGTGATTCAGCGGACAGCGGCAGCCGCCGGGGCCTGGTGCGTCAGTGCAGTGCGTGAGTGCGCTCGCGTGTAGTGTCTGCCGGCACAGGCAGCCCCAGCGAGCGGCGGCCGCTGGTCGCGCCCTGGGGTGCCGCTGCCGATATAACTGAATCCGGCGTAGTTAGCCATTTCCGCGCGAATCAACCCGTCATTGTGTCCAGCCGCGCGCCGCTTTTTTCCCCGCCCCGCTCCCCTTGGCCATCAAACGACCTTTCGCTCGGGTATCGATCCCTGTCGATACATCATTCGGCCGCCTCCCGGCCTCTGCCTCTGCCCATCTCTCTCTACCCCTCTGTCTCTGTGTGTGTGTGTGCGGCCGCTCCGCGCCGCGCTGGCCAGGCTTTTATTGCGAGCCGCGAGCTGCGGCCTGCGGGCGAGACCCACCTTGCGCTCCGGCACTCGACCGCCACGCCATCCGTACGCCTCTCCGCGCTAAATGTGCGACGCCAGCGTTTTGACGCTGTCGCTGCCGCGAAAATAGGTTTACGGCCTGTTCTCTTTCTTCCCCAAAGATATAGTTGTGGCTTCCTTACCTTCTCACTCGCATAGCTCACGTTATACCAGTCCACAATCTCCTGATCCCAACCAGAATAAAATTTCCAACACTTGTAAAGAGGCTGGTAATGGAAATGCTTCAACTGATAAGAGGCCAAGAATTTTTCGATCATGTTGGAGCGCAAGTTGTTCTGCAAGCCCGTCCGTGTGTTCAAATGGCTCTGAGCACTATGGGACTCAACTGCTGAGGTCATTAGTCCCCTAGAACTTAGAACTAGTTAAACCTAACTAACCTAAGGACATCACAAACATCCATGCCCGAGGCAGGATTCGAACCTGCGACCGTAGCGGTCTTGCGGTTCCAGACTGCAGCGCCTTTAACCGCACGGCCACTTCGGCCGGCTCTGCCTTTCTCATTTTACATACTTCTACGTCTACATGTATTCTTAGAATGCCATCTTATGGTACGCGCTGGACGATACCTCTGGTACCGCTATCACCCCTCTCACTCTCCTCAATCCCTGTACATTCTCGAACAGTAGCTGGGAAGAACAGCTGTTGACTAACCACTGTATGAGTTGCAATTACTCTGATTTTCTCGTAGCGATCATTTCTAGAGATGTATGTGGAAGGGAGTGATATCTTGGCCGTTATTGAAACGTATCCATACGGAATTTTGACAGTAGACCTCTCCACGATAAATAATGTCTCTTGTAGCATTTGTCATTAGAGTTTCTTGTCCACCTCTGTAGCGCTCTCACGCTTAATAAACGGACCCCAGACGAAACTCACAGCTCTTCGTTGGATCTTCTCTATCTCTTGTATTAATCTAACCTCGTATGGGTCCCCGTGTGACGAACAATATTCAAGAAACGGTCGAACAAGTATTTTGTAAGCCATCTAGGCCATGGCACATCCTACTCTACATTTTTCTTACAGCGGAGTCTCCATTCACGTTACACATTTCTGACAGTGACTTGCCAACAATCCAAAAAGGTCAACGTTTCAGGAATACTGACGCTCTAGTCGTAAAAACAGTTTCTATTCTCTTTAGCGTCTCGGATAAATCGCTTCCCAGTGCCAATGGCAGCAGGGGGTTATCGATCGTGTGCTCGTAACTACAGGGTATCTGGGTATCTGGAACAGTCTGAAAAGCTTGTAAGGGTGTTGCAAGGGACGCTGTGCTGAGAAATAATTCGATACTTTGCGCCATATCCGCGTTATTTAGCATTCAAAATAGCCAGTCAGCCCAAATTTAAGCACCCTGCCAGAGGCGGTGTCGCCAAACGTGTTATCTGATTCGTTTCATCAAACCGTGTACACGTTGCTTTTGCTCACCTAGCTTAAAGTTATCGCTTCCGATTAACTGGTGACGAGTATTTCAACCGGTAGAACTCATGTACCCACAGATGTCTGCCCCCTATCGCATTTTAGCACCTGCAAGTGCTTGAATTTGCGCGAGCAACCATCTGATTGGCTAACTTCAATGCTAAATAACTCGGAAACGGTGCAAGGTATCGAATTATTTTTCTGAACAATTATTTATCGGGACAGCGTTCGCTGCAACAGCCTTACAATCTTTTCAGCCTGTTTCTGATCACTACGTATATGCCTATATTGCTGATGTAAATTTGTTATGGAATACCGCAAAGTATCTATCGTGTTATGACCATTTTGGAGACCGAAAATCTCCTATGTAACTATCAACGGCGATTCCGTAAACTGCGATCTTGCGGAACTAGTTTGGTCTTTTCGTCCAAGAATCAACACGGCAGTACATGACAGTGCCCAGATTAACCCCTTGTTTCTTGACTTTCGGAAGGAAATCGATACAGTTCCATACTATTACTGCCTGAAAAAAGTACGCGCTCACAGAATATCGAACCAGCTTTGCAGCCCGATTCAGGACATCCAAGCAGATATAACTGGGCGTGTCATGCTCACCGGAGTGAAATCGTCAGACATAAAAGTAACTTTGAGCATATCCTAACAGAGTGTTTACGGGATCATTACTGTTCACAATAAGATGGCTAATGTAGGCTGTTCACTGATGAAGCTCCTGTAAAAGGGAAAGTCATAACGTCAAATAAATGTAGAGAAATGCAGAGAATACATGTCTGGCACAGGGAACCACATTTAGTCCTGACATGACTAAATGTAAAGTGTTGACACAATTAGATTGAAAAATCCATGCATACTTGATTACACGAATGGGGGACCAATCACTGAAAACAATTGCAATTGTAGCTAGGAGTATGCGTCCGAAGCAATATGAAGTATACTTACCACATGTGGCTGCCTGTCGGAAAAGCGAGCAGCGCACAAATTTGCTGGCGGAATTCTAAGGAAATGCAATGCGTTCACAAAAGGGATAATTCACAAATCCCTTACATGTAACGAAACGACGACAGCGGGAAAATAAGAGAAATTGGAATTCATACGGGTGCTCGCGGCAGTTGTTCTTTCAGCATGCCACTCGCATATGGAAGAAGAACTCCTCTATCATTTTTAATAGTTACCGAGTGGACGGTTGAATTAGAACATGATTGACGGGAAGCATGGTCCAAAACTACGACCATATCCGAGTTGATGGTTGGTTGTTTTGGGGGAAGGGGCCGGACGGAGTGACCGAGCGGTTCTAGGCGCTACAGTCTGGAACCGCGCGACCGTTGCGGTCGCAGGTTCGAATCCTGCCTCGGGCATGGATGTGTGTGATGTCCTTAGGTTAGTTAGGTTTAAGTAGTTCTAAGTTCTAGGGGACTGATGACCTCAGCAGTTGAGTCCCATAGTGGTCAGAGCCATTTGAACCATTTTTGGGGGAAGGGACCATACAGCGAGGTCATTGGTCCCAACGGAAGGGAAGGATGGGGAAGGAAGTAGGGCGTGCCCTTTCAAAGGAACCATCCCGGCAACTGCCTGAAGCGATTTAGGAAAATCACGGAAAACCTAAATCACTACAGCCGGATCCGGGATTTAACCGTCGTCCTCCCGAATGCAGTCCAGTGGCTTAACGACTGCGCCACCTCTCTCGGTAATATCCGAGTAGATCGCGAGAAACACACAATACACTACTGGCTTTTTGTTATTAATTACTTTGAAATAAAATAGTACTGGCGATAACCACACAACTCCTTAGGCAAAGTGTATGAAAAGATATGCGAGAAAAGACTTCGAAGGTAAAATAGAAGAATTACATCTTTTATTGGGTAGAAGTAAAGGTTTTTGCTTTTCACTCCCATTATTGCAACGAACGTAATAAGGTGGTTGTGCGGCACATGAACCTACTCCACAAGATATTTCAAGTAATTCTCCAAGACGTCCATCTGAAGTGAAATAAATTAATCTTAGTTCTGAGATACTGTGAAACAGGTGAAATCGTTATTAAAGAATTTTAGAATTGAACTGTATTTTTTTCTGGACGATAATATCCTGTAGTTTCTAAGTGAGTCACTTATAAACTTCGACTAAATTTAACCTGGTGACCACATTAAAAAGCCGTTGTTGCATTCGTACGGTCATGGAAAAAAGGAAATATTTGTGTATGGGGAATGTAATACATTACGTACTGACTGAAAATTTTTAAACAAACTTTGCTGATATTTCATGTCGCTACATTTTTTTTTTTTTTAGTTCACCCCATTGGCTACATCAGTTTCGTATCAGAAAATTT
Source organism: Schistocerca cancellata (assembly GCF_023864275.1). NCBI lineage: Eukaryota > Metazoa > Arthropoda > Insecta > Orthoptera > Acrididae > Schistocerca > Schistocerca cancellata. The sequence continues at coordinate 827,506,288 of NC_064626.1, forward strand.
AATTCAGCTTATATGTTAGAGTCAAAATCATTGTAATATGTAATTGAGGCTGGACGAACAGAGGAGATTGTAAAAGGATATGCAGAAACTTAATGAAAGAAGAGGAATTGTCCTAGGTATCTGCAATATATTTTTAGTTACAGAAAATACATTCTTTGAAAATCACACAAAAAGGTTATATACCTCCAAAATACTTGTAGAATTAGTGAGACATTAGCTGAACTGCATAGAGTTGGTCAAAAATTTACGAAACAGGCAACGAACCGAAAAATATACGGCCTTTCAGGTATAAATGACGATTACAGTCTATTAATGGTCAAGGATGAACATTAAAAATAAGAACAAACATAAAGTGAAGTTTTTAACGACATAACACATAACACGAAATATATTTTATGTTTTTTCATGAATTTTTAGCACAAATTCGTTAACCAGATATGTTTTGCCTATTGGTAAACTACCCTGAGTATTAATTGCACTTTACTGTTTCTGTTTGTTTTATGATAAAAAACTAATTTTCATTTCCTTATCAGCAGATGTTCAGGTTTAAAGCCTTATAGCAATTCATTATTCATTCTTTACGACTTCGGAGGCATTATTTTTCTTGGCTTGAATTTGTTCTCTATGTGTATTTCGATTTTAATTCATGAAGCGAAACGTAACATGTAATCAATTACACATTCCACTGTGATTGTATATATTTTGCACTGAGTGATGTATGAACGTACTCATTCTAGAATCAGGATTGTGTTGTTCGAATTGTCATTGGTTGCTTGGTTGGTTTCGGGGAAGGAGACCAAATTGCGAGGTCATCGGTCTCATCGCATTAGGGGAGGATGGGGAAGGAAGTCGGCCGTGCCCTTTCAGAGGAACCATTTCGGCATTTACCGGAAGCGATTTAGGGAAATCACGGAAAACGTAAATCAGGATGGCTGGACGCGGGATTGGACCGTCGTCCTCCCGAATGCAAGTCCAGTGTGCTAACCACTGCGCCACCTCGCTCGGTCGAATTGTTATTGCTCCAGGATATAATAGAACGTAAGATGAGAAAAAGGAGCAAAAATCATGTGCATTCGAAAAATTAAGTCCAAATAAGGAATTATATTACTAGGAGACACAGTCCTCTTCAGATATTGTGAATTTGGGTATTATGTGTATTCGCGACCACGATTCCAACCAACAATTCAGAACAGCCAGAAAACAACATTCATGTATCATTAAGGTTGAAGAAACGTTTTATCCACGCCTGCCAGAAGAAAGAAGTTACATGGGAATATGCAAGTGATGTAATTAAATTATTTTTGTGTCCCGCAAGCTGGCTATATTGGCGACAATACACTGCGTAGGCTTTTTACGAACTTGACGTTCTTTTACATATTTATCAACGGAATTTTGTGCTTTGTACGTATGTACGCAATTTCCATTATTTTATCTGTAATGTATTGCGACAGCTCGAGAAAATCGGTAAATTTACAATCCTTTTCAAATTCTTAGTATCGAATTACTTTTGAATTTTCAGCCCAGAATCAATATTAATACATACATTCTTTTTTAGACCAATACTCGCTTAATTCAAGTCCGGTAATTAGTCTGTGAGGCACAATCCCATTTACAGACATATGTCGAAAACCATGGGTTCAATTTGAGCGAACTAAGTTCGCGATTTGCGGTCACCATTAATGCTGAAGTGCTACTGAGACGAACCTCCATCGTTTATCGTTAAACAGATACCAAGAAGGCGGAGCTATGTCTGATTTTAATCGAGTTATTGAAGTTGAAAAACTTCATTCAGAACATTTGTTCGCGATTGCCTCCACACACCCATCATCAGTTTTAAATTAATTTTCACTCTGAAAGACACAGTATATAGTTTTAAGTTATTTTAAAATCTGTAAAATTATTGCTCGATTTAAACACGTTAAAACGATATGATGGTTGGCGACGATAAAACGGTCCGAGATTAGTGTTACAGTTCTGAAAAAAAAAAAAATGGTTCAAATGGCTCTGACCACAATGCGACTTAACTTCTGAGGTCATCAGTCACCTAGAACTTAGAACTAATTAAACCTAACTAACCTAAGGACATCACACACATCCATGCCCGAGGCAGGATTCGAACCTGCGTCCGTAGCGGACGCTCGGCTCCAGATTGTAGCGCCTAGAACCGCACGGCCACTCCAGCCGGCACAGTTCTGAAAACGATGCTCATGAAAAATAACGTTGGTGGACGACGTCTTGCTGTGAGTGGTACGGGCGTTGGCGTATTGTGGAAGGTTTGTGCTTGAGACACCGTGAGAGTTATATCTAGTTGGATAGAAACTGGGCTGTAATTACGTAGAGGGAAATATAGGGAAAGAAATGTAAGAGACAGGAACCTGGATGTTTTGATGACGTGGAGGAGTGGGGTGAATCTGATGGGGAGATTTTTGCAAAGATGCATTTAGTTCTATGGATCTCGAAATTGTGCCGGGGGGAAGATTCGGAGAAGGATAGGTATAAAGGAATGTGTTGTTGCAAGCAGACGAGCATATCGGGACTGGAAATAGAGAGAAAAACGAAAAGGATTTTGGCATCGACACTGATGGACATATTGAAAGTGGGTGGAGCATTTAATGAAGTGGTGAAGACTGTGGAGGGTAAATGGATGCGAAAACAATGATGGAGCATAAAATTACAAAGAATGTAGCAACCAGTCGTGGAAACATAATTTATTTATCTTGTTGCACATCGATTTCGACTGATATCGGTCATAATCGGTACATTTTTTTAACCGATACATTCCATAAGTGGAAGTACTGTCTGTGGCAGATTTCTTCATGATAGAAATCTGCCAAGGACAGTACTTCTACTTATGGCATGTATTGGCTAGAAAAATGTGCCGATGATGACTGATGTCAGTCGAAATCGATTTGCAGCAAGATTAATAAATTATGTTTCCGCGACTGGTTACTACATTCTTTACAATTTTATATTCCACGGTCGCTGCACAGAAAGGGAACCTTATGGAGCCCAACATCCAAATGATGGAGCAGTTCGAATTTACCAAGGGACTGAAGAAGTGAAAATACAGGTGTAGGTGAGGACAAATCTGATCAACGGTTTACAGCTGTGTGGTAGAGGAATGTATTCCCACTGTATGGACAGCTGATAAATTTAGTATATAACGAACATAATCTCCGTTCAGTGCGACAAACTTACGCCACCTTACTGGGAGGTTCTATATGCCGTCATAATACCACTCTACGGTCGACGTCGAAGACAAGGTCTTGCTTCATCATTAACCTCCCCATCATTCACGTACCGGTTCCTGCGGAGTGCGTCCGTCATTGGACCAAACAGATAAAGGTTGTGAGATCTGGGCTGTTCAGTGAATGACGAAGAACATCCCAATGAATTTTGAGTGCTCCTCTCGGATGCGCAACTTGTGTGAGGTCTTGGCTTGTCATGAAGAAGAAGTATGTTTGCTTTTATTGTGGTGATGAACACGGTGAAGTGGTTTGTTCAATTTCTTGAGGATAGCACAATACAGTTCAGGGTTGATCTTTGTACCTTGAGGGAGGACATCAGACAGAATAATCCATTCAGTGCCTCAGAAAACCGCCGCCCTTATCGGCTGATGGTGCATCTTTAACTTTTTCTTCGGAGGGACCACTCCATTGAACGTCGTTTTGTTACCTGTCCGAAGTAATGTACTCTTGTTTCATCGCCTGTGACGATGTTCGACAAAAAAAGTATCACGATCAGCCTCGTAATATGCGAGCAATTACGCAGCTCTGTATTGTCTTCTGTTAGCCAGAGGAGGAGATTACTGTTTAACCTCCCGTCGACAACGAGGTCATTAGAGACGGAGCACAAGCTCGGATTAGAGAAGGATGGGGAAGGAAATCAGCCCCGTGCCCTTTCAAAGGAACCATCCCGGTGTTTGCCTGAAGCGATTTAGGAAAATCACAGAAAACCTAGATCAGGATGGCCGGACGCAGGGTTGACCGTCGTCCTCTCGAATGCGAGCCCATTGTTCTAGCCACTGCGCTACCCCATTCGGTTTCTGTCAGAGGGCAAGGCACAACCTTTGAGTACCTCAACTGGTGAACGAGTGCGTCAGCGCTACCAACAAAGACGTCCAGTTGTGCAGCGAGATGTCTGATAGTAATCCGTTGATCACCTCGAATGAGAATGTGCACATCTTCCAACACTGCAGCAGCCTCAGCTTTATACGGCCGGCCGGCGCGAGGGAAAATGGGACGAGTTTGCGTGACCTTGTTGCGATGATGACAGACGCCTAGCCTTACGAATCACCGTGCTTTTGGCCACTGCCAGGTTTCGGCAGACATTCTGCAAGCGCCCCTGAATATCTGCGATGCTCTGGTTTTCCGCCAAGAGAAACTCAATGAGAGCTGTTTGCTTGGAATGCAGCTCCTTGATAGACGCCATTTTGAAGGCTACATGTAGCACTGCCAGCTATCAGAACTTCAGGAAATTTCAAGGACTTAAGCAGGAATATTCAGCGGTGTCCCACAACAAATTCCACATTTTTTCAAGTGAAATTGGCCGAGAAAAAATGTGATGCGTTAATTATCGAACGCCCCTCGTATATCATTGTATCAGCCGCAACAGTTGTTACCTGCGAGCCATGGGGCGAAAACATTGGATTTATATTAAAAATGAAGAAATTCCTCCAGCTGTATTTAAGTTGTCGATTTTATTTTGGCAACTAGTTTCAAGTTGTAACAACGTCTTCTTCAGACCTATACACTTGTTGACGTCAACCGCGTGCGGCTGATACTAGAAGCTGAAACGTCCCCTTAGAAAAATTATTGAATTACTGTGCTGATAAACCTCTACGTTATTTGATTTTCAAACAGCCGAGCAAAACTGGACATGCTCAGACATTTCTCTCTTTACTTATTCTGATCATCAATAAACTGACACACAATATTTTTAGCGCAAAGCAATCTGACTTTCAAAAATCCCTACAAAAGAATGGCCCTGACTAACAATACCTTTCATGAATCACTTACCTCACAAAAATCTTCGTTACTCGAACTACTGCAATCCAGCGAGCACCAATACTGCCAGCTAAATAAAAGATTCTAACTACTGAAGGCACTAACTACTGATAGGCATAGTCGGCAAATGAAAGATTTTGATAGAGAACAAACAATTTATTTACCTTAATAGCGTTCAAAAGTCATAATATATATATATATATCAGTTCATGACAGCCAGTCTTACAAATTTACTCTCCCTGATGGACACACGTCCAGATCATCCGCTCTCAAAACTCCGCCATCTCACTCCCCACATCCACCACTGCTTGCGGCTCACCTCCAACTGCGCACGCCGGCCGGAGTGGCCGAGAGGTTAAAGGCGCTATAGTCTGGAACCGCATGACCTGTACGGTCGCAGGTTCGAATCCTGCCTCGGGCATGGATGTGTGTGATGTCCTTAGGTTAGTTAGGTTTAAGTAGTTCTAAGTTCTAGGGGACTTATGACCACAGCAGTTGAGTCCCATAGCGCTCAGAGCCATTTGAACCATTTTAGCCAACTGCGCAACGCTACGCGCTGTTGACATCCAACTGCCCAACACTGCAATAGCGAATATTTCAACAATGCCAACCAGCCACAGACTGCACACAGCACAGTCAGTGATTTTCATACAGAGCACTACGTGGCGTTACCAACTTAAAAACCTAAACAGCCTACTTACAAAGTCAGTGGTGAGATATGGACGTACTCCGTGTGGAAGGTGAGTTACGAGTCACCTTCCATACGGGGTTCAAATGGTTCAAATGGCTCTGAGCACTATGCGACTTAACTTCTGAGGTCATCAGTCGCCTAGAACTTAGAACTAATTAAACCTAACTAACCTAAGGACATCACACACATCCATGCCCGAGGCAGGATTCGAACCTGCGACCGTAGCAGTCCCGCGGTTCCGGACTGAGCGCCTAGACCTTCCATACGGAGCACGTCCATATCTCATCACTGACTTCTAGTATAAGCCGCACGCAGTTGACGTCAACAAGTGTATGGGCCTGAAGACGACGTTGTTACAACCTTAAAAAGTAGTTGCCAAAATCAAATCGACACCTTAAATACAGCTGGAGGAATTTCTTCATTTATAATATAAATTTATACCAGCTGTTCTCCATTTCAACTATGGATGTACGAATATAAAACGATGGATGATTTCTCATATTTTTTACCTAGGCTAGAAATCAACGAAAACGTGAATTAGGTTGGTTAGTAATCGGTGTGAACTCCCCTTGTTGTGAATGTGAATCAGTGCTTTAACTACTGTGCCGGCTCGCTCGAGCCTTGCTGAAGAGGCAAATGGTAGCTGCTGGTATGGTCCTTGAGTAGAGGTATACAGAGAGGTATCTTTCTGTGGGGTGCGTACTGTAAGATCTTCGGTACACACACCATCAGATTATTTGACTTGTCGCTCTAGCGAAGTAGGCGAGTGTCAGCAATATGTCTCGTGGTCTTATCGTGGCGTGTTTATCTTCTGCCGTTAGGTCAGACGATAGAAATACTGTGGTGTCACCGCCAGACACCACAATTGCTAGGTGGTAGCCTTTAAATCGGCCGCGGTCCGGTAGTATACGTCGGACCCGCGTGTCGCCACTGTCAGTGATTGCAAACCGAGCGCCGCCACACGGCAGGTCTAGAGACGTCCTAGCACTCGCCCCAGTTGTACAGCCGACTTTGCTAGCGATGGTTCACTGACAAATTACGGTCTCATTTTCCGAGACGATAGTTAGCATAGCCTTCAGCTACGTCATTTGCTACGACCTAGCAAGGCGCCTTTATCATTTGCTATTTATCTTGTGATGCATGTACCGTCAGACCGATGTTCACCAATTATGAATTAAAGTTAAGTATTCCAGTAGTTACTTACGTTCTTTGCTACTATAAATTCCCTTAACTGTTCCAGACCTCACGCCAGCCTGCGTGAGCTTAAACCCGTGCCTTTCGGCTTCCTCCTCATAGTGGCTTGGCTGTCTTGCCTAGTCACAACAAATACCACTTGCACGCTTAGAGTAGCAGATTGACGGTGACCAACTTTAAACAGAACTTGATTAATTTTCACACACATTGATCAAAATAATAACAAGCATAAAATAGCTTAACTTGGTTCTGGATGCTATTTACAATTGACAATCTGAAGTTCATTTAGTCTTGGTACCTTAATCTTATTCTCACATATCTCTGATACTTGACAAAGTGTCTATTCATTTCTCTTCATGGCTATGTGCAGGAATATGATAATCTTATTAGGCGCAGACTGAAACTTGCCTGTAGATTGGTACAGACAAAATGCAGACTAATGCAGACTGACAAATCGGAGGTCTGTACACTCGTTATAAAACCTCGCGCGTTCATGTATCACTGCGCGAGTGTGATCCGCGAGCAGAAAAGGTTCTACGTTAGCAGCAATCTCATAGGCTGCGTTACATATTAATACACGGATCGGCGGAAGCAGAATTTGGTCCGTCTCTAAGACAGCGCCATCTCGTAGTGCGGAGACGGACGAGCGCGGCGCCTGTGCTGTTGTGCTTAGCGGGGCGCGCTCTAGTGGGAAAGTTGTGTACGCGCTGACTACGCGGAACTATGTACACAACACTCTCAGAGGTGCAAGTGGAGTTACGCGCCAGAAAATTTCGGAGACTCGAGACCAAAACCAATCTCCAACCTTCGGATTTGTGGCTGATATCAACCGAAGCACAGTAAACCAGTGCAAAGTGATCATACCGCAGTGCTGCAGAGGGCCGCGCCTCCACCCCGTGAGTGTTGGCCGGTAATAGGAGGCGGGTGGGTTGGGGTGCTGAAGCATGAGTGTCCCGGCGCCGCCGGTCAGGTGGGCAGCGGCAGCGGCGGCGGCGGCGGAAGCGCTGCGTGGCGCGGCGTGCTGACCTGTGCCGCGCTGCCGCCCCACACCACCCACACCACCACCACCTCTGCCGCCACCACCACCACCACCACCACCACCACCACCAGCAGCAGCAGCGCCAGCACGGGCCCCAGGCGCCGCTGGCCGGTCCATTATTTCTGCTTCCCCCGGCGCGGCGGCCAGGGCCGACAATATTCGCGCAGATCGCGCCCAGCTGCGACAAAATAAAAACGGCTCCGCACAGCGCCGCTCGGAAATGAAAGCGATTTCAGTATTAGCGCCCTTAAGTGGGCCGGCGCCACCCAGCCCTTTTTTTATTATTTTTTTTTTCGAGCGGCGGTATTAGAGATGCAACGATATTGAAAAACGTTGTTCGATATTTATATTATCTTTTTGATGATTTCGAAAATACGTATTTCCCTCGGAGTGAGGGAAATTGTGTTTGGCGGAGGTGTTAGCGGCATATCCCGTCGAGATAGGCTGCGCGGCAGTCGGGACGAGTTGTTTTTTAAGCCGTGCTGATAGGAGAACAGCCAGCCAATTATTTTGTGTCGCTCACCCCCGCGTTTCCGTTGGTACGGGAGTACAGGAATTACTAACCTGCTGCTCACTATAGGGGACTAATTGAGTTCAGATAAGCAATTGAAACCTCACGATCTACTACGTGAAATCATATCTGACCCACGTCTGTTGCATTTCCTTTTCAACTGTGACCTTCATTTAATCAGGTAAAATGCTCCTGGTATACCGTAGTCAATAGGAAACATTGACTGTTGCATGGCTATATAATTAGTTTTATCTCGTATTTCATCACTACGTTTCTAATTTCTTGAACAACTTCATCAAAAATGAGATTCTACGATTTATTGGACGTATTTCACGTATTTTGAGCGACTTAAGGGGGAATCTATACATTGGATAATGCGTATCTGTTACATGCAGGGAAGACCGCAAACTATTATTATTCAGAGGTCTGCTGGGAGTCAGCTGGATAAACGTAAGATAAACGTAAGCCACTGCTATCCGACTGTTCGTATTTTCAAAGGAAATTACGCTATTCAAATAATTTATCCATTTCGGATGCAGCAGCCTTAATATCATCATGGAACAAGATCCCGCAGATTTGAAGGCCATTAGTCGCAAATTACAATTTGTTATTTCATTACAGCTACGACCGATTTTGAAGAATATTTTGTTGTCCAGACGCATGCACATGTATGAACACGCGTATAGTAATTACGAAGATGCGTGTTGTTGGCGCTACAGCAGGCTCTGTTTACTGAGGAAAACCGCGACTTTTGGCAGGTCATTAGTTTCCCCCGTTAAGAGCCGCTAGCACATGACCAGGAAGTTTTCATACACCATGGCCTTTTACTGGTGAGAAGCGGGATCGGCGCCGTATCGAGGGGCTCTACTGCTGCTCTTACTGTGTCCGTTATTTGACAACAGTATCGTATCTGATACATGCCTTGGCGGGTTTTAACTCGTACAGAAAGCTCCTTTCTAATTACTATGTGCACAGTTGTGCACACTTGAAAGTTCTGCGCTGTATGAAATAATGCAAACGTCAACCCAAACGAAACGTTGGTGGAAAACTGTGTTTTAACTGCACCAATGGTATTGTGACGGTGCAAACTATTATAGAGATTAACAAGCCTTTGAGGCTAGCAATGGTATTCCTATACGAGTTAATTTGGTCTATAATTTCATTCGTGATTTTATGTGTGTTGTAGGGACAGACAAGGGATATCAAATAGACACCAACAAATAAACGCTCCATTCTTTAAAGGCTCGAGCTGTGATGTGTAAAACAGCTTCACACTTCTCATTACTTTACAAATTAGTTAATGTGATAAATACTTGACGTTAAACATAGAAGCGTCAGAAACTTACAGAAGGTTCGGAATTAAATCTAAACTTCGTCGGATGTTGCTAAGTGTTATTATTATGAAACATTGCTTGAATACAGTCTGGGTAATTTGCGTTCCATTTTAAGCAAAAGCTAGTTCTGCATGTATCTCAATGTTTTTGGCACCATATCCTAAATCATGTGTCAAATGGTTCAAATGACTCTGAGCACTATGCGACTTAACTTCTGAGGTCATCAGTCGCCTAGAACTTAGAACTAATTAAACCTAACTAACCTAAGGGCATCACACACATCCATGCCCGAGGCAGGATCCGAACCTGCGACCGCAGCGGTCGCTCGGCTCCAGACTGTAGCGCCCAGAACCGCACGGCCACTCCGGCCGGCAGATCATGTGTCGTACAGTGACATAATTTTGCAAGTACATTCAGTGGTATATGTGAATGCTATCTGAGAACTGCATTGTGAATACCGATAATAGTAAAGAAGTAATAACTTAAAACGTCATGCCTCATGCAGTAATCTTACTATATGAACAATGAAAATGTAGTAAGTGATAAACTTTTTCCTTTAATCACTTTGTGGGGGGTTTCAGAGAGAAAAAGTTTCTCAAAGGTATGAAATTACGTGTGAAGTTTGTTACAAGTCACCAAGTGCTCTCATTCTCGAATACTGGAGATATACAGTCTGGGTATCTGCGGTCAGTGTGTTACGCTGCTTCAAGACATACACACATTTTATAACCGGAACATTTTTCTTACTGTGTTCACGTTTTCTCTTAAGATTATACCTCTTAATGAAAATATTGTGTCAGCATTTTATATTTTTAAATTCGATTTGTCTGTTGAAAATCAAATTTTTCTTGCCTGTCGAAGCCGTTCCATATGCAATAGCGTTCCGTACCCCAGTATGGTCCCGTAAAAATATGCAGTAAATGATGTACCGGTGTAGAGGAATTGTCCATAATTTTTATTGGTGGTAATTTTCGCAAAGATGGCGTTTTCTGTTGTAACACAGCTGTTTATGCTAAGTCTGAACGGCCCTTCGGGCATGAATACGGCAGAGAAGCGTTAGATTGCGCGTGAAGAGTGGAGCCCTATGCACCGTCGGACTTTTTTTTTTATAAACGAGAGGTTTTGAGAATCGCGACAGTGCCCGCCCAGTTAGTCGAACGGTCTAACGCACGGCTTTCCGCAGCGGGAAGGAGCGTCTGGTCCCCGGCACGAATCCGCCCGGCGGACTTATGTCGAGGTCCGGTGTGCCGGCCAGTCTGTGGATGGTTTTTAGGCGGTTTTCCATCTGCCTCGTCGAATGCGGGCGGGTTCCCCTTATTCCACCTCAGCTACACTATGTCGGCGACTGCTGCGCAAACACTCTACACGTACACATACACCACCATTACTCTACCACGCAAACATAGGGGCTACACTCGTCTGGTGTGAGACGTTCCCTGGGAGAGTGGGAGGGGGGGGGGGGGGTCCACCGGAGGCCGAACCGTACAGTAACCCTCGGTTCGGTGTGGGGCGGCGGAGGGATGAAGTGGACTGCGGTAGTCGTCGTGGGGTTGTGGACCACTGCGGCTGCGGCGGGGACGGAGCCTCCCCATCGTTCCTAGGTCCCCGGTTAACATACAACATATGTACAATCCCGACGGGAAGAGCTCGAAGATTGCCATTTGGCAGGAGAATCAGTTAAAGGAGCTGTTGCTGGCTAGCTGTGACTGTCAGATCATCTGGAAATACGACGGCAACTCGTAATTACGATAGCATCCAGATCACGGAAATCTCTTTGCCGCCGCCAAGGTAATCTTCCATGTTCTGCTGCCATGTGCCACCATTAGACAGTTTCTGTCTCGTTCCCCTTAATTGCGTGTTTTATTTCTTCATTTAGTACGTGTCCACTGATTATTTGTGCGTGTGGTTTTTCTTGAAGGACCGAGCGTTGTCTCCTGGTCCAGTGATAACTGTCTCGTATAAGGCACTTTTGCCATCTCTTTCAGTGCCTTTCCATTGTTGTGTGAGCTTCATTTGATGTATTTGTTGGACTTTTATCAAAAAATAGACATATTGAAACGTCCCCTTAGAAAACTTAATGAATTACTATGCAGATAAACCTCTTACATTATTTGATTTTCAAACAGCTGAGCAGAACTGAACGTACTCAGACATTTCGCTCTTTACCTATTCTGATCAACACTAAACCGACACACAATATTTTTAGCGCAACGCAATCTGACTTTCAAAAATCCCTACAAAAGAATGGCCCTGACTAACAATAACCTATACCTTTTATGAATCACTTACCTCACAAAAATCTTCGTTACTCGAACTACTGTAATACAGCGAGCACCACTACTGCCAGCTAAATAAAAGATTCAAACTACTGAAGGCACTAGCTACTGATAGGCATAGTTAGCAAATGAAAGATTTTGATAGAGAACAAACAATGTATCTACCTTAATAGTGTTCAAAAGTCATAATACAGGGCTATTACAAATGATTGAAGCGATTTCATAAATCCACTGTAGCTCCATTCAATGACATATGGTCACGACACACTACAGATACGTAGAAAAACTCATCAAGTTTTGTTCGGCTGAGCCGGCCTAAGTGGCCGTGCGGTTAAAGGCGCTGCAGTCTGGAACCGCAAGACCGCTACGGTCGCAGGTTCGAATCCTGCCTCGGGCATGGATGTTTGTGATGTCCTTAGGTTAGTTAGGTTTAACTAGTTCTAAGTTCTAGGGGACTAATGACCTCAGCAGTTGAGTCCCATAGTGCTCAGAGCCATTTGAACCATTTTTTGTTCGGCTGAAGCCGCACTTCAGGTTTCTGCCTCCAGAGCACTCGAGAGCGCAGTGAGACAAAATAGCGACAGGAGCCGAGAAAGCGTATATCGTGCTTGAAATGCACTCACATCAGTCAGTCATAACAGTGCAATGACACTTCAGAACGAAATTCAACAAAGATCCACCAACTGCTAACTCCATTCGGCGATGGTATGCGCAGTTTAAAGCTTCTGGATGCTTCTGCAAGGGGAAATCAACGGGTCGGCCTGCAGTGAGCGAAGAAACGGTTGAACGCGTGCGGGCAAGTTTCACGCGTAGCCCGTGGAGTCGACGAATAAATTGGGAGACCGACAGCGCCGACTTCATCTTTCAACAGGATAGTGCGCCACCGCACTTCCATCATGATGTTCGGCATTTCTTAAACAGGAGATTGGAAAACCGATGGATCGGTCGTGGTGGAGATCATGATCAGCAATTCATGTCATGGCCTCCACGCTCTCCCGACTTAACCCCAGGCGATTTCTTTCTGTGGGGTTACGTGAAAGATTCAGTGTTTAAACCTCCTCTGCCAAGAAACGTGCCATTTCTCTTCCCACATCCACCACTGCTGGCGGCTAACCTCCAACTGCGCAACGCTACGTGCTGTTAACGGCCAACTGCCCAACACTACAATGGCGAATATTACTCCAACAATGCAAACCAACCACAGCCTTCACACAGCACAGTCAGTGATTTTCATATAGAGCGCTACATGGCGTTACCAACATAAAAACATAAACAGCCTACTTACAATATAATTAATTAAAATTTACATAATTAATTACAATATGCACATGTAATTGAGTGTAATCGACTCTTACTTAAGCTGTGCTGTCCCCATCTATTGTTAATGTATCGTCACGTCTGGTATGCTCTGCTGCAATTGTGAACACGAGGTCAAATCACGCCTGTAATATAAGGGGCAGTCGAACGAAAACGAGACAGAGAGGAAAAAATAAGTAAACTGTTTATTACTTCAGAAGTACTCGCCATAATTATTAATATATTTATTCTGCTGTTGCACAAGACGGTCAATGTGTTCATGGAAAGATGACTGCGGTTGCCTACGGAACCATGGCTGCACCCAGGAGGGCATCTCTTCGTCCGAAGCAAATCAACGGCCGCGAGTACGTTTCTCCAGGGCTCAAAAAACATGGAAATCGTATGGGCAGAGATCGGGACTGTACAGAAGATATGTAAGGACTTGTGGACTTCTCAGCGTAGTTTCTGCAGCATAGCTGAAACAATAGGCACGCTAGCTTCGGGAGAGTTGTGGTGACAGTTGAAACTAAGTTTTTACTTATTTTTATCATTTAAACACTGACCTACAGAATTTTCCTTGTCAAAGACGATTCAAACTAAACCTATTCATATGTTGTTGTTGTTGTGGTCTTCAGTCGTGAGACTGGTTTGATGCAGCTCTCCATGCTACTCTATCCTGTGCAAGCTTCTTCATCTCCCAGTACTTACTGCAACCTACATCCTTCTGAATCTGCTTAGTGTATTCATCTCTTGGTCTCCCTCTACGATTTTTACCCTCCACGCTGCCCTCCAATGCTAAATTTGTGATCCCTTGATGCCTCAGAACGTGCCCTACCAACCGGTCCCTTCTTCTTGTCAAGTTGTGCCACAAACTCCTCTTCTCCCCAATTCTATTCAATACCTCCTCACTAGTTACGTGATCTACCCATCTAATCTTCAGCATTCTTCTGTAGCACCACATTTCGAAAGCTTCTATTCTCTTCTTGTCCAAACTATTTATCGTCAACGTTTCACTTCCATACATGGCTACACTCCATACAAATAATTTCAGAAACGACTTCCTGACACTTAAATCTATACTCGATGTTAACAAATTCCTCTTCTTCAGAAATGCTTTCCTTGCCATTGCCAGTCTACATTTTATATCCTCTCTACTTCGACCATCATCAGTTATTTTGCTCCCCAAATAGCAAAACTCCTTTACTACTTTAAGTTCCCCATTTCCTAATCTAATTCCCTCAGCATCACCCGATTTAATTCGGCTCTATTCCATTATCCTCGTTTTGCTTTTGTTGATGTTCATCTTATATCTTCCTTTGAAGACACTATCCATTCCGTTCAACTACTCTTCCAAGTCCAAGTCATATATTACCCACAATATACAAGCCTAACGCAATCTGACTGCTATATAGTGATAACATGACTCCCAATATTTAACACGAAAGAATGGCCCTTAATTGTAAGAAATCTTAACAGTAATAAAAGTCCAAAAATATGAAATTAAAGAAATATGAAACTACCTCCAACTCTGTTAATTGCCTAAACTCATTTCAATCACGAACCCCATATTTGTTATAAGTCACTTACCTCACAGAGAATCTCTATTACACGAACTACAGCAATTACAGCAAGCAGCAACTACAGCCAGCTAAATAAAAAAAAAATTCTAACTGCTATAGATTCTTACTACTAGAAGACATGAAGGTAGCAAAAGAAAGATTTTGTTGTAGAGGAAACAATGTATTTAGAAAATTTTACCTTATTCATGTGACATCCAGTTCCAAAAATTATGCGGCTGTCAATAATTCCACACTCAAACATTACCAACAACACCCATCCTCATTTTCTTGCGTCTCTCTTTACAATGCATGTCCTACCAACACAGAGTCTCCACTAAGAAAAACATGTCCATTCACTTCTCTATCCACTCGCTAACTGCTAGTCCGTCCAACCACAGAGTCCCTTGCCGAGGGCGCAGAGCGGTGTCAGCGATATTAACACAGTCCATTGCACTGTCAACATACAAACAGGCTACTTACACCTTTTTCTTTGACCGCAAGGGCTCGCTGCTCATTGACCTCCTAGGAACAACGCCATAGTTAATGGACAGCGGTATGTGGACACTTCTTGAAGCGCACCACTAAGTCCAGACGGGCGGGATTGTTGATGGACGACGTCATTCGGTTGCAGGATAATGCCCACCTACATGTGGCCAACGTTGTTTCGACTACATTATAGAAGTTAAGTTGGGAAGTCCTTGCCCGTCCTCCATACAGTCCCAACCTCTCCCCACGCGATTTCTTATTTTTGGAGCCCTGATGTAAGACAATCGTATCCGTCCGTTTGCTTCGTGTAAAGAGGTGCACACTGGGGACAGTCATAGTTCCATACGCACCTGCAAACATTTTTCACCGCAGCATAAACGTATTAACAGTTATGGGGATTGCTTTTTCAATGTTAAACAGTTTACATACTTTTTTTCCCATATGACTGAACCTTATTAGGTATGAACTCCGTGCTTTAGGCAAGGAAATGGCAGGGAGTAAGGCAGTGGGTGCTGGCTTCGTAGCCACACAGTTGCTCAGAGCGCTATTTCAACTTTTGACAATAGGGCGGACCTTTCGCGTGAAGTACATAACACCACGTTTGCTTTTCATTCGCTCCAATTCCGTTCGGTTACTCAGCCATTCAGAGAATCCTATTTTCTTGTTTTGTCTCCACGCAACAGTGATAAAACTACTGTTGTAACATGTTAAAATATGATGGCATCCTGGTAAACACAGAAATCCAAGACTCCTTGAAGTTTTGTAAAGAAAGATTTTACTTTTTGTTCACACTTTGTGATATACTAATTTATCGTCATAACTATTGTGCAATGATAGAGAAATAAAAAAAAAAGATATCTCCGCTGGTATGCCATCCCGCCCAACCTGGTGATCCAAAACTTCAAGAGTTCCTCTTATATTGCGGCACAGGATTCTAAACTCAGTATCCTGAGATAAACAACCAACTGCCCGAAATGAATATTTCAGATAGTGCGAAATCTGGAATAAGCGATGTAAGTGGTGCGCTTTTCTGTGGACTGGTTATGTTCCGTCAGCCAGCAGCGTCATCCTTGATGACGCTTCATTGAGAAACTGTCTACAGTCGTCAGTTGTGTATAAGATGTGAAGTTTCCCGTTGTTTGCCGTTAATGACAGATTGCCGTGTCGAAGATGGTGTACTACTCTTGAGGGGGAAGATTAATCAATAAGCACCCGTCAGTTTGGTAACGAAAACACACTTGGAAGAACACAGTGTGCAGAGTACAGGTGGAGAAGCAGTCACTGCTCTGTCACAAGCAAAACACTCAGTTAGTGGTGCCACGTAACTTTGAACCCTGAGTTCAGATCTGTCAGTGGATTACCCAGCGCTATACTGCAGTGCCGAACATGCTACATTCATATTGCTCACGGAAATACCTCTTTCAAGCTTAATGTTTTCTGCTTTAGGCAGCATCGACCATTCCAACAATTAAAACAAAATGTACAGGTTTAATATGAACACTGACATTGAGCTATAGAAAGCTGACAGAATAAGCTTTGTATTGTGGACAGTACCAAATGCTAAGTAGATTTAATTGTGGTCATGCTTACATAATGTACAAATCTATTTTTAGAATGATTTCATATGAAGTATCTTAATAAAAATAGTTCGAGTTTTAGTACAAAAATAATTTAATTTAAAACAACTAATTTAATAATTTAATTTAAAATTTAAATAAAATTTAAAGTTTGGATAATTTAATTGAAAATAACTTAATTCAAGAAAGTACACAAAGACACTAAGCATTATTTTACATCTGGAGTGTTTCCATATGATTACATTAACCAAGCGGACATTCGCACGAAACGTAAATCTGTATGTAATCCTCTAATAAGTATTCCACTATCACACTGTATATATTTACATCTAGTCTGTAGAGTAAGGAAGTAACATTAATAGGTAGGAAGGACTTCTTGCAGTCACTATCCTGTCCAGTATTTCTTTTAATTGCTTGTACTTCGTACATGTCATATTGCATGCTACAGAACAGCTTCGTTACTGCGATCCTGATGACAACTTCCAGAGACCAGAACTTTTATTCTAGGTAAACCTGCAGGATAACATCTGTGTTCCACCCCAGTATGTATGTTCGAGAATTAATGGTGGCAACACTGTTTACGAAGATCATTGTGAATTATGCTGTCGTAAATAATTAAATAAGTGATCATAAACTACCTTTAAACATTTCTTCTCGTTCTAGTACCACTGAAAATGTTAAATTTCGTGTGTAGTAAGAGGAAAAGGCATGAAAGCAACATTTTTCTTCTCGCGCCTTTAGCAGCAATTTTAGGCCCAAAAGGTAAAGCTTTCTAAATTTCATCAGCCGTTTGCGTCAAGTGAGGATGTTGTGATAGATTATTTAAACAGGGAGTGTTTTCGAAAATTGTAGATTTCACTAATGTGATGTAAGGACGTGAGAATGGGATGCTCAGTGCAACTCCTCCATGGAATTGCAAGTTACCTCACAAAGATAGGAACTCGAAGAAGAGGACGGAAAGATATGTGCTCTTTACGCAGAGTGACAAAATGCGAAATATGAACTACGACAGTTGAAGAGGGAAATGAGAGAAATTGCACTAGAAAAAAAAAATGACAACCAATAGGTTGCAGAGGAAAATTTTATTGATAAATTCGAAATTCAGTGAATTAGTAGATTTCACTTGCTACCAGAATTAGAGAAGCAAGGGACTCATTCAGATGTAGAGGATTGTAGGGTGCAGCAAAACACTGCTAGCAGGTAAGTTGGTTGAAAAACAGAGCAGGCGAAAAAGGGTTCTGCTGCTCAGGTAGCTCTCATGGGAGGGGTGTTGTATGGCAGCTACAGGAAAAATTAGGTTCAGGGCACCAGGCCACCAGTTTTGTGAAACGAAGTGGTAGTTTTAGCCATGTAACAGAAAAATTAGGACAAATTTTTAAGGATTTTAGCAAACAAAATCAGATGTTGGTAGTTGGGGGAGCTGGAGACAACTTCGCTAACAAGGAAAAGTACAGTGCTGGGTGATCTTGACAAACTGGGTGCAGTTACTGAGCACACAAATAAGGGTTTTTGGAGGTTCTGTGGCGCTATGACCAGTCGTAGCTCAACTCTGAAGCAAAGTGAGTTAACGTGGAGCTGACGAGCCTCCTTTAGACAGATGCCAAATCTCATACTAGTGCCGTTCCAGTAGTTCCTACAGGGAGGTGGAGATGTACTTACGGTCTACCCCAAAAATGAGAGGGGTAAGTACAAGTTAGGAAATCTATTAGCTGAAAATATAAGGTGTCTGCCAAAAAATCGTTGTTCTTATTGGAGTCAGATGAAATACTGGTTTTAGGTCAAATTCGGAATTCATAGAGACAGTATTAAAAGAAATCAAACTGACGAAGACTCCCAGTTCATCTTATTAGAATAGAGGGAGGGGTGAAATCAACTTGCTTCTTCAGAATGTTACGTGGGGAGGAGTAACGTAAATTACTTGTTAATTTGCTTGGAAGATCTTAGCAGTTGGAAATAAACGGACGTCAGTTGTCTGTTTGAGCACAATCAGTGAGATAGAAAATTTTCACGGAAGTGCTAGTAAATTAGCTGCATATACATGTAGATATAATATGGATACAGGAGGAATTGTCAGATTCATGAAAAAGGAAAATAAATAAAAAAAACAGAATTATATAAATTCTATGTAGGTCAGTGTATAGAACTATTTGTTTATGAGTTAATACTTGATGAAATATAATATTGTGATTGTTAAGGTATATACGTTTCCACTGAGTAATTGGAAAACTACATATAAATTTTCAATGTTATGTTGCCATAGCTGCCGGATGGAAACTTTTTCTCGCTAACACCTCTCACAAAATGATGAAAGAAATAAAGTTTATCGCTTACTACTTTTTCCTTGTTCATGCAGTAAAACTTTATCATCAGAAATGAAGTTTTTATTTATCACTTCTTTAGTAGCGCCTCTATTTGCAATATATTTTGCCGACATTATTCACATATACCACTTAATGTGCCTGTAGCGGTGTGTTGTTGTACGAGACATATTAGAGCAGATATGATGTCATAAACATTCAGATGTGTGAAAGACTAGCATTTGCTTAAAATAGCGCGTGAGTTATACTATATTTATCCAGTGTTTTTCAGTGAGAGCACATAGCCACATCCAACATACTTTAAATGTGATTTCAAACCTTCTGTAAACTTTTTCTCGCTTACATGTTTAACGTCAAATATTTAACACATTAACTCATTTGTAGAGTAATCAGACCAATGAATCTGTTTTATACATCGGAGTTAGAATCTTTAAGGACACAGGGTACCTTTGAATCATGGAAAAATCATTTTTTAAAAATAGTTTATTAAATTCTGTTGGGTTTCCTGATTACATTGATACATACTTTATTAGGCTTACAACACTAAATTTTTCAGCCAAAGTCGTGTATGCTACCATGCCTCAATCATTCAAATCCATTAGTATTTCTCAAAACAACTAGAATTTTTGCTTCCAGCGATTTTTCTTGGGATATAGCGTATATGTTGGTAACACTGTTGGTTTCCAGTATGTGAAAATTATTGTATTAACTCCTTTTTATTTTTCGTTTTGATGAAGTGTTTTGTTTATATCGTACTGAAAGTATGTTGCCTATATGCTTTATATTTTATGATCCAAGATACTTCTTAACATGCAATGAATTCTAATAATACCACACACCAGAAAATTCGATAAAAGAAATTTCAAGGGCAACTAGTTTATGAACAAACTAGCCCATACTGCTGTTGGGAACTTACGTATCGTTTCTTCGGGGCTGACTCAAATTTTTCTGTTAACAATGTTCCTGTCCATAGTGGCTCTTAAACACTTCCAACTAGCATGTTATTGAGTTAATTTCAGGCAGTTTACACCGTCACACTGTGTACATTTCACTACTTCCTTTATCAAAAAAGATGCTTCGATAATAATAACGGAGTGTGTAATTGAATCACAATACACCCCTTAATTTTACATGTAACGATGAATTAAGTACAGAATTCTACTGCTAGGCACTTATAACTTCTTTTATGAAATTACATATTGTTTTATGTAAAATGCATTTATCTCCTTAGTAACCTTGTGCAACAAAAATAATTTTATAATTATTTTTTCTGAATCATATAAACATGAATATAATTAATATGTATTTCCCAATGAAGTATTAAGTACTAAAACGAATGCTAAGGTGAAGCAGATTAAAAATGCAGCAGGCTGAAGACTATGCTTAAATAATGTTCTCAGGCCCTTTTAACCTTACCGAAATCTTAATTCGAAGTTTCCTACAAGCCTCAGTTTTCAGAATTTAGGTACTCATGTGTCCTTACGGTTATAAAGCATTGCACCATTTTTGCTGTAACTTGCAATTGTCCGTTTCTGTCTAGTAGACCTAAACTTTCTGTGTATTCAACTAAATTATAGAGAAATAAAATTTTTCATAAAGAAAAATATTCTAAATATTAAAATGTAAGATATAATAATGTTTATTGTTAATATATTTAATGTACGGAATTAAGTAGGCCTAGTATCTCAGCCAAAATTTCATACGTATCTGGTACATATTTGGTCTTCATCAAATGTATTTCATTGGTTTAAATGGTACCTGAATTTGAAGAAACATTTAAAAAAACTTCTGAATCACTTATAAATTTTGATAGGCATCAAAGCATGCTAAATGGTTCAAAATACTTACAAATTGCTTGGAAAATATTTTGTATTAAATGTGATAAACTACAAAACCGTGAAACATATACAAAATAAATAGTGCATGAAAGAAGTAGGTACAGATTTTCGCAAAATATGAAGCTGTGTCCTGAAAGATTCGGGAGTTTACTAATAACATTCAATTCGAATGTTTTTATGGAATTCATAGTTCAGCACATCCTAGTTTATTTAAGAAACAGAATGCAGAAAGTTACCACGTGCTGTTCGAGTAATACAAAGAAGGACGCCACATCATCTGCATGGGGGAGTCGCACAGGATTGGATCAATGGCTCCCTAATGTTCTTGCTTTGTATTAATGACGTACCACTTTATTTGAATCAGGAGATAGAACTAGACCTTTAGCGGGTGGTACAAGCATCATTGTGAAGCAGGAGTTTTAAAAACAGATCATTATTATTTATTAATATTGTTGTTATTATTATTAGAGGTTCAATGTAAAGTTACGTTTATTATTATTTAGGCCTTTTTTATCGTTAGTCAAAGCGCGTTAATGCTGTGGATAATGAATTGCTTTTGACAGTGTTCATGTATAAGTAAACTTCCTAGAAACCTCCGCACTGATACCGAAGATCTCGTAGTTCAGCAGCAATTTAGCTAAATAAATTTCCCGGTTGCCTGTAATCTAGAAAGCTGTTTTACCTCGCCCTATAGAATCAACGGAGTCTATGTGTGCAAGCGCAGTCCATCTATAAGACTGGATTATCTTTACGGCTGCGTAACGCTTAATAAAACTCAGAAAACGTGCTAATAATGTTTTCCAACGAGTAAATGACCGCGCGAACAGATTCGGCCGTTGAAACATCCAACAAGCGTCTTTCACGCATAGTGCAATACTATAAATGTGATTAAGGAAATGGTCCCAAACATTTAGATCCCATTAAATATTGTTTAGTGATGTGTAACATACAGGACAACCTTTCCACCGGTCTGCTTCTTTCCCGGAATAGTTCTCGGCAGTAACTTTTGTCAGATTTCAGGAATAACCAAATCACAGTTGGAAGGTACGTCTACTCCGATCATCTGCTTCATTTTACTTTTGAATTTCATTTTGAGGTTTTTGAGGAATATAAATCTGTACCATGCTTTGTGATATACCAACAGTTAGTTATAAAATCGTAATGATGTGGAACAAGTCGTTTTGTGTTTCCATAATTTTTTTTGTAAATACGCCTCCATACTGATCATTTTAGTTTTTTAACTAAAGACAGACAATTAGTAATTCCTACCCATCACCATTTGCACACTACAATAATAAATAGTTTCTGCGGAATTCGAGGAGTCGTCAAAGAGAAACGTGTTCAGTTTAGTTTCGAATTTTGCTTTGCTGTCTGCCAGACATTTTATATCACTGGGTGAGCGATCAAAGCTTTGGGTTGCATCATTGTGGATCCCTGTTTGAGCTATAGAGAACCGTAATGTGACGCAATGAATGCCATTTTTTCCGTCTGGTATTGTAATTATGTTCATCATTGTCCCTGTTGAAGTTCAGCTTATTATTTACAACAACCCTCATGAGGATAAAACTATACTGTGAAGTGTGGAGCAGAATGCAGGCACGACTAAAAGAGTGTTGACATGACTTTACGGCCAAAGCATTCTTCTGAAGGAACACACACACACACACACACACACATACTCTCCTCCCTCTCTCTCTCTCTCTCTCTCTCTCTCTCTCTCAAACACACACACACACAACACGCACATTCATTAAATCATACACACAAAACTCACACACACATGACTGTTGTTACCGACTGATCTAGCCAGAATCTTTTTTAAAGAGGGGGGAAATGTGAATAATGAATAATTATTGGCGGGAGGACATTAGAGCAAGTGACGCAGCACTAACAATCAGCGTGGTCACATAGGCGTGTGTTATGCGGAGACGAGACCGTTGACACGGTGTGACTCGATGTCGGAGCGTCTTCGTCTTGAAAAGTTATGAAAAACGCAGTAAAACCATAATTCATGTGCACAAAAGAAAATATTGCTTGAACGGCTCCACTTACGAATGAAATGCAATTCGTTTAAACTGTAGATTACGATCGGATCTATTAGTACACCAAAAAAGCATTTTTTATGAAACAGCTACGTCTGCACATAATCAAAGTACCAGGTGCTATTTGGAAAATGACCACATGAGTAGATAGATACCCCCAACAGGCGTAACAGGGCACTGGCACGTCAGAGTGACATCACTGGGATGTATCACGGTGGTGAACTATGAAGGAATAAATGCAGTGAACCTAATGTAAGATGGTGGACGTCGCCGTCAGGTTAGTGACGTAATGTTAACTCCCTTCTTTTTTTACCTTCAGATGACTAACATCGACACAATGGATGATACTATAATTATCAAACGGATCAAAGAAGCTCCCACAGGGAAAACAATAAACGATGTTTTTCTTAAAGGTAACGACTAGTTTTGCACAAATGAAAAGCTTTAAATTTTGAGAAAAAAACACACAGTTAATTAAGTTATGCAGTATAAAAATATCCCATCAATACAATATCAATGTAGTTTGCCAGCCAAAAATAATAAACAAGGTAAAATGTTATAAGCTCTTGGATGTACTTAATGATCAAAGCTTAAAAACTGGAAGACCCATACGAGTGGAACAGGTCTGCGAAAATGTTTAGGTTTAGCTGTTTTTGACGTAAGAATAATTTCCAACTTTTGGGACATAGAAATCAGGAGCTTAACATATTTTGCATGTTCTCATTCACTTATATTTCACAGTAAAATATTCTTGTAGATAATGCGAGATTCCCTTTAAGAAGCTGGCAATATTAATCACAGCCTCACAGTGCCTTTATTCACTAATGAGATTTATCAGCAGTTCATATAAGTTTGAGTGTAACAGATATTCCCAAATACAATACAACACCAGAAGGAAAAATTATGTACATTATCTTTCAATGAATGTAACTTTGGCGCAGTAAGGAGAGAAATGTGTAGCAATAAAACTCTTTGACGACCTACTCCTGGAAGTAAAAGTCTGACACATAACAGAAGTGTTTTCAAATGTAGATTACAGGCGTTTCTCCTTATCAACTTCTTCTGTACCATACAGGAGCTACTGACTAGAAATAATCATTTATATAGAAAAAGCCTGTAAATGGGCAGCACGCAAATATTTTCATCTTTTTCTTTTAAATATGTCTTCTGTATTTGTTCATTTGATAAGTTCCGCATTGTAACTTTTATTGCGAATATGACCTATGGAAGAAGAAGTGGTTTATCACGGAATATGTGGGCAATTAAGTTCTACATTGCTGCCACCATAACAGTTTTTAGTCGGGCTAAAAAGCACAACAAAACCTAACAGAAGAAATAGAGCATCTAGCACAACCGACGAAGCAAACTTTTTCGCTGTTCTGTTACAAGTCAAAAGGTTGGAATTAGTTCGGATGGGCGAGACTACATTTATGATCGGAGGATTACAATCGTAATATTTACTAACAAAGTTTTCGATGCGAGTGAACAACACTATGCTTCAGCGTTGGAACCTGGCAGTCCCCACTAAACTTCTCAGGCCTCGGTACTGAGGAAAAGAACCACAACATGGCGCCTAAACTGTCGGATCACATGACCTGGAGGCTAATTATACCTATCGCAGAAATGCATGCTGAATTCTTCACGGCGCGTCGTTCCGAAAAGTGGAAGCCATTGCACTGAGGGAGCTTTTAAAAAACCTAGGCTCTCTAAGAAATGATCGATAAACCAGAGTGACACTAATTCTTATGGCCAACTTACCCGTGCTTTTGTCGCAGTTCTGGAATGACCACACCGAGTGGTTAATTTGCCAGGCATTTCCTAAAGGCCAACTTAATCTTCCAGGAGTGTTGAGGCGTGGTGCTCCTGTCTAGGGCCTGTGTATTGGGAGAATGATTCATGCGTGCACAGTGACAGCTGGTCTGAAGCGGGTTCAGTAGAATACGTAGTTCTAATTTTCATCTTCCAGAGTCCAGTAGTGCACAGAGGCATTCAAGAAACAGGTCAAGAGAATGTTTTTGTGAATTGTTCTGTTTATTTCTTGAAGGCTTTTTTGTTTTTACAGTTTTGTATATGCCTTTAGTAGTGTGAATGATGCGTGAATGTGGCCTAAAGTAAATATGTAGATCATTGTTCTACTGATAAACGCTGTACGAACTAGCGTGAGACATTTTTAAGACAGTTAGAATGCAGACGACGGGGAATTGTGTATCATAGTATGTTAAGTAAGTTGATGCTTAAAGGAAAGATAATTCGAGTGCAAATGAAAATAGTTAATAACGTTAAGTATAAAAAAATTTCACAATGTCAAATATTTATTTTGGGAAAAAATACAGTTCGAAAATGAGTTTTTTGTTGATTGGTCAGTCATGAAAAGCGAGGGCTAACGCTGGAGAATAATGTTTTTCTAGTGACCTTAAAGAAAACTGACCAACCAGAATGGAGTATTTCTTCGCGCGTCTGTTTTCTTGGAGATATAAAATGCTTACAGGAGTCTAAAGTAATCGGAGCCCAGCCATTTGATGGTACGATCGTGTGTAGTACGAGCTCCGAAGGAAGTTATAATTTGCTGGTTTTAGTCGTGCTACATATTTCAAAAGTGTTTTAAAGTGAAGACATATTTATTCCGGTGTGTTTTTTAGAAAGTACAGATTTTTAAAGCAATTTTGTGTATGATAATTCTTCTTGGCATATTGAGCATATAGGGGGCAAAAAACTTGAGTGCATTAGACACCGTTAAACTCAACAGTATGGTGAGCATTTTCATTCAAGAACAATCCGTGCGTAGTAGCTGTTCAGATTGGGGGAAATACGTTACTGTAACCTTGCTAAAATGAATGACAGGGATGTGCATGACTGTAGTAAAATTAGCACGGGCTTGGTAGTGAACGTGTACGTTATCAAGGTTCGGAATAAACTGAAATTTTGCCAATGTTTCCACCTTTCATTCAAAATTAAGACGTTTTCCAAATCCTTGGAATAGCCACGTTGTATGTAGCCTGGTGTGAGTTACAGTACGGTAGGTTTCTGCTCGGCTTTCCTACCGGCTATCTGCTATAACGAGTTCACAGGTTTAAGCCGTATACCATTACACAATTTCACAACGTGCTGAAGAATACGCTATTAATGTCAAACCACGACAACATCGAAAGCTTTCAAGCGATAGCAGTCAGGCTATCATATCCATCTGCAAAATAGCCATTGTAGTCACATACTGCTGGAAAGATCTTATGAGCATATGCCAGAAGAGTGCTACACTATGGTGCGGCAGCTCGAAACTTGATGCATGTTTTATGGGGATAATATAATGCGCATAATAGAATGCGAAACTGTGAAGGAAACTATGGCTCAGGGGACGGGGTTGTGGAGATTAAAGATGAGTTGAACCTCATTGTAATAAACGTTGATCCCCAACATTACTTCCAATATCTCACCGGTCGATTTGATACTGTGTTCAGCAAATTTCTCCTCCCTTTTTGAATGAAAAACCATTTCTTTCTCTATGTGATCTGACCATTATGCAATTATTACTTCAACCTTACCTAAAACCTCATCACAGCCTATAACAATCTATCAAATCTCACGATAACAAAGCTGATTTGTCTAAACATATGATAATGAAATAACGGATTCTAGAATTTCGTCGCATTAGACACTGAAAAAACATTTCTAACTTTTTATAGATTTTTCGAGAGATTTTATGGCACCTGAGCTACTTAAAAAATTGAAACTGCTACATAACCTGGAAGAATTTCGCGAATTACGTAATTATAGTTTGTTCATCTGTCATACAATATACAGGGTGATTATAATTAAAGTAAAACTTTCAAAACGCTGTATAAATAACACCACTGGTCAGAATGACGTCAAATTACAACGGAATAGTGTCGGAGAAGTGGAAAAACGTAGGCATGAGGAAAAAATAGTGTGAAAATTGATCAATAGATGGCGCTGTATGTGTCAGAATACGTAAATGAAAACACCTGTCATGCGCACGATCCATTGAAGTTAGTATAAAGACTCCGGGTACCCGTCTTTTCCTCCTTTCGGGACTGTGACGTTCGCCATGATTCTCAAAGCAGGATCGCGCTCTGCTTGTGAAGCAGTACTTTTTTTTTTTTTTTAACACTGTGGGACTTTACTTCTGAGGTTATCAGTCCCCTAAACTTAAAAATACTTAAACCTAACTAACCTAAGGACATCACACATACCCTTGCCCGAGGCAGGATTCGAACCTGCGACCGTAGCGGTCGCGCGGTTCCAGACTGTAGCGCCTAGAACCGCTCGGCCACCCTGGCCGGCTAAAGCAGTACTAAAACAATGATGACTGTGCACACGTCGCTCTGCAGAAGTCCCGGACACTGAAGGGTTTGAAAAAAGGCGTTGGTCCGATGACTACCGTGGGTATCGAGAAAATGATTCGGAAATTTGAAAAGACTGGTTCTTTTGGTGTGCAACCTGATAGAGGGAAGAAACGATGTGATTGGACGAAAGTGGAAATAGTGGCCACAGCAATGCAGGAGGAGACGAGTGGTGGAGTACAAACGTGTAGTGCACGGAGAATTGCCCGAACATTGGACATACCCGTGAGCAGGGTACGAAACATACTTCTTTGCTACCCATTCAAAATTATCCATGTGCACGAGTTGCTTTCTGTTGACCTGCCAGTAGGAAAGATCTTTGCTTTAGAATTTCTCGCTCGCATGGAAGTGGACAATGATTGGCCGTGGAGGATTTTGTTGATAGACGAAGCCCACTTCCATCTGACAGGACATGTCAATACACAGAATTGTCAAATATGGGCAACGGAAAATCCACACGTAAATCAACCAGTACCACTTCATCCTGAAAATATCATTATGTGGTCCGGTTTACGGCATCATTTATCATAAGACCATACTTTTTCGAAGAGACAGGATCTTCCGGTCTTGTTACCTATACCATCACAGGTAAGTGCTTTGAGTGTCTTTCGCGCAACCACGTCATTCCTGCCCTCCGAAAGCGTGGACGTGGATGGGATCATTTTTATGCAAGATGGTGCACATCCACACATTGCAAATCGAGTTTAGCAGCTGCCGAAGTGCCATTTCGGAAATGCTAGAATTAGCAGCCGCCATTTCCTTACAGCCTGGCCGTCCCGATCACCTGATCTTAATCCGTGTGACTTCTGGCTGTTGGGCTATCTGAAAGATTTTGTGTTCAGTGTTCCGATTGCATTACACAACACATTCTGAACGTGACCCCGTAAACGTCACGATCAGTTATGGAAAATGCTGTTTCTCGATTTCAACTTGTTGCAGAAAACGATGGACAGCATATTGAAGATGTTTAGCGTCAGTCACACGGAAATTAATAATTCGATTTGATTTTTGTTGATGCTTTTTATGCGGTTTTTGGCCTCAGGACAATTAAAAACCAATTTTTTCCTATGCGATGTGATATGACCTTGCCTTCGTGGATGGGCCTACTTAACTAACAGTATCACATTGAGTAGTATAGTTTGTTTAATGTCAAAGTACACCTTTGGCATTGTAGTATAAGTCATTTGTTATTTGCATAAATTATTATGCTTACAGCGCCATCAACTGTTATATTTTGTAACTATTTATTTTTCTTTTGGCATACGTTTTCCCCCTTCTCCGTTAATATTGCGTTGCAATGTGACGAGACTCCGACCAGCGGTGTTATTTCTACAGCGGTTTGAAAGTTAAACTTTAATTACAATCACCGTGTACATCGGATAGCAGGATAACTTGTTACATTCTCCTTGTGTAGTGACAAATGGCCTTCCACAAGGTGCTATATGAAGTACATTACTCTGTGCCCTGTACGTCGTAGATATAGAGACTTCACTTGATCCCAACATCAAAGTCTTTCAGCAAGTGAACGACGTACCTATATACAGCGATTCACCAAATTTTTGGTGAAAAAATTATGACTAAACGATTCATATTAAATGTTTACCAAATGAGACTTAGAAAATGGACTCACTATATCTCCCGAAAAGTCTGTAGTGCAAATACGAGGAAAGCAGTGATCACTTATCAAAAGAAGCAGGCATGGTTTGCACAGTTTTTCCGTACGGTGGCACGCTAATCTACCTGGAGTCTACTTTGAGAACTAACGTAGATTTATATTGAGTACATAATAAACAAGATAAAAAAGTTGAGAATATATTAAGATCATTTGGTAGGATTTGATGAGGAGAAGACCCGACGATGATTTTGTGTCTGTATGAGTTGTTTATTTGCTCTGCCTTCGAATGTGGAAGCTCTGTGTGCCTAGCACACATAAATCTACTTTGCAAAAACTAGAAGTTCTCCGCTGTAGCGTAATTAACCTAACCCTTGAAATTAAGAAATCAATTCCGACTAAGTGGAAGCTTTCAAAACGCCAATAAACATTCGAAAGCAGATGTTGGATAAATTTCTCATGAGTCGTTATCGATATCTGATCATAACTTCAAAAATGCAGTCTACGAGTTTTGAGACTAACTCAAGCGTATCATAGGAAAAGCATGAATCTAACTGCTCCGATATTAAGAAGATATGAAAATGGAGAAAACGCCTTCCAGTAATCCTACAGGACACAAAGTTACTTTGATTTCGGTATCCGTGGAACTGTTACTACTTGAAATTTTCTTCCACAGAGGTAACAGTGGAATTACGCAATACCATCATGTCAGCTAACATCTCTTTTTCCGTAGTAGAATAATATTGCTCTGCGTTATTCAGATGTAATGATGCTCAGAACACACCCGATCACCAAATTACTTGCATCATACGGTAAGATAAACCCGTTTTCAAAGTTCAAAAACACAAATAACGGACTTGACGTTAAAGCCTGTTTTATCGTGTCAAATGCAGTGTGACAGTCAGTAGACCAGTGAAAATTTCATTCCTTCTTCAGAAAATAGTTTAAGGGCACAGCAATTTTGGCGAAACCTGTAATGAATTTTCGATAATAGTTACAAAGACCAAGAAATGACTGAAGTGGTTTCATTGTCAGCGTCATCAAGAAATCAGATACTGTTTTCATACCCCTTTAATTGGTTACATGGCACCTATAATTCACCTCCATCACTGCAGAGCGACATTTGTCCACACTCAGTGTTAAATACTCTCTACAGGGCCCCTTGAACATCACCTAAAATCATTTTACGTGCTCTTGCATGTTGTAGAAAGCAAAATTATATCATCAGTATAAATCAGGCTCTGTTCTGAATCTTCTATGTTGTCCAACAAATAGCCTTTGGAAAGTATCTGGAACATTCTCGATACCAAACAGCATCTTATAGTATTGGTAACAACAGTATGGGACAGAAAAGTAGTCTTGGAATGATATTCCGGGACTATATTCAACGAGTGATAACCACTTTTTAAAACAATCATAGAAAAATATTTAGACTGACCTAAACTGTCGAATCTCTGTTATGCCTGGAATAAGAGATACATCAGTGACAGTTCTTGGATTCAGATACATATAGGTGCAGCAAAACCTGCAATTTTTGGCACCATACTATGACTTTTTGAGTCAGTTCCAACAAATGCTCCCCATAAGCTTTTACTACAATAATGCAATCAGTCAGCTGCTTGTTAATCAATTTTTCCATTACTGGTTGCAGGTGTTTTGGAACTCTGTATGGTTTCTTATTTACTGGAGCATTATTACCGGTTGGTATTTTGTATTGTACGACTGGTGTCGCTGGTAATGGTCTACCGGAGATTAAATCGCAGCTTCCATGGCTGCTGTGTCTCTGCCTTCCGAAGGCTTCAACTTTTCATCTGATGCAGATGCATCGATAGTTTGATTGTGGCAGATGTCTCCACTAGAAATATCCAAATCGTCCTCCAATAGGACATCTACAAGTTGGAAACTTCTAAATCTTTTGGCAGACGTGCCTCATCCATGCCAAAATTATATGTGCTCAATGAAGCCTTATAATCACCATCCGTTTCGACGCACAAGTGGCCGAAGTGGTGTCAAATCGAAAGACTTGCACCCGGCGAACGGTCTACCCGACGGGAGGCCCTCGTCACACGACATTTACATTTATTTACCATCTATTTCTCTTACACATATTGTGAATCTACGTACAAAACAATGTAAAAGAGGTAGCTTGTCATTCCAATAGTTCTAAAGCACATAATACTTCTCTTGCTAAGTTACTGACACTCATCCAGATTAACCTTCCTGTACCTCTCAGTACTTTATCATGCACATTAATCTTTAGTGCACACACCTGAAATTAATTTGGTACCACCTTCATGACTGGTAAACCAAATGGCGGTGTAGCACTTGCAGTAGTCATGCTCAGTGGAAACAATGTCCGAATGAGGTTTTCGATTTTGAACATTTTCCATTTATTGGATGGAAGTCCCCACAAAAAGACATCGAATGTCCTATTTCCTACCTCTGTAGAAAAACTTTGTCTACTTCCACATACGGTTTCAGTTAATTGGTTTCCACGTTAATGTTTCTAATCCTAACTGACAATGCCTCTACAAATTTATTACACTGTTGCGACAACCAGCTAAGTTATTCCCTAAAAATCTAACACTATTCTGTTCGCGGTGCCACTGTAAAGAATGTTAGCTAACTGTTCAAGAGTTTACGCTATATGTAATCCTTCATGGCCTATGACAGATGTGTTGGTGTCATCAATTAATTATAACTTAGCCATATGCAGGAATGTCTCATCTGACCAATTATTTAACTCAGTGGCAGCCTAAAAAATACAGGGCTATTACAAATGATTGAAGCGATTTCATAAAATCACTGTATCTCCATTCATTGACATATGGTCACGACACACTACAGATACATAGAAAAACTCATAAAGTTTTGTTCGGCTGAAGCCGCACTTCAGGTTTCTGCCGCCAGAGCGCTCGACAGCGCAGTGAGACAAAATGGCGACAGGAGCCGAGAAAGCGTATGTCGTGCTTGAAATGCACTCACATCAGTCAGTCATAACAGTGCAACGACACTTCAGGACGAAGTTCAACAAAGATCCACCAACTGACACCCGATGACAAAGTCAAACGCTTTGAATTTTCGGCGCGGTTGCAACAGCTCATGGAAGAGGATGCGTTCAGTGCGAAACTTGTTGTCAGTGATGAAGCAACATTTTTTCTTAATGGTGAAGTGAACAGACACAATGTGCGAATCTGGGCGGTAGAGAATCCTCACGCATTCGCGCAGCAAATTCGCAATTCACCAAAAGTTAACGTGTTTTGTGCAATCTCACGGTTTAAAGTTTATGGCCCCTTTTTCTTCTGCGAAAAAAACGTTACAGGACACGTGTATCTGGACATGCTGGAAAATTGGCTCATGCTACAACTGGAGACCGACAGCGCCGACTTCATCTTTCAATAGGATGGTGCTCCACCGCACTTCCATCATGATGTTCGGCATTTCTTAAACAGGAGATTGGAAAACCGATGGATCGGTCGTGGTGGAGATCATGATCAGCAATTCATGTCATGGCCTCCACGCTCTCCCGACTTAACCCCATGCAATTTCTTTCTGTGGGGTTATGTGAAAGATTCAGTGTTTAAACCTCCTCTACCGAGAAACGTGCCAGAACTGCGAGCTCACATCAACGATGCTTTCGAACTCATTGATGGGGACATGCTGCGCCGAGTGTGGGAGGAACTTGATTATCGGCTTGATGTCTGCCGAATCACTAAAGGGGCACATATCGAACATTTTTGAATGCCTAAAAAAACTTTTTGAGTTTTTGTATGTGTGTGCAAATCATTGTGAAAATATCTCAAATAATAAAGTTATTGTAGAGCTGTGAAATCGCTTCAATCATTTGTAATAACCCTGTATTAATAAACACAGACATATTCTCAGTTGATTTTCATGACGAAAGAGCCACTAAACCAGCTGCTACAGGATCAACAGAAGGTAATAGGTACATTCAACAAAGTTTTTGCCTCCGCGGACTCGGACCGTACATGACCACGCTTGGCTTGTAATTTGTCCACCTGTTTTTCTAATAACGTAACTACTTGACCCTTCGAAAACTCAACCGCACATGTTTCTGGAATTTGTGAAGTCTCTATTCGACGAATAGACGAATTATGAGAGATTACTGCTGCAAGTATACAATACAGCCAACCACTACACTTACCATGGCCCATAGAGAATTAGAAGATTGCTGTGCTTGATGGCCAACTCTTTCTACAAATATCAAACGTAACCGACACTGTCTCATAGATGGGAGCTCAAACCCAGCTAAGCTACAATATTGGAATCTAGCAGGACGTAAATACCCGTCTCTATAGTTGCTTTTAAATTGTCACAGGTCAGCAGGCTACAACGGCTTCATAAAAGTCACTGTCATGTATGGTGAATGTCTCACCTTGGGTCCATGTCCATAACACGAAAAACAAAACGCCATTAGTGCTGGACTATTAGGTGAGGCTGCAATTGTGATACTGGAACCAGCTACGCCTCGATGGCGGATCCCATGTTACGGCTAAACTCATGACGGCAAATGCAGAGCCCTGGGGGTAGGATACTGTGATGGATGGTGTATTGAGCTCAGGCTGAGGTCAGGAGGTTGACAGTGGATCCACATCCATGGCGACTCAGAAGGTAGATGCTTGTCTGACGCCTGGATGTGATTTTAAGACAGTACTGAAACATCAAACTGAAACGTCCCCTTAGAAAAATTATTTAATTACTGTGCTGGTTAACCCCTTACGTTATTTGATTTTCAAACAGCTGAGCAGAACTGAACGTACTCAGACATTCCGTTCTTTACTTATTCTGATCAACACTAATCTGACACACAATATTTTTAGCGCAACGCGATCTGACTTTCAAAAATCCCTACAAAAGAATGGCCCTGACTAACAATAACCTATACCTTTCATGAATCACTTGCCTCACAAAAATCTTCGTTACTCGAACTACTGCAATGCAGCGAGCGCCACTACTGCCAGCTAAATAAAAGATTCTAACTACTGAAGGCACTAACTACTGGTAGGCATAGTTAGCAAATTAAAGATTTTGATAGAGAACAAACAACGTATTTACCTTAATAGTGTTCAAAAGTCATAATGTATATAGCAGTTCATGACATCCAGTCTTGCAAATTTACTGTCTCTGATGGACACACATCCAGATCATCCGCTCTCAAAACTCCGCCATCTCTCTCCCCACATCCACCACTGCTG
This sequence comes from Schistocerca cancellata, assembly GCF_023864275.1. Classification (NCBI taxonomy): domain Eukaryota; kingdom Metazoa; phylum Arthropoda; class Insecta; order Orthoptera; family Acrididae; genus Schistocerca; species Schistocerca cancellata. Next base: position 827,540,641 of record NC_064626.1, read on the forward strand.
GCGGCTCACCTCCAACTGCGCAACGCTACGCTCTGTTAACAGCCAACTGCCCAACACTACAATAGCGAATTCCAACAATGTAAACCAGCCACAGACTGCACACAGCATAGTCGGTGATTTTCATATAGAGCGCTACATGGCGTCACCAACATAAAAACCTAAACAGCCTACTTACATAGCCCCCATGCTCCCCACAAAAAAATTTTACAAATTGTTTTGGGCAGTGGCCAATACAGATTTGAAATTTTTTTTTCATAATTACAATAACAAAGAAATCAAATGCACACACTTATTGATATACTGTTGGGAAAAAAGCAAAGATTTTCTCATAGTCCATAAAGACAGTCCTGATCGTTCATCACAGTAGAATTGCAGTTTTTTTTGTTCAAAGTCTGAGCAGTAACAGAAAATGCACACGGACAAAGTAGTGGATTTGCATGCAGTCTTGAAGAAGTAGTGTTGTTCTTCCAATGGAAAGACAGTGCTGACTCTTGACATGCAGACAGGTAATGGTCCACAACAGAGCAAACCCACAGCAGAGTCAGTCGAAGTTTTGAAGAATATTGGTAGGTAGGTCATCACAGAGCAGACCCACTGTAGTCCTGGTAGAGATTATGGTATTAGTGGGCCACCAGAGGTGCAGATCCACTTCAGTCCTTGTAGAGATGGCCAGCAGCCATCTGTTGCGACTGTGCACCATCGAAGAGTCTTGTACTATATAGCATGTCCATAAACCACCACTTGAGCACTCACAAACTTTTTGGTGTGTCCTTAGAACCAGCAATGCTGTTAACCAGTCCCTTGCTAAATTATCAACACATGTGCGAGGACTAACAGTCCTTTTTTTTCATATATTGTGCATATACTATGACCAACAGAATTGTGTGCACTGAAATGAATGCTTACAGGTTACTTAATTTGATAAACTGGTATCAATTACAATTTTTAAATTTACACAGTATGGTTTGAGAGTAAATCGGAGAAAGACGAAGGTAATGAGAAGTAGTAGAAATGAGAACAGCGAGAAACTTAATATCAGGATTGATGGTCACGAAGTCAATGAAGTTAAGGAATTCTGCTACCTAGGCAGTAAAATAACCAATGACGGACGGAGCAAGGAGGATATCAAAAGCAGACTCGCTATGGCAAAAAAGGCATTTCTGGCCAAGACAAGTCTACTAATAGCAAATACCCGCATTAATTTGAGGAAGAAATTTCTGAGGATATACGTCTGGAGTACAGCATTGTATGGTAGTGAAACATGGACTGTGGGAAAACCGAGACAGAAGAGAATCGAACATTTGAGATGTGGTGCTATAGACGAATGTTGAAAATTAGGTGGACTGATAAGGTAAGGAATGAGGAGGTTCTATCCAGAATCGGAGAGGAAAGGAATATGTGGAAAACACTGATAAGGAGAAGGGACAGGATGATAGGACATCTGCTAAGACATGAGGGAATGACTTCCATGATACTAGAGGGAGCTGTAGAGGGCAAAAACTGTAGAGGAAGACAGAGATTGGAATACGTCAAGCAAATAATTGAGGACGTAGGTTGCAAGTGCTACTCTGAGATGAAGAGGTTAGCACAGGAAAGGAATTCGTGGCGGGCCACATCAAACCAGTCAGTAGACTGACGACAAAAAAAGAAAAAAAAAGATTTACGACATGAGAATACAATTACAAAGGTACTGCACACAGCAGAGTCAGTGATTTTCATATAGAGCGCTACGTGGCGTCACCAACATAAAAACCTAAACAGCCTACTTACAAAAACATTTGTTGTCCACAAAACCGTAGTTGAGACGTCGACGCTTGGGAAGCCAGCACTGTTGGGGGCGGCAGTGGCGTTCCGGCTCGAATGTGCAGTCGGCACGTGGCGCACTGTTGGATGGCGCATCGGCTCAGGTACAGCGATAATACGATGACGGCGACTTCGTCTGCATGGCCAGATCTTTTTACAAATATCATAAGTAACCGACACTCCTGTAGATGGCAGTTCATGCCCAGATAAGTTACAATATTGGAATCGAAGAGGACGTAAATACGACTCTCTACAGTTGCTTTTAAATTGTGACAAGTCCGTACCAAGTGAAACTTTCAGGCGACGATAGTCTGAGGTCCAAAGACTCTATCATAGACTGCACACAAGGATGCTATCTACCATCTCTGCTCGGAGTACATGCAGTTGCTCGTAGAAGTGCTGTGGCTACCCGATAGGAGAGAGATTGGCAGCACTGAAGTCTATCACATGAAGGCATCATATACGCCTGCCATAGAACAGAGAACAGACAGCAGAAATTGCAACCCCCCCCCCCCCCCCCGATGATGGATACTGAAGATGATCTGCTCACAGGCCTTGCTAGTTAAGCCCCCGGAAGGTCTGCCAGATGGTGGTGGCGACAACTCCACATCAGTCTTGAGTCGGTAGTGTGCGTTGTAACTGACAGGACCTCAGTCCCTCCAGACAGGATTTTGCGGTCGATAGAAGCTCCAGGGCAACAAGACGAGTAAAGGGTCGACTAACACATGTTTCCCATCTTGACTGCTTGGCTGAAGACTGAAATTACTTCACAAGAACAGGAGTAGTATTTATAAAGGATGGGCTCGCGTGCTCCGCTACTGCAATGTGGCACTGATATCATTCGCCCTACTTACTTTGCTCAGTCAGCAGCTGAAAAATGTTCCTACTCTGGCTTTCTGGAGCAGTAGAGGTCGTATTCTGCAGAATCAGTACGCTAAACATGTGTTAGTGTGTCTAACTCAGTCTACCTTATAACACTTTGCCACCATTATGACTATATCTGTGCAAAATGGTTCAAATGGCTCTGAGCACTATGGGACTTAACTTCTGAGGTCATCAGTCCCTTAGAATTTAGAATTACGTAAACCTAACTAACCTAAGGACATCACACACATCCATGCCCGAGGCAGGATTCGAACCTGCGACCGTAGCGGTCGCGCGGTTCCAGACTGAAGCGCCTAGAACCGCTCGGCCACTTCTGCCGGCGACTATATCTGTCTGTCACTATGATGTTATTCTGCTACATTTTAGATTCCGCTTGGCTATTGGCCTCTGAAGCTTTTCTGGCTGCACGAAGTATACTATTCTGGTACACTACAGCACAAAGCACAAGAATGATGACAATATTAATGTTTTTTCCTGCCCTTTCACATCTGTTCTCTAGCACTGTCTTTCCCTATTTCAGGAGAAAACTTATTTCCAGTAATTACTTTTAAAACTGACCCAAGGTGAATGTTCGAAATTTTGTATTTTACAGATTTATGTCCTTTCAAATTTGAAAAAAGGTGCTCACATCGGTAAGTATTTGCAGCCATGGAATAATTTTATGCACTTCTACGACCAGAGACTGTACCGACAAAGAATTTTGTTGAGATCGATCTATTGTTTACGTTTGAATACACAGCAGTACAGTATTCTTATTCTCAAAGCCACCACCGTTACTCCACAGACCCATTTACAGTGTATTCCGATAGAAGGAGTCTAGGAAATGCCTAAGTAGAATTTCCTTTTTGCACTCTTTAGTTCTGTCATGCGGTAGTCGCCTATGAAAGTACCCATTGCTAGTCTTGTTTTATGCGCCTGTCCGTAAGATAACGAGATGTTTACGTGCCATTATATTGGCATGATGGGCTACACAAACAATCTTTAACGGCCGTGAGTTTTTCAGAAGACCACAGTATAGAAGGAACGTAGAGAGCTGCAAAATAGGTCGAAGGAGATTGTTATGTGAAAGGAGTATAAAAGTAATTTCGGAGACGTAAAAGTTGACCATATTAACCTCCGACATGTTGATAAATAAACTTCCTTAGATACAAAAAAAGCGTAGAAGTCAGCTGATAGGTATACCTGCTTAAACGAAGTCCCTCTAAGGGCTCACCTTCAGAGGATGTCATGTTTCCAAGCAGAGAAGGAATTAGTATATTTCATCAAAATATAAGAGGTATTAGAGATAAAGTTAGTGAACTGCTTACAGATGTTGACTCTAAAATTATTGGTATGTTGGAGCACCACTTAAATAATTTGACAGTTCAGAGGCTTCCTTTACCAGGATACAGATTAGGTGGCTGTATTTCAACGAGTTCCTTGCTGGGTGAGAGAGTAGCTATGTACGTGAAAAACAGTATTGCTTTTTAGTCCATAGACTTATCATGGCACTGCACTGAACATATGTTTGGATGTTGTGCAAGGGCAGTTGAATTTAATGCAACTAAACTCCTAATTGTTGTTGTTGTTTACAGGTCCCCTAACTCTGACTTCAGAGCATTTCTGCTCAAGCTAGAGAGGGCTCTTAATTCACTTAAGTACCAGAAATTATTTAGATCTGGTGACTTCAATATAAATTTTGTGTATGATGGTGCAAGAAAAAAGATGTTGGTGGATTTCTTAAATTCATATGATCTGATGCAGACTGTGTTTTTTCCAACTAGGGTGCAGGGAACAGTAGCACAGCCATAGACAATATTTTTATTCACTCTTCATTACTAGATGGGCATTCTGTTAGTAAAAGTGTGAATGGCCTTTCAGGCCGTGATACATAAATTTTAACACGAAAAGGCTTTTGTACTCAAACAAATGTCATATGTAATTACAAACAATGTAGGAAAGTTAATCCAACAGCAATAGGGTATTTTTTAAACCTTGTCAAGGAACAAGAGTGGCAGAATGTTTACAGTGCCGATAACATAGATGATAAATACGAGTATAATGCTTTCCTTAAGACATTCTCGTGCTCTTTCAGAGTTGTTCTCCATTAGAACGTTCTAAGAGGGGTAGTAGCAGTAATAGGCAGCCGAGTTGGCTGACCAGTGGAATAAGAATATCATGTAGGACAAAGCGGGAATTATATCAAAATGTTAGTAGTAGTCAAAATCAAGATGCAGTATCCCATTACAAACAGTACTGTAAGGTGCTTAAAAATGTTATTAGGAAGGCAAAGAGTACGTGGTGTGCAAAGAGCATAGCTAATTCTTTTGTATGCAGCATTGCCATAGATGATAACCGTGACCACTGCGATAGTCTATCATCTCTGTTCCTTGTAAAAGTGGACTTTTCTAAACGAATATACACTCCTGGAAATTGAAATAAGAACACCGTGAATTCATTGTCCCAGGAAGGGGAAACTTTATTGACACATTCCTGAGGTCAGATACATCACATGATCACACTGACAGAACCACAGGCACATAGACACAGGCAACAGAGCATGCACAATGTCGGCACTAGTACATTGTATATCCACCTTTCGCAGCAATGCAGGCAGCTATTCTCCCATGGAGACGATCGTAGAGATGCTGGATGTAGTCCTGTGGAACGGCTTGCCATGCCATTTCCACCTGGCGCCTCAGTTGGACCAGCGTTCGTACTGGACGTGCAGACCGCGTGAGACGACGCTTCATCCAGTCCCAAACATGCTCAATGGGGGACAGATCCGGAGATCTTGCTGGCCAGGGTAGTTGACTTACACCTTCTAGAGCACGTTGGGTGGCACGGGATACATGCGGACGTGCATTGTCCTGTTGGAGCAGCAAGTTCCCTTGCCGGTCTAGGAATGGTAGAACGATGGGTTCGATGACGGTTTGGATGTACCGTGCACTATTCAGTGTCCCCTCGACGATCACCAGTGGTGTACGGCCAGTGTAGGAGATCGCTCCCCACACCATGATGCCGGGTGTTGGCCTTGTGTGCCTCGGTCGTATGCAGTCCTGATTGTGGCGCTCACCTGAACGGCGCCAAACACGCATACGACCATCATTGGCACCAAGGCAGAAGCGACTCTCATCGCTGAAGACGACACGTCTCCATTCGTCCCTCCATTCACGCCTGTCGCGACACCACTGGAGGCGGGCTGCACGATGTTGGGGCGTGAGCGGAAGACGGCCTAACGGTGTGCGGGACCGTAGCCCAGCTTCATGGAGACGGTTGCGAATGGTCCTCGCCGATACCCCAGGAGCAATAGTGTCCCTAATTTGCTGGGAAGTGGCGGTGCGGTCCCCTACGGCACTGCGTAGGATCCTACGGTCTTGGCGTGCATCCGTGCGTCGCTGCGGTCCGGTCCCAGGTCGACGGGCACGTGCACCTTCCGTCGACCACTGGCGACAACATCGATGTAGTGTGGAGACCTCACGCCCCACGTGTTGAGCAATTCGGCGGTACGTCCACCCGGCCTCCCGCATGCCCACTATACGCCCTCGCTCAAAGTCCGTCAACTGCACATACGGTTCACGTCCACGCTGTCGCGGCATGCTACCAGTGTTAAAGACTGCGATGGAGCTCCGTATGCCACGGCAAACTGGCTGACACTGACGGCGGCGGTGCACAAATGCTGCGCAGCTAGCGCCATTCGACGGCCAACACCGCGGTTCCTGGTGTGTCCGCTGTGCCGTGCGTGTGATCATTGCTTGTACAGCCCTCTCGCAGTGTCCGGAGCAAGTATGGTGGGTCTGACACACCGGTGTCAATGTGTTTTTTTTTTCCATTTCCAGGAGTGTACATTGAGGCGATCAATAGTAATAGGAGAGCGAAATGCGTATTCACAGATGGAGTTAACAAGGCTTAAAAGTGGTATAAAAGGGCAGTGCGTTAGCGGAACTATCATTTGTACTCAGGTGATTCGTGTCCAAAAGTTTCCGAAGTATTTGTGGCCACACGACGGGAATTAACAGACATTCAACGCGGAATGGTAGTTGGGGCTAGACACATAGGACATTCCATTTCGGAAATCGTTAGGGAATTCAATGTTCCGAGAGTCACAGTGTGCAGCGAATACCGAATTTCAGGCATTACCTCCCATCACGTACAAAGCACTGGCCGACGGCCTTCACTTAAGAACCGAAAGCAGCAGTGATTGCATAGGGTTGTCAGTGCTAGCAGAAAAGCAACACTGCGTGAAATAATCGGAGACGTAAATGTGTGACTTACGATGAACGTATCTGTTTGGACAATGCCGCGAAATGTGACGTTAATGGGCTACGGCAGCAGTCAGCGGACGTGAGTGCTTTTGCTAACAGCACGACGTCGCCTGCAGCGCCTCTCCTGTACTCGTGGCCATACCGCTGGCACCCTTTGATCCTACACGACTGGAAAACCGATGCCTGGCCAGTTGAGTCCCGATTCCAACTGGTGAGAATTGATGGTAGGTTTCGAGTGTGGAACAGGCCCAACGAACCCGTGGTTCCAAGTAGTGAATAAGGCACAGTGCGAGCTGATGGTGGCTCCATAATGATGTGGACTGTGTTTACACTGAGTGGACTGGGTCCTATGGTCCAACTAAAACGCTCATTGATGGAAATGGTTATGTTCGACTACTTGGAGGCCATTTGCAGCCATTCACGGACTTCATGTTCCCAAAGAACGATGTCATGTCATCAGGCCACAATTATTCGTGACTGGTTTGAAGAACATTCTAGATAATTCGAGGGATTGATTTGGCTATCCATGTCGCCCGAAATGAGTCCCATCGAATATTTACGAGTCATAATGGAGAGGTCATTTTGTGGACAAAATCCAGCACTGGCAACACTTTCGCTATTATGGCTGGCTATAAAGGCAACACGGCTCATTATTTCTGCAGGGGACTACGAACGGGTTGTTGGGTATATGCCACGTCTGACTGCACAACGCCGGACAATAGAGGGGCCGACACGATATCAAGAGGTACCTCATGACTTTTGTCAATTCTGTGTAAATTTAGAAAAGACAAAAAAATTTGTCAGTGCCGCCTTGAATTGCGATTTACCTGTTGTCACTGTGGCCTAACGTAGTTACATTAAGTTGGAAGTGCAATTAAAATCTCAAAATATAGTTAGGGATTTTTGTGGTCTTAGTGATAACCGGGTAAGAAGCGAGTACGACGTTCCAGTCTATACATTCCGCATTTTTGTGTTTTTCATTACACTTCTCTTCAACAACGGGTAAGTGTAAATATTACGATTGAAAGTTAGAAATTACAAGCAACTGATGACAGTCAAATATTTTCATGAGGAGCAAATTACGTTTCTTTACTTTCTTATTTTCTTTTTGTATTTGTTCATTAATTGTTAACTTTCGCCAACAACAGGATGGTGTAAATACTAGTGTAATAAACAATAAATGACAACCTTAGAATGCCAAGGAGAAAAAATTAGAAGCGGTCAGTGCAAAGCGTAGCTTCAAAAGGGTGGTTGCACTTCAGACAGTTGCTCAGTAGGAAAGGCGACATTCATAAGTTTCGGAAGGGGACTCTTGATGGACAATAAGTCCGACTTCTGTCCTTTTGTGTATTACACACATCTAACTGGGCCATCACCTCCCAGGATTTTTCAGTCAATATGAAAGATAATCGTAAAGTTTCAGTCAACACCTTAAAGAAAACAAATAATTTTTTGTTTGTCTGTAGGCATGTCTGCAGTTCTCGTACACATTGCAGTCCCTGTGGGACAGTACCGTAGCACGTGACAAGAGCTGCCTAAACATAATGGCGCAGCCCACTGATGATGTGGAATATTGTCCGGTAATTCCTTTCCTGCATCAGTAATGGTACAACGTTGCAACCATCCATGCTGAGTTGTTGGAAGTGTGTGGCAACAATGTACCAACATATGGCGTAGTGGTTAGGTGATGCACACGCTTCCAGTGTGGTTAAACGTCTGACTGAAGAAGAAAGAAATGACAGACGGTCTCTTGGTGAAGAACTGGAAATTACAAGAGAAGTGAATGGCGTGGTGCTCGAAGGCTGTCTATCAGAATCGAGGGGATACTGAAAAGAGTGAAATTTAGTCACGGACTGGTTTTCAACGTCTTGCACGACATTTGGATCATGACAATGATCACTAATCCAAATGACTTCCTTAACCACCAAATCACAGTAGAAATATGCTGAGAGTATCGCTATGACCCCGGGACAAAAGAGAAAAGGAAGCAAACATGTAGAACCCTAGTGCCGAAAAAGGCGAAGATCCAGTCATCCTCGGGCAACGTGATACTGAGCTGTTTTTGGGGCTCCCGCGGTGCCGTGTAAACAGATCACGCTCATAAGCAGCAAACCGTCACTGGAGCAAACTATCTGGCGAGGTTACGGAAGGCTGTCGAGAGAAAGCTTTGTGCGACCTATTCAAAGGGATGTTTTTTCATCGTTACGGCGCCTCAGCTCATTCTACACAGGAACTACGATGCTGCTCCTTTGACATGATACCCAATGACTTCTTCCTCTTTCTTTCAGACGACGAAACCATTGTATGACATGCATTACCAGAATGATGATGAGGTTCTTTCTGGTGTGGACCTTCTCCGGAACTGCCAAACCGTGGACCTGAACGACCAAGACCTCCGCCCACCTATCTACAGCTGGAAAAATTTGTCGCACTGCAAGGTCGACGTGCAACTGTCACAAAATTTCGTCGTCTCTGCTAAATCTTTCGAAGTGATAATCAGTACTTTATAACTGCCCTTCGTCTAACAGTGGTGATACAGCGAGATAACGAGAAATAATGTCGGAATAGGCAGACCAACATCTGATTTACCAGCTCCTCGATAACAGGTTTCTTTCGCTCGAGGAAGGTCATATATATACCTTAACATAAAACATAAAATAAGACAGTAAATAATAAATTGTAGCAAAATTTAAAGATGAAGAAAAACGAAATCAATTCTATAAGTTGATAATGACTCCAAAAACAGAAAATTTTAGACGAATCGAGTCAGACGGATTACTTAAATTATTTGTTAAGCTTATCCATTAGGGATATTTTAGAACCGCTGATTGTTAATTGAATGTATATACATAAAACTGCAACCAGTCACTTTTTTGAATAGTTATTTATTATACCATGAATCGGTTTTCGAACCTTTTCAGGTTCATCTCCAGATGGTTTTCTGGAAGTTACTTCACTATTTCTCGGGTAATGCTGGGTGCATAATACTGTCGCAAGCCAGCACCCAGCGTTATGTTTGAAATATTGCTGTAACGTCAAAAATAACGATCTGAAGATGAACCTGAAAAGGTTGGAAAACCGGTTCATGCAATAATAAATAACTGTTCAAAAAGTGACTGGTTGCAGTTTTATGTATTTAACTTAAATTATTGACTTTAAGAACAGCTAATAACTGCTGTTTGGTAACACTGAGACAATTGTGGTTAGAATAGTTACTGAAATCACCTAATTATGAATAATTTTTTAGGAACTAGTGTGGGACTGTAAGGGTTCCGTGATCCCATGAACATAGATATTAGTATCCGACACCCAGGTCGATAGCAGACAGGAGTCGATTGTCGAGCGCTGCAGTAGGCAGTGAAATTAGTGTCGAGTGAAAGCAGTACTGGGAAGACTAGGGGAAAAAAAAGAAAAAAAAGGCGGTCGAGCTGAGAACGGTGTCAATGGCGGATGTGCTGAGTGAGGAGTAAATGAGTAAATTGTAAGTTCATCGGAGCGTGACAGATGAGCGCGTCCCCTTATCGTCGTGGCGTTGACCCTCATCAATACCGATTCGCGAGTGATTTGAAACCAAAAGTGACAAGTGCCGAATTACGTGTTTCGCGTCAACCGCGTCGGCCAGCAACAACCATGGATTGCAGTGAGGATTGTCGTGAATGTTAACCATCATCATTGCGTGTGACGAAGTACTTAAAATCAGCAACCAATAAGAGATATAACCGTAATTAAACGTATAAGGCGAAGATAGCAACTGCTTCAATTTGTGTGGTAATAGAAAATACATATCAGTTTGTATATCGCAAACTTTGTGATCTGTAATAATAGAAAAACTTTCAATGATTAACTATTCCGTCTGAGAACAGGCGCACTCTGTTGAAATACCCCAGAAACCACAGCAGAAAAATCGATGGCCTTTCATCCATTAAGCACACGGTCAAATATTCATAATAATTAACTGTTTAGCGGCTTCAGTAAATCACACAAACCCAATAATGAATATAACGGGGGTGTTTCAAGACACAGATATTGACTTGAATAAGACGTTCCTGGAACTGTGCGTTTTGTGGATGGCACTAAACGAATGTGAACTGCGTGTAGGAGGGAAACTGGAGACGAAGGTAGGGGACACGTTTGGATGCTGTACAATAAAGTCAGTAATTAAGTGAGTACCTAAAGTAAGCATTAAACTGAATAAATATAGACAGTAGTATACGGAAAATTCTTGCAGGTAATAGCACGTTAATGGCATAGGTGATCAGGCAGTTTGAAGCAATAAGAATATTAGTATAGGGAAAAAGCTAAAAAAATGTGAGGAATAATAAAAGTATAACAAATTATTAGGGATGTAGAGGATCCACATATTCTTATATTGGTGAAGAATAGAAAGAACGAAAGACAGCATAGAAACACTAACAGAAAAAGGCCAAAGAAAGAAAAGAAAACCACCTAAGCTATTGATCCTCAGGACACGCAAAGCCATTCTGCATCCTTCGTCCGCTCTTTGGAATGCATGCTAGAACGCTGCACTCATTGTAATATCACGATACCTACACGAAGCCGTCGCTGCAGGCCGTACAAAACTCTGCTGGTTTAAGCTAGGCCATCAGCGGCTTGGAGTCTTGTAAATCCTCTGTGGACGTATGATTCTTCACGGCCTAAAATGCGCCCTTTAAGTTAGTTGACTCATTGATCTCAGAGAGAAAATACCATCATTTTCAGGTGTACAGATATTTCATTACTGTGGCGTAGTCCTAAATAGATGAATTCTGTCAATCTGGTCTGTACTGGGCCCTGTGGGCCATCTGATGTAAAGTTTTATTGGCTAATGCGAAACATTGCCTACGCTGCGTATTCGAAGCTTTGTTTCCAAAATTTAAATGAAAAATTAAAAGTTATTTATGCATATGCAGCTACTTAATGTTCATGATGAGGGAAACAAAATTAAAATTTATCAGAACGGTGGGTACGTTTCTGTAGTAACGAAGTGCTGGTGTGCTGCTGCGTTGGAAATCGTACTCCGCTACGACTCAGAGTGCCGTTGTTGCTTCATCGTACATGGAGTTTCGGCTAATGTACATTTCGCTCGTAACTGAGGCACTGCGAATGGAACAGATAAGCGAATGGATGTAAAGCGAGAATGACAGGATGCAGAATGGTGTCAGTCTTCGGTCGTAAAACGGAAGAGCAGGGAGGCGCTGCGCATGACTCACCGGCACTGCGCGATTAAACAGGAGGGCTGGAGTAGCCTGATTGCATCAGTGCCGCCCCCAGCAGTATCTGACAGTGCACTGTTCTTCAAACTCTAGTACAAGTGTCTTATCGCAGGGGTCTTTCTGTTACAGGTGTCGTGGCGACAGTGAGCAACAAGAAATGTCTCCTGTCGTTTAGCATGCATCACAGTAGGTCTCAGAAGGAGAACAGATGGTTCCTTAATGACAGGATTTAGCTGTTTCTTGCGGGTAACTGGATAATCTGTGGGGATACATCGGTATCCACAGATCCAAAGTTTTCATCTATTGTCCGTTGGCTGTGATACTTCAAGCGAACTTGTATTTGTGTGTGGGGCAGACGGAGGTGCAGTTATGCCTTGGCCAGATAAGGATCAGTATTATTAGAAATGAACAGGAGCTACAACAAGTATTTAGTCAATTAGAGAAATACTTGGAATAAAGATTCATCTTCATAGAATGATAGCCGTCCCCAGTTATCCGATAGCAATTTTATTATTTTGTGTTGATTCAGTTGCAGTCAGGTGGGTTCATTAGTCGTTATGATGCACGATATTTACATGATTGCAGTGTTTTTGGAACATTTTAACTGAGTCTTTTACAGAATTCTTCTTTTCATTCGACTGGTGTGTAGCATTCCCGCAGCAGACAGAGACCTGAAATGACCTACGTTTGAAGAAAGACCTCTGTAGCCCGCGAAGCTAATTACAAAGTTTTAGGAATCGGTATTAAGTGCGGAATCTAGGAATTTACTACAGTGACCTGCATTTCACTCCTGTATGGACGACGAAGGCGGATTAGAGTAAATACCGCGATCTCGGGGTTGTTTTATCAGTCATGCTCCTTGCGCTGCATATGTGAAAGAGAGGGAAAGTACCGTCTGTCATGTGCCTCACAGTGGTTTGCAGAGCACAGATGTAAAGGTAAATGGATGTTCAGATAGCTTGAGACAGTCTCTGCTACGGAATATATATACAGGGTGTTACAAAAAGGTACGGCCAGACTTTTAGGAAACATTCCTCACACACAAATAAAGAAAAGATGTTATGTGTACATGTGTGCGGAAACGCTTAATTTCCACGTTAGAGCTCATTTTAGTTTCGTCAGTATGTACTGTACTTCCTCGATTCACCGCCATGATTTCATACGGCCCGCATCTCGTGGTCGTGCGGTAGCGTTCTCGCTTCCCACGCCCGGGTTCCCGGGTTCGATTCCCGGCGGGGTCAGGGATTTTCTCTGCCTCGTGATGGCTGTGTGTTGTGTGCTGTCCTTAGGTTTAAGTAGTTCTAAGTTCTAGGGGACTGATGACCATCGATGTTAAGTCCCATAGTGCTCAGAGCCATTTTTTTTTTTTTTATTTCATACGGGATACTCTACCTGTGCTGCTAGATCATGTGCCTTTACAAGTACGACACAACATGTGGTTCATACACAATGGAGCTCTTGCACATTTCAGTCGATGTGTTCGTACGCTTCTCAACAACAGATTCGGTGACCGATGGATTGGTAGAGGCGGACCAATTCCATGGCCTCCACGCTCTCCTGACCTCAACCCTCTTGACTTTCATTTATGGGGGCGTTTGAAAGCTCTTGTCTGCGCAACCCCGGTACCAAATGTAGAGACTCTTCGTGCTCGTATTGTGGACGGCTGTGATACAATACGCCATTCTCCAGGGCTGCATCAGCGCATCAGATTCCATGCGACAGAGGGTGGATGCATGTATCCTCGCTAACGGAGGACATTTTGAACATTTCCTGTAACAAAGTGTTTGAAGTCTGCTGGTACGTTCTGTTGCTGTGTGTTTCCATTCCATGATTAATGTGATTTGAAGAGAAGTAATAAAATGAGCTGTAACATGAAAGTAAGCGTTTCCGGACACATGTCCACATAACATATTTTCTTTCTTTGTGTGTGAGGAATGTGTCCTGAAAGTTTGACGGTACCTTTTTGTAACACCCTGTATATACAGCATAACTTAACGTAACGCCTTTACAGAGAAGATTGTACTGATTTCATGTTTTATTACTGAGCGCAACTGCCAGCTGAGAACAGTGAATCGTAAAAGTGAAAGGTGAATTATTATTTATTTAAGACGTAACAACACTAGGTAATACAACGAGTTCTGAGCTATAAGACACTTACGAATGCTTCGAATCATTCTTTAGCAAATGTGCTATAATCGAGATTTTTAAAAAAATCGAAGACATTTTATTCTCATTTCTGAAATGAAAGGCAATCCAAATCAAGGAAAGAGATGTTTCCGTTGCACATATCATGATACTTGCTAGGATGTCAATGTTACTTCGTACATGTATACACCATCGGTGGGTATGTATATCGTTAGAGATACATTTGTCTGCCGCGGGTAAAACGACCACCAAAGCCCATCAGTATTGTTACTGTTTAGTGTTGTTATCCAGTCTGGCAGAGTGCATCAGGTGCGAAGAGCATCAGATGTTGAGTTATCACTTTTATCAGCACCTCACAGAAGCTGACGGGGGTAATTTTGGGACTCCATTTTGGGCAGCTGGTCGAACCGTGCATTATCTAGATTTTTATGGCATTCGGAGGTGACAATGGCCTGATGATGGACTTCATGGGAATATGACGGCTGCCGTAAGGAAGTTCCGGGTGACGATGTCTGTTCGCCGGCCGGAGTGGCCGAGCGGTTAAGGGCGCTACAGTCTGGAACCGCACGACCGCTACGGTCGCAGGTTCGAATCCTGCCTCGGGCATGGATGTGTGTGATGTCCTTAGGTTAGTTAGGTTTAAGTAGTTCTAAGTTCTAGGGGACTTATGACCACAGCAGTTGAGTCCCATAGTGCTCAGAGCCATTTGATGTCTGTTCATCAGAAGGGAGGCATGTCATATTGGAGCACTAAGTACGCTGTAACCCTTCCATGATCCTGCCCGCCTTCTGAGAAGAAGTAATGGGCTGTCTGTAACGTGCTGTGTCATCCAGCACCAGGAACTGGCCGTACCATGCGCAGGCTTGCATTAACAGCGCAACACAAACGGCTACATTTTGAGTGATGCCTTGGCAGAGATACGTGGACTGCTGATGAACAGCGTCGTATTACGGTCGGCAATGAACCACATTTCTTCACTGCCCCGGGTGACCACCGTCGTCGAGTATAGCTGCGAGCTAGGGAGAAGTCTCGTTCTCTCAATGTTTTGCAGACGCACAGAGGTGTTACTCCTCGTGTAATGGTATGCTAAACCATCTGATGTGACTACAGGTCACGGTAGGTAGTGATTGAGGGAACTCTTACAGCAGAACGGAACATCTCGGACATCTTGCGTCGCCATATGCTATCACTCATTCGACGACATCGTTGTGCCATTTTCCAATGGGACAATGTTCGTCCACACATTGCACGTGTCTCTATAAACTGTCTTAATGATATTTAGGTACTCCCGTGGCCAGTAATATCTCCAGTAATATCTCCAGATTTGTCCGTCATAGAAAATGTGTGGAGCCAGGTCGGACGTCAACTCCTTTCCAATGCCAGCATCCAGGATATCAAGTACCAGGCACGACAGTTGTGGCACAGCTTTCCTCAGTAGAGGATCCAACGATTTCATGACTCCGTTCCCAACCAAACCAGAGCATGCATTCAACTCAGAGGGGCGCAGCATCATAGCGATGAGTGGGTTCATACTGCCAAATTTTTTTTAAATTTGACACGCCCTCGCAAGCATTAATGTTTCATTTAGTTTTCTCCTCCCCTCTTGGGTGCTTCATATCCTTCTCAAGTGGTGTCTTTACGGTGGTTGCAAATTATTTTATTTTTCCATTAATTTATATTTTCAGTATATCGTGTATGTGTAAAAGATAATATTATCATCTCGTACAAATTTCTGTGTTTGAACCTGAAGGGATACTATATCTCCTACATGAATATGGGTAAGTCTACGTTGGTGTTATTATGTACCATGGTAGGATTACGAACGGGTCTCAGTCGATATGTGCTTGAAAACGGGCCAGAAGACATTGTTATCGGGGTACGATGGGAATTAAAACGTCAGTTTCAGATTCGTACAACTTAGAGAAAAAAACCATTGATAAAAATTACGCTAGTGTATTGAGAAAAAAAAATGCGTCGTGCATACAGCTCTCAGTAAACTCCAACAGGATGTTGACAAATTCAGTATTGATAGAAGAGCCAAGGAAGAAGATTACATTTTACTAAACTTATTCTCAGGGCGAAGAGGAAGTTTCCTGACTATTGGTCTGGGGTAACGAGCAAAGAATACGTGCTAATGGAACATATCTGTACCATCGTCGATTTGTGGATGACATTGCATTGTTTGCCTTTGGTGAAAATAACTTCCCTAGCGAATGGAGACAGTTTGAATGTCAGCCTGAAAATGAATTATAACAAGACTAAAATGTATGAATATTGTATAATAAAAAAAATTATGTCTTTGAAGTACTTCATGAGTTTTTGTGTTTAGGTTTTTAGGGTACTTGCAGAGAATGACTCAATAGACAGGAAAAATAGAATAAAAACCACATAAGAGTAATAACTGCTAGGAGTGCTTTTTGTAAACTGAGAAGGTTTCCGAGACAAAATTTTCGATATCTCTGGAACGAAAAGTTTACTGTCTCTGCGTATTACCAGTTCTGACTAACTGGAGTGAGACACAATATTTTAATTCAAAAACCATCGAAAAACTACAGGTTGGTTATCGAGAAATGAAAAGAGTTGTACTTGGAAATTACTAGGAGATGCAAGGAAAAGAGCAGAGGAATAAGGTGAGAGATTGGACTGGAAGATATCATCATTACTGTAATGACAATGGCATTAAGGTGTGTAGAACATGTAACCAATTGAATTAATGACAGATGGAGTGACATCGTTCTTTGTTGTATTCTCAGAAGTAAGGAAAGATCGAATCGGTGACCTTGAGAAACTGCATAAATGACATTAGAATATGCGCTGAAGCAACATGCATGCATAACGGGGCAAAGTCTACAAGTCATTATCAAGCAATGGTTGCCAGAAGGCTGGTAGTAGTGATGGTGTGATGATGATGATGATGACTCCCCCAATGTGTTAATCAGAAAATGACACAAGTGGCTTCGTAAGAGATGATGTACCAGTCATCCAGTAACAGAATGCTCTGGGAAGCTAAATGCCACTGAAAATCCAGTCGACACATAAAGCGAATGTTTCGTATTGAGTGCGGACAGGCAAACCACACTGTAGTTCTCAATATCACGAATTTTCAGCAGCGATTACAGCGAACACCGTACAAATTCAGTTGCCATGCCAGTCGCAGACAAACCAGGGACTCCTAAGATACGACTTGGCAAACAAATGGTAATGAGATGGGGAGCTATTAATATAAATGGGGGCTACTCTGGGAAGAAGGTAGAGCTGGCAGAGGCTGCAAGTAAGATGGGGCTGGACGTTTTAGCTGTTAGTGACATTCGGGTAAGGGGTGAGAAAGAAGAGGAAGTGGGAGAATACAAGGTCTACCTGTCAGGAGTCAAAGCAGGTATAGCACAATTGGGTGTAGGGCTTTACATCAGGAAAGAAATGGAACCCAGCGTAGTTGCAATAAGGTATGTAAACGAACGACTGATGTGATTCTGCTCATGGGTGATTTTAACGCCAGGATTGGAAATCGAACAGAAGGGTATGAAAAGGTTATGGGTAAATTTGGAGAGGATATGGAGGCCAACAGGAACGGGAAACAAGTCTTGGATTTCTGTGCCAGTATGGGCTTAGTAATCACAAACTCCTTTTTTAAACATAAGAACATTCACCGGTATACTTGGGAAGGCAGGGGAACCAGATCTGTCATTGACTATATAATAACAGATCAGGAATTCAGGAACGCTGTGAGGGGCATTCTTTGATGACACTGATCATTATTTAATCTGCAGTGAAATTGGGATTGTGAGGCCGAAAGTGCAGGAGGTCAGGTCCATATGTAGGAGGATAAGAGTGGAGAAACTTCAGGATAAGGAAATCAGGCACAAGTACATAACAGCGATCTCAGAAAGGTACCAGTTAGTTGAATGTAGTCAATTACAGTAATTGGAAAAGGAATGGACAAGGTACAGGGACGCAGTACTAGAAGTGGCTAAAGAATGTCTTGGAACAGTAGTGTGTAAAAGTAGGATGAAGCAAACAGCTTGGTGGAATGATACAGTCAAGGCAGCCTGTAAAAGGAAAAAGAAGGCGTATCAAAAATGGCTACATACCAGAACCCAGGTAGACAGAGAAAGTTATGTTGCAGAAAGAAACAAAGCCAAACAGATAATTGCAGCATCCAAGAAGAAATCGTGGGAAGACTTTGGAAACAGGTTGGAGACTATGGGTCAAGCTGCTGGAAAACCATTCTGGAGTGTAATTAGCAGTCTTCGAAATGGAGGTAAGAAGGAAATGACAAGTATTTTGGACAGGTCAGGAAAACTGCTGGTGATTCCTGGGGATGCCTTGGGCAGATGGAGGGAATATTTTGAAGAGTTGCTCAATGTAGGTGAAAATGCGATCAGTAATGTTTCAGATTTCGAGGTAGAATGGGATAGGAATGATGATGGATATAGGATCACATTTGAGGAAGTGGAAAAAATGGTCAACAGATTGCAGTGCAATAAAGCGGCTGGGGTGGATGAAATTAAGTCGGAACTCATCAAATACAGTGGAATGTCAGGTCTTAAATGGCTACACAGGATAATTGAAATGGCCTGGGAGTCGGGACAGGTTCCATCAGACTGGACAAAAGCAGTAATCACACCAATCTTTAAACATGGAAACAGAAAAGATTGTAACAACTACAGAGGTATCTCTTTAATCAGCGTTGTGGGTAAAATCTTCTCAGGTATTGTTGAAAGGAAAGTGCGAGTATTAGTTGAGGACCAATTGGATGAAAATCAGTGTGGGTTTAGGCCTCTTAGAGGTTGTCAGGACCAGATCTTTAGCTTACGGGAAATAATGGAGAAGTGTTATGAGTGGAACAAGGAATTGTATCTATGCTTTATAGATCTAGAAAAGGCATATGACCGGGTCCCTAGGAGGAAGTTATTGTCTGTTCTACAAGATTATGGAATAGGAGGCAAACTTTTGCAAGCAATTAAAGGTCTTTACATGGATAGTCAGGCAGCAGTTAGAGTTGACGGTAAATTGAGTTCATGGTTCAGAGTAGTTTCAGGGGCAAGACAAGGCTGCAACCTGTCTCCACTGTTGTTCATATTAGTTATGGATCATATGTTGAAAACAATAGACTGGCTGGGTGAGATTAAGATATGTGAACACAAAATAAGCAGTCTTGCATATGCCGATGACTTAGTTGTGATGGCAGATTCGATTGAAAGTTTGCAAAGTAATATTTCAGAGCTAGATCAGAAATGTAAGGACTATGGTATGAAGATTAGCATCTCCAAGACGAAAGTAATGTCAGTGGGAAAGAAATATAAACGGATTGAGTGCCAAATAGGAGGAACAAAGTTAGAACAGGTGCACGGTTTCAAGTACATAGGATGCATATTCTCACAGGATGGCAACATAGTGAAAGAACTGGAAGCGAGGTGTAGCAAAGCTAATGCAGTGAGCGCTCAGCTACGATCTACTCTCTTCTGCAAGAAGGAAGTCAGTACCAAGACTAAGTTATCTGTGCACCGTTCAATCTTTCGACCAACTTTGTTGTATGGGAGCGAAAGCTGGGTGGATTCAGGCTACCTTATCAACAATGTTGATGTTACGGATATGAAAGTAGCTAGGATGATTGCAGGTACTAGTAGATGGGAACAATGGCAGAAGGGTGTCCACAATGAGGAAATCAAAGAAAAACTGGGAATGAACTCTATAGATGTAGCAGTCAGGGCGAACAGGCTTAGATGGTGGGGTCATGTTACACGCATGGGAGAAGCAAGGTTACCAAAGAGACTCATGGATTCAGCAGTAGAGGAGAAGGTACCTGGATTCGGTTAAGAATGATTTTGAAGTAATAGGTTTAACATCAGAAGAGGCACCAAAGTTAACACTGAACAGGGGATCATGGAGGAACTGTATAAGGGGGGCTATGCTCCAGAATGAACGCTGAAAGGCATAATTAGTCTTAAATGATGATGATGATGATGATGATGATGATGCCAGTCGCAGCAAATGTTCGAGCGAAGAGACAGGCGTTTTCTGAGAATTTTGTGCCATTACCGAACAGCGCAAGCAATTGCTACAACACATAGCTGTAAATGTTGAAGTAATATTTTTCATTTGGCTTGAAGAGAGCACATGTCCATATACCGGGACCGAGACTGATACTAAAAAAATAAATACGTTCTCTTTTTTCCGTTTTCTACGGCTCCTATTTGGCCCAGCTTAATCTATGCCAAGACAGAATAGCACTGGACATGCTTACAGTTTGTCACATGTTAGAACCCTCTTGCGGTTGTGTTCCATAGTTTCTACACGTTGTATGAAAGACATTCTTATAATACCACAAGCTTATCTTGAAAAAAATTTCGACTTAGCATCATCATCTTGCAGACATTACTGTCCAAAGTGCTATAAACCACGTACCATGAATACAACGTAATTCAGATGTAATTACCACTGTGGACATAAGTGGCCTGAAGTATGACATGATCACAAGCTGTGATTGTGTGCCAGACGATGTTGTGACATTTTACTGCAGGCCTACTTTCTTCAAAAGCATTCAGGCGTGGTGGATCAGCGGAAAGAGTCTGCCTTCGGCGGTGTTACGGTATGGACACACGACTATATTCTGCAGCGAAATGCAGGTAGCTGGTGTTTGTGTTTACCACAGCCATAACACCGTGCTGTCGTTCCTAACGATATATCATGGCGTGCTACTATCATAAAACGGCATGTAATTCACTTTTGCCCCGATTTCGCATGTCTCAAGATGTCCTGCACAACGAAGTGAGCTACCGCGTACTGACTTCACAGGGATCCATCTTTCCTTAGTCAGTAGTACTATGTAATAACGGTTGACGATTCAGTATGTGACAAAATTATATGAGAAGCCCTCCACAGACTACACTTCTCTCACTCTGATGGGAGTGTGGAACCTGTCACCATAGACCACACTAGTCTCGGCGCCAAATGATCATAGCTTTCCTGGAGACATCGTGATCAACGCCCTCTGAGCCTACGGTACAGTCATTGGACACTCTGCCGAAGAGTGTGCACAGTTCAGGACATATCCTGTCCTGTTCAGGAAGTTTGCACCAAACATCAGAGCCGTGTACCCTTTTACATCCGGATTAGGTATTGCGACGCCATAATTTTCTACGGTAGTTAATCACGCACATGGTCTGATTGTGAGGAAGAGGATCATGTACGGTCAGAAAGCGTTCAATGACGAGTTGTAGAACTTCCTCTCATAGATGTGCCAACCCCAAGCACCACAACTGTCCTGCTGGTGACATATGTGGCAGCACTCACTGCAGTTATGACTCTCTGTCACATGGCCATCCCAATCAGCATCATGCATTTATTTATTTGTTTTATTTACACTTCAAGTTCCGGAGGACCAAATTGAGGAGCAAATCTCCAAGGTCATGGAACGTCTCAGAACATGAATTACAACATAAAAGTAATGACAGATAAAAACAAAATGTTTATGAACCCGAAAAATGTCAAGCCATAAGTTTAAGTAAATGCAGTCAACAAGACAACAGGAATCAGCTTAATTTTTCAAGGAACTTATCGACAGAATAGAAGTAGTGATCCAAGAGGAACTCTTCAGTTTCGATTTGAAAGCGCTTAGATTACTGCTAAGATTTTTGAATTCTAGTAGTAGCTTAGTGAAAATGGATGCAGCAGTATATTGCACAACCTTCTGTACAAGATTAAAGGAAATCCGATCCAAATGCATGTTTGATTTCTACCGAGTATTAACTGAGTGAAAGCAGCTTATTCTTGGGAATAAGCTAATATTGATAACAAACAATGACAATATATAAATGGGCGGTTCGTGCAATAAGTGGTGTAAGTCCACGGAGCTCTTATCGAACCCTGTTCACGAGTTTGGGTATTTTGACATTGGCCCCTCTCTCTCTCTCTCTCTCTCTCTCTCTCTCTCTCTCTCTATATATATATATATATATATATATATATATATACTCCTGGAAATGGAAAAAAGAACACATTGACACCGGTGTGTCAGACCCACCATACTTGCTCCGGACACTGCGAGAGGGCTGTACAAGCAATGATCACACGCACGGCACAGCGGACACACCAGGAACCGCGGTGTTGCCCGTCGAATGGCGCTAGCTGCGCAGCATTTGTGCACCGCCGCCGTCAGTGTCAGCCAGTTTGCCGTGCCATACGGAGCTCCATCGCAGCCTTTAACACTGGTAGCATGCCGCGACAGCGTGGACGTGAACCGTATGTGCAGTTGACGGACTTTGAGCGAGGGCGTATAGTGGGCATGCGGGAGGCCGGGTGGACGTACCGCCGAATTGCTCAACACGTGGGGCGTGAGGTCTCCACAGTACATCGATGTTGTCGCCAGTGGTCGGCGGAAGGTGCACGTGCCCGTCGACCTGGGACCGGACCGCAGCGACGCACGGATGCACGCCAAGACCGTAGGATCCTACGCAGTGCCGTAGGGGACCGCACCGCCACTTCCCAGCAAATTAGGGACACTGTTGCTCCTGGGGTATCGGCGAGGACCATTCGCAACCGTCTCCATGAAGCTGGGCTACGGTCCCGCACACCGTTAGGCCGCCTTCCGCTCACGCCCCAACATCGTGCAGCCCGCCTCCAGTGGTGTCGCGACAGGCGTGAATGGAGGGACGAATGGAGACGTGTCGTCTTCAGCGATGAGAGTCGCTTCTGCCTTGGTGCCAATGATGGTCGTATGCGTGTTTGGCGCCGTTCAGGTGAGCGCCACAATCAGGACTGCATACGACCGAGGCACACAGGGCCAACACCCGGCATCATGGTGTGGGGAGCGATCTCCTACACTGGCCGTACACCACTGGTGATCGTCGAGGGGACACTGAATAATACATCCAAACCGTCATCGAACCCATCGTTCTACCATTCCTAGACCGGCAAGGGAACTTGCTGTTCCAACAGGACAATGCACGTCCGCATGTATCCCGTGCCACCCAACGTGCTCTAGAAGGTGTAAGTCAACTACCCTGGCCAGCAAGATCTCCGGATCTGTCCCCCATTGAGCATGTTTGGGACTGGATGAAGCGTCGTCTCACGCGGTCTGCACGTCCAGCACGAACGCTGGTCCAACTGAGGCGCCAGGTGGAAATGGCATGGCAAGCCGTTCCACAGGACTACATCCAGCATCTCTACGATCGTCTCCATGGGAGAATAGCAGCCTGCATTGCTGCGAAAGGTGGATATACACTGTACTAGTGCCGACATTGTGCATGCTCTGTTGCCTGTGTCTATGTGCCTGTCAGTGTGATCATGTGATGTATCTGACCCCAGGAATGTGTCAATAAAGTTTCCCCTTCCTGGGACAATGAATTCACGGTGTTCTTATTTCAATTTCCTGGAGTGTATTTGATATCCAGGTCAACTGTTTATACACCCCATCGGGCTCTACGCACTAAAGTCAACGGACTACGTTCTACACAGCTGAAATAGCACCCTTATTTACGGATCGAGACGATCGTTATGTCACAGGATTTCAACTGTGTTCTCCATCTGAGTGATCAGACTCCTGGCTACTCACCTTCTCCATTCTTGCGTACTTTGATGGATGATTTTCATCACATTGACGCATGAGAGACGGTACATGACGCCACCCCTGTTTACACTCATCTCACATACCATTCAGCAAGCCGACTGGATCGGATTTACGTTTCTGCAACTTTTGGGGCGGGAGTGTCATTCACGGAAACGTGGCCTCGGCCTTTTCCGACCGTTGCGCGTTCATCTGTTCTTTACTACTGCCGTTACAACCAATTTGGTGTGGTAGAGTTCCCTGGAAGCTCAATACCTCCCTGCTTGATGACCAAATTAGTCGATAACACATCGCTGCCATATGGACGTCCAGAGAGCAACGTCTTCCTCGGTACTCCTCTATGCTGCTGTGCTGGAGCACAAGCACGAGGCTGGCGATCAACAAGGAGTTCATTTGATGTGGCGGAGATGCGCTGGTGTGACACCAAGACAAATGGTTCAAATGGCTCTGAGCACTATGGGACTCAACATCTTAGGTCATAAGTCCCCTAGAACTTAGAACTACTTAAACCTAACTAACCTAAGGACATCACACACACCCATGCCCGAGGCAGGATTCGAACCTGCGACCGTAGCAGTCACGCGGTTCCGGACTGCAGCGCCAGAACCGCTAGACTACCGCGGCCGGCACACCAAGACACTATCAACTATTATTACACCGACTTACACGACCTTGGTGCCCTATGACGGTTTTCCGACATCCATTTGGAATGCTAAAGTATCAAAACCAAATTCTATCTCTTCCATGCAAAAAACCATGAGTCATGGTTGTACCGTCGCCACCAAGACACCACGGACGAGGAGCCTACATCGACGCTTCATATCACATCCGATCCCCGTCGTAAATGACGTTCCTTCTTGTGTTCCCTTATCTAACAGGTTGGCAACCATGTTAACATCGAAGGAACGGTCGTCTCAGACTTTGCTGATGATTGCGGTCTTCTCAGACTTTGCTGATGGTTGCCAACGGTGGCGGCGGCGGCAGCGGTTTCGGACGATGTCCTCCAACTCCTCAACCACACCCTTAACAATATGGAGGCGGCATCCTATGTGATGGTGATCACGGGGAACGACGTGGCGGACGCGATAGTCAGAGTCATGAAGAACTAATTCCTAGGCCCTTATGGCACTCTAGTTGAATTTTATCAGATCTTCCGCGCATTTATGCTCCCATGTTGGACCGAAAATTTTCAGGAGTTGTTCAGTCGTTTCTTCCCTATGCCACCAGACTTTGTCAACAGCATTCTCATATTGGTACCCAAACTGACAGGGGAAATGTACATCATCCACTCTCGCTCCCTCACACTATCCAAACGGATTTCAAAATCTATGTGTGTCTCTTGGTGGCTTGCATGTGTGTGGTGTTACCTGCAGTATTTCCGCAGGAACAAACATCTCGAAGCTACAGAGCCACTGTTTAGACGGCAACAGGTGAATTTCGGGATCTTATTGCGCTGGCTGTGACCTGCCACCTCCATGCGATCTGTTGTCGATAGATTACAGCAGCGCCTTCAGCCAAGTCCACCTCCACTTTTTCCTCTCTGTGGCAGAACGACTGCGGTTCTGCCCACCATTCATAGATATCATTCGCTGCTTACTTCGCAATGCCAGGTCCATGGTCCATGTGTACAGATGATTTCCTAGACCAATCTCTGTCAATCTCTGTCCACTATTTTGTATGCGATTGTTCTCGACCCTCCATAAAAGATCTCCTACCCGAACTTACATGAATTATATTGCACAGCCACACAATTCACAGCCGGGCCTATGTGGAAGACCTTCTACTTTTCTCACGCTCGCTCATGGAAATACATGGAGCCACAGCAGTCAACATCGCAGACAATCTTCGAATAGTCACATCATCGTTACCAAATCGATGATCATGAGCATCGAACGTGGACTTAAGTCAAGGGACCACTACCGTGCCCACAATACTGCGTTAACTGGGTATCGACTTTACTGGCTCCATCCAGCGTACCGTGACAAAAATGTACCGTCGGTTGCTGCAGTCCATTCGTTACCACGTTACCTCTGTGCAGCCTGAGCCCACTATAGAGAATGATTTTGTCATCACATACGTGCCGCCTGAATTGGTCCATGCCACCCAAGCAATCACCATACCGTCGATCCTGGGACGTCAACTGCAACAGCACCTGGGGTACTTTGTTTCACCTGGCACCGTCTTCTAAATCCGATACAAGACTCTCCCTCTCTCTCTTACAACAGGTGCTCCCTGTCTTGTCCATGTTCAGGTCATTGCCACTGCATTATTTACACCCAACACGTGGAGATGTTGGCAGAAGCCTTCACCATCCTTTACACACTGCATCTTGGAAATCCTCATGCCGGACTTATCTGCCCAACCGATCGACGTAGCACAGATTGTTCTGGCGCTGACTTGCATTTCCACAAATTTTGTCGTAAAACGTTAGCTACACGATGCTCTTCTGACCATGCTCTCATTGCATGCGAAAGATTTTTACAAGTGTTTGTTGATTCACACCCCTCGCAATTCAGTGGAGGCACAACTCCCGAACATCCAGTGGTCGACGTGTGGAGGACCGTCCACCCACCTTTCCTTCTGTTTGACATCAGGGCATTTTGAGACCACACTTTCAACAGCAAATAACCCAATAAACAGTGCGACTACACGATATCGGACTGGATGCATCGCCAGTTTGCATGGGCATTTGAAAGCACCGCTTCACATGCACTATGAAACGCAAGGAGACTCGTTCCTAATACAATGTATATTGATTTGCTAGCTCTGCGCACTGCCAGCAATGGTCCACCCTGTCACCCACTCCCTCCTAACACTTTTCATTTCCCTCTTGGTAAGCACCACGCTATTACGTGGTTCCGAAATGAGGCGACTGCCTACCTTCTCCACCACACTCCACACTTGGTTTTTGGGGCCATATACTGAAAGTTCAGAGTATGCTTGAATGTTTAGCTACGTACTGTAGAAACTTTTCGAGCTATCTTCACAGCGAGACCAACAATGCTCCCAATCACAGCTGGTGAGTATGCAACCACAAACATTCTTGACACACTTGCGATAATGCCCGTAACGGCGTAGCGTATTAACATGTCCAGACCAGCGACCTGAATGTTCGCAGGGGAAACTGCACGGTCTACTGTCTATTTTTTTATTTTTTTCGGAGTAAATATTCGTTCATGTGTTTGTCTGCCCGCGGTGTCACGGGCCTCGTCCCGTACGGCTCCAACCCTCTCTCCCTAGGAACGGCCAGATATACTTAGCGACCGACTCTCATGTCGTAAATACATATTAAAAAAATACATTGATAAAAATAAAAAATAAAAAAGCCATTGTTGTTAGTCAAATCAAAACTAGACATGATTGTCTTAATGGGATTTCCGTGATCGTTCTTTAAATAAAAATATGGCATTTCAGTCTTTGATCGCTATCTTTTTAGAATAAGAATAGCGATCAAAGACTAAAATGCCATATTTTTTATTGTTGTTAGTTACCTTGATCTAATTCCCTTTACACTTCCCGTCATGACACAGTTTTGTGATTATGTGAAAAATAAATAAAAATTGTTAGCATGATGGATAATGGACTCGCAGTAGGGAGGGCGATAGTTCAAACTGCCATTCTCCCATCCAAATTCTGGTTGCCTATGATTTCTCTAAGCTGATTCACGGAAATGCTGGGATGGTTCTGTTGAAGGGTTAAGACCGTTTTCCTTCCCTGTCCCTGAAACAGTTCGAACTTTTGCTCTGCCTCTAAAGATATCGATGTCCTTCATTTCCACAGTGTTAAATACATATTTGCGGTACAATGTATAAGGAGCAGTCAAAAGAAAAAGAGACAGACGGAAAAAATGTAAGTGAACTTTTTATTATTTCAAAAGTAATCACCAGAACAGTTCTTAAGTGTATCCCAATGTGAGCGAAAACGGTCAATACCTTCATGGAAAAATCTTTGCCTGCAGAACCACGATTGTAGCCGGACGTGCAGCTCTTCGTCTGAAGCTTATGGACAAACAAGAGTATTTCTCTCCAGGGATCCAAAAATATGGAAACCAATTGAGGACAGTTCGGGACTGTATGGAGGATGTATAACAGCTTCCAGCAAAACTTCTGAATCGCAGTCGATACAACCTCGGATACATGTGGGCCCTGAAAAAAGGCATTAATGACCATCAGTGTGCTTAGACGTGGACGTCTGGGTACAATCATGGTTCTGTAGGCAACCACAAACATTTTCCCATGAAGGCACTGGCTGTTCTGTCCCATATTGGTATAAACGTATTAACAGTTATTCTGGAAATAATATTTTCCATTTGTCTCGTTTTCATTTGACTATCCAGGGACATAATTCTGACTGGAGAGAAATCACATATTGGGTTCAATGTTAGATCCACCAATGTTCCTCATGTATATAAACGGAAGGAAAAGTGATGTACGTAATTACAACACCAGAACGAAAAATGATATTCATTACTCCACATTAAGGTTGTCTTTAGTACGAAGAGCGCTGCACAGCGCTGCAACAAAAATTTTTGATCGCTTGCCCAGTGACATAAAAAGTCTGAGAGACAGAAATGTAAAATCTGAAAAAAAACTGAGAAAATTTCTCCTTGACAACTTCTTCTACACTCCTGGAAATTGAAATAAGAACACCGTGAATTCATTGTCCCAGGAAGGGGAAAATTTATTGACACATTTCTGGGGTCAGATACATCACATGATCACACTGACAGAACCACAGGCACATAGACACAGGCAACACAGCATGCACAATGTCGGCACTAGTGCAGTGTATATCCACCTTTCGCAGCAATGCAGGCTGCTATTCTCCCATGGAGACGATCGTAGAGATGCTGGATGTAGTCCTGTGGAACGGCTTGCCATGCCATTTCCACCTGGCGCCTCAGTTGGACCAGCGTTCGTGCTGGACGTGCAGACCGCGTGAGACGACGCTTCATCCAGTCCCAAACATGCTCAATGGGGGACAGATCCGGAGATCTTGCTGGACAAGGTAATTGACTTACACCTTCTAGAGCACGTTGGGTGGCACGGGATACATGCGGACGTGCATTGTCCTGTTGGAACAGCAAGTTCCCTTGCCGGTCTAGGAATGGTAAAACGATGGGTTCGATGACGGTTTGGATGTACCGTGCACTATTCAGTGTCCCCTCGACGATCACCAGTGGTGTACGGCCAGTGTAGGAGATCGCTCCCCACACCATGATGCCGGGTGTTGGCCCTGTGTGCCTCGGTCGTATGCAGTCCTGATTGTGGCGCTCACCTGCACGGTGCCAAACACGCATACGACCATCATTGGCACCAAGGCAGAAGCGACTCTCATCGCTGAAGACGACACGTCTCCATTCGTCCCTCCATTCACGCCTGTCGCGACACCACTGGAGGCGGGCTGCACGATGTTGGGGCGTGAGCGGAAGACAGCCTAACGGTGTGCGGGACCGTAGACCAGCTTCATGGAGATGGTTGTGAATGGTCCTCGCCGATACACCAGGAGCAACAGTGTCCCTAATTTGCTGGGAAGTGGCGGTGCGGTCCCCTACGGCACTGCGTAGGATCCTACGGTCTTGGCGTGCATACGTGCGTCGCTGCGGTCCGGTCCCAGGTCGACGGGCACGTGCACCTTCCGCCGACCACTGGCGACAACATCGATGTACTGTGGAGACCTCACGCCCCACATGTTGAGCAATTCGGCGGTACGTCCACCCCGCCTCCCGCATGCCCACTATACGCCCTCGCTCAAAGTCCGTCAACTGCACATACGGTTCACGTCCACGCTGTCGCGGCATGCTACCAGTGTTAAAGACTGCGATGGAGCTCCGTATGCCACGGCAAACTGGCTGACACTGACGGCGGCGGTGCACAAATGCTGCGCAGCTAGCGCCATTCGACGGCCAACACCGCGGTTCCTGGTGTGTCCGCTGTGCCGTGCGTGTGATCATTGCTTGTACAGCCCTCTCGCAGTGTCCGGAGCAAGTATGGTGGGTCTGACACACCGGTGTCAATGTGTTCTTTTTTCCATTTCCAGGAGTGTATTATTTAGAAGAATTTCTATTACTGTAATGTGTAGAAGATGGATGGTAGGAATTACTAACTCACATATGTATTTTTTACTTTTTGTTATAAAAAAATATAAAAACAAGGAAAACTTAGAAACGTACAGAATGTAACCGAATGTACAAATTAATTTGTGATGTGAATGTAAAATGACTCGTTCCGCATCATTACGTTCTGTCGTGCAAAATGATCCCAGAAATGGAACACACTAACTAACCAAATAATTATGGACGTATGATTTTATCCACTTTGAGCTGTAAGTCGGTCAGGTCGTGATACATGTCGAAATTGGCAGTAGCAGCATAAATTATTATTTAAATGCTTCATAAAACATGCCGAAATGCTGGAACACATGTTTATTTTCTAACAAGGCAATGCCTTATTACGTTACCGCACGTTCGGGTGTGCTTAATATCAGCGCATTGCTAGTAGTGTATTGACCGCTTTCAATACCTTCTCCGCATATACAACCCTCTCCATTTCGAGTAACATTCGAAGCAATTTTTTTTGTAGACTGATCGCAATTTCCTATTATTTTACCAAAAACCAAAGTCTACCACCTGCTATGTGATCTTTCCATTTCGTATCCCTATAAACTGTTTCAACCACGTACTTATGTTGATATTGTAGTTGTAACATATTGCATTAATTTGGTTTGCGAAGTGCACATTTTTGCTTTTCTTAACATTTGGAGTTAGCTGCCAATTTCTTCGTCAGTTTTAATCTTATCGGAAATTTGTGCAGCATTTTGAAGAGAATACTCAGTTACCGACAAAATTTACTTTTAATATTGTCGGCCAGATCATTAACAGACAGCTTGAACGTCTAGAACTACAACACGGTTCCCTACATGTCGATGACTCTCCATCCAAAATAATGCTCTGCGTCCTCCCAAATGACAAATTCTCTATCAAGTCATAAAATTCACTTGATGCACCACACGATCGCAGTTTCAATATAGTCATACGATTGGTACTGTGTCAGATGCTTTACAAATGTCAAGAAATACTGAATCTGCTTTGTCGATGGTTCCAATAACATCATTAGAAAAGCTCGAGACCAGTTTCAGAAGACGGATGTTTCCGGAATCCATGCGTGTTTGCATGGAGAAGTTCATTTTGTTCGAGAAAGCTCTTTAAGAATCGTATGCAGTACATTTTCTAATGTTTTAAGGCTCTACAACAGACGGGTGCCAAAATACTGTACGTTATTTCTATGGATAACTTCTGCTACCCTTGTTGTGGACGGGGATGATCTTTCTCCCACTGCAAGGCCCAATATTTTGTTCGAGGGATGTTTAAAAGAGGGGCTAACTTAGTCGCAAATACTGTGAAGAATTTGATAGGGATTGGCAAATTTGAAAGTTTCTTTGCTTGGCACAAATATTGCATTAATATCAGTGGCATTGTAGTATGTATCAATATTGTGTGTCGTGATCAAGCAGATTTGTGAAACAGTTTTGTATATGCTACTGTTGTTTCATTAAAATGAATAAAGTAGAAAATCATGCCCACATAAAATACTGTGTATTGCCATCTGTAAAGAACCTGCTCCTACTTCTTCAACTGTCAATAAATGAGTGACTGAACGAAAACTTGTACGCACTTATCGGCAAGTGATACGAAAACTGAAAAAGGAACAGATGAAAACATAGATAACGTGCATTATGTGCTATAGGGAAATTAGCGACTGAAGTCGTACGAAAGTGTTGACACAACATTTCTATAAGAAAGAGGTAGCTGACCAATTAGGCATGTTAGAAGACTGACGAAGCAACATTTTACGTTAAGAATTACGAGAAAGTTTCGTGTAAGCTAGGTGGCGCATTCATTGAAAACGGACCAAATGTAAACGCGAAAACGTAGTTCTCGGCAAAAATGTTAGTGATTGTGTACTCCGATTTGTTACTGTGGATAAAACGTGGGCCCAGTCGTTCACACCAGAAACGAAACAGTAACAAAAGCAGAGAGTGAATGCTGGTGAGCTTATACTAAAAAATCCAAAGCCGATTTCAACTGCTCGAATCAGTGCACTACAGTATTTTGTAGATTGGAAAAAAAATATTCTTCGTTGTAGTTGCCACACAAAGGCTAAAGGAACTACTAGCGAATACTACTGAACTTTTTGCACCAGGCTGGGAATGTGAAAGAAAAGTAAAATATTCCATGAGAGCAACGCGTGTGCTTATAAAGTCACTTTGGTAATGGAGAAATTGAGAAAGAAATGAACTTCTGAAACATTCACTGTGTTTATTAGATTTTCATCTATATTCACATTTATAAAGAATTTGTGGCTGGACAGTGAACTGAATACAAGGAATTATAGCTGCTGTAGGGGTGTTTCGTAGAACTTCGAGAATCGCACTGCAGTGATGAAATTTGCTCACTGTATACTCAACAGACTAAGAGCACTGACTTGAGAGCTGTCTACTAGCAAGTCAGATATTTTTATTTTGCCTGTAGTCTCATGAAACCATCTAGTACAGAGATTGGGTATGGTTCCTGTACTCTGGGTAAAGTCACCGTCATCCAGCCGACACTCGTTCGAGCGTGGTAGATTGTGGCCTGTAGGGCGTCGGCAGCAGGTGGAGAGGGAGGTGTATGTAGCGTGAGCGGAGACATGTGGAGGCAGCGCGGCCAGCCGGCGCGAGGCGCGCGCCGGAAGCAATGGCGGAGGCGAGCGAAGCCGCCGCCGCACCTGCGCCCCCGGAATTGATCGGGCCAAGGGTCCCGTGATTGGCAGAGCGGCCGGGGGCCGGGGCATCGATCTCGGCACCGCACTCCGCTTATCGCCGCCTCCGCCGCCGCCGCCGCCGCCGCCCCCGGCGCCGCCTCCACCAATACCGCCACGCGCTTCCGGCGCCGGCGGAATTGACAGGCACGCGAGGACGCGCCTGCGGTCACGGACGGCGAGGGCGCGCAGCGCCAGCACTGGCAGCCGCGTGTGGTCGCAACACACGCCGGCACGTACGGAGGGCGCCACGAGGAAGCTGGCGAGCCACAACAAACGTTTGCATTTAATGTGGTGTGACCTTTCGTGCTACAACAGAGTATTGCTTTCTCCCTGCGACCGATCACGAAAAATACGTCCATGCTAATGCTAACGGAATGCTTGCCGATGTCTAGCCGAGCTGATGTTTCCCTTTTATGCACAATGCATTGAAGTGACAAAATTCATGGGGTACCGTGTCATACCGTGTCGTACCTTCTTTTTCCTAGTGTAGTGAAGCAAACGTGGCATAGACTTGACAAGTCGTGGAAGTCCTTTGCTGAAATATTGAGCCATGCCGCCTCTGTAGCCGTCCGTAGTTGCCACAGTGTTGCCGATGCAGGATATTATAACCGAACTGACCTCTCCATCACGTCCCATAAATGTTCGATGTTATTCATGTCACACTATCTGGATGACCAAACAATTCGTGGATAGCCGAGCGGTTAAGGGGACCACTCGCGTAAAGAGGGAATTTTGGTTCGAGTCCCGATCCCACATTTTCATATGTTGCTTGTAAATCGTATAGCCAGTGTACAACCGTATTTGCTATTTTCGAATACATTTCTGCCATAAGCAATACCTTTAACCTAAACATGCAATTAAATAAAACTTTACAAAAGTTTTCGAATCAGTCTTTCCTTTGCTTGTAAAATCATCAGTTTTTAAAAACAAAAACTTACGTGCCTATGTATTTCTTAATAACTATTGCCCACAATTTAAATTTACTGTTAATCACTGTCACTCTTGATCGCTGCTGTTGTTTTGTGCTTGCACTTGATGAAAGCAACCAGTTTACTTGCTTATAGGCCTCATAAGAGCGACTATAGTCCTCCTTCACTCGTTTCTGTGTACAACTAGTAGTGCCCTGTGCATCCTCTGGCCGGCCAAATCGTATCCTATGAAAATGGCAGAACAATGACCGCAGTGAGTGATCACTCAGTCAACTGACCCTATGACTCTCCAGTGACTGGGCTATAAAAGCGCTTTCTTGATTCAGCAAGTATCCAAGTATTCACTGTACTTGTGTTCAAGTAAGACTCGTTAAGGCAAGACAAATGCATAAAAATAGCATTTTAAACAGCAGCACATACCCATGAAATACCATAAATGTTCAGCATACACAATCCGAATTCTGAAAAAATTTACTACCATTCTATAAGTTACCCTCGCAATGACAAAAATTTACATTACACAGATAAACAAATTAATTCCTGATTCCCTGGATAAATAAAGAAAACCAATGTACTAAGTTAATTCCATATTCAGTACTCAACATAATTCTGATTGCAAAACCTTACAGCTACATACTAATATTGTAAGAGGTCCGAGCTGATGTAATTTCGATGTATTGCTCATGCGCTGCGTGCGATATGCAAGGTCTCTGACCAGAGAGCAGTGTTGCCTACAGTAGGAACTGTGTAGCTGTAGCAGTAAGTTGTTGCTAGTCTGGTCTGGAGTCTGTTCTGGTCTGGTATGGTGGTGTACCGTGTTGGCTGGCCCGTTCGCGGTGCAGCGATGCCGGAGCCTGAGTATTAATGTATAAGGTAAAAAAAAAGCAGCCTCGCGCATATGTAGTAATGTTATCTCAAGTCGCATGTAAATGTTTTAAAACTCTCGTAATAATAATCTTCCTCATAAAAAGTAACTTTTAACAACCATTCATTTCAATTTAAAGAGTTTACTAATTTCTCTCATGCATGATCATCCCGATTATTGCAATAGAAAAATCAGTTGCTCCCTTTCATAAATGACAGATAGGTCGGCCAGCATGGCACAGAGCTGTGCCGGAAAAATTTATTGTAAGAGCAGATATATCGGGCGACTTCGTTGAGGTAAGAATTTTTTTATTCAGAATGATCTTTCAGGGCCATGACGCAGCACTGCTGTCGTCCAAAATTTACCAGGTTAAATTCACAGTGAATTTATTGAAAAGTCATAAGCGAGCGACAATATACTTGAGAGGTTTAGGAATTTTTCTGTTGTGAGGTTAGGCAAAGTGTGAATGAATTTTGAGCTTAGATTAAATCAGAAAGAATTTTGTGTGGGAGGTCAAATGAGAACGAATTTTGTGGGGAGGTTACACTAAATTAGAATCATTAACCAATAATATTTATTTTAAATTATTGTGGGGAGGTTACACTTGGCGACAACCGGCCAGGATCGTATTTATTTGTGAATCTCTGAGAAGTAGTCATATATCTGCTCTTATTTACTTAAATGTAGTTTTGCATCTGGCGCTACGCATTTACTAATTTGTTACTTTTTTTTCACAGATCATCGGCAATTTATTGCTCTTTGTTATAATTGTTTGTTCCATTTTTTTACTTCGTCTTTGTTTCATTTTGTGCTTAATTTTGATTTGTGAAAAATTCCGCGAAAAACTGTTAACAGTACATCGCGATGTGCAATGAGTGAAATAGCCGATTCGAATAATTTGACCGATAATACTTGCGACACTCAGAGTAATAGTGATAATCCTCTAATTACAGATAATCAGTGCCTGCCGACCACTAGTATTGAGTTAAATCCTAATGATGAACAAACAAATTCAATTATGTCCACAGTAAATGTATCAATTGATGACACGGCACGTTCCGATACAATGTACGTTGCCCAGTTTGACACACCCGGTTTGCAAAATTTGAATTGTGAACAGATAAATTTTTCTCACGAAGATGAACAATGTGGTCAAAATATGTCAGATTTATTTGATTCGGAGGTAGTGACTAACAATGCACATCCGATTAGCAAACATTTTCAAGAATCAGAGGATGACCTAATGGTTACACAAAACGTGACAAATGCACATACACCATCACACAGCACAGAAAATACAGCAGCTAATTTTGGCATGGATCAAGTTATGGCATTATTACTACAACTCAATGAAAAATACGACAACCAGCACAAACAACTTAATGAAAAACTAGACAGCAATTCCAAACAGTCGAAGAAAGAACAAGACAACAATTTCAAACAACTTAGTGAACAGATTACAGCCGTTGCCGCGCAATGTCATGATACTAAAGAACAATTACGTGAGAAAATTAAGGCTTGTGCTAGGAACAGTAGTGAAGAAATTAGATCTGTGGCACAAGAATTAAGTAATACACATGCAGCCACAACTAAATTACTTAGAGATGAAATTAGTGCAGTCGCTAAACAATGCTCTGAAAACGCAACACAGTTACGCGACGATTTTAAATTAATGTCAGCAGAACTTTCACGCACACTGGATGCGAAAGTAGACGCGAAATTTACCGACAGAACAACCAAATTGACGAACGTTTTAATCACCACCTACAAAACAGTGAAACGCGTTACAGTAAATTTATACAGGAACAGAATAAAGTAAAGCGACATGTCATGGAAACAATCACTGCACAGAGACAGTAAGATAAGCGTAAATTGTTTACGAAAGCAAAAATATACGTAGACAACAATATTGCTACAGTAGCGGACGAAATCAAACAGTTGAACACCGAATTGCATGATGAAATCTCCGATCTTAAAAAAAAAACAGATACACACACATTAGAGTTTCAGACAATGACCAACAGACTTGAAAAGTTGGAACTAATACAGGATCCGGTTGCCATCAAAGCAGACGTTAAAAAATTAAACAAAAACACACGTAAATTACAAAAACAAATTAATGCTTGTGATACTAAAAACGATGATCAGGTAAAAGCACTGACTGAAAAATATGATGAATTGGCCAGTCGTATTGACGTTATCGAAAGTAATAATGACACCAAATCAGACGATACGTCACCAATTTCGTTTAATCAAACACCCGAATTCCAAAATTTACAGCAGACGATCAGTGAGATAGGTTCGTCTAATAATACATTACGTAGAAAATTGTCATCTTTACAGAACGAAGTGACGGAGATGAAAAATATTTCAGCCTTTAACACATCACAGCATACGCCACTTTCCGAACATTTGTCAGACTCACACAGCCAGTATAATTTAGGTAATTTACAGAGAGTACGTGAGTTAGATTCCGAACAGTCACCGACAAACAGATTAACATACAATCCTGAACCTGCTAAGACATACAGAGACGATAATTTTGATTATAAGCAATTTTTATCCGTAAAAAAATCTAAGTTATTTAAAAATGACAGAACACAAATACATCCTTTTGACTGGATACGACAATTTGCTTCTGTATTTTCATCAGCTTGGGCTGTAACGCAGAAACTAGAATTGGATTGGATACAACAACTTGCTTTTGAATTTTCACCAGCATTGCCAGTAACGCAGAAACTAAAATTTATTTGCAGTGCGTAATTGACCTCAGGGGATTCATTACACTTCGATGAATATGTGCCGTAGCGTGCACAGGGCCCCGAGCCGTAGTAGTGCTATTTCATCTTTAGTTTTCTGCACTGCTGCCTTCTCTTTTACTACCCTTTATATCTATCAAAACAGCTCTTCAACTATCGATCTATCTAGGATTAAGAATGATTAAAGAAATCTGATATGACGAGTTTTACCGAAAGTGACAGTTTTCATTAGACGCTCCAGAAATGACAACCACGAGAACTTTAATACCAGACAAAAATTTAATCATCAGTATGTGTAAAATTATCATCAACAGCAAACGCATTTTGGTAACAATAGAGGTTTTTCCCAACAACATCAACAAAACCAGTCGGTTAGCGTACCTAACCAACAATGTAGTCTGCAAGGTCAACCAAGCTTTAATGTTTCGCCGCCTACACGTATAGCGTCGGTTCCGCCAAATAGCAACGCACAGCAGCAAGGAAATCATTACGTACAGAAAACACACCATTTCAACTCATATCGCAATGCACCGTATAGAAATTACTATCATGACAGACGTAAAAGTAATGAGCACAGTTTTCAGCGTACGTTTAGTGACAGTCGGTCTTACCAGCAGCAGAATCATCCGCAACAACAGACTATCATGAATGAACCAGACAGTATATATCATCCCGAACGTAATACGTCAGGAAGAAATAACAGAACAGTACAAATAGTCGAAATGCCACAGCATCCTCCCGCAAATAACAGCACGTCAGAAAGAATTTGACTAGATACAGTACAGGTTGCATCTTCCAGCAACGCAAGCAATACTTTTGACACAGAGAATCATGTTCACGAAAATGTTATTACTTTTGACGACATCCGAGACACACTTTTGCATGAAAAACCAGTTATTCAAAAAACCATTTCACATCCTGTCATTGAAATAAAGATTGGATCATCCAAATTTTCAGCAGTAATCGATTCTGGATCACCTATGTCAGTTATAAATGAGGAAACTTTCAACGAATGTAATAAAGAGAATACCTATCCTACCCTTACCATTAGGCAAAACTAAAGTAAAAGGAGCAGTATCTGGTAAAGGAGTAGACATAAAATTACAGACACACTTATCATTTTGTATTGCAGGTCATACGTTCCACTCAAATTTTGGATTGTTCCGTTATTGACAACAGACGTTATTTTAGGTACGAATTTTCTGGTACAACACGACGCAATTATTGACTTTCAAAATTCGTATTTAATGTTAAAGGATGAAAATTTACAACTGGCTATAGAATTTCAGCACTCTTTATCTGCAGAAGAACAAACAATTAATCGTACAGAGGTCATTTCTGCATCACGTAACATATACTGTCATTCCACATTGTTCACAGATACGTATGTTCACAACTACAACACACCAGACGAAGCCGACTGTGACGTCATGCAAATGATTTCTGATAAAGTTAAACAGAGCAGTGCAAATACAGACGACGAACGTACTCAGCTACGCAATATTCTTTTACAGCAAGCTCCAGTTTTTGACAACATCCCTGGTACTATGTCCCGTTTTATGTATGAATTTCAAGTTAAACAGCACGACACAGATAAAGCTAAACATTATCCTATTCTGAATATCCGTACGCAAAATGTTGTGGCAGACGCACTATCCCGTTCTCTCAGCAACAATCAGTAAGATATCGCAACCAACTTCGGCCAAGCAAATTTTAGCGTCATGTATATTCAACAAGTTGCATTCGAAAATTTCATTTCGTCGTCATTACGAGACATAGCACAAGAGCAGAGTAAAGACAACGTGTGGAAAGAAATTAAACACCTTTGGCGAGATAGGAATAATGTTACCATTAGAAACCATTACACTGTACGCAATAATATTCTGTTTCGCCGCTCTCACCCTAACAGCAACAATTGGTTACTATGTATTCCTGACGAGCTTGTTAACAAATTAATTTGCTATACTCATTTAAGTTACGCAGATTATGGAGCCAGAAAATGTTTTCTTATACTGAGACAGAACTGTTATTTTGCCAACATGGAGAAACGGATTCGACGAGTTTTAGCGTCATGTAAAATCTGCCAGAAAGCTAAGTCAGACACGACTTCACATACTCCTCCGTTACATCCCATTGTACCTGTGAAATTGAGACACATGGCCGCTGTAGACATTTTTGGTCCGATTCCCAGAACTAATAGAGGTTTTTGCGACATCTTTGTCGCTGTTGAACTCATTTCAAAATTTGTAACCTTCACTCCGTTACGCAAAGCTACTGCTAAATCTGTTTCGAAAGCGTTTATAAAACATTTTTTATTTCATGTAGGGTATGTATTGAAAGTAATTTCCGACAATGGACCACAGTTTCGATCTGCTATATGGACACGTATGTTACGAGCAAGAAACATTTCTTCGATCTATATATCCAGGTATCACGCTTCTTCGAACCCTTGTGAACGACTAATGAAAGAAATTGGTAAACTATGTAGAATATACTGCTATAAAAAACATATTGATTGGGACACACACATACTGTCATTCCAGGATGTAATTAATTCCATACCAAATGAATCTACTATGCTATCTCCGACTGTTATACTGAAAAATGTTGAACCACCTAATAAAATTAAAGAATTAGTATCCTTTCCTACATCTCGTCGACTGCGACACCATGAAATAATTGACATTGCGCTGAACAACATCAAACGTGCCGCAGAGCGCCGGAGAAGACAGCAAAAACAGGTTTGTACACGCCGTGACTTTCACATTGGACAGAAGATATTAGTACGTACACACTATTTATCCAACAGAGGAAAAAGTAGATGCAGTAAATTTGAGCTTCTATACGCAGGTCCACATCGAATTCGCAGCATTCGTCACCCCAATGTAGTACACGTCGAAACTTTGAGAACCAGAAAAAGCAAAGGCAATCACCATGTCTCCAATATTAAACCCTTTATTGAATGAACATACTTTATGATTTATCACACTGTAATGCCATTTCCTGATTTTTATATGACCAATTATGCAATTATATTTATATGACTACTTACTGATGATTATCATATTTTTTCTTGGCAAGTGCCCAGCAAGGTAAGGTTAGCAGGTCGCTTTTCTTGTCGTTACACATCAGACCGTGCACATTTTTCCAGATAAACGTACATATTTTATGACCGATTATGCAATTCTATCTATGTGACTACTTATTGATTATTATCATATTTTTTCTTGGCAATTGCCTGGCAAGGTAAGGTTAGCAGGTCGCTTTTCTTGTCGTTATGTATCAGACCGTGCACATTTGCCATTTTTCGTGTCTGTATGATTGTTTTCCTGTTTTGTTTGTATGCACTACGAAATCTTTAACATATAACAAACACCAATTGACTTTAACATTTTAGCCTTATGATATCTCAATATCTTGACTATTCTACAGTTTTTGCCACTACATTATAATACTCTGTGTACATTTTTGCACCTGAACACTCTCTATGTTTTTGACATAATACGTTTTCTGTCATGCTATGCTGTATGCTTAATTATATCACTAGAAACAAGTTGTTATTTAATAAGTATATGATTTAAATGCAAGATATTAATCCTTATTCATCATTTTCAGAAAGCAATAACGTGTAAAAGAAATAAATTAAACAAACCACAGTGGATTACTATGAAGTGGAAATTTCACCTTCGGAATGAACGAAATAAAATGCAATACCTCGTCATGAAGAGTAAATGAATCAGAATTAACAAGCATTAACAAGAATGTACTATACACATCGTATGATAGCAGTCTTAATTAATTTTTTCTTTCAGAATACGAGGTGATTGATGCAGGCTGTTAGACAGAACTACACATCTTAGTTTTAGTGATGAAATATGCTAGAAATAAGAAACTCTATACTATGAATAGTTGTATGAAGTAAATGGTAATATGAATAATGAATAATGAAGTGTCTTTTTGCAGATGATAATATATGATGATGAACAGTTATATGAAGAATATGGTAATATGAATAATGAAGTTTTTCTTTGCAGGTGATGATAGTGATGAATTTTATATGGCCACTTAACGCACCACATTTAAGTTTTTCTTTGCAGATGAGAATAATGATGAAGTTTATGTATTTACTATTAGTTAAGAGATGCTATGTAGTTATTTAAGTATTTGTTGCAGTTCGTTTTGACAGTATGTCTTATGTCGCATGGTATAACGACTGAATGCTTTGGAAAGTACAGCTAGAGTACATACACATTTAGTACACGTTTCATTACCTGTTAATTCGAAGTTCACTACTTTTCAGCATAATATGCGTTTCTTCTTTCAGCTAAATAATCCATTTTGTATTTTTTCTAGGAGAAGCTATTCATGAAATTAATGTGCTATAAGCAGTTAGTCATTAAACCTGATCTAGTACTTGCATTTTTATTACCCATTTGTGTGTGTCGTTCATGAATGTGATCACATATACTCTACTTGTTTCATAACCTTGCTACAGCTGACTCATGACGAATGACGTTACTAATCCTTATTTGCAGCAATAAGTCAAAAGCAAATATTTTCATCCCCCAGCAATTAATTATCGATCCCAACGCAATGCATTGCTAGCACAAAAAAATAGACCTTGATAATAGTTACAGTGTGTTACATTTTAAATATGTCCTATGTCACTTGAATGATGAGTTCTGAGTAATACTGAATGATGTTTTCTAACCACAGACCTTGAGTAATAGTTACAGTGTGTTACATTTTAAATATGTCCTATGTCACTTGAATGATGAGTTCTGAGTAATACTGAATGAAGTTATGTAATAATGCATAAATGCTATGCCAATAATTTCTTTAAATAATATTTTTGTTATACTCTATAAATGCTATGCCAATAATTAACTCTCATTTTGAATGATGACTTTCTGAATAATACTGAATAATGTTTTATAAAACTATATGAATACTTTGTAACTGGCCAATGAATGCCACTGTTTCTTATATTTTAAATTTGTCTTATGTCACTTACATGATATCATATATGAATACCAGTAGCTTAATGCTACACTTATTAACTCTTGTTTTAAATGATCACTTCTGAATAATGCATAAAAATGGTTTGTAACTGACCAATGAGTGCCAATGATTACTATAATTAGATAAATT
Organism: Schistocerca cancellata; assembly: GCF_023864275.1. Lineage (NCBI taxonomy): Eukaryota > Metazoa > Arthropoda > Insecta > Orthoptera > Acrididae > Schistocerca > Schistocerca cancellata. The sequence goes on from NC_064626.1 coordinate 827,583,001, forward strand.
ATGTTAATGCTACACTCATTAACTCTTGTTTTGAATGATGACTTCTGAACAACGCAAAAAAATGGTTTGTCACTGGCCAATGAATGCCAATGATTACTATAATTAGATGGATTATGTAAATACTATGCCATTAATTAACTCCTGTTTTGAATGATCACTTCTGAATAATGCATAAATATGGTTTGTAACTGGCCAATGAGTGCCAATATTTAGTGTAATCAGATGACTTATGAATAATGTTCTGTAATACTCCATACATAGTACAGAAATATTTAGTAACTAGGCAATGAGTGCCAACAATTACTCAAATCGGTTGATAGCCTAATGTAATTCTCAATGATGACTAGCATAAGACTTAATGTCCTTCACCTTCTGACCTAATTACCAGAAATTACTGCAATATCCGTTTGTCCTGTCCATCCTCATGGTCAAGGAGCACTATATTTGGATTTTGCACTAATTCTACGTTGGTGAAAAAGTATCAATTCTGCAGGAGTGTGGTGTTGACACATCATGCTGTCCACCACCTTGAACGATGGAGATGTTATTATGGTCCCACTGTTTGGTGTACCTAATGTACTACCAAAATGATAACATTGAATATTAATACGACATTTCAGTGTCTTGGCTACACTGATTAATACTTCAGGGAAGAGAACTTCAGATTGTCTCACTTGGTGTTGTGCTTCTGTAGAAAGATATGGACTTACAGTGCAGCTACGTGCAATCTACTGTGCTACAACCATGATGCAATCCTTCCCTTTCCTTTCCTAGTTCATGTAAAATGGTAAAAAATATATACAGTGCGTGTGCACTTTATGTCATTTATTAATATGTTTTGTACTCATTGCGTATCCTAGTTCTTGTAAAATGGTAAAAAATATATACAGTGTGTGTGCACTTTATGTCATTTGTTAATGTGTTTTGTACTTATTGCGTATACATTTTGTCATTGCTTGATATTTGTCATTGCTTGATATGTTCTGCACTCAGTGCGTGTGTACTCTATTTCAATTCATGTTCTGCACTTATATACACTCCTGGAAATGGAAAAAAGAACACATTGACACCGGTGTGTCAGACCCACCATACTTGCTCCGGACACTGCGAGAGGGCTGTACAAGCAATGATCACACGCACGGCACAGCGGACACACCAGGAACCGCGGTGTTGGCCGTCGAATGGCGCTAGCTGCGCAGCATTTGTGCACCGCCGCCGTCAGTGTCAGCCAGTTTTCCGTGGCATACGGAGCTCCATCGCAGTCTTTAACACTGGTAGCATGCCGCGACAGCGTGGACGTGAACCGTATGTGCAGTTGACGGACTTTGAGCGAGGGCGTATAGTGGGCATGCGGGAGGCCGGGTGGACGTACCGCCGAATTGCTCAACACGTGGGGCGTGAGGTCTCCACAGTACATCGATGTTATCGCCAGTGGTCGGCGGAAGGTGCACGTGCCCGCCGACCTGGGACCGGACCGCAGCGACGCACGGATGCACGCCAAGACCGTAGGATCCTACGCAGTGCCGTAGGGGACCGCACCGCCACTTCCCAGCAAATTAGGGACACTGTTGCTCCTGGGGTATCGGCGAGGACCATTCGCAACCGTCTCCATGAAGCTGGGCTATGGTCCCGCACACCGTTAGGCCGTCTTCCGCTCACGCCCCAACATCGTGCAGCCCGCCTCCAGTGGTGTCGCGACAGGCGTGAATGGAGGGACGAATGGAGACGTGTCGTCTTCAGCGATGAGAGTCGCTTCTGCCTTGGTGCCAATGATGGTCGTATGCGTGTTTGGCGCCGTGCAGGTGAGCGCCACAATCAGGACTGCATACGACCGAGGCACACAGGGCCAACACCCGGCATTATGATGTGGGGAGCGATCTCCTACACTGGCCGTACACCACTGGTGATCGTCGAGGGGACACTGAATAGCGCACGGTACATCCAAACCGTCATCGAACCCATCGTTCTACCATTCCTAGACCGGCAAGGGAACTTGCTGTTCCAACAGGACAATGCACGTCCGCATGTATCCCGTGCCACCCAACGTGCTCTAGAAGGTGTAAGTCAACTACCCTGGCCAGCAAGATCTCCGGATCTGTCCCCCATTGAGCATGTTTGGGACTGGATGAAGCGTCGTCTCACGCGGTCTGCACGTCCAGCACGAACGCTGGTCCAACTGAGGCGCCAGGTGGAAATGGCATGGCAAGCCGTTCCACAGGACTACATCCAGCATATCTACGATCGTCTCCATGGGAGAATAGCAGCCTGCATTGCTGCGAAAGGTGGATATACACTGTACTAGTGCCGACATTGTGCATGCTCTGTTGCCTGTGTCTATGTGCCTGTGGTTCTGTCAGTGTGATCATGTGATGTATCTGACCCCAGGAATGTGTCAATAAAGTTTCCCCTTCCTGGGACAATGAATTCACGGTGTTCTTATTTCAATTTCCAGGAGTGTATATGTGTATATACTCTGTGACTGTAAACTTAGTTAATTAAGTAGATTTTAGAAAAAATTTGTTGCTCATGGCAAGTCCAATTGACTCACCATCGCTGCCAAATTTTTGCCCCCCCCCAGTGGAGGGTTACGTAAGAGGTCCGAGCAGATGTAATTTCGATGTATTGCTCATGCGCTGCGTGCGATATGCAAGGTCTCTGACCAGAGAGCAGTGTTGCCTACAGTAGGAACTGTGTAGCTATAGCAGTAAGTTGTTGCTAGTCTGGTCTGGAGTCTGCTCTGGTCTGGTATGGTGTATCGTGTTGGCTGGCCCGGTCGCGGTGCAGTGATGTCGGAGCCTGAGTATTAATGTATAAGGTAAAAAAAAGCAGCCTCGCGCATATGTAGTAACGTTATCTCAAGTCGCATGTAAATGTTTTAAAACTCTCGTAATAATAATAATCCTCATAAAAAGTAGCTTTTAACAACCATTCATTTCAATTTAAAGAATTTACTAATTTCTCCCATCCATGATCATCCCGATTATTGCAGTAGAAAAATCAGTTGCTTCCTTTCATAAATGACAGATAGGTCGGCCAGCATGGCACAGAGCTGTGCCGGAAAAATTTATTGTAAGAGCAGATATATCGGGCGACTTCGTTGGGGTAAGAATTTTTTTATTCAGAATGATCTTTCAGGGCCATGACGGAGCACTGCTGTCGTCCAAAATTTACCAGGTTAAATTCACAGTGGATTTATTGAAAAGTCATAAGTGAGCGACAATACAATAGAGAGGTTTAGGAATTTTTCTGTAGTGAGTTAAGGCAAAGTGTGAATGAATTTTGAGCTTAGATTAAATCAGAAAGAATTTTGTGTGGGAGGTCAAATGAGAACGAATTTTGTGGGGAGGTTACACTAAATTAGAATCATTAACCAATAATATTTATTTTAAATTATTGTGGGGAGGTTACAATATGAATGAAAATAAATCAGAATACATTTCCCCTTTACCAAAATCAAATCACATTGAACTCATTCCACTAATTATCTCATCCTGGATCAGACGTAATCTCCAGTAGCCATTTCCCATGCCACATCTACTCATTAGCATAATCAATAACATTTTATTACCTGTATCTTTTGTTTATGCATTCGCAAGAAATTCCACCAAAACCCTTTATTCACATATGAAAAACACGTGCATACTGTTGCTGTACGTCAAACTCTTATCCATACTTGTCAACATACAAATCAATAATAAATTCCCCAAAATCTTCACTTACACATGATCTACAAGCACATATGCTTACGACACATTATCGTCCATGCGCATTCACGTACACATCATTAATAAATTCCTCGTAACTAATTTTCTTCTGGGTGAGCACAACAACCTCACTGAATTTAAAGGAAACACATCTCTCCACTGGGCTGTATTTAAAAATCACATTTTATTCAGCCCTACCTTCAGCATGACCCATGTTCATATGATTTGTAACAGAAGTGGATACATCATACTCCTCTCATCTTACAAAAATCGAATGCACAAATATACTGCTGAGTCAAAACAGTCTGACTACTGCTCACTGCGAGACTGAATGCCTCATGATGGTGATGCGGACACGTGACGCAGTAAGAGAAGTATGTAAGTGGAACACAGACGAATGAGGAGTCAATATAGCGAAGATACGGGCAGCAAATGCGGAAATTCACTGACATAAGCGGTTTTGACAAAGGACGTATCGTTGTAGCGATGCGGCTGGAAACGAGAATCTCTGAAACGGCGAAACTGGTCGCCTGTTGGCTTAATATTGTCGTGAGACCTATGAAAAGTGGTTGAAGGATGGTGAAATAATGAATAGGTCGTATGGTGTTGGAGGACCACGACCAGGATAGGCAGTGATCTGAGGCAGATCTGACGACAGAGTGCGATGTTGTTATAGGCACAGGTATTTCGGAGCATACCGTACAAAGGCCACTGTCGCACTACTGAAAATAGGCTTCCACATCACACGATCGATATGTGTTCCTGCGTTGAGGCAACGACATCGTCAGTTACGGTCACAGTGGGCACAGTACCACTGAATTTTCACCTGGAATCAATACAAAGATGTCCTCTGTTCGAATTAATTGCATTTCTTATTACACCAATCAATGCTTGAGTCCTTACACGCCGTCATTCAGGGGAATGGCTGCACGAACATGCACCACGTCACAGGTGCAAGCTGGCGAGGGCAGACTTATGCGTTGGGGTACACTGAGTTGGTCTTCCATGGGATCTGTAGTGGTAATCGAAGGCATCAAGACAGCAGTGAACTACGTGAACATTAAAGCAGACCACCTGCATCGCTTCATGCTGGAAGTTTCACCCTCGATGATATCTTCCAGCAGGAATGCCAGGATCGGGCTACAGTGATTTGAAGGGCATTATAGTGAACTGAAATTGATGCCTTCTCCAGCAAACACTTCTGATCTGTGCCCACTAGAACAAACATAAGGTGTCAGCTGCCTGCCTGTAAACCAACATCTGTTAATTTTCGGGAATTGCTTCACCTATGAGTAGACATCTAACACAACAAACTTCTGGAATCCTGTCAAGGACTTGTAGAATCCATGCCAAGCAGAAATTCTGTTGTGTTATGTTTTAAAAAAGGAACAACACGCTTTGAAACAGTTGGCCATTATGTTTTGGATCATTGGTGTACGCATGACATTTGATTTTTGTATGAATAGATGACGTTGATGTATCCCCATCTGTTATATATATATATATATATATATATATATATATATATATATATATATATATATATAAATTTGCAAATGGGCCACGCTCGAAAGTAGTAATGCTGAACAAAGTCCAATTTTAAAGTACAGCCTGGTAGAATGACTTCATTTACTCCCCCAAACTCCTCATTTACACATGGCTTACATGCCAACATGCTTGCTGCATATTAAATTATTCAGCGTTTTTTGTTTTCACACCCATTCAAGATGAAATTCTGATTCCTATTACTCTAGCTGCGCAAATCACGTCACACGACATACGAATGCAATCTTGACTACATCTAAGAATTTAATGACATAATGAGAACCCAAAAAATACTTATAATTATCCGCAACATACATAACAAATACAAAACTTCAGCACAAATGCGTTTGCATGTCTTTACTCCACACGAAAATGTGCCATCGTTTTACAACCCATTAACTCTCTTTTAAATCTCACCTTCTTTCTGTAGTCTCCATCATCAAACTCCAGAATAATGTTGGAACCAGAGTTCTCCAAGAAATTCATTCACAGGAAAATTTGAATGGTTGGACCAGGAGAAACAAAAGCAAGAACAAAGACAGCCATCCAAGGACCGCAACTGTTACTCTGCATGCATGTTTAAGCTTTTAGTCACTCAAGTACCACTATATCCAACAGATATATATATATATATATATATATATATATATATATATATATATAAATCATCATTTAGTTATAAACATTAATTTCACACACACACACACACACACACACACACACACACATATATATATATATATATATATATATATATATATATATATCGCCATATCTTGCGTTGTAATTTATTCCAACTGAAACTTAAAGCTAAAAACACATTTTGAAACACTGAACTACAGTTGCTTAAGGAGAGAGATTTATTGGATAATGGACTGGAATACTCATGCTGATTTTATACTGTACTTCAATGCAAAAAACTGCAGTTATGGCATACTTTGCATATAAATGTAGAAAATTGTTTATAATTGTTTACATTTCTGCATGATTGTAAAAGTAACATGTAGTCTGAATCTTCAGCATTCATATGACGTATCATAAGTGGATATTGCATGTTTGATTCATTTCTTCCAAATTTTTTAAATTGTAACAATTGAAAACATTATAACTTTTAATGCATAACATTTAGATACAATATTAAATTTGCAGTGAGCTTAATTTGGTATCTGGTATTATTGTAGCATGATGTATGTCTTAAGAACCAGCCACTTGTAATGCTGCAACTATAATGTCTAAATCTACCAAATATAAAGGCAAAATATTTCTATTTTAAAAATCAAATAAAAATTCACTTGTCATGTTCTATGACACAGTCTCCATTCTGTCTATACTGACTACATAAGTGCCAACCAAATATGGCTTAAACTCAAAGAGAAGTTGTTGATGACAACTAAGACTTGTACTCAAAGTAAATTAGTAAGAGATAGAATTCGTCCCCCATGGTACACAAAACAGGGCAGAGTGCTCTCCATAGACAATGTCAGAGTCGATATCTCGAAAATAAATAAAATTAATTATCATTGATTATGAGATTTAACACACTTTTCAAGTTTCAAATTAAATATTTGTATATCTAAATTGTCTGTATTACTTATTAAATGCACAAAAGTTGCATCACTGACAGTGTCATAACAAAAAGATAAAAAAAAAATAAATTAAACGTAAGATGCTCTCTCACTAGAACATGAAATGATGAGATTCTATTATAATTGGCTCTTGCGTTTTAATGCTAGGTTTCGGTTGGAGGATGTGTTGTTTTGCCTTTTTTTTGTGTTAATAATACAGATCATTCGGATACTTTTGAGCACATAGCCGAGATGAGGTTTAGTACTAGTCTCTGACTGGAGAAAAGGAGAGGCAGGTGGAACACTATGCAGTGTGTGTGTGTGTGTGTGTGTGTGTGTGTGTGTGTGTGTGTGTGTGTGTGTGTGTGTGTTTATGTATGTATCTTGGACCGTGGAGTAATTTTAATATTATGTCAGAGGTATATACTGTATGTACAAATCAACCATTGCATTTGACACCATTATATGCCAGATGTAAATGTATTTCGTAAATAATGAGTATCTTCGACTTTAATCTGCAGCTTACATAATTTTTACTGCACAGTTGGCACCAATCTGATTGATTGGAGATGGGAGGTGTATGTGGGAAATAGTGTAATTTGACTCCATTTAAATGTTATGCTCTGACGGGATGGGGAGGGGTGCGCATAATTGGCCTATTCCATGTAAGGAAGGGAGGGTTTTATAGTTTCCATTGACAAAATTGGACTATTTCCGCCACCTTGAGTTTTTTAAAGCCTGTGCTATGATTGGCTGGAAATAAGTAGTAGTGCACTGTGATTATTGGGAAATACAAGGAGAAGAACATGGCTTTTAATTTTACACTAATGCAATTGGGCTATTTTCTCCATCTAGGATGTTTCATTGGTTGATTCCTTTTTAAATGACATATGATAGGTTGGAGATAGGGGAGTGGAGGGTTTCCAAATTGTCCTCTTATGGAATTGGGCTGTATTAATACTGCGTTATGGTTGGCTGCGGACAAGTCGGGGCATGGCCTCCCTCTGACAAGGATGATGACATCATAAATTCTAGATCATCAGTGATACCGTGCCTCACGAGCCTGATAAGGATGATGACGTAATTTTTCATGGTAACAGTGAAACCGGAACAGCACATTGGTATTGAATATCGTCTCTGTTGTGCGACAAGATTCGTGATTTCCTCAGAAACCACACAGCTAGCAGTAACAGACGAGAAGTCATCTAGTGAAACCGAAGTGATATCTGGGCTTCTCCAGGGAAGCATTATAGGCTTTCTGCTTTTCTTAACTGATTTAGGAGACTGAACAGACCTATTAGATTTGTGATGTTGAGCGCGAAGGGTGCGGAAGTCTCTGTCAGCCGACGTGACTTCAGCAGGCTGAGCGGTGGGTACCACGGATTACCGAGGGTGATGCCACTGTCCTTATTTATAAACAATTTTTTTCTGACTTTGTCACATTTTATTATTTCTGACTGACAAAATCTTTGGTTGCGCAGCACTGCGTAGCTAAAACGGATGTATTTGGACTGACTTCGTCGTTTTTGGGACTCTGAGCTAAAGAAGGCTGTTGAAATACAAGTGGCCGATGGTCTGTTCAAAAATGTTCTGTGTGATAGGAGACAACACGTCTTCGTACAGGTCAGCGATCAGTTTTATGCACTTCTTCAGGAATTTTTCTGTCTTTGTCTCACTTTATTGTTTCTAATTACGCATTTCTGCAACCAGCAATCCGCAGATCTGTCGTTAAACAAACAGTGTATACATGGGATGCACATGCTTTACATATTACGAGAAAGATTTGTCGTAATAGAAAAAGAGGTAAACGTGCGTTACTTTGTTTCATCGATTGTAATGCATCCCTAAAAGAAAAGAAAATGAATGAAGTGAAATTTTTGGATGATGATTGTTCGAGAGCATTAACGACAGCAGGGGTATAACAAGTGTAACACGAAGCTGTAGGAATTTTAGGTGTATGCTTAAACTTCCTGCTGTGTTGAATTAAACATATTAGGTGAAATTTCATGTTCTAGTGAAGGTCATGTGCAGGAGTCCTCGTCGGAGAGCGGAAAAATTTGGTGACGTAGGACCGCAATTTGGTAAAACCGCATGACAGTTTGATTGTTGTTTGATTGTTTGTCTAGCTAACCGAGTACGCAGGATTCCTAGACACTACACCTATTTTTCCAAGAATTTCGATCATTGTAGACCATTTTATATTGACGAACACTTTTCCTAGTCTGAAACTTCCTGGCAGATTAAAACTGTGTGCCGGACCGAGACTCGCACTCGGGACCTTTGTCTTTCACGAGCAAGTGCTCTACCAACTGAGCTACCCAAGCACGACTCACGCCCCGTCCTCACAGCTTTACTTCTGCCAGTACCTCGTCTCCTACCTTCCAAGTCGTGGTTGGGTAGCTCAGTTGGTAGAGCACTTGCCCGCGAAAGGCAAAGGCCCTGAGTTCGAGTCTCGGTCCGGCACACAGTTTTAATCTGCCAGGAAGTTTCATATCAGCGCACACTCCGCTGTAGAGTGAAAATTTCATACTTTTCCTAGTCACCGAATGCTATGAGCAAGTCACAATTTTTCTTCAGTCTTGCTTCTATTATAAAGAGCACCGTGAGAACTCCCTCTCTAGTGCCTTTACTTTACTTGACGTCGAAATGATCGTCATCCAACTGGTCCTAAGCTTTCTTTTCGATTGTTTTGTATACTACTCTCATTAGCAGCTTGGCTACAATCAGCTGTTAGTATAATAGTTTTCGCAAATATCTACCGTTGCTATCTTCGGAATTATGTGAATGATATTTTTCCGAAAGTCTGATGCTATGTCGCCAGCCTCACAGATTCGACACACAAACGTGAATAGTCGTTTGTTTGCGACTTCCTCCAACGATTTTAGAAATTCCGGCGAAATGTTATCTATGTGTTCTGCATTATTTTATCGCAAATCTTCCAGAGCTCTTTTGTAATCCTGACTCTAATGATGAATCCCCTGTGTCAACACTATCGACTTCAATTTCTTCTTCTGACACGACATCAGGTATCACAAAAAAATGAAATACATGACCTCTTTCCCAGCATGTCATTTCGAGAGACTTAAGAAGGATCGAAAGAGAACTGATTACTCCAGATTAAATCGTACATCGATTATTTGAAAACAACTGATACTTGATTTTTTTTGCAAAGATTATAATATACTCTAGTATTTACGACTCGGAAAAATGACTATATCTTTGTTTTTAAATGACGATAAGTTACACCATGCAGCAGGCTGCGGCCACTCACAATGAGGTAACACGAGGCGAGGAAATATGGCTCTGAGCACTATGGGACTTGACTTCTGAGGACGTCAGTCCCCTAGAACTTAGAACTACTTAAACCTAACTAACCTAAGCACATAACACACATCCTTGCCCGAGGCAAGATTCGAACCTGCGACCGTAGCAGCAGCGCGGTTCCAAACTGAAGCGCCTAGAACCGCTCGGTCACAGCGGCCGGCACGAGGGGAAGAGTTCATAAGGCCACGCTCCACCTCTGTGGGCACGCCAGTCGCTCCGTACTACAGGCAAAAGAGCACGTCCATGACCGTGCTGGACTTTCGGTACAACTCCGGTCCACTGCTTACCTCCAAGAGCTACCGGAATGATTCTATGGCGACAGAGGAAGCTACGTTACTCGGACTTCGCTCACGGACTTTGGATTATTGGTGATTGTACTGTTGACTACTCTTAGCTACCTACTAGTTTTCGACTTGAATAGACTCAAGTTAGCGACCCTCTGTTTTCAGTCTTGTATGTTATTTATATTCTGAGCTACTGCTCTGAAGTACTGCTGAGGACCAAGACCGTGCAATGCTGTCACGTGCATTTTTATTTGTCGCCACTTTTGAGGCTTAAGTGTTTGTGTCACCGTTTATTTACTGCAAGAGCTCCTTAGTTGGTTTTGTGAGATTGGGTGTATGTAATTTCCATCTTCCTTTCTCCTAAATTGGTAGTGGCATTAAGGATCCAATTGTTCGCTTCTGAAGTCAAAGGCGATAAAAAGATGAATACAATTGGATAACAATATTGGCTGGTGGTCCCCATTGGATAATTACTGCCGCCCAATTGGAAAGGTTTGCTATGTTCTAGAGATGTTAAGAATGCGTTAAGCTATTCTGTTGAATGAAAGTGACTGGCGAGTGGATGAGGAATTGTATTTATGCCATTGACGAGAAAGAGAGAGAAAGGAGTATCGAACAGCTGGTACCGGCACTCTGCTTACTACTCTTGTATAGCACAAAGGGGGGCGCCGCGTTTAGAGAATCAACAAATCTGACAGGCGGATAACCATTAACCGAGTTGCATGACTTCACTGTATCAGACATTGTTTGTTTATTTACTAGCTGATTACTTTTAATCTATTACATAGATAATAAAACATGCCGAAAGTTGCACGTCAAGATTTTGAGTATACCACATAACATGTTTGGGGCGGAGAGTCCCCCTTTGGCCCTGTGGACGTATAGGAAATTTGTGGTAAGGACTAGGGGACTAAACTGCAGAGGTCATCGGTCCCCAGGCTTACACACTACTTAATCTAACTTAACCTAACTTACGCCAAGGACAACACACACACCCATGCTCGAGGGAGGACTGGAACGTCCGACGGAGGGAGTCGAGCGAGCCGCGACAGGACGCGGCAGACTTATTAAGGATGTTTCAAAGTCTTTGCATCAAACATGTAGGGGTCATAGATCAAATCATGAGACAAAATATTCAATGACATTTCCCATTGATGCTAGGTATCTTATTATTGGTTACGCCCCTGAGAGGCGGCAGGGTGGTAATCATTCTTCGGTGTATGTATGCCTACAGTGCAGCAGTCATCTGCTCAACATGAATGGCGTAAGTCGACCAAAATTAATGTTTCTGATTAACTTCTAAAAGTTTCTGCCGCCACTCGTTCTTAAGGTTTTCACTTTATGAAGTTACTGCGCTAGGTGGTGTGCAGAAGTAGCACACCTCTGCTAGTTCAGAGAAATGTGATCGTCCCAGAGCCAACGAATTTCTATAAACAGACACCTAGCTTCACCCGGAAGTGTAGGCGAACATTTTGTCGCTAGCAAAAGTTGTTAAGCACGACTTGATCTACCATCCGTAGATGTCTGATGCAGAGACTTTATAACACGCTTTATATGCTCATTCGGAATATGGAAGCCCTAGCTGCTGGTTACACTATGCAGCATTGGTAGATCACAGATTTTGTAACTTATAATTCCGGACTACGCTACTGTACAAATCTACACTACACAGCGCTACACTTCATAATACTACGCTACACTACTACATATATTTGGTTTCAGAACCAAGCTGTATATCTCATTTGTCTGGATGGTTAGCCCCCAGGGCGTTGAGATGCGACTCAGGATTCACTGAGGCTGTGCTACTGTGCCTCCTAAGGTGGAGAGGTTGAGAGACGATTATCAGCATCTCAGGAAATCCTTCCTGGTCCTATCCGAAACTCATCTCCTCACTCCTACCAGAAACTTGTTGTAGGTGGATTTTCTGCCTTGGGGTATCTCGTTATCGTAATGTATGGCCTCATTTTGGTTGTCTCAAAGACATGTAGGGCTGCATTTCGTAATCTGATACTTTAGATGTCATCGAGTTCATCTCCAGCCACAGTTCGTTATTCCGTATTATACGAGGAAAGTAAGGTCCGATCGGTTGCGAAATGGGAAGCACTGTGAAACTCATAAATGTGTTTTATTTGCAACACTTAGCCAAACTTCCAGCTACTTCTCTACATGGTCGCCTTTCCGACTTAAGCATTTGTCGTAGCGTTGTACAACTTTCCAATACTCCTTCCCACCAGTTCCTGGTCTACAGCTAGTTCTATGTGCCAAAATGTTGTCCTATTAGCCAGCGGTTCATGTGAGCAGAGATGAGACACAGGTGGAGCCAGTTACGGGCTGTACTGTGGGTCATCAAACACTTACCATTCAAAACGCTGTAGGAGTATCTTCATTGCACCTGCAGAGTGCGGCTGAGAAATGTCACGAAGAAGAAAATGTATGAGAGTGATGTTATCTGGGCTGTATGACATCTGGCGTAGTTTCTCACGAAACCCTAGTACTCGGCGGGAGACACTATTTATCTAGGCATCGTTAGGTGTTCACTGTGCGCTCAGAAACGGAGAGAGTGACATAATGCAATCGAAGAGCATACTAGAGACGGTGGCCAACGCATCTGTGCAAAGCTTCATCGGATTTTCACTGTGGTTTCCATTTCGCACTCCATCCGACCTTTTCTTTCGAACAGACCTCGTTTAGTAGACTGTTTGTTACCAAACGCGTCCGTATCCTGGTCTGAAGCAACTTGTCTAATGAGACATTCCCAGACGATGTACTGTCCTTAGCTTTCTGGCTTTATGAGCACAAACACTCGACCCGTAGCCCGCAATAACGAGTAAAATTGCGTTGTGGTACGTTCTTAAGGTGCTGTACCTTCACACAACCATCACCAACATACTCGGTTGACAACTGTTTTCAACTCGAAGTCTGACTTACTTTTCAACTGTTGTCAACATTTATTTGAAATCGCGAGTTTAAAAAATTAGTTGAGGGAAGTTTTGTCTGGAGCTCGTAGTTTACGGCCAATGAGCAAAAATACGGCAGAGTTTGGTGCCTGGCGCATGCGCTTTGCCATGTCGTCTGCTTTGTTTCTATCTTGTGTTTTTACAATGTCGCCTCCTGAGTGATCCACAGAAGTAATTATCCAGTTTTTATTAGAAACTAAAGTAAGAAAACATCTGTGGGATCCATCTGATTCAGGAACTTTACGAACAAATGATTTCCATTTAACTATTTTTTTACATATAGTTTTAGTCAGTGATATATACTATGTTCATTTTGGATCTTAAAATATGTTTTAGCTGTTTCCTTTCAGTGGGAAATGCTGGCAAGATAGAATGTATCTGAGTGTAGGTGCATTTATTTAAAGCGTTTCCTGCAACTTATATTTTTTACTTAAAGGTGGAAGTACGAGCCAGCTATTATGGTAATCGGATATCTTAATAATAACTTTCAGTTCCTTGTCTGCAGATACTGGGATATGTGCCGATTAGTGCTTGTGTTGATGTATTAAGAATAGAAACGAAATAGAATAACAGTACTTAGATTTTACAAAAATCCATGAGTACATTCACCGTAATCAGAACTCTAGGCACAGTTTCAGTAACCCGCTGGTGCTAATCAATGAGAATAAATGAAATTTTTAGAACTGTCACTTGTTACCAAAAATCTAAGAGTTACAAGAAGTTGTTCTGCTGGTCATATTGCAGCTCAAAAATTTGTGTCTTTCCCTTGAATATATGGTGCTACTAACCTCAAGAATTCTTCCAATTGCCTACAAGTCATTCAGACAAAACTCTAGAAAACCTTACTTGTCTTCAGTATAGAGCTCTTCCAACACCGGAGTATAAGGTCCACGCGTTTCTCTTCGTAACAAAAACACTATGCTCCACATGCGTTTCTTTGTGTCGATTTTCACGGCAAACGATGCCATGAATTATAGCACGAAGTGCTAATGCATCTTCATAGTCGTACCCCATTTTAGTTTCTGTAAAAAAAGAAAGAAAGGAAAGCTAGTCTCTGAATGTCTATGTTTACAAGAGTTTGAAACTGTTGTCAACGTTTTGTAGTAGTTGACAACAGTTGTAAGTTTGCCGAACTCACAAGAGTTGCAAGTTTGCCAAACTTACAACAGTTGTGATCTTGATCAGTTGTTGCTATTGTATTTAGGATTTTAATGCCTCTTTGGCAGATGACTTCTGCAAGTCAATGACAGTTTTGCTTTTCGTGGATGTTAATCACGGGTGGGTCATTTATTCTGACTGCGGTATTTCTCGTTCTTGATAATGTTCCTTTTAGTTATATTTAAACTGTTTTGTGTGCTGCTGTCGTTAGTTTGTTTTCTATGCAGCAGTTACTTAGTCTTTCAAGAACTACCCTATTATTTCCCTCTAATTTAACCGTTCTGTTGGCAGATACTATAAATAGCAGATCGTCTGCCTAGGCGATGCAGCATCTAGTGTTTGTTATACTCTGAATGGCTCTATGCCAACGTCGCACAACTCTAGACCAGAAACAGAGCCCTGTGGACAGCCTTTGGTGATGTCTTTCATCATTTTCTTTGCAGGACATTCACAATGAGCCTACTAAACTACACAGCACTACACCACTTTAGTACACTACTGTACTTGACGTCAGAAGTAAAACTTTTTTTTTTCCTTCATTTGGTTTGGATCGTATGCTCCAGTCGCGCCGAGGTACAACTTTGCATTCGCAGGGGCTGTGCTGCCACGCCGCCTGTGGTGTGGAGATTGGGAAATGCGTGAGACATGGAGGAGAATTCAGAAACTTAAACCACTCAGTCAGGTGAATGAAAACTGCACACCACGAACTCTGCACCCCTGTACGATCGAGCAACACCGACAGAAATTTCTTCCACCACCAGGATTCGAACCGCGTTCTGTCGGTAGGATGGCGTTAGCGACACTGCAGCTAGCTATTGCCGCTGCGCACAGCTGACGTCCGCTGCGGCAAGCTTTAGGACGGCAGCAGTGTTGTCGGCGCGACCCAGCGCCGCCCCACCAGAGAGCAGCCAGCGCTCCACCAGACGGCGGCTGTGTTTTAATAAGAGCGGCCGCTCGCCCGCCACGCGGCCCACATATGTGGCGATAAGTGTGGATCGCTGTCACTCCATTAGCCGGCCGCTGTCACAGCGGCGAGGGGCGAGGCGGGGAGCGCAAACACACGGCCCCTCCCCTCCCCCTGCCCCTGGCAGACGCGTGCACGCGAGATGGGGCGCTACCGATCACACCGCACTCCCTGCCTAAAGACGGCGCGAGTTGTGCGGAAAACACTAGTCTGTTGATCTCCAGACAAACGTGTTGGCAACAGCATTGCAGAATCACATTATAAACGGATGGATCGCGGTAGTCACCAAGGATTTGCGCGACCAGCCGAAGACGAGCAGTTAGCCGACCTCCGTCCCTTCCCGTTAAAGTAGCTGCCACGTGATTTGAAGGTCGCTAGTTCGGTCCCGTCTGCAGCAGTTAGTGTGGTCTGTGCTTGTACCGATACTGCACGATCCAGCCACATTAAAGCGACCGCCGCGCCGTCTACGTTCGACATCAACGTGGAATAACCACTCACAGATGGCAGGCGGCTGCTAGCGGTGGACTGTACATAATGCGTGTCGGTGGGAAGCGGAAGAAAATTGCAGTCGTCATAATGCAGAAACAAAGAGATTTATCTGACGTGCAGAAGGCCATGATCAATGGCTTTCGAGCCAAGGATGGAAACATTCCCGAAATGGCGAAGTGGGTAACTTTTCTCGTGCTGCTGTGGTTAAATTATATAGCACTATCTAAAACCAGCGCCGAGGCATCTGCGGTAGACAACGGGCCATAGATGACAGGGATGACAGGAATGACGGTAATGGAAATGTGTACTAGAGAACAGACGTTTCAGCTGTTGAGCAAATGACCACTCAGATGAACCATGGGACTACCAACAGGATCTCCACAACGACGGCTCAGCGACCGTAGCTGTGCTGAGCTAATAAAGAGCATCAAAACGGATTGAGAGATAAGTGAACACAGGGTTGTCGTAGCGAGACTGAATACCGTAAATACCAAATTCTCCAAAAATAAACGAAAAATATATCAAATGAAAAAAGAAAATGAAAACTCCTTTGAGGCCTTCCTGAGAGACAAGCTCCACTCCTTCCAAATTATCAATGTAGATGTAGACCAGATGTGGCGTGCATTCAAAGGAGAAGTATCGACAGCAACTCAGACATTTACACCAAATAAATTAGCAAACGACGGAGCTCATCCCCTTGGTACACAAAACTGGTCAGAACACTGCTGCAGACACAACGAAAAAAGCATGCTAAATTTGACCGAACGCAAAATCCCTAAGATGGGCGATCTTTTACACTAGCTCGAAAATTAGCGCAGGTTTCAGTGCGAGATGTTACACTAGCTTCTACAATGAGACTTCGTCTCGAAAACTGTCAGAAAATCCAAAGAAATTCTGGTCGTATGTAAAGTACGCTAGGGGAAGACACAACCATCGACTCTCTGCGCGATAGCAATGGTAGTACTATAGATGACACTGTTGCGAAAGCAGAGTTACTAAACACAGCCTTTCGAAATTTTTTTACCAAAGAAGACGAAAGAAATATTCCAGAATTCGAATAAAGAGCAACTGTCAACATGAGTAAGTTAGAAGAAGATATCTTCGGAGTAGTGAAGCAACTTAAATCACATAATGAAAGCAAGTCTTCCCGTTCAGACTGTATACGACTTGCGTTCCTTTTAGAGCATGCTGATGCAATAGCTCCACGCTTAACAGTCATATACAACTGCTCGCTCCACGATAGATCCGTATCCAAAAAATGGAAAGTTGCACAGGTCACACCAATATTCAAGAAAGGCAATAGGAGTAATTCACTAAATTACAGGTCTATTTGATAACGTCGACATGCAGCAGGGTTATTGAACTTTATTGTGTTCGAACATCGTGAATTAACTCCAAGAGAACTGTCTATTGACACAGAGTCGCCACGGATTTAAAAAAAAAACATCGTTCTTGTGAATCACAGCTAGGTCTTTACTCACGCGAAATGTTGAGTGCTATCGGCAAAGGATTTCAAATTGTTTCCGTATTTCTAGATTTCCAGAAGACTTTAGACACCGTACTTCACAAGCGGCTTGTAAACCAATTGCGTACTTACGGAATACCGTCTCAGTTATACGACTGGATTCGTGATTTCCTGTCAGAGAGGTCACAGTTCGTGGTAACTGACGGAAAGTCATCGAGAAAGACAGAAATGATTTCTGGCGTTCCCAGGGGCAGCGTTATAGGCTCTGCTGTTTCTTATCTATATAAATGATTTGGGAGACAATCTGAGCAACCGTCTTAGGTTGTTTGCAGATTAAGCTGTCGGTTATCATCTAGTGAAGTCATTACAAAGTCAAAAGCAATGGTAAAACGATTCAGAGAAGATATCAGTATGGTGCGAAAAATGACAATCACCCTTAAATAATGAAAAGTGTGAGGTCATTCATATGAGTGCCAAAAGGAGTCCGTTAAACTTCGGTTACACGATAAATCGGTCAAATCTAAAGGACGTAAATTTAACTAAATATCTAGGAATTACAATTACGAAAAACGTAAATTGGAAAGAAAACGTAGAAAATGTTGTGGGGAAGGCCAACCAAAGACTTCGATTAATTGGCAGAACACTTAGAAGATGTAACAGATCTACTAAAGAGACTGCCAACATAACTCTTGTCCGTACTCTTTTGGAGTACTGCTGCACAGTCTGGGATCCTTACCAGATAGGATTAACAGAGTTCATCGAGAAAATTCAACGAAGAACAGCACGTTTTGTACTATCGCGAAATAGAGGAGAGAGTGTCACTGAAATGATACATGGTTTGGGGTGGACATCACTAAAACAAAGGCATTTTTCGTTGCGGCAGGGTCTTCTCACGAAATTTTAATCACCAACACTCTCCACCCAATGCGAAAATATTTTCTTGACGCCGATCTACATAGGGAGGGACGATCATCATAATAAAATAGGAAAATCAGAACTCGCACGAAAAACCATTGCTGTTCGTTTCTTCCGCGCGCTGTTCGAGAGTGGAATAATAGGGATCATTGTGAAGGTGGTTTGATGAGCTCTTGCAGACACTTAAGTGTGATTTGCATAGTATCCATGTAGTTGTAGATGTATGGGCCTCTGCAGCAGGCGCCCGGTTCATGCACCCATGCTGACTACTGTTCAACGTCGACGAAGGCTGGAATTAGTGCAATACCGCAACTGGATGTCCGTTGAGTGGATTTTTCAAACGGATCACCTTTTATGCAACATCGGACAGATTACCGTCAGCGTGTACGGTGTGCAACCTTTGAAAGCAAAGGATCCAGGCAGGAGGAGGGAGCGTTATCTACATCTACGTAATTACTCTGCTATTCACAATAAAGTGCCTGGCACAGGGTTCAGAGAACCACCTTGAAGTTGTCTCTCTACCGTTCCACTCTAGAACGACGCGCAGGAAAAACGAGCACTTAAATTTTTCTGTCAGAGCTCTGCTTTCTCTTATTTTATGGTGATGATCATTTCTCCCTATGTAGATGAGTGCCAACAGAATGGTTTCGCAATCGGGGAAGAAAACTAGTGATTGAAATTTCATGAGAAGGTCCCGTCGCAACCGAAAACACCTTTGTTGTAATGATTACCACTCTAATTCACGTAACATGTATGTGGCACTATCTCTTCTATTTCGCGATAATAGAAAACGAGCCGCCCTTCTTTGTACTTTTTCGATGTCATCCGTCAGTCCCAACTGATGCGTATCCCACACCGCACAGCGATACTCCTGAATAGGATGGATAAGCATGGTGTAAGCAGTATCTTTAGTAGACCTGTTGCACCTTCTAAGTGTTCTGCCAATGAGTCGCAGTCTTTGGTTTGCTCTACCCACAACATTATCTATGTGATCGTTCCAATTTAGGTTATTTGTAACTGTAATCCCTAAGTATTTAGTTGAATTTACAGCCTTCTGATTTGTGTGACTTACAGCGTAATCGAAATTTAGTGGTTTTCTTTTAGTACTCATGTGAATAGCCTCCACTTTTCTTTAATCAGGGTCAATTGCCACTTTTCGAACCATACAGATCTTTTATCTAAATCATTTTGCAATTAGTTTTGGTCATCTGATGACATTACAAGACGCTAAATTACAGCATCGTCTGCAAACAATCTAAGACGGCTACTAAGATTGTCTCCTATATCTTTAATATAGATCAGGAGCAATAGAGGGTCTGTAACACTTCCTTGGAGAACGCCGGATATTACTTTTGTTTTACTCGAAGACATTCCTTCTATTACTACGAACTGTGACCTTTCAGACAGGAAATCATGAATCCAGTCGCACAACTGAGGCGATATTCCACAGGTACGCAGTTTGGTTAGTAGACGTTTGTTAGGAACGGTGTATAAAGCCTTCTGGAAATATAAAAAGTATGGAATCAATTTGATATCCCCTGTCGATAGCACTCATTACTTCATGGTGGTCTGGGGAATGTTGCAATGAGACTCCCTGGGTGATCTACTCACTCTGAAGGGCAGAGTAGATCAACACGAGTATGCTTTTATGCTTGGGGACCATGTCCACCCGCCGGCCGCTGTGGTCGAGCGGTTCTAGGCGCTTTAGTCCGGAACCACGCTGCTGCTACGGTCGCAGGTTCGAATCCTGCCTCGGTCGTGGATGTGCGTGATGTCCTTAGGTTAGTTAGGTTTAAGTAGTTCTAAGTCTAGGTGACTGATGACCTCAGATATTAAGTTCCATACTGCTTAGAGCCATTTGAATCATTTGAACCACGTCCACCCCTACTCGCAATTTGTTTCCCGTCGTCATGGTGATCAGCAGGCGATTGCAACCTGTCACAAAGCTACCAGTGTACGTGCGTAGTTCGTAGAGGACCTGGGCTCTAAACTCTCCAGATTTAAACCCAATCGAGGACCCGTGGGACAAACTCGATCGGGCTGTTCGTGTCATGGACCCTCAGCCGATAAACCTAGCGTAGCTGGCCACTGGACTGGAGTCGGCATGGCTCCACATGCATGTTGGTAACATCCAGAACCTCACTGACTCTCCCTGCATTCTTTGCGCTGCAAAAGGTGATAGTTCAGACTTGCAAAGGTGCTTACATTAATATGTCTGGATAGTGAATATGTTTGATTGTGTCACGAGTAGAACTGAGGCAAGAATACGTTTCTTTATCTTACGCGTGACGATTTCAAAAACATGCAGCGTATCTTTGCATTTCCCATGCAATTCATATTCTGTTCAACTGAGATGAGACCTCACGTGTGTGTAAAAGCAGAGCGCACGCACTGTGATACATGGCTCTTGCTTCAGTGAATTGACTGGCGTTGCTAACATCTTCAGGAAGGTAATTCTCGTCTTTTAATCGTTGATACAGCATACGCGACTATTTGGAAGCCCTGAATGAAATTATACTGGATTCTTACGAAAAAGTTTCCCACATCTTACAGAAAATACTACATGTTCTTACATACGACACAACTGCTGAAAGCAAGGTTGTCACGTCATGACGACAAACGATTCGTTTGTGGGAACGGGATCAGGACCCTACAATTCTAACATTATTCATTGAGTGATTGAATTTGAAGTTGGTTAATTTATTTGTAAATAGTGGTTGCGTGTGATAGTGTATGTGGATTAGTTGGATAAACCGCATGTCACAGTAGTGTGTATGAGTATACGTGAATGACCGCACACCATGTGTTTGTGTGTAAGTTATGTACACGTCTATGCACTGTGTGTATCTGTGTAAAAACTGTAAATATTTATGCGTTTGTGTGTGTGTGTGTGTGTGTGTGTGTGTGTGTGTGTGTGTGTGTGTGTGTGGTTTATCTTCATCTGCTTCTGATAGTCCCCATTTGCCATATACTGTATGTTGAAAAACGATTGACCGCATATAGAATGATCAAACATATCAGAAAGAAAATGATTGAAACGTAAATATTGCATAAAAGAGTAACAAGTGTATACAGAATGAAAAAATAATTACAAAACAAATTCAATAGGAAACGAGGTATTAAAGCTCTTCTTCTCTGTACTAGGTAGAGTGTAAACAAATGTACCTGACTCTACTGGTCTCTTATTCTTGTCCCAACGTTGAGTTCACCATGGGAGTAGAGAATGACGGTCAGTTTCCGTTCCTAGTTGTCCTAGTAAGGAGGAAGGCAGATGGCACATCCGGTCACAGCGTGTATAGGAAACCAACACACATCAACTTATATCTACAAGCTGACAGCTATCACCACCCAACACAGAAGAACGGGGAGCGCTCATAATACTTGTACACTGATTTCACCAACTGCGACATGGTTGCGTATACAAACAGTGATCGAATACTGTCATATGTTTTTTATTCCAGTCCTTGATCATAATATGAATTCTTTAGGCGATGACCGGTTTCAAAAATGGTTCAAATGGCTCTGAGCACTATGGGACTCAACTGCTGAGGTCATAAGTCCCCTAGAACTTAGAACTAGTTAAACCGAACTAACCTAAGGACATCACAAACATCCATGCCCGAGGCAGGATTCGACCGGTTTCAGTCCGTAATGACCATCTTCAGATCTTTTTTACACAATGTCCTAAAGTGTTAAGGCCATAATGGCATCGTCAAAATATATAAATACAATCAGCATAGCATCGTCATATGGATCTAAAATAAGGTGTAGAATAGGCCGCATCGTCCACACAGTCATTATTGCAACTGAAAGAAAGAATTCATATTGTGATCAAAGATTGGAATAAAAAACATTTGACTTGTACACTGAGCCAAGACACTTTCCGACCCAGACAGCTGTATAACAGTTGGAACATACACAATGAGTGTTCACAGACAACGGATATTCAACCATGTACATACTCAAAGCGTTACATCACACCTGAGGAGCTGACGCAATGAAAGAGAAACAAGAAGAAAAGGCCAGGAACGTAGCCTTTCTACTCTATGTAGGTCCTATCTCTGCTAAGACCAGCAGACTGCTAAAGAAACACAAAATCAAAAGCATGCTCTGCCTGCGCAGTAAGATCAGGGCGCACCTTGCAACGGTCAAGGATGATCTGGGGTTAACAAAACTTTGTGTTTACAGTACACCTTGTGAATCTGGTATACTTTACATCGATCGGAGCACCAGAACAGTAGACATAAGAGGTAAGGAACACCAAAATATATCAGGCTACGACAGGTCACTAAATCAGCAATAGCGAAAAGTTGCCTTAAACTTGAACGTATCATGCGTTATGACACTCTGGATTCCCCCCCCCCCCCCAGATTCAGGGATAGCGTCCAGTGAACAGTGAATCTTCTACTGAAATCAACATGGCGGAGAGAACCTGATCAACGGGAGGCAGGATGCCAGCTCAGAATACTGCTTTGGAACTACTATAGAAACGCCAGAACAAAGTTTCCTTCTCCAGCAATAACGGCCGGAGCGTAACTCACAGGATGAGACCTTATGTGTAGCACCATGTATAGCCAGAAGAGGCTGCTGCAGTGTGCATGAACATAATATGCAACTCCTGCAGCAGCCTGATTCTACAGGAAGTGCACTTTGCATGCGCATGCCGAACTGAGAAAGCCAGGAGGATGACAAGGCCATGAAAGAAATCCGCAGCTGCTGCAAACAGCACAACAAACGTTCACAGCATCTCGATAGTGCTAGGAATACTTCTGGAAGATGCCATGGGATGGCTGCCACCCTGGAAAACAGCCGCAGTGGTCCCGCGGACGGAAGAGGGAACATCTGGAGATGGATACCACCACTAGAAAGAGCCGCAGCAGGCGTGGACAGCATAGTGAACACTAGTCACCACCCAGGCATAAACAGGGGACCAGATCAGAAAAGTGACCAGTCTCAGGAAACACCTGATGAAGAAGTCAAGCTATGACGTGAAATGTCGTTTTGGGAAGACGTGTACCACTGACAGTGCACCCGATTCTATGACATAACAGTGTATCACTGGGAAAGTCTTAGAAATTATTTTCAATTCACGTTTAAGGCTTGGATGTAGATGATAGCAAGCCAAAAGAAGATGACGAGAAGCAAACTGTCAAGGTATAAGTAAAGCACAAAGTAGTTGAAATCCTCTGCTCCTTAGAATTAACCAGTCAGCACCCCAAACACGTAGATTTGTTGCTATTCTCCGAGGGCAAGAAGCATCACTACATCCAGATCAAAAACATGTCCACCCTTCTATCTTTCCAACTGTCAAAACTTAACAGTGCAAAATATTTTTCTGTAGATGTCTCAACTCTTTTACCAAATGTGAGTGACTTTAACGGCAGCTCACTGACCGCTCGAGACAGTAACCGGTGCATGCAGAAATGGCTACCAAGGATAAAAAGCTCTTAAAGGATTGATGTCCTTTCGTCGTATACGATTACTTTGAGTGCCTCCTAGCTCCTGTGGCATTCTGAATGCGACCCCAATGCCTCTCACGCCACATTCACAGAGCATCACAGTGTATTAACTTGTATGCCCATATGACAATATATGTCGGGGATAATCTTGCTACATGGTTGCTATCTGAGCTCTAAAACCTTGCATGGGAAATTGATTGCATTTAACCCAAATATTCCCATGATCAACTTGGAGGAAAATAATGCCTTATACGAGCAGTCAGATTTGTGGACTGATGTTTGATAGAATAGCGGAAACTCCACTTAGAGACCACTGTGTTCTAACTGAGAAGCTGTGTGGCGCAGCTCACAGCTTGAAGTACTCTCTGCTATGGTACGTACCTGTTTTCTTCTATAATTTCATCGGGTATGGTGATCACTTGAGTGACTTCGGCTAGAAAGATGATAAGGTCATTGTCGTACCTGACGCTGTTGAAAAGTAAATTTCATTTTCCAAGCGAATCAGCCAAAAAATAACGCTTCGCTTTCTGGATTCACTACATTTCTTGCAAGCACCTCTTCAGAACCTTGCTGAGATAATGATTCAGGTGGATATGCACTCACCAGAACTGTATATCCCGATGATGCAATGGTTTAGTCTTTGATGATGAGGGATTGGCTTTCCTTACGAATACCTGGATTCGGAGGAGAGATTACATGAAGCCACGTTGCCGCACACAGCCGTATTCTCCAGCAAAATAACAGGCACTGCCATAATGGGTGTAGAGTATAAGCACACAGTGTGTGTTCGACAGGAGTTTGCATTCTTGACTTTGAAGGAACATGCTAGATTGTACAGGAATATAGATGTTCGATTGATCGCAAACGTTTCTGAGAAATCCCAGAGTGTATGCCTAGGCACACACTCTCTGGATTCTGCCTTCCATTACGCTGTGCCGGGGCTATTGTGGGACACAAAGTTACGAACAGTATGTTTCAGCATTGAGCTATTTCCTGATGTTGACAGGCTGCTCTTCCTCGCAGGCACTTTGACATGACGAACAACCCACGAATGAGGGAGGAGGAGTACAGGCCATCTGATGATTTAAACTACATCCTTTACTTGGATGTGAACAACCTCAAGGGGCACGCCGTGAATAATCTCTGCTGTTTGGAGGGTTCCAATTGCTGTCAAAAGAGGAAATCGTCAGAATGAAAGAGGAGATTCAAAATGTGGCTGCTGGTTCTCTTGAGGATTATGTCGTGCTGGTAGAATGAACATGTCCCACCTATCTATATGACATACAGAGCCACTTCGACTGGAGCACCTATTTTCGCGAAACGGTTCTGCCCCTAGCTGATGACAACTCTGGCGAATAAGGAGGGACATATTCTGCACTGGAGAAACATCATGTAATTCTCAATTTGAGGTTGTAACTTATTAGAATCTCCTGCGGCATCTCCTTCAAGCAACATCTCTGATTGAAGGAGTACATTGATGTAAACATCGAACAGAGGGCTCTCTCGACGTGTGACTATGAAATAGATTTTTATAAACTATTTAATTGTTCAATTTTCAGGATAACAATGGGGTGCCACTAAATTCATTAGTTTGCCTTTGGGTGGCCATTTTGGGGTAAGCGATCACATCACCAGCGCAGTCTTTAAGTGGGCCACCGTGTTAATTAAAGGACTAGTCGCTGTGGAGATGGCTAAGGTTTCAGTGCAGTTCTCGAAGCATGTCTATATCAGTATTTGTATTGTGGACCTCTCCAAACTCCACACATGCCGATTCCAGAACGAGTTTGTGAAGCCAAACTTCGCTGATTCCAAATTAATTTATATGAATATAGACAGTTTCATCTACTGTGTGAAAGTCAGCAATCCATATGAAGTAATTAGGTACAATCCCAAAGTATTCGACATATATGTATAAGGGGTAAATAATTATTATCGAATAACACCTTAAAACAAGGAAGTTATCGACCTGATGACAGGCGAATAGTTTGCAGATCGTGGACTTTGCGTGGCTCAGATCGAAAATGTATGCAGACCACATACTCGTAGACGCCGGTGCTACCCAAAACTGCACTAAACGTATTTTGCAGCCTCAAAGGTGGCTCTTCGAGAGTGATAGCTCCGCTCCACGTACCGTGCGCCACCTAGTCTTCCGATCATGAAGGCGTGAAGTTCATACTCCGCTGCAGCTGAAACTAGGGCTGCCATGTCGTGACGACCAATGGTTCATCGGTGGGGATGGGATCGAAACCCTGTCGTGCTAACACTGTTCATTGAGTTATTGAGTGTGCGGCTGGTCAGTTTATTCAAAAGTGGTGGTTATATGTGTGCGAATCTAAGTGAATTGTTTGTTGTTTTTTATCTCAGCTCGTACTCTCACTAGATAACTACTACTGCATACTCCATTAAATACTGACTGCTCTCGACACAAGTGAAATGACAATGTTCGAAGTCATGTTGAAATGACAGCGATCTTCTTAAACAGTACATCAAAAACTAAAATTTATTTATTCTTGTAACCAATTTCAGTCAAACAAGACTATCTTCAGATCATCAAATGTTTGATGATGTGTTGAACCAGTACATGGAGTTGATGCAGTGCCAATAGTTACCAGTTAGTTAACAACAGGTCAGCTGCCGTGCGGTTGTTGACTGGCACCTGTTGGTACATGTAGCAGCTCCATGAATGGGCTCCACATCACCAAGGAGTTAGTGGTCTGAAGATAGTCATCTTCGACTGACATCCTTGCCAAAATAAATAAATATTAGCTACAATGTAGACTGATTGGTTTCGTACACAAGTAAAATTGCTTACATATTAACATGTATTTGTTCGCGACATTTGTCTACGGGAAGTTTTCCTAGATTTTATCAGATAAGAATGCTGTAAGGATATTAGACACATTTTCTTATAACAGCCTGTAGAATGGACGAATGATGTGAATCCGGTCACTGGTACAACATAAATTAGTACACTAAGAAACGTATATGTCATTGCTGAAACTTTCATTAGACTTTATATGAACAGTTAGAAATTTAGAATTGAAACCAGAGCAGGCAAGGATATTACATATCTAGTGCTACAGAAAGTGGGTGTCTGTTGTTGGTGTTATTAAGTTTATTGACGAGAAGAGGAGAAAAGGGGAGAGTGTCGACAGAAAAGGTAAAGGAGTGTTTTTGCAAGGTGTTGTACTGTTGTAAGGTGACTGTATGTCAAATATATCACGGTGGTGAGTGTAATTTCCAGAAATGAAGAAGAGTCTTCTACTAACTATCTCCATGAAGACGCTGTAAGGGTCACAGTTTCTTCAGTGCAATGGTGAGTGCAAGCAAATATCAATGTTGACAGTTATTACCTGCAAGAGGTATACAAGGTGGTCAAAAATGTCCGAAACGCTTGTAAGGGTGTTGCAGGGCAGGTTGTAATGAGACATAAATGTTAAAATCGATACTTTGTGCCGTTGCTGAGTTATTTAGCATTGAAGTTAACCACTCAGATCGTCGCACACTCATTTCATATTTCAGCAAACCAAACAAAGCACTCGTTGGGCGACACCGCCCCTGGCAAGCCGCTTGAATGTGAGTGAGCGACGCCCTTATTGGATAATTTCTATGGTAGGTAATTCGGAAACGGCGCAACGTATCGAATTTCTTTCTTAACATTAATGTCTCAGTACAGCCTGCC
Source organism: Schistocerca cancellata (assembly GCF_023864275.1). Lineage (NCBI taxonomy): Eukaryota > Metazoa > Arthropoda > Insecta > Orthoptera > Acrididae > Schistocerca > Schistocerca cancellata. Next base: position 827,610,512 of record NC_064626.1, read on the forward strand.
CAGCAACATCAGTACAAGCGTTTCAGTCATTTTCTGACCACCCTGTATATGACGAATAACAAAAACTTTCACATTAAAGATAGCGAAAACACAAACAAATAAATTATTGAGTTTGTGAGATAATATGGGATCATACAAACAGGCAAGAATTAACGAAACAAAGACATAATTTGGTTGCGTAAATGGTTTTTTATTATCTAAGTGTGAGAGGCAAATTGTTAATCTGGATAAGACATTGCACGGTTCGTAAATACTGGAAAGGCGACGGTATGCGATACTGTTACCAAATGAAGTGCTGTTTAATTTTTGCATCGTGGGCTAACTTCCAGTACTTAAGTATTAGGATGAAAGACGGTTTACCCACGTTCGACAGCCAGTACGTCTTTCAATATTATTTCGAATTTTGGTAACGTTTAAATTTATGATCATAATACTCCTACGCGAAGAAAGAGTCATCTTCATCTTATTTCAATTTCCAGGAGTGTATTTGATAATTCTACACTCCTGGAAATTGAAATAAGAACACCGTGAATTCATTGTCCCAGGAAGGGGAAACTTTATTGACACATTCCTGGGGTCAGATACATCACATGATCACACTGACAGAACCACAGGCACATAGACACAGGCAACAGAGTATGCACAATGTCGGCACTAGTACAGTGTATATCGACCTTTCGCAGCAATGCAGGCTGCTATTCTCCCATGGAGACGATCGTAGAGATGCTGGATGTAGTCCTGTGGAACGGCTTGCCATGCCATTTCCACCTGGCGCCTCAGTTGGACCAGCGTTTGTGCTGGACGTGCAGACCGCGTGAGACGACGCTTCATCCAGTCCCAAACATGCTCAATGGGGGACAGATCCGGAGATCTTGCTGGCCAGGGTAGTTGACTTACACCTTCTAGAGCACGTTGGGTGGCACGGGATACATGCGGACGTGCATTGTCCTGTTGGAACAGCAAGTTCCCTTGCCGGTCTAGGAATGGTAGAACGATGAGTTCGATGACGGTTTGGATGTACCGTGCACTATTCAGTGTCCCCTCGACGATCACCAGTGGTGTACGGCCAGTGTAGGAGATCGCTCACCACACCATGATGCCGGGTGTTGGCCCTGTGTGCCTCGGTCGTATGCAGTCCTGATTGTGGCGCTCACCTGCACGGCGCCAAACACGCATACGACCATCATTGGCACCAAGGCAGAAGCGACTCTCATCGCTGAAGACGACACGTCTCCATTCGTCCCTCCATTCACGCCTGTCGCGACACCACTGGAGGCGGGCTGCACGATGTTGGGGCGTGAGCGGAAGACGGCCTATCGGTGTGCGGGACCGTAGCCCAGCTTCATGGAGACGGTTGCGAATGGTCCTCGCCGATACCCCAGGAGCAACAGTGTCCCTAATTTGCTGGGAAGTGGCGGTGCGGTCCCCTACGGCACTGCGTAGGATCCTACGGTCTTGGCGTGCATCCGTGCGTCGCTGCGTTCCGGTCCCAGGTCGACGGGCACGTGCACCTTCCGCCGACCACTGGCGACAACATCGATGTACTGTGGAGACCTCACGCCCCACGTATTGAGCAATTCGGCGGTACGTCCACCCGGCCTCCCGCATGCCCACTATACGCCCTCGCTCAAAGTCCGTCAACTGCACATACGGTTCACGTCCACGCTGTCGCGGCATGCTACCAGTGTTAAAGACTGCGATGGAGCTCCGTATGCCACGGAAAACTGGCTGACACTGACGGCGGCGGTGCACAAATGCTGCGCAGCTAGCGCCATTCGACGGCCAACACCGCGGTTCCTGGTGTGTCCGCTGTGCCGTGCGTGTGATCATTGCTTGTACAGCCCTCTCGCAGTGTCCGGAGCAAGTATGGTGGGTCTGACACACCGGTGTCAATGTGTTCTTTTTTCCATTTCCAGGAGTGTAGTATCACATGTCAAACGTTGTGAAATGTACTGTATTCTGTTACACCTGCAGCTGCGTTTCCTTTATATAGGGTGTAAGGTGTATAACAGAGCATATATTTTATACGTGGTGCCTTAACATATACACACATCATTGTGTTGGTTGTTTGTTCCCTGCATCAAACAGTCCTCCACAAATACGTCACAAACTTTGCTATCTGGTGTTTTCTGCACCGCCGTAACTGCTGCACCACTAAGTGGACTACGACTGCCAGTATAGATTAACCATTTTGCGCCTACGCGTCCACACTTCAACATATGACCTGCTGTCCAGGGGAAATTACCATTAATGCCTTGCCACATGTACTTGGAGGTACTAAAACTTCTAAAAGCTGCAATTGTTAGACTTCGGATGATGTAAATATTGATGTAATATTGTTCAGTATACCGTCCTCTGTCACAAACAGAAAAATCTGCACTGATATCCTTTATACATCGTATACCTTGAACGGCTGATCACCCAGAACGGACTGCAATCTTTCTCGATACTAGCTTCTGAGGTTGAAGTTCTGATTGGTCCAACATATGGATCATTTTCAAGAGAACCACTAACACAATTTATTCTCCTATTTTTTACCTACCGAAAACGAAGAAGCGATGTCCTTAAAAGCCTTCACTAATTTCTGGTGAATCCTCATTAGAAATGGACAACCCAAAACAAAGAATTATATAATCACACGATATTTCAGTCAGTCCTTTTCAACAAAACGCTTCCCACAGCTACTTAAAAGGTTGTAGTCAAAATTGACAGTTGACTTCGTTGTTGTGCTGCACTAAATCATTTGTATTAGGTTGGTGCATAAGTTCGTAGCGTTTTTCCATAAGTTTGATAAACACAACAGGTACACGTAACAGAGACTTAAGTCGTCAATAATATTGTCTCTTTAAATACACTCCTGGAAATTGAAATAAGAACACCGTGAATTCATTGTCCCAGGAAGGGGAAACTTTATTGACACATTCCTGGGGTCAGATACATCACATGATCACACTGACAGAACCACAGGCACATAGACACAGGCAACAGAGCATGCACAATGTCGGCACTAGTACAGTGTATATCCACCTTTCGCAGCAATGCAGGCTGCTATTCTCCCATGGAGACGATCGTAGAGATGCTGGATGTAGTCCTGTGGAACGGCTTGCCATGCCATTTCCACCTGGCGCCTCAGTTGGACCAGCGTTCGTGCTGGACGTGCAGACCGCGTGAGACGACGCTTCATCCAGTCCCAAACATGCTCAATGGGGGACAGATCCGGAGATCTTGCTGGCCAGGGTAGTTGACTTACACCTTCTAGAGCACGTTGGGTGGCACGGGATACATGCGGACGTGCATTGTCCTGTTGGAACAGCAAGTTCCCTTGCCGGTCTAGGAATGGTAGAACGATGAGTTCGATGACGGTTTGGATGTACCGTGCACTATTCAGTGTCCCCTCGACGATCACCAGTGGTGTACGGCCAGTGTAGGAGATCGCTCCCCACACCATGATGCCAGGTGTTGGCCCTGTGTGCCTCGATCGTATACAGTACTGATTGTGGCGCTCACCTGCACGGCGCCAAACACGCATACGACCATCATTGGCACCAAGGCAGAAGCGACTCTCATCGCTGAAGACGACACGTCTCCATTCGTCCCTCCATTCACGCCTGTCGCGACACCACTGGAGGCGGACTGCACGATGTTGGGGCGTGAGCGGAAGACGGCCTAACGGTGTGCGGGACCGTAGCCCAGCTTCATGGAGACGGTTGGGAATGGTCCTCGCCGATACCCCAGGAGCAACAGTGTCCCTAATTTGCTGGGAAGTGGCGGTGCGGTCCCCTACGGCACTGTGTAGGATCCTACGGTCTTGGCGTGCATCCGTGCGTCGCTGCGGTCCGGTCCCAGGTCGACGGGCACGTGCACCTTCCGCCGACCACTGGCGACAACATCGATGTACTGTGGAGACCTCACGCCCCACGTGTTGAGCAATTCGGCGGTACGTCCACCCGGCCTCCCGCATGCCCACTATACGCCCTCGCTCAAAGTCCGTCAACTGCACATACGGTTCACGTCCACGCTGTCGCGGCATGCTACCAGTGTTAAAGACTGCGATGGAGCTCCGCATGCCACGGCAAACTGGTTGACACTGCCGGCGGCGGTGCACAAATGCTGCGCAGCTAGCGCCATTCGACGGCCAACACCGCGGTTCCTGGTGTGTCCGCTGTGCCGTGCGTGTGATCATTGCTTGTACAGCCCTCTCGCAGTGTCCGGAGCAAGTATGGTGGGTCTGACACACCGGTGCCAATGTGTTCTTTTTTCCATTTCCAGGAGTGTATTTACAATTGTTTGCCAACGCTGGAGTAATTTTTAGATTCTGCGACTGAAGAAATCACGTGATTTTGAGGCGAAGAACTCATCGAGCCATGTTCAGGACACATTTTCGTCTGGAAAGGAAGTTCCTTGAAGATTATTCTATAGAGACTGGAAAAGGTGAAAATCTGAAGCCGCAAGACCAGGTGAATAAGGCGGCTGCGGAATGACTTCCTGGCCAAACTCTTGTTAGTGTTTTTTGTCAGTCTAACAGAATGCGGGTAGTTGTTATCGTACAGTAGCACAACTTCATGCAGTCTTCCTGGTCGTTGTTCTTGGACTGTGTCAGCCGGAGACCTCAGTAGCCAGCATAAATGTCAGCAGTCATTGTTACGCGTCGGGGGAAGTAATCTGCATTCTACATCTACATTTATACTCCGCAAGCCACCCAACGGTGTGTGGCGGAGGGCACTTTACGTGCCACTGTCAATACTTCCCTTTCCTGTTTCAGTCGCGTATGGTTCGCTTGAAGAACGACTGCCGGAAAGCCTCCGTGCGCGCTCGAATCACTGTAATTTTACTTTCGTGATCTCTTCCGGAAGTATAAGTAGGGGGAAGCAATATATTCGATACCTCATCCAGAAACGCACCCACTCGAAACCTGGACAGCAAGTTAAACCGCGATTCGGAGCGCCTCTCTTGCAGAGTCTGCCACCTGAGTTTGCTAAACATCTCCGTAACGCTATCACGCTTACCAAATAACCCTGTGACGAAACGCGCCGCTCTTCTTTGGATCTTCTATATCTCCTCTGTCAACCCGACCTGGTACGGATCCCACACTGATGAGCAATACTCAAGTATAGGTCGAATGAGTGTTTTGTAAGCCACCTCCTTTGTTGATGGACTACATTTTCTAAGGACTTTCCCAATGAATCTCAACCTGGCACCTGCTTTACCAACAATTCATTTTATATGATCATTCCACTTCAAATCGTTCCTTTAGCATACTCCCAGATATTTTACAGAAGTAACTGCTACCAGTTTTTCTTCCGCTATCATATGATCATACAATAAAGGATCCTTCTTTCTATGTATTCGCAATACATTACAATTTTCTATGTTAAGGGTCAGTTGCCAATCCACCAAGTGCCTATTCGCTGCAGATCTTCCTGCATTTCGCTGCAATTTTCTAATGCTGCAACTTCTCTGTATACTACTGCATCATCCGCGAAAATCCGCATGGAACTTCCGACACTACCTACTAGGTCTCTTATATATATTGTGAAAAGCAATGGTCCCATAACACTCCCCTGTGGCACCCCAGAGGTTACTTTAACGTCTGTAGACGTCTCTCCATTGAGAACAACATGCTGTGTTCTGTTTGCTAAAAACTCTTCAATCCAGCCACACAGCTGGTCTGATATTCCGTAGGCTCTTACTTTGTTTATCAGGCGACAGTGCGGAACTGTATTGAACGCCTTCCGGAAGTCAAGGAAGATGGCATCTACCTGGGAGCCTGTATCTAATATTTTCTGGGTGTCATGAACAAATAAAGCGAGTTGGGTCTCACACGATCGCTGTTTCCGGAATCTATGTTGATTCCTACAGAGTAGATTCTGGATTTCCAGAAACGATATGATACGCGAGCAAAAACCATGTTCTAAAATTCTACAACAGATCGATGTCAGAGATATAGGCCTATAGTTTTGCATCTGCTCGACGACCCTTCTTGAAAACTGGAACTACCTGTGCTCTTTCCCAATCATTTGGAACCTTCCGTTCCTCTAGAGACTTGCGGTACACGGCTGTTAGAATCCGTAATACAACACACTGTCGCTGTTTCCACACCGTTGCTGTTCTACCAAATGCATAGCATTATTTTTTGTGATGCATGCAGGTCTTTATGTGGGCAGTTACTACTTTTCTGGGCTCATCCACTCTGGTCTTTTCCTTATCTTCGCACAAAGAAAACATTTCCCGTCACCAGTAAGGGACAGGAATGGTTGGCGTTGTTCACGAGCCAATTGATGAAGAGCAAGCAGAGATGCATATGCGGCCAAATGCTCATTTTTGTGATTTTGGCTTATAGCTTGCGTTACCCACACTCGATTTTTGTAGCTCCTCCATTGTTTGAAAATGTTGCACGATGATGGAATGATGACAGTTCACCATATTTGCCAGTTACGGAGCACACTGATGTGGAACATTGTGGATTAATTTACTTAAACGATCTTCATCAAACCCCCAAGGTCTTCCTGAATGTGGAGAGTCACTGATGTCAACCTCAGCAGTTGAGTCCCATATTGCTCAGAGCCATTTGAACCATTTGAACTGATGTCAAAACGATCCTCCCTGAAACGAGAAAACCATTTTCTTCCCGTGCTCTGTCCCCAGTGACATTATCCCCATACACGGTGCAGATGTCTCTGGCTGTCAGCCCTCTACTGAATTCAAACAGAAGAATGAGTCGGAAATGTTCCAATTTCGCCTCTTGGTACTCCATTTTCTAGCGTCCACAGCTACACCCACTATCTCTGAATGACAAAATGACAAAATGTAAACTCAAATATCATTAGTGAACCACAAATCAAAAATGAAAAGCGACAAACAAAACCTGTATCAATCGCAATATCAACATGCAAAACAAAAACGCTACGAAATTACGTGCCAATCTAAAATTTTCTTCATATCTCTGCACCACAAGGCTCGCCTCTGCCGCCACCAGGCCATGACCTGGACCATTCCGCTGAAGTCGATGCGCCATGGCCCCGTCGTCCCCGCAGCTAAGTGAATGCGTTTCCCAATCGCGGTCTGGCGTTTCCGGCAGCCAGCCCAGCCCAGGATAGCACCCCGTCGTTTCCATAAACGGCTCCCACGTCGCCTGACATCAGTAGAAAACTCATTACAGACAGCGTGATTCCCGGTTCCTGGCCGGAAAATGTCGTTACTCGGCGAACGGCGGCGTCCTCCGGCAGGAAACGAGATTTCCCAACCGCCGTCTTCCAGAAACCTCACCATCTCAGAGCGTGCTGGTGACGTCAGCTGCAACACGGCTCCGTCCTGCTGGAGCACTATATAGTCCTCGAGTGGGTCAGCTGCGAGCGTCTTCGTAAGTCGCCTTCCACACTGACCCACATATATCCTCTACAACCCAATGTACAATGTGTCACAAACGGTACTTTGTACGTATGAATGCATGGTTTCGCGGTGATATAAAGTAATAAAATTTTCTCTGGCTTCCAGCCGCGTCAGGTGGTTAAAATCCCACGAGCTTTCGACCGAGCTCTCCCCGGTCATTGTCAAGTGGTAAGACTGACTGCTGTGACGCCGTGACCGCGTCGTTATATGGCCGGACTGCTGGCTGTGACGTCACTGGTGCTCTCTTCCTCGCCATATATGGTAATGTTTACATTCCGCGTCCGTCGCGCCAGTTTTAACGTCGCGATAGCCGAGTCCCAGGCTGTGCTGAGCTGCAAACCTCCGTCCTTGCTTATGGTGTTTTCAGAGGTTTTTATTTCAATAGCTTCTTTTATGATGCTATCCCAAAATCCCTTCGTCGTCATAACGACAGGTGTTTCGTCGAATAGAATTCGGTGTCCATTTTCTAAGGCGTGTTCTACCACGGCTGATTTTTCTGGATAGCGTAGACGTAAGCACCTCTCGTGTTCCGTCTGGCGTTGCTCCACCGTGCGTACTGTTTGGCCGCCGTAGTAACAGCCACACTGACCTGGTATCTTGTACACTCCAGGCGTTCTATGCCGTAGATTGTCCTTGACAGGCCTCATGAGCTGACTAATTTTTGCTGATGGCCTGAACACCGACGAAATGCTATATCTCTTCAGGAGCCGGCTAATCTTTCCCGACACTGTATCACAGAAAGGCAAAAACACAAGTTTCTTGCTTTCTTCTTCGGTGGTGTTCTCTTTTCTGTTGGTGTGTTTCTTTCGTGTCACACCAGATACAGCCTGTGACACCTGTCCGTGGCTGTACTCTTTTTCTCGGAGGACTTTTGGCTCCGAAACCACTGAGGAACTTGTAATGGTTGTGGAGGCGCTTAAGTACAATTACAAAATTAATAATGAATATTCTTGATGAATTTAGCATTGTAACTAGAGTTGTAAAACTACCATAGGCTACTGTAGACTACTATAAGTAAGAGTAGACCACGGTAATTTTCCTAGTAGTTTTGGTCAGTTAAGGTCGTAACCGGATTACTTGTACATTGGGTGTGTTGCATACCTGTCGGAGTTACCGCATAACGAGTGCTTTATTTACGTATATCATCGGTGTCTTACAAGATTCCCCAAAGCGGTGAACCGTTTAGAAACAGAGTGATGAAAATGTATAAAACCTATGGAACATTTTTTTCTGCATAGTTATCCTCCTGTCAGTTAAGAATAAGCAGTATTTATAGCAAAACTGAAACTGACGATATTTAATTTAGGTTTTATTCGAAAAGTGTTGATTTGTAAGACGAAACAGAGGGATGTTGTCGTAAAAATAAAGAGAACAATTCAGATTATCACATAGGCTAGAAAACGTAATTTCCTCAACAAAAGCTAAGATAAAAAAAACACGTAATAAAAATATACAAAACAACGCTTCAATACTTCGACGAACTTGCATGAAATATATTTCTTTTATTCATAAACGACTTTCGCTTTTATCAATAATAACAGGAAAATCTTGCCTTTAATCATGGTGAAGAACTTTCCGTTGAGTTCAAAATAACAACAATAATTATATAAACTTTTCATGATTGTGCATGTAAACAGTACCTGCATCAAAAGTAATTGCTTTGTTACATAAAAGCACAGAACTTACGCGATCAACTAATTTTTTGGTTATAAAATTTAATTTTATTCTGTAAAGATGTAGAGTACACAGCAGACTAACACTGAATGATGTTTGGTTCTAATCAGGTGCAAAATAGACAACCAAACAAACAAAACACAAAGAGAAGTCAAGAATTCTTCCGGGTTGTATTACCGTGGTCTATGGAACTCTTCTATCCCTGACGTTTCGTCCAAAGCTACGTTGGACATCTTCGAAGGTGCTCCTGGTTGTGCTGAGTCAGTCGGAAAGACTCAGTACAATCAGGAGCACCTCCGAAGATGTCCAACGTAGCTTTGGACGAAACGTCAGGGATAGAAGAGTTCCGTGGACCACGGCCATACAACTCGGAAGAATTCTCTGCAGCTGAAACATCCGCTCGTGAAAGCCTTCATTGTATGACAAAGAGAAGTTGACGGTTCCCATTTTCTTCTTAGACATTCATTTATGTTTCTTTTCCTACCCATTCTACCAATACTAACGGTAATCCTACCATCTACTGTGTCATATATGTAGTGTACCAAAACTACCGAACAGTAGTTTTGGTAAAGCGCAACTCTAATTGTAACTAATAATTTCTTGGCTGCGACCACTCGCTTTTTCTATATTGTGGATGGCAGGGCCAGTCTCCAGTAGCAATGGAATGGGAGATTTTGTTCAACCTCGAGATGACGGACCGATCTCTCCATAATCCTGAGTTTTGGTCTTGCCCTGCCAGGCTCGGTTACAGTCATGTGACTTGCTCCTGACGGCAGTATTTTCCAGGATCCTTTGGAAAGGAGATTTTGAAAGGCCAGGTCTAGTATCTCCGCCTGCAGCGGGTATCGACAGTGACTCAGAGATGCTGCACTTCGCTACTGCGACAGCCGCCACCTCTGACCGCAAGAGGCAAGCTCGCGCCCTTTCTTGCCACGAGATTGGTATTGAGTTCTCGCGGTAGGGCATTTCATTCCTCACCAGTGTAGCTGCCAACTGCTAGATGGTCGTTGATGCATGTGGACGTCTTCTCACGGCATCCCACACGTGCTGGACGGGATTTAAGTCGGGGAAACGGAGGCCAGTCCATTTGCCGAATATCCTCTCGTTCCACGAGCTCCTCTGTCTGAGTTTTTCGATGCGGTCGCACACTATCACCCATAAAAATGAAGTAAGCACCAAATGCACCCCTGAGAAGAGGCCCATGTGAAAGGAACAGCATCACAATAACAATGGGGCCAGTACGTCCATGCAACATTAGGCCTCCGTACACCGTAACATCTGGATCACCAAAGCAATCATGTTCGAAAACCTCAAACCTAGCGTCATATGGAGAGAGGTGGGAACATGTGATACACCCCAAAACCTTGTAGATCATTATCGTTTTGGTGGTCCAGGTGTTAAGGTGTGGGAATGAATAATGTTGACTGAGAGTACTGTAACGCCCTAAGGACAGAAAACCCCACTTAAGAAACTTTGTGAAAACTTAAAGTAGGGAAGTGAGTCATCTTAACAGTAACAACAATTATTAGTGATAAAAAAATTACATACATTGATAATGTTTTGATTAACAACTGTAACACTTAAGTACTGAGAGTAACATACAGAACAAGAGATAAAAGGAAATGGTTGTCATGCATTATCTTTTAAACATCAATAGAATAAATTTAAATTCATATGAACGAAGGTTAAATCCAAGGAGGCAATTCGGTTAAAAATAAAATTTACTATGGAAGAGAGTTGTAGCGGCATCGAAAAGGAAATTCAATGCGCCTACAATGCAACTCGGATATGGAAATGTTTAGTTAGCTGCTCTTGAGTGGCTCTAGAGCACTATTGCGATAGTCTTCTGGAAGCAAAAGCTATTAGATTGTTTCAGTTGTAAAAGTTCGATAGTTCGGTCGAGGGAGACTAAAGCCATACTCAGTCAGTCGACTGAATAAAGTAATCTTTACCGTTATCAACGCGACGGTGATTTTAATTGAGTGATACTCATTTACTGGACTTAACCTTCGGTCTGAAGAACAGTTGCGAACGTGATAGTAATGGATCAGTGACACGAAAACTATTCGTAATCTTGAGTAGGACACAATAATACAAAGTCATCAAGGAAAACCAATACGCCGTTCAATGAAAATTTGCTGTCAACGTCACGATTACTGGACTGATGAGAAGTTAATCTTGAATGACATAGCGTTGTGTGCGCGTGATAGGGACAAACAATTAATTACAAAAAGATTAATAAACTATTAGTCAAGAGATAAATCAAATGTGTCGCCTACATAATTCAAGGAATAATATTACGTATGTTCATACTAGTGATTGAGTCTTTTAAACATTTTAAGTGACTGTGTGAGGACAGGAATAACAGACAGTGAAAGGTGAATAATACAAAAATCGGCATTACGGCGTGTTACAAGTGTAAGTAGGCTGTTTATGTTTTCTTTATGTAAGTAGGCTGTTTATGTTTTCTTATTGGCAACGTTACGTAGCGCTCTATATGAGAATCACTGGCTGTGCTGTGTGCAGTCTGTGGCTAGTTTGCACTGTTGTCTGCCATTGTAGTGTTGGGCAGCGGCAGCTGGATGTGAACAGCGCGTAGCGTTGCGCAGTTGGAGGTGAGCCGCCAGCAGTGGTGGATGTGGGGAGATAGATGGCGGAGTTTTGTAATTTGTCGTGAACTGCTATATATATATTATGACTTGTGATGATATTAAGGTAAATACATTGTTTGTTCTCTATTAATACCTTTCATTTGCTAACTATCCCTATCAGTAGTTAGTGCCTTCCGTAGTTTGAATCTTTTATTTAGCTGGCAGTAGTGGCGCTCGCTGTATTGCAGTAGTTCGAGTAACGAAGATTTTTGTGAGGTAAGTGATTTCTGAAAGGTATAGTTTAATGTTACTCAGGGCCATTCTTTTGCAGGGATCTTTGATAGTCAGATTGCGTTGCGCTAAAAATATTGTGTGTCAGTTTAAGCACAGTCTTGTATAATTTGTTCTAAAGGGGACGTTACACAAGGACGTTACTTCAACGTAAGTGATCTCTGTACTTACGTTGGACCGTTGTTAATAATTTGACGTAGCAACGGCATAGCAACAGAATTACGAACAGCAATTATTAATCCTCGCTAAGGATGATATGAAAAACGACTGTAATGATAGAATTAAGAACCAGGATTTCACTGCTCAACGAAACTAACCGGGCATAAGATAAAAGATAAAACAACTGATCAGTTAACACAAACTGATAAGACTGTTACGGACGAACAATAGGATATTTCTTAACTACTCGAGGAGCTGTGTTTTACGAGAGTTACAGGTGCTGTTCCACGTCATACCGACGAGGGCAGAAGGCGGGAGGAACGTCACAGTACTGACCTGCAAACCTTTGAACGTGGTGCTCTCACCAGCCAACCTTATCGTGGCACTGTATTTCTTCCCCACGTTCGTGTTTTCAGGGGCGCATTCGTCCCTGACTTCATTTTAATGGATGTCAGTCCGCGACTGTATCAAACAGCGCAGGTGCAGGAGTCCTTGGGACGAGAGGATACTCGGCGAATACACTTGCCTGCCCGTTCCCCAGCCTTAAATTCCATCGAGCAAGTATGGAATGCGTTGAGGAGACGTACTGCAGCATGTCCACGTGCACCAGTGACCATTCAGCAGTTGCCAACCACGCTACTGGACAACTGGAACGGCCTACCGCAAGAGCTACTTACCAGCGTTATGACTAGCATGGGAGCACGTTTCAGAACATGCACTCCCATTTGCGGTGATCAAACATCAACAATCATGTCCATTTATTAAAAGCAGGGGCCATCATGAACCACGGTGACTTCAATGTAATTATTGTCTTTCAATAAAAGTGCCATTTCTGTTCTTCCCATTGCCTATTTCTTTCAATTACCTTCTGCATTATACTGTAGCATTTCTCTCTATGTATGGTGCGAGAATCGAACTACATTGGTGTCCAAACTTAAAGCAACAAACGAATATTTTGCAATGTTGCTTTCATTTTGACGCAAACAGTATAAACAGGTGATAGCAATGTACAAGCAATGTAAAGAATACAGAAAGTAAACAACTGAAAGATGCATAACGGTAGCCAAAAATGTTCTTCGTTTTTTTCCAATTCAACATATTTGGGCACTCATTTCAACAACTGGTTAGTATGCTCAGTATGGGGCATGACCACCTCTGGCAGCAATAAAGGCCTGACAACAATGGGACGTGCTGTGAATGTCACCAGTTGAGCTGCTCGCAGTCTAGGAGAGTGGTTGGTGGATGCTGACATGATGCAACCCGTGTCCCCAGTGCATTCCAGACGTGCTCTATGGGATTCAAATTGAGAGAGCGAGCAGGCCACGCCATGCGTGCCATATCTTCCGTTTCCAGGAAAACCTCAACCACCCGTGCTCTATGAGGTCGAGCATTATTGTCCGTCAGTACGAAGTCTTGGCCCGCAGCACCTCGCAACAACTGCAGATGAGGTCCCAAGATCTTGTCACGATACCCGACAGCAGCTAAACCATGCCGATTCACCCATACAATTTCACGAAGAGGGGTTCGTATGGCAAACAGGATCCCTCCCCACACCATTAGTGATCCTACTCGATATCGGTCTCTTACCACAATGTTTGGGTCCCGAAATTGTGTTCCACGTTCCCTCCAGAAGCGAATCCGCCGAGAATCACTCTCCAGACTAAATCGCAACTCATCTGTGAAAACAATATTGGCCCACTTTTCAACCAACCAGGTGGCAAATCGGTGACTCCGCTCTAGACCTCCCTTCTGTTGATGCGTTAGAGGTACACATACAGCAGGCCTCCGACACAAAAGGCCACTCTAGAGCAGCGTTCCTCGCACATTTTTCCTCAATACAACACGTCCAGTGGATGCTGCGAGCTCATATGCTAGATGCAGTAATATGGCGGTACTTACACCCAGATAACGGCTCTTTCTTCTAAAGTCACACGTGGTTCGTCCTGCCCTGTTCTTCGGGATACAGCTTCGGTCTCGATAAACAGTTGCCACATCCGAGAAGCAACGGAACGTTTCACATTAAGCTATCGGGCCAAATTAGTTTGCGACTGTTCTGCTTCCTTTCTTCGTATGGCCCTTCACCGCAGGGAGTTCGATAGGCACCCTCTCTGTGCCACACTGCACCGTCTCTGACCGTGTACACAGCGATTGTGGATGCGGGGCTACCCGGGAAACACGCCCTCGTTTCTACATCTACATCTACATCCATACTCCGCAAGCCACCTGACGGTGTGTGGCGGAGGGTACCTTCAGTACCTCTATCGGTTCTCCCTTCTATTCCAGTCTCGTATTGTTCGTGGAAAGAAGGATTGTCGGTAAGCCTCTGTGTGGGCTCTAATCTCTCTGATTTTATCCTCATGGTCTCTTCGCGAGATATACGTAGGAGGGAGCAATATACTGCTTGACTCTTCGGTGAAGGTATGTTCTCGAAACTTCAATAAAAGCCCGTACCGAGCTACTGAGCGTCTCTCCTGCAGAGTCTTCCACTGGAGTTTATCTATCATCTCCGTAACGCTTTCGCGATTACTAAATGATCCTGTAACGAAGCGCGCTGCTCTCCGTTGGATCTTCTCTATGTCTTGTATCAACCCTATCTGGTACGGGTCCCACACTGCTGAGCAGTATTCAAGCAGTGGGCGAACAAGCGTACTGTAACCTACTTCCTTCGTTTTCGGATTGCATTTCCTTAGGATTCTTCCAATGAATCTCAGTCTGGCATCTGCTTTACCGACGATCAATATTATATGATCATTCCATTTTAAATCACTCCTAATGCGTACTCCCAGATAATTTATGGTATTAACTGCTTCCAGTTGCTGACCTGCTATTTTGTAGCTAAATGATAAAGGATCTATCTTTCTGTATATTCGCAGCACATTACACTTGTCTACATTGAGATTCAATTGCCATTCCCTGCACCATGCGTCAATTCGCTGCAGATCCTCCTGCATTTCAGTACAATTTTCCATTGTTACAACCTCTCGGTACACCACAGCAACATCTGAAAAAAGCCTCAGTGAACTTCCGATGTCATCCACAAGGTCGTTTATGTATATTGTGAATAGCAACGGTCCTATGACACTCCCCTGCGGCACACCTGAAATCACTCTTACTTCGGAAGACTTCTCTCCATTGAGAATAACATGCTGCGTCCTGTTATCAAGGAACTCCTCAATCCAATCACACAATTGGTCTGATAGTCCATATGCTCTTACTTTGTTCATTAAACGACTGTGGGGAACTGTATCGAACGCCTTGCGGAAGTCAAGAAACACGGCATCTACCTGTGAACCCGTGTCTATGGCCCTCTGAGTCTCGTGGACGAATAGCGCGAGCTGGGTTTCACATGACCGTCTTTTTCGAAACCCATGCTGATTCCTACAGAGTAGATTTCTAGTCTCCAGAAAAGTCATTATCCTCGAACACAATACGTGTTCCAAAATTCTGCAACTGATCGACGTTAGAGATATAGGTCTATAGTTGTGCACATCTGTTCGACGTCCCTTCTTGAAAACGGGGATGACCTGTGCCCTTTTCCAATCCTTTGGAACGCTACGCTCTTCTAGAGACCTACGGTACACCGCTGCAAGAAGGGGGGCAAGTTCCTTCGCGTACTCTGTGTAAAATTGAACTGGTATCCCATCAGGTCCAGAGGCCTTTCCTCTTTTGAGCGATTTTAATTGTTTCTCTATCCCTCTGTCGTCTATTTCGATATCTAGGTGACCTGAAGTCATCGTTGGCGTGGTTGTCAGTTGATCGGAATGCCTTCTTCCGTGCAGAACACGATCGTATGGACATCTGGCTGACAGTATGTATGATTATATCGTGAATTAGATACAGGACCTGGAAATATCGTTTTGTTGCTTTACCAATGACAAAATCATGCGAAAGTTACTTTCCTGATTAAGTTCTGTACACCAGTGTATAGATCCACATATCTAATGGCAATTTGACGTTTCTGCATACCACCTTCATGGCGTTGCAAATTGAATGGGCAGCAGTGTACTTTTTATCCGCATTTATTCAACTCCATTTCTTCTTAAGACCGCCGGTTTCTCAGTTTTTACGCGCTATCTTCCAGGCTCAAAAATGGTTCAAATGGCTTTAAGCACTATGGAACTTAACATCTGTCTTCCATTAGTTTCTTAACTACGGTTGGAGATGTGTAACAGTGCATTACAGAGCATTGTATTCACGATTCACCCGTAACCTACAGATATTTAACGAAGAAAATGGTTCAAATGGTTCTGAGCACTATGGGACTCAACTTCTGAGGTCATTAGTCCCCTAGAACTTAGAACTAGTTAAACATAACTAACGAAAGGACATCACACACATCCATGCCCGAGGCAGGATTCGAACCTGCGACCGTAGCGGTCTCGCGGTAGGTCATTAGTCCCCTAGACTCAGAACTACTTAAACCTAACTAACCTAAGGACATCATACACATCCATGCCCGAGACAGGATTCAAAACTGCGACCGTAACAGCAGCGGAGTTCCGGACTGAAGCGTCTAGAACCGCTCGGCCACAGCGGCCGGCTACCTTGCAGGCATTTTCATTTTTCTTCTGTCCACATTCTGCTGATTGCGTTTCTCAGCTGCTTGCCTTGCATGATTCCTTTGGTGTTATGTGCTTTCTTGTATTTCCTGCCGGCCGCTGTGGCCGAGTGGTTCTAGGCGCTTAAGTCCGGAACCGCGCTGCTGCTACGGTCGCAGGTTCGAATTCTCCCTCGGGCATGGATGTGTGTGATGTCCTTAGGTTAGTTAGTTTAAAGTAGTTCTAAGTCTAAGGGACTGATGACCTCAGATGTTAAGTTCCTTAGTTCTTGGAACCATGATTTTTTTTTTTTAAATTTCTTTCTTCCATCGTGGTCAGGAGTATTTTGCCTGTGATCCACGGCGTTTCTGCCTCCATCTTTCTTGTACCTTCTGTTGTGCATGAGAAAATAGTTTGCACGTTTCTAATGACCTACGTTTGTAGCTTATTAACGTCTATATATGAGAAATCGGGCTTCGCCTTATCATTGTTTTAGTTTTCAATTTTGCGCTGAAAAACATACGGTCTATTTATGACATTGGTAAAACAACATTCTTCAGCATTAACAGATTATGACCCTATTCGGCAGTTGCATCTGTTCCGTTTCATTTCAGCCACTATTTGACTTAAAGCACTGTTATACATCTACATAGTACAGCTGATATTTTTCTTTCCATGGTGAAGGTTGCACCTGCTACAACTTACTGAAATCAATTGCAAAATATTTCAGGCATTCCTCTATGTGGATCAGAACAGTATCAGCGTCTGCATCATGATAAAAAATTATATCTTGACTATTATGACTGGCAAGTATCAAAGACCAACACTTTCATAAACACGGGAAAGAACACATTATTACACGCTACCGATCATTCTCTCTCTCTCCCTCTCTCTCTCTCTCTCTTTTTTTTTTTTTTTTTTTTTTTTTGCGTCACGTTGCTTCGAACCCTTGGTACGCAATAGAGTAGTGTACCGGTTATCATACTTTCTACGGTTCCCGTTACTGATCACTACAGGTGATTCCGCTTTTATCGGCAGTTTCTCATTGGAAGGGAAAGAGAGAGGGGGGGGGAGGAGGCATCAGGACTTATTACGCGCTCTAGTAGAGAGACACTTGGAGGAACCGGAAAAAATTCTTAGCTGAGAAGTCTGTGGTTGGTGGAGCAGGAAATTTTTCAGAATCTTATGAATGGACAGAATACAACTGAAGACCGCGACTACAGTTCCTTACCACACAACAGCGTATAAGTTAACCGTTAATAGAGAGGCGTCGCATACATAAAAAAGAAAAAAATCTCTTTTTTGGAACAACGAAAATAGTGACGTAAATCACTCACAAGCGTATTTAGAAGCGTGTGTGTCATGGCGCTCAAACTGGTGGATTCGAGCGCCACCGAGTAAGGGGCCCAGTGGTTTAGGCACTGGGCTTGGATTAGGAGTACCAGTTCTCAAATCTCCATCCAGTCATCCAGATCTAGGTTTTCTATGCTTACCTTGAATGCACGAAGAGGAATGCTGAAATGGTTTCTTTGAAAATAAAACGACCTATTTCCTTCCCTGTCCGAGCTTGTACTTTGTGTCTAACGACGTTGTAGTCGACTGAACATTAACCCTCTTCCTAGTGATAACGAAGTTTTCTGAAAGTCATGTTGTCTGGTGAGCTTAATGTCAATACAGATATAGCCTTGTGATGGACCGCCTAGTTTGTTTTCAACAAGTCAAAAAACATTCCGAAACAAGCCCGCACGCCGGAAAATGTGGGTGCAGTTCACCAGAAAATGCTTCAGACTCCTACCAAATCAACTCGCCGCCTGTCGCAAGAGAACTGCATATTACGTAGATCATGCGGACAAATACTCCACCTGCACAAGCATCCCTACCGAGTGTCTGTTGTTCATGCATTAAAACCAGCAGGTGTTCCACAGCGCCTCCAGTTTTTTGAGTGGCTGTTCAATGAGATAACAGCGAGTGGCTTGGACATCGATCTATCTGATGAAGCCTGGTTTCATCTGATTGGTTGTGTCAATCACAGAATCACAGGTTCTGGGCAGCGAAGAATCCTCAGAACGTCCGCAAAACACTATTGCATGATCAGAGGGTTGGGATTTGGCGCGAAGTGTCTGCACGACGCATTATCGGTCCCATCGTCTTTCATGAGACGCTGAATTCAGTGCGGTGGGTTGCCAACATTTTCAAACCGTTTGTGTCAGCATTAACGGAGGAGGGAAAGATCTACAGTCATTCCCACCAGGATGGAGCGACTGCCCAAACAGCCGGCCGAACCTTCGAGTTCATTTACACAATCCTTTCGCCTGACAGAGTTGTCAGAGGTCAGTCTGGTCACGGTCCTAGCTGGCCAGATAGGTCATCTGTTCTGTCAGTGTGCAATTATTTTGTGTGGGGAACTCTCGAGTCTAAGGTGTATCGCGACAACGGTCAGAGTCTTCAAGAACTGCAGCAGAACATTTAGTATGAGACTACAGCAATTCCAGCAGTCCTTCGATCCGTCTTCGGCAACTTACTGAAAAGGACCCAAAAGTGCAAATAGATGAATGGTGGTCACTTTCCACAGTAATATAGGTTAGTACTGTATTTTCTTTCCTCTGCTGCGTTTATCTGTAACCTGGAACTCTGTTCTCCGCTCCACTTTTATTTGTCCCACTGTAACACTACTGTCCGCTACTGTTATAACATAACCTCAGAACTACAGGCAAATTGTATCACGAAGTTATTAGTCAAAGCAATTATAGTATAAAGAAGCAGAGCAGTCTCAAGATTTTAAACATGGCTGAAACAGCAACTGTTGAAATTCTTCACGGTAAATGATAGCAGCCAAACAGTTTCAGGATAAAGATTTATTAAAATTCTTGACCACGCTTTCGGTATATCTAAATATACCTTTATCAGAAGTAAAATAAACCTGAACAGGAAGACACCCTCATTAGCAAAAGCTTAGCATCGGAACTGAGAAAGAAAAAACACTATAGCTTAAGTAACCGTAAAATTTCCAGAGCATTACAAGCACAAAAACTTTTATTCACTTACTAAAACCACATCCTGCAGTGGAGATACATAAAACAATTGTGCCAAAGCCGTCGTCAGTAGTTAAAACATCATCTCCATTTATACAACATAATTATGGACAGAGGGTTAATGGGAACAAAGCATAGCTTCATCACCTCGCCTGTGAACTAGCGTGAAGAGGGTGTGAAAACCCTAGATGCGTATGTGTATGTATCCATGGGTTTTAATGTGTGCGAGTGTCTCGCGCATACCACAAGTGCCCTCGCTCGGTGAAACTGTCTGCCCTAGGGTTTTCACACCCTCTTCACGCTAGTTCACAGGCGAGGTAATGAGGCTATGCTTTGTTCACATTAACCCTCTGTCCATAATTATGTTGTATAAATGGAGATGATGTTTTAACTACTGACGACGCCTTTGGCACAAATGTTTTATGTATCTCCACTGCAGGATGTGATTTTAGTAAGTGACTAAAAGTTTTTGTGCTTGTAATACTCTGGTAATTTTACAGTTACTTAAGCTATAGTGTTTTTTTTCTTTCTCCCCCTCCCCCTTTTTATATCCATGTTCACCATGTTTTCTCCTTTGCTATTTTCAAATGTATTCTATTGTTTGCTCTATGCCTTTGACCTGAAGAGCAGCGTATATGCTGTTGCCAGCCCGCCTCGATGGGGAATTGAAATACAATAAAGGAAAAGAAAAAATTCTTTCTTGGTTCCGATGCTAAGTTTTTGCTAATGAAGGTGTCTTCCTGTTCAGGTGTATTTTACTTCTGATGAAGATATATTTAGATATACCGAAACCGTGGTCAACAATTTTAATAAATCTTTATCCTGTTTGGCTGTTATCATTTACCGTGAAGCAGAGCAGTGTTACCCTCTGGAAGGAATTTTGTTATGTTAACCGTGATGTACCTAACGGAAGTGGCTTACCGGGTGGGAAAGTCAGAATTACGTAAATGTTTAAACGGTAACAAACAAAATTTACCTATCCTCACTGTACAAATGATAAAGAAAATAGTCGCCAGCCTAATTAGGCACAAGAATGAGTAACATTCCTATTCAAGAAAATGGATATGAGTAACTTTAATGAACAAACACAACCTATACTTTGCCACACGAGAGTGCAATGAACTCTAGCACAAGCATACGTTAACGTTAAGGTTGCAGCTAATAGTCAGAGCAGAACAAACTGTTTGACTAAATACAACAGATACTGACACACACTATTGTCATCAGTGCTTAGTGAAACAGGATGATCTCAACAATATTACTATAAATATTCACCACAGAATCATAAATTGGATATCGGTTAAGTCTCTCTCAGCTGAATACATTTCTACTTAGAATAAAATTTAAATAAAATGCACTGACAAACATTCTCTCACTGACCTACGACTGAAAGCATTTACTGTGACCATAACAAATCTTCTATCTATCAATGAGCACAATGTACCAACTGTGGATCCTGTTACACTATTAATATGCACTTTCAATACACAACAGGACCAAGCATTTAGCAAGCATGAGTAATATAACTTCCCACAGTTACAGTTCTCAACCTTTACTGCAATGAGACACGAAGTTGACATTTTATGAGATACTGACTCAGCTTTTGCAATTTACAACAGGCAGCACTATAATCGTTAACTAAGCAAAACTTTATAAGCCTCGGTTTTAAGAACTTTTAAGTTTTAAACGTAACAGCAAATTATTTTAATATCTGTTTGAACTACTTTATTATTTTAAATTCTATTTTTCACTTTAGTTTTTTAGCAAGCTCACAAACTTTTAATAAGCAGTTTCAATTGCAAAATTACTTTTAGCAACATTATTTACTTTAGCACACTCTTTTGCCACATTAACTTTAACTTTCTTTTTACTATGTTCAAGAGGCATTAATTAGTAGAACACTAGGCTTTTAATATTTTTTCAATAAGGACACCCAGTAAGCACTTCAGCATGGGAAGGGCCCTAAGTGGATATGTGACAGCGGATAAACCAAGGTAAGTTTTCATAGATAGTCTTTTTGTTTACCTTATATTTGAAAACAAATAAATCATCCACATGAGCTGATCCTTCATTGTGCACTTCTACATTTCCTTGGTTCCGTTACAGTGATTTCGCAACGTGGTGGCGAGTGCATGTTGTTGGATGGAGGTGCAGGTAGACGAGTTGGACTCTGTCATTTCTTGGTGGCGAAGATAGATATTAATTTCAGAGTGTTGCCAGGATATTACTGCGTTCATCCGAGAATTTGATGCGTATTAAAACGGCACTAAAAGCCCCTCTCGGCACCACCACAAATCACAACTTATACATGAGCTGTTAGCGGTTCAGTAGCTCGTCTCCGACTGACTCTTTGTTTTACCTTTCTATCCATGCCAACCACATTTTGCACGCGCTACACAGTTCCGTTCCCGAGGGGAAACACACCAGCTTTTACACGCAAAATAACTAAAAACCCTAAGTGAGGATCAGCAACTACATAACAACTACCAAACATATTAATTAAAACAGAACATTTGCACATACTGACATTTCTACAAAAATTGTTCATACAGAAATTACAATTATATACAGTAAGTTATGTCCCCTCCAAATGAGACAAAGAATTTAAATGACAAAGACAATACGTTGCACTGTATTTTATCGAGACACGAAAGATTTTACAAAGAAAGGAGTATACAATTTTGTATTATCGATTCAATCCAACAACATTTACAGAAACTCAACGATGGAATGTTGAACAAAACAGAAAGCAAAATGAATCAACAAAAGGTATGTAGTGTCTAAGCTATGGTGTTACACCACCATGTATTAATGTTCTGGAAAATGTCGCAGAAACATTTTGTATCGGAGTGCCACGCCGCATCCTGAGGAGCTCGACGAGAGAAAAGTATCTAACCAAAGCTGCGTGAACGACGACGGCTGGCTTACTGCGTGCAGCAATATGAATCCCTTGAAATGATGACTGTACTTGTTTAATTTCATGCTTCCATCGTATCTATGAACAACAAGACTTCGGTTTAACCAACAGTGAATTTACATTAACTGGAAATACGCAGGTTAGCCAGGCGCTCAAGAGACGCAATATTGACATGGAATTAGAAAGAATGTAGTTTCTTAAGTTACAGCTTGTGATTTGTAGACTGGTGTTTGTTGAACTGATATTGTTGGCAGTGATGTCTATTTGAGTTTAGGTTTGAATACTTTATTTGCTTTGGAGGGATATTAATTACGCGTCTTCTGCAGTGCAATAATTGTTCTTAGGAATCTATCTAATTTCCATGTGGCTGTAACTTTCATCAATTGTAAGCAACAACGAGCCTTAACTTGAAGCAATTAGATAAACTTTTTTATCGGGGCTGTACTACGTATTAATTCTTGCGCGTTCGCGGGGGATTCATCTTAGGCCCCTTTATTTGGCGTTGCATCTGGTGCAGGTCTTAAAATCTTTACTCGTCCATGTTTGGGAAGGTGGAAAGTGAACAGAATAACACTGACTGTAGTGTTCAATCTCCCGATGGGCAGACTGCCACAGGTTCTCAAATCTGCTTTCAGAAGGCATTTTCCCTCATTCGTCGTGTTTTTTTTTTACGTTAAATTAATATCGAGTAACAAGATACGTAAACAACGGACTTCAGAGACATCAGTTGAGAGGCGGAGGAACAGACTAACACGCTCACTGAAATAACCTGTATGCTCCGCACGTGGTCGACATTGGAACAGACAGTGACATGACAGTTTAACGTATGCAGTCGCGACAGTCACTGCTGTGAAAATTGTTACTGTCTGACATTGGGGGCGGCAGAAACGCCCCTAGAGGCGAGAAAGCTAGCCGTAATATAACTGTTTGTTATTTACTATTTTTCTACTTAATTAACTTAACAGTCATTAAATTTTTGCGTTCAGACGTTAGTAAATCATCAAGAGACATGCATGACTGTAAAATAAAAGTATAGATAGCCGAATATCACAGATACGCATAAACTACAACTAATTCCTGAACAATATTTCCAATATGCCTATAATTGCAGCTTACTCCACTAAAAGTAAGAGAATATAAACACGTATGTCATCATGAAAAGCATATATTTCTGTTGTCCGTTCTTATTATGAGAGGCACTTACAGTTTTTGTATGGAACCTAGCAATTCGCACATTCTTACACCTCACTCGACTCTCTAATCGATGAATATTTTTGTTAACGTGTTTACTCTTGCTTCAGAAGCGATTGCGCCGAAAGTTCTTGCTGTTTGCGACACAGATATAGCAACAACTGTGGAACTGGTTTCTTCGGCGCTGTCGAACAGTTTTATTGCTTTTGAGTTTTTATTATCACATCTGTACAGTTTTCCCTTCAGTTAATGTTGTGATGGCCTACTCTGCATGTTAAATAACGTAGGTACTGCATTGCATATAGTGTTCCACATTCACTGATTTGACTGGAAGTGTAGTGAAGAAAATAGCACCTCCTTGAGTAGATATATGATGTCTTTCTGCGAAAGGTCAGGTGTTCTGCTGTTTACTATACATTTATTTATTTTTAAATGAGTTGTATTCTTTTAATGTTATTGCATCTCTGTCGTCCTATTTGAAAGGCGGAGGGGCTGTCAGCAGTAGAATATTCCACGCTTCAGCCAAGCAATATAAAAACTATAATGAGAATGGAAAAAAGACATTAGGACTGTTTTTCTACTTTGAATTAAAAATCAAAGACTGATAGCTAGATGATATTCTTCTGAGAACGAACACTGAAATACTGCACTTTTACTTAAAATTTGAACGACCTTCATTGGGTGAGAAGTATTTCGAGACGAGACAATATGTTCCATAAAGGAGTTGAGGGGTGTAGACAGAAAATACAGGGCTCAGTTAGGTAGGAAAACTATGGAGATAAAGGCAGAGGCTGGAGTGGATAGAGAGAATACAGAAGGTGGGAAAGACTGAGGGTGAGGAGGAGTTTGATGTGTGGATGCGGCAGTGGCAACAAGAGGAAAGGGGCAGGAATTCATGGAGAGGGAGAAGGAAAGAGGAGCCCTGATATAGAATGGGATAGGTGGCAAGAGTTAAAGTCGGTTAGAGGGATAAATATAGTGGCGCATCTGGAAAATGGAGTTGGCTGTAGTTTCTTTGGGCTAGGATATGGAGTGTATGTGGGCAAGGCAGTATACCAGGGTTAGTTGTGAGAAGGGAGGCAGAGGGTTTATTGGAATCTAGTCTGAGGATATTACAGGAGATGTGGTGTTCGATGTGGGTGAGAAGGGTGGGAATTTGATGAGATGGCAGAGGATCCATGTGGTGAAAGGTAAACGGATGCGGAAAGAGAAACGGAGTGCATGGCATTCAACGATTTGGAGTGACTTACAGAACATCAATGGGGCAGATATCCATGCAACATTCGCATAGCAAAGATGGGTCGAATCAGGGGTTTGAAGGTGTGGAGAATAATGGAAGGCTGCAATCCCCAAGTTCGGCCTGTTTGTACAAAGGTCTCTAAAAAAGAAATTTTTTTAGAAATCCATCTTTTATTCTACATGTTTGAAAGTTTTACAGTGTGTGGATACATCCTTCAGGAACAATATTTTTATTTCTTCATATGATTTCCATCCCTCTCAACTACCTTACGCCATATTGGAACCAGCGCCTGTATACCCGCACGGTAAAATTTTGGACCAACCTGTTGGAGCCATTGTTTGGCAGCATGCACAAGGGAGTTATCATCTTCAAACCTTGTTCCACGAAGAGAGTCTTTCAGTTTCCCAAAGAGATGGTAGTCACATGGAGCTAGGTCAGGACTGTAAGGCGGGTGTTTCAGTGTTGTCCATCCGAGTTTTGTGATCGCTTCCATGGTTTTTTGACTGACATGTGGCCGTGCATTGTCGCGCAACAGCAAAACATCCTGCTTTTGCCGATGTGGTCGAACACGACTCAGTAGAGCTTGAAGTTTCTTCAGTGTCGTCACATATGCATCAGAATTTATGGTGGTTCCACTTGGCATGATGTCCACAAGCAAGAGTCCTTCGGAATCGAAAAACACCGTGGCCATAACTTTTCCAGCAGAAGGTGTGGTTTTGAATTTTTTTTCTTGGGTGAATTTGCATTATGCCACTCCATTGATTGCCTCTTCATCTCTGGTGAAAAATGATGGAGCCATGTTTCATCACCTGTCACAATTCTACCAAGAAATTCATCTCCATCATTCTCGTACTGTTCCAAAAGTTCACTGCATACCGTTTTTCTTGTTTCTTTGTGAGCCAATGTCAACATCCTGGGAACCCACCTGGCACAAACCCTTTTTTAACGCCATGATTCTGCAAACAATTCCTTCCCCTATCCCAACGTAGCATGACCGTTCACTGTGATGCGTCTATCAGCAGTCACCAACTCGTTAACTCTCTGTACATTGTCTGGAGTGTGTGCAGTACGAGGCCTGCTGCTGCGAGGACAATCCTCAATATTGCCATGCCCGCTTTCATCACGTAACCTGCTTGCCCACCGACTAACTGTGCTGCGATCGACAGCAGCATCTCCATACACCTTTTTCAACCTCTTGTGGATGTTTCACACTGTCTCGTTTTCACAGCACAGGAATTCTATGGCAGCACGTTGCTTCTGACGAACGTAGCAACCATCTTGAAGGTGTGCTGTGACAACGCCTCTCACGGGAACAGGTTGCACTATGTTTGAAAACAAGCGGGAAGGATGTATCTACACACTGTAAAACTTTCACACATGCACAATGAAAACTGTATTTTTACAAAAATAGTGTGCATTTCTTTTGGAGTGAGCCTCGTAGTTTTTAAAAGAAAACGAGATTCTTCGTTAAAGCCGGCCGGAGTGGCCGTGCGGTTCTAGGCGCTACAGTCTGGAACCGCGCGACTGCTACGGTCGCAGGTTCTAATCCTGCCTCGGGCAGGATGTGATGTCCTTAGGTTAGTTAGGTGTAAGTAGTTCTAAGTTCTAGGGGACTGATGACCACAGCAGTTAAGTCCCATACTGCTCAGACCATTTGAACCATTTTCTTCGTTAAATATCTGTAGGTTATCGGTGAATCGTGAATAGAATGCTCTGTAATGCACTGTTTCACATCTCCCACCGTAGTTAAGAAACTAATGAAAGACAAACGTGGTGTAGTTTTTTAGTTATTTCCGATATTTACGGTACTAAATGCGCTCCTTATCCTAAGAAACTATGTTACAAATCAGTATAAGCGATGCTTTTGCACTCATCTGATATCGTATTCCGAAGTGTAGCTTTCTATTCCCTTGGAGCGTTGTCGTCGCAGTGAGTAACAAAAATGTGCAGGAGTTTCGTGACTGTGTGGGTTAGACCAAAGCCTTCTAGATACAAGGCCTATGTACAGCGGCCATATTGGCACGTGACGTCACAAACTGTTGGCCATCTTATCTGTAGTCGGCAGTCCTGTTGGCGTGTATTTTGTGTTGAAAGTGTGTGCCAAGTGAAAGTGCTATATATTTCATAAAGTATTCGCCTACAGTTCTTCGAAGTATGGGATACAAGTGTTGCGTTCCCTTTTGCCAGGGAAATTATAAATCCCAAAAAGGCATGAAAGTGCACATGTTCCGATTTCCCAAATGTGTGAAGTTGAGAAATCGCTGGATTGCAGCAATTCCCAGACAGGAATTTGTGTCTACGCATCATGCAAGGGTAAGTAAATGACAAAAAATTTATAGCGTGTTATTTGTTTCTATTGCACCACATTCGCCAATTGTTTTTAAAAGCAATTATGTACCATGTACCAGTATAATTTGTTTCTTAATTCTGGACCATTGCTGCGAGGTTAATACGAAGCAACTATTGTCACACAGAATAGTTATATTAATTAGTGTGGCTCGAAAATGTTTAGTATTCCTTATCATTCCTACCAGATTATTGAGTTTGCAGTACTTTTATTTGGAAGAGCTACAGAATGATTTTGTTCAGTTTTACATGTACAGCTATTCGGAAATAATTTCAATTTGAGTGAACTACCTTAGAAAATTGCTTTAATGAATTCAGTGTTCGACACATTAAGCAGTATAGAAAGCAGAATTTCGATGTAAGTGCATTGTGATTAAATCAACAACACTATGTGACACGAATTTCAGTCAAGGATAGAGGAGAAACGATCTTTCAATGTTTAAGGTTCTAAAGTTCTGGAGAAGCTGGGAAATAAAATATTTTATCGGGTTTTTTGATTTATTAAACATTACGTCAGGAGGTGCTCCATTTCGTCGAATGATTTGAGTTTCGTGTGAGGTCAGCAAATTTTGAAGTGGAGAAGAAAATTTACGAAAATAACCAGGGAAACAAATTCTTCAATTTTGTAGGAGCTCCAGCTGCTTGATTTAAAACCGAAAACGTCTGCTTGTTATTGCATATTGCCGATTTTTTATTGCAAGAAAACATAGCTCCTGAGGTAAAAGACAGAATTTAAAATTACAGTTTGTATTCGAGCCTAGAAACGCGTATTTAAGGCAAATCGTCGAAATAATTTTACATCTTGAAATATCATAGGGCAGTTTTGTTCAGTTACTTTAAGCAATTAAGTAAATTTGCATACTTTCATTAGAAGGCTATGTAAAAGAGGAAGCACGAGAATCCCTATGCGGTCTCAACTCTAAAACTCGTAAAGTTCGTATACCTGCAGAGTGCTTAACAGGAGCGTTCCGATACAGACCCAGTCAAAGGTATGTGACGTCACAAGTGTGCGCGCAGGCCTGTAGTCTAGGTTGCCGGCACGGTAGCTCAGCGTGTTCGGTCAGAGGGTTAGCAGCCCTCTGTAATAACAAAAAAAACTGAGTTAAGCAATCAAAGACGAACTTCAACGGATGTCGTATGACGTCCGCCCCGAGGACATACAACGAACAAAATGAGAATTAAAAAAAAAAAAAAAGGTGGTGTTGGTTAGACTGCGGTGGCACGCTGTGTGTTGCGGGTCGGCTTACTTGGCTGCCGCGCCTGGTCGCTGCAGCCGGGAGGCGGCCGCTCGCGCTGTTTATTAGCAGGGGCCGGCAGGCCGGGCAGATCTCCTTAACTGTCGTTTCCCGTCCCGGCCCCTTCCTTGCCAGGGATGGGGAGGGGGAGGGGACGCCGGCTAACGTCGCTTCCGAAATGTTAATAGAAACAGGAAAGTTTCATATTCACTGAATGGCCGGCGCGAAATTAAAAACACTTTGCTCTATTACGACGCGTCCTTCTGGCACGGTTAACAAAAGAATTCCCGCTGCGCCGCCGGTACCCCGGCCCCGGCGCGGCGTTTCTCTCGCGCAAAACGGTCCTCGTCTTTGTTGCGAAGCCAAGTTGAGAGCGCGAGAAAAAAAGAGGAGGGGGTGGGAAAAGGTGCGGGGAAGTGGGTGGGGGCAGGGTAGAAGGGAGGGGCCTTTTCCAACTCAAAGCGAGGAGTGACAGGGCAGCGGCGACGCCCATTACGGCGTTAAGTTCGGCGCAAAAATGCCAGCGGCTGGCGGCCCCGGAAATCCTACATGCCCATTACGGTGGCCCGAGAGGTTAAACTTCTTTTCTTTCTTCTTTCTTTCTGGAGACGCGCGTGACGTGCCGGCGTAATGGCGGCGTCGGTGCAGTCGGGGGATTAGCCGGGAGGAGCCGCCCGCTCCTTCTTCATTATGCGCTCAATTGGGAAAGAACAAGGACAGTGGCTGTGGCGGCGCCTGCGGAAGAGGGACGGTGGAAGCATTGGGCTGGGGGGGAGGGGGCGGGGGAGAGAGGTGAGGGGGAGTATTTAACAGAGCCCTTCCCACTCCGGGCGGCGCGGTGCAGTGGCGCGCACGTACGAGCTCGTACGCGCGTCAGAGGAAGACGTACGGCGCCGCGGCGGGCCGTAATGACGCCAGGAAGCGGCGGCGCTGCCTAACCGGGCATCACTGCCGCGCCGTAGTGGCACGCCGTTAAAGCCTGCGGCCGTCGTTAAGGACTTATGAATATGGAAGCGGCCTTTTGTCTCTAATAAGTCGCCGCGACTGCAGCCTCCTGCGGCCCGTGCGCTGATTAATGACGGGGGTGGACGCCGGAAGTGGCGGGCGACGCCGGCGGTGGCGACGACGACGACGCCGCCGACGCCTCGGGCACGGCGTCAGGGGGGACGCCGCCGCTCGTCCGTCACTTTTTCACTGCTCGGGGAGCGTTCTTAAAGAGGAGCGAGTCTGTCTCGCCGGGACCACGCCTCACGCTAGTTGTCTTACCAACACCTCTACTCGTCTTTCAGGACTTCGGCGACAAGCTCTGACAGACGATAGCTCATAGAGGCACTTTTTTTCTCGCCATTTTCTTAAGCGTTACGTCAGTTTTAACATGTCCTTAATGAGTTATGCATATACGAAATGCTCGTTGGTATAAGGGGAGACCGAAAAGTTTCTGTTCTAGGGCTGTACAGTCCAGAATCGGTATGCAAATCAAGCAAAATCTTCGTCAGCACTGAGCCAATCATTTCACCTATGCACCAGGTTGAAGATACCTGTTTGGTGGAACACCGTGTCCTGCTGCGTGAAAAAGTCATTAACTGCCTGTTGCACATCTTCGTGTGGCAGGTTTATCGACTATTGAAGGTCTTTTTTATGGAACCGAAGGCGTGATAATCACTTGGGAAGGGATCGGGACTAAAGGCCAGGAGCGTGAGTGTCTCTCACTTCAGTGGCTGTTGTCCATAATGGATGAGGCTTGCCTCCCAGATCGACCAACGTCTTACATTGAATTGTGACAAGAATGGAACTTGGCGCACCATTCCACAACGGCTGTTTCTCTCCATTCTCTGATGCATGATATCGGTGTTAGTCCTCTGGCAGTCAAGAAAAGAATACCAGAAATTTGCTCTTGTTTGGATGCGTTTGGTAATAACAATGCATAGTTCAAGTTTCCACATTTACCGAACGCCTGTCTTAAAGATACGAATGCCCCACTATACTTGTTTTCACCCTTCGCAGGCGGCTCAAGGTCACTCATTCCACACTCCGCACCTCACGTGACCACTCGCTCCACAAGGGCTTTTCTTCTCTCTTCCAGCCCTTCTGGAGCTATACAACAAAAGTGCGGAAGTGAATCTACGCATTTACCTTTAAACAGCGCATAATGTCGAATCTGAGTGGTATTAGATGACAGTCCCTAGACATTTGTAAAAGTATATAATTTCTTTAACGCTCTGGAAAACTATCAAGAAAAGGTTTGTGATATTTTTCAGAGCAACGCAATAAACAACCACAGAAGCACGTCAGGTTTCGGTAAAGGCAGTGCAACGGCTCTGTGAGGAAGCCAATAAAAGTGTAATCGAAAATAAAGATATCCTCAGACCAAGGTTTTCCTCTTCAAGAAAAAAAATTACACGCCAAAAACCTGTCACAGGTTTAGATGGTAGGGAAAGGATCAAGTCTGATAATCTGTCATGCCGGATGGGCAAATACAGTTTTATAGAGGAGCCAGAATTTGTGTTTCAATCTAAATGTGGGGTTGATTATCACTAAGAGATGAATAATGTAGTATTTAAGGAAAGGCTTAGCGAGCTCCTTCGAAGCCTGGAAGAAGGATGTGTGATAAAAAATGAAATGAGCGTTTGGCATTGTTGACCGGGAGGCCCTATCTGGGGAAGTACGGTCGCCGAGAGGAAGTCTTATTTCAGTCGACGCCACAGTGGGTGACTTGCGTGCCGGTGATGAGGATGAAATTATGATAAAGGCAACACAACACCCAGTCCATGAGCGGAGAAAATCTCCAACCCGGCCGGGAATCGAACCTGGGCCCGCTGCACGGGGGGCAAGCTAAGCAGACGGACAGGATGTGCTATAGCCATGGACAATGCAGACTACCATTCCATGCTTAACGAAACATTATCAAGACAGATTCCAAGAAAACTGACGTTTCAGAATGTCTGCAAAGCAAAAGTTTACCTATAGATACAACACGCAATAGCCGAACCGCTTTGCATCGTTAGGCAACACATCAGAAATTATAGGCAATATGAGCTTGATGGTCTAGCTACAGAAATGGGACTTAAAGTTATACAGCTTCCCCCAGTCAGCATAATCACACTGAACTGATATGGGTTCAAATTAAGCGAGAGATAGAAGACAATAAATCTTTATTTAAAATTAGAGACGTGAGAAAATTAGTGGAGGACACCATTAAACCCGTGACAATAGAAGACTGGCAGAAATGCGTTGCCCGTGCGGAATGACTGAAGGAAGAATACTTCGTGAAGAAAGGACTTCGAGATGAACGCATTCAGTACATTACATTAAAGATGGTGACGACAGTTCCAGTCATGACAATGGCATCTGCAGATGATGCCACCCGCTGTAATTTCTATTTGGTGGGCTAAAATTAAACTTATCCTTTCCTTCCCCCTTAATTAATATAATTATTTTAGTGTAATAATATCTAGAGTTGGGTAAAACAATATTGAAAGGGGCGAAACAAAGTTCATTAAAGTGCAATAAATTAATTCTAAAAAACGGCAATGTTTATTATTGTTGGCATCTTGTTTAAGCGGCAATAGTTGTTGAGAGTGCAGTCTGCTCACGACGAGGTAGGGAGTGAAGATAAAGCGACGTGACCTTGAAGAGCCTGGGTGGAGTGAGAAGAGTATATTTCCCTTACCTAAATGTCGGTGTTTTTATACCGGTATCGCTGACGCGCTACACTGCATGTACGCTGCAGCAACGCTCTCAGGCGGAAACTTTTTGATCGCCGATTATCTTCTACACTTACATTGTAACGTTTCTGGTTTACTTTTGCTGTTCAAGGAATGTGATGTGAGCTCTTTTCATTCGATTTCATACTTCATATCTCTACTCTCGACACTTTCAAACAAAAGTTTTCAATAATCGATACGTTACGCCAGAGAGGTTCTCTTTAGAAACAGTGTGATCTTTAGCTGTCACTGACATAGCCGTCGCAGTAGCATTCTAAGAGAAGCTAGTGGCGGAATCGGGTGTTGGGTGTGTTAGTTGTGAAGTAGTTATCGGAGTACAGGTAGAAGGATACAGATGATATTGAACTTTGGAAAATGATTTAGTAAAGATTAATTCAAGAAGCGAAGATCATCAGGTACTGTTATTGCCGCACTGCTTGCTTGGGCATAATTTATGATGTGTTTGGAAGAGGGAAATTTTAGGTGGGATTTTGCTTTATTGGTTTGTGCAAGCTACTTTCATTGTTCAGACGTGATTAAGTAAAGCTATCCGTCACATGGTTATGATTTACCACTACTTTACCATTTCAATAATTGAACGCTATGGTAGAGTAATATTATTAAATAAGAAGTAATTTTTGTTCAGATGATAATAATAGTCAAAGAATGAGTTTTATTGGCCTATTCACAATACAGTTTCTTCCAAAATTAGTTTCTTTTAATCATTTAGAAAGTTTAAATTCCTCCAACGTCTCCTCACGAAATTTAGATTTTCAAGGAAATGTCGCTGCATTACACTGAGCGGAACGTAGTTGCTTAAAAGTGAAGCAGGATACTTAGAATAGCTGCAGATAATTTCATTACACTTACGCAAGGCTCCCTTCCTTTCCTGTAGCTAGCTTGCTGCCGCACCGCAGTTTTTCCTGTTCATCGCTCCGGACAGTACCGAGTTGTCTTTGCCACAGGTAACCGATAAAAATTAGTTAGGGCCAGTTTTGCATTACAGTCAAGTTAGTTACATCATTCACAGTTAGCTTTCCTTTTCAAAATTATTATCAGCTTCAATTTAAGTAAGGTTTAGTTCAGATTACATTTCTTATGCAGACAGTTTTATTCTCACAATGCGATTTTATATTCGCGTGTGTATTATTCAATGTTTTAAATTACATTTAGTCACTTTGCATGCGTAAATCAACAGGGAAACGTTTTTGGTTATTTATTATTCGAAATTTAATTTTTAATTTTATATGGAATTTTTACTCTGTTAGTTTTGTGTATTAGAATTTAGAATTGCTAGTCTAGTAGTGTGACATCACGTATTGCAGCAGTATTCACTGCGGTGGACAATAAAGAGTTTCACAATTCAGATAATTTAGTTTACAGTTTTAGTTTTCTAATTAGTTTGGTAGAAGGTAATTGCAGTACCAGTATGCAGTTGTACAGTTTCACATAGTTTGGCGACTCAACTTTAAGAGACAGCGTTTCGTAATGACACCACTTGCGCTGTTCAGGACAACAACACAGATACACGCCAAAGTTAAAGATAGGAGTCCAGTCCAGATTTACTTCACAACAAATAAACATTTTGACTTACAGGGTGACAATTATTGAACTATACAAAAAAAGTAAATTATTTACAATCTAAGGCATGCACATACTTTATTCAACATGTAAACGTCACAATAGGTATTCGGATTTAGGTTATGACGTGTTCGATGTGCCTGTCATCATAGGTGTTGATGTGGCGCGGACGAATACATAATTCTGCATTCCCCGCTGAACTATCGATGACCTCCTGAATGGTTGTCTTCAGCTCAGCAACGGTTTGGGGTTATCGCTGTACGCCTTGCCTTTAATATAGAAAAGTGACAACGTATACAGTGGCTTCTGTAACCAACAAGCCATCGTGCGGTTTGTGGCCGAGGGTACACACAGCATCAGTTTCGGCCCTT
Source organism: Schistocerca cancellata (assembly GCF_023864275.1). NCBI lineage: Eukaryota > Metazoa > Arthropoda > Insecta > Orthoptera > Acrididae > Schistocerca > Schistocerca cancellata. The sequence goes on from NC_064626.1 coordinate 827,644,771, forward strand.
CCCTCTTCTTTCCTCTGCTATTCCATTAACGGATAGTGTAACTTTTATGCGCAACTTTTACGTGTAAATATACGGGCACTGGACAAGAAAACGGAAACACCGCGGGAAATTCATTTTTGAACACTATCTAACAGGCAAATACTCTCCACCACCAATCAATACAAAGAAGAAGAAACGCACATTTTCGAAAGAATATCTACATTTTCATTATATTATTAAGTTTCTTTATAAACAATTTTTTAAAATTAGTGTAAATTATTTCGGTTCATGGTTCACTCAAAAAAGATTATTCATATGTTATTACTTTAAAAATTGTTTTATTAAATAGTATATTCGCTATTAATATGTACGGTGCAAAAATAACATATGCACAATTCGTATAGGTAGAGGGCACTTTTTACTGTTACCAATCAGGTTTCTCCAAAACTGCGATATAAGGTTTTAACAGATGAAAATTTACTTTAGTTATGACAGTGAACCAATAGTTCTGTACTGACAAGTTACTCTGTAACTGCAATATATGGTCTGTTGGCATTTAATACATTCCAAAATTTCTTTTGTAAACTAAGATATTCTATCAGTAACTGTATCTGTCTCGTTAATTATATTTTTAACTTTGTCTAACAGATCTGAAGATGAGCAGCTAGCCTGAAACCGGTCATTGAAAATAAAAAATAGCGATCAAAGACTGAAATGCCATATTTTCATATTTTTACTATCTAACAGGTTGCGCTTTTGTATTCGATCACATTGCAAGTGTCAGCCGTGGTCAAAACAGTGTTCTGTGTAGTTGTGTGTGCGTTATGTCGGAATTAAGTGATGTTGGAGCGTGGGAGAATTGTTGGAGCTCGTATATTGCGTGCTTCTGTGACTCGGACAGCCTAAGTGTTCGGTGTGTCAAAAGGCACCATGTCTAACATTTATACCCCACGAAGGCAATGCGGGGAAAGATAGGCCGGTCACAAAGCGGACGAAAGTGTGCTTTGAGTGATTGTGACAGACGGTCATTGAAGAGGATTGTGATGGAAAGTAAGGAGACGACAAATGCAAAAGTCACTACAGAATTCGCGAACCCTGTCAGCTCCAAAACAACATGAAGAAGGCACCATAACAAGAAACTCGCAGGGAAAAGTGGTGCCGAAGCAAAAATGATTCAAAGGGCTCTAAGCACTATGGGACTTAACATCTGAGATCATCAATCCCCTACACTTAGAACTGCTTAAACCTAACTAACCTTAGGACATCACACACATCCATGCCCGAGGCAGGATTCGAACTTGCGCGGTTCCAGACTGTAGCGCCTAGAACCGCTCGGCCACTCAGGCCGGCCTACCAAGACAAAGATTAGCTATTCGTGGTTTAGTCTCCACGTAACTACTCACAGCATGAATAATTTTCTGTAAGAACGTTAACATGAATATTAGCGTTCACAGCAAAAGCAAAGGCATTGACCCATATTACCTCATTCAGTACTTCACAAACGTGGAACGACAGTGCCCTGAAAGCCGGTCTCTACATACTACAACCGCCAGCTGCACAATCTACTTCGCCGGCAAGAAGCCCGTGGTATCAGCTATTCCTAAAAACTATGGTTACCAAAGAGATCAACACCACTAATGTGCTCAGGTACGAGACACTTCGTGTAAATATAATGACAACTACAGCTGCCTCTCAATAATAAGCCGGACAGAAGACTGTTGGTGCTCCTCCCAATGGTCTCGAATTTGAGTTTGGCTTTGAGTTCACTACATCACGTGTGTGTTCAGAAGCAGTACGTTTCTTGATCGACTCTGGAAAATAGACTCTCAGTTTTACGAGTGGGGCTTTTCGCGATTTGTCTCGTCTCTCTTGTAACGTCTCCCAAGAGAATTTTATAGAGCATTAGCGCAAATCTCTCATGCTAAGTGAAGAGACCTGTGACGAATCATGCAAATCTTCTTTGGATCTATTCCATCCCTTTCATTAATATAACATGAAAAGCATCCCAGACTGACTTACAACTCTTAAGAACTGGCTGAGTATTTTTCTAAGCGACCTCTTTCGTTTGTAAATCATACTTCGTTAGGATTCTTTCAGTAAATACAAGTCTTGCATCTGCCTTCTCCACAGGTATATTTACGGGGTCATTCCACCTTATATCGCTTCGTATAGAAATTGCTAGATGCTTCAAGGTTGTGACTGTTCTCAGTGTATGATATCCGATCGCTTAGTCAGAAGAACTTTTTGTCCATTTATGAGTGTTACAGGACTATGCTCATGTTTACAGTCAGCTACCATATTTGCAGCACGCGCTGACCATCTTTTGGCCCGTAAAGCAGTTTCTAATAACAGGTCGTTCATACAGGTGTTTTTTTTTTTAAAGAAAACATCGTGAAGGTAGTACGTCTATTGGTCAAAGCTAAAAGCAAAGTTTCTATGTGTCTGGAAACCAATACCTGTTGAGCCTGGGGCCGATCGTCTCCTCTGTTTTTTACGTAGAAGCAGACACTATAAACAGTGCTGCGTGCGGTTACTACGTCCTGATACGTCTTTCACACTATCTTCACTTTATTTCAGATACACTTGGCTCCATTCGCTTTGCGTCATATGCAGCGATCACATGTTCCTATAACTTCTGCGCATTGTCGATGGATAAAGCATACCCCAATGCCTTTAAATGTTTCGTAGCTATAAATCCAACGAATTCGGGTCCGGTGAACGGGGCGGCCATGAATCCTACGGGACCTCCACTACCAACACATCGCCCTTAAAACGTTGCCGTAAAGTATTGGTGCAACATGCATAGTAAATGGGGTGATGACTCGTCGTGCATAAACCACAATCGTTGTCTTTCTACAAGGGTAACGTTCTCCAATAACGCTGGTAATTCATCGCGCAGAAATGGGTGATACACAACACTTGTTAATCTGTTTGGTATAGTTTATGGCCCCAATGCTGGGCCATAAAAAAGTGTGAACTTGCGAACCATTCAACGAAACAACATCTATATGGGCTTGCGGAGCCGAAGGCCCACTCGTGTATCCTTGATGACTGCACGACACAAAGCTTTACGTCTCACCTGGGTCCGTAGGCACCGACATTGGACTGTTGATGACTGGAAACATGTTACCTGTTCGGAAGAGTCTCGTTTCAAATTATGTCGAGTGGATGTACGTGTACAGGCATGGAGACAACCTCATGAATCCATGGACCCCGCTTGTTAGCAGGGGACCGTTCAAGCTGGTGAAAGCTCTGTAATGATGTAGGGCGTGTGCAGTTGGAGTGATATGGGACCCCTGATACGTCTAGATATGACTCTGACAGGTGAAACGTAAGTCACCATCCTGTTTGATCAGCTGCATACATTCTTGTCCATTGTGCATAACGACGGACTTGGGACAGCAGGACAATGCAACACCCCACACGTCCATAATTGGTAGTGAGTGGCTCCGGGAACACTCTCCTGAGTTTAAACACTTCCGCGGGCCGCCAGACTCCCCAGACATGAATATTAATGCGTATACCTGGGAGGCCTTGCAACGTGCTGTTGAGAAGACATGTCCACCCCTTCATACTCTTTCGGATTTATGGTCAGCCCTGCAGGATTAATGGTGTCAGTTCCCTCCAGCACTACATCAGACATTAGTCGAGTCCATGCCTCGTCGTACTACGGCACTTCTGCTTGTTCGCAGGGCCCCTACACCGTATTAGGTAGGTGTACCAGTTTCTTTGGCTCTTCATTGTGTTTGGACAGTCTTGTTAGCAGACGGCATTGCGCTTCAAATGATCACATGAGCAAACTCTTCTGTGTTGCATCGATTCAGAGTCGAAGGCAAAAACACCGTTTATGATGGAAAGAGGCCTATGGCTCAACCAGTAACACATTGGACAGACTCGCTGCATAGTGGCCCAATTTAACTCGGCACAGAGCAAAACCGTGTAAAACGGAGATAACGAATTCAATTAGCGGATCCTACAACAGGGCGCGACAAAAACTCAAGAAATTAATGAGAGATAGTAAATAGCTAGAAATAGGAGGAGAGAGGAATTAAAAATAACTCGAAACGAAATTCACACCCACTGGGCAATCATGTAGTTTGTTCGCTATCGCCAATAATTAGATCGTCAGACCAGTAAGGACTCAGAACTGACCAGTGTCGTGTTATAACGAGTGCAATCACACATACTGGAAAGTTCGAAACAAGTTGTAATCAAACAATTACTGACGTTGCTACTGTTTAAAAGTTGCTACGCTACGGCTGCTTTCAACGACTCCCCATCATGGTAATGCAGGATATCCTCTAAATGTCATTTGACGGAATAACTGCTTTACAGATGGACGCGCATTAACACCCGTATAATGCGGGAAAAAAAGTGTTCCGCTGACCAGCGGAATTTTTTGTGGCTGCAGCGTTCCGTGAGGCACTGTACACAAATGTCGCGCACACGCCGCCATTGCGAAGCTCATTGAAAACCGCTGCGCAAAAATTACTGCGAGAAGCGGGCGCCATAGCTATCGATAATTACCGTTCATTTTTACGCATTTACGAGCCGCATTCGCGCTGTTCGAAAAATCACACAAACGTTGCAGTTTAAATATGATTATTCCGTAACATATTTAAATATGACTCATTAGCATAGGAGCTGCGGCTTTAATTTAGCTACGGGGCGATAAAAAAAATATATCGCGTTTTTGTGTGTCCAATTTCACGGCAGTCGCGGCGTCTGCGCCCTGTAGCGAGCTAGGGTAGCCGAACGGTGAGCGGTAAAAAAAACAACAAAAAACAAAAAAAGGAAAAAAAGAGCAAACTCGGTACCCGGGGGCCAATTAGCGGCGACCGCGGCCATCGGCTGCAAATCAAAAACGAGCTATCGAGCGGAGCACAGCGCGGGTCGAGAGGTCGAACAGCTCTCCACGCAGAGGCCCGATAACTGCGAACCACTCTGACTCTGAACAGCGCGCTGGCACCACACACGGCATACAAAACGCTTTGTCGCGTAATGGAAAACATCTGATAGATCTAAAATTTAGCAATTGAGTTCTGGAAATTTTTAGTCTGTATCAAAAATCATTCGGATTACAGATGTTTGATAATCTGTTACACAATGACGATTGGAAACAACTAACTAAATATGTTTCATTTTAACTTAATCAGCTGTGGGTTCTTGGTGAAACATTGTAAATTAACTAAACAAACATTGTTTTTTGCCTTGTTTTACAAATTTCGTTACGATTACTGCACAACTTAAGTTTCTGATAATAAGAACATTTTCAAGTACGATACTGATTCCAAAGATAAGGCAAAGATAAACATCTCAATCTGTTAAAGTATCAATCCTTGGCTTAATGTAAAATTATTTCATCGTCTGTTTTTTGACTAATTACATACGGAATTACACAAGCAGGTTCCAAATTTCTAGATTTCCGGAAAGCTTTAAATTTTGACATGGTGCCCCATTGCAGGCTATTTACGAAGGTACGAGTATGTGATGTAAATTCGCAGATATGTGAGTGGCTCGAAGACTTCTTAAGTAACGCAACTCAGTATGTCGTCCTCAACGGCGAGTGTTCATCAGAGACAAGACTATCGTCAGGAGAGCCCCAGGGAAGAGTGATATGACCGCTATTGTTCTCTGCACACACAAATGATTCGGCGGGCAGTGTGGGTAGCAATCAGCTGTTGTGTGCTGATGATCCCGAGGTATATGGTAAGGTGTCGAAGTTGCGTGACCGTAGGAAGATACAAGACAGACAAAATTTCCAGTACGTGTGATGAGTGGCAGCTAGCTCTAAATGTGGAAAAATGTAAGTTAATGCACATGAGTAGGAAGATTAAACCTATAGACTGTTGAGCGCGCAACGACCATATGATAAATAAAATTAGAAGGAAGGTCAGACACCAGTGCCTACGAGCTATAATTTGTACGCTAAAGGTATGTTCTTACCAACAGTTGGTTTATACTCAGGTACTTTTGTGGTCTTTTGTTCCTTATTCACTAATCGCTATGTGAAAATTTTTAACTTCCAGCATTGAAGATGATCATAATGTGATCGAAAATCGATTTTGCTGTTAATAAATCATCAAAATTACGGCAAACGCTGTCCTTCCTTCTAATTTTAAGATCAAACCTCTAATGTTACGATATGTTCTGATACTGATTACTAGAGTCTTGCTCGACACAGTCAAGTCGATTAAATATCTGGACATAACGTTGCAAAGCGATATGAGGTGGTGAGAACTGTGGTAGGGAAAGTGAATGGTCGACTTCGTTTATTGGAAGAATTTGAGGAAAGTGTGGTTCATATGTAAAGGAGACGGCATATAGGATCCTGGTGCGACCTATTCTTGAGTACTGCTCGAGTGTTTGGGATCCGTACCAGATGGTATTGAAGGAAGACATACAAGCAATTCAGAGGAGGACTGCTAGATTTGCTACTGGTAGATTCGAACAACACTTAAGTGTTACGGAGATGCTTTGGGAAATCAAATGGGAATCCCTGGAGGGAAGATGCCGTTCTTTTCGAGAAACACTGTTGAAAAAATTTAGAGAATCGGTATTCGAACCTGATTGCCGGACGTTTCTACTGCCGCCGACTTACATTGCACGCAAGGCTCGCGAAGATAAGATACGAGAAATTAGGACTCATGCGGAGGCGAACAGACAGTCGTTTTCCCCTTGATCTATTTTTCAGTGGAACAGGAAAGGAAATGACAAGTAGTGGTACAGGGTACCCTCCGCCACGCACCGTGCGGTGGCTTGCGGAGTATCCATGTAGATGTAGATTTAGATAAAGCTGTGCATCAGCCTAGAACTTTTTTCTATTGATGGATTGAAGCCCAAAGTTTTACTTCTATCTAGGAGTTGTGGTATCTTCCAAATGAAGTGATGAATTGAATTGGGCTTGAAACTTCCTGGCAGATTAAAACTGTGTGCCGGACCGAGACTAGAACTCGGGACCTTTGCCTTTCGTGGTAGAGCACTTGTAGTGAAAGGCAAAGGTCCCGAGTTCGAGTCTCGGTCCGGCACACAGGAAGTTTCACATCAGCGCACCCTCCACTGTAGAGTCAAAATTTCATTCCTGAATTGGGTTTGTTCATTTCGTAATAAGTATGAGGATATACATATTTGTTTTTTTTTTAACTATAGAATTTATAACTGGGCGAGTTTTGCTCCATGTGTTGAGCAGTAACCATAATAAAATTTGTGAAAGAAGGCAAAAAACAGTGTTCGCTCAGTTAAATCTGTTTCAGTAATACAATAAATTACACCGACTAATTCTAATTGGTTTCCAATAGAATACAAAGGATTTGCAGATCCATACTGCTCGATATCTGAAAATAAGGTAACAGATATTTTCCTCTCAGAAAGCAGTTCCAAGGTGCGGTTAAATGAGCTCTAAATCTGTATCTACCGTCCACAAGCCCCGATTTGGTGCCTGACGAAGAGAAGCTTCTAGTACCACTATCACTTCGCCTCTTCCCTATTCCATTCGTGATGCAGCGTGTGAAGAACAGTTGCCGCTAAGCCCTCGTATGAACTCTAATATCTCTGATTTTCTTGCCGTGAACATTTCGCAGGACGTATAGGGTACTTAATATACGTGGTCTGACTCCTCTTAGATTTTCCACAGAAAATTCTTTAATCATGCTCAACATCTCTCCTGCAGGGTCTGTCACTTGTGTTCGTTGAGCATTCCCGCGACACTCTCCTCTTAACAGCTGATTCCGCATCCTCCATTAATCCTACCTCGTAAAGGTCCCATAGTGACGACCAGCATTAAATGGTCGTGCGAACGAGTGTTTTGTAATCCACTTATTTCGAGAGTGAATTACTAGCAAAACCGTTGGCATTCAACGCAGTTTCCTGTCGTCTCGGAATGGATAATGAAGATGATGCATGGTTTTCAAGGGAATTTTGTACCATTCTTTCTGGAAGATAGTGGCAAGTTCAGGTAGCGCTGATGGAAGTGAATAGATATCAGGCATCCTTCTCTCAAAAGTAGATGGCAAAGGCTCAATGATACTGAGATCTGGTGAGTATTGTGACCAGGGGAGATGCGACAGTTCATCCTTGTATTCACAAAACCAGTCTTGGGCGATGAGATCTGTGCAGACAGGGGTCCAGTCCTCTTGAGACATATCACCACAATTGGGGAACGTGTATTGTACCATGGGATTGACCCGATCAGCCACAACATTCACATCATCCGTGATAGTACTGCTACCTTGCAGACTAACCATGGCGTCCATGAAATACCACGATATGGGTGCTGAAATCTTCACCGAACTCACCCTGCGTTTCACGCTTGGAACGTAAACTGAGGCAGAAGTTGGAAACAGTGCGCAGCAAGGCTCTTCCGTCCAAATCACATTCTTTCATTGCAGTATAGTCCAGATTATATGGATTTGGCACCACGTTTTCCTGTTACGGACATGTGCGTCATTGATGAGTGGTTTTTTCAATTCCAGGTCACCCTGCAATTCTTTATTTATGGACCACGGTTCGTGTTGTTTTGGTGCTGACAGGTTTCGCGAGTGCGAGATTCAGCTCTGCAGTGACTTTAGCAGCAGTTGTGTCCTCATTTTTCATCACACTACTCATCAATGACTGTCTATCACGATCACTCAACAAACCATTTCGTCCGCGTTGTGACTTAGCATATAATGTTTATCTTCCTTCCCTGTATGTGGTACAAACCTCTTGAAACACCAAATACTCCGGCCACCATACGAGCACCAACTCTCTCTCCACGTGCGGGTTGAACTAGCTCCGAAATAATGCACTCACGACTACACAGAACACTATTCTGACCACGACTGACACTTGAAACCTATTTTAGGGCATTTCCCAGGTGCCGTTCGTGGTCAAATTGGACAGCTCAACCTACAGGCTTGGGTAGCATCTGCATTTATTTTCAGTCATGCATATCTCACGGTGTTTCCATGTTCTTGCCCAACACCTGTATATTTCCTTAGGATTTTTCCGATCCATTTCAACTTGGCACCTGCTTTTCCTACAAATACTTTAATTGATTGTACCATTTTTATCCAGCTCGGGATGGTTACTTCTATGTACGATGTGGCAGTTACTTTTACCAGTGATTTATCTTGATTGTAGTAATCGAACAGTAATGGGACTTTCCCCTGTTTATGCACATTACGTTGAATCTACACTACTTGCCATTAAAATTGCTACACCACGAAGATGACGTGCTACAGACGCGAAATTTAACCGACAGGAAGAAGATGCTGTGATATGCAAATGATTACCATTCCAGAGCATTCACACAAGGTTGGCGCCGGTGGCGACACCTACAACGTGCTGACATGAGGAAAGTTTCCAACCGATTTCTCATACACGAACAGCAGTTGACCGGCGTTGCCTGGTGAAATGTTGTTGTGATGCCTCGTGTAAGGAGGAGAAATGCGTACCATCACGTTTCCGACTTTGATAAAGGTAGGATTGTAACATATCGCGATTGCGGTTTATCGTATCGCGACATTGCTCTTCGCGTTGGTCGACATCCAATGACTGTTAGCAGAATATGGAATTGGTGGGTTCAGGAGGGTAATACGGAACGCCGTGCTGGATGCCAACGGCCTCGTATCACTAGCAGTCGACAGGCATCTTTTCCGCATGTCTGTAACGGATCGTGCAGCCACGTCTCGACCCCTGAGTTAACAGATGGGGACGTTTGCAAGACAACAACCATCTGCACGAACAGTTCGACGACGTTTGCAACAGCATGAACTATCAGCTCGGAGACCATGGCTGCGGTTACCCTTGACGCTGCATCACAGACAGGAGTGCCTGTGATGGTGTACTCAACGACGAACCTGGGGGCACGAATGGCAAAACGTCATTTTTTCGGATGAATCCAGGTTCTGTTTACAACATCATGATGATCACGTCTGTGTTTGGCGACATCGCGGTGAACGCACATTGGAAGCGTGTATTCGTAGTCGTCATAGTGGCGTATCACCCGGCGTGATGGTATGGGGTGCCATTGGTTACATGTCTCGGTCACCGCATTGACGGCATTTTGAACAGTGGACGTTACATTTCAGATGTGTTACGATCCGTGGGTCTACCCTTCAGTTGATCCCTGCGAAACCCTACATTTCAGCAGGATAATGCACGACCGCATGTTGCAGGTCCTGTACGGGTCTTTCTGGATACAGAAAATGTTCGACTGCTGCCCTGGCGAGCACATTCTCCAGATCTCTCACCAACTGAAAACGTCTGGTCAATGGTGGCCGAGCAACTGGCTCGTCACAATACGCCAGTCACTACTCTTGATGAACTGTGGTATCGTGTGAAGCTGCATGGGCAGCTGTACCTGTACACGCCATCCAAGCTCAGTTTGACTCAATGACCAGGCGTATCAAAACTGTTATTACGGCCAGAGGTGGTTGTTCTGGGTACTGATTTCTCAGGATCTAAGCACCCAAATTGCGTGAAAATGTAATCACATGTCAGTTCTAGTATAATATATTTGTCCAATGAATACCCGTTTATCATCTGCGTTTCTTCTTGGTGCTGCAACTTTAATGGCCGGTAATGTAGTTTCGTTGTGGGTCATCTGCCACTCTCTTGTGTCAGTCGACGATCCCCTGCAGGTCTGGTAGACGTTCGACGAAGAAATTTGGGTCAATCTGTTATTGTTACACCTGCTTCTGTCAATATATTCGTTACAAAGGTATCGGGATCATTTTTGTTATTTTTTTCTGTTATTTTCTAGCGTACTATCAGTCATTCCAAATTTAGAATATTAGACTGAGGTTTATGCCACGAATACTCAGAAAGTGTAATTAATCCACGAAAGAAATTATAGTATGGCTGTAAACTGAAGATCAAGAAACACTCGTGGTTATTAAGTTGCTTATCTCGGAAGAACGCTACACCTATAGTACAGTGTCACCAAAAATCACATTTGCGGTTTGTAGAGTGTTGTTGCGTAGCAGTTACGTTGTCTGATAAAAATTTGAAACACCCAGAAGACATGGTCGGATGGCAATGTAATTTCGTACACGCACATACCATCTCTAGGTACGTAAATCATTAGAGCTGCAATTTTCTGTGGATAGTAGAACAGCTTCCAGAGTGCACTTGTGATATTCGTGACGTTACCAGGTCTGGTGGGGTATACAAGGGCCACGAACAGCGTCAGATGTTGACTGGTCACTATGAAGAACACGGACATTACGCATACATGTGTGGAACAGCGTTACCAGGGCCTCCCTGCAACATTCCGTGTCGACTAGGAAACTACCGTAGGCTGCCGTTAACACCACAACACAAACGGCTGCGTTTGTCCAAATGGTTCAAATGGCTTCGGGCACTATGGGACTTGACATCTGAGGTCACCAGTCCCCTAGACTTAGAACTAAATAAACCTAACTAACCTAAGGACATCACACACATCCATGTCCGAGGCAGGATTCGAACCTGCAGCGCGGTTCCGGACTGAAGCTTCTGGCACCTCTCGGCCAGAGCGGCCGGTGGCTGAGTTTTGGAATGGTTCCGTGACCGAGGAGGATGGACTGTGGATGAATTACGGTGAACAGAGATTCTGCGCTACCCCAGAAGACCATCATCGGCGACCAGGGGAGAGGTCGCATTCTTCCAATGTTTTGGTGACACAGCCATCTGGCGTCCTCATGTGTTACCTCTGACATGATAGAACGTGATGCGGTTTATCATAAGGACAGTGATCATCCATACACGGGACGTGTCTCTATGAACTGTCTGGGCGACGTGACTGCACTCTCGTTGACAGTAAGATTTCCAGATCTGTCACCGACAGAACATGTGTGGGACTAACTCGAATGTCTACTCCGTCCCAGTGCCAGTGTCCGGGATACGAAGGAGCAGTTACATCGATTGTGGGCTAGCTTGCCTCCGGAGAAGCTTCAAGTCTCCCTTCCCAACATAATCAGCGCATGCATGCGCACCAACTTCACACTGATCAGTGCCCATCCTGCCACATTATTTGAAAATTTGACTCTTTTCGTTTCCTCATCCGCTTCTTTTTGTCAGGCAGAATCTTTAAGTTCTTAGTGTCACATAGTTCCATTTACATACCTAATCAATTACCTGTTTAGCTATCACTATTTTCACAAAATCAGTACTTTTTTATAAACGTCATAATCAGTTTGATTTACATTTTACAGGGTAGAATGTGTTCCACACATGCATAACATTTGCTCTTTATGAAAACTTCGGATGTCGTTTCGAACTTAGTGAAAAGGGCTCTGGAGTTGCATGAACACTTCTGAAGTGATTCTGTAACAAAATATCTCGGTGTTTATTCAACTGGTTCTCAGCAGTAGTGTGCAAAACCATTTCGCATATTGCTGGAATTTCCATCGAAACCCGTACGCAGAGTTATCTGCATAAGAATCTGAGAAGGTGTGAGAATTCTTTCTTTTCCACTGAACTAGTCAGACAACTCAACCGATGTTGGTGGTGTTGAGACAGCAACCAGCCACAAATTTATTTTAAGTTGCTTTATTCAAAGGGTACCGTTACCGGTTTCGAATCATTACGATTCATCGTCTGACGGCTCTCATGCTTTCATTGCAACATGTGCTGCGCTTTTTACTGATTAGTTATCCTAAAATATAAATAATACATAATTATAAGCACGTCACAAAGATGGTTGAGTTACAGATTTGCGTTGGGACGTGACTCACGTGAAATGTCGGTTTGGAGTACTTGTGTTCATAGTTTTCGTCCAGCAGGCCACGTTTGTAGTTTTCGCCGCATTCACATCAATGATGCTACTGGGTATTTGAGGTACCGGTGTTTACAGCAATCTGGACCACCACCACTGAAGGTCTCGCTGTATGGTGGTACAACATGCAATGTGTGGTTTTCACGAGCAATAAAAAGGGCGAAAATGATGTTTATGTTGACCTCCATTCCAATTTTCTGTACAGGTTCTGGAACTCCCGGAACAGAGGTGATGCAAATCTGTTTTTGATGTGCGTACATTATGCCCCCTGCGTACTATGGAACAAATAGTGTTGAAGTACGGATTAAAAACATGAAGTTAAATGAAACAACAAGTTCACTGTTACCAGTCACCGTTTTATTTATTTCCACGACGCGTTTCGAAGGTTTAAACCTCCATCATCGGGTGGATTTACATTAGTAAGTATTACATTTGTGTGTGTGTTGTGTTACGATTTTTGGAGGAACTTGTGGCACTGCCTAGTGGAGAAACGAAACGCTATTTCAGAATATGGTTTAGGATTAATTTTGACGAAAAATTAAACTGATATCTAATGGTAAACATTAAATAAGTAAACTACAGTACCTTCAGTGATCACAGGTTCCTTTTGCTGTCGTAACACATCACATGTATACTGCCACATTTGTAAACAAATATGGCGTCTGGAATCAGCTGGGTGCAAGGTTCGTATAGCAGAAGTGAAGACATAATCGCAAAGTGCAAAGAATATACATCATAACAATATTATTACAGAATAATTGCTTTAAGCATTTAGCGGTGTTTGATTATGTGTGTGTACTTCAGGTGGTATATAAATCCAATTCTGACAAGTTAAAACAGCAAACATTCGTACTCGTTTGTACAATCACGTGAAATGTTAAAATGGCTTAAACTTCATACTTATTGATAACAATTAAGTGAAATGTTACAGACTATAATTACAATGATCATATTGGCTACAACAGTAAAATCATACATACATTACACTCTTTGATTGGGGTTAATAAACAGATGTGAAGTGAGGGGATGGAGTCAGAAGGAGAGGTAGAGAGAGAGAAAAAGTGTGTGTGTGTGTGTGTGTGTGAGTGAAAGGGAGAGGGAGAGAGGGAGAGGGGGAGAGGGAGAGAGAGAGAGAGAGAGAGAGAGAGGGAGAGAGGAAAGAGTGATTATATGGGAGGAAACATTTACATGGCAAGGAGTCTTAAGATTGCATGTTGCATATATTACCTGCCTAAAAGGTTGGGGTAATACATTGGTTAATGCTATAAACTATGCAGATAGATATACATTTGTGCCAGTAGTTGATGTACATACAGTTTTAAGCTGACAAGGGGCACAAGCTGTTGGTGTGATGAATTATCTGTGAGTGAGGTCAATCTCTTGTAGTCTTGGCAGCTGTCAATATTTATGGTAAATATTAGGTGTGTGTGTGTGTGTGTGTGTGTGTGTGTGTGTGTGCATTTTATGAGTGTAGGCAGTTGCTGAAAACAGAGATGATACTATTGTAAATATTGTCATTTTTGTCATTTAAGATAGATTCTGGTTGTTCCATTTGATGTTTGTATATTTGGAGTGTTTCAAGGATGTCTAGTTTTCTGCCTTTTGGTTGGATGTGTAAGATGCTAATACTTGTGTTGTTAATATGGTGTTTTGTTTCATGCAGGTGGGTAGCTATTGCTGATGTGTGATATTTTTTTGTTTTTTAGTGCTGCCATGTGTTCCTTGAACCTAATCTCAAATGATCTGCCTCTCTGGCCTATGTAGAAGCAGTCACAGTCCAAACATTCAATTTTTTACACACCTGTGTGATGAAGTGGGTGTCATGTGCCGATGTTGTGGGGTAACTTCTGTCCAATCTTGTTATCTGTTGTAAAGGATATGCTTATGCCTTTCTGTTTGAAGACATTGGCAATCTGGTATGAAATGTTACCCAGAAAGGGGATTGTATGGAAGATGTTATTTTCTTTTTGTTTTTTGTGTTGTGATTCCTTTGCCATTATTGAGTGTTTTAGGGTGTCTACTATGGAGCTGTTATAACCATTTTCAATAGCTGCTTGTTTTATTATTTCAATTTCTTGATCACATTTATCAAGAAATTGAAATAATAAAACAAGCAGCTATTGAAAATGGTTATAACAGCTCCATAGTAGACACCCTAAAACACTCAATAATGGCAAAGGAATCACAACACAAAAAACAAAAAGAAAATAACATCTTCCATACAATCCCCTTTCTGGGTAACATTTCATACCAGATTGCCAATGTCTTCAAACAGAAAGGCATAAGCATATCCTTTACAACAGATAACAAGATTGGACAGAAGTTACCCCACAACATCGGCACATGACACCCACTTCATCACACAGGTGTGTAAAAAATTGAATGTTTGGACTGTGACTGCTTCTACATAGGCCAGAGAGGCAGATCATTTGAGATTAGGTTCAAGGAACACATGGCAGCACTAAAAAACAAAAAAATATCACACATCAGCAATAGCTACCCACCTGCATGAAACAAAACACCATATTAACAACACAAGTATTAGCATCTTACACATCCAACCAAAAGGCAGAAAACTAGACATCCTTGAAACACTCCAAATATACAAACATCAAATGGAACAACCAGAATCTATCTTAAATGACAAAAATGACAATATTTACAATAGTATCATCTCTGTTTTCAGCAACTGCCTACACTCATAAAATGCACACACACACACACACACACACACACACACACACACCTAATATTTACCATAAATATTGACAGCTGCCAAGACTACAAGAGATTGACCTCACTCACAGATAATTCATCACACCAACAGCTTGTGCCCCTTGTCAGCTTAAAACTGTATGTACATCAACTACTGGCACAAATGTATATCTATCTGCATAGTTTATAGCATTAACCAATGTATTACCCCAACCTTTTAGGCAGGTAATATATGCAACATGCAATCTTAAGACTCCTTGCCATGTAAATGTTTCCTCCCATATAATCACTCTTTCCTCTCTCCCTCTCTCTCTCTCTCTCTCTCTCTCTCCCTCTCCCCCTCTCCCTCTCTCCCTCTCCCTTTCACTCACACACACACACACACACACACACTTTTTCTCTCTCTCTACCTCTCCTTCTGACTCCATCCCCTCACTTCACATCTGTTTATTAACCCCAATCAAAGAGTGTAATGTATGTATGATTTTACTGTTGTAGCCAATATGATCATTGTAATTATAGTCTGTAACATTTCACTTAATTGTTATCAATAAGTATGAAGTTTAAGCCATTTTAACATTTCACGTGATTGTACAAACGAGTACGAATGTTTGCTGTTTTAACTTGTCAGAATTGGATTTATATACCACCTGAAGTACACACACATAATCAAACACCGCTAAATGCTTAAAGCAATTATTCTGTAATAATATTGTTATGATGTATATTCTTTGCACTTTGCGATTATGTCTTCACTTCTGCTATACGAACCTTGCACCCAGCTGATTCCAGACGCCATATTTGTTTACAAATGTGGCAGTATACATGTGATGTGTTACGACAGCAAAAGGAACCTGTGATCACTGAAGGTACTGTAGTTTACTTATTTAATGTTTACCATTAGATATCAGTTTAATTTTTCGTCAAAATTAATCCTAAACCATATTCTGAAATAGCGTTTCGTTTCTCCACTAGGCAGTGCCACAAGTTCCTCCAAAAATCGTAACACAACACACACACAAATGTAATACTTACTAATGTAAATCCACCCGATGATGGAGGTTTAAACCTTCGAAACGCGTCGTGGAAATAAATAAAACGGTGACTGGTAACAGTGAACTTGTTGTGTCATTTAATGTCAGTAACAGTCACGGTAAAGCCTAACCTAAAAATGTTCGCATTTAAAAAAAAAAACATGAAGACTGAATAAGCAATGTATTCATTACTTTGAATCGTATCACGTAGCACATATCAACTAAGAAAAGCATTTTCACAAACATGATAAAGTTCAAAATTCAAAGTGTAAATAGCTTTTTCAAAGTAAATATATTTATCCCTATTCGCATAATTTTCTTCAAATCAATAAGCACCACGTACTGCACACGTTCTGAAGTTGCTTATGTTCTTCCTCAGGCATCGAGCTATCTCCTCATCAGTTTTCATTGAAATCAGTTGAGCAGGTTACTAAACGTCATACACGATGCGGCAAGTTATTACGCATCTAAATGTGTATGACATCACGCACGCTTAACTGTGTGTCGTACAGATACATTCAGTGGTATATGTGAACATTGTCAGCAAAATGTGTTGTGAATACAGTTAGTATTAAAGAAGAAAAAAAAGATGTGATATTCCATAAAGTTTTTTTCCTTTCATCATTATGTGCGGGCTGTCAGCGAGAAAAAGTTTCGTATAAATTTGAAATTATATATTTAAGTTTGTTGCAAATCACTAAGTGCTCTCGTTCTCAAATACCAATTGAATAAAATATAGGCATTCGGGCGTCGTGATCTACACTTCTTTTTTGCGCCGCCACACTACCCTTGAGAGGTATATGTTTCTTACCCTCACGACGATTCTTCCCAGACGGCAAGTGATATCGTACCAAGTATGGTTGAAATGCGTTGAGTGGTTTCGGAGGAAATGTGAAGCTTAAAAGCATACATACATTTTTATAATATGTAGAAATATCTTTTTTCTGTTGCTGAAGTTACCAGTGAAAACCCAATAAAGATCTGTCTAGTAGTTTTGGAAAGTAGCGTGTTCAGGCAGACAGGAAAGTTTAAGTAAAACTTCAAATCACGATATCTTTTTCGTGATCTGATTCTGATGAACAAAAGACTACGAGCCGAACTATGCTCAAGTTACCTGCGAAAGTCCTGTGAAAATCCTTCTGGCAGTTTTGGAGATTAGCCTGTTCAAAGAAGAATAGACAGTCACAACGATTTTAGAGACCGTTTATTAGTGTAGACAATAGAGTCGAAATATTTGGAATAATTGCAATATACTGCGTTGAAAATCCTGCTGAAGTGTTTCCATCCGTTTAGGAGCAGACGGTGGACTTTCAAGATCTATATTGTAGCAGATTTATATATCTTTTTATCACTTCTGCCAGTCATATGGCTTTTGTTCGTAAGTGAATATAATTTATAATATTACGATTGGAAAAAAAGAAAAAGAATCATGATTTCAGCTGGTACAGCGTTAACTCGATTAGCGAGAAATAATCGCTCTTCGGTCGTGTCTCCACATTGCGTGGGCACGGTGCGGAAGGGCCGGTATAATTTCGGGAAACAAACTTTGGTGGCTACTTGAGACGTAAGAGAGAGGGTATTCGCCTGCTCGCTCTTGGCCTATAGACAGGCCGTAAGCATGTAACTCTCGTACGATAGCCTAATGATGTTTGGTTTGTGAGGCTCTCAACAACGCGGTTATCAGCCCCCGTACAGAGCCCCAGTTGTTACACAGTCCAATTTTTTCACAGTCCACTTATAACACTCCTGTCTGCTACTACTGTACCATAACATCAATGCTAGAAACAGGTTGTGACATAAAACTATTTTGTAAAAGCAACTATGGCACAAAGCAACAGAACAGTGTTACCCTCTGAGAGGAATTTTGATAGGTTGACCGTGTTGTTCCTAACGGAGGTGGCTTATCGGAAATGAAAGTCAGAATTACGTAAATATTTGAATAGTAACAAACAAAATTTTGCCTAGCTATACTGTTTATAGAATAAGGGAAACGGTCGCCAGCCTAATTAGGCAAGAGAAAGATTAACGTTCTCGTTTAAGAAAGCAGGTATAAGTAACTAAAACGGACAAACACAACCTAGACTTAGCCACACGCGAGTACAATAAACTCTGGAACACACATATGTTTTAAGATTGAAGCTAACAGTTAGAGCAGCACAAACTATTTGCAAAATTATAACATAAACCGAAACACACTATTACTTTCAGGACTTATACAAAGTGAATGGTCTTTATAACATTACTATTAATATGCACTTCTAATACACAAGAGAGACAAACACTTAGCAATCATGAACATATAGTTTACTACTATTGCAGTTTCCTACTTTTACTACAGTGAAAAACAATGTTGACAAAATTGCAAGAAACTGACTCACCTTTTAGAATTTATTACAGAGAATAATGTGATCATTTGCCTTATAAGCCTAAGTCTTAAGAACTTTTAATTTTGAAGTTGGCAACAGCACTTTAAGAAGCAGTTTTAATAGGAATATTTTCAGCAAACAACATTTACTTTAACTCACTCTCTTGTCACATTAACTTTCTTTTTACTATGTTGAAGAGGCATTAATGAGCAAAATACTGGGCTTTAATGTTCTTTTAGTAAGGACACTCGGATATCACTTTAGCTCAAACGGAGAGGAACCTGAGAGGTGTTATGATGAGGAGAAAAATCAAGGTAGGTACATAAATTCAGATACAAATTACCTTATATTTCAGCACATTAGTACGTCCATTAAGCTGATCCTTCACTGTACATCATTATAGTATTACGTTGCAATGATTGCGCAATGTGGTGGCAACTGCATGTCGGTAGGTGGAATTGTAGGCAGAATTGCTGAACTCTGTCATTTCTTGGTGGCGATGATAGATACAAACTCCAGAATAGTTCCAGCTATTGATCCATCCATCCGAAGCCTTGGAAAGAAGCAGGAAAAGCCTCTCTCGGAATCAGCGCAATATGCATCTTTTACATGGCAGTGCACGGACTCGTAGCTCGTCCCCGACACGTAGCTCGTCTCCGACTGACTATCAGTTCCACCTTTTCCACCTAAGCCAAACACAATTTGCGCGCGCTACACAGTTCCGTTCCCGAGGGGAACCACTACACCTTTTACATACAGAATAACTAAGAGCCCTAAGTGAGGATCAGCAGTTTACATAACAGCAAACAAATATATTAAATAAAACAGAACATTTACACATATTGACATCTCTACAAAAAATTATTCACACAAAATTACAATCATATACAGTAAGTTTTGTTCCCTCCAAATGGGACAAAGCATTTACAGTACAGATACACTACTTTGCATTGAACCAAACCATGACACCAAAGTTTGTACAAAGAAAGGAGTATACAATTCTGTGTTATCTATTCAATCAAACACATTTACAGGAGCTTACCGATGTAATATTAAATGAAAAAAAAGCAAAATAAATCAGTAGAGTACTAGAGTTATGGTGTTACACACTCTAGCCACTGCCACAAATTATGATGATGATGATGATGATGAAATGATGAGGACAACACGAACACCCAGTCTGCAGGCAGAGAAAATCTCCAACCCGGCCGAGAATCGAAGTCGGAACCCAGAGATCGAGAGGCAGCAACGTCAGCCACAAGACCACAAGCTGCGGACGTACGAAAGCTTCTCAAGCTGGCGGATTACAACTGTGTGCGGACAGTAATTCAAACCTGTAAAATTAATGAAACTGTGAACGTACAGCTGGTGTTCTCAGTTTAGTAATGATTTCAAAAGCTAACTGTGATGAAAATCTAAGATTGCTATCAGTCAAATTTCATATCTCGGAAAAAAATCTTGCTTTAGGCGGAGAATCTTACTAATATTGTTTCGAATAGACTCGAAGGATATGGTAGACTTGTTACTCATTTACTGACTGTGGAACAGTTGATGTGAACACCGCTGTTACTAACAAAGCTGATGGATTGCAGATCGGTAACAGAGTAACGGCGATCGTGAAACTATTGGACACTGAAGTATAAATCAGCGAGGTTTTATTCATGCTCCAATAGTGCAAGCGCTGAGAACAAGTAATATCTACGTTAGTATCTTGAAATCAGTTCGATAGTCGTTATTGGGGTTGTGGTGGATGTGCTTACAGCGTGTGCAGTAACTTTCGAAGCCCACAGTTGTTTCCTGTGCTGCTGTTGTAGTCGTTTTCCACGTCTGGAAACGGTATAGAAGTACTATTGACAGTTAAAAAAAATTTCTGTTCGCCAGTTGGACTACGTCTCCCAATCTTTGTGACCCACAATACATACAGAGCAGTTAGAGCAAACCCAGCAATTCGTGTTGTGTCCTGCTTATGATAAAGTGTAACGCAGTAGGTACAAATTTCCAAGTTACCGTTGGAAATGAACAAATACAATAAAATACACATAATCTGCTAGCTCATAGCTAGAGAACTATCGTAATTAAAGATTCTGCAAATCTCAACGTAGAAACATGTAACACGATATTTTTAAATTTACGTTTCTCCATTACGATTGGTATCCTGATATGAAATATTGAGTAATGTAGCTATGTACAAGTCTCTGAATGAGGCGTGATCTCCATAAAGGAAACAGCAAAAGGAATTTCTGGTCTTGCAAGCTGTGCAGCACAACAATGACACAAATCATTGCGAACGCAGTGCTGATCAATATCTCTTGTTTCCATGTGTTCCCCCTCCAAAATTCTCCTGCCCCAACCTTCTACGTCAAATAATCCACTCTGTGGCTCTGGTAGGCGAACTTTAATCGCCAGTACTTGGCTTAAGGGCAGTGCTTTACTGGAACAAAGAGAGTTACTCCGAGCCATAATACGAGTATGAGCCCTCTTGACGATCGAGTATTATTCCCTTCTGAGAGTGGAATTTTATGAGTCAGGTAAAAGCTTGCCCAGAAGTAGGTACAGTAATGATGATAACAAAGACCTGAGCAAGTACTGAGGAAATTTTTTAGCGAAAATAGTGAAAGTACACAAGTTTATCTTCTGCTTTTTGAAAATAACTGGCGTGACCAACACACACGTCTAGAGAGGATCAACAGGCAGTGCTGTGACTGTCGAGGAATTATAGAGCATTCAGTTCACATGATTTTACAGCAGTTTTTGATCTGAGCTCTACAGACCATATTCATTTTTATGAGAAATATGCTGGCACTCGAAATGCAAAGCAAAACTAAAGTACAAGTCTCATGTCTTATTTTGATAATCTACAAGGAAAGGTACTTTTTTTCGCTTTATCACCCGACGTGAAGAAACAGATGTGTGATTCGAAAAAATAGATTTACTTTCGTAGTAATTACTTACGTATTAACGATGTAACAATGGTGCAAGAGGGTAATAGGAGTTTCTGCGAATATACTCAATTGTTGTATTGAGTGCCACAAAAACTTCAGATAGTGCGCCATTTTATTTGGTGAATTTAATGCCTTAATGGTATCTGCTGTATCATATCGTTAATTCACGATATAAATATAGAACTTCACCACTATTACGTTGACCGCCCCCGATAGCCGAGTGGTGCCGGCACGGTAGCTCAGCGTGTCCGGTCAGAGGGTTAGCTACCCTCTGTAATAAAAAAAACTGAGCTAATCGATCAACAACGAACTTAAACGGATGTCTTACGACATCCGCCCCGAGCAGATGCAACGAACAAAAGCGAACAAAATGAGATTAAAAAAAAAAAAGTGGTCAGCGCGACAGAATGTCAATCTTAACGGTCCGGGTTCGATTCCCGGCTTGGTCGGAGATTTTTTCCACTTAGGGGCTGTGTGTTGTGTTGTCCTAATCATCATGATTTCATCACCATCGACGCGCAAGTCACCGAAGTGGCGTAAAATCGAAAGACTTGCACCCGGCGAACCGTCTACACGACGGGAGGGCCTAGTCACACGACATTTTACTATTACGTGTCTATATGCTACACTATGTATATACCATACTATCTACTATAGTATACTATATATTGTGGTATATACTACAGTATATACTGGTATGTATAATATCCTATAAACAATACTGTTTCATGTCGTTCATCAGTGTCCGTGATTATTCCCGTACAATAATGTTTCTTTTCTTTAGGAATTGTTAAGCAGTGTAATAAGTTACTGGAATTCAGTAAAAGATTGTCACAATCACAATGTAATATATTTCATCATTGACTATAATCATGTGCCGCCCATTAGTTGCAGCCAACTGATCTGAGAACGCAGGAACAAGCTTCGAAATTGTGTTTAGAAAATATTTTCTGTGTGCACAGAACAAAACTATGGAACATAGTCGTACACAGCAAGACACGGAGCGCCATTTTATTTGGTGAATTTAATGAAATGTGGTTTTTACTGTGCTAACAGCAATAAAATACGTAATATGGTTAGGTTCGTCAGATGTAATATATGAGGAGTACAAATATGGATGCCATTTTTTTCGTAACTTTGATTAATGTCTGTCGGACTCTGTGGCTAAAATAATATTTGTACGTTTATTATGTTCCTCGATCTACCAGGACAAAACATCGTAAGCTATTCTCGTGATGCAGTCCTTCTGGAAGGACTACATCACGCGGCCTTTTGGCCATTATGTCGTTCTACACCCATTTCCCCATTGTGAAACTGCGTTTCAATCTGGCGTCTGTAACTTGGCGGTTAATCCATTGGAATAGCTGTCTGCGCAGTCTGATGTAAGAAGCTGTAGAGGGGGCGAGCTGATGTGATGTAAGGCTCTGCCCTGGAACTACAGCAGGGGCTAGTAACCATATGTCCAGCCTCGACACTGCTGCTACGGTTGGAATACAGTCGACATATCCGGCATCCCCCAAGGAAGTGTTATAGGCCCTCTATTGTTCCTGATCTATAGTAACGACATAGGGAACAATCTGAGTTGCCGTCAGACTGTCTCCAGATGATGCTGTCATTTATCGTCTTGTAAAGTCATAAGATGACCAAAACGAATTGCAAAATTAGATAAGATATCTGTATGGTGCGAAAATTGACCCTGAATAAAGAAAAGTGTGAAGTTAATCACACGAGTACTAAAAGAAAGCAGCTAAATTTCGATTACGCGATAAGTAACTGCCGGCCGGAGTGGCCGAGCGGTTCAAGGCGCTCCAGTCTGGAACAGCGCGACCGCTACGGTCGCAGGTTCGAATCCTGCCTCGGGCATGGGTGTGTGTGATGTCCTTAGGTTAGTTAGGTTCAAGTAGTTCTAAGTTCTAGGGGACTGATGACCTCAGAAGTTAAGTCCCATAGTGCTCAGAGCCATTTTTGATAAGTAACTCAAATCTGAAGGCTGTAAATTCAGCTAAATACTTAGGGATTATAATTACAAATAATCTACATTGGAACGATCAAATAGATAACATTGTGGGTAGAGCAAACCAAAGACTGCGATTCGTTGGCAGAATACTAAAGAGACTACTAAAGAGACTGCTTACACCACGCTTGTCCGCCCTATTCTGGAGTATTGCTGTGACTTGTGGGATCCGCATCAGGTGGGACTGACGGATGACATCGAAAAAGTACAAAAAAGGGCAGCTCAGTTTGTATTATCGCGAAATAGGAGAGATAGTGTCACAGAATTGGAGTGACAATCATTAAAACGAAGGCGTTTTTGGTTGCGACGGGATCTTCTCATGAAATTTCAATCACCAGTTTTCTCCTCCGATTGCGAAAACATTCTGTTGGCACCCACCCACATAGGGAGAAATGATCATCACCATAAAATAAGAGAAATCAGGGCTCGCACCGAAAAATTTAAGTGCTCGTTTTTCCCGCGTGCCGTTCGAGAGTGGATCGGTAGAGAGACAGCTTGGTTCATTGAACCCTCTGCCAGGCACTTTATTGTAAATAGCAGAGTAATCACGTAGACGTACATGTAGATGTAGACGTATTAAAGTACGGAGCCCAGGCTGTCTTTCTGGTGACGTGGACTGTCACACGTCCGAGCCTTGCACTGCGCTATTTCCTTTACCTAAATGAGATAGAATGATGTCCTGCCATAACAGGGAGGTACTCGACGACAGTCGTCGACCTGATGTGGATCATTGAACTACTGGTACTAGCCGCCGTATCTGGTAGCTGGTGTCTCCAGGACCTGAACTGATAACTGATGCTTTCCAGCGGGGGAGGTGGGGGAGGCATCTGCTGGTTCACTTCTACCGATTACAGGGCGCCTACCGAGGGATCCATAGTTCGCATTTGGGTCTGACTCACCGTCGAATCGGAGCGTGTTTGCCGCCTGCCCGGGTCCGAAGCAGTACCGCACTCGCAAAGGTGGTGACAACGTAACTTCGTCAATATTGCCATCCGCCTGGCGCGGCTTCTCTTTGCACCGGCGTCTCTGGAGGCCTCGTGCTGAGCTAAGCACGTTACAGACCAAGGGCAGCGTGGGCCCCTGGGGCCAGTCGCGGCAAGACAACATTTCGAGTGCTGTACTGTACGCCACGAATAGATAAACTATTGTTTCTCATTGCTTCTAGACTTTATGACGGCCGTTCAGTGACTCTGCATACCTGCTGTCTCACCAAAAATCCTGCCTCATCATCGCAATCCGCAACGGGATAAATAAACACTCCGCCTATAATATTACAGATGAACGCTTTGCAGCACTACAGCAAAATGTTTGTGCGATCTGTCAGTATGGTGCTCTCATGATACTCAAGTGAGTGGTTGGACCTTTCTCGAAGGGTGAAAGATGGCGATAAGCTGCAGGTGCACGTTGTTTGTACATGCTGGGTTGCGAATGGCTTTGTTTTGTATGAAAATAACATCCCTTCAGTATGAAATTCCAATAAATGTATACCACAAACTTGGGAATACTGGAATGTCAGTTTGCCACCGTTCAACCAAGGTACTCATTATGTTACAACTTCCACTGCATAAAGGAGTAGTGCTTGTGTAAGTACTCGCTTATGTGCAAGCTTTTCTTTAATTTTTCATTGTCTGTTCCAAATAGCAGAGTAGATTCATTGAGATTTGGCTCCTCATGGAATCGCAGTCCTTATCAGTTACTTTCTAGGAGATCTGATTGTAGGACACAGGAAAAAAATAGTTGTAGGTTTGAAAATACATGAAATCTATAAAAACCACAAATTACAGGGAAAGACAACTACAGCCGAATACTAAGGTAAGAGGTGCAAAGATAATTCGCGTCCGTAACAGAATACTGGATAACGTTAAATGAACTAGCACGACAGGTACCGGACAATTGTTGCGATTCCTTCGCACTTACGTCATACATCATGACCGAGTTTGGAAAAAAAAGTAGCATGGTGTTTGCCAGTTCATCCAGTTGCCTTACAACCACGGGAAATCTCTCCCGAAAGCCGTTCTCGGAACCGGAGGATTGGTACTACATTTTTATACCTGTGTGTGCTGCGCTGTGTGTGTGTGTGTGTGTGTGTGTGTGTGTGTGTAGCTGTGCTGCTACATTAACTTTCTATGTTTTTGTCTCCTGGGCGTCATTGGCGCACTACGTACATACAATCCTGCACTTCCAATGAAACTTATGCAGATCTCTAAAATTCATATAAACTTTGATACCTGTCGTGTTAGTCAAAGTCTCTAAGGCAAGTCGCTCGCTTACACTTGGCTTCAAGTTCCCCTCTGTGAATTCTGGTGGATTTTTTGTCGCCAGCATTTGGCTGGTAGGTGGAGGATGGGTTGTAAATTTCCTGGTTACTAGACCTTGCATGAGTGACGCACGCTCAAATTCTAAATATCTGTACAGTGTCTCTTCGAGCGACAGCATGTGTCATTGTTGATGGTTATCCACCCGTCGCATTGAGGCGTTTAGCTCGAAGGATCCATTGGTACTATTCGAGAAGAGGAGATTGTGTTCAGATGGTACTAGTTTTCAAATATTTCCTTCATATCACCAACAACAGAAACACGGCTCTAAAAAGCTCCACCTAAGATCAACACTCTCACCCACACTCCACAGACATAATGAAGATACAACTCTCAATTCGCGATAAGTATGCTACTGTCCGCAAAAGAAGAAACTTCTCCAATTATGCAGTTGAACGTAGCCCTCGAGGTCTATCAGTCTCTAGTTCCATACGGCTTTACCAGTTTAAGCATATTTGGTATTAGCTGGTGGACGGTTTTCCTCCCGCTATGGGCAGAGAGTCTCTGTAGACGCGTCACTCAGTGACGACATGTCGTTAAGTTGTGCAGTTTTCAAAAGCGTGTAAACTCGAGAATATTTTTGTCGCGTCATGATCAGTTCATTATTTATCTAGTTGATTTCATTTCATTGTTTTTCTTTCAAGGACCAAGCGATTCACCTATTCCATTCGCGGAAAAACATGCTGCCAACGTTCCCTTGGTCTTACCATGTAAATTATTCGGAAAATTGAGGAATAGTTACCGAGCTAGGTGGAACAATGGTAAGACGCTGGACTCCGAGAGGGAGGCGATTCCGGGTTCCCGGGTTCGATTCCCGGCGGGGTCAGGGATTTTCTCTGCCTCGTGATGGCTGGGTGTTGTGTGCTGTTCTTAAGTTAGTTAGGTTTAAGTAGTTCTAAGTTCTAGGGGACTGATGACCATAGATGTTAAGTCCCATAGTGCTCAGAGCCATTTGAACCATTTTTGGAGGCGATTCAAACACTTCTCTGTCGATCCAGATTTAGGCTATCTGTCACTTCCATAAATCACCTCAAGAAAAAGCTGAGATGATTCCTTTGAAAAGTCACAGCCGATTTCCTTCCCCGACCTTTCCCAATCCAATCACGTGCAACTTTATAGTTGACAGCGTATTGAATCCTGATTTTGGTTGCTCCCGTAGAATAATGTTTGTCAGGGGCAGTAACACGA
Source organism: Schistocerca cancellata (assembly GCF_023864275.1). Classification (NCBI taxonomy): domain Eukaryota; kingdom Metazoa; phylum Arthropoda; class Insecta; order Orthoptera; family Acrididae; genus Schistocerca; species Schistocerca cancellata. The sequence continues at coordinate 827,672,063 of NC_064626.1, forward strand.
TTGTACCGCAAGTTCCTGTTGAGCCTAAAATAGCGTCTTTTCCTACTAGCAGCTGGACTGTGTATAAAGAATATAATGAGCAAGGAAAAAAGGTAATTGAATCCAGAGTACCATGCCACTAACCAATTGTGCGTAGAATAGTGCCCACTGCAACCTGAGGAGTCATTAGAAGCGGTTACAGTGTATGCTCGCTGTTATCTCGCAACAGAACTGCGCGTCCAGAGGGGCATTAGCAGCTGGTCATTTCTGGCGAAAGGGTCGGGTCAGGGCGGGCGCCAGGCGACGCTTCTTGACCCGCGGCCGGCAAAAAACAGCCCTTGAGTCATCAGGTGCGGGGGCGAGCCGCGGCGGCGCAGTCGTTAGCCGGCACGTGGCGGCGCGCGCGATATGCTAATGTCACGTCACCTCCCGTCACGTGTCACGTGCCGGCCCCGCACCATACACACGCCACGCCACGACACGCCACGCCGTGATTTTTCAGCTGCGGCGCAATCGTCATTGTACTAACGTTCCACCCACTCAGCTGCTGCTTTCTTGTAGTCGAAGTGAGTAATGTTCAACGGCGCGCGTTAGAAGCACATCGAACAGAAAATTAGTCAGTCTCAGGAGACGTCGCGGTGATATCAGGTGACACACGCTCTAGCTTTGATAATGTTCTTGATCTGGAGAGGAAGAGAATCCGCAACTTTCTTTAGGCAGCATGTGCCCTATCCGTGTGACACTAGTCATTGATGATTAGATCCTTGCTGGCCGCTGTGGCCGAGCGGGTCTAGGCGCTTCAGTCCGGAAACGCGCTGCTGCTATGGTCACAGGTCGAATCCTGCCTCAGGCATGGATGTGTGTCATGTCCTTAGGTTAGTTAGGTTTAAGTAGTTCTAACTCTAGCGGACTGATGACCTCAAGTGTTAAGTCCCATAGTGCTTAGAGCCATTTGAACCATTTGATTAGATCCTGCAGAGCTATCGAACTGTGCGGACGTTGAATGCTATGTTTCGCCAGCTATTCCGAATAGTCACTGACATTTTCTACAGGGTTACGATCGGGTCATTCAGCGGGGTAGTCACGGTGCGTTACGACGCCAAGTGTTCGTCAGACCAGTAACGTGTCCGTAAGAGATAGGAAACGGAGCGAATACGAATCCAGTGGTACGGGTTGCATACTTGACAAGTAAAGGCGCCGCTGTTACATCAGTGCTATGCCTGCTTCCATTGTTCCCGCAGTAGATCCGAAAGTATGACGAGTCTGAGAACCAGGGCGCTGCCGTCGCTTACTGATGTACGCAAGAGTGTAAGATTAGTCATGACTTACTGTTACTATGGAAAATCAGTACATATGGTGCTACTGTATAGTAGCACTGATAAGGCGAAATGATTGATTGTCAGAGCAGATGGCCTTTAGCGAAGCTGTATTTTTTGAGGCTGTGGAGGGTGTAAGACGCAAATTAATTGATGCCAATATACTATTGCAAATGTGTATTATTAAAGGCGGAGTCATATCTAGAATAAGTTTCATGTCCTAGTCCACGCTTCACAAAAAAAAAAACATACAGATTCCGTCCAACGCAAACGAAATGGTTGTATTCTTGTTTATTCCATCTTCACCATGAGAAAAATATGTACTATGTGCAATTAAAACTGGGAACAGAGCGATGTCACTGTTAGATTTATGCGACAAGAAAGCACACTATTTCTGTATTCATTTGGTGATGGCAACTTGTGTTTATTGACTAATAGCGATCTGTGTATCTTATGGTTCATTCAGAGACAACACTTCATCCTGACGTCGCGTTTCTGCTACTGTAGTTACAGATTCGGTAACGCCTCTAAAGTGTGCCTATGTCAACATAATTGAACAGATATTAAATATTAAATAAGTTTACAGCAGTCTTCGAAAACGTTTTATCGTATAAATGTACGTATAAAGAGAACACTTTTCACTGCTAGCCTATCAGTCGTTATATTGATGTGTAACTTAATTCTGTCATTTGGGCAGATAGGACAGTTTGTGATACGTCAACTTGCACTTGAGAATGGCTACAAAGCCACGATAATGCTGCGCAGTGCCGATGGTACTGTTACCGACGACTGTGCCGCTAAAGCGGAGTTATTGAACGCAATTTTCCGAAATTCCTGCACCAGGGAAGACGAATGGAATATTCCAGAATTTGAAACACGAACAGCTGCTAGCATGAGTTTCTTAGAAGTAGATACCTTAGGGGTTGCGAAGCAACTCAAATCGCTTGTGCGGGCAAGTCCTCAGGTCCAGATTGTATACCAATTAGGTTCCTTTCAGATTACGCTGATACAATAGCTCCCTACTTAGCAATCGTATACAACCGCTCGCTCAACGATAGATCTGTACCTACAGATTGGAAAATTGCGCATGTCGCACCAGTGTTTAAGAAGGGTAGTAGGAGTAATCCATCGAACTACAGACCTATATCATTGACGTCGGTTTGCAGTAGGGTTTTGGAACATATACTGTATTCAAACATTATGAATCACCTCGAAGGGAACGATCTGTTGATACATAATCAGCATGGTTTCAGAAAACATCGTTCTTGTGTAACGCAGCTAGCTATTTATTCGCACGAAGTAATGGCCGCTATCGACAGGGGATCTCAAGTTGATTCCGTATTTCTAGATTTCCGGAAAGCTTTTGACACCGTTCCTCACAAGCGACTTCTAATGAAGCTGCGGGCGTATGGGATATCGTCTCAGTTGTGCGACTGGATTCATGATTTCCTGTCAGGAAGGTCGCAGTTCGTAGTAATAGACGGCAAAATCATCGAGTAAAACTGAAGTGATATTAGATGTTCCCCAGGGAAGCGTCCTGGGACCTCTGCTGTTCCTGATCTATGTAAATGACCTGGGTGACAATCTGAGCAGTTCTCTTAGATTGTTCGCAGATGATGCTGTAATTTACCGTCTAGTAAGGTCATCCGAAGACCAGTATCAGTTGCAAAGCGATTTAGAAAAGATTGCTGTATGGTGTGGCAGGTGGCAGTTGACGCTAAATAACGAAAAGTGTGAGGTGATCCACATGAATTCCAAAAGAAATCCGTTGGTATTCGATTACTCGATAAATAGTACAATTCTCAAGGCTGTCAATTCAACTAAGTACCTGGGTGTTAAAATTACGAACAACTTCAGTTGGAAAGACCACATAGATAATATTGTGGGGAAGGCGAGCCAAAGGTTGCGTTTCATTGGCAGGACACTTAGCAGATGCAACAAGTCCACTAAAGAGACAGCTTACACTACACTCGTTCGTCCTCTGTTAGAATATTGCTGTGCGGTGTGGGATCCTTACCGGGTGGGATTGACGGAGGACATCGAAGGTGCAAAAAAGGGCAGCTCGTTTTGTATTATCACGTAATAGGGGAGAGAGTGTGGCAAATACGATACGCGAATTGGGATGGAAGTCATTAAAGCAAAGACGTTTTTCGTCGCGGCGAGATCTACTTACGAAATTTCAGTCACCAACTTTCTCTTCCGAATGCAAAAATATTTTGTTGAGCCCACCCTACATAGGTAGGAATGATCATCAAAATAAAATAAGAGAAATCAGAGCTCGAACAGAAAGGTTTAGGTGTTCGTTTTTCCCGCGCGCTTTTCGGGAGAGGAATGATAGAGAGATAGTATGATTGTGGTTCGATGAACCCTCTGCCAAGCACTTAAATGTGAATTGCAGAGTAGTCATGTAGATGTAGATGTAGATGTAGATTTAGAAAAATGTTTATATGAAATAAATGAATAGTAATTTACAGTTTAATTTCTTTCAAAATGTTTGCATATGCAACGGGAATGCTGCTAGTCCGCGGTTACACTTGCGGACTCGTGTGCTCCCTCTCCTGTCTGAGCCAGTCGGGTCCACTCAGACTCAGGTGACGAGTGGGCTGCGGTAGAGACTCACGAGCGAGTCCAGTGTACGGGCAGAAGGAGACTGCGAGCTCGGAGATGACGTCACAGGATTCGCTGGCGAGTTTAAAGCGAATAAGCAGAGCTGCTTTTTAGTATGCGCACATCTCTGTAAACACGGAAGTTGTGATTTTAGTAGCGGGAGTGTTCATAGCATTGTCATTATGAGACTGCAGGAAGAAGGGCAACAGTTGTCACAGAGAATGTTTAAGTAAATACCTCGCTTCACTTTCGCCGTAACCTGAATGAGTGTACCAGAGTCGTTGTACGAAAAACACCCTCCAGAAACACCTCATAATCACCTCCATCCAGAGCTACAGTCTCCACATACTAGGAACCGCGTGACCGCTACGGTCGCAGGTTCGAATCCTGCCTCGGGCATGGATGTGTGTGATGTCCTTAGGTTAGTTAGGTTTAAGTAGTTCTAAGTTCTAGGGGGCTGATGACCTCAGATGTTAAGTCCTATAGTGCTCCGAGCCATTTGAACCATTCACAAAAAATGGTTCAAATGGCTCTGAGCACTATGGGACTCAACATCTTAGGTCATAAGTCCCCTAGAACTTAGAACTACTTAAACCTAACTAACCTAAGGACATCACACACACCCATGCCCGAGGCAGGATTCGAAACTGCGACCGTAGCAGTCCCGCGGTTCCGGACTGCAGCGCCAGAACCGCTAGACCACCGCGGCCGGCGAACCATCCACATACTGGGCTGTTGATACCTATGTTGTTTAGCCTATTGAACACACGTAACTTTATGTGCTACTGTGAGCAACCGTCTTCTGCTTGCCACTGGACTGAAAATGTTCACTTCATGCAGTTCCCTTCGCAGCACTTTGTCTGAACCGGGTAGAGATGGACCTGCACTAACTTGAGAAATTCCTATTAGGTTTGAAAGCGACGGACATTAACAAAGTGAGACATACATCTACTGTCTCTGTCAGTTAGGACATTTTTAGGACCATTGAGGGACAGATAATGATACGCCAACAAAGCAAGTAAATTCATTGCCTATATGGACCTCTCTGCCGTTCTGTAACTTCTGCATTTCAATCCACTTTGCTGCGCTGAAACCACGCCGTCGACCGGAAAACACCACTTCAGTCTCCTGACTTGCGTCAGCGATGGAGAGTCACATAACCATTAGCATCAGTTTTCTGCTGAATCCTTGAATATATTCTCAGTTCGAAGGTAATAAATATTCTTGAGACCGAGAAGCTTATGTCCGCGAATCAACAGTGTTTTAGAAAGCATCCCTTGCGCGAACTCAGCTTTCGCTTTTCTCACACGATCTACTGCGTACTATGGAGAAGAACAACAGGCAGACTCCATAATTCTAGATTTCAAATGGTTCAAATGGCTCTAAGCACTATGGGACTTAACATCAGAGGTCATCAGTCCCCTAGAACTTAGAACTACTTAAACCTAACTAACCTAAGGACATCACACAAATCCATGTCCGACGTAGGATTCGAATCTGCGATCTTAGCAGCAGCGTGGTTCCGGACAGAAGCATCCAGAACCGCTCGGCCACAACGGCCGGCAATTCTAGATTGCCGGAATGCATTTGACGCGGTGTCCCACTGCAGACTGTTAACTAAGGTTCGGGAATACGGATAGGTCCCAGATATAAGAGTGGTTCGAAGACTTCTTAAGTAATAAAACCTAGTATTTTGTTCTCGACACGAGTGTTTATCAGAGGCAAGGGTATCGTCCGCAGTGCTCGAGGGAAGTGTGACGGGACCGTTATTATTCTCTGTATACATAAATGACAAGGCCGATGAGGTGGGCAGCAATCTGCGGTTGTTTGCTGGGGTTTGCTGTGGTGTACAGTAAAGCGTCGAAGTTGAGTGACTGTTGGAAGATACAATATGACTTAAACAAAATGCTGTTTGGTGTGATAAATGGCGGCTAGCTATAAATGTAGAACAATGTAAGTTAATGCGGATGACTAAGAAAAACAAACTCATGATGTTCGGATGAAGCATTAGTAGTGGGCTGCTTGACACATTCCCGTCATTTAAATATCTGGGAGTAGCGTTGCGAAACGAAACGAGCATTGAGGACCGCGATAGGAGAGCGAATGGTCGACTTGGTATACTGGGAGAATTTTGGGTAATTGTGATTCATCTGTAAAGGTGACTACATATAGAACGCTAGTGCGACCTATTCTCGAGACTGCTTGAATGTTTGGGGTCCGTACCAGGTAGGATTAAATGAAGACATCGAAGCAAATTCAAAAGCGCGCTGCTAGATTTGTTATCAGTAGGTTCGAACAACACGCAAGTGTTACGGAGATTCTTCGGATACTCAAATGGGAATCCCTGAAGGGAAGGCGACTTTTTTTTTCGTGGAACATTATACACTCCTGGAAATTGAAATAAGAACACCGTGAATTCATTGTCCCAGGAAGGGGAAACTTTATTGACACATTCCTGGGGTCAGATACATCACATGATCACACTGACAGAACCACAGGCACATAGACATAGGCAACAGAGCATGCACAATGTCGGCACTAGTACAGTGTATATCCACCTTTCGCAGCAATGCAGGCTGCTATTCTCCCATGGAGACGATCGTAGAGATGCTGGATGTAGTCCTGTGGAACGGCTTGCCATGCCATTTCCACCTGGCGCCTCAGTTGGACCAGCGTTCGTGCTGGACGTGCAGACCGCGTGAGACGACGCTTCATCCAGTCCCAAACATGCTCAATGGGGGACAGATCCGGAGATCTTGCTGGCCAGGGTAGTTGACTTACACCTTCTAGAGCACGTTGGGTGGCACGGGATACATGCGAACGTGCATTGTCCTGTTGGAACAGCAAGTTCCCTTGCCGGTCTAGGAATGGTAGAACGATGGGTTCGATGACGGTTTGGATGTATCGTGCACTATTCAGTGTCCCGTCGACGATCACCAGTGGTGTACGGCCAGTGTAGGAGATCGCTCCCCACACCATGATGCCGGGTGTTGGCCCTGTGTGCCTCGGTCGTATGCAGTCCTGATTGTGGCGCTCACCTGCACGGCGCCAAACACGCATACGACCATCATTGGCACCAAGGCAGAAGCGACTCTCATCGCTGAAGACGACACGTCTCCATTCGTCCCTCCATTCACGCCTGTCGCGACACCACTGGAGGCGGGCTGCACGATGTTGGAGTGTGAGCGGAAGACGGCCTAACGGTGTGCGGGACCGTAGCCCAGCTTCATGGAGACGGTTGCGAATGGTCCTCGCCGATACCCCAGGAGCAACAGTGTCCCTAATTTGCTGGGAAGTGGCGGTGCGGTCCCCTACGGCACTGCGTAGGATCCTACGGTCTTGGCGTGCATCCGTGCGTCGCTGCGGTCCGGTCCCAGGTCGACGGGCACGTGCACCTTCCGCCGACCACTGGCGACAACATCGATGTACTGTGGAGACCTCACGCCCCACGTGTTGAGCAATTCGGCGGTACGTCCACCCGGCCTCCCGCATGCCCACTATACGCCCTCGCTCAAAGTCCGTCAACTGCACATACGGTTCACGTCCACGCTGTCGCGGCATGCTACCAGTGTTAAAGACTGCGATGGAGCTCCGTATGCCACGGCAAACTGGCTGACACTGACGGCGGCGGTGCACAAATGCTGCGCAGCTAGCGCCATTCGACGGCCAACACCGCGGTTCCTGGTGTGTCCGCTGTGCCGTGCGTGTGATCATTGCTTGTACAGCCCTCTCGCAGTGTCCGGAGCAAGTATGGTGGGTCTGACACACCGGTGTCAATGTGTTCTTTTTTCCATTTCCAGGAGTGTAGATATAATTTAGAGAATTGGCATTTGAAGCTGACTGTATACGATTCTTCTGCCGACAATACACACTGCGAGTAAGAACCTCGCAGATAAGAAAAATTAGGGTCATACAAAGGCATGCTCTGTTTTCCAGTGGAACAGGAAAGTTAATAGCAAGTAGCGGTGCAAGGCACCCTCCGCCAGGTGCCGGGCGGTGGCTTGCGGAGTATGTCTGTAGACGTACGTGTAGCTTAAGGCGATAATTCATGTTTTATCCACTGAGCATGTGCCATCCGTTTAAATGTCTCCTTGGCAGAGCTGACCTGAGCTAATATAAGGCACGCGAGATGGAAGAAATAATTATTATCAAAATTTAATTTGGTAGAGGAAGGAAGATGGTGGCTTATGGCATTGTACTTCACATTCCTCTTTCAAATTTAAAGTTCTTTCTCGATGACTTATACATGGACGCACACCACGTCCTTGATGGTGAGCTATCTGGAAAGTGGTGGCGTCTTGAACAGATTCCCCATTGCATTCATCGAAAGAGTTGTGTCTCGTTAAAGGAGCCCATGCAGAGACGACTCAGAAAAAGGTCTGCGCCGCCTTCATGACTTGTATAGGTCGTTTGTGTTTCCTGTTTCAGTTTTGGTTGGAAATACGATTCTTAATACTGTTTTGACAGTACGAGCATCACCTGTGTAGTGGTTTTACGATCTGTTAAGTCAGAGCGTGGTCGGCATTACACACAGAGGCAAACAATTTCACCGTAGTTCTTTTAGGAATATTGGTCCTTCATGGAGTGACACTACAGCATTAGTTTACTTTTAATTCTTGACTGATATACACAAGAAGAGACATAAGTGCAGCTTATTTTAATATATTGTAAAATATTTTAAGATAAATCTGGACTCGGCAATCGCCTTCCAAATAAACCCATCTGAGAACCTGTCTGCCTCACTCCCAGCTCGCTGCGATGTGGCTGAGAAGTACCGAATCAGATCTGAGATAGCCCGCCCTAGCTTTGGCCGGCGAATGAAATGAGGAAAAATACACTTCAGTTGGACAGAAAGGGTGAAAGTGAACTTTGTCTCTAACGGAAGTGCTGAGCGCGCTAGCACAGTGCTGGAGAGTGCTGGACACGCATTTGTCAGAAGGAAAATGGCAGTACGCTTTCTTTGGAAAGAACATGATCCCCAGACCTGTTCTTATCTGCGCTCCCTTTCTAACCGCCATATCGTCGAATAAAGCTTTCCTTCATTTTCTCCAAATGGCAGGAATGCGGTGAGAAGAGACAGTAGTACTTGGTTACACATCAGCAGAAGTTTTCGATTTGCGTTTCCTTGTCATTAACATGCTACTCATTCGAAGGCGGCGACAGAAAATCTTGTCACCATCAGAATTTGGACATTTCAACATTTCCACTACACTTCATTGCGAAGTACAATATTTAAAGTACATCACATTTGTTTGCATATGATATTTTATATAATTTTGGAGGCAACATTCCATTTCTATGAAGAAGCTGTAGCACGTTGATCATCTACTCTTCACCTTTGTCGTGGCTATACTTCAGTTATTTGGCAGAAATAATTTAAGGTACAATTATCTGCGTCTTTCACTTTTTCAATTGATTACGAAAATTCGTGAGTTGTTAATATTCACTTATTCAAATTCTTGTGAAGAGCAGTTAAGGTATCATTGGTTTAAGAACAGCATAATACATTGCGCAAAAGAAAGAAAATACCTTTTTAGAAACAACATAATTGTCTCCCATTATGACGCATAAGCTTCAATTTGGCTCAAAGGTACCTACAACCTTCGTCTGTAATGCAGCAAAAGTGTGACTCCCTGCAACGTCTCCCTAGGGCTCCACGACACTTCCAACAAGAATGCGTCGCCACATGCGAAAAAAGGGTCAGAAGTTCTGTGAGACGTAAGGTGGTCACACCCTCTCTTATCTATCATTGGAGTGTAGTGTGACCGCAGTATGTGCTTTGGTATAGGGAGTGGAACCATTAGAGGCGGTTCAAAACCATTCGACGAAATTTGAACGTAATCCGAAGGCTGTTTATGCTATTTCAGCCCTCCTCTCTCGCGCTCTTCTGTGTTGTGGTCGCAGAAGGTTGAAACACTGACATGTCCGCGAATAAAATTGCTAAGGGCCCCTCCAATGCTCCCAGTTTGGCATCAAGCTTTGTCGAGCACGTTAAGAATGTATCCACCAGAGACTTCGACACCAGCCGGCCGAAGTGGCCGTGCGGTTAAAGGCGCTGCAGTCTGGAACCGCAAGACCGCTACGGTCGCAGGTTCGAATCCTGCCTCAGGCATGGATGTTTGTGATGTCTTTAGGTTAGTTAGGTTTAACTAGTTCTAAGTTCTAGGGGACTAATGACCTCAGCAGTTGAGTCCCATAGTGCTCAGAGCCATTTGAACCAGACTTCGACACCGATTCAGCTAAGTGGTGACCCTGGGCTGCTCTAGAGCCAGAGGGCAACCAACCTCACATAAGGGGCGTCGAAGGATTCTTTGTCCTCAGGTGGTAGAGCAGCCGCGAAACACAACTTAGCTGAATGAGTGTCGAAGTCTGTGATGGGTACATTTTTAACGTGCTCAACAAAGGTACGTGGATGGCGCCGAGGGTGTTGCCTAACTGAGAGCATTGGAGGGGCACTTCGCCATTTCATTCGCGCATACGTCGGTGTTTCATCCTTCCGTGACCATATAATAGGACGGTGCGAGACAGGAGGGCTGAAAAAGCATAAACACACTTTTCTGCATCGGATCACATTCAGATTTGGTCGAATGGTTTTGAACTGTCCATAGAGCTTCCACTCTGTACACCGCTCTGTATACTCAGTGGGGTTCCGGCCCTCCGGTGTTCTTAAAATAGGGCAGAATTGTCCAGAGGGTGTCAGCAGTGTCGAACGCAGTCTATAATGTTGTCCTGTCGCTCATCGCACTGCGAACTGTCATTTTCGACCGCGAAATGCGTAGGAATCAACGCCCCAACAGAAGAGGTGGTTTCATCGACGCTCTTTAGGCCACTTCCTCAGGGATCTTCATGTCGATTCTGAGCGGTGCCTGAAACGTTTCTCTCGCCCATCCATAATAAAATCGCCTGATTTCAAATCTTTGTGTCGTGGTCCTGTCCTCTATCGCAGAGACATCAAAAAAAGAGGTGAAATATGGACAAGAGAGGGAGTGAGGACCTTCCCGTCGTGTGTCTCGCCCACGATCACGTTGGGCAGAACTGCGGTGATATTTGGTGCCAATGTACACAGCCATTAAAATTGCTACACGAAGAAGAAATGCGGATGATGAACGGGTATTCATTGGAAAGATATATTATGCTAGAACTGACATGTCATTACATTTTCACGCAATTTGGGTGCATAGATCCTGAGAAATCAGTACCCAGAACAACCACCTCTGGCCGTAATAACAGCCTCGATACACCTGGGCATTGAGTCAAACAGAGCTTGGATGGCATGTACAGGTACAGCTGCCCATGCAGCTTCAACACGATACCACAGTTCATCAAGAGTATTAACTGGCGTATGGTGACGAGCCAGTTGCTCGGCCACCATTGACCAGACGTTTTCAATTGGTGAGAGATCTGGAGAATGTGCTGGCCAGGGCAGCAGTCGAACATTTTCTCCATCCAGAAAGGCTCGTACAGGACCTGCAACATGCGGTCGTGCATTATCCTGCTGAAATGTAGGGTACCGCAAGTGGTTCGAATAAAGGGTAGAGTCACGGGTCGTAACACATCTGAAATGTAATGTCCACCATTCAAAGTGCTGTCAATGCGAACAAGAGGTGACCGAGACGTGTAACCAATGGCAACCCATACTATCACGCCGGGTGATACGCCAGTATGGCGATGACGAATACACGCTCCAATGTGCGTCCACCGCGATGTCGCCAAACACGGACGCGACCATCATGATGCTGTAAGCTGAACCTGCATTCATCCAAAAAAATGACGTTTTGCCATTCGTGCACCCAGATTCGTCGTTGAGTACACCATCGCAGGCGCTCCTGTCTGTGATGCAGCGTCAAGGGTAACCGCAGCCATTGTCTCCAAGCCGATAGTCCATGCTGCTGCAAACGTCGTCGAACTGTTCGTGCAGGTGGTTGTTGTAGTTTTGCAAACGTCCCCATCTGTTGACTCAGGGATCGAGACGTGGCTGCACAATCCGTTACAGCCATGCGGATTAAGATGCCTGTCATCTCGACTGCCAGTGATACGAGACCGTTGGGATCCAGCACGGCATTCGGTATTACTCTCCTGAAACCACCGATTCCATATTCTGCTACTAGTCATTGGATCTCGATCAGCGCGAGCAGCAATGTCGCGAAACGATAAACAGCAATCGCGATAGCCTACAATCCGACCTTTATCAAAGTCGGAAACGTGATGGTACGCATTTCTTCTCCTTACACGAGACATCACAACAACGTTTCACCAGGCAACAGCGGTCAACTGCTGTTTGTGTATGAGAAAGCGATTGGAAACTTTCCTCGTGTTAGCACGTTGTAGGTGTCGCCACCGGCGCCAACCTTGTGTGAATGCTCTGAAAAGCTAATCATTTGTAAATCACAGCATCTTCTTCCTGTCGGTTAAATTTCGCGTCTGTAGCACGTCATCTTCGTGGTGTAGCAATTTTAATGGCCAGTAGTGTAACTTCATCAGTCCAACTTGCACATGTCATGAACTTGTGACCTGTGGAAATTTTTTTCGTATGTGTCTGTCTACACGTAGCTGTTTAAAGCGTCGCTGCGCCCGAGTTTGATGTCACAGAGCGCCACGCTTTACCACCAGTACAGATGACAGTTGGAGGCACATTCGAGCCAAATTTGAATATTCGTCACTACAGGAGAGAATTACTGTGTCTCGAAACAATGATATATTTTTGCGCTGTGTATTTTCAGGTATTCTTACGTGTTAGTGCTTTTAACAATGGAAGTAGTTTCTGATGACAAAGGCCGGGTGCCACTTACGTGTTTATTGCGATCTGGTGTGTAAAATCCTTATCGTTTTGGCTGGAGAATAAAAGCGGCTTGTCCTAATGGCTTATTGAAACTGTGGGCTAAAGCAATGTGTTTGTAGCTGAGGTAATTCAATCAAGTTTCACCAATACTCCGTCTTGAGGCCACAAGAAACTGATGGAAACACCGTGGTTGTCAAATAAATAATACGTGCTCCGCACAACTGCACTATTGCGGTCGTGTACCAGATTTTATCTGTGGTAACGTAATACTGTTTGTTGTCACTTAGTTTACGCATTATGGTGGTTTAGATATAAATGTAAGATGAAGATATTCATGGAATACCAATATCTCATATTCTACATAGTGTTCAAAACTATTTATCTTTTTACTAACAAACAACTCTTACCAGACTGTAATATATTCTTAGTTATTTAAGACTACAGCTCAGGTTACATGCTCATGCATATCGGCCACGATTCTACAGTACGAGGTCTTGTGAATATTTCAGTTCTTTATCAAAGAGGCATTCGTTTTACTGTGCAGGTACATCGGTAGTACTGAGCGATTTCGCAGGCGAGCCTTTTATGAGCTCTGATGAGAGTTAGTACTTATCCCTCTAAAGGGATGAAACTTGCAGACTATAATTATTATGTAGTTTCTGTGTTTAACGATCTTCATGATTTACTTTTCAGTAGGATCAGTGCAGTTTACAATACTCAATAATGGACAGTTACAATAAAGTAGTTGAGCTGTGAAATGGCCTTCATAGTCTTCAGTATGAGAACGTGTTATCTTGGATGTAGCTTCTGGCACTAGGAATAAATGAGATATCTCATGTATGTAATTAGCTTTAATGTTTATTTTGTGTGGTATGAAAAATTTTGTTGTATATAAATTTGTTTGTATTGTCATTACAAATTATCGCACTACTGAAGAGCAATGACGTAGAAGATAATTTAATTGAAGTGGAACCTAGCAGCTTCTATTGAAAAAAATTGATCATCTTACAGCTGAAAGTTATTATAGATTTTTAGAGATAGAAAGTGCACACTGTTCCGCACCCATATAACATTAAACTCTGCTGCTGGTAACGTTCAACGCCGAGTTGCTACATGCCATGCCATACGAGGGGTGTTCCAGCCACGGCGCACCGTAAACATAAGCTGGTTCCTAGCACAAACGGATGATTCCTGCCTCCTAAAGAGAGGTACAAGTGTTTATGAGATGAGTGATGTGTGATCATGCGTTATTGTTTTGAAAGAGATACCCATCGCCAAAGTTTTGACTGTAAGTATGAACAAGAGACTGGAGGAACCTGTCCTGTTACTGCAGTGCCCTGATCTCGGTAGCGATGAAAGGCGTTCGACGTCTTTACGCCATGATTCCGACACGGAACAAGACTGACGCATCACCCCACAGAAACCATTGGGCTGCGTGCCTGAGAAGTACTTTGATGTCAATTTTAAAATTTTCCCGGCGAATTGACTCTTCAAACAAATTTCGGGCTTGCAGCCGGTCGTCGTTCAATACTTCGCACGATATTTCAACTGGGCACCTGCCAGTCATCTTCAGGTGAGCCGTCGCAGACTGCCATTCTGCGACGACTCACCTGAAGATGACTGGCAGGTGCCCAGTTGAAATATCGTGCGAAGTATTGAACTACGACCGGCTGCAAGCCTGAAATTTGTTTGAACAAGTACTTTGATGTAGGACCTGTCCACAATCTGGTACGCTGATCACCAGGTGTCAGACAAATCCTGCATTTGTCGGTGAGGAGAACCTTCCGTCACTGATTCAGGTCCATTCCAGAAGTTCCTTGTCCACTTGTTTCGCGCATCACGCCATAATGTACTCAGTCTGGATCGACACGGGACTCCCAGTCGTCTTCAGCATCGCAGCGTGGCCTTCTATTACATTGTCTTCCGCGTACCACGACCTGTTGACCTGTTGCCAGCATCTGTTGCTGACTGCAGGAGGCAATTACGAGACAGATCTCTACGTTTTGTTTCTCCCGATTGATACTGATGGTTCAGATGGTCTCAGTGTGCTGTACGTCATTTCGGCGAGCAACTTCCTGTGCCGACAACAATTCGTGCGTAGAGTTAGCACTGTGTTAGCTTTGAATGACCCTTTAGGATATCCCGGCAGACTGAACAGCGTGCACACGCCGCATAGTCCGGTGCATGACTGGAGACACAGCGCGCTCTGCTGATCAACACTTAGGATGCACGTCTACATTTAGCTCCATCGTACAAATGGCTATATGTATCGATTTCCTGTTGTCAAAAAGTACTGAAAAAGTGATTTCCGATTTTAAAAAAATACGAATTATGCAAACAATGAGGGTGATGCAAACCTTTTTAGAATGCATCTAATGTTGCGCTGCATTGCTGTTGACTCGTTATTCTGCAGGTCAAGAATCGCTCTGAGCTTATGGCACCTCAGTCAGCCAATAATAATAATAATAATAATAATAATAACTGTCGAAGCACAACAAGGGCCATGTGGTTTAAACCTACTGTATACATATGGCATGCCCATCATATCAGTTGGCTGATGTCTTTCTTGGACTCATAAACCACGTAAGAGGTGAAAATAGTTACTGAAGGCTGTGAGTACACTTATGAGTACGTTGTTCCGCAATGTTGCAAATATACTCTTTTCTGGTGTATTTTGTTGTGTTATCCATTTGTTTCTTTATTTATCATGACATATGTACCTTCATTACGAATATCTAAGGGTATGATGTTTTAAGAGGGGAATTTCATGTTCAGTGGTAGTACCAAACGTATTGACAATGGTTGAACGAGAACGTTCTCATTAGTTATTTGCTGTTTGTCTAGTTACATACACAGTGTTGTCTCCTTGCAGACTTTGAATCAGTCAGACGATAGTAGCTCCTTTTTAAGTTTCTAAACTAGGTACATATCTATCTTTATAAAGGAAACTAGATCCAAAGAATTAGTATGTAACTTGATGTAGTCAAAAGAGCCACAAACTTAAAAAATCTTCCATATTTCCATATTCTGTGCGATATATGTCATCTATCAATTGATTGCACGGATAAATTCCCCGACTGTTCGATCTGCTGGTGAGGGCTGTTTGGTTGAACATCACCATCTCTTCTGCTGGTCTGGTTGTTAGAATTTCTACTCTTACTTTATTCCAAAGATTTTGTCTGTATAATTTGAGCTGCAGATCTGTGAACCACCCACAGTTATGTGAGTTAGTAAAACGTACCAAAAACAATGTTTCCGATACCTGAATTCACCCATAAGTTCAGTTCCTTATTCACATGAGAAGGAATTATCTTTGATTTCTTGAAACGGTGTTCGATGTCAGTAATACGGTTTTGTCTAAATTGGCCATCAGCTGACATTTTGTAGCATCTTAACATACGATTGGTTATTCAAAAAGGTTCATCTTCAAGGAACTATATTATATTCGTTAAATAACTGATACTTTCTCGGTATAAATACAATCTTCTCCACCCTTGTAGTTTTTGCTTTTTTTTTTAAATTTAGTATGGTGGGTGTCAAAGTGATTTATTATGACCAAATCACGTAATGTCACATGCAAACGAAAAGAAAAAATGATTTAAAACAGCGTGTGATGTTTGTTTACAATAATATAGGGAAAAAATCAACATTCCTACGGATCGCAGGCAGCTGTTTACAGTAATTAACGTTGTCAGTTCTTGGTTGCGAGGAAATTAATTTCTTTAAGGTAAATTCCCATTACCATGAACAACATAAGTGATGTGGGATCTTATGTCTTGGAGCTATTCTTTATATACATCTCCAGTTTAGCTCTAGTGAATTTATTCTCAGTCCATTTAGGGCGGTAATATTCCAGGGTATGCTTGGAGTCGCATATTCGCCGCCAGGAGCCAGTATTTCCTGCCCTTCCCTGGGAGCGACCGTCATAGCGAAACATTTTGACATGTTGCAAAATCATTGATTAAAAAACGACTTTTATTATACCAGTTATGGCACTTAACTGTTTTTTTTTTTTTTTTTTTTTTTTTTGGGGGGGGGGGGGGTGATCCTTGAACTGTCGACAGCTTATTTCGTCACATTTCGATACTAAGACTTTTTCTACGTCTAAATCTACATCTTTATCCAGCAAGCCACCTCAGGGTGTATGGCGATGGGCACTTGGCGTAGCAGTCTCGTTACTCTACTTCCCTTTTCCAGTCACGAGTGGTAAAAGGAAAGAGCTACTGCTGGTAAATCTCCATAAGAACTAAAGTCTTTCTGATTACAATTTCTTGACTTTTCGCGAGACTAGCTATATTGGTTGATTCTTGCAGAAACGTACTTTTTCGAAATTTTGACTAGACTTTTCCGTGACAGAAAACGACTGCCTTGTTACGTCTGTCACTGAAGTTGAATGAGGATCTCTGGAGGCTTTCTCCCTTTTTAATGAACCTGTGACAAGTATACTGTTTTCTACCCGGTAAGGATTCCACACTCATGAACAGTACTCAATACTCGGTAGAATGAAGGCTTTGGAGGCTATCTCATTAGTGGGCGCACTGCTTAAGAGTTCTTCCAATGTATCTCACCCTGGCATATGAATTTCTTGCGATCGGGGTTGTGTGGTAATTGTACTTTCAAACAATTTGGACGCATCCTCACAGATACTTAATGGATGTGAGTGATTTGTCTGCTTATTCGCCAATGGTGTAGTCAAACAATAACAGTGCTTTCCACTTATTTATGCACAGTACGTTTCGTTTGTTATGTTGAGGGCCAACTCACCAATTCTTGAACCAAGTGTCAATCCTTTGTAGGTAATCCCGTATTTTGTAGCTTTGAGATATCGCTGTTGCAGCAACATCATTCACGAGTAGCCTCATAGAGCTTCTCATGTTACCCACTGAGCCATTTGAATATGTTGTGAAGAGTGGTGGTCACATAACACTCCTTTGTAGTATCTGCAAAGCTATGTCTACGTCTCAAGATTTCTATCCATTAAAAACAATATGTTCAATGAAATTAGACAGGGTCAGACTGGAGCATTTGAACTATTTCAAGCACACTTTTGACAAATGTCCTGAACGCTTATGGTGGATTTGTGACAGTTAACCAATTTCGACTGTAATGAGTCATCACCAGAACCAGTATCTTGTTACGAATGTTATAGGTAAAGTCAACTGTAGCTCACGGCACTCGCTTAAAATCAACTCTACTTGACTTTTGAGTTACACTTTTAACTGCGGAGTTCCATTTTTTAAAATTCTCTTTTAATGGATTTATTTGTACTGACAGGACTGTTGTCACAATTTTCATAGGTTCTTTTCAGTGAATACTGTTGAATGTATTATTAGAAATAGGATAAGAAATAGTCCCATATAGTTGCACAATATATTCAGACTATTAATAAAGTGACTCCCCTGCACGACGCATATGATGCAATTAAGTGCCGAATTGATTAGTAGTGTATGAAAAAGCAGATCTCCATCTTCTCAGTTCTGTCTGTCGGTGCTTACATGCTGTGTCACTTTTTTGATCTTAGTTCCTGCTTCTTTCGCTCCGCACAATATCTTTATAGCTGTAGTTCTTACGTCTATTTTCTATTTAGTTCGTGAATCGAGTGTGTACTTCTATCTGTAATTTTATGCGTTTGATACAGTTTGACCCATTCCACGTGTTCGTGTTTTAAGTGACATCAACGGAATTTACTTACTTCGATACGTCATTGTTCTGACTGCGTATCCCTTTTGCAAGCAATTCCTGCCTTAACGGTGTTAATTTGTCTGACTGCAGTGGGATGGGAACTAATGTCCCGACGGCGCAGCTGGTTTCACAAAAATACTCCGTATCGCATTATTTCACACTATGTGAGATACGTCCTGCCGTGCGTTACCAGCTCACTTAAGTCTGCAGGCAGTGAACGGTGAAGATGCCCTCTGATTTATCGAAACATACATAATCACATCTCTTTTCGTATATTAAATATTTCGCAATGCTACCCAGTCTGAAAAACCATGCTATCAGTTAGACAGGTTTCGTGCTTGTCCACAGACGAGGGATCATCGAGAGTGGGCCGTGGATTATTAGAAAAGTGGCGACTGGTCGAACGAGTAATGTTTCTTGTTGCGCCTGATACACCGTCATCCGGGTGAACGCCTGCTCGAAACATGCGTCACTCCACGTGTAAAGGCTGGTGGGCGCCGTGTTACATTCATCTGAGCGTCCTTAGGACCAGACGTCGTAACTAAAAGGGTCATGACAGCTTTGACTACATTAACATTGTAGCGGTCATGACAGCTATTACTACATTAACATTGTAGCGGACCACCTGATTCCGTTTATGCTTGATGTTATCCTCTACGGCGACAGCATCTTCCAGCAAGATAATTGTCAGTGATGCAAGGCCAAAATGGTGCTAAGGTGGTTCGTAGGGCATGATAGTGAACTCTCGTTGACACCTCGAGTACCAAATACTTCTTATCTGAACCAGATGGAACATATCCGAGCCGGTGTCGATTGGCAGCTCCGCAGACACGAAACACCGGCCCGTAATTTAAGGTAATTGGGTAGCCTGTGTGTAGACATCTGGGACAAATTACTGGGTTTTCCTTGGTTTGACAAGACATGCTCCGGCCTCTACTTTTAATATAGTGACGTATGTATATCACTAGGGGTAAGATAGATACTGCCTACCAGAAAAACCTTTGGAGAAAAGACAACCACTTGTAGGAATATCAAGAGCTCGGATGAAAACCCAGTTCTAAGCAAAGAAGGGAAAGCAGAAAGGCGGAAGGAGTATATAGAGGTCCTATACATGGGCGATGTACTTGAGGACAATATTATGGAAATGGAAGAGCATGTAGATGAAGATGAAATGGGAGATATGATACTGCGTGAAGAGTTTGACAGAGCACTGAAAGATCTAAATCGAAACAAGGCCCCGGGAGTAGACAATATTCCATTAGAACTACTGATAACCCCGGGAGAGTCAACCCTGACAAAACTCTACCGTCTGGTGAACAAGATATATAAGACAGGCGAAAGACCCTCAGACTTCAAGAAGAATATAATAATTCCAATTCCAAAGAAAGCAGGCGTTGACAGACGTGAAAATTACTGAACTATCAGTTTAATCACTCACCGCTGCAAAATACTAATACGAATTCCTTACAGACTAATGGAAAAACTGGTAGAAGCCGACCTCGGGGAAGATCAGTTTGGATTCCGTAGAAATGTTGGAACACGTGAGGCAATACTGACCCTTCTACTTATGTTAGAAAATAGATTAAAGAAAGGCAAACCTACGTTTCTTGTATTTGTAGACTTAGAGAAAGCTTTTGACAATGTTGACTGCAATACTCTCTTTCAAATTCTGAAGGTGGCAGGGGTAAAATACAGGAATCGAAAGGATATTTACAATTTGTACAGAAACCAGATGGCAGTTATAAGAGTCGAGGCGCATGAAATGGAAGCAGTGGTTGGGAAGGGAGTGAGGCAGGGTTGTAGCCTCTCCCTGATGTTATTCAATCTGTATATTGAGCAAGCAGCAAAGGAAAGAAAAGAAAAATTCGGAGTAGGAATTAAAATCCATGGAGAAGAAATAAAAACTTTGTGGTTCACCGATGACATTGTAATTCTGTCAGAGACAGCAAAGGATCTGGAAGAGCAGTTGAACGGAATGGACAGTGTCTTGAAAGGAGGATATAATATGAACATCAACAAAAGGAAAACGTAATGTAGTTGAATTAAATCAGGTGAAGCTGAGGGAGTTAGATTAGGAAATGAGACACTTAAAGTAGTAAATGAATTTTGCTATTTGGGAAGCAAAATAACTGATGATGGTCGAAGTAGAGAGAATATAAAATGTATACTGGCAATGGCGAGAAAAGCATTTCTAAAGAAATTTGTTAACATCGAGTATAGATTTAAATGTCAGGAAATCGTTTCTGAAAGTATTTGTGTGGAGCGTAGCCATGTACGGAAGTGAAACGTGTTCGATAAATAGCTTAGACAAGGAGAGAATAGAAGCTTTCGAAATGTGGTGCGACAGAAGAATGCTGAAGATTAGATGGGTATATCACATAACTAATGAGGACGTATTGAATAGAAATGGCGAGAAGAGAAATTTGTGGCACAACTTGACTAGAAGAAGGGATCGGTTGGTAGGACATTTTCTGAGGCATCAAGGGATCACCAATTTAGTATTGGAGGGCTGCGTGGAGGGTAAAAATCGTAGAGGGAGACCAAGAGATGAATGCACTAAGCAGATTCAGAAAGATGTAGGTTGCAGTAGGTACTGGGCGATGAAGAAGCTTGCACAGGATAGAGTAGCATGGAGAGCTACATCAAACCAGTCTCTGAACTGAAGACCGTAACAATAACATACGCAACATTGTCCTTGGAGATATACAAGTCCATCACATCATGCAGTTTTTATGAAAGTCAACTTGAGTCTTCAGAGACGGAAGCGCTGGTCGTTGTCTCGTACAGAACTGGCGGAGGTAGTCCTGTCATGATGATATTTGGAAGAAATCCTTAACTACGGGGTGGAGTGCAGTAAATTGCTTTTTTAATGTCCACGTTGTGGCGGCACTGTTTGTCGAATGGAGGGCAGAGTGGCCGTGGTTTGTAGTGACAGACGGCAGGTTTGTATTCAATTGTTGTTCAGTTGCGATAATTGCAGTGGACGTGTGAGCAGCTCTCATTTTGTGTTGAATTGTATTTCTCGAATCCCCACTCGATCATTTGAGTGCAGCGTGCTTTTCGTTTGAGATTTCCTGTAACCCCACGCGTACGTGTTCCTGGCCGGCAATCAATTTTAAATTGCGTAAATGCATTCAGAATAACAGGGGATGTGTCATGTGTACGAAGAGGATCTGAGAGAAGCGTTACAACACCGAAAAATGTCGAAAGAGCTAGAGCAGCAGTACTGCAATCTCCAATACGATCAACTCGGAAACATGCACTTGTTCCTGGCATTTCAGGACGTTCTCTCCCCGGATTCTTCATAATGAACTGAATTTTCACCCGTATAAAATGTGCGTGGTCAAGCAATTGCCAGTGCGGGATTATGTAACATGAAGAGCATCTTGTGAAGACTTGCTTGCAACCATACCCCGTGACGCAAATGTGTTCTTTTCTGATGATCACATTTTCACCTCAGTGAGTGTGTAAACAAACAGAATATGCGGTACAGGAGCGAGAGGAAGCCCACGCAAATTCACCAGAGACCCCTGCACTCAGACCGTGTGACTGTGTAATGCCCCATATCACGAGTAGGCATCATTGGTCCTTACTTTTTCCAGGAAAATAGTAGTGCTTATCTGTGAATTCCGATCGTTACTTAACTATACTGCGTGAGTTTTTCCAGCCGGCTTTCAAGGGAATGCAATTACTACCTGGTTTCAACAAGACGGTGCCACTGCACACCCAGCAGGCAGTACTATGACTTTTTTGAGCCAAACGTTTCCTGGAAGGCTTATCTCTCGGATGGGAGATAACTGGCCCGCACGATAACCGGACTTAGCCCCATGTGATTTTTTTTCTTTGGAGTGCCTGAAGTCAAAGGTGTACTGCAACCGTCTCAATACCTTGGAAGACCTACTGAACAATATTAAGGCTGAAATTGCAAGAATACCGGAAGACATGCTTGAAAGACTGCATGAGAATTTAAAAAATGACTGCGGCAAGTTTGTGGATTGTGAAGATAAATATTTGCCAGATGTACTGTTAAACCATGTGTTTGAAACATCCATTATTATCCAATATGAGAAAAATAAATATGTAAGTTTCTAAGTGTTCATTATTTTTTATTTCATTCCCAAATCAGCAATTTCCCGCGCTCAGCCCTGTGCTTGAATTTCAGTAAAGAGCACGCAGTTTCACTTTTTTAAGGGATGCCATTTAATGATTCTTTCGGTTATTCACATCGCAGCCACAGTACAATTACCATGTTACACAACACCACGTATCAATTTCAGTCAGTAATCGTAGGCAGATTACACTTACGACACTTTACTTTCGACACGCTTTACGCAACCGCACGATTGATCGAGCAGTGACTACGGAATTATGAACATTGTTTTTAACGATATTTCTAACAACTGACGAAAGCCACCATCGATACGTCCGTTTCTAGTGGCCTGCTATTTCCGAATGCTTTTATCATGCAATCATTAACATAACTGGCAACGATCACTATTGATACGCCCCTTTACGGTGGGCCCCTCTGCCACACTGCCGTTACCAGCACCACCTTCACGCCTGCTTAAACAAGGGAGCCTCTGCGTTAGCCAAAATCATAAACGGAAATTTCGTTTTATTACAAATATTGTGGCCTAACGCCGCCAATCACAAGTTTCTAGCGTATCTACCCAGGTGCCACACTGGAGTCTCCACGTGATTCTGTACCATGTTGTCGTTCTATGTAGACAGTAGCCCTTACTGGGTACTGCAGAGTCTTACGCAATCACAGATACCTGTTATCTAATATAAGTGTTACAATATACCTCAGGAAACCTACCAAGAACATGTCAAGTCCGATCCACGCAGAATCGTGGAGTATTGCGTCTCCAAAGTGGACCAACACATTGTTAAGCAGGTGGTCATAATCAGTCCTTGTGTGTATGTATTTTTCAGTTTTCTACATACTACATACTCTAAAAATTTTAGTAACCTGGGAAGATTATAGAAATTTTTGCTCTCTGTTTTACTCAGATACAAAGAGATATTAGACATCTAAAATCTAATTCGGTGCCATGGGGAACATTACACTTATTTTCTTTATTTTTACATTCTTGCATACCAAGTACGCATGTAAAAAAACAAATTTACTGCTACATGTGATGAGTATATCGATATTTATATTTTACTTTATTTCATCTGTGTATATAAACAAAAATTTTCTTCTTTAATACATTCTCAATAAAAAAATTAAATTGTTTCATTTGTACCATGTAGTACAGTCATAAACACGTTAAGTCTTGTTAAATATGTAAGTTTTCATGCAAGGAAAAGATGAACATTTTGTGACCAAATGAAAGCAATCACTAATGAAATTGATTTGTTGGTTAGTTTGATCCGAGACGCTTTCCTCGTATAACCAGGAACTGGTAGTTTTGTTACTGCTAATTATTTAACTGATACAGATTTTATGTCCAAGAACATCAACCTGGTGTTTGGGTACTCCTAAATCCATTGATCTAAACAGAGAAACAAAATTTTGTGATCGAATACGGCGTATTGCTAGTAAAAATATCCCCCATCCCATAAGCCAGTCACGGGGAAAATACGTGTTAAGGTGTTCTTAAAGTGAGCAAACATTTTAAGACCGCTGGGGCGTCTAAAAGTCACATGTGTAGCACTTCCAGCATAGCATGTTCTATGTATTCTAAATAACTTTGTAAAGAAATTTTTACGATGCGTGGAGAACCGGTAAGTATACTTGAACACAATGAAATACCACACCTTAAAAGCAATAGCTGCAAATTTTATAGGGCATGTTTTATTGTGTACATGTTAAGCTGGCTGAATAGCTGACAACGTTGTTTAGTCTCTCCCTTCTGCATCTACATAGGTATTCCGCAATACACCTTACCGTGTGTGGCGGAGGGCACTTTTGGTATCAGGTACGTCTATCGTTTCCTCTCTGTCCTGTCCATTCATGGACGTTTGGGAAAGATGATTGTTAGTGAAGCTCCTTATGAGCTCCAATATATCTGATTTTCCTGTCGTTAGAGGAAACTAACCTTACAACATTCAGTTTAACACAATGACTGGGTGCAGCAGGTATTGCAAAATAGGGATATTAAATTACAAATATCCACTTCATCTTCAATCTGGAAATCCTTTATTTCACGGCTTGTTCAATACACTGAATTCATTTACAACTGATAACCTACGAAGTGAAAGCATCGTTGATTATATAATTCCTTCGTATCTTTCTAGATTACTTTCTGTACGGATTAATAGAATATACAAATGTTACCATAAGTTGCTGTTTATTTTGACGTAGTTTAAATCATATTTTCTGCTTAGAAATAATACTGAATTGCTTACAAATACTTCAGTTTTCCAGATGTACTTCGATTCTTCGATCTGGTATGCAGTGTTCCTTTAAATTATGATGCTGGATTTAGTTAGGTCATCTTAATATTTTCCTCACATGTATTTTGTTAGCATCGGAAATATATTTTCAATAATGTATTACGTATTTACTTAAGATCAGTCCATTTTAATTATTTGTCAATATCATTTTACTGTTACTCTATCATATGGTTCTGACGAATATTTTCCTATTATGCAGGTAAGCACTTGCATGAGGTTAATGTCTGCTGTTGCGAAACAAAGAAATCCTAAGGTGAATTGTTGTTACCTAGTATTTATAAACTCATCTTTATTTCATATCAGCCACAACAGAAGATTAAGTATGGTGGAAATCTTCCACTCTACTCCTATCAATTGGCATTGTCCCCTAACTACCCAGTAACTGTCTTATCTGTTGGTTGGTTCCTCCGCTAATGTATGCTAACGTAACTGTAATTTTGATATTATTCAGTCTTTTCAAACGAAGACTCACTACATTCCTTTTCAAAATAAATCTTTCAAAAGCTGGTATACAACTGCTATATTCAAACAAACTTTTTTGCATTTATTATATCAACTCTCTCGTAGTAACAACAAAATATCTTTTCTTACAATCCAACAAAAAATATGCTAACGACTGATTACATGTAAGTATATTAGTTAGTTTTATGTCTTAACGTATCGTCATAATTAGATATTAACAGTAGGAAGCTGCTAAGTGCAAACTGATCTAAAGAAGTTGTTTTACATAATTACATATAATTCAGAGTTTTCGAAATTTGTTCTCCTAACTTCAGTGGCAAGTACATTAACAGTGAAACTAAACTTTAAAATTAATGAAACGTCTAATATTCTATATAACTATCGTAGGTACCATATTGTTTTTTGTTTCTGCTTGGTACTTGGGGAACCGTGGCTGTTCAGAACTTTTACAATTTATTTGTGCCGTAGATTTAAAACATCTCACATGTTTCCCTTTCTTGACAACTTACGATCAACATAAGTTTTTGAGCATTAAATTACCTAATCACAAGTCATAAGCGGTAATAACATCGGAAATTTTCAGATATTTGGTGTGCTAAGGAGCACAATTTGAATCTTAAGAATTGTTTAACTGAATTTAAATGTTTTAAATATCTGATCTTCACATTCGTTAGTCTAACTACTTTAATTATGTATTTTTCACGTTTAAAACGTGTGATGTATTCCTTGCTTTAGTGTTGTTCTAATATTTTTTTAATTGCCTTATGCACTTTGGGATAATGAAGTTGCTACAAGTTATGGATTTCTTTGGAAGATCGATACTTACATGTTGATTGTCTTTGCTACATAGATTTCTTCTACCTCGCCAAATGTTGTTGGAACTTGAGGAGTGTTGCACAATACAATTTAGTTGTAGATTTGAACTGAACACTTTCCAAACACTGATGCCGTTGGTACTTACTCGTTTTACGAGAACTGTTAGCTA
Source organism: Schistocerca cancellata (assembly GCF_023864275.1). NCBI lineage: Eukaryota > Metazoa > Arthropoda > Insecta > Orthoptera > Acrididae > Schistocerca > Schistocerca cancellata. The sequence goes on from NC_064626.1 coordinate 827,698,275, forward strand.
CTTGTCAACGAAGGAACGTTTGGTGTACGTATGGCGATGGAGTGTTAATCACATTCTGATAACATGTTCGCCGTGGCTATTTTGTGATCATGATTGTTTTATTGGTTTTGTCTTTCTTCTATAATGAATTAAGAATTAAATTACGCCGTGACAGTTTCAATTTATGTTTGACTACAAACATTTTGGAGATTAAAATTTTTAAAGCAGATGTGAACTTACAGCGGCTGGTTGGAGATATAATGGTCATTTCCAATTTGGTGATGAATGCTAGCGTGTAAGTATGCTTAGACAATAGTTTCTGTAAGTACCAATAAGCGTATGATATATTACATCTCGCACATGTAGATAAATCTTTCGGTTCTGAAGAGTATAGTTTACGAAATAAACTGGTAAACAAAATGAAACAAAATCAGATGATGGAAATTCCATGTTGGAATCAACAATATTAGAAAAAGGATGGATTGATACTCACCACAGAGATGACCCACTGACTTGGAGACAAGCACAAAGAACTGACTGTTACGCATTGATACCGTTCGCCCAAGGCCTTCTTCAGCAAAGGACGCAAACACTCTCACACAGATCAGCACACCTCGAACACACATGACAGCTACCACCGGAAATGATTCTTCATAGTTGCTGTCGGTGGTTCCTATATGAATTTCTTAAAACGGTAACTTCAGGTTGCCAAAATATTGTTAGAAGCGAGATGTTAAGGCGTCATAAAAGTTCTAATTTTGTCAAATACAGTAAAATAAGAAAAACTTATAATTAATACTTAATACGACTGCACCGGACAAAATATTAGTCACCCCATCAAAACAGCACCCTTGTAACTTCGGGACACCGTTGATGGTACAGTACTGTTAACGGCTGGTCGTCTTACCCTTCACATCGGGCGAAAGTCATGGCAGTGAAGTGGTATATGCACTAGTCGGTGCTATGGAATGAACGCAGTAAAATGTGTTGGAGTGGTTACGAGACGGAATATGAGAAAGGAGCTATCGTGTTTAAACGTGTTCCGAAGCACACTGTGAATGAAGCTGCACGATTTCTTGATGAATCGACGTGGACCGTACACCGTCTCTAGAAGGAATGGTGTACTACGGGTAGCAATGTGACATTAGTGGTAAAAGTGTCTTAACTAATAGGTTCTAGGAAAGAGTGTCACGACTTGTCAATGAAAATCGGTTGAAAGCTCATCACGAATTCCTGTTTTCAGTGAACGCCAGTCCGTCTCAGTTTCTGAGCGGACAATGCGAAGGAAACTGCATGCGATGGGCATTTGTAATTGAATATCTCGCAGAATGCCATTCCTGACAGCAGCACGTAAGGTCGTACGTCTTCAGTGGACAAAAGAACACAGAAAGTGGATAACAGCTGACTGGAGGCTAGTAGCGTGGTCCGACAAGTCATGATTTTTTCTCTTTACAGGTTATGGAAGGCGTCGAGTGCAGTGACGGCCCACGGAAGCCTTTAAGCCACAGCGTCTAAAGGTCACAGCACAGGCTGTAGGTTCTTCAGTGACGTTGCCGGTGTGGGCCTGTACATCAGGTTACCTTGAACATGAACTTGGATTTTTATTCCAATATTTTCGACCCCTAAGTGCTGCTCTTTCTTCGACATGTTCCCGACAAGCAGGCTGTAGACATTCCCGTCTTCCAGCTGTGTTCACAGAAATTCAAAGTTACGTTCCTGGTTTGCCGAGCACCCTGGCCTCATAAAACACCCGATCTTAATCGCACAGAAAATGTCTGGAATTACTTTGAGCAGCAAGTGAAACGTTGCGCTCAACCTCTCGCAGTTGCAGCTCTACGGGATCCAGTCATACACAGAAGTATACAAAAAGGAAACACACCATGACCAATACGGTGTAGAAAAACCGTTGGCATTCAAAATAACTTCCACTGGCCTCGGAATGGACAAAGATAGGGGCTGTATGGTTTTTACGGGATTGTTATACAATACTACCTGGTAAATAGCGGCAATTTCAGCTAACGATGATGGAGATGGATAGCGATCACGCACTCATTTCTCCATTATAGACCAGAAACGCTCAATAATATTGAGAGTTACTGATTGTGATGGCCAGGGGAGATGCGGCAATTCGTCTCATGCTCACAAAACCAGTCTTGAGCTGTGAGAACAGCGGCCTTGTCTTACATAGAACACAGCATCACCAATGGGGAGCAAATATTGATCCACGGTATGGAGCTGATCAGCAGATATCATCACACAATCCTTGGCAGTAATGCCACGTTGCAGTGTAACCAAGGGGCCCACGGAATACTACGATATGCCTGCCCAAAACATCACCGAACCCCTGCCATGTTTCTCTCTATGGACGTAAACTCGGCAAGAAGTTGTAAACAGAGTGAAACAAGACTCATGTGATCAAACGGCTTTCTTCTATTGGTCCGTAGTCTGGATTTTATCGCTTCGGCACCATGGCCATTTACATAACTCATGAGTAGTTTCCGGATCCAGTCTCGCTGTGCGAGACCCTGCTTATGGGGCCCCTTTCGTGCTGACAGGAGTGCGACCCACCAGATTAGCCGAGAGCGCTAATGCGCTGCTTCCTGGACTTGGGTAGGCGTGCCAGCCCCAGATGGAATCCGCCCGGTGGATTAGCGACGAGGGCCGGTTACCCAGCCAGCCTGGAGGTGGTTTTTAGGCAGTTTTCCACATCCCAATAGGTGAATACCTGGCTGGTCCCGAACGTCCCGCCTCAGTTGCACGACTCACAGACATTTGACACACTTTCGAACTATTTCATGATTTACACTAGATGCAGACAGGTGGGGTGCACTGATTCCGTCAAGAACGAGGGGGGTAGGGGGTAAGGGGTGGCGGCAGGAAGGGCATGCAGCCAGCCCTTCAGATTAACCTTGTCAAATCCGATTGTAACCACACCGGCCCCGCGAAAACTGCAGGACAAAGACGTATGCAAAAGAAGAAGGATTCGGGAGTATGACATCCAGTTCTGCAGTAACTTTTGCAGCTGGGGCTTCTTGCTTTTCGTTACGATTCTCTTGAGTGACTGTTTGACGCGATCACTCAGCACACATCTTCGTCGGTGTTGTGGCTTAGCGGATGATGTTATTCCGCTTTTCCTGTATTTTATATAAATCTTTGATACTCTGTCTCTTGAAACAGCATGTACTTCGGCTACCTAGGTTACGGAAGCACCCACCACACAAGCACAAATAACTTGCCCATGCTCGAAGTCAGTTAGCTCCGACGTAATGCACTCACAACTTCGTAGAACAATGTTCGTACGCGGCTGACATTTGCAAAGTACTGAGGACATTTCGCAGGACCCGTTCGAAGACACATACAACAGCGCAAAGTGCAGGTTTGGCTAGCATATGCGATTATGTTCAATCATGCAATTCTCGCTACGTTCCCATATTTTTTTCCAACCCCTGTATGAGTGGCTTCAGCTGGAGATGGCATACCTAAAGAAACATATGAGCTCCCTTCCTCGCAAAAGTGTGGCGAGTATCAAGTGTTATCCGATATTAGCGTGATGTCTCCTGGGTGTGGGGTGTGACTAATATTTTGTTCACTCTGCTTACTGTGTCTGTCACCCTTATTTGTTAAGAGTGAAGTTTTTGGTCTTGTATTTGGAAGGTGGCTGAGGAGCACCGTTTATATTTGAATCTCGTATCAAAATAGAAGGACTCGTCTTAGCAACTGACGGAGTTTCGTGCATGAGTTTTTTCAAATGTTCAATTATGTTGGTAGAATTATGTGAAAGATGACTTGTTAAAATGTAATAAAAGGAAACATGACCTCAATTTATCAAATATAAAAATAAATAAAAATAAAAAACCTGTTTTACGTAATACTTAACTGGACTTGAATAGGGTCCGCTAAATTTTGAAACCACACAGCTATGCGAAGGAATGGTGTAGAGTGGTGCGAGTTGTGTGATTCAGTTGCTGTGCATGTACCATTGTCAGTGCCAGCCGAGGCCTTATCAGGTGAGCATCGTGCCTACATAGTCAAGGAGTTTATTAAAAATCGCGGATCACCAATAGCAACGGAGCTATATTTCCGCGTCCACTATGCGCTTGATCAATATGACCCTGTTAGGCATAAGAAAATGATTTCATACGGATCCGGTATTTTAGAGAAAAAGGTTCTGCTTTAAAAATGACACCTCCTAGCCGCCATCGCTTTGCAACAGGACCGGAAAATGTGCCTTCAGTAATGCATTGAGTCCAGTAATTTTCACGGCGCTCAGCACGAAAGCGCGCGACAGCCCTACACTTATCGGAACGAAGAGCTCGCAGAATTCTTCAGCGAGATTAAAAGATTTATTCTTATAAGGCTGTGATGACTCAAGAATTGAGTGACAGGGACTTTGAAACCCAAACGAGATTATTCCCAGACATTCTTCGAAAAGTGCGCTGGACAGATCTTACTCTCTTTACAGACGAAACCACTTTTCATCTTTCTAGTGCAGTAAATAAACAAAATTTCATATATTGATCTGAAAAACCCACCGAAAATGTCAGCAGTATCCACTTCATAGGCAGAAAGTAACAGTGTGATGTGTTTTTTTCGTTTGGTGTGTTGGGTCCCTGCCTTCTTGAAGAAGACGGTGTGACAGTTACAGTGAGTAGCAATCGTTATTGTGCGATGTTGCAAAACTTTCTCCGGCCAAAAGGTGCGTGTATTATTAATGAACAGGGACCGGAAAACTTTGAGCTTCAGTAAAATGGCAACATCCCACACATTTAGTACTTCACTTAAAATCCTGAGAGATTTGTTTCCTGGCACGTTGTGTCCTTTCGAGATATTGTGTTGCCTCCACGCTCACCCGACTTGTCACCTTGCGACTTTTTCCTGTGGAGGTATCTAACATCCAAGACGTTTCAGTGTTGCCTCATAGCGCTGGAAGCTCTTAAGGAAGTATTAACAAATGAGGGTGCTGCCATTCATCCCAAGATGACTCTCAGAATCGTGGAAAACTTCCGAGGGAGGTTCAGTCAGTGTATCAACAATGGAAGCCCCCATCTGAGTGATGTATTGATCATAATCCAGCCGGCCGCTGTGGCCGAGCGGTTCTAGGCACTTCAGTCCGGAACCGTGCTGCTGTTACAGTCGTAGGCTCGAATCCTGCCTCTGGCATGGATGTGTGTGATGTCCTTAGGTTAGTTAGGTTTAAGTAGTTCTAAGTCTAGGGGACTGATGACCTCAGATGTTAAATCCCACTGTGCTTACAGCCATTTTTGATCGTAATCCGTTGATGGAAGCTTTTACAGTAAATTGCATTTTGTTCACTTTATTTCAGTTAAAGTATTTGTTGGTATTGTTACGTCTGCCACAGACGACCCCTGCCAGGCAGACTACACTCAAGACACCTCTGTGTACCATATAACATACACAAGCACTTGCAGGCGAAACCAAGAGGAAAACATTTCTTCAAAACAAACAGAACTTGCTAGAGACTAATGCGAACTTTTTACTGCAGAGTACTCCGCCGGCCTCCGCTGGCTTTATAAGGCCAGCGCAGCAGCAGTACAGCCAGTTCCTCGCCGAGCTCCGACCAGCTCCGACGGACCTTACCGACGCTCTTGATGAATGGTCGTCTACAAGTTATTTGTTTTTGTGTGTATATAGTGATTGTTCGAGAAGTGTAGTTCAGTTTCAATAAACGACATTATATTGAGTGTCCTACAATACTGAGTATTCTCCAGGTATCTCATAAGGTTTTGTTTCTATTTGTTCTTTTTGCACACCTGATATTAGATGAATTACAAGAAACAGGAAGACAGCTTTACTACAGTTTCGTAGTTTCATGTTTGCCTATAGTAATGTGGAAGTAGGATAACGTTCAAATGAAACACGGTTAAGTAAATAAAACACACTGTATTTTACAAAACCAAATAATGCTGGTTTTTTATGGTTATTTCTATGCCAATTTCTTTGGTTAACAGCATATACATAACATTTACACATTAAAAATCACAAAGATACTATTGGGTTATGTACAGCGTATACGCCGGTTGAGGCCACCGCGTGACCTGAGTCGTGCAGACAGCGGGCAGCGGCGTCTTGCCTGGCAGCGCCCCGGCGCTCTGCTGCGACAGACACCTGCTACCCGCGGGCGACCGCTGGCCAGCTGTCCTTCGCCCGCCTCCCCACGGACAGAACAGGAGTCCTGCGACGCTGCTGCCCGCTTACGTCTCGCCAGTATTCGCAGTTGCAGCGACTCCCACCGTTCTCATCTTCAGGAGAAACTGTAGGGTCCAGACACACGCCTCTGTATGGAGGCGTGCGTGATCGCTGCACAACACTTGAGACGGGCAAACCACACTGGAGTATAGCATATAATACTGAAGAGACAAACTAATGACTGTAATGCTTCTTTGGCTATTATCAGATAAACACGAGGAACTCAATACGATGCAGGATACTGACGGCAATCGAGACTAAATGGAAATGCGGCACCTAAATTACAGACAAATAAGGTAACACGGCTTGTACCACAAATGATTATGCACGCGAAACGGTCTGCTGATTTGACGCTAGTATGGGGACTGTACATTGGGCATACAGTAAAGGAAGACAAAGAAATATTTGGAGAAGGAATTGAAGTCCGCTGAGAAGAAATAAAAACTTTGAGGTTTGCTGACGGTGTTGTAAAGATGCCAGAGACAGCAAAGGATATGGGAGTGCAGCTGAACCGAATGGATCGTGTCTTGAACTACGGATATAAGATGAACATTAACAAAAGCAAAACAAGGGTAAGGATATGTAGTCGAATTAAGTCAGACGGTGTTGAGGGAATTACATTAGGAAATGGCACACTAAAAGTATTGCAAGACTTTTACAATGTGAACAATAAAATAACTGATGATGCCCGAAGTATGGAGGACGTAAACGGCAAAGGCAAGAAAAGTGTTTCTGAAGAAGAACAGTTTTTAATAGCGCATGTAAATCTAAGTGTTTGGAAGTCTTTTTCAGAAAACGTTTGTCTGGAGTGTAGGGAGAATATAAGCTATTGGAATGTGACGTTACAGAAAAATGCTGAAGATTAGAAGGTATATCGTGTGACTAACGACAAGGTACTGAATAAATTGGAGATAAAAAAAAAATGTGTCAATTGACTAAAAGGAGGGATCGGTTAATATAACACATTCTCAGACATCAAGGAATCATCAATTTATCAATTTAGTATTTGGGAGAAGTGTGTGTGTGTGTGTGTGTGTGGTGCTGGGAGGGGAGGGGTAAAAATTGCAGAGGGAGAGCAAGAGACGAATATAGTAAGTTCAATAGGGTGTTAATTGTAGTAGTTATTCGGAGCTGAAGGGCTTCCGCAAGATGGAATAGCGGGAAGAGCGGCATCAAAGTACTCTTTGGACTGAAGACCACAATAACAACACTGTGACGTCTTTGTTTTTTTTGTTGTTTTTTTTTTTTGCAAATGTGACTCGGTGATGGTTGATGGTGAAGATCCGTAAATAATCCAAGGAGGTAAGAGGATCGGAATGGATGTCACTTGTGAGGGACTATAGACAACAAAAGAGTTGGACAATAGATAGAATTTAGAAAATACGATAGTAGCAAATTGCAAGAAGATGGCTACTGTAAAATGAATGGCTTTTTTGGTGATAGGAAAGACAATGATTGGAATAAAGTGCGGTTGTCACGTAAGATGAAAATGTAACACCTGATTCACTAAAGAGTTGGCAAGTGGATAAAACCTGCAAGAATAACGACGTAAAGAGTCAGAGAGAATGCAAACAAAAGGCTGTGGTGAGGTTTTAAGGGACTTTACAGATACTTAGTTTGTTTTACAGTATTGTGTAACAGAAAGATACGAACAATAAAGAGTAAGGTATCTCAAGCTTAGTGAGAGAAATTAGTTAAGTTCGAATGTTCTCATCCACCACGAACGAAAAAAAAAAAACTTTTGTTTTGTGGCTGTTGAAGAGTCTTATTCACAGTGAATGATATATGACGGGTAGTCAAATTTATAATTAATACCTCGAGGAAATAAAGTTACGTTATAAGCTGTTACTTTATTCGCAGGAACAAGTCAGCATTCCCGGCGCACTTTGAAATCCCCTGTATCGAGCGGAAATGCTAGAACTGCCTCAGGCCAAACCAAATGGATAAAGAAGTCATCTGGATTGCCCTGACACAGTTCCAGCATTTCCACTGCTGCCGAAGACGAATTAGCACGCGATACACCACCAGTAACAGAAAAAGAAAAATAGTGTATACAAGCAGCAGAGATGAATTTTATGAGAGAGGTAAGAGGATGGAATGAAATGGATAAAATAAGGAAGGAAACAATAAGATCAGATAAAAAAATCGTTTCAGTTAATGACAATACAGAATAGAATGAAATGGGAGGGCGACATTGATAGAATGATAGAAAACAGATTCCCAAAACGATAATGAAATATCGGTCGCCTGGAAAGAGAGAACTGGGTTGACCTCGTAAGAGATGGATGGATGACAGACAAAAGTGATTACAACACCTAACCCTTGAAACGAGATAATGGTAATGATGATGATACATCACTCTATTGCTGGGCAGCACCAAGTTGGTTTCGTTCCTCTAGTGGCGTACAACGGCAATATGTCGCGGGAATTTTAATGTGTACCAGAAATGCTGATCTGTTTCTGCATATGAACAAAAATATAATAACCTAAATATTTTTTCGAGTTGATAATCAAAGCTTTGTGAGTGCCCCTCGCATGGGGAGCAACTTGTAGAAGTCAGCGGAAGTAGAATGCTACGAGAAATAATTAATGCTCTTGCCCTAACCACCAGAACGCATCATCTTCTTATTTGTAAAATGGAAAGATAAAACATTGAGGGGAAGAAGGAAGTTCACAGGCGAGGCCAAGGTATGGAGGATGAGAGAGTAAAGAGACTTGTACAGATTTGGGAAAAAGTTGCAGGGCTCACAAACTGTGCAATAAAGAGAAAAAGAGTAAAGACAGGAAATTAACGTAAACCTGTTACTTATCGAATTTTTACTGGTACGCTACGCACGTTGAAACTGTGTGTGTGTATTTGGCAGTTGTTAACTACGGACCTCCACGGCACGGAGCTGTGGTCCGTGTGAAGGGTTTAAAGAAGCGGGCAGCCCGGACAGCGGGCGCGGGCGCAGTGATGTGATGTGTGGGCGGGCGGCGATTTCCGCGGAGCTTTAACGCGCCGATCCGGCCGGCGGAAGCCGCAACAGCGTGTCGCGGTCGCGCCGCCTACCAGCCACATCCCGCATCCCGCATCCCACATCCCGGGCCCGGGCAAACACGCGGCCTATCGTTCTGACACGCGACGCCATCGCGTGGGCGAAACTTGCGACGCGAAGTAATGAAAGGGAATGGCCAGCTACCCGCATCCACAAAGAGAACACTGTCTACTTTCAAAGGAACCATTAAAAAAAAAAAAAAAAAAAGAAGAAAGCACTGATATATCGCGAATACATGACGGAGGTTGACAGAACACCACTGCAAATACGGGAGACGAAATGCTCCAGTTGGAGTGAGCCTCACAAGTATTGATCTCTGTAGGTAGAGCCTCAGTGTTAGAGAGAGTAACCTTTCACTCCTTCGCTGAAATAGCAAAGACTGGAGCTTCGAAATATCACCATCGATTTGTAGCACTGGATTTCGAAATTTAGCGAATACAAAGTACATTCACTTACAGTAAATTCTGTACACACGATAATTCACTATCGGTTTTGATACCTTTACTGTATAGGAAGTCCTGAACACCGTGGTCCCTTTCATTAAAACATCTTACCTTGTAAAAGTTCGTCGAGTACCCCGTGTCTGAGCTGGTGTTGCTAACAAAAACCTAAATAGTGGAGATTTCGGTGTATGGGTGCTATCATGGCTCCTTCCGCTAACTATTCACGTTCTCTGCAGCTTTTTGTATATTGAGGAAAAGAAGAAAGCCTTACCACGCGCTAATGCGACTTTAGATCTTATTATAAAGGAACAGTTTCGTTTTCTCAGCAGTCACCGTTTCACGTCTTCAGTGACACGAACGTGCTCTAAGACTTCATACGTCGTTGCGAGAACTAACTATAGCTACTTAAAGCTACCTCATAAGGACGAGAAACTCTATTAGTAGTTTTGAATCATTTTTCAGTATTTCTATGAAAATTTCTTGTGTAAAAAAAATGGACGATCTGTCCATGTCATTTGTGAAATAGCTGTCAAAAACTCTTCCTCTGACACTTAGCATTCATATCGATATATTTACGAACGGGTCTATCAAACTATTACTAAATTAAATGCGGCACCCCACAGGTTAAAACTCCTAGCCCCGTAAACCATGATCGCAACATTCTCTTTTGGATAAAACTCTTACAGAAGATTGCACTTGACAGGTTAAGAGTGGGCTCAAATCCTACTTTTGCATAAAGTCTAAATATTTCAAGGAAGATCATGCCAGCAACACACTCATGAGTAGAGAGAACTTTTCTTTCTGGAACGCAGTGAAACGTCTTGTATATTACGGGACTCTAGTTACAGCGTCACGTGCAAAATAGCAATATTGTGGGTGTCGACTGCCAAAATATTATCACTCTTTGGATATATTTTGGGAAAAGGAGTCTCAGTCAGCAAAAAAACATTCTCTTAGCGCACTTTTCGGTCTTTTCTGAAATATGGTAAGACTGAGTTGAAAGGTATGACGATATGCAGATGCTTCAAAAGAGCTCTCCGTCTAATGGGAAAGCAACTGCCGATTAAATATTGCCCGGATAGGACGTGGACGCGTTACTAGAAAATCGGTAATAAAAATAAGTTACCAAATGCCCAGTACTTTTCTTCCTCTGGGGGCATTTGCTGCAAACCAAAAATAACACGAGGAAGTGCGATGATGTCCGTAGAAGCTCTTACTGCCTCTTAATTTCTTTTCAGGTACGACATGAATGTCAAAGGAGCGAAAGGAGGTGAGTTTAGTACCAGGACATATGTGGTGAAGAAGCAGCGACATACCTAGGCATGTGGTTATCGAAACTATATTATTTTATTGTAAACGAATTTTAAAAACAGGGCGCTTAATCGGAAGGTTGAGGAACACTTAAAATTAAATAAGTTCGTAGTACATAAAAATAAACCACAAAAGGTGAGGCGTTCGACGTACAGTTTGACGTGTCTGGGACTAAATAAAATCTCAACAATTCAACTTCAGGTTTCCGTGATTAATCAGGATACTGCCACGAAAACGGTGTTTCAGTGGTGCGATGATACAGTACGTCCTCATACAGACGACATGTTCTTTATTATCTTCAACCTAGTCATAAATTACTAAACGATTAACAAATGAAGACTTTTGCTCGAGTTTATTTGTACCGCATTTCCATTTATCAGCCGTCTGTTAACAAATAATTAAAAAAATAAGCGTTTAGATGACTAGAATAGAGTGAAAGACAGGAATGTGTCGACGATGTAACTCAGTGTTACACATTATTTACAATTAAATCATAAAAATGAGATCACAAAGGACTAGTTGCTTCTAGAACAGCATGTAGACAGCAGTCAGATGTCAGTCCAGTCTCTGGAGGTAAATACAAGGAATAACTCATTCTATTAGTCCTGAAAACAAATGACGAACAGAAATCTCACTGGAAGATTAGGTATCATCAATCTGGAAGGACACAGAGACATTTCATTGACTGACTGCTCCTACATTAAATAAAAACATTCATTGAGAGTCACTAGAAAATGAAATGATCTTCCCTCCTGTTAGTTTTACATTCCTTCTTTGATTCGTTTTAAATCTACATCACAATTCTATCGGCGTGTAACAAGTATCCATGGAGGATTTACTTTTCTTTAGCGGTCTGCGCATGCGCAAAAAGCGTCGTGAGGGGTTTCTGTGTTTACAGTACTGGGTACAGGGCAAACAATGAGCACGCTACAACACCGATACGACCCAACATCAAGAACACACGACCGTCTTACTTGCTCGTGTGCTCCTGAGTATTTGTCGGAATGTATGTACAATTTTTCTCTAAATATATATAATATATACATGGCAACAGTTAGCGTTGACAATGAATGAGATCCTTCTAGACACTTTTTCACACAAGCAGCTTTTTGTGTGTAGGGTGACTGTGAACTTGTGGAACAGACAGGGTATTAAGTCACTAGAATGCCACTGATTCACTGGCAGTGTCACTACAAACAGCTGGAAGATCAAGACACACAGAATATCACAAAACTGATACAAAGTACATTTCTTCTCGCTGTAACAGCACACACGTCCACAATATTGTTGTAATGTTCTTGGGAAATGTGCGGCACCAGTGTCTATATCACAACATGACTAGAGTATTTTCACTTTTACAATACCCTTCGGGTCGTGCGGAGATCCTAATACAGTCATACCGTTCAACATTACCTCAGTTACAAATGTTCTTTACACAAAATAACCGTGAACGTATGTACATTTCTCAGCATTATAATACAAAACAGGTTTCTAATCTCATACGTGCGCGTAGTTATACTGAACTTAGGTTAACGTTTGCATTTCAGTTGCATACGATGTGGGTGAAACCAGGAGGCCTCACCCCAAAGTCAGATTTAGGTAATTTTAGTCTCACTCGATCAGTTATTTTAAACATGTTGATAGCAACTAGTTTCTGGTAACAATAGTTACACTGTTGATCATCTGATGTAAATTACACAGATTTATAGTGTTTAAGGAAACCCATCAATTCCTGAGTTTCGGTAGAGTCTGAAGAAACTGCATTGCTTTATGTGTTCGAATACTTGGTGTAGAAGGTGTTACAACAATAGTATATCGTAACTCCAGTACAATGATGTAGAGTTTACATTGCAGTTTACTACTTTCTTGTATCGTTAAGGTAACTGAATTATTTTAATTACTATGTTAGATATAGTGATTGCGAAAACCAAACAACCTGAATTCGATGGGAAAATTCGGTCATGTCGGTTTTGCTAACATGTCCACCTAAAAGATGTGCTGCACGGCAAATATGAGGCACTGCAGTGCATGTTGCAAAGAAAAATACATACACGTTACTGAATCAATTTCGTATTTTCTCCAAGTGGAGACATTGATATAGATACCTCGATCGTTCTCAGAGTTCAAAAATTATTCCTGTGTTACAGTATAACAATCAACCGAACTGCCATAAAATCGAGGTGGGAAACGGAGATAGCTTATCCTACAAAACTGAGTATTGTCTTCGAGATCCCATGTAAGCTACACCCTTAAGCATGACATAATTTTCCATTTATTGATGCCTAAAAACCAGCAAGCACACAAGAACTTTGCAAGCAGCGTTACTGAATCAATTGGTTTGGTGTTGGGCGTGATTTAAAAACGCGACTACCTGCTTTGCTGATATAAATTTCCACAAATGGATGTTTGAAAGTTGATTTTTACAAAATAAGAGGACAAAGTGCAAAAATATTCGTAATTTGTTGCTCGCAGTGAATGAGCTAGACCAGTCACTCAAGTTCAGAATAAGGAAAATTTCACGACTCGGAGCAGTGTGTAAGTGGCTTCAAGAATTGTTACTAAGTAGTTTAATTAGCATATGCGGACAGTTTTACGTGTCTGATTACAAGGAAAATGTCGGCTTCCGTCTTAAAATGTGCCATCCTCTGCGTTAACATAGCTAAAATCTTTTAGGAGAACATGACGACTATGCCTAGAAATGATTTAGTACGTACAGGAAATTAATTTGGTGTATTCGACAAGTAGTATAATGCAATGACTTCTTTCTATGTCTTAGGTTCGCAGAAAGGTTATAGACCTTCTTACGCTTTGGGGCACTCTTCAATGTCTCGCTCTATACGGAAAATACACGAAACTGAGTAATTAAGCACCACAGAGAGTAGTTCCAACCACTGTGGGGCGGGTGATGACTGTCCCGCCAGATGCGCACAGTGCGCGGCTGCGGCACGGTCGCTTCATAGTTTGGCGTCTGTCTGTGAGACGGCCATCATTCTAGCCACGGGCACCGCCTCGGTCGGCGAGAAGGCGTTCCCCGCGAGCCCGGCGATGATGTGCATGCCCAGCGGCAGGTGCGCCGGCTGGACGCAGTCCGGCAGCAGGGACGCGGGCGGCGCCTCTGGAGCCTCCAGCTGGCCGTCCAGCTGCCGGCGGCGGTGGCTGCCGGAGTCTGGAGCCGCGTCTGGCGGCGCGTGGCAGTGGGTGCTGCCGGCGGCGGCGGCAGCGGCGGGGGCCGGCTACATGGCGAGCCGGCGGTACTCGCGGCCCCACGCCGGGTCGGGTCATGCGTAGTGCGGGTACGAGCCCAGGTGGCCAGGGTGGTGCGTCATCGTGTGGCCCGACGCCGCCGCAATGTTCGAGTACAGGTTGGCGCCCGGGTTGCTCCAGTACGAACCCGGCGACGGGAAGATGCTCGCTGCGAACAAAGATCATCGTCACCATTAACCACTCGCTGCGTACGCCAGCAACTAGTACTCAGCAGTAAGGGAAACACACTGAAGCGACAAAGAAATTGGTATAGGTATGCGTATTCAAATACATAGATATGTAAACAGGCAGAATACAGCGCCGCAGACGGCAACGTCTATATAAGACAACAAGTGTCTGACGCAGTTGTATGGTTGGTACTGCTGCTGCAATGCCTGGTTATCAAGATTTAAGATGGGTTTGAACGTTGTGTTACAGTCGGCGCATGAGCGATGGGACACAGCATCTCCGAGATAGCGATGAGGTAGGAAATTTTCCAGTACGACCATTTCACGAGTGTACCGTGAATATCAGGAATCCGGCAAAGTATAAAATTTCCGACATCGCTGCGAGGGAAAAAGATCCTGCAATAACTGGACCAACAACGACTGAAGAGAATTGTTCAACGTGACAGAAGTGCTACCCTTCCGCAAACTGCTGCAAATTTCAGTGCTGGGCCATCAACAAGTGTCAGCGTGCGAATCATTCAACGAAACATCGTCGGTATGGGCTTTCGGAGCCGAGGGCCCACTCTTGTAGCCTTGATGACTGCACGACACAAAGCTTTACGCTTCGCCTTCGTCCGTCAACACTGACATTGAACTGTTGATGAGTCGAAACATGTTACCTGGTCGAAAGACTCTCGTTTCAGATTGTGTCGAGCGGATGGACTTGTACTGGTGCGGAGACAACCTCATGAATCCATGGACCCTGCGTGTTAAAGGGGACTGTTCAAGCTGGAGGAAACTCTGTAATGGTGTGGGGCTTGTGGAGTTGGAGTGATATGGGACTTCTGATACGTCTAGATACGACTCCGACAGGTGACACGTTCGTAAGCATCCTGCCTGATCACTGCATCCATTCATGTCCACTGTGCATTCCGACGGACTTGGACAATTCCAGCAGGACAATACGACACTCCAGATGTCCAGAATTGCTACAGAATGGTTGTAGGAACACTCTTCTGATATTAAACACTTCCGTTGGGCACCAAAATCCCCAGACATGGACATTATTGGGCATATCTGGGGTGCCTTGCAACGTGCTGTTCAGAAGAGATTTCCACCCCCTTGTACTCTTTAGGACTTACGGGCAGTCTTGCAGGATTCATGGTGTCAGTTTCCTCCAGCACTACTTCAGAGATGGGTGGAGTCCATGCCATGTCGTGTTGAGCACTTCTGCGTGTCGCTGGGGTCCTACATGATATTAGGCAGGTGTACTAGTTTCTTTGGCTCTTCAGTGTAATAATCACTTGGCTGCTCCTGTGAATTATTTAACGGCCGGTTTTGTAGTTTAGAAACCACATGATGAGGTTAGATATATTAAATCACGACACTGAACTGCGACATGGACCGGACCGAACATTCCGTGTCTGTCAATAAACACGCAGTTGGCGATTCGTCGGGTAAGCAGAAACCATGGGTCCGCGTGTCATGAAGCACGGAAGGACGACAGTAAGCCGAACATAACCCGGCATCAAAATTCCCAAAAAACAGCGATGCTGCTGTGTGCTGTATTTATGGGACTCAAGATGGATTGTGACCGTCGAAGAATGATTAAACGCAAAATCTTGTAAATGGCTGCACTTTCAGAGACCGTGAATAGTTACAATTGAAAGAAAATCAGCCCTCGGTCACTATTTTTAACAAATTAACCTGGTCTCGACACTGCTAGGAGTGTCTTCCTCAGAATTTAAAACAAAGAATGGTCTATATTCTATAACATGGTCACAGAATTATGATTAAAAATGTATGATAGCGTAAAAGTACGGAAAGACTGGCAGTACTTATATGTCATTTATACAATAATAAATATGCCAAAAGGGCATTAGCCACAAAGATATTTAAGATAAAGAAAACTGTGATGGCGAGCCACTAAGGGCTGCTCGTTACTTGTATAGTGCAGGTTGCGAAACGGACGTTTCGCCAGTCTTTCACGATGATTCCGTACTTATACCCTATCATACGTTTTTAGTCATAATTCTGTGACCATTTTATAGAATATAGACCATTCTTTGATTTAAATTCTGAGGAAGACACGCCTAGCAGTGTTGAAACCAGTTTAATTTGTTAAAAATAGTGACCGAAGGCTGCTTTTCTTTCAGTTGCAACTATTCACGGTCTCTGAACGTGCAGCAATGTACAAAATTTTGCATTGTATGTTTCTCGCGACTGTGTTCGTAGTAGCTACTGCGAACGCTTGTAAGGCATAGGAGTAGTGCACTGTATTGACGCTGCATCCTCCGCGAGTGCAAAGCACAGCGCGGTGATCTAGCCTGCCGAGGAGACGCCCTGCGTAAAATGCTCCACCCTGCCGCCGCCCTTTAGTGGCCCTAAAGCGCGAGCAGCGGCGCTGTTGTTAAGGCAGACGTCTGCCCCGCAGCCTCCACCCACTCCCTCGTCGCTTCTCGGCGGAGCACTCCGACTAGCCCTTAACGTTACGATCGCAGGGTCGTAAGTATGAGGTAGATGTTGACTGTAGCAAGAAAGTGATGGGGAACATCTGATCACGATGCAATGGAAACAGTTACTGGCTATGTTAAATCAGCACTGAATTTTAAAGAACAGGCGAACCCGTTGTATGAGATGAGAGTGGAGTGACAAACGTGTCTTCTTTTGTGTGGTGCGTCGTACAAAAAACGTTTCAAATGACTCTGAGCACTATGGGACTTAACTACTGTGGTCATCAGTCCCCTAGAACTTAGAACTACTTAAACCTAACTAACCTAAGGACATCACACACATCTATGCGCGAGGCAGGATTCGAAACTGCGACCGCAGCAGTCGCGCGGTTCCGGACTGCAGCGCCTAGAACCGCTAGACCACCGTGGCCGGCTGCGTCGTACCCTTTTGGCGACATATATATATTGAAGTGACAAAGAAACTGGTACTCCTGCCTAATATCGTGTACGGCGCCCGCGAGCACGCAGAAGTGCCGCAAACCAACACGACGTGAAATGTACTGAACTCTGGACGTGTAGGGTGTCGCATTGTCCTGCTGGAATTGCCAAAGTCCGTCGGAATTCACAATGGACATGAATGGACGCAGTGATCAGGCAGGATGCTTACCTACGTGTCACCTATCAAAGTCGTATCTAGACGTATCAGGGGTCCCATATAACTCCAACACACACGCCCCACACAATTACAGAGCTTCCACCAGCTTGAACATTCTACTGCAGACATGCAGGGTCCATGGATTCATGAGGTTGTCTCCATAGCCACACACGTCCATCCGCTACATACAATTTGAAACGAGACTCGCCAAACCAGGCAACGTGTTAACAGCCATCAACAGTCCAATGTCGGTGTTGACGGGTCCAGGCGAAATGTAAAGCTTTGTGTCGTGCAGTCATTAAGGTACACGAGTGGACCTCCGGCTTCGAATGCCCATATCGAGGGTGTTTTCTTGAATGGTTCGCACACTGACACTTGTTGTTGGCCCATCACTGAAATGTGCGGAAGGGTTGCACTTCTGTCACGTTGAATGACTCTCTTCAGTCGTCGTTAATCCCGTTATTGCAGGATCGTTTTCCGGCCGCAGCGATGTCGGAGAACTGATGTTTTACAGGATTACTGATAATTACGGTACACTCGTGAAATGGTTGTACTGGAAGATCCCCATTTCATCGCTACCTCGGAGATGGTGTGTCCCATCGCTCATGCGGCACCTATAACATGTTCTGCCCATGTACAGCCACCCAATGAGAACATGATCCATTGCCCTTCCTGTGGCAGTGAGATCATCGTTGATCATGTCCGTCCAACGCGTTATGGGTTTCCCATAGGATGTTTTCCTTCCACCTCTCCTACCAAATTCATTCAAGCTCTTCTTTTAGGCTGCAGCCTGACTGAATGACCGTACCACCACAGTGTGCATGTGCTGGTTCTGTGTAAAAGGAATTTCGTGAGCCTGCAGTTCTTCCTCACCACCTCATTCCTTAACTCATCCACCTTGGACTTTTGGATGATGGATCTAAGGAATCTCATTTATGTGTCTGGAGTCTTGATGACGCTCTCTTTGTGAGGATGCATACTTCAGTACCATGAAATAACTACTGAATGTCACTGATTTTGCATTTTCTGGACTCATGTAGTTCCATAAAAGGGTTCTTACTTGTTGACAGAGCTTAGAATCTTTTTGCAAACTGTCGGTAATCTTCAGTCTAAGCGAATTATCTCTGGAGATTATATTTCCGAGGTCCAGAAAAATGTCCAACCTTTGCAGTTGGTGGCTCTTCGTTTTACACTTGCGGGATCCAAGTCACTGTTGAGTGCCATCACTTCTGTCTTGGTCTCGCTATAGTGAAGGTCTTACAGCTGTAACTGGATCTGACAAAAAAAAAGTGAAGCACCCAGATATGTAGGAGACAACGAAATACAGCTGTTGCTCCTGGCTCAGCACAATGCCATGCCATTGGTCAGCAGCCTATATTCCCGATTACGTCACCATCCCAAACGAAGCCGTACGTGTTGTGATGTTAACAGCAGATTACACATGGGACGGCAATTCCTCAAACGGCTTCTGCTAGTCTTCCACAAATGATGAAGCGGTATGACGCAGAATGTTGCAAAGAGTCCATTACTTGTTCTCAGATGGCGCTGATGTGAAGGGGTTACGACATTTGTGGTGCACAAAACGATAATCCTTCCTTGTGGTGGTCTAATACGGTGTACCGGAAACTTGGCGATGGATATGTCTGCCATCGCGTTCCCATGCAGTCCAACATCGGGCCATTGTCACATCCGAAGGACCCAGAAATCTGGATAATGTGTGACTCGATCAGCCAGCCAAATGGATGCTCCATTGAAACTGTCACCTGCTCATAACTCAGTCTCACACGAGTAGATGACATCCTTGTGCCCTTCATAATGGTCACTGAACATCTGACAGCGTTCATGCCCCTTAAATACCGTACCAAACCTGGTAACCACACAAAACGTAGACAACACCTGAGTGCACTCTCGTAGCTGTTTTACCAGTGAAAGAGAATTGCAACTCTAATCATTTACATACTCACCACTGCCGTGTTCGTGTACCAAGGTACGAGGGGCGTTCAGTAAGTGTGCAAAACATTTTTTCTCCGTCAGTTTCTATTGAAATAACGCGGATTTTCTTGTGGGAGATTGTGGAATACTGCCGTTTCAGCTTCTTGAAGTACCGTTAAGTGGCGGCGCTACATGTACCTTCAAAATGGCGTCGGTAACGAAAGTGAGTTTCAAGCAAAGAGCTGTCATTGAGTTCCTTTTGGTCGAAAACCAAAGCATTTCAGATATTGACAGGAGTTTGCAGAATGTGTACTGAAACCTGGAAGTGAACAAAAGCAAGGCGAGTCGTTGGGCGAGTTGTCTATAATCATCGTAAGAAAGTCAAGCAAACCTGTCAGATCTCCGCGTGCCATCCGGCACCACTTAGACGATCGACGCATTACACTCAAACACGTCACTGATAAACTGGACGTCTCTGTTGGGAGTGCTAACATACTAGTCCATCAGTTGAGGTACTCAAAAGTGTGTGGCCGTTGGTTTTCTCGCCGCCTAACACACGACCATAAAGAGCAACGAAAGGCCATCTGTGAGGAATTGCTTGCACGTTACGAAGCTCGTCGTTACAAGTTTTTGTCAAACATAGGCACAGGCGATGAAACATGGGTTCATCACTTCGAACCAGAGACAAATTGGCAATCCATAGAGTAGTGCCACACCAACTCTCCTCTGAAGAACAAGTTCAAAGATGCACCCTCAGCCGATAAAGTCACGGCGGCGGTCCTCCAGCACTCTGAAGGGGGTTTGATGTCCTCCGTCATGATGCAACGATCTGTTTAATGTCGTCCCTCATGGTGCAACGATCAACTCTGAAGTGTATTGTGTTACCCTCAGGAAATGAAGAAACGAGTTCAGAGTGTTCGTTGCCAGAAAAATACAAACGAACTTCTGCTTCTCCATGACAACGCAAGTCCTCACACAAATCTTTGCACCAGAGAGGAGCTCACAAAACTTCACTGGGCTGTTCTTCCTCATCCATCCTAGAGTCCAAATCTCGCATTATCCAACTTCCATTAGACCAGCCCAATGAAGGATGCTCTCCGCGGTATGAAGATTATGGGAAGGCGATTGATGCAGCAACACTTTGGCTCCCTCGTCGACTAGCAGAATGATACCTCGTGGGCGTACAGGACCTCCCTGTAAGGCGGCGTAAGGCTGCTGCACTGAACGCAGATTATGGCGAAAAATAGGGTTTTGTAGCCAAAACAGTGAAGACTAATATAATGTATTCGAATGCTAAATAAAACCAATCTGCTGTCAGGAAAAAAGTGTTGTATTACTTATTCAACGGCCCCCTGTACATTTCAACTGACCATATTTTGTGGGGGCTTCACTTCTTTTTTCCGCAGATCACATCGACACGATCTTGTGATAAGAGCGATGTCTACCAATCCAGCAAAATATACACTACTGGCCATTGAAATTGCTACACCACAAAGATGACGTGCTACAGACGCGAAATTTAACCGACAGGAAGAAGATGCTGCGATATGCAAATGATTATCCTTTCAGAGCATTCACACAAGATTGGCGCTGGTGGCGACACCTACAACGTGCTGACAGGAGGAAAGTTTCCAACCGATTTCTCATACAAAAACAGCAGTTGACCGGCATTGCCAGGTAAAACCTTGTAATGCCTCGTGTAAGGACGAGAAATGTGTACCATCACGTTTCCGACTTCGATAATTATCGGATTGTAGCCTATCGCGATTGCGGTTTATCGTTTCGCGACATTGCTGCTCGCGTTGGTCGACATCCAATGACTGTTAGGAGAATATGGAATCGGTGGGTTCAGAAGGGGAAATACGGAATGCCGTGCTGGATCCCAACCGGCTCGTATCACTAGCAGTCGAGATGACAGGCATCTTATCCGCATGGCTGTATCGGATCGTGCAGCCACGTCTCGATCCCTGAGTCACAGATGGGGACGTTTGCAACACAACAACCATCTGCACGAACAGTTCGACGACGTTTGCAGCAGCATGGACTATCAGCTCGGAGACCACGGCTGCGGTTACCCATGGCGCAGCATCACAGATAGGAGCGCCTGCGATGGTGTACTCAACGACAAACCTGGGTGCACGAATGGCAAAACCTCATTTTTTCGGATGAGTCCAGGTTCCGTTTACAGCATCATGATGGTGGCATGCGTGTTTGGCGACATGTCGGTGAACGCACATTGGAAGCGTGTATTCGTCATCGCCATACTGGCGTATCACCCTGCGAGATGGTATGGGGTGCCATTGGTTACATGTCTCGGTCACCTCTTGTTCGCATTGACGGCACTTTGAACAGTGGACGTTACATTTCAGATGTGTTACGACCCGTGGCTCTACGCTTCATTCGATCCCTGTGAAACCCTACATTTGAGCAGGATAATGCACGACCGCATGTTGCAGATCCTGTACGGGCCTTTCTGGATACAGAAAATGTTCGACTGCTGCCCTGGCCAGCACGTTCTCCAGATCTCTCACCAATTGAAAAGGTCTGGTGAATGGTGGCCGTGCAACTGGCTCGTCACAATACGCCAGTCACTACTCTGGATGAACTGTGGTATAGTGTTGAAGCTGCATGGGCAGTTGTAGCTCCACACGTCATCCAAGCTCTGTTTGACTCAAGGCCGTTATTACGGCCAGAGGTGGTTGTTCTGGCTACTGATTTCTCTGGATCTATGCACCCAAATTGCGTGAAAATATACTCACATGTCAGTTCTAGTATAATATATTTGTCCAATGAATACCCGTTTATCATCTCCATTTCTTCGTGGTCTATCAATTTTAGTGTACTTTAACTGACGTCAACACGGTTACTGTACCAGGTCGAGCAAATTTCACCTCGCCCACATAATGAACATTTCCATTTATTAACTGATACTTGTATTGATGCAGCTGTGTCCCTCCATTCGGGACCATAACTGGCACTCTGACATCAGTTACACCTTCGTTAGCGTCTCCTCTGCGAGGATAAAGCGACGGTTACGCCTATTTGTCCCTCCTCCTGGGAGCGTATACGATATTTCTTGGCAAATCGCATTTCTGCACGGTTCCGCTGGACGACACAAAAGACCGCCGAGGGGAGCCGCGAGGGGGAGCGCGTGTGCAGCGGCGGCCAGCTCAGGCGCATCAGCCCTCGTTTGGAGCGCAGTTTGCGCGGGGGGTGTGATGCGCGGCCTTAATGCTCGACTAAAAGTCAAAGGTTTCCCTTTTATTTTCGAAATGGGTGTTTTTCTTCTGAGCCATTTGGCGGGCTCCCCCGGTCGGCCGCTGGCCGCGGGCCGCCGGCTGATGACCCAGCGCCCTCACCTCGCTCTAAATTGCAAATTATCGATTGACAAGTGGGCGGCGGCGGGCTGAGTGCCCCCCCCCCCCTCTTCTCGCCACGCTGCTCTGGACTGCCTGCCTGCCCTGCTCTCTATTCGTCGCTCCCCGCGCCCTGGCCGCTGGTCATTAGGGACGCCCTCGCACTGCCAAACACCCACGTACCTCTCCATTTCCAAGCACTTAAACTCGCTCTGTACGGCTGAAGCCAATACCCGGCGTTAAAATTGTTAATATCTGAACCGGCATTCCCTCACCCCGCTAACCTGTTGTACTCTCTTTTTACAAAGCACTTGCTTCAGGAAAACAAAAAACCTTTGTACTCATGTGCTAAGGCAAATATTTTGTTAACAGCCTTCATCAGACTGTAGTCTCACAAGAAGGTTGCAGATGCACGCCATGCCAGCCCTGACTATAAGATACGCAAGTGTAGTGGCTCTCCGCAGGAGCTGGTCGCTTTAAATGCACTTTCATAGTTGTACGCTGAGGACTGAGGTCACCTCACGATTGTGACGGTAGGCACAAACGAGGTGTGGCTATAGAATAACGGGACTGGTGCTGTCACACAGTCAGTACGCATGCATCAAAGATGCCGTGCGATCTAGAGCGCCTTGCCACCCACAGTTTGCGCGGCTCCCCCCCCCCCCCCCCCCCCCCGGGAGATTCGAGTCCTCCCTCGGACGTGGATGTGTGTGTTGTCCTTAGCGTAAATTAGTTTAAGTTACGTAAGTAGCGTGTAAGCCTAGAGACCGATAAGTTAGTGCCATGTGACTAGGGCCTCCCCTTGGGTAGACCGTTCGCCGGGTGCAAGTCTTTCGATTTGAAGCCACTTCGGCGACTTGCGCGTCGATGGGGATGAAATGATGATGATTAGGACAACACAGCACCCAGTCCCTGACCGGAAAAAAAATCTCCGACCCAGCCGGGAATCGAACCCGGGCCATTAGGATTGACATTCTGTCGCGCTGACCACTCAAATACCAGGCGCGGACTAGGGACCGATGACCTCAGCAGTTTGGTCACATAGAAACTTACCATCATGCATCAAAGATAAAGGGCCAATAGCTGTGGAGGTTGAAGCCTTCTCAGGCGAAAGCAGCATCTCTGGTGTCTGTAGCCAAGTCAGCGTGGCCGTGGCCTTCGTTTGTGTAAGAGCTGTTGTTTTCTTTTGTCGAAAGAATGATAACAGTAATAACAGAGCAACGAATTGGCGTGACGTTTCACATGAAACTTCGAAAAAGTGCCGCTGAAACCCATCTGTTACTAAAAAAAGTGTATGTTGAAGGCTGATATGAGACATGCGAGTTATTGATTGGAGCCGGCCGCTGTGGCCAAGCGGTTCTAGGCGCTTCAGTTAGGAAAAGCGCTGCTGCTACGGTCGCAGGTTCGAATCCTGCCTCGAGCATGGATGTGTCTGATGTCCTTAGGTTAGTTAGGTTTAAGTAGTTCTACGTCTAGGGGACTGATTACCTCAGATGTTAAGTCCCATAGTGCTTAGAACCATTTGAATCATTTTTTGATTCGTTCAAGCATTTACATGACGGCCGAAAAGAAGTTGAAGATGACTCACACGAGGGACGCCCTGATACATCAAACACGGAATAAAAATGTCGAAAAAATGGATAATCTGATTAGACCTGACCATCGATTGTGTTTTCGATCGATTGCTGACACTGTGGGAATTGACAGAGGATGTGTAAAGCAAATTTTACATAACCAGTTTAAGTTGAGAAAAGTGGGTGCGAAACTGGTGGCTAAAATTCTCACGATCGAACGTAGAGAAGCTCGTTAAAACGCTTGTACTGACACTGAGGCTATTGAAAATGATCGTAATTTCTTGGCAAGCGTGATAGGATGTGGCGAATCTCGGTTTTTTACGCATGATTCGGAAACTATGCGCCAGTCCCGGCACTGGAAGGGCCAAACTTCACCGAAACAAAAAAGCTCGAATCAGCAAATCAAGATTCAAAGCGATGATTACATTTTTTTTTTCGCTGTCATGGAACTGTGAATCTTCACTGGATTCCTAAAGGTCAAACTATTAATCAACATTAGTACCTTTAGGTTCTTGCTCAACTCAGACACAAAATAAGAAAAAAAGGACCAGAATTGTGGAAGAAAAAGTCATCGGATTTCTACATCTACATCTACATCTACATCCATACTCCGCAAGCCACCTGACGGTGTGTGGCGGAGGGTACCTTCAGTACCTCTATCGGTTCTCCCTTCTATTCCAGTCTCGTATTGTTCGTGGAAAGAAGGATTGTCGGTATGCCTCTGTGTGGGCTCTAATCTCTCTGATTTTATACTCATGGTCTCTTCGCGAGAGATACGTAGGAGGGAGCAATATACTGCTTGACTCTTCGGTGAAGGTATGTTCTCGAAACTTTGACAAAAGCCCGTACCGAGCTACTGAGCGTCTCTCCTGCAGAGTCTTCCACTGGAGTTTATCTATCATCTCCGTAACGCTTTCGCGATTACTAAATGATCCTGTAACGAAGCGCGCTGCTCTCCGTTGGATCTTCTCTATGTCTTGTATCAACCCTATCTGGTACGGATCCCACACTGCTGAGCAGCATTCAAGCAGTGGGCGAACAAGCGTACTGTAACCTACTTCCTTTGTTTTCGGATTGCATTTCCTTAGGATTCTTCCAATGAATCTCAGTCTGGCATCTGCTTTACCGACAATCAACATTATATGATCATTCCATTTTAAATCACTCCTAATGCGTAACCCCAGATAATTTATAGTATTAACTGCTTCCAGTTGCTGACCTGCTATTTTGTAGCTAAATGATAAAGGATCTATCTTTCTGTGTATTCGCAGCACATTACACTTGTCTACATTGAGATTCAGTTGCCATTCCCTGCACCATGCGTCAATTCGCTGCAGATCCTCCTGCATTTCAGTACAATTTTCCATTGTTACAACCTCTCGATACACCACAGCATCATCTGCAAAAAGCCTCAGTGAACTTCCGATGTCATCCACCAGGTCATTTATGTATATTGTGAATAGCAACGGTCCTATGACACTCCCCTGCGGCACACCTGAAATTACTCTTACTTCGGAAGACTTCTCTCCATTGAGAATAACATGCTGCGTCCTGTTATCTAGGAACTCCTCAATCCAATCACACAATTGGTCTGATAGTCCATATGCTCTTACTTTGTTCAATAAACGACTGTGGGGAACTGTATCGAACGCCTTGCGGAAGTCAAGAAACACGGCATCTACCTGTGAACCCGTGTCTATGGCCCTCTGAGTCTCGTGGACGAATAGCGCGAGCTGGGTTTCACATGACCGTCTTTTTCGAAACCCATGCTGATTCCTACAGAGTAGATTTCTAGTCTCCAGAAAAGTCATTATACTCGAACACAATACGTGTTCCAAAATTCTACAACTGATCGACGTTAGAGATATAGGTCTATAGTTCTGCACATCTGTTCGACGTCCCTTCTTGAAAACGGGGATGACCTGTGCCCTTTTCCCATCCTTTGGAACGCTACGCTCTTCTAGAGACCTACGGTACACCGCTGCAAGAAGGGGGGCAAGTTCCTTCGCGTACTCTGTGTAAAATTGAACTGGTATCCCATCAGGTCCAGAGGCCTTTCCTCTTTTGAGCGATTTTAATTGTTTCTCTATCCCTCTGTCGTCTATTTCGATATCTACCATTTTGTCATCTGTGCGACAATCTAGAGAAGGAACTACAGTGCAATCTTCCTCTGTGAAACAACTTTGGAAAAAGACATTTAGTATTTCGGCCTTTAGTCTGTCATCCTCTGTTTCAGTACCATTTTGGTCACAGAGTGTCTGGACATTTTGTTTTGATCCACCTACCGCTTTGACATAAGACCAAAATTTCTTAGGATTTGCATCAAGACAACGCACCGGCACGTAGCGCGTTGTCCGTTAATAGGTTTTTAGCAAAATACAGCGTCCCAGTGTTAGACCACTCACCTTATTCGCCTGACCTAGCACCATGTGACTTATCTATTCCCCAAGGACAAATCTGCTTTGTAAGGAACAAGATTTCAGTCGACTGAATCAGCGAAAGAAAAAGCAGCACGTGATATCGAGGAGTTCACAGAGGAATATTTCCAGCACTATTTCCATCAGTGAAAAATTCGCATAGAGCGTTGTTGGTGAGGGTCATAGTAATATGTATGTTTGTTAAATAAAATATTTTACAGCAATGGTCCCATTATTCTGTACCCACACGTTGTAGTTTACCGCCAATATCCAATATCCTCCCCTCCCCTCCCAACCACTCCCCACGTCTGCAGTTACGATCATGAATTACTATCCCAAATATCTGCTGATATCCTGATAAGATTGCAAAGTGGTGCGGAAACCGGCTTCTTGCTTCAAATTTTAATGAATGTAAAACTGTTCGATTCACAAAACTCAGAAAAGTAGTGTCATATGCTTACAACGTCAGTGTGTCACAAATGGAATCAGGCAAATCACACACATATCTGGAAGTAATAATTTGTAGGGATGCGAGATGTACTGATTACGTGATCGTAGGTAAGGTATATAGCAGACTTTGGTTGAATGACAGAATACTGGACAAATGCAATCGTTCTGCAGAAGGAACTTCTCACAAAACACTAGTGTCTTTCAAGTTAGATAATTCCTCAATTATCGATCGAGGTGAAGCAGTGGTTAGCACACTGGACTCGTATTCGGGAGGACGACTGTTCAAACCCGCGTCCGGCCATCCCGATTTAGGTTTTCCGTGATTTCCTTAAATCGCTTTAGGCAAATTGTGGGATCGTCGCTTTGAAAGGGTACGGCAGACTTCCTTCAATATCCTTCACTAATCAGATGGGGCCGATCAGCTCGCTGTTTGGATCCCTTGCCCCCCCCCCCCCCCCCCCCAACTAACTAATTCCTCAATTGTATCGGACCCATAGCAAGCGGGGCTAGCATTTCATATGCAATGTTCTGAAATTTAGGGAACCGGAATTTGAAGGTGGCTGCCGAACGATTCTACTTCTGTCAACATACATTGCACGTAAGGATAATCAAGATAACATACGAGAAATTAGGCGTATAGATAGCTTGCGGAGTGTCTGTGTAGACGTAGACATATATTATCTGGACAAAAATATCCGGACCCCTACCAGTAGGCACTAATATGGTGAGCGTCCATCATTTACCTTTATGGCGGTTTAAACTTTGCTGAGGACTTTCAACGAGGTCTCCGAATGTCTGCGGAGGACTGTCAGCCTATTATTCCTCAAGAACTGAAGCTAGTGTCTGGAGCGAAGTCGACGTTCTAACTCATCCTGTATTCCATTAGGTTTAACTTTGCATTCTAGGCAGGCTAGTTCATTTCAGGCATGTTGTTATCGACAGACCATTGCCTCGAAAATGCTGCTTCACAGCACGGTGCACTGCCTTGCTGATACAATCATCGTCCACAAAATGTCCCGCTATTGTAAGCTATCCACAGTGTTGTAAAATGCACTCATATCCTTCTGAATATATCATTTTCTTGAGCGCAATAAGAATACAACTCACTACCATCGAAAACCACTATCTTACCCTTAATACAGCCTCCTCCGTAACCCACTGTTCCTACTACACACGATGCCGTGTAATGTTCTTCAGCCATTCGACAAACCCAAACCATTCCATCGGCTTACCACAGGATATAAAGTGATCCATCGCTCCAAATCACCCGTTTCCAGTCATCCACTGTCCATTGGCGTCGTTTTCCACACCACGTTAAGCGTCGCTTGGCACTGACCAGAGAAATGTGTTGCTTGTGAGAAGTCGCTCCACCACTGTAACCCATTTTGTAAGTCCCTACGCATACTCATTGTGTTAGTTGGACTTCTGGCTGCACCTTGGAACACACGAGTGTTTCATTCCGCTGATTTGATGCCATCTTTTTACAACCACCCTCCGGAAAGCTCGATGGTGCCTGTCCGTCAGCACACCAGGTATGTCTGGTCTCGGTTTGGCTGTGGCTGTTCCTTCGCATCTTCACAGACACATGAGGAACAGTCGACTTGGGCAGCTTTAGAAGGACATAAATGTCACCCGTGCATTTGTTACTCGGCATGATATAAAGTGATTAGTTCACGCTGGAAGTGACTGCAGTCTTCTGTTCTACCCGTTCCGCTGTTACTACCTCTCTGCCATAATACAATAGCCCGGCGTCCTTTTACACTATCGAGTTGGCTTCTCGTGTCGTCTATTGGCCAAGTCCGCATCTCATAGCGTGCCCGCACACTCTTGGTCAGGTAGCGCATATGCAGTGAGACGGTATACGGGTTTGTTTGATTGGGAGAACAGCGTATCAGATACGAGTATTTAGTTAAGAATCTAGATGTATTCTTCAGTCCTCTTCGTATCGTTCCTGTAGGGATTGTGAACTCAATATTCAAATTAATTACGGCGCTCACAAAGCGGTCATTCTTAGCGCGCTCTAAGCGCGGTTGGAGCAGGAGGGACCCCAACATGGCGTAGAATGATTAACATCCTCTACCACCCACTTCACAGTGGTTTACAGGCGTATGTATGTAGATTTGTGCTGGAATGCAGCGCAGGAGAACCGGATGTCTGTAAACCTATGTGTAGTCTACTATTTCTCTAGTTTTAGACTCAGTCATTTCCTGCGATAGCTCTTTCGTAGTTTCCCAGCTGGATTAACGTGGATTGTGAGGTGATTTTCTTGAAAAAGACACAACCGACTTACTTTTCTATCCTCGTCGTACCCGTCCTTGTGTTGCGTTTATACGGATGTAATTCTCTAAAGGCCATTAAACCCAAATATCCGTCATGTGTTGGCGAATCCATAATGAAATGACTAGTTCTTTCTTAAATATTTTTTATTTCCTATATCAATACAATGTGGTAAGTGTCCCAGTGTAATAAAGAGTTCTAAAGAATCTATCAAACGGAGGTTTAGTAAGCTGCTTGTTTAGTGGATGAATTATATTTTCGTAAGAGTCATTCAGTGAATCTCAGTCTAGCGCCTGCCTTTTCTACAATTAGGCGTCGGGTTCGTTTCAAGTTATACCACTCTTGACACATGGTCCTACAAATTTTACGGTTGAAAATGTTTCCAAAAAATTCGTCGTGGATGATGCAACTGCCATTCAGCAGACTTGTGCTCAAGGCATCATATTTGTTACAATTAGTCAACTGCGAGTTTGCAATACTAATCGTCCAACCCTCTGCGGTTCTACCTTTTTCAGTACAATTTTCTGACGTTGGGACTATTGTGTACAGAAATGTATCGCACGAGAAAACGCTCATGGTGTTTTCGATGTCACTCACAAATATATTTTTAAATACTGTGAACAGTAACTGCTTACTCGACAAACGTCCGAGGTTAGTTTCGTATCTAAAAGCTTCTTCGCTTCAGAGCGATGTCCTCAGTTCTGCTTGCTACCATATCTTCGATTCAGTGTTACTGCTGGTCTTATAATCCAGCTTCCTCACTAAGAAAAACTAAAGAAATACCTTTAGCCGGTGCACCCGGATAGCGGCTTATGCAGCCTTATTGATCTATTGACGAACGTAGCGAACTGAGTCGCACACTATGGCTGCAGAGGAAATTTTAGGGACTTATAAAACCATAATATGGAAGCATCTACATCTGCATATACATGCATACTCGGCAAGCACCCGTACTGTGCGGAGCGGAGATCCCCATTAACTTACACCTTTCTACATATAGAGCCAGCTTTCATACAGCCTATCAACTAGACAATGTGTCCAACTCATCTTGTATCATCCTACAGTTACTCGTATTTGACTCTTTCCCGTACACTGCAGCATCATTAGCAAGCTAACGCAAATTGCTGGCCACACTGTCCACCAGATCATTTAAGTATATAGAAAATAATAGCAGTCACATCACAGTTCCCTGGGGCACTCCTGACGGTACCCTTGTTTCTGATGAAACCTTGTTCAAATCGAAACGATCAGTGTATTTTTTTTCAATCGTATGGTATGTGTATATTCCAGCGATCTATCACAAAATGTTACTAAAACGGGCGTTACTTGTATGGTTGACGTAGGATAGAACAGGTATCATACCGGCTTTAATAACCTCTCCTGTATTGGTCTGTTGTAATTGAATCCTGAGTGTCGACGTAAATTTTTATTAAAAGTATTTTCCTGTAAAGTACAACTAGAAAGAAAAATAAACCAACTGGCAGTATAAGGACTGGAGGTGAACAATTGAAGAAGGTGGAAAGTGTTAAGTATTTGGAAGTATGAGAGAGAAAAATGGAAGAAACGCGAGAGAGATCAGTGAACATGGAAGACTGGCGGAAGCACTCCTACGAAATGTTAGGAGCCTGGTTTGGAACAAATACGTCATACAAAACAGCAAAGAGTGATATATAGAAATCTTACATCCCAGTATTGATCTGTGCATCTGAAACATGATTAATGAAGAAAAGAGACGTAAGCAGGTTACAGGAGTGTGAAATGAATTTCGCCGGAAGTAGGTTAGGAGTAATAAGGAGAGATAGGATGAGGAATGAAAGGGCAAAGAAAATAGTAAAAGAAGAAGCCTTGCCGAGCAGGATAGAAACATCAAAGCCAAAATGGTATAGACACTTAAAGAGAATAGAAAACAAGAGACTTTCAAAGAAGAAACACGAAATGGAGATGCGAAGGAAATCACCAAGAGGAAGACCAAGGGAAGGATGGCTGAAAGTTGTGAAGGAGTGTGTTGCAAAAAGAGGCGAGGACTGGACCAGAGTGAATACAGAAAAACTGTGGGAGAAGAGTATTAGATGGCGAGTTTTGTGATCCAAACAGACACAGCTGTGTCAAGATGATGATGTTGATGATGATTTCAGCTGTAAAGCGACCGTGTTGTAAGAAATGGTGGAAAGACTAGGGTACGATGTCCCTTCGAGGACGAGGAAACAGCCACCTCGCTTGCTGCACGGGAAATACTTCGTATAATTATATCCCGAACTTCAAAATTAAAAATGCTTTCGTAATATAGTCATTAAGAGATGAAATATTATGCCAGAGATTTAACATAACAAGATAATGTATTATCTTGTAGAAACTGCATGTAGGGTGAGTGGGGAGGAAAGGTACATGCTTTGAGGGATGATAATATTGGTGATTCTGAGCAAAAGGCATCATATGGACGTATATCCTGTCCCGAATGGATTCCGAGGGAGAACACGTTTAATGGACATTGTTATTTATTTTCTGTGTTACTCAATACGTTGTCACTGTTTAAAATACACCACAGTAGTGTAATGAAATTCAGGATGAAAAATATGATGCAGGACTCTTGTGGTCCATCAACTCGGGAAACTACCTCAAATTGGCCTACAAAAGCTGCGTAAGCTAGAGCGCATGCGCGTAGCGCAAGATTTTCAACATTCTATCGCTCTCTTAGGGCGAAATACTAGCCCAAGAAGAAATGAAGAGGGCCTTTTTTGTAGTAAATTTAATGTACCTTAATTTCGTAATGCAACATCTTTTCGCTAAAGGGTGAGGTTTTCGATTTGTTAAATAAAAAAAGTACAAAACTGCCATTAAAGATGTTCTGGCTCAGAACATATATCTTTCATATGAAATTTTTTGTTCAGTATCATTAATACTATCACCTCTCAAAGTATGTACCTTCAACCTGTATGGTTTGAGAAAATGTAACTCTTGACACGCCAAAAACTCATTTGGAGAGTAATCGGAGTTATGAGTCTGTTTTATGTACGAGGCTTCGGTTTTGTAAGGAATCGATCTTCTTCTCGAGTACTGGATGAACGTAATCCGGCAAATTTGCCCACAATGATTCACGCTGCACAATACATGCAAACAGATTCTAAATTTAATATCTGACTTTCGTTTCAAATCTTTAATGTAAGATCTGATGTATTATTGAAGTGTATGACAGCATTTCAAATATTTAAATTCGATCAGTAATTATATGAAAGAGTGAAAATGAAATGCTTTTTTTTTTGCCTCTGGATGCTGTTAGATAGGTAGCCTATAACTGGGACCATGCACCGCATTAACCGTCTAGTGATACAGTCAAGGCCGTCCGCTGTGGCCAAGCGGTTCTAGGTGCTTCAATCCGGAACCGCTCTGCTGCTACGGTCGCAGGTTCGTATCCTGCGTCGGGCATAGATGTGTGTGATGTCCTTAGGTTAGTTAAGTTTAAGTAGTTCTAAGTCTAGGAGACTGATGACCTCAGATGATAAGTCCCATAGTGCTTAGAGCCATTTGAACCATTTGATACAGTGAAGCCTCTAAGTTTGAATTTCTTATGGACTCAGAGCACTATGTATAACTGTAAGTTTTGCTAATTACGATTGATTTCTATACATGATTTCGATATACACTGTGCAGTCACATTCATGCGATCGCCAGTCAAAAGCCTGAATAACCATCTTTTGCATCGCGAACCGCTGTGAGATGCGTCGGAAGAGTGTCAGTGAGATTCTGGACTGTGCCAACAGGGATGTGGAGCCATCTTGATTTCAGTTCCGTGGTCACCTGCGCAAGATTTCTCGGTTGATGGTCCATGGCGCGAATAAGCCTATCAACGGGATTCACAAATCCTCCATTTGGTTTAAATGCGGGAAGTTTTGTGACCAGGGGAGTACGGTAAATTAATCCTGGTGGTCTTCGAACCACGCACGTACACTGTAAGGTGTGTGAGACACGGTTCGTTGTCCTGGTGGTAGATGCCACTCGTGCCGAGTAAAAACAAACTGCATATAGGGGTGGGCATGGTCCACGAGGACATATGCATACTTGTGATGATCCACTGCGTCTTCCAGAGAGACAAGATCACCAAGAAAATATCACGAAAACAATACCCAGACCATAACGCCCCCTCCTCTGACCTGGTCCCTTCCAACGATCTAACGGCCATCTGTCCGGTGGAGCACAAAGCATGATTCTTCTGAAAAGGCCACCTGTCGCTACACAGTGGACGTCGAGTGGCGGTACTGAGGTGCACAGTCCAGCTTTCGTCGCCGACGAACAGCAGTGAGCATGAAACAACTGCCTGCTGCGCAAGCCTACACACGGCAACGTTCGCTGAACGGTCGTTGAGGTGGTCACAGGCTCAACTGTTGCATCTCTATGAACAGCACCTTTCTGTAGGAAATTTAATGTAGTTAAATTTTGTGCTGGGATATGATTTAAGAGTGCAGTGTATAAGATTTGCAGACGACATGGTTGTGATGGCAGAGAGTGTGTAGGGAAACAGCCTACTCACACCGTAAAAAATTCACATCAGTCTTTCCATTGTGTGCCAGCCAGTCCGCTGTAACTAGCTCTGACGTCATAAATGTTGCGCAATACTTTAAAAATCAAGTAAATAACCTGAAACGTTTCTAGCATGTCAGGAGTAATACTAAATCAATATGTGTTGAATATCAGTTCAATAACTTTAACCATTTTAGAAATTTGGATGTTTTTCTGTAAAAATCATTGGTGCAACAGAAAAGAGCTAGAAACTTAAAAATTTTTCATAATAATTTAGTAGAAACAGTATTCTGGATCTCACAAATTAAAATTTTCGTTGAAATTAATGATTTTCTGGTTTTTGTCTTAAAAATTAAGTAAGCAAGATAGATTAAGTAGGCGAATAAATAAAGCTAGGATGTTTAAATTTAAGTAGAAGGGAGATCCGCTATAATCATAAAGATGTGAGAAGTTTCAACCGAATAACTATAAAACTATAGCGATAGCGTGTCTCCAAAGGGCAAGCTGAGAGCTCGTCTACTGCGTGTAGTGTAATTAAATTAATTCTCTCGCCCAAAATATTTGACTTAGCCACGTCAGACTTTTATTATCATTACTTACCCATCTGCTGATTGCACATTTAAATTGAGAGGTTCATCGGCCATCAGCAAAGGAAGCAATAATTTATTCAATAGCTTAAAGTGGTGCATTACTAGCCCAGCGGCTAGTCGGGAGAGCGGATTTGATCAGGCGTTCCCTTAGCCGTCCGCACCGCGGCTTTATATATAAGAACGCTGCGCGAGAGAAAAAAAGGCCCCAGTTCTCTCCAGACGCTGATTAGTGCACCACCTGTGCCGGGAGTCGCGTCGCGTCGGTATCATTGCTATAAACAGCCTTAGATGCCGTAATAAGTTACTCGGGATACGCGTAACCATATTATAGTAGAGAGCCAGTGTTGAGAACAGCAAACTACAGCATTAAATAAATAAATAGTAGGAACATTTTAATAACAATAATTCCACCCTCTGCCCCACAAGTGCAACAGACATGGAACAAATGTTAGATTATCTAATCACAAAATTAGAAGAATATGGCATGAAGATTAACAAGAAGAAAACGAAATGCATGGTAATTGGAGGAAAGGGGAGAAAATGCTGTATGAAAATAGGGGGAGAGGAAATAGAGCAAGTGAATAACTTCAATTACTTGGGAAGTGAAATAATGGATGATATGTATTGCTCAACAGAAATTAGGAAAAGATTTGCAATGGCAAAAGGAGAATTCAAGAGGAAACAGAAATTACAAAATCTTGTACATGGCTACACAATCAGAGACCGTGAATAGTTACAATTGAAAGAAAATCAGCCCTCGGTCACTATTTTTAGCAAATTAACCTGTTTAACTCCTAGCAGTGTCGAAACCAGGTTAATTTGTTAAAAATAGTGACTGAGTACTGATTTCCCTTCAATTGAAACAGAAATTACTTTGTGAATCACTAAACAAAGATCTGAGGAAAAGACTTGCCATATGTTACATCTGGAGCACTGCACTATATGGTGTGGAGACCTGGACGTTGAGGAAGGAAGATGAAAGAGGAATGGAGGCACCAGAGATATGAATATGGAGAAGAATGGAAAAAGTGAAACAGGAAGACTGAGTAAGGAATGAAGAAGTATTAAGAAGAGTTGGAGAAGAAAGAAACATGCTGAAAGTCATCAGAAAGAGAAAACGGAACTGGATTGGACATTGTTTGCGGAGGGACTGTTTATTGAAGGAAGGAATAGAAGGAATGGTGGAGGGAAGAGAAAAAAGAAGATATCAAATGCTGGACAATATCAAAGGAGGCAAATATTCAGAAATTAAAAGACTGGCTATGGACAGACTAAAGTGGAAGAGGCTTAACCCATGACAAGGCCCGCTGTAAGGCAGAATACCATACTACTACTATATGATTTAGCTTGAGGCCATGGTTTTCGAGTTATTGAAGAAAAACGCATTTTAAGGTTGCTTTTATAATTTTTTTTAAGAATTAGAATATTATGGCTCTAGTGTAAAGTATCCTAGTACAAAATTTAGCTACATTATTTCTGAAAGTAAAGATACAATGGCTCACAGTCCTTAAATAGAACAATTATTTAGAAAACTTCAGTTACATGTTATTAACTGGATTATTTGTAATTTTTCGACATAATCACCACCGTTATCCAAACATTTGTTAAATTGGTGCACAAGCTTTTGTATCCCACAGTCATAGAAGGTTGCCGCCTGTTGTCTTAACCAGATTTCTACTTCATCTTTGATCTCTTCATCGCCGTGGAATGATTTTCCACCAAGATGTGACTTCAGGTAATGGAAGGCATGGAAGTCGGTGGGCGCAAGGTCCGGGCTGTATGGCGGATGGTCCAATACGTCCCATTTGAATTGTTTGAGTGGTGCTGTGGTTACGAGCGCTGTGTGAGGCCCAGCGTTGTCATGAAGCAGGCAGACTCCACTTGTCAGCATTCCCCTGCGTTTGTTTTGAATTGCCCTTCGAAGACGTTTCAATGCAGCAGCATTAATTGTCGTTCTAGGAGGCATAAATTCCAACAGAAGAATGCCTTGTCTGTCCAAAAAGTCATGATTTTCTTCATTGAAATCGACGTTTTGCATTTCTTAGTTTTTGGTGAATTCGAATAGCGCCATTGCATTGATTTTTGCTTGGATTCAGCTGTATGGTGATAAACCCATATCTCGTCACCTGTCACAATGTGATCGAGGAACTCATCACCTGCTTCAGCATAGCGTGTGAGGAAGTCGAGTGCAAAGCCCATCATTTTCTTTTTGTGTTCTTCCGTTAAAAGTTTTGGAACCCAGTGCGCACACAATTTCCTGTACCCTAACTTGACAGTCACAACGTCATAAAGAGTTGTCATTGACAGGTCCGGTATGATCTGATGCAATTCTTTCAATGTGAGACATCTATTCGCACGAATTGCTTCCTCCGTTCTCCGAAGAAGGGCATCAAAGATCACAGATGGCCGTCCTGTTCTTTG
The DNA here is from genome assembly GCF_023864275.1 of Schistocerca cancellata. NCBI lineage: Eukaryota > Metazoa > Arthropoda > Insecta > Orthoptera > Acrididae > Schistocerca > Schistocerca cancellata. The sequence continues at coordinate 827,735,303 of NC_064626.1, forward strand.
TTCGTCATGAACATCGGTCCTACCTTCAGATAAATGACGTCACCATTTCGTTACATTTTGTGGATTCATAATGTTCCCATAAACAGAAACTTTTGCATGAAGAAAACGTATGACGGAGCGCACTTCGCATTTGGCGGGATTCTGAATCGGCGCAGCCATTTTAAACACGACCTACTCCAACCAGAAGCAACGTTCAACTGCCGAACGACCTCGAGGAGAAAGCTAACGGTTCAAGGTTAACACCAGTGTTGCCAACTTGCTCGGCAAAACTCTTCTGTTTCTCTGGTGTACGGTGTATCTTTACTTTCCGGAATACCCTCGTATTTCCTAGAAAAATGTCATTTTTCAGTAGGAATAATAGTTTGCATGAAGCGAGTGAGAGAACACGAAAATTCGGAGCGTGGTATTTGAATATGTTGTGGATTGCGTAAAACCCATAGGTATGGAAGCTGAGTCGCCCTGTATACCCTCCACTGCTAGTGGTGCCACCTGTCATCTATGAATGGGTATTACATGTAGATGTCGAACATAGGTAGTGGTCGCTTTAATGTGGATGGGCATAATATTGATGCCATTCGGGACGAAGAACGAGTAATGTCTCATAATGCTCTCGTTAATGCACGGGGGGACGAGGGAATACGTTTGTCTGTTGTTGCGTCGATATTCGTTAGCACGGTGGCTTTTCCGACTTCTCAGTACAGGATGTGTGTGGTACTTGTGAGTAACGACTGCAGGAGTGCTGAGATGTACGCACTTAGCGCCCGCACGTTTGGAGACCAGCACAAGCGAAAGGGGCTGACACACACGACTGCGCAAACAAGCAGGCTGGGCGCAGCTGTCTGCGGGGAAGTGGCGGGCGTCACCGGCAGAGGCGCTGGCGGCGGCTTGCTTGTTAATGCACGTATCAGCGCCGTAATGGCCGCGCACCGGCTGGTTTTGCTAATCCCCGGCGCACAATGACGGCGAGCAGAGTGCGCGCCGCGCCTGTCACGGCCAGAAAGCGCGGCCGCGGCGGAGGGGCTCTCGCGCCGGTGCTGCGCCGCGCGGCCAATAGCGCAGCGCGCCCGGCCTCGCGGCTGAGAGGCCTTTTAGCGGCGCGGGCGCCACCTGCGACGCTAATTGCTCGTTCTGGAGAATAAACAGGAAGCTCCGCCGCGCAGGCCCTCCACGCTCCCACTACACGCCGGCAGCGGCGGCGACTGCCGCTGCGACGCGCCTCGACGCCCGCACAGATACTCATCACTCTTCTTCTTCCTCTCTGTGTTCCAGCTTCTGGAGTGTGCCTGCAACTTCACATTTTGTCGTTCAATTTTGGTGTTCTCTACCACTTCACCAGGCAATCCTGACAGCAGGAAACATTACACGGAGATTTCTGCAAATCCAGAGGCGACTGCTGTACCTAAACATCAGTCCCATCACCGAACTAAATACACGTAACCTACCCAACCTCTCGATTAAGATCAGGAGATAGCGCGAACCTCATTGATCGTTACCTCATCTTCTACTCTAAACTAAAACTGCACGGCAGAAATAGAGGGGCCTCTGATCAGACACTGGACTCGCATTCGGGAGGACGACGGTTCAATCCCGCGTCCGGCCATCCTGATTTAGATTTTCCGTGATTTCCCTAAATCGCTCCAGGCAAACGCCGGGATGTTTCCTTTGAAAGGGCACGGCCGACTTCCTTCCCCATCCTTCCCTAATCCGATGAGACCGATGACCTCGCTGTCTGGTCTCCTTCCCCAAAAAACCCCCACCCCTCTCTGATCAGAATATCCATCTGCCCATCGGCCGAAGTGGCCGTGCGGTTAAAGGCGCTGCAGTCTGGAACCGCAAGACCGCTACGGTCGCAGGTTCGAATCCTGCCTCGGGCATGACTGTTTGTGATGTCCTTAGGTTAGTTAGGTTTAACTAGTTCTAAGTTCTAGGGGACTAATGACCTCAGAAGTTGAGTCCCATAGTGCTCAGAGCCATTTGAATCATCTGCCCATCTCCCAGTCATTAACATCCTAAGGTAATAAAATTATAAACAGCCGACCAGTTGCAATGGATAAAGAAATTCTTTACCTAGGTTTCGACAAATATAAATTTGTCTTCTTCAGAAGGTAACAATTTCACGTTAGTAAGGACTAATGTACCATCGCCTTTCTTACAATTTTCGGCATAGATCCACGTGTCAAAAATAAAATAAAGCCCTAGAATTTGGGTTTGTCTAGGGCTATATTTTATTTTTGAGACGTGGATCTATGCCGAAAATGGTGATGTGGGGATTTTTCCGTAGGACCATTTCGCGAGTATACCATGAATATCAGGAATCCGGTAAAACATCCAATCTCCGACATCGCTGCTGCCGAAAAAAGATCCTGCAAGAACGGGACCATCGACGACTGAAGAGAATCGTACAACGTGATAGAAGAGCAGCCCTTCCACAGATCGCTGCAGAATTAAATGATGGGCGACCAGCAAGTGTCAGAGTAAGAACAGTTCAACGGAACATCATCGATATGGGCTTTCGGAGCCGAAGGCCCACTCGTGTATCCTTCATGACTGCGCGACACAAATCTTTACGCCTCACCTGGGCACGTCAACACCTACATTGGACTGTTGATGACTGGAAACATGTTGCCTGGTCGGAAGAGTCTCGTTTCAAATTGTATCAAGTGGATGGACGTATACGGCTATGGAGACAAGCCCATGAATCCCTGGAACCTGCATGTTAGCAGGGAATTGTTCAAGCTAGTGGAAGCTCTGTAATGGTGTGGAGTGTGTGCAGTTGGAGTGATGTGGGATTCCTGATACGTCCATGTAAACATGTCCAGTAAACATGTGGTGCGTAGTAGACATCTTTTCAGTGACAAATCTAAAGTGTTCAGTGAGAAAAATTTACGTTGCAACAATAAGAATGCAGTGTGAATGTAGCCACATCTGTTGGACGAATGTTATGAAAACAAATACTCCAAATCGACATTTCACGTAAGTTACATCCAACGAAAATTTGTAACGCATCCATCTGTGTTTGGCGTGCTTATAATTGTGTATTATTTATATTTGAGGACAATTAATCTGTAAAAAACGCACCACATTTTATAAGGAAACCGTGTAAACCGTCTGAAGATGAATCATAACGATTCGAAACCGGTAACGGTACCCTTTGAATAAAGGAACTGAAAGTAAATTTGTGACTGGTTGCTGTCCCAACACCATCTTCAAATAACAGCCACGGTCTCCAACCATGTCATCATATGACAAAATTGCAGTAAACATGTGCTGTAAAATGCATACCTTAAGAGCTATGACCACTGGTTCATCTTCGCTACTTCAAACACCAACTCTTCTAATGAGTAAGAGCTCCTAACATTTCAGTTATACATTTTAGAGCACATGTTTAGTGGACACTTTGTTCTTGTTTTGGTCCACACTACCACTTCCCAAAATATGGAAAGCAAAGAGCTTGCAGTAGAAGAGAGTTGTTTCACAGTCTCCAGGATCAATTTGGAAATTTTGATTAAGATCTCATGGGACCAAACTGCGGAGGTCTTCGGTCCCTAAGACTACACACTACTTAAACTAACTTACACTACGGACAACACACACACCCATGCCCGAGGGAGGACTCGAACCTCAGACGGGGGGGGATGGGAGCCGCACGGACCGTGACAAGGCACCTAAGGCCCCGTGGCTACCCCGCGATGCAGTCTCCAGGATCAAACAAGAATGGCTCATAGCTCTTAAATGGTTCAAATGCCTCTGAGCACTATGGGACTTAACTTCTCAGGTCATCAGTCCCGTAAAACTTAGAACTACTTAAAGCTAACTAATCTAAGGACATCACACACATCCATGCCCTAGGCAGGATTCGAACCTGCGACCGTAGCGGTCGCGCGGCTCCAGTCTGTAGCGCCTAGAACCGCTCGGCCACTCCGGCCGGCATAGCTCTTAAGGTATGCGTCTTAAAGCCCATGTTTATTTGACTTTTTTGCCCAGAATGATCATATTCCTGAATATTGGTGATCACTTCTGAAACACCCTGTATGCACTGAGACTGGCGGTCTTCGCTTTGAACAAGTACTATGAGCTACAGTGTTGTTATGCGGTGTACGCTGTGTGTCCACAATACACTAAACATGCATTTCCGACCATTGGTTCCCTATCTCAATATAATCGGTTGTCGATCCACTATCACGTGTCTTGATTTGACCCAAAAGGATTGTAATACACCGTATATTTTAGGAACGCATTAACGAATAGCGCTGGCCGGTGTGGCCGAGCGGTTCTAGGCGCTTCAGTCTGAAGCCGCGCGACCGCTACGGTCGCAGGTTCGAATCCTGCCTCGGGCATGGATGTGTGTGATGTCCTTAGGTTAGTTATGTTCAAGTAATTCTAAGTTCTAGGAGACGGATGACCTCAGAAGTTAAGTCCCATAGTGCTCAGAGCCATTTTGAACACGAATAGCGGGAGCCTTTTGTAAGTAAACTGTCGCCTTAATACGTAGTGGCCAGCCAGGCAGAGAATCAGAAGTGCTAATGTCTCTAGACGTGGAAGTGAGTATTTCAGAAGATGTTAATATCATTCGCTCAGCGTGCGGAATAACTTATTCGTCGCAGCTTCAGTGAGACTGGGACTGATGGCTGTACAAATATGGAAAGGAGAGTTGGCGGAAACAGTCGTGTGTGAGGCCGGCGTACATTCCGGGGCGCTCGTTGTGTGCGAGATACAGTGAGTCCGCGAGCAGCGCCAACTTGAGGGCGGCGCTCTCCCACAGCTGCCGGTACTAAATCACACCGCCCGTCACGCGGTAAACTTCGATAAGCTAAGTAAAGGCGAAAAATAATTTGAAATCCATTTCGCTACCGGGGCTGGAAAAGGAAAAGAGCAGAGCCCAGAGTCGTAAAGAACGCAGCCAGTGCATACGCTCAATGACAACGATAACTCCGGCCGTAACTTTTTTTTGATGTTTTTAAAGTGCAGTCTTTATCTGGGAGTCGCTTTAGAGCGGCCGGGAGCATAAACTTTACATCCCTTTCAAGTTATTCACTGCCGCGCGGGAGGCGCGCCCCACAAAGGCCGGCACGCGATAATTTCGCGCGCTCGCCGCGCCGGCGCTGGCGTCGCCTCCGCAAACAAGAGACGAGCGCGGCGAAGCGACTCGCGCCCGCCCGCCACGCCGCTCCCCCCGCAATTAATTTGCTATCATATCTCTGGTGATCGCTGACTGAACTTAATTAAGCAGTTATGGAAGCGCCCATGCTCTCCCCCTCCCCCATTTTTTTTGTTTCTGTCGTGTCACAATCACCGCTGTTTCACAGAAGCAATTAAAATTGAAAATTACTTTTTCTGAATAATTGAAGCAAGAAAGCTGTCCTTTATGTGTACTTTTGGAGCCACTTTTTTATAATCACTCCTTAAATTTCTGTAGAACATCTCTGTCGACAACGAACGCAACTTCATACGGCAGCACCCGTGATACAGTATTTCGATCAATACCCAAAGGACGGTGTGGCACGTGTCGGTGACTTTCACACAAAGTTTTAGGGCTGTACGATCAAATGAAGAGCAGAGGGACCCATTTGTGCAAGCGTCACCACATATTACATATCTTTCGTGAAACTGTTATGTATGTAGAGCAGCACGCTATGATCGTATCAGAAGGGTATGCGGAGCTATGTTCAAGAAGGGTGTGTCGGCAGTTTTCACTTGTTTAAGGAAGGAGATTATGAATGGTTTCAGATCTTTCAGCCTTCTTCTTTCTTTCGCCGACTAGTTTCTTCCAGCGATACCATTCGTTGAAATCCTATGGACAACAGTTCTCTTTAAATTCTTTTTTTCACTAACAAAGATACTATTATTTGCCTCTGTATCTGCTGCCCGCGGGTAGTATGCAAGGGTGAGACACTGTAAATAAAACCGGACACTTGCGTTTAGAACTTGCTCTCCGAGGATTCCGTACAAACTTAATTATGTACGAGGGACGTTCAATAAATAATGCTACACTTTTATCTGAAAGCAGGTTGGTTTTATTCAAGATTCCAATACATCGTATTATTTCCCACTCTTTTCTCTTCAAAACCCCATTTTTAAACAGAATCTCTGCTCAATGCGACGACACCCCACCTTATATAGAGGGCCTGTATGCCCTCATGTTAACATTCTACTGGTTGACGTTGGAGCCAAAGTACTGCTGCATCAACAACCTCCCCATCACCCACGCACACTTTCCCGTGGAGTGCTTCTTTCGTTGGGACAAACAGATGGAAGTCAGAAGGTACGAGATCCGGGCTGTAGGGTGGATGTGGAAGAACAGCTCTGTGAGTTCCTCTTGGGTGCTCAGACTTGCGTGAGGCCCTTGTGTTGTCATGGAGAAAGAAAAGTTTGGGTTTTTGTGGTGACGAACACTCTGAAGTCGTTTCTTCAATTTTCTGAGCGTAGTAACAGCGGCGGCTGCTGTGTAAGAGCACAAGAGCATGTGAACACCGTGACTTTTGACACGTTGCTGATTTGTTGGTTATTTTTTTGAATGATATTAAACACAACATACACGGCACTAAATCTACCGTGCTAGGTATTGCTACTCCTCTAGCCTTTGTGAAAATTGGCGTCAGGGTCGCGAGCCCATCTTCAGTTGTGCAAATTTGAAGGAGCTTTTACGTATGCGCAACTGGCGTGACGTCATTGCCTTATGGCTCAAATACATACGGATTTGATAAACAACGTGCACGGTTCAGGGCGCGCACAGATATCCCAGTTCGCTCGGCGTAAATCGCGCTACACGGTAGCGCGCTCCTCAAATATGACAATTTACACACTATATAGTAAAATTGGATCGGACGTCGGTATATATTATAGTTATACTGAGAGAAAAACCTCTTTGTGCGTTTCTGAATCAGTTATGGTATATAAAGCTTTGGATATTATCATACAGTAATCCTTTTGTGGCAGTAAGAACGGTAATGGCCCAAAGCACATCAGCGTCAACAGTGAGACTGTGACATTTACTCACGCTTATGATATCTATTGATCCTACATCTCCATCTACGTCTACAGCTACGTGATTACTCTGCTGTTCACAATAAAGTGCCTGGCAGAGGATTCAATGAACCACCTTCATGCTGTCTCTCTACCGTTCCACTCTCGAAGGCACGCGGTAAAAACGAGCATTTAAATTTTTTTCCGTGCGAGCCCTGATTTCTCTTATGTTATCGTGATGATCATTTCTCTCTATGTAGGTAGGTGCCAACAGAATTTTTTCGCAATTGGAGGAGAAAACTGGCGATTGAAATTTCATGACAAGATCCCGTCGCAACGAAAAACGCCCTTGTTTTAATGATTGCCACTGCAATTTATGTATCATGTCTATGACACTATCTCCCCTATTTCGCGATAATACAAAACGAGCTGCCATTTTTTGTACTTTTTCGATGTCATTCGTCAGTCCCACCTGATGCGGATCACACACCGCATAGGAGTACTCCAGAATAGAGCATACAAGCGTAATGTAAGCAGTCTCTTTGGTAGACCTGTTGCACCTTCTAAGAGTTCTGCCAATGAATCGCAGTCTTTGGTTTGCTGTACCCACAATATTATCTACGTGATCGTTCCAATTTAGGTTATTTGTAATTGTAATCCCTAAGTATTTAGTTGAATTTACAATCCTCAGATTTGTGTGACTTATCGCGTAATCCTATGGTGAGTGAGGTTTGTCTGTGTTGTAGGACCAAACTGTATGCAAAGAGACTCACAAAAAGTTGTCTCACGGGTTTTTCTGATATTCACTTAAATATGGGATCAACCACGTTGTGCTTAGGTCCTTATTGTCCCCAGCGCCTCATTTGTACTCCAGTCAAGTGACCATGTTGATAGACATTACCACTTGAATTTTATCATTTCCATAAACGACAGTTTTTGTTCAAATGGCTCTGAGCACTATGGGGCTTAACATCTGAGGTCATCAGTCACCTAGAACTTAGAACTGCTTAAACCTAATTAACCCAAGGACATCACGCACATCCATGCCCGAGGCAGGATTCGAACCTGCGACTGTAGCAGTCGCACGGTTCTATAATGAAGTGCTAAGAACCGCTCGACCACAGTGACCGGTGCAGTTTTTGTTCGAATTTGGTTGTTCACTGTGCAGGAATCGGCTTTCGTGTGCAATGTCAACATAAGCTCTGTTGAATCTGTTTTTAAGTGCTAACAGAAAAGAGGACTACCAGGAAAAATTAGCCGCAATGGAACTAGAGCCTCTCAGACCAGATCCATTGATGGAGAAAGTGACGAAATCAAATAAGCGTCAGTACAAGCGAACATTTAACAGAGAAGTATACAACAGTGTAAGTTGTTGTGTTGGTGCAAGCTAAGAAAGTCTGAATTTCAGCCCAGAAGTTAATTCATGGACTAATACATGTGTTACAGATCTTGTACATTTGTCCAAAAAAACACAAAAAAGCACGAAAACTACCACTTACACAAAAATTCGATTATTTCGTCCCTGCTCTAAACTGTACTTATTTTGTACCAAACAACAAAATTCGACAAAAAGAATTCTTCATTTCGTTAGGCAAGCTATGCATATTATTGTTACTCTTACTGTTGTTATTATTATAGGCAGTGGCTGTAATTGTGTGAACTTGGTGGTAAGCATACAGCAGCTGCTATTAATTTCACACTCTCAAATTTGTCTGAATCTAAAAATTTGTGAGCCACCCAGAATGTATACTGACGAGACGCCACTGTGTAACACAGCTGTGTGCTGCCGGCACGCGAAATACCTGACCGATTTGCTCGACTTTGTTGCGATGATTACAGTCGCGTCTCCTCACAGTGCTTTCGTTCGCTGTCAGATCTCCGTAGACATCCTGCAAGCGCCCGTGACAATCCGCGATGCTCTGCTTTTCTGCTAAAATCAACTCAATGGCAGCTGTATGCCTGGGACGTACCTCCGTCACAGATGCCATTTCGAAGGCTACATATAGTGCCATCACTTACCGGAAGTTCATGAAACCAAAGGGGCAGAAAGAGCCGAAGCAGGAACATACCACAATGTCCGACAACAAACTGCCCATGTTTTCAATCGAACGTGGGCGACAAGAACAATATGTTGCATTGTTTACTGAACACCCCTCTCAGCACATATTGTGAGTCACATTAGTTATCGGCTAGTATTCAGTTAGTGATGCACTCGTAAATCTACGTACGTACTCCACAAACAACCGTTTGGGTCGTGGTGGAGGGAACACAGTTGTGCCAATGGCACTTTACTCCTAGCTCTGTTCCATCGCAGGTGATAATCTGGATGAATGACTATTTGTACAATTGCCGGTAAGTCCCATTGTCCCTTCTTTTGCCTTCATGGCCATGATAAGAGATGCGTGTGCGATATGTGTATATTGGCCCATCTACAACGTACGTTATTGCTATTTTAAAATGGAAGCAAATTTCTTTAGAAAGCCGGACGGATTCATAAATACACACAGACTCTGCTAACCGTGAGAAGGTAGACCATAATTTATCGGCACTTTTAATATACAGCCTCTTCCTGACCTTGGACTAGATGAACTACCTTTCTGGCAACATTATTTAGAGATTCTGTCACTGTGTTAATGACGTATGGTTACGAAATAAAGTGACCACCTTTAGAATTTTATAATATTTTTGTCTTTAGTTAACTCATCAGAAGTTTCACGCTCTTCAGCAGCCTATACCCAAATGTGATGCAGTAGATGATACAATCTGTGACAGTAGCTACATGTCTGCTGGTTCACTGTAGTGTTGGAGTCATATTCGATGCATAGCAATGAAACATACTGATAAGCAAGGTAAAGGCACTTTATATCAAAGAGGTTCCCAGTTGGCAAGAAGGAAAAAAAGAACAGTGTGTGCGTTGATGCCCTAAACCAGCCGTACTGTCAAGAAAGAAATTAATTTCATTAGAGAGTGACTGTTGGCGTTACATTTCATAGCACTATTCGTTTACAAGTCGCTTGAATTTGTACGATTTGACGTAACGATTCAGCTATGATGTAATCTGTCTCTATGCAGTGCTGCAGGAGCATCATTCCCACGAGACACCTGACACTCTCTGATCGAAACTATACAAACATTTATTAGCGGACATTAATGTGACGTGTGCCCACTTACACGCTTTATGATTTGGACCCTGCTGAGGACATTTTTAATGAGATGGCTGTATACCTGGGAAAAAATGGCAGGCTATTCTTCTCCAACAGCCAAAACCAGAGAACGTTGTGATGCTGGACGGTGGAGTCCGGAGCCAAGTCGGCTGTCTAAATCATCCCAAATGTGCTTCGTGGTTTTTCTGTCGGATCTCTGGGTAGGCCAGTCCATTTTAGGGATGTTATTGTCCACAAAGTACAGCCTCAAAGATGCTGGTTGATGACAAGGGCACATTGTCTTGCTATACAAACAAAAACAGTCTTCTAAGTGTTCCTCTACTGTGTGTAGTATACAACGCTGTAAAAAAATGTCATATCCCTTTGCACTCTAGCGTTTTAATCAGCGTAATAGGCAGACCTCAGGCTAACCAGGAGAAACACCTAACACCAATTCCTTTGGTCTTCACTGTTGGCACTACACATGACGCCATTTTTAGAGACGTCCATTCCTCTTCAACTGCAGTGCCTACTGAGCTATTCCTTATTTTTGTGGCGGCGTTCGTAGCGACAAACACTTCGTTGTAGAAACGGCTTACGAAGTCACCGCCACACTTTTAATAGCGGGCCGACCGGTCCGCTGGATCAGTGAACAGAAAGATGAAAACCCAAACACTCTGATTAAATAAAAGTCGATACTTATCTTTATTAACGAAGATACAGAAACACAGTAGTGAACTCCGTGTCTACAGAAATCTGTCTAGTTCGAGTCGGAGCGGCTAGGTCAGCGTCGGCTGACGACAAACAACAACTCTGCTGCGATGAACACACAACTGACTATCAAGTACACAAATCGGTGGCGAGTATACAACTGAGCGGCGAATACAGAACTGTCCTAGCGCTCGCGACTCCAGCGCTTAAGGAGCCAGAAGCCAGCGGTGGCGCGCGCAGACTTGCGGCGATTTCCTGTATCGCTGGCGCTGCTTATGCGGACGGCGTCCGGACTTTGATGCTGCCAACCTTTTGGCAGCGGGCTCGGTTGGCATTACTGGCTAGGATATAACACTTATTGGTGTATCTATAGTCTTAGAGAACTTCAAGTGTATCTCGTCATTCCTTAGTACTTCCGTACCCCACTTCTTTTGCGTATTGATTCTTCCTGACTAATGTCTTAAACTTCAGCATACTCTTCATCACAACTATATTGTGATCTGAGTCTATATCTGCTCCTGGGTTCACCTTACAATCCAGATTTCGGAATCTCTGTCTGACCATGACGTAATCTAACTGAAATCTTCCCGTGTCGCCCGGATTTCTCCACGTATACCTCCTCCTCCTGTGATTCTTGAACAGGGTATTCGCTATTACTAGCTGAAACTTGTTACAGAACTCAATTAGTCTTTCTCCTCTCTCATTCCTTGTCCCAAGCCCATATTCTCCTGTAAGCTTTTCTTCTACTCCTTCCCCTACAACTACTGTATTACCCATTCAATATCCTCATACACATTCTCTATCTTGCGACGTCGGCATGTATACCTGCACTGTCGATGTCGGTGTTGGTTTGCTGTCGATTATGATAAGAACTAACCTGTCACTGAACTGTTCACAGAAACACACTCTCTGCCTTACCTTCTTATTCATAACTAATCCTACTCCTGTTACACAGTTTTCTGCTGCTGTTGATATTACCTTACTACATCTAGATTGAGCCTTTCCATTTCAATTTTCAGATTTTCTAGCTTAGCTACCACGTTCAAGCTTCTGACATTCCACGCTCCGCCTCGTAGAACGTTATCCTTCCGTTTATTAGTCAATCTTTTTCTCATGGATATTCTGTAATGTCATTAATAGATGAAGAAGGATGCGTTGACTGATTTTGTTACAGAGCCATTTTCGGTTATTACTTCGATTTCTCCGGCCACTTGATGCCGGATAACAGGTCTTCTTACACAGTTCTTAATGTCTGTAATTTGTTATTCCTTAAGGGATTGGGAGGGAGGGGAAGGGGGAGAAGGTGGTCATCAGTCTTCTGGCTGGTTTGATGGGTCCCCCTACGAATTATGTTGTTTTGCCAACCTCTACTTTCGAGAACGGCAGGAATCGGCTCCGGCCCATAAAACAGTACGGTGATTTACTTTCAGTGATTTCAGGAAACAAAAGTATAAGTGCGATACTGCGATTTAACTACACTAATGGAAATGGAAAAAAGAACACATTGACACCGGTGTGTCAGACCCACCATACTTGCTACGGACACTGCGAGAGGGCTGTACAAGCAATGATCACACGCACGGCACAGCGGACACACCAGGAACCGCGGTGTTGGCCGTCGAATGGTGCTAGCTGCGCAGCATTTGTGCACCGCCGCCGTCAGTGTCAGCCAGTTTGCCGTGGCATACGGAGCTCCATCGCAGTCTTTAACACTGGTAGCATGCCGCGACAGCGTGGACGTGAACCGTATGTGCAGTTGACGGACTTTGAGCGAGGGCGTATAGTGGGCATGCGGGAGGCCGGGTGGACGTACCGCCGAATTGCTCAACACGTGGGGCGTGAGGTCTCCACAGTACATCGATGTTGTCGCCAGTCGTCGGCGGAAGGTGCACGTGCCCGTCGACCTGGGACCGGACCGCAGCGACGCACGGATGCACGCCAAGACCGTAGGATCCTACGCAGTGCCGTAGGGGACCGCACCGCCACTTCCCAGCAAATTAGGGACACTGTTGCTCCTGGGGTATCGGCGAGGACCATTCGCAACCGTCTCCATGAAGCTGGGCTACGGTCCCGCACACCGTTAGGCCGTCTTCCGCTCACGCCCCAACATCGTGCAGCCCGCCTCCAGTGGTGTCGCGACAGGCGTGAATGGAGGGACGAATGGAGACGTGTCGTCTTCAGCGATGAGAGTCGCTTCTGCCTTGGTGCCAATGATGGTCGTATGCGTGTTTGGCGCCGTGCAGGTGAGCGCCACAATCAGGACTGCATACGACCGAGGCATACAGGGCCAACACCCGGCATCATGGTGTGGGGAGCGATCTCCTACACTTGCCGTACACCACTGGTGATCGTCGAGGGGACACTGAATAGTGCACGGTACATCCAAACCGTCATCGAACCCATCGTTCTACCATTCCTAGACCGGCAAGGGAACTTGCTGTTCCAACAGGACAATGCACGTCCGCATGTATCCCGTGCCACCCAACGTGCTCTAGAAGGTGTAAGTCAACTACGCTGGCCAGCAAGATCTCCGGATCTGTCCCCCATTGAGCATGTTTGGGACTGGATGAAGCGTCGTCTCACGCGGTCTGCACGTCCAGCACGAACGCTGGTCCAACTGATGCGCCAGGTGGAAATGGCATGGCAAGCCGTTCCACAGGACTACATCCAGCATCTCTACGATCGTCTCCATGGGAGAATAGCAGCCTGCATTGCTGCGAAAGGTGGATATACACTGTACTAGTGCCGACATTGTGCATGCTCTGTTGCCTGTGTCTATGTGCCTGTGGTTCTGTCAGTGTGATCATGTGATGTATCTGACCCCAGGAATGTGTCAATAAAGTTTCCCCTTCCTGGGACAATGAATTCACGGTGTTCTTATTTCAATTTCCAGGAGTGTAGTAACTCACTTAGCTTGTACCTACGTCGTCAGTTATTTGTTGGATGTTTTTCAATCTCTGACTTCTCAAACGATTTTTTATCCTCTAGCACAATGAAAATTATTCCCTGATGTCTTCTCGCATGACTTATCATCCTGGCCCTGCTTCTTGTCAGTGTCCTTCATATGTTCCTTTCCGCAGCGATCCTGCGGAGATCTTGCTCATTTCTTATCTTATCGCTCCTCATAATTGTCATCACACCATAGCACCACATCGGAAGAGATTCTGCTGTCTTCTTTTCTTCAGTCCGTGATTCCCTTCCATACGATGGTTATTCCCTTGGAACGTATGATCTCAGAAATTTCTTTCTCGAACTAAGGCCAAGGTTTGAGACTAGCAGGTTGTCTTCGGTCAGGGATGCCATTTTTGCCTGCGATGCTCTGGTTTTTAGGTTCTTCTTGGTTCCAGGATAGGAGAATCTACCTTATCAACTTCGTAGACACCAATTTTAGATTAGTTGGATAGCTTCAAAAAACAGCCAGCCGGTTGAAAAACAAAAGTTCATTCGGACTCTTGACCTAGATTTCGTCCATATTAAAACTATTTTCCTCAGGAGGTGAAATGGACCTTGTTACAACAGATAGTGATTAGGTACATAAATAAAGCCAAACGGCTCTCTTAATATTCGATATCCCTCTTAATAGAACATTATTTGTACTTGACGGCTTTATTTAATGTACTAAATCAGCACCTGATGTAACAAGGTCCATTACACGTTCTGAAGAAGTTTTAAAATGGTCGAAAACTAGGTCAAGGGTTCGAATAAACAGTTTTTTGCAACTGGGTGGCTGATTCATTCAGTCTCTCCAAGTTTACTGTCACACAGTTGCTGAAGCTGCAACTGTGTTTAAGATTTTATAGTTTTAGTTTAGTTCGTCGCTTATGTCATTTCTGCAACTATGACTGTAGAAACGTAATAAAAAAGATCTCTGATATCGAGTTTATGTTGATCTAAACTCAACTGAAACCACCATAGGATGATGTAGATTGTCGTATCGAGTCGCAGGTGGACCGTCGAAAACATGGGGGTTGCCGGCCGTTGTGGCCGTGCGGTTGTAGGCGCTTCAGTCTGGAACCGCGTGACCGCTACGGTCGCAGGTTCGAATCCTGCCTCGGGCATGAATGTGTGTGATGTCCTTAGGTTAGTTAGGTTTAAGTAGTTCTAAGTTCTAGGGGACTGATGACCACAGATGTTAGGTCCCATAGTGCTAAGAACCATTTGAACCATTTTGAACATGGGGGTTTGGGTTGGGGTTGGGTTATTTGGGGAAGTAGACCAGACAGCGAGGTCATCGGTCTCATCGGATTAGGGAAGGACGGAGAAGGAAGTCGGCCGCGCCCTTTCAAAGGAACCATCCCGGCATTTGCCTGGAGCGATTTAGGGAAATCACGGAAAACCTAAATCAGGATGGCCGCACGCGGGGTTGAACCGTCGTCCTCCCGAATGCGAGTCCAGTGTCTAACCACTGCGCCACCTCGCTCCGTCGAAAACATGTGAGATGCAATTGCAGACACGATGGCTCCAGATACCGGTGGCGCCTAGTTTTATCACAGTCATTTCGCCTGGCTAGTGAGTGTGCTGTAAACGGCGCTTACCCTGGGTATTAACGGGTGCGAGTAATAACGAGGCTCGACAGAGTACGCGGAAGAGTGCTCGGTGCTTCGTCTTAATACCCCCGCAAGGTGACAGGTGACGGGCCGCGTCCGTATCGCGGGACTTACTGCGGAGCAGACGCGCCAGTTTCCGCTTAATACGATGCAGCGGGAGTCATTCGCTTTAATGTGACCGAACCGGAGCGGCGCATCCGCGGCGGCCGAGTGCGTCAGAGCGGGAAGGAGCCGCGTCAGGATCGGAGATGCGGCGGCCATTCGGCGGGAAATCGACGGCGCGTGGGAGGAAGTTAGGGGCGGCGCGCTTATCCGGCGCCAGCAGGTGCCGTGAAGTACTGCGATGGCCCGGCCCGCTGTTTAACGGCGCCGCCTCATTACGCGGCCGCGATACGCCGCGAGTTACTGCAAAGCGCCGCGCCGGGCCGCGCAGCGCCGCCGACAGACGCGGCCTAGCGGCAAAGTTGGGCGCTTTTGTTATCCGCCGAGTGGAGAGGCGGCGGGCCGGGGGCAGTTATATATGGGGGCGGGTAATGGCGGCCGCCCCATACGGCCCATTGTTCTGCCGCTCAATTGTGTGTGCGCGTATTTTCCAGCGGCTGGCGGCCGTAGCGGCCCGCGATTTATGCCTCGTCGTCCGATGCTGGCGGCAGCGGCCGTGGCAGTCGCGGCGGCAGCGCCTCGCTTCCCCAGAAAGGCGTCGCCGAGCGCGACAACGAGCTGCAGGCGCGGCTCTCCCCCGCCAGCAACATCGGCTCGCCCCACGCACCGGGCAGGCTGTGTCTGACTGGCTCAGGGCTAAGCTAATTCCTTACGGTAACAACATCAACATTTTCCATACTGTTAACGAAGGGAACACTGCAAGTGCAATAACCAGATTACCCAGAAACCTCACTCAATGGAAAAGGAGAATAAAATAACGCATGTTTCAGCTTATCCGTAGACACTCGACCGTTTCTGAGAAAACGACGGTCAAAGTTTTCATCGTAATTTACACTGAAGCGCCAAAGAAATTGGTATAGGCAAGCGTACTCAAATAGATATGTAAACAGGCATAACACGGCGTTGCAGTCGGCAGCTCCTACATGAGACAGCAAGTGTCTGACGCAGTTGTTAGATCGGTTACTACTGCTAAAATCGCAGGTTATAAAGATTTAACGGGGGTAGGACGTCAAACGGGCCGACTTGAAGTAGCATAGGCAACACAGGACATTTTAATTTATACTGTCTCTACTTTTACAAATAAATTCGTAGAACTTTGTCAGCATGCCCAGGAAGGATTGAGGACTCACAGTCATAGCAGTGGAAGTTCAAAACCGTAGCAAAATACCTTTTTTTACATGTGAAATTTCGTCATTTTTTTCACTTACTGCTGGCTGCATTTGTTTCTGTAGGTACACTTTTCTTCCTAAGTAAGAGAGATTCTTCTATGAATTTTGCACAGCATACAAGCAGTACTTACAGGTGTATGAAACTCTAGAATTTTCCAAATCTATTAAAAACTGTGGTAAAAATTGAGATAATTAACTATAAAATTTGAGTTTTTTCTAAACATGAATTTTTAATGTAACAGTTCATTCATTTTTTCATAAATTTACACATGTAACTATAGTTTGTGTGCTGTGAAAAATTCATCGAAGAATCTCTCTTACCTATAGCAACAAATGCAACCAGTACTAAGTGAAAAAATGATGAAATTTCACATGTAAAAAAATGTATTTTGTTACGTTTTTTAACTTCCACTGCTATGAGCATGAATCCTGAATCCTTCCTGATCATTGCTTCAAAGTTTTATGAATTTATTTGTAAAAGTATAGACAGTGGAAATTAAAATGTCCTGTGGTGCCTCTCCTGCTCCAAGTCGGCCCGTTTGATGTCCTAGCCCCCTTAAGTAAGTTTGAACGCGGTGTTATAGTAGGTGCCCGAGCGACGGGACACGGCATCTCCGAGGTAGCGATGAATTGTCCCGTACTACCATATAACGAGTGTACCGTGAATATCTGGAATCTGGTAAAACATCAGTTCTCCGACATCGCTGCGGCCGGAAAATGATCCTGCAAGAACGGCACCAACGGCAACTGAAGAGAATCGTTCAACGTGAGAGTACTATCCTTCTGCAAATTGCTGCAGATTTCAATGCTGTGCCATTAACAAGTGTCAGCTTCCGAACCATTCAACGAAACATCATAGTTATGGACTTTCGGAATCGAAAACCTACTCATGTGTCTGTCCTTCATGACTGCACGACACAAAGCTTTACGCCCCGCCTGGGTCCGTCAACACCGACATTGGACTGTTGATGACTGGAAACATGTTGCATGGTCGGACGAGTCCCGTTTTAAATTGTATCGAGCTGATGGTCCTGTACGGGTTTGGAGACAACCTCACGAATCCATGAGCCCTGCATGTCAGCAGGGGACTGTTAAAGCTGGTGGATTCTCTGTAATGATGTGGGGCGTGTGCAGTTGGAGTGATGTGGGACCCCTGATACGTCCAGATACGACTCTGACAGCTGACACGTTCGTAAGCATTCTGTCTGGTCACCTGCATCCATTTATTGTCCATTGTGCATTCCGACGGACTTAGGCAATTCCAGCAGGACAAAGTGACACTCCACATGTCAAAAGTCGTTACAAAATGTCTCCAGGAACACTCTTCAAAGTTTAACCACTTCCGCTGTCTACCAAACTCCTCAGTTATAAATATTATTGGGTATATCTTAGATGCCTTGCAACGTGCTGTTCAGAAAAGATCTCCACCCCCTCGTACTCTTACGGATTTATGGACAGCCTTGCAGGATTCATGGTGGCAGTTCCCTACAGCGTTACGTCAGACGTTACTCGAGTCCATTCTACCTGTGTTGTGGCAGTTCTGCGTGTTCACGTGTGCCGTACACGATATTATGCAGGTGTAACAGTTTCTTTGGCTCTTCAGTCTAGATGCCTATTAGAGCGCGATAATTTCAGCCGAAATGGTGCCATATTGACTAGCAATTCGGTTCCTCATTTCTACGTCCCGTATTCGAAATTCGATTATTCCTCTTAATATTTTTTTTTCATTTGTCGACGCATGTCCGTAGTAGGTCACTACACGAATGTTTCGTATCAAGTTAGGGGAAAATGGTTCAAATGGCTCTGAGCACTATGCGACTCAACTTCTGGGGTCATCAGTCGCCTAGAACATATAACTAATTAAACTTCACTAACCTAAGGACATCACACACATTCATGCCCGAGGCAGGATTCGAACCTGCGACCGCAGCGGTCGCTCGGTTCCAGACTGTAGCGCCTAGAACCGCACGGCCACTACGGCCGGCAAGTTAGGGGAGACAAGAGTACTATATTAATCGTAAAATAACAGCTAGGTTTCACAATAAGCGTTATATGTTTATTACTTAATACCAACGTGTGTATTGTATTTTCAGGAGTTACAATCTTTTTAAATTCTCATATTATTGTATTTCATTCATATATCAGTTCTTACAATAATTCTTATACACTACTGGCCATTAAATTGGCTACACCAAGAAGAAATGCAGATGATGAACGAGTATTCGTTGGACAAATATATTATACTAGAACCGACATGTGATTACATTTTCACGCGATTTGGGTGCATAGATCCTGAGAAATCAGTACTCAGAACAACCACCTCTGGCGGTAATAACGGCCTTGATACGCCTGGGCATTGAGTCAAACAGAGCTTGGATGACGTGTACAGGTACAGCTGCCCATGCAACATCAACACGATACCACAGTTCATCAAGAGTAGTGACTGGTGTATAGTGACGAGCAAGTTGCTCGGCCACCATTGATCAGACGTTTTCAGTTGGTGAGAGATCTGGAGAATGTGCTGGCCAGGGCAGCAGTCGAACATTTTCTGCATCCAGAAAGGTCCGTACAGGACCTGCAACATGCGGTCCTGCATTATCCTACTGAAATGTAGGGTTTCGCAGGGATCGAATGAAGGGTAGAGCCACGGGTCGTAACACATCTGAAATATAACGTCCACTGTTCAAAGTGCCTTCAATGCGAAAAAGAGGTGACCGAGACGTGTAACTAATGGCACCCCATACCCTCACGCCGGGTAATACGCCAGTATGGAGATGACGAATACACGCTTCCAATGTGCGTTCACCGCGATGTCGTCAGACACGGATGCGACCATCATGATGCTGTATACAGAACCTGGATTCAACCGAAAAAATGACGTTTCGCCATTCGTGCACCTAGGTTCGTTGTTGAGTACACCATCGCAGGCGCTCCTGTCTGTAATGCAGCGTCAAGGGTAACCGCAGCCATGGTCTCCGAGCCGATAGTCCATGCTGCTGCAAACGTCGTCTAACTGTTCGTGCAGATGGTTGTTGTAGTTTTGCAAACTTCCCCATCTGTTGACTCAGGGATCGAGACGTGGCTGCACGATCCGTTACAGCATGCGGATAAGATGCCTGTCATCTCGACTGCTAGTGATACGAGGCCGTTGGGATCCAGCACGGCGTTCCGTATTACACTCCTAAACGCACGGATCCCATATTCTGCTAACAGTCATTGGCTCTCGAGCAACGCGAGCAGCAATGTCGCGATACGATAAATCGCAATCGCGATAGGCTACAATCCGACCTTTATCAAAGTCGGTAACGTGATGGTACGCATTTCTTCTCCTTACAAGAGGCATCACAACAACGTTTCGCCAGGCAAGTGTATGAGAATTCGGTTGGAAACTTTCCTCATGTCAGCACGTTGTAGGTGTCGCCACCAGCGCCAACCTTGTGTGAATGCTCTGAAAAGCTAATCATTTGCATATCACAGCATCTTCTTCCTGTCGGTTTAATTTCGCGTCTGTAGCACGTCATCTTCGTGGTGTGGCAATTTTAATGTCCAGTAGTGTATTCATTGCGAGTGAAAGGATATGAAAACGTTGCACGTGGTTATTGAAGGTGTTCTGAGTTGCATAAAACCCATTGGTGTGAACAGCTGCCAGTGGAAGGTTTCGTTTCTAATAGAAAATAGGAAACAATGGAAGTATGAATTAAAAAACGCCTTCAGCTACAAACTTTCGTGTCTCACCACGATATAATTTTGTAGGTGCATGTGTGAATACTGTCTGCGAAATTTATTGTGAATTGAGTTAGTAGCACCGAAGCAATAAATTTAAACCTCATGTATGATGTGGCAGTTTTTTACGCATTTTATTGTTCATGACGCCTGAATTATAATAGGTATGTGGTTCTTACCCCTACGGCAATTGTTGATTGATTGTAAGGGATATGTTGTGCAAAGTTTGTTTGAAATCGTTCATGGGTTTTAGGAGGAGATGTGGAACATGCGCACACACACACACACACACACACACACACACACACACGCACGCACACACAAACACACACACACAATTCCATTTTTATAATAGGTATAGATGTATTAAGAAAAATCAAGATCGCTGTCAACGACGGAGGTGGACTGTCGTCGGTCTGTTCATGGGCTGGACGAAGTGATCAGTAGACAGCAATAAAAAAGTAAATGGGAATACCGAAGATGCACGTGGAGGCAGAAAGGGAAAGAGGGCCCTAAACGGACAGCCTAGCTTTGGCGGACGACAAAGCGACAGTGAGACGGAACAGGACGCAAACACACAAATGGACAACCTAAGAAAGATAGCCAGAGTATCATGTATAACAAGAAAATTATACTGAATGGATCGGAAAATACCAGAAGGCGCGATGCGAAAGGTGGACCAATTTGAATATCTGACAGAGTATAGATCGTGTTTCAAAGTCTTTGCATCAAATGGCTAGAAGTGATAGATTAACTTTTGTTAGAGACAAAATGTCCCCTGGCGATGCCCAGCGTCATCATGCCTCTTTTTATTGAATTCACCGACCCTGGGACGATAATATTTCACTGAGAAGTAGTGAGAGTTGCATGCCTAAGCCTAGGGAAGAACTGTACGAGAGCGACAGGATAGCATCGGTTGAAATATGTCTGAAAAGTGCAAGATTATCAGGACATGTGACCAAGATGAAACTGAATAGTATCACCAAAAGAATATGGGAAACATCCGGTAGGGCAAGAGGGAAGAGAGGCATCAAGTCGGTTGTTGAAGTCAAGCAGGATTAATTGAAATTGGCGATCATTGTCGAAGGGAAGGAAAACTGGAGAAGCAAGTACACGCTGACAACCGGAGATAAACGACATAGAAACATACAGCGTGTCACCAGTGGAGCAGGCAAGAGACGATAGAAGATATCGAGAGGAAAATGGGAGAGGAGAAGTGAAAGAATGAACATGTTTTGGGGTAGTGGAGGAAATGCAATCCACGAAAGAGTTCAAATGTTGTCTGAAAGAGTAGATAGCTTTGCAAATTATTAAGCACATATATTAGTTTCGGTCTTTTATGCAACAGGGTGATAATTGCAGTTTTTACTTATACAGTTATAGGTTCCAACTGTGCACAACAGTCATGTTTAGAGCCAGGTTGCAGCGTAAGGAGCCTTGTAACTACATTATACCAATACAGCACATGTATGTATGTAGATTGAAGCAACGACTGAAAATTTGTACCAAGGCCGGGATTCGAACCGGGGTCTTCTGCTCGCTAGGCGTGTATCGGTATTTGAACTAAGGAGGGAGGCATGCTAGAGTGCTCTATGCAGTTGTGCAAAGCCACTGTGCCAGCGTGGCGTAGTGGTTGGCGCATCTGCTTAGTGGGCAGGAGGCCCAGCTTCAAATCCTTACCTTGGTACAAGTTTTCACTCCTCACTTCAGTCTGCAAGTATCGACCAAAGATGTCTAGGACTTGAACAAGTCTCTGGAACCATATACTGTCATTTGACGGCACATGTGCCTGTACATTACAAGGTTTCTTATGCTGCAACTCTGGATCTGAACATGACTGTAGATTACAGTTGAAACAGGTAATAGTCGTCGTGCCAAGTGAAGAAAAAAGTGGTGTTATTAATTACGGCACTCTCCATCACTAAAATAGCGTCGTATTGCACAAAACTTACATTGCTGACCAAAAATGTACGATTTACATAATAAATACATGCTGCCGTCTGAGGATGAGTTTAGGCCATAAACTAGTTACGGAGGAATAAACTGTTCATTTGAAGGAAACGTGGTTGGTTCAAGTGATTTTCTTGTTGTTTCCTTCGTGAATTCCTAAACAGCCACGGACTTGAGATTTTGAGATCATTAGAGACGGGGCACTGTCTCAGAAGGACGCGCCAGGAATCCGCTCCTGCGCATAAAACAGTACGGTGATTTACTTTCAGTGATTTCAGGAAACAAAAGTATAAGTGCGATACTGCGATTTAACTAATAACTCACTTCGCTTGGCGTTGCCTATCCGGACGGCAATGTGCTCATTGATCATGTGGGTGTTGCTGCTAGTAACGTGTTCAGAAAAGTCACAAAAGAAATATTGTAGTGAAATTAGTGACAACAAGAGAGAAAGATTCAGAAATTGTTAATGTTTAGGGCTTTTACAGGATTATCTGAAACTCATGGAGCTGATGCTGCAGTGATTCGGACACCGGAGATATATTGGGGAGGCCGTCAGGTTTCCCTAGTTTTCCTATGCGATTCAAATGAATACTTGGATGATTCCTTCATCAAGAGCACATCCAATATCCTGCTTGTGATTCTCCGAGTGAGTCTCACTGTGCCCCTTCTAACGTTGTTCATCCTAATCGTACTTCTTCCTACGGACCACTGGTGAATGTTACCAGTGTTACCTGGAATGCTAAGAGCTTGAACCACCTTTCGAGTTGGCCATTAGTCACTATTAAAGGATCGCATGCCGCACTTTTTTTCAATGTAAGCTAATGTGCTTTACGTTTTGTACTTTATAAATACTTCGATGCATGTAGAAAATTTAACGGTCACCGATCTACCGTTACTACGACTAGGCAAGAGAAATATGCTGTCAGGTGAGGTGGGCTGCAGGTAGATCCCAGCCCGTCATTCTTCTAGCCCACGTGTCACAGGAGAGGCTGTGGTTAGAAGCTCACATGGCTCAAGTGTCGAATGTAGAATGTCTAATGCAGAATTCTGCACCACATAT
Organism: Schistocerca cancellata; assembly: GCF_023864275.1. Lineage (NCBI taxonomy): Eukaryota > Metazoa > Arthropoda > Insecta > Orthoptera > Acrididae > Schistocerca > Schistocerca cancellata. The sequence continues at coordinate 827,758,731 of NC_064626.1, forward strand.
GGGAGTAGTAATTTCAGAATCCAATAAGTGTTGTCATCCATTGCCATTTGCGCGAATTCGATCTCGCAATACGTACTGTTGCTCATCCTCCGAAGCTAAATTTAATGCTGGATCAAAGGTGAAAACTTTATCGTTACCCGAAGTGATGAAACATCTTTGGTCGCGAATAACCATGGTGAACACTCATTACTGCACACCTAAAAAAAGAGAATACACGCATAAAAGGGAATACAATCATAATAAGGAATACAACCATTCGCACTTGAGCTGTTACACCTACAACCAAGATCTGTTATAATAGATATCTGAACTACATTTCTTCACTTGGCTTTACCGGTATTGTATTTTTCATAACGCAATAAACTAAAATACTAAGAATCCTTTTTCACACACTCTGCAAAAGTGGAAACAATCTGACCACTTCATTCCATACGAAAAGTTAGCAGAAACAGTTTTCATGAATAGTTTCAACCTTAAAGTGTATCAAGTAGAAAAGTTTGCATCATGAATCCAGTGGACAGATTTTTTCGGATACATCTGTCGCAAGAAGAGACTGTAAGTACCTAACGCTAGCATTCCATAGCAGAGCCAGTTGGCGAACTGTTCTGTATGCTGTCTCAACCAGTCATATGAGGTCAACCATGTAAACTACTATCTATCACCGTAGTTTAAATAAAAAGTATAACTAAACTGTCCCACATGTAAATCTACTATAATGTGAAAGAAAGGATTATATTGTTATATATTTACTTTTCTAAATGTTTATGTCAGTTTGTATACTTGTTCATATCGTTACAAATCTCTGGAGACGCCTTTTGGTCATTAAAGTGACAGACGGCTGTTAAGTACGACAGATAGTTTTCCAGTTAGTTTACTACATTATTCTCTATTGAGGAAAGATAAAGCTGATATAATTTCAGACTAAAAAATAACAAGTAATTGGCTTTGACTTGTAGAAACAGAATCCTTCATAACTTAAAATGATGACCGCATTTTAATTCAACATTCTGTAATGTTATGGTGCAGGCCTTACAGTTTTCTAACTAACGAAAATGAAATTCCTCCTTCGAAGTGATACGACCTCTAATTTACATGGAGACTGGTGGAAGCATTCGGCCGACGTAATATGGTTCCGGACAAATGAAAAAGAATGAGTTGTGTGCACATTAGCAAGAATATTCCAGACATGGCCTCTCTCCAAAGCAGATGCAGCATCTGTTCTGCTGTAGCGTGTTGAGTGATCGTCGGAAATGCAGGCATAATTGAATTCTTGGCACGCGACACCATTACTATTCGGCGGACGTATTAAATGCTCCTGGGACGACTCCCGCGAGTAATAGATAGTATAGTCCAAAAAATAGCCGATTATGGATAGCCGGAGGGAGAAATGACACGACATATTAGCTATTTACCATAAATAGTTTCTAAAGTATGCTTATTCAGCCCCATTGCAGAATTTTTCTTGGTTAGTAAACAACAGTCACAGAGCTTGTATACTGCGTCCAACCACATGCACACTTCTTGAGAGTCAGCAAAGAAAAAGCAGTTTCTCGCAGCTTTAAGACAGGGAATGACAGATCACTGTACGGGAAATGAACAGTTTTTCATTTGAGGTGCAATTTCCTCAACACAGTGTGAGTCGAAAGCTGTAAGTGGAAATTTCTGATTCACTATTATTCTGTATACGATAATGAAAATTCAAGTAGACACATTTCTATTTACCTACATAACCTGTACGAGGAGCTACATTAATAACAGTTGATAAAGTGGCGTCCCTCATTGTCTGTGAATGCATGAGACCGTCACTCAGAGTTCTGTCGTACCCACTGAAACAACCCCGGTTTCTTGAAACAGCGTCAAAAGCTGCTATAATTATCGCCAGATGATTCACTTTAGTCTCATGAGATGCCTTGTACAGTGGGCCAGCCACACGACCACACAGGACGAAAATAAATGTTCCCAGAAGGGGTCAACGAGTTTGTCACTAAACTGGACCACCTCTTCGTATCCACCCTTCACAATGATACTGAGAACAATTTTAGTAACGATAAGCATGCTGAGAGCTGTATTCATCACGAAATCAATGCCTGAATTTCAATATAACAGTGATAGATTTATTTGAAAAAAATTGCTTTTATTAAAGCATTTTCATTACTAAAACACTGCTTAGCATCACCTATCTTTTTTGGTATTGCATCATAAAGAAACACTTATACACGGTGTAACGAGTAGAAGCGCCGCTATTTCTGTTGGTGAGTGAGGAGATTGTACTGAACAACATTAATCAGTATATACGTTATTTGCAGGCTAATAATTATGACTATTACAAGTCATATGTTTTTAGGTTGGGTAGTAGTCTACATCCAAGAACGTGTGATACCAGCAAGCCATTAATACTGATTTTCCCCTGGGTGGCAGGTAAGGTGTTGAATTCTGGATCCATGGTCGCAAAATGGTTTGTCTATACTGACAGGCGTAGTCCATTTAGTGGTGTACTTACGGCCCTGCAGAAAACCTTAGGTCATAATTTTGAACATAGCTGCTAAGGTTCAGTGACCGTATCAGAATTATATTGGAACAAATAAGCCCTCGGTCACAAATATTAAGTCAAAATTGACCTGGTTTCGACGCTACTATGAGCGTAGTCTTTAGAATTAGACTAACTGTTCTAAAACATATTAGGTATATAGTACGTTAATAAAATTAAAGTTTGTACTGACTGGAAAAGGTGCAGTACTTACAAGTCACATATTAAAAAAGATCTGAGCCGGAAGGGTGACGTCATGAACAGTTGTGAGATGGCGAGCCGCTAAGGGCTGCTCGTACGAGTGACTTGTAAGTACTGCATCTTTTCCAGTCAGTACAAACTTTAATTTTATTAATGTACTATGTACCTAATATGTTTTAGAACAGTTAGTCTAATTCTGAAGACGACGCTCATAGTAGCGTCGAAACCAGGTCAATTTTGACTTAATATTTGTGACCGAGGGCTTATTTGTTCCAATATAACTTAGGTCATAATGTTTGTGACGTGTTTGAGGGATGACTGTTCGACGCAGAGGAAAAACAACCATCAAGTGATGTGTGTAGATATTCCAGAATGAGATTTACACTCTGCAGTGGAGTGTGCGCTGATATGAAACTCCCTGATAGATTAAAACCGTGTGCCGGACCGAGACTCGAACTCGGGACCTCTGCCTTTCGCGGGCAAGTGCTCTACCAACTCTGTAGATATTAATGAACCACAAGTAAAAATATCTACACTAACATCAGGTAAACCCTTTATATCACGAAATGGTTGCAGTTCAGAGCCACCTCTACACTTAATTACTCACTACTTGTAAGATGGTCTAAAGGAAGAAGGAAGAGTAGGCTTTTAACGTCCCGTCAACGGGAAGACGGAACACAAGAAAATCGGCTGTGTCCTTATCAAAGTAACTGGGCGAGCAGCTGCCCAAAGCGATTTAGGAAAACTACGGCAAATCTAAATCGGATTGGCTGGAAGGAGGTCTGAGCAGCAACACTCCATAATGCGAGTCCACTCCCACCGATTGGCGCTACAGACTGTAGATACGTTTATCGTGTCGAGAATGGTTTTTATAAGTGCTCCTTAGTGGCTAAAAGAGACAGTCTTGGCATTGTGTCTTTGTTTTCCAGCTTTTTATCTCATAGCTTTTGTGGTGGTTAGTAGCTGCCTTATCTTTCATTCACTGGGACAAGTATTAAGTGCTGTCCAGCTTCTGTAGAGCCAATTTCAGCCTTCTGGATACGCCGCAATACAAGCAGAGCTGATTGTGATATTCAAATTTAGTTTTAATTATCACCTTGGAAAGAAAGTTACACAATTAATGTTTTTTTGTTTCTAATTATACGTCTGCAGTCCTGATAAGCACTTGAAACCCACGCTACAGCACGCAGGTCGAAGCGACAAAACAAATTGAGGTAATCCTTTGATTAAGTGGGGTATTCTTCAGTAATTCCTTTTATACATCTGGGAACAACGCTGCGACAGTCTCTGCTGATTTAGTCTAAGTATACGCAACAAAAATTGGTTCAAATGGCTCTGAGCACTATGGGACTTAACTTCTGAGGTCATCAGTCCCCTAGAACTTAGTACTACTTAAACCTAACTAACCTAAGGACATCACGCACAACCATGCCCGAGGCAGGATTCAAACCTGCGACCGTAGCGGTCGCGCGGTTCCAGACTGTAGAGCCTAGAACCGCTCGGCCACTCTGGTCGGCAAGCGCACGCAACACAGCAACATAATGTGAGACGATGGTTAAGAGAAACAGACGTTTCCAGTGTGGTGAATCTTGTCCAAACGACGGGAACTAAGTGCAGGACCTCTCTGCGATGCACCGCTACAGGAAGGGGATTGGAAGCCTTAGTGTTCTAAATGGTTCAAATGGCTCTGAGCACTATGGGACTTAACATCTATGGTCATCAGTCACCTAGAACTTAGAACTACTTAAACCTAAGTAACCTAAAGGCATCACACAACACCTAGTCATCACGAGGCAGAGAAACCTTAGTGTTCTAAGACCGGCATATCAAAACAAAAGCGATAATGAAAAATAGAGAAAAATTAGTCATGGACCGGTTTTCAGCATCTTGCACGACATTTTGGACAAGGTAAACATCGCTGCCTGCTGGGTGCAGCGACTGTTCGCACTCTTTCGAAGAATCCGCCGTAAGGAACCAGCAGAGGCCATTACAGGGGACTTCCTCATCCCGCCTAATGATCGTGGGCGAATTCCAGGTGTTTCGACATGACCACAAGAGAAAGTAACAAAGCAATCAGTGGAAACATGCGCCGAAAATGACGACAAGCCAACCATCATCGGATGAGCTGATACAGAGAGCTTTTTTGGGGGGAGGGGGGGACAGCTATAGCGCAATGCCAACAGATTACAGTGTTGGAGGTCAAACTGTCACAGGAGCATATTTGCGAAATCTTCTGACGAGCTCGCAGGAAGCTTTCAAGACCCAGAGTGGCGGGAGGCTGTCTAAGGAATGTTTTTGCTCCACGACAACCTGCTGCTCACTCTGCACAGTTACACAGGCAGTTCTATTTTGCCTCAGCCCCTGTATCCTCCTGACACACACCTAGTGATTCCTTCCCCTTCCCATTCGCAGCAAGTATTTCCAAAATGATGACATAGTGTCTGTCGGGGTGGAACATTTTTTGAGCAGCCGAAATGCAGACTTCTAGACCTTAAGTATTCGCCAAGTCATCCATTGTTGAGAAAAATGTGTCACGTTACAGGATGAATAAACAGAGAAGGACCGACACCATTAATACGTTTCATGGTCGAAGCCTGACGTTTTAGATGTGATAATAAAAAATTTACGGATTGGTCTCCTAAAATATCAACCAAAACAAAAATTACTTGTACTTATTATAATCGTACCTAACAGCAATACTGGTGACTGATATCCTCGAAGACTCGCTTGTGCCTCGGAGTGAGCGGATTGGCAAGTGGCTGGGCTCCCGGGACCTGTTGTGATACGGTGGGTTGCCTCCCTTTCTACGCGAGGCTTTGAGCTGAGCGGCGCGCAGTGCGCTGCGGGCTGCCTACCCACCGCATCGATCGGGCGCCGGGTCCGCGGCTTCCTTCCTTCCGAGCCGCGCGCTCACCCGGCTTAACACCGGGCCGCGTCTCTGTGTGCAAGAGGCTGTCTGGGGTCCTCTGCGTCATTTCTCCAGCGGCTTTGTACGCACCACAACCGCAGCCGCACTACTTCTTCACTGTTTTATTTTATTGTTCGTCGCTCATATTAATGTTTTAAACGATATATCAAATAATTTTCTTTATTTTTAGGAAGTTGTATATCTCTGATGAAGTTGTTGAGCTCTACTTGTCATCTTGTACATCGAGAAAAATGTGCTCGGATAGAAGATTACATCTCTAAATTCGATGATTTTACAGTTCCAGTTGACATTCATTAGAGCACACAGAAACCATTCCTAGAGGTTCAGGAACAGGACTTTCTTTGCACCGAGGTATAGGGCGAATTCTACAGACTATATTAGAGTCTCTACTTCTTGGTTTGTTTCTTAATGGAGACTCATTTGTTCATAGGAAGGACCATACAGAAATAATGACTCTCTGCAACCGTCTACAGTCGAAATGGCACAAACCTCTGTTTTCAAGTCACCCTCCAATACTGTTAATACGCGCTACAGAGCACTGGTGGTAACAATAATTTTTGTCCCGAACACCTGGCAAAAACTGAAAATGTAAAACATGCTTTTTTTAAAATGTAGAGGGCGTAATTGAACATTGCCGAAGTCACTGTCACTTCACCGCATTTGTAGCTAAAGCTATCTGCATTACTGACACATTTATAAGGCATTGCTTTATGTACTTGTTAATATCTGGTTTTCTGGTAGAAGTAAATCCCGATACAGCTCTCGTAAAAAAAAAAAAAACTTCGAGACGTTTTAAAACACGACCACTTGAACTGTCACAATTCTTAAGAAGTGGAGACTGTTATCTTGCCATAACGACACTGATCACGTGACGAATACGAGCAGAAGATGTATCGGATTACGTTATGATACCGTGTTATGTTATTTACGATTGAGCAATGCAGTGTTGCTAACTGCTTATACAGGGTGGTCCCGAATTCATGGTACAAACTTTAATGGTAGGTGCAGGACATTGTAACAAGGATATATTGTATAGGAATGTATAGTCCCAGGTGACGCGGTGAGGCGTAAACAGGGGAAATAACGGCCGAAAGGAAAACGAAAGATTTTATTGAAATCGTTGTTGACAAGTGTCATGTTTACAGTAAGTGTTCAAAATTGCGTCCACCATGAGCGATACATGCTTGACAGCGTCGGTGCAGCGATTGGCGTACACGTTCAAAGATGCCTGGTATTTCACGCACACCTGCAGCAGCTACAGATATGCGAGCAACGAGATCCTCATCTGAGTCAACTGGAGTCTCATAAACAAGACTCTTAAGATGTCCCCATAAAAAGTAATCGAGGCAAGAGAAATCAGGAGATCGGGGTGGCCAAGGGACTGGTCCACCACGCCCAATCCATCTAGCACCAAACGTGGCATTCAGGTAATTCCGTACAGCAGTGCTGAAGTGTGCTGGCGCTCCATCGTGCTGAAACCACATGCGGTTACGAATGGCGAGCGGAACATCTTGCAGCAGTTCTGGTAACACTTCTTGCAGAAAAATAAGATAGCTTTCGCCACAGAGTCGCGTGGGTAGTAAGTATGGCCCAATCAAAAAGTCGTTCACAATACCAGCCCACACATTAATACCGAAACGTTGTTGATACGCATGTGGACGCGTTGCATGTGGATTATCTGTTGCCCACACATGGGAATTGTGCGCATTAAAGACACCCTCGCGTGAAAATGTCGCTTCATCTGTAAATAGCACATGACCTACGAAATCCGGCTGCAACGCACATTGCTGCAACAACCACTGGCAGAAGTTCACGCGAAGAGGATAATCTGCCGGATTCAATGCTTGTACTTTTTGAAAATGGAAGGGGTGTAAGCGATTTTCATTTAACACTCTGCATACAGTCTGATGACTCACATGTACGTCACGCGCAACAGTTCTTGTGCTTGACTCGGGTCTATCAGCCACTATGTTCAAGATGCGTTCTTCCAGTCTTGGAGTGCGTACAGCTCTTAATCGACCAGCGTCATGTCTGTTGACGTCGAACGTACCTGTTTCACAAAGTTGACGATGTAACCGTTGAAAAATTCTATGATCCGGCATTCGTCGATTAGGATACTCCGCGCGATACATTCGTAACGCAGCTCTGGCGTTACCATTTGTACGGCCGTACATGTAATGCATGTCTGCTTTTTCTGCATACGTAAAGTCACCCATCGTCTACGGCAGCACAATTGTGAATGGCGCTTGTCCCTACTGCGATACATCATGTTCATCTACTGCCCTCTACCGGCAGTGACACCAACCGATCACTCCATTTCTCTTTCCCCTGTTTACGCCTCACCGCGTCACCTGCGGCTATACATTCCTATACAATAAATCCTTGTTACAATGTCCTGTACCTACCATTAAAGTTTGTACCATGAATTCGGGACCACCCTGTATGTGAGGTGCGAATTTTGTGACAAAAGAGCAATTTCTAATAATTGATGCAATTCGGAAAACAGAGCTAATATTAGAATTGTAACGTCAGTTTCGAACTCGGTGGCACCAAATTAACAGAGTCTACTTTATTTTGGAGGTCATGTATTTTTAATGTGAAACTATGGAACTGAGTTCGCGATCGTCACCATTTGACGATTTGGATAGACAATCCAATGTTTTGCTCTCATATAGCGGTACCGGGGCGAACTCGACGCTCATTATCCCAAGTATCACGTTAGTTCAACCCATGACGGAATGTCGTTAATCTGTTTCTCGTACTTTTGAACAATACGCGGTACCATTAAAGTTGGCAACAATGTGCTGACGGAGGGGAAGGACTTTGTCTCGTCGAAAAGAAGGTCGTAAGAGGCATACCAAATGGTGGAAATCTGCCTCATGATATTTGAGAGGAAATACGAAACGCGAATTTGAGTGTAGCCTTTAGGGGCCGAATTAATGTTGCCTTTACAAAGCGGCTTCCAAATAGTTCTATCAATACACCAGTATGGTACCACTTTTATATGTATGTAGATATGTATGCATGCGCACGTGGCTTTGCGTGTGTGTGTGTGTGTGTGTGTGTGTGTGTGAGTGAGTGCGTGTGTATGTCTGTGTCTGTGTGTCTGTGTTTACTTGCCATAATCCTTGCTTAACTGAGGACTTCATATGAATAATGTAATCAAAATTATGAAAAATAACGTAAAGTTGTTGGCACACAGAGATTTGGTTTCGAAGGAAGTTCACACACTACCTGAAGGCTACCCTTCTGTATAATAGACGAAAGGAGAATAAAATATTTTCATGAAAACAATGGTACGTATTAGCAAAAAATTCTACCAGTATCTGACCCGTAAGCGAGATAAAACCGGTGTGGATTTCGAGTGATAAAACAAGTGTAGTCCAGTTTTAATCGCATATTTTTTTATCTAATAGACCCCATATGAAGTATTATGTTGATACTGTTTTAGAAAGTTCCTGGGCAACCCTTTTCAAAATAGAAAAGCATCGTCCCAAAACATTGCTTTGCGAACTGATTTTGGGTATTAGCTTTTACTATAGTATTTACACAATAATTATATATACTACAGATTAATCTGTCGTCTACAAACTTCACCATTTGTCGACGGGCGGGTACCTAAGAACCGCCAATATGTGGTACAGAACGTCTTTAACAGAATTTGAACAATACAGACACTTCGCGCTTTTGTTCCTAAAATAGTCTTTTCCTGTTTGAAACGCATTCATACTGGACACTGTGTGGTACGTTTAATGGAGATGGAACAGAATAAACATGAGCGATATTTGTTCGTACATGTGTAAATTTACAAGCATATGCTATATCACATTACCAGAACAATATATGTCATTTTTCAGCGTCGTGTAAGATAAATAAATGACATTGTCATTTTGGAATGAGAGGCCAGTATCGTCTAGAGGAAGAGATCAGAAATTACTGGGTGTATTGATAATGCTATAATTTCACCAGAACTCAACGTAAGGCTATAATCTTCCAAACATCTCAGAAATGAGGCTGCTAAAAATTTGTTATATCACCTTCAGGTGCAATCGATGCGAATTGCACGGCTAATAAGAGAAATGTATGGCTGGCAGTCGTACTTTGGTATACCTTTCTTAGACTAGTCTTCTGCGATATTGCAGGTGGTAATGCAGGGAATTATCACTGAAAAATGGGGAAATGTAATCGTCTATAGCCGAGAATTGAATAGGAAGTGGTAGTGTTGGCTTAGGGATAACGTCCGTATTCCAAAGTGATGATGCCTCGTACGCCTGGTATAGGATCCCCTGGTCATTTTCTCCTCCATGAGCTGTAATATTAAACAATTTCCGACATACGAGGTGTGGCTAGAAAAAAACCGGACTAGTACTGGTGAAACAATAAAATGAATGCAATAAGGCTGAAAGTCGCATGGCCTGTCACGTGACTCTCGCTCCGCCTACTGCTCGAGTTTCATCTGCCTCCTGCACTCAGTCTGCCCGTGGCGTCTGTTTTAAGTAGTTGACGTTTTGTCTGTGCGTCGGAAAATGTTGAGTGTACAGAATGAACAGCGTGTTAACATCAAATTTTGTTTCAAACTAGGAAAATCTGCAAGTGAAACGTTTGTAATGTTACAACAAGTGTACGGCGATGATTGTTTATCGCGAACACAAGTGTTTGAGTGGTTTAAACGATTTAAAGATGGCCGCGAAGACACCAGTGATGACACTCGCACACTTTGTTCATGTTGAAACTTTCATGAAGAATCTGCCTAACACTTTCCTTGTCAACTCCTGTTAACTGAGACACTGCTCTGATTGTTAAACGGCGATCTTGTCGAACAAGTTTACCGATTTTTTCAATGTTTGCATCAGTTTTTGCTGACAATGGTCTGCCAGTGCGAGTGTCATCACTGGTGTCTTCGCGGCCATCTTTAAATCGTTTAAACCACTCAAACACTTGTGTTCGCGATAAACAATCATCGCCGTACACTTGTTGTAACATTACAAACGTTTCACTTGCAGATTTTCCTAGTTTGAAACAAAATTTGATGTTAACACGCTGTTCTTTCTGTACACTCAACATTTTCCGACGCACAGACAAAACGTCAACTACTTAAAACAGACGCCACGGGCAGACTGAGTGCAGGAGGCAGATGAAACTCGAGCAGTAGGCGGAGCGAGAGTCACGTGACAGGCCACGCGACTTTCAGCCTTATTGCATTCGTTTTATTGTTTCACCAGTACTAGTCCGGTTTTTTTCTAGCCACACCTCGTATGCAGGTGTATACAGTGAGGTGAAAAAAGTCATGGAATACCTCCTAATATGGTGTCGGACCTCCTTCTGCCAGGAGTTGTGCAGCAGCTCCACGTGGCATGTACTCAACAAGTTGCTGGGAGTCCTCTGCAGTAATAGAGAGCCTGCTGCGTCTATAGCCGTCCGTAATCGCGAGAGTGTTGCTGGTAAAGGATGAAGTGACCTGGCCGCGTGGGATTAGCCGAGCAGTCTAAGGCGCTGCAATCATGGACTGTGCGGCTGGTCCCGGCGGAGTTTAGAGTCCTCCCTCGGGCATGGGTGTGTGTGTTTGTCCTTAGGATAATTTAGGTTAAGTAGTGTGTAAGCTTAGGGACTGATGACGTTAGCAGTTAAGTCCCATAAGATTTCACACACATATACATGAAGTGACCTGGGCGACAAAATCATTTGCCCGAATTGTCCAGGATGTTCTTTAAACCAATCTTGAACAAATTTTGGCCCAGTGACATGGCGCATTGTCATCCTTTAAGAAATTCATCTTAGTTCTGGAACATAACCATTCCCAATCAATCATCGGTTCAGTTGAATCAGAGGGCCCAGCCCATTCCATGAAAAAAAAAAAAAAAGCCACATCGTTATGGAGCTACCACCAGCATGCGCAGTGCGTGGTTGACAATTTTGGTCCGTTGCTTCGTGGGGTCTGCGCCACACTCGAACCCCTCCCCCCCCCTCCCTATTACCGACTGAAATCGGGACTCATATGGCCAGGCCACGGTTTCCCAATCGTTCAGGGTCCAACCAATATGGTCATGAACCCATGAAAGGCGCTGCAGGAGTTGTCCTGCTGCTAGCAAAGGCATTCGCGTCGGTCGTCTGTGCCGTAGCCCATTAAAGCCAAATTTCGCCGCCCGTCCTAACAGGTACGTTCGTCAAACTTCCCACATTGGTTTATGCTGTTATTTCCCGCATTGTTGCTTGTCTGTTGTTCTGACAATTCTACGAAAACGCCGTTGCTCTCGGTCGTTAAGTGAAGGCCGTCGGCCACTGCGTTGTCCATGGTGAAAGGTAATGCCTGAAATTTGATATTCTCGGTACACTCTTGACACTGTGGATCGCGAAAAATTCCGAAATGGAATGTCCCATGCGTTAATCTCCAAGAATCATTCCGCATTCAACTGGTTCAAATGGCTCTGAGCACTATGCGACTTAACTTCTGAGGTCATCAGTCGCCTAGAACTTAGAACTAATTAAACCTAACTAACCTAAGGACATCACACACATCCATGCCCAAGGCAGGATTCGAACCTGCGACCGTAGCGGTCGCTCGGCTCCAGACTGTAGCGCCTAGAACCGCACGGCCACTCCGGCCAGCATTCCGCATTCAAAGTCTGTTAATTCCCTTCGTGTGGTCATGATCACCTCAGTACAAATGACAGCTCCGCCAATGCACTGTCCCATTATACCCTGTGAGTGTGATGTTACCGCCATTTGTATATGTGCATTTCGCTATCCCATGAATTTTGTCTACTCAGTGTATATCCGTTGATAGTTATCTCAGTGAAAAAAATATGTGCAAAACGCAAGTTATTTACAAGTGGCGAAATTCAGTACCTCGGATTCCCATAAACGGACAGTGTGCCAAGTAATATTTTGAGGGAAATTCTATGCCACTTCATCACTCAAAATGACTCGTTTGGCCAAAGGACGGTACAGCTCTTTAACGGTCATAACATTCTCCCAAAATTGTCGTGTTATTCGCAAGTGGAAGTTTGAATATGATCTCCTTCCGTAGACGCCATCTCACAGTGAATTCTGATAATTTAAAAATTATCGTTTGCTTCCACATACTGATTTAGATCGACTCTGCAGGAATCTTTATCGACGGAATCTTCATTTACTCTTGGACTCCTTTTCCTGAGTGACAGATGCATCCGCCGCCACTAAATTATTTTTTCTATTTTCGTAATGGAGTAGGACACGAAAGACGTCAAAATTGTCTTTAAAAAGCAGAAGTTTAAAAACACAGTCTTTCCTAGCGTATTTAACAACAAGTACCCGCGGTAAATACGTAACGCTCTCCAATAACAACAACGGACTTTTTCCCCGCTAGATGGACAGTGCGATCAAATTTCAGAGTACAGACCTCTTAAAGGTGGCATGACTACCATGTATCCGCGTTTAATTGATAGGATTAGAAATCTCAGAAAAAACGCATTGTTGTCAGCAGAGATATTGTAAAAAAGAATCTCTCGCATGAGAATTGAAAAACGACACGATATTCTCACAGGAGAGTGAGGAAAACCACAGAAAAGCTGCAAGATCAGAGGACTGCAAACTGGTCTCCGATGGGTTTACGTCCCACCGCTCCCTCCAGTGACACGCCCCACTGACAGCACGTTTACGCTGCTGCGGCCACCTCACCTCGGGCTGCCTGAAGCGCGGCGAGCGCTCCCGTGACGCAGCCCGCAGCCAGAAGAATTATAGTCATTTCGTGGAGCCGCGCCCGCTACAAAGCTATCGTGCTCCCTCGTCCCTGAATAAGGCGTAATGACGGGGAAGATTACAGCGGCGGCGGCGGCGGCGGCGGCCGTGGAATCGGGACACGCCAGCAGATATCGGCTGCCGACTCCCGCCTGCCACCGCCCCGTAGGCTCAGCTTCAAGCGAAAGCGACGAGATGCAGTGCTGCAGACTACGCTCAGCTTCGTCAGTCGCCAGGCCGCGCTTTAGTATTCCACATATCCAGATCTTGAAGCTCCACATGTCAAAAGTAATAGCAGGAACACAGTTCTAGAAACTAGCATTAATATCTCAGCTCTGCTTTCCGCCATTCGATTACAAGACGTTCAATTTCTTTTATCAGCTGTGTTCTATGGCGGTAAATCATACCTACAACCAAAAATAAACATCTAATTTCTGAAGCTTGTTTTCTGACTTCTCGTAATGCATTGGCGTCACCTGCTCTCTCCCTCTCCTTCTCTCTTTCTCTCTTTCTTCACTTGATATCTCTGAATGTAGTCAGAGAAGCCAGTACGCAGGTATTTGTATTGATCTGCCACCATGTTCAACTTTACTGGCTTCAAAATAAACGAAAGAGTTCAAGGAAGAATTCTAGATACTATACATAAGAGGGTGAGTCAAATGAAAATCTTAAATTTGTAAAAACAAATAGAAATTTGGCGTCGTTATCCTGTAAGTTGGTAAGTGTGCTACAAACAGCGTGCAGAATGGCCTGTAGGTGGCAGCATAGTGCAGATGCACACATACCGTCGCAGTATCAGTATAACGATGGCCGCCCCACTTCCGACTTGCACCTGGGAAGGACAGCGTTCTGTTATTCGGTTTTTGCGAAGTGAAGGTGTGAAACCTAATGAAATTCATCGACGAATGAGGGTTCAGTACGGTGATGATGTTTGTCACAGCAGTAAGTCTAGGAGTGGAGTAGGAAGGTGTGACTTCAGTGGAAGATGCTCCTCGTCCAGGTCAGGCACAACGAGTTGTGACTCCACAGAACATTGCAGCAGTTGAATCCATAGTGAAGGAAAACCGCCGAGTGACACTGAATGACATTGCAGCATGTTTACATATTAGTCATGGATCAGCACACCACATTGTGTATGATGTGTTCCAGATTCACAAAGTGTCTGCAAGGTAGGTGCCACGGCAGCTGACTCCTGAAATGAGCGAACGACATGAAGAACTTCTTGCCCCAAGTGATTTCCATATGTTTGGACCACTCAAAGACGCAATGGGAGGAAAGAAGTTCCGCTCTCATGAAGAGGTCCGCCACGCGGTGCACGAGTGGCTGCGCGGGCTACCAAAAGAATTTATTTCTAAAGGAATTTATGCACTTTGTAAGCGCTGGAGAACTTGCATTGAACGTGGGGGACATTATGTTGAAAAGTGATACAGTTTTGTACCACTTCTGCACAATAAATAATATTGCAAAAAATATTTAAGGTTTTCATTTGACTCACCCTCGTATAACAGTGAAAAAACCTTTTTTTCTGTTTTTCGGTCATCTGTTTCCTAATTGCTTTGATGTCGCCCACTACGAATTTATCTCCTGTTCCAACCTCTTAATCTCAGAATAGCACGTGAACTCAACGTCTCAAACATGTGTTGCATGAATTTTAGTCTCTATCTTCCCCCACTGTTATAGCCCTCTACAGCTCAAGTATCAATGAAGTTATTCCTTAACCTCTTAACACGTGTCCTATTGTCCAGTTTTCTTGTGTATATTTTCGACATCTTCCTTTTCTTGCCCATTCTGTGGAGAATTTCCTCACTTCTTATCCGTCCACCTAATTTTAATATCGATTTATAGCAACACATTAAAAACGTTTCGATTCTCTTCATTTCCGATTTTCCCACAGTCCATGATTCAATTCCATATAAACCTGTGCTGCAAACGTAAATTGTCAGAAATTTGTTCCTAAAACTGAAACCAATATAGGGCAGTAGGAGATTTACTTTGGGCAGAAATGCCCTATTTGTCTGTGCTGCTACTTATATCTTTCATGCGTCCACTTTTTGGTACTGGAGCGCATTTCCTGAACAACTGACCAGTAGAACCGAGTAATGTGACCTGAAAACGAATTTTTACATTTTCACTGACGGCAACACGTGCGTACAGCACCGGCGGAAGGGTATATCTAATTCTCTTCCTCCAGTTGCTAAATATGATGTAGCCTGTGCAGTAGTTTGGCGAGACTTAATGTGATTTTCAGTGCATCGGTAGTCGAGGTCGCTAACTCGAGGTCGACTCGGATGTAGCAGGTTCCAGCTCTGATGGTGGAAAGATCTGCACCGTCAGCATACTTGAGAGGACAGACGGAAGCGTAACATTACTCAACATCAGACTTTGCACCTGCGGGCTGAGACTGAATCCAAATGTCTAAAGTCTCTCCTGTGGTACAGTTGAATATCTATTGCAGGGTACTAACTTTCCAGCTTGACTCCCACGATAATGCTGCTTTCGAGGAGTAGGCGGTCTGCTAGTAACGGGTTTAAGCTTCCTGTTACTGTCTCATGATAATGACCGTTCATTTAGTCTGTTTAAGAATCATCATGAACGGCAGGTACACAACAGTACACTCCACACTTCATCACATCCATACACAGTGTCATATCTGACGCGCTGCAAATGCAAGCCTCTGAAATGAAGACGAGTTGAAAGATTTTCACTGAACAATGAACTAAAGGTAAACTAAGTAAGCGGTTTCCATCGTCACAATGAATACAGGGATAAATGTTAGTAACGATACTACCTGTTTACTTAAACGCGTCCACTTAAACATGTTCATTAAACGATAAACGTATTCTTCGCAGGAAGGAACTGTATCTTGAAAGCTGACAATAACTTCAATAAAATGTTTGCAAACATTCAAAAGTTGTATAATGAGTACGAGAAAGAGTGTAACTTCCACTAACATGCGTATTTGTCACCTCTTATGAATATTACTAAGAAGTTGCGCCCTCTACCGAAAAAAAATGCGCTCTTATACCCCACTGCAGCGACTTTCAACTAAATTAAAATTAACATTTGCAAGAAATCGTATAAATTACCATTGTACCAAATAGGCGTACTTGAAGAGTATCCTCATTTTCTTGAGCAGTAGCTCTGGATGCGATCATTTCATTTGAGTTTAAAATCTGTATCTATTTCTGTGCTACACTGTCCAGCTTATGGCGTGTGACAGGGGGTATTTTGTGTACCACTGTCACACCCCTCCCCCCCTCTCCCTTCCTCTCACACCCTTTCCGATTCCAATCGTGAATATACCGTCAAGAACTGTAAGAACTGCATTATGCAACACAGTTGATGGATCCTTTTTCTAAATGCCGCAACTATCTCCCATTGCGGCATAGAGAATTTAAGTTTGTCCCAAAGCTATCTACAGCCTTCTGCTGTAACGGTGCAAAAGAGTCGCGGCATGCCCATCACGCTCGGGCTCGGCGGCGCTTCATACAGCAAGATGTTGACACATCCGATAAAAAGACCAGAGCCCAAAAGTTCATGTGACGTGTTAGGTGGGTTAACGCTGTCACATTCGCACCAAATTTCACCACAATTCTGTTCAACGCCACAGTGAACGTGTCACACTACGAGAAGGTCTTCACACCCACTCTAACCCATATCTCACTTCACAACCCGCCTCCCTCCCCCCCTCCCCCCCTCCCCACCCTCTCCCCACTGGGCACCTCTTTTGACGCCTCTGTGATGGAGGTTAGAAACGCGACGCCTAGCGTTGAAATCGATTTTCTATTGGGTGGTTGAGTATAACGTTTCAGACACTCTGCTGCTCAGAATCGACACGAAAGAGTCCTTCGGGGATGGCATAAAGGGCATTACTGAAACCATCCTTTTCGTTGGGGCGTTGATTACTACACATTTCGCGGGCGGAAACGACAGTTAGCAGTGCGCTGAGCAAGAGGGCGACCTTTGACACTACTAACGCCCCCCCCTCACCGTCCCCCTCCCCCCCTGCCCCTCCCCCCTCTCGGACGATTCATCCCTTCTGTAAGGACATTGTGTACTAAAAACTCGACCTCGTAATGTAATTAATTCCAGATAATTCCCTAGTTCAGTATTTAGTTATTTCGATACTTCTCCTATCACGTATACACAACAACCTCTCATAAATGCTACATATTATCGTTGTCCGCCCCCGGTAGCTGAGTTGTCAGCGCGACAGAATGTCAATCCTAAGGGCCGGGTTCGATTCCTGGCTGGGTCGGAGATTTTCTTCGCTCAGGGACTGGGTGTTGTGTTGTCCTAATCATCATCATTTCATCCCCATCGACGCGCAAGTCGCCGAAGTGGCGTCAAATAGAAAGACTTGCACCCGTCGAACGGTCTACCGAAATGTCACACGACATTTCCATCACATATAATCGCTAAGAATTGCATGCTATCTTATGATGAGTCTCCAAGCGACATAAAACCGGTAATGGTAAAACCAAAAAATTCTTTCTCACAAAAGGCGACTGGTTGCAGTCATTTCTGAAAACGTTTACTCATCCCAGTAGCAGAGTTCCACGTCCCTAATGGGGACGGCCAGCGGTACTCATCAGTTCGGTACAGGGTGTCAAATCAAACACCTTTCAGCCGTTTAGTTTCCAAACCTTTTTTATTTGGCTACCAGTTTCGGTGATTTACTACGCCGTCTTCAGTATTGCTGGCTCCTGTTTTGACCAGAACCGAGGTGGAATATTCCTACACTTCGGTCACGGTCCTGAAGATAGCGTAGTAAATCGCCAAAACTGGTAGCCAAATAAAATAATTTTGGAAACTAGAGTGCCGAAAGGTGTTTGATTTGAGATTCTAGTGGATAAACATTTTCAGAAAATCTGGAGCATCTTTTGCGCCCGAGACTGTTGCGGTACTGTGGCGATGTGGTACGCACTGCAGTGCTGCACGGTACCTGAGGCAGTGTGACAGCGGCAGGCGCAGGAGGAGGCGGCTGAGCGGTCGCGAGCGGCGGCGGCGGCCCGGCCGCTGTCGCTTCCTCGCCAGATAGGATCGCGGCGCGGCTGCTGGCTGCAGCTAGCGAGCGAGACAATTTCCGGAGCGCGCGTGATGAGCGCCAGATTGAAAGGCCCGCAGTATAAGTTAGGCGCCGCGCAGCGCTGCCCCGTTAGCGCCGCCCCTACCGCCCCCGCCGCCCTCGGCTCTCAGATAAGGCGCCGCCGCAAGAATGGCGCCCCCGGCATTATCGCCTCGTGAAAAACTGCCGTCGCCTTAGCCGCCGAATTTGCCGCGTCGAGTTCGCGAAAAATTGCCCGAGCGCCATGCCGCCGGGTTATTTACACGTTTTTGGAAATGGGCTGTAACTGCGACGAGACACTGAAAAGAGCGCACTCTAACTTCTGTTAATACTGCATAAAAGTACGGCAGTCCTAAAGCAAAGGCTGTTTTGAAGATGTAGTGACTAGCCATGCCGAGTCGTTGGGAGACAAAGCTTTTTCGTGGAAGAATACCGCTGCAGACGGACACAACTCGCTGATATAGCCGGCCGGTGTGGCCGTGCGGTTCTAGGCGCTTCAGTCTGCAACCGCGCGACCGCTACGGTCGCAGGTTCGAATGCTACCTCAGGCTTGGATGTGTGTGATGTCCTTAGGTTAGTTAGGTTTAAGTATTTTAGGGGACTGATGACCTCAGATGTTAAGTCCCATAGTGCTTAGAGCCATTTGAACCATTTTTTTGACTAGACTATAGCGCTGTGGGTGCCTTTCGGTAGGCCGCTAGAGTTTCAGGTCCAAGGAGCCCGACCCAAGTCTTGCCCTATTGGCGACAGCCGTACAGTGAAGGCTGCCGAAGCCAACTGAAAAGTTGAACACCAAAGAGGTCACGGACGTTTGCAGATACTTGCAAAGTAAAAGTACTCAAGATTTTGCTCGAAACTTTGTAGAGGAACATTCTTGGCGAGTGTATTCGGTTTAGACCCGAAAAGAGTGCGTCACGAAATTTCAACAAAAGTTGGCGAAACGAAACAGCCGAGCTGACCAAAATGTTTATGAACACATCCGTAGCAAATTAGAGAGGTCCGAGAGTGAGACGTTCATACTGAGGAACATGAGGGGCACTTCTACTATTAAGTCTTACATGGCGTGCCTCAGCTATTGCTCGGTGGTCACTCAAGACTTCTCTTCTGAGCACAGGGACAATCAGTGAGTCATAGTTGGTAGACTCGTGGCCCAGTTCGGATATGTTGCCGTCTCAAGTGCACGGTGCCATGAGTCCTTGTCTGTGGCAGATCACAGACATCCTCTGGCAATGACACACGTTAGAAGACTGCAGTAAAAGTCCGCCTGCCAATCTTCCGTTTGTCTCAACACAATAATCAAAATCCAAAAAATTTCCATCAATACATACGTAAAGTTTTTTTTTTAAATTACGGCTACCAGTCACAAACTTTGTCAACTATTGTATTACGTATTTATTTTGCGACATGTTTCGAGGGTTATACCTCATCTTCAGGCTAAATGGAATTACAAAACAAGTTTACAATAAGGTCATACTGATGTTACTCAGTCTTTTCGTAAATGCTGTGGTCGTCCTGTGGAAGAAGAGTGAACTTAATAAGAGGCGATGTCACTATGGAAGCTGGACTGATATTTGCACGAAAATGTTTTGTTACGGTCACTCACTTTGTTCTTCTGGCGTGGCAGTCTCGTTGTGATGCGTTGGGGTGAATGGAAAGACCTCAACGCATCACATGGAGACCGCCACGATAGAAGAACAAAGTGAGTGACTGTTACAAAACATTTTCATGCGAACATCAGTCCAGCTTCCAAAGTGACATAGCCTCTTACTAAGTTCTCTCTTCTTCCACAGGACGACCACAGCATTTACGAAAAGACTGTGTAACATCAGTATGACCTTATTGTAAATTTGTTTTTGTAATGCCATTTAGCCTGAAGATGAGGTATAACCTTCGAAACATGTCGCTAAATAAATAAGTAATACAATAGTTGATAAAGTTTGTGACTGGTAGCGGTAATTAAAAAAAAAAAAAACTTTACGTATTTCTTGAGACATTCACGGTCGAAAAGTAGTCAAAATGGCTTTAAATTCTTCCATCAATACGATGGTCGTATTATCGTTTTATTTTTTAATGGTATTGTCTGACGGAAAAATTTAATTGTTTCCCAATATTTTTTGCAAAAGAGCAGCCGTAGTCTGCTCAGCCCTCGTCCAAATAGATATATTTAGCTGAAACAAAGGCAAGACATTAAACGTGCTCTATTTATATTCTTTACAGCTGGCACCTTACTTTTTATATCTGTTATTAGGTGAAATAATTCACATAAGTTAACTTCAAATGAGGGCTGGCCTTTTCAAACACTGTAAACGTCTCAGCGTGTTTATAAATATCGTCTCATTGTGGACAGTTGACATTTGCTCTCCTCTGATGAACGAATAGGCTCACAGGCCATTTATGAAGGGATTATAGATTAAGAAGGTGCGAAAGATGCGATGCACCCTACCAGTATTCACATCCAAACTCATCAACAGTGTTGAAAGTAACATTCAGTGGCTGGACACAGTATCAGGATCGAACTCCAAACTTTTCGATTTGTTTGACATGTAACAATTCACCCAGAAATCTGTATTCTATTTATTGTCTAACCATACCGGCTGTTTTTCGGCCACTAATGTTTAATGAAATTGATAAATATCATTTAGTAGTCACTGTTAGTAAATTCATTCAATTTGTAACATAATTTTGTAAATGTAACACGTTTCGAACAGTGTTAAGCTATACCTCTAGCCAACGAGGATGTTAAGTAGGGACGGGAGCACTAGCTCTGAGTACAGACGGAGGAAAAGCTTTTTGAAATGACCCATGGAAGCATATTTTATTTAAACGAAGGGAAACTTACATTTGGATGGCTGAACGGGGATTTCAGCCCCGCAGCATAATCATCAGTCTTCCAATAATAAGCAAAAATTATTTTAACTTATTTCCTGTTAAGAGTATTGTTTCAAAAGTTGATTAGGAAAACATCTGCGGAGAAAGTTTCATGTCGAGTGTTTAAGAGAGTATTTCTTCAAGAACAAAACAGTGGTTAAAAGTGCGGGGAAGGGGGGGGGGGGGACATTATTCCAATAAACCAAGTAACGGTCACTGAATGCTGCACTAAATTTCAAATTGACAAAGGTAGATGACAGTATTTTTAAACACACTTACCAAGTCTCTGTAAGGAAGGCAAGGAAAGTTCTACCGATCGTTCAATTGCTCCACAGTAGAAATCCGCTCTTTGGTGAAGCAGTTATTCGACAAGCACTGTGTGAATGTTCTGATCGTTGGAAAATCTCCTTTCCCTTAGATGTTATTTCAACTTGATGGACAGACGTAAATCGCGTGGTGCAAGACCTTCCTTCCCGATCAGTATCATTCACAAATGGTTCAAATGCCTCTGAGCACTATGGGACTTAACAAATGGTTCAAATGGCTCTGAGCACTATGGGACTCAACTGCCGTGGTCATCAGTCCCCTAGAACTCAGAACTACTTAAACCTAACTAACCTAAGGACATCACACACACCCATGCCCGAGGCAGGATTCGAACCTGCGACCGTAGCAGCAGCGCGGCTCCGGACTGGAGCGCCTAGAACCGCACGGCTACCGCGGCCGGCGGGACTTAACATCTGAGATCATCCGTCGCCTAGAACTTAAAACTACTTAAACCTAACTAACCTAAGGGCATCACACACATCCATGCCCGAGGCAGGATTCGAACCTGCTACCGTAGCGGTCGCGCGGTTCCAGACTGAAGCGCCTAGAACCGCTCGGTCAAATCGGCCGGCAGTATCACTCACATCTTGACACAATTTCACTACGGCTCGACGGCGACACTGCATTTGGTCCACACACCGCCAGAATTCCAATGTACGCTCGTGTGCAATTTAGACATTTTGTTCACAAAAATCGCACTCTCTTGTGCACTTGCGCTGAGGAGTAGTTCGCACTTATCGCGCTGTTCCACTCGCTCACCATGGAGTGCTTGTTATCTATACCACAGCAGAAGTGTGTCTGCACGAAACCCAAAACATCTACTCTCCTATGACAGTGCGGCCTCTTGTTACGCAATGATCTGCCAAAGGAGCCATCCCGACATTTTCCTGAAGCGACTGAGGGAAATCACGGAAAACCTAAATCGGGATGGACGAATGCGGATCTTTAAGAAGGTGCCGGCAGATCAAGTTCAGATGCTCTGAACACTTTTTAGGTTGGTGGCTCTTATGCAGAGTAAATGATGTGAGATACTAAATTATCCGCTATCGTCTGTAGTAAGTCAATCAATGTAACTGCTAAATTAATGAACTGCGGGCAGTTCGCATCGCTAGCATTCAATACTGTATTCCTTTAACTCGCCCACTCCACATTCGTAATTGCAGATCTTCACTTTATTTTACGGTTCACTTTACATAATATTAGATGTCGTGTTATTGTCAACCGTAGAATTTTCCTACATCCGTGAAGAAGCAAATAAAACTAGGGCCTAGGAATCACATTCATACGATGCACCGCATGATTCATTTACCTAGAGCTATCTCAAAATAAGCATCAGTTTCTTTCAGATGAATCATAAAGGTCTACTACTGAGATTTTCTTTGGTGTTTTATAACACGTCTGATTACTATCCAAGGACCAGGGGTAACCGCAACAGCTTATACGCGTTATATTGCGATGATGGTTATGGCTCATTCACCGCAAGCCTTTTAACCGAAGCTTATTGCACTGAAGTAGGTCAAGCGGCAAATGACGTGAGCAAAAGCAGTTCAGGCGTGCCTGGATCGCTGCATATGCTTCTACCACAGGTGAAGCGAACAAATTACGTGACGTGTAATGAAAAAAATGCAGAAAAACGCTTAGCTACATTTCTTGCATGTTACTTCTTAGCCAATGTTAGTTACACGTCATTTTTGTTAAACAACCAGACATATGACTGAGGGATACGTGAGTGTTGCAGTAGTTAATATAACTATGAATTTATGATGCAATGAGAATGAGGAAGAATGGTTAAAACACGTATGAGATAGAGTACAAGAGAGTTCAAGAAGAAATTGGCAGAGAGTTATTTGAGGTTTACTTCCATAATTCGGGTAAGCTGATTTCGGGAAACTTCGGAAAACCTAAATGATAGTGCCTTTAACCACGGGGCCTTCTCGCTTGCTTGTAATGGGTGAGTCTTGTACTGGTTACTTCCTGTCGAACATACGCGGACACTTAATAGTATTTGAAATTAACTGCAGAACAGAAAGAGGAAAAATTCGCATAGCCATCTCTAGTATTCTGCTATTGGCTGAAGCTTGCAAAAGCATCAAAAATCCGTAACAAATAATAGTGAACAATGAACCTGTCTTTGCGCTCTAATATGAGCTAAGGACACTTCACCCACTCGTAAATAATACAAACATAATTTAGTAAAATCAGGAGAAACAGATATGAGAATGGGGAGATGTTAAACAAACGTCGCAGTGCTGAACTTCGGAGAATAAAAAAAAAAGTGGACAAATAAGAATAATAATATCTGAAAGAAGAAAACCTCGTCTCTCTGAATTTATTTTTACAATTCTAGCATATTTATATTAATTATGGGAAGAATAAAACTGCATCAATGTCTCTATTATCTAAGTCATAAAAATTTTTAGTAGAAAACGTTGACAGTTGTAAATGGTAGAATAACAACATACGGGCGTAACTCCAAGAAAACCATGTAAAGTTTCAAGCTGTGGTGTCTAAGGTGCAACCTGTGTGTGAAAGGAATGGTGTAGTCTTAGTCGAACTCTTCAAATGTACCCTGTCTATCAGTCATTTCTTGAGGATAATATCGCTAGCTTGACGCAGTCACAAGCACAAAAGGTTCGGGAATAACTCGATCAATACGAAACGATATTTTTCAAATCAGTCTTGTTAGCAAAGAAGCTGAGTAAATGGCACGGTGTATTGAAGACGTTTTAAATCGTAAATTAGTCTTCAATTTCCAATAGCGAAAGGCTGTGTGTCAACGGTATGTGATGACAAGATCGTGCACCTCTCTTTTCCTATCTGTGCTCGTACCCCACAGATTCAAATTTGTGAACTGTGCAGTTCGCAGTCTTTAATTTATTTGTAACAGATAACCGAATTTGGCTGTAAAGCCATCATCAAATTTTTAAAAAAATTTGCGGTGCAGAGTCCTGTGTGCGAAAGTGACCTCATTTAATGATCAGATCTGTAGTTTGCCTGAAGCGCACATCTGCGTCTGTTACTTCATCTACGAGACTATCGGAAATGAAATTGCACTTGCGCTCCTATCACATAGAATGAATATTTGAAATATTTGACGCAGACTTGTTCTTTTCTTTATTCTTCATTAAGAAAACGTTTGACTGTAAAAATTGTATTCAAAAAATTTTATTGTTTTTGTAGGTGCCAACGATATTATTCAGACTGTGTGTGGCAGAAAACAAGCCGGCAATGCTGTTCCCAGAAGTTGTTGTGTGAATATATTTGGCTGAGCCTTGGTTTCAGTAAGGGGGAGAAATCTTGTATTTAAAAATTCCTAACTGTCCTTTTGTCTACCGGAGATGGTTCCTCAGTGGCTGTGGTGCACTAAGGAAGAGGATAACGTCTTTCTTACTCTGATTACACCAATTCAATGACTCTGTATGCCGATTATTGAGAAAGAAAGCCTTATCATTCATGACTATGTGGAAGTACGTATGGCAGGAATGTCAGCTTAATGCAGTCGACAGAATAAAGAAGAATCTAATCTAATAAGACCAATGTTATGTACATTAAGTCTATTCCTAACCACAACCGCTATAACTTTTCAATTTATGGTATTAGGTAATAATTCTAAAAGAAAACAGTAGTATTCGTTTTGTAAATAAAAACCGCCTTTTATTGTTACAATGTATCTCTTCCAAACGCGTTTCGCCTTTTAATGTAAAGCATCTTTAGTGGAATCTAGAATAATACAGTTTTGTTTTGATATGTGATATTTGTAGAGTATAAAACAGTCCTGTATTATACTCTACAAAAGTCCTGTTTTTTACGTAAATAAGTGATTACTTACAGTTGCCCGCGGTTTGGCTGGAATCTGTGTTTCCTGTCACCTAGTCACATGCCGGAGGTCGCACCATAACTTCACTTACGAAACATAAGCATGTTTTCATGTTACGAACTTTTCCCTTCACAATTTGCGTATTGTTTTCGCAAATCTCTGTGCAGCCCTGTTAGGCTTATGTCACTAGTTGTAGATATTTTACCGAAAAATGTGATTTAAAAAGTGAATAACTGCAAATAATCACTTATTTAAGTAAAAAAAGCAAGACGTGAACTGTTTTGTAATCTACAAATATCGCATATCAAACAAAACTGTATCATTCTAGATTCCACTGAAGATGGCTTGCAGTAAATGGCCAAACGTTTAGCAAGAAAAAAGTAGTTTTTATTTACAAAACGAATATTTCTTGATTGCTGCGGATGATGTCCATGCAAATAAATAAATAATTGTGTGGAAAACAGACTATGATTATTTTCCAACCTAGAGTTTTTTCTTTTTGAAATAACTTTGTACAGTTACTAAGGTGCATTCACATACAACAGAAGTATTCAGAGACGCGAGCTACGGTAACGAGTTACAGAGTTCGTGACGCTGTGAAGCGGCGAGCGTACGTACCCGAGGAGGAAGGTATGGCGGCGTGCGGGCTCATGAAGTTGAGCTTGGTGCTGTGGTGGTAGCTGGACATGAAGAGGTCCGACTGGTACTTGTAGGCCGCGGGGTCGGCCGTCGCCGGCTGCGTCGCTGCCGCCAGGCCCTGGAAGTCGAACTTGTAGGCGTACCGCTTCCCGTGCACCTTCGTCATGATGTTCTTGTCGTAGTAGTACCTGCCGACACCACACGGGCAACACGCTGTCACTCGCAGTTACTGCTGTGCAGTCCAACAACAATAGGCAGGACTGTCTTACTGTCGGTGACATCGTGCGATATCTGAATTCTTCACGGACAAAAATAAATCTGAAATTACTGTAAGAGTGGAGAAGAAGCATTGGAGAAAGGTTCGTTTCAATTATCCTGTGATGTTATACAGGGTAGAGGAAAAGGACCTGGTAAAAATGCCGGACCAGGTTACAGGACATAGAATGGAGGCACTGCCAAAGGACAACAGTCAATCAGCTATGAGCGCACGGGCGTTTGACCAAGAGAGCCTGTTCGGTTGTGTCTTAGCAGTTGTAAGTAGGCTCTGTAAGTTTTTTTATTGGTAACGCCACTTAGCGCTCTGAATGAAAATCACTGGCTATGCTGTGTGCAGTCTGTGGCTGGTTTGCATTGTTGTCGGCTATTGTAGTGTTGGGCAGCTGGATGTGAACAGCGCGTAGCGTTGCGCAGTTGGAGGTGAGCCGCCAGCAGTGGTGGATGTGGGGAAGTGAGATGGCGCATTTTTTGAGAGCGGATGATCTGGACGTGTGTCCATCAGAAACAGTAGATTTGTAAGAATGGCTGTCATGAACTGCTGTATATATATTATCTTTTTTGAACACTATTGAGGTAAATACAATGTTTGTTCTCTATCAAAATCTTTCATTTGCTAACTATGCCTATCAGTAGTTAGTGCCTTCAGTAGTTTGAATCTTTTATTTAGCTGGCAGTAGTGGCGCTCGCTGTATTGCAGTATTTCGAGTAACGAAGACTTTTGTGAGGTAAGTGATTTGTGAAACGTATAGGTTAATGTTAGTCAGGGCCATTCTTTTGTAGGGATTACTGAAAGTCAGATTGCGTTGCGCCAAAAATATTGCGTGTCAGTTTAAGCACAGTCTTGTACAATTTTTCTAAGGGGACGTTTCACAGTGTGAGGTAGTTTGGGTGCGGTGGTGTCCAAGGATGGAGTCCCTGTTTGCCCGATTCAGCTCCACTGGGCTCTTGTGTGTGCGGTTCTATGAAATCCGCATTTAACAGACATCAGTACCCGTGAAGGGCTGATATTAAGAGCTTTAGACCACGAATATTTGCTAGGAATTTTCGAAGGGCTGTGATAATCGTTTTGTAGTAAATGGTTAACTTTGTGACGGTAATGGAGTCAAAAACTTCGAGAATTTTCTGTAAAAATATGATTTGCATTAAAAAAGAAAGTTTAAATTTTACTTTGTTCCTTTCTTTTTCACCTTCGTATGAGGTGAAATACAAGATCATTCGTCCTCTCTGTACATTATCAAAAATTAAAAACGTTGAGCTATTCTAGGTAATTATTTCACGTTTCTTATCCATAGCCCTTCGTGGCTGATGAAAAAAAGGAGCCTTTAGGAACAATGTGTTTTTCATGAATTCCTGAATTAACTAGGTAGAGATAATCACTCCAAAGTTTCAGAAAATCGTAGAAGGATTATCAGTAAAACAGCACTAATCGAAGAAAGTGTCATGAGTAATGTTAATTTTTCTAATCGGCTAGAAAATCCGCTGAAGACTATCCGGGTACTGAGCAGCCATCAACAATTTCTGACGTCATGGAAAGAATTCTCTTTACAGTGCACTAAACTCAGTTATCACCCACGTAACAGCAGAGACAGGATCCATTCATTCGAGTGTGCCAGAAAAACTTAAAATGCGTCGGATTCGCACAAAATTTTGTGCCATCGTTGCTGGAAGATGATGGGGACAAATGGACGCTTCAATCAATGAACATCTATCGAACTAAACTAACGGATATAACAGCTTCCTCAAATACGTATCAAATGGGAATGAAAGATAAGCATGCTAGAATGATGTGGAAAACGATGTAAAGTCGTACAGTAAGACGGAAAATTATTGGTGTCTAGACCGAATGGAGCTCATCAAACATTCTCACAAGCGATAGTGATATCTGTCCCATTTGTCTGACTGCAGTCGTGCTGTTCACGTAAAAAAGGAAAACAATGATAATGAGATTTATTCAGGAGGGGTTTGATGCTCACGGAGGAGAAATTGGGGAAGAGACCGCAAACAATTTCCACCAACTGCTGGCTGTTCCGTTAGAACAATGCTCACGTAAAGCCACCGACTTTTTTCGGTGGTGTTTTGGTAGGATGGCTGTAATTTACGTGCTTAGGTTGCGAAATTTAACACTATTTGGCACAGTCAGGCTTTATTTTAATTAGTTAATTACGTTTGAAATCACCGTCGGAGGACGCTGATACAGACCGTAGGTGTAATTAAGCAAATATCGCTGCATGTACCTTGTGACCATCCGACGACAGATGTGGCGCGCATTCCAACATTGCAGACACCGCTGGAAGCGATGTATAATCTCTGTTGGCTCTTTTTTTGAACGGAATAAAACTGATTACTTTTCATAATCTGCTGAATTGTTTGGTCGCTTAATTCCTCCACCTTCAACTTTCCATGTTTCGATACCACGGTTACAATCTTCCGTAGAAACATTCATATATCTGTCCCTAGTTCTTAGGCCCGCATCTCAGGTATAACAACCAACCAAAGGTGCTTCAGCATGACTTACAGTCTCTTCTCCATACGATTCATCGTGCTGGACTACAGCAATAACAGTGGCCGCACAATGACAGCGTGGAGTATATTATCCACTTACATCTTTCTGGTTTAAAAGATCCTCTTTGTAGGCAGAGACGTGAAAATGTTATTTTCCACAGAGAGCGGCAGTATGAAGAATAGTGTTTTCTGAAGAAGGTCCCGGCAGTTGGATTGAAACATTAACTGCTGAAAACGGTCAAATGACACGGAAAAGCAACTCCGTAGATATTACGTGGACTGAAACACCCACCAGAATTAATGTGCTTATACAATATAATTCAGCATATATACTCCAAAAATCCTCGTGCAGTGCATGACGTAGACTAAAATTAACCAATGTTATCGATGAAACTTCCTGGCAGATTAAAACTGTGTGGCAGACCGAGTTTCGAACTCGGGACCTTTATCTTTCGCGGACAAGTGCTCCACCAACTGAGCTACTCAAGCATGAGTCACGACCGTTCCTCGATTTACTTTCGTCAGTTTCTCCTTTCTTGCACGTGAAAGTAAAGGGCGTGATTCGAATCTCGGTCGGGTACACAGTTTTAATCTGCTACGAAGTTTCATATCAGTGCAGAGTGAAAATTCGTCCTGGAATGTTATCGATTTTCTTTCCTGTTCCATTCACGTGTTTGGCAAGGGAAAATGACTATCTGTAAGCGCTATATGGCTCTGTACGTGTTCTGATCTTGCTTACTTTATTGTCATCGTCCCTATGCGAGACATACTATCTTGGCAGCATAACAGCAGAACTAATACTCGTCTTTCTTCCAAGGATTTTCATTTATGTTTCCCATCCATTTCTGTTACTCTTTTGAACAGAACTGTACGGATCCTAACAGCTCATCTCCGAATTCTTTCGATGGCTGTTGTGATGCTTACTTCATTTTTATTTATTTATCGTATGTCGTTTACAGAGGTAATCAATTTCATACATTCAAGTATAAAACGTATTAACAATTATAGTAAATGAGCAAAAATAGACTTTTATTGTAAATAGAACGCAAATATATTGAGTGTTTCATGGTGATTAGAATATTTAAACATTAATTAAAATATATCTTCCATAGAGTATTTCAGTTCACAGTGGGTGTCTGCTACAGTGCGCTGTCCAGTGAATTGAGCCTTTCAGTTGCATCAGCTCTTGCTGCTAGCAGATCGTTCTGCGTCCCATGGGATCGTCGACACTCCGATACTATGTGCTGTATTGTTTGTCCCGGAGTGCCACAGTCACATTTAGGGTTTTCAGACATGTTCCACTTAAAGAGAACAACTTCCGTTCTGGTATGGCCCGTTCACATTCCGTTGAGACACCTCCATGCTTTCCGAGGCATACGCATCCCTGGAAGTGGTTTCGTTGTATCTGTGTAGGCCGTGTAGTTGTGGTTCTGAAAGGATGCCCATCCTGATCTCCACTGCTCTTTCGAGTCATATGTAGGTGGAATGTGGTTCCAGATAGATTTCCTAGATTATGGGGTACGGAGCTCAGTGTATTATTTATTGACAGATCTTTGGCGACTGTGATATGGCTGATATTGCTCCACTCTTGAGTCACCTGTAGTTGTCACTATGGTGAGGAGGAGCAATATTCAAGAGAACAAATAACTAAGGAAGAGTGTGGATTTGAGTGTTCCAGATATTAGCTTCATTCTACCGTTAATTAGTACATCTGCCTCTTTGACCTAGCAATTTCTATTCCATACAGGAGAGCAATGATCAGCAGGGGAATATACAATTGTTGTGCTGCTATGTGTAGTGCCTTTGTGTGTGCTTCCCAGCAGTTTATCTAACGAAGCCATTTGTGGTTATCAGTTTTTGTTGTATGATTTCGAGATGCTTCTTAAAGATGAGGCAGCGATCTAGATATACTCCAAGACATTTTGGGAACAGATTGTCTTTTACACTTCTACAATAAATACGTTTAGTTCTGGAAACCGCACACTTCTACATTTGCATCTACATCTACATTTATACTCCGCAAACCACCCAACGGTGTGTGGAGGAGGGCACTTTACGTGCCACTGTCATTACCTCCCTTTCCTGCTCCAGTCGCGTATGGTTTGCGGGAAGAACGACTGCCGGAAAGCCCCCGTGCGCCATCGAATCTCCCCAATTTTACATTCGTGATCTCCTCTGGAGGTATACGTAGAGGGAAGCAATATATTCGATACCTCATCCAGAAACGCACCCTCTAGAAACCCTGACAGCAAGCTACACCGCGATGCAGAACGCTTCTCTTGCAGAGTCTGCCACTTGAGTTTGCTAAACATCTCCGTAACGCTATCACGCTTACCAAATAACCCTGTGACGAAACGCGCCGCTCTTCTTTGGATCTTCTCTATCTCCTCTAGTAACCCGACTTGGTAAGGATCCCACACTGATGAGCAATACTCAAGTATAGGTCGAACGAATGTTTTGTAAGCCACCTCATTTGTTGATGGCCTACATTTTCTAAGGAATCTCCCAATGAATCCTCAACCTGGCACCCGCCTTTCCAACAATTAATGTTATATGATCATTCCACTTCAAATCGTTCCGTACGCATACTCCCAGAATATTTTACAGAAGTATCTGCTACCAGTGTTTGTTCCGTTATCATATAATCATACAATAAAGGATCCTTCTTTCTATGTATTCGCAATACATTACGTTTGTCTATGTTAAGGGTCAGTTTCCACTCCCCGCACCAAGTGCCTAACCGCTGCAGATCTTCCTGCATTTCGCTGCAATTTTCCAATTTTATAATGCTGCAACTTCTCTGTATACTACAGCATCATCCGCGAAAAGCCGCATTGAACTTCCGACACTATCTACTAGGTCATTTATATATATTGTGAAAAGCAATGATCCCATAACACTCCCCTGTGGCACGCTAGAGGTTACTTTAACGTCTGTAGCCGTCTCTCCATTTAGAATAACATGCTGTGTTCTGTTTCCTAAAAACTATTCAATCCAGCCACACAGCTGGTCTGATATTCCGTAGGCTCTTATTTTGTTTATCAGTCGAGAGTGCGGAACAGTATCGAACGCCTTCCGGAAGTCAAGGAAAATGGCATCTACCTGGGAGGCTGTATCTAATATTTTCTGGGTCTCATGAACAAATAAAGCGAGTTGTGTCTCACACGTTCGCTGTATCCTGAATCCATGTTGATTCCTACAGAGTAGATTCTGGGTTTCCAGAAATGACATGATACGCGAGCAAAAAACATGTTCTAAAATTTTACAACAGATCGATGTCAGAGTATAGGCCTATAGTTTTGCGCATCTGCTCGACGACCCTTTTTGAAAACTGGAACCACTTGTGCTCTTTTCCAATCATTTGGAACCTTCCGTTCCTCTAGAGACTTGCGGTACACGGCTGTTAGCGGGGGGGCAAGTTCTTTCGCGTACTCTGTGTAGAATCGAACTGGTATCCCGTCAGGACCAGTGGACTTTCCTCTGTTGAATGATTTCAGTTGCTTTTTTTATTCCTTGGACACTTAATTCGACCATTTTTTCGTTCGTGCGAGGATTTAAAGAAGGAACTGCAGTGCGGTCTTCCTCCGTGAAACAGCTTTGGAAAAAGTGGTTTAGTATTTCAGCTTTACGAGTGTCATCCTCTGTTTCAATGCCATTATCATCTCAGAGTGTCCCGATATACTTCAGTTTTCTGAGTGTTGATTCATAACCTCCACTGATTATGATATTACTCAGGGGTCCTAGATTATTACTGAGTATTCGGTCGCCTTGCTCACAGTCCTTAGATTGTGTGGCTATCGCCATGTCATCGGCGTAAGAGAATTTTTCGCTGGAACGTCACTTGTACATTGACTGAAGAGAAGTGGAGCTAGTACCGATCCGTGCGGTAATTCGTTCTTAATGCTGAAGGATTTGCTAGTGTCATCTGTATTTGTGACTTTGAAGCAGCAGTTTTTCTGCATATTCTCCAACAAAATTTATCATTTTGAGAGTGGAACACTTTTGTTCGTTTTTAGAATCAGGCTAACATACCATAAGGTTAACCTACTGGTTAGTAAATAAAAGCCGCAGAGGTTTCCAGTTGTTTCTGGAAGCCGGCTTCATTATATAAGGTTAGGATCAGAACTTCCTCACAACAGCTACGCACTATGAGGAACTCTGCCTTGTAGGAAGGGACAGCCCGATCAGTATATTGGTAAATTCTGTTACACATTAGCATTTCTAGCAGCTTATAGTAGACATTTAGCAGTATTATAGTGCAATAGCTTTCTGAATCATCTTGTGGTTTTATGGGTTTTAGAATGGCAAGCGTTTTCGATATCTTCAGCTGCGTAGTAACATGGCTGGTGCTCAAAGCATCCAGGTAGAACTGTAGCGGTTTTGTAACCTTTTCTATTTCGGTTCCTGTGAATGTAACAGAGACACTGGTGTCTTCCTTGGTTTGAGTATACACTTCATTTATTTTTCGCTTTACCTTATCTTTGAAGTTAGGGACCAGGAGAACCTTCTCTGCTTGTGTTTATTTTATGTACAGTAGCTCTCAAAAGTATTTTGCTGAGAGCAGTAGTTACAATTACATAAAGATAAATGTGAAGCAGAAAAAAACTGCCAATGGATAACTGAAAACTAAGTAATTATAATTCTATTAGTACAAAACTACATTTAGTTCAAACGAGGTCATCATATATCATAACAGTAATGACAATTCTTCTCGCTCAAAAGTAATTTTTAGGTCTAAGTGCGTAAGAACAAAACAAAACCATTTTGGAATCTGAAGAAATAATCAGTATTTTGATGCATGCCCATGGGCTTTGACCACAACAGCACATCTATCTGTCATTGAATCCACAAGCTTTCGTAATACATTAATTAAGAATTTTAACCAATCGTCCAATAAGCCAGCAGCAAACCTATCTTTATTTGAGTAGCATCTACGACGAACACGTCGATCCAATGCATCCCAGAGGTGTTCAACGGGATTTAGATCCGGGAGAGCAGTTACCTGCAGCACTCACAGGTTACCAAAATTTTGTGAAATACACTGACAGGAAAAAAATCTCAACATCAAGAAGGAGATGGCGCGTCATAAACGAAAGCTGGTAAGCGTGTTTCTGCATCTGAAAGACGATGTCTCTTCAAATTTCGAGGCAGTCGCGTAAGAGTGGCACTGGTAGTACCATTATGAGGATTGACATAAGGGTTTGTTTTAAATACACGCCGTAACAGTCGTGAGCATTAGTTACCTTTGAGGTTGCACGTGGTGAGTTGATGATAATAAAGAGTGCCTTTAAGGGGACAAAGAAGCCATTATCAGCACCTCACTGAGTATGAACGAGGTCGTGTAACAGGAGTACGAGAAGTTGGATATTCATTCTGCGATACTGCAGGAAGACTTGGCAGGAATGTAGCCACTGTACATGATCGCTGGCAGCGGTGGTCACGAGAAGGTACGATCACAAGAAGACTGGGCTCTAGACGGCCGCGTGGCACTAACAAGAGGGAAGACTATCGTGTTTGGCGTAAGGCTCTGGCCCATCGAGCTGCATCTGCAGCAGCAATCTGACAAGGGAACTTCCCCATCGCACCCCCCTCAGATTTAGTTATAAGTTGGCACAGTGAATAGGCCTTGAAAACACAGATCAATCGAGAAAACAGGAAAAAGTTGTGTGGACCTATGAAAAAAATAAGCAAAATATGCAAACTGAGTAGTCCATGTGCAAGATAGGCAACAACAAGGTTGATCTCAGCTCAGGAGCGTCGTGGTCCAGTGGTTAGCGTGAGCAGCTGCGGAGCAAGAGGTCCTTGCTTCAAGTCTTCCCTCAAGTGAAATTTTTTGGTTCAAATGGTTCAAATGGCTCTGAGCACTATGGGACTCAACTGCTGAGGTCATTAGTCCCCTAGAACTTAGAACTAGTTAAACCTAACTAACCTAAGGACATCACAAATATCCATGCCCGAGGCAGGATTCGAACCTGCGACCGTAGCGGTCTTGCGGTTCCAGACTGCAGCGCCTTTAACCGCACGGCCACTTCGACCGGCCTGTGAAATTTTTTATTTTCAGACAATTATCAAAGTTCAGGCACTCACTCATAATCAACTTCGCTCTCCAAAATTCCAGGACATGTTCAGATTTGCTTGGACATATGCAGGATTTGACGGTCTACACACGGAAAAATGTGAAAACGTTAAAAACATATGTTTTGACAGGGCACAGGGAAAACTGTGCGACTGTGAAACTGTTGCATTCATCTGTTGCAGTTTATGTGACAAACTCTTATGTTTTCATCACTTTTTTGGGAGTGATTATCACATCCACAAGAAAACCTAAATCGGGCACGGTAGAATAATCTTTTTACCCATTCGCGAAGTGTGGGTTCACAACATATTCCTCTCATGTGACGCACATGCCGTCACCAGTGTCGAATATAATATATCAGACGTGTTTTCCTGTGGAGGAATCGGTTGACCTATGACCCTGCAATCAAATGTTTTAGGTTCCCATTGGAGAGGCACGTCCTTTCGTCTACTAATCGCACCGTTTTGCGGTGCGGTCGCAAAACACAGACACTAAACTTATTACAGTGAACAGAGACGTCAATGAACGAACGGACAGATCATAACTTTGCTAAAATATAGAAATTAAGATTTTTACGCGAGGGAAGACTTGAAACGAGGACCTCTAGCTCCGCAGCTGCTCACGCTAACCACGGTATCACGGCGCTCCTGAGCTGAGATCAACCTTGTTGTTGCCTATCTTGCACATGGACTACTCAGTTAGCATATTTTGCTTATTTTTTTCATAGTTCCACACAACTTCATCCTGTTTTCTCGAGTGATCTGTGTTTCCAAGGCCTATCCACTGTGCCAACTTATAATTAAATCTGAGGGGGGTGCAATGGGGAGGTTCCCTTGTGAGCAGAAGTTGACACCACAGTGACGTGAGGAACTGTCAAAAATCGGTTACTTCAAGGACAGCTCCAACACAACCGCCCTGTAACGTGCATTCTAGCGTCCCCAAGCCACCACCATTTGCAACTTCAGTGGTGTCAAGAGGGGGCTCATTGGAGGCCACGGTGGAGGTCTGTCGTGTATTCTGATGAAAGCTGGTTTTGCGTCTGTGCCACCGATGGCCGTTTGCTGGTTAGAAGAAGGGTAATTGAGGGCCTGCAACGAACCTGTCTTTGTGCTAGGTATACTTGGGCTAAGCTTGGAGTCATGGTCTGCGGTGCGATTTCTTATGACAACAGAAGCGAGCGCATGGTTATGCCACCCATCCTGACTGCAAACTTGTACGTCAATTCGGTAATACGACCTGTTGTACTGCCATTCACGAACAGCGTTCCAGAGGATGTTTTCCAACAGGAATACGCCCGCCCACATATCACTGTTGACCCAAAATGCTCTACAGAGTGTCGACATGTCCCTTGGTATGTTCTATCACCAGATCTGTCTTCAATCGAGCACACATGGGACATCATCGGACGATAACTCTGGCATCAACCAAACCAGCATTAATCGTCGCTGTGTTGAGGGCTAAGTGTAACTGTCATGGTACCCCATCCCGCAAACTGACATCTCGTACCTGTAAAGCACAATGCATGCACGTTTGCGTGCTTGCATTCAACATACGGAAGATTACACCGGTTATTAATGTACTACAATTTCACATTTGAAATGGGTTATATGTTTACATTGAAACGGTACTATATGTACCGTTCCATGTTTAAATTCGATGTTTTGCAATCGTACCTTCTTAAAAGGACAGCATCATCGATAGATATTCACGGGTGCGGCCACTTGCCGTTTTTCTCTCTATCGTAACGCGGCCCCACCGCGGGCGAAATGAAACTCCCATGATGTAGGATGGAACGTTGATTTATTATGTTGTAGAATATTTATTTAATGTTAATATGTTCACGCACGTGAAGTATCCTTTACAACCTATTCACATCTTTCCTGAAGCGATGTCAGCCATTAGTTTAGAAGCAGACAACTCTTGGTAGAGTGTAGTAGTGCTAACTTTGTTTCCTTGGGCTTGAGTGGCAGAGATCGACCACAGGCAAAACTTTGTCAAAGAGAATGTGAGAACATAGGGTTTAGCGGGGAGAGGTTGGTCAGGCTACCTCGTCCACCGAATATCAGAGGCTCTGAGGAGCTCCGCCATGGTAAGTGGCTGTTCTGCGAAGAAAGTAAGCGAGTGGACGTGCCTTCCGAATGTCCGTCTCGGTTGGTAATGGAAAAAGGTATTGGAATACTAGATATTTGTGACTAACCTACTCTTTTTCAGCCCAGCGTTGAATAGGCAAACCAATGATTCCGCTCATGGTTATTTTGATTATTTTCTGTTGTATGATTTTTGTGTATTGAGAGTGATATGTGTATGTCTTTGTGTTCACGCCATGTGATAGGCAACGTTAGGCTTGGATAGCGAAATTGTCCATCTATACGATAGAGTTAGGTAACAAACCGTGTGTCTTTCAATTTATTTATGTGTGTTAGGAATTTTGGAAGGGTTTATTGACTTTTAATGTGTGTTTTCTGTGTAATACGAATAGGGGCCACTTGATCCACGTGTGACGAACTAGTAACAAAGCCTATAGAGAAACTCGAGTAGAAGCAATAGATTGTTTAAATAAACTGCTACCGACTCACGGTACAGGCATTTACACAGTTTCAACCGTTTGGTTCAAATCTTGTAAGCATGTGGAAAGCCAGTTTGAATCCACGTGGTCATAGCCACCACGTGCACATGCAGTATCCTTTGATACTGGCTAAATTATAACTGAAGTTGCTATACAGTACAGAACAGGAGTATGGAAAAGAAAGCTTTATCGTCTGAATTCTAAGCCGATCTCTGTGCTCACCCCATATCATGCTAGTATTGAATCTGTGCACGAGGTGCAAGTTTGAGCTCTTGTCTATCCTGTCCCATGTGTTTTAATATTAAAGTAGCGGGAAAATTACTAGTGGCTGATGAGATGCAATCCCGTCTGTTAAGAATTCCACCATTCCCAGAAATAGCATGTTACGTGCAGTTGTGTAAAATAATAAGAGGCCTCACCTCCACCTAACATTATTTTAAATTATGAAAGAAATAAAGCAAATTTATTCAGAATAGCTTCTTGAATGCTTGAACAAACCCGATACCCCTTTAACAATTATAAATATTAACGACACAGACTGCCAATAGGTATGCTGCGTTCTATGACGGAAAACTCCTTCACTGATCCCTCCAAAAGAATCCGTTGCGCATTATTCGTGTTCAATATCCACACCCGTAGAGGGCTGTAATACAGATGAAGGAGGTTTCTGAGAACCTATGACAGAAAAAAGTAAAATATCCCTAAACATACCTATAACTAAGAATAGATAATTTCCCCACAAACAGATAACTTTTAATGAAGGCTACTTCTGCCAGAATCTGTTTCAAGTAATATACCCCAAGTGACGTTCCCTTTTGAACATTAACCTGTGATCTTGCAATGTTAAGCACTTAAATATGTTACATAGACAAGCGTATTCCAGAAATCTCATACTCTACATCAGCTGTTTCTCGGCGTTGTGATTTGTTTTCGTCAGTGCGCTTGTTCAGTGCTACGCCACTACGTCCAGCTACCGGGTGCCATCGCCGTCGCTCCGTCGCGGGCTGATAAAGACACGCGCCTCCACCGGCGGCCGCGCGGCCGTGGGCCTACGGAAGACGCGCGCGGCTGGCCCGTTGTGCCGGCGGCGTATCGGCGTATGCAGCGGAGCAATTTCCTGGCGGCGTCGCTTCCGTCGCAATTAGGCGGCCACCGACACCAGGGCAGGGCCGGCCAATCACGGCCGCTAACGAGCGCGCCGTATTTTTCGCGCCGCGGCTTGTTTATCTGCAGTTGGCGCGCGCCGCCCCCGGGAACGGCCGCTTCAATCCGATTAGCCCGGCTAATGGGCAATCAAGCGGGGCGCGGCCTGCGTCGGACTGCGCCAGGTCCTACGCCCCCGCGCCGTGTGCAGCCGGGGCAGCGCCCGCGCCGTGATGGACTTTTAAGTGCCACCTCGCGCTGCCACGCCACCGCTCGGCCGCGCGACTTATTTCGAGAGCACGTGTCGCACAGGCAACTTTTAAGCCTTCGAGTGCCCCTTGCTCGACCGCTGAGACTAATAGCATCCGGATGCGACTGCTTCGTTCCCCGACCGGCGCTGGCAGCGGACGATTGGATGTCCACCCTTTTAACTTTTCCCCCACGGAGCTTTTTTCCCCTTCATCTCCTCCATCTGTTGAGCATTCGTATCTACAACATCCGCTTCGCCTCATTGCTACTTCTTATACTGCTCTCTCAGGCTCCAGGAGACTTGTATAAGAAATGAAACACGTTATGTATCTCAAAACGATTTCGAATTTCGAGGGGTATTCAATAAGCAATGCAACATATTTTATTCTCGGCGAGTTTCGGTTCAAAAATGCATAATTTGTTGTGGAACACATTAAATACTCCCGCCTCAGCCCCTACAGTTTCATGAAGTTCCGATAGGTAGCAGACCTATGCGTAGCGTTCAAAATGGCGTCCGTAACGGAAGTGTGTCCCAAGCTCAGAGCTGTCATTGAGCTCCTTTTGGCG
Organism: Schistocerca cancellata; assembly: GCF_023864275.1. Classification (NCBI taxonomy): domain Eukaryota; kingdom Metazoa; phylum Arthropoda; class Insecta; order Orthoptera; family Acrididae; genus Schistocerca; species Schistocerca cancellata. The sequence continues at coordinate 827,798,202 of NC_064626.1, forward strand.
GAAAATCAGAGCATCTCAAAGGTACTTGCAGAATGTCTATGGAGACCTGCCAGTGAACAAAAGCACGGCGAGTCGTTGGGGAAAGCATCTGTCAACGTCGCAACAGGGTAGCGCAAACCTGTCCGATCTCCCACGTGCACGCCAGCCACACACAGCTCCTACTCCTGTGATGCTGGAAGGTGTGGACACTTTCATTCGAGGTGGTAGATGCATCACAATCAAACACCTCACTGCTCAGCTGCACGTTTCTGTTGGTAGTGCTGACACATTCGTCCTCCAGTTGCGGTACACAAAGGTGTTTGCCCGTTGGTTTCCTCGGCGCCTAACATAAGACCATAAGAGCAATGAAGGACCATCTGTGAGGAGTTGCTTGCGCGTTTCGAGGTGGATTGTGACAATTTTTGTCGAACATCGTCACATGCGTTCATCACTTCGAACAGGGAACAAAACGGCAAGCAATGGAGGTGGCGCCACACCACCTCTCCTCCGAAGGAAACGTTCAAAGCCACACACTCAGTCGATAAAGCCATGGCGAAGTTCTTCTGGGACTCGGGAAGGGTTGTTCTGTTTGATGATCTCAATCATAGTGCGATGATCAATTCTGAAGTGTATTGTGGTACCCTCGGGAAATTGAAGAAACGACTTCAGCGTGTTCGTCGTCACAAATATGCAAAAGAACTTCTCATTCTCCATGACAACACAAGGTCTTACACAAATCTTCACACCCGATAGGAGCTCACGACAGTTAATTGGACTGTTCAGCCACATCTACAGTCAGGACCTCGCACGTTCCTACTTCCATCTGTTTGAGCCAATGAAACATGTGGGATGAGGAAAGCAGCACGTGGATGATTGTCAGGTTATTGATGCAGCAAGATGTTGCCCCCGAAGTCACCCAGTAGAATGATGCAAGGCGGTCATACAGGCCTTCCCAGTAACGTAACCTAAGACTGTCGCATTGATCGGAGGTTATGTTGAAATACAGGGTCTTGTAACCAAAAGAGTAAGGAATAATATAGTGTTTTGGGATCATGAATGAAACCAACTTGCTTTCAATAAAATTTTTGTTGCATCACTTATTAAATGCTCCTCGAATTTATGAGTCAAATGCGTCATTAATTAGCCACTTGGGCTGCTTTGTTTCCCTAGTCCAAGCAAATCGCTAAAAACCGTTTTGCATCACCTTCATTCCTGCGAATATATGCCACATTATATTCAAGGGGAGCAAGAAACGAAACATAGAATTTACTGTGAAGTAAAAACAAAACAATAACCAAAACGATGGGATTCTGTTCGAAAGTGTGCATATGTGAAACCTAAATCTAGGACTTTTTGGTAACATTCCGCAACGTGTTTCTCCAGCCGGTGCCGTGCAGTATCCGACGTTCCTTGTTGTCGACGATGACTTTCCTCAGGACATCCAGTATCTGAGAGGAGCTCGTGCGACGACGCTCTCAGAGTTCCAACTGTTCCGGAGAATGATCAGTCCCTTGCACGTTCCACAATTGGAGACAGGTGTTCACGAGCTGGGCGCTGTGTATTTGTGCATTATCGCCTTGAAAGACGAACTCGTAGTCAAAATGTTGATTTCAGGGCTGGACAGTATGTTGGAGGATCCTGTCCTGGTACTGCATAGCCATCAAATTACCCTCGATAGCGTTGAGGGGCATAGGATACAAATATTAACTGACTCAACATACTGCAGAAACCACGCAACTTCATGCCTCGACACTCTTCTACGACGATCGTCAGATGTCAGATAAATATTGCAAATACTGCAATGTCAGTGATCCAGGTTCAGTTTTACAGTTTACTTTACCTGCCTTGTTCGCGTCCTTTGTGCTGGGCGATTTGTACCGCTGTTCGTAACAAGCGACTGGTACCTGAGCGTATCATGTAGAGACGATTTCGTACTGTCTGACTCGACACAGCCCTCCCAGTTGCCACGAAAAGGCAGAGTGCAATACTGTTGAATTCTTCTCGGGGTGTCTATCAGCCGTGTTTATAGGCAGCAGCCATCAACTGGTTTTGTAAACCTCAGGCGGCCACTACCAAGCAATTCTTCAGAGTTTTGCATAGAACAACATCTACTGAATGTTCAAATTTCGTCGCTTTGGTGTACGCCAATTCGTCGACTGCCAACTTCCCATGCTGGAACTGCAGTGTGACGCAGTCTGTGCCTGAAGTGGCCCATCGAGTTATGTTGACAGACCGTAGGGTGTACCAAGCTCCATTGTGCCGTCGACGGTTGGAGACAAAAGTGCTCCATTAAAATGCACTGAGGATGCAGATTCAGTTTCAGTTCGACTACGCATGTCGCTGAACGTAGCTATTTTCTGTGGTCAAGCGAGTGTTGTGTAAGAGGTTTCCGATTTTAAAAAATGCACACACATATAAACTATGCTGTTCATAATGCTGACACAAAACGCTTTTTCAGCAGTTTACGTACCGTCTTAACTGATGTAGGAAAACTGGCAATCTCGATCTCTCTGCTACCTCTTTTCACTATCGAGTGTATGCACTAGGCACGATACTGAAACTGCACCAATGACACTGTCACATTTCAGTGAACAACAGTCAATAAAACGCGTTCACGACTATCATAATGTTGCGCTACTGGCATTATTCTGCTCAGTGGATTGAATCTGTGTCTGACTGCCAGTACAAATGAAGACTACCCCACTAACTTAATGGTGTACTATGACGTGGAATGAATCTTCCCCTCTGCAGCAGAACCTACGTTGCTCCAAAGCTACCTACCAGATTAAAACTGTGTGATGGACTGGTACACGATACCTGAAACTTGACGTTTGAGGAGAAATTCTGAAACTGGTAGAAGTGAAGCTATGAGAACTGATCGTGAGTCTCACTTGGACAGCTCAGTCGGTAAGATCATTGCCTGCAGTGGCGTAGCGTGGTGGAAAGTTTGGGGAGACTTTGCAGTTATTATAGGGAGACAAAATAGTACAATAAACAATAATTTAAACAAATGAAACAAAACGCATCAAATAAAACAACAACAACAACTACTACTACTACTACTACTACTACTACCACCACTACCACCGCCACAAATAATAATAACTAACTTGTTCAAGAAACGATGACAAATTTGTACACCTCCAGCAGCACGAGAAGAAGCACTCATATTTTCTTGTACACAAGTGCAATGCGCCTGTCTTTTCTTTCCACGAATAAATCTATAACTCGGTCTACAAAGATCTGATCACTGGATAGCTCTCCAAGTAGTGACTTTTCTATTGCTAACGTGCTCAAACACGACAGCCGGATGTTGGACATTGAATTCCTTAAATAATTCTTCACTCGTTTAAGAGTACTCATGCTTCGTTCACTGCTTACTGTAGTTGCGGGTAGCGTCAAAACCAAACGCAGAAACTTCTTTGTTTCTTCATGAACGGAATCTAAATCATTTTTGACGACGTACTTTAAAAGGATTCTTGGAGTTAAGTGTTTTTTCTGGTGAGCGTATATGTTACACAGTTCATTTTCAACTTGTCCTTGTTTGAAAAACGGGTACTGTTCTAATAACTGAAGCAGTTTCAACTTTGGGAATTCTTTTTGATAGTTCGGGAAACACTTTTCGTTCAAAAGTTCAACAAACTGAATTTAGGGAAAGTCTTGAAACATTCTTTCCATCAGTACCATTTACAAATCCAGTATCTCGTAAGTTAGCGACCTGAGAGAAGCCTTTTGACTGTCACAGAATGATAAGTTTTCATTCAAATGCAAGCTGCATTTAATGCGTTCATCAATGAATGTTTCCGTTCTTAACTGTCATAAGTTTCTCAAAACAGTTCTTATTTCATCGTGGCAAGCAGTTATACTGACAGATTTTGACTGAATAACATTAAAGAGATGATCAACATAAACAAAGCACCCTCTGTAGAAGCAAAGCAAGTAGACAAACGTAGGATCATCCATCCATCGTTTCATTCCCAAAGCACAGCTCAAAGATTCTGGGTCCCACTGAGAGTCTGTATCATCAAATATATAATTAAAAACACTATATAGCTCTGATAAATGACTATATGTTGAAACTGCCCTGGAACGAAAGTTCCAGCGAGTGTTGCTTGCACGTGGCAGTTTAAATCCTGTCTCAGTTAGCAATACAGTTCGTTTTGATAATTTGCTGCAAAACGAATGGAATGCAGTAAGATCACTTACAAACATGCGTACTTGTCGTATGATTTTGGAGGCATGTAACAGTACCACATTCAGTTGGTGTGAGTTACAATGAAGAAACAGCGCATAGAGACAGAACTGCTTCACCAATTGTTGTAGTCCTCTTTCTCTGCCCGTCATTACTGAAGCGCCATCATATGTTTGACTAACCACTTTTCCTTCCACATTCCATTCTTTCAATACTGCATGAACAATGTTTGATAAACCTTCAGCAGTTTTATCTCCAGAAACATCGTAAAACCCAACGAGTCTTTCCTCAATTTTGTCTGCAATACAGTACCTTAATATTATACTCATTTGACTCTTACATGATACGTCTAATGTTTCATCAGCCTAAATCGAAATGAAATTGCAGTTCTGAATTTCAGATTTTATTTTCTCATCAACTGCCAGAGTTATCATTTCTATTACATCATTCTGTATATCTGGAGACGTTCCTTTAAAGGTTGAAGACGATGACAGATGGTCTTGGATTAACTGCTCTCCTTCAGGTAGTAAATCCAACAATTCCAGGTAGTTACCTTTGTTGCTGGAGGATTCGTCTTCTCGATGACCGCGAAAGGCTAGTTCTTGTTTACAAAGAAATACAATTGCCTGAATAAGACGAGCCAATACTCTCCTGCTGGACGCATCTTGTTCGTTGTATTTTATTGCTGTCAGGCGAGCGGCTTCAGAAAGGGCGTGCTCAATTCCACCTTTGCCCAATAACTAAAATGATTCTTTGTTCTGCAGGTGACGTTTTGATGTCTGATGTTTTTGTGCTTTCCTGTCAACGTTCTTTATTGAGCAAATGCCCTCATTGCATCATTCCTTTTCACCACCAAACAGAAGACATTCGCAGTCAGCCAAGCACACTTTTCGTACCAGGCTGTTTGAAAAGTGCGTTTTTGTTTGGCTTCACTTAAAACTACATTGAGTGTAGGAATAGGTCGTTTTTCCTTCAATTCGCACCTTTTTTCGTACGTTAATGTAGAAAAAGGCGTTTTTAATAAAAATTCTATAAGGTATACAGTTGCTGGCTCACTCATGTTGGCGACACAACGAAAATATGCACTAAAATCACCTAAGAATGACTGTGAACACAAACCGCAAGACTGTTCACTTCCGTGTTAAAAGCCATCATCGAAGCGGCAGAGACTAGTCTCGATACCTGCTAGCAAGTGCAGCGCGCCGGCCTTCGTGGAAGAGGGGAAGTGGAGGGGAGCCGAGAACGCTCAGACGCACACAGCCAGGTAAGGGAAGGGAGGCGGAGACAGAGGGCAGTCGAGTCTCAAGCAGGCAGATACACCAATACTCAGGGTGCGGCGGCGCAGGCTACAAAACTGATGCCTTCGCACATTTAGTGCTTTTAGTAGAAAGTTGTTTATATTTTTGTTATGAATTACTCTTGCACCTTTTTTAAGCACGAATACAGGGGAGACTAAGTCTCAAAGTCTCCCCTCACGCTACGCCACTGATTGTCTGTGATAGGTAAGGTTCTGGATTCATATCCCAGTCCGGCACACAGTAATATGACGTAGTTTGGAGAAGTTAGCACACGAAAAGAATGATGTTTGATTTTGTGAAGTACGTTCACCAACTTTAAACATTATATTACAACTACCTTTTTCCCCAAGACTTTGCCAGCATATGCGGCTGAACACACCTCCCTCTGTCCCCTTCTCGATGTTCATTTCCTCCTTCCTTCCCTCCTGTGTCTGTCCATCTCATCCTCCCACTGTTGTCTGTGTATCTCCTTCTCCCCATTCTCTCTGTCTCTTCATCTCCCCCTCCCATTCTCCTCCCCCTCTTCGTTCCCGTCTCCTCTTCCTTTTCCAACTGCTCTCTACCTCTTTACACTTTCCACCTGCCCCATACATCTCTCCCTCCTCCCCCTCTGTCCATTTCCTCCTCCCCCTCGCTCTGTTCATCTTCTCTTCTGTCCATCTCAATCTGTCTCCAGCTATGCTCGTTGGTATGTGTAGCCTCTGCAATACAGTTCAGTAAAGCAGGCTGACACTACTCCCACAACGTGCCTACCACGCATGGTAGGCTAAACACCAAGGACTTGAAAAAAATCACTTATATGCCCCTGACATACAGGCTGCCATACAATGCAGAAAGATAAAGCAGGCTAAAATTGCTCCAACAAAACATATGTATCATGGGGGCAGCCTACATGTCAGTGCCCAGGAAACCATTTCTTGCCACTGATATGTAGGCTACCATGCAAAGCACATTGATTTGGTAGGCCAATACTGTTCCCACACAACATGCCTGTCATGCAAGGCAGCCTATATGCCCACAAAAAAAAAAAGAAACACATTTTTGCCCATATCTTCCTCCTTATTGGAGATAGGAGGTTACAATCTCCACAATGCTGATATGCATGAGGCCTGATCCTTCCTTGTTGATATCGACCCAGGGGTTTTGGAGGAGATCCTGGACATACACACATATACTGTGCTTTATATATATGACTGATTATAGCTGCAAGTTGGAAATCTTTTTGTTTAGTTTGAATCCCATTTTATTTTAAATCGTAATGTGCTACTGGAAATGTTTCAGCAACATCATTCAACCTTGTCATTAGTTATGACACATATATGAAGAAGTTTCGTTGAAGGTTTGTAGACATACTAAATTGATGGTTATGAAGGCTCATTCATCCAAAGCATATCATGTAAAGTTAAGTTTAATCCCAAAGTTTCCTGTTCAGTATACTGATCTACAGACTACAGTGAATGGAACACAGTCAGTATATAGAAAACGTGGTATATTAAAAAAACCTTATCGACCTGTGTCACCGTTTAAGGACGTAGGAAATGAAGAAAAGAAGGTACCTCCTTCCTAGAGGAGAGAATTCTTTAAGCAACGGACATGTTTCTTGAAACCTAATAGACATCCTGAATATATTTTATTGCCAAGCACGAATGTCATAGTCAGAATGCTTAGAAAGATGTGCCAGCAGTCTGTGGTCTAGTGGCTAGCGTTGCTGTCTCTGGACCACAGGGTCACGGGTTCGATTCCCGGCCGGGTTGAGGATATTCTACAGGGACTGGGTGTTTGTGCTGTCCTCATAATCATCGTCATCATCATTATTCGTGACAGTGGCTAGACTGGATTGTGAAAAAAATTGTACTGTGTAAAAATTGTGACTTGGTACAGGTGCTGATGACTTCGCAGTTGAGCGCCCCACAAACCAAACATCATCATCGTCATCACATAGAAGGATGTACTACAGTTCTTCCTGTATTGAAATTCTAAGAGCTGAACCAGTGCACTGAAGTAATAGCTATAAGTAATTTCCAGATAGTTTGTCAATAATAACTGTAAAAATGGAGCTACCTCATGGGCGTCTCTCTCAGTCGCTCGTTCTGACAAACTCATCGGCCACAGAAAACAGTCCCTCAGGGCGCAGGTATAACGAGTCACAAAACAACGGTAATGATGAAAGAACTCGGTCGGCCATCGGTACCCTAGCATCCACTAGGCAGTAGTGAAAGCAACTGCACGAAATTCAGAAAATAAGCAGAATATTTTTCTTATTCATATGTGTGCATTGTATCATATATTCTTTCATTTAATGAAGACACTCAGTAATGAAGGTGATGGGTTAACCTCATTCCAATCACAATTTGGGGGTAATGAGGCAGGAAATTGTGAGAAAAAGACTTTCACTCTAATGGTCATTACATTAATGAGATCGGTAACGAGAACTTTTAGAATTTTTAATGAATGGCTCTGCTTTGGTCATTATGGAAACTTTTTTTCTTTCAGGTGCCTTATGCGTATTCAGTGGATAAAAGGAGCAACTCAGTTTTGAAAGGATTATTTAAAATCTCTAATCAGAACTTCGGATTTCCATACAAATCAATAAGCTTTTAGTGTTTACTGCGACACAGTGGAATATGTATTTTGCAGCAAGATGCAGTATTACGTACATCATACTGCACGTCAGTGATTTGTTTCAAATTTAAATTAAGAGCTGTAGACATAAACTTCCACTAAATTAACGCGCTAATGATGACGACGACGTCTTTGCACTCCCGACTGAGAAAAACGGTGACTATTAGTGACTAGTGCTACGAACTCAAGGCATAGGTAAAGCAATATCTTCCCGTTGTTTCTTATAATTACTTACCTATGACTATAAAGGCAATGGTGTCGTTCATTCTGCGGTAACAGAGACAGTATCCTTGGACACGCAAGAAACTGTTTGGCGTAAGGTCTTTAGGAACCTTTAGGCTTTGGTGTGACAGTGCAGCAGGTCAGGAATTTTAAAATGATAGCCTATTTAATTTTCAATGACAGCTGAGTTTTACATAACGTGGAGAAAATTCTCTGGAGCTTGCAGCCAATTCAAGTGGTTTAAGACGCAAAATCTTTCGGCTGGGTATTCCTCCGTCATTGTCAAATGTCTTGTGGCTGTAGCTGACGTCCTTAGATAGGGTAAACATTAAGAAAACCGACAAACTGCAAGGACGGATTCCTGACTGGAAATTGAGGGGAAAAGGTCCTATGTATATGTGTCTGGAAATCCATCGATGGCGCTGCCGAATAAAAATTCCACGTGCGGTGTATTCCTTGTGAGTTGCAGGCTGTGTGACTAATGCAGCGTACTGTAAGCGGCAGAATGGTCCGGTATTCATGTCGGGAAAAAGTTGAGATGGTATTTGCGTACGGCCAAGCAGATGGAAACAATCGGGAGGGAGCACGAGTACATCAAAGCAAGTACTCTCATAGACACCAGCCACATGAGACAACATTTGACTCCCGTTGTGGGCGTTTATTTGATGATGAGGCCTTTCAGGCAGATGAACGTGCAGGGAGGCGGCGGACTGTGCGTATACCACAGGTTCAAAATGGTTCAAATGGCTCTGAGGACTATGGGACTTAACATCTATGGTCATCAGTCCCCTAGAACTTAGAACTACTTAAACCTAACTAACCTAAAGACATCACACACATCCATGCCCGAGGCAGGATTCAAACCTGCGACCGTAGCGGTCGCGCGGTTCCAGACTGTAGCGCCTAGAACCTCTCGGCCACCATGGCCGGCGGGCAGGGATTCTTGGCGATTACATACCTGCACCGGTCATTATTCCACAACGCCTCGACGGAGGGTCCTGGACTTCCTGTGGAATGCACTGCCTGGGCTGCTTGAGAATGTGCCTTTGGCAACACGACAGGTTACGTTGTTTCTGCATGATAGAGGACCAGCCCACTTCCGCATTACAGTGCGCCGACAACTTGACATCATCTTCCCCAGACATTTGATAGACGCTGTAGCATGGCTTGCTACATCACCGGACTCAAGCTCTTTGGATTTTTACCTCTGTGGCACATGGAAAACGTTGTGTATGTTGAATCATTTCCTGATGTGCAGGCCCTTCAGCAACGTGTTCACCATACCTGTGACGCCATTCAGAGAGGCGCCGAAATGTGTGAAAGTGCGGCAATCCATGATGCGAGGTGTGAACGCGTACATTGCATCCTATCGAGGTCACTTCGATCGCCTGTTGTGAAGTGGACGAGGTGCAGCTCTGGACTGTGTTCCGGGACGATTTGTTGTCATTGCACGCATACCGTGCATTTCCAGACCCATGTACATAGGACATTTGTTTTCGTCATTAGTGAGGAATCGGTCTCTGCAGGTTGTCGGTTTTATTAATGATTCCTCAAGACACCTCTCTTGATCCATACGGCACTGTTCAATAGTGCGCACAATGTGTCCATCATAAAACTGTCCACAGCCATACCATAATTCGTATATTCTTGTCGTCTGTGGTCTACGTCATCTTTCATCGACATCATGAGCTGTGAACCTTTTGCTGGAAGCCTGAATCGCTTTTATGCCCCTTTAGGAGCTGGCTAATCTTTCCGATTGGATATGAAAACGATTATCATTTCAGCGCAACCCACTTACGAGTAATTCCACCTACATTCTGAAAATACGGCAAGATTATTGTGTGGGTCTCTCATTCAGAAATCGTGTTTTAATCTTGTTTGTGAGAAAACCTCGTGTGAGATGGAGAAACGTCTACCAGCAGTTGTTGGCATTCGACGACGGTGGGATTGTGGCCTGTCTAGAACGCAGTTAATCGCTCCGCGGTATTGCTACTCCATTGGTTTCAGATGTGTAACAGATGGGTTCAGGAGTGCTGTACTCAATGCGATGCAGGATTTTAACTCCCCCATGCGACTACCGCCCGCGATGACAGACATGTGAGGACTATTCGCAAAGTAAGGTACGATCAGCCGCCAAGTGGAAACCACTGTGAAAATCAAGAATGTTTTATTTGCAACAGACAGTTACACCTTCCAGCTATGTCGCCGCTCCGACTTAGACATTTGTCATAGCGCTCTACCAGCTTTCCAGTACCCTCGTCAGAGAAGGCAGCCAACTGTGCTTCCCGCCAGTTCTCTATACTGGTCTGCAACTCGTTGTCTGTGCCAAAATGTTGTCTTCCTAGTCATCGGTTCACGTAGGCAAAGATGAAACTCAGGTGAAGCCAATTACGGGGAGTGTTGTAGGTGATCAAACACTTGCCATCGAAAACGCTGCAGAAGCATCTTCACTGGCCTTGTAGAGTGCGTCTGAGAATTGCCATGAAGAAGGAAACGCACAACAGTTATTTTAAGTGGGCTGCATGACATCAGGCAAAATCTCTCACAACGCCCACCTACTTGGTGGGAAATATCATTTTCTAGGCATCTTCAAGTGTTCATTGTGCACTTAAAATTGAAATTAGCAACTTAACGTTAACAAAGGGCGCACCACCCAAAGAATCTGTGCGAAGTTTCATTGGATTTTCAGTGTGGTTTCCATTTCGCGCCCGATTGGACCTTGATTGAAATGGCTCTGAGCAATACGGGACTTAACATCTAAGGTCATCAGTCCCCTAGAACTTAGAACTACTTAAACCTAACCTAAGGACAACACACACATCCATGCCCGAGGCAGGATTCGAATCTGAGACCTTAGCGGTCGCGTGGTTCCAGACTGAAGCGCCTAGAACCGCTCGGCCACAAGGGCCGGCGATCGGATCTTACTTTCCGTATAATATTCGTACGTTCGCTGGATCATGGAGGATCGTAGCTTGAATTGAGAAAATGGGTTTGTATGCAGCAAAACAAATATGCACATAAGAGGTGCAACAACGTCCAGAGTATCATGAACTGTCAGGATGGGGACCATTGTTGAGAAGTAGCACATCGACATTTCACATAAGTCCTGTTTCGGCGAGAAGCATCACGATGGAGGAACCCATCTGTGGACGCTCCAGTGACAAGGAATGTTTCTGGATTGTATTCGCCATCGTCATATTCGACCGTCAACTGGAATGATGGTATGCGGTGCCGTTGGGTACACAACACGATCGACTTCGGTTCATGTAGCTAGTAATTAGGGCAACAGTCATTGTATTTCTGGCGTATTAGAGCTGGCTACTGTGCTCTTCGAGGTGTCCTCGAAGTTATCTTGCAAGAATATTACGCAAGATTTCAAATTACCTGTGTTGTCCTGATCTATCTAGATACAGAGGGTGTTGGAGACATTTTCGACCTCTCTCATCCATTGAAAGCACATGACCATTGGTTACCGAGAGGCTGGCACACCATCACTCAGCAGCCACTATGGTTGGTAAACTCTGTTATAAAGTTCAAGCAGCATGGAATGATGCACCTGCATCTGTCATCCAAGCTCAGTTCGATTCGATGCCCAACCGGCGCAGAACTATGGTTGCTGGCAGAGTCTGCGTACCAAATTTCGCACCCTGTGTACCTCCAAAACAACTGCAAATTTAACCACGTACTCTTGCTACTATACTGTTTATTCACAATAGGTGATATTTCGCAATCTGCAATACTTCCTGGCGTCGCAATTTTAATGGCCAGTAGTGTCTCGTGAGCAAAGTGATGACGCGACAACGTAGTGAGTGTCCCGCAGCATGCGTTAGAAGAGCAGCGTCGCCGCATGTGGCGCAGCAACAAGTGGAGCCCCCAGGGCCCTTCTCGGTCTGGATCAGCGCACCCTGCCGCCACACCGCATACCAATGCCGGTTGCTCTTCGCTGCGTCCTCCGCTTCTCTGCAGAGAGCTGCAAATTCACGTTCCTGTTCTACACACCCTCATACTAGATGGTAACCATAAGGGCTTCATTGTGCACATGTGGTGGTCCATAGGCATTTCGGTGTACACTCCCTTACACACAAGACGAAAATATGAAACTCTAATAAGAAAGTAAATAGCTTATAAACGTATGACGCCGTGCGTTTGTTTTCACCCCTCAGCAGAGTATGCGCTCATTTGAAACTGCTTGTCAGATTAAAACTGGGACTAAAACCTGGGACCTCTGCCTGCAGCGGGAAAGTTCTCTACCGACTAAAATATCCAAACACGACTAGCGACCGGTCCTCACAGCAATACTTCCGGTAGTGCCTATAATCAGTAAACACTCCACTGCAGGGTGGAAACTCATACTGGAAACGACATAAATGACAGTTTTGTTCAAAGACATTAATTACAGTGCAGTCACCGCATTTATAAAGGTCCCCTGGACATGAAAAAAGACAGGACATACTTCTTAATAGAGTAGCCACGGACAGCAACGATGCTCTGCAAGTGTTCTCTTGCTGGCCACATGGTAAGGAGTTCTTGTGGTTGGGCGTTCCATTCCTCCACCAGAGCGGTTGACAACTGCTGTACCGCTCTTGGTGTATTTGGATGTGCTGTAATATGTCTCTTCACCACATTCCACACGTGCGCGGTGGGATTTAAGTTGGGGGAACGGGCAGATCAGTCCACTCGCCTAACATCTGGTTCCTAGAGCTCCTACAACTGCGCTGTCCGATGTGGTACTCATTGACATCCATAAAAATGAAACTGCCGAATGGAAATCTGGAAAGACGCCCCTGTGGAAGGAGTACAGTGTCATAATAACGTTGACCGGTTCGTGTGCCGTGTTCAAAGTTTTGCAGATCAGTGCTTCCATATAACATTATGCATCCACACACCATAACACCAGACCAGTAAAACAATCATGTTCTACAGTGCCTGTGGCTGCATTTCGTGTTCCCACGTTTCACCATATGAGGATACATCAGAATGACTAGTCAGACTGAATCTGTTCTCATCCGAGAAGAGTACACAACGCCACTTCTCGTTAGTCCAGTCGCTACGCTCTTGGCAACACCACAGACGCTACCGCTAATGTGCTGGTGTCAACGGAACACAACGCGCTGATCGTCAGGCGAAGAGACCACCCCCATGCAGTCGTCGTGCCACTTTGGCGAGCGAGATTGCGTGCTTTGCAGCCCTGTAAAATGTGGTTGCAATTGCACCTGTTGTTTAATGTGGATCTCTTCTTATCCGTTGCGCCGTGTAGTGGTCATCTGTGGTCCACAATATCTTCTCCTTCAGGCATCAGTGACCGCTGTCCTCAGTGCTTCCCACGCAAGTGAAACAGTGCTGCGAGCAACACCAAACTCTTCGTCATACTATGTTCTTCGTCTGTTTTCCCGATGTCTCTTTCCATGGTAAGGCATCCAAATGTTGCCTCCGGGCCAATTTGGAATGACGTACACCACCATAGTGCATCGTAACTCCTCGCTGACTGATACATACTATCTTTTCCCGTTTCCTCAGCTGCCTCATATTGCGAGGCCAATCCCATTTGGCTATGCGATGTCCAACTATCTTTGCACGACTGGAGACCTCTAGCAACAAGCTCCAGCACTTTCATTCATTTCGACTAAGTGGTTGGTATTTTAGGTTACATTATCTATCCATACCTTAATTTTTGCATAACAGAGTATTAATGTGTCACTGAGAACAGTAAGACACGTTGCTCTAAGCCGCAGAGCTGAAGATTTAAGGGTATTGTACTGTAGGAAGAAATTAAATCTGTAATGTTTGGTGATGGCTCGGTATTTCTGTTAAAGACGATAAAGGATTTGGAAGATAATGTGAATCGAATGGATCGTGTCTCAAAGAAAGGTTAAAAGATAAATATAAATAAAAGTAAAACGAACGTAACATGGAATGTATACGGCTTAAGACAGGCACTGATGACGGAATTGGTTTAGAAAATGAGACGCTGAAATTAAAGAATTTTGTTAACAGAACAGTAAAATGATGGCGGTAGAAGTAAAGGAGATATAAAATGGAAATCGGGAAACACAATAAAATCAGAAAGAGAAATTTGTTAAATTCTAATGTATATTTAAAGGTTATGGAGTCTTCTGAAAGTTTTGTGCAGAAGTGAAAAGTGTGTGATAAGTACCAGAGACAGAAGGAGTGTGGAAGTTATTGTAATGTGGCGAAAAAGAAGAATAGTGATTATATGGATAGACTCAGTAAGTGATAAAGTGGTACGACATCGAACTGGGGAGAAAATGCCTTTATGGCTCAATTTGCCTGTAAGGAAGGATACTTTGATAGGAGGCATTCTGTGGCATCAGCCTGTTGTTGATTTGGTAATGGATGGAAGCCGCGCGGGATTAGCCGAGCGGTTATGGACAGTGCGGCTGGTCCCGGCGGAGGTTCAAGTCCTCCCTCGGGCATGGGTGTTTAGGTTAAGTAGTGTGTAAGCTTAGGGACTGATGACCTTAGCAGTTAAGTCCCATAAGATTTCACACACATTTGAACATTTGAATGGATGGAAGGATGGAGAGTAAATATTATAGAGAGAGTCTAAGGCTTGAATATACTTGGCAGGTCGAAATGGAAAGTATGTGAACACGTAAGACTTATACAAGGTAGAGTTGCGACGAGAGCTGGGTCAAACCAATCTTTGGATGGAAATCGTAACAAAAACAAGAAAAACAACAGCAACAATGACAATAAACAAGCAGAAGAAGAAAGGCTGGGTGCGGGTGCTGACCTGAGCGCGCGGCTCAGCTTGTCGTAGTTCATGTTGGGCTTGCTCTTGCGCTCGCCCCAGCGGCGCGCCACCTCGTCCGGGTCGGTGAGCTTGAACTCGCCGTTGGTGCCCTCCCACGTGATGCAGTTGGCGTTGCTCGAGTCGGACAGCAGCTCCAGCAGGAATTGCCACAGCTGGATCTGCCCGGAGCCTGCAACAGCGGCGAGCGCTCAAAGCTGCCGTCCACTGCCGCCACCTACTCGACTGTAAATTTATGGACAAACTGATACGCAAGTAAAAGAAAAGCTCAAGTCGAGGACTTCTGATTTCGCATAACCTAAGCCTCTGTAATTTTTTTCCATTCATTCCTACTTTTTCGCCATTTCCTAATTTCTTAATTTATTGCTATTTCAAGCAGATCTACACTGTTGAATCCTAAGTGCAGGTACTTAAAAATTAAGGTGCGCTGTATTCTAATGCAGGATTGTTCAAATTAAAATAACGAACTTATTTTGAGAAAGGAAAATGCCAATACAACATAATGAGTACAATAAAACTATATGAAATGAAATTAGTATTAAACCACCGCAAACTACAATACAGAGAGTGAACCTCTTCTATATACTACTATTTTATTTCTATGCTTTTATCGTTTCGGGACTGTTTCGCAAAGACTTCGAGTTTCTTGTCGCTCATTGTAACTTAAATAACTCCTGCTATATCTTGTCCACATTGTCTCCGGTACTACAACCGTCTTCATAAGTATGGGTTGGCGCAATTCTGATGCTGAATGCTACATATTATTTATAAAGCACTAAACAAATAAATACGTATTGTTGACATTTAAATACAAGTTGACAAGTGTCTATGGCAGCACATTGGCAAAGGAAGTTCCAGAGTTATGTTTTCGTGTAGTTGTGCCGTAGCTCTGGTCCTATAACAAAATTATATCATATTCGCTTTCAACCAGGCGCTATGTTAACAGAAAATATTAAAGAATTATTTGTCGTGAAAGAAGCAGACTGTTTTTCTCATATTTTCTGCCTTGAATTTAGTTTATTTGTGCTGTATATATGCAGACTGAAGCGATGAATGAAAATTTATACCAAGACCGGGATTTAACCCGGCTCCCTCGCACAGTATAGAGATGCACCAACCTCTACGCCTCCCTGACACAGAGGCTTTGTTACCCTTGCGTGCCTATCTCCTCAAACTGAATTCCCATTCATTCCTCAGCCCACTTGGCATTCCTCCTAAACTCGGACAGCACTACAGAGGCTCTCCAAGTATATTGGAATAGTACCTCAGTATCGAACGAAACGGGAAACCCTGCCTGAAACCCACGCATAGGTGCTACAATCAAATGAAACTATATGGTCCCAGATACCCTTCCAAGTCTCAAACATCTATGACTGATATATGCAGACTGAAGTCATGAACAAGGAATTGTATCAAGGCCAGGATTCGAACCAAAGTCTCCTGCTCACTAAGCAGATGTGCTAACCACTACGCCAGCCTGACACAGATGCTTCGCACAAGTGTACGGACTACCCTAACACACCTTCCTCCTGAATCCAAACATCCATTCACGCCTCAGCCCATTTGGTCTCAGAATCTGGAATGTGGAGTGAGCCAGAGGGACAAAGCGGATTACGACCATTGTCAGCAGGCGTGTGGATGACAATACACATACGAAATGATTACACTTTCATCTCTGACAGACCAATATTTATTGTGCTGTATGGCCATAAAACGTACGTGTTAGTGCAGCGTCGTTCCCATGGTTCTGAAAACAAGCACCCAGACATCGCGCCATGGAATTGTCTCGGATGTAGTCCCGAAAACATGCTGCTTGCATCTGAGCCCGCAGTTTCCACAGATTGTTGGGTACAGGTGGAGTCCTGATGGAATCATCCGTGGCACTCTACACATTCTTTATCAGGGAGAGATCGGGCGATGTTAACCATGAGAGAGTATCCGCAGCTGCAAAGCGCGCTCCAGTGGTGACAGTGGTATGTGGTCGAGAACTGTCCTGCTGAAATAGCGGATAAGTGTGGACATTCACGAACATTCAGAGTCAGTGGTTTCAGGACATCCTCAGCGTACCGTGTAGCTGTCGCGGAGCGTGTTAGAAACACTAATGGTGCATGGACACCACAGCATATCGCCCCCTACACTATAACACTAGGATAACGGGACGTGTGATGGAAATCCACAAACCGCTCCTCGTGTCGCCATCCATTGCGCCCCCAGACAGGGACCTGCCTCCAAGGCAAAAGCGGGACTCGTCACCAAAGGTGGCCCGTTGCCGGTCTACTGAGTACCATGTCCGCCGTTGCGAGTCAGGCTCTACCCAGCATGTCTGTGAGTGAGGCGTCGTAACGGTGTGCCCTGCGATATCCAACAGCTCGCCAATGGTACTAGCACTTACGAGATGTTGCACTGAAGGTGCGACATCCCATTGAGTAGCCCCTGCCATTACCGTTGGATATGTTTGCACGTGGCAGGCAGTCCGTCAATTCTCTCTCCTTGTGGTGTGTGTGTGTGTGTGTGTGTGTGTGTGTGTCAGACGTCCAGCTCCTTCATGTCATGCACGCACGTCTTCCTTGTGTCTATTTACACCAACAACAGACGTTGGTGGTGTCTGTGCGACCAGCGTAGTGCGCGATACGACAATAGGTCCACCCAGCCTCCCACAACCCCACGATGCGGCCCTCCCGGGCGTCATCTACACTCCTGGAAATGGAAAAAAGAACACATTGACACCGGTGTGTCAGACCCACCATACTTGCTCCGGACACTGCGAGAGGGCTGTACAAGCAATGATCACACGCACGGCACAGCGGACTCACCAGGAACCGCGGTGTTGGCCGTCGAATGGCGCTAGCTGCGCAGCATTTGTGCACCGCCGCCGTCAGTGTCAGCCAGTTTGCCGTGACATACGGAGCTCCATCGCAGTCTTTAACACTGGTAGCATGCCGCGACAGCGTGGACGTGAACCGTATGTGCAGTTGACGGACTTTGAGCGAGGGCGTATAGTGGGCATGCGGGAGGCCGGGTGGACGTACCGCCGAATTGCTCAACACGTGGGGCGTGAGGTCTCCACAGTACATCGATGTTGTCGCCAGTGGCCGGCGGAAGGTGCACGTGCCCGTCGACCTGGGACCGGACCGCAGCGACGCACGGATGCACGCCAAGACCGTAGGATCCTACGCAGTGCCGTAGGGGACCGCACCGCCACTTCCCAGCAAATTAGGGACACTGTTGCTCCTGGGGTATCGGCGAGGACCATTCGCAACCGTCTCCATGAAGCTGGGCTACGGTCCCGCACACCGTTAGGCCGTCTTCCGCTCACGCCCCAACATCGTGCAGCCCGCCTCCAGTGGTGTCGCGACAGGCGTGAATGGAGGGACGAATGGAGACGTGTCGTCTTCAGCGATGAGAGTCGCTTCTGCCTTGGTGCCAATGATGGTCGTATGCGTGTTTGGCGCCGTCCAGGAGAGCGCCACAATCAGGACTGCATACGACCGAGGCACACAGGGCCAACACCCGGCATCATGGTGTGGGGAGCGATCTCCTACACTGGCCGTACACCACTGGTGATCGTCGAGGGGACACTGAATAGTGCACGGTACATCCAAACCGTCATCGAACCCATCGTTCTACCATTCCTAGACCGGCAAGGGAACTTGCTGTTCCAACAGGACAATGCACGTCCGCATGTATCCCGTGCCACCCAACGTGCTCTAGAAGGTGTAAGTCAACTACCCTGGCCAGCAAGATCTCCGGATCTGTCCCCCATTGAGCGTCCAGCACGAACGCTGGTCCAACTGAGGCGCCAGGTGGAAATGGCATGGCAAGCCGTTCCACAGGACTACATCCAGCATCTCTACGATCGTCTCCATGGGAGAATAGCAGCCTGCATTGCTGCGAAAGGTGGATATACACTGTACTAGTGCCGACATTGTGCATGCTCTATTGCCTGTGTCTATGTGCCTGTGGTTCTGTCAGTGTGATCATGTGATGTATCTGACCCCAGGAATGTGTCAATAAAGTTTCCCCTTCCTGGGACAATGAATTCACGGTGTTCTTATTTCAATTTCCATGAGTGTAGCTGGACAACCTATTGTTAAAGATGTCGCCTGGTTATGAAGCACATTCAGGTGTGGCTATTATTGATATCCACTGCCGTACTGGCTGACCTGCCGTTTGAGGCCGTGTTACAAAAACTGATGGGCACATCACGGCCCCACTCCATGAGTACACAACCGTCCGTGCGAAAGTAATCATTGTCATAGTTGATGGTGTGTAAAATACGCACCCAGTTTCTACTGGATCAGTTTGGTGCTTCTGGGTTGAGCTTTTTCTCATGAATACCAGTGTAATTTTGACATTCTGTTGTAGGACGTAACATAATATTTTGTTGTCTCTTTTAGCTTACGTTAAAGATTTTAGAGCACCTTTGTTTTGGCAACTTCTTGTCAGTTATAACGTGCTGCATTCAACCTGTGGAGTCTGTCCTCATTTCTTTGTGACTAATGATACATAAATAAATTGCCATTTAAAAATCACCCGAACATTTGCAAAATATTTTTTTTTTAATCTTTGAAGCCTGGCCAACCGCACTGACAAATAGGTAATACAGAAGTTAGCGGTACACGTTAACAAACGACGGTCTTAGCGCAAGAGCGATCGGCGTTCTCATCGTACGACGAGAGTGTTTCACAGTACCTGCGCTTCCACTGTTCCGTTAACTCCTTAGGTGAGGCACGCTATGGGTCACCTTAGGCCAAAACAGAAGAAGATAAAACTCGCGATGAATCGGGAAGGGAAGCAGTTAACAACTTCTATTGCATGCTCCTTATATCATAAACCTGCTATGGAATCTCTTGTGGGCAACGAAAGGGCTTGAGAACAGATGTGGTGCAGCGCCTTTCCGAATCTCTGCGAGATTCATGGCAGATATGTGAGCTGCCGTCGATTCCTCCCCACGCGACATCAGCGCGGGCGGGCACACTCATCGATGTCTCCACAGTCAGACGCCCCCGCAGTAAGGGGACGGTCGGTCAGGCTTCGGCGAGGACAATGGCTTCACGGGACCGGCAAAGAGGCTGTTGCTAAGCTAATGGACGGCGCGCCGGGGGCCGACAAAGCGACGCCCAGGCCAATGACTTTTTTCCCAACTTTTCCCTCCGCAACCCTCGCTTTCCGGCGACCCCTCGGGGCGGGCCCGGCGCCCTCCCCTCCTGTCACGTTACTGTTTGACGCTATGATGGAGTGTAAAATAGCAGAAATGATTGATCTTTTACGTGGGCACAAATTCTTACTAGTCCCATCTACTCGCTACCCAAAAGGCGTGCCTGGAATACGTTCGCCACTGTTTGCTGGTATTTCTGTCCCTCAGTTTCTTCAGAGCCCCTCAAAAAATCGACATTTCCTAAACACCCTACAAAAGTTTTGCCTTTTATGGTGCTAATTATTTCGACGTAGAGTGCTACAAACGGAAAACTTTTGTCGGAACACGAAAGGAAAATTCGCTATGCATCCGTAAGGATAATTGTGTTTGAAGATTATGCCTTACATATAGCTCCTTCTTCGCATACGCTTGCCCGTTGGTTCCAATTTTCTCGCTTTCACCTTTTGAGCTGTGGCAGCGGCCGACGTTTTCAGTCTTGTTCCCTTCGCCGACACGGGTATATCTGACTTTCATCTTCACAAGGAAAAGTCACAAACTGACAGATTCAATTACGTCGTTGGTCATGAAAATATCACAGAATTCTGAGACAGGAAGGTTACCAGACGTGTTTTGCACAGCTACCAGTAAGTGATTTTTCGGTCTGTACTTGTAGCATTGCACCATTTTGTTGAATCACTCTTTGTAAAGTTTAGAAACTTGTGCAGCATACATGCAGAAAACGAATACATCATTGAATCGTAATGATTCAAAATCATTCTCATTGTGATGTCTTCGTGCCTGAAAAAGTGGAACCCAGGTACCGCGTGAGACGAAACTACACAGTAATGTGTCACCTTGCAGCTCTGTAGAGGGCGTTAATAAACTCCATTGCGGTTGCTCATTATCGTAACGAAAATTTTGCCCGTTCTCCTAACATGAAAATGAGTTCCTTAACGCCCACGACTATTCCAGAAATCATTCCCTGCGTTTGTAATAATAATTATCTGTTGACAGAATGCTCAGTATTACCGGTGAACGTTGGTTGTCAGTTCTTGTACGACCTTCGGCTTCTACTGATAGAAGTTCATTCTAATACCCAAAACGTGGAAGAGGTGGGTGTGTCTCATGGCAGATGCTTGCTTAAAAATTTGACACTGTGCCTTGGGCACAATATTTTGCTGATTACATGCACTTATGGGTCGTAGAACCTAACTCACGCACCTTGTACGCTTCGCAAAATTTTCATTCCTTACATCTGCATGAAGAGATAGGACTGATAGTTGTGTTAACATTAGATTGGCTTACCTGAACTGGCGAGGCGGCTGCTTGTAGGCCCGAACATCTGATACGGGTCTGCAAAAGAAGGAGACAGTAGCTATTAGTGCCTCATTAGAGTTAAATATGATACGTGATAAAGTTCAGGGAATTTGAGAAAATTTTTACCTTGATAAGTTAAATTTTCCTCATTAAGTTGTTCATAGCGAAAATTTAAAATTGTGTACCACCACTGAGACTCGAACTCTGACCTCTGCCTTTAACAGGCAGTGATGTTCTCTCTTTGAATGGCAGCACATGTAAGCCCCTCACAGACCTGCCTCCACAAAGCTCTGTTTCGGGCAGGGTAACTTGCTCGCTCCAAGCTCATTCTGGTCAGGCTCTTAATTTAGTCTATCCACCGCAGTGGTGAGCATGCGTCATTTAGGTCTTCAGTCGCCGACTTTTCCTCTATGATTGTTCTTTCCATTGCCTCTTGCCTTCTGACAATGTGACCACAATATTTTAACTGATTTTGGTAGACAAGAGTCGCTGTCTTGTTCTGACCTCGGGGCCGACTCATTGGTTCGACTTGCTGTCGATGGTGTTCGAAGTAATCTTCTACAGGACGAAATTTCCAGAGCATCAGTCCTGCAACTATCCGCTTTCTTCATCGTCCAAGTTTCTGCTGCATAGGTCACGTACAGAAGATTAGAGTTCGGACGAGGGTGAACTTTGTTTTGGCAGGGATTGGTGAGTCCTTCCAGATGCGAGGAAGTTTTTCTGTAGAATTTGTCGCAATCGAAATTCGCCTATGTATCTCAAGCTTGCAATCTCCAGCATCAGAAAATCTTGTGATGTAAGGTCTGTTGTCATTATGGCGATCTGCAATTATCACTTTGGTCTTTGTGTAGTTGATTTCAAGACCGTATTCTCTGTTTTGTTCGGTAAACTTTCGCATGATGGTTTCCAGTTGAAGCTAGTCTGTTGCAATTTTAGAGTCATCTGCATACCTAAGATGTTAATTTTTTTGCCAACTACAACGATGCTGTCATACCAGTCCTCGAGATCCACCCCGACGACGTTTTCATTAAATGCACTGAACAATACTGGAGACGAATGCAACCTTGTCTCACGCTAGCATTGGTAGAAAAGATGTCTCTTCAGAATGAGATATTCACTCTGCAGCGGAGTGTGCGATGATATGAAACTTCCTAGCAGATTAAAACTGTGTGCCAGACCGAGGCTCGAACTCGAGACCTTTGCCTTTCGCGGGCAAGTGCTCTATCAGCTGAGCTACCCAAGCACGACTCACTCCCCGTCCTCACAGCTTTACTTCCGCCGACGAAGTGACGAAGCGACGAAGCGTCATTAACCAACAGTGGTAACGTAAACCGGCGTAATATGCTATATTGGGCAACGGAAAATCCACGATGGCTGCGACAAGTGGAACATCAGCGACCTTGACGGGTTAATGTATGGTGCGGCATTACGGGAGGAAGGATAATTGGCCACCATTTTATCGATGGCAATCTAAATGGTGCAATGTATTCTGATTTCCTGCGTAATGGTCTACCGATGTTACTACAAGATGTTTCACTGCATGACAGAATGGCGATGTACTTCCTACGTGATGGATGTCCGGCACATAGCTCACATGCGGTTGAAGCGGTATTGAGTAGCATATTTCATGACAGATGGATTGGTCGTCGAAGCACCATACCATGGCCCGCACATTCACCGGATCTGACGTCCCCGGATTTCTTTCTGTGGGGAAAGTTGAAGGATATTTGCTATCGTGATCCACCGACAACGCCTGACAACCTGCGTTAGCGCATTGTCAGTGCATGTGCGAACATTACCGGAAGGCGAACTACTTGCTGTTGAGAGGAATGCCGTTACACGTATTGCCAAATGCATTGAGGTTGACGGACACCATTTTGAGCATTTATTGCATTAATGTGGTATTTAAGATAATCACGCTGTAACAGCATGCGTTCTCAGAAATTATAAGTTCACATTGGAAAAACCGAAATAAAATGTTCAAACGTACCTAATTTCTGTATTTTAATTTAAAAAGCCTACCTGTTACCAACTGTTTGTCTAAAATTGTGAGCCATATACACTCCTGGAAATTGAAATAAGAACACCGTGAATTCATTGTCCCAGGAAGGGGAAACTTTATTGACACATTCCTGGGGTCAGATACGTCACATGATCACACTGACAGAACCACAGGCACATAAACACAGGCAACAGAGCATGCACAATGTCGGCACTAGTACAGTGTATATCCACCTTTCGCAGCAATGCAGGCTGCTATTCTCCCATGGAGACGATCGTAGAGATGCTGGATGTAGTCCTGTGGAACGGCTTGCCATGCCATTTCCACCTGGCGCCTCAGTTGGACCAGCGTTCGTGCTGGACGTGCAGACCGCGTGAGACGACGCTTCATCCAGTCCCAAACATGCTCAATGGGGGACAGATCCGGAGATCTTGCTGGCCAGGGTAGTTGACTTACACCTTCTAGAGCACGTTGGGTGGCACGGGATACATGCGGACGTGCATTGTCCTGTTGGAACAGCAAGTTCCCTTGCCGGTCTAGGAATGGTAGAACGATGGGTTCGATGACGGTTTGGATGTACCGTGCACTATTCAGTGTCCCCTCGACGATCACCAGTGGTGTACGGCCAGTGTAGGAGATCGCTCCCCACACCATGATGCCGGGTGTTGGCCCTGTGTGCCTCGGTCGTATGCAGTCCTGATTGTGGCGCTCACCTGCACGGCGCCAAACACGCATACGACCATCATTGGCACCAAGGCAGAAGCGACTCTCATCGCTGAAGACGACACGTCTCCATTCGTCCCTCCATTCACGCCTGTCGCGACACCACTGGAGGCGGGCTGCACGATGTTGGGGCGTGAGCGGAAGACGGCCTAATGGTGTGCGGGACCGTAGCCCAGCTTCATGGAGACGGTTGCGAATGGTCCTCGCCGATACCCCAGGAGCATCAGTGTCCCTAATTTGCTGGGTAGTGGCGGTGCGGTCCCCTACGGCACTGCGTAGGATCCTACGGTCTTGGCGTGCATCCGTGCGTCGCTGCGGTCCGGTCCCAGGTCGACGGGCACGTGCACCTTCCGCCGACCACTGGCGACAACATCGATGTACTGTGGAGACCTCACGCCCCACGTGTTGAGCAATTCGGCGGTACGTCCACCCGGCCTCCCGCATGCCCACTATACGTCCGTCAACTGCACATACGATTCACGTCCACGCAGTCGCGGCATGCTACCAGTGTTAAAGACTGCGATGGAGCTCCGTATGCCACGGCAAACTGGCTGACACTGACGGCGGCGGTGCACAAATGCTGCGCAGCTAGCGCCATTGGACGGCCAACACCGTGGTTCCTGGTGTGTCCGCTGTGCCGTGCGTGTGATCATTGCTTGTACAGCCCTCACGCAGTGTCCGGAGCAAGTATGGTGGGTCTGACACACCGGTGTCAATGTGTTCTTTTTTCCATTTCCAGGAGTGTATTTGTGACTATTACAGCTTCATCTATCACAAAGCGATAAAAGTGGTCCAACTAAAACATTCATATTTCTTTACGTACTACACGAATATGTAATAAAAAAATGGGGGTTCCTATTTTCTAAAAAAACGCAGTTGATATCCGTTTGACCTATGGCAGTGCGATCTAGCGGGCCAACCATAGCGCCATCTGGTTTCTCCCTTCAAGCCAGACATGTTTCGTTCCTTGTAGTTTTTTCGTTTGACGCTTATTTCGTGAGATATTTGGCCCGGTCACGATCAATGGACCACTCTGTATACGAAGCAGTTATTGTGGTTTTGACGGCTGAATAAACATTTCTAACTCAGTGATTACGTGTGTGTGTGTGAAAGTGTAAGTGGGTGTCCGGCGGCTGGCGGCCCACGTGCGTGGAGCTCACATGTGGTTGCGGCGAGCGGGCGGGCGGAAGGCGGGCGACAGCCAGTGTCTCCCCACGTCAGACGCACGCGTCGTCGGCAAACACGCAGAGTGCCGCCTCCGTATGCTAAGCGAGCCAACAGCGGCAGGGCTGCGAGCGTCACGTCCCGTCACTCGACACGCGGAGACGCGGCCTCCGAAAAATACTCCAGCCTTCTGCTTTCCAGCTTTCCAGACAAGTGAACTGGAGCTTCGTTGAAGTTCTTTATTTTGTAACGTCTTTCAGTTATCACGGCAGGACACAAACTTTCTCTGAACCGACCTTTCCACACAAAGATGGTCCTGTGCTAGTGTTCGTCGCTCTAACAATGGATAAACACTATGTGTACATACGCTGGTCTTACGGCAGAGAAACGTTTAGCGTAACTGTGAGAGTGATCCAGCGGGGTACCGACAAAAAAGTAATCTGCGATGAGACAAAAAATAAATAATCAGGAATGCTGTTAGCGCTGCATTGGAAAAAACGTTAATCAGTTACAATTTTGCACTTTAAAAATGTATCACCGAGTGTTTAAATTCACACAAGTGCGTCACATTTCCAAAATTATATAAGTTTGTCTTTGTGGTGTCACCGCCAGACACCACACTTGCTAGGTGGTAGCCTTTAAATCGGCCGCGGTCCGTTAGTATACGTAGGACCCGCGTGTCGCCACTATCAGTGATTGCAGACCGAGCGGTGCCACACGGCAGATCTAGTCTAGAGAGACTCCCTAGCACTCGCCCAAGTTGTACAGCCGACTTTGCTAGCGATGGTTCACTGACTACATACGCTCTCATTTGCAGAGACGACAGTTTAGCATAGCCTTCTGCTACGTCACTTGCTACGACCTAGCAAGCAGCCATATTCTTCAAGAATGTATTCTGAACTGATAATATTGTGAATCATGTACCGTCAAGAGCGACGTTCATCATTAATGGATTAAAGTTAAGCATAAAACTAATTACGTCCGCTTTCTGAATTCTAATTCCTTGTCATGTCAGTACAGTTCTTCCTTCCTCATGCCAGCCTGCGTGAGCTAAAACGCGTGCATTTCGGTCTCCTCTAGTAACACGGTGTTGGCTCTTCTGCCAACACAACAGTCTTCATAAACATTTAGACACTGATCAGCCAAAACATTACGACAATCTCATTAATGGCTTGTTGGTCCACCTCTGGAGCGCAGCACAGTAGCGATTGTGCTTGGCATGGATTCCAGAAGTACTTGGTACATGACCGGAAGTAACTGACATATGTCTATACACGTATCACGCGATTTCTCGGAAATACGCCCGGTCGTTTCTTGGCACCTAGCTGGCGTCTGATTGCGCCAGATAAGTATCCTCGGGTTCAAATTAGGAGAATTTTATGGTCAATATGTCAACATCAGTTCACTATCATGCAACTCAAAGTACTGTAGTACGATTCTGGCATTGTGGCAAGCACAGTTATTCTGCTGGAAGATGTAATGCCTCCCGGGGAAGACAGCAAGCATGAAGACCAGCGTGGTCCGCAACAGTCTTCACGTTATCTACCTCAGCTCTCATGGAAGCCCATGAGAACGTCTCGTGGAGCGGTACGTGTTTGGAGCATTGGTTCGTCTGGATGACGGAGTAACAGGACTCGATCATCGACGTGGTGTAACAAGAAAGGTGTATAAGTGTAACGTAAGTGAAAGAAAGCATAATCAGTTTTGTGACCGTAGAGTTCTAAAATAATATAATAGAGCATAATAGCCACAATCTTTTTGATATCTACGTTTATTTGCATGGCAATCTTCCACAGCACCTATTAAAATCAGTTTATTATTGGTTTCTCGTCTTGAGCTTATTGCAATTTAATTAATTCTCTTTAATTAAATTGCAGTAAGCTCAAAACGGAAAACCAATAATAACTGATTTTGACAGCTGCTGGGAAGATGGCAATGCAAACAAACGTACCCGCTACGGTCGCAGGTTCGAATCCTACCTCGGGCATGGATGTGTGTGATATCCTTAGGTTAGGTAGGTTTAAGTAGTTCTACGTTCCAGGGTACTGATGACCTCAGCTGTTAAGTCCCATAGTGCTCAGAGCCATTTGAACCATTTTTGAAACAAAAGTATTATGGACACCTTGTCATGCATTTCCAAATGGCTTCTGCGTGAAGTTTGGAGGGATATATCTCAATCTTCATGGTGCAATTCTCTTTAATTGCAGTAAGCTCAAGGCGAAAACCAATAGTAACTAATTTTTATTTCTACTTTTTTTTTCATCAGTCTTGAAACTATCTATCTACGCTAGAGGAGTTGAACATGTAACAGGCACATGGGAGCGCTGAATGGGAATGTACTTTCATTTCCATTCGTCATTTCGTGACCGCCATACTGACGGCTGGCGAGATTCTAAGTATGCAAATCTTTGGTCGGCACGCTTCGACAGCTAGAGATGACATTCAGTTTAGTTACGATTATTGAATTTGTCAGATGGAATGTGCGCATAGGCGGAATATTGTCAGTACGTATTTATACGAATTTTAGAGCTTCAGTGTTGTACGCTATATGATCAAAAGCATTCGGCCACCACTATGTAAAGCCAAATCGGTACCATCAGTGGTGGACCTGCCTGTACAAAAAGAGGCGGGAATTATAATGTTGGCAGGAGAAAAGCAGTAAGAGTTGAACAGTTCGGTAAGGAAAACTCATCGACTTCGAATGTGGATTGGTCATTGGAGGTCACCGAGTAACACCTCCATCAGGGACATTTCAACCTAAAATTTTGTACATGGCTGCACGTTCAGAGACCGTGAATAGTTACAACTGAAAGAAAAACAAACTATTTTTAACAAATTAACCGGGTTTCAACACTGCTAGGCGTGTCTTCCTCAGAATTTAAATAAAAGACTGGTCTACACTACTGGCCATTAAAATTGCTACACCAAGAAGAAATGCATATGATAAACGGGTGCTCATTCGACAAATATATGATACTAGAACTGACATGTGATTACATTTTCACGCAATTTGGGTGCATAGATCCTGAGAAATCAGTACCCAGAACAACTACCTCTGGCCGTAATAACGGCTTTCATACGCCTGGGCATTGAGTCAAACAGAGCTTGGATGGCGTGTACAGGTAAGCTTCCCATGCAGCTTCAACACGATACCATAGTTCATCAAGTGTAGTGATTGGCGTATTGTGACGAGCCAGTTGCTCGGCCACCATTGACCAGACGTTTTCAATTGGTGGGAGATCTGTGCTGGCCAGGGCAATAGTCGAACATTTTCTGTATCCAGAAAGGCCCTTACAGGACCTGCAACATGTGGTTGTGCATTATCCTGCTGAAATGTTGGGTTTCACAGGGATCGAATGAAGGGTAGAGCCACGGGTTGTAACACATCTGAAATGTAACGTCCACTGTTCAAAGTGTCGTCAATGCGAACAAGAGGTGACCGAGACGTGTAAAGAATGGTACCCTATACTATCACGGCGGGTGATACGCCAGTATGGCGATGTCAAATGCACACTTCCAATGTGGGTTCACCGCGATGTCGTCAAACACGGATGCGACCATCATGAGGCTGTAAACAGAACCTGGATTCATGCGAAAAAACGTGCACCCAGGCTCGTCGTTGAGTACACCATCGCAATCGCTCCTGTCTGTGATGCAACATCATGGGTAGTCGCAGCCATGTTCTCCAAGCTGATAGTCCATGCTGCTGCAAACGTCGTCGAACTGTTAGTGCAGATGGTTGTTGTCTTGCAAACGTCCCCAGCTCTTGACTCAGGGATCGAGACGTGGCTGCACGATCCGTTACAGCCATGCGGATTAAGATGCCTGTCATCTCGACTGCTAGTGATACGAGGCCATTGGGGTCCAGCACGGCATTCGGTATTACCCTCCTGAAACCACCGATTCCATATTCTGCTACTAGTCATTGGATCTCGACCAGCACGAGCAGCAATGCCGCGAAACGATGAACAGCCATCGCGATAGTCTACAATCCGACCTTTATCAAAGTCGGAAATGTGATGGTACGCATTTCTCCTCTTTACAGGAGACATCACAACAACGTTTCACCAGGCAACGCCGGTCAACTGCTGTTTGGGTATGAGAAATCGGTTGGAAGCTTTCCTCATGTCAGCACGCTGTAGGTGATGCCACCGGCGCCTACCTTGTGTGAATGCTGTGAAAAGCCAATCATTTGAATATCACAGTATCATCTTCCTGTCGGTTAAATTTCGCGTCCGTAGTACGTCATCTTCGTGGTGTACCAATTTTAATGGTTAGTTGTGAATTTTTTCAATAACATGGTCACAGAATTATGACTAAAAACGTATGATAGATGATTCCGTACTTTACCATACGTTTTAGTCATAATTCTGTGACCATGTTATAGAATATAGACCATTCTTTTATTTAAATTCTGAGGAAGACACTGCTAGCAATGTTGGAACCCAGTTAATTCGTTAAAAATAGCGACCGAGGGCTGTTTTTCTGTCAATTGTAACATTTCAACCCCTCTTAAACTGCCCAAGTCGACTGTCGGTTATGTGAAGTGGAAACACGAAGGAACAACCACAACTAAGCCAAGATCAGGAAGACCTCGTGTACACACGGAAAGGAACCGTCGAGCGTTGCCGAGGATGGTTGTAAAACATCGCATGAAATTAACGAAAGGTTCCAAAGTGCTATTAGCAGCGCAGCTAGCACAACCGCTGCGTACAGGGAGATAAAAATAAGGGGTACAATGGTCGGGCAGCTCCTCACAATCCACATATTTATGTTGTGAGTGCCAAACGATGCTTGAGATAATGGCAACAGCGGCACCACTGGACGGTGAACGTGTGAAAACGAGAGACTGGAAGTGATGGATTACCCTACACCCTATGGCAAGACGCGGAAGAGTTTGGCTTCGGCAAATGACTGGAGAACATTATCTGTCATCACGTGTAGTGCTAGGAGTGAAGTACTGAGGAGGTGGTGCGGTTTTCGTGGTTGAGATATGGTCCTCCCATTACTCTTAAGAAGCCGCTAAATGCGTTTGGATACGAACACGTTTTCAGCACTGTGTACTGCGGTCAGTAGAGGAACAGTTGGGAGACAATGATAGTATCAGCGTGACAATGCGCAGTGTTATAAACCAGCACATTTGAGGCAATGGTCTGACGTATCCAGAGTCTGGAGTTGAGTCCAGTGGAACACCTCTGGAAAGAATTGGAACGTCGACTCCGCTGCATGCCCCAACAAATGGTTCAAATGGCTCTGAGCACTATGGGACTTAACAGCTGTGGTCATCAGTCCCCTATAACTTAGAACTACTTAAACCTAACTAACCTAAGGACATCACACACATCCATGCCCGAGGCAGGATTCGAACCTGCGACCGTAGCAGTCCCGCGGTTCCGGACTGAGCGCCTAGAACCGCTAGACCACCGCGGCCGGCCATGCCTCAACGTCCGGCGTCATTTTGTTATCTGGTTTCGGCTCCCATTCGTCAACAGAAATGCAGGTATCTCATGGAAAACGTCCCAAGCAGAGTTCAAGCCATCACAGAACCCAAGGGTGGGGACGCTTAGTATTTATGTCGACTAACAGGTGTCCGGATACTTTTAATCAGATATTTCGTGGTGGTAAGAATAGTTTTTCCAAACATTTTTGAATCGGGCTCTGTAAAGCAATGTTTTACCGAAGCTGAATGATACGTACGGGCATTAAATACCATTCATAGTACAGGGAGAGTCAAAAAGGACTTCACAACTTTGGAATGATATAGAAATTTATTGAGATAACTAACAGAATCAGTAGATGTGTCATTTTGTAGCATACAACCTCAAGTTTGACTCGCGTAGTGTAACACTACCCATTCCGATAGCAGAAGCGCCAGCGTATTGGACAGTTAAAATACCTACTTTCACTGATGCGAAGGGTGCTCCTTGTGTGTTTCGCTTTCCTGAAACGAACTCTGAAACAATTGTTCTGCGTAAGCGGGACATAGGGCAGAGAAAATCCACATGCAAACCTGGAACACGTTCTTGACAGTCCCAAAGTTAATGCGTTTTGTGCACTTGGAAAACTTCTTGGCAAAATTATGACTGGTACTGTGTACCTGGATATATTTGAAAACTTTTTAATTCCACATATCGATGAAGATGACCGAGATGGGATGGTTTACTACCCGAAAGATGGTGCAACGCATCATTTCCTCACGGGAGTTCGAGATGTCCTCGACAGCCGCTACCCCAGGTCGATGGATTGGCCGTGTAGGGCCAATCGCATGGCTACCTCGCTTCCCAGACTTGACACCACTGGACTTCTTTCTCTGTGATTTCATTAAAGATCGTGTGTATGTTGCTAACCTACCGTACAATTTAGCCGACTTGAAAAATCGAATCTACGCTGCCGATGCACACGTTAAGCCCGATTTCCTGCAACGAGTGCGCGAAGCAATTGATTACCGGTGGAATGTTTGCCGCATCACAAATCGTAGTCACATCGAATCAAAATTACATTCGACACTTATGTGTGAAACTTGAGGTTGTTTGCCACAAAATGACACATACGAGTCAGTTTGCCAATTCCGTAAGTTATCTCAATACATTTCCACATCATACCAAAGATGTAAAGTCGTTTTCGTCTCACTCTGTATTAGCGCTCGGGACAGGGTTATGAGAGCAATACAAGGTATTAGCGCTGACGTCGTTAGGTGTGTGGTGACGACGCAGAGGAGCACGTGTGATTGTCGGGTATCGGCGGGCGCTGGGTGGCGGTCCGCGGCCATCAGTCTCGGCGACACAAAGGGCGGCCCGGCCGTCAGCGCCGCCTCCGCCGCCCCCGCCGCCCCCGCCGCCTCCCGTTGATTAACGAGCCCGCCACGCGCCGCCAGTCGCCACCGGCCACACGCGCGCCAAAACACACACGCCGGGGGCCCGGCAGGCACCACTGACAGCGGGCTGCCACTGTTCAACTTGCCATGCCTCACATCATATTCACAAACGCGCGTTTTTGCTTGTCTTTCAGTACGGTAAAACAGTGAGGAGACGCTAGCACATCGAAAATCACTACTGAGTGTTTCGCTTCGATGGTAATAGCTAGGAACTACTCTGGTGAGCTACTCTTTGGGTATGCAGAGTATCCACGCAATGTAACAGCCATGGCTGTATGCATTAGACTGTTTTTTACTGATCCTTTGGAGGGAATAAAGTCGGAGATTTGGTGAAAATAGATGGGAAAATGAACGAAAAGTATTATCATGCCATTCTCCAGCGATATGCTAAGACATCTGGTTTGCGTCTGATTGGGAAATGGTTTGTTTTGCAGCAAGACAACGACCTGAAACATACATCTCGCTTGTGTCAGAACTATGCGAAGTCTCTAGAGGTTCGTAAAATATTGAAAAACATGGAATGGCAGCCCCAATCCCCTGATTGTAACCCAATCGAGCTGCTATGCTATGAATTGGACAGGAAAATCTGAAAACGGGAAATCATGAGTGTGTCACAATTGTGGGAGGCTCTGCAGCAAGAATGGAACTTGTCAAAAGCGGCTGCTGAGAGTGTGCAAGGCAATGATGAAAGCAAAGGGTAGCTATTTTGAGGGATCGAAACTTTAAGTGTTTCATCTTCCTGTGTATTATTTGACCTTAATAAACATTTGGAAAACAACAAAATGCATTCATTTTTATGCTGTATTTCCTTTCCATTGTCTATAATTACTAGGTGTTTCCAAACATATGGAGGGTAGTGTATGTTTACCAATGTTTGTCATTCCACAAGCAAGTTACAGAATGCTGCTTGTAACGGGTGGCTTGCCTTTTCAGTTTTATGGTTCACTACGGGTCTGTCTCCTGTCGGAAATGTACGAAACTTCACACTCAGAAGAAACATAGAATTTTAAGCACCTAAAGGACATTGTCCTGTATGTACTCGTATTAAGCGTTATAGAAAATGTTGATGTATTATTTATTAAACGACCCTTGTTTATGTATTTAAAGATATAGCGCGATAGCTTGGCCCTTAGTATGTACAAGATATTCGTTAGGCGTAGATAGTAACCGCCTCTAACATTTCGCAACCATGACTGAAATAAATAAGCAACAATACACTGAGAACCTTCACCTGTAACTTTCCAAGGTGAATCCTGTACGTTTGGAACATTCAGTAAACTTGTAATTACCACTGTCAACACTGTAAGGGGTCCGTAGGCCCTTACTATAAGTTTGCACTTGGCACAGGTCGACAGGGCAAACTATCGATTAGTGTGTCGTGTTGCGAGAGCGAGTGGAGAGTTGACTGGGTAGGTCCCGTGTGGCGGGCCGAGCTGTGCAGAAGCCAGCAGTTGTTGTAATGCAAGGTTTACCGACAAAGGGAGTGACCATCGCCGCGGTTTAACCCCTTTGTGTTAGAATAATACGGGAAAGTGATAAAGTATAATTACGAGAGTGATCAGTGATATTTCTGTGCCGTTATTTTGATTTCGCGTCTACCGCGCCGGCATTATTTTGGATTTGCAGTGTTGCCTTGCAGTGTTGGATTGCAGTGATTGTATCAACGTGTGACGAATATGAATAACGAAGAAGCCTGTGCTGAGATTAGCCGTTATTAAAAGTGTATGACGAAGGCAATGACTGTCTCGTTTTTCTTGTGTTTTGAGACGAATATAGTTCCTGATTAGTGAAGCTGTGTTGGTGTTCTTCTTGTTACCAGACATTTCATTATTGCAGCATTTGAGGACAAAATGGAATGTAACAACTCCGTAGCAGTCCATTCCGATTGCCAGCCCCATTAGGTACACGGTCACATTAATTAACTATTATTTGGGCTGATATTCAAATCCCGATCGAGCGGGATATATAAAATACGGACGTGTTACAACACGCACGAAGTGTGTGACATTTTTTAATTCCAGAGATAATCACTGGACGAAGGAAATAAATCCAAACAGAAGAAATACTTAAGAGTAATAAAATTACGGGAACACTTTTGTATAGGTAACATATTTGATTAACGTTGCTGGTACACGGGTACATGTAAGCGCAGGAAAAGCCATGGCAATGGTAAAATGCTGGTATATTAATAACCGGTGTGACCACCAAAAAGTTGAATGTAAGTATGAAAACGTACGTGCATTATGTTGTACAGATCGCGGATGTCAGTTTGTGGGTTGGAAATCCGTGCCTGTTGCACTTGCTCGGTCAGTACAGAGACGGTTGGACGAAGCTGGACATATTGACCGATGATGTCTCAAATGTGCTAAATTGAAGACAGATCTGGTGATCGAGTAAGCCAAGGTAACATGCCGACATTCTGTAGAGCACGTTGGGTTACAACAGCGGTGTGTGGGCGAGCGTTATCCCGTCGAAAAACATCCTCTGGAATGCTGTTCATGGATGGCAGCACAACAGATCGAATCACCAGAGTGAGGTTCAAATTTGCAGTCAGAGTGCGTGGGAGAACCACGAGAGTGCTCCCGTTGTCATACGAATTGCGCGCCACGTCATAGCTCCAGGTGCAGGTCTAGTGTGTCTAGGACGCAGACAAGTTGGCTGCAGGCCCTCAGCTGGTCTCCTCCTAACCACCACAGGGGCATCACTGGCACGGAGGGAGAACCAGCTTTTATCAGTAAATACAACAGTTTTTCACCCAGCCCTCCAGAATGCACTACAGGGCGTCTGGCTCGGAGCTGTCCTTCAAGTAAGCGACTGGCGACAGTTCGTTGTGTAGCCGTGGTGCCAACTGATGCTCAAATTGCTGCTGCCCTCAGTACCATGCGCCAGAATCATACGCCGATCACGATAGTATTTCCTCAGGGTAGTGCCACACGACCGTCTGGACCTGGATTTTTTGCTGCCATCAATCACGTGGCTACATTCCTACCAAGTCTTTCTGCAATATCGCGAAAGGAATATCCACCTTCTCATAATCCTATTACACGACCTTGTTCAAAGGCATCCTTGACTCACATCAATGTACTCAAACCTGATTCGCATTCTTATATTGGCGCTAGTAGCACCAATTTTATGTGATTGGCAAGAAATCTGAATAGACGTCATGTTCCGTTTATCTCGCAAAACTCCTTCTTGGTGATCAGATTTTTTCCTGGCAGTGTTGAAGAAACTATGATTTTTAATATAACCGTGGGTTTGGTGTGGGGCGGCCGTGGGGTTGATGGACTCCTGTGGCCTGTTGTGGGGTTGTGAACCACTGAGGGCTACGGCGGGACGAAGCCTCTCTGTCGTTTCTAGGTCCCCGGTTTGATACACAATACATGCAGAACGATTTTTAATGGTATGTAAGACCTATTCAGTGTTGGGATACGGTGATATTTTTCTTATTGTTAGATGGGAATGAGGTTTCTCGCGACTGCTCTCCTGAGTAAAACATTCTCGAACTTCTTCCGCTTCAATTCTGGGTAAAACATCAGATTTCGGCGATTATCACCATCGTCTTTGTCAGGAGCAACTGGCACTTTATAGATTTTATTTTATAACCGTCGCAGCCCCATTGAAATCACTCTGCTATAGCACGTCTTTCACTATCTTCTTCATAATTTTCGGAGGACATGATTGTTTGCCGTTGCATGCCTGAAAACCGAACTTTTTTCTTTCAGATGACGTCCAGACTGAAACGTTACGTGCTTGCGAATAAATAATCTAGCATTTTTGGCCAGCTGTATAATTACACTGTGCACTAATTCGTATTTTATAGCAATATCCGATGAAGTATCAAGCAGCGGCATGTCCATTGGTTTTGAGGGCGTCACACACATATACACAGTACGAGACGAAATGTCGGGCATAAAACTCTCACTTGACCACGGCGTAATTTGCAGAAAACCGATATCATCGAGGATGCAGATATTTTATTTGTGAGGGGCAGCATTGCACTGTTAGTGCAAAATGAGATTCAATGCGAAAATTAGTATCGTTAAGCCTGAGAGTAGAACCGCGGAAGCTGCGCTCTGGTTAAGGTCATGGAGTCAAAATTCGGGCCGGCCCTTGTGGCCGAGCGGTTCTAGGAGCTTCAGTCAGGATCCGCGCTGCTGCTACGGTCGCAGGTTCGAATCCTGCCTCGGGCATGGATGTGTGTGATGTCCTTAGGTTAGTTAGGTTTAAGTAGTTCCAAGTCTAGGGGACTGATGACCTCAGATGTTAAGCCCCATAGTGCTTAGACCCATTTGAACCATTTTCAAAATTCGGCTGGAACGGTTCCACCCGGCGGCTAGGTTCTGTTTTTCTGAATCGATGAAGACAAACACGCAAAGGTTCCTTTGAAAACTATTTGTCCAATCTAAGCCCATGCTACGACGATAACTGCCTCATCGTCGTGTGGTAAACATTGCACATTTTAATAGTTGCCGATGCTCCCATTTAAGACGAATGTATCTCAGAAATTAATAGTGATGCAGTTAGCTCGTGACACAATCAGCGTGTCAGCCGCCGATATTATCTCCTCCGAAGCGTACGAACCATCTCGGCCCAGGCCGCATAATGGGATGCTACGCTCTATTATATTCCGGTACGGCAAAGTACGACATATAACCTCCGTCACCTAGCCCGGTTATCAGGAAGCTACACCCTCTCGCCGCTGTCCTCAAAGGTACTGCTTGGGACTACTTCAGGGTCGCACTTGTCGACGCCACCCTAGTGTTGAATTCCATGTAGCACGATGGGATTCTCTACATCCAGCTTTCAAGTTTCAGAAGAAATAAACTGTTTTTAGGAGATACTGTGTGATTGACGACTGGTTTGGTAGGAACTAATATATTCAGGTCGACATAAAAATACTTTACAATAAAAACGCCGTGGTAGGTAGGTTAATAAATAAAACGTCATAGCCAAGTTAACACTTCAAAGGCTCGATCAACATCTTCTGAACTTCTGCTATATGTTATCTAGATCACATAAGCACATAGATCTGTCACAGCTGTACGACGCACATCAACGAGTTTGACATTTACAGAATTTTCACGTAAACTTGAAAATGTTACTTCCTACCAGAGCTAGTCGTCAATAAATCTTTATTCAGTTTATGGCGATAACGTGAACTTTCTTTTTAAAATACTATCAGAGCTGTAAGACACGTTTCTCAAGAAAAAAAAGAAGAAATGTTTTCCTGTGTCACATGTGTGCTTCTTCAAGTTCTTTCTGGGAGAAGGCCCTTCCACGTTACAACACGACGAGTATTTGCAAACGAGATGTCTTCAGTCGGCAAGCATCAATCGTCGGTGCTCGGCCCACTGCTGTCTGTTTAGCACTCAGTAATCCTGCAGAATTGGCATGAGGGAAGGCAACGAGATACCCTTTCATCATGTTTCCCAAGAAACACATGAGTATCATACAATGAAGGCTTTCACGACCGGATGTTTTAGCTGCCGAGAATTCTTCCGGGTTGTATGGCCGTGGTCCAAGGAACTCTTCTATCCCTGACGTTTCATCCAAAGCTACGTTAGACACCTTCGGAGGTACTCCTGGTTGCGATATTAAGCACAGGCTTTTGAGAAGAATGGGTACTCTAGTAAGGAAATAAGTAGAGTTTTGCGACCGAATAGCAGGAGGCCTAAGGACAACGATAGGACACAGCGAAACAAGAACAAAGTTTCTCTACCATTCATCAAAAAGTAACGGATGAAATCGGTAAGATTTTAAGGAATCATAACGTTCGACCGATTTTCAGCCCAACTAAGAAAATAGACCAAGCACTTCGTTCCGTTAAGGATAAACGTCCCCCTCTGCCTGCAGGTGGCGTATACAAGATTCCGTGTACATGTGATAGGGTCTACATTGGAACTACAAAGAGAAGTGTGAATAGAAGGTTGAAGGAACATAAAAGTCTTTGGCAACTAGGGAAAATTGACAAGTCAGCCGTGGCGGAAAATTCTCTTCTGTCGGGTGACCACGTAGTGAAATGTTCGGAATCTGAAGTTTTATGTACTACGACGAACTGTTATCCACGGCTATATAGAGCAGCCATCGAAATATATAAACATGGGGATAATTTTAACAGAAAAGAAGAAGCTATGAAACTCAGCGATACATGGACAGTGGCGCTACAGAATCGATGAGATCACGTACTGTGATCGATAGTTATATTTTATCCTTGACAAAGTTTATCTCTGCTCTCAGGTGAAATCCAGACCACGCCCACTTTCCACGGTATTTAGGCCGTTCTTCGACGTCCAGACTCAGCACAACCAGGAGCACTTCCGAAGATGCCCAACGTAGCTTTGGACGAAACGTCAGGGAAAGAAGAGTTCCATGGACCACGGCCACACAACTCGGAAGAATTCTCGGCAGCTGACCCATGAGTATACTTCATACTTCACTTCTCACTATTTAATCAGCATAACCTCATCCTTTACTTAAAAATTGTGCAGCCTACTGGTAAAATCTGAACCTTCGGGTCTACATTGTATTTACTCTCTTCAACTTATTTTCGGTTTCCTTGAAGACAATCTCAATTTCCCTTTCAATTTCTTTGCCATTAGGCTATCCGAGCACGCTCAATAGCCAGAGCCATCGTCAACCATGCGGCTGCACACTGCACTCTAACATCCATTACAATGCAGATATTTTAATTGAAAGTTGTTTACCGCTTGTCGGCAGATTAATACGAAATAGCAGTGCCCGTGTTGTTCAGAGGTACGATGCAATGTTTCATCGGACATGCATTTATATCTGAAGGAACAGCC
The DNA here is from genome assembly GCF_023864275.1 of Schistocerca cancellata. Classification (NCBI taxonomy): domain Eukaryota; kingdom Metazoa; phylum Arthropoda; class Insecta; order Orthoptera; family Acrididae; genus Schistocerca; species Schistocerca cancellata. The sequence goes on from NC_064626.1 coordinate 827,837,307, forward strand.
ACTGCGACGAATACAGCTGTTATGCGATATATTAAATGTATACGTAGTTGCAAATATGGACAACCACCAGCTGTATAAAGGAATGACGAGAACGAAAATTTGCGGCAGACCGGGACGCGAACCTGGATTTCCCAGTTTTCGCGAGCGCTCGCCTTACTACACTCCTGGAAATGGAAAAATGAACACATTGACACCGGTGTGTCAGACCCACCATACTTGCTCCGGACACTGCGAGAGGGCTGTACAAGCAATGATCACACGCACGGCACAGCGGACACACCAGGATTTCCCAGTTTTCGCGAGCGCTCGCCTTACTACACTCCTGGAAATGGAAAAATGAACACATTGACACCGGTGTGTCAGACCCACCATACTTGCTCCGGACACTGCGAGAGGGCTGTACAAGCAATGATCACACGCACGACACAGCGGACACACCAGGAACCGCGGTGTTGGCCGTCGAATGGCGCTAGCTGCGCAGCATTTGTGCACCGCCGCCGTCACTGTCAGCCAGTTTGCCGTGGCATACGGAGCTCCATCGCAGTCTTTAACACTGGTAGCATGCCGCGACAGCATGGACGTGAACCGTATGTGCAGTTGACGGACTTTGGGCGAGGGCGTATAGTGGGCATGCGGGAGGCCGGGTGGACGTACTGCCGAATTGCTCAACACGTGGGGCGTGAGGTCTCCACAGTACATCGATGTTGTCTCCAGTGGTCGGCGGAAGGTGCACATGCCCGTCGACCTGGGACCGGTCCGCAGCGACGCACGGATGCACGCCAAGACCGTAGGATCCTACGCAGTGCCGTAGGGGACCGCACCGCCACTTCCCAGCAAATTAGGGACACTGTTGCTCCTGGGGTATCGGCGAGGACCATTCGCAACCGTCTCCATGAAGCTGGGCTACGGTCCCGCACACCGTTAGGCCGTCTTCCGCTCACGCCCCAACATTGTGCAGTCCGCCTCCAGTGGTGTCGCGACAGGCGTGAATGGAGGGACGAATGGAGACGTGTCGTCTTCAGCGATGAGAGTCGCTTCTGCCTTGGTGCCAATGATGGTCGTATGCGTGTTTGGCGCCGTGCAGGTGAGCGCCACAATCAGGACTGCATACGACCGAGGCACACAGGGCCAACACCCGCCATCATGGTGTGGGGAGCGATCTCCTACACTGGCCGTACACCACTGGTGATCGTCGAGGGGACACTGAATAGTGCACGGTACATCCAAACCGTCATCGAACCCATCGTTCTACCATTCCTAGACCGGCAAGGGAACTTGCTGTTCCAACAGGACAATGCACGTCCGCATGTATCCCGTGCCACCCAACGTGCTCTAGAAGGTGTAAGTCAACTACCCTGGCCAGCAAGATCTCCGGATCTGTCCCCCATTGAGCATGTTTGGGACTGGATGAAGCGTCGTCTCACGCGGTCTGCACGTCCAGCACGAACGCTGGTCCAACTGAGGCGCCAGGTGGAAATGGCATGGCAAGCCGTTCCACAGGACTACATCCAGCATCTCTACGATCGTCTCCATGGGAGAATAGCAGCCTGCATTGCTGCGAAAGGTGGATATACACTGTACTAGTGCCGACATTGTGCATGCTCTGTTGCCTGTGTCTATGTGCCTGTGGTTCTGTCAGTGTGATCATGTGATGTATCTGACCCCAGGAATGTGTCAATAAAGTTTCCCCTTCCTGGGACAATGAATTCACGGTGTTCTTATTTCAATTTCCAGGAGTGTATTAGGCTCTCCGGATATGACTCAGGCGAGAACCAAAGTTCCGCATATCATCAACCATATGTCCACAACGTGCACTCGTACATCCGTTACGTTTATTCTGACACAGTGGAGACATATTAAATGGAAGTCGCTTGGTGTAAATTGTAAGTTAATGCTGATGCGTATATTTATTTCGGATAACAAATAATTCTATTCTTCTGATAAGTTGTTTATTTCGGTGACAGTTGAAATGTGATTTAATTTCGTCATTAATATTCCTAACTTACATCAAAGAATTCGCTTTTCAATAGCAAAGATGAAAATTGTCGAACTATCTTTTTCGTGACAAAATCACCGTTCGCCATGGTGCCAGCATTACGACGAAAGTTCTGTTATCTTTTTCCCTTGAAAAGAGATCCTTTGGCGGTTCATGTCTGTACGGTTTGCTTTGGAGCGGACTCCTGCCGGCAGCTGCCGCAAAATCCGGAGCGACTGTAAACACTGAATGTCAGTGGCCCCTCACTTGCGGACAGGAAAGCGAGCCACTTTGCGTGAAATGTGTTTGAAAGTCGTCTTCCCCGCGGGGTATCGTGTTCAGGAGATCAATCACCGGCCAGCAGGCAGTAGGAGGGGGGGGGGGGGAGGAGGGGAGTGGTGGCGCCGCTCGCTGCTGAGGCAGCCTCAGTCGTTTCTGGTGACCGTGGGCAGGCGCGAGGGATAGGCGCATCGCTGGCGCATACAGCCGTATCTCAACACAGCCACTGTTCGAATGCACGTACATGAAATTGGACTTCTTTTTATCTGAAGCTAATGAGGTTCAAATGGTTCAAAAATGGTTCAAATGGCTCTGAGCACTATGTGACTTAACTTCTGAGGTCATCAGTCTCCTAGAACTTGGAACTAATTAAACCTAACTAACCTAAGGACGTCACACACATCCATGCCCGAGGCAGGATTCGAACCTGCGACCGTAGCGGTCGATCCGCTCCAGACTGTAGCGCCTAGAACCGCACGGCCACTCCGGCCGGCTTCACATGGTTCAAATGGCTCTAAGCACTATGGGACTTAACATCTGAGGTCATCAGTCTCCTAGAACATAGAACTACTTAAACCTAACTAACCTAAGGACGTCACACACAACCATGTCCGAGGCAGGTTTCGGACCAGCGACCGTAGCAGCTGCGTGGTTCCGCACTGAAGCGCCTAGAACCGCTCGGCCACAGTGGCCGGCTAATGAGGTTCCACGGTGACGTTATTATAGGTGGAACAAGCACGGAAAAGAACAGCAACAAATATACGCCGACATCTTTTTGCATTGAGAATCGGTTGTCTCAACGATTTTGTAAACAGTCCAAAAACCTACATCAGTACTGCCAGTTTGCTTTCTAGTTCAACTCCTTCCAAATCAAAATGTGTTCCGCAGCACTTGACCAAATGGACGTAGGTTGGAGTTCAAGACCCAGTCGATATAGAGGTCTTCAGAGATGAAGCACAAGTTGTGTAGTGAAAGAACGGGGGAAAGGGACCGGAAATGATCCAGTGACGCAGCCATCACACAGTTTTTCTGAAGTGAGTTAGAAAAACCGAGGGAATCTAAATGCAACCAGAGCAGTGTTGATTTGAACTCCGATGCCTCAGAATGTGAATGCAGTACCTTAAACATTATGGAGCCTTGTTCGGTTCTTAGAGCGAAGTGCACAATTAGTAGCAGATTCATCAGTTTCTTCCAAACACGAGATTTCTTGACATAAAGAGTCGAGGAGAGCAAATAATGTTCCCAATACCGGGTGATCAAAAAGTCAGTATAAATTTGAAAACTTAATAAACCACGGAATAATGTAGATAGACGGATGGCGCTGGACAGCAATACTGCTATCGTGACGGGTGAGAGGTACGCCGATATGTTACAGAATCGCATCATCCCCAGCCTGGCTGATAAACATCTGCTGGAACGTACGATGTTTATGGAGGATGGTGCTCCACCCCACATTGCTAGACGCGTGAAAGATCTCTTGCGCGCGTCGTTTGGTGATGGTCGTGTGCTCAGCCGCCACTTTTGTCATGTTTGGCCTCCCAGGTCCCCAGACCTCAGTCCGTGCGATTATTGGCTTTGCGGTTACCTGAAGTCGCAAGTGTATCGTGATCGACCGACATCTCTAGGGATGCTGAAAGACAACATCTGACGCCAATGCCTCACCATAACTCTGGACATGCTTTACAGTGCTGTTCAGAACATTATTCCTCGACTACAGCTATTGTTGGGGAATGATAGTGGACATATTGAGCATTTCCTGTAAAGAACGTCATCTTTGCTTTGTCTTACTTTGTTATGCTAATTATTGCTATTCTGATCAGATGAAACGCCATCTGTCGGACATTTTTTGAAATTTGTATTTTTTTGGTTCTAATAAAACCCCATGTCATTCCTAGCATGTGTGTCAATTTGTACCTCTCTATCTACATTATTCCGTGATTTATTCAGTTTTCAAATTTATACTGACTTTTTGATCACCCGGTATTTGCAGCCATTACTCCTCAGCTACTACTTCACTACTCCAGACATGGTTGTTTTGAGAATTTTTCAACTTCATCTGTGTGGGATGCAGAGAGTTCTGGCCTGGCAATGGCGTCTGTTCTGAGACGACAAACAACAAATTTGCCGATGTCTTCCGGACATCTTGTACGGGTGCTAAGAAATTTGAAATTGTTGACATCTGTCTTATCTTAGACAGAGGATACAAACTCTGATAACTACTCGAAGAGTTGCTGTAAATTCTATAACTACAGTTGTTCATTGATGTAACTTTCTTAGTAGACTTTGGTCTTCAGTACGAAGAGTGGTTTGATTTTGTCCTCCAGGGTAATCTCTTCTATGCAAATCACTTTACCTCTTCATAAGTGATTCAGAAAACGTCCATTTGAACCTGCTTGCTGTATTCAAACTTGGTATTCCTCTACAAGTTATACCCACCACGCTTCCTTAAATTACCAAACTCGATTTCCTTGTTGCAGCTGGATGTATACCATCAACCGATTCCTTTTTTTTTAGTCAAGTTGTGTCATAAATTTCTTTTTTCCCCAGTTATATTTCGCACTCTTCGCTCGTTATTGGATTTACCCATCGAATCTTCAGCATTTTCTATGGCATTAAATTTCAAAAACTACTTTCTTATCTGCGTAGTTTCTGTTCCACAACTGACTTCCCTACAAATATTTTCATAAAAGACTTCCTAACATATAAATTTAACTTCGATGTCAACAAATTTCTCTTTTCCAGAAAACTTTTTGTTGCTAATGGCACTCTTCTTTTTATATTCTCTCCCTTTAGGCTGTCGTCAGTTATTTTGGTAACCAGTTAGAGAAACTGACTTCCTCTTCCAGTTCTCTGAGCATCATCTGATTTGATTCGACTACATTTCGTTTTACTTTTGTTGATGTTGGTCTTATAACCTCTTTTGAAGAAATTATTCAGTCCGTTCAGTTTCTCTTCCAGTTCCCTTTTTATTTCTTCTCTCTGTACTTTAATTCCCGTTCCATGTTCTCACTGGGTTTCTTTACGACCTGTTTAATGTACAGATTAAATACCACCAGGAGAGGTCAGAACCATGTCTCGCTCTCTTTTCAACCAACGATTCCCTCTCAGGTCCTTCGAATGTCGTTACTCACAAAACAAAACAAAAAAAAAAAACTTTCAGTTCTCTGTATGTTATCACTGCTACCTTTAGAATTTTAAAGGACACGTTAGAGTCAAACATTGTCAAAAGTGGGAGATAAGTGATCGTTAAAACTGACTGTAAATTATTTGAAATTCTGTAGTATTATTCTCTAGCTCGACTTTTCGAGTATGCAGACATTTCTTTTCCCTCATCCAGCGGTGTCCTACGGTATTGTGGCACGGGTAATTGAATATGTACCACGGATGCAAAACTGTAGTTAGAAATGAACGAGAAATAAACTTCGTAGCTTTAATATTTGGAAGTGATAATTTAAACTTTGCCACCACACCTCGTAAACCTTTCCGTGATGCACAAAGCCTCTGTTGTGGACTTGACTGTACGTTTCCATTACTCCTTCGCGCTCACGAAACGAATCCATGACCATTACATACTGCTTTTCTTTTAAAATTCTCTCTTTCCTCTAAAGATCTTGTCTGGTAAGAGTTCCACCCAAAGCAGAAATACTCAAGCACTGGTCGAAGGAGAGTTTCGTAGCCGACCGGTGTGGCCGAGTGGTTCTAGGCGCTTCAGTCTGGAACCACGCGACCGCTACGGTTGTAGGTTCGAATCCTGCTTCGGGCATGGATGTGTGTGATGTCCTTAGGTTAGTTAGGTTTAAGTAGTTCTAAGTTCTAGGGGACTGATGACTTGAGATGTTAAGTCCCATAATGCTTAGAGCCATTTGAACCATTTTTAGAGTTTCGTAAACCACCTTCTCCGTCGGTAGACTACACTTTTTGAGGACTCTTCCAATCTATCTCACTCTATCATTTGCCTTTTGAGTCTTCAGGAACGTATTGTTGATTATTGGGTGACAGCTATGGATGCATCGTGTTGGTGATATTAGCAAATAATTTTGACGGGTATTGCTCAGGTCGAGAGGTGTACGTCATCACTTCAGATATTCTTATAGAATTCTTTACTCCTTGATACGTACTGATGACGTAGCGTACCAGTGACAGCACAGAGCAACGAGGCCTGCCTAGGCGATTCTCTCGTTCGTCTGTTGTGTGTTCCGGATTAATGTGCTGGAATTTGACGGTGTTTGACCACGCCGCCCACGACGCCATTGATCCCTCCGGCGGCCGGCCGAAGTGGCCGTGCGGTTAAAGGCGCTGCAGTCTGGAACCGCAAGACCGCTACGGTCGCAGGTTCGAATCCTGCCTCGGGCATGGATGTTTGTGATGTCCTTAGGTTAGTTAGGTTTAACTAGTTCTAAGTTCTAGGGGACTAATGACCACAGCAGTTGAGTCCCATAGTGCTCAGAGCCATTTTGATCCCTCCGGCGAAAACGATAGTACTGCGATCCCTGACGAGCCGCTGCTAACGAGCGCGCCTCGGCGAGGCTGCGGTGAGTGGGTCTCGTATAGCGCGTCAACATGCGGAGCGCCGGACACTAGACCTGTTGATCTGTTTGGGCAGCGAAGCCGCGGCCCGAGCAGCACAATTAAAAGCGGTTCTGGTCCGGCGCGCGGTCGCTCGCGTCCAAACAGCAGGCTCTGCGCTTCGCGGCGTGTTTGCCGACCCGGGCGGCGCGGCGCAGCGGGGCCGGGGATTACTGGTACAGTGGCGGCCGGCGCGCCGAGCTCTCAGGTTACTCCGCCCGCCGCCAGGGGCGCTCCCTGCGGAGAGGGTGGACTCGCCCGCAGCGTAGCTGGGGAGGCGCACAATTATGTCCTCTATATTGAGTGAGGGTGAGCAAACCTAGGGACGGGGATCCATAACAAAGTGAACAATTGGCGGCGATTCGGCCGGCCGGGCAGCACGCGCGTCCACCCGGGGAGCGATAATGCGCGCCGCCGCCGGCTGCACGTCAATGCCGCGCATTGTGCGACCGCTAAGTGGCCCGCGCTTTCTTAAACGTCGCCGCGGATTACTCATGCCCTCGAGCTGCAGCCGGCACTGACATTCTTCGACGCAAATGTGGCGTAATCGCAGGTTAGTAACTCGTAAAGTCGGACGTTCAAATGATACCAAATAGTAGTATTAAAACATTCCACCATCCCCAAAGCATTGCTTGTAAAATTTCAGTTCAAGATGGCTTCAGGAAACTTGTCGTACAGCGTAAGACTGAAGCGGTAGTTTCAGAGACATGAAGTTGAGCCATATGTGCTTTCACGAACTCTTCCGTCCTCCTGCTAGCGCTGAAACTACGCACCTTGGTGAGTTCTTCAGAAGTACGGCTCGCCCTGAGGCGACACGTACAATGTCCCGCAGCTGAAAAAACTTTAAAACTAGCTGCACTACACACGTCAGTAGGGTACAGAGACTTCTCAAACTGTCTTATAGACGTAAAGCGAGTTAATTTCATTTAGTCCCGGCTGTAGATTAGATGGGTAGATCACATAACTACTGAAGAGGTATTGAACAGAATTAGGGAGAAGAGAAATTTGTGGCACAACTTGACTAGAGGAAGGGATCGGTTGGTAGGACATGTTCTGAGGCATCAAGGTATCACCAGCTTAGTACTGGAGGGCAGCGTGGAGGGTACAAATCGTAGAGGGAGACCAAGAGATAAATACACTAAGCATATTCAGAAGGATGTAGGTTGCAGTAGGTACTGGGAGATGAAGAAGCTTGCACAGGATAGAGTAGCATACAGAGCTGAATCAAACCAATCTCTGGACTGAAGACCACAACGACTGGCTGTAACTGCCAAATCAAGAAAAGTCTTCTGTAGTGAGGCGCAACACCTGCAGTGCAGGCAACCAACATCATACCAGCGCTACAAAGATTTCTAACCGACAGGGGAGAATTTTCCGGAAGACAATTTTCCGGAAGACACACGGCCATGCTCCGACCGTCCATCAGGAGGCGACCCAACGGCCGCTAGAGGCCGCAGACCGCTTGGAGGTATCCTCTTTTGCAAGAGACTTGATCGAAAATGGTCCCAGCTGTTTCCTAATGGTGAATAGCATTTATTGCAGCACTCAGGCCAGACGGGGCAGTTCGTCCATAGTGGGTTTTCCCGGCCCAGGCATTGATTTCACAAGGATTCCATCGATCAGGATACACACTCCAGAGTTGCCTCCACGATATCGCTGCTGTTCTCGTCTGACTTCGCAACCCTGGGAGATGCCAACTGTCGAGTTAGGCTGTTTGTAGCCTCGTCGCCAAAGAAACAGGGCCGGCCGGAGTGGCCTTGCGGATCTAGGCGCTACAGTCTGGAACCGAGCGACCACTACGGTCGCAGGTTCGAATCCTGCCTCGGCCATGGATGTGTGTGATGTCCTTAGGTTGGTTAGGTTTAATTAGTTCTAGGCGACTGATGACCTCAGAAGTTAAGTCGCATAGTGCTCAGAGCCATTTGAACCATTTGAAAGAAACAGTGGGCTCTGTTATCATGAACGTGTAAATTTATTCATGTTTAACTTTCAAATGGCTACATGCTGGACTTAGACAATTTTGCTTCCTACGGGAATTAAACTTTGTTCATGGAATTTGTACGTTAACACCAAGGGCACTACGGGACTTGGACTTTCATAAAATGTGTGACGAAGCTACTTAGACTCAGTGACAATCTAACTGTGTAAGTAGCCTGTTTAGGTTTTTATTTTGGTAACGCAAAGTAGCGCTCGGTATGAAAATCACTGACTGTGCTGTGTGCAGTCTGTGGCTGGTTGACATTGTTGGAATATTCTATAGAAGTGTGTCCGTTAGAAAAAGGAAATTTATTTAACTGGATGTATATATATATATATATATATATATATATATATATATATATATATATATAATTTTGTGATATCTAATTAAACAAATTTCCTTTTGTGACATCCAATTAAACAAATTTCCTTTTTCTGACGAACACACTTTCACACTTTCAGATCGTCCGCTCCGCTCAAAACTCTGACATCTCTCTCCCCACATCCACATCCACCACTGCTGGCGGCTCACCTCCAACTGCACAACGCTACCCACTGTTCACATCCAACTGCCCAACACTACAATAGCAAATATTCCAACAATGCCAACCAGCCACAGGCTGCACACACACACACACACACACACACACACACACACACACACATATATATATATATATATATACAGGGTGAGTCACCTAACGTTACCGCTGGATATATTTCGTAACCCACATCAAATACTGACGAAACGATTCCACAGACCGAACGTGAGGAGAGGGGCTAGTGTAATTGTTTAATAAAACCATAAAAAAACGCACGGAAGTATGTTTTTTAACACAAACCTACGTTTTTTTTAAATGGAACCACGTTAGTTTTGTTAGCACATCTGAACATATAAACAAATACGTAATCAGTGCCGTTTGTTGCATTGTAAAATGTTAATTACATCCGGAGATATTGTACCTAAAGTTGACGCTTGAAACCTCCGACGTTCAGTTGCGTGTTGTAACAAACACGGGCCACGGTCGGCGAGCAGCATCTGCAGGGACATGTTTACGATGACGACCGTGTTTACGAGTGTGGATGTAGTGCACTGTTGTGGTTTGGTCTAGTTATCGCAGTGTCCGCATGTAGCGCTTGCTGCTATTGTTATTCTGCATTCGTCTCCACACGCAGACCAACTGTAGTACACCGTGTTACCAGACGTCTGTGATAGTGTAGTGTTGTGGGAACTGTGACCATAGTGTATTCGAACTCTGAAAAGGCGGAGATGATACTTATCTATGGCGACTGTCGACGAAATGCAGCTGAAGCCTGCAGGGTGTATGCAGAACGGTACCCGGACAGAGAGCATCCAACGTGCCGCACATTTCAAAACATCTACCGCCAACTGTATGCAACAGGTATGGTCGTAGCACGCAAACGGGTCCGTAACAGGCCCGTCAAAGGAGAAGCGGGTGCAGTTGGTGTGTTAGCTGCTGTTGCCATGAACCCACACATGAGTACACGGGACATTGCGAGAGCCGGTGGACTGAGTCAAAGTAGTGTCATGCGCATACTGCATCGTCACCGCTTTCACCCGTTTCATGTGTCGCTACATCAGGAATTACATGGTGATGACTTTAATCATCGAGTGCAATTCTGTCAATGGGCATTAACAGAGAATGCGTTGCAGTTCTACCTGTTTACCGATGAAGCGGGTTTCACAATCCACGGGGCAGTGAATCTACGGAACATGCATTACTGCTCCGTGGACAATCCTCGCTGGCTCAAACAGGTAGAGCTACAACGACCGTGGACTGTCAATGTATGGTGTGGAATCATTGGCGACCACCTCATTGGTCCTCACTTCATTGCAGGGGCCCAAACAGCTGCAACATACGTCGCGTTTCTAAAGAATGATCTGTCAACGTTGCTCGAAAATGTCCCACTGGAAACGCGTCGACGTATGTGGTATCAGCATGATGGTGCACCTGCACATTCCGCAATTAACACTAGGCTGACCCTTGACAGGGTGTTCGACCGGCGTTTCATAGGACGTGGAGGACGCATAAATTGGCCAGCCCGTTCTCCTGATCTTACACCTCTGGACTTCTTTCTGTGGGGTACGTTAAAGGAGAATGTGTACCGTGATGTGCCTACAACCCCAGAGGATATGAAACAACGTATTGTGGCAGCCTGTGGCGACATTACACCAGATGTACTGCGGCGTGTACGACATTCATTACGCCAGAGATTGCAATTGTGTGCAGGAAATGATGGCCACCACATTGAACATCTATTGGCCTGACATGTCGGGACACACTCTATTCCACTCCGTAATTGAAAACGGAAACCACGTGTGTACGTGTACCTCACCCCTCATGGTAATGTACATGTGCATCAGTGAAAAAGACCAATAAAAAGGTGTTAGCATGTGGACGTAATGTGCTGTTCCAGTCTATTCTGTACATATTGTCCATCACCGTTCCCTTTGGATCCCTACGTAATTCGGTGCTCTCCGATACACACGATCGAACAGCGGAGGAGTGGTACTCAAGCGTCAACTTTAGGTTACAATATCTCCGGATGTAATTAACATTTTACAATGCAACAAACGGCACTGATTACGTATTTGTTTATATGTTCAGATGTGCTAACAAAACTAACGTGGTTCCATTTAAAAAAAACGTAGGTTTGTGTTAAAAAACATACTTCCGTGCATTTTTTTTATGGTTTGTATTGACCAATTACACTAGCCCCTCTCCTCACGTTCGGTCTGTGGAATCGATTCGTCAGTATTTGATCTGGTTTACGAAATATATCCAGCGGTAATGTTAGGTGACTCACCCTATATATATATATATATATATATATATATATATATATATATATATATATATATATATATATGACTTTTGAACGCTGTTAAGGTAAATACGTTGTTTGTTCTCTATTAAAATCTTTCATTTCTTTGTATCAAATAAGGTAGAAGTTTACCACCACAGTCATTCATAATTTCTTTCTAAGGGGACGTTTCAACTGGCCTTCAGACGCCAGAAGTATTATTGCTCTTGTTCAAGAAGTGACTTATTTTACGTTTGTTTCAGTACTTATTAGAGTAGATGTGCTGTGAAGATTTGATAAATAAACTTGTTCGATCATTGCTATATGGGAATTTTTCGTACTGCAGTTGGTGGTAATATTAAATTCATTGCATTAAATACGTGTTCTGTATGGTCATTTTGAATACAGAAATTTTGCTACCAAGTCCATCCTAGCACACAGTTGCTGAAACGAAACAACGAATACAAGCATAGTTTGTACTAATCACACACACACACACACACACACACACACACACACACACACACGCGCGCGCGCGCTCGCGCTTGTAGCGATCTTAAGATTTGAACTCAGGACCTGTTTTTGATAAAACTAAACTTTTCATCTGTTAACAAGTAGTTTTGAAGGTTTTACATATTACTTTGATTCTTCACTTCAAAAGTGACTAAAGATCCGGGCAACATGAGCTCACATCACGAGATCTCACCACCGCCTCCAGACTCACTCGCGAAACTCCTCTCCCTGTTCCAAAGCGCGAGAAACATATTTTCTCTGATTGGCTGACAAATATACCGGCTAACCAGCTTCCTAATATAATTCAGACAACCCAATACTCGTCTCTTTTGACCAGTCCCAGCTGCAAACCAGTTTACACGAAAATGTAAGGGACGATCAAAAAGTTTCCGTTTGAGGGCGTTGCCACAGCGTATATGCCACGTAGCACGACTCCAGTGCACGTATAGAAGCTCCAACATGTAGGCAAGCGACTAGTGTAGCATTCGTCTCTTTCGGACGTGCGTGCAGTGAATGGGGAAACGTGGAATTTAGCGATGTTAGTACCAAATGTCTCCAAACACGACCAACGCGCTGTTATTCTTTTCTTGGCTGCCGAAGGACAAACACCGGTAGATGCCCATCGAAGAATGAAGAATTTGCACGGGGCAGCGTGTCTGCCAGATGCCACCGTCCGAGAGAACTGCGGCAAGGGGTGCTGCTGCTTCGTGATAACGTGCGTCGCCGCATCGCAAATGTCGTAACACAGAAGTTACGCCAAAACAAATGGAAGAGACTCGAGCATCTGCCCTATAGTCCTGGTCTCTCCACATGGTATTACCACGGCGTCGGTTCCTTAAAAAAGACGTTGAAGAGTCGGCGATTCCTAAGAGGATGTACAGCAGGTAGTTACGGACTTCTCCATGCTGCAGGGTACAGTGTTCTTACCAAACTGGTGTGTCGATGGGGTGATCGTCTCAACATTCACGGCGATTCGCCTGATTGGCACATCGATTCTCGAATGCACGGCCTTCGAATGGAAACTTTTTGATCACTCTAATTACAGACCAGCGTATTCCATGAAGCAAAACACATTAAAATAACCTCATCTTTAACCGTCCCAAGGACCCAAGTAAATATTATACTTTTGAAGTAACGAAAATTGCCTACTTCACGATTATGTATTTTTCACATACGACTCACATAAAGGTTGCACAATTTGTTAACCAAAGTCACTCATTTTAGTTATTAACAATTTCAACGACTCACATTACACATACATTCCACATTCACTCTCTCATTGACTCAGACAACACAATGAACGAAAATAATATTATGCAAGTGATGAAATTACAGCAGCTGTCTGAAACTGAAGCTATTACATACATTTCAGTTTTTTTATCAAAATACTGTTTACTCAATTATTTAATTATCAAGTATATAGTTAAAGCTATCCAGTTACTTTTACACAAAACATATTGGGATGACAGTAACTTATTTGTCATAGAAATTCATAAACTCTGCGTTTGAGGTAATTTTATGCGTTCAAAAATTTACCTTAAATATTTAGCTGAAATTCATACGGGCGTTAACTATTACCAGTACAAAAGGCTACACAAAGCTTCTGAACAGTTGCGTTACTAGAAATTTCTTTCATAATTCCCGAATTCCAATCACGAACAACTGCGAAGATGAGAAACGTGGAAGTAGATAACCTCGGTGTAGCAAAGCAGCTTAAATCACTTAATAAAGGCAAGGCTTCCGGTCCAGATGGTATACCAGTCAGGTTCCTTTCAGAGTATGCAGACGCAATAGCTCCATATTTAGAAATTATATACAACCACTCGCTCATAGAAAGTTTCGTACCTAAAGACTGGAAAGTTGCTCAAGTCACACCAATACCCATAAAGGGAAGTAGGAGTAATCCGCCGAATTACAAGCCCATATCACTAACGTCAATTTGCAGTAGGCTTTTGGAACATATACTGTATTCGAACATTAAGAAGTACCTCGAAAAATACAAAAAAATAAATAAAAACAAACGATGTACTGACACATAGACATCCAGGATTCAGAAAATATCGTGCTTGCGGAACACAGTTAGCTCTTTTATACTCATGAAGTATAAGTGCTATCGACAGGGGATGTCAAATTTACTCCATATTTTTAGATTTTCAGAAGGCTTTCGACTCCGTTCCTCACAAGCGTCTTCTAACCAAACTGCGTGCCTATGGAATATCGCCTCAGTTGTGCGACTGGATTCGTGATTTCCTGTCAGAAAGGTCACAGTTCGTAATAATAGACGAAAAGTCATCGAGTAATACAGAAGTAATGCCTGGCGTTGCTCAAGGCCCTCTATTGTTCCTGATCTATATTAACGACATGGGAGACAATCTGAGTAGCCCTCTTAGATTATTTGCAGATCATTCTGTCATATACCGTCTTGTAAAGTCATATTGTTGACAAAGGGAATCATGCAGTCTAAGACCGAACTGCTGCAGAAATTTACACATAGGAAGCTGTTAAATTATAGATATTCTGTGAAAACCTGTTACAGTTTCCTGACATGTTCTACCCTGGAGAATCTCCTCTGTATGGACCCCACTGGAAAGAATAGCACATCTAATCTAATTTATGAAGAACAGCAGCTGCATCAGGATAGGATAAGATCTGGGTCACTGGAAACTTTCCTGTCCATTACATAATAGTAACACAGAGACTTCGAAGCCATATTGTAAACTGTAAGACATTTCAGGGGCGGAGTAGGACTATGACAATAATATATTGGCTATAAACTGTAGGTAAAAACTTAAGTAATCACAAAGACGTAGGAAATCAAGGCGATGGGGCCTGGATAAACTGAACGAAACAGAGACTGTCGAAAGTTTAGTGGGAGCTTTAGGCAATGTTGAATGAAACAGGGGAAAGGACTACAATAGAAGACGAATGGGTTGATTTGAGAGATGAAATAAGACAGGCACCAGAAGATCACGTAGGTAATAGGACGTGACGTAGTAGAAATCGTTGGATAACACAAGAGTTATTAAATTTAACTGACGAAAGAAGAAAATATAAAAATGCAGTACATGAAGCAGAGAAAAGGAATAGAGAGATCTAAAGAACGAGACTGACAGAAAAAGCAAAATACATGGAGAACAAATGCAAGACTGTAGAAACATGCATGACTAGGGGAGAAATAGACACCGTATATAGAAAAATTAAAGATAACTTGGAGAAAAAAAAGTGGCTGTACAAATTTCAAGAGCTCAGATTTCATGCGAGTACTAAGGAAAGAAGGGAAAGCCGAATGTTAGGAGGTGTGTTCCCATACACGTGAAACACCCATGAGGACAATATTATATAGAGAGAAGAGGAAGGATTTGAAGAGGAGATAGAGCACTGAAAGATGTAAGTGGAAATATGGCATTTGGAATAGATGACATTCCCTCAGATTTACTGAGATCCTTGGGAAAGCAAGTTATGACCAGATTTTCTCCATGATGTGCAAGCTATATGAGACAAGGGCAATAGTGTCAGACTTCAAGAAGGATGTAGAGAAGAAGTTTTTGAAATGTGGTGTTATAGAAGAATGGGATATATGGGTAGATCGAATAACTAAAGAGGAGGTACTGAATCGAAATGGGAAGAGAAGAAATTTATGGCACAACTGGACTAAACGAAACATTAGCTGACAGGACACGTCCTGAGGCATCAATGAATAGTCAGTGTGGCAATGAGGAGAAGTGTGGAGGCAAAAATTTTAGGGATGGACGAAGGCTTGAAGACAGTAAGCAGGATCAAATGGATGTAGACTGCAGCAGTTATTCAGAAATGAAGAGGCTTGCCCAGGACAGACTACCATGGAGAGCTGCATTAAACCAGGCTTTGGACTGAAGACCACAACAGCAACAGAAATCCACCCAGTATTTTTTCCCCTCGTTCGACAGAGCAGTTGGCCCTTTTCGGATTGAGAATGAGATATTTTAAAATAAAGTTAAGTAATGATCCATGTTGAAACAGCCTAGTGTTTCTAATGTTGAATTTCCTTGCATATTGAAATCTTCTATAAGAACACAATAAATAAATCATACTTTTCGTTTCCAAAACACACAAAAGATACTTTAAATGTATGTCAAAAACAGTAGTCAGTTTTGTAAGAGGCCAAGTCCAGAGATTATTTCTTCAAAATCTGGAAAAGTTAATCTTACTTTTTGTTATGTACATGGTGCAAAAAATTTTGTTACAGACTTCGAGATGGTATAGAGGGCGTCTTGACGAACAAATTGAGGATAGGACTCATGTTCGGGAAGGTCATCCAATGACGCTACAGAGCGTCTTAGATATAGGCGCCAGCGCATGCTACTAGGCCGCCCCTTCGGCCAACCGCGACTGGTTGCCAAGATCACCAGTTTGGAAGATGGAGCTGGGTTCTGCGGAGAAAGGCCTTTTCTCCTACGAATGCGATGCTCTGTTGCCTTGGAAGATGACGTTTTTGGACACGGATTTTCAAAATCAAATGGCTCCAAGCACTATGGGACTTAACATCTGAGGTCATCAGTCCCCTAGACTTAGAACTACTTAAACCTAACTAACCTAAGAACATCCCACACATCCATGCTCGAGGCAGGATTCGAACCTGCGACCGCAGCAGCAGCGCGGTTCCGGACTGAAGCGCCTTGAATCGCTCGGTCATAGAGCCCGGCACCGATTTTCATCTGCAGTTTATTTTCCTCCTGAGACCCACTAAGATCTCCTTTGTTTTTCTGTATACAAGAGAAAAATGAACTGCAAGTGGAAGACCGTGTCGTAAACCGTCATCGACCAAGGCAGCAGAGCATCGCATTCGTAGTAGGAAAGGCCTTTCTACGCAGCAGTTAGCTGCAACTCCTCCACTGGTGATCGTTGCAGTCAGTCGCAATCACTGAATAAGGAACAGCACTGCGAGACTTTCTCTCTACGGTCCGTCAGCATAAAAACTCACGATCGCTTCCGAAGTAGTGGTATAGTGGCAGGCGCCAGCGACTGTAACTGTAGCGTCGTTAGATGACGATTGCAGTCACGGTTTCCTATCCTCGATTTGTTCCTCAAGACATCGTCTACCACCCCTAGAAGTTTTTCGCAACATTTCTGGTACACCCTATATCCAAACAACTCTTCCAAAACGTTCATGTCAGATATTTTGTAAACAATTTCAAATATAATACTTATGTTTTTACCCAAATGAACTCTAAACAACCTTCACTTGACGACATATAGTCTCATTTCACAGCTATACTAATTACAGAGGTGACGGAATCAACCTCACTTTTTCAAATGGAACTACAGTAATTTCCGCTGCTAGTATTATAAATGTAAAAGAGAAGAACTCAACGGCGTTTAAATTTTAAAAATACGATTACTGTTTTCGGAGAAATTACAATAGTTGAAACTTAGGATGTATCTATTCTGAATATGAAAGTGATTGCTGTCTTAGGCGGAAGTTCTTGCTGTCATACGGAACTGTCACACCAGGCTGTTGCGACGCTTAAGCTTGGCACAGGTACGAGAGTCTGCTTACTGAAAGAGAATAGTGGGGCGAACTTTAACTTAAAACTGTACTAATCACACTTGGATACATGTGGTTGGACAGACACATCAACTGGAAGGCAAAGGACGGGGAATCTAACAATGATTTACGAGTTAAGTATGGTGACAGTTCTGTTCTTGTTTCTGCCAGAGTCTTGAAAGTTAGGTGCACTTCAAATATTGAATGGATTTTTGAATCGTGATAAAGATACAAGCGAATGTGGTCGTAAACACCTCCGAGAAGTTCCATTCACGTCAACAAGTGTTCCAATGCCCCCCCCCCCCTTTTACTTCAGTACACGTTTGCAGTGGCTGATCCGAGGACTTATAGGCAGAATAAAGTGATTCATTCGATATCGTTTCATGTGGTGCAACAATGTAATATTTTAAATCCTCTTCAGGCGTTGAACTTATACATAGACTTCATCTTTCAATTTATCCCAGCAAAAAATTACGATTGGTGTCAATTCAGGCGAAAGTGCATTCCATCTGATAACGCCTGGACGTTCTATCCAGCTATCAGGAAAGAGGTGGGTGAGCGCCTTCCTACCCACAAGTGAGTAATGAGGCGGGCACTCATCGTGCTGGTACCACGCATATCCAAGCTTTTCTTGCGAAACTTCATCTTGCAGGGGCGGTAGCGTCTTCGGTAAGAAACTGTCCGTGCCTTTTACCCATTAAGGTTTCTTCAGTGACGTTAGGGCGAATCACGTATTCCTTAATAATCCCGGACCAAACGTTCATACACCGCCGCCTCCAATTTTCAACTCGCCTCACACAGTGCAGATCGTCGGAGGCCTCATAATGAATATTTCTTACATTCAGCTTTCCATGATTTGTAAAGGTAAATTCATCGATGAAGACAGTTCTTTGAAGAAAGAAAGAATTGTGCTGATGTCGCACCTGAACCGAGCAACAGAATTCTATGCCTCGTCTGCAGTCCCAATAGTTAATCTGCTAGTAAAATGACATATGGTACGGATAGAAGCTATCTGTGTGCAAAATACGAATAAAGCTGGGCGGACGTGTTCTAGAGTCATTTGCAGTGTCTCTGGATGTAACACGTGTATTATGAGCAACAGACATCGGAACATTTTGTTCGGTCCGCTTCTGCATAGTATTTCAGGTCCCTTAGGAAAACATTGTTTTGCCTATTTGGTAAACTGTCATTCTTGTTGAATACCGTCTGTCACGATACCTTCGTATGTAAGATGTTCTCTTCATGCTCCCTCTGTATTCTCCGTAAGGAGGTAGCGTATATTGTGTCTCTTGGTTTGTGAAAGTCCTTTATTTTTTTAAACGAACCAGTACTCGACTCACTGGAAAGACAGACAGAATGAAAGTTACATTTCGTCTGTGCCCTTTTTATGTTGGTATCGTGGAAGTGCAACTCTCTGTTTCCACCTTATCTGACGTGAGGTATTTCCTTACTTGGGTATGAAATCATGAACTTCCGCATAAGACAGCAAGGTTTTGTATTCAAAACAGATAAATCCTAAGTTCTAAATACTGTAATTACTCCGAAAACAGTAATCACATTTTGAAGAATGAAACGCCATTCGAGTGGTGTCATTTAGAATTATGATACTAGAATGAGAAATACTATGGTTCCATTTGAAAAAAATCTAAGTTGATTATTATATCTCTGCAACTGATATAGCTAAGGCAATAAACTGCATGTCTTTTAATGAAAATCTTTTCTCAATTCATCTGGGTGAAAAAGACTTACGATGTCTTAAACGATTCCGGGAATATTTGAGGTGAAGAGTTTAGTTGAATCATCCTATACACGAAACTAGTGTTCCATTTCATTACCACATATTTTCTAAATAAAAAAAATTGAGATAGTAGCCACTGGGAATCCTTCGACAATACAATTAATCGGAAAATCAGTAAACTGTTTTTCTGTGGACCGTGACTGGTGATTATGTAAGTCGGTCTGAATTGCGCTGAAGGAGTGACGAAGGTACAGAGTCCACACGGGAATACTACATATACCCAACAAAGAGAAAAAAAAACATGGCATTGATGAGACATTTGAGGCAAATGAGCATTTAGCTAAAACCCCCATCCGGTTCTGAATGATCAGTTACAGCTGGTCTCATCCTCACTTTTAAGCTTCACACAATGCAGTTAATCAGCCACACAGTCCTAAACTTCAATTCCTGATATGGCATTCATATCCACAAAACTGTACTGCAGTAGAATTGTCATATAACTTACTTTGTTATTCATAAAATCTTTAGTGTTATATTCATACCAGCTGTTGTCTTTTCGTTATTTACTCTACTGTGTTTGATACTATTCATTTTGTAAATTGCAGTTTAATACTGTAGTGCATTCACGAAAGGTGGAGCACTTCTTTTTACTATGATGAAACTACAAAGTGAATAACTGTTTGTTAATAGTCGTCTCTGAAACACGACCTTAGGGCGTTTATTCCATAAAGCAGTTGGAGTTAAATGCTTTTAGTATTAAGAGGCTTCTTGCCTATCTACATTCTGATAGCGTGATACACAGGTTTTCCGTGTGAACAAATGCTTGAAATTTTATGTGTAATTCATTAGTAACATTGCAGCTAAGTCAATTACGTGAAAACTCCTAAAGCTTTTTTAAATAAAATATCGTTATTAACATACTACAGCTCTATTCTTCATGCCTTTATTTCTCAACATAATCATCCTGGTAACGAACACATTTCTCTCAAAGAGAGTTTGTTGATACCATCAATGTAGAATACATGACTTTCTTGACGGAATCAGAAGCTTACTTGCTTTCACCGAATCACCTCTATCAAAGTGAAGTCATCGAAAGATTTCTTTAAGTTTTGGAAACAGATGAAACTGATGAAGTCAAATCGGGACCGTATGGAGACGATCGATGACAGTGAACCCTGGACGTCGGACTGTCGCAAATGTAGCAGCGCTTGTGTGTGGTCTGGCACTCTCATGCTGGAGGAAAGGGCGCTCCATTCCATGTGTGGACGAACTCTTCAAATTTGAACTCATAAGAGCACGCTGTTTCCCACTCTCCGGCATGCTTACGTTACATACCACCATGTTAAACGCTATAATTCGGAGCCCTCTAGCAGAAGAGAGCTGCAAATATGCAGACACGAAAAAGAAAGATGTACAATGTCAGTAACGTTTGATAAATTTAAAAAGTTTTAAGAGCTTTCACAAAAAGAATTCTGAGGCATCACTTTCCAGGAAGGCCTCGTAATTGACAGAGATTTTTTTTAATGTGAGCCCAGGTAGGTGGATTTCACTTTCCTGTTTCTCCTATGAAGAGTCCTCGTCAGATGCAAAAATTCGCCAGGTGCGACTAGGAGAAGCGCTCAGAGCGTTCCGTAAAGACACCTCAACTATTTCAGGAATCGAGAATCACTACTATTTTTGCCAGTTATCGACGCTGATACTGAGAAGGTATCTGTCCCGGGAATTCCAGGACATTCGAGAACGTTTTAATTTTACGTTTGAAGTCAGATAACAAAGTGAAAAAGAAATGTTTCTTTATATGATACAATTTCAGATTAACAATCTTCCGATTTTTTCTCTTACTTCTACCGTGAAACCTTGCTCCTTGCCAAATTTCCTCTTTCTATGTCATCCATCAGGCTTTAATGAGTGAGTTTGCGAGTATCAAAATACCTGACATAAATGGCCGTATCTTTTGATTTCATTGAGTTAGAAGCTTACATTTATTACAACACTGAGAGGCTGTATACCTTACTATGTGGCACAAATTTCAACTTGGTACTTCTGTCTGTTTCAAAGGAGAAAAGGTCTGTATAGACGGAGAGACTCAGTCGCGTAAAAAATGAAATTTTTTTTCGTGTGGTATAATTACGAATTAACAGTTTTCCGATCTCTTCACTGTGAAACCCTGCTTCTGGCCAGATTTCACTGTTGTAGGTCAATGGAAAGAATCCTGTAGGTTTTGATGAGTGAGCAGATAACCTTGTAGGTAGGGCAAGCACAGCCATGAGTATTCATCTTGGGTATTAATAACCGCTTCATCTGTATTTGGCCCTTTATTACTGGATCACTACCAGATTCGTTGCGCTAAAAGCCACATCTTCAGGAGTATATAAGATTAAAACATTAGAGCGGAAAAACTCGGAATCGTTTTACCCAACATTCGTTGCCCGTCAGAACAGAAGTCGTGTGGCTACGGCCTCCCGTCAGGTAGACCGTTCGCCTGGTGCAAGTCTTTCTATTTGACGCCACTTCGGCGACTTGCGCGTCGATGGAGATGAAATGATGATTATTAGGACAACACAGAACAGCCAGTCGCTGAGCGGAGAAAATCTCCGACTCAGCCGGGAATCGAACCTGGGCGGTTAGGATTGACATTCTGTCGCTCTGACCAATCAGCTACCGGGGGCGGACGCCCGTCAAAACAAAACACCGCAAAAAGATAATCTATGACATATCGTCTTTTACAATATGTTTTTAGAAGATGTGACTTTTAGCGCCATGAAACCTGTAGTGATTCAGTAATAAAGGACCAAATACAACTAAAGCGGTCATTAATACCCAAGATGTTTGAAGAGTGAGTTTGCGAATATGAGAATATGCGACATAAATGGCCATATCTTTTGACTGCACTGACTTGAAAGCTTCAGTTTCTTACACCGCTTTACACCGTAGACTTTGTAAGTGACATAAATTTCAACTTGATACATGTATTCGTTCCTCAGAAACAGGGGCTTTGACAGTCGGATAGACAGACAGACAGACGGGCAACTAAGTGATCCAATAAGGGTTCCGTTTTTACCGACTGAGGTACGGTATCCTAAAAATGGTTACTGACGCAACTCGGTAGTCGATTCCTTCATTTATGGTCTTGGCGTCTCCCGCGCAGTGACTATATCAGTTTACAGTGGTTGTTAAGCTTTCAGATTGAGAAATCAAAGAAAGAAACGTAGGGTGGAGGAGGAGGGGACGGTGGGGGGGGGGGGGTTAGCGCAAATAAAACTGGATGATCGTCGAAGCAAACAGACGTTTCGGTGTAGACGCCCTGGACGGTGGCGCACGGACCGCTGCGCAAACCCGCGCCGAGTTGCCTCCTGCCTGCCGGCGTGCTCGTCCCCCTGTGGGCGGGCGGGCGGGCCACTCACCGCGCCGCCAGGAATTCTATTTCCTGGATGAGCTGTCTTTCTGCTGCAATATCATTGTTGTGCGGGGCCCCTTTCCCCGCGGCTAACTTCGCTCCCCCGCCGGCTTTTTGTTCTTTATCTCGTTATTTTAACCTCCATCCCAGGTTTTCGGAACGCGGCGGTGCGCGGGCGAGATGGCCGGCGCAGATTGCGGCGAGTGACGCCGTCATCCCGTGTCACGCGGCGCGCCGCCTGAAAGGCGAGTGCGCATAAATTTGAAACGAAGCGCCGTGTATGGCGCGGGGGTTTTACAGTCGCCGTGAAAGCGCGGGATGCGCCGTCACGCCTTATCGTTTTATTTGGAGCAGGATGTCTGGCCACTGGCCACAGAGCGCCTGTCAGGCCGCGCGGCGCCACTGTCAGATACGCCAGAGAATCGGATAGCTTAATGAACTCGCGCCACAAAGAGCGCCGCGCGCCAGACCGACCGAAATGATGGAAATTAGCCGCTGCCGCTGTCACCGCCGCCCACCACTGGCGCCGGGTGGCTCCGGCGCAAGTGCATTACTTGTGCTAGTAAAACCACCGTAATGCTAACAACTGGTCGCGCTTCCCTGTCCGGGCACTTGTTGATCTCAGCTGAGTTCAGTTTCTGCGACTGTGCAACAAGGTGGATAAGTAATATGCAAAATAAAACGAACAAGGGAAAGTCCAGACTGGAATAATGACAATATTATGGAAAGAATAGATTGCGACTCACCATATAGCGGAGATGTTGAGTTGCAGACAGGCAAATAAAAAGAGCACTGAACATTTACGCTTTCGACCAGAAGGCTTTCTTCCGAAATAGACAACAAAAAACACACACACACATTCACGCAAACGCAGCTCATCCACACGTCCCCACTACTGTCTCTGTATGTCGGGGCCAGACCTTGCAAAATAAAATAAGCTTCTTGTTGTAGGTAGTCATTTTAAAGTACAATGAGTGTTTCAAAGGTCGTGCTATCGTTATCTACATCCATACTCCGCAAGCCACCTGCCGCTGTGTGGCGGAGGGTACTTTGAGTACCTCTATCGGTTCTCCCCTCTATTCCAGTCTCGTATTGTTCGTGGAAACAAAGATTATCGGTATGCCTCTGTGTGGGCTCTAATCTCTCTGATTTTATCCTCGTGGTCTCTTCGCGAGATATACGTTGGAGGGACCAATATACTGCTTGACTCCTCAATGAAGGTATGTTCTCGAAACTTCAACAAAAGCCCGTACCGAGCTACTGAGCGTCTCTCCTGCGAAGTCTTCCACTGGAGTTTATCTATCAATCTCCGTAACGCTTTCGCGATTACTAAATGATCCTGTAACGAAGCGCGCTGCTCTCCGTTGGATTATCAAATGGTTTCCATTCAAACGGCTCTAGGCACTTTGGGGCTTAACATCTGAAGTCATCAGTCTCCTAAACGTAGACCTACTTAAACCTAATTAACCTAAGGACATCACACACATCCATGCCCAAGACAGGATTCGAACCTGCGACCGTAGCAGCAGCACGGTTCCGGACTGAAGCACCTAGAACCGCTCGGGCACAACGTCCGGCGGAGTGGCCAAGAGGTTCTAGGCGCTACAGCCTGGAACCGCTTGCCTGCTACGGTCGCAGGTTCGAATCCTGCCTCGTTCATGGATGTGTGTGATGTCCTTAGGTTAGGTAGGTTTAAGTAGTTCTAAGTCTAGGGGACTGATGACCTCAGATGTTAAATCCCATAGTGCTTAGAGCCATTTGAACCATTTGAACCACAGCGGCCGGACGTTTCATTATTTCGTCGTATCTAATGTAACATGTGCATGTTTTGTCTGTTTGGCAGACGTCAATGTAAACAGAATGAAATCAAATCTTAGTACGTCCATCTTCATAGAACATGATGGTTGGGACATCGTCTGATCATTCTGATGTAGACAGCAGTACACCTTCAGCAGTAAATTTTGAATTCTTTACTAAGTTACCGGTTTCGATGATACATTACATCGTCATCAGGCACCTTGACGAAAGTAGATCGCACAAAATCCAATTGCGTGTAGTCATTGTAAGAGCCGTAATAAGGGAACTGGAGTCCACAGATCTCTGAGACGTTAGACGTGATGAGTTCGTGCATCTACCGACAACCTGCTGTCGGTAGATGCACGATGTGATCACGTCCTTCATATTATCAATGACTTATTTCGCATTTTGTCCGCCCCGATAGATGAATGGTATGTAATAAAAAAAGTGAGTTAATGGCTTAACGACGAACAGAAACGGGTGTCTTGAGACGTCCGCCCCGAGCAGATACAACGAACGAAAACGAAAAATGAGATTATAAAAAAAAAATGGTCAGCGTGACGGTCTGCCGTCCTAAGGGGCCCGGGTTCGCTTCCCGGGTGGGTCGGGGCTTTTCTCCGCTCAGGGACTGTGTGTTGAGTTGTCTTCATCATCATTCCATCCCAATCTGGCGCGCAGGTCGCCCAATGTGGCGTCGAATGTAATAAGACCTGCACCAAGGCGTCCGGACCTGCCCCGTAAGGGGCGTCCCGGCCTATGACGCCAAACGCTCATTTCCATTTTTTTCCATTTCGTTGTCTCACAAAAATGCAAGTTCTTGTTTTCTTATTATAGGTGATGTCTATTATTTCTTCCTTTGAGAAATTTTGTCAAAAACAAAATATACTCTCCTATGCAGTATCGGCCTGGAAAATAGAAGTATTTATATTACCTTATTATTCCAACGCTTATGTGAAATGTACAGAATTACAGGCATTAAAGATGCTTCTTTTGGCTAAAGCAAATAAAAGTTGCAGTTTTGTTTCTGGAGAAGAGGGGTTCAAAGCGTTACGGGATCATTCTGGCTTAGATTAGACACGCTTTCATAAGGTGACTACAAAGGAGCGATTCCTTGAGCGCGTCTCGCCGATTTCTTTCCACAGCTTTCCTTCCGGACATTTCATATACAGGGTGAAGACTAATAAAACCCACAAACGGATTCTGGCAAGAAATGGAGGAAAATAGATCCTGTAACATGAGTCCGGAAGTGGGCGATGTGCATACGACAACAACAAAACACACCGGAACACGGTACAGAGCTGCGTAGGCTCGACATCACAACATATGTTAAAAGTGGCCTCCATGTGATTACAGGTGATAGGGATAGTAGTGGTTGTGATGCAGGATACACACAATCGAACTTTGGCCTAGACCTTATTGGCGGGACATTTGCCTTTAGCTTATGCTAGGGGTCGTCTCAGTATCCTGTAGAGCCTGCTCCTCCAAAATCTGGTGTTCGCACAGTCGGCCGCCTCTCTGCACGTTCGTCTGTCTGAGACACCCATGGTCACACAAACGCCCAAATAGGGCTTGAAATATTGTGTGATGTGGTTGGTGTCTGTTAGGGTATTTGCATTGGTACAGCATTGCTTCCTCTTGACCATTTCCATTTGCCTGGCCGTACTCAAAGAGCACGTCGGCTTGTTCCCGACATGAATACCGGACCATTCAGCTGCTTACAGCAGCAGCCTGCAACAAATAAGGAACATACAGCACGTGTTCAGAGGAATTGTTATTCGTCAGCGCCATCTACCATGGCAACGATGCAATTTCGGACACATGTTCATAGCACCTTAATTCCTCCATTTCCATTCAGGAATCCGTCCCCGCAGTTTATGGCTCTAAGCACTATGGGACTTAACATCTGAGCTCATCAGTCCCATAGAACTTAGAACTACTTAAACCTAACTAACCTAAGGACATCACACACATCCATGCCCGAGGCAGGATTCGAACCTGCGACCGCCGCAGCAGCGCGGTTCCGAACTGAAGCGCCTAGAACTGCTCGGCCACAGCGTCCGGCCCCCGCAGTTTGTCGCTTGTATTAATTTTCACTCTGTATACTGCATTGTGAACAAAACCAGACCGAGTTTCAAAATTTCACCTCAGTTTTGAAGAAGAACTGTTTTGATCCATGGAATGCATCCATACTGGACAAGACGATAAGGCTGAAAAGATTAGGAACTATTCTGAAATACAGTTTCCAGTACGTTAACAGCGGCTGCTTGGAACTGAGCTGTGGCGGACGTCGCTAGGTTGTACCGCTGGAGTGGCAGACGCGGGCACGTCGGAAGCCGATACGTGGGCGGCGCGCTGATGTCAGCTGTGAGAGGGCCTCACCGTGCTCTAGTGACGTCATACGGCACCCACGCCGACTCGCGGTCGATGGTTGCCACCAGGCGGCAGCACCGCTTGTCGTACCACTGCCACTTGCTTCCAGCATCCAGTGACCACATCGCGATTGACCGCGTATCTGATAACATACCTGAATTCGTTTGAGGCGTAAAGGTTGCAAATGCCGTCCTCCTCCACTACACATTTTTGTTTCCGTAGTCGTGTGCTCGGACGGAACTGTAACTGGGTAAGGAAGACACATACATCCGGAGGCATGGCACAGGCAGTGCATCTCACAGCTGAATGAGAATTCTCACAAACGGTAAGCTGGCTTCAGTAACTGGAAATCAGGAGCTAGAATCGTAATTTAATGCTTGACGGTACCCTTCCAACTACCGTTAAAGTGTGATATGTCTTTTTCGGTAGATGTCATGCCTCGGATG
Source organism: Schistocerca cancellata (assembly GCF_023864275.1). NCBI lineage: Eukaryota > Metazoa > Arthropoda > Insecta > Orthoptera > Acrididae > Schistocerca > Schistocerca cancellata. The sequence continues at coordinate 827,864,718 of NC_064626.1, forward strand.
GCACTTCATGTGTGTCGATAAAACGAGCCGTGGTCAAATATGTCGTGCATGCCTTCCAGTACTGGTGTTCTTTGGCTGGCACTAGGTCTGCTCTTAACATCAATCAGATCGGAGAGGAAAAATGTTACTCCGTGAAGTGAATGAAGATATGATTGCCACTGGGGAACAACTAGAATAAGAACGTGGTTATCTGCAAACTGAATAAGGGACATTCACTGAAAATAGCACAAGTTATTAGTATTATCTTTTTCATGAGTCTTCTGCCTGATTTGATGTGCCCCATCACAACATCCACCACTTTGTCAACTTCTTCATCTCAGAATAACACATTTAATTTTCTCAGTTATTTATTGACAGTATTCAGACTTCTGCCTAGCCTTCTCCTACAGTTAATGATCTCTAATCCTCCTATAGAACCTTAGAAATTACTCCCTGATGTCTTAGGAAAAGTCATATTATGCTGTCCCACTACCTTAAGAAATGCAAAATTGTGGGAAATCTCATACTATAAACCGCCAAACAAACACATACTTAAATAATGCATTGTTCTTCACACTGTCTTAACAAACAAATGTAACTCAACAGATTCACGAAATATTAATAACAAAAATCTAAAGGTAACTCCATAATCAACTCATCACCTTCACAGACTGCAACCAGAACAAATCTTTACCACTCATAACTTGGTAAGCAAGTGGCAGAATGTTCAAGTATAAAATCCTTATTCCCTGGACAGCAGAAAGTGCTTAAAATTCGACAATTAGCATTCATGTTCTCTCATTTGATTCTTGGTCACATTTATTTCATAAACAAGATACTACGTAGTGAAATGGAGACTGCTAATCCGTAATGGCGATAGATAAGTGCGAGAATCTTTCTCGTCAACCGTTGCTGCTTGGCAATTGTAAGGAACAGAGACATTGTTGGACAGGAATAATCACAGACAATGATGGACGACCTGAAACATAGGACATACTTAGTAGATGTGGAGTGGTACATTTAAAACGAGAATTGGTACAGACGTTATCACATGGGAAAGCAGGATAACAGACATAAATCATGTTCATATTTGATACAGGTCAGACTCCCAACAAAAATGTAGATATCGGACTCTCAATAAGGAATATGCCCTCCTCTGCCACTAATGCATATTTTTCACCTGTTATTCAAGCTGGCTACCAAACAGTTGAGGATTTCTTGGGGGATTTTGTCCCACTCCTCTCTCAAGCCTGTTTTCAGTTCTTTCATAGTTTAGGAGAGCGATGTTCGTTGAGAATTACGTCTGCCACGAGCATCCCAGACAGACCATTTCTTACGGTCAATATCTTTATTTCCTGTGTGTCCGACACATCAGCTGTCCAGTTAGAAAATCGAGATCTACCGCACTACTAAACAGACCGGCATGATACAGAATAATCTCCCTGCAATATCACTGTGCTGTAATGGTACCTCACTCAATGGTATGCAGTAGTGTTTGGCCATGATGCATAGTGCCTGACCACACCATAAAACCTAGGACATACCGATGACGTTCACGAACATTCTGTGGTACGTAACGTGTAACGTGTACCCCTCTCGCTACACATTAACTGGTGGGCAGAATCAGTTTTGCAATAGTTAAACGAGATTCGTCACAGAACATGACTCTGGACGACTGCTTCTGAACCCCACAAAATCACTCCCTCCACCAACGAACTCTTTCTCGAAGGCAGCGTGCAGTTGGTGTGTTAGCTGCTGTTTCCGTGAACCCACACGAGGCAATGCAATGAGTCAAAGTAGTGTAATGTGCATACTTCATCATCACAAATTTCACCCATATTATGTGTTGCTGCATCAGCAATTACATGGAGATGACTTTAATAATTGAGTGAATTTTTCTCAGTGGGCATTAACAGAGAATGCGTTGCAGTTCTACCTGTTTACCAATGAAGCAGATTTTACAAACCACAGTGCAGTGAATTTGCGAAACATGTATTACTGGTCCGTGGACAATACTCGCAATACAAGTGAGAAGCGTCTACGAGCGCCAATATGCTTTCTCATCGCACTTCCGCTTCCAGTGGCCTTTTTAATCGTGAGATGTCACAACAGTGACACTTTGACCGGATTTCAGCCGTACAGCGGCTCGTCCACAATGGTTAACAATCAAATGATGTGTTGCAGACATGTTACCGTTCCACACGAATGCCGCACTAATCGTTTCCACCACAACCTTCTTCAAACACCACACTGCATGAACTGTGTTCAGAGCGGTCATTCACAGGCTTCGCTGCAGTAAACACGTCCGCCCTCTAAATTTCCTTTTACTATCATTGGTCGGGTGTACCGCAGCAGCAGCTGGTAATTGTTCCTTAACAAGTGTCACTTGTTCCTTAGCAGTTGTCAAGCAGTGTAATTTACTAATGTGTTATTAACAGCGTTCCGATGGCTGCAGATGCAGATCGTCCATGGCCGTTGTGTGTGAATGCATTGTCTGTGGGAGAGAGAGGCAAGATCAGCACCACCCCTAACGGCTTTTTTCACTTACACTAAACAAAAGAATGTAACAGCGGCTTGGGAACTCTAAAAAAATGTTCAAATGTGTGTGAAATCTTATCAGGCTTAACTGCTAAGGTCAGCAGTCCCTAAGCTTACACACTACTTAACCTAAATTATCCTAAGGACGAACACACACACCCATACCCGAGGGAGGACTCGAACCTCCGCCGGGACCAGCCGCACAGTCCATGACTGCAGCGCGGCTTTGGGCACTCTCCGCCACTGGGCCGCGCTGTGGTTCTCATAACTGAGACAACTAAACACTTGTCGTATCGGCACAGAGTTACAATTGATACTTCACAGTGCGTCGATCTACACGATGAAGCACGAAATTATACTAATCAGTGAAAGTAACCCTTTGTTAATAGTTCCAGTTTCAATATGTCGAATGCGTCTGAACTCTTTTTTTTTTTGTCTAGCGACCATCGGATTTCTGAGGAGCCGAATACGCATAGGACCGAACCACAGAAGTGAAGTTGAATGTATGGTTCCTTGCTTCGTATCGAATGTGAGCGATTCGCCAGAAGCGAGCCGTCAACCATCGCACAAATTTGCAGATTATGTTCGTAGATGCTCCAAATATTGTATATGAAGGTAGTATCTGTTCCCGAAAGAACATACCATTGATGACCGTGCAGCTTCACTAGAATGAAATGATAATTAAGTCGACACCCTAGCTGCAAACAGGCGTTGATATACATCAGTGGGGACATGATGAAAATGTGTACCCCTACCGGAACTCGAATCCGGGATCTCCTGCTTACATGGCAGACGCACTATCCATCTGAGGTACCGAGGGCACAGAGGAAAGTGCGCCTGCAAGGATTTATCCCTTGCAGGAGATCGTGGGTTCGAGTCCCGGTCGGGGCACACATTTTCATATCCCCAATGATGTATATCAATGCCTGTTTGCAGCTAGGTTGTCGATTTAATTATCATTTCATTCTAGAGAAGCTGCACGGTCATCAATGATATCCCTTCTTTCGGGAACAGATACTACCTTCATATAGAGTTAAAATATGGCTACCCGGCCATTGACCTTGTGCGAACGCACACGCTATGCCTCAACTCGTACGGGACTTGGTAGATTACTCTGCCACGAGTAATGAGTGTGATGGGCAAACATCTATTAGGCGCACTACGAATGTAGTGGTGTAGACATGTTGGGAATGTGAGTCTCACGGGGAGCGTGCAAGGGATAAGGCTCCGCAGGCGCACTATCCTCTGTGTCCTCGGTGGTTCCGATGGATTGCCGGCACGGTAGCTCAGCTTGTTCGGTCAGAGGGTTAGCTACCTCTGTAATAGAAAAAACTGAGTGAACGGAACAACGAAGATCCTGAACTGGTGTCATCGGACATCAGCCCCGAACAAATTCAACGAGCAATATAGAACAAAATGAGATCAACAACAAAAAATAAAGGATGGATAGAGCGTATGCCATGTAAGCAGGAGATAGCGGGTTCGAGTCCTGGTCGGGACACAATTAGTGCAAGCGAACAGAATTAATGGCATTCTTCACTCAAAAGCCCAGATTTATTTACGTCTTCAATTTAACTGCAACAGCAGTAAATATTGATTCTGTAGAGGACCTAAGGCAAGAGGTATGTGTTCCACGTGTTTGAACTTCAGTGGGCAGTGCGAAATTAAAAATGCGGTTTCCGAAGCTAATCTTCTCAGCAATAAAACTAGTAAATCTGCTGGAAGTCATTACTGTAACAATTTCCCTCTGAAAAGTGAAGTAACTATTTTGTATGTGTTGACCGCGCCTATTTAACTCAAGAAAAATGTAAAGTAAAAGAAACAAAGAGACCAACTGGCTTAAAACGGCAGGAAAAGTATTGCATCAGCGGAAACATTGGGTTAGATCAATTTGACAAAGAAAGATGAAGAAACTTTAAGTGATCTTATTAACGCCGTACTGATTTAAGGCAATCCACAACTGCTAGTGCAGTCCGAAGTTTGGATAACAAAAACGCCGGTTGAAGACAATGCTAAAACACAAGGTAAGACAAGAGGCGCTCGTTTCATAATTACATTGGCTCCTTTTTCTCTACATTACGTATCACCATGTCAGAGTACTGAAATCCAAGTAATACAGACTATTCTCCGACAATAGTGCCTCTCCTATCAGTTGCGCATCAAACAAAATAAGATAAAATTGTCATACAATATATTTAGACGCTTATCTAAGGCTCATATTCCACACAGCCTTGATAGTTTTCGCCTAGGATGCAAACTGTTCTCTGAAAACCAGCCAACAGTAGCTTGATACGCCAGCGATAGTCGGGAAAATACTGCGATTGGAACAGCATCCAAGAGCAGGTGATTATATCTTAAATAACAATGTGGAGCCGACACCGAACCTTCGTGACTTTGTCTAAAAATTTATGTGTTACTATCATAAAGTACTCCGTGCTAGTACTCACGGAATTTAACTTGTATAGTGTCTTATTTCATTGCGACGACGAACATGGTTAATGGAAGACGCTGGAAACGTTGAGAATCTGTGCTGATTCGTGGTCACCTAATAGTCCTCTACTGCTTGCGGAGACGGATCAGAACAATATCCTAAGTACGCGCATCTCTGACACCACCACCGATCTGGTCAGTGAAGTTAGGTGACTTCATGGTCGTAGTGTGGTCGTCAAACCCATTTATTACAACTCGGGTGTCGTGAAATAGCGCAACGTTGTCTTACATGTTAGGTATCGAGAGTGATTTTTATAGGCTTTTAATTTCATGACCAAACAAGCATTCATCACACAGGTCTTTAAACACATGTCTCAAGTAATATCTATACACGATTTTGCGAGCACAGTTACATAAAATACGTACTACTATTATTCCAAGAAAGTGAACAGAGTGCCACTAAAATTCACTTAGAATGAAATGATTACTATACATGTAAGAGTAACTGATGTCAGTAGTCGGGAAAGTACTTGTGAAGAAGGGTGTTCTTATCATTCTGGTTTGGCTGCCTACTGACACAAATTTCGTAGAGTCGACACACTCGCATATGGCCTTGTTTAGCAGGACTTCCCAACATCCATGCACTATGGACCTTGCCGTCGGTGGGGTGGTTTGCGTTCCTCGTCGATAAAGGTAGCCGTACTGTAGGTACATTCCCAAAGGAGAGGTATCTGCTGACAGGCCAAAAAAACGCGTGGTTTCTGAAGGCGGGCAGCAGACTTTTCAGTAGTTGCAGGGGCAACAATCTGGAAGATTGACTGATCTGACCTTGTTACATCAACCAAAACTGCCTTGCTGTGCTGGTGCTGTGAAAGGTCGAAAGTAAGGGGAAACAATAGGCATAATTTTTCCCGAGGACATGCAGCTCTACTGTAAGGGTAAATGATGATGGCGCCCTCTTAGATAAAATATTCCGGAGGTTAAATAGTCACCCATTCGGATACTCGGGCGGGAACTACTCAGGAGCATGTCGTCATCAGGACAAGCAAAACTGGAATTTTGCGGATAGGAACGTGTAATATTAGATCCCTTAATCGGGCAGGTAGGTTAGAAAATTTAAAAAGGAAAATGGATACATTGAAGTTAGATATAGTGTGAATTAGTGAAGTTCGGTGGCAGGAGAAACAGGACTTCTTGTCAGGTGAATACAAGGTTATAAATACAAAATCAAATGGGGGTAATGTAAGAGTGGGTTTAATATTGAATAAGAAAATATGAATGCGGGTAAGCTACCATGAACAGCATAGGGTACTCATTATCGTAGCCAAGATAGACACGTAGCTAACGCCTACGATAGTAGTACGACTTTACCTGCCAACTAGCTCCGCAGATGATGAGGAGATTGAAGGATTGTATCATGAGATAAAAGAAATTATTCAGGTAGCTAAAGGAGACGAAAATTTAATCGTGATGGGTGACTGGAATTCGATAGTATGCAAAGGAAGAGAAGGAAAAATAGCAGGTGAATATGGACTGGGTGAAAGGAATGAAAAAGGAAACCGCCTGGTAGAATTCTGCATGGAACATAATTTAATCATCGCTAACACATGGTTTAAGAATCATAAAAGAAGGTAGTATACGTGGAAGGGACCTGAAGACACCGGAAGATTTGAGATTGGTTATATAATGATTATACAGAGTTCTAGGAACGAGATTTTAAATTGTAAGACATTTCCAGGGGCAGATGTGGACTCTGACCACAATTATTGATTATGAACTGTAAATCAAAATTGAAGAAATTGCAAAAAAAATTAAGAAATTAGGGAGATGGGACCTGGATAAATTGAAAGAACCAGAGATTGATGGGAGCTTCAAAGGAGCATTATACAATGGTTGACTAGAGAAAGGGAAAGGAATACAAAAGAAGACGAATTGGTAGCTTTAAGGGATGAAATAGTGAAAGCAGTAGAGGATCAAGTAGGTAAAAAGGCAAGACCTAGTAGGAATTCTTGGATTACACAAGAGATACTGAATTTAACGATAAGGTGAGAAAATCTAAAAATGCAGCAAATGAAGCACGCCAAAGCGAATACCAACGTTTAAAAAATTAGACTGATAGGAAGTGCAAAATGGCTATCCAGGAATGGCTAGATGACAAATGTAAGGGTTTAGGAGAATATTTCGCTAGGGGAAAGATAGGTACTGCTTACACTAAAGTAAAATGGCTTTTGGTGAAAAGAGAAGCAGCTGTATGAATGTCAACAGCTCGGATGGTAAACCAGTCCTATGCAAAGAAGGGAAAAGTGAGAGGAGGAAGGAATATATAGTGCGTCCATATAAGGGAGATGAACTTGAAAGTAATATTGTAGAAAGGGAAGTGAGCGTAGATGAAGAACACACGGGAGATACGATACGGCGAGAAGAATTTGACAAATCTCTGAAAGCTCTAAGTCGAAACAAGGCCCTGGAGTACACGACATTCCGTCAGAATTACTGATAGCCTTGGGAGAGCCAGCCATGACAAAACTCTTCCATCTGGCGCGCAAAATGTATGAGAAAAGTGAAATACCCTCAGTTTTCAAGAAGAATGTAGTAATTTCAATACAAAGAAAGCAGTTGCTGACAGGTGTGAAAATTATCGGACAGTCACTATAATAAGTCACGGTTGGAAAATACTAACATGAATTCTTTGCAGAAGGATGGAAAAACTGATAGAAGCAGACCTCGGGTAAGATCAGTTTGGATTCCGGAGAAATATAGAAACACTCGAGGCAGTACTAACCACACGCCTTGTCTTAGAAGATAGGTTAAGGAAAAGCAAACCTACGTTTATAGATTTTATGGAGTTGGAGAAAGCTTTTGACAATGTTGATTGAAACACTCTCTATGAAAGTCTGAAGGTAGCAGGGGTAAAATACAGGGAACGAAACGCTATTTACAATTTGTACAGAAACCAGACGGCAATTGTAAGAGCCGAGGGACATGAAAGGGGAGCAGTGGTTGAGAAGGAAGTCAGACAGATTTGTAACGTAACGCCGACGTTATTCATTATGTACAATGAACAAGCAGTAAAGCAAAACAAAGAAAAATTTTGAGTTATGATTAAAGTTCATGGAAAAGAAATAAAAACTTTGAGGTTTACCGATGATATTGTAATTTTGTATGAGTGGACAAGTGACTTGGAAGAGCAGCTGAATGGAATGGCCAGTGTTTTGAAAGGAGAATATAAGATGAACATCATAAAAAGCAAGACAAGGACAATGGCATGCAATCGAATTAAATCAGGCTAAGGGAATTAGATTAGGAAACAAGACGCTTAAAGTACTAGATGAATTTTGCTATTTGGGCAGCAAAATAACTGATGAAGGCCGAAGTAGAGAGGATATAGAATGAAGACTGGCAATGGCAAGAAAAGAATTTCTAAAGAAGAGAGATTTGTCGACATCGAAATAGAAGTGTTAGGAAGTCTTTTGTGGAAGTTCTTGTCTGGAGCGTAGCCATGTGTGGAAATAAAACATGGACGATAAGTAGTTTAGATCAAAAGAAGCTTTCGAAATGTGATGATACAGAAGATTGCTGAAGATTAGATTGTACGATCTTGTAACTAATGACGAGGTACTGCATGGAAATGGGGAGACAAGGAATTTGTGGCAAAACTCGACCAAAAGAAGGGATCGGCTGATAGGACACATTTTGAGACATCAAGGGATCACCAATTTAGTATTGGAGGGAAATGTGGGTGGCAAAAATCGTATAGGGAGACCAAGAGACGAATACAGTAAGCTGATTCAGAAAGATGTAGGTTGCAGTAGTTATGCGGAGCTGAAGAGGCTCGCACAGGATCGAGTAGCTTGGAGAGCTGCATCATACCAGTCTTCGGGTTGAAGATCACAACAACAGCGGGACTTCTTTGATTTGTTAGTTGTTCCGCTTGCAGCATATAGATATGACAGATAACTATGAACAGTTACTCGTGCATTCTGGTCCTTTTGTTCTCGACAACGTGATAACACAATGGGGTTTCATTCATTCCGTAACACACAGTCATTTTAGTATTTGATCTGATGTGGCTTTCTTTTCTTCATACCCTAAGATATCCGTCGCAGACCATGTATGTGCGTACTCCTTACGACATATAATGAACGAAATTGGTACGCTGGTACAAATGTAGTCCGTTCGGGCCTGCGCTAAGATATTCAAAAATTGCTCAAATGGCTCTGAGCACTATGGGACTTAACATCTAAGGTTATCAGTCCCCTAGAACTTAGAACTACTTAAACATAACTAAGCTAAGGACATCACACACATCCATGCCCGAGGCAGGATTCGAACCTGCGACAGGAGTTGTTCCGCGGTTCCGGACTGTAGTGCCTAGAACCGCTCGATCACAGCTGCCGACGCTAAGACGTGCCTTTAGTGCATCGGATGATCGCGACATTCCGGTGGACCTTATTCTAACTTTTTTTGGTCATCGTTATCGAGCCGTCCAGAAACTAATTTCGCAACTTTCATTCAATCGACGATTCCTGAAGTGAATATGCTTTGTTTTCATTTTTTAGAATCGTACGCGAGTGGTCCTTCGACTCCAAAAACCCATATCGGTGATGTTTAGTTGAACGGTTCGCACACTGACACTTGTTGATGGTCAAGCGCCCGCATCTCGTGGTCGTGTGGTAGCGTTCTCGCTTCCCACGCACGGGTTCCCGGGTTCGATCCCCGGCGGGGTCAGGGATTTTCTCTTCCTCGTGATGGCTGGGTGTTGTGTGCTGTCCTTAGGTTAGTTAGGTTTAAGTAGTTCTAAGTTCTAGGGGACTGATGACCATAGATGTTAAGTCCCACAGTGCTCAGAGCCATTTGAACCATTTTGATGGTCAAGCATTGAAATCTGCAGCAATTTGCGGAAAGATTGTACTCTGTCACGTTGAACGATTCTCTTCAGTCGTCGTTGGCCCGTTCTTGTAGGATCTTCTTCCAGCCGCAGCGATGTCGGAGATTTGATGTTTTACCCTATTCCCGATATTCACGGTACACTCGTGGAATGGTAGTACGGGAAAATCCCCACTTTGTCGCTACCTCGGAGATGTTGTGTCCCATGGCTTGTGCACCGACTGTAGTACAACGTTCAAACTCACTTAAATCTTGATAACATTCCACTTTTGCTGCAGTAACCTATCTAACACATGCCTCAGACACTTGATGTATTATATAGGCGTTGCCGACCGCAGCATCGTATTCTGCCTGTTTAAATATCTCTGTATTTGAATACGCATGGCTATTAACAGTTTCTTTGTTCGTCTCACTGTGAAGACGTTTCATTGCAAAGTAGGTGTCAAACCTTATCTTTAATTACTAATTGTGAGAGTACTTTGACCTTTGATTATTATTGTTGATATACGAGAACTGCACTCTGTTCGTTTTTGATGTGCTGAAGACTGGTCCCAGAGGGAAAAATAAAGTTAAACATAACGTTTTTCTTTCACAGTTCCAAATTGAAAAACCCATCATATTTCAAGATGGTTATCATCACTGTGCATCGGCTATGTTGACATGCTAGCTGCTGCCAGTGGTCTCCGTGGCCAACATACTTCGTAAGTCCATCTCCCCGTACCACATTTGCGCACCGTCTTCAAAGTGGCGCATGTGGAACTCGCTCCCTCTCGTGACGCGCAGAGGAATTCAGACAATAAAAGTCAAGGCACCTACTCTGGCTTAGAGTATCGGTATGAATGCGGCAGCATGCGTACCTAATATGTAGCAAAACACCACGCACATAATCGCGATTTTCCGTTGCTCATATCTCGGGTCCTATTTGAGATGAAAAGGCAGGGTCAAGTGTTTTGGGCAGCCTTTGCGCTCGGGACCATTTATATGTCCAACAGACGGATCGTCTCAGTGTCACTATCCTACAGCACAGGGTCAAAGTATGAATATTACACATTTCCTCCTGCTTAGGCGAATGGAGCAAATCGGTTGGTTATTTTTACATTTCACCGTCATCAGAGGACCAAAATCCGGCCGAAGATCCCAAGACTGCTATGTAAATCAAACGCCTGAAATTTTTACGTCATGTTCCTACGATTCGGATATATTTCTCCTTCTTCAACATACAATGTTATCTTACTTCTACACTTAAAATCTGATATAAAGCGAAATCTAAGTCATAAATAACCGCGGAAAACTGCTCAGATTTTAATGGTGTATTCTCTAGACATTTATCTAGACGAGCCATCTCTCTGTTTCCTAAAATCTTTATTCGTTATCGATAAACACCCCAAAAACATGTTTTCCGGGTACCAAAACCCAGCCGTAGATTCCGAGACGGCTACGTACAGCAAATGACTGCAATTATTACGATGTATTCCTTGTATCCCGATATCGAACAACCTTCAAAATTTTCTTCATATTTTTATCCGGGATACAGAGATTCAAATTTACACTACTTGCATACGTAAAATATGCACGTATAATCCAGTGTGAGGTGAAGACGTAGTTTATAAAATGACGTAGCACAGAGAAATGTGCTTTAACGTGTGTCTGTTATCATCTGGCAACTCCGTATTGTAGTACTGAAGCACAAGAAAAATTTTTTTACACGTAAAATCCGGTATGAGGTATAAAATCAGTTTTTTTTCGTTTCAGCTTCACATAAGTAAACCATCTAAATTTTGCTGACCAATAATTTGATTTTCATATGAGTTACATGGCCTGCCGCAGCAGCCAATAAACGCTCCTATCGGAGCACAAAAATTGCGAATATATTCCTCTTCGTGTAAAAGACTTTGACTGAGAAGAGAGATACTAGCTGCCCGAAGGGGAGGAATAAACAGAAAGAGAAAGTTAAATTAGGTGACAGCCAAGCCAGCCATAATGAGAGCTAGAAAATATGACAATGACAACGAGGAGCAGAGGGATAGTGACAGTGAGAAGAGACAGCAGCAGTGGCAAGGACTGAATGAGGCAGAAGCAGTAAGAGAGAGCAAGAGGGGACAGTGACATTAAGAGATGACTGTAGTAATAGGACAGAACAAAGGAGACTGTGGCTGTGACACAGGAGACAATGACAGAGGGACACGAAGAGATAATGACAATGAATTGCGCTAAATGAGTGAGTGAGAAAGGGTAACTGGGAGTAGATGCGTATGGGCGATTTACAGCGATGGTCTAGTGGATGTGAGTGAGTTACAGTTATGGGACCTTGTGCAAGTTTGAGATGCGTTGCATGTTAAAAAGAGCGCGAATATGTTCGCATGCCAAAATTTTTGGGAAAATGTTTCAATTTGCTGGAGGTGGAATGATCCAGCTGGTACCCCACTTTTCAGTCAGTATTTTTAAATAAACAGGAAGGTATTAGCACTTTTTGTGCATTTTTCCGCTGCTGTCGATTCATTCATTCATTACGGGCCTGTCATATTTAAGTCCTCTTCGGTGTTGAATCACGTATGGTTATCAGGCTTCAAGGAGCCTGTAATGTTCACTCGGCCCTCCAGCTGTCTTATCGGAAAATGGAGAGTGAACTAGAAGTTGTATCTCAGTGTCACGTCGGTGCGCCAGCGACGCGACGAACAATGTTGTCTGCCGTGACGTGCTCCCCTTTGACTGTTGCTCTCACACACGTCGCACAGCTGGGCTGGTGGCAACTCGCGCCGCCTTTGTGGCCGGCGGTCCCTGTGAAGTGGCGACGCGGTGTCGGCAAGTGTAATTATCGATTTTCCGGCGGCCGTGCTTCAATGGGGACAAAAGCGCACGCGGCGCACAGTGCGAGCGACCGCTTATCTCAGCAGTACTTTCTGGCTGTGCTCGGTCCACTCCGCCGGAAGCTGCAGCTCGCTGCCGGCTCCCCCATGCGGCGGCCCGGCGGCTTCGCCTCTATCCAGATCCCGGCCGCGTGTGCGCCACCAAGTTAGACTACACGCGCGTCTTACTGCCCCCACATTGTGTCAGCGGCTTATCGAGACCGATAAGATCTCGCGGCGTACAAGCAACTTTACCGTGATCGTATCAATAATTCAAATCCGTGCTGATTTGACGTGAACGTACTGGCGCGAGGAAACTATCAGATAAAAAACCATATAATCTGATTAATTTAACTCTCACGGAAAACAGCCGAGACAGATATCCAAACTGCTAACTGAATTTGTATTAGGGGAAGGTTGCTATCGACACGTCACCTAAATAAAATGTCTAATAATATCCTTTGATATTGTTTTAAATATTTTGTATTCTATATAACGTGATCATCATATTTTGTATTTCGCTACAGTAGATACAGAAGCCAAAAATAGGCATGTTTCATGAAATTTTTGGAAAATGTGTCTTCGGCCCAATGAAGATGATGGGTTTCCTTCATTACGGCAGGCATTTTCCATTAATTGCCTAGAGTGTAACAGCTATTAAATACTGTACACACGTGTCAAATATATTTCATATATATTTTTTTTTAATTTTAGGATTTTTTGTTGGTGTCTGAAACCGAATAACGTGTATTCGAAACCAAGGAAGCTAAAAGTAGGAATGTGACCTTCGAAGGTAGAGTAATCAGATACGAATGATTATCAAATCTCTTACGAACTACACTGAAGTGCCAAAGAAACTGGTATAGGAATGCGTATTCAAATACAGAGATATGTAAACGCCTATATACGACAAATGTCTGGCGCAGTTGTTAGATGGGTTACTGCTGCTATAATGGCAGGTTATCAAGATTTAGGTGAGATTGAATGTGGTGTTATAGTCGGCGCACGAGCGATGGGTATAGCATCTCCGAGGTAGCGAAGGAGTAGGGATTTTCCCGCACGATCATTTCATGAGTGTACCATGAGTATCAGGAATCCGGTAAAACATCAAATCTACGACATCGCTGTGGCCGAAAAAAGACCCTGTAAGAATGGGACCAACGACGACTGAAGAGAATCGTTCAAAGGGACAGAAGTGCAACCCTTCCGCAAATTGCTACAGATTTCAGTGCTGCGCCATCGAGAAGTGTCAGCGCGCTAACCGTTCAACGAAACATCATCGATATGGGCTTTCGGAGCCGAAGGTCCACTCGTGTACCCTTCTTGACTGCACGACACAGAGCCTTACCCTCGTCTGGGCCCGTCAACACCGACATTGGACAGTTGAAGACCGTAAACATGCTGCCTGGTCGGACGAGTCTCATTCCAAATTGAATAGAGCGGATGGACGTGTACGGGTACGAAGAAAACCTCATGAATCCGTGGACCCTGCATTTCAGCAGGGGACTGTTCAAGCTGGTGGAGGTTCCGAAATGGTGTGGGGCGTGTGCAGTTGGAGTCATATGGGCCTCGAGATAGGTATAGACACAACTCTGACAGGTAACACGGAAGTAAGCATCCTGTTTGATCACCTGCATCCATTCACAACTATTATGCATTCCAACGGACTTTGACCAATTCCAACAGGAATAAATTCCACGTCCAGAATGCTACAGAGTGGCTCCAGGAACACTCTTCTGAGTTCAAACGCTTCCGCTAGCCACCAAACTTTCCAGAGATGAGCATTATTGAGCATATCTGGGATGCATTGCAACGTGCTGTTCAGAAGAGATCTCCACCCTCTGAACTCTTAAGGATTGACGGACAGCCCTTCAGGATTTATGGTGTCTGTTCCCTCCAGCACTACTGCAGACATTAGTCCAGTCCATGCCCCGTCGTGTTGCGGCACTTCTGTGAGCTCGCGGGGGCCCTACACAGTATTAGGCAGATGTACCAGTTTTTCTGGCTATTCAGTCTATAAGAAAAAATGTAATGAAAAGCTTTACTTAAATTTTGGTCATAGTGGACTACTTAGGGATAACACCAAACAAAATTCGACGTGATTCATTCAAGGCAACGCGCACGGTATCTACACTCCTGGAAATTGAAATAAGAACACCGTGAATTCATTGTCCCAGGAAGGGGAAACTTTATTGACACATTCCTGGGGTCAGATACATCACATGATCACGCTGACAGAACCACAGGCACATAGACACAGGCAACAGAGCATGCACAATGTCGGCACTAGTACAGTGTATATCCACCTTTCGCAGCAATGCAGGCTGCTATTCTCCCATGGAGACGATCGTAGAGATGCTGGATGTAGTCCTGTGGAACGGCTTGCCATGCCATTTCCACTTGGCGCCTCAATTGGACCAGCGTTCGTGCTGGACGTGCAGACCGCGTGAGACGACGCTTCATCCAGTCCCAAACATGCTCAATGGGGGACAGGTCCGGAGATCTTGCTGGCCAGGGTAGTTGACTTACACTTTCTAGAGCACGTTGGGTGGCACGGGATACATGCGGACGTGCATTGTCCTGTTGGAACAGCAAGTTCCCTTGCCGGTCTAGGAATGGTAGAACGATGGGTTCGATGACGGTTTGGATGTACCGTGCACTATTCAGTGTCCCCTCGACGATCACCAGTGGTGTACGGCCAGTGTAGGAGATCGCTCCCCACACCATGAAGCCGGGTGTTGGCCCTGTGTGCCTCGGTCGTATGCAGTCCTGATTGTGGCGCTCACCTGCACGGCGCCAAACACGCATACGACCATCATTGGCACCAAGGCAGAAGCGACTCTCATCGCTGAAGACGACACGTCTCCATTCGTCCCTCCATTCACTCCTGTCGCGACACAACTGGAGGCGGGCTTCACGATGTTGGGGCGTGAGCGGAAGACGGCCTAACGGTGTGCGGGACCGTAGCCCAGCTTCATGGAGACGGTTGCGAATGGTCCTCGCCGATACCCCAGGAGCAACAGTGTCCCTAATTTGCTGGGAAGTGGCGGTGCGGTCCCCTACGGCACTGCGTAGGATCCTACGGTCTTGGCGTGCATCCGTGCGTCGCTGCGGTCCGGTCCCGGGTCGACGGGCACGTGCACCTTCCGCCGACCACTGGCGACAACATCGATGTACTGTGGAGACCTCACGCCCCACGTGTTGAGCAATTCGGCGGTACGTCCACCCGGCCTCCCGCGTGCCCACTATACGCCCTCGCTCAAAGTCCGTCAACTGCACATACGGTTCACGTCCACGCTGTCGCGGCATGCTACCAGTGTTAAAGACTGCGATGGAGCTCCGTATGCCACGGCAAACTGGCTGACACTGACGGCGGCGGTGCACAAATGCTGCGCAGCTAGCGCCATTCGACGGCCAACACCGCGGTTCCTGGCGTGTCCGCTGTGCCGTACGTGTGACCATTGCTTGTACAGCCCTCTCGCAGTGTCCGGAGCAAGTATGGTGGGTCTGACACACCGGTGTCAATGTGTTCTTTTTTCCATTTCCAGGAGTGTATTAACAACCTTATATAGTGAATATGACAAAATGGAGTGAACTGCTCGTATTTTCCATTGGTGGATGCAGAAGTTGATCACTGTTGACATATAACACCGTTTCAGTCGTTAATATTAGTCATTTGCAAGAATGTAGTGGAAATCTTACCTCAGTTCGCTGTTACTTAGTCTCTTTCGGAAAAAAACAGACCACGGGGGTGGTTAACCTTTGGCAGCACGGGGTACTCTTATTGACCACTCCAATGCATATATTGTCAGTATCCGCAGAGAAATCGAGCCGGCCAGTCGGTAGCAACCTGCCCCTATTGTGGTAGGCTACATGTGGATCCTGAGCTGTGACTAAAATTGGAATTGCTAAATGTAGTCTAGACACTAGAATTTTTTTAAATCGGTAGCGCATATACAGAGAGGTACATTTACAATTTTTCTTGTCGCAATAGGTGAAAGACTACAGATCTCAAAGGCTGCGCATTCAATCTTCAATTAGTTCTATGACTTTGTCACTTGTTGCTTATTTCACCTCTGACATTGATTTTTAAATTTGTGAAAACACACTAGTGCGCTGCGATTCGGCGTGCCTTTAAAGTTTAGTTGTTCCTGTAATTGGGTAGACAAATCAGTCCAAGTTCGGAGAGAGACAAGAACGTAGCACCTCTAGTACCTCCATGCCTTTCAAAGCACTGTGGTGTTTAAATTGACCTACTGGCTTTGGTTACTACACATACGAATAAGACATATTGACATATTCTAAAGGTTCCTTTGGAACGTCAGCGAACTGCTTAATAAAGAAAAGAATCTCATACGTAATCTCCATTAGCCACAATATACTTGAGGTAATATTCACAAACCTGCTGGAAACCGCCAGTTGAATCCTTATTTTGGAATCGATTTCAACAATGATATCCCACACTATTGATAAGCCATTGCAAGTTGGTGCAGACGACTAATTTCCAGTAACTAAGACATCTGGCTCAGGGACAGTCATGGACTTTGTGCCAGTATGTGTCACTCTTGCTCTAAGTTGACCATTATACTAGCCGACACTGACGCGAGCGCGACCTGACATCCGTGGTTTCCCTTCCATTCCGCTCTTGAATCGCTTTGACTAGTCGTACAAAATAAATAAATAAATATTGACGAGAATGAGCATCACAAATTGAGCAAGTCAGTAACGCAGTAGCGCGTTGGTGTGCCTCTGGCCCTAGTGCAATCATTGACAGAGTTGTTGGAGGTCCTTATGAGGGATATCATGCCAAATTCTGTCTAATTGGCGCGTTAGGTCGTCAAAGTCTAGAGTTGGTTGGAAGGCCCTGCCCATAATGCTCAGTTGGTGAGAGAGCTGACGACCTTGCTTGCTGAAATAGGTTTTGGCAAGCACGAAGACAAGCAGTAGAAACTCTCGCCGTGTGCGGGCGGGCATTATCTTGCTGAAATTTAAGCCACGAATGGCCTATTATGAGTGGAAACAAAACGGACAGTAGAATGTCGGCGACGTACCGCTGTGCAGTAAGGGTGTTGCAGATGACAACCAAAAGTCACCACAGAACATCACTTCTGATTGTTGGCCTTACGGCTGGCGACAGTCAGTTTGGTATGTCACAGCCGCCCGGAGCATCTACATACACGTATTCACTGGGCATCGGGGCTCAGTTCGAAACTGGACTCATCACTAAAGACAATTCTGCTCTAGTCAATGAGATTCTAGGAGGAATGTGCCCGATACCACTGCAAACGTCCACGTTGGGGTACACCTATCAGTAGTGAGGTCTGAATGCCTCTTTGACGATTACTCCATCCATGCTTAATGTCATCTCTCTAGGTCGACTGCTTTTTTATTACTACTGCGTTCGACCACGGTTCAAACATTGCTGCCAACATCGTCGAATAGTGGCATCGCTACTTTTCAAATATCAAGCGATTCGCTGATTACTCCAACCGACTTTTTTGAGCCCAACTATACGTCCTCTTACGAACGATGACATATCGTATACTGCTTACGCGCCTGTCTGCGATACTTTGTTACTCCCAACTGAAATTCGCAAAGAATTTATGCCCGGTCATCGTCAGGTTCTTTGTTTATTTTCTACAGCTTCTGTTCCGCACACTTCTGTCAGTGTCTCAATTACTGTTTACCTCTGTTTATGACGACGTTTGATGTTTATGCGTTACGGCACTGCACTGTCGTAACAACATTCACACTCGCTATATTGTACTGTCGTGAATAGGTAAGCAATTCTCAGCGTAATATCTTCTATTCTACGTGAGACTTCTCGATGTGTCTATCCTTGGGCGCTCGTATTTGCGCGTTCTTAACACCCGTAGCCGCTACATATCGGTCCAATCGTCGAATACTTTTGACGCACTTTGTAGTTTTTAAGTTGCCAGCTGGACCCATTGTTTTCACATTTCATTCTGTACGCAGACTGGGGAGAGTAAGTAGCTCTACAAGAAGGACACCAACAGGGTGAAGCGGATTTTTCCAGACTATAAATAAGGAAAGGAAGAGTAATGTATACTGCATGATCGCGAATCATTCTCTGTCACTGTAGAGGTCACTCGTAACGTGCTCTGTTTGTACAGTCGAGTATCTATCCTTGCTTCAATTGAGAGACGCGTTTAGCTGTGAACTGTACGAGAACACAGCGAAGTATGGTCTTCTGACGGTTTTGTTTATAACAAAACATGTATTACACGACACGAAAAATCTCACCAGACTAGTTTGTAACCAGCGCCGCTTGTACCTTCTCACCACGCCCGATTATTAAGGAAGAAAATAAATATTACGCCAGAGTAGATATCTGTTATAATATTATACACTGCAAGGAAGCTTGGTGAAAGCGTCAAACCGAGACACCTTCTCAAGTGTATTATTACGTTTGCGGTTCTGTAGAAACCGACTAAAAATGAAGTCTGACATAAATCATACCAGTTTACTAAATATATTAACCAAAACACGCTGATGTTCATCAGTATATTTGAACGTAATGAAGGAACTCAAACTAAAATAAATCTTTGAAAGGACCTTCACATGTAAACAGGAGTACGTTTGGCTTATAACAAGAGCACGTAAACAGATACTGATATTCAAAATACATTTCCTGCCATGTAACATTTTATTAAGGAAAACCATCTGTAAATTCATATGCGTGGTGGGTTGATGTTCTCCAGTCAGTGTGTACAGTAACTGTTTTCTTTCTACTGCCTCCAGGAGTACTGTGACGTCAGTGCCGTGCTTCCATGCGCGCTCCTGAGTATTTCTCGGAATGCCACCCCTCCACCCCCACCCCACAAAATCATTCTGAGTGACAGAGAAAACTCTCTATGCACGGCAGAGAAATAAATGATAAGGCGCTGGATACCTACAGCGTCACAGAAGACCCTTTCATATAAGGCGATAATTAAAATGATTTCCTCTAACTGGCACACCAAATACAAAGAGCGAAACATATAATTCGCTAGATAGAGCTATTTCTCTTCGAGAATCTGGAAATTACGGCACTTGATTACTGATTTATAATGAGATGTCCTGCTAAGCACTCGTCTAGTTGATTTCAAAGCAAGGAGAACGAGGAGTCTGGTTTCAAAATAGTACACGTGAGAGGTTAGTGAAGAAATTAATGAAAGCCGACCGCGGTAGCCGTGCGGTTCTACGCGCTCCAGTCCGGAGCCGCGCTGCTGCTACGGTCGCAGGTTCGAATCCTGCCTCGGGCATGGATGTGTGTGATGTCCTTAGGTTAGGTAGGTTTAAGTAGTTCTAAGTTCTAGGGGACTGATGACCACAGCAGTTGAGTCCCATAGTGCTCAGAGCCAAATTAATGAAAGCTGCCAGGAAATATAGTTCCATTTGAATCGTGATAATATATGGCTGCAAAGCAAAGCTGCAAATATCGGAAACAACTAAATGTTCGAGATTCTAATTGGGACTGTAATCTGCTTGCTGTTAATCCTGTCCATACAAAACGTAGAATTTCGCGTCATCAGTATGCCGAAAGTAGTAGAACCAGTTAAGAATTTGCCATGTTGTTTCCTAAGAAACATTCTTGCTGGCTACGAAACTTTTTATTAGCTTGCTGTAATGTGCCAAGGAATTTAATAAAGGAGGCGGAAGGGTGGCACACTGCGAAGGCCTGCACTACGATAAACGACTTAAATTATTTGTGAAGCAAAGGAAGGGTTAAATCTGGTTCCCCAGAAAATAAATGACAATTCTCCCACGAATATGGACTTACTGTTTTATTGCTGCGCTGCCTTCCTCGCTTAAAATGAAGCTTTTCGAGTGACCTATAAGCTGGGGAGGATTAGCTACTTATCATGTTATGCATGAACCCCAGCAGAAAAGAATTTCATCTAGTTACATTTGAGTTTACAAGGGTACCATCAGATCTGTTATTCACGGATTTTGATGAGTCTTATATACGTTGCATAGATACTTATCCTGAGTACCTGGCTAGCGGATTCTCAAGCGACGGAGTCTAGTTTCTAAGAAAATCGATGTTCAAGTTTTACCTGTACCTGTGACGTTAGTTGTGTTTCGGCTGTTAGTAGCGCAGCGGCTAAGGTTCAAAAAATGGTTCAAATTGCTCTGAGCACTATGGGACTTGACATCTGAAGTAATCAGTCCCCTAGAACTCAGAACTACTTGAAACCTAACTAACCTAAGGGCATCACACACATCCATGCCCGAGGCAGGATTCGAACCTGCGACAGTAGCAGTCGCGCGGTTCCAGACTGAAGAGCCTGGAACCGCTCGGCCACAATGGCCGGCTAAGGTTCAAGTCCTGGCCGTTTTCATTTCTCTTTTAATTTCATTGTACAGACAAACATTAAATAGTATAGTCATGCAATATTATTGAAAATAGTCATTTTCACCGTTGTAATTTCATTAATAATTCAATCTTCACAGCATGGTTTCTTAAAATGTGTATACATTATAGAATCGTCTTACCCGCTATCGCTTTCATCTCTTGCTGTGCTAGAAAGGAATTCCTAGTGGTATCTGTTGTGGAGGTAACCAAAATACACATTTAATGAAAGATACTGCCTTGCTACAGTCTTTTAGAAGCGACACCGGGAAAGCACAGTTCGTTTGGATTCAAAAAGATTTTTCTTCCTTCGATCAACTTCGATGCGAACCACGAGTGTCTGAACATCCCTGTGAAAGCAGGGCACTAAACTTATGCAGAATTAAAGAAAGTACTTTTATGAAATCTTCACAGGAAGTTATTTCTAGTCTGTAGGAAGTTGGGGGCATTTTGAATGTCTTTCTTGAAAATTTTTACTTCCGTGTAAAAATAAACATCACAATGTTGTCAATATGGTGTACGTTTCGGCGAGATCATTATTACATCTACAAAGAGCTTATCGTAAAGTTCCTGATCCACCTTCCCTCCCCACCAATAAGGCGGTCTTGTACAGATATTTGGGATTTTAATAGAAAAACCACACTCGGAATAAACATTTAAAAAATGTTTGCTTAAATGATTGACTTATTAACAAAATTACAATGGCAAAAATGACAATTATCGAATAATCTTGCATGACATGTACTATTTAATAATATTCTGTAAGATGAAATTGAAAAACAAGAGCACACGGGCATGATTTTAATCCGTACCGTCAGTTGGACAGCCTGGAACCTCAGCCACTGCTGTACTTCTGTGTGGTCGAAATGTGTCTAACTTTACAGCTACAGGAGCATAAAACTTCAACATCGATTTTCTCGGAAACTGGGGGCTGTAGCGTGAAAAGGCGCTAGCAGGGGTCCGTCAACAACACAGCTAAGACTCATATAAATCAGTGATTAACAGGTGTGATGGTCCCCTTGTTAATTTATTTGTTCAGCCTTCTACGCTCCTCTAACGCCGTCGACCCCTACTTCAGAGGAAAGCGAAATGCGTCACGTGCCTGTTGAGGGAAGACGTTTGTTGGTGAAAAAAATTGACCTGCAGCGTCCAATAACAGTCGTCAGCACTCAATGGCTAGATGATGTGATTATTGCCAAGGGCTACTAAAGAGAAGCGGAGGATACCATAATGCGGCTGAGGCTCTAGATACAATCCTGTCAGAAAGAAAACGACAAGCTAGAAGAATGTAGGATAAGAAGACGATGGAGCTGTTTCTAATAAACTGGCACACTTGGTCACAGACACCAAACGTGGTACTGATGGCACAAGCCACTACAGAGATGAGGACCGTTGAGTTGGTGAGCAGTAGGATGCTCGAGCTGGTGATATCTCCTCTCCTCTGTGCCACAACAGTGGCGGAGCCGTATGGACACCGGGAGGCACTCTTCGGCCAGGGCGCGCCCCTGCCGGCGGCTCCTGGAAGGGGAGCCTGAGCAAACACGGGGCCGGCCCTCGTAATTGTGCTCGGCCGGCGACGACAAGTCATCAGCGCCGCGACACGAGATTTGCTGCCCCCGGCGGGGTCCTAATGCACTGACTCCTCTCTCAATGTGCTGGCCCGGCGGCAATACGGGCTATTCGTGGGACCAGCGACCCTCCGATGTGGGGCTCAGCTTACCGTCACGGCTGAAACACTGACATGTTAATCAAAAGATACTATCAACTGACTGAGCTACGCAAGAAGTTCCGAGTACTTTATTTCAAAACTCCAGAGATTCGATTTGTATACTACTTTTTTGAGTCATCAGTCTTTTAACGTCGATCAGTTGTAGAATTTTTGGAACACGTATTGTGTTCGAGTATAATGACTTTTCTGGAGACTAGAAATCTACTCTGTAGGAATCAGCATGGGTTTCGAAAAAGACGGTCATGTGAAACCCAGCTCGCGCTATTCGTCCACGAGACTCAAGGGCCATAGACACGGGTTCACAAGTAGATGCCGTGTTTCTTGACTTCCGCAAGGCGTTCGATACACTTAATGAACAAAGTAAGAGCATATGGACTATCAGACCAATTGTGTCATTGGATTGAGGAGTTCCTAGATAACAGGACGCAGCATGTCATTCTCAATGGAGAGAAGTCCTCCGAAGTAAGAGTGATTTCAGGTGTGCCGCAGGGGAGTGTCATAGGACCGTTGCTATTCACAATATACATAAATGACCTGGTGGATGACATCGGAAGTTCACTGAGGCTTTTTGCAGATGATGCTGTGGTGTATCGAGAGGTTGTAACAATGGAAAATTGTACTGAAATGCAGGAGGATCTGCAGCGAATTGACGCATGGTGCAGGGAATGGCAATTGAATCTCAATGTAGACAAGTGTAATGTGCTGCGAATACACAGAAAGATAGATCCTTTATCATTTAGCTACAAAATAGCAGGTCAGCAACTGGAAGCAGTTAGTACCATAAATTATCTGGGAGTACGCATTAGGAGTGATTTAAAATGGAATGATCATATAATGTTGATCGTCGATAAAGCAGATGCCAGACTGAGATTCATTGGAAGAATCCTAAGGAAATGCAATCCGAAAACAAAGGAAGTAAGTTACAGTACGCTTGTTCGCCCACTGCTTGAATACTGCTCAGCAGTGTGGGATCCTTACCAGATAGGGTTGATAGAATATATAGAGAAGATCCAACGAAGGGCAGCGCGCTTCGTTACAGGATCATTTAGTAATCGCGAAAGCGTTACGGAGATGATAGATAAACTCCAGTGGAAGACTCTGCAGGAGAGACGCTCAGTAGCTCGGTACGGGCTTTTGTTAAAGTTTCGAGAACATACCTTTACCGAAGAGTCAAGCAGTATATTGCTCCCTCCTACGTATATCTCGCGAAGAGACCATGAGGATAAAATAAGAGAGATTAGAGCCCACGCAGAGGCATACCGACAATCCTTCGATCCACGAACAATACGAGACTGGAATAGAAGGGAGAACCGATAGAGGTACACAAGGTACCCTCCGCCACACACCGTCAGGTGGCTTGCGGAGTATGGATGTAGATGTAGATGTAGATGTTTATCGCGGACCGCCACAAATTCCTCTCCTGTGCCAAAATTATCATCTTCGAGTAGTACTTGTACTGTACTTCCTCAATTATTCCTATATGCACTCCGATCTCTGTCTTCCTCTGATGTTTTTAACCTCTACAGCTCCCTCTAGTAACTAGCAAGCTATTTCCTGATATCTTAACAGATGTCCTATCATCCGGTCCCCTCTTCTTGTCAGCGTTTTCCATATATTCTTTACCTAATTTTCAGCATTCTTCTGTAACACCACATCTCAAAAAATCGATTCTGATCTGTTCCAGTTTTCACACAGTGCATGTTTCACAACCATATAATTCTTTGTTCCAAAGGTACATTCTTAGAAGTTGCTACATCAAATTAAAGTCTGTATTTGATACTACTAGATTTTTCTTTCCCAGGAATGTCCTTTTTGCCAGTGCTAGTTTGCTCCGTCCAACGTGGGTTATTTTGCTCCCTAGGTAGCAGAATTCCGTAACTTCACCTACTTCGTGATGACCAATCGTGATGTTAACTTTCTCACTGTTCTCATTTCTGCTACGTCTCATACTTGCGTCCTTCTGCGATCTACTATCAATCTACGTTCTGTACACATCAGCCTGTTCATTCCATTCAACAGATCCTGTAATTCTTCTTCACTATCACTGAGAATATCAATGTCATCAACGAATCTTATCGCTGATTTCCTTTCACTTTGAATTTTAATCCTACTCCTGAATCTTTCCTTCATTTCCGTCATTGCTTCTTCGTTGTTTAGATCGAGCAGTAGGGGTGAAAGACCACATTCCTGTCTTTCACCCTATTGAACCGAGCACTTCGTTCTTGGTCTTCCAGTCTTATTGATCCCTCTCGGTCATTGTACATATTGTACCCAGTTTTCTATACAACTTACTCCAATTTTTCTCAGGATTTCGTACATCTTGCACCACTTTACATTGTTTCTAGGTCGACGAATCCTATGACCGTGTCGTGATCCTTCTGTAGCCTTGCTTTCATTATCATGAGCGTGACAACCGCCTCTTTCTAGAAGCCAAATTGATCGTCATCTAAGTGACCTTCAGTTGTCTTTTCCATTCTTCTGTATATTAATCTTGTCAGCAACTTAGATTTATGGGCCGTTAAGCTCATTGTGCGAAAATTCTTGCAATTCCGAATTGTGTGGATGACATTTTTCCAAAAGTCTGAGGATGTATCGCCAGTTTCATACATTATTCAGACCAATGTGAATAATCGCTCTGTTGCGTTTTCCTCCATTTTTTTAGAAATTCCGATGAATTGTTTTCTACCCTTGCCGCTTTATTTGACCAAAGTCGTCCACACTTCTGCAAAATTCTGGATTCCCCATCTCTTTCCTGTCGACTTCTGCTTCTTATTCTATCAAGTCATCGGACGTGTCCTCCTCCTTGTCTGGATAAGAATCCAAAATGCACCTCCATCAACCGGAGGAGGCTCAACCCTTGCGTGTCGGCTCGCACTTACCATGTAACTTACATGATTTCCCGAATATTCTTTGCTCTGACCGTTACCTATTCAGTCAATTTTTCCTCAGACAGCGATGTTATAAATCTGCAACTACATAAATATCCTGCAGTCCACTGCACAGTGCATGGTGGAGGGTACATCTTCTTTCCTATCACATCCGCGTTTTGAGCGAGGGAAGAAACATTCTCTATATGCCTATGTACTCGCCCTAATTTCTCTTATCTTATTCTCATGATCCCTGCTCGAGATATGCGTCGGCTGCAACATAATGCTCTTACAATCAACTTCACCTACAGGAGTTCACGAGAAATATGTCATCTTTCCTCCAAGGATTACCATTTAAGTCCCCGGAGCAATTTTGTTACACTTTGGTATGAGCTGTAACGACTTGCTACCGTCCTAACAGCAAGTCTGTGAATTCGTTAGGTGTCTTTTTTCATGCATAGTTGATACGAACTCCATACACTGGAAAAACACTCTAGTATCGCTTGCATTAGTGTCTTGTGTATAACGTTCTTTACAGTTGAACCGCACTTTCCCAGAACTCTTCCAACGAATATAAATATAGGACAGACAGAAGATTACCATCGGTCGTAATATCATGTGTATTTCATTACAGATCTCTGCTAGATTTCAGCTAGTAGCGAATTTATGATAAGTGCGTTATATGTACTCATGTAGACTCAGCATAATTATAACGCCACATATTACAATGTACACTCCTGGAAATTGAAATAAGAACACCGTGAATTCATTGTCCCAGGAAGGGGAAACTTTATTGACACATTCCTGGGGTCAGATACATCACATGATCACACTGACAGAACCACAGGCACATAGACACAGGCAACAGAGCATGCACAATGTCGGCACTAGTACAGTGTATATCCACCTTTCGCAGCAATGCAGGCTGCTATTCTCCCATGGAGACGATCGTAGAGATGCTGGATGTAGTCCTGTGGAACGGCTTGCCATGCCATTTCCACCTGGCGCCTCAGTTGGACCAGCGTTCGTGCGGGACGTGCAGACCGCGTGAGACGACGCTTCATCCAGTCCCAAACATGCTCAATGGGGGACAGATCCGGAGATCTTGCTGGCCAGGGTAGTTGACACACCTTCTAGAGCACGTTGGGTGGCACGGGATACATGCGGACGTGCATTCTCCTGTTGGAACAGCAAGTTCCCTTGCCGGTCTAGGAATGGTAGAACGATGGGTTCGATGAAGGTTTGGATGTACCGCGCACTATTCAGTGTCCCCTCGACGATCACCAGTGGTGTACGGCCAGTGTAGGAGATCGCTCCCCACACCATGATGCCGGGTGTTCGCCCTGTGTGCCTCATCGCTGAAGACGACACGTCTCCATTCGTCCCTCCATTCACGCCTGTCGCGACACCACTGGAGGCGGGCTGCACGATGTTGGGGCGTGAGCGGAAGACGGCCTAACGGTGTGCGGGACCGTGGCCCAGCTTCATGGAGACGGTTGCGAATGGTCCTCGCCGATACCCCAGGAGCAACAGTGTCCCTAATTTGCTGGGAAGTGGCGGTGCGGTCCCCTACGGCACTGCGTAGGATCCTACGGTCTTGGCGTGCATCCGTGCGTCGCTGCGGTCCGGTCCCAGGTCGACGGGCACGTGCACCTTCCGCCGACCACTGGCGACAACATCGATGTACTGTGGAGACCTCACGCCCCACGTGTTGAGCAATTCGGCGGTACGTCCACCCGGCCTCCCGCATGCCCACTATACGCCCTCGCTCAAAGTCCGTTAACTGCACATATGGTTCACGTCCACGCTGTCGCGGCATGCTACCAGTGTTAAAGACTGCGATGGAGCTCCGTATGCCACGGCAAACTGGCTGACACTGACGGCGGCGGTGCACAAATGCTGCGCAGCTAGCGCCATTCGACGGCCAACACCGCGGTTCCTGGTGTGTCCGCTGTGGCGTGCGTGTGATCATTGCTTGTACAGCCCTCTCGCAGTGTCCGGAGCAAGAATGGTGGGTCTGACACACCGGTGTCAATGTGTTCTTTTTTCCATTTCCAGGAGTGTAACTTCGGCGTGTACGAGAATCAGTTAGTTTGAATGTGCTGAGTCTACTTGACTGCCTGCAATGCACTCATGCTAGCCGCGCTGTTAGCGAAGGTCTAGATCTGTAATAAAATGCAGATGATGATTACGGCCGATGCTGACTTTCTGTCCTGGAGGTCGTGGGGCACAATTATTCTCATAGAATCAAACCTAATGAAAAATCTAAGTCTTACATTCATCTTCTCTTATACTGAATTAATTGATCGTCCCATTTCATATCGCATCTAAGTATTTAATTAACTCGTGTTGGGAGCATATAGACTACATAGGATTCTATATATTTACAACTTGGGCAGAAATGTTTATCAGCCAGGAAACAGTGACATAGCACAAGTACGGATCACCTGGGTTTGAGCGTCCTAACTAATATCAACAATTTTTCGGATTACTTTGTTTCGGGCTGATATCTTATTTTTGGTATTAAGGAAGTTCCTCCGGTAAAAGAGTGATTTATACAGAATAACTTGAGGTATTACCAATAAATATTATGCGATGTGGCGTGCTCAAGATGTTCACCTCCAATCTTGTGAACGGATGCTATGCAGCTCTTTCTCTTTCTTACATGCATTGTCATATGTTTATCCACATTTAAGGATAGCTGCCATTCATAACACCAACTCGAAATGTTGTCCGAATTTTTTGCTGTTCCTCACGGTCGTCCAACGACGATACTTTCCTGTACGCATCTCCATCGTTAGCAAACCATTTTATAGTACTGCTGATATTGTTCGATCTGTTACGATAAATAAATGATAATTAGACTGTGAAGTCTCGTCGACGATGACGTTGCTAGAGACGTAGCAGAAACTCAGAATAAGGAAGAATTTGCAGTGAATTTCAGGACTAGGACAAATTTATAAAATATGCCACTTCAGCTGAAGATGACTATCAGAAATATTGCGTGCATAGCTGTCCAATTGAAAGATAGGTAAATCATATTCTAATTACGCAGCAGCAAACTACGTTGTTTACGATCACGTTCTCGAGAGTACTGCTCGGAGACTCCCACAACGATGAACCGAAAATAACGAACAAATTATGCTTCTGTAGTAGGGTAACCGACCACAGAGACAAAAAACTAAATACGAAGGTCGAATTCTCTGCCGCTGCACCTTTAAACAGAGTGACGTAGCAAATTATTTGATCGTGGACTCGTATTAAATGTTAACGAACTTCAAACCCCCACGGGTCATCTTGATTTAAGTTTTAAGCGATTTGCCCAAATCACGTCTATGTCTACTACATCTACATAGATACTCCGCGAGCCACCGTACGGCGCTTGGCGGAGGGCACCCTGTACCACTACTTGTCATTTCCCTTCCTGTTCCTCTCGCAAATAAACTGAGAGAAAAACGATTGTGTGTACGCCTCCACATGAGCCCTAATTTCTCGTATCTTATCTTCGTGATCCTTAGGCGAGGTGTATGTTGGCGGCAGTAGAATCGTGTAGCAGTCAGCTTCAAATGCAGGTTCTCTAAATTTTCTCAATAGTGTTTCTTGAAAAGAACGTCGCCTTCCCTCCAGGGATTCCCATCTGAGTTCCCGAAGCATCGCCATAGCACTTGCGTGTTGTTAGAACCTAACGGTAACAAATCTAGCAGCCCGCCTCTGAATTGCTTCTGTGTCTTCCTTCAATCCGACCTGGTGCGGATCCCAAACGCTCGAGCAGTACTGAAGAATAGTTCGCACCAGCGTCCCATATGCGGTCTCTTTTACAAGTGAACCACTCTTTTCTAAAATTCTCCCAATAAACCGAAGTCGACCATTATCCTTCCCTAACACAGCTTTCACATGCTCGTTCCAACTCATATAACTTTGCAACGTTAAGCCCAGATATTTAAACGACTTGACTGTGTCAGGCAGAGCACTAGCAACACTGTATCCGAACATTACAGGTTTCTTCTTCCCACTCATCCATCACTAAGTAACATTTCTGTACATTTTGGGCTACAACTGGAAATTTTGTCTATGTCGTCTTGTATCTTCCTACAGTCACTCAACTTCGACACCTTACCGTACACCACTGAATCTGCCAAATCATTTATGTATATAGAGAACAAGAGTGGTCCTGTCACACTTCCCGGGGTCACTCCTGGAGATACCCTTGTCTCTAACGAACACTGGCCGTCGAGGACAACATACTGGGTTCTATTATTTAAGAGATCTTCGAGCCACTCACATATCTGTGAACATACTCCACATGCTCGCACCTTCGTTAACAGCCTACAATGCAACACCGTATCAAATGCTTTCCGGAGATATAGTAATATGGAATCTGCCTGTTGCCCTTCATCCATAGTTCACAGTACATCACGTGAGAACAGAGCAAATTGAGTTTTGCACTAGCGATGCTTTCTAAAACCACGCTAATTGGTGGACATAAGCTTCTCAGTCTCAAGATTATTATATTCGACCTTCATATGATGTCCGGGACAGTCTCCTAGCCTAATGTGTCTAAGTTGATGCTATGTCTAATGATATCCATGTCATTAGAATTCCATCAGTCCTTCATTCCAGTTTTGTGAAACAGTTGTCTATCTACCCTATTCGTAATATCTAAGAAAGTTCTTGAGTCAGGTTCTGATTTCGATTCATCACTACTCATAAGGAAAAAGAAAAAAATGTTTGGTATAATTGTGGCTGCTATTTTCACTTTCTGTTACAAAGAACTTATTTTTAAGCACATTGACTACGAATCAAGGCTTCGTTAAATGTCGCATGTATGTTTTTACTGAGTTACGACTCTGACTGCGACAGGCAGACGACAGTTACCGAAATATATGAAAGCTGGAACATAGCAAGGGGCTGTCGCCAGTATGGATCTGTACCTGAGGTGTTCTTTAATAGTGTTGAAGTATCTTTGAGTCGCTAGTAAACCTTTTCTTCCTACTGTTTTAGTTGTTTTCTTTTAGCAGAAGGAAGAAATGTAATTTGCGCGCGGCATGGTTTTTAAGGAAAGCTTTTACCACAAACTTTGTAGCTAGGCTCTCCTAGTCGCTTTTCATAACGTCAATAATAACAAATTTATGTAAAGTGGTGAAATCTGAACTTCTGATAATGTACCACGAGCAGAGGGATTGCGGCGAACGAATGCGAGATTTTAGAAGTGCTTTAAACTGTGAGAAATATCAACACTGAACAGAAACACTGGTTTATTAGCCCGTGTGAGCAACTGAGCGAAAGAGAAGAAAAATAGACGAACGTTGAGATAACTGTTAAATGAGACAATACATAAAGGAAGATAGGATAATCTTTCGCAAAAACTGATTGTTTCACAAAGTGTCTCTTTGTTATAAGGAACTCTTAGATGCTCGTAAATTCTTCCAAAGAGACAGGTAGAACTTTTTTTAACCCAAATGAAACAAGTTTACTTCTAGAGAGAATACCTTACCCTTCTTCTTCGATTTGCTTTAATGATCAGTTGAGTTTCCCAAAATTTTTTGTTAAAAAGTTGAAGACAGCATACCGAAACACTTCCTTCAGCATAATATATGTGCAGTTTCTCAACAACATATAGTATGTGTATTTAGTAACTCTCCCTTAGGGAAATCCGTTATGACCAGAGACGTCACGAAGGAACATTTGGGGTGAGCATTGTGATGGGCCGATCTCTTCAGTCCCGAGGTCAAGAATACCGAACTGCAGAGGCAAATCGAATTACAGTGAAGATGAGACTATGGGGGAGCAAGTATAGGCTTTTCCACTTCGATCGACGGGGAGTTTTCTCGCTCCGTAAGTCTTACTGTGCAAGCTTATACGCACGAGCCAGCAGCACACAGCGGCTTATGAGGTGTGGCGTCATACCAACGTGTACACCGTTGTAGCACTGTGCATTTATGTTTAATGTCAGTCTGTCAAGGATGTTTAGGATGTTTTCTCAGCATCTTTTGATGAAATGCGCATTAATATTTTAGAAGTTATTAGTGCTTATCAACTTTTAAGGCCTCTCGGTATGACGCAGACATATTTTAAATTTGATCAGGGAATGTATTTTTATATACAAACACCTTCCTGAGACTACATTATGATATATCAAACGAATGAAAAGTTATTTTAATTTCTATTTATTTTTCGCTGGCATGAGCCCGAGCTGGTCAACAGTTTGTACTTCTTATTGTCAGTCTACAATTATTAATTTTTGGTACAGTAGCTGCGTCAGCGATGGCCTCTACTTTTTACAAAATTAAACACTTACTGCTGTACCGGACCCTGTAATCGCAATGTTTTCATTCATCTACGAATGCGGAGAAGAAAAAGAAATCTGTGGTACCTCTTTTACGGTCTTTTGAGTGTCAGTATCAAGGTCGCATCAAACAGACAAGGAAAAAGGAAGGAACCGGATGTGCTATGCTGTGACAATCAAGAAATACTTAACTTAGCATTGTGGTATTGATGCAGGAGTTATGTCTGTCAGGAACGCTTGTCCAGAGGTTTATCGCTATTTGTTTTGTATGATGTTTTGGCACTGTCTAGCTACCTAACCAATAATTAGGAAGAGCTGTTCAAACGATCGACGGAAGGCGGCAAGTATCTACATCTACATCTACATCGACTTTTATACTCCGCAAGCCACCCAACGAGATCGCGGGAAGAACGACTGCCGGAAAGTCTCTGTGCGTGCTCGAATCTCTCTAATTTTACATTCGTGATCTCCTCGGGAAGTATAAGTAGGGGGAAGCAATATATTCGATACCTCATCCAGAAACGCACCCTCTCGAAGCCTGGACAGCAAGCTACACCGCGATGCAGAGCGCCTCTCTTGCAGAGTCTGCCACTTGAGTTTGCTAAACATCTCCGTAACGCTATAACGATTACCAAATAACCCTGTGACGAAACGTGCCGCTCTTCTTTGGATCTTCTCTATCTCCTCTGTCAACGCGACCTGGTACGGATCCCACACTGATGAGCAATACTCAAGTATAGATCGAACGAGTGTTTTGTAAGCCACCTCCTTTGTTGATGGACTTGTGCGTGCTCGTAGTTTAATTGCAGCGACCTACAAAATTCCATTCGCCTTAGATCTATTAAAACCTCGAAGGATACAATTCAAGCTGTATTCATTTACAATCTATAACACATTAATACCCGTGATTTTGTTGCGGACTCAAAATAAATGCTGGGGACTAGAAGTTGAAAGACTTTTTGCTCCGAGAAATAACCTGCACCGGAGCTGTAAGATTTCACTTAAGTTCTTACCAGAGCCCTGACACTCCCCCCTCTGACGGTATAGCAGGACCCAGAGCGCACGCTGAGTCACTGTACGGAAGCCGGAGGTACCAGAAATCCGCTCTTTCGGACAAACTTTCTTTATGCTGCGAAAATTGCAACGTAATCGTGCTGTTAAGTAATTTTCTATAATGACCGCCCGCCGGAGCTAAATAGACGCCCCTCCTCCAATTAGGAGCAATACAGCGAGCGCCCCGCCGCGCGCGCTGTGGCACTGGGGAGACCATCTGCAGTCTCCCTGCCACCGGGCACTGGCACAGCGCCACCCCACGGTCGTGCGACAGCAAGTTGCTCCCTCACGTATCGATTCAGTACACAGTCATAGTTCAATATAAAATCAATAGTCGAACTTACAAACTATCCCAAAATTTCATTCCGAATAAGACAAAACTTTTCCCTCATTATGAAATACACTGAAGAGCATATTGCGCATACCCCAATGGGCTGACGAAGCAAAGTTGGTATTGTTACCTGACACTCTAGACCTACACTACTGGCCATTAAAATTGCTACACCACGAAGTTGACGCGCTACAGACGTGAAATTTAACCGACAGGAAGAAGATGCTGTGATATGCAAATGATTAGTTTTCCAGAGCATTCATACAAGTTTAGCGCCGGTGGCTACACCTCCAACGTGCTAACATGAGAAAAGTTTCCAACCGATTTCTCATACACAAACAGCAGTCGACCGGCGTTGCCTGGTGAAGCGTTGTTGCGATGCCTCGTGTAAAGAGGAGAAATGCGTACCATCACGTTTCCGACTTTCATAAAGGTCGGATTGTAACCTATCGCGATTGTGGTTTATCGTATCGCTATATTGCTGCTCGCGTTGGTCGAGATCCAATGACTGTTAGCATAATATTGAATCGGTGGGTTCATGAGGGTAACACGGAACGCGTACTTCTCATGCGTTATTGAGAAAATGGCAAGATAATTTCGGTCGTCCAATATATACCTGCGCGTGGCCATTTTTACCATGAAAGTGCGGCAGCTGAGTGGTTAGCGTTCAAGCACCGTTATCGCTGGATCGAGTCCCGATCCTCAGTTTTTTATTTTTTTATTTTCAACACAGTCATTTTCTTTACTATTTATATTACAATTGATATAATGGGAAAAATACGTGTAATCGGATGAACTTTTATTAAATTTACAATGTTATTTGGCAGACGACAAATTTTTAGTGTCACAAATAATATAATATTCATAACTTTATGTTTTCCATGTTTTGACGAAATATACCATCCTGCAACTTGTAATGTCGAAAGCGACAATTAAATGCACATCTATCGAAAGCCGTGTGTGCCAGTCAAAACTTGCAGGTAACTGGTAGTTTCGGGCTCCTTCCAGGCATAAGGGATTTCTCAAATCAGGGACAAGCATACATTTTCAGTATCACTTTATGCGTTTGGTCGTTTACTAGTCGATAGTTATGAATATTACATTATTTGTGATAATACAGCCAAATAACACTGTAAATTTAACAAAGGTTTATCCGATTACCCGTATTTTTCCCATTATATCAATTGTAATATAAATAGTAAAGAAAATGACTGTGTTGAAAATAAAAAAAGAAACTGACGAACGGGACTCAATCCATCAATCCAGCGATTACGGGGCTTGAACGCTAACCACTTTTTTTATCTAATTTTGTTCTATGTTGTTCGTTGAATTTGTTTTGGGCGGACGTCCGAAGACACCCATTTATTTTCTTCGTTGATCAATTCAGTCAGTTTTTTTTTTTTTTTTTTTTTTTTTTTTTTTTTTTTTGTGACAGAGGGCAGCTAACGCTCTGACCGAACACGCTGAGCTACCGTGCCGGCACCACTCGGCTGCCGCCGCTTCATGGTAAAAATGGCCACGCACAGGTATATATTTGACGACCGAAATTATCTTGCCATTTTCTCAATAACGCATGAGAAGTACGCGCTACTGCTTACACATTTTGTGGTCCTCATGGAGTACTACGAGTGTACGAAGTTTGCAGTAAATCCGCGTTCCAAACGTCGTGACCTCCCCTTTTAAGTCCCTGCTTGGCATACTCTGAATAATTATGGCGATTGCCGCAACAACTAAGTTATGGTGAGGGCTCGCTAGTACAATTAAGGTGGACACCCTATCTATTGATTTGGAGCACAAGCTCGCACTTCGCACCATTACTCAATAAATTTAAGAAACACGACAGATGCACATAATAGAGACTTTAATCATCAATAATATATTCTCCTTCACTATTTACGACACTTTATCGACGCTGAGGTAACTTTTCGGTTCGTCGACTGTAGAAATCACGTGGTCTTGAGGTGAAGAACTCATTGAGCCGTGTTCAGAGCTAATTGTCATCCGAAAGGAACTTCCTTAAAGATAGTTCGGTAGAGAGCGGAAAAGAAGAAAATCTGATGACGCAAGTTCAATTGATAAGGTGGGTGCGGAATGAGTTTCCAATCCAACGCCTGAATAGAGTTTTTTGTCTGTCTATCAGAATGTGGGCGGAGTTACCGTGACGTAGCACACTTCACGTAGTGTTCCTGGTCGTTGATGTTGGAATGCATCTGGAATACGTCTCAGTTGTTGACAAAAAAGTCAGCAGTGATGGTTACACCTCGGGGGAGCAGTCTGTAGTACACCACACCGTCGCTGTTCCACCAGCTGCAAATCATTATCTTCTGCAAATACACGCAAGTGTTTGTACGTGGGGTTGCTGCTTCGTTGGGGCACAAGCATGCCTTTCTTTCCCTTACGTTACCGTAAAGATACTATCTGTCGTCACCAGTAACGATACATGATAGGAATGGTTGGTGTTCTTCAAGAACCAATTGATGACAAGCAAGAAAAAATGTACGTACAACCACCAGCTGATTTTTGTGATTTTGGCTTAGAGCATGTTGTACAAATACACCCAATTTCACCCAGTTTTTGAGCCCTCCCCATTGCTTGCAAATGTCGCACGCTGGTGGGAAGATAACAGTTCGTCACATTTTCCTGTTCTCGATTACAATGCCATGGATCATTGTGGATCAATGCATTTAAACGATCTTTGCCAAACCACGAAGTTCTTCCTGGACGCGCAGAGTCTCTAAGGTCAAAACGATCCTCCTTAAAACGAGAAACCCATTTTCCTGCCGTGCTCTCTATCCCTCAACATTGTCCCTATACACGGCGCAGATGTTTCTGGCTGACTCCGGTGCTGGTGCCCTTCTACTGAACTCAGACAGAATAGCATGTCGTGAATATTCCGATTTATCCACTTGTCACTCCATTTTCTAGCGTTCACGGCTTCTCTCCCTGTCGCAAAATGAAAAATGACAATATGCAAACTCAAGGGAATAAAAAAAATACTATCTATACATAAACTCATAGCAACCGGAATACCAACATGCAAAACAAAGAGGCTACGTACTTACGCACCAATCTACTACTAAATGAAAATCAGTGATCTAACAATATTAATTTATTTATAAAAGGGCAAGAAAACAAGATCGCTACAAGCAACAAACACGCTTGAAAGAAAAAAAAATACATTGAATTTTATAACGCAAGAAATGACACAACGTTAACAACAAATAAACACACGACCTATATTTTTGTGAAATCTGTGGAGGGGAGAACATAGTGGTTATGGTTAACAAAACGAATTCAAATATCCCTCATGACTCAACGACACGTAATGACCCTACTTTTACTGTTAAAATGAGTGATTACTCGACTCAAACAGTTCAAGTGGAAAAGTCCAAAAGATAATTAACTACAAGCCTAAGCTCTGTGATCCACACAAATACGTATTACTTTTAATATAATCCCGACACTGCTTAACCTGAAATCTAAATGTTCTGCTGCTCGCTGCTGACTCAATACTTCGCATTGCACTCCGTTTAACTGTAGGTGGGTCGATGGCTGGGACTGCAGACGATGGAATGCGGTTTCATGACGAGCCTTCGATTCATTTGTGAGTAACGTATGTAGATGAATTGCTACTCAAGAATGCCTCCGCAAGCCATCGTCTGTGATGGTCGAAGTCCAGTGTCGGATGGAAGACTTTTATCTCAGATCATGGTAAGCTACTGTGCACTGAAAACTTCCCGACTATGGAGATGAGCGACCGCACCCTACAAACAGGACTGTGCTCTATGAGTTGTCACTGCGGAATCCACTTAAGTCACTCTTCGTGGCTCGCCAGCCGAGTTCATAGCATTTCATCCGTTCCTCCGCCACAACCAGTCACGAGGCAGACACAAGACTCCGCTCCGAGTCAAAAGAACTGGCAATAATATTTAACTCGCACCAGCAAAGTCACCACAGAGGATTCAATCGAATGCTCTCCCACCTGAGGCAGTTCCGCGTTTAAACTCACCCCTCTAAATTCTCACGCAGGCGTCAAGTTCCTACCCCTCAAGAATGCTAGTCAAAATCCAAACATGTAACTTTAAGCTCCCTATGCTTTCACAGGACTGGAAATAATGTTATCTATCCTGAAACATTCTGCCACCACATTCTTAAGCGTCAAGATTTTGACCAAGCCAAGTTTCCTGGCCTCCCTTCGACTGGCTGAACACCGATTCACTTCCAGTTTCTAAAGAAAAAAAGTCCCCTTTCGAGTCTGCAGACTATAAGCAAAGCAACACTCCCCTCGCCACAGTGCCCCAGCAAGTGGCCTGGCGAAACGCAGCCAGCTTCCCTGCCACACGCGTTCAGCACTGCAGGTCCACAATCAGGCAGCTTGTCCTGAATTCCTCTCATCCCATTAATGCAGCACAACAGAACATTTGTCAGACGCTAGCCTGTTGCCTACAGTACCACATGCACTGGTGCCGTATTAAGTGCAAGACAGAAGTCAACAGAGGAACCTCCACAATATGAACTTAGTAATTTCTCTAAGCATGTCCGACGTTACCTGAATGACACCACTCGAGGACGTTGGAATGGAAGAGGAGGAACAGTAGCGTCCCAGGTCTCCAGACCTCACACCTTGTGGCATTTATCTCTGGGGTTACGTAAAAGACCGCGTCTTTTTTCCCCCTATGCCTGACGCTCTTGAAACTCTACGACATCGCATTGTTGAAGATGCAAATTGGGTAAATGTGTGGCAGGAAACGAGCCACCGTTTTGATATTTGTCGTCTAACATGGTGATCACATTTACTGCATAAAAATTTGAACTTTTCTCCTTCCAGGAACATCGGAATTGTCTTCCTTTCTTCTGTAGTTTGGAAGCAATGAATGTTCGAAATCTGTTCCTTCTTTTCGAGTAGCGTGTACATTGTTTTGGGGATACATAAGAAGTACCTTCTGAAACTTTTTGGCTCAGAGAATTTTTAATTGATGGATTGCAATGTGTTACAGTAGACAGCAAAACTTCAACACAAACAAAAGCTACACTGTGCCGAAGAAAATACAATACGACTGCTAATGTCCTCAATATACCTGAATGATTTACCAGATTAATCCATCAGCCATCTCAGGGTCTTCTATGACGATGCTCTT
This sequence comes from Schistocerca cancellata, assembly GCF_023864275.1. Lineage (NCBI taxonomy): Eukaryota > Metazoa > Arthropoda > Insecta > Orthoptera > Acrididae > Schistocerca > Schistocerca cancellata. Next base: position 827,903,158 of record NC_064626.1, read on the forward strand.
ATCTGCAGAAAAATCAGCGTAAGGCAATTTGGAGCTACTTAAAGATTATTTCCGTATCATAAGCCGAATGCTAAACGTATTTTAATATGGATAATTAAAAGAAAATGTACGTAAGCAAGAGAAATAACTCGATTTTATCGATTACAATATTAGTGGTAACGTTATAAAGTCTAAAAATGGTTCAACTGGCTCTGAGCACTATGGGACTTAACATCTATGGTCATCAGTCCCCTAGAACTTAGAACTACTTAAACCTAACGAACACCCAGCCATCACGAGGCAGAGAAAATCCCTGACCCCGCAGGGAATCGAACCCGGGAACCCGGGCGTGGGAAGCGAGAACGCTACCGCACGACCACGAGATGCGGGCATATAAAGTCTACCACAGTGTATAAATACCTAGGACTAATAGTACCAGTTGACATGAACATGTGAAATCATTGGTAGCGCGGGTTAATGGATGTCATAGATTTGTTAGGTGGATGGTAACGTCCGTCTGTTAAGAAGAAAGATCACATACAAGATACTAGTGTTCCAATATTTGCGATCCTTGTTATTTTAAGCTGAGAGAATATGCCGAAGTAGGTCAGAGAAATAACATCGGAGACATACTGTTAGGATTTAACACATCGACCAAGTTCGTACAAAAATATAACAGCGATGCTCAGGCAACTTAAACGGATATATTTGGAGAAACTGTGATGTTTTTTTCACATAATGCTCCCGGATAAATTAAGAGAATCATTCGCAAAGTTGTCTAACATGGCGATCATGAAAATAAGCTAAGGGAAATTACGATATTTACAGAAAAGTGTAGTCTTTTTATTTCGTGCGTGCCGTTCTATTCTCCTAAACAAACTATCAAGCGAAACAGGCCGTCCTGCATATGTCTGCTTACTGGAAAATGTGTGCACCAAGTAGTCTGTGGTAGAAAGTTGTGATACCTAAGACCTCTATCACTAGGTCGTGTGTCGTGCAAAATGCATTCCAGTGGTATCGGGCCATAGGACAACCAGAGGCATTTTGCACTCATCAATGAATTCGTGCAAGCACTAGTATTTCCACGGTAGTCCAGTTTGTTTTGAATGATGAAAAGAGTTGTGCCAATACTTACTCGGGCAGTTTTCAGCAACTTCTCCAAATGTGAGTCGTCGGCCTTCTTGGATAAGTTAATCAATACGAGGTTGCTGGGCGGAGGTCGATACCCTTACTAGACGCCCAGTGCTGTGCTCGTCGGCTATTCTTTTGTGGCCACTCGCACGGTTCATGCAAGTACCGCTGAATTATTTGTTGATATGAGAGAACATTTCTGACGATTGTACACTTTCCGAAAGTAAAAGTCAGATCACAGAACGCTGTTCTTCAAGTGTAGTTTCTTCAGCCGACACGCCATCCTAAGTAAGACTTAAGGCGTTACATTTGCGTAAATATTAATTTAACTAGTAAGTAAAACTCTTCCCAAGGTTGGCAACTAACGCTTAAAAAGTTTCAGTTCTACGAATTAGGCATTGTATTTACCACATATGCTTCTTTTTTAACTCATTGTATAACCCTCGTATATAAGCGGAGCGGAGACGAACGAGGAATCGTTCTAGAGGCGATGCGGCCAGCGAATGGATTTGTACTCTACCATAAGCGACTTCAACATCTTATATTGTCCCGACGCCTAGGAAGGAGCACCTCGGAAACGCCGAATCTTGCCAGCTGTACGCGCGCTGTTGTCTGAACATTTATTACAGAAAGTGGTTAAGGACGGTAAAACCACGAATAGGCAGCAAAGAGCTGGAAGTCAACGTATCATCTCACTACGTGAAAGATGAAGGTTTGTCACCTCTGTAAAGCAGGGTAGGTGATGATTTTGGCACGTCTGACGACGAAGTAAATGCTGGCGTAGGCAACACACCGTTCAACGCACGTTGTTGAATATGCAGAGGACTTCCACAATCACGTGCACTATGTGATCAAAAGTATCCGGACACCCCCAAAAGCATACGTTTTTCATATTAGGTACATTGTGCTGCCACCTACAGCCAGGTATTCCATATGAGCGACGTCAACATCCATTAGACATCGTGAGAGAGCAGAATACGGCGCCCCGTGGAACTCACGGACTTTGAGTCAGGTGACTGCGTGTAGCTTGTGTCATACGCCTGTATGCGAGATTTACACACTCCTAAACATCCCAAGAATAGTGAAATGGAAACGGGAAGGTACACGTACAGCATAAAACCGTACAGGCCGACCTCGTCTGTTGACTGACAGAGACCGCCGACAGATGAAGTGGGTCGTAATGTGTAATAGGGAGACAACTATCCAGACAATGACACAGGAATTCCAAACTGCATCAGGATCCACTGCAAGTACTGTGACAGTTAGGCAGGAGGTGAGAAAACTTTGATTTCATGGTCGAGGGGGTGCTCATAAGCCACACATCACGCCGGTAAAAGCCAAACGATGCCTCGCATGGTGTAAGGAGCGTAAACTTTGGACGATTGAACAGTGGAAAAACGTTGTGTCGAGTGACGAATCACGCTACACAATTTGGTGATCCGATGACAGGGTGTGGGCATGGCGAATGCTCGGTGAACGTCATCTGCCAGCGTGTGTAGTGACAAATTCGGAGGTGGTGGTGTTACGGTGTGGTGGTGTTTTTCATGGAGGAGGTTTTCTCCCCTTGTTGTTTCGCGTGGCCTACATTGATGTTTTAAGCACCTTATTGCTTCCCACTGTTGAAGAGCAATTCGAGGATGGCGACTGCATCTTTCAACAAGATCGAGCACATGTTCATAATGCACGGCCTGTGGCGGAGTGGTTACACTACAATAACATCCTTTAATGGACTGGCTTGCACAGAGTCCTGACCTGAATCTTATCCAACACCTTTGGGTCGTTTTGGAAAGCTGACTTCGTGTTAGGCCTCACCACCGACATTGATACCTGTCCTCAGTGCAGCACTCCGTGAATAATGGGCTGCTATTCACAAAGAAACCTTCAAGCACATGACTGAACGTATGCCTGCGGGAGTGAATTCCAGCATTCCACAACTTGTAAGTCATCTTCAGCCAGGTGTCCGAATACTTTTGATCATTTAGTGTATGTTGACACAAATACATCGTCGCTTCCGATTATAGAAGACACGTTATCATCGATAATGGACCGTGTTTCAATGTAAATGAGTCGCCTGAATTACATTTGTTGTTACACCATATCTATGCTTGTGTCCGGATATGCATATATCCCGGCGAACGGCAACTCGAAAACGCATTGGTCTTAGGACATAGGCTGATAGGGGTAGTATTTTGTGATGGGGAAGATTCACTTGGGCGGTCTTGGGACCAGTATTAGTAACCGAAGGTAAATGATAGCTGCTGACCCTGTGTACATTATTACGGGCCACCTGAATCTCTCCTTGATGACTTCGCCGACGGCGATGGCAACTGCAAGGAGGGAAACTGTCGCTACGACAAGGCTAGTGGTTTGGAAGTACGCGATAAGGAACTCTCGTTGATGGCTTAACCAACAAATTCGCCTGATTTGAGTCCGATGGACGTATCTGGCACGCTGCCAGTGGCCAGCACCGCTTCCCCAAAACAACGGCCTACAATTACGAGTATTGCGCCACATCTGGAGCCTGCGAAAGCCTGTCAAGAACATGAGAAATCTGTGCCACGTAGAATCGTTGCTGTTTTGCGTTCCGAAGGTGGACCAAAGCGCTGTTTAGCATTTGGTCATTATATTTTGGCTCATCAGTGTGTTTGACTAAATAGTGTTGTGCACAAGCGTTTAATTACTAATTTGCTTATCAGACATAACTTACCGGGCTGCCTGAGATGTGAGTGCGGGTCCAGGGACGACTTGGACATGCTGCTCAGCGAGTTGCTGCCGTAACCTGCAACAATGCACATCACACTGCATTAACACTGCCGCTGAGAAAAACAGATCATTTTCTACATCATCATGCTCGCACGAAAATAATTACAGTCCTAGATTTTTTAGAACTTAACTGAATTACGGTTGAATTCTGGTTGTATACGGGATATGGAGGACAGTTCATTAATACACGTGCACTATGAGCCTTTAATTCTTACTCTCTTGACATTTTAGAAAAAACTAGGTAATATTTAAATATATATGGGATGTGGATATGCCAATGTACACTTTCGCAGCATATTTTCTTGTCCCTCCTAACGTTTTCTCATTTTCAAGAAATTTATTTTGTGTGATGATTCGGCAGCAGTTTTAATTTTAGTTTCCCAGCTGCCACCGCTGAAATTTAACCCACAGGAGGGCCAACTGTCTGTAAAACCTGTAAACTTAATTGCTAACTTGATGTGTACCCGATTTCCTGACACAGATTAATGTCGCATATTGCTATGTAATGTTGTTTCATTCCTGTGACTGTTTTGTGGTTAATTTTATCTGGAGTGTACTGGGTACATTTACTAGGAACAAAGCTTTGCAACTTTCGCGCTGGTAAGGTGGACTTCCAGTGTCTCTTTGTGTCCTCTTTGTAGGCAGAAGGCAGTCGGTGGACCTCATTAGGAGGGCAGCGGTCCCCCAGGAGACAGGCAGTTTTCGCGAAAATAAGACATTAGTCTACGTGCCTTTGGGAGCGAAGCTGGCACCTGGCCTAGCTGAGGACAGCTGATGCTGTGCCACCACTACCGTCCCCAGAGAGTAATTGATTGTGTCAGTTTTGCCTTTTCTGTACGAACATCAAAGAGTGAGACACGGTGATACCACACTGCCAGTGGGAGAATGACGACTGATTTCGCTCCATAGTTTCGATTACCCTGTCGAACTGAGTCGCCTTACCGCCGTGCTTGGTGTAAGGAGGCTGACCAATGGAGTAGACACTGCCACATCCCAGTACTAACATCGTGTTTTTTAATGTGCGTTTTTCATGCCACGATTGGAAAGTTTCAGCTGCATTCCCCTGTTTTTTTCAGGAATTAAGGGAGATTCTTGTTCTTCACAGTGGCAATAGTAGTTGGTCGTCCCCTCCACATAACATTTTTTTTTTAAATTATACAAATTAGGGCAGTAAACTAAGATTCTGGGCTATTCTGGTACTATTTAATGATAATCTATACGATGGAAACTGAAAGAAAAATTTCATGGGTAGCGTCTGAACCAGTTCCGCCAACATAGTAGACATGAACTTGAGCCGCTGCGCTTCACTCGCTTGGTCGAACTCTGAGTAACCTTACGAGTCTAGGACTTACGCACAAAACTTCAACATCGATTCTCTGGGAAACTGGGGGCCTTCGCATGGAAAGCTGCTAGGAAGCACAGGTCCCCATACAACACACCAAAAACTCATCAAAATTCGTGATCAACAGGTCTGATGCTCCCGTTGGTAGACTAGAACAAATCATTATTCCGCACTATGTCAAGTCATTTTCAAGTAAAATTTAAACGAACACAAAATCCTCAAGATTAGCGATCTTTTACAGAAGCTCGAAATTTAGCGCGGGCTTCATTGCAAGATTCTTACAATAGTTTCCACAGTGAAACTTTGTCTCGAAACGTGCCAGAAAATCCGAAGAGATTCTAGTAAAGTATGCTGTCAGCAAAACACAATCAGTGCTTTCTCTGCACAATAGCAATGGAAATACTACCGATGGCAGTGCTGCTAAAGCAATGTTTCTAAACACAGCCTTCCGGAATTCCTTCACCAAAGAAGACGAGGTAAATATTCCATATCTCGAATCGAGAACAGCTGCCAACACTAACCTAGAAGCAGATATCCTCGGGATAGTGAAGCAACTTAAGTAACTTAATAAGAGCAAGTCTTCCGGTCCAGACTATATACTAATTAGGTTCCTTTCAGAGTATGCTGATGCAACAGCTCAGTACTTAAAAATCATATACAACAGCTCGCTCGACGACAGATCATTACCCACAGACCGAAAAGTTGCACAGGTCACACCAACATTCAAGAAAGGCAATAAGAATAATCCACTAAATTACAGGTCCATATCATCAATGTTCATACGTAGCAGGACCTTGGAACATACATTATGTTCGAACATTATGAATTACCTCGAAGATAACGATCTATTGACACACAGTCAACACGGACTTAGAAAACATCGTTCTTGTAAAATACAACTGGCTCTTTACTCACACGAAATATCGAGTGCTATCGTCAAGCAGTTTCCAATTGATTCCGTATTTCTACATTTCCAGAAAGCTTTTGAGACTACCTCACAAGTGGCTTGTAATCAAATTGCATGTTCATGGAATATCGTCTCAGTTATGCGAATGTATTCTTGATTTCCTATCAGAGAGATCACAGTTCGTAGTTATTGACGGAAAGGTATCGAATAAAGTAGAAGTGATTTCTGGCGTTCCCGAAATAGTGTTAGAGGTCTTTAGCTGTTCCACATCTATATAAACTGTTTAGGAGACAATCTGGGCAACCGTCTTAGGTTGTTCGCAGATGGTGCTTTCGCTTATCGTGTAGTAAAGTTATCAGAAGATCGAAACAAATTGCAAAACGAGTTAGAAAAGATATATGTACGGTGCGAAAACTGGAAAATTGACCCTAAATAATGAAAAGTGTGAGGTCATCCACATGAGTGCTAAAAGGAATATGTTTAATTTCGATTACACTATAAAACAACCAAATATAAAGGCCACCACTTTAACTAAATACCTAGGAATTATAATTATAAACAACTTAAATTGAAAAGAACACATTGACAATGTTATGACGTAGGCGAGACAAAGACTGTAACTTTATTGGCAGGACACTTAGAAGACGCAACAGATCTACTTGAGACACTGCATACACTATACTTGTCCGTCCTCTTATTTAGTGTTGCTGCACCGTGTGGGATCATTACTAGATAGGGTTAATGGAGTAAATCGAGAAAATACAAAAAAGAGCAGCACGTTTTCTACTACTGAGAAATAGGAAACAGAGTGTCACAGATGAGATACAGGATTTGGAGTGGACAACAGTAGAAAAAAAGGCGCTTTTCGTTGCGGCGGGATCTTCTCACGAAATATGAATCACCATCTTTCTCCTCAAATGCGAAATATTTTGTTGACGTCGATGTACATAGGGAGAAACGATCATCGTAATAAAAGAAGGGTAATCCGAGCTCGCACGGAGAGATACAGGTGTTCGTTATTTAACGCGCGCTGTTCGACAGTGAAATAATGAAGAAATAGTGTGAAGGTGGTTCGATGAACCCTCAGCCAGGCACTTATGTGTGATCTGCAGAGTATTCATGTAGATGTAGATGTAGATGCAAACGTAATTGATAAATACGTGGACATTAGAGGCTTTCTGCTTTCTCGAAAGACTTTTTCACTGGGTCAGCTAATCTATAAAAGACTAATTCTTACTTAGACGGATGATCATGTTAGTCAACAAATTAGTCACTTCCTTGTCATGCAATGGTCAGATTCCAAATTACAGCAAATGTAACTGTACGAAGATAAAGAACTATGGAATTAACAGCCCCAAATTTAGGTAGAGGAAAAGCTATAGTTCTATCAAGTGGCTGGTTTGTAGAATATTTGAGGCAAATTTTGAACAACAAAGCATCAATATCTACTCTATAAGGAACCTGGGTAGACTCCTACAGAAGATATTTGGAGTAAAAGCAAATAATGCTGATAACAGAATCTGAATCATTATTATACTGAACGTTGTAGCTTCAGGTTAATAAAAAGATGTAAGTAATGGTGCTCTGAATGCTGAAACGTTGAGGACGAAATAATGTTACAGCTTCCAACGCTACTTATTATCTGGCTTCTCAGATCTGGTGCAAATATCTCCATATCCAGAACTGTAATTGTACAAGGCCACAACTAATCGGTACTGGAAAGACTCCAACAGTAAACGATTAGCTTTAAGGGATCATCTGAATATGCTCTAGACCTAGACATTTATGAATTTTTCTTCTCACAATCAGCAGTACCTGGAGCAGATTCCATTCCCGAGATAAACAGGATAGGGCAAATTACAAAGCGTGTAAGAAAAACCATGCAACTTTGTCAAAGTTACGTACGAGTTTCGTCGGAGCTTTAGTGTAAGTGGACAAATCAGTTCAGATGCAATGTATAACAAAACGATACCGTAAGTTTTCGAGGGGTTGTAAAGAAGATCTTGAGGATAAGAACCAGTGTACGTAAATGTCATAAAATGGCGCTACAAAGCGCTGACACTGCGGGATCCAATGCCTGCCACTAGGCCGCCAGTTCAGCAGCAAATCACACAAAGTACTCTATGTGATCACAAGTATCCGGACACCTGGCTGAAAATGACTTATAAGTTCGTGGCGCCATCCATCGGTAATGCTGGAATTCAGTATGGTGTTGGCCTACCCTCAGCCTTGATGACAGCGTCCACTCTCGCAGGCTTACGTTCAATCAGGTGCTGGAAGGTTTCTTGGCGAATAGCAGCCCATTCTTCACGGAGTGCTGCACTGAGGAGAGGTATCGATGTCGGTGGTAAGGCCTGACACGAAGTCGGCGTTCCAAAACATCCCAAAGGTGTTCTATAGGATTCAGGACAGGATTCTTTGCAGGCCAGTTCATTACAGGGATGTTATTGTCATGTAACCACTCCGCCACAGGCCGTGCCTTATAAGCAGGTGCTCGATCGTGTTGAAAGATACAGTCGCCATCACCGAATTGCTCTTCAACAGTGGGAAGCAAGAAGGTGCTTAATGTTGTGGGTTTGGCAAGACAGCCAATCCACTATGACAGGAAGCCGAAAGGCACGCGTTTAAGCTCACGCAGGCTGGCGTGAGGTCTGGAACAGGACAAGGTATTTAGACTTCAGAAAAAAGGAGGTAACTGGTAGAATACTTAACTTTAATCCATTATTGATGAACATCGCTCTTGACGGTACATGTTTTACAGCATCAATAGTAACTGGTAATGGCGCCTTGCTAGGTCGTAGCAAATGACGTAGCTGAAGGCTATGCTAACTATCGTCTCGGCAAATGAGAGCGTATTTTGTCAGTGAACCATCGCTATCAAAGTCGGCTGTACAACTGGGGCGAGTGCTAGGAAGTCTCTCTAGACCTGCCGTGTGGCGGCGCTCGGTCTGCAATCACTGATAGTGACGACACGCGGGTCCGACGTATACTAACGGACCGCGGCCGATTTAAAGGCTACCATCTAGCAAGTGTGGCGTCTGGCGGTGACACCACACTTAAAACATCAATGAAGGCCATGCAAAACAACAAGGGGTGAAAATCCCCTCCGTGAAAAACACGACCACACCATAACATCACCCCTTCCGAATTTGTCACTACACACGCTGCCAGATGACGTACACCGGGCATTAGCCATAACCACACCCCGGATTGCCACATTGTGTACTGTGATTCGTCACTCCACACAACGTTTTTCCACTGTTCAATCGTCCAATGTTTACGCTCGTTACACCAAGCGAGGCGTCGTTTGGCATTTACCGGCGTTATGTGTGGCTTATAAGCAGCCGCTCGACCATGAAATCCAAGTTTTCTGACCTCCTGCCTGTCATAGTAGGTCAGAGTTTGAGAGTTTTAATAACTTCGCTCGAAGAAGTAGTTAGAGTCGATGAAATATCTTCGAAGTTACTGAAATCTGCGAGAAATAAAAGAACCAGATGATTATTTTAATTGGAGTCAGAAAAAATGAAACGGACTATCTACTACGAGATTTTAAGAAAATCATGCCTTCACATTACCAAAGAAGGAAGAGAAGCGAAAGGAAGACTTAGCACAGAGCTAAATCTAACATTGCTGAACAAAATTCAGTATACTTTCGCAGTATTTTGTGATCCACATAAATAATTCAACAGTGTGTTGTAAAATGAGAATACTGTGTGTAAATTACAGACAGACGAAAAGTCTACATCATATACAAAACCTAGACGAGAGTAATTAAAGTGGAATACAAAGAAAGAAAAGTTCTTGTCAAGAAAGACATAACACCGAGATGAAGCATATCACACCTATTCTTTAGTTTGTGCGTCGTAGAAGCAACGATGGAATGAAAAGTACGGAAGAGGAGTAAAAGTGAAAGGGGAACAGAGCCAATACTGAGGACCGCCGAAGACACTGCCAGTCAGGTGAACGGACTGCAAACATTATACTAAAATTGGCTTAACGGTAAACAAAACGAAGACAAAACTCGTGATAAGTAGTAGAAAGGAGAATATTGATTTGCTCAAAATACAAATTGAGATCGACGAAGTAACGGAATGAAACAATTCCCCCAGCTAGCAAGCAAGTTCACTCCGGTTGGCCGAAGCCTTGAAATACGAAAGATATTTTGGAATAGGCAAAGAAGGGTTTCTGAGCGTTTCAGATACTGATACGTAAATAAAGTTCCTGAGAGCGTACATCTGGAACACAACACTGTATATAAGTAAAACTAGGACCATCGGACATTTAGACAAGAACGAACTGGAGTAATTCGAAACGTGGCAAATCGAAGCATGTTAAAAGTTAGGTGGGTAGGGAAAGTACGAATTGAAGAAATAAAAGAAAGGAAAGAAGTCTATGAACGAGTATTATTAACAGAAGGAAGGACAGGTTCATGGGGCATCCGCTATGACATCCAGGAATGGCACTTCACTGATAGCATCAAAAGATGGGAATATTTATTTGAATAAAAAATAAACTTTTAATATATACATTTGTAAATCAGCGTAAAAAGTATAACATAGTTGCTCGTAGTGCCATACTGATTCCTAACCCCACGCACATAGTCCTAAAAATTCGTGATTCTGAATTTTAATATCTATGAAAATATTTGTGAGGTTTTTAACGATAAACATGGGCTGCAGGTAATAGATAATAGGTAGGAGCTGAACTATTGAAGCTTCAGTTACGTGTCGTAAGCACCCAAAGTTTTCATTATAATTCTTTAAGGTATTTTCATACTTATTAAATATTCATTCTCTCTCTGTTCATCTCTCTGTCCATATCTTCATATCCTCTCTCTCTCTGTCCACCTCCTCCTCTACCCTGTCTTTGTCCATCTTCTCCTCTCCGTTGTCCATTTCCTCCTCTCTCTGTCTGTTCATCTCCTCCTGCTCCCTCTTCTCCTCCTCCCTTAGACGAGCTCGACTGTATGTATCCCCTCTAGAATGCATTCTGGTACTACCGTGCTACCGATACAAGATGTTCGTCTTCCAGGGCAACCTAGATATTAGGCATTACGGAACTCTTTCAACGCCGCCCTTACCCTTTCCTAAGACACCGGCAAGCAAGGTGACTTAATCTAGCACTGTCATCCAGTTCTGACATATATTTAAAATTTGAAGTCTCTTGCTCGTCGTGAAGATAGTTCAAAATCAAGTGTAAATTTTGCCCTGAACAGATGGACAGATAAGAAAGTAACCTAATGAAAATTTGCCAAAAATAATGGTGTAGGTAGGCAAAGATTAGAATACTGATACCAAGTTATAGAAGATGTTGAGTACAGTGGTGGCGGTATGAAAACAGTCGAAAGAATAAATAGTAAAAATGAAAAAAAAAGAAACGATGTATTATCGAAGTTAATAATGTGTACATTATATCTTTAATGTAAGTTCCTGTTTAAAATTCTTCGTTGTTGGTCTTGTAATAAAAGTGTTAAAAAAAGTAATCTTTCCAGAAGCGTGCAATCTCGATGCGGCGTTGTTTGGCCGCTGGCGAGAGGTGCTAGTTTGAAGGCGGCCAGGCCCGGCGGTGTCGATGGAGACGGTCCGGGCGGACGGCAGTGCGCATGCGCGGCTGGGCGCTGCGCGGCGCGGCGTGGGCCCCGCCCCCGACGCTGCGGCCACACCGGAAACAGGCGAGCGCCGGCGGCCGGACGCGAACACCACCCAGCAGGAAGGAAGGAAGGAAGGAAGGAAGGCGACGCCGGCCGGCCGGCCTCTCGCCGCGCCGCCACCGCATGCTCTCCACCTCGCCGAGGCTCACGTACACGCCGCCCCCGCCTCCAGTGTTACCAACACCAGCGCCCAGCCAAAAAGCCCACCCAGCGCCGTTCGCGTGCTTCCGCTCGCCGCGTTACGGCTGTTGCTCATGCAATATGCTTGGACACAGATGCACGGCGGCTGGCCCGTTCTTAAAACAGTACCTTGTACACTGCGTTTTGGTAAATTTGGAGATTGCAAAGGAAGGAAATCGAAACACCTTTCTACGAAGAACTTATGGCCGGAAATGAGAAATAAAGCTTCTACAGCACTGTGCACCTTCTACATTGGTAGGTTAAGCGAAACGCCTGCCTCATGTAGTTCGGAAAACTCGTATTGACAAAACAGTACAGTACAATCACATACCGTGAAACGAATGTGTGGCGTCGATACTTTGAGTATATGGTCAACGTAAAATTTCAAGCTCTGCACTGATTATATCAAACGCTGCTCAGATACACTCAATAAGCTGAGGTACTGTTCCTAATGGTGTTGGAGACTACAGTTGTAAAACTACTGTAGGCTACTGTAGACTATCACAAGTAAACGTAGACTCGATCAGTTATGATTGTATTCGTTTTACTTCACCGGTAGGTGTGTTGCATACCTGTCGGGTGTTACATCATGACGATTACTCGCTTTACGTGTTCGAACAGTGTCATACTAGATTCCCCTACCGACCGGAAGGAATTAGGATATATGAAAGGCCAGGTACACTATGGGACATTTTCGTTCTTCATAGTAACCCTCTTGTCTGCTACTTGAAAGTAAACAGTATTTTCTAATGTACTACTGTACTGGAGCTGAAGAGGTAGCTTCAAAAACATCAGGCAGCCAGTAAGAAACGACTTTAGTGCTCAAATTGCTCACATGATGCATTTAGGATTTATTTCGATCAACAGATGGAAACCGAAATGCGTCAAGTGAGCAATTTGAGTAATACAGATATATTTCACCGTCTGAATGATTTTTTTGAAGCGACCTATTCAGCTCCAATACAGTGCTACATTATAATACAGCCATGGTCGCCTGCCCCCTACGAGATTTCATGTCTCAACTATATTTAAACAGTCCTTATTGCGAAATTGAAATTATTCATGTTCAATTTAGGTTTCATTCAAAAATTGTTGATTCGTAACGTAAAGCACAGGGATGTTATAGTAAAATTAAAGAAAACAATTCAAATTTATCATACAGCGCTAGAAAATGCAATTTCCTCAACAAAAAGAATGTTTAAATGTGTGTGAAATCTTATGGGACTTAACTGCTAAGGTCATCAGTCCCTAAGCTTACATACTACATTACCTAAATTATCCTAAGGACAAACACAGACACGCATGCCCGAGGGAGGACCAGTCGCACTCCTCAACAAAAATGTAATATAAAAAACCGCAAAACAAAAAACGAAAATACCTCAAACATCGCTCCAATACTTCGTCGGACTTATGTAGAACATGTTACTGTTATTCATAAACAATTTTCGCATTTATCAATAATGACAGGAAACTCTTGCCTCTGATGTTCTATTTTTGTACAAAATGACAAGTGCATGTAAATTGTATTTGCTTCAAAAGTAATTGCTTTGCTTATCTAAAAGCCCAGAAGTTACGTGCTCACTAATTTTTATTACTTACCAAATGTGATTTATATTCTGTAAGGATATAAAATACACAGTGCACTAACACTGAATAATGTGTGGGCCTAATTATATGTTAACTAAACAATCTGACAAACTAAAAAAAAAAAAAGAAGTCGCCGCCTCCCAGTTTCTCTCAAACACATTCATTTATCTTTCTTTCTCTACCAATGTTACGAAATACTACCGGTAATCCTACCATTTACTACGTCATTTATGTAATGTACCAAAACTACCGAACCGTGGTTTTGGTAGGATGCAGCTCTCTTGAGTGCATAAGGGACTTAGCCTACCACCAAAAAGAAAAGTCGAGAAGGTTGAAGTCAGAGAGGGGTGCAGGTTAAGAGACTGGGCATCTCCTTCCGATTATTTTCCATGAGAAGTTGTCTGTGAGATACGCCCTTGCTCAACGATCAAAGTGTGCTGAAGCACCGTCGTGCTGAAACCACAAGCTAGCACAAAGTTGCAAATGAACATTCTCCAGAAGTTCAGGCAATTCTCCAGAAAATTGAGATACTACTTCTGATACGGGTAATGCGAGGATTTTTAACAGCTGATTGGTGACTATTGCGGGAGTTAAAAATATCCTCGCTACTAAAAACTGATTCGTCAGTAAACAGCACGAGGTGTGGAAAACCAGGGACAGAGGTACACTGACGAGACAACCACTATGACAATCGTTGCCATGGTTCAAAACCAGGCAGTCACATTGTTTGAAATGAATGACCCTGGTGTCGATGAAAGTGCACTCCCTGCAAAAGACGCCATACACTCATGTGATTTATGTGCATTTCACGGGGAAATGCGCGAGTGCTTGTCTTTGGATTGGCAGCTACATGTTCCATAACGTCTTCTTCAAATTCGCCTTGAAAGGAGTCACGCCATGAAGGTTTGCCTCCTTTCAGTATTAATTAATTCAGTATGCGAGGGGCGTTTGAAAAGTCCGTGCGTAGTCCGACAGATGGCACCACAGGTGCGTATCGAGGACATGTTTAGTTAGTAACCTCTTTGGAAGGAACGCACAACAAGTTTCAGCCATATTGGTCTATTTCTTTGTGTTTGGCATTCGTCTGAATCAAGGAAGTCGAGTGATTGTCAAAAAATGGACGAAAAAGAATTTCGTGTGGTAGTTAAACAGTACTTTATGAAAGACAAAACGCCTCAGGAGACTAAAGACAAGCTTGATAAACATGACTCTGCACCTTCGATTAGAACAGTTTATAAGCAGTTTCAAAATTTTCGGAGTGGCCATATGGGCACAAGTGATGCTGAACGTTCTGGACGCCCTGTGGAGGTTACGGCTCCAGAAATCATTGATAAAATCCATGATATGGTGATGGATGACAGAAGAGTTAAGGTGCGTGAGATTGCTAGTACTGTGGGCATCTCAAATGAAAGGATACATAATATTTTGCATAAAGATTTGGACATGAGAAAGTCATCCGCAAGATGGGTTCCGCAATTGCTCACGATTGACCAAAAACGGAATCTTGTGAAGCGTTACAAGGATGATTTGCAGCTGTTCAGGAAGAATCCGCAGGAGTTTAAGCGCCGTTTCGTCATTGTGGATGAAACATGGATACATACGATACTCCTGAGACCAAAAACCAATCTAACCAATGGGTTACCAAGGGAGAATCTGCACCAAAAAAGGCGAAGACCATTCTTTCGGCCGGAAAGGTTATGGCGACTGTCTTTTGGGAATCGCAAGGGCTAATACTCATCGACTAACTGGAAACGGATAAAACTATTACGGGTGAATATTATTCATCACTATTGGACCGTCTGAAAACCGAGCTGCAAGAAAAACGCCGGCGATTGGGCCTCAAAACAGTCATTTTCCAAAACGACAATGCACCAGCATACACCTCAGCTGTTGTGGTCGCAAAATTAATGGAAACAGGACTCTCACTCGTTTCACATCCCCTCTGTTCTCCAGACTTGGCTGCCTCGCACTACTATTTGTTCCCCAATTTGAAGAAATGGCTGGCAGGAGAAAGATTTTATTCAAACGTGAAGGTGATTGCAGCAACTAAGAGCTATTTTGTAGACTTGGACAATTCATATTATTCTGAAAGGATCAACAAATTAGAACAGCGTTGGACGAAGTGTATAAGTTTAAAAGGAGACTGTGTCGAAAAATAAAAAAAGGTTTACCCCAAACACGTAAGTAGTTTTTATTGTTGCACGGACTTTTCAAACGCCCTCGTATAAACATTTAATGCACGCTTATGTGAATACGAAGGCAGTAGGACATTATGACATTGGGTGGAAAGTCATTGTGTACTGCTTACTACGCCATCTAGTTGCTCTTGGTAATTAGATGCGACAGAACTTCCTTTCTTGAGAAGCGTTTGTTTTGGCACTGTGAGGGGCGAAACACGCTACTCGGAGAGTCACCGCAGGGACGCCCTAACAGGCCGCAATTCTGCGAAGGCGGAAACAGAAGGATCAGGAAAATCGCCAGGGGCAGTGCGGGAACTGGTCGCTCCTTAGCATCACGAGGGTGACTGGCAGAAGATCCGTGCCGACGGGGAGTCGGCCAGTCCCCGAGGAACGTCTTGCACTACCGCACACTGTTCCTGGTGCTAGCTGCAGGGCTATTTTACAGCTTTCAGGCCTTAGCGCACGACGACCAGTGCCCAGAAAATTGTTCTCTGTGAGCAGAAAGAGCTTCTTTGGAATTTGCCGGTATTTGCGGTCTTGTTTTCAGACGAGCCTTTTTTTTTTCAGAGAAGCTTGTTCGACTTGTAAAACGTTACTCCTCATAGTCCGAAGTAGCGTAACGCTGCTGGGTGCCCCACACTGTCTCCGTGAGACGGTACATCCCGAAATTGCCTGAGAAAAACCTAACAACAGACGTGGCCGCGCACGCACGTCCTGTCATAACACTAACAGCCGAGTCGGCGGGTGCTGAGACAGCCAGGAGAGCGTGATATGACAGCTGTGGGCCATGGTGGCACACCTTTGAGGCGCAATGATTGTCCCCGCCTAAAAGTATGACGCTCTGAACACGAGGCGGGGAAAACCTGACAGTTTGAATGAATTGCGGAGGGTAGCCTACCTTGCTGAACTAACTGAATGAATACGAAATAAGGGACACTCGAAATAAAAATTGAGCAAACCAGTGACAGAGAAACCAGTCACATGGTTTTAAAGACAAAAATCCGAAGAGTGCGTGAGTGAAGACATGCCTCCGTTATGAGATTTAATTTAAAAGTTATTAAATAATATTAAAAATTAATAATCCACAAATTCCTAAAGTGATTCAGTGTCAATGGATAGGATTCAGTGAGCACTATCGAAATTTTCTAATAGATTTTCTGTGAATATTGTGTATTTCAAATTGCAGCACCTGACGTATACTTTGCACATGAAAAAGTGATTTTTCTAGCAAATAAAACATGTAAAAATGAAAATAGCGGCATAATTAATAAACAGAGTTAGCTAGAGATCTATGACTAGTCTTTATTAGCGATAAAGCAGTGTTAATTGGCGTCTTTAGGTGCGAAAACACTATTTGAAAACTAAGAGCGGCATATATATATATATATATATATATATATATATATTATTTATGGTTTATTTTTAGAAAATCTGTAGCACTTAAGCTGACTCATGTTCAGTTCGAGGTTATAAGTATAGGCGGTCATTTTCATGGACGTAAATATTTCTCAAGTGTTGATCACAAAGATTTTGAAACATTGTTCAGCGTTTGAGCTCTCAACAATTTTTGGTTAGGTGACTGTCTAAACATCTATGAACTGTTCTGCAGTTGCAGTTGACGGTAATTTGCAATTAAAAATATCGTTAGGTCCTGATTACAGGAACTTCAACTAGGAAGTGAGATGAAGCACTTTGAATAATTTTAGTGGATTTTCTATAAGTTAAGCGAACACGTGATGCTCGCACTGACAAATATTATTTTAATAATGAAGTATTGTGAACAGTGTGAAAGGATATTTCGTTTGTTTTTCTGGAATGAAATTCAGTGTCTGAAATGCGAGAAGTGAATATTATTTCATTGAAAATATCTGCCTGCAATTTTATTTATCTTGTGTGTGCTTTCATTTAGGACTAAACGCGATGGATGCATTGGTTGGCCCGTGTACAATGACGAAGCCAATATTTTGAAATCCAAACACACATTGAGAAGCTCCATGAAAAGGTTTTTTTTTTTTTTTTGCTTTATTTAAATTTTTTTTGTGCTGACGCACGTGAGATCTCATAAGCCAAACTCTGGTGACAGAAACAGTTAATAACTTCACCATTAGTCACTTAATTTTTCATTAAGTAAGCAGCAAGATGTACAGAATATTTTTAAATCAAACATTTTCTCCCCTGAATGTATTACCCCTTCTAAAGTCGCAGCCAGCGCAGCCAGTATATTTTTTTAGAGTTCCTCTGTCTCTCACGCCAAACGATTTCCCGTCCAAGCAAAAAATAAGCATCGTGATTGAAATTAGATGCTGATGTAAGAAGACTATCGTGGGTGTCTGTAACTTTTAGGGCGACAAGCCTCTGTGTTGGGGGTGCAACCCGGCACGTTAGGTATTTCCCAAGTGTGCTATCACCTTCTACAGCGTGTTGCTTAGTTAATGCGTGTACCATACTCTTACTATTCAGTGGTTCACACTGACTATCGATCAATACAGAAACAATCAGATAGCATTAATGTTGATACTCGAAAAAGGAAAGGCGTCTTGCAGAGGTTTCAACCCCTTTGTGCCAACTCTGTCAACCTCATTGGTACTTATATAGCTAATTTTGATATAGATGTGTTTCAGTTCCAGATGTGTTCTTTTTTTGTTTTGCTTTTTTGTTTAAATGTCAAATTACATCCACCACTTGTTCAATAAATCCATTGTCACGACGAATAGCGTTTCAGTTCGTATAAGTTAGTATAGCTTGATCACTTAGCAAATTTTGTTATTTATTCCTGTCGGATATAAACATTATTTATTGTTTTATCACAAGTTTGCCAACTTATAGTTCGATACTAGGACCAGACACTTTATTGTTCGCGTTTATATGCTGTAGTTCGTTGTGCATAGATTACAATACTGTTTCTTAACAGTAATTCTGAGTCAAGCGTAATTCCGCGGCATTCATTAATCACAAGCAATTTCCATATTACCATACCACCAGGCATCTTGTAACCTTCTCCTTGTACTGGTCTGATCTATATAATCCGTTCCGGTTCCTTTCTCCCTCAGTCGACGATCAACACTGGTTAATAATGGGAACCTAGCAAGTCGTCAGTTTGGGCACCTAACTGTGTGCAACGAGCAAGCTGCAATGGCATTCCTGATAACTTCTCCAGAACACAAATGAATATCAGCAAGCTCTCCAAATGTCTAATCACCCTCCACGAAATCAGAACTTAACTACAGTACGTACAGCACGGTAAGCGTACAACTATACTCTGACTCACGTTGACCAGCTGTGTGTTTACAGCACAGCAGAAGTGCATGGAATAGGTAAACCAAAGGACGACAAGCACTAAATAGACAATCTCCTGTATGCAGGCTTAAGTAGACTTAAGTAGTCGTGTGTTTACAATTTTTCATCCGCAGGAACAACCTAAGGTCAGGGAATGGAAGGGTAGCTATCCAAGTCATAGGAGATCAAACACATCCTATTCAAATAGAAACTTCATTTCCCATTTTTGGCTACAAGTTCCTTATTTCATTCTCTACAATCTCCCAACTTTTCAAAACAACATTCTACACTCCTGGAAATGGAAAAAAGAACACATTGACACCGGTGTGTCAGACCCACCATACTTGCTCCGAACACTGCGAGAGGGCTGTACAAGCAATGATCACACGCACGGCACAGCGGACACAACAGGAACCGCGGTGTTGGCCGTCGAATGGCGCTAGCTGCGCAGCATTTGTGCACCGCCGCCGTCAGTAGAGTTGGACAACACGATTCTTTTTCCCGATTCGATTCCTACGATTCAATCTCACGGTGCGAATCGATTCCTACGATTCGTTCACGATTCATTCTAGTCTACGATGGCACGATTCTTACGGAATGCAAAAAGTTCTACATCTTACTCACAGATGGCAGGACATGTCTGAAATTGTCAGTGGGGTTAGAATCGAACTGTGTCATGATAATATATGCCATAAATAGTTTATTTATGAGTAAACATACAAATTACGTTACAAGTGTGATTCTCGATTTATACGTCACGTTTGATTTGATTTCATCTATTGTTTTATTTCAGTATGCCAGGAAAGAGGAGTCGATTTGTGCGAAAGGTGGTGCAAAATTACGTGGTATCCTAGTTTGGTTGTGTGGCTTGAACGTATCTAACTACGGACGTCTGTTTTATAGTAACAAAATCTAGCAGTGAGGCAGACGTGATTTGGCTCATATCATCCTATGTTTTTTCTGTGCTAAGATGTCTTTCCAAGTCCACATCACTCTTGCAATTCATAACACAGCTGACAGCCCTTCCACAAGCAAATTTAGCTTAACTTTCATTTCCTCTAAATACGAAGCATAGGTATTTTGCTTTTAATTTGTCTGAGAACTTGCCACTGGCACAACTATTTACATGAGAAGACGACACTGCCAAGTGTCAGCTTGGTTTTCACGCGTAATATTACGGCCCACGAACTTCGTTTGTTCGTTTCGAGCTTCCTTTGTTGCCACGCGTCTTCCACTTGACTGCCATCTGGCGGCCGTAGTCATTCGGCACGACTCGGCATGATTCGGAAGTTGCCTTCGAAGCATAGCGTACCAAGAATCGATGAATCGTTGGAACTTGGAATCGTCACGACTCGGAAACACACAATCGTTGTTACGATTCTTTTGAACGACGATTCGTCAGTATCACGATTCGATTCTTACGATTCTTTGTTTAGAGTCGTTCAAATGAACGACTCATTCACGAATCGCCACAACTCTAGCCGTCAGTGTCAGCCAGTTTGCCGTGGCATACGGAGCTCCATCGCAGTCTTTAACACTGGTAGCATGCCGCGACAGCGTGGACGTGAACCGTATGTGCAGTTGACGGACTTTGAGCGAGGGCGTATAGTGGGCATGCGGGAGGACGGGTGGACGTACCGCCGAATTGCTCAACACGTGGGGCGTGAGGTCTCCACAGTACATTGATGTTGTCGCCAGTGGTCGGCGGAAGGTGCACGTGCCCGTCGACCTGGGACCGGACCGCAGCGACGCACGGATGCACGCCAAGACCGTAGGATCCTATGCAGTGCCGTAGGGGACTGCACCGCCACTTCCCAGCAAATTAGGGACACTGTTGCTCCTGGGGTATCGGCGAGGACCATTCGCAACCGTCTCCATGAAGCTGGGCTACGGTCCCGCTCACGCCCCAACATTGTGCAGCCCGCCTCCAGTGGTGTCGCGACAGGCGTGAATGGAGGGACGAATGGAGACGTGTCGTCTTCAGCGATGAGAGTCGCTTCTGCCTTGGTGCCAATGATGGTCGTATGCGTGTTTGGCGCCGTGCAGGTGAGCGCCACAATCAGGACTGCATACGACCGAGGCACACAGGGCCAACACCCGGCATCATGGTGTGGGGAGCGATCTCCTACACTGGCCGTACACCACTGGTGATCGTTGAGGGGACACTGAATAGTGCACGGTACATCCAAACCGTCATCGAACCCATCGTTCTACCATTCCTAGACCGGCAAGGGAACTTGCTGTTCCAACAGGACAATGCACGTCCGCATGTATCCCGTGCCACCCAACGTGCTCTAGAAGGTGTAAGTCAACTACCCTGGCCAGCAAGATCTCCGGATCTGTCCCCCATTGAGCATGTTTGGGACTGGATGAAGCGTCGTCTCACGCGGTCTGCACGTCCAGCACGAACGCTGGTCCAACTGAGGCGCCAGGTGGAAATGGCATGGCAAGCCGTTCCACAGGACTACATCCAGCATCTCTACGATCGTCTCCAAGGGAGAATAGCAGCCTGCATTGCTGCGAAAGGTGGATATACACTGTACTAGTGCCGACATTGTGCATGCTCTGTTGCCTGTGTCTATGTGCCTGTGGTTCTGTCAGTGTGATCATGTGATGTATCTGACCCCAGGAATGTGTCAATAAAGTTTCCCCTTCCTGGGACAATGAATTCACGGTGTTCTTATTTCAATTTCCAGGAGTGTATAACACACTGTGTAAGAAACAACCAGCACTCTGCTCTGCTAGGTGGTTTTCCGTATTTCCAAAAGTAATTATTCTGTACGCGTAACATCTACACTGGTGTCCAAAATTAAAGCAACAAACGGAAATTTTGCAAGCTTGATCTATTTGCCAGAAAACATTATAAACAGGTGATAGCAAAGTAGAAACAATGAAAAGAATACAGAACGTAAACAACTGAAACTTGCATAACGGTAGATAAAAATGTTCTTCGTTTCCAACTTAACGGATTTGCACACATTTTCCGACAGCTGATTACTGTGGGCAGTATGGGTTGTGACCACCTCTGGCAGTAACACGAGCCTGAAAACGACGGGACATGCAGTGAATAATGTCATAAATCTCACGTTGAGTCAATAACGCCCACTCTTCCTGCAAAACTGCTCGCAGGTCATGTTGAGTGGTTGGTGGGTGCTGACGTGATGCACCCCATCTCCGCAGAGCATTCAGACATGTTGTAAGAGGTCCGAGCAGATGTAATTTCGATGTATTGCACATGCGCTGCCTGCGATATGCAAGGTATAAGAGAATCGCTGACCAGAGAGCCGTGTTGACTGCAGTAGGAACCGTGTAGCTGTAGCAGTAAGTTGTTGCTAGTCTGGAGTCTGCTCTGGTCTGGTATGGTGTATCGTGTTGGCTGGCCGGTCGCGGTGCAGCGATGCCGGAGCCTGAGTATTATTGTATCAGGTAAAAAGCAGCCTCGCGCATATGTAGTAATGTTATCTCAAGTCGCATGTAAATGTTTTAAAACTCTCGTAATAATAATCTTCCTCATAAAAAGTAACTTTTAACAACCATTCATTTCAATTTAAAGAATTTACTAATTTCTCCCATCCAGGATCATCCCGATTATTGCAATAGAAAAATCAGTTGCTCCCTTTCATAAATGACCGATAGGTCGGCCAGCATTGCACAGAGCTGTGCCGGAAAAATTTATTGTAAGAGCAGATATATCCGGTGACTTCATTGAGGTAAGAATGTTTCCTTTTTTATTCGGAATGATCTTTCAGGGCCAGGCAGCACTGCTGTCGTCCAAAATTTACCAGGTTAGATCTTTCAGGGCAATGACGCAGCACTGCTGTCGTCCAAAATTTACCAGGTTAAATTCACAGTGAATTATTGAAAAGTCATAAGTGAGCGTCAATTTAATTGAGAGGTTTGTTACATTGTTGTATTACCAGGTTACTGATTTTTTTTTTAATTGGGATGTTATACTGAATGTGAACGACATAATTATAATTTTTACGGTTGATAGGTTTAGGAATTTTTCTGTTGTGAGGTTACGCTAAATGTGAATGAATTTTGAGCTTAGATTAAATCAGAAAGAATTTTGTAGGGAGGTTATAAATGAGAAAGAATTTTGTGGGGAGTTTACACTAAATCAGAATCATTATCCATAGTATTTATTTAAATATTTTGTGCGGAGGTTACAATGTTCTATGGGATTCAAATCGGAATAGCAACCTGGCCACGCCATGCGTGCAGTGTCTTCCGTTTTCAAGAAAACATCAAACACTCGGTCTCTATGAGGTCGAGCGTTATTGTCCATCAATACGAAGTCTGGGAGCACAGCACCTCACAACGACCACACATAACGTCCCAAACTCTTTCCACGATACCTGGCAGAAATTAAACCTTGCCGATTCACCCGTAAAATTTCATGAAGAGCTGTTCGAGTGGTCATCATAACTCCTGTGCTCACCATCAGTGATACTCCTCGATATCGGTCCCTTTCCACAATGTTTGTGTCCAGAAATCGTCTTCCACGTTTCCTCCAGTTGCGAATCCGTCGAGAATCACGCTCCATACCAAATCGAGGCTCATCCGTGAAAAGAACATTGGCCCACTGTTCGACTGTGCAGGTGGCATGTTCAGGATCCCACTCTAGAAGTTCCCTTCTGAGAAGACGTGTCAGATGTAAGCAGGCAGCTAGTCTCTGACAGCAGACGCCACTCTGCTGAAGCCTTCTCTACACAATGCCTCGATGCAACAAGTCCAATGGGTGCTGCGAAGTCAGATGCCGGTTGCCGTGCAGTACTGAGGCGGTACCGTCGTGCCATTACAGCCAAATAACGGTTCGTTCTTTCTGATGTCACACGTGTTCGGCCCTGCCCTGGTCTTTGGGATAGAGTTTCGGTCTCTACAAACTGTCGCCACATCCGAGAAAAACAGAGCGATTCACAGTAAGCCATCTGGCCACATCAGTTTCCGACTGTCCAGCTTCCATTCTTTCTATGGCTCTCCACTGCAGATAGTCTGGTATGCGTCTTCTCTGTGTCATACTGCACCGCCTGTGACAGTGTACACAGCGAGTGTGGATGTGGGACTACCCGATACATTCTTCCACGTTTGATGGGTGCCCTGACCTCATTGTTGGCATGGTTGTCCGTTGACCGGAATGCCATCTACCGTTAGGAGCACAATCGTACGGACATCTACTGACAGTTTGCATGATTATATGTTGGATTAGAAACAGGAAGCGGATATAGCGGTGTGTTGTTTTAATTTTGGACACCAATGTATATATCCAGACTGACGCTCCCGTCACAAGAAATTATTGGCTACTTTCAGAATTTGTGATTTAATCCTCGTGCAAGTTACTCTTCCCATATAGCGTTAATATTAGATACAACAGCTATTTATACAGCTAACTACAGAAACTGCAGAATCGTGAAGGAATTATCTAGAAACTCGTAATTAATGCCGCCTGTTGATCAAGGTAATGTAAGATGGTTCAAATGGCTCTGAGCACTATGGGACTTAACATCTATGGTCATCAGTCCCCTAGAACTTAGAACTACTTAAACCTAACTAACCTAAGGACAGCACACAACACCCAGCCATCACGAGACAGAGAAAATCCCTGACCCCGGGAACCCGGGCGTGGGAAGCGCGGTAATGTAAGACGCTGAAGAGGAACATAAATATTTTATCGTCGAAATAATTTTAGTGGAAAACAAATACATCATTACGCAAAATAAATATTTTTGTGTAATGAGAGAAGAAGAGGCGCTAAACTGTTTCTACGGTATTGGTTGCCGTGTGGCGAGGGCCTCCCGTCGGGTACACCGTTAGCCTAGTGCAAGTCTTTCGAGTTGACGCCACTGCGGCGACTTGCGTGTCGATGGGGATAAAATGATGATGATAAGGACAACACAACACCCAATCACGGAGCGGAGAAAATCTCCGACGCAGCCGGGAATCGAACCCGGGCCGTTAGGCATGACATTCCGTCGCGCTGGCCACTCAGCTACCAGGGGCGGACCAAGGTATTGCTTAACCGCTTGCTTTAATCATAATCGAATTTCTTCACCTATAGGCGTAGATCAGTGAGAAGACAACAGCAGAATTGCCATGACCTATACAAGTCTTGCTGTGAGCATGTAAGACAAATCAACAGGTCAAGTATGTTGTGTTGTAGAACTGCAGAGAAGAGGTGTAAATTTTACCCAGAAAGGGGTGGACGTTATAACGTCGAGACTTTCGGGTGTAATTCTGGTATGGAGAATTACTAGTTTTTCTCTTATCAGCTATGTAAAGGATATTCCCTTACTAGTTTTTCTATTATCAGCTATGTTACCACGCCAAATTATGCTGGAGTACATTAGCAGCATATACTTCCGATGGCATATCAGATCGATTACAACGCTAATGTACCTGAAGATAATGCTTAGAAATTGATATGAAGTAAATAAAAAAGAGCTGAGAGTAGAAAAAAATAGTATGGGAATAGCCTTTATGCTACATAACAAAATATTTAACACCTGGATCACCAGTTTCAAACGCTGTAGAAACGACATTTAAAATCTAAAGTAACTGTTTAATTTCGGCATCTGCAAGGTAGCACACGGAGTGAAATCTGCTGGAAATGTACATCACTCGTAATCACGTGTGTAGTTCGTTCTTTATCGGGCTGTAAACCACAGATTGGCCGTAGACAAGTAACACTGCCAGACGAATGCAACTAGTGTCAGGGACACCATACGTTTCGTAGAATCATTTGTAGACCTGTTGAAGTACCGTCATTAATGTGTAATAGTAACGGATGAGAAGGTGCAGAGACGGACTCATCCCTTTTCATCATCATACGTCTGAGTCTCTATAACGGCAGTATAATGTATAAAATACTGGCTGAGTACCCGGCGTTGGCTAGGTATGCATTTATTCCAATTTTCTCTTAGCCCGTCTCTTCCTTACCCATCTCTTCCTTAGCCAATCTCTGTTCACCTCCTCTGTCCCTCTCTTCCATCTCCCCATCTCTGCCCCCCCCCCCCCTCCCCTCTCTTTCTGTCCACCTTCTCCATACCACACTGTCTGTTCCTGCCCCTCTTTTAGTCCATCTCCTCCTTTCTCTTTCCTCTCTCTGTCCATCTACTCTTCTTTCCATTCTCTGTCCATCTCCTCCACTCCCCCACTCTCTGTCCACCTCCTCTTCCCCTTCTCCCTGTCCATATCCTCCTCCCCCTCTCTATGTCCATCTCCTACTCCCTGGTGTCTCTGACCATTCGCTCCTCCTTCCTCTCTTTGCCCATCTGCTCTTCTCTAATCTCTGTGTCCACCCCTTCCTCTTCCCTTTCTGTCCATGTACCACTCCCCTCTCTGCGTCCATCTCGTCCTCCCCTATCTGTGTCCATGTCCTCCTAACCACTCTCTGTCCATCACCTTCTTCCCTTCTCTATCTGTCCATCTTTTCCTCCCCTCTCCTCTTTCCACATTATCACCCCTTCCCAGTAGGTTGTCGCTGGCTCTTACCCCCACAGTGTCTCTTTTCCAGACAGTAAGTAATGTGACAAGTTTCGCTGAAAACAGTAAAGGCATTTATGAACAGCTGTTTACCCGTAGCTTTCCCACATACGCATATGTCACACACATTTAACACATATTTCACATGTATCTCTAGCGAATTTCACACTGCAGTTTCGTTGTCACACAACTAAATGTTTATGACGTTATTTCTTCTGAACGATGAGTCGTACAATGACACAGTTTTGGAGGTACATTTATTGGTATATTTGAATACTGTTTGTACAACACATTGAAAATAACGTTAGGAATAAAGAAGTAATAAAATAAAATTTCATATCTTATGCGGCAGCTTTACTGCATGCACAGCGAAAATGTAATAAACGATACACTTATTTCCTTGCCCGCATCTCGTGGTCGTGCGGTAGCGTTCTCGCTTCCCACGCCCGGGTTCCCGGGTTCGATTCCCGGCGGGGTCAGGGATTTTCTCTGCCTCGTGATGTCTGGGTGTTGTGTGCTGTCCTTGGGTTAGTTAGGTTTAAGTAGTTCTAAGTTCTAGGGGACTGATGACCATAGATGTTAAGTCCCATAGTGCTCAGAGCCATTTGAACCATTTTGAACTTCTTTCCTTTCAGTGTTTTGTGTGGGGTGTAATCGAGAAAAGTCTCGTAAAGCTGGTTGCAATCACTAAGCGCTGTTGTTCTCAAATACTGGAAGAATGTTGTCTGGCAATATGCGCGTCGTCAACTATGCTGCTTTTTCATGCCCACCCCCACCCCTTTGAGAGGTAAGTGGTTCTCACTGCCAGACAGTAAGTGAGATGTGCACCAAGTTTGGTCAAATGGATCCAGTGGTTTAGGAGTAGGCGTAGAACACATACATACATACATACATACACTTTTATGACACGTATGGAGTACGGACTTCCTTGATGGTGGTTCAAAGACAATGTTGGTGTTTAACAAGAGGTCAAGGCGACGAAAAAAAAGGGAAGCTTTTAGATTATCAGTGATTGGTGTAATATTTGGCTGATGGCCCTCAGCATAAATGAATGAAACGATGACACGGAATTCTCGTAAATAATAATAAAACTCAGACACCGTTCAAATCTATGCTAGGTGACGAGTCCCTGAAATCAGTCGCTACCGTCATATATTTAGAAGTTTCTGTCTGGGCTTATGTAAGATTGAATGACCAAATAAACCTAGCAGTAGGCAAGGCAGATGCTATAATGAGATTTATTGGAAGTAAGTGTCCAAAATTCTCGTTCTACAATTTACTGAACATAATTCATCGGTGCAGTTAAATAGTTACACAAACTCAAGAGACAGAGAAGATTCAAAGAGGTATTGTGGCTTCATTACAGGTTTGTTTGGTCAGCGCGAGAGACTGTCAGCACTGTTCAAAAATTTCCAGTGGTAGACACGACAACAAGGACCTACCTTTTGCATCGCAGGCTGCTACACTTCCGAAATTTGAGGTGTGTATCTCCCATAGTACCACTTTCTCCAATTGACATACCGCTAAAGTTCACACGAAGCGACAATCGGTCCTCCTGCGTACCATTTGAAACAGCAGGACGTTGCGGGTAAGGTAGTGACTACGAACGCCGACACACATTGTATCATGGCTAACAGAGTATACATGTTGATGTTGTAATAGATAAGAACGTCAAGCTCTCCACAGTAAGCGGCTCCTTGAAAAAAAAATACATTGACTGCCATTTTCGATCAGTTATGATCGGTTTCATAACAAAACCTGCTTGTTCATTTTTGGTACATTGTTGGCTGAGAGTAACAGTGAGCACCTTGTGTTTCACTGCAGTTTTTATTACGGTTTATGTCAGTCGGTATGGCCTTTAGTCTGAAGATGGTTTGATGCAGCTTTCCAATTCATCGTTTCTGGCAAGCCAACGCAACTTACATCCATACGAACGTTTTTCCTCTATTCATATCTTGGTGTCTCCCACAATTCCTTCCCCCTCCACACTCACCCACCCATCCACACACATACGCGCACACACACACACACACACACACACACACACACACACACACACACACACACATATACACACACACTCACGGACGCACACTTCCCCACATTACCGAACTGACGGTCCCTTGACACCTCAGAATATGCCTTATCATATAGTTCCTTTTAGTCAGGTTGTGGCACACAGTTATCATTTTCCCAATTCGATGAAGTACCTCCTCATTTGCATCTCGTTTACCCATCTAATCTTCAGCATTCTTCGGTAGCTCTGTATTTCAAAAGGTTCCAATCCCTTCTTGTCCCAACTGCTTACACTAAAGTTTACAATTTCTTGCAATGTCAATAAAGATAAATACGCTTACCTTCACAAAAGACTTCCTAGCATTCAAATTTACACACATAAATAAAGTTTTGCATCACGCCGGTTCCCAGAACTCTAGAAGATAGAGGTTGACTGTGGATATTATATAACACAGACACAGTGCCTTTGACTGTTCAGATATAACACTAAACCCGCCCAAAGATGTAAACAACCATGCATGAGCAACGCCTATTAGACGGAGGGGGTCCGACAGCCGATCAGTTCCCGTCATTCCACCAGGAAGGAGGTTCACGGCTCGTGTTGTCTGCAGTTCAACCGTACCTAGACCGTCAATACCGCTGTTCGATCGCGTCCGCATTGTTACTTTGTACAAGGAACGGCTCTCAACAAGGGTAGTGTGCAGGTGTTTTGGAGTGAACCAAAGCGATGTTGTTCGGACATGGAGGAGATACACAGAGACAGGAAATGTCGATGACAGGCCTCGCTCAGGTATCTCAAAGGCTACTAATGCAGTGAATGACCACTACCTACAGATTACGGCTCGTAGGAACCCTGACAGCAACGCCACCACGTTGAATAATGTTTTTCGTACAGCCACAAGACGTCGTGTTACGACTCAAACTGTGCGCAGTAGGCTGCATAATGCACACCTTCACTCCCGATTGCCATGGTGAGGTCTATCTTTGCAACCACGACCCCATGCAGCGCGGTACAGATGGGCCCAGCAACAAGGCGAATGGATCACTTAGGATTAGCATCACGTTCTTTTCACCGATGAGTGTCGCATATGCTCTCAACCAGACAATCGTCGGAGACGTGTTTCGAGGCAACCGGGTCAGGCTGAACTCCCACACTGTCGATCGATTGCAGCAAGGTGGAGGTTCCCTGCAGTTTTGGGTTGGCATTATGTGATGCCGACGTAAGCCGCTGGTGGTCATGGAAGGCGCCGTAACGGCTGTACGATACGTGAATGCTATCCTCCGACCGATACTGCAACCATGTTGGCAACATATTGGAGAGGCAATCGTCCTCATGGATGACAATTCGCGGCCCCATCGTGCACATCTTGTGAATGACTTCCTTCAGGATAACGACATCGCTCGACTAGAGTGGCCAGCATGTTCTCCAGACGTAAATTCTGTGGTAAAAGTCATTTCAGTGCACTTATCATGGGCAACAATGAAAAGAAATCAATAATAAAATTTAATCTGAGTGGTTCTCTTCTACCAATGTCCAATAGAAAACAAGATATCACAGGTGTAAATGTATATAGTCAGTCAGACGTATTTTGTTCACTATTGCTATGACGCCATATGTTTCTCTATTGGATACGATTGCTAAAGAATCGCTCAGACCGTTGACTTACCTACTTACAAAATTCTGTGGGACCATGCGAACCAAAGCTATGTGGTCATGGAACGAGGCAGCAGATCTATATAGTATACAGAACTGTGAATAGACAATTTGTATACTAATGAATTAAAAACACAAAGATATTTGCAAGAACATACGAATAAATAACACATTACGGAGAAAACGTCGCAACTGCCACGAGGAGCTCCCATACATTGACTTGATTTTGTACGGACAAGATGACGATCTGTGTGATCGCAAATCATAGTAAGTAGACACCCCAGTTGTCATAAAGTTCTTTAAATGTTTACAAACCGTGGTGCGTCACATATGTAAAAGTAGTGGCTGTGCTGTCTCTTAATGTAACATGAAATGCTCTGTGGCGTCAAGTTCATAAAATCCTGTACGATGGCGAGGGGACACGTTCGTAGATCAAGAATACGCATAATTTTCTGTGTGTGCATTTCGGATCCGAAGATTTTTTAAAAAATCTCCGGAATCAAATTATAAGAAATGTTTCGTATTAATATGTAATTTAATTTTCAATCTGTTTAATATATTAGTTACACAGTATAGCATTATGTTTAAGGAAAAATAAATCATAAATCTGGACTATCGGTGGCCACTGTATGCAGGATGGACCACCTACATCACCGCTTTGCACTTTTTTTCTATTTTATTTTTTTCTTCCCCTACGCTGCGGTAGGTAGGCTTTGTGGATTACTTTGAATGCGAGCTTTCCTCGCAAGCGCTTCACAGTGACACCCGAATCAATATCCTAGCTAAACACGTTTCCACGCTACACCAATTTATAAGTTCACGCAGAGACAATTCGTAACCGTCAAACTCGCGCACCTAGATTACTATGATGACATCACAGGCAAACAAACCAGCAGAATAATTCGCCTAACGTAGCACAAAAAATTTGAATATGTTCAAGTCTGTTTAAAAGCCTCTGACTAAAAAATGGGGTACCAGCTGCTTCATTTCAGCACCTTCTAAAATTTTACCGAAAATGTGGGCATGCGAACATATTCATGCTTTTTGGTACCACGCAACTCACCTCAACCTCCCTCAACCCCCTTAACTCATTCAAACCCACTATTCACTGCTGTAAGTCGTTCATACCCATCCAGTCCCTGCCGCCTATTCTCACTCACTCATTCAGCCTAACACTTTGTCATTATCTTGTTGTAGCTCTCTAATCGTCACTATCTCCCGTGTCACAGCCCAAGTCTCCTACGTTCTGTCCTACTACTATAGTCTCTTCTCACTGTCACTGTTTTCCTTTTGCACTCTCTCACTGCTACTCTCTCAACACTTCATTCCTTCTGCTGCTGTCTCTTCTCATTTGTCACTACCTCTCGTTTCCTTGTTGTCATTGGCATATA
Organism: Schistocerca cancellata; assembly: GCF_023864275.1. Classification (NCBI taxonomy): domain Eukaryota; kingdom Metazoa; phylum Arthropoda; class Insecta; order Orthoptera; family Acrididae; genus Schistocerca; species Schistocerca cancellata. The sequence goes on from NC_064626.1 coordinate 827,934,696, forward strand.
CTCTGTCATTCATTACTACTGGTTGTCACCCACATCGACTTTCTCTTTCTCTCTATTCCTCCTTCCTCCTTCACTCTTTTCCTTGCACTATTCTGTCATTGTCAACTATATTCCATTGCCACTGTGTCCCTCTCTTTGTCTCGCACTACCATTGTCTCCTTCTATTTTTCTACAACACAACCGCTGTCTAATATCTTCCAGTATTTATTACTTTCTCGAGTCTTTGCCACTGCCACAGTGAATATGTTCGCGTACCAAAAGTTTAGGGAAAATTTTTAATGACCTGAGGAAAGTAGAATGAGGCAACTGGTACCCACTTTTCACTCAATCTTTTAAATAAGCATGAACATATTCCTATTTTTGTGCTCCGTTAGGAGCATTTTTCCTATGGTTTCCATCTTTTCCTTACTCCAGCGGGGCATGTAACTCATATTAAAAGAAATGTATTGGTTAGTGAAATTTAAATAGTTTACTGATACAAAATAGATAACACGCAAAACTAATTTTACGCACCAGACCGCATTTTACGTGCAGAAATGTTTTTCATGTGCTGCAGTACTACAGCATGGGGTCGCCAGTGATAACGGAGATACTAACAGTATATTTCTCTGTGCTGTGTCACTTTATAAACTTCGTTCTCGCCTCACACTGGATTTTACTTGTGTATTTAGGTGTGAAAGTAAAGTAACTTTGAACCCTTATACCTCGGGAGCTGATGAAGAAATGAAGAAAATTTTCATTGTTGTTCGAGATCGGTATCTTAAGAATACATCGCAAAAGTTACAGCCATTTGCTGCGCATAGACGTCTCGGCTGGGTTTTGGTCTACTGGTGACCGCGAAATTAATATTTTTGTGGGGTTTTCCGAGGAACCACGCATTAACTAATGGTGTCTTTATAAGCCCCATTAAGCCCACCGTATACACATCAACTTCAAAAAGGTCCAGCCGATTTTCTCCATTTGCCTAAGTACGAGGAAGTGTGCTATATTCATAATTTGACCTTGTACCATAGGATAGTGACACTAAGACGATCCTTCTGTTGGGTATGCAAATGGTCGCTAGCCCAAGGCTTATCCAGAACATTTGATCATAACTTTTTATCACCAATAGGCCGGCCGTTGTGGCCGAGCCGTTATAGGTGCTTCACTCTGGAACCGCGCTACCGCTACGGTCGCAGGTTCGAATCTGCCTCGGTCATGGATGCGTGTGATGTCCTTAGGTTAGGTAGGTTTACGTAATTTTAAGTTCTAGCGGACTGATGACCTGAGATGTTAAGTCCCATAGTGCTCAGAGCCATTTGAAACAACACCAATAGAACCCGAGGTATCAGCACCGGGAAATACCGTTTTTATGCGCGGTGTTTTGGAAGATATTAGGTAAGCATGTTGTCGCATGCATACAGATACTACGCGTCAGTGGGTTCAATCGCCGGCCACAGTGGCTCTTCAGTCTGGAACCGCGAGACCGCTACGGACGCAGGTTCGATTCCTGCCTCGGGCATGGATGTGTGTGATGTCCTTAGGTTAGTTGGGTTTAAGTAGTTCTACGTTCTAGGGGACTGATGAAAAAAATGGTTAAAATGGTTCTGAGTACTATGGGACTTAACATCTGAGGTCATCAGTCTCCTAGAATGGCTCTGAGCACTATGGGACTTAACATCTATGGTCATCAGTCCCCTAGAACTTAGAACTACTTAAACCTAAGTAACCTAAGGACATCACACAACACCCAGTCATCACGAGGCAGAGAAAGTCTCCTAGAACTTAGAACTACTTAAAGCTAACCAACCTAAGGACATCACACACATCTATGCCCGAGGCAGGATTCGAACCTGCGTCCGTAGCGGTCTCGCGGTTCCAGACTCAAGGGACTGATGTCCTCAGACGTTAAGTCCCATAGTGCTCAGAGTCATTTGAACTATTTGTGGGTTCAGTCGTTGTTTATGCATTTGCAATTATTAGGAAGTCAAGTCTGAAGTGATTTTTTCACATATGAAATTTTCGAACGACGAGAAAACAGACGTTTTTGCTCCAAAAATAAACAAAAAAGCGATCGCAATATTCCATCGGCTGAGACAGCTTCCAGAGGCTCCGTTTGTGCCGTGTGAGAGAGAAACACAGAGAGAGAGACCGTGGGGGAGGGGGCAGGGAAGAGAGATAGGAAGAGGAGGAGGAGGAGGAGACGGTGAGAGAGAAGGAAAGCAGTGGGGAAGATTTAAATCCGAGCCTTCCGTTGCGCTCCGTTTCGCCAGGGCGGGGCGGGGCGAGTATGTGGGTCAGGCGCGGTATCAGCCCCCTGTTCACACATGGCGGCACCGGCGGCCGCCTCGCACAAAAGACGGCCGCTGCTCCCTCTGTATATCTGTTTTAATAGTTGAGGGAGCAGGCAGGCGCGACCGGCAGGGGTGGCGGGGCGGGGGGGACTGGAAAGTAAATTTAACAAGTTCCGAGTGAATTTCCCCACGAGCGAGCGCGCCGTAATCTGGCCAGCGGGCGGCCCGCGCCGCGTCACAAACGAGCGCAGAGCGGCGGCGGCGGCGGCGGCGCCCCCTGGGGCCAATGGCGGCCACGCCGGCCTCTGTGCAAATCCAATCTGGCGGCGGCGCGCCGCAGACAGTGTTGTGACAAGAGGTGCGCGGCGGGCACTTTGCGGCGCTTTGAGGCGGCCGCCCGCGGCGCTGCGGCGCGGCGCCCTTTGATCCCGGCGCCGGTGCGCGTCGCGGCGGCTCGCGCTTCACGCGCCGCGGAGCACAGTTTCATTACGGCGCCTAATGAGCGTCGCGCCAGCTGACACAGCGCGGCGCCGCCGCGGGCGAGACAGCGCCACTGCCGGCGCTCTGATTTCGCTTTGCGGACACTCCTCCGCCGCTATTTGCATTCTGCCCTGCCACTGTTTCTGACGGCGACGCCTCTTGGTTACCGACGCTCTGTCTGCTCGCGAGAGGAGGCCGCAATCCGCTTTAGACGAGATCCTACGTACTAGATGCACAAGAAAAGTAGTTCGTTTAGATTAAGACGCTTCTGTTTTTTCCGGAAGACACGACATAGAATTTAATAACGCAGGATACACTTGGGACCAAGGAAAATTCAAAGATAACTGAAAATAAGTAATTACAGGGTGAAGCAAAAAAAAAAAGTTCAAATGGCTCTGAGCACTATGGGACTTAACTTCTGACGTCATCAGTCCCCTAGAACTTAGAACTACTTAAACCTAACTAACCTAACGACACCACACACATCCATGCCCGAAGCAGGATTCGAACCTGCGACCGTAGCCGTCGCGCGGTTCCAGACTGTAGCGCCTAGAACCGCTCAACCACTCCGACCGGCAGAGTGAAGCAAAAAGATGTCAATATCAAGTGTCTGTTCTGTTTCTTCGCAGATCAAACCATGATGTCCCGATATACCATTGAGGAACTAAGGAAGGTAGCTGTCTGGATGGAGGTCTTTCAGTAGAAAAATTGAATGTCTGGACCGGACGGGACGCACCATCGTGCTTGACAATTGGTAGTATGTACGGGCTGTTTGCAAGGACGCGGTCCATTCAAGACGACTGCAAGGGAAACAGCGGTAAAAAGAGCTCTCCCAACTCAAAAGAAAATCATCCCCATCAAGCGAACGATGGTAGCTAGCCCACAAGCCCCCACGCAGACTTTCTCTAAAGACGAACATTTCGCAAAAGTCAGTGGCTAGAATTTATCCATGATTCAGGAATGAAGCCACACCACTTGCATGCTGCACAACTTACCTTTGAAAGGGTGCACACGAAGCCTGACATTCTGTTCCATGTTTCCTGACATAGCAACATTCCTCAGCAGAGGTCCTAAGAACAAGCACAACGTCGTCGTCTCGGCAACCGTGCAACCCCTGCAAGTTCTAGAGCATCCGGGATCCTCCAAAGATCAACGTTTGATGTGCTGTGAGCATACTTGGAGTCACTAAACCCTTCTTTTTTGAAGACCTCCAGGGGAGAGATTTACCTTCCCACGCTCAGCACACTCATGCAGGAGAATCCTCCACTTGCCATTCTCTAGAGACAGTACTTTCGGCGTTTTTCCGCTTCCCCCGCCCGAGTTCCCGGGTTCGATTCCCGGCGGGGTCAGGGATCTTCTCTGCCTCGTGATGACTGCGTGTTGTGTGGTGTCCTTAGGTTAGATAGGTTTAAGTAGTTCTAAGTTCTAGGGGACTGATGACCATAGATGTTAAGTCCCATAGTGCTCAGAGCCATTTTTAGTACTTTCTGAAAGATGGCACCCCTGCCCATTGCAATCACGGATTATCTAAACCACACGTTCGGTAAACGTGGCATTGATAGCGATGGTTCTTTCCCATGACCAGCACGTTCACCCGACCTGACACCATGTGATATTTGACTGAGAGGCAGGTCAAGGATCGCACCTATGTCGACATACCTAGGAGTTTTGCCACATGAATCACCGCATCGCTGACGTCATCCCTTCTATTCCTGCCCAAATGGTGCAGTGGACCTTTCAATCGACAATGGATAGACTCTACAAGTGCATTGAGCGTGATGCAAGCACTATGTCTTCAGGCCACAAGTGGCCCATCTGGACCATCCGACCGCCGTGTCATCCTCAGATGAGTATGCGGATAGGAGGGGCGTGTGGTCAGCACACCGCTCTCCCTGTCGTTATGATGGTTTTCTTTGACCGGAGCCGCTATTATTCGGTCGAGTACCTCTTCAGTTGGCATCACGAGGCTGAGTGCACCGCGAATAATGGAAACAGCGCATGGCAGCCCGGAATGTCACTCAATTGAGTAGGATGGGTGCCACACTGAATTCCTGCAACCAGATCGCTGCCTTGTAGTTTCATGTAATTAAACACCTATTTAATGTTAACAACTTTTTGCCTCACCATGTATAATTTTGCTGTTACACGAAAATTTGTCTAAACTGGAATTCGAAACCAAGTTTCTTGCTCGTCCCGGGGGTCACCTTAACCACTCAGCTATCCGTACACACTCCCACGACCGATCCAAACCACCATATTCCTCAGTGTCTAGTGTTCGTAACCTCAACAGGGTTAATGACAGAAACATGTCTGACGTTAGCGGTATCGCTATTTTTGCACGTCTAGGCTGCTATATTTATTTTTACTATGTATGTTCCTTCAGACATGCGTGCAGGTTCGAAGGAACAGACGTTGTAAAAATAAGTAAGTTTTACTTCACGTGTCTGGTCGGTAACGGAACAGCTTCAGAGAAACCGCAGAATTTGTTACTTCTATCTTGCGCCGCTTGCGGAGTTACTGATGCTACCTGTGACCATGGCATGACATCGGAAGGAAAACAGTCACCAAGGCTATACACTATCTTATCCGATCGCGGTATTATTGCACTTGGCCTCCCCTGGCCATTGTCGAGGCCGAGCGGTTTTAGGCGCTTCAGCCCGGAACCGCGTTGCTGCTACGGTCGCACGATCGAATCCGGCCTCGGGCATGGATGTGTGTGATGTCCTTAGGTTAGTTAGGTTTAAGTAGTTCTAGGGGACTGATGACCTCAGATGGAGGAGATTAGTGTTTAACGTCCCGTCGACAACGAGGTCATTAGAGACGGAGCGCAAGCTCGGGTGAGGGAAGGATGGGGAAGGAAATCGGCCATGCCCTTTCAAAGGAACCATCCCGGCATTTGCCTGAAGCGATTTAGGGAAATCACGGAAAACCTAAATCAGGATGGCCGGAGACGACCTCAAATGTCCCATAGTGCTTAGAGCCATTTTTATCATTTGAACCAAACATACGAGGTGCATTCAAGTTCTAAGGACTCCCATTTTTTTCTCTCTGGAAAGAGATAGAAACATGCGCAGTGTTTTAAAATGAGGCCGCGTTCATTGTTAATACGTCCCAGAGATGGCAGCACCGTATGGCAGATGGAATTTTACCGCCAGCGGCGAGAATGAGAACTGTTTTAAATACTTAAAATGGCGACGTTTTCCTTACTTGAACAGCGTGCAATCATTCGTTTTCTGAATTTGCGTGGTGTAAAACCAATTGAAATTCATCGACAGTTGAAGGAGACATGTGGTGATGGAGCTATGGACGTGTCTAAAGTGCGTTCGTGGGTGCGACAGTTTAATGAAGGCAGAACATCGTGTGACAACAAACCGAAACAACCTCGGGCTCGCACAAGCCGGTCTGACGACATGATCGAGAAAGTGGAGAGAATTGTTTTAGTGGTTCGCCGAATGACTGTTGAACAGATCGCCACCAGAGTTGGCATTTCTGTGGGTTCTGTGCACACAATCCTGCATGACGACCTGAAAATGCGAAAAGTGTCATCCAGGTGGGTGCCACGAATGCTGACGGACGACCACATGGCTGCCCGTGTGGCATGTTGCCAAGCAATGTTGACGCGCAACGACCGGATGAATGGGACTTTCTTTTCGTCGGTTGTGACAATGGATTAGACGTGGATGCCATTTTTCAATCCAGAAACAAAGCGCCAGTCAGCTCAATGGAAGCACACAGATTCACCGCCACCAAAAAAATTTCGGGTAACCGCCAGTGCTGAAAAAATGATGGTGTCCATGTTCTGGGACAGCGAGGGCGTAATCCTTACCCATTGCGTTCCAAAGGGCACTACAGCAACAGGTGCATCCTACGAAAATGTTTTGAAGAGCAAATTCCTTCCTGCACTGCAACAAAAACGTCCGGGAAGGGCTGCGCGTGTGCTGTTTCACCAAGACAACGCACCCGCACTTCGAGCTAACGTTACGTAACAGTTTCTTCGTGATAACAACTTTGAAGTGATTCCTCATGCTCCCTACTCACCTAACCTGGCTCCTAGTGACTTTTGGCTTTTTTCCAACTATGAAAGACACTCTCCGTGGCCGCATATTCACCAGCCGTGCTGCTATTGCTTCAACGATTTTCCAGTGGTCAAAACAGACTCCTAAATAAGCCTTCGCCTCTGCCATGGAATCATGGCGTCAGCGTTGTGAAAAATATGTACGTCTGCAGGGCGTTTACGTCGAAAAGTAACGGCAGTTTCATCGATTTCGGGTGAGTAGTTAATTAGAAAAAAATCGGAGGCCTTAGAACTTGAATGCACCTCGTATTACAGATAAAGACTTCATTAGATGAAGGCAGAAGAAACTGAGTGTGCACAGAGTTTTTGAAGTGATAATTAAATATTTCTTTTACACGATGAACCGTACGTCCGTTTCTGTGGGACTCATTGCGTTGGAGAATTACCGCAAAAAGTGAAAAAATATGAATTGACAGCAAACTAAAACATTTTTTGAGTTTTCATTACGAGACAATTATCTACATTAGATTTTCTGTCTCATATCAGCTCTTTCTTTGAATACTCCTTATGGTATCAAAAGAAGAGAGAGGCGACTCGTTAAGAAATGAGTAAATTTCTCAGCTAGGAAGTGACTGCATGTAAAATTATCTTTATTCTGGTAGATATGATCAGAGAAGACAAAAAGAAGAGCTACAGAAGAAAAAACGAAAGATATACATTACACCGATATGTAGTGCAGGTGTGTTTCTATTACGAATTTTCCTGTACCCATCGAAATGTCATCCCTGAAGTTGTTTATAAACAAACATTGAGATCTACCTGCGGGTACAACGCCGCACTCGAATGTATTGCAACATTTCAGTTTACAGTAAAGCACCAGTTGGGACGCATCAGAGACGGCTGTGGAACATCAGAGTGAACATTCACCATGGCACGAAACCAACGGCGTTAAATGATCGGGTCCGTATTACCACGTCACTCGCATAAGGCTTGTCAACCAGGGAAGTTACTTGACGTGTGCACCGGAGTCAAGGTAATGTAATGTACTGTGGACATGGAATTGCTCCCTATCGACAGGCAGTGTTGGGGATTTACAGTGCGAGGCCAGGTTCGAGAGCTATACAGGATAATCGATATCTACGACTTTTAAGTCAAATGATCCGTGAGCTGAGTACTCCGGAACTGAATTCGGCGTTCGAAGAGGCTACAGAGCGTCATTTATCGTGTCATCCTGTTATGAGACGATTGTCTGATGCGAATTTTCACTTCCAACTACAATGGCGAGCTGGCGATCACCACGCCGTACACCACGACACGGTGGACTCTGTTACAGACGGGAAAGAAATCATGTACAATGGGCGCCCCAGCGTTTATGTCTGCTGCTGTTTACGGCTAGAGCCTGTTTGTACCCTGATAATCGCAGGCAGCAGGTCTGGAGACAACCCAGCAATATCGAACGCCTCCGAGACTGTGTCCCATATGAGCAACAAGGTTGTAGCGGCGTGATGTTCTGGGATGGGATCACGTGGGGCCACTCAGTCTTACTGCTCTAAGGAAGAGGGACGAGTTTCTGCAACCAGTAGTGCAACCGTATCCACAACATTTTAGTGAAAAATTCATCTTATTGGATGATCACTCGCGTGCTCACCGTGCTGTTCTCGTGAACGCGTTCTTGCTTGTTCCTCGAACATGAATCCAATCGAACATGTGTGAGACCGACTGAAACGAACTGTTTTTGGACGTCGCCAACGACCACGCACTCTGATCGTCTTACGCAGAATTGCCATTGAAGAGTGGGCCAGTTGCGACCGGGATAGACTTGATGATCTCATCTTTGGAGTCACGACGGATTCAAGCCTGCGTTCGAGCAGGGGTCGTTCCACCACGTATCAACGTTGATCGGGAGCGCTGCGAAGGGAAACAGACGATTTTGTCGCTGCGCAAATGTATGTTTTTTTCTGTTTGATGATCTGGACACATTGCAAATGAGTGTATACGCATGCCTGAGACTCAGTTTTGTTTCTTTATCACGAACTTAGAAATAAAGGGTGATGTAAGATGTTTGTTGATGTGTGTATGTTAAAATATGACGTATCTTCAAAGGGCAAGGAAAGGATTGTGTACTGGACAGCCAATCCTCCAAAATCTACTTTGCTTAACACAGCTGAGATTCGGCTCTGATGTACTGTAGCAGTAAAATCGATGGGGTGTCGCGGCAGCCACTGTTGGATCGTGCCGCCCCAAGAGCCCCTACTCGACGGGGAGGTGGCTGGACAGGTCGATACGCCTATCCCCACTACAACAGGAGACCTGATGGAGATCTGACGAGGCCGGAGGTCGCGGTTCCGTTTGACCAGCGAGATAGGCCGCACGCGAAGCGCCAATTCCTGCGGTGGCTGTGCTTCGTGCTTCAGTGCCGCGACGTCTCTGGCATTAAGCGAATATTGGGGGGGAAAAAACTGTGACGGCTTCTGTCTAATTACGAAGCCGGTTTAAAATCCATTATGTCAATTACTTTTATTCTAATATATGACCTTAAATAGTCACAAAAATTGTGACTGCAGTCTGACGTAATAGAGGTTTTACAGATATGAATGACAAAATAGGAATGTCCGATGAATTATAATGGTAACGTACACACTGGACTAAAATTTGTTCCGAACTTGGAATCATAGACTCATTGGAATGAATCTTTTCCTTTAAAACAAATAAGGGTGAAAATTTGTTGGATTATCAAGGAACAGTTTTATATATATATATATATATATATATATATATATATATATATATATATAATGTGTATGTGTACATATCGGCTGCTATTCTCACTATATACTAGTGTCTTGCCACAGTGTTACAGATGGTGGTCCAGAGAGCTTCGTCAAGAAAAGAGGCAGAGGCAAAATGCTATACAACCAGATTTTATCAGTGTCTTCTATGATGTAATGTAAATTTTGCCCCATGAATAATTACGTGACAAAGTTTAGTTACAGAATGCAAAAAGGTATATGTGTTTCACTCAATGACTTAATCTGTCTTTATGAGAGGCTTACATGAACGATGATGATAGGGGAAGGAAGTCGGAAGTAATAGTTTTTATTAAATTGCACTGTAGGAAATGCTGCAACCAGCCAACAGCTGCGGTGTTCTCTAACCAAAATGGAAAAAAATAGGACTTAACATCTGAGAACATCAATCCCCTAGAACTTAGAACTACTTAAACCTTACTAACATAAGGACATCACACACATCCATGCCCGAGGCAGGATTCGAACCTGCGACAGTAGTGGTAGCGCGGTTCCAGACTGAAGCGCCTAGAACTGCTCGGTCACAACGGCCGGCTAACCAAAATGGATAAAATAATAGTTTTTATTCAGTTTCATGCTCCAAGGAAAGATATAAATTTTTATATTACTTTGATGAGTAGTTTAAATATCTGAGGGATAATGGCGTATCAGATTCACAGGTATTTGTGATCTGGAGGAGGCCAATTGAGGCCACAGTAGATTGGACATGAGGCCTGCATAACGGATCATCGCATACTGACGTATGAAAAACCTAACGTGTGGCGGCTACTATTCGGACGTCAGGATAAGAAGTGCAATGACATCCTCAAAGCTAACCTAAAGCAACATCATTACTAACAACTGGGAAACGTGTGAAACAAAGCGCCCAAGCTGAAGAATACAACACTAAATAACACCCTTCGTAGAACATGAACGTTGGCAGTAGCGGAAAAAACGTACGAAAAAAAATTATCGTGTATCCTGAAATAAAATAGCAAATTTATTTATGAACAGTGTGACAGAATGTGTGAAACACGGATCGTACTGACAAGGCACACGGGTCTTGCTGAAGAGGCGCGCAAAATCTCACCAGTAGCAAAAGACACACTAGTCCGCAAGTGATGCCAAATGGTAGTAGCGGTAGTCACTGCCCTGAGCGAATAGCGGTATTACGTCCGCAGAGGAAAAAGTACAAGACCTCAGACTATGTTTTTCACGTCCCAGACCACTTCAACGTGACAGAAATAGTTGTCTGACATATATTACTGTATAATAATTTATTGCGTCATGATCGCTTAAATATACACAAAATATAATTGCATAGGCTTCCCTTGACCAGAATCAAATGACATAAAATTTTTCAGAGAATGGAACCCCGTCATTATGTAAAAACTGTACTTGAGAAAACAGCGTTTCAGACACGGTTGCAATGGCCTTCTTCTGAGTCGAGTAGACCCAGAAGATGGCCACTGTAACCGTGACCGGAACGTTGGCTTCTCCATTACACTTTTTACGTTATGAGGCAGTATTATATACACAAAACTTATATGTCCTATACAAAACATTCACATTACCGATTTCTGCAAGTAGTTGCCATCTTCAGACGTCTTTAATCTACTATAACAAATATAAAAAAAGAAAAAACATTGAGTCATTTAAAACATTTCAATGAATGTAAATTATCCACAGGTGACGATATGATGTATATTCATTGAAATATTTTAGATAACTTAACTGTATTTGTTACATAAATATAAGATTTTTAGTGGATTATGTACATGTAAAGATGGAAATTACTTGCCGAACCCGGGAATGCCAATATTCTATATACATGGTGAAACAGAGCTCCAACAAACTTTCAGAGGTGGTAGTATGGATCGAAACAAGCCAAACTGTTTCGTAAACATGAACTGTAAATGCACACCTTTAGAACACTGTGCATTTGTTCAATAGTAGAGATGTGTTTCATAGGAACGTAGATGAAGAAGTGCTCACAGCTCTTAAGGTCACCACATTAAAGCCCATGTTTATTAGAATTTTTTTCGTTCTGGCCCATGCCATCATCTCTAAAAGTTTGACGGCGGAGTTCTACTTCACCCTGTATATCTAAGCGTTCGTAACGCAATAAATTAATATAGAGACATTTACAATGGTCGCCCACTTCCACTTGCCAATATTCCAATCTTAAAAAAAAATAGGTACTGATATTCTCATTCTTAAGTTCTAACCTCTGGACAAATGTTAAAGATTAAAACCAATGTTGCTCTAGGATTACGAATATTTTTAAAAAAAACGAAAACGTGAGCTCAGTTACCTCAATTAGTTTCAAGTTATACACGTACACTTAATAACATGTAGAAGCGTTCTCACAGGCGAAAACTATCTATTCGTGATATCTCAATAAGTTTTTCGTTATTGACAAATAGTTTTGTCTTATTCTGAGATAGAATAACGGCTGTGTTACTTCAGATAAGGAAAGTTCCTAGGCAAATGTGTTCAATCACAAACCGTAAAGCCGGCCGCGGTGGTCTAGCGGTTCTGGCGCTGCAGTCCGGCACCGCGGGACTGCTACGGTCGCAGGTTCGAATCCTCGAATCCTGCCTCGGGCATGGGTGTGTGTGATGTCCTTAGGTTAGGTTTAAGTAGTTCTAAGTTCTAGGGGACTTATGACCTAAGATGTTGAGTCCCATAGTGCTCAGAGCCATTTGAACCATTTGAACCAAACCGTAAACGATGGAAATAGGACAGTATAGGAGAGTCAGTAAATTTTCCCTCAGTCACTGACGTATTGAAGATTCAGATTTTGGTTGAGTTTATGATATAGTACATGAACGAACAGAAATGGGGTGATAAACAACACAAAAAGAATTAGAAGGGATAAGGAAAGGAAATCTCTCTATGACATCGTCATTGTCCAAAAAAACTGAGAATCTACGAGGAAGTTTCATACATTTTTGTGACATTGCGAGAATATTCTTGACATTATTGGTCAAGCGTTTTAATTTCGTATCCCTAAGCTGTCCACGTCTCAATCTCATGTACAATTTAAAATGGATTGAAAACAGTCTCGACCACAGTAAAACATTTATTTACAGTGGTTACTAGTTTCAGTCAGTATGCGTCATGAACTGCTCAGCATTTGACGTTCGTGGAGTCATAACACCTGTTCCGTTCAACGCAACCGTCAGCCATCATGGTATAAATAGTCTGAACATGGTCACATTCTGAGCGAAAACGCTAGCCATTGGAAATAAACGGTTTATTGCGCTCGAGACTGTTTTTATCCAATTTTTAAGTACTTTTAGCCAGACCGCTGTTACTGCAGGAGAAATATTCTCAAAAATTACTCATATAAGAATGTCGGAAGTACAGCGGGTATGTACACTAGGAACCTCAAGAGACTGAAGATTGAGATTTTGGATAAGTTTATGACATAGTACATGAACGAACAGAAATGGGGTGATAAACAACACAAAAATCATTAGAAGGGACGAGGAAGGGAAATCTCTCTATGACATCGTCATTGTTCAGCGGGTATGAACACTAGGAACCTCAAGAGACGTTGACACCACGTCTGCACATTCTTACTGGCAGCGTCCAAAATGCTTTACCAGCACATTTGATACGGTGTTGGACGCAACTATCAATCCCGACTTGTACAGATGTCACTTGCCAAGCACGGTAAGCAGCCGAAATTCTGGATGGCTTATTTGATAACACTGCATAATCGGTCGTGAGTCGCTGGAGGTATCTGCTATAAATCTGACTACCGATGAGACACAGAGAAACTGAAGACAGAGGACTTATCTGTGGTAGTACTTGCACTTTGTCTACATGAGTTCGCATTCATTTTTAAGAAATTTGAATAATGGGAGCACGTGAAAACTGTGCTACGGGCAATGACGTGGGAGAATTGTAAAAAGCTTTACCTTTCCATGACTACGGGCAGGTGAGATATCCGAGAAATTAAGGAATGCAGAATGATTTGTACAATCTCAGGTCGACATATCAAGGGTCCAATTCGCAAGACTAAAACCTCTGATAAAGACGGTCGTTAAGCCGATACACCGAAAATAGGCGCGTCGTTGCTTATCGCGCGCCAATTGATTATAGATTTATGCAGGGTAAGTTTCCAGAAGCGGCGCCGGAGGCGCGGAAAGTCGCCCGCGACACGCGAGGGCGCACCTGAGCGTAAATATGGGGCAATTTCAGGGCGGTGCATGGCGGTGGAGGTGTTTGATCGGGGAACATATACGGCAATTTGCATGTGTCAACAGGAGCCGGTGCGGCGAGCGGCGAGCGGGGCTGTTTTATATTGGCGGCGGATGGGTGCGGGGGCGGCGGCGGCGGCTGCGGCGCGGGCTGAATATGCAAGCAGCCGCCCAGCCACCCAGCCGCCCCCGCCCTGCCACGGCTGGTGTGGCGTGCTCTGGGCCGCCGCCGCTGCCGCTGCCGCCGCCCCCGCTCGATACGGCGCGAGAAGCCAACAGCGCGCCCTCCGTGGCCTGCGCTGGCGGGGCCGACAGGCTACGGCGAAGGATGGGAAAAACCGATCGGTTAAAGGCGATACCGGTATTTTTCGGTATTTGCTTGACCTCGGTTTATAATAGGGTTTTATTTTTCGTTTACTAATAACCAGGTAAAAAACCGAAATATCCACTAGCCATAGCAGCACTGCTAAAATTGTTGGTATTTACATATATCTGTTAAAAACAGTAATTCATAAAATTTCCGTTGCTTTGAAATATTGCGTCATTATACACCACTGGCCATTAAAATTGCTACACCACGGAAGATGACGTGATATAGACGCGAAATTTAACCGACAGGCAGAAGATGCTGTGATATGCAAATGATTAGCTTTTCAGAGCATTCGCACAAGGTTGGCGACGGTGGCGACACCTACAACGTGCTGACATGAGGAAAGTTTCCAACAGATTTCTCGTACACAAACAGCAGTTGACCGGCGTTGCCTGGTGAAACGATGTTGTGATGCCTCGTGTAACGAGGAGAAATGCGTACCATCACGTTTACGACTTTGATAAAGGTCGGATTGTAGCCTAATGCGATTGCGGTTTATCGTATCGCGACATTGCTGCTCGCGTTGGTCGATATCCAATGACTGTTAGCAGAATACGGAATCGTGGATTCAGGAGGGTAATACGGAACACCGTGCTGGATCCCAACGGCCTCGTATCACTAGCAGTCGAGATGACAGGCATCTTATCCGCATGGCTGTAACGGATCGTGCAGCCACGTCTCGATCCCTGAGTCAACAGATAGGGACGTTTGCAAGACAACAACCATCTGCACGAACAGTTCGACGACGTTTCCAGCAGCATGGACTATCAGCTCGGAGACCATGGCTTCGGTTACCCTTGACGCTGCATCACAGACAGGAACGCCTGCGATAGTGTACTCAACGACGAACCTGGGTGCACGAATGGCAAAACGTCATTTTTTCGGATGAATCCAGTTTCTGTTTACAGCATCATGATGGTCGCATCCGTGTTAGGCGACATCGCGGTGAACGCACATTGGAAGCGTGTATTCGTCATCGCCGTAGTGGCGTATCACCCGGCGTGATGGTATTGGGTGCCATTGGTTACACGTCTCGGTCACCTCTAGTTCGCATTGACGGCACTTTGAACAGTGGGCGTTACATTTCAGATGTGTTACGACCCGTGGCTCTACCCTTCATTCGATCCCTGCGAAATCCTACATTTCAGCAGGATAATGCACGACCGTATGTTGCAGGTTCTGTACGGGCCTTTCTGGAGATAGAAAATGTTCGACTGCTGCCCTGGCCAGCACATTCTACAAATCTCTCACCAATTGAAAACGTCTGGTCAATGGTGGCCAAGCAACTGGTTCGTCACAATACGCCAGTCACTACTCTTGATGAACAGTGGTATCGTGTTGAAGCTGCATGGGCAGCTGTACCTGTGCACTCCATCCAAGCTCTGTTTGACTCAATGCGCAGGCGTATCAAGGCCGTTATTACGGCCAGAGGTGGTTGTTCTGAGTACTGATTTCTCAGGATCTATGCACCCCAATTGCGTGAAAATGTAATCACATGTCAGTTCTAGTATAATGTATTTGTCCATTGAATACCCGTCTATCAACTGCATTTCTTCTTGGTGTAACAATTTTAATGGCCAGTAGTGTACATAACGGGAAAAGCCATCGATGCTATTGCAATAAAAATCCCGACAGGAACGAGCAACAAACACATTGTCTAAGAATTGGTACAGCACTGCTGGGACAATAATGTACTTGTTACCATGTGGCGTGGCCTACTGGATGCCAGGTATTTGCATGTAGTATGCGAAACTTGTAATGGTAATTTCTCGCTGTAGTCGTCCGACATCAGTTCTATTACAGTATAACACCATCCATTGTCTGGAAGTATTATATGAAGTGGGGTATCATTGAAGTAATCAATGCACCATTTGCTTTAAAAAATTAAGAACTGGAGGAACGACAACAAACATGCGACATCATAGACGAAAAATATTTACATCTTAACAATTCGTCCATAGTATACAGTGAGACATGAAATTAGCTGATATGTTGCCTGTGTGTACATAATATGCCTTTATCTACTTCTCTCCCTTGAAAACCGACAAATTAAGACAAAAAATTGAGTTCACGAAATTCAGTTTTCACCCTTTAGGACCGACTATTGGTAATACCCAAATAGTGGTATGATCCTCGATTACAAGATTTTTCAGTAGACTTTCAAAAAATTAGAAGCAAGAGGAGACTGTTGGTGAGTTTTTGTAATATTCAAACGCTTATCATTTTTAGAGAAGAACTACGTTTTCTTTTATTTGTCTGTTTAATTTAAACTAAGGAAGTCAACATTTTTCACTTTTCGTTCGATTTCTACGTTTATTACAGAAAACAACAGCAATAAAAAAACCGGATATTGGTTATTTTACAAACAGGTTAATCTGAGCTGCTACAACACTTAGGTTAAAATGGCGTTGAAAAGAAAACCGATGTATCTGACAACCGGTTCCTTCGGTGATAACTGCCATCCCTAGAACACTCTGCTCTAAACGTATAAATTTCGTAGCTTGGTTCCGCAGCCATGTGTACCATGTTGTCATCTCTTTCCTCCACGGGTGTTGTAAGCCACCAGTCCTCTCGAGATCGTACTAACATCAAGCCGTCCTCACACGGGACGTAGTAGAAAACGTACACCTACAGCTGCTCGAGTTTTATGACGTCATAATGTGGAATAACACACTGCGAAGTACTTTGCAATATTGGCCCCATACTATGCTACCATTTGAATCTCTAACCCAGTGGAAAGTCCAGACCGACTGCAGTAAAAGCGAAGGCGACTCTCGTGTGTAAGAAAGGTAAAGTACAGCCCAGCAAAATTACAGGCCAATATCCTTAACGTCGATTTTCTGCAGAATTCTTCAGCATATTCTAAATTAGAATGTCAGTAAGATTCCTTGAGAGAAAGAAGTTTCTGTCCATAAATCAACATGGGTTTAGAAACTATCGCTCACGTAAAACTCAGTTTGCCCTTTTCTATCACTATATCACGCGGACCATCGGTGAAGAAGAAAAGGCGGACTCCACAGTTTTTCCGGAAAGCGTCTGATACAGCGCCACACTGCGGATTGTTGACGAGGACACGAGCATACGGAGTACACGCTCAGACAAATGAGTAGCACGAAGACTTTGAAATAATAGAACTGAGTACGTTGTCATGGACTGTACATCGGAGACAAAATTACCGAAGGTGTGCCCCAGGTAATTGTAACAGAATCGCTCTTTCTCTCTCTCTATACGTAAACGATCTGATGGACAGGGTCAGAAGTAATCTGCTCCTGTTGCCGATGATATTGCAGTGTTTGGGAAAGTGTTTTTCTTGAGTGATTGTAGGACGATACCTAGACAGAATTACTATTTCGTGCGACAAGTGGCAGTTTGCTCCGGATGTAGAAAAATGTAGGCCAATACAGATTTGTATGAGAAACAATCCCGTAATGTTCGAATCCAGAGTTAGTGGAGTGCTCCTTGACACAGTCATTCGATTAAATATCTAGGCTTACTTTGTAGCGCAGTATGAAATAGAACAAGCACGTAAGAATAGTAGTAACTTTATCGGTAAAATGTCGAAGAATTGTTAAGAAAGTTCCCGAAGTTGCTGCCCTCCCCAGAAATTTCTCGCGCGTAAATAATTTAGCGATTTTTGTAACGAATGTCGAAAAGACAGATTAGACGCCATAGGAGGGGGAATGTATATTGCAGTTGACAAAAATATTGTCTCTATTGAGGTCGAGTTTGAGTGTGACAGTAAATTTACCTGCTCGCATATAACAGGTCTAGCCGAAATCAAGTTAATTGTTGGGTGTTTTATCGGCCACACAACTCCACGGTGACGGTTTATGAGTCATTCAAAGAAAAATCTACTGTCTCTATCACGGAAATACCCAGATCATGTAATACTAGTTGCAGGCGACTTTAAGCTACCGGGTATGGACTGGGACGCTTATGGATTCATTGCAGGCGGTACAGAGAGATAGCCTTGCGAAGTATTTTTGACAACGTTTCCCTAAAACTACCTTGAGTAGCTACTAGATAGCCCATACACAACGGAAATATTTTAGAATTTGTACCTACAAACAGGCTTGACCTTACTGACGGCGTCATTATAGAGACTGGGATTAGTGACCATGATGTAATCATGGCGACTATGGTTACTAAAGTTAATAAATCACTCACGAAAGTTACGGGAGCATTTCCCATAGAAAGAGCGGATAAGCAGTTGCTAGAATTCAATTTTGACAGTGAACTGACATAGTTTAGTACCATTATGGTGGACGTAGAGCAATTATGGGAAAAGTCTAAATGGAATGTAAATTTTGCTCTGCAGGAGTACGTGTAGAGTAAGTGGATTAAGATCGGAAAAAACCCACCGTGGTTTAACAGCGAAATTCGGAAAATGCTGAGGAAGCAAAGGCTGTTGCACTCTTGGCTCAAAAGGGAGCACGCAAAAGACAAAAGGAAAAAAATTTACAAACGGTTGTGACTGTAAAAAGATCGATGTGCGAAGCACAGAGCAAGTACCACCGCCGTACCTCAGCAGAAGATCTAGCAGAGAACCCGAGTAAACTGGGGTGCGACGTATAATTGCTAAGCGGGTTTAAGGCTTACATCCAGTCACTCGTTGACCAGTCTGAGGTGGTGGTAGAAGATAGGAAAAAGAAAGCGGAAGTTTTAAGTTTCGGATTTAAGAAATAGTTCATGCAGGAGAATAGTACAAACATACCGTCGTTTGACCGTCGCACAGGCTGCAGTATTGTAGAACATAGTGATAAGCATCCTGGCGTAGAGAAACAACTTAAATAGTTGAAAGGAAATAAATTGCCAGGTCCGAATGGATTCCCAGTTCGGTTTTACGATCAGTACTCAGCGACACTGACACCTTTCTTAGTTTGCATTTATCACAAATTATTCTCTCAGTGCAAAGCTGCAAGAGGTGGCAAAAACCCCAGGTGACTCCTGCGTATAAGAAGGGTAGAAGAACGGACCCGAAGAATTGCAGATCCATATCCTCAACATCAGTTTACTGCAGAATTATTGAACATATTCAGAATTCAAATATAATAAATTTCCTTGAGACGGAAAAGCTTCTATCCACGAATTAGCACGGTTTTGAAAACCATCATTTATGCGAAGCTGAACTTACCCTTTTCTCAGATTTTATCCTGCGAAACATGGGTGACAGTCAACAGGCTGGTCGCGTATCCCTAGATTCCCGAAAAGCTTTCAACACGGTGCCCCACTTCACTCTGCTAACGAAGGTACGAGCTTACGGAATAGATTCCCAGATATGTGAGTAGTTCGGAAACTTCTTAAGTAAGAGAACCCAGTACGTTTTCCTCGACGGCGAGTGTTCATCAGAGACAAGGGTATCGTGAGGAGGCCCCAGGAAGTGTGACAGGACTGCTGTTATTTTGTACAGACATAAATGACGTGGCGGACAGAATGGGCAGCCACCTGCGATTGTTTATTAATGATGCTGTGGTGTACGGGAAACGGGAATTTGTCGTCGTTGAGTGGCTGTGGAAGGATTCCAGATGACTTTGACACAATTCCTAGTGGGTGTGATAAATGGGAGCTTGCACAGAATACAGGTTAATGTGGATTAGTAGGAAAAACGATCCTGTAAACTTCGAACACAGTATTAGCTATGTGCTGTTTGACACAATCATTCGATTAAATATCTAGGTGTAAAGGTGAAAAGCGGTAAGAGATGGAACGAGAACGTAAGATCGGTGTTAGGGAAGGTGAACGGTCGTCTTCGCTTTATTGGGAGAATTTTAGCGAAGTGAGGTTCATCGATAAACAAGA
The DNA here is from genome assembly GCF_023864275.1 of Schistocerca cancellata. NCBI lineage: Eukaryota > Metazoa > Arthropoda > Insecta > Orthoptera > Acrididae > Schistocerca > Schistocerca cancellata. The sequence goes on from NC_064626.1 coordinate 827,954,630, forward strand.
CCAAGTATAGAACACTAGCACGACTCATTCTTGAGTTCTGCTCGATTCTTTGGAGTCCCCATCAGATAGGATTAAAGGAAGACTTGGGAGTCTACCAGGTATCAAACCATAATCCTCCAACACTACAGACTTACCGAAGGCCTTTACGCCATGCCGGCCGAAGTGGCCGTGCGGTTAAAGGCGCTGCAGTCTGGAACCGCAAGACCGCTACGGTCGCAGGTTCGAATCCTGCCTCGGGCATGGATGTTTGTGATGTCCTTAGGTTAGTTAGGTTTAACTAGTTCTAAGTTATAGGGGACTAATGACCTCAGCAGTTGAGTCCCATAGTGCTCAGAGCATTTACGCCATGTAGTTCCCAACAACAATTGCTGCAGGTAAAGTGGCCAAAATCAAAAGTTCAAACACTGGTCTTTAATACTTGGGTGTACGACAGTAGTATCAAACGTATTCGAAACAATTTAGTGACGTGCTGCCAGATTTGTTACCAGTAAGTTAGGTCGTGAAGTCAAATGGAAATCCTTGAAGGAAAGACGACGTTCTTTTCGCGAAACACTACTGAGTAAATTCAGAGAAGCTGGATTTGTGGCAGACTTCAGAACGATTCTACTGCCACCAGTTCCACATTTCGCGCGGAAATTACGGCTCATACGAAAGTGTGAAGACAGTCGTTTCTCCCTCGCTCCATTTGCGAGTGTGGAAAGGGAGTGGCTCGTAGTGGTACAAGATAGCCTCCGCCACGCACCGTATGGTGGTTTGCAGAGTATATATTTAGATGTAGAGGTAGAAATGATTTAGCTGCAAGGAAAAATAAGAAGGCAGAAGTCGTCGCTCACAGAAATTTTATCGAATAAGTTAGGTTTAATGTTACAATCCATTGGTCATTTTTGAACTGAGAGTATAGTAGGCGTGTAAGTGGTGGAAGAAGCACTCGAGGCTCGCTACGACCTTTCGCTCCCCACAGTCCTACGGCAGCGCTGCCGGCCGATGCGGCGGATGGAGGCGTGCTCGGGCCCACTCGCCTATGGTAATCGCCCTCCAATGAGCAGAGCCAGCCAATAGCTGGTCTCCACGGAGGCCGCCGGCTGGGATATGGAAAACGGGGGCGCAGTCTCGCCGGGTTCTCATTACGGAGCACGCCGGCCCGGTTCGAGGCCTTCCACCTCAGGTTTCAATGGCAACCGGGCACGCTATCACATAGCCACCGTTCCTCTCAGTGCAGAATCGCCGAATTTGATTGATCTTGTCCTCACTTCTCCTTCTACACCCGAGAAAAGAGCAGGTTTGGCTACTGCTTCACCAATGAAAAATACTGCGTGACTGCTGAAAATCGTCACATTGTCTTCCTGAGTTTGATGGACAGACAAGCACCTAAGCGTCTTACTAACCGTTAAAAACAAAAACATTTCATATGAGAGGAAAATATGGCACAGTTGCTTAACATTAGGAACAAGCAGGATTTAAATTAAGGCAATGATTTCGCCTATAGTTAGTTACTTAGTCGGATTTCAATACGGCTACTTCAAACAGCTCATGATCGAGTGATTAGTTAGTTTATACCTACAGGGTGTTTCAAAAATGACCGGTATATTTGAAACGGCAATAAAAACTAAACGAGCAGCGATAGAAATACACCGTTTGTTGCAATATGCTTGGGACAACAGTACATTTTCAGGCGGCCAAACTTTCGAAATTACAGTAGTTACAATTTTCAACAACAGATGGCGCTGCAAGTGATGTGAAAGATATAGAAGACAACGCAGTCTGTGAGTGCGCCATTCTGTACGTCGTCTTTCTGCTGTAAGCGTGTGCTGTTCACAACATGCAAGTGTGCTGTAGACAACATGGTTTATTCCTTAGAACAGAGGATTTTTCTGGTGTTGGAATTCCACCGCCTAGAACACAGTGTTGTTGCAACAAGACGAAGTTTTCAACGGAGGTTTAATGTAACCAAAGGACCGAAAAGCGATACAATAAAGGATCTGTTTGAAAAATTTCAACGGACTGGGAACGTGACGGATGAACGTGCTGGAAAGGTAGGGCGACCGCATACGGCAACCACAGAGGGCAACGCGCAGCTAGTGCAGCAGGTGATCCAACAGCGGCCTCGCGTTTCCGTTCGCCGTGTTGCAGCTGCGGTCCAAATGACGCCAACGTCCACGTATCGTCTCATGCGCCAGAGTTTACACCTCTATCCATACAAAATTCAAACGCGGCAACCCCTCAGCGCCGTTACTATTTCTGCACGAGAGACATTCGCTAACGATATAGTGCACAGGATTGATGACTGCGATATGCATGTGGGCAGCATTTGGTTTACTGACGAAGCTTATTTTTACCTGGACGGCTTCGTCAATAAACAGAACTGGCGCATATGGGGAACCGAAAAGCCCCATGTTGCAGTCCCATCGTCCCGGCATCCTCAAAAAGTACTGGTCTGGGCCGCCATTTCTTCCAAAGGAATCATTGGCCCATTTTTCAGATCTGAAACGATTACTGCATCACGCTATCTGGACATTCTTCGTGAATTTGTGGCGGTACAAACTGCCTTAGACGACACTGCGAACACCTCGTGGTTTATGCAAGATGGTGCCCGGCCACATCGCACGGCCGACGTCTTTAATTTCCTGAATAAATATTTCGATGATCGTGTGATTGCTTTGGGCTATCCGAAACATACAGGAGGCGGCGTGGATTGGCCTCCCTATTCGCCAGACATGAACCCCTGTGACTTCTTTCTGTGGGGACACTTGAAAGACCAGGTGTACCGCCAGAATCCAGAAACAATTGAACAGCTGAAGCAGTACATCTCATCTGCATGTGAAGCCATTCCGCCAGACACGTTGTCAAAGGTTTCGGGTAATTTCATTCAGAGACTACGCCATATTATTGCTACGCATGGTGGATATGTGGAAAACATCGTACTATAGAGTTTCCCAGACCGCAGCGCCATCTGTTGTTGACAATTGTAACTACTGTAATTTCGAAAGTTTGTCTGCCTGAAAATGTACTGTTGTCCCAAGCATATTGCAACAAACGGTGTATTTCTATTGCTGCTCGTTTAGTTTTTATTGCCGTTTCAAATATACCGGTCATTTTTGAAACACCCTGTAGTTACACTTCAGTTAATATTAATTTATAACTGCAGATTGCAATGGTGGATGGCAGTGTTGCTGAAGTACAGCCAGCGTGCTCTGCATGCATGTGCACAGCAGACAATACTACGACCACGTGGCGCTTGAGAAACAACAACAATTGGCTGCCAGCTGGCTCCTACCCTATGGCTCGCTGAAATGTCAATTACAAAGTTATTTTAATCAAACTATAGTATTTCATCTTCCACCACACTGGAGTCTACCAGGTATCAAACCATACTCCTAATGGACACAGTTCTCCAAAAAGCTTATCGAAAGCTTTTACGGCTGCTGCATGTAAACATAAAGTGGGCAAATTCGAAAGTTCAAACCGTTGTCTTTAATATGTGGTTGTATGACAGTAACGTGAAACGTATTCGTCCTGCCAAAGCGATGCCGTCCATGTTAATGAGCTTTTGTTTTACTTATAGTGGTACGTGATGAAAAACAACGTAAGTCAGCTATCAACTTTACGCATAGAAAAGTTTAATTCTGAGGATTTTTAAGGGAATTATATTGTGTATATTTCGTTCAGATTGATGGAATGAAATACTAAGGATTCGTATTTATGGCAACGGCACTCATTTAGCGTTAATGAAGATTTATGTGGCGTATGCTTCTTCTCAGGAACTTCATCATGATTGAAAGTCCACGGGGCTGCACATAAACTCCTCTTTACTTATCTTACCAATCACCTAATTTTCAACATCCTTTGTAACACCACATCTCAGACTCTTTGATTTTCTTCTTTTCCGGTTTTCACACAGTCCATGATTCACTTCCATACAATGTTATATTGCAAACGTACATCCTCAGAAATTTCGTCCTCAAACTGAAGTCTGAGCTTGATTTTCGTAGGCCTCTTTTGGCCACGAGTGTCGTATTTGCCTGCGTTAGTCTGCTTTTTCTGCGCTCCTTGCTTCGTACGTCATGCATTATCTACTTCCGAGGTAGCAGAATTCCATTGCTTCGTCTACTTTGTGGTCCTGCATATTGCGGCACTGTTATGGCATCGTCACTTGGGTTTTATTCTTTATTACCAAGAGAATATTAAGAGTTGCTGGAACAACTGCATTGTTTGTTTGGTATACAAAAATTGCTGTAATGACAAACTATGAAGTAATGGTAATAATTATTAACATTACTTCCGGAATAAATAATAAAATACCACTACCGATGGTACAGTAATGAGAAATAATTTTAGACATAACGTACACCAAAGTGAATTTGGCTTAAGACAGATCCAACAACTGAAAAAATTACTTTTCGTTAAGGCTAACAATTTCTTTCAGTTTATTCCTTTGGCGTTCGTTAAAACTCTTAGTGACACTGTCTTTCTGAAGATGTTCCGTGTAGTCACCAATATATGTCGTGCTTCTGTTAGGACACTCGAGTCGTATTCTTGAGGACGAAGGTCGGATCCTCGCTCAGAAAATATAATTAAATTTACTGCGATTTTCTCAAACCATTTAAGTTTAATGCTGAGACGGTTCCGTTAAAATATAAGGGGCAGACATTAATACAAAGGAAATCGCCTAATCGCCGTATCTGTTAATACATTTAGTCCACTTTGGGACAAGTCGACCAACGCCTTCTTGGAAAAATGTTCGCGGTTACCTAGAGAACCAAGATTGTACCCAGGAGTGCATCTCTTCTTCCTAAGCAAAGGGACGACGACGAATGTCTTTCTTCACACGCTACCAAGGTTGTTTCGGCTACGCAGCAGAGATTTCGCTGAGGCGCCCTTACACATCCACCATACGATCTCTCTCCATGCGATTTACATATTTTTTGAGCCCTGAAGGAAGATGTTGGTGTCCATATATCTACTTCGGAGGAGGAGGTGCACGCACGATAATGGTTCCGTAGGCGACTGCAAACATCTTTCCATGAAGGCATTGACCATCTTGCCTCACAGCACGATAAATGTATTAACAGTTACAGCCATTACTTTTGAAATGATAAACAGTTAACTTCTTTTTTCCCATCTCTCTCGTTTTCATTTGATTCCCCGTTAGTCGGCCGCGGTGGCCGAGCGGTTCTAGGCGCTTCAGTCCGTAACCACGTGACTGCTACGGTCGCAGGTTCGAATCCTGCCTCGGGCATGGATGTGTGTTATGTCCTTAGGTTAGTTAGGTTTACGTAGTTCTAAGTCTAGGGGACTGATGACCTCAGATGTTAACTCCCATAGTGCTCAGAGCCATTTGAACCATTTTTGGCCCCCGTTACAAAAATGGTTCAAATGGCTCTGAGCACTATGGGACTCAACTGCTGAGGTCATTAGTCCCCTGGAACTTAGAACTAGTTAAACCTAACTAACCTAAGGACATCACAAACATCCATGCACGAGGCAGGATTCGAACCTGCGACCGTAGCGGTCTTGCGGTTCCAGACTGCAGCGCCTTTAACCGCACGGCCACTTCGGCTGGCCGGCCCCCGTTACAGCTTTGGTTAGGAACCCGTCCTCTTACAGTTAAACTAAAGCCTCCTCTATGATGATTTTGACATCGAATTTGCTTTAAACTAACCGAACTTTCCTCTGTGTGTGTGTGTGTGTGTGTGTGTGTGTGTGTGTATTTTCCGTGTCGTCCAATACCTCTTAGACGCTATACCTGTTCTAGTACCGCAGTTGCTTCCATGGAAAATGGCAGAGCTGTTCCTTGTATCATCTCTATGTCCACTGTTCTCTCTCACTTTTGTTTGAACGAGAGGTACATATATTACCGAGAAATCGAGCAAAATATTTATCTTTTGAAAGTCGTTCTGCGTATTTATCACCAAAGCGAAGAACCTAGCCAACTTATGGAAATCCTTCAAAAACATAAACAACTATAACCAACATCACAACAACATTGTATGATTGGTATACAGTCAGAAGCATATTGGAATTTCAGCAACGGAATGCAGAACAATTACTGCACAAAATCGCCAGTGCTTATGACTAATAACCACCACGTAAGAGACGTCTGATGATGATGGTTAACCGTCGAAACGCTTATTGTATGAAATAAAAATTCGTCACTGGAAGTAGAAACACATTTTTTCTCGACGTTCTTTGACGGTGATCAGATGTCGTAGAAACTCGTACTTGGAAACGGCTATTATTTTCGCTATAGTTGTGTCTGAAGTATAAAAGGAACCGCTGCGATGGACGTGGCAGGACTCGCCGGTTGGCGCCCTCCTCACGTAGCAGCCGCAGGCCGAGGAAACCAGCCACTTATAGTGCGGCGCTAACAAGCAGCAGCTACATCAAAAGTCTGCGCTCGCCTCCTTGCATGACAACGGCCAAACGAGCTTTTCCGCGCGATCTGCTCGGCCGCCTGATTGGTCACTGCAGGAGGCGACCGGGCGCTGATTGCAAACTGAGTTTGGGCGGCTGGTGGCGCGGATCAAACGGCGCAAATCCCGTTACTGGCGGCCCCAGGACTCCAGCCGGCAGCCCCGGGCGCCTCGCCAGCCTGCCTCGTGCCTCTCCCAAGACCGCCCTCTCGCTCGGATGGGGCCCAGCCTCAAAGGTACCGACGCGCCGCAAGCCGGAGGCGTACAAATGGAGGATTTAATACTTGCACAAAAGAGAAGTAAACGAAGGCGTTCTTCCTGTGGAAGACAAATATACACAAAAAACAAGACTGCAAATATTTCCAACAAAGTCTTCCCCTACTCCTGTCGCCGCGACATACGAAGGGAAATCCCAACTCGAGCCTGTAAATAGGGACATATACTCATTTATAATGTTTTATTTAAGGTACTGTTTAGTACCCTCCTTTCAACAACCCAAATACTCTACCTTGTAAAGGATTTTATACTCATTATTTTGAGGTAATAGCTGTCTGATGAATCGAAATAAATATTGTTCATACCCTTGTCCATGCATACTAATTAAGAGTTATGAGGTTTGCTTTTTTACGTGGCAGAATTTTCTGGAAACAGTGATATAACGTACGCAAATTCATATTTAGAGACCCATTTCATAGGAATATTTAATTGACGCTGAGGAATATAATAAACAGCACCACTAGTTTCTAGAATGAAATTTTCACTCTACAGCGGAGTGTGCGCTGATATAAAAGTTCCTGGCAGATCAAAACTGTTTGCCGGACCGAGACTCGAACTCAGGACCTTTGCCTTTCGCGGGCAAGTACTCTACCAAATTTTTTTTTTTCGGACGCGTGATTTATTTATGTTATTTATTTATTTATTTTGCATTATTGCTCTACCAACTTTTTTACATGAAGAACAAATACCTATTACATGAGCAAAGTTGCAGGTAATGAGAAAACAAATAAAAACCTCTAGTGTATGAAAATAAAAGACAACGGGGGAGCACAGGAGAAAGAAAACAAATAGGCTGCAGATAGAGATCTATGCGTGAAAAGGATAAACATGTGTAAGGGGGAAAAAGTCAGAAGAGGAGAAGAAACGAGAAGTGAAATAAATTAGGAATACTTTCCGCGCCATGCTCCACTGTGGCGCGCCATCAGAACAAAGTGCATTCTATCATTGACCATTAAAGGGGAACGTGGGATCGTCCAGTCTTGGCTGGCACGGCTCGTTGAGATTCCAGCTTCGAGGAGGGTTGGCGAAAATACTCTGTAAATGGCTCGCGAAAGTGGCCCGGTAGTGTCGATGTCGGCGAAGGGTGTGGTGGTGTACTTGGAGGCGTGTCCAAAAGTCCGCCAGATCGACGATGTCGTCCCGGAAGAGATAGTTGACAGCCATGCCACTGATCCATGTGATGGCGTGCCACTTAGACGATGAAAAGCAGGCCGTGTCGGGATATATCATCATGGTAGGAGAAACGTGATGTGGTGGTACTCGGAGGTAGAAAGCCACAATCTTCTGTACGAGGGTCCAGACAACTGCTGCTGGCCCACACTCAAAACGATGTACCAGCTGAGCTACCCAAGCACGACTCACGGCCCGTCCTCACAGCTTTAATTCCGCTAGTACCTCGTCTCCTACCTTCCAAACTTCACAGAAGCTCTCCTGCATCCCCCAGGCTGAGGCTAAGTCATGTCTCCGCAGTATCATTTTATCCAGAAGTGCCAGTTCTGCAAGGTTCGCAGGAGAGCTTCTGTGAAGTTTGGAAGGTAGGAGACGAGGTACTGGCAGAAGTAAAGCTGTGAGGACGGGGCATGAGTCGTGCTTGGGTAGCTCAGTTGGTAGAGCACTTGCCCAGGAAAGGCAAAGATCCCGAGTTCGGAGAGGCGAGATTCAATAGTTCATTGCTTTTTTACGGCCTTAATGGGACATACAGCTTTGTTCTGAAGGAACACATATACGATATCCCATGGCGCTAAGGCCTGGTGAAAATATTTTACAACCTGGGAGTGGAATGAGAAGGTCCGCTTTTTAGCGGAAGGCACTATCGCGCTCAAATGTAGGAAGTTGACAGTTTTTCCAAAAACCACCAGACACCAGAGATAAACTTCTGGAAGACATAATGGAGTCTCATAGCTTAGGGCATTTGAAAATATGAGAGACCACTGAATGTGCTGAACCTCATTGGTGACAAAGAGAGAGAGAGAGAACCGACTTCTTTCTGTGGAAGATGGTAGCATGAATGTTTCTAAGGGTCATTTTTATCGGTCAGCACTCGGAAGATCTGGGGGCCAGTCAATCTGAATTTAGTGACAGATGCAAAATGCGGCAATGTGATGTTTTCTTTTAATTCACATTTGATCAGAAATCACTTGATCTTCAGGAGCCTCCACCACCAGATTTCCACACTGAGGGCCTCTGTCGACTCCACCGGCTTGCTGCGTCATATGAGTCAATGTATTTGAGACATAGACTGGCAGGCTGATCTGCACTTAGCCGATGGCGAGGGTCGTTGTTTCTGCCAATGAATGATTCAGCAGCCAGTACTATGGTGAGATCTAAACGCAACCGTGAGGCGACGTACAGGAGTATTAAAGTCATGTCATAGTAACTCAGTTACTGCAGGCTCATTCTGAGGGTTGGTATTGTTGCGGCCACATGTAGTAAGCGTTGCTTCACGCAGTGGAGAATGGCAAAACAGAGGCACGCCAGCGACCAAGGCGTTGCGAAGTAGGCAGGCAGAGATAGCCATGCTGACAGCAGCAGTCTACCAGCAGGCTGACGCAAGGATGCACACAGACCGAGCGCCGAGCGAAGCCTGGAGAGTGCTGAGTAAGGGGAAGTGAGGCCAGCACGTAAGTTACGCTGCAATATACTGTGGGAGTAATAACAAAAAGCTGCCCTGCCGGATATAAACAGTGGAGCGCAGGCAGCAATAGACATAAGCCATTAGGAAGCAGTTCGGATCTGAGGACGGACGTGGTCCGTGTCTGAATGTTCAATCTTCGTAGGTGACGATTCAGGAAGTCTGTTCCAGCTCGCAGGAGTCATCCGTTCGCCGCCAGATGTCAACTTCAGCACTGGAGGTCGGCCCGAGTTCGGTCGGCACCACGGCTGACTAACTACAGCGAGAACTTCCAGCAGGACCGGCCGAAGCGTGGTCTTGGCCGGGGACTGACGCCCGGACTTCACGGCAACTCAGCCCCACAGCGCATGGTCCGTCCATGACGGGACCTCGCGGACATCGCGACTGACGGCTTCCCAGCCGCCAGTGCAGCAGGCGTCGGCAGCTGACCTCACGGCGACGAGTTCATCTGAACCACAGGGCATCCTGGCTTCAGCAGAGCACTCGGTGGCCTGAGGCTCCCAAGTGCGATCAGCGGCGCGCGTTGCACGCATTGTCGGAGAATCTACACAGCAGCAGCCAGGCGGAGGGATCCGCAGGGCCGGGCAGCGACGACGAGGGAGAAATTGTAAAGAAAGTTCAATAAATAATTGTAAAACTCCACGCCGTCTCAGTCTTTGGCGCAGCCACTGTGTCTGCTGCTAACAAGTGGTGCAGAAGGCGTAACCAGTCTGGAACCGCGCGACCGCTACGTTCGCAGGTTCGAATCCTGCCTCGGGCATGGGTGTGTGTGATGTCCTTAGGTTAGTTAGGTTTACGTAATTCTAAGTTCTAGCGGACTGATGACCTCAGAGCCATTTGAACCATTTTTAGAAGGCGTATCTTAACACCAATCAACAGCCTGCTTTTAACTAAGACAACAGGCGCGATGTATTTCCTTCTGTAGTATTATCTGTTTTCAATTAACATTACAACAATCACTGGTCACTATGCGATTACTCAACTCACTTGCTTGATTATTAGCATCTATCTCCCCCAACGTCTGAATTCTTGTGAGCTCCCTTCCGGAACATAGTTAGGTATTCGAGTCCATCTTCTGGACTACCCAGAGCTTGTACTGCAGCGTTGAAGGTATACTAAATTTTAAGATGTCCGTTGGTTCATAGGGCACGTTCGGATAGCTCTCTCAGTTGGAAGAGCTCTTGTTTTCGATATGTCTATATCGTTGTTCAATACCCAGAGAGTCACCATTGCTTGTATAGGCCTAGTTGTGAATCAGCCTGTGCACTCGCTTTAGACACATTGAAGCAAATTTCGTAGTGTCACAATAAGTGTTGGCGTTCGTGGTAGCATTACACAGCCATCTGAAATACACCTTGCCTTTCCAAAGGCACAGAGGACAGAAGCTTTCGAATGGTAAAAACCATCCTCGCATTGGTACGTATGGTACATACGTACCTAAACTCCACTCCCTCTCACGTTTCTTGCAGCATTCATGTTTCATCTCCACTATGTGATAAAAAAGCCAGTTAACCTTCTCACTCGCTACTTTGGGCAATCTTCTGATAGTTAACAGCTGCTCCTGTGAGTATACAGTTTGCGTACCTCCATTAGTCCAGCACAAGTTCACGGAGCAATTTGTGGGAAAAGCAAAGGCAGAGATATCCGGTAAACAGCTTTATTCTAAGGCATTGAACAATTAGTCTTTCACCAGAGCCTCACACCGCATTTTTTATAATGCAGTTTATGCCAAACTTTGTTCAACTGCCGCACCCATTTCCGTACCGTACAATGCACTCACTCATGATTTTTCTGCCATTCCAAAAATTCCGTGGTGATTTCCAGCCACTGGTAGATTATACTGACAAGCCAAAACATCACCACCACCTGCTTAATAGCTTGTTTCTCTGTCTGTGGAACGAAAGACAAGACCGATTCTGCGCATTTGGGAACCTACAGATTGTTGGTAGGTTTGTGGAGGTATGTGGCATTAAATGTCTACGCACAGGTCATGAAATTCGCGTAAATGACGGTCCGCTGATTTGCGTACGCGGGGTGGCGCCCGACAGCGACCCAGATGGGTTCCTTAGGAGTTACATCAGGGGAATTTGGTCGCCGTGACATCAACGTGAGTCCATTATAATGCTCCTCAAACCGCTGTAGCTCGGTTCTGGCTGTGACACATAGAGAGTTATACTGCTGAAAGATGACACTGCTGTCGAGGAAGACATCAAGCATGAGGGGATGAAAGTGATTCGCAGCTGTCAGCGTGTCTTCGATTACTACCACAGGTCCCACGGAAGCGCACCAGAACGTCTCCCATAGCATAATACTGGTCCCACCAGCCCGAGCTCGTGGCGCGCTGCACTTTTCGAACCGCCGTTCGCCACGATGACGGCGTTTGTGGAGCCGACGATCGACCTAGTGTAGCAAAAATCCGTTTTACTCAAAGAACTGATACGTTTGCATTGATCGACTGTCGTATCTCGATGGTCCCGTGCCCACTGCAATCATAACTGACGATGTCGTTGGGTCAACATGTGCGCACATGAGGATAGTCTGTGCGGAGCTCCATGTTCAACAATCCACGATGAATGGTGTTCTCCGAAACACTTGTGCGTCCGCCTGTACTGCGCTTTTACGGCAGAGATGCCATAGATCACCATCTGTCCTACTTTACCGAGCAGACAAGCCTCTTCTGTGAAGCGTCGTGGAACATGAACAATTTAGTGCTTAGCGGTAGTTTCATCTACATCTACATCTACATTTATACTCCGCAAGCCACCCAACGGTGTGTGGCGGAGGGCACTTTACGTGCCACTGTCATTACCTCCCTTTCCTGTTCCAGTCGCGTATGGTTCGCGGGAAGAACGACTACCGGAAAGCCTCCGTGCGCGCTCTAATCTCTCTAATTTTACATTCGTGATCTCCTCTTTACATTCGTGACCTCATCCAGAAACGCACCCTCTCGAAACCTGGCAAGCAAGCTACACCGCGATGCAGAGCGCCTCTCTTGCAGAGTCTGCCACTTGAGTTTGTTAAACATCTCCGTAACGCTATCACGGTTACCAAATAACCCTGTGACGAAACGCGCCGCTCTTCTTTGGATCTTCTCTATCTCCTCCGTCAACCCGATCTGGTATGGATCCCACACTGATGAGCAATACTCAAGTATAGTTCGAACGAGTGTTTTGTAAGCCACCTCCTTTGTTGATGGACTACATTTTCTAAGGACTCTCCCAATGAATCTCAACCTGGTACCCGCCTTACCAACAATTAATTTTATATGATCGTTCCACTTCAAATCGTTCCGCACGCATGCCATATATTTCAATGTCTTTCTACCTCTTTCCGTAGATGCTCGCTACAGCAGAACATGAACATTCGAACATCTTCGCCATTTTTGAGATATTCGTTCACAGTCTCTGCGTTATAGCAATTTGCTGTTTGTCAAAGTCGCTTATCTCAATGGATTTCCCCATTTGTAGCCCATCTGTTCGGTAGGGTGGTCCCCCGTCCGTGTCTGCTCTGCTTACGTACTTTGGTTACTGCATGACTTGCCCGCAACGCCACCAGGCGGACTCCAACGTCACGGTGGGCAGTGGTCATAACGTATTGGCTGACCAGTGTATGTGTACTCAGTAACATGGTACCTGAATGCACTTCACGCTTCGGGCATATCGATTTTCCGCAACACTATTTTAATCCAAAAGAGGCTGTGTTGCTATCGTCAGGTACAAATCTTACCACTAACTGCTCCCACTAGTCCACATACACGCACACTCTTGGAATAAAGCAACACAGCAGCGCCCTAAACTGGAAACAAAAATTTCTTTTTGCGTACGAGCCCTAAATGCTGACTTCGGTCGCATTAGGCCACTATGTAGGTAGGCACCATTGGGCAACAGCATTATCTGATGCCGTGGACATGCTCTGACAGTTACAACTAATGAATTTCAATCAGTCCAGTTGGTAAGATGTGATCCGCCACGATTTCCTCCCTTGTGCGAGTATTTCCGTCTGAGAATAGCGCCTTCACGCAAATCCTAAAACTATTTGTTCTGTATATTCCAATCTCTAATTCCGTTACAACTTTTGCTGCTTCTAGTACCATGCTAGTTACTCCTTAATGTCTTAGCACACGTGATATCGTTCTTTCACTTCATCTAGTCAGAATTTTTCGTATACGCTACACGATAAAAAGTATCCCGACACCTATCAGTGGACATTAATATGGAGTGTTTCCACCATTCGCCCTTGTGACAGATGTAAATCTGGTAGGGCACTGTATGAACGTCTCTAGAGGAATGGCAGTTCATTCTTTCTCAAGAGCCAAAACCAGGAAGGTAGTCACATTGAGCGCTAGGATCTGGAGAGTAGTCGACGTTTTAATGCATCCCAAAGATATAAGAATTTTTAGCATATTGCTGTAACTGGGTAACCTCTTTTGATGCTAGTCAATTGTCAGGATGAGCATTACTGCAAAGGGCATTTGATTCTAAGGGATTATGTCAGGGTGAAAAACACTAAATAAATTATTTTTTCTCTCTTAACAACATGTGGGCAGTGTGGGTTCTTCCTTGGCTCGGGTATGAGGTAGAATGAAACAGCATTTTTACATAAGATAACTTTTATTGAAGATTTGTACAATGGTTTCCATACTGGAGTGTTCTGGCTGGGAGAGCGGCAGCTGTGTCGTTTGCGAAGCCTTCTGCTGCGTGGGCGGCGGCGTCTGATTACGCCTGGCGGTGTATATCTCGTGTCGCTGTTTCGCCCAGTTGACTGGAGACGCGCATCATGAGGTAGCCCGTTTACTTATTGAGATCGAAGTCGTGAATCAGATGTGGCGTCCCAGTGTTTCTCTTTTCTATGCAGCCGCGTGTGTCAGTGTTGTGCGTCGGCAAGCGGAGCGGCGCGGCGGGGGAAGGCCAGTGTCCTGGACTCGAACAATGGACTCCAGCTTGCCAGTCTTCGGCTGTCAGATCTTCATCACCAGCTCACAGGTGACTGCTGATGTGAGGCCCTCTCCTTCCCATCTTCACGAGTCACCCGGGTATGTAAAAATCAGTCTTCAAATACCATCTAACTTCTGTCTACTGGCGGCGAGGCTGCTGCTTGCTATTCCATTACAGTGGCGGACTTGGTGCTTCTGTGTACGATGTAGTCTCTTCCTGCATGACGGTCTTCAGCAGCAACTGAGCTGTACTGGAACTGAACTGAAAACTACTGTTTGGCCCACTGCGTCTCGCGTATTTATTTACTTCAGTTCACTGGAGGTGAACGACTTCACGGTCATTGCCTCTTCTGTCACGTTGAAAAGCTTCTCTAAGAATCTTCTTAACATCGGTGATTGGCTCTTGGAATATAGGCGAGGGCGTTTGATCACATGTGACAATTGAGAAACACGTGAGCCAGTTGGGCGATGCCCTGACGGCTGAATTGACAGCTTCCGCTTATGTGGGGAGGGCGATGGCTTCTCCTGAACGTGCTGACTTGCAAGCGCCGGCCGTTGCCACCGCTGCTCTGTCCGCTGTTTGCCAGTGTGTAACTAAGTTTTTCATTTATTTTCTAATTTCTACTTCACTTCACATTGATTTTACTAATTCATTTACCTATCTTAAGTACCACTCTACACTGCAGACCTTTCAGCAACTGTGATAGAGTAATATTTTGAAGACCAGAAAATTTGTGCAACAGAGGCTGATTCTTCAAAATATTCAGCCTATAAATGTTCCATTGGGTTCAGGACTGCTTTCTGGAGAGGCTAGTCCAGTTTAGGAATGTTATTATCCTCATATCATTTCCTTACAGACGCAGCTTCATGACAAGGTGCATTGTCATGATGATAGAAACAATAGTCGCCTCCGAACTGCTCCTCTACTGAACACAACGCTGTTGTGTTAATATTTCCTCCGCATTTCGCGTTTTCTTAAACACAATAAGGGGTGAGGAGAACACCCTAATCGTGCAAAGCGCCCCCCACACGGTAAACCCAAATTGGTTCAAATGGCTCTGAGCACTATGGGACTCAACATCTTAGGTCATAAGTCCCATAGAACTTAGAACTACTTAAACCTAACTAACCTAAGGACATCACACTCACCCATGCCCGAGGCAGGATTCGAACCTGCGACCGTAGCGGTCCCGCGGTTCCGGACTGCAGCGCCAGAACCGCACGGCCACCGCGGCCGGCGGTAAACCCACTTCCGTCGTACTTCATTGTTTACACTACACATAATGGCACGTAATATTTTAGACGAATTTGCCAAACCCAAATATTTGCATCGGATTGCTGCAGGATACATCATGGTTCATCATTGTAAATCACTCGTTTGCAGTCAAACACTGTCCAGTAGGCACCACCAACAGTTGACTTGGGCAGCTGTGGAAGGGTTGGATTTGTCATTCACGTGTCATCCAATGCATAGTCCATGTTCGAAGTAATTGTGCTCTCTTGACCGACACATTCTGCTTTTCTACTGAAAACAGATTACTTCCCACCTTTTTTATTCACTGGTGATTTCGCCTCTCGTGATATCTAGTCGCCAATTCCGCATTGCATAGGGGTATCCAGATATTTTTGGACAGATCACCTAATGTATATTCCTTTCGTGTCGAATTTGCGGCCACCCTGACAATAAACTGCTTTAAAATTCAAGGTACATTGTGTCCTTATTTCGTAGTGAGAATACATGTCGGTAATTTTAACAAAGAGGTGATAAGACATTCTTTACGACATGTAATCTTCAGCAACTGAGTTTGTAATGTTGTGAAACCGACTGGCAGGTTAAAAGTATGCGCCAGACCGAGACCAAACTGGACATTTGCCTTTGGCGGACAGTGCTGCTTCCAGCTGAGCCCTCAGGCATGAGTCACGACCAGACCGGTAAAGTAAAACTGCTGGTACATCGCTCCTCCGCAGTATTCTTCCTGACACAAGTGCTAGTTCGGCAAGCTGTCCGAGTGCCAAGATGAATCAGCTGGTAAGGGTGTTTACCACGAAGAGCAAGAGTACAGACACGAATTCTGTATGTGTCCACAGTTTTAAATTTTCAGGAAATTTATTCATCCGCGACACAGTGCGAACAGCCATGCATGTGAGTACACGTAAGGTGAGGGTGACGGGGAGATGTGGCGAGCAGTGATTCTGCGTGGCGTGGAGGCGGCCAGCGTCTGGAGGCGTGGGCGCGGCGCGGCCAGCTGGTAATGAGGGGCTGATTGGGCGCGCAGATTGGCACGGGGTGAGGCGGGGGTGGAGGGAGGGGCCGCGAGCGCCTGGGGTTCCCCGCGCTGCCGGGGCAAATTTCCTGTCGTTACCCGGCAGGCCCGCGCAATCTCGGAAATGCGGCCCACATCAGTCAATTTGGCTCCGGCCGGCGGCAACCTCGTTTTCTCTTGGGGCAATGCAATTTTCTTACGCATCCTGAACTAATCTGCAAGCCGACGCGTAACGAGCACCCTTGAACAAGGAACATGCCACCTACTTTCTCCTCGACATCTGCTCGTCATTCTTTCAGCATGAAATTCTCTTCCTCATTTCCTTTTCAGGATCCTGGTTATTTCTTACAAAATTAAAACAACTGTCTTTTGAGTATTTACATCTTTGCTTCGTCTACCAGTAACTTGGTTCAAATGGCTCTGAGCACTATGGGACTTAACTTCTGAGGTCATCAGTCCCCTAGAACTTTTAGAACTACTTAAACCTAAATAACCTAAGGACATCACACACATCCACGCCCGAGGCAGGATTCGAACCTGCGACCGTAGCGGGCGCTCGGCTCCAGACTGTAGCGCCTAGAACCGCACGGCCACTCCGGCCGGCCGCGAGGTTCCAGACTGAAGCGTCTGGAACCGCCCGGCTACTTCGGCCGGCCTACCAGTAACTGTTAGAAGCTCTAGGGAAGAGCAATACGAACAGCAAGGCTCTCCTGCGAGCGATCTAGACGTTGTTTAGGATTTCAGATCAGAAGTTAGAAAGGTAGAAGAGGTCAAGGACGGTATTGTTTACTTTTGTTCAAATTCGCCCGTAAACGTAACTGACGCAGTCTACCATTGCTCGACTCTCTACAGGAAGACTGAGAAGTTCGTACATTCTCCGACGTATATAAAGACACCACGCGACGGACACAAACATACAGTGGCTCACCTAAAGGAGTCCCTTTCCCAGCTGATTCTGGTTTCTGTATAAATTAAAACATGGAAATTGCCTTTGAAAAAAAAATGTCTCTGAGAACTATGGGACTTAACTGCTGAGGTCATCAGTCCCTTAGAACTTAGAACTACTTAAACCTAACTAACCTACGGACATCACACACATCCATGCCCGAGGCAGGATTCGAACCTGCGACCGGAGCGTTCGCGCGGTTCCAAACAATTGCCTTTGAAGAAAACAGTGTACCACTCGTATGCACTGCAGTTTATAAGTTGGTGTCGCAACCGCACACGCTTCCTTCTCTGAGGGAAGGAGAGCGGCAAACACGGGACTGGCTGCCTCGCATATGCAGGCTTTCTCATATAACGTATTTTTGTCTCTGTAACTTAAAAAAATAACTGAAAGGAATATTTATTTACATGTGCAAACATAACAAACCCTAGAACTAGATTTTCACTCTGCAGCGGAGTGTGCGCTAGTATGAAACTTCCTGGCAGATTAATACTGTGTGCCGGAACGAGACTCGAACTCGGGACCATTGTCTTTCGCGGGAAAGTGCTCTACCAACTGAGCTACCCAAGCACGACTCACGTCCCGTCCTCACAGCTTTACTTCCGCAGTATCTCGTCTCCTACCTTCCAAACTTCACAGAAGCTCTCCTGCGAACCCGAATTCGAGTCTCGGTCCGGCACACAGTTTTATTCTGCACAGGAAGTTTCATCTACATCTACATGGATATTCTGCAAATCACATTTAAGTGCCTGGCGTAACAAACCCTACTCTTCCTGAGCAGTTATGGACACCATTTGTTTCGTTATTTTCCAAATAGTTACGACAAAGAGCTACATTTAAAAAAATATAACATTAGGTAAGTATTGTATCTCATGTACAGGAGTTGGACAACAATAAGGAAACACCGCGAGAAACGTATGCTTCAACATAAATGCAGATGATAGGAGAACCGGCAGATTGCGCTCTTGTATTGGACCAGCTGTGTAACGTCACAATACGTTGCAAGTGTCAATCGTGGTCAGAAAAGTGTCCTGTGTAGGTGTGAGTGCTTATGTCGGAGCTTAGTGCACTCGAACTAGGACAAATTGTTGGCTTTGGTATGGTGGGTACTTACATAACCAAGGAAGCCGAAGTGTTTGGTGTTACCATATCGAATATTTATACTGCATACAGGATTAAAGCGGAACAACGTGGACGAAAGTGTTTGTTGAGTGATCGTGACAGACGGTCATTGAGGAGAATTCTGACGAAAGATAAGAGGACAAAAGCTGTAAAAGTCACTGCACTGCACAACCGAACGTCGCCCTATTGAAACCTGCTGGGACCAAAAGAATACGCAGTGAGTTCCATAAGATGCAAACTTCACGGCGATTTCGATTTCCACAACCGCTCATTAATGATACAAATGCCCATAAAAGGAAAATATGGTGCCGAAACCATAAAACCTGGGCTATGGAGCAGTGAGAGAATCTCATTTGGTCTTATTAGTCTTCCAACTTACGGCTGATTTTACGACCCAAAGAGTGATACATGGTGGCGGGCACCCATATCGTTATATTCCCTGTGCCCCATGGCTACTTTGCGAGGCCATAGTACTGTGAGGGATTACGTGCCTATTTTGGCAGATCAGGTCCATCCCATTCCCCAATGGTGATGCGTTGTTCCAAGACGGCAGGCCCCTGTTCACATGGACCGCATCGCCCAGGAGAACGAGGAAGCACTATCTCATCTCCTCTGTGCCAACAGTCACCATATCTCCTTATTATTGAGATTTTGTCGTTTGTTTTGGAGAGCAGGGTGGGTGGTCGCTATCTACCTCTGTCATCGCTGTCTGAACTTGCCACTGCTTTGCAGAAAGAACATAAAAAGATTCCTTGATGATGATGATGTTGGGTTTGTGGGGAACTAAACTGCGCGGTCATCAGCGCCCGTACAAAGTCCCAATTTTTTCACAGTCCAGTTTGTACACAATCCAAACTACCCACTGTTACGACTGGTGATGATGATGAAACGATGAGGACAACACAAACACCCAGTCCCCGGGCAGAGGAAATCTCCATCCAGGCCGGGAATCGAACCCAGCAACCCGTGATCCAGAGGCAGCAACGCTAACCGCTAGACCACGACCTGCACACATATGATTACTTGAAACCATACAAGGGCTGCGTTTGTCCATTCCGAGACGATTGGAAGTTGTTTTGAACGCCAACGGTTTTCTACAAAGTATTAGGCATGGTAATGTGTTGCATTTTTGATGTTTCCATATTCCTGTCCACCACCTGTAGCCACCAGCTTAATAAGCTTGAATAAAATTTATATCAATTTCAGTTTGGGAACTAGAAAATATCTGAGTTTTAGAGCTGTATGCAACATGCTGTACAAAACTGCATCGCCGGCCGTTGTGGCCGAGCGGTTCTAGGCGCTTCAATCCGGATCCACGCGGCTGCTACGGTCGCAGGTTCGAATCCTGCCTCGGGCGTGGCTGTGTGTGATGTCCTTAGGTTAGTTAGGTTTTAAGTAGTTCTAAGTCCCATAGTGCTTAGAGCCATTTTAACAATTTTTTGAAAACTACATCTGATCAACGGGATGTTCTGGTGGCGGAATATTTGCTTAAGTGATGTTGTCAAAGGAGTGCCTATTTTAATTAATGGACAACTCAATGTGTCTTACAAACGACCTGCGGACGAGTTGTAAAGTTGCTGGTGTCACACAGCTGAAAGCTTCCTTAATGCGCTGTTTGAAGTCATCTCGAGTTGTGGGTTCGCTGGAATAAACACGATTATTCAGATATCCCCAAAGAAAGAAAGACATATACGGCCTCTACTGTCCTTACTAACATTTTGTAGGAGAGGATCCAATTTATCGACGATAAAATTTCGACGCGTCTCACCTGTCACAGTACCATCGAAGTAGTGAGGACCAATGGCTTTAGTTCTAAGAATTAACCACCACACATTAATATACTACCGCGTTTGACGACCTACATGACGTACCCACCTAGGACTTTCTGTGGCCCAGTAATGCGTATTACGATGGTGCATCGCACAATAATTCGTGAATGTGTGTTCATTAAAGAACATAACATTTAGCAAGTTGTGTGGAATGAAATTATTCACAGGCAGTTTGCAGAAAGAAACTCTTCAATCTAAACCGTTCCAACGCAGCTCCTGTGTAAATGACAGGTTGTACGGGTAAAACCTCTGACCGTCCAATATTCGCCAATCAGCTGTAAGACTGATGCCAGTGACTGCAGCAACCTTCTCGCAAGTTGACATCAGGATCGTGGTGTACTGCAGCTAAAACTGACACTTTCACATTATCGCTTCTTGCGGGTTGTCATCTATTAGCGGACGTCTTTTCTAACAATTTGTTTCTCGAAGTCTTTTCTCAGTGCGTAATAAAGTAATGACTGAAGAAGCCCTTCCATCTGGAAATATTACGCTAAAAGCCGTGGGTGCGTCACTGACATCGTGTCGACATTCGCCAAGCATTAGCAACATGTCAACGTATTCGTTGGATGGGTATGCCACTTTTATTCAACGTCATTGTCCACATCAGACCGAACGTTGTTTGTTTGTGCATTCAGATTTGCCTTGCATACGGCAGTGTAAGGATGTATTATGCAATTTAATCGAACATTATTTCAAACAACGCATCGAGGAAGCTTCACACCGTAACACCGTAAACTTCTAAGTCTCCTCCGCAGGTGGTTTAGAAGTCACCCTGAGTTGTGCAGGTGAATGGGTACAGATATGAACATCTCACTTGATGAATAATGCGCCACCAGCACATCCACCAGAACTCAGCCAATTATGTACAGTATGTTGCATCAGCCACCAAAACTTTAAACATTTCTAACTACATAAATAAGACTCGTAAAGATTAGATTAAAATAGATATATATACAGTTGGTTTAAATACATTACCTAAATAATAGAAAAATATAATATTCAATTTAAAAAATTGTAACTCTTCGCTTTAACTCTCTGGAAAATAGGTAAAAAAACGGTCCATAAGTCCGCAGAAAGAATAACTTTTCTTGTATGTCTCTATCTACATAAATATTGCTTTCACTTATTTCATGAATTACAGAGGAGAAAAATCCTTTTCTGAAACGCTCCTTTTACCACTTTCTTGAAACCTTGTGTGGTCAGTAACCGATGGTACCCACTACCTGTGGCAGAAGAACTGGAAGAACGTAGGTGGGGGAGAATACTGTCCTCATTTTTTGGCTAAAATACTTCATCGGCGTGCGTCCTAAGCCGTAACCCTCCTCCAATAAATTCTTTCAAACTAGAAGTGTTGAAAAAAACAATGAGAGAGAAATGGACGACCATTTAACCATATGGTCAGCTCTGTCTGCCTACGGCAGCAACTGCGTTCCTATGGTCACACATCAAGTTGCCTTATTGTACAGATGGCTTAAGCGGACTATAGGCACAATGGATTCAACGTTGTGGTTTCATGCAGCGCTCTACTAATGACAGCTTCCACAACTTTCGATCAGTTCCTAAATATATTCTCGGCTTATCCATGTTTTTGTAAGTTCTCCCAAATTTATGTAAGGCTGTGACAACGATTTCAGGCTTGGTAACAATAGAAATTAAACAGAAACAAAACTGGTAAGTCCCAACATACACACATAAAAAAAAAGTTTTGGTAACCAAGGTTCCAAGAACTTCTGAAGACAGACGTTGACTCTGGATATTGTATCACATACACAGTCCCTATGGCTGTTCAGAGATTTCACTAAATCCGTCCAAAGATGTAAACAACCATGCATGAGCAGTGCCTGTTAGATGGCGGGCGTCCGACAGCCAATCACTTCCAGTCATTCCACCAGGAATGAGGTACACGGCTCGTGTTGCCTGTAGTTCAACAATGCCTAGACGGTCAATACCGCGGTTCGATCGCGTCCGCATTGTTACTTTGTGCCAGGAAGGGCTCTGAACAAGAGATGTGTCCAGGCGTCTCGGAGAGAACTTAGGCGATGTTGTTTGGACATGGAGGAGATACAGAGAGACAGGAACTGTCGATGACATGTCTCGCTCAGGCCGCCCAAGGGCTCCTACTGCATTGGATAACCGCTACCCACGGATTATGGCTCTGGGGAACCCTGGCAGCAATGCCACCATGTTGAATAATGCTTTTCGTGCAGCCACAGGACGTCGTGTTACGTCTCAAACTGTGCGCAATAGGCTGCACGAGGCGGAACTTCACTCCTGACATCCATGGCGAGGTCTCTCTTTGCAACCATGACACCATGTAGCGCGGTACAGATGGGCCAAACAAAATGCCGAACTGACCGCTCAGGATTAGCTTCACGTTCTCTTCAGCGATGAGTGTCGCATATGCCTTCAACCAGACAATCGTCGGAGACGTGTTTGGAGCAGGGCGGTTACGCTGAACGCCTTAGACACACTGTCCAGCGGGTGCAGCAAGGTGGAGGTTCCCTGTTGTTTTGGGGTGGCATTATGTGGGGCCGACGTACACCGCTGGTGGTCATGAAGGCGCCGTAACGGCTGTACGACACGTGAATGCCATCCTCCGGCCGATAGTGCAACCTTATTGGCAGCATGTTGGCGACGCATTCGTCTTCATAGACGACAATTCGACCGCCCCCCTCCCCCCCCCCCAATCGTGCACATCAGGATAACGACATACATCGCTCGATTAGAGTGTCCAGCATGGTCTCCAGATATGAACCCTATCGAACATGCCTGGGATAGATTGAAAAGGGCTGTTTATGGACGATGTGACCCACCAACCACTCTGAGGGATCTTCGCCGAATCGCCGTTGAGGAGTGAGACAGTCTGGACCAACAGTGTCTTGATGAACTTGTGGATAGTATGCCACGACGAATACAGGCATGCATGAATGCAAGAGGACGTGATACTGGGTATTAGAAGTACCGGTGTGTACAGCAATCTGGACCATCACCTCTGAAGGTCTCGCTGTATGGTGGTACAACATGCAATGTGTGGTTTTCATGAGCAACGAAAAAGGCGGAAATGATGTTTATATCGATCTATATTCCAATTTTCTGTACAGGTTCCGAAACTCTCGGAACCGAGGTGATGCAAAACTTTTTTTTATGTGTGTATAAAAATTATTGTGTGAAAAATTTAAGGATGAAAGCAACTTTCGCATGAAGTTTCACTGTCTAGTAACGTAGCTCGATGAAACTTGGACCATACATAGAAATAACTGCTACCCCCCCCCCCCCCTTTCAGTTATTTCTACCGAGTAGTTAATGCCTTGTGGTACTTTATCTATCTCGTCCTTAAGTTATCCAGAGCAGTGTATGTAAGCTACCGGCAATTTTGTAGTAAGTGCATTTGTCGAAATGTATTGCATCCTAGATCAACTGATAACCTTGAACGCAGTGACAGTTATTTAGATGGCCGAGCGGTTCTAGGCGCTACAGTCTGGAACCGTGCGACCGATACGGTCGCAAGTTCGGATCCTGCCTCGGGCATGGATGTGTGTGATGTCCTTAGGTTAGTTAGGTTTAAGTAGTTCTAAGTTCTAGGGGACTGATGACCTTAGCAGTTAAGTCTCATAGTGCTCAGAGCCATTTGAACCATTTGAACCGAGATATTTATACTTCGACAGAAATTTACATCACACAATTATTATTAAAATTTTGCTCAACATAATGTACCAAAGCTTGCAATTTTTTTCTACAAAGCACATAGGCCCCATGCAAATTTCCGCAGTTTACGCAACCATATATTGCACTCCGTCTTCAGGCCACAAGTGGCCCATAGGGACCATCCAACCGCAGTGTCATCCTCAGCTGAGGATGCGGATATGAGGGGCGTGTGGTCAGCACACCGCTCTCCCGGTCGTTATGGTGGTTTTCTTTGACCGGAGCCGCCACTATTCGGTCGAGTAGCTCCTCAATTGCCATCACGAGGCTGAGTGCACCCCGAGAAATGGCAACAGCGCGTGGCTGCCCAGATGGTCACCCATCCAAGTGCCGGCCACCCCCGTCAGCGCTTAACTTCGGTGATCTGACGGCAACCGGCGTATCCACTGCGGCAAGGCCGTTGCCCGAAACCATATATTGCTAATAATATATTTCTTCAGAGTGTGTGATTCTTATTTTGATAATAAAGTGAGCCGCATGTGGCTTGGGAAAAAAAATTGGAAAAATGTTCTGTTTTAGAATGGCCTCATGCAAACACGGGGAGAGTGAGCGAGAAGTCGCCAATAAGGAAATCAAAAATTTTATTGCATATTTTAGGTTTTGTGCAAGATTGTAATGTCGGTAGAAAAGCTAAGATTTTAGTAAAATGATCCTTGGTAATGACAAAGGAAGCAGCGTAGTGTGACACGAGTGTGTGTGTGTGTGTGTGTGTGTGTGTGTGTGTGTGTGCGTGTGTGCGTGTGAGCCTGTGTCGCTGTCCATTAGAGCTTCTTGACATGAGCCGCTGTTATACAAGAGTTGTTAGAAACGGAACACGATGAGTGCGTCATTACTGGGAATCTAGTGTGTCTAGCGCGGCCGCCGAGCCTCTGCCCTGGCAGCCTACCAGATCACGATGCCGTAAAACGACGCCGCGAGCGCCGGCCGCGCTCGTTCAGAGTGAGTTACGTGGGAGGGCAGGGAGAGGGGGCCAGTATGCAAGCAGCAGCCGACGAGGCACCGAACATGTTTTTCACCACATCCAGCGAGGCATCCAGGCGCAGCTTCACGAGGCCATCTCATTCCACTGGAAGCGACTGACCTAGCTGAAGAGTGTGGCTCATCGGTTATACAAGGATTTCATTAATTTTATTACCTGTTGGTACCACTAAAGAGCTGTCAACAAATAATCCAATGTGACTCTAGGTATTAGGTAAAACTGCCTTACTTGGAGCAAAGATGAGTGAGTTTCAGTTTATTACGTTTTTCACTGACTGCTAATCCCTGTACACGCGTCATGAAATAGTCACCGTTATGAAAACCCGTCAGGATTGTGACAGTACTGATGGCTTTAAGCCTCCATGAGCTACCGGTTTCACAGACGACAATAGAAAGACTCTGATTCGCAATATATCAGCGGATTCCCCCTTGACTCTAAAGCTGTCATGGGAGTTAACAACAACAAAGAACGATTTTCAGGATATCTGTAAGTTCGATTCCTACGACTGAGTCTGCTCCAATATAATTTGGTGCTTCATAAAGGCTGGTCAGAAACAGTCTCAAAAGCTTGTAAGGGTGTTTCAGGGCAGGTTGCGCTGAGAGATAATTGTTAAGAAAAAAATAGATACGTTGCACAGTTTCAGAATTAATTAATATTGAAGTTGGCCAATCAGGCTGTTGGGCGCGCTAATTCAAGCGGCCCGCCACATACAGAAAGTGTCAGTTGTCATCGTAGCGTAGATGACAGCGCGCGAGACTGCTCAGCCTTTTGATCGCATTCGGTAGACTACTACCTTCCTATATTCAATTTTTATATTGGTCCCATGTTCGGTTTTAGGAAACCAAAGGAAGAACACGTTTGGTGATACCATCTCTGGCAGACCGCTTGAATTTGCGCGCCCAAAGGCCTGATCGGCAAATTTCAGTGCTAATTAACTCGGAAACGGCGAAACGTATAAATTTTTTCTTAACAGTTATTTCTCAGCTCACCCTTACAAACTTTTGAGACTGTTTCTGACCACTCTCCATATAATACTTACGAGGCTCTTATAATGATTTTACCCCGATTTGTATTCTGCTTCCAGTTATTATTGCCTGTCCGGGTTTATTTCTTACGTTACGCATCTCATGCAGACAGCTGTAGTCCGATTCTGGCAATCATTAACCTTTGCGCTTCACCCACTGAACTTTTGACACCATTCTGAAGTTATATATCGTTCAACGTAGGGCTCAGAGCGCTTCTACAAAATACATTTTATATGTTTCTGTTAAATTTTCGCTACATTACTGAATTTTCTAATTTTATAGTTGTAAGTAATTTGTTAATGACCCTTCATGTTTTCCCTGTCTTGTGTCTGATATATTGCTAAACTTAATGGCTCAATAGAATAATATACCGATATGCTTTCTTTATGCATTTGGATACTTCTAAAAATATTACTCCTACTGCACTCACATTTTGCACGCATTCATTGAGTTTTACGCAACAGATAGCTGCAATGGAATCTCAACTCAAGAAGCAGTGAACTATCACATTCGAACAAATATACTTTTAAAAATATTTTTCATTATTCCGAGAGAAACCAGTGGAGCACCACGATTGATGCGTGTATAATCTACTGCAAGAATCTGATATCTATGAAACTCATTTTAAATTTGCTACGAGACTAAAGAATGCTGAAGATTAGATGGGTAGATCACATAACTAATGAGGAAGTATTGAATAGGATTGGGGAGAAGAGAAGTTTGTGGCACAACTTGACCAGAAGAAGGGATCGGTTGGTAGGACATGTTCTGAGGCATCAAGGGATCACCAATTTAGTATTGGAGGGCAGTGTGGAGGGTAAAAATCGTAGGGGGAGACCAAGAGATGAATACACTAAGCAGATTCAGAAGGATGTAGGTTGCAGTAGGTTGCAGTGGGAGATGAAGAAGCTTGCACAGGATAGAGTAGCGTGGAGAGCTGCATCAAACCAGTCTCAGGACTGAAGACCACAACAACAACAACAACAACGAGACTAAAGTTATCCAACATTCGCATGAAAACTAAAAAAAAAAAATAATAAATTTACTTTGACCACCGAAGTTTACTTGAATACGATGAGCTGAGTTAACTGTAATCAAAGATACGCGGGAGAAAATGAGAGTTAGAGAGAGACAACGGAAGGGAAAGAAGACATGACTTCAAGTCAGATTTTTAGTGGGACGAAGTAAATGCAATATTCAATTTTATTCCTCACTCACAATTGTCGAACGATGGTTATTCGCAGAAACACAGAACCTGATTCACTATGTAGTAGCATAATATTTGCTACATTCGACACAAGTACTGACAAAATTGAAAGTCAATGAACATGCTTTTGAAACGATTGTCACTAACCGAAATACATATCTTCTTATGCCCAGTCATAAAAATATTGCTACTAAAAAACGAAGGAAGAAAGATTAAGGCTCAACGACCCGTCGACATCGAGGTCGTTAGAGAGGGATTGTTTCAAAGATGAGGAAGGAATTCGTCTGTGTCCTTTCAAAGTGAACCATCCTTGCATTTGCCTGGAGCGATTTAGCGAAATCACAGAAAACCGAACACTAGCTGGTCGGAAGCGTATTTGAACCATCGTTCTCCGGAATGAGAGTCATGTGTGCTAACCATTGCGCCAACCTCGATCCCCAGACTGCTATTTAATAAGACTGGAATTGCCACACAAAGGTGAATGCGAAAACAGTACCAGAAACGGTGGAGAAATTTGAACATCTTTCCCATATGCGACTGAAATATTCTACGTGACGTGTAGGAAAACTGTTGGTACTCAAAGCAGCTACCAGACCTCCTGGAATGGAGAAACACAGGTCCTGTGTGGTTACCAAGGAAATCTTATACCGTTCTTCCAGCAAAATAGTAGCAATTTCAGGTAACGATGATGGAAGTTGATAGCGATTATTCACCCTTATCTCTAAAGCAAACCACAAATGCATGGTATTGAGATCCAGTGACTGTGGCGGCCGTCCTCGTGCTCACAAATCCAGTCCTGCGCGATGCGAAACGTGTCAGCAGGGACCCTGTCGTTTTGGGATACAGCAATGCAATTGAAAACAAACGTTGTACCACGGGGTGGGCCTGATCAGCCAAAAGGCTGAGTTTAGCTGTGATGCGAGCTTGCAGAGTAACCACCGGGCTCATGGAATCCCATGAAATCGATTCCAAATCATAATCGAAGCCCCGGCTTGTTTCACTCTTGGGACTTAAACTCCACCAGAAGTTGGAAACAGAGTGAAACAAGACTAAACGCACGAAATGACTTCCTTATTTCGCTCCATTGCCCAGATTTTAGGGCCGGCCGTGGTAGCCGAGCGGTTCTAGGCCCTTCAGTCCGGAACCGCGCGACTACTACGGTCGCAGGTTCGAATCCTGCCTCGGGCATGGATGTGTGTGATGTCCTTGGGTTAGTTAGGTTTAAGTAGTTCTAAGTTCTAGGGGACGGATGACCTCAGCTGTTACGTCCCATAGTGCTCAGAGCCATTTGAACCAGATTTTAGGGCTTCGGCACCACATGTCCTCTGACGGGCATTTTCATCACTGATGAACGGTTTGGAATGGTAGCCCGACCTGCAAATTCCAGATTATGGACCTCTTTTCGCGTTATTCAGGTGATGACAGTATTGAAGAGGGCGACATTCAGTTCTACAGTGACTGTTACAGTTGCCGTTCTCTTATTTTTCGTGACAATCCTCTTCAGGGAGAAATTACAATGAAATCAATACCATTAGCTGCTGACGGGCGTTGATATACATCAACGGGGACAGATGAAAATGTGTGCCCCGACCGGGACTCGAACCCGGGAGCTCCTACTTATATGGCAGACGCTCTATCGATCTGAGCCACCGAGGGCACAGTGGATAGTGCGACTGCAGGGATTTATAAACGGCACGCTCCCCGTGAGACCCACATCCTCAACGTATAGTCTACATACTACATTCGTAGTGTCCCTGCCATTATACCCATTACTCGCGGCAAATAATCCACCGAGTCCCGTAAGAGTTCAGACAAATCGTGTGCATCCGCTCTGAAGAAGGTCATCAGCCGGTTATCCTTAAACGATATGAAGATGGCATCTGTTCTTTCGGAGATGTCATCTTCAAGGAGAGTCCGTCAAGATCTGTCAACACCCCCGCGGACGACGATTACAGCTTTCCCTGTATGCTGTATAAATGTGCCGCTTCAAAAAGAACACACTTCGGCTGCCTTGGTGACGGAAATCCCAACATATCAGTTCCAACAATTAGCCCACGTTCGAATGCACTGAACTACTACATGAAACCCTCACAATTACACAGATCACAGACCACAACTGACACGACGAATTATAAATATTGCACAGGTCCCGATCGTGGTCAATTATAACGGTGCAACCTTTGAAGCTTGTCTAGCATGTTCAAGCGCCCATCTCCCGCGTTGTTCCTACATTTTTGCACAGCTTCTGTATAGTGTTAGCCATGTTTTTGTCACATGGTAACGTCATCCCATAACCACGCTGATAGGGATAAGGGATTGAAAACGCTAAACTTTGAAGGGTACTGAGCAAGCCATTCGTGACGCCTCTGTGTCAGCTACTGAAGTAGACCTCCGTTGCGGCTTCGGTGCAGAGGTCAACGAAATAATGATCGATCTAGAGGCGGCGGTATCCTGTTTTCGTGGCCAGACTACCTTCCAGAAGTCACCGGCTACGAGAACACTCAGAGAGGGCCAAAGGCGCTTCATACGTCTGTGGAGCAGTGGGCGAAATAAATATGAATTGACGAGACACGAAACAGCATGCGTGAATGGGTATGGCGAATACTTGGCAAAGCTAGTATAATGTGGGGACAGAGATGTCCGGTAGATGTTGCGTGTTGAACTGGACTGTTTGCCATGGCCTGGATTCAGAGCATTAGTTTTGGTGGATGTGTTCATGAAAACAGTTTAGACGGTAGAATGATTTCTGTACAGTCGCTCTTTAACTGTACAATTGCGATATTGCTGAAGCGCTCAAAACACGTACAACTACGTGCTTGCCCTAAGAATATGAGTTAGATTTACCTGACTGATCCGGTCAAAGCAACGACCTGATACCTCTCTAAATCTTTAGGTTGAGTAGAGCGATGGTCGTGTATGAGTGCAGTTTCAAGTGCTTCAGAACATAGTGGAATACCTTCTCCGTAAAGTTCCCACCTATCAGTTCCGGCAGACTCTATCTTTGTGTCGTGGGCCTGTGGTAGCCGAGAGATCACGAGGAGTAAGTTCAGACGCCCATTTCAGAAGTGTTTTCTCCTCAGCACTCAATTGCCCGATTCCTCGTGGTGTATGAAGATTGTGTCGTAAGTGTGTTACGTATAGTTGACCGTATATACCGGGTGATCAAAAAGTCAGTATAAATGTGAAAACTTAACAAACCACGGAATTATGTAGATAGAGAGGTAAAAATTGACACACATGCTTGGAACGACATGGGGTTTTATTAGAAAAAAAAAAAAACTCGCCATATTGCTAGACGCGTGAAAGATGTCTTGCGCGCGTCGTTTGGTGTTGATCGTGTGCTCAGCCGTCACTTTCGTCATGCTTGGCCTCACAGATCCCCAGACCTCAGTCCGTGTGATTATTGGCTTTGGGGTTACCTGAAGTCGCAAGTGCATCGTGATCGACCGACATCACTAGGGATGCTGAAAGACAACATCCGACGCCAATGCCTCACCATAACTCCGGAAATGCTTTACAGTGCTGTTCACAACATTAGTTGAGGAGTGATGGTGGACATATTGAGCATTTCCTGTAAAGAACATCATCTTTGCTTTGTCTTACTTTGTTATACTAATTATTGCTATTCTGATCAGATCAAGCGCCATCTGTCGGACATTTTTTGAACGTTTGTATTTTTTTGGTTCTAATAAAACCCCATGTCGTTCCAAGCATGTGTGTCAATTTGTACCTCTCTATCTACATTATTCCGTGATTTATTCAGTTTTCACATTTATACTGACTTTTTGATCACCCGGTATGACGTGTTTAGTGTGGTGACTGAGTTGTATGAAAGCGAAAGAACGAAGAGGATGTTACCTGGTGCTGGCGCAAGGCCTACGCATCTGCAGTAGTGCCAAGAGAACAGCCGAGGTTAATACCTCATCCAACGGACAAATCACCATGAAAAGTTTCACATGACCTCTATTGTAAGACATGGCGGTGTGGCGTAATCCGAAGTCCCTGCGAAAGTCTGTTCAAAAGGGAATTTGCGCTACCTCATCTCCTCCCCTTGCTGGCCAAACACGGCTAGCGAAAATTTCTCTGCCGCCAGGACTCGAGCCTGTTATTTCCGTGTCAGCTGAGACGTACGTCATCAGACTCGGATACAGAGGAAGTTATCTCCTCCGTGCATTAATCGCTGCAACAGCAGCACAAGGCGTCATTGGAACTACATCAACCGCGATCCGAAGACTTTTGCTCGTGTACGTAGTTGGTAGGAGATAAATGGTAAAAAAGAAGCAGAAAAGCAAGCGTGGATTTATATCCTCTATACAGAGTTCGATATTGATTTACTACTACTTTAAATGTAAAGAGACAGAAGTAGCTGTTGTTGGTTTACGTCTGGACGAGTAGAATTATTATGGATACTAGAACAAAGTACATTCCTAGGCACTTGCACCAACGTCAACAGTCTCGTCGGAATTAGGACGGGAAAAGTGCCAGCTTTGTCAAACAAAAAGTCAAATCAGTGGTCGCCGTGGAAGCAATCTGCGCCGGAATACGGTCTGTGAAAGGATGGCGCCTGGGAGGAAATTGGGGAGGCAAATTAGCGCGTGTCCCGGGGACACGCAGGCGCTGGGCGTTGCGTGACAGTCGCGCGTCCAGGCCACAGCCCACGCCGTGTTTCGGCGTCGCGGTTACTGTTGTTGTCACGAGAGGTCTGCTGCTCGCGGGAGGCGCTTTTTATCGCCGCTTTAGCGCACTGAGCGAAACGAAACACAGCCGCACACTTCATTAACATATCCGGATGCAATGTTTAATGCATAAAGAAAACTGTTGCGCCCTAAGAGAAACGCTGAATGAATTGTTCGAGCGGTGCCAGATTATGCTTGACAGTAAACCCAGCAGCACGTACTCTTACATCATGTGGGCGATTACAGACCACGCTAAATATCTCGCAGCATTGCAACACAGTGCACTGCATCCGCTGCTCCCGCCCCCCTTCATCCCCTGAAACATATCTACCAGCAGCGTTTACACCTTTAAATTCTTTGAATGAAACGTCCTGCAAGATTAAAAGTGTGTGCCGGATCGGGACTCGAACACGGGAGTATGGCCTTTCGCGAAAACTATTCTACCGACTGAGCTAGCCCAGCAAGATTTATCAGAACCTGTTCTCACAGCTTTACTCCCTCCAGCACCTTGTCTCCTACGTTCCAAACTTCACAAAACTTGAGTATCTCACAGGACTAACGCTCCTGGACCAAACGATATTGTGGACACACGGCTTAACCACAGCTTTAGGGCGCTTCGACAAAGAATTTTTCACTCTGCAGCGGAGTTGCACTGATATGAGAAGACTAAATACTTTATCAACGTAAAAACAATGCCTAATTTCACCAAGATTTTTCAGCACTCGTGAATGTTTCATAATACACTACTGGCCATTAAAATTCCTACACCACGAAGATGACGTGCTACAGACGCGAAATTTAACAGACAGGAATAAAATGCTGTGATATGCAAATGATTAGCTTTTCAGAGCATTCACACAAGGTTGGCGCCGGTAGTGACACCTACAACGTGCTCACATGAGAAAAGTTTCCAACCGATTTCTCATACACAAACAGCTGTTGACAGCTGTTGCCTGGTGAAACTTTGTTGTGATGTCTCGTGTAAGGAGGAGAAATGCGTACCATCACGTTTCCGACTTTGATAAAGGTCGGATTGTAGCCTATCGCGATTGCTGTTTATCGTATCGCGACATTGCTGCTCGCGTTGGTCGAGATCCAATTACTGTTAGCAGAATATGGAATCGGTGGGTTCAGGAGGGTAATACGGAACTCCGTGCTGGATCCCAACGGCCTCGTATCACTAGCAGTCGAGATGACAGGCATCTTATCCGCATGGCTGTAACGGATCGTGCAGCCACGACTCGATCCCTGCGTCAACAGATGGCGATGTTTGTAAGACAACAACCATCTGCACGAACAGTTCGACGACGTTTCCAGCAGCATGGACTATCAGCTCGGTAGACCATGGCTGCTGTTAGCCTTGACGCTGCCTCACAGACAGGAGTGCCTGCGATGGTGTACTCAACGACAACCTGGGTGCACGAATGGCAAAACGTTATTTTTTCGGATGAATCCAGGTTCTGTTTACAGCATCATTATGGTCGCATCCGTGTTTGGCGACATCACGGTGAATGCACATTGGAAGCGTGTATTCGTCATCGCCATACTGGCGTATCACCCAGCGTGATGGTATGGGGTGCCATGGGTTACACGTTGTAAGTAGGTTGTTTAGGTTCTCATATTGGTCTAAGGGGACGTTTCAACGTCTCGGTCACCTCTTGTTCGCACTGACGGCACTTTGAACAGTGGACGTTACATTTCAGATGTGTTACGACCCGTGGCTCTACCCTTCATCCGATCCCTGCGAAATCCTACATTTCAGCAGGATAATGCACGACCGCATGTTTCAGGTCCTGTACGGGCCTTTCTGGATACAGAAAATGTTCGACTGCTGCCCAGGCCAACACATTCTCCAGATCTCTCATCAATTGAAAACGTCTGGTCAATGGTGGCCGAGCAAATGGCTCGTCACAATACGCCAGTCACTACTCTTGTGTAAGCTGCATGGGCAGCTGTACCTGTACACGTCATCCAAGCTCTGTTTGACTCAATGCCCAGGCGTATCAAGGCCGTTATTAAGGCCAGAGGTGATTGTTCTGGGTACTGGTTTCTCAGGATCTATGCACCCAAATTGCGTGAAAATGTAATCACATGTCAGTTCTAGTATAATATATTTGTCCATTGAATATCCGTTTATCATTTGCATTTCTTCTTGGTGTAGCAATTTTAATGGCCAGAAGTGTATGATAAAACTGCCTAGATCAATATCGCTAGCAGTAGTAGCCGAAAAGTCGGTAGTTTTATCATACCATGATAAGGTCGCACATCCAGAACGATTGAAACCGACTCCCCCTCGCATCCCCCCCCCCCCCCCTTCCGCGTAAGATTACGCTCATACAATTCCTAAACTTTGAATACCAGATTTAATCCTGTGGAAATCATAAGTAACTAAAATAGCTCGGAGAAATTATTGAACAGAACATCGCTCCGTGGGCATCCCGCTCGACATCCGGAAGTGGTATTGGTTCCAAATCCTGACACAGCAAAGACTGTCACCTCCGGAAAACGAAAACACATTTCATGTTCAGAGAATATAACCAAGATTGTGATATTCAGTATGTAACTAA
This sequence comes from Schistocerca cancellata, assembly GCF_023864275.1. Taxonomy (NCBI): domain Eukaryota; kingdom Metazoa; phylum Arthropoda; class Insecta; order Orthoptera; family Acrididae; genus Schistocerca; species Schistocerca cancellata. The sequence goes on from NC_064626.1 coordinate 827,989,198, forward strand.
GAAAACTGCTGGTGTCTGGGCATTAGCTCGAACAGCGCAATCATGGGAAAGGAAACAGGACATGCAATTTTCGAAGCGACCACCCTAGCATCGGTTTTAATCGATTTTCACAAATCACAGGAAAGAAAATCTCGATTGCTTGGTGGGTATTGGTTCTCAGATCAAGGAAAATGTTACAGTGGCTAACTTTGGAGTCCCCACATAGTTACAAGAATGGATTTTATCGATTTTTCACGATTGGGTGACTAGTGCCTTAGTCGCAACGTCTCCTCTGTCAGTAAGGTAAAAAAATATCCAAAGTTAATTCTCATAAGGAAAACGACTGGAAAATGAGGTAAAATGTTAGTGCATATGCTCTTCCAACGGCTTTCATCCGAATGAGTGGTATAATGAGATTACTACTAGTGTCAGCGTTTACTTATACATTTTACCATGTATTATTTCTTTGCTGTATAAGCACTGAGCTGTCTATGACAGCGATGTCTTCCGAACAGGTGCTGGAAGGTCCAACGGGACCGACCGACCGCCGTGTCATCCTCAACCACAGACGTCACTGAATGCGGATATGGAGGGGCATGTTGTCTGCTCACCGCTCTTCCCCAGCTGAATGTAAGTTTACGAGACCGTAGCAGCTACTTCTCAATCAAGTAGCTCCTCAGTTTGCCTCAGAAGCGCTGAGGGCATCCCGCTTGTCAACAGCGGTCGGCAGACCAGATGATCACCCATCCAACTGCTAGCCCAGCCCGAAAGCGCTTAATTTCGGTGATCTGACGGGAACCGGTGTTATCAATGGGGCAAGGCCGTTGGCACAGCGATGTCTTGAATGTCATTTACACCTGTTTGCCGCCGCAGCTACTGTTATAAGCTTATTCTTCTGTAAGAGATTGTATACCATCCTTTAATCAAAGAACTATTCCACAGTTCCCCATAATGTATTTCCATATTTACATTACATTTTAGACCTTCATATCAGTAATTTAGCCGTGTGCAGTATTCCTCAGAAACAATTAAACCTGAGACGTTGTGTTTCGTCCAGAAATAGTGGAGAACGAAACTTGACATTCACAAGGTACGGAAATAGAATCATATGTAGTATCAAGACTGGATTCAAGATTTCTTGATAGGGACGACACATCATGTTATCTTGGATGGAAAGTGATCGACAGAAGTAGAAGTACCTTCAGGCGTGCCCAAGAGAAGTGTACTGGAATCTTTGCTATTGCCTGTATTGTATATTAATTACTTTTCAAGCAAGATTAGTAGCAACCGAACACCTGATACGCATAATGTTTTCTACTGAAGTATTATCTGAAAAAACTGCACATATGTCCAGTCACTTCCTGACACGATTTTAAAGTGGTGCCAAAATTGGCAACTTGCTTTAAATGTTCATAAATGTAAATCTGTGCATTTCTTTCAGAAGAAGCAGAAATACCGTGTTATATGACAACAATACCAGTTAGTCACAAAACGAGTCAGTCAAGTCATACACATATCAGCTTGTAACAATTTGTGTGTATATGAAATGAAATGATTACGTCGGTTCCATTGTAGGCTTCGGTTCATTGGGAGAGTGCTGAGAGAAGGCAACCAGTCCACAACGAAGATTGCTTACAAAGCACTTGTGGGACTTATCCTGGTATACTGCTCAAGTAAGTGGTACTCGTACCAGATAGGAATAAACGGCGATGTTGAACGCATTCAAAGAAGAATAGCGCGAATGACCACAATTGTTTTTGACTCAAGGGTTCCCTTGATAGCGTTACGCAGATGCTGGAGAATCTGAACTGGCAGACGAGTAAACATGCTATCTGTGCCGCGGAAGCCAATTTATAATATTTCAAGAACCAGTACTAAGCTAGGAATGCAGAAGTATGTTACAGTTGCCTCACGTATCGACCCTGTATGAGTCACGTAGACAAGATTAGGCTAATTACAGCGCGTTCGAAAGCATTTAAGAAGCCATTGTTCCCACGACGCAACCGAAAATGGGCCGGGAAGAAACCATAATATGTGGCGAAATTGGAAATAGACTTTGCCGTTCACTTCACAGTGGTTTTTTAGTGAATGATTGTAGGCACAGATTATCTTAATTAGGCTGTTCAATAGAGACAGAGATGAGTTACAGTTAACAAAATAATTCTACGAAGTATTTCGCTGATCACTTTCAAGATTGTCTTTTGAAATTCGCAGTATACGAGGGTTGGTACTTTAATAGTGGCAGCTATCTATTTACAGCTCGTACAAAATAGACACGTGTTTCAAAGTTTTACTGACCTTCAAAGTAGTCACCAGCATTGTGTATAGCCCGTTGCCAGCGATGATGAAGTCGTAGGATACTCCTAGCAGTGGCAGTTGTGTTGACAGTTGGAGCGGCGCGGTCTATTGTCCGACGAATTTGTAGCAGTTCTGAAGCGAATGCCGTGAAGTGTTTCCTTCAGTTTGGAAATCGAGTTGAACTCACGAGGGCTTAAGTCAGGGGAGTGCAGTAGGTGGTATAGCACTCAGCAGCCCCATCATTCAAAAAAATAACTAACAGCTTGCACTGTACGTGCTTGAGCATTGTCCTTCATAATGATGGACAGATCGTGCAGAAAGTGTCATCACTTCTGTCTCTAAGCTGCTCGTAGTAGCTTGTGTTCCAAAATGAACAGCATAGAGACAGAAGTGATGATACTTTCTGCAGGACATGACCATCCTTTGCAGGACAATGCTCAAGCACGTACAGTGTAAGCTGTTACTGATTTGTTTGGCTGATGGGGCTGCTAAGTGCTATACCACCTACTGAACTCCCCTGACTTACGCCTTCAACACGATTTCTAAACCGAAGGAAACACTTCACGGCATTCGCTTCAGAACTGTTACAAATTCTTCGGGCAATAAACCGCGCCGCTCGAACTGTCAATAAACTGCCACTGCTAAGGACATCCTACGACTGCCACATCGCTGGTGACTACTTTCAAGGTCAGTAAAACTTTGAAACACATATCTATTTTGTACGAACTATAAATAAATAGTTGGCACTATTTAAGTTTACCCTTGTATTTTCCTGGATAGTATCCGTCAGGCTGTGATATTCTGAGTGTTTAAATGAACGAACAGACATTTCAGTGTTAGCAACAACACGTAGATGGTTCTTCCCATCTTCTCCCTGCTTCGCTGAAGGTTTCACAGTTGGACAAGTATGACAGCATTCGGAAGAAAAATTACCCATCATCTTTTTAAGAAGGGCCTCTTCTAAACTTACGAACCCGTGCTTGGTCCTGTCGCAGGCGAAGAAGTATACAAGTAGCAAATGGAGACTGAAACGGAGCGTTTTCACATAAAAAATTCAGAGAGTTTAGTTTTCAACACGCCTTGTATTTAAATGACAGGCGCATATGTTGCGAGTAACCACCAAAAATGGCACGTCACAGAAATCAGCTGGTCGCGCGAGGTGGACAACTGCGGTCGTAATACAGTGGAGATGGAAAACGGATATTGTCTTTTAATAAATTTGTGGCTTTGTCGCTCTATATGAAAACAACATATTGAAAGTACAAAATTATTTCCAATGTCAAGTTTCACTTTTGACGAATTATAATTGCAGTCCCCTGCTAACTTTGCAATAATTTGCAAAGGGCAGACGATGAGACACACGGTGGAGATTTACGAGGGGACATCTGAAAGAGAAAAACCGTGGCGACCATATTTGGGATAGCAGTTGCTCGGTTCAGCAAATTGCACCGGATGTTATACCCCGATCGCTGAAATAAAAGGCGACCGAGGTCCTTTTTTTGTCTCTCGCGTCTATTTTTGAGGCTATTAACGGGCGACGCGGGGCGCCGGGCACACATATTGGCGCTGCAATCCAGTTAGGGTGACGCGGGAGCTGGCGCCAGCGCCGCCGCCCAGCGCTCACCGCGCACCGCGCGCTGGCGCCAATTCGCAGTCGATTTCCCGGCGGCGGCGACAGAGAGCGCCCGCTTAACCGTGTTACCACGCCCCCGCCCGGCGCGCGGCGCACGGCATTACAAACATAAACCAATCAATTACCATCACAAATAAAGCTCACGGCAGTTATTAACGTTTCATTACGCCCGCTGTGCGGGGAAGCGCCCGGCCACGCCCGACACATTTGCATGGGCCGAGCGCGTCGCACCGAGCCGTGGAATGCGCTGCGGCCGCCCCTGCTGGCGCCTTAACACTATCTCATTTTTCATGCAGTCACCATCAAAGGCTGTCATTAGTTCATTTATAAAGACCAAGGTAGAAATTGCGAGTGAAGGTAATGCAGTGCCGTGAGAGCTGTTTACAGTATCATATGCAGCATGTCTCATTCACCTTGACCACTAAAACAACTTTTAGTCCAAAAGCAAAATTAAAAAAAAAATCGAGCAGATGATGTTAAGTTAGCCTGGAGCCACTAACCATCATTACTACCTTTTTTGTCACTTTCTCTGTTACGAAGATAGGAACAGCAGTGCGTCTTCTTCTTTTCTAAACAGTACCTTACACATTTTTTTTTATTCCGCAGTCCATTTCCTCTCATCAAGACCTGTTAAAAACATATCACAATGTAGTATTCATGTAAAAGAAAACTTGAAAACGTAACATAAAACTGAACTGAGTGTGCCGGCCGGAGTGGCCGAGTGGTTCTAGGCACTACAGTCTGGAACCGCGTGACCGCTACGGTCGCAGGTTCGAATCCTTCCTCGGGCATGGATGTGTGTGATGTCCTTAGGTTAGTTAGGTTTAAGTAGTTCTAAGTTCTAGGGGACTGATGACCACAGCAGTTAAGTCCCATAGTGCTCAGAGCCATTTGAACCATCACCCATCCAAGTGCTAGCCAAGCACTGTATTACCACTTACACCAAGCTTGCATAGGAATTATCTCCAGAATATAATAACTTCTGTTCTGTCAGTGGACATAACAACAAATCATCGTCAAGTAGAACTTCTTTTCTGATGTTTCGTTACCCATGAATCTCTCTTTTCAATCAACTGCTAGGTATTTTGCAGTTGTTACTGTTTCCAGATATTTATCATCCGTAGTATAATCGAACATTTATAGCTCCCTTCGCCTATTTGTGCGCAATACACCACACTCATTTACGTTGGCGGTCGACTGTCAGCTTCTGCAGCAGTTATCAATGTTCTGTTCGTCTTATTGTGTTTCGGTACGGTCTGCTGGCGTTGCTATCTTACTCGTCTGCGATATGCTTTTAGTATCTTCCGGCATTGTCCACTATATCATTTGTATGGACTGTAATCCATAACAACCTTATAATTCTCCATCGCAGTTCTCTCGAAATTACATTTAAATCTGCCGGACGACGTTTCCCATCATATCAAAGTTTTTACTTCCCTAGTGGCTTGATACTTCTTCAAATTTCCGGGTGCTTATCGTGCCTGTCCTCAAATAGCAGTATCTACGGTAAAACCATGTCATACTTCCTCTAGTACTGTCCTGTCTGTTTTCTTCTTCGTCCGTGCACGTTGAATGGAAGAAACAGTACGATCTTACGTGACTCCAGATTACACAACAGTTGCTTGGAGTTATTGCTTGTTGCAAATATTAATATAATTCCGTAATAGTGATGCATGACTGAAGGGACCAGTGAGTATCAGAGAACTAAATTAAAAACAAATCTAACCAAGCAATATGTGCAGCAGAGCACCACTTGCCCTCTTGGGACTTGTGAGGTGGTGGTATGTGTAATGACATGATAGTGAAAGCTACCTTTTCGTAGGCTGAATATATTTCTTAGTTTGATTAGTGTGCAATATTGATGCAAGTAGCTGTTTTTAAATGCATTCCCAGTCGGTGCTCATCGTCTAATGCAGATGGCCTACCTACAGAACGGTATAGCGACCTGAACAGAAAACTAGTAGCATAGGATGTGGTGCTTGAAGGTCGCTGAGTGATGATAAACTTGGATGCTCAATGCACTGACTAGGAGATATTACAGAGCTGTGATTCGGTATTGGAGACAGGTACCAACGTGGACATCGTATCTTCAACTTCATTTGTCGTTTGATTTCATGGAACAGGCACAAAGCAGAACACTTACAGGAAGACGAAGGGAAATTACAGAGTTTGACCAAACGAAGGAGATGCAACAATGAGAACCAAACGAATAAGGAATTCTACACCAAATCTGCGGACAAATTCAAGGATATTGATCCACCGGCTCAGCTCTTGCTGTGAAGACGGTTCTCGGAGCGCTACTTTCCACCGGTAACTCAGCGCTCTATCAATGCCGTTTCAAGTCTCTCACTAGTCGTAGTGTCTTGGACCAGGTATAGAAAGTACACGTGACTAGAGCTGACTTTGAAAGCTTTAGTATGGGGAACATGTTCTCTGAGTCTAAAAGGAATTAATTTTTTAGTGAAGCGGTTATGTGAATCATCTGGTGCCAGTTTTTAATACCAGCGCCATAGTTAAAGATTTGACGTAAGTGACTGAATAAGTATATTAATAGCATTCTACACTACATGACAGTTGCTAGCGAACAGAGACATTATTGGACGGGAATAATCATAGACAATGATGGATGACATGGAACAAAGTACACACGTAATACAAGTGGAGTTGTGTATTTATATCAAAAATTGTTCCGATTTCACCCCACGGACAGCAGGATAACAAACATAAATGACATTCGTGTCTGGCAAATGTCACGCTCCCAGTATACAGGGTGTTACAAAAAGGTACGGCCAATCTTTCAGGAAACATTCCTCACACACAAAGAAAGAAAATATGTTATGTGGACATGTGTCCGGAAACGCTTACTTTCCATGTTAGAGCTCATTTTAGTTTCGTCAGTATGTTCTTCCACCTACGCTCAATGGAACACGTTATCATGATTTCATACGGCGTTAAAATGATTAAGAAAAATTAACATACACGTTTCATCACCGAAAATAGAGGAACTACAGCGTCCCTGTTGGATCTGAAAAACCAGTGTATAAAACAAACTATTTTGCATGATCGACGGTATCACGATTCGTCAGCAAGCTAGAGTGGACTCGAAGTCGCTGACAAAACGCTGCAGCTGGCAACAGACTTTACTTTCTAGAAAGTATAAACGTTCGTTTTCATGTTTTTCCAGTGCATCACCTTGAACCAGGAGGCTACTTCACGTGAAAAGGAATGCACTTACTCGGATTGCGGCTACGCTGATATCGCGAGATAAACCGAATTTAGTACAGAGCACGTTACTAAATCGGCCCTGTTTTCGACGCCTCAACCGCAGTAATAAATATACGAAACGTATGGAGACAGCAACTGTACATTTTGAAGCACGAGCCAGTGGGTTGGGAAGTGTCTGGGGCGCGGGGGGTGAATCAGAGTGTGAGGTCACGACGCGGTGCGCCGGTAAGGCGGGCAGCGGACACGCAAGGCGTCGCCGTTAATCAGGGACAGCCAGGGTGCTGGAGCGGCGCGGGGGTGAGGAGAGAGGGGGGTGCGGGGGAGGTAAGAAGTAGTGCCGCTATCTGGCGCCGCATCGGCCTGTGGGGAGCCACTGGCGGCGCGCCCCTCTCAGGGAAACGCTCAACTTCTCCACTTCACTTCACCGGGGACGCGGCAAACAGCTGTTTTGTCGGCTTTACTGTCCAAACATTGCAACTTCATACTAGCTACGGGGGCGGCAGCTACACTGCGGCTGCTCCACCTGAAACCGTATTGGAATAACGGGTAAAACGCCCTGTAAACTGTACTGCTTGAGACGCTATGAAGATCCTCGTGAGACTGACTGCAAAGGCAAAGGCGAAGCTAGCTGTGGAAATCGCGAGAATTTTATTCGAAATTACACGGCTTGAATACGGAGATTTTATTACGAGGCGCGTTTTTTAAGTAAGTACCGTTTTGAAATAAAAAAAAGAGGTGCTGAGATATCTCAATAATTTTATTTTTACATGAAAGCCTATACCTTAACCTACTTTTCTATATAATTTCCGTCAATATTGAGGCACTTGACATAACGTTGTACCAGTTTTTGAATACCCTCCTCATAGAAGTCTGCCGCCTGACTTGTTAACCACTGCATCACCACTGTTTTGACTTCGTCTTCGTCTTGAAGATGCTGACCGCCCAGGTGTTTCTTCAAGATGAAACACGGGTGGCCTACGTCACACCAGTCGGTGGATTCAGATTCAGCTAGAAAAGTGAAGTTTAAGCAAACAATTTATGCCCTGAAAATCATGTGCACAGTTTTTTGGGGCAGAAAAGGAGTATTGCTTGTGGAATTTCTGCCTCGTAATGAGACAATCAATGCAGAAGCTTGCTGTAAAACGTTGCACAATCTGCGCCGTTCAATTCAGAACAAAAGACGTGGCAAGTTGAGAGCAAGGGCATCGTTTTCCTGCAAGACAATGCCCGCCGGCATGTGGCGAATCAGACCAAAGATCTCATCACATCTTTTCGATGAGAAACTTTAGATCATCCTTCGTACAGCCCCGATCTTGCACCCAGTGACTACCAACTGTTCCTGCACTTGAAAAAACACCTGGGCAGTCAGCATCTTCAAGACGAAGTCAAAACAGTGGTGATGCAGTGGTTAACAAGTTAGGCGGCAGACTTCTATGAGGAGGGTATTCAAAAACTGGTGCAACGTTATGACAAGTGCCTCAATATTGACGGAAATTATGTAGAAAAGTAGGTTAAGGTACAGGCTTTCATGTAAAAATTAAATTATCGAGATATCTTACCACGTCCTTTTTTTAATTTCAAAACGGTACTTACTTTAAAAAAAAACACACCTCTTATGATGTGTCATCTTATAGTCTCGGCAGAAACATATGCGCTGTGAAAACTTGCAAGTATGCCATATTAACAGTTTCGCGTTTGACGTAAGATTGCTTTTTGATGGTAGCTGTCTGTCGCGCCTATCACCCCAACCCAGGCTCTCACGCCGGTGTGGCTCCTTGTCTATGTGCGTGACTTTAACCCGCGGGTCTCAGTTCTCTAGTCTTGCGTCTGGCAGGCAGCATTTTTTTTCATTGCTTTAGACAGTTATGTGTTTACATTGGGGTAAGATTTAGTACTTTATTACCGGTCTCGCGGTCTCCGTTGGTTTATTGCAAAGTACGACACAACAAAAACAGCCGTATTGCGTCACAAGTAAATGAGTACAAGCTTCCGAATTGCGTCCTTACCAAAACATGCCCTACGGTTCCTGTACTAAACAATTTCTGTAAACAAGAAAAGAAAGACCAAATGGAAAGAAACACAAAATAAGAACAGCTTTTACTTGGTCGCAGCGAGGACAATAATTTTGCAACTTCTACGTTTACAACAGACCACGCTGACAAACCGTGCTCGAAATTTGCACCGTTTGCTCGAATGCAAGTATTTCATAGCTCAGTCGTCCGTACACGGCCAACCCCAACCGCTGCACGTCGTCCGGCGACGTCAGATGTTCAACATTTCTCATCCATTTTCTGGAGTATTACCCGGCATTTGTGACCCTATGTGTCTCTTATTAAATTACTTGTCTCAGCGTCATCTAAGCCGCTTCGGGGTTTTTTATACGTTAGTAAGAATCACCCTGTTAGTAGAATACTGTCCTAAAGTTTTAACCTATGTCAGGCCGTCCAACGTACAATTAAATCAACGATAGAAGTTATGGGTGGGACTGCGTTACATAAAATATGACTTTCTGATGTTTTGAAGCATCTTTGAGGTGTTCTATATTGCACGATGTACTTTTTACATTCAGTCGTTATTGACAAGGCGGCTACAGATATGCACCGCTTGGTAGTGTGTAAATTAGCATTCCACAAGAAAACCGCAAAATGTTGCAGTCTGAGGAAATATTTGGAAGTACAAGGCCTCAGTTTTAAGCTTATTTTTTCTTTGTTTTTGTGATTTGTGTGTTAACAGTCAGTGAAGACTCTTATATCCTCCTCTGTAACCGAGAGGTCACCGTTTCTGACTACCATGTGGAGGACCCAAAAACTGCCAGGGATTTTTCCTTAGTGGAGCGAACTGGAACGAGATGCGCTTTGCCTTGCAGTGCCATTTGAGGAGCCTTTTAATCGTAAGAATCCAAGATCTGGAAAGTTGACAACGGAAGTAAGGTGTACTCATCCAATGCCCCTCCATACAGCATCCAGATGACGTCATATGGCAAAGGATGACACACATCACGTCCAACTCTGAGTTTTTTTTGTTTTTTTTTTTTACATCTGTTATCAATATATTTCTCACGTTTAGAGCTATCAAATAAATTACTCAAGAACAGTATACTGAAAGGAAAACTGGCAATTGTTGAATATGTTACCAGATAACAAGTTAACAGTGCTAACCATGGAGTGTAATATTTTCTCTCTGGCGTACTTCTACTTCGCGATAACATGCTATCAATACATGAACCATTTCGTCGCGTTAAATGCCCACTTGACATGGATACATCCTATCTGTTACGAGGAACGAAAAGAGATGTTAAGTTGAATGAGGAGATCAACAGTAACGGAATACCCTAAATCTGAAACTGTTTGATGTGTATTATAAGGAACGTTCGTGTGCAAGAAGCATGTCTTCAAATTTATATCAGCATTGATACTAATAATAATTTGCAGGAAAGGGGCAAAGGAGAATGTAGAACACCGTGAATTTTTCCTATTTGTTATTTCCAAAAGTTCCTAATGGTCGTGTATAAAAATGACAAAGAATATGTTCTTCATAAATAGATATTGAACCATTACATAATCTTGCAGTAACACACTGATTAAGGAGTTTCGTTTTTTTCTATAATCTCTTGAATAGACACTGAAGCATGGTCAGTAATATTTAGCGCGTCATATTATTTTTCGAATGTGTCAGTGAAAAAACTAGCAAAACAACCATTCAGACAACTTTGAAACGACCGTCGCCTTATTATCTCTCTTACGAGAGAATAGTTACTGGATGAATATATATCAATAAACCGGTAAGCGAAATGGTGGAAATCGATCCCAGTATGCTATTCAGCAATTCACAACATTTGAAAGACGCCAGCCACTGCAAGAAGAGTAAGCACAAAACTAAAAAATGCTCTGTGTTCAAAGACTCTTCTTCATTGTTAGCGATTCGTGACTCACAGAATGTATCGCTAAAACTTGTGCTGTGCTTATACTGAAAGCAGTTAAAATTCAATTTATAAGTATACTGCTGTTGAAAGAGAATTCTTGTGGGACTTACGAATCCAAAGAAAATCTCTTACATTTTACATATTCTTGGAAAGCAGTTGGCAGAGTAGATAAGGATTTTATTTTCAGGTGTGGGATGGAACCAAACAAAGACGGTTCTACTCATTGTACGCTGAAAGTATAAGGCAAAATGTCTACGGAAGTCCCAACGTATACCTTAAAAAGTTCCTCAGTTCTACACATTAGTAACTGCAGGTACACAACCAAGGGCAGCCCGTCAGTTGTGGGAAGCTTGGTGTATGCTTACCTTGAGTCTGCGCTGCCGAATGCGTCGTCCATGATCCCTTGTACGTCGTGTCTGCAAAACAATAACAAGTAGTTACGGCTGCGCTCACATACTGTCCATTTTCATGGAGCAATGAGCAATACTATCTGTAAAATATAATGGCACTTATTCCAGCTTACAATACTCCAGGTTCATGGAGCAACAAATTATTATTGCCAAAGAGAAAACATGCATTCCTTGTCGAAATAATCTCTGGGTCTGCATCATCTTTGGCAAGACTAAAACGTAATCCAAGTGTTCATCAGTCAACTTTATTCAAAAGATACTCCTGTGACTTTTCAATCCTACGTCAGATCCATGAATAATTAAAATTTTAATTCAGAACTTAAGAACTTAGAGGGTATTAGCTCCTTTGTGTTTTTTTCGTTCGGAGTCCAAGTTTTACAGCTTTATTTCACATGGTCCATCCCGAACTCCGGCATAATGAGACAAACTGACTGCCGTATGCAATATAAATTAGGTTATTTTTTGTACTTGTGATCTCAAGTGAAACAATGCGGGATTATGAGTTGTAAGAGGGAAATAGATAACTACGATATTTCGCAAAGTGAAATATAAAGGGAATTAACTGCCGGATCGCTGGTTTTTTGTGTCATAAAATTAACGTCTTTTACTAATATTAGATATCATGCACCTTGCTACAGTATTCAAGCCTCTTTATGAATAAGAAAACTAAATTATGTCATGTATAAAGGGCAATACTGTTTCTGAGTCATTTCTATGCCACAAGGGGTATTTACCCTTTGCAGTAGTTAGTGCATCATTTGATATTATACAAGAGACTTCTGTTAAAACGTAAAATTAGTCAATTAGTCACTAATAAGTTACGATAGTGATTAAATTCAAAATCATAGGTATGATTACACGCGAAAACTATTTTAAAGAAGCATGAAAAAGGCGTTCCTGGTAAAAGGAAATACTCTTGACTGTTTCACTTAAAGTCTCTCATTGCTCCATGAATTTGGATACTGTGAGCAGTTGCATTAAATTCACTTACCATGATGTCGATGTCACCATTCCATAAGGAGCAGCAATAACGTAATAGTGAGCTGACAGAGGTTTCAGCAAATGTTTGTGACACTATTGATTTCTTGAGTGTAAGAAATAGACGAAAAAGCCTTGCTTTCTCTGTCTCGGCATACCCTCTAGAGTGACAGCCGTTATTAACTGAATGGAAGACTTTTTTTATCAAATCAAAAGAAAAAACTAAAGAAAATGTCTATGTTAGACGAAATTTGTAGTTTCGATAGTTGAGTATCCGTTTGTTTATATTCCTTGGAGGTAGTATAAGTCATTATGAAATCATGTGAGGTATCTAGGAGAACCTAATTAACAATACTTATCTCGCTTATAGTAGCGTGTATCCATTGATCGATGCCAAATCATGTAATGAAAATATGAAATTTTGTTACTACATTACAGCAGGAGCTCAAGGGAGCGTTTATATCTCATTTGTCAGAGCTGAATTTTTGAATGGTCTATCAACAACAAAGGTTTCGTACTTCCGTTCGATTTTCACATTTCCTCTTCCCTTTGAGCTGACGAACAACGCAGCTGTCGGACAGAAATAAGACCAGCAGAGTATCAAATAGTTAACTTTTTACACCCAATAAATTTCATTTTCTGCAACGCGGCGTCCAGGTGACACAAACTATGAAGAGGTGTGTATTTGTAGGGATTTATTTATTTCAGCTATGCGATTTCTACTAATGACTGCATGTATTTTCCTTTTTATGTTTTCGTTACCGTACATGCGTCTCGAAATTTTTTTGTCACCTTACTTTATTGACGGCAATACGGTTTTGTACGAAACTGCAGAATAATTGTTTTAACGCATTCTGAAAGTAAGCCAGCACTTTAGTGAATAAAATCCTTCGTTCCCCCCTCTTCCTTACACGTAGCGCACCAATGGCGGATAACATTTCATTTACCAACATACAAATCTTAACGATATTTAGTTGTGTGCGGAGAGGCCACGTCGTTAGAAAGTGGTTATAAACTGCAGGAAAACTTGCGGATAGTTAGCACTTGGTACAACAACCGGAAACTGACAAACATAAATAGCCGTTACGTAATGCGCGTAATTATAAGGAAAGAGCTGGCATCTTTTCACTACGCTATCGGCTATTACGTATTCCTTTCGGCGGTGCATATAGGCCCAACAGTGAGTCACGGGAATCAGCCACAGCTATTAAATGTTTAGGAGTATCGGCGAGGGGAAATTTCAGATAGCACAACCACACAAATCTGATAACGTGTTAGGTAGATAGCAGAATGAGACTGATAAATTAATACACTCGGAATAAGACAGATGGTTACCGACAATCCTTCTTCCTATGTGACATCTGCTAACGGAACAGGCATAACGGGTTAAGGGAGGTGAAGGGAGAAGAAATATAGGGCATTACGTACCCACCTCCATGCACCATACGAGGGTTACGTGTGATGGATGTCGACGATGACGATATAGACGTTGCTGTTCGACAAGTTCAAATTATCAAGGCCTGCCGTACACAGTTTGTCGCTTTGTGTTTTCAATCCCGTATCGTAAACTTCGGAAAGCGTTTGATTTTTTGGATCCACTAGGTAAAAATGTCGCGAAGAAAGAATATATTCTGGTTCTAGTGGTTTGGTCTGCATTGTGAACTGGGCACCAGGATTAATAGGAGGCGTAGCAAAAAGTAAGGCCCATTGAGTAATAAAAAACATGTTTATTAGAAAAGGATTTTATTAGTGGTTTTAGTTTGCTGTAAATCTACTTCAGTTTTCCAAGTACTGGTCGTTCACTTCTAAGCACTTTTTGTAAGGTCTCACTTGTTTATTCAGCCCTTCTCCATAAGTATGCGTCATCTGCAACTGTAGCTACATTTTTCAGCACATTTGTGCTATAGACATTGGCTATTCTCCATTCAGTTCTAAATTTTTCTACATTATTTGGTTAAGTAGGACCCTCTAGACATTACTGGACATTGGCAGCTTGTCGGTAGTTCCTAATTATTCCTTCTCATTTACATTCTCATCTGTTGTTGAAATCCACACGTAAACAGCACACATATTTTGCTCAACTTCACTCGCAAATAACACTTTTTCACTTCGCAAAACATAGTGTTGATGTTTCTGCCGTGTCAAGATGGACTGGACACACAGGAGCAATATAAACAGTGTGTTTTCTAAAGATAAAATTGTTATATATTTGTGTTTATGCAATAAAAAATAAAATAATATAAAAAACAAGTTTCCGTAATAGGTGGAGCTGATGTCCAGAAACCTCTGCATAAGAGTTCTCCGCCCGGAGAATCAAACCAGTTGACAACGATAGTCTTGAGTTTCTCATTATCTTACAACAGTCGTCCATCGAGTCATTGTCCCAAGTACAAGGTAAGGTGTTACATGGAGTGGGTCCAAACAGAAAAAGTTTGGAATCTATCCCAGCTACATAAGTTCATATATGATACATTCTACGATAGAAAAACAACGCACCACGAATGAGTTATGCAAATTGGTCGCAAATACATATTCATTCTGGTATCGAAGGAAAATGCAAAATTGTAAACTTTGACTGCGGATGGACGAAGGTGGGCGTTCCTGCGCAGTTTCGTGACGCAGCTGGCACGGATAGTAAACAGGAGACATGTCGATACCAGGGCATAAAGGCTACGTGAATCTCATTCCGTGTACTCAGCTGGGCAGTAACTATGCGTCTCAGATAGAAGCATGAAAAATACACTCAGATGTCAGCATCTGAGAGAGGACATGTAGTTGGGCTGAAAGAAGTCGGTAAGAGTAACTGCCAAATCGCTCGACATTCGAACATGAGCGATGCCACTATTCGTCGAGGTTGATAGAAATGGGTGAACCAAGGCGGAACAGAGTGTCAAGAAGGAAGCGGTAGACTTAGAGAGACGACAGAAAGTGAGGACCGGGCACCCGTCAGAGGGGCTCAAAAATGGCTCTGAGCACAATGGGACTTAACATATGAGGTCATCAGGCCCCTAGAACGTAGAACTACTTAAACCTAACTAACATAAGGACACCACACACATCCATGCCCGAGGCAGGATTCGAACCTGCGACCGTAGCGGTCGCGCAGTTCCGGAATGAAGCGCCTAGAACCGCTCGGCCACCGGGGCCGGCCTAAGAGTGGCACTCAGAGCCATTATCATCATCGGCCCAACGTGCATCTGATGCTTCAGTGACCACAATGGCGATTAATAGGCGATTCACAGAAAGTGGGCTGAGCTCACGGTGCCCCTAGCGCCGGCTGCCATTGACATCTGTTTACCATGAAGCACGTTTTGCAATAGTGCTGGGCACATGCAGCCTGGAATGTCAATAACGAGAGTAGATGTGTCTTCAGTGATCAGTCAAACTGAGCCCCGATAATCAGTGAAGACATATCTGGATACGCTCCAGACAGTGGTGGCATACCAAACTGACTGTCCGCCGTCATATAGCCCAACAGCCAGCAGCACCGTTTTGGTTGTTACCTTTGGCTCCCTTCCAGCACAGCGGTACGTCAACGACATTCTACAGCCCGCTTTCTTGCCCTTCATGGCAAGCCATCCTGGGCTTGCATTTCAGCAAGATAATGCCCACCCTCAGTCGGCGAAAGTTTCTACTGCTTCTCTTGGTGCTTGCCGAACAGTTAATTGCCCAGCAAGGTCGCCGCAACTCTCCCCATATGAAAACGTTTGGAGCATTATCGGCAGGGCCCTCCGAACATCTCGGGATTTTGACAGTCTGAGGGGCCAGTTGGACAGAATCTGGCACGATATCACTCGGGAGGATATCAACTCTGCCAGTCAGTGCCAAGCCGAATAGCTGACTGCCTAAGAGCCAGAGGTGGACCAACGCGTTATGACGTACTCTATAAGTGAAGCTCTTTCTCTTGCGTGAATCACACTTTTTTTCTGAAATCGTAATTATTTGTTTGATGTGCGTCACATCTATTGATCTCCATCCCATTTGGATAATTCGTTCGTAGTGCGTGGTGGTTTCTTTCCCCCTCTCTTAGAGTGTATTATGACAGCTGTATGTGACGCTTCAAACCAGGTAAAAGTATTCACTGTGGAAGTTATGTCTGCGCATTTTTATGTTGCCCTTGGAATGGTGATAGGTAGTTAAGTGTGATACCAAGAGCACACATTAAGCTTTGAGTAAAGGCTGCAAGAGAGAGAGCCAGCTGTCACCAGCAGGTGAGTGGTGCGGTCCACGCGCGCCCGCTAGGCGCCGCCTCATAGCTGTGTCACGACAAGCGGCCTCTGTAGTGCCGGCACCTTGTTCAAGGCCCCCCACGGACCGCTGACAACGTACCGCTCTACACTAGCAAAGAACGGATCTCATTTCTCAACCGCCTCGCGACTCACGTTAATCTGTTGCTCCATGGAGAGGTGTTACACGGAGGGGAACAAACAACAAAGAGCATGCTATCTATCCCAACCTCCACCTAAACCACAGAGAATTTACCTAATACTGACAGATTTAATTTCTCCACGGCCTCGCGAATCACATTCATCTGATGGTTCGTGACTTCTCGAAGTTCATTTATCCAGATACACAGAAAGGTATTACACAAAATCGGACCAGATAAGTTTGCATACTCCTTCCAACTAGACACATTGCCATTTCTTCTCAATAAGGCCGTACAATTCACGGTCCACCACGACTTCACACGTAACGGGGGGCCAGTTTAACAATTATAAGTGGTTCGACAAACTGAAACCTGAAGCGGATACACAAATATTTTTCACTGTATTTTATTGGTTTACTTTTTTCACATACAGAGACATTGAACACTTTTTATTGAAATAATATCGTTTTTCCCTAGGAGCCTTCTACAGCTCTTGAAATGAGAAGTACACAAATATTATGGTTGTTAAGGCTTTAATTACAAATTTTCTTCCTCGATTGCCGAATAATGTGCTACAGTTACAGAATATGGCCGCCGCCACAGCGCAGTTTCACCTGCAGTGTCATGTAAATATCGCATAACAAACCTAAAATTGCACTTTTCCGATATCTTTAGCTCTCTTTCAACACATTTCCCATTTATTTTGCGCGATCTTTGCTACATACTTTAACAAGTCGATGTACTACCTTTTCCAGAACTTCCGAATACTTTTGAAAACCTAAACAAATTATTTTATTTTATTTACTCGTGTCAGAAATCTATATTTACAATAATAACCATTATACACAGTTATATACAAATCATACGACGTTTCTCCAAAATAGAGCCATATCTAGGGCACTATCGATTTGGAGAATAAGTTCATGTGTTTAACAGGTAAATAGACAAGGAGGACAATGGCACAGGTGTTCCATAGTTTGTTATTCTGGCACTTACACTTGCTATCCTGAAGCCCCATAACTTAAGGGAACACATTTCCCTACAGACACCAGTTCTTCAGAGGTTAAGGGGCCTCCAAACATCCCACTCCTCGTTGCGACCGGGTCGAACGCATCTTACAGTTTTGTAACAACTCATTTAGAATAACTGATACATCGGTAGATAGAGAAGATAAGACAGTTAACAATAATTGAAAATACAATATATGATTTTAAAACGGCTTAGACGCTGATACTTATCTACGAAGAAGACTACTTTCAAAATATCTGGCTGCTAATTTTTAAAATAGTCACGTGATTCTTCACAGCAGCGCCGAGAAGATACTCAACGATCCAGTAAGAAACATCACAACAAAGACGCGTGCTTCATGGAAAGAACTGTTCTTAAAATTCTCTCCAGAGGTTATCGAACTTTTTATTATTGCCCACTTACTTGTCTCATAGAAACCAGACTTTATAACTCACATAGGTGCACAAAAGCAATTGCGTCTCATATATGCAGTTCATGGGTTGTTGAAGGACAGACTGCTTGCTCTGATGAATCATGAACCATCTACCACAGGTTCCCCTGTGGTACTCTTAGAGTCCAAATGGAGATGCGCCGTGTAACATGGTAAAAGATACCGTAACCGTGCGTGCATCACAGGTTTTGAGATCTCCATTTACATGTGAAGTGGCACGTAGCTTCGCTCGCTTCATGCGTATGATGTGAATATAGGCATCACTGAGTCGAACATACCTTACATGGAGGTCGTTTTCAGCTATCATGCATACTCTCTTGAAATAACTAAGACTTGTTCAAAAAGGTCAGTCACCGAACTGAAGTACGGTACGAGATCCTTTGTAAACTGACCGCTCTGGTTCAGGTTAAACCTGGCCTTTACGGGATTTATCTACGAGGGGCGTTGAATAAGTAAAGCAACACATTTTTATCAGTTAATTCCGGCTGAAAAACGAGGAATTTGTCGTGGGACATCGTGGAATATTCCCACTTCAAACATTATAGATACATGAATTTCTGGTAGGTGTAGGCGCTGTATCTAGCTTTCAAAATGGCGTCCGTAAGAAGGTGCGTTCCAAGCAGAGAGCTGTCACTGAATTTCTTTTGGCAGAAAGACAGATCATCGTATACACTCATAGGCTCTTGCACAATGTCTACTGAGACCTGGCAGTGAACAAAAGCACGGTGAGTCATTGGCCGAGGCGTCTGTCGTCATCGCAAAAAGATCGCGACAACGCGTCGGATCTCCAGCGTGTCGGCCGTCCGCACACAGGTGTGACTCTTGGAATGTTGCAATTTGCAAACTCTCTCATTCGAGGTGATCCATGGATCACAAGCAATCACCTCGCTGCACAACTGAATGTCTCTGTTGATAGTGCTGACACACTTGTCGACCAGTTGGGGTTCTCAATTGAGTGTTACCCGCCTAACAAAGACCATAGATAGCAAAGAATGATCGTCTATGCGGAATAATTGCTTGCGCGTTACATGGCAGATCGTGGCATTTTTTTCTGAAAATCCTCACAGAAGATGAATCAAGAGTTCATCATTTCGAACCGGAAACAAAACGGCAATCTATGGAGGGGGTCCACACCATCTCTCCTCGGAAGAAAAAGTTCAAAGTCGTATCCCCATCCAGTAAAATCATGGCAATGGCCTTCTGGAACTCTGAAGGGGTTATTCTGTTTGATATTCTCTATTATGGTCCAGTGATCAACTCTCAAGCGTATTGTGATACCCTCAGTAAACTGAAGAAACGACTGTGTCTTCGTCGCCACAAAAATGGAAACGAATTTCTCCTTGTTCATGTCAACGCAAGGCTTCACCCAAGTCTGAGGACCCGAGAAGATCTTACCAAACGTCGATGGACTTTTCTTCCTCATCCATCACACAGCATCTTCCGACTTCTATCTGTTTGGCCCAATGACGGATGTACTCTGCGGGAAAAAGGGACGTGGACGCCGGGGAACTTCCTGATGCAGCAAGGCGTTGGCTCCGGTGTTGACCAATAGAATGGTACCGTGCAGGCATAAGGCCCTCCCAGTAAGGTGGCGTAAGGCCGTCGCATTGAACGGAGATTATATTGACACCAACCTACTTTCACAAAAAGTGTTGCATTACTTACTGAATGCCCCTCATATTTACTCGTGTCAAAGGCCTATCTTTACGGTATACAGTATTCACAAAATAGAAATTTTGAGCAATATCGTGTTACAAACATACAAATCAGATGACATTTGCCAAAACCTGAGTCACACCTCGAGCACTATCGTTTTCAAGCATAAGCTCCTGCGTTGAACAGGTAAATGGACAAGGAGGGCAACGGCACGGGTGTTGAACAGTTTGCTCTTCTACCACTCACAATGGCTGACCCAAAGCCCAATATTTTAAAGGAGAGCTTCCCCTTACCGACACCAGTTCTTCAGCTGTTAAAGGACCTACAAACACCCCACACCTCGTTGCGACATGGCAGAACATGTCTGCTTCACAACTCATTTAAAACGAACACAGGAATTTTACAGCCAACCGGTTGCAAATATCTGTTTGGTACAATTGACTTAGTTTCGACACCTACTAAGCGTACCTTCACCAGAATGAAATTTTGGAGAATCGCTAAATTACATTGTAAAAAAGCAGTCGGAATCCAGAGCAACTATGCTGAAGATAAAATTAAAATAAAATACGTTCCAGCCTTAGCACGTATGCCTAGCGAGGAAAAAAATCTGTTAAAATTCTAAGAGCCCTTCTCTCGATAGGTTAGCGAACATATCACTGCTGCTTACTTACAAGTCTCATAGTGAACAAACGGTAAGTTTAAAGCTAATACAGATCCAAACAAACAACTATTTCTCTCATACACACTTCACGAATGGAAGGACAGACTGTTTGTTCTGACGAATCACAAACCATCTGCGACATATGCCCCTGTGGCATTTGGAGTCAAAATGTAGCTGACGGGTGCTACATGGTAAAAGACACTGTATATCTGCGTGCATCAGTAAGTTTGAGATCTCCCTTGACATGTGAATTGGTAAGCATCGTCGCTGCCTTCAGAGAGGTAGTCTGAGTGTTCACACCACTGAGTCGAGTATTCCATATGTGGAATAGTTTTCAGCTGCCGTGCATACTTTCCTGAGTCATGCTTCGATTCCTCTCCGTGGTGAAAGTACCGAAGACTTGTTCAAAACGTTCATTTACTCAAGTAAAGCATAGTGTGGGATCCTTTGTACTCTAGCGTCTCTATTCAGGTTAAACCTAACCTTCACGTGATTTATCTGATTGCGTAGATGGTGTGATTCGTGAAAGGTTAAAAAACTTTGAATCATAGAGTGGTGAGTTTACCTACTTATTGGATAAAATTCCGATTGCACAATCGTCATTTTACGAAGTTTTATGTGCTTCCTTTGGCTTTCCTTAAATAGATAACTTTTAGTGCTCCTTAAAATCCAGCTATTTATGACTCGGTAAGATACTGACCAAAGGGGCCAAATGTATGAGTGGGAAAACGCTTCATTGGTGTAGGATGTACTACTGCAGATGATACGCTCTTGGCGAGGAGGGTAAGAGATGATTGCTGCGGCATCGCCTCCATATGACTCGATGGAAATGAAAAGGAAAAAGAACAGGTACTTCATTTTCCTGTCGGCACCGCTCCGTGGGCAAGGGGATTTCCATGGGCATTTTGGGGAGAAGATTAAAGCCTTCACATAGTTAGACTCGTCCCGACTCATCAGACAATGTTCACTTGTCTACAGTATTAGATGTTGGGTTGCATATGATATTAAAGGTACTAAAGGTATGCGGAAAATTTCTTTTTTAAGTCACATGCTAAAAGACGGTAGATGATCTTTCGCTTTGGATATCCACAAATAACAATGATGCCGACAACTTAGCAAACCAAGCCACACGTGTGACTTGTGGACCTTTCTACACTCCATTAATTTTGCTATGCTCAGTTTGTGTAATTAAATGTGGAAAAATTTGCAGAGGAATCTTTTGGGTGCCTCATGAACACATAAGAGCTTCTTAACATGATGGAATGTACTGCGCCTCAAAACTCGATCTAGCTTTTGTTGTATATGAGACTTCACTGTAATTTGCTTTTAGTAACGAAATTAAATTGTTTAGTTATTGTTTAATAAATAGCATTACGTTTGTTCGTTTATGCATTTAAATGTAACGAACATGCGTGACAAGTGAGCTTAGTGGCACATAAAGTGCGACTCACTATGAAAGACGAAATACAATTACCGGAGATAGTTTATGGAATGGTAAACATCTCTGCCTTTGTGGAATAGAATAGCACCTTAGTGAATAAATTCATTACAATGGAAGCACATTGTCCTGTTGGATGGGAACAGAGCAGATGCTTGAACTACGTATTCATGTTCAAAGTGGCATATTCTTGAGCTAATGTCGTGAATGCGTTAATGTATAATCGACTTGAAGCTTGTATATTTCCTTCAGAATGAAACACAAATTATAATAAGCGTTGTAGTGTCAGATAGTAGGACTGAAAGATGTCAGTGAGTTTGAGACTAATTCCCCAAAGTGATGGATCCCCGTAGACATGTTCTCGATATCTGACAGAAAACACTCGATGTATAATACTGTTAACGTGTCTCATCATCAGATGGAATGTAAATGAAATCTATAAATTATCTGTGAAGATACTGTGGAACATTTTCTCTGTTTTATCAGTGGATGATCTTATGATGGTATACAGTCCATTTATCATAAACATGTCGCCGTATTATTTTGTCGACTTGACTTGGCATTTTACAACAGGGTCAGAAATCTCAAATAATTCGCGTTTCATCAGTTTAGACGGTTTGTCGCGTCTTATTGTAACATTGAGAACAAAGGTAACCGCACGTATCACACTCTATAAAACTGTAACTAGTGTAATACAAAGTTCTAGTGCTGTTACAACAATATGGGGAGCACAAAGAAAACATGCAGTTATATGACTACCGAAAATACAAGTTTTGACTTATTGTAGCTTCACGTCTAAGCTGCGTGAATAGGTTCTCTGAATCAAGTCTGTTGCTTTTTGATTTATACCGTCCCAGTATTTCAGACCGTGGAGTCATACTTTTCTGATAGATAACACTAAACTAAGAACATCAACCAGTGCGGAGCTATTAACTCTGTGACAACGTGAACGAGGAAATATTAAAAAATCCTGAGTGGTTGAGAAGTACTGTGTGTTTCTCGACAGAAATCCACTTAATTTTCACATTGTTAAGTTTTAGCTCATTGTATATTATCCTACTTTTCCAAGTTAGATTATCCCATTAATGAGTCAGATTTTCAAAAGGGTCTAGGGTTTTCGACTGTGGCTGTCATAATCTCTTTATTACATTTTAATATCAGCAGGTCCTAAATTTCGTCAAATGCTGATGTAGGTGGAATTTTGTAGGCAAATCTGGCAAATAGGTCGAATTTCCAACAATATGTCATGAACCCCTGGGGCAGGGGCGTTATTCCGATGGTTTTCGTTGTAATGCGGACGTCTTACCACTTTTTTTTTCTTCCACTCGATCCAGATGACTTGCGCAGTTGTCAGTTACTATTTTAATCTTTACAGAGTAATCAATAACAAGAATCCCTTTTGAAGCAGACAGAGGAAATCGACTTTAATCTTTGTACAGTCAAATGATTTCCACCGACTATTTGGCTGTTATTACGTTACTGTTGTTGGGTGGTAGACCCACGTCTCATCCACAGAATTAAATAGGAACACAACATCCATTAGATTATTTTTTAAATATTCCAGACATTTCGGAATGAGATCCACATTTTCTTGTTATCAATATTCATTAAATGTGGCAGAAATGTTGCAGAAACTTTTGTTATAGTTAATAATGTACGGTACTCTCTCTTATTATATAGTTATGATATTAGCTATTTCATATATGTTTATGCGCCTATCATTCTATACCGTACTTTGCACTTCCTTCAAGTTTTGATCTGTTTTTACGCATGTGGGACGGCCTTAAGAGATTTATAGTCAAGAGAAGTAAGTTTAGGGTAATTTTAAACTGTCCGTGTTCCAACTGTCGGGAATGATGAAACAAGTTCATAAACCATCACCAATTGCGGTTAACGTTTCGTTGGCAATAAAGCGCCTAAAAGATAGGGGTTTATGTCAGCATCCTATTTAGTTTATCCATTTGAGAGAAGGAAGTTCATTACCATTAATTTAAAAAGCACTAGGAAGAAAAGTAGTTCACAAATCATTATGACTCTTGAGCTCATAGTGGAACGTATACTTGCATAACAAAGACAAAATATATAATTTGTACCAGCAATATCTCTGAGGTTGGCCAAGGATATCTCACGTTGATCTAGTAAGAGCCCCTCATTCAAGGACGGATTGCAGCAATCCGTGACTATGTCGCACGATCTGTCCACAGCGCAAGTGTGGGCAAACTGCAGATCGCAGCTGACGATCGCAGATCTCTCAAAATTCCTAACGCGACGCGTGACAATATGGACTCGCTTGTCTAGGCATTAAGTGTGGTTGTGTACTACCGTTTCATTTCTCTGTGGTCATGTAGACCTAAAACATCATGCTAGAATTTGTAGTTATTGAATGAGCACAGTCACACTGAAAGGTGAAGTTGAAGGTGACTTTCCCACTTATATTAAAAAGGAACAGAAATATGAAAAAATTGATGACCTCAGACTTTACAGTGATTAGCATTTTGATGCTTGTGCTTCGGAAGTAGAAATCAGTGGTAAGCTCAAAGGAATATCCACCTTGTACAGGGCTGCATGTGATCATTTTGAACTCCTCATGAAACAACTAAAAGATTAATGTTTTATCTTTGAAACTGTAAGAGATAATGTTAAATGTACATCTTAACCTAGATGTGTAGGGCATACCCGTTCTACAACTCTACTTAAGTCCCTTGTCATTTGATATAATCTAACTCTCCGGCGTACAATTCAGTACAAGAGCTACGGAAACCAACAATGGAACATTCGATAACATTTCTAAAGGAACATCAAGATTTCAAAATCACTGTGTAAATACTTGCAGTTTTACTAAAAGACTACTAAATGAAAGAGAAACTGGCGAGTTTAAGATTCCTTTGCGAACTACAGATTGGGAATATGTACACAACCATGTCTGACATCGCTGAACAATGTAATGTATTCCCTAATTAGAAAAGGTTTGTTGTATATGAAAACTTCCTGGCGGATTAAAACTGTGTACCGGACCGAGTCTCGAACTCGGGACCGTTGCCTTTCGCGGGCAAGTGCTCTGTGAAGTTTGGAAGGTAGGATACGAGGTACTGGAAGAAATGAAGTTGTGAGGGTGGGTCGTGAGTCGTGCTTGGGTAGCTCAGTTGATAGAGCACTTGCCTGCGAAAGGCAAAGATCCCGAGGTCAAGTCTCGGTCTGGCACACAGTTTTATCTGCCAGAAAGTTTTATATTAGCGCACACTCCACTGCAGAGTGAAAATCTCATTCAGGTTTGTTGTAAGTTGCTGAGTGCTCTCATTATCAAATCCAATTCCTGGTAATCTGAGCTCCGACTTAAGCGCAATGTAGATTTCGTGCATCTCAATGTTTATGTTGTCATATTTCCTAAACTATGTATCGCACACTGATATAATTTTGCAGGTATCTTCAGTGGTACAAGTGAATACTGCGTGGAAAACATGTTGCATATAGAGTTAGTAGTGAAGAAATAATAAATTTAAACGTCATGCCCGATACTGAAGTTTTACTGCAGAGACAGCGAAGATATAATAAGCGATAAACTTTTCCCTTTCATCCTTTTGTGGTATGCGGATTTGAAAGATAAAAAGTTTCATAAAGTTTGAAATTACTTGTAAAATTTCCTGAATGTTGTTAACTGTTCTCAACCCCAAATAGTGGATGAATACAAACTTGCTATTTGCGCATGGTGCGTTACGCTGCGCCTAGACATATACACAGTTTCTAACAGTTTCTAACTTTAATACTTCTCTCATTGTGTTAAACTTTTAACATAAGATTATGTCAGTTGAATAGATTATGATTTCATCTTAAATTTTTAAATTCGAACTATAATTATATGAAATTCTGAAAATCAAATTTTGTTGCACTTTAGAAGTGGTTCGGTAGGCAACCAACAATTGGACCCGGGTGGCCGTGCACCGTGTTAGTCGTTTATTAATATAGATAGCCAACAGTTCCCAACAAAATCGTTTCAAAAGCAGTTTTGTAGATACCATTTGCGTTATTTTATTAATCTGTCGCGCATGTGTGGGGCCCCTAATATCTTCTCCAAAAAAATATAAAATCAAGACGTACGTTGCTCCCTCAACATCACATCATTTCACAAGTTAAGGTGTGTTCATCAGAACAGAGGTTTTGGGCCATGCACAAGCTGCAGGTCTGGCGTGTGAGGGACTGTTTAGGGGTGGAGTGGCTGCCAGCGGTCGCGAGCAGCGGGCGAGCATAAGCGGCCCCTGCTGGCGTGGCTGTGCGTGTCGGCCGCAGGTGGCGCCTCGGCCGCGACCCCAGCTTGTTCCGACCACGCCTCGCTCGCCCCACTTGTTCGCCACACCTTTCCTCCTCAATGGCCGCCCCACACCTCACTACACAGGCCGCTCACGCCCATAGAGCTCAGCGCCCGAGATTGCAGAACACCTAAGACTTGTGCAGCAATGCAACAAACCTTCATGTTTTATAACTGCGAGTAATCTCGGTCTTTTGCGACAACTACGCTTCTTACATCGACACCACCTCTTCCACAATACAATTTCTCATATATTCAGTTCGAATTTCAGTCCTATAGAGATGAGCTACTCTGATCAAATCCCGAGATTTCGCTGAAAGACCAAAATATACATTCTGTTGGCAATAGCTTCTTGATTCAAATGCTTACTGCTTTCTCGAGGTAAACGGGAACCACAGGGCTTGGGAAGATACTGTTACTAACAAGGCCAAAATCACACGCCGTCATTTTGAATGGTCCTACACATTATCGTTTTGCAGTCTTACAGGTTATCGTTTCTGTGCCCCTCCAGTCAGTGTTAAATGTCCAACAGTGGAGAGTAGAAGAGGTGATGAACGTACAACACATTCATTATTCCATTGGTATGAGGAACTTTAGTTGTATTTTAAATTGATAGCATATGTGGGTATAATATCCAACCATTTGCTTTTTTGAGCTGATACGTTTCATTGTACCATAACCACTAGTTTTCGAGCCACTACCAACTCATTATCTGATGGAGGCGCAGGTAGACGCTAGAGCCGCGATTCTGGCGGAAGTAACAGAAATTTAGTGAATGGCATGTTCACGAAACGAGAAGATCATTATGTTTTAGGATACTTATATTGCACTGGCTTACATACAAACACACGATCTCTCTCTCTCTCTCTCTCTCTCTCTCTCTCTCTCTCACACACACACACACACACACACACACACACACACACATTCAAGCGCGCGATGGCGCACATAGACACACGCACATGCACAAACGCACCAGAACACAGCATTTAGATGCACTTGGTTTCATTCAGAGTAAACAAACACTGAACGTATGTACAAAGAGTATGACGATGCATAATATCACGATCTTTGATATGAGACATTTGTAAGTAATTTATATCGTAATTTAAGACACATATATCATGTCAAACATCGCGAAGTGTCAAAGTACGACATCTCGCATCTTCATACACATTGTGTTTGAGTTAAGCGTGTTTATTATAAACCCTATTGTTCTTAAATAGCGTGGAAGATGCGGGATGTCATACTTTGACAAGTCATGATGTTTGACATTATACACGTATCTTAAATTACGAATAAATTATTTACAAGTGTCTCATATCAAAGATCGTGACATCATAAATCGTCATACACACATTCAGTATTTTTTTTACGATGAATCAAACCAAGTACATTAAATCCATGTTCTAGCGTGTATGTGTGCGAGCGCGTGCTTGTGTATGTTTGTGTGTGTGTGTGTGTGTGTGTGTGTGTGTGTGTGTGTGTGTGTGTGTGTGTATGGGTGGGAGGGTGGGCAGGCTGGTGGCTGTGTAACCTGGTAAAATGTACATTAACGGAATGAATTTCTTAGGGATACCAAAAGGCAGCGCAATGTAAGTATCCCAAACATATTATAGTTACGTAAGCCACCAATGTATGTTGGGTGCAATATTTCCATCATATTATAATGGAGGGA
Source organism: Schistocerca cancellata (assembly GCF_023864275.1). Taxonomy (NCBI): domain Eukaryota; kingdom Metazoa; phylum Arthropoda; class Insecta; order Orthoptera; family Acrididae; genus Schistocerca; species Schistocerca cancellata. The sequence goes on from NC_064626.1 coordinate 828,017,204, forward strand.
AGTAGCTGCATGTCCTCAACAGTCAGCTACTAAATTCCGTTGGTGATAAATTACCAAACTTTTATGGTCAAAAATAACAGTTTTACAGGTTCAAATGGCTCTGAGCACTATTGGACTTAACATCTGTGGTCATCAGTCCCCTAGAACTTAGAACTACTTAAACCTAACTAACCTAAGAACATCACACACATCCATGCCCGAGGCAGGATTCGAACCTGCGACCGTAGCGGTCACGCGGTTCCAGACTGAAGCGCCTAGAACTACACGGCCACACCGGCCGGCTAACAGTTTTACAGTTTAGCAACCACAACCACGGAATTTTGCAAATGTATAATAAAAAGATGAAATGAATTTCGCATCATATATGAGTAACTGCGCTTGCTCCGTGGTTAATCCCTCTAATTCAGTGATGCTTCTTGTCTGTTGATGCTTTTCACACTGGTGGTGAAAATGTGATCAGCAAGGGCAGGAAACGTAGTGGCGAAGAGCTCCATAGCACGAGATTATGCTATTGATCATCAGGCCTTATGTCAATGTCATGGGTCTATGCTTCTCCTCCATCTCTCATGGTCCACACGATACAGATACTTACTTGACACTACAATAAGGAGAGGAACTGTACATGAGTGTTTCATTCACAATCATGGTGACAACATTCTGGTAATAACTAATTACTAAAACATAATTATAAAGAACTGATACTTTTGTAATTGAGTCGGTCAATCACTGTTAAGGCGTTTGTGTGAATTTTAGTATTTTATCTGTATACCGTATGTCTGCGTTATAGATTATCTTATATTATGGTCACAGATATTTGTAATACAGACCCAAATACTAAGGGAGCCTAGCGGAAAGTAAGATTCTGCGGTAGTCCCTAGAGCAAAAGGTTACATAAGGAAAGTGCTAGCAGAAGAAAATAATTTCAGAAGGAACGCTTTGTCTACTTTCCCCTTTACTACATGGCCTAATTAACACTATTTGAAACTTTTTATTTTGTATTTGAATGCTTTCCTTCCGATGTTGAAAGTAAGTGACTCATTCAGATTTCTCTCCGGTGATTACAATCTTCCATTTATCAAATCAGTTGTTATAATGTTTGGTTGGTCTTTTTATCAGTTAAGCATACCCATCCACGAGGACGTCTTTTTCGCGCTATTCAGCTTTCAGTTTTCACTTGTAGGATGATTTTCTCTAAGAGGACACCTTCCCTCCAAATTTGGTGATAAGTTAACTTTAGAATGATTCGATAGCACATTATCAACAGTCCCATTTCACCCTTTCATTCTTTTAGAATTCAGACATTAGTTTCTTTTCTTCTTTTTAAATCCACTAAATTCGCAAACATCTCCGATCTTTATAATCTTAATTTTGTCTGATTATCAGTAGCAAGGTGTTGCTTTTCTCGTAAATGGTATTATTTTTTTATTTTCTAGATATAGTTGCGATCCTTACAGACAGCGGACCCAAGGTAAATGAAACGAACAGGTATTTCGTATTTTGCTACACCATCTGCTTGCAGTAGAAATTCATCACGGTGTTCTGTCTTAATTTTGACTTGCTTTTGATTAGTGTTAAGCTAAATTTATTGCTTTCCTGATCCACTCACTCAAACAGTTCGTTCATGTTAGGATTTGAAGATCAACTTGTTAAGGAAGTAAACTAAGACCCAACAAAATCAAGATGTACTAAGAAGCAGATCAATACCTGAGAGTAAAGGTCTAGAAACAAGCTGTCAAACTGGATTTTTATTACGAAACCCTTGCTGATCTGAAAATGAATGACGAATTTCCTGGAACCTGAGTGCTGAATTTACACAAAGTAGTTTCATGTATTTCATACACAAAATTTACAAAATGACTGAGCGAATTTATGAGCATTCAGAATGTTGTTTTGTTTGCTTCATAGAGGGAAAGTATTCTAAATATTGACAAAATTTATATTTAGGCGCTACAAAAATTATGTTTTGTAGTCGTAACTGCGCACACAGGACAGACTACTAAGCTCAGTGTGAATCAGGTGACGTATTCATATTATTGAAAAATTACTTCAGTAAAGAAACAATAACGATATACTGCTAGATCGATCCTATTTATGGGTAAACATTTGCATGAATTACATATGCTTATTCAAAATTATTGAGTTCTAATTCCCAGTATATTTACACTATCGTATTTTATACACAAAATCCAAAGTCCAAAATCGGCGTTCAGATTTGTCAAATATAAATCAGAACTGTCCAACATTTTCAGGAGGCAAGAAGTTCACACTGGTAAACATAATACCAAAATTATGAAAGGTTTTGGTGGTCTAAGGTTCATGTGACAGTGACAAGCTGAGACTAATAATGAACCGTCTACCAAATCTTCTGAAGCTGATCGCCTGATGGAATAAGCGGCTTTAATTCTTGTTGTCGTGGCTCCATAAACTAAACTTCGCTGAATCGTCTTTATGTTTACTTCATGGAACCGGGTCGCTTTACATAGTCGAACAATTTGGGGACACAGATTTTAACTATTACACTTCAGAGAGCAAAGACATCTACCAACCTTCTTGAACTCTGATGTTCAAAGTCGACAACATAAGAAGACGAATGCATACTAGAGGAGCTACTACAAACAAAACACACCCTTCGTGCTATTTGCACTTAGCCTAATACATTTACACGGGAGTTGTGATACTGCAGAGTTTTTAACATTCCAGATAGTAGGCAAATCGAACTGTACAATAAAAGAAAAAGTATTTTCCTGTTTAAGTATTAGCAGACATAGGGTTTCATAGTAACTAAGCAGAGTATTCATTTGAGGGAACTGTTGATGCATGTAAACTACTCAGAGTTCGCCAAGTACGTGTTTCACTCGAAATTGGTCGTTGAGTCGCTGTAAGCCGTAGATAGTATAGTGTTTTCTCCAGTCTAAATAACAACATCAACGGAAATGTTCAGGAGCTTCTGTGTATAGACAAACGTGGAAAACTGCTGACGACAAAAGAAATTAAATCACTATTTAGCAATAGATTCTCTGTCGCCTATATCTTCATTCGAACTGAAAACCTTTTATCTTGCTTCCATTTAAAGTAAACCACTTAAGAATGATTTCAAGAAAATCAGCATTTCGCAGAAATTCGGAATGTTCTTAAGAAAATCACTTCAGTGTTATATACATAATCTACTTTTGGAGAGTAATCTTTGTATGCAACAGTTCGAGTATTGTACCTTTAAATGATTGTTAAGGATACTTATTTCAGTGTTATCTGCTTTTCGATTTCTGCTTTACCTGCCGTTGTGAGGTACTAAACATTGTAAATGAAATTAATCCTCTCGTATTTGGTTTCTTGTTGGCTGTGGCACATTTGGTATCTTGAGAGAACGGTGGTAGTCACTTCATCCGTCATCCATAGGTCCTTATTTACTCATGGACAATGTGATTCCGGAAACAAGGTGAAGAATTTGAGCCTGGGGTTGACATTCTGAGAATGTATCTTTCGTGTAACTAGCAAAATGAATGAGTAATTCACCATTACATCAGGTTCTAGAATTATGTGACCTTAGTATCAAAGGAAATTTCTCTGTTCGCTCTAACATTTATTTGGTTTCTTACTCTCTTCGTCCCATTTGGGAGCTTGAGTGAACGATGGTACTCACTTTACTTTTACTGTGAGCGAAATTACTGGTCATTTAGTCAAGATTAAGTGGAAGTCTTTTCACTGTTCTACGAGACTACATTTGCTGTAACCAACACCAGCAATGCAGCTCTCTCTCCCCCTTTCCTAACGAACTGGGAGTTGTTGAGAATAGCATAGATATTTTTCTCTGGTCTACAAGCACACAGAGCTGGAGTCCTTTGTCATCAATATTACGAAACTGAAGCAGAGGTGCTGAACTGTAAGGAAGAAGAAATAAGACTATGAGACCCACGAGGAGAATTATATATTTTCCTCAGAATGTTAAGTCGTTAGTTGCATCAGTCAGCTGAACTCGTTTGTACGCGACACCTAGTTCGATGTGAGGTCTTCTAGGACTGTTGACGATCAGCCGCGGAGATTGATGAACTGTTTTTGCTAAATGTGACTCTCATATCCACAATTCCCCCACATTATTCACGGACAATGTGCCTCGGAAGTAGGGTGGTGAATTTGTGCCCGAGGTTGACAATTTAAGAATAGTGTAATTAGCAAAATAAATGAATACCTCCAGTTTAGAAATTGTGTGACTGTTGCTTACTGACAAGACAAACTTCAGGTTCACGGCTAGTTTGAAAATAAAAGTATGAATGCGTGTTTCGAAGATTGAGTATTGCCATACAACTGGAGTAACATATTTTTTGGCAATATTATAATTACTTTTGTATCTTATAAGAAGGTAAACTTTTTTGTGTTGTTTCCTGAAGGTTAGTGTAGAATACCGTCATGTGCGGGAGAAGATTCCGCTACTCTCGAACATAAATTTGTAAAAATACAGACGTGCATATCATAGCACAGAATAACGAAGAAAGAAAGTACAGCATGTATGATGTATTATGTTTTTCCTTCATCTGCATTTCACTTCATAGGAGAAAAATGCGGAACATAGTTTTTAGCTTCGGTGTTTCAACAAATGTTATCGCGATTGCAAAGGCGGGTGTAAACTATGAAAATAGAGAAAATTTTGCACTAGTGGGAGTAGTTACATAATGTATGTAACGGAACACACGCCCATTAACAATTACGGAACTACATTATCCAATTGCTCTACTAAAGCGACCGTTTGGGTGATTTAATGAGTAAAAGACATTAATTATTCTATACTCGCTCTCGCTCTTGCTGCTGCACAGCTTTCGAGAACTACCCCGAGGTGAATGCTTTCTGCTCTAGTTAACAACATTAAAAAATAGCAAATGTGTATCGTGAAACAAGGGGCAAATTCACAGTCGTTGAAACAGCTTCACACAGCCACTAATATGCTGCTGTAAAATTCAAGCAAACTAGCAACGTTGATAGTGTGAACACATGCCATATTCTTCTCTCCAAATGCTGTTTTCTTTCTTTTATTTTTTTTATTTCCGCTTTAGACAACCTCTGTTGTACGGCTGTCCATTCTTAAGTTATAAAAAGAGTCTCACTGAGAAAACCCAATAGAAGACAACTGTGTTAGTCATAATGCCATCGAAGAGGTACGACCCAAAGAAGGTGGAAATGACCTTCCTTCGGACTGGCACTGATGATATTTTGCAGTTTTGCTGCACGAAGGTGATTGGCCAGAAAACGGCGGGTCGAGCAGGTCGCCAGTCACGGCAAAGAGCACCTGTCGGCGGAGCGCAGCGATATTTACCGGCAGCGAAGAGCATGGAGAAGTTGGTGAAGGTGCCCGCGGCTGTGCGCGACAGGTAGTCGGCGGACGTCTTGATGTCGAGCATGACGGCTGCCGGCTGCTGGCTTCGGCTGCGCTCGGCTCGGCTCGGCTCGGCTGGCCTATGCTCGCGCTACCCTCGTCACCACCGGGAGACGACTGCGGCGCCTCCGTTCGCGGCACATCGCACGCGGCAAGTGCCGGCGCGGCGGCCAGCGCCGCGAGGCGAGCGCCGCCGGCTGGGGGAGGGGGCGCGGGGGTGGGGGGCGGGGCCGGTGGCGCACGGGCCAATGGCAGCGCGCGGCGCCATGCTGACGCCCCCACCCCCGTCCTGCGAAGGCGGAGAGCGCACGCTGCGGGGGAAACGAGCGACAAACGGCGCCCCGCCGCCACCCGCCGCTCGCTGGCCTCGGCGCGCCGTGTTATGGAGATAGCGGACCTTTCCTTTCCTTCCTCGGCCCTCCAGAGATAGGAAACGGCAGTGTCCCCGCCTGTTCACCCCTCAAACACAGCTCCCGCCCACACTCTCTCGCTGGCATCGATCAGCTGCAAGAAACCGACGACCTGCGTCCCCTCCGCCCAAAGAGTTAATCACCTCCGAGCCGAAGCCGACGCCGCATCACGCCACGCACCTCCGTGACGTGTTGCGTGTCGGCCCGAGGCGTGGTTAGACATTTCCCCAATCCCTGTTCCCATTACTTTCTTTTTTCTTACATCAGCTACAACCGCCTTCACGCAATCGATATTATTATAGCCACAGAAAATTAACTTTGAAAAAAAGTTTTTGCGTTCTCCACAGGATACAGTAGTTTTTAATCACAAAGCAATTAATGCAATGGTAAGTATAAAATTGTAAGAATAGTACTTTCTGAGAAGAATCAATTACTATGGTGAATCTGTAATTAGGCAATAAGAACAAAATTCAATATCTTGTTCAAAGATAAATAAAAAAAAAGAAATGGAGAATCAGCCACATACGACGCATGCAAATTGAACAATAGATAAAAGTAGTTTTGGAAGATGAAGGAAAGGCTCAGCTCTAGTCTGGACTAGGCCAACTCATGAAATATGTAACAATAAATACTACGCCATCATAGAAAGTGTGAAATCTTCATATCTGTAATTTCATTCTCTTTAGAAAAGCCAAAACTTGCTAATTCAGCATGGCTGTTACAGAGTAATTGTGTTACTAAATAATAATAAATCATTCAATAAGTCTTAATAATTATTGTTACATTCTCTAATAAAGGTCCCGTGTCAACATAATTTTGTGTGAAATTTCGATCTCTTCCACTGTGATAGATATCCAAATTTTTTCAGACATCCAGATGTACTTTTCATTTTGCACATTGTCCCTGTCAGGTGTTATAACCACAACAAAGTTTATTATTGTCACAACGAAATGAGGATATTTAGGATATATGTTCAGATGGTACGACAAACGATTTTAGAAACCCAGCCAGGTGTAAAAATACTTTTTTTATACGCTGCCATGTTCATATGAGATTTTTTCCCGCGCAAATCGTTTCAGTAGAAGAGGATATTTTTGTAAATAAGTTACAAAAAATGCAACCAGTTACTTTTTTGAATAATTATGCTTTATTCCATGAACCGGTTTTCGGACCTCTTCAGGTTCATTTCCAGATGGTTTCTGGAGATTACATCATTATTTTTAGCATAATGCTGGGTGCTAGCTTTCGACAGTATCGGCGGCTTTTTCCGTTAGTGTCCGTATGTCTGCCTCCATTTTGATGGTCAGTATGTATGTAACTTCTCACACTTTAACACAATATATTTTAATTTACACTCTGACAGCGAAACTTTGCCAGCATCCAGCATGTGCTGTACAACTGACCATCAAAATGGAGGCAGATATATGGACACTAACGAAAAAAGCCGCCCATACTGTCGCAAGCCAGCAAGCAGCATTATGCTTAAAATAATGACGTAACCTCCAGAAACCATCTGAAGATAAACCTGAAAAGGTTCGAAAACCGGTTCATGGAATAAAACATAATTATTCACAAAAGTGACTGATTGCAGTTTTATATAACTTATTTACATTCAATTTACAGTCACGGGTTCTAAAATAACCTTAATGGATAAGCTTAATCAGACGATATTTTAATTTCCGCCAAAATAAAGTGCCTACGTTGTGATCGATTATTACTGTGTTGTTACGCCAAGCATTTCTTGCTGTTACTGAACAGGAGCATACCCAACTCTGTTCTTGTATTGACACTTCGTCAGTAACCCTATAATTGCTGTATGTTTGCGAATTATTACTCGTCTCAGTTTTTGTGCGCTAATACAAGTTAAATTATAAGCTGATTAAGTGATGTTATACATTTGTCATCGTTTTCTTTTTCCTTTTTTTTTCATTAGAGGAGTATTCATACAGCTACTGCAGTTGTTAGCGTTTATGTAGAAACACCTTTTATGAATTTTGTAGCTTCCAGTCTGTAGGTCCAGTTTAAATGACTAGGCTTTACGTCTAGATTGGAGCTGATTTTGCAACCGAAACTCAGTTTTGGTGCGCTAATACAAGTTAAATTATAAGCTGATTAAGTGATGTTATTCACTTGTTATCGTTTTCTTTTTCTTTTCTCTTTTTTTCATTAGAGGAGTATTCATACAGCTACTGCAGTTGTTAGCGTTTATGTAGAAACACCTTTTATGAATTTTTGTAGCTTCCAGTCTGTAGGTCCAGTTTAAATGACTAGGCTTTACGTCTAGATTGGAGCTGATTTTGCAACCGAAACTGGTCCGTTTAATTTGAGAAAATGTGCTTGTTTCCTTTCAAAATATCACAGGTGCTCACTGAAAGAATCAAACGCCTTAATGAAGGGCGTTGGGGGAGATACATTTAATTGTAGTGAGTTTTAAACAGTTCCATACGGACCCTCATGCGCTGCACTAGAGACTATTTCAGGGTATGGTTACATTATTTTGCTCTGTAGTGATCGTACTTACGTATCGCTACGCGAAGAATACACGTTCAAAGCAGTTTTAGGCACACAGCTCTTAGATGAGTCATGTCCAACGGGGATTTTTGTGTCGTATTTAAAACGGTGTGGTATCTTCTTTTATAATTTTAAGTGTTTTTATACGTCGCCAGGGCAGTGCTACCGCCATCGCTGAAAACTTGTACCGACTTTAGACCTTGCATTAGCTGCGGATGTGTACCGAGGCGACCTGCCTGAGGTGGATCAGGGCGTGCTTTCCCGAATGCCAATCAAAGCTGCAGTAAGCTCTTTGTTTCTGAACTGATGTAGACATATTTTATTTCTTTTCTAATTCAGCTGCTGTGACATTTTACGAAGTTGAGAAAGAGCATTCTTCCAGACGTTCCGTTATTTCCCAAGTACGTGGAGCTACCTGACACACCACCCTCGTTCCGTCCTCCCACCGCTCCCGGAGGCATCGAGAGGCGGCTGTCGCGCTAGAAGAGTCCGCGGCTTCCGCGCTAGAGGATACTGTTTTCGGAGAAAAGTGCCTGCCAATTAAGCTGGGCGCCCCAGTCTCGATCGAAGGCAATTTGTCGGCTTCAGGCCAACTGCCGCAACAGGCGGAGCCGCGGCGCACGCCACCGCCGTGCCACTGGCTCTCTGTGGGACGACGCGCATCCAGCGGACAAGCAACCGCTTTCGGAGTGAAGTCACGTCTCAAGGGACTCAATCCCGTACGTAGACAACCACACACACACACACACACACACACACACACACATCCAAAAAATTACCAAACTATAATTTCGAACCACCAGCGCATTTGTAATAAAGCATTCGAAGAAAAATCACCGACGTTTTCACAAATTAGACTTCAGGAAATTTGTTGTTGGACAGGGGAATGGGTTGCTCTTCAGAGACTGTTCAATGACGTAGGTTCTTTTGATATCAGGAGCCGGCCGCTGTGGCCGAGCGGTTCTGGCGCTTCAGTCTGGAACAGCGCGAGCGCTGCGGTCGCAGGTTCGAATCCTGCCTCGGGCATGGATGTCTGTGCTGTCCTTAGGTTAGTTAGGTTTAAGTACTTCTAAGTTCTAGGGGACTGATGATTCAAATGGTTCAAATGACTCTGAGCACTATGGGACTCAACATCTGAGGTCATAAGTCCCCTAGAACTTAGAACTGCTTAAACCTAACTAACCTAAGGACATCACACACATCCATGCCCGAGGCAGGATTCGAATCTGCGACCGTAGCAGTCACGCGGTTCCGGACTGAAGTGCCTAGAACCGCACACCCGGGACTGATGACCTCAGATGTTAAGTCCCATAGTGCTCAGAGCCATTTGAACCATTTTGATACCAGGAACTTCGCTGTTCCTATCGAGTAATTTGAGCAAACTTTCCCCTATGTATGTAGCAAACTAGTTACGCCCTACTCTTGATATACAAATGGCGGCTGCCACAATTTCGATAGCGTCTGAAGACGTGCGTCCCACTGCAAAATTTTACGACATGATCTATCGTCTATCACGACCTGCTCGTACAATGTAATGCGCAGCTCCTGGCTTGCGAAACAATAAGGAGAGCCAGACCTAAATCGAATCTGATCTAGGTATTAGCGACTGTGGTCGGTGCACCAGCCAGCCTGAGTTTGGGTTTAGGCGGTTTCCCACGCTTGTTACGGCGAATGCTGGGTTAGTCCCCAACTTCAGCCTCATAAGATACGATACATAGACAGTTAAAACGGGATCACATACAGGACAGTGTTTAGACAAATCACAGACAACTGACGCACACGACTCCCCTCCCTGAGGTGACTGCGGCCACAGGAAGGGCATCCGGCCACGAAATTCAATACAAATCTTTTAAAATAGTCAAACCTTAAGTACAGTGGAACATCTGATAAACATTATTAATGGAAATTAAAAGAAAATGAAAAAAAATTATCGTCCATTGTAGCTCGTTGTGTAGTTTATTGAGACCAGAGTCGCAGTTCTGGACAAATAATGTAAAATACTCCCGTCAAGTAATTAATACGTTATGCCTTACGACTCATCGGCCATAAATCGATGAATACAAAATTTTGAGAACTTTATTCATTAATTACTACATAGGAAGTTATGGTAAACTTGAGTACCGTCGTTTAAAAGAAGATACACAGTGAAAACCTAGTATACTTTCCCTTAACGGGCAATACGCATCGCCGGTCGGTGTGTCCGAGAGGTTCTAGGCGCTTCAGTCTGGAACCGCGCGACCGCTACTGTCGGAGGTTCGAATCCTGCCTCGGGCATGGATGTGTGTGATGTCCTTAGGTTAGTTAGCTTTAAGTAGTTCTAAGTTCTAGGTGACTGATGACCTCAGATGTTAAGTCCCATAGTGCTCAGAGCCATTTGAACCATTTTGAAGCAATACGCATCGCGGAATGAGTAGATCACTCACAATGCACGATCAATAAACTGCCATATGAAATTAAAGACTAATCCGTTGAGAGACATACAGAAAATTTGGAAATTTGTTGTAATGAATATGGGACCAAATTGCTGAAATCATCGATCCCTAGGCTTACGCACCATTTAATCTAACTTAAACTAACTTATGCTATGGACAACACACACCCCCATGCCCGAGGAAGGATTCGAATCTCCGACGGGGGCAGCCGCACAAACCATGACAAGACGCCCTAGACTGCACGGCTACCCCGCGCGGCAGACATACAGAAAACATCGCTTTACACTCGAATTCATAGCGCTTATTTGTCGTCAGCCTATTATATAACTCTATGGAAACTAGGATATATTGAGCAATTGGCACGAAGTGTATGTTGACCGAGTGAAATAAAAAGAGAGAGAAGCTGATAGACTACACAATCTTTTCAGAAGATACCGAAATGTTGATACGATGAGCTTTTGTGACAAAGTTAGAGATTTAATTCATTTCCATGTATTGTTTATAGGGGTCGGTATGTTTAGTGTACCATACCTTCTTTAAGCGCAAGTATTTGTTTCACTACAGGAAACGATACGTGACAGCTGCCTCCGAAAGGAAACGCCGCATGAGAAAGGGCCAAAGTAAGGGGCGTGCTGCAACCCGGAGCACACATTCTCTCTGCTCTGCTTTCGGCTGCCAGTTCTGCCAGTGTGTCTGGAACCACCAGCTCCTAATCCAACACCGTAAAATTTCAGAACTTACCAAATTTCTGCGACATTTCGGCTAATAACTGAAGATCTCTTAAGAACTTCGACGGATGAGTCTATTAATAATCAGTTCACCATTTCAGAGCCGTTTTGTTTTTAGTATGGTGAGTAGCAGAATCAAAAAATAACTCAGTATGAATGATCCTAGGTAACCTAAGTCACTCGTTTATGTTCGCAGATAAAAATATTTTAAATCACGCATCTTGAAACAGATTAGATCTTCTCGAGAGAGTCAAAACTGACAGAGAGATCAGCGACCATTACGATTCTACAGGAGCGATGGTATCTACATGCAAAACGCTGATTAAGTTAGCTAGGAAAACACTAACAAACTATTTAAAAGACGATCTGAGAACATTTACTTCATATCTGGCAAATGCAGAGCAATTGCGGATAAAGCTGAAATGGGTTAGATAAATACGTAACAATGATAGTAATAAAAGACGACAAAAATTCACCTTGGTTTAACGGTATCATTCGGAGAACGTTGTGAACGGAGACTACAACGCGGTAGTTACAAATGTGACTGTAGGTAAACTTACAGAGAAAACTTAATAACAACTCGTGCATCTGTAAGAAGATCCAACAAGAAGACGCCAAAAATATTTACAGTCAGACCCCGCAGAAATATCTACAACAAAATCCTAGGAAGTCTCTATCGTCTGTAAGGTCTCCCGTTCACTCTATTTTGACTCTGCCCAGTGTTGAAATTGAAAATAGCAGACAAAAAGCTGAACTATCGAATTTCGCTTTTAAGAAGGTCGTTACGCATGAGGATACTACCTTACTGATGCTTGGAGGATGCATAGACTGAAAAATGATCCTCAGTCTTGTATTGGAAAATAATTAACACTTCTCAAAACGAAGAAGGTACCATACCACATCGGTATTCCAGGTAGATTTAAGATTGTACACGAAGCGTAATTAGTCCCTTTACTTATTGCAATTCATCTAGAACCTCTTCAGCTGTGAATAGATCGCGTGACTGTAAAAAGACTGCGAGTCACTCCTGTTTACAAAAGAACAACAAAAAAATTATGTCACTGCCTGCAGTCTGTTGCTGGGTCTAGAGCACATTCTAAACTCAAACATTATGAAGTTGCCGGAGGAAAATAAGCTTCTCGCAGAGGAAAAACCACTCTTGTGAAACAAACCTTATGTTATTCATGCTTGATATATTACAAAAAGTTGATGCAGATGAACGTGTAGATACCACCTTCCTATATTTTCAACATCCATTCGATACTGTAGTACATCGTATTTGTAGTTACTTGATTTGTTCGATAAATATTTGACTAATGAGACCCACTGTGTTTTACAGAACAGCGAATGTACAATAGGAACGAAAGTAATATCGGATGCTACCCAAAGAAGAATAACAGGATATTCGATGTTATCAGTATGCAGCATATTTCAAAGCCTTTGCATAAAACATCTACGGATAATAGATCACAATCTTTGAAAGAGACAAAAATTAACTTACGCTTACCGCTGACGCTAGGCGTTCTTTTGTATAAGTTATGCACTTGAGTGGTGGCAGAGCGTAGGGAATCTGCTGCGTGCCTACAACCTGTTCCTTGTGGAAGTGGGTAGGTCCAGAAAAATTAAACCTCTTGAATCGCTTCTAAAATATCTTTCTTCGCTTGTAAAAACTCATTCGTGAGGTTTCCTTTAAAATTACTGAATCAGTTTACTGTGGTAGGAGGTATGCCCCACACCTGGTTAGTGGACCGAGGTATATCGGTGAAATCTCGTCGTCCCAGAGCTGGCCAATAGTACAGGGCGCCTAGCCTCGCTGGAAAGCATCAGCGAACATTTTGTCTCTGACAGGAGTTGTTCCGTATGACGTGATCTATCGCCCTCAGACGTTTGATGCAAAGACTTTGAAACACCCTGTATATACACTATTTATCAGATAATATCAGGAGCAACTTAAGATGGTTTGCCGACTTTGCTCATGTCTGCAGGAAAGTACCGTCTTTGGACCATCACAAGGTAACGTAGAAAATTTAACTTGGTACAATGAGTCGCAGCTGTCTTTAAATGTGGATAAATGCAGGATAATATCTATAACGAAGAGAACGAACGTGACATGAACACAGAAAAACTGAACATTGCAGCTTACAGCTTAGCAGGGAAGGTAGGGGGAGGGAGTGTATATGTGTACCATGGACACTGACAAACTGGGTATTGCAATGTATAGATTTACCAAATAAGACTCTACAACGTATATGTAAATCATTCATTTTAATGGTTCAAATAGCTCTAAGCACTATGGGACTTAACATCTGAGGTCATCAGTCCCCTAGACTTAGACCAACTTAAACCTAACTAACCTAAGGACATCACACACATCCATGACCGAGGCAGTATTCGAACCTGCGACCGTAGCAGCAGCGTGGTTCCAGACTGAAGCGCCTAGAACCGCTCGGCCACAGCAGTCGACCTGTATCATCGGATGTACTTGGTATGTCGTAAACGGCGTCTTTCAGCTTTCCCCACAGAAAAAACTCGACAGGCATCAAATCTGGGGAGCGTGCCATTCAAGGTTCAGATCCTCTGTGTCCAACCTAACGATTTGGAAACAATTCGTGAAGACCTGCTGCAGTACTTCGTGCACTATGGGCTGAACAGCTATCGTGTTGGTACCACAGATTCCTCCCAGTCTGCAGTGGAACTTAGTCTAGCATCTGTAGAAGATGTTCTGCTAGAAGGCTAAGATACCTCTACCTGTTCAGTGTTCCGTCTATGAAAAACGGGCCAATAAGTTCATGGTTCACTATTCCACATCACACGTTTACGCTCCATGGAAGCTGACGTTCCCCTTCACGAAACCAATGGGGATTGTCAGCAGACTAATAGTGCGTATTTCGGCGGTTTCCTGGCCATGATTGGTAAATGTGCTTCATCCCTAAACAAGATACATGATACATCTGCAGCATCTTGTCTCAACGCCCATGTACAGAAGTTACCACGATAACCGTTTCCATACAGCTCTTGATGAAGAGAGATGTAATAGATACGGAATCTATGTCGATGGGGATTGTGTAGGGTACTTGCCTGCCTCATGCCACTTCCTCGTGCGATTGTGCGGGAGCTAACGTGCGGATCAACTGCAACAGCAGCAAGAACATCTATTTCCCCCTCCTATATCGTCACTTGTTTCCTTTTGTTACATTGTCTAGGTATTACGCTACCACTTCCACGTAACTGGTTAAAGAGACTGATAAATAATTGCCGAGATGTCTGACGTCTATTGGGATATCTTGCAGCATATACTGTACAACTGCATCTTCCTACCCTCTCCGTACTCCGTGAGCTCGTCCGCTTTTTCTGTATTGGTAAATCCCATAGTCCACTCACGACATACTGATGACTAGCAGGTCGCAATGCACTCAAAGCACACACATGATGTTTTATTTAATCGTGTCTGAGCTACATCTGTAATTAATTAATACGCTATATATACTAGATTACAAATACAAGTAAATGATAGTTATTCATTCATATGTACATTCATGATCTTCACATATTATAAGTCGTCATTATTGTCTAAAGCAAGGCTCATATCTCTCTCCAGTGTTCGGCACACTTCACTGCAGCGTCGTTGGCCAACCACAGGTCTTGAAAAGTGCATAGGGCCAGCAAAGATGGACAGGTCAGCAGGTGTGTCATGGTTTGTTTTCCTCCACATTGGCAGGGCTCTTCTTCGGCGTATCCCCACTTGATCAGGTTATCCTGTGATCTTCCCATTTGACATCTAAGTCTATTTAGGCTCTTCCAGACCCTCCATTCCAATTGTGATCCAGCAGGAAGTTTTTCTTTAATGTTCAAACTTTTCAGACTGCCTTTATCCAATTTCTGTTTCCACATTGACTCTCTAGTTGTAGACTGACTTTCGGTTAGTGGACGTTCAACTTTTATGAAGTCTTTCCTAGATTTTTGCCTCCGCTGGCTGATGTGCGTACAGGGGATGTCTTCTATCTTCGCACTGCCTGCTTCGTTCGGCCATCGCCAACGTTTGCCGTCTGATCTGTGTGTGTGTGTGGGGGGGGGGGGGGGCTATTCCAGAACACATATAAAGGAGATAACGGTTTGTAGGCTTCAGGCATCCCGTGATTAATCGACATGAGGCATTCAGTGCTGCGTCTAGCTTCTGAGCATGTGTCGATCTTCTCCAGACGGGGCATGCATATTCAGCTAGAGCAAAGCACAATGCCAGGGATGATGCACGTAGAATTTCAGGGTTTGCTCCCCAATGTGAGTTGGTAAGTTTACGGATTATGCCGTTCCGTGTGTTGACTTTCGCTCTAGTTTTTCTACGTGTTTCTTATAAGACAATGTTCGATCTAACATGACTCCAAGATAAACTGGGTTTGGGCAGTGTTGAAGTTTAACTGAGATCCATTCCAATTGTAATTCCCTGTTTGCTTCCTTGTTGTTTAGATGAAATAAACAAATCTGCGTCTTTGGTGGATTAGGTCGAAGCTGGTTCCCGTTGTAATTTTCAGTTAGTACTTCTAAAGCATCTGTTAGGTTTCTCTCAATCTGTTTGATTAATCTAGATTGGCATGCAATGGCTACATTATCAGCATAGATAAAGCTTCTTGTCGTCGGTCCAGCTGGTTGGTCATTTGTATACAGATTAAAAAGTAGGGGGGACAAAACACTACCTTGTGGGAGCCCGTTCTTCTGGTTCCTCCAGCGACTTCTTTGTTCTTGAAATTCCACATAGTATCTTCTGTTGGAGATCAGTGATCTCACAACTTCAGTAAGGTGGTAGTTTCCCGTCATTTTGAAAATTTTTCCCAGGAGGATTTTGTGGTTTATCGTGTCGTAAGCTGCTGATAAGTCGACAAACACCACGCCAGTTTCTTCTCCCTTCTCAAAACCGTCCTCTATGTATTGTGTTGGGCAGAGGACCTGGCCAGTGCAAGATTTACCTGGTCTGAATCCTGCTTGTTGTGGAATGATTTGCCTTTCTAGTTGTGGTGCTATTTTATTCAAGATAAGACGTTCATATAGCTTGAAAGGGCAGCACAGCAGCGATATTGGATGATAGTTCTTAGCATCTTCTCTTGGTTTACCTGGCTTTGGGATAGCTACTACCTTGGCCTTCAACCATAGCTTAGGTATCGTCTTGTTTGACCAGCAGAGATTATAGAGTTCTAAAAGCCATTCCTTAGCTATGGGCCCTAGGTTCTGTATAAATTCATTAATGACGTCATCGGGACCCGCGGCCTTCCTGGGTTTCAAGGAACTGATAGCAGCTTCCAGTTCTGTTGAAGTGAAGTATGGCTCAGGTGGTATTTCAGTCACTTGTGGCCTCTTATATGAGGTGGCAGTCTTACTGTTCCTGGTTGGTTTACCATTCAAAAGGAGCTGATGTGCGATTTGGTTAGCTGTTACGGAAACCTGATCCTAGGAGCTGCCGGGTCGCTGGACAATCGCTTTATGAGGTTCCAAGCTCTTCTGCTACTGTGCTTCACGTCAAGACTCTCCAACGTATGTTTCCAGGACTCTAGTCTGTCTTTGCTTATAGTTTCAATGAGCTCATCCCCAAGTTTTATGGTTTCTTCACTGAAAGGGTATATGCTGTACTGCTCCAGGTATTCGTTATATATTTGTTTCATGTCGTTGGAAACTCCAGGAATGTAGAGTGTTCTGCAGCCTCTAGGTATGCTGAATCTTGCTGATCTTTTAACAGCTTGGACGAACTTTCCGTAGTTTTCAGTGTTTGATGGTAAATTTACGATTTCCATGTCTAAGGTGTCCGCAAATTTTTTCCAGTTGGCCCTTTTGAAGTTAAAACGTCTTTTAAAGGGTACTTTTTGTGGCAGTATTACTGGTCTAAACTTTAGCATGATTGGTCTGTGTTGGGTCTTTGGGATAGGGTTGAGAACGAATTTGTTGCATGACCCGGACAAGGTTTTGGAAACAAATATGAGGTCTGGGTTATACCCTCTCTTCCATCTTGCACTGCTGAATGACGCAGGCTGTTTCTGATCATGGGTGAGATTCAGCTCGTGTTCTTCTGCCCAGCTTTCCAGTAGTTCTCCATCCTCATTTGTGTCTTGATAGCCCCACACTCTATTGTGACAGTTAAAGTCTCCCATTATTAGCTGTGGGTGACAGACATGTTGGCTGAAAGAAAACCTTTCCCCTGGCGGTTTATATATTGATGACACCGTAATGCTTCCGATAGTAACAGAAATGATTTCCGTGTTGTTAACGGTGTAAACTTGAATGTTGGATACTTTCATTCCAGGACGAATAAACAGAGCACTTCCATATTGGTCGTGAGGGCACTCCTTCACCTAGGTCATCCCAGGAATATTTGGACGGCGTTGTGATGGCCCTCTATGTGTCTCCTGGAGGCACAGGACGTCGCAGGAATGAAGTTTACATGTGTTGGATATAAGTTCTTCTTTTTCAGATGATATGCCCCCGATGTTGAGAGATATGACTGTCAAACATGGCTCTGAAAAGGGCCTTTTCTTCGTTTTAGATTCTGAATACATGTCGTTTTAGACGTAGCTCAGTGTGTGGAAGGATCTGCCGGTATTTACCGTTGCCCAGGGGACGCCCGACTGTACTTGTACAATCTTCTGGGAGGCTCCTTCACATGATGTGAACACCGCACATCAAGAGCACTTTGCATTTCCATAATATTTGCGGTGCAAGTTATAGGTGAATAGTGACACCGTTGAAACAAAATACGGTTCAAAATTGAAAGTATAAATTTGCCTTCTCCCTGAACATCTCTAAACTCACAAAAAGGTATTACAAACAGGAACAAATAATACTTTGCTTTGAAGGCCAGATGTATAGACATCCACATCAGAGTAATTGGCACAGTAACTGCCAGTAGTGCATATTTTTCGTTTAAAATGCACACCTGTTGTTACCAACATTTAAAAAAAAGTGCACTCCATGTTTGGGTACACTTATGTACATCCAGCCTCCACAGCAGAGTATTATTGGTGCCTAGCTATTTACGTAGAAACAAGAAGTACAATTGGATAGAGCCGAACTCACAACTTTCAGGTCACGAGATTTGAATGTCAATTGCGAATAGGCATATATGTGTGTGTCATAAGGCCAAACAACACGAATTGTTCAGAATGTACCTGATTTTATCTTAGGTGCTGACTATGTTTATCATAAATATAGTGTTGATGGAAAGAATATGATAAAGAAATCGGTCATCGCATTCGTACTGACAAACACCAGCAGCAGCAGTAAATCAGTGGTTCTAAATAGAAGAAACTGTATTGATATTAAACACTGACGTGATTCAGACGTGTTCGGGACTGCGCTGGACACCATAACCATCTGATCTGTGGTTCGAACACTGTCCCTGAGGAGAAAATACGCCACCAGGTACTTTAATTATTCCTTTGTTATTGTTGTTCACCAGAACGGAAAAAACTTAGGTGTTAATTTCGCACCTTAATCTGAAAAAATAATCGACTTAATGACTGTATAGTTAGGATATTAGTTAACTATAGCGTTTAATAGGAGGAAAAACACTTGGAGATCTCCTAACGAAATATACTGAAGACTAACAGAATGACCAGGACATTTTATCAGCACTTATGATGAAACTATTAGTTGTAGCAATCTTTGCTAGTCTGTGAAAGAAGTTCAATATGAAATTAGACTCCAAACTTGCGATGATGACGAAAAAGATGTTTGTATTAATTATCTTAATGATGTATTACCTTGTGGCGGCTCAATACACTTTCACAAACTATTGAAGGATGGGGCCATTTAATTTAATAAGAAGTTCCTGACATGGAACCAATTACCCTAAGAGTCGCTTTCAACTGGCATGAAATCTTCATATTACAGTTTCAATTAATTTCTGTCGTTCTTAGTCGTCAATTTAGCAGCGTAAATTAAGCAGTATTAAGCTGTTAGCTCCTGTAACTATTTTTAGCAGCTGTGAAGTGACTTTCACTCATCATTTGAATTTTCACTCGAGCCTCCGCATAACTGCCTTTATAAGACAGTTATGCGATCGTAAGAAGACAAGGTTACATACTTTTCAATAGCACCAATGCCTAGTACAATGTTGTGGTGCTCAAGACAAATATTTGGGCTCATTAATTGTGGCTTGGTAGTAAATGAATGTGAACTGTATACAACATGTATGAGATGGTAGGCAATATGAGGACCTACCTACTGAACAACGTAGTCTACATACATGGTTGGACCCAATAGAAACTATACAACATCGCCTACGCAACAGAGTGCTATAGCATGGTCTTTGACAAGTAACGTGCAACACATCACCATTTCCATGGAAACGGCTTTTAATCGAAGAACCAAAAAGGATCAAAAGCTGATGTTCAACGTTCGCACAACCTTCTTTTATTGGTGCATTTGTATTTAAAGTTTATTTAAGGTTATGTAATTTTATTAATGACCTGCACTGTTTAGTTAAGCAACAGCTCTTGTGCAAGGATACACATACAACAGTACTGTTAGTTAATGCTTTATCTGCGTGTCATAAATATTTTCACGTATAGGAAGACCCCACTGGCTGTAGCTGACATAATGGAGCAAACTGGGGCGCTATCAAGCACTGTTTAACGCGTGACAGTTCAGCCACTAGCAGCAGTTATCGTCTTGACAACACGCAGCTGCTCAGCACGTCGCCAGCTGTAGCAATTGACTAAAACATCATGCTTTTTTAGTTTAATCTCTGTACATTTTATACAATACTGACTTCCCTAAAAACTTTTATAATCCATACAGTGCAGTCAATCTGAAGATAGCCTACTCTATGTGGCGAAACAGGTGATTTTAAATAAATGATATTTTGCTATCGTGACTTAATTATCACAAGCAAGATCGCTGACCCTCCCAACCATGCAACATGTGGATAAAAGAGCAAGAAGATTACATATGTTTGCCGACATGAGGGTCTACCACCTCACCTATTTAAAATAAATTGTATCAGGAATAGAGGATGTCTCCTACAGGAAGTCTTCCACTTAAATTGAAAGTTTTTAAAATTTAATCCGCTGTAGCTAATACTTCTATGAAAGCTGAACCAGGAGGTTTAGTAATTGCTTGACAGTGTGATGCGATCTGGAGGTGTCAGTAAGTTACTTCGTTTTAAATCCATCAATATAACGGTAGTGCAAGATGATTTTGAATTTACTTTCAAAAGTAGGTTGCACTACCACATTTGAGAACAGAGCTGTTATTCATATTCCCAAAGACTCCTGCTGCCTCCATTGGACTATCTACGAACAGTTGTGAACAAACCAAGTCATTTGTACTGTTATTTAGCTCTTGCCTAACTGAAGAGCAGCGCTAATGACGCAGGAATAGAAAAAAAGCCATTAAACACTTTTGAAAATCATAAGGGCAAAATTTTGAATCAAGCTTTTGTCATCTGAAAAAGCACTACGTGGTCAAAAATATGCGGAAACCTATTCGTGGACATTAATATGCAGAGCTTCCATCCCTTGCTTTTGTGACGATTTGAACTCTTCTGGGGACACTTTCAGGGAGGTCTCTGATTGTTTATGGAGGAATGGCAGTCCATTCTTCCTCCGAAGCCAGAAGTTATTGATGTTACACTCTGGGGGCTTGAACGATGCCGACGATCTAACTCATCCCAGATGTGTTCTATTGAGTTCAGGTAGGGACTCGAGCGGGACAGATAATTTCAGAGGTGTTGTTATCAACAAACCATTGCCTCACAGATGCTGCTTCATGACAACATTGACTGTCATGTTGATTCAAACCACCACCGTCTCGGCTCTGTACATCTGCTCTGCACGATACACACTGCGGTAAAAGGTTGTCATATCCTTCCGCATGCAGCGTTTTTTTAAGCGCAGTAAGGGGACCACACCCAAACCACGAAAAACACCCCCACACCTTGACACCACCTCCTCTGCACTTCCCTGTTGACACTACACATGACGACTTCAGATCTCCAGGCATTCGCCAAATCAGACACTTCCTTCTTGTTGCCACAGCTTACAGCGCAATTTGTGACTCCAGATCACTCGTTTCCAGTCATCCGCTGTCCAGTGGTGTCGCTTTTTACCCCATCATCGCTTAACATTGGCCACAGAAATGTGCGACTCATCAGTAGCTGCTCAACAGTTGTATCCTTTGTAACTCACGAGTGATTCTTTCTGCTGGTATCGTGTGATTCTGTACAACCACGCTATGCAGCGTTCGACGCTCCCAGTACATGAAGTCTGCCTGGCCTTGATTGTGGTTCGTGTTTCCACTTCACACACAGTGACATCACGAACAGTCGATTGGGGAGCGTCAGAAGGCCTGAAACGTCCTTCGTGCATTTGTTACTCAGGTGACATCCAGTGACCGGTCCACTTCCGAAGTCACTAAGCTCTCCTGAGCGACCCATTCTGGTGTTAACTGCTCCTCTGCTGACAACGCGATGATCCGCACCTCCTTTTATAATGCCGTGTCCGCGTCTCCTGACATTCAGTGGTCAATTCTGCATTAAACAGAAGCGTCCTGATACTCCTGATAAGCTAGTGTATTAAGTTGACCGAATCAACCATCAGCGGCATATTATTCAAAGAAGAGCAATTTGCACGATAAGTACCAACAGTGACAGAAAAAATTAGACTGCAAATTCCAAATAAAAGTGAATATTAGGAACATTTCTTTATATGCCACCCCTAGGCACATAATTTGCACAGTTCACATCCATGTAGTTGTGTAACACCTCTTTTTGCCATATCTATGTCTTTGGTGTAAGGAAGAAAGCAATCAGAGAAAAGTGGAAAATGGGGTTCCGTGATTATTTTCTGCCATGTTAAATCCAGTTGTGTGACTATCCCCGGTAGATAGCAGACATGCTGTACTAAAGGGTTTGCCCCTAACGAGTGCCAGGGAGTCTAACACTGTTAGGTGGCAACTGCATTTCCCCTTACATGTGTCCATTTAACGTGACTATAATCCCTTTGCGAGCACTTTAGGTCAATAAAAACGACTGACAGCGGCGCAGTCGCTTTGTAGATAATTAGTTGTTGTTTGTTATAGTAACAGTCTCCATTACGGTGTATGAAATGTCTGTGGAAACGCATTGGCACGCTGGCTATGTAATACAGGGAAAGTTACGCGATTTTGTAATTATCAGATTTTGCGTCAATGCATTATATGCAAGGCACCAGGGATACCGCTCGTCCAGCACCTCTCCAAGTGTGTAACATCAAGTGTTTACAAACAGAGCAGTGGCTTGTTCGGTGTGCTCTCACCTACATTCCACTAATTTTGCACCCTTGAGTAATTGAAGTGGGGCAGGCCAGTGGCTTGCTGGGCGTGCTCTCGCCTACGTTCCACTAATTTTACGCCTTCGAGTAATTGAAGCGGGGCAGGCCAGGAGTCCATTAGGAAGTAAAAATTCCGGAAAAATTGTTGTTGCCCGCAGCTGTGGATCTTCCCAGGTAGCTTGGGCGGAGTTTAGTCGTGAAATTTGGTAGAAAGGGAAGAATTGTGGAAAATAGTTCGATTCCGAGGCTGTACATTGGTCGGTACTGGGAAACTGGGTATTTTGAGCCTTTCTAGGGATGTGATTCGCTCGGTAAAGTTTTGGTGGGGAAAACAGAGGCGAAGAGCGATCTTGCTCGACTCTCTGTCGAGGTCTTCCGCCTTCGGCTTTCGTTCTGAGAGGATGTGAGCTGTGTCAGCTCATTGCTGATGAGAAGATTGTCGCAATTAGAGAAGTTTACGGACAGCAGTCTGTTGTCCAAGTCTAACAGCCGTGTACCGCAAGTCTCTAGAGGAACGGAAGGTTCCAAATGATTGGAAAAGAGCACAGGTTGTCCCAGTCTTCAAGAAGGGTCGTCGAGCAGATGCGCAAAACTATAGACCTATATCTCTGACGTCGATCTGTTGTAGAATTTTAGAACATGTTTTTTGCTCGAGTATCATGTCGTTTTTGGAAACTCAGAATCTACTATGTAGGAATCAACATGGATTTCGGAAACAGCGATCGTGTGAGACCCAACTCGCTTTATTTGTTCATGAGACCCAGAAAATATTAGATACAGGCTCCCAGGTAGATGCTATTTTTCTTGACTTCCGGAAGGCGTTCGATACAGTTCCGCACTGTCGCCTGATAAACAAAGTAAGAGCCTACGGAATATCAGACCAGCTGTGTGGCTGGATTGAAGAGTTTTTAGCAAACAGAACACAGCATGTTGTTATCAACGGAGAGACGTCTACAGACGTTAAAGTAACCTCTGGCGTGCCACAGACGAGTGTTATGGGACCATTGCTTTTCACAATATATATAAATGGCCTAGTAGATAGTGTCGGAAGTTCCATGCGGCTTTTCGCGGATGATGCTGTAATATACAGAGAAGTTGCAGCATTAGAAAATTGTAGCGAAATGCAGGAAGATCTGCAGCGGATAGGCACTTGGTGCAGGGAGTGGCAACTGACCCTTAACATAGACAAATGTAATGTATTGCGAATACATAGAAAGAAGGATCCGTTATTGTATGATTATATGATAGCGGAACAAACACTGGTAGCAGTTACTTCTGTAAAATATCTGGGAGTATGCGTGCGGAACGATTTGAAGTGGAATGATCATATAAAATTAATTGTTGGTAAGGCGGGTACCAGGTTGAGATTCATTGGGAGAGTCCTCAGAAAATGTAGTCCATCAACAAAGGAGGTGGCTTACAAAACACTCGTTCGACCTATACTTGAGTATTGCTCATCAGTGTGGGATCCGTACCAGATCGGGTTGACGGAGGAGATAGAGAAGATCCAAAGAAGAGCGGCGCGTTTCGTCACAGGGTTATTTGGTAACCGTGATAGCGTTACGGAGATGTTTAACAAACTCAAGTGGCAGACTCTGCAAGAGAGGCGCTCTGCATCGCGGTGTAGCTTGCTCGCCAGGTTTCGAGAGGGTGCGTTTCTGGATGAGGTATCGAATATATTGCTTTCCCCTACTTATACCTGCCGAGGAGATCACGAATGTAAAATTAGAGAGATTAGAGCGCGCACAGAGGCTTTCAGACAGTCGTTCTTCCCGCGAACCATACGCGAGTGGATCAGGAAAGGGAGGTAATGACAGTGGCACATAAAGTGCCCTCCGCCACACACCGTTGAGTGGCTTGCGGAGTATAAATGTAGATGTAGATGTAGATGTATTGTAGGAGTGTAATTTCCGAGGTGCCACACCCGGGTTCCACGCCCGAGCCGTCGCCCCCCGGAAACCGCAGCCACAGCAAAAGTAGTACGGTGAGACCTCTCCCGCTTCGGCCTGTGTTAGGAGTAGCGTTTAACAGCTGGATCACGTGCAGTTGCTGTTTCCACTGAGGTTTCACGATACTTTGCGGTGTAGTGATTCTTGTTATTTTTCGTTTTGTGTAAATATCATTCAGTCAGCCAATAAGAGATCGCGTTTTGTACCGATTCTGGCACTGTTAACTGCCAATCCCAGCTAGGAGGTAATTTGTAAAGGTTTCATTAGTGTTTTTATTCAGCATTGGTCTGAAGTTGATAATAAATTTATTGATTCAGTAGAACTTTTACTTTCAGTAATTTGATCCTGATTTCAACCTTTGTTTTATTTTATTTCTGTGTAATTGTTTGATATCTTTGAACCCCCCAAAGTATTCGTTATGGTTCATGTTCGGAATTAAAAATAGGTGTGATTTATCGTCAACACTACCACTGCAGATTAATTAGGGGTGACAGGGCGACATTTAAATCTAGCGTTATCCATTCTTGCGTACATTTCCACTCCCGATTTCTCTCTAAGTTGTTTGACAGGGGCGAACACATGTAAAATCCAGACAAGCTACAGGTGAGGTGTTACAATACGATGAAATGTAGCCTGAATAACACGGTTGCTATAGCACGTGAATTTTCGCGCCACTACGACAGACCCAAAGTCGGGAGGCTCTGTATACGGGAACTCCCAGAGTGTAGCCCAATGATAATGTCCTCGAAGTTTTGCAAGGAAAGAGAACATCTACACCAGTCGCAAGGCTGTTTTCAAGAATTCCGAGACAAACATTCGGGTGGCGCTAACGTAAGAAGTAGGGAACAGGTGGTTAGTTGTTCAAGGAGAACAACAAAAGAGACGTGAGAGACAGACAGGACGTGACAGTAGCCTGGTGTGTACTGTGGCAGTGAGGGAACAGAAACATGAAAGGGAGTTGGGGAGGGAGGAAGTACGCAGAACAGTGGAGGGATGGTCAGCGAGCAGCCACCCGGTGAAAGCGAAATTGTACTAGGCCAGTGTGATTCGTTGGAAAGTACTCAGACATTCCGGTGCAGTTCACATCTTGAGTTCTCGTAGCTTTCTCGTAATCCTCGCGAAAACTTATTATCTTTGCTAATTCAGTTCACTGAAAGTGAATAAAAGTTGTTTTGTGGTTCTTTCTCTTGTCGTAAGTTTCCGTCCGTTATATTTCGAGCACCATGATTTACAATCCACGCTATACAATCGAGCACCCCCACCCCTCGCAC
The DNA here is from genome assembly GCF_023864275.1 of Schistocerca cancellata. Taxonomy (NCBI): domain Eukaryota; kingdom Metazoa; phylum Arthropoda; class Insecta; order Orthoptera; family Acrididae; genus Schistocerca; species Schistocerca cancellata. The sequence continues at coordinate 828,043,161 of NC_064626.1, forward strand.
ATACAAACACACCCTAACTTTTCCGGGTAAGTCAATTCAAAGGTCGGCAGAAGAGGTGGACAGGACACTTCAACTCCTACTAAAGCACTGTAGTGTTCAAACAAACCGTCCTATTGAAGACAGCGTTATAATTCCCCTATGTTATTTCTATGTAAAATAAACTGTGTCTGTGACATGTGAGGACTTGCGAGTTTGACTGGTACGTGTCGACAACACCTCCACTGGCTTACGATACATACCGCAGTATTTTGCCAGTGTGCTGTCAGTTAGCATGGAGTTACCACTACAAAGTGTGTCCGTTTGCGAGCCGCACTCTGTCATTCGTTTCCTTGCAGTATATCAACTATCCGCTGTTCGTATCCGTCAGGATTTAACTTCAGTCTATGGGGAAAGCTGCAAGAGAATTCAAATCGGAATGATACCTGGTTTCATCAGTCGACCCCTAAGAGAAAAAGTCAGAACATGGTGAGGAAAAAATCTGGCAAAAGTACCCCAAACAGGCAAATGTGACACGTTCGACAGGGGCAGTAATGTCAACCGTCTTTTCGTACTGTCAAAGGTTGTTACTCATTCACTAATTGCCTCGCAACACCGCAATGAATGTAGAGAGGGACTGTAATGTCTTGACGAATCTGTGAGCTGCCGTCAAAGAAAATGTCCTGGACTTTTGTCCCGCGAAGTTCTCTTTCTTCATGACAATGTTCGGCCTCGCGCACCTCGAATGATCCAGGTAGGGCTCGGAAGGTTCAACTGGGAAGTACTCTGGCATCCTTCATATTTATCAGATCTTACCCCGAGTGATTTTCACGTGCTCCCTCAATTCAAATATCATCTTTGAGGTAAGCACTGCAACACAGATTACAAAGTCACGTCAACAATGAACACCTGCTTACGACCACAGGACCCGGCCTCGTACAACACTGGTTCGGAAAAACTTGTAACGTTACCGAAAATGCTCGGAAAAACTTAGCGACTATATAGACAGATAACACAAGCACTGTACAACGGCAATAAAATTAGTGCAATAAAGAGCTTATTTCAAGTTTCTTTAATTCGGATATAGTTAAGTGCAAAACCACAGCGCTGAGCGAAATAGCTTAATCCTGATTATTTTGTAACGCAGTTTACCACCTGGTGATGGTCATATGTTTCAAAAGGTCTTAATCAAGTAATTGCAACACAACAGCAACTCAGGTGCTACCAGCAGATTCTGAATGTAATTATAATTTAATTTATAGGGTGAAAAGTATTTAAACGCAAAAACTCTGTTTTGGAGGTTGTATGGGGCATCAAAACAAATATTTTCCCCTAATTTCATTTTTTTTCCAATGAGGATTATTTAACCCGGTGGAGGCCGTATTGCGCTCTTCAGTTGTTAGAGGGCGCATTACGCTCTTCAGTTGTAGGCAGTTGCTGCCCACCAGTGTAGTAGTGCATTGTCTCTGTTTACTAATGGAGCGATACACCTGGAGTGAGTGCACTGATATGGTTGGTGCGTACTACGTAGCGCACCACAACGGACGAGCTGCACAGCGGGTTTATCAACAACAATATCCTAATCGCCGTATCCCGCATCATACGACCTTTGCTGCTGTGTACCAACGTCTGCGTGAGACCGGGTCACATAGCAGATTACCTGGACAGGGACGTCGTCGCACGGTAAGAACGCTGCAATTCGAGGAAGCTGTCCTGCAGTGTGTGCAGCGGGATCCTTCAATCAGCACTCGTGCAATTGCACTTAACATGGGGACGAATCAGACGAATGTAAGAACAGTCCTTCGAGAGCAATTGTTACGTCCATTTCACTTACAGCGTATCCACAACCTGGAACCAGTTGATTATCCACCCAGAGCACAGTTTTCGCAGTGGTACCTGGAACAGTATGAAATGCATCCTACATTTCCATCTTGTGTTTTGTTTACCGATGAAACAACTTTCGGGCGTGATGGAGTCTTCAAGATGCACAATTCGCCTGTTTAGAGTGAGGATAACCCGCATGCCACAGTTACTAGCACTAGCACTAGCACTCTAGTGAGGTTCTTCGTTAATGTGTGGGTCGGTGTTGTTGGGGACTGTTTAATTCGGCCGTATCTGCTACCTAGGCCATTAAATGGCAGGCACTATTACAATTTTTTCGCCAGAGCATTGCCAGAATTGTTGGAAGATGCCCCGCTCCCTACAAGACAACGCATGTAGTGCCAACATTACGGGGTGACGGCACATTTCAGTCATCGTGTGCGGTGATTCCTGGACCGACGGTTCGCAGAAACGTAGATTGGCAGATGTGGTCCTGCACAATGGCCTGCTCGATCCCCAGATATGTCCCCTCTGGCTTTTTTTGTGTGGGGAGAGATGGGCAACCTTGTTTACGCAACCCCTGTCGCATCAGAAGAGGATCTGGTTGCCCGGATAGTAGCAGCAGCAGTAACAATTCAAGATACTCCTGGGGTTTTTGCCCGCGTCAGACAGAACATGATCTGACGGTATAACCTTTATTTACATGTCAATGGAGGCATTTTTGAAAATCTACTGTAACTGAAATTGGCTTGTGTTAATGTGTTGTCTCTTCGACATAAAAAAAAAATGGAAAAGTGTTTGTTGGTTTAATTAATCTGCCGCCAGAGAAATCTTCCTCTACCGGTTTAAATATTCCTCATAGGAAAAAATGACATTAGGGAGAAATATTTGTTTTGATGTCCCCTACAACCTCCCAGAGTTTGTCGGTTTAAATGCTTTTCACCCTGTATAAATACTTGAAAGAATGAAAATTTTCCTCAAAATTTGAGAACGACGTTTTGTGGAGACTCGTGTGTTGTAGTTTATATTCCCAAAAGGCAATAAGCTATTACGTCACGGTTGGTAGCCTCCTCGCCGTTGTATGGATTTAATAATAACTGTTACGGAGATATTAAATGTGTCGCAGCAGCTGGTAGCACAATAGTTATTCAATAGGAGCACTTGAAATGCAAATAGAAGTGTCAGAAGGCTGCAAACATTGCGTGTATGTTAATGCGGCGCGTGGCGTGCGACCGGGGTCTCGGTCGGGGTGCCGCGCCTGGGAACCTGGGGGGACGGCGACTCGCCTCACCTCAGCACACGTCACGGCTTGGCACTCCATTGTGCGGCCCGCCCCTTCCACAGCACAGCGGCAGGTCCCGCCAAGGAGTCCACAGGCGCGCTGCACCACCACAAGCGCAGCGCAACAGGAGGTACTCGACAAAGACACGCCACAAAAGACACGGCTCAAGAATTGTTCTCTAAATTCTACTGCGGACGTCTCAGAAATTGTTTCTTGAAGCTTTCTTGTCAACAAAAATGATTTAAGCCGAGAGAATATGTTGCTATTATACCAATTTGGTGACGCGCAGACGCGTTTTGTAAAGCTTCAGAATATTGTTGTCTCTCGGGTGCGCTGCAGTATTACCGGTATGTACAGCAGACTTTTAATGCTGCCCATTACTTTTTGCTATTCTTTCTTTCTTTCTTTCTTTCTTTTCGTCTGCCTTATGCTACAGAGCGTCTGTTCCCTCCTACATATAAATACATACTACGGAAGCCACCGTATGGTGCGTGGCAGAGTGTGCCTTGTGTTGTGAATTGGCAGGAGCCAATTCACGGAGTTTGGAGGAAGCCGAAAGGCACGCGATTAAGCTCACGCAGGCTGGCGTGAGGTCTGGAACAGGTCAGAGAAATAAGACTAGCAAAACAAGAGTAACTGGTAGAATACTTAACTTTAATCCATAATTGGAGTACATCGGTCTGATGGTTCATGCTTCATTAGATACATAGCAAAGGATAAATGGCGCCTTGCTAGGTCGTAGCAAATGACGTAGCTGAAGGCTATGCTAACTATCGTCTCGGCAAATGAGAGCGTATTTGTCAGTGTAGCTTCGCTAGCAAAGTCGGCTGTACAACTGGGGCGAGAGCTAGGACGTATCTCTAGACCTGCCGTGTGGCGGCGCTCGGTCTGCAATCACTGACAGTGGCGACACGCGGGTCCGTCGTATACTAGCGGACCGCGGCCGATTTAAAAGCTACCACCTAGCAAGTGTGGTGTCTGGCGGTGACACCACACCTTGAACCACTATTAGTCATTTCCTTTCTTGACATGTGCCGTGCGGGCTAGCCGCGTGGTGTGGGGCGCCTTGTCACGGTACACGCGGCTCCCTCCGTCGGAGGTTTGAGTCCTTCCACAGGCGTGGGTGTGTGTATTGTCCGTAGCGTAAATCTGTTTAAGTTAGCTTACATAGTGAGTAAGCTTAGGGACCGATGACCTCAGCAGAGTGGTCCCATAAGACCTTACCACAAATTTCCAAAATTTCTTAACGTGTATTCGCAGTTTCGAATACAAAGAACCATCAGCTGTGTAAGGGAATGATGACAATGAAAATTACAAAATACATTTCATGTGTTTCACAACGGCTGTAGAAGGCGCAGCACCTGTTCCTTGGGACATGCAAGCCTATCCGAAGGAAATTTTATTGTTCTTCTTAACAACGCCGGAACTGCAATATCGTAGTGTTATTTCCTTTCCTGTTGTAAGTAGGCTGTTTAGGTTTTTATGTTGGTAACGCCACTTAGCGCTCTGTATAAAAATCACTGGCTGTGCTGTGTGCAGTCTATGGCTGGTTAGCATTGTTGTAATATTCGCTATCGTAGTGTTGGGCAGTTGGCTGTTAACAGCGCGTAACGTTGCGCAGTTGGAGGTGAGCCGCCAGCAGTGGTAGATGTGGGGAGAGAGATGGCGGAGTTTTGAGAGTGGATGATCTGGACGTGTGTAAATTTGTAAGACTGGACGTCATGAACTGATATATATATTATGACTTTTGAACACTGTTAAGGTAAATACATTGTTTGTTCTTTATCAAAATCTTTCATTTGCTAACTATGCCTATTACTAGTTAGTGACTTCAGTAGTTAGAATCTTTTATTTAGCTGGGAGTATTAGTGCTCGCCGTATTGCAGTAGTTCGAGTAACGAAAATTTTCGTGAGGTAAGTGATTCATGAAAGGTATAGGTTATTCTTAGTCAGGGCCATTCTTTTGTAGGGATTATTAAAAGTCAGATTGCGTTGCGCTAAAAATATTGTGTGTCAGTTTAGTGTTGATCAGAATAGGTAAAGAGCGAAATGTCTGAGTACGTTCAGTTCTGCTCAGCTGTTTGAAAAGCAAATAATGTAAGAGGTTTATCAGCACAGTCATTCATAAATTTTTCTAAGGGGACGTTTCATATGCCACCTAAATAAAAGATTCTAACTGCTGAAGTCACTACATACTGATAGGCATAGTTAGCAAATGAAAGATTTTGATAAAGAACAAACAATGTATTTACCTTAACAGTGTTCAAAAGTCATAATATATATATCAGTTCATGACATCTAGTCTTATAAATTTACTGTCTCTGATGGACACACGTCCAGATCATCCGTTCTCAAAACTCCGCCATCTCTCTCCCCACATCGACCACTGCTGGAGGCTCACCTCCAACTGCGCAGCGTTACGCGCTGTTAACAGCCAACTGCCCAACACTACAATAGCGAATATTACAACAATGCTAACCAGCCACAGATTGCACACAGCACAGCCAGTGATTTTTATACAGAGCGCTACGTGGCGTTACCAACATAAAAACCTAAACAGCCTACTTACACTGTGCCACTCGGAAACAGAGCGAGGGAATAATTACTTTCTATACGCCCCCATACGATCACTAGTTTCCCTATCTTTCTTCGTGGTCCTTACTCGAAATGTACATTGGCGGCAATAAAATCATTCTGATGTCAGCTTCAAATGCCGGCTTTCTGATTTTTCTCAATAGTGGCCCTCGAATAGAACGTCGTCTTCCATCCAGGAATTCCTGTCTGAGATCCCGAAGCATCTCCGCAATACTAGCGTGTTGGTCGAATCTACCGGTAACAAATCTTGCATCCCACATCTCAATTGCTTCGATGTCTTCCTTTAATCCAAGCTGGTGGGGATCCCAATCACTCGAGCAGTACTCAAAAATGGGTCGCGTAAGTGTTCCACAGGCCGTCTCCTTTACAGATGAACCACACCTTCCTAAAATTCTCCCAATAAACCGAAGGCGACCATTTGTCTTCCCAACTACAATCCTTACATGCTCGTTCCATTTCATATCGCTTTGCGTTACGCCTAGATATTTAATCGACGTGACACTGTGCAGCAGCACACTGTTAAAGCTGTATCCGAATATTACGTAATTGTTTTATCTACTCATCTGCATTACTTACATTTTTCTACATTTAGAGCTAGTTACCATTCATAGCACTAATTACAAATTTTGTCTAAGTCATCTTGTATCCTGCTTCAGTCACTCAACGACAAAACCTTTTCGTACACCCTTCATTAGCAAACAGCTGCAAATCGCTGCTCATACTGTCCGTCAGATCATTGATGTATGTTGTTGTTGTTGTGGTCTTCAGACTTGAGACTGGTTTGATCGCGCGACCGCTACGGTCGCAGGTTCGAATCCTGCCTCGGGCATGGATGTGTGTTATGTCCTTAGATTAGTTAGGTTTAAGTCTGTATCTTGTCGAACTAAAATGAATTTTTCCAACTCTAACAGAACTTATTATCACTTACGGAAGAGAATTACGACATAAAATGACGTAAGGTAGAGCTGCTATCAACTTGAAAACTGGTTTGAACACCACAGCGCTCTCCTATGCATGGTCTTATTGGGGGTGATATCCCGTTGCCTTCATCAGAACCTTGAACTGACGCTCCCAGCGATTACAGAGGGACCTACAGTTAACGTGAATTCCGAAGCATGGTGCAAATAGGCATTTTTCACGTTGACCAATGTTTCCTAAAGTGAAAGAAGAAAAAATCGACAGATAATTATCCTAGGAATGATTGGAGGTTGCAGAGGAGACCTTATGAAATATATGTTCCCCATTCTGTCTTTTCCTCATTTACACTGTATTTCCCTACGAGAATTTTTTTCACACTATCCGTCTCTTACGTCTGCCACTGTAGCTGAGTGATCAGCGTAGGTGGCTGTCATGCAGAGGACCCAGATTCGATTCCCGGTACTGCCAATGATTTTTCCTAGGTGAGAGGACAGGTACGGGGTACAATCAGCCATGTGTTGCCAATCCAAGAGCTACTGAGTGAGTAGTAAGGGCTCCACGGACTGTAGAAACTGCTAAACGGCCGTGAGAACGGTGTGCCGACCACATGATCCTCCACAGCATCTTTGAAACGCTGATGTGATGTTGGTTGTTGACAGTGCAGGCGTTAAGCTTCGACACAGCAGTAATTGTCAATGTACAAGGCGTATTCGGAAAGTAAAGTTCGATTAGGAGCGAAACGGAAACCACTGTGAAAATCCGATGGAACTTTGCGCAGGTGTATTGGGCAGCGTCTTTAGTGTGCCTGTCGATTGCTTCACGTCGCTCTTTTCAGTCCAGAGCGCAAAGTGATCATCGTAGAAATGTCTGAAACAACAGTTTCTCCCGCCAAGTACAGGGCTCTGGTGAGAGATTTCGCCTGAAGCTAAGCAGCCCTGATAACATAACAGTCATGCGTTTCTTTCTTCAAGACAATATTCAGCCACATTCTGCAGGGGCAATGAAGACGCTCCTGCAGCGTTTTCGACGGGAAGCGTTTGATCAGCCGCAATACAGCCCTTAATTGGCTTCCTCCGCTGGTCATCTCTGCTCACATAAACCACTGACAACGAAGACAACATTTTGGCACAAACAACGAAAGGCAGACCAGTGTAGGGAATTGACGGAAAGCACAGACGGCTGGTTTCTGTGACAAGGGTACTGGAAAGTTTGTATAACGCCATGACAAATGTCTGAGTCGGAGCGGCGACAATTTAGAGACGTAGTTGGAAGGTGTGGCTAACGGTTGCGAAAAAAATTTTATTTTCACTGTGATTTTCATTTAGCGACCGATCGGACCTTACTTTCCGAACAGCTTTCGTACACTTAAGCGCCAAATAAACTGGTCTAGGCATGGGTATTCAAATACAGAGATACGTAAACAGCCAGAATACAACGCCTATATAAGACAACAACACCTCATTTTGTTATATACATATATATATATATATCTTTGGTATACGGAAGGAAGCAATCAGAGGAAAGCAGTTGTTAGATCGGTTACTGCTACTATAACGGGAGGTTATCAAGCTTTAAGTGAGTCTGAACGTGGTGTTATAGTCGCCTCACGAGCGATGCGACACAGCATCTCCGAGGTAGCGCTGAAGGGTGGATTTTCCCGTACGACGGTTTCACCAGTATACCGTGAATATCAGGAACACGGTAAAACATTAAATCTCCGACATCGCTGTGGCCACAAAAAGATCCTGCAAGAACGGGACGAAGGTCGACTGAAGAGAATCGCCCAGCGTGACAGAAATGCAGCCCTTCCGCAGATTGCTGCAGATTTCAGTGCTGGGCCAGCGTTCAAAGCATCGAACGAAACACCATCGATATGGGCTTTCGGGGTCGAAGGCCCAATTGTGTCACGACGACTGCACGACACGGAGCTTTACGCCTCGCCTGGGCCCGTCATCACCGACACTGGACTATTGACTACTGGATACATGTTGCCCGGTCGGACGAGTCTCTTTTGATATTGCATCAAAAATGGTTCAAATGGCTCTGAGCACTATGGGACTTAACTTCTGAGGTCATCGGTCCCCTAGAACGTAGAACTACTTAAACCTAACTAACCTAAGGACACCACAAACATCCATGCCCGAGGCAGCATTCGAACCTGCGACCGTAGCGGCCGCGCGGTTCTAGACTGTAGCGCCTAGAACCGCTCGGCCATCCCGGCCGGCTCAAACTGTATCGAGCGGATGGATGTGTACGTGTATGGAGATAACCTAATGAATCCATGGACCCTGCATGTCAGCAGGGGACTGTTCAAGCCGGTGGAGGCTCTGTAATGCGGTGGGGCGTGTGGAATTCGAGTGATATGGGACCCCTGATACGTCTAGATACGGCTTTGACTGGTGACTCGTAGGTAAGCATCGTGTCTGATCATCTGCATCCCGTCATGTCCGTTGTGTATTCTGACGGACTTGGTCAACTACAAGAGGACGATGAGACACCTAGACGTCAGAATTGCTACATAGTGGCTCCAGGAACACTCTTCTGAGGTTAAACACTTCCGCTGGGCACCAAACTCCCCAGACATGAACATTATTGAGCATACCTGGGATGCCTTGCGAGGTGCTGTTCAGAAGATATCTCCACCCCGTCGTACCCTTATGGATTTATGGACAGACCTGCAGGATTCATGGTGTCAATTCCCTCCAGCACTACTACAGGCGTTAGTCGAGTCCATGCCACGTCGTGTTGCGGCACTTCTGCTTGCTCGCGGGGGCGATACACGATGTTAGGCAGGTGTACCAGTATCTTTGCCTCTTCAGTGTATTTATCCCACTGTGTGAGAAGATTGTGAATCCCTTAATGAAAAAATGTTTGCGGTTGCCTACAGAGCCATAATCATATCCAGTTGTTCAACTCTTCTTCCGATAGCAAATTGGCGCCGACAATCGTCTTTTTCTCGGGGCTCTGAAAATATGGAAATCGTATGAAGAGACCTGGGAATGTAGGAGGATGTCTAAGTACATCTCATGGAAACTTTTACAGTGTATTCGTAACAACCTTGGCAACATGTGGGGCCAACCACTGCTCGTGTCGTTTCTCGGTGCAAAAAGAAAGACGTCATAAAGTTATTCGTTTTATGCGTCAGTTAGATCTGAAATGGAAGAAAAGGCACAACAGAAACAGAGGAATGCGGGGAGCCTGACCTCCCCGTGCTTGTGTAGAAGAGAGCCTTTACATCGCTGCAGCTACGACGAGAACTGACGGTGGCGGGTGGAGCGTGCTGTCCTCATATTGCAGAGCTGCCGGCGGAGACGGAGCAGTGGCACAGAGCTGGGAATTTCTGCTCATTCCGGGCCGTGAGGCGAAGGCAGGCGGGGCGAGGCGCCTGTTGTCGGCGGCATATCGGGCCGCTGTTTACAGAGGTGACGCAATCTCTGGCTGCTGGTTCCGGCGCCGCGCCGCGAATATTGCCGCAGCGCCACTTCTCTCATAACGGCGGCGAGAGGCGAGAGCGCCCTCCCGAGGGCAAACAGCAGCTCACGCTGACTCAACGGTCACCGCGCCGCTGTCTCTGCCAACGGAGGACGCTGAGGGACCACTGCAGGAGGCGCTTCCTTCTCACTTCCCTTACAGCTTCCAGTCTTTCAGTCATAAGGGCTCTACATGTGCAAAACGCAGAATAAACTACTGGCCATTAAAATTGCTACACCAAGAACAAATGCAGATGATAAATGGGTATTCATTGGACAAATATACTAGAAATGACATGTCATTAAATTTTCACGCAATTTGGGTGCATTGATCCTGAGAAATCAGTGCCCAGAACAACCACCTCTGTCCGTAATAAAGGCCTTGATACGCCTGGGCATTGAGTCAAACAGAGCTTGGATGGTGTGTACAGGTACAGCTGCCCATGCAGCTTCAACACGATACCACAGTTCATCAAGAGTAGTGACTGGTGTATTGTGACGAGCCAGTTGCTCGGCCACCATTGACCACACGTTTTCAGTTGGTGAGAGATCTGGAGAATGTGCTGGCCAGGGCAGCAGTCGAACATTTCCTATATCCAGAAAGGCACGTACAGGACCTGCAACATGCGGTCGTGCATTATCCTGCTGAAATGTAGGGTTTCGCAGGGATCGGATGAAGGGTAGAGCCACGGGTCGTAACACATCTGAAATGTAACGTCCACTGTTAAAAGTGCCGTCAGTGCGAACAAGAGGTGACCGAGACGTGTAACCAATGGCACCCCATACCATCACGCCGGGTGATACGCCAGCATGGCGATGACGAATACACGCTTCCAATGTGCGTTCACCGCGTTGTCACCAAACACGGATGCGACCATCATGATGCTGTAAACAGAACCTGGATTCATCCGAAAAACTGACGTTTTCCTATTCGTGCACCCATGTTCGTCGTTGAGTACACCATCGCAGGCGCTCCTGTCTGTGTTGCAGCGTCAAGGGTAACCGCAGCCACGGCCTCCGAGCTGATAGTCCGTGCTGCTACAAACGTCGTCGAGCTGTTCGTGCAGATGGTTGTTGTCTTACAAACGTCCCCATCTGTTGACTCAGGGATCGAGACGTGGCTGCCCGATCCGTTACTCCCATTCGGGCCCGCATCTCGTGGTCGTGCGGAAGCTTTCTCGCTTCCCACACCCGGGTTCCCGGGTTCGATTCCCGGCGGGGTCAGGGATTTTCTCTGCCTCGTGATGGCTGGGTGTTGTGTGCTGTCCTTAGGTTAGTTAGGTTTAAGTAGTTCTAAGTTCTAGGGGACTGATGACCATAGATGTTAAGTCCCATAGTGCTCAGAGCCATTTGAACCAACTCCCATTCGGATAAGATGCCTGTCATCTCGACTGCTAGTGATATAAGGCCGTTGGGATCCAGCATGGCGTTCCGTATTAACCTCCTGAACCCACCGATTCCATATTCTGCTAACAGTCATTGGATCTCGACCAACGCGAGCGGCAATGTCGCGATACGATAAACCGCAATCTCGATAGGCTACAATCCGACCTTTATCAAAGTCGGAAAAGTGATGGTACGCATTTCTCCTCCTTACACGAGGCATCACAACAACGTTTCACCAGGCAACTTTTGTCAACTGCTGTTTGTGTTTGGGAAATAGGTTGGAAACATTCCTCATCTCAGCACGTTGTAGGTGTGAATGCTCTGAAAAGCTAATCTTTTGCATATCACAGCATGTTCTTCCTGACGGTTAAATTTCGCGTCTGTAGCACGTCATCTTTGTGATGTAGCAATTTTAATGTTTTATGTAGTAAAAAATGGAAATGAGCGTTTGGCGTTATTGGCCGAGAGGCTCCTTACGGGGCTTATTACATTCGACGCCACATTGGGCGATCTGCGCGCCGAATGGAGATGAAATGATGGTGAAGACAACACAACACCCAGTCCCTGAGCGGGGAAAAATCTCCGATCCTGCCGAGAATCGAACCCGGGCCCTTGGGACGGCAATCCGTCACGCTAACCACTCATCTATCGGGGCGGACGATGTAGTAAAAGATGATATAATGATCGTGGCGATTTTTACTATGCCTGATTCTTCGAAGTAATGGCATGAAAGGTAATTTTGAGTGAATCTGGTGGAAACATTTTTGGACGCATTACATTTTAGAAGCAACTTTACAGACATCATAACCTATGTTGGTCACGGCGTTAGTAACCGTCAGAAGATTGTCCTTCCTAACCCAACTTATACACTCAAACTGCTTCGTGTGACTTTTCTTGCTTACGTAATTAAAATCAGTGGTGAAGTGACGCCGTTGGTTTTAGTTATAAGTATTGGTGTCAGGCAATGCAAAAGAAATTTTCGTGAGCTGTGCGGTGAAGTGAAAGTACCGATGGAGAAAATCCTCAAATAATAAAAGGGAATACTTTGAAGACGACGAAGGTTGGACTTGTATAAGCCAATTAAAATATTTTTTTTAAATATTGTTGTTTCTCGAAAACATGTACTGCCTTCTGTTTGAAGAGAAACATCGAACAAATAAAGAGATTTAGTGCAAACAAGAAATGATTTCCATACATAGCCACTGTTAGTTTCACGACCCACCGACAGTGCGGTCATTAGGCACGCAGAGCAAGCTTGTATTACGGAAGAATAGGAAGGGGAAATCGGGCGTGATCTTTCCAAATGAACCATCCCAGCATTGGCCTGGAGTGATTCAGGAAAATCACAGAAAACCTACATCTAGACGCCCAGACGGGAATTTGACGTGTCGTTCTCACGAATTCGAGTCCAGGGTGGTAACCACTACGTCATCTCGGTCGGTCCTGCAAGTAGTAGCACATATGCGATGATGTATTGTGACATCGCCTTTTGCAGCAGTTCTCTTTTCCTCTTGTTTTTTTTTATTTTATTTTTGATTTCTGCCAGTACTTATCCGTGTATGAGGTGCCAAACGGATTTATTTCCTTCTTGTTCTGCTTCTTCTTATCAGGAAGGATGTTTTAAATCGACGGATCTGAGAGCTTTATATTAACTGTTAAATAACTTTAAGATATGGAATACTAATATCTGTATTTGTAAGAAAACTGGGATTCGGGCACAAGTATCCCATGATACACTATTAGTTTAATACTAACAATAAGAAAAAATGAATCTGCAGATACAGATATGGGCAATTAAATGCTGGTATTACAATTTACCGAAATTAATACTTCCCCTGCTATCGGTACAAATGATACACCGTTAGTAGTTTGCAAACAACGAATCTGTTTAGAAAGTGCTAAAGGATTCAGCTCAAACGCTATTTATCTAGATTATAAGGTCTATACGAGTCAACGATGGCTCAAGGTTAATAGAGACTGAGCTGTATCACCTTCGGAATAGGATGGCGATGGAAGCATACAGATCTTGTAGAAGGAATCATCCGAGCAATTGCTTAGGTCTGTTTCACGTGGATAGGGATTTGAAATCCAATACGGTAGAAGTCAGTTTTATTAACAGCTTTGTCACCCGTGAACTTTACCAAATGTAGATTCGCTCTTTGTAGTGTCTTGTCATATGAGATACCCCACTGAAGAACGATTCTCTCTGAAGGTCTGCATATGTTATTAGCTCGTTTAGAAGATGTGGCTGGGTCATACACGAAATAAGTTAGGCAGAAGAATAAGTATATTCCAGTACTTCGTCAATAAATTTTTAGGACATTGACGATGTTGTTTGTTTGTTTGTTTTGTTTTAGGGTGCAAAAACTGTAGAACTCGAAGACAGAGAGGAGTTAAAAAGCGACTACACGTCAATCCCAACCGGCGTAAGAGAAGACGGCTGAAAACAGGGACATGGAGAAAGGGCTATAAAATAAACCATAGAGGAACATGTACTGGACCGCGTCATTGTAAACTACTGTAACAGCTAAACTGCCGTTGTTTTGATCGACTTGCTGCGGTCCTCTTCAGGGTTGTTGTTGTTGTTGTTGTTGTGTGTGTGTGTGTGTGTGAAATCTTATGGGACTTAACTGCTAAGGTCATCAGTGTCTAAGCTTACACACTACTTAACCTAAAGTATCCCAAGGACAAACATGCCCGAGGGAGGACTCGAAGCCGGCCGGAGTGGCCGAGCGGTTCTAGGCGCTACAGTCTGGAACTGCGCGACCGCTGCGGCCGCAGGTTCGAATCCTGCCTTGGGCATGGATGTGTCTGATGTCCTTAGGTTTAAGTAGTTCTAAGTTCTAGGGGACTGATGACCCATAGTGCTCAGAGCCGTTTGAGCCATTTTTGAGGACTCGAACCTCCGCCGGGATCAGCCGCACAGTCCAAGACTGCAGCGCCCTAGACCGCTCGGCTAATCCCGCGCGGCTTCAGGGTTGTTCACAGAAGTTTTAGTAGTTTACAGTGACGTGACCCAATATGAAAAATTATGTTATTTAAAATGACACTGCCCGTGAAAGCCTGCGAACTTAAATCAATTTAATATGATGTTGAAACATCCATATAGAAAATACCTTAACAAAATGTAAATCCATAAAGCATTTATTGACTTAGCAGCTTTACAGTTATCCGTATATACAGAGGAGAACTACGTGGAAATTTTTCACTGATGTCTGATCTTAAGAAGAAAACAAAATGGAAGCCAACACAATCGAGAAGAAGATTTGAGACACTGTACCTATGCTCCATTCTTGTAAAATTTCGTCAAGTTTAGTTCCCCCCTTCCACACAATCGATTTTATCTTTCTTAATTCCAAGTACTTCTGGAGACAGAAAAATGGGTCGATCATGTCCTGAATAACCGAGTAAAAGCGTTTGTAAACTAGAAGAATATTTCCTACTTGAAAATAATCAAATCGATAAAAAAAATTATTTAAAAATTCGAAACAAGCGAAAATTTTTTTCTAACCAATATATTCCATACAAAATTAAGACGTTTACAGGTACTTCCTTTCTACGAGTTTCAACCATATACCATAAATGTGTGGTCCTTCAAGATTAGGTGAAATGCACTCCACCAGACAAAAATTCTAATGCACTTCTTTCGAGAAAAAGGTAAGCATAGACGAACGGGAGTAGTGGCGGAAATAGTTGTCTCCAATAATATATCAGACAACATGATTTCATAGAGTGAGTGCTCTGCACAAAAACTGTACTGTCTAGTTGCAAATACCTAGTCCTGAGCACATCTGGTGCAGAACACGGGCTAGGTGCTGGAGGTGACAGAGCGACAGCAGACGGCCTCGCGATGGGCCGGCCAGGGGGAGCGGGAGGCGGCGGCGGCTGCGGCCGCGGGCACACCGCGCCAGCTAGCGAGCCGAGCTGCGCCGCTCCCTCCGAATCGATGTGTTGGCGTTGCCATGGTGACACTTCCGGCGAGGCCTGCCCCCGCATCAGACACGCGAGGGCGGCCGCCGGCGCTGGCCGCGCGCACCGCACCTCGCCTGCAGCGTGCCGCGTACAGTGTTTACCTCCACGCAGGGCCAACAAGTGACAACACGTGCGGCCATTCAGCACTCGAGGCTACACAGCTTCTGGCCGGACGCCGCCGGCCGCAACGTCTTCACTAGTTACCGAGGGAGGCAGCTCTCGGCTTATATTTGGAACGACTGGCATTCAAACACCTTTTCACCGCGCTACTGTAGGTACTGGCTCTGAGCACTATGGGACTTAACATCTGAGGTCATCAGTCCTCTAGAACTTAGAATTACTTAAACCTGACTAACCGAAGGACATCACACACATCCATGCCTGAGGCAGCATCCGAACCTGCGACGGTAGCAGTCGCTCGGTTCCGGACTGAAGCGCCTAGAAGCGTTCGGCCACCGTGGCCGGCTGTAGGTATTCTCTTCTTGCAGTACTGAGGTGACGAAAGTTATAAGATACGTCCTACTGGGGCTGTTGATAAAATATCAATACATTGGAATTTTTAACAAAAAGTATCGATGTATATCTACTTTACTTTTAGGTGGTAGGAAATGGAAGTGCCGTGTGGCTAGGGCCTCCCGTTGGGTAGACCATTTGCCTGGTGCAAGTCTTTCGAGTTGACGCCACTTTGGCGACTTGCATGTTGATGGGAACGAAATGATGATGATAAGGACAACACAACACCCAGTCGCTGAGTGGAGAAAATCTCCGACCCAACCGGTAATCGAACCCGGGCCGTTAGCTATGACATTCCGTCGCCCTGAGCACTCAGCTACCAGGGGCGGACTTTTCGGTGATATATCGATATAACAGTATCAAAATGGCAATACTGACTGCTGATATTCTTATTTTGTATTATTTTTTCACAATTGTGGGTAATATTCAAAGAGGACAATATACTCTCTCACCTATTTTCTGTACGCAGTAAATTATTAAACATTTTATTACAACCTGACACCCCTTGAGCGAGACCCCACAATATTAACGACCTAAGCAGAGGTTGAGAGAGCCTGGTAGGGCGCTAAAAACATGACGTCTTTTTATAATTATTACCTCATAAAAACGGCATGTTGGGAGTTGGAAGCAATTTGTGACAAGCCCATCACTCAGTAAATCTTGCCAGACAGGCCCACAGCCGTACAGGGCAGACAGAGCAGTCCATAGTCAAGACAGGTGTCCAGCAGGACAATGCCATGGTACCTGCATTGGCGCCAGCTGAAACCTGGGCTGGGGGCGACAGACTGAAGGAACGCATCTACACAGTGAAGCCATAAACCGGAAATTGTGTGCAGAGCCACGTATAATAAAAATTCACAAGTTTTCATGTTCACTGATACTGAAAATAGGCCTGTGACCCACTTCCATTGGCAGCCTATGTTGTTGGTTGGTTGGTTTGTGGGACTGAACGGACCAGACTGTTACGGTCATCAGTCCCTTGCCTATGTTGTATAAGAAACTCCGGCGTCTCAGAAACTTAGAATCTTTATTACACCTCAAAGCTAGTACTAACAAGCTCGAAGGCACAGGCAATTTAGATAAAGATCTTTAAAATTGTATATGTTCACTTGCTGCCATGGGAAGCGATGCGACCTTGGAGATAAACATCAGCCCCCTTCGCGAAAACTTTAAAAAGCCCGTAATTGGCAGTTTCTTTTTTACCAGAGACGCAGGTTTCTTAAGTCTTGTCCTGGTTCGACAGCAGTTTGTGCTGTCATGTGGGAGGGGAGATTTAGCTCCTCAAGGGGCCTATGATAGGCTCGAACTGGCAGTGTCGTTTGTGCACTTTGTGGGAAAACGAATTTTTTTTCCTGGGGATGTGCAAGGCATTTGGTCTGGTAAGAGACTTCTGGTGAACGCTCTGGCATGTGTGGTTGGTGCTTGGGACCTGTCCTGAGACTGACTTCACTTGCGAGTAGCTAGACTGGAGAGCCTGCTCTTAGTATACCAACAGTGTGACTTCAAACATCTCGGACTACTCGTTTGCTGAGGGCCACTTATTCGTTTTTGGTTTACCGGTCTTTACGTTTGGTATCCTTGTGCATCCTGTAGTATAAGTGAGCCAAATTGGTCCTTGGTACCAGTGAACAGGTGTGTCACACACTGAAATCTACCATGATTTCAGGGCTCTGTCAGAGAGTAAATTGCGATCCATCTGCCTGATCGCAGGACTGTGAGATTTTTTCATAGCTGCGATCGTTTCACAGATGCTGCCTCACGTCTCACCTCCGCCGCACCCATCTCGCCAGCTGCAAGTTACTTCACTGCATGAAGCAAACAGGGAAATGTACTGTTGCACGGGCACTGTCAGGGAATACCGATCTCAATTGCCACTTGCTCTCAGCTGCACCTATGTAGTGAAACCACTGTAGATTTAATCAATCAAAGTCTGCACAGCATCAGATCATTTCGGATTGCATTATCCACATTTTCGGTCGGCACTTGGATGGGTGACCATCCGGGCCACCATGTGCTGTTGCCATTTTTCGGGGTGCACTCAGCCTTGTGGTGCCACTTGAGGAGCTACTCGACTGAATAGTAGCAGCTCCGGTCACAGAAAACCATCGTAACGACCGGGAGAGCGGTGTGCTGACCACACGCCCCTCCTCTCCGCACGACACAGCGGTCGGATGGTCCCGATGGGCCACTTTTGGCCTGAAGACGGAGTGCTAGGGCTCATCCACATTTTTAGGGTCAGAGTACTTGACTCATTTCTGCCACCTAGGATCCTTGTCCGTTGTACTCTTAAACCAACTGTTAGTTATTTACGGTATTCAATCAATAACTTGTTTAGTATAATCTATGACTTTTTTTTCTTTTGAAAATTAAATTTTGTTAGAACTCAAGTAAATTTTGCTTCATTCTCAATTATTTGTATAACAGCCCACAGGGTTATCTTTCAATATTTAAAATTGTTCTTTTGAAATTGTAGAAGAACATAATTTCACTTTCAATGTGTGGTGGAGTCTTACTAGTTTTTGAGCTTTCATCACGTCCAGTCTTTCTCTTTGACTGTGTGAAGCAAGTAGAGGTGGCACAAAGAAGAAGTCCGATTGCATTTGGGGGGGGGGGGGGCGATGTGAATAGAATAACAAGACTTCCGATGTGAAGAAATAGCATACCAGTTGCATTAAAAAAAGAAAAGAAACAATTTCTAAGCAACTAGTGTGCTATTTCTGCACATCGACACTCCTCAAAAACAGTTGCTGAAAATGATGAACAAAAATCTAAATGACAAGATTGGTCATTGCGACGGCTGGAGACGTGTGAGGGGAAATACTGACGTAATCGGCGCTACCAGCAGAAACTGCAACGTTTAACTTTACTACGTTGTTTTGACACTGTAACTAATAGGCTGCCGGCGTCTGAAGAAATGAAGAAACAGGGAAGTCAACATGAAGTGTTCCAGACAAATTAGATATGTGACGAAATCGAATGACGGACCCATCGGACAACTTTTCTTGTGCCACTTACATGCGGCTAACATTGTTAGCAAAGTGGTTACCGCCAAGCGTGAACGTGCACCGTTTTCCTGTCAATTCTTGTTCTAAGGGGGGAGAAGCAGGCTGCTAGCCTATAGATGTACAGAATATCTATCATAAATCAGTACTTAAACATACAACTCTAAAACTGGTAGTATATTTATAATGTGCAGCAGGTATTTTTATACGCTGGTACATCATTACAGGGTTATTACAAATGATTGAAGCGATTTCACAGCTCTACAATAACTTTATTATTTGAGATATTTTCACAATGCTTTGCACACACATACAAAAACTCAAAAAGTTTTTTTAGGCATTCACAAATGTTCGATATGTGCCCCTTTAGTGATTCGGTAGACATCAAGCCGATAATCAAGTTCCTCCCACACTCGGCGCAGCATGTCCCCATCGATGAGTTCGAAGGCATCGTTGATGCGAGCTCGCAGTTCTGGCACGTTTCTTGGTAGAGGAGGTTTAAACACTGAATCTTTCACATATCCCCACAGAAAGAAATCGCATGGGGTTAAGTCTGGTGAGCGTGGAGGCCATGACGTGAATTGCTGATTATGATCTCCACCACGACCGATCCATCGGTTTTCCAATATCCTGTTTAAGAAATGCCGAACATCATGATGGAAGTGCGGTGGAGCACCATCCTGTTGAAAGATGAAGTCGGCGCTGTCGGTCTCCAGTTGTGTCATGAGCCAATTTTCCAGCATGTCCAGATACACGTGTCCTGTAACGTTTTTTTCGCAGAAGAAAAAGGGGCCATAAACTTTAAACCGTGAGATTGCACAAAACACGTTAACTTTTGGTGAATTGCGAATTTGCTGCACGAATGCGTGAGGATTCTCTACCGCCCAGATTCGCACATTGTGTCTGTTCACTTCATCATTAAGAAAAAATGTTGCTTCATCACTGAAAACAAGTTTCGCACTGAACGCATCCTCTTTCATGAGCTGTTGCAACCGCACCGAAAATTCAAAGCGTTTGACTTTGTCATCGGGTGTCAGGGCTTGTAGCAATTGTAAACGGTAAGGTTTCTGCTTTAGCCTTTTCCGTAAGATTTTCCAAACCGTCGGCTGTGGTACGTTTAGCTCCCTGCTTGCTTTATTCGTCGACTTCCGCGGGCTACGCGTGAAACTTGCCCGCACGCGATCAACCGTTTCTTCGCTCACTGCAGGCCGACCCGTTGATTTCCCCTTACAGAGGCATCCAGAAGCTTTAAACTGCGCATACCATCGCCGAATGGAGTTAGCAGTTGACGGATCTTTCTTGAACTTCGTCCTGAAGTGTCGTTGCACTGTTATGACTGACTGACGTGAGTGCATTTCAAGCACGACATACGCTTTCTCGGCTCCTGTCGCCATTTTGTCGCACTGCACTCTCGAGCGCTCTGGCGGCAGAAACCTGAAGTGCGGCTTCAGCCGAACAAAACTTTATGAGTTTTTCTACGTATCTGTAGTGTGTCGTGACCATATGTCAATGAATGGAGCTACAGTGAATTTATGAAATCGCTTCAATCATTTGTAATAGCCCTGCATCTTTTCCTTCTTTGTATCAATGTGTCGATTCTATTTTTCGATGTATCGACGATCTATAACGACTTTTTAAAGATCGATATCAGTCACCCGATATTTTCCAAAATATCAATAGGCCTATATCCTAATATCGAATTTTTGTATGTGCATCTTTTTGACTGGAGGTCTTGGACACCATGGCTTTTCACTATTGTAAGTAAACTAAACGCCTACAGCCGTCCTTATTATCTTATTAATTGTGTAGCTACCAGTTTCGGTGCTTCACTGCGCCATCTTTAGGCCTTAGTTGGTGCTGAAGGGGTTATCATGATCCATATATATGCCAACATAACTGGTTAACGCTATCAATAACAAAGATGTCAGCACTCCAACCAACAATTGCCTAATATCGTGTCGGGCTTGCTTTTACTGGACATAGTGCAGCAACTCGACGTGACATAGACTGCACAAGTCGCTGGAACCCTAGCAGATACGTATATTGAGCCATTATGCCTCGTCCATAATTGCGTAAGTGTTGCCGGTGCGGAATTTTGTTTATGACCTGACTTCAAGATTACGTCCCGTAAATGTTTGATAAGATTCAGGTCGTGCCCCTGGCAGGCAAAGTCATTCGCTCGAATTGCCATTAAAATTCTCCAAAAAAATAGCGAACAACTGTGGGCCAATGACATGGCGCACTGTCATCCATAAAAATTCCATCGTTGTTTGGGAACATGAAGACCATTAATGGCTGAAAATCGTCCCCAAGTATCGGTTCAGTTGGACCATAGGACCCAGTACCTTCCATATAAACACAGCCCGCAGCACTATGGAGCCACCACCGGCTTGCAAAAAAAATGGTTCAAATGGCTCTGAGAACTATGGGACTTAACTTCTGAGGTCATCAGTCCCCTAGAACTTAGAACTACTTAAACCTAACTAACCTAAGGACATCACACACATCCATGCCCGAGGCAGGATTCGAACCTGCGACCGTAGCGGCCGCTCGGCTCCAGACTGTAGCGCCTAGAACCGCACGGCCACTACGGCCGGCCACCAGCTTGCAAAGAGCCTTGTTGATATCTTGGGTCTATGGCTTTGTGGGGTCTGCGCCACGCTCAAATCCTAACATCAGCTCTTACCAACTAAAATCGGGACTCAGCTGACCAGTCGACGGTCGTCTAGGGTCCAGCCGATATGGTCACGAGTCCAAGAGAGGCGCTCCAGGCGACGTCGTGCTGTTAGCGAAGGCACTCGTGTCGGTCGCCCGTTGCAGTTGCCCATTAACGCCAAACTTCACCACAGTATCCTAACGTATAAGTTCACCGGACGTCCCACATTGATTTCTGCGGTTATTTCACGCAGTGTTGCTTGGATGTTGGCACTGACAACCATACGACAAGATTGTTGCTCTTCGTCGTTAGGTGAAAACCGTTGGCCATTGCGTTGTCCGTGGTCAGAGGTGATGCCCGAAATTTGATATTCTCTGGACACTCTTGACACTGTGGATCTCTGAATGTTGATTTTACTAATGATGTACGAAATGAAACGTTCCATGCCTCTAGCTCCAACTACCAATACGCATTCAGAGTCTATTACTTCCCTTCGTACTTGTATAATCAAGTCGGAATCCTTTTCATATGAATCATCTGAGCACAAGAGACAGCTTCGCCAATGTGCTGACCTTTATACCTTCTGTACGGGGTACTGCTATCTGCATCTGCGTATATCGCTATCGCACGACTTTTGTCCCCTCAGTGTAGATCAGATGCGTGCGGCAGTGACTGCTTAAATTAAGCGTGGGCGCTTCATAGATCTGCTTTGCAATTAGTTACCTATGACCACGACATCATTGACAAGTTATAAAGTTTACTGAGTGATGAAAATCACCTTAGCTGTGTAATCATTCGTTTATTGTGCTATGACTGGTTTCGTTCTTCGAATAGCTTCAGATTTTATGTAGTTGGAGGTGGAGGGGGGAGAAAGGAAAGGAAAAGGAAGGAACTAATGATATCAAGTGCATCGGGCCTTTTTGCGGAATCAGCGGCGACGAGTAGAAATATGTGCCCGAGCGGAAGTCGAACCCGGGGTCTCCCGCTTACTAGATAGTTGCGTTAACCACTGCCCCATCCGGACACAGTGTTTGTCGCAAAATGCGCGGCCTATCTCGGCATGCTCCCGGGTCGACTTACATTCGTACTTAGCGCCACCTATACGCAGCCCCCGTGCACGTACTCCATGCTTGCTAATTTCGGATTCCCGCTGGTGCTCTAACGGAATATGCATTTGCACTGAAGGTTGTGAGTTCATTGCCTATCGACGAGAATCAGTTAATCGAATTCGTGTTGTTTGTTCTTTTGGACATGTTCGAAAGCACAGACACTACGCATTCATATATCTTCAGGTTTCCTGCAGTTAATCAAAACAGGAAATTAGGCTTAAGTAAGCAAGTCACAGTGACGACAGTCTTGTACTAAATCCTCATCGAGGATATACGTCGTCTGGTGCCATGTGTAATGTTAAAAATCAAATTCAGAAACGATTATTAACATTCCGCCGACCGCCCGGAGGAAGTGTCGCGAGCTGACACGGTATGCTGTGTACAGTAAACTATCCAGAGAGGACTGCTCCACGAGAGAAGTAAACATGCAAACACGGTACTTGGCCTCTGTCGAGTGCGATAGTCGACTGTGTAAAATGAGCACAACAAGAAGTACCGAGAAATCAGAGCTAATACGGAGGCCTACCGACAATCATTCTTCCCGTGCGCCATTCACGAACTGGTAGTGGTACAAGAAGTATGCACCCCCCCCCCCAACCCCCACCCCAACCCCACTCCCGCCACAAGCCCCTCAGGACCTTTTTCCACAGTAAATTATTTAAAGTACATGTTAATGTTCTCCTTAAAAGAATTTCTTCCTTCTCTAATATTTATAGGGTGAGTCATCTGAGACATAACATCCCTTTTATTTAATGAACGGCTTCAGGTATCAAAATTAGATTTTCGGTAAGTGGTAGTACGATAAAGCGCTTGTACTTTGGTACTTGATAAAGCGTCTTAACTCTTGGATTGATCGATATAATGAAGCAAGTACGATTTTTTTAAAAACAATGATATGATATACTTCTGTAACAGCATCCGAAAGCGCTTGAAAAGGCGAGTTCATGTTGAGGTTGAAGCTCTTCGCAAAAGAATCAGAGAAACATTCTAAAACTGGAAAGAAATGTGGTTTAAATAACGCCAAGCGGAGCTCTCACGCGAGGCTTCGTCGTTATATACAGCAAAACAAGCCTACGCTACCGAGATAAAACCTCATTTCCGGTGCGACATATATAGAGGGTGAGTCATGATTTTTGTGTATGGAACTACTATGTTAGCTTCTGGTTCTTAAGGTAAACAACCTGCTCTCGGACAAATGTGTTTATAAATAGTACTCGAAACTGTAATTAGACCGAATGCACTTTAAATAAACAGTTTATTCAGAATGATTCATGGTACGTCATCCACAAAATAAATAATTTTCTTAACGGAACGTAGTTTTAAGCTTTACTTAAGTATGAGTTCAAATTGTTTACCATCCACTACAGGGTACAACCGCAACACCTCTCAAAAGACAGATGAACATATATTGGATGATGTGCCGTTGTATGTTGTGGCGATTCTATGGCGTATATCATCTGCGTAGTTGGGGCCTCACGATGAACGGCATCTTTCAGGGCTCTCCATAGAAAGAAACCAGGAGACGTCAAATCAAGAGACATGCCCAGCCATTTTATTATAACATTCTGTCCTATCTAACAGTCAGAAAACTTTTCATTCAGAACTTGCGTTGCAACACGGGAAGAATGAGCTGAGCAGCTGTCTTGTTGGAGTCACATACACTGTCGATTGTCCAGTCGATTGTTGTGAGCCGAGCCGGCAAAGCGCGGTACGTGCAGGGGAGCACGCAGCGCTGCTGGGTGGGTCCGCGTGCCGATTGCCTGGCCTCTTTAGGCCTTCTTCTCGGTCTTCTTTGGCAGCAGGACGGCCTGGATGTTGGGCAGGACACCACCCTGTGCGATGGTGACGCCCGACAGGAGCTTGTTGAGCTCCTCGTCGTTGCGGATGGCGAGCTGCAGGTGGCGCGGGATGATGCGCGTCTTCTTGTTGTCGCGGGCCGCGTTTCCGGCCAGCTCGAGCACCTCAGCCGCGAGGTACTCCATGACGGCGGCGAGGTAGACGGGCGCCCCGGCGCCGACGCGCTCGGCGTAGTTTCCCTTGCGCAGGAGGCGGTGGATTCTGCCGACGGGGAACTGGAGGCCAGCCCTGCTTGAGCGGGACTTTGACTTGCCCTTGACTTTGCCTCCCTTTCCGCGTCCGGACATGGCGATGGGCTAGTGGCGAGCGAGCGATGGTGTAAACGGTGCGAGCCGCAGCGAGTCGAGCAGCGGAGTGACCAGAAGACCAGATAGAATGTTCGTAAGAAAGCGTGCGTACATATTTCCATTTAACATGCCTGGGGGTGAAGTAATGTCCCACAATGTAATTTCCTATAATGCCGCACCATATGTTTATGCTCGGCGGCCGTTGCTGTTGCACCTGACGAGGCCAGAGCGCATTTTCAGCTGCCAGTAGTGCATGTTACACACGTTTACATTACTGTGGTTCCTAAACGTTGCTTCGTCGCTAAAGAGCAAACGCTGGATAAATATAGTTTGTCTCCCATGTGAAGCAGATCAAACCACCATTATTCAATACGACTTTCGAAATCGCGTCCTCCGAGTGCCAGATGTAGTCACACATAATGAGCGCGTAATTTATGTCGATGCAAGATCCGAATGACACTCCCCTGGCTGATCCCATATTCCTTGGCAATACGTTTCATGCCACTATCCGTAGTATAAAAGTAGCACGTCTAACTTTTCGTCATTAGTGTCAAATCATACTTATTCAGTATCTCGATCGATACAAGAGTTAAGACTCTTTATCACATACAGAAGTATTTCATGTTCCTTAGTATACTATTATTTGCCGAAAATCTCGTTTCGATAACTGGAACCGTTCACGAAATAAAAACGGTGTTACATCTTACGTGACTCACCCTGCATACACAATGTGTTAGGGGAATAACTGCAAATATTGTGATCATTGTTACCTTAGTATGTACCCACTTCAGCACCTTAGTCGTTTTTTCTTTGCGTCTAGCAGTCTTCCCACAAACACGTCACATAATTTGCTGCCCGATGTTTTCTGCACAGTCGTAACTGTGCCACTAAGTGGATCACGCCTGCCAGTATAGACTAACCGTTTTGTGCCCACGAGTACACACTTCAATATCCGACCTACTACCGATGGTAAAATTAGCATTAATCGCATACCTTTGCCGCATGTACTTGGAGGTATTAATGAACCTACAAACATATTACTCCTAATAGCTACACTTATTAGTTTGCAATTGAAGTAAATACTAACGTAATGTTGTGCAGTACACTATACTCAGTTGCCAATAAAAATATCTCCACTTATATTACTAACACCCTGTATTTACTCAGACACAACTTTAACTGCTGAGTATCTCATTTTCAGAATATGGGGGTTGAGAATACTATATGTAACTTCTTTTTCAGAATACTGGAATATCTGTCATTCAAATGACTTGTTACGTTCCATATTTATCTACTTCAGTGTTTCCATCTTGTACAGTCTCCTTCTGAATTCCATTAACAAATCTCCAACGATTATTTAGGTTCTGTCTAATGAATGTTTTGATGTAAGAAATCTGTGGCCTCCAATTGCTCGTTATACAGAAATCTGATGTTGTTGTGTTAGGTTTGAATGGCACCATGGCGCGTTGGTTTTAAATTAAATGCGAAATAGCTACCTTCTCGTGTACTGTCAGTTAAAATAACGTGTTTAATTGAAAAGATAACAAAACAAAGAAAATCATTTATGTGAGTGATGTAGCAACGCTCTAGTCTAGAAATATTCCTTTTCTGAAGAGCCAAAGGAAATGGTACACCTGCCTAATATAGTGTAGGGCCCCCGCGAGCACGCAGAAGTGTCGCAACAAGAAGTGGCATGGGCTCGACTAATGTCTGAAGTAGTGCTGGAGGAAACTGACGCCATGAATCCTGCAGGGCTGTCCATAAATACGTAAGAGTACAAGAGGGTGGAGATCTGTTCTGAAGAGCACGTTTCAAGGCATCCCAGATATGCTCAATAACGTTCATGTCTCGGGACTTTGATGAGATGGCCATTGGAAGTGTATAAACTCAGGAGAGTGTTCCTGGAGCCACTCTATAGTAATTCTGGACGTGGGGGAACTCGCATTCTCCTGCTGGAATTGCCCAAGTCCGGCAGAATGCACAATGGATGCAGGTGATCAGACAGGATGCTTACGTGCGTGTCACTTGCCAGAGTCGTATCTAGACGTATCAGAATTCCCATATCACTACAACTGCATAAGCCCCACACCACTACAAAGCCTCCTCCAGCTCGAGCAGTCCCCTGGTGACATGCAGGATCTATGGATTCATGACGTTGTCTCTGTACCCGTACACGTCCAAGCGCTCGACACAATTTGAAACGAGACTCGTTCGACCAGACAACGTGTTTCCAGTCATCAACAGTCCAGTATCGGTGCTGACGGGCCCAGGCGTGGCGTAAAGCTTTGTGTCGCGCAATCATCAAGAGTACGCGAGTGAGCCTTCGGTTCCGAAAGCCCATATCGATGATGCTTCGTTGAATGGTTCGCACGCTGAAACTTGTTGATGGCACAGCACTGAAATATGCAGGAATTTGCGGAAGGGTTGGACTTATGTTACGATGAATGATTCTCTTCAGTCGTCGTTGGTCCTGTTCTTGCAGCTTTGATGTTTTACCAGTTTCCTGATATTCACGGTACACTCATGAAATGGTCGCACTGGAAAATCCCCACTTCATCGCTACCTCGGAGATGCTGTGTCTCGTACATCGTGTGCCGACTATAACACTACGTTCAGTCTCACTTAAATGTTGATAAACTGCCATTGTAGCAGTAGTAACCGATCTGACAACTGCACCAGACACTTGTTTTGTATAGGCTTCGCTGACTGCAGCGCTGTATTCTGCCTGTTTACATATCTCTGTATTTGAATACGTGTGAAGTTTTGTAAATTAGCGCTTGGTTACCAGTGTAAAAAAATGAACACATTCGCATAAATGCTTGCTGAACGAATAGAAGGGTCATTAAATAAATAATACACAACAATTCTTTCTTAGAACATATTTATTAAGAAGAGATAGGATTTAGTGACAATGTTAGTCAACGTTTCTTTTACATGTATTAATTTAGTACATAGTCTCCATGGCGTTCTGTGCTCTTACACCAGCGTTGTGTAAGAGCATGTATTCCCTGCCGGTAAAAACTCGTGTCTTCTGTTCGCAACGCTCTATCATACTCTAAGTGTGTCGTGCCCTACATAGAAAATCCTGAAAGTGGCACAATTAGATGGAAGTACTCTGTCGTCATGCTGTGCTACAAGTTGGATTAGGCAACAATGTTAAACCCACTTTGACCGTGTGTTCCCGGGAGAACACGCGTGTTGGCGTACACTGTCGTACTAAAGCAAGATTTGTTTTGGTCTCCGGCTACACCGAAATCGTCGGAAACGGTCTTTGTCCAGAGGCTTGGCATATGCCACTCAAGTAATTGTTAACCATTTTAACGACACTCCCTTGTGCATAGCTCCATCACTACCTCAAAAAAACTGTGACCATGACTTTGTCAGCAAAGGGAGGTACCTTGAATTTGTTCTCTTTTTGTTGTGGAAGTGGTGCCACTACAGTGACAGATTTTTTGTTTGAGACTGAAAGTGACCCACCGAGGTTTAGTCTACTGTAACAGCTCTCCGTTGACTTGAAAATACTCCAGTAGTTCAGATGAGAGGATTTTCATAGAAACTTGTATTTTGTAGTGAGCATTCGTGGAAACCATTTCGAGCTCAACTTTAAATATCCAAGAGTCTCAGTCATTGCAGACGCAGTTCCAAAACTCACCAATAACAGTAACACCAACTGTCGAAATGTATGCATCGGTCTACATGAATAATGGCATCCGCATGATTTGCCATGTTGGCAGTAGTGGCTGTGACATGACGTCCCGAACATAGTCAAATATGAAGCTCTGTTTTTGCAGTTCCGGCCCCGTTAACTCACTTTGCCATTGCCCAACAGCGCTCTCTCAACTGCTTCATTACCATACAGTGTACACAAACTTTTGCTGATGTTCACCACGGTTTCTTTTTCCGCAGCCAGTTATAGTACGCTGCTTGTAACGAGTGCCTTTCTCGACGCTATTTTGATGGTTCACTATGGCCGTGCGATCTATCTAAACTGTTGAAAACTTCGCACACGTACAGAAGAAACATCAAATTTGGAACACCTAAAAGAATTTTTTCCTATATGCTACAATAGTTGTAAAAAAAGTAAAATAAATAAGAAAAGCATTATGTATCAATCGATACTCGTACCATTAAGCAAATCGTGGAGCACGTTTTTTGTTTATAACATACTTTAAGTACGAGGGTCACTCCAAAAGAAATGCACACTATTTTTTGTAAAATCCATGTATTATTCTACATGTTTGAATCTTTTACAGTGTGTAGATACATCCTTTAGGAACAATATTTTCATTTCTCCACGTAATTTCCATCCCTCTCAACTGCCTTACGATATCTTGGAACCAACGCATGTATATGCGCGCGGTAAAACTCTGGACCAAGCTGTTGGAGCCACTGTTTGGCAGCGTGCACAAGGGAGTCATCATCTTCAAACCTTGATCTACGAAGAGAGTCTTTCAGTTTCCCAAAGAGATAATAGTCACATGGAGCCAGGTCAGGACTGTAATGCGGGTGTTTCAGTATTGTCCATTACTTTGTGAGCCACTGTCAACATCCTGGGAACCCAGCTGGCAGAAACGTTATTTAATGTTAACACTTTCAGTATTCTGCAAACACTTCCCTCCCCTATACCAACGTAGCGTGACAATTCGTTCATTGTGATGCGTCTGTCAGCAGTCACCAATTCGGTTAACTCTCTGCACATTGTCTGGAGCGTGTGCGGTACGAGGCCTGCCGCTGCGAGGACAATCCTCAATATTGCCGTGCCCGCTTTCATCACGTAACCTGCTTTCCCACCGACTAACTGTACTGCGATCGACAGCAGCATCTCCATACACCTTTTTCAACCTCTTGTGGATGTTTCCCACTGTCTCGTTTTCACAGCACAGGAATTCTATGACAGCACGTTGCTTCTGACGAACGTCAAGTGTAGCAGCCATCTTGAAGACATAAGACATGCTGTGACGGCGTCACTCACGGGAACAGGTTGAACTAAGTTTGAAAACAAGCGGGAAGGATGTATCTACACACTGCAAAACTTTCACACATGCAGAATGAAAACTGCATTTTTACAAAAATAGTGTGCATTTCTTTTGGAGTGACCCTCATATACAAATGGGTCATCATTTCTGGAAGAGTGGTGGAAATTAACGTCCGATTTTAACATTTTCTCAAGACTGACACAAGAAGAGAAGCATAACACCCTCTTATCAGTCAAAGACGGGTATGGACTTGGGCTGTAAGAAACCTCTTCGATATTCACCACACGTGATTTACGGAAATGGCACAGTGTAAATTGGTTCTCGTGACAGACTTTGGAGCGTCTGTCGAAGACGAGTCTAGTGTGTTAACACTGAACAACCAGGTTCAGTGAATATGTTCAAGGAACGTTTTCCTGGGTACAATATTTCCGTTCGGTTCCCCAGGAAATGCGATTGCTCGGTATCGTGGACTGGACGCCGATCTGCCTTTATCAAATGGCAGGAAAAACATCCCTGAGTAACCACTGAAGCACAATAATTGCTCTAAAAATTTATGAATATTTCCTATCCGTCGATTTGGTGCCTTCATGATCAGTGAAGTCTGGAATCTTTGGATGAGAACGTATTAACTGCTCACGCTTTCTATGTTTGTGTGACGATAGAGTTTATCACAAGGCTGGAAAAGGCGTCGGATACCCCACATCTGGTTTGTGGTGTGGGGTGTATTTACAGAACACTGCAGCGAGGCCACTTTACGGGCCTGTCGGCAGAGAGAGGGGAGGGACGTGTAGGGGCAATATGCGCGCTGTCGGCTGACGTCTGGTGGGACGGCCGGCTCGCGGGTGGCCTAGCGCCCCCTGACCGGGCCACGGTTCCGCTGGGTGGGCACGCGCCGTTCCCACGCCGAGGCGCGGCGCTGATAAACGGTGTCTGTTGCGCGCAACGGCGGCCGTAATCCGATCTGCGGCAGCGCCCTCCAGCGCCACAATCGCACGCCGTGAACGCGCGTGCCCACTCGTGGGGGCCCGGCCGCCAGCTGCTCGCTGACTCTTTGGGAGATCACCGCCTCGCCACGTCTCCGGTGTCCCAGTCACTAACTGTTGCAATAATTCTCCTAAGAGAGAGACATAGTTTTTAAGATGACTGTGTAGCTATCGAGAGGAATCAGTACCCGAAGGCTTCCATCTACAGAGTGGTCCATCTGAAGTTTCGGATGAGATTGTCTCGAAAACTATACATCGGGTAAAAAAAGTGGGTAAGACAAGTTCTTAAGCTCAAAGGGGGACATCAAATGATACTACACGTGATCTCCAGCCCCCGCCCCTTTGGATGGGGTGGGGGGCAACATTTAAATCTTAAATGGAAACACTCGTTTTTTTATTGCAGGGTGGAGTTTGAGAGAGAGGAATTAGAATTTTACAGATGTTCACCCAAATATTAATTTTTTTCCGCAGATTCGGATAAGTTTTGTTTGTTTCGTGGAAATGAGGCCAAACAACTTTTAACTATCAAGCAAATCACCTGACTAGTTTTAGCGAAAAAATTTACGAAGTAAATAAGTATTTTTTATTCATCCGTGACCATTTTCCATGAGAGTTAGGATTTTCTTGAATCACAGCGATAACTACCAAGAATCAAAACAAATGTTTAAGACAAAATGTACTTAGTTTTTCATGTAGAATCTGATTTTTCAATAAAAAATGGGGATTCCCATTTGAAGTTTTTAAGTTGCTTCCCGCCCCACCCCCAAGGGGATGGGATGGCGGCCTAATTTTAGCAGCAGCAGATGTCCCCCTCGAAAATAATCAACATTGGATTCTACACATTTTCCCGTGTGAAGCTTATTTTTCGTGTTGTTCTGGATTGTCAACTTAAAATTTGCACCCTCTCTATTAACGTCTCCAAAACCATTTGTAGTGGTAAGGTGCGTTCCTCTGTCCAATCGCAGGTCACAGGAAACAGATTTCGCTTTCCAGTGAAACTTCTAGTTTTTCTGCAGAAGCCACAGCCATACATGGACTTTACATTACTTGCAGTAGCTCATGGTCAATCTTTTGATTTTAATAGATCGTAGGTCTTTACCTCAAGATATTCTGGCACAAATCTTTCTCAAGAAAATTTCCCACTGGTTGCAGTTATTATGAAAGCCACCAAGCAAAACAAAAATCTCAGAAACAAGGTAAAATTTATGTTGGGCAAGAAACACGCTAACATTCAATATGATGATATAGTCGATTACTTAGCGAAGAACATCGCTCAGAATTGTACATTTAAAAACATATTACTACCACCATCAAACCAGAAGACTAAACCATACAAAAGAACAACACCCCAATAACGAATATCGATCGTCAATACACTATGGCCAAGCACAGCCAAACGTTTCCTCAAAGTCCTTGTTCCAGATAATCCTTAATGCGAACGTGATGGAGTAACAGTAAAAGATATCAGCCACATTTTCATCGAATGTAAACTGTATGAAAACTATCAATCTCAGAATCTTTTATGTGAAATCTCTTAAAGCATTTTAAATAAAACAAACGTTATTAACATTCTACATCGTTATTCTTCACGTCTAGGGAAACCCAGTGCAGGATGGTAGCGCTAACATTAGAAGAACCACAGTCCAATTTAAATAGTAAAGAAAAAGCTAAAAAAATCTATGACGTTTAACATACTTTAAACAGTGAAACAAAGAAATCACATGTTAAGCCCACAAAGGCGAACAATTTAAAAAATCGAAAAATTCTGACTATTAGTCCGAAGTGTCACATTCCTGAGGGAGAAGGGAACCGTATTCATCACATTAATATAGTATGAGAGCCATTACAAATTTCTGTTTCATTACAAGTTTAACTTTAAAATATAATCATATTTTTTAAAATCTACGAAAACAAAAAAAATGTTATTAGCAAGGCAAAAAGTATGTGGTATGCAAATAGAATCCTAATTCACAGGCTAAAATTAAAGCCATATGGTCAGTTGTGAAGGAAGTGTCTGGTCAGCAGCACAAGGTTGACGATATAAAGCCAGTTTGCAGTTATAATATTTCTGTTACTGATAAATCAGATATATGTACAGTATTTAACAACCATTTTCTGAGCATTGCTGGTGAATTAAATAAAAATTTAGTATCTACAGGAAATCATATAAATTTCTTAGCAAATGCCTTTCCGAGATCGCACGACCGCTACGATCGCAGGTTCGAATCCTGCCTCGGGCATGGTTGTGTGTGATGTCCTTTCCGAGATTGACGTCTGAAATACTCCTCTGTGACACAGACAAAAGGGAGATTGAGACAATAATCAAATCACTGAAGACTAAGGACTCTCATGGTTATAATTGAGTGTCTAGTAGAATATTAAAGTACTGTGCTGCACATGTTAGCACTGTATTTAGCCATATTTGTAATTTTTCCTTTAGGAATGGTCAGTTTCCTGAGCGATTAAAGTACTCAGTAGTAAAGCCGCTTTATAAAAAGGGAGAAAGGGATAATGTAGATAATTTTAGACCTATTTCTATGCCATCAGTGTTTGCAAAAGTTATCGAAAAGGCTGTGTATGTAAGGTTAATTGATCATTTTATATCACACGATTTGCTATCAAATGTACAGTTCGGCTTTAGAAGTCGTTTGACAACTGAAAATGCTATATTCTCTTTTCCCTGTGAGGTACTGGATGGGCTAAACAAAAAGTTTCGAACGCTTGGCGTATTTTTTGATTTAACAAAGGCATTTGACTGTGTTGATCACACAATATTGCTCCAGAAGTTGGACCATTACGGAATAAGGGGAGTAGCTCACAATTGATTCACCTCTTACTTTAGCAACAGGCAGCAAAAGGTCATTATTCACAATGTTGACAACGGCTGTGATGTGGGATCTGAGTGGGGTACTGTCAAGTGGGGGGTGCCCCAGGGATCAGTGTTGGGGCCGTTCCTGTTCCTTATTTATATAAATGATATGCCCTCTAGTATTATGGGTAACTCTAAAATATTTCTGTTTGCTGATGACATTAGCTTGGTAGTAAAGGATGTTGTGTGCAACATTGACTCGGTTTCAAGTAGAGCAGTACATGACCTCAGTTCATGGCTTGTAGAAAATAAACTAACGTTAAATCACAGTAAGACTCAGTTTTTACAGTTCCTAACACACAATTCAACAAAACCTGACGTTTTAATCTCACAGAACGGGCATATGATTAGTGAAACTGAACAGCTCAAATTCTTAGGTGTTCAGATAGATAGTAATCTGTCGTGGAAAGCCCACGTTCAGGATCTTTTTCAAAGACTTAATACTGCCATTTTCACTATTCGAACGGTATCGAAAGTGAGTGATATTTCGACACGTAAATTAGTCTACTTTGCTTATTTTCATTCACTTGTGTCGTACGGTATTATGTTTTGGGGTAACTCTTCCCATTCTAGAAGGATATTTTTGGCTCAGAAACGGCCGGTTCGGGCAATAAGTGGTGTGAGTTCACGAACCTCTTGTCGACCTCTTTTCACGAGTCTGGGTATTTTGACATTGGCCTCTCAATATGTATATTCCTTATTGTCGTTTCTTGTTACCAATATTAGTTTATTTCCAACAATAAGCAGCTTTCACTCGGTTAATACTCGGCAGAAATCAAACCTCCATTTGGATCGGACTTCCTTAACTCTTGTGCAAAAAGGTATGCAGTATACTGCTGCATCCATTTTCAATAAACTGCCACTCGAATTCAAAAATCTTAGCAGAAATCCACGCCCTTTCAAATCGAAACTGAAGAGTTTCCTCGTGGGTCACTCCTTCTATTCTGTCGAGGAGTTCCTTGAAAAATTAAGATGATTCTCATTGTATTACTGATAGCGTTTGCTTAAACTTATGGACTGATTTTCTTTCAAGTTCATGAACATTTATTTTTATCTGTTATTACTTTTTATGTTGTAAGTTCATGTACTGACACGTTCCATGACCTTGGAGATTTGCTCCTCAATTTGGTCCTAAGGAAATTGACATTTAAATAAAATAAATATATGACTCTACAAGTGGCGGCATGTTAGATTCCTCAAAAGAAACTCAGTAATTCCTTTCTCACCGTCATTTTCAGTTCTTTATTAAAAAGGTGCTTCAGTTTGTTTTCTTCTGCCAACTGAAAAGCTAAAGCTCCGAACACCTTCATTGTCAATCCAAACAATCTTCCATCGATGTCTTTCATATAAGCGACAACCTCGAACTCTTGCTCGTTCCAGAAAACACGGCAAAATTTTCCCTTTAACTTGTTTGATTGAAAGCTCTTATTTTGAAGTCTTTTCTGCATTTCTCTCTGGAGGCATGCTTTAGGAACATTGAAGTGCATACTGGCTTCACTAAATCGCATTTCCTTTTTCACAACAGCTGTCGCTGCCTCTTCCAGGTCTTCTATAGACTAACTTTGACGATTAGTATTTTTTTAACCATCTAAGAAAAATAAAGAATTGTCGCTAGCAACAACATGAAAAGCTTGAAAATATAGTAATATAGCCTATAAGTGTTAAAATAAATGTGAACACTCAAAAATAATCACTAGGCAAGAATGGTACGCTGCGTGGGATAGAACGGAACCTCAGTCCGTTACACCCCTGTACGTTCCGCCCGATCTATGAGGTTAAGTACAGTTGAAAATCCACAAAAGGCTTTAAAAAATAAACATCCTCTGAACTAACTAAAACAAAGGTCCCAGCATGAGTTTTGAGATTTTAGGAAAGAGAAAACTAGTAGATAAATTGAACTCTCTTAAATTTCAAATAAAAACTTGCTGATATCGCAATATGCACGTGAAAAACAAGCGCAGACACGTTACTGGCACAACAGTGAAAGACAAACTTCTTACCATCCTTGTCACGTTGATTATAGTTCCTGAAAGTGAGTATAGACTCCGCCAATTATCAGCCGAAATAAACACCTAGGTCCGTTCTCCGCCGTGGCTCCTTCCTGCCCCGGCTATTCTTACATACGAGGGCAAATCAGGAAGTCGTTGCCCCACATTTTTACTAGCCACAGTAAGGTACATCAGGATAATGACAGATGTACAACTTATTCTACGCAACTTAAACTATTTTTCCACATAGTCCTCACACCGGTTAACTCATTTCTTCCACCACAGCACTAAATTTGAGATGCCTCTGCGGTAGAATTCGTGCGGCTAACTATGGAACCACAGTCCGACTGCTGTCTTGGCTTCATCATTACTTGTGAATCGCCGTCCTGCCAGGAACTCCTTCAGCCGCTCGAAAACGTGGAAATCACTAGGACCGTGGCGGTCCACAATCCCCCAGTGAGATGCCCGGAGCTTTTCGGCAGTTCTGATTGCTACATGTGGTCTCGCGTTGTCGTGGAGCAGAATCACGTCATCCACATCAGGACTTCCTCGGCACCTTCGCCTAATGGCAGCCTTCAGACGTGGCAGTGTGGAACGGCAACTGTCGGCGTTGTAGGCTGCATCTTGTGATATGAAATCCAGCAGCAGCGGTCCACGGCTGTCCCTGAAGGCCGTTAACATCAATTTCCAAAAGATGGCACTGAACGGAGCTCTTTTTTGTCACAGGCGAACTTGGATGTTTCCACGCCATGCTCTGCTACTTGGATACCAGTGTGAAATGCAGTATCCACGTTTCATCACCAGTAACAATATGGTCCAGGAAACCTCCACCCTCCTTGCAGTACGGTTCCAGATGATTCCGTGAAGACATCATTCGCTTGACTTTCATCATGTAACCCAACTGCTTAGGCACCCACCGGCATGAGACGTTCCGGTGCCCTAAGGATCCTTGAACGATGTCGTAAGCACTCCCATACGATATGCCAAGCTCCTGGAAAATTGCCGTGATGTGCACACGCCGATGTGATTTCACATTACATCCACGCGGGAGCTGTTGTCTGTCGTCAGTCAGCGACGAATGCAGCCTCCCCGACTGCTCATTGTCATGTAAGACTTCAGGGCTTTTGTCAAACTCACAACACCACCACTTCACAGTTCTCAAAGAAAGACAGTTTTTCCCATATGTGGCCTGCATTTAAATGTAAATCTCGATGGGCGTTCGTCCCTTGCTTTGAAGAAAACGAATCACCCTTCGTTGCTCTAACGCCGGGGAAGTGTGAAGCCACGACCGCCATCTTCAACAACTCACAGTACCGCCGTGTGGCGCAGCTAACGGCAGGTAAGGCCGGA
The DNA here is from genome assembly GCF_023864275.1 of Schistocerca cancellata. Lineage (NCBI taxonomy): Eukaryota > Metazoa > Arthropoda > Insecta > Orthoptera > Acrididae > Schistocerca > Schistocerca cancellata. The sequence goes on from NC_064626.1 coordinate 828,080,171, forward strand.
GCGAACCAAGAAAGGGCCAACTCTGGAAGTGTATGTATTGATTTTACATTTACAGCAGTAATTTGGCTAAAAAAAGGAGGCAAAGATTTTCTGATTTGCCCTCGTATTTATTTCTCAACATAGTCACCTTAGCGACGAACGCATCTCTCCCAATGAGAGATCAGTTTGTTGATACCGTCACTGTAGAATGTTTGACATCGTTGACAGAGCCACAACCTCACCTCTGCTTCAAATGGTTGAAATGGCTCTGAGCAATATGGGACTTAACATCTGAGGTCATCAATCCCCTAGAACTTAGAACTACTTAACCCTAACCAAAACAAGGACATCACACACATCCATGCCCGAGGCAGGATTCGAACCTGCGACCGTAGCAGTCGCGCGGTTCCAGATTGAAGTGCCGGCCGCGGTGGTCTAGCGGTTCTGGCGCTACGGTCGCAGGTTCGAATCCTGCCTCGGGCATGGGTGTGTGTGATGTCCTTAGGTTAGTTAGGTTTAAGTAGTTCTAAGTTCTAGGGGACTTATGACCTAAGATGTTGAGTCCCATAGTGCTCAGAGCCATTTGAACCATTTTTTTGAACCAAATTGAAGCACCTAGAACCGCTCGGCCACACCGGCCAGCTCACCTCTGCTTCCACTGCTTCATCACTATGAAAGTTAAATCCTCGGAAGTGTTATTTTGAATAGAGATGAAAATCGGATAGTGCCAAATGTGGAGGACGATCGAATACAGTGAACCCAAGGATTGTTGCAGATGTCGCAGCGCTCGTGTGTGGTCTGGCATTGTCGTGCTGGAGGTCAGGGTGTTCCAGGAGTGGTCGAACTCTTCGAACTCGAAACTCGATTGCAGCACACTGTTTCTCACGCACCGACACAGTTACGTTACACGTGATGACTGGGTGTTGTGTGCTGTCCTTAGGTTAGTTAGGTTTAAGTAGTTCTAAGTTCTAGGGGACTGATGACCATAGCTGTTAAGTTCCATAGTGCTCAGAGCCATTTGAACCCTTTGAAAGTTACGTTACACACCGCCATGTCACGCGCTACAGTTCGGATTCCTCTAGCGACAGAGGGCTGCAAATATGTAGACGTGAAGAATAAAGATGCAGAACGTTAATGATGTTAGTTTTATTTTAAAATCTTACAGATATTTCACATAAAAATTCGGCTGTATTACTTTTTTGTAATATGGCACCTCTCCTTCATGAAAATAAGTATTAACTTTATAATGTATTATGAGATTTTAAAATAAATCTAATTTTACCCTGTAAAATCCTAGAAAATTAATCAAACACTGAGCGATGGCTATTTCCTCTCCATGCAAAAATAGATAAATATGTAATTCTTCCCGCCCCACAGAGTCAACGACTCTCTTTCTACACTGCGACGGTTACCGGCTCAATCCCTGATTTCGCGAGCTCCAAAATGCTCCATGAAATCCTTTAATCTGTAAATATAGCAGCCAGTCAGTGTGGAGCATAATGTAGGCATATTAACTGGCCACTTACACCTCCCTCTAACGGAACTTACGTAAGATTCTGCTTCGTGGCAGTAATTTTATAACTTTTTCTGCAACGGGTGTTGCAAGTCACCAGTCATCGTGAATAACCATCAGCCTTAAGGCCAGCCGTATAAGCTCCGGCCAGAGCTCCTCTAGGAGGGTTAGGGAACGATTCGTGTATCAGCTGTTGACTGGAGAACACCTCGCATCCGCGGTCGCTGGTGCTGGCGGGCACAATAAACATCCGACGAGCACGCAGGATCGGCCCGAATGTTATGTTACAACGGCCCCTGTCTCCTGTTCCTGTCGCGAATTCTGCGCGGGAACGATTGTAGCTGAAAGTCCATGCGACGTCGAATGTCTCTAATTTTACCTTCATTGCCTTTTCCCTAGACAGGAAATTTAGTCTTCTATGGACGTACATTATGGAAATTTTAACGGTGATGCTCCATGACCCGATTGTACAGTAAGTTACTGAAGTTGAATGATCATCACAACGATTCGCGTTTTCTAAACGGGCCTGTGACGAATAGCACTGCTTTTCTTTGGATTTCCTCTACTTTCTCTTTCAGTTCTATCTATTAAGCGTTCGACACTGACAATAACACGCAAATATCGATCGAATGAGGTTTTTGTAAGCTACCTCTTTTGTGGATCGACTACACTGCTTGAAAATTCTTAGCATCTTCTTTGGTATCTACCTTTGCTCCGGTTAGTTGTCTGTGGTCGTTTCGCTTTAAATCGCTCGCTATGCATACTCCTACATGTTTAATGGTTGAGACTTATTTCAGTGATGGTTCAGCAATTATATAATAACAGACCTTTCCGCTTATTTAAGCACAATACTTTATGTCCAGATAGCAGCTGGCAGAATGAGCAGTTCGTTACCTGCATAATGCCCCTTGAATTTGGTTTCATCCAGTGTTCATATTATAGCAACGTGAAGAACAGCCTGCACTGACAAATCAAACCCGTGTGACTACTACCTATAGCCATTTGGAAAATACTGTGGGTAGGAGGCGTAGAGAAAATCTATATTCATTCACTTCTCATCTGAGTATGTTGGTTACTATTTTTAGTTCGGCTGTCATTATTTACGTCAGTTTTACTGGACAGTTTTAATAAAATACAGAGACACCACTATGGTATTTGTACTGGAGTGCTTTGATCCCTCCGTCGATTCCTACCAGGTAATACGCACTGTTCATCTAAAGATATCATCAATAAATCCAATACACGCACGGAGAGAAGGACTCGAAAACATTTGGAAATTTGTGGTAAATTCTATGGGACCAAACTGCTGAGGCCATCTGTCCCTAGGCTTACATATTACTTAATCTAAATTAAACTAACTTTCGCTAAGGACAACACACACACCCATTCCCGAGGGAGCACTCGAACGTCCGACGGGGGGAGCCGCGCCAACCGTGGCAAGGCGCCTAAGTCCTCACTTCTACCCAGCGCAGCGCAAAGTACAGGAGAAAGAAGAGCTGTGGTGGAGCAATGGAGGTCGTTAGTTGTGCGTGAGAAACTGTGTCGGTAAGAGAATTACTTGCGAAAGGCAGGGTTGCGGGTCTGAGTCCCGGGCTGGTACACAGTTTTCATCTGGCTAGGAAGTCCGTGGCTCGTGGTCTTGCGGTAGCGTTCTCGCTTCTCGCTTCTCGCGCACAGGGTCCCGAATTCCGGCGAGGTCGGGGATTTTCTCTGCCCCTAGATGACTGGGTGTTGTATGTCTTTCATCATCATCGTCATTCACTCTCAAGTCGCCGTAGTGGCGTTAAAGAACTTGTGGAGCGACGGCCGAACCGCCCCGCGAGTGGTCTCCCGGCCACCAATGCCATGCGGTCATTATTATTATAATCTGCCAGGAAGTTTCAAACAGCGCACACGTGGGTGCAGTGTGAAAATTCATTCTGAACGCTGTATCGGTACTTTCCGCCCCAGGTGAGTCGGAAACCCGCAAACCAAACACTTTTGTTGGTGACGCATTGTGCTAGAACTGGATCGTTGAGGAAGGGAATATGACTGTGGTGTCTCTCGAAAATGTGGATACTGCTGCGAAACAAAATAATGAACAACTGAAAAAAAAAATCTTGAAATCGTATATACTGATCAGCTAGAGCATTATGACCACAGACCTAACTATCGATATAAACCTGTCCAGGCCATAGCAGTGTCACCTGGCGAGGAATGATTGCTAGTCAGGCACACACACGAAGCATGTAGTGCCAGTGAGCTTGATGTCCTTGTGTAGAATGGGGAACGTGCACGATCTATCTGACTGAGAACGGACTGTGATGGCCCGGAGGTTCGGCACGAGCATTTCCGAAACTGCACGATTTGTAGGGTTCGAGGAGTGGTGTGGTGAGTGTCTTTAACATGTGGCGAAACCAAAGTCAAACAACGTCCAAACGTCTTGCGGTTGGACGGCCGCCCCTCATTACAGTTGTTCGATGTCGTAGGTTGGGCAGACTGGTAAAACAGCACAGCGGCGAACTGTGGTGGAACTAACATCAAACTTTAATTCTGGGCGGAGTACAAGTATGTCTGAACACAAAGTACACCGAACACTCCTAAAGATGTGCCTCCGCAGCCGACAATCCGTGCATGTGCCAATGTTGACACCACGACATCGACAACTACGACTGAAATGAGCATGTGGCCATCGGCAGTGGAGATCAGCGCAGTGGCAGAGCGCTGCATGGTCTGATGAATTCTGATACCTTCTTCATCACGCTGATTGGAGGGCACGAATCCGTCGTCTTTCAGGGGAACAGCTCCTTGACCTCTTTACTACGGGACGGAGACAAGCTGCCGGCAGCTCCATTATGCTGTGGGGAACGTTAACGAAGGCATCCACGGGTCCAGTGGAGCTCGTACAAAGTACTATGACGGCCGAAGAGTATCGTACACCGGTTGTAAACCACGTACACCGCATCATGATAGTCTTATTCCTCGACGTCAGTGGCATTTTTCAACAAGACAATGCACCTTGTCACAAGGGCAATTGTGTGTTGGAGGTTCGAGGAACTCAGCAGCGAGTTTTAATTGATGTGTTGACCCCTCAGCTCGCCAGATCTGATCCCGATCGCACATCTGGACTGTGATTGAAGGTGCGTCAGAGCTCGTCGCCCCCTTCCCGGAATTTACGGGCATTAGGTGACTTGTGTGTGCAGGTGTGGTGCCAACTCCCTCCAGCGACCTACCAAGGTTTCACTGCTCCCATGTCACGACATGTCGCCGCTGTTACACGTGCCGAAGGTCGACATACCAGCTGTTAGGGAGGTAGTCATAATGTTCTGGCTGATCAGTGTAACAGTTGTTATCTGATTAATTTTGTGTGTATACGAGCTCCTCGCCAGCCGTCAAGACCCAACGGATGTCTACCGGCCGCCGTGTCATGCGGATATGTTGTCGAGGGGGATGTTATCAGCACACCGCTCTCCTGGCCGTTTGGGAAACTCTCCAGGCGGTGGAGATTGTAACGGTTCTCTATTTACGTGACTATTACGGCACTCCAACCCCAGTCCTCGATACCAGTAATTTCGTACTACTTTTCTGCGAAGTAACGGATATATTTTTGTGATAATGTTCACATTTGGTTTTATTACTGTATAGGTACTCCGTGGTATCGATATATTACAGTGATATGGTTCTTGTGTGTATTCATTTCTGTGAGACTGTCATAATCTTTCACTTACTTCTAACCGTTTTGGCACGAATGCGCACAGAGCAGTCTTCGTTTCACTTTGCAGAAGTTAAGTTGTTATTTCGCTTTGTAAAAGAACAGTCAAGTCTTGTGTTTGGTTAAAGTGGAAATTAAATATATGAGGATTGATACAAAGCTGTTTTCTTGATGATGTGACAATTAAGAAGAAGTATATGTGAATTTACAAGAAGTTTAATAAAAATGTGGATCGTGAACACCAAGTCAAAAATTATTTCTACCATACCATTGTTCTGATCTGGGATTGTTTGATCATTAAGAATTTCCTGAAAAACGCATTTGTTAGGTCCTCAAATATTGCTAAAATGCAGATCTGGACCTTCTAGCAGTCAAAGTGGAATCACCCTAGAATCAACAAGATGAGCCATAACAACTTCGACGAAATTTACGTGGGAATCCATTCAAGAAAAGTGCCAAAATTAATGACTTTTTTACAGTGACTTCATTATTTCCATTCTGACGATACCATCCACAGTTAATAACTTTGTTGTTGCCCGATAAAGCGAACATATGCTGCGTGGAGCACCATTATTAATCTGATTTCTAACCTACTTTGCAAGTGGTGGTATTGTTAGAAGCTGCTACTACTAAGTCAAGTAGCTCCTCAGTTGACTTCACAACGTTGAGTACATGACGGACTGATGACCTTAGCAGTTAAGTCCCATAAGATTTCACACACACAGTACGTACCAGCCCTCCGCACGACAGACACCTAGGCTGTCCTGTCAGCTACGAAGGCAGATACTTTGTGTGTGTGTGTGTGTGTGTGTGTGTGTGTGTGTGTGTACTACGGAAAAGATATGCGTTACAGTAACTCACAGCATACTTCGAGTAATCTAGGTGAAAGGACAAGGAGAACTAACTTTCAATTTATGAGCGACGGTAAGAGCGTTTGGACAGCGATCGTATTGACTGCAGATATGTGTCAGCCTCAACGTGTATCGGGACAAAATGTCAACGACGTCGGACTGTAATTTATGTGGGCAGTCACTGTTAAAGCAGAGGGTGAAATTTACCCTGCTGTACCCATTTTCCATTTACAATTTAGCAAAAGCTGTGTAGTCGAAAGGAGGATGTACAAGAGTGCAAGTGTGTGTGTGTGTGTGTGTGTGTGTGTGTGTGTGTGTGTGTGCGTGTGTGTGTGTGTGCACGCTCGGATTTGATGAGAACTGCATCCTGGGGAGCTCCCGAACGACAGCGACCGTATTGTGACGCCGTGAGGCGTGGCGCGGCTTGTGTGTGTGTGTGTGTGTGTGTGTGTGTACACGCAATGAATCGCGGCGGCCACTCGAGCGGGACACGCGTGCGCGCACGCACGCTGGCTTCTCTCACCTTTTTAATTGGGCCTTTGTGCGTGCGCGGCGACAAGCGTTATCGATAGCGCTGTGTGTGCGGGGGGGGGGGGAGGAGTGAGGGGGAGGGTCACGGGAGGCGGGGGGGGGGGGGAGGGGCGGCAGTCGCACGCGACCGGGAGGTGCGCAGCCGGCCGGAACGGCGGGCAGTCCCCGACCCACGGCGTACACTTACCAGCGGACACGCCTCACCAAATCCGCCCAAGTCTGTGCGGACCCCGTCAGCCGATCCGCGGGAAATCTTTCTGCTCCTCCAGCGGCAATCGTAACTGATACAAACGTAACGCACGAAATTTGTGCCATGACTATTCCAGTGTGTGAAGCATGATATACTACAAAACAAGCATACATCACTTATCTGTTATTTTTTGGCACTCTTAAGCGTACTGTAATATAACACTGTCACACCAGACGCTTCCTCTCCATCGTCAGTGGATGTTCTGTGAGTATTCCCCACATAAAACATTTCTACATTTTGGTTACGAATAATTTTTGATTAAGAACGTGGTGTACAATTTACTTACAGTGTTTAATCTTCAAATTTACGTACTTTGAAATCGGTAACTCTTTTCCTAGTTCTAGCAGAGACTGTAGTCCACTAAAAATGGTTCAAATGGCTCTGAACACTATGCGACTTAACATCTCACACATCCATGCCCGAGGCAGGATTCGAACCTGCGACCGTAGCGGTCGCTCGGCTCCAGACTGTAGCGCCTAGAACCGCACGGCCAATCCGGCGGGCCCACTAAAATGCTTTCACTCTTACCGTTCACACTTTTTCAGCGTTTTCTTCATTCGATTTTTCTTACACGTCACTGCTATCTTGCGAAACTTAGTACACGTATTCTTCATAGGAACTATGCTGTAGTTTCCCTTGTTTCGCAACCAGTTCTGTGTTTATATGTGTATATTTGCGTGTGTTTGTGTGTGTGTGTGTGTGTGTGTGTGTATGTGTGTAATGAGCATTGCTTCACTCTTACACACACACACACACACACACACACACACACACACACACACACACACGTACGAATACAGAACTGTACTTAATAACACTACATTTTGAATTTGGCACTACCAACGACACATGTCGGTCGGATGTTTACTTATAACTTTGCTCTACATATCGTTCCGAACGTTTTTGATATTTAATCCACTGATTAATGTGATGGTTAGTCTTATTCAAGTGATAACTTTGGTTTGGATTACAAGTACATCCATAGAACCGGATATTTCTAAAATCAGCTCTCAACGGGAATTCTGAAGCCCCTCGCTGGCTTCTCCAGGTGCTTCCTGAAAATTCAAGTGATCTGCCTTCAGAATTACCTTCTATGTTTGGAATGAGGACCGTACATTTTGAGGGTCAATAAAATTCCAACGAAAAAAATATATCGCTTACAAAAGATAAATATGGTGTATTTCAAATTGTAGCAGTCGTTTCGGCACTTACCATGAATATCCGATAACTTTACAAGATATAATCACTTAGATAAATATCAGATGAGGCACTTAAAACTATTGTGTAGCAAAGTAATTAAATTTTTCTCTTTTGCTCTTCTCAGTAGTCATAGCACATATACACAAGAAAGCATTTCTTTCACCTCTGAAATATGTCCATTTCATTCAGTAGTATCCCATGCTTATGATTTACATACTTTGATCGTCGATGGCACAACCTTTCAGTCGTCTGTATATTTGTTTTAGTCATAACAGGAAGGTCAATTTAGATGTGACTGGGTATTATTGTCAAAATAGAGCCCATTCTCCCTAGTTTTATTCCTGCGCAAGTTTGTTCTGTGCAAGCGATAACAGCATTAATATCCAGTACTCTAAGGTTAACTTCAGAGATTTCACATACCGGTTTTTTTTTTATGGGCTGCCTGTTAACGTTGAATACCTTCCTTTTATTTATCCGTTGGTATATTTGTTTTGATCATAATAAGAAACTGAATTTGGATATGATGTGTCGTTGCTGTCAAAAAAGTCTTTATCCTCCCTAGCTTCAGTACTGTGTAAGTGTGTTTTGCGCGAGCTTCAGCAATATTAATATCCAGCACTCTAAGAGTAACTTGAGCACCTTTTTTAAGACGTATTTGTTTATACTGAACAGCATCCTACTTGAAATCGTTAAACAATTAATAGATACAAACATGTCTTAGGAGGAAAATAAATTAACCAAAATTTAGCGATATTATTACTCAGAGGAAATATTCATACAAAATTAGCGACTTTTAGAAAGTGATTTACGTGTTTTTCATTTTTAGTATCCTTGTTAGGCAGCGTAATTTATTTAACAGTTACATCTGAGGTTATTAACTATAAATAGGCCACAGACACACAGCACGAAAGTTGGGAAAAGTACTATGCAGTTACATTTAGAAAAGGTGTGTAATGCACCCGTCGACCGCGTGTCGAGTCCGCATTAGCCACGGTGTGAATGTGGAAGACAAAGGGAGCTGTTGTGTTTGAAACGGCGTAATGACACGCCGCCACTGGAGACGTAAACAACAGTGAATTAATTGCTTCGTTCTTTGAGACGTATTTCACGCTGTCATTTAGAAAGAGAAAAGAATCCCCGAAAGAAAAGAGCATTGTGTTCCGCAATACTTCATGGCCAATTCCGGACTTAATGGGTTAAAATAACCGCTGTAACGGCAAACAATGAGAAGTAATCGTATCTGCGGATTATCTTTCTTGGCATTCAAGTCGGAGGCGAGACTCGCCAGTGAAAAAGAGCGGCGCTCAGCCATGCCGTCCCGTGCCGGCTGCTCGGCCGCTTTCAGGACGAGCTGGCAGCCGCCGCCTCCTAAAAGCCCTCCCCCTCCCCCTCCCCCGCCACCACCATACAGCCCGTCCCATAGTCGTGCCTCTGTAATTCGCCACATTGTTTCGCGCAGCAGACTACATCTCGCTACCAGACTGCCTCCGCATCGGTAGCCCATTATGTGCTGTTAACGGAAGAACTATAATGTGCAGAATGTAGCCAGTAAATACATGTACCGAGCCTATTCGACAATACACAAAAAGATCAAGTACGCTTTTTAGACGTACACATAGAGAATAAACTGGAGGGAAGGTAGTACCGAAGCTAACCCAACGTCTTGTTCCAAGAAATTCGTACACTTTGAGTGTAAAGCCCGTTCTTGAAATGACAATGTTATGTAGAGTATTATGTGCCCGTGTGCTACAGTCGACTGCGCAGTGTGTATATGTTGTTCACATTTGAATATTCTGCACTACGTCCCCGAGCAATTCATCAGGACAAAATACGAACGAATCATCGTTCCCAAACTGAAACAGAGGAGCGGACGATAACTGCTGATGATACTTAATGTTTATTGAAACAAGTGTAGCATTGTGAAAATTGGCATAATGGCTCGAAACTAGTAGTGGAAATGAAATAATGCTTACCTTTAAAAATATTTGTGCCTAGTTAGGAAATCCTTCAAGAATCTTTGATTGGTATGTACTTAAATTTGAATTCCCTCGTATTTCAAGCTGATTGAGTTACTTAAGGATTCTCTGCGCGGGACACACTCCGAAGATAATGAGATCCTAATTCTCGCAGTGCAAACATGGTTACGAGACATGGTAGTGGTTGTTACCGACACAGAATACAAGCCCTTATACAACGCTGGCGAAAAGTCGTAGAATGTGACAGAGAACCTTCGCATGCTGTTTTTTTTTTTTTTTTTTTTTAAGTTGGCGCCAGCGACGTTGATCCACATAAGCAGTTTACAGACATGAACATTTTACACGGTACTCACTCCTGACCTCGAACTACCTCAGATAACAATTTCTGACACTGGTACCAAATCTCAAAGTACTCAGCTTAGAATCCTCGGTGGTTCCCGTAATTTTTACACTAAAGTTTTGGAGCGCTGATTACATTGTTTCCCGTTGAAGTTCAGATGTGAAGGTAAATAGCAGTTGTCGACTTCTAAGTTTCTTGTTTCTACATACGTATACATATACAACGATCACAGGCCTGCAAACCACGCGCTGCTTCCAGAAATTGCTTCTATTCCTTTTTGTTTTCTGTTTGGTTCCTCCAGGTGTCTTCCATCTCCCAAGTCTGCCAAATTCTTCGCCAGGGGGTGTATCCAGCGCTGTCTTGGTCACCCTATGGCGAGTCTGGTCTCTGGTCTCCCCTCAAGAGCTTTCTTCGGCCGTCTTTCTTCTGGTATGCGGGCCACATGGCCCGACCAATGCATTGTTCTGCCCTTCATCTTCTTTCGGCTTGTTACCTGTTGCATCAAGAGGTAGATTTCCTCATTCTACCTCCTTCTCCGTTCTCCTTTATCTAAGATCTGTCCCCGTGACTTCCTCACTACTATTCTTTCAGGTATTAACGGTTTTTCATTTCCTCGTTTAGTCATTGTCCAAGTTTCTGAACCGTATATGACGGTTGGATATGTCACAGTGTTATATCTTAGTAATAACTGAGAATGATTTTGAGCTGAGCGTCTCCCCGAAGGAAAACATGCATTTCCTCCCACTGCTGTTCTTTCCCTGGTGGCTATTTCTATGCTTTGTTGCTGGTAATTCAAGCTGCTAAGTATTTGAAGAACTCTCTTGAACCTCATGCCAACTACCTCACGGAATTCTTGCTGCTCTTGTCCTGCATTTTGTCTTGATTCACCTTAAGCCCAATATTCTGTGCCTCGTTGTCCATTTTCTGGCAGATTTCTTCCAAGTCACGGCTTTATTCACTTTGCAGTACTATATCACCTGAAAATTTGAGACAGTTCAAATTGCCCTCCATCTGTACTCCAGGCAACTCCTGTTGCGTACATTCCCCTATTCCTTTCTCTAAGATGACACTGAATAGAACACATGAAACAGCATCCCGTTGTCTGAGATCTGTCTCAATCTAGAACGTTTCTGACGTGAAACCTCGGAAACGCACTGCTGCATTCTTTGACCCATCCATGCTAGTTTTCCCCATTCTCATTAGCTTCTCAGGGATTCTGAAGTCACACAGGGCACTGTACAGGCAGTTCCTGTAGATGCTGTAGTATGCACGTTGAAAATCGACGAACAGACTGCCGATATCTTTAGCATATTACCATTCTTTTTCAAGTTATTGTTTTAGGATTTAAATGTGATCTAATGTCGATGAACCATGGACCTTGCCCTTGGTGGGAAGGCTTGCGTGCCTCAGCGATACAGATGGCCGTACCGTAGGTGCAACCACAACGGAGGGGTATTTGTTGAGAGGCCAGACAAACGTGTGGTTCCTCAAGAGGGGCAGCAGCCTTTTCAGTCGTTGCAAAGGCAACAGTCTGGCCTTGCAACACTAACCAAAACGGCCTTGCTGTGCTGGTACTGCGAACGGCTGAAAGCATGGGGAAACTACAGCCGTAATTTTTCCCGAGGGCATGCAGCTTTGCTGTATTGTTAAATGATGATGGCGTCCTCTTGGGTAAAATATTCCGGAGGTAAAATAGTCCCCCATTCGGATCTCCGGGCGGGGACTACTCAGGAGGACGTCGTTATCAGGAGAAAGAAAACTGGCGTTCTACGGATCGGAGCGTGGAATGTCAGATCCCTTAATCGGGCAGGTAGGTTAGAAAATTTAAAAAGGGAAATGGATAGGTTAAAGTTAGATATAGTGGGAATTAGTGACGTTCGGTGGCAGGAGGAACAAGACTTTTGGTCAGGTGAATACAGGGTTATAAATACAAAATCAAATAGGGGTGATGCAGGAGTAGGTTTAATAATGAAAAAAAAAATAGGAATGCGGGTAAGCTACTACCAACAGCATAGTGAACGCATTATTGTGGCCAAGATAGACATGAAGCCCATGCCTACTACAGAAGTACAAGTTTATATGCCAACTAGCTCTGCAGATGATGAACAAATTGATGAAATGTATGATGAGATAAAAGAAATTATTCAGGTAGTGAAGGGAGACGAAAATTCAATAGTCATGGGTGACTGGAATTCGAGAGTAGGAAAAGGGAGAGAAGGAAACATAGTGGGTGAATATGGATTGGGGGAGAGAAATGAAAGAGGAAGCCGTCTGGTAGAATTTTGCACAGAGCATAACTTAATCATAGCTGACACTTGGTTCAAGAATCATAAAAGAAGGTTGTATACATGGAAGAATCCTGGAGATACTAGAAGGTATCAGATAGATTATATAATGGTAAGACAGGGATTTAGGAACCAGATTTTAAATTGTAAGACATTTCCAGGGGCAGATGTGGACTCTGACCACAATCTATTGGTTATGAACTGTAGATTAAAAATGAAGAAACTGCAAAAAGGTGGGAATTTAAGTAGATGGGACCTGGATAAACTGACTAAACCAGAGGTTGTACAGAGTTTCAGGGAGAGCATAAGGGAACAATTGACAGGAATGGGGGAAAGAAGTACAGCAGAAGAAGAATGGGTAGCTTTGAGGGATGAAGTAGTGAAGGCGGCAGAGGATCAAGTAGGTAAAAAGACGAGGGCTAGTAGAAATCCTTGGGTAACATAAACCCTGAATTTAATTGATGAACGGAGAAAATATAAAAACGCAGTAAATGAAGCAGGCAAAAAGGAATACAAACGTCTCAAAAATCAGATTGACAGGAAGTGCAAAACGGCTAAGCAGGGATGGCTAGAGAACAAATGTAAGGATGTAGAGGCTTATCTCACTAGGGGTAAGGTAGATACTGCCTACAGGGAAATTAAAGAGACCTTTGGAGAAAAGAGAGCCACTTGTATGAATATCAAGAGCTCAGATGGAAACCCAGTTCTAAGCAAAGAAGGGAAAGCAGAAAGGTGGAAGGAGTATATAGAGGGTGTATACAAGGGCGATGTACTTGAGGACAATATTATAGAAATGGAAGAGGATGTAGTAGAAGATGAAATGGCAGATATGATACTGCGTGAAGAGTTTGGCAGAGCACTGAAAGACCTGAGTCGAAACAAGGCCCCGGGAGTAGACAACATTCCATTGGAACTACTGGCGGCCTTGGGAGAGCCAGTTCTGACAAAACTTTACCATCTGGTGAGCAAGATGTATGAAACAGGCGAAATACCCTCAGACTTCAAGAAGAATATAATAATTCCAATCCCAAAGAAAGTAGGTGTTGACAGGTGTGAAAATTACCGAACTATCAGTTTAATAAGTCGCGGCTGCAAAATACTAACGCGAATTCTTTACAGACGAATGGAAAAACTGGTAGAAGCCGACCTCGGCGAAGATCAGTTTGGATTCAGTAGAAATGTTGGAACACGTGAGGCAATACTGACCCTACGACTTATCTTAGAAAATAGATTAAGGAAAGGCAAACCTACATTCCTAGCATTTGTAGACTTATTAAAGCTTGTGACAATGATGACTGGAATACTCCCTTTCAAATTCTGAAGATGGCAGCGGTAAAATACCGGGAGCGAAAGGCTATTTACAATTTGTACAGAAACCAGATGGCAGTTATAAGAGTAGAGGGGCATGAAAGGGAAGCAGTCGTTTTGAAGGGAGTAAGACAGGGTTGTAGCCTGTCCCCGATGGTATTCAATCTGTATATTGAACAAGCAGTGAAGGAAACAAAAGAAAAATTCGGAGTAGGTATTAAAGTATATGGAGAAGAAATAAAAACGTTGAGGTTTGCCGATGACATTGTAATTCTGTCAGAGACAGCAAAGGACTTGGAAGAGCAGTTGAACGGAATGGACAGTGTCTTGAAAGGAGGATATAAGATGAACATCAACAAAAGCAAAACGAGGATAATGGAATGTAGTCGAATTAAGTCGGGTGATGCTGAGGGAATTAGATTAGGAGATGAGACACTTAAAGTAGTAAAGGAGTTTTGCTATTTGGGGGGCAAAATAACTGATGATGGTCGAAGTAGAGAGGATATAAAATGTAGACTGGCAATGGGAAAGAAAGCGTTTCTGAAGAAGAGAAATTTGTTAACATCGAGTATAGATTTAAGTGTCAGGAAGTCCTTTCTGAAAGTATTTGTATGGAGTGTAGCCATGTATGGAAGTGAAACGTGGACGATAAATACACTCCTGGAAATTGAAATAAGAACACCGTGAAATCATTGTCCCAGGAAGGGGAAACTTTATTGACACATTCCTGGGGTCAGGTACATCACATGATCACACTGACAGAACCACAGGCACATAGACACAGGCAACAGAGCATGCACAATGTCGGCACTAGTACAGTGTATATCCACCTTTCGCAGCAATGCAAGCTGCTATTCTCCCATGGAGACGATCGTAGAGATGCTGGATGTAGTCCTGTGGAACGGCTTGCCATGCCATTTCCACCTGGCGCCTCAGTTGGACCAGCGTTCGTGCTGGACGTGCAGACCGCGTGAGACGACGCTTCATCCAGTCCCAAACATGCTCAATGGGGGACAGATCCGGAGATCTTGCTGGCCAGGGTAGCTGACTTACACCTTCTAGAGCACGTTGGGTGGCACGGGATACATGCGGACGTGCATTGTCCTGTTGGAACAGCAAGTTCCCTTGCGGTCTAGGAATGGTAGAACGATGGGTTCGATGACGGTTTGGATGTACCGTACACTATTCAGTGTCCCCTCGACGATCACCAGTGGTGTACGGCCAATGTAGGAGATCGCTCCCCACACCATGATGCCGGGTGTTGGCCCCGTGTGCCTCGGTCGTTTGCAGTCCTGATTGTGGCGCTCACCTGCACGGCGCCAAACACGCATACGACCATCATTGGCACCAAGGCAGAAGCGACTCTCATCGCTGAAGACGACACGTCTCCATTCGTCCCTCCATTCACGCCTGTCGCGACACCACTGGAGGCGGGCTGCACGATATTGGGGCGTGAGCGGAAGACGTGCGGGACCGTAGTCCAGCTTCATGGAGACGGTTGCGAATGGTCCTCGCCGATACCCCAGGAGCAACAGTGTCCCTAATTTGCTGGGAAGTGGCGGTGCGGTCCTCTACGGCACTGCGTAGGATCCTACGGTCTTGGCGTGCATCCGTGCGTCGCTGCGGTCCGGTCCCAGGTCGACGGGCACGTGCACCTTCCGCCGACCACTGGCGACAACATCGATGTACTGTGGAGATCTCACGCCCCACGTGTTGAGCAATTCGGCGGTACGTCCACCCGGCCTCCCGCATGCCCACTATACGCCCTCGCTCAAAGTCCGTCAACTGCACATACGGTTCACGTCCACGCTGTCACGGCATGCTACCAGTGTTAAAGACTGCGATGGAGCTCCGTATGCCAAGGCAAACTGGCTGACACTGACGGCGGCGGTGCACAAATGCTGCGCAGCTAGCGCCATTCGACGGCCAACACCGCGGTTCCTGGTGTGTCCGCTGTGCCGTGCGTGTGATCATTGCTTGTACAGCCCTCTCGCAGTGTCCGGAGCAAGTATGGTGGGTCTGACACACCGTTGTCAATGTGTTCTTTTTTCCATTTCCAGGAGTGTAGTTTGGACAAGAAGAGAATAGAAGCTTTCGAAATGTGGTGCTGCCAAAGAATGATGAAGATTAGATGGGTAGATCACAAAACTAATGAGGAGGTATTGAATAGAATTGGGGAGAAGAGGAGTTTGTGGCACAACTTGACAAGAAGAAGGGACCGGTTGGTAGGACATGTTCTGAGGCATCAAGGGATCACAAATTTAGCATTGGAGTGCAGCGTGGAGGGTAAAATCGTAGAGGGAGACCAAGAGATGAATACACTAAGCAGATTCAGAAGGATGTAGGTTGCAGTAAGTACTGAGAGATGAAGAGGCTTGTACAGGATAGAGTAGCATGGAGAGCTGCATCAAACCAGTTTCAGGACTGAAGACAACAACAACAACAACATTTCCAGAATGAGATTTTCACTCTGCAGCGGAGTGTGCGCTGATATGAAACTTCCTGGCAGATTAAAACTGTGTGCCCGACCGAGACTCGAACTCGGGACCTTTGCCTTTCGCGGGCAAGCGCTCTACCATCTGAGCTACCGAAGCACGACTCACGCCCGGTACTCACAGCTTTACTTCTGCCAGTACCTCGTCTCCTACCTTCCAAACTTTACAGAAGCTCTCCTGCGCAGGAGAGCTTCTGTAAAGTTTGGAAGGTAGGAGACGAGGTACTGGCAGAAGTAAAGCTGTGAGTACCGGGCGTGAGTCGTGCTTCGGTAGCTCAGATGGTAGAGCGCTTGCCCGCGAAAGGCAAAGGTCCCGAGTTCGAGTCTCGGTCGGGCACACAGTTTTAATCTGCCAGGAAGTTTCAACAACAACATTGTTTATCTGTTTTCTGTTCTCTACGAATGGTTGTAGTTTTCAGAGGATATTGACAAACAGTATCTTGTACGTTACACTCAACATGCTAATGCCTCCGTAGTTACCACATTTCATTTTGGCTTCCTTCTCCTATATCGGGCACACACTGAGGTGGAAAAGGACATGGAATACCCCCTAATATCGGGTCGGACCTGCTTTTGCCCGGAGTAGTGCAGAAACTCGACGGTGTCATCGACTCAACAAGTCGTTGGAAGTCTCCTGCAGAAATATTGAGCCATACTGCCTCTATAGCCGTCTTGAGGAAGGATTTCCAGTGCAAGATTTTGTGCACGAACTGGCCTCTCGATTAGGTCACATTAATATTCGATGTGGTTCATGTCGGGCGATATGGGTGGGAGAAGTATTTACTCAAATTGTCCAGAATGTTCTTCAAACCAGTCGCGAATAATTGTGGCCCAGTGACACGGCGCATTGTCATCCATAAAAATTCTATCGGTGTTTGGGTACATAAAGTCCATGAATTGCTGCCAATGGACTCCAAGTAGCCGATCACAACCATTTCCAGTCAATGACAGGTTCATATTGGCCAGAGGATACAGTCCATTCCATGTAAACACAGCCCACACCATTATGGAGCCACCAATAGCTTGCGAAGAGCCTAGTTGACAACTTGGGTCCATGGCTTCGTGGGTTGTGCGCCGCAGTCTAACCCTAAAATCAGTTATCACCAAGGAAAATCGGGACTCATCTGATGAGGTGACGGTTTTCCAGTCGTCTAGGGTCCAACCGATATGGTCACGAACCCAGGAGAGGCGCTACAGGCACTGTAACGCTGTTAGCAAAGTCACTCTAGTCGATCGTCTGCTGCCATAGCCCATTAATGCCAAATTTCGCCGCACTGTCCTATCGTATACGTTCGCCGTATGCCTCACATTGATTTCTCCTGATATTCACGCAGTGTTGCTTGTCTGTTAGCACTGACAACTTGACGCAAAACCCACTGCTCTCGGTCGTTAAGTGAAGGCAGTCGGCCACTCCGTTACCCGCCGTGAGAAGTAATGTCTGAAATTGGGTATTCTCGGCACACTCTTGACACTATGGATCTCGGAATGTCGAATTTCTTAACGATTTACTAAGTGAAATGTTCCATACGTCTAGCTCCAACTACCCTTCCGCGTACAGAGTCTCTTAATTCTCGTCGTGCGTGTATAATCACATCGGAAAGTTTTTCATATGAATCACCTGAGTACAAATGACAGCTCCGCCAATGGACCGCTCTTTTATACCTCATGATACTACCGCCATCTGTATATATGCATGTCTCTATCCCATGACTTTGTCACCTCAGTGCATGATGGCCAATTTCCATTCTCCTGGCAATGTCTCATTCTTCCACATCAACTAATCTGTCCACACCCAGTAGCTGAGTGGTGCCGGCACAGTAGTTCAGCGTGTTCCTAAGAAGGTTGGCTGCCCTCTGTAATAAAAAAACAAACTGAGTCAATGGATCCACGATGAACTTAAACAAATACAACGACCCATAACGAACAAAATGAGATTTAAAAAAAAAGTGGTCAACGTGACAGACTGTCAATCCTGAGGTCCCAGGTTCGATTCCCGGATGGGTCGGACATTTTCTCCGCTCAGGGACTGGGTGTTGTGTTGTCCTAATCACCATCATTTCATCCCCATCGAGCCGCAAGTCGCCGAAGTGGCGCCTAATCGAAAGACTAGCACCTGGCGAACGGCGTACCCGACAGGAGGCCCTAGTCACACGACGATCAACTAATCTAGTGTCTAAGATAGTAAATTTTAAAAAAAATATATTAAATTATTAAAAAACTGAATATGTTGTAATATTCAGTCAGTCAGACGCAGCGCGTTACCTGTACGTTGAGCTCTCTGGCCAGAGATTACACTTTTGCACGCATGGTAATGGTCCGTCGTCGCAGGCGGCTGAGACACAACGGCTGCTGATTCTCAGAGTGGTGATTTAGTGGGAGGCACTCCCCCTTTTAAATATGAAAGAACGCCTGCTGGTCGTAGGGCCGGACCGGAGAGGGGCCGTAATTTTAATAACGTGTTGCAGTGTCTGGCAGCGGGCGCGCCTGAATGCACCTTGAGGACCCGGGTATTGATTGCAGGCGTCAGTCTTCTCGAGGGGAGTGGCTGCGGGGGCGGGCGCGGGGGCGGCGGGCAAGGCGGAGGCGGCGGCGGTGGCCGCGTAATCCGGGCCAATTGTCACTTGGCCCGGCGCCGGGCCGCACTTAAGGCAAGGGGTAATGAATAGCGAGCTGATTGACGCAATTCTCGGCCGGGAGGAGCCGCGGCGCGAGGTAATGGCCGCGGGCAATTAGGCCCCCAAGGCGAGCGGCCGGCTCCGGCCCCGGCCAAACCGAGCCGCGGGTCCCTAATTGGCCCACATCGGCAATCGATTGGGGGCCGCCGCCGCCGCCGCCTCGCTCTTCCGGTGCGACAAGAATGCAGCCGCAGGAGCGCCGGCAGTCCTGGAGAACGCGAGGCCCGCACTTCTGCTGCTCAGTTTCCCCGGTCGCCTGCAGCGATCTTTATCGTATCGGCGGACAGTTTGTCACACTGCTTCTGGTGAGTCATTTTACGTGGTGTGCGTCCACTTCTGGTGTGAAGCGTCCACAGTAGTGGATAGTGTCGTCCGTTTTGCGGTGACAGTAAAAGTGGCATGATCAACGTGTATCGCAGTAAAGGTTTTCGTATCGTCGCCTGTACAGATGAAAAATGCAATGTATCTTTACGGTAGATATCTTTTGATTTTAATTTCCAAAAGCATTCATTATCTTGAGATTACATTAGCCTCACAAACAGTTCTCTATGGTTATGTAACGTATTAAATATGTTTATCAGAATTTTATGTTGCATATTGTCAGTTTAGTTCAAAATAAAGTATAATTTTAAGCTGCTCGAGATATTTGGAAAAAATCGATGTCATCTGATGCAGGTCGATTCAACTGCCCCCTCCTATGGGTTTTAATGCAACCTGCAACAGCACCAAAAATCGCACGATATATTTTCATATTCTCTCGCTCACGACATGCAAGCTAATAGTCCTACACAAAAAACGAACAGTACCTTTCGTAGGAAATTTAATGTTGTTACACTTTGTACTGAGATTGTTTAGCGCCGGAGGCTACGATTTACGAGTTGTTCAAGCAAAAAGCTTTTGAAGGCAACTTCTGTATATTTGTCTTGGCCTCCAGCGATAACATACAGCCGGCCGTTGCGGCCGAGCGGTTCTAGGCGCTTCAGTACGGAACCGCGCGACGGCTACGGTCGCAGGTTCGAATCCTGCCTCGGACATGGATATGTGTGATGTCCTTAGGTTAGTTAGGTTTGAGTAGTTCTAAGTTCTAGGGGACTGATGACCTCAGATGTTAAGTCCCATAGTGCTCAGAGCCATTTGAACCATTTGATAACAAACATCAGTACAAAATTTTACTACATTAAATTTCCTACAAAAAGGTCCTGTTCAATTTTTTTTCTGTAGGGCTAATAGTTTGCCCTTAACGAATGAGTTAATATGAAAACCTCACACGCCTTTTTCGAAAGTGTTGCAGGTTGCATAAAATCCGTAGGTAGTGCCGGCTGGATCATCCTGTGTATACACACATCGTATTCTCTTCAGCTCCAGAATAAAGCCTATCATTATTAACATAGAACTAAGAGCCAAACAAGTGAAAAACACACGTAGAACATGTAGTAAGTATAATTCCGTCGTGTTCATTACTGTATATGGTGACAATGTGGGATAGACGTTGATAAAGACACAAAGGTGATGTTTGGGAAGATTGTGATAACTCCCTGAGCTCAATACGGTTTCAGTCTTAAGTGTTTCGATGAACGTTCTGCCAAACGTTTAAGCGTGAATTTCTGTACAACGAAGGAAGCACAGTAAGTGTAATTAGGCAGACAAAAAATACTAGTTACAAACATTAGTACAATAAAAAATCACAGGATTTATATTTTCGGATTGCAGTAAAACCACAACATGACGAGTCCACGCAGCATAGCCGGAACACCAAACACCTAAATATCACATAAAATATCACTGAAAATATTTCCTCATGAAAAAGAGAATTAATTCTCGAAACGCATCAAGGTATGCATTAGGAAAAAGGTTACTGATGTAGTGTTTTATTATTAAATAATGGAAAAGGAATGCTTTCTCTATAAAACTTCGTATGTGGTAAAATATTTTTTCCTTTTTTCAGTTTTCCACAACACCTCTCCGCCACTGCTTTCACGAGCGGTTTGATATCAAGTGATGAAACGTAACAAGCAATCGTTTATTCCACAGTTGTATGTGGTTTCAATCATTAAACTACAAGGGATTTAATCCAGAAACTGAGTTTCGTTATCGAAAGAAGCTTGCGTGGTATGCTGAAAATATAGTTTAGGTGACATTTCCTTGTGAAAAAGCTGAAACAAAAAACTGGAAACTAAAATAAAACAGAGACAAGTAATGATGAGAAGTGATACAAACGGAAGAAGCTTAAGGAAAACATTTTTTTCTAATGCTAAGAAAGAAGTGTGCGGGAGAAACACAACACAGTAATAAAAAAAGAAAGGAAACTTAATGTAAGTGCATTGCCCAAAGGAAGTTTATCACATGACGGTCAACGTTTCAAATGCCAGCCTTTACTAGTGTCCTCAGTCACATGAGAATAATATTTTGATTTTCTTAGATTGAAGTCTCATTTTTTTAACGTTTCTCAGAGTTGTAGTCCATCATGAAGGACACCAGAAAGGTTTTATTGGGACTCTCATGCATGAAGTGTCTGTGACGTAACGTTAGTTCCGAATGTCACGCCATCTGTTACCGCTGGAGAAGCAACGAGCGGTGAGTGACACAGTGGACAAGGCACGGCAGCTGAGTCGCGCTGCGACAAGTGGAGCGTCCTCGGCTGCGGCGGCGACCAAGCGTCGAGTGCCATTAGCGTGTGGGGAGCGCCGGGCTGCGGCCCATACGGGGCTCCGGTTTTAATTCCTGCCGCCCTCCTGAGAGCCCTTTGGCAAGGGTGCCGGCCAGCGGCGAAAACGAGTCGCAAAGGCCGCCCTCACTGTTTGTTCCTTCTGAGCGAACTCTTCCGCGCGAGCTTCCGTAGAGCGAAACCGGGATCGCCTTTGTTTTGTAGAACTTAATAAACGTTTCCTTCAGTGTTTTCCCCTTTAGAAACATTTGTATTCATCCCAATAAAAACTAAACTCCGGCCGAAACACGCCATGAAGGCCCAACGGTACCGACTGGCCGCCGTGTCATCCTCGGCCCACAGCCGTCACTGAATGTGGAGATAGAGGGGTATGTGGTCAGCACACCGCTCTTCCGGCCGTATGTTAGTTTACGAGACCGGAGCCGCTACTTCTCAATCAAGCGGCTCCTCAATTTGCCTCACAAGGGCTAAGTGCACCCCGCTTGCCAACAGCGCTCGGCAGCCCGGAAGGTCACCCATCAAAGAGCTAGCCCAGCCCGACAGGGCTTAACTTCGGTGATCTGCCAGGAATCGGCGTTACCACTGCGGCAAGGCCGTTATTCATCCCAATAACTGACTGACTTTTAAGTTTAACGACACGATACCGGTCATTATATCGATACTTTAATCATCCACCGACAAATTAACTGTAGTTTACATCATCAGTACCAGAGTTAATAGTGAAACCTGACAGAAGAGAAATGATACAATAATAGAAGCAAAAACGTTCCTGTGAGCAAATATTGGCAGATTAGCCGTTTGTAAAATAATTTCGGATGTATCGCTACTATCTGCCACTGACTTGAGTATGGAATACATTGATGATCCGAAAAATTATGACCACTGGCCAATGCGAAATTGAATACTGACTGATGGCGCTGCGAACACGTGACGCGATAAGGGAAGTATATACTCGGAGACAAATAGGGAATCATTCTAGCGACGATACGAGCCTAAAATACGGAAATTCATTGACATAAGCGACTTTATGTAAACTGAAGGTGATGTGGAGACAAAGAAAATGAAAAGAACTGATGATATCATCTTCATCAGGACTTAATGCGGAACCAGCAGGGACGAGTGAAAATGCGTGCCGGATCGGGACTCGAATCCGGGATGTCTCACTTACCAGACGGTACCGGATACATTGTTAAACGCAAATGCGCGGACTACGTCGGCACATACCTCGGCCGACTGTCACTCCCACCGACAGCCATTACTCACCCGTAGTCCTCTACGCTCGCTAATTTTAGATTCCCGTTGGTGGTCGAAGATAAATGAGCATCTGCGCTCAATGCTGTGGATTCGTGGCCCATCGAGGAGTTATCTGTTATATGAATGCTCGGTGTCTGTTCTTTCAGACGTGACAAATGACAGACTGTTAGAGACCGGCGACTGGGAGTGAGCATTTCGGAAACGGCGAAGCTGAAAGGCTGTTTGCGTGCTACTGTCGTGAGCATCTATGGAAATTGGCTTAAGGACGGTGAAACCGCGAGTTAGCCAAAAGCTGTTTGATGTCCACGCCATGCTTCGCTTCTCTGTAAGGCAGGAGAGGCGGCAGTCTGTAACAGATCTGACGACACTGTACATTGTCAGTGCCGGCACAAGTTTTACGGAGCACACCATTCAGCACACATTGTTAGACACGGAGTTGAGCAGCAGACGACGCCCGGGTGTTCTGCCGAGCGAGATGGCGTAGTGGTTAGCAGAATGGACTACCATTTGGAAGGTTCAAATCCGGGTCCAGCCGTCCTAATTTTGATTTCCTGTGATTTCCCTAAATCGCTTCAGCCAAATTCTGGGATGGTTCCTTTGAAAGGGCACTGCCGGTTTCCTCACCCACCCTTCCTTAATCCGAGCTTGTGCTCCGTCTCTGACGACTTCATTGTGAACCAGACGTTAAACACTAAACTCCTCCTCCTCCTTATGTGTTCCCCGACGTTTGTTACGTTAGCAGTAGGAATGGGTTGTACAGATCGGTCTGGGCGAATGACTGCTACACTCTAGTGCACCAACACAATCACAGACCAGTTTTCGTGGTGGTCTTTAATCTGAAGACTTGTCTGATGTAGCTCTCCATGCCACTCTATCCTGTGCAAGGTTCATCATCTACAAATAACTACTGCAATCTAAATCTTTTAGAATTTGCTTACTGTATTCATGTGGTGCCACATACCTGCGGAAATCTGCCAAGGACTTGTGAACCCATGCCACGCAGATTCGTCGGTATCAAGCAGGTTGTCATAATGTTTAGGTCCGTTTATTTCCCTAGTTAGTACTAATTAATTTGAAATGTAAACTTTTCGAGGAAGTCCCCATCAAATCGGACTGGAATTTCATCCGTATTCCCCTTAACAAGAAGTACAATACTACTTCTGCTCATTTGACAATTTACACTCCCACATGCTATGGAAATGTTACACGTGTCGTCCTCGCATTTGGATACAATACTACATTCGTCTCTGTAGACAGTTAGGAATTTTTTCAAACACCCCGTATATGTTGATAAGATTGTACAATTCGCTGGACTAGTTCTTCAAATGTATCAAGCGGAATACTGTATATTTCACTTTGGTGATGCCCCGAGATCTAAAAATCATGGCGATTGAGGTGATAATGGACGCTAAGGTACAAGCTTTAGTAGAGCTATTCATATTGAATGACACTGGTGCGTTAGGTGTCGTCTTACATGAGCAGGAATATGTACCGGTGCGACAACAAGGGGGTCCCTTATAACCCAACCATATGCCTTGGATAAAATTTGAACTCTTTAGATGATACCTCAATCGAAACGTTTACATTTCATGTACATATGGACTGCGTAAGTCAGTATTTCGTACTGAAGTCATTGATGGTTGGTTACCAAAATTTCACAGTTATCTCGCAAATGACGCGTTTGTGATAATATGTTTCTGCTTCTATTACCATACACTTCGAGTTGTATAAGTTTTCGCTAAGGACTATCATACCTTTAATACTCTCTTCACGAATTACTTAAATCTTTTTGCGTATTTTCCATTTTAGCTGTGTTGAAAACTCTGTTTAGGAATGTTTTAGGAATCAGTTATAATCTGGCCGATACAAGTTCTGCTACTCCGTAAAGTGATCGTCTGTCTAATTATGAGCATAATACGAGATATGCAACATTCTTGGTGGTTGTAAATTTTCTTGTTATGTAACCGTTCAGAATCTTGAACATTTCCATATGGAGGAGCAATCTACACAGCAGTCCCACTGAAATTAGATTTATGAAAATATTTAGGGACGTATTAGCGAAGAAACGATAAAGAAGAAGGAGAGCGAAAAAAAAATTATATACAGTGCAATGAACAAAGCAAGTCAGTACAAAGAGCTCTGAAGAGATCCTGTAACCAGTATGAAACCCTGCAGGCTTCCTGAGTAAACTTCAAGGATACGACCTGACAGCTGGGGAGACACGGGGACAGGTAGGACATGAAGCATATCAGAGCTGGTTATTTGATGTAACTCTTGAATCATGATATGATATTTTTTTGCTTACAGACCGACTATGAACGATTGGATGCAGTTGTCTTGTTAGAAACAACTCGCTCATAAACGTAAGGCACGCAGATGGGTTTCGGTATGTCAAATCTGCTTACGCTTCGACTTACCCCTATCTACACAAACGAGTGCATTGAGCATCCAAAATCAGTCTGTGTATCACATAACAATATTGCTTCTGTTCTTTTATGTTAACTGTTTGCGTATTCAACATGGTGATTCAAAATTATGTCGAAACGAAGTATTGCACGAGCAGATGGTGCCACTCGAACAGCGCTTATTTTATCATCTTCACCACAGATGCACGATTAACAAAGAACGTCTTCTATTTCGTAAACAGGATCTGGAAAACCTATATACGGTGGACAGCCAATACCCAAAGGATCACACGGAATTCACATACGAATCACGGATCATGGACATCATTCAGATAGAAGGACGACTCTCGGAAGCTCACGTCGAAACAACTCCCAGGTACAAGTATAAACACAGAAACATGCCAACAGAAGAAAGATGACAGATCTATAACGAGTGGAACACAAGCTAACTAATGGCTTTACTTGCTCGTTAAAGAACAAATGAATTAACAGAAAAAATTAAAGTAATTTCATTTTATCCATATTTTGAAGCTGCAAACGTAACAGTATTCACTGCACTAGAAGTATGAGTTGAAAAACGCCCTCAGTCCCAAATTTTCGTGTTTTATTAAATAGACGATGCATTTCGGGTCCTGTGGGTCCATCAAGCGTAACTTGTCTCAATACAGGATTTATTTTTTCTCTTGACAGGAATATGCATTTCACCTATTTCAAGAGAAAAAATAAATCGTGTGTTAAGACAAGTAACACCTGATGAAGCACCCGCAGGATCCGAAATGCACCGTGTATTTAATAAAACACGAAAATTTGGGACTGAGGGCGTTTCTTAATTCATACTTCGAGTGCGGTTCTAGGCGCTCCAGTCCGGAGCCGCGCTGCTGCTACGGTCGCAGGTTCGAATCCTGCCTCGGGCATGGATGTGTGTGATGTCCTTAGGTTAGTTAGGTTTAATTAGTTCTAAGTTCTAGGGGACTGATGACCACAGCAGTTGAGTCCCATAGTGCTCAGAGCCATTTGAACCATTTATAAATGAGATGCTGTACCTCGAAAACTACACAAAATACGTTTGGAGAAATAAGCAACAAAAAAAAGAAATAATAATAAAAAGAGCACTACAGCATGCCCTACAAAAGTGTACTATCGACTGATGTTATCGCTCAAAAAAGTCTGGCGGAGTGTGAACATCACACGTTGCAAGTGTCTAGACACGTCTTTGTCTGACTGGGTTGGTGTTTAGGCAACTGCTCTCCTCAAATGGCGACTGACGAAGGACTCCGGTGAGTTTAGGAAGCCTGCAAGTAGGCGTTGTCCCCTACAATTTCAATAATTTGTCGTTCCGAGAATGCCATCCTATTTTCATTTTCATCCTGTGCAGTAATTCGAAGTTTTCATATACGACTTTGAAACTATGTGCAGTACAAGCCGATCTTCTTAGGCGTCAAATCAGTTGTTCCCATGCAGATTTTGATCTGTGCTTTTCTTCTGTGTGACGGACGGTTTTATCTTTTTACAGTTTCTATGCATAATTTGCAATCACAACAAAAAACTCGTCTTTATGTATGAGTCTAGTGTTCTCTAGAAAGACATTCGAGTAAACGAGCGTGTGAAACACCATATAAACAGACAGAAATATTTAAGAAGCTTCCCAGTGAAACTCCAGTCTCAGAGCAGTACACTGTTCTGTTTAAGTCTCTTCCGGAGGTTCACATTACGGTTGACTGACGCATCAAAGCTCCACGTGACAGGCGTCTGTATTCCATCAACGGTTGTTGATTCCATGTATTAGAACATTCTACTGAAGCCGTTACGCTGCCCCATCACCTTGGAATTCTTTTCAGAAATAGCAAATACAGTATAGAACATCAGCGTCTTCTGAACATTATTATGCTGACAGCAGCAAGGCCCTGCGAAGTGCTGTCCCTTCTAATAAAACCGTGTAATCGCCTCCTTTGCTAGATACGGACTCTTCATGCTCTGGCTAATGAGATGTTTAGGCTGCCACTAGTGAAAACCTTTGTGTCGCCAGTAGAAACCAGCTATCGTTATTTCTCCTGTTCGTTTCTACGTCCACAATAACTATCACATAACAATACTTCACGAACATTCATCTCAATGGAACGATACACACCATACACATCGTTTCTTCAATTAAAAATAAAAAAGTTTCGCAATACGAGAAACTTTACTTCAGCCTTTATTCAACTAAGGTAAAACCGGATGTTCTTTCAGCTGTTCACACGTGTAAACGCAAACACAAAAGTTCTTATTAACCAAAATCGTCTTCACTTCTGATCACTCAGTCACCCAAAGATTTATGTAATTTACAACATGTATATCAGTTTACAAAGCTCACTGGAAAATCTTGCAGTTTTGTTTAGAATTCTTGTCCGACTAACGTTATTAAAGTTTCCTTAGCTTTCCCTGTATCGTAGGTATCTTGCGTACGGTTGACTGCCTTTCGAGTCAAATGAGAAGAAAGGCTACTTACTTAATCACTGCAACATCGATCTATAGTAGTAAAAATAGTGTCAAACCGCAAAGTAAGAACTAATGCCGAATAAACAAATGACATGTTCTCAGAGGTCTAGCTCCCCTTACGAATCTCTTTGTGCGCGTAATATTCCGAGTACTGGCTAAGTTGTTTTTCACGTGTGCTCAGATTAGGGCTCTTAAGTGTGATCACTGTTGCATGGTTTCCAACCAGACTGTTTGAACTAAGAAATAGAATGAATCAAGCTGAGGAAACCGAAAAAATCACAACATTGTATTAATTTATCAGTGCTAAAAATGTAGTAGAGCGGAACGAGAAAAGGCAGGAAGAAAGAAAACGAGATGGTGTTTATTTGAGCAAAGATGACATCAGTTATCGGAAATGATTTAAGCCAAAGGCTAGGAGTTTTCAGTGCCGATATGTGATATGGATTACGAAAGTGCTGTTTTAGATTTGGTAATAATACGTTTTTGCCGATATACTCGTTTGCATTGAAGTGAATCGAGAAATATTCTCATAAAGTCTGAGGTTCATAGAATGTGGTCGGATTCTGTGTGGGTAAGATTCTGCAGTTACAGGTGTATTTGACTATCGCTATTTGACAACACATGGTGAGCTCGTTTTTGAAATATATATAGGAAATGCTAACACTAAGTGAATCGTACACTTCATCTTCGTTTGTCTTTGTTTCTTTCTTCCGTCCTTTTATATTAGTGTCTGGCGGTGATTTAAAAACAAACAGTTGCATTATAACCCAGGAATATGACAACATACCCGTCTCTATTTGCTTTCTCCACTATGACCCTTGACGCATGGATGTCCTTATGCAAATGCATAGACAGATATCTTACTTCCAAAACTGAAATGTACATTTGTTGAAATCTGCCACTGCACGCCAGATGAAAATTGTCATATTTTATAATGTTGAACACCCATATGTAAATCGTTTCCAAAATTATTAATAGCAAGTGATTACATGCAATAACTGTTACACCCCACATTTTGTGTAAGAGAATATAGTCCCTTCCATCGTGATGGTTGTCGGAGTTGACAAAGACAAGGTGCCTCTAAACATTTGAAACTGAACTGAACAGAAGGCAACTTGTGTAGGAACTGGGTTCATGCCTGTGTCCGTCCAGAGAGAGAGAGAGAAAAAAAAGGTCACGTAACGTCGAACACTCTAAGCTATAAGCTATGTAATTTGCTCCAGCCAGTTGAACCCTAACAAACTCAATCTTTCCTTCGTCGATTCTACAACTGAATTCAAGCTTTTATCCTTTGTTATCGTAGGACGGACAATAGCGAGTAAGTGCGAGGACTGGAACAATATTAGCTGCTGTCTCTGGTGTTGATTGTGATGTATTTGAGAAATAGTACGACAATATTGTCGACATCATTCTCAGTAGTGGGTAAGAAGATGTGCTGCCTGATTTTAGTCGCAAAAATTAACGGAGGATCAGAATGAAACACAGGTGGAAACTACTTAACATTTATTTCACGTGTGTGAACGAAATCCATTTTTTGTGCAAACAACATCGGCCCTTATGATTCGCGGTGTTACTTGATGAATTGGAGTAATGTCGGCAACGATTAAGGTCGTATTCAATATTTTCGCGTACATTCTAAGACGTGTGACAAAGCGAGGTGGTACAGTGGGAAGACTCTGGACATTCTGGAGAGCAGTGATGTAAAGTCTCGTCTGGTCCTCGACATATAGGCTTCCTGTGATTCCCTTACATCGCTTGTTGCAAGTTCCAAGTAGGTTTCTTCTCCTGTATAATCTTCGTTGCTCCCAACCACGAATTTAGTAAACACGTTTATGCTGACAGCTTCCAGTGCATCGTCCAGCGTATAGTCAGGATAATAAAAGTTACGTAGGAGGAGAAACAAAGTCTATTTTTAGCGTTCAGTGCTTCAATCGGTAAAAATGGAACCCTTACAGGCTCTCTTTCTTGCCCCTCTGTATGGTCTGTCTGTCCTTCTGGGCGTCCGACTGTTAAAAACCCTTTTTCCTCAGGAACGAGGAGACATATCAAGTTGTTGCGGGTGTGTTAAATGTAAACTTCTAGGTTAATGCAACCAAAAGGTGAGGCCATATGTGTCACATATTTTGATCCTCGCAAACTCACTCGTCAGAACTTACCGGGTACTTCCCTCGATGTGCAATGATTAAATTTGGGAAGAAGTATGGTTTCACAGTACAAGAAAACGAAAACTCCAAAATTATTAATTTGCAATTACACCACACGAAAAAATATTCCTTTGGTGATGGATAAATTTCGAAACGCGTCATATGAGCAGAAAGAAGTCATTTTTTCCTGATGTTTGACTTTTACCATCGCGAGCCAGCCAGCCTGAGTGGAGAACTACAGACTATTCTAATTATGGTCGCCTGCCTGCTACATGGCTACGTCACAATTCTATTGTTGAAATTAGAACATTATCGAAAATCGTGGAATCCTTGGGACCGATACCTTACCAGTATCAATGTCGATAACGGGCAACAATGGTCGAAATTCTTGTTTCCCGGAATGGATGAACTGTCTACATACGTAACTAAGTTTGTGCGGTACTTCTTTTAAGCCCTCTGAACGGTTTGATACGATCCGTCACGACTTTCTTTCATCTACCGAGCTCTTCATCTCCAAGTAGCCGTCACCAGCTTGCTCAGCCATTTGTTGGATGTATTCCAGTATCCATCTACCTCCACAGTTTTTACCTCTCTAGCTTCCTCATAGACCATGAAAGTTATTCCCTGACTTCTTAACACACGTTCTATCATCCTGTCCCGTCTTCTAATCAGGATTTTGGCATACTTCTTCCATTGCCGATTCTGCACAGAAGCTGCTCATTTTTTATATCAGTTGATTTAGTTTTCAAGATCTTTCTATAACACCACTTGTCAGACACGTTGATTCTTCTCTTTTCCGGTTGTCTGACAGTGCATGATTCACTTCATTACAATGCTGTACACCAGACATTGAATTAGAAAATTCTTCCTCAAATTGAAGCCGATGTTTGATTCTAGTAAATTCCTCTTAGGAAGGTAAGCCCTCTTTGTCTCTGTCGGTATACTTATTATGTTCTTCTTGCTCTGTCCGTCAGTGTTATTTTGACTCCAAGGTAACAGAATTCATGAACTTCGACACACAAGTGGTTTCCCGTTTTGATGTAAGTTTGTATCTAATCTCATTTTTGTTTTTTCCTCATTCCTATCAGGGAGTTGTGAAGAATGTAACATGGGTGAGAAACAGTTCTCAGCCATCGAAAGCATTCTAATCGCTTTTTCTCCACGCCAGTTTAACCTGATAAGGCCGCTTAAAATAACCGGTTTCTGAAATAACCGATTTATTTCTTGTAATAAAAGTAGAAATCTAACAAAGAATGAAAAATTTGACTCTCTTAGTTTCAAGATACATCAAATAAAAATATTACATTAAACTGGCAAAAAAAAAGAAAGTTTAGTCCGACCACTGTTCGCTGGTTTTTTCGAAAAGTAGTAAGTGGTTGAATACTACACAAAATCAACAGCATCCCTCTACTGATTCCAAATTTTTGCAACTCTGCTCAAAAATCATCTTGTAATCTGGGATCATACCGCTATTTGGGCATTACGAATAGTGAGGTTTTTCGTGTTTATTTGTCCGTTTTCAAGGTCTACAAGCAGATAAAGGCGTATTATGCAGTCAAAGGCAAGAGATGAACTACTACGCTTTGTACTGTATACTATGAATGAATTGTTTTTAAGTTGTTAATTTATCAATGTTATCAAAATTTCCTTCCCCTGTTATTATTTCACATAAATGGGAACAAACCTTTAACCTTTTAAAGCAAATGAAGCATTGTACTTCATAGGTACGTCACTCCGTAAAAAAATATTTCCAGACTAGGGTTGGTGCCATTTTGGAATACAACAGATACCTATTGGCAACAGCGAGAAACTACCGTGTAGACCAGCTGTGGATAATTGTTTCACTATTGCACATTACTGTCGCAGCAATACTGTACCAATTCTTTTGCTGTAATATCTCTTCATATTCTACTAATTATACCTGCACAATTCTATGAGTGAATTACGTTTCCTACCTGACCATCTATATACTCGCAGAATCGATGCGCGAAGTAGTACAGTACTATTACTATTCCATGAGCGCATAATTACTCTTTGTAATATTCTCTCCGGTGTGTTGAGAGGACTTCTAGGTTCTTCTCTGTGCCGAATAGCCGCATTGAATAATTGTAATTTTGCTATCGAGATTACTGGAAGAAAGAGATTGAAAATATATTGTATGCTACTCAAGAAAATATATACTGAGCATTTACAGCAAAGGTGTGTAAGGAATTTCATTATATATGTATTCTCTAATTGGAAATTCGCACGGAGGTGTCGTTTCGTTGGTAAGAAGAAGGGAACTTCTGATGAATTGGAAACGAACCTGCAATTATTAGATCCAAGAGCTCCATTATTTCATCGGATAATTAAACTCTATCAAAGCAAACTTTCCGCTTGATGTGAGGTTTCCCGACTGACTACGCAACGCAAGAAAACCAAGACATTTTATTTACACAGGATTTCAGATCGCTCCGAATCATCGAGACTGCGGACAAGGAGAGTCATCGTCCGATTCTGATTAAACAAGTAAAGCTTAATTATAACATTCTTGAGCGACTGTGACGGCTGTGATATGGCTGCTTATGAATGAGATCATTAATAAAATACTAATAACTAACTTTCCTCCTCACCAGCAACCAGTATAAACACAATATTAATTAAAATTATATTGCCATGTATTTGTTGCTCGTTTCTGTCGGCATCGTTATTAAAATAACAATTATCTCTTATCCCGTCTTCTATAATAAACCAATATTTAAAGCCAATGCAAATTTTACTATCAAAATTTACTAGCGTGCTGCAATGGCTACTTGATTCTTCGATTTTTTACTCGGTTTTTAGTAAAAATGTTAAAAAAGCACCTTTTATAACCATGACAAAACAAATATCGAAAACTAGAGGTGGTTGTTGTTGTTGTGGTCTTCAGTCCTGAGACTGGTTTGATGCAGCTCTCCATGCTACTCTATCCTGTGCAAGCTTCTTCATCTCCCAGTACCTACTGCATCCTACATCCTTCTGAATCTGCTTAGTGTATTCATCTCTTGGTCTCCCTCTACGATATTTACCCTCCACGCTGCCCTCCAGTACTAAATTGGTGATTCGTTGATGTCTCAGAACATGTCCTACCAACCGATCCCTTCTTCTTGTCAAGTTGTGCCACAAACTCCTCTTCTCCCCAATTCTATTCAATACCTCCTCATTAGTTATGTGATCTACCCATCTGATCTTCAGCATTCTTCTGTAGCACCACATTTCGAAAGCTTCTATTCTCTTCTTGTCTAAGCTATTTATCGTCCACGTTTCACTTCCATACATGGCTACACTCCACACAAATACTTTCGGAAATGACTTCCTGACATTTAAATCTAGACTCGATGTTAACAAACTTTTCTTCTTTAGAAACGCTTTCTTGCCATTGCCAGTCTACATTTTATATCCTCTCTACTTCGACCATCATCAGTTATTTTGCTCCCCAAATAGCAAAACTCCTTTACTACTTTAAGTGTCTCATTTCCTAATCTAAGTCCCTCAACATCACTCGACTTAATTCGACTACATTCCATTATCCTCGTTTTGGTTTTGTTGATGTTCATCTTATACCTTCCTTTCAAGAAACTGTCCATTCCGTTCAACTGCTCTTCCAAGTCCTTTGCTGTCTCTGACAGAATTACAATATCATCGGCGAACCTCAAAGTTTTTATTTCTTCTCCATGGATTTTAATACCTACGCCGAACTTTTGTTACCTTTATTGCTTGCTCAATATACAGACTGAATAACATCGGGGATAGGCTACAACTCTGTCTCACTCCCTTCCCAACCACTGCTTCCCTTTCATACCCCTCGACTCGTATGACTGCCATCAGGTTTCTGTACAAATTGTAAATAGCCTTTCGCCCCCTATACTTTACCCCTGCCATCTTCAGAATTTGAAAGAGAGTATTCCAGTCAACGTTGTCAAAAGCTTTCTCTAAGTCTACAAATGCTAGAAACGTAGGTTTGCCTTTCCTTAATCTTTCTTCTAAGGTAAGTCGTAAGGTCAGTATTGCCTCTCGTGTTCAAACATTTCTACGGAATCCAAATTGATCTTCCGCGTGGTCGGCTTCTACCAGTTTTTCCATTCCTCTGTAAAGAATTCGCGTTAGTATTTTGCAGCTGTGACTTATTAAACTGATAGTTCGGTAATTTTCGCATCTGTCAACACCTGCTTTCTTTGGGATTGGGAGAGGTTATTCAGCACTTAAATACCGGTATCGGTCTTAACCAGTCGGTTTTTCCCCCCCCTAGCGTGCAGTATCATTAGCTAAGTGAGACCGGTGTGAGAGGCGGAGGGCGTTCTGCGTGTCGCGAGCGCCGTGTTTAATCCGCAGCAGAGCAGAGCAGGGTGGGGCCGAGGAGGGACGTGGGGAGGGGGCGGGAGAGGGCAGGAGAGGGTAGGAGAGGCGGCCGCGTCTGCGGTAAGGCAGGTATCGATTGTGCTTCCGCCGGCAGGCGGCTTCCTGCAATCCGCAGCACAGACGCCGCGCCGCGCCGCTGCGCGCCAACCTGCAGCATCCATTTCAATTACTCGCCACTCTCCACCTGCTCCGTCCTCACAGCACTCGCCTCGTGTCCACACGTTGCTCACTCCTCGCGCGACACTCAGCTCGCACTCTGAGAATAAAAAGAAGTGGAAGCATCTTGCTTACGGGGCACATTTAGTAGGCAGTGTATACAATATTCTGTGTACACGCATTTTCCTTAATTTATAGCGTTTCTTTAGTCTTTTATAACACACTGCCTGGGCAAAAATAGGGAAACACCGAAAGGGGAGGAGGAAAGGAAATGGAACTTCACGGGTCGAAAGATTATCTGATGTTACCGCAGTGAATACAAAAACAAGTCAAATTTACCAAGAATTTGGTTGCATGGACCCACTTCTCGGGAGGTATAAGTAGGGGGAAGCAATATATTTGATACCTCATCCAGAAACGCACCCTCTCGAAAGCTGGACAGCAAGCTACACCGCGATGCAGAACGCCTCTCTTGCAGAGTCTGCCACTTGAGTTTGCTAAACATCTCCCTAACGCTATCACGCTTACCAATTAACCGTATGACGAAACGCGCCGCTCTTCTTTGGATCTTCTCTATCTCCTCTGTGAACCCGACCTGGTACGGATCCCACACTGATGAGCAATACTCAAGTATAGGTCGAACGAGTGTTTTGTAAGCCACCTCCTTTGTTAATGGACTACATTTTCTAAGGACTCTCCCAATGAATCTCAACCTGGCACCCGCCTTACCAACAATTAATTTTATATGATCATTTCACTTCAAATCGTTCCGCACGCATACTCCCAGATATTTTACAGAAGTAACTGCTACCAGTGTTTGTTCCGCTATCATATAATCATACATTAAAGGATCCTTCTTTCTATGTATTCGCAATACATTACATTTGTCTATGTTAAGGGTCAGTTGCCACTCCCTGCACCAAGTGCCTATCCGCTATCCTTCCTCCATTTCGCTTCAATTTTCTAATGCTGCAACTTCTCTGTATACTACAGCATCATCCGCGAAAAGCCGCATGGAACTTCCGACACTATCTACTAGGTCATTTATATATATTGTGAAAAGCAATGGTCCCATAACACTCCCCTGTGGCACGCCAGAGGTTACTTTAACGTCTGTAGACGTCTCTCCATTGCGAACAACATGCTGTGTTCTGTTTGCTAAAAACTCTTCAATCCAGCCACACAGCTGGTCTGATATTCCGTAGGCTCTTACTTTGTTTATCAGGCGACAGTACGGAACTGTATCGAACGCCTTCCGGAAGCCAAGGAAAATGGCATCTATCTGGGAGCCTGTATCTAATATTTTCTGGGTCTCATGAACAAATAAAGCAAGTTGGGTCTCACACGATCGCTGTTTCCGGAATCCATGTTGATTCCTACAGAGTAGATTCTGGGTTTCCAGAAATGACATGATAAGCGAGCACTTGCCTGCGAAAGGCAAAGGCCCGCAACTTCGAGTCTCGGTCCGGCACACAGTTTTAATCTGCCAGGAAGTTTCATATCAGCGTACACTCCGCTGCAGAGTGAAAATCTCATTCTAGATAGGCCGGCCGCGGTAGCCGATCGGTTAAGGCACTTCAGTCTGGAACCGCGCGGCTGCTGCGGTCGCAGGTTCGAATCCTGTCTCGGGCATGGATGTGTGTGATGTCCTTAGGTTAGTTAGGTTTAAGTAGTTCTAAGTTTAGGGGACTGATGACCTCAGCTGTTAAGTCCCATAGTGCTTAGAGCCATTTGAATCATTTTCATTCTAGATATTGGTAAATTTCTGGCCACAAGAGTACCTCAACATCACATAGACAGTTCATAGAGACACGTGCTGTTGTGTGAACAAGCATTGTCCTGTTGTAAACTAGCACTACGACACCGTCGCATGAAACGCACCACGAGAGGATGCAGGACGCTAGTGGCGTACCGCTGTGCCGTCAGAGTTCTCTCAATGACTATTAG
The DNA here is from genome assembly GCF_023864275.1 of Schistocerca cancellata. Lineage (NCBI taxonomy): Eukaryota > Metazoa > Arthropoda > Insecta > Orthoptera > Acrididae > Schistocerca > Schistocerca cancellata. Next base: position 828,116,690 of record NC_064626.1, read on the forward strand.
CCCTGTCCTAAAGTCAAACCCGGTTGACCCCCACACCATGAAACCAGGAGTAGCACATCTGGGCCTCTAAGAAATATTAGAATGCCTCTCCATAGGTGACGACAGTGATCCGGGGTAAAGCAAAACTGCGATTCATCACTGAACACCATTTGACGCCAGTCCATGACTCCAAGTCAGGGCACCCCTCCAGAGACAGCCGTCTGTATTGCGGTGCCAACGGCAGCCTACACATGGGACGTTAATTCCCTAGTCCGGTTGCCGGTAATCTCCCATCAGTGGTGTGAGGTGACACAGAATTTTACAAGTCCGTTGCTTATTCTCGGATGGCACTCACAGATGTGAACGGTTACGACATCCTTAGTGAAAACTACGGCGATGCTCCCTTGTGGTGATCAGACGTAGTCGAGTAGAACCTTGGCGACTAATATACAGGGTGATTATAATTAAAGTTAAACTTGCAAAACGCTTTAGAAATAACACCACTGGTCTAAACGACCCAACATTGCAACGGAATATTATCGGCGGACGGGGAAAACGTATAGCAGAAGAAAAAAAAATAGTGTGAAAATTGATCAATGGATCGCGCTGTATGTGTCAGAATACGTAAATGAAAACACCTGTCATGTGCACGACCCATTGAAGTTGGTATAAACACGCCGAGTACGTGGCTTTTCCTCCTTTCGCGTCTGCGACATTCGCCATGACTGTCTCAATGCAGCATCACGCTCTGCTGTATTACAAGAATGACGACTGTGCACACGTCGTAATGCGGAAGTTCCGGACACTGAAGGGGTGAAGAAAGGCGTTGGTCCGATGACTGCTGTGAGTCTGGAGAAAATGATTATGAAATTCGAAAAGTCGGGTTGTTTTGGTGTGCAACCTTCTAGAGGGAGGAAACGAATTGATTCGACGTCGGTGGAAGCAGTGGCCACAGCAATGCAGAAGGAGACGAGTGGTGGTGTGCCCGAACATTGGACGTACACGTGAGCATGGTGGGTAAAATTCTACGAAACATCCTTCTTTGCTATCCATTCAAAATTACCCATGTGTACGAGATGCTTCCTGTTGACCTGCCAGCAAGAGAGATCTTTGCTTTAGAATTTCTTGCTCGCATGGAAGAGGACAATGATTGGCCGTGGGAGATTTTGTGGACAGACGAAGCCCACTTCAATCTGACAGGATACGCCAATAAACAGAATTGTCGAATATGGGCAACGGAAAATCCACACGCAAATCAACCAGTACCACTTCATCCTGAAAAAGTCACGTGTGGCGCGGGTTTACGGCATCGTTTTTCATAGGGCCATATTTTTTCGAAGAGACAGGTGCTTCCGGTCCTGTTACCTGTACCGTCACTGGTAAGCGTTATGAGTGTCTTTTGCGCAATCACTTTATTCCAGCTCTTCAACGGCGTGGATGGGATCATTTTTATGGAAGGTGGCGCACCTCCGCACATTGCAAATCCAGTTAAGTAGCTTCTGCAGCGCCATTTCGGTAATGCTAGAATTATCAGCCGCCATTACCCTACAGCCTGGCCGTCCCGATCACCTGATCTCAATCAGTGTGACTTCTGGCTGTGGGGCTGTCTGAAAGATGTTGTGTTCAGTGTTCCGATTGCAGACTTCGCTGCATTGAAGGCACCCATTGCGCAACACATTCTGAACGTGACCCCGGAAACACTTCTATCAGTTGTGGAACAAGCTGTTCCTCGATTTCAACCTGTTGCAGGAAAAGGTGGACAGCATATTGAACATGTTTTGCGCAGGTCACACAGAAATTAATTATCCGATCTGATTTTGGCTTATGCTTTTTATGCTATTTTTTGCCTCAGAACAATTAAAAACCGATGCGATTGACGCCTTTTATGCAGTTTTTGGCCTCAGTACAATTAAAAACCCATTTTTCCATCAGATGTGATATGACCTTGCCGTTGTGGATGGGATTACGTAACTAACAGTATCATACCAGTACACCCTTGCACAATAAGTAGTACAGTTTGTTTAACGTCAAACGTACACCTTAGACATTGTTCTATGATTCCTTTGTCATTTGTAGTCGACCACTATTAAATTATGATGCTTACAGCGTCATCTATAGCTACATTTTGTAACTCTTTATTTTTCTTCCCCCCATACGTTTTCCCCGTTCTCCGATAATATTCCTTTGCAATTTGACGTCATTCTGACCAGTAGTGTTATTTCTACAGCTGTTTGAAAGTTTGACTTTAATTATAATCACCCTGTATTTCTGAAGTTCACACGCAGTCCATCATCGGGCCAGTCTCACCTCATAATGTCCCACAATTCTGGATATTGCACTATTCTACCAGCAGACCAAACAGAGATCCACAATGAGGTCCCTTTCAAAGTTTGTCAAATGTTGATAACGCTGGGTCCCACATACTGATCACTCAGCATCGAACACTACTCACGCCCCTTATACACCTTACCAGGTCGTATAAAAATTGAAAAAAAAAGAAAACTAACGACACTAATGGAGTCTAGTGGTCGTTCTACCTTTCACAGAGCACTACAACTTTAATTATTTACACATCTGTCTATAGTGTGTACGTGCATGAAATCACATTGACATTCGGGCACGTCTTTCGTGGGTTTCACTTTTTTTGACAGGCACTGTATTTTCTGTAGATCTAAGTGACTGTACTCCAACGACTCGATAAGTCTACTGCTTCGTTCAAGACATCGCCTTTGTTCGTCTATCGGATGGCTCAGGTAACGGGAGCGCAGAATTGGAGCAGGAAAGGAAAGTTAAAGCCACGCATGTGTTGTTAGAACTATGATTGAAGCATGGTACAAGCGGCCTTGTGGCAAAAGGGACTGCGTTGAAAATAACCACATAGCTTGTTTTCAAATGTTATGGAGAGACTCAAAATGGCGTACTTGGAACCATCCACTGGTCTTGTCAACTGTCAGACAGTGGATGGCACTAACTCAGAATAAAAAGAAGGGAGCCACCTGGTTGTGGCTGTGAGACAATAGGAGTTGGTGACCATACTCCGTTGGAATTTTCAGTTTCTGAATCCTTGTGGGTGAATGGGATAGTAGTTGCAAAACACGTATTCCTAGAGAAACTTTATGTTGAACTGAAACATACATTTTGAGTGGAACAGAAAGCCTCCCACATCGTGAGTGTGCTGTATTACAGACTGCTCGTAAAGCAGTCCAAACTTCTTTACTTAAATAAAAAGTGATTTGAGCTGTTCTGTGAGTAGAGTTGATAATGTGTCAGCGCTATTCCTTAGCTGAAATGTATAAAATTAATCATAGTCTTAACCTCTGCTTCACCTTACTCGGTGTGCCCAAAATGGGGCATACTAACTAGGTAGTGTGTGTCCAAGGCAAGGGGATATAAAAGCTTGAAACTAAAGTACACACAAAGAGTAAAAATATTGCAGGGTAACAGCTCCATTGAGCGAAACACATTTCTTCGAATACGAAGCGGAGTTTAGTGGCTCTAGAGGACTTAATCCCCCACAGGAAGCAAGAACGGGTAATGTTCCAATATACCTCATGCCTTATGCAAACTAATAAGATGTTTACGCTGTTGTTAGATATAGCCATACAAACAAATATATCATATATACGTAGCCTATAATATGACTAATTCTACATCATTTCATATAAATCGCGCAAATAACCGATGGAATATGGAATCGACAAAATTGGGATGCCTTAAGTAGTTGAAGTTGGTATGCCGTGTGGCTAGGGCCTCCCGTCGTGTAGACCGTTCGCCTGGTGCAAGTCTTTCGAGTTGACGCCACTTCAGCGACTTGCGTGTCGATGGGGATGAAATGATGATGATCAGGACAACACAACACCCAGTCCATGAGCGGAGAAAATCTCCGACGCAGCCGGGAATCGAACCCGGGCCGGTAAGTATGACATTCCGTCGCGCTAACCACTCAGCTACTAAGGGCGGACATTGAAGCTGCTAAGAATGGGGAGCTGGCTGTATAGTAGTGACGCCCACTATTTTAAGTTGACAGACTATAGGTTGTCGCCTCCACATCTGGATAACTGTGGCGATGCCCAATTACCTTCTTGTTATTTATCAGTTTTGATTTTTCTTCACAGTTTTATTCTTATCGCAGCATACCCCGTCTTTGTCAAGCCTGTATTGTTGCCAGAGGTGGTCAAACCCCATACTGACCACGTTAACCAGTTGTAAGAATGTGTTTGCAAATCCATTAAGTTGGAAAGAACGAAGAACATTTTTGTCTATCTTTATGCAAGTTACAGTTGTTTACGTTCTGCATTCTTTACATCGTTTCTACCTTACTATCACCTGTTTATGCTGTTTTGTGGCAAAATAAAATTAATCTTGCAAATTTCCGTTTATTGCTTTAATTTTGGACACCAGTGTACTTTTTACAGATTTATATTTTTATATTAAACTAGTATTAGCAGAATATTTGTTTTGATAGAGGAGCATTTGATAATGAGGGTATGACCTCGAAACTAATTATGACAAAATAAATAAAGTAATCAACTATAGCTATGGAATACTATTTTCCTAAAATATTATCAGCTGTGGGGACCACAATGGTTTTCCTTCGAAAATGGCTATCATCATGTAAAGTAGTTACAGCCGTTAAAACTATAAACTGTTAGGCAACATGACTCAGCACCTAAACACATTTGCTTAAAAATACTACGAGATAATGACGAGTCGTCAGAAGAATTTAATATCAAAGATACAAAAGTTAAAGGCAGGACTTACCGTATGGTTGCATACTTTAAATGTGATTGAAAATAGTATATATGAATTTCCTCTAGAACAATTTTCCTAGAAATCCTACATTTAAACTCTGACCAATACCGATATCTATGGGATAATTGTCAGTCAACAAGTAATGCGATAATATTGCAAGTATCTCGTCTTTCTCTTCTCACTTACAGACTACTATTAGTTTTTCTTTTGCATCTTTTGCCAACTTCATGTTGTGAAAGTTTTGGTTTATGAATTCTCCATATATTGAAGTTTGCAACCAGTATTAAGTGTATCACTCCTGTGGTCTATTCAGTTGTGCTTGATAGAACACAATGAGAAAGTGATTATGTTTACGTTACTGTAAAGCCATGATTTGAACTGTAGAGGCATAATTAAGTATCAGTTACTGACGTCCAGACCTGGATATCTTGTCAGCATCATATGCAAGTACACTGCGTGCTGTGAAAATACGTTAGATTACGTTCAGTTTTAGCATGAGCGCAAATTGCTGCCCCTGTGTGAGAAGGCCGAAGAGTTAGATAGAGCAGTAAATTTTGTGCCCGTCAGGACCACCGTGGAACAATGAAAAAGTTGCTGCAGAGATACGCGAGGCCATATAGAGCGTTAAAAAGTGGCCATGAGGGTTCTCAGATATTGGAGCCCATTAAATTCCTCCATATATCTCCACTGGGAAAGAAAAACTGTTTCCCCGTTCTGCCTTTTGACAAATGGTTTTCATTTTCTTATCTTCGATCTGCAACGGCGAATGGTAGCTTGTAACGTCCGTACATCACACCGGTTTGATGGACACCGCATGTTATGACGTCGTGCGCCGCCCACGTGCAAGTCTGCACGGGACGACAGCCGTTCCTCTCTGTCATTCGCTATCAGGTCTTTCGCCGTTCATCACACACTACAGGCGCAACGCCTAATTTTCTAAGGCCCTCCGTATTCTTTTATGTTGTCGATTCATATTTATAATGTACGTAGTCAAGAGGGGGGTGCGAGTTAAGTCTGCTAGCTGAGTAAGACTGCGCAACGCCTTTGTGTCTGGTCTAGTAATACAGCAGTTGGCTCTTGTGCTGGGCACAAAAAATTTTCTATGTTTGTTTGTTTGTTTGTTACCGTAGTTTGGTTCCTGTCCTGGCGCTAACCGTTCTGCGGTGCGGTGGGAACAGTATTACGTTATTTTCAAATAAAAATTTGTGTTGCACTAGTAAGCCATAGCTCAGCCAGCAATGAGCTTAGCGACTTCAGTTCTATACTGCCATGAATTCCGATGAACTGGCGTTCTTGCAATACACTGACACATCGATATTCCTAGAAGCTGATTCCATGTGCAGATAAAATCAAAAGCCGTGTATTAGGGGTATTGACCCGTTGCTAGTAGGGCGTAATCTAACCACATGCGTTACCATTCTCAACTTTATCGTTAGTATGAAACTAGTAACGTTTATTAGCGCTACAAATACACCGACTGTAGGACTCCAGTTTCAATTATTTTAGCGTCTACTAAAGAAATACTCAACGGAAATCACAAATTAACAGAAATTCTGGAAGCTGCAGAAGACAACTTGAGAAATGGAAAGACTAGACGACGAGTAGTGAGGGAACTTGGAATAAGTGGAGCTGCTCTCAGAGATTCGGGGACATTTTATGTTTAGTTTTCTCTACATGTTTGTTTTACAATTATTATGGTGACTCTTACTTACGTGAAAGTAAACTGAAAATTAGTACCCCTATACCCTTATAATTTCAGCATTTTCGAATAAACACACTCGGAAGATTGGGAAGAACATTTCATGAGCCAGAATGGAAGTCATGGAACATTCAGATGTTTGAGTAGATATAACTAGGTTAACATTCAAAGATTTCAGAAGATTAGTTTGGGTTTATTCTGACAACAATATTAAAGATAAATTTGACAAAAGCTCTGAGATAGCTGGAAAGGACTGAGCTTATGATTTCATGCGGAGACTAAACCTTATCTTCCGTAGTTCATAGAAAACTAGTCTAGGACATTAGATGAAGCACAACAAAAAACAAATATTTCGACATTAATAGAGGTACATAATTTGAACATGAACATGGAGAGTCAGAGATTACTTACAAAACTGTCAATGTGATTGGAACTTGCATGAAGAAGCAAATAAACCAAAGTACATCCAGAGGTAAGTGTAATTAGACAACGACTATATGTAGTATAGGGTCTGGGAGGGGGGGCGGGACAGGGCGAAAATCAATACCGCCCTTAACAGTATAGATCACAGGATACATGTCGTTACCATTCCTGCACATATCAACTACAAAATTGAGCCACTGTAGCTCCCTTTTTTTTTTTTTTTTTTTTCAATCCGCTGACCGACTTTTGTTAACAAGAATATGACCAGTGTTTCATTAACCGCAACTGACATGTAGTTCACTGCTGGATTGTTTGGAACACCTCTCGAAATGCTAGCCACAATGACAAAGGCAAAAAGGGCGTTAGGTATATGCGACATTTATCCAACAGATTGTCGCATATTTGCGTTGGGCTCACCTATTTGAATGGGATATTGTCCACTTATGGACTTTATAATCTGATTTAGAGATGCTTGTTGGGTACGAATGGTGAGCAAATTTTCACTTTAAATGTAAATTAGTCTGTGTAGCTGACAACAAAGTGAGTGTGATGTGTGTTTTAAAACGTTTTGTGTTTCCTTGCGTTCCCGTTAAGCGTTCTCGACGGAAGTGTGAATCTATTACATTCTGGCTCACTAACTTAATTTGTTTCAGTTTAGTGATGGATCGGGCCAGACTCGTCTGTTGCAGTGTTACTTGTTTATTTCTTTAATTATTATTTAAACCAGCACGATTGAGTATGTATGTAAGTGTGTGAGTGAGTGAGTGAGTTTGTGTGTGTGTGTGTGTGTGTGTGTGTGTGTGTGTGTGTGTGTTTGTGCGTGTGTGTGTGTGTGTGTGTGTGTGTGTGTGTGTGTGAGAGAGAGAGAGAGAGAGAGAGAGAGAGAGAGAGAGAGAGAGAGAGAGAGAGCCTGATTTTAGGGAAAATTCGTGCAATTTTATGGGAAATTTATGTATTAATTACCACAAAACAATAAGCGATATTACTTTCGTTTCTGCCCAAAATCCGTCGTTCAGTATAATGAAGTGGGCTCTGTCGGTCAAATATTCATGGAGACAGTCAGAGATTTGTGAATATCGTTCGACGACATGGTACACTGTCGACCACCTTTTGGGACTTCAGGAAGATGGAATCTACCGGCAGTCAATTATTTCGTACATCAGATATACGTATTACAACTGGGATAAATGAATGCACAGTAACACTACAAATAGCAGAGAAGTAACAGAACAGTAGAGCAAAACATAACCAAGTTACTTACTTACGTGTCAAAAATCATCTGACTTTTTGTATTGAACACAAGTCGTTAAAATGTATATCTTCAGTTATATATACCTGATGTTTCGTAAGTGAAAGTGAGAACATTTTTGTGGAAAAATCATCATGGTATGAAATGTTTCCCATCAAACCTGAAATTCTACTCGACAATTTCCGGAACTTTCGGAGACTCTCTTCTCTACGAAAAGCAGTCCATAACTGGGCGCGTGCGGGTGCCGGGAGTAAATCTGGCGTGCATCAGATAAGCGGCCCGCACATATGTCTCGGGAGCTCCCCCGGCTCGCCGGATTTAATCATTTGCTCCCGAGGGCGGCGCAGCCCCTGCTGCCGGCTGTGGCGGGCCCGCAAATGCTCCCGCGGGACTCTGGCCCACCGTGCGTGTCGACCCGAGGGACCTGTAGTGTAGGCTGGCGTGGCGTGCCGTGGCTGCTGCTCCGCTCCCTGCCTACACAGCGTTACGTGCCACAACAAGGGTGCCCCGATCCCCACCTGCTCCCTGCACCTTTCCCTAGTTTGCCCACGCCTCCATTCCTCCAGGTAGGGGAGGTAGTGGCAGCCGGATTTCGTCTGGCCGGCACAGTCTCTGTGCTGTATCTTCACGCCAAATATGCGATTTTCACATTTGCGATATATCATTTCCGAGCCTTCTGGGACAGTTTGCGGCGGCGCGGTTCTTTCCGTCCCTTTACGACGAACCTGCACCTACCTGTGAAAATTGTCTCAGCAGATCATCAGCAGGAAAGCCTAGTGAAACCTACTGTACTTCGACGTGAACCAGGCTGCAATTTATGTCGCTGATCTACGTTTCAGGAGAAAGTTTTCACACAAATGAAAGGTTGTAAATTTTGTCCTCAATTAATATATTCTGAAACTTAGGTGAACAAGTATCACTGCCAAGCCCGTGCTAGTCTTAACACAGTAACTCAAAATCCCTTTCACTCACGTTAGCAATTTTATGGTGTTGCATTTCCCGAAAACGTAATAGCTACAAAAATACTGATTGTTTTTGATTGATAATGCTCGCCAAATATTAAGTCTGTCGGTACCAAATGCAGTCACAGTTTTTAGCCACCGACCTGCTCAATACGCCAAGCGGAGTATGTGTCTTTTCTCGTCGATATGTTTCATGGCTAGGCTTCGACTCCTCTTTAGAACAAGTCTTCTCTACCAGCAGAGAAAGGCGCGCGAAGAATATTGCTTTACCATTGGTCAGTTTACTCAACAGCCAATATCAAAACAACGTTCTCCCGCGTCAATCCGCGCTTTTCATTAATAACCAATCGCAAAATAGTAAACCTAACAACTGCAATTTTTACCGATGTCATTATCTAATATGCTGAAGTTTTGCTTATGCATAAAGTTATTTACTGTTGTTATTTATACCTGAATTAACTTTCCCTTTACCATAAACTTACTTTACAAATCTATTCTACAAAAATCCCCTTTGTCCATATCCATACTTCTTCGAAATGTTCCCACACTAAATCCAACTACATAACTCTTTGAGCAATTATCTTCATATTAACATTAAACCACACTGACGCATCATTCATACTGCTAAAACACATTTATGACATTTAACATACACAAAAAGACATAATAACACTTTATGAAAATACTAGAACAGTTTATGAAAAACATTCTATTTCTTTAGTGCACTCTAGTGGGCACAATCGAAACTAAAATCACAGTCCCCCTACCCAATATTGTCCTCTATCGGCTGATATAAACTATGTGCGCGTCCAGTCTCGCGTCACCACCTGTCACTATCCAGCTCTGAGACACATCTTCCACTTAACCGCCTGCAAGGCAGGATCGTTATACGGCGCTACGCTTCAAGTTAACCATAGTAGTGCAAGTATTCCATCCAGATTTTTGACATGCTTGTCGCTCGAACTTTCTTGTGTGACAAAATATCGACAGATCTGAATCGTCAATAACTACAACACTAATAACGTGTAAACAATGGTAGAGTCCACAACGGATAGATCATGTCTATAAGTGTATGTCGCGCAGTATTTTTTTCGCTTGTGACATAATCGTACTAGCGTAGGCGCATGCGCAAATTAGTTACCAATTAAGTTTCCGTATAGTTATAAATCAGTGTAACGAGGATACGTGTTTAGCTAGTAGACTGATTCGAGTGTCATTGTGAAGGACTGAAAGTAAGACATATATATATATATATATATATATATATATATATATATATATATATATATACACTCCTGGAAATGGAAAAAAGAACACATTGACACCGGTGTGTCAGACCCACCATACTTGCTCCGGACACTGCGAGAGGGCTGTACAAGCAATGATCACACGCACGGCACAGCGGACACACCAGGAACCGCGGTGTTGGCCGTCGAATGGCGCTAGCTGCGCAGCATTTGTGCACCGCCGCCGTCAGTGTCAGCCAGTTTGCCGTGGCATACGGAGCTCCATCGCAGTCTTTAACACTGGTAGCATGCCGCGACAGCGTGGACGTGAACCGTATGTGCAGTTGACGGACTTTGAGCGAGGGCGTATAGTGGGCATGCGGGAGGCCGGGTGGACGTACCGCCGAATTGCTCAACACGTGGGGCGTGAGGTCTCCACAGTACATCGATGTTGTCGCCAGTGGTCGGCGGAAGGTGCACGTGCCCGTCGACCTGGGACCGGACCGCAGCGACGCACGGATGCACGCCAAGACCGTAGGATCCTACGCAGTGCCGTAGGGGACCGCACCGCCACTTCACAGCAAATTAGGGACACTGTTGCTCCTGGGGTATCGGCGAGGACCATTCGCAACCGTCTCCATGAAGCTGGGCTACGGTCCCGCACACCGTTAGGCCGTCTTCCGCTCACGCCCCAACATCGTGCAGCCCGTCTCCAGTGGTGTCGCGACAGGCGTGAATGGAGGGACGAATGGAGACGTGTCGTCTTCAGCGATGAGAGTCGCTTCTGCCTTGGTGCCAATGATGGTCGTATGCGTGTTTGGCGCCGTGCAGGTGAGCGCCACAATCAGGACTGCATACGACCGAGGCACACAGGGCCAACACCCGGCATCATGGTGTGGGGAGCGATCTCCTACACTGGCCGTACACCACTGGTGATCGTCGAGGGGACACTGAATAGTGCACGGTACATCCAAACCGTCATCGAACCCATCGTTCTACCATTCCTAGACCGGCAAGGGAACTTGCTGTTCCAACAGGACAATGCACGTCCGCATGTATCCCGTGCCACCCAACGTGCTCTAGAAGGTGTAAGTCAACTACCCTGGCCAGCAAGGTCTCCGGATCTGTCCCCCATTGAGCATGTTTGGGACTGGATGAAGCGTCGTCTCACGCGGTCTGCACGTACAGCACGAACGCTGGTCCAACTGAGGCGCCAGGTGGAAATGGCATGGCAAGCCGTTCCACAGGACTACATCCAGCATCTCTACGATTGTCTCCATGGGAGAATAGCAGCCTGCATTGCTGCGAAAGGTGGCTATACACTGTACTAGTGCCGACATTGTGCATGCTCTGTTGCCTGTGTCTATGTGCCTGTGGTTCTGTCAGTGTGATCATGTGATGTATCTGACCCCAGGAATGTGTCAATAAAGTTTCCCCTTCCTGGGACAATGAATTCACGGTGTTCTTATTTCAATTTCCAGGGGTGTATATATTTGCCAGAATATAAGTGAAAATTGGTATTAAATCGAAAAGTGTAAAATAATGAATGATGTCGTCTCGTATGAGTCGTATATATGATCGGAATTATAGAAGACCCAAGTCAGAGGAGAGCTCGGGTGGAAGAGAATCCAAGAAGCCAGAAACATCCAGTGCCGAGCGAATGTGATGGCTACGGCAGTGTCGAAAAGGAAATGCAAAAACGGCGCGTAGAGACTATCTTGTCGGCCCATGGGGCATACAGCCTTCAGCGATAATCCAAACTTGTGATTCATCTGTTCTATAGCCATTATGCTACTGCGTGTAGTCATCGTAAGTAAAGGAAGGAAGATTAGAGTTTAACGTTCCGTCAATAGCGAGGCCTTTAAGACGGAGCACAAATTCGGATAACGAAAGAATGGAGAAAGAAAGCGACCGCCCCTTTTGAAAGGTGAAACTTCCCCCTAGAAAAGTTATAAATGACTGTGCTTAAACTGACACACAATATTTTTAGCGCAACGCAATCTGACTTTCAATAATCCCTACAAAAGAATGGCCCTGACTAACATTAACCTATACCTTTCACAAATCACTTACCTCACAAAAATCTTCATTGCTCGAACTACTGCAATACAGCGAGCGCCACTACTGCCAGCTAAATAAAAGAATCAAACTACTGAAAGCACTAACTACTGATAGGCATAGTTAGCAAATGAAAGATTTTGATAGAAAACAAACAATGTATTTACCCTAATAGTGTTCAAAAGTCATATATATATAGCAGTTCATGGTATCCAGTCTTACAAATTTACTGTTTCTGATGGACACACGTCCAGATTATCCGCTCTCAAAACTCCGCCATTTCTCTCCCCACATCCACCACTGCTGGCGGCTCACCTCCAAGTGCGCAACGCTACGCGCTGTTAACAGCCAACTGCCCAACACTACAATAGCGAATATTACAACAATGCCACCCAGCCACAGACGGCACACGGCACAGCCAGTGATTTTCATACAGAGCGCTACGTGGCGTTACCAATATAGAAACCTAAACAGCCTACTTACAAAGGTACTATCCTAGCATTCTCCGCAAGCAATTTAAGGACATCAAGGAAGACCTACATCTGGATAGCTGGACGAAGATCTGGAAAAACGTCCTCCCACTGTTTGTCCACAGTGCGCCACTCTTTCCTAAGCACTGTATTTAAAGATCTATGGTTAAATTACGTATTCATAAGAAACACTTCTTATAACTTTATCCCGACGTTTCCACAACTGCGCACACAGAAATTTCTGTCCCGGCATTCCTTTACGTAGGTTCAGTGCGAAGACCGACGCAGCACGAACGTATTTTTCAGGTCGTTATAATGACTGTCAGGCGTACACAAGACGCAGCCGGATCATTTGCAGGCATCGGGCTTCTTCGTCAGCATCTCCTTTAACGGAGGCTAACTTTCCCAAAGCTGAGTATGCTTTGGCTCTCGAGAGAAGTTACCAGAGCTCTAGAGGTAAAGTTTCCTTGAGCTGGCAAAAGGCTCAGACTTCCCAGTAACGTCAGCGGAAACTTTCATAATCATTAGTGTGTAAGTAATGGCAATGGAGCGTCCTCCTACGAGACAGCGGGATGCAGCTGAAAAATACTGTGCATCAATGAATCAAACATACATCTCGCCAAATATGATCCAACCAAAATACATAACTGTCATAAATGTCTGTTTTAACACAGTCCATATAAACGAGCTGTGCACTCTTTCAGAACTTCATTATAGAAAGCGAAATGCGGGGACGAATCACTTGGAATATCTGATTTCCAGATCCCAGATTATGAAGCAAATACTCTGCAAGACGAAGTTTCAATGGGGATAAAATCGTATAAGATATTGCTTTACATTATCTCAAGTGGGATTGTTCACTACTTTTCTCTTTTACCATACACACCCTTTACTAATTTAGGTAAAGTTTCAGGGACCATAACATCAACATTCTCAGTCAAATCTGGATAATAGGCAATACTGTAAAGAGTCATTCTTCTATCTTCACGGATGTTGACTGCAGTTCTTTCCACAATACGGGTCAAATATTAAATGTTGAGTTATCACCAAGTGTACAATATTGTAACTTTGGGAAAACATTAGTATGAGATGTAGTAGTAAGAAATACACTCCTGGAAATGGAAAAAAGAACACATTGACACCGGTGTGTCAGACCCACCATACTTGCTCCGGACACTGCGAGAGGGCTGTACAAGCAATGATCACACGCACGACACACCAGGAACCGCGGTGTTGGCCGTCGAATGGCGCTAGCTGCGCAGCATTTGTGCACCGCCGCCGTCAGTGTCAGCCAGTTTGCCGTGGCATACGGAGCCCCATCGCAGTCTTTAACACTGGTAGCATGCCGCGACAGCGTGGACGTGAACCGTATGTGCAGTTGACGGACTTTGAGCGAGGGCGTATAGTGGGCATGCGGGAGGCCGGGTGGACGTACCGCCGAATTGCTCAACACGTGGGGCGTGAGGTCTCCACAGTACATCGATGTTGTCGCCAGTGGTCGGCGGAAGGTGCACGTGCCCGTCGACCTGGGACCGGATCGCAGTGACGCACGGATGCGCGCCAAGACCGTAGGATCCTACGCAGTGCCGTAGGGGACCGCACCGCCACTTCACAGCAAATTAGGGACACTGTTGCTCCTGGGGTATCGGCGAGGACCATTCGCAACCGTCTCCATGAAGCTAGGCTACGGTCCCGCACACCGTTAGGCCGTCTTCCGCTCACGCCCCAACATCGTGCAGCCCGCCTCCAGTGGTGTCGCGACAGGCGTGAATGGAGGGACGAATGGAGACGTGTCGTCTTCAGCGATGAGAGTCGCTTCTGCCTTGGTGCCAATGATGGTCGTATGCGTGTTTGGCGCCGTGTAGGTGAGCGCCACAATCAGGACTGCATACGACCGAGGCACACAGGGCCAACACCCGGCATCATGGTGTGGGGAGCGATCTCCTACACTGGCCGTACACCACTGGTGATCGTCGAGGGGACACTGAATAGTGCACGGTACATCCAAACCGTCATCGAACCCATCGTTCTACCATTCCTAGACCGGCAAGGGAACTTGCTGTTCCAACAGGACAATGCACGTCCGCATGTATCCCGTGCCACCCAACGTGCTCTAGAAGGTGTAAGTCAACTACCCTGGCCAGCAAGATCTCCGGATCTGTCCCCCATTGAGCATGTTTGGGACTGGATGAAGCGTCGTCTCACGCGGTCTGCACGTCCAGCACGAACGCTGGTCCAACTGAGGCGCCAGGTGGAAATGGCATGGCAAGCCGTTCCACAGGACTACATCCAGCATCTGTACGATCGTCTCCATGGGAGAATAGCAGCCTGCATTGCTGCGAAAGGTGGATATACACTGTACTAGTGCCGACATTGTGCATGCTCTGTTGCCTGTGTCTATGTGCCTGTGGTTCTGTCAGTGTGATCATGTGATGTATCTGACCCCAGGAATGTGTCAATAAAGTTTCCCCTTCCTGGGACAATGAATTCACGGTGTTCTTATTTCAATTTCCAGGATTGTATAAAAGTTCCTCCATTAGCAGGCGAGCACCCCCTTCCCCAACTCCTTAATTAATTTAAGAGTGGGGCACGGGGTGTTCGTCCGCTAATGGAAGAACTTTTATATTTCTTACTACTAAATGTCCTATTAATGTTTTCCCAAAGTTTCAAAACTTTATAAATTATTTTCCCCATTTTTCCTAATTTAATGCAAACTGAAGGTGCTGGGGTAGAAAGAAAAGGAAACGGAAGGAACTATTGAGGGCAGCGACAGTGAGACTTCCTGCGGAATCACGGGCGTCGAGTGAAAATGTGTGCCGGACCGGGATTCGAACCCGAGCTCTTCTGCTTACTTTGTGCCATCCAGACACAGTGTTCATTTCAATTCCGCTTAGTACCTAGGCACGCCTCCCGGCAGACCAACATTCTCACCTAGTTAGTGCCACCTACCTGCAGTCACCATCCACACCCTTTGAGATTCCCACAGTATGTCGAACATAATTGTGCATTCTCACTGAAGGTGTGCATTCATTGTCCATCGAGGCGAAAGACGTATATGTTCGAAATAACAGATACCACGCATTCATATATTTATTCTAATTTGCCTCCGGTAGAAGCAGAGTGACAGGAACATCACGTTCTCAGCTGCAAAATAACACAGTAGTATTGTGTCCACTTTTCCCCGATTCGTTGTCACGCAGTTTCTCCCACACGTTCAAACTACATCTACATTTTCGTCCTAGTGATGTAGCTAGATACCTATTCCCCTCTTACCGGCTTGAGAAGGGAGTCATGGAAACGGCTGAAAGTATCACTAATAGTAGGACGGGAAGCAAAATCCGGCTTCGATATTGAAGACTGAGTTCTTAGTATAGGGACTGGGATGAATCAGACAAGGGCGGACAAAATTACAAAGTTATATCAAACATCAGGGGAACATTAAAGAGGAACCACATCTCTTACAACAGAGCAATAATTACTTTCGGTGATCACAGCCTACATTGACTCCAGTGACGGCACGGAAAATGATGCCCGAATATGGAGATTTTGGTACATATTTTCAGTTTCTGAAGTATCACACATACATATTGAAGGCTATGTAGACCGTTCTCCATTAAGGTTAGCAAGCGGCCGTATTCTGCGGCACCATGAAATTAGCCTCGCAGTTTCTCCCTCAAGACACTTGTATTCTTAGTTCCTCCATGTGTGATGTGCTGGAGCATAGGGTCGGCCTTAAGCTACTTTTACGTGAAAATAGGAATGTGTCAGTGTATCCGCAACAGAGGGGCCAATGATTTGTGTTTGATGAGTGCGATCACATGGTGTAGCATTTGCTCATGTGTATAACATTTTTTAAGCTGCAGTGTTCGAACTATCTCAGGCTCTACTTGCTGTGGTGAAACAACTTTTTAACAGTCATGTTATTGAGAGCATAGTCACCATCGCCGGCGCTGTTAGATTCAAGATAGGGGCGACTGTGGTGTGAAGACCACATTGCTTCTTAAATAACCACACAAACATTGGTTTGACAGTTAACTGTGAATGTCTAATATTCGGTAAACGTTATGTAGATATAATGATATATGTAGTTACGTAGTGCACATAGATTACAACCCTCATAGGAAATCCATTTGCAGTACATAAAATGAATCGGTGAGATGTGTGGCTTGTTGTTGTTATGGTCTTCAGTCCTGAGACTGGTTTGATGCAGCTCTCCATGCTACTCTATCCTGTGCAAGCTTCTTCATCTCCCAGTACCTACTGCAACCTACATCCTTCTGAATCTGCTTAGTGTATTCATCTCTTGGTCTCCCCCTACGATTTTTACCCACCACGCTGCCCTCCAATACTAAATTGGTGATCCCTTGATGCCTCAGAACATGTCCTACCAACCGATCCCTTCTTCTGGTCAAGTTGTGCCACAAACTCCTCTTCTCCCCAATCCTATTCAATTCTTCCTCATTAGTTATGTGATCTACCCATCTAATCTTCAGCATTCTTCTGTAGCACCACATTTCGAAAGCTTCTATTCTCTTCTTGTCCAAACTATTTACCGTCCATGTTTCACTTCCATACATGGCTACACTCCATACAAATACTTTCAGAAATGACTTCCTGACACTTAAATCTATACTCGATGTTAACAAATTTCTCTTCTTCAGAAACACTTTCCTTGCCATTGCCAGTCTACATTTTATATCCTCTCTACTTCGACCATCATCAGTTATTTTGCTCCCCAAATAGCAAAACTCCTTTACTACTTTAAGTGTCTCATTTCCTAATCTAATACCCTCAACATCACCCGACTTAATTCGACTACATTCCATTATCCTCGTTTTGCTTTTGTTGATGTTCATCTTATATCCTCCCTTCAAGACACCATCCATTCCATTCAACTGCTCTTCCAAGTCCTTTGCTGTCTCTGACAGAATTACAATGTCATCGGCGAACCTCAAAGTTTTTATTTCTTCTCCATGGATTTTAATACCTACTCCGAATTTTTCTTTTGTTTCCTTTACTGCTTGCTCAATATACAGATTGAATAACATCGGGGAGAGGCTACAACCCTGTCTTACTCCCTTCCCAACCACTGCTTCCCTTTCATGTCCCTCGAGTCTTATAACTGCCATCTGGTTTCTGTACAAATTGTAAATAGCCTTTCGCTCCCTGTATTTTACGCCTGCCACCTTTAGAATTTGAAAGAGAGTATTCCAGTCAACATTGTCAAAAGCTTTCTCTAAGTCTACAAATGCTAGAAACGTAGGTTTGCCTTTCCTTAATCTTTCTTCTAAGATAAGTCGTAAGGTCAGTATTGCCTCACGTGTTCCAACATTTCTACGGAATCCAAACTGATCTTCCCCGAGGTCGGCTTCTACTAGTTTTTCCATTCGTCTGTAAAGAATTCGTGTTAGTATTTTGCAGCTGTGGCTTATTAAACCGATTGTTCGGTAATTTTCACATCTGTCAACACCTGCTTTCTTTGGGATTGGAATTATTATATTCATCGATGTGTGGCTTAGTAAAAAATAAGTTAGTAGTAGGTTGTGACTGGATAATGAGAGACATGACGTTATTCCACGACACTCATTAAATCAGCAGGTAACACATTGATTATTAAATAACACCACCATGCCTCTCCAAAACAATGAAACACCTCTCTCCACGTCACCGCCATCCTCGGCGACTATGATCATTCAGAGTAGTGCAGAAGCGCGATTCGTTGCCGACACAGTGCGGCGCCTTCCATCAGCAGTCCATGCTTTCCAGTCACGTTATCACTCCAAAACACTGCCTTTTGTGTTGTGTTAACCACAGTCTACGCATGGAACATTAATTTCCTAGTCTAGTTGCTGCTAATCTCCGACGACTGGTGGAGATGGCACAGGATGGCTGGCGCAGATGTGAAGGGGTTAGGATGTGCTTGATGCACAGTACAGCAATCCTCCCTTGCGGTGGTCAGAGGTGGTCGACTGAAAGCTTGACCACCGATATGCCTATCCTCATGTTCCCTTGCAGTCTAACATCGGGCTACTGCCACATCCGGATGTCCACAGATCTGGATGTTGCACGATTAGACCACCCGTTCAAATGGAGCCCCACAACGAGGCATCTTTCAGACTCTGCCAGGCTCTATAGCGCTGTCCCACACGAGCACACGACATCACCGCGTGTTTGACAGTGATCACCCAACATCTGATGCTGTTTTTACACGGTGAACATCAATAAAATCGACAAACTACGGGGACAGATTCCTGACTGGGAATGGAGGAAAAAAGGTCCTGTGAACAATGTCCGAAGTGGATGGCGCGCGTGCAAGACAACAAATCGTGCCGGAGCACAGTACAGAGCTGCATCGCATCCACGGCACAACAGATGTTCAAAGTGACTAGGATAGTATTGGTTGTCATGCAGGATACAAAAAATCGTACTTTAGCTTACATATGTTGGCAGGCCCCTTGCCAGGAGATGGCACTAGGCTTCTTCTCAATATCCTGTAGGACGCGTTTCTCCAGATCTGTTGTACGCACAGTCCGCCACCACTCTGCACGTTCGTCTGTCTGAAAGGACTCATGATCGCACAAACGCCAAAAAAGGGCTTGAAATGTTGCGTGACATGGTTGGTGTCCTTGTTTTGATACAGCCATGCTTCATCTCTACGTTTCCATCTGCTTCGCCGTACACAAACACCATCTCGGCTTGTTCCCGACATGACTACCGGGCCATTCCACTGTTTAGAGTACGCTGCGTCAATCACACAGCCTGCAACATGCAAGGAACACACGACACTTGGTCAAAGGCACTATGATTCGTCAGCGCCATCTATCGTGGCAACAATGCATTTCCGGATACATGTTTATTCGACATTTTTCCTCCGTTTCTAATCAGGAATCCGGTCCAACAGTTTGTCGATTTTATTAATGTTCACTCTTATACCCTGCAACACGTGGTAGCAACACCAAACGCGAACAGCACGAATGCACTTTGGTCACTGTTCTACTTGTCACACTGATGTATACTTGTACGAAGTTATATTGACCTCTGGTCGTATCTTCCTGGGGTTTCACTTTTTTTGTCGTGCAGAGTATTTTCTATGAATTATTGTGGTATTACTTTATAACCAAGCAATATCTCGCTACTTAAGTATTTGATTCCTATTTACGAAGCCGGCCGGTGTGGCCGAGCGGTTCTAGGCGCTTCAGTCTGGAGCCGCGCGACTGCTACGGTCGCAGGTTCGAATCCTGCCTCGGGCATGGATGTGTGTGAAGTCCTTAGGTTAGTTAGGTTTAACTAGTTCTAAGTTCTAGGAGACTGATGACCTCAGATGTTAAGTCCCATAGCGCTCAGAGTCAATTTGAACCATTTTGAGCCTATTTACAAACATACACGATACTTGCATTATGTAGCATTATTGATTCTACTTTATGAAACTGATATTCCGTTCAAATGTGACACAGTATGGACAACTACCAGAAACTAGATTGTGACGCGTACCTTCGGCGTCCCTGGCGCTGAATTAGTGACAATATCTGTCCTACGAATGTCTCTGCCCTGTTGCTGGGAAACTGGAGGACGTTGGCCGGCAAGAGGGCGCGTGAGCAACGGCAGGTGCGATATAGCGGCGTGCGCGTCAATTACAATGAGAGGAACTAGCCGGCAGGACTGTGAAGAGTTTGAGATCCGGTTTTACCTTGGATGTGTGAGCGCTCAGTTGGGCCGAACAAAGCTGGACGGCGGCGGCCTAGTTTGTGGAGTGTTAGTGGCGCCATCTCGCTGGTTGGAGTTTAACTGTCAGCTGCTCGACCGCTGGAGGAACCGAATCTGGTAGGCGAGCCGACACGTGTCTATCTTCTGGACTTTATGATGAGCCCTTTTCTGTAACGGGCAGAAATTTTGTGCTTAACTGATGTGTGAACCACTGCATCCTGGCTGCTTTCGGATCTAGCTGGTATTTGTCGTTGTTTCTCTGTTATCCTATTGTGAGCGATGGCGCTCGTTTCTCCTTTTCTACCAGGCTGCGTTTAGCCAATTTTCTGTAGGCGAACTTGCGATTTGTGTAAAACGTGGATTGTATTTTGGATTTTGACTCCTTTGCCTGGGTGCGTGGCTTGCTTTACTACGAGACAGGTGGTCGACTGAGTGTCGTAAATCCCCGTTACTGGTTATTTGCTGTTTTTCCAAACTAGGCACATGTGTAATAATTATATTGTGATATGTTTGTTTTCCGCTTCTGCCCACCTGGCTTAGCTAATTGTTTCTATATATTTGATCGGCTACTGCCGGTGTTTGCTTGCCTGTAAACCCCATGAGATTAAGTGTCTGCCTTACTTTAGTGTTCTATATTTCAGTTGTATGTGGTAAATGGAAATGCCGTGTGGCTAGGGCTCCCCATCGGGTAGACCGTTCGCCTGGTGCAAGTCTTTCGAGTTGACGCCACTTCGGCGACTTTCGTGTCGATGGGGATGAAATTATGATGATAAGGACAACACAACACCCAGTCCCTGAGCGGAGAAAATCTCCGACCCAGCCGGAAATCGAACCCGGGCTGTTAGGTATGACATTCCGTCGCGCTGAACACTCAGCTATCAGGGGCGGACAGTTGTATGTGATATGGGACAGGGAGTTTTACTTTTGTGCTAAATAAAATAGGTGTCGTGTGGGACCAAAATCTGGTGCAAGTACTTCAACTGAATGCTGCTTGGGCGACTTGCGTGTCCTTTAAACCAACGGCATCCACTTTTCCCCGAACGGTCTCCCATCCAAGCACTAGATAGGAACGACATTGTTTATTTGGGTGATCGGGCGGGAGCCGGTATTACCAACGTGGCAGTGCCGTTGGTTTATACTCCCTTAGGAATTAATGAAATTTATTTCTTCTAAATCCCGGTGAAGTAAATCGAACCAACACCGTCTACAGGCAGCTTGGAGCACAAGTTTGGTTCGGCTGTTTTCGACATGCTGTATATTCTAGGTATTTTGCTGTGGAGGTCTCACAAATGTCACACATTGTACCAGCAGTTTTTGATCAGCCACTGCACCGTAAGGGTCACTGTGTTTATAAGCCTGAGAGGATGCATGCCTGCCTACAGCACTTAAAATGATTATTAGTGGACATCTCCCATTCAAAATCAAATTTAGTGTCAATCCTAATTGAACCTTCACCAAGTGTAAAACTTGTTTATATGGCTGCCGACAGTTTATTTTGTTATCCAGTATCTCTCTTAAATTATATTAAATTTTTTGTGTAGTGAAAGTTTGTTGTATTAAGATTGGCCAGTTTTGTCGTAAGATGGTCTTCAGGGACGAGGCATCATGATGAAAACTGCTAATAAAATTTAATTACATGAAAGGGCTTCGCCCTGGTAGGCATTAATAAAAATTGGGTCTTACGCCGTTCAGTGCCCCAGTCGGAGGTTCGAGTCCTCAGTCGGGCATGGGTGTGCGTGTGTGTGTGTATTGTCTTCGGCATAAGTTAGTTTAAGTTACATTAAGTAATTGGTAAGCTTAGGGACCGATGACCTCAGTAGTTTGGTCCCATAAGACCTTACCACAAATAGAAAAAAAAAAAAAAATACGTCGTTTGTGCAGTTGCTACGTGTAGTTATTTGTTTCATCGACCGAAGTTCATTACCTGTAACTGTCTGTTTGCGAGCAGTGACATATGGCAGTTAATAATTCTTGCTGCAACAACTCAATAGTTTAGATTATTTTGATAAGAAAAGGAAGGAGATTTTATTTTGGATCCACCGACTTTCGACGACTTTTTTTTTCATTATCACCTTGCACACATGCACTTAAGAACTGTATTCAGGTAATTGGAAAGGGTCTAATTGTTATAAGTATTTAAAATTTTGTTAACTCAGCAGCTTACCACTCCCCAACCAGTCCCTACAACCTCATAGATAGTGTTTGAAAACAAACAAAATTAACAAAATACTCAAGAAAACGTATGACTCCGTGTTCAACAAGTTTCTAGATATGCATTTGCTGTAGGAAATTCGGTTTGTAATGAGTATAAGTCCAGATACTTTTATTGTTGGTTGAGAGCAGTATACAGAACAGCATTACATCAGTATTTACTTCATTCGCAGACTAACAATTATAGCTGTTAGGAGTAGTATGTTTTTAGATTGGTTAGTAACTCCAAGTACATGTGGCAAGAGCGGGCCAATGCATATTTTTCCCTGAGCAGTAGGTCAGGTGTTGAAGTGCAGACGTGTGGACCCAAAACGGTTAGCCTTTACTGACATAAATAGATCATTTAGTGGTGCTGTTACGACTGTGAGGTGTTCGATACAGTTCCCCACAGTCGTTCAATGAACAAAGTAAGAGCATATGGTCTATCAGACCAGTTGTGTGATTGGATTGAAGAGTTCCTAGATAACAGAACGCAGCATGTCATTCTCAATGGAGAGAAGCCTTCCGAAGTAAGAGTGATTTTAGGTGTGCCACAGGGGAGTGTCATAGGACCGTTGCTATTCACAATATACATAAACGACCTTGTGGATGACATCGGAAATTCACTGAGGCTTTTTGCGGATGATGCTGTGGTGTATCGAGAGGTTGTAACAATGGAAAATTGTACTGAAATGCAGGAGGATCTGCAGCGAATTGACGCATTGTGCAGGGGTTGGCAATTGAATCTCAATGTAGATAAGTGTAATGTGCTGCGAATACATAGAAAGATAGTTCCCTTATCATTTAGCTACAAAATAGCAGGTCAGCAACTGGAAGCAGTTAATTCCATAAATTATCTGGGAGTACGCATTAGGAGTGATTTAAAATGGAATGATCATATAAAGTTGATCGTCGGTAAAGCAGATGCCAGACTGAGATTCATTGGAAGAATCCTAAGGAAATGCAATCCGAAAACAAAGGAAGTAGGTTACAGTACGCTTGTTCGCCCACTGCTTGAATACTGCTCAGCAGTGTGGGATCCGTACCAGATAGGGTTGATAGAAGAGAGAGAGAAGATCCAAAGGAGAGCAGCGCGTTTCGTTACAGGATCATTTAGTAATCGCGAAAGCGTTACGGAGATAACAGATAAACTCCAGTGGAAGACTCTGCAGGAGAGACGCTCAGTAGCTCGGTACGGGCTTTTGTCGAAGTTTCGAGAACATACCTTCACCGAGGAGTCAAGCAGTATATTGCTCCCTCCTACGTATATCTCGCGAAGAGACCATGAAGATAAAATCAGAGAGATTAGAGCTCACTCAGAAGCATACCGACAATCCTTCTTTCCACGAACAATACGAGACTGGAATAGAAGGGAGAACCGATAGAGGTACTCAGGGTACCCTCCGCCACACACCGTCAGGTGGCTTGCGGAGTATGGATGTAGATGTAGATGTAGATGTAGAAAACACCAGGTAGTAAATTATGTGACGTGTTTGTTGGAAGAATGTTCGGTGCAGAGAAAAAGCAAACAACACGCTGATGTGTGTACATATTAAGGTACCACATATAAAAGTATCTGCGCTCTATGTATGAGACCTGTGATATCTCAAATCGGAGACGATGGTGGAAGTGTAGCTCGGCAGCACAACTGCCGTTCTTCAGTATGTCGTTCAGGAACTTAGTGAAACGCAGTCACTTTGGACACAGCGTCTGCCACGAACACCGACAAAACAGGAAAGCCGTTCTGTGGGACAGGTGGCAGCGGCGGCGGTACGGCAACAGATGTGTCGAGCAGCAAGTGAGCAGCCTCGAGGGTGCTCGGGCCGCCTATGCGGCCTGGCCGCCTCTCGTGGCTGCGAACAATACCTGCTAACAACGCCGCGCCACGGGGCAGGCCGGGCTGCAAAAAACCCAACACCCAGCGCTGCCGCGGCCACTGGGTCTTTTCCTCCTTTGGCGTTTGTTTCAGTTCAGGCGACAGCAAGTTAGCCCGACGAAAGAGAAAGGCATCTGCTTTTCGTATGAAAAATGCACTTGTCCTACGATGAAGTTTTTGTTAAAGGCACTTTGTCACTAGGTTCCACTCCTGAAATGCCATTCGAGAGCGTAAGCAAATTACCCAGTGGTCGTACTCTGTTCACAGGACTCATGATGCGGACAAGATGCGACAAACCCACTAAAGAGACAGCCTACATTACGCTTGGCCTCTGATGGAATATTGCTGCGCGGTGTGGGATCCTTACCAGGTAGGACTGACGGAGGACATCGATAAAGTGCGAAGAACAGCAGCTCGTTTCGTGTTATCGTGCAATAGGGGTGAGAATGTCACTGATTGATACGCGAGTTGGAGTGGCAATCACTGAAACAAAGGTAGTTTTCTTTGCTGCGGGATCTATTTACGAAATTTCAATTGGCAACTTTCTCTTCCGAATGCGAAAATATTTTGTTGACACCGACCTACGTAGGGGAGAAATGTTCATCATAATAGAATAAGAGAAATCAGAGATCGAACGGAAAGATTTAGGTGTTCCTTTTTCCCACGCGCCATTCGAGTGTGGAATGGAAGAGAAGTAGTATGTAAATGGTTCGATGAACCCTAAGCCAGGCACTTAAGTGTGAATTGAAAAGTAACCATGAAGATGTAGATGTAGGCTCAAATACTTTTCAGCCACTCGTTTAATCAGGTGTGGAAGTAGGCTAAAGTGAGAGTCTGCCGAGTCTAGTGACTAGTGAGGTTAGTACAATCCGTACTGCAAATCTACTACTTTTAATTTAAATTTGTGTTATACATCGCGTGTCCGAAATTTAACGGGATTTTTTCAGTACTCATGTGGAGAACCACACATCTTTTATTGTTCAGGGTCAACTGCCATTTTTCGCAGCATCCATATTTCTTGTCCAAATGAATTTGTAATTCTTCCGATCTTCAGATGACTTTGATATATGGTAAACCACAGCAATATGTGCAAACAGTCTAAGATGGGCTTCTCAGAGTGTCCTTACATAGATTAAAAACAGAAGAGTGCCTATAATCCCAGATAGACCATTGGCTTTTGTAGATGACTACGAATAGTGGCATTTCTGACAAGAAATCACGAATCCGGTCGCATAGATGAAACCGTACTCCAGACGCCCGCAATTTGATTAGCAGCCGTTTGTCAGGAACAGTGTCAAAATCCTTCGGCTTATCGGGAAATACGGAATCAACTTCAGATCTCCTATCGACATCACAGATCGTTTTCTTCGGGGTATTTCACGATGCTGGAACGTACGAGGGGCGTTCAGTAAGTAATGCAACACTTTTTTCTGAAGATAGCTGTGTTTTGTTCAGAATTACAATATATCATATTATTCCTCACGCTTTCAGCTACAAAATCCTATGTTTTGACATAATCTCCGTTCAAGTGCGACCGCCTTACGCCACCTAGTTTGGAGAACTTGTATGACCACAGGGCAGTGTGCGATTTACAGGGGGGGATGGGGTGGATTTCCCCCCCTCTGCATCAGACCATCCCCTCCTCTGGTTTTAGTTTATGCATCCCAACCTGGGATGTTTATTTCCCACGCACTGGAGTAAAACTTTACATATAATTTAAATTTGTGGAGCCGAACACTGAAAGTTTTTAATGCAGTCTTACTATTCATACTATTAATATGTTTGCTTATTAATTTTGCAAA
The DNA here is from genome assembly GCF_023864275.1 of Schistocerca cancellata. NCBI lineage: Eukaryota > Metazoa > Arthropoda > Insecta > Orthoptera > Acrididae > Schistocerca > Schistocerca cancellata. The sequence goes on from NC_064626.1 coordinate 828,143,080, forward strand.
AGTGTTATGTAGTAGTTTAGCATTTCAAAACATTTAGAACTAAATCATCATTCTCATGTTGTCATTGTTGCTTTCGTCTAAAGTGCGTCATCCATTTACTTGCGAGCTTGCGAGGGAAGTAATCTGGCAGTCATACCGCAGCAGTCGTACTGCAGAGTTGGGTGAGCTGGGGGCTGAAAGTCCCACCCCGGGCCCTGACACAGGGTGGTGACCGACCCGGTACCTGTGCGAACATTTACCGTTAGGCCACCTTTTGGCAACGGTATGGCACGGACTAACTCGCCTGGGACGAAAGCACACATTACTAAATAACGCACCATCGTCTGCTTCTAGTTCCTAGGATACTATTTCGTGGACCTTCTTTAAATACTCTTCTCTTCCACCATCGTTTTCTTTTCCTTTGGTTTTCATTTCCGTTGTTAGCTGCATGTGCAAGTACCAAGTAGGCCGCCGCTCCGATACTTTATCATCCTTTATACTGCAAGACCGACACACGTGTGGCACAAACTCTGTTGCTTTGGTATAAATTAACCTGCCGCATGCAACATACACCTTAAGATGCTGCCTGTTGTAGCATGCTACAAGACGACGCACGCCACATTTCCGTAGCATGCCACAATGTTGCAAGACGTCGCCCCAGCGTAAACGAGGCTTTAGAGCCAGGTCTGTAGATCCAAACGTCGTGGAAAACTGTGAAGAGGTGTCATCCTGCAGCAAGACAACGCTTGCCCCCATTCTGCCAAACGGACAGCCGACGCAATAAAGGAGTTGAGATTCGAGGTGCTGGAACATCCACCATACAGTACATACCTGGCTCCAAGTGATTTTCACATGTTTGGAACATTATCGGAAGCACTACAGGGAAGAAGATTTGAAAGTGATGAAGACGTCATTGCTGCGGTGCAAAATTGGTTACAGATGCAACCGAAAAACGTATTTTCTGATGAAAAAAAACCCTCGTAAAACGTCGGGAAAACTGCATTGAAGTCCAGGGAGGTTACGTAGAAAAATAACGCATGTTTCAGTTTTCTATCATCAGAATAAGTACAGCTTTTCACAAATGTGCCTTTACTTTTTGAATTCCCGTCGTATACCTGTATGTAGATGATTTTGTAAATAAGCTTTACCTATAATGTACTTTTAAAGATATAACAAGGGATGGCTTTTCTGATGGTGCATATGCGTGAATAGTGAGTTTCGGCATTAACATCTATTTATAAATGTTTAACCATGGGTAACGCCACGGTCCAAGCTAGTAACATATATAATTATACTAACCACCTAAGACATCCCCCCCCCCCCCACTGGTAAAAGCTCAAACCGCACACTGGTAGATGCCGGAGCCAACGTCTTGCTGCATCATCAACACACTGCTTCCCACAGAGTACATCCTTCATTGGCCTAAACAGACGACCCAGATAGCTGAGTGGTCAGCGTGACGGAATGCCGTCCTGCGGGCCCGGGTTCGATTCCCGGCTAGGTCGGAGATTTCCTCCGCTCAAGTACTGGGTGTTGTGTTCTCTTCATCATCATTTCATCCCCATCCCGCGCGCAGGTCCAATGTGGTGTCTAATGTAATAAGATGTGCACATCTGACCCGCAAGTGGCCTCCCGGCCAATGACGCCAAATGCTCATTTCCATTGGCCCAAACAGACGAAAGTCGAAAGGTACGAGATTCCGGCTCTAGGGAGGAGGAGGAATGAAGTTTTCTGAGCTCCTCTCAGGCGCGCACATTTATGTGAGGCCTTTCGTTGTCATGGAGAAGGAGAAGTTTGTTTGCCTTCTTGTGGCGAAAAACCCGCTGAAGTCATTTCTTCAGTTTCCTGAGGGTGGCACAATACACATCAGAGTTGATCGCTGCACCACAATGGAGGACATCAAACAGGACAACCTCTTCCGAGTTCCAGAAGACCATCGCCATGACTTTACCGGCTTAGTGTGCGACTTTCTTCGGACGAGTTATTCCATGGATGGCCGTTCTGTTCCAATTCGAAATGATGAACCCATTTTTCATTACCTGGGACGATGTTCGACAAAAAACTGTCACGATGAGTCTCATAACGGGCAATCAGTTCCACAAAGATGGTCCTTCGTTGTTGTTTACGGTCTTATGTTAGGCTAGTTGCAACCCAGCGGGCACACGCCTTTCAGTACCGCAACTGGTGGACGAGTGTGCCAGGACTACCAAAACAGACGTCCAGCTGCGCAGCGAGGTGTTTTACTGTGATCCGTCGATGAGCTTGAATGAAAGTGCGCTCGTTCCAACTTTGCAGGAGTCACTCCTGTGTGCGGCCGGTCAGCACGCAGGAGGTCAGACTAGTTTGCGCGACCTTGTTCAGACTATCACAGACGCCTCGCTCAACGACTCATCGTGCTTATGTTCACTGTCAGGTTTCCGTAGACATTCTGCCAGCGCCTATGAATATCAGCGCTGCTCTGATTTTCCCCCAAAATAAATTCAATGACGGCTCTCTGCTTGAAACGCATCTCCATTACAGACGCCATTTTGAAAGCTACGTATAACTCTGCCACCTGTCGAAACTTCATGAAACAATAGGTGCTGAAGCGCGAATGCTCCATGATGTCCCACAACAAATTCCACATATTTGCAACCGTAATCGACCGAGAAAAAAAAATTGTCTTCCATTACTTTCTGAACCCCCTCGTGTTATATGTCACAGTAATTTCACTGGTCCGCTGAGAGTGATGTTCTTTTACTATCCCGCCCATTTCACAAGCAATTTTTCACCTAACTGGTCCGGAAAGGGTCGTCAGTTCGCCGGCCGCGGTGGCCGTGCGGTTCTAGCGCTGCAGTCCGGAACCGCGGGACTGCTACGGTCGCAGGTTCGAATCCTGCCTCGGGCATGGGTGTGTGTGATGTCCTTAGGTTAGTTAGGTTTAAGTAGTTCTAAGTTCTAGGGGACTTATGACCTAAGATGTTGAGTCCCATAGTGCTCAGAGCCATTTGAACCAAGGGTCGTCAGTTATTCATATTATCATCGCCCGCAAACAATAACAAGAATTATTTTTACGTCCTTTAAAACATTTGTCATAAAATTCTATTATTTTGAGAGCTGTGGAATTTTCTCGCGTGATACAGTACGTCCATGTCTCATCTACATGAACTTACCGGCGCACAGCACCAATTCCATTGTTGTTAAATTATACAAACCTTACTTTAGGCACTGCCTTTGGACACAGATCTTACACAGAACTTATAGTTTCAGTTTCTCCAGATGGAGAAAACATATTGCACTAACTTAGCGGCCGACCCGCGGTGGTCTAGCGGTTCTGGCGCTGCAGTCCAGAACCGCGGGACTGCTACGGTCGCAGGTTCGAATCCTGCCTCGGGCATGGGTGTGTGTGATGTCCTTAGGTTTAAGTAGTTCTACGTTCTAGGGGACTTATGACCTAAGATGTTGAGTCCCATAGTGCTCAGAGCCATTTGAACCATTTGAACTAACTTAGCTGGATGCAGGCGGGTGACTTCTTCGACGGATGCACACCCTATCTTTTTCAAGTCACAAATTCAACGAACTCACTGAGTAAGAGAATTTAAATCCTCGATATACATAGCATATGTGACAGATACACAAAAGCACATACATACAAACACACACACGCACACACACACACACACACACACACACACATACATACACACACGCACACACACACACACACACACACACACACACATACATACACACATGCACACACACACACGCACACACACACAAACACTATGTGAAGACTAGCGCCAGCACACAGTCAAAGATTATCAACGTCGCAATTATTGTTTGACAAGGAATTTAAGCAAAAACCTCCATCTCTATTTACAAGGTCGCTAGCAAATTTAATTTAAACTGATTCCCTAACGACGCAGTCGTTTGCACGCCAAAATCTCCGTGGTATTATATTCCATAGGATGACCTGTGCCAAGGCAAGTTTCAGCAATAGTAGATTTACTCATCTATTGCGAGCTTGTGTGGCGCTTCGGTATGCCAGTCCTCCACGGTCATCATGCTCTGACCAATACGGCATGCCACAACTGCAAGAAATACGATAGACAGTCGCCTAACGCAGACCAAGATCATACAGAAAAAAGGCGCTAATTTTAGATGGCATCGAAAAACACATTTAATGCCATATTTCCACAGAAGACGACCAGTCTTGTTCTAGGTGCTACCTGCTTAAGACAAAAAGGTGGTAGTCTCTGGTCCCACCTCGTTTTTATCATCATTCACCCGATCCACGATTCGCCAATGGCACAACGCGGATCTAATCTGTCTTTCACTACAACAATTCTGACGAAAGGTGGCTTCAGGATTGGCTAATTCAGCTGACAAACTTTGAGAGTCTGAGATGACGTGGGCCCTATGAACCAGGGTAAAAAGTACCCCTTTTCACGCTAAGCAGGAAGGTGATAACCATCAACCTGTAGGTACAAATCAGTGGGTATGACTAAGAATCCGTTGAAGAATAATTCTTTGTCGCAGAACCCTATCGACAGTACTTTCATAATGCAACAGTGCGGATCCGCCAATTCAGTCTCCGTAACAGTACGTCTCACAAGTTGCACGTGGCTGACAGTACGTGGATTTGGGCTGGAGGATTAGGGAAACTCTAGTCCACCAGCTCCACACCTGCTAAGGCTACCACAACACCGCAACGGAGCTAACGCACATGCACTGCTAGCAAATGATATTTTACACAGCCCCCCCCTCACCCCGTTCTTCGGCGACAGATAAAATAATTCTGCAAGAATAATGAAAATCTTAGAGCTGAAAGTTACAAATTACGTATTGGATCAATGGCTGTCTAGCAGATGATCACAAGAGCCCACGTATAAACCTGTTTCAACTGTTGTTTGAAGACGGAAACTTGGCTTACATTTCTAAATCCCTTATAATAAATAATATATTGTAATTAAATAATTTACGAAAGAAAATAAAAAGTAAGTCGCTTGAAATGAAAATTATTTAGAATTCACAAAAATTTTCAGACTCACATATTTGAATTTCACTATCTTCAAAAGATATTCGTTTATCCCTTCTTCGCCCACATTCTTTTCGCCCTCCACTTTTGTTGAACCAGCCACACGGAGAAGGTTACGATAACTAACTCTCCGTCTCTGGGAGAAATTGTTTCAGTCAAGTTTCCTCCCGCGTAGATGTACATTGCTGGTTTCTACCTGCTGGCTGCTGCAATGAAACTATGTCTTAATACTAGTACAAAGGCTGCTCACTCTGTGCATATTGAGACGGCTTGATTTCCACCAATTTCAGATATACCTAATAAGGAGACTCTCACTGAGGCCACACGATATGCGATACGACCCACTGCAGTAAAGATCGCGCCCCGCGACGCTCATCGGTGCGTCACTCGTTTCCACCCTGGGGCGATGCTGCAGTATGCCATACGAGTACGTGATGTGGCTCGCCATGCGACAAGCAAAACAGCATGAATAACGTTTCTGTTTCAGTTTCAGTTGCAATAACGAGCTCTTCTGAAGAGTACTTTATTGTGGTTTATTAGTATTTGAAGCTCAGAAAACTGAAAAAGGAAGGAAATACTGAGTGTACCCGTGCATTGCTACAAACATCAAAATCTGCCTTTGGTTTCTTATAACGTCTCTCAACACGAACACAATTTCCACGACTTCTACCGATTGAATGCGGACAGCTTCCACTTTTTGGAGCAACTAGTATCAGCTATTCTACAAAGCAGGACACAGATCTTCGATGTACTATTTCTCCTGATGAGAAGCTACTTATTACAATACGATAAACAGATGAAAAGTGTAAATGCCGTTAAAAATGCCACCACGAGAAATTTATTTTTTATAAGACTGCCAAGGATGGTACTTCTTTCAATATGGTACACTATGTGATCTAAAGTATCCGGACACCACCCAAAAACATACATTTTTCATATTAGGTGCAGTGTGCCGCAACCTATTGCCAAGTACTCCATATCAGAGTCCTTAATAGTCATTTTACATCGTGAGAGAACAGAATGGAGCGCTCCGCGGAACTCACGGACTTAGAACGTGGTCAGATGATTGTCACTTGTGTCATACGTCTGTACGCGAGATTTTCACACACCTAAACATCCCCTGGTCCAATGTTTCCGATGTGTTAGTGAAGTGGAAATGTGAAGGAACAAGTACAGCGCAAAAGGATACAGGCCGACCTCATCCGTTGACTGACAGAGACCGCCGACAGCTGAGGAGGGTCGTAATGTGTAATAGGCAGATATCTATCCAGACCATCACACAGGAATTCCAAACTGCGCCAGGATCCGCTGCTAGTACTGCTCATAAGCCACACATCACGGCGGTAAATGCCAGACGACACCTAGCGTGGTGTAAGGAGCGTAAACATTGGACGATTAAACAGTGGAAAAACGTTGTGCGGAGTGTCGAATCACGGTACAAATTTGGCGATCCGATGGCAGGGTGCGGGTATGGCGAGTGCCTGGTGAAAGTCATCTCCCAGAGTGTGTAGCGCCAACAGTAAAATTCGGAGGCGGTGGTGTTACGGTCTGGTCGTGTTTTTCATGGAGGTGGCTTGCACCCCTTGTTGTTTTGCGTGGCATTATAACAGCACAGGCCTATATTGATGTTTTGAGCACCTCCTTGCTTCCCACTGTTGAAGAGCAATTCGGGGATGGCGATTGCATCTTTCAACACGATCGAGCACCTGTTCATAATGCACTGGCTGTGGCGAAGTGGTTGAACGACAATAACATCCCTGTAATGGACTGGGCTGCACAGAGTGCTGAGCTGAATCGTATAGAAAACCTCTGGGATGTTTTGGAAAGCCGACTTCGTGCCAGGCCTCACCGACCGACATAGATACCTCTCCTCAGTGCAGCACTCCGTGAAGAATGGGCTGCCATTCCTCAAGAAACCTTCCATCACCTGACTGAATGTATGCCTGCGAGAGTGGAAGCTGTCATCAAGGCTAAGGGTGGGCCAACATCATACTGAATTCCAGCATTACCGATGGAGGGTGACGCGAACTTGTAAGTCATTTTCAGCCAGGTGTCCGGATACTTTTGATCACATAGTGTACATTTATAATTAAACTCAATATGCTACATATATAAATACTTGTTTAAAATTAATCAAGCGAGAATAGTATATCTACAACTATACAGAATGAACGTCACTGGATTTGAAGTGAGATCAGTCACCATGGTTGGTGCAGCAATGGGTGTAGATAGCTGCATAGAGGCAGAAAATGTGTTTTAAATAATTGAAGATGAGCATAATAATAAGGAAACTCTCAATATGCATTCTCAGACTCGCCCAGCTGTCATTCAGAAGTAGCAGGAATTTAGCTTTGAGATCCCTTTTACGCTTGCCACCAAGTTTCCGGAAAGCAGGGAGCATAGACTGAAACAAAACTCTGCTCGGTATCATCTGCTAATGACTCCTGGCGTCTCTGTATCACAGTACAATTTTTAATTTTAGCTTCTGCTTGTATCGGCAGCCTGCGGAAAAGGGAAACGCAATGCAACTCCTCATTATACATAGCACGGCGTGGAAGACGGCAGTACCGTGCGTGCCACACATAGTGACCAGTCTCGTTGCGGACAACCTGCAATACATTTCATGCGTTTTCTGGAAAATGGAAATACATTACGTATATTTCGTATGGATCAATACAACCTAAAATGCACCCAACATAAACTGGTCAGTGATTATTCTCTGTCGACCGGAGTGGCCGAGCGGTTCTAGGCGCTACAGTCTGCGACCGCTACGGTCGCAGGTTCGGCAGTCACTATGGGCAACAAGGAAAAGAAAACCAGTTTATTATAAAACTGGGACTAGAAAATGTGAGAAAATGTTATATACGAATAGTTTGCCTAGAGTCAATGATAAATACTGCAGATCAAAGAACATATGCGAATTTAAAAACCGTGGTTCTTACCTTCTTGCTCAAAATTTGAAAGCCTTAATGGGAAACTAAGTAAATAGATAGATGTAGATTTGCTCATTCGCAATAAATAATTTTTTTCGAAGCACATCTGAGAACTTGAAATTTGTGTTATATGGCACAGTTGCATGGAGCAGCCAACACTTGCGCCAAGCTATACGTGTAGGTGTCGCATGACTGTCGCCCCAGACTGAATAAGTCAAGATGCGGTTTGTTTCTACATCGTATCGAAAGTCGCAGTCGTGTATCTTATCGCCTCAGTGGGAACTGCGCCTTACAGAATAGGGGTCGCATACTATAATGTCCATCCAATCTCGCTAGTATACCCAGTGTACTGATTAATGCAGAGAGCTTCCTGCCCAGCTAATTTTTTGATCATGAAGTTATTGGCTTTCATCTTCAAGAGAGTTTCCGACCAATCTGAAATTACCGCACGAATGCAACCGAGGAATGAGACTAATCCCTAAGTCAGCCGCTCAAGACACGTTCATAGACACTATGAAATCGTACGACATGTTCTACATAAACGCTCTAGTATCAATTAATACTCGTTGGCTGACAGCAGATGCTGTGCATTGGTGCCTAGTCACTCATTCTTTGTAACCAGTTGCTATTATAAAGGAAGTTGTTTAACTCGCAGTCGGCGTGGTTCAACTGAGCCCCCGTGAATTTGATAATTGATTCTCAGTCGTGTGGGTGCTCTCTGTTGCGAAATCGACGAGGTTGGCGGAGCTGCAGGGTCACGTTGATTTGTGTTGACGTCCGAACAGGAAGGTTCTCCTCACGGAGAAGACACGGTAAGTGACCAGTATGTGGTAACACCAGCAGCGCCATTGTACTGCAAGGGAAGAGGTGCGGCATATTGCAGCGTCACTGCTGACAATGGTGAATAAATATTTTGCACCTAGTGTGTGAGAGCTCAGTTCCTATATATTTTCGGTTGTAGAACGAAATGTACCTTTAGAAAAGTGGTTTCACGTAAAGCATTCCAGACATTTTCAAGTACGTATTATTTTCTTACATTGTCAGCCTATTTTATTATCTTTTTTTCTTTATGTAGCCTATTCAAAACATAAATATTGTCACTATGAAGTTACTTTATTATATGTTGTGTTACATAGTGCCAGTTTGGAAACCATTCACTCTCTACCATGTGGGTTTCATTTGCTAGAACGCATAGAGGTGGTGATATCAGCTTGTATGGAAAGGTGCGTAATGGCTATAAACTTCTATCATACCTTTGGCACAAGGGAAAGTAACATATAAAAGCACGGTCCTGTTAATGGAGGGCATTAAATATAATGATCATGATTTGATGATTAGCTATGGGTTAAGAGTTTATTCACTGCTTGCATATTTATAGCCTGATTACACAAAATATTGTTGGTGTCTGAATTTTGGTACAGCGTAGACGTCAGAAAGCTCTGCAATGTTAATAAATGACCTAGGCCACGAGCTTTCGTATACCTGTCTTCTATTTCTGATGAAGAGTGGGTGGTCCTTATTTGAGAATTAATCCTATTACTTACAGCCGTGTGTTCAAATCTGTTTATTTAAATGAAAACGGTATCGGTGACACACTAAACCGTTATCAGGCACTTATGTACATCAAATGTGACAACGTCATTAGTCAACCAAGATAAAACATAATGTCACAGTAGATGCTACCCCCAAAATGGTGGCAAAATCGGTGTGTTACTTAAAAGGAGTAGCCAATCGTATATATTGAGTAAGCAAATTAAACTTCGAGAGTATGTAATAACTATAAATTCCAAACGGCTACAAAACTAGACTGTTTCTCAGTGGGAGTAGCCAATCGTATATATTGTATATTTTAGTCAACCATCACGAGCATGTACAAAGTATCTCACCCTCGATCCTACATACTTCACAATCGAATGTCAATCCAAATGTGCAGACTTTATACCGAGTACCACTAGTTGTCTCTTGTTCAGCTAAAACGTGAAAAAATTGTGCTTAAGTAACACTAAACGTAAAATACAACCCCAACAACAACAATGTACACAAGCTGCCTCCAGTTCATAACAAAAACCCAAGTATTCACTGATCAAAACTGAAATGAAGCTTGCAATCACTATAAATTACTATCGCAAGACAAAATCACTCCTTGAAAACCCTTGCGATACCATCAGTCTGTCCGACCCCGGTAGCTGAGTGGACAGCGCGACAGAATGTCAATCCTAAGGGCCCGGGTTCGATTTCTGGCTGGGTCGGAGATTTTCTCCGCTCAGAGACTGAGTGTTGTGTTGTCCTAATCATCATCATTTCATCCCCATCGACGTGCAAGTCGCTGACGTGGCGTCAAATCTAAAGACTTGCTCCCGGCGACCGGTCTACCCGACGGAAGGCCCTAGTCACACGACATTTACATTTACTTTTGCCATCAGTCCGCAATAATCAATGCTGCCCTCCCCACCATACGCAGTGCACTATAAGAGAGTTAAACTCGATCACGACCTGAAACCGTATGTTATCTCACTACACTGGTCACGTAATATCCACTTAAAGCCAAGCCTATTGATATCTATATGTGTGGTATATGCATAGTAGCACGAGGCCTATTCGGAAAGTAAGGTCCGATCGGTAGCGAAATGGAAACCACAGTGAAACTCCAAAATGATTCATTTGCAACAGTATACAATACCTCCCGGATGCTTCTCTATACAGTAGTTGCTCCGTCTTAGGCATCTGTCGCAGCGTTGCACCATTTTTCCAGTACCGTCGTCGTAGAAGACAGCCGCCCGTGCTTTCCGCCAGTTCTCTACAATGGTCTAGGGTCCGTTGCCTGTGCCAAAATGTTGCCTTCATCGGCAGCGGTTCATGTAACTAGAGATGAACACCAAAGGGAGCTATGTACTGGCTGTATGGTGATAATCAAACACATCCCCTCGAAAACGCTACAGGAGCGTTCTCATTGCCCCTGCGGTGTGCGACCAAGAATGGTCATGAAGAAGGAAATGCATAACAGGTACGTTATGTGGGCTTGCATGAAATCAGGTGAAAACCTCACGCCAGGCATCCTTATTTGGGGGGAGACACTAGTGTTGTAGGCATCTTCGCGCGCTCACTGTGTGCTCAGATGCGATCGACAGGCATACTAGAGACACTGTCCAACACATCTGTACAAAGCTTCATCGGATTTTCACTGTCGTTTCCATTTCACGAAATAACACGCTAATTGTGGAGGGTAAAAGAAACGAAGTATCCTCATAATGCCCTTAGGCCACACATGACGAACGTACTCTGGCATTTGATGGATAACACAAGCAGCAAATAAAGTGAATACATCATCGTCTGGCACAGGTCAAAAGTGTTGCTTTTATGAGGCAATATATGAACAGTACGTGGGAAAAGGAGTCTCATGTATCTATTCCTGCGATCCCTCAGTTTCACGAAAGTGAAAATGCCCACGAGCACGAAAGTGACAACATTTAAAAGAAGCGGGACACTACCGTATGAAGACGCCACAGTGACGATATTACACATGCATGCGGGGCAGTTAACATGCCGTATCAGTACCATAATGTTTGTAGCTGTACATTAGATCGCCCTTACATCAACAGAAGATGAACAGTAAGTATCCAGAAGAACTGACAGAATCATCCCTATAATAATGTGTCATTAAAGCTATGATCTATAACGTGCCGCACACTGCCCTAATGTACGATGGAAGTCATCACCAGTTACATACACAATACAGATGATACGGTTTTACTGAATATCTCCCGTCCTTCGTAGACATGTTTTTTAAAGTCGTCCTGCAGGCAGTTAGTGAGCTTTTGGACTAACATATCACTGTGAATTCTGATGGATCTAGGGTAAGATAGTTTGTGCCTATTCGTGATGGTTGATTAAAGTATGCAATAAATACGGTTGGCTACTCCCAATGAGCAACAGACTTGTCTAGTTTTTTGGGATTTACAGTAAATTTGGATTACTGTACAGTTTCTTTCATCTAAATGATAATATTATTTCCGTAAGTGACTTGGTTTGTCATTCAGTTTATTAACGTAAGAGTGTTTGGTAGTGTTTATTTTGACATATTCTTTAATTTTTTGGATGACTAATGCTGTTCTCACTTTTGACGTACATAAGGGCCTAATAGTGGTGCAACGTGTCATCGAAAACGGTTGCATTTGAATGAAGGATTTAAACACACGGCTGTAGATGCTACCATTAATTCTCTAGGAGGAAAATGTAAACAGCAGGAAAGGAAAGCATTAAGAAGAGGCCATTACCTCCGCTAAGTTCTCGTACCGCCTCCGCTTCGTATTAAGACAGGCGTGATGAAGAAATTTGTAAAGGATCTTATCAGCGGTGTGGGTTTCAATTATTTTAAATATGTTTTCCCCAAGATCAGTGAGATTAAGTTGAAAGAAAGTGTGTTTAACGGGCGAAAAATCAGAAAATTGTTGATTGACGAACCTTTGTCTCTAAGCTCACGAATGTTGAGTTAGCAACTCGGGCGTCCTTCAGAACGACTGTTTATGGCTTTTTGGACAAAAAAAATGGTTCTGAGCACTATGGGACTTAACATCTGTGGTCATCAGTCCCCTAGAACTTAGAACTACTTAAACCTAACTAACCTAAGGACATCATACACACCATGCCCGAGGCAGGATTCGAACCTGCAACCGTAGAAGTCCCGCGGCTTTTTGGACAGCATAAGAGAAGAGACTCATGTTTCTATAATGGATGGACTACTGGATAACTACCACACAATAATGGAGTGCTGAATGTAATTAAAAATACGCTTCTTACATAACACCTTGATTTTTTCCCGCCATATTTGGTTTGTGTATGCGATGAACAGAGTGAATGCTTCCACGAAGGCATTCTTACCACGGATTATCCTATCAGAGATTTTGAAACTCTACAATGATGACCGACTATTGTTGGTTTATATTTAGAGAGACTGATGAGACATCGTACGGTATATCCTCATCCCGTTTCTTCAAATAAACTGACATTAAACTTTGCAATGTATTATCATAAGTAGTTATGATTACAGTTTTGATGTCATATGTGATTTTTTGTATCATATTAGGTTTTACTGATGCTCACTATAAACTGAAAATAAAATCAATGCGATTTTGCTATTATTTTACATTCCAGAAAAGTGACGTGACAGAGAAAATCCGGTTGCACCTTTGAATGTAGCATCGCAAAATTAGAAAAATTCATCCACTTAGGAATCAGACACAGAAAAAAGTTTCAGTTGGTTGACCAATGTATTTTGCCGTATTGGTTACGTCGGTAATTGCACCAGACGTATATCATCAGCCATCCGGGAACTCGAGTATAGCACGGTGCGCTGCGGATGTACAAAACCAAACTGTTGTCAATGAAACCTAGTTTTATCTGTTCAGTAGTAAATGAATGGAAGTACTAGGTTCTACTTTGCTCACTACCCACATGCTTGCTAGTTGTAAGACCGTAAAATTGGCTGTCCCCTGTGGTAAAGAACACAGACTAGCGACTGTGCCGAAATTGCTATAAAAGAAGATTACGCTATTTTTGGACAGGGCTCTGACCAGCGATGTTTTGTGAAATAGAATTTGTTTTGAGTCTTAAGAATTGTGCTTAAGGAACCACACACCTTCGGATATTACCATTTTTCGACCTGTTAGGTTGGTTCGGTGTTGGATTCCCGTCTGATAGTACTTCCTTGTTCGAGTACTGGCTTCGAAACAAGCTTTCATGTGAACGCCACCGCAGATTAATTCCCAGGAATGATCGCATTTTGGTTTAAGACTATCATAGGGTAATCTGTCTTTCGTATCCAGCAGCTGTCCCTTGTTGAAACAGGAAAAACTGCTGTTGGGTGTGTTCTCCGTACAATGCGTACAAAGGAAAAGCTACGTATGTTCAGTCTGAGGAAACCAAAGTACACATATGACGACACTGCCTCTGGAAGACTGCTTAAATTTGCACGTGCTACGACCTGACTGGCTAACTTCAGTGTCAAATAATTCGAAAACAGCCAAACGTACCGAATTTTTTTCTTAACAATTATTTCTCAGCACAGGCTCCCTTGCGACACCTCTACAACTTTTTCAGACTATTTCTGAACACTCTGTATATGTAATAATTCGAACCCCCAGAGTGTGGAGTAGGGAATGCAACGTCCTTTTTTAACTTCAGTGCACATAAACCGTGTTACAAATCTGAACGTTGTATAATATTGTATAACCTATAGCTACTTAGTTTGGGGGGGGGGGGGGGGCTCGTAGGCTTTGCTTACTAGAACAACAAGACACATGAGGGCAGCTGATGTTATTTCATAGGCAGTAGAGCTTACTTACTCACCATCACTCACTGGACTTTTAGTTTTCTTCTATGTTCTTATAACCCCTTTGAAACCATTTTACACAACGTTGGCCAATGTCCCAAGTATATCTGCGAGCACATTTATTTAGTAAATATACAGATTATTACGAGTATTTCACGGTAGGCCTAATTATATTAATTAGTTTAATTATTTTTGCACTACTGACCTAAGACACTGATCAATTAAGGATTTCATTATTCTCATTCTTCCTCTGTCGCACAGGCAATTGTCAGCTGTATATGCAACTAGCAAACCAGGATTCTAAGACAGTTTCGAGTGAATGTCGTAATGTTTTCATACAGTGAGGCAGCGTGAAGATAACACAGTCGCAACAGATTTTGATTTAGAGAAGTGTTGAGAGAACAGATTGCATTCGTCACAACGTGCAGTTGAGAAAATAGGTAGTGAACCAGGTGGGGGCAGTAATGTCTTCCTTAAGGAGGAACCTGAAATATGTATTTTGCTATGGACAGGAGCATGCAGAGGAACTGGTGTCGAATGCAGAATAGTTGATCAAGCATTGGATGTACCTAGTAGAACGGTCGATAATGGCAGGGACTCTCGAAGGTATACAGCCTCGTCAAAAGAAGTGCTAACGTGTACATTTGGTACAATTGGTGTAAAACGAAGCATATTGGCAATCAGAGATTAGCTATGAAAACAGCAGTTTGTAAGCCTTCAAAGACTATCGTAGCAGTTTATCATCGTAGAAGGTCTCATAAAACCCAAAAGTATTCTTGTCATATTTAAAAGCTGCCTGTGGCACCAAAGTTAATGTACAAACACTCATTGGTGCCAAAGAAGGTGAAATTGGTGGAAGCAAAGCAGAAGCAGAAATGCTGAACACTGCTTTCAAATGTTCTTTTATAAAGAAGGATCCATGAGTACTTCTTAGTTTAGTTCTCTCACCACCGAAAAGATGGCGACATAGATATTAGTGGTTCAAATCAAATGGCTCTGAGCACTATGGGACTCAACTGCTGAGGTCATTAGTCCCCTAGAACGTAGAACTAGTTAAACCTAACTAACCTAAGGACATCACAAACATCCATGCCCGAGGCAGGATTCGAACCTGCGACCGTAGCGGTCTTGCTGTTCCAGACTGCAGCGCCTTTAACCACATGGCCACTTCGGCCGGCTTTAGATATTAGTGCCTGAATCGTTGAGAGACAACTATAATTTCCGAAACTGACCAAGGTCTCAGGCCCGACTGACTTCTTATGAGATCCTATACAGAATTTCCGGTCGACTTAGCCCCAATTTTAATCATAATGTTCCGTAGATTCCTCTAACGTCTTTGCCCAGTACTTGGAGAAGGTAGCACCAATCTCACCCGTCCACAACAAGAGCAGCAGAAGTTCCCCACAGAACTATCGTCCAATATCACTGGCATTTATATGTTGTCGAATCGTATTCTGATCTAGAACAGAATCACCAAAACTGTCGCTCGTGGATGATCAAACACGGGCTATTCTCAAATGATATACTGAAACCCATAGATTAAGTCTATTAGCTACACTTTCTTTACTTTCGAAAAACATTTGACACAATATCCCAGCAACACTTAGTAACAAAAGGACGACAATATGGCGTGTCGGACGAAAATTGTGACTGGATTCAGATTTTTTTTTAGAGGACTGACGCAGCATGTTAGTTTGAATGGGGATGTAATCGTTCTTGATTCACTCCTTATCCATTTTATTACAGCCCTTACATATTTCAAGAGCTTCATCTCTGCTGTCTCTATTCGTTACTTCCTTTCTGTCCATGATAAGGAACCATATACAAGAGTAGGTACAGAGGTAACATCATGGCGTTTCATCTTTTTTTTCCTTTCTTGTTTCTCTTTCCAAAGTTCTTTCAGTTGTTCCGCAGATAGCTTGACATTTATTAACCTTCTTCTCAATGTCTTTATCATAATTAAAACAACTAATACATCCTAGATATCTGACGTGCGATATTTTTTCTAAAATTTTCTCATTTATTATTATTTTCGATCTGATTGAATCCTTCGCCTTTGAATCCGTTATTTTCGTCTTACTTGCAGATATAGTTAAGTTACAGTATAACGCGTTTTGGCTCTACCTATATACTGCTCTTCGTAAATTATCTTTCATTTGCTGTGTAATTAGTTGGTCATCAGTATACAAAAGAGTATTTAATGGTATGCTAGATCCTATTTTAATTCATAACTGTGTTTCATCTTTCCATTTCACACATAAGTCGCCAATATGTAAATTAAATAAAGGGGACGGGTAATAATCTATAGCCTTGCTGAACACCTTGGTTTATTAAAACTTCATTTTGCATTAAATACAACACGGTTCCATAAAAGATTATTGCGACCCTCATTGTTCATGTTGCTTATTAATTACCTAGCAGACAAAATGAACAGTAGTCTCAGACTTTTTCCAGATGATGCAGTTATTAATAGTTAAGCAGTCTGAATAAGCTGCGCTAGTACTCCATCAGATCTAGATAAAGTTCAGAATGGCGCAAAACTTGGCAGTTTCCGCAAATATTCAGTATGTACTCTCTTATGATTGCAATATGATTCAGTCCCAATTGGAATGGGTCGACTCATATACATCTGAGGGTAACAGTTTGTGGGTATATGAAGTGAAATATTCACTTAGGTTGACTCTTAGGTAAGGTCGGTGGTAGATTTCAGTTCATTCGGGGAAAATGCGATCTGTATATAAAGGAGGTTGCTTACAAAACTCTCGTGTGACTCATGCTAGAACATTACACAAGTGTGTGGGGTCTGTACCGGAAGAGACTAACAAACGATGCAGAGTGTATAGAAAGGATGGCAGCGCGAATGCTCATAGGTGTGTCTGTCTTACGAGGTAGCGTCATGAAAACGCTGCCACATTTCAACTGCTAGATGCTTGAAGATCTACTATCAGTTGAAAAAGTTCAATAACCGTGTTCCCGCCTACTATCAGTTAAAAAATTTCAATAACCGTGTTCCCGCGCTCCATACGCGAATGGAACGCAGTACTATGATACGTATTTTTATTTTACATTGAATAAAATTCACCACTTAAAAACAGAACTATTAATTTTCATCACTTATGCTGGGACTAAAATTCGTTGGGGGTCTTATCTGGTATCTGATCTCGATCAGTGGTAACTTTCTCAGAAATGTAGGTAACCACTGGCATAGCAGTTACACTAAAAGTAAGTATCCGCTGTCACACGTCTTTCCAAGTATTTCGTCTTACCCCATCAGTACAACTGAATACTTTCAACTATGGTTTCAGTCAGAGTGAAATTATGTATGCTTAAACAATGACTGTTTCTTTTCCTAGCGTTACGTAGAAATAAAATTTCCGCGCAACGGACTTCCCGCTTTGAGCTCTGACGTAAGCGCGCGCGGAGTAGCGCCGCCTATTCTCGTCACGCCTCTTTGTTTGAGGAAAGCGGTTCCGGTACGCGTATAGCGATGGTGGCCTGCATTCCAGGTTCCCAAGGCCGGTCAGCGGACTGAAGCACACGTGTGTTCCCGCTAGAACCGACATCACGATCCGTTTATAGCCATGAAGTCACCAAGTCGAAACAGGCGGCGCTGTAGCCACCATGTGCCTGCCATCTGTCGGACGCTGGCAAAGGCTGGTGAATCGATGCAGCTTCTGCAGTGGGAGCTGCCATCTCTCGGCAACTGCATACACGACGCTTCCTTACATTTGACTCCCAATTTCTACTATTAAATGTCGTGTAGAGTATTTTAATCTTTTATTACGCGGACATAATGAACCATGACACCATATTAATAAACACAACTTGAAAAAAATTTTGTAACCAAGCATGAAGAATTAAATTCCAGACACACAGCGAACGTACTGGAGGCTGTCCTACCATCTAGTGGCAGAATTGGGAATCACATGGGGCAGTCATTCCAAAGATATTACTTTTCAGATTATAGATGCAATCGTTAACAGTGGCGCGGTTTTTTCGTTTGCGTTCGTCGCTGGGACTATTTCAAACATCTGTCATTTGCAACAGAAACAGAAATTTAAATCACCGTTATTTATATCATAGATTCCAAAGGTTCTCCAGTTCTTAAGAGACAAAGAAATGTGTGTTCTTTACTGCGTACGAATTATTCTCATGATAAGACATCTGGTTTCCAATATCTCGTATTAAAGACATATTAGAAAGTGAATTAAATGCTGTTGCTCGGAACAAGACAAGTTTACATTGTTCGGTACACACAGATTACCAGCACTTGACTTCTTGTGTAAAGGGACGGCATTTCTAACTTGTAAACATACTTCGTTAACAAATATATACAAATTAGTACAATAAGAACGAGAGAACAGTGCAGAAATTAATTGACAGCATTCACCAAGTGTGAACAGTAACGAAATTTGTTAATACATCGTGGTGAGGAAACCGTAAAGCCAATTTTCCACATTTGCAAGAACATTACCATAAATTAGCAATGTCTTTTGACTACTGCATGGCTTTCCCATAAAACACACTACTTGATCCGATTATATGATCATACTAAGTACTCAAAACCCGAGGCAAGCAATCCAAAACATAGTAAGCGAATATAGCATTTAGAAATTTTTCCACCAGAAAAGGAAAAGAAACGCGGAATTTTCACCATATAAATCATGAGAGCCTTACGAGTGATACAAAACACAATTCGGTTAAAAAAATCAGTAATCCAAACGTATAATCAGTGGAGAGGTAATAATACATAAATCTCAAGGGCCGAAAGAGTACCTCCGTCTATCGTCTTCAAACAAGTCAGAGTAATAATTGGGAAATTATAGGCCTACATGGATGGATGGATGGATGGATAAATAGGAACAGGGCGTTGTTCAGTTCGTAGTGTTTCGTGGGAGGATGAAAGAGTAGAATAGCCCTAACATTCATAGCTGTATGCGCCGCCATCACAGTGGGATATGACATGTCAAAATATCAACTGTAGAGGGTGAAACCTAAGTCCACCGAAAAATGTTTGCAACTCTTAAGTTTCCTGAATATTTTGGTATTAGGGCCTATTGTGTCCCGTAGCTCGTTACAGCGTGATTACATTTTGTTTCTTACCCCTATTTATTTTTGTATCTGTGCTGTACTAAATACATCTGCACCTCAGTGCAAATGTCGATGGTATGTGCCGTGTGCCCTGTTTGGAAACAACCCCATTCGTTTCACACGGTACTCGCTGTTGATATCAGTTTATTCCTCGCTCTTAAGTTTGCATCCGGTTTGATGTTCCGGAAGTATCAGTTGTGCGTTAATAATGGTAAACTGCAGCATGGTTAGGTTTTCTGATAATGAGTTGCCAGGTCTTGTACGATTTCACTGAATGCAATTGAAGATCGGCACCGAGATGCTAAGGTGAACTATTCCTGCAGCGACTGGAACAGTGACACAGTGTGGGTTATTGCATTACTCTTTATTTTGTGTTGTTCGCTTTTGGTGCTTGCATATTACATACTTTTTCATTGCAGTAAAGATAGTTCCACAGCAACAAAGATAACGGTAATAACAAACCAAATAAATAACACGAAAATTATTCCTCTGTATAGAGCCAGTGGAGTTCCTCGGTCCCTTCCACCACAATACTCTGAAGATGCTTCTGGACAACCACCAAACTTCCCTCGGTGGACTACGTAAATTTCACAACCAGGTGTAAACAAGAGGACAGAACGTAAGTATGGAACAGTCGAACACGATACGATGGGGAAAGGAGACGGGTTCTCTAGCGTACCAAAATCGGGAAAACTTAGATGTACTTTCAGATTTCCAGGAACGTTTTATCTGATAATTCTGCTCACAAATATTCACGAGACCAGTCAATTTCACACATGACAAGGACGAAAGAGAGTGTTGATGAATAATTTTTTTGCATTCACGAAAGTTAAGGAATGCGCAAGAGAAACGATACTGATATCTTTCACAGTGACATGCCGAGATGTCATCATTACATTTCTATACCTAGTGTTGCACGTGCCTTTTCTAGATGTAAGGAATGAATCATGTGTCAATTCAGCAGAACGACATCATCTCGACAACTATGTACCATGGCACAAGAGCGCATATTTAGGACACAAGAGCACGTATTCTATATAATGATAGAAAATATACATGTCTGTGTGTGTGTGTGTGTGTGTGTGTGTGTGTGTGTGTGTGTGTGTATGTGTGTGCATGTGTGTGAATTCCTAAGGGCACCAAACTGCTGAGGTCATCGGTCCATAGACTTACACACTACTTAAACTAACTTATGCTAAGAACAACACACACACACACACACACATGCTCAATGGAGGACTCTAGCCACCAGCGGGAGGGGCCGCGCAATCCGTGACATGGCGCCTCAAACCGCGCAGCCACTCAGCTCAACTACAGAAAATGACGGCCAGCGTCTGTGGAAAGTGAAGTTCTGACACCTCCCATCTCCAATAGGATTTCTGGAGGAGCTGATCAGACAGAAAAACCGGAGCAAATGAATTCATATTTTACCAACAATTATGTCTGGCTACCCCAACATTTTGTAACTTACAGCCATGGAGAGCTCCCGTACAAAAAAAACTACACTACTGGCCATTAAAATTACTATACCACGAAGATGACGTGCTACAGACGCGAAATTTAACCGAAAGGAAGAAGATGCTGTGATATACAAATGATTAGCTCTTCAGAGCATTCACACAAGGTTGGCGCCGGTGGCGACACCTACAACGTGCTGACATGAGGAAAGTTTCCAACCGATTTGTCATACACAAACAGCAATTGACCGGCGTTGCCTGGTGAAACGTTGTAGTGATGCCTCGTGTAAGGAGGAGAAATGCGTACCATCACGTTTCCGACTTGGTAAAGGTCGGATTGTAGCCTATCGCGATTGCGGTTTATCGTATCGCGACATAGCTGTTCGCGTTTGCCGAGATCCAACGACTGTTAACAGAATATGGAATCGCTGGGTTCAGGAGGGTAATACGGAACGCCGTGCTGGATCCCAAAGGCCTCGTATCACAAGCAGTCGAGATGACAGGCATCTTATCCGCATGGCTGTAACGGATCGTGCAGCCACGTCTCGATGCCTGAGTCAACAGATGGGGACGTTTGCAAGACAACAACCATCTGCACGAACAGTTCGACGACTTTTGCAGTAGCATGGACGATCAGCTCGGAGACCATGGCTTCGGTTACCCTTGACGCTGCATCACAGACAGGAGCGCCTGCGATGGTGTACTCAACGACGAACCTGGGTGCACGAATTGCAAAACGTCATTTTTTCGTATGAATCCACATTCTGTTTACAGAATCATGATGGTCGCATAAGTGTTTGGCGACATCGCGGTGAACGCACATTGGAAGCGTGTATTTGTCACCGCCATACTGGCGTATCACCTGGCGTGATGGTATGGGGTGCCATTGGTTACACGTCTCGGTCACCTCTTGTTCGCATTGACGGCACTTTGGACAGTGGACGTTACGTTTCAGATGTGTTACGACCCGTGGCTCTACCCTTCATTCGATCCCTGCGAAACCCTACGTTTCGGCAGGATAATGAACGACCGCATGTTGCAGGTCTTGTACGGGCCTTTCTGGATACAGAAAATGTTCGACTGCGGCCAAATGTTCAAATGTGTGTGAAATCTTATGAGACTTAACTGCTAAGGTTATCAGTCCCAAGCTTGCACACTACGTAATCTAAATTATCCCAAGGACAAACACACACACCCATGCCCGAGGGAGGACTCGAACCTAAAAAAAATGGTTCAAATGGCTCTGAGCACTATGAGACTTAACATCTATGATGATCAGTCCCCTAGAACTTAGAACTACTTAAACCCAACTAACCTAAGGACATCACACAGCACCCAGTCATCACGAGGCAGAGAAAATCCCTGACCCCGCCGGGAATCGAACCCTGGAACCCGGGCGAGGGAAGCGAGAACGCTACCGCACGACCACGAGCTGCGGACGATTCGAACCTCCGCCGGGACCAGCCGCGACTGCTGCTCTGACCAGCACATTCTCCAGATCTCTCACCAATTGAAAACGTCTGGTCCATGGTGGCTGAACAACTGGCTCGTCACAATACTCCAGTCACTACTCTTGATGAACTGTGGTATCCTGTTGAAGCTGCATGGGCAGCTGTACCTGTACACGCAGTCCAAGGTCTGTTTGACTCAATGCCCAGCCGTATCAAGGTCGTTATTACGGCCAGAGGTGGTTGTTCTGGGTACTGATTTCTGAGGATCTATGAACCCAAACTGCGGGAAAATGTAATCACATGTCAGTTCTAGTATAATATATTTGTCCAATGAATACCCTTTATCATCTGCATTTCTTCTTGGTGTAGCAATTTTAATGGCCAGTAGTGTAGTTAGCCTGGCTCACATATAGGGTGTCGTTCGTAAGAATTGTCAACTGCGTTTTCTCTGATGCTGTATGTGAAATTTCGCAACTGAAGTCAGCCAACACAAATAACTGCTCATCCTGTCTTTCCCGTGCTGCCCAGTGTCAATGGAAATAGTCGGTTTATTTCCAATTACAAACAAAGTCATTTTTAAAAGTGAGTTTGACTTGTATATTTTATAGTGCAGTTCCAAATTAGTTTAGAGCAATATTTGTTTTATTTACGTGTATTAACGGGGACAGTAAAACACCAAGAATAATCAGTGACTGAACAGCGCTTCTGCATAGCAGTAGTCACGACCGCAGGCCAAGGAGGTAAAATACCAGTAGACAGTTCAGTGTCAGGTCACGTTCGAGTTGGTAAAGGAGGCACTAACAACTGGCCCTATGTTAACGTTTCCAAATCACGAGAAGCTATTCATTCTGTCAAATGAAGCAAGCAACCAGGATGTATGGTGTGTTCTAAGCCAGGAAGTGAAGGGGAAGAGCACCATGTGCCTTATGTGTCAAGACAAAAATAAAATAAAGATAAGGTAATTTACTTGAACATGGAAAAAGAAATGTTAAGTTTGATATATAGAGTCATGTACTTCAGATGTTATATATATGACAGGAAAAACAAAGTTTTAACTGACCGTGCAGCATTAAAATGACTATTAGGGTTAAAAGATCATTCAAGTCGGTTGACTTAGTGGGCATTGAATCTAATTGAATTCTGCTTTGAAGTAATTCACAAGTTGCGCAGAAAGCATGGGAATGCAGATGGACTATGGAGAAACATTGGCGTGATGCGATAGCTTTTCCGGAGTCTTATGGAATGGCAGAAGAAACAAACCGCTGTCAGAGACTGCATGCTATTCGAATCACAGCTACGGTTCACCGTACACGAAGGATTGCTCTGTAGGATAACGAAGCAAGCATCATGGTGCCTGTTGCAAAATGGGAAGAACTGTTGAGAAAAGCTCATAACCAGGTGCTATTTGGACATGAAGGACGAAGGACAACAAATCTTATGGTACCTGAATAATGATGTGGGAGAATGAGAAGACAAGATCCGATCAGCATGTGAGAAATTGAATGCGGCCGGCCGGAGTGGCCGAGCGGTTCTAGGCGCTACAGTCTGGAACCGCGCGACCGCTACGGTCGCAGGTTCGAATCCTGCCTCGGGCATGGATGTGTGTGATGTCCTTAGGTTAGTTAGGTTTAAGTAGTTCTAAGTTCTAGCGGACTGATGCCCTCAGAAGTTAAGTCCCATAGTGCTCAGAGCCATTTGAACCAAATTGCATGCCATGCATATGACGTGCAGAATAAAGTCATCATCAAGTATCGCTTCAATGATTACCAGAGGCATCCAAGCCATATGAGACGCTTACAATGGACATCTTGGATATATATAGCCGAACACCCATGGGCAACGACTACATTTTGAGTATCATAGACCAGTTTTCGTGCTGTGTCGCGATGGTTGACATTCCAAATCAGCAAGCAAGTATAGTAGCGCAAGCAATGCTGAATAACTGGCTACTAATGTTTGGTGTCCCTGACACAATAATCACATAACAGGGCACCAAATTCACATCAGAGCTAATGAAACAGCTGTGTGACTTGCTGTAAATCCGAAAACTATGAGTCAGTCCCCACAAGCTAACAGGAGAACTGAATGCATTTACCAAACCATTGGAAAAATGTTGAGGTATTATGTTAATAGTCACCATTACGATAGGGATTTTATGGCTGCATATAATTCAAAGGTGTGTGATGTCATTGGTCTCTTGCAGTACAAGGTGTTGTACAGAAGAAAGATAGCATTATCTTTTGAGATTATTAAACCTAAGATAGGGAAAAATCAGGCACCCATGCGGACTTTTGCTAAAACTGTAAAAGGTATATGAAAACGAATGCAAAAGAGAAAATGGGATGGCGTACTGTTAAACTGCGAGAGTACAGAGTTGGACAATGTGGACAATGGGTGATGTTAACCAGGCCCTATACAGTGAAGGGTAAAAGGAAGACATTTAATATGCGATGTGGAGGGCCATAACAAGTTGTGAAAATGACGTTACGAGTACAGGTTAACATACAATTGCCACTGCGGACAACCATTGCCCACATGGGTCAATATAGAAATTTTACAGGTGCCGTGGATGGCTTATGATGTATGCCAGTGCCGCTACTTGGAAAGAGGAGACGTAAACAATTAGAAACTCGCACGCGGAAGCACACGAGGTACCTTATGCACTCTAGGTCGTGCACATAAGTAGGTGGCATTATAGGTATAGTTTAGAAATATTTATTGTACATATGATTATGTGGGAGTGCCTGTCTCACCAGCACACAAGGAGGTTCTTGTGTACTACAGGTTCCCAGCACTTGACATCACAAGTTGTTATCGGCTCTCGAATGCTGCTGTAGAGCATCTTCTTTACTTTCCAACTGTTTTTAGAAGACCACAGCAGATGATTTAGCTTCTGGATTCCTGTTTTCCCATCGACTACTCGTAGCTGTACGGAATGTGCTAAACTTCAAAACAGGGAGTGATGAAACAGAAGAACTTAAAGAATTCTTCTGTCGAGGAGAGACGATTATACAAGGTAAAAGACACAAAGAGGACAGAAAGAGTAGTTGAGGGTAAGCGAAGGGAGCAGTCTTCAGCATTTTATTTGTTTCTAAGAACACCAAACAATTACATATTAATTTCTACTCAGCTGTATTCGGTGTTTATTTCATTTGCAATCGATTTCAGTGGTTTTTGTGGTTTCATGGTTTCATCCAAGGCACTTATGCAGACTTATTTCAGTGAAATACACTCGCAGGTACATCTTGTTGACGTAACATAAGACTGGGTAGACCTTATTTACTGCATTAGGGGATGCTTTGGTAAAGCAATGTGATATATCTGCTGATGTACTTCATTCAAATAAGTGAGTCGAAGTTCCTAAAGATGAAGCCGCAAAAGGCCTCGAAATCGATGGTAAATAACGCCAAATGCAAGTGAAATTAATATGAAAATAGTAGTGTTCTCCACAACAAACAAAAAACACACTGTCATGTAGACAAGATTTTTCAACAAAAGAAAGCTACAGTGGCACGGAATGTTAATGTTGTATGGAGATGGGAGGGTACATTGGGCAGAAAATCAAGAAAGAAACTGTTTTCATTTAAAATGAAATAAACAAATAGTCTTAGTGAAACAATTACTAAGAAAGAAAAGATCATTGGAGACTGTGCAAAGTAATCTAGGATTAGTTCACAGGAGAGGTAGAAATAGACACAAAAATTGTTCCTTAGAACAAAAATCGGAATACGTAATCATTGAACGTTTGCGGCGACTAATGCAGAACGGAAAGAAATTGCAAAGGACGTGAGACTAGTTGAAAGGCACAAAACTGCAGAAAACAGCTACAAAATACTTTAGCAAATGTACCTGTTTAACCATATACAATAAAGGAAACAAAAAGACAGTCGATTTGTGTGTGTGTGTGTGTGTGTGTGTGTGTGTGTGTGTGTGTGTGTGTGTGTGTATAATTTGCCACAAAAACATTTTTATTAACAAATGTTTTTAATCCTTACATGCACAGTGCCTTCACGTAAACAAATCATTGTTCGAATTCGGTACCTCAGGATTCTCAAAGACAACATTATGTAAGTACACTCCTGGAAATTGAAATAAGAACACCGTGAATTCATTGTCCCAGGAAGGGGAAACTTTATTGACACATTCCTGGGGTCAGATACATCACATGATCACACTGACAGAACCACAGGCACATAGACACAGGCAACAGAGCATGCACAATGTCGGCACTAGTACAGTGTATATCCACCTTTCGCAGCAATGCAGGCTGCTATTCTCCCATGGAGACGATCGTACAGATGCTGGATGTAGTCCTGTGGAACGGCTTGCCATGCCATTCCCACCTGGCGCCTCAGTTGGACCAGCGTTCGTGCTGGACGTGCAGACCGCGTGAGACGACGCTTCATCCAGTCCCAAACATGCTCAATGGGGGACAGATCCGGAGATCTTGCTGGCCAGGGTAGTTGACTTACACCTTCTAGAGCACGTTGGGTGGCACGGGGTACATGCGGACGTGCATTGTCCTGTTGGAACAGCAAGTGCCCTTGCCGGTCTAGGAATGGTAGAACGATGGGTTCGATGACGGTTTGGATGTACCGTGCACTATTCAGTGTCGCCTCGACGATCACCAGTGGTGTACGGCCAGTGTAGGAGATCGCTCCCCACACCATGATGCCGGGTGTTGGCCCTGTGTGCCTCGGTCGTATGCAGTCCTGATTGTGGCGCTCACCTGCACGGCGCCAAACACGCATACGACCATCATTGGCACCAAGGCAGAAGCGACTATCATCGCTGAAGACGACACGTCTCCATTCGTCCCTCCATTCACGCCTGTCGCGACACCACTGGAGGCGGGCTGCACGATGTTGGGGCGTGAGCGGAAGACGGCCTAAAGGTGTGCGGGACCGTAGCCCAGCTTCATGGAGACGGTTGCGAATGGTCCTCGCCGATACCCCAGGAGCAACAATGTCCCTAATTTGCTGGGAAGTGGCGGTGCGGTCCCCTACGGCACTGCGTAGGATCCTACGGTCTTGGCGTGCATCCGTGCGTCGCTGCGGTCCGGTCCCAGGTCGACGGGCAAGTGCACCTTCCGCCGACCACTGGCGACAACATCGATATACTGTGGAGACCTCACGCCCCACGTGTTGAGCAATTCGGCGGTACGTCCACCCGGCCTCCCGCATGCCCACTACACGCCCTCGCTCAAAGTCCGTCAACTGCATATACGGTTCACGTCCACGCTGTCGCGGCATGCTACCAGTGTTAAAGACTGCGATGGAGCTCCGTATGCCACGGCAAACTGGCTGACACTGACGGCGGCGGTGCACAAATGCTGCGCAGCTAGCGCCATTCGACGGCCAACCCCGCGGTTCCTGGTGTGTCCGCTGTGCCGTGCGTGTGATCATTGCTTGTACAGCCCTCTCGCAGTGTCCGGAGCAAGTATGGTGGGTCTGACACACCGGTGTCAATGTGTTCTTTTTTCCATTTCCGAGAGTGTATCATTATTGTTTCTGCCACTCTGAGCTCCTATACACTGACCAAACAATTTAACCTGTTCCAGAAAAATAAAGTTTTATAGCAGCATTCTGTTGGTATAATGAAAAAGTCATTTATCAAAGCCGTAAAGCACAACTTAAAGAAGAGTTTATGAAACGGATATAAATGTAACCCCCTATAAAATGAGACACATATTGTGTGTGCATCAAGTGTAACAAAATCGGACAAATTGAAGATGGTGACGTTGAAATTATCTATAAGAACTGCTGTTAAAATGTTGAGTCGTAAAATAGAAAAGGGTATTCCGAATTTAAATTCCAATGACGAGGGTTGATGATTCTGCAATTAGTTCTCAGTGAGGGCACGTCGCATGGAAGATTGGAGCCAGTACTTCAACATAGTGGAAAAGCCTTTACCAGCTAAATATTGAGGACAGACTGATGGCTGATTCATAATCGATATACAATATACATTACGCCCTACATCTATGCTAGGAGCAAAAAAATCAATGCAAGCTACTGACTACCATAAGGAATTACTAAAATGTTCTGGGCATTTACTATACGAAACTTCTACATCTAGAGTAATGTTGACATAAATTAAAAGGAAATCAATAAATATGAAATTATGACAGTCAGTACTGTCGACTAAAAGTGGATAACAATGCCATTTACTATCATCCGCTGCTAATTTTTAAAATTTAATGAAGAATTTTCTGTTGTGGAAGGGTTTTATCAAACTCACAAAAAATATCACACATATCTTAGAAGACAAAGTTTCCATTAAAATTCTAAAATAAACAACGAAGTGAGAGACTTCACAAACATAAACCAAAAAATGAATAATACTATTCCTCGTCGCAACGTAAATTTGTTCCATAAATCACAAGTATACATGAAGCAACAATGAATTTTCAATGTTAGGGTAAGTTTACAAAAGCAGTACTACGTGTAAAAAGTGATCACTTTCAATTTTAGGGTCCATATGCTCCTGTTATATTGGGATGTGTAAAGAACATTGTACGATTATTTTCGAATGAAACGTGACACCATAGACTCTGAAGAACTAATCTTGAAACAGCCCAAATCACTTTTTTATTTATTCCCGGTGACCGGTTCCAGTTAATCCATGTTCAGGCTAAAATGTGAGGTGGTGGTGATGCTTACAACATTGTTGTAACCTTCTTTATGTTACATTACTCACTGATGCCCAGAGTAGGATACTACACGAATGCCGCCAACGCTGCTTCATTATTAAAAGAAAACTCTAATTGTAGGTGGCAGTAATTTTGAATCGCATCCATCACATCCTTTCTGTTTCTTCAGAGCCCATAAATTTCTGCATATCGTCTATGGAGCCGGTCACCAGAAATTTAGAAAAAGTGATTTAAACTGTTTCAAGATTAGTTTCTCAGCATCAGTCGCAGAAGCTCCTCGGACATTATATTTAAAATTATGAGATCAGTGAAAACAGAAATGGCGCGATGCACACGATTTGAAATTATTACCATCTCCAACAAGATTTTTCTTTTAATGTGTAAAACGTTAAGGAATTATTGTGTTTAAGGAGTAACTCAAATCTAGACAGCTAAATTATCAGTTAACTTAGGCGACAGTAAATAGGGTCCTGAATAATACAATAGGTATGGAAGCAGTTTTAATATCAAATACAGTTGCGCTAGTCGCTGTGTAAGGTCACATGACTGATACGACTGGTAATTACAGATGTGACCACAGAAGAGATAGAAATGAGGATTTGAAAACCAACTGAGGAACGTAAAAATTTTTTTTTATCGTGATTAGAGAGGTCGTTTAACAGATTTACACAAGAATCAGTATTTAGTATTTGCCACAAAACATTTTCATTGACGAATGTTTTTAATCCTTATAAGTACAGTGCCTTCATATAAACAATTGATTGTTCTAATGCAGTACCTCAGGATTCTCAAAAATAATGTTCTGTAACTATCATTACTGTCTCAGGTGAAAAACAAACTGAGGGTTCCTCTCAATCACATTCGCACTCAATGGTGCTTCCGATATGGCAGTAAAAGTTAATTCTTACGAATCACCTACTTTACTTATTCAACTTTACGTTGCAAGGTAACTGAATTACACTCTTCAGCTCCTCAGATGAATAATATCTTGAGCGAGCTCAACAACGTATCTTTATCTTGTTAAACATTTAGTCATCATTTGAATTACGAAAAGTAAAAATGAATTTTCAATTAAATTCTTCTGGGTGTGTGAACATTTTAGATACAGTGCCGGTAGTTTCTTCACATTTGACGTAGTAACACACCCAAGAAGTATTTTGTTGAAATACACTGTGGCCTTGAAAGCCTACTCTTTTACATGAATACGAAATGCTACAGAGATCACTCGCAATGAAGAAAATATGCACAACATAGCTTACAGAATCATCGAAGTGAAACATATAAATGATGCGTAAGATAATTAATATTGATATTACAAGACTAACTCCATGAGCCGAGGATTAGACGCCAAGTAATAGAATAGGGAAAATTTAATAGAGTCTTAAACATACCTCTTACTGTCTTGCATAATCACGCATAACACTTTCGCTCTGTTGGCTGATTCCGAGTAATTTAGAACTTTCTTTTTCATCTGCTCGTCTGATCTCTACTGCTTTTGTAGTAGTATCACAATTAGTGCTGATAACTGATCTAAATAAGAGCATATGCAGCATGACTTAGGAACTCACAAGATCATCTAGGGAGACCTGAGTCAGTTCATCGTAAAGTGCAGTAAAGTTCGTTTAGCAAACGTATTTATTGCCAAAGAAGTATCACTCGAACTTCTACAGCTCTATATGTTTCTAGTGATCTCAATTTCCACGTAACGTACTATACAAGGCCTGTTCAATAAAGAATGATCATAATGTTCATTGACAACATATCTTTACTCAGCGTCATAATTTTATGGTACTTCTTAAATTAGTCTCCTTTGGATGCGATGCACTTGTCCCAGCGTTTCTGCCAGTTGCAAAGACGAGCTGCAAAGTACTTTTTTTTTTGGGGGGGGGGGGGGGGTCCTTCAGAATCGCTTCCGCATCCATCACTACTGCTTCTGATGATGGAAAACGCCTGCTAAAAAAGTGTTTCTTGAGGTTAGGGAATAAAGTCATGTGGGGCTAAATCGGGACTACAAGTAGGGTGAGAGATGTACCTGCAAGATACTCAGCAACAACATTTACAATATGTGCCCGTGCGTTATCGTGGTGTAGTGATTCGAGAACACGGGGTCTTTTACGCCTGATATTTCAGCACCTTTCACGCCCAGTAAATGAGTTACGATGTTGTCAAAACGCGTGTGCGAGTTCCATACTGTTCCGTCCTTACCGACGAACATTTCAGTTCACGCACTATTATCACTGTCTCGAATTTCGTCTCCGATCCGTCTTGTTTGGCGTCGGAATCATTTTTACGCTCTGGGTCCTGGATTTCTTCAAAATTGAATTCTCCATCTTCGGAATCATCAGCTTCAGTTTCGGGCATCCCTTGTCCAGTCGCCCGACGACTTCTCTGCTGCCTCGTAAGAATATGCCATGATACAGTTACAATATTTAGAGGATGCTATAACAAGGCACCAAGCAAGAAAAAAGCCTGTTCTAACACTAAACAAAAGCACTACTGCAACATGAGCGCACGGAAATAACCTAAGCGGAGCTAATAATAATTTGAAACCAGTACACATGGCTGGGCAAGCGTTCAAAT
The DNA here is from genome assembly GCF_023864275.1 of Schistocerca cancellata. NCBI lineage: Eukaryota > Metazoa > Arthropoda > Insecta > Orthoptera > Acrididae > Schistocerca > Schistocerca cancellata. The sequence goes on from NC_064626.1 coordinate 828,174,571, forward strand.
ACCGTGTACACCATACCAAACAACTCCTGTTACTATCACTTAAAGGTACTGAGAAGATAACGTCTTCCGAAGTTATTCTCAAGCATTGTATTAATGCTAAACTGTTCTCCTTGGTCTCACAGATCACCTGCATGTATTTATGGGTTAAATTTATGTTCGACGTTAACAAATTTCGTTTTTTCAGAAATGGATTACTTGCTTTTCTTAATAGGCGTTACATATTTCACTCATACGAACGGCAGACACATTTATGAATGACGTTAACTAGTGTGGACATTTCCTTACAAAATTAACCTTTCACGCAGCCGCTCTCAGCCCGCGTAGTCTATGCAGCCCGGAGATCTCGCAATATAATGGAGCTGTCAGGGTAACAAACGAGTACAGCGGTTCATTTGTCCTACCTCCGCGGTAGACGTCGCGCACCTTTGAGACCACACGCGAGCAATCTCAGATCTCGAGATTGCAGCAGCCGGCGCGGCTTTGCTGCCGTGTCATTTGTCTCCCCTGTGATAATTAGAGCAGAAAATTCGCTATCAGCCAGCACGGCCCCGCGCACAATGGCCTCCCGCTTCTTTGTGGCGGCTCTGTCCTTTGTCAATCAGCGCGCCGCACCGTAACGGCGGATAATGACCGATACGACAATTGTCCATTGTTGCCGCCGCTGCAGGCGCACCTAGCGGCTGATTTATGAAGCTCGGCAGCGGCCGGGCGCGCGCCCGCTCGTCAAAGATGGCGCACGCGCCCGCCGGAACCCGGAAATGGCCCTGACGTGTGGATCTCTCGTTCCAGCCCGGAAGTCCCCTCAGATTACTCATAGGGCGGCGGGTCGGGGAGCGGCCGCCCCCGGCGCACCGGAAGAGCGGGGGCGGCGCGCATCGGCCGCCGACAGAAGCCCTTATAACACTTAGCGCGGGCAGGACTTTTGTGCGGAGTCGCGGAAGCGGAGCGCGCGCTGACGGCCGCCGACCGCCGTTCGTCATCTTCACGCCGCCCGAGCCGGCGGCGCGCGCTGCAAAGCTCCCGTTTTAACACGAGAGACACATGCGCCGCGCCGCAACCTGTTACACGGCGCCTCGTTAACCGCGGAGGAAAACTTTGCACACCGTGGTACTGTGCTTAACGTTCAATGTTACGTTCAGTTCACACTGGACATCCTTTAGTTTTCGTTCTTCAAGAGTACATTTCGTAGACGCTCTACACTTTATTTAGCGATCTAGCCTATTTACACATCATGCTGATTATCTTGTAGACAAGAGTAGGTGATACTCGTCTTTTCTAACTGAATTCTTATTAAATGACTATCTTTTTTGCCCGCGAGTTAACCCGCAATCTCGTTTGTCACATACAGCCTCATGAGAATCGTATACAAAATGTATTGTATTGAGGGAGGTAGTCTGATTTTGTGACACGGAGCATTTGCGATGTGGGAACCAAAAAAATGGGTAAAGATGACGACTGGATGTCTAACGCGTTGTTGGCCGAAAGAGGCAATTTCACTTACACTCCAAGGGTCTGTCAACACCCACAAATAGAGAATTTTTGCTACAGAAAACCTACAACTGTTGTTAAAACCCCACTGTACGGTGTGGTCTGGATTTACCACATCAATCGTGCTCCGGCACTTTATCTTCCAGGAAATGCGGGTTGCTGCTTTTGAGACTGTGAGTCTGACAGGTGCGAGTTACGCCGAAAAGTTACATATTCGTATAATCCCAAGCTTGGCTGATAAACACTGCTGGAATGTACGACAAAAACGCAAGACGGCGCTCCACCCCACATTGCTATACATGTGAAAGATCTCTTGCGCACATCGTTTGGTGAGGTTCCCATGCTGAGCCGCCACTTCCCTCATTCTTGGTCTCCCAGATCCCACACCTCCTTACATGTGACTAATGGTTATGAGGTCACCTGAAGTTGCAAGTCTGTCACGATCGTCCGACCACATTAGGGATGCTAAAAGACTACATCCAATGTCAGTTTCTGACCATAACTACTGATATGCTGTACAGAGCTTTTTTCCGACATGCTGAGCATTTGTTATAACGAACATCGTCTTTGCTAAAAATCAATTGTTGTCCTAATAATTGCTTTTTTATCATATGAAGCTCCATATGTTGGCCATTTTATCCACGTTTTGTTTGGTTTCAATAAAAACTCATATAATTTCAATCATATGTGTTAATTTTTACGTCTCTCCGTGAAGTATTAGATTTTCAAATGTTAACAGACACTGGGCTCCTATAAATAATTCAGTCGTTTTCAAAGTTCCGTATTTTCCAAAATATTGCCTACGCAATTATAATTGCTACATGAATAGAACCGTGCCCACCACTTGGCGCTGCGAGTGCAGTGCCCTATCTAAATGTCGACAAAACAAGAAAAGACTTTTTGCATGTTGGAATATGCGAGATATTTACCTGTTACAACTGTGTAGCGTGCTTTCAGAAAGAATTACGGAAAATAATCACCATGTAAACAGAGCGTTGTGGAATCGATATTGACAATTTTTGGGACACTGGTTATCTCCGTAAACAGAAAAGTACCGGTCGACGAAATGTGTTAGATGCAGCCGTGGAGAGGGTGAGGGAAGGCTCTGCACACAGTATAAAAAAAAGGATATATATATATATATATATATATATATATATATATATAAAAAGTCGCCGCAACCCACTAACTGTATATACCGTGGCATACTGTGTGGGAGATTTTTCGACGGCGGTTACGTTTCAGATCATACCGTCTGAAGTTCATGCAACAATTAAAACCGGAAGGTTACAGCTGGCTCCTTCAATTTTGTATCCCAATACAGGACGCACTTGGAGACAAGTATTTCTCTTCCAAACTGATACTCAGCGACGAAGCAACCTTCCGTTTATCTGGAAAGGTAAATCGCCGCAATGTTACATTGTGGGAACTGAAAATCCCATAAAATTGTGGCGTATCAATGAGATCAGCTCAAGGCTAATTTTTTCTGTGCAGTCTCACAGAAGATGCAGAACGAGCCGTTTTTTATTTGAGAGGAGACTGCAATTAATGCCTCTTACCATTATATGTCGCAGTTGCGGTTGTTTTTGCAACTGACTGCTGAGTCCAAGAATTTCATCTTCCAAAAAGACTCGGCACCCCCTCATTGGAACATCGATGTTCGTCGCTATCTAAACGATGAGTTTTCGCATCCCTGGATTGGTTGCAGTGGTGAAGATAGTGTGGCTCTCTTCCCTAGGCGCCCCAGGTCGCCTGACCTAACGCCTTATGACTCTTTCCTTTTGGGATACATTAAGGACATTTTTAATTACTCCCATTGCCTGGAACACTGTAACAGCCCAGAGAACGCATCAGTGGTGTTTTAATAACCATTGCCAGAACGTTGCTGCGTAAGGTACGGAACGAACTTGACTAATGCGTGGACATGTGTCGTGTGATCAGAGCGGCATCCATAGAGCATTTGTAGAGTGCAAAATGCAAACTTGGTGAGTTGACTGTTCTGTTCACGCACATGTCATACTTTGGAAAATATAAAGTTTTGAATTCGATTGATTCGTTTATAGTAGTCCTGTATAATTCACATACGTTTATCACATGACACACGTGTTCGCACGCATACAGGGTGAGATATAATAAAGAACGATTTTAGAAGACTATTAAGTAAAAACAATTCGTTAAAAAAATTTTTATTTCATAATCCTAAAGTACATGAAAAGCATTTTCTGCGACAGTAAAACATCGGTTATTTTTTGAAGATAATTCCGGTAAGATGGCGTCCGTTTCGACGCACACATTCCTCCAGCAGGACATCGAAGTGACTCATCATATTGCGCAGCATTGCCAGTGGGATTTGAACAACTTCCTGTCGGATCCGCTCTTTCAGGGCTTCAATTGTTCGGAGAGGGTTATCTTGGTAAACTTTGCTTTTCAGATAACCCCACGAGAAAAAGTCACATGCTGCGGGGTCCGGTGAACGAGAGAGCCATGCAATATCCACATTTCTTGAGATTACATGATTCGGAAAAAAATGATTGACAAAATTCATGCTTACTCGAGCATGCTGGAAAAATATCTCTCCGTTCACTTCTTAGTGTGCAAGTTGTGGAGGGAAGAAGTTTTCCAACATGTCTGCGTATCCCTGCGAAGTCACTGTTACAGCACTGCCAAGGCCGTCTTCAAAAACGTATGCTCCAGTGATACCTAATGAAGGTATGGCGCACCACACAGTAGCTTTTGTGGAGTGCGGTAATTGCTGATGCAGTTCTCTAGGATTAACGTCACTCCAAAATCGAAAGTTCTGTTTGTTCACATAACCGGAGACGGAAGTGAGCATCATTCATCCACAAGCGGTTTACAATGTCCTCGTCTTGACTCATCATGTCCAAAATTTCTAAGCAGAACCGGCTTCCGCTCGTGTAATCTATTTCCTTAAGGGCCTGAACCATTTGGATTTTGTAGGGGTGAAAGTGCATGTCGTGGTGTAAAATTCGTCTTACCGTTCTGTTTGAAATAAGTGTAGTGCTATGCCGGCGAGCTGAGTGACGAGGGCTTATCTCAATGACAACTCTTACACGCTGGATGTTTTCAGCTGTGCGCCCACTTTTTGGTTTCGCAATTTTCTTCTTTGTCGTTGACACCGTCTCCTCAAAATTCTCAACCCACTTTTTAATCGCACAGGCAGATGACACCGGCCGATCCCGATTCATGTTGAAATAGTTGCGGAATGCATGGCGTGTTACCTGGTACGAACTACTGTTTCGATTAAACGCTTTGATAGCGTACGCACGATACTGCGGGGTCCAGCCCTCCATTATGACTAAGTGCTACTTTGCACCAAACGTAACTGCCGCTACCTTATTCACTTCCCTCCGACTCAGCCTGATTCATGAGCTTTTTAAAATCGCTCGATATTATGCCTCATCCCGTATTTCATCCGTATCTCTAGTGTATATCACCCGCCAGGTCCATCTGAATTCTGAGATTTCGAGATAAAGGAATGCCGCTGGCAGCCATCTGATTCTCCTCTGTTTTACCCTATGCTACTCTAGAGAATACGTTAAATGCATCTGTGATATTGAGCCATGTGGCATGTCCTTTGGTCCCGAAATACTGTTATTGGTTCCCTGCAATACTCATTCTCACGATGTGTGTGATGCAACGAACAACGATAAATACAACACAGATGACACTTTGGCGCTTCATACATTTAAACTATTCGAAGTCAACATGTTACGGGATAGAAAGGCCAACAGCTCGTTTTCGATCATTTCTATATGGAACCCCTACTCATCGTCATCCCCCCCCCCCGCACTATTTTTGTACAAATAATGAGTCATATACATACCAAAATTGATTGAAATTGTTCCACGTGTTCCTGAGTTACTTTTTATCTCACTCCTCTTCACCCTAAATGCTCACCCATACTGCTAGGGGTTTCTTACTCTCTCAGTAACTTTTTCCATACAGCAAGTGATACGTGTGCCAGTTTTGGGAGAAATTCCTTCAGGTGTTACAGAGATATGCTAATACATCGCTGTCCTTGAACCCCACTCATAACCCTAACTCTATGGGTGTAGTGTCGTCGTGACTGGCACCAAGAAGTCTAGCGAGCGACTCCGAAAACTATGGATTTGATGCTAATAACTGTTGTTGTCGAATATTTTTGCATGTCACGACTTCTTCCACTCCATCTCCCACCAACTCTAGAGATGGTCGAGGGTATATTGCCACACAGTATTTTTGTGCCAATAATTATACAAATAATGAGTAATGTATATACAAAATTTGTTTGAAATTACTCCAGGTGCTCTTGAGTTAAGCCTCTCTGTCACCCTATTTTCACCCCAATCCCTACAGGTGATAGGTGGTACTTACCCCACAGAAAACTTCACGGGCGTGCAAACAACGATTTAGCGAAGTTTCAACACGATCGGATGAATTGTGCAGGAAAGCATGGAAGACGAACAGAGAAACAATTATTCATTTTTATAAATATCGGAAGATTTCTTTTGTTCTGCTACCAGTCACATGATATGTTGTTGTTGTGGTCTTCAGTCCAGAGACTGGTTTGATGCAGCTCGCCATGCTACTCTATCCTGTGCAAGCTTCTTCATCTCCCAGTACCTACTGCAACCTACACCCTTCTGAATCTGCTTAGTGTATTCATCTCCTGGTCTCCCTCTACGATTTTTACCCTCCACGTTGCCCTCCAATGCTAAATGTGTGATCCCTTGATGCCTCAGAACATGTCCTACCAACCAGTCCCTTCTTCTTGTCAAGTTGTGTCACAAACTCCTCTTCTCCCCAATTCTATTCAATACCTCCTCATTAGTTATGTGATCTACCCATCTAATCTTCATGATTCTTCTGCAGCACCACATTTCGAAAGCTTCTATTCTCTTCTTGTCCAAACTATTTATCGTCCATGTTTCACTTCCATACATGGCTACACTCCATACAAATACTTTCAGAAACGACTTCCTGACACTTAAATCTATACTCGATTTTAACAAATTTCTCTTCTTCAGAAACGCTTTCCTTGCCATTGCCAGTCTACATTTTATATCCTCTCTACTTTCACCATCATTAGTTATTTTGCTCCCCAAACAGCAAAACTCCTTTACTACTTTAAGTATCTCATGTCCTAATCTACTTCCCTCAGCATCACCCGAGTTAATTCCATTATCCTCGTTTTGCTTTTGTTGATGTTCATCTCATATCCTCCTTTCACGACACTGTCCATTCCATTCAACTGCTCTTCCAGGTCAATTTCTGTCTCTGACATAATTACAATATCATCGGCGAACCTCAAAGTTCGTTTCTTCCCCATGGACTTTAATTCCTACTCTGAATTTTTCTTTTGTTTCCTTTATTGCTTGCTCAATATACAGATTGAATAACATCAGGGATAGACTACAACCCTGCCTCACTCCTTTCCCTACCACTGCTTCCCTTTCATGCCCCTCGACTCTTATAACTGCCATCTGGTTTCTGTAGAAATTGTAAATAGCCTTTCGCTCTCTGTATTTTACCCATACCACCTTCAGAATTTGAAAGAGAGTATTCCAGTCAACATTGGCAAAAGCTTTCTCTAAGTCTACAAATGCTAGAAACGTAGGTTTGCCTTTCCTTAATCTATCTTCTAAGATAAGTCCTAGGGTCAGTATTGCCTCACGTGTTCCAACATTTCTACGGAATCCAAACTGATCTTCCCCAAATTTGACCTCTACGAGTTTTTCCATTCGTCTGTAAAGAATTCGTGTTAGTATTTTGCAGCCGTGACTTATTAAACTGTTAGTTCGGTAATTTTCACATCTGTCAACACCTGCTTTCTTTGGGATTGGAATTATTATACTCTTCTTAAAGTCTGAGGGTATTTCGCCTTTCTCATACATCTTGCTCACCAGATGGGAGAATTTTGTGAGGGCTGGCTCTTAGAAGGCTATCAATAGTTCTAATGGAATGTTGTCTACTCCCGAGGCCTTGTGAGTGAATTTCGTTCACATATCAATACAGAGGAAATGGAAATATTCATTCATAATGCAGTAAATGCAAATAATGTTCTACATGAAATAACGTTGTTGCAGTGCACAGAATTCTTCGGTAATTGTAAGCCAAATTTATTGCAACAGAGGTAGGCCGCGCCAGCGGTAAACAAAAGATTATGCAGCTATTACAGCCGCAATTATCGACGCTGACTGAATCGATATCCTTACATGGACTGGATATCCGCCATATTGGAGTAAAATTGTGAAAATGTTATGTGTAGTTACAAACCGAATTCTTCGGAATATTTGAGAAAAAACTGCAGCAAGCTATGTATGGTCAGTGCTCATTACTTAGTGCTTACAAAGCTGTGATGCAATTCTGCAAGAAAGTGTTATGATTCCGACAGTAAGGATGTGAAAACGATGTATAGAACTCGTAAGTCGTAACTTAAACCGCTGATATGCAGAGAGTATATAGTAAATAGTTATAAAAATACTAACTGATGCCATATCGTCATGTGTCCAATATAGGCAGTTCCACTAAACATAGGATGCAACCCTGTATAACAACATCACTTTTCGCCCTACTCCGTTTTCTGATAATCGACTCCTGGATCGAGATTAAGTTACTCACTTTTGTAAATTAGCAAATAGTCAGTTTTAAATTACTTTAGTAAGTTTTGTTTTCGTTTAGATGCAACAAAAGAACCGATGATGATGATCAAAATATCTTCGAAATAAGTAGCAATGTGTTGTATTTCATAAAATTTTGTGACTACTAGCAGAACAAAACAAACAGATTCATAATCATCAAAGTGTTAACAGTTAGCGGTTTTAGTTACAGTCAGTTAAGAATTTTTATTACTGTTGCTAAAACAAACTGTATTGAATTAGCAGTTGAAGAAGAACTGCTACATATAGTTGCAATGTAAGTAGTACTCACTACTTAAATCTCCGACCTCTTTCTCGAGAGGAGCTGGCTTCATCGTCTTTCTCCAAATGAGTTAGCAATCCTTGTGTAATGATGTTCACATGGAGGAAATACTCAAGTCCCAGTCTTTCTTTCCTTGTTCCTACTTATCACAAAATAAAATTTTTGGGTCATTCACTCTGCTTGTTCCGCATGAAATCCTCTATAATAATTATCTATTTTTATATACGGGAAATATAGACTATAATGGTCATTTTGTAAGGCATATGCAATTCTTCCTAACATCTTTTCAAATGAAAGGCTACCTTTGGTCTTTGCTTCTAGCTTCGATGTAGACACGCTGTCGAAGACTAATATTCTTCTAATTCCTTGATAATACGCAAATGACAACAAAAAAGTATAGTTAGAGGCCCGTTCCTACACTCCAAAAAGCAGTTTTCTATCTTATGACGGTGATGGGAAGATGATGAGCGGAAAACAGTAACGTGATGCAAATATTTAACCGTGATGCCAGGAACGTCCTCACATCTTTTTCCGGCTTTTAGGTGCGCTAAGATCCTACTTAACGTAGAGTTTGGCTTCTAGGAATTTTGTGATTGATTGTTGTTGTCAACATAGCTCTTAGCATTAAATTTACTCATGGCAAAGAAAGAAATTTTATACTTTTGTTTATTTTCCATGTATCTACATGGAACTCCACTTGCCTCCGCTTCGGATTATCGGTCAGTAACTATACGTAAATAAAAGTAATTTATCTTTGTACCATAGACTCACAGGTTCACAATTCGGTTACAGGAAAACAGAAACAATGCAGAAGACGCTTATTGCAACATTTGTATATAAAACCCAAAATGTTTTCAAATAATGATTGTGAAGATATTGCTGGAAATATCACATAATGTTCTGTATTTAAATGAAACCCTTTAAAGCTGCATTCAACGAACCACAATTTATCTCACTGCTAGATGTTTGTCTTTTAATTGCTTCATCCGGATATTCCGGGAGCAAACATCGTAGGTAAATATTGGAGTATTCTCGACTCAAATGTAGTAAGCACTGCGCTACCTCGCTCGGTCACTCCAATTAAACCATTTAGCGAAATGAATGAATTCTTACATTTCAGTTGTCGCTGAAAGTACTTTAACCCAAATCGGCGGTCTCTGTTATCGCAGTTAGGGATCAGTAATCGAACACTGTATTTGAAATGTAATGTAGATATCGGAGAAATGGACCAGTTTACAGTCGGTGAGGTTTCATGTCTAGTGAGTATATGTTATACGACACAAGTAATCATTCTAGTTATTTGTGTTACGACAACGAATACAAATGGCATATCAGAGGATGCCGAGAAACTCCAGTTTAGGTTGGGCCATGAACCAACAGCCTAATGAGATGTGTGAAATGACGTTTTTTCCATCAGATGTTGCTGTCCTTATGGGAGATACGCCACCGGTATTCAAACCCTTGATTGAATACATGTCAGTGTTCTTGCTTCTCCACGATTTTAGTTTGATTCTCCAAGGACCTACTATTTTAAACTTCTAAGGAATACGGGTTTGAAATTTAACTTCACTTGTCTTCAGTATAATCTAAACACTTTGCATAGACTGGAATCAGGCCAGCAATAAGTAGGGTGAATTACGTACAAAGTTGAAAGCTAGCATGACTAATATTGAGAAATAGGCAGCTAATGCAAAATGGAGTTCTTGGGCGAACTAACCAGCAAAATGTAGATTGGGTTCAAATGGTTCAAATGGCTCTGAGCACTATGGGACCTAACAGCTGTGGTCATCAGTCCCCTAGAACTTAGAACTACTTAAACCTAACTAACCTAAGGACATCACACACATCCATGCCCGAGGCAGGATTCGAACCTGCGACCGTAGCAGTCGCGCGGCTCCGGACTGCGCGCCTAGAACCGCGAGACCACCGCGGCCGGCTGTAGATTGGGTACCACAAGCATTTCAGTTACTGTCTGCTCTTAGATAAGCTAATTTTTCTCTGGTAAAAAGTGTGCTATAGAGTGGCCTTTTTGGAAAAGAGGTGTAAGCCATACGGTAACACACAGTATGTATAAGAACCAAGAAGAACGGAAGACCGAGAACGATAAAGGATGTAAGACAGCCTTTCTCCCATTTTCTCAGTCTGTAGATCGAAGAAGGAATGGCGGAAATAAAAAATGAGTTCAGTAGTGCGATTAAAATTCAGGATGAAAGAATACCAACGAGAAAGATTCGCTAATGATATTGATATCACAGTGGAAGCGACAAAAAATTATAGGACATACTAAGCGAAATGAACAGTCGCTAACTTGGAAGCAAAATAACAGTGACGAACGAACAAGTAGAAAATGAAAAGTAGAGCAGCACAGACAAAGAGAGAATTCCTGGCCAAAATTAGTCTACTAGCATCAAACATTGGCATAAATTTGAGGAAGAAATTTTGAGAACGGAGGTTCGGTGCAGGGCATTATAAGGAAGTGATTGTGGAGTGTGGGGGAAACTGATAAGAGGACAATGGAAGCGTGCTATAGATGAATACTGAAAATTAGGTGGATTGATAAAAAATGAGGAGGTTCTTCGCAAAATGGACGACGATAGAAATATGTGAAAAACAATAAATGGGGATGTCAAGATGATGTCACATATGTTAAGACATCAGGTAATAACTTCCATGGTAGTAGAGTTGTAGAAGGGAAAAACCATAGGGGAAGACATAGAATGGAGTACATCCAACAAATAATTGAGGACGCTGTGTAGGGGCTACTCTGAGAGCAAGAGGTTCGCACAGGCAAGGAAGCTGGCATGGGTCACATCAAACCAGTCAGATGTCTGATGGCCCTCCTGCATCCCCCCCCCCTCCCACCTCTCATCCATAACAAAAAAAATTTCCATCCAACGAGCAACGTGTCGTAGGCAGGATCAGATTTACTGTACAGAATATACGTTGCAAGTGAATAGCCCTGCGCCCTACGTACTGCATCCCATCACCAACAGATGCGTTATGCGTATCTGACGGAGGACCTGACACGGTGAAACACGCTTTTCTGTTAGAAAGATTGCAGTACACTATCCCAAGTAAAATCAGATTCACAAGGCGAGGAGCTTATTAATTGACAGTACTTTATATGTGTTTGTTTTCGACATCGTTACTCGCGGTAATAGTTTCAATAGCGTATGTATAGATGTAATTAATGTGCACTAGTAAGTACGCAACGACAATATTTCAATGGACGAGCTTTATCCCCTTCGTGTAGGTGTTACATCCGCAAATCATATTGACATAATGCCCATCGCCTCTTTGTGTAATATAGATGGATAGGTATATAATTCTTCCTGTCTTCGTTGTATCATTGCCTTCTAGCAAGAAAATCGTGGATTCTACTCCACCTAAATGTTGTACAGCTACACATTCACATGAAACATGTGCACTGGGAACCCTCGAGTTGCTAGGAAGTTTATTGAAATTCGGGGTTCTTCAGATTGCCCAGGGATAATATCATAACAGTACGCAATATGCAAATATCAGGCAAGGCATACTTGACATCTGACACTGCGAAGGGAAGAAGACACCATGACATGGCTCGGAATGGGAGAGTGTCCATTTACACATGGCTTCATACTTGGGCCGAAGGGCCATCCTGGCCTATGATGAACAATTCACTGGACGCTAATTTTAACCGAGTGCAAATCGTATTTTGACGAGAAGGCATAAGTAAATGTAAGTAGAGACTCGGCTTCTACTTTAGCTGATGACTAGACGAGTGTGGTTAAACTATAAAATGTCTTGTAGTTCCAGCATTCGAGTCTAAGCCTTCAGGTTCGTGGTGTTTATAATGTTTCAGACCGGCGGGTCATCTGTTTTTACTTCAGCGAGCAGTGAGCCACACTTAAACGTTATACTAATTTACCTCTTTCCATTGAATTTACCTCTTTATTTTGTTTCCATGCATGCATTAGAACATAACTGTGTAAATTGTTGCGGTTTAATTCCCGTTAACTATGCATTTTTTATTTCTTGTAACCATATTCTCATAAGAGATTTAAATACGGAACCTAAACCCGCACAGTCGTAAACTTAGACCAACTTTGCACAGTTATTATCTGCGGTATATAATCTATAACGCTGGCTATCACGTCGTAAATACGCCATAAGCTCACAAACAGAATATATCTACAAAGATAGAAACCGCACTGTCGTGAACTCAAACCAACTTTTCTTACGACGCTCAACTGCGGTAGGATGCCCTCTACCTTGCATGGTATTCATACAAAAACTTCTACATTGTTGTAGCTATTTAACAAGAATATCTGGAAATAAAATCGTTTTAATGTTTCACTAACTCTGAAAGAAATTTCTTGTTTGTCTTCAGTATCTGTTATTCTTAACGTATCCATATTCCGTTGCCCGTTGTATGTGCGAGTTGCAGTCGACGAACGGTGCAGCAAAGAAATGAAATGTTCGTATCGAACTTTCTGAGAAGATCGATGACGTAGCTCGTTATACATGCATCTCTGCTCTAGTTTAACAATGTGCAGCAATGCGGTGATAATGTGAAGGTGCGTTATATTGTTAATTCCGAATTAATTCGTGAGAATTACCTTCAGTTGTTATTGTCAACCATGTCCAATTTAGTAACAGAGTCTGTCCGGAACTCCAGACTTCATAACAGCCTTTTGTGTACGCTATTCCCACAATCGTCTCCGCCACCGTCACAACTTAAGTCATTAGCAGAGTAATATTGACGTCCATTTAACTTCTGCTCTACTTTTGCACTTCAAAAATCTATTTAAGTTTGGTTAAACGTTTTTTCATCCTAAATGAAGCGATATTTAGCGTAAAACAAAAATCTTCTGTGGTAAATCTGGTAGCCACACTACGATGAACAACTTCTTACAATCGGTTTTTCCACGGATTTAACCCAATGTGGATTCTTATAATATAACAGACAGACTGCTTTGAATTATCGTTAAATTGAGACACTAGGGTCGTGAGCACCTGTTTCAGATATGCAACCTCACAAGGAGATTATACATGTCAAATCCAAACAACCATTGATAACTGAAAACGAGATGTTTTATAGAACTCCAAACTTTCTGAAATATTCACTATTTATTTTGGGATTATCTGTAAAAATTTTCGGTTGATAACTGCCGCGAAGTTCACGAGATCCAGCACGGATAAAATAACCCTACACAAATATTTAATGATTGTTTAAATGGCTCTGAGCACTATGGGACTCAACTGCTAAGGTCATTAGTCCCCTAGAACTTAGAACTAGTTAAACCTACCTAACCTAAGGACATCACAAACATCCATGCCCGAGGCAGGATTCGAACCTGCGACCGTAGCGGTCTCGCGGTTCCAGGCTGCAGCGCCTTTAACCGCACGGCCACTTCGGCCTGCTACTTAATGATTACTTTCGAAATTGTGGAGGATAGATTAGTTGGCAGTTGGATGTAGCACTTGTAAGCTTGCTTTTCTAATTCAACCAATAGCACCCTGAGAGACCTAGTACACAGTTGCCAAATATTCGCATAACCTAAACTCCGTTATAAAGAAGACGCAAGCACTTTGTGCGGATTCTGTAGATTGGTAACATTTACACAGCGTGGTACCAAATGAATTCTGTTACATCGGACGTAAGCCAGTCGAGTGTCGTGTCGAAAATGCAATGTAGCCAAATTTCATAAAAGACTTTTCAAACAGTCACGAGAACAGACAATGCAACGACATTAGCTAACGCATGGAACATACGTTCAGCTTCCGAGGGTATAGGAAATACAGGTAACTCAAGAGATCGTAGCCCTTCATCTCGATCATCATCGCCAGAGCGTATGTAGAAAAAGATGGAGAACTCTCAAATCAAATGGCTCTGAGCACTATGGAACTTAAAATCTGTGATCAGTCCCCTAGACCTTAATACTACTTAAACCTAACTAACCTAAGGACATTACACACAGCCATGCTCGAGGCAGGATTCGAACCTGCGACCGTAGCGGTCTCGCGGTTCCAGACTGAAACGCCTAGAACCGCACGGCCACACCGGCCGGCGGAGAACTCTCACCCAGTGACAGTTACAATACTGGCCATTAAAATTGCTACACCAAGAAGAAATGCAGATGATAAACGGGTATTCATTGGACAGATATATTATGCCAGGAATGATATGTGATTTCACTTTCACGCATTTTGGGTGCATATATCCTGAGAAATCAGTACCCAGAACAACCACCTCTGGCCGTAATAACGGCCTCGATACGCCTGGGCATTGAGTCAAACAGAGATTGGATGGCGTGTACAGGTACAGCTGTCCATGCAGCTTCAACACGATACCACAGTTCATCAACAGTAGTGACTGGCGTATTGTGACGAGCCAGTTGCTCGGCCACCATTGACCAGACGTTTTCAATTGGTGAGAGATCTGGAGAATGTGCTGGCCAGGGCAGCAGTCGAATATTTTCTGTATCCAGAAAGGCCCGTACAGGACCTGCAACATGCGGTCGTGAATTATCCTGCTGAAATGTAGGGTTTCGCAGGGATCGAATGAAGGGTAGAGCCACGGGTCGTAACACATCTGAAATGTAACGTCCACTGTTCAAAGTGCAGTCAGTGTGAACAAGAGGTGACCGAGACGTGTAACCGATGGCACCCCATAGCATCACGCCGGGTGATACGCCAGTAAGGCGATGACGAATACACGCTTCCAATGTGCGTTCACCGCGATGTCGCTAAACACGGATGCAACCATCATGATGCTGTAAACAGAACCTGGATTCATCCGAAAAAATGACGTTTTGCCATTCGTGCACCCAGGTTCGTCATTGAGTACACCATCGCAGGCGCTCCTGTGTGTGATGCAGCGTCAGGTGTAATCGCAGCCATGGTCTCCGAGCTGATAGTCCATGCTGCTGCAAACGTCGTCGAACTGTTCGTGCAGACGGTTGTTGTCTTGCAAACGTCCCTTTCTGTTGACTCAGGGATCGAGACGTGGCTGCACGATCCGTTACAACCATGCGGATAAGATGCCTGTCGTCTCGACTGCTAGAGATACGAGGCCGTTGCGATCCATCACGGCGTTCCGTATTACCCTCCTGAACCCACCTATTCCATATTTTGCTAACAGTCATTGAATCTCGACCAACGCGAGCAGCAATGTCGCGATACGATAAACCGCAATCGCGGTAGGCCACAATCCGACCTTTATCAAAGTCGGAAATGTGATGGTACGCATTTTTCCTCGTTACACAAGGCATCACTATATGGTTTCACCAGCCAACGCCGGTCAACTGCTGTTTGTGGATGAGAAATCGGTTGGAAACTTTCCTCATATCAGGACGTTGTAGGTGTCGCCTCCGGTGTCAACCTTGTGTGAATGCTCCGAAAAGCTAATCATTTGCATATCACAGCATCTTCTTCCTGTCGGTTAAATTTCGCGTCTGTAGCACGTCATCTTCATGGTGTAGCAATTTTAATGGGCAGTAGTGTATCTCTTCTCCTTTTTGCAACCCTTGTTGGACAGTGGTTTCAGGATGGTGAGGAACTCAATACCGCCGTTGTCAACTGGTTCAGTTCCTTGACTTCTGGAAGGCGTCAGGTTCAGTTCTGCACTGTTGGCTAATGAACAGAAGACTAGAATATGAAATGTTAGACCATCTTTGTAATTGGACTGAAGAGTTCCTAGCAAACAGAACACAGCATGTCGTTCCCAACGGAGAGAAATCCTGAAACATAGAAGTAACTTTTATGTTAAGTTACAGGATGAATAAATTTAAGAACAAATATAAATGAAGTAGTGGATAACGTCCGAAGCTGCGTAAGGCTGTTCGCCGATGTTACCTTTATGCACAGAGAAGTCGCAATGCTACAGAATTGTAGGGGAATGCTAGAAGACCTAGAAAGAATCGATACTTGTTGCAGGGATTGGCAATTTCCTGCCAATGTAAACAAATGTGACGTATTGCGGAAAGGCCTGTTATTGTAAAACTACACGGTTGCCGGACATTCAGTGGAACCATTCACATACATTAAACATCGGGGAGTACGTGTGCGAAGGATTTAAAGCGGAAAGACCACATAAAATTAATCACAAGAAGGCAGATGCCAGACTGAGATTAACTGGGAGGATGATCACGCAGTGTAATCCACCCACGAGTAAGTTCGGTTGCAGAACACTCGTTCGACTGACACTTGAACGTTGGTCGTCAGTCTGGAACCCGAATCAGATGCGATTGTTACGGGAAACAGAGAAGATGAAAAGAAGGGAGGCGCGTTTCGTCACATGTTTGTTTACTAAGGACAAATGTGTCACGGAGATTTTCGTCTAAATCAAGTGGCAGACGGTACGAGAGAATCGTTTTGCATCACGGTGTGATTAACAGTTGAAATTCCGAGAGCGTACGTTCCTAGAAGAGTCAATCAGTATATTGATCCGTCGTACGCATGACTCACGAAAACACTGTAAACGTAAAATGAGGAAGATAAGAGCTCAAGCAGAGTTTTACCCCCTGCCGTTCTTCCAGCGCACTACTTGCGACTGGGGTAGAAAAGAGGGGAAATGACAGTAGTACACACAATACCTTCCACCATATGCATTGTTCAAATCACGTTTACGTGACCACCTGCAAAAACCCTATGTAACCACCTTTTGCAGCCTAGATGGCTGCGAGACATGCAAGAAGAAAGTAAACGAGGAAGGTACCGACAGGTTTGTGGAGCCATTCCGACTCCAGTGCAGTGGCCAGCTGCGCTAGGGTTCTCGATTCAGGACCAATTGCCCTAACAGGCCGATCGAGACTGACCCACAAATTCTCGATTGGGTTTAAATCCGAGGAGTTTGATGGCCACGGCTTCGAAGCACGTTTACCCGGAGTATTGTTCCACTGGTAGATGCCATGGTGCCGAGGAGAAACAAACTGCATTTAGTGGTTTACATGGTCCCTAACGATAGAGACCCACTTGTGTTGATCCACTGTGCCTTCCAGAATGACGTCATCACCCAGCAACGCCACGAAAATAATCCCCAACCTATAATGCTCCCTTCTAACGCCTAGACCCTTCTGTAGATTGTTGCAGGGTGTTTGTTTCAGACGTTTCACGCCGTAGATACCAACAACCATCTGCCCGATGGACCACAAAACGTGACTCATCTGAAAAGAACACCAGCCGTCATTCAGAGGACGTCCACTTGCGTCAATGGCGTGCAAATTCGGGCCTTCGTCGACGATGAACGGCACTTAGCATGGGTGCATGGAACAGGCGCCTCCCGTGGAGGCCCATACACAGCAACGTTCGCTGAAAGGTCGTTGAGGAGACACTGACGCTAGCCCCTTGGTTCATCTGGGCGTTCAGTTGCTCGACAGTTGCAACTCTGTTTGCTCGTACACATATCCGCAGCCATCGTTCACCCCTGACAGTTATGACCCGTGGTGCATCACAGTTGCCCCGGTGCCGGTTTTGTATAGCGCCATTTTGCCATCCACAGTATACTTTAGCCAAGGGAGCATGTGAACAGTTTACAAACTTAGCTGTTTCGGAAATGCTTCCACCATTGCCTCGAAAGCCAATGAGCATGCTCTTTTCTACATCTACATGGATACTCTGCAAATCACATTTAAGTGCCTGGCAGAGGGTTCAACGAACCACCTTCACAATTCTCTATTATTCCAATCTCGTATAACGCGCGGAAGGAATGAACACCTATATCTTACCGTACGAGCTCTGATTTCCCTTATTTTATCGTGGTGATCGTTCCTCCTTATATAGGTCGGTGTCAAAAAAATATTTTCGCATTCAGAGGAGAAAGTTGGTGATTGCAATTTCGTGAGAAGATTCCGTGGCAACGAAAAACGCCCTTCTTTTAATGATGTCCAGCCCAAATCCTGTATCATTTCTGTGACACTCTCTCCCATATTTCGCGATAATACAAAACGTACTGCCTTTCTTTGAACTTTTTCGATGTACTCCGTCAGTCCTATCTGGTAAGGATCCCACACCGCGCAGCAGTATTCTAAAAGAGGACGGACAATCGTAGTGTAGGCACCCTCCTTAGTAGGTCTGTTACATTTTCTAAGTGTCCTGTCAATAAAACGCAGTCATTGGTTAGCCTTCACCACAACATTTTCTTTGTGTTCTTTCCAATTTAAGTTGTTCGTAACTGTATTCCTAGGTATGTAGTTGAATTTACGGCTTTTAGATTAGACTGATTTATCGTGTAACCGAAGTTTAACGAGTTCCTTTCAGCACTGATTTAGGGTCAACTGCCACTTTTCGCAGCATTCAGATATCTTTTCTAAATCGTTTTGCAGTTTGTTTTGATCTTCTGATGACTTTATTAGTCGATAAACGACAGTGCCATCAGCAAACAACCGACGACGGCTGCTCAGATTGTCTCCCACAACATTTATATAGATAAGGAACAGCAAAAGGTCTATGACACTACCTTGGGGAACGCCAGAAATCACTTCTGTTTTACTCGATGACTTTCCGTCAATTACTACGAACTGTGAACTCTCTGACAGGAAAACACAAATCCAGTCACATAACTAAGACGATATTCCATAAGCACGCAATTTCACTACGAGCCGCTTGTGTGGTACAGTGTCAAAAGCCTTCCGGAAATCCAGAAGTACGGAATCGATCTCAAATCCCTTGTCAATAGCACTCAACACTTCATGTGAATAAAGAGCGATGTTTTCTAAACTCATGTTGCTTATGTGCCAATAGACAGTTTTCTTCGAGGCAATTCATTACGTTTAAACACAATATATGTTCCAAAATCCTGCTGCATATCGACGTTAATGATATGGGCCTGTAATTTAGTGGATTACTGCTACTACATTTCTTGAATATTGGTGTCATCTGTGCAACTTTCCAGTCTTTGGATACGGATCTTTCGTCGAGCGAACGGTTGTATATGATTGTTAAATATAGAGCTAATGCATCAGCATACTCCTAAAAGGAACCTAACTGGTATACAGTCTGGACCAGAAGACTTGCTTTTATTAAGTGATTTAAGTTGCTTCACTACTCCGAGGATATTTACTTCTACGTTACTCATGCTGGCAGCTGTTCTCGATTCGTATTCTGGAATATTTACTTCGACTTCTTCTGTGAAGGCATTTCAGAAGGCTGTGTTTAGTAAATTTGCTTTGCCAGCACTGTCTTCGATAGTATCTCCGTTGCTATCGCGCAGATAAGGCATTGATTGTTGCCATTGACATACTTCACATACGAGCAGAATCTCATTGGATTTTCTGCCAGGTTTCGAGACAAAGTTTCGTTGTGGAAACTGTTATAACATCTCGCATTGAAGTCCGCGCTAAATTTCGAGCTTCTGTAAAAGATCACCAATCTTGGGGATTTTGCGTCTGTTTAAATTTGGCATGTTTGCTTCGTTGTTTCTGCAGCAGTGTTGTAACCTGTTTTGTGTACCAAGGAGGATCAGCTCCGTCGTTCGTTAATTTCTTTGGTATAAGTCTCTCAATTGCTGCCGATACTATTTCTTTGGATTTAAGCCACATCTGGTGTACACTTATATTATTAATTTGGAAGGAGTGGAGCTTGTCTCTCAGGAAGGTGTCAAGTGAATTTTTATCTGCTTTTTTTAATAGGTATATTTTTCGCTTATTTTTCGAGTATTTGGGGTTTCAATATTCAATGGTCGTCAGGTAAATCGTTCCGTTTCCGCATTGCAACTGCAATGCTATCCGAGTCCCCCCAACGCACTTTACGTACCCTCCACTACTGCCGCCGCTATCTGCCGTTTGTGGGTTGTTGCCAGACGGTGTGGCCGAGCGGTTGTAGGCGCTTCAGTCTGGAACCGCGTGACCGCTACGGTCGCAGGTTCGAATCCTGCCTCGGGCATGGATGTGTGTGATGTCCTTAGGTTAGTTAGGTTTAAGTAGTTCTAAGTTCTAGGGGATTGATGACCTCAGATGTTAAGTCCCATAGTGCTCAGAGTCATTTGAACAATTTTTTTTTTTTTTTTTTGGTGTGTTGTTATTGCACGTTGACATCGAAAATACGCGGTGATCACTTTAAGGGGGTAGGACGTCAAACGGGCCGACTTGGAGCAGGAGAGGCATCACAGGACATTTTAATTTCCAGTGTCTATACTTTTAGAAATAAATTCATAAAACTTTGTCAGCATCACCAGGAAGGATTCAGGATTCACACTCATTGCAGTGGAAGTTCGAAAACATAGCAAAATAATTTTTCCTTACTTGTGAAATTTCATCATTTTTTTCACTTACTAATGGCTGCATTTTGTTGCTATAGGTACACTTTTCTTCATAAGTTAGAGAGATTCTTCGATGAATTTTGCACATCATACGTACCATACTCACAGGTGTATCCAACTCTAGAATTTATTTAATTTATGAAAAAACGAGTGAACTGTTATATTTTAAACTTCATGTTTAGGTAAAACACAAATTTTATAGTTAATTACCTCAATTTTTACCACAGTTTTTAATAGATTTCGAAAATTCTAGAGTTTCATACACCTTTAAGTATGGTTTGTATGCTGTGCACAATTCATCGAAGAATCTCTCTTACTTATGAAGAATAGTGTACCTATAGCAACAAATATTGCCATTAGTAAGTGAAAAAAATGATGAAATTTCACATGCAAAAAGAAATTATTTCGATATGTTTTCGAACTTCCATTGCTATGAATGTGAATTCTGAATCCTTCCTGGTCACGATGACGAAGTTTTATGATTTTTTTTTGTAAAAGTATAGACAGTGGAAATTAAAATGTCCTGTGGTGCCTCTCCTGCTCCAAGGCGGTCCGTTTGACGTCCTACCCCCCTTAATATGAGAGGATCGCGTGTAATATGGTGACGCGCAGAGTATACTTGTAGATGTTCGCTTCCCATACGAGGAACTTCCGCACGGAGAGTTGAAAGAAGCTAGTGCAATGTTACAAAGAATGCTCAGAAGGGAACGACGGTTACGCAGAGATGTGAAGGAAGTTGTAGAAAACTAAAACCGGCAATGAAATCTTTTTCTAAAGCATACGCGTTTGTTACGACCGAACGGTCCTCAGTATTAGAATATTCTTAGAATTTAACGAACTGAAGTAATTACGAACTACATAGCCGAGATCGTGGGAGTGAGCCAGTGTTTTTGGCGGCTGGCATCTTGAGGGATAACGCATGTAGGATGGCGGCGGCGGCGGCGGCGGGCGCGGCGGCTCAGATAGCGCGTCAGCTGCCAGATGCCGCTTTGTGCGGACGTCTGCGCCTATCTGCCGCGCCACGCCACGCCACGCCACGCCAAGTTTTGACTGCCGCGTGCTGTGCCGCCGGCTCACACCGGCTGCCGACACGCGAAACCGCCAAGCCGCCGCGGTCGCAAAAAATAACAGCCAGTGCTTTCCCCATCGTCTGAAGCCACTTTCACGGTATAACATCGTGCCCGTACTTTAATAAATGTAGTTTTACTTGTAATTCTAGTACCCCGGACGTTGGAGATCACTACTGACTCTCAGTCGACATTCAGCTACCACTACGTGGTAGAGATGTTGGTTGTTTTTGGACATCACTACTGACTGTCCTCCTTCGATATTCGGCTACCGGTACGTGGAAGAGATTTTCGTTGTTTTTCATAGTGCCAGTGGAATCCTAACTAGTGTAAAAACATAAATAGACTCTGCTCACTCCTCAATGACCTTCGATTGTACCTCACAGAACTGTGTATTTTTTATTTTACAAACCATGTCTCGGCTACGTAGTCCTCCTATATTAGCAGGTTGTTAACACCAGACTTTTTTGACTTTGCCCTGTACAGTAGCTGTTCCTTATTAGAACGTTCATTCTTGACAACTTCAGTATTTCAATGTGTAACTATAGTTCCATGTTCTTAGCCATTTTAAAGTTGTTTCTAGTAAACGTGAAAGTTTGCTACTTTTAGAGCAGATAACTTCATATGTAACTTCCCACGGCACATTTCTATACCTCAGACTAGCTGACTAACCGGCGTTGCCCCAGTATTCATTTTGCCAATTTCCTGTAAGAAACGAAAGAAATGATGTGTGTTTCTAATGTAGTCTGGAAAAAATTTCATTTCCACGCAGTGATAAAAACTGCTTTGAAATTATGGAATAGTCGTTCAAAGAAATATGCCTAATGTACATATACCGGGTGATCAAAAAGTCAGTATAAATTTGAAAACTGAATAAATCACGGAATAATGTAGATAGGGAGGTACAAATTGACACATATGATTGGAATGACATGGGGTTTATGCAGGATGGCGCTCCACCACATATTGCTAGACACGTGAAAGATCTCTTGCGCGCGTCGTTTGGTGATGATCGTGTGCTCAGCCGCCACTTTCGTCATGCTTGGCCTCTCAGGTACCCAGACTTCAGTTCGTGCGATTATTGGCTTTTGGGTTACCTATAGTCGCAAGTGTATCGTGATCGACCGACATCTCTAGGGATGCTGAAAGATAACATCCGACGCTAATGCCTCACCATAACTCCGGACATGCTTTACAGTGCTGTTCACAACATTATTTTTCGACTACAGCTATTGTTGAGGAATGATGGTGGACATATTGAGCATTTCCTATAAAGAACATCATCTTTGCTTTGTCTTACTTTGTTATGCTAATTATTGCTATTCCGATCACATGAAGCGCCATCTGTCGGACATTTTTTGAACTTTTGTAATTTTTTGGTTCTAATAAAACCCGATGTCATTCCAAGCATGTGTGTCAATTTGTACCTCTCTATCTACATTATTCCATGATTTATTCAGTTTTCAAATTTATACTTATTTTTTGATCACCCGGTATATAAGTACAGTATCCAGGCTAAGAAACATGATGTCGGACAATTACTGTACGCAGGGCACGGCTGCTTTGCGCGTCTACAACGGGATCTTGTAAACATCCCTATGGCAACGCCACGGGTACCGTTTTCGCCCACAGCCGTTTGCGCTTCACAGCTGAAATCTATCAAAAGTGCTGCTTCGTGTTAGGGATTCCCTTCATTTGACTCGGCTGCAGGAGTTTCTTAGTAGTAAAGAATAAAAGCAATAAAACTTCATGAGTGATGTGGAATTTTTTCACGTGTCTCAGTCTTTATGAAGTCATATCTCTTCAATTATGTGGCGCATAGTGATATATTTATGTAGGTACATTCAGTGGCATATGTGGATACTGTCTATGAAATACTTCGTGAATAGAATCAGTAGGAAAGAAGTAATTGATTTAAATACCATGCATGATGTGGCCTTTTTTTGCGTCTGAGTATTTATGATGTCATATCTCCTGATCTGTGTGCCATACAATGATATAATTTTGTGTGTAGATTCAGCGGCATACGTGGATACTGTGTGCAAAATGTGTTGCTAATATAGTCAGCAGAAAACAAGTAATAAATTTAAACGTCGTGCACAATGCGGCAGTTTTGCACGCATCTCAGTGTTTATGACGTCATATCTCATCAACTATATGTGGTACCATTGATATACTTTTGTGGGTGCATTTAGCGGCACATACTGGATACTGACTACGAAATGTATTGAGAACACATTGATTAGCACGGAAGTAATACATTTAAACGTCATGTATGGTGCCGCAGTTTATCGTGCATCTAATTGTTGATGACGCCATATCTCTTGAACTATGATAGGTACATGGTTCTTACCTGCACATTGATTGTTGCCTGATAGTAAGGGATTTGTGTACCAGCTTTGACTGAAATCGGTCCAGTGTTTTAGGAGGACATGTGGAACGCACAGACACACACACACACAAACACACACACATACACATACACAATCCATCATTAATACCACTAAAGCTGCAAGGCTTTTTTTTCGGTTTCTCATTTATAAATGGTGTCTGAATTTTGGTTGTTCGTGAGAAGAATGTGCTACCCCTTATGTAAGAAGCAGAAGTGTATAATAAACATGTGTCCTAATTCGACAGCGACAGAATTGTCGCCTACCGTGACTAGCGTTTATCGTCATGCGATATTGTTGCTGGTGTTGGGCAGTATCCCATGGACGTCATGTGAATGTGGAATCGATGGATTCAGGAGGGGACCGGCCGGTGTGGCCGTGCGGTTAAAGGCGCTTCAGTCTGGAACCGCGTGACCGTTACGGTCGCAGGTTCGAATCCTGCCTCGGGCATGGATGTATGTGATGTCCTTAGGTTAGTTAGGTTTAAGTAGTTCTAAGTTCTAGGGGACTGATGACCACAGATGTTAAGTCCCATAGTGCTCAGAGCCATTTGAACCATTTTTTTTTATTCAGGAGAACCATACACAACGTCACGCAGAATCTTCACGTTTCCTTGCTACAAGCGCCTGATAGAACATGCATATTATGCGGCCGGCCGCGGTGGCCATGCGGTTCTGGCAGTGCAGTCCGGAACCGCGGGACTGCTACGGTCGCAGGTTCGAATCCTGCTTCGGGCATGGGTGAGTGTGATGTCCTTAGGTTAGTTAGGTTTAAGTAGTTCTAAGTTCTAGGGGACTTATGACCTAAGATGTTGAGTCCCATAGTGCTCAGAGCCATTTGAACCATATTATGCGCTCGTCCATGCAGGATTGTACAGTCAGGTCAGATACCCTGAGTCAGGAGACGGGCTAGTTTGCCCAAAGAGAAGTATCCACACGGACAGTTTAACGACACCATAGACTGTCTGTCATCATGGCGAATTGTTCAAGCAATCCGCTGCCATCTGGCTGTTTGCTTTCAGTCTGAGTGAACATATCTCTGTCAGCAGACGCTACAGACACAACAGTTTGAAGCGACAAATGGCGCAAGAGCTTCCTCAGATCTTTTACCAACGCTGTTCCTGTTTCATATTGTTCGGCTAAATGCAATACGACATCTTCCAGATCTCGAGGAATGGGCTGCCGCATTTGTGGCGTTCGGAGCCTGTGCTTATCTTACGTGAAATACGCTGTATAACGGTGTTGTTGTTGTGGTCTTCACTCTGAATATTGGTTTGATGCAGCTCTCCGTGCTGTTCTATCTTGTGCAACCTCATTCATCTATGAATAACTGCTGCAACCTACAATAACATTCGGCACACGGACTGTGCATTCGACATTTGAGCGTTGAGCGTTCCGCGTACCTGACGACATTACGTGGAAAAAGCACGTTGGGGAATCTTTCCCAACGTCAGAGTAACATGTAGCCTGACAGGTATTCTGAACGTGCTTTTGAACGTCGACCAATGAGATAGAACAACGCCACCTGCACGACTTGCACGTCTCTCTCTTCAGTACAGAGCCACGAGATGCCATATTGGCTTTCTGTTGAAGCCATATGTATCTATGCAATTAACTCGTCGTTAATTGCCTGATTTGTTGTGATGAAATGACGTGAAACGTCATATTGGTAATCAAAATATCCACGGGTATGCTGCCGGTCTATAGTGTCCAACGGGCACAATATTTCGGCGATCAAACATGTCGCCATCATCAGGTGAACTGACGGACTGAGCTCCTGTGAACGTACCGGCACGGAGATCCGTACGCTACGGCTGCTCAGAGGGAACTGGGTTCGGTCGCGGCGGCGGCCGATTTAAATACCCTCCGCCCGCGGCGCGCTCCCTCCGCCGTCCGCGCCCAGCGCCACGGTCGCGCGGTGGAACAGATTGCGACGGCGTCTGAGATGACGTCGGTGTGATGGCTCTGTCCGCCGTGGTCGTCACAACTATACGTCTGCTCGATTTACTCTTGATTAACCCGATCGCTGGTTCCCAAGCCTTGCTAAGATTATAGCCACAGTCCCGGTTTATGAGGTCGTCATTGGTGCGAATTTCGATGGCCTCTCTAACAACGCTGTCCCAGTATCTCGACGTCTGTACCAGAATCCTCGTGCGGTCATACTCCATGGCGTGATTTTCCGACAAACAATGTTCAGCGACCGCCGACTTGCTCGGATACATCAGTCGAGTGTGCCTCTGGTGTTCACGGCATCGATCCTCGACGGTACGCATCGTCTGACCAATATACGACTTGCCACATTGACACGGAATCTGGTACACGCCGGCCT
This sequence comes from Schistocerca cancellata, assembly GCF_023864275.1. Taxonomy (NCBI): domain Eukaryota; kingdom Metazoa; phylum Arthropoda; class Insecta; order Orthoptera; family Acrididae; genus Schistocerca; species Schistocerca cancellata. Next base: position 828,201,003 of record NC_064626.1, read on the forward strand.
TCCTCAAACCGAGGTCATCTTTGGCGCTCCCCACCAGTGCACGAGTTTTATTTGGAGGACAAAACACAGTTCCGACCCGGTGTTTCTTCAGAATGCGGGCGATTTTCCCCGAGAGTGCGCCTGTGTATGGAATAAATGCAGTGCCTACCTCCTCCCTCGTGACTTCATCCATCTCAACAGGTTGTGCTGCAGTGGTTGGGCGGAGAGCACGTTGAATCTGCCACTCTGAGTACCCATTTTTTCGAAATACAGTTCTCAGATGTTCCAATTCCTGGGATAGACTCTCTGCGTCAGAGATAGTGCGCGCCCTATGTACTAGAGTTTTAAGTACCCCATTCCTCTGTGAAGGGTGGTGGCAGCTGTCTGCATGCAAATACAGATCAGTGTGCGTAGCCTTCCGATACACCCCATGACCTAGGGTGCCGTCAGCCCTTCTCTTGACCAAGACGTCAAGGAAAGGTAATTTACCCTCCGTTTCAGTCTCCATAGTGAATTTGATGTTGGGGTGTATGGAGTTTAGATGTGTAAGGAAGTCAAGGAGTTTATCCATACCATGTGGCCAGATGACGAACGTGTCGTCCACGTAACGGAAAAAGCAAGTAGGTTTCCATACGGATGACGACAGGGCTTCCTCCTCGAAGTTCTCCATGTACAAATTCGCTACCACCGGTGAGAGTGGGCTACCCATGGCGACTCCCTCCGTTTGTTCGTAGTATTCTCCATTAAAAAGAAAATACGTGGAAGTCAAGACATGCCTAAAAAGTTCAGTGGTCTTCTCATCAAACTTCTGACTAATCAATTCTAGTGACTGTCGCAGGGGTACCCTATGTGGGTAAATGCCCTCATCACATCCGTAATTCCGTGGATTTTGTTAAACGCCTTGATAGCTTCAGGTTGGATGAGTCAGATATCATGGTGAGTTTTGATGTCGTTTCCTTGTTTACGAGGGTACCCCTGCGAGAGTCACTAGAATTGATTAGTCAGAAGTTTGATGAGAAGACCACTGAACTTTTTAGGCATGTCTTGACTTCCACGTATTTTCTTTTTAATGGAGAATACTACGAACAAACGGAGGGAGTCGCCATGGGTAGCCCACTCTCACCGGTGGTAGCGAATTTGTACATGGAGAACTTCGAGGAGGAAGCCCTGTCGTCATCCGTATGGAAACCTACTTGCTTTTTCCGTTACGTGGACGACACGTTCGTCATCTGGCCACATGGTATGGATAAACTCCTTGACTTCCTTACACATCTAAACTCCATACACCCCAACATCAAATTCACTATGGAGACTGAAACGGAGGGTAAATTACCTTTCCTTGACGTCTTGGTCAAGAGAAGGGCTGACGGCACCCTAGGTCATGGGGTGTATCGGAAGGCTACGCACACTGATCTGTATTTGCATGCAGACAGCTGCCACCACCCTTCACAGAGGAATGGGGTACTTAAAACTCTAGTACATAGGGCGCGCACTATCTCTGACGCAGAGAGTCTATCCCAGGAATTGGAACATCTGAGAACTGTATTTCGAAAAAATGGGTACTCAGAGTGGCAGATTCAACGTGCTCTCCGCCCAACCACTGCAGCACAACCTGTTGAGATGGATGAAGTCACGAGGGAGGAGGTAGGCACTGCATTTATTCCATACACAGGCGCACTCTCGGGGAAAATCGCCCGCATTCTGAAGAAACACCGGGTCGGAACTGTGTTTTGTCCTCCAAATAAAACTCGTGCACTGGTGGGGAGCGCCAAAGATGACCTCGGTTTGAGGAAGGCCGGCGTGTACCAGATTCCGTGTCAATGTGGCAAGTCGTATATTGGTCAGACGATGCGTACCGTCGAGGATCGATGCCGTGAACACCAGAGGCACACTCGACTGATGTATCCGAGCAAGTCGGCGGTCGCTGAACATTGTTTGTCGGAAAATCACGCCATGGAGTATGACCGCACGAGGATTCTGGTACAGACGTCGAGATACTGGGACAGCGTTGTTAGAGAGGCCATCGTAATTCGCACCAATGACGACCTCATAAACCGGGACTGTGGCTATAATCTTAGCAAGGCTTGGGAACCAGCGATCGGGTTAATCAAGAGTAAATCGAGCAGACGTATAGTTGTGACGACCACGGCGGACAGAGCCATCACACCGACGTCATCTCAGACGCCGTCGCAATCTGTTCCACCGCGCGACCGTGGCGCTGGGCGCGGACGGCGGAGGGAGCGCGCCGCGGGCGGAGGGTATTTAAATCGGCCGCCGCCGCGACCGAACCCAGTTCCCTCTGAGCAGCCGTAGCGTACGGATCTCCGTGCCGGTACGTTCACAGGAGCTCAGTCCGTCAGTTCACCTGATGATGGCGACATGTTTGATCGCCGAAATATTGTGCCCGTTGGACACTATAGACCGGCAGCATACCCGTGGATATTTTGATTATCAAATACGCCGGGAGAAACTCAAGAATCACGTCATATTGGTAGTTAAAGAATCACTCTTACGGAAATGGTAGGTTAACACACACGGTCGGTATAGCGCAATGAGCAAAATCACAGTCTTGAAGGTATCGGCTCATGTGTAGCTGGTTCGCGTGTCAGTATATCAGCTTTCTTTCTTTCTTTTTTTTTTTTTAATTTTCTTATAGGATCTAATACATTCTTATTAATTGAGTTAACTTATATTCTATAGTATTCGATGTTATGTAAATATAAGTGCTCTCTTTCTCAGGAGTTAGTTTGTTCGGTTGACTAATCTACAAGACAGACTATTCTGCTTGCAGTAAGATATTTTGCAATTTCTTGTTTCAATTTTCACGTTTCACATGTTGCAAAGATTTGCTGCTGAATAGGAACAGCGATCAAGTAAGAATGATTTTAGGAATTTACGAAAAAGAGGAATGACGAAATAATTTTAGTCTTATGTGGAGAAGTACTATAAATTTGTACCGCACTATTTGTGATGGGACTTTTATAAACCTTATGTCCTTATTGACTGACATGGTACTTTCCTTTTTGCTTTATAACATCTCCATGGATATACGAGCTTTTATTTATATATACTATAGACAGAACATGACTAACATATGGCCAAAGGAGCCAATGTGTGTTTTAATAGAGCTAACGTAAGAATTTTACGTCCGTCTGTTTCGTAACAGTGTGATGTGCGAACCAGATGCAGCTGAGAACTGCCGTTGTAGTGCGCTGCGATCGTACATATCACGTTGAGAACAGGTACCGTATGCAGAAGTCTAATCGTTTCTGAGCGTTCAGCAGCAAGCTGAGCTCGGCAATCTCAACGTTGACGTTCGACGGCACTGTCCGTGTATCGTCGGCTTTACTGTATTTGATATACCTGGTTGATGTAGTCCAGGAGCATAAGAGGCCAGTGCAGCGGGTGACAGAAGTGCTGCTTCTAGGAGCCACGGCATCATGAGCCACCCACAAACAGTTATGGAGGAAAACGGCAACCACAGCTTCTTGACCCGGGCAATAGTGACAGCCGTCGCTGCGACCAGAGGCGCCCGCTTCGCCAACAGGTGGCGTCCCCATCGTGTGGCAATCGCAGCACCACTTCCGTCCACACAAGTATGACATGTTGTATCCATCGGCCGACGCTGTATTGAATGATGCACTGCTGTAGCAAAGCCAGTGGAAACCGGCATTCCATCCCGGACACCATTGTCTTCAAAGCCTTCTATCGGCCGCTAGGTGCCTACAACGAACCACGCTGAACGACCTTTCCCTCCCTGGACTCATGTGTCAGGACTTGGTGTCTGCTCTTTCTTAGACTTCTTGGTGATTGTGGTTTCGGGACAACCTTCACACTGTGGACTGTCTGGACGTAGACCCTATAATGTTAGACTACTAGTGTTAGTGTTTCACTACATTTCCAGTCACCTTAATGTGACCACCTGTCAAAAGCCTGAATAAGCACCTGGTGCAGCTTGGACGGCTGCGAGACGTGCAGAAAGAGCTTCATTGAGGTTCTAGAAGGTACCGACAGGGATGAAAGCCATGGCGACCCCAATGCCGTGGCCAACTGCACTAAGTTACTCGGCTGAGGATCCATGGGATGAACAGCCCAATCGAGTTAGTCCCAAAGATTCTACATGGGGTTTAAATCTCGGGAGTTTGGTGGCCAGGGGAATACGGTTAACTCCTCCTGCTGCCCTCGGAACCATGCACGTAAGTTGTGAGCTGTAAGACACGTTGCATTGTCCTGTTGGTAGGTGCTGTCGTGCTGAGGAAAAACGGAAAAACAAACACTCCGTGTATGGTGGACATCATCCCCCCCCCCCTCCCAAGGGGAGATGCATGCTTGTACTGATCCATTGTGCCTTCCAGAATATCGCCCAGGTATAATGCTACGGAAAAATTCCCCAGACTGTAACGCTACCTCCTCCGGTCTGGACCCTTTGCTATCAGACATTTCACGCCGTACACGCCAACGACCATCTGTCCGATTGAGTATAAAATGTGATTCCTCTTAAAGGCTACCTATCGTACCCAGTTGCGGTATTGGCGTGCTAATTCCAGCCCTCGTCTCTGATCAATGGCAATCAGCAGGGGTGCATGAACCAAGCGCCTGCTCGGGAGGCCCATACGCGGCAACGTTTGCTGAAAGGCCGTTGAGAAGACACAGTTGGTAGCCCCTTGCTTCTTCTAGGCGGCCAGCTGCTCAGCAGTTGCACGTCTAGTAGCCCGTACACACTTCCGCAGACGTTGTTCACTCCCGTCTTCTGTGGCCCATGGTGCACCACAGTTCCCTCAGTGCCGGTTAACGATAGCGCAGCTTTTACGTGGACGCTATACTTTAACCCCAGCGGCGCGCCAACAGTTCACAAACTTAGCTTTTTCAGAAATATTTCCGGAGATCAAATGATGACAGTAAGCTTTTGTGAAAACCTGTCATCGTAAAACAAATAATGCTTAGAGACCATGGCTTCAGAAGCAATCTCTTCGTTTCGGAAATGTTTTCATCCTTGGCCCGAAAAGCCAGTGATCATCCTTTTTTGTACGCCACCGAAATCGCTCCGTTTCCGCATTACGAGAATGACTGCACTGTTTTCCGTGTCCCCCCTCCACTCGTCACTCATACGCTCTTTATATTTTCTCCACTGCTAGTGCTGCCACTTACCATCTGTGAGTGGTTATTGACGTCCAGCATAGGCGGTGGTCACATTAATGTGGCTGGACCGCGTATTCCAAAAATAATTGCAGTCCTTGTGATTTTATGAGAAGTGTCTCTCGTATGTTATACCAGCCCCCCCCCCCCCTTACACACAGACACACACACACACACACACACACACACACACACATGCACATTCCTCCATTATCAATTTCTTGATGTCTCAGGACGAGTCGTATCAATGATCCCTCCTTTTAGTTACGTTCTGCTACAAATTTTCCCCGGTTGAGTTCAGAACCTTCTCATTAGTTGAGCTACTCCCCTAATCCTTAGCATAGTTTAGTAGCACCACGTATCAAAGGTTTATATTCTTTTCTTGTTTGGACTGTTTATCGCCCACGTTTAGTTCACAAATAACTCCAGAAAAAATTTCCTAACGCATAAATTTACGTTAGACGTTAACAAATGCCGTATGTGCTACATGGGTACCAAATGCTGGATTATAATTCCCAACCGTATAGGGGTGAGTTGGTGGACATGAAATTTTCGATAGGTGAACTTCGCGCGCCTGGAGTAGCCAGTTCACTTCCACGGCTTTATTCTGATCGGACGTCCAAGGGACACTGTCTGCCGAGGAACTAAGCCCTAAAACCGCTACCAAGGACCAATTCTGATCTTACACGTCTTCAGAAATGGGGCGTTACCGTTGAAGTCTGATGGCGTGAACCACAATATGGGGAGCAGTTGTGCCGTATATGGCCTTGCGAGAATTGTACCAGATGCATAGCCGTCTTGAGAGACGGTCTTTTTATTTCAGAAGCGGATGGAAAATTATAATGATGACGCTAGATCTAGTCACTCGTAACGGTACTGTTCACAAATGAGACGTGCTTCTTTCGAATATTTTGGGCAGCTACATGCATCACGACATACGAAGTACCTTCAGCACTTCTGTGAAGGAGAGTGCTATGCACAAAACACAGAACTGATCCCTGGATTATCGTTAGCGATCGATGGAAGATACGCATAGGCTATACGGGATGCACTCTCCAAATGAGTAAGTGAACTTCTGCCCTTCTTTGAACTAGCTGAGCATATGAAATATGGACTATCTTTCTCATGCTCGGGAGTCGTTTTCCGCTGGTCGCGGTTTGCTCGCGGTTTGCCCTTGAATTGTACAGTCAAAACGTTAGACAGAAGATGATTAATAGTCGCACCAAAACTGATAAGCGTAGCACGAACTCTTAGCTATAGTGTACGCATGGAAAGGCCTCAACGTGTGCAGGATGAAGTCTTGACCTATCTCCTAAATTCCCTACTGCATAAACTTCATACCACACTTTGTAACTAATAGTTTCAAAATATTGATTGTTGACGCTGAGCACAGCTCTTCGGTTAGTCCATTCTTGTTATTTTCTGGCAAGGCAGACTGATTTGTGTTTTGTTTTGATTCTATTTCAGTAGATGCCTCCTGCTGATGCCACTGATACCAGTGTCTTAAGAAAATTACCGGAGTAAATACTATCAGTGAACTGTCCATGCACGTGGTTATGTGACTACCTCATCCTACAGACATATTCGCCCCAAGGTGACTTATATAACTCCCGTAAACGTACATAAAACGTGAGGATTTTTAGTGACAATTCAGCGCATACACCAACTGCTAATTGTGCGTTCTTACTGACGACCTGAATGTTTACTATTGATTTCATAGTCTGCTCTTTCTCCATCTATCACTGAAACATACCAGTCACTCGTGCAACTGAATATAAGACTATCATTACACCTATTACAAGATAAGTAATAGCGTAATAACCAGGTCAATAAAGAGGGATTTATGAACTCTGCGTTGATTTGTAAATAAATGTGACAAGGAAATGACCTCGTGTCCAAGTGAAATCGTTCCCATGAAATGTATCTCTTGCACGTTACCGTTAGTTGCAGGCAAAATTAAATGAATACTGATACAAAAAAAGAAATGAAATTTGTATATGCAGGCTGAAACGACGAATGAAAATTTGTTTCAAGGTCAGGATTCGAACCCAGGTCTCGTGCACAGTAGACAGATACGCTCACCACTACGCCACACTGGCACAGTCACGTTACAACACTGCACGGACTACCCTAGCACGCCTCTCTCTTCAATCCAAGTTCCCATTCACGCCTCAGCTCACTAATATTCCTCTAGACTCGAACAGCAATGGTACAAATTTTGATTCGTCGTTTCAGCCCACATATATACATCATAGATATTTGAGATCTGAAAAGATCTCTGGAACCATAGATTCATTTGGTCAAAGCATCTATACTTGGTTTCCACTTAGGATCCCCCATTTCATTCAGTGCCGAGGTGCTATTTCAATGCAGTGGGAGATTCTGCAATGCTGTTCAAGTTTAGGGGGATACCAGTAGGCTGAGACGTGAATGGGAATTTGAAATGAAGAGGGAAGCGTGCTTAGGGTAGTCCGTGCAGCGATAAAAACCCACTGTGCCAGTGGTTGGTGCATCTGTCTACTGTGCAAGAGAGCTGGGTTCGAATCCTGGCTTTGGTACACATTTTATTTCGTCTTTGCAGTCTGAATATATACATCATAGATGTTTGAGACTTGAAAAGTCTCTGTAACTGTAGTTTCATTTAAGTGATATAACTGCTAAGAAATTCGAGGTGTCTGTAGGACTGTACCACAGCTGGGTGCCATTTTACGTTTTACTATAACGTAACTTAAAGACGACGCAGACGACACTCACCGGCCTTGGACGAAGCGCGCAGCGAGTCTGAGTTGGAGCTGGAGTGGTAGCTCTTGCTGCTGGACACACCTGTGGAGAAACGTTCGCAGTTAGTCAGGCAACTGCACGTGCTGGTCTAAGTCTCTTGCGAAAATATTAATCACATCTAACAGTACCTTGTTAACACAGTACCAGTACAGCGCGGCGAATTGTAAGTAATTACGTAGACTAATATATGTTGTCGACTTCCATTTTATTTTCACACTCGTCTAGTGGTAACCGTCTACCTCAGAAGAAGTCACGTGTATAGACGATATTACAGATCAAGTACTAGCCCTTTAATACACAATACAGAATGTAAACAGAGATAAGAAATACTGCATCATCCTATGAGAAAATTATGTCTTAACCATTGATATATATCCGACAAAACTAACAAATGGTTCAAATGGCTCTAAGCACTATGGGATTTAACATCTGAGGTCATCAGTCCCCTATACTTAGAACTACTTAAACCTAACTAACCTAAAGACATCACACACATCCATGCCCGAGGCAGAATTCGAACCTGCGACCGTAGCAGCAGCGCGGTTCCGGACTGAAGCGCCTAGACCCGCTCGGCCACAGTGGCCGGCAATAAAACTAACAAAAATGTATTTCAGCAATAGGGGAAAGGAGTCAGGAATAACAAAAAAATCAAATTCTTAGTACTGCACAGATTGTGACGCCGTTGTTCTTTCTGATGTGTACTGCATACGTGATGTATAGAGTCCATTCGTTAGGCGTTGATACAAATTCGCCTTTGAGTTCTCGTTTACCGGTTACTTGACATCTGACTCTCCTATCCTTTTTCTCGCTCACAAAGTGCTTATCATTTCCACAGCTTAAGAGACGAATTGAAATTTGATGGATCGGTCGCACTGGACCAAATGATTCAGCCTTAAATTATTGACCTCCAAAGGCACCGGAGCTGACTATATGTCATTATTTCTCGTTGGGGGTTTATAAAAAGCTCTCTTTATGTTCCCCCATTACCAACAACAATGAATGAACAGTGACATCGGATATCAGCAGCTATGGAAGCTGTAATTCAAGATATTCTCGCTGCAATGTGGGAACATTTTGAATACCGCCTAGCATATGCCGTGCATTTCAAGGGAGGCATATTGAACATCTATAAAACAGTGTGAAAAAAACTTTGAGTTTCCCATTCATCAAAAAACTAAATTAATTGTATATGTTTATTAGTTTCAGAACTATAGATATGCGTAATCGGATGATTCTTTTTGATGCATGCTTTACACAACGTGCCTTCTGTGGATCACTTATTATAGTTTCTGCATGTTCTTAGTATGTGGCAGCATCTCTTTGAAAAAAGCTGTTTATCGCAGTGTCAGCATGTCTTCGAGAAATAAAAGAAATATCTGCTTCTTTAAAGTAATTTTGGACTGCCCTGCCGTGTGGCTAGGACCTCCCGTCTGGTAGACCGTTCTCCTGGTGCATGTCTTTCGAGTTGACGCCACTTCGGCGACTTGCCTGTCGATGGGAATGAAATGATGATGACAAGGACAAAACAGTTCCCAGTCCCTGAGCGGAGAAAATCTGAGACCCAGCCGGGAATCGAACCTGGGCCGTTAGGTATGACATTCCATCGCGCTGAACTTTTCACTCGAGGGAAGACTTGAACGAAGGACCTCGCGTTCCGCAGCGGCTCACGCTAACCACGGGACCACGGGGCTCCTAACCACTCAGCTATCAGGGGCGCACAGTTTTGGACTAGAATATGTTTATCATGTTCTGTAACATCCTAAAATACTCTACACTATCGAAAAGTGGGCGTATATTTCATCACAACACTACAGCGAAAGATTTTTCTCGATTTAGTATTGGGTCAACATTCGGCAACGACCTATACTCTCACATTACAGTGCCATTGTTTTCATAATTTTTGGGCATTTAATATTGCATTTTCTAAGTACTGCATGTGTTTTAGTTATTTTTTTAACGTAAATAATATTCACTTTGAATATATCCTTAAATTTTGGGAATCACAAAAAATTTTTTAATTTAGCGTTCTAGTTTTATTTAGTCCTAGAACAACACATAGTCCACAAATATAAAATTTTCATTCACAGTTTCTGAGCTCAAAGCCCGAAGAGGATATACAAAGAAAAGCTTTGTTCTTCGTTTATTGGGATTGATGGATTCTGTTTCCTCGATTCCAAGGGATCTAGTGAACGAAACAAGCATTTTAATAGTGTAGCCGAATGTGCTAGTGTGGATTCTTCGTATTTCTCGTTGTCGTCTGGAATATTCAATACACGACACGACATTTTCTTATCATAGGAGTAGGTGAGTCACTGGTAAAACAAGCGCCATTACCATCTCTAAATACTGCGAACTTCCCGTACCTTCTCACACCTGCGCCTCACAGGTTCAACGAGATCATTTGTGAACTCCATACTGGCATTTCGCCGGTTCTGATGAAGAGATATCACTGGCTTTGGAACGGACGTCGTGCTTGCTGGTCTAGTAGTGGTATGTGTTCCAAGGGAATGCTGGATGTGCTGGGAGGGAATATAAGACGGGATATCACGCTGGCCGCTGCGCTGTCTACGAATTACGCTATCATGTTGTAGCGTGATGTCCATCGACTAATGGCTATCAGAAGAGCACTGCCACCACAAAAGACAAAGAATTGCTAAAATTGATATCACACGAAGAAAGAGAAGGTAGCTTTGAGTCGTCTAGCAGTGGAAGAACCGTTTCTATGGCGTGGTGGTTGACGCACCTGCAGTACTGATTATTATCCACATCATCTGCCCAGAAGCAGCGGCTTGTTAGACTCAGACAGGTGAAGTTATTGTGCGTTCTACAATCTCTCTAGATCAGTATGCGTCGTTTACAAGCACTAGTGAGTCGTCACGGAGTGAAACACGGACTACGTTATGTGATCTCCCCACTAAGTTCCTCTACTTTATATCTTCGTGCTACGGATTCATATTGTTGTAGGGTCAAAACACCTCTGTCTTGAAACTTCCTCATTATGTTGATTCTGTATTCTTTATGAACTGTATAATGTACTGACTTTAGTGTAGCTACGTTGGTTTTTTTAATTGCCAATATTATTTTTGGTAATAATCGAACAGATTTTGAGCATACACTCGCGAAACCAATAAGGTTATGTAAGACATCCTGTTGGTGTTTGTCATACTGGAAACAGTACAAACGAACGCAGATGCCTACTTCGTTGGACTTTGAGTAAAATAAATCCTCTTTTAGTCTGTTTACGTTAAATTACATTACTTTTCTTTATGTTGATGATTAACAAGTAATCAGTGCACCACCGCTTATCATCTTCATGTCTTCTTGCATTTCGCAACAATTATCCAACAACGTGACAGTGCCAAACTCAGTTTTGAGAGTGAAAACAACATGAAATCGGCATGGGCCCAACAACTTACACAATTATACACTATGTGATCAAAAGTATCCTGATATGAAACTTCCTGGCAGATTAAAACTGTGTGCCCGACCGAGACTCGAACTCGGGACCTTTGCCTTTCGCGGGCAAGTGCTCTACCATCTGAGCTACCGAAGCACGACTCACGGCCGGTACTCACAGCTTTACTTCTGCCAGTATCTCGTCTCCTACCTACCAAACTTTACAGAAGCTCTCCTGCGAACCTTGCAGAACTAGCACTCCTGAAAGAAAGGATATTGCGGAGACATGGCTTAGCCACAGCCTGGGGGATGTTTACAGAATGAGATTTTCACTCTGCAGCGGAGTGTGCGCTGATATGGAAGTTTGGAAGGTAGGACAGGAGATACTGGCTGTGAGTAGCGGGCGTGAGTCGTGCTTCGGTAGCTCAGATCGTAGAGCACTTGCCCGCAAAAGGCAAAGGTCCCGAGTTCGAGTCTCGGTCGGGCACACAGTTTTAATCTGCCAGGAAGTTTCATATCAGCGCACACTCTGCTGCAGAGTGAAAATTTCATTCTGGAAACCTCCCCCAGGCTGTGGCTAAGCCATGTCTCCGCATGTCCTTTCTTTCAGGAGTGCTAGTTCTGCAAGGTTCGCAGGAGAGCTTCTGTAAAGTTTGGAAGGTAGGAGACGAGATACTGGCAGAAGTAAAGCTGTGAGTACCGGGCGTGGGTCGTGCTTCGGTAGCTCAGATGGTAGAGCACTTGGCCGCGGAAGGCAAAGGTCCCGAGTTCGAGTCTCGGTCGGGCACAAAGTTTTAATCTGCCAGGAAGTTTCATATCAGCGCACACTCAGTTGCAGACTGAAAATCTCATTCCAGTATCCTGATATCTTGCTGAAAATTACTTGCAAGTTCGTGGCACCCTCCATCGGCAATGTTGGAATTCAGTATGTTTTTGGGCCACCCTTAACCTTGATGACAGCTTCCACTCTCGCAGTCATACGTTCAGTCAGGTGCTGGAAGGTTTCTTGGGGAATGGTAGCCCGTTCTTCACGGTGTGCTGCACTGAGCAGAGGTGTTGATGTCCGTCGATGAGGCCTGGCACGAAATCGGCGTTCCAAAACATCCCAAAGGTGTTCTATAGGATTCAGGTCTGGACTCTGTGCAGGCTAGTCCATGACAGAGATGTCATTGTCGTGTAACTACTCCGCCACAGGCCGTGCATTATGAACAGGTGCTCGATCGTGTTGAAAGATGCAATTGCCATCTCTGAGTTGCTCTTCAACAGTGGGAAGCAAGAAGGTGCTTAAAACATCAGTGTAGACCTGTGCTCTGATAGTGCCATGCAAAACAACATGTGACGGCAAAGCCCCTCCATGAAAAATAAGACCACACCATAACACCACCGCCTCAGAATTTTACTGTTGGCACTACACACACTGGCCGATGACGTTCACTGGGCATTCCCTATATCCACGCCCTGCCATCGGATCGCCACATTGTGTACCGTGATTCGTCGCTCCACACAACGTTTTTCCACTGTTGAGTCGTCCAATGTTTGCGCTCCTTACACCAAGCGAGGCATCGTTTGGCATTTACCGGCGTGATGTTTGGTTTATGAGCAGCCGCTTAACCATGAAATCCAAGTTTTCTCACCTCCCGCCAAACTGTCATAGTACTTGTAGTGGATCCTGATGCAGTTTGTAATTCCTGTGTGATGTTCTGGATAGATGTCTGCCTATTATACATTACAACCCTCTTCAACTGTGGGTGGTGTCTGTCAGTCAAGAGACGACGTCGGCCTGTACGATTTTGTGCTGTACGTGCCCCTTCACCTTTTCACTTCACTATCACATCGGAAGCAATGGACCTAGAGATGCTTAGGAGTGTGGAAATCTCGCGTGACACCCAATCACCTGACCACGTTCGAAGTACGTGAGCTGCGCGGAGTGCTCCATTCTGCTCTCTCACGATGTCTAACGACTACTGAGGTCACTGATATGGAGTACCTTGCAGTAGGTTGCAGCACAATACACCTAATATGAAAAACGTATGTTTGGGGGTGTCCGGATACTTTTGATAAAAAATTGTATCTCTTGAGCGAATATATGAATCTGTGATTCACACGCTCGCTGTTTACCTAGAGAGGATTTTCGCGATGATAAAGAGGTAGCCACATATCAGCGCAAAGTACTATATGTTGCATATTTCCACAGTGGACTGACTTCGTTACGAGAGGTCGATAGTTCTGTGAGTCTGCCCTGTGAACTTTTTTAAAGACTGGAACGAGCCGCGACTATATCCATCAAGTTGAACACCCTGCTGATCCAGCAACTTCCGATAGATTGTCTCTAAAAGAGAGCCCAGTTATACTGTATTTTTACGTAGATTCTAATAGGTGCTCTAAGATCTAGTAGTCTTTCTTTTTTAGTCTTTAGTTCATTTTCAGATGCGCTCGCTTGTTTCCATACCTATCATTTTCGCATTCGTCGAGCGTATAGAAGTATTGACTCCGCTGTGATCTTCTTCGTACAAACAATTTCGGAAGACAGAATTTATATTTCAGCCTTTATTTCTCATTGTCCACTTCTGCGCCTTTGTGATCACCGATCATCTGCATAGAGGACTTTGAACAACTAGGTTATTTTATACTGGACAGGTTAGAGACTTTTTACAACTCAGAGGTACGATTTTACTTTGAAATTGTTGGAATACTACTGTCCACCGTGAGGCTGAATATTGCCCGGTGGCTTTGCGGGTAAGTGATGCTGTAAGGCAGAAATATATATTCACTGATATATGATCTCAAGCTGCCATAATTATGTCCACCATAAATTGATAACAAATAGATTTAGAAGTAAATTAGACACTTGTGATTTATCAATCTGTACCATTACCGAAATTGCATTACAAGCAAGACATAAAAAGACGCATATAATTAAAACCTAAAGATATTTCCCAATACTCTTGAGGTAATTAACAGTCGATTTATGAAGTTGAATGTTTTTGCTTAACGAAAGAGCAGAACCTGACTGAGGGAGGTGGTACCCCATGTTCAGTAATGTCTCCAAAACGTCAAAGAGACGTGGACGAAACGCAGTCGAATGATGCTTCATATCACTGATCGGTGCAAAGTGTCCTCGTAAACCATGGCTTTGCAGGAATTCAAGATCGTAACACCGCGTAGTAATCACCTTTCGTTTGTTGGGACACGTTCCGTATATTTTGTCATTGATGTTTTCCGTGGTTCTTGACCTCACACAGGTAGTGTGCGTACGGCAACTTAAGATCAAGGACAGTGCCTAGAGAGATGGCTTGCTGCAGGTAACAAGTCAATTTTCTAACTATAGCGGATGGGAGTGCACACACATCAAATGGATGGTTTGTCCCCTCCGTGTACAGGGAAAAATTCTGAAGCTGCGTCCAATATACACTGAAGCACATATTCTGAATGACAACATCAGTAACATTTATTATATTATCAATGAGTTCAGTGTGAACTTGAGGCTGTCGTTGATTTTGTACTTGTGAATTGTTTAACCTGTGAGCACCAGTCTGATAGGGTTTCTGGCTTATAGGTGTGGCTGAATGTAGCGTGTATTACAGCAGGACGCGGTACTGAAGCCACTGACGTACGTCACTGCGGTTGCTTGTTTCCGCCTCTCGCCTCACAGTGGCCCAACTCGCTTCAAAACCTAGACATAATAGAGAAATGGATATAAAATTCTACAAAATTGTGTTCCTTTTAGATTCTTTTGGTCGCTGATTACAGGAGTCCAATATCAAAGTTAAAAAAGTCAGACTTCCGGATCCAACTTGGCGGTTCAGAAATTATAAATTTAGTGGATTCGAGTAAAACTTCAGGTATAAATTATTGTGAAGTCACTGACGAAGAATTAGAAGTCCAAATAGCCATAATGATAGGTTTTGTTCGATATTTTATATTTTTCTATCGAAATCAGTCACACTGTCGTGTTTACCACTAGGAGATCCTTCGAAAAGCATATGTTTTACCTCATGTGGCATCTGTTTATCTTATTCAGTTGTTGTTTTCTGTATTCTCGTGGTGAAAGAATCCGAATATGCCTGAAGCCGATGAAATACGAAATGCATCGTTATCTCACGGGGATATTTACTTGTAAAATCTTCAACTGACGTTGATGTCTTCGCTACCAAATTCGTCTGATATGTACCCGATGAAAGACATTTGGGATGCTATCGGCCACCAGCCATAGACATCTGTTCGCATCCATGTCATGCAGAAACGCTGCTGTATTGCGTTTCAAAGCATGACAACATGTTGTTAAATACGTGCTTTCAAAATGTTGGGCCATCAACGTATATATACATGTGTGTATGATAAGAGGCTGGTGGTGGGGAGGAGGAGGGGGGGGGAGGGCAGATTGTACTGTTTACTCGTTGTACACCGACTTCGATAATCTAAACAAAAATCACCAAATAGAAATAACTGAACGATTTCTTTAAACTCCTTCTGGAAGTACCGTTTCGTCGTCATATAAAATATATAAAGTGCTGAATACCAAAATAAAGTACGTTTCGGTTGTAAAAAAAGGTCGTGCGAATAGGGCCTCCCGTCGGGCAGACCATTCGCCTGGTGCAGGTCTTTCGATTTGACGCCACTTCGGTGACCTGCGCGTTGAGGGGGGTGAAATGATGATGATTAGGACAACATAACACCCAATCCCTGAGCGGAGAAAATCTCCGACCCAGCCGGGAATCGAACCCAGGCCCTTGGGATTGATATGCTGTCACGCTGACTACTTTTTTTTTTTAAATCTTTATTGAACAAACGGAGAGTACTTATATATACACAAAGCAACAGTTCTTCAAAGTACCAGTTAAACATATACAAATGAGTGTTAGGTAAACAAATTATTAGAATAACATTAAATACAACAAAATATAACATATCCTGTTTGCTTCTTTTTTTATTTTTTTTAATAACTTTTATTGAACAAACTAAAAGTACATATATATTCACTATGCAAGAGTTCTTCAAGGTACCATTTAAACATATACAAATGACTGTTAGTTAAACAAAAAATATTAAAAAAATTAAATACAACAAAATATAACAAATTCTTTCTTCTTCCTTTTTTTTCGGTCGATGCATGAGAACGTGGAGCCACTCAGCTACCGGGGGCGGACGTTTCGGTTGTGTCAGAGCAGATTTAAGTAGATAATTTCTGCTGAGTTGGAGGCTTCATATTCACTCTAAGAAAATTGACATCGATGACCTTCAGGGAGTGGCAACGTACTGAAGCAGCCACCCCAGCAAAACAGCCAACCATGACAAATGGCGTTGCAACGGATTTTGAACGTCAGTTAATTTAGTAATTCATTTCACATGACAACGTGACAGTATACTCGGAAGTATTTTTATGAGATTGACACCTGCTGCCGAAACCTGCGTATTGAATAATAAGTCTAAAAGTTATGTGTCCTGGAAATCAGTAAATCGAAGAACAAGGGATCCCTCAAACATTTAAAATCAACTTCTGGACAAATAATGTATCTTTTAACTTGGAACAAACTACATACGTTTTTCCCAAAGTCCGTTCGGCATTACAAAAGTAACACCAAAGCGACGTGTTTTGTCCCAAGCAGCAGCAGAGCAACTACAGCGAAGTTGGGCTCCAAAAAGAAGTAGTTGGCATCATTTGCTACAAAACTGCCCTCAATGCACCAACGCTTTGGGGAGAAGGACGGCGAGCAGCGCATGCTTCTGCCAAGCATTCCAAACATACTGCATGGGATCCAGTTTCAGTATTCAGTTGGACCCTGAGTTGTTTGATATTGAAGACATCCGTCGACGAGACAAGCCTTATTTCCAGCGCCACATGTAGGATCTTGTGGTGTCTTTATTTCTCGTGGAAAAGCATGGCGGGATATGCGTCCACCATGTGACATACTGCATACTCGTATAGTGGTGTTAGCGTTCTGGTTGCTGCGGCAAGTCAGTACCGTAGTTGTGATAGGTCCACATTCGTATTCGTTTGAGTACATAACGAAAAATATTAAAGAGATTAGTAACACTTGTTGTTTTTAGATGTAATACGAACGATAAAAATATAAAATTTTAACAGTATGGTCATTTTTTGACTTTAATCTGTCGCTAATACCACATAGCAGTTTTCCAAATTTCTTCTCTTACCTTCGCACCACCAGTTACCTGAAATAGTTGCCAACTGATGGCTAACGGGCTAGTCTCCACCCACTACCATTACACCAATGAGAACCTAGCATTGTCGCCTACCACTATGTTGCCAATTTCGCAGCGAAAAGTATTGCCCTTGCCCGTTGTCAATGAGCTATTGCAGTGGAATATTCGTGTAGTATTTAATTTCGTGTGTATTGTGATGTGCGATCAAATTAGTCGAAATAGGTGAATAGGCGAGACACTGTAGAGATTTAGACTATAATTTGTAGGCGACAGAGTATTTAAACTTTATATGTGTTACGGGTGAAATATTGACAAAGCATCTGATACTCAACTACGGAAAGATCCATTGCTGAGCAAGGTGTTTTGATGATTAACAAAAGAGAAGTAGTTTAGTGAGTTCAATAGATTTCGAGATATCACGGGACGAAAAATTTCACCTGTTTAAAAAGAAAATAACATACAGCGCTAACTAAAATTAAGAGATGTTTGATGCGGCTATAGCCACTGTATAAATTTATACCGTACATTTACTTCGCACATTTTACGTGACTTCCGTAGGAGACAAAAATTTAACGTGATTTTCTATCACCACGGAGAACGGAGCGCTATGGCAGCTGCATGATTTGGTGAAGGCTGCCGGTCTTGCTTACGAGATGAAGGCAGAGCTCACCATCTGCAGCATCGTTGACAGAACCGACTGCGGACCTTTGGTGCAGAGACGGGTGGAGGGTCTGAATCAGGCTCAGATGGTTTTGCGACCGTGTTGACTGCAGATTCATTGACTTGCGCCATAGGGTGGTGGGGTTTCGGGTTCCGCTGAATAGGTCAGGAGTTCACTACACTCAGCTGGCGGCTACACGGGTAGCGGAGGCTGTGTGGCGTGGACTGGGCGGTTTTTTAGGTTAGAAGGCCTCGGGAAAGTATGGGGTGGGCTGCAATCTCAAAGGGTGCATGGAAAATACAGGACGTGCTTGGATCAAGGAACAGTCGGAATTGTAGTTTTAAATTGTTGTACTTGTGTTGGGAAAGTCCCTGAGCTTCAAGCGCTAATAGAAAGCACAGAAGCTGAAATCGTTATAGGTAAAGAAAGCTGGCTAAAGCCTGAAATAAGTTCTGCAGAAATTTTTACGAAGTCGCAGACGGTGTTCAGGAAAGATAGATTAGGCAGAATTGGTGGTGGAGTGTTTGTGTCTGTCAGTAGTGGTTTATCTTGTAGTGAAGTCGAAGTAGATACTCTGTGCGAATTGGTATGGGTGGAGGTTATACTTAACAGCCGAACTAAGTTAGTAATTAGCTCCTTCTACCGACCCCCAGACTCCGATGATATAGTTGCTGAACAATTCAGAGAAAATTTGAGTCTCGTAACAAATAAATACCCCACTCATAAGGTTATAGTTGGTGGGGACTTCAACCTTCCCTCGATATGTTGGCAAAAATACTTGCTCAAAACCGGTGGTAGGCAGAAAACATCTTCCGAGATTGTCCTAAATGCTTTTTCCGAAAATTATTTCGAGCAGTTAGTCCACGAACCCAAGCGAATTGTAAATGGTTGCGAAAACACACTTGACCTCTTAGCCACAAACAATCCAGAGCTAATAGAGAGCATCATGACTGATACAGGGATTAGTGATCACAAGGTCGTTGTAGCTAGGCTCAATACCGTTTCTTCCAAATCCACCAGAAACAAACGCAAAATAATTTTATTTAAAAAAGCGGATAAAGTGTCACTAGAAGCTTTCCTAAGAAAGAATCTCCATTCCTTCCGAACTGACTATGCAAATGTAGACGAGATGTGGCACAGATTCAAAGATATAGTAGCAACAGCAATTGAGAGATTTATACCTCATAAATTGGTAAGAGATGGAACTGATCCCCCGTGGTACACAAAACAGATCCGAACGCTATGGCTGAGGCAACGGAAAAAGCATGCGAAGTTCAGAAGAACGCGAAATCTCGAAGATTGGCTAAAATTTACAGACGCGCGAAATTTGGCACGGACTTGAATGCGAGATGCCTTTAATAGGTTCCACAACGAAACATTGTCTCGAAATTTGGTAGAAAATCCGAAGAAATTCTGGTCATATGTAAAGTACACAAGCGGCAAGACGCAGTCAAAACCTTCGCTGCGCAGTGCCGATGGTACTGTTACCGACGATTGTGCCGCTAAAGCGGAGTTATTGAACGCAGTTTTCCGAAATACCTTCACCAGGGAAGACGAATGGAATATTCCAGAATTTGAAACACCAACAGCTGCTAGCATGAGTTTCTTAGAAGTAGATACCTTAGGGGTTGCGAAGCAACTCAAATCGCTTGATACGGGCAAGTCTTCAGGTCCAGATTGTATACCGATTAGGTACCTTTCAGATTGCACTGATACAATAGCGCCCTACTTAGCAATCATATACAACCGCTCGCTCACCGATAGATCTGTACCTACAGATTGGAAAATTGCGCAGGTCGCACCAGTGTTTAAGAAAGGTAGTAGGAGTAATCCATCGAACTACAGACCTATATCATTGACGTCGGTTTGCAGTAGGGCTTTGGAGCATATACTGTATTCAAACATAATGAATCACCTCGAGGGGAACGATCTATTGATACGTAATCAGCATGGTTTCAGGAAACATCGTCCTTGTGCAACGCAGCTAGCTCTTTATTCACACGAAGTAATGGCCGCTGTCGACAGGGGATCTCAAGTTGATTCCGTATTTCTAGATTTCCGGAAAGCTTTTGACACCGTTCCTCACAAGCGACTTCTAATCAAGCTGCGGGCCTATGGGGTATCGTCTCAGTTGTGCGACTGGATTCGTGATTTCCTCTCAGGAAGGTCGCAATTCGTAGTAATAGACGGCAAATCATCGAGTAAAACTGAAGTGATATCAGGTGTTCCCCAGGGAAGCGTCCTAGGACCTCTGCTGTTCCTGATCCATATAAATGACCTGGGTGACAATCTGAGCAGTTCTCGTAGGTTGTTCGCAGATGATGCCGTAATTTACCGTCTAGTAAGGTCATCCGAAGACCAGTATCAGTTGCAAGGCGATTTAGAAAAGATTGCTGTATGGTGTGGCAGGTGGCAGTTGACGCTAAATAACGATAAGTGTGAGGTGATCCACATGAGTTCCAAAAGAAATCCGTTGGAATTCGATTACTCGATAAATAGTACAATTCTCAAGGCTGTCAATTCAACTAAGTACCTGGGTGTAAAAATTACGAACAACTTCAGTTGGAAAGACCACATAGATAATATTGTGGGGAAGGCGAGCCTAAGGTTGCATTTCATTGGCAGGACAACAAGTCCACTAAAGAGACGGCTTACACTACACTCGTTCGCCCTCTGTTAGAATATTGCTGCGCGGTGTGGGATCCTTACCAGGTGGGATTGACCGAGGACATCGAAAGGGTGCAAAAAAGGGCAGCACGTTTTGTATTATCGCGTAATAGGGGAGATAGTGTGGCAGGTATGATACGCGATTTGGGATGGAAGTCATTAAAGCAAAGACGTTTTTCGTCGCGGCGAGATCTATTTACGAAATTTCAGTCACCAACTTTCTCTTCCGAATGCGAAACTATTTTGTTGAGCCCAACCTACATAGGTAGGAATGATCATCAAAATAAAATAAGAGAAATCAGAGCTCGAACAGAAAGGTTTAGGTGTTCGTTTTTCCCACGCGCTGTTCGGGAGTGGAATGGTAGGGAGATAGTATGATTGTGGTTCCAAAAAAATGGTTCAAATGGCTCTGAGCACTATGGGACTCAACTTCTAAGGTCATCAGTCCCCTAGAACTTAGAACTAATTAAACCTAACTAACCTAAGGACATCACACACATCCATGCCCGAGGCAGGATTCGAACCTGCGACCGTAGTGGTCGCGCGGTTCCAGACTGCAGCGCCTTTAACCGCTTGGCCACCACGGCCGGCCGATTGTGGTTCGATGAACCCTCTGCCAAGCACTTAAATGTGAATTGCAGAGTAATCATATAGATGTAGATGTAGATGTAGATGCATGCAGACGGGAATTTTTGCGACAACGTCGTAACGTTAACCATTAAATATCGGATGCCGGATCTTTAAAATCAGACTGTACTGTCACAAATACTGTTCTGTTGTATACAGGTGACGCGTTCGGATTCAAGCGCAACAGGTTTGGAAGGAAGGAAGATTCGGTTTTAACATCCCATCGGTAACAAAGTCGAATGAAACAACTAGTTTACTGTTACGAGTCGCTGCTTATTTATATCCACAACGTGTTTCGAATGATCATACCTCCATAAGATGGATTTACATGCTTTACATCTACATCTATATCTAAGTGATTACTCTGCTATTCACAATAAATTGCCTGGCAGAGGATTCAATGAACCACCTTCAAGCTGTCTCTACCGTTCCACTCTCGAACAGCGCGCGAGAAAAACGAGCACATACATTTTTCTGTGCGAGCCCTGATTTCTCCCTTTTTTTGTGATGAGCAATTCTCCCTATGTAGGCAGGTGCCAACAGAATGTTTTCGCAATCGGAGGAGAAAACTGATGATTGAAATTTCATGAGAAGATCTCGTCGCAAACGAAAAACGTCTTTGTTTTAATTATTGCCACTCCAATTCACGTATCATGTCTGTGACACTATCTCCCCTATTTCGCGATAATACAAAACGAGCTGTCCTTCTTTGTACTTTTTCGATGTCATTCGTCAGTCCCACCTGATGCTAATCCCACACAACACAGCAGTACTCCAGAATAGGGAGGACAAGCGTAGTGTAAGCAGTCTCTTTAGTAGATCTGTTGCAGCTTCTAAGTGTTCTACCAATGAATCGCAGTCTTTGATTTGCTCTACCCACAACATTATCTATGTGATCGTTTCAATTTAGGTTATTTGTAATTGTAATCTCTAAGTATTTAGTTGAATTTGCAGCCTTCAGATTTGTGTGACTTATCGCGTAATCGAAATTTAGCGGATTTCTTTTAGTACTCATGTGAATAACTTCACACTTTTCTGTATTCAGGGTCAACTGCCACTCTTCGCACCATACAGATGTCTTATCTAAATCATTTTGCAATTCTGATGACTTTACAAGACGGTAAATAACAACATCATCTGCAAACAATCTAAGACTGCTACTGAGATTGTTTTCTATGTCGTTAATATAGATCAGGAACAATAGAGGGTCTATAACTCTTCCTTGGGGAACGCCGGATATCATTTTTGTTTTACTCGATGACTTTCCATCTATTACTACGAACTGTGATCTTTCTGACAGGAAATCACGAATCCAGTCGCACAACTGAGGCGATATTCCGTAGGCATGTAGTTTGGTTAGAAGACGCTTGTGGGGAACGGTGTCGAAAGCCTTCTGGACATCTAAAAATATGGAATCAATTTAACATCCGCTGTCGATAGCACTCATTACTTCATGAGTATAAAGGGCTAGTTGTGTTTCGCAAGAACAATATTTTCTGAATCCGTGTTGATTACGTGTCAATAAATCGTTTTATTCGAGGTACTCCATAATGTTCGAATACAGTATATGTTCCAAAACCCTACTGCAAATCGAAGTTAGTGATATGGGCCTGTAATTCAGCGGATTACTCCTACTTCGCTTTTTGGGTATTTTTGTGACTTGAGCAACTTTTCGGTCTTTAGGTATGGATCTTTCTGCGAACGAGCGGCCGTATATAATTGCTAAATATGGAGCTATTGTATCAGCGTACTCTGAGAGGAACCTGACTGGTATACAATCAGTACCGGAAGCGTTGCTTTTATTAAGTGATTTAAGCTGCTTTGCGACACCGAGAATATCTATTTCTATGTATCTCATCTTGGCAGTTGTTCTTGATTTTTTTTTTTTTTTTACTTTGGTACCACATTTGATCGTTGTGTTGCGACTTTAGGGTAACTGTCTAATGGAGGAACAAAAACGCTATTTTAGAACATGGACCTCAGGAGGATTTTGACCAAAAACTAAGTGTATATCTAAATATGAAAATAAAACAACTAAAGCAGAATACATCCACTGGTCACAGGCTACTTTCTGTGTCATAACATGTCTTATGTGTATGTACTTCATAAACAATTATGGTGTCTGGAAACTACTGTTTACAAAGAACGCATAGCAAAACAGAAACATTATCTCGAAGTGAGAAGAATATATAGCGAAAAAACACTATTATTTCAGAATAAGTTTTAAAGGATTGTGGAGATTTTTGATTGAGTCTATGAATACATGCGTTACAATAAATATTTCAAGTCATAGACAGTAAAAAAGGTTTCCTGTCAAATTTATATAGCATAAATTTCATACTCGTTTATAGGATCAGGTGACATGTTGCAAACCTGAAGTACAATAGATATTCTGTCGACAGTGGCAAAATTATACATAAAAAACAATTTTGGCTGAGATTCAGAGACAGAGGAGGAAGAGAAAGAGAGCTAAATTTTTGATATGCTGGAGCTGTGGGTCTGTTAAACTTACATCTTTTATGTGTTATAACTAGCTAAATAAAGAAGTAACACATTAATATTGAGTTACAGATATGCAGATAGATGTACTCTTAATAATATAAACAGATATATGTAATATCTGGCGGGCGTGAAATACAAGCTGTTGGTTTTATTTCGATGGATCTATTAAGTTTTGTGAGTTAGGTAAGTTACCGTTAATTTGGAAAATATCAAAGCTAAAATGCAAATAAGTAAATTAACCCATGGAAAAAATTAAGGGGAGAATGGAGGCAGAAAGTAAACAACCATATTAATTCATGGAAAATGTGATGAGGAGAAAGGAGGCGAAGAGAGAGAGAAAGAGAGAGAAATTCAGATACAGATAGTCTCAAGCTGATAGCGGAGCACAACCAGTTGGTGTGATAGTATATTTGCAAATGAGGCCGTTCTTGTCCATTTGCGGAATGTCGTGGTGACATAACTAGTTGTTTATGGTAAATATGAAGGAGAGCGTGGATGGTTCAAATGGCTCTGAGCACTATGGGACTTAACTGCTGTGGTCATCAGTCCCCTAGAACTTATAACTACTTAAACCTAACTAACCTAAGGACATAACACACTTCCATACCCGAGGCAGGATTCGAACCTGCGACCGTAGGGGTCGCGCGGTTCCAGACTGTAGCGCCTAGGAGAGCGTGGAATTTGTGTGGGTGTGTGTGTGTGTGTGTGTGTGTGTGTGTGTGTGTGTGTGTGTGGGTGTGTGGGTGTGGGTGGGTGTGCATTGCAAATTTAATAATGAAGGCTGTTGTTGAAAACGGAGATGATTCTAATGAAATGTAGTCATTTTCATCATTTAAGATTAATTAAGGTCGTTTTCTTGCTGTTTGTATTTTTGGAATATTTCAAAGAAGTCTAGTTTTTTTGTCTTTAGGTTGGATTGTAGGATGCTGATACTTGTGTTTTTGACATTGTGTTTCGTTTGATACAGGTGGGTGGCTATTGCTTATGAGTAGTATTTTTTTGTTTTTTAGTATTAATATATATTGTGGTAGGCGTCCAATAAATTGGTATCTATTTCTCTTTATTTAATAGTAAAGTATAAAAAATGTATACCGTTGCCTGCTTGGTGTTCAGGTGTGAACTTTATATTTTTATGGGAGTTGTTGAATCACTGATTCAATTTATTGAAATCATGTTATGCCATTTATTAAAATGATAGTATCACCTACATATTTGCAGTAGTAGATGACGTTTTTGAGGAGGTGGTGATTGGAGTTCAGAACTTTGTCTGCTTAACTGTTTGTAAATATTTCAGATGCCAATCCGATGATGTTTGATCCCATTGGAAGGCCACATGTTTGTAGAGTTTATTTTTGACCTTGAAATAGTTGTGAGAGAGTGTGGATTTCCAACAGGCCCATTAGTTCAGTAATGTGAGTGGAAGGGATTTTTTGTGCTTACGTAGGGCGGCACTAATTATCTTATTGAACGTGTATGTTTCCTTAAGAATACTGAAAAGCTTTTGAGGATTTGTATACCAACTGAAATATTTATTCTAACGCATGTATTCATAAAATCAACGAAAGGTCTCCACAATCCTTTACGAGTTATTCTGAAAGAATTGTGTTGTTTTGCTATGTAGTCTTTGTATTACGAGATAATGTTTCTGTTTTGCTATATGTTCTTTGCAACTAGCAGTTTCCAGACTCCATCTTTCACTAAAAAGTATGACAGTTTACTTGTGCTGTATTACGACAAAGAAATCAACTAGTGACCACTAGAGGTATTCTATTTTAGTTGCTTCACCTTTCAATTTAGATACGTTTAGAATTAGTCAAAAACATCGCCAAAACCATGTTCTGAAATGGTGTTTCTATTTCTCCGCTAGACAGTGCCAAAGTCGTAACACAACACATACATGTCGTACTAACACATGTAAATCCATTGACAAATGTGAGTCCAATGCCTTAAGCACCTCGCTCGGTAACTGCTTTGGATACTGTAATTCCATGCAGTTATAATTTGCTCAGATTCTGTGTCACTTACATTCTGTTTTCCGAGTTATTGCCGTTTTGGTCGCTTTCCCCCGTGTACTGAACCCAGTGTGTCATGCTCGAAGTTGGGCTGCCCTGTGTACGCACGCGTCGTTATTAGGGATTACAGTCTCGCACTTGGAGTGAGAGGTGGTTTTCGTGCCACGGAAGCGGCGGTGCTGGAGGCGCAGGGGCCGTGTGTGGAGGAATACTCGCACCCATCCGGCAGCCCTCGAGACGGATAGCTATGGGCTGGGTAGCGCGAGATTTACGAGTGGGGCGCCGCTGATTGCGGGGACGATCGCTGCGCGGCGCTGCGAGCGCGGCGGTAAGTCACTCCGGACAAAAGCGGGCGGACAGAGGTGTCTTCAGCGCGGCCGTCGATGCCATTCCGCAAAATGAAGCCGTCTCGCGGCCATTGTGCTCCGGAACAAATGTACGTAATTTATAATCCTTTGTTCTCCGCAAATGATCTGTTTTTCTCTCCTGCTATGTGTCTTACGCGTTATTCTGTAATTTTTCCCATTACAATTAATGTATTATATTTTTTTCGCACCGACCATTCTCTTCTTTGTTACGAGAAACAGCAATTGTGATTTTTGTGCCTGTCCCTAGGTACACGATGCTGCGAACACTGAAAGAATAGCTATCAATTTACTTGGCGCGTGTCCTTTTTTTCCGAGTGCTTTCCTCGCCTACGTTGGAGTGAATCTGCTGTCAGAAGTTACAGTAATAAACAATAGTCGTATGATACTATGATTTTGTTAACAATGCGTCTGGCAGGTTTATGTTGCGAAGGTGTTGTTCACATTATGAAGACGCTTCCACCTCTTCGGCTCATAAATGCGCTATATGTCCATGCATTAGTGATGCTTCCAAATGATATTTAAAATAAGCACGTCCCTGAAATACAAGCCGTAGCCGAGTAATATATGAGCACAACGTAAATGACGGCGCAGGCAGCCTAAGCATTTATGTCACTTCTGGTGACTTTCCTTGATGGAATGAAACACATCGAAACATCTGTTGTACAATGCAAGATGCAGAATTCCTCATCTTTATAAGGAACGGCATGGAACTATATTTTTTGTTGTTCAAACAGAGCAGAAAATTTGCCAACCGAAGTTGCTTGAATCAAAAAGTGAAAATCTCAGTAACACTCTGAAAAAGAGGGTAAGCCCCTGGTACTAAGGGATGGGGTTTGCAAAATGGTTCAAGTGGTTCTAAGCACTATGGAACTTAAAATCTCAGGTCATCAGTCTCTTAGACTTAGAACTACTTAAATCTAAGTAACCTAAGGATATCACACACATCCATGCCCGAGGCAGGATTCGAACCTGCGACCATAGCAGCAGTGCGGTTCCGGTCTGAAGGGCCTAGAATCGCTCAGCCACATCGGCCGGCATTGGGGCATCCACTTTATGTGGATATCACGAACTTTCCAAAATCAAACATATTTTCAAACTTCGTTAAATACACTACTGGCCATTAAAATTGCTACACCACGAAGATGACATGCTACAGACGCGAAATTTAACCGACAGGAAGAAGATGCTGTGATACGCAAATAATTAGCTTTTCAGAGCATTCACACAAGGTTCGCGCCGGTGGCGACACCTACTACGTGCTGACATGAGGAATGTTTCCAACCGACTTCTCATACATAAACAGCAATTGACCGGCGTTGCCGGTTGAAACGTTGATGTGATGCCTCGTGTAAGGAGGAGTTATGCGTACCATCACGTTTCCGACTTTGATAAAGGTCGAATTGTTGCCTTTCGCGATTGCGGTTTATCGTATCGCGACATTGCTGCTCGCGTTGGTTGAGATCCAATGACTGTTAGCAGAATATGGAATCGGTGGGCTCAGGAGGGTAATGCGGAACGCCGTGATGGATCCCAACGGCCTCGTATCACTAGCAGGCATCTTATCCGCCTGGCTGTAACGGATCGTGCAGCCACGCCTCGATCCCTGAGTCAACAAACGGGGACGTTTGCAAGACAACAACCATCTGCACGAACAGTTCGACGACGTTTGCAGCAGCATGGACTATCAGCTCGGAGACCATGGCTTCGGTTACCCTTGACGCTGCATCACAGACAGGAGCGCCTGCGATGGTGTACTCAACGACGAACCTGGGTGCACGAATGGAAAAACGTCATTTTTACGGATGAATCCAGGTTCTGTTTACAGCATCATGATGGTCGCATCTGTGTTTGGCTACATCGCGGTAAACGCACATTGGAAGCGTGTATTCGTCATCGCCATACTGGCGTATCACCCGGAGTGATGGTATGGGTGCCATTGGTTACACGTCTCGGTCACCTCTGTCTCCGATCTGATAGTCCATGCTGCTGCAAACGTCGTCGAACTGTTCGTGCAGATGGTTGTCGTCTTGCAAACGTCCCCATCTGTTGACTCAGGGATCGAGACGTGGCTGCACGATCCGTTACTGCCATACGGATAAGATGTCTGTCATCTCGACTGCTAGCGATACGAGGCCGTTGAGATCCATCACGGCGATCCGTATTACCCACTGAACCCATGGATTCCATATTCTGCTATCAGTCATTGGGACTCGAACAACACGAGCAGCAATGTCGCGATACGATAAACCGCAATCGCGATAGGCTACAATCCGACCTTTATCAAAACCGTAAACGTGATGGTACGCATTTCTCCTCCTTACACGAGGCATCACAACAACGTTTCACCAGGCAACGCCGGTCAACTGCTGTTTGTGTATGAGAAGTCGGTTGGAAACTTTCCTCATGTCAGCAAGTTATAGGTGTCACCACCGGCGCCAATCTTGTGTGAATGCTCTGAATAGGTGATCATTTGCATATCACAGCATCTTCTTCCTGTCGGTTACACTTCGCGTCTGTAGCATGTCATCTTCGTGGTGTAGCAATTTTAATGGCCAGTAGTGTAATCATTCATCAGATCACGACGATTTTTACATTGTCTTGTCTCGGAAACAGTTTATGTTGCTAAAGTTACCGTCTATTTTCTGTATTGTAATAAAGTTCATTTTTTTTGCTATCTAGCTACCTTTCTCTTCTTGTACGTGCATCACCCACAACGAGATACTACACCCACGGGCTGCTGACTGGTCATGAATCTACGCCGATGAGCTTGACGGACTTACGACGAAACCCGTTGTTACTGTGATCCTGTTGTCTGCCCAGGTCTGATGCAGCTCTACACTCGCTGATGAAATGTAACTCATCCACGAAGGAAGTGGCTCACAAGGCGCTTGTCGGTCCGATACTCGACTACTGTTTTTGAGTTTGGGACCATTACCAGGTACAACTGATAGAAGAGATAGAGAAGATACAACGAACGGCGGCGCGTTTCGTCAGGGTATCGTTTAGTAGTCTTGAGAGCGTTATAGAAATGCAGAACAATCTCCGGTGGCAGACGTTGTAAGAGAGGCTTTGTGCATCACGGAGAGG
Source organism: Schistocerca cancellata (assembly GCF_023864275.1). NCBI lineage: Eukaryota > Metazoa > Arthropoda > Insecta > Orthoptera > Acrididae > Schistocerca > Schistocerca cancellata. The sequence continues at coordinate 828,230,381 of NC_064626.1, forward strand.
TTAACTATTGAACTTTCGAGATGGGCTCGTTTTGGAAAGGGTGGGACCACATATTACTGCGTCCAACATACAACTCGCGAGATGACTACGACGAGAATATTCGAGAATTTAGAGCTAATGCGGAGGCTTAGCGGTAATCATTCTTCCCACATGCCATCCGCGAGTAGAACGGGGAATTGGGGACCAGTTAATGGTACCAGAAGTAAGGTAGTATGCTGAGTACTGATTTAGCTGTAGGGGTGCTGACATCGTGACTTCAATGCAGCACGCCTTTCCTGACTTAGCAACTCGGTGAGCCGCCGCCTCCTGGGGCAGCGTGCCGATATGCTTTTAAGCACACATCACTGGCCTGGGCCAGCCTGCACCACTAGGCGCAGACCACAGCAAGATGCCTTTCTAACTGTTGTACTGCTTGTCTTCTCACTGTTTCTATGACTTTTAGACAGCTATCCTCCTGGGTCTACATCCCTGCCAAACATTCCGCCTCGTCATCGTGACTTGCGACGACTTCAATAACGCCCAAGCCATCCTGATACTCACTACAACTGGTATCACAAGTGGCCAAAGAATTCTGGGAAAATATGGAAGCTTTGCCTCACACAGGTAAGCGCTACTGCGCGATCCTAGGGGTAGATTTGCTGTATAAGTGTCATGGGTATGGTGCTAAGCTCTGTACAGTATATATATAGTCTGAAAAGCCTTCCAGAGTTCCTACAGCAATACTACTATGGAGATTTAAATTAGAAATATCCCTTGTAAACAAGAGTGGTGGTGAGGTACAGTTCTGTTCGTTGTACATGCCCTCGTTTTGCGTAACGTATCTTCTGATTTTCCATTCTTAGTACTCTCATTGATTTGTAATAGAGACTTGCTTTGAGGAGAACGGGGTTCATACAATTACGTTTTGTAGTCCAGATTGCTCCATGATTTGTTTCTTTCTTTCTCTGTCCCTCTTAACAATTCTTCTCCAGCTTTTTTAATCATAATATGTTCCATATGATGTACAACGTATGTTGGAAGGAATAGTAAATATTTTAGGAAGTTCTAGTGTAGTCAAATTCGAATGAAACATTACATATTCCATGTTTCCAGTTTTTATTGTTTACATTTTAGTATGTAAACACAACAAATACTTATGGAAGGTATTAAGAAAAGGCGAATGATTCAGTTCAAAGTTGATTTTCTTAAACTGCGCCTCCGAAGTGAAGGCATTTTCGAATTCTCTTGCCAGTATTAAGTGTAGCTCGTTTGACGTCTTTGGCGTTGTTTTGTGGGGTGAGCACTATTCGTGACATGAGCGATCAGTTTACGTTTTCTTTCGAGAATTAATCTTACAGCCAATCTCGCAGGCAGACAACTATCAGGATAAAGTCTGTTGACCTTAGTGGCCAAGAATCGTGACCACTTCTGCCGTTTCACCTTCCGAGGAATTTTAGGTTTAGATGATGTGATGATGTGTCACGTGACGACCAGAATGTGCACGGGTCCCGTTATGCTGGAGGAACATACTTGTCCTTGTAGCTGAAGGAACTTCTTCCAATGACAGTGGAAGCTCGTTTCCAGAAAGTCTAGATACGTGTGTTCTGCAAACAATGCGGTAATACAGCAGGCCCGAGCACTTAGCTGTCATACTCTTGTCACACTTCGCCTTACATTATGATCTTCGACTTTTCGCATTCAAGATTGTTCTGATTTCTTATTTATGTTGTCATTCCATCTGCCATTACATAATCCTCTGGGTGTCTTCTTAATACGAAGAATTCAGTACAGAGTCTCTACAGTGCATTTCCCATCGTTTCGTCTCACAGTATGCCCAGCCCTCCTCCATTTCGGCTTCGAAACAGACGTTGTCCCGTCCTACTATCTTTTCCATTATCCAGTTGTTTCTTCTATTGTCTCTTCTTTCAATGCGCAACATACATTGTTCTATTTCTCGCTGAGCTAATCCTATTGTAGTCTCTTTTTTATTTTATTTTATTTTTAATTTATTTATTGAGCATTTAACGTCTATCATTCACGTCCACTTGTTAGTATCGGCAGTAAGTTTTCCACTGAAAGCGTGTTGGTAATTCACTTCTGAATACAGCATTGATTTATCAAATAAACTTCAAGATCTCTTTCTGTCCATTTGCTTGTTGTTTCCGGGTGCAGTAAACACGAATTCGTCACCTGTTTCTCAAACTTCATCGTTAATCGTTATTGTCTTCCTATCACCATGCTGACTGTACTTTGTAATGTCCTACAGTGTTAAACGCACAGGCCTACTGTCATACTTGCTCTAGTCAGTTCCTCCATGCTTTCGGAAGTTCTTCTCGATTTGAACGAGACAATACCATCAGCAAAACGAAGGTGGTGCACTTAAGATCAATTTATTTGTATTCCATCTTTCTGTTTCAAGCCTACAGAAAATAGTTCGGCCCCATCAGCTTACATCTCTAAATACATTGTAAGACATTAGAAAAAAAAAGGATGATTTAACAAGATATTCAAGAAATGTTCCACAAATTGAACAAGTCAGTAATACGTTGATCCACCTATGACCCTATGCAAACAGTTGTTCGGCTCAGCATAGATTGATAGAGTTGTCAGATGTGCTCCTGAGGGATATCGGGACAAATTCTATTCAATTGGCGCTTTAATTCGTCAAAATGTCGAGCTCGATGGAGGATTCTTCTCATAACGTCCAAATGTTTTCAATTGGGGAAATATCAGGCGATCTTACCGGCCAAGGTAGGGTTTGGCAACCGCGAAGAGAAACAATAGAAACTATCGCCGTGTACGTGCGGGCATTATCTTGCTGAAATGTAAGCCCAGGATGGTTTGCCATGAAGGGCAACAAAATGGGACGTAGAATATCGTGACTTAGAACTGTAGTGTTGGCAGAAGAGCCAACACTGTGTTGCAAGAGGAGGCCGAAATGCACGCGTCAACTCACGCAGGTGGCGCTAGGTCTGAAACAGGATACGTAATGAATGCTATAAAGAAAAGTACGTAGCTGCTGGAATACTTAACTTTAATCCATCATTTGTATACAGCATTCTTGATGATGCAAGTGAGACTCTCTCTAGAAATGGTTAATGGCGCCTTGCTAGGTCGTAGCCATGGACTTAGCTGAAGGCTATTCTAACTATCTCTCGGCAAATGAGAGAAAGGCTTCGTCAGTGTAGTCGCTAGCAAAGTCGTCGTACAACTGGGGCGAGTGCTCGTGCGTCTCTCAAGACCTGCCGTGTGGTGGCGCTCGGTCTGCAATTACTAACAATGGCGACACGCGGGTCCGACATGTACTAATGGACCGCGGCCGATTTAAAGCTACCACCTAGCAAGTGTGGTGTCTGGCGGTGACACCACAAGAACATCGTCGACGTGCCGGTTTACCGCGGATGAGAAAACCAAAGGGGTGCTCCAATGAAATGAAATAATAGCACAGACCATCACTCCTGGTTGTTGGGCCGCATGGCTGGTGACAGTCAGATTGCAATCCAACCGCAATCTGGGGCGTCTCAAGACTTGTCTTCAAATTGTTCAAATGGCCCTGAGCACTATGGAACGTAACATCTGAGGTCATCAGTCCCTTAGAACTTAGAAGTACTTAAACCTAGCTAACCTAATGACATCACACACATCCATGCCCGAGGCAGGAACAGAACATGCGACCGTAGCGGTCGCGCGGTTCCAGACTGAAGCGCCTAGAACCGCTCGGCCACAGCGTTCGGCGATACGCCTTCGCTCATCAGCGGGTCTCAGTTCAGAGCGTGACCTATCACAGAAGACCATTCTACTCCAATCAATGAGATTCCAGGCCCAATGTGCCCGACAGCATTGCTAATGGGCCTGTTGTTGTACAGAGGTCAATGGCAGTCGGTACAAGGAGCTTTGTGATGTCATCCCCCTTTCCGTGAGCCGCCTATTAATGGTCCTTGTTATCAGTGAAGCATCAGCTGCACATGGGATCGATGATACTGATGAATGCGGGCTCTCTGACGTTCTTGATGTTTTGTTCAGCCATGTTTCACCCATTCCTGCCAACGTCGTCGAATAGTGGCATTGCTCCTATTAAAAGATTGAGCGGTTCGCCGATTGTTCCAACCGGCATTTTCGAGCCCAACTACATTTCCTCTCTTGATTGCTGGTCTGCGTATATTCTTCACTTGCCTCCCTGGGAGGCAAAGTTAATGACCAACTGAGTAGATGGAATGAAATTCGCTAAGACTTTATGCCCTAATATCTACATGTGCCTTGTTTACTATCCTTGCCAGCTGCACTGTGCGCTGCGGTGCTACATATTCATCCATCGGCCACGAAAGTTTACAATTCTGCATACGAACTTGTGACAAATTTGTACGACTCCTTCATCTTTTGTCTTAGGATGTACCTAACGTATGAAAGGCTTCACGCCATCTTTCCCGCTCTTGAAGTGTTCCAGACTTCAGAACTGTGCTGCACAGTAAGAGATTAATTCCTCGCTTGGGCAGCCTTAGTTGGGAGAACTACGGCGGTAGTAAACGGAAATCACCGAGAGGCGCGTCTCCCAGTGGCTTGGAACAAGCGTAGCTGCGACGGCCGGAAGAGGCGGCAGGTAACGGAAGGAAAGAGGCGCCGCCGGGGAAGCGCGCCCGGGCCGCCGAGTTGCCTGCGGTCTCGCCTTCGCCTCCGCCTCCGCCTTCCTGCGGCGCGCCGCGGGGCTTCCGAGGGCGCGCTTCCTCACCTGCAGATCCGGCACTCCGCACCGCCTCCACTAATTTGCCTTCCAGCAGTCCAGCAGAGGACCTCTTGATGAAAATGCTTCGTCCCACGTGTGCGACACTGTCTACTCGTACATATCGAACTCACCCGGAGTTGTAAAACTGCCCTGGGCCATCGTAGACTACCACAAGTATTATCTTTGGCAAGTTAAGGTCGTACCCACGTTACATGTACGTTAGGAGTGTTGCATACCTATCTGGCGTTACGCCATTTCGATCCCTTTACGTATGCGAACTGTGACTGAGCAGGGTACATAGAGGGCTGCGTAGCATATGGAATATTTTTGTTCTTCAGTCACCATCTCCCTGTTACTTAAAAATAAACAATATTCGTAGCAAAACTGAGCTTGCCATCGTTTAAGTCAGGTTTTATTGGAAAATAGTTGATTTTTTAATGTGAAACAGAGGGATGTTGTAGTAAAGATAAAGAAAACGACGCAGATTTATCATATAGCGCTAGATAACGCAGTTTCCTCTGCAAAAAGTTGAGTTAGGCAGCAGCCGTCTCATGATAAACAGCAGCAGTAGCAGCAGCAGCGAAGTAAGCGATTTTGTGACATTTTACGAATTCCTAATCAAGAGCGAATTATTTAGTCTCACCTCTGTGCTTTGGTGGTTTAGTTCTGTTTTTTTTTTTTTTTTTTGCGTGTTAATTTAATATTTGATGGACACAGTTCTCTCGTTTCGGTTTATGTCATAAATTAACCCATTTTGTGACATCTTTAAATACCTAATCAGGAACAAATTATTTAGTCTCACCTCTGTGCTTGGGCAGTTTAGTTTTTGAATCTCTGCATGTTAATTCAATATTTAATAGACACAGTTCTTTTGTCTGTGTCGGACATTAACCGATCTTGTGACATATTACAAGTTCCTAATCTGGATTCGGGAGGACGACGGTTCAATCCCGCGTCCGGCCATCCTTATTTAGGTTTTCCATGATTTCCCTAAATCGCTCCAGGCAAATGCCGGGATGGTTCCTTTGAAAGGGCACGGCCGATTTCCTTCACCGTCCTTCCCTACTCCGATGAGACCGATGACCTCGCAGTTTTGTCTCTTCCCCCAAACAACCCAATCCTAATATGGAACGAATTATTTAGACTCACCTCGGTGCTTTGGTAGTTTACTTTTTGAATTTTTGCGTGTTAATTCAATATTTAATAGCCACAGTAGTCGCATTTTCGTTTGTGTTGGCATGTAAACCGATTTTGTGACATATTGCAACTTCCTAATCAGGAGTGAATTATTTGGTCTCACCTGTGTGCTTTGGTAGTTTAGTTTTTGAATCTCTATGTGTTAATCAAATCTAATTTATTACACACACTTCATGAGTTTTCATCAGTGTCTACAATAGAGTTACGTAGCATGTGTCGAAAGTGGTTTGTTCCTTTATTTTGATAGCTACTGGCACTAGTCAGCCAGTCAGGCAGCAGCCGTCCGCCGATAAACAGCAGCAGCGAAGTAACCGATTTTGTGATATTTTACGAGTTCCTAACTAGGAGCGAATTATATAGTTTCACCTGTGTCCTTTGCTAGTTTAGTTTTTTGAATTTCTGCGTGTTAATTTAATATTTAATAGAGTCCTCACGTTTTCGTTTCTGTCGGAAGGTAAACCGATTTTGCGACATTTTGTAAGTTCCTAATAAGGAGTGAATTATTTAGGCTCACCTGTGTGGTTTGGTAGTTTGGTTTTTGAACCTCTGGGTGTTAATTTAATTTATTAGACAAACTCCTTGCGTTTTTGTCAGCGTTTACGGTAGTGTTCCGGCAGTGTTTCCTTGATTGCCTCTGTAGTAGAGTTTTCCACAGTCTTTAGTATGGATAGGATGCGTACGGATGCGAGCCGAGTTGGTGACACTTCGCTCCCAGCTTCAGGTTGTGTTGGCTTCGGCTACACGGCTTGAAGCTGCAGTGGATAGGTATCACTTTTGTGGGCTGGCCGTGGGGACCCAACGAACGTCCGGCATGACCCACGAGTCCGCCGATCCGTTTGCACTGGTGGCCAGCCCAGTTACTGCTCAACTCGTAGTCGAGTGAGAGATCGCTTCGGAGCATGGCAAGCTGCAAAAGTCTTCCTGGGGACCAAACGTAAGACCTCCACGGTTAATATGACAAACAGTTTCCAGCTGCCGTCTGTGGCTGAGACTGTTCCTCAGCCAGATGCAGTCATTTGTCCTGTTTCAGGGGAAACCTCTAGGTCTGCAAGATCCGAGCATCACAGAGGGTGGTATTATTGGCAGTTGGGAGCTCGAATATTAGGCGCGTTATGGGGCCTCTTAGGGACATGGATGCCAAGGAGGGGAAGAAAGCCAATGTACATTCCGTGTGCGTACTGGGTGAAGTCTTCCATACAGGGAACGGGTCCTCCCAGATGCCTTGAAGAGCACAGGGAGCAGCTAACTGCAGGTGCTGGCTCACATCGGTACAACTGATGTGTGTCGCTTTCGATCGGAAGAGATTCTAACTGTTTTGAGCGGCTATCAGAAGTGGTAAAGGCCGCCAGTCTTGCTTGCGAGATGAAAGCAGAGCTCACCATTTGCAGCATAGTCGACACGACCGATCGTGGACCTCTGGAGAGCAGAATGGAGGTTCTGAATCAGAGGCTCAGACGGTTCAGCGACCGCGCAGACTGCAGATTCCTCGACTTGCGCCATACGGATGTGGGGTTTCGGATTCCGCTAAATAGATCACGAGTCCATTACACTCAGGGGGCCGCTAAAAGGGTAATAGGGACTGTGTGGCGTGGACTGAACGGTATTTAGGTTTGAGGGTTTCGGGGAAACACAAAAAAAGGCTTCAGATAGTGAAGCTAGAACACAGGAAAAACGTAGATCAAGGAACAGTTGTAATTTGTCGTAGCTGTGTTGGGAAAGTATCAGAGCTCGAAGTTCTAATAGAAAGCAGATATACCCAAATCGTTAAAGGTACTGAAAGCTGGCTGAAGCCGGAGATAAGTACAGCAGGAATTTTTGCGAAGGACCTAAAGGTGTTCAGAAAGGTTAGACTAAATACAGTTGGTGCTACCGTGTTTCTTATTATTAGAGGTAATCTATCTTGTAGTGATACTGAAGTAGATCCTGTGAGTTATTATCGGTAGGTGTGTCTCTTGGCAACCGGAATAAACTAATAACTGGATCTTTTTACCGACGTCCCATCTGAGATCATACAACTGCTGAAAGGTTCAAAGAAAAGTTGAGCCTAATTTCAAACACTCATACGATTATAGTTGGTGGTGATTTCAATTTAGCCTCTATCTGTTGGTGGAAATACATGTTTAATTACGGAGATACGCATAAAACATCATCCGAAATTGCGCTAAATGCATTCTCAAAAAAATTATTTCAAGCAATTAGTTCATAAGCCCACTTGAGTAGTAAATTGTTGTGAAAACATACTGTACTTGACCTCAGCTACAAATAATCCTGAGCTAATAACGAGCATCAAGACGGATGCACAGATTAGTGAACATGGGTCGTCGTAGAGAGACTGAATACCGTAAATCTAAAGTCCTCCAAAAATAAATGACTATATATATATATATATATATATATATATATATATATATATATATATATATATATATATATATATATATATATATATTTAAAACATCGTTTAAAAATTCGCTTGAGGCCCTCCTGAGAGACAATCTCCACTTCTTCCAAATTTACATTGTAAGTGTAGACCAGATGTGGATTGAATTCAAAGAAATAGTATCGGTAGCGACTGAGAGATATGTTGTTCTCGCGGTCTTCAGTCCGAGGACTGGTTTGATGCAGTTCTCCATCTACTCTCTATCCAGTGCAAACCTCTTTATCTCCAAATAATTACAGCAAACTACATCTTTCTGAATCTGCTTACTGTAATTCATCTCTTGGTCTCCCTCTACGATTCTTACCACCCACCGATCCCTTCTTTTGATCAAGTTGTGCCACAAATTTCTTGCGTCCTCAATTCTATATACTAATTCCACATTGGTAACATGAGCGACCCATCTAACCTTCAGATTTCTTGTGTGGCACCACATTTAGAAAGGTTCTATTCTGTTTTTATGTAAGCTTTTTCAAAATGGTTCAAATGGCTCTGAGCACTATGCGACTTAACTTCTGAGGTCATCAGTCGCCTAGAACTTAGAACTAATTAAACCTAACTAACCTAAGGACATCACACACATCCATGCCCGAGGCAGAATTCGAACCTGCGACCGTAGCGGTCACGCGGTTCTAGACTGAAGCGCCTTTAACCGCACGGCCACACCGGCCGGCTGTAAGCTTTTTATCGTACATTTATCACTTCCATGCATGGCTACACTCCAGATAAATACCTTTGGAAAAATCTTCAAAAAAAATGGCTCTGAGAACTATGGGACTTAACTTCTGTGGTCATCAGTCCCCTAGAACTTAGAACTACTTAAACCTAACTAACCTAAGGACATCACACACATCCATGCCCGAGGCAGGATTCGAACCTGCGACCGGAGCGGTCACGCGGTTCCAGACTGAAGCGCCCAGACCGCACGGTCACACCGGCCGGCTAGAAAAAATCTTCGTTACACTTAAATCTATATTCGATGTTAACACAGGTCTCTTCCTCAGAAATGCTTTTCTTGCCATTGTTAGTCTGCATTTTATATCCTCTCTACTTCGGTCATTATCAGTTATTTTGCTTCCTAAATAGCAAAACTCATCTATTACTTTAATTGTTTCGTTTCCTAATCTGATTCCCATAGCATCACCCGATTTAATTCGACTATATTCCATTATCCTTGTTTTGCTTTTGATGGTGTTCATCTTATATCCTCCTTTCAAAACACTGTCGATTCCGTTCAACTCCTCTTCCAAGTCCTTTGCTGTCTCTGACAGAATTACAACGTCATCGGCAAACATCAAAGTTTTTCCAGAATGTTGGAAGGTAGGAGACGAGATACTGGCAGAAGTAAAGCTGTGAGTACCGGGAGTGAGTCGTGCTTCGGTAGCTCAGTTGGTAGAGCACTTGCCCGCGAAAGGCAAAGGTCCCGAGTTCGAGTCTCGGTCGGGCATACAGTTTTAATCTGCCAGGAAGTTTCATCAAAGTTTTTATTCCTTCTCCCTGAACTTTAATTCCTACTCCAAGACCGTGCGGAGTGGCCGCGCGGTTTGAGACGCGATGTCACGGATTGTGCGGCCCCTCCCATCGTAGGTTCGAGTCCTCCCTCGGGCATGACTGTGTGTCATGTTCTTAGCAAAAGTTAGTTTAAATTGTGTGTAAGTCAAGGCACCGATGACCTTCGCAGTTTGGTCCATAGGAATTCACACACATTTGAACATTTTTTCCTACTCTAATCTTTTCTCTGGTTTCCTTTACTTCTTGTTCTATTTACAGACTGAATAACATCTAGGATAGGCTACAACCCTGTCTCACTCCCTTCTCAACCACTGCTTCCTTTTCATATCGCACGACTCTTATTACTGCCGCCTGGTTTCTGTACAAGTTGTAAGTAGCCTTTGGCTCCCTGTATTTTACCCCTGCCACCGTCAAAATTTCAAAGAGAGGATTCCAGTCAACATTGTCAAAAACTTTCTCTAATTCTACAAATGCAATAAATGTAGGTTTGCCTTTCCTAAACCTATCTTCTGAGAGGAGTCGTAGCGTCAGTATTGCCTCGCGTGTTCCTACATTTCTCCAGAATCCAACCTGACATTTCGGGAGATCTGCTTCTATCAGTTTTTCCATTCTTCTGTACAGAATTCGTGTTAGTATTTTGCAACCGTAACTTATTAAACTGATAGTTCGGTAATTTTTACACGTGTCAGCAACAGCTTTTTTTGGAATTGGAATTACCACATTCTTTTTGAAGTCTGTAGGTATTTCGCCTGTCTTACACATCTTGCACACCAGATGGAAGAGTTTCGTCTTGGCTGGCTCTCCTAAGGTTGTCAGTAGTTCTGACGAAATGTCGTCTACTCCCGGGACCTTGTTTAGACTTAGATATTTCAGAGCTTTGCCAAATTCTTCTCGCTGTATCATATCTCCCGTTTCATCTTTATCTACGTCCATTTCCCTTTCTATAACATTGCTTTCAAGTTCATCTCCGTTGTACGGATCATCTATTTGCCCCTTCCAACTTTCAGCTTTTCCTACTTTGCTTAAGACTGGTTTGACAGATTTATATCAAAAAATTAACAACCGACGGTGCTGATCCCCCTTGGTACACAAAACAGGTCAGAACATTGTTGCAAAAACGACGATAAAAATATGTCAAATTTAAACGAACTCGAAATCCCCTAGGTTGACGATCTTTTACAGAAACTCGAAATTTAGCGAGGACTTCAATGCGAGATGCTTATAATAGTTTCCACAACGAAACTTCGTCTTGAAACCTGGCAGAAAATACAAAGAGATTCTGGTCTTATGTAAAGTATGCTAGTGGCAACACACAATCGATGCCCTCTCTGCGTGATAGCAATGGAAATATAATCGATGACAGCACTGCTATACACAGCCTCCTGAAATTCCTTCACCAAAGAAGACGAAGTAAATACTCCAGAATTCGAATCAAGAACAGCTGTCAACTTGAGTAACTTAGAAGTAGATATCCTCGGAGTAATGAAGCAACTTAAACCACTTAATAAAAGCAAGTCTTCGGATCAGGTTCGTTTCAGACTACGCTAATGCAATAGATCCTTATTTAACAGACATATACAACCACTGGCTTGACGAAAGATCCGTACCCAAAGACTTGAAAGTTGCGCAGGTAACACCAATATTCAATAAAGGCAACAGGAATAATACACTAAATTACAGTTCCATATCATTAACGTCGATATGCAGCAGGATTATGAATTACCTCGAAGAGAACGGTCTATTGATACATAATCAACAAGGATTTATAAAACATCACTCTTGAAAAACACAATATGTATCGAGTGCTAACAACAAGGAATTTCGAATTGATTCCGTATTTTTAGATTACCAAAAGGCTTTTGACACAGTACTTCAGAATCGGCTTGTAACCAAATTGCCTGTTTTGGGAGTATTGCGTCAGTTGACTGACTGGATTCGTGATTTCCTGTCGGAGAGGTCACAGTTCGTAGTAATTGACGGAAAAGTGATCGAGTAGCACAGAAGTGATTTCTGGCGTTCCCCGAGGTAGTGTTATAGTCCATCCGCTGTTCCTTATCTATATAAACGATTTAGAAGACAATCTGAGCAGTCGTCTTTGGTTGTTAGAAAATGATGCTGACGTTTATCGACTAGTAAAGTCATCAGAAGATCAAAAAACTTGAAAAACGATTTAGAAAAGACATCTGTACGGTGTGAATATTGGCATTTGATCCTAAATAATGAAAAGTTTGAGGTCATCCACATAAGTGCTAAAAGGAATCCGTTAAACTTCAGTTACACGATAAATCGATCAAATTTAAAGACCGTAAATTCAACTAATACCTAAGAATTTACAATTAAAAACAATTTAAATTAGAAACAATACATAGAAAATGTTGTGGAGAAGGCTAACAAAAGACTGCGTTTTATTGGCAGATACCTTAGAAGAAGCAACAGATGTATTAAAGAGAATGCCTACACTACGCTTGTCCGCCCTCTTTTGGAGTACTGCTACGCGCTATGGGATCCTTACCAGATAGGATTAAAGAGGTAAATCTAGAAAGTACAAAGAAGAGCAACGCATTTTTTATTATCGAGAAACAGGGGAGAAAGTGACACGGACATGATACAAGATTTGGGGAGGACATCATCAAAACCAAAGCGTTATTCGTTGAGGCTGTATCTTCTCACGAAATTACAGTCACCAAGTTGCACCTCCAAATGTGAAAATGTTTTGTTGGCGCCGACCTACATGGGGAGAAACGATCATCATCATAAAATTAGGGGTAATCAGCGCTCCCACAGAAAGATAATAGTGTTCGGTTCTTCCGCACGCTGGTCGAGAGATCGTTTTTTTTTTTCGCGCTGTTCGAGAGAGGAATAATAGAGAATTATTATGAAGGAGGTTTAATGAACCCTCTGCCAGGCACTTGAATGTGATGTGCAGAGTATCCATGTAGACGTAGACAAAGACGTAGGAAAACGAAAACTTAAGAAAAAATGCAAAACAAAAATATCAAATATAGCTTCAACACTTCGTCGAACATACAAAAACATTTTTCTATTATTCGTAAAAAACTTTGGCATTTATAAATAACAACAGGAAACTCTTGCCTTTGATGATGATGAAGAACGTTCTATTCAGTACAAAATAACAACAATAATTATATTTATTTATTCTGTTTGCCGATATAATCCGTACTTGTATCAAAATTAATTGTTTTGGTTACGTAAAAGCGCTGAAGCTAAGGGATCAAGTAATTTTCACTACTGACAAAATTCAGTTTACATTCTATAAGGATATAAAGTACACTAAATGATGTGCTGTTCTAATTATGCGCGAAACAAACAACCGACCAAACATAACACAAAGAAAATTCGTCGCATCCCATTTTCTCTCTTACACATTCGTTAATGTTTCTTTCCCTAGCAGTTCTACAAATACTACCGCTAATGCTACCATTTACTACGTCTTTTATATAGTACATCAAAACTTCGAGTCGTAGTTTTGGTAGAGCGCAGCTCTGAACTAAACTAACTGCTGAGTGATTTAGCATGGACACAGCAGGATATAAAAAAAATAAAAATAAAAAAAAAAAATGTCTTCGCGAGTGATCAGTCCACAAATGGAGACTGTATATATGAGAATAGACTTTCATAACTCGGATCTTATTGTCTGAGCACAAGAAATATGTGTCGAAGCAGAGATACGCTTTTACTGCTGATACAATTGAGGCAGGAAGGTTTTTGAGTTCAGGCCGTATGTGCGTTATACAGGGCGAGTCAAAAGTCCTTGGACACCTTCATAAGTTAGAAGATTGAAGGGAAAATTGAAATGTGATGATGAGAACATAGGTTTGACGTGGGGCCCAACCTTTGGAGTGAAATGTCATTCATGGTCGCCATCTAGAAATCCGCCATTTTGGATTCAACTCATTTTTTTTGTGGGAAGGGGGTGTATGAAACATCAAATAACACTCGCTTGAGCTCTGGAATTGAGTGGTGTAATTTGTTTTTGTCTATTTTGTCTGTTTTGTCTAGTTATTAATGTTCAAAGTTACCTTGGAACCGACTCATGTCTCTCTTTGTTCCAGGTGATCTGAAATGGGTCTGACACGTGAACAGAAGATCGAAATCATCCTTATATCAATGGAACGCAGATACCGAACAATAGCAGCTGACTACAACAGACGGCACCTAGACAGAGAACCGGTATCGCACAGCACGGTGGCTCACGTGATCGCCAAATTCCAGGAGACGGGCTCTGTTCACGATAGGGCATGTAGTGGGCGACCAAGAACTGCCACCAATGGGGAAACTGCAACTGCGGTTGTTGCGTCGTTTGTGAAAAGTCCAAAACGAAGTACACGTCGTGTGGCCCTAGCATGTGGAATAAGCCAAACCTCCGTTGTCCGGGTATTGCCCACCAATAAGTGGCATCCTTACAAACTGCAGATGCAACGTCGGCTTAACGAGGATGACCCTGATCGCCGGTTGGAGTTCTTCCTGTGGGCCGCTGAACAACACGAACTGGATCCCTCGTTTGCTAATGGTATACTGTACAGCGACGAGGCGTATTCCACTTTGAACGGGGAGGTTAATTGACATAATTCTCGATACTGGAGTGACGCAAATCCGAACTGGATTGCCCCAATTCGAGAACATAGTCCAGCGAAGGTGATGGTGTGGTGTGGCATATGGGACACCCGCATCCTTGGACCATTTTTCATTTACAGCACCTTAACTGCACCACAGTATCAGATGCTGTTGCAGGACCTTGTGTTCCCTTCCACACTGAACGCTGACGGCATTTTCCCATCTTATTTTCAGCACGATGGAGCCCCACCACGTTATGGCATTGATGTCCGTGAATGGTTGGAGGAACAACTGCCAGGCGCTTCAGTCTGGAACTGCGCGACCGCTACGGTCGCAGGTTCGAATCCTGCCTCGGGCATTGATGTGTGTGGAGTGGCCGCCCAGATCCCCTGACTTGACGCCCCTTGATTTTTACCTATGGGGACATCTTAAGCAGATAGTGTATGCTGAGATCATCCGTGATTTCAGACACCTGGAGGAACGCATACAACACACCTGTGACCAAATTGCAGGAGACATTCTCCTCCGTGTGCAGTCAGAGTGGTTGCGGCGACTACAGTTGTGCATTGTACAGGGTGAACAACAAGTAGAACATATGTTGTAGCAGTCGGTATGAAGGTAATTTCCCAACTTTGAACATTAAAAACTTCTAAACTGTACAAGATAGACAAAAACAAATTACACCACTAAATATCAGAGCTCAAGCGAGTGTCATTTGACGTGTCATACACGCCCCTTCCTATTTAAAAAAAAGACTTGAATCCA
Organism: Schistocerca cancellata; assembly: GCF_023864275.1. Classification (NCBI taxonomy): domain Eukaryota; kingdom Metazoa; phylum Arthropoda; class Insecta; order Orthoptera; family Acrididae; genus Schistocerca; species Schistocerca cancellata. The sequence goes on from NC_064626.1 coordinate 828,245,566, forward strand.
AAATGGTGGATTTCAAGACGGCGGCAATGAATGACATTCACTCCAAAAGTTGCGGCCCCACATCAAAACTATGTTTCCATCATCACACTTCAATTTTACCTTTATTCTTCCAACTTATGAAGGTGGCCAAGGACTTTTGACTCGTTCTGTATTTCGATAAAGATAGCTTTGACGCTTCAGAGAACAGAGTTTAAGAGGCCAGCCGCATACCAGTTGCGGTTCTTCCTCGAGCGCCTCGCGCTGACCGTGTTGCCTGTTCAGCAGGTACCTGCACGGTCTTCTCAAGTCTGGCTGGCTGCAAGCCGGTAACACTACCCACTGCTACTGCAGTTTGTCAATCACAAAGTTACTTGTTCGAACTCTAGGCAGGGTGTCTGGGCTACAGGAATATAAAATTATTTGTTTATATTTAATACCTGTGAATGTTTAGCCGGCCGGTGTAGCCGTGCGGTTCTAGGCGCTTCAGTCTGGAACTGCGTGACCGCTACGGTCGCAGGTTCGAATCCTGCCTCGGGCATGGATGTGTCTGATGTCCTTAGGTTAGTTAGGTTTAAGTAGTTCTAAGTTCTAAGGGACTGATGACTACAGAAGTTAAGTCCCATAGTGCTCAGAGCCATTTGAACCATTTTTTTGTGAATGTTTATAACTTTATCCGTCCGACGTCGTACACAGGCGCGCAAAAATGTTTATACGTTTTGATAGAGATCAATGTCGGCACCGTTTTTAGATCGACGGATATCGAAACGGTACCCCACTTCTCGGTACTTGTTTGTAAGGGTGACAGGTGTTATGGCCTGTGGCGTGATCCGTTGTCTCAAATCAACGAGATGTCGAACCATTGTCCTCTAATTAATGTTCCTGATAAACCACCATGCACTGAAATCCAGCAGGGTCAGATCGGGAGACTGAGGGGCCATGCAATAGAACCCTCTACTCCTTCAGATGCAATTGTCAGGGAACGTCTCATGGAGAAATGTGGTAAAATCTTTGTGATAGTGGAAAGGGGGGGGGGGTACCATCCGGCTGGAAAATGACTTCGAAATGCATCTGTGGAACTCCATAGTCCACCAACATATCGAGATAGTTGTGCCCTGTCACTGGCGCGCATATGTCCTGCGTCTCAGCACTGTTCATGAAGGTGACGATCACATCTTGGAGAGTGTCTCTGTCGGTTACTTATTTATCAACTACATAAAATGTCGAGAGTGCTTTCATTAATAGGATTTGTTTGAGAATACCGCTAGCCCGGACATCCTGTTTTTTTATTTTTCGGTAAGGTTCGCCACTGAATGTGACTACAATTTCAGTTAACGGGAACGTGGGTATGGCTCAAATGGCTCTGAGCACTATGCGAATTAACTTCTGAGGTCATCAGTCGCCTAGAACTTAGAACTAATTAAACCAAACTAACCTAAGGACATCACACACATCCATGCCCGAGGCAGGACTCGAAGCTGCGACCGTAGCGGTCGCTCGGCTCCAGACTGTAGCGCCTAGAACCGCACGGCCACTCCGGCAGGCGAACGTGGGTAAAAAGGCTTTGTATGAAAAGGTACTTTCTAGGTGGCCGTGAAAGGAACAAGAACTGTTCCGGACGCCTCAGACGGGCAATACTGCGAGCTGTGACGTTAAAGAAAATCGTCGTTACCATAACGTATTTTGTGAATGGCGTTCAGCTTACTGCGGGGTGTCGGCTGTGCTGTTTCGCATGCCGCTACAGTTCGATCGCTGGTGACCTACAGAGAAAGGAAGCACCCTATATCATCATGCAAATTAATTAAAGGAAGTGGTAATGCCGCGCAACAGAAACGTCTTACTGAATGGTAATTAACAGGGGTGGTCCAGTTAAGTATGACAATATGGGTCGCACACCCCGCACATAGACATGTTAATGAGAAGAGGGATCGTCTAATCAATAACAGAAATAAGTGTTACACTTTTTAATGAGAAGAGGGATCGTATAACCTATAACAGAAAGAAGTGGTCACTATAACAATCACGTTTATTACCTAAGAGCAAAACACATGTGTTACCCGCTGAGAGAAGCAATATTTAATATTTAATACTAGCACAAATGGTTCTAATGATACACTCCAACTTTGGAACAGGTGGCTGGACATGTTAAAAGCAAAGTTATGTGAATAATACACAAATACGACCACTGACTATAAGCATTGTTAGCAAATTACAGAAAGAAAAGGGACAAATAGGTTCGAAAACCAACAAGATTACCCCAACGCATACTGAAGGCAAAGAGCTAGAAGCGAAGTATTACAACGTAATAACTGGATCCTGAGGGGAGTGGAATAATACCGTGCCCCTGCGGAATCATTGATCGCAACTTTGGCCCATCTTACCATAATCGTAGGGTAGCGCGAATGGCAGCGACTGGGTATTCTGAGTTCATCTCTCTTCAGTACTGTGGGCGAAACACGAGTTCATTATTCTGACCGGATTCTAAACAGAAGCAGATGGTTGAAGTAACGGCCCTCCATAGTCCTAAACTCTGTGTGGAAACCAATTCAGTTAATAAGCTTACGGTTAGGTCTTATGAGTACACTATTAGTATAGTATCTATCAGAAATACAGTTACATGGTGGGATTGTGGCAAAGATATGCAGAAACTGTGTACTGTCGACAAGTTAAGGAGACGTATAAAACTGCGACGCTGTGCTTTTCTGCTATAGAGCGCTCCCAAATCAAACTTCAGTTTCTTTGGAGGACCTTATCAAAGTCTGGATCATCTGTAAAGCAAACCGCGTATAGGACACTATTGCGACAAATTCTTGAGTGCTGCTTGAGTGCTTGGGATCCCCAGTAGATCGGATTAGAGGAAGACACTGAAGCAATACAGAGGCGCGCTGCTAGATTTGTTGGTGGTAGTTACGATGAACACTCCAGTATCACGGAGATGTTTCGCGTACTCAAGTGGGAATCCCTGGAGGAAAGACGGCATTCTTATCGCGGAAAACTATTGATAAAATTTAGAGAACCAGCATTTGAAACTGAAAAAAAATGGTTCAAATGGCTCTGAGCACTATGGGACTTAACTTCTAAGGTCATCAGTCCCCAAGAACTTAGAACTACTTAAACCTACCTAACCTAAGACACCACACACATCCGTGCCTGAGGCAGGATTAGAACCTGCGACCGTAGTGGTCGCGCAGTTCCAGACTGTAGCGCCTAGAACCGCTCGGCCACCCAGGCCGACCTTTGAAACTGACGGCAGAAATATTTTACTACTGCCAAATTATATATCGCGTAAGGATCACGACGATGAGACAAGATAAATTAGGTCTCCTACGGAGGCAGAGAGAGAATCTTTTTTCCTTCGCTCTGTTTGTGCTTGGAATGGGAATCGAAGTGACTAGTACTGGTACGAGGTCCCCTCCGCCCCGCACGATATGGTGGCTTGCCGAATATTTATGAAGATATAAATGCAGAAATGACTTGTGATAGAGATAAAAATAATAATTCGATTTTCGACTACGCAGCAAGATATATTCTCATTTACGTAACATCTCTTGTCGAACACAAGTTTTCACTGTTCACAGTGGATCTAAGAATACATTAGGTTAACAAATTGAATGAATAAACCCGTACGGTATGTTTTCCTTGTTTTTCAAATGGACAGCTGCGTAACAGTTTGTAGACCGTCAAATGTGTGATAGGCGTAAGTAGAAGCTGGCTGGCCCGGTTAGGCGAGCGCTCTAACGCACGACTTTCCGGAGTGGGAAGGAGCGCCACGAATGCACCCGGCGGACTTGTGTCGAGGTCCGGTGAGCCGGCCAGTCTGTGGATGGTTTTTCGGCGGTTTTCCATCTGCCTCGGCGAATGCGGGCTGGTTCCCCTTATTCCGCCTTAGCTACACTATGTCGGCGATTGATGCGCAAACAAGATCTCCACAAACGCGTACACCACCATTACTCTACCGCGCGAACATAGGGGTTACACTCGTCTGGTGTGAGACGTTCCCTGGGGGGTCCACCGGGGGCCGAACCGCACAATAACCCTGGGTTCGGTGTGGGGCGGCGGTGGAGTGAAGTTGAGTGCGGTAGTCGTCGTGGGGTTGTCGACTACTGCGGCTGCGGCGGGGACGAAGCCTCTCCGTCGTATATAGGTCCCCGGTTAACAAACAATACAGTACAATACAAGTAGAAGCTACCACGTGATCTCTCAATTTTTCTAGGTGTGATTTATGGTGTGCTTATGGGTACTCAATCGAGTTGTGAATACCATTTTTCTGCTTGCAGAAATCAACAACTTCGCTGAATGCCCGTAAGCACACCATTCTCGAAACTACCACGTCCATCTTGAGGTTAAAAGTCACCTCTTCTATCCGTGTTTGCTTTCAAATCAATACGATTTATTATGCTTTTTTTATTCCCCGTAGAGAGTTGAATGAAGTTTCATATAAGGAATTTACCGTAGAGAAATCCGTATCAGTTGCAGATGAAAAACTGTACCGAAATATCAGCTGTACTGCAGATGAAATGGACGACGAAATGTTCTATTAAGGTAGATATTATATGAAATGTTACGAATACAATGACCGCAATCCGCATACCACATATAGTATCATGCAATTTTTTATCTGGGACCCACTGATGATGATAAAACATCATTGAAACTTGTGTGAGTGAAAAAGAAGAAAATTTATTTGATCTAGGCAGAGTCCTTTCCAAAACTAAATTACCGTATTTAATAACCATTGTGGACTCATCCCACGTCAAACTACTGGACTCGCTGCCCAGCAACATAATGGGTAAGCCGCTAGCACGTCACCGGATAATAAATACGAGACAGGACTGTGTTTACCAGGCTGGAGACAGCTGCGTGTGTGCGTGCGTGCGTGCTATGTGTGTGTGTGTGTATGTGCCGGTGTTTCCACAGCGCTCGTTGTCAGTCAACTGTGGGCGTCGCGGCCGAGTGCGGGCGGGGCGAGTCAACACAGAACACGGGCTGCCCGCGCCTCCCCTTTGCACTGTGCTGCTGCGAGCGGGCGCGCCCTCTCACCACACACTGCGCGTCTGGTCGCATCAGGCCTCTGCTGCCTAAAATGCTGCGAACACTTCTATAAAAGGGAAAGGAAAAAGATACTGTTCGTACTATGAAGGAACTACTTGTCGTAGGCTATTTCTGCAGACAGATTCTCGTTTCCTGTTGCTATTTCAACACAGTGACAGCCGGCCGGAGTGTCCGTGCGGTTCTAGGCGCTACAGTCTGGAGCCGAGCGACCGCTACGGTCGCAGCTTCGAATCCTGCCTCGGGCATGGATGTGTGTGACGTCCTTAGGTTAGTTTGGTTTAATTAGTTCTAAGTTCTAGGCGACTGATGACCTCAGAAGTTAAGTCGCATACTGCTCATAGCCATTTGAACCTTTTTTTTTTTCAACACAGTGACATCGAAAGAGAAGTTTACTACTGTGCTGACTCACAGGAAAATTTTGTTCAAAATGGTTCAAATGGTTCTGAGCACCATGGGACTTAACGTCTGAGGTCATCATTCCCCTAGACTTAGAACTACTTAAACCTAACTAACCTAAGAACATCACACACATCCACACCCGACGCAGAATTCGAACCTGCGACCGTAGCAGCAGCGCGATTCCGGACTGAAGCTCCTAGAACCGCTCTGCCACAGCGGCCGGATGGAAAATTTTGTACGTGAGGTGCGACGCAAAAGAAATGAACCTGAAGTTGCGTATTTTTATACTTGCCAAACATGTTCAGTAAGTGATGGTGAACTTCAGACTGGGCCTATGTGAATCCCTGCACATCTTCATTCGTTCCTTCAACTTCTCGAAACATATACGCATGTTTTTGTGCCTCCATCACTGCGTCAGGGGACCTGGAGGACATGGTAAGAAAATGAAACATCTGCAGCCGTCATTATATTGCCATTTACTGTGTAGCTACCAGGTTCGGCGTTTCAATATACGATGCATTAATGGCCAACAACTGGTTTACGCAGACTACTTGTAACTGTGTTGTCGTCTCTCCGGCCATCAACTGTCAACAACTGTATTAAGTGTATTCGCAGTTGCGAATAAGGGCAATTATCAGCTGTAGAATGGAATGACGACAATGAAAATCTGTGCCGGCACGGGGTTCGAACCCGCATTTCCCCCTTATCGCGAGCGGTCGCTTTACCATTTGGATAACCATGCACGATTCACGGCCACCCCCAAATTTCCATAGGTCGTCAACCATGTGTCTACGACTTGTACATCCATTAAATATATTCCCGTACACGTCAGACGTTGTACTTGAGTGTCGTTTTCCCGGTGTCGGCGGATAAATTGTGACTCGTGTACGGATAGCCAACTGGCTGCCTGCACGGTAGCTCAGCATGTTCGCTCAGAGGGTTAGCAGCGCTCTGTAATAAAAAAACTGAGTAAATGGGTTAATAAGGAACTTCAACGGGCGTCAGGGGACGTCCGCCACGAACAATTTCAACGAACTATAACGGAAAAATGAGATTACAAAAAACCAAAAAACAAAAAAAACTGGTAAGGCAACCGCTCGCGATAAGCGGAAGATCCGGGTTCGAGTCCCGTTCCGGCACAGATTTTCAGTGTCGTCATTCCATTCTACAGCTGATGGTTCTCCATATTCGCAATTGCGAATACATTTAATGCAGTTGTTGACAGCTGATGGTTGGAGAGACAACATCACAGTTACAGATGGTCTGTGCAAACGAGTTGTTGGCTACTAATGTATCTTATATGTGGATCGTGATAATCCCTTCAGCATCAACTAAAGCCTGAAGATGGTGCACTGAAGCCCCGAAACTGGCAGCTACACAATAAATGACAACGTAAGGACGGCTGTAGGTGTTTCATTTTCTTACAGTTTTGTTTTCAACAGTCTACACAGGGACTACCCCGTTTTTTATTTACACAAAGCGAGGTATCGTCTGTGATTACTTTTCATGCGTGATCAATAAACTGACCGACCTAGTTGAAATATCAGCTCAAAAACACAGCTTAACCCTCTGACTACCAAATTTATTTTAAAAACTTTAATGTATGGGTATTTTAATTAATGTCTTAGCCGGAAGAAATAATATGGAAAGAGTACTTCCCACCGTTTCGTTTTCTTAGAGCGTTGGAGAGGAGGTTTTCAGAAGACAACTGCGCAAAAACTACAAGACATACTGGAAACAGACACACTTTAGTGACTAGGGGATCTCTCCAAGTTTTTAACTCACACTACAGGTGATCAATATGGGCTTAGTTTGTGATGTGGCAAGCTTTAGATCCTGGGTGCAATTCGTTGACATGGTACGTCTGGGAAGGCGCGAAGGCAGCCCTCTTTGCGAAACTGGTGATTAGGCTGCCTATCTGCGAACCATTTCGATGTGACAATACTGAGACGAAGGTTAACAATGAAGCTTGAGGACAGCACAAAGTACAGGTGCAATCTGTAATTATAAGAACTCTTCCCTTTATCAGTTGGACACCAATACATAGCAAAACACGCAACAGATTTCGGTTGGTTCTCACATAACCTAACGTGGGACACATATGACCAGCTGGTAGTCAAAGGGCTCTAAGATCGGATGAAGTTGTGAACGAATACGTTACGAGAAATAGCTCTTAAGTCTCCATTCTTTTTCTGGCTTTCCCCCGTATATTCACGGCGTCATTGTTCTCTGCAACTGGCTATGTTAGTAGTAGAGGGCGACGAGATGTCGTTCCTGTCGTCACCCCTCCCCCCCCCCTCCCCCCGGGACGGTATTGTGTGTACCACAAATTGCGTCTAATGTTGTCCCTTCTGAAACTGTTAGAATGTTTTCGTGTAACTGAGGCGGGACGTGACTACCAGCCCGGTATTGACCTGGTCTAGTCGAATGTGGGAAACCGCGTAAAATCCACATCCAGGCCGGCCGCCACACCGGCCCTCGCCGTTAATCCGCCGGGCGGATATGATCCGTGGCCGCCGCGCTTCCCTGAACCCCAGAAGCGTCGTGTTAATGCATGCGGCTATCAGACCGAGTTCCTTAATAATGCCCTCGATCTTTTTTGCCATATTTCGCATGTGGTTTTTTGTTGAAAAATATGTAGACAACTTAAAATGTACTTTGCTAGATAGTTAGGTTTTAATGCCTTTACATAAACAGCAAATTTGCTTCCATGGCAAAATTAATCAGGAACCTCTCAAACGAAGAAAAGGCAAGGAAGAAAGGTTACGGTTTGACATTTCGTCGACGACAAGCTGATCAAAAACGGAGCACTATCATGCAGGAACAGCCCCAGACACCGGAATCAAGTTATCAATAACCAAAACTTCTCAAACACTGGAATCAAGTTATCAATAACCACAACTTCTCAGTTTTGGTTACTGATAACTTGATACCAGTCTATGAGTTTCATTTGTACACCACAGCACTGAAGATGATCACTATGTGATCGAAAATCGATTCTGCTATCAATAAAACATCAATATTACGGCCAACGCTGACGTTGCTTTTAATTTAATAATTTTCCTGGTATTTCAGATCATAAAAATCCTCACCCTGGGGTTACATTGCCTTTTTCATATTCGTAAACTTATTGAATTCTAATTAGGGATAATTCCCCCACTGCCTCCCTCTTGAGATCGCCCTACAACCACGAATGTGACAAGGTTGGTGAGGGATATCGGCGTTACATCTCAGAGCTCAATTAGTAATTCTTCGGCGTACAAGCGCTACTAGTTTCCCCTGACGTGACGTCTTATTTATAAAAGACATTTTCTTACAAGTTACTACCCCTTCTCAACCGTTTACCGACGGAGCTGACCCGGTGGTTAATGCACTGAGGTGATATTCCATAGGGGAAGGATGCAAATTCCATCTCGTCAGAATCAGCTTATTTGTGGCTCTTCCTCCCTTCTCCTTCTCCTCTCTTCATCGCTCAGACGAAGAAACCAACAGAACAAAATAGTCACCGATGATCACGGATCGACTCCAATCCACAAGCCATCGTTAGTGGCAACTCGCTTTAGTAAGTACAGCCAACAACGCCAGTGTGAATACATATGCCGAGCACGTCTTATGTTAAGCCTTACATCTTTCATTGCTGGGCTACTAAGATTTAGAACGTAGACAACTGACCGAACGTAATGAATATGAAAATGTGACATGTGGTTCTCATACATCTATTTTTTTACTTTCATTTACAAGATAAATTCACTGCCGCTTTACTCCAGCGTACACGCACAGACACACACACACACACACACACACACACACACACACACACACACACACTGTTGTGGGGTAGCTAGGCGAGTCAGCGATCGTAGAAGTAACAGATACAAACAACGGTCACACATACTAATATATGTGCAAAAGAATCTACGAAAATCCAATAACAGACCGTCAAGTTGTCAAAATGAATATATCAAAACTATTTAAATTGACCTTCATCAAAGAGTCCGCAGCTCGTGGTCTCCGCTAGGACATTGGCTAGTCGGCGGTGCGGGTCTCCCGCATCGTTTCCCTACGCTCCTCTGAGTATGAGACCTCATTATCAGTATCATCATCAAAGAATCAGCGACAATGATGTCCTGTAGTGGCAGCTGGTCCAGCGAAGGAGCTTCCAGTAGTAAAAGCGTCCTGTTCTCTCACATTCGATAGCGGAACAAAACTACTGTATTCACAGAAAGCAATTCGATGAAAAGCAATAAATAATTCCATACATGTGCAGTTCGTTTAATTGTATAATGGCACAGCCATCAATGGTGCTTCGTGTTGCGGAAACAAACACACGTTTGTTCTATCCTCTTCCCATCGTCGACTCTCAATTGCATTTGAACTAAACCAGCCGTAATAAATCGCAGAGGTGATTTATTTCAGGGACCCGTCCAGGTGACCTGAATGTGTGACATTTGTGTAACGTAACATGCCGTCCTGTAATGTTAGTCCGAACTGCGACCTCGTGACGTGCTATACTTCCCACTCGAGCATTTATTTGTGGACGCAGAAAACTAAGAGGATTCCTGAAATCTTTGGGGGGGGGGGGGGGGGTCCACGGAGAGTGAAACATAAATTAAAATTAGTAGGCACCAAGTGTTTGTCTGAAAGTCACAGAAGGGAGGGTGGTACTACGTATGATGAACTTAACTTTAAAAAAAGTGGGAACGTGATCAAAAAATTAAAAAAAGACGTTCCTACTGCATTCAAGTCTAGCTTTATTTTATTTATTTATTTATTTATTTATTTAACCTGATCAGATTAGGGCCATCAGGCCCTCTCTTACATCGGACCAGTGTTTCACACATGCAGCATTTCACACATCAGAGTTACATCATGAACATAGTTTAAATGAGAAAATTAGCTTACTCTAGTGACAATATGAATAAAGAGTAGTGACTAAGACCTAATAAAGTAAATGCGGAAGTATTTTTACAACAGTTGCTATACATACAGATTATGATAAAAGCAATAATAATAACAGTAAAACAAAAAATCAAATAATAATGATGAATATGACTAAGACCTAATAAAGTAAATGCTGGCAGTATTTTTACATCAGGTGCTATACATACAGATTATGGTGAAAGCAATAATAATAACAGTAAAAAAAAAATCAAATAATAATGACAAACATGAGAAAGAGTGGCAATAATAATGAAGGTTTGTGCAGATGTACATTAATATATTGGTGTGTAAAGTAGATGTTTACTAGTATAGCGAGTTTTGGGTAAGGGAGGTTTAAGGAGGGGGAGAGAGGGAAGTAATGAGGTGAAGTGCACTCATGTACAGAGGAAGGCATTACTGTTGCTTAAGTAGATACGTCATTAACTGTTTTTTGAAGCCGGTCATGTTTTTAAGTTCTCTAACATAACGAGGGAGGTTATTCCAGAGTCGGGTTCCCGCTACTGTAAAGGACTTGGAGAAGGTGACTGAGCGATGCAGTGGAACGGAGAGGATTTTATTATGATGGGAACGTGTGTTTCTGTCATGTTGTTCCGACATGAGTGTTAGGGAAGAGGAGAGATATGAGGGACAGTGTACATTTATAAGGCAGTAGATGAGACAGAGTGTATGGAAATCTCTGCGTTTGTCTGCACGCAGCCAGGACAATTTTGCATATGCTGGTGAAATGTGATCAAAAAGTCGAACGTCACAGATATATCGGACGCAGGCATTCGTGACCAGTTCTAGACGTCGGGAATTTTCCTGAGAGAGGCCTTGTAGGATAATATCGCTGTAGTCAATGATTGGGAGTATAAGCGTTTGTACTAATTTCTTTTTCAGATCGAAAGGGAAGAGTTTTTTATATTTTTGTAGGACATGAAGGGATGCTGATGCTTTTTTGCACACTGCAGTTACGTGCTCTGTCCAATTTAGATTTTCATCAATTATTACTCCCAAACTCTTTGCTGATGGCGAGAAGTTAATATTTGTTCCATTTAGGATAAGAGGTGGTACGGATTCCCGATGTTTTGGGCTAATGAGCTTAGAGTGACCAACAAGTACCGCTTGGGTTTTAGATGGGTTTAGTTTTAGACCTATGTCCTGTGCCCAGTTTGACAGCGCATCGAGGTCAGTATTGAAATTTTCAATAGCTTTCTTGAGATTGCTTGGTTTCGCACTTAGATACAACTGAAGGTCATCAGCATACATATGGTATTTGCAATAGGTCAGGACCGATGACACATCATTGACATAAAGAGAGAAGAGTATAGGACCTAATACTGAGCCTTGGGGAACGCCTGACACTACCTGCCGCCATTGTGATTTTATATCCCCAGACAGGACGCGTTGCTGACGAGACATCATGTATGAGCGAAACCATTGCATTGCGCTTTGTGAGAAATTTAGACCGCTAAGTTTGGCTAGTAAGATGTCGAAGTCGACAGTATCAAATGCTTTGCTGAAATCTAAGAAGCAAATAATAGTCGCTTCTTGTCTGTCCATGGCAAGTTTCAGGTCATCTGTCACCTTTATCAGAGCGGATGTTGTGCTTCGATGTTTACGGAAACCTGATTGGTATTCGTCTAGTAGGTTGTTAGTAGTTAGGTAGTTGGTGAGCTGGTCATGAACTATATATTCTAAGGCCTTTGATAGTGCAGGAAGAAGGCAGATGGGGCGGTAGTCAGAGGCTGCTGTGGCGATGTCCTTTTTAGGCAGTGGCTTAATTTGTCCCAGTTTCCAGGCCTCAGGGAAAACACTTGTGATTAATGAATCGTTGAAAATGTCTGTTATAGAGGGCAGTAGTTGGTCAATAATAAGTTTTACCATCTGGATAGTGATACCATCATGTCCAGTAGATGCTGATCTAATCCGCATTATGGCTTTCTTGACAGTGCTGCAAGTGACGTGCTGTAGATAGAATTTTTCTTTGCTACAGTCGTTCATCCCAATGAAGTAATCAATGATTCTCTGTTTTTTTTGCGGATCAATTTTGGTTGCAGGTAATGTGAAGAATCGGTTTAGTTCTTCAGCTGGGACCATGGGATTTTCTGCAACTTTTATTTTGCCTAAACCGAGACTACGGAGATTTTTCCACAGGATAGCTGGTCTACATCTATTGTCAGCTAATGTACGGGCATGTCTGAGCTTAGCGTTTCTCACCGCTTGACTGACTTTGTTTCGTTTCTGCTTGTATACAGCGTGATTTTCAGGTGTAGGGTGTATCTTGTATGCTCGATGTGCAGCATCTCTGAGATTCATGAGCTGTTTTAGTTCATCAGTCAGCCAAGGTGCAGGTTGCCTTTTTACTTTTCTGGTCTTTATTGGAGCATATTTGTCATATAGCTGAGTAATTTTGTTTGTGAAATCGTGGAGTTTGTCGTTTATGTCCATGAGGGGAGTAGAGGTCATCCCCCAAACTATTTTTTGTGCCTCAGTTTCGAGTTCAGGCAAATTTATGCGTTTGAGGTCTCGGTATGTAGACAGTTTTTGTTTCTTTCTAGGACATTCTAGTGAATACGTCATGGAAATGATGTCATGGGCAGACATGCCAGGCGCAGATATTTGAGAGGTGCGGATTATTCTGTTCGGAGATTTCGTTGCGAATATATCTATGAACGTGTGACTGGTAGTCGTGTGATGAGTAGGTGCCAGCTGAAGTAGCGTCATATTTGAGGAAGAAAGCATCCTCTTAAATTTCCCAGTGGAAGGACTATTGCACAGAAAATTAATGTTAGTGTCACCAGCTATAATTACATGTTCGTATGACGATTCGAGACTAGAGAGGGCAGTTTCGAAGCAGGCGAACCCACCTACTTTAGGAGGTTTGTAAAGGACACATATTAAGCACTTTCTGTTAAGTGATTTGATCTCTATGAACATATATTCCACTTGTTTATCTACATTGTTGTCGGATGTGTGTAGTACTGTAGGTGACAAATCAGAGCGTATGTACGCCCCTACTCCGCCCCCTCGTCTGTTGCATCTGTCGTGCCTGAGAAAGATATAGCCATCTAGGTTTACGGAAGTTGTAGGAATACTTGGTTTGAGCCAAGTTTCTGACAAAAGTATTACGTGTATATCAGCAGTTTGAAATATATATTTGAACTCGTCGAAGTGAGCTGGCAGAGACTGGACATTTGCATGTGCAATATGCAGCTTGGTGCGTTCGGGTGTTGATTGCCCGAGGAGGCTGCCGACCGATGTTTGCGGGTCGTGGTTGGCGGTGACAAGAGGGTCTGGCATGAGGAATGCGGAAAGCGTGTGAAGGAGAGGCGGGTGAGGGAGTGTCCTCCCAGTTCTGTGCAGTGAAAGCGGCCGGGAGGGGGTAGGTCCCCGGGGAGACAACGGGATCTGCGGCCAAGGTCAGCGAGGTCTGCAACGGTTATGGAAGTAGCAGTGGGCTGGCAGGGGAAGGAATTTCGCTAAATACAACGGGAGTAATCTGCACGTTATGAAATAGTGTGATATTAATTGCACTTATGAGGGTAACAACTAAAGTATGTGGTGGGTTGCTAATTAAGGATGGAAGTGAGACTACCTAATGCAATAATTAACAAAATTACATGAGAAAAACAATTAAAAATGAAAATAGTTATGTGGAGAAACGAAGAGTTGATAATAAAAATAATAACAAATATTACACGAGAAAAAATAATTAGAGATAAAAAAAATAGTTATTTAGAGAAACGAACAATTTGATGATACATTAGTTACGATATGGTTGACAGTGTAAACAATATAAACATACAGGTTAGTGGCAGCAAGATTAGACATGATTTAGCTTCTAAAGCACAGGCTTTCGAGTTCATTAACACTGCAAATTGTTTTCTTTCCGTTTTCGGTCTTAACCATTATCCTGCCGTCATTTGTCCATACGTTATGTAGCCCAAATTTCGAAATCGCGCTCTTCAAAATGTTTAGTCTTTCAGAGGTCAGATCCTCGCGTACTGTCAGACCCGACTTCGCGAGATTCTTCTTTGCTCTGAAGATTTCAGATCTTTTCCTATAGGACACAAATTTCACTATTATAGGTCTTGGTTTTGTAGAACCTGGCGACCTACGACCCACTCTATGACTTCTGTCAATGTCACTCAGAGTCACCTGCACGCCTAGCTTTTCTTGGACAAGGTTTATCACAAGCTCATCTGTGTTCTCTCTGCTGCTCTCTGGAATGCCGAACAGTCTGAGATTATTGCGTCTCTGATATTGTTCGAGCTCGTCCGTCTTCTCGATCAATTTCTGTTCGAGCAGTCGTGCTTTCTCCTCACTTGCTTTTAAAGATGTGTCCAGTGCACGGATCTCGCTCGCATTCGCCTCCAGAGTTTTCTGTATTTTGTCCGTCACTGCTGCAGTGACAGCATCAGTGATGGTTTGAACAACGAGCCCGAGCGTCTCCTTAGCCTGCAGCGCGGCACTCACCTCAGCCTTCACGAGTGCGGCGATGTCAGCGATCCCGGGCGGAGCGGCCGCAGCTCCCGGTGTGGACTCCACACCTGCGCTGTCTCCGGCCTGGCCGTTGGCTGCACTGCGCGTTGTTCGGCGATTTTCCATTTTAAGTGCGATTCCGTGTAATTGGTGCTCAGTATGTGATGTAAAATACGACACTCGGCAGTAGATATACGGCTTTAGTATATGTAGACTAGCCTAACTGCTTAAAACACCTCCAGATTTCACGTAAACTTGCGAGCCAAGCTAACGCACGTCACTCACTCGCCGCCATGTTGTATGATTAGGTCATACATAGCTTTAGTATACAAGCTGAGTTAATCAGGCCATCGCGGGTACCACTGGGAAACGACAGTGTAACAGTGCGCAAGATTTGCATTCGCAAAGGACTCAGTTCTACATTAATTTTCATACGTTGGACTAATGCTCCATCTATTCATGTTGGAAACACTGCGCTGGATGTAACGTCAATACGCTCATGTACGAATCCAGTGAGATACACCTATCCAGTAATATAGGCCTACGATACCCCTTTTCGCCCCTTCGTGGGAGTGATGGCGAATCGAAGCAAGGACTCTGCCGTGCACCGAAAGCATTACAAATTATTCAGATCCACGACGCGTCCAACAACTCATGGAGATTGTTCGAAGCTGGATACAAGACGCGCACATCTGTCCCAATAGCTTCTTATACATCCATGCTCACCTCAATTGAAATCAAGAGACGTGGGGCCACACAAGCATATTTGTATCCACGGGATTTACTTAATCCATTCTCAATTACTAGGGGAGCGAATGCATCAGCACACATTATCAGACGGCAGCCTCCTTTATCGATCACCGGAAAGAGACGGTGCCAGACGTATTAGAGGCCCTGCTTCATCCCCTCACACTAGAACATATCGACCACCAGTCCTACTAACAAGACGCATGAATCGCCTCGGTATCTTCAACGAGGTCCACCCTACTGTCCATATGTTCCTCCGTATACTGAGACTCATCAGTCCAGACGACCTTTTTCCACTACTCGAGCGTCAAAAGACAGGATTCCCGCGTCCATGCTAGTCTGAGTGCCCCGTGGTGAGGAAGAAAAGAGGTACACGTTCTTCACACAATAATGAGAAGCTGGTTTTGGAAAGCGTGTTTATACAACTCCAGCGCTTCGAGGAGAGGCAGCTCAATCAATTCCTCAGGGGAAGTACAATTTAGATTGTATGGATACTCATCAGATCTTGTTGTTGTCCACCAGCATTGATCCTTCTGACTGGCCTTCATCAATGTCGTTCTCCGCAACGTCCGACGCCGTCGCTTGCCCCTTCGGCAGCCCAAACAAATACTGGTTATGGTGTTTTTCATTCGACGACGCCTATTGTCGACAGAAAGCTTCGGTTTGTTTCCTGTTCCAAAACAAAATTATTTTTAAAGCAGAATTTTGCGTGCTCATTCGATAGACCAGTCCCAAATTATAGTGCGATAATCGTTATATCCGTACGTATCGTGAGAAACAGTTTAACACGAAGGATAACCAGTACTGCAGCACCGACCTCACCGCCGTGGCCCTCAGTGACTACTTTCGCTTTGCAACATCGCTGTCCAGTCGCTGCTGGAACACTGGATATTTTTCGTGTTTTATTGGCGCTGTTAATTCATACTGATTAAGCGAACACCGCACCAGACTACTTTTGGACCGCTGTATTGAATGGACGCCTAAAATTCCGCTTCAAAAATTATTTTATTTATGATAGGGAACGAAAATGGTTCAAATGGATCCAAGCACTATGGGACTTAACATCTGAGGCCTCAGTCCCCTGGACTTAGCACTAGTTAAACCTAACTAATCTAAGGACATCACACACATCCATGCCCGAGGCAGGATTCGAACCTGCGACCGTAGCAGCAGCGCGGTTCCGAACTGAAGCGCCTAGAACCGCTCGGCCACAGTGGGGAACAAATCGATGCTTTATGTCGTACCTGGGCGTCGTATGAAAGACGTGATGAGCAGCATTCGTTTGGGCTGACTCCAGCTACAGATCACAGAAACGACATTGCAAATGTGTATCAAAACATCAGCGAAATGTGCCTGACGTCTCTTAGGAGGAACACCCCCTACATCAGAACTGCTTGTGGGATTCAAGAGATCGACAGCACACAGTGCGGGACCAAAAGACGTGTTTGGAATAAAATTGGCAAAGCAATCAAAGGTTCCACTGGGGACTTGGAGACACATTTGAATGGGTTATTTGCCCACATTAGGTGGGAACAAAGGGAAGATGTACAAGATTTCGAATGTATTTTTATTCAAAAGGAACTGCAAATTAAATTTCCTTCAAAGTAAACAGATCCGAATATTTATCTGTTTGGTTGATTGCTGCAAAATTAAAAATGTGCGAAAGATCGGATCGTTCTTGTGATTTACTTTCAAGTAGCTGTAATTACACCACAGTTGCATCTTGTTATTTTAGAAGCATTAAATATTATGATAGTATAAATAAAAATTATTTTTCCCTGGATCCCTCTCTCTCCCTCCCAACATAAGAGATTTTATCAAGTGCCCTTTTATACTTTTATCTTACATTAATCTTACTTTGCCGGCCGAAGTGGCCGTGCGGTTAAAGGCGTTGCAGTCTGGAACCGCAAGACCGCTACGGTCGCAGGTTCGAATCCTGCCTCGGGCATGGATGTTTGTGATGTCCTTAGGTTAGTTAGGTTTAACTAGTTCTAAGTTCTAGGGGACTAATGACCTCAGCAGTTGAGTCCCATAGTGCTCAGAGCCATTAATCTTACTTTATTGACATTATCCTCGTTACAGGAAGCCGGCGTTCTCGTCGCTAAGAACAGCAGTGTAAATACTAACCTTTCTTTACGTGATATTGCTTTTCGCTTGTTAGTTTCCTGATCTGAAATTTTATCGTCAAATGCAACGAAAAGTCAGCAACAGTCATGAACAAATGACGGGCAAGGTTATAGAATAAGATTAGTGGGGGGTGGATGTGAAATTAGGTGATGAGCGAACTATCAGCACAGATTTACACAGATTTGTGTCAAGTGAAACTTGGAGCCCTCGCTTTAGCATCAAAAAGACATTAACGCGGCTTTCGTATAGCCGGTACGCTTCGATGTTTGTTCTCAGATGTTCTCTTCCGTTCTCTTCAATGCAAACGTTTGTACATGTGTACGAGCGGAAGCTAGTCAACAGTGTCGAATTACCTGTGAATTCCTAGTAGCTTGTACTAGCTTCCTTTCTCTCCGATGCTAACGAGATTTTACCTTGAATGCTCAGGATCAGTCCTGTAGGAAGGCTGCTGTCTTGTTGCCTCTGAGACGGTAAAATTCATGTTTAGAATATATCTACCTACGGCGGCTGTCTTTACCGAGCCCCTAGTATCTTTCCCATTCTGTGGAACGAAAAGGTATGGAAAGCATATTATTTAGGACGGGTATTCGGAAAAAGCCCCCTCTCCTCCCTCTCCTTGCCAATTTCCATCCCAATTATTCTTCGGTCCGAGTTCCTGCTTCATCTATGCATACTTCGTCGTCGAATGCAATAAACCTTAATCTTCTTTCTTTCCTTTTTTAAGTGGCACTTCCGATTTCCCAGCCCATAACCCCCCCCCCCCCCCCCCGAGCTTCGTGCTCCGTCTCTAAACGACCTCCTAGTCGATGGGACGCTAAGCTCTAAATCTTTCTTGCTCCTTTTTTTTCTCTGCTCTCCTCCAAAGCGTATTTGAATGCAATGCGAATGATCATGGTTTGACACAAGACACCGGTCAGAGACAATTAAAGTGGTGTGCGGTCTCGTGAATCTGACTACCATTCAGTGGCTGACCAAAGCCTCGTTGTCCACAAGACTTGGTCGCGGAGTTGTTCTTCTTGGAGGAGCCGTGTGGATACTCAGCTTGTCCACAATCTCCACTGTGGAGGACAACGTGGACCATTGTGGAATGGCTTCATATCACTCTTCGACCTTCCCGAAGCACTCTCGATGTGTTCTCCAAACAAGTAGATATGTTTCATAATTCATCCTAAACATACGAGGCAATATCCATAAGTTCCAGAAATTTGCATGTTGAAGCTTCCTGGCAGACTAAAACTGTGTGCCGGACTGAGACTCGAACTCGGGACCTTTACGTTTCGCGGGCAGGTGTTCTACGGACTGACCTACCCAAGCACGACTCACGACCCGTCCTGACAGCTTCAATTCTGCAAGAACCTAGTCTACTACCTTCCAAACTTGCATTTACATTTTGTATGCAAATGTTTACGACTGTACTGAAATGCTTCGATACATCCTTGATGAGTCAGCCTGGCAAGTTCCTGCTACCTGAGTGATTTGGTTATTGTTTGGTAAGCGTCTTCTCATTGCCGTGTTTTCATGAGATTTTGGTTTTGCGATGACTGATTTGAAAGAGCAGTCAAAATGTAGAAAGCTGAAACTTGGGAAAACCGCTGCAGAAATGCGCAAATCTTTGGAGGCAAATGTTTAACTCAGACATAGACATACAAGAGTTTCAAAAACGGATAAACATCGTCTGATGGTGACGACCTTCTTGGTCGGCCGTCAACTAGCATCGCACCAGAGAATGCTCAGAACGTGAAGGATCTAACTCTGCAATATCGTAGACACCACTCGAGATCTCTGCAACACATTTGGAATATGTAATTGTCTATGTAAATGTATTGTCAGAAGAATCCTAACTTTCTGTCAAAGGGTGTTACTGTAAACGAAATTTAGACTTAGGGCTACGGTCCTGAAACTATGCATTAATTATAATAATGATGACTAATCCCATCAACATATACAATGCTGATTAGTAGCTAATAACAGATCTTGAGTGTTCCATAGAAACGTTGTACTGAATCCAAACTCCTCATTACGCATTTCGGGCGTGGCCCATCATCAGACAATCTGTTAAAAAATATGAATATCATGAGCACAAAAATACTCCACGACCCACACAATAAGGCAAAGGAAGTGACAGACAAATTTACAAAACACGTAACAGTGTACATAATAAGAAAGTTGCATGAGCCCTGACACATAGCACAGAAGTTTTCACAAAGAAAACATTCAAGAGCAGCGGTTGAACATGAACACTAAAGTGAACAAATCGTGGTAACCTGAGCAAAGAAAAGTAAAAGCCCTCCGGATGGCGTGCCGAACTTGGCGCTCCATACGATGTCACATACGGGAAAAAAAAATATTACAGAAAGTAAAAAAAGGCTACAACTAGGCATGTGTAATAATGAATATCATGAAAAATCACAGTCTTAGTAAAGACAACCCATATAGTAGACTAAATTACATTAAAACACGTACCAGCCTGTATGAAATGGCAATAACAAATTATATCAGAAGCTGATACAGACTACGTGATTCAACCTAGAGTCAATGATACAAGGTATGGCAGGAAGAGCATCTTTTACAATCTATTTTATTTTGACACAAGTACAGGAATTCAAAATTAAAGTCATATAATAAAACCATAGGAATAAATCATAAAACCATTCGTTAAAAAGCTGCCGAAAGCCGCTACACAACAATATGTTGCACTCAGGACAGCTTAGACGCAGTCCTCCCACTCAATTTTTAAGAATGAAAAATCAAAATATACTTCCCACAACAGTCGAAACTGATGAAAGTACACAGGCAAATAGTAATATGGGCGACAGAATCTTTACCAATGTGCTACTCCTGATACCTATGTCTAAATGTAGGTTGAAGCAAGTATCCTCATTCTATTAGCGCTCCTGGTGCGGTAAAATAGAGCAAGGATTTAGAAAACCAATGGTACAAGTAGACTTCCGCATACGGAAAAAACTTGGGCTTGTTCTGCTACACAATTCTGATAATGGAGGTCAAAGGTTTATAAAATTGGGTGTGGTTCCTGAGACGGGAACTACGTGGGTCAGACTTCATAGCAAGGTTCAGAGAACACAAGTACAGAAGTAATAACAGTGCACTAGGCTGCCATTTAGAAACAGGGGCCATGTTTTACCCTCGACGAATGAAAGTTTAAAAATCTTTCACTTCGAGCCTAAGGGTAGGGACTGTACTCACCATAGTCACTTCTTCCTCTTCTTAAGTATTGAAATCAAGTTGAAGGGGCGATGGTTTGATGCAGTAGAGGAGACTCATGAGGAAACGCAGAGGGTACTAAACGCCTTAACAAAAAAAGACTTCCTTAATACATTTCAAAAGTGGGAAAAACATTAGGAACGGCGTGATCGCTCAGAAAGGTTCTTCTTTGAAGGTGGTGGTGCAAAATAAGACTTAGGAAATGCTTTATCATTTTAATTAATATATTTAGGGAACGTTTGCATACAACGTTGTATTTTACTGGCCAGGATTTTGCCTTGGGGAGACAATGAGAAAGATGTGACCACGGTCTTATGAAGCAGAGGATGATGCAATTGGTGGCCACTAACTCGTCGCCCGCGAGGTTTGGTCCCCGTCTTTTCATTCTCCTACTAGACTCTTTGTTACGCTGTGGGTAAAAATTTCACTGCTTCAGGAAGAAATGACAACGTGGGCCTTTGTGCGACGCCGTCGCCTGCCTCTTATGTCTGTCCGAGACAGTCATGATGTATTCCCCAAACAGTAGGCACGTTTCCTGCTTCTATCGAGATATGGTGTTAGGAGTAGAAGTGCGGATACTTCTAGTGATGACGGAGGACATTTTATTGAAAACATTACATCAGTACTTTCTTCATTTGCAGACGAATAACTGTAGCTATTACAAGTTGTATGCTTTTACGTTGATTAGTACCTCCAAGTGCGAATCGTGCAGGCAAACCATTAAAGTTTATTTTCCCCTGTGCAACAGGTCAGGTATTGCCGTGTAAATGCTTAGAGGCAAACGGATAGTCTATACTAACAGGCGTAGTCCACTTAACGGTTACGCAGTTACACAGTTACAACCGTGCAGAATTCGTCAGGTAGTGTATTAAGTGAAACGTTTGCCGGAAGACTGTTAAGACAGAGAGGAAATTGTGGTGTCACCGCCAGACACCACACTTGCTGGGTGGTAGCCTTTAACTCGGCCGCGGTCCGTTAGTATACGTCGGACCCGCGTGTCGCCACTATCAGTGATAGCAGACCGAGCGCCGCCACACGGCAGGTCTAGAGAGACTTCCTAGCCCTCGCTCTAGTTGTACAACCGACTTTGCTAGCGATGGTTCACTGACAAAATACGCTCTCATTTGCCGAGACGATAGTTAGCATAGCCTTCAGCTACGTCATTTGCTACGACCTAGCAAGGCGCCATTACCAGTTACTACTGAGATTTGGAAGAATGTACCGTCAAGAGCGACGTTCACCATTTATGGATTAAAGTTAGCCGGCCGGAGTGCTCGTGCGGTTATAGGCGCTACAGTCTGGAACCGCGTGACCGCTACGGTCGCAGGTTCGAATCCTGCCTCGGGCATGGATGTGTGTGATGTCCTTAGGTTAGTTAGGTTTAAGTAGTTCTAAGTTCTAGGGGACTGATGACCACAGTGGTCAAGTCCCATAGTGCTCAGAGCCATTTGAACCATTTTTGATTAAAGTTAAGTATTCCACCAGCTACGTCAGTTTTTCTAAAGTCTAATTTCCTTGTCCTGTTCCAGACCTCACGCCAGCCTGCGTGAGCTAAAACGCGTGCCTTTCGGCTTCCTCTCATACCCGGTGTTGACTCTCCTGCCAACCCACAACAGAAATAAAGGACTTACCCACTGAAGATGATACGTATTAAGCTACCAATGGTCACAATATCTGTACCTATAATGCTAACACCCTGTACAACACGATACTAGAAGCTATGAAGAGCTAGCCGGTCTTGCCGTGCGGTTCTAGGCGCTTCAGTCTGGAACCACGCGACTGCTACGGTCGCAGGTTCGAATCCTGCCTCGGGCGTGGATGTGTGTGATGTCCTTAGGTTAGTTAGGTTTTAAGTAATTCTAAATTCTAGTGGGCTATTGACCTCGTATGTTAAGTCCCATAGCGCTCAGAGCCGTTTGAACCATTTTTGAGCTATGAAGAAGGTGAGGGTTTTGGAGGAGGGAGAACTGTCCCACAATATCAATTACGCTTCCATGATCTGCTAAGTTTCGCCAGCAGGATGGCTGCAAGGACCGCCTTTCTCGGTTGCGCTTGTCGCACGGAAAGGCCGTTGACAGGACAAAGAGATACAACGAAAAGAGCTATGCCTTCGTATGAGTGCGAACTTAATGAACGTGAAGAATCGTTTCGTTCACGGGCCGTACAGCTAGGTGGCCACGCGCCGCAGAGAAAAGAAGCCGTGGAGGACGCAGGGGGAGGCAGGGCGCGTGGAGAGCGCGCGCGCCACCCGCCACCGGCCATTATACTCGAGTTTGACACTCAATTCGGCGCGCACAATGCAATATGTTGCGATACGCCCTAACGAAATAATTAATGGTGTAGCGATATTCATTGTGCCGTGTTCCCACGCGGCCGGGCACGCGACCCGCGCCCTGGCCATTGTCGCCGCCGGCCGCCCGCCCGCCCCGCTATACAAACACGACAATAACTCTGCTCTAACAATCCAGGCGGCGCGAGAGTTGTTTGAAAAACGGCCAAGAACGCTGCCCGCTCGACGCCGGCTTGCGTGTCGCACAGCGCTGGGATGTGAGATCGCAGGAGCAATTGTAGTTGCCGAAGTCTCCTACACGAACTCAGCATAGGAACACAACAGGAAAATCCTGCAACGCTACCTAAAGGCATCGCCCTAGCCGCATATACATGTCTACCCCGTTTTCGACTGATCTTTGTACACATCTATTACACACTGAAGTGACAAAAGTTACGGAACATTTGGGGGTATGCATAACCAACACGAATTCAGAAAATATCCTTCTTGTGCAACACAGCTAGCTCTTTATTCCCGTGAAGTTATGAGTGCTGTCGACAAGGCATGTCAGATCGATTCCATATTCCTAGATTTCCAGAAGGCTTTTGATACCGTTTCTCACAAGCGACTATTAATCAAATTGCGTGCATATCTACATCTACATCTACATCTATACTCCGCGAGCCACCTTACGGTGTGTGGCGGAGGGTACTTATTGTACCACTATCTGATCCCCCCTTCCCTGTTCCATTCACGAATTGTGCGTGGGAAGAACGACTGCTTGTAAGTCTCCGTATTTGCTCTAATTTCTCGGATCTTTTCGTTGTGATCATTACGCGAGATATATGTGGGCGGTAGTAATATGTTGCCCATCTCTTCCCGGAATGTGCTCTCTCGTAATTTCGATAATAAACCTCTCCGTATTGCGTAACGCCTTTCTTGAAGTGTCCGCCACTGGAGCTTGTTCAGCATCTCCGTAACGCTCTCGCGCTGACTAAATGTCCCCATGACGAATCGCGCTGCTTTTCGCTGGATCATGTCTATCTCTTCTATTAATCCAACCTGGTAAGGGTCCCATACTGATGAGCAATACTCAAGAATCGGACGAACAAGCGTTTTGTAAGCTACTTCTTTCGTCGATGAGTCACATTTTCTTAGAATTCTTCCTATGAATCTCAGCCTGGCGCCTGCTTTTCCCACTATTTGTTTTATGTGATCATTCCACTTCAGATCGCTCCGGATAGTAACTCCTAAGTATTTTACGGTCGTTACCGCTTCCAATGATTTACCACCTATGGCATAATCGTACTGGAATGGATTTCTGCCCCTATGTATGCGCATTATATTACATTTATCTACGTTTAGGGAAAGCTGCCAGCTGTCGCACCATGCATTAATCCTCTGCAGGTCTTCCTGGAGTACGTACGAGTCTTCTGATGTTGCTACTTTCTTGTAGACAACCGTGTCATCTGCAAATAGCCTCACGGAGCTACCGATGTTGTCAACTAAGTCATTTATGTATATTGTAAACAATAAAGGTCCTATCACGCTTCCTTGCGGTACTCCCGAAATTACCTCTACATCTGCAGATTTTGAACCGTTAAGAATGACATGTTGTGTTCTTTCTTCTAGGAAATCCTGAATCCAATCACAAACCTGGTCCGATATTCCGTAAGCTCGTATTTTTTTCATTAAACGTAAGTGCGGAACCGTATCAAATGCCTTCCTGAAGTCCAGGAATACGGCATCAATCTGCTCGCCAGTGTCTACGGCACTGTGAATTTCTTGGGCAAATAGGGCGAGCTGAGTTTCACATGATCTCTGTTTGCGGAATCCATGTTGGTTATGATGAAGGAGATTTGTATTATCTAAGAACGTCATAATACGAGAACACAAAACATGTTCCATTATTCTACAACAGATTGACGTAAGCGAAATAGGCCTATAATTATTCGCATCTGATTTATGACCCTTCTTGAAAATGGGAACGACCTGCGCTTTCTTCCAGTCGCTAGGTACTTTACGTTCTTCCAGCGATCTACGATAAATTGCTGATAGAAAGGGGGCAAGTTCTTTAGCATAATCACTGTAGAATCTTAAGGGTATCTCGTCTGGTCCGGATGCTTTTCCGCTACTAAGTGATAGCAGTTGTTTTTCAATTCCGATATCGTTTATTTCAATATTTTCCATTTTGGCGTCCGTGCGACGGCTGAAGTCAGGGACCGTGTTACGATTTTCCGCAGTGAAACAGTTTCGGAACACTGAATTCAGTATTTCTGCCTTTCTTCGGTCGTCCTCTGTTTCGGTGCCATCGTGGTCAACGAGTGACTGAATAGGGGATTTAGATCCGCTTACCGATTTTACATATGACCAAAACTTTTTAGGGTTCTTGTTTAGATTGTTTGCCAATGTTTTATGTTCGAATTCGTTGAATGCTTCTCTCATTGCTCTCTTTACGCTCTTTTTCGCTTCGTTCAGCTTTTCCTTATCAGCTATGATTCGACTACTCTTAAACCTATGATGAAGCTTTCTTTGTTTCCGTAGTACCTTTCGTACATGATTGTTATACCACGGTGGATCTTTCCCCTCGCTTTGGACCTTAGTCGGTACGAACTTATCTAAGGCGTACTGGACGATGTTTCTGAATTTTTTCCATTTTTGTTCCACATCCTCTTCCTCAGAAGTGAACGTTTGATGGTGGTCACTCAGATATTCTGCGATTTGTGCCCTATCACTCTTGTTAAGCAGATATATTTTCCTTCCTTTCTTGGCATTTCTTATTACACTTGTAGTCATTGATGCAACCACTGACTTATGATCACTGATACCCTCTTCTACATTCACGGAGTCGAAAAGTTCCGGTCTATTTGTTGCTATGAGGTCTAAAACGTTAGCTTCACGAGTTGGTTCTCCAACTATCTGCTCGAAGTAATTCTCGGACAAGGCAGTCAGGATAATGTCACAAGAGTCTCTGTCCCTGGCTCCAGTTCTGATTGTGTGACTATCCCATTCTATACCTGGTAGATTGAAGTCTCCCCCTATTACAATAGTATGATCACGAAACTTCTTCACGACGTTCTGCAGGTTCTCTCTGAGGCGCTCAACTACTACGGTTGCTGATGCAGGTGGTCTATAGAAGCATCCGACTATCATATCTGACCCACCTTTGATACTTAGCTTAACCCAGATTATTTCACATTCGCATTCGCTAATAACTTCACTGGATATTATTGAATTCTTTACTGCTATAAATACTCCTCCACCATTGGCGTTTATCCTATCCTTGCGGTATATATTCCATTCTGTGTCTAGGATTTCGTTACTGTTCACTTCCGGTTTTAACCAACTTTCCGTTCCTAATACTATATGCGCACTATTTCCTTCAATAAGAGATACTAATTCAGGAACCTTGCCCTGGATACTCCTGCAGTTTACCAATATTACGTTAACTTTTCCTGTTTTTGGTCTCTGAGGACGGACGTTCTTTATCAACGATGATAATGTCCTCTCTGGTAAGCCGTCAGGTATTTTATCGTTTCGCCCAAGGGGGGGTCCCTCTAACCTAAAAAACCCCCGTGTGCACGCCACACGTACTCTGCTACCCTAGTAGCTGCTTCCGGTGTGTAGTGCACGCCTGACCTGTCTAGGGGGGCCCTACAGTTCTTCACCCAATAACGGAGGTCGATGAATTTGCAACCATTATAGTCGCAGAGTCGTCTGAGCCTCTGGTTTAGACCCTCCACACGGCTCCAAACCAGAGGACCGCGATCGACTCTGGGCACTATGCTGCAGATATTAAGCTCAGCTTGCACTCCGCGTGCGATGCTGGTTGTCTTCACCAAATCAGCCAGCCGCCGGAAGGAACCAAGGATGGCCTCAGAACCCAAGCGGCAGGCGTCATTCGTTCCAACATGTGCTACTATCTGCAGCCGGTCACACCCAGTGCGTTCAATAGCTGCCGGAAGGGCCTCCTCCACATTACGGACGAGACCCCCCGGCAAGCACACCGAGTGCACACTGGCATTCTTCCCCGACCTACCCGCTATTTTCCTGAGGGGCTCCATAACCCGCCTAACGTTGGAGCTCCCTATAACTAATAGGCCCGCCCTCTGTGACTGTCGGGACCTTGCCGGAGAATCGGCCACTGGCCCAACAGGCGAGGCATCCTGTGGTGGCTCGGAAACGATGTCATCACCACTAGGAAGCACCCCGTACCTGTTGGAAAGGGGTAAGGCAGCTGCCACGCGGCCAGATCCCACCTTCGCCTTTCGGCCAGGCACGCGAGAGCCCACCACTGTCCGCCATTCACCCTGGAGTGATGGCTGACCGGTAAGATGCTCACTGCCGGAAGACGCAGCGACATCAGGGGTTCCATGTGATTCCAAGGCCACCGAAGTAGGCATAGGTCTCACCACAGTTGCCCCAACGCCACTACGAGCCGACGCCTGCGCCTCGAGCTCGATGAGCCTAACAGACAAAGCCTCCACCTGCCCCCGAAGAGTGGCCAATTCTCCTTGCGTCCGCTCACAACAACCACAGTCCCTACACATGACTATGTTTACCCTACCCTATACGGTGACAAATTCCCAAGATAATCTTCTGATGAGCTACTCTGATAATCAAGAAACACTCACTGAAATACGAGACGCGAAAACTACGCTAGGTTTTCCCAGAAAAACTATTTAAAAGCTAAGCGCAGCAAATAAGTACAAAAACGCTTTATACAAACAGTACTGTGCTGCTGCTGGTGCTCTCGCTCTCGCTGTCACAAGACAACTGCTGATTCAAGTGACTAGTGGCTAACGGCCGCGAAACAAACAAATGACGGTTTTAGGGCGCTTTCTGTTCTAAACGATCAAGAAAACACTAAGAAATCTAACACGAAAACTACGTAAAGTTTTATCAAGAACTGTTAGTTACTATGCAGAGCAGATAAACACAAATAGAATCCCTTCCTTAGTGGAAGGTCGTAAACAAAATGCAGAATAAACGCTTTATACAAACAGTACTGTGCTGCTGCTGGTGCTCTCGCTCTCGCTGTCACAAGACAACTGCTGATTCAAGTGACTAGTGGCTAACGGCCGCGAAACAAACAAATGACGGTTTTAGGGCGCTTTCTGTTCTAAACGATCAAGAAAACACTAAGAAATCTAACACGAAAACTACGTAAAGTTTTATCAAGAACTGTTAGTTACTATGCAGAGCAGATAAACACAAATAGAATCCCTTCCTTAGTGGAAGGTCGTAAACAAAATGCAAAATAAACGCTTTATACAAACAGTACTGTGCTGCTGCTGGTGCTCTCGTCTCAGTTGTGTTCGTGATTTCCTCTCAGAGAGGTCACAGTTCGTAGTGATAGACGGTAAATCATCGAGTAGAACAGAAGTGATATATGGCGTTCTGCAAGGTAGTCTCATAGGCCTTCTGCTGTTCCTGATCTAGGTGATAATCTGAGCAGCCCCCTCAGATTGTTTGCAGATGACGCAGTAATTTACCGTGTAGTAAAATCATCAGACGATCAATTCCAATTACAAAATGATCTAGAGAGAATTTCTGTATGGTGGGAAAAGTGGCAATTGGCACTAAACAAAGAAAAGTGCGAGGCTATCCACATGGGCACTAAAAGAAATCCGATAAATTTTGGGTATATGATAAATCTCACAAATCTAAGGGCTGTCAATTTGACTAAATGTCTAGGAATTACAATTACGAGCAACTTAAATTGGAAAGACCAAATAGATAATACTGTGGGGAAGGCGAAACAAAGACTGCGCTTTGTTGCTAGAACACTTAGAAGATGCGACAAACCCACTAAAGAGACAGCCTACATTAAACTTGTCCGTCATCTGCTGGTATATTGCTGCGCGGTTTGGGAACCTTACCAGGTAGAATTGAAGGAGGACATCGAAAAAGTGCAAGGAAGGCAGCTCGTTTCGTGTTATCGCGCAATAGGGGTGAGAGTGTCACTGATATGATACGCGAGTTGGGGTGGCAGTCACTGAAACAAAGGCGGTTTTCTTTGTGGCGAGATCTATTTACGAAATTTCAATCGCCAACTTTCTCTTCCGAATGCGAAAATATTTTGTTGACACCCACCTACGTAGGGAGAAATGATCATCACAATAAAATAAGAGAAATCACAACTCGTACGGAAAGATTTAGGTGTTACTTTTTCCCACGCACCATTCGAGAGTGGAATGGTAGAGAAGTAGTATGAAAATGGTTCGATGAACCCTCTGCCAGGCACTTAAGTGTGAACTGAATTGCAGAGTAACCATGTAGATGTAGATAAATTTTGGGTATACGATTCGCATTGGCGAAGCTGTCATTTGTAGAGAGGCGATTCATGTGGAAGGGTCTCGGACGTGATTATAGCCGCACGACGGTATTTAACAGACTCCGAACACGAAATGGTAGTTGGAACGATGCGCACGCGACATTCCTTTTTCGGAAACCGTCAGGGAATTGAGTAACGCGAGATACACAGTGTTAAGAGTGTGGCGACAATACCAAATTTCAACCATTGCCTCTCACCACTTAACGACCGAGAACAGCGGCGTTTGTGTAGAGTTGTCAGTGCGAACAGACAAGCGTGAAATAAACGGAGAAACCAATATGGGTCGTCCGGTGAATGTGTCCGTTAGGAGAGGGTGGTGAAGTCTGTCGTTAATCGGCTATGGCAGCAGGCGACCGACGCGAATGCCTTTGCTAACAGCACAATATCACCTTAAACGCCTCTTGGACTCGTGACCATATCGGTTGGCCCCTAGACGACTGGAAAATCGTGGTCTGGTCAGATGAGCCCCGATCTCAGTTGGTAAGAGCTGATGATAGGCTTCGAGTGTGGCGCAATGCTCACGAAGCCATAGACCCAAGTTGTTGAACAAGGCAATGTGAAAGCTGCTGATGGCTCTACAACTTTATGGGCTATGTTTACATGGAATGTACTGGGTCTTCTGGTCCAACTGAACCGATCATTGATTGGAAATCGGTTGCTTGGAGACAATTTGCAACCATTCATGGACTTCGTGTTCCCAAACAACGATCGTATTTTTATGAATCACAATTGCAATTTGTCACCTGGCCACAATTGTTCGCGACCGGTTTGAAGAACATTCTGGACAAATTGAGCGAATGATTTGGCCACCCAGATCGTCCGACATGAATCTCGTAGAACGTTTATAGGTCTTAATCGAGAGGTCAGTTCATGTACAAAATCCTGGACCGGCATCACTTTCTCAACTATGGACGGCTATAGATGCTGCATGGCTCACTAGTGATTTATGCAGGGGACTTCCATCGACTTGTTGAGTCCATGCCACGTCGGGCTGCTGCAGCACACTGGACAAGGTCCGACACAGTACTGAGAAGTGTCCCGTGTCTTTTGTTACATCAGTGTAGTAACCACTGTGTATTTTCTTGACAATACGAGACAGTGAAATAGAAACGGAGGATTAACTTCTTTGGAGGAAGTTATGGCAAGGAATAGGGTAGGCACTTTGCTTGAGGGAGGAGGAGGAGGATTTAGTGTTTAACGTCCCGTCGACAACGAGGTCATTAGAGACGGAGCGCAAGCTCGGGTGAGGGAAGGATGGGGGAGGAAATCGGCCGTGCCCTTTCAAAGGAACCATCCCGGCATTTGCCTGAAGCGATTTAGGGAAATCACGGAAAACCTAAATCAGGATGGCCGGAGACAGGATTGAACCGTCGTCCTCCCGAATGCGAGTCCAGTGTGCCTTTCCACTGCGCCACCTCGCTCGGTCACTTTGCTTGAATCATCCTCATACCGATTGAACTATTTGTGACAGAATGGTGCCGTGAACTTTGCCTCTACTGTGACGAATGTCAGTGTCTTAAAATTTTTCCCGTTACCTTGTGCCACACTCCAGTAAACGAAGGCTCCAATAGATTTGTAAAAGTTTTATAACGTGTTTCACCTTACGAGAGACACGCTATCCGTTCAGACGTGTACACGGTAGGAAACTGTACACTTCTACCTTTTGGGAGGTAGAGACTGCGTGAGATACGTGAGCACAGTATCTTCACACGGTCCACAGAGGGATGTCATTGTTGCTTAGTCTGAATATGGCTGTCAGACAAGAGGAATGTCCTTAGGACTGAGGGAAATGTAAGCTCTACTAAGAATTGATAGCGTTATTATCTACATAAATTTGGAGCATTGTAGCGTTTCATTGTCGTCTAACTAACTTGCAACGAAGGAATAATACGATTTACCGAACATTGTGCTACTGTAACCAGTGACAGGGAGAGAGTTGCGACCGAATATGGGAATAAAAAATTTGTCGTTTAGGGGTAGCCACACATTCGTCGCATTGCTCAAAAAAATTTCCATTTCAGCCAGATGCACGCTGGTTAAACCTGGCTGAAATTAAATCTATTGTTCACTGTCGAGTTCAGTTTTTCCTAAAATTGCGTTATAAAAGGACATTCAAACATCTTTATTGCGATCAACGGTGACTAGCCCCTCTCGATTTAGAATGATCAGCACATAAATTGAAGTTCTCTGAAATATTTTAATTCTGACAGCATTTTTATTCAGGTGACGCCTCACAACTCGTAAATACACAAAAATCATACGTGCTTGTGTGCCATCAAGAGTTGCGGATGGAATAAACCTTTATTCAGGCAACGCAAAATTATTGCGGCAACCTGTATGCTGTCTCTTGCAATGGCGTCAATAATAATAAAATTACTAAAAAAAAAAATCTGACAGAGTACACTTTTGTTCAAAGACTACGAAACCAACTGTGAAAAATATTTCTGCGTTTATGACTTACTAGAAAATAAGAGTCCCAATCGTGGCCTAGCTTGGATTATTTCTATCTTTTTTAAACTGCGACAACTATACAGCTCACTCTCAAAATCTCTCACACAACTGCTCGCCAGCTGTTACTGAGCATACTGGTCGCGATTCAAAATCGTAGTTCCTGCTTATAGCCTCCGCTCGACCAGCGGAGCTCGTGATGCTGAAGTCCGTTTTGTTTACAGTATAGCTAAATTATATCTCTCTTAGCATTCTCTTAATTCTTATTGCACCAACAGATGCCCCATTGAACGTAAATTCAGTGACATTTTATCACATAAATTTATTTTGCGGGGAAACATCAAATTTAAACTTCGTCCGATGTAGGTCAAGGTTCCTGCACGAATATCCACTGCTTTTGCACCAGGTTTCACGTGACGTATACTTTTTTTATACGACGCGTAGGTTTTGAAACTATTCAGTAGTTATTAGGTTCACTAAGAAAAACTGCAATTTTCTTCATTAAACTACCTGATCAATTTCTATGTTTACAAATGTATAATCTTAAAGTCTATCGCATGCTGCCGTGGTGGTATTATTTTGTGAGTTGTTTAATTAGTTATCGGAATACATACATCGGCTCTTAGTTAACGTAGGGTATGTTTTAATAAATCTGACTAGATAATTCAATAGTAATACTACCGCACTGCTCCGTTTACTGCGATCATATAAGTCGCCTAGAAGTTATTTTTGATTATTCTGATTAGTCCACATTGGCCAGGATCGAACGTTTGGAATGCATATGATTAACGAATGTGTTTGCAGTTATGAATATGGACAACTATCAGCTGTAGAATGGAATGACGACAATGATAATTTGTGCCAGTCCGGGACTCGAACCCGCGTTTCCTGCTTAAGGCGGGCGGCCGCCTTACCATTTGGAAATCCGTGCAGGACTGAGAACCAGACCTAAACTTTCATACGTCACCAACCATGCGCCTAAAACCTGTATTCGTACTTCTATTATGTACAGGTGAGACATTGTAGTTGAAACTTGCTTCCTCCAGGTGGCGGGCAAATATATTGGAGTGCCTACGTTATTCTGAATTACGATGCAGTGTTCCAAAGTACATGCATGAATGCTCCAGATACGTTCGCCGTGCGTCCCACATTACTTTCTGAGGTTATTTCAAGCGGTGTTGCTTCTCTGTTAGCACTGACGACGCAGACGCCGCTGCTCTCGGTCGTAAAGTGATGCCGTCGGCCAGTGCGCTGTCCGTGGTGAGAAGTAATGCCTGAAATTTGGCATTATCGTCACCCTCTTGACACTTTGGATCTAGATGGTTCAAATGGCTCTGAGCACTATGGGACTTAACATCAGAGGTCATCAGTCCAATAGAACTTAGAACTACTTAAACCTAAATAACCCAAGGAGATCACACACATCCAAATCCGAGGCAGGATTCGAACCTGCGACCGTAGCGGTCGCGTGATTCCAGACTGAAGCGCCTAGAACTGCTCGGCCACAACGGCCGGCACAGTGAATCTCAGAATATTGAATTTCCTAGCTCTTTCCGGTATGGAATGTAACAAGCGTCTAGGTGCAACTACTATTCTGAATTCAAAGTTTGGTAATTCCCGTCGTGCGGCCATGATCACGTCGGACACCTTCTCACATAAATCACCTGAGTACAAATGACAGCTCCGCCAATGTCCTGCCCTTTTGTACCTTATGTACGCTCGCCATTTGTATGTGTGTGTATCGTCATCCCATGACTCTCTTCACCTCAATGTATCGGTGGCCACTGTTTTGTCGTTCATCTCCGACGGAACAGGCGCCACACACTTATGCCGGCCGTAATGGCCGTGCGGTTCTAGGTGCTACAGTCTGTAACAGAGCGACCGCTACGGCCGCAGGTTCGAATCCTGCCTCGGGCATGGATGTGTGTGTTGTCCTTAGGTTAGTTAGGTGTAATTAGTTCTAAGTTCTAGGCGACTGATGACCTCATAAGTAAAGTCGCATAGTGCTCAGAGCCATTTGAACCATTTTGAACCTCACATTTATATACACTCCTGCAAATTGAAATAAGAACACCGTGAATTCATTGTCCCAGGAAGGGGAAACTTTATTGACACATTCCTGGGGTCAGATACATCACATGATCACACTGACAGAACCACAGGCACATAGACACAGGCAACAGAGCATGCACAATGTCGGCACTAGTACAGTGTATATCCACCTTTCGCAATGCAGGCTGCTATTCTCCCATGGAGACGATCGTAGAGATGCTGGATGTAGTCCTGTGGAACGGTTTGCCATGCCATTTCCACCTGGCGCCTCAGTTGGACCAGCGTTCGTGCTGGACGTGCAGACCGCGTGAGACGACGCTTCATCCAGTCCCAAACATGCTCAATCGGGGACAGATCCGGAGATCTTGCTGGCCAGGGTAGTCGACTTACACCTTCTAGAGCACGTTGGGTGGCACGGGATACATGCGGACGTGCATTGTCCTGTTGGAACAGCAAGTTCCCTTGCCGGTCTAGGAATGGTAGAACGATGGGTTCGATGACGGTTTGGATGTACCGTGCACTATTCAGTGTCCCCTCGATGATCACCAGTGGTGTACGGCCAGTGTAGGAGATCGCTCCCCACACCATTGAGCCGGGTGTTGGCCCTGTGTGCCTCGGTCGTATGCAGTCCTGATTGTGGCGCTCACCTGCACGGCGCCAAACACGCATACGACCATCATTGGCACCAAGGCAGAAGCGACTCTCATCGCTGAAGACGACACGTCTCCATTCGTCCCTCCATTCACGCCTGTCGCGACACCACTGGAGGCGGGCTGCACGATGTTGGGGCGTGAGCGGAAGACGGCCTAACGGTGTGCGGGACCGTAGCCCAGCTTCATGGAGACGGTTGCGAATGGTCCTCGCCGATACCCCAGGAGCAACAGTGTCCCTAATTTGCTGGGAAGTGGCGGTGCGGTCCCCTACGGCACTGCGTAGGATCCTACGGTCTTGGCGTGCATCCGTGCGTCGCTGCGGTCCGGTCCCAGGTCGACGGGCACGTGCACCTTCCGCCGACCACTGGCGACAACATCGATGTACTGTGGAGACCTCACGCCCCACGTGTTGAGCAATTCGGCGGTACGTCCACCCGGCCTCCCGCATGCCCACTATACGCCCTCGCTCAAAGTCCGTCAACTGCACATACGGTTCACGTCCACGCTGTCGCGGCATGCTACCAGTCTTAAAGACTGCGATGGAGCTCCGTATGCCACGGCAAACTGGCTGACACTGACGGCGGCGGTGCACAAATGCTGCGCAGCTAGCGCCATTCGACGGCCAACACCGCGGTTCCTGGTGTGTCCGCTGTGCCGTGCGTGTGATCATTGCTTGTACAGCCCTCTCGCAGTGTCCGGAGCAAGTATGGTGGGTCTGACACACCGGTTTCAATGTGTTCTTTTTTCCATTTCCAGGAGTGTAGTATATCAGTGTGGATGCGAAACAGGATCTGTGTGTATCTTGTGGTAACACAAAAAAAAAGAAGGTTCAATTGACTCTGAGCACTATGGGACTCAACTTCTGAGGTCATTAGTCCCGTAGAACTTAGAACTAGCTAAACCTAACTAACCTAAGGACGTCACACACATCCACGCCCGAGGCAAGATTCGAACCTGCGACCGTAGCGGTCTCGCGGTTCCAGACTGCAGCGCCTAGAACCGTACGGCCACTTCGGCCGGCGCGGAAACACAGGGCGCACTGTGAGCGAGTAGGTAAGTGGACAGCGGACGCTACTAGCTTTGAGAATTTGGGTGGGACGGAAACTGTCCGGTTGGCCTAGGCGATAGCCGGCTCGTTAGCTCAGCGTGTTCGTTCAGAGATTTAGCTGCCCTCTTAATAAATAAAATAAATAAAAAATTTAAAAAATTGAGCGAATGGATGAACTTGAACGGGTGTCATGGGACATCTGCTCAGACCAAATGCAACGAACAATAACGAGTTCGAGTCCCGATCCGGCATAAATTTTAAGTTTTACCATCGAATTGTTACACGCTCTATTGAGGCTGGAGTCGGTCTCTCCTTCGGAACCAAATCTGTGTTTGGGTGAGTCCTTGTCCGCGGCGGCGGCTTACTGCAGGTGACCGCCCCTCCCCCCCTTCCAGCCCCTCGCCTGTCTGACTGCTGCGAGCAGGTGAGCAGCGGAGCGTGTCGGCGAGTTCCCATGCTGACGTCAGCGGGCCTCAATTACTGGCAGGCAGCGGCGCAGCGCAGCCCGCCACGCGCCACCGTGGCCGCCCTGCCGCCCTGCTCTTTTGACCGCCGGCGATGCGCTGGTGGGGTCCGGGCCCGCACGCGCCCCAACCTATGCGCCCGTCACGCCGACGCCGCTGATGGACTGCGCCGCGCGGTCCCCACCACGCGCGTTACATACGGAATTCTCTCCGCTCTCACACAATGCCTACGTTTGATTCTGCGAGTGCTGCTCCTGCAGTGGACGCACTCGGATGGACTGCACGAGGTTCACTAGCCAATCACGAACGTCTGCAACATTCACGTCAAACTGCGCTGCCACACGTCAGTTATCTCGTCTTATACATGGTGCTCCTTATTAACTTTTAAAAACCTCCGAAGCGATGTAAACGACGATGAGACAAGTGATTTACGAGGGTCACTCCACAACAAATGCACACTATTTTTTTTATATATATATTCGTGTTTTATTCTACATGTTTGAAAGTTTTACAGTCTGTAGATAGATCCTTTAGGAACAATACAGGGCTATTACAAATGATTGAAGCGATTTCATAAATTCACTGTAGCTCCATTCATTGACATATGGTCACGACACACTACAGATACGTAGAAAAACTCATAAAAGTTTTGTTCGGCTGAAGCCGCACTTCAGGTTTCTGCCGCCAGAGCGCTCGAGAGCGCAGTGAGACAAAATGGCGACAGGAGCCGAGAAAGCGTATGTCGTGCTTGAAATGCACTCACATCAGTCAGTAATAACAGTGCAACGAAGCTTCAGGACGAAGTTCAACAAAGATCCACCAACTGATAACTCCATTCGGCGACGGTATGCGCAGTTTAAAGCTTCTGGATGCCTCTGTAAGGGGAAATCAACTGGTCGACCTGCAGTGAGCGAAGAAACGGTTGAACGCGTGCGGGCAAGTTTCACGCGTAGCCCGCGGAAGTCGACGAATAAAGCAAGCAGGGAGCTAAACGTACCACAGCCGACGGTTTGGAAAATCTTACGGAAAAGGCTAAAGCAGAAGCCTTACCGTTTACAATTGCTACAAGCCCTGACACCTGATGACAAAGTCAAACGTTTTGATTTTTCGGCGCGGTTGCAACAGCTCATGGAAGAGGATGCGTTCAGTGCGAAACTTGTTTTCAGTGATGAAGCAACATTTTTTCTTAATGGTGAAGTGAACAGACACAATGTGCGAATCTGGACGGTAGAGAATCCTCACGCATTCGTGCAGCAAATTTGCAATTCACCAAAAGTTAACGTGTTTTGTGCAATCTCACGGTTTAAAGTTTACGGCCCCTTTTTTTTCTGCGAAAAAAAACGTTACAGGACACGTGTATCTGGACATGCTGGAAAATTGGCTCATGCCACAACTGGAGACTGACAGCGCCGACTTCATCTTTCAACAGGATGGTGCTCCACCGCACTTCCATCATGATGTTCGGCATTTCTTAAACAAGAGATTGGAAAACCGATGGATCGGTCGTGGTGGAGATCATGATCAGCAATTCATGTCATGGCCTCCACGCTCTCCCGACTTAACCCCATGCGATTTCTTTCTGTGGGGTTATGTGAAAGATTCAGTGTTTAAACCTCCTCTACCAAGAAACGTGCCAGAACTGCGAGCTCGCATCAACGATGCTTTCGAACTCACTGATGGGGACGTACTGCGCCGAGTGTGGGAGGAACTTGATTATCGGCTTGATGTCTGCCGAAACACTAAAGGGGCACATATCGAACATTTGTGAATGCCTAAAAAAACTTTTTTAGTTTTTGTATGTGTGGGCAAAGCATTGTGAAAATATCTCAAATAATATAGTTATTGTAGAGCTGTGAAATCGCTTCAATCATTTGTAATAACCCTGTATTTTCATTTCTCCACACAATTTCCATCCCTCTCAACTGCCTTACGCCATCTCGGAACCACCACCTTTATACCCGCACGGTAAAATTCTGGACCAACCTGTTGGAGCCATTGTTTGGCAGCGAGCACAAGGGAGTCATCATCTTCAAACCTTGTTCCACGAAGAGTTTCCCAAAGAGATGATAGTCACATAGAGCTAGGTCAGGACTGTAAGGCGGGTGTTTCAGTGTTGTCCATCCGCGTTTTGTGATCGCTTCCATGGTTTTCTGACTGGCATATGGCCGTACATTGTCGTGCAACAGCAAAACATCCTGCTTTTGCCGATGTGGTCGAACACGACTCAGTCGAGCTTGAAGTTTCTTCAGTGTCGTCACATATGAATCAGAATTTATGGTGGTTCCACTTGGCATGATGTCCACAAGAAAGAGTCCTTCGGAATCGAAAAACACCGTAGCCATAACTTTTCCAGCAGAAGGTGCGGCTTTGAATTTTTTTTCTTGGGTGAATTTGCATGATGCCACTCCATTGATTGCCTCTTCGTCTCTGGTGAAAAATGATGGAGCCATGTTTCATCACCTGTCACAAGAAATTCGTCTCCACCATTCTCGTACTGTTCCAAAAGTTCGCTGTATACCGTTTTTCTTGTTTCTTTGTCAGCCACTGTCAACATCCTGGGAACCAACCTGGCACAAACCTTTTTTAACGCCAACACTTTCAGTATTCTGCAAACACTCCCTTCCCCTATCCTAACGTAGCGTGACAATTCGTTCACTGTGATGCGTCTGTCAGCAGTCACCAATTCGTTAACTCTCTGTACATTGTCTGGAGTGTGTGCAGTACGAGGCCTGCCGCTGCGAGGACAATCCTCAATATTGCCGTGCCCGCTTTCATCACGTAACCTGCTTGCCCAACGACTAACTGCACTGCGATCGACGGCAGCATCTCCATACACCTTTTTCAACCTCTTGTGGATGTTCCCCACTGTCTCGTTTTCACA
This sequence comes from Schistocerca cancellata, assembly GCF_023864275.1. Classification (NCBI taxonomy): domain Eukaryota; kingdom Metazoa; phylum Arthropoda; class Insecta; order Orthoptera; family Acrididae; genus Schistocerca; species Schistocerca cancellata. Next base: position 828,284,646 of record NC_064626.1, read on the forward strand.
GCACAGGAATTCTATGACAGCACGTTGCTTCTGACGAACGTCAAGTGTAGCAGCCATCTTGAAGACATAAGACATGCTGTGACGGCGCCACTCACGGGAACGGGTTGAACTAAGTTTGAAAACAAGCGGGAAGGATGTATCCACATACTGTAAAACTGTCAGACATGCAGAATGAAAACTGCATTTCTTTTGGAGTGACCATCGTAATATAAGGTGGAGCAGATAAAAGAATCCCGTGCAAGTGTAAAGGAAATGCAGTGAAATTACAGAAACGAAGAGCTGAAATAGACTTACCATTTATTTACAATAAAAAATACGGCGAAAAATACATTTATAGAAGATATTGAAAGTGACCCCCTGCAATGTCAATACACAGTTGTACCCGGATAAACCTGGCGCAAAGTTCGGATATTGATGACAGTAGCTTCATCGCTATATTTTGTGCGGACTTCATTCATAAACCTTGCTCTTCAACTGTCCCCACCTGAAAAAATCACGTGTTGTTAAATCCGTCTAATTTGGTGGCCATAAATTTTCCTGACAGTTCGTTCCACAGTGAAGACATCATGGGCTCGTTCCAGGGATACCTTAGACATGTGGCATGTTGCCCCACCGTGCTGGGAGAAGCAGTATCGTCTTTCATATACAGAGAGTTGAGCACAAAATTTATTAAAAATTTCCATCTATGCAACCGTGGTGAGGGTACTGTCAAAAAATATCAGTGCAATGAAGCGCGTCCCGTTACACCGCACCAAACGCCGATTTTTTCATCCTGGAGTCGTTGCTAACACATTGTCAGGGTTATCCGTTCCCCAGTACCTCGTGTTTTATCAATTCACATGACTGGAAAGGTGAAACCATACATATCACTCATTATGTAATGGAAAGGGTCTGATAAACCATAGTTGAAGTTATTCAGAAGCCACGTACAATAATCTACACGTTTCTGACTGTCATCGTTCCGTAATTGCTGCACGACCGTCACGAGATATGGCTTCAGATTACGACTTTTCAGTATCCGCTGGCAGCTCCTCCTACTTACATTCGTCTGTTGGGCCAGTTTAAGTGTAGAATTCCTTGGGCTCTGAATAATTCTTCGACGAATGCCTGAAATAACTGCTGGTGTACCAACTGATGGGATTCTTTGTCGTTTTACATTTTGCACAAATCCGTAGATGCGCCAGTTTTTATACAGACTGTGTTTCTTGCTAACAGTCCTCTATCCGGATACTTGACCCCTAAATTTTGGGTAGTTTTCTTAATAGAACCAGTTTCCACAAATGCTACCACAATTTAAATTCTTTCTTCTATCGACAAGTAATTTTGCGGACCACAAAGAGAAACATCTAACTTCACTAGTGAAATGAACTGAAATGTTGACAGAAGAATGCTAATAATCGATTATTGCCTAAGACTGTCGACTGTTGTATTTGTTTACGCTATTTCAGAAGTATAAGTAGTACGTTCGTATTCAATGATCAGGCGGGCTACTTTCAACTGTGCCTCCCGTTGTAACAGACATGGGGCCACAAACGTCGGGATATACCCTAAAAGTGCCGGCCGCGGTGGTCTTGCGGTTCTAGGCGCTCAGTCCGGAACCGCGCGACTGTTACGGTCGCAGGTTCGAATCCTGCCTCGGGCATGGATGTGTGTGATGTCCTTAGGTTAGTTAGGTTTAAGTAGTTCTAAGTTCTAGGGGACTGATGACCACAGATGTTAAGTCCCATAGTGCTCAGAGCCATTTGAACCATACCCTAAAAGTGCACGACAAACGTTGAACATACGACGTCACCATCTGGCGTACCTCGCCATACGTATAGCAGTTGAGCCTGTCGGCCTATCGCACTTGATCATCCCAATCCACATCAAGTATTCACATTGGTGTGGCTCTGGGCCTAGTGCCCGGCTTTTCAGCACGTGGGGCCCAGGGCTCCTGTTTTCCGTCTTGTAGACAATTTGTTTTTCATTGCCCTAGTCAATCATGTGTTTACGTTGAGGCAAGAGTTCTTATTTTATTTACTGGTCTCCCAGTCTCCTGGCCGGCCGCTGTGGCCGAGCGGTTCGAGGCGCTTCAGTCCGGAACCGCGCTGCTGCTTCGGTCGCAGATTCGAATCCTGCCTCGGGCATGGCTGTGTGTGATTTCCTTGGATTAGTTAGGTTTAAGTACTTCTAAGTCCAGGGGACTGATGACCTCAGATGTTAAGTCCCATAGTGCTCAGAGCCATTTTTGAGCCCCTCTGACGGGTGCCCGGTCCTCACTTTCTGTCGTCTGGGGTCGGGCCATACGGCGGCCGATGCTCACGTTGGTACTCCACCGCTGTCGACGGCACACAGCACACTGCGCAGCCAGTGATTTTCATATAGAGCGCTACGTGGCGTTACCAGCATAAAAACCTAAACAGCGTACTTACAAATGTGTAACTCTGCAGTGAAGAGTGCTTATTTGAAACTTCCTGTTAGATTTAAACTCGATCGGTACTCGAACCCGGAACCTTTCTTTCGCGGGGAAGGCCGTTACGTAACGTGCTAACCAAGCACCACTCACTACCGGCCCTCACACCTTAACCTGAGCTAGTACATACTTCCTACCACAGTTTTCGACCATACATGGAGCATTCCAACCTTGGAAGTTACGAGGGAGGTGTCGACGAAAGTGAGGCTGTGACGGCGGGTCGTCAGTCGTGCCAAGATAGCTCAGACGATAAGGGGACTACCCAAGAAAGCTAGTGTGTTCTTAAATGACAAAGTATCACAGTAAGATGGCATGGTGCAGCGCTTCGTCACGGCCTTCACTGTGGCCACTCGTAGCGAGGAGTGGTGTGCATAGCTGGGAATACGGAGCAGGGCGTTGTCAAGTGAGCGAGAGCGGCTGAATGGTGGCGACCTTCCCCCCTGCACCTCCCCCATCCCCCTGCAACGGGCAGGACAGGGCAGGGGAGGGGAGATTAGGCGCGGGTCCCGTTTTGTCACGGCGGCGCCGACACCGGCTTATGTTGTAACTGAACTGCTCCCCCGAGCCGGAGCCGAGAGCCTATCTGCAGCACCAGCGGGGGACGAATTGAATTACCGCCGGCGCGCGCCGGCCTGAATGCGTTTTAATGAACTTAACTGCTGATACTGGCGCGCCATTATGCCGCGGCGCGCCGCGCGGCCGCCGATACCGCAGCGTGACAGCGCGCGGGCCCGTCAGCCGGCCCTCGCAGCACTTACCGCGATTATCTGGCCGCCGCCAGCGCGCGTCATTTCCTTCACTGCCTTCAATTAAAAAAGTTTAAAAGGCTTGCCGGTGAAAAGGCGTGACAGCGTTTACGTGTTGTGGAATTCCTCTTCTGCTAGCCATTTCGACATTCAACACTTCCCAACTTCTACGAACTACGCCCACTCGACAGGAATATGCCTCTGTTTATCGCATGACTTCAATTCTCAGTTTTGGTTTCCTTGCTGAAAATAAATGTCTTGTAGTCCGCAGCTCGTGGTCGTGCGGTAGCGTTCTCGCTTCCCGCGCCCGGATTCCCGGGTTCGATTCCCAGCAGGGTCAGGGATTTTCTCTGCCTCGTAATGACTGGGTGTTGTGTGATGTCCTTAGGTTAGTTAGGTTTAAGTAGTTCTAAGTTCTAGGGGACTGATGACCATAGATGTTAAGTCCCATAATGCCCAGAGCCATTTGAACCATTTGAAATGTCTTGTACTGCTTTATATAAATTAGAAAACAAACAATTAAGTCGGGTGATGCTGAGGGAATTAGATTAGGAAATGAGACACTTACAGTAGTAAAGGAGTTTTACTATTTGGGGAGCAAAATAACTGATGATGGTCGAAGTAGAGAGGATATAAAATGTAGACTGGCAATGGTAAGGAAAGTGTTTTTGAAGAAGAGAAATTTGTTAACATCGAGTATAGACTTAAGTGTCAGGAAGTCGTTTCTGAAAGTATTTGTATGGAGTGTAGCCATGTATGGAAGTGAAACATGGATGATAAATAGTTTAGACAAGAAGTGAATGGAAGATTTCGAAATGTGGTGCTACAGAAGAATGCTGAAGGTTAGATGGGTAGATCACATAACTAATGAGGAGGTATTGAATAGAATTGGGGAGAAGAAGAGTTTGTGGCACAACTTGACTAGAAGAAGGGATCGGTTCGTAGAACATGTGCTGAGGCATCAAGGGATCACCAATTTAGCACTGGAGGGCAGCGTGGAGGGTAAAAATCGTAGAGGGAGACCAAGAGATGAATACACTAAGCAGATTCACAAGGATGTAGGCTGCGGTAGGTATTGGGAGATGAAGAAGCTAGCACAGGATAGAGTAGCAGGAAGAGCTGCATCAAACCAGTCTCAGGACTGAACACAACAACAACAACAAAACAAACAATAAGCCAAAGGTCTCTCCAGACAACATGATGCAACTGAGGCAAAATGTTGATTGCACTGTTACAGAGCCCTTATACAGAGGTAACAGAAATCACGGAATCGCGATATGCTCACATCCAGATGGCGGTAGTATCGTGCACACAAGGTATAAAAGGGCAGTGCATTGGCGGAGCTAACATTTGTACTCAGGTGATTCATATGAAAAGGTTTCCGACGTGATTATGGCCTTATTATGGACATTAACAGACTTTGAACGCGGAGTAGGTAATAGTTGGAGCTAGACGCATGGGACATCCCATTTTGGAAATCGTTAGGGAATTCAATATTCCATGATCCACAGTGTCAAGAGTGCTCCGAGAATACCACATTTCAGGCGTTACCTCTCACCACAGTCAACCCAGTTTCCGACGGCCTGCGCTTAACTACCTAGAGCGATGGCGTTAGCGTAGAGTTGTCAGTGCCGGCAGAAAAACAATATTGCATGAAATAACTGCAGAAATCAGTATGGGACGTGCAGCTAACTTTTCCGTCGGAACAGTGCGGCGAAATTTGGCGTTAATGAGGTATGGCAGCACACAACCGAGGCGAGTGCCTTTGTTAACAGCATGATATCGCCTGCAGCGCCTCTCCCGGGCTCGTGACCACATCGGTTGGACACTAGACTACTGTAAAACCGTGGCCTGGACGGATGAGTGCCGATTTCAGTTGGTGAGAGCTGGTGGTAGGGTTCGATTGGGGAACAGACCGCACGAAGACATGGACCAAGTTGTCAATAAGACAGTGTGCAAGCTTATAGTGGCTCCATAATGGTAAGGGCTGTGTTTATATGGGATGCACTGGGCCCTTTGGTCCAACTCAACCGATCATTGGCTGCAAATGGCTATATTCGGTTACTTGGAGACAATTTGGAGCCATTCATGGAGCCGGCCGCTGTGGCCGAGCGGCTCTAGGCGCTTCAGTCCAGATGTGTCTGTTGTCCTTAGGTCAGTTAGGTTTAAGTAGTTCTAAGTATAGGGGACTGATGACCTCAGATGTTAAGTGCCATAGTGCTTAGAGCCATTTGAACCATTTTGAACCTTTCATGGACTTCATGTTCCCAAACAACGATGTCATGTCAACGGGCCACAATTGTTTGTGACTGGTCTGAGAACATTCTGGACAATTCGAGCGAATGATTTGGCCAACAGACCGCCCACCGTGAATCCTATCGAACATTTATGGGACATAAACACTTCCACAATAATGCAAGGCTAGACAGGCAGCGTTGCTCAGTATTTTTGGAGGGGTCTTCCACCTGTCATATGAGGGTTAGTCAAATTAATATCGAACACCTGACGCATCGGGATCATAGGATGGTTACATTAAAACGTAATCACCACATGCATTAAGACATTTACCCCACTGGGAGACGTGACGATCAATTCCGCACCCATTCTTCCACTTCCTTGTCCGACTGAAACCGACGTCCTCAGATGTTTTTCTTAAGGTCTCCAAAGTTGTAGAAACCACACGGTGAAAGATCCGGCCTGTTCGGAGGATGATGCCGCGTGCACACGGGCGTTATCATGCAAAACGGTAACACTCTTGGGCGCTATGACTTTATGGTGCGTCGCAGTTTCTGCAAAGTGTTTTCACAGCGTTATGCGTTGATTGTGTAGAAACTCGTCTAGCAGATTGACCGTGCAGTCTAAGAAGGAGGTCATCATAACCTTAATAGAACTTGTTTGAACAACTTTGGATTTCATTGGCAGGGAAGATGTGAGATGTTTCCACTGTTGACTTTGCCGTTTGCCCTCGAGCTCGAAATAGTGGCACCACGTAAGGTTGTGATGACCTTTCTCTTCTACTGCAGCGGACCTCTGTTCGCCGAGTTCCTAGAGCATGGAGCCACAGCTTTATGAAGACATTTTTCAGACACTGCAGCGTGCCACAAAATCCATACGCCCAGGAAATCTGTCAGACGGAATCATCGCGTTGCACGATAACGCCCACCCCCACACTGCCAACGGGACGAAGGCTACGCTTCAGTGGTTTGGTTCGGAAACAGTACAACATTCTCCGTACAGACCTGGTTGTTCACCATGTGATTTTCACATCTTTGGCTGCCTGAAGAGAGACATGCATGGATGGTTTCATTACGACGAGGAAGCGCAACTGTGGATGCGGTTGCGGATTCGTCATTGGATGACCGCGTTCTACGAAATAGGAACTGAACGTCGGTTCGGTTTTCGTTCGACTGTCCCTTATGCACTGGAGACGTAGTGATGGAGAGCCACAGGCATTTAGGACCCAAGTGAATCTCACAGGGCCGGCCGCTGTGACCGAGCGGTTCTAGGCGCTTCAGTCTGGAACCGCGCTGCTGCTACGGTCGCAGTTTCGAATGGTACCTCGGGCATGGATGTGTGTGATGTCCTTAGGTTAGTTAGGTTTAAGTAGTTCTAAGTCTAGGGGTAACTGAAACAATTAGAAATGTCATTCGACCGGATACATTAGCAGTGCGGCTAGCTGCAAATATAATTGCCAGACTAGGGGACTGATGGCCTCAGATGTTACATCCTACAGTGCTTAGAGCTATTTGAAACTCACAGGTGACCATTTGATCACACGTTTATCCTTCTACTGCACCAACAACGCACGCTGATGGGCAACTCAAACTAGTGGCAACAATTGTTATAGAGAGAGAACGTTTCTGTCATCACAACAAATAGAATAGTCCGGCGAGCAGAGAGATTGGGAGGTCTTCAGGTGCTGTGTTGGCAGACGAGCGCAGGATGGAGCATTTGATGACGGCCACATCGAAGTGAATCATTTCTTTCTTCCGTCGTCAGAGCTCACGTGGCGTCACACGAGTACTCAACTGCGGTCGTAGCCAGAATCCATGCACTCTTGGCGAAGTCAGCCGCGCGGAACTAATTACGCGACGCACTACTCCACAGATTACCCGGAAACGTTTGTTGCTGGATCAGGATTACTTCTCTGCACTGATACTGCGGTATTCACAAAATATTGCGTCAAACATAAAAATGTGACAGTCAGAGAACCCCCTGTCGGCGAAAGCTGCCGTTATTAAGGTGACTTGCTTGCGCACAATGACTATAGACCACGCCAGAGGGGCCAAATAGATTTAGACAAGCTACGACGAAATGAGGACAACAGTGATAAGTAACATTATACAATAATTTATTAAATGAAGTACACACGGCCGAGTCCAAATGTGTGTGAAGTCTTATGGGACTTAACTGCTAAGGTCATCAGTCCCTAAGCTTACACACTACTTAACCTAAATCATACTAAGGACAAACACACACACACACATGCCCGAGGGAGGACTCGAACCCCCGCCGGGACCAGCCGCACAGTCCATGACTGCAGCGCTCCAGACCGCTCGGCTAATCCCGCGCGGCTCAGCCGAGTGACATTAATGTGCTCTCGACCTATGTTCGACATCAACATTCTCACAGACGGAAGGCGGCAGCATTAGCGGTGGAGGGTATACAGGGTATTACAAAAAGGTACGACCAAACTTTCAGGAAACATTCCTCACACACAAATAAAGAAAAGATGTTACGTGGACATGTGTCCGGAAACGCTTAATTTCCATGTTAGAGCTCATTTTAGTTTCGTCTGTATGTACTGTACTTCCTCGATTCACCGCCAGTTGGCCCAATTGAAGGAAGGTAATGTTGACTTCGGTGCTTGTGTTGACATGCGACTCATTGCTCTACAGTGCTAGCATCAAGCACATCAGTACGTAGCATCAACAGGTTAGAGTTCATCACGAACGTGGTTTTGCAGTCAGTGCAATGTTTACAAATACGGAGTTGGCAGATGCCCATTTGATGTATGGATTAGCACTGGGCAATACCCGTGGCGCGGTACGTTGGTATCGAGACAGATTTCCAGAGCGAAGGTGTCCCGACAGGAAGACGTTCGAAGCAATTGATCGGCGTCTTAGGGAGAACGGAACATTCCAGCCTATGACTCGCGACTGGGGAAGACCTAGAACGACGAGGACACCTGCAATGGACGAGGCAATTCTTCGTGCAGTTGACGATAACCCTAATGTCAGCGTCAGAGATGTTGCTGCTGTACAAGGTAACGTTGACCACGTCACTGTATGGAGAGTTCTACGGAAGAACCAGTTGTTTCCGTACCACGTACAGCGTGTGCAGGTACTATCAGCAGCTGATTCGCCTCCACGGGTACACTTCTGCGAATGGTTCATCCAGCAATGTGTCAATCCTCATTTCAGTGCAAATGTTCTCTTTACGGGTGGGGCTTCATTCCAACGTGATCAAATTGTAAATTTTCACAATCAAGATGTGTGGGCTTCTGTGAACGTTTGGGCAGGCATTGTTGGTGATGTCTTGATTGGGCCCCATGTTGTTCCACCTACGCTCAATGGAGCACGTTATGATGATTTCATACGGGATAGTTTACCTGTGCTGCTAGAACATGTGCCTTTACAAGTACGACACAACATTTGGTTCATGCACGATGGAGCTCCTGCACATTTCAGTCGAAGTGTTCGTACGCTTCTCAACAACAGATTCGGTGACCGATGGATCGGTAGAGGCTGACCAATTCCATGGCCTCCACGCTCTCCTGACCTCAACCATCTTGACTTTCATTTATGGGGGCATTTGAAAGCTCTTGTCTACGCAACCCCGGTACCAAATGTAGAGACTCTTCGTGCTCGTATTGTGGACGGCTGTGATATAATACGCCATTCTCCAGGGCAGCGTCAGCGCCTCAGGGATTCCATGCGACGGAGGGTGGATGCATGTATCCTCGCTAACGAAGGAAATTTTGAAGATTTCCTGTAATAAAGTGTTTGAAGTCACGCTGGTACGTTCTGTTGCTGTGTGTTTCCATTCCATGATTAATGTGATTTGAAGAGAATTAATCAAATGAGCTCTAACATGGAAAGTAAGCGTTTCCGGACACATGTCCACATAACATATTTTCTTTCTTTGTGTGTGAGGACTGTTTCCTGAAAGTTTGGCCGTACCTTTTTGTAACACCTTGTATAAAGTGTGTCCAGGTGACGGAGGAAACAATGCAATCGTTGTCGTAATGCGAACACGGAGCGGTTTATCTGACGTTCAAAGGGAATTATCCCCGGCTTTCAGGCCAAGGGTGTAAGCATTTCCGAAACGGATAGGTTTGCAAATTGTTCGCGTGCCGCCGTGGTTAAAGTACACGTTGCTTGGCAAAACGGTGCTATCGAAATCCGACGCCGATGCAGCTGTGGTGCAACACGGACCATAGATGACAGAAGGGAACCACGTCTGTGGAGACGTGTACGGGTAAATAGACCTGCAACTGCCGAGCAGCTGACTGCAAAGATGAACCAAAGAGCTATCAACAATATCTCCTCAACGATCGTTGAGAAGACGGTGCTGCGTATGGGCCTTCGCAGCAGGGACCTGGTTCGTGCACCCATGCCGATTGCTGTTCACCGGCGACGAGGGCTGGAGTTTGTGCGCCAGTACCGCAGCTGGATGTCCATTGAATGGTGACAGGCGGCCTTTACAGATGAATCACTTCGATGCTCCATCGGCGAGAAACGTCTGAAAGCAAACACCGTGCAGCAATAGCCGAAAGGATCCAGGTCGGAGGATGGAGCGTTATGGTGTTGGGAATGTGTCCGTGACATCCCTGGGTGATCTCGTCATTATCGAAGGCACAGTGCATCAACACAAACATGCATATATCCTTGGGGACCACGTCCCCCCTATATGGAGTTTGTTTTTCTTCGGCACAATGGTATCTACCAGAAGGGGAATGCAGCGTCTCGCAGTGGTTCGAAGAGTTCAGGGATGAGTTTACCGTTCTCCCACACTACTTAAGTTGAGTGTGCAGATGATTCGTGGCAATACAGTTAAATGTAGTCTTGCACTGAAGAATCCTTCAACACACGCTGCGTCACAGGATATAAATTATGCTGATAGTTCGACAGTTTACTCTTGTAACCAACTCACTCAGATCTAAGGACTGATCATGCTGAACCAAAACCAATCAATCTTCAAAAAATTAATGCAGTTAAGTCGGACAGTAAAAAAATTGTTTTACAATCTGTGGTTGCAGATTTTCTCCACGGAGACTGTGTCAGCTTTCGTTCTGTTGATACCGTTGTCGACTGACTGGGTAGCACCGTACGTTGGCTTATATCCGTATGTGGAGTATTAATGTCAACTTGGGAACTATTTTAGCGACGTACGGCAGAACCCACTAACACTGCCTAGAGCCGTGTTGGTGCGTACTTTTTTGCCTATTCTGCGTATGATCTTTTATGTATGTAATTATGTTTAGTACTTGCTCCTTGGATAACTATTGTCCTTTACTACGTTTCACTGGAGACTGGATTTGTGGCTCACTGTCGAAAAGGATGATGGCTCGACACCTGTTTCAATATCACTTTCACATGTTAAGCGAGCACTCGTCATGTACACTGCCCGTCCGTACAGTCGAGCTTGTACGACACCACACATTCCACTGACTCATCTTGCAGAAACGCTAATATTTTATCTGCCACTTCTTTCCCTCTCTGAGAAATCCATTTGGTTTCTTTGTGTCGAAATGTCAACTTCGGCAACTGTGGTAGATGTAATTCGTTTGCTTTGTTTATCGTTGCTATTGCTCTGCTTTGTGTCAACACCACTAGCACTGTAGCACCGTTGTGAGTTACACTTGTTCAATTTCACCCCGTAGCCTCATGTTGTGCTCACCATTGGATACCTCCAGTTCCGCCCCCTGCCGCCATTAGTAGCCAATATTGTGGTTGCATGTTAGATATTGTGTGGCGCGTCGAATGTCGTAAACATCATTCGCCTTTTGCCACATCGCACTCAAGGGGTTCGTTGTTAATCTGCATTTACCTAGACACCGATGAGACTTTAAATTCCGTTGATTTCTCCCAGAATTTAGGAGACCGGGATAGAGCGCTGGATATTATAGAGCGACAACAATGTTTTTAGAAAATATTTAATAACGAATTCAATTTCACATTCCTCAAACACTTAGTAGAGACCTTTCCAGCACAAAGTCGTTATACAAGCCAGTTTCTATTACTTTCAATTTAATTTGACACATTAACTCCTTGCATAATGCAGGAGAACTAATGATGACGATTCTCATATCCGTATAAATCTTTCACCAAGCAAAAGAGTGAAATATTCCTTTTCTCCGAATCTTTTAGGTTAATGGATAATTGTTTCGCTCCACGAGAAGCAACACAAGATGTATTTTTTTCGGCGAGAATTCTTCCGGAAGAAAAGATATACCGTACCGTATGTGCCTCATTTAGAACGAAGATTAACGAGGCGCGTTTATGACATTGCGCCCCGCCCTTCCGTTCGAGTGCAATTAAAAAAATTCCTCCCCTAGAGATAACAATAAAAACTTTCGGATGCAGTAAGAAAAAAATCTCTTAACGCCTGAGCCGGTTAAATGAGCAGTTTTTTTCTTCGCGTCCTCTTCTGCACTTAATTACTGAAAGCATTTTTAATTCTCGCGGCTTTGCGGGCGTTACTAATGACGTGGCAGGGCCAGGCCTGCGGCTCTGCACTCTTTTTGTGGCGTTCCAGCGGGCAGGGGTCACGGCTAAAAAAAAGAAGGAGAAGAAGAGACGGGGTGCGCGCTGTGCAACTGGGGACGGCGCTGGGCGGCCGCCGAGAAATATGGCGAGGATATCAGAGGGGGCGGCGCTGTAACTCGAAGCCGCAAGATGCAGTTAATGCGTGCCAGAGGAGGGAAGAGTAAGGGATAGGCGCTCTAATGGGATATGTGTTCGGGGCGACAGGGAGTTGCGTGTGGGGGCGGCGGGTCTGCCCTCCGTCACCCTCACAGAGACTGTGTTAGCAGCAGGCTGCACCGGCTCTATGCGGGCGCCATTTCTTGCGGACGTAGCACGTCCTTACACATGAAAGTTAAGTTTCTCTGTGGTATAAGTTACGTAATCTCAAAAAACTAGGAAAGTTGTGGACACGAAACCCTGCAGGTAGTCAGTTTAGTGTTACGCACACGGAATCGCTATGATGTCTACAGAGGTTGAAAGAAATGACATGAACTTGCTCGTGATATAGCATAAAGCCATCTTCAGTACGCAATTTCACTGAGAACTCTACCTGTAGAGCAAAGTGCCCTAAACTGGACTCTCCAGTAAAACGGATTCGCTAATCTCCCGGCTCTCCATTCTCCTGAACTCTGGTTGGGCCAAGTGTACATAGTACACTACTGGCCATTAAAATTGTTACACCACGAAGATAACGTGCTACAGCCGCGAAATTTAACCGACAGGAAGAAGATGCGGTGATATGCAAATGACTAGCTTTTCAGAGCATTCACACAAGGTTGGCGCCGGTGGCGACACCTACAACGTGCTGACATGAGGAAAGTTTCCAACCGATTTCTCATACACAAACAGCAGTTGACCGGCGTTGCCTGGTGAAACGTTGTTGTGATGCCTCGTGTAAGGAGGAGAAATGCGTACCATCTCGTTTCCGACTTTGATAAAGGTCGGATTGTAGCCTATCGCGATTGCGGTTTATCGTTTCGCGGCACTGTTGCTCGCGTTGGTCGAGATCCAATGACTGTTAGCAGAATATGGAATCGGTGAGTTCAGGAGGGTAATACGAAACACCGTGCTGAATCCCAACGGCCTCGTATCACTAGCAGTCGAGATGACAGGCATCTTATCCGCATGGCTGTAACGGCTCGTGCAGCCACGTCTCGATCCCTGAGTCAACAGATGGGGACGTTTGCAAGACAACCACCATCTGCACGAACAGATCGACGACGTTTGCAGTGGTTACCCATAACGCTGCATCACAGACAGGAGCGCCTGCGATGGTGCACTCAACGGCGAACCTGCGTGCACGAACGATCCGTGTCTGGCGACATCGCGGTGAACGCACATTGGAAGCGTGTATTCGTCATCGCCATACTGGCGTATCACCCGGCGTGATGGTATGGGGTGCCATTGGTTACAGGTCTCGGTCACCTATTGTTCGCATTGACGGCACTTTGCACAGTGGACTTTAAATTTCAGATGTGTTACGACCCGTGGCTCTGCCTTTCATTCGATCCCTACAAAACCCTACATTTCAGCAGGATAATGCACGACCGCATGTTGCAGGTCCTGTACGGGCCTTTCTGGATACAGAAAATGTTCGACTACTGCCTTGGCCAATTCTCCAGACCTCTCACCAATTGAAAACGTCTGGTCAATGGTGGCCGAGCAACTGGATGGTCACAAAACGCCAGTCACTACTCTTGATGAACTGTGGTATCGTGTTGAAGCTGCATGGGTAGCTGTACCTGTACACGCCATCTAAGCTCTGTTTGACTCAATGCCCAGCCGTATCAAGGCCGTTATTACGGCCAGAGGTGGTTGTTCTGGGTACTGATTTCTCAGGATCTATGCACCCAGATTGCGTGAAAATGTAATGACATGTCAGTTCTAGTTTAATATATTTGTCCAATGAATATCCGTTTATCACCTGCATTTCTTCTTGGTGTAGCAATTGTAAAGGCCAGTAGTGTATTTAGGCTATACTATCCTGTAGCGGAGCGCACAAACCGTCCGCTTCACTTGTTGCTCATCATTTCACCATTACATGTTTTGCCAGTGGGAAAAGTTGTTCTTATATTGTGCTACATGATTCGTTATTTCTCCTAATATTGGCAAGTAAGTCTCTGAACCAAAATGAGTTCTTGAATAGTAAGGTTTAAGGTTAACGTTTATGACGAAACGGCATTATTTTGATATTTTTTTAATAAATCTATTAGGTTAAGAAAGTGACCGCCGTAACCGCTGAAACTGTACTCCCTTTAGTTGCTTAAAGCGGACCCCTAACTTTTTCATGTTCAAGTTCTGTATGGATTAGTACACAGTCTTATTCTCTTGCAGATTCCAAGAAGGTAATGAGGAAAGGTGAGCAAAGAAAAGTACCCTTTGTCTAAACTAACTAAAGTTATTGATACAGGTCAGAAAAAGGAGGTCGATTGTAAGAAGGCCAGCAAACTTTTTAATGTTTCAAAAGCAACATTTATAAAGTTGTACAACATGAAATGCGATACACCCGAGGAAGCTGCAAATAGAAGCAAAGAAAGACGGACAATTTTGGGTAAAGACCCTGAATAACAACTGGTTTGCCCGCATCTCGTGGTCGTGCGGTAGCGTTCTCGCTTCCCACGCCCGGGTTCCCGGGTTAGATTCCCGGCGGGGTCAGGTATTTTCTCTGCCTCGTGATGGCTGGGTGTTGTGTGCTGTCCTTAGGTTAGTTAGGTTTAAGTAGTTCTAAGTTCTAGGGGACTTATGACCACAGCAGTTGAGTCCCATAGTGCTCAGAGCCATTTGAGCCATTAACAACTGGTTTAGTATTATCTTGGTACTAGAGCTTCTTTCTTTGGACTTACTCGTTATCACTTATGAAAAATGACCACACAGTTGGCCTACATAAATAACAATGAACACTCAAATACACTCATGTTCAGAAAAAGCATCTTGAATGACTAGAGATAGGACATTCACAGGTCATGAACATTTGTATTTTCTGCAGAAATGATTGGCATTCGAACCATGTCGGCTCGCAGGTTCTAGATCAACATCGATATCGCTGATACCACCACTCACAGGTAAAATGTACCTACGGCTCTTGTTGTCGCTATAAACCGAAGGTAGTCGATCAGTGTGACTTAAGAAGACGTGTAGGACGCCTGGCAGACATATCTTCGGCTTGTGGGGTGTTCAACTGCGCGGTCATCAGCGCCCGTACAAAGTCTCAATTTTTACACAGTCCAGTTCTGTACACAGTCCAATCGAGCCACTGCAAATCAAATAGCTCTGAGCACCATGGGACTTAACATCTGAGGTCATCAGTCCCCTACAACATAGAAGTACTTAAACATAACTGACCTAAGGACATCACACGCATCCATGCCCGAGGCAGTATTCGAACCTGCGACCGTAGCGGTCGCGCGGTTCCAGACTGAAGCGCCTAGAACCGCTCGGCCACAGCGGCCGGTGAGCCACTGCCACAAATGATGCTGATGATGACGAAATGATGAGGACAACACAAACACCTAGTCCTCGGGGACAGGTCAAATCAGTACCGTCAAATCAGTGACCTTGAAAGAGGACGCATTATAGGCATGAGAGAATGTGATGCATCTATACCCGCCAGGATAGCCGGGAGCACTAACGCGCTGCTTCCTTGACTCGCTCGGACAGGCGCGACGGCCCCGGATCGAATCCGCCCCGCGAATTAATGGCGACGGCCGGTGTGCCTGGATGTGGTCTTTAGGCGGTTTCCCACATCCTGCTAAGTGAATACCGCGCTGGTCCCCACGTCTCGCCTCAGTTACACGATTCACAGACATTTGAAACACATACACACTATTTCACGATTAACACTAGACGCAGACAGCTGGGGTACACTACTCCGTCCTGGGGGGTACGGGGTGGCGGCAGGAAGAGCACCCGGCCACCCCTTCAAATTAACATGCCAAATCCGGTTAACCATGGCCGACCCTGCGTAACAGCGGGACAAGGCGCAAGCGATAGATAGATAGATAGAATGTGATGCATCTATCCGGAAAATTGCTCGTTGTGAAAGATGCAGTGTCTCGACAGAGCAACGGGTGTGTTTAGCATGGTCCACTGAAGGCCATAGAACACAACGAAATGTGTCAGGTCGCACCACCCAGACCACCCACTCGAGAAAATCGAAACTTCATCCTAATGGCATTGCAGGGCAGATCTGCGTCATCCTCGGGTGTGACGCAACAGTGGAAAAGTTATTGCTGCACGGGTTACGTGCGCCTCGTACACTTCTCCGCCTATTCTTGACGAACGTCAATGCTACACGGAAATGGTGTTTGGAACGACGTTACTGTGGTCAGCTATGGCGTCAGATGGCGTTTTCAGACGAATTCAGGTTCTGTTTGTTTGAAAATGATGGCCGCATTTTCGTTTGCCGCAGGCAGGGGGAGCAGTGACTGCTAGAGAGCCTGTATTGGGAGAGAGTGGCCAACCGGACGATACGGTGGCCATTTTTATGCCAAACGCGGGCGGGACTTTTGAATGGCCAGTAGTGGAGTAGTGGAGTACACACTCACCGAATCAAAAGCACAAGACAATATGGCGACATCATTCGTTAAATGCCTTTGTTTATAAGAATAATATGTTATAATAATTTTCACACAGCCAATTTATAGGTCTGTTTTCAAATTTAACTATATATTGCAAATTGTTTTATATGTAGTAAAAAGAAAAAAACGACTTACTTCGCACAGATAAGAGTACTTGGTTGGTTTCCACAAGGCTCCTGTTTGATTTATGTCAGCCCTGTTGACTGCGACTGCCCACTGCTTTCGTCTTTCTTCATTGCGTGGAAATGCTAACATGCGAAATCCACCTTCGCCTCTATTGGAACAACCAAATGCGGCACAACCTGGCATCGTTTACGAACGTCTGCAGAACGAATTACAGATGTCAAAAACAATACTGTACAATTACTAACGTGTTTACTTCAAACATGTAGGCCTACCGAGACTTCATCACAAAACGCTTCATTATTTCAACTCGTATTTAAGATCGCAAACGCTAATTACGTACTAAAAACGATATACAACTAAATCGAACATGCATGCACAACGCATAACAAGTCTCTCAATAATTCAAATACCTTTTAATCGTTTCCAAAAGTCCTCTGAACTCCAATTCAAATCAAAAGCACGGCGAACATAGGAAGCGCGAGAAACGTTTGGCGCCATTTTTCTGCCAAAGCTAATCAACCAATCACGGGCAACTTCACCTATGGCCACTCTCCCCCTATACAGGCTCTCTAGTGCCTGCATTCGCACAAGACATACAGCGAGGTCTTACGGTGTGGGGAGCTATGGGGTACAACCACAAATCACAACTGGTGCGTGTCCAGTGCACTGTGACCAATGTGACCTAAGTGAATGACATCCTGCACCCTGTAGGCATACCCTTTCCGCATAACACCCCAGACGTCATTTTTCAGCAAGACAATGCACGACCACATGCTGCAAGAACACGTCCCTTTTTGATGCCACAGGATGTCAGCCTTTTGTCCTGGCCCGCCAGATCACCAGACTTGTTGCCAATCGAAAATGTGTGGGATATTGTGAAACGACGGGTGCAACACTGTGACCCATTGCCGTCCACTTCGGAACCAGATAAATGTAGCATGGATGGCTGTATGACAGGACGCCGTTGGCGCCTTACAGGCGTCGATGCCAAATCGCACAGAACATCAGATCTGTCTCCAGTCGCGCACATATGGAACATCGTCGGACGACAGTTCCAGCGTCACCCACAACCAGCATTAACTATCACTGTATTGACCGACTAAGTGTAACAGGCGTGGAGCCCTATCTCACAAACTGACATCTGACACATGTACGACACAATGCCCGCACATTTGTATGCTTGAAACCAATATTCTGGCGGTTACACCGGTTATCAGTGTACCAGCATTTCACATTTACAACTGTTTATCTCTCACATTAACCTGTGATCTCGCAATGTCAGTCACTTACACATGTTACATAGACAACTGTATTTCAGAAATTTCATCGTTACACATTAATTATTTCTTTGTGTTGCGATTTTTTTCTGTCAGTGTATTATTCACTTGGGTACAAATATGTTGTAAATAAGATATACATCTAGAAGATCTGATTTTAAGGGTTGTTCAATTTATTGCATCAGTTTCCTAAGCTTCTACATACGTAGTCCATTTTCTTTCCTTGTAATAAGTTTCTTCCCACGAAAAGGACTCAGAGATACGTATTTACAGCCAGAACTTATAAGAAAAAAAACTCCATTTCCCGCAGTCAAGCGTAATCAACATTTCAACGTTTAGCTATGTTACCGCATTTACGTTCGTTATTTTCAAAATTGATACTAGACGAAAAGTTTAACGTTTTCGACAGTGTGTGGGTTTTGAATGTAGCGCACATAAGTATGTTTAAAATAATGGAGTCTTTGATACCTTCTTTCATGTGGTTTCGCTATATCGCAGAACACATGGATGTAACAACAAGATCAGCTCCGTGGATGAGGTGTAGCGGACGGGTTGTTTATACGTGCAGAACGTTAAGATCCATTTGTTTACATACTTTTTAATTTTTTTACTTTTCTAGGAACATTTGTCCAAGCACAAAAAAAATTCCAGTTGCTTGAACAATGAGACTATTAACGCAGATTTTTTGTACCGATCGCCTTCGTGCGCATTAAAACCTCCGGAAGCTGTACTTCTATTACTGGTACCGCTACTACTACTACTACTACTACTGTTATTAATAATAATAATAATAATCTAAAAACACCTTATTTAGAATTTGAAGCTTCGAAAAATTTCCAAATTCTATCTGTCGTTCATCCTAAGGCCAGAGTGGAAGGTTTTTTTTTTTTTTCCGGAAACAATGCATTTTTGCTACCTGTTGCACGTTTCAATAATGAAATAGTGGGTAAATGGACTGATGATGACTCACTTTTAGAAAACATCGCGTTTTATGTCTGACTTCCCCACAGTCTTCTAATGAACAAAGTAAGAGCATATGGACTATCAGACCAATTGTGTGATATATATATATATATATACGTGCATTTATGTCGATGTATAATTGGTTTGTTTTGTAAATACTATTTGTATTTTTACGCTGGGTCTTGCCTAGGGAAAAATATGCTATCGAACGATTACATCAACAGGTCGTGTGGAGAACCAAAGTGTTTAGGAACTTTGGTAGTGTTAACTCTGCCGCGTGGAGCGCGGGCAGAGCGGAGTCTGGCGGGAGTAGGGCAGTGAAGGAGGTGTGTTGTGTGACGCTCCCGCGAGTTGCCGCGCTTTCGGGGTTTGGTAGCATGTAATTGCGCTCGACTTGCTATGATCGTTCCTGACACGGTGTAGCGGACGGGAAGCATTAGCTGGCGCACGTCAAGAGCCCGTTTCGCCTGGTTACCGTGTCGAGAAGAAGGCGCGCCAACATCCAGCTTCTACAACAGCGACGGTCGACAATGAGAGACTGTCGCCACCTCCTCGATCGACGACTTCCAACATTCAATCAAACAAAAGGAAGACTGGAAGCACGTAAAGTTTAGAACTGTATAGCAGACCTCAGCTTTTCAAACTGCTCAAATCACAAAATTACAGCAACGTAGCATGAACCTTTGTTGCTCATTGTCCCAATTTCATTACCAAGCAGGGTCCCTTCCTTTTCCGGAATGAACCCGAGTGTCGTTGAAATTCAAACTCCAGCATTAAAGTAATATCATTCCATTTCACTGCTTTAATTTCAAAGTTCAGTTAAGGTATTCATAGCTGGCTACAATATTTAGATTACACAAGCACAAATTAAGAGTGCGAGTTTTATTACCATATTTTTTAGCTTTCCTGTGACTGCAGCTCAGCTTGGTACGTACTAAATTTTGCTATTGTTAATTGTTCAGAATCATTTAATTCAAGTTCAAAGTTAAATCTCTTATTTCTAAATTGCGTAGATTCAAGCAGCTTTTGAAATTATTGTTGAGGTAGCCCAAGACTAACCTTATTTTACTGAATTTCGTAGTGCTTCAGAAACAAAGTTCACTAATAATTTCAATCACTAAATTAACTTTCAGTTTTCCAGTTTTATTAATTCTTTTGCTAAATTAGGTCAGAGTGTAGCGAAATTTATTACTTCTGACAAACATTCAGTTTTCACAAAACACGTGTCGACCTTCAGTTGTCACGCTTTTAGTGCTAATTAAATGTCCATTAATCTTTCATTTTCAGTTATTATAGTAGTTGTCGATGGGACTGGGGACCGTAATTTTCCCCAAATCTCAAATATCTAATTAACGCCAATTAATTGTTAACGTAACGACCGCACATTTACTTTCTTTATTAACTTTACCCATTTTCAAAATTAATTTCCACCAGTTTCATTTGCATTTTTCCTTTCACTTAGATGTAACCCTTTCCTCCCTCTTTACCGACAGATTAACTTCGGTGACGATTGCTTTCCCCATATTTCCATTAGGTACACGCGGTTTAATTTTTCACTGTCATTAAGGTCGATAAGAGAGGGGGAGGTTACATAATTCTCTTTAAATCACATTAATCATAATGGAAACACACAGAAACAGAACGTACCAGCGTGACATCAAACACTTTGTTACAGGAAATGTTCAAAATATCCTCCGTTAGCGAGGATACATGCATTCACCCTCCGTCGCATGGAATCCCTGATGCGCTGATGCAGCCCTGGAGAATGGCGTATTGTATCACAGCCGTCCACAATACGAGCAGGAAGAGTCTCTACATTTGGTACCGGGGTTGCGTAGACAAGAGCTTTCAAATGCCGCCATAGATGAAAGTCAAGAGAGTTGAGGTCAGGAGAGCGTGGAGGCCATGGAATTAGTCCGCCTCTACGAATCCATCGGTCACCGAATCTGTTGTTGAGAAGCGTACGAACACTTCGACTGAAATGTGCAGGAGCTCCATCGTGCATGAACTACATGTTGTGTCGTACTTGTAAAGGCACATGTTCTAGCAGCACAGGAAGAATATCCCGTATGAAATCATGATAACGTGCTCCATTGAATCGAGGAAGTACAGTACATACTGACGAAACTAAAATGAGCCCTAACATGGAAATTACGCGTTTCCGGAGACATGTCTACATAACATCTTTTCTTTAATTGTGTGTGAGGAATGTTTCCTGAAAGTTTGGCGGTACCTTTTTGTAACACCCTGTATATAAATGTCTTTGTGGATAACATCGGAAGTTCACTGAGGCTTTTTGCGGATGATGCTGTAGTATATCGAGAGATTGTAACAATGGAAAACTGTACTGAAATGCAGGAGGATTTACAACGAATTGACGCATGGTGCAGGGAATGGCAATTAATTCTCAATGTAGACAAGTGTTACGTGCTGCAAATACATAGAAAGAAAGATCCTTTATCATTTAGCTACAATATAGCAGGTCAGCAACTGGAAGCAGTTAATTCCATAAATTATCTGGGAGTAGGCATTAGGAGTGATTTAAAATGGAATGACCTTATAAAATTAATCGTCGGTAAATCAGATGCCGGACTGAGATTCATTGGAAGAATCCTAAGGAAATGCAGTCCGAAAATAAAGGAAATAGGTTACAGCACACTTGTTCGCTCACTGCTTGAATACTGCTCACAGCGGTGTGGGATCCGTGCCAGATAGGGTTGATAGAAGAGATAGAGAATCCAACGAGGAGCAGCGCTCTTCGTTACAGGATCATTTACTAATCGCGAAAGCGTTACGGAGGTGATAGATGAATTCCAGTCGAAGACTCTGGAAGAGAGACGCTCAGTAGCTCGGTACGGGCTTTTGTTGAAGTTTCGAGAAGATACCTCCACCAAGGAGTCGAGCAGTACATTGCTCCCTCTTACTTATATCTCGCGAAGATACCATGAGGATAAAGTCAGAGAGATTAGAGCCTACACAGACGCCTACCGACAATCTTTATTTCCACGAACAATACGAGACTGGAATAGAAGGGAGAACCGATAGAGGTACTCAAGGTACCCTCCGCCACACACCGTCAGGTGGCTTGCGGAGTATGGATGTCGATGTAGATGTATACTTAACATGAATAGATAAATCAAATTTTAAGTTTTCTTCCAACAGTAGAAGAAACGAGGATGTCGAGAAAGCTTGGTGGCAATATGACACACTCATAGCACTCCGTCATCAGGCCACAGGTGGCCTATCGGGACCATCCGACCGCCGTGTCATCCTCAATGGGGATGCGGAGAGGAGGGGCGTGTGGTCAGCACACCGCTCTCCCTGTCGTTACGATGGTTTTCTTTGACCGGAACCGCTACTATTCGCTCGAGTAGCTCCTCAATTGACATTAGGAGGCTGAGTGCACCCCGAAAAATGGCAACAGCCCATGGTGGCTCGGATGGTCACTCATCCAAGTGCCGGCCACGCCCGACAGCGCTTAACTTCGGTGATCTGACGGGAACCGGTGTATCCACTGTGGCAAGGCCGTTGCCCTACGCTCTCATAGTGTACCGTACAAATTGGTTATATTAGAAAAGAAATAATGATAGCTCTTTAAGGAGAAGAAAAACAACGCTATCGTACACCGTCAACTGGAAATACACTTAAAAAAATGGTTCAAATGGCTCTGAGCACTATGGAACTCAACTGCTGAGGTCATTAGTCCCCTATAACTTAGAACTAGTTAAACCTAACTAACCTAAGGACATCACACACATCCATGCCCGAGGCAGGATTCGAACCTGCGACCGTAGCGGTCTCGAGAAAGAAGATCACGACGTCCAACGAAGGAATTATCCGAATGTGTTGGAAACCGGTAGATGTGATGTACATGTGCAGACAAACAAATGGTAACGATTTCAGAAAAAAAACTGGATTATTTGTTCAAGAGAAAGAGCTTCACAAATTGAGGAAGTCAGTAACGCGTAGGTCGACCTCTGACCCTTATGAACCCAGTTATTCGGCTTGGCATTGATTGATAGAGTTATTGGATGTCGTACTAAGGCATATCGTGCCATATTCTGTCCAAATGGCGTGTTAGATTGTCAAAATCCCGAGGTGGTTGGAGGCCTCTGCCCGTAATGCACCAAACGTTCTTAGTGTGGGAGAGGTTGGGTGAGCTTGCTGGCCAAGGAAGGATCTGGCAAGGACGCAGACAAGCAGAAGGAACTGTCGCCATGTTAGGGCGGATATTATCTCGCTGATATATAAGCCCAGTATGGCTTGCCATGAAGGGAAACAAAACGGGGCGTAGAATATCGTCGACGTTAGCTGTGCTGTTAGGGCGTCGTGGATGAGAACCAAAAGGGTCCTGCTGTGAAACGAAACGGCACCCCAGGTCTGGGGTCGGGCCGTACGGCGGCCGATGGTCTGGTTGGTACTCCACCGCTGTCGACGGCGTCTCCTGACACGCGTTCACTGTTCATCGGGCTCAGTTCGGAGCTGGAATCATCACTCAAGATAATTATATTCCAGTCACTGAGGTTCCAGGTCGAAGACGTGTCTGGAGACACGCCGCACAGCGGTGGGATACCAATCTGACTGTCCCCCGCCGTACTTACCAGTAGTTGTAATCTGGGGTGCCATTTCATTTCGTAGCAGGACCCTTTTCATTATCATCCGCGGCATCCTTGCAGCACAGCTGTATGTCGATGATTTTCTACACCGCGTTTTGTTGCCCTTCCTAGCAAGCCATCCTGAGCCTTGAAAGGGATCCGTGATCCTACGAACATAGATATTGGTGTCAGACGCGCAGGTCGATAGTGCACAGGAGTCGTTTGTCGAGCGCTGCAGGAGGCAGTGATCCTAGTGTCGAGTGCGCAGTAGTACTGGAGAGTGTCGAGTGAGAAGTAGTACGGGAGAGACGGGCAAGAATGGTGGTCGAGTGAGTAGTAAACCGTTAATTCATCGGAGTATGACAAATGAGCGCGTCCCCCTGATCGTCGTGGGGTTGACCCTCATCGATATCGATTCGCGAGTGATATAAAACCAAAAGTGACAAGTGCCGAATTAAGTGCTTCCCGTCAACCGCGTCGGCCAGCAACAACCATGGATTGCAGTGAGGATTGTTGTGAATGTTAACCATCATCATTGCGTGTGACGAAGTACTTGAAATCAGCAACCAATAAAAAGATATAACCGTAATTAAAAGTGTAAGGCGAAGGTACCAACTGCCTCAGAATTTGTGTGTTCGTAGAAAATACATATCAGTTTGTACATCGCATCCTTTATGGTCTTTAACAATAGTCAATCTTTCAATCATTCCACTATTCAGTCTCAGAACAGCCGCACTCGGTTGAAATACCCCCGAAACCACAAAAAAGCGATAGCGTTTCATCCATTAAGCACACCGTCATATAATCATAGTAATTAATTGTTTGGTGGCTTCGGTAAATCACACACAAAACCCAATAAAGGACATAAAACTGGGGTGTTTCAGCCTACAATTCAGCAAGACAATGCCTGCCCGCACACGATGCTTGTCTTTGCGCTCGATAAGCAAGGTCGCCGGGACTCTGCCCAATGGAGAACGTCTGGAGCATTATGGGCAGGCCACTCCAAACTTCTCGCCACTTTGACGATCTAACGCGCCAGTTGGACAGAATTTGCCAGGATGACCCTCAGAAAGACATCCAACAACTCTGTCAATCAATGCCAAGCCGAATAACTGCTTACTTAAGGGCCAGAGGCGACCAACGCGTTACTGACCTCCTGTATTTGAGAAGTTCTTTCTCTTGAATAATTAATTCAGTTTTTCTGAAACTGAAATCTCATCTCCCGATTTCCGTCTAATTCCCCCGTTATGCGTCGCTTTTTTGTATTTTTTTTATTTTATTTTAAGAGTGTATTAAAGAAACACAAGCAAAGGAGGCATCGCAAAACTATTTGCTGAATTTCGGCTTTAGCAACTAAACAATTTAAATGTTCACGTCTTCTTCGCACTAGCTATTGCGTTGGCAGCAGTCCAAACGGTGCTGTATGAATCACTGGGCTTCTGTAGTACAGCTATTCTGAAATAAAAGTGATATTAATTTACACGTGAGAGCCCGGAAGTTTCTTACGTGTAAAGCGTCAGTCTGAGTTAACTACAATCGGCGACGCCGCCAGCACAGCGACGCACAGTGCCGCCGTCCCCTCGGCTGCGCGCACTGCCTGTCCTATCCGCGGAGACGGCTGGGAGTCGGAGCGAGATAAGGCGGAGGGCAGCGGGGCTGATTATCGCCGAGGGAGTGGTCGTCATGGCGACCGACGTAGAGGATACCGCCACGCGGGGTGGACCGCCGCTCCCCTAATGCTAAAGCAAACACCACGCGGCACTCTCCAAGGCGAAATTCCGGCTCTGTCGGCGCCAAAAGTGCTCCTCAAGCTTAAGCTCTCTTTTAGATACTGTCCCAGCAACATCAGAGTTCATATCATTGCGTCTTCCGCTTTCCTTTCTGTATTTTTTTCAGTGTATTAATATCGCCTTAAGTGGAGACAGAGCCGGCCGCTGTCGCTGAGCGGTTCTAGGCGCTTCAGTCCAGAACCGCGGTGCTACTGCGGTCGCAGGTTCGAATCCTGCCTCGGTCATGGATGTGTGTGATGTCCTTAGATTAGTTAGGTTTAAATACGAGGTGCATTCAAGTTCTAAGGCCTCCGATTTTTTTTTTTTCTAATTGACTACTCACCCGAAATCGATGAAACTGGCGTTACTTCTCGACGTAATCGCCCTGCAGACGTACACATTTTTCACAACGCTGACGCCATGATTCCATGGCAGCGGCGAAGGCTTCTTTAGGAGTCTGTTTTGACCACTGGAAAATCGCTGAGGCAATAGCAGCACGGCTGGTGAATGTGCGGCCACAGAGAGTCTCTTTCAATGTTGGAAAAAGCCAAAAGTCACTAAGAGCCAGGTCAGGTGAGTAGGGAGCATGAGGAATCACTTCAAAGTTGTTATCACGAAGAAACTGTTGCGTAACTTTAGCTCGATGGGCGGGTGCGTTGTCTTGGTGAAACAGCACACGCGCAGCCCTTCCCGGACGTTTTTGTTGCAGTGCAGGAAGGAATTTGTTCTTCAAAACATTTTCGTAGGATGCACCTGTTACCGTAGTGACCTTTGGAACTCAATGGGTAAGGATTACGCCCCCGCTGTCCCAGAACATGGACACCATCATTTTTTCAGCACTGGCGGTTACCCGAAATTTTTTTGGTGGTGGTGAATCTGTGTGCTTCCATTGAGCTGACTGGCGCTTTGTTTCTGGATTGAAAAATGGCATCCACGTCTCATCCATTGTCACAACCGACGAAAAGAAAGTCCCATTCATGCTGTCGTTGCGCGTCAACATTGCTTGGCAACATGCCACACGGGCAGCCATGTGGTCGTCAGTCAGCATTCGTGGCACCCACCTGGATGACACTTTCCGCATTTTCAGGTCGTCATGCAGGATTGTGTGCACAGAACCCACAGAAATGCCAACTCTGGAGGCGATCTGTTCAACAGTCATTCGGCGATCCCCAAAAACAATTCTCTCCACTTTCTCGATCATGTCGTCAGACCGGCTTGTGCGAGCCCGAGGTTGTTTCGGTTTGTTGTCACACGATGTTCTGCCTTCATTAAACTGTCGCACCCACGAACGCACTTTCGACACATCCATAACTCCATCACCACATGTCTCCTTCAACTGTCGATGAATTTCAATTGGTTTCAAACCACGCAAATTCAGAAAACGAATGACTGCACGCTGTTCAAGTAAGGAAAACGTCGCCATTTTAAGTATTTAAAACAGTTCTCATTCTCGCCGCTGGTGGTAAAATTCCATCTGCCGTACGGTGCTGCCATCTCTGGCACGTATTGACATTGAACACGGCCTCATTTTAAAACAATGCGCATGTTTCTATCTCTTTCCAGTCCGGAGAAAAAAACTCGGAGGCCTTAGAACTTGAATGCACCTCGTATTTCTATGTCTAGGGGACTGAGGACCACAGATGTTAAGTCCCATACTGCTTAGAGCCAAATGTGTGTTCAAATGTGTGTGAAATCTTTATGGGACTTAGCTGCTAAGGTCATCAGTCCCTAAGCTTACACACTACTTAACCTAAATTATCCTAAGGACAAACACACACACCCATGCCCGAGGGAGGACTCGAACTTCCGCCGGGACCAGCCGCACGGTACATGACTGCAGCGCCCAAGACCGCTCGGCTAATCCCGTGCGGCGCTTAGAGCCATTTGAACCATTTGGAGACAGAGTTTGACCTGAAAACAGAAGACGCAATGGGGGGAAAATAGAATCTTTGAGATAATATGTACCTCACTAAAATATACCGTTTCTCTCCGATAATACTTGGTGAAGCTTATCAAACAGAGAGTTTTACGAGAACGTCTCCTTGATGAAAAAAAAAAAAAAAAAAGTGGCCAACATCTGTAAGTGGGCTGATTCTGTATTGGCAGCGCTGTGTAGCGCTTTGCATTGCATCTCTGACTGCGCTTTCTTTGTAAGAGACTCTGTGGCTGGTCGGACTCGTAGTTGGAAGTTAATCGCCAGTAGTGTTGGGCAGTTGGAACTTAGTCACCAGCAGTGATGGAAGTACTGTTGGGCAGTTGGAGGTGAACAGCCAGCAGTGATGGGTGTTAGATGTGAGAAGTTAGTATTGATGGAACGTAGAGGTTTGAACTGTTAGCGTGGGCTAACGATCTGTACAGGTTCGCTTTGGAGATTGAATATTATTCATGATTATATACCTTTGTACCAGATGTCAATGACGATTTATATTCGTGTTTTAACTGGATGTCAACACTATTAAGGTAAAAAAATACATTATTTGGTTTGGAACAAATCCTTTCCTTTGCTAACCACATGCCTATTAGTAGTTAGTGGCTTTAGTAGTTTGTATCTTTTATTTAGCTGGCAGTATTGAAGCTCGCTGTATTGCAGTAGTTCGTGTGATGAAGATTTTTATGAGGTAAGTGCTTAATGAAATGTATCGGTTACTCTTAAGATTTCTTTTTAGTCAGAGCCATTCTTTTGAATTAATTATTTGGAGTCAAGTTGCAATTTTTTTGAGCAGTCAGATTGCGTTGCTCTAGAATATTGTGGGTCAGTATTGGCATGATAAGAAAAAGTAAAGAGAAAGTAGGCTCAGTACGTTCAGTTTGACTCAACTGTTTCAGAATCAAATAACGTAGAAGTTCCATCTTCTCAGTCATTCTGCAATTTAAGTTTAGACACACTCATTTAAATAAAGAAGTTTCACATCTAGTGACGGTGGGGATAACGACTGTCCTGTTCGGTTGATACCGTTTCTCGGTCCTGCATATTCTCCCTCATGATGAACAACGTCTGCCTCTACCGACCACAACTTATAAATCAACAAAACGTTTCGGTCTGTCCGTATTTTTTTCTTATATTTCCAGTTTTCAGTTAATTTCTCCTTCGATCTTTGCATGTCTATCATCCATGTAGGAAGATATTGGTTTTGTAATAGAAACTTCTAATCATGTACAAACTAACAGATTAAAGTAGTGTTCCTGTGCGGGACCCAAATACAAATTATCGTCTTCCACAGTCAAGACAGATTTAAAAGTTTCAGTTCTATTTCCGCTGTTTGCTTCACATATTCCACCTTCGGTCATAACTAAACATCTGTCGGACGTGAGGACTAACTTTGGCTCACGCTGGCACTGGAATTGAAATAATTTAGAGAATAATTCAAATCTTTCGCAAATAATGTCGAACGGTATGAATCATTCCACAGTTAAACAGTCTTTACGAAAGGTGATGATGCGTGATGGACACACTCTATTAATGTCTCAGGTAGGGTAGTAAAAATAATCAGATGAATACCAGTTTCGAAACCGAAATGATGTGCTAACTATTCATCAGTCACTAGTGGTTATAATAACGTTAGGATGCAACAATATTAAAATACATTGGCAACAAGGCACGTCTGATGTGTTAAAAGAATGATATAAGAGCCAACGTCATATCATAGCAAATGTCATGAAAACAGGTATGTATGTACGAAGTTGCACAATGCTGCAGATAAAAAATAAGTCCGCAACTTGTTTTATAATTGAAGTAAATTGTAGATACATCATAACTTAAGATGTTTTTCTTTTTTTTTAATTTGTTGATGGTAAGTAGTTAAGTAGTTTCGGACACCTATATCCGTTCTCAAACCATCCGTATCGTAATTGTTACAATACAGGCGAAAGCCTAAAATTTCCCCTTCAGTGACGATCGAAGCAGTACTATGCCCGGGTCGACAATAATAAATGCACCACATAAGACAGTTCTGCAATGTCTGTCCTGTGTGGTCTGTTTACTGAAGTTGAGTCGGCACTAGTGCCGCTTTGGTCGCCACTGCAGAGGCAGTTTTTAGATATAGGCTTTCGCTTGTATTGCCACACTCACTACCGCGATGGTTTGAAAATGGCCACAGGTGTCTGAAACTAGCCACAATAAAGAAACTTTTAAAAAAAATTCTTAATGAAACTTATCACGGAGCTACAACTACTTATTTCAGGGTTATATGAGCTGCATTGTGTCGTCCAAGACTGACAGTCAGTAAAGAAAAAGGGCAGGACTAACGATTTAAGTGCGTGTAAACTATGAAATTAATTTTTTTAAAAGAAGAGCATCTTCCTACATCAACAACCAGAAACACAGTTTTTTGTATGACAATGAACAGAATCCGCACGAAACTCCTC
This sequence comes from Schistocerca cancellata, assembly GCF_023864275.1. NCBI lineage: Eukaryota > Metazoa > Arthropoda > Insecta > Orthoptera > Acrididae > Schistocerca > Schistocerca cancellata. Next base: position 828,314,266 of record NC_064626.1, read on the forward strand.
GCTTTGGTAATATCTAATTAATTATTTTCGGCTTTTTCAAACTGTTCAGGAGAGGTGTGATAAGACCAGCGTTACAAAGAGCATTAACTGAATCTTATCAACATATATTAGCTGTGTTGTGGCATTTATGCAACGTAAATTCTTACGTGAGTGAAGTTTTCATGTGCAGTTTTTTGGTCACCAGTACTGGCACACTCGTGTTTGAGCAAGCTCTGTAGACTCTGACAAGCGCAATCTTCAAATTTGTTTCCATGTAACCACGAACGTACAACCACCTATTATGAGTCGGGCTTCCACAACGTAGAGAGCTTTAACCAGAATTAGTTTCTCATTGTTTGTAGATGTATTAAAAATCCCCAGCTGTGGTTACATTGTGAAATTAATTATGCAGAAATTGCATGTTAGAGCGCAGCCTGTTGGTTACTGCACTGTAGTAGTTAAGGTTAGGTAAGACTGACAAGTTGATGAAGTGTGGCTAGCCTTCAAGGACGCAGTAATAGTGAAACGTCCCCTTAGAAAAATTATACAAGACTGTGCTTATACTGACACACAATATTTTTAGCGCAACGCAATCTGACTTTCAACAATCCTTACAAAAGAATGGCCCTGACTAACATTAACCTATACCTTTCACAAATCACTTACCTCACCAAAAATCTACGTTACTCGAACTACTGCAATACAGCGAGCGCCACTACTGCCAGCTTAATAGTGTTGAAAAATCATAATATACACAGCAGTTCATGACATCCAGTCTTACAAATTTCAAAACTCCGCCATTTCTCTCCCCACATCCACCACTGCTGGCGGCTCACCTCCAACTGCGCAACGCTATGCGCTGTTAACAGCCAACTGCCCAACACTACAATGGCAGACAACAATGCAAACTAGCCACAGACTGCACACAGCACTGCCAGTGATTTTCATACAGAGCGCTACGTGGCGTTACCAATAAGAAAACCTAAAAAGCCTACTTACAATAGCAGCAATATCAATCTAGTGGCAAAAGTGTGTTATGTCCAACAGCGCGTTGTCAATTAGGTATTTTCTTATTATAATTTCGAGTCGGCCGATGTACTTTTATTGTGTTCCTCAAAAACACGACTGTTAAATTCAGAGTAAGAATAAGTCTTGTTGTTGTTGTGATCTTCAGTCCAGAGACTGGTTTGATGCAGCTCTCCATGTTACCCTATCCTGTGGAAGCTGCTTAGTCTTACCACAAGAGAATATCAGAATTTTGTCAGGTTGATATGACTCATTCTGAAGCATCAAGTAATACTGAATTTCATAATGGAAGTAAATATGAGGGTAGGGGTAAAATGGTAGAGGAAGATCAAACAGTGAGCTGGTTGGAATTAATGTAGGTTGGAGCAGTTATGCAGAGATGAAGAGACTTGCATAGCACAGACCAGCTTGTAGAGCTGCATCATAGGAGTCATCGGAGTGAAGACTACAAGAATAAAGTGTTACTACCTAGTAAGTGAGTGTGGATCGTAAGTTGTGCAGTAGGTAGATCACTTGCACGTGATCACATAAAACAAATAGTGGGAAAAGCAGGCGCCAGGTTGAGATTCATAGGAAGAATTCTAAGAAAATGTGACTCATCGACGAAAGAAGTAGCTTACAAAACGCTTGTTCGTCCGATTCTTGAGTATTGCTCATCAGTATGGGACCCTTGCCAGGTTGGATTAATAGAAGAGATAGACATGATCCAGCGAAAAGCAGCGCGATTCGTCATGGGGACATTTAGTCAGCGCGAGAGCGTTACGGAGATGCTGAACAAGCTCCAGTGGCGGACACTTCAAGAAAGGCGTTACGCAATACGGAGAGGTTTATTATCGAAATTACGAGAGAGCACATTCCGGGAAGAGATGGGCAACATATTACTACCGCCCACATATATCTCGCGTAATGATCACAACGAAAAGATCCGAGAAATTAGAGCAAATACGGAGACTTACAAGCAGTCGTTCTTCCCACGCACAATTCGTGAATGGAACAGGGAAGGGGGGATCAGATAGTGGTACAATAAGTACCCTCCGCCACACACCGTAAGGTGGCTCGCGGAGTATAGATGTAGATGTAGATAGGCAAAAATCCCAGGCTCGATTCTCGGTCTGGTACACTGTAATAAAGGGTAATGCTCGTTTCATAACAATTCCTGCAGACGTGACGTCCTTTTGACCGCATGATCGGCTATCGACTTTGTGACAAGGAAGAATATGAATACTGGTCCTCGATTCTCACGGAACAATTTAAGCTGTCCATTTAGATTCCTGCCTAATCACACAGGCTTGTTCGGAAATCGCAGAATATTCATTTCATCCTTCGTTCTCAGATCAGGCTGAATGTAAATGGCTCTGAGCACTATGGGACTTAATATCTGTGGTCATCAATCCCCTAGAACTGAGAACTACTTAAACTCAACTAACCTAAGGACATCACACACATCCATGCCCGATGCAGGATTCGAATCTGCGACCGTAGTGGTCACGCGCTTCCAGACTGAAGCGTGAATGTAAATAACATCCAATATTGCAGAACATACTTGTATTACATTCATGAGAAAATAACAGTACATGTTAACAAAGCTAACATACAAAAATTGGGTGTAACTGGATGCGAACCAACAGCGTTCGATGCCAGAAACAACAATTTAACCACGTGATCCTTAACTCCGATGTTCTTTATCATATTCCCTCTTGAAGGCTTGTATCATTGATTATTAAGTGACACGTAATGATAATGGTGATGTGTTTGAGATAAATTTTTAGTACTCCGTTACACTGAAACGGCATACTACAAATTACAAAAGAAATGTGTTCAATTCTTAGTTTGTAAATTATTGGCGATAATAACTCACTCCTGAGAGAGTAGTCTTACACGAAGGTATTAACCGTCGATAAATCATTACGTGATATTTTATTATAGTAATAATTAAAATAAATCGCACCAAGAATGACGTGTTCTTGTGAATCTCCGGTATGCGCGCACGAAATTTTGTGAGAGGCTCGTATCGAGTGCTAACGGAAGTCGATGCCCGATCACGCGTTTTTCGTTATTGTGTGTGACGTCAAAATGACGTCACATCTTCTGGAAATGTTGTGAAACGAGCGTTATCCAGCAATAAGCTGCCAAGAAGTTTTAAAGTAAAAGATATAAGATGCAAGACGAGCTGAGAATGGGCTTCTGTAGCTCGCTAGACGGGGGGGAGGGGGGAGAGGGGGAGGGGCGGAGAGAGGGGGTGATGTCACGCCCGTATTACTCGTGTAGGCAAATGCTGAGCTTGCTCTCTTTTCCCTTCATAGAATGTTATATACAAATAATTAAACACGAAAACACACACATAACACAGTTTACAGGAGTCACAGACAGATGGCGCACACGACTTCATATCCTCATCTTTAGTGACTACTTTGGCGTCAGGAAATGTATCCGGACACAAATTTTTGGAGTCCTTACGACAGGATAAACACGAGGACTGAAAGAGAGAGAGAGAGAGAGCGGAATATAGCTACATATTAAGAGACAAAACGTATCCGTCTTCTACCCTTAGGAGCAAGCAGACAAACCTAAATCATTAATCCTGAACAAACTGTACTTGCAACTATACTGTTCCGTACTTTCTCGTTTGTTCCGGCTTGTTAGCCGCTGACGCTCTGTGGCATAATTTGGAAATAACAGCAACTGTGCTGTTAATTCGCCTTTATTCTTCTTCCCTCTATGAGTTAGCAGGATTGGGAAGGGTCTGAGTGTTGCGAGCTCGGTACTCCTTCCTGTTCCTCACCGAGACTCATCTCGCCGCTTTCGTCGCACGTTGCGGTTGTTTAGCAACATCGCTGGATTAGGACACTGATATCGCAGTCAACGCACCACTCCCGGCCGCTGAGGCCGAGCGGTTCGAGGCGCTTCAGTCCGGAACCACGCGGCTGCTACGGTGGAATGCTGCCTCGGGCATGGATGTGTGTGATGTCCTTAGGTTAGTTAGGTTTAAGTAGTTCTAAGTTCTAGGGGATTGATGACTTCAGATGCTAAGTCCCAAACTGCTTAGAGCCGTTTGAACCATTTTTTGAACGCACCACCGCCGATCCTTCAGAGTTATATGGCTTCACGGCCACGCCTATGGCGGTGTGGACCCCGCGTGAACTGGCAAGACCCTCTGCGGGCATAGGCAACGAGCGCTGGTTTCTCGGCCATTTGTGTTTATATATCTCAAGTTTTCCGGTTGCCGACGTTAATATGGTTGAAACAACACACTGATCAGCCAAAATATTATGACCACTGCCCACCGCGACTTTGGATGCCGCCTGGTGGAACTGTGACCCGTGATGCCTTAGCAAAGCTGAGTAAGCGGAGCAGACACGGACGGGGGATCACCTTAGCGAAGATATGGGCTGCAGATAGGGAAATCCATTGAGATAAGCCACTCTGATTAAGGGCAGATTTTTCCTACGCAGAGCCTGAGAACGAGTATCAAGAAAACGGCGAAACTGGTCGAATGTTCACGTGCTACTGTCGTTAGCATGTACAGAAAGAGGTAGGACAGTGGAACTACCACTAGGCGCTAAATGGTTGGACGTTGATCACTGTTCACCGAACGTGACAGTCATAGGGTTATCTGCTCTGTAAAGTAGGACAGATGGTGATATGTCGCGTCTCCGCCAAAAGAGCACAATACTGGTGCACGCACAAGTGTTTCCGAGCACGCCATCCATCGTACATGACTGAACATGGAACTCCGCAGCAGACAACCCGTGCGTGTTCACGTGATGACCCAACGACATCGTCAATTACTATTGGAGTGGGCACGGAACTACCGGGATTCGACCGTCGATCAATTGAAACGTGTCTGCTCTTCGGGTGAATAGCATTTTTGCTACACTACGTCGCTGGTCGTCTCCACAAACGCCATCGTAGTGGTGACCGGCAACTCGAAACGTGCATCGCGATACGGATACAGTGTGATGGGAGCAGTATGATGCTATGTGAGACATTATCCTGCGCTTGCATGGGATCTGTGGTAGCAATCGAAGGCACGCTGATAGTTGCGAACAACTTACATCCCTTCATGCTTGATGTCATCCCCGACAACAATGTCGTCTTTCAGCAGAATAACAGTCCGTATCTCGGAGCCAGAGTTGTGCTACAGTACTTTGAGGAGCATTACAGTGAACTCACGTTCATGTCTCGGCGACAAAATTCGCCTGATGTTACGCCAATCACATGACCTTTGCGTAGACATCGAATGCCATGCGCCTCCACAAATTTAAGAATAAAGTTTCGAAGCCTCGCGGTCTAGGGTGTGTTGTCACGGTTCGCGCGACTGCCCCTGTCGGAGGTTGGAGTCCTCCCTCGGGCATTGGTGTGTGTGTTGTCCTTAGCGTAAGTTAGTTTAAGTTAGATTAAGCAGTGTGTAAGCTTAGGGGCAGATGACCTCAGCAGCTTGGTCCCACAGAACTTACCACAAATTTCCAAATTTTCCAAAGCTTTCGGATACCTGATACGCAGAACCAGTGCTGTATTTCGTTCCAAAGATGGATAAAGAAGCTTTAAGTAGGTGGTCATAATGTTTTCACTTGTCAGTGTATGCAGCTCAGTAAAACGCCCCGTTTCTCTCCGATAATACATCAAGACATTATCAACTACAGCATTTATGAGAACGTCTCCGCCTCTCACCATACTCAAGTTGTTCGATAGATCCTCATTATTTGTACTGCCACCTCGCAGGTGTAGTTATTAGCGTCGTTGGCTACTTGCATGAAGGTGGCAGATTCGATTCCCGGTCACCATCTCAGATTTTTCTCTCTTGGCAAGGTCTAAAACGGGGTTCTTGTGAGCCCAAATGAGAGTCGTTTGATAAAAATAAACATCAAAATTGGCAACTGGAGCAAATAGAAAGGCTTGCAACTGGCTATGACCGCACTACATTTATTTTATTTTACACTGAAGAGCCAAAGAAACTGGCTCACCTGCCTAGTATCCTGTAGGGCCCCAGGGGGCATGCAGAAGTGCCCCACCACGGCGGGGCATGCACTCGACTTATGTCTGAAGTAGTGCTGGAGGGAACTGACATCATGAATCCTGCAGGGCCGTCCTTAAGTCAGTAAGAGTACGAGGGGCTAGAGATCTCTTCTGAACAGCACGTAGTAAGACATCCCAGATATGCCCAATGATGTTCATTTCCGGGGAGTTTTGTGGCCAGTGGAAGTTTTTAAACTTAGAAGAGTGTTCCTGGAGCCACTTTGTAGTAATTCTGGACTTGTGGGGTGTCGCATTGTCCCCCTGAAATTGCCGAAGTCTGTCGGAATGCACAGTGGACACGAGTGGACGCAGGTAATCAGACAAGATGCTTACGTACGTGTCACCTGTCAGAGTCGTATCTCGGCGTACCAAGGGTCCTATATCACTCCAAATGCACACACCTCATACCATTATAGAGCCTCCACCAGCTTGAATAGTCCCCTGCTGACATGGAGGGTCCATGGATTCATGAGGTTGTCTCCATACACGTACACGTCTATCCACTCGATAAATGTGAAACGAGACTCTTTCTACCAGCCAAGGTGCTTACATTCATCGAAAGTCCAGTATCGATGTTGAGGGGCCCAGGCGAGGCGTAAAGTTTTGAGTCGTGCTAGTCGTGAAGAGTACATGTGCGGGTCTTCAGGTTTTCTGCTCGGAAGCCCATATCGATGATGTTTCGTTGAATGCTCGCACGCTGACACTTGTTGATGGCCCAGCATTGAAATCTGCAGGAATTTACGGATCGGTTGCACTTCTGTCACATTAAACGAGTCTCTTCAGTCGCCGTTGGTCCCGTTCTTGCAGGATCTTTTCCCGGCCGCAGCGATGTCGGAGATTTGATGTTTTACCGGATTCCTGATATTCACGGCACACCCGAGAAGCGGTCGTACCGGAAAATCCCCATTTCATCGAGGCCTCGGAGATGGCATCACTTGTGTGCTGACTATAACACCACGTACAAACTCACTTAAATCTTGATAACCTGCTATTGTAGCAGCAGTAACAGATCTAACAACTGCGCAAGACACTTGTTGTCCTATATAGGCATTGCCAACCGTAGAGACGTATTCTGCCTGTTTACAGATCTCTGTATTTGAATACGTATGCCTGTATCAGTTCCTTTGGCGCTTCAGTGTATTTATTTATTACGGTGCACGCCGCGATATTATCAAAGACTCTCCCTGACTGACCTCTAACCTCGTGCCTGTTGACACACTCCCAGACGATGTGGTCCAGGTACCGATTTCTCCACATACACAGAAGCCCGTTGACGGATGGCGTATTGAAGCGAGTACGTGTGTACAGACCGCGTGCAGAGTCGGCGCTGAATGAGGGCGCGGTCGCGGGTGCAGGCGGAACAGGCGCACCTGCTGCACCTGCTGCTGCTGCTGCTGCCGCCGCTGGTGACACGGCAGCCTGGCAGCCAGCCGGATTTCCCCCGGACGGCCCCACTTCCTGAGGCCCACAATCCATCACTCTGCTCTAAATACCGACCAGCCGCGGGCACACATTGTTTTGTGGGCCGGTGCCAGCTTATTGGAAGACATCGATTAGCTGACGACAATTACGCACACACTTTCAATGTTGGGAAGTGGGGCCGCCATTTCTCGGAGTTTCCCGCTGGTTGCAGGTAATCGGTGACGACATTTCATTTTCCTCAGTGCTCAAAGTTCTCTTGACGTTCGCAAGTATCACTTGAAGCTCTTACTGACATTATTACAAAAATTCCAGGCGGACAATTTAATGTTCCTGGCTTTACCAAATCGTAGCTACAGCTGGGTCCATTTGACGTGTGATGCTGGCGGGAGATCACCACACTGAAATCGGTATGTCGCCTACCAGTGGCCTCAAACGTGCGCCATAAATTCACGCTGGCAGACGCTAACCTTTATTCGACAACAACGTCGTTTAAAAGCAATTATTGCCATATGTGTTACGTGGGTAAGCCGCTTGACTTAGTGTTAATGCGCAGCATTAGAAGCAGTCTTAGAATTTTTGCAGAAGTGGTCAACTACGTCAGGTGCTCTCGCACTTTTTCCGCCGGGCCCCGTTCTGAAACATAAAAAAACCCTATTCCTCTGTCCTTCATTAGCACTTTTCGTAATTGCTAAAAATGTAAAGGCCCGAGATATTTATTTACTTCTCGTCATTTTTTTTCCTTTTCTGTCGTTACCTAGTTGCTTCAGAATTATGAAAGTCCGTTCAGTCTCTGAAACTAAATTAAAGGCAGTTTTTTTTTTTTTTTTTGCCATACGCGTTTCGCTAGATCTCCAGGAAAGCACATATGGATTGACACCATTTGAAATCGTTAAGTAACACAAAACGATAATTTAACCTCACGAAATTTGTGATACAAACTTTGTTTCTAATCTGAAAAACATGAAAACATGAGAAAATGTAACATCATAACACAACAGTATCTACTAAGTAATACTTTTGTTTCCAGAATGAGATTTTCACTCTGCAGCGGAGTGTGCTCTGATATATACTTTTGTTATGTGTATAAAAAGAAACATGATTACAGGCCACTGAAAATGCTTCATAAATAAAAGAAGTGAAACGCGCACGGCAAAAAGCAAAATACCTTTCATTTAGTTGTAGAGACGGAATATACCTCCACAATTATTTACTTCTATCGAATCATTGCAGCTTTTAGGTACGGGGGCTTACTGAAAAGTAATGCCTCCACCTTCGTAACTTTTCAATTGTTGGCAGCGTTGGTATGCGGCAGGTAATGGGTTGTTCCGTAGCCTCTTCTCTATAGCTTCAGTTTGCGGGAAGCCTTATCATTGAACGGTTGTGTTGTTACAGTGTGAAGTATGGAACCCTGCGCAGATGGTCGGTCAATGTGATTTAAGCAACGTGCAGTAATTGAATTCTTGATAGCAGAAGGTGTCACCCCAAGCAGATTCATCAGAGAATGAAAGTAGTTGATGTGAGTATTGTGCGTCGTTGGGCGAATAAGTTTAGGGATGTTGAAGCGGGAGCATCTGACCTGCGCGACAAACAAAGAGTTGGACGTCCTGTGACAGCAACCACCGAGTTTCACAAGCAAAATCTTGATAGATTGATTCAGGACGATCGTCGTGTCACTCAGAAAGAACTTTCAAGCGTAATCGGTATTTCACAAGAACGTGTGGGTCACATTATTGATTTGCTTGGCTATCGGAAGATCTGTGCACGATGAGCACCCCGGATGCTTCACGTGCCACCACAGCAAAACTTCAGAGACTGAATCTCACCTCTGTACGACATCCTCCATACAGTCCAGATTTAGCATCGTCTGACTTCTATCTGTTCTCCATAATGAAAGACGATCTGCGGGGACATCATTATGTTTCTGATGAAGACGTTGAGAGAACTGTGAGACTGTGGTTTCGGAAACAGTGTGTCGACTTCTTCTGTGACGGCTTCAGAAAATTTGTTCATCGGTAGCGGAAATGTATCCAATTTGCTGGTGATTATGTGGAAAAGTGAATATTGGTAATTAAAGATCACATTCTAAGGATATTTCTGCGTTTGATTTATTAAAATATTCCCATCCAAACCCAATTAACGAAGGCAGAGGCATTACTTTTTATTCAAACCTCGTACATAATAATAATAATTACAATGTGTCATTCGAGCGCATCAGAGGTACACTATTTAAGAAAACTGTGATGTGTTTGCAATATTCACAGGTGATACAATATGACAAATACAACTACTTTGTAAATAACAACGGCTGTGACTGCAGTTATTGGAATTGAGCAGATACGTGTTTTTATTGTTTTATATTGTTATTTTTGTATATTGTTTTACAAATTAGTTGACAAATTCGCTACTTACTTATAATTTAACTGTTTCAATCTGTATTACTTTTAAATCACTTAGAAACTTTTAATATTTGAAAGATCACGCGGTATAAATACCGATAGAACAATCTTCCACGTTTAAATGTCAATTTAAAAACTATTATACTTAAATTGATCATCTGAAAAAGGAAATAAACGAGAGCGAAAATACACAATGTCCAAAATTTTGACATTTGCGCTTTTAGTATACTGTGCCGGCTTAGTCATAAAACGAAAGAATGGTTAGATCTTTGAAACGGCAACTCGCTGATCCCGTCTTGGTTAACTCCAGTAAGTTGATACGAATGGTAACAATCTAGATTGCTTTTAAAAAAGGATTTAGAACAGCTGCAACGATTTTTATTCTAGGTGCAATAACACGTCTGTTGACCTTCTTGATAAATTGGGATATTCCTTCTGAGTCTTCACCCAAAAATTTCAAGAGACTTCGATTTAACTTCATTTCGAAGTGTTCTATCACTTGAGAGTTCTACTAGGACCTCCTTTTCTACTGTTTACATGTGGTCTGCTATGATCGAATCGGATTGTGGATGCCAACATACTCAGATGAAAGTTCTGGAAATTTCTAGATGTGCTACGCCAATATTATTATTTTTACCTGCATCCAACTCGTTTTCATCCATGAAATCGTTCGGACAAGAAAATATCTCGCTGTTATCCTTCTCTGCCTGCCCAAATTTTCTCATAAAAGCAAGTACTTTCTTGCTCAGAATAATGATATTACTATTTCAGCCTTGAAGTGATACGTTAAGATCTTTCAGTTTCTCAAAAACATCGGCCAAGTAGCACAATATTAGAGGCCATTGTTAATCCAGACACTGCTGTTGAATTGGAGAAGATGAACTTCATTCTTCAGCTCCACAACGCGGCGAAAACCTTTACCACGAGATAACCACCGTACCTCGAAGTGTAACACAAGCAAATCATGAGTGGATCCCATCTCCTGGCAAAGAATGAAAAACAGTGTATTGATTAAAGCTCGTGCTTTCACCAAATTTACAACATTAACTGCGTCGTGCAGCGCTTCGTTGACTTCCGGTTGTAGTACTCTACAAGTCAATGCCTCCCTGTGTATCATACAGTACATGAGTTTTACAGAAGGAGAAACAGCACACACTCTTGTCATAAACCTTTTTTTAGTTCCAGTAAATGCTGCCACCTCATCTGTACGTACACCAACACAATTTGTCCAAGACTGATTTATGTCAACAGAAAATTAATTCACAATACAGAAAACATCGTCAACTGCAGTCCTCCCTTCGACAGATTTGCAGAACAGAAAGTCCTCGTGATTTCATTTTCACAAAAGTAGCGTACAAAGAAAAGAAGCTGGTAAGATTTCCGATATCAATATTGTCAGTAAGCTGCAGAGCAAATTTTGGACACATAAACACGTAGCAGCAATTTATTTTACATGCCAGTGACCACTGCATTAATACGACGAACCACGATATCACATGAGAGTGGAATCGACTTCAGACTCTCGCTAAATCTTTCTCCTTGCGTGATTTTACAGATTTTGATGTCTGTGGTGATTTGAAGTTTGCAATTAAGCAGGCTGTCTCTAGGGATGCTTTTGGATTTTCTTAGGACTGATATCTGTTTTTTGAGAACTCTGACATTTCCTTTTAGTTGTTGCCCATGATGCTTAAAAAACTTGATGTGTTTACCTGCACAGTCTGGACATTTTGTCCTCAGGTGTCTCTTTGGTTTTATAGGCTTTCAGCTATCGTCATCTAAAATCTACAAAAAGAGGACACATTGTGATTGAACTATGATTAAATTGAATCTTTTTGCTTAATAGAACTTCAACATTTGGAAGGAGAAGAAACAGTCGGCGAAGCACTTCCACGGGGTTTGTTGTTAGTACTGCGAATTAGCCACTTATACACGGGAAGAGCGGACCTTGTGTAACTTTATAATAAACCGGGTAACTACTTCCACCGAACAAACACTAAAATTCAACTTCTAACTACCTCAGTACCTTTGAGCAGACTCCGGAAGCTTGGCTGAAATGGGGTGGAAAGTCAAAATGGCATTGAATAACAATCTCTTCTTGTGAGCAATATTGCAAAGAGGTGGCGCTCACATTTTCAAGTGGATTATTGTTATCAATGGTTGTTAAATGTTTGGTGAGTAGCTAACCAAGCTGGTGATCGGTGACAGGGTCTGTGTGATGAAATAGGACTGTTCACAGGAAGTCTTTTTTTCCTTACAGTACATGAAATATAAATATTTCATTGAAAGTTGGCGCCGCTCTCTTTTTCTCTCTGAGCGGCTCAGGAAGGAGCATGGGGCAATCCTTGCGAAACCGGAAGGTCTCGACGCTAGAACTGCCGTCGCTACTGATACCACTGCGGACATGCCAGGTACCTTCGAACGGACACAACTACCATGTCTCCGACGATGTACTACCTGCATACAGGGCAATGCTCGCCCATGCTAGCAGTTCCTGTCAAGGCCACTGCTGTAATTAGCATGCTGAACTACCCCCTGTATAAACCCTCCCTACCATCGGAAGATTCAGTCAGGGACGTTATGTACCTTAACTACGTGCGTTATGTACCTTACCTAAATTTACTTGCAATTATTATTGATTTCTCCGTCTTAAGCTTACTGCAAACGGAGGAAGCAATAATAAAGGATTTTAACAGCTGCTGCGGAAGAAGGCTCTGTAAAGAAGCATATTAAATTTATTTGTTAGGCGGTATCTGGTGGGAAAAGTAGTGAAGTTAATAGCCGCCACAACTCCGGTGAGCAGTGGAACATCGCCGCAATCTGCATATGTCTATATATCTGTGTACGCATATAAATTAAAGTCTCCTGCACCATTTTTCCATCTGTTTCTGTGATTTTATCACAAGAAATTTTGTTGGGATATTGATAAGGTTTTCACTGATAGACAGATTGATTTGTATGGGCCTATATAAATTATAAATATTTTGTGAAAATTGGCTGAACTATGACGAATTAAAGCCACGTGCTGTATTTTCTGTCTGTTTGAGCTGATCTCAGGCATTACTGTGTGCGTTTTTATACAGTTTCCACTAATAGATAGACTGATTGATGAGGAAGGTTTGCGTATGTAATTTACTACCGCCACGCCACACAAGTCGTCCAGCTGTAGATATTTAATGCTAGCCGTGCTGAGTTGGGATGGATCGCTAGTTATCACATCTTTTCACCCATGTTAGGATTCTCCATTAATTATAATATACTTTGTACAAGTTAAATAAATATGGTCAGCGTTCTATTCTATCTCTGTTTGGGCAGGTAATCTATCCGAGCAAAACTATCAGGACAGGTATTCCTCTCACACAGGCCATGAAGGCCCAAAGGTACCGACTGGTCGCCGTGGCATCCTGAGCCCACAGGCGTCACTGGATGCGGATATGGAGGGACATGTGGTCAGCACACCGCTCTCCCGGCCGTATGTCAGTTTCCGAGACCGGAGCCGCTACTTCTCAATCAAGTAGCTCCTCAGGTTGTCTCTAAAGGGCTGAGTGCACCGCGCTTGCCAACAGCGCTCGGCAGATCGGATGGTCACCCATCCAAGTGCTAGCCCAACTCGACAGCCCTTAACTTCGGTGATCTGACGGGAACCGGTGTTACCACTGCGGCAAAGCCGTGGCAGGGCAGGTATTAGCAATAATGTGGGGTGTCAGGACAGGTATTAGTAGACATTAATGTGGGGTGTTTGCCCACCTTTCGCCTTTATCACGGCCTGTACTCTGCTAGGGACACTTAAAATGAGACGTCCGAATATCTGTGGAGGAATGATAGCCCATTCTTCTTCAAAATCCGAAACCAGAGATGGTAATGATGTTGGACGCTGGTTTTTGGAGCGGTCGTCCTTCTAACACATTCCAAAGGTGTTTCATTGGGATCAGGTCGGGACTCTGTTCACGCCAGTTCATTCCAGGAATGTTACTGACCACAAAAACGTTTCCTCACAGATGTTGCTTCTTAGCAGAAGAAAAGTAACCAAATCCTTTATTGTGTTAGTATGTACGCCTGAAGCTCAAAACCAGATAATGGAAATTTACAGTGGAAACTTACACCCCAGTGAAAATTCACGCCAGATAATTTGTCTGTGCGTCGTGTCCCCGAAAGCAGGGTGATTTTCGTATGCAGCTGCAGAGAGAGAGGGAAAAAAAATGCATCCCATTTAGCGTCAACGCCACATCGAGAAGGTAGAGGTTTTTCACATACATCTTTATGAGTATATTAGGTGCATCCCATCAGAACGGTTCTATGATGAGAAAGAGGTTGAGGCAATCCGAAACAGTGTTTCCTAGATAGCAGCACCGGCGAACAAATTATGGGTCAAGCGAGCAAAATATTCTTCCATTACAATTATTATGATCAGACGAAACTACAATGAAGTGAGAAAGTCATGAAGTGACAAAGTTATAGTATAGCGATATGAACATATACAGATGGCGGTAATATCACTTACACAAGGAATAGGAGGGCAGTGCATTGGCGGTCATTTATACTCAGGTGGTTCATGTGAAAAGGTGTCCGAAGTGATTATGGACACAAGACGAGAATTAAGACTTTGAACGCGAAATGGTAGTTGGAGCTAGATCCATAGGACTTTCTATTTCGGAAATCGTCGGGGAAACAAAATTCCGAGACAGCGTCGGGAGTTGGACGAGGGTACCAAGTTTCAGCCTTTACCCCTCACCACGGACAACACAGTGGTGGTGGCCATCACTTAACACCCAAAAACAGCGGCGTTTCGGTAGAGTTGTCAGCGCTAACTGACAAGCAACATTGTTTGAAATAACCACAGATATCATGTATGACGTACGACAAACGTATCCTTTAGGACAGTGGTGCGAAATTTGACTGTAATGGGATATTACAGAGAACGACCGGCGTGAGTGTTTTTGTTAACAACACGACATCGCCTGCAGAGCCTCTCCTGGGCTCGGTTGGACCTTACACGACTGGCAAACCGTAGCTTGTTCAGATGAGTCCCTATTTCATTTGGTAAGAACGGGTAGTAGGGTTGAAATGGCTCTGAGCACTATGGGATTTAACATCTGAGGTCATCAGTCCCCTAGAACTTAGAACTAGTTAAACCTAACTAACCTAAGGACATCACACACATCTATGCCCGAGGCAGGATTCGAACCTACGACGTAACTGGCCCGCGGTTCCGGACTGAAGCGCCTAGAACAGCTTGGCTACCGCGGCCGGCTGGTAGGATTCGAAGGTCTCGCAGACGCCACGAAGCCATAGACCCAAGTTGTCAACAAGGCACTGTGCAAACTGGTAGTGGCTCCATAATGGTGTGGGCTGTGTTTACATGGAATGTACTGGCTCCTCTGGTCCAGCAAATAAATCATTAACTGGAAATGGTGAGGTTCAGCCACTTAGAGACCATCTGCAGCTGTTCATAGACCTCATTTGCGGTATCACAGGACTTCAGTTGTTCGCGACTGGTGGTGAAGAGCATTCTGGATATTTCGAGCGAATGACGTAGCCACCCGGATAGGCCGGCATGAATCCCATAAAAAAATAATGGGACTTAATGGAGAGGGTGGTTCGTGCACAAAATCCTGGACTGGTAACTCTTTCAACGAGCGAGGTGGCGCAGTGGTTAGCACACTGGACTCGCATTCGGAAGGACGACGGTTCAATCCCTCGTCCGGCCATCCTGATTTAGGTTTTCCGTGATTTCCCTAAATCGCTGCAGGCAAATGCCTGGATGGCTCCTTTGAAAGGGCACGGTGGACTTCCTTCCCCGTCCTTCCCTAATCCAATGAGACCGATGACCTCGCTGTCTGGTTTCCTTCCCCACAACAACCCAACCGCACTGCTAACTCTTTCACAATTATGGACGCCCACAAAGGCAGCACGGCTCAATATTTGTGCAGGGCGCTGCCAACGATTTGTCGAATTCGTGTTACATCGAGCTGCTGCAATACACAGGGCAAACGGAAACGATATTAGGAAGTATTCCGTGACTTTTGTAACCTTGGAGTATATTGGCCTCCGCGCAAGGGCGCTGCAGTCCTGAGACAGGTGTGGCCTTACGGAGCGCCTCCCATTCGTCGCTGCAGTTTGCGTTTTGATGTGCTGTCGTTATGTCTGGATGGTACCACAGCGATAAAAGCAGACGCCTTTATCTGACTTGTGATTGTGGTGCAGATGTTAATGTCGGCAACCGCGTGGTGGTAGAGTGATGTGAGATGGTAAGGTGAAACGGGGAGGACTGCTCGCTGGCGCGGCCCCTGCTGGCGGTCAGAGTCGGGAGTCGGTGCGGACAGCGTAAGACGCGGCTGGCGCGGCCCCTTGGCGCCGTATTGATTGTGCCAAGGAGCAGCCGCCGCCGCCGCCGCCGCCGCCGCCGCGGGCCCCGGTGTCCGCCTGGCCGTTGTAAGCACGGCGGGCCCCGCTTCCTGTCCAGCCAGGCCCCCCGGCACGGCTCCTGCTCCATCTGGGCTGCCACGGCTACACAAAAATGTGGCCGCCGTCGCATATAGGGAAGCCGATAAAATATTTGTCACCACTTTAAGAGTGCACTCTGGTCGGTTTGGACCGCTGTGGCTGTGGTACTGGTGGTCATGAGACCTTCTACCGGTGAGGTAAGTCGTGACAGTGAAACTGTGTTTGCGCGCCATCTAGTCGTATGAAATCAACGCAGCAAGACGAGTCGATACCAAGACGTGTCTGCATGCAGAAAGGAGCTGTCGATTTTGGCCTTGCCCACGATCATATCCCGAATCAAGTTGTGCGATCTGTTGGTGTATAAACGTGGACTGTTCAACGTAGCTACAATTAATGGTGTTGAAACCTGGTAGTTGAATTTCCTTGAGACAGAAAAGTTGCTGTCCATGCATCAGCACGGCTTTAGAAAGCATCGCTCTTGCGAAACGCAACTCACCCTTTTTTCACATGATATCTTGCGAACCATGGCTGAAGGGTATCAGACGGATGCCATATTCCTTGACTTCCGGAAAGCGTTTGACTCGGTGCCCCACTGCAGACTCCTAAGGTACGAGCATATGGGATTGGTTCCCAAGTATGTGAGTGGCTCGAAGACTTCTTAAGTAATAGAACCCAGTACGTTGTCCTCGATGGTGAGTGTTCATCGGAGGTGAGGGTATCATCTGGAGTGCCCCAGGGAGGTGTGGTAGGTCCGCTGTTGTTTTCTATCTACATAAATGATCTTTTGGATAGGGTGGATAGCAATGTGCGGCTCTTTGCTGTGGTGTACGGGAAGGTGTCGTCGTTGAGTGACTGAAGGAGAATACAAGATGACTTGGACAGGGTTTGTGATTGGTGTAAAGAATGGCAGCTAACTCTAAATATAGATAAATGTAAATTAATGCAGATGAATAGGAAAAAGAATCCTGTAATGTTTGAATACTCCATTAGTAGTGTAGCTCTTGATACAGTCACGTCGATTAAATATTTGGGCGTAACATTACAGAGCGATATGAAGTGGGACAAGCATGTAATGGCAGTTGTGTGGATGGCGAATAGTAGTCTTCGGTTCATTGGTAGAATTTTGGGAAGATGTGGTTCATCTGTAAAGGAGACCGCTTATAAAACACTAATACGACCTATTCTTGAATACTACACGAGCGATTGGGA
Source organism: Schistocerca cancellata (assembly GCF_023864275.1). Taxonomy (NCBI): domain Eukaryota; kingdom Metazoa; phylum Arthropoda; class Insecta; order Orthoptera; family Acrididae; genus Schistocerca; species Schistocerca cancellata. Next base: position 828,331,755 of record NC_064626.1, read on the forward strand.
TCCCTATCAGGTCGGATTGAGGGAGGACATAGAAGCAATTCAGAGGCCGGCTGCTAGATTTGTTACTGGTAGGTTTGATCATCACGCGAGTGTTACGGAAATACTTCAGGAACTCGAGTAGGAGTCTCTAGAGGAAATGAGGCGTTCTTTTCGTTAATCTCTACTGACGAAATTTAGAGAACCAGCATTTGAGGCTGACTGCAGTACAATTTTACTGTCGCCAACTTACATTTTGCGGAAAAATCACAAAGATAAGATAAGAGAGATTAGGGCTCGTTCTGTTTGGGAGTGGAATAGGGAGAGAAGATGCTACTTGTGGTACGAGGTACCCTCCGCCGCACCGTATCATGGATTGCGGAGTATGTATGTAGATGTAGATGTAGTCAAGGAAGGCAGGATTCGGTTACGATTGTGGATGGGGCCGTAATCAGTTACTATTGGTTCCCTTATGGAATTACACAAATTTAGTTTAAAACGATAATTCCCGACCCAGCAATAAATAAAGATATCACACATTATTAATGAAAGAATAAGCAACTGCGCTTTCATTGCTTTACAATTTACCAAATGAGCATAAAATACAGACACAGTAAATAATGTTTTAAAAACAAGCCAATGTGATCCCAATTTGAACTTGAAGGCAAGTAAGCACAGACGCGACTGAAGGCCTTTAACGCCAAGAACGGCAATTATAAAAAAAGTTAAAAAACACACTGTAAAACAGCAATGCAATAGCAAAGGTTAATTTAAAAAGACAGGCAGCTGATCACCAAACAGGTGAGACAAAATGATGGTAAACTTTGTAGCACAACCATTTATACCTACTGTAACGCCAAGAATGGCAATTATATAAAATTTTTTAGAAACATACAATAAAACAGCCAATACGATAATAAACCACAAGGGCCAGTCACAGACGGTGCACCAGGAATCGACCTCTGAGCAGGTCCGACAAAATACACTTTCAAGGGCGATGAGACAGGCAGCGAAGAGTGCATTCACTTCACAAGATGGTAACTCAGACTAGTGGCAGTCTAACGAATAACTAATGATAATCTTGCTGAGGCTACCTGACGACCAATAAACCAAATGGAAAGGTAAAAATACGCCAAAGCCAGAACAGCGGTCTGGACTTTGTCCGCAGAATACTGTGCTTAGAGCACCCAGAACGAGAAAGGAATCACTACCATCAGAGTAGATGAGTCGCCAACCAACCTAGCTGTCAAAACTACGCGCCTCACCAGACAGCAGCGGCAAGGCGAGTAAATGTACACTGCCGTTACATACACTAACCCCCAGGGCAGGTAACTGGGGCATTAGCAGCCACGAGGCAGGAAAAATACTGCTGGTTGAACTTAACAAATAGTAACAAACTGAACGCAATAAATAGTAATTAGAAGTCCAGGAAAGCTAATCAGATCCGCCTTCCTCAAGCACTCCACTCGCTGCTCTTCGCCTCGGCGACACTACGAGCAGCAACGCGAACCAAAGTCACTGGAGAATCGCAAGATCTCACAATGGTGGAGGTTTCTCTACTTGAATCCAAATGCACTCAAACAGGCCTTCGATCTGGCAGTCCATGTGCGCCACCAGCGGTCCCGGCTTGTGTCGCACTGCGCGGACCTGGCTCCTCCTGAGTCCCCAACCGAACTCCACACTGACACGAACCGAACGAACCACCAAGTCGCCCCAAAGTTAGGGCCACAGTTACTACATATCGATAACTGCCACTGCTGCTACTAGAGGACAGGCAACGCTTGCAAAACCAAGTGGCGCCAGTCTACATGAGAAGACAAACAACCACAACCATGTCAACTAAACGATACGGACTGGCCACCAACAGAGGATGGAAACCTACAAATAGAATTAACGAGAGCAGCAGCATGGCTCAGGTGTACCATTCGCAGGCGTGTAACACGGCATAAGATCCGTGTAATGGGCATGTGGAGTTGAGTACCTCGCGAAAGGCTGTTGCCCACAGCGCCACATATACCTGCACGTCTCCAGTGGGATATATATATATATATATATATATATATATATATTCTACTGGAGACGTGCAGGTATATATATATATATATATATATATATATATATATATATATATATATATATATATATATATATATAGGGTGTTACAAAAAGGTACGGCCAAACTTTCAGGAAACATTCCTCACACACAAATAAAGAAAAGATGTTATGTGGACATGTGTCCGGAAACGCTTAACTTCCATGTTAGAGCTCATTTTAGTTTCGTCAGAATGTACTCCAACGTGAACAAATTGTAAATTTTCACAATCAACATGTGTGGGTTGACGAGAGTCCGCACGCAATTGTGCAAAATAAATGGAAATGTCGTGTGGCTAGGACCTCCCGTTGGGTAGACCGTTCGCCTGGTGCAGGTCTTTCGATTTGACGCCACTTCGGCGACCTGCGCGTCGATGGGGATGAAATGATGATGATTAGGACAACACAACACCCAGTCCCTGGGCGGAGAAAATCTCCGACCCAGCCGGGAATCGAACCCGGGCCCTTAGGATAGACAGTCTGTCACGCTGACCACTCAGCTACCGGGGCGGCATTTTTGAGGTAATCACGTCATAAACAGATTTTCTGTGAACGTTTGGGCAGGCATTGTTGGTGATGTCTTGATTGGGCCCCATGTTCTTCCACCTACGCTCAATGGAGCACGTTATCATGATTTCATACGGGATACTCTACCTGTGCTGCTAGAACATATGCCTTTACAAGTACGACACAACATGTGGTTCATGCACGATGGAGCTCCTGCACATTTCAGTCGAAGTGTTCGTACGCTTCTCAACAATAGATTCGGTGACCGATGGATTGGTAGAGGCGGACCAATTCCGTGGCCTCCACGCTCTCCTGACCTCAACCCTCTTGACTTTCAGGGGGCATTTGAAAGCTCTTGTCTACGCAACCCCGGTACCAAATGTAGAGACTCTTCGTGCTCGTATTGTGGACCGCTGTGATACAATACGACATTCTCCAGGGCTGCATCAGCGCATCAGGGATTCCATGCGACGGAGGGTGGATGCATGTATCGAGGAATGTTTCCTGAAAGTTTGGCCGTACCTTTTTGTATATATATAATCATTGACAGTATCCAACTCAGGGGGGTAGTGAGGTCACACAAATAGTGATTCTGTCTCCTTTCAAATGGTGTAGGTCGTCGAGTGTACCGACCGCCCAGTCAGCTGGGCAATGTGTGATCCTTAAATATTTCTGACATTCCACCAGAGTAGGGGCGGTCTGCAATAGCGTCGACTCTCGAGGAACTGTCAAGCGCTAAGATCGCTTCTAAAACATCGTATAAACCATCAGATAACTGGTCTCGGCGAAGTTATGTGCCCATCTTCAGACATTATGCTTTACAAGATCCGAATATGGCAACGCAGCGTTGCCGAGACCGGTTATAATCTAATAAATGATTTACTGTAATTAACCCTAGAGCTCTAAAGCTCAGATCACAGTCCAAGATTCATTAACAAGGCTATCCGATACACCCATTAGTCAACTCAGTTAACATCCCTAGGTACAAAACAGATCAAAAGCTTCATGAAATTCTTAGAAATACACATTTACAACCAACTGCTCTGTAGAGGACAGTTATGAGTTTATTGACAGCATAAAAGATATCACCATTCCTAGTACAGCAAAATTTACATCCCTTGACACACGTGACCTCTACACCAACACACCCCTAACAGAAACACTCTATATTATCAAATATAACATGTTGCAACACAAAAAGTTAAGCAGTGTAGAAATCTACAAACTAATGGATCTGCTTAAATTTGTGCTGCCTCATAATTACTTTTTCTTTAACAACGAAATTATTCTCAGAAAGGTGGTCTACGAATTAGAAATAGCTTAGTTGACGTGCTAGCAGTCAACTATATTAATGATCTAGAAAAAAAGTTTTAAAGCGAATAAAATTGAAAATGACATGATCATTTATTATAAATGTTACGTTGATGACACTTTGATACTATACAATGGGACAACCACTCAAATAGCAAGCTTAGCTTACATCCCAAAATTTAATTTACAGTTGAATATCAAACAAAACGAGGAATTACTTTTCTTGACTTAAACACAAGGTTTCATAAAAACAAACATAAATTTCAAATTTATAGAAAACGTATCACATCAGTTGTCATTGTAAATAACACGTTATCCCACCCAAATCAACACAAATTAACACTTTTTAGATCAGCATTCAACTGTGCAAGCAAAATTAATGCTGAACCTGACGCAAAATCCAAAGAATAAAACATTATAAAAACAATAGCCCACAACATTGCTTATGACCCATCCATAGTTGCCAAATTATATGAAAAGATAAAAACCGACCAAACAGCATCAACAACACAGCCCTCAGTAGTAGAAGAAACTTAAATATATCTCCATGCTATTTCTTGGAAACATCTCATACCAGCTTGCAAAACTGATTAAACCACACAAAGTCAAAATACGTTACCACACAACCAACAAAATACAAAACAAAATAGTTCATAACACTAAAACAGCCAAGCCACCTTGTCACAAATCTGGTGTATATAAGTTAACCTGTGACAGCTGCTCCTGCTACTACACGGGACGAACAGAACAAAACATTGAAAGTCGACACAAGAAACACACCGATGCACTTCGTTTAAAAAAATTAAGTAAATCTAGTTTTGCATCCCACCTATCATAAAACAGCCATTCAATTACAAACATCAAAACAAACCTCCATATAATACACACTGTAGACAAGAGGAATAAAAGAACATCCTGGAACAATTAGAGATTTACATCCATAACAATAAATCACCCCACACCATCTTAAATGAATAAACAGACTTAGTAGATAACCCATTTTTCCAAAATTTCAAAGAATCATTACACCTGAAAAGCTACATAACTTACAAAAAACGTCCCCTCGTTTCTCTCTCTCTGTTCCACACTGGTACACCTTTTAGGCACTCTCTCTCTCCTTCTAGCGCACATAAACACACACACACACACAAACGCGATTTCCTCCTCCCACATACCACGCTGCTTATCATTTCATTATTAAAAAAATTAAAAAATAAAGAAATAAATAAAAAGTAATGCTTTAACGTTTGTTTATTTGATCGATGTCAGTTAAACTAAAGATAAATAAAACGGCAAACAAAATTTTAGTGCTATAATTGTAGATGTAATATCTTCCAAACACATTATTTAATAAGTTTTATAAAAAGCACATGTCAATTTTGCCATATAACTACAAGTTATTTTCGCAGTACTGAAACAGATGCATAGCTACCGTCGCCAGTATATATTAAAAGAGCTGAACAAAGAGACTCTCTGTCCTAACATAGACCCTTTGACATAACTTTAAATATACTCCTTGGTTTCCTTACGTTTTGTGAAGCATCTGGAATCTGTTACCTATGGATAAGTGTGTGAAGTGCAGTAGAATTAACGTTGCTGGAAAACATTCATTACCTTCTCCAGAATACTGTGTGCACCAACAACCAACCAGCGAAGACTAACTGTAAATAACGCAACAAAGTCGATCTCATAATGTGAATAATTTTCGCCACACTCAGTGCTTACATGTTTCGTTTATATACCTTGCCACAGCTACACGACTCCCACACTAGTGCAGACAATCAACAAACATATACCATCCGATGATGAATCGTCAGGCGGTTTGAAACCAGTAATGGTATGATAAAAATTGAACAACAAAACCAAAGGTGACTGGTTTCAGTAATGTTAAGAAAGCTTTAGTGGCGATCTTGGGTTTTGAAAGCGTCCCCAGAGTCCAGGGCAGTGTGTGAATTGTGTCGTTCGGGCCAGACGTGATTTTGTGATGTTTTTTGTGTTTAGTACTATGACTTGGGGTATGATCGAACTCATAGCATCACGTCTCCTGCGACGAAAGTTTGTAAAAAGAAAAATGGATCTTGACCACAAATGTCAAAGAAATCTGGAAAGTTTCTATCTGGGTTGTTTTCTGTCAGTCTATTCATTCAGTGACAATTGGAAACAGATACCAGTCTCGGAGACACATTTAATCCATTTCTGTGCCAGAATTTCTCGCGTTGTTCGATTTTGTCTGTCGTTTTGTTTATGGGAAATTAACGTGGTGCATCATCAGGTCTTCCCTTTCTCTGCTGAAAGTGTCTGGATCAGTCATAAACACAATTTCTGCAAACAGATTCTGATCCGTCGGCTTAGACCAATGGTTTACATTTGTCCCTCGGTGTTGTCCTCAGAGTATAACAAGCTTTATATGGTTAAGTGTTACTTTACTGCATCATCAAATGTGTCTGTCTACACACGCACTATATTCCCTAGGCCAATGCAGCGGCAGTTCTAATTCAGACTAAAAACAATTTCACTCAGTCTGTCGATCGCTGTTTATTATTGGAAGATTGCTGCTTCGAGACATTATCGCTCATCTTAATATCATAATGGTAGTCGCACTGTAATCTGTCTTACGTAACTACGAATATGATCTGAACACGGATGACAGTCGCGGATCACTCTTTACTGAGCAGAATGTCGAAATAAACAATTGATTTTGATTAGTATGTTCGACGTGCTTCTTCAGACGAATGCGCACACTTTATTAGACGAAGTATTTAGATGTGACAACAAGGTAGAATGTTCTCCGTGTGCTTAGGACATGGCTTCGTTATTAATGAAATTTTGTTACGTAGGCAATTGTTGCGCTCTAATGAAAGTTGTATGTCTTCCGGGTCCGAAGAATAATTCGAAATCCTACACTCGTGAGACGAATCGGTTATGAGAAAACACTATCCAGTGTGGATGTCACATTTGGTGATCATTTGCAGAAAGAAGAAGGCCCGAGAGACACGCTGTGGCTGTCTATATGAGGATGACATAATCATCGAAACCAGTAACATCAGACATAAGTCTTCCATTGCCGGTAATTAATTCTGCTAGACCATGTAGTCTGAGAGATCGTGGTGGTTGCATAAAAGTTATTCAGTAACATTTCGTCTCTGTCTCAGGGTGACATGTTCAGACATGCAGTATTGGCAACTGCGTAGAAGTTAAGGGCTACCAGTTTATGGCAGCATTTTGTGCTGCGTATGTGTCATCATGTAAGGAGAGTAGATCATTACAAACACAATAAGAATTTAACACAAAGGAGGGGGGAATTAAATAAAGTAAAACATTGGTACCGAGTATCAAAATCTAACGATCGGTTATCTGCAGTCAAGAATAACATAACCTGTCTAAGGTAACGATAAGCATTCAGGATTTCATGAATAATTATGGTGCTTTGGGTACAGCTTATTATGTAGCTACACATTCTGATACCCTGATGATTTCTAAGGAGTTGCCAGTGATTTACGTCTGAAAACGTACCTCAGAAGCAGGCAGGAAACGCTAGTATATAGTTTTAAACATCGACCAGAGACTGTCACTTCGGAAAGTTTACCAGAAACTTAAAAGGTGGAAGATGGGATCTTCTAGGTTGATAGGCAGCTTCATATTCCCTCTCAATTTTTTCTATACGATGGGCGTTGTAGTTAGGTAATTTGTTTGCCAGACTATATACTTCAAGGCCTTGGACAGTCCAGGAACAATGCAAGTATGTCGGTAATTACAGGGTGCTGTGACAACATCCTTTTTAGCTCAGTCAAAAACATTTATCATTAAGGAGTGGTTGAAGATATCTGTTATAGTGTGCGGTAGAGAGTCAATAATAAGCTTCATAATTTGGACTGTGATGCCATCGTGTGTAGTAGATGCTTATATGATACCCGTGATGGCCATTTTGACGGTGTTGCAAGTAACATGCTTTAGACAGACATTTTGGTGGATAGAGTGATTTATCCCCATAAAGTTATCAATGAGTCTCTGTTTCGCTTGTGACTCAGTTGCGATTGTAGGTAAGGTGAAGTATAGGTTCATTTCGTCGGCTGGACAGTGGGATCAGCTGTAGCCTGTTCGAAGACCACACAGATTTTTCATAGGACAGCTGGTCTATTTCTGCTGTCGGTTTATGTATGGCCATGCCTGATTTTTGCATTTCTCACTGCATGACTGACTCTTTTCCGCTTCTGCTTGTAAGAAATATGATTTTCATGCGTGGGGCATCTTTTGTATGCCCGATGTGCAGCGTCTCTGAGATTCTTGATCTGTTTTACTTTAGTTAGTCAAGACGCAGACTTCCTTGCTAATTTTTCTCTCTTTAATGGGGCATATGTGTCATATAGATAAGCAAATTTTTTAGTAAACCTATGAATTTTTTCGTTTACGTCCGAGAATAGAGTGAAAGGCGCCCGACGGACCATTTCTTGCATTTAACTTGCAAGTTCAGAAAAATTAATAGGTTTGAAGTCTCGGTATGTAGTCAGTCGCGGTACATTCAGGAACATTCCAACTAGCACGTCATGAAAATTACGTAATGGGTTGACATGGCAAGTGCAGATATTTGAGATGTACGAATTACCGTGCTTGGGGATTCCGTTTCAAATACACCTGCGAGAGTGCGATTACTGTTCGTATGATGGGTAGGAGCAAACTGAAGTAGCGACACGTTTGAAGACGCAAGAATCCGCTTAAATTTCACACTGGATGGACTATTGTCTAGAAATTTTACGCTAGTGTTAGCAGCTGTAACTATATGCTTGTACGTCGATTCGAGACTTGATAGATCGATTTCGAAGCAGGCAAACCCACCTACATTAGGAAGTTTGTAGGGGAAACATATTTGATCTCCATAACATCTAATCAGTTGTTTATCTTCTTTATTGTTGGATGTGTGTAGAACAGTAGGTGATAAATCAGACTGTGTGTACACCCCTTCTCCACCCCCTCGTTGGTTACATCTGTCGTGTCTTGTGGGACTACCGGGTGATCAAAAAGTCAGTATAAATTTGAAAACTTAATAAACAACGGAATAATGTAGATAGAGAGGTAAAAATTGACACACATGCTTGGAATGACATGGGGTTTTATTAGAAACAAAAAAGTACACAAAACGTCCGACAGATGGCGCTGGACATCAAAACGTCAGTGACTGCGCATGACAATCGTGTATAAAAGGAGCTGTAACGAGGATCAGATGCGCCAGAAGTCGCAGCATGTTGACGTTACCTGAAAAGTCGATTTTAGTGAAGCTGTATTATCAGAATGGGGAAGATCTCTTGCGCGCGTCGTTTGGTGATGATCGTGTGCTCACCCGCCACTTTCGTCATGCTTGGCCTCCCAGGTCCCCAGACCTCAGTCCGTGCGATTATTGGGTTTGGGGTTACCTGAAGTCGCAAGTGTATCGTGATCGACCGACATCTCTAGGGATGCTGAAAGACAACTACCGACGCCAATGCCTCACCATAACTCCGGACATTCTTTACAGTGCTGTTCACAACATTATTCCCCGACTACAGCTATTGTTGAGAAATGATGGTGGACATATTGAGCATTTCCTGTAAAGTACATCATATTTGCTTTGTCTTACTTTGTTATGCTAATTATTGCTTGTCTGATCAGATGAAGCGCCATCTGTCGGACATTTTTTGAACTTTTGTATTTTTTTGGTTCTAATAAAACCATGTCATTCCAAGGATGTGTGTCAATTTGTACCTCTCTATCTACATTATTCCGTGATTTATTCAGTTTTCAAATTTATACTTACTTTTTGATCACCCGGTACTTGCTTTGAGCCTCGCCTCCGACAAAGGTATTACATGGATGTTTATGTCTTGAAATATACGTCGAAATGAGCTGTCAGAGACTGAACACTTGCGTGTGGAATTTGTAGAATAGCAGGTTTGGTAGCATAGCTCGCAAGGCTGCCATTAGTGTCTCCGAGCTATTGAGGATGGGGAAATAAGTCATACCGAAGAGCTCTGTGAGGCTCGGGGAGGTAGGGGAGTGGGATTGCCAGAAGTGAAAAGCGGCAGGTGTCCTCAAGGAATAAGGAAGTATTATAGCCAAGACCAGCCGGCTTTTGTGCCGCTCGTTGAACAGCGAACTGGAAACAGGAGAAGGAACTCACTAAACGGAGCTAGCATAATCTGTGCACAAAGGTATTGGACGCGAGATAAACAAAATAAAACTAGTGAATTATTCATGGCTCTAATGGTGATGTAATGGCAGTCAAATCACTGGAGGGCCAAGAGTTGAAAAAGGGGAAGTAGCTATCATTTGCTGAAAACGTCGTACACGCCTGTTCTGGAATGCAAAGGTGTTTTTCCTTATTGATTGCCGTAATCTGTAAATGTTGAAATTCATCCATCGCTTAGGATAAGGGGCGCAAGTATCCGCTCTACGCCAGCTGCTTCCAGCCCAACAGCAAAGTGCAGTGGGAAGCCACTCGTGAGGTTCCCGGCACGGCGGCGCCTGCAGCAGAGGTGGCGCCCCGCACTAGGCCACGCCCACGCCCACGCCGTGCTAACGCGCCCAAATGAAGCGACGCGTCCTCCCCGCCGCTCGGAAGCTGTTTACGCGGGCCGCACACACACACACACACACGCACGCACACACGCACACACACACCGCGTCGCGCCCTCCCTCGCCCACCCCCGCCGCCCCCGCCAGACGCACCGCCCCCTCCGTCGTTATTCACGCCGGCCGGCCGCTCTTAAACCTGGTGCCGGCTCCTTGTGGGGCGCGCCACCCGCCACCTCGCGGGATCAATAAGAAAGGGAAGCGCTTCCTCCGGAGCGCCGTAAAAATACTGCTGCGCGCACAATGGCGCCGGCTGCCGCTGCCGTCGCCGCTGCCATTACTGCCGCCAGATACCGTACGAGCGCCCCGCGCCGCCCCGCACAAAGGCGCCTGCGGCATCTTCATGCGAATGCGGCGCTGCAAGAAATGACCCGCTCCTGATTGCCCGCTTTCTTTCGCCCGCGAGAGCAGCTCGTGGTAGCATTTCGCCATCCTTACACATAAACGTGCAAGACTCTGCGGAACATAACTTCAAGGAAATTTGCTTCTCGACTGTATGACACTGTGTCTAAGCCAGATTCACTTTCCTTCCTTTAAATGTGGACAAAACAGTTGGTTACTGGTTGAATAAGAGGTCTTCCGTCGTATCGGGAGATTGTCTATAGAGTGAGTTTCGGAGGGTTCTTGTCATTTGGACGGTATAGCAAGATTGCAGTCTCGCGTCAATAATATTCCGTAAAGCGTTCTCGGGATTGCAGCGATGTCCAGTAGCTTCTGGGACTGTGTAATTAAAGAAGGTGTCGAAATAAAAATCGCCGATAACACCCTTAACAGAGAGGGCGGACTACAGTTTACCGCGGCATGGGATCCAGCAACACTGACGGGGCAGCCAGTATAAAGGCATGGATATTTGCAGGAAAATTACCACTGTCGGAAAAGTTGTGCACAATGTACATACACTAGTATGAAAAACACTATACCGACAAAGGAAGTGAAATGGTATCGCATTTGATTTCAGTAGTACAGTGTATAACGAAAGCCATCAACAATTCAAGTGGTAGAGGCTGGAACTCGGTATGAAGGCAGTCGGCTCTGGGCAGTGTTAGTGCGTACGTACGTGCCTTAAATGCAGCTAGAAAACATACACAGTTAGCGACAGTGCGTGTTAAATACATAAGCCACGATTGTCACGATGCCACGCGGTAAACAGTTATAATGTAATGAAAAAGCAAAAATCTGTGCGTACGAGGATATTGGGCTCGTCAAATCGCCTAAAAGTTGAACCGTTCATGCACAGTAGTTGATAATTTTGTTAGATTCGGCGCAGATGTGGACAGAGCGGAAAATATGGGCAAAGCAGAAAATTATCTGAAGCATCGAAATGGTTATTTTCGCTCAAATCAAGGGACGCAAACTGTTATTTTTCTCAACTTGTTGCTGATTTACAGTTGCCAGTAAATGCCAGACGTGTACGACATATTTTGTCACGTGAGAAACATCTTGCATTCAAAAAACGACTGCAGAAACCTGCTCTGACACCCAGACATAAACACTCCAGAATGGAGTTTGCTGAAAATCGTACGCCATGGACTTCAGTACGGAAGAAAGTGATTTGCAACGACGAAAAGAAGTATGATTTAGATAGGGAGGACGGATTTCAGTATTATTGGCACGATCTGAGAACAGAGCAGAAATTTTGGTGATTGGGTTGTTATGATTTGTTCAGCTTTCTGTGCTAGGGGTAAACAACGCTTTGCTTAACTGAACACAAGGATGAACACTAACATGTACGCTGAAATGCTAGAGACGGGACTGATTACAATGTATGCGGACCTAGTCTAATGTATCAAAAAGATAATGATTCTGTGCAACCAAAGAGTGGTGAGCTTAAAAGAGCGACACGAGGAGCATGGGCGATAATTTCACTGCAAGAGCTACAGACCCCAACAAAATCAATGCTGAAAATAATTTTTGAGGTCGTGTCGTGTGGCTAGGGCCTTCCGTCGGGTAGACCCTACACCTAGTGCAAGTCTTTTGAGTTGACGCCACTCCGGCAACATGCGTGTCGATGAGGATGAGATGATGATGATTAGGACAACACCCGATCCCTGAGCGGAGAAAATCTCCGACCCTGCAGGGAACTTAACCCGGTTCCCTTGGCATGACATTTCGTCACACTGACCACTCAGCTACCGGGGCGGCATTTTTGAGGTAATTACGAAGAACGAAAGTTGGACAACGTGATAACAATGTAGTAACACAACAGAACAGTGAGTACCTATTTCCACCCAGGGAATGCAAGCGCCTTGTTTTGTTACTCGTATTATGAAAGAAACTATGTAAATCCGTCATGACTGTTTATGTCATATATCTATCTACTACTTTTATAATAAATTCGATACTTGTATGCTTCAGACACTGTACTATTACTTTCGTAGGAACCCCGGCTTTATACTGGTTTCCACTACTACTCGTATTTCATATCATCACAAGTACACATAAACGTGCCTGTCTGTGAAGAACATAACTGTAGGGAAATTTGCTTTCCCACTGTATGAGATTGGGTGTAAGTCACGATGCATGGAAGAAAGCAGCTATTTACTGTTTGAATTAGAGTCCTGCTGACGTTCTGGGAGGTTATCTGTATAGCGGGTTTTGGAGGATTATTCTCATCTGGAAGGTATAGGAAAATTGCAGTCGGTCGGTGGTAATGTTGAATAAAATGTCCTCGGGTTTCCTCCCTCGACAAGTTGCTTATCCTGTTCAGTTCATTGGTACTCATATGTGTACTTCGAGTTTTCACTTCGTGTTTACCAACTCAAAACCTATATGATACGTTCATGTCTATTGCGTAGTTTCAGTTTGTGCTGCTAGACCGCACCACACTCCAATTGCAGTGCCACTTAACGAAATTTTGAAGATACGACTCAGCAGAATGGCTGCCCACAGCGCCCTCCCTAAAGCTATTTCGTAATAATACTCTATTCTATATCTTAGATTTCTCGTATTTGTTTGTTTTTAAAACGTGAAAGAGTCATATATTAGACTGATACACGTTTTTAATGGAATTATTTGTTATGTTGACTACACTAGACGTTGAAATTCGAAGTACGCATACACTGATCAGCCAGAACATTATGACTACCTACCTAATAGCCGGTATGTTCACTTTTGGCACCTAATTCCCATGAATTCTGAGTAGGGGGTGATGAGCTCTGTTGCCACGTTCAATCATATTACAAATGTGTTCACCACAGTGCTTCTCGAACCACTCCGTCACGCTCCTGGCCTTATGACACGACGCATTATCTCACTGAAAAATGCTCACTACCGCCGGGAAACGTGAATCACGAACAGGTTTACGTGGTCTGTAACCAGTGTACGATACTCCTTGGCCGACATGGTGCCTTAGGCGAGCTCCGCTGGACCCATGGATACCCACGTGAATGTTTTCCAGAATATAATGGAGCCGCCGGCAGCTTGTCACCACCCCACAGTACAGCTGCCATGGAGCTGTTCTCCTGGAAGGCGACGGATTCGTGTCCTCCCATCGACACGACGTAGAAGGTGTCGGGATTCGTCAGACCATGTTACTCTCTGCCACTGCTCCAACGGCCAGTGCCGATGGTCAAGTGTTCATTTCAGTCGTAGCTGCCGATTTCGTGGTGTTAAATTGGCACATGTACTGGTCGTCGGATGTGGATGCCCATCGTTAGGAGTGTTCGGTGCAATGTGTGTCAGGTACACTTGTTCTCTGCCTGACGTTAAAGTCTGATGTTAGTTCCGCCACAGTTCACCTCCTGTCCTGTTTTACCAGTCTGCCCAGCCTAAGACGTTCAACATCTGTAATGAGGGGTGGCCGTCATCACAAAGACGTTTGTACGTGGTTTTACTTTGGTTTTGCACGTCTTGAAGACACTCACTACAACACTCCTCGAACACCTGATAAGTTTTTCAGCTTCCTAAGTGCTCGTGCATCACAGTCTGCCTCGGTCAAACTCACACAAATCGCGCGCATTCCCCATTCTACATACGGACAGCACGATCGCTGATACTACTGTACATATACCGTGCGTGTATCTGACTAGCAGTCATTCCTCGTCAGGTGACGCTGCTATCGCCTGGACGAGTTTATATCGATAGTAGGTCGTTGGTCATAATGTTCTGGTTGATCACTGTTTACGTACTTCAAGTTACATCGCCACAGCATTTTCTGTGTTTCCTATGCAACATAAATAGCAATTGTTTTTTATTTTTTATTTTGATTGAGGGAAACCTCACAATTATGTAATGTATGTAACTTTGCTGTTAGGAAAAAGACTGCTATAGCATCGAAAGTTATTTTTAGTTATCAACGATGAAAAAAATACTTCGGATGCTGGAACAGAGTGATTTCAGTCTGTTAGAACGTTATCCTTCTAAGTTGGCAGCGAGGCATAAGGTACTTATAAGTAGACCGCGGATTTTAGGTAAAAACCTATTTTGTTCCTGAGTTCCTATTTGCATAAAAATTGGTACTTATGCGTTTCATGACTATTTAGACTTAATAGCGTTAATTCTATAGGACCTAAAAAAGCGTATTTCGACGTTAGTGCCTATTTTTGCCAATTCCGGCTCTAATATCCTAAAAAGTGCCTATTTCATCATATAAGACAGTGGCTCCAAGTTGTTCCACACTATACGACAGATGGAAAAAAATATTTTCTGCCCAGCGTGCAGCAAGGTGGCTAGTTGATATGCGCTCATGCTTCGTATTTGCCTAACACTTCGGTCTTTTTTTATATTTTATATCGCTATCCCTGTTAATACCAAATACTCTTTATAGGTGTTTTATTATTCATATGTAAAAAATAGATCACGGATCTTTAGGTTAAAACCTATTTTTTTCCTAAGCTCCAATTAGCATATAAGTTGGTACTTACGCGTTTCATGGCTAACTAAACTGAATACCGTTAGTTCTATAGGACCTAAAATTGCGTATTTCGACGTTGACGCCTAATTTTGCCTATTTCGGCACCAAAATCCTAAAAAGTACCTATTTCGTTAATCTGACATAGAGTTCTTCTGTTTTCAAAGATTAGAAAAAGGAAGTAAACTTAGGGCTTTACGTCTCGTCGAAGGCGAAGGTCGTTAGAGACTGTTTACGTTTCCTTTGCTTGCCTTACTAGCAACAGCACTTCGCACGGTTGAATGGTCATCCATCCAAGTAAGCGCCGAGCGCGACAGTGCTTAACTTCGGTGAGCGAATGGGAACCGGTCAAAGATTTGAGTTACACATTAGAATCAAACGTGGGAGTAATAAGTGTTATATTTGAAAATATTTAGTTCGTAGGATTCTGGCCAGCTGTGTATTTTTGCAAAGAACCGGTTTCATAGGCCTTAAGCTAAGCACGGATTAAAAAATCACAATGTTAATCGTATACGCGCTCTATAGCTAAATTACTGCCCTTCGCGCATTTTCTCGCTGCTGTCTACAGGCAGTCCTATCAAACTACTCTGTTTCGTGGAAGGTATTATACGTGAATTTTCCGGTTCGAAAAATAATTTGCCAGTAGTGAGATGTTTTCATCTGAAGCACCGGTAGATTCCATTCGCTTGTTCAAAAGGGGCGGCCATCTGTCAGGTGTCATATGTCCAGCAACGAGTACTGTACTTCCCCTGTCGCTCCCATGCACCGCAGGAAAAAAAGACAGGTCATCGTTCACTTTTTCCCAGCGAAAACAAATCAGTACATTGTGTAGGGACCGACGAGTCAAGTGTTACTGACGTTCTAAGTGCAAAATAAATTCTAGCTTCTGTGTGAGAATACTACGCCATGCCGAAAACAGCTAGTTCAAAGTCTACTCATATAAGGCAGTGGCTGCAAGATTTTCCGCATTATACAACAGATGGGAAAATTATTTTCTGCCAAGCATGGAACAAGGAGGTTAGTTGATTTTTTTCTTAGACTTCTTATTTTCCTGTCACTTAGGATTCTTTTTTATCGCTATCCTTTAGTAGTACGAAATACTCTTTATATGCGATTCTAAACTGCATTTCCCTTTTCTCTCGTTTTAGGTTCAGAAATCTCACTTAACTCAGCATGAAGATGGAATCGCACATAAAGCTAATGTTGAACAAAAGTCAAAATTGAAGCAAACTCTTTTAACCAATAAATCTGGTGAATCCTCCGAAAAAAACAAGTTCTGCAGTGATTTGTGTCATGCACTTGTGGCAGCAAACATCTCCTTTCGGAAACTAGATAACCCTATTTTCAGAGGTTTTCTTGAGAAGTACTGCCATCAGTCTATTCCTGCAGAGTCAGAATTAAGTGGATTCAGCTTACAATGCTGCACATTGCACAGAATCCGAGATGACGTTGGAGAATCTTGTATATGGATTTCTGTGGATGAAACTACTGACGGTCTTGGCCGTTACATTGCAAACCTGGTGATTGGCAAGCTAGATCCAGATGCTACATCCAGGGCTCATTTGATTTACTCAAAACAGCTTGCAAAAACTAACCAACAAACAATAGCACAGTTTGTGAACAATGGGCTTAAGGTGCTACACCCAAACGGAGTGGATGAGAATAAGGTGCTTCTGGCCGTCCCTGATGCTGCTGCATATATAATAGCAGCGTTTCAACTATTAAAAGTATTCTACCCATTGATACTGCACGTAACTTGTGTATTGCATGGGATCAACCGCATAGCAGACCAAGTAAGGCTACAATTTCCTAAAGTAAATAAAGTAATATCTATGGTGAAGAAAATTTTTGTTAAGGCACCATCAAGAATACAGGCATTCAAAGAACAGCTTCCAGATGTCCCATTGCCGCCAGAGCCTGTTGTCACCCGCTGGGGCACGTGGCTGATAGCAGCAGAATACTATAGTACGCATCTCTCAGCTGTGCAGAAAGTGGTTGAAAATATACCGGAGGATGCTGCATCCGTAACTGCAGCAATGGAGTTACTCAAGGATTCTTCTTTAAAACGGTACTTATCTTACATTATGGCCCACTACACATTTATGGCAAGAATATTTTCACAATTAGAAGGCTCAGGGAGACCTATCTACGACAATATTTCTTTGCTTGAAGAAGTCAAAACGAAAATTAATGAAGTGCCAGGTGAAGTAGCGGAAAAAGTACGGGCAAAAATGCAAACGGTTTTGCAGAAGAACACTGGCCTGAAGGAGTTGTGTGCAGCTGCCGACATACTTAGTGGAAAATCCAGCACTTCTGACTGCAGCATTCCTGTCCAACCTGAAGTACGCCCCTGTCACATCTGTTGATGTAGAACGTTCTTTTTCAGCGTATAAATGGATTCTGACAGACAAGCGCCACAGTTTTTCACTAGAAAACCTAGAAAAAATATTGGCTATTTATTGTGAAGCCAACTATGGTCAGAATATGCGAAACTACGAATGTATTAATTAAACTATTGCCACATCTTTTTTTACGGAACTTAAAAATATTTGGAGTTATGTTCAACATTAATGTTGTAGATTGCTGTGCTCTGTAACTGTGTAAATATTCATTCTCCTTGTTTTAATGACTAATATGATGTTCATGCTGTCAATTTTAATTTATTTTTATTTTCTCTGCATCATTTTTATTAGAGCCTATTTTAGGTTTTATATAGCCTAAATTAACTACTGAAGGAGCCTATTTTAGGTGCCTAAAACACACTTTTTTACGACCTAAAAATCCGTGGTCTACTTATAAGTGATCGTCAAGTGCTTATAAAGGTCAAATACCAGAACGAAAAATGGCCAGTTAGATTGCTTAATCATCTTGCTGAATAACTATTCTTAATTGTTTTATCATACGTAAAGATCTTGGACAATGAAAAGAGCACCAAAATATAGTAGATTGTCCCTAATAAATTTTACACAGTTTCACTCATGAACTGATAAAGTCTTATTATAAGAAGTTCCTCTCAGATCTCCAGAGGAATATCTGTGGACGAATGCGAGAGTTCTGTATCTAGTGGTAATACACCCAAGAGAAGATATTTGTCCCCCAGTGAAGAAACCTAAATCGCTGAGACCAGTTTGATCACCTTCCCCAATACGTAGAGGTAAAGAATATCTCTCAATGTTCTCTATGAAGGGTGTAGAAACTGTGCAAGAAGTATAATATATATACACTATATATAATGTATTTGTGTGCACTGAAAAAACTGCTTTTTAATATTACGTGAACAGAAATCTTGAAATGTGTTATAAAATATTTTTTATTCTAATGGTTTATACTCATAGCACACACATGTTTACTTTAAACATTTTATAAAATATAAAGAATAAAAATTAAAGTAAAATTTTTAGAAGGTAACTACGCGTAATAACAATCGAATACGTTATGAAGGACGGAGGCGCGGGGAAGTGGGGAATGATTGCAGGATTAGGTAGCGAGCAGCTACCCATCTGACAAAAGGTGAGACATTGAACCATTTCCTCTGCATTTAATTAGCGTAGACGGAAGGAAAATACTGAGGCATTCTGGGGTTGGGATGAACGTAGCAACAAAGAATCAAATAGCAGAATTTTCAATACAAGTCTTGAGAGAGACACACTGCCACATAAATACTGCTCTGGTGTTGCTGGCATTTGTAACCGCGTCAAAAACTTCACCTCATTTTGGTAACGAGACACAGAATCTAGTTAATTGAAAGGACAAACATCATTTTTTAGCTGCATTTCTGTTTAAGTGTTTCCCCTCCAGTAGTTAGCGTATCGTTTAGATTACCTTCAGTATTGCTTCCACAGGGCCATGAATAAGGGCTGCAGACAGTAAATATTTTGTAATGGAGAAAAAAGGCTGTTATCTTACTGCTTTTCTTCCAGTAAACTCTGTTTATTGTTTTATGTGCAATCGATTTCGAAGGAACTGTAGCTTCATCTTCCGCTCTTTCAGCTTTTTTATCAGTGTGATGAAACACCACAATTACATCCTGTCAATGTATGACTTATACGAGGCGTATTCGGAAACTAAGGCCCGATTAGGTGCAAATTGGAAACCACCGCGAAAATCCGATGGAACTTTGCACAGATGTGTTGGGCAGTATCTTACTGCCTGTCGATCGCTTCACGCCGCTCTTTTCAGTTCAGAGCACAAAGTGATCAAGTAGAAATGCCTGAAACAATAGTGTCTCCTGCCAAGTATGTGGATCTGGTGAGATATTTCGCCTGAAGCTATGCAGCGCATATAACAAGAATGTCATGCGTGTTTTTCTTCAAGAGAATTTTCAGCGGCATTCTGTAGGGGCAATGAAGAAGCTCCTGCAGCGTTTTCGGGGGGAAGTGTTTGATCACCCAGAATACAGCCCTGTATTAGCTCCCTCCGTTGTTCATCTCTGCTCACATGAGCCACTGGCTACGAAGACAACTTTTTGGCACAAACAACGAAAGGCAGACCAGCGTAGCAAATTGGCGGAAGGCACAGGCGGCTGCTTTCTGTGACGAGGGTACTGCAAAGTTTGTACAACGCCACGACAAATTTCTAAGTTGGAGCGGTGACTATTTAGAGAGGTAGCTGGAAGCTGTGGCTAACTGTTGCGAATAAAAAATTTCACTGTGGTTTTCATTTCACGACCGATCGGACCTTACTTTCCGAACAGCCCTCGTACTTACCACGTAGGAGGATACAGGGAGACATTAACAGGATGTGTTAGCGGTGGTGTAATACATCGATAACAGTGCTGAAGTGTCTGTAGCTGAAGTTGTAGTTGCATCGAAATCAGCTGCAAAGAAAACAATAAACACAGTTCAGCAGAAGAAAAGTACTAAGAGAACTGGCTTTGTTTTCCGTAGCAAAAGAAGTGTTTTTGTATGTTTTATCTTGGCTAAGGTTGTAACGTGGATGATTTCTCTCTATTTCCAGCGTGTGTCGTTTATGGGTGATGAACGGCGTGGTCATCAGCGCACCTATACTGCAAAGATCCAGTGAATGATACTCTCCGAGAGTTGTGTAGTACTCAGAGGGTCTAAGAAGCGTAGTAGATTGGTAGTCCTTGTCCCACAAGGTTCTGAAGGTAAAGTGGGGTTACCCAAATATCAGTTGCATAGTTTGCACGATCAGTGACGTCTGCGATTGGTACTTCAAATTGTATTCGAGAAAGAATATCCGGCAGGAAAAATGCCACAGTATGCTAGTTTGCAAGACTGCAGCCCCTTGATGTCACTGTACAAAGCGGACATCCGGTGAACACGAAAACGATATGTAATGAGTACCAGGGTCCAGTGGCAATTGTGTACGAATCAGCAGTGCGGCCGGTCGTTGTTGCCGAGCTGTTCTAGGGGCTTCAGTCTGGAACCGTGCGACGGCTACGGTCGCAGGTTCGAATCCTGCCTCGGGCATGGATGTGTATGACGTCCTTAGGTTAGTTAGGTTTAAGTAGTGCTAAGTTCTAGGGGACTGATGACCTCATATATTGAGTCCCATAGTGCTCAGAGCCATTTGAACCAGCAGTGAGATGGCTAGCTTCAAGGTTTTAATTATCACCTCGAAAAAATACATTATTTTATTTGTTTGCAGGTGCTTGTCTGGTGCAGCCCACGCCGACTTTGTCAATGCGTTGTGCCATTTTGCTGTAATTCCTGTAGTGGCGTGATAAGGTACTATGATACGATGATTTCAACGTGTACCAGGACTGGGGACAGGTAAATGCAAAGAATAACAAATTAACTGTGCAACTTCAGTTTTTCAAAAAGTGATACATCCGTGAACTATAAAAGGACAATGTTTGTCAGTTTCCTGATTCAATCTCTCGGAAGAATGAATCATCCGGTAACTGACCACTCGAAGAACATTACTGAACGATTTCCAGAAATCGGTCAGTGGTGTCCACACCGACGCCTGGGCAGTACCGCCGTGCTGTGCCAACTGCTGCCCGCAGAAATTTTTCCAAACGGGTGCAAAATTATGAAACTGACATTTCCGGTGAGTTTCAAAAGTCGTGCCCCAGAAATTACATTTCACAGTAAGTATTGTATCTCAAAAGATTGCCAGTTATCCAGTTAGTATTAAGATAAATTACTTTTATATATAAACGGTAAGCACATTCAGTTCCACATACAAAGTAAATCTTTTTATGTTATTAATATGAATATGGATGCCACCTTATTCACTTAACGATCTAAAATTTCATCATTATATAATTAAATCCAGGATATCTGACGGGCTATGAAATAAATATAATAAATATTTATAAAAAATTATTAATAGCTCCTCAATGTGGTATGAAACGAAAATTAAAAATTTGAAACAGAAAATAACAGTTGAGAAAATCTTGCTGGATATGAACAAAAATAGGCAACATCAATAGTCCGCGAACTAGAGGACCAGACCGTAAATTCGTAGCTCTGTGACTGTGCGTGACGGTATATTATACCCGGTAGAGTTGAAAAGGTCCCAATTCCTAGGAAGGACATGTTGTCGACCTCGAAATTTACTTTTTTCCTCCCTTCTAGCGCATAAAATGGGGTTTGCTGTTTCTACTAGTGCATTTGGACACATAGATTAAGTAGGTTAAGCATAGACGGCTGTGTTCTTCAGTGTCTACTGCAACAGCTTTGCCGTGTAAAACTGAATGTAGAATTTGCTAGCCACCACGGCTCTTGTCTGCCTGCAGACAAACGGTAAACTGCTACAGAGATTCTATTCTGAAGCAAGGAGAGGGAGCGTTAGGCAAAGCTGGAGCCGGGTGACAGGCACTTATACTGCTGCTATGCTTATGTTGTACTGACTTCCACGCTTTATAATATTAGATCGGTCTCTTTCTGCAGCACGAAAAAGGCTGTACGCGGAAGAGAAAAGATGGGTGATATAATTCAGTATTGTTCTGTAAACGTTTCCATCCATCCTGGCTGCAAAATAGCACCGAAACACTACCGTGCCAAGGAAAGAGAATAATCTCTTGTGAACGGCGTGAAAACGCAACAAAAAATCCCTAATCAGGTACTCATTGCTAAAGTCACAGTACGAGGGAAGTCTGGTAAATTTCCATGAAAGACTGTAACAATCTGACAAAATACACGGTATGGTAATGCAAGACCGCCGAAGAAAACTTCATGACATTGCTGAGAGTGTAGGCATCTCAGCTGAGCGAGAGTATAATATCCTGTTGCCGAGCGGTTCTAGGCGCTACAGTCTGGAACCGCACAACCGCTGCGGTCGCAGGTTCGAATCCTGCCTCGGGCATGGATATGTGTGATGTCCTTAGGTTAGTTAGGTTTAAGTAGTTCTAAGTTCTAGGGGACTGATGACCATAGATTTTTAAGTCTCATAGTGCTCAGAGCCATTTTTTATAATATCCTGCACGTAGAATTGGCTATGAACAAGCTGTGTGCGAGGTGAGTGCGGCGATTGCTCACAGTCGACCAAAAGCGCATCCGGCACAACATTTCAACACACTGTCTGGCGATGTTTAATAGTAATCCAGAAGTCCTTTTGAGGGAGTTTGGGACTGTTCATGAAACCTGGATCCATCACCACCCACCAGAGTCAAAACTGCGGTCAAAACCATGGCCAAAGGCTGGAAAATATGCTTCGAAGAAGGCAAAGACCGTTTTATCAGCTGGTTAAGTGGTGGGCTCTGTTCGCCAGTAATAATCCCCATAGATTACTCAGACAAAGGCCACCCGCCAGGGTAGCCGAACGCGCTGCTTCCTGGACTCGGGTAGGCGCGCCGGCCCCGGATCGAATCCTACTGGCGGATTAACGACGAGAGCCCGTGTGCCGGCCAGCCTGGATGTGGTTTTTAGGCGATTTTCCACATCCCGCTAGGAGAATACCGGGCCATTCCGCACGTTCCGCCTGAGTTACACGCGTCGCAGACATTTGAAACACGTCCGCACTATTTCACGATTTACACTAGATGCAGACAGTTGGAGTACACTGATTCCGTCCTGGGAGGTACGGGGTGACGTGAGGAAGGGCATCCGGCCTTCCCTACAACTAACATTGCCAAATCCGCGTAACCACGCCGACCCTGCGATCGCTGCGGGACTATGGCGTAATCGAAAGAAAGAAGAAATTTCTCAGGAAAAGGCAGAACTATAATTGGACCTTATATGCGCTAATCTTAGATGGTTTGAAACTTGCGTTAGCTGAAAAAAAACCAAGGATGGCACGCAAAAAAAGTGCTCATTCACCACAATAATGCCTCATCCCACACACCAGCGATAAAAATGGCGAAAGTGCACGAACTGGGCTTTGAATTGGTTCCTCATCCGCCCTTTTCACAAGACGTAGCCCCAAGTGATATCTCCCTGTTCCCTAACTTGAAACTTGGGCTTGCTGCGAATAAATTTTCATAAAATGAGAAAGTGACAGTTGCACTCAACGAGTATTTTGCACAGTTTGACAGAACACATCTTTCCAATAGGATGAAAAAGTGTGAGGGTCGCTGGACCACGTGTATATCCCTCAAAGGAGACTATGTCGAGAAGTAAGGTAAATTGTTACCGAAACAAGCATTTTTTTCTAGCTTTTTTACCAGACCTACAAAACCACCGGCGTATTTTCCATCGCACCAGGTAATGTTGGATCTGTAATTAAAAGAGCGGCAGAAAACATTGATACAAATTCGAGGGAATTCTGTATTGACTTGAAAGCCTGTAACCAGATTTCAGGAGGGGGCAAGTGCCTCCTCGCGCCTAAGGCTGCTGCGCCAGCAGGGCCCGCGCCGGCACTCACCGTGGCTGCGCTTGTCGCTGGCGAGGTCTTCGCGGCGCGCGTCGTGCGCCTGCTCGCCTTGCTGGCGGCCGTGCGCCGCGCTGCCGCCGCCCGCGGAGGCGGAGTTGGCAGCGGGGGCGGGCGGGGGTGGCTGCGGCACGGCGGGTGGCGGCACGGGGGCGAAGGGCGCGGCGGAGGCGGCGGCCAGGTCGCTGAAGGCGGACGCGGCCGCCAGGTAGGGCGAGCGGTGGTGCTGCTCCTGCAGCGCCGCCTTGGCCTTCTCCACGGACTGCTTGAGCTGCTGGAAGGTGGAGGGCGCGAGGCGGTAGGCGCAGCCCGCCCAGTCGCCCGCCGACACGGACGGCGCCATGCCCGCCCCCACCGGCACCGCGCACTCCTCGCTCTTGATGGCCGCGCGCTTCAGCTCCAGCGCGCTCTGGTACGAGCACGAGCTCTCGTACATGGCGACGGACTGCTCTCGCCGAGTCTGCGCACGTCACACAAACACGGTCCTCACTCACACTGACAGAAAGCGTCGACTGTAAACACAGGCACAAAAAGTAAAACTACACATCATCAGCAAACTCGACCATTTCGCTCGACGAAAGAACCGTACCCAGAGACTGGAAAGTTGCACAGGTCACACCAATATTCAAGTACGGTAGTAGGAATAATCCACTAAATTACAGGCCCATATCGTTAACGTCAATATGCGGCGGGATTTTGGAACATATATTGTGTTCAAACATTATGAATTACCTCGAAGAAAACTGTCTATTGACACACAGTCAACATGGGTTTAGAAAACATCAATCTTGTGAAACACAACTAGCTCTTTATTTACATGAAGTGTTGAGTGTTACTGACAACGGCTTTCAGATCGATTCCGTATTTTTGGATTTCCAGAAGCCTTTTGACACAGTACCACACAAGCGGCTTGTAGTGAAATTGCGAGCTTACGGAATATCGTCTCAGTTATGTGACTCTCCTGTCAGAGAGGTCACAGTTCATAGTAATTGACCGAAAATCATCGAGTAAAACAGAAGTGATTTCTGGCGTTCTCCAAGGTAGTGTTATAGGCCCTTTGCTGTTCCTTATCTATATAAACGATTTGGAAGACAAACTGAGCAGCCGTCTTAGATTGTTTGCAGATGACGCTGTCGTTTATCGACTAAGAAAGTCGTCAGAAGATCAACACAAATAACGATTTAGAAAAGATATCTGAATAGTGCGAAAATTGGCAGTTGACCCTAAATAACGAAAAGTGTGAGGTCATCCACATCGGTAGTAAAAGGAATCCGTTAAACTTCGGCTACACGATAAATCAGTCTAATCTAAAAGTCGTAAATTCAGCTACATACCTAGGTATTACAATTACTAACAACTTTAATTAGAAGGCACACATAGAAAACGTTGTGGAGAAGGCTAACCAAAAATCTGCGCTTTATTGGCAGTACACTTAGAAACTGTAACAGACCTACTAAGGAGACTGCCTACACTACGCTTGTCCGTCCTCTTTTAGAATACTGCTGAGCGGTGTGGGATCTTTACCAGATAGGACTGATGGAGTACATCGAAAAAGTTCAAAGAAGGGCAGCACGTTTTGTATAATCGGGAAGTATGGGAGAGAGTGTCACTGAAATGATACAGAATTTGGGTTGAACATCATTGAAAAAAAGGCGTTTTTCGTTGCGACGGAATCTTCTCACGAAATTCCGATCACTATCTTTCTTCTCTCAATGAGAAAATATTTTGTTGACATCGACCTACATAGCGAGAAACGATCACCACGATAAAATAAGGGAAATCAGATCTCGTACGGGAAGATAGAGGTGTTCGTTCTTTCCGAGCGCTATCCGAGATTGGAATAATAGAGGATAGTGAAGGTGGTTCGATGAACCTTCTGCCAGACACTTAAATGTGATTTGCAGACTATCCATGTAGATGTAGATGTAGGAGTAGAAAGTCAAGCAAAAATCTAAATCAATACAGCGCTCCACAATACTAATGAATAGAATTTTAATAAAACCGGCCGGGAATCTAACCAGGGATCGCGGGATCCAGACGCAGCAACGCCGCGGGCTGTAATTTGGGGAACCACAAATAAAAGTGTGTGAACCGGGATCTGCAATCATACCTTACTGTGTATGTAAAAAACACTAAAGCTCCGGCGCCAAGGCCACAGACGTGCCAATCGCGACCGACAGACAGCAAATGGCGTCATCTGGATGGGGTATGGAGGGGACGCGGGGTCAGAACACCGCTGTTCCGGCTGTTGTTGGCTTCGCAGGTCTTGGAGCCGCTACTTCTCATTCAAATAGCTTTTTAGTTGGCCTCGAGAGGCTAAGTGTACCATATACCAGTCCTCCCACAGAGGAAAAAATTCCTGGCAGTACCGGGCACTGAACACTTGTTGTCCACAGGGCAGTCATCTACGCTGACCACTCAGCTGTGGAAGCGGACTTACTGTGTAGGGGGATGTCATTTATACGATTTCAAACAGAGTCAACTGAAACCTGTCAGACTCAAGTTGTGTCTGCTCGAGAATAGAATCTGCACGCACGAATTTCACTGTAAACATCATCACAGAGGTACCCTAATGTCTCAACCACAGATTAATAGTTTCAATCCGACAGTATTTCCTACATCCCTTTCTCTACAGAGGATTTCCTGCTAACCCTGCTCAGTTAATATATTTGAGAAACGCAAATGACCTACTAGAGCTCTAAGACTGTCTCTCAAGCGTGCATGGAAATCTCAGTAGGTGAGACATTACACTTGCACAGATAAGGCCCCATGAACAAGGTGTAAAAGACTGGAGAGAAATTTCGCTTGTACAAGACTGCGTTTGTTTACTTTTGCTTTACCATACGTTTTTCATCACCTTCTGTGCTACATCTAGTGCCGTTTTTATGTTATTCTCCCTGAATAGTACTATAACGTGATAATCTCTTGTGGAGGTTTTATAAATTTTCGTCTTAAAGCTATTCATATAACGTCCACAAGATCTTATCATGTCATAACAATTTTTGGATACAATGATAAAGAAACTCTCCACTGAAGATAGCACAGAAAGTGCTGAAACACATTAGGATAAAGCAAAATAAACAGACAGTCTTCTGCCTAAGGCGCAATTTCCAATTTCACTCAACAATCACGGTCAGAAAAGATACGACATCCAAAACTTGTTTTCAAAGTTGGTACGGCACCCAAAATATGTTTGCAAAATTTTAATACATTATGTGCAAGGGTTGGACACAAAGTGGAAACACCGCCAGAAATGTGTGCTTTGAGTGTATATACAGATGCTAGCCAAGCCTCCATATTGTCTGCTGTGTTTGAGAATGAGCGGCACCTACGCAACGTCTTCAATACGTTCCAAGTGCCAGCCGGATCACAATAGTGTTCTATGCAGTTGTGAGTGCATTATGTCGGAGCTAAGTGAATTCGAAAGGCGGAAAATTGTTGGTGCGTGTATGGTGAGCGCTTCCGTAACCAAGGAAGCCGCAGTGTTTGGTGTTTTAAGAGACACCACATCGAAGATTTATACCGCATACAGGGAAACCGGATAAGCGTCATCTGCTGAGACAGAATGCAGACGACAGTGTGTGTTGAGTGATCGTGACTGGAAGACGCCGAAGATCATTATGACAAAAAATAAGAGGACGACAGCAACCAAAGTCACTCCAGAACTGAATTTCGCACTCACGAGCACTGTCAGGACCAAAGCAACACGATCAGAGCTCCATAAGCTGCAAATTGCATGATGAACTGGAATGTCAAACTCACTGAACAGTGATGCAAATGTCCGTAACAGGTAAGGGCGGTGCTGAAGCCATAAAACGCGGACGGTAGAAAGTCATTTGGTCGGGCCAGTCTTGTTCCATACGTTTTACAACTTCTATAAGAATTTTCGACCCATGAGTGAAACATTGCGAGTGTTAGTTAAGATTTCGCAGCCAGAGTGTGATGTTCTATGAGACTTAAGGTCACTGTGATGATGATGATGATGTTTGGTTTGTGGGGCGCTCAACTGCGTGGTTATCAGCGCCCGTACAATTACCCAATCTTTGCTCAGTCCAATTTCACCACTTTCCTGGATGATGATGAAATGATGAGGACATCACAAACACCAGTCGTCTCGAGGCAGGTGAAAATCCCTGACCCCGCCGGGAATCGGCGAGAACGCGAGACCACGAGCGGCGGACAAGGTCACTGTGCAAGGTCACTGTGCAAGGTCGCATTAGTGCTGCTCAGACCCATCTCATGGTAAAATGTTTGTTTCCCAATGGTACTGCTCTGTTTCAGGACGACATGGGCCCTTTTCACACAGTTCGCATTGTCCAGGACTTGTTTTGTGAGTACGAGGATGAACTTTCGCACCTCCCCTGACCACCGCCGTCATCAGATCTCAATATTATTGAGCCTGTGTGGTCTACTTTGGAGAGAATGTTGTGTGAACGCTGTGCATCCCACGATGGTTACATGAACGTACCATATTTTGCAGGAAAAATAGTATAAGATTCGTTTGAAGACCATACAGGACCTGTATTTATCCATTCCGAGAGACCAAAAGCTGTTTTTAATGTCAACGAGTTTCCTACACCTTGTTACGCATGATAATTTGTCGTGGGTTTGGTGTTTCCATATCTTTGTGCAACCTTTTAGCTTCATTAGAACATAAAAGAGCGAAAGCTACGTTCTCCATTATTCCTTATTCTCAGAGAAAACTCCAGGTTCCAATAGTTGCTAGTTGACGTATAACTTACTCTAAACAGCCACCTCATCCTAGAGTGAACGTTTAGTACTGCCACCACAAATACTCCTCTCTCTATTCTCATCATTCCGATAACCATGTTTTTAACGGCATCATTAGTAAACAATGTGTGAGACACGATCATATGATGTATAAAATACGAGTTGTGATGATCCTGAAGCGTCGGATGCTGTCAAAGAGTTTGCTCCACTGTTAACAGTGGGAACGATGTCCATATACAGTGGAAGTCCTTGGTGATGTTAATATTTCATAACTCAGCCTATAGAAGTTAGCTAGTTCTGACTCAAGTGTCGAGGTTCTTATTATCTCGGCGGCTGCGTACGATTAGTGGCCAGTCATATAAATAGTTCTTTAATTTACATAATCCTGGTCGAGCTGAACTTGGTGTGTCCGCAGTATGAACAGGTGGTGCTTGAAGACGAAGAATACAGTATTATCTTAATGGACTGTAGGGTTTGGTGTAGCCAGTAGAGCGAAGTAATGACGTAATGGTCGGACTGGAGCGTTATCGAATTGGTGTAACTGGATTATCGAAAAAGTCAAGTGAGGAATGAAGATTAGAACTTAAGGTCACGAAGAAGCCAAGGTTATCAGAGACGGAGCACCGGTAAGGCAAGGACGGTGCGGAAGCCCACCGTGTCATTTTCAAACAAAGCCTTCCCGAATAATTTAGGGAAACAACCGAAAATTTAAGTAATAAGTGCCAGACGCCGACGCGAATGCCGATTCTCCACTTGGAGTGCCCAGTGCGCTAATCAGTGCATTACCTCGTTCAGTGAATAAATCAAGAAGAGATGTTAAGTCTAACACCATAACGTCTCTATCGTACAGTACAGTATGAAAAAAAGTAGCATGAAAGTGTTCTACGACGTCATATGGAGTCTACCAAGAAATCTCTCACATATCCTAAAAAGACTGTCCACATCTAATTTATTTTATTTTCGGACATATTATAGTTAACAATTCCGGAAGATGCCTCCTCACAAAAAATAACCAAGGGGACAACTGAGGAAGAGCTGTTACAGTCCCTGCGATGCAGCGCCAATCCATGTCAGTTCCGGAGAATAAGAAAATAATGTAAGTGGAAAGATACATTACTCATTCGTAAAGCCAGTGTCATACATCACAATAGGAGACTTGACTTCTCAGGGAATCGCGAGGGAACAGTGATCATTTTTAATTCTACTGAAGAAAGACAACGTCTGGATCACTTGGTATGTTTTTTTTTAGGATAACCTGTCCCGACTTTTTCCACAAGTGATCCTCAGATCCACACATACTGTCACAATTACTCTGACTGGAATGTTTCTCTGCGTCAGTAATCCATATTTTGACAGAATCAACAGAGCCGTATAAGCAAGCTAATTTAACTGGCATCTGAATTGCACACATCTTCGTAGTAAGGCGTTCATTTCGCGTTCACAAAGGCTCCCCTCCTCTTGACCAAGGACTCCACGATATCGAGATGCATGCTGTGAGGTACGCTGCTGCATCAAGTGACTGTAACTCGCGGACATTGGCCAGAGAAAAGTCTTGTGTGGACACAACCACCTCGTCAGTGTACGGTACGTTGTACCTATGACGAAGCCTGAATGTCTCGGGGTCCGTGCAGGTACCTTCGGATTCCCGTTCCATGTAATTTTGTCCCACGCCATGCTGTCATCGCTAACTCCAGCTCTGCCAGGTGCGCAAACCGGTCAACTGCCAGTCGGCAACTTGGACGCGACCCACTAGTCCATTGTGTGCATGCGGCCATGATTACGCCTGCGCCCTACGATGTGTGGTTAAGAGTTGTTCTCGTGTGGCACGGTGTGATGACCACTGCGCTCGGTTCTTGGTTCTATCGGCGGCTTTATTCTGCTCGAGGTGCTCGCAGAGGCCCCTGAGAACCCACTGCCTGCTCGACGTCGGAGGTGGCAGTGTTTCGTGCTTCTGGCACCAATTATCTGACCTCAGAGGTACGATTAATTACCTGCGTTATTGCACAACGTTATCCTTCCAGAAATACGGTGGACGTGTTTTATAAATGTGGCAACATCCATGTTCTAAACATCGTAAGATAATATTTAACATATACATTTAATAAACAATGGATTGGTTGTTTGTGAAGGTCATTAGCCATCTGACCACAGTCCCTTAGACCCTTAGATTTCTGGCTACAGGGACATTTGTTGTATTCCACACACATCGATAATAAGCGTAATTTAAAGAACCGTGTGTCACATGCATATTACGAGATCTTATGTCAGTCAGATTTCATCACACGAGTTCGTGATTTTTTAAGAATGGGAGCTTAGGAATATGTAAGAATGAGTGGTAAGTGCTTTGAGCAGCTGCAGTGTAAAGACAGATGGCTATGAGAGAACGAAATGGCCCATATCTTAGCAAGCATTTGTTTCTGAGTCAGCTTTCTTCATGCTGGGTAACACAGCCGCATATATGTTGAAGGACGTTGTGAAGGTTCCACGGAGGCTGTTGTGTACGCGTATCTACGTTATTTAATTTCACACGATTGGTCAATTTCGGTTTTACAGGTAATTTTCAAGTCCTGTTAGTGGCGACATGTCCTAACGCATCTGATTATTCAGCAGCGGACATGAACCTTCTAGAAGCACGTGTACGTGCAGAAACAGAATGTTTGTTGAATACAGCAACATTCATCATATGAGTTATTATTACTTTCTAAGACACTGTATGTGCTCACTTTAGCTTTTAAAACCCAAATGAAGGTTTATCTAAAGTGAGCACAGTGTGTCTGAATGTGACAATAGTTTCTACAATGATTGTTATTGTACTCAGTAAACATTCTGCTTTAAATCTGACCCTTGCACATATATGAGTTCTAGTCCAGAATTGTCACGTCTGCTGTTAAATAATCAAATTTGTCTGGTTGAAAGTGACTTCATCTTTATACATTGAATTCAAACAGATAAACTGTTAAAAAATTTCTATTTTTAATCAGTGATGTAATCACTCTCTTCATCAACAGCCTTTTGCCATCTAGTGTGCAAACTTTCAACGCACAGTTAGTTTTTAAGCAAACTACACTCCTGGAAATGGAAAAAAGAACACATTGACACCGGTGTGTCAGACCCACCATACTTGCTCCGGACACTGCGAGAGGGCTGTACAAGCAATGATCACACGCACGGCACAGCGGACACACCAGGAACCGCGGTGTTGGCCGTTGAATGGCGCTAGCTGCGCAGCATTTGTGCACCGCCGCCGTCAGTGTCAGCCAGTTTGCCGTGGCATACGGAGCTCCATCGCAGTCTTTAACACTGGCAGCATGCCGCGACAGCGTGGACGTGAACCGTATGTGCAGTTGACGGACTTTGAGCGAGGGCGTATAGTGGGCATGCGGGAGGCCGGGTGGACGTACCGCCGAATTGCTCAACACGTGGGGCGTGAGGTCTCCACAGTACATCGATGTTGTCGCCAGTGGTCGGCGGAAGGTGCACGTGCCCGTCGACCTGGGACCGGACCGCAGCGACGCACGGATGCACGCCAAGACCGTAGGATCCTACGCAGTGCCGTAGGGGACCGCACCGCCACTTCCCAGCAAATTAGGGACACTGTTGCTCCTGGGGTATCGGCGAGGACCATTCGCAACCGTCTCCATGAAGCTGGGCTACGGTCCCGCACACCGTTAGGCCGTCTTCCGCTCACGCCCCAACATCGTGCAGCCCACCTCCAGTCGTGTCGCGACAGGCGTGAATGGAGGGACGAATGGAGACGTGTCGTCTTCAGCGATGAGAGTCGCTTCTGCCTTGGTGCCAATGATGGTCGTATGCGTGTTTGGCGCCGTGCAGGTGAGCGCCACAATCAGGACTGCATACGACCGAGGCACACAGGGCCAACACCCGGCATCATGGTGTGGGGAGCGATCTCCTACACTGGCCGTACACCACTGGTGATCGTCGAGGGGACACTGAATAGTGCACGGTACATCCAAACCGTCATCGAACCCATCGTTCTACCATTCCTAGACCGTCAAGGGAACTTGCTGTTCCAACAGGACAATGCACGTCCGCATGTATCCCGTGCCACCCAACGTGCTCTAGAAGGTGTAAGTCAACTACCCTGGCCACCTGGCCAGCAAGATCTCCGGATCTGTCCCCCATTGAACATGTTTGGGACTGGATGAAGCGTCGTCTCACGCGGTCTGCACGTCCAGCACGAACGCTGGTCCAACTGAGGCGCCAGGTGGAAATGGCATGGCAAGCCGTTCCACAGGACTACATCCAGCATCTCTACGATCGTCTCCATGGGAGAATAGCAGCCTGCATTGCTGCGAAAAGTGGATATACACTGTACTAGTGCCGACATTGTGCATGCTCTGTTGCCTGTGTCTATGTGCCTGTGGTTCTGTCAGTGTGATCATGTGATGTATCTGACCCCAGGAATGTGTCAATAAAGTTTCCCCTTCCTGGGGCAATGAATTCACTGTGTTCTTATTTCAATTTCCAGGAGTGTATTTGGAGATGCCATTTTGGTCATGATCCAAAGTTTCACTTTTTTACCAGTTAGGAAATGTTATAACGATCGCAAAAAAATGGAAATCCGATTGCACAATCTCAAGCGACTATGGTGGACGAGGCAACCCTCCCACTCGTTCCAGTTGTTCAGACTATAGGTCTGCATTCACCGTTTTTGCAGGTTACAGTACGTCAAAATGGATGACCCCACGAATACTACACCAAACACACAAAAGGGTCTTTTTGGTGGGTAAACCTGGCTTAGTTGTATTTCGTGGCGATTAATTCGGAGAGAACCACTGCCTTTTGAGTCTTCTATTATCATAGTGGACATATTTTTCATCTCCTGCGCTCAAGTAATCGAAAAACGCTTCTGTATTCTGTGGCTTAAAAATGGCTCTGAGCACTATGGGATTTAACTTCTGAGGTCATCAGTCCCCTAGAACTTAGAACTACTTAAACCTAACTAACCTAAGGACATCATTCATATCCATGCCCGAGGCAGGATTCGAACCTGCGACCTTAGCGGTCATGCGGTTCCAGACTGAAGCGCCTAGAACCGCACGGCGACACCGGCCGGCTCTGCGGCTGAAGCAAGTTGGTTGTGGTTCATAGGTTAGTTATGTTTGTCTTTACCAATCTGCTGTAAATATCTTTGGATGGTCGACCGAGGTTGGTCAAGAGTGTTTGGCAGTTCATCGATTGTGTAATCCGGTTTTGCTTCCACTTCCGCGCTTAATGTGTCATTGTCTGAAGCTGTTGGTTGCGGTAATCATTACGATTCGGAAAATTCGAAATTAGCGGATTTCAGCTTGAAAAACAAGATTTGGGATTTAGAAACGTGTAATGCAACATCGCATATGTTTTTGGTAGAAACTGTAGCGTTAGTTGTGAAACTCAAAAGGCGTACGATATCGGATATGTACCTTTTCTAGTATTTGACTGGCCGTTTCACCATAAATTAAAAAAAAGGATTTAATTATTTACGAGCAAACAAATCATTCTAACCTTAAAATGTCTTTGGCACAACTTTCAAGCACACAATGAGCTGACAAATAACAAACGAATGTCGACATGAGCAGAAACGACATTATTTTTTGTCCCACTGATAATTGCTAAATGTTCGCACCTACAGCACTTTAAAGTGGTCTGTACGGCCGAAAGTAGCCAATCGTGTGAACTTCAATAAAGTAAATACGTGTAAACAACAGCCAAGGTGGAACCTTGACAATGTCCTTCAAAAAATATTTACAGGACTTCATTTCTAGCTCTGACCAGTACTATTTCCTGTAGGAATAGGGGACACTTGTTTAGAGTCGAATATTTGCTGTCGTGTTTAAATCTTTTATTTGTATGTAAATTAGGCCAAGAGGTGAAGTCTAACAATTTGTTACGGTACAAGGACAAAGCCAATCATTCTATATAAAGTTATTCATAAGTACTCGTACCTCTGGCGTTTAACACGAAGACTTCACGAAAACTACAAGACATACAGAAAACAGATACACGTCAGTGGGCACAGCATCTCTCCTAGTTTCTAACTCACATTACAGGTGGCCAATACGGCCTGCGCTTGTAACCACCACGCGTCAAAATATAGGATGGTTATAATTAAATTTTCGCTGCTGGACCCAGTGTAGACTGAAATCTAATTACTGTATGGGTACCTAACTTTATAGGAATGATGTTCAGACTCGGTGCCGCAGGATTTACGTTGTTACTAGTGCTAGTGTCATGATTTGCCATTAGGGGCCGGTACTGGTACGGCGACGAAGGATTGAAACACAAGCATCAGTGTACATTATAGTTGCAGACAGTCAACATGGCTCCGGACGAGGTGAGACGAGGTTCTAGTCGTAAGGTTGTTTCAACAAAACAATTGCAATAGTGCTGCTGCTCTTTGCTGTTATCGACGCATTACAGGATTACGGAGAGGTCCTCTTTCCGCACCGGGGTTGAAGAACAAGATTCGGAAGTTTGTAGTAACTGGCGACTGGGGAATTTTTCCTGGGAGATGAAGGCCAATTGCGCCACGAATTGCTGAAGTTACTATTGCCATGGCTGAGAATGTTGGACGCGGTGTGCGATCTTCAAGCAGTGCACGAGCTGTCACGACAGCCGAACACTCCATGATCCACCGTTATTTCGGGAAGCAGCAGAACAATTTCGGATGAGGTTTCAGACTGTAGTGGATCCAGATGGTCGTCACACTGAGCAACGTTTGTATCCTGGAACGTGAACGTGGTACGCAATCAGAAAATGTTACGGTTTCATACGGATATTAGAACGTGTTTTCTACGGTGGTTTACTGAGTTGTTTGTCAAGAGGTCTTCTGAAGGAGTGAAAGTTTAATTGTAACCACCCTTTATGCTTGCAGTTCATTTAAGAGGGGTATCCAGAAAGTAAGTTCTGACCGATCGCGAAATGTAAATCACAACGAAAATCCGATGAAACTTTGCACAGATGTGTTAGGAAATGTTTCTAATACTCCCGTCAATTGCGTCAAGTCATTCTTTTTCAGTTTTGAGCGGACAGTGCGCACGTAAAGGTGCCTAGCAAACAGTGTGTCCCACCAACTGTGAGTGCATGTCGAGAGATTTCGTCTGATTTCGTGGAACCCTACATAACGTAAGTCCGCAGCTCGTGGTCTTGCGGTAGCCTTCTCGCTTCCCGCGCGCGGGGTCACGGGTTCGATTCCCGGCGGGGTCAGGAATTTTTCCCTTCCTCCAGATGACTTGGTGTTCTTGTGTTGTGTTCACCATCATTCATCCCCATTACGGTTGGAGGAAGGCAAGGGCAAACCACCTCCGCTAGGACCTTGCCTAGTCGGCGGTGCGGGTCTCCCGCATCGTTCCCTACGCTCCTCGGAGTATGGGACCTCTCATCATCACCACATAACGTAACTGCTATACATTTCCTTGCTCATGACAACTCTACAGCACCACAATACAGGGTAAATGAAGACGCTGCTCCGGCGTTTTCGAAGGGAAGTCTTGATCACCCACCATACGGTGAGGAAGTGGCTCGCTCTGATTTTCATCTCCGCTCGCATGAACTGCTGGCTATGGAGGTGCCATTTTGGCACAGACAACGAACTGCACAGCAACGTAGAGAATTGGTGGAAATCACAAGCGGCTACGTTCTACGAGGTGCATTCAAGTTCTAAGGCCTCAGATTATTTTTCTAATTAACTACTCACCGGAAATCGATGAAACTGGTTACTTCTCGACGTAATCGCCCTGCAGACGTACACATTTTTCACAACGCTGACGCCATGATTCCATGGCAGCGGCGAAGGCTTCTTTAGGAGTCTGTTTTGACCACTGGAAAATCGCTGAGGCAATAGCAGCACGGCTGGTGAATGTGCGGCCATGGAGAGTGTCTTTCATTGTTGGAAAAAGCCAAGAGTCACTGGGAGCCAGGTCAGGTGAGTAGGGAGCATGAGGAATCACTTCAAAGTTGTTATCACGAAGAAACTGTTACGTAACGTTAGCTCGATGTGTGGGTGCGTTGTCTTGGTGAAACAGGACACGCGCAGCCCTTCCCGGACGTTTTTGTTGCAGTGCAGGAAGGAATTTGTTCTTCAAAACATTTTCGTAGGATGCACCTGTTACCGTAGTGCCCTTTGGAACTCAATGGGTAAGGATTACGTCCTCGCTGTCCCAGAACATGGACACCATCACTTTTTCAGCACTGGCGGTTACCCGAAATTTTTTTGGTGGCGGTGAATCTGTGTCCATCCATTGAGCTGACTGGCGCTTTGTTTCTGAATTGAAAAATGGCATCCACGTCTCATCCATTGTCATAACCGACGAAAAGAAAGTCCCATTCATGCTGTCGTTGCGCGTCAACATTGCTTGGCAACATGCTACACGGGCAGCCGTGTGGTCGTCCGTCAGCATTCGTGGGACCCACCTGGATGACACTTTTCGCATTTTCAGGTCGTCATGCAAGATTGTGTGCACAGAACCCACAGAAATGCCATCTCTGGAGGCGATCTGTTCAACAGTCATTCGGCGATCCCCAAAACAATTCTCTCCACTTTCTCGATAATGTCGTCAGACCAGCTTGTGCGAGCCCGAGGTTGTTTCGGTTTGTTGTCACACGATGGTCTGCCTTCATTAAACTGTCGCACCCACAAACGCACTTTCGACACATCCATAACTCCATCACATGTCTCCTTCAACTGTCGATGAATTTAAATTGGTTTCACACCAAGCAAATTCAGAAAACGAATGATTGCATGCTGTTCAAGTAAGGAAAACGTCGCCATTTTAAGTATTTAAAACAGTTCTCATTCTCGCCGCTGGCGGTAAAATTCCATCTGCCGTACGGTGCTGCCATCTCTGGGACGTATTGACAATGAACGCGGCCTCATTTTAAAACAATGCGCATGTTTCTATCTCTTTCCAGTCCGGAGAAAAAAAATCGGAGGCCTTAGAACTTGAACGCACCTCGTATGTCAAAGGTATTAGAAGTTGCTTCAATGCTATGGAAAATGTCTACATCAGAGCGGCGACTGTGCATAGAAATAGCTGGAAGGTGTAGCTAAATGATGCAAATACACTATTTTTCATTTTCACTGTG
Organism: Schistocerca cancellata; assembly: GCF_023864275.1. Lineage (NCBI taxonomy): Eukaryota > Metazoa > Arthropoda > Insecta > Orthoptera > Acrididae > Schistocerca > Schistocerca cancellata. Next base: position 828,369,685 of record NC_064626.1, read on the forward strand.
ATTTCCATTTCGCGACCGATCGGAATTTATTTTATTAAGAACCCTCGTAAGTAGCTGAAACGAATTGCCCAGCCGGCCGCTGTGGCCGAGCGGTTCTAGGCGCTTCAGGACGGAACTGCGCTGCTATTACGGTCGCAGGTTCGAATCCTGCCTCGGGTATGCATGTGTGTGTGATGTCCTTAGGTGAGTTAGGTTTAAGTAGTTGTAAGTCTAGGGGACTGATGACCTCAGATGTTAGGTCCCATAGTGCTTAGAGCCATTTCAACCATTTTGTAGTTGTAAGTCTAGGGGACTGATGACCTCAGATGTTAGGTCCCATAGTGCTTAGAGCCATTTCAACCATTTTCTCGGATTCCCCGGGAAGGTATGACAGCAGCCCGCTTTGGAAATCTGTTCATTTGGTTGCCTGTCTGCAGGCATAAACTAATTCGACTCGACGATACGGAGCGGACGATTTGTCTATATGTTCAGACGAGCTTGCCCATAGTACGACTACGACCTCGCGGGTATTACGAATCTAAACTTGGAGAGGTGCCCTATCCACGGATGTGTCTCATTTTTCTATATGTCTTATAGTTTTCAAGCAGCCGTCTTCTAAAACGCTAGAGATACTTACTGATAATCTCGTATTATACACCTTTGTAACTGGAGGGTTTTATTTCTTCGAATTCAACAATTAACTTACACAATGCGGAAAGAGAGTGTCGAATTGTTTACGTAACTCAATATCGCCTGCGGTGTTTATCGTATGATGACAGTCTCCGCAGACAGACAATACAACGTGCTTTGAGTGCCTATTCTTGCCATTCTCTCCAGGGTATTTAGTGGACTGCTCCCTCAGGTAGAGAGGCGAGGGGATGGAGGGCATCATGGACAGGCGAACGGCAGCTACTGGCTGGCCAGACACCGGCTGCGGCTGCGACCGCGGAGGGCCGATCCAGGCTGGGCAGCGGCGCGCGGCTAATGTTTCCTGACACGGGCGCAGGTCGCGCGGGGTCGGTAACTCACATTTTATCTGCTCCGCCCCCTCTCCGCCCTGGCTGCCCCCAGCGTGCCCTCACCTCGCCGGCCGCGGGCAGATACCAGCGCCGCCGCACTCTGCCCCGTGACCACAGATCATCCCTTCTCAACACAGCCGCTTCGTTTTTTACGGTTTGTGCCGATATTTCTGGGTACGTGCTGAGTTATTTCGATAACTAACGACAGGCAACGCAGAGGTGAAGAGAACTGAGGACGTATATTATGAGGCAAGGTGAAACAGCAGCTGTCAAGTTGCGATTTGTTAAGTCACATGCTGAGTCCCATTTATGTTTTGGATTGGCTTCGCCAATTCCATACAGTGATAACTTAATTATTGGCAATTACATTTATTACTAAAAACATAATTTGTATTTGAATTACAATGACAAATACATTAATGGAAAAAATCTCAACACAAAAAATAATTAATGTACAGGGTGGTCCATTGATAGTGAACGGACGAAATATCTCACGAAATAAACATAAAACGAAAAAACTACAAAGAACGAAACTCGTCTACCACGCTATGATTGGCCCGCTAGATGGTGCTGCCATAGGTCAAACGGATATCAACTGTGTTTTTTTAAAATAGGAATCCCCATTTTTATTACATATTCATATAGTACGTAAAGAAATATGGATGTTTTAGTTGGACCACTTTTTTCGCTTTGTTATAGATGGCGCTGTAATAGTCACAAACGTATAAGTACGTGATATGACGTAACATTATGCCAGTGCGGACGGTATTTGCCTCGTGATACATTACCCGTGTTAAAATGAACCGTTTACCGATTGCGGAAAAGGTCGATATCGTAATAATGTATGGCTATTGTGATCAAAATGCCCAACGGGCGTGTGCTATGTATGCTGCTCGGCATCCTGGACGACATCATCCAAATGTCCGGACCGTTCGCCGGATAGTTACGTTACTTAAGGAAACAGGAAGTGTTCATCCACATGTGAAACGTCAACCACGACCTGCAACAAATTATGATGCCCAAGTAGGTGTTTTAGCTGCTGTCGCGGCTAATCCGCACATCAGTAGCAGACAAATTACAAGAGAATCGGGAATCTCAAAAAAGTCGGCGTTGAGAATGCTACATCAAAATCGATTGCACCCGTACCATATTTCTATGCACCAGGAATTGCATGGCGACGACTTTGAAAGTCGTGTGCAGTTCTGCCACTGGACACAAGAGATATTAGGAGACGTTTACAGATTTTTTAAACGCTATCTATTTAGCGACGAAGCGTCATTCACAAACAGCGGTAACGTAAACTGGCATAATATGCACTATTGTGCAACGGAAAATCCACGATGGCTGCGACAAGTGAAACACCAGCGACCTTGGCGGGTTAATGTATGGTGCGGCATTATGGGAGGAACGATAATTGGCGCCCATTTTATCGATGGCAATTTAAATGGTGCAATTTATGCTGATTTCCTACGTAATGTTCTACCGATGTTATTACAAGATGTTTCACTGCATGACAGAATGGCCATGTACTTCCAACATGATGGATGTCCGGCACACAGCTCGCGTGCGGTTGAAGCGGTATTGAATATCATATTTCATGACAGGTGGATTGATCGTCGAAGCACCATACCATGGCCCGCGCACGTTCACCGGATCTCACGTCCCCGGATTTCTTTCTGTGGGCAAAGTTGAAAGATATTTCCTATCGCGATCCACCGACAACGCCTGACAACATGCGTCAGCGCATTGTCAATGCATGTGTGAACATTACGGAAGGCGAATCATTTTGAGCATTTATTGCTTTAATGTGATATTTACAGCTAATCACGCTGTAACAGCATGCGTTCTCAGAAATGATAAATTCACAAAGCTACATGTATCACATCTGGTGAGCAAGATGTATGAAACAGGTGAAATACCCTCAGACTTCAAGAAGAATATAATAATTCCAACCCCAAAGAAAGCAGGTGTTGACAAATGTGAAAATTACCGAACTATCAGTTTAATAAGTCACAGCTGCAAAATACTAACACGGATTCTTTACAGACGAATGGAAAAACTAGTAGAAGCCGACCTCGGCGAAGATCAGTTTGGATTCCGTAGAAATGTTGGGACACGTGAGGCAATACTGACCCTACGACTTATCTTAGAAGCTAGATTAAGGAAAGGCAAACCTACGTTTATAGCATTTGTAGAATTAGAGAAAGCTTTTGTCAATGTTGACTGGAATACGCTCTTTCAAATTCTGAAGGTGGCAGAGGTAAAATACAGGGAACGAAAGGATATTTACAATTTGTACAGAAACCAGATGGCAGTTATAAGAGTCGAAGGACATGAAAGGGAAGCAGTGGTTGGGAAGGGAGTGAGACAGGGTTGTAGCCTCTCCCCAATGTTATTCAATCTGTATATTGAGCAAGCAGTGAAGAAAACAAAAGAAAAATTCGGAGTAGGAATTAAAATCCATGGAGAAGAAATAAAAACTTTGAGGTTCGCCGATGACATTGTAATTCTGTCAGAGACAGACAAGGACTTGGAAGAGCAGTTGAATAGAATGGATAGTGTCTTGAAAGGAGGGTATAAGATGAACATCAACAAAAGGAAAACGAGGATAATGGAATGTGGTCGAATTAAGTCGGGTGATGCTGAGGGAATTAGATTAGGAAATGAGACACTTAAAGTAGTAAAGGAATTTTGCTATTTGGGGAGCAAAATAACTGATGATGGTCGAAGTAGAGACGATATAAAATGTAGACTGGCAATGGCAAGGAAAGCGTTTCTGAAGAAGAAAAATTTGTTAACATCGAATATAGATTTAAGTGTCAGGAAGTCATTTCTGAAAGTATTTGTATGGAGTGTAGCCATGTATGGAAGTGAAACATGGACGATAAATAGTTTGGACAAGAAGAGAATAGAAGCTTTTGAAATGTGGTGCTATAGAAGAATGCTGAAGATTAGATGGGTAGATCACATAACTAATGAGGAAGTATTGAATAGGATTGGGGAGAAGAGAAGTTTGTGGCACAACTTGACTAGAAGAAGGGATCGGTTGGTAGGACATGTGTTGAGGCATCAAGGGATCACCAATTTAGTATTGGAGGGTAGCGTGGAGGGTAAAAATCGTAGAGGGAGACCAAGAGATGAATACACTAAGCAGATTCAGAAGGATGTAGGTTGCAGTAAGTACTGGGAGATGAAGAAGCTTGCACAGGATAGAGTAGCATGGAGAGCTGCATCAAACCAGTCTCAGGACTGAAGACCACAACAACAACAATGTATCACATTGGATCGACCGAAATAAAATGTTCAAACATACCTACGTTCTGTATTTTAATTTGAAAAACCTACGTGTTACCAACTGTTCGTCTAAAATTGTGAACCATATGTTTGTAACTATTACAGCGCCATCTACCACAAAGCGAAAAAAGTGGTCCAACTAAGATATTCATATTTTTTACGTACTACACTAGTATGTAATAAAAATGAGGGTTCCTATTAAAAAAAACGCAGTTGATATCCATTTGACCTATTGCAGCGCCATCTAGCGGGCCAACCATAACGCCATCTGGTTTCCCCCTTCAAGATATACAAGTTTCGTTCTTTGGAGTTTTTTCGTTTGACGCTTATTTCGTGAAATATTTGGCCCGGTCACGATAAATGGACCACCCTGTAGAGTAATGAAATTTCGGGAATACATTTGTCTAGGTAACATATTTAACTGATCAACACTCCAAGATCACAGGTTAATTTAAGCGCAAGATAAAACATTGCAACTGTGAAATGCTGGCACACTAATGACCGGTGTAACCGCCAGAATTTTGGATTGAAGCATACAAACTTGCATGCATTGTGTCGTCCATGTGTCGGATGTCAGTTTGTGGGATAGAGCTCCACGCCTGTTGCACTTTGTCGGTCAGTTCAAAGACAGTTAATGCTGCTTGTGGATGACGCTGGAATTGTCGTCCGATGATTCCGCATATGTGCTCTATTGGAGACAGAGCTGATGATCGAGCAGGCCAAGGCACCATGTCCAAACCCTGTAGAGAAGTTTGGGTTACAACTGCTGTATGTGGGCGAGCGCTATCCTGTTGGAAAACACCCCCTGAAATGTTGTTCATGAATGGCCGCACAACACCTCGAATCACCAGACTGTCGTACAAATCTGCAGTTACGGTGCGTGGGATGACCACAACAATGCTCCTGCTGTCGTACCAAAAGCCAGATGTGGATCCATTGTGCCTAGCTCGTAAACAGGTTGGTTACAGGCCCCCCAACTGTCGTCCTTCTAACGAACACACGGCCGTCACTGGCACCAGGCAGATCCAGTTTTCATCATAAAATACAACAGATCTCCACCCTGCCCTCCAACGAGCTCTCGTTTGACACCCCTGAAGCCGCAAATGGTGGTGGTTTGGGATCAGTGGAATGCACGCTACAGGGTGTCTAGCTCGGAGCTGTCCTTGAAGTAATCCTTGAAGTAACCGATTTGCAATAGTTCGTTGTATCACTGTGGCGAGAGCTGCTCCTCAGGTTGCTGGTGCAGATACAGTACAATGCGTCGGAGCCATACACCGAACACGATATTCTTCCCTCTCGGTAGTGCCACGTGGCCGTTCGCAGTCTGGTCTTCTTGTGACCGTACATTCCCATGACCATCGCTGTCAGCAGTCATATACAGTAGCTACATTCCTGCCAAGTCTTCTTGCAGTATCGCACAAGAAAAATCCAGCTTCTCGTAGCCCTATTACATGACCTAGTTCAAAGTCAGTAAAGTGTTGATAATGACGTCTTTGTCTCCTTAAAAGCATTCTTGACTAACATCAACTCACCACGTCCAATCTCAAAGCTTGCTAACGCTCACGAGCGTTATAGTGCGTATTTAAAGCAAACCTGATTTGCATACTCATAGTGGCGTTACTATCATCACTCTTATGTGACTGGTGCGAAAATTGCATAGACATCATCTTTCAGGTATAGAAAGACGCCAATCAACTTTCGTTTATGTCGTACAAGTCTTTCTTGCTGATCCGATTTTTTTTCCATCAGTGTAAAAGGACTAGGTTTAACAACATTAGAAATTAAGGCAGAGTAGAGGGTATGCAAGATAATTTTTGAAAGCGGGAACAGCACACAATCCCTCTGGTGCAAGAAGCTCCAAGAAATTAGAATCAATCTGATAGAAATAAAGTCTGAATAACATGAAATTCTGAACAGAGATACTATTCGAAAGAAGATTTCACATTCCCATTTGCAGCGAATACCAAAAAGGCAACTGCGAAGTGGTAAGAAGTTTACTAACGACAGCTCTCTGATCGAATGAAAAATTATTGGAAAAACTGGAAGTTAACTCATAAGTAATTATTTACGATAAGGAAAGTACATTGCAACAATTTGACAAGTATTTTCACAGTTGGACTGATTTCAGTCACCTTCTACAGATACGTATTATTCTGTCACAATTAATATTTTCGCAACACACACTAGAATTAAAAGAGGGAGCACTAATATTCCCACTGTGATGAGGCCACTTTTCCTGGGTGCTAGTTATTACTTTGACATAAATGGGACATTGACACACAGTCTTTTACGGGGGTGTTTTCGTGTATTTTATTTAACTGGTAGTGTGTGGCAATGATGTAGAAGTGTCGAGACTCGTAACACTGCGTGAACGACGGTACAATTACGAGACAGCAGGCATGAAAACAATGACCAGAGCATATATTAATGCGCAGCTGGGACCATGATCAGGCTGAACAGAACAAGGCACCTGCTGGATAGGCCTCTGATAGTCGCTGTACTTAGAAATGAGTGATCAGCACTAGTAACAATCTCTCACGAAATGTTCTGCAATATTTTTTGAGGAACTTTCCACACATCTGATTGGTCAGCTGAGACACATCATCTCTACAATCGAATTATTTGTTAGCAAATTTTGTTACTACGACGTAATGCTTCTTTTCCCATGTTAAAAGAAACACTTCTCAAGAATTTTCCTGTTTGAAGAATTGATACACAATATTGAGCTCCGCTAAAATTATTAGTATCTCCAAAACGTCGTGTCTTGTCGATCTATCAGTTTCTCAGATCGCTTTAAAAGTGTTGTCCATAGTATATTATCTCTACTTGAGTATCGCAACACGTGCTGTCGACGCATAGAATAGCTGTCGGATTCTGGTGAGAGTGCCTGCGAGCATTGCCTGGTGACATTCTCAGTCCGTCTCTCTCTCTCTCTCTCTCTCTCTCTCTCTCTCTCTCTCTCTCTCTCTCTGCCGGCCGGTGTGGCCGAGCGGTTCAAGGCGCTTCAGTCTGGAACCGCGTGACCGCTACGGTTGCAGGTTCGAATTGTGCCTCGGACATGGATGTGTGTGATGTCCTCAGGTTAGTTAGGTTTCAGTAGTTCTAAGTCTAGGGAACTGATGACCTCAGATGTTAAGTCCCATAGTTCTCAGAGCCATTTGAACCATTTCGCTCTCTCTCTCTCTCTCTCTCTCTCTCTCTCTCTTTGTGTGTGTGTGTGTGTGTGTGTGTGTGTGTGTGTGTGTGTGTGTGAGAGAGAGAGAGAGAGAGAGAGAGAGAGAGAGAGAGGCTCAAGGTGGTTTAGCGTTCTCTCTGTGCAGCACATTACATCTCGGATAATAATGTGCTCAGTCATTCTCCATTGAACGCTAACAGTGTTGGATATGGAGTCACTGACCGTAAATCATGACATCACTCATGTTACAAAGTTCCGTCGTCGGTAAGCGGACGATACTTAGGTCTTTGAACGAAAACGGTGCACACAAACACTCCACTTGGTTTCAGAGACGGAACCGACACGTCCACTGATGGCGAGGCGTTGTAGGTGTTCAGCACACTCAATGGTCGACGCCGTATGAGTTGACGTGTCTGTGAATATGTGAGTCCGTTCGACTATATAGAATCGATCATTTCATCTGGTAATCTTTCGGCTCCTTCTTGGCTCTCCAGTCTGTTATAATATTTCAATCTAACTACAGTCCCGTCAATGAATATGCTCGAAACGACCAGCACACCAGCCATTTTACTGAAATTATAGATTGTCACCCAAAGGAGAAGTCAATAACTATTCCAAAATATCAGTAACAATGTCATCGTGCTTAAGTGTGTATTTGCGAGTGAGCTATCGCTCCGGTAAAAAGATATATTTGTCTGTTCAAACGACTTTACATCCATCTTCGTACTAGTGAGGAATCTATAAGTCCCACCACTCAAACCTGTTTTGATCGCTACGGCTTCATTTGTTCAACATTCAAGCACAATACCTGATCAAAGTATCCAGACATCCATTTGTAATGCAGAGTTGACCACTAGATGTCTCGAGATGCGGACCCGCCGTTATAAAAGGAGGCGGACGAATTATGTCGTAAGTAGAGATGCAGTAATAGTAGAATGGGTCGCTCAGGGGAGACCAGTGACTTCGAAAGTAAACTATTCGTAGGATGTCACCCAAGTGATAGATCCATGAGGAACATTTCAACCCTTCTAAAGCTGCTGAAGTCGACTGTAGTGATGTGACTGTGAATTTGAAACGCGAAGAAATAACCTCACCCACACCAACGAGAGGCACACCTCATGTACTGACGGATTGGGGCCGTCGAGCAATGCGGATGGTGGTTGTATAAAATTCGCGTTCAAAGCAGCGGAAGGAACCACTCGTGAATTTCAAAGTGTTGCAAGCAGTCCAGCTAGTACAATGATAGTGCGTAGGGAGTTGGCTCTTCATAAGCCACATGTTTCTGTTGTCAATGATAAACGACGCTTGAGGTAGTGTAAATAGCGACCCTAGGCGACAGCGGATGCCTGAAACGAGTGATTTCGGGTGATGTATCACGCTAAACACTGGGGCAATCGGAAGGAACGGTTTGGATTTGATACATTCGTGGAGAATGTTAACTGCCAACATCTGTCGTGCCAGCAGTGAAGGTCGGAGAAGGTGGTGTTACAGTGTAGAATGTTTTTTGTGGTTAAAATGTGGTTGACTTAGTGCGCTTAAGAAAATGGTAAATGCGGAACGACTTGAACGCATTTTACAGCTATGCACACTGCTTACAGGAAAGGAGCAGTTCGGAGATGATGATTGTTTGTGTCAGCATGAAATTACACCCTGTCATCAAGCAGCATCTGAAACTGACAAACCCGGCCAGAGACCCAGTGGAACACCTTTACCATGAGTTATAACGTTGACTTCGTTGCAGACTACATTGTCCACAGACATTCGTACACCTCTTTGAAAGTATTCCCAGCAGAAAAAAAATGGTTCAAATGGCTCTGACCACTATGGGACTCAACTGCTGAGGTCATTAGTCCCCTAGAACTTAGAACTAGTTAAACCTAACTAACCTAAGGACATCACAAACATCCATGCCCGAGGCAGGATTCGAACCTGCGACCGTAGCGGCCTTGCGGTTCCAGACTGCAGCGCCTTTAACCGCACGGCCACTTCGGCCGGCTATTCCCAGCAGAGTTCAGGCCGTCGTAAAGGTGAAGGATGAACTCATCCCATATTACAATGAAGAGCCAAAGAAACTGCTACACCTGCCTAATATAGCGTAGGGCCTCGGCGAGCACGTACAAGTGCCGCAACACGACGTGGCATGGACTCGACTAACGTCTTAAGTAGTGCTGAGGGGAATTGACACCATGCATCATGCAGAGCTGTTCATAAATCCATAAGAGCACGAGGGGGTGGAGATCTCTTCTGAACAGCACGTTGGAAAGCATACCAGATATGCTCTATAATATTCATGTCTGGGGAGTTTGGTGGCCAGTGGAAGTGTTTAAACTCAGAAGACTGTTCCGGGAGCCACTCTACAGCATTTCTGAACGTGTGGCGTGTCGCACTGTCTTGCTGGAATTGCCGAAGTCCGTCGGAAAGCACAATGGACACGTGTGGATGCAGTTGATCAGACAGGATACTTGCGTGTGTGTCACCTCTGAGAGTCGTATCTAGACGTATCAACGGTCCCGTATCACTCCACACGGGCACCTTACCGACCAGGCAACACGTTTCCAGTCATCAACTGTCCAATGTCGGTGTTGACGGACCCAAGTGAGGCGTAAAGCTTTGTGTCGTGTAGTCATCAAACGGGACACGGGTGGGCCTCCGGTTCCGAAAGCCTATATCAATGATTTTTCGTTGAATGGTTTGCACGCTGACACTTGTTGATGGCCCAGCACTGGAATCTGCAGCAATTTCCGGAAGGGTTGTACTTCAGTCACGTTGAACGATTTTCTTCAGTCATCGTTGGTCCCGTTCTTGCAGGATAGTTTTCCGGTCGCATCGATGTCGGAGATTTGATGTTTTACCGGATTCCTGTTATTCACGGTACACTCGTGAAATGGTCGTACGGGAAAATCCGCACTTCATCGCTACCTCGGAGGGTCGGAGGGACTGTGTCTCATCGCTCGTGCGCCGACTATAACACCACGCTCAAGCTCATTTAAATCTTGATAACCTGCCATTGTAGCAGCAGTAACCTATCTGATGCTATTGACAAGGGTTTTCAGCTAGATTCCGTATTTCCGGAATTCCAGAAGGCTTTTGACACTGTACCACTCAAGCGGCTTATAGAGAAATTGTTGCTTATGGAATATCGTCTCAGTGATGTGAGTGAATTTGTGATTTCCTGTCAAAGAGGTCACAGTTCGTAGTAACTGACGAAAAGTCGTCGAGTAAAGCAGAAGTGATATCTGGCGTTCGCCAAGGTAGTGTTATAGGTCGTTTGCTGTTCCTTAGCTATATAAAAGATTTGGGAGACAATCCGAGCAACCGTCTTAGGTTGTTTGCAGACGACGCTGTCGTTTATCGACTAATAAATTCATCAGAAGATCAAAACAAACTGCAAAACGATTTAGGAAAGATATCTAAATGGTGTTAAAATTGGTAGTTGACCCTAAATAACGAAAAGTGTAAGGTGATCCACATGAGTGCTTAAAGGAATCAGTTAAACTACGGTTGTACGATAAATCAGTCAAATATAAAGGCCATAACTTCAACTAAATACCTACTAATTACAATTACGAACAACTTAAATTGGAAGGAACACATAGAAAATGTTGTGGGGAAGGCTAACCAAAGAGTGCGTTTTATTGGCAGTACACTTATTAAATGTGACAGATCTACTAAGGTGACTGAATATACTACGCTTGTCCGTCCTCTTTTAGAACACTGCTGCGCGGCCTGGGATTCTTAGCAGTTAGGACTGACGGAGTACATCTAAAAAGTTCAAAGAAGGGCAGCACGTTTTGTATTATCGCGAAATATGGGAGAGAGTGTCACGGAAATGATACAGGATTTGGTCTGGACATCATTAAAGGAGAGGCGTTTTTCGATGCGACGGAATCTTCTCACGAAATTCCAATCACCATCCTTCTCCTCCGAATGCGAAAATGTTTTGTTGACACCAACCTACATAGGGAGAAACGACCAACACGATAAAATAAGGGAAATCAGAGGTCGTACGGAAAGATATACGTGTTCGTTCTTTCCGCACGCTATATGAGATTGGAATAATAGAGAATTGTGAAGGTGGTTCGATGAACCTTCTGCCAGGCACTTAAATGTTATTTGCAGAGTATCCATGTAGATGTAGGTGTGGATCTAACAACTGCGCCAGATACTTGATGTCTTATACAGGCATTGCCGACCGCAGCGCCTATTCTGACTGTTTACATACCTCTGTTTGAATACGCTTGCCTATATCAGTTTCTTTGGCGCTTCAGTGTAATATCTGCTATATGGTATCCAACACTATTGCTCAGACAGTGTTATGTACTGGTAGTTTTGAGTGTGCCGACGTCAGAAGAAACCGACTGACGCTTTAAACGGCGTAGATGGAGCTGCGGCGACTGTGGCCTCGGCTAGCCGGGCCGCAGCGAGACACCTGATCGCAGGCGAGGGCAGCGGTATCGACGCCGGCGGCGGTGGGCAGCCGGACGGCCAGAGAGACACGCCCAATACCAGACTGCGCCCTCAGCACACGGGGGTGCACGCTGTGCCACGCCACACCCCGGACAGGGGCGCGAGGGGTTGCCGCCCGCTCCGACAAAGGCGCGCTGTCCGCTCATCTCATGATGGATCTCATGCTCATCGCACGCACAGCAACACTAGAGAAATGGTTTTTGCTCAGTTCTACTGAAATGTTCAGAATCAAATGGTTCAAATGGCTCTCAGCACTATGGGACTTAACATCTATGGTCATCAGTCCCCTAGAACTTAGAACTACTTAAACCTAACTAACCTAAGGACAGCACACAACACCCAGCCATCACGAGGCAGAGAAAATCCCTGACCCCGCCGGGAATCGAACCCGGGAACCCGGGCGTGGGAAGCGAGAACGCTACCGCACGACCACGAGATGCGGGCAATGTTCAGAATCACTTTTGGCATGAAGAACACGACCTGTGATAACGTCTAACAGAAACAGATCGCAAATACCTAGTCCGTGTAACTCAAAGGGTGCCGAGTCCTTGTTACTTGCGGACGTACCTTGGTTGGCAAAGAAGTGTCCACTGGTTCCTTGGGAACGTCGTATAAAGTGAGAGGGAATAGAAGCCTTCTTCAGGCAGTAGGGACAGGTTAGTGGAAAGGAGAAGATTGTTATAGTACATGGAAGTATTCTCCATTTCCAGCAGGTATTGTTTAAGCGGTTCAAATTTTATTTCACATATACAGGGTGAATCACCTAAAACCTGCACCGCAAATATTGAGGAAATGGAAAGTGCTATTGATGTGCGGTTTTCACGTAATGGATTGGTGGTCAGCGGCTCATATTGTTAGATAATAAACAGACAGTAATAATACTTATAAACTGAACTTTTTTGTGCAAACATACACTTTTTTAAAAGCAACAATGCCTATTGACACTAACAAACTAAAATTAGGGTAAATTAGAATGTCAGTGGTGTTTGTTGCAGAATCCTAGTGCAAGCTGTTAACGACATATCGTATTTTGAAAAGCTTCCCCAACGGCATTTTTCGTGCCGTTCAACTCGCATAGTTTCCAGGTACGGTGGTTTCTTTTTTCCTGCAGTGTGCTTGTGTGTTCCTCGAGTGCGCTTCGATTTGATAGTCAGTTAGGAGCATGGTTCAGCCATACACTTCGACACATTCCGTAGTATCTCAGAATTGTTTAATATGAAATTCGATACGTCCTTTTAAAAAAAGACAATATCGCGTTCGGTTTTCTTCCATATCGTTTTCCTAGTGGACTTTGTATTGGGTCTTTTTGGCGACAAATCGCTAAATACTAATATTTTTACATATTATTTTCGCAGTCGTTCATGAAACATAAACTGCACATTACACTGAAAAACATAACCATCGCATTGATTCTCGCAACCCTAATACATACCTAATAAACTCCATAGGAAACATATGTCAGTATTTCAGAACGACCTAGAAACATTCGCGATAATTGATCTCAGTATTAGAATCCCAACTAATTACTGTCAGCTATTAAACTATACGAGGGGGTGGCAGTTTATGGGTCAACTGATGTTTACTCCACGTGTCTATTGGGAAATATGAGTAATAATGCAGATTTGAAGAAGAACAACATATTTCTTTTCTTTAGCTATAACTTGACTTTACTGGAAAGAAATCTAATATTGTTAGTATATGGTTCAAATGGCTCTAAGTACTATGGGACTTAACATCTGTGGTCATCAGTCCCCTAGACTTAGAACTCCTTAAACCGAAATAACCTAAGGATATCACACACATCCATGCCCGAGGCAGGATTCGAACCTGCGACCGTAACAGGCGCGCGGTTCCGGATTGAATCGCCTAGAACCGCTGGGCCACAACGGCCGGCGTTAGTATATGATATGAGACATTTGAAAACAGTACGGGCCAAGTAAACGACACGGTGCACGTGGGAGAACATTTGTTTCATTGATTTCTGTTTGACTCCGTCCTTGGATGACAATGCTGTAAATAATGCGGCAAAGACTTCAGCAACGATTCCATCGGTGCTTTCCGCTTCGGTTGAGCCTTACAGATAACTGATAACACTCGTAGACAGCCCAAAGTTAAATGAACATATCGTATTTTTTGCAGCATAATTAAATGATAAATACTCAAATCAAACGTTAATAAACCGAAGGATATGTCACTGCGCGACTTAGTTGTGTTCACAAAGTGACAAAGTAGTGCGCATAAAACTACTTTACAAGGAAGCACAGAACTGTGCTACACTTCACATATCTTCCGTGAACGTTGGCTTTCTGTCTCAAACATATTGTTTGAAATACGAGTATACCATTATTCCATTTCGCTTTTCAAGTATTTGAGACTGAGATTCAAGCAAATACAGTTCGTGTATCTTCATCTTTTACAATCCAGAAGGTAATAGTTAGTGAAGATGCTCTATGAACTTAACGAACGTAAGTTATATGGAACTTTCTTTGTGCCTTAATATCATTTAACAAAAATCTAAGTTCATGTCTCGGATTGTTGAGAGAATTGGATTATGTCCAAATTTCTAAGGTTTATTCCTATAGGAATGGAACACGTTTCGAGAAGTTGCTCACGATTTACGCTCTCGTCATATTAATTTCTAGTGCACCAGTAAACTGTAAAAATGTTTCGAGGTTTTTATCAATAACTAAATCGTACTGTTCCGCAATATGGTAGTCTGACCGAAACGGTGTGACGTTCCGGATACTTTTATTTTATGTCATTTTATTTTATTTTTAGGTAATTTTCTGCTTTAACAAAGAGAACTTGTGATATACAACAAACCATAAAACTGGTTTCATGTTTGTTTCTATTTAAAAAAAGTCGTCGTGAGGCTCAATAAGAGGAAAATCCATCTGCCTGTATTATGTGGCGTTCACCTTATAGAAGTCGGGCCTGCTGGTCCAGCGGTGAAGCGCGTGCCTGAAAACCGAGAGGTCGCGGGACCGAACCTCGGCAGGGCCATGGAAATTTTCAGTCTGATTTTAATCTAGCCCTCCCCTCTCAGTGATGTGAAGAACTGCCAGGATAAACGTGTGGTTTGGATTCAAAGCTAAATTGTAGGCTACCTTTCCCCGGCTGGATAACTGGGTTAGGAACACTGCGTCGTAATTCTGAACACCAGAGGCACTGCAATATCATCTTTAGCTGCCGATACCAGGCAATTAAAATGTCTCAGATGTACAGAAGAATACACAATGAATTACGAGTGCAGGTTGTTAACACATGGTTGACGACGTAAAGTAGTTTGAGCCTGGCCATGAGTGATGCTCTCAGATAGCCTAATACTAAAGCGATCGCTCGTGATAAACGGGAAATCTGGGCTCGAGTACGGTCCGGCGTAAATAGTCCTTGTCGTCATTCGATTATACAGCTCATTGTTGTCCATATCAGCAAGTGCAAATGCAGTTCGTATATTTCATAATGGCTGTAGTTGCCGCATTGCATCGTAATTCTGGACAATACGTGTACTGCAATGACGTAACTAACTTATGCTCTTGGAATTTGAAGCGTAGTAAACTGCTGCTGAAATCCACGTCCCCCATCTCGTTGTGATAGGTATATCTGCCGCATTGTCATTAAATGACCGAATCCTTAACGTGGCTTTCCAGTGTCACTCTTGACACTGGAAATAAACCGGTCAACATCCGGAAACAAGGATCTAAGTGTCCAACGACGATACTGGAAATCCAACGGCGCAAAGGACCAGTTCGCTCTTCGATTGGAATCCAGATCTTTTTATTTTTTATTTCATCTTTAATTATTTTAATTACCTTATCGTAAATTCACTTAATTAACTTTTTCTCAGATTACATTCACTGAGTCACTATGCACAGATTCATCTGCATACTTCGCCAAAAACTGTCTTCATGTAGAATTCCGTGGTTTCCACAAAGGGATTCCGACATCAGTAGAAGATATATGTAAGTCGAATGCGAACTGCGATTTGCAAAGTTGAAATTTCCGTGGAAAACAACGAAATCTTCTTCCTAATAGCCTTGTAAGTGCATTTTTGCGCTTTATTGAATTGACATGTTGAGAAAAGACATATGTTCGTATTTCATTAAATGCTCTCGTATTGAAGCGTAGTAAACTACTGCTAAAGTCCATGTCCCCCATCTCGTTGTGATAGGCATATCTGCTGCATTGTATTTAAATGACCGAATCCTTAACGTGGCTTTCCAGTGTCACTCTTGACACTGGGAGTGTTTTGCCGTAAGTAGAAAACATATCGAATCCCAAAGTATTAATGAACTTCGCAATTTTCTGTGTAAAAGAACACTGAATTTCGGAGTGTAAAAGCTACTTCGCACAACAACGTCGTAGTGAAAACTGAAATTGAGAAATTTAGAACAACAATGAAACCATGGTTTACCTCCGGCATTCACTGTTGCTTTTCAAGGAGATAGCGAGTGGTTATAAGTAAACTGACTACGGGATGTATACACTGCAGGACGCTGAAACATCGTACGTATGTTAATTAATCGGTGTGCTGAAAAATTATAGCTCCACTTTCTACCACCAGGTGAAAATATGGCGTTGCAAGCGATAATAATGTGGTGTGGGTGCAGAAAAAGGAGAGGAACGAACAAACACATGACAACGGTGATTCTGGCACCTTTATTAAGATATGGTCACAGATTTGTGTTCAATGTGGGCTTATGACTCAGCAACGTAGTACATTCCTAACACGACATGGTGGACAGTTTCTCGCAGCATTTTCGATATAATCAGAGTGATATGTCGTTGTATGCTATCCTTCAGCTCAGTAAGAGTCCGGATCCATCGATGATAAGACACAATATATAAGATACCCCCAAAAGCAAAGTCACATGGATTTATGTTGGTGTATCTGGAAAGCAGCACATCTTGATATTTCCTCGAGATGATGGAATTGGTATGGAAGGTTTATCGAAGCAAATCTTTCAGCTGCCAAACTGCAGGTGGTACCGCCACATCTTGTATGAAAATAATTGTGTTGACACAGTGGCGTTCTTGCAAAGCTGGAATCACGTGTTGGTTGCGAGAATGAAGGCGCCTGTGAAACCACGCCACACAGCCCATAAGCTGATTGCAATGCGTGTTCGTGCGTAACATGTGGTGCATTCACGGCACCGTTCAGGGTAATACATCTCATCCATGTCCATGTGTGCCAGAAAACAAAGGACAAAGTCAGAGCATTGGCTGCATGGTTGGCTATAGCTACAGCATTTTCGTGAACAATTGCCACGGAAATAGGCCGCCTCCCTCTCCCTGTTCCACCACCGAATTCACCTGTTTCTTATAAATTTCTTGATCATGTTGTAAAGTTCTTTAAAAATATAAGTTTAACGTTCTTTAAAAATAGACTTTGTGTTTGTTATACAAATTTACTGTGTGATGTGTTGTTGAGCAACTGGTGTGCTTAATTGGTTTTACTTTAATCCAAAGAAAAATTAAACTACGTAATCTGTAAAACCTGTATGTAATGCCTGTAATGAAATGAACCCCTCTGAAATTTGTCCAGTCTCGTGAGCACCGAGTTCTATGGCCCTGTGCAATAAACTCATAAAATTCCCTATGCAAATAAACAATGAAATACATGTTTTTTAGCTCTTGAGTCGCGACGGGTATAATCTTGGTATTCTGTTATCTCCACAGTAGGCGTACAAAATATTCACTCTTGGCTCAGCGAAGTACAATGCCGGCCGTGAATTAAGTTCATACAAATAATGTCAGTAGATTATTTGATAAATTAATAACCCTTCAAATGTTCAGTGATAATTTTGGTTATTGGCTCAGCGCTGTTCAATGCTGCCCGCATTAAAGTTGTTACAAACTTTAATACTTTTCTGATTTTGGCACATTAATAATTTTATGACTCTGATTGAAAAATCAGTTCTTTTAAAAAATACTCATTGGATTTAAACAAACACGACATGGAAGAGGATGAAGTACTGATAACGGGATATGCTAAGTCCGAATGCTTTAGTTCAAAAAAGTGTATTCAAAATAAAATCTAATTTGAAACATTTTACACTACTTTAAAAATCAGGGAATTTCTCAGTTGTTTTACAGTTCTGACTTACTGACGTAATTAGAGACACTTGGATTGTTACATGACAAAAAGTCTAACATCGTTTAACCAATAGATCCCAAAATTTAACTTGTCTGTATCAGGATTAAAAACACACAAAATATTGCAAATCGGGCATACCAAATCAACCTATACACTAAACCTGATGGCAAGTGCTTGGTACCTACATTGAAGGGTCAGTACTGTAAAATCAGCAAGATCCACATTGCATTGTTGCATACTGAAAACTAAATATACGAAATTTCATTACCTTACAAAACTGTATTATGCTGCGTCCATAGGCCAACAGCTAAATTCTCACAGCTAGCCACTAGCTTCAAGTCTTACATCCTACCTTTAACAGAGTGCAACGCCAACTCCTACTCAGCTCTGCGCGCCCCTACTTACAATCGATTCCGCCATTCGGGTAACATCTTTGGTTCAGTGGTGTCAAAGACACAATCTCTTCTACACGTGATAAGCATTTCATCTCATTTTTCATGAAATACATTACAAAATCGGGCTCCACGTACAAGTGGACCCCTCACAATATTCTTTAGCCCATTTATTGACATTGAGCCTCTTCGCAGCTGTTCTTGTCGACGATATTCCCGCACTACAGCGCTTTTATTGCTGCCGTTCCGATGAGACAACTTTATCATCTGTGTACTGTCCTTATTATCAATAGCCACTACATTTCGTGCGGAAAACTTTAACCTTCTTAACCCTTTAAACGAACCATCGCCTCCCAAAATAAATCGTGCGTCAGCGATCGACAAACAGCGTACTGACATCAAAACAGGATACATTTCACTTTGTGACTGCTTACAGCGCCATATTGTGGCATAAGGTCGAACTACAATTTTTCAGCATACTCTGCCATTACATCGATTAAAGAAAATGCGTACGATATTTCAGCGTCCTGCGTTGTATACAGACCACACTGCGGCACTCGGAACACCTTCAGTTTAATTACAAGCACCCGGTGCGATAATATAGGGAGCCAAGTAAACACAACCGATAATTAAGATCCTTACCTCCTGTTACCCCTTTTCAAACCGCCACTCATTTGTTGTTTTAAGTAATAAAGGAATAAATAATAATAAAAAAGGTAACACAAAGCATTTGTTTCGACAATTAGACATTTAAATTTTAAAAAGGCACAAAACTCAACATATAACTGCGGATTTTTCATCACAAAGATGTAAATTGTACAGATTGACATTAGAATTGATGACAGATACAACACATTTAAAAGACGTTCTGTCAAAGTTCCGGTCTCTGTTTGTAAGTTTTGAATTAAAAAGAACTGAATAGTTGGTGACCTAAATTCGTCACGATTTTTATCATTTACTTTTGAAACCTTTGAGAAGTATTTTTCGCTTTTTAAAGTGAGTGGACGATTAAGGGAAATTACGAATTGGAGCAGAAGATATGTATTTGTTAACAGAAAGAGGATGATTTGATGAGAAAAAAAATAGCTTTGAATAATAATCTGACACGTCTGTTACAAATTTGCACAAATTTGAAATAGAGAGGAACAGGTACCCATATCAGAGAAACGGTTAGAGAAGGGAGAACATTTATCGTTACGAAAAATGTAAGTACAAAAGGGGCTGCAAATCTTTGAAAATGCACAAACAAACAAACGACGGTAGTGAAGAGGAAATCGTAGTGCATTAGCACAGACAAATATACCACTGGGGACCGAAATCGGAAATTCCTAGTTGAACCGACAATAAATATCCACTTCGCGTTGCTGTGTGACAATTTTCAGGGCGGCACAGAAAGCAGCGCAATCAAAGGATGGAGTTCGACGTTCATGAATAAGGAAACAGGTCACGCTGCGCAATTGATGCGCGCCACGGCCGGCCACGGGCGCGGGGGTGGGGGGGAGGGTTGGGGGGGAGGGGGGTCGCCGTTCTTCAGGGCGCGCGGTGCGCCTGCCGTGACGACATACTTGTGTGATGCAAATGGCGCCGGCCCCACGCATCAGCTGTTTATTCAAACATTATGCGACATCGTTTCTTTCTGGCGGCGCTGCCTTCGCACGGGCGGAGGGGAGGCGGCTGTCAGCGGTGGAAGTCCCAGGCCGGCCGGCGGGGCGGCATTAGTCAACACTTGTAAAAAATTCATTTGTCGTGTCGCCGGCGGCTGTATCGCGGCGCGCCGATCTCGCGCGGCGCGGCCCGGCCCGGCATCGCGTGCGAGCCGGCCGTTGCGGAGGGCCGCTTTACAACTTTCCGCTAAACTGGCTCTTCCCCTGGCGCCGCGCGCGTGCGCCGGTCCCGGGCACGCCGGCACGCACTACAAGTGTTCCCTCGCCGCCTCAATCCAGCAGACGCACTGGCTGGGAGAGCATCAAGTGAGGATGCTAGCGTGTGCATCTAGGTCGCCACCACGAGCGCCCGTACTTCCTGCAATAGTGATGGCCCGGTTACTTAAATCTCCACTGGCATAGCTTATTTTGGATTACTTCTACACGACGGCCTATCGAAACACACCCAGCCTCTAAGGGTACTGGGGTAGCTTACCCCAACAACTGCTTCCATCACCTACCCTCATCCCCCATCGCTAGGAGCGCTACGAGAGTTCAAGATTCAAAACGAATGGGATGAGTCAGCTACTGTTGAAGTGGGCGCGCACGAGACATCCGTCGGCACACGGGAACGAGCTGGTTGACATCATCCTCACTCTCGGTGGTCTCCAGCGGCCGTAATCCGCTTTATTTGGCTCGCAAAAAATACATTTTCCTTACTAAAATGGACGTGAGTAAAATAGCTGCTTAGCTATTATCGAAGAAGATTGCTGATTCGTCGACGGCTTCAACAGCGAACTGCCGTTAGAGAAACACTGTATAAAGCCGTACAACGATCTGAGATATATACTAGCATAAGCTGCTCGTTAACTCAATTGAGTGTTCATCGTATTTGCGGTTTTGAATCGAATATAGTTAAGGTATAGCATCTAATGTTGAAAGTCTCTTCGGGTTTGCTGCCGGATCCTAAAATCAACTTGACTCGATATTTCGGCGATCCAACTGGTCGCCATCTTCAGGAAAATGCTGCTTCTGCTGATGAGTCCCGTTGAGAACTGATGTCAGGTTGCAAATCGACGTTCTATATAGGCCACCGTTCAGTACACGGCGCATGCGCCGCCCATCACGGTTTCTGCCTTCCAAAACAGGGAGGTCGCGCCACCCTTAGTGAAACTACTGCTGGCAACGATATATCGCAATCAAGGCCGCACCGAAGAACGTTCAGTTTTGATGCGAGATAATACAGGATTCCACGTCTTGCTAAGAGAAAACCCATTGTCTCTGTTGATTAAATTATCAGCCAACCTAGTTTCAATCGCCTCTTTATAGACACTGTTCCAAAAACCGGAAATGTTGGCAACCACAACAGTTTCCTCAAATTTCATATTGTGTCTCTCATTTTGGCAGTGTTCTGCTACCGCCGATTTTTCCCGCTGTTGTAGCCTCGTATGACGGCGATGTTCCACACTCCTGTCATGCACTGTGCGAATAGAACGGTAAACGTAAGCTTTCCCACATTGACACGGAATTTTGTACACCCCGGGTTTCCTAAGCCCCAAATTATCCTTCACAGAGCCGAGCAGAGCCCTAATCTTAGAAGGTGGACGGAACACACTCTTAATGTTAAAATTCCTTAGAATTCGTCCAATCTTAAACGATAAGCCTCCAGCATAAGGAAGAAAGGCCACAGATCTATGTTCCTCTTCGCACAGCCCGCATCTCGTGGTCGTGCGGTAGCGTTCTCGCTTCCCACGCCCGGGTTCCCGGGTTCGATTCCCGGCGGGGTCAGGGATTTTCTCTGCCTCGTGATGGCTGGGTGTTGTGTGCTGTCCTTAGGTTAGTTAGGTTTAAGTAGTTCTAAGTTCTAGGGGACTGATGACCATAGATGTTAAGTCCCATAGTGCTCAGAGCCAGAGCCTCTTCGCACACCTCCGGAGATGGTCTAATGTCAGTTTACGCGTGCATAATATCCGTATTCTAGATGTTGCATTGACTATCATCGCTCTGAAACAACGTAATTCATTACGTAGATTACAGGATCGAGACTCTTTTCGTAATTTTAATTGGAATGGAAGAGAGGGTTTTAACTAAGCTGCTCACCGTAACTGAGAAAAATATTTACAGACAAGATGTCTGCCGCCGTTATCTGAGTGGGCAGCGCGGCGGAATACCACGACAAAGGGCCGGGTTCGATTCCCGGCTGGAGCAGGAAATTTCCTCCGCTCAGGACTCTGTGCAGGCCAGTCCATTACAGGGATGTTATTGTCGTGTAACCACTCAGCCACAGGTCGTGCAATATGAGTAGGTGCTCGATCGTATTGAAAGATGCAATCGCCATCCCCGAATTGCTGTTCAACAGTTGGAAGCAAGAAAGGTGCTTAAAACATCAATGTAGGTCTGCGCAGTGATAGTGCCACGCAAAACAACATGGTTTGCAAGTCCCCTCCATGACAAACACGACCACACCATAACACACCGCCACCGAATTTTACTGTTGGCACTACACACGCGCCGGCCGGAGTGGCCGTGCGGTTCTAGGCGCTACAGTCTGGAGCCGAGCGACCGCTACGGTCGCAGGTTCGAATCCTGCCTCGGGCATGGATGTGTGTGATGTCCTTAGGTTAGTTAGGTTTAAGTAGTTCTAAGTTCTAGGCGACTGATGACCTCAGAAGTTAAGTCGCATAGTGCTCAGAGCCATTTGAACCATTTGAACTACACACGCTGGCAGATGACGTTCCCTGGGCATTCACCATACCCACACCCTGCCATCAGATCGATACATTGTGAACCGTGATTTGTCACTCCATACAACGTTTTTCCACTGTTCAATCGTCCAATGCTTACGCTCCTTACACCAAGCGAGGCGTTGTTTGTCATTTACCGGCTTGGTGTGTGGGTTACGAGCAGCCGCTCGACCATGAAATCCAAGTTTTCTCACCTCCCGCCTAACTGTCATAATACTTTCAGTGGATCCTGATGCAGTTTGGAATTCCTGTGTGATGGTCTGGGTAGATGTCTGCCTATTTCTCATTACGACCCTCTTCAACTGTCGGCGGTCTCTGACAGTCAACAGATGAGGTCGGCCCGTACGCTTTTGTCCTGTACGCGTCCCTTCACGTTCACATCGGAAACAGTGGACCTAGGGATGTTTAGGAGTTTGGAAATCTCGCGTACAGACGTATGACACAAGTGACACCCAATCACCACGTTTGAAGTCCGTGAGTTCCGCGGAGCGTCCCATTCTGTTCTCTCACAATGTCTAATGCCTACTGAGGTCACTGATATGGAATACCTGGCAGTAGGTGGCAGCAAGTTGCACTTAATATGAAAACCGTATGTTTGGAGGGGGGGGGGAGGGGTCCGGATACTTTTGATCACATAGTGTATGTCCCGCTTGTGACTTGAAACCATGTCACATGTCACTGGTCACGTTCCTACATACGAGGCAAAAATCTGGCACGCCGGATTGTTCATTTCACCATCCGCAGTTTAGTGGAACATGAAATTCCAGGCTCTGACGTCACTATCTCCTCGTCCACGTCAGTTTCACGGCCCAAGAGAGGATAGCTTAGCGAAGTCAATTTTTGAACATTTTTACATGTTTTCCACTTCAAATGCCCACTTTATTCCTAAGGGTGTCAGGGATGTCTTACCCGATTGCAACTGCTCTTGTTACTACCTCATAATATGGCAAAAAATCATGGGAAATAAAACTATAATGTTTGTGTTTTTCTTTACTACTTTCCTTATAAGTGCTGCTGTTATTCTGACATCAATACCATATCTTTGTTAGGAAAATTGTACTGTCCGTCACTATTATTTTCGTATTGGAATACTCGAATACTTATATGTACAGCAGTTGTTCGGTGTAAACTTTTTATGATCTCCAAAAGAGTTTTTGTGAATAGTACATTAAAATCGATTTGATAATTGCTCACTGATGAGCGAGGCCTGGATTGGGTGTGAGAAAGTCATTGTCTTTGTACTGAGGTAAGCTGGCCCACAATTATTTAACTTGTGCTTGATATTCTCCATACTAGCACTGGTACGTTAACGTCAGAGCTGGTCCTTTACACGTTCTGTCGAGGACACATTTGAGAATGGTGCTGCCCACGGGAGTACCTCAACATCGCCCCAGACCATAGAGGTAGGTGGCTTGTGTTGACGAACATTGTCCTCATGATAAATAACACTATGACGCTCTCGCATGAGAGGTAACACATAAAGACCAGAATGCCCGTGACGTACTGTTGATCTGTCGGAGTTTCCTCAGTCACTACCAGACGTGACCTGACGGCATTCCCGACGGTACTCCACACCATGACGCCAACAGTAACACCGCCGTGCCTCTCCTAATCCAGGCCGGCCGCTGTGGCCGAGCGGTTCTAGGCGCTTCAGTCTGGAACCGCGCGACCGCTATGGTCGCAGGTTCGAATCGTGCCTCGGGCATGGATGTGTGTGATGTCCTTAGGTTAGTTAGGTTTAATTAGTTCTAAGTTCTAGGCGACTGATGACCTCAGAAGCTAGGTCGCATAGTGCTCAGAGCCATTTGAACCATTTTGAACCTTAGGTTAGTTAGGTTTGAGTAGTTCTAAGTTCTAGGGGACTGATGACCTCAGATGTTATTCCTATAGTGCTCAGAGCCATTTGAACCATTTTTTCCTAACCCGGGAAGAATAGGACCTCTCCTCAGGTCGCCTCAATATACTCGTCAATGGGGCATAGAAGCGCGACGCATCACCGAACACAATGCGGCAGCAGTCCATGCTGCTCCGTCACAGCACAATTCCAAACGTAGCAGTTTCTGTTGTGGTGTTAATTGAAGCCTACGTATGGGACGGTAATTCCTTGGTCTGGCTGCTGCTGTCCGCAACCAGTGGTCTGGGATGACACAGTGTTGCAGGGAGTCTATTACTTGATCCCAGCTGTGAAGGTTTGCGTTGTGCTTGGTGCACAATACGTCTGTCCTCCCTTGTGGTGGTCAAACGTGCACCGCCGGTACCTTGACGAAGAAATGTCGGTCCTCAGTTTACCATGCGCTCCAACATGGGGCCACTGTCATATCTGAATGTACCACATGTCTAGTTACTGCACGATCCGACCAGTCGGCCAAATAGAGGCCTACAATGAGGCCATTTTCAAACTCGTGCCGGTAACGTTGGTTCACACGAGTACGCGGTATCCCTTTATCGTTCACAGTGATTACTCAACCTCTGACGCTGTTCCCGTCCCTTGCACAGCCTACCAGGCTTGGTAACAATACGGTAATGCTCTATAGTGGTCGTTCACAGCAAACTGCAATTATAATAATTTACATATCCACCGGCTGTGTGATTAGGTGCGAAGTTATATTACATTCGGCCATGTCTTCTGGGTGGTTCAGCTTTTTTGTCCGGCAGTATGATTGCGTCAAATTCCCACGAATGTTCTAAGGAACAACCTGCAGATATCTGTGTTTTCTACAGAAGGTGTGTTTAGTTCAAGTCGCCTGGTGTACCTCTCCTTGTTATTCCTATACAAAAAAATGTGAGCATAGGAAGAAAATTCTACTTTCCAGCATAGTGAGAGATAATATGAAGTATTAATTTCATTATGGATTGTTTCACCTTCACAACTCGATTTAACATGTTATAAAATGTTTTAAATTCCACGCTCAGAAATTTTTTTTGGACTTGACAAACATTATGCAGCAAACACAGAATTTTTTTCATGTTTAATTAACGATATCAAGTCTGACTTGTACACATGATACACCAACAAATACACTACTGACTCACTCAATTATAACCACAGTGACCAAAGTGGCACAATATTTAAGCATTTGGCAAGAATGTTATTCAAACTCACGTTACTTTATCCAAATTTAGACCTTCTGCGGTTTCAATAAACTGTTTAAGCCGAACCGTGGGACCACTCTTCGTTCTTCTCCACCCTTATCCATCCAAGATTGTACTCCATGCCTATAAACCACCTACCGCTGTTATTTGCAACAACTGCTGTTTTCAGTGCAGACTTTAGCTGAACGAACCAGAAGTAAGAGGCAGCCGCTGACATATTTGGCACCGCTCTTCTTACTACTGAGCTCTTTGCATTCGAGAATTAACAGGGAACACCACGATCGTCAAGTACTCTGAATCCTCTTGCGTGCTCCTCCGGTAATTTGTGCACAGCTCTTGCTTTGTGTCAAGACACAGTATGTGACTGAATGATCCGCTTCTCACCCGGAGATACAATCAGTCACGTGAAGATGAAGGAGATCTCGGAGGACACATTAGCTAATTTTGAAGACAGCCTTCTAAATGGATTAATAATTTAGGAGAATGGCACGAAACATTGCCTATATCATCACCTTGTCTTCTCCGCATGATGTTTGTCCTCCGACATTACTCTCCAGACACGACATCGTTCAACCATTTCATGAATTTAACAAAGCAAAAATCTTAACCTATTGGAGACGATCGCTAGTCACCAAACACTACAAGTCTAATTCCAGTATTGATGAGCTGTGAAGCGACTCTCTCGGAGCGTCGTTGTTAGCGCTGATACGGCCTGCGTCCGTCTACTTCGGTGACCGACCTTCTCAGAGTGTGCTCAGCGGTTATAATTTTCGCCTCGTTCACTTGAACTGTGAGATATTTCACTGCAACACGTCAATCAACCTTTACATTTTGCTGTAGTCGTTGTTCATCTCATACATTAATGACACATGCAGCTAGATATATTCAGGTAGATTATCCTCAATGGTACCATCGGTCCAGTCACGCTACACTTTAACCAAAGACAAATGAAAAGTTTACAAACGTGGTCGTTTCAGAAACATGCCCCGCTTCCCCTCTTAATGTTGAAACCTTATGATCATCCTCCTTTTTTTTTTTCAATACCGATAAATGCTTCTTTTAACAAAGTGAACAGTAAATTTAATGAGTACGTATAACCTGCCAGTTTCACCATAAATCCTTCGCCAGTAAACATCATGTGTCAAATGTCATGAGCCATGCGCAATAGGCAGCATATCCAGTACATGGTAGTAATAAGGCCATTCGAAAAATTATACTCAGCAAGCTACCATCATCGACAAGCTCTCCATCAGATCTACATAGATAAATGGCTTAACTATAGAATTTGCAGCCGTGACCAGTATAATATGTATCCAAATCATCGTCCAACCACTTTCTCCATTGGCTTTAAATAACGGAAAATGGTGTGATTATTTGGAAAGCTAAAAAAATATTATCCTTAATCAGCTCAAAATTAAGCTACTAGTCCGTCTCGAAGCCTTTTGTTCTTGACGGGACGGAGAAGAAAGTATTCCAACATATTCTAGTTTCTCCATTGATGTTTCGTAGCTTATCTAAATTGTTCTCACACTTTTACACTCGTTATTCTCTTAGATGGAGGAATTTAACACACAATAGAAGAGATCTGTTTCACAGTATCGAAGATGAAGAGGTGCTCATAACTTTTAAGACGTGGATCTGAGAGCCCCTGTTTAGTAGACCTCTGTGCTTCGAATGATTGTTCTTGTGATATCTTCGAATACTGACCATTCCTTCTGGCGTGAAAGGTATAGGATATAAATGTCTGAAATAGGGCTTCCTACAGCTGAAAAGAGACTACAAGTTCTGAAGAAAATGCAGAAGGTATAGATCCTTTTAGGACTGGTAGAGTATGCGTATGAATAGCGGTAGTAATCTGCTGTAATTCCGTCAGTACGCGGAATACCAAGAAAATTTGGTGTAAATATAGAACCAGATTGCATTAGTGAATATGCGAATAGAAAGCTGACAGATTTATATTTACTGACGGGGACAGCAACTGCCTTCTGTTAATAGTTACAGTATGGGCAGCATGTGAACTAAATCGCTTTTAATCCGTGAATGGGATGTCAGTCTATCGTTTCAGGGTCAGTTCACTGTGCCCAGAACGAAAGTCACCCAATCATGTGGGTTGTTTTTCTTAAAAGAAGTCATCTGACAGATCGCTGATGATACAAGGATCAAAGCTGAATCCGCCGATACAGGGCCTGATGGTAGATGAGCGACCCAGAAGCTGTCATGATATTTCCAGTCAGACCTTGCCAGCTCCGACGCTGAATGTTTCGTTCTTTCTGTATTTGTGTCCACGTCAGCAAAATGGAACTACGGATGACATTAAACTCCCGTCCATATGCTGCTCCGATTAGCCGGACTGTAAAACGTCGAACATCTTGCCAAATGTGTCCTGACAGTGGTTGTCATCGTTCATATAGTCAGTAATCGGGTATGTGCATCTTGTCACTCTAGATGTTAATACCGAAAGCAGTTTGGCTATCGTACTTGGTAACAAAGTTCGTCTTTTGCATTCTGTAATAGTTTGTTGGGAAGTCAAATTACATTATTTGTGATGTTCTCAAAGCAAGTATATTATCGGACGTGGCATGTGTTCACGACAAGCGCGGTTCTGCCACCCATATTCACCTTTTCTGTAATTTCTCTAAATCCCGGATTGCTGATTTCATTCCCCTGCTCTGTCCAGTCCAACTTGTGTCCCGTCGACAACGGGGAATTAATTCCTTACCTCCTTCACTACGAATTTACTAATCACGGTTTATGACTTGGAAGTTGTAAGAGAACGGAGGCAAGAAATCACAGCCTTGCATTTAAATTGTGTACGCCCTGTTTACTATCAAAAGTAATTCCTAAATTCAAGGGGATCATTCTCCCAGCAAGTCATAGGGTAAGATTAATTACTTTCCAAAGACACAGGTATTATACACTCAAGATCAAAAGAAACTGGTACAACCTAATATCGATATCGTGTGGGGGCCCCCGCGAGCACGCAAAAGCGCCGCAACACGACGTGACATGGATTCGACTAATGTCTGAGGTAGTGCTCGAGGGAACTGACACCATTAATACTGCAGGGCTGTCCACAAATCAGTAAAAGTACGAGGGGGGTAAAAATCTCTTCTGAACAGCATATAGTAAGGCATCCCAGATATGCACAATAATGTTCATCCCTGGGGAGTTTGGTCCCCCCCAGCGGACGTGTTTAAACATAGAAGTGTTCCGACACTCAGTAACAATTCTGGATGTTTGGGGTGTTTCATTGTCGTGATAGAATTGCCCAGTTCCGTCGGAAAGCAGAATGGAAATGAATAGATGCTGCTAATCAGACAGGATGCTTACGTACGTGTCACCTGTCAGAGTCGTATCTAGACGTATCAGGGGCCAGTATCACTCCAACTGCAGACGCCCCACACTTTTACAGAGCCTCCACCAGCTTGAACAGTCCCTTGCTGACATGCAGGATCCATAGATTCATGAAATCGTCTCCATACCCGTACATGTCCTTCCTCCCGATACAATTTGAAACGAGACTCGTCCGACAACGCAACATGTTTCCAGTCATCAAGAGGCCAATGTCGGCGTTGACGGGCCCAGGTGAGGCGTAAAGCTTTGTGTCGTGCAGTAACCAAGTGTACACAAGTGGGTCTTCTGCTCCGAAAGCCCATAGCGATGATGTTTCGTTGAATGGTTCGCACGCTGACACTTGTTGATGGCCCAACATTGAAGTCTGCAGCAATTTGAGGAAGGGTTGCACTTCTGTCACGTTTAACGATTCTCTACAGTCATCTTTGGTTCCGTTCTTGCAGGATCTTTTTACGGCCACAGCGATTTCGGAGATTTGATATTTTACCGAGTTCCTGATGTTCACGGTACACTCGTGAAATGGTCGTACGGGAAAATCGCCACTTTATCGCTACCTCGGAGATGCTGTGTCCCATCGCTCGTGCGCCGACTGTAACACCACGTTCAAGTTCACTTAAATCTTGATAACCTGCCATTGCAGCAACAGTAACCGATATAACAACTGCGCCAGACACTTGTATTTTATAGACGTTGCCGACCGCAGCGCGGTATTCTGCCTGTTTACATATCTTTGTATTTGAATATGCATGCCTGCACCCGTTTCTTTGACGCTTCAGTGTAAAATGACTTTGCCCGCATCTCGTGGTCGTGCGGTAGCGTTCTCGCTTCCCACGCCCGGGTTCCCGGGTTCGATTCCCGGCGGGGTCAGGGATTTTCTCTGCCTCGTGATGGCTGGGTGTTGTGTGCTGTCCTTAGGTTAGTTAGGTTTAAGTAGTTCTAAGTTCTAGGGGACTTATGACCACAGCAGTTGAGTCCCATAGTGCTCAGAGCCATTTGAACCATTTTTGTAAAATGACTTTAAAAGCCAGGGTAGTGAGAAGGGAGCTATCCTGGATTGCTTTCACAAACATTCGTGGTGCAAGCCAGTCTAATAACGATATCGTTCGAAAAAGTGTTTGGTCCTAGGTTCTCGTGAGCGGCGGACGTGCAAGGCTTCCTCATCGACACTCATTAGCTGGCGGATAGGTTTGAGTATAGTTGTGCACAGCAATGGTGAATTGCTATAGATGAATTATCTTTCTCCACTGGTCTTGATTTTCCTTATCCAGGAACAACTCGTTTCCTAGACATATTAATCTAAGAATATAGTGAAAGAAACAAACAGAGCTCCCAAATGCAAATCAATAGCGTATTGCAGTTGCGGCGTGACTACTGTAATAAGGAATAACTTTATCCTGTTAGCTTTGTTCGTTCCGTGTTGGGAACCAGATGGCGACCTTGGTGTTTTTGTTAGCTTTTGGTGATGTCCTTGCACATACGTATGCGGGTGTTGGATGTATCCGTTGTGCGACAGAGTATAGAGATAAAGGTGTAGGGTGGGGTCAGTTGTGGTTGGACACTACAAACCAGACCTCAAGTCCTGGATTCCGTAGGTTAAGGAATCCGCACGCACGAACAAAATACATCTACAGCATTTGAAACACGTAATGCCACTAGCAACTTATACCACCGCATAGTATAATAATTTTCATTTTTGCTTTTAATCTGCAACTAAATCAACGTTGATCCATTCCCCTGCTGCTTTCACTTTCTAAAACTGCACTTTCCGTATTCAGCTGTTGACATACTCCTTCCAACTCTCCAAATTAATTCAGTGGCGCCTAGATCCATCACATTATGTTAATCATCGACAAGCCACGTTATAGATACCGCGGTAGCGCACACCATATCTGTAGGCATTATTCTGGAATAGATTGAGAGGGGAATCGTCGAAAATAGTACACAGCGCAATAGAAACGCCCTTCATGTGCCCGTTACTATCAGGTGTATTTGGTTTCTGGATAATGAAGGCAGGTCTAAAGGCCTCTGGGTTGCCGACTCAGCCCGCAGACATCTACAAAGACAGGTTCACACTCACAGCGGTGCTCTAACGTCTTGTCAACGTCATAGATGAAGATTTACCGTCATGCAGACAAAACAACAGTTATTCCACTCTGTGGTCATCTTGCGCGGTCATATACTTGCTCGTAATTGGGTAAGAACTTGCAGTATCGAATGAATCCACACATGCCTTACTGTTATAGCAGCATCCCCTGTACGAGGCGAAAAGTAACGGTGTGACGAACACATTTACCTCAGACAGATCATTCTGAAGCGTTGGAACTCAACGATATACTGATATCACGTCCTTCGACGTCGGTAAGGCATTCTAGGTCCACCCGTTTCGGCTTCATCTGGAGGTTCTTCACTGATTGAACTTTGTCAGATACTGTCATTTTCGGTCTGCCCACGTCTAACGTTAAAAACTTACCGTTAGTAAAAATTGGCACTGAAAAATGTTGCTGAACCCTCAGTGAAAGTTGGTCACACTGTAACTTACTATAAAACTAAAAATTCAACGCAGGGACCGACACAGAGGCAGGAGCACAGCTGGTGAACAATGTGCACAGATTTCTGTCCTTGGAAGAGAAAATATCACCTACAGGCAAATAGGGGCATCACAAGTACTGCAAGAACTACGATATGTTGCAAAGACAGTCTGCGAGGGGAATGGACCTACCCGGAAACGCAAATTGTCACATCACACATACAGTGAGAAATACCGGCTTACGTGCAACGAAGACGGCTGCCTTGAGGACAAAAGCATGTATGCATCTGGAGAAGGAAATATGGATACACAGATCAGCACTAGACCATTATGAGAATGTCGAACCAATTTCAAGTATTAGACAGAAGTTCTTACATGCATATCTGAAAGAACAGATACTGCTGACGATCCACAGTGTACGAAATACTTCGAAATTAATTATCTGACAGCGAATTTCTTAACATCATCGATATTAGGTACATTAAATGTACACCTAATACAGCTGCTGTCAAAAAATTTGCAAAATTATACAGAAATCGTTAAAACTGAGTAAAGCCCCAAGGAGCGATGCAATACCTATCAGATTCTATTCCCATTTTTCACCTGAGATATCACTTCTGCCGTGCGGGATTAGCCGAGCGGTCTAGGGCGCTGCAGTCATAGACTGTGTAGCTAGTCCCGGCGGAGGTTCGAGTCCTCCCTCGGGCATGGGTGTGTGTGTTTGTCCTTAGGATAATTTAGGTTAAGTAGTGTCTAAGCTTAGGTACTGCTGATGGTTCAAATGGCTCTGAGCACTATGGGGCTTACCTACTGAGGTCATCAGTCCCCTAGAACTTAGAACTACTTAAACCTAACTAACCTAAGGACAGCACACACATCCATGCCCGAGGCAGGATTGGAACCTGCTACCGTAGCGGTCGCGCGGTTCCACACTGTAGCGCCTAGAACCGCTCGGCCACACCGGCCGGCCTGGACTGATGACCTTAGCAGTTAAGTCCCATAAGATTTCACACACACACAGTTATCACCTCTGTTAACTATAATGTATCGTAGATCCCTCGAACAAAAAACTGTGTCCAGTAGCCCGAAGAAAGCACAGGTCACACATGTCTACAAGAAGAATAGCAGAAGATCCAACGAAACTACTGTCCAATATCGTTGACATCCATACATTGTAGAATCCTAGAACTTATTCTGAGCTCGAAGATAATGAAATATCTCGAACGGAACGACAACTGCATGACAACCAGCGTGGATTTCGAAAACATAGATCATGTGAAGCCCAACTCGCATTTTTCTCACACGACATCTTGAAACCCATGGATGAAGGCAGTCAGGTAGATGCAGTATCTCGACCTCTGAAAACGTTTGACTCAGTACCACATTTACCTTCATTAAGAAAAGTACGATCTTATGGGATATCAGACGAAATTTGTGACTGGACTGAGGATTCCTTAGTAGGGAGGATGGAGGATAGACAGTCATGAACAGAAGTAGAAGTAATTTCGGGTGTGCCCAGGGAAGTATGTTGAGCGTCTTGCAGTTACTACTGTTGCTGGTTGTACAATTGTCTATAACGAAGTGCAATCAGAACGAATCTGTGCAAATATTCAGTCAAACCTTGATAAGATTTCAGAATGGTGCAAAGATTGACAACTTGCTTTAACGGAAATGTAAAACAGTGCACTTCACAAAATGAAAAAAAGTATACTATGAATATTATATCCGTAAGGCACAGCTGGAATCTGTAACCTCCTACATATGTGCGGGTGTAACATTACTAGGGACGTGAAATGCAATGATCACATTCGCTCAGTCGCCGATAAAGCAGACCGGTTTATTGGTAGAATACTGGGAAAATGCAACCACTCTGCAACGGAGATTGCTTACAAATCTATCGTGCGACCCATGCTAGAATATTGCTCGAGCGTGTGGGACCCGTATCAAATGGGACTAGCGGGGAATTTAAACGTATACAGTGAAGGGCAAGACGAAATGTCACAGCTTTGTTTGACCTGCAGAAGATTGCCGCAGAGATGATGAAAGAGCTGAGTGGTAGACTCTTGAAGACAGACGGAAACTATCCCGAGACAGTCTACTAACAAAGTTTCAAGAACTGGATTAAAATAATGACTCGAGGAATATACTGCAACTCCATACTGCCGCTCACATGGGGATAGCCATTTAAACAACCATTCTTTCCACGCTCCGTACAAAGGCAGGGCGGAAAAATCCCTAACTGGCACAGCGGGAATTACATTCTACCATGCACTTTACAGTGGTTTGCAGAGCATAGATGTAGATGTAGAAGACTGAGATTTGTCCGGCACATCACGAGGATCGACAACAATACGTTGACCACAAAGACATGAAGCCCTACGGGCTTAACAGCGAGCAACTGGAGGAAAGAAATCGTGAAGGTTTTGAAAGCATTTTGAGGGCGGAAAAGTCCATATTGCAGAAAAGCGGTGGAAGATCGTAGGTAGCCACACGACAGGGTCTAAATTGTGATCACGGAGGCAAGAAACCAGAAGGAGAGGAAATGTAGATATATTTGGAAGAAAGACCCTAAAGATCTGATATGAACTATTGAAATACAGGATGAACGTTAATAAAACAGACAAACTGGAGGGACGGATTCGTGACTGGAATTGGAGGAAAAAAGGCCCTATGAATGTGTGTCCAGAAATGAATCATTGCCACGGTAGGTGCCGGCGAAAACTGACAGTTCCTCAGATGGTGCTGTCTTTTCCTTGTGTGTTGCAAGCCGTGTGACTGACGTAGCATATTGTAAACAGCAGAATGGTCGGGTATTCATGTTGGGAACAAGCCGAGATGGTGTTTCTGTACGGGCAAGCAGATGGAAACGGTGGAGAGGGAGCACGGCTATACTAAAACAAGTATCATCACAGACACCAACCATACCACGCAACAATTTAAGTTCTTCTTTAGCGTTTGTGTGATCATGTGTCCTTTCAGACGAATGTGCAGGGAGGCGGTAGACTGTGCATTCACCAGATATGGAGGATCTGGTTGTACAGGATATTGTAGGGCAAAGTACCGGGGGATCAAAAAGTCAGTATAAATTTGAAAACTTAATAAACCACGGAATAATGTAGATAGAAAGGTAAAAATTGACACACATGCTTGGAATGACATGGGGTTTTATTAGAACAAAAACAAAACACCCCATATTGCTAAACGCGTGAAAGATCTCTTGCGCGCGTCGTTTGGTGATGATCGTGCGCTCAGCCGCCACTTTCGTCATGCTTGGCCTCCCAGACCTCAGTCCGTGCGATTATTGGCTTTGGGGTTACCTGAAGTCGCAAGTGTATCGTGATCGACCGACATCTCTAGGGATGCTGAAAGACAACATCCGACGCCAATGCCTCTCCATAACTCCGGACATGCTTTACAGTGCTGTTCACAACATTATTCCTCGACTACAGCTATTGTTGAGGAGTGATGGTGGACATATTGAGCTTTTCCTGTAAAGAAAATCATCTTTGCTTCGTCTTACTTTGTTATGCTAATTATTGCTATTCTGATCAGATGAAGCGCCAACAGCCGGACATTTTTTGAACTTTTGTATTTCTTTGGTTCTAATAAAATCCCATGTCATTCCAAGCATGTGTGTTCAATTTGTACCTCTGTATCTACATTATTCCGTGATTTATTCAGTTTTCAAATTTATACTGACTTTTTGATCACCCGGTACGATAATGTTATCCAGAATGAGATTTTCACTCTGCAGCGGAGTGTGCGCTGATATGAAACTTCCTGGCAGATTAAAACTGTGTGCCGGACCGAGACTCGAAATCGAGACCTTTGCCTTTTGCGGGCAAGTGCTCTACCAACCGAGCTACCCAAGTACGACTCACACCCCGTCCTCACAGCTTTACTTCTGCCAGTACCTCGTCTCCTACCTTCCAAACTTTACAGAAGCTCTCCTGCGAACCTTGCAGATCTAGCACTCCAGAAAGAAAGGATATTGCGGAGACATGGCTTAGCCACAGCCTGGGGGATGTTTCCAGAATGAGATTTTCACTCTGCAGCTGATTGTGCGCTGATATGAAACTTCCTGGCAGATTAAAACTGTGTGCCGGACCGAGACTCGAACTCGGGATCTTTGCCTTTCACGGGCAAGTGCTGTACCAACTGAGCTACCCAAGCACGACTCACGCCCCGTCCTCAAAGCTTTACTTCTGCCAGTACCTCGTCTCCTACCTTCCAAACTTTCTCCGCAGCAGAGCTTCTGTAAAGTTTGGAAGGTAGGAGACGAGGTACTGGCAGAAGTAAAGCTGTGAGGACGGGGCGTGAGTCGTGCTTGGGTAGCTCAGTTGGTAGAGGATTTGCCCGCGAAAGGCAAAGGTCCCGAGTTCGAATCTCGTTGCGGCACACAGTTTTAATCTGCCAGGAAGTTTCATGATAATGTTATCCTGGGTAACAACTTCTACTCTACCTGTCACCTGCAATCCCATGGAGGCCACTTAGAAACATCTATCGTGACGCAGATGCGGTGCAGCTGTGTACTGTGTCCCGAGACGATTTTTTGTTGTTGCACGCACACCGTTCTTTTCCGAACACATGACCATAGGACCATTGTTCTCCATTTCCAGTCAGGAATCCCTCCCAGTAGTTTCTCAGTTTTATCAATGTTCACCCCGTATAGATCAGTGAACTGTTGGTACACTCTTCTACACGTCTTCCTAGATCTCTCAGGGTGTCGCAGCTTTCACAAGCCCGAGTGTAGCCTCAGACGTCTTTCCTGGCGTCACGACCGTGATCGCCGCCTGCCCAGCGTGCTGGTGTGTCGGGGGGAGGTCGGTACTTAACACTGCGACGACACGCAATCTGTCAGGCCGGCGCGGCACGCCACCGCGGATCTGCTGACGCATCCTGCGTTTTCGAGCCGTGCGTGTTATTTTAATAAGCCGAGCGAGATTAATTGATTGCGAAATATAAAAAAGTGTGCGCTGTCAGTGCGGGCGATGTTTTCAGCTGGTGCTGGGGCGCAGCTGCGTGGGGAGGCGCGTGCTGGCCGCTAATGGAGATTGATGGCCGCCCGACCGACCTGAGGAGGGGCGCAATCACGGGCCGCGCCAGCCGCCTGCCTGCCTGCCTGCCTGCCGGCGCTGCGGCGTCAGGCGCCCGCCTTACCGCGACTCGCCACTGGCTGCGCGGGGCAAGCAGGCGTTCAGATGGCTCTGAGCACTATGGGACTTAACTTCTGAGGTCATCAGTCCCCTATAACTTAGAACGTCTTAAACCTAACTGACCTAAGGACATCACACAGATCCATGCCCGAGGCAGGATTGGAACCTGCGACCGTA
The DNA here is from genome assembly GCF_023864275.1 of Schistocerca cancellata. Classification (NCBI taxonomy): domain Eukaryota; kingdom Metazoa; phylum Arthropoda; class Insecta; order Orthoptera; family Acrididae; genus Schistocerca; species Schistocerca cancellata. Next base: position 828,406,802 of record NC_064626.1, read on the forward strand.
GCGGTCGCGCGGTTCCAGACTGTAGCGCCTAGAACCGCTCGGCCACTCCAGCCAGCGCAGGCGTTCGCAACCGGGCAAATGCGAGGCGTGTGGAAAAAGTAATGAGACTCATTTTTTATGTACCAGAGTTTTAATTTTTTTTCAGATAACAGTATTGCTTCCAGTCTCGCTGCAAGGAAATTGGACATTTGTGGTAAGTTCCTGTGGGACCAAACTGCTGAAGTCATCGGTCCCTAGGCTTACACACTACTTAATGTAACTTAAACTAACTTACGCTAAGGACAACACACCCATGCCCGAGGGAGGACTCCAACCTCTGACGGGGGAAGCCGCGCTAACGTTCTTCTAATCTCCGCTGTTCCATTTTCGTAACACACAACAAAACACAACTTCACTGATGGCGCTCTCAAAAATCACGTGCACGCTGTACGGAGCTGAACCTCGGACCTGTGAACATCTGGAAGTGATGAACACACCGCTCTACGCAAGTAGAAGAACAGAGCGTTGTCATATCGCTCGCAGTGTTGTCTGTCTCATTACTTTTCGGATACACCTCGAAGCACACCGGACAAAAAAAATCTGTCGATCACAGGAGATGTTGCTTAGGCGCGGTTCGTTTAGTCCTTTGCCTCCACCAACCTGTGAACTCTTTGTAGCAATCGCCGGTAGGAAAGCCGAGCAGAAACCTACCGTACTGCAACGTAACTATTCCAAGAATCGGGGAAAGGTCTTAATTTCGAATGAAAGGTGGAAATACTGGCAAAAAAAAAAAATGGTTCAAATGGCTCTGAGCACTATGGGACTCAACTGCTGTCGTCATAAGTCCCCTAGAACTTAGAACTACTTAAACCTAACTAACCTAAGGACATCACACACACCCATCCCCGAGGCAGGGTTCGAACCTGCGACCGTAGCGGTCGTGTGGTTCGAGACTGTAGCGCCTTTAACCGCTCGGCCACTCCGGCCGGCCGAAATACTGGCAAAACTTCGGTATATTCTGAACCTTGATAATGTGCACGTTCACTGTTAAGCCCGTGCTAATCTTACCATAGTTATGCACAGACCCGTTCATTCACGTTAGCAAATTGATTGTAACGTATTTCCCGAAATCTGAACAGCTACTAAGCACGGATTATTCTTAAATGAAAACATTCGCCATATTATTGAGTTTATCGGCGTCTAATGCACTCCAGTTTTTAGTCACCGATTTGCTCAATATGCCACGCGGAATTACTGTCTTTTCTCACACATAAAATTACTTAAAAAATCCGTACTTTCTGAAAAACACACTCTAAAACACCTTTGAAGCATGTAGCACAAGTAAAATCGGCAGATTATAACTGACTTTGGAGCTCATTCTAAACACGACCGTACCTTTGAAAAGCTGGGCTCCGACTACTTTAGACTGCTGTCAGCTTGCTATATCTTCCAAGAGAAGAGATGCGCGAAGAATACTCCGTTCTGGTTGGTCAGTTTTCTTTAAGGCGAACTGAAAAACATTATTCTCCCGCGTTAGACCGCGCTTCTCATGACTAACCAATCAACAAATAACACACTTTCGAACTGTACTTTTTCCCGAAATAAGTATTTAACATTCTGATACTTTGTTTATACTTCACATTATTAAACATTTTCATTTGCACTAGAAATAGCTTTCCTCTTACCATGAACTCACTTAACATATTTTACTACAAAATTTCCCGTCGTCTGCATTCACAGTGTCTTAAAACATTCTCACACTAGTTCGTACAGCATTCGACAGTATAACAATGATCTACATATTTACTTTAGACCATATTCACCCATCATTCACACTACTAAAAGCATATACAAAACTGTACAAACATAAATAAACAAAAAAGACTTCAAGAAATAAACAGAACAATTCACAAAAACATTCTGTTGACCTGTTTCTTGAATGTCTCTGTGCGCTACTGGACTCCAGTGGATGAAAATTAGAACTACGTCCTCCACTGAACCCACTTCACACCATATGTCACTGTGAACGCATGAGTCATTCTCCAGATACACAGGCTTTAGACAGGAGCGATATAAGGCGCCATGCCTCTTCGCCAAGTGAATATTGCCTCTATCCTTGGTATTGGCCACAGATCGGCGAGAAAGACAAACCAGAAGTTTCTTCAGATGTATCTTTTCTATCTGAAGCCACTGACTGGCGATTAGATCCCATAAAATTACCGCCGGCCGGGGTGGCCGAGCGGTTCTAGGCGCTACAGTTTGGAACCGCGCGACCGCTACGGTCGCAGGTTCGAATCCTACCTCGGGCATGGATGTGTGTGATGTCCTTAGGTTAGTTAGGTTTAAGTAGTTCTAAGTTCTAGGGGACTGATGGCCTCAGAAGTTAAGTGCCATAGTGTTCAGAGACATTTGAATTTGAACCATAAAACTACCAAATTGCAGGGATACTGGGCACTGCGTTTCACCTACTCTCCTAGAGTGTCTCAGACACTCTCTATGTGATGAAGCTGAGATGATTCAGCGGGCCAATCGAGGTTCGATAAGGTTCAAATGGCTCTGAGCACTATGGGACTCAACTGCTGTGGTCATCAGTCCCCTAGAACTTAGAAATACTTAAACCGAACTAACTAAGGACATCACATAGCTGGACTGCTACGGTCGCAGGTTCGAATCCTGCCTCGGGCATGGGTGTGTGTGGTGTCCTTAGGTTAGTTAGGTTTAAGTAGTTCTAAGTTCTAGGGGACTTATGACCTAAGATGTTGAGTCACATAGTGCTCAGAGCCATTTGAACCATTTGACATCACATATAGCCAAGCCCGAGGCAGGATTCGAACCTGCAACCGTAGCAACAGCGCGGCTCGGGATTGGAGCGCCTAGAACCGCACGGCCACCGCGGCCGGCGGTTCGATAAGGTCCGGTGTGTTCGTCATACGAGGAACGTATGCGAGCAGCTCTGTCAAGACGGCTGTTGCCATCCTGGAACACGGGGGTGGTGACGAGTACCCGTCATAAAAATGATGAAGAGAGGACCACACTTGGTCAACGCCAATTTTGGTAGAAACATCATGGTTAGTGTTCATGGTAAGGCCGGCCGCGGTGGTCTAGCGGTTCTGGCGCTGCAGTCCGGAACCGCGGGACTGCTACGGTCGCAGGTTCGAATCCTGCCTCGGGCATGGGTGTGTGTGATGTCCTTAGGTTAGTTAGGTTTAAGTAGTTCTAAGTTCTAGGGGACTTATGACCTAAGATGTTGAGTCCCGTAGTGCTCAGAGCCATTTGAACCATTTGTTCATGGTAACAAGAATGAGTGTTCCCAATTTATAATATGAGGAATCACCTCTGGTCTGAACTAAACACTCCGCACACTGAGGGTTGCGCGCCACATTGAATTGACTGTGCACTCGACTCCTGACATCATTCGATAAGAGTCAAAATCGCGACTCTCCGGCCCACACTATGTCTCTAAGCCGACTTCTTCCAGTTTGTACGATGTTTCGCCCACTGGGGACGTGCAAGTTTATATTCCTCTGTAAGAATTGGCCCTGTGTGAGATACTAACCCCGTCAGAACAGACCTCGGAAAGCCTAGCGCTGCCGACCGACTGCCGTGTCATCCTCCGCTTATAGGCGTCACGGGATGCAGATATGGAGGGGCATGCGGTCAGCACACTGCACTACCGGCCGTTGTCAGTTTTCGTGAGCGTAACTTCTACTTCTCAGTCAAGTAGATCCTCAATTGGCCTTACAAGGGCTGAGTGCACATCGGTTGCCAACAACGCTCAGCAGACCAGACGGTCACCCATCCAAGTGCTAGCCATGCCCGACAGCGCCTGGCGTCAGTAACCCGACGGTAAACCGGCGTTACCATTGCGGCAAGGCCGTTGGGATTTGTGAGATACACGGCTTAAGACGCCCATTATGCGGAGTGCCATTCATAATTTTCGGTCGGAAACTAATTTTGATGGAGCGTATTCACTGACAGCAAAAATTCTTGCCAAAACACAACCATGGTGCACATCTGATAGAAAAACAGACTGTGGTGCTGTCATGAAAGGGGCATAATTGTTTTCTAACACTTGTCAAATATTGGTGTGGACTGGTAACTCATTGGAGGAATGCGACATTATAGTCAAGGAGGACTGAAATTCTGTCCTAAATCAGTACAAGGACAACCGAGAGCTCCAGCGTCGCCAATGTCTTGTATTATTGCAATAAGCTAAATTGTAGTACTCGTGACAGTTGCTGATCCTTCTCGAGCAGTTTAACAAGAAGCTCGCCGTCTTGTGAGGTAAAGAGGCTACCCAGACCTGGTTAGAATCCACCCGCTGGATTAACAACCTTTGCTACCTTCACACTGCTCAACCGCGCTACGTGTGAGTGGTTAGGTAGACCACAGCTTCAGCAACCACGTAACTCGTTGTTGGCATACAATGGTCAACGTATTTGCTTTGTGTGTCCAGTTTATGACCCACGTTCGATACCAGACTGGAAGCCTGTATTGCCGCTGCCGGTTGAACACAACCTGTGATGTCAGTTGTCTCGTTACTGGTCAGAAACCACGTAATTAGTGTATGCATTTGTGTTGTTCTTTAGTGTGTGCACCACATGTATTGTATAAGTATCGGTGTGGGAACTTTTCAAAATATGAAATCCCATAAACGACTCGCACTAGAATACAGCAACAAACACAACTCATATTCTAATTTACTCTGCTTTTAGTTTGTTGATATATAGGTATTGTTTCATTTAAAAAGCGTATTTTTGCACCAAAAGTACACTTTCTAAGTATTATTACAATCTTTTTACTGGCTAACAATACGAGCCCCTGCCTACTAATCCATTCTGTGAAAACCGCGCATCAATAGCACTTACCATTTCCGCAATATTTGACAATATTTTCGGTTTTTTCACTTTACATTTTTGTTGAGGGAACTGCATTTTCTAGTCATAAATCTGTACTGTTTTCTTTATTTTTACAACAGCGTCCCTTTGTTTCATGTTATAAATCAACAATTTTCGAATAAAACTTGAATTAAACATTGACAATTTTAATTTTGCTATACATACTATTTACTTTTAAGTGACAGACAGGAGGATAACTGTGTACAACAAATATGTTCCTTAGGTTACGCGACCCCCCCATGAACCATGGACCTTGCCGTTGGTGGGGAGGCTTGCGTGCCTCAGCGATACAGATGGCCGTACCGTAGGTGCAACCACAACGGAGGGGTATCTGTTGAGAGGCCAGACAAACATGTGGTTCCTGAAGAGGGGCAGCAGCCTTTTCAGTAGTTGCAGGGGCAACAATCTGGATGATTGACTGATCTGGCCTTGTAACATTAACCAAAACGGCCTTGCTGTGCTGGTACTGCGAACGGCTGAAAGCAAGGGGAAACTACGGCCGTAATTTTTTCCCAAGGACATGCAGCTCTACTGTATGATTAAATGATGATGGCGTCCTCTTGGGTAAAATATTCCGGAGGTAAAATAGTCCCCCATTCGGATCTCCGGGCGGGGACTACTCAGGAGGACGTCGTTATCAGGAGAAAGAAAACTGGCGTTCTACGGATCGGAGCGTGGAATGTCAGATCCCTTAATCGGGCAGGTAGGTTAGAAAATTTAAAAAGGGAAATGGATAGGTTAAAGTTAGATACAGTGGGAATTAGTGAAGTTCGGAGGCAGGAGGAACAAGACTTTTGGTCAGGCGAATACAGGGTTATAAATACAAAATCAAATAGGGGTGATGCAGGAGTAGGTTTAATAATGAACAAAAAAATAGGAGTGCGGGTTAGCTACTACAAACATCATAGTGAACGCATTATTGTGGCCAAGAGACACAAAGCCCATGCCTACTACAGTAGTACAAGTTTATATGCCAACTACCTCTGCAGATGATGAAGAAATAGATGAAATGTATGACGAGATAAAAGAAATTATTCAGGTAGTGAAGGGAGACGAAAATTTAATAGTCATGGGTGACTGGAATTCGTCAGTAGGAAAAGGGAGAGAAGGAAACATAGTAGGTGAATATGGATTGGGGGGAAGGAAAGAAAGAGGAAGCCGCCTTGTAGAATATTGCACAGAGCATAACTTAATCATAGCCAACACTTGGTTCAAGAATCATAAAAGAAGGTTGTATACCTGGAAGAATCCTGGAGATACTAAAAGGTATCAGATAGATTATATAATGGTAAGACAGAGATTTAGGAACCAGGTTTTAAATTGTAAGACATTTCCTGGGGCAGATGTGGATACTGACCACAATCTATTGGTTATGAACTGCAGATTGAAACTGAAGAAACTGGAAAAAGGTGGGAATTTAAGGAGATGGGACCTGGATAAACTGAAAGAACCAGAGGTTGTAGAGAGTTTCGGGGAGAGCATAAGGGAACAATTGACAGGAATGGGGGAAAGAAATACAGTAGAAGAAGAATGGGTAGCTCTGAGGGATGAAGTAGTGAAAGCAGCAGAGGATCAAGTAGGTAAAAAGACGAGGGCTAGTAGAAATCCTTGGGTAACAGAAGAAATATTGAATTTAATTGATGAAAGGAGAAAATATAAAAATGCAGTAAATGAAGCAGGCAAAAAGGAATACAAACGTCTCAAAAATGAGATCGACAGGAAGTGCAAAATGGCTAAGCAGGGATGGCTAGAGGACAAATGTAAGGATGTAGAGGCTTGTCTCACTAGGGGTAAGATAGATACTGCCTACAGGAAAATTAAAGAGACCTTTGGAGATAAGAGAACCACTTGTATGAATATCAAGAGCTCAGATGGCAACCCAGTTCTAAGCAAAGAAGGGAAGGCAGAAAGGTGGAAGGAGTATATAGAGGGTTTATACAAGGGCGATGTACTTGAGGACAATATTATGGAAATAGAAGAGGATGTAGATGAAGACGAAATGGGGAGATAAGATACTGCGTGAACAGTTTGATAGAGCACTGAAAGACCTGAGTCGAAACAAGGCCCCGGGAGTAGACAACATTCCATTTGAACTACTGATGACCTCGGGAGAGCCAGTCATGAAAAAACTCTACCATCTGGTGAGCACGATGTATGAGACAGGCGAAATACCCTCAGACTTCAAGAAGAATATAATAATTCCAATCCCAAAGAAAGCAGGTGTTGACAGATGTGAAAATTACCGAACTATCAGTTTAATAAGTCACAGCTGCAAAATACTAACGCGAATTCTTTACAGACGAATGGAAAAACTGGTAGAAGCCGACCTCGGGGAAGATCAGTTTGGATTCCGTAGAAATGTTGGAACACGTGAGGCAATACTGACCTTACGACTTATCTTAGGAGAAAGATTAAGAAAAGGCAAACCTACGTTTCTAGCATTTGTAGACTTAGGGAAAGCTTTTGACAATGTTAACTGGAATACTCTCTTTCAAATTCTGAAGGTGGCAGGGGTAAAATACAGGGAGCGAAAGGCTATTTACAGTTTGTACAGAAACCAGATGGCAGTTATAAGAGTTGAGGGGCATGAAAGGGAAGCAGTGGTTGGGAAAGGAGTAAGACAGGGTTGTAGCCTCTCCCCGACGTTATTCAATCTGTATATTGAGCAAGCAGTAAAGGAAACAAAAGAAAAATTCGGAGTAGGTATTAAAATTCATGGAGAAGAAGTAAAAACTTTGAGGTTCGCCGATGACATTGTAATTCTGTCAGAGACAGCAAAGGACTTGGAAGAGCAGTTGAACGGAATGGACAGTGTCTTGAAAGGAGGATATACGATGAACATCAACAAAAGCAAAACGAGGATAATGGAATGTAGTCAAATTAAGTCGTGTGATGCTGAGGGAATTAGATTAGGAAATGAGACACTTAAAGTAGTAAAGGAGTTTTGCTATTTAGGGAGTAAAATAACCGATGATGGTCGAAGTAGAGAGGATATAAAATGTAGACTGGCAGTGGCAAGGAAAGCGTTTCTCAAGAAGAGGAATTTGTTAACATCGAATATAGATTTAAGTGTCAGAAAGTCGTTTCTGAAAGTATTTGTATGGAGTGTAGCCATGTATGGAAGTGAAACATGGACGATAACTAGTTTGGACAAGAAGAGAATAGAAGCTTTCGAAATGTGGTGCTACAGAAGAATGCTGAAGATAAGGTGGGTAGATCACGTAACTAATGAGGAGGTATTGAATAGGATTGGGGAGAAGAGAAGTTTGTGGCACAACTTGACTAGAAGAAGGGATCGGTTGGTAGGACATGTTTTGAGGCATCAAGGGATCACAAATTTAGCATTGGAGGGCAGTGTGGAGGGTAAAAATCGTAGAGGGAGACCAAGAGATGAATACACTAAGCAGATTCAGAAGGATGTAGGTTGCAGTAGATACTGGGAGATGAAGAAGCTTGCACAGGATAGAGTAGCATGGAGAGCTGCATCAAACCAGTCTCAAGACTGAAGACCACAACAACAACAACAGGTTACGCGACAACAACAACAGGTTACGCGACCCTTTATACATCCTCACTCAGTTTCTAGACCGTTCACCGCCTCCGGTTAATGTGGGAACCTAGCAAGACACTGATCGCATACGCAAAGAAACTGATCGTTATGAGGTAACGGCCGATAGATATGTAACGCACCTAAAGCACAAGAAACGTAGATACGACCTTAACCGATCATAGCTGCAAAGAAAACTACCGTAGTTTTCCCTTACCTGATAGTCTACGGTAGCCTACGGTAGTTTTACATCACTAGTCACAATCGTTAATCAGCATAGTCCTCTTCCTCGAATTTACACGGCAATAATTGGAATAAAGGTCCTCAGATCCGAACATTGGATGGGAAAACAAGCACAGCAAACAGCCAATACCCGTCCCTAAAAAGTTTATGGTACGAACAGCGTTCAATAAGTAATGCAACACATTTTTTTCGGACAGTTTCTGTTGAAGAAATGAGATTTTTTGTGGGGCATCGTGGAATATTCCCGCTTCAGCCCCTACAGTTTAGTGAAGTTCCGATAGGTGGCGACGCCATGCGTAGCCATCAAAATGGAGTCTGTAACGGAGCTGCGTTCCGAGACGAGATATGTCACTGAGTTTCTTTCGGCGGAAAAGCAGAGCGTCCATAGATATGCATAGCCACTTGCAGAATGTTTACGGAGATCCGACGCTGAACGAAAGCATGGTGAGTAGTTGGGCGAGGCGTTTGTCATCATCGCAACAAGGTCGCACAAACCTGTCCGATATCCCGAGTGCCGGCCGCTCGCACTCAGCTGTGGCTCTTGCGATATCAGAACGTGCAGACACTCTCATTTGAGGTGATCGACGTGTCACAATCAAACATCTCGCTAGTCAACTGGATGTCTCTGTTGGTAGTGGTGACACTCTCGTCCACCAACCCTGAAGTGCAGTGTGCTACCCTCAGAAAATTGAAAAAAACGACTTCAGCGTGTTCGTCGCCGTAGAGACCCAAACGAACTTCTCCTTTCAGGACAGCGCAAGGTCTTACAGAAGTCTGCGCACGCTAGTGGAGCTCACAAAACTTCACTGACTGTTCCTCCTGATCCACCCTACAGTCCACATCTTGCACCTTCCGACTTCCATCTGTTAGGCCTGATGAAGAATGCACTCCGCGGGAATCAGCACGTGGATAATGAAGAGGATGTTGATCTCATTCATTTAACTGTGAATTGGAGAGCAATCTTATAGATATAGATGCAGCAAGACGCTGGCTCCGACGTCGACCAGCAGAGTGCTACCACGCGGGCATACAGGTCCTCCCAGTAAGGCAGCGTAAGGCGATCCCATTGAACGGGAATTATGTTGAAAAATAGGGTTTGTAGCCAAAAGAGTGGGGAATAATATGATGTACTGCAATCCTGAATAAAACCAACCCGCTTTCAAAAAAAATGTGTTTCACTGTTTATTGAAGGCCCTCAACATAAACAAATGAGTAAAAAACTCTGAAAGAGCGAAGAATAAGCGCAAAAATCCAACTCCGCCTCATTTTTATCAACCACTACTTCCAGCTAGCTGATATCTCCACTTCCTAGTATGAGATCTCTTTCCACCTATCAAAAGCTGTCTCATTAAGCAGCTCCCTTTCTCACAAAAGTCGTAAAACAAAATTACTCAACACTTACTCCCGACTTCATACGTTCCACACTTCTAAAATCTCAGCTGCGCTCTACAGAGCCCAAGACTCCCTGGTACCATCACGAGGGCTGTCGACTTACTTTCGATTTCGCGAACTACAATTGCCCCACGAAACTATTTTAACCTGCAGACCTCTCCCCCCGTCAGCCTCCAGAATAGAATGGAGGCAGTTCCATGTACCAGCTTATATAACTTGCTGTAAGCTGCTGCTGTATGCCAACTCCTTCAGAAGTTTCTTTCTCAAAGGCTATTAGCAAACTGAGCCATGGCGCGCTAGTTCGATTTATCTTTGTGCGAACGGCCTCTTTGCTTCATACATTGATAGTGGTCAACAGTTTGGTTGCTACCAGAGGATATTGTGGAGGGGAGTGGATGCTCGATAGTGCTCGCTTGGTGAATGGTCGCCAGGAAAACAAGGTGGGACTCCGTTCGTTGAGACATAGCTGTGCGCTCGTTATTGACTTAGGTGGGAACGGATGGAGCTCGCCTGTATTGCAGTGGTGTTTTGAAGCTCGTCGCGCCGGGAGGGTTCGCTGGCCTGGGGCGTAGCGGGCGGTGAATTCTACTGAACTTCTCGAGAGGTGTCATGGCGGCTGTGATACTGCAATGGGACTGTGACTTCTCACTGGGATTGTGAACACCCTGGGATAAGACTTGATTGTTTGGCTTGTTGCAAAGGTTTCCTTTGTTTAATGGTGAGCTCTGATAATTTAAAAAAAAAAGGCTCTGAGCACTATGGGACTTATCTTCAGAGGTGATCAGTCCCATAGAACTTAGAACTACTTAAACCTAACAACCTAAGGACATCACACGCATCCATGGCCGAGGCAGGACTCGAACCTGCGACCGTATCGGTCGCTCGGCTCCAGACTGTAGCGCCTGATAATTTCGTTGGAAAATTGTTATACCTATGTGGGAACCTACCAGCATTATCGCGCTCTCATTTTCCGCCACCATGAGGTTTTAGGTTCAAATGGTTCAAATGGCTCTGAGCACTATGGGACTTAACATCTATGGTCATCAGTCCCCTAGAACTTAGAACTACTTAAACCTAACTAACCTAAGGACAGCACACAACACCCAGCCATCACGAGGCAGAGAAAATCCCTGACCCCGCCGGGAATCGAACCCGGGAACCCGGGCGTGGGAAGCGAGAACGCAACCGCACGACCACGAGATGCGGGCAGGTTTTAGGAAAACAAGGGCGAGACTCCCAGAACGAGCTGGGTGCAGTTATCCAGGCTGTGTTGAAGAAATTAACGTGTGCCGAGAGTGAGAAAGTTGGTGACTGAGATTGTCACAGTGGTTGAATAACTACATAATTGTGTAAGACACTGGTCCGAGCCGCTGATATATTTAGATGGTTATTTTGAGTCGGTTCGTTAAGCAGCACTAATGTCCAAGTATTTCAATTTTATTATTTGTGAGAATGTGAAAGGATTTCATTTAAACAGTGTGTGTTCATTTTTTCCGAGCCAGTGCTTGTACTTTTTTCATGTGCTCCAGATAGCTTAATAACTGTTTTTGTAAAACTTCATGCTTGTTCTGATGACTGATGAGGGTTATGATTGCATGCCGTGGCTTACTGCTCCCTTGTTACCGCTACGTGTAATTATTCCGTCACCAGAAGCTAGTAGCTACGCCAGCTGTTTCAGGGGTGATGCATAAGTCTGTAATTACTGTAATTCTGGAGACAACGTGCAGCCACAATTAACGTGCAATACGTAATTCTTTAAGTGGCTCAGAGAGTAATTCGGTTGACGGAATGCTATGCAAGGTTTTAACTGGTTCTTAACTCTAATAGTGTCCTGTAATTTTACTTTAGTCACTGGTAAATTTTATCACTGTAACAATTCTTAAGCTTTCAGTCGCATTAATTTTCTGGAGTTTAAAGCAAACTGGGCGTTTCGAGGTTCAAACGAGAATTTGCGATTGAGTTTTCTTGTGTCCTCTGTGGACGTCTTCAATTAGAGGTGTAATTAAGATTATGTTTATTTTCTGGGAAATTATAACTGTAATATATGCGCTTTAAAGTACATTATGTGTTTATCAGCTATCAGTCTCTCACCACTCTACCGTCTAGCTCCTGGCCATCGGGACATTCAGATGCCGGCCGCGGTGGTCTAGCGGTTCTAGGCGCTCAGTCCGGAACCACGCGACTGCTACGGTCGCAGGTTCGAATCCTGCCTCGGGCATGGATGTGTGTGACGTCCTTAGGTTAGTTAGGTTTAAGTAGTTCTAAGTTCTAGGGGACTGATGACCACAGATGTTAAGTCCCATAGTGCTCAGAGCCATTTGAATCATTTGAACCATTACAGACATTACAGTGGCCATTCTCTGGAAATCACGCGCCTTTGAAAATAACAGCGTCGGCTCAAGCCGCCACACATTTACGCGGATTAAAGGAAGATTGACGCGTTATCTCCAGGCTGTAGAATAGCCTTGTCCCCTGGAAACTGGAAAACCGACGCTGGAGTCCACAATCGTGAGCACCACAAGCCGACGGGCACGGCTGCGAACCGATATGTTAGTCACATTAAAATGATAGAATTGTCCTTAACTCCACATCAGAACAGTTAAAACAGAATGAAATGGAAAGGAATTAATGTTTTGTCAGCTTGGGAGTGTGCAATACCGAATACAAGATCCAAAATTTATGCCTACTGTTGCAGAACATGAAACAGTAAATTGAATAAAACAAAGGCACATTCTACTCGCACAATATTCCTGCTTGTCACATACGTACACGTCTGCAGATGTGGTGCCCCCCCTAGCAACAGGACTGAAAGCCGAGTCGTTGTCAGAGGGCGGAGTCCGCACGCGCGGTGTGCCACATTAGCATGCTAACGGCAGGCCGCTACTCGTATTAGCATTTTCGCTTCCTGCCGCGCCGGCCGGCCGCCCAATAACTGTATTAATTGCCATTAATATGCACTATTAGCGCCCGCAACGCTCCGGCGCCGCTTCCCCTGGCCGGTGGGCAGCCCCGCGCTACACACCGATAAAAACCAACGCGGCGCGCCCCCATCCGATCGGCGCTTCATTTTCGAACATTTTCATGTGGCCGCTGCTGGCCTAATATTGCTGCCGACGGCACCCATCTCTTTGTCCTCAGCTGAATGAAAATGCTCATATGCATACCGTTCGCTTCTCGAGAAAATATGCGACTCTTGCACAATATCAACTGATCCTAAACTTGTATGATGTGAATGGGTCAATCAATCTTGTACTACGAACGACCGTAATATTTGTGTCCTTGTTGTCATAAAACAAATGACAGATGTGACTGACATTACCGAAAAGGACTTCCCTAATTTAGTCAATTCATTTTATCAGTGCCGTAGTAATCGCAAATCAACTGAAAATTCCTAAAAGACCATGCCTGAATCGTAATTAATAACGAAATATTTAGTTTCCGTCTACCCACAATGATCAATAATAAGCGAATCTTACCCTGTATGAGAATAGTCTCAAATTATGAATGTGACGCCGGCAGTTGTGACCGTGCGGTTCTAGGCGCTTCAGTCTGGAACCGCGCGACCGCTACGGTCGCAGGTTAGAATCCTGCCTCGGGCATGGATGTGTGTGATGTCATTAGGTTAGTTAGGTTTACGTAGTTCTAAGTTCTAGGGGACTGCTGACCTCAGATGTTAAGTCCCATAGTGCTCAGAGCCATTTGAACCATTTTCTGAATGTGACGCCTCACATGGTACGAAATTGTTCTGTCGGGTTGGTTTCATTTGTATTTATTTATTTAAGCTGAACTGATGAGAGCCATCGGGTCATGTCTTACAGGACACCAGGATTTCACTCATACCGTACCTTCGTGACATCAGAGTTACCTAAGAAATAAACAATTTTAATATGGCAAATAGCATTAAAATGATTGAGTGTCTATAAGACAATATGAGTAAATGATAGTACGAACTACTAAAGTTGATACCGGCAGTATTTCTGTTACTGCTGCTACTGCCACTGATATTGATAATACATGATAATAATAATAATAATAATAATGACAACAATGACAGATATAAAAAGTATTTTCTGATACAGCGAGTTCTCAGGAAAAGGGCGTCTAGGGGTAACGAGTGCATACTGGGACAACGATAGTCGTTATTGTTGCTTGAGTTGACATGGCATTATCCTGAAGCTGGAGATGGTTATTCAAACCTCTGATATAATGCTGCAGGACATTCCAGAGTAGAGTTCCCGTTACTGAGAACAACTGCGAGAAAGTGGCTCAACGATAGAGCGAGACAGAGAGGGTTTTGCTCTGACGGAAAAAAAGGTCCTTTAAACTTTTGAAATCAGTGTTGTGCTTTACGTGAAAGCTGAACGATTACGACTACTTCTGACACCCTAGCTGCTTTGCACATACTTTAAGGCAGCAACTATCTCTATTCAAAAATTAATTGCTCTGTATTGGTGTCAAGCAACCATTGTAGAACTATAGCTCGCTGAGGCGTACTTCGTGGATGAGTATGCGAAAGTTGTTAGTTTTATACAAAGAGAAAACGTGAGTCATATCAAAAGTTTACAAGTTTTTATGGAAAACCTATTCAGCTGACACAGAAACTTACTCTTGCATTAAACTGCAATGCCTCAACAATACATAGCGTAAAATCGTGACACGGAGAAAATCAAATGAAAACGTAGCAAATTCTGGTTTTGGAAGTAGGACACTGTGAGTGCTGCGAGTATTAACATATATTGTATTCAGAAAATGATTTGTTTTTCGCCAAATACACTCTAAGGGAAAGAAAAGGCGACGCACCACGAAGGTATAATACGAATGAGAAATATCCGAATGAGACGCAAATCGATAGATGTGCTATACATGTGCAGACAAGCATATGACTACAATTTCAGAAAAAATGGATGATTTATTGAAGAGAAAGAGCATCACAAATTGGGCAAGTCAACAAGGGGATGGTCCTCCTCTGGCCCTTATGCAAGCTGTTTTCCGTTTTTACATTAATGGGCAGAGTTGTCGGATGACCTCCTGAGGGAGAACGTGCCAAATTCTGTCCAATTGGTGCGTCAGATCATCAGAATCCCGAGTTGGTTGGAGGGCTCTGCCCACGGTGCTCCAAACGTTCTCAATTGGGCAGACATCCCGCGATAGCGCTGGACAAGGTATGATCTGGCAAGCACGAAAACAAGCAGTAGAAACTCTCGCCGTGTGCGGGCGGGCATTATCTTGCTGAAATGTAATCCCAGGATGGGTAGCCATGAAAGGTAAAAAAACGGGGCATAGAACATGGTCGCAGTACCGCTGTGCCGTAACTGAACCGGGGATTACAACCAAAGGGACCGTGCTGTGAAGTGAAATGCTGCCCCAGGCCACCATTCCCGGCTGTTACGTCGTATGGCAGGCGACAGTGATGTCCAGGGAATCTCTAGAACGTCTTCGCTGGTCTTCGAGGCACATTCGACGTGTAACATCACTGACTGGAATAGAGCTGTCTTCAGTGATGAGACCTGCTTGGAGACAGGCCGGACAGGATACGAACATCGCTATCGCCTGCCATAAGGTCCGACAATCAGGAAGGATGGTATGATGTACCATTTCATTTCATAGCAGGGTCACTTTGGTTGTCATCCGAGGCTCCCTTACAACACATTCGTATGTCGACGACTTCTATGCCCCGCTTTGTTGCCTTTCATGCAAGTCATCCTGGGATTACATTTCAGCAAGATAATTCCCATCCATACTCGGCGAGAGTTTCTACTGCTTGCCTTCGTGCTTGCCAAACCCTATCTTTGCCAGCAAGGTCTCCAAATCTCACCCCAGTTGACAATGTTTGGAGCATTAGTGGTAGGGCCCTCCAACTAGCACGGGGTTCTGACGATCTAACCCACAAATTGGACAGAAATTGAAACTATATCCCTCAGGAGGACATCCAAGTGCTCCATCGGCCAATATCAAGTCAAACAATGTACGTCAAAATATTGAGACCTCACAACTCTGTTCCACAACGATTATATGGTCTTCCAAAAATACACAAAGAAGATCTCTCATTACGTCCTATTGTGAGCAATTTCGGTGCTCCAAGGTATAACGTAGCGAGCTATCTTTACTGTGACATTTTGTGAGGAAGTGCTCACATCACTTTCGCAACTCAAGTCACTTCGACTCACTCAACCAGTCAAACTTATCGGTAAGCTTCGAAAAAATGGTTCAAGTGGCTCTAAGCACTATGGGACTTAACATCTGAGGTCATCAGTCCCCTAGAACTTAGAACTACTTAAACCTAACTAACCTAAGGACATCACACACATCGATGCCCGAGGTAGGAATCGAACCTGCGACCGTAGTACTCGCGCGGTTCCGGACTGAAGCGTCTAGAACCGCTCGGCCACCGCGGCCGGTTAGTAAGCTTCGATTTCATTTCATTTTTCACTACGGTCCCTCTCATGGACTCAGTGTGACTCATCGGCAGTAAGTTCGAAGCTGATATAACAGTACTATTTCACCATGCCCTTTCCTCAACTTACTTTTCATTCAACAGTGAATTTTGTGAGCAAATTGACGGTGTCGCCATGGGTCGTCCTTTCTCCCCTCTGATTGCATTATTTTTTTGTGAAAGACTTCGAGGACAGGGTACTTGATTAGGAAGATCAAGCGAAAAGTCTTCTGCAGATATATAAATGATACTTCTGTATTGCGGCCTACTGCGAAGACGAACTGTCACGCTTTTTGCAGCATCTGAATTTTATCCATGTTAATATCAAATTTACTGTGGAAACGGAGAAGAGCGACTGTCTACCATTTCTGGACATCTTAGTCAATCGGAAAAGGGGTGGATCAATGGGGCATTCCGTTTACCGTATGCGCTCCCATACAGATGTGAATGCAGGCGTCAAACTGCCACCACCCGTCATGAACTATGGGCGTCTTTCGAACGTTGATGTACTAGGTACATGTTGTGTTTGGTAGAGAGAGCCTTGCGAAGGACCTGGAACATATACAATCCATGTTCCGGCGGAAGGCTGGAATCTACTGAATACTCTTCAAGTGTGGCAAAGCCTACATTGCTCAGAAAAGATGGCCGCCACACTCGTCTTTCACGGCCCAGTAAGTCGGCTATAGCCGAGCATTGTATCTCTACAGGACATTCCATGGAATATTCTGGCACGGAAATCTTGACCCCGACGAGATCCTTCTGCGATTAATTATTGAGGAATCGGTGGAAATACGTTAGCTGCAAGATCTTATTAATCGTGATGGCGATTTTCGACTGGATAAGGCGAGGTACACGGTGATTTCTTTACAAACATTTTATGACCAATGACATGTCTATAGACATTTAATTTGATTAAGTCTGACATCTAAATTTTATCTCCACGAGTGCGCAGTCCGATAGAGGGCGCGCTTGTAGTATCACATTAAGAAAGCGCCTGCGCGCCATAGACGGAGCAGTCTTCGAAGAGGACGAGAAAGTCGACAGAGGTCGCGCATGTAGCGGTTGCATTTGCACGTGCGCCTTCGCGCCAGTTTTTGGTATAAAGGTAGCGAAGTGATCAAGAAATCCCCAACGCAAAATACTCCCCTGGAGATGGCTGAATGGCTGTCAGCCGAAATATTGTGGCAAGAAGTCGACGTTATCTGGCTGCAATCCCGAATATTCGTGGAATACTCTTTACAGAGGGAACATTTCAAAAATCACTAAAGGCACTATTCTTTCCTTCCACGATGCAGGCCTCCACTCACGTATTTGGTGATAAAATTAGGGATAAATACTTACAAATCTTTTTTTTCCTTCGAACTCTAATCAGTAGGAAGACTAGTTTTTGGATAGTCTTAGCAACGGATGAAATCCACCTTCTTTATTGCGTGGTTACCGTCTTCCATACACCGATTTCTTCTGTGAAGCGAACGTGTAGCTCTTTCACAATCACAATATGGTGCGCAAAACCAATTACATTCTTCTCCGAAACTTTCGTATTAGTGTTAGGATTGACAGTGTTAACAAAGTCCTGTGTAGTAAATACTTGAAAATATTTTCCTTCTTTTTGTAGGTCCATTGCGTCAGCTATTTCTCACATTATTAATCGCCGATTGCCCATTATCACATGTTTCACTTTCCAAGTACTTTATATGAGGTTGAAGTTTTGGGAAATCTTCACTGTACAATTTTCAATATAAATACGGCAACAATTGAATTTGGCAACGGCCTTGCCGCTGTGGATACACCGGTTCCCGTGAGATCACCGAAGTTAAGCGCTATTGGGCGTGGCCGGCACTTGGATGGGTGACCATCCAGCCGCTATGCGCTGTTGCCGTTTTTCGGAGTGCACTCACCCTCGTGATGCCAATTGAGGAGCTACTCGACCGAATAGTAGCGGCTCCGGTCAAAGAAAACCATCATAACGACCGGGAGAGCGGTGTGCTGACCACACGCCCCTCCTATCGGCATCCTTCACTGAGGATGACACGGCGGTCGGATGGTCCCGATGGGCCACTTGTGGCCTGCAGACGGAGTGCTTAACAATTGAATTTAGAATACCATTTGTAATCGTGGAGAATGAAAATGGAGGTTCCTTACAACATTCATCAACTCTGGTTCATTCGGGTTGAAGATAAACCGTACAAGAATTTATTAACGCCAAGGTGTTCCAGTTTATCCATTCGGGCGACACAGACCCAGACACAAAGTTACACTTATTGTGTACATGTCTACACATCATCGGAGAGTAATTAAACGATTATAGTAGCAATTCTTCGTGGCAGGTAGATATAGTGTTACTGTTGTGCGGTTTAGTGTTGTTACCAGGGCTGGTGGGTATGTAAGGGGCGTGGACAGCGTCAGATGTCGCGTGACAATAGTGAAGGACATGGAGATGCCGCGTACTCATGTGGGACAGCGTTACCTGTAACTGACAGAGTTTGAAAGGGGCTTCATTGTGGGACTTCATTCGACCGGCACAGTATCCAGAGTTTTGGGAAAAACCGAACATAACAGTGGCACGAAGTTGGAAAACTGGCGTCAAAATCCCAGTCGACCACGACTAGCCGCCACAAGGGAGAATCACCACCAAAAATTATTTCCTCGTGTTAATTTCTCATTCATTTACATTCAAAGGAGAGTCATTTCAGCCGGACGCTGTGACCGAGCGGTTCTGGGGAAAATTTTGTGAAATGACGGTCGGAACGATTGCGGGTTCTCCATTGTCTCCAGCAATGGCCAACAACTTTACAGAACGTTTCGAGGAACGTACGTTAAATTTGGTTCCATTTACGTTGACAGCAGGTTTACGGCTGGTAAATGACGTCGAAGCCCTTGAGTAGTTCCTTGAAAACATGCACAGCATGCTAATGGCTTTCCAGAGAAGCGTTTGCTGCGTATTCTAAAAAGGCCTTGGCAACATATGGGCCCAAATGCGATTCATAACTTGCGCTGGGAAACCCTTACACATCCTACATCCCTGAATTCGCCCCCATTCGATTTCCACATTTTTGGTGCCGTGAAGAAAGACATTCGGGGCCGTCGATTTGTTTAGAATGAAGGAGTGCATGTCCGGGAGCAATCATGGTTCCGTAGGCCACAGCAAAAGTTTTTCAATAAAGGTACTAACCGTCTTGTCTCGGAGCACAGACGCCCGCCTGGATCGTCGTATTGTAAGACTAGCAGTGGCAGATCGTACAGCCACCACAGCACGTATAATAGGGCTTGTGATCCCAGACATGTCAACACGAAGTGTTGCGAACTGGTTATTTGCAGTTGAACCACGGCACGCACACTCTGGTCGGTCTTCCACACAGGACATAGCATCGACTTGCACGGTTCAACTTGTGCCGTCCGAGGATAACGTGGATGTTGGAACAGCGCTCCATGGTCTTCAGCGATGAAATCAGATTCTGCCTGCACACAAGTGATGGTCGATTGCGCGTACGACGTGGACCTGGTGAGCGCTGTCTCGTAGAGTTCATTCGCCCAAGTCGCTCTGGCCACACGATAGACCTTGTGGTCTGGGGAGCTATACAACTCTCGTTCATCTTTCATATTTCTGCAGGGGACGCCAACCAGAGCTCGATACGTGCAGGGTTCTGTTAGACCAGTTATTTTGCCGTTCTTGCAAAAGGAAGGTGATGTGTTTTTTCAACAGGATGACGCTTACCCACACTCTGCCCGTGAAACTGAACGTACTATGCAAGACGTGCAGCAAAATCCCAGCCAGTACGGTCTCCCACCTTGTCTTCAATCGAGCACGTATGGGATAAGACGGGACGAGAAGTAGCTAGTGCGACTCGTCAACCAACAGCTCTTACAGAGCTACGTGACCAGGTCAAGCAGGCATGGAATAACGTATCCCTGGTCAGTATTCGTCATCTGTACGATCGACGGGATACCGGAGTCAGCGCCTATATTGATGCTACACCACTTACTAATATGGGTGTTTCAGCGTGGGTCGACACCTGGTACCTCACAATCGCTTGTTCTATTGATTTTTGAATGTAATTATTTCATGCATTGAATATGTACTGTTGCAACAATAAATCTTCAGTGTATTGCATTATCTGGCGGTGTCTAATTAAAGTGCAGTTTATCTCTGAAATACGCTACTTGGAACACAATGATACGAGAATATTGCCCTCGTCCTGCGATAGTGTGTACACAAAATGGAAAGGCTTTTTTGTCGGGCGGCAGAGCTGAAGAATCTTATCTGGCGAACACTCGAAGAAGGACGCAGTAAGCAACGCGAAAACCTTTTTATAAAATTCAAAAGACCGCACTTTGTGCATGAAAGCTGCAAATATTCTGCTGTCCACTACGCATAATTGCCATAGAAGCCGTGAAGCAAACAACTGATTAATCAGCAGCAACAATTATTCTTTCAACGCTGTGTCTGTATATCGAGAGACAGTCGTTACAATAAAAAGTACCGTAAACTGATGTAACTTGAGTCCTGGAGTGTAATTTGGACCCAACGCCAAAAAATATTTTAAATCAATCCAGAATCTGCTGTAAAGCACGTATACATCCTCACCACATAGTAGCACCAGCTAGCGCACAACGCACTCCGCGGTGTCTCTATTTTTCGCGCGTTCTGACAGCTGACGTCGTACTGTTGTGTAGTCAAACCTAGGATTGTCGCTGCCGGAAAACTTCCACCACTCTCCACACTTCAGTTGGATGCGAGGTAAAGAAAATTTACGTATCATATACATTCCATAACAAAATAGCAACTGTTAGAATTACATTGAAAACGAACACCCAGTAAGATTGACAAACACTGAAGAACCAAAGCAACTGGTATAGCTAATATCGTTCAGGGTCCCCGCGAGCACGTAGAAGTGCCTAAACGCGACGTGGCATCGACTCGACTAATGCCTGAAGTAGTGCTTGACGAAATTGAGACCATGAATCCTGCAGCGCTGTCCATAAATACGTAAGAGTACGAGGGGTTGCAGATCTCTTCTGAACAGCCTGTTGCAAGGCATGTCAGATCTGCTCAATAATGCTCATTGCTGGCAAGTTTTGTGGCCATCAGAAGTGTTTAAATTCACAAAAGTGTTACTGGAAATGTTCTGGACGTGTGGGCTGTCGCATTGTCCTGCTGGAAGTGCTCAAGTCCGTCTGAATGGACAATAGAGGTGAATGGATGCAGGTGGTGGTAGGACAGGATGCCTACGTACCTGCTACCTGTCAGAGTCGTATCTAGACGTATCAGAAGTCCCGTATCGCTCCAACTGCACACTCCCTACACCATTATAGAGCCTCCAACAGCTTGAACAGTCCCCTGCTGACATGCAGGGTCCATGAATTCATGAGACTGTCTCCATACCCGTACACGTCTACCCGCTCGATACAATTTGAAACGAGACTCGTCCGACCAAGTTTGCAATCAACAGTCCAATGTCTGTGTTGACGGACCCAGGCGAGGCGTAAAGCTTTGTGTAGTGCAGTCATCAAGGGTACACGAGTGGACCTTCGGCTCCGAAAGCCCATATGGATGATGTTTCTTTGAATGGTTCGCACGCTGACACTTGTTGATGGCCCAACATTGAAATTTGCGGAGGGCTTGCACTTCTTTCACGTTGAAAGATTCTCTTCAGTCGTCGTCTTCCAGGATCTTTTTTCGGCCTCAGCGATGTTGGAGATTTAATGTTTTATATACGCGTTGCCGACCGCAGCGCCGTATTCTGCCTGTTTATATATCTCTGTATTTGAATACGCATGCCTAGACCTGTTTCTTTGGCGCTTCAGTATATTTGGTGAATGTGTGCTTATATTCTAATAATGGGGTTACTTGGACCCAGCCCAGAAGTGGGTTGAATTAGCCCCCTAGCCCTGTATTTCAATTACACGCTTCCAAATTTCACTGCAAAAAATGTATACCATTAAGTTTCGTCAATTTATTTCAATAAATGATTTGTACACTGATCGTGTTTATTTATTTGCAAATCTCGAGCCAAAAATGACTCTACATTACAAAAGATCCCCTGGGAGCAACACATATGCGGATTTCACAACTGAAAAATTGCAAGAATGTTTAACTACTGTAAGGTCTGGAGAAATGTCTGAGAGAGTTGTCTCTGCATATTTCCAGATAAGTAGCCTACGGTAAAAAGGGAACTGAAGAATAACCGTTTGAATATGCCTGGGCATCTGACCGTGTTCACTACTGAAGAGGAGCTGGCCTTTGCCAGCCACATAGATGAAATTTGTGATTTCGGGTTTCCCGTGGATGAAGTTGAATTTCAGTTTATTGTCAAGTCGAACTTTAGAAAGCATGGAAGAACAGTGAAATGTTTCAGGAATAACCTCCCTGGCACTGAGTGGGTAAGACTGTGTTTGAAGACGTTTCCCCTGTCATGTACCAGATTTAAAAACAACTTAAAGAGCACGTGCAGACATCGATGAATCAGTAATTACCGAGTATGCTGAAAACCTGAGTGTTTTGACTAAAGATGTTCCACCAGACATCTTTTACAATTACGATGAAACCAGCATGTCTGACGATCCTGGTAGGAAGAAGGCAGGAAGAAACTGGAAATATACAGAGAGGATAATAATGTGACTGTCATGTTTGGTGACAGTGCTGCAGGATCATTTCTCCCGCATACGTAATATATAAAGCGGAACGTCTTAGGACAGTGTGAACAGAAAAAGGATCAGTGGATGCTAG
Organism: Schistocerca cancellata; assembly: GCF_023864275.1. Taxonomy (NCBI): domain Eukaryota; kingdom Metazoa; phylum Arthropoda; class Insecta; order Orthoptera; family Acrididae; genus Schistocerca; species Schistocerca cancellata. Next base: position 828,430,021 of record NC_064626.1, read on the forward strand.
ATACAATTGAAGTAAGCATGGTTGGATTGACCGTGCAATATCTTACTCTTGATGTATCGCGAACCTTCTGTCTGTGCTCACGAAACAAGAAGGCACTAAGATTTTAATTGGAGATAATTTGTCATACTATCTCAGCTTCAATGTTGTTCAGCTGTATGAAGAGCACCATATACAATTTGTTTGCCTGACGCCGAACACCTTCCATTTGGTACAGCCCCTCGATATAGACTACTTTGTCCTTGGCAGCTAAATAGAGAGATGTTTTAACCAAATGGAAATAGCCTGAAGCTGGAAAGAAATCAGCGTTAACGATCAGTTCCCCGTGTTACTAAAAACTCCATTAGACGAGATGTTTCAAATGGTTCAAATGGCTCTGAGCACTATGGGACTTAACTGCTCAGGTCATCAGTCCCCTAGAACTTAGAACTACTTAAACATAATAGGGACATCACACACATCAACGCCCGAAGCAGGATTCGAACCTGCGACCGTAGCGGTCGCGCGGTTCCAGACTGTAGCGCCTAGAACCGCTCGGCCACTCCGGCCGGCAGACGAGATGGAGACTAAGTTGCCAAATAACCTGAAAGATGTTGGTGAGTCAACATCGGAGGACGAGGATGTTTACATGTTAAGGATTTCGGAGAAAGCGACCTACTTTTTTCTGAAGACGAAATTTGTAAGCCAACAAATGAGCATTTCCCAATTCATCTGAAACTTCCGGCCTCTTATCCACCCCCTCTTAGTAACCTCCCAGACAACGAAATGAAGAAGATGAAGAAACTAAAAGTTTCCTTACAAGAACTGGATTTTCTTCTTATCGCTTAGAATAAAGCATTGTTTTCAGCTCATGTAATGTCCACGTGCGACAACAGTGCCATTGTTGAAAGCTTCACACCGACCAGAAAAGCCTGGAAATGGCCTTCAGAAAAGGACATTTTGTTCAACAAGTGATGTGACGTTAAAAAAATTAACCCATCCGCCGGCCGGTGTGGCCGTGTGGTTTTAGGCGCTTCAGTCTGGAACCGCGTTACCGCTACGGTCGCAGGTTCGAATCCTGCCTCGGGCATGGATGTGTGTGATGTCCTTAGGTTAGTTAGGTTTAAGTAGTTCTAAGTTCTAGGGGACTGATGACTACAGATGTTAAGTCCCACAGCGCTCAGAGCCATTTGAGCCAATTAACCCGTCCACTTTAATTGGAAGAGGTTAGTTTTCAGTGGTAACATAAACTAATTTTACCGTGCACTATAATTTATTATCAGGACTACATACAACAGGGTAAACGAGTGCTAATATATTTCTTTCAACGAAACTCTGTTTATTATGGACTTTTAGAATATTTTCAAATATAATATCAAATTAAACGAACATTCTTCAAACCAAAATACTTTTAAATGTCGTTATTTGCAGGGCTCACGTCCTACTTGCACCTGGTGCGGCTTTAAACTGCATTTTACATGGAAAATTTTGGTTGGGTCCAAGTTCCAGAAACCCAGGAGTCACTTAAACACAATTTTCAGCAATTTATTACACACATATAAAAATTAAAATTTGGTCTGAAACAGACCTAACGTATTAGAAAAAATATCACAAATATAAAATAAATTAGGATATCAACGAAATTTCTGTTTTAGACTATTATTTGGTACTAAATATACACGCCGGCCGCGGTGGTCTAGCGGTTCTGGCGCTGCAGTCCGGAACCGCGGGACTGCTGCGGTCGCAGGTTCGAATCCTGCCTCGGGCATGGATGTGTGTGATGTCCTTAGGTTAGTTAGGTTTAAGTAGTTCTAAGTTCTAGGGGACTTATGACCTACGATGTTGAGTCCCATAGTGCTCAGAGCCATTTTTGTACTAAAAATACAAAAATGTTCGGCTTTTGGATCCGAGTAACCTCAGTTTTCGGTACTCTCTGCCATACACTTTAAATTGCTTAGCAGGATTTAGATTCAGACAGAAGAATTAAGTGACGCAATCCGACAAGTCAGAAAATGTTGTGCTTTTAACCGTAAAAATCTGTAAAATAAGGTGCCGTCACGGATGTGCTTGCTGTTACTTACACGGGGACCCTGTGAAATTCCCTTTTCCGATTTCTTTCATATTGATATATTGTGTAGGGCACGACTGGGACTTCCTGGAAACAGGAAGACGCACTCTGAATCGCTTTCGAGAAAATAGACTTTGAAAATTTTAGGCATTCTTTGTATGGTCGACGAGTCCACAGCCGAGCGAATAAGCGCTCTGTTTCATAAATGCGAGGTCTGTAGATCGAATCTCACTACCATTTCTTATTTTTTTTCTTCATTCTCACGTTATTCTAACAACAAATTTCTTATGGCTGTACGGATTATCAGTACTTAATGACTGAATTATTATTTTCGTAAGGAGATTGGAAATAAAAAACAAGAACTTTCATTTATATTATCGACCTACATTTACGTCAAGTCTAATGTGTAACCTAAGGATCACTGCGAGAATCAGAATGATACTAATCACAGAAACAGGGAAAGCAATAATTATTGCGGCATACAGCACATGTATTGAACGCCGATTTTTTGCACGTTCATGGTTTTCTTCACTGTGTGTACAGCAAAACACAGTTGGTTTGCATTCATAAACGGTTGTTGGTCATAAGACAATTTCATGGCGTACCACTCACATCTATTGTTAGAATTAGGTGGGAATGAAAAACAAAAGATACCGGCAGCGAAATTATATATAGAGACCTCGCTTTTGTGAAACTAACCTCTTCTTCGCTCGGCTGTGGACTCCTTGAACAAGCGTGACCATACACAGTACACACGGTGTATGAAAAAGAATCATCTGACTTGGCTAGTCTATATTTCTGAAACTAATAAACGTATACAATGAGTTTTGTTTTTTGATGAACGGGAAATTCAAAAAGCTTTTTTTCATACCTTTTCATAGTTGTTCAATATGCTCCCCCCCCACCCCCTTCAGATGCACAGCATATTGCAATGCGGTATTCAAATTGTTCCCTCGCTGCGGCGAGCACGTCTTGAGTTACAGCTTCCACAGTTGGTGTTATTCGATGTCTCACTTCATTCATTGCTGTTGGTAACGGAGGCAGATAAACAGAGTCTTTTATAAACCTCCACAAGATATAATCGCATACAGTGAGGTCCGGTGACCTTGGTGGCAAGTAATGCAAGGCTGAATCGTTTGGACCAGTGCGACCGATCCATCGTTCAGTAATCCTTTGATTTAAAAATCTCGCACTTCCAGATGGCAGTGTGGCGGTGCCCCCTCCTGTTGCCAAATGAAGTCGTTCGAATCGGTCTTCAACTCTAGGAAAAGAAAAGTCTCAAGCATATCAAGATAGCCGGCCGGAGTGGCTGAGCTGTTCTAGGCACCTCAGTCTGGAACCACGCGACCGCTACGGTCGCAGATTCGAATCCTGTCTCGGTCATGGATGTGTGTGATGTCCTTAGGTTAGTTAGGTTTAAGTAGTTCTAAGTTCTAAGGGACTGATGACCTCAGATGTTAAGTCTCAAAGTGTTCAGAGCCATTTGAACAATTTGAACCATACCAAGATAGGAGCTTCCTGTAACATTGTTCTCGGCAAAGAAAAATGGACCATACACCTTTTCGTGTCAAACTGCACAGAACATATTAAATTTTGGAAAGTCCCTCTCATGTTGTACAACTTCATGTGGTTGTTCCGTATCCCATGTTCTGACATTATGACGGTTCACCCTTGCATTGTGATGGAATGTTGCCTCGTCACTAAACACTAAGCGTGGAAAAAAACTGTCATCTTCCATCTTGCCAAGAACGAAATTACGAAACTCCAGCCGGCCTCTGTCACCGAGCGGTTCTAGGCGCTATAATCTGGAACCGCGTGACCGCTACGGTCGCAGGTTCGAATCCTGCGTCGGGCATGGATGTGTGTGATGTTCTTAGGTTAGTTAGGTTTAAGTAGTTCTAAGTTCTAGGGGACTCATGACCTAAGCAGTTAAGTCCCATACTGCTCAGAACCTTTTGAACCATTTGAACAGAACTCCATGAGTTGTTGTTTGTCACCTCCAGGAAGAGGTTGCAGTAGCTGAATTTTGTGTTGTTTCGTGTGTAAACGTCGACGAACACACGCCAGACGGGCGTCAGCGGCATATTCAACTGTCGAGCTGCTCGGATAACGGATCTCTCCGGACTCCTTGTGAAGCTATGGCGGATGCGTTCGACGTCTTGTGGCAGACACTGGGGGCGATTTGCCTTTACACAAACAACCTGTTTCTCGGATCTGTTCATGCCATCGTCTAATGCTCTGTGCTGTAAGAGGATCCACACCATACGAAAGTCACGCTGAACAGTTATTACTGACCCGCAATGCGCAAAACGTAGGACACAAAACGCTTTCTGTTGTCCAGAGATAATTTTACTAGAACTGAAGTGGGCGCACGCTGCTGCTACCTAGCGGAAACCATATAAAACTTGAGACAACAGTCGTTGAAAATACCGTTTTAGTTGTAAGTTACTTAATTTTTCACGACCGGTTTCGGACTGCTATAAGACCATTCTCAGGTGTCGTAGCTGTGCTTTGGTTCCCCAGCGCCGCGTGTACCGCGCCAGCTACGACACCTGAGGATGGGCTTATAGCAGTCCGAAACCGGTCGTAAAAAATTAAGTAATTTAGAACTAAAGCGGTATTTTTAACCTCTGCTACAATGCTCAGATGCGGATGTTCTGCCAACAAGATTGTTTGTAAAACTTGAGAGTTTGGTCTTTCCAACAGTACGTTGTTCACGCACGTATGTCAAATAGCATAATAGTTATGATTCTTTTAAATCGGATGATTATTTTTGATACACCCTGTATAAGTACACCTAAGACTTTCATACCAGATTTTCTCCCAGTCGGGTGGCAGTTACGCCTTACTGTTTAAATGAATTCCTAGCCGTGCCCTTCACGTCCTGTCAAGATGAATCGAAGCGGTGAGGGGAGGTTGCTAAGGTCCACTTGCGAGATGCGGGCTGCAGAGAGCTAAGTTCCGGCTGCCAGTGGCGCTGGCGCGGCGCGGCTGGCGTCCATTCCAGTTTCCGGAGGCAGCCAATGAGCGGCCGGCTCCACCGCAGCCTCCGCTCGCGCGGGGCGGGGCCGCCTCTCTGACTGACAGCCGCCGCCGCAGCCGCTGCCCTCTGCTACCCCGCGGCCCTCACCAACCACTCTGTCACTCTGTTTCCATCTCGCGTTCCCACCAAGAGTACACTTACTTACGATCGACGCTGGCCCATTCACAGTGCCGGCGATACGAGTATACAGGGAGAGTCGCGTAAGACGTAATACCCCTTTTATTTCGTGGACGGTTGCACATATCCAAACGCAGTTTTCGACAAATGTTAGACTGTTAGAGCATCGAGGGATTCGCATGTTTTTGTTTAGTTCATAATTTTTGCGCTAGTATCAGTGGAGATATTGAAACAAAGTACATTAAAAACAAAAACAAACAAAAAAAACGTGCTTGTTTCAATATCTCCTGTAAGTGTACTGTCATGTCGCTGCTTTAGTTGTGGAGTATCTTTGCGGGCAGCCGCGTCTGTAGAGAGTCGAGCGCGGGACAGGGAACTGTTACGTTATGTTGTGTTGTGTAGTGTGTAGCTCTGCATGTGAAAGGCATTGTTAGTATGGAAGTTGAAGTGTTGCCAAAAGTGCTATTACGGTAAAGTGATAAAATAAGTAAATGAGTCAAAGGAAAGTGCGTCAAGAAGTAATTTAAAAATGAGCAGTGCTGCTGATAACGTATTTATGTATCCTCTCGTTGCGTGTCGCACAGTATCAATCATCCGCGCCGTGTTTGATCTCCCAGAACGAACCAATGTGCATCAGTAAAAATTAGTTACCATAAAGGAGTGCAGTCAAGTGCCAGTGTCTTGTAGCGAGCGTGAGGACGTGCGTTCGGTCATCACGTTCCGAATTTATCAACAATCAGCCGTGACGCGACGGTTACGCGCAAGCTCGTAAAAGTGAGAAATAAGAAACTGAAAAATTAACTTTACGAACAGTATTATATCATTAGTAGTGTCAAGGAGAACTATTACTAGATATCTGTATGTGTGACGAGCGTAAGAACTTTCGTTCGATCATTCGGTTTCCGCATCATCAACAATCACCCGAGTCGTGTCGGTTACACGTACGCTCGTCTTGAATGATATTGTGGACTGATAATCTTCAAGATTGTTAATTGGGATAAACATTTACGACTTAGAATGTAAACAGTGAAACCTTTGATTCCTTATCGTTTCAGAATATAGATGTTCATACCAGACGTAGGACAGTGTTGTGCTTGACGTTGAGTGGCTCCCGTAAACCAGCTTGCATATTTCGATAGATAATTTCAGGCAAGCCAGCAGCAGTGTGGAGCAGAACAGTATGACCGCCGACGGATTATCAGGTTGAGAGGTGGCTTGAGCCCCCTCTCATATTTCTATCTTACGATTTTCCTCTCTAATTGCATGCGGTGAAAAGTTGCTATTCCTTCACACGCGGACTTCCCACGCAGCGTCTCTCGTCACCCGGGTGGTCCAGTGACAGGCGGGCTCTGCTGATCTTGAAAGGGTAAGCCAATGGGTGTGAGGGAGTCGAGTGAATGCTTTCCAGACGCCGACATTGTAGAATAGCGGCGGAGACACGCTCGCAGGGGCCTGAAGTAGCGGCTGGACTAGAGGATCCGTTACTTCGCAGAAACTTAGCGAAAACACTTTCTGGCGGGCTACCAGCGAGGCGTGGGAATGACTTGTGTACCCAGGCAGTTTTGGCGGGCAAATTCCCACGCTTTCTGCATAATCGAAACTGTGATTGGCTCCGTGACGTAGCAAAATCGGTGCAGAAATTGGCGCCAAGAATCTCCATTGGTGGAATGGTAGTGCTCCGGCAATAGAGTGGAATTTTCCGCCGGTTTTCAAGTTGATGGTTGGAACGGTTAACCACGGCCACTGTCGTGGGGGCGGGAATGTTCTGTGTTCGGTTTGTATGGGTGCTCTTGTGGGGAGTCGGCTCTCGCCTTTCGGTCGGGGTAGGTTACAAGACTGGGCTCTCGCTGCTCTGGACAGCCTGCCTTCCGTTGGCTGTCTAATATACTTTTATTTGATTGTAACTGTTTAACGAAGTTGCTGAAGTGTCGACTTCAACGTAAAATCAATCACTGTACCATCAGTGATTGTGTGGCGAGCCTTCTTCGTCTCCCTCAGAGGAGCATTTGTATTGATAGGAAGTCTTTAGTCTGGAACAACCAGACCAGGACAATTTGTTTCGGGCTATACTCGCGACATTATCATAACCACGACGGGACGTCGAAGCAACCAACCATCGGTTCTGGTACGCCAGATCGTGTCCTTGCAGTTAAGAAGACAGCTTGGTAATGTATGTCCGCAGCACTGGCAGATTAGGGAATTTGCATTGTGATAATCAGAGCCAGCAGAGCGCGTCTGTTCGTCTTTTTCTAACTTTGCTCTGTCTTGGGTGTTCATTGTCTGAGTTCTCATTACTGTAGCAGCAATTAATGTTGGGTTGGTTGTGTGTTTTCTCTTAAGATTTGAGTTGCAAGGGATTGGCTCCACATACCACTTCGTCATAAATGTCACAATCTAGTTTATGGACAACTTCACTTTCACAGCATTTATTTGAGTATCGAATTTGATCCATTTTGATGTATTGTAAATGTTTCATGTGTTTTGTTTATGATTGTGAGTTTTGCCATAATAAACAAATTGTTATTTTGGACAGAACTTTCATTCTGTTAATCGGTAGAGCAACCCTTTCATTTATCACTACGTTACTGAAACTTTCCTTTATTTAATTAATGTCTATCAAATTAAATTATTGCAGGTGCCAAACTCTTTTCTACCCCACTTGCAGGATCGATTACAGTCAGTTCGCGTTTCTTTTTAATCCAAGTGCAACAGCAAAATTCGGAGTTAAAATAGGGGGGGCTTAGAGCATCATTTATATATGAAGATTCTCGAAGAATTTAGTGTTAAATACAATACTAGCCCCGGCACCTCGCAAGGTACGTGGTGGGGACAGGGCACACGGTCAAGAAAAGCAGAAACGAAAACCAGTTTTAAGTACCCCACCTATTCGTACTCCCGGGCGTGTTACACTCCGTCGATATCGTATACTTTTTATAACTTTATAACTGCATTCGACAGCTCTTCAGAAGACAATTATAGTCAGTTAGCGTTTGTTAATGTTGACGTTGAAACATATCTATAATAAATTCGAGAATTGTCCTAGAAAGTGAGGGCACGGTCGCTGGAAACGGCATTTGCTGTCCAAACACTGCCAAGCAGGCGTCTCGAAACAGTCTGGGTAGTTGTGTACCGTCAGGTAGGCCTATGGGACGAGAATAAAGCTTTATTTCCCCTTATACCAACTTACGACCTAGGTGCACGTTCAACCATGAATGTTGTATATGGAGATACGACATAGGCTAGAATCTAGCGTATCCCAGGGGGCTTAGGAAAACTATTTCACTTTTGTGTATCCTCCCAGATTTACTTCAGCTGATACAGAGAAATCAACTGTTCATTCTTGAAAAATAAAGAGGTCTTATAGGCTGCAAAATGTAAATGCCGTATTAAATATCTAAAAATTAGAAGGGTGATTTGTCCTATCTTTTCCTGTATGTGGCTGCGCGCTTTATAGAGTGCTGCCGGATGTAAGCATGTATCGAGTAGCACTGATATCGATTATCATAACATCGCTATGGCCGCTTCTTTTGTTTTTTTCGCCCAGAACGAGCTAGCGAGTCACGTGGTGGTGTTTAACCGTATGCGTGGTGTGAAGATGTTAAGGAATCAGGCTAAGAGAACAAGTAAATTTTGTGACTATAAAGATGTTAGATGCTGTGTAATCATTCGTGTACCTCACGAGACGTAATCCGCTGTTCGCGAAGTCACAAACCACGAGAAGAATCGCGAAACATGATTAGATGCCCGCGAGCATCTCATCCGCGCCGGTAAAGGAAACTTGGATTACATACATTGCCATCTGGATTGCAGTGTGGGATGATGTATTGTGGTGTTGTATGTATCAATATATCAACATATTTGTTATTTTGTGAAGAGTGTAACAGTGCAACCGTGTGTAGCGCCAAGTGTTAAAAAAATACATCAATGGATTATACTAGGCTAAAACTTGAATTTTGGTAATTGGCACTCCTTTGTTCCCCTTGTTGGTTATTGTTTATTACAGCAATGCTCAAGCTGCTGTTGCTAGACTGCAAGGGAAGAAGCGAATGACGATTGGATTTATGAGGTGAGTGTGTACAATTAGCAAACTCAGACGGAACTGTATCCCCACCCTCCCCCATTCGCTTACACGGACAACTGTCTCTATCTACAATGCTCTAAATTATATCACATGGGACATATTCGTTTAACTAAACGTTTTATTGAGAATACTTTGGTGAACACCTGTACACTGCGAAATAAACATTCTTCTTCACGAAACGTTATTTCATGCTGAACGTAAGGGCGTAATCACGGTGTTACCAGCTACGTACAACACATGCTGTCGACTTATTTGACACTGCACTGCAATTTCGTACACACGTAAATGAAACAAACAATTTACTGACATTGATTTGGTAACCATCCACATCACATGTGTCATCAATGTGTCGCTCGGCGCATCTCGCACACTCGAACTCCAATGTGGAACTCCTCCATCTGCGGTAGCAGGAACTATTAGAGCATGTCCAGGTAAACATTTCCTGTTATGGTTTTCTCTTAACAGAGAAATGTACCTGTCATCCCATCGTGCATCAGGCAGCACCAAACATTAAGCTTCATGGTATCACGGATGTGTTCGCGTATGCTGTGTGCATTTTCAGGATCCCAAATGCAAATTCTGTGGTTATTCACGTGTCCAGAAATGTGGAACGTTGTTTCAACTTAAATAGGTACTTCTTTTGGTAATAATTCTCAGCACCTATGGAGGCCAGCATAAAACACGCAAATACATATCGTTTAGCTACAATGCTTGGACCATTTGCTGTTTCCATGTAAGACTGTATACAGAGTTCATCGTGATTCCTGTAGTTGGCGTGATGCGCGACGAATTGACTTCCAGAGTTATATGCAAATTGAAGGCAGAGGGGAAAAAAGGAAAGGAAACGGATCATTGATGTCAGCTGCAGTGTGACGTTATGCGGAAACAGCGGCGTCGAGTGAAAATGCGTGCTAGACCGGGATTTGAACCCAGGATCTCCTGTTTACTAGGCAGTTGCGTTCACCCCTGCCCCACCCAGACACATGTTGATCGCAGCTGCGCGGAATATCTCGGCACGCCTACTGACCGACCCCCATTCCTATCTAGCGTCACCTATCCACTATCCCTATTCTTGTCCTCCATGCTCGCTACTCAGAAATTCCCGCAGGAGGTCGGACGTATTTGTGCATCCGCACTGAAGACGGTGGATTCTTTGCTTATCCAGCCGAATCAATTTTATGAATGCATGGTGTCTCTTTTTTCTGAGATGTCTGAAGGAACAGACACCACGTGGAATCAGTAGCTCTGACACAGTATATGTAAACTGAGGGCAGAGGGGGGAGAAAGGAAAGGAAAGGGAAGGGACGATTAATGTCAGCTGCATTGGGACATTACGCAGTATCAGCGGTGACATATCCGAAAGAACAGACACCAAGTATCCATATAACTGACTCGCCTAGATGGGCAACGAAACCACCTGCACAAATACGTGCGACCTCCTGCGGGAATCTCTGAGTAGCGAGCACGGATGACGTGGACAGGGACTGCGGATAAGTGGCACTAGGTGGGAGTGTGGGTCGGCCGGGAGGCGTGCCGAGGTAGACAGCGCAGTTGCGGTGAACACTGTGTCCGGTTAACGCAGCTTCCTACTGAGCAGGAGATCCCAGGTTCGAATTCCGGTCCATCACACATTTTCACTCGTTTCCGCTGCTCCCCCATAATGCCCCGATGCTACTGACACCAGTTATCCCTTTTCCTTCATTTTCTTCATATAAATCACTGCTGAAGGCTGGTTAAAATGGAACTTGTTCTCTGACGACATTTGAGACAGGCGGACGTTTGCTTCGAGTAACGTTTTTATTACTTCCTGTTTATTTAAATCTGTTGAACCACCTCATTATGCCTGTTTTTGCCGGAGGTGCCCTCCCTTGCTGGTGTCGATAATTTCGCAGTATCGTTGTCACAGATTTGTATTCTGCATACCGGGTGACACATTGCACCTTGTCTTGGTCTGTCACCATTCTGATGCAGTCAAGGCCAAATCTTCAATAAAGAACAGAGGAACAACAAACCACGCTGCTCTGTCTCTAATAGTTTCGAAGTTATGATTTTTCTGAAATGATACCGGGACTTTATGGACACCCTGTATTTCAGGTTCAGCCAAGTTGTAATTTCAATTTGCTGCTCTGTGCAACAAATGGGCCTCAAAAGGCGTAGCTGGCGCTAGGGGTCAAACCCGGCTGTAAGGAGAAGAGCGACACTGACAATACGTGACAGTTTGGTTGGAGTCCACGCAACGAATGAGCGTAAGAACGCAGATCGCAGCACACCAGATGACGATTGGGTCGGTTGCCGAAATATTACAGAAATACCAAATTACCAATACTGCTGAACTCAGGAAAGCGCAGCTTTAGTAGGTCACGAGTATAATTTGGCTATCGTTAAAACCACGACCAGTGCAACGAGATTTATTGTAAAGTATTGTTAGTCTGTCCAGCTGGTCTCCACCTTAGTCATTCTGAAGGAGTCTCTCTGTTGCCACTTTTGTCACTAATCTTTGCAAACATAGGTTACTCATCGGCACCACACAAAACCTCTACTACTGATGATATTCCATGACATCACATAGGCTGGAAATCTCACACAATCATCTTACCTAAGTGACCCTTGTTTTTCCATATCCTCTTGATCCATCCCGTTTCGCGTTCTTTGTCTCCCTTATAGTTAATAATATTACAGAGAAGAGTCAATTTGCAGCAATGTGTAAAGGGCGCTGGTTATGGTGCCAATGTTCACGTTGGCTTCGATGCCTAGTGGGTGTCGGATTCAAACGCTAATGAACAAATTACTTTGTGATATAAGCTACTGCCGTACCGAAGATTCATTTCGAACGTTCAGCCAGTTTTCCGAGTCCACTTCTAAATGGATCTGATAATTTGTTATTGAGTTCTTCGTGCTAAAACTGGGAACAGTACAGCAACTTGTTGTACTGTGTCGTTCGCCGATGGAAGACGATTACATAAGCAGCTGAGCCTTCATTTCATACACTTAACAGGTTTGCGCCCCCCTCTTCCCTGCCCCCCCCCCCCCGACCCCCCAACCCGATCGTCTGCCACCTCCTCCCTTTACACACACACATACAGACACAAACACGCAAGCGCGCACGCACACACGTGTGAATTCCACCACCACTTCTCTTTGATCTTTGCCGACCGCGTAATCTGACGTCGGCATATATCAATGTGTAACACTACTCAGTATTCCAGGCGTCCTTCCTTCGTGCTTCTAACGTCAAACAGCGGTCTTCTTGCGCCCTAGCTAGTGCTTATGCCATGTGACGAGCAGAGGGCAGGGGCACATTTATAAGTGGTTCTGTGCTCCGTAGTGAGCAGGTGGTTTTGGGAGGAATGGGTGGTCACCGGTTATTCTTGTTCACAAATGAACTAGCGAATATCGTACTATATTTATGTGACCACCGTCTATGTTCGACGTCAACGTGCAATAACCACTCACAGACTGCAGGTGGCATCACTAGCAATGGAAGGTGTGTAGAGCGTGTTGAAGGAACTGAAAACGGTGCAGCCGTAGTCGTCATGCAGAAACGGAGCAATTTATCTGACGTCCAAAAGAGTTTGATCATTGGCCTTAGGGACTACAGTGGAATAATTTTCGAAACGGCTACGTTTGCACGCTGTTTGCGTGCCGCAGTCGTTAAAGTATATCATGCTCGGCAAAATGTCGCTATCCACAATAGGCGACGATGCTACTGTGGTGCAGCTGTGGTCATAGATGGCAGGAATGAACAACGCCTGTGGAGATGCGTACGGGCAAATAGACATGCAACTGTTGAGCATCTAACCGTCCAGATGAATCAAGAGGCTACCAACAGCGTCTCCTCAACGACCGTCCAGCGAACGCTGATGCGAATGGGCCTCCGCAGTAGGCATCTGGTTATTGCACCCACGCTAACTGCTGTTCATTGGCGACGAAGACTGGAATTTGGACGCCGTTACAGCAGTTGAACGTCCATTGAGCGAAAGGTGGTCTTTTCAGAGTAATCACGTTTTATGCTCTATCGGACAGATGGCCGTTCCGTGTACGACGCGAGAAGACTGAAATCAAACGAGAAGGGAGCGTTGTGGTCTGAAGAATGTTTTCGTTGCATTCCGTCGGTGATCTCGTCATTCTGGAAGCCACAATGGATCAACACGATTATGCATCGTCCTTGGTGACCATGTCCATACCTACATGCAGTTTGTTTTTCCTCGGCATGATGCCACCTACCAGCAGGACAATGCAAAGTGTGACGCAGTTCACAATTTACGGGAGTGGTTCGAAGAGCACCAGGATGAGTTTATGTACTCCGCTGGGCATCAGACTCCCGGATTTAAACTTAGCGCAGGGGATAAGAGCTTTTACCGACATGGAATAGACTCTCTTACACGAGAATGGCGTAAGGCCATAGAACGTAATGGAGACTGTTTTCAAAACAGTTTATGCAAAGGAAATGTTGATATTGTGACCAAATTCTCTTGATAATAGTATTTTATGCGAAAAATCTGTGGACCATCGTTTATTGAAGGATTCCTAGTCTAAGAACGAAGTGTAATGGCGGAAGAGCACTAGAGAAGTTCAGAAGTAAAACGGGCAAAGATGTAGTGAGGTTCCTTTGATGTCGAACCTATAAACGGATAAAATAATCAAGGTTGACAAGTGGGACTAAGATGCAAGCCGAAGGAATATTGATGATAAGAAATCTGATGACATTATTATCCTTAGCGAAAGAGACAAAGAATTAGAGGACCTGTTGAATTAAATAAACTGTGTACTGGACACTGAGTCTGGATATAGAGTAAACCAAAGACAGACGAAAGTACTGAGGAACAGCAGAAATGAGTTTAGCGGTAAACCTAATACAAAAATTGTGAGCCACGTTTCAGGCAAAGTGGTGAAAAGCTGCTAGCTTTCAAACGCAACACATGACGAAGCTAGGAAGGCGTAAGAAAAAGGCCAGCAGTGACTCCTTTCCGAAAGATTTCTATTAGTGCCGGCTTTGTGGCCGAGCGGTTCTAGGCGCTTCAGTCCGGGACCGCGCGACTGCTACGGTCGCAGGTTCGAATCCTGCCTCGGGCATGGATGTGTGTGATGTTCTTAGGTCAGTTAGGTTAAAGTACTTCAAACTTCTAGGGGACTGATGACCTGAGATGTTAAGTCCCATAGTGCTCAGAGCCATTTGAACCATTTCTATAAGTATCAAACAAAAGTCTTACCCTGGAAACGAAGTTCTCAAACACCGAATTATATGGAAGTAAGGCCGGCGGGTGTGGTCGAGCGGTTCAAGGCGCTTCAGTCTGGAACTGTGCGAGAGCTACGGTCGCAGGTTCGAATCCTGCCTCGGGCATGGATGTGTGTGGCGTCCCTAAGTTAGTTATGTTTAAGTAGTTCTAAGCTATAGGGGACTGATGATTAAGTCCCATAGCGCTCATAGCCATATGGAAGTAAACTATGCACTGTGGGAAACGGAAAAAGAACGCAGTTAAATAGTTTGACACGGTTTTATTGAAGGATTTTGAGGTTTCAGTGGCGTAATAAAATAAGAAATGAGGAGGATTTCCGCGGAAGCATCATGTCCGCGTTCATAGCTGAGTGATCCACGCGGCTGACTACAATGCGAGGGCGGGGTGGGTGGGGTCACGGGTTCGATTTCGGGCAGTGCAAGGGATTTTTTTCCTTGGTGGAAAGAGTGGAACCCGGTACACTCAGCCTCGTATTGACAACTGCGGTGCTGATTAATCGTGTAGTATGGCCGAACGGTTCTAGGCGCTACAGTCTGGAACTGCGCGACCGCTACGGTCGCAGGTTCGAATCCTGCCTCGGGCATGGATGTGTGTGATGTCCTTAGGTTAGTTAGGTTTAAGTAGTTCAGAGTTCTAGGGGACTGATGACCTCAGCAGCTAAGTCCCATAGTGCTCAGAGCCATTTGAACCATTTGATTGTGTAGTAGCGGCATCATGTCTGCTAACCTGGGAGAGCGGTGTTCTGACCCCACGACCGTCCATACCGCGCCTCGATGACGCCATCGCCTAAGGATGACATGGCGATCCGTCGGGTCCGATTGGCCCGTCTCTAGCGAGAACAGTGGTGTTGCTTTTCTGCAGAATCGCCGAGGAAAGAAAAGCTTGGAAAATACCGAGGAAATGAAAGGCCACGTGCAGAGATATCATGGAGTAACTTATATGATAATAGAGGTAGCTGTAGGTTGCAAAAATTGTAGCAGAAGACAGACAGCGGAATATACAGAACAAATGAGCGAGGATGTTGTATGTGACTGCCAGACCGAGATGACGATACTGATACAGGATATAGTTGTTGCGAGCTGCAAAAAAACCGGTCTCAAAGGTTACGGACCGCTGCATACACTAAAAAAAAGTGAGAATTTCAGGAAAGATGAGTGAGCGGGCTATGTGTTGCATTGACAGAAGAGCCAACACCGTGTTACTAGTGGAGGCGTTTTAGCTCACGCAGGCTGGCGTGAGGAGGGAAGAACTATACTGACGTGAGGTCTGGAACATGACAAGGAATTAGAATTCAGAAAGCGGACGTAATTAGTTTGATACTTAACTTTAATCCATTAATGATGAACGTCGCTCTTGCCGGTACATGAGTCACAATAATATCTGTTCAGGATACATTCTTGAAGAATATGGCGCCTTGCTAGGTCGTAGCAAATGACGTAGCAGAAGGCTATGCTAAACTGTCGTCTCGGCAAATGAGAGCGTATGTAGACAGTGAACCATCGCTATCAAAGTCGTCTGTACAACTGGGGCGAGTGCTAGGGAGTCTCTCTAGACTAGACCTGCCGTGTGGCGGCGCTCGGTTTGCAATCACTGATAGTGGCGACACGCGGGTCCGACGTATACTAACGGACTGCGGCCGATTTAAAGGCTACCACCTAGCAAGTGTGGTGTCTGGCGGTGACACCACAGTATGTGTAAAAGACTGCAGAGATGGCTGCGATTTAACCCAGAAGAGACTGAATATCACGATCCATACGCCCACACGTAGTCCCCTTCCGTAGTCCGGAAAGTACTGGTGGTGAGAGTTTCTTGCACGCCGATGTTCTCACAGCCCACACACGGCTCTAGCGCCATCACACGTACCGTGTGTGAGCGGTTGTGATTACGAAAGTAGGTAGACCTATGATACTCGCGGATATGACCTGACGTAGAGGCGGGACAGAGCGACCAGCACTGTCTGTCTTGGGGGTTGCGACCGCTTGCCGGGAGTGAGCCTCTCCCTGGAGTGAGTGGGGCAGTGCCGCACAACACAGCACAGCACGCGACGCGACGCCAGGGCCGGGCACGCCACTTGGCGGCGGCTATCTGGCGGCAGGAAGCGCGTGCGCTACGTTTCCCCGCCGTCCCGCCGGCTCCCGGCGGTAAATCAAAGTCCTCCCGCCGCCAGCCAACAACAAAACGATCAATTCCTCATAACGGCGCTATCTTAGTCCCGGCGACTTCCATCGCTGTAACTAACGCCTGAGTTATGGCCCATAAAGTTGCTGGCGCCGCCCCATTAAATAAACAATTAAAACCTAACACGGTGGCCTCCTGAATGGATTAATTGTCGAGTTTGTGTTCGGGACGTGTTCTCCCTCCCAGAAATCCGTTATTAGAAGAAACTGAATCTGCAGGAAGACGGTAATTTCTTCTCTGCCTATAACCGCACCTTTCGCCAGTTATGATGGAAGGCTTCGTGATCCGAGACAAAGGTGCTCCTCGTAGGAGCTTAATTAAGACGACACAGAAAGCCGAGGCGCACACAGTTAAAGCTGTATCAAACACATATTTTTTTTCTGAAAAATCCAAGGCGCATTATATTGCTCGAAAATATACTGAATCGGGCAAACAATCTTTAACACAGCTCCATTTATCATCGGCTACAGTAGACTCATGCAAGGCTTGTGCTATCTGAAGTGTATCACGTAACAAGGTGTTTTATTTTTTTTCCGTCTCACAGAAACTATGCATAAGGAGTAATAAGCAACCTTTCAAATGAAATGAGCATTTGGCGTCATTGGCCAGGACCCCTTACGGGGCAGATTCGCCGCCTTGGTGCAGGTCTTATTACATTCGACGCCACATTGGGCGATCTGCTCGCCGGATGAAGATGAAATGAGGATGAAGACAACACCCATTCCCTGAGCGGAGAAAATCCCCAACCCAGCCGGGAATCGAACCCGGGCCCCCTTAGGACGGCAGTCAATCAGGCGGACCATTCAGCTATGGGGACGGACAACACACCACTCATACACTTAGAAGTTTCGTCACATGGAGTTATGCATACAAAGCTGGCGATATTACAACCATAACAATGCCAAAGACTTCCACTCCCAGAGATATTTCATTATATAATATGTCCATAGTTGTAACACTTATTTATGATGATGATGATGTTTAGTTTGTGGGGCGCTCAACTGCGTGGTTATCAGCGCCCGTACAATTACCCAATCTTTGCTCAGTCCAATTTCGCCACTTTCCTGGATGATGATGAAATGATGAGGACAACACAAACACCCAGTCATCTCGAGGCAGGTGAAAATCCCTGACCCCGCCGGGAATCGAACCCGGGACCCCGTGCTCGGGAAGCGAGAACGCTACCGCGAGACCACGAGCGGCGGACACACTTATTTATGTATGTCTGGCTTATCATTTACTTTTGTTGCAATGTATACCATAATATTTACGTAATATCACTGCAGTAACACTTTATAACCGACTGTTTTATTTGTTTATCCTTATTTTAAATCAGTTCTCTTTCAATATAAATAGTAAGTTACGTAACATTAGCAATTTTTAAATTTCTAATGTCACATACATGCGTTACATTATATATATAGTGCGTTATACAGTTTTGGATGTTGCAAGATGACAAGCTACCTGCATCGGATTAAAATTCAGGGTGAAAGAATATCGTTGGTAAGACTCACTAACGACTTTGGTATCATCGGTGAAAGTGAAGATGAATTCCGTCTCTGCTGTTGTAGATAGCATTAACCTCCAGGCTAAGTACAAGCCCATTCTAACTACAAATCCAGCCTAATAAAAATTTGGAAATATGTGATAAAGTCTTATGGGACCAAACTGCTAAGGTCATCGGTCCCTAAGCTTACGCACTACTTAATCTGACTTAGACTAAATTACGCTAAGAACAACACACACAGCCATGCCCGAGGGAGGACTCGAACCTCCGACGGGAGGAGCTGCCCGGGCCGTGACAAGACGCCCCAAAGCATCCTGACTAAGCATCCGGACGAAGACGCAGGACAGAATTTACAGTCTTCATTCATTTGTGAAGTTCATTATTTTAGTGTCAGTGGCTAATGGACCCACGACACAATATCGCATGTGAACAAATGCCTTGATGCTTAGCAGTCTCTACTATGAATGGAAGAAACAAGCGTCAGCTTGCCAAGGCGGGTGTGGACGCATGTGTGATTCGTAGGTGACGTAACAGCGGTCGCTATCGCCTCTTCATTCATTACCACTCCCCCACGCTACTACTGCCCGTAACTCATGTTCCGCGATAGCAGCTGCCGTGCGGTAATTAACAGCTGCAAACCAGCGTCATGTAACCAGACTACTGGTGCAAAGCGTGCTTTGCGACGAACTGCCATGCAAACCAGATGTCAGTGCTCCGAGGTGCATGCAGTACAGAAACCTGGAGGACAACGTCATTTTGTACCGTGAACAAACGCACCATGTAACAGGTCCCTGCTGCTTGCGTAAACCCGCTTAAACATTGTGGATGAGCTGTGACCAAAAACAGACGCAAAGCCACTGCGCATATGGCCAACTCGGCAAGGCTATGCTCACTGCATATTCATTGAAGTTAAGAGTCAGATCTTTTCCTGCTTAGATTTGGCTCTAACTGCAGCTGATTTTCACTTCAGTTTTTGTCAGATTGTATATCCCAAGTTTCAGGCAAATTCAAAGTCTTGAGATACTTCAAATAAAAGAATTTTTCGTTTGTGAAGAACTGAAATTCTATGCTAGACCGGCGCGGCGTTTTCTTGGTAGCTCTCTTCAATCTCACTCTAGTTGGTCACTCGTTCCTTTCCGGTACATCTACGGATTTGATTTTTTATCCAGCCCACACATTCAACGTGATGCAAATGGCCTACGAATCACACCAGCTGAGACGTGATGCTGCAAATTGAGGCAACAACTTGTACCGCTTTTATGTGGTGAGGTGGGTGTACGCGTAAGTCTAACACCCTTCTATACAGATTATCTGCAGGTAGAATGATAACCACACATGCTGTCTCCCTGATCTTAGTGACAGGCGTTTGTTTAATGTTGTGTGTTTCTAGTTAATTCAGCTTCGGTCTTAATTTTCTGGTATAGATAGTGTTCATCCAAATTTGCATGAGCCATTTTCAACGACCGGTGCTTCGTGTTCAACCTCGTGTCAGCACATTTAAAGCAATCGGAACTAGTGTTTGTGTAACCAAACTCTTCTTCTCCTTCTTCTTCACTTCATGGAGCAGCTTACAGCGTCTTTCATATTCTGTGAAACAATCTTTTCATTGGTTGTTCTATATCCCTCATCCCTATTGATTTACAATTGATTCCTTGTTTAACTGATCCATCTTCCCCGTTCTGTTGATATGCTGTTTCCACGTTATACGTCCTTGCTCTATTTTTTCGTTTATAGGATCTGTATTAAGCTCTTCTCTTATAATACTTTTTGTATTTGATGGCTGGCCGTAGATCCTTCAACTTTTCTTAAAGATTTCGTTTCAGACGACTGTGTTCTTCTTTTGCCCATCGTAATTGATGTCCAAGATTCGCTTCCGTGTGTTCGATAAGAGGTAGCCATTATTTTGTAAAGTTTTAACTTTGTATCCTCCTTTCCTTGTTTCCCAGTATTCTGTGTTTTATGCAATATTATCATATGAAACTAATTTAATTTATTAGTGACGCCGTTATCATACTCAACTAAAGCCGCAGCCTAACAGCTGAAAATGGAATACCTGTTGTTTTGTTTGATCTTGCTGTTTTTGGATCGTGCTAGAAATTTCCCTTCGAAGACTATTACTTAAGCCTTTTTTTTTAATTTTTGCTGGAAGTTTTAGGTCTGACAGATTTGATTTAAGCGATGTACTGCAAACTGGAGATCATTTTCTGTCTTCTGGATCATTATGTGTTCATCGTCAAAGAGCAGAGTATTTATGTGTGTATGTCTGTGTGTTTGTTTTCTGGTATTAATCTGACACCTTGTTTAATTTTCCGTTTACACTGTCTAGCAACCCCATATAAGTATACAGCGTCAAGCAGAACTCCACTGCCAATCTTTTAGAGGTCGTAGTATTGACCAAAACAGGGGAAAAAGTCCAGTAGACATGGACTCTGAAGCGCATAATTTCAGTGCTATGAAAACTTCTTCAGTAGATGAGTTGTGTTTTACAGTAGCGAAAATAAACAAGTGGCCATACCACTTACGATATGCATTTTAGAGCCGATGTTCAGATATTTTTTCCTTGTTTTAGTCCGTACTACCATCTCTGAAAGTTTGGCAGTGGAGTTGTGGTTCATCCTTTACACTGAATATAGTAGATGAAAGGCTAAAACCTTGTCCAACTCCTCTATTAATCTTTGTTGGCCCTGTCTTCTTTTTCCCTCTATTTATTATAATTCCTGTGTCCTGATACAAACTTTTTATTATTTGTATTTATTGTCTCAGACATCCTAGTTTTTCCATGATGTTCAAAAGCTTGCTAATGTTTACCCGATCAAAAGCCTTCAAATTATCTACGAATACAATATGAGTCTCCAGGCTGTATTCTGGTCAACTTTCAATTACCTGGCGTGCAATCGAAACACTAGCGCTACGAGATTTTCCCTTTCTAAAGCGATTTTGTTCCTCCATTGGATGAAAGTGATGAAATTATGGGACATTCCACGTTGTTCTTTTTTTCTTGGCGGAAGTGATTCATTATTGTTACACACAAAGACGCCTGGATGATGATCCGGTTGAAAAATTGTATGACATGTATGAGTTTGGTATGTGTGCTTCTCCGTCGCAGCGTTCTATAGCTGTGTGTTTTCGTAGATGGCTGTATAGTTTAATGAAAGCTAGAGGCGACAAATAGATACTAGTACACAGTTTATCCTGTAAAAGTTTACCAGACGGCTTAACAACGTAGATTCATGGGATACTGTGGAGAAACAGGAGCTCTAACCTACGGTACCAGCGCAGAGCTGCGTGGGCAAAAATCACGCCTTGGCAGCCAGATACTGAAAGTGAAGATTTCATCTACTCCTGGAGATTCGGGCCAGTTACACTAACGGAAAATCTAAACGCAACATCAAAAAATAATTAATGAACAATAACGAAATTTTGGGAATACATTTGTTTCGGTAATATATTTAAGTGAGTAATACTGCAACATCACAGGTTAATACAAGCGCGAGATAGGCCACTGCAAATGTGAAATGTTGGTTCATTAATAACCGTTGTAACCACCATAATATTGAATGAAAGCATGGAAATGTGCGAGCAATGTGTTTTACAGGTGCTGGATGTCAGTTTGTGGGTGTAATTCCACGCTCTTTGCATTTGGTCGGTCAATACTGGGGCGATTAGTGCTGTTTGTGGAGGACGCTGAAGTCGTCGATCGATGATGTCCCATATGAGCTCAACTGGAGTCAGATTTGATTATGGCACAGGCCAAGGCAAGATGTCGACGCTCTATAGAAGCATGTTGCCTTACAACAGCGATGCGTGGCCGAGCCGTATCCTGTAGTAAAACATCTCCTCCAATGGTGTTCATTAATGGAGCATAACAGGTCGAATCACCACATTAACATATAAATTTGCAGTCAGGGTTCATGGGATAACAACGAGAGTGCTCCTGCTGTGATACGAAATCGCACCCTAGACCATAACTCCAGGTACAGGTGCAGTGTATCTAGCGCACAGACAGGTTTGTTCCAGGCCCTCACCTGGCCTTCTCCTAAGCAACAAACGGCCACCACTGGTACCAAGGCAGAGCCAGCTTTCATTAGGAAACACAAAAAACATCCAGACTTTCCTCCAATGAGCTTTCTGCTACTCAGATTGCTGGTGCAGTTGATGGTCTTCCCTCTCGGTAGTGACACGCAGCCATCTGGAATCTTCTTGTGGCCGTACATTTTCGTGACCACCGCTGCCAGCAATATTGCACAGTGGCTACATTTCTGTAAAGTCCTTCTACAGTATCGCGGAAGGAACATCCAGCTTCTCGGAGCCTATTACACACCAGTGTCTAAACTCAGTGAGATGCTGATAATTGCGTTTTTGTCGTCTTGTAGGCATTCTTTACTAACAGCAACTCACCACGTCCAATCGCAAAGGTAACTAATGCTCACGAGCTTTACAGTGTGTATTTAAAGCAAACCTGATTTGCATCCTGTTAGTGGCGCTATTAGCGCCACTCTTATACCAATGGCGCGAAATCTGAATAGAAATCAGCTTTCAGGTGTAGAAACTCGCCTATCGACTTGTCTCACAACACCTTCTTGGTGTTGCGATTTTTTTCGTCAATTATCTCTGGCACAAGTGCCAAAACAGTGGATTGCAATAACGCCTTAAGCTACAGGCGCAGATGTGCCAAAGACTATGCCTTATACATTCTTAGTTAGCGTGTTTGTGCCGTCCGTCTGTCACCACCTTATCTGTTCGTCTATATTCTTTTTTACATGGTCCGCCATCCGGCTACATACTTTATTTGACGAATTGTGTGACTTGGGGTCAAGTACCTCTTG
This sequence comes from Schistocerca cancellata, assembly GCF_023864275.1. Taxonomy (NCBI): domain Eukaryota; kingdom Metazoa; phylum Arthropoda; class Insecta; order Orthoptera; family Acrididae; genus Schistocerca; species Schistocerca cancellata. Next base: position 828,453,054 of record NC_064626.1, read on the forward strand.
AAGTCATGTAGGACGCCCATTGCGATCAGACAATATGATTCCAACATATACAGTTCTGAAATCTAGTCGCGTAACAATGCCCTACGGTGTTGGTTAATACACCCATCTGCAGTATTTTGTCAGAAGCAATAAAAGACTCCTTTACTGATGCGCCTGACCTGTACGGGAATATACATAATGGCTGGCCGAGTACGGGTTGTAGACGCATGGTTGACGACGCTTGCCTCTGGCCGTGTCTCGCGCACAGATAACCAAATGGTAAGGCAACCGCTCGCGACAAGCAGGGAATCCAGGTCCGCCACAAATTTTTATTGTCGTCATTCCATTCTACATCTCATGGTTGTCCTCATTCGCAATTGCGAATTCATTTAATGTATTTTACCGGTACTGTTGTTATCAACACCTCATATTTGTTCTCTCACAGGCCTTTAACTTTTACTAGGTCCACGAATGGCTAAGTTTCACGCTTTGCTGCGCTACATTAGTTTGAATGGTACAAGGAAACTATGTGCCATTCATTCCTAGCAAATCATTACTTAGGACGATAAAATATCTAACACAAGGCTGCTATTTCCAATTATGAACACTTGAGGCCATGAAGATATCCCGTTGCTGTTGGTTTATTATGTTTGTTATGCTATTTCCATTTATTATTAAACTTACAGTACGATACTATACATATTGTTGTAATATTTCTATAGAAGGGTACGCTCTAAAGAGAAGATAATAACGGCCGAGGTGTTTCCATGATTACGGGAGGGGCCTCACGATTGTAGTAAGTAATTTTTCTACAGGGCTAAATACGATAAATTTAAGTACGATCTAAACCGGATATTATTCTGTAAATGGAAGCAAATCGGTGAACTTCCTGTAGGCGACGTTCCAAATACTTCAGTTTGATCGATTTTTAATATCAGACTAGAGTGCATTACTTTGATTAGTTTGTCTGATTACGATTTATTATACTTAAGTAGGAGATATGAGTAGGAAATGTAATTAATGAGAATAATACCCTCGCCCGCATCTCGTGGTCGTGCGGTAGCGTTCTCGCTTCCCACGCCCGGGTTCCCGGGTTCGATTCCCGGCGGGGTCAGGGATTTTCTCTGCCTCGTGATGGCTGGGTGTTGTGTGCTGTCCTTAGGTTAGTTAGGTTTAAGTAGTTCTAAGTTCTAGGGGACTTATGACCACAGCAGTTGAGTCCCATAGTGCTCAGAGCCAATAATACCCTCACGCTGAATGATATGACAAATGCATATCCTCAAAATAAGGGGATCAAAAAATATTAAAGTATATACCCTTAATACTTCCTATGTTGCAACGTTGTCGAGCAGCACCACGTCATTACGTAACTACAGTAAGTAAATGGTAACACACTCACACTGGACTGGAAAACAGAGTGACAGACAGTCAGTAAGTTGCTGATGGCGTGGTACGTCTGTAGGTAATGCTGTAATTCGTCCACTTTATGTTTCTCTGTGCAGTGATAACTTTCCATTGCCTTCCATGCCACATTTATGGATTGGTGAATGCATATTGTGAGGGCTTTATATTTCTGAAATACTTTTGAGGTGTCTGTTGTACTATCGAGAGTGAGAAACTGCACACTCTTGGGCTCATTTAAAGCCAATAGAAATTCGCAGAAAAAAATGCTTGGAGACTCGTTTGTGACATTTCGGCTAGTATAAAATGTAAGTCTCTTCGAAAAAAAAAAAAATGTCAGCGAACCGTTGCTATGGAGATTGCACGACATGTCGTCCTGTTGGAGCTGCTATTGGAGGATAGTTATTTGTACCATCGTATTAGATGTGACATAAGAAACTGGATATGCAAAGAAATTTCTGAAGCAGTTTTATGTCGATGTTCGGTACATGTCCATCACGTAGTGTATCACTTCAGAGAATGATAGCGCTTTAGTTATACTAACAATAAGTTTCGGAATATAAGGCATTAGTTATGCCCCAGCTTATGTGAGGTCTGTAATGCATACTAGCGTAGAGTTCTCTACCCACTAGGTATCAGATTCTAATCCTGCACGGATAAGAAAATATAGAAAATATAGTTGCTGTTCTTTGCTCGACAAGGAATAGAATAGTGGTCGCACACATTTTTTGATTACCACACCAGATGCCAATGTTCTGGTTTATATCCTAAATCTCTTCACAGCGTCTTGTGGAGTGAGGGCATCTGACACTGTCCATGGTGATTCGCTTCTCGGATGAGAAGGATGTTAAGATTGAAGGGCCATTCGTTATTTGAGAGTAGTATTCGAAATGTCAGCAATCCGTTTCACCATCTGATTCATGAATAACGCAAACACGACACCCACCACAATAATAATAATGAACCTCTATACGTCATCCACATCTTCGACACGTCAAAAACCGAAGTTAACCGTGTGCGCTAAGTAAGAGAACAGTTTCGATGGGCGGTTGCTCCTTCTGCTCGGGCACTCTGTCCACACTACAGTTTCTAGCCATAAAAATTAATTATTCATTTATAGATTTGTTTATCGTGCTATGAATAGAGCAATAACGCTTTCTCTTGCGTGTATGCAGGGGGGGGGGGGGTGTTTTAGAGGAAGAGACCAAACAGCGAGGTCATCGGTCTCATCGGATTAGGGAAGGAAGTCGGTCGTGCCCTTTCGAAGGAACCATCCCGGCATTTGCCGTGTATGCAGGCAGTATTCATATTTTACCAGTGTTTTATGGTGCAGGTGCATTAGAACTTGTAGACATTATGGATTATAAGTTGTAGAAAGTGTAATAACGGTAGTGCCTGATCCGATCACGGTAGTGAATTGATCAAGGCGTTGGAGTCGCATTCTGGAAGACGGCAGTTCTGCTTTCCGTCAAACCAACCAGTTTTTTGCCTTCGACGTGCACCTGACATACCTAATGATTTGCGATACGGTTTTTGCAGTGTATAGCTGTAGTAGCTCCAAAAAATTGCTCATCACGTATTTCATGCGTCAATGTAAAGCGCTGGGTTGTTTACCGTTGCATACAAAATGATTTTTGAATATGAAGTTGACGTGTCCATTCGATAGAGCTCTCCCTTTTTAGTTTAGTATGTATTAACAGGGATCGTCGCGCTACTCGGCTGCTGCTAGAGTAACGATTATTATTCCTGTTATACCATCCCTGTCAATACATTTCGATAAAACAATATCACACTACATTAGTAGACTAATTCTGGATCGCCCGGGAAAGTAAAATCCGCTTTAAAAACAATTTTGTTTGTGACGGGAAACGATCCGACACTTTCTGTTAAAACTGGGTGTTCATGAAAGACATGATGTGTAGTATTTCTTTGGGCTGACTTCATATACAGTTTTCAAAAATAAAATTACAAATAACTGCCGAAACACCACAGGAAATGTTCCTAACGATTTTTAGGAGGGGGACCATGTACAAATGGCACTGAGGACTACGCGACTTAACTTCTGAGGTCATCAGACGCCAAGAACTTAGAACTAATTAAATCTAACTAACCTAAGGACATCACACACACCCATGCCCGAGGCAGGATTCGAACCTGCGACCGTAGCGGTAGCCCGGTTCCAGACTGTAGCGCCTAGAACCGTACGGCCATTCAGGCCGGCGGACCATGTACACTATGTGATTAAAAGTATCTGGACAACTCAAAAACATACGTTTCTCATATTAGGTGCATTGTGCTGCCATCTGCTACCAGGTACTCCATGTCAGCGACCTCAGTAGTCATTAGACATCGTGAGAGAGGAAAATGGAGCGTTCCGCGGAACTCAAGGACTTCGAATGTGGTCAGATGATTGGGTGTCACCTGTGTCATACGTCCGTAAGCGCGATTTCCACACGCCTAAACATCCTTAGGTGCATTATTTCCAATGTGTTAGTGAAGGGGAAACGTGAAGGGACACGTACAGCAGTAAAGTGTGCAGGCCGCCCTCATCTGTTGACTGACAGGGACCGCAGAGTGTTGAAGAGGGTCGTAATGTGTAATAGGCAGACAGATATCCAGACCATTACACAGAAAACCCAAACAGCATCAGGATCCACTGCAAGTACTCGGGAGGTGAGAAAACTTGAATTTCATGGTCGAGCGGCGGCTCATAAGTCACACATCACGCCGGTAAATGACAAACGACCCCACGCTTGGTGCAAGGAGCGTAAGCATTGGCCGATTGAACAGTGGAAAAACGTTGTGTGAAGTAACGAATCACGGTAGACGATGTGTCGATCCGATGCCAGGGTGTGGGTATGACGAATGCCCAGTGAACGTCATCTGCCATCTTGTGTAATGCCAATAGTAAAATTAGGAGGCGGTGGCGTTATGGTGTGGTCGTGTTTCTCATGAAGGGGGCTTGCACACCTTGTTGTTTTGCGTGGCACTATCACAGTACAGGCCTACACAGATGTTTTAAGCACCTTCTTGCTTTCCACTCTTGAAGAGCAATCCGGGGATGGCGAATTCATCTTTCAACACGGTCGTGTACCTGTTCCTAATACACGGCCTGTGGCGGAGTGGTTACACTACAGTAACATCCCTGTAATGGACTGGCCTACACAGAGTCCTGACCTGAATCGTATAGAAAACTTTTGGGATGTTTTTGAATGCCGACTTCGTGCCAGGCCTCACCGACCGACATCGATACCTCTCTTCAGTGCAGCACTCCGTGAAGAATGGGCTTCCATTCCCCAAGCAACCTTACAGCACCTGGCTGAACGTATGACTGCGAGAGTGGAAGATGTCATCAAGGTTAAGGATGGGCCAACATCATATTGAATTCCAGCATACCGATGGAGGGTGCCACGAACTTTCAGCCAGCTGCCGGATACGTTTGATCACGTAGTATATAAACTTGATGCAAGAGCAGAGCAGAAGTAATGAAGAGATGAGGAAAAGCAAGATGAGGTGTTGATTTAAATGCGGAAACGAGGAAAAGAAGAGTAGAGGACGAAGATAAAATTATTTTCTTTGCTGACTGATAAGGTAAAGTGGCTGTTATACTGAATCCATCTAGCAGATTAAAACTGTGTGATGTTTTGCCAGACTGCAACGATCACCCAGAACTTTGACCTTTCGTGGGCGAGTATTTTACCAACTTAGATATCCAAACGCGACCCACGGTCCACCTAGTTCAGTTAGTAGAGAATTTACTCAATAAATGTAAACGCTCCGACCACAGCAGACTCCGCTGAAGAATTAAAAACCATTCTGACTGTTATATTAATTTCGAGAGAAATTAATTTGTTAATTATTTGAAAACCAAAACAGCCTATGATCGCAAGTACACTCTAAAGTAAAAAAGGAGGCTTCACGAAAGAATTATCCGAATGGGACGGAAATCGACAGATGTGATGTACAGGTAGATACAAACAAATGATTACAGTTTCAGAAAAATTGGATGATTTATTGAAGATGAAGAGCTTCACAAATTGAGGAATTCAGTAAAGCGTTGGTCCATCTCCGGTCATTATGCAAGCAGTTTTTCGGCTTGGCATTGACTGATGGAGTCTGTCCATTTGGCTCATTAGATCGTCAATATCCCTAGCTGGTTAGAGGCCCCTGCCGTAATACTCCAAACTAGCAGAGCGGTCTAAAGCGCTGGAGTCATGGGCTGTGCGGCTGTTCCCAGCGGAGGTTCGAGTCCTCCCTCGGGCATGGGTGTGAGTGTTTGTCCTCAGGGTAATTTAGGTTAAGTAGTGTGTAAGCTTAGGGACTGATGACCTTAGCCGTTAAGTCCCATACGATTTCACACACATTTGAACATTTTGAATAATACTCCAAACGTTGTCAACTGAAGAGAAATCAGGCGACGTTTCTGGCCAAGGCAGGGATCGGCAAGTACGAACACAAACAGTAGAAACTCTCGCCATGTGGGGTCGGGTATAATCTTGCTGAAATGAAAAACCAGGATGATTTGCGACGAAGGGCAATAAAACGGGGGCTAGAACATAGTCAGCTTACTGCTGTGCTGTAAGGGTGCCACGGATGACAACCAAAGGGACTGTGAAAAGGAAAGTTGCCACTCGCCATACAGCGGAGATGTTGAGTCGCAGATAGGCACAACAAAAAGACTGTCACAAATAACACCTTTCGACCAGTGAGGCATTCGTCAGAATTAGACGGCAAACACACACTTACAGTCTCAAACAATCACAACTATGTGAGTGTATGTGTGTGTTTGCCGTCTAATTCTGACGAATGCCTTACTGGTCGAAAGCTGTTATTTGTGACATGCTTTTCGTTGTGCCTATCTGCGACTCAGCATCTCCGCTATATGGTGAGTGGCAACTTTCCTTTTCACAATATAGATATATAGTATCCTAGATTTTCTATTGTTTGATTTTAACCAAAGGGATTATCAATATTTGCCTTTGCGTAGGTAGCGGTGCCATAGTTTGGGTGGTATGTTCCGCCAATCAATCTGTACCCTGGGATTTTTCCTCTCGGCTGGAGCTGTGCTTCGTCTGCAGTGCGTGTTTATTGTATTAAAAGGATGTCAATGTGATGGTCTAAAATAAGCTTTGATAAGCATTCACTCTTTGGTCTTCTTATGTTTTCTATATTAAAATGGCAGGCGCGCAAGATTGGTCCCACGGTGTTTGTCCTAGGGCCTTGGGGAAGGCCATTCGCTTGTTTCGCTTGCATTGTCCGCTTATGAAATTGTTGAAATGATATCTAAGCACTATGGGACCTAACATCTGAGGTCATCAGTCCCCTAGACTTAGAACTACTTATACCTAACTAACCTAAGAACGTCACACACAACCATGCCCGAGGCAGGATTCAAACCTGCCACCGTAGCAGCAGAACAGTTCCGGACTGAAGCGCCTAGAACTGCTCGGCCACAGTGGCCAGCTTGTCCGGTTATCCTAGGGGTCGTAAACAGTCCGGATTGCCTACATTTCTAATTCTTTAGCTGTTTGACAGCGTTGCCCGGGGTATACCACGTGGAGGCGAGTTAGAAATCTGAACTTTATGCCGTCTTATTGTTTTGTATTGTAGTTAGACATTTATTGTTATGTGCCAATGTTCAATTTACATTAGTTTATTTTGTTTGTATCCTATGTTTTAATAATGTATATTCTGTTTTATGCTCTTTCCAATGTAGCGTGTCGTGCCATAAGCTAAATAAAAATACCATAGGAATTGTGGTGTCAGAAGAAATGACACCCTAGAACATCACTTCTGGTAGTAAGGTTGTTTGGTGGGCGACAGTCAGCATGGTATCGCACCGCTGCCAAGGACGACTTCGCCCTGAAATCTCATTGACTGGAGTACACTCACGCTCATAAATTAGGGATAATACTGATACATGGTGAAACAACGCTTTGGTGGGCGGTTTGTGGGTTTAAATCACCTCGGGGTATGACCATGCGGTGCATTTGACCTGCAGTCGCAAGGTCACGCTGGCAGCAGTCCACATATGCAGAGGTGTGTTGGGGCGCGTCAGAGTATGGTGCAGCGAGTAAGGGTGCATACGTTTTCAGACATGCTAATGGTGACTGAGTGTTGACAATGGCTCAAAGAACACATATTGATGACTTTATGAGGGATAGAATACTAGGGCGAATGGAGGCTGGTCAAATACAGCAGGTCGTAGCACGGGCCCTCCATGTGCCACAAAGTGTGATCTCAAGATTATGGAAACGATTCCAGCAGACAGAAAACGTGTCCAGGCGCTGAAGTACGGGACGTCCACAGTGAACAACACCACAAGAAGACCGATATCTCACCATCATTGCCCGCAGACGGCCACGGCGTACTGCAGGTAGCCTTCCTCGTGACCTTACTGCAGCCACTGGAATAGTTCTCTACAGACACACAGTCTACAGACGACTAAGCAGACATGGTTTATTCGCCCGGAGACCTGCAAGGGGCATTCCACTGACCCCTGGTCAGAGGAGAGCCCGTAAAGCCTGGTGTCAAGAACACCGTACATGGTCATTAGAACAGTGGTCCCAGGTTATGTTCACGGACGGGTCCAGGTATAGTCTGAACAGTGATAATCGCCGGGTTTTCATCTGGCGTGAACCAGGAACCCCTTAATGTCTCTGAAAGGGACCTGTGTGGAGGTCGTGGTTTGATGGTGTGGGGTGGGATTATGATTGGTGCACGTACACTCCTGCGTATTTTTGACAGAGGAGCTGTAAGATCAGGTATATCGGCACGTCATTTTGCACATTTTGCACCAGTATATCCACCTTTTCATGGGTACAGTGGTCCCACCTTCCTCCTGATGGATGATAACACTCGGCCACACCGAGCTGCCATCGTAGAGGAGTACCTTGAAACAGAAGATATCAGGCGAATGGAGTGGCCTGCCTGTTCTCCAGACCTAAACCCCATCGAGCACGTCTAGGATGCTCTCGGTCGACGTATAGCTGCACGTCTTCAAATCCCTAGGACACTTCAGGAGCTCCGACAGGCACAGGTGAAGGAATGGGAGGCTATACCCCAGCAGCTGCTCGACCACCTGATCCAGAGTATGCCAATCCGTTGCGCGGCCAGTATACGTGTGAACGGTGATCATATCCCATATTGATGTCGTGGTACATGCGCAGGGAACAGTGGCGTTTTGTAGCACATGTGTTTCGGGACAGTTTTCTCATCACCAATACCGTGGACTTACAGATCTGTGTGGTGTGTGTTCCCTATGTGCCTACGCTATTTGCGCCTGTTTTGTGTAGTGCCACGTTGTGTGGCACCACATTCTGCAATTATCCTTAATTTATGAGCATTAGTATAGAATTGTCTGTAGTAATGAGTCCCGAGTCTAAATGAGCCACCATGACTAGCGAGGACGTGTCTGGAGCTGCGGTGGGATATCAACCTCCCAGTGTCCCACCAAACGGCCCGACAACCAGAAGTGATGGTCTGCGGTGCTATTGCTTTTCATAGCAGGACCCGTTTGTTTGTTATCCACGGCTCCCTCACAGCACAGCGGTATGGGAACGATATTCTACAACGCGTTTTGATGCCGTTCATGGCAAGCCATCCCGGGCTTACATTTCAGGAAGGTAATGCCCGTCTCCTGCTTGTCTTTCTGCTTGCTAAACCCTTACGTGGCAAAGAACGTTGCCTGATTTTCCGTCACATTCGGATAACTGCTTCGGGATGTGTCGCTATTTTTTTTTTTCTTCTTAGAGTATATTTGTTTTATTTAGTGTCCGATCTCAATGGTAGTGATCATTTTCAGTTTGATCGGTCTCCTTGAACTTAACAACAGGTCCAAATAAAATGGCCCTTAATGTGGGGCCATCGTTAGCATACAGCGTTACTGCCCAGCTGAAGAGCTCACCCAGAGCTAAAAAGAGATTACGGATAGGGTACGCGCGAAACGGTTACGGTTGAAGCTCAGGGAGTGCTCGATGACTCTGCTAAGTTTGCAGGTACGGTACTGGCTATCTGCCGGCGGAGTTCGTTACACAAATATGCTGTACATCAAAGTGACAAAAAGAGCGGAACTCTATTTGGGTTACAAAGCTGGCGCGGCGGTGGGAAGAGGACCGGCGGTAGACGACCGCAATTACTCGCGCCGGCCGCCGTTTTACAGGCGAGTCGCGCCGCGGCGCGCAGCGGCGGACATTTTTGCCGTTACGGGCGGCAGCCAGGATTAACATTAAGCGGCCGGCGGGCGGCGCAGTTTTTATCCCGCGACACAGAGCCGGCTTCCGACTGCCGCAGTTCGTTAGGCCGTAAAACGGGATGGCCCCGTAAAAAACGCACTGGCCACGTGCCGCTCACGTGGGCGGACGGCGCAGTCGCCTGCTCTGTTCCACATTTTCTGACGCTGCAGTCCTAGTTGTAATACGACGGGCCATCGGCTACGGCAGTTAGAGCATGTTCATCACTGGAATTGAGAGTAATACTGTATTATTTACCAGGTAATTTTTAGACAGGGTGTCTCAGAAATGTTGCGACAGACGTCTGTGGGAGGTGAGGCAGATCATAACGATTGAGAACTGCATGGCAACTCATGACCGCAAACGTCGTCGTACGCCACTAAGTGGTGCTGTACACAAGAATACTGTAGCGTAAGGCCGCTTGCTGGAGGATCTTCCAGCAAATGTATCGTTCCAGCATGATGGAGGGCTTGCTCATTTTGGATTGGCATTTGAACAGGTCATTCCCACATCGATGGAATGGGCGTGGTAGACCGGTTCCCTGTCCCATGCGCTCATTCGATTTATCGAACCCAGGTTTCTTTCTTTGGAGGGCCATGAACCTCTCATCTACCGCGATCATGTGGAGTATGAAACGGATCTCTACGATAGAAACGTCTGCGCAGCTGCTATAATCAAACTCAAGAAGTGTTCGAGCGTGTCCAGCAGTCAGCGCTTCGCCGGTGTCAGGCATACGTGGTGTCGAGCATCTGCTGTAATACTGGAGCTGCATTTATATTGTACACCATGCGGACTAATTATGTCCAATAAATGTTTCAGATGAATCACTCTCTTGTTTCCTATCCGATTTTCGATCTCCGCTTACAGTGTCGTTTGCAGCCATGGACTGCTATGCAATCCCTAATCCTTATGATGTCCTCCACCTGCGCTAGAAATTTATCGTAACATTTTTGGGACACCTCGTGCCGAATGGTGAATCAGAGATAACTGATTAGGCTTGCAGTGATATGCCGTAGCCGTTATTTTCTGCAGCGCCCTCCTTTGTATCACCTGAAAAGTCACAGTTATTCCAATGAATACATGGAACTGAAAGCACCAGTATCCTCCACTGACGTCAGTTGACGCAATATCAGCATGAGAATGTGGCCACGGTGCCACAACACACGTTCTCTAGAAATAAGTTTGTCTTAATGTAACACTGCGGCTCCTACGGTACACAGTGGTGCAATAATTATGGAAGTACCGAGCCACTGGACAGAAGAGGATGGAGCGGCGAGACTGTCCTGAACTACATTTCGCTACAGCCCATAATGGCCGTCATCTTATCTACATGGACGTAACAGGTCGTCCTTTTTTGGGCCTCATCTTGGCTCAACTCTAGAGCACTACAACAAGTGCGCACTCGAGATCAGAAATGAGCTCCGTATGCTCGCCTTAATGTCCCCAGCGCCGAGGTCCACGAGAAAGACAGACCGTGGTGTGTGCGTCACAGCACGTAATGCTGCATGTCATCCGAGTGCTAGCAGCCGCCTCCGGAGGGGAACGACTAACTATTTCGAAGAGTTTAATAACTCTTGACTGCGCGTTTAAATGCTTGCAAGCTGTCGTTAGCACACGACGAAGCTAATATCTTTACTGAGTACCTTTTCAATTACTTATTGATTTGCGGTGGGCCCTGTACAGAACTGAGCGTTCGCAATGTGTGGCTGACAAGTCGACTAGTGTGACGTCACAAGTTCGTCGCAGGGCCCGTATTTCTCGTGGGCCTTGGCAGAGAATCCTATGGCGTCATAACCGAGCTCGCCGCCTCTGTGCGCTCATAGACTCGACTAGTTAGTCTCCACTCATCACCTGAGTCTGCTGTCGGGTACGAGAGCACTCGACTCGCTCAAAAAGGAGAGCTGCTACTCGAGATCACAAGTATAGCCGCGAACTAGCAGCATTCACGCTACACACGCAGCCGTTTTCAAAGAAATTTCCAGCACTAGACTGTAAATTACTATTCATTTATTTCACACAACCATGATTTTGGTAGCCGGCGGCGGTGGTCTCGCGGTTCTAGGCGCTCAGTCCGGAGCCGCGCGACTGCTACGGTCGCAGGTTCGAATCCTGCCTCGAGCATGGATGTGTGTGATGTCCTTAGGTTAGTTAGGTTTAAGTAGTTCTAAGTTCTAGGGGACTGATGACCACAGATGTTAAGTCCCATAGTGCTCAGAGCCATTTGAACCATGATTTTGGCTTTGTAGTCATTTTCAAGTGCAAACTGAAATGTCACAAAATGTCCAACCTACCTAAATGGCGGAAGAACTATTGGGCACGATGATTATTATATACCAATATAATGACTGTTCGGTTAGCCCTGAATATTGTTCCATTTGTACATACATGTATACAGATAAAACTATTTCGAAGACTGCTATAAATTTATTGTAATATTTAATATCTGTTCAGACAATGACTAACAATTACGTTGAGATACACATACTTTCTTGAAACCCAGGTCCCGAGTTCGAGTCTCGGTGCGGCACACAGTTTTAATCTGCCAGGAAGTTTCATATCAGCTCACACTCCGCTGCAGAGTGAAAATCTCATTCTGCGGACATACTTTCTTGTCGTTATCGTTTCTGTAACGACAGTACTAGGAAGCTTGACATGAGGACGAATTGAAATCTCTAAGTGGTGATTAATTATAAAAATAAAAGAGAAAAATAAACCATAACTACATAACTCGCTATTAGCCCAAAAACACAAGATTCCACGATCAAACTGATACAGAAATAGCACGTTTTTGTCGCAGGGAGAAACAGTGTGATTGTTCGGTGGTGAGTTTTCGTTTGACGCAGCACATGTTTCCTCATGGTGGAGGTAGAATAAACACGAATATTTGTTTGCATTGGACGAAATTCATGTGGTTTTCCTCTGCAGTGTGGGCTATAGCATGAAATTTATTCCACATATCACTCCTCCTCTAATGGAACACATCTGCAATTGTGTACTTCGCGTCATTTAATTTTTGATTTATACCCTCCACAGTCTCACAAAGCACAGTTTCGTTAAAGACCATATCATCCCAACAGTCTATCATTTGAGCTTGTCAATGTGACTTTACAGCAGCAAGATCCTGTACTCATCTTCCATACTGACAATAAGCCACGACTAGCCTTAAACTCTTGCATGATTCAGTAACAGAGAACGAGTCGACGAGTATGAAGTGACCGTAGCGCCACGGTTCTCAGACTCGTCATATTAGCGGAACTACAGTGGGAACGAAGGAAGCCAGTTACCACTGATGAAACAGGGGCGCCTTGATTTGTGAAGTATGCAGCCCGCAGCATTAGATTCCTGCTCCCTCTGTTTCTGATCTGTAGTGTGGACTTGTTTGCACCGCCTGTACCGCGCCGTTAGCTGCGAGTGCGAAAGCTGGCATGCGTGTCCTATGATCGGCTTCCAGTCACCGGAATCACAGGTACATCTTCAAGGGTAAAGTGTAGACCATAGCTGACGTGCTAAGCTACAAGATGCAGTGTTTACGGCGAAACGCGCATCAACGTGTCAATTACAGTCACGGCTATGTGTGTATTATATGGTACAATTTTGACTGATGTGTGGTTCAGCATTATAAGGAACAATCGTCAACTATTATGGTTTGGGATGTCACTGGATGCCATTGGATCAGCACTGCTTTGCACTGAAAGAAATGTGAACAGCAGCTGCACACACTAACCTGCTTTAAGGGCGAGAAGTACTGACCATCCTCCAGGCAAATCTAGCCGCATGTTAGTAAGAAATTTCCTGATCACATGTGGCTGTCTTCAAAGAACGACAGATAGCTCTGCTTGACCTGATGTGTAACATATCCAGCATGTCTGAAATATTAATAAATTCTCAGAATGAATCTGTTTGCATGATGGAGCTCAGTTCAGAGGTAAACGTTTGTAACCCTGGTGATGGGGAAAAAAATTTCACTGCCGTCGTTTCGACGGCAAGAAGACAAGAGGTGATTACGTAAATTTATTATGACCAGTTTTTGCGCCAGTTGTCCAGTAATTTATTCCAGAGTTGTTTGCAGTGTCTCATGAAGTGAGGACATGTGACAATGTTGATGATAATCTGTCCATCGGGTGAAGACGTGGAACTCGGTGGCCGCCTTGATGCTTTGCTAGAGCAGTAGGCAATATGCCGGCACAAGGTTTCACCCTCTCCTTTCATCATCATATAACACTACACGGCACCACACTATGCACACATCCATTACAATCACGTGCACTCTACACATACGTGTAAGATAGAACTTTCTCACGCTAAGCAGGAACAGAAGAAAACCGTTTCTGACTTCACGACCGAATCTACCGCACAAGCATCTCACAGTCAACAATGACACATGACTCTTTTCTGTTTCGTTGAATGAGTCTGCGACGAAGCCTAGATCGCTTAATGTATTTTTTTATTAGTATTTGTTACTTTAGTGAGGAATCTAATACGAAAATTAAACAAGGTGCATAGTGTGGTGCCATGTAGTGTTATATGGTGCTGAAAGGAGGGAGTGTAACCTTGTGCCGGTATAGAGCCTACTGCTTTAGAAAAGCACCAAGGCGGACGCCGGTCTTCACGTCTACATCCGATGGATAGATTATCATCAACATTGTCACATGTCCTCACTTCCTGAGTCACTGCAAACACCTTTGGAGTAAATTCCAGGACAACTGGCCGATGGAAGTGTCATAAGCAAACGAACTTCTAAACGAGACTGGAAAGGAGATAAATCCTCAAACGATTCGTATAGCATTAAAAGATAGCGTGTACAATGGAATAGTGGCCAGAGAGAAACCGTATGTGAATGAACAGAATCGAAAGGAGAGATTGGACTTTGCTAAAGGATTTGTTACGAAGGAAAGAACATGGTGAGACGTCATTTTTACCGACATAAATTTAACGATTTTGGGTGGGACGGACTAAAGATCGTATGGCGAAAGAAAAATGAAGGATTCAAAGTCACAAATTTTAAGCCGACCGTAAAGCATGCAGGTGGCAGTGTTCTTGTCTGGGGCTGTATACCTATATTTCGACTAGGCGAATTAGTGTCATCGAAGGTATATTTCTATCTGAGCATATTAAAAAACAGTTTATGCAAAAGTACTGAAAAATGGGCATATGAAACAACTTCAATTTCTACGAGAACAATGACTCGAAACATCAGGCAGGCAGGAATACTTGTCGTTCAGTTGCCCGAAAGTCTTCCAACCACCACCTGTATCACCAGACCTCAACTGTACTGAGACTGTGTTGGGAGAGCTAGAGCGACGTAATAGAAAAATGTGATTACCTTTAAAAGAACCTTTCAAGCGTCGATTAAAAGACTAATGGGACGGTCTAAATACTGACTATATAAAAACGATCGTTAGTAGTATGCTGCAGTGTTTGAAAGGAGTGATACGACAGAGTCGCAAAGATATTGAAACATATATTTTTCATAGAAATTTGTCTTGAAATAATTACTTCTGGAAAGTGTCCGAATATTAACGTTACGTGAAAATAGGACGGAGTCTTATCTAAATCATATTATTAAAGAAGTTGTAGTAAGTTATGATAATAAAGTTTATGCTGTTATTTGCAAAACATACAACTTAATATAATGCTTGGGTATTTCCTCGTTTGTTTTGTTAAGAATAAAGTTATGATGCTATAAACTAAAAATCTGATAGTGTTCGAATACTAAATTTACTCACTGTGTGCAGATCCCCTTTGATCCCTTACTAGAACAAGGATACGTGGGTCCTTCACGCAGTACACAGTTATATAAGTTTCAGATTGATACAATCACTGACACGTACTCATGTGCCTTATCAATGAAAGGAATAAATTCCACTTCTGAGTCAGCGATTTTTTTGTTTCCATTATTCCAGTTGCCTTCTACATTGTCTCTTTAATTTATTTAACCTAAGCTCACCAGATGTTTCTGCACAACTCTGTCAGGAGATGCAAACTAAAGACAGTGCTAAACGTAATGACAGTGCTCAAAAGAGCTATCTAGACGGAAATTGGTATAAACGAAAATGATTTTTGATGGAATAACGTTTCTGCCAGAGACATATGATCTCAGATTCATATACAAGCTGAAACAATGAGCTAAAATTTGTGCCATGGCCGGTACTTGAATCTAATTACATACAAAGCGGGGACGCTATTTCAATTTCGGGGAGCCTTGGCAATGCGATGTGAGAAGGGAGAATGGGCTGGACATCTGAACTGAAGTTTGTGTTAAGGAAGTCTTATGTCAGCGGTGCTACTAGCTACATCGCAACGGTGGTGTAATATCTAACATGGCTCTAAGCACAATGGAACTTAACATCTGAGGTCATCAGTCCCCTAGACTTAGAACTACTTAAACCTGACTAACCTAAGGACATCACACACAGCCTTGCCCGAGGCAGGATTTGAATCTGCTACCGTAACAGCAGCGCGGTTCCGGACTGAAGCGCCTCGAACCGCTCGGCCACGACGACCGGCAATGTCTAACATGTTTGCCTATAAAGAGGAGACCCAGGTCCAAGTCCCTGCCATGCCACAGATTTCAATTCATTGCTTCAGCTTCTATCCTTATCGAAGAAAATTACTTCGTTCACATGTATTGCTCTACAAGTAGCTGTTTTCATGAACATTGTTGTATGTTACGCCGTGATGGAAAATTTATATAGTCATATCGGAAACGTACATAGTTACTGTCACAATTTATTCCAAAGATTGAGAGATGAGTGCCAACCCACAAGGAGCAATCATAACTCAGTATTTAAAATGACCGCTTCCAAAACGCATAGCGCCGTTACTCTTTGTAACAACTAATCAGAATCATATCGCTGAATATTAGTTGAGAATTTCAACATTGTCTTCAAACAAGGAAGGAAAGACAGCAAGACTTCAACTTCCCGTAAACGGCGGGATCGAGAAAGAGGCTGCAGTAGCTCAGGAAGGGCAGAAATCGGGCAAGGCTTAGCTGATGCAGCAAAAAATTCAGTATTTGCCTCAAGGCATTTTGGGGAAACAACGTGAAACCTAAATCTCTGAGGAGATCACAAGTAGATATGAATGCCTCTCCAAACGAATACGAATCCAGTGCCTTCTGTAGCAGATACTCAAATTAAATAACTGCTTCGCGGCCGTATATCTGCGCCTCCTCCTGCAGGCTCTCAGACACATAGCTCTGTTTGCACGAAGTCAGTTTAGCTACGAAACCAAACTACACTACGGGCAGGGACCAGTTCCTGATCAAATCTGCAGTTTTCACTTAAGAGAGCTCTGTTGTTATGATGAGTCCTTCAAGCACTATTTCAGTGTACGCTGTGGTTTATGCTCAAACCTCATGCTGGCAGACAGGGAGTTCAACATGCCGTTCTCAGACCGCTTGTCACTACAGCGTGGTTGACGCAGAATAAGGGGAGACCGGAACTGATTTCTTACTGCTGGGACTCCCTCAAGATAATTCAGTACTGAAAGACTTCCCAACATTGCACTTTCTCGTCTATTATAAAGATTTATCCATATCCATTTTCGATATACACTCCTGGAAATTGAAATAAGAACACCGTGAATTCATTGTCCCAGGAAGGGGAAACTTTATTGACACATTCCTGGGGTCAGATACATCACATGATCACACTGACAGAACCACAGGCACATAGACACAGGCAACAGAGCATGCACAATGTCGGCACTAGTACAGTGTATATCCACCTTTCGCAGCAATGCAGGCTGCTATTCTCCCATGGAGACGATCGTAGAGATGCTGGATGTAGTCCTGTGGAACGGCTTGCCATGCCATTTCCACCTGGCGCCTCAGTTGGACCAGCGTTCGTGCTGGACGTGCAGACCGCGTGAGACGACGCTTCATCCAGTCCCAAACATGCTCAATGGGGGACAGATCCGGAGATCTTGCTGGCCAGGGTAGTTGACTTACACCTTCTAGAGCACGTTGGGTGGCACGGGATACATGCGGACGTGCATTGTCCTGTTGGAACAGTAAGTTCCCTTGCCGGTCTAGGAATGGTAGAACGATGGGTTCGATGACGGTTTGGATGTACCGTGCACTATTCAGTGTCCCCTCGACGATCACCAGTGGTGTACGGCCAGTGTAGGAGATCGCTCCCCACACCATGATGCCGGGTGTTGGCCCTGTGTGCCTCGGTCGTATGCAGTCCTGATTGTGGCGCTCACCTGCACGGCGCCAAACACGCATACGACCATCATTGGCACCAAGGCAGAAGCGACTCTCATCGCTGAAGACGACACGTCTCCAATCGTCCCTCCATTCACGCCTGTCGCGACACCACTGGAGGCGGGATGCACGATGTTGGGGCGTGAGCGGAAGACGGCCTAACGGTGTGCGGGACCGTAGCCCAGCTTCATGGAGACGGTTGCGAATGGTCCTCGCCGATACCCCAGGAGCAACAGTGTCCCTAATTTGCTGGGAAGTGGCGGTGCGGTCCCCTACGGCACTGCGTAGGATCCTACGGTCTTGGCGTGCATCCGTGCGTCGCTGCGGTACGGTCCCAGGTCGACGGGCACGTGCACCTTCCGCCGACCACTGGCGACAACATCGATGTACTGTGGAGACCTCACGCCGCACGTGTTGAGCAATTCGGCGGTACGTCCACCCGGCCTCCCGCATGCCCACTATACGCCCTCGCTCAAAGTCCGTCAACTGCACATACGGTTCACGTCCACGCTGTCGCGGCATGCTACCAGTGTTAAAGACTGCGATGGAGCTCCGTATGCCACGGCAAACTGGCTGACACTGACGGCGGCGGTGCACAAATGCTGCGCAGCTAGCGCCATTCGACGGCCAACACCGCGGTTCCTGGTGTGTCCGCTGTGCCGTGCGTGTGATCATTGCTTGTACAGCCCTCTCGCAGTGTCCGGAGCAAGTATGGTGGGTCTGCCACACCGGTGTCAATGTGTTCTTTTTTCCATTTCCAGGAGTGTAGTTAAAGTACACGTTTTTATGAATTTTTGGCATTTCATTTCAATTGTGACAAGAATTCCCTTACTGTATACTTTTTCTAAACATTTAATTCTATATCTCCCTTGTGTAGCAGAGACAGAGTCATAACTGTATCTATCATTCATGTTAGGAACCTTAACGGTTTCAAGCTACTACGGTGTCTATATGCGCCTGATGTTCATTACGTGACTTTTTTATAACTTTAATGTTAATGAGACGCCTTTACCGCAAGACACAAATCAAGTAGAAACTTCCAGTTTCTGAACCTGTCACGTGATATACATTTTTCATTGCATTTCATATCTAAAGTATTATTAACTGTTTATGCCTTGTTCATTTTGCTTCCTTTCGTGATACATAAGTTACACTGACGCAAAATTTAGCATTATGTTTGGAAATACTTGGATTTCGTCTCTGGAGAATTTAACTCGCTTTCAGTGCTACACGCTACACTTTATAAGGCACTGGACTGATATTCAGGAAGAATGGTTTTCAAATACCCAGTCCGACCACCCAGAAGTAGATCTCTGTGACGGGAGACTTACTGACGCATCAATTACTCAGAGCTCGTGGTTCGTTAGTGAGGTCGACCCCCCCCCCCCCCCCCCTCCCTCCCTTTTGTATTACACGAAATGGAATCAGTGCTTTAATTGCCTGTGCGAAGATTTTCGCTGTTGATGATTCGTTTCAATGCGGTTTCAGAGGTTCGAGCGTTATATCGAGAGCAATAACAAGTAAAATTGAGCCTCCTGTGCCTGGAATATTATCAAGCTTTGTCGATTAGAAATACTTGAAACGGTAAGTTTCCATATATGCTTACAGGGGCGACATGTATCCACTATTACATTTGATCTGCACATGACCTGACCCCTTGCATCCATTTAACTACTGACGTCCCCTCCACGAAACTCATCCCTTGTTTTTGTGATGCTTGGCTACGATACCCTCGGAATCATTTCATTCGTTTTTGTATGATGACTTGTATACTTTCAATGTAATAAGTTATTGTATTAATTTGTAATGAAACTTTTTGCTTGTTCCTCGTCCTTCATAAGCACTTCACCGCAATGAACATTAGATGTATGAATATCAATTCTTGTGTGTAATTCTTTTTAATACATGCGTTAATATGCTCGGCGATCATGAGAATTTCCTCCCATGACGCTATAGGTATCCAACCAACTGGTCAACGACCGTAGACTTTTTTTGTCTCCTAAGCAGTGTTCCTAAGGCGTGCCAATGGGAATCTCGACTAGCCAAGTCACTCACGAAACATGTTTTATTGCTTCCTAGTAAGGATTTCAACGAATCAAAGTTGAAAAACAGAATCACATTTAAAACTGATTTTTTAGCATGAAAATAAATTGATGTCACATTACCAGGACGGGCAAAAATTTAAAGGGCCATGGTACGGCAGGAGACACTCTTGTCGAAGTATTGTGTGTCCGTGTAAGTGATGTGAATTTCTTCACTTCTGGGCATGATGGAATTATAATCAGCTTGGTGACCGCCAATATCGGGAAGATACAGGATACAGGGTGCGAATTTTGTCGGCTCTATGGTCTTTGAACTGTCGGTTCTTAGTAACATGACAAAGTTACTTTGGAATCTGAAAACAGAGACCATAAACAACACGCAAAGGAAAGTAAGAAAGAGAGCTGCATGTATTACGGACTCATATGACAACACTAGTACAGCAGCGCTGGTAGATCGCTAATGATATTTGCTCAACTTTTGCCACCAATCTGCAGCATTTAACTGGCGGATAAAGAACTGGGGATAACTACGCAATGCTGAAATACGTGTCCTTTTAAAATAAAAAAATATTTGATGAAAAGAAGGCAATTTACTGTGGAAATTCTTTCTGTTTATTCTAGGGATATTTATAAAAGATCGATACATAGATATTTTTACAAAAAATATTGAGATATGTTGACGATATTCCTTCCGGCTATATATCACTGTATCGGCATCGAAATGCAATCTCGAGTGCCAATATTTTTATTTTATATTATATTATTTTCGCAATATCCGGTAAATATTTGAAATTGTTCTTTTGATATTGTAGTAGAACATAATTTTACTTTCACTGTGTGAAGGAGTTTTACTACATTTTGAGCTTTCATCAAGTCCAGTCTTTCCCTTTGTGAGAAGGAAATATATCTGGCACAAAGAAGGAGTCCGATTGCACTGGGGGAGGGCAGGGGGAAGGAGAGGATGAATGGAATAGCAAGATTTCCGATGTGAAGAACTAGCACACCAGATGCGTTATAAAACGTCGGTGCTCTTCAAAAACAGTAGCTGGAAATTATTTAAAAAATCTAAGCGAAAAAATAGGTCTTTGGAGTAGGCGGACATGTGTGAGGGGAAATGTTGACATAATCAGCGCTCGGCGCTACCAACAGATACTGCAACGTTTAATGTCATCTCGCAATTTTGACATTACAAATACTAGGTCCCTGGCATTGGCAGAAATGAAAAAAAAAAAAAAAAAAACAGAGAAGTCGACATGAATTGTTCCAGATAAATCGGATATGTGATATGTGACGAAATCGATGACAGAAATGTCGGACAACTATTTTTGTGCCAGTCATACGCGGTTACCATTATTAACAAAGTAGTTATCCCCAACGTGCATCATTTTCCTGCTAACTTGCATCATTTTACTGCTAACTTGTTGATGTAAAAAACATCTAATAGTAAATCAATAGTTAAATATACAACTGTAAAGCCGGCAATGTATTTACAAGGCCCTGCCGATATCTTTAAAGTCCGAAACGTCGATATTTCTAACGTCGAGATATCGGTATATCGATGCTTTTTCCGGTATTTTGAAGAGCGATAACTATATTTTTTAAATATCGATTCTTCGGACGCCCATTATTTTTAAAAATATCAACAACCTTATATTATTCTTGTTATGTCTTGGTCAAACATGAGGGACATAGGGGTGCATAGTTAATGAAAACTAGCATGAGGTGCATGATAAGTGATGCTCCGACTTTCTTCTTTATTATAGGACACCGTCTATTACTTGCGATATTCTCCTGTATCCCAGAACTAATATCACCGCTTCTCTAAATGGTTCAAATGGCTCTGAGCACTATGGGACTCAACATCTTAGGTCATAAGTCCCCTAGAACTTAGAACTACTTAAACCTAACTAACCTAAGGACATCACACACACCCATGCCCGAGGCAGGATTCGAACCTGCGACCGTAGCAGTCCCGCGGTTCCGGACTGCAGCGCCAGAACCGCTAGACCACCGCGGCCGGCCACCACCGCATCTCTGTCAGAGTTTCTGAATCGGTATAATCTTTAGCGTTCGGCAGATAAGCTTAGAAGTTTGTTTGTTCACATTTTGTTTCACACTTTCCTACAGTTGTCGAGGCTGCTGCAGCCATGATATACACATTAAAATACCACGTACTGAGCAAAAGACAGCTAAGCCAGAAATAAAAAATCATAACAGACACGCAGAATAGGTTTATTTTGGCTTTTCTTTTATGTATGTACACATAAATATCATGCAAAAATACCTTAGTAAGACAGCCAAATCGTTATTTATTATGCATGCTGTTTAAGAATGTTTCAGTAGTTTCGCATACATTCGTCTCCACTCATGCTCCGTAGCATAACCATCCGCTTCAAGTGGTCTCTTTTTTTTTTAGTATCAAGTATAGTGAAGTAAATGAGGCTGGTGAACAGGTGAGTATGAAAATTTTCTTTTCCATATAATTTGGACTACTTTTCATTTCACTCATCTTTCAGGTATTTATCTTTCAGTTTCTGCGTCAAGTGTTCAGAACTGTATGTGTATGATTATTCTTGAGCTACATCAGATGTTGTACCACTTTTGTAGGCAAGAAAAACGCGATCCCGTCGACGCTGCAAGTCGTCCCTGTTGCTCGCAGTTTATTTGCAGCGGTATCTGGGCGCACGGGCGAGAAATTAACAGCTTCCTTGTCGAAGGCGCCTTAGAGCGGGTCCCGCCGCTCCAGTGCGTATTTCATGGCAGTCAGAAGCCACCTCCCACCCCCCTTAAATTTCTCGTCGAGCGTTTAGAGGTTCCTCTTTCTTCCCTTTCTTCGGAGCTTTTGTAAGTATATCGTGTACATTTTTCTGTTTATAGTCAGTTTTATTCTCTATCTGGTTTTCGCTGTTTCCTGCGAGGTAATTTATGGCGCCGTCGCCCTTTGGCGCTTTTCCCGGCGGAGGAAAGAAAACAGCGTGAGCGAACGAGCGAGCAGGCGGACCCGTGCATTAGCGGCGGCTGCGGCGTCTACGTCTGCGCCTCGCAGCCGACCTGCGCCCATCTGCTGCCTCGTTGACACGTACACGCATTACGCTGTCGGATACAATGACGGCGCTAAGTTATTTCCTTCTTTAAAACGTAGTGCTTGTGCAGATTACCAAGGTACAGAGCCAGATTTCGCACCTCAACCCAAATCTTCATTAGTAACGAAGATACACTGACGAAATAATGTCAAGATAACAAATGGAGCGAAAGATAGAAATGGGTCCGTGTTGTTGCACGGTGTTACGCTAGGGAGTGAGTGTGGTGGCCGCCATTCGTCAAAGTCTTTCTCTCTGTCAGTTCGCCTCATCCTGCTGTTGATATCTGGCTTAATTTTATAATATGGTTGATCTCCCAAAGTTTTAGTGATTAGGTGGTTGAATGTAGATGCTGTCTGATCACGTAAATTTATAACAGTGTGCATTCATTGTTTGCGTTTGCGTGAAAATGAAACTGATGAATTAATAGCGACAGCAGTGCCTGGTCACTTTCAGAGAGAGATTTCTTCTACTTCTTAATTTCTTTATGGCTCGAGAGCATATTCTATCTCCTTTTATCTCTATCTAAACATTGATCTGATTCGACATCGCAAGTTTCGCATTATCATCTCCGTCAGAAGATGGGAAGTGCAAATGTAGTAGCGAACGAGTCATACTACAGCGAAGCCAACAATTCTATGCTTCAGTCTATGGAAAGTTTTCTGATTTTTCCTTCTGCCAGCCTTACTTTCTTAAAGAGCTTAGTGTTTAATATCGGGAGCTCTGTGGTTCGCCTGTGAGTTGAGAAAATAGCTTCCATTGTCATATCTAGAGTCTCATTGTGAGATATGTCGGGTACGGTCGGTGACAGTAACTATATCGCATAACATATCAACAGTGTTTAAATCAAAGTCAGATCGTGACGAAACTTTAAACCTCATTTACAAAGGAAACGTCATTTACAGACCAATGATCCGGTCAAAAATTGGAATCCATCTGTTTGTGATTGAGCTATGGTAGACCAAAGTGCTGTGGATCACTGTCCATGGAAAACTGCATGCCACTGACAGGCGTTCAGTTCTGCATTTTAGTTGCGGTGGTACTTCTCACCTCACTTTTCTAATTTTCAGGTACGAATTTCAGAGATAGACCAAGGTTAACAATTGAGATGTTATTAGAAGACTGACGAGAAATTCTAAAAGGTATAATTTTATCCTTGTTTTGCAAGCAAAATTCTGTTGAAAGGGTACAAGACTTTAACACCTTGACACGAATTTTTGTGCGACTCGTTGGTTTTTATTACTTCATGCTGCCTCAAGAGAAAGCATTAAGTCGTTGATAGATACGGCATAAGGAAATAATTTTATCGGGCAGTATATATATGTCAAACTAGTGGTGTTTCATCCACCATGCAGTAATGAAAATGGACCATAATACTTGTGTTCCGTGTTGGCTGTTGGCAAACATCCTTTAAAAGTTAATAACCTGAGTATTTTTTCCGACGCTATGTATGAAATATGAATGGTATTTGCAACATGTGTAGAGAACAAACACTGTGACATCACAGACAAACACATATTTATCGCGTTGAGAACCGTAACGGTAACCGTAAGAAATCGTCTGTACGTTCCAATGAACTATAAGCTACAGATCGACACTAAATGCTTGTAAATACACTGTCTCAAACCCTTTGACTAACATTCGAAGTCTTGCGCTTCGGAAACCGTAGCACGTTATCACACTTCTGTCGATATTGAATAACGGCTGCGTATTTTCGCTGAGAAGAGGCAAACAAATTACGGTAAAAATTGTTGGCAGTCATTACACTGAATTCTAGTTGGTATTTGTTGGGTTCTTATACTATGAACAAAACCAACGTAACAGTTTTCTGGTGGTCTTTAACAACTGCCTGATAGAAGATGGATCTGGCTCTCTCACCAGATTGGAGTTTCAAACGTGGACGCAGTTTCTGGTAGTTTATGCAAGAAGTGATGCTTACAATTTCAGTGGTATTTAACATGAAAAGGGACCCAACATTTTGCCGTCGCTTGCTTCATAAAAATTCCACATTGAAAGGATTCATTGTTGTGTATCAATAAGTAATTTTCCCTTTTACTGCCGCAGGGGACTTATATGTCTTAATATGTAATGCTTAAGTCATAAGTCAGTCAGATACCTAGCCAAGAACTTTGCGAAGGTTTTACTTTCAGTCTGTCAGCGAAATGAGAACTGTGTGTGTCTGTGATAAGCATAAATGTTTTATTTGTTTTTTCCTGAACTGACTTACTGCAAACGTAATATTATATAAATGACTGAGTACGTACGTGCTAACTTAAAAATACAATCCGAAAATCAAGCGGTTTATTTTTCTTAATTGTTATGGATGTATACGAAATGTTTGAAGCCGGCCGCGGCGGTCTTGCGGTTCAAGGCGCGCAGTCCGGAACCGCGCGACTGCTACGGTCGCAGGTTCGAATCCTGCCTCGGGCATGGATGTGTGTGATGTCCTTAGGTTAGTTAGGTTTAAGTAGTTCTAAGTTCTAGGGGACTGATGACCACAGCTGTTAAGTCCCATAGTGCTCAGAGCCATTTGAACCATTTTTTTTTTGAAATGTTTGAAAATAGGGAAACTGTGAAGAGCGGAATGGGTTTATTGCTCTAAAATAGCACCAAAGGGTCATTAATCTGAATCTTTCATCCTAAGGACGGTTCCTGTCGGCAGTGTCACATTCTCTCACTCTATGAGACACCGAAGAAAAGTTACGTAACCGGAGATAATAGCGTACAGTACGGTGATCAGACCTGTGTGCCTCCCTACCCCTTGTTGATCAAGCAGTGGTGACTCAGCTGTATTTTGCAGTTCCAGATGTCTTATGAGCTAAATGCAGACTGATCGTCTCCGAATAAGCGCACGTTGGACGGGTCAGCTATGAAGTTAACTGTTTTACGAAATCATTCCTCACATTTTCGTGGCACATCAGTGACTGTTAAATAGGACATTTCATATCCCAACCTGCGCACAACAAATAAAGTTTCATATATGTATTTTGTCGGTAAATTCGAAGGCTGTCTTCGAATATGTGAGTATGTATAGTTTTCTGCGATGCACTCCGCTGATAGGAAAGTTCGCCGGTGTAGACTATGGCAGCGAAAAACTCTTTCGTTACCCGTATTCGACTGCCAGGGGGATTAAAAGTGGTGGCCTAAAGTTCATGATGGTCAGACTTTTCGCAGACCTCCGACGTTAAATTTCAAACTTCTCCAGTGTCATGGAGTGAAGCTTCCACTTGGTATTATTCGAGAAGAATAGATAAGTGCAGGTACCAGAGATACACCCTACTGCTTCCGTTCCGCCTCCCAAGTCATCATCAACATTTAAATGTTCTGTATAGTAATCGACACAAAAAATGGTTCAAATGGCTCTGAGCACTATGGGACTTTACTTCTGAGGTCATTAGTCCCCTAGAACTTAGAACTACTTAAACCTAACTAACCTAAGGACATCACACACATCCATGCCCGAGGCAGGATTCGAACCTGCGACCGTAGCGGTCACGCGGTTCAAGACTGTAGTGCCTAGAACCGCTTGGTCAACCCGGCCCGCTCATCGACACAACGCAGCTATGCACTTGTCACAACTGGCACAAAAGCTGCCGAAGTGGAATGCATTTCAAAGATGTTTGCAACTCAATGCGTCACATGGAAAATAAGCAACTCGCGTGCGATTGTCTGAACACTTTCCTTGTCCTTGCAACTTTCAGGCTCAGTGGTTTCCATCTGCTCGAACGATACTAAAAGACAGCCCGGAAAGATTTTTTAAGTAGGCTCATTTATGGAAAAGGTGCAGTTTCTTAAATCCTACCCGAAGACTTAAGAGTACCACTTACCAGGAATAATGTGTGAGTGTTCCATTTCATAACGCAGTGAGCTGTTATTGGTGGGTACTTCCACGTCTGGGGTCGTTAGTTAATCACGTCGTGTCACGGGCAATTACAGGTAGCCGCTTTCTTGTCCACAAAGTAGGAGACAGAGGGTGAGATAAGGTCAGGCCACGTGGTCGATAAGCCGGCGGCGGCAGTGTGTGTGGGGGCGGGCGGCCTCAGGTGTCTGACCTACACACGCCGCTAATTGCGAGCTGGCCGTGCGTGACGACGCGTCAGCCGGGCGGCGCCCCGCGGCGCTGACTCAATCCCTGTGCAGACCACGAGCCTCCGCTCTGCCGTCTGGCGCCTGCCCACACGGCTTTACTACTCTGCTCGTCGACCCGCCTCATAACACCTGTGTTCCTAGTAAGGGACTCGTGCAATCACGGTATTTCTGGAAATACTGAAACGGGCGCGTGCAATCTGAACGCTATTAACAACTTCCGTCATTATTAATGGGTCATCCTCTAGTACTGAAAGAAGTCTGGCATTTGAAGCAGGCAGTGGCACACACCGGGTGGTCAAAAAGTCAGTATAAATTTGAAAACTGAATAAATCAAGGAATAATGTAGATACAGAGGTACAAATTGACACACATGGTTGGCATAACATGGGGTTTTATTAGAACCAAAAAAAGACAAAAGTTCAAAAATGTACGACAGATGGCGCTTCATTTGATCAGAATAGCAATAATTAGCATAACAAAGTAAGACAAAGCAAAGATGCTCAATATGTCCACCATAATTCCTCAACAATAGCTGTAGTCGAGGAATAATGTTGTGAACAGCATTGTAAAGTGTGGTGTCACCGCCAGACACCACACTTGCTAGGTGGTAGCTTTAAATCGGATGCGGTCCATTAGTACATGTCGGACCCACGTGTCGCCACTGTCAGTAATTGCAGACCGAGCGCCACCACACGGCAGGTCTTGAGAGACGTACTAGGACTCGCCCCAGTTGTACGAAGACTTTGCGAGCGACTACACTGACGAAGCCTTTCTCTCAATTGCCGAGAGATAGTCAGAATAGCCTTCAGCTAAGTCCATGGCTACGACCTAGCAAGGCGCCATTAACCATATCTAGAGAGAGTCTCACTTGTATCATCGAGAATGCTGTATACAAATGATGGATTAAAGTTAAGTATTACAGAAGCTACGCACTTTTCTTTATAGCATTCATTACGTATACTGTTTCAGACCTCACGCCAGCAGGCGTGGGTAAACGCGTGCATTTCGGCTACTTCCGAGTGTCGTGGCTGTCTTGTTACGCCACAACATAAAGCATGTCCGGAGTTATGTTGAGGCAATGGCGTCGGATGTTGTCTTTCAGCATCCCTAGAGATGTCGGTCGATCACGATACACTTGCGACTTCAGGTAACCCCGAAGCCAATAATCGCACGGACTGAGGCCTGGGGACGTGGGAGTCCAAGCATGGCGAAAGTGGCGGCTGAGCACACAATCATCACCGAACGACGCGCGCAAGAGATCTTTCACACGTCTAGCAATATGGGGTCGAGCTCTATCCTGCATAAACATCGTACGTTCCAGCAGGTGCTTATCAGCCAGTCTGGGGATGATGCGATTCTGTAACATATCGGCGTACCTCTCACCCGTCACGGTAGCAGTTTTGCTGTCGAGCGCCATCCGTCGGACATTTTGTGAACTTTTTTTTTGTTCTAATAAAACCCCATGTCATTCCAAGCATGTGTGTCAATTTTTACCTTTCTATCTACATTATTCCGTGGTTTATTAAGTTTTCAAATTTATAATGACTTTTTGATCACCCAGTATTTTGATGACGATGAGGATGATGATGATGATGATGATGATGAATATGGAATACAGGCCACCTTCTCTCCTCCTATATCCTGTCAAACGTTGATGACAAACATTTCTTGTTACACCACGATACAGACCAGTCAAATGCGAACATAAGAGGTCTCGGAAACAGAGGAGATGTACACAGGGTGATCCAGCTGCCCCTGCCGACATCATGTTATGTAACCCGCAATGCTACACCTAGCTGTCTAAAACCACGCGCGAGATTTTCATATTCTCTCGCTCTCTACTCGCAAGCCCTGCAGAAAAAATGAACAGGTCTTCTTTGTAGGGAATAAGTAATTTTTATACCGGGATATGTTTACGCTATGGGTCGTAGTTTTCGAGTTATTCAAGAAAAACATACAAAAGTGGCCTTCAAACGCCCCTCACTCCCACACTCAGCCCCACCGGTCAGGATTTGTAACGTATTGTTCATGGCACTTCTTCCAACCACTATACAAAAATTTCCCTGCACTAATTACTTCCCAATATTTTGGTCATTACTGACAATATTACGCCACAGCCTTCCACCGCCCTGCTCGCGACTTAAAAATTGTAGAACTGACAAAATGAAACTATATGGTTTCAGAGACATTTTCAACTGCCAAACATCTAAGATTTATATATGCTGACTGAAGCGACGAATGAAGCATTGTACCGAGGCCGGGATTCGAAACCCCAAAAAACACATGAGCTGACCACTACGCCATGGCCGTGCGGTTCTAGGCGCTACAGTCTGGAGCCGGGCGACCGCTATGGTCGCAAGTTCGAATCCTGTCTCGGGCATAGATGTGTGTGATGTCCTTAAGTTAGTCAGGTTTAATTAGTTCTAAGTTCTAGGCGACTGATGACCTCAGAAGTTAAGTCGCATAGTGCTCAGAGCTACCACTACGCCACCCTTGATACACCCACTTTGTACTAACTGCCCTAGCACGTCTCCCTGCTCACTCCAAAGTCCCATTCAAGCATCAGCCGACTTGGTAATCCCCCTAAGCTCTAACAGTATTGCAGAGGCCATCTAGTTGTACAGGAGTAGTTTCAGGTAGAACCCCCGTTTCGTTCGATGCTGAGGTGCTATTCCAACACAGTTGGAGAGCCCGTGCAATCCTGTACGAGTTGATAGGGAATACCAAGAGGGCTGATGAGTAAATGGGAATTTGGGTTGAGAAGGGAGGCATAGCAGCCTAGTATGTGCAGTTTTTCAAAGTTACTATGCCAGAGTGGCGTAGTCATTAACGCATCTGCCTAGTGACAGGGAGGAATGGGTTCTAGTCCTGGCCTTGGTACAAACTTTCATTCGTCGCTGCAGTCTGCATATATACGCACAAAATTGATGTTTGTGTAAATTTTACCTAATAATTTTGTGAGTATGAAAAGTATAAAATAAAAAACTACGTCGTTGTATTCTTCAGGCCTTCCGGAAACGAAATTACTGTGTCTGTAAGGGTTGATTTTGGATCGAATCGCCAACGTAATTAGTTTTACCGGAACACCTACAAATGTCGCTTTCCTTTCATTATCCTCAGGGGCACATTTAACTTAATGATGTTAACGAAATAGCCGACTATGCTGATGGCGTAATAGCCCAATCAATAGAGACCAAAAGAAGGTCGGAATCGGGAATAGTTAGTGTAGTCGGAAATTTTTGTATAGTGGTAGGGCAAAGGATAACGAACAATGTACTAGAAATCTTGACTAGTGACGGATGAGTGTGTGTGTGTGGGGGGGGGGGGCGAAGGGGGGGGGGCTGCGAGTTTGAAGGTTACTTTTGTACGTTTTTCTTGAATAACTCGAAAACCTTGGCCTCCAGGAAAAACATGTTCCTGTACAAAATTAAACTACATTAAATTTCGTACAAGAAGGTCCCGTACATTTTTTCGGTGGGACTAATAATTTTCGCGTAGCGATCGAGATAATGTGAAATATGACTTGTGAGAGCCAGTTGAATCACGCTGTATATACTATTTCCATTCTTAGTAATCTGTCTCCGTAGCTCAGTGGTCAGCGTTCTGTGGAAGACCCGGGGATTTTTCTTTGGAGAGAAAACTCGACTGCGATGCACTCAGACTCGTGATGCCAACAGAGGAACTGCTTCAGGGAAAAATTGGGACTCCAAGGTCAAGAAAAGCCCACGACGACCACGAGAATACTGTGCTGATCCCAAGCCTTCCAGCATTCGAATGACGTTGGCAGAGGATGGCACGGCGGTCGGTCAGTTCCAATTTGCCCGTCTGCGCCAGAACGCGGAGATTTCTTTTTATTGATCACATACTTTCTGACACGAATTTTAACAGTGTAAACTTCTAGACACTCCCGTAATTAGTCCTGGACAATTCCATCGTATATACTTTCTTTTTCGACTTTCTGGTGTCTAGATGTGGTTTCCTTGTCAAATGTGTAATTATCGCCTTAGCGCTGCACTAATGTCACAACAAACGACGAATGACCTGGTTCTTCAGTTGAAGTTTTGGAGGGATTCGGAACAAGAAGCAAGTGGAGAAAGTGTAAACTGTAGTAAATTACAGAACCAATAAGCGGCACATAAAAACTGTATGTAAACTTCACTACTACCTGCCCTTCATCATTATGAGAATGACTGACGGAAGAAGTAAGCCTCGTACGTCTTCATGGGCACAGTCATTCATGGGTATCCATTATTATTCAAAACAGTGGAGATGACCTCCTACGACAAGTACATCAGCTGAACGAGACGTGTACAGAATACAATTTAAAACTATCTTTTAATAAAACGAAAATAATGGCATTCCGAGAGAGATGTCTAGTCAGATCAAAAACTGTTTTAGATCATTCAATTTTAGAACAAGTCTCTAGAGTCTCTCACCTAGGCTATGATGGAAGTCATGATTTTCACTCTGATGCTGAAAATAAAATACACAAACTTCAAGCTGTATGCATTACCTTTAGCAGAACAATGGGCCATGAAGTACAAAAAGGGGATACCATCAAAATACATAAACAGATAGGGGTTTCTGTCTTATCCTATGGAAGTGGAAGCTGCCTAACTACAAAAAGACAAAAAAACAAAAAAAAACAACAACATGGAAACAAACTTCTTCGAGCAGCAGGAATAAGATTCCTGAAGAGGAGGAAGATTTGTACAAGAAGATACATGATTAGGAATGAAGATACTCGAACATAATTAAATATTTTCAACATGAATAAAAAAAATTAAAAAGTATCGTCAAAAATGGAGACAACACCTCATGAGAATTCCCCAGAAGATCCTAACTAAAAACTGAATTGGAAAAGAGACGCCAAAAGGTCTTAGAAAAGATGGGAGTAGCCTAATCCTCGAAAAGAAGATGATAAATATGGCTCTACCCCCTGTTCCAGAGGAAGCTTCTCAGCCTGCAAGATCTGGGCATTCACAGAGGGTTGGTTTGCTGCTAGTTGTGAGCTTCAACCTTAGGCGCGTCGTGGGGCTACTTAGGAACTTGTCTGCCAAGGAGGGAAGGCAGCCAGTGTGCACTCCGTGTGCATATCGGGGGGAGTCATTCCGGGTGTGGAAAGGGTGCTTCCGGTTGCCATGAAGAGTACGAACTGCAGCCAACTGCAGGTGGTGGCCCATGTCGGTACCAATGACATGTGTCGTTTGGATCGAAGGAGATTCTCTCTGGTTTAGGGCTGCTAAGCGGAAATGGTATAGACTGGCAGTGTTGACTGCAAGATTAACGCGGAGCTCACCATCTGCAGAATCGTCGACAGAACCGACTGTGGTCCTTTAGCGCAGAGCCGAGTGGAGGGTCTGAAACAGAGGCTCAGGCGGTTCTATGACCGTGTTGGCTGCAGATTCCTTGACTCGGGTGGTGGGTTTCCGGGTTCCGCTTAATAGGTCAGGAGTCCACTGCACACAGGAAGCGGCTACACGGGTAGCGGGGGCTGTGTGGAAAGGACTGGGCGGTTTTTTAGGTTAGAGGGTCTCAGGAAACCATAGAAAGGGCGTCCGTCTAAAAGGGGGCAGGTAAAACACCGTAAAGTAGTTGTAGCAACAATCGGTATTGAAATTGTAAATTGTCGTAGATGTGTTGGAAAAGAACCAGAGCTCCAAGCCCTAATGGAAAGCACTGAAGCTCAAATAGTTATAAGTACGGAAAGCTGGATAAAGCCGGAAATAAGTTCATCTGAAATTTTTTTCAAACGACCTAACAGTGTTCAGAAATGGTTGTTTGAATACAGTTGGTTGTGGAGTATTTATTGCTGTCAGAAGTAGTTTGTGAAATTGAATTAGACAGTTCCTCTGAAATATTATGGGTAGCGGTTGTACTTGACAATCGGAATAAACTATTAATTGGATCGTATTACCGACCCTCCGACTCAGAAGATGTAGTTACTGATAGTTACTGAACGATTCAAAGAAAACCTGAGTCTCATTTCAAATAGGTACCCCACATATACAGTTATAGTCGGTGGCGATTTCAATCTACCCTCGATATACTGGAAAAACAGTACGTTTAAAGCCGGCGGCAAGCATAAAACGTCATCCGAAATTGTACTAAATGCTTGCTCAGAAAATTATTTTGTACAATTAGTTCATGAGTCCACTCGAAACGTAAATGGTTGCGAAAGCATACTTGACCTCTTAGCAACAAATAAACCTGGACAAATAGGGAGTATCATGACGGCTACAGGTATTAGCGACCACAAGGTAGTTGCTGCTGGGCTGAATATCGTAACTGCCTCAAGCATCAAAATGAAACGCAAAGAACATCTATTTAAGAAAGCTGATGAAATGCTATTATCGCCTTCTTAAGAGACAGTCTCCACTCCTTCCGATCTGAGGACGTAAGCGTAGAAAAGGTATGGAATGATTTCAAAAAGATAGTATTGACGCAGTTGAGAGATATATGCCACACATATTAATAAACGTTGGTACTGATCCCCCATGGTACACAAAACGGGTCAGATCGTTGTTGCAGAAGCAACGAAAAAAGCATGCCAAATTAAAAAGAAACCAAAATCCCCAAGATTGGCAAAGTGTTGCAGAAGTTCGAAATATAGCGCGTACTTCAGTGCGAGATGCTTCTAATAATTTACGCTGTTTCGGAATCTGGCAGAAAACCCAAAGAGATTCTGACCATACATAAAGCACACCAGTAGCAAGACACAATCAATACCTTCACTGCGCAATAACAACGGTGAAGTCACTGATGACAGCGGCACTAAAGTAGACTTATTAAATATGGTTTTCCGAAATTCCTTCACCAAAGAAAACGAAGCATATATTCCCGAATTCCAGTCAAGAACAACTGCGAATTGTATACCAGTCAGGTTCCTTTCAGAGCATGCTGATGTGGTTAGCTTCATACTTAGCAATTATATACAACCGCTCGCTCACAGAAAGTTCCGTATCTAAAGACTGAAAAATTGCTCAAGTCAACCAATACCCAAAAAGGGAAATAGGAGTAATCCGCTGAATTACAGACCCATATCACTAACGTCGATTTGCAGTAGAGTTTTGGAACATATACTGTATTCGAACATTATGAATTACCTCGTAGAAAACGATTTATTGACACATAGTGAGCACGGATTCAGGAAACATCGTTCTTGTGAAACACAATTAGCTATTTATACTAATGAAGTAATCTACTACTATCTACAGGGGATGTCAAATTGATTCCATATTTTTAGATTTCCAAAATGCTTTCGACACCGTTCCTCACAAGCGCCTTCTAACCAAACTGCGCGCCTATGGAATATCGCCTCAGTTGTGCCATTGGATTCGTGACTTTCTGTCAGAAAGGTCACAGTTCTTAGTAATAGATGGAAAGTCATCGAGTAAAACAGAAGAAATATCTGGCATTCAACAAGGAAGTGTTATGGGCACTCTATTGTTCCTGTTATATATTAACGACATATGAGACAATCTGACTAGCCCTCTTAGATTATTTGCAGATGATGCTGTCATTTGCCGTCTTGTAAAGTCATCAGATGGCCAAAACGAATTGCAAAATGATTTAGATAAGATACCTATGCGGTATGAAAAGTACTAAAAGGAATCCGCTAAATTTCGATTACGCGATATGTGACACAAATCTGAAGGCTTTAAATCAACTAAATACTTAGGGATTACAATTGCAAATAACCTGAATTGGAACGATCGTATAGATAATGTTGTGGGTAGAGCAAATCAAAGACTGCGATTCATTCGAAGAACACTTGGAAGGTGCAACAGATCTACTGAAAAGACAGCTTACACCACATTTGTCCGCCCTATTCTGGAGTATTGCTGTGCGGTGTCGGATCCGCATCAGGTGAGACTGACGGATGACATAGAAAAAGTTGAAAGATGGGCTGCTCGTTTTGTATTATCACGAAATAGGTGAGATAGTGGCACAGACATGATACATGAATTGGAGTGGCAATCATTAAAACAAAGACGTTTTTCGTTGCGATGGGATCTTCTCATAAAATTTGAATCACCAGTATTCTCCTCCGATTTCGGAAACATTCTGTTGGGACCTACCTACATAGGGAGACATGATCACCACGATAAAATAAGATAAATCAGGGCTCGCACAGAAAAACTGTGCGTTTTTCCCGCGCGCCGTTCGAGAGTGTAACGGTAGAGAGAGCTTTGAGGTGATTCATTGAATCCTCTGCCAGATACTTAATTGTGAATAGCAGAGTAATCACGTAGATGTAGATAATTATACAGTTATTGGTGGTGTATGTTTGATATTACTCGTAGAATAATACGAAAACAGCAGAAACTACGTTGCAAGAAAAGAGTGTTTACTTCTCGAAATACGGACGGTCAGATTTTTCTTTTTTTTGTGAAGCAATTGTGAAATTTTCATCAGATATTTATGTCACAGAAGTTGTTAGAAATAAAATGTGTTGCTGCACATACAGGAGAGTAATTTTTACCTGCTGAGGGTGGGGGGGAGGGGGGTGCACCGGCCGCTGTGACCAATCGGTTCTAGGCGTTTCAGTATGGAACCGCGCGACCGCTGCGGTCGCAGGTTCGAATCCTGCCTCGGGCATGGATGTTTGTGATGTCCCTACGTTAGTTAGGTTTAAGTAGTTCTAAGTTATAGAGGACTGATGTCCACGGAAGTTAAGTGCCATAGTGCTCAGAGCCATTTGAACCATTTTGAGGGGGGTACAGACATCTTATTACATACCTCCGTTACTGCGATGCTTCGCAATCGGCAACTTTCACTGCTCTCAGTCCAATATGGGAACAACGAGAACAATATTTTATTGAACCTTCCCTTAAGGAAGATACTTGCAAAGTGTTTGGACACTTCAGTTAAGAGAGACTTTCAAATCTTGCAGACGTCAAAAAAGCCCCTTATAAACACGTTATTTTCTCTCGAACGCTATGCTTCACAACGAGGAGATACGTAGTGAGCGAAATTTATTATTTGTCTACAATTAATTTAATTTACGATTATAGTTACCAAGGTAGACGGAGGTCTGCTGCCCATTATGCCTGCATTCAGTACAAGTGTCGAAAGTAGTCCCCGTACCACCAAACAATCCCCACCCAGTTTTATTTTCGGTGCTTTGATATGTGAGAGCTAAGGTACCTTGTTTCATAAGTCTTTTACTGAAGCTGTTGCATCTTCAGAAGATGCGTATTCAGGTTTTATTGGCATCAACGAGGATTTGTGTAGTTTTATGAAAGTATGGCAAACACGAATAAAATTTAACAAACTTTTTGGCCAATGCCAGTGCGAATGTCGTTAATAATGACTAATTGCTCAAATCTGAGCTTAGCATCGTAACTCATTACCGAGAACTACTGTAAAGTGAAACAAATTTAATGGATCTGTCTAGCTCTAATATTATGCGTTTTGTGCTATCGTTGATCTTTCCGTTATGCCCAAGACGATAAACATGTCTATGTGCAACGTGTTTTAGAGAAGGAATAGAATTTTATCACCTAATTTAGCTGACAAAAACTGTCCATTATCAAAGCGATTATTCGTTTACTTGAAATGTTATGAGGATACACAGATAAACGACGCAGTATTATTTGACGATACAATCACCAATAAATCATTAGGATCAGTCGCAACTATAGGATGCCGTTCGCGTAATCCTAGTAACGTAAATTACCAGATAAAATTAGCTATGAGAAGTCATTCTTTTGAAACATTCTTACAAAATATAGTCCATGAAACCTCAGTTCGGCTACGCTTCATTATTCTTTGTTCCTTTGGTTATTTTAGCGAATAACGATAATGAGAAAAGTAGAGGGGATTCAGAGAAGGGCCGCAGGTATCTTCTTGGGTGTATTTTGCGCAGCATGTTTGTCAGAGATATAGCCAAGACCAAAAATATGTTGTGCTTTATAGAAAGGACGTAGCTTCAAATTTCAAGTAATCACCTTACTGGATAAGGCAGGAAACTCAATACTACCTCCTATATACTTAACATATATTGACAATTGTTGTAATATCAGAAGCTTTCTGACTCATACAGAAGTGTGTAAGTAGAGGTCATCCCAGCAAAACAACCACAAATAGAGTGGAAAGAATAATTAATAACTCTACGTACTACATACCCTCCTTTATACGATTTAGGGGTGCAAACACAAATGTAAATGTTGGTACAATAAACACGGTATAAATGGTAAAATATTTTGTAATTACTGAAATGTTTGTAGCGTAATTAACAGAGATTTTCGTAAGGGAAGCTAAGAGACCTGCGCTATTACGAGGATAACAATAATCGACAGATTTATTAGACCTACAATAAGGATGGAAACTGCCTCCTAAGGTACTTCTGCCACGATCTTCATCCTATTAATAAAAAGGATGTCTAAATGATCAAAGATAGAAGAACATTGTACGGAGCGTAAAGGACACTCATCTTCCTTCGGAAGAACTGTTATATTAATTTTTTATTCGTTAACATATATCTGATATTCGACTAGATCAGAATGTTATGTTTTTGTACCATAATGTAACGATGCTCACCTTGGCAACAGCACACAATTAGCCGATATGTGACGTGAGCTATGGCACACTGGTGTCTTTACCTCATACCCTGGTTAAGATTTTTAAATTTATCGATAAACCAAAGAAGATCATGATTCAATGACGTGTCGACGAGGTGGTCATCAGGGACGGAACACTAGCTGGGTTTGATGAATGATGGGAATAGAAATCTGTGTTCGATAGATACTTTAAGCTATTTTGGCTAACGACAAAATGCTTATATCTGGATCGTCGGAAGTGGATTTCAACGCTAGATGCCCTGTGTGGGACTACAGTGTCTTAACCAAATCAGCACCTCATTCCGTTTTCGGATATAAGGTCGTAGGTTCCGATCGTAGACCAGCTTAATTCAAAATCATTCGTTTGTGGCTCATGTACTTGTAAACACTTTGTACCTATCAAAACATTTGATATGTGTTAAAAATGTATTTTGAGACAAATCTAAAGTGCTTAATGATACAAATTTACGTGTGTAACGATAAGAATGTGATAGAAATGTATTTTGTAATAAATCTAAAGTGCTCCATGATACAAATTTGTGTGTGCAACGATGAGAATGTGGTGAAACCTACGAACATCATTTGTAAAACGAAAACTATGAAAACAAAGACTCCAGACAGACATTTCACGACAACTAATCGATAAAAAACGCACTACATGTTCTAATGAAAGCATGAAAGACGTCTGACTATGAATTGTAATGATTCGAAACTGGTAATGGGACCTTTTCCACAAAGGAACTTAAAATAAATTTGTGTTTGCTTGCTGTCTCAACACCATCAATATTTGTGATTCTTCAATTTCTTCAGGCGTATTTCATGACGAAATAAGTCTCGGGTGAACAGCCTGGTGTGAGTGTACAAAGGACACAATATTTCGGCAATCGACCTTGCTGCCATCATCAGTACATCAGCACACCTGATGATGGCAACAAGGTCGATTGCCGAAATACTGTGTCCTTTGTACACTCACACCAGGCTGTTCACCCGAGATTTATTTCGTCACCATCAACATTTGTTTTCAAGTAACAACCACGGTATCCAACCGTGTCATCATATGACAAAATTGTATGTGGCTAGTTTTATGCTACGTATGGACTTCGCACTATTTTTCTTCTACATAAACAAATCACAAGGTCGAAAGAATACAGCATCATAAATTATACACTTTCCATTGTGATGCAGTTGTGTTTCCAAAGTGATAAGATAAAAACGTGAGTTCTGTTGATACTGACTGTTCTTCTCATATATCTTGTTCCAATATTTGCCATTTTGTTTTTGATAAGAAAAATATTTCTAATAGACGTTCATTCGAATTAATTCCTACAAGTAAGAATTATCTTTAACATGAAACTGTACATAAAGTACGACATTTTTAAATACAGAAAACATTTTTCTCCACCCTTGAGTTAAATCTACATACCTACCGTTCGTATACATTTATAGCCACAACACATTGATAAAGTGGGTCTACAGTAGTGAAACAAGTACAATTAAATAGAAATACATTCAAATTTTGTAAAGACATTGATATAACATTTGGATGAGGATGTAAGTAGCGGAGGTTCGGGCATGGGTGTGTGTGTTTGTCCTTAGGATAATTTAGGTTAAGTAGTGTGTAAGATTAGGGACTGATGACCTAAGCAGGTAAGTCCCATAAGATTTCACACACATTTGAACATGTAAGTAGCACATATATGTGTCGGTCAACACAAATGAATTACATTTGATTTTATTCTGCATGCAGAATCTTTGTTGAGAGACTCCTATGACATCAAGAATTTCTAAATCACCTTTGAGCCCATTTCCTCGGTGAACTTATCTACAGATTCTTGCTGGAAGTGACGTCAGTCTGCAGTGCTACAGACACTGAATCGATAGTGGAAATTGTTATGAAAATGAATGATGACAAAAAGGATCGGGATCAAATTAATGGTGAAACCTAACAACACATTAATAGCGTAGATACACAGGCATCATAGGATACCGTAGTGACAGTTTTTATTACTGAATTTCAACGTCCTTCGCCTTTTTTATAATGATTCTTGCTGAGTTCTGCTGAGTGGAACTCACGTCTTTCTGCTTAACTTGTTGCCGATTTGTAAGCAGCTCGCGTAAGTTGTCGTAGATATTTTGGGAAACAAATGCGAAGAACGCACTTTACAGAATTATCATTTTACTGTTAGAGTTTACAGATCGGAGCTGTATGTGCAGTCATTATGACAAAACTTGGGGAAAGCATTTGATCTGTATAGAAAAAAAGCTGTGTAGAGAATGAAATGGGGTGGTGTCTTTCAACTAGTGAATGTAACGAGTAATGACATGTTTCCAAGTGACCTGTAATTATACTTCGCACGCTCTTTCCATAAGTGGAGACATAAATTATAAACCAGTAAAGAACGTAAGGAACTGGTAATTGTGTAGCGTCAGTCTTCATTGTCTCTAGAAGAATAGCACTACACTGTAGAACTGTACCTTTACCCTTTGAATATAATTCTATATATGAAGATAGTGTGATATGCTTGAAAAATAATTGTAAATTTTAATTCTTGGGCTGAAAAATTGTTTTTTTTTGTCCTTTACTCTTTGATACAATTTTTCTTTTATCCAAATGTGCAACAGTTCTTCATTATTTTCCTCCATTTGGGGTGTTATTTTACCAGTCAACAGTTTTCCCTTAGGTTCTGTCTTAAAATTCTGTAATTTGTGGGAAAAATATCATCTTAGAGCTTGATACTCACTTTATTTGCTTAAAAACGTATTTTTTAAATATGTGTTCTATTTCTTCTCGCTCTCGAGCTTTACTGTCTTCTGTTCTCATATTTTCTAAATCTTTGCCTCACGCTCTTTCAGTTTTTCCGAAGATCCCTGTTTTGATGTTGGTAATTTGTTCGTATTCAGCTTCCTCCTAAGAGTAAAGCAGATCGTTAGTCCTGTACAAATGAATAATGTAGACAATTTCACTTCACTAACAAACTGGAGAAAGTACGTTGCAAAGGCAATAAGACAGTCACGAAAGAAATCAACAGTACTTCCCTAACTGGAAGATGAAACAACTGCTTTTCAAAAGTGCCATGATAACGCCAAACGCATATGTACCGAGGGCTACAAACGATTATACTTTTACATCTGTGGCAGACGGTAGCAAACACTTAAACATATTATCCAGTTACAAGTCCTCTAACGCTGTTATTATCTGAGATCTTTCCGTAACGAAGGTCACCGTACTTCTATGTTTATTACTTACAAGGTTTCTGATTCTTTGAGTATAGAGGATACAAATAAATCAGTACCATGTTCCAATGGTCATATCTTGTAAACGGGCACAAGTACTAAAAGCCTCATACCAAGCAAGATGATAAGGTGATTAAGGCACTAGACTTCCATATGAGAAGGTCAGCATAAAAACCCACTTCTGTGCATCCAGATGGAGGATCCTTGGATTCTCTAAATCTCGTTCGGAAAATTCCAGGACGGTTCCTCTGAAAGGAACATGCTGATTTACATCCACATCCTATAAGAGCTTGTGCACCGTCTCTAGCGACGTCGTCGACATCCTAGTAAGCTCTTACGACGAACAGACTTTTAAACACCAATAAATTATTTACATTACCATAAACAGTGTTTATATCATAAGTATGATTAACCAGTTTGACCTTAGCGTTGAGCATTCTTACTTGTAGAGGGAAGATGACATTACACCTACACAAAGTGTCTAAAATAACAGCATGACGAAGAATTTCCAGCAGGAAAGAAACAGGTTATTTAAATTTGGCACTTTTAAGAAGATTATGGAACTGACATATAAGCAGTAACAAACAGTTATCCCTTACTAATTTCTACAATACTTTACCAACAGAATGTAAGTACAACAGTTAACCATTTTAAGTATATCTCATTTCTTTCTCGTATCGGTGCTGTTACAGTTTCGAATGCGTATCATTCTTTGCGTCAGTATTAACTGTCAAATGTTAACTATTAACTGTCAAACATGAAATGTAGTGTCCTTTGTGCTTACCTAAGGAACTGGAACTAGTTTGTGATGATCATAACATTTTGTTGTGGTAAGTTAGGAAAGAAATGGTTTCAGCTCCTTATCGCGTCATTCCATTTTCAAGAAAATAATAATGAATTTTGAAGCAGTGTAGATGGAACATTATACCGTAAATATCAATTAGTAGCAATCGAGAAATGCAGGACAATAGTGCAACACGGTAGGAAAGAACGTTGTACGTGAAGGATAGTGTATCTGGGGAAACGTGGCGTTTCGTGGTCGGTGTTTCAGTCTACTGACCGACTTTAGAATCACAGAAAGGAATGAGCACTTGAGACCACCATAAGCAGATTCTGACATTTTGTACTGTTTTCGTTGTTGTGAGACGTCAGGTTATGTTTTATGCAGAGTTTGTAAATATTAGGAGTTCTACATATTT
This sequence comes from Schistocerca cancellata, assembly GCF_023864275.1. Taxonomy (NCBI): domain Eukaryota; kingdom Metazoa; phylum Arthropoda; class Insecta; order Orthoptera; family Acrididae; genus Schistocerca; species Schistocerca cancellata. The sequence goes on from NC_064626.1 coordinate 828,495,083, forward strand.
AAGTTCTGTACTTATTTTGAGGATACTGTTATTTGTTCAGCTACAGAATTTTGTAGTGAGTAAAATTCTGTATATTTTTAAAAGTAGTAACATAACGTGTGGCCGGTTACGCCATATTTCGTTAGTTGTGGACCATCGTGTACTTTGAAACGGAGGGTGTCTGTAGTGTGGAATCCGTGATATTTGCAAATGAATTGAGTTTCTTTAATGCATTCCCAGTTTTCCCTGTCTTGAACATGCAAATTCGTGTTAGTCGCCAGTTGTTTCTATTTCAAATTTTGATAATACGTTGTAAAAATGTAACACATCAACGATTCAATACAGTGTCAACAACATTTTCTCGATTGCAACACTTTCAGATTTGAACAAAGTATTCGTTCGAAGGCACATGACCATTTTGTACCTTGGAACAGTTTTCCACATTTGGGAAAACCTTATTTTTCCGAGAGAATTTTTGGAATTTCAGAGAAAGACTGCAGCGAACATGAACTGAATGCTGTCATTTCCAAATGGGATAAGAAAATATATTAAATTTCTGTTACACGGCAGGCTAGAGGTGAAAGCCTGAAACTTGTCCCACGGTACAGCACTCTCCCCTACAGATTACGTGGATCAGAGCCGCTGATTTCTGAATAACGACTAGACTTAGATGTGATTTCCACTAATAGTTTTTGTGGGCACACTGCCTTTTACCAATCTGATTTTCCCGTAACAATTTTTCCCTTACGTTTTGTAACAGAAATTAAAATTTTTCGTAGAATACCTTGTAAGTGGACGACGATTGACGCAAGACTAACTCCTCTTCAAATGTTCTTGTACTACTTAGTATGTGTGCTGCTAGTACGCAAAAAGACCACTTCTGTGAGGAATGAAACCAAAGGGAGAGGCTGAATTTATTGCTATTTCTTTCATTATCTGCGACCAAATTTCTTCTTTTGTTATTCAGCCAATACGGCAGTTACATCAACTTCATCCTAGTAAAAGCAGCTGCAAAGAGAAGTGTAATTAATGATAGTTCACAAGAGAAGAAATCAGGAAATGCAGTAAATAATTTTTGCTGCCCTCTGAAGCAATTATATCAATTTGAACAGTACAGTCACGCCTTAACTACTAGAGAGTTTTGGAAAAGTTTATCCTCTATTTTACACAGAAACAAGGCTGGATATATCGTGTGCTGAGAGCACGTACTCATAACGGTAAAAGAAAGAACCTAGATATTCCCGCCTCGTGTGGATAGTGATCGTGCAGGTATGGAGAACTGGGAACCTCACACGTAAATATTAACTACGCTTGGATAACCGAAAAAAAATATGGTAGTCATCTGAGAAACTGATATCCATCGGACATCCATCCAGACATAAACAAAGACAGGAAAAGTTCTCCAGTTCGAAGCTATGTAACAGCCACTGGCTACACAATACGACTGACAACGCTGCCGAAAGAAGGCTTCAATGCGCAAACAATAGCGTAATGAAGTGTCACGACATTATTCAGAAGGAAATTCACAGGAAGTCATGTGTGTCCGGTGCAAGAACAGAGAGAAAACTAACATACTCTTATATGGAGGTAGTTGCTATTTCATGTTGACCCACGATTTAAAAAACAGTGCATATTCGTATCATCTCTGCTATCGTACGTTTCTTTGTTCATTAAAGTGTTTAACAATTATGTTGGAAAAGAACTTGTTGGAGAGATAAATCTGTTTCACTTAAGGCAGACATCTATTGCAGTAAACGCAGGCGCACATCGATGTGTCTCTGAATTTCCATACAGGGGATCGGTAAATGTAAACAAACTTTTCTCGTAGTATCTGCCGCATACCCAAATTTAGAACTGTTTACAACTCCGATGAAGAGCAAATTTATTTGAAACTACATGTAAACAGATGCAATGGTGGAGTTTCTCTATTACCAGTCTGTTTACATATTGTGTGAATTCTTAAGAGACTCATAAATAACAAACTATTTCGAGCGATTACACCTGCATTCTCTTACTTCTTTCGGGTGCATTTCAAAGATATAATGCCCGTCTCACTAACGAAAGCATATGTACCTCTGAAATTATAATTTAGTCTTTGAGAATGGAATTGCAACTCCGAAATACGTCGAATATTAAAAATCAAAATGAAAATAATGGATAAAATATCACTCATGTCATAAAATATAGGCCCATCCTCTCAAATAGCATCAGGACAATTGCTGATCAAAATGTTCTCACCCGATGGGTGGTGATTATTATGATGGACAACATGACGGTTTTTGCACGTGTACTAAAATTTTATGAGACGAGTATGGATGAAAGTGGAACTATAATAACACTTCAACAACAATTAAGGTGTAGAAATTCCCAGTAAACATACACACACGGAATCGCCAACGGTGTCTTTTGTTGACAAGTTTAGGATTCAACCGAAGACTGGAGCGTAGTCGAGGGATCAGTGACTATACGTCTTTTCGTTGAGAATCAAATTCTAAAAATGAAAAATTTATTGGAAAATCAGAATTCTAACCGAATATCTCCTTCTCGAGTGTGGTCGTTATAGCATGTGTTCGCATCCGCAGGCATCCCTTTGTTACCTAGGGATCATCGTAATCTTCTCGTAAATATTCCACGAACATTTACACAGTGAGCAAACTAAATGTTAGGAGAAGGCAGGCTTAAATTCTTGCATGTCGTATGGAATGACTCCCTTACCCAAAGAAGTGCGACCTGTAGCTTCTTTTGCTATCAGAGAATTACAAGCAATATAGTTATTATTGATCCTTGTCCATATTACACATTTATTAAAAAATTGTTTCAGCCTCTGATGCGACTGTGAGTTACTATTGCAGGAAACTCGCGATTGTGTGGCTACGGATTATCCGGCTTGGAGATTACCCGTGCGTAGTTCGCCGATTATTGAAAAAATATGTTATACAAATATCTCGTTATGAAGACGTAGATGTCTGCTGCCGACCGGTACGTACGATCCGCGATTTAAGCAGCTACGTCACGAGAATATAGTGAGCTATGTGTATTTGGTAGAGGAAGAGAGTGGAGACAATATGATGAAGGAACTCATTATCACGCGCACCAGGGTCTTGAAATGTTTTCAGCAGTTATTAGAGTATGAAGGACAAAGTTTGTTTGGCTATATCGATGGTGTGAATTTCCGGAAAATGAGAAGCATCATTATGGAAAAAGTGAGTGAAAATCCGAAACAGAAAAAACTAACGATTATTTCACGAAAGTGACCTGAAAGTAAGTGATACAAAATACAGTGTGTTTAAGTGTAATTTTGTAAATAAACCGTCAATTTCCGAAGAGTAACGTGTAAGTAATGCTCTTGGCTTTCATATGTGATACATAGAATGCGTTTTAAGTACGGTGAAAAGTAGTTTCCTCTAAAATATGTGTGTTTTGGAACATTCGTGTTTTTAGTTGTCCGTGTAGTCTCGTGTCCGCATTAACGCGAATGGTCGGAAGCTTGCTGTATCAAAACAGTAATCTTCAAGTTACGGTACACGCACTGAGTTTGATGTCTATTGACAGCCTAATAGATAACAAACCCTTGTGACAACCCAGCTGATCTAACCATTCGTGTTTACATCAATATGTTTGCCGTCTCCACACCTGCTGACGAGGGAAGGAGCCAGTGGTGCAGTGAAGAAGCAACGAGTGGAGTGGCTGCGCTGCGAGGCGGGCGGCCTACCTTAAAGTCGCAGGAGCGGTGCAGCGCGGCGCGGCGCTGCGTCCTTGAGACGGCTTGGCCTCGGGGCGGACTCAGGAAGCGGTGGCGGTGGCGGAGTCGAAGTCGCGCCGGTGTTCCGGGAGGCGACGAGGCTCAAGGCGGCACGCGGCACGGTCCCGCCGCCGCAGAGCGCATGCTGCCCGCTCTACTTCCCTGGAACTGCAGCTGGAACTGGCTCTGGAGCTGGAGGAGGCGCGCCACGCAGCCGGGCCGGTACTATTGCCGCCACGCGATGGCACTTCACTGCCGGTTGTGCACCGCCGCCGAGGAGGATCGGTTCGCCGGCGACCAATAGCGGGCCGCTAATGACGACATAATTAAATTTGTACGGGACGGCAGTGAGGCCGGCCGGACCGGGGTGGCGGGCGGTCCGGCGGATGGCGTCGCGAGGGCCCCGCGGCTCGCGGGGAGGGGGTGGGGTGGGGAGGGTGGGGGTGGCGCGCGACTGTGGCCCTTATTGCGGGCGAGATAAGGGCGCGCCACGCCGCGACGCAGCCGCCGCCGGCGCCGGCGCCCATTGGCGGCCGCGGGAAGGCGCCGCGCATGCGCTCTGGCGCCCGGCCACCCCGTGGTCGGCCAGCCTCTCCCCCAGCCGCTGTCACCCTTCGTCCGTGGTTCGGCGAGGGCACTCAGCGCTCGGTACCCGTCGCGATCGCTTACGACCAACGCCACAGCCCACAAATCACAGACATACAAGCAAATTTTACTTATTACTGACCTGGGTGACAATCTGAGCAGTTCTCTTAGGTTGTTCGCAGATGATGCTGTAATTTACCGTCTATTAAGGTCATTCGAAGACCAGTATCAGTTGCAAAGCGATTTAGAAAAGATTGTTGTATGGTGTGGTAGGTGGCAGTTGACGCTAATTAACGAAAAGTGTGAGGTGATCCACACGAGTTCCAAGAGAAATCCGTTGGAATTCGATTACTCGATAAATATTACAATTCTCAAGGCTGTCAATTGAAATAAGTACCTGGTTGTAAAAATTACGAACAACTTCAGTTGGAAAGACCACATAGATAATATTGTGGGGAAGGCGAGCCAAAGGTTGCGTTTCATTGGCAGGACGCTTAGAAGATGCAACAAGTCCGCTAAAGAGACAACTTAGACTACACTCGTTCGTCCTCTGTTAGAATACTGCTGCGCGGTGTGGGATCCTTACCAGGTGTGATTGACGGAGGTCATCCAAAGGGTGCAAAAAAGGGCAGCTCGTTTTATATTATCACGTGTCAGATATGATACGCGAGTTGGGATGGAAGTCATTAAAGCAAAGACGTTTTTCGTCGCGACGAGATCTATTTACGAAATTTCACTCACCAACTTTCTCTTCCGAATGCGAAAATATTTTTTTGAGCCCAACCTACATAGGTAGAAATGATCATCAAAATAAAATAAGAGAAATCAGAGGTCGAACAGAATGGTTTAGGTGTTCGTTTTTCCCTCGCGCAGTTCGGGAGTGGAATGGTAGGGAGATAATATGATTGTGGTTCGATGAACCCTCTGCCAAGCACTTAAATGTGAATTGCAGAGTAATCATGTAGATGTAGATGTAGATGTAGACTACTTCAGAATGTCCCTTAGTGACGGCATCGCATCGCTACATAATAATGAAATGTCGCGCCAGTTGGGGGTATATTCTTTAAGCTCATGACTGCTTTTGGTTGTCGTATCCAGAGCATTTCAATACACTTAAAAACCTCCTGGATGTGAAAGGCGAAAACTGTCATGGGCTTAAAAAAAGAATATATCAGCAACTGGAATGGCTTTTCATTAACTGAGTATACGTTTGCAGAACATGAGCACTCTCTAAACATCCAGAACCTAATAACATTGCAGTTCCTTTTCTCAGTTCTTACTGTCTCAGAATCAGTTTTTCCAAATCTACATCCGGAGGGGGAGGGGGGGGGGGGCAAAAATATCAAAACACCAAAAACACAATACATTACCATGCCTAATATAGTGCAGGAAACCCCTTGGCACTCTAATAGGCTTCCAGTCGTCCTGGACTGGATACATACTGGTACTGTACGGTTTTCAAGGGAATGTTATCTCATTCTTCCTGCAAGATAGTTGGAATTACTCGGTAAAGATGACAGGGGTAAATAACAATCAGCCAACTTTCTCTCCAAAGTAGACCACAAACGCTCAACAAAACTGAAATCTGATGACTATGGTGGCCAGGGGAGATGCTACAATTGACGCTCATGCTGACAAAACCGGTCCTGGACAATGTGAAATGTATCAACAGGGGCCCTGTCATCTGGGAACACAGCATCACCACTGAGGAGCAAATCTTGTACCACGGGATTGACCTGGTCACATAATCTGTGGCAGTAAGGTGGCCTTGCAGAGCAGCCATGTGGCTCATGGAATATCGCTGCCCAAATCATCACTGAACCCCAGTCAGGTTTCACTCTTACGACGTAAGTACTGTGAAACAACTCATACGACAAAATGACTGTCTTTCCTTGCTCCACAGTCCTGGTTCTATACTCTTCGGAACCACGTTCTCCTCTTGCGGGCATGAGCATCACTGAAGAACGGTTTTGGGATTACAGTTCGCCATGAAATTCCAAGATTATGGAGCTCCCTTCGAGTTGTTTTGGTGCTGACAGCGTTCGCGAGTGTGACATTCTGTATTGACTTTGTCAGCTTTCTCTCTTCAATGATCCTCTTGCACAATCACTCAACGTACTCTTTCGTCCTCGTTGTGACTTACCAAATGATGTTTTTTGCATTCCCTGTACGTGGCATGAATCTTGGACACGTTGTCTCTTGAAGCACCAAACACTTCAGCTCCCATGCCTACAGAACCAATGTTCAAATTCAGGACATTTATGAGGTCGTGCTGAAAAGCAGTGCCTCCGAAGTTTTTACGTGAAAACTCTTAAAGTTTTTCGAATAAAACAAACATTGTTAACACGCTACAGCTTTCTTCTCCATATGTGCAGCCCTCTGCCACTAGCGTGTAACATTGCGATGTACAACTTAACTATGTCGGCGTGTGAGAAACAGCTTTCTGTAATCGAGTTTCGCAATGGAAGTGTTCGTTCGTGCATGGGGTACTCTCTCCATAAACATGACAATGCTAAACTACACACGAACGCTGCGACATCTGCAACAGTCCGACGCCTTGGGTTCACTGTCATCGCTGGTCGTGCCGTAGCGTTCTCGCTTCCCGCGCCCGGGTTCCCGGATTCGATTCCCGGCGGGGTCAGGGATTTTCTCTGCCTCGTGATGACTGGGTGTTGTGTGATGTCCTTAGGTTAGTTAGGTTTAAGTAGTTCTAAGTTCTAGGGGACTGATGACCATAGATGTTAAGTCCCATAGTGCTCAGAGCCATTTTGAACTGTCATCGCCGGGAGCAGTGGCCGAGCGGTTGTAGGCACTTCAATCTGGAACCGTGCGACCGCTACTGTCGCTGTTTCGAATCCTGCCTCGGGCATGGATATGTGTGATGTCCTTAGGTTAGTTAGGGTTAAGTAGTTCTACGTTCTAGGGGACTGATGACCTCAGATGTTAAGTCCCATAGTGCCCAGAGCCATTTGAATCATTTCACTGTCATCGACCATCCTCCATACAGTCCCGACTTTGTTCGATCTGTTTGAAAAACCTTAAGAGCACCTTCGAAGACTTCGCTTTGATAGTAATAAAGCGTTGTAATCAGAGATGAGGTTGTGGCTGCGTCAACGAAGCGAAACATTCTTCAGTGGCTGTATCAACAAACTGATCTCTCGTTGGGAGAAACGTGTTCGTCACCAAGGTGACTACGTTGAGAAATAAAAATTTAGACATAGAGATTGAAGATGTAGAATGTTAATAACGTTAGTTTTATTTAAAAAGCAACAACCATTTTCACATAAACAATTCGGAGTCATTACTTTCCTGCAGATCCTTGTATGTTCAAGTATGCTTTTCTCGCGATGTTTCCATATTTTTGTCCATTTTCTGTATATATTACATAAGTGGTTGCACAGTGCCAATATTATCGATTCCTTTCCTATTTCAGCCCCACACTGAGCACGTAAAAAATACCTGTCTACATGTCTCTGTACGTACCGTAATCTCTCTTACTGTATCCTCGTAATCTCTACGTTAAATATACAATGGCAACAGCATACTGGTGCCACAGTCTTCTACGAATAGAGGTTCTCTAAGGTTACCCAACAGTGTTTCGTGAGAATTAGTTCTACTTTCTTCCCAAGCCTCCATTGAACTTCTCTGCTACACTTTCGTATGGGCTATACTGAGCTAGCAGTGAGTCTCGATGTCTGTTGTCACGTCTACTTGGTGAGGATTCTACATATTGCAACTATAATCCACAACTGTTCGCACTAGCGTCTTGCACGCGATTTCCTTTTTAGATGTATTTCATTTTCGCACTAGCCTTCTAACAAATCTGAACCTTCCATTTTCCATCCCTAATACTGATTTTACGTGATTGTCCCATTTCATATTGCTATTTAACGCAATGGGACGCGTCCAAAATGGTCACATCAATCTTCTGATCTGATGCCACCAAATTCTTTCTCTTTGTTATCGGAAACCATCATACACACTTAAAGAAAGTTGCCATTGATTAGACCAACTGTAAATTTTGTTTGAGTCTTCCTTCAATTCCTCACTATCGTCCAACTATGATACTCTCCTGCACACAACAGCATCGTCGGAGAAGAATGTTTTAGTTCTGCACTCCGCTATAGTTGTTGTTGCAGTCGCATCTGTTCTTGCTGTTCTTCCTGTAGAGTTACTTGGCGTTATAAAAGCTCCAGAAACATTTAATTCTTTGTTACGAGCTTATCCGCACGCCGAGTCAGTCTCGCCGGTACGTTATTAACACACGTCCAGGTGTGGATCTGCCACGAGTCGGTTTCTGAGGAACGGCGAGTGGCTGTAAGGATCAAATGATTGATGGTCAAACCGGGAGGGCTGGCAAACGATACTCGCGTTAGAACCTGATCGAGATTTCCCGATATGCTGCAGCCTCGACACAGTATAGAGCCTGTTCGAACAATCATGTGACATTTGACTTGCATTGTACGAGTGCAAGGGATACGCAAGTAAGTACGAACTAGCCACAGCCATAAGCTATGGCTTCGCTTAAAATTTGACAATTTCGTAAAACACTGGAGGAAATTGCGTTACATCCTATTACAGGGTATACTCCTATCGTGTTTGAACAAATTTGCAATGGGAGTTCTCATACAGCACCGGTACTATGGCTCGCATATAAATATACATGCTGATTTTTAAGTAAAAGTAACAGACAAAGTTGAAAATGTTGACAATCAAGTACAATATTTTGTTTATGGGAGGCAGTAATGATTTACCAAGTATGCTCCTTGACATATTACAGTAATAGATAACAACTTTATCAGATTCTAATCAGTTTCAAAACAAGACAGCTATATTCGAGGAAACGGTCAAGACAATTAATCAAGAACTACATGTTGACCAAACGAAATGTATTGTAATAGGACGAACGTGACTGTAATTTTTATCACGAGAATGAATTACAGCAGGAAGACCCATCTTGGAGGTAGTACCATCAGACCTCACTACATCGCGGGATGGGCGAAAGCTCGAGAATTCGACAGAATCACGATTGCAATCTTTTATGTATTTATTAATTAATTTATTTATTAGTTGCTGTTGTTACGGATGATCTGCATCCTAGAAGATATTTCAGTCCGTATTCCACAGATATTTATATTATTTAAAACCATTAGTGCGTTAAAAACGCTAAGACTGGTCGTTGTGGTACCACCAACAATAGTCATTAGATCACAGGCCGAACAAAAGATCGGACAGAAACCGAGATTTTTCGAACCATGATGTAAACTGTTCGAACAGTTCGAGCCGTGTTCAAACACAGACTTATGAAACTGCACAGAAATTCGAAAGGACAAACTGAAAGTAATCCCAAACGTGAAAGTCAAAAACGTGAACAAATAACAAAAGAAATCACAATGGCAAATCGAGAGAAAAGTCAGGAGCAAGCTAACAAAAGTGTACTAAAATAATGAAATTACAATGAAATACAGACCATTAGCTGCTTACAGGCATTGATAAACATCAATGGCACTCTGTCTTCAGGCCAGAAGTGGCCCATCGGGACCATCCGACCGCCGTGTCATCCTCAGTTGAGGATAGGGATAGGAGGGGCGTGTGGTCAGCACCCCGCTCTCCCGGTCGTTACGATGGTTTTCCTTGACCGGAGCCGCTACTATTCAGTCGAGTAGCTCCTCAGTTGGCATGACAAGGCTGAGTGCACCCCGAAAAATGGCAACAGCGCATGGCGGCCTTGATGGTCACTCATCCAAGTGTCGACCACCCCCGACAGCGCTTAACTTCAGTGATCTGACGGGAACCGGCGTATCCACTGCGGCAAGGCCGCTGCCCAAATATCAGTGGGAGTAGCTGAAAATGTGTGTCCCGACCGGAACTCGAACTCGAGATCTCCTGCTTACATGGCATACGCTCTATCCGATTGAGCCGTTATAAGTAAGGAAAAATAAATAACAGATTACCGCTTCCAATGGCGTGCGAGTGCATGCGAGGCAGCTGGCGGCAAAGAGGGCATGGGCCGAAGATCCGAGTCCTGGCCACAATGCCTCCCCCATACCTGTACTGAGTAGCTCCATTATTCCCATGCATCCCCATACAAGCCTTAAACCGTAGAACAAAACTGGAGTATTAATACTTAGGGAAAATAAATAACAGATAGCCACTTTTCATGGCATGAGCACCTTGTAGGGCATAGCTCGTAACACCGAAAAGGGTGACGGAAAAATCCTTAGCAAACATTCATTCAAAAACAATTCACAATTTCAGTTATTATGCACTAGATACATATGATGTCTGTAAGGATGCCACATATTTTTCAACAAATGAAAGAAAAGTCGGAGCCGAAGGGGTTTTGCCAAATTAAAACAGTTCTCATTTTAGATCCAGCATAGAAAATATTCCTGGAATAGAAAAGAAAGATTAAGTATTCTGCTTCTAATCAATAAAACTGTCCTCCTCTTTGTAGCTCACATGAAGCAATAGATAAAAAATGTTGAAACCATTCCTTATATTTGTTACTCTTGGAACGTCGCCTTAGAACAATTATACATGACTATGTTTAAACTGACACACAATATTTTTTAGCGCAACGCAATCTGACTTTCAAAAATCCCTACAAAAGAGTGGCCCTGACTAACATTAACCTATACCTTTCACAAATCACTTACCTCACAAAAATCTTCGTTACTCGAAATACTGCAACACAGCGAGCGCCACTACTGCCAGCTAAATAAAGGATTCAAACTACGGAAGGCACTAACTACTAACAGGCATAGTTAGCAAATGAAAGATTTTTATAGAGAACAAACAATGTATTTACCTTAATGGTCATCAAAAGTCAAATATATATAGCAGGTCATGACATCCAGTTTTACAAATTTAAAAATTCCGCCATCTCTCTCCCCACATCCACCACTGCTGGCGGCTCACCTCCAACTGCGCAACGCTACGCGCTGTTCACATCCAGCTGCCCAACACTGCAATGGCAGACAACAATGCAAACTAGCCACAGACTGCACACAGCACAGCCAGTGATTTTCATACCGAGCGCTACGTAACGTTGCCAATAAGAAAGCATAAACAGCCTACTTACACTCTTCTTTAACTTAAAATGTTCTTCTTCAGTATAACACTTGTACTGTTCTAAGTTCGAAGTTTTGTTTGTTAACTCGTAAAACACACTCTGTCCCAGAAGCCACGAATAACTGTTATTCTTTGCGGACGGGTAACATTTCCAGTCGGGTTGCAAAGCTTCAGTTATTGGTATATGACTTTCTGTGGTTGTGTTGATAAGTGCTAATTTCTTCCTCGTCCAGTTCCAAATTCTGAGTTTATTCCCACATAAGAACATCTGCGCTACAGTTTCTACAAGCTGACATTTGTCGCAGTATGTAGATGGTCTCAATTTGATTTTCCATAATCGTTACGCTGTGGGTATGGTTTCGTTACGACGTCATACCATAAGGCACTGACTCTAGTTGGTAGACTTTTACAGTAGATATTTTTCCAAATGTTCATCCAGTTTTTAGCACGATATTTTATCTGTAGTGGGTCGTGAAAACGATTTCTGGTAATACAGTCATAGACGGTTCTACAGTTGGTTTGTGCTGGTGGAAGTCTTATATAGCTCCAATCGACATAATACTTTTGGATGTAATCTAGGCTGGCATCTATATGTGCTACATTAATAGGAGAGTTCTTGTCCCCAAATGGTTCAAATGGCTCTGAGCACTATGGGACTCAACTGCTGTGGTCATCAGTCCCCTAGAACTTAGAACTACTTAAACCTAACTAACCTAAGGACATCACACACCCCCATGCCCGAGGCAGGATTCGAATCTGCGACCGTGGCAGCAGCGCGGCTCCGGACTGGAGCGCCTAGAACCGCACGGCCACCGCGGCCGGCTCTTGTCCCCAGGATCTAACTATGTACCGACTTGACAGAAAATCCTAGGAAGTTCTGGTCTTACGTTAAATCAGTAAGTGGATCGAAACAGCATATCCAGACACTCTGGGATGATAATGGCATTGAAACAGAGGATGACACGGTAAAGCTCAAAGCTGTATCACAGAGGAAGACCGCACTGCAGTTCCTTCTCTAAATCCTCGCAAGAACGAAAAAATGGCTGACATCGAAATAAGTGTCCAAGAAATAGAAAAGCAACTGAAATCACTCAACAGAGGAAAGTCCACTGGACCTGACGGGATACCAATTCGATTCTACAGAGAGTACGCGAACGAACTTGCCCCCCTTCTAACAGACGTGTACCGCAAGTCTCTAGAGGAACGGAAGGTTCCAAATGATTGGAAAAGAGCACAGGTAGTTCCAGTTTCCAAGAAGGGTCGTCGAGCAGATGCGCAAAACTATAGGCCTATATCTCTGATCTGTTGTAGAATTTTAGAACATGTTTTTTGCTCGCGTATAATGTCATTTCTGGAAACCCAGAATCTACTATGTAGGCATCAACATGGATTCCGGGAACAGTGATCGTGTGAGACCCAACTCGCTTTATTTGTTCATGAGACCCAGATAATATTAGATACAGGCTCGCAGGTAGATGCCATTTTCCTTAACTTCCGGAAGGCGTTCGATACAGTTCCGCACTGTCACCTGATAAACTACGTAAGAACCTACGGAATATCAGACCAGCTGTATGTCTGGATTACATAGTTTTTAGCAAACAGAACACAGCATGTTGTTCTCAATGGAGAGACGTCTACAGACGTTAAAGTAACCTCTGGCGTGCCACATGGGAGTGTTATGGGACCATTGCTTTTCACAACATATATAAATGACCTAGTAGATAGTGTCGGAAGTTCCATGCGGCTTTTCGCGGATGATGCTGTAGTATATAGAGAAGTTGCAGTATTAGAAAATTGCAGCGAAATGCAGGAAGATCTGCAGCGGATAGGCACTTGGTGCAGGGAGTGGGAACTGACCCTTACCATAGACAAATGTAATGTATTGCGAATACATAGAAAGAACGATCCTTTATTGTATGGTTATATGATAGCGGAACAAACACTGGTAGCAGTTACCTCTGTAAAATATCTGAGAGTATGCGTACGGAACGATTTGAAGTGGAATGATCCTAGAAAATTAATTGTTGGTGAGGCGGGTGCCAGATTGAGATTCATTGGGAGAGTCCTTAGAAAATGTAGTCCATCAACAAAGGAGGTGGCTTACAAAACACACATTCGACCTATACTTGAGTATTGCTCATCAGTGTGGGATCCATACCAGTTCGGGTTGACCGAGGAGATAGAGAAGATCCAAAGAAGAGCGGGGCGTTTCGTGACAGTGTTATTTGGTAAGCGTGATAGCGTTACGGAGGTGTTTAACAAACTCAAGTGGCAGAGTCTGCAAGAGAGGCGCTCTGCATCGCGGTGTACCTTGCTGTCCAGGATTCTGGAGGGTGCGTTTCTGGATGAGGTATCGAATATATTGCTTCCCCCTACTTACACCTCCCAAGGAGATCACGAATGTTAAATTGGAGAGATTCGAGCGCGCACGGAGGCTTTCCGGCAATCGTTCTACCCGCGAACCACACGCGACTGGAACAGGAGAGGGAGGTAACGACAGTGGCACGTAAAGTGCCCTCCGCCACACACCGTTGGGTGGCTTGTGGAGTATAAATGTTGATTTCGATGAGGAATGGAAATTTCGTAATGACTGTCTTAGTGGCATGTATTAATTTAAAAATACTAGTTAGAAACAGTACATGACATCGAGATTTAACGTCTTTAATTCCAAGTCGCGATCGGTGTAACGAACGCGATTTATGGTCCTTCAGCAAGGCTCTGATGACATCAAGTTTCCGCTCCCAATTGTCCATAGCCATGAGCTTGGTATTCGCCCTTAATCACAATCCGAGTTTGAGTCCCTCTTCAGTTACATCCAACTGGTGCACACCTATTGCACTAGTGAAAGAACCGAGATGCACTATTTCGGATTTTTGAATATACTGGTGTACCAAACGTCGCACTTCATCAACTAAATTATTCGAATTTACAGTAACACTTATGTCGTCATCATAACCGTGACTAACCGTCTGAATATTGATGACCTGTAGCCCTCTCAATTTCTGGTGCATTGTCGAAAGCAAAGGTTCCACCGCGATCGCATACAATGTCATAGACGAACATCTTTGACGTACTGACTGAAGAACTGGAAATGTTTCAGTCAGTTGTCCATTAATTTAAACCCTTGAAAAAACACTACTGATACATTTACGTATGACAGTTATAAAGTGTTTGTCGAAACCCTTTTTCTGCATGGTGCTGAATAAGAAGCCATGATTGATCCTATCAAAGGCTTTATCAAAATCTAAAAACGATAAAGAAAGACTATTGTCACTTAACCAAGTAAGGTGTATGACATCCCAATACTCACATAAGCTATCTAGCATTGATCTACCCTTTATTGCACTCGTTTGGTGGAGACCTATGACATTTTGCAGGAGGGTCTTCATCCTTCTATTCAGGATGCGAATGAGAATCTTAAAGTCAGCGCTGAGTAAGGCGAGTGCTCTTAAATCGTGAATCCTCTTGCTGCTTGTTTTTTGGGAATGAGTACAATCATTCCCTCCTTAAATAGAGGAGGAAACGCCTTGTTAGTTAATAACTATTTTACGTATCTGTGAGTTCATTCCCTATTACATACCACATGCCTACATAAAATTCGACCGGGAGCCCATCGGAACCAGCTGATTTGTTCCTCGGGGCGTCGTTAATTATGGTTTTTATGTCGTCCTGAGTTATATGTTCGAGCAGACTGGCATTATCCTCCTCACGTATTCCCGTCGTAGCGTTTGCTAAAAGTTCTTCACCGTCCCGTCTATCTATCTCCGGTCCAGCATAGAGATTCCTATAGTACTTCACCACATATTGTTTTATGGTGGGCTGAGTAATGTACTATCCTCCGTCATCGTCCGCCAGCGCGGTTATTATTCTCTGTTTTCCTCTTCGTGTCTCCCATATTACGTGGTATAACGACGTACGTTCCTGCGTAAGATCGTCCTTGCCTCGAGCTCGCGTACGCACCCCATCCAGACGCTGCCGGAATAGGGCGATTATTTTCGACTTTAAGCGTTTCAGTTTGAGAGCCATCGAGGACGCAGAGGATAGTGCGACTGCAGGGACTTATCTCTGGCACGCTCCCGCGAGAGCCACACTTCCAGCTTACTGTCCACACGCTACATTTGTAGTGCCCATGCCCACTATACTCATTACTCGCAGCAGTCAATCTATCGATACCCGTAAGAGTTTGAGCTATGTGAGTGCATCCGCACTGAAGGAGATCATTGGCCGGTAAGCCTTATCTACACTCCGGTAAATGGAAAAAAGAACACGTTGACACCGGTGTGTCAGACCCACCATACTTGCTCCGGACACTGCGAGAGGGCTGCACAAGCAATGATCACACGCACGGCACAGCGGACACACCAGGAACCGCAGTGCTGGCCGTCGAATGGCGCTAGCTGCGCAGCATTTGTGCACCGCCGCCGTCAGTGTCAGCCAGTTTGCCGTGGCATACGGAGCTCCATCGCAGTCTTTAACACTGGTAGCATGCCGCGACAGCGTGGACGTGAACCGTATGTGCAGTTGACGGACTTTGAGCGAGGGCGTATAGCGGGCATGCGGGAGGCCGGGTGGACGTACCGCCGAATTGCTCAACACGTGGGGCGTGAGGTCTCCACAGTACATCGATGTTGTCGCCAGTGGTCGGCGGAAGGTGCACGTGCCCGTCGACCTGGGACCGGACCGCAGCGACGCACGGATGCACGCCAAGACCGTAGGATCCTACGCAGTGCCGTAGGGGACCGCACCGCCACTTCCCAGCAAATTAGGGACACTGTTGCTCCTGGGGTATCAGCGAGGACCATTCGCAACCGTCTCCATGAAGCTGGGCTACGGTCCCGCACACCGTTAGGCCGTCTTCCGCTCACGCCCCAACATCGTGCAGCCCGCCTCCAGTGGTGTCGCGACAGGCGTGAATGGAGGGACGAATGGAGACGTGTCGTCTTCAGCGATGAGAGTCGCTTCTGCCTTGGTGCCAATGATGGTCGTATGCGTGTTTGGCGCCGTGCAGGTGAGCGCCACAATCAGGACTGCATACGACCGAGGCACACAGGGCCAACACCCGGCATCATGGTGTGGGGAGCGATCTCCTACACTGGCCGTACACCACTGGTGATCGTCGAGGGGACACTGAATAGTGCACGGTACATCCAAACCGTCATCGAACCCATCGTTCTACCATTCCTAGACCGGCAAGGGAACTTGCTGTTCCAACAGGACAATGCACGTCCGCATTTATCCCGTGCCACCCAACGTGCTCTAGAAGGTGTAAGTCAACTACCCTGGCCAGCAAGATCTCCGGATCTGTCCCCCATTGAGCATGTTTGGGACTGGATGAAGCGTCGCCTCACGCGGTCTGCACGTCCAGCACGAACGCTGGTTCAACTGAGGCGCCAGGTGGAAATGGCATGGCAAGCCGTTCCACAGGACTACATCCAGCATCTCTACGATCGTCTCCATGGGAGAATAGCAGCCTGCATTGCTGCGAAAGGTGGATATACACTGTACTAGTGCCGACATTGTGCATGCTCTGTTGCCTGTGTCTATGTGCCTGTGGTTCTGTCAGTGTGATCATGTGATGTATCTGACCCCAGGAATGTGTCAATAAAGTTTCCCCTTCCTGGGACAATGAATTCACGGTGTTCTTATTTCAATTTCCAGGAGTGTATATGAAGATAACGTCGGCCACAGGAAAGCTTTCGGAACATCAACAGAACTGGGCGAGGAAAGCGCGCACCCTTCTCTCCTAGATTGCACCTCAGGAAGGTCTTGCCGCCTGGCGAGGATACTAAAAATCTTATAGCGCTCCGGATTCTGTATGATAAATCGTTTGAGACCATTATAGGTGCTGCTGCAGTTTCTTGGGTACATCTGGTGTCACTTCCTAGTCAGATGTAGGAATGTTTGACTTTTAGAAACCAATCGCATATTTGCCACGATTTTTCATACGATGGTATTTTGTAAACTGGCGTAAACAGCGCCTCTTAGCGTGAGACACAGATCAACTGCTGAGCGCGGCAGCCGCCCACGGACGCCGTAGATCGACGCCATGCCAAGCCAACCAGATGAGGGCGCGCCCTGTATTTACTCTAGTTTGTCGGAATAACAAAGAGTTTTCATGAACAACATCTGTCTTACTGTGCTAACCTTCACCTCTGACGGATTACTGTAGTCCTCGCCAATCCATCGAACCAACAACGCCCGGGTGGGAGAGCCGAATGCCATCCTCACGAAACAGAAGAACGGCTCCTCCACCAACCACAGGAAAGATACACACGTCATGACATCACCAGTTCTAGGAATAATTACAACAGGAGGTCAATAACATCAATAAAAAAAGACCACCTTATTATTGGTGGTAATCTGAGCTCAATAATAGGCGACTCACAATTTAAAATATGTAATAAAAAAATATGGACGCAAGTTGACAAGCTTCACAGCTTGCAATAGTTTGAAGATAACAGCTTCTTCGTTCAGAAGAAAAGACATTCATAATTACACATAGGTTACATTATGGCTAAACAAAAGCTGTAGCCTTAAGTCCCTATGTACAGGACGTAAGAGTCTACAGAAGAAGCGACGTGAACTCTGATCACTTCCCGGTAGTTGGATCACATGTCGGAAACCTCCGGCTGATACAGTCCATAAAGCATATCTACTGATAGATGGAAGTTGAACCATCATATCAGTTAAGATTAGACTGGTACCTAAAATGATTACATCAACAAGAAATGTGATAGTGAAAGAGAACGCATCGAACGATCAGTGACAAAGGCCTTAGGAATGAAAAACTTAATTAGAAGCAAGAGTGGTTCGAGGACATGGCACAAAGGAGTTAAAACAACAATAAAAGAAAAACAAAAGACAAACGTCGAAAGTTTCCAAAGTAAGACAGAAGACGTTAGATTTAACAAGAAACGAAGCGCAACCACGTGAAGGAACCAATCATAAGACCTTATGACGAGTCTTCGGACGTGATAGTAAATAAATGGAAACGCAGATCTTGTAAGGACAGTGTAAGTGTAATAAGAAACAAGTCAGGAGTTTAACATGGATACAGATTTTGGTTTTACAGATTACGAGAAAGCTGTCGACCCGGTAAAGCGACATATTTTATGGAGTGTTTTAGAACGAAGAGAGTACCCCAATCAGTTAATACAAGTTATTAAAAGCATTCATCAAGGACAGAAGTCAAACATCGGCAGTGAGAAGACTGCAGCCACAACAGTTGGTAGAGCTGCGAATCAAAGGTATAGTTTATCGTTCATACTTTTAGTATCTATACTTAGACATTGCTAAGCAGTAGAAAACCAAGGCCAAGGAAGATATTAAAATAAGACCAGATCGATGGATAAACACCATCATGTTCGCTGACAACCAAATAATTTTTTAAGAGAGAAAGGAAGAATTGCGTAGACCAGATATATACGGAATACATGTTTTTTACAGAAAGACCAAGACTATAGTTTTTAACAGAAAGAATCCTGTATGTTCCAAAACAGTGCTAAGCGGTCTTGTTTTACAATAAGTTTCACACTTTAACTTTTTAGGTTGCGACGTCATCTACCAGTTCGAAAATGACATACAGAATAAGTCAAATAAATAGCCGAAGATGTGTGATGCAATACACAGAACAATAAACAAAAAAGTGTAGAAAGAAAAACATACGGAAGCAACACGAAACACGAATGCAGACCACTGCAATGATTTATACAGCTTCAGGCAAGGAATGAAGGCATCCGAGTTCAGTTAACAGATTAATGACACAAAAGAGAGTAAAATGACTAGATAATATCGATGGGGCACCAGAAGGAAAAATAACAAAACGAGTATCAACATCAAACCACAATGGAAACTAGGTCTCAGAATACCACGGAAGAGGTGGCTAGGCTGTGATCAGAACTGGCGAGGAACCTAATACCCTTACAATAGGCAACCACTTGTGACACCAACCACAGTGTAGAAATGACGCCTGGGACGGATTTACCCAGGCCTACAAAACAGTAAGACTACAGGAGCGATTGAACAGAATGCCCCACCAGAATCAGAGAATCACAGAATGTAAACACCATGCGGCATATTATGAAACAGCTACCAGCCATTAACTGATGATTTTTAACACATTTTATTCCACAGTTAGTCCCCACTGTTATTTTCTCCCCAGTCTGCCTGACAAACAGCAGCAATTAATTTTAATTAGACGCAATATAAAATTAAAAGCTTTAAATACGAAACAGTGTAACCATTCCCTTGAAATTCCAGTTCTATATTACTATAAAATCTATGACAGAGTCATTAACTCTATTACCACAACAATTTATGATTCAGAAGTAAAGCTCTTAAACAAAGGCCACAAAATAACCTCACCCCCAGACTAAACAGTGAAAACATAAAAACATCAACTGCGTAGATAAAGGTCGTATTTGATGTAGCAAAAGTCAACTCAAGACAGTAAGGAAACAAATCATCAGTTTAATAAAAAATAATGGTAAGAAACAACGAATCGTGTTAAAAGGTCATTAAAGACGTAAACCAATTGCTGTTAGAAAATAAGCCTCTCAAAGTAAAATAGATAGAAAATAACACCATAAATATGACGTCTGAATAAACCAACAGTGACAAAACTTTGGACATTTCCAACAGCAACACTATTCCTGAAATAGTTTCTAATTTAATGCATAAATTTCAATATAAGCTCAAAAACTTCCTAAACAATTGTAACTTTCTGCTCACAAAGACTGAAATGTGGCACTGCATTTTTATGAACCCTACAGTCCCAAGGCTTCCTGCGCAACCCACAATAGACAAGGCAGAGTGTCCCATAACAGCCAATGTGAACTCCAAAAAGCAGTCCTGTACGGGAACTCAACAAAAAGGTGAACATCTTGCAGCCAGTTTCACCTTGGAAAAGACGTATAGCGTGAAACACGGCTACCAATTGATTGAAAACACTAAAAATATACACATTTACCAACAGTAATATTAGACTTCCTGGGCAGTCTTGACCCAAATATACCAGTTGCAAAAACCTTTGAAATAATGTAAAATAACTATTTCACAGAAAAAGTTAAGGTTACTAGAAATGTATGAACTGATATAATTGTAAGATCTAATCTTGTGGTATAAGTATTCAACAGTACAAGTTATAAACAGTAGGATGGCCTGGCAGTGGATAGCAGTCTATCCACAGTACTACCCGACATTTACGTAAACGAATAGGACCAGCAATTTTTCTCAACGAAACACCGGCTTAATGAAAAGAATAATGGTAAGGAACAAAAAAATATGTTAAAGAAGTCTATTATCAGGTTAGTGGTTGGTATATGTTTTTCTATATCTTATGACACAACCGCAGAAACCACATAATGTCATTTACTGAAAAATATCTATAAACACCATCTGTTGTTTAGTTTTATAAATGTAAGAAGGTGGTGCAAAGAACTGGTTTAATTCAGCTACATTAAAATGTGAATAATTCTAATGTATTTGTAAATGGCTGGCTTTGATAAACATACTTTTAGTGTCTGTGATCCACTGTGGGATGAGGACAGCGGCCAGTCAAATATTTACCAATGAAAATCGCCAAACAGCCGTAAATTTTGAGTAGTTATTTTATTTAGACAACCAGTTTGGGCATCTCAGTAATGTCATCTTCAGGTCCCTATGTACTTCACATGCAAACAATTAGATATATCGATCCTTGCTTACTGGAGCCATCAATATCTTGATTCCATGAATTAGTCTTTTGAGTGCTTACTTCGAAGATCTGACAACGACTCTGTTCTTAAGCATACGAAGTAAACACTTAAAAGACGCATTTGCGGAATCCAGATACTGATGGCTCCAATATGAAAGGATCGATATATCTAATTGTCTATGTATGAAGTGCGTAGCGGACTGAAGATGGCGCGATGGAGATGCCGAAACTGGTTGTCTAAATAAAACAACTGCTCAAAAAAGACGACTGTTGGGCGATTTTCCTTGGTAAGTAATTTCAGTACTGATGTATGACATTTTTAATTGCCTGAAAATTAGCTGGAGAATAGTTTTTAATAGAAAAGAAAACATTTCATTGTAAAACAGAATATAATACTTGGAAAACTTATTACCTATATTTGGCTACAGAAATTTTTATAAGGCATCTTTAGTGGATGTCGTTATATTTTAAGCTTTTACAGCATGTGGTTCAAATGGCTCTGAGCACTATGGGACTTAACATCTGTGGTCATCAGTCCCCTAGAACTTAGAACTACTTAAATCTAACTAACCTAAGGACATCACACACATCCATGCCCGAGGCAGGATTCGAACCTGCGACCGTAGCGGTCACGCGGTTCCAGACTGAAGCGCCTAGAACCGCACGGCCACACCGGCCGGCTTTACAGCATGTAATATGCTACTGCATAGTTCTGTAAGTGCGTCAAATAAGTAAATAGGGCTTCACTGACATTGTAACTGCAAATAAAAGATAAAGTATTAAAAAGAAAAAAATGTTTTAGTTCTAAGACAAATTTTGTTTGTGTGTGTGTGTGTGTGTGTGTGTGTGTGTTAGAAGAAGGTCTCAACCAGAATTTCAGACTTAAAAGCATAGCATTCACTTAAGACACTACACCGAGTAGAACATGGACCAAATGCACAACAGTTGTGTTTCGAAGAGATGATCTCTTCAGATACATTTTTGCCTAGGTACCAAAAAAGTGGGACAGGGAGTTAATCTATCGGCACGATGATTAGAAATGTTGCACCTATATAAAATGTACTTGTGCTCTGCTAAAAGCAAAAAATCAAAACTCTTCAATGATTAATCTCCGAATAATGGCATCGTGAGCAGTTTAGTGGACTTGAGAGTCGTGTTTTTAATTATATGTAACGCACATGTCCATTATCAACCAGTTGACAAATAAAGCACGCCGGGCAGCGTGCCCCCAGGTTAATCGCCGCAGACAGCAGACAGCAGCGAGTAGCTGCGGCTGGCAGGCAGTGCCGGGTCATCCTGGCAGCCGGGGGCGACGCCGGCGCTCGCCGCTATTTGTCTGGCTCGTTAATGGCCAAATTGACGCCACTCCCCGCTCGCGTGATAAAAATCTCGCCCAGAAAATTTTTCTCCCCTCTTTCGTCGCGTGCTTCAGATATATAAACACCATTATACGCAGCAACTGGTAGGGAAAAAAAAGTCACCGCAGGGGAGGCCGGGCGCAGCTGCTGCGCTTAATGATCAGCTGGCCAGGCAAATTACGGCCACCTCTGCGCGGGCTCGTCCCGCAGACGCAGAAGCCAAGCGGCCACTCGTAACACACACTGTCCGCAACGGATTATCCGTAAACACGAGCGAGAATATGTCACCTTAAAATGCCCGTCGTGTTATCCAAATGTATCATCTCCCACCTATTTATTCATTTTTACGATTACATGCGCTCTTAGAGCATGAGTTCTCTCTCATGCTGAAAGAAAGAAGTCAGTTCATGTTCTGAAAGTAGCTACCGTAAATATCGGGAAACTGGCTCTGGCAAATTACAGCAAATTTCTCCTAGGATCAGCAGAGCGAGAACCCAAATATTGTCCTCCAGAGATCGAATTCCCGCAGTATTTACTTACTTAAGGACTCACTGACAAGGAGGCACTCTTATGTGAAAGTCAACCACAGCCCAGAAGCAATAAAATATTTAATGAATGGGACGACGGAATGGTTACAGAGAAAAATGAAGCCTAGTCAAAAGGCATGGTGAACAACGGGACCCAAAGCATCTAATTGCCCAAGTTCTCAAATAGATTTCTTAAAGCGAGAGAAGAGGAAAATCATTTTCCCAATAAAACAGTTAAGGCCAGGTTGTTATTCAAATGAGCAAAAAATTGGCAAAGTTTGAAATTTTTTTGAGGCAATGAAAAAGCATACAAAGGATTATGTAGGTATTATCATTACTATACTACGAACTTTATTTTAGATTTTCAATCCAAAAAACAAAATGACGCCCATAGTTACGGTTTGATCAAGGGCCTGCGACTTTCAAGTACGCAGACTGCGTGCAGTGTAGTCCCTCAGGAGTTATCTGAAATCAAAAATGGATAACATCAGTCGATACTTCATTAAATTTATGGGACGTTATACCTAACTGCAATGAAATAAACGTAAATTAAATGATATGGTGCTAACTCGAACTTTGAGTGCGATTTTTGGAAATTAGTTTCGTTCTTTATGGCTTTACCAAAAAGTAATTTATCTTAACAAATTTCATATATTATAAGTGTAAACCCCAAGAAAACTGTTTGCTTTTCAGGGTCAAAGGAAGAAGTTAATAAGTTGAACCGTTTTTATTTTATGCTGCACGCAGTTTTGAAAAATCGTTTGTCGAGAATAACTTTTATATGTATTATTAGTTCAATTTGCATAAAAACTACATGTCATTTATGATGTCGATGAAAGCGAATCTTAAGTTAGATTTTCAAAATTCAAAATTCAAAATGGGTAAGCCAATATGGCGGACCAAAAGTGTTGCCGGTCGCTGTGGCCGAGCGGTTCTAGGCTCTTCAGTCCGGAACCGCTCTGCTGCTATGGTCGCAGGTGCGAATCCTGCCTCGGGCATGGATGTGTGTGATGACCTTAGGTTAGTTAGGTTTAAGTAGTTCTAAGTCTAGGGGACTGATGACCTCAGATGTTAAGTCCCATAGTGCTTAGAGCCATTTTTTTAACCAAACATGTTTTGGCCAATTTTGACCTAAATTTGACCACAAAAAGTGTTTCCGTTACTTACGTGTAGTCTGCAATTATGTCAATCTCTCCTCTAAATCGAATTGTTGCTCGGGAGGAGTACCCTCGTTCTTGGTGAAAAAAGCGGATCTGGCTGAGCTGGATATGTTGCGTTCCGCAGCCTGCACACGTCGTTCGTCTGCTTTTTCAGCGAATAAGTTCGCATGCGGACTGTAATATAAATAATTTTGTGAACGTGCGTCACGGCACGACAAGTTTTCTACCTGAGCCGGGCGTCTCCGGCGAGAGCGTCCGACGGTGGCCGTCACACTGCTTCGGACAACGGTCTGCAGAACTTTTGCAACGCACGGATTCAAAAACCTTAACGTCCCAAGATTCTAGACACATACGCCTTTAAAAAGATGCAATTAAAAAAAAACGAATTTTCGACACTTTTGAATGAGAACCTGGCCTTAAAAGGTTTGATGGTTGCTCTTAGCTACACGTTTACTTCCTCCACGGACATTTAGAAGAGTGTAGAGTGGAGAACGACAGGCAGCATTTCTGCTACCCAGTGTATCCCAGACACCTTCTGTGGACTTCATTGACAGGTGTAATGTTTTTCCTGTGATATAATACTAACGTTTTTCAAAAGCTTTTCCTTTGAAGACTATAAGAAATTATTTATGTAAAGGAGGTAAATACTAAATTTTTGCAAGACTACGAACCATACAAGGGACTGACTTACTAAAATGAAACGGCACTGTAAAAAGCCACCGATCACTTCGCTTCTCATGGGAGCAGAGGAGTGGAACTGGCGTCGTTGAAACGCTGTTCGTTAGAAGACGGTAGCTCGCCAAGGGGAGTGGAACATGGCTCGTAGCTGTTGGATCTTCCCAGCGGACCTCCTTCCACACAGTAACCGACACCTCAGAAACGGAGTCCAAGGACGTCGGTGCCTGACCGTCACCAGCAGCAGACGAAAGTTTCATGACAAAGCTACAGCGTCCACCAGGAATATTTAAGTGATTCAACAGGCTATGGACCAATACGCTTGATCCCCTGCTCATAACTTTTTAGTTACGGCGGAACGAGTTTTATTTTAATTTGTCCGGCGCAGTATCATAGAAAAAAATCCTACGGTCAAATTATACAGCTTGATAAAAAAACTGAAGCACCACAATTGGAGGAGGAAATGATAAGAAACTTCAGGTGTTAAAAGAGTTTGTGATACTACTTCAGGCATTACAAAATCAAGTCAATTTTATAAAGAACTAAGCAGCATAAATTCGCTTATCTGTGTGACGCTGCAGCCCATTTGGTCTAGATGCAACCACTGATTCGCTTGGAATGGGTGTCATAAGGCCCTTACATCATCTTCTGAGGTAAGGTGGCCCACAACTGTTGTAACTAGACCTGCATACTGTTACAGGGACGGAGTTGACTTCTGAGTTGGTTCTACACATAACCTGTTGGGAGCAGATCTGGGTGTCTTACTGGCCACGGGAGTATCTTAGCACGATGCAGTCAGATCATAGAGGCACGTGACATGGGTAGACGAGCATTGTCGTGTTGCAAATTAACACCATGATACCGTCACGCGAGAAGAATCACAAGACACTGGATGTGTGTGAGGTACTGTTCTGCCGTCAGAGTTCTCTCAGTCACTACCAGCCGTGACTTGAAGTCATACCCGATGACCCGCCAAATCATGACTCCAGGAGTACCACCTCTTCCCTGACCAAAACACTGGAAGGTCGACAGGTGATGGTTGAAGTGGTAGCTGCAACAAATGTCTACTAATATCAGTATTGCTGGCCCCTATTTTGATCACAAGTGAGGTAGATTATTCCTACACGTCGGTCAGGGGCCTGAAGATGGTGTAGTAAAACGCTGAAACTGGTTGACCAATAAAATAAGGTTGAAAATTGATGGCTGAAAGGTGTTTCATTTCACATCCTCTATCGAACAGCCGAGTCTCGCAACCACCGCTAAAAAACAATGTAGGCTTTCACGGCCGGCGTTGTCTTCACTTAAAACTTCCGGGCTGATAGACCGTGGTCGATGTATAAAACTCTCGCCCTGACGTTTCGTCTCCGACAGCGGGAGACATCCTCCCAGGTAAAGCGGCGAACTGCGAAGAGAACTCGAGGAAGCGCTGATTATGTAGGCAGTACAGAGGGCGCCACTGTCCATCACGTGGCGTCGGCTATGAGACTGTCTCTGGCAATGCCAACATTCTCGACTCAAAGTAATCGACCGTTACGCTTGCGGTGCAACGCTGACCTCCAAATTTCATCCAGTTTAACACCTTCGCCTTTCCTGTTAAAATTATTACGGTGTTTATCAATCTCGATAGCCTCTCTGTATATGCGTGCATAATAATGCAAGGTTTTAGATATGACGCTCGTCTCGCTGTATTTTATTTCATGGTTCAAAAATGGTTCAAATGGCTCTGAGCACTATGGGACTCAACTGCTGAGGTCATTAGTCTCCTAGAACTTAGAACTACTTAAACCTAACTAACCTAAGGACATCACACACATCCATGCCCGAGGCAGGATTCGAACCTGCGACCGTAGCTGTCGCGCTGTTCCAGACTGAAGCGCCTAGAACCGCTCGACCACACCGGCCGGCCATTTTATTTCATGATCACCTTCCCGGTAAACATGTTCCGCTACAGCCGATGTATCCGTGTGACCCGGGCAGCAGTTCGTCTTTTCCCGACCTTAAATATTCTTTTATTTTCCTAATGGTTGTGAAAATAGTTTCCATCCCTTACTTGCTTAAAACTTTCCCAATGCGATCTGTGACCTTACTGATGAACGGAAGATAAACGTTGCCCTTAGGCGACTGTTGTTCGTCGTTGCTCCTGATTCTCTGCCCACCATGAAAATAAAAGAATATTTAAGATCGTCAAAAGATGCACGACACCCTTTGGCTACACCGGAGGTATATAAAATTCCTTGTAGTTGTGGACATATTTATATCGGTACCACAAAGAAGTTCTCAGATCGCCGCCATGTTCTGTGGCTGTGGTTATCCAAAGTGGTGTAGAACAGCGATTCACCACTGCACGATACGGTGGCATATATCAACAGTCCATGCGTCCCGGTCATGGCACCAGTGCAAATGCAGCTGTTTGCGTTGTGGTGTAGACGGCAGTCTAGACATGGGACGATTGTTCCCTGATACGGGTGTTGCTAGTCTCCGGCCAATGGTCCTGGATGACGCAGAATGTTGCAGGAAGTTAATTACTTGTTCCCGGGTGGCAGGTGCAGCTGTGAAGGGGTTATGATGTCCTCGGTGCAGAATGTGGCGACCCTCCCTTGCAGTGGTTACAGGTTACACACGACTAGGCGGCATCTCTGTGTTGTTCACTGTCATCACTCAACACCTGATGCTGTTCACGCCGTTCATCTACCCTGTCGGACCTGTTGAGAGCACTAAATACGAGTGACTCTAATGCATTCTGGTAACCATTCTACTTCTCGCAGAAAACTGCAACTCTAATCATTTACATATCCGCCAATGATGTGTACGTCTACAAATCTAAGAGCTGCGCTCTTTTAAAACTATGGTTCGGCAGTTTTGCTACACTACATAAATGACGTAGTAAATGATAGGATTACCGGTAGTATTAGTAACATTTGTAGGGAAAGAAACATAAATGAATGTGTAACAGAGAAAGTGAGAGCTCGACGGAGGCGTGTTAACTGGTCCACCGTTTCCACATACTGCTCATACTCGTATACAGGGCATCAGCCCGTGTTTGGACATTAACCAGTCTTAGTGCTCCACCACGTAGGGGGATGGTGAGAGTGTCATAACGTACTTCGAATATGTATCCTGTGGGTAGGAAATAGCCGAAGGTTGACCCAAACCTGCGACCTATCGTCGCCGGTAGGGGGAGGATCTGTGCCACGTGATTGGATTTTGATGTTCAGGTATTTCATACGTTGCATCTGGTTCTAGTCCCAGAGCAGGAGCCGTCGCATCATCACGCGTACAATCTGTAGTAATTGTCGATAGTTTGCCGTGGCCATTCTCCATGCTTACTTCGTAAAAGTGACTCCCAAATATCTCAGTTCATTAACTGGCGGGAGCGGGCGACAGCAACAGACCCGAGACAGTGCCCGATATCAAGCGCCGCCAACTTGTTGATGTTCAGGAGACTGCCTGCAGCCTGTCCATATCGCTCGATCCAGTTTACTACACTGCGGAGTTCATTGGTGGAACGAACCAGCAGTAGCAGGTCGTCAGCTTAAGCCCTATAGCGGAAAGTAATGTCCCACAGGATGATCCAGATAGCCTATGATTGGGACCACCGAGAAGTGGCTCGAGCGCGATTGCGTAAACGTAGATAGAAAGGAGGCAGCCTTATAATAAGAGACCTCTTGACGGGTATTCGGCCCACCGTCCGTCCATTGATGAGTGCTGGCTGCTGCCGTAAAGCGCCACAGGGTGATGACGAGCCTGGGGGGAAATCCCATACAGTCCATCATCTGTAGAAAAAAGTTATGATGCACTCTGTCTAAGGCTCGACTGAAATCGATGAAGTCGATCGCCACTCGCAGGCGTTGTGCCGAGGCGATCGCTGTTAAGCCATTGCAGTGTCACCAGGTGATATTTGTATGTTGGCGTCTTGTTGTAGGGACTTTTTTAAACGAAAAACATTGGTAATGTGTTCTTAATACAGCCTGCCAAAACGCTGGCGAAGATCTTGTACTTAGCGTTCAATATTCTAAGCAGTCGGTAGACACTGATATTGCCCTCCTGCTGACTTCTGTACTGGTATGAGAAGTCTTTCAACGATGGTACACGGTACTGTGCACTCCGGTGACATGAGTTCCTGGATCATTGTAAACCATCAGGATGTCCGGTAAAACTAGGCTGATAATCCATCGGCCCTTGAGACTTCTTGACTGCATCTTTGTGCAAGGCGCCCCAAACTCCTCAGAAGAGACTTCCTCCTATAATGCCATCGCCGTTACCTGTCGATAGCGCGTGTCACACTTGTTATAATGCTTGCGCAGTGGTCGTCTACGGGTGTTTCCTGGTAAATATGACAAAAATGACCCTCCATGGCTTTCACTATGGTTGCTTGGGACGTAAACAGGAATGACCTTCTTGCATCGTAAAGCGTTTGATTAAATGTCGGCGCATCACGTTGTGGTCGGGTCCTCTGCAACCGTTCGGTCGTGTCGTTGCATGCTGACTAGGGGCCTTTTAAGTGGCGCTTCGTCATTGATAATATGTGAGTCTTGATTCGCTGTGGTTCTCGATGTCTGTCAGACGATGGGGTTAGAGCGTTGAGGCCCCTGCGCGCTGCATAGTAAGAGTCCAGAGTCAGCTGGTGCCACGCAGCCGCGTCCTTACCAAACTGAATAAGTGTCTTGCGGATTGCCGTTTTGGCGCAGAGGAGCCACCACGCCAAAGTCAAGTTGTATTGGGAGTGACATCGTTCACAGTTGGCCCACGTTGCGGTGACTCGCCGACGGCAATCCGGGTCCTGGAGATGTGTGACATACATCTTCCAAAGGCTGTCGGCCACAACTCCCTCTGTAAGACCTTGTGACACATATATGCGATCCTGTCGGCTCGCCAAATGACCGGTAAGATGCATGTGCCCAGAGTTGTCGCCGTGTATCTTTTGCCACGTGTCGCACTAGTGAAGATCGTGAATTACCGTACCCGGTTGCGGACCAAATGTATAGTACAGGATTTGGTCCTTAGAATGAAGAGCGCAATTAAAATCGTTAGCGAAGATGATGTGTTCGTACCGTCCTAGAAAAAGGGGTGCGTTATCAGTGGAACAGAATGTGGTCCGTCACGACGTTTGGTGGTGCCGGTCGGTGCATCAGTATTCATGAATCGGGTGATAGGTGAGCTAACTATGTTGATATTCATCGTGACCAGAAGATAGGCCTGGCGGTGCGGTAGATGGGCAGGATTGACCGTGGTGATGGTGGAGAGAAGCGGACAACGTGAGTGACGTTACACCCCATCGACCACGGTCCTCCCCGTGTTGTTCAGACCTCAGCCGGCCCCGGCTTCAGGTCCGGCTCAGTCTCGACGTCCTCGGCTCACGATGTGGGCGCGTGAGTTTGTTCATGTTCCAATACATCGTGGTCGTTGATACGGAGGGACCGAGTGGTTTCGCAGCCTTCACTGGAACCTTCCTGCTGATCACTGCTCGCCGCAGAGGGCTCCGCCCTCTACAGGGGTGGAGTCAGAGGCAATGGTGTCGGCCTCATGGTCGGCATCCTTCAGGTAGTCTTTCTCTCATGTCTCGAAGCATGTACCGTCTTCAATACGTTTCACATACACCATGTTACTTACAATCGAAAAATGGATGCCAAAGATGTCGGCAGCCGGGATTTTGGCTTCCTCTTTTAAAAAGCGCTCGACTTCGAGTGCTTTTGGTCTAGAAAATTAGTTGCTTAAAGTGAATTTCAGTGTTGATTCGCTTTGGTCTTGTCGTGCTAGGGCATCACTTTAGTCTCGATCAAAGGAAGTAAACAAGACGACCGTTCTCGCGCTGGAGACGGAAACATACACGTCCGCTCTGCTCGGCCGCTAAAGCCGTACTGGCAACACACCTGACATATAGGTAGGTAACGTGAGTACGACCTTAAGTGACCAAAGCTACTAGGAAAACTACCATAGTCTACGCTTAGTTATGGTAGTGTACGGTAGCGTACGATAGTTTTACAACTCTAATGAAGTTACTTTGGCATCAAGTTCTCCTGCATGTTTCATTTTTTGTGCCAGTCAGTATATTTTCATGGCATAAGCAAAACTTTTTGCGAGATTTTGTCATCTGGTAAAGTTCGTAAAGTAAGTGCGGAAACAGAAGGGATGTAACACCAACGTGCTTTAGAATCACGACATTAATATAACCATGTGGTGCTTTTACACAGTCGACGTGGTGCTTTTCTTCTCCTGCAAGGAATTCGCTCAACAGTGCAACTCAGTCAGTCCATCATCATGCCTTCCTGCACCACAACCTCGCGACCATGACAATAGTCTATTTTCTTGATGTTTGTGAGATTTTACGGGTACCACAGCAACTCCAGATGAACATTCGACGTGAATAATTCTGAAAACCATTCTAGGATTACATGGTGCAGACAAATTCATCGACGTCATTGTATCTATAAGAGACGGGTACATCTCTACGCTGCCGTGACCGAATTAGGTAAGACACTGGACTCGCAATCATCGGGATGGCGTTAAAATTACGTCCAGCCACCACATTTACTTTTTCAATAATTTGTGCAAATTACTTATGGCAAATGTCACCAGTCCGAGATTGTGCTCCGACTCTAAAGACCTCATTGTCGACGGGACGTTACACCCCAATCTTTCTCCTTTTCACATTGCGTGAGCCTGACACACAGTACTGATCAACTGTTGCTAGTCTCCAAAACCTAAAATGTGGGGAAACTTAAGTTGAAGGAGTGGTTGTGAAATCTGATGAGAACTGTCGTGAACTCATCGGTTGAATTTGTCGTGTAATCAAGAACAGAGCTTGCTTCTCAACATTCAGGGAACTTTTTCCGACGGCGACTACAATAAGACATTTAAATTAATCAGTCATGAGAGTTAATAATTTGTGCCAGACTGGAAATGACCAGGATGCTCCGCTTCTATGGGGCGGTTGAGTTAATCACCTCGGCCATCCGGACACGCTTCTTGGCCGACACAAAATCCCAACTGGTCATACGCCAACGTGTCGTCCCTGTCGCTCGTAACGCGTTCTGTAAACCCGCCAGAGGAAAGAAAACCTGGTGTCCATCTGCACTAAAGGAATTATCTTGGGGCGTCAAGTCTGTATAAATGTTAAATGTCCGACAGTACAGGCAGCACACACATATGTATGTAACATGATCTGTTGTGAGGTGTTTGCTCAAGATTCATCTTGTGTTGGCTTTCGACGAACATTTCCTATGTCTCTGAACCGAATCAAAATTCCTTGAGATGAGACCTGGAAGTGCCTTCAACGATGGTGGTGTTTTGTAACTTACTTCCGTTTTTGTAACTTACTTGCGTTTGTAAAATTATGTACTGATTGATGCTGGCAGGCACGAAACTGTGTAGTGAAAAGAATAAAAAGTAGTATACGTGGAATTTCAAATACTGAAATAAACTGTGTGTATTGAGGGACAGTGGAAAAGAAAACAAAAGAAAACCATCATGGTAAGCAGGCAAGTGTAATGGGACATGCGTGTAAGGAGATATTTTGTAAACAATACACAAATGATCCAATGACTATTATGAGAGTACACCATGTGAAAAATAATTTACATAAAGAATTGATTTGCGCACACTCGATAGAGTATCAATCTTTGCAACAGCTGAGGTAAAATATTCCACGTGTAATGATGTTGAAAACGCCGTACACGGATATATTGGACATGGAAAATGCATCTGCATAAAAATGTCCCAACCATTCGAACAATATGTCTATTGTATGGGAGAATTATAAAGTTTTACATTATTTACCAGTTGTTCTTAAATCTCATGATCAGCATTGGGTTAAATAATTATTTTACTATCAGCATCAGGTTAAATGATTCCTGGGATTGCTTGTTATGCTCTTTCTGTGTATGCGTAATTTCTGCAAAATACACATAGTCTGAAGGAAATCTACCATGTCCTTTTTAAAGGAACCACCTTAGTCTTCACCTTACTTAAGCTACGGAAAACGTAATGTGGATCGCTGAAGGGTGCTCTGAACATGTTCAGTACTCTTTCATATTCACTTGTAGTAGTAAGTTCTGTTCTGTAGAGTTTCATCTTCACTACAAACATAATAATACATTATTAACAGTGTTGTGCTGCAAAATAATGTACTTTGCACGCCAGGATAAAAATTACGAAGCCTTACCTGGCAACACAAAAAGCCATGGAAAAGAAGAGTACCGAGAAACGCTCTAGTTTGTAGCACTGAATTGTCTGGTGCCAATGCAACAAGACGTCCTCGTAGGGAAATAAATACCGTCACTGAGGTGACCACACACTATCCAGTAAGAAGACTTATTCAAGGTGCAAGACCACTCATACAGGATACTGACAAAGGGGAAGAAGAAAGGCAGTGCTTCTGAAGAGTGAAGTTGGGTAATACTGCAACTCAGCCTTGACTCCTTCAGGAGCCAACTTAACAAGAAGAGCAGAACGAATGAAGTTATCGTCAGCCAATAGCGATGCCCAGATCCTGCATTCTGACGCCTTTTAAGGGTGTGAATGCTACTGTTAGTGCAGTACTGGCCTGCAGATTCCTCATAAATATTCTCCAAATGAGATCCTCATCATAAATGTGTTCAGATGTTCTCTGATGTGCCTTGTTTCCTGACATCCACCTATAAGGAGGTGTCCATGTCAGCCTGCCGTCTACTCATCTAGGATGATGGTGGTGGTATGTCTAGGGCGCTCAACAGTGAGGTCATCAGTGCCTGTACTCAACTAACAGAATACAAGTACGGTTATGAGTTGTTAGAAGCACGTAGCAAAATATAAATTGGAACATGCAATCTGCAGCCATCCTAGGGTACTCTCACTGACACTGTCACACAAAACAGCTAAATACGTTTGCCTCAAGGCAGTGTGTGAGTAAAATAAAAGACTGTAACCACACAACATCTAAAATAGTGGTGCAAGGAAAGAAGCCTACACAATCAATTGGAAAATAAAATAGGAAGCAACCACCCTAGAAACACATTAAAACCTTCTACCTAAGACACTACTGAGAAGAGCAGACACCACACAGAATCTTAAAATACGAACTGCATTCGATTAATTATCACATAAAATAGCGGGCAGATCAATTGGTGAGTAGATTGCAGCTCTGTTGGCTTGGTATACAACGCATTCAGTTGAAATGTGGCGTGCAGAAACCTGTACACCACAAGCACTGAATACTGGTGGGTCTTCCTGCCATCCATGCATCAGAGGTCAGTGTCCCAGGGGTATAGCATGATCTTGGGGCTAACTTTTGTGGATGAGCATCACGCAAAAATTTATCTTTCGCAGCATACAAGCGAAAAAAGGAAAATATATGTGAAGTTCCTTGTGCACTAAAACCGCGTCGGTGAGTAACAATGTGAGGTGGGGTATAACATAGTTTCAAATCATGGATGAAATAGTTTTGTAGCTGTTGTAATGTATTTCGCTCATATTGTGAATTTATTTCGGTGGTGTTATTATTATTGTGGTTTGGGGGGGATTACCTTATGACCATTGTGAGGCAATGTAGACGTACTACTGAATCTCGTAAGCACGCCTGTTTTAAGGGACAGGGAGAATGATGCAAATTCCTTCCTCCCAGGTGTCAGTAACATGAGAACGTCCAGACCTAGCGATTCTACATCTCTTTGGGGGCCGAACAGTGGACGCGCTACAAAACCGACGATTCAAAACGGAGGTATTATTTGCTAAACAAACAGACCCCACGCTAACTAGTCATCGGTGGTCGTTGAAGTGGACATACGACGCATATGAGGTGAGAAATGAAATACGAAGGCTGCAGGAAACGTTTGCAGAATCGCACCGGGAAATAGAAAAAGCTCGAGTGTTAGAAATACGGGGGAATATCAGGGGTTACAGCTTTCGTGTAAAAGATTGAGATAACAGTTTCGTCAGCTAACGTACTTGGCACCATGAACACTGACGCAAATTCAAAAGGAATGACAAGCTTAGCGTTACAGGATAGTGAGCTACTAGTCAACGACACGATGGGTGACATAGGGGGAGGGGAGTTTTGCCTTCCGGCTGCTTTCACTTGGACAAATATCATGAATCTGAAGCAGTCTTTGTTGTATTTGCCGGACGAACAGCTACACGTGTTATATACCCAGAACCTAGCGCTTCTGAATGACACACTCACTTCAGATTTCCTTCATTCGATAGATGAGTTACAACATCATGAGAGGCATGGATAACAACTAAACAAATGTTCCAGCATGTGCGGCAGTATCGCAACGAGCAAAGTCGCAATGTTATAACTATAAGTATAACGGTTTCTAGTGTTCTGTTGCATCTGATTGCGTTTTGTGTAATATGCATCCACTTTAAACGGAAACCCAGACACTCACATGAATTGCCAGTACATAAAATACCAGTGGATTGGATTGCCAGTAGCGAGTAAGGCTTAGTCAAGTAAGATGGAAGCAAAACTTCGTTGGTAAATGAGGATGAGTACTTGAGATTGTTAATATAGAATATTATGTTAATTATATGTTATTATATATTATGTCAATTAATTCTAATATTAATTATATTATGTTAATATAGTATGTTTGTGAGAATCAGTTAAGATGAGATACTGGGATGAAGTGTTGTGTTTTAAAAATTGCTCGTAAAAGCTGCAGAACGTAACTGAGCCAAAAACTCAGGTGATCTTTATGAGAAGGTAGTTGTTAACAACAAGTAAAATGCTTGAAGTAGTCTCAGGAAAAGTTAAATGGGTTACGCTAAATGGCCAAGCAGAATACTTATCAAAGAAACTTAAGAATTGCTTCACTAGGGGTGAAAATTCAGTAAAAGCGACAGTCAGATCAAAAAGAGACGGACGGAAAAACTATGTAAATTGTTTATTTTTTCAAAAGTAATCTACACATGCACCTACACACAAATTGCGGAAGACACTTTGCGGTACGTCGTGGAGAGTACCACTACAAGTCATTTCTATTCCTGTTACACAAGTAAATAGAGTGATGAAAAGACGACTGTCTAGACCATATGTCTACGTGTCAGCCCCGATTTCTCGTATATTGTCTTCTTTGTCCTCAAGCGAAACAAGCAGGGTGAGACACGAGGTTTTCCCCGGTTTCTGGAGGGTATTCCTTAGGTTATTTGGAACAAAAAATGTAAATAAAGTAATGTGATCAGATCCATAATTAAGGAGCTACAGAAATTTAAAAACTCAGGAAAATGGCAGAAAGAAACATTTATTGTAGGATTTTGCTATCAAAAATACATATAATAATTAATTTAAACAATTTCGTAGCAGTTTCTTGCATTGAGAGTGGATTTAAAGCAAGTGTTCAAAATTTTCTCCCTGCATCTGTAGGCAAAGATTCGCACAGGAGTGAACCACGCGAGTAGCATTTCGTAATTTCACACGCTCATTCATTATTGACGTTGCGGCACCGAAAGTGCGTTGTATCAATTCTTCTCGTTCTTTCACCTTAACTTCGTACACGATGTCTTTCATCCATCCCCAGATGCAGTAATCTACGGGTGTTAAATCTGGGGCTCTGGCAGGCCAGTTAATAGGGCACCCGCGACCTATCCATCGATGTGGGAATTGCTGACTAAGATAGGCTGTTACCACAAGATGGAAGTGTGCAGGTGCCTCATCATGTTGGACGTACATGTGGCGTCTTGTTTCCAGAGGAACATCTTCAAGAAGCTGCGGTAAGTCTTCTCGTAAAAAGTTATCGTACAGCTGACCATTTAAATTTCGCCGGAGAATAAAAGGCCCCAGTGACTCGTCACACACAACACCACATCAGACATTGACACTGAATCTGCGTTGAAACTGAGATATTACCGTGGCATGGGGATTTTCGTCTGCCCAGATATGCATATTATGCATGCTGTTGATGGCATCTCTTGTAAAGGTTGCCTCATCAGTGAACATTGTGAAGTGATAGAGCTGCCGATTTCCATTTAACCGGCTAAAAAAGAGCAAATGTTGGAACAATAATGTAGCTCTAAATGGTGAACTTTCTGGACATGAAAAGGATCCAGTCCATTCTCATGAAGAATCCTACATACCTTAGATTGTGAAATGTTCAATCGGATATCTAGGCGTCTTGCACTTGAACGAGGACTGCGCTCTACTGAATTAAGAATGTTTTCCACTTCTTGAACGTCACGATGTCTTTCGGTGTGAATACGAATACTGGGAAGAGTACCTGTTTCTAGCAATGTTCGATACGTCCCACTAAATGTTTTGGCACTCGGAATCCTACGATTAGGATACCGACTGTGATATTCGGCAACACCATCTTTCGCATTACCATCACAGAAGATCAAAATGTACACCATCTCTCCACACCCCTGCGATGAAAACTTGTACGGCATCGCAAAGTGTACCGTACACAGGAGACAATAACAGTAAATAGTGACTGCAATATCAACAACGTGGTTGTTATGTACACGTAGCACTCCCTGCACTTTACCTAAAAAGACTGATCGTGTGTCAAATTGAAACGTCCCCTTAGAAAATTTAATGAATTACTGTGCTGATAAATCTCTTACATTATTTGATTTTCAAACAGCTAAGCAAAACTGAACGTACTCAGACATTTCGCTCTTTACCTATTCTGATCAACACTTAAGTGACACAATATTTTTTAGCGCAACGCAATCTGACTTTCGGTAATCCCTACAAAAGAATGGCCCTGGCTAACATTAACCTATACCTTTCACAAATCACTTACCTCACAAAAATCTTCGTTACTCAAGCTACTGCAATACAGCGAGCGCCACTACTGCCAGCTAAATAAAAGATTCAAACTACTGAAGGCACTAACTACTGACAGGCATAGTTAGCAAATGAAAGATTTTGATAGAGAACAAACAATGTATTTACCCTAATAGTGTTCAAAAGTCATAATATATATAGCAGTTCATGGCATCCAGTCTTACAAATGTACTGTTTCTGATGGACACACGTCCAGATCATCCGCTCTCGAAATTCCGCCATCTCTCTCCCCACATCCACCATTGCTGGCGGCTCACCTCCAACTGCGTAACGCTACGCGCTGTTAACAGCCAACTGCCCAACGCTACAATAGCCATCAACAATGCAAACCAGCCACAGACTGCACGCAGCATAGCCAGTGATTTTCATACAGAGCGCTACGTGGCGGTGGCGTTACCAATATAAGAACCTAAACACCTACTTACAAAATGAAAGCAAGTGTAGCGCTCCATACACCGTGGCATTTGTTCCAAATAACCTAAGGAATAACTTCCAGCAACAGGGGGAAAACCTCGTAACTCACCCCGTATGTTGGCGGCAGTAGGATGGTTATGTAGCCAGCTTCAAATGCCGGTTCTCTAAATTTTCTCTCCAGCATTCCCCGAAAAGAAAGTCCCACGGATTCTAGTTTGTGTTGCCGAAGCATCTCCCTAATACTTGCATGTTGGTCGAGCCTACCGTTACCAAATTGCCTCTGCACTGCTTCGATTTCTTCCTTTAATCCGACTTGGTGGGCATTCCAAACACTTGAGCAGTGCTCAAGAATGGTCACACTAATGTTCCACATGTAGTCTCCTTTACATATGAACCTCACTTTCCTAAAACTCTCCCAATAAACCTAAGTCGATCAACCTCCTTCCCATTAAAATCCTTACATGCTCGTTACGTTTCATATTGCTTTGCAACGGTAACCCTAGGCATTTAATCGAGCTGACTGTGTCAGTCAGCACACTACCAATTCTGTTATCAAACATTACAGATTTATTTTCCTACTCATCTGCTTTAACCTGCATTTTTCTGCATTTAGGGCTAGCTGCCATTCATCACAGCAACTGGAAGTTATCTTGTACCTTTCTAAATTCAGTCAACGAGGACACCTTCCCGTATACCACAGCATCATCAGCAAACAGCAGCAGATCACTGCTCACCCTGTCCGTCAGATCATTTGTGGGTATCGAGTTTGATAGTGGTTACTTCACACTTCCCGGGTCACTCCCGACGACGTCCGTGTTTCTGCTATTACTGTTAATACATTTATCCCACTGTCAGACAAGATGGTCTGCGATTGATGGAAAAGTGTTTGCAGTTGCCTACGGAACCACGAACGTACCCAGGCGTGCACCCCTTCGTTCGACGGAAGTCGACGACCACTAATATCTTTCTTCGGGGCTCCAAAAAATATGGAAATCAAATGAGGAGAGATCGGAACTGTATGGAGGATGTGCGAGGGCGAGCCCACATGTTGCCAAGATAGTTTAGACTACAGTGTATAAGTTTCGCTGGGAAACCCTTACACATCCTCTGTTCCTCTATGCAAAGCCAATCTCTTTCCACGCGATATCCATATCTTTGGAGCCTCGACGAAAGGCGTTCGTGAACGTCGATTTGCTTCGAAGAGGAGCACGTCTGGGCACAATCATGGTTCCTTACGCAGCCGCAAACATTTTGCCATGAAGGCACCGACTTCTCGTCTCACAAAGGGATAAATGTATTAAGAGTTATGGCGATTAGTTTTGAAATAATAAACAGATTACTTACTTTTTGTCTATCTGTCTCGTTTTCATTTGACTGCCCCTTATGAATTGGAAACACCGGCAGGTGACGGGTATGTGTTGGTTCTCACAGCAGTTCCCTGAATCGGCTTCACATGTCATCGAGGAACGTCTAGTCTGAAGACGGTCACTTACACCGAACCCTGTAACTGGAATTAATAAAGCGATAATCGTTGAGATCAGGTCTGCCTTTTTCTTTTATATTATCACTTGTATCAACACATCTTGTTTTATGATAAAGCAATGGCAGTGCGGTCTTTCGGATAATATGTAAGAAGGAAAGGTTTGTTGAACACTGAATGTGAATTATTGCATTATTTGAGTACATAGTCTAACAGACACTGTGTAGAATAGTAACTAATAGTGAACACTCTCTGTGGTGGGACGAGAAATTCAATTCTTCTGTAGAGTAGATCTGAACCTGAGCACTAAATAGGCGTTATGTGAGGAACTATTCCACGACGTCTGATAAACATCGAGACTGTTGCTTCATTTCCGTCAGTGTAGTTTATTTCGTTTCACCCCATAGGAGGTTAACTGTCTACTTTCTGAAAAAGCATGAGCCCGCCGCTGTGGCCGAGCGGTTCTAGGCGCTACAGTCTGGAACCGCGCTGCTGCTACGGTCGCAGGTTTGAATCCTGCCTCGGGAATGGCTGTGTGTGATGTCCTTAGATTAGTTAGGTTTAAGTAGTTCTAAGTTTTAGGCGACTGATGACCTCAGATGTTAAGTCTCATAGTGCTTAGAGCCATTTCAACCATTTTGAAAAAGCATGAGCTAACTTGTCGTTTAGTTACATCACTAGCACACTGACTGGTACCAGCAGGCCGTCAGTTCACACCGCATGAACATACACGCTTCCCATGTGAATGGCGTTATTTCTGTGTTAACGATGAGAAGTAACACTTTTAGTTCCTTTTTCTCACATTTCTTCCGAAAATGTCGCGTAAACTTGCTCCATGTTCAGAGCTAAAATGTTCTAAGTAATTTCAAGGTTCTAATTCGTGATTTAAACCTGAAGGTATGCAACACAGTGTTTGTAATATGGAGAGTTACAGTTAAGTAAATCTGTACCATTCAGTGTGCTGGAGATATAACGTGTCTTCTGGGCGTCTACTTGCATTCCAATTTTCGCTGGTTCGATTCAAGAGGTTTCCATTTTACCGTGGAATAACACACCGCAAGTCACTGCTTTTCGGGGCCATATACAGTAACTTCTATGGGCAGACTCACAAATAGGTTGGAGACTAATATTGAATTTTTTCGGCACAAGCTGCCGTGGAGTTTGATAATGCTAGTTGAACCGCACGAGATCAACAAACATATTTCCAGATAGAAAACATAGAAAAGGTTCTAGTAAGGAAAATTTGTTTCTTTTAATCTGTTTTAACAAAGCGAGTGTCTCATGTAAGATGTGAACACTACACTAATTGAAATGAAAATTTTTTTTCTAAAATGCGAAGAGTTTTTCTGGTTCGTTTTTGGATGCTGTTTCAGGAAGAGCACTTAAAATGTTCAGTCAGATGCACTTTTGATCCCAAATGAGAAATTCTGTGAGATATGGAGAATGTACCTATTTACTCGTTATAATAATTCCAGTATCGTTTTTTTATATTTTGCATTGTAAATGGCAACAAAAAGTTGTTTCATTTTATAGTCTGTAATAGGGCTATCTCTATATTTCTGTAATATTGTAATGTCGTGGCTTATATGTTTGTTTTATACATAGTTTTTCACGCAAACTTCATCTGAAACGAATGATAAATCGGTTTTGTAATAAATCGAATTTGTAGTTACATTCAACAACTCTTTTAAAAACAAGAGCATTTTGCGTATTCCTCATGAGGTCTAAGAGTAAGGTGTTACTTTCCGTTTTGCGATGCTAATGATATGGCGGCAGTATCGAAATCAAAGTGACGGCTGTTACATTCGTTCGTCCAACACACGCCGACACAATTTTAAATCCCAAAAGGAACTTTGTTATCCCCACAAGCAATTTTTAAAACACATCGCTTCATCCCAGTATCTCATCTTAACTGATTCTCACAAACATACTATATTAACATAATATAATTAATATTAGAATTAACTGACATAATATTATAATTAACATAATATTCTATATTAACAATATCAAGTACTCATCCTCATTTACCAACAAAGTTTTACTTCTATCTTACTTGACTAAGCCTTACTCGCTACTGGCAATCCAATCCAGTGGTATTTTATGTACTGGCAATTCATGTGAGTGTCTGGGTTTCCGTTTAAAGTGGATGCATATTACACGAAACGCAATCAGATGCAACAGAACACTAGAAACCGATATACATATAGTTATAACATTGTGACTTTGCTCGTTGCGATACTGCCGCACATGCTGGAATATTTGTTTAGTTGTTATCCATGCCTCTCATGATGCTGTAACGCATCTATCGAATGAAAGAAATCTGAAGTGAGTGTGTCATTCAGAAGCGCTATGTTCTTGGTATATAACACGTGTAGCTGTTCGTCCGGCAAATACAACAAAGACTGTTTCAGATTCATGATATTTGTCCAAGTGAAAGTAGCCGGAAGGCAAAACTCCGCTCCCCCTATGTCACCCATCGTGCCGTTGACTAGTAGCTCAGTATCCTGTAACGCTAAGC
The DNA here is from genome assembly GCF_023864275.1 of Schistocerca cancellata. Classification (NCBI taxonomy): domain Eukaryota; kingdom Metazoa; phylum Arthropoda; class Insecta; order Orthoptera; family Acrididae; genus Schistocerca; species Schistocerca cancellata. The sequence continues at coordinate 828,537,055 of NC_064626.1, forward strand.
TTGTCACTCCTTTTGAATTTGCGTCAGAGTTCATGGTTCCAAGTACGTTAGCTGACGTAACTGTTGTCTCAATCTTTTATACGAAAGTTGTAACCCCTGATATTCCCCCGTATTTCTGTTAACACTCCAGCTTTTTCTATTTCCCGGTGCAATTCTGCAAACGTTTCCTGCAGTCTTCGTATTTCATTTCTCACCTCATATGCGTCGTATGTCCACTTCAACGACCACCGATGACTAGTTAGCGTGGGGTCTGTTTGTTTAGCAAATAATACCTCCGTTTTGAATCGTCGGTTTTGTAGCGCGTCCACTGTTCGGCCCCCAAAGAGATGTAGAATCGCCAGGTCTGGACGTTCTCATGTTACTGACACCTGGGAGGAAGGAATTTGCATCATTCTCCCTGTCCCTTAAAACAGGCGTGCTTACGAGATTCAGTAGTACGGCTACATTGCCTCACAATAGTCATAAGATAATCCCGCCAAACCACAATAATAATAACAACACCGAAATAAATTCACAATATGAGCGAAATACATTACAACAGCTACAAAACTATTTCATCCATTATTGGAAACTATGTTATACCCCACCTCACATTGTTAGTCATCGACGCGATTTTAGTGCACAAGGAACTTCACATATACTTTCCTTTGTTCGCTTGTATGCTGCGAAAGATAAATTTTTGCGTGATGCTCATCCACAAATGTTATCCCCAAGATCAGGCTATGCCCCTGGGACACTGACCTCTGATGCATGGATGGCAGGAAGACCCACCAGTATTCAGTGCTTGTGGTGTACAGGTTTCTGCACGCCACATTTCAACTGAATGCGTTGTATACCAAGCCAACAGAGCTGCAATCTACTCACCAATTGATCTGCCCGCTATTTTATGTGATAATTAATCGAATGCAGTTCGTATTTTAAGATTCTGTGTGGTGTCTGCTCTTCTCAGTAGTGTCTTAGGTAGAAGGTTTTAATGTGTTTCTAGGGTGGTTGCTTCCTATTTTATTTTCCAATTGATTGTGTAGGCTTCTTTCCTTGCACCACTATTTTAGATGTTGTGTGGTTACAGTCTTTTATTTTACTCACACACTGCCTTGAGGCAAACGTCTTTAGCTGTTTTGTGTGACAGTGTCAGTGAGAGTGCCCTAGGATGGCTGCAGATTGCATGTTCCAATTTACATTTTGTTACGTGCTTCTAACAACTCATAACCGTACTTGTATTCTGTTAGTTGAGTACAGGCACTGATGACATCACTGTTGGGCGCCGTAGACATACCACCACCATCATCCTAGATGAGTAGACGGCACGCTGACATGGACACCTCCTTATAGCTGAGCTGGATGTCAGGAAACAGGGCACATCAGAGAACATCTGAACACATTTATGATGAGGATCTCATTTGGAGAATGTTCATGAGGAGTCTGCAGGCCAGTACTGCACTAACAGTAGCACTCACACCCTTAAAAGGCGTCAGAATGCAGGATCTGGGCATCGCTATTGGCTGACGATAACTTCATTCGTTCTGCTCTTCTTGTTAAGTTGGCTCCTGAAGGAGTCAAGGCTGAGTTGCAGTATTACCCACCTTCACTCTTCAGAAGCACTGCCTTTCTTCTTCCCCTTTGTCAGTATCCTGTATGAGTGGTCTTGCACCTTGAATAAGTCTTCTTACTGGATAGTGTGTGGTCACCTCAGTGACGGTATCTCTTTCCCTACGAGGACGTCTTGTTGCATTGGCACCAGACAATTCAGTGCTACAAACTAGAGCGTTTCTCGGTACTCTTCTTTTCCATGGCTTTTTGTGTTACCAGGTAAGGCGTCGTAATTTTTATCCGGGCGTGCAAAGTACAATATTTTGCAGCACAACACTGTTAATGATGTATTATTACGTTTGTAGTGAAGATGATACTCTACAGAACAGAACATACTACTACAAGTGAATATGAAAGAGTACTGAGCATGTTCAGAGCACACTTCAGCGATCCAGATTACGTTTTCCGTAGCTTAAGTAAGGTGAAGACTAAGGTGGTTCCTTTAAAAATGACATGGTAGATTTCCTTCAGACTAATGTGTAATTTTATGATTCTGAAAGAAATATACTTTTGTCACACATATATCTTCGCCAAATTTTTTTGCAGAAATTACGCATACACAGAAAGAGCATAACAAGCAATCCCAGGAATCATTTAACCTGATGCTGATAGTAAAATAATTATTTAACCCAATGCTGATCATGAGATTTAAGAACAACTGCTAAATAATGTAAAACTTTATATTTCTCCCATACAATAGGCATATTGTTCGAATGGTGGGACATTTTTATGCAGATGCATTTTCCACGTCAAATATTTCGGTGTACGGCGTTTTCAACATCATTACACGTGGAATATTTTACCTCAGCTGTTGCAAAGATTGATACTCTATCGAGTGTGCGCAAATCATTTCTTTATGTAAATTGTTTTTCACATGGTGTACTCTCATAATAGTCATTGGATCATTTGTGTATTGTTTACAAAATATCTCCTTACACGCATGTCCCATTACACTTGCCTGCTTACCATGATTGTTTTTTTTTTGTTTTATTTTCCACCGTCCCTCAATACACAGACTTTACTTCAGCATTTGAAATTCCACCTGTAAGTTACAAAACACCACCATCGTTGAAGGCACTGCCAGGTCTCATCTCAGGGAATTTTGATTCGGTTCAGAGACATAGGAAATGTTCGTCGAAAGCCAACACAAGATGAATCTTGAGCAAACACCTCACAACAGATCATGTTACATACATATGTGTGTGCTGCCCGTACTGTCGGACATTTAACATTTATACAGGCTTGACGGCCCAAGATAATTCATTTAGTGCAGATGCACACCAGGTTTCTTTTCCTCTGGCGGGTATACAGAACGCGTTACGAGCGACAGGGACGACGCGGTGGCGTATGACCAGTTGGGACTTTGGGTCGGCCAAGAAGCGTGTCCGGATGGCCGAGGTGATTAACTCAACCGCCCCATAGAAGCGGAGCATCCTGGTCATTTCCAGTCTGGCACAAATTATTGACTCGCATGACTGATTAATTTAAATGTCTTAATGTAGTCGCCGTCGGAAAAAGTTCCCTGAATGTTCAGAAGCAAGCTCTGTTCTTGATTACACGACAAATTCAACCGATGAGTTCACGACAGTTCTCATCAGATTTTACAACCACTCCTTCAACTTAAGTCTCCCCACATTTTAGGTTTTGGAGACTAGCAACAGTTGATCAGTACTGTGTGTCAGGCTCACGCAATGTGAAAAGGAGAAAGATTGGGGTGTAACGTCCCGTCGACAATGAGGTCTTTAGAGTCGGAGCACAATCTCGGACTGGTGAAGCAGATTGATTTGTTCTTTTTGAATGAATCATCCTGACATTTGCCATAAGTAATTTGCACAAATTATTGAAAAAGTAAATGTGGTGGCTGGACGTAATTTTAACGCCATCCTGATGATTGCGAGTCCAGTGTCTTACCTAATTCGGTCACGGCAGCGTAGAGATGTACCCGTCTGTTATAGATACAATGACGTCGATGAATTTGTCTGCACCATGTAATCCTAGAATGGTTTTCAGAATTATTCACATCGAATGTTCATCTGGAGTTGCTGTGGCACCCATAAAATCTCACAAACATCAAGAAAATAGACTATTGTCATGGTCGCGAGGTTGTGGTGCAGGAAGGCATGATGATGGACTGACTGAGTTGCTCTGTTGAGCGAATTCCCTGCAGGAGAAGAAAAGCACCACATCGACTGTGTAAAAGCACCACTTGGTTATATTAATGTCGTGATTGTACAGCACGTTGGTGTTACATCCCTTCTGCTTCCGCACTTACTTTACGAACTTTACCAGATGACAAAATCTCGCAAAAAGTTTTGCTTATGCCATGAAAATATACTGACTGGCACAAAAAATGAAACATGCAGGAGAAGTTGATGCCACAGTAACTTCATTAGAGTTGTAAAACTATCGTACGCTACCATACACTACCATAACTAAGCGTAGACTATGGTAGTTTTCCTAGTAGCTTTGGTCACTTAAGGTCGTACTCACGTTACCTACCTATATGTCAGGTGTGTTGCCAGTACGGCTTTAGCGGCCGAGCAGAGCGGACGTGTATGTTTCCGTCTCCAGCGCCAGGACGGTCGTCTTGTTTACTTCCTTTGATCGAGACTAAAGTGATGTCCTAGCACGACAAGACCAAAGCGAATCCATACCGATAATCAACACTGAAATTCACTTTAAGCAACTAATTTTCTAGACCAAAAGCACTCGACGTCGAGCGCCTTTTAAAGGAGGAAGCCAAAATCCCGGCTGCCGACATCTTTGGCATCCATTTTTCGATTGTAGGTAACACGGTGTATGTGAAACGTATTGAAGACGGTACATGCTTTGAGACATGAGACAAAGACTACCTGAAGGATGCCGATCATGAGGCCGACATCATTGCCTCTGACTCCACGCCTGTAGAGGGCGGAGCCCTCTGCGGCGAGCAGTGATAAGCAGGAAGGTTCCAGTGAAGGCTGCGAAGCCACTCGGTCCCTCCGTAAAAACGACCACGATGTTTTGGAACATGAACAATCTCCCGCGCCCACATCGTGAGCCGAGGACGTCGAGACTGAGCCGGACCTCAAGCCGGGTCTGAACAACACGGGGAGGACCGTGGTCCATGGGGTGTGACGTCGCTCACATTGTCCGCTTCTCTCCACCATTACCACGGTCAATCCTGCCACCGCCTGGCCTATCTTCTGGTCACGATGAATATAAACATAGTTAGCTCACCTATCATCCGATTCATTAATACTGATGCACCGACCGGCACCACCAAACGTCGTGACCGATCACATTCTATTCCACTGACAACGCACCCCTTTTTCTAGGACGGTACGAACACATCATCTTCGCTAACGACTTTAATTGTGCTCTTCCTTCTAAGGACCAAATCCTGTACTATATATTTGTTCCGGAACCGGGTATGGTAATTCACGATCTTCACAAGGGCGACACGTGGCAAAAGATACACGGCGACAACTCTGGGCACATGCAACTTACCGGTCATTAGGCGAGCCGACTGGATCGCATATATGTGTCAGAAGGTCTTACAAAGGGAGTTGTGGCCGACAGCCTTTGGAAGATGTATGTCACATATCTCCAGGACCCGGATTGCCGTCGGCGAGTCACCACAACGTGGGCCAACTGTGAACGATGTCACTCCCAATACAACTTGACTTTGGCGTGGTGGCTCCTCTGCGCCAAAACAGCAATCCGCAAGACACTTATTCAGTTTGGTAAGGACGCGGCTGCGTGGTACCAGCTGACTCTGGACTTTTACTATGCGGCGCGCAGGGGCCTCCACGCTCTAACCCCATCGTCGGACAGACATGGAGAACGACAGCGAGTCAAGACTCACATATTATCAATGACGAAGCGCCACTTAAAAGGCCCCTTAGTCAGCATGCAACGACACAACCGAAAGGTTGCAGAGGACACGACCACATCGCGATAGACATGCGCCGACATTTAATCAAACGCTTTACGATGCAAGAAGGTCATTCCTGTTTACGTCCCAAGCAACCATAGTGAAAGCCATGGAGGGTCATTTTTGTCATATGTACCAGGAAACACTCGTAGACGACCACTGCACAAGCGTTATAACAAGTGTGACACGCACTATCGACAGGTAACGGCGATGGCATTATAGGAGGAAGTCTCTTCTGAGGAGTTTGGGGCGCCTTGCACAAAGATGCAGTCAACAAATCTCTACGCCCGATCGATTATCAGCCGAGTTTTACCGGACATCCTGATGGTTTACAATGATCCAGGAACTCATGTCACCGGAGTGCACAGTACCGTCTACCATCGTCGAAAGACTTCTCATACCAGTACAGAAGTCAGCAGGAGGGCAATATCAGTGTCTACCGACTGCTTAGAATATTGAACGCTGAGTACAAGATCTTTGCCAGCGTTTTGGCAGGCTGCATTAAGAACACATTACCAAGGTTTTTCGTTTGAAAACGTCCCTACAACAAGACGCCAACATACAAATATCACCTGGTGACACTGCAATGGCTTAACAGCGATCGCCTCGGCACATCGCCTGCGAGTCGCGCTCGACTTCGATTTCAGTCGAGCCTTAGACAGAGTGCACCATAACTTTTTTCCACAGATGATGGACTGTATGGGATTTCCCCCCAGGCACGTCGTCACCCTGTGGCGCTGTACGGCAGCAGCCAGCACTCATCAATGGACGGACGGTGGGCCGAATACCCGTCAAGATGTCTCTGTTATAAGGCTGCCTCCTTTCTATCTACGTTTATGCAATCGCGCTCGAGCCACTTCTCGGTGGTCCCAATCATAGGCTATCTGGATCATCCTGTGGGACATTACTTTCCGCTATAGGGCTTAAGCTGACGACCTGCTACTGCTGGTTCGTTCCACCAATGAACTCCGCAGTGTAGTAAACTGGATCGAGCGATATGGACAGGCTGCAGGCAGTCTCCTGAACATCAACAAGTTGGCGGCGCTTGATATCGGGCACTGTCTCGGGTCTGTTGCTGTCGCCCGCTCCCGCCAGTTAATGAACTGAGATATTTGGGAGTCACTTTTACGAAGGAAGTATGGGGAATGGCCGCGGCAAACTGTTGACAATTACTACAGATTGTACGCGTGATGATGCGACGGCTCCTGCTATGGGACTAGAACCAGATGCAACGTATGAAATACCTGAACATCAAAATCCAATCACGTGGCACAGATCCTCCCCCTACCGGCGACGATAGGTCGCAGGTTTGGTTCAACCTTCGGCTATTTCCTACCCACAGGATACATATTGGAAGTACGTTATGACACTCTCACCATCCCCCTACGCGGTGGAGCACTAAGACTGATTAATGCCAAAACACGGGCGGTTGCCCTGTATACGAGTATGAGCAGTATGTGGAAACGGTGGACCAGTTAACACGCCTCCGTCGAGCTCTCACTTTCTCTCTTACACATTCATTTATGTTTCTTTCCCTACAAATGTTACCAATACTACCGGTAATCCTGTCATTTACTACGTCATTTATGTAGTGTAGCAAAACTGCCGAACCATAGTTTTAAAAGAGCGCAGCTCTTAGATTTGTAGACGTACACATCATTGGCGGATATGTAAATGATTAGAGTTGGAGTTTTCTGCGACAATTAGAATGGTTACCAGAATGCATTAGAGTCACTCGTATTTAGTGCTCTCAACAGGTCTGATAGGGTAGATGAATGGCGTGAACAGCATCAGGTGTTGAGTGATGACAGTGAAGATCACAGAGATGCCGCATAGTCGTGTGTAACCTGTAACCACTGCAAGGGAGGGTCGCCACATTCTGCACCGAGGACATCATAACCCCTTCACAGCTGCACCTGCCACCCGGGAACAAGTAATTAACTCCCTGGAACATTCTGCGTCATCCAGGACCATTGGCCGGAGACTAGCAACACCCGTATCAGGGAACAATCGTCCCATGTCTAGACTGCCATCAACACCACAACACAAACAGCTGCATTTGCACTGGTGCCGTGACCGGGACGCATGGACTGTTGATAAATTCCACCGTATCGTGTGCAGTGGTGATTAGCTGTTCTACACCACTCTGGATGACCACAGCCACGGAACATGGCGGCGATCTGAGAAGAGGACCGTTTCTTCCAAAATGTGTATGTCCATCTTTTTTAGCGATCTTCACTTAAAACTTCCGGGCTGATAGGCCGTGGTCGATGTATAAATTGTAAAGTGTGAATTCAACTCGATTTCTAAACTGAAGGAAATACTTCACGGCTTTCGCTTCTGAGCTGTTACAAATTCGTCGGGAAACAGACAGCGCCGCACGAACTCTCAACACAACTGGCACTGCTAAGAGTATCCTACGACTTCCACATCGCTATCAACGGGTTATACACAATGCTGGTGACTACTTTGAAGGTCAGTAAAACTTTGAAACATATATCTGTTTTGTACGAGCTGTAAATAAATAGCCGCCACTATTAAAGTTCCAGTCCTCGTATTTAGTACGTCATCGTTAGTTACTCCATCTACCCATCTCATCTCCAACTTTCTTCTGTAACACCACGTTTCAAAAGTTTATCTTGTTACATTCTTACATATTTTACTTATTGACAAGGCTACACTCCAGACGAATAGCTTCAGGAAAGACTTTTTAACACTTAAATCTATGTCTGATGTTTCTAAAGTCCTCTTTTTCATAAATACTTTTCGTGTTATATCCATTCTACATTTTGTACCCTCTACACATACACGTTGGTCATCTGTTTTTTTTGCCAGCAAAATAGCAGAACTCACCTACTATTTTTAGTGTCTCATTTTTTAATTTAATTCCTTCACAATAACTTTATTTAATTCGACCACATCCCATTAGCCTTGTTTTACTTTTGTTGATCTTCATATAATAATCGCTTTTCAAGACGCTAGTCATTTCATTCAACAGCTTCTGCAAGATCTTTGCTCTCTCTGACAGAATTACAATGTCACTGACAAACCTCAAAGATTTTCTTTCTTCTTACCTGCATTTTAATTACTTGTCCAAATTTCTCCAACTAATTCCAATAATCAACTCATACATAAATTATGTGTTTAACATTATTCTGTACAACATTATTTATTACTACAATGTCAACTGTCATGACACTTCGATATGCGCGAAGGAACACTTCTTTTTGCAACCACAGCGACTACATCCTTGCCCTCCACTCTTCGAATTAGTTGCAGCCTGTTTTCTCCGCAATATTTCTTAAGAAAATATTTCATCTATGGAAGGTAATAATTCTTTTAAAATTACGAACTGATTACTTATTTATAAAAGACGTTCTATTACGTCGACAAGTGCCAACACATTATAGTCATCTTTATGACTACAATCGAGTTCAGTGACTTTTATGTGGGCGGTATCAGCATTTGAGCAGGAAGGAATTTTGATGTTAGCATTTATTTCACTTGCAGTAAAAGATTCTCCTTTTATGAAAATACACATGTGCTGTTCAGGCATTTTTAATTCACACTACAAATAACTCATGTAACGAGCTTTTAGACTCGCAAACGTATACATACAAAATAAGTAAGGATACTAAGATGTAAGGTATAGTCAAATGAAAACAAGACAAATAAAAACAGTAAGTAAACTCTTTATTGCTGCAAAATTAACTGCCACAACTATTAATACATTTAATCCACTGTGGGAGAAGTTGGTCAATGCCTTCATGGAAACATTTGCGTTTGGCTACGGAACTATGATTGTATTCAGGCGTGCACCTTCAGAGCTCAAAAAATATGGAAAGCTCATGGGGAGGGATCGGGGCTGTATGGAGCATGTGTAAGAGCTCTCCAATGAAACTTCTGCAGCGCAGTCGAAACAAGCTGCTAACAAAATTCCCTTCCACAACTTGCCAAGGTTGTTTCGAGTGCGCTGCAGAAGTTTGGCTGGAAAGCCCTTTACACATCCTAGACACAGTCCCGACCTCTGCCCATTGACTTCCACGTTTTTGGAGCCCTGAAGAAATACATTGGTGGCCTTCAGTTTGCTTCGGAGGAAGAGATGCACATCTGGATACAATCATGGTTCCACAGGTAACCACAAATATTTTCACCTGAAGGCACTGGCCGTCTTGTCTCATCGTGGGCTAGATTTATTAACAGTTATGGCGATTACTTTTAAAATAATAAACTGTTTACTTACTTTTTTCCATCCGTCTCGCTTTCATTTGACTGCCCTTATAGAAACTTGTTAGACAGATTATGTGGCTAGTCCCTAGTCCTATGAGGAGTAATATCGTAATACAGAATTCTTTCCTTTTTGCATCCTTCGCAGTAGTTTAGTCTGTTATCGTTTTCACTTAAAATGGTATTATAAATTATTTAGTGACTCAACTTTCATGAAACGAATGGAAAACTTATAAACCAAATTGTAATACTGGTCTGAAGGCAAGATAGTATCAGCGCGTGTATTGTTCCCTATTTACGTGATCCATCATGTCCGTATTTCCACTGCAAGCTATTTCCCAGGATTTCGCAGCCATCTACACATCGAGCTGACTAGCAGGATCGCATTCACGATCAGGGCGACAAAAGAACATTTTTTAATAAGTAGTAGGCCATTTGACGGTTTTAATGCATACTCTGAGGTGATCTCTTCATTTCCTTGTATCTGCTATCTCCGAGATCTATTGTCTATCTAATCCTTATGTAATACTTCCTTCTTTATACTGCTCCTTCTTGTATCAAGGGAAATATTCACGAATGTATTAGTACGTGCACCATTACACTAAGTTTCCTTTCTAGTAAAGGTTTCCCATTTCCTCGTGACTTTTTTTGAATATTATCTGTACATTTAATTTTGAACATCGTTTTGTAGCATCATATTTCAGATGATTCTTGTTTCTTCGGCTACTCAGTTTGTTGATATCAGTTTTCTCCGTACCATTCCAAGATAAAATAATTGTTCCACGGTTTTTCGTTACGGGTTTCCCAATTTTTGTGTTTAGAAAGTCGTTATTTTCCTTTCCGTCATTCTTTATCACTTTATTGATACCTTTGTTTTTCCGTAGCACATATTTTGTGCTAAGTAGGTGGCCCATTTCATTCTTCTAAGTCTTCCATGCTTTCTGTCAGACGGTTTGTGTTAGTTATGAGTCTTAAAACTGACTTTATTTTCTCCTCAACAATTTTCTTTCAGTTCTTTAATTGCTGTCTTTTGATAAGGCATTAATAATTTATTTCATAACGTCAAGTGTAGTGTGAAGTGGAGACTATTTTTTGTGTGTACCGAGGAATCGAAGAGTACGTTTTTCCCTCCAGCGTTCGGTGTTCTACTCGGCTAGATTATCTGAAACAAATATTTGTCTTTAACGCGGCTGTCCCATTCGCACAGTAAGCAGTGAGGCACAGCATAATCATTCTGTAGATCATGTATCGTTCTTTGCAATTAAGCTTGTCCAGTGTAAAGGTTAAAGAGTCATACTTCTCTTTCAAATGCATGCATGTCTAACATTTGCTCCAGTTCTGTAGGACAGCTTTGAGTCTTCTATGTGAAGAATTAATGAAGAGTCACCAATCTTCTTTTGTCTCATGTTGAATTCCAGACCTTTCAATCAAACTAGGAAAACATAGGACTGAAATCTTTTTTCTGTTTGTGAACGAAGAGAAAGAAGTTCCAGTGGCTAACAGGTTCTTTCCCCGCAATCTAGAAGCTGACTGCGCAGGTCCTTTTGCTAGTGACGGATCTCTGGTCAAATTGTCCAATTCGGATTGTGGAAACAACTACGGCTCACGGTAGTTCTCAGCTTCATAACCGTGGACAGAAGTCTCGTGGTCTCATTCCCTGAAAGAGGAAACACGTCATCGACCTATCAAGCAGCAGTGATACAGGAATATCGGGTCCTTGAGACAAATTTTTCGGTAATAAAGTGTGATTTAAAAACGTAACAAAACGTTTTTATTCTACATTCATCATCAGTGCATGGTTAATATCGACATTTATCGGTGTATGTGATAAATAAGAATGTCTAGCAAATATTTCGGACGTACAACAGGTCACTAAGCGAATCTCTGAAATTCTCTAATTTCGGTCCTTCACGGCAACAGGCTCTTTACTTCCCCCGCTGCGTCGTCTTCTATAGTCCGTGTAATTTTAGCGAGGCCGGCATCGCACTAATAATGTCATTAAACAGCTAGAGACTTTCATCTGACATTTGCTGCCCTCAACTATGCTTTCAGTTATTTCCTCAAATACCACATGAGGTGGAGAACGAACAACGAAAGTATCAATGGAAATTTTATTTCGTTTCCACTTTCTCTAATTTTCACATGAACTGTCATGTACTAAAATAGGTCATGTTTCTGCTACATAAATTGCTTCCATAGAATTTTAAAGAGCAGCAGCGTGTTACAGTATAGCTAGAACTGATCTGAATTAAGATTGAATAGTTAAATGTAAGGACTACATGTGTAGAAGTCAATGATTAAGTAATAGTTCGCGTTGATTTTCAGATATACGAGGGACGTTCAATAAGTAATGCAACACATTTTTCTCCGAAAGCAGGTTGATTTTATTCAGGGCTCCAATACCCCATATTATACCCCATTCTTACGGCTACAAAACCCTGTTTATCAGTGCATACATCCAGACTGAAGCAACGAATAAAAATTTGTACCAAGGCCAGGTTTCGAACCCGGGTCTCCTGTGCTGATTCACTAACCACTACGCCACGGTGGCATAGTGGCTATGCATAACTGCTGCTCCATCGTCAATCCAAATTCCGATTCATATCTCGGCCCACTTGGTATTCCCCTTAACTCAAACAGCGTCAAATGAAACGAGGGATCCCGTCTTAAACTCAGGCTTTAATCACATGAAACTACAGGGTTCGAGAGACCTCTTCAAGTCTCAAACGCCTATGATGTATATATGCAACCTGAAGCGACGAAACATACTGCTTCCCACGGAATACATGCTTCAGTGGGCCAAACATATGGAAGTCGGAGGGTGCGAGCTGCGGACTGTAGGGCGGATAAGGACTAACAGTCCAGTGAACTATTGTGGAGTCCTCTTCTGTGCACAGACTTGTCTGAGGTCTTGCGCTGTCAGGGAGAAGGAGAAGTTCTTTTGCATTTTGTGTGTGCGTGTGTGTATGTGAGTGTGGCGACAAACACGCTGAAGTATTTTCTTCAGTTTCCTGAGGCTGGCACAATACACTTCAGAGTTGTCGTTGCGCCCTGAGGGAGATCATCAGACAGAATAAACGCTGCTGAGTCCCAGAGGACCGTCGCCATGACTTTACCAGCTGAGTTTTGAACTTCTTCTTCGGAGGAGACACATTGTGTTGCCACTTCGTGGATTGCTGTTTTGTTTTCGGTTCGAAGTGTGAAGCCAACTTCCGTCGCCTGTGATGATGCTCGACAAAAAATTATATGAATTCATAGTGCCTGTTTTTTCTGGCATAACAGAAAGAACAGACATCACGCATTCACATACACTCATGCTCATAAATTAAGGATAATGCTGATACATGGTGAAACCACGCTCTGGTGGGCGGTTTGTGGGTTTAAATCACCTCGGGGTATGACCATGCGGTGCATTTGACCTGCGGTCGTTGCACGGTGGCGCTGGCAGCAGTCAAGATACGCAGAGGTGTGTTGGTGCATGTCACAGTATGGTGCAGCGAGTAAGTTTGTAGATGTTTTCAGACGTGATAATGGTGACTGTGTGTTGAAAATGGCTCAAAGAACACTTATTGATGACGTTATGAGGGGTAGAATACTAGGGCGACTGGAGGCTGGTCAAAAACAGCTGGTCGTAGCACGAGCCCTCCGTGTCCCACAAAGAGTGATCTCAAGATTATGACAACGATTCCAGCAAACAGGAAACGTGTCCAGGCGCCACCGTACGGGACGTCCACAGTGTACAACACCACAAGAAGACCGATATCTCACCATCAGTGCCCGCAGACGGCCACGGAGTACTGCTAGTAGCCTTGCTCGGGACCTTACCGCAGCCACTGGAATAGTTCTCTGCAGACACACAGTCTACAGACGACTGAACAGACATGGTTTATTCACCAGGAGACCTGCAAGGTGCATTCCACTGACCCCTGGTCACAGGAAAGCCCATAAAGCCTAATGTCAAGAGCACACTACATGGTCATTTGAGCAGTGGTCCCAGGTTATGTTCACGGAAGAGTCCAGGTATAGTCTGAACAGTGATTCTCGCTGGGCTTTCATCTGGCGTGAACCAGGAACTATATACTAACCCCTTAATGTCCTCGAAAGGGACCTTTATGGAGGTCGTGGTTTGTTGGTGTGGGGTGGTATTATGATTGGTGAACGTACACCCCTGCATCTCTTTTAGAGGGGAGCTGTAACAGGTCACCAGTATGTCCGCCTTTTCAGGGGTGCAGTGGGTCTCATTTTCCTTCTGATGGATGATAACGCACGGCCACGCCAAGCTGCCATCGTGGAGGAGTATCTTGAAACAGAAGATATCAGGCGAATTGAGTGGCCTGCCTGTTCTCCGACCTAAACCTCATTGAGCATGTCTGGGATGCTCTCGGTCGACGTATCGATGCACGTCTTCAAACCCCTAGGACACTTCAGGAGCCCCGACAGGCACTGGTGCAAGAATGGGAGGCTATACCCCAGCAGCTGCTCGTCCACCTGATCCAGAGTATGCCAATCCGTTGTGCGGCCTGTGTACGTGTGCATGGTTATCATATCCCAAACTGATGTCGGGGTACATGCGCAGGAAACAGTGGCATTTTGTAGCACATGTGTTTCGGGATGGTTTTATCAACTTATCACCAATACCGTGGTCTTACAGATATGTGTGGTGTGTGTTCCCTATGTGCCTGTGCTATTAGCGCCAGTTTCGTGTAGTGCCACGTCGTGTGGCACCACATTCTGCAATTATCCTTAATTTGTGAGCATGAATGTAATTGATTCGCTTCTATGGGCGCCTTCAGTGTGGGTGCACAATTACGTTCTGCCTCCTGCGGGAATGTCACTGTAGTGAGCTTGGAAGAAACATACTCCATCCACTCATGTAACTGATTCGGTTCGATGGGCAATGAACCCATCACCTTCCGTTAGGATGCACAATTCCGTTCGGCCTCCCGGGGGATCTCACAGTAGTGAGCACGGAGATGGCGGTAGATAGGAATGTTGATCGGCAGGGAGTCGTTCAGAGACAGTCCGCACAATTGCAATAAACAATGTGTCCGAGTGGCGCAGTAGTCAACGCAACTGCCTAGTAAACAGGGGATCCCGGATTCGAATTCTGGTCCAGCACACGTTTTCACTCGTCGCCACTGATTGCGTTTCCTTCCCCCCCCCCCCCCCCCCCCTCTAACTTCAATTTACGTAATATGACTAAAAATTGTAATGATCAGCCTCGTAATGCGCAAATAATTCCACAAATATGGTCCTTCGTTGATAGTTATGGTCTTGTGTGTTTGATTGTGTTTAGTCGATGACCTCGAATAAGGGTGTCCGCACCTTTCAACACTGTAGGAACCACAGCTGTGTTTGCGCGACCTTGGGCGATGATGACAGACCCCTCGCCCACCGACTCACTGAGCTTTTGTTCACCGCCAGTCTCCGTGGACATTCTGTAAACGCCTGAAAATGTCTGCGATGCTGTGGTTTTTCGCCAAAAGAAACTGAGTGACAGTTCTTTGCTTGGAACGCACCTCCCCATTTTGAAGGCTACGTATAGCGCCGCCCACTATCGGAACTTGATGAAGCAATACGGGCTGAAGCATGAATATTCCACGATGTCCCACAACAAAGTCCGAAATTTTTCAACCGAAATTGGTCGAGAAAACTGCCAAGCAGTCCATCAAGTATGTCCCAGACTCTGAATTACTGGAGTTTTGACTGCCGTTATGGAACCTCTTCCTACCTAGAAAAGTATGCTGAGTTACTGATACCGATACATATAGATAGAGGCAATAATTAAGGTATTATGTTTCGTTAAATTTTGCGTTAATAATTTCTGTGCAAAAGTTATAATTGGCCTTTATATGTGCTCGAGGCCGACAGCGTTCGCGAGTGATCTAGTGTCGCGTTCTGAACTCCTGCCACTCCAAATTTTTGTGGTGACGGTGTCTGTGCTTCTCTATATATTCTCCCTTCAGTCTGACACATCGCTTAGAATCTTAGATGACTTAGCAGGGACGCTGGTTGTAGAAGTGTGTGTTTTGGATACTCAGAGAACGTTCCACTCGAAAATCATCTCGTCCTCATTCTGCGAAGACCCGCAATGGTTTCTTCATTACATTAAACAGAAAGAAACCAGTGCGTGCCATGTCAGGGGAATTTGGGGGTGAGGCAAAACACAAGAGCCACAAAGTAGCAGCGTGTGCGACTGTGTCTTGGGCAGAATGAGCTGTGGTGTCGTCGTGGAGCAAGAATCCTTTCGCGACGGTTCCTCTCCACAGCCTCCCCTCAGCTCGTCGTGAGATTTCAGTAGTATCCTTCTGTGATGGTTTGCTGCTTTCGAGCATGATGTGTTGACATCACACCATGGCATTCCCAAAAAACTCAGCATCACCTTGCCCGATGATGGCTGGACATCCACGCTTGTCGGTGGTGGTGAATCCACCCGTTTCTTCTGCCGTTAACAAATCAATGTGCTGATTGCGCGTTCTTCGACATTAGCTGTATTTGGTAGAGGTGCACTGCCAACTGATGAAACATGAAAATTTATTTGGCACCGGGACTCTAACCTGGATTTCTCGATTATGGCGAGCTATCCCCTTAATCACTTCGGCTATCCACGCACGCCACCTGACCGATTCAAACCTCCATATAGCACACTGTCTACAGCCCTTCATGCTCGCAAAGTTATTTGGATTCCGTAACAGGGAGAATAAGACTACTTGTTCAACGTCATTACCCTCTTTTTGCCCGTATAGGCTTGTAATATTTATTTTACAATGCAGGCATGCGTATCTGAAGTAAAGGCAATGTAAAATAAAAATTTCTATTGCCAGCTTTGCTCCTTTCATTCGGGATCATAGTGATACACCAAGTACTCGACAATGGTGATTAGGCTGGTAAAGAAGACACCTGCATCGGTCTGATATAGGTCCAAAGTTTCCACCGTCGCCTGGGTTCAGCCGGCTTTTTGAATGGGTGTCGCGCAACCCAACGGGCGGCATCTTTGTTATGTTTAAAATGTCAGGCAAGATGTTGACAGTTGTTCCATGATTCATTTTTACTTTTTCCACTTCCCGTGCGATTCACGGTTCCTTACAGAGAGGTGGTCTGTCATTTAATCTTTCTTCTTGTCTGACCACACTGGAAGCGTCTGCACCACGTAACCGCTGTACAAAATTATGGTGCATTTTTGTCGTACACATCCACCAACACAGGATGGTTTGTTGGGCGCTGGTCCCACAAAACTAATCGTCGAACGATATTCCATTTTGTCATTTTGGTTTGGTTCCTCTACCATCTTCATACGGTATTGTGACGCAAAAATTTCAATGTCTACCATGATTGCAACCATGTACCTACAAAGACACAAAGAGATTGCAAATTTTTATTTCTTCTTGTTGATACAAGAGGCGTTCAATAAGTAATGCAACACTTTTTTTTCGAAATCAGATTGGTTTTATTTAGGATTCCAATGCACCCTATTATTCCCTACTCTTTTGGCTACAAAAGCTTATTTTTCAACACAATCTCGGCCTTACGCCACGTTACTGATAGGGTCTCTATGGGCACATTACAATTACACTTGTTGACGTCGATGACGACGTTTTGTTGCACCCCATCATCGACATACTGCTTCCCGTGGAGTGGATCCTTCATTCGGCCCAAAGAGATGGAAGTCGGTAAGTGCGAAATGGGGGCTGTACTGTGGATGAGGAAGAGCAATACGATGAAGTTCTGTGAGTTCCTCTTAGTTGTGCAGATTTGCGTGAGGCCTTGCGTTTTCATGGCTACGAGAAGTTCGTTTGAAGTTTTGTGGCGACGAACACATTGCAGGAGTCACAGCTGTGTGCGGTCGGCCGGCACATGTGAGATCGGACAGGTCTACACTACCTTCTTGCGATGATGAGTGACGCCTCGCCCGACGACTCGCCATCCTTTTGTTCACTGACAGGACCTGTAGCCATTTTGTAATGCCTATGAGTATCTGCGATGCTCTGATTTTCCGCCAATAGAAACTCAGTGAGAGCTCTCTGCTTGGGACGCACCTCCGTTACAGACACCATTTTGAAGGCTACTTATAGCGCCGCCACCTATCGGAACTTCGTGGAACTATAGGAGATGAAGCGGGAGTATTCCACGACGTCCCACAACAGATAAGGCATTTTTTCAACCGAAATTGGCCGGGAAACAAAATGTGTTGCGTTAGTTAATGAACAGCCCTCGAAATTATAAATTAATGACTAGCTGTCGTACCCGTTTGTTTTTTGGTTCATTACTTCCCCTTAACTCACTTTCTTGTCACTGAGGGTACTTGGTGCCACCTTCGTAACGTCATCTTTCGATACAGTCAATGGCCCGTTGCAGAGCTTTCCCCTATGCCCCACGAACAACTTATGGAGATCCTGGGCTATCGATTTCGCTGCATGGAACACTCGAGGAGTGTCGTCAGCGTCTACTCTCGCAGCATCGCGGGAAATGGACGTGTCTAGGCGGCGGTGAACGGCGCAGTTTTAATTGCAGCCGGGGCCGGCGGCAGCGGTGATGCACGGCCGCGGCTGTCGCTGCGCGTCACGTCACGGCATTCGTTTGCGCGCGGCCATATTTCGCCGCGCCGGCCGGCCGGCCATGGGCTATAAGTTGGCCGAGGCGCATATTGCAGTCATCAGCGGCGGCGCGGCGCATGCATCACCCGCCGGCGCACGCCGGAACGCGAGTGACGTATGTGCCGGAATGATCGCCGCCCGCCCCGCACAGCCGCCGCCGCCGCCTGCGCACGTCCGCCGGCGCGCGCGCGGCCCGCGCCGCCCTGCCCACTCTGCGCGTTTCCTTCGTAACCACCACGCGCTGTCTTCTCCACTGCTTTCAGGCTCGACACAAATGGCTGGTAACAAGACACGTACGTACACTGGTGTGCAAAACGTAAGGGCAGAAGTAACCTTCGCATGATGTTTCACAACCAAACAACTTTGCTCCATTGAATTTGGCCCATACATAAACAGAACTACTACACTATAGTACAGAAGGTAATTGAAAGAAATACCCAATGAGACGAACAGAAGTGACACTTTCATTCAAAGACAATAATTACACTGAAGTCACCACGATTCGCTCGACGAAAGATCCGTACCCAAAGACTCGAAAGTTGCACAGGTCACACCAATATTCAAGAAAGGTAGTAGAAGTAATCCACTAAATTACAGGCCCATATCGTTAACGTCGATATGGAACAGGTTTTTAGAACATACACTCCTGGAAATGGAAAAAAGAACACATTGACACCGGTGTGTCGGACCCACCATACTTGCTCCGGACACTGCGAGAGGGCTGTACAAGCAATGATCACACGCACGGCACAGCGGACACACCATGAACCGCGGTGTTGGCCGTCGAATGGCGCTAGCTGCGCAGCATTTGTGCACCGCCGCCGTCAGTGTCAGCCAGTTTGCCGTGGCATACGGAGCTCCATCGCAGTCTTTAACAGGGTTAACTCCAAGATAGGCACCTACCATATGAACCTACGCCTCCCGACGAGAGACAACACTGGGCCTGGATGGAAGGATCTTAATTGTGGTTCCCCTTTGCTGGGCCCAACCCGACGGATACACAATGTAGATCGGGGAAAACCACCGTCCAGGCTGAGTTGCCATATAGCCGGGAGGTACCAATCATTCATCAAGCGAGAACTTGTCTGACAAGCACACATACACACCCACAACCACACATAATGACACACACACAGACCTAAACAAATTCAATAAAATCACTCCATCACATCTAGACTAGTTAATATTTAATTTTGCACTATGTAATAGTAAAAAGCTAACTAAGTTTACAAGTACATATGTGAACTGTGAGTGGCGGCCAGCGTCTTGAAAGTCATTCCAAGACCCTGACCGCAACCCACACATAGGTGGTGGTAATTTCTCTATCCTTTTCTTTCCTATCTTTCTGTTTACTCCTTCTTAAATTCAAAATGAAATTGTTTTCCATTTCCGTATTATTTATATTATTTGTAACGTATCTAAAAGCTGCACAACGAACAAGTAACGTAAAAGCCCGCCTCCACGTGGCAAGACTTGGGCAACAGTGTGAGTGGGATCGGGAACAGGGGAGGTAACTCACATAACCACTCCTGGGCCCGAGCCCAGTCACAGTGGCTAAGAGGCTTAATACGACCCACCATAAGCAATTAGAAGGTGGGTCAATAAATAAAGAGCAGCAAAAAAAAAAAAAAAAAAAAAAAAAAAAGTCTTTAACACTGGTAGCATGCCGCGACAGCGTGGACGTGAACCGTATGTGCAGTTGACGGACTTTGAGTGAGGGCGTATAGTGGGCATGAGGGAGGCCGGGTGGACGTACCGCCGAATTGCTCAACACGTGGGGCGTGAGGTCTCCACAGTACATCGATGTTGTCGCCAGTGGTCGGCGGAAGGTGCACGTGCCCGTCGACCTGGGACAGGACCGCAGCGACGCAGGGATGCACGCCAAGACCGTAGGATCCTACGCAGTGCCGTAGGGGACCGCACCGCCACTTCCCAGAAAATTAGGGACACTGTTGCTCCTGGGGTATCGGCGAGGACCATTCGCAACCGTCTCCATGAAGCTGGGCTACGGTCCCGCACACCGTTAGGCCGTCTTCCGCTCACGCCCCAACATCGTGCAGCCCGCCTCCAGTGCCAATGATGGTCGTATGCGTGTTTGGCGCCGTGCAGGTGAGCGCCACAATCAGGCCTGCATACGACCGAGGCACACAGGGCCAACACCCGGCATCATGGTGTGGGGAGCGATCTCCTACACTGGCCGTACACCACTGGTGATCGTCGAGGGGACACTGAATAGTGCACGGTACATCCAAACCGTCATCGAACCCATCGTTCTACCATTCCTAGACCGGCAAGGGAACTTGCTGTTCCAACAGGACAATGCACGTCCACATGTATCCCGTGCCACCCAACGTGCTCTAGAAGGTATAAGTCAACTACCGTGGCCAGCAAGATCTCCGGATCTGTCCCCCATTGAGCATGTTTGGGACTGGATGAAGCGTCGTCTCACGCGGGCTGCACAAGCCGTTCCACAGGACTACATCCAGCATCTCTACGATCGTCTCCATGGGAGAATAGCAGCCTGCATTGCTGCGAAAGGTGGATATACACTGTACTAGTGCCGACATTGTGCATGCTCTGTTGCCTGTGTCTATGTGCCTGTGGTTCTGTCAGTGTGATCATGTGATGTATCTGACCCCAGGAATGTGTCAATAAAGTTTCCCCTTCCTGGGACAATGAATTCACGGTGTTCTTATTTCAATTTCCAGGAGTGTATATTGTCTTAGAACATAATGAATTACCTAGAAGAAAACGGTCTCTTGACACATAGTCAACAAGTGCTTAGAAACCATCGTTCTTGTGAAACACAAATAGCTTTTTATTCACATGAAGTGCTCAGTGCTATTGACGTGGGATTTGAGATCGATTCCCTATTTCTGGATTTCCGGAAAGCTTTTGACACTGTACCACACAAGGGGCTCGTAGTGAAATTGCGTGCTTATGGAATATCGTCTCAGTTATGTGACTGGATCTGTGATTTCCTGTCAGAGAGGTCACAGTTCGTAGTAATTGACGGAAAGTCGTCGAATAAAACAGAAGTGATTTCTGGCGTTCCCCAAGATAGTGTTATAGGCCCTTTGCTGTTCCTTATCTATATAAACTACACTCCTGGAAATGGAAAAAAAAAACACATTGACACCGGTGTGTCAGACCCACCATACTTGCTCCGGACACTGCGAGAGGGCTGTACAAGCAATGATCACACGCACGGCACAGCGGACACACCATGAACCGCGGTGTTGGCCGTCGAATGGCGCTAGCTGCGCAGCATTTGTGCACCGCCGCCGTCAGTGTCAGCCAGTTTGCCGTGGCATACGGAGCTCCATCGCAGTCTTTAACACTGGTAGCATGCCGCGACAGCGTGGACGTGAACCGTATGTGCAGTTGACGGACTTTGAGCGAGGGCGTATAGTGGGCATGCGGGACGCCGGGTGGACGTACCGCCGAATTGCTCAACACGTGGGGTGTGAGGTCTCCACAGTACATCGATGTTGTCGCCAGTGGTCGGCGGAAGGTGCACGTGCCCGTCGACCTGGGACCGGACCGCAGCGATGCACGGATGCACGCCAAGACCGTAGGATCCTACGCAGTGCCGTAGGGGACCGCACCGCCACTTCCCAGCAAATTAGGGACACTGTTGCTCCTGGGGTATCGGCGAGGACCATTCGCAACCGTCTCCATGAAGCTGGGCTACGGTCCCGCCCACGCCCCAACATCGTGCAGCCCGCCTCCAGTGGTGTCGCGACAGGCGTGAATGGAGGGACGAATGGAGACGTGTCGTCTTCAGCGATGAGAGTCGCTTCTGCCTTGGTGCCAATGATGGTCGTATGCGTGTTTGGCGCCGTGCAGGTGAGCGGCACAATCAGGACTGCATACGACCGAGGCACACAGGGCCAACACCCGGCATCATGGTGTGGGGAGCGATCTCCTACACTGGCCGTACACCACTGGTGATCGTCGAGGGGACACTGAATAGTGCACGGTACATCCAAACCGTCATCGAACCCATCGTTCTACCATTCCTAGACCGGCAAGGGAACTTGCTGTTCCAACAGGACAATGCACGTCCACATGTATCCCGTGCCACCCAACGTGCTCTAGAAGGTATAAGTCAACTACCGTGGCCAGCAAGATCTCCGGATCTGTCCCCCATTGAGCATGTTTGGGACTGGATGAAGCGTCGTCTCACGCGGTCTGCACGTCCAGCACGAACGCTGGTCCAACTGAGGCGCCAGGTGGAAATGGCATGGCAAGCCGTTCCACAGGACTACATCCAGCATCTCTACGATCGTCTCCATGGGAGAATAGCAGCCTGCATTGCTGCGAAAGGTGGATATACACTGTACTAGTGCCGACATTGTGCATGCTCTGTTGCCTGTGTCTATGTGCCTGTGGTTCTGTCAGTGTGATCATGTGATGTATCTGACCCCAGGAATGTGTCAATAAAGTTTCCCCTTCCTGGGACAATGAATTCACGGTGTTCTTATTTCAATTTCCAGGAGTGTATTTGGAAGACAATCTGAGCAGCCGTCTTCGGTTGTTTGCAGATGATGCTGTCGCTTATCGACTAATAAAGTCATCATAAGATCAAACCAAACTGCAAAAGAATTTAGAAGAAATATCGCAATGGTGCCAAAAGCGGCAGTTGGTCTTAAATAACGAAATGTGTGAGGTCATCCACATGAGTGCTAAAAGGAACTCGTTAAACTTCGGTTACACGATAAATCAGTCTAATCTAAAAGCCGCAAATTGAACTAAATACCTAGGTATTACAATTACGAACAACTTAAATTGGAAGGATCACATAGAAAATGTTGTGGGGATGACTAACCAAAGACTGCGTTTTATTGGCAGGACGCTTAGAAAATGTAACAGACCTACGAAGGAGGCTGCCTACACTGCGCTTGTCCATCCTCTTTTAGAATACTGCTGCTCGGTGTGGGATCCTTACCAGATGGTACTGAAGGAGTACATCGAAAAAGTTTAAAGAAACGTAGCACGTTTTGTATTATCGCGAAATATTGGAGACAGTGTCACAGAAATTATACAGGATTTGGGCTGGAAATCATTAAAAGAAAATCATTTTACGTTGCGGTGGAATCTTCTCACGAAACTCCAATCACAAACTTTCTCCTCCGAATGCGAAAATATTTTTTTGACACCGACTTACATAGGGAGGAACGATCACCAAGGTAAAATAAGGGAAATCAGAGCTCGTACGGAAAGATATACGTGTTCATTCTTTCCGCGTGCTATACGACATTGAAATAACAGAGAATTGTAAAGGTGGTTCGATGAACCGTCTGCCAGACACTTAAAAGTGATTTTCAGAGTATCCATGTAGATGTAGACGTAGATTCATGATGGCCTCCTGGATGTTACACACGGAGGCAAGTGGTTCATAATAGGATCGTGATTACCAAGGAGGGCAATGCACGCCCTGAAACGTGCTCCCATGGTGGCCACAAGGTTTGTAACAGGTTCTTGTGGTTGTGTGTTCCATTCTTCCACCAACGCTGTCTATAACTGCTGGATGGTGCGTGTGGACGTGCTGCAATACTTCACCCAAACGCATCCAACAAGAGCTCGGCTGGATTTAAGTCGGCCTAATGAGCACACCAGTCGATTCGGACAGTGTACTCTGGTGTCGAGAGCTTCTCCACCTGCTTGTATCATCCATAAAAATGAAGCCAAGGTCACAATAACGTTTACAGGAGAGTGTACCCTGTTCAAAGACTTGGACGTAAGTACGCCCATTCAATATAATGCCTCCACACACCAGAACACTTGCCCCATTAGATAATGATGGACAAAGCTGGAGGTAGCCTCATACGGCGGGAGGTGGGAACATGTAATACCCCCAGAAATATTGTCGAATATGATAATTTTGGTGGTCTGCTTGTTATGGTGTAGAGAGGCATAATGTTGCGTTGACGTACTGACCTCCAGATCTTTGAACACGGTACACACACCGCTCAGCATTATTGTGTCACTTTACTCTTTTCTCATGAGCGCCTCTGCAGGCGTTCATTCGGTCCTGGCTTTATTTTTATGGATCACGCTGCGCGATCGCATCGAACGGAGCAGGTGGAGAAGTGCTTGGAATTGGAGGATATTCGGCAGATGAACTGACCTTCGCTTTCCCACGACTTAAATCGCATGGAGCACGTATGGGGCACAGTGGAGGGACAAACTGCAGAACGTCGACGTGCACCAATCATGATCCTAAAGTTGGCAACCACAGTGCTGGAAGAATGTAACGCCTTATCAACCTTGTCGCCAGCGTGGGATCTCATTGCTGAGTATGCATAGCCGCCCATGGTAATCGCATACACACTGTTATGAAACATGTCCCGCCGTCTGTGATGTCTCCAAGGGACCGTCATGTATCGCAGTGACTTCAGTGTAATTTTTATCTTCGAGCAACAGTGTCTTTTCTGTTCGTCTCACTGTGTATGTCTTTCATTACCTTACCTATTATACTGTAGCAGTTCTATCTAGGTATGCTCCAAGTTGCAGCGAAGTATGTTACTTCGCAGTCACACACCATACGAAAGTTACTTTCGTCCTGATGTTTTGCACACCAGTGTGTAAGCTGACTGGAATAATCCTTCTAGTCAGCGTCATCTTCGTATTCGACTGAATGGGGGCACGTCATCGTTACAGGTAGTATAAAAACCGAGTTAGTGAGAAATACTCCCTCCACTATAAATAGAAACAATAACATTTTTCCACTTGCGCCCATACATCACACAGTACGCAGACACTTCCTTTTACCCCTTCACCACCAATTTTTCCAGAATGAAAGACGTTAATGTACCCAGAATTAAATTGTCACTCTGCAGCGGAGTGTGCACTGGTACGAAACTTCCTGGCAGATTAAGAGAGTGTACCGGACCAAGACCCAACTCGGGACGTTTTCTTTATTTGGGCTAGTGCTGTAACAACTTAGCTATCCAAACACCATTCATGATACTTTCTTCTAGAAGTGTTAGTTGTGCAGGTTTCGCAGGAGAACTTCTGTGAGTTTGGTAAGATATAAGATGAGGTACTGGAGGAAGCAAATCTGTGAGGATAGGTCGTCAGTGGAGCCTGGATAGCTCAGACGGTACAGCACTTGCCAGCGAAAGGAACAGTTGGCTTTAGAATACGAGCGGTGTAGACGCGCACTGAGTTTCCGTCTGCGACACACGCAGCCTGCCTTGCTTAATTTACGAACTTACTCTCCGGCTGATTGTGCACAGGAACATGGAAATTTTAGGAAATCTGCGGTAACATCCTATGGGACCAAACTGCTGAGGTCATCGGTCCCTAAGCTTACACACTAGTTAATCCAACTTAAACTAACTTAAGCTAAGGACAACACACACACCTATGCCAGAGGAAGGACTCGAACCTCCGACGGGGGGAATCGTGCGGACCTTGACAACGCGCCCTAGACCGCACTGCTACCTCGCGCGACACAGGTACGTGGACAACTGCTTTAGGAGAGCAATACTTTGATATCACATTCGTTCTTCATTGTCACGTATCGACCGATCTCACCATTAGCAGGTGTTGCGCCGTCATTATAAATGACGCGACGGTCGACCCAAGACCTATTCTGGGTGTGGCTAGGAGGGTCACCTCCGTTTGGAATGCCTGCAGTACCACATCACTTGACTGTCGCCTGCTGAGGTACCGAGAGAGACTCCTAACGGTGTTGCCTGTCATTTACGCGACGGCCCTCGCTTCGCCGCCCACAGGTTACGAGTCACGAGTGCCACGGCTACGTGCGGAATCCGACGGAACGGAGCTGCCTGCATCCCTCCCTCCTCCTACCACATCGATGGCTGTTGACGGCATACCGGATGATTCGATGGAACTTTCGTCGCTCATTGTTCCTACGTCAGCTTTTATGCTGGAACGTCAGGAAATCCTCCCATCTTCTGAAACTGAAGATTGGGTGCGCAAATAATTGACCCTGAATTAAGAAAAGTGTGAAGTTATTCACATAAGTACTAAAAGAAATCCCATAAATTTCGATTAGGAGATAAATCACACAAATATGAAGGCTGTAAATTCAACTAAATACTTACAATTACAAATAACCTAAATTCGAACGACCACATAAATAATGTTACGGGTAGAGCAAATCAGAGACTGCGATTCATTGGCAGAACACTTAGAAGGTGCAACAGGTCTACTAAAGAGACTGATTACACCACGCTCGTCAGCTCTATTCTTGAGTATTGCTGTGCGGTGTGGGATCCGCATCAGGTGGGACTGACGGATGACATCGAAAAAGTACAAAGAAGGGTGGCTCGTTTTCTGTCATCGTGAAACAGGGGAGATAGTGCCACAGACATGATACGTGAATTGGAGTGGCAATAATTAAAACAAAGGCGTTTCTCGTTCCGACGGGATCTTCTCACGAAATTTCAATCACCAGTTTTCTCCTACGATTGCGAAAACATTATGTTGGCACCCACCTGCATAGGGAGAAATGATCATCACGATAAAATAAGAAAAATCAGGGCTCGCACAGAAAAATTTAAGTACTCGTTTTTTCCGCGCGCCTTTCGAGAGTGGAACGTTAGAGAGACAGCTTGAAGGTGGTTCATTGAACCCTCTGTCAGGCACTTTATTTTGAATAGCAGAGTAATCATATAGATGTAGATGTAGAAGCAGCTGTCACCCAAGAAGTGCAAGTGGAGGCGCTGCACGACTTCCGACTGGAATGCCTAGCCTTTCATTGTGGATTCCGTGACACGTCGGCAATCTCTCAAGATGAAGAGGACAACTATGTTGCTTTGGCCGACGGACAGTACTGACACGAGAGATGCCTGCGCAAACCGACGACCTAGTACAGCTCCCCTCTACTGGTGGCTCGGGTGTTATGCTGACGCCATCGGTGAAGTTTGCAGTGGATACTTTGAATACATTCAAGGCGCCGACGACTTCGGCATGGAGCGACGACGTCGAGGACGGGCTGGATCCTGTGCAGGGACCTGCAGCTCCCGCAACCGACCAATAAACATACGGCAGCAGCCAGGGATACCTGCCACTCGGCGCTGCCTGCTGTCCCCGTTCTGATGCCTGCCGGCGGAATCTCCCCATGCGGTGGGTCACAGATTTAGACGTACGACGTGGCTGCGGTTAACATCAACAGCATTAGTACCCAGGTGAAACTCCATATTCTGTGAGAAATGATTTGGGCTCCCGACAATGGCATCGCATTTCAGGAGCTTCACTTGGCCACCCTGCCGTATGTGACGGGTTATGCCTCTTACGCCTCTCCTATTGGCGACCCTGGACGCGGAATGGTTGCATATGTTCATGAGGGCAATCACTTGTAGACGTCATGTACCTGCCATGCCATGCGCGATGTGTATGGCGCTCACCATAAAGGGCACCTGCATTATAAACGTGCACTTCCCGCTCACATTCCCCCTCTGTTATCTCGAGGTCAACCCCATTGAACACATCTGTGACAGTCGACAGGCGGCGGGCGCCCAGGGTTGTCTGGGTCATGGTGGAAGGAGTGGGAGCAGGTGGCATGCGGACCAAAGATGATGCTAGGTAGTCTTTGCATTAGGTGGGTTTCTAAATCATAATCAGAAGAGTTGATGATTATGGAGTCTTTGCGGGGTACATCTTATGGTATTTTGAGGTTTGGAAGGTACTTTTTTATTTAGAGGGATAGCCTTTCATGACTGAGAATCTGAGATCATATTGTGGTGGTGGTTAGTGTTTAACGTCCCGTCGACGACGAGGTCATTAGAGACGGAGCGCAAGCTCGGGTTAGGGAAGGATTGGGAAGGAAATCGGCCGTACCCTTTCAAAGGAACCATCCCGGCATTTGCCTGAAACGATTTAGGGAAATCACGGAAAACCTAAATCAGGATGGCTGGAGACGGGATTGAACCGTCGTCCTCCCGAATGCAAGTCCAGTGTGCTAACCACTGCGCCACCTCGCTCGGTGTTACATCATAATGTGATAGGATGAATACATGTATAGGAGGAGATGTTGGGGATGTTTTTGCCTTTATTGTAATTTCATTCCTCTGCCCCGTATGGGCAGGGGAGGGCTGGCAGTGGCACAGTCCACCGCTCTTCAGCCAAATGGCTTTACAAAAATTGAAGGTGGTTACATAAAAAGGGGGGATAAAAAGGGGGACATAAAAAACACAGTAAATGGAAGTGATGGGAGTTAAAGTATACACTAAGACGGCGACATGCACTGGAGGACAGTTAAAAAGTCGACATAAAGTTAAAAGAACACAGCTGGCAAATCAAAGTGCACTTAAAAAAAACCACTGGAGGCAAACACAAGGTAAAACTCGGCCACAGGATAAAAATCGGACAGAGCACGACACGTAAAAAAACACTGGAAACGACGGAGCACTTATGAATAATAAAAAAGCCGCTAGTAGGGACCTGCCGAGGGACTGGAAGCTGTAGAGGAGGGAAAAAGAGGGGAGGAAGGTGCGGTGGGGGGGGGGGTGATGTTGGAGATAAGATGGTAGTACATTTCATAGGTTCTCGTGTGTGGAAATAGTGTGGGAGTTTCAAAACATTGCAAAATAGAGACGATAGAAAGAGAATCTTATGATATGAGATGTATTTTACCGGAATAAAACCTATAAAATGGTATCCAGTATAGTGCAGTATCCTCTAGCGACACAACAGTCACGTTAGCACTGACGCATCTGAATCGCTGGGTAGCGGAGAGCGCCTCCTAGCGTCGTTACACGCTTCGCCTGACTCGCTGGCACATCCCAGGCGCCACCGTAGCTGACAGCCACGGAGTTTTAGCCCTGTCTCGCGTGTCAAAGCGAGGCTCACATCTCTTATCTTAGGCTGGTTTTATAGAGTGACAGTGTAGAGGGTTAAGCAGAGCCTGCCAGTAAACGTTCGCGAGTAAACGAGTATGTCGCGTAATTTGTCACGCTCGCCATGCATCGAGAGTGCACGCACCTGATTGCGGCTGCGAGTGTGATTTCGCGCCACGCCAAGGAATCTGCGAGCCATAGAGTAAAGGAACGTTTCAACCTAATTACTGCGAAATGCAACTCGTCAGCAGCCCGAAGAGGTGCAAATGGAGTTAAGTGAAAGTTATGAAAACACTGTCACATGGGTGACAACGCTCACACATAAGTCACCTTCACAGTAAGTTAAACATTTTTCTGCTGGCAGAATTCAAGCAGGGAATTGAAAGTGCCCAGAAGCAAAAGTAAAGAATAATCACAGGCCACTCTTATATTTTTTCGGAATATACAGAGTTCGCAACTTGTCACGACTGACATCTTACATAACTGAGATACTTTACATGCCTCCATTAAATCATTCTTAAGGACTGTGTACATAGCTTTACATTTGTTACGTGTTATTCCGCTCATCAAGATGATGGGCTGTCATAATTTATAGGCTACAGCTGCTCATGTAAAGAAAATTCATTCAGCTAACTCGCTAGCATAACACACTATGCTAAATACGTCTGGAGCCACGTTTTACAAAAACCTGGTTTCTATTACACCCTTCTTGACTGTGATGAGCCCGTTACCTCTTGTAGCTACGTTCAGATTCTGGCTCTTTCTCACTACCCTAACCATATTGTTCATCAGGAATCTGACCTCTCAAGTAGCAACTGTTTCTAGCAGGTCCATCACCCACGCTTTTGTCAATCTTAGATAACCTTTTCCACAACTCTAGGCCTGATTCTCACCTCCTCCTGTTTTTTCCTGTGTCCTTCAATAAACGTAAAAGTAATCTTAAGGATTCAGCAGAGCAGTAGCAAGATTAGCTAAAGCTGGTGAACAACTTCCTGAGCGGGAAGAGCAGCTGTCCTATTTGAAATTTCCTCCTTATCCTTGGACTGCTCCTCTAGTAAGGCATTCAAATTCCCCTGCAAGAATTTGTTCTGATTCTCTAATATGCAATTTGATCAAAAGTATCCGGACACCACCAAAAACATATGTTTTTCGTATTAGGTGCAATGTGCTGCCACCTACTGCCAGGTACTCCATATCAGCGACATCAGTAGTCACTAAGTAACGCTGCGCGCGGGGCACACGATACTCATTAAAGCCTGTACTATGGTAAGTTGACGGGCTTCACCTTATGATAAAGGATTTAGGTTTAGATATTGACCGCGTGTACCTGAATGGTGGCAAATCAGACTTACACCCACTCTGTAATAACAATGACACGTCAAGCAAGTCCGAAATGCAAATACACGTCAGGACGGACAAGAAACAACACAGAAGATGCTACCAATTTGTTAATAATACGGTCGCCAGCCTAATTAGGCATTAACTGAGTTTCTTCCCTGTACAAGTTGATGTACGTTCATGCAAAACAACATGTAGTAACACTGCATAATATGGTAAATTTTAGAACCAGAAAACCTACTGAACTGATAATTTCACTTTCTATACTGACATGGATAAACCATAGATACATGACACTACACTATAATGTTTACTACAAAATTTCGTACTGTCTATTGTTCTGATTAAGATCGGGCGTAGGTTACCCTAGAAAAAGCAGTTTCGAGCCACAAACAAAATGTCAATTTTAATAAAGATAAAACACTGGTAAATTTTGGCTTTTATATTGACTTTAACTTTTGCTGGTCAAATCAATTTAGAACACTTCAGAATTCAAATGGATAAAAAAAAAGGGGGGGGGACCCTGAAACTGATATGATCACTGTATTAAAAAATTTGATTACTGAAATCATTATGTGCTCAAGATTTCCAATATACGAGTTACTACTCTTTTCATCTTATTTCCTGCTCATTTAAATACCATTATATCTGTCTCGAAATAATTAAACTGCATTACTGAATCAATATCAAAATTATCTTCCAACTTTGTCAGACCTCCGTTATTCATTAACTAGTTCATTAACCAGACAGTTCTTTAAACACCATTCTCACATAGCTAGGTCTGCAGGTAATTATTATTAACACAAACTTTAATTATTCATCTCGGGACACTCGGATTGCACAACATTTGGAAAGGACCCTGTCTAGGTTAGTTGTGAGGATAATTGAATGATAGGGCAGTTCTGGTAAAATTTAAGTTGTTATTGAACAGAATGGAACAAAAGTAACACTGGTCCACACGAATACAGTACTAAAAGTTTCAACCTGTTTGTATCGATGTGGCGGTTGGCAGGCGGCAAGATGGCGAGGCACAGAGCACACATACAACCACAGCAATGGCTCTTGATGTATCGGCACTTTACTTCTTCTTAGCGTCGCAATACTTTTCCATTTAGTGCCTATGGAATTTTGCCATGCTGTATGGGCGTAGGAACGGCATGTCCGAGGCTCAATGAAACTGCGTCTTCCAGGAGAGCCTCCTCGATCCAGAACGTGTTGCTCAGACCAATGCCCAACTCCAACTACAACTGCTGAGCCCGTTGTGCCGTGCAGCGCCCGTGTGCATTTTCCCGCGCTCGCCTGCCATCCACCTTTTACCGCTCCCTACAGACAGGGTATTCACCAGAGGTTTTGCATCCTACATATTCTAATACATTGCCTACGTATGGACCAGACGCACAGTTACAATTTTAACATCTTACAACAGTCTCAACATTTGTTACACTTCAATTCTATTACAATATTGCTTGAAATTTGACATAAACATTAATATTCACATCGAAATTTAACACAATGACATAAAAACAAAAGGAAATGAAATCAGAATATCGATTACACTAATTTATCGAAAATTCAGAATAGAAAAAAATAATATTTATATGTACAATAGTACAGCGTTGTTGTTGTTACAACTAGACATCGTGAGAGAGCACAATGGGCGCTCCGCGGAACTCACGGACTTCGAACGTCTTCAGGTGATTGGGTGTCACTTGTGTCATCCGTCTGTACGCGAGATTTCCACACTCCTAAACATCCATAGCTCCACTGTTTCCGATGTGCTAGTCAACTGGAAACGTGAAGGGACACCTACAGCATAAAAGCGTACAGGCCAACCTCGTCTGTTGACTGACAGAGACCGCCGACAGTAGAAGAGGGTCATAATGTGTAATAGGCGGACTTTTATCCAGACCATCACACAGTAAATCCATACTGCGTCAGGATCCAATGCAAGTACTATGAAAGTTAGGCGGGAGGTGATAAAACTTGGATTTCATGGTCGAGCCACACATCACGCCGGTAAATGCCAAACGACGAATCGCTTGGTGTAAGGAGCGTAAACATAGGACGATTGAACAGTGGTAAAACGTTGTGTGGAGTGATGCATCACGGTACACAATGTGGCGATCCGATCGCAGGGTGTAGGTACGGCGAAAGCCTGGTGAACGTCATCTACCAACGCGTGTAGAGCCAACAGTAAAATTCTGAGGCGATGGTGTTATGGTGTGGTCATGTTTTTCATGGAGGGGGCTTGCAACCCTTGTTTTGCGTGGCACTATGACAGCCCAGGGCTACATCGATGTTTTAAACACCTTCTTGATTCCCACTGTTGAAGAGTAATTCTGGGATGGCGATTGCATCTTTCAACAAGATCGAGCATCTGTTCATAATGCACGGCCTGTGGCGGAATAGTTACATGACAATAACATCCATGTAATGGACTGTCCTGCACAGAGTCCTGACCTGAATCCTACAGAACACCTTTGGGATGTTTTGAAACGCCGACTTCGTGCCAGGCCCACCGACCGACATCGATACCTCTCCTCAGAGCAGCACTCCGTGAAGAATGGGCTGCCATTGCTCAAGAAACCTTCCAGCACCTGACTGAACGTATGCCTGCGAGAGTGGGACTGTCATCAAGGCCAAGGGTGGCCCAACACCACATTGAATCCCAGCATTACCGATGGAGGGCGCCTAGAAATTGTAACTTATTTTCAGCCCGGTGTCCGGATACTTTTTATCACATAGTGTACTTTCATTACCTCAGTTTGACTGTCTTCATTTGCAGTAAGCTTCTTCTCAACAGTGGTGACTGTCCCACCATATTCAGATAAAAGCTCTCCCTTCATTTGACTAGTGAGTTCGTTAGATCTGTTTGAAATGTCATCCCCAACTGATGCAAACTTGCTTTCCAAATCCTGGATGTGGGGTTTTAATTCATTCATAGTAGCACTAGTCTTCGTCTTGTGCTTTGGTGCAGTCATTTTTCATATTTCTAATCTTGTTTTTTTTTCACCATTTCTTTCACTCTGCTCCTCTCTTGATGCGTAGATACCTGCTCTTATCTTAATTCTCTCAGTTCATTCAAAATATGCAGTACCAAATGACTAGTTTTAGTATGACGTGTAAAAAAAAACCCTCAAAGCATGTAAAATCGTCTAACAAAACATGTGCCAGTAACGGAAATTTTCATAACAAGGTGTAGATCGATAACGCTCGTTCTATCAATTGGCGGACGGTAGCAGCAGTGAAACCACCAGAGACAGCGGTCCCGAAGACAGAAATGGAAAATACGTACGCTGCATCGTCAACTTAGCCACATCTAACAGCCGACAGCTCATGAGAGACAACGTAACTTAGTAGCAGTAACTTTTACAATACACCACATCATATGCTGATGGATAAAAATTTAGCGAACGATCACTTATGAAGGCATCTCTGAGGTTCGCTCTCACTATTAACGATAGGATACATTAAATGATTGTGAAATGTATATGCTACCATCACCGCAGAGTTCCGTTTTTTCGGCTTGTAGGTTATTGTTATTGATAAACTGCCTTCAGAGTTTCTCACAATTTTCAGTGCATTATTTAAACAATCCTACAGAGATTTAAAGAAATTGAATAAACTCTATGGCGTTTAACACTGGTTTCCCATTCGCGCCTCCACGTAATATCCATGTTGAGCTAGTGTGTTGCAGCTCCCTGACGGATTGTTAGCTAAATCTGGTATATTCCAAGCTGCATGCACAGTGCTTTCAGTGACGTGGTGCTCAAAACTCTTGGTAATCTCAACAGAACACTCTTTTGACCTCGCTTAACAGTTGTGTCAGAGTCAGTCTGCCCATACGCTCGCCGTGAAGTATGACAGGTGTTGGGTAAAAATATGGATACACCACGATATACGCATTCTTGAACATAAATGCTGACGCTAGCCAAGTTTTCAGGTTGTGCTGTAAAAGGTGAATACGAACGGCACTTGTGCAATTCCTCAATACGTCGCAAATTTCAGTCGTGGATACAACCATGTTCTGTGTAGTTGTGAGTCCATTATTAAATTCGAACGTAGGAAAATTGTTGGTGCTCATATGGTGGGTGCTTCCGTAACGAAGGGAGCCAAACTGTACGGTGTTTCAAGAGGTACCGTATCGAAGATTTATACCGCGTACAGGGAAAGTGAAAAAGCGTCATGCGCTGTCACAACACGGGTGAAAGTGTTTATCAATCGTGAAGACGGTCATTGAAGATGACTTGACGAAAAAGAAGGCGACGAAAGCTGCAAAAGTTACTGCAGAACTCAATGTCTTACTCGCAATCCCCGTCAGTACCAAATGAAGAGAGCTCCATAAACAGCGAATTGCAAGGTGAGCCGTAATTCCAAAACCACGCGTTGGTAATGCAAATGCTCTTATCAGGAAAACGTGATGGCGAAGCAATAAAAGCTGGACTTTGGAGCAATGGAAGAAAGTCATTTGATCTTCTGAGTCTTGTTGCGCACTTTTGCGACTGGTCGAGTCACAAGAGTGAAACATAATGTTGGTTCGCTGATGACTTGGGCAGCCATATCGTGGTATCCCATGGGTTCCATGGTTATTCTGCAAGGTCGCATTACTGCCAGGGATTATGTGAGTATTGTGGCTGAGCTGGTCCAGCCCATAGTACAACGTCTTTTCCCCAATGGAGATTGTGCGTTCCAAGAAGGCGGGACCTTTGTTCACACAGCTTGCATCGTCCGGGATTATCGTTCAATCTTCCCGTGGCCACCACAGTCAGCAGATCTCAGTGTTATTGAGTTTTTATGGTCTACCTTGGAAAGAAGGGAGTATAATCGCTATCCATCTCCATCATCGTTTCCTGAACTTGCCCCGGTTTTGCAGGAAGTATGGTATCAGATTCCCTTGAAAACCATACGGGGCCTGTATTTATCCATTGCGAAACGAGTGGACGCTGTTTTGAATGCCAACGAATTTCTTACACCATATTAGGCACGATAATATGTTGTCTTTCGATGTTTCCACATTTTTGTGCAACCTTTGTACCATTAATTCAAGAACGCCCAGTGACACCTTCGTATTGAAAGTAGTGGAAATATGTAAGTGATTTTGTTTATGCGTGCGATTTTGTATATAAGTTTTTCTTCTCTATTCAATTGCCAGGATTATGTGTTGGTTAAACGTCAGTAGATCGTTTATATCTATATCATAAGTGTCTTGTACGTGTTGCCTGTGAATACTTTCACTCTACAGTTCCATAATCGGGTCTCTTGGCTGTTTTCCTTTTCACAATTTATAGACTGTTTTGTCCAGAGCCTCTTGTTTGATTTTATTTCAATTATCGCCTGCCCATCCTGTGTGGAGAGCCGCAGGCTTTCTTTTCGAGGTCTTTCCCTTAGATGGATGTCACCCTAGCCATCAGATCATCAGCGTATCCTACAGTCTCGTCTGTCTGTACATCTCCATACTTCTGTTAAAAAAGTCGCGATGGATTATCTGAATTGTGGTTGTCATCGGAGAGGAGCTTGTAAAGCAGAAATTCCGCTACGCTTCTCCGGCCTACTGTGGCTAGCTCAAGACGTGTTTTCACTCTATCCGTCATCTACACTCCTGGAAATTGAAATAAGAACACCGTGAATTCATTGTCCCAGGAAGGGGAAACTTTATTGACACATTCCTGGGGTCAGATACATCACATGATCACACTGACAGAACCACAGGCACATAGACACAGGCAACAGAGCATGCACAATGTCGGCACTAGTACAGTGTATATCCACCTTTCGCAGCAATGCAGGCTGCTATTCTCCCACGGAGACGATCGTAGAGATGCTGGATGTAGTCCTGTGGAACGGCTTGCCATGCCATTTCCACCTGGCGCCTCAGTTGGAACAGCGTTCGTGCTGGACGTGCAGACCACGTGAGACGACGCTTCATCCAGTCCCAAACATGCTCAATGGGGGACAAATCCGGAGATCTTGCTGGCCAGGGTAGTTGACTTACACCTTCTAGAGCACGTTGGGTGGCACGGGATACATGCGGACGTGCATTGTCCTGTTGGAACAGCAAGTTCCCTTGCCGGTCTAGGAATGGTAGAACGATGGGTTCGATGACGGTTTGGATGTACCGTGCACTATTCAGTGTCCCCTCGACGATCACCAGTGGTGTACGGCCAGTGTAGGAGATCGCTCCCCACACCATGATGCCGGGTGTTGGCCCTGTGTGCCTCGGTCGTATGCAGTCCTGATTGTGGCGGTCACCTGCACGGCGCCAAACACGCATACGACCATCATTGGCACCAAGGCAGAAGCGACTCTCATCGCTGAAGACGACACGTCTCCATTCGTCCCTCCATTCACGCCTGTCGCGACACCACTGGAGGTGGGCTGCACGATGTTGGGGCGTGAGCGGAAGACGGCCTAACGGTGTGCGGGATCGTAGCCCAGCTTCATGGAGACGGTTGCGAATGGTCCTCGCCGATACCCCAGGAGCAACAGTGTCCCTAATTTGCTGGGAAGTGGCGGTGCGGTCCCCTACGGTACTGCGTAGGATCCTACGGTCTTGACGTGCATCCGTGCGTCGCTGCGGTCCGGTCCCAGGTCGACGGGCACGTGCACCTTCCGCCGACCACTGGCGACAACATCGATGTACTGTGGAGACCTCACGCCCCACGTGTTGAGCAATTCGGCGGTACGTCCACCCGGCCTCCCGCATGCCCACTATACGCCCTCGCTCAAAGTCCGTCAACTGCACATACGGTTCACGTCCACGCTGTCGCGGCATGCTACCAGTGTTAAAGACTGCGATGGAGCTCCGTATGCCACGGCAAACTGGCTGACACTGACGGCGGCGGTGCACAAATGCTGTGCAGCTAGCGCCATTCGACGGCCAACACCGCGGTTCCTGGTGTGTCCGCTGTGCCGTGCGTGTGATCATTGCTTGTACAGCCCTCTCGCAGTGTCCGGAGCAAGTATGGTGGGTCTGACACACCGGTGTCAATGTGTTCTTTTTTCCATTTCCAGGAGTGTATTTCTCCAGGGCTCTCCATATGTCGTCGCTGCGTTGTGTTTGAACATACTCGTCCCAGTGTCATACCTACGTTTGCAGTGGCTTGTCCTTGTACTGTCGCTACGCCTCCCTCAACAGTTTTGGTCGTATTTGTCTCTTTGTAGCAGTTACTGTTCTCTGGTAACATCAGCGTTTGGGTCGCGAATTCTTTCTGAGGCTGCAAAGTTTGTTCGAGCAGGGCATTTTTCTTTTACTCTTACTTGTTACACTTGCGATTGCTTTGTCTTGTGTCTCTTACAAAATTTCGGTCAATCTTTGTATTTCATAGTCAGTAGTGCCTTCAGTGTGGAAAAAGTCGTACAACGCTACCAAGTTTGCTGTACTGAACGAATTTGTTTCCACCGTGTTTCCATACGTGTGTGGTTGCCCCTCACTGTCAGTTATAATTATATAGCTTGTTGTGTATATTTTGTCACTGACGTAGGGTGTCCGTGTATGTGAATGCGATAGCGCTGAACATGTGTTGATGTCGGCAGCGGTATGTCATAAAATTCTCTCTATATTCATTCTCTGTACGGATGGATCTTATCTTATATCCCTATAAATTGAATAACACTGTGGTCAGAGCGTAGTTGTGACATCTTTGACATATCCCACTGGCTGTTGATTAACCTGTTCGCAGCTTTTGGATCGGTGGCCCAGTGATCACTATCGTGTTGTTTGCAAGAACAATCTCTTGTCCTTGCCTTGTGTATGGCTCCTGCAAGCACACGCCATCCGTATCTTTCTCATCCAAGATCTTTCCCATCTCCGCCTCATGACAGTACTCTCCATAGCATTTAGTAGGAAATGCTTCATGAGTGCTTGGGGGAAGCATAGCATTTCACGCCCCTCCGGGTCGAATCGGAGGCTACGCGGCCACATGCCCTACAAAGGTCTATCTATACTTGGCCCGGGCAGCGCCCTTCTGATATCAGCAAACACGCTCTCCCCGAGAGTTCAGGTGTTCCGCGAGGACCAGTCGGGAGATTTAAGATCGTTCGGTGTGATTGTTCACTGGAGGAGGATACTGTGCTTCCTTTCGGATGCATTTGGCGTGTTATGAAATGCTGGGCGATCTAAAAGACATCTCACGATTCGAATTTGTTAAAGCACAGCTTCTATTCTAGGAACTCAGGCACAGAACCATTTTCATTAGATTTTCGGAGTATTTCCTTGGTCTGTTTCCTTGTTAGATGGGTTTTGGTCAGTTTCTTCTTTGATTGTGTTTGCTGGACGTTTAGTTTTGTGTGCTGCGCCGTTTGTTGTGTGCTGCATCTCGATATTGTGTATCTGTTTCTGGCTGTTATCTTTGTCAGGTGGTCGCTTACAACATATTTTGTTGACTGTTCTTTCCGTTCTTGGTGCTGAAGTCGTACTATCTGCTATAGTTTCAACTAATAGTTCATAGCAGCTGTGACTCCGGTATTAATGTCCCGAAAGTATTCCTCTTTCTATAAAGTTTAACTCATGAATGAACAACGAAGCTATCTAATTACTGTTAATGAAATATGAGATTAAGGGCGATCAAAAAGTTTTCGTTCGAAGGCCGTTCGCTTGAGTTGGCGTAGCTTCTGCGTTACGACATTCGCGATACGGTGACGTGCGTTATCGTGAAGCAGCAGCAACCCTTGGCGCAACATTCCGCAACCATGGTTTTCGACAGACAATCTGCCCCATACATATTCTTAACGCTGCGACAGCTGTCTACCGGTGTTCGTCCTTCGGTAATCAAGAAAAGAATAACTGCATGTTGGTCCTGTAATTGGTAATAATGTCGCCTTAGTTCTCGTTTCTGCGTTTGCGATACTCACATCGGAAAGACACGAATGCCTACATGTCGATACTTTTATACCCATATCGCAGTCGCGGTACGTTGTATACACGCTGTAGCAATGCCCTCAAACGGAAACGTTTTGATCACCCCTTACGGTAAACGTGCTGTCATAGTACAAGAGAGCATGTAAAGGCGGGCCTTTAATATTGAAAAGGAAACCAACTCACATCCAAAATCTTCTATGGTTCAGAAACAACCTGTAGGTGTGAATGCATCTCTTATTGCAAAAACGACGCGTGCGGTGCACTTGTGACTCCA
This sequence comes from Schistocerca cancellata, assembly GCF_023864275.1. Classification (NCBI taxonomy): domain Eukaryota; kingdom Metazoa; phylum Arthropoda; class Insecta; order Orthoptera; family Acrididae; genus Schistocerca; species Schistocerca cancellata. Next base: position 828,576,665 of record NC_064626.1, read on the forward strand.
CATTATATGGCTTTAATACTGAACAAGAAGCATGAATCACAAGAATACAACGCCTCGATGTGTTCAGCACTGCAATACGTGTTTTTCAATTCCCCGCAACTCAAACCTACCTCGCTTGGCTGAAAAATTTGCATGCAAAGAAGGAAAGTTATTTTATACGGTGAAGGAAGTTTGTGCTATCATTAATTCTACTGAAAGCAGATCATTTGCAACAAGCTGCGTTCGCACCGGTTACTAACGTCAACAACGGCTAAAAGAACACATAAGAAACTGAACAAAAAAGTCACAGGATTGAAAGATCTATTCAGAAGGACGATAATTCATGAGAGGTTTGAAATTAACTTGATTTATTGTTCAATACAAATACGCATGGAAACCACGAACCGTAGATATAAATATCTTCCAGGCGACCACATGGACATACAATACCAAACATTCAAAAAAGCAGAAAATTAACCCAATATCGTTTCAGTTCCTCATAAAATACCATTTGGTGAGTGAGAAAGTAAAACGGAAAGCGACTGATACGTGCAAATGACCCAAGCAAAACTAGATACTCACCCTCGCTATATAGGCAAAGACGTGGACCGAACACAGGTCTCGCCTCACTCACATGTACACACATTTGCAAAATTGAAACTCATGTAATAATGGAATTACGCCAGTGCAACGCCAGCAAGCGGCGTTCTCACCGTAAATCTTGAACAACGCATCTTAAAACGGCCCATATCAGTATTAAAAAGGACAAAATGTCTGCACATAACAAATCTACAGCAGACAGAACGATATTGACAGCTCTACAATGTGACTACGGGAAGAGTGTCGCCACACGGCCAAATCTGAACTCAGAACTGCGCGCCAAACAGCATGCTTCGCTTACAAGGCTCTGCGCTCAAAGTACGGCTTACAGATATGATTCGTACTATCGAGCCAAAGATACGACTTCTGCAGCAGACGAGAGCATGGAGTCTCTAGATTCTGAACCATGCGAGCGACTCGTAACTCGTTTACAGACACATAGCACGAAACAAAGACGGTTTTCGGTTGTTCTGCTGTGGGAATAAATGTTCTGCGTATGTGCTATGAGAATCTCTGTAACTCCGCGGCTATTTTTCGTCCTGTCATATTCTTTTTTTCCAGCGTCTCTGTCGTTATTTTTGGAGTCTGCCTGTTCCCTCTTGTACTATGTGTTGTGTAGTTGGCTTTGCAAGTTCATATATGTGACTGGTCTTATTCTCGGTATGAACGATTCGAGCGATATGCCGGCGTTAATTTGTTGGCATGCTTCCGGATCCTGTACTGTAACATAATATTTGATTGGTTTTAGGCTGTAGGTTGGTCGTTTCGCATAGTTACGCACGCACAATTCCTTTTCAAACACGCATTCCGGATTTGTAGCCTCATACTCTAACTCCTCAATGCTTGAAGCTAATGCTATTTGAATAAATGGACATTGGTATAATTCATGCATCAGTTACACTGCGACGTTGTGGCCCACTACGATGTCGTATAGGTGCTATCCAAAATATTCGGTACTGGTGCTGCCATCTGTTGAAAATCTTACCTTTGGACTAATGGTCACCATCACCCTCGAAGTAGTTCCCATCCGCCGCTCGGGATTAGCCGAGCAGTCTAGGCGCTGCAGTCATGGACTGTGCGGCTGGTCCCGGCGGAGGCTCGAGTCCTCTCTCGGGCATGGGTGTGTGTATTTGTCCTTAGGATAATTTAGGTTAAGTAGTGTGTAAGCTTAGGGACTGATGACCTTAACAGTTAAGTCCCATAAGATTTCACACACGTTTTTTTTTTTTTTTTTTTTTTTTTTTGAGTTCCCACCCGCACGCACAGGGCTTCTGCCACTGGTCAAACGTTTTCTGGAAGTCCCGTTCTTTGAGGGTGTTTATCACCGCCAGCGATGTTTCTTGAATCCTCTCTAGAGTGTCGAACCAGACTGTAGCGCCTACAACCGCATGGCCACTCCGGCCGGCATAGCGCGAACTCGCAAGGTGCCAAATCTGGCGAGTACGGTGGGTGGGGTACAACCTCCATGTTTTTTTTTTTTTTTTGCCAAAAAGGTCCTGGTGAGCAAGGACGTGTGACCGGGCGCATTGTCGTGATGCAGCAGCCAGATCCCTTGACGCCAAAGTACGGGCCGTCGTCGCCGTACGTTTTCACGGAGCCGTCGCAAAACGTCACAGTAGTACGCGGAATTCACTGTTTGGTTGGGTGGGACGAATTCTTTGTGCACAATTCCCTTGGTATCAAAGAAAACGATGATCATGCTCTTCACTTTGCTCTTCACCTGACTCGCTGTTTTGGGTCTTGGAGAGCCCAGGCTCTTCCACTGGGACGATTGTCGCTTTGTCTTTCGATCATAGCCGTAAATCCAGCTCTCGTTGCTGATGATAACCGTAGCACTCTTCCCGAGATTCGCACAGAATTTGATACGCACGAGCTGTTCTGTTCGCGGATCCATCGTAAAATCGCCACACACCAAACACAGAGTATTACGGAAATCACTGTGGACACGCAACATGTCCTCCCAGCTGAATGCCACTCCGCACACTGACTCGTCAGATATGCAGCTCTCGTCATCTAGCGGTGCAAAGATCTACTACTCCTACTTTCCAGATGGCAGCACCAGTCCCGAAAATATGTAGTCTGTCGTAGTAATACACCTATCACTAACTCCATTTGACAGAATATGGGAAGGAGAGCATCTTTGTGAGTCGACATTCTCGTTGCCATATACTGCGCGACGTTAGACCCGTGTTGTGATCGATGGCGATTGACGACTCTTTTTCACTGTGTTTTAATAGGAGTTTATGTCGTGGTCAGTGGCGTTATATTCTCCTCTAACGTACACGTGTCCACTGACATGCGTATGCCCCATTTCAGTGAACATGTAGACGGTCACATTCAATAGTGCGATCTGTCTGTCATATACACTGTCTGAACAAAAATGTCTTGACACCACTACGTAATGCGGAATTTACCACTAGATTTCACGAAAGGTGTATCTGCTCTTATACAAGGAGGCGAGGAGTATTGTGACGTCAGTAGAGAAGCAATAATAGCAGAATGGGTCGGTCAGGTGACCTCAGTGACTTTGAACTGGATACATTGGATGTCAGCTGAGTAACAAATACATCATCACGGACGTTTCACATCTTTTAAAAGTGCCCGAGTCCACTGTTGGTGACGTGACTGCGAAGTGAAAACGCAGAAGAACGACCGCAGGTAAACCAAGACCAGGCAGTCCTCTTTATTGATGGACAGCGACCTTCGAGCATTGCGGAATCTGGTTATAAAAATCACATCATGTCAGAGGAAGGAATCACTCGTGAGCTCCAAAGTGCGACAAGCCGCCCAGCCAGCACAGTGAATTTGTGTTAGAAGTTAAAAATAAAAATAATGGAGTACAAAGATTCAAATGACTCTGAGCACTATGGGACTTAACTTCTGAGGTGATCAGTCCCATAGAACTTAGAACTACTTAAACCTAACTAACCTAAGGACGTCACACACATCCATGCCCGAGGGAGGATTAGAACCTGCGACCGTAGCGGTCGCGCGGTTCCAGACTGTAGCGCCTAGAACCGCTCGGCCACTCCGGCCGGCAGAGTACAAAGGTCGAGTAGCTTCTCGTACGTCACGCATTTATGTAAACAGTCCTAAGCCACACTTGAGGTGCTGTAATGAGTGCAGTGGATGATTGAAAATGAGTGATATGGAGTGATGAATCACGCTGTACCCAGTGGCAGTCCAATGGAAGGGTTTTGGTTTGGCGAACGTCTGGAGAACGTTACCTGCTATCACGCGTAGTGCCGACAGTGAAATAAGGAGGCGGTAGTGTGCAGTCTGGGGCGTTTTTCATGGTTAGGGTATTCGAAAGGATATGAACCCATTTTTCAGCATTCTGTACTACGTGCAGAAGAGAAACAGTTGGAAGACGATTATTGTTTGTATCAAAATGTCAGTGCTCCTTGTCATAAAGCAAAGCAGCATCTGTAAGCCAATGGTCTGTGGACAATAACACTGCTGAAAACCACAGGCATACCCAGAGTCCCGGCAAGTATCCAATGGAACAGTTCTCGGATGAGATACAGTGTCTGCTTCACTCCAGAACCTAGCAGCTTTGAACATCACTACCTTCTCTGGTTTCAGCCCTTGAAGATGAAAGGTTTGACATTCCTGCACAGACATCCGGATACCTTACTGAGAGTGTTGCCACCAAGGTTCAAGCCATCATAACGGTGAAGAGTGGACACACTCCATATTAATGTCCACTAATATGTGTTCGGGTACTTCTGACAGGTAGTGCAGCCATCAATAGGGCTGCGTCATACACTCCGGTCCCCTTGTCTAGTCGCAGTTCCTTTTTCACCGTTTACCTGGTACACACCCTTCGCCTTTGGATTCCTTACATTCACATTTTTCTGTCGGCTGTTTTGACACACTCGGCACAAGTTATTTCCTGTTCTCAACACCTCTTTGCAGAGTGATCTAGGTCACAGCAATTAAAGCACCGTTGGACGACCACGAAATCTTTGAGTAGAAGTGCCTGACAGCCAATATATACTCGCCCCCTCCGGAGGAGAAGGTAGCAAACTCGAGGACTATTCTGTCTTCAAAAATGTTCAAATGTGTGTGAAATCTTAAGGGACTTAACTGCTCAGGTCATCAGTCCCTAAGCTTACACACTACTTAACCTAAATTATCCTAAGAACAAACACACACACCCATGCCCGAGGGAGGACTCGAACCTCCGCCGGCACCAGCCGCACAGTCCATGACTGCAGCGCCCAAGACCGCTCGGCTAATCCCGCACGGCTGTTCTGTCTTCAGTTACTTTGTTTGCCCTTTAGCTCCGTGCTGAATCTTAATTTGATCTTCCTCGTCAACTCCTCTTTATCTAGGTCATCACTTATCTTGGCTTCTGCCGGCCAGAGTGGCCGTGCGGTTCTGGGCGCTACAGTCTGGAGCCGAGCGACCGCTACGGTCGCAGGTTCGAATCCTGCCTCGGGCAAGGATGTGTGTGATGTTCTTAGGCTAGTTAGATTTAATTAGTTCTAAGTTCTAGGCGACTGATGACCTCAGAAGTTAAGTCGCATAGTGCTCAGAGCTATTTGAGCCATTATCTTGGTTTCTGATTATTCGGCGAGAAAGTCCTCTTCAGAATATAATGTCGGCACTTGACAAAACTCCCACAACGGTCACCGCTCTTTCGGTTCCTTCTTTATCAATGCAGTTTCTCTATTATCTTTTTGCTATCTCCGAGTGACGCAGTATATACTATTACCATGTTGGATGTGGCTCTGATGGCCATTACCTGAATTATCTCGTGTTGTGGATACACTACTTTCATCGATGTTTTCGTATCAGTATGCGTATCTTCATTGTTGGTTACTTTGAAAAATAGAACATTTGATTGCTTTTCTCGTGTATTTTCTATGCTAGCTTCTACTTTGCATTTTTCCTTGCTAGTAGCGCCACCCACAACCACCGATACGAAAGATAGGGAAGCAAGGGTCTTCCTTCCGTTCTAAGTTGTCTATTTTCTGCTTTAGTTACTCAAATTCTGCCTCTAGTCTCTCCATCTCTCCTGGTGCACCCTCTACTGCCAACTACCGAGCGAAGTAGCGCAGTGGTTAGCATACTAGACTCGCTCTCTGTAGGGTGACGGTTCAAATCGGTGTCCGGTTATCCATATGTAAGTTTCCCGTCATTTCCCTAAATCGCTCCAAGCAAATACCGGGATGGTTCCTTTGAGGAGGCAGGCCGATTTCCTTCCCCGTCCTTGCAACATACCGCACGTGTACTCCGTCTCAGTTGACCTCGATGTCAATCGGGCGTTAAAACCAAATTTTCCTTGCTCTTCTTATCTACTGATAACTTGCGGCCCAGCAGCTTGTTTTCTACTCGTAATTTTCGTTCTGCCCTCGAATTTTGCTATGTGAGTGCATATGAGCAAATTTTGTTTTTAACTTGAACAGTGAGTGATGTCGACGTCTTTTATGCTCTTTTCCAGATCTACTTGCAGATCAATCGCAATCTCATCGACTGAAGCGATTTATTCCGCAGTCGATGTATTCTAAACGGCTCCTTTAGCAGCTATGGCACCTGAGTTGGTTTCTTTTCATAGCAGCTGTCCTCTTACATTTAGTGCTTTTTCTTTTCTACTCGTATGCGACGTCGTCATGGTTATCACTACTTACAGCGTGCAACAATCCTCGGTGTTTCAACTAGCGGCTGCAACCCCGAGCGAAGACCATAAACGCCGAGGTGACAAAAGTCACGGGGTAGTGATATGCACAAATACAGATGGCGTTAGTATCGCGTGCACAAGGTATAAAAGGGTATGCGTTGACGCAGCCGTCATTTGTGCCCAGGTGATTCATGTGAAAAGGTGTGCGACGTAATTATGGCCACACGATGGGAATTAGTAGACTTTGAACGCGGAATGGTTGCTGAAGCTAGACGCATGGGACATTGCATTTCGGAAATCGTTAGCGAATTCAATTTTCCGAGATCCAAAGTGTCAAGAGTGTGTCGTGAAAACCCAGTTTCAGACATTACTTCTCACCAAGGACAACACAGTGGACGATGGCCTTCACTTACCAACACAGAGCAGCAGCGTTTGCGTAGAGTTGTAACTGCTAACAGACAAGCAACACTTCATCAAATAACCGCAGAAATAAATGTAGGACGTATGACGGACATATCAGTTAGTACAGTGCGGGGAAATCTGGCGCTGATGGGCTATGGCAGCAGACGACCGACGCGAGTGCCTTCGCTAACAACACGACATCACCTACAGCGCCTCTACTGGACTCGTGGCTATATTGGTGGGAGCCTAGACGACTGGAAAACCGTGGCCTGGTCAGATGAGTCCCGATTTCAGTTGGTAAAAGCTTATGGTAGGGTTCGAGTGTGGCGCAGACTCCACGAAGCCATCGACTCAAGTTGTCAACAAGGCACTGTGCGAGATGGTGGTGGCTCCATAATGGTGTGGACAGTGTTTACATGGGACGGACTGGGTCCTGTGGTCCAGCTGCACCGATAATAGAATGGAAATGGTTATTTCCGGCTACCTGGAGATCATCTGCAGCCAAACAACGATTGAATTTTTCTAAAAAACAATGCGCCATTTTACCAGGCCAAAACTGTTCCCGATTGGTTTGAAGAACATTCTGGACAATTCGAGCGTATGATTTGGCCACCCATATCTTCCGACATGAAACATTTATGGGACATAATCGAGAGGTCAGTTCGTGCTCAGCAACCTGCACTGGGAACATTTTCGCAATTATGGACGGTCAGAGAGGCAGCATGGCTCAATATTTCTGCAGGGGATTTCCAACGACTTCTTGAGTCCATGCCACGTCGAGCTGCAGCACTAAGCCAGGAAAAAGGAGGTCCGACAAGGTATTAGGAGGTATCCCATGACTTTCGTTGCCACAGTGTTGTTTGCTCCAGTGTTCGAGCTTGGAACCGTGGAACCCTACGGATTAAAAAACCGCATATCCACGTCCCAGACAGTTCACCGAGGTGAGGTGGTGGAAGCCTTTGGCAACTACAAATGGCAAACTACGATTTTCTTCACTAAAATGCATGAGTAAATGACAAATTTAACTGGTAAGCACGGAGATGTCACCTTTCACACTGAAGAGCCAAAGAAACTGGCACCCCTGCTTAATATCGTGTATCAGAAGTGCCGCAATACGAAGTGGCATGAACTCGACTAATGTCGGAAATAGTGCCGAGGGAATTGACACCATGAATCCTGAAGGGCTGTCCATAAATATATAAGAGTACGACGGGGTGGAGATATCAAGGCATCCCTGATATGCTCATTAATATTCATGTCTGTGGAGATTGGTGTCCAGCGGAAGTGTTTAATCTCAGAAGAGTGTTCCTGGCGCCACTCTGTGGCAACTTTGGACGTGTGGTGTGTCGCACTGTTTTGTTGAAATTGCCCAAATCCATCAGAAACCATAATGGACATGAGTGGATGCAGGTGATCAGACAGGATGCTTACGTACGTGTCACCTGTCAGAGTTGTATCTAGACGTATCAGGGGTCTCATATCACTCCAACTGCACACGCCCCCCCCTCCCCACCATTATAGAGTCTCCACCAACTTGAACAGTCCCCTGCTGACATGCAGGTTCATGGAGTCATGAAGTTGTCTCCATGCCTGTACACGTCCATCCGCTCAATACAATTTGAAACGAGACTCGTCCGACCAGGCAACATGCTTCCAGTCATCAAAAGTCCAATGTCGGTGTTGACGGGTCCAGGCGAGAGGAGGCGTAAAGCTTTGTGTCGCTCAGTCATCAAGGGTACACGAGTGGGCCTTCGGCTCCGAGAGCCCACATCGATGATGTTTCGTTGAATGGTTCACACGCTGACACTTTTTAATGGTCCAGCATTGAAATCTGCAGCAATTTGTAGAATGGTTGCGCTTATGTCACGTTCAACGATTCTCTTCAGTCGTCGTTCGTTTCGTTCTTGCAAAACCTTTTTTCCGGCCGTAGCGATGTCGGAGATTTGATGTATTCTCGGATCCCTGATATTGACAGTGCACTCGTGAAATGATCGTACGAGAAAATCCCCATTTCATAGATACCTCGGAGATTCTGTGTCGCACCGCTCGTGCGCTGACACTTAAATCTTGATAACCTGGCATTGTAGCAGCAGCAACCGATCTAAAAACAGCGCCAGACACCTGTTGTCTTAGGAGGGTTGTCCAGAAAGTAAGTTCCGATCGGTCACTAAATATAACCACAGTGAAAATCCGATGAAGTTTTGCACAGGTGTGTTGGGCAGTGTTTCTAGTACGCCCGTCAATCGCGTTACGTTGTTCTTTTTATTACTGAGCACACAGGGAGCACATAAAGATACCCAGAACAATAGCTTCTCCCGCCAAGTACGAGGGCCTGGTGAGAAATTTTGCCTGAGATATACAGCCAACATTACATAACTGTAGCACGTTTCCTTCTTCAAGACAATTCTCAGTCGCATTCTGCAGGGGCAATGCAGATGCTCTTGCATCAAGTGGAAATGTTTGATTACCCACAATACAGCCCGTAATTGTCTCCCTCTGAGTTTCATCGCCGGCTGGAGTGGCCGAGCGCTTCTAGGCGTTACAGTTTGGAACCGCGCGACCGCTACGGCCGCAGATTCGAATCCTCCCACGGGCGTGGATGTGTGTGATGTCCTTAGGTTAGTTAGGTTTAAGTAGTTCTAAGTTCTAGGGGACTGATGACCTCAAAAATTAAGTCCTATAGTGCTCAGAGCCATTTTTTTGAGTTTCATCTCTGTTCACATGAACCGCTGACTATGAAGACAAGATTTTGGCACAGACAACGAGCTGTAGGCCAGCGTAGAGAATTGGTGGAAAGCACTGGCGGCTGCCTTCTATGACTAGGGTATTGGAAAGTTGGTACAGCGCTACGACGAATGTATAAGTAAGAACGGCGACTGTGTAGAGAATTATCTGGAAAGTGTAACTAACTCTTGCAAATAATATGTTTCTGATTTTCACTGTCGTTTCCATTTAGCGACCGATCTGAACTTACTTTCTGGACAACCTTCGTATATAGGCGTTGCCTACCATAGCGGCAAATTCTTCCTTTTTACATATCTCTATATTTGAATACGCATGCCTCTATCAGTTTTTTGGCGCTTCACTGTAATACTGCCTGAGAACCTGGCTGCAGAACAGGTACAGCTACATCTATACTCGACGAATCACTGTGTAGTGCGAGTCACAGAGTGCTTCCCAGCCTACCAGTTACTGTGGCATTTTACCGTTGCATTCACGAAGGGAGCGCTGCCAGAGTGGCAATTTAAACGCTTTTGTGCGCGCTGCAATTGATCTAATCTTGTTTTCGAGATCCTTACGTAAGCGATAGCATATTGCTAGAGTCGTCATTTAAAGCCGGTTCTTGGAACTTTCCAAGTCTCTTTCCCGAGATTGTTTGCGTCCATCTTCACGTGCATGCCAATTTAGTTTCTTCAGCATCTCTGTGACACTCTCCAAGGAGTCAAATAAACCTTCGACCATTAGTGCTGTGCTTCTCTGTTTACGTTCAGTACCCATTGATAGTTCTGTTTGCTACGTATTCCACGCACTTGGGAAATATTATAGGATGGGCCGCAAGAGCGCCTGGTAAACAATCTCATTTGTAGACTGATTGCACGTACTCACTGTTTTACCAATACACCGAAGTCTACCATCTGTCTTATCTACTACTGAGCTCATGTTATTTATTTATTTATTTATTTACACGTCAAGTTCCGTAGGACCAAATTGAGGAGCAAATCTCCAAGATCATGGAATGTGTCAGTACATGAAATTACAACATAAAAATAATACCAGATAAAAATAAATGTTCATGAACCTGAAAAGAAGTCAGTCCATAAGTTTAAGTAAACGCTACCAGCAATACAATAAGAATAAGCTTAATTTTTCAAGGAACTCCTAGACAGAATAGAAGGACTGATCCATGAGGAAACTCTTCAGTTTCGATTTGAAAACGCGTGGATTACTGCTAAGATTTTTTAAATTCGAGTGGCAGCTTATTGAAAATGAATGCAGCAGTATACAGCACACCTTTTTGCACAAGAGTTAAGGAAGTCCGATCCAAATGCAGGTTTGATTTCTGCCGAGTATTAATCGAGTGAAAGCTGCTTATTCTTGGGAATAAACTAATATTGGTAACAAGAAACGACAATAAGGAATATAGAAATTGAGAGGCCAATGTCAAAATACCCAGACTCGTGAACAGAGGTCGACAAGAAGTTCGTGAACTCACACCACTAATTGCCCGAACCGCCCGTTTCTGAGCCAAAAATATCGTTGTAGAATGGGAAGAGTTACCCCGAAATATAGTACTATACGACATAAGCGAATGATAATAGGCAAAGTAGACTAATGTTCGTGTCGAAGTATCACTCATTTTTGTTCCCGTTCGAATAGTAAAAATGGTAGTATTAAGTCTTTGAACAATATCCTGAACGTGGGCTTTCCACGACAACTTACTATCTATCTGAACACTTAGAAATTTGAACTGTTCAGTTTCACTAATCATATGCCAGTTCTGTGAAATTACAACGTCTGGTTTTGTTGAATTGTGTGTTAGAAACTGTAAAAACTTAGTCTTACTGTGATTTAACGTTAGTTTATTTCCTACAAGCCATGAACTGAGGTCAAGTGCTGCACTATTTGAAACCGAGTCAATGTTGCACACAACATCCTTTACTACCAAGCTGGTGTCATCAGGAAACAGAAATTTTTTAGAGTTACCCGTTCCATTTCATAGCTCTTCTAAGAGTATAACGGTTGCCCGCGCCGTAGACCACATGGACAGTGCCACGCCGTCTGGAACGCCATGGATATAAAGAAGGTTCAGAAATGGTTCAAATGGCTCTGAGCACTATGGGACTCAACATCTTAGGTCATAAGTCCCCTAGAACTTAGAACTACTTAAACTTAACTAACCTAAGGACATCACACACACCCATGCCCGAGGCAGGATTCGAACCTGCGACCGTAGCAGTCACGCGGTTCCGGACTGCAGCGCCAGAACCGCTAGACCACCGCGGCCGGCTATAAAGAAGGGGAAGAAGGATATTGGTAGAGAGACATGGGAGCAGGAGAGGGATAGAGAAGGTGTGGGATAAGAGATATGCAGGGAGGTGATGGACAGTGATAGGGGGGGGGGGGCGAGGAGGAGATAGACAAAGAGAGGGGGAAGGAGGAGAGAAACAGAGAGTGGGGGGAGGGAGAAGGAGATCAGGACGTGTATCCAATTCCTGTACGTATTCAAATCAAATGGCTCTGAGCACTATAGGACTTAGCTTCTGAGGTCATCAGTCCCCTAGAACTTAGAACTACTTAAACCTAACTAACCTAAGGACATCACACACATCCATGACCGAGGCAGGGTTCGAACCTGCGACCGTAGCGGTCGCACGGTTCTAAACTGTAGCGCCGAGAACCGCTCGGCCACACCGTCCGGGCCTGTACGTATTTAGCAATTGCGAAGCATTGCTGATGGTTCAAATGGCTCTGAGCACTATTGGACTTAACTTCTGAGGTCATCAGTAACCTAGAACTTAGAACTACTTAAACCTATCTAACCAAAGGACACCACACACATCCATGCCTTAGGCAGGATTCGAACCTGCGATCGTAGCGGTCGAGCGGTTCCAGACTGTAGCGCCTAGAGCCGCTCGGCCACCTCGGCCGGCGAGGCATTGCTGACTTCCCCAGTAATTATATAATATTTAGGTGTTTGATATCATTACTGACGATGCAATTTTAATGGCTAGCAGTGTAGATGAAAGTTGAAAGAGAGATGCGAGAGAAACAGGGAGTAAACCACCGGTGGACCGCGAACGCTGTGAAGACGCAGGCAGGTGGCTACCGAGCCAGTAGCGGCATTAGCTGCTGCGGCTGCCGCTGAAGTTTCGCGAGAGGGAAGAGCGGCGAGCCGAGATGGCGGCGTAGCGAGAGTTATTAGCTCGGGGCGCGGGGCGGCTGCAGTGGCGCGGTGTGTGTGGCGCCCGCTTCCCGCGCCCATTCTTATTCAGATATTAATTCGGCTGCAAGTTGTTTTCCTCGCGGGTCGTTATTCACGGCGCGGCCCGCCTGGTCGCGTCTCTCCCCTCCCCAACCCTGGCGCCGACCGGATGGGCGGAGTGTGCTCCGCAACTCAACCCTCCGCTCCCTACAGCCGCGCTGCTATCATTTGCGATGATTAATCGAAAACGTTATTTAATATTCATGACGTAGTAACGACTGCTTATCTAATTCCTTTTCATTCTGGAAATTTATCGAACTCCTTGTGCAACAAAAGAGCGTGCCGGCCGGCTGCTGGTGGCGCACCTTGGCGCGGCGGCTGACTCCGGCGGGGGCGGCGCGGGGGCGGAATGCAAATAGGCGGCGGCTGGACACAGCTGGCCGATGTCCTACTCCACGTAACCCTGGTCTGCGCTCGCAGCAGTGCACCACACGACCTCTGACTGGCGGCCGGCTAATTCAGCCACTTCTACTGACAATTTCTTCGTTACAGTGAGGTGACAAAAGTTGATTTTAAGTGACCACATAAGTGTTCGACGATCAGCTTACGTAATACTTCTATAACAAGACACTGGATTTTTAGTTCTGGTGATGACCTTAATAAATTAACGAGTGGATACGCGTTAACTGTTCAAATAGTTCAAATGGCTCTGAGCACTACGGGACTTAACTTCTAAGGTCATCAGTCCCCTAGAACTAAGAACTACTTAAACCTAACTAACCTAAGGACAGCACACACGTCCATGCCCGAGGCAGGATTCGAGCCTGAAACCGTAGCGGTCGCGCGGTTCCAGATTGTAGCGCCTAGAACCGCTCGGCCACCTCGGCCGGCGCGATTACTGTTATATATAAGAAATACGAACAAGTCATCAATATATATACCATAAAAGTATGTGTACAAAGTGCGTGCCTCTAACACTCAGAAACGAGTCCCAGTACGATCAAGGATGTTATATGGTGTCGTAGCCCTCTATCCCCCATCCATCAAGTAGATTCCTGTTTTTTCCTGAAGGACGTGATTTTGAAGATACAGGGGGTGGAAAGTTTCGCCCTCTAGAAATTTCTGGAACATTCCAGAACATTCTAGAGTATTTGGGAACATTCCACAACATTCCAGAGTATTCTAGAGCATTCCAGAAGAATCCATAATGTTGCGGAATGTTCCACGATGATCCGGGATGTTCTGGAATGTTCGTGAATAGACTGGAACATTCGGGAAGATTACAAAATGTTTGGGAACATCCCGGAACACACTAGATCATTGTGGGACATTCCAGAACACTCTAAAATGTTGTGGAATGTTCTGGAACATTGTTGACCATTCGCAGCCTTTTTGGTATGTTCTGGAATTCGTAACTGGTAGGTACCCATTGGTAGGAGTATATAAAGCAAGACTCGTTGTCAGCTTGAACATCAGTTTCTTATCAGTGACGAAGGGAGGAACCAAAAAGGTAGTGCAGTTAGTGAAGAAAAAGAAACAGTGAAGTAGGAGTAGTTAAAGTGATATAGTGACTGAACATAAATCGAAAATAACGTGTGAAATATGTGTAGAGTGTACTTAGTGTATTTTTAAATAAAAAGTTGATTTGATATATATTTTAGACAATTCTCAAAAGTGAAAGAGGAGGAGATCTTGCCAGTTCTGAAGAAAAACGGCGTAAACAAAGAGAACAGCGAAGAAAAGAAACAGACAAATGAGGCGAAGCACGTTTAAGTTTCCAACGAACGGCTTCAGCACCGTGAGAAGCGGGGAAAGCAAAGAACTACGAAATGAACGTATTGAAGAATCAGGAACTGAGATACGATCTTATAATAAAAGTCTGCGAACTGTCATTCCAGTTTAAATGACTGCAATTTTTAATCAAATTAGCCTACATTTTTACAATCAACAAAGCGCAAGGACAACCTTCAAAATATTGCGGCATCCACCTCAAAGACTCCCGCTTCTTTCGCTGTCAACTATACGCAGATTGCTCTCGCGTAGGAAAGATGAAAAATTTGTGCATGTATACGCCGTATAGCAAAATGAAAAATGTTGTGTATAAACAAGAATTGTAAATAGTTAGAATAATTTTTCAGTAAAATTCTTTACCTCTTATACTTTAACGAGCACTGTAAGTAGTCAGAATATGTTTCCAATAAAATTATTTACCTCTTATACTTTAAAGGTTATCCTTTTATTCCAAAAGCACACAATGTCATATCAACTCCCTGAGCGAAGCCGAGTACCCCAGCTAGTTTACGACGAAGAGAGTGTGTTCCAAATAGATGATGTACTCCAATTTGACACCGCCCATTTTCACTGAACAAACAACCAAGGGTGTGGTTAAACCATTTCTCCGCAACATGCTTTCTACCATGAGCGTTAGCCCAACAAGTTGTGCGAAGTTTAGAAAGTACACAGACTGATGAAAAGTATCCTGGCACCTACTATCAGACGTTACTAAGGGCTATGCATGCCCTTCGTCTTCAGCACGGCTTGAACTCTTCTGAGGGCACTTTTAATAATGCGTCTGAATGTGTATGGAGGAACGGCAGTCCATTCTTCCCTAAGAGCCAAAAACAGAGAAGGTACTAATGTTGTACATAAGCGCCTGAAACGAAGTCAGCGTTCTAAATCATCCCAAAGGTGTTGTACTGAGCTCAGGTGTGGATTATGGAGAGGGCAGTCCATTTCAGGAATGTTGTTGTCCACAAACCATTGCCTCACAGACTCTGCTTTACGACACGGTGTATTGTTATAGAGCTGCAAACAGTCGCATCTCCGAAACGTCCCTCTTCTGTTACGCAGTACACAGTGCTGAAAAATATGTTGATATCCTTCTGTATTCAGCACTGTCTTAACGCGAGTGAGGAAACATACTAAAACCACGAAAGACACTCCCACACTGTGCCACCATCTCCTCCGAACATCACTGTTGACAATACGTGTGATAGCAGGTAACGTTCTGCAGGCGTTCGCCAAACCCAAAACCATCCATGGGATTACCATAGCATGATACATCACTCGTTTCCAGTCATTTACTCATCACCTCTAGCGTCGCTTGCCAACGGCCTTGCCGCAGTGGTAACACCGGTTCCCGTCAGATCACCGAAGTTAAGCGATGTCGGGCTGGACTAGCACTTGGATGGGTGACCATCCGGTGTGCCGAGCGCTGTTGGCAAGCGGGGTGCACTCAGCCCTTGTGAGGTAAACTGAGGAGCTACTTGATTGAGAAGTATCAGCTCCGGTCTCGGACACTGACATACGGCTGGGAGAGCGGTGTGCTGACGACATACCCCTCCATATCCGCACCCAGTGACGCCTGTGGGCTGAGGATGACACGGCGGCCGGTCGGTACCTTTAGGCCTCCATGGCCTGTTCGGGAGGAGTCTAGCGCTGCTTAGCACTGACTATAGAAACGAGTGGCTTACAACGAGCTGCTCTACCTGCGTACCCTGCTCTTTCCAACCATAGCCGCTCAGTCACTGTGTTAACTGGAGTGCTGGTGGTGCTTCGGAACTCACGACTGATTCCTGTCGCTGATTTCATGCGATTTTTTACAACCACCCTCCGCATTACTCAACGTCGCCGACCGTACGTGAGGTATGATTGGTCTTGGTATAGCTGTGATTATTTCTTCGCGTATTCACTTCATACTCAGCAACAGTCGAAAATCAAATGGTTCAAATGGCCCTGAGCACTATGGGACTTAACTTCTGAGGTCATCAGTCCCTAGAACTTAGAACTACGTAAACCCAACTAACCTAAGGACATCACACACATCCATGCCCGAGGCAGGATTCGAACCTGCGACCGTAGCGGTCGTGCGGTTGCAACAGTCGACTGTGGCAGCTGTAGAAGCGCTGAAATACCCCTGATGCATTTGTCACACAGGTGATATCAAGTGACTAGTCCTTGTTCTTTCTCACTGAGCCCTCCTGACCGACACCTGCTTCTCTACTGACAACACAATACTTCCGGCCTCCTTTTTTACTGGCGGGTCCAACTGTCTTGGCATCTAATGGCCGATTCCGTAAGCACAGGGGTGTTCGGATATTTTTGATCATATAGTGTAGGAGAGAGGTACTGGCAGAAGTCATTCTGTGACGGTGGGCCGAGATTCGTGGCTGAATAGCTCAAATGGTAGAGCTTTATCCCCAAAAGTCAAGGTTTCACGACTATTGGCATGTTCGATAGAGTTTCGTAAACAAAGTTTTCGGTAGATCCATAGACTCGTTTTCTCCGTCTTCTGTTTATTTTCATGCATTTATGGTATATGGAATTTTTAAGGAAGGAAAGCTGAATCTGCAAGTGAATTAATCATTTCGCGTGGTTCTGTGGCTAGATACAAGTCCTTCAGTTGGACGCGACTTATCCCATTTCTCCGACCGGGGAAAGGGAACTGTAGTTTAAAGTGGAATCTGAACCCCGTGTCGCTCCTCGCGACTCCTCACGTCGTTCAAAGCTGAAGACCTGATTAAAGGCAGACTGAAAATTTCCATGGTCCGACTGGAATTCCATACCGCGACGTCTAGGTTTCCAGTCCGCACTTTACCGCTAGATCACTAGACATGACTATAAGTAAGCTGAACACATCCAATTCAGTTTTTACTGGCAAAATTGTAACCTATATAATACATAAGAAATGCACATTTGGTTCTGTCATGAAATGGCTAACATAGAAACATAGTGAAATTGTATAGACTGTGTATTGACTAGTTTCACATTACTACGACGTATCGTACAAGAGACCAATATAGAACATAACACAGAAAATGATCTCGTATAGAAGCCCATTACCCGTCGGCTCTTGTAGCTGGAATAGAACTGAAAGACACGGGCAGCTATACCACGGCAGTTGGAGGATCTATGGTGTGAGTACTTCGTTTATTCTACAGATCTACCTCAGTTTTTTTATTTTTCAGTTTACATGCCCAAAAAACTCGAATAATTTCGGTTGAGCGAGACGATGGCACATTGTTGTCTTGAAAAATGGCTTTATTAGAACGTTATGTAAAACCCATAGACAACGGGGTATGTTTTAAAGACGATGATACCGAACAGGTGTGTCACCGGAGCTGTGACGCAAGCACGTGACCGGGACATTGGCCTGATTGTAGGTAGAGTACAACCGTACTTCGCCGCGCACTAGGAGGGGGAGGATGATGATGATGCTCGGTTTGTGGGACGCTCAACTGCGCGGTCATCACCGCCCGTACGAAGTTCCAATTGTTACACAGTCCATTTT
Organism: Schistocerca cancellata; assembly: GCF_023864275.1. Lineage (NCBI taxonomy): Eukaryota > Metazoa > Arthropoda > Insecta > Orthoptera > Acrididae > Schistocerca > Schistocerca cancellata. The sequence continues at coordinate 828,594,485 of NC_064626.1, forward strand.
TTACACAGTCCATTCTAACCACTGTCACGAATGATGATGATGAGGATGAAATGATGAGGACAACACAAACACCCAGTCCCCTGGCAGAGAAGGTTCCCAGTCCGGCATGGAATCGAACTCGGGACACCGTGATCCAGAGGCAGCAACGCTAGCCACTAGACCATGAGCTGCGGCCTAGGAGGGGGAGGATGGCAGACGCATCGCTCTGGTGTCCTCTTAGCGACTGGAAAAGTCCCTGATACCCATTTGATAGCAAGATGAATGGACATGGGGCCGTCATGAAGGTGCTAGAACAACGGAAAATTCCCCGCCCCTATCCAGGACTGAAACCAGGACCTCGTGGACCAAAGTTTAGTGCTGTAGCCGCTAGACCGACACAGTCACAAGAATACACTTTAAGATAAAAGATATACAAACTTAAGTGATGGTTGAGGCAGGAATGGGCAACTGGTCGGGGAAATTGGAGTGTGGTGAAAGTGACGATACGGAAGGCGTTAAATTGAGTTCGATTATTTAAAATCAACATGGAAACAATATGTCAAATGGTTATTAGTCTGAAGGGGGTAAAACGGAATCTGGTAGTTACTCGTTGCAGTTTCGCTAGGTGACTTTTGTAGTGTAGAGTTTGCCGTAAGCGCCTACAAACACCAGTTAACCAAATTACCTGCTATATCGCTACTTGATAAACCAATGTAAACCTAATCACAAGTCAGAAAAGAAATTTAATTTATTTCACTGCCGTCTCTCTGTTGTGTCTTGCTACAAGGTTGTGCTGTTTCTCACAGAAAATGAAATTCAGTATCTGCAAGATGGCTGTTGATCTAATTCTGGGATATTTCTCCTGATTATGGGACAGTATGCTACTTATTTCATCTTATGTACACATCTACTTTACTATTCAGGCGCTTCAGTCCGGAACGGCGCTGCTGCTACGGTCGCAGGTTCGAATCCTCCTTGGGGCATGGATGTGTGCCATGTCCTTAGGTTAGTTAGGTTTAAGCAGTTCCAAGTCTAGGGGACTGATGACCTGAGATGTTAAGTCCCATAGTGCTTCGAGTCATTTTGGCCTTTGACTCTCTCTAACCTACAAACTCACAAAAGTAAAAGCAAGGGACACTCTGTTTTTTGGAAATTTTTCAATAATAAGGGTCAAACATTGCAACTAATGAAAACGATGCTAATCTAGGACCAAAATTGAATCCTGGTAAACCTGACCATTCTACTGATGTTTGTCAAACAGAATAATATACAATCGAGGGCTCCAAAAAGAAGTTTATAGGACACTGTAAGGTAACGACATACAAGAACGATAAAGTTCGTTGTTGTTGTTGTTGTGGTCTTCAGTCCTGCGACTGGTTTGATGCAGCTCTCCATGCTACTCTATCCTGTGCAAGCTTCATCATCTCCCAGTACCTACTGCAACCTACATCCTTCTGAATCTGCTTAGTGTATTCATCTCTTGGTCTCCCCCTACGATTTTTACCCTCCACGCTGCCCTCCAATATTAAATTGGTGATCCCTTGATGCCTCAGAACATGTCCTACCAACCGATCCCTTCTTCTGGTCAAGTTGTGCCACAAACTTCTCTTCTCCCCAATCCTATTCAATACTTCCTCATTAGTTATGTGGTCTACCCATCTAATCTTCAGCATTCTTCTGTAGCACCACATTTCGAAAGCTTCTATTCTCTTCTTGTCCAAACTATTTACCGTCCATGTTTCACTTCCATACATGGCTACACTCCATACAAATACTTTCAGAAATGACTTCCTGACACTTAAATCTATACTCGATGTTAACAAATTTCTCTTCTTCAGAAACGCTTTCCTTGCCATTGCCAGTCTACATTTTATATCCTCTCTACTTCGACCATCATCAGTTATTTTGCTCCCCAAATAGCAAAACTTCTTTACTACTTTAAGTGTCTCATTTCCTAATCTAATTCCCACAGCATCACCCGACTTAATTCGACTACATTCCATTATCCTCGTTTTGTTTTTGTTGATGTTCATCTTATATCCTCCTTTCAAGACACTGTCCATTCCGTTCAACTGCTCTTCCAGGTCCTTTGCTGTCTCTGACAGAATTACAATGTCATCGGCAAACCTCAAGGTTTTTATTTCTTCTCCATGGATTTTAATACCTACTCCGAATTTTTCTTTTGTTTCCTTTACTGCTTGCTCAATATACAGATATACAGAAGTTCGTTAATCAGTTAAAAAGTTGCGTAATACATTACATTCTTTTTAAAAGTTGGCTATTTCACCCAAGAAATTATGCTAGTCATCTGAACGCTCGTGAGGTAGCAGACTGCTGTGGGGCATGAAGACCTCGGAAGGCGTCATACTAGTAAACTCCTAGAGTGCCGTTGAAGAACACAAAGCAGCACGTCCTCTACGTCACGAGACCACCAAAAGTGAACGCGAAGCCTGATCAATGGAGCAGGATGGCGACATAAGGCACTGTTCAGCATGATGTCATGACAACAACAGTAGATCTGATGTCACAGCCTGACACAGAGATCTCGTACTGTCTGCCGAAACCAATGATGACCTACCACATGTAGAGGGGCCATACTAACACGGTCAGCACCCTCAAGGGCGTTTGTTGCAACTAAGGCATTTTAGAGTGAGCAACCACAGAAGAGCGCTCATTCCACCCTCCATTCGTCTCAACGTTCCCTCCGGTTATGCCTCAGTAAAAATGTAAATGTCGTGTGACTAGGGCCTCCCGCCGGGTATACCGATCGCTGGGTGCAAGTCTTTCGATTTGACGCCACTTCGGCGACTTGCGCGTCGATGGGGATGAAATGATGATGATTAAGACAACACAACACCCACCTTATATACTTTAATGTACCCTATTACACCAGCTCCTAATGAAGTCTCCAACTTATGCTTTTGCTGCACAGATGTAATCACGTTGCCCTCCTACGTCTTCTCTTTTGCTACACTACTGGCTATTAAAATTGCTACACCAAGAAGAAATGCAGATGATAAACGGGTATTCATTGAACAAGTGTATTATACTAGAACTGACATGTGATTACATTTTCACGCAATTTGGGTGCATAGATCGTGAGAAATCAGTACCCAGAACAACCACCTCTGGTCGTAATAACGGCCTTGATACGCTTGGGCTTTGAGTCAAACAGAGCTTGGATGGCGTGTACAGGTACAGCTGCCCATGCAGCTTCAACACTATACCACAGTTCATCAAGAGTAGTGACTGGCGTATTGTGACGAGCCAGTTGCTCGGCCACCATTGACCAGACATTTTCAGTTGGTGAGAGATCTGGAGAATGTGTTGCCCACGGTAGCAGTCGAACATTTTCTGTATCCAGAAAGGCCCGTACAGGACCTGGAACATGTGGTCGCGCATTATCCTGCTGAAAGGTAGGGTTTCGCAGGGATCGAATGAAGGGTAGAGCCGGGGTTCGTAACACATCTGAAATGTAACGTCCACTGTTCAAAGCGCCGTCAATGCGAACAAGAGGTGACCGTGACGTGTAACCAATGACACCCCATACCATCACGCCGGGCGATAAACCAGAATGGCGATGACGAATACATGCTTCCAATGTGCGTTCTCCGTGATGTCGTCAAACACGGATGCTACCATCATGATGCTGTAAACAGAACCTGGATTCATCCGAACGTCCCGAACATCCTTAAATGCATGGAATTTTTTCATGATCGCAAACAGTATGAAACTCCATGGAACTGGTTAGCGAACTGTAATATTAAGGGAATGTTTACAACGAAACATACGCGTAAATGGAAACAGTACATAAGGGACCTCGTTGTTCCTCAATGTCACGAAACAAATGGATTACATTCAGAAAAAAACATAATGACGCCTTGACATATTTTTCAAAAAGAGAAAACCAGTTGTAACTGTAATTTGTCGTAAAATATTCTCAAGCACTTCGCTTGAATTTTGAAACCATATCACAAAGGAAAACTTTTTTCAAGTATAAGTAAACTGCCACAAGCTAGTCCATATAAGTTATCAAGAATCTGAAAAAAGCACTGAATAGATTCCTGAAACCGAACAGCTAAACTATATGTGACTGAACATGCAATATGACTGTTGAAGCTGATACTTTCTAAGCTCGTTAACACTGATTGCTCTCTGCAACAGACCCCTGATAGCTGCCGTAGACTAATTCCCATGCCTCTCTATGGACTTGGCAACAGCTCAAAGATGAGCTAGCTGCTGACTGCTCTTTCGGTTGGTCAAACTTTTTGCACGGCCACAAGAGATACCATACTACCCAACAACGTTGACTGATATGGGATACAGAGGATGTATGTGAGAGAGAAAGAAAAAAAATTGAAATGATCGTATGGCATTGTTGGTCGGGAGGTCCCATTCGGGTTCGGACGCCAAGTGCAAGTCTTATTTCAGTCGGCGCCACATAGGGCTTCGTGCCGTCGATGATGAGGATGAAATAATAATGAGGACAGCCCGCATCTCGTGGTCGTGCGGTAGCGTTCTCGCTTCCCACGCCCGGGTTCCCGGGTTCGATTCCCGGCGGGGTCAGGGATTTTCTCTGCCTCGTGATGGCTGGGTGTTGTGTCCTGTCCTTAGGTTAGTTAGGTTTAAGTAGTTCTAAGTTCTGGGGGACTTATGGCCACAGCAGTTGAGTCCCATAGTGCTCAGAGCCAATAATGAGGACAACACGACACCCAGTCCACGAGCGGAGAAAATCTCCAACCCGGGCCCGCTGCACAGGAGGCAACGACGTTACCACCCAGCTAAGCAGGCGGACAGTGAGAAAGAGAGAGAGAGAGAGAGCAACATTACTGTCTTAATTCATGCAAGTAAACGCGCGATCACAAAACAATAAACGACAAGACGATGGAACGGACTCCTTTCACGTTATGCTTTCGCGAAGATGGAAGGAAGAAAGCTTAGGATTTAACGTTCTGTCGACATCCAGGTCATTAGAGACGGAGCACAAGCTCGTATTAGAGAAGGGGAGCGAAGGAAAACGGACGCGCCGTTTCAAAAGAACCATCTCGGCATTTTCTTGGAGCGGTTTAGGGAATTAACAGAAAACCTACACCTGAAAAGTTAGAAACGGATTTGAACCGTATTCCTACCAAATGCGAACCCAGTGTGCTAACCACTGCGCCACCTCGCTCGGTGTTCAGATAAATGATGCAATGGGAGAATATACAACTCATGTTCTAGAGAACATATATTCAGATGTTCATCTGACAGTCTATGATGTATGTTCTTTTTTTCCATCCATTGCCGACTTTTAACATTTCCCAGGCCATTTTATCCTTCTACTCGCATCCTAAGACATGAAGATTTAGATTCCTTTTTAAAAAGATGTCACTGAAGATGGAGCAGCAAATCTGTACGGCCGAACGAGGATTATGAAACGTCTTCCTCCCGTACACGGACCCTGTGACATAGCAACTGCATTGCCCAGCTCGGTTTCCATGAATCCTGTTAACATTCATCTATAGCCAGAAAAAGACTTACAGCTTTCGCCAGCGCTGTCTCTCTTCAAACATAGCTCCTTTTGTGCTACACGCTCCAGTCGCATTGAACAGAAAGGATGTGCGCTCTAGACACCGCACTGAAATGAAGTATGGATCATACTTTGAAAAGTCTGTGAGTAGATAATCTTAAGACTGGTTATGGTTCAAATGGCCCTGACCACTATGGGACTTAACTTCTGAGGTCTTCAGTCCCCTAGCACTTAGAAGTACTTAAACTTAACTAACCTAAGGACATCACAAACATCCAAGCCCGAAGCAGGATTCGAACCTGCGACCGTAGCGCTCTCGCAGTTCCAGACTGTAGCACCTAGAACTGCTCGGCCACTCTGGCCAGCAGACTGGTTATATTTGTTTAGAATTACACAAGACAATATTCGATTAAGCGCACAAAAATTGCTATTCTCTTGTCAGGGGAATCAACAATTTTAATAAGGCAAATGAATATGTAACTGAAGAAAGTAATAAAGTTCTGCTTTATACTACACTAACTTTAACGGTTGCGGCGTATCTATACCTCATTTTCTTTGGACTATTGACGATAACTTTTTTACACTAAATAAAGTCGCATCTCTACCCCTGGCAGACAGCAGTTCAACGTGACTGGAATCGTTATTGGAGTCCCGGCAGTTCGTCGAAGTCCACAGATACGATCGCAGCCGCTTAAGTTTCTCATTGCAAGAGTTCCCTCGTGCGCCGTCCCCCCCGTGCTAAACGGAGAGAAAACAGAACCAGGAGCTCTTCCACAACTTCGTAACGATTTAATGCTATTCTTCAGGCAACTATTAACTGGGAGGAAATTCAGTGTAATTGTGTGAGGGCAGTGGAGCCTGCAGGAGGGCTCCTCCACGTCGCCAGCGATACCAGGGGGTGGCCGGAAGGGGTGGAGGTTGGAGGGGGTGGGGCTGAGCAGCTGCCCCCTCCCCGGCCTCGCCTGCCCGCCTACCCCTTGCTTGCTATTTTTTTTTGCGCTGACGCTATCTCCGAGCGGCCCTTGCAAAAAAAAAAGAAAGAGTAATTTTTCCCTTTTTCCGCTCGACAGCGAACGTTATCGGACAGTCCGTTGTTAAAAGTATTTGCAAGTACTCCAATCAAAGTCGCTTGTAACAGCGTTATGTTCCTTTATTTTTCAGTAATGTAGTCGGAACAGAGTTATAATGCGGGAAGCAAATCAAGGCTCTAGCTAGATTCACTAGACCATTTCGTAGCTCATGGCTAACGTATTCGGTATTCTATAGTTTCTACGGTTCTGTGGGACATTTTCGTCGAAATTACTGTATGATGTACGAGTCACTACACAGCGTGAATCAGGAGGAAAGATACATGCTTTGAGGAATGATAGTGTTGGTGATTCTGAACAATAAATTCCAAATAAACATGAACCCTATTCTTAACCGTATCCGACAAACAGCTGTTTGAAAATCACGAGAGCCAGTCGTATGTGATTCACCAGCACTCGCATGCGAATACGATCAAACCGGCATTAGGCCACCTAGTGTTGTCCTTACTGACAATTTCAGTGCGCGCTTCACACAATACCTCACTGAAACCTGCCCTCGGCTTTGGATCGGTAGCCCCTGGAATCACTTCTTGGCCACCGAGGTAACCAGTTCTTACTCCACTGGATTACTGTTTGTGGAGTTGGCAAAGAGCGAAGTTTACTAGCGTAGAGTGGACACAAAGTAGGAACTTCTCGCTCGTATTTTACTTGCGCGTGCTCAAGTAAAGGACCGTACGAACGAGCTCAGATCAGCAACGCAGCAGCTGTCTACAAGAGTTGCAAAAATGCATTGCAGTTGACGGTGGACTTTTTGAACATCTTCTGCGAGGAAATGTACAGAGTTAACCGAAACAGTAGATCACAATGTTTCATTTGATGTCAGCTGCATTTGCCCTGTTCCCCATTGTTTTCATTAGTTTCCTCGGAATCTGTTTAAGAACACGACATATGTTCATGTGACGTTATTTGTTCAGAATGACTAATGCAACCACCCATCAAAGCATGTATCTTTTCTCCTAACTCACCCTGTATACAGTTTTACTGGAAATGAAATGAAATGTCGTGTGGCTAAGGTCCCCCGTCGGGTAGACCGTTCGCCTGGTGCAGGTCTTTCGATTTGACGCCGCTTCGGCGACCTATGCGTCGATGGAGATGAAATGATGATGATTAGGACAACACAACACCCAGTCCCTGAGCGGAGAAAATCTCCGACCCAGCCGGGAATCGAACCCGGGACCCTAGGATTGACATTCCGTCACGCTGACCACTCAGCTACAGGGGCCGGACTACTGGAAATAACTGAACGACTTCATAATGTCGCTGAATCAATAAAATTGACAAGAATATAGCACGTTCTAGCCAGCCTCCCATAAGGGGAATTGGAAAATTTTATACTACATTAGAGGTACTACAAGTGAGTCGCATGTCTGCTGCAACAGATTTCTAGGTAGTAGCTCCATTCTCACCTTGCCCTCCCAGTAAGTCTGATGTGACGTTCCAGATAGCTGCTATGTTGCTTTTGTGGCAACGTCACTCGAAGAGTTTGGTATTCCGCTATAAAGATCTCTGACATATGTTCTGAAGAATGAAGTAGATAGTAAAATTAATTTCAAATATAAACTGAAATCATATCTGCCTTAGAAGTTTTTCTACCCTATTACTGAACTGTGCAAGGCTGTTGAATGCGATACGTATTAAAATAGTGGCATAAGATGAATGTAAAAGACAATTACGTAAATGTTTGCCATATTTCTTACAGAGCAAGTGTCGCGCCATTTGTAAACTAAGTGAGACGTTCTATATCGAAGTCAGAGGAAAGAACGGTGCCACAGAGGCAAAATTTGTTACGTTCAGTGCAGCACATTGGTAACTCTATTAACCAGGAGAAAGGAAATCATCACATAGAAGCTTCAGCACCATTGAGTAAACAAACTAAAACAGACTTACGAGCATTTTCATATGTTTAGCCAAATGTTTGCAGGCGAACATCTTTCATCCTGTAGGGATGAAAGAGGTTTGCCAAGTAGCACGTAGAATCAGAGAAGATTCTGAAATTTTCACAGGAGAAAACAGAATGTCCCTGACAAATACTGCAAGAACAGTCCCCTAGAACTTAGAACTACTTAAACCTAACTAACCTAAGGACATCACACAACACCCAGTCATCACGAGACAGAGCAAATCCCTGACCCCGCCGGGAATCGAACCCGGGCGGGGGAAGCGAGAACGCTACCGCACGACCACGAGCAGCGGACACATACAGTTTTCGGAAGTTGTTCTGTAGAGGAGAAATATAAGCATTAATAATCCGAGAGATAGAAGTCAGCAATCTTCTTCGCCTATTCCCGCTGATTAACCATATTTTTAACGATTCATACCTGCCGCTAGTTCTACACACGACCAGAGTTACCTAACTTATTGTGCACCAATGAATTTTCTCTGCATTGGAGGTGTCGAAGCGCGATAGCGTTTCAAATTCGTCTAGGCGCTGCAAATGAGCTGGCTTCTGATTCGCTAAACAATCAGCCGAGATTTTGCCACTGATGACGCTACTTTCAGTTGCGCCGAAGACTGACGTTCACGCAGTGTAAAAATAGCGAGGAATTAGAATTTCATGAGTAAAATCGTAACAGACTGTCAACAGTGTTACGTTAAAAAACACTATACAGGGTGGTCCATTGATCGTGACCGGGCCAAAGATCTCACGAAATAAGCGCCAAACGAAAAAATTACAAAGAACGAAACTTGTCTAGCTTGAAGGGGGAAACCAGATGACGCTATGGTTGGCCCGCTAGATGGCGCTGCCATAGGTCAAACGCATATCGACTGCGTTTTTTTAAATAGGAACCCCCATTTTTATTACATATTCGTGTAGTACGTAAAGAAATATGAATGTTTTAGTTGGACCACGTTTTTCGCTTTGTGGTAGATGTCGCTGTAATAGTCACCAACATACGGCTAACAATTTTAGACGAACAGTTGGTAACAGGTAGGTGTTTTAAATTAAAATACAGAACGTAGGTACGTTTGAACATTTTATTTCGGTTGTTCCAATGTGATACATGTACCTTTGTGAACTTATCATTTCTGAGAACGCATGCTGTTACAGCGTGATTACCTGTAAATACCACATTAATGTAATAAATGCTCAAAACGATGTCCGTCAACCTCAATGCATTTGGCAATACATGTAACGACATTCCTCTCAACAGCGAGTAATCCGCCTTCCGTAATGCTCGCACATGCATTGACAATGGGCTGACGCATGTTGTCAGGCGTTGTCGGTGGATCACGACAGCAAATATCCTTCAACTTTCCCCACGGAAAGAAATCCGGGGACGTCAGATCCGGTGAACGTGCGGGCCATGGTATGGGGCTTCGACGACCAATCCACCTGTCATGAAATATGCTATTCAATACCGCTTCAACCGCACGCGAGCTATGTGCCGGACATCCATCATGTTGGAAGTACATCGCCATTCTGTCATGCAGTGAAACATCTTGTAGCAACATCGGCAGAACATTACGTAGGAAATCAGCATACATTGCACCATTTAGATTGCCATCGATAAAATGGGGGCCAATTATCCTTCCTCCCATAATGCCGCACCATACATTAACCCGCCAAGCTCGCTGATGTACCACTTGTCACAGCCATCGTGGATTTTCCATTGCCCAATAGTGCATATTATACCAGTTTACGTTACCGCTGTTGGTGAATGACGCTTCGCCGCTAAATAGAACGGGTGCAAAAAATCTGTCATCGTCCCGTAATTTCTCTTGTGCCCAGTGGCAGAACTGTACACGACGTTCAAAGTCGTCGCCATGTAATCCCTGGTGCATAGAAATACGGTACGGGTGCAATCGATGTTGATGTAGCATTCTCAACACCGACGTTTTCGAGATTCCCGATTCTCGCGCAATTTGTCTGCTACTGATGTGCGGATTAGCCGCGACTGCAGCTAAAACTCCTACTTGGGCATCATCATTTGTTGCAGGTCGTGGTTGACGTTTCACATGTGGCTGAACACTTCCTGTTTCCTTAAAGAACGTAACTATCCGGCGAACGATCCGGACACTTGGATGATGTCGTCCAGGATACATAGCACACGCCCGTTGGGCAATTTGATCACAATAGCCAAACACCAGCATGATATCGACCTTTTCCGCAATTGGTAAATGGTCCATTTTAACACGGGTAATGTGTCACGAAGACATACCGTTCGCACTGGCGGAAAGTTACGTGATACCACGTACTTATACGTTTGCGACTATTACAGCGCCATATATCACAAAGCGAAAAACGTGGTCCACCTAAAACATTCATATTTCTTTACGTACTACACGAATATGTAATAAAAATGCGGGTTCCTATTTAAAAAACAACGCAGTTGACATCCGTTTGACCTATGGCAGCGCCATCTAGCGGGCCAACCATAGCGCCATCTGGTTTCCCCATTCAAGCTAGACGAGTTTCATTATTTGTAGTTTTTTCGTTTGATGCTTATTTCGTGAGATATTTGGCCCGGTCACTATCAATGGACCGCCCTGTATTCAAATAATCCAGTTCTGATGATTAAAAATCACCTGAACCCTTCCAGATAGCCTAAACAGCTTATTTGCCCGCCACTTGTATGTAATTTCCGTGTATAGGAGTAATATTGGCAGAATTAAGTGCAGCACAGACGCGCGCACGCACGCACACACACACACACACACACACACACACACACACACACACACACATTTACCTCGCCTCAACATGAACGTCACATTCCTACAGATACCTACCAGTATCATCGAAGAGCTGTTTCACTATCGCAGCGATCGACTGGACTTCCATGGCAATCCACACTGCATCATACAGGCCCCACAGGTTTGTGTTACATGGATGCTTTAAATATACTCACTGTGCTTGGTCTTGAGATGTTAACGTCATTGTATCACCCCCAAAACATTGACATTGAATGCATTGTGCTATTCAAGATGTTGGTATCTCAAGGGAATGGATTGTACTTGATTGTCATGCAATCCCTGATTTATGCCGGCTTACTGCGCAGTTGATGCCACTCCATATCAATGAAATTGACCTTAATACTCCTCCAGACATTTGCTATTCCTACTGTAAATTTGAAGTTTATGTCAGCTGTTAAACCAAAAATAACGAGTTTCGATCTCATGGTGATCAATTCATATGTTGTGTTGCACAACAGCATTCTGTAACGACCTAGTTGAGGCTCGGTGAGTGGTGTGGGTGTTGGATATTGTGGCAGCTCCAGTATATCAAGCACAGCATCAGACAGCTTTTCTATGTGCTGGATGTTGGTGACAGAGATAATGGAAACCCAAAGTCTGGAAACAGCCATCTGTGCTGACTTACTATCCACTCCAGTGGATTGGAATCTGCATGAGGGCCCTTGTCTTTGTACTGACTTGATTTCTGCTGTTGCTGCTGCTGTGCAGATGTATCAGGTACTGCATTGGATATGTCAGGGGGCTGTTGAACTGTGGGAGACATAAAAGAAAACCATGAAAGTCATTGCAGGTTGCACACATATCCCAAGGTCCACCATCTTGAAGTATGATGTCATTGATGATGTCACGAATTGCCATCTTGTACTGCCATTTTGGTTTGCTGTCTTGGATTGCCATCTTCAATTCTAAACTTAGAACCATGCAAAGTGTGCCAGTTCCCTCAGGATTTGTACCTAGGATTGTTCACTATGCAGAAGCATTAAGGTCAGTCATGTTGTTTACCGTCTTGGAGGACATTTTGTAACAATTTTGCTTGGACATATATATGTGTAGGATGAAGTGTTACGTTTCCTCCACTTTTCAGTGGGTAAATTGTTCAATTTCCCACCATAGCCCTGCAACATTCAGAGTCCAAATTTTGTCCAAAATATCTCAGTGTAGCCTTCATAAAATCAAACCCTGATAATCTTGAATAACTCTAACAGGTGTTCGAACTATTTCACTACAGTCAAACATTTCTCACTGTCCTACAACCCAGTACACTTGTATAATTTCCCCAAGACCACACACATAGCCATTTCACACTGTATCTCCTGACACCTGCAATTATTATCAGCCAAAAGATCTCCCGCACAAGTGCCCTTGTTGGATGAATCATATGACTCATAGAGGAATTCATCAGAAACTGATTTAGAAAGCGTATGGGAATATGTATTCTTGCTAACAGAAGCCCCATCACCACATCAGTCAATTACAAGCATGTTTCACACATCGCACACATCTCCAGATCCCCTACCCCCCCCCCCCCCCAACTACAAATCAACTAGAAATATTAGATCTCTTATGTATAATGTAAAACACTTACAATTTATGTGAGGCATCACTTTTTAACTGTAGTGCTAATCTGGACAAGAAATCGACCTCTGTTTATAGGAATGATTGTTTGTCTAGACCAATATCAAATTTTCATAACACCCAGTCATATCCACAACGAAAATTAATGTTAGTTAACAGATAATAATACTGTATTCCATCAAAAGAGTGTGTATGCCCTTTGCTACAGGTGGCTGAGAATCTGTGGTTGGAAAGCTATTGAAATCTATAGCATGAATCTGCTGCTACCACCATACTAAATTCGTCATTGGGGCCTACTGTTTGACTCTAATGAAGCTACTACTACTACTACTACTACTACTACTAGTTATACCACTAGTAGTCTACAAACTTAGCCACATCGACCCACATGTCTGTATGAGCTCTTATAGAACATTTCCCTATTCAATGATTGTATGTGGTAGGTAAATGTGTGATTTGTTTAATTTATGGTGTATGGTCTACATGTTGTGAGTCACATGTTGCTTGTTCTGTGCTGTCAGGTGTGTGGAGCGTGGCATGTGGCATATGTGGCATTTGGTATATGTTGTGTGTGGTAGGTGTTGTAGTGTGTGGTAAATGATGTGTGTTGTAAGTGGATTGAGCTATCTGAGGTATCTGAGTGTATGTGTATGTGTGTGTGTGTGTGTCTGTGTGTGTGTGTGTGTGTTCATGAGTGTTAGGTGCTGTATATGGTGTGTGAGGGGTGTGTGTGGTGTATGTGTTGTGTGGTGCAGGATGTGTGTGGTATGTGTTGTGCAATGTGTGTGGTAGGTGTTGTGTGTGTTGAATGAAGTGTGTTAGCTGTGTGATTTCCAGCTTCTAGCACGTGTTCTGTGTAGTATGTGATGTATGTCATCTGTGGGGTGTTATGAGGGGCATGGTGTGGCCTGGGGTGTGTTGTTTGTGGTGGGCTGTGGTGTTTGGTGAGTGATGTGTTGTGTGCATATTGTGTGTGGTATGGTATAAGGTGTGGTGCAGTTTGTGGTGTCTGTGTGCGGTGTTAAAGACTTACGCACTGATTCTGCTAAGCTTCAGACCTTATACAAGCGACTGTGTGTATTCTGCAAGCTTTCATACAAAGTACCATGGAGTCTTTCTTATATCAGTGCTTACAGTTGTTCCCTTTCCTATTCCACTCGCAAATGGAGGAATGAGAGAACTATTAGGTATGCCTAAACATTGGGTGTTCCCCACAAAATAACTATAAAGTGTCATGAACTTGTACGATTTGTACTCTGCCATATGGGTAATTATGGAGAGGCTCTATCTATGATGGACATATCTTAAACTGCTCATCGATTATGTTGCGAAGTGTCTGTTGGAACATCAACTTAGCATTCATGACTTCAGATCAGTTTTAAATAATCCAGTACCAAGGTGTCACCACTTGAGCAAAATACAGAATATTAAATCAGATTTGTTAATGAATTTAAGAGTTCTTAGCAAGTAGCATGCTGTCCTTACTGGTGGTTACTAACTTCATTGATTTTTGTACTATATTCGCTGTTTTCAACGTAAAACTCAGTGTTCTCAGTGCAACATTCCTCTCAAATGCATAAGACTGTCCCTGTAGAGTGGCTTTACACTTCTTTAGGTACAAATTTCTTTGATTTCGGCACCATATTCATTAGTTTCAATGCAAAGTTGGATGTTGTCAGTACTATATTCGTTTCAGAAGCACAAAATTGGCGTGAAGATTCAGTGATTTGTTGTATGTATCCACTATACTGTGTGTGTATGTGTGTATGTGTGTGTGTGTGTGTGTGTGTGTGTGTGTGTGTGTGTGTGTGTGTGTGTGTATGTGTGTGCATTTGCGCTCTAGCACGCACTATATTGATAGCAAATTGAAGTATCACTCTGTGATTGCTGTCACACAAGCCTCCCACAAACTGGCTGACAGAGTGGAGCGGTAATAGCACATATACCAGCTCTGTTATTGTCTTCAGAATATTTGTGGACGAACCACGCTATTAGCAGAACTGGACCATGATAGTTATGCTTCTCTTCCTATAGAAGGCTTATGCGACTTGCACCTACAAGTGATGACCGTGTTTCATGTTCAAATACCAGACACAACAACGTTGTGGGCCAATATTCTCACACAACATAGTTTCTTTTGCATCATCTATATTTACCTTTATTTATGGTTACAATTTGGCTCGAAAATAAGTGTAAAGGTATATTACTCTTAATGTCCATGGCACACATCTGCTATACATAATCTTCACATGTCTGGTTGCATCTGTGGGGATGGTTATTGGCATAGTTGCATACCATACAAAAATTTGTTGTGTTGAATTTTAGAATCGTAGTATTTGAGTTAAAACAGAAGCATTCTTCTTGCATTTTTAATGTTTCCAGTCACTTTAATTTGGACCAAGTGGGCTGTAATGTTAGAGGTGGCGCAGTTACACGACAGTAGCAAACTAGCACTAGGGATCGGGACTTCTATACTCCACTTTGCGTTAGATTATCGAATCAGTACCATGTGCGTGGTTTCTCAGTGCCTGGAGCTGTCACCAGATGGCAGTGGCGTGACTCCAGGTGAATGGGACTCAGTGCTCATGATCTGATCTGTGACTACACAGCTCAGCGTGAATGTGGCTGGCTGATAGTGTGCCAGACTGTGAGGCTGTAGTAGCTTGGTGGGTGAAATGAAACTTAAAGGATGTCAGCTCCAGACTTAAGTGTTTTAACTCTTATATCAGTGGGGTGGAGGGAACTTTGGACAGCTGGACAACTTGAGGCAGGTGGTAGGTAACATCATGGGAGACCTTGGTGACCATCTTGAATTCTGTAATTAGAACAAATGATCTGATAATCACAACCACAGATCGCTACTTGTCTGCGTAAATAACAGTTTGGAAGGAAAATGTTTAGCCGTCTTTCATGAGGCTAAAAGCAGATCAGCAGTCTGGTTTCTATCTGTAGTGTGAAAACCATCTTCGGGATTAGACTGATATCCTTCGTATGACAAACAGGCTGGACGTGTAGGGGAAACTAGAACTGGTGCAGGGGGAAGGGATGGGGAAGGTGTTATCTTGCCCTTTGTTCCAGAACACAGGCTCTGACCTGTAGAAGAAGCAAACATACATTGTGCCAGAGGCAAGAACTGATAATTGTGCATTCTGTCCTCAAAGCGTAGGTAGTCCATCTCGGATTCGGACGTTATAGAGCTGCACCAGTATGCCGTGGTCGCCATGTTGGCTCGCCATCTTGGATTTTGACGCCGTAGTAGTGCTGCACCAGTATACCAGGTCCATCATCTCGAATTCTGACGTGATAGAACTGTACCAGTACGCTCTGGTCCCCGCAGTGAATCGACAATATGGATTTTGACGCCATAGTAGGGCTGCACCAGTATTACAGGTCAATCATTTTGAATTCTATACGTACCATACTTCCACCAGCATGAAAATGCACCATCTCGGATTTTTTAATTTCCCACCAGTTTATACTCAGGACAACAGCTCTACTTCCAAAGTGACGTCATTGGAGTTGGGGCAAAATTCACTACCATAACTGGGCTATTTTTAATTTCTCGTCAGTTTTGGAATTTCCCACCGTTTATTGAATTTTCCGCCATTTTTTTTACAGAGGAACTGGTCTTTGTCAGAAATGTGGGAAAATGAGCGACATCATATAGAGTGTTCGTTCTCTTGCAGTCTACTTGCTAGTACTGTATGGTAGTGAATCATGAACTGTGGGAAAACTGGAAAATAAAAGAATCGACGTGTTTGAGACGTGGTGCAACAGAAGAATGTTGAAAATTAGGTGGACTGATAAGGTAAGAAATGATGATATTCATCGCACAATTGACGGTGAAAGGGACAATGGAATACACTGACAAGAAGAAGGGACAAGATGATAGGACATGTGTGTAGACACCAGGGAATAACTTCTTTGATACTAGAGGGAGATGTAGATGGAAAAAAACTGTAGGGGATAATAGAGATTAAAATATATCGAACAGATAACTGAGGACACAGAATGCATGTGCTAGTGTAGGATGACCAAGTTGGCACAAGAGAAAGGAATTCAGGAAACAAAAATTGCAGTGGAAATTGCGCACGGAGTGAACCAGTCAATTTTGATCGAATGTAAATTTGTAAATTTGCTTTTGTACTCAATTCTACTTCATAATCAATATTGAAGCTATCCTTGTTGTACTGGAAGGCTCTCACAGGTGATTTCGTTCATCGTGAATGCAGAAATAGTCCGCAGCTCGGGTCTAGTGGCCAGCATTGCTGTCTCTGGATCACAGGGTCCGGGCTCGATTCTCGGCTGGGTTGAGGATTTTCTCTGCCCGGGGACTGGGTGTTTGTGTTGTCCTCATCATTTCATCATCATCCTCATCATTCGCATAACGGCGTGGTGACAGGAAGGGCATCTGGCCACCCCTTAAATTATCCTTGCAAAATCCGACCATAACCGAGCCGACCCTGCGAAACCGTAGGACAAATCACAAGCAAAAGAAGAAGAAGATGAACGCAGAAATGTCATTTCGATATACATCATTGTATGATTAATGTATCAGAGGTTTCAAAACGATTTCCCCAAAGTGACTGAATATTGTTTTTTATTCAGAATTCTAATGAAAGTGGTAACGTAGTATTCTGTTTAAAAATATAGTTGTGAATGTACTTGACTAATATTAAAGCTTTCACGCACAGAATAAGTAGGCAGAAAATGTACAGTGATGTCTATAACGAGGACAGCGTGTTGAAACTTATGAAGTATGGAGGAGGTTGGCAAGGACTTTGTACGCTCTAGAGATTCAAGCAAGTAGACAAATAAGCAGGTTTGTGACTAAAATAAGCTTGGGGAAGTTTTTTGAAAACTGAAGAGTGAGAATAAATAATGAGGATGTAACAATTTGAGGCATAACGCTACACGCGAACCCTTTTGACTATCATAAAACTGCAGAAAACTCCAGTCAGAGGTCAACTAGGTAGAATTCTGAAATACATTATATCTCTATGAAAAGAGATCATATTTTGTACAGGATGTATCACATTAAATAGTGTAAACTTATACTTAATAATATAAACAAAGGCTTTGCAGTGATCATGAGTTCGTAAATGAGCGGTTTGCGAGATAACTGCGAATGGGTGGTTACAAGCCGCTACTGACTTTAATATGAAATATTGTCCTATAAATGTCCTACAAATAAGCTTTTAGATGACGTCACACATCGTTGGGGAATACAGTAGACTCATAGTGGGGCACCGTCACATATTGCTGCTAATGTAAGACATCCAACGCACCATCACCCCAGAAGGATATGTCGAGCAATTTCCAAGATCGCCTGACTTTAATGGTTTGGATTTATCAGTCAAGAGTCATATCAAAAGTGAAGCATGAAACACTCTCGTTAATAGAGTTGAAGAAATGGAACAGCAAATTATACCGTCTTGTCAAAATTTACGAGATAATTTCGAAGTGTTTGAAAGAATTCGTAACTCACTGCAGAGGAGAGTGCGGTATTACATCCATATGCGAAGAGGAAACATGGAGTACTTCGATTAACTGACGCGATTACGCAGCAAATTGCAAAGATCTTAAGCGGTACTGAATGGGTGAAAATTGAGCTCTTAGATAAGACCTTCACCAAGACTTTCCTTCAAATATATTTGTGTTAATAGGCCAATATTTCATCTGAAGTCTGTGGTATCTCGTAACCACACTTTCACAGTTATCTGGGAAACGGCGACTTTCGGACCCACGATAAATGGAAGGTCTTTACTTCTATTACCGTATACTTGTACCCGTATCCGTTTCACTATTAATTCCGTTACACCGTGTGTAAGTAAAACAAAGAAAATGGAACGCATATGCTGGTTCGTTGCATACCGTATGTTCCAGGAGGAACGGTCAATATTCAAGGAGAGATGACATTAAGGACCAAAACAAGAATAAAATCAGCCGTAAATATGGGTTCCAGGGTGTATTACTCAAGCGTTATTATTACTTTCTCAATTTCGATACTGTAAAACATATATCTGCTACTGTGCAAGTGCTCGTAGTTCTTAAGATATACATTTTATAGCCCATGTTTACTCGACACTTTTTTCTTGTTTTTGTCCATACTAGCACCTTCCAAAATTCGTAAAGTAGAAGGTTTGCAGTAAAAGAGATTTGTTTCTCAGCATCGTAGACGAATAAATACTCATAACCCTTCAGGTACGCATTTTTACAGCCCATATTTACTAAACTTTATGCTTCGAATGACTATTCCTGTCATATCGCTTAATATTGGCCATTCCTTCTGGAATGCCCCGTAGAGATCTATTGTTGTTGTGGTCTTCAGTCCAGAGACTTGTTTGATGCAGCTCTCAATGCTACTGTATCCTGTGCAAGCTTCTTCATCTCCGAGTAAGTACTGCAACCTACATCCTTCCGAATCTGCTTAGTGTATTCATCTCTTGGTTTCCCTCTACGATTTTTACCCTCCACACTTCCCTCCATCACTAAATTGGCGATCCTTTGATGCCGCAGGATGTGTCCTGCTAACCGATCCCTTCTTCTAGTCAAGTTGTGCCACAAAATCCTCTTCTCCCCGATTCCATTCAGAAGCTCCACATTAATAACTTGATCTACCCATCTAATATTCAGCATTCTTCTGTAGCACCACATTTCGAAAGCTTCCATTCTCTTCTTGTCTAAACTATTTATCTTTCATGTTTCACTCCATACAAATACTTCTAGAGAAGACTTCCTGAACTTAAATCTATACTCGATGTTAACAAATTTCTGAAACACTTTTCTTGCCATTGCTAGTCTACATTTTATATCCTCTCTACTTCGACCATCATCAGTTATTTTGTTCCCCAAATAACAAAACTCATCTACTACTTCAAGTGTCTCATTTTCTAATCTAATTCACTTAGCATCACCTGATTTAATTAGAACATACTATTATCGTCGTTTTGCTTTTGTTGATGTTCATCTTATATCCACCTATCAAGGCGATGCCCATTCCGTTCAACTACTCTTCCAGGTCCTTTGCTGTCTCTGGCAGAATTACAATGTCATCGGCAAACCTCAACGTTTTTATTTCTTCTCCATGGATTTTAAGTCCTACTCCAAATTTTTCTTTTGTTTCCTTTACTTCTTGCTCAATATGCATATTGATTAACATCGGAGATAGTCTACAACCCTGTCTCACTCCCTTCCCAACCGCTGCTTCCCTTTCATGCCCCTCGATTCTTATAAATGCCATCTGGTTCTTGTACAAATTGTAAATAGCCTTTCGCTCCCTGTATTTAACCCCTGCCACATTTAGAATTTGAAAGAGAGTATTCCAGCCAACATTGTCAAAAGCTTTCGCTAAGTCTACAAATACTAGAAACGTAGGTTTCCTTTCCTTAACCTATCTTCTAAGGTAAGTCGTAGGGTCGTATTGCCTTACGTGTTCCAACATTTCTATGGAATCCGCACTGATCTTCCCCGAGGTCGGCTTCTACCAGTTTTTCCATTTATCTGTAAAGAATTCGTATAAGTATTTTGCAGCCATTAAACTGATAGTTCGGTAATTTTCACACCTGTCAACAACTGCTTTCTTTGCGACTGGAATTATTATACGCTTCTTGAAGTCTGAGGGTATTTCGCCTGTCTCATACATCTTGCTCACCAGATGGTAGAGTTTTGTCATAGCTGGCTCTCCCAAGGCTATCAGTAGTTATAATGGAATGTTGTCTACTCCCGGGGCCTTGTTTCTACTTAGGTCTTTCAGTGCTCTGACAATTTCTTCACGCAGTATCACATCTCCCATTTCATCTTCACTTACGTCCTCGTCCATTTCCATAAAGTTGCCCTCAAGTACATCGCCATTGTAGATACCATCTATACTGCTTCCACCTTTCTGCTTTCCCTTCTTTGCTTAGAACTAGTTTTCCATCTGAGCTCCTGATAGTCATAAAAGTTGTTCACTTTTCTCCAAAGGTTTCTGTAATTTTTCTGTAGGCAGTATCTATCTTACACCTAGTGATATATGCCTCTACATCCTTACATTTGTCCTCTAGCCATCCTTGCTTAGCCATTTTGCAGTCCCTGTCGATCTCGTTTTTGAGACGTTTGTATTCCCTTTTGCCTGCTTCATTTACTGCATTTTTATATTTTCTCCTTTCATCAATTAGATTCAGTATCTCTTCCGTTACCCGAGGATTTCTAGTAGCCCTCGGCTTTTTACCTACTTGATCCTCTGCTGCCTTCACTATTTCATCTCTCAAAGCTACCCATACTTCTCCTACCGTATTTCTTTCCCTTGTTCCTGTCAATCGTTTCCTAATGTTCTCTCTGAAACCCTCTACAACCTCTGGTTCTTTCAGTTTATCCAGATACCATCTTCTTAAATTCCCACCTCTTTGCAGTTTCTTCAGTTTTACTATACAGTTCATAGCCAATAGATTGTGGTTAGAGTCCACATCTGCCCCTGGAAATGTCTTGCAATTGAAAACTTGGTTCCTAAATCTCTATCTTACCATTATATAATCCGTCTGAAACCTTCCAGTATCTCCAGGCTTCTTCCATGTATACAGCCTTCTTTCTTGACTCAAACCAAGTGTTAGCTATGATGAAGTTATGGTCTGTGCAAAATTCTACCAGGAGGCTTTCTCTTTCATTTCTTACCCCCATTCCATATACACCTACTACGTTTCCTTGTCTTCCTTTTCCTACTATCGAATTCCAGTCCCCCATGACTATTAAATTTTCTTCTTCCTTCACTTTCTGAATAATTTCTTTTATCTCAACATACATTTCTTCAATCTCTTCATCATCTGCGGAGCTAGTTGGCATATAAAATTGTACTACTGTGGCAGGTGTGGGCTTCGTCTTGGCTACAATAATGCGTTCACTATTTCGTTCCTAGTAGCTGACCAGTGCTCCAATTTGTTCATTCATTATTAAACCTACTCTTGCATTACCTCTATTTGATTTTGTATTTATAACCCTGTATTCACCTGACCAGAAGTCTTGTTCCTCCTGCCACCGAAAGTCACTAATTGTCACTATATCTAACTTTAACCTATCCATTTCCCTTTTTAAAGTTTCTAACCTACCTGCCCGATAAAGGGATCTGGCATTCCACGCTCCGATCTGTAGAACGCCTGCTTTCTTTCTCATGATAACAACTTCCTCCTGAGTAGTCCCCGCCAGAGATGCATATGGGGGACTATTTTACCTCCGGAATATTTTATCCAAGAGGACGTCATCATCATTTAACCATGCAGTAAAGCTGCGTGCCCTCGGGAAAAATTACGGCTGGGACCTATATAACGTCAAACCTGCAGTCGTTGTACCCATACGTAATACGTTTGTGCTGCATTGTTATTAGAAACGTTGCTACATATTGTTCTTTCCACATTCTTGTTTGAAGTATGATGTGCTGTATCGTAAAGTCTGCAACGTCGCATGATAATGCCTAAGGAGTCAGAATTAGCTAATCGCCAATTTTATGAGAAAAGTGTTAATTTCGAATTAAAAACGGCATCACACAGAAAAGTGAGCTGTTTCAATAAATTTATTGCGGCTCTTGATCCAAGCGCAAGAAGTAAATACAGTGATGGGAACAAAATCGCAGCACCAAGGAGTGATGGAACATAAATGAAAGTTGGTAGGCTTGTATGTACATCTAAAAGATGATGTCTATCCAAGGATGCAAATCAGATTTGCTTTAAATTTAAAAATACACGCTGTAACGGTCGTGAGCGCTAGTTACCTTTGAGACTGGACGTGATGAGGTGATGTTAGTTAAGAAAGTATTTATGGCGATAAAGACACCAGTATCAACACGACACCGAGTTTGAACGAGGTCATGTAATAGGGGTACGAGAAGATGGATATTCCTTCTGCAATACTGCAGAAAGACTTAGCAGGAAGGTAGCCACTTTACGTGATTGCTTCGTAGCAGTGGTCACGAGAAAACACAGTTGCAAGAAGACCACGCTCCGGACAGCCACGTGGCATTGCCATGAGGGATTAACAGCATGTTCGGTGCATGGCTCTGTAGCATCGTGGTGCATCTACAGCTGCAATTTGAGCAGAAGCTGGCACCACAACGAGAAAACGAACTGTTACAAATTGGTTACGTCAAGGAAAGATCCGTGCCAGACACCGTATAGTGTACATTCCGCTGACCGCAAACCACAACCATTTCCACTTCGGTGGTGTCATGCTAGAGGTCGTTGGAGAAGAGGGTGGAGGTCTGTTGCGTTTCCTGATGAAAGCCGGTTCTGCGTCGGTGCCAGTAATGGCCGTGTGTTGGTTAGAAGGATTTCAGTTGAGGGCTTGAAACCAACCTGTCTGGTAGTTAGACATTCTGGACCTACACTGGAGTTATGGTCTGGGGTGCGATTTCGTATGACAGCAGGAGCACTCTCGTGGCCATCCCACGCGCCCTTATTGCAAATATGTAAGTCAATCTGGTCATTCGACATAGTGTGCTGCCGTCCACGAACAGCATTCCAGGCGGTGTTTTCCAATAGGATAACGCTCGGCCACGTACAGCTCTTGTAGCCCAACATGCTCTACGGAGCGTCAAAATGTTGCCGGCCTGCTTGATCAGCAGATTTGGGGCATCAACGGACGACCACCCCAGCGTCACCCACAAACAGTGTTAACCCTCCCTGTGTTGACCGACCAAGTGCAACAGGCATGGAGCTTGTAATGGTACTTGAATTACGTAACCATTACGGCAACTCACCTCAACCTCTCGATACCAGCAATATTCTACTGTGTTTCTGTAAAATATTTCTGTGACAACATTCAGATTTGATTTCATTAATGAAGAGGTACTTTGATACATTGATATATTTATGTTGCAATGATATTATTCTTATGTGTATTCTTTTTTTGTCACTATGATCTTTGACGTACTTGTAACTCTGATTTTTGGGCGCGTGGACCTTGCTGTTGGTGGGGAGGCTTGCGTGGCTCAGCGATACAGATAGCCGTACCGTAGGTGCAACCACAACGGAGGGGTATCTGTTGAGAGGCCAGACAAACGCGTGGTTCCTGAATAGGGGCAGCAGCCTTTTCAGTAGTTGCAGGGGCAACAGTCTGGATGAATGAGTGATCTGGCCTTGTAACACTAACCAAAACAGCCTCGCTGTGCTGGTACTGCGAACGGTTGAAAGCAAGGGGAAACTACAGCCGTAATTTTCCCGAGGGCATGCAGCTTTACTGTATTGTTAATGATGATGGCGTCCTCTTGGGTAAAATATTCCGGAGGTAAAATAGTCCCCCATTCGGATCTCCGGGCGGGGACTACTCAGGAGGACGTCGTTATCAGGAGAAAGAAAACTGGTGTTCTACGGATCGGAGCGTGGAATGTCAGATCCCTTAATCGGGCAGGTAGGTTAGAAAATTTAAAAAGGGAAATGGATAGGTTAAAGTTAGATATAGTGGGAATTAGTGAAGTTCGGTGGCAGGAGGAACAAGACTTTTGGTCAGGCGAATACAGGGTTATAAATACAAGGCAAAATAGGGGTAATGCAGGAGTAGGTATAATAATGAATAAAAAAATAGGAATGCGGGTAAGCTACTACAAACAGCATAGTGAACGCATTATTGTGGCCAAGATAGACACGAAGCCCACGCCTACTACAGTAGTACATGTTTATATGCCAACTAGCTCTGCAGATGATGAAGAAATTGAAGAAATGTATGACGAAATAAAAGAAAGTATTCAGATAGTGAAGGGAGACGAAAATTTAATAGTCATGGGTGACTGGAATTCGGTAGTAGGAAAAGAGAGAGATTAGAAAACGTAGTAGGTGAATATTGATTGGGGCTAAGAAATGAAAGAGGAAGCCACCTGGTAGAATTTTGCACAGAGCACAACTTAATTATAGCTAACACTTGGTTCGAGAATCATAAAAGAAGGTTGTATACATGGAAGAACCCTGGAGATACTAAACGGTATCAGATACATTATATAACGGTAAGACAGAGATTTAGTAACCAGGTTTTAAATTGTAAGACATTTCCAGGGGCAGATATGGACTCTGAGCACAATCTATTGGTTATGAACTGTAGATTCAAACGGAAGAAACTGCAAAAAGGTGGGAATCTAAGGAGATGGGACTTGGATAAACTGACTAAACCAGAGATACAGAGTTTCAGGGAGAGCGTAAGGGAACAAATGGCAGGAATGGGGGAAAGAAATACAGTAGAAGAAGAATGGGTAGCTTTGAGGGATGAAGAAGTGAAGGCAGCAGAGGATCAAGTAGGTAAAAAGACGAGGGCTAGTAGAAATCCTTGGGTAACAGAAGAAATATTAAATTTAATTGATGAAAGGAGAAAATATAAAAATGCAGTAAATGAAGCAGGCAAAAAGGAATACAAACGTCTCAAAAATGAGATCGACAGAAAGTCCAAAATGGCTAAGCAGGGATGGCTAGAGGACAAATGTAAGGATGTAGAGGCTTGTCTCACTAGGGGTAAGGTAGATACTGCCTATAGGAAAATTAAAGAGACCTTTGGAGAAAGGAGAACCACTTGCATGAATATCAAGAGCTTTGATGAAAACCCAGTTCTAAGCAAAGGAGGGAAAGCAGAGAGCTGGAAGGAGTATATAGAGGGTCTATACAAGGGAGATGTACTTGAGGACAATATTATGGAAATGGAAGAGGATGTAGATGAAGATGAAATGGGAGATATGATACTGCGTGAAGAGTTTGACAGGGCACTGAAAGACCTGAGTCGAAACAAGGCCCCCGGAGTAGATAACATTCCATTAGAACTACTGACAGCCTTGGGAGAGCCAGTCTTGACAGAAGTCTACCATCTGGTGAGCAAAATGTATGAGAGAGGCGAAATACCCTCAGACTTCAAGAAGAATATAATAATTCCAATCCCAAAGAATGCAGCTGTTGACAGATGTGAAAATTACCGAACTATCAGTTTAATAAGTCACAGCTGCAAAATACTAACACGAATTCCTTACAGACGAATGGAAAAACTGATAGAAGCCGACCTCGGGGAAGATCAGTTTGGATTCCGTAGAAATATTGGAACACGTGAGGCAATACTGACCCTACGACTTATCTTAGAAGCTAGATTAAGGAAAGGCAAACCTACGTTTCTATCATTTGTAGACTTAGAGAAAGCTTTTGACAATGTTGACTGGAATACTCTCTTTCAAACTCTGAAGGTGGCAAGGGTAAAATACAGGGAGCGAAAAG
Organism: Schistocerca cancellata; assembly: GCF_023864275.1. Taxonomy (NCBI): domain Eukaryota; kingdom Metazoa; phylum Arthropoda; class Insecta; order Orthoptera; family Acrididae; genus Schistocerca; species Schistocerca cancellata. Next base: position 828,620,539 of record NC_064626.1, read on the forward strand.
CTATTTGCAATTTGTACAGAAACCAGATGGCAGTTATAAGAGTCGAGGGACATCAGAGGGAAGCAGTGGTTGGGAAGGGAGTGAGACAGGTTTGTAGTCTCTCCCCGATGTTATTCAATCTGTATATTGAGCAAGCAGTGAAGGAAACAAAAGAAAAATTCGGAGTAGGTATTAAAATCCATGGAGAAGAAATAAAAACTTCGAGGTTCGCCGATGACATTGTAATTCTGTCAGAGACAGCAAAGGACTTGTAAGAGCAGTTGAACGTAATGGATAGTGTCTTGAAAGGAGGATATAAGATGAACATCAACAAAAGCAAAACGAGGATAATGGAATGTAGTCGAATTAAGTCGAGTGATGCTGAGGGTATTAGATTGGGAAATGAGACACTTAAAGTAGTAAAGGAGTTTTGCTATTTGGGGAGCAAAATAACTGAAGATGGTCGAAGCAGAGAGGATATAAAATGTAGACTGGTAATGGGAAGGAAAGCGTTTCTGAAGAAGAGAAATTTGTTAACATCGAGTATAGATTTAAGTGTCAGGAAGTCGTTTCTGAAAGTATTTGTATGGAGTGTAGCCAAGTATGGAAGAGAAACATGGACGATAAATAGTTTAGACAAGAAGAGAATAGACGCTTTCGAAATGTGGTGCTACAGAAGAATGCTGAAGATTAGATGGGTAGATCACATAGCTAATGAGGAGGTATTGAATAGGATTGGGGAAAAGAGGAGCTTGTGGCACAACTTGACTAGAAGAAGGGATCGGTTGGTCGGACATGTTCTGAGGCATCAAGGGATCACCAATTTAGTACTGGAGGGCAGCGTAGAGGGTAAAAATGGTAGAGGGAGACCAAGAGATGAATACACTAAGCAGATTCAGAAGTATGTAGGTTGCAGTAGGTACTGGAGGCTTGCACAGGAGAGGGGGGCATGGAGAGCTGCATCAAACCAGTCTCAGGACTGAAGACCACAACAACAACAACAAGCGGTTATTAGAGAATCAAGTCTTGGTCGTCATGTTGAAAAGACGCAAATTGTAGTCAGTTTATGAAATGTGAACTTTAACTGTGAGGAAGATATTTTCAAGTGTGTTTTATATTGTGAAGTGATGGTGCAACAAAAGTAATAAAAAAGAAGTGTAACTTAAATTCGGAGTGTTGATTTTTTTTCATCACCATTGTCTTAACTTGCAAAAGTTTAATGTTCAAGAATGGTTTATGAAACACATCTATAAAACTTTTGAATATCGCAGAATAACACCTAGGCCTCTTTGCATCCGAGCTTGGAATCATCACTACTTAGATTTTTGGACGATTGAGCTATGAGTTCACAACGACACCAGCGTGGGAAACACGAAAAGATGAGTGCCTAGTTTATCCATTATTTCATGAAATTAGTTTATTAACTGTGCTCTAATGACACCTGCCACATAATATAACTTTGTTGTTGCCCGAAAATGCAATATTTAGTAGCGTGAGCAACACTACAATCATAATTAAATTTTACCTTTGTTGTGGTAGGGTTGTTAGAAGCTCCATCCTACAAACTGACATCCAACACCTGTAAAACACAATGCTTGCACGTTTGCATGCTTTTATTCAACATTCTGACGGTTACAACGGTTATTAATGTATCAGTACTTCACATCTGTAACGGCTTATCTCGCGATAGCATTAACCTGTAATATTGCATTGTTAATTACTTAAATATGTTACCTAGAGAAATTAATACTCTACATTCATTATTTTTTGATGTTACGATTCTTCATCCGTCAGTGTATAATACGTTTACTAGGTATCTTTGCCTGACGCTTCTCTATCATGTGGAACATCTTGAGGATATACCGGTGTCTTGGGTGTTACAGAGAAGTTGTAAGTTCAGTGGGCTGCAATGCTCTCATTTCACGACATTCGATGACAGGCGTTCTTCGAAGTGTTAGCACGACAGTGTCCCGTGCCTGCTGAACGCCTCGCTGAGGACGGAGCATTAAGGCGGACGCATGAGGGCGTGAGGTGAAGCTGAGGCTGGCACAGATTAGGGGCACCACGCTCGCCTGCTCCTCCCGCAAACGTGCAACCATTCCGCTGCAAATCAACTACACTTAAATTAGTTGGGAGTCGATTAGTTAATCACAGTTTAGGGGCGAACCAGAGTGGAGCATCCGCAGCCGATAAGGCGGCGCCCTGGCCGAACTGAGAAGCGGGCGGCGCTCGCAGCTGGCGGTAATTGCAAGTTGCGGGGCGGCCATCTACCTTGCAGATAGCAAGTTGCCGCGCCTGGAAGCGAGCCAGCGGCCCGCCAGGGGCAAGGCGAAGGTCCCCCGTCCCCACTTCTCGTCAGCTCTCCTCCTTTCTGCTCTGCCATCATTTTTAACGGCCCGGCCCTTCACGCGCGCTGCGCCGCCAATATTTACGTTTCCTCGGCTGCGACGCTGCCGTCGGCTCACTTCTCCAGCCGCCTCGCTCTCCACCTCCGTCGTTCTTTTCTGTATCTGGAGCGGCCTCGCATAAAAGGAAGACGGGAAAGGCTTCTGCTACTTTTATAGGCGAATTATGCCAATATGAAGTATTCAGGATTTCCTAGATTAAGTTGTCGTTCCTTCCTCCGCGCGGCTCGCAGCGCCTCTATCTGCGACGTCGGTGTGGCGGGGAACGGCGGGGAGGCGGTGAGAGGGCACGCGGGGAGGGAAGGGGGGCCCAAACGAGATGAGGAGGGGGAGGCGGCATCGGCGTCGGCGTCGGCGTCGGGGACGGCGTCAGCCGGTGGGTGGGGTGGCCCGCGGGGCGCAGGGAGGGCAGCGCGGGGGCGGATTGCAGCAGGAAGGAAGATGGCGGAAAACGGCGCGGGGGATGCGGGGCGCCGCCGTCTCAAAGATGGCGGGAACCGATACGCCGCGGCGCTCTTACCAGACGGTCGGCGAGGGACCGGCGCTGCTGTAGCACAAGACACGCGCTAAGCTAAGGGCAACGGGAACAGCGCACCTTGGCCTGGAATGGCACCACGCTGCTGTTAGAAACCAGCCTAATGAAAACCTTCTGCTCGATAATGTGCATTATCAGGGACACGTTATCGACCTCACAAAACAAGAAGAAAAAAATGGTTCTAATGGCTCTGAGCACTATGGGACTTTACTTCTGAGGTCATCAGTGATCAGTGCCCTAGAACTTAGAACTACTAAAACCTAACTAACCTAAGGACATCACACACATCCATGCCCGAGGCAGGATTAGAACTTGCGACTGTAGCGGTCGCGCGGTTCCAGACTATAGCGCCTAGAACCGCTCGGCCACTCCGTCCGGCTAAACAAGAAGAGTTCAGTTTTTTTTTTTTTTTTTTTTTTTTTTTTTTTTTTTTTTTTTTTTTTTTTTTTTTTTGCACCGGGAGAAGGAAGAGTAGCGCTTAACGCACGTCGACGGCGAGGTCATTAGAGTCACAGCAGAAGCTCAGGATGAGGAAGGAAATTCTTTGTGACCTGTCAGAGGAGCCAGTCTGGCACTCACCTTAACCAATTTACAGTAATCACGATAAACCTACATCTGGCTTCTGAACGGATATTTGAACCACTGTCCTCCAGAACACAAGTCTAGTGTTTTACCACTGCCTCTCCCGCTCGGTTCTTTTGTTTTAAAGGGTGGGGGGGTCATCTTGTATATCAAAAACCTCAATTATATCTGCGGTAATCGATCATTATTAGATTCATACATAAAATTAATAGAAGCCCTATTTGTGACCATGTAGGTAAACAGAGCACTAGAGGTAGCAATAAATTCTACACAGCGCACTAGAGTGGATTTTGGAGCAGAGCCACGGACGTATCTCTACTAAACAAATTCCAGTTAATACTGGTTCAAGAGATATACACTGATAAGGCCAAACATTGTAACTACCTGCTTAAGGGGGAGTAGGGCGTGAAACGGGCCGACTTGGAGCAGGAGAGGCACCACAGGAAATTTTAATTTGCACTGTCTATACTTTTGCAAATAAATTCATAAAACTTTGTCAGCATGACCAGGAAGGATTCAGCATTCACACTCATAGAAGAGGAAGTTCAAAAACATAACAAAATAAATTTTTTTACATGTGAAATTTCATCATTTTTTCACTTGGTATTGGCTGCATTTGTTGCTGTAGGTACACTTTTCTTCATGAATTTCACTTCACTTTTCTTCGATGAATTTTCCACACCATACAAACCATGCTTACAGGTGTATGAAACTCTAGAATTTCCCAAATCTGTTAAAAACTGTGGTACTATAAAATACGAGTTTACAACGTAACAGCCCATTCATTTTTCCATACATTAAATAAATTCTAGAGTTTCATACACCTGTAAGTATGGTTTGTAAGCTATGCAAAATTCATCGAAGAATCTCTCTTACTTATGAAGAAAAGTGTACCTTTAGCAACAAATGCAGCCAACAGTAAGTGAAAAAAAAAATCATGAAATTTCACATTTAAAAAATATTATTTTTTCGTGTTTTTGAACTTCCACTGCTATGAGTGTGAATCCTGAATCCTTCCTGGCCATGCTGACAAAGTTTTACGAATTTGTTTGTAAAAGTATAGACAGTGCAAATTAAAATGTCCTGTGGTGCCTCTTCTTCTCGAAGTCGGCCCGTTTCACGTCCTGCCCCTCTTAATAATTTGTCTGTTCACCTTTGGAACAAAACACATCACTGATTCCGCGTATCAGGGATCCGACAGTTTGTTGCTAGGTTTGTGGAAGTATGTGGTATTAGATGCCTACGCACAGGTCATGTAAATAATAGGCCGCTGATATGCGTACGGGCGATGGCGCCCAGTAGCGAATCAGATGGGCTCTTCCATAGGATTTATATCAAGCGAACCTGGTCGCTAGACATCAACGTGAGTTCCACAAACCACTGTAGCACGGTTCCGGCGCCGAGATACGGACAATTATAATGCCGAAAGATGACATCTCCGTCTGGAAGACATCAATCATAACGGATGCAGGTGATCAGAGTGTCTTCGATTACTGCCACGGTTTCCATGCAGGCGCAGGAGAAAGTTTCCAGTAGTATAATACTGCTCTCACCAGACTGCCAGCCTGCGTCCGTGGCGAGCTGCAAGTTTCGAGACGCCGTTCAGCTCCATGACGGCGTTTGTGGAGACGACCATCGACCTAGTATAGCAGAAATGTGATTCACCCGAAGAGCCGACAGTTTCCATTGATCGACGGTCGAATCCCGATGGTCCCGTTCCCACTGCAATCGTAACTGTCGATGTTGGGTCAACATGTGAACACGTAGGGGTTGATTGCTGCGGAGCTCCATGTTCAACAATGTACGATTGTGCGTGCACCAGTACTGTGCTCTGTCGGCAAAGATACCACATGTCGCCATCTATCCTACTTGACAGAGCATACAAGCCTCCGAACCCCGCCTTCCCCCGTCAGAGATTCGAGTCCTCCCTCGGGCATGGGTGTGTGTGTTATCCTTAGCGTAACTTAGTTTAAGTTAGATTAAGTAGTGTGTAAGCCTATGGACGAATGACCTCAGTAGTTTGGTCCCATAGGAACTTACCACAAATTTCCAAATTTTTCTCCGAACCTCACGTTCTGTGACGAAACGTGGACGTCCAACCTAGTGGCACTTTCATTGTCCTTTTTTTTCTTCTTTATTGTTATTTTAAAACCTGCACAACAGGCAGGTTGTCAGCAGCATTCTACGCTGCCCTTCAGCCATAGAATAGACAATGAGAAAACAACAGAAAGAATACACATAAGTTACATAGCGGTGGGTAATAAAACAGTAGACACATAAAGATAAACACGGAGCCGTTCACACTCGACGATAATCCACATTACAAACTGTTGTCACGACGCACTAACACTGAAGATGGCGATGGCACAGGTGAACGATGGAGCGTGACGGTGAACACTGAACACTAAACACGACGGCACACATGAGACACTGATGGCGATGATCTCCGGCGCGCGAATGTCCACTTAGCGTGTGCGAGTCCGGGGACCTGCCAAGAGGGGAAGAAGGGGGAGGTGGGGGAGAGGGGAGAACAAAGATGCCAATGGCTGAGGAGATGAGGGGAAGAGGAGAGGGACAGGGGAGGGGAAGCCAGGGGGAGGAGTGGGGAGAAATGGAGGAGGGAGGGAAGAGGGAGAGAAGGGTGGGAGGGTGCCCAAAGGAGCAAAAACTGGAAGAGGGAGGGAGGATCAAAGTTGGTAGAAGGGGTAGATGGAGGGGAGGAGGGCATCATCAGGGAGAGGGAGCTGGCGGAAGCCACCTTGGGAGAGGGTAAGGAGGGTGAAGAGATGGAGACCGGGTGGGACATGGGAATACAGGCGTGGCAGCGGGGGGGGGGGGGGAGAGGATGAGGATGGGTGAGACAAGCGGGTGAGGAGGATCGAGTTTGTGGGAGGTGTACAGGATCCGTATCCTTTCAAGGAAAAGGAGGAGATGGGGGAAGGGGATGAGATCGTACAGGATCTGCGTCGGGGAGGGGAGACGGATGCGATAGGCGAGGCGGAGAGCATGGCGTTCAAGGATTTGGAGGGATTTATAAAAGGTGGGAGGGGGGGGGGCGGAGATCCAGGCCGGATGGGCGTAACGAAGGATAGGGTGGATGAGGGATTTATAGGTGTGGAGGATGGTGGAGGGGTCCAGACCCCACGTACGGCCAGAATGGAGCTTGAGGAGACGGAGTCGGGAGCGTGCCTTGTCTTGGAGTGTCCAGAGATGGGGAGTCCAGGAGAGGCGACGGTCGAGGGTGACGCCAAGGTACTTAAGGGTGGGAGTGAGGGCGATAGGACGGCCATAGATGGTGAGATAGAAATCAAGGAGGCGGAAGGAAGGGGTGGTTTTGCCTACAATGATCGCCATGGTTTTGGAGGGATTGACCTTGAGCAACCACTGGTTGCACCAAGCGGTGAACCGGTCAAGAAGGGATTGGAGAAGGTGTTGGGAGCGCTGCAGGGTGGGGGCAAGGACAAGGAAGGCGGTGTCATCGGCAAACTGGAGAAGGTGGACGGGAGGTGACGGCGGCGGCATGTCCGCCGTGTACAAAAGGTACAGAAGGGGGGGAGAGGACGGAGCCTTGGGGCACACCGGCGGAGGGGAAAAAGGTGTAGGAATCTGTGTTATGGATGGTGACGTAGGAAGGACGGTGGGAGAGAAAGGAGTCGATCAGACGGACGTAGTTAATGGGGAGGGCGAAGGTTTGGAGCTTGAAGAGGAGTTCATTGTCCTTCTAACTCTTTCCCTAGATGTACACGATAGTATCACGTTAACATTCGAGCAGCTTCGCCGTTTTCGAGATACCCGTTCACAGGCTCTGCATAATAATAATCTGCCGTTTGTCAAAGTCGCTTGTCTCAGTGGATCTCCCCACTTGAAGCCCGTATCTTCGCTAGGGTGATCACCCCGCCCGTGTCTGCTCCGCTTACATAGTTTTGTTACGCGTCACGTACCCGCAACGCCACCAGGTGGCATGCAACGTCGCGATGTGCAGTAATCATAATGCTTTCGCTTATCAGTGTATAAATCTTCTTCGACTGCTGAAAACAATTTCATTGTATCAGCCACATTTTCTACGACCCGAGAACACTTTATATATAGTACATAGAGACCACATTGTTTCCTACAAACTATTTCTTTCAACTCAATTCGGTTACTTAACTAGCAAGTACAGAATAAACTATGACCATCAGTTTATCACCAAGCTGCGACATGGTACTACAAGATGCGAAAGAATAAAATTTTTGGCCCGAATAATATTTCGGAAAATTGTACAGTGAAGAAAATACACACTTGAAAAAAGACTTACGTTTAAAAATACTAACATCACAAATCAGTGTTTCTCTGTTCCAGCAATATAAAAAAATACCTTTTACATTGGTGCTGGATAAGACACAAGAACTCACAAAGTATTCCCCTCCGTTACGCACTCACGTGATCGCCGAACGGCTATTGTTTTACTGCGCGTAATAGACGCACAGCTTCCTGCTCTTATCAATTGTATTCATACATTCCTTGTGTTCGATACAAAATGAGACAAATCGGATCCCTGCCCTGTGGATCCTGCTGCTCTTGAGAGGTCTACGGAAATGTCGACAAATCTGGTGACATACCGAGCACGTGCTCCCCGAACAAAGCTGCGAATGGGTAACGGCTGGTCTCTAGTAGAGCAACTATTTGCATATACGCCTCTGTCTTCACAAAGTACCATATACTTTTAATAATTTTCAAACGTATTTTGGCCACATTCATATCATGTGCCTGATACACCGAGAATCACTACAACGTCTCTCGCACACTTGTTTAGATTTCATTCATGCCACGACCAGTATCTCCACGGTGCATTTTAGCGGAGAAATTTTTAAGATATTAAGCAAATTTCGCTCAAAGGACGACAGTGCTATTAGTTCTGAATATACCAGACTAAGACAAAAGTTGATGGCATTGTTTTATTGTGATTAAACCTCTCATTTGCTTTTATGTTTGCAACAACTGTGTGAACTGTTGCCGGTATGGAAAATGGAAGGAAGATGGTGGTTCAAATGGTTCAAATGCCTCTAAGCACTATCGGACTTAACATCTGAGGTCATCAGTCCCCTAGACGTAGAACTACTTAAACCTAACTAACCTAGGGACACCACACACATCCATGCCCGAGGCAGGATTCAAACCTGCGACTGTAGCAGCCGCGTGGTTCCGGACTGAAGCGCCTAGAACCTCTCGGCCACATCGGCCGGAAAGGTGGTGGTGAGGGCAGGGGCGTAGAGAGGAGAGAGGGGGGTATGGAGCGAAGAAAGACCAAAGGAAGCTTAGGTTTAGAGGACTAGTCGATCTAGAGATCATTAGAAACGAAATACCAGCTAATTTAGAGTAGGATACGGCAGGAGGCAGCCGTGTCCTGTGAGACGATTCATAGTGCCATTCACTTACAGTGATTTACGAAACTGCAGGAAACCTAAATCAGAAAAGTTGGGTAGGGTAGTGAATCCCATTCATTACGAATGGAAATCTAATGTTTAAACAGTAAGCATTTGTCTCACTGGCGAAGGATGGAAGACATCTAGGTTCATCAATTAGTACATAGGAAGAGCTACATTGTGAAACCTCGAAAAAACGAAATTTGCCTGTACTCCGAACTCCACAGCTGATGATATTGTAGTGGATGGAATATAGATATGCAGGTAAAACTGGAACCATGATTATTGAGAGCCCAGCAGGTAGACGACGATAGACATCAATAGTGACTATTATTAGTCTTTGGGACTATTCTTTTCCCAAAGATCAGTAAATCAGAAAACACGAAATGATTAATGTGCTGCAATCAGATCTTAGAGACGATCTGTTCACCTCAAGAGAGAACAAACAGTTGCTGTCTCAGATCACTTCGCTTGTTGCGTGTACAGAAATGAGAGAGAACGTTCAGAAAAATGTTGTGAGGAAAGACATAAGTTACCAGTACGAAGTATCTGTCGGAAGCGAATCCTGTACGCTACAGCCTCATGAGCAGCTCACTTAAAGACACTTACCTTGTAGCAAATAGCATGCCGCATGAAAACGTTGGATGCGGTGACGCTGCGTCCCATGGAGACAATGAATATGTTGGGGGAGACATCCTGTCACATGATCGCTCAGTCTCTGCCCACAACTCACATAGATTTCCCCGGCGGTGCCTCCGAGGTGTATGTTCTTGTTCCGTGACGTCCCAAGTACCCTTAGTAAGTCCGGGGTCAGCTGCTCTGTGATGCCGAATTTGCGCCGTCACGTTCGTGGATTGTTGCTTGCACCACCCTGAAACAATTTAGGGTCGAAGGGTTGCTATACTCGTATTGTCTTAAAGAAAGTAATGATCGCCTGCAGGTTGGAGCTTGCGAGCAAATGGATGCACATGGCCAGAAAGAAAACTTGCGTATTTCCGCACCTTTTCCGTCTTGCTTATACGGACAGCTAGGAGGGGAACTGGTAACATCACATTTACGTTGAAAGACATCTTTCATATTATATATTCATACAGAAACCGATATGCATTTGTATGTCTCAAAGAGCATATATTCTGTCTTCCGCACGGTAGAGTAGCTTCACCTTTAGTTGAGAACTGTAAAGGCATGTCTTCAGCACGTTACGTAAACTCCGAGATCAGTCAGCCAATAGTATTTATTGGCGCGGAAATGGTTTAGCTAGGGCCCACATGGCATGAAGGAATACTTCCGATTTTTGCCCGTGAACACGCTTTCCTACTTGTTGGGCTTGTTCTTATGATACTGAAATGGGTACGTGGAAGTGACATCGTCCCGGACTGTAGTGGGACGGTTGCTTGCTTGTGCGGGCTTTGCGTATTTTTCAGTTACGTTGTTTACAGATCTATTAACGCGAGATACTTTTTATCTGTGTTTCATGTGAGAAATTGTAGATTCTTTGTTCGGTTTCACAACTTGGTTTGAACACCTGTGAATCGACATTCATTTTCTTTTCATTCGTCGTAGTCTACAAGTAGTTTATCCCACTGCTTTTCCACTCATTAAGTAATATTGTTGGCCTTGATATGAATTAGGACTGTTTTTCGACTTTTGTAAATGCGTGTTGATGTGAAGTCAAGTGGTCCACTGAAGGGCACTTCTATGTAAGTAATACGGCTTATACTCTTTTTCTGCTTACGGAGTTTTCGCATGTTTGCGACTCTTACGAAGATATTTTCCTCTCTGATTTTTGCTTAAATCCTCATATGTGGTCCCACAAGGTCCCTCACATGTGGTCACACACAAATGCTCGAGAAAAGCAGAGATCCAATATTCGAGTGTCGGCTAGTACAAATTTCAACTTGCCAGAAAGTTTCATTGCTGTTCCATTCCGCCAGACCTCGAGACACATTGGCCGTATGAAGAGGCTGACGTAGATATCGGAGTGCGGTGAAAAAAACTGCTTTGTCTAAATAGGGACAGAGTGTAAGAGAAATGCTGAAAAACTTTATCTGGTAGACAATCGAAGAAAGATACCTCATACCTCACTAGAAGTTGCTTATACAATCTCTAAAAACGTCTTTCGGGACATCTGTTTCATGAAGATCGCGCCGATAAAGTCAGACAAATAACAGCTCGCACATAGGTGTACCAGTCATTCTTCCCAGGTTCTATGCGTGAATGGAAGTGGAAGAGACTTTACTATATGGTGCAACATAAAAACACCTTCGTCGTTTCATTCCGCGGGAATCCACATAGAACAGGCGTATCTGCGTTTGTCAATATTATTTCCTGCATCATCATTAAGGCCACAAGTAAACGCACTCTCAGCAGACAGCAGGCCCATACAGTCATCCTTAAAGAAACATCCTTCCAACCATATTTCGCCATCTTCGTTTCTTCCTAGACACAATTTTGAATTGATAAACTTTTGCTTCCCAATACAAGACAGTGCTACCAGGAAAAACGTCGGTCCGTCTTTAATGGAGATTTAACTCTGTTTCTGCAACACACCATCCTGAAATAACTCAAACTCTAAAAATTTAGTGTTCTCTCTAATCTCATTAAGCGCAAAGAGATTGTCTTGCATATCTTATTTATATGTACCCAAAAGTGAAATGCTTCTCCTGCAGTCATTCAGTGTTTTTTAATTCCAGCTGAAACGTCAACTGGATCACTGAAATAGCAAGCGACGCTATTGCTCTTTCGATCCTTGTCGCCATCTTCAGACAGACGTCGATCCAAGCAATCCCTATTCAAGTGTATGCGGTTGATATTACACTGTATAAGTACTCACTGCAATGATTTGGTTCAATCAGATAACTTAAAAACACCATACCTTACACAACTTACGTTGTAAAATTGTGCAAATGAAGAAATCCATTACCATTTAAGCAGTTAGTCTAGGCTTTTCTAGAGACGAAGAGCATGCAGAATTTATGCTTTTACTAGAGGATTGTAAGTAAGGAAAATAAGCGCGAAATGTTGCCTTGACGACAACGACAATGTCATCAGATAGGGAGAGGAGAAGTGGATTGTAGAAATAAAGAACAGGATATCAGCCGTGTCCCTTTCGAACGAACCATCCCTACGTTTGCCTTAACCGACTTACGGAAACCATAGAAAATCGAAATGTGAACAGCCGGACAGAGCAGGCCATCACCGAAGTTCTACTTAAAAATAATTTATAAGGAAAAGTAAAATGTACCGTACTGTTTTACAACAATTTAAACTTTACATTCGAATAACTACTCCCATCGATCATGGACGTTGCCGTTGGTGGGGTGGCTTGGGTAGCTTAGCGATACGGATAGCTGCAACATACGTGCAACCGCAAGGGAGGGATATCTGTTGAGAGGCCAGACAAACTTATGGTTCCTGAAAAGGGTAGCAGCATTTTCAATAGTTGCAGAGCTACAGTCAGGATGACTGACTGATCTGGCCTTGTAACAGCAACTACTGGTACTGCTAACGGCTGAAAGCAAGGGAAAACTATAGCCGTAATTTTTCCCGAGGGCATGCAGCTCTACTGTGTGGTTAAATGATGATGATGTCGTCTTGTGTAAAATATTCCTGGGGTAGAAAAACCCTCATTCGGATCATCGGGTAGGAACTACTCAGGAGGATATCATCAGGAGAGACAAAAATGGCCTTCTACGGATCGTGGAGTGAATGTTAGACACCTTAATCGGAGAGGTATGTTAGAAAATTTAAAAGGAGAAATGGATAGGCTGAATTTAGATATAGTGGTAATTACATAAGTTCGGTGGAAGTATGAACAGGACCTCTGGGAAGGTGACTACGGGATTATAAATATCAAATCAAAAAGAGGTAATCCAGGAGTAGGTTTAATAATGAATAAGAAAGCACGAATGTGGGTAAGCTTCTACGAACAGCATAGTGGACACATTATCGTAACCAAGACACACACACAGCAAACAACCACCACAATAGCTTATATGCCAACGAGCTCCGCAGATGATGAAGAGACAGAAGAAATGTATGATGAGGTAAAAAAAAATTATTCAGGTAGTTAAAGGAGATGAAAATTTGTGATGGGGGACTGGAATTCGATAGTAGGAAAAGGAAGAGAAGGAAAAATAGTAGATGAATATGACCTCAGAGAAAGGAATGAAAAAGGAAATAGCCTGGCATAATTTTGCACAGATCATAATTTAATCATCGCTAATATTTCGTTTAAGAATCATAAAAGAAGGCTGTATACGTTTAAGAGACATGGAGGCACCGGAAGGTTTCAGATTGATTATATAATGGCAAGACAGAGATTTAGGAACCAGATTTTAACTTGTAAGACATTCCCAAGGGTAGATGTGGAATCTGACCACAATTTATTGATTATGAACTGTAGTATAAAACTGAAGAAATTGGAAAAAGGTAGAGACAAGTTGAAAGAACCGAAGGTTGCTAGCAGTTTCAGAGGGAGCATCAGGTAACTATTGACAAGAACAAGGAAAAGGAATATAGTAGAAGGCGAATGGGTACCTTGAAGAGATGAAATAGTGAAGGCAACGGAAGATCAAATAGGTAAAACGACAATGCTAGTAGAAATCCTTGGATAACACAAGAGGTATTGAACTGAATTGATGAAAGGAGGAAATATAGAAACGCAGCAAATGAAGCAGGGAATACAATCGTTTAAAAAATGAGATTGATAGGCAGTGCACAATGGCTAGGCAGGGCAAATGTAATGATTTAGAAGTATATTTCACTTGGGGGCAGATAGATACCGCCCACAGCAGAGCCGGCCATGGAGTGCCAGACATCACGGGTGCAGCGTGTGCGGGCTGTAGACGGGCGAAGCTCCGGCCTGTCCCTCGGCCTTACTCGGTCATTCTCGGAAGTATACGGGACAACGAGACATTTCATTTGGTATTGCGCTGCAACGTTTTTGGTCGGTGCAGCTCTCCCAGCCCGGCAGAATCGTGGTGTAAACGCTTTTTTACCCTTCGCTCTTTGCTCATGGCATGAAGGTCAATCACAGGTCCAGTGACTGTTTGCACAGAAAGAGACAGCCTCGCGGTCTATCGTCATAATCCTTTAAAATAAAAGGAATGAAATACGAGAGGAATGAAAATTCACAATTCGCTCAAGAGAAGTATACTATATATTTGCTATGGAACGACATTAAAATGCCATGCAGAAAGCATTTAAAGATCAAGTTGATAATGAAAAGGCAAAAAATTGCAATGATCGACAGATAGTATCCATTGTTCTGTACATCAAGATACATTTTGTGCTAAATTTGCAGGCATGGAGCAAGTGAAGTAGTTGGTGGTGCGAATAGTAAAATTCACATGCATTATTCCATTGTCAGTTGCAATGGTTTGCAATGGAACTGAACGAAGAGTATGGAGACTACATATATTATTGCAAAGTAGGTTGGTTAAGTTAAGGGGAATCCCTTGAAACATTTTCCGATTTAAAACTCGCTGTTCTTGAATTTATGAAAGAAAAAGGAGTACAAGAAAGAAAATTAGAATATCCTTAATGGATTGCAGACCGAGCGAGATGGCGCAGTGGTTAGCACACTCGACTCATATTCTGGAGGAACAAGGTTCAAACCCGCGTCTGGTCATCCTGTGGGTTTCTGTGATTTCCTTAAATCGCTTGAGGCAAATGGCAGGATGGTTCCTTTGAGAGGGCACGGCTGACTTCCTTAAACTCACTAGCGTTACAGAAAACGAAAGATGTGAAGAACTCATTGTGGCCTTCAAAGAATTCCAAGGATAGTTTTATGAAGATTTTGAGAGCACTGTCAGTCTTACATCTGTTTTCGAGTAGTTTTCAAGACCGTTTGCCGTTTCAGTTGTAAGTGCCCCTGTGCATGTGTGGATGTATTTGATTGAACTGCATTTTCAGTTCTACTGAAAAACCTTTTTTTTTCATTAAACCTGTCCAGGACGTCCACATTGCTTTCCTCAAGCAGAGTTTCCAAGTCTCCAAACGAGGCTGCAAAAGTGCTACAATATTTCGATAGAAATATTTGTGTGAGAGACCGTTTTTCGATTATGAAACTAAATAAGTCACGATCACTTGGCGACTTGAGTGCGAAATTCTGTGAAACTGTCTCCTTCTGTCCGTATGCCGACAATTCCTACCAGATAAAATTATATTAGTCTATGTCTTCAGGACGCCAAAAATAATTAAATAACGCTGAAAATTTGTTTTGTTTTTGATCTATGGCGTTGAGAAATGTGAAATATAAAAGCAAGTCGAATGGAGTGTGACTGTACTGCCATTCACGTGGGGCGCGTTCGAAGATTTCCTCTCTTCCCCCTCGTCGGGCTCAGACGTCCTGAAGTGTCGGTGCGGAAAATGTGGAGAGAGGCTGAGAGCTTTGGCACTTGAGCCGAAATCTTCGCCGTCCCTCGCCTACAGGAAAATTAAAGAGCCCTTTAGTGAAAAGAGAAGCAGCTGTATGAATATCAAGAACTCAGATGGAAAACGAGTCCTAAGCAAAGAACGGAAATCTAAAAGGCGGAAATAGTATACAGAGAGTCTATACGAGGGAGATAAACTTGAAGGCAACATTGTAGAAAGGGAAGAGGATGTAGATGAAGATGAGATGGGAGACTTGATACTGCGAGGAGAATTTGGCAGAGCTCTGAAAGATCTAAATCGAAACAAGACCCTGGGAGTAGATGATATTCCGCCAGAATTGCAGACAGCCTTCGGAGAACCAGGCACGAAAAAACTCTTCCATCTTGTGTGTAAGGTATAAGAAACAGATAAAATACCCTCAGACCTCAAGAAGAATTTAATAATTCCAGTACCAAAGAAAGTGATTTCTGACAGATGTGATAATAATGGAAATATTTTAATAAGTCATAGTTGCAAAATACTAACACGAATTCCTTACAGAAGAAGGGAAAAACAGGTTGACCGACTCAGGGAAGAACGGTTTGAATTCCGGAGAAATGTAGGAACACGCGATGCAGTACTGATGCTATGACATATCTTGGAAGATAGGATAGGGAAAAGCAAATCTACATTTTTGAGCATCTGTACTCTTAGAGAAAGCTTTTGACAGTGTTGACTGGAATACTCTCTTTGAAATTCTGAAGGTAGAAGGGACAAAATCAAGGAGCGATAGGCTATTTACAGCTTGTACAGAAAACGGACGACAGTTGTAAGAAACGAGGGGCATGAAAAGGAAGCAGTGGTGGAAGAGGGAATGAGGCAGGTTGTAGCCTATGCCCGATGTTATTCAATCTGTATACTGAACAAGCAGTAAAGGAAACCAAAGAAAAATTTGGAGTAGGAAATAAAGATCAAGAAAAATACATAAAAAAATTTGAGGTTTGACGATGTCATTGCAATTCTGTCAGAGACAGCAAGCTTGAAAAGAGGATATAAGATGAACATCAACAAAAGAAAAAGAAGGATAATGGAATATGCCGCGCGGGATTGGCCGTGCGGTCTAAGGCGCTGCAGTCATGGACTGTGCGGCTGGTCCCGGCGGAGGTTCGAGTCCTCCCTCGGGCATAGGTGTGTGTGTTTGTCCTTAGGATAATTTAGATTACGTAGTGTGTAAGCTTAGGGACTGATGACCTTAGCAGTTAAGTCCCATAAGATTTCACACACATTTGATAATGGAATGCAGTCGAATTAAATCAGATGATACTATGGGAATTACAGTTGGAGACGAGACGCTTAAAACAGTAAATGAGATTTGTCATTTGTGCAGCAAAATAACGGATGATGACCGAAGCAGAGAGCATATAAAATGTAGACTGACAATGGCAAAAAGAGCATTTCTGAAGGAGAGAAATTTGTTAATGTCGAATATAGATTTAAGTGTTAGGAAGTCTTTTCTGAAGGTATTTGTATGGAGTGTAATGCATGGTAGTGAAACATGGACGCTAAACAGTTTAGACAAAAAGAGAATAGGTGTTTTTGACATGTGGTGCTACAGAAGACTGTTGAAGATTAGATGCGTAGATCACGTAACTAATGAGGAGCTAGTGAATAGAACTGAGGACACAAGAAATTTGTTAAACAAGTTGACCAAAAGAAGGGACTGGTTTACAGGACACATTATGAGACATCAAGGGGTCACCAATTTAGTATTGGAGGGAAGAATGTGGTGTAAAAATCGTAGAGGGAGAACAAGAGGTGAATACAGTAAGCAGGTTCAGAAGATTGCATTAGCTATTCGGAGATGAGGAGGTTTGCACAGGACAGAGTGGCATGGAGAGCTGCGTCAAACAACTACAGCATCAACAATTACTGGAAACCAAAAACTGATCAGAAGCATCCGTTCCCACCAATATAACTATCTCATCAACATCACCTACTTCATCTCTCAGTTTTGTGATGCTTTCTCCATCCTGCCTATTCCAAACATGACCAATAAGTGACTGCAGGAACGAAACGTTATTAGGTTAAAGTCTAGCTATTTCGTGAAATCACCCATCAGCAGAAATCAAAGCAAAGACTGGTAAGATGACATGGTGCTGCTTCATATTCACTGAAACGAATCACACGTACAACGTGACTACTTTAAAATGCAATGTAGACACAACCATTTCACAGATATAGTGGGCACTCGACTAATGTACCAACATAACACACAGAAAATTTCCTGAATAAGCGACATACCTGTTGACAAAACGTCATCTTTCTCTCGTATATGTTTACATTATGAGACTTTCATACCATAAGCATATTAGTTCTCCTCTTGTCATTAAAAAGAAAATATTTATGTGATGATACTATTGGCATGGACCGTCCTT
Organism: Schistocerca cancellata; assembly: GCF_023864275.1. Taxonomy (NCBI): domain Eukaryota; kingdom Metazoa; phylum Arthropoda; class Insecta; order Orthoptera; family Acrididae; genus Schistocerca; species Schistocerca cancellata. The sequence continues at coordinate 828,638,237 of NC_064626.1, forward strand.
CAATATAAGTTATTAAATAACACTCACAAACCTAGGTAAAGAATTCCTTTATCAACGGCAACTGGTCGGCTGTTTATAATTTTATTACGTGAAACCGTTGCTGTTGTGCAGCTATGTTTAAAATAACAAACTTAGTTGTTACACTGTGCTCGGTGATTCATGTTTTTTTTTATTTTTTTTTTTTTATTGCTATCTTAATGCTTGCAAAGATTCCTTAAACGTCACTCTGTCCATTTCGCGTTTACAGAAATCAGTTACTTATCAGTTGTTATAATTTCCACATCACAGGGCACCTTACTCGTATATCTCTACCAACAAGTGCCACCTTCTTTCTGCCAACGTAAATAATGTATCACTTTTAAGAGTTACCTTACATAATTTTTGGCCTCATGATCTGAAGCTGGTCTTTGTATATGTCTTTCATTTCATGTACTGCGATACTGCCTGTTCTTCCCTGACTCTGAAGTTCATTACCTAAATAATAGCTATCACATCCCATAGTATCACCGGCGTAGCTACTCTTCAAGCTGCTGTTACATATCAGTATCAATGTTGAATGAGGGTGAAGGGAATAACGACAATAGCAGAATTGAAAATGAAGATGTGAAGTATTTCAAACAACAAAAATAACTGTAGAGTGTTTGGGGGTTATATAAGATCTAGGTAGAAGAATATTTGCCACAGTTATTATGAAGCGTGTACAAGATGGAATACATTTCATCAGAAGATATGATATGCTGGACATAGCAGAAAAATACTACTGAAGATCGAGTCCATCTTCCACTTTCTTTAGTTTCCAAATTATCGTCCAGTTATAACAGACGAATGAGTATGAATATAAAAAATTAGCCTGTGAATGCGAATAAGTTAGGGTTGCAGCGATCTCTGTCTCACTGTCTCTCTCTCTCTCTCTCTCTCTCTCTCTCTCTCTCTCTCTCTCTTCTACTTGCGCCGCTGAGGCAATGTTTACTGTAGGCCAAAAAGAAAAGAAAATCTTTCTCACAAGATGATCGACAGCTACATGAGACGAATTCCCTCCAAAAGCACGTATCTGTACTTAATACACTCCTGGAAATGGAAAAAAGAACACATTGACACCGGTGTGTCAGACCCACCATACTTGCTCCGGACACTGCGAGAGGGCTGTACAAGCAATGATCACACGCACGGCACAGCGGACACACCAGGAACCGCGGTGTTGGCCGTCGAATGGCGCTAGCTGCGCAGCATTTGTGCACCGCCGCCGTCAGTGTCAGCCAGTTTGCCGTGGCATACGGAGCTCCATCGCAGTCTTTAACACTGGTAGCATGCCGCGACAGCGTGGACGTGAACCGTATGTGCAGTTGACGGACTTTGAGCGAGGGCGTATAGTGGGCATGCGGGAGGCCGGGTGGACGTACCGCCAAATTGCTCAACACGTGGGGCGTGAGGTCTCCACAGTACATCGATGTTGTCGCCAGTGGTCGGCGGAAGGTGCACGTGCCCGTCGACCTGGGACCGGACCGCAGCGACGCACGGATGCACGCCAAGACCGTAGGATCCTACGCAGTGCCGTAGGGGACCGCACCGCCACTTCCCAGCAAATAAGGGACACTGTTGCTCATGGGGTATCGGCGAGGACCATTCGCAACCGTCTCCATGAAGCTGGGCTACGGTCCCGCACACCGTTAGGCCGTCTTCCGCTCACGCCCCAACATCGTGCAGCCCGCCTCCAGTGGTGTCGCGACAGGCGTGAATGGAGGGACGAATGGAGACGTGTCGTCTTCAGCGATGAGAGTCGCTTCTGCCTTGGTGCCAATGATGGTCGTATGCGTGTTTGGCGCCGTGCAGGTGAGCGCCACAATCAGGACTGCATACGACCGAGGCACACAGGGCCAACAGCCGGCATCATGGTGTGGGGAGCGATCTCCTACACTGGCCGTACACCACTGGTGATTGTCGAGGGGACACTGAATAGTGCACGGTACATCCAAACCGTCATCGAACCCATCGTTCTACCATTCGTAGACCGGCAAGGGAACTTGCTGTTCCAACAGGACAATGCACGTCCGCATGTATCCCGTGCCACCCAACGTGCTCTAGAAGGTGTAAGTCAACTACCCTGGCCAGCAAGATCTCCGGATCTGTCCCCCATTGAGCATGTTTGGGACTGGATGAAGCGTCGTCTCACGCGGTCTGCACGTCCAGCACGAACGCTGGTCCAACTGAGGCGCCAGGTGGAAATGGCATGGCAAGCCGTTCCACAGGACTACATCCAGCATCTCTACGATCGTCTCCATGGGAGAATAGCAGCCTGCATTGCTGCGAAAGGTGGATATACACTGTACTAGTGCCGACATTGTGCATGCTCTGTTGCCTGTGTCTATGTGCCTGTGGTTCTGTCAGTGTGATCATGTGATGTATCTGACCCCAGGAATGTGTCAATAAAGTGTCCCCTTCCTGGAACAATGAATTCACGGTGTTCTTATTTCAATTTTCAGGAGTGTATTTGCCCAACTTGGCCACAGAGTCGATTTTTAGCTCCACCGTATAAATTACATATGCATCTGGATTTACTAGAGAAATAACCTTCTAAGACACACAGCACATACCTGAACAAAATCCGCAACTTGTTTTACGGTAACGATATCAAAAACAGTTGACTGGTGATATGTGAGCAGGAATAGTAGGCGGTAGTATAACACAAACTGTTTCTTCTGCAGTATATGGATGTATGTACATATGCTCCACATTTCTTAAGCCACTGGATCGATTTCTACCAAGTTTGGTACACACGCCACTAATTTTCTGGAAAGAAGTACCTCCATTGCTGTAGAGGTGACACAGGAGGTGAACCGAGAGAGAGGGGGGCAGAGGAGGAGAGGGCCAGACAAAGGGGGCGGAGGAGAAAGAAGAGGAGATGGACAGGGGTAGAGTGGGAAGTAGATGATGGACAGACAGTGAAAGGTGGAGCAGGAGATGGACAAGAGAGGTTGAGGAGGACATGCACAGCGGGAGGTGTGAGGAGGAAATGACAGAGACAGGGAGGAGCCAGAGGAGGAGATAGACAGAGAGAGAAGGGAAATGGAGACAGACTGAGATAGAGTGAGGGGGAGATAGATAGAGAAAGTAAGCGATGGAAAGAAAAAGGAGAAAGGTGGAAATTGCCAGAGAAAGGAAAGACGGAGGTTTGGGCAGGAAGAAGAGGAGGAGGAGGAGGAGGAGATGGACTGAGAGAAGGGGAGGAAGAGATGGGCAGAGAGAGGCGAAGGATGATGAGAATACAGAGAAGTGGGAGGAGGAGTGGTGTGTGAGACAGGTGGTGGAACACGGTGAGAGGTAATGGGAAGGTGGAAATGGAAGAGAGCGTCGGGAGGGTGTTATATGTAGGAGGGCGAATGGGAGGCAGAACTAGAAGGGGAGGGAAGATTAAGGGGGCATTTAATTTTTTCTGATTATTTTGATGGTACCACTCAGTTAATTTGTATATGCACTGATGGGAAAAATCGCAACATGAAGAAGGAGTTGTGCGACATAACGAAATTTTTGTAGGCAAGTTTTTACATCTGAAAGATGTCTGTTCAAATTTCGCGCAAGTCGCACAATAGTGGTGCTAGTAGCGGCACTATGAGAATGCAAATCAGGTTTGCTTTAAATACACGCTGTAACAGTCGTGAGTGTTAGTTACCTTTGAGACTGGACGTGATGATTTGTTGTTAGTCAAGAATGTCTTTAAGGCGACAAAGACTCCATTACCGAAAACTCGCTGATTTTCATAGAGGTCGCGTAATAGAGCTAAGAGAAACTGGATGTTCCTTCATCTGTATTGCAGAAATATTTGGGAGGAATTTAGCCACTGTACATGATTGCTGGCAGTGGTGATCACAGGGATGTACGGTCGCAAGAAGACCGAGCTCTGGTCGGGCACTTGGCACACCCGAGAGGGAAGACCATCGTGTTACGTGTATGGCTCTGGTGCATCGTACTGCATCTGCAGCTGCAATATGATCAGTAGTTGGCACCTCAACGACAAAACGAACTGTTACAAATTGCTTACTTCAATGACGGCTCCGACCCAGACACCATATAGCGTGCATTCCACTGACCCCAAACAACCGCAATTTCCGACTTCAGTGATGACAATCGAGAGCTAATTGCAGAGCAAGGTGGAGGTCTTTTGTGTTTTATGATGAAAGTTGGCTCTGCCTCGGTGCCAGTGATGCTGTGTGGTGGTTAGAAGTAGTCCAGCTGAGGGTCTGCAACTAACCTGTCTGCATGCTGGACACACTGGACCTACACCTTGAGTTATGGTCTGGGGTGCCATTTCGTATGACAGCAGGAGCACTCTTGTGCTTATCCCACGCACCCTCAGTGCCAATTTGTACATCAGTCTGGTAATTCGACCTGTCGTGCTGCCATTAATGAATAGCAGTCCAGGGGGTGTTTTCCAACAGAGTAATGCTCGCCTGCGTACTGCTGTTGTGCTTTGCAGAGTGTCGAAATGTTGCCTTGGCCTAGTCGGTCCCTGGATCTGTCTTCAATCGGCAACATACGGAACATCATTTGGACGACGAGTCCGCAGCTCGTGGTCTTGTGGCGAGCGTTGCTGCCTCTGGATCACGGGGTCCCGGGTTCGATTCCCGACTGGGTTGGGGATTTTCTCTGCCCGGGATTGGGTGTTTGTGTTGTCCTCATAATTTCATCACCATCATCATCATTCATGACAGTGGCTAGATTGGATTGGTTAAAAAAATTTGACTGTGTAAGGTTTGTAACTTTGTATGGGCGCTGATGGCAGCGCGGTTGAGCACTCCACAAACGAAACATCATCATCATCCTCGGACGACGATTCCATCGTCATTCACAAACAGCATTAACCGTCCCTGTATTGACCGATCAAATACAGCAGGTATAGAACTCCATCCCACAAACTGAGATCCGGCAGCTGTAGAACACAAAGCATACACGTTTGCATTCTTGCATTCAACATTCTGGCGATTACACAGATTACTAATGCAGCAGCATTTCACATTTGTAAGGGCTTATCTTCTGTAATCTTGAAATGTTAATTACTGATCTATGTTACTTAGAGAAATTTATTCCAGAAATTCCATTACTCTACATTAATTACGTTTTGGTGTTGCGATTTTTTTCGTCAGTGTACATGACTCATCAGTCTACGTCTTTCAAGACTAAAGATCATGCCACACGAGTGAATACGACAGATAAATTTAACAGCCCCTCTGGCGTCGTGTTGTGGTAAACAGCAGTGATTCAGAAACATATGGTTACATATACATGCCACGGATTAAAATTAGTTAAAAATAAAACACCACCCAAAGAGTCATCAAAAGGCGTGTTTCAACGGGTACGGTCCCAGACCTTAAAGTGAACACTTATATTCACATGACAGTACAGAATTTTTTGTTTGGTTTGTAAGATTCACAGGTTTAAATTCAAATTTAATAGTTCAAGTGTTGATCTTTCTCCTTAAATAGCAGGTGCAGGAACTATGAAAATATTTCTCACTTGATGTCATATGGCATATGAGCTTTTATTCATATAGGTGCACCGCAGCAGTTTAGTCAACTGGCCGCAAACCTCATGAGTGAAAGTTTTCCCAGGCCAGCAGCATGTTAGATTTTTATTTGTAGGCTGTTTATAAGCAACTGGATGAATAATTTGTCCGTAAGGGACGGCATTGTGAGAGGTGCTACTGATGATCAATAAAAGCAAAACAGTTTCTGCAGCATTCACTTGTTTATTTTGCGACTATGTGTTTCGATGGTTCACTCCATCATCTTCGGCTGGAGACCTGTGCATTTACACTAATGGTGTTGGTGAAGCGTACAGGCTTCTTTTCACAGTCGAAGACAAAAAGCGTTGTAGGCTTTTCGTAACGGTAAAAACTGATGATTTAGAAAAAGCACTTAAGAGGTTAAAAATACGAATTTCTGACAGTGATTTGTTCTTATAGGGACGATAGAGTTGTAAGGGTCTGCATACTGTTGCCTGATGTATGTCTTCTCCGCTGCACATTACGTTTACGCAGTCGTTTCAAGGTAGTTGTACATGTTGTACATATGTTTGTTTATATTGGATACAGAGATACAAGATTAAATGGTTTCCACCAATATATGTTTTTCTTTTTTACATGCACAAGAATACTGACATGTGCACAACTCAGTTATTATATTAGGTAGCTACAAGTACACATACTTTTGTATGTGAATGAGCTGCAGCACAGGATAAAAAATAATATTAAATAGTGATGTACATAAATGTTTTACTTTGGTTTTAAAAAATGTTAATGGACTGCTCTTGAACACAGATATGTGCACACTTCAGTTATTATATTAATTTCTTATAATGTTGTAAGAAAGTGATCACTTAGGGCCCGATCGTGCCTAGGAAGCACTTCATCGGCATGTGCAACATGGTAGTCAGTGAATGCGAGGCACCTCGGAAAGCATAAAAATTCTGCAAGACGATGATGGTGCTTTAATAATGTATAAAAACATATTTTTAGGCTTGGACATGGAAGATAGATGCTGCGGCATAAAAAAAAAGGGCAAGGCGTGGTGGTTAACAGGTCGTGGATTAACGGTTTATTGATACAGCTCGCTATCATAACAAGTTTAAATAGGTTAGGAACGAAGTGGTTAAATTGATTGATAGGAAATTAAATAGAGCCTAAAATCAGTACAGGAAACAATACACGTAAAATAAAATAAAAAATTGTTTATCATTTTCTACTGAGAGGTTTCTGATGATAGCTTCAGGTGCCAAATTACGAACACTACCTTTCGTAGTGGACACTGACAACTTTCTATCACTCATTTCAGGTGTTGTGCCTCAAGTAAGTGTAGCGTATATGACTATAATAAGGGAAAGTAAATAGTGGTGGTGTGTATGTAAGTTACGACGATGCGAATGACAGAAGGGGGAAAGCCGGTTCTCTTCTCAGTAGAACCAAGGGCGCTCGCAGGGTTAATGTGCCTCTGTAAGCGACGGAAAGAATAGTGTCTCAAGTATTTTTTAAGATATCGCGGCAGTAGACTCAGAATGTTGGTAGTGAGATGTACTCCGGTCGCAGAAGCCTACGTGTTCACAATATCGTGACACAGTCTCACTTAATGAGATACTGCACAGCGGTTCGCGACACTCAGCCTGGTGATCAAGAAGTGTGTGCAGCCACGCCGACTCCACAGCCAGGATTTAAACTGCTACCAGAGGATGAGCATCACAGAACTAACTTCGGCTATGGGAACAAGAGGGAAAAGAGGAATTAACGGCTCGTTGACGATAAGATTAGTAGAAATCGAGAGTAATGTCGAATTTGTGAAGGATGGGGTAGGAAATTGGCCATGACTATTTCGAACAAACCTTTGCCTTAAGCGATTTACGGAGACTGCGGAAGCAGGAATAGGAGTGGTAATCGGATAATAAATAAAGTGGACAGTTATCGGAAGACAGATGTCTAACGTTAGTAAGCGTATATGTAGCTCTGAAACAGGGAGCGTGTAAAAAATCGGAATTGGAGATGACTCAAGCAAAATTACCATAAGTCAGGGACAGGGATACGTGGTATATAGTCATGGTAGAGGGACAGCAGCGATGAGATGGCCTTTTGATAGTTTGAGGCGTTTAAGATAATTCTAGGTTTCAAAGCTGGTGCTGAGGTAATGCGGTTGTGTGGTTAGACCCACTTCCAGCGTTAGTCAAATCTGCTATGAAAAGATACGAGAGTGACGTAATTGTATATTGACTGCTTAAATCCAGTGGACACTTTATGCCGTCAATGTCGCAACTCATGTGCGAGACGTGAACCCAGAAACTTGCCTTTCGCGGGCAATTCTCTCACCGGCTGAGATGTACGCCGAGGTGACAAAAGTCACGGGATAGCGATATGAACGTATACAGATGGCGGTAGTATCGCGTACGCAAGGTATAAAAGGGCTGTGCGATGGCGGAGCTGTCATTTCTACTCAGGTGATTCATGTGAGAAGGTTTCCGCCGTGATTATAGCCGCACGACAGCAATTAACAGATATTTAACGCGAAATGGTAATCTGAGCTACACGCATCTGACATCCCACGATGGAAATCGTTAGGGAATTCAATATTCCACGATCAATTCTATTAAGCGTGTCCCGTGAATACCAAATTTCAGGCATTTCCTCTCACCAGGGACAAGTCAATGGTCGATGGCCTTCACTTAACGACCGAGAGCAGGGACGTGCGCGTAGAGTTGTCAGTGCTAACAAATAAGCAACACTACGTGAAATAGCCGCAGAAATCAATATGGAACGTACGACGAACGTATGCGTTAGGACAGGAAGACGAAATTTGGCGTTAATAGGCTACGGCAGCAGAGGCGACCGACGCGAGTGCCTTTGCTAACAGCAGTACGCCGCCTACAGCGCCTCTCCTGGGATCGTCATCAAATCGGTTGGACCCCAGACGAATGCAAAACCGTAGCGTGGTCAGATGAATCCCGATTTCAATTGGAACAGCTGATGGTAGGATTCGTGTGTGGCGCAGGCACCACGAAGCCATGGGTCCAAGTTTTCAACAAGGCTCTGTGCAAGCTGGTGGTGGCTCCACCATGGCGTGGGTTGTGTTTACATGGAATGGACTGGGTCCTCTGATCCAACTGAATAAATCATTGACCGTAAATGGTCACGTTCGGCTACCTGACACCATTTGCAGTCATTCGTGGACTTATGTTCCCAAAGAACGAGGGAATTTTTATGGATGACAATGTGCCACGTCACCGGGCCACAATTTTTAGGTATTGGTTTGAAGAACATTCTGGACATTTCCAGCTAATGATTTGTCCACTCAGATCGCCCGAAATGAATCCCAATGGACACTTATGGAACATATTCGAGAGGTCAGTTGGTACACAAAATCCAGCACCAGTAGCACTTTCGTAATTGTGGACAGCTGTAGAAACAGCATGGCTCAATAATTGTTCAGGGACTTCCAACGACCTGTTGAGTCCATGCACATCGAGTTGCTGCACTATGCAGAGGAGAAAGAGGTCCGATACGATATTGGGAATAACCCAAGGCTGGACTATTGTCACCCCGGTGTATTTATGCACGATGCACTCCCTCTCACAGCTTTACATCTACAACTAGTCCTCTTTTAGTTTCCAAGTTTAAAAGACGCTCTCCTGCATACCTTGTTGGACTAGCTCTCCAAGAAAGAGGAATTTTTCAGAGAAGTCGCTTAGCCGAAGAGTAGAGGATTGCTTCCAGAGCCATTTCATTTCGTAATACGACGCCTTACAGTGTCATCCGCAGCACCATTTCAGTACAGCGGTACGTTGACGATGTTCTAAGTCCTGTTTTGTTGTCCTTCGTGGTAACCCGCCTTGGGTATACATTTCGGGAAGGTAATGCCCGTCCGCACACGGCAAGTGGTTCTTCTGTTTATCTTCGGCCTCGCCAAACCACTCCTTGGTCAGCAACGTCGCTGGATCTCTCCCCAATTGAGGACAACGTTTCGAGCGTTACGTGCAGGGCCCTCCAACCGTCTCCGGGTTTTGACAATCTAGCACGCCAACTGTACAGTATTCGGCACTATGCCCCTCAGTCGCGTGGGGTGGCCGCGTGGTCTTAGGCGCCTTGTCACGGTTCGCGCGGCTCTCCCCGTCGGAAGTTCGAGTCATCCATCGGGTATGTGTGTGTGTGTGTGTTGTCCTTAGCGTAAGATAGTTTAAGTTAAATTAAGTAGTGTGTAAGCTTAGGGACCGATGACCTCAGCAGTTTGGTCCCATAGAATCTTACCACAAATTTCCAATGGCCCTCAGGAGGACACAAACAACGCTACCAACCAATGCCAAGCCTAATAACTGCTGCATAAGGGCCAGAGGGGTACCAATGTTTTATTGATCTGCTCAATTTGTGAAGCTCTTTCTCTAGAAGAAATCAAGCATTTTTTCTGAGTTGTAATCATCTACCGACTTCCATCCCATTCGGATAATCCTTCCTCCTTTCGTGGAGCATCTTTCAAATATTGAACTATGTGGGAAAAAAATTAAATTAGTTACAAACTATGGCGTGCACACACTTTATTCAACATGTATACGTCACTACAGATATTCAGATTTAGGTCATGACATGTTCGATATACCTGTCATCATTGGAGATGATACGACGCAGAAGATCAGCGAAATTCTGCATGACCCGCTGAAGTGTCGGAACACCAATTCTTTCGATGACTTCCTGAACTACTGACCTGAAAACAACCATGGTTTTGGGTTTATTTCTGTAAACATTGTGTTTTATATAGCCCAACGATAGGAGTCGCCTGTATTAAGATCCGGACTATATGTTGGCCAAACGAGGCGCATATCAGTGGCTTCTGGGTAACCCATAACCAGAATGCGGTCCCCAGATTGTTCCTCCACGACATCAAACACTCTCCTGCTGCGATGGGGTCGAGTTCCAACTTGTATGAACCACATCTTGTCGAAATCATGGTCAGTTGGGGTAATGCGGATAAATCGTCTTCCAAAATCTTCACGTACCGTTCGGTAGTCACCGTGCCATCGAGGAATATCACACCGAATATTCCGTAACTGAACACTGCGCAGACTTCTCGATCGCGAGATGCAGATTCTCAGATGCGCCAGTTTTGCTTATTGACGAATCCACCCGAATGAAAGTGGGCCTCGTCGCTAAACCAAAACATGCGCATGGGCTACTAATTCCCATCATGCTCCGCGGCCAGCCGTGCAGGTTGAACGTCCTAACGCAAACCGTTCAGAAGTTCTAACGATTTTATTTCATATAGTTCAATAACTGTCACCTTGTGTATATCAAAATCGGCTTGTAACTGTCGTAGTTCATGAAAACTTTATCACATCTGCTAGTAGATGTGCGCGATCGATAACTTCACGAAAACTTTAATCAACTGCGCTCATCTAGTAACAGATATGATAAAGTTTCATGAAGTGCGACAGTTGTGGCCGATTTTGACAACAGCTTAATGGAAGTGCAAAAGACGAGACAATGACCGACGAAAGACAGCAAATTGAAAAACTCACTGGTGAAGAAAAATTGGAAAATCATAATGGAAACTATTTTTGGGTGTGTGACTCATCAAACTCAACTATTTTAGGGTGTGACGAAATCTTTGACTTTGTAAATGGTGATCTGATCGAACCAGAAGAAAGTGAACAAAATTACAAAACCGAACTCGCTAAAAGGACCAAAGGTAAAGGAAAAGCAAAGTAATGGCTAGCTCTATCGCTTGACACCAAGCTTTCACTTCGTGTTGGCGAATGCAAGACTGCTAAAGAGATTTGGCACAAGGTACGTAAGATTTATGATGTTCACTCAGCTGAAAACATTGATATGCTTAGACAAAGTTTCGTAACGTTGTGTGGGAAGTATCTGGTGAAATACAAGGCCATCTTCCTCAATCTGATAAAGTACAAACTTAGCTTTCACTGTCGTACAAGCCGATCGTCGGTAGTGATGTTCGTATGCTATTTTTGCAAACTATACCCAAAGAGTCACATATATATTGCATGACACGATTTACCTACTGAGGAGAAGACATGGAATAAGTTATAAGAACTATGTTTAAATTGTGAACTGAGAATAACAGATCGTGATGAAAAAAGTGTTTATACAGTAGTGATGTCTAAAATGAGGATTAACAAACAGCGACAAAAATGCAAAGAAATTTCATCTGATTAAAAACATCACATTATAAAAGGTATGAAGATAGAAAATACTTTTCATGTGGTACAGAACATCACTTATCAAAACACTGTAAAACAGGGTTGGTTCATTTTAAATGTAATAGCATATACAAAAAAGAAGGGGTGCTGTGTTTTCAACTACTGCAATATGAGTGGAAGATTCAAGAAGTGGTCGTCACACAGATACTTCGGAAATCGAGAAAAAATTTAATGGTTAGAAGCAACAATTTTTCTGTAGATGTAATTACAGTGGACCGTGATGAGTGGTTCAACGACAGTGATGCAACGCCTCACATGACAGATCAACGTAACTGGCACGCTACGCATGTACCATTTGAAACTCCAAGGAAAATGGATAGTGCCAAGAAAGTTGTCCAGATCGTAGCATCAGGTAGAGGTTTAATTGGTGTACAGATACTCAGTGGACGGAAATGTATACAACAATATTTTGAAGATGTCTAGTTTTACCATGTGGATCCTGTAACTTATTTGCTCTTAAGAAATCTGCACAAACAGGAATAAATCAAGTAATCTAAAGTGATGGAAGATGGTGGCTATTTAAAAAAAAAACTGCAAGAGCTGTTGCTACATCCAGTGACAAAAATGAACTTTATCATTTGGCTGTGTAGGTTGTTCGTCCAGAAAGGTCTTGTGTTGTTGTTGAAACTGATATTACTTAAAAGAGATGGCATGAAAAAAGGGTCAACAAATTAAGCATTATTGAAAAATCGCGGCACAGAGACAACGATAACAGTAGGTTTTATGGTGGGTGCGTTCATGGTGAACATCATCGGCTGGCGTGAGGTGAAAGAGTGCAGAAACCCACTAAACATTGAAAATTAGTTTACGCATATCTTTGTTGACCAATGGAAGAAAATGATTTGCAGTGCCATTGATATCTTGTTGTTTTTAAGGACGGTTTTTCCAGTTTTAGGGTAACGTATCTTTTGAGACAGAAAGCTGAAATGAAAGAAAAATTACCACTGTTCATTAGAATGATAAAGAGTCAGGCTGATGTTAGTTGAATGTAGAGATGTAAAATTCAACTGCAAAAAAAATCACAAAAATCATTCATTCAAGAGACCAAAAAGATTGTTGATAGATCAGATATAGATGAGAATGGAAAGGTTATACAAAATGAACGTGGAAATGTTGATCTTGAAGAAGAGAATCAATGGGATTGTATAAACCAAGATGTAGTTGAGAACAACTTGGAAGCAAGAAATGAAGACATAAGAAACCACAATTTACGTGAACGGCGATGTTTGAAGAAGCCACTTCGTTACTGCGAAGATTCAGTCCATCAACCAAGAATGGTGCTTCCTTGCGAGACATTATGGAGCTATGACGAAGCAATGCAGTTAGGAAATTCTGAGGAATGGGGAAAACAATTGAACAAAAAGTGAATGGTCTGGAAAGCAACAAAACATTAGAGCTAGTTTACAAATTTAAAACGAACAAAGTAACTGAAAATCGATGGGCCTTTGCCACAAAATTAAATGCAAATAATTTAGCCTTTCGATATAACGTTCGACTGGTGGAAAAAGGATATACTCAACGTTTTGGAATAGCTTATGTTGGCACATTTAGCCATATTACAAAATTTGAGACAATGAGAGCCATGTTGAATGCTGTAGTTCACGATGATAGGTGTATAAAGCAGTTTGATGCAAGGACAGTATTTCTCAATGGTATTTTGAAGGAGGTAATATACATGTAACAACCAGAGACTATAACACTCCTACCTGCTACCACTGTACCATAACCTCAACGCTAGAAGCAGATTGTGACATAAAACAATTTTGTGAAAGCAACTATGGCACAAAGCAACAGAACAGTGTTACCCTCTGAGAGGAATTTTGTTAAATTGACGGTGTTGTTCCTAACGGAGGTGGCTTATCGGATATGAAAGTCAGAATTACGTAAATATTGGAATAGTGACAAACAAAATTTTGCCTAGCTATACTATTCCTAGAATAAGGGAAACGGTCGCCAGCCTAATTAGGCACGAGAAAGATTAACGTTCTCGTTTAAGAAAGTAGGTATAAGTAACTATAATGGACAACACAACAAACACAACCTAGACTTAGCAACACGCGAGTGCAATGAACTCTGACACACATATGTTTTAAGATTGAAGCTAACAGTTAGAGCAGTAGGAACTATTTTCAAAATTATAACAGATACCGAAACACAATATTACTTTCAGGATTTACACAAACTGAGTGGTCTTTATACTGTTAATATGCACACAAGAAAGATAAACACTTAGTGATCATGAATATATAATTTTCTACTATGCAGTTTTCTACTGTTACTACCGTAAAACATAAAATTAACATTAATGTAAGATACTGACCCACTTTCTGATATTAACAACAGGCAGTAGTGTGATTATTTACTAAGCAAAACTCTATAAGCCACTGTCTTGAGAAATTTTAATTTGAAGTTGGCAATAACACTTTAATAAGCAGTTTTACTAGGAAATTTATTTCAGCAAGCATCATTAACTATAACTTTCTCTTTACTATGTTCAAAGAGGCATTAATTGGCAGAACTCTGATCATAAATGTACTTTCAGTAAGGACACTCGGTAATCACTTTACTTCAAACGGAGAGGACCCTGAGAGGTATTATGATGAGGAGTAAAATCAAGGTAGGTACATAAATTCAGATATGAATTACCTTATATTTCAGCACACTAACACATCCATTAGGCTGATCCTTCACTGTACATCAATATAGTATTACGTTACAGTGATTGCGCAATGTGGTGGCAACTGCATGTTGGTAGGTGGAAATGCAGGTAGAATTGCTGCACTCAGTCATTTCTTGGTGGCGATGATAAATACAAATTCCAGAATAGTTCCTTCTATTTATCCACCCATCCGAGGCATTGGAAAGAAGCAGAAAAGCCTCTCTCTCTGAATCAGTACAATATGCACCTTTATAATGACAGTGCACAGACTCGTAGCTCCTTTCCGACTGGTGGCTCGTCTCCGACTGACTGCTCATCTCCGACTGACTATCAGTTCCACCTTTTCCACCTAGGCCAACCACAATTTGCGCGCGCTACACAGTTCCGTTCCTGAGGGGAACCACTACACCTTTTACATACGAATTAACTAAGAACCCTAAGTGAAGGTCAGCAGTTTACATAACAGCAAACAAATACATTAAATAAAACAGAACATTTTCACATATTGACACTTCTACAAAAAATTATTCACACAAAATTACAATTACATACAATAAGTTCTGTTCCCTCCAAATGGGACAAAGAACTTTAAATTACAGATACACTACTTTGCATAGAATCAAATCACGACATCAAAGGTTTGACAAAGAAAAGAATACACAATTTTATGTTATCGATTAAAACACATTTACAGATGATCAACAATGTGACATTAAATAAAGCAAAAAAAATAAATCCATACAGCATAAGAGCTGTGGTGTTACAAGACCTTTGATGATGTTACAGGAGTTTATGTCAATTACTGAAGACTGTTTGGTTTAAAGCATGCCACAAAATGCTGGCATCAATATCTTCTTAAATTTCTTACTGGATGCAATTTACGGGAGAGCAGTTCAGACCCATGTATGTTCATTGGTGACAACCTGGTGCTGTTGTTTTATGTTGATGATGGATTAGCTACGATCTGTACTGATGCAACAACTAAGTTTATTGAACTGTTTGATTAAAGTTTGCAAATCACTGTAGAAAAGGTTCATTACTTCTTGTGCTTACAAATCAAGAAATTTGACTGCTGTATTCAAATAAATCAGTTTTCATATGTGAAGAGAAATTTAGATAAATATGGTATGATGACTGCGAAACCCATTTGCACATTAAACCGAGATGGATACCGGAAGTCACCTTCTTTTAATGGTACCGAACTCTGTCGAGAAATGGTGGGAAATTTGGCGTATTTAACAGTAGGTACAAGACGAAGCCCAGAGATGTTTTGCACGATATTGGCATGATACCTCCTGGGATGAGTAATTTTTTGTCCGATGGCCTTGAACTGACTTAAGGAGAAACTGGCCCTGGAGTTCACACTTCCATTTATCTAAGTAAACTGACGAAAAAATATTAGTGACCCATCTAAAAGAGCTCACTGGTTGCTTTGGAGCATTGTAGGCGGTGTAGGGCCGGTACTAGGCAGTCACATGACCTCCCACCGCTGATGTAGTCATGGCAGTGAAGTGGTGCTCGAGTGTCAGTCGGTTGTATGAAATCAGGGCAATAGGAAGGGTCGATGTAAAGACGTGGCAGAATGGCAGCAAGCAGCCATTGTGTTCTAACAAGCTCATAACAACACCGTGAGTGAAGTTGCCCGGTTTCTTGGCATATAACGTGGACTGAGGAATGTGTTCAACAATAAATAGTATACAACTCGCAGTCATTTTAGATGACGTTAGAACAATGATCGAACAAGAGTGTGCGTAAATGTAACGCCTAAGTGAAAACTGTTAAATATTTTTAAATAAAACAAATTTTATTAACATTCTACAGCTTTATACTTAAAGTCTAGATGTTCATTTCTCAACATAGTCACCCTAGCGACGGACACAGTCCTCCCAGCGAGAGACCAGTTCTTTGATACCTTCACAATAGAATATTTCGCTTTGTTGACGGATCTACCATCTCACCTCAGCCTGCACCGCTTCATCACTG
Source organism: Schistocerca cancellata (assembly GCF_023864275.1). NCBI lineage: Eukaryota > Metazoa > Arthropoda > Insecta > Orthoptera > Acrididae > Schistocerca > Schistocerca cancellata. The sequence continues at coordinate 828,654,618 of NC_064626.1, forward strand.
TAAACTGAAGTCCTCGAACGTGTCATTTAAGTTTTGGAAACAGATGAAAATCGGACGGGACCAAGGTGAGACTGTATGGGGGATGATGCTTGAAGGAGAGGGTACTCCATGTGTGGGCAAATTCTACGAATTCGTGCTTTCAGTTTTCTGAATTGTTTCTCACGCACAGACATAGTTACGTTAGACACCACCATGTTACACGCTCCAGTTCGGAGCCTTCTAGCGGTAGAGGGTTCCAACATGTATCAGTTAAGTGGTAAAGCTGACCGAGTAATATACATAATATGTAACATCTCAGCCGATCTTAACAACAGAATAGAAGATTCTGAGCTATTACTTGTCAATAATCCCCCGCAAAAAGATCATAATCGACAGAGATCAGAGATGAGTGTCAGGTTTTGATAGTGGCAATAGATGCATTTGCTTATATGGCATGTACGGTTGCACATCGTGAGTGGCCCATTGTTGTTGTCGTCGTGGTCTTCAGTCCAGAGACTGGTCTGATGCCGCTTTCCATGCTACTCTATCCTGTGCAAGCTTCTTCATCTGCCAGTACCTACTGCATCCTACATCCTTCTGAATCTGCTTAGTGTATTCATCTCTTGGTTTCCCTCTACGACTTTTACCCTCCACGCTGCCCTCCAGCACTAAATTGGTGATCATTTGATGCCTCAGAACATGCCCTACCAACCGATCCCTTCTTCTAGTCAAGTTGTGCCACAAATTTCTCTTATCTTCAATTCTATTCAAAACCTCCTCATTAGTTATGTGATCTACCCATTTAATCTTCAGCTTTCTTCTATAGCACCACATTTCGAAAGCTTCTATTCTCTTCTTGTCCAAACTATTTATCATCAACGTTTCACTTCCATACATGGCTACACTCCATACGAATACTTTCAGAAACGACTTCCTGACACTTAAATCTGTACTCGATGTTAACAAATTTCTCAAACGCTTTCCTTGCCATTGCCAGTCTACATTTTATATCCTCTCTACTTCGACCATCATCAGTTATTTTGTTCCCTAAATAACAAAACTCATCTACTACTTTAAGTGTCTCATTTCCTTATATAATTGGCTAGCATCGCCTGTTTTAATTTCACTACATTCCATTATTCTCGTTTTGCTTCTGTTGATATTCATCTTATATCCTCCTTTCAAGACACTGTCCATTCCGTTCCGCTGTTCTTTCAGTTCCTTTGCTGTCTCTGACACAATTACAATGTCATCGGCGAGCCTCAAAGATTTTATTTCTTCTCCATGGATTTTAATACCTACTCCGAATTTTTCTTTTGTTCCCCTTTCTGCTTGCTCAATATACCGATTGAATAACATAGGAGATAGGCTACAACCTACTGTCGTAGGTTCGAATCCTGCCTCGAGCATGGATGTGTGTGATGTCCTTAGGTTAGTTAGGTTTAATTAGTTCTAAGTTCTAGGCGACTGATGACCTCAGAAGTTAAGTCGCATAGTGCTCAGAGCCATTTGAACCATTTAGGCAACAACCCTGTCTCCCTCCCTTCCCAACCACTGCCTCCCTTTCGTGCCCCTCGACTCTTATAACTGCCATCTGTTTTCTGTACAAATTGTAAATAGCCTTTCGCTCTCTGTATTTTACCCTTGCCACCTTCAGAATTTGAAAGAGAGTATTCCAGTCAACATTATCAAAAACTTTCCCTAAGTCTACAAATGCTAGAAACGTATGTTTGCCTTTCCTAAATCTGTTTTCTTAGATAAGTCGTAGGGCCAGTATTGCCTCACGTGTTCCAGCATTTCTACGGATTCCAAACTGATCTTCCCCGAGGACGGCTTCTACCAGTTTTTCCATTCGTCTGTAAAGAATTCGTGTTAGTATTTTGCAACCGTGACTTATTAAACTAATTGTTCGCTAATTTTCACATCTGTCAACACCTGCTTCCTTTGGGATAGGAATTATCATATTCTTCTTGAAGTGTGAGGGTATTTCGACTGTCTCATACATCTTGCTCACTAGATGGTAGAGTTTTGTTAGGCCTGGCTCTCCCAAGGCTGTCAGTAGTTCTAATGGAATGTTGTCTACGCCCGGGTCCATGTTTCGATTTAGGTTTTTCAGTGCTCTGTCAAACTCATCTCGCAGTATCATATCTCCATTTCATCTTCATCTACATTCTCTTCCGTTTCTATAATATTGTCCTCAAGAACATCGCCCATGTATGGACCCCTTATATACTCCTTCCACCTTTCTGCTTTCCCTTCTTTGCTTAGAACTCGGTTTCCATCTGAGCTCTTGATATTCATGCAAGTGGTTCTCTTTTCTCCAAAGGTCTCTTTAATTTTCTTGTAGGCAGTATGCGCCTCTACATCCTTACATTTGTCCTCTAGCCATCCCTGTTTAGCCATTTTGCACTTCCTGCCGATCTCATTTTTGAGACGTTTCTATTTCTTTTTGCCTACTTTATTTACTGCATTTTTATATTTTCTTCTTTCATCAATTAAATTCAGTATCTCTTCTGTTACATAAGTATTTCTATTAGCCCTCGTCTTTTTACCTACTTGATCCTCTGCTGCCTTCAGTACTTCATCTCTCAAAGCTACCCATTCTTCTTCTACTGTATTTCTTTCCCCCATTCTTATTAATTGTTCCCTAATGCTCTCCCTGAAGCTCTCTACAACCTCTGTTTCTTTTAGTTTATCCATGTCGCATCTTCTCAAATTCCCACCTTTTTGCAGTTTCTTCAGTTTTAATCTACAGTTCATAACCAATAGATTGTGGTCAGAGTTCACATCTGCCCCTGGATATGTCTTACAATTAAAACCCGGTTCCTGAATCTCTGTCTTACCATTATATAATCTATCTGAGACCCGCCAGTATCTCCAGTCTTCTTCCATGTATACACCCTTCTTTTATGATTCTTGAACCAAGAGTTAGCTACAATTAAGTTATACTCTGTGCAAAATTCTACCAGTCTGCTTCCTCTTTCATACCTTACTCCCATTCCAAACTCACCTACTACGTTTCCTTCTCTTCCTTTTCCGACTATCGAGTTCCAGTCACCCATGAATATTAAATTTTCGTCTCCTTCACTATCTGAATAATTTCTTTTATCTCATCGTACATTTCATCAATCTCTTCGTCATCTGCGTAGCTAGTTGGCATATAAACTTGTACTACTGTGGTGGGCGTGGGCTTCGTATCTATCTTGGCCACAATAATGCGTTCACTATGCTGTTTGTAGTAGTTTACCCGCATTCTTATTTTCCTATTCATTATTAAACCTGCTCCTGCATTACCCTTATTTGATTTTGTGTTTATAACCCTGTAGTCACCTGACCAGAAGTCTTGTTCCTCCTGCCACCGAACGTCACTAATTCCCACTATATCCAACTTTAACCTATCCATTTCCCTTTTCAAATTTTCTAACCTACCTGTCTGATTAAGGGATCTGACATTCCACACTCCGATCCGTAGAACGCCAGTTTTCTTTCTCCTGATAACAACTTCCTCCTGAGTAGTCCCCACCTGGAGATCCGAATGGGGGACTATTTTATCTCCGGAATATTTTACCCAAGAGGACGCCATCATCATTTAACCATACAGCAAAGCTGCATGCCCTCTGGAAAAATCACGGCTGTAGTTTTCTCTTGCTTTCAGCCGTTCGCAGTACCAGCACAGCAAGGCCGTTTTGGTTAGTGTTACAAGGCCAGATCAGCCAACCATCCAAACTGTTGCCCCTGCAACTACTGAAAAGGCGGCTACCCCTCTTCAGGAACCACACGTTTGTCTGGCCTCTCAACAGATACCCCTTTGTTGTGGTTGCACCTACAGTACAGCTATCTGTATCGCTGAGGCAGGCAATCCTCCCCACCATCGGCAATGTTCATGGTTCATGGAGGGGGGGGGGGCGGGGGAGGGGTAGTAGGCCCATAAAACATCGAAACTGGACCGTGGCCGACTAGAGACGCGTAGTTTCGACCAAGGAGTCACGATTTTACCATTTTACAGTCATGCATGGCATCAATTAGACTGACACCACAGTGAGGCGTTTAAGCTGCAGTGTCTATAGATGGTTATGTGATGTTTTGAAGATATCTTTCATAATACGCCTTGGACACACTCATTCATGTAACTAAGTCGTGACCAAGATGTTTATATCAAAATTTTTTCTGACTTCTTCTACGTATTGATGGTGAGTGTGCCGTGGAGTCCAAGATGACATAAGCCTAGTTGACATGGTTGCACACATACGATCCTGTTTGATGAACCCTCATGCTCTTATCACACCTCGAATGGGCCGATAAATCACCTGATATTAATCCGAAAGAAAATTTTCGGCACTATTTACAACAGTGGGTCAAACAAAGCAATCAACATCCCTGTTTGGTAGCTCTACCGTACATATTCTTCAGTAAGTGGTTACAGGCGGTATTGCAAGGCATTAGCACGATGTGTCCTGGCGGTGATTAAATTTTTGTCCAATCAGCTGTACTTACAATTCGGCTTTCAAATGCCACAAGCAACATTTTCATATTCTCTCTCTCTCTATGTGCAAACTATTACACAAAAAATGAACAGGACATTTTTGTAGGACATTTAATGTAGTTGAATCTTATCCTGCGATACTTTTCGCTAGAGGCTGTAGTTCTCGAATTATTCAAGAGAAACGTATGAATGTGACTTTCATATGCGTTTTTCTTGAATAACTCTAAAACCGTGATCTGCAGTGAAAACGTACAGCAGTGCAAAATTTAACTTCATTAAATTTCATACATAAGTGTACTGTTCATTTTTTCTGTAGGACTATTAGTTTGCACGTATTGAGCGAGGAAATATGAAAATCTCTCGCGTGGTTCTTATAGGTGTTGCGGGTTGTATAAAACCCATCGGTAGGGGCAGCTGAACCGTCCCGTATAGGTACTGGCGGATTGGCGGATTCTTCCAATAAAGAAGTAACCACAGATGTGATTCTGCTGCGCTGTCATAATGAGAAATGGTACAGCAGCTTCGTAGGTGTTCGAAGGAAGTGAACACTGAAGCTACTGTACAGAATCAATAAGAAGGGACGAAATATTGTCTGAGGCAATAGTTCTCAGACGACCGAAAACGAAACGAGAAGCTACTGACATAGCGATAGCCGGGTTGGTGGGAAGTGGCTCACGCAAATGTGGGCGGTCCGCGGGCAATAAATTACACATCACCAGTGTCCGGGAGCGGCGGCGCTTCCGGCGGCGGGTAAACACTGTAATCGATGCGCGCCTGCTCTCCGGGTGGGCTGCAGCAACAGGGCCGGCCGGCTCCGAGGCGCCGTTTCCGACCGGGGCACAAACTCCGCCCTCAGGACGCATCACCCGTTCACGCTCGATTTGGGAAAGCAATTCCGTCTGCCGCGAACGTCTTTTTGCGCCTGCCAGCGGTGCTTCAGCCGCCCAGGTATTTGGGTGTCTGCATTCTGGTAACGCTACCCGTCAAAACAATCTGCGACTCGGTGTAGAGAACAGTATAGTCACGTCTTTACGTTCAGGCGAAAGAAAGAAGGCATAAAACCGATTACGCGACGGTACTGTCCCAGATGGAGCTCACTCAATCGCTGCTCCAGTAAATAATCGCCGTAGTTCATCGCAGGTGTCTACGGCAATAGGAATTATTGTTTTCTCCCTCCTGATCATGATATTTCGCAGTTCGCAGTCGCTTAGCCGTGTTTTTGTGCTGCTGTCGCGCACTTCGCTGTCTGCGGGCGGGAAGTTCTCTACTGGTTCAACCGTGAGTGATGGTGGCGACTCTTCTCTAGAGTACGTACCGTCGGATGTTTGTGAAATTTTACTTTCATCATCTGAAAAACTATTATTATCATTATTTCCTATGGCCTCGAGGATACATTACTTAGCTTGAATAGTAAGGCTGTTAATGTTAATACAATATTATATATAAAATAAGTTACAGTCACTCTCGATTAGGAAAGTCTTAGATTAAGTCGAAAAGATAATATCATCATGTAAAGAATAAAATTTAAAAAAGAATTGGATGAATTATCCATAAACGAAAAAGAAATTAAGGTAATTTTTATAAACAATATATATATTCTAAGTTTATGATTGTAATAGACGGGAGAGTTCTTTAAATATTTGCAAGCAGTTGATTGGAGGTGCATATCTAAATTTTCCATCCAGGAGACTGAATTCTCAGTGACCTCATACATGCTGGACAGAGTTCCAGCAAATTTCCATAAAGAACGTTCTGTGGCTAAATGGCGTGTTTCTTGTCGCTGCGGTCACGCTTGGCACTTTCAGTGATCTTCCACTTGAACTGCAAGTCCTGGCATCTTCCTTGCTTGGTGCGTATGCGATCCAGGGTGATTCACAGCCTCCTATGCAGATGGAATCCAGGTGGCGTTCCTATAGGATCGGCATTTAGACCTTCAGAATCGGGACTGGCTGGGAACCACCCATCCCGCCTGTGCTGGTTCTGGTTCGAATTATTCAGAAACGAGGCTTTTGCCAAGCCTATAGGGCCAAAAATAGGTAGCCATTCTGCGGGTGTGGATTTTATTGTGCCAAATATACCTCTCATGGCCACATTAAGCTGTGTATCAACCACGTCTGTAGAAGCAGTATTCAACGATAGTAGGCAGAAATATTCGCCAACAGAATACACAAGTGAGAGGGAAGTTGTTTTCAGAACTGACGCCATAGCACGCCAACTTGTTCCAAAAACTCTGCTTAATACACACATCAAAAAAGTTTTCATCGCCCCGGTTCCCAGAACTCCTGAAAAATCGACGTTGGCTGTGGATCTTGTATCACAGACACAGTACCTTTGACTGTTCAGAGATGTCAATAAACCTGCCCAAAGATGTAAACAACCATGCATGAGCAGCGCCTATTAGACGGAGGAGGTCCGACAGCAGATCAGTTCCAGTCATTCCACCAGCAAGGAGGTACACGGCACGTGTTGTCCGTAGTTCAACCATACCTAGACAGTCAATACCGCGGTTCGATTGCATCCGCATTGTTAGTTTGTGCCCGAAAGGTCTCTCAACAAGGGAAGTGTCCAGGCGTCTCGGAGTGATCCAAAGCGATGCTGATCGGTTATGGAGGAGGTACAGAGAGACAGAAACTGTCGATGACATGCCTCGCTCAGGCCGCCCAAGGGCTACTACTGCAGTGGATGATGGATACCTACGGATTATGTCTCGGAGGAACCGTGACAGCAACGCCACCATGTTGAATAATGCTTTTCGTGCAGACACAGGACGTCGTGTTACGACTCAAACTGTGCGCAATAGGCTGCGTGATGCGCAACTTCACTCCCGACGTCCATGGCGAGGTCCATCTTTGCAACCACGACACCATGCAGTGCGGTACAGATGGGCCCAACAACATGCCCAATGGAACGCTCAGTATTGGCATCACGTTCTCTTCACCGATGAGTGTCGCATATGTCTTCAACCAGACAATCGTCGGAGACGTGTTTGGAGGCAACCCAGTCAGGCTGAACGCCTTAGACGCCCTGTCCAGCGAGTGCAGCATGATGGAGGTTCCCCGATGTTTTAGGGTGACATTATGTGGAGCCGACGTACGCCGCTGGTGGTCATGGAAGGCGCCGTAACAGCTGTACCATACGTGAATGCCATCCTCCGACCGATAGTGCAACCACGTCGGCTGGATATTGGCGAGGCATTCGTCTTCATGGACGACAATTCGCGCCCCATGGTGCACACCTTGTGAATGACTTCCTTCAGGATGACAACATCGCTCGACTAGAGTGGCCAGCATGTGCTCCATACATGAACCCTATCGAGGCTTGCGTGCCTCAGCGACACAGATGGCCGTGACGTAGGTGCAACCACAACAGAGGGGTATCTGTTGAGAGGCCAGACAAACATGTGGTTCCTGAAGAGGGGCAGCAGTCTTTTCAATAGTTGCAGGGGCAACAGTCTGGATGATTGACTGATCTGGCTTTGTACTACTAACCAAAACGGGCTTTGCTGTGCTGGTACTGCGAACGGCTGAAAGCAAGGGGAAACTACAGCCGTAATTTTTCCCGAGGGCATGCAGCTTTACAGTATGGTTAAATGATGATGGCGTCCTCTTGGGAAAAATATTCTGGAGGTAAAATAGTCCCCCATTCGGATCTCCGGGCGGGGACTACTCAGGAGGACGTCGTTATCAAGAGAAAGAAAGCAGGCGTTCTACGGACTGGAGCATGGAATGTCAGATCCCTTAATCGGGCAGGTAGATTAGAAAATTTAAAAAGGGAAATGGATAGGTTAAAGTTAGATGTAGTTGGAATCAGTGAAGTTCGGTGGCAGGAGGAACAAGACTTTTGGTCAGGTGAATACAGGGTTATAAATACAAAATCAAATATGGGTAATGCAGGGGTAGGTTTAATAATGAATAAAAAAAAAGGAGTGCGTGTAAGCTACTACAAACAGCATAGTGAACGCATTATTGTGGCCAAGATAGACACGAAGCCCACGCCTAATACAGTAGTACAAGTTTATATGCCAACTAGCTCTGCAGATGATGAAGAAATTGATGAAATGTATGATGAGATAAAAGAAATTTTTCAGGTAGTGAAGGGAGACGAAAATTTAATAGTCATGGGTGACTGGAATTCGAGAGTAGGAAAAGGGAGAGAGGGAAACATAGTAGGTGAATACGGTAAAACTGAAGAAACTGCAAAAAGTTGGGAATTTAAGGAGATGGGACCTGGATAAACTGAAAGAACCAGAGGTTGTAAAGGGTTTCAGGGAGAGCATAAGAGAACAATTGAGAGGAATGGGGGAAGAAATACAGTAGAAGGAGAATGGGTAGCTTTGAGGGATGACGCAGTGAAGGCAACAGAGGATCAAGTAGGTAAAAAGATGAGGGCTGGTAGAAATCCTTGGGTAACGGAAGAAATATTGAATGGCTAAGCAGGGATGGCTAGAGGACAAATGTAAGGATGTAGAGGCTTGTCTCACTAGGGGTAAGGTAGATACTGCCTACAGGAAAATTAAAGAGACCTTTGGAGAAAAGAGAACCACTTGTACGAATATCAAGAGCTCAGATGGAAACCCAGTTCTAAGCAAAGAAGGGAAAGCAGAAAGGGGGAAGGAGAATGTAGAGGGTCTATGCAAGGGCGATGTACTTGAGGACAATATTATGGAAATGGAAGAGGATGTAGATGAAGATGAAATGGGAGACACGATAATGCGTGAAGAGTTTGACTGAAAGACCTGAGTCGAAACAAGGCACCGCGAGTAGACAACATTACATTAGAACTACTGACGGCCTTGGGAGAGTCAGTCATGACAAAACTCTACCATCTGGTGAGCAAGATGTATGAGACAGGCGAAATACCCTCAGACTTCAAGAAGAATATAATAATTCCAATCCCAAAGAAAGAAGGTGTTGACAGATGTGAAAATTACCAAACAATTAGTTTAATAAGTCACAGCTGCAAAATACTAATTGTTTATAGACGAATGGAAAAACTGGTAGAAGTCGACGTCGGGGAATATCAGTTTGGATACCGTAGAAATGTTGGAACACGTGAGGCAATACCGACCATACGACTTATCTTAGAAGAAAGATTAAGGAAAGGCAAACCTACGTTTCTAGCATTTATAGACTTACAGAAAGCTTTTGTCAATTTTGACTGGAATAATCTCTTTCAAATTTTAAAGGTGGCAGGGGTAAAATACAGGGAGGGAAAGGCTATTTACAATTTGTGTAGAAACCAGATGACAGTTACAAGAGTCGAGGGGCATGAAAGGGAAGCAGTGGTTGGGAAGGGAGTGAGACAGGGTTGTAGCCTCTCCCCGATGTTATTCAATCTGTATATTGAGCAAGCAGTAAAGGAAACGATAGAAAAATTCGGAGTAGGTATTAAAATCCATTGAGAGGAAATAAAAACTTTGAGGTTCGCCGATGATATTGTAATTCTGTCAGAGACAGCAAAGGACTTGGAAGAGCAGTTGAACGGAATGGACAGTGTCTTGAAAGGAGGATATAAAATGAACATCAACAAAAGCAAAACGAGGACCATGGAATGTAGTCGAATTAAGTCGCGTGATGCTGAGGGAATTAGATTAGGAAATGAGACACTTAAAGTAGTAAAGGAGTTTTGCTATTTGGGGAGCAAAATAACTGATGATGGTCGAAGTAGAGAAGATATAAAATGTAGACTGGCAATGGCAAGGAAAGCGTTTCTGAAGAATAGAAATTTGTTAACATTGAGTATAGATTTAAGTGTCAGAAGTCGATTCTGAAAGTATTTGTATGAAATGTAGCCATGTATGGAAGTGAAACATGGACGATAAATAGTTTAGACAAGAAGAGAATAGAAGCTTTCGAAATGTGGTGCTACAGAAGAATGCTGAAGATTAGATGGGTAGATCACGTAACTAATGAGGAGGTATTGAACAGAATAGGGGGGAAGAGTAGTTTGTGGCTCAACTTGACAAGAAGAAGGGACCGGTTGGTATGGCATGTTCTGAGGCATCAAGTGATCACAAATTTAGCATTGGAGGGCAGCGTGGAGGGTAAAACTCGTAGAAGGAGCCCAAGAGATGAATACACTAAGCAGATTCAGATGGATGTAGGTTGCAGTAAATACTGGGAGATGAAGACTCTTGCACAGGATAGAGTAGCATGGAGAGCTGCATCAAACCAGTCTCAGGACTGAAGACCACAACAATAACAACATGGAACATGCTTGGGATAGATTGAAAAGGGCTGTTTATGGACGATGTGACCCAAGAATCCCTCTGAAGAATCTACGCCGAATCGCCGTTAAGGAGTGGGGCAATCTGGACCAACAGTGCCTTGATGAACTTGTGGATAGTATGCCACGACGAATACAGGCATGCATCAATGCAAGAGGACGTGCTACTGGGTATTAGAGGTACCGGTGTGAACAGCAATCTGGTCCACCACCTCCGAAGGTCTCACTGTATGGTGGTACAACATGCAATGTATGGTCTCCGTGAGCAATAAAAAGTGCCGGAAATGTTGATCTCTATTCCAATTTTTTGTACAGGATACAGAACTCTCGGAGCCGAGGTGATGCAAAACTTCTTTTGATGTGTGTATGTTGTTTCTGCTATGTGTACTAGACCAAGTGATTATCCTACAATTTTCTGACGTAACTTATCACTTTTCATTTAACGTAAAAACGGCAAAGGCAAAGATTGGAATCGAAGCGCTGTACTTAATTTGATCACGAAAAATTATATACAGAATTCCAAGTAATTTAGTCTGGGTTTCATTCTGGGTGATACAGGGCAGTCGGAGAAAGCTGAAATATTTTGTTAGCAAAATGTTGCGTGGAGACTGCTAAGAAAAAGGCATAGCTTTTAAACAGTGAGTGGGGCTGTTATTTGACAATAACTTTAGATATTATCATTTCACTAACAGTGATTTGCTGTCTAACATGTAAACACCAGTTAACTCAGAAGGGAGGTGTTCCATCTATGTTCTGGAATATTAAGTGGACCAAAGCTAATCCTGGCAGAAACACACTTGTAAAGAAATTGTTGCAGTAACGACATTCTAAATTCAACAAAAAGTCTAGAAATAAATATTTGATGCTGTGATCTTTGTTGAGAGCACTCGCATTTCCTAGGTGTTTAATTGTGTCCCTCCCTGTGACGGAAATACTATTTTCCTTGTCGAAGTTCAAGTGCAAAAATGATTTGTTTGAGAAATGGTAGAAACTTGTTTTGTTTCACAGTAGCTGATATTTTTATTTATTTATTGTCCTAGCATCCGCAGTTCGTGTTATTGCGGCAGCGTTCTCGCTTCCCGCGCAAGGGGTCCCGGGTTCGATTCCCGGCGGGGTCAGGGATTTTTCCTGCTTTGAAATGACTGGGTGTTGTTGTGTCGTCTTCATCATCATTTATCCCCATTACGGTCGGAGGAAAGCAATGGCAAACCACCTCCAATAGGACCTTGCCTACTACAGTGGTGCGGGTCTCCCCATTGTCCCCTACGCTCCTCGCAGTATGGGACATTATTATTAAACTGACTTAGTATATACGTGTTGTGAATGTTCAACGCGTATGTCATGATACGTTTAAATGTTACAGATGTAAAGCACAGAAAACTAATTATTATGATATTAATGCCTGGGGAAAATATAAGAGCGTGAGATCGCAAGTACCAGTATTCCAGATAGTGTTTCAGAGTGAAATTGCCTAACGTAACAGAAATGCCTTTAAATTTACAACCATCTACGCGTAATAAATTCTGCGGCTGCAGCAGAAGTAATGAAGCCATGTAAGGCGGTTCACTTTTTGCAGGCAGCAGCGTTATTTGCGAAACTGACTCAGACTACGTTACCCTCATGCGCTGTTGATCTGTGACAGAACGGAAGCGATAACATTGAAACTAAGAGCAGTTTCGGTGAAGATTGTCAGTGCATACAGTCTCTTCTTGTTTTAATAATTTGAAAGGCTTTTATCTAATAAATAAGAAGTGTCGAGTAGGCATGAAAATCGTCCATAAGTCGAGAAATTGATGCACCTTGTAGGTTCCGCTACGTTTATTTTCTTTTTTTATGTAGTTCATATGAAAAATATGAAGCAGTGTTATTGGGAAATATATTTCCAATTTTACCAATATGTCACACAAATTATGGCTTTCCTATATGAAACAGAGGAATTGCACAGACTGCAGTGTTAGGTCAGAAATCTGTGATGCTTTACATAATAACGTACCTTTCTACAGCTTGTAACAACAACAACGCTATACAATTGTACATATAATAAATTTTTTCTTCTGAATTTCGATAAATTAGTATAATCGATGTTCTGATTTCATTTTTTTTTGTTTCATGCCATTATGTTAAAGAAACTGTAAACAATTTTCGATGTGAATATTAATGGTTATGTCAAATTTCAAGCAATGTTATAATAGAAGTGAAGTGTAACTAATATTGAAACTATTGTAAGATGTTAAAGTTGTAATTGTGCGCCTGGTCCATACGTAGGCAATGTATTAGGATATGTAGAATGCAAAACCTTTGGTGAATACCCTGTCTGTAGGGGAGCGGAAAAAGGTGGATGGCAGGCGAGCGCGGGAAAATGCACACGGGCGCGGCACGGCATAACGGGCTCAGCAGTAGTAGTCGGAGTTGGGCATCGGTCTGAGAAACACGTTCTGGATCGAGGAGGCTCTCCTGGAAGACGTGATTTCGTTGAGCCTCGGATGCGCCGTTTCCGACGCCTATACAGCATGGCAATATTCCATAGGCACTAAAATGAAAGGTATTGCGACGCTATGAAGAAGTAAAGTGCCAATATTTCAAGAGCCATTGCTGTGATTGTATGTGTGCTTTGTGCCTCGCCATCTCGCCGCCTGCCGACCACCGCATCGATACGAACAGGTTGAAACTTTTAGTACTGTATTCGTGTGGACCAGTGTTACTTTTGTTACATACTGTTCAATAACAACTTAAATTTTACCAGAACTGTGCTATCATTTAATTATCCTCACAACTAACCTAGACAGGGTCCTTTCCACATGTTGTGCAATCCGAGTGTCCCGAGATGAAGATTTAAAGTTTATGTTAATAATAATTACCTGCAGACCTATCTATGTTAGAATGATGTTTAAAGAACGTTGTTGTTAATGAATATACAGGTAAATAACATAGGTCTGACAAAGTCGGAAGATAATGTTGAAATTGGTTTAGTAATGAAGTTTAATTAATTTGAGACAAAAATAATGGTAGTTAAATGAGCAGGAAATAAGACAAAAAGAGTAGTAACTAATATATTGGAAATCTTGAATGCTTAATGCTTCCAATAATCAAAATTTTCAATACAGTGATCATAACAGTTTCAGGGTCTCCCCCCCCCCTCCTTTCTTTCTTTTCTATTCATTTGAATTCTGAAGTGTACTGAACTGATTTGACCAGCAAAGTTAAAGTCAAGATAAAACCAAAATTTATCAGTGTTTTACCTTTTTTAAAATTGACATTGGATGTGTGTTTCGAAAGTGCTATTTCTAGGGTAACCTATGCCCGATTTCAATCAGATCAATAGACAATACGAAGTTTCTAGTAAACATTATAGTGTATTGTTGTGTATTTATGGCGTGTCCATATTAGTACAGAAAGTGAGATTATTAGTTCAGTAGATTTTCTGGTTCTAAAATTTACCATATAATGTAGTGTTACTACGTGTGGTTATGCTTGAACTTACATCCACTTGTACAGGGAAGAAACTCAGTTAATGCCTAATTAGGCTGGCGACCGTATTAATAACAATTGGTAGCATCTGCTGTGTTGTTTCTTGTCCATCCTAACGTGTAGTTGCACTTCAGACTTGCTTGACGTATCATTGTTGTTACTGAGTGGGTGTAAGTCTGGTTTTGCCTCCATTCAGGTACACGCGGTCAACATATATACCAAAATCCTTTCTTATAAGGTGAAGCCCGTCAACTTACTATAGTACAAGCTTTAAAGAGTATCGTGTGCATTAGCGCAGCGTTACAAGCTAGGTTGCCTTATCCTACTTATTAACTCTTCTGTCAAGTCAATGATTCTTCTTCAAAGATCTGGACTGCAGCAATAATAGAAGAAATGAGCAATTATAAATTCTGTCATTTTCTTGCATCTGACGGTAGTAATTACAAATGAGCTACTGTAAACTGAGAACGTATAGTTTCACGGTTTCCAGAAGAATGGATTCAATCTGCCCCATGATTTGCAGTTTACTTTGCATTGTTTGAATTTGGCAATAACTGCTGCGAATCTGCAGAGCGAGGTAACACGGCTGCTGAACAGTGAACTCATGTTAGAGGAGAGAGGCGTTCGAACCCCCCACTATATGTTGTGGTTTGGCTTCGCCGTGATTTTCCGGAATGCCTTTAAATAATGAAGCGATAGTTTCTTCAGTAAAACCACGGTAGATTTTCATTACCTCCATATTTAATCCAAGCTAGTGCTTATTTTCATAACGCAGTCGATGTCGACATTAAGATAAACTTCACTCTTTCTGCAGTTAGTTATGAGATGTCTCTCTTCTCCTGGCCCGTGATAAGAGATATAAAATCATTGCACAAACTACTGCTGATCGCTTCAGAGGTTTGACAATCTACAAGCGAAACAGTAATTGCATAATTAACACCCAGCTGCTATATTTTCGGCTCTCTGGTAGTTACCTCTGTTACTCCATAACCCGCTTCCAATATTGCAGCAGCTGCTCCTGCACTCTGACTCACAGCACAACTCCCGTTTACAAGTCTTATACGTTTAAGCTGTTTATATATTTATTACGAGAAGCAATGCAACATTATTATAGCACGTGTAGCTGCTAATGCCTTATTTTAAGATAGATTTCAAGAAATCGGTCGTGTGAATATATAAATTTAATGCAGGTGGAGACGCCATTTAATAAAATTTGTGGTGTCAGCAGCGGATGTCATAGAGCCGAGAACATGTTGGACAAAATAACGAACTGTACGCCACAACAGAAAATTTGACTATGATACGCCAAAAGGCCTCTTGCTAGACGCTATTAATGGCAGTGTGGAAATGCAAAATTATTACAAAATCGCGGAGAAAACAGAATTACGTGTTAATGAAGAAAAGACAGAATATTTGGTCACAAGCAAGAAAATCTGAAGTTGTGCACCTTTTGGCTGTAGATGTTGAAACACGTATGTAACATAGCAGCGATGGTGAGGCACGTTAAAATCTTTGACCAGAGAGCCTATTTTCGCCGTTAGTCTGCGCTTGACCGCGCGAGTGTTGCAAGCAGTTGGGCAGTACTCTGTCAGTAGTCGTTGAGAGCAGTTGAGCAGTAGTCGTCATGTAGTGCAGTACAGTAGTAGTCGTCGTGGAGTACGCTAGTAGTCGTCATGCAGAGCAGTCGGTCAGTAGTAGCAGCCCAGTGCGGTTGTGTGATGTAGTCTGTCGGCAACACTGGTCAAGATGCTGAATGAGGTATATTGTTAATTAAGGTAATCATCAGATAATGTAAAGTTTATTTATTGTAATTAATTTCTAACAAGTGCCCCAATAATAATTTTGATTTCAAAAGCAATTTAAAAAAAATAATAATTTATTTAATTGAACTAACGATTTCGTTCCACTTCCCTTAAACAAAAGTTTCAGTTTAATTACAAAAAAAAGGAATATTATTATTTGCAATGCAGTTCCTCCAAGCTGTGCGCAAGAATAAGAGCAGAAATTTGACTAGCAGTTACAATGAGGTAAGAATTTAATTCTGATTTGCACAGGGCCAAAGACCGATATTTCGGTTTTATTGAATTATCATTATCACTGAGATTTCATTAGCACTGAATTGTTTTTCATTATTTTTGTGGGAGTTTACACCAGAGTCAGATTGCGAATTTTTGTTTAATTGTCATTGTCAGTAAATTTCATTGCGGAAAGTTTCACTTGGCTCCATTTTTATTAAATATTGTCTTTTCTTTTAAAATTTATGTGGGGAGGTTACACTTGGCGACACCCAGTCCAGGATCGTATTTCGTTGAGAGTCTTTTGAACAACAGTCAGATATCTGCTCTTATTTGCTTAGATATAATTAGGATTTGGCGCTACGCTTTTACTAATCTTGTGACTTTCTTTCTACAGGTCAACGGCAATTCGTTGCTCTGTTGTATTTGTGTGTTGTTTTTGCATTTGTGCTTATTTGTTTTGTGAATATTTGTGACTATTGTAAAAATGCCGCGAAAGACTGTGAATAGTGTATCGCGAAGTATTATGAATGAAATTACCGACTCAAACAACTTTACCGATAGGACTTGTGACGCGCAGTGTAATGATGATAATCGTGCGTTCACTAACAATCAGTGCATTCCAACCACTAATGATGACTTTTACCTTAATGATGAACAAACGAACTCAATTGTCTCGTCTGTTAATTTGACGACAATTGATGACGCGGAACGCTCTATTGTAATGAGCGCTACCCAGCTTAACACAACCGGTTTGAAAAATTCAAGTAACATACAAACAAATTTTTCGAATGAAAATGGTCAGTGTAGTGAAAGTACGACGGATCCATTTAATTCAGAAATAATGACCGACAGTGTACATTCGACTGACAAACCTTTTTGTAATTCTCAAAATGACCAAATGGTTACAGAAAGTGAAACAATTCCAGTTCCACCATTAGTTAGCACAGAGAATAGAGCTGGTAATATTGGCTTGGAGCAAATGATGGCACTATTGCTACAACAAAGTAAAGAAAATTTCAAACAACAGAACGAAAAACAAGACAAACTTAGTGAACAGGTCAAACAACAGAACGAAAAACAAGACAAACTTAGTGAACAGGTCAAACAAGATAACGAAAAACTCAAACAATACTTAAATGAAAAATTAGACGACAATTCCAGACAGCTTAGTGAACAAATTAGAGCCGTTGCCGCGCAGTGCCATGACACTAAGGAACAGTTGCGCGTGGAAATTGAGGCTTGTTCACGAAAAAATAGCGAAGAAATTAAGTCTGTTGCGCAAGAATTAAGGGAAATGCAAACAGCCGCAACAGAAACACTCAGAGACGAAATTAGCGGAGTCGCTAAACAATGCTCTGAAAAAGCCACACAATTACGGGACGAGTTTAAAGCAATGACGATAGAACTTTCGCGCACAGTGGACGCAAAGATAGACGCGAAATTCGAACAGCAGAACACTCAGATTAACGAGCGCTTTAATCAGCACATACAGAACAGTGATACGCGTTTCCGTAAATTTATTCAGGATCAAAATAAAGTCAAACGTCAAGTCATGGAAACAATCACGGCTCAGAGACAAGAAGACAAACGTAAAATGTTCGCGAAAGCGAAGACATACGTAGACAACAATATTGCGTCAGTGTCCGACGAAATTAATTCCATCAAACAGTCGAACACTGAATTACGTGACGAAATTTCCAATCTTAAATCAAAAACAGATACACAGACAGTAGATATTCAAACAGTAACAGACAGATTCGAACAATTAGAACTAACACAGGATTGCGATATCATCAAAGCTGATGTTAAAAAACTGAGCGAAACTACGCGTAAGTTGCAAAAACAGATTAATGCGTCCGATTCTAAAACCGATGATCAGGCAAACATACTGACTGAAAAATATGATGAATTAGCCAGTCGTATTGATGCTATTGAAAGTAGTAATGACAATAAATCAGACGATACTACACCGATTTCATTTAACCAAACACCTGAATTTCAAAATTTACAGCAGACAATTAATGAGATCGATTCATCTAACAACACGTTACGTAGGAAGTTGTCAAATTTACAACAAGAAGTAACAGAGATGAAAAACATTTCAGTTAATAACATACCACAACAGACGCCACTTTATGAACATTTGTCAGACTCGCGCAACGCGTATAATTTGAGTAATCTACAGAGAGTACGGGACTTAGATTCCGATCAACCACAGTTCAATAGATTCTCTTACGATCCTGAACATGTTCCATCACACAGAGACGATAATTTTGATTACAAACATTTTCTGTCAGTGAGAAAGTTTAAAGTTTTTAAAAACGATAGAACGCAGATTCACCCACTGGATTGGATTCAACAATTTAGCTTTGCTCTTCCACCGACTTGGCCTGTAACGCATAAACTTGAATTTATTTGCAGTTTTTTGGAAGGCGAACCGGCAACTCGTATGAGACCGATCGCGAGGCAATGCTATTCAGTAGAGGAATTTCAGAATGCTTTTCTATCAGCGTACTGGTCGAAGACGACACAGCGCGGAATTAAAGATCAGCTAATTAGTTTGCCGAATTACGAGAACTCAAATTTTCCCAGTGTAACGCAATTTTTTGAACACATGGTACAACAAAACCAATACCTGAGTGAACCGTACAGTGAATCTGCACTTATACAATTGTGCATCTCTAAATTACCACTGTCATTACGAGTGTCACTTCTAACGGGCCAGCAAAAGGAAAACATTTCAGCATTCAGGGATCTGTTGCAGCTTTTAGAAGTACAGCAATCTGATTATTCTTTCGTAAACAAAAACTTTTCGTATAATAACCAAGGTCAACAAAAGTACAGCAATTATGATCAGACACGTAATTTCAATAGAAAAGATAACAGACGCTTTAGAAACGACAACTACCAGAACTTTGGTAACAGCCAAAATTCTAATTATCAATATCGTCAAAATTTTCAGCAACAGGAACCACACTTTAGTAACAATAGAGGTATTTCACAACAACAACATCAAAACCAGCCGGTTAGCATACCTAACCAACAATGGAATGCACAAGGTCAACCAGGCTTTAATGTTCCGCCGTGTGCACGTATAGTTCAAGATCCAACAAATAGTAACGCACGGGAGCAAGGAAACAACTATGTACAAAGAAGACAGTATTTCAATTCCCATCGCAATACACCGTATAGGAATGACTATTACGACAGACGTAAAAATAATGAGAACAATTTTCAGCGTACATCTAACAACAGTCGATCATACCAACAGCAAAATTATGCACGAGAACCTATTCTTATGAACGAACCCGACAGTAGGTATCATCCAGAGCGTAACACGTCTGGAAGAAGTAATAGGACAGTTCAAATAGTCGAAATGCCACAACATCCTCCTAATAATAATAACACGTCAGACAGAATCTGACTAGATAATGTACAGATCGCATCTTCCAATAATACAAGCACTACGTTTGACACGCAAAATGTTGTTCACGAAAATGTAATTACTTTTGACGATATCAGAGACACTCTCTTGCAGGAAAGACCATTTGTTCAGAAAACTATTTCACATCCTGTCATCGAAATTAAAATTGGTTCATCAAAATTCTCAGCAGTAATTGATTCCGGATCACCTATATCAGTAATAAATGAGGAGACTTTTAACGAGTGCAACAAAGAGAATACTTATCCGACATTACCTTTAGGCAAAACAAAAGTGAAAGGAGCAGTATCGAGTAAAGGAGTAGACGTTAAATTACAGACGCATTTATCATTTTGTATTGGAGGTCATACTTTCCACTCTAATTTTTGGATTGTTCCTTTATTGACAACAGACGTAATTTTAGGTACGAATTTTCTGGTACAACACGACGCAGTCATTGACTTTCAGAATTCTTATTTAATGTTAAAGGATGAAAATGTACAACTTGCTTTAGAATTTCAGCACTCTTTATCTGCGGAAGAACAAACAATTAACCGCACAGAGGTCATTTCCGCAACACGTAACGTAGACTGTAATCCCACATTGTTCACGAATACGTACGTACATAACGATAACACTCCAGACGAAGCTGACTACGACGTAATGCAAATAATTTCCGATAAAGTTAGACAAAGCAGTGCAACTACAGACGACGAACGAATGCAACTACACAAAATTCTTTTACAGCAAGCTCCAGTTTTTGACAACATTCCTGGTACTATGTCCGGATTTATGTATGAATTTCAAGTCAAACAGCACGATACATTTAAAGCTAAACATTATCCCATTCCGTATATCCACAGAGAACAAGTTAAGAAAGAATTGCAGGATATGCTTGATCAAGGAATTATAGAACCAGCAGTTAGTCCGTACATAAACCCGCTACATATTGTTAAGAAAAAAGATGGCTCACTTCGCCTCGTACTTGATTCACGTCACATTAATGACATTATTATTAATGAAACAGATCGACCACAGACACTAGAGGAACTTTTACAGAAATTTCATGGTACAGCTATTTATTCTACATTAGATTTGAAATCGGGATTTTGGCAAATTCAACTTCATCCAAATTGCAGGAAATATACAGCTTTTCTCTGTTTCGGCGACTGTTATCAATTTTGTAAATTACCATTCGGCTTAACTATTTCTTCTGCAGCTTTTATTCGCGGTTTGAACACAATACTTCCGACAGAACTTAAAGACAGAATTACGACGTACGTAGACGACATTCTTATTGCAGAAGCTAACTGGTCTGATCACAATCTGATTCTTGAACAACTGTTACAAACTTTCCATGCACAAGGACTCACAGTTAATCTTAGTAAATCGCACTTTGGCAAAACTTCTATAAAATTTCTTGGACACGTAATTTCAGCGGAAGGCATTGCACCTGATCCGGAAAAACTTCAAGCTCTACGTGACATTACTGTTCCTACGACAAAAAAGCAACTACGCAGTTTTTTGGGCTTAATTAACTTTTTTCGTAAATTTATTCATCATTCTGCTTTAGACACACCTAGATTATGTCAACTGACAGGTAAAAACAGTATTTGGTCTTGGGATAAGCAAGCACATTCTGAATTTGTGAACCTGAAACATGCTTTGTTGAATGCTCCACTTTTATCGCACCCAGATCTTACCAGAAATTTTTCCATTGCCACCGACAGTTCTAACACCGCTTTAGGCGTACACATTTTCCAGGAAATTGAAGAAGATGGTTCTACAGTAATTAAAAACATCGCATTTGCAAGCCGCATTTTGTCACCTGCTGAACGAAATTATTCCGTTACAGAATTGGAAACATTATGTGTTGTATGGGCTTTCACGAGATTTAGGCACTTTCTTTATGGCAGACATACCACCGTGTACACAGACCAGAGAGCGATACAATTTTTACTTTCGGCCAAATTCACGCACGACAGATTAAGCAGATGGAAACTTTATTTACAGGAATTTAATTTTACAATAGTTCACATTCCCGGTACGCAAAATGTTATAGCAGACGCACTATCGCGTTCTCTCGGCAACAATCAGCAAGACGTAGCAACCAACTTCTGCAAAACAAATTTCAGTGTCATGTACATTCAGCAAGTAGCATTTGAAAATTTTATTTCATCGTCATTACAGGACATAGCACAAGAACAAAATAAAGACAATGTGTGGAAAGAAATTAAACACCTTTGGCAAGATAAGAATAATGTTACGATTAGAAACCATTACACTGTACGCAATGACATTCTGTTTCGCCGCTCTCATCCTGACAGCAACAATTGGTTATTATGCATTCCTGACGAACTTGTTAATAAACTAATCTGGTACACTCATTTAAGTTACGCACATTACGGAGCACGAAAATGTTTTCTTATACTGAGACAGAACTGTTATTTTACCAACATGGAGAAACGTATTCGACGAGTTTTAGCGTCATGTAAAATTTGCCAGAAAGCTATATCAGACACCACTTCACATATTCCTCCTTTATATCCCATTGTACCTGTTAAATTAAGACATATGGCCGCAGTAGATATTTTTGGTCCGATTCCGAGAACTAACAGAGGTTTTTGCTACATCTTTGTCGCTGTTGAGCTCACTTCAAAATTTGTTACTTTCACTCCGTTACGCAAAGCTACTGCTAAAACTGTTTCGAAAGCATTTGTAAAACATTTTCTATTTCATGTAGGGCATGTGATGAGAGTAATTTCTGACAATGGATCACAATTTCGTAGTAGCGTATGGACACGCATGTTACGAGCCAGAAACATTTCTCCGATCTATATATCCAAGTACCACGCTTCTTCGAACCCCTGTGAAAGATTAATGAAAGAAATTGGTAAGCTGTGCCGAATATACTGCCACAAAAGACATATTGATTGGGATACACACATACTCTCATTCCAAGATGTAATTAATTCCATTCCAAATGAATCCACTATGCTATCTCCGTCTGTTACACTGAAAAACGTTGAACCACCAAACAAAATTAAAGAATTTGTAAAATTTCCTACATCTCGTCGCTTACGACACCACGAAATAATTGACATTGCGCTGAACAACATCAAACGTGCCGCAGAGCGCCGGAGAAGACAGCAAAAACAGGTTTGTACACGCCGAGACTTTCACGTTGGACAGAAAATATTAGTACGTACACACTATTTATCCAGCAAATTAAAAGGTAAGTGCAGTAAATTTGAACTTCTATACGCAGGTCCATATCGGATTCGCAGCATCCCTCACCCCAATGTTGTACACGTCGAAACTTTGAGAACCAGAAAATCGAAAGGCAATCACCATATCTCTAAACATTAAACCGTTTATTGAATGAAATCACTTTATGATGTAACATGCTATGATGCCATTTACTAATGCAATTATATTCACCTGACTAATTACTAATGATTATCGTATTTTTTCTTGGCAAGTGCCCGGCAAGGTAAGGTTAGCAGGTCGCTTTTCTTGTCGTTACACATCAGACCATGCACATTTTCCATTTTTTTTTTATGTACGATTGTATTCCAGTTTTGTCTATATGCACTGTGAAATAGTTAAGATATAACACACACCAGTCGACTTTGACATTTTTTTGGCCTTATGACATCTCAACATCGTGACTTTTACATTTTTTGCTGCTGCATTGTGATATTCTCTGTACATTTTGGCTTTGAACACTGTCAATGTCTTTGACATATTACGTTGTCTGTCATGTTATGCTGTATGGTTAATTGTGTCACCATAAACCAGTCATTATTTAGTGGGTATATGATTTAAATGCAAGACGTTAATCTCTGTTCATCAATTTCAGAAAGGAATGATGCGTGTAAGAAATAAATTCAACAGAAATGGGAATTTCACCTACGGAATAAACGATAGAAGATGCAATAACTTTATGAGGAAGAGTAAATGGATCAGGATTAACAAGCATTAACAAGAATATACTATACTCATCGTAGAATAGCAGTCTTAACTAATTTTTTCTTTCAGAATACAAGGTGATTGATGCAGGCTGTCGGACAGAACTACACATCTTAGTTTTAGTGATGAAATATGCTAGAGATAAGGCATAGTTGTATAATGAGTAATGAAGTGATATTTTTGCAGATGATAATGAATACTGATGAATAATGGTGAAGAATATGCTATTATGAATAATAAAGTTTTTCTTTACAGGTGATGATAATAATGAAGTCATGATAAATGGATAATGAAGTGATTGATAATGAAGGGTTTTTTTCTTTACAGATGAAGTTATGTATTTATGCTACGTAGTTATTTAAGTATTTGTTGCAGTTTGTTTTGACAGCAGGTGTTATATTGCATAGTAGGATGACGGAAAGTTTTGGAAAGGACAGCTATGGAACACATGTTTATACACATTTCACTACTTGTTAATTCGAAGTTCACTACTTTTCAGCATAGTGTGCGTTTCTTCTTTCAGGTCAATAATCCATTTTGTATTTTTTCCAGGAGAAGTTTTTCATGATACTTACTAAACCTGTTACTTATTATACCTGTTCTAGTACTTGCATTTTTATTTTTTTAACCCATTTGTGTTTATCATTTATAAATGTGATCACATATACTGCCTTGTTTCATAACCTTGCTACAGCTGACTCATGACGAATGACGTTACACATTTTTGATTTACAGGAACAACTACACATTTTTGATTTACAGGAACAACCCAGTACCAATTTTTTTTTCTTTTTTTCTCTTCTTGCTTTCTCTTATAATTACCAAAAGCAATGCTTTGCTAGCACAAAAACAAAAAACAAAAAAAAATATGTATTGCCAGTCCCGAATAATGACTTAAGAGATTTCTGAGTACTACTGATTATTTATGCTATGACTGTAATTAACTGATTTTTTATAATGAATTAAGAGATTTCTGAATAATAATGAATAAAAAAAATGTTGTACTATTTAATACTTGCTGGATACTGAGTGCCAATAATTAATGTCACTCAATGAATTATGTTATTAATTAGCTCTTGTTTTCAATGTTGATACTTTGTAACTGGAAAAGTATATGATTCTTACTATATTGAAATGACAAATGATTAACTATGCTTTATAATTGGGAAAGAATGTGATTGTTTAATAATGCTTTGTAATTAGGAGAAGGCTAATGATTATTACTATTGGAATGACCAATGATTAATTAACTATGCCATACTTTGTAACTGGAAAAGAATGCGATTATTTAATAATGCTTTGTAACTAGGAAAAGAAGGTTACTGATTCTATGTAAAACAATTAATGAACATTTTTCTGTAATACTACATACTTGGTACAGAAATGTTCAATCACTGGGCTATGAATGCCGCAAACTACTAATGAAGACTGTAATTGTCAATATTATGTGACTTAATGTCCTTCACCTCATGAGCTAACTACCCTGAATTACTGCAATGTCCATTTGTCCTGTCTATCCTAGTGATCATGGAGCACTATCTTTGGTTTTGCACTAATTCTACGTTGGTGTGCCTTGTAAGAGCGTGGTGTTGACACGACATGCTGTCCACCACCGTGGGCGATGAAGACGTTATTATGGTCCCACTGTTTGGTGTACCTAATGTACTGCCAAAATGAGAACATGAAATGTTACTACGAGAGTTCAGTGTCTTGGCTACACTGGTAAATTCTGATGGGAAAGGAACTTCAAATTGTGTCACTTGGTGTTGTACTTCTGTGGAAAGATATGGACTTTCAGAACAGCTGTGTGCAATCTAAAGTGCTACAACCATGATGCAATCCTTCCCTTTCCTATCCTAATTCTTGTCACATAGTGAAAATCAATTTTTTTTTTGCTAACATTATTTATGTTCTTGGGTTATACATTTTTTTTTTTTTTTTTTGATTCGCTGAACTCCAGTGCGAGTACACTTATGTCACTTGTCGATATGATTTTTGCCATTATGTTTATTTATTGCAAAAATGCCTAAGACATTTTTTCGATTTGTTCTCAAGTACAGTATGTGCACTCTTGTCTTTTATATTGTATATACATTTTTTTTATTTATTATTTTATTTTAATGATATGTTCTGAACTACAGTGCATGTGCACTTATGTTGTGTGTTAATATGTTTTCTACTGAACTTCAGTGCCTGTGCACTTTTCTCATTTTTCAATATGATTTGTACTCATTCTGTATATTCAATACTTCAGTACGTATGCACTTATGTCATTTGTTACTAATTGTATATACATTTCGTAAATTGCTAATATGTTCTCAACTCCAGTGCGAGTACACTCATGTCACTTATCAACACGATTTTCTGCCATTCTGTTTATTTGTTCTGAAAATGCTAAAGAATTTTTTCAGTGCGTGTGCACTTTGCTATCTGTCAAATAATTTGTATATACAGTTTTCTGATTTACTACTATGTTTTGTACTCACATCCTGTCTTTGTCTGATATATTTTGTACTCGGTGCATGTGCACAACATTTAATTTATGTGCTAAATTTGAATATTCTGTAAATTGTAAAAATTTCTTGCGATGGCAAGTCCAAATGACTCACCATCGCTGCCAAATTTTTGCCCCCCCCAGTGGAGGTTTATGAAACACGTATGTAACATAGCAGCGATGGTGAGGCACGTTAAAATCTTTGACCAGAGAGCCTATTTTCGCCGTTAGTCTGCGCTTGACCGCGCGAGTGTTGCAAGCAGTTGGGCAGTACTCTGTCAGTAGTCGTTGAGAGCAGTTGAGCAGTAGTCGTCATGTAGTGCAGTACAGTAGTAGTCGTCGTGGAGTACGCTAGTAGTCGTCATGCAGAGCAGTCGGTCAGTAGTAGCAGCCCAGTGCGGTTGTGCGATGTAGTCTGTCGGCAACACTGGTCAAGATGCTGAATGAGGTATATTGTTAATTAAGGTAATCTTCAGATAATGTAAAGTTTATTTATTGTAATTAATTTCTAACTAGTGCCCCAATAATAATTTTGATTTCAAAAGCAATTTAAAAAAAAAATAATTTATTTAATTGAACTAACGATTTCGTTCCACTTCCCTTAAACAAAAGTTTCAGTTTAATTACAAAAAAAAGGAATATTATTATTTGCAATGCAGTTCCTCCAAGCTGTGCGCAAGAATAAGAGCAGAAATTTGACTAGCAGTTACAATGAGGTAAGAATTTAATTCTGATTTGCACAGGGCCAAAGACCGATATTTCGGTTTAATTGAATTATCATTATCACTGAGATTTCATTAGCACTGAATTGTTTTTCATTATTTTTGTGGGAGCTTACACCAGAGTCAGATTGCGAATTTTTGTTTAATTGTCATTGTCAGTAAAATTCATTGCGGAAAGTTTCACTTGGCTCCATTTTTATTAAATATTGTCTTTTCTTTTAAAATTTATGTGGGGAGGTTACAATGTATTTACATTCAAGACAGCTTAGGGAATCTTTTTAATAACAACAGTAGCGCGGATATAGCAACAGATCCCCGTCTAACAACAATGAACTAAACGCTTTGTAGTTTTACCATTATCTTCAAGAAAATATCAGTTTCTATTAACTTCAAAAGTCACTTGTATCAACCGACCATTATACTGGTAACATTGTAGGAAAGTGAAGCATCAATATTTATAAAGAAATATGAAGAAAAACTGTTAATATTTGAAGAAAAATACTAAGCAAAATTTTTGGTTCTGTTGTTGTTGTTCTACAAACTGTTTATCGTCCACGCTTCACTTCCATACATAGCTACACCCCTACAAACACATTCAGAAAAGACTTCTTAACACTTAAATATCGATGTTAATAAATTTCTCTTCTTGAGAAAGACTTTTCCTGTCATTGCCAGTCTCCATGTTACATCCTCTCTGCTTCGGCCATCATCAGTTATTTTGCTGCGCAAATAACGAAACTCGTCTACTACTTCAAGTTTCTCGTTTCTTAATGCAATTTCCTCGCCATTATCTGATTTAATTCAACTACATTCCATTATCTTCGTTCTGCTTTTGTGAACGCTCATATCTTCTTTTCAAGACACAGTCCATTCTTTTCAACTACTCTTCCAAGCCTTTTTTTTTTTGTCTCTGACAGAACTACAAAGTCATTTCTTCTTTCTGAACTTCAGTTCTTACTCCAGATTTTTCTTTGGTTTCCTTTACTGCTTGCTCAGTGTACAGGTTGAATAATGTTGGGCTTAGGCTTCAAGCCTGTCTCACACCCTTTTCAACCTCTGCTTCCCTTTCATGCACTTCGACTCTTATAACTACAATCTGGTTTCTGTACAAGCTGCAAATACCCTTTCTCTCCCTTTATTTTATCCCTCCTACCTTCAGAATTTCAAAGAGTATTCCAGTCAACATCGTCAAAAGTTTTCTCTTAGTCTACAAATGCTATAAACGTAAGTTTGACTTACCTTAACTTATCTTCTAAGATAAGTCGTAGGGTCAGTACTGCATCACGTGTTCCTACATTTCTTCTGAATCCAAACAAATCTTCACTGAAGACTCTTTTTACCATTCTTCTGTAAGGAATTCGTGTTAGTATTTTGAATCATGATTTATTAAACTGATAGTTCTGTAATATTCACATCTTTTAGCACCTGCTTTCTTTGGAATTGGAGTTATTATATTGTTCTTTAAGTTTGAGTTATTTCGCCTGTCTCATACATCTTGCTTGCCAAATGGAAGAGTTTTGTCATGGCTCGCTCTCCAAAGGCTATCAGTAGTTCCGATGGAATGTCGTCTACTACCGGGGCCTTGTTTTTAATTAGGTCTTTCAGTACGCTATCGAATTCTTCTTTCAGGATCATATCTCTCATCTCATTTTCATTTACCTTGTTTTATATTTCTATAATATTGCCTTCAAGTTAATGTTACTTGTACGGATCTTCTATATACCCATTCCATCTCTCAGCTTTCCCTTCTTTGCTTAGGACTGGTTATCCGTCTGAGCTCTTGATATTCGTGTAGCTCTTTTCTCCAGATGACTCTGTAATTTTTCTGTAGGCAGTATCTATCTTCCCCCTAGTGAAATATGCTTCTACATCCTCACGTTTGACTTCTAGTGCCTTCCTTCTTAGCCATTTTGCACTTCCTATGAATCTCGTTTTTAGCCATTAGTATTCCCCTTCGTCTGCTTCATTTGCTGTATTTTTATATTTTCCTCTTCCATCAATTAAATTCAATACCTCTCGTGTTATTTAAGGATATTTTTACTTGCTACCAGTTGTCCGACCCTGGTAGCTGAGTGGTCAGCGCGGCGGAATGTCATACCTAACGGCCCGGGTTCAATTCCCGGCTGGGTCTGAGATTACCTCCGCTCAGGGACTGGGTGTTGTGTTGTCTTTATCATCATCATTTCATCCCCATCGACACGCAAGTCGCCGAAGTGGCGTCAGCTCGAAAGACTTGCACCAGGTGAACGGTCTACCCGACGGGAGGCCGTACCCACACGGCATTTACCTAGCTACCAGTTCGTCTTCTATTGTATTCCTTTCCCCTGTTCTTGTCAATCGTTGCCTAATGCTTCCTCTGAAACTCTCAATAAATTCTGGCCATTTAAGTGCTCGTTTTTCAAGCGCGCCGTTCAAGAGTGGAACGGTAGAGAGACAGCTTGAAGGTGGTTCATTGAACCCTCTGCCAGGCACTTAATTGTGAATAGCAGAGTAATCACGTAGATGTAGATGTAAATGTGTGCTCCTTTCAACTTATCCAGGTCCATCTCCTTAATTTTCATGTACGTATCATAACCAATATATTGTGATCAGACTTCACATCTACCTCTGAAAAATCTTACAATATGCTGAAGCCTTCCAGTGTCTCCAGGGCTCTTCGACGTTTACAACCTTCTTTCTTGATCCTTAAACCAAGTGTTAGCGGTGATTAAATTACGCTCCGTGCTAAATTTTCATTACTTCCTCCTATTCCATATTCACCTACCATTGTGGCTTCTCTTCCTTTTCCTACTATAGAATTCCAGTCCCACATCACAGTTAAATTCTCATTTCCATTAACTATCTGAATAATGTCTTTTATCTGAACATATATTTCTTCAATTTCTTCATCATCCGCGGAGGAGCTAGTTGGCATATAAACATATACTGCTGTGGTAGGTGTGGGCTTCGTGTTTATCTTGACTACACTAATGCTTTCACTATGCTGGCCATAGTAGTTTACCAGCATTCCTGTTTACATATTAACTATTAAACTTACTCCTTCATAATCCCTTAGCGATTTTGTATTTATAACCCCATATTCACCTGACCAGAAGTCAGGTTACTCCTGTCACCGAATTTCTTTAATATGAACTATATCTAGCTTCAACCTATTCATTTCCCTTTTTAAATTTTCTAACCCAAGAGAAGTCAATGGAGCTGTGAACGTGCTTCATGCCACAAGCAAGTAGCGAAGGTTAAACAGCGCTGACACCACGATTCACCTGAACTCCGAGAGTTGCGCCGACCGAAAAATGCCGCACCCTAATGTTAAATGAAATGTCTCGTTGTCCCTGATACTTTCGACAAGGACCGAGCAGAGCCAAGTGACAAGTCATGCCATGGCCCGTACACGCTACACGTATGAGTCTGGCACGCCATGTCCCCTACTGAAATATGCCTCTAAATCCTTTGTATTTGTTCTCTAGCTGTTCCTGCTTAGTCATTGTGCACTGCCTATCAATCTCATTTTTTAAACGTTTGTATTCCCTTTCGCCTGCTTCATTTGCTGCATTTTTATATTTTCTCCTTTCATCAAGTAAGTTCAATACCTCTTGCGTTATCGAAGAATTTCTACTAGGTCTTTTCTTTTTACCTTTTTATCCTCCGCTGCCGTCACTATTTCATCTTCTAAAGATCCCCAGTCGTCTTCTACCGCATTCCTTTCCCCCACTCTAGTTACCCGTTGCCTAATACTACCTGTTATACTTCTAACAACCTCTGGTTCTTTCAACTTACCCAGATCCCACCTCCTTAATTTCTTACCTTTTCCAATTTCTTCATTTTTAATCTGCATTTCATAACCAATACATTATGGTCAGATTCCACATTTGGCCCTGGAAATGTCTTATAATTTTAAATCTGTTTCCAATATGTCTGTCTAATCATTATATAATCAGTCAGAAACCTTCTGATATCTCCTGGTCTCTTCCACGTATACAGCATTCTTTTATGCTTCCCAAACCAATTGTTAGCAATGATTAAATTACACTCTGCGCAAAATTCTACCAGGCGGTTTCCTCTTTCATTCCTTTTCGCAAGTCCATATTCACATACTATTTTTCCTTCTCTTTCTTTTCTGCTATCGAATTCCAGTTTCCCATCACAATTAAATTTCCATCTCTTTTAACTATCTGAATACTCTTTTGTACCTCATGTATTTATAGTGTCTCTTCATTATCTGCGGAGCTAGTTGGCATATAAACTTATACTATTGTGTTAGCCGTGAGCTTCGTGTCTATCTTGGCTACGATATTGTGTTCGCTATACTGTCCGTAGCAGCTTACCTGGATACCTATTTTCTTATTTATTATTAAAACCACTCCTGCGTTATCTCTGTATGATTATATACTTATAACCCTGTACTCACCTGACCAGAAGTCCGGTTCCTTCTGCCAACGAACTTCACTAATTCCGACTATATCTAACTTCAACCTACGCATTTTCCTTTTCAAATTTTCTAACCTACCTGTCCGATTGAGGGATCTAACATTCCAGTCTCCGATCCGTAGAACGCCAGTTTTGTTTCCACTGATGACGGCATCCTCTCAAACATTCTCCGCCACACCACTCAAAGAAAGCGAGTGAAAAGTGTTGACGCTTTATTTGCTTTACGTGTAATAAGGGTATTGTCTACCATACATACCTTCTCTACGGACCTCATCCATTCCTCTGTGTTCAAATCAAATGGCTCTGAGCACTATGGGACTTAACTTCTAAGGTCATCAGTCCGCTAGAACTTAGAACTACTTAAACCTAACTAACCTAAGGACATCACACACATCCATGCCCGAGGCAGGATTCGAACCTGCGACCGCAGCGGTCGCGCGGTTCCAGACTGTAGCGCCTAGAAGCGCTCGGCCACCTCGGCCGGCTTCCTCTCTGTCAACCGGCCGGTGTGGCCGTGCGGTTAAAGGCGCTGCAGTCTGGAACCGCGTGACCGCTCCGGTCGCAGGTTCGAATCCTGCCTCGGGCATGGATGTGTGTGATGTCCTTAGTTAAGGTTGGTTTAATTAGTTCTAAGTTCTAGGGGACTGATGACCACAGATGTTAAGTCCCATTGTGCTCAGAGCCATTTGAACCTCTCTGTCAGGTGCACTGTGTCCTCCCAGAAGTTACCTCGCCACATAATTCTGGGTCTTCCTCTCGTGCTATCTATTGTCCTGCAGAATGATATTTATGTACTCCATTCTCCGTCATCGTTGCTGTGCGGCCAGCGCAGTTCACTTTCTCTTCTTTAGCACTTCCATGATGTTAAAGCGTTTTCTCATCTCTCATAATTCTTCATTTTCCTTATCCTCCATTCCATATTATTTTCATCACATACTGGTCCAATTCGCCCCTTCCCCCCCCCCGCCCCCCTCTCTCCATGAACATGGACTTTGATGTTGGTGTAGCAACTTGCGTTCCTCAGCGATACACGTAGCCGTATCATACATGCAACCACAACGGAAGGTTGCCTGTTGAGACGGTAGACAAAAGTGTGATTGCCGAAGAGAGGCAGTAGTGTCTTCAGTAGCTGCAGGGGCAACAGTCTGGATGACTGACTGGTCTGGCCTTGTAACATCAACCAAAACGGGATTGCTGTGATGGCACAGTGAATGACTGAAATCGAGGGGAAACTACAGCCTTAATTCTTCACGAGGGCATGCAGGTCTACTGTATAGTTAAATGATGATGGCATCCTCTTTGGTAAAATATTCCGAAGGTAAAATCCCCATTCGGATCTCCGGTTGGGGACTATTCCTGAGGAGGTGTGCATGGTTGAAAAGACCCCTGCTACATGCAAAGTAAGTAAAACGGCAACAGTTTTCACTCGCTTGCGTTGAGTGGTGTGGTGTGGTGTGGAATGGCGAGTTGCGTTGTCAGGAAGTGTTTATTTTATGTTACGGAAACGTAGTAATATACAAAAAATTATACAGATAAAAAGTGTTCAGGCCGGCCGAAGTGGCCGTGCGGTTAAAGGCGCTGCAGTCTGGAACCGCAAGACCGCTACGGTCGCAGGTTCGAATCCTGCCTCTGGCATGGATGTTTGTGATGTCCTTAGGTTAGTTAGGTTTAACTAGTTCTAAGTTCTAGGGGACTAATGACCTCAGCAGTTGAGTCCCATAGTGCTCAGAGCCATTTGAACCAAAAAGTGTTCAGTTTTGAGACCTCTATTCGACCGACCTATTTTTTTCAATGTTCCTGTTTCAAATTCTGAAATGGAGTACGTTTTTTTCCATTTTCCAGTATCTTCGAGACAATGTAAGTTTCAGCATAGTGTTTATCAATTTCCCAAAAAACCTTTTATCCGAAAAAGAATCGACGCACTGTTTCCATGAAAAACTCTTACTGTTCCACAAATTCTCAAAATCTTGCCTGCCACCAAACAAGGAAAGTTTTTCTGTCGGCATGATTTCTAAACTGTTGAAACACCTGCGTGGAGTTTGAAAACGATTAACTTCTTTTAGTTTGAAAATACATAGTGGATATGGTGGGAATGGAGTTGTCCACCTCGTATTCCAAGAGGTCAACTCTAGATGAATACATAGCTTGGACCGTAACTCAAAGTATCAGCTACAGATAGGCAGGTGTTACTAGCGAATTTCCACCTCTTCCCTCTCTCTGTGCATCCCCAAATCTCTCTATCTCTCTTCACCTCCACCTCTTTATACCCTCCTTTCCCTTCTCTATCTCCATTTCCTCTCCCACCCCGCCCCCCCCCACCCCCCCTCACCCACACACACACCCAACTCCCAATGTCAGTCTCCTCTTCCACCGTGTTTCTAATGATGAGTCTTCTTCAGCGTTATTGCCAATGGAATCTTGATTGGAAACTGAAGTCGTAAAAATCAGTGGGTAAACTGGTTGGGATGATTGATATAAGGGGTATGAGTGATATCTCCTGGTACTGTATCTCTAAAGATAGAAGCTTCATTGGCGCTATTTCACATAGTTTTAATCTGCAAACGGGTTGCATTAGAGAGTTTCAGACGATTCATATCCTCAAGTAGCATTCTAATCATAAGCCACAAATACTATTTTTCTCTTTTCTGATACAACAGATTGCGAGGAATTAAACAAAACAGTATACAGCTGTGTATACCATTTCTGTTTAAAATATGAGAAAGAATGTGTATGGGCGAAACTATATGTCCGATGTTAAAAAAAAAGCGCTGCTCTCTTACTTAAAACATCCATAATGAAAACGAAACCGCACTTCTTTCAGCACAAAGTCGCACAATGTTTTTTTTCCTCGCAGACGGTTACAACAGAAAACTCGTACATTGTTGTTTTAAAAATATACAGCTCTCTGAATGTTTATTATTATTGAGTAAAAATCTGAAGCAAATCGGTCAAGAATTTTTCTAGATATTTGCTATCGTCTACTCTTTAGGTATCATCCCCAGAACGGATCGCTGTCCTCTGGTTCTGAGCCAAGTAGAACGCATTAACCAGAGATTCAGATAATTCTGTGACCATCTCGGATGCAGATTTTTTGCGATCCATTATCTGATGGAGGACTGAACGTTCCGGTCAACTGGTCAGGGATAGACTGACTCAGGAAGTGGCTGCTTTGGTAGAAGGTACAGGAATTCCTCTGCAGGCTCGAAGTTGAATTACGTGCAGTAAACGGAGGAGGAGTAGATAAGACTTGTTAAGCACAGATTAGAAGGAGACAATATTAATGTGGTATCAGTTAACAACAGAAATGTGCATGATAAGCCCCAGAATATTAGTCTAATATAACAATACTAGGAACGAAATAAATAAAGCCAAACCTGAAGACCAGAGATCCCTTAAATTCAGATTGAAATATACATGGTGAATCGCGTATTTCCTGAATGGTTCAAGATATCGAAACGAGATTTTCGGCCAACGACGATACATAATTTTGTTTTATGAGACACGGACTTCGCGGTGTTACATCACAACAGCTGATTCCGGGCGCCTTACCTTTCAGCTTCAGGATGTTTCTCAGATGCTGTTGCAAACTGCCAACATTAACATCACTACATCACTGTACTCGTCTTTTTCAGAAGCTTGCGAATGACGTTAGAAACATTATACTGTTCCGTTTAAACAGGCATACTTGCTCCAATATTTCCCTTGCTACAAGAGTATCAACCATGTAATAGAATTATGTGAACCTCTGTGTACTTTCATTTTTCGAAAACTTCGTTCCCATATCTTGAATCCTTCACAAAATGAAGGGTCGTTACGTCCTGCATGTTGTAACGACAGGCTGGACGCCAGTGATAGCAGTGTATTTATTGTCGTAACGAACTCGATAAATCACGTGGGGTTATTACAGACTGTGTCTGTGATATAACACGGGTGAAGGCAAGCATCAAAGGTAGGTCAAACATGGAAACCGGATGCCTTTATTGACCACCTGCTTCAGGAACTGTTGTGGCAGAACGTCTGGAGGAAACTTGAAGAATATTGCAGTAAAATTTCCTGATCATGCTATTGTAATTGAAGGAGATTTCAACTTGCCAGCTCTAGACTCGGGGAGTCACGCGAATATACTGGCGCCAGGAACAGCGACACTGTTCTGAACGCCTTTTCTGAAAATCTTTCTAGCATTTATTTAGAAAATCGACACGTGGAAGTAATGTCTTAAATCTCATAATAAATAACAGAAACAAATTTTTTGAAACAGTTAACATATAGGAAAACAATGGTAGGCTTATTACACTAGTTAAAAGTAACAACAAGCAAACGTTTTGCTCAGTGTGACAGTAAATAGGTTGCATATTATATGGGTTACCAGCCTCAAGCATTCATATCTAGGGACAATGATGCGTGTCAATGGATAAAATTTAAAGCTGTTGAATAATACACTTTATAAATGTACTACTACGCAAGGTTTTGAGAGACTGAAAAGGTATGCCATGGTTCAATAAGCGTATTAGAAACTAGCTATGAAATCAGATACAGCTCATCACAGATAACGCTAAGTACAAACAAACAAAAAGTGAACGAAGCCAAAGTGAGTCTTAGGCGAGCAATACGAGAAGCGTCCTGTGAATCCGAAAGTATTAAGTCTACAACCTTGCTTCCGCCGTATTGCAATAGATGGCAGTAGCGGCAAGTGGTGGTGCAGGTCGTATGTCGTAAATATCATAAAATAAGGTTAGTCATTTTTAAACATGACACCATCAAAATATTAGTCCATTATTGATTGTATCATAAAGTTATTCTCGATTGAATATGTCAACTTACAAGACTAGTTATCGTCGTTTGCTGGAAGTTTTAATTTTCTGCCTTAACATGAAGAAGTCTGCTACTGAGGCTCATTAAATGCTGGGTAAGACCTATGGAGAGGCACCTATTAAAGAAAGAACGTACAGAGAATGTTTTCAACGCTTCAAGAACAGCCGACCGGTGTGGCCGAGCGGTTCTAGGCGCTTCACTCTGAAACCACACGACCGCTACGGTCGCAGGTTCGAATCCTGCCTCGGGCATGGATGTATGTGATGTCCTTAAGTTACTTAGGTTTAAGTAGTTCTGAGTTCTAGGGGACTGATGACCTCAGATGTTAAGTCCCATAGTGCTCAGAGCCATTTGAATCATTTTTTTGCTTCAAGAACGGGTTTTTCTGACGTTGAAGACAGGTTTGGCTGTGGGAGTGAGAAGGCTTTCGAAGCTACTGAAACTGATGGGAACATTCACAGGAGATAGTTATCGAAAGCAATTGAAGCGTTTGAGCCGATCACTGAAAGACAAACGGCCACGTTACAGCGATAGACATGAAAAGGCGACGTTACAGCATGACATTGCTCGACTCCATCTCGCAAAACCCGTCAAA
Source organism: Schistocerca cancellata (assembly GCF_023864275.1). NCBI lineage: Eukaryota > Metazoa > Arthropoda > Insecta > Orthoptera > Acrididae > Schistocerca > Schistocerca cancellata. The sequence goes on from NC_064626.1 coordinate 828,691,235, forward strand.
ATATACTTGGAAATATTGAAATTTGAAGTCCTACCTCACCTGTCGTATTCTTCAGAAATTGTTACCACTGTCAACCATATTTTCCAATCAATGGAATGCGGCCTGGATAATCAGCACGGCCGATTATAACAAGAAGCGCAAAATTGGATCGCTTCATAGAGCTCCTTAAATGCCGCCCAGTTCTTTCGCAGCGGGATTCTGAAAGAGAGGAAAAAGTAGTGGCCAGCGACAGCCAATACTTTGAATCGTAAATGTTATGTAAGGTTTTCACAATAAAGCCTTGAACATTGTAAAAGACGGCGCGAGTGAAATTGCAGACATAATAAAAGTTTGCGGAACGAGGTGACGAATAATTCTTAACGACAGTCAGTCTTCCCACGAAGTATAATTGTATAACAACTCATACACCATAAGCTAGTTGTTGGAATATGCACGTAGGTTTAGATGAAGATATACATTCACTCTACAATAGCATAACGCACTGAATTCCACACAAGATTACAAAGATTCGATCAGGCGGACGCACTGCCTTAGTAGTCCGAAAGGGTGAGGTGAATGTGGCAAGAGGGGTACTTACGCCCCAAGCTCCCTGGAATCTGAAACATGGAGCTACTGTTCATTCATATGCCCTCCCTATAACAACTGTTGAATGTATAACTATCTATTCTTTGAGATATAATAAATTATTTTTGTTACCTATTAAATTTAATTCTTGTGGTATGATCAATTCATTTATACCAAATTTTACAGTCTCTTCTTCCCTTCCGCCTCCCCCACCCAGATAAATTTCTGGAAACGCCTATCTGTACGTCGTTGCCGACATACACATCCGTCAATAATATTCTACTGTCGCGGAACGAACGAAAGAGATTACAACTGAGATTACAACTGAGGTGACAGAAGTCATGGGACAGTGACATGCTCAATAACAGAAGGTTTGAGCATCGCGTATACAAGGTATAAAGGCGCAATGCACTGGCGGAGCTACCGTTTGTAAATAGCTGATTCATGTGAAAAGTTTTTCGACTTGATTATGGTTGCACGACACGAATTAAGACACTCTTAAAGCAGAATGGTACACTACTGGCCATTAAAATTGCTACACCAAGAAGATGACGGGCTGCAGACGCGAAATTTAACCGACAGGAAGAAGATGCTGTGATATGCAAATGATTAGCTTTTCAGAGCATTCACACAAGGTTGGCGCCGGTGGCGACATCTACAACGTGCTGACATGAGAAAAGTTTCCAACCGATTTCTCATACACAAACAGCAGTTGACCGGCGTTGCCTGGTGAAACGTTGTTGTGATGCCTCGTGTAAGAAGGAGAAATGCGTACCATCACGTTTCCGACTTTGATAAAGGTCGGATTGTAGCCTATCGCGATTGCTGTTTATCGTATCGCGACATTGCTGCTCGCGTTGGTCGAGATCGAATAACTGTTAACAGAATATGGAATCGGTGGGTTCAGGAGGGTAATACGGAACGCCGTGATGGATCCCAACGGCCTCGTATCACTAGCAGGCGAGATGACAGGCATCTTGTCCTCATGGCTGTAACGGATCGTGCAGCCACGTCTCGATCCCTGAGTCAGCAGATGGGGACGTTTGCAAGACAACAACTATCTGCACGAACAGTTCGACGACGTTTGCAGCAACATGGACTATCAGCTCGGAGATCATGGCTGCGGTTACCCTTGACGCTGCATCACAGACAGGAGCGCCTGCGATGGTGTACTCAACGACGAACCTGGGTGCACGAATGGCAAAACGTCATTTTTTCGGATGAATCCAGATTCTGTTTGCAGCATCATGATGGTCGCATCCGTGTTTGGCGACATAGCGGTGATCGCACATTGGAAGCGTGTGTTCGTAATCGCCATACTGGCGTGTCACCCAGTGTGATGGTATGGGGAGCCAGTGGTGACATGTCTCGGTCACCTCTTGCTCGCACTGACGGCACTTTAAACAGTGACGTTACATTTCAGATGTGTTACGACCGTTGCTCTACCCTTCATTCGATCGCTGTGAAACCCTACATTTCAACAGGATAATGAACGACCGCATGTTGCAGGTCCTGTACGAGCCTTTCTGGATACAGAAAATGTACGACTGCTGCCCTGGCCAGTACATTTTCCAGCTCTCTCTCCAACTGAAAACGTCTGGTCAATGGTGGACGAGCAACTGGCTCGTCACAATACGCCAGTCACTTCTCTTGGTGAACTGTGGTATCGTGTTGAAGCTGCATGGGCAGTTGTACCTGTACACGCCATCCAAGCTCTGTTTGATTCAATGCCCAGGCGTATCAAGGCCGTTATTACGGCCAGAGGTGGTTGTTCTAAGTACTGATTTCTCAGGATCTATGCACCCAAATTGCGTGAAAATGTAATCACATGTGAGTTCTAGTATAATATATTTGTCCACTGGATACCCGTTTATCATCTGCATTTCTTCTTGGTGTAGCAATTTTAATGGCCGGTAGTGTACATAATGTGTTTACGAGTGCCGGTTGTGACCCAGGAACAACGACGTATGGAGATTTATGTCTGGCCGTGAGTCGTGCACAGATAGCCACTCGCGGAAAGTGGGAAATACGAGTTCGAATCCCGGTCCAGCACAAATTTTCTTTACCGCCATTCCCTTATACAGCTGCTGGTTGTTCGTATTTGCAACTGTGAATACATTTCGAATCTCATAACGGCTCTTCGTTTAGTGTGCTATGCTTCTGAGGCATGAAGCGGCAAAGAAAGAAGTATAGGGTTTAACGTCCCGACGACGACGAAGTCATCAGGATAGGTGAACAAGCTCTAGGTGAGTTTGGAAAAAAGGCATGTGCTGTTGAAAAGAACTAAACCGGTATTTGCATTAAATAATTTAGAGAAGTCACAGAGCATCTAAACCCAGGTTGTCGCACTGGTATTTGAATCCCGTGTTAACCTTCGCACTACGTCGCCCGAAGCCAGAAAGGACATGCGAAGAGATGGAATACAGTGTTGTGTATGACTGAGCCTGTGGCTGTGATAAATGCACCCAGTTGCTTGAGGCCTTCACCTGTAGATGCATCGTGTATGGCGAGTAAGGGTCGCGGACGTAAATGTCGAGGGCAGACAGCAGCAGCAGCAGCAGCAGCAGCCACAAGGCAGCGTGCCGGCGCGTGTCAGGCGTGGCCGATGGCGCTCTGCGAGCCCCGATGCGGCTGCGGCTCTGGCTGTGGCGTACAATCGCGGCGGATCTAAATCAATATCCCGCCCCCGCCCCCGCGCCTCCCTGCCGCCCCGCCCCGAGCCGCGGATACAAAGGGACGCCCTGGGGGAGTTCCTCGGCTGCCACCGGGGCTCCACGTAGCTCACCAGCGCCGCCTCTCCCACATCTCATTCGACGAGGCACGGCACTCCAGTCTTACACACACTCGAACGCCAGCAGCTAGCCGCTTCTATCTAGCGTCATATTGTACAATATATTTCCGGCACGCAACCGTGTATATTCAATCGCCTCTGCAAATATTTCGGCAGCGTATCTTCCGACCGTCATCGAACTGAGCCAACATAGGCCGAGGATGGCCTGAAGACACGCGCCGGAAATATTTACAGAATATTATGGGGCCTATGAATGTGTGGTGTCAGCTCTTTCGGACATGTGCGAAAGAACAGACACCACACGGAATCCGCAGCTGTGATACATTATACGTAAACTGAAGCTGGAGGGGTGAGAAAGAGAAGAGAAGGGAAGGGAAGGGAAGGGAAGGGCAGGGAAGGGAAGGGAAGGGAAGAGAAGGGAAGGGAACGGATTACTGATGTCGGCTGATTCCGCGTAACGTCCCGATGTAGCTGATATCAGTAATCCCTTCCCTTTCCTTTGTCCCCTCTCCACCTTCAGCTTACATATGATACACAGAATACATTGAATTTCCACAGCTGCGTGCCGCAAATTTATTGAACTATTCATTACGCGGCGAAAAGCTGAAAATAACATTAGATAATCTGCCACTGAGCCTCTTCACCATGAGTGTTTGGCGGCTTTCACACTTCCGATACGACCACTGACAAATGCATACAAGATATTATGCTTCATAAAGAGATTACAAAATGATGTTACAGCAAGTAACACCACTTACGAATACAGAAAGAAACTCGTTCTATGTGTCTTTCTGAAGACCGAAATTCACCTCTGCAAGAACCAACATACATTCCGTGAATGTCTCTCTCGTGAAATTCAGGTCGCGCTGTTCATCCAAGACACCCAAAAGACAGTAGATACCGGCGCCTAGGTTGTTGCTCTGTTACTTGACTTCCTGAAGGCGCTCGATACAATTCTATACCGACAACTTACGTAGAAAAAACGGAGCATTGAAGGAGTTCGTAGCAAACACAGCGCAACGCGTCATTCTTAATGTAGATAAATCTTCACAGGTAAAAATAGCTTCGAGCGTATAACAGGAGAGTGTTATATGCCCGTTACTGTTCACAATATTTGTAAAGAAGCTACAGGATCATCTCGGAAGCTTCATGGGGCAGTTCTCGAGTGATACTGTTGCGCGTAGAGAATCTAAATGATAGGAAATACTTGAGCAATGAAAGAAGGCCTACAAAGATCGATGCTTGGCGCAGGCGCAGTGATAGGCAGTAAACATTCAGAATAAACAAATGCGAAGTACTCATTATTGTCTGAATACAAGATTCAAACATTTGGGAGTTGGCGTACGGAATAACTGAAAGTCTAAATATTACGTAAACTAATCCCAGGAAATACAAACGCATTAGGACAATTTTCAGGAAGTGAAGTCCATCAGCGTTAACTATTTCTGGGGCACTATAAAATTAGGGACAGCTGGCCTTGGCTGATATTTTTTTCACCTAGCCATGTGACGTAAGAATAACATTGAGAATGTTTTAGATGGCAATGTGTCAGTGAAGCTGGGGTGGGTACGTGCGGTTGAACGCGTGTGTAAACATGCTCTGTGCTATTCTGCCTTCAATGGTAAAGACAAGTGGCGCGCGGAGATGCCTCGAATACATGACTGGCGTGAACGTCCTTTGGAATGCTATGACGGTAAAACGGTGACTGTACAGAGGCATGCAACTTTCACTGGTGTTCGGTGGCGGCGGCTGGCGGGTGCGACGGAGCGCGCATCCCTGGCCAGTCGCGCCAGGGGCTGTGTCTAGGTGAACACGTATTTGGATAGGAAATTCTCAGAAATGATGTATGAAAGGGATGTGGTCGCCTCATGCCCGCGGGACCCGAGTGGGAGCCTGTGGGTGGTTTGACAGCTAACGAACGCGTCACTTCGCGATCCTGTGGACAGGGTGTGGCGGATGGTGCTTGCGTGCGTTGATTGCATTATTTTGCGAGCGGCCGTGTAGTCTGTGGTATACATTATTTTGACAGTTTACAGGTACTGAGATTTGCAGATATGTGTACTACATTATTACGAGCAGTTAGCTATCGTGTAATGAAATTACGAGTTGGTTGCATGTCTGTGGACTGTGCAACATGGCCCCAGGCACATCTGGGTGGGTGTTTTGTGATAGTGTGATAGATATACTCTATCGTTAAATAAGTTGTTTCAAAATAAATAGAGTGCTGTCAATCGTTGCTCCCCCCAGCAGCCCAGAGCAGGCTGAGTCGTTTTGCACACCATCTTGATTTACGTCAGAAAACGGACGACAACGTCCTCTGCTGGTGGTACTGAGTACTAGGCCTCGTGGAGAACATACTGTTTGCCGCCATCATGGATAACTGTACTTGCGTCATCAGTTGGTTTCACGGTGGCATCCTCTGGCGGCGACTAAATGTACTAAGCCAGTTGGGGTCTGGAGCTCGTGGCGAATCTGGTAGGTGGCGCCATCTTAGATTACGGTACTTGCGTCATTACCTGATATCACTACAGAGTCCTCTAGTGGCATCAATGTGAACTAAGGCAGTTGGGCTATGGACTCAGTGGCGAATATACTTGGTGGTGGTGCTGCCTCTGATTGTTTAAATAAAGACTGGTGTATGATTTAGACAGCTGACGATTAGCAAGCAGAGTCTTTTAGATGGATTATTATTTTTACAATTTAAGAGTTGTTGTACTATCTGGACGTAAATGAATTGCTTTATTTACGAGTGGTTCGCATGTCTGTAGGCTGTGCAATGCGTTATTTTTGACGGTTTACAATTAGCAAGAGTGTGTGTAGAGCCTTATACGTGAGTTATGTAGGAGTAGTTTGCAGGTCTGTATGCTGTGGAGCACGTGAGAGCGTGTGTTCTGTGATACATATACTCCATCCCTAAATAAGCTGCTCGCAAATAAATAAAGTACCTTCCTTCCTCTCTCCATCAGCCTAGTGCGGTCAGAGTCCTTTTACCAGTAACCCCTGCGAAGAGGTTGCGCCCTGGAGGCTTAGGTTAGTGGCGGTGAGCTTTGTTTGCAAAACTTTTCTTAGGTTGGTGACGAAAGTGCATGTGACCTTAGTTTACTGCGAGGATTCAAACTCGGTGCCCGGTTGGTAGGAAGAGGTGGCGGTCTGCACCTTGAAAAGTAGTTGAAACTAGGTAGTTGAAAGTATAGTGAACACGTTTTTATACCTATATGAAATGGAATTAAGTAATTGGGTAATTAATACGTTAGCTGCGCGATGTGGGTGTTACTTTAGTTAGAAGATTTACAGAAGACTATGTCCGGCGCGTGTATGGAGGTGGCGGCCGAGGGTGTGTGACGAAAGCGGTCGGACGCCCGCGCGCCGGTGGCGCGGCGCGTGTCCTGTTAAACGCGCGCGTGAGACAGAGAGAGCAGACGATCTTGTGTCATCACGCGACTTCACGGTAGCGCCCTCTGGTGGGCATGACGTGAACTAAGTCAGTTGGGCTATGGAGCTCGCGGTGAACACACTGGGTGCCGTCATCTTCAATACTGGCACTTGCCTCATGATCTGACGTCAGGAGAGCGCTCTCTGGCGGCAGCGACATGAACTATGCCAGTTGGGTTCTGGAGTTCGTGGTGGACACACTGTGTGCAGCCATCTTGAATGACGGTACTTGCATCATCAGCTGACGTCAGGAGAGCACCCTCTGGTGGCATGGATATGCACTAAGTCAGTTGCAGTCCATACTCAGTGGCGAACACATCTGCTTCAGATTGATTAAATAATAAAGACAAGTGCGTTTTTCTCGCCATTATAGTACTGGAATTTGAACTTCCCGCCATTTTCTGGGGGGAGGGGGGGTTAGGTCAGTGGAGGTAGCCCAAGTGTCGTATCTTCCCAGCAAAATGCACCATCTTGGATGACGTCACGGTGGCGCTCTCTGGTGGCGACGATATGAACTAAGCCAGTTACAGTCGAGACCCAGTGGCGAACACACATGCTTGAAATTGGTTACATAATAACATGTACACAATGCATGCCCTTTTATCCCGCCATTTTACTATGTGTAACGCATTATCATGTTGGAATTTGAAATTCGCGCCATTTTTCTGGCCGAGGGGGGCGTGGCAATTTCCCGCCAAAATCCACCATATTGAATGGCGTCACGACCGTCATCTTTGATGACACCACCATCTTGATGACGTCATCGCCACCATTTTGGATAACAGTACTCTGGAATAGAACCAGCCTAGCCCGAATACTATCGAGACATTGCCACATATGGACCGAGTCTAGGCACCAGCGACATCACTGATGGCGGCCCAGCTATATAAGCAAGGTGGCGGAATTCAGACGACAGTCAATCGCTTGACAGTGGCAGAGAAGAAGATCTCTGCCGAAAGCTCGCAGGCAGTTAACCACTTGACGTGACTTGAAACCCGAGAATATTTTATTGACTACCGGTATGGCCCTTCTCCGTCAAAAAGTACAGTTAAGGAATGCGTGTAAGTTTGAAACTGATTGGGAGTTTCTCCTCCATGGAATGCATTAGTCACTACGGTTCGCACATGGCATTCAGCTGCGACAGTTATAGTTTCACCGAACCATGGAATAAAAGACCGACTTACGCGGTGACGATCGGGTACTGTTATCACAGCACGGGGTGACCTTTCCATTGTCCTCATAGCCGTAAAGGCTCGGGCTGCTTCGTCTTCTGCAGGAACACTGCAGAGGTTAGAGACCTGTGTTTCGAAGAAGTGACGCCACCCATTGTGTGTTTCACTGGTGGCAGGTGGGACGTTACATCGGTTTACATTTCCCAAAAGTCGCAAATACCTAATACTGCAGTGAAAAAGTTAACGCTGTTGGTGATGTCCTGAATGGCAAAATGTACAAGTGTTTAACGTCCCTTCAACGGCGAGATCACTAGAGACCGAACGCAAGCTCGGATTCGGCAAAAAATCGACAGCGTCTTTTTATCATTAGAACCTTCCAGTCATTTGAATTTAGCGACTAAGGAAGCCACGGGAAACTTAACTTTGGATGGTCGGATGGGGATTTTAAACCGTCGTCTTCCACGACTACGAATCCAGCCTCCTAGCGCTGCGCCACGTCGCTCGGACAAGAGTTAGAACAATCTTGCCTATTCTCTGTCACAAGACGTGCTAAAATGCACTGTTCGATCGAAAGTATCTGCACATCTCTGTGTAGTGCGAAAATGACTACCAGACGTCAGAAGAGGCGGACTTACCAGTGCGAAATGAGGCGGAGAGTATCGTGTTGTCATCAGAGAAGCTGTAACAAATGGTTCAAATGGCTCTGAGCACTATGGGACTTAACTTCTGAGGTCATCAGTCCCCTAGAACTTAGAACTACTTAAACCTAACTAACCTAAGGACATCACAGACATCCATGCCCGAGGCAGGAATCGAACCTGCGACCATAGCGGTCGCGCGGTTCCAACCTGTAGCGCCTAGAACCGCTCGGCCACTCTGGCCGGCGAAGCTGTAACAGCCGAATGCTTCGGTCAGAAGGGCTCAGTGACTTCGAACGTCTCCCAGTCTCAGGATGTCACCTAAGTAGGAGATCCATGATGGACATTTGAGCTGTTCTAAGGCTACCCATGTCGACTGTTGGCGATGTGATTGTGACGTGGAAAGGCGAAGAAACATCACAGGTAAAGCAAGACCAGGCGTACCTCATGTATTGACGGACAGGGACCGTCGAGCACAGCGGAGGGTCGTTGCAAAAACATCGCGTGAAGTCAGTGGAAGGAATCACTCGTGAGTTCTAAAGTGCTACCAGCAATCCAGCTGGACAATGACTGTGCGTACAGAGTTAAGAAGAATGGGCACAATGGTCGAGCAGCTGCTCTTAAAGCACACATTTCTGTAGGCAATGATAAGCGAGGCTTGAGATGGTGTAAACAGCTACGTTACTCTTCAGTGAATGACTGGAAACAAGTGACTGGGAGCGATGAATCACTCTATACCCTATGGAAATACGATGGAAGGGTCTGGGTTTGACGAATGCCTAAAGGACATTGCCTGCCGTTTGTGTAGTGCTAATAGTGAAGTATGAAGGTGGTTTTACGGTATGGGGTAGGTTTTCGTAGTTAGGGTATGATCTCTTCATTATGCTTAAGAAAACGCTCAATGCAGAAGGATACGATCAAATTGTACAGCACTGCGTATTGGGTGCAATAGAGGAACCGTTCGGAGACGATGACTGTATTTTATTTATTTATTTATTGCCAAATTATAGACCTGTTACCTGATGTTTAAAACAGGTCGTGCATCTTACAATTTTCGTTTTTCATCTTTTTACAGTTTTCTTTTATTTTGTTTTATCTACAACATTTACAAAGAATGATACTTTTTAAAATAACAGTAATTTAAAGTTGAAATATCAATAATTTTTTTTAAGAAGAATATAAAAAGAAGATAGGATAGAGGAGAGATTTGTTAGTACCATCACCGAATGTGACTGACGGTGAATACCTCGGAATAGTTTCTTCGAGCCGTTGACCGCCATTCACACACACACACACACACACACACACACACACACACACATACACACACACACACACACACAAATGGTTATTAGTAGAGAAATAATGTTTCTTATCCTATTTATTACTAATCCTATGTATTAACTACTTTAGGTGCCCATCCATGTACAGCATTTGCTGATTTCTTGGCTAGATCGCCAGCACCTTATGCTTATTTACTGTCGCATCTCCGCTTCCTCTTACTGTTCCTCCTCATTGTCACTATTTTCGCTGTCACTGTGGGTATCGCTGTCCACCCTCTGGAGATTGTTGTTACGCTGCACATACGCATGTCTGTAATGTCGTGTCCGTATGTACTCTTCATGTGTTGTTTTTGAAATACTGTTTGTCAGTGCGTTTTAATTGTGCCCATTTTTCTTCGTCTCTTATTGCTGTGTATATATCTATGTCTGTATCTGTGTAGTCTAAGTGTAGTGTATGTCTATTGTTCGCGTATTGCCCGCAGAAAAAGACAGTGTGTTTTGGGGAACCTTCTTCCCCGCATGTTCACGTAGGTGTCTGCCTCAGACTCACGCAGTTTAACCGTACCCGGTTAAGAAATTACCATACCGCGGCTGGGATCGATATGTCATTCTCACCCGCTTCCTTATGTCAGGAGGAAGTCGTACAGTCTACGTCCCTTATCACTTACATCCCACTCACCTTGCCATGTATCCAAGCGCCAACTTTTAAGGTGACGTATCGTCTCTATCGGCACACTGATTATTGTGTGTACTTTATCTAGTCCCCCCTCCTTTAACCAGTACCTTTGTTTGCAAAACTTTTCTTAGGTTGGTGACGAAAGCGCATGTGACCTTAGTTTACTGCGAGAATTCAAACTCGGTGCCGGTTCGTAGGAAGAGGTGGCGGTCTGCACCTTGAAAAGTAGTTGAAACTAGGTTGTTGAAAGTATAGTGAACACGTTTTTGTACCTATGTGAAATGGAATTAAGTAATTGGGTAATTAATACGTTAGATGCGCGATGTATATTTGGTCGCGATATCTATGGGGCATATTCCGATGACTATATCAGCAAGAGAATGCAGTCCGTCGTAAAGCTGCATCTGTCAGCCAATAGTTTGTGGACAATAACATTCCTGAAATGATTTGCCCCGCCCAGAGTTCCGAACTAAACCCAGTGGGGCACTTGATGGATGAGCCGGCATCGATGCAGACCTCAGTGCCCAACATCATTATCTTCTCTAGTTTCGGCTTTTGAGGAAGAATGGACTGCCATTCCGCTGCAGACATTCAAACACTTCATTGAAAGTGTCTCCAGTAGTGTTCAGTCATAAAGTCGGACATATAATCACATCATTGACCGTGTCCCAACAGAATCCATCTCGTCACAAAGCCGAACGGTGTACACATTCCACATTAATGTCGACTAATGTCTACTTTTAATCAGACAGTCTGCGGAGAGCATAAAAAGAAGTGAGGAATTCAGAATGTCATAATGGATGTCTGAAACAAGGTGAAGGTTCTGCAGTTGCTTGTGTCGTCGTATTGTTGTTGTCAGTGGATGCCGTAGCTCCACTGGACGTCCGCCGCTCGTGGTCTGAGGTAGCGTTCTCGCTTCCCGACCACGGGGTCCCGAGTTCGATTCCCGGCGGGGTCAGGGATTTTCACCTGCCTCGAGATGACTGGGTGTTTGTGTTGTCCTCATCATTTCATCATCATCCAGGAAAGTGGCGAAATTGGACTGAGCAAAGATTGGGTAATTGTACGGGCGCTGATAACCACGCAGTTGAGCGCCCCACAAACCAAACTGCATCATCATCATCATCATCCACTGGAAGGGCGGCTACTAGTGTAGCCATGCAAGACACTCCGAGTGCTTCAAGTGATGCGACGTTCTTAACAACTGTAATATTAGGACAAGGGTTATATCACAACGGAGTCGTAGGAGAAGCATGGGGGTGGGTTAAATCTTGATGTTCTCGAGTTAACTGAGAGACGGCAGAAACAGACGGACGGAAGCAGCGGGCGGCGCAAAGGGGTCGTCTCCGTGCGCCAGGGGCCGGTTTGTGTGTGTGTGTGTGTGTGTGTGTGTGTGTGCGTGCGGTGGCACCGATAAATTAGGCGCGATGAGGCGGCAGTGGGTCGGGTAAACACGCCGGCTGGCCGGTCTAACGAGGCGGCAGCGCCTGGCGCACACACACCACACGAGACACGTGGCCGGCGCCTGCCGGTGCTCGACCCCCGCTGCCACTTGGCTGCCTCCGGGGGCAGCAGTGAGCGGCGAACGGTGAGCGGGGACGTCAAACACAGCGCTGCTACCGGTACCAGGAGAGCGTTTTCCGCCCGGCGCTGAAAAGTGGCCTTTTAGCGCGAAATGCACTTTTCAAATGGCTCTGAGCACTATGGGACTTAACATCTGAGGTCATCAGCCCCTAGAACTTAGAACTACTTAAACCTAACTAACCTAAGGACATCACACACACCCATGCCCGAGGCAGGATTCGAACCTGCGACCGTAGCGGTCATGTGGTTCCAGACTGAAGGGCCTAGAGCCTCTCGGCCACCGCGGCCGGCAAAATGCACTTTTTCTTTCGATGTATCTTGTTTCAGGTGTGGTGGTAGCAACAAGTCCCACTACCTTTCTACTTTGCCGATCAAAGATGGTGGCTTAATTTATGGTGGCAACGGTAAAGACCGCATTCTGTGTGCGAATCTTTTATTTGTGCGCGGATACGAAACCTAAATGCAAGCACAGTACAGCGACAAGGCGCGACGGAGAGCGACCCTTTGACGTCGCGACTTCAAGGTGCCATGGACGTCAAAGAAGAAAATGTCAGAACGACAATGGCTGTTGTTCCGAAAAGAAAACAAAAGAAGATTGTATGCAATTAATTAATTACTTATTTACTTCTTGACTTTGTGATACTGACGATCTGTCTGTCGACAAGTTTGGTTAATAAGAGACTAAATGTGAATGTTTATTTGATATGCGGAAATTGCGATCGGGACTGTTAAATATAGAAGGCTTCTGAAAAGAAGTAATTATGTGATTTCGTACATAGTGGGTACCAAACACAATCTTCCTTTATCACACCGCTTTCCTGCAGACGGTGAAGAAGTTCGACACAGCTACGACGGCACTGCGTACCGGGACCACATCTTCAAGGTGCGACACGAGTGCAGAAAGATAAGATTTGAAGCTGAAGGTAATTACGCACATACGACCGACAGATCACAGTAACGGAACTGGTGCCCTGGTTATGTACTTTCCAGTAGCACCGGCCGCAGTGGCCGAGCGGTTCTAGGCGCTTCAATCTGAAACCGTGCGACCGCTACGGTCGCCGGTTCGAATCCTGCCTCGGGCATGGATGTGTGTGGTGTCCTTAGGTTAGTTAGGTTTAAGTAGTTCTAATTTCTAGAGGACTGATGACCTCAGCAGTTACGTCCCATAGTGCTCAGAACCATTTGAACCATTTTTTGGAATGGACGACTTGAATGGAGGGAATTTTTTCCATCAAAGCGCAGCGAAATCGTCATCTGATTTTACGAAGTCTGTGAAAGCAGCTCCAGGTATGTATGGGACTTTATTTTTTACACTGTAAGGGACACTAACTATGGTGGTTACTATCCAGAAGCAACAATAACCTCTCGCATTGTTTTGGTGCCTGCACATAATCTACTCGGGAAAGGTCACTGGGTTTATCTTGAGAGCTGCTACACCAGTCCAGATTTGGTGGAAAAAGTAACCAGCAATAACACCAGCGTTGTCAGCATAATGTGACAAGACAGGAAGAGGTTTCCTGACTTGGTAAAAAAGGAAAAACTGAAGAAAGGAGAGTAAATAAAACGGTACAGTAGCAAGCAGATTGTAATGAAATGGAAGGGCAAAAGGGACATTGTTATGCTCAGCACTGTGCTGGCGCAGGATGACGCCAGCACATCCCTCCGGCATAGAGATTAAGAGAAGAACGGTAGAGGCCAACGACAGACTCGCAGTACACGGACCACCAATTCCCCCTCGGCCGCCAGTATGTAGATCGCCGCCGCGGACCGGAAGGCCAGTCTGTCGCGGTCTGTTACATCGAGTGAGTTCCAGTCTGTCATCACTCGCAACCCAGTGAGAGTCTCAGTAGCAGCTAGCTCCGCCGCTAGCTCAGAGACAGGCAGCAAATAGCCACCAGAGTAGTATACATAGCTGTCTTTGTACTTCGCCAGCAGTGAGAATGTGGACTATTACAGAGAGCTTGTACCACGACGTCTATCTTGAGTTAAGTACCTTTATACTCTTATGAATAAGGACCCCGTTAATACACTCCTGGAAATGGAAAAAAGAACACATTGACACCGGTGTGTCAGACCCACCATACTTGCTCCGGACACTGCGAGAGGGCTGTACAAGCAATGATCACACGCACGGCACAGCGGACACACCAGGAACCGCGGTGTTGGCCGTCGAATGGCGCTAGCTGCGCAGCATTTGTGCACCGCCGCCGTCAGTGTCAGCCAGTTTGCCGTGGCATACGGAGCTCCATCGCAGTCTTTAACACTGGTAGCATGCCGCGACAGCGTGGACGTGAACCGTATGTGCAGTTGACGGACTTTGAGCGAGGGCGTATAGTGGGCATGCGGGAGGCCGGGTGGACGTACCGCCGAATTGCTCAACACGTGGGGCGTGAGGTCTCCACAGTACATCGATGTTGTCGCCAGTGGTCGGCGGAAGGTGCACGTGCCCGTCGACCTGGGACCGGACCGCAGCGACGCACGGATGCACGCCAAGACCGTAGGATCCTACGCAGTGCCGTAGGGGACCGCACCGTCACTTCCCAGCAAATTAGGGACACTGTTGCTCCTGGGGTATCGGCGAGGACCATTCGCAACCGTCTCCATGAAGCTGGGCTACGGTCCCGCACACCGTTAGGCCGTCTTCCGCTCACGCCCCAACATCGTGCAGCCCGCCTCCAGTGGTGTCGCGTCAGGCGTGAATGGAGGGACGAATGGAGACGTGTCGTCTTCAGCGATGAGAGTCGCTTCTGCCTTGGTGCCAATGATGGTCGTATGCGTGTTTGGCGCCGTGCAGGTGAGCGCCACAATCAGGACTGCGTACGACCGAGGCACACAGGGCCAACACCCGGCATCATGGTGTGGGGAGCGATCTCCTACACTGGCCGTACACCACTGGTGATAGTCGAGGGGACACTGAATAGTGCACGGTACATCCAAACCGTCATCGAACCCATCGTTCTACCATTCCTAGACCGGCAAGGGAACTTGCTGTTCCAACAGGACAATGCACGTCCGCATGTATCCCGTGCCACCCAACGTGCTCTAGAAGGTGTAAGTCAACTACCCTGGCCAGCAAGATCTCCGGATCTGTCCCCCATTGAGCATGTTTGGGACTGGATGAAGCGTCGTCTCACGCGGTCTGCACGTCCAGCACGAACGCTGGTCGAACTGAGGCGCCAGGTGGAAATGGCATGGCAAGCCGTTCCACAGGACTACATCCAGCATCTCTACGATTGTCTCCATGGGAGAATAGCAGCCTGCATTGCTGCGAAAGGTGGATATACACTGTACTAGTGGCGACATTGTGCATGCTCTGTTGCCTGTGTCTATGTGCCTGTGGTTCTGTCAGTGTGATCATGTGATGTATCTGACCCCAGGAATGTGTCAATAAAGTTTCCCTTTCCTGGGACAATGAATTCACGGTGTTCTTATTTCAATTTCCAGGAGTGTAATATGGTGTACTGGAATCCTGAATAGAACCAACCTGCGCCCAGTAAAAAATGTTTTGCTTTGCTTATCGAACGCCCCTCGTAGATAATCGTCATGGAGTACGACAAGCAGCCTGTAGCCGGCTATTCCGGACCCCGGCACGAAGAGGCGGCGTGTCCGGCGGTGATTCGTTTCTGGTGAAATACCCCGGGCGGCAATAAATTAGCCATCAGTGGGGTCGGGCCCAGTCGGGCGGTGAGACGGCCTAATCGATGCGAGGCGGGGCTGGGAGGGGACGGCCGTATGGTAGCCGCCTAATGAGGTGGCAGCGGCAGCGGCGGCGTGTACTGTACAGACCGCTGACTCAGGTCGGCCGGCCCTGGGCGCCGTCTCCAGGCTCCAGGCACTGGGGAAGGTAGGGCACGCACAAGCGACTTACCCGGATCTTAACTTCAATTCCTCCATTAATGGCACTCTCCTGGGGTTTCTTGGGCTCAATCGCCTAAGGCTGCGTAAGATGCAAATCACCCTGAGCGCTAGTCGAGGTCAGGCATATCTGTCAATGAATGTCAACACAGCAAATATCGTAACCAACGAGAAATCTGGAGAACAATTATGTCTATACTCACTCCAAAATTAGAGCAAGTGATCCTCCTCTTGTAGTGTACTCACTTTTACGACTAACTTGCTCACTTATTGAGTTTTCCTGACAGGAAGTTGAGTTTCACTTTAAAGGAGCGATGAGAGCCATTAATAGCAGAGTCATATCTACACCTACATGTTGGCTACCATTACTGTCGAAAATCTGTCCAACTCTAGTTCGTCGAAAGGCGGCCCTCTGTGACCTGCTACACCAAGATTACAGAACTGAATCAATCCCTTTTCACGATTTACTCAGCTGCCTACGAAACGCCTCAAATTCAGAAGACCAGCATATGAAAAAGTAGTCAAAATGCTCTGCAGTTGGTTCAGCCGGGACGCTAAATGGAAACGTATATGGCAAGACACGGAAACATGGAACCACTAACTTACTGAGAATCGAACTGTTAAAGTTCCAGGCTTTCATCATCCGAGGAAGGTGGGGATACAGATTAATAGATTCGGGCCGGAAAAGGTGGCGCTTTTGCACTGACAATAAGTATGAGTGTGGCTATATTCAGAGACTTTTGTAATTGTGTGTCCTAACAAACGTACCCTGGTGCCTGGTGGTATCAAGAGTCTGTATAAGGCATCCGACGAGGCATTCCATTGGATTCTGCCCTTCAACATTCTTCTGTAGTCTGGGCCGAATGTGTCTACAGCGTAAACCGTTGCACATACGTATTTTTGGTTAAACATGTTTAACATTTTTTGCAGTAGTTGACACATACGATAATAGCGATAATAATAATAATAAATTGGGTCATCACTAATTGGTACGAAAGGTTGTCCTATTATCGCTCCCCGAACGTCACGTTATAATAAATCAAGTTGAGAGCCCATACTTGGCGTGATTTTTTTTTATCTCTGCTTGTGTTCAAGTAGATATCCAAAGGCGCTTTATTCTCAGAAATTTAGGATTCCTTGCTGTTATTCTTTTCGGCCCGCTAGAACAGTGAATTAATTATTGCCAATTTGTCTCCATCACTCGAACCACCAACTAGATTTCAGAAAGCTGTTGTGATTGTGTCATTCACGTATTAATAAATGTTTAGGTGAACATAATTGTGTCTGAGTCTCTCATTAGTCATTTTACTCACTGCTGTGTGTCGTGACCTCAGTTCCTCATTCATTCTTACGTAGTTTGTGTCTGAGTAGATGACTGCAAATAACCCAATCACTAATATTGGAGGGAAATAATTAATTAATGATTTTCATTAACTGAAAAACGGCGAAACAGAGAACTTGAAAAGTCGATCTCACACTGTCATGTATTATAATTCCATCTGGCGGGTCCAGTTGTTAAATCAGAATATAGTCACTAATTTTATTTCGCGACATAGAACCTGCAGCTTAGAAGTATATTTTTTCCAAAGATTAACTACGTCTTAGATTACGATGAAGTCATTTTCATTTACGATCATTGCCACCAGATAGGACAAGCAGTATATAAACGCGATATTCTGTTTGGTAAATGTATTAAACACTATAACTTCTTCTTTTGTGCTGACTATCAGAAAAATCTGGCTTGAGGATATTCTTCACTCCTTCGTGTGGAGCAACACAGACTGGGTCAAAGCGGCTTCAGTCGCCCTCAGAGTAGGTGCACATAGCATGTCACAAAACAGTGGTCGTCAAGACTCAAACATATATCAAACAACGATCTAGATAAATACGTATCGTGTACGTAAATTAATAAAAGACAGCCAAGACCCACCAAGCTACATCATACAAGTCTGAGAACATTCCAAAACTGCAACACTCTACCTTCAAAAGGCAATGTTGGTTATACAATACAGAAACTCCAGTGGTAACTCCTGAAATAAATTTCACATTCCCAACCAAGCAAAAAATCTATCATAAAATCCTAGGAACTTCTACTTACACTTAAATCCAATGAACAGTTCACAAGCTCCTCTTCAGTCTTTCCTGGATCAATCAGATTTTGAAACTGAAGCTAACAGACACTCACTCACCCGAAATATTAAATACTGTAGTTAAAAATGTACTTATGCATGAGGATACTAATACACAAATGTTTTGAACGCCACATAGAATCAGAAGAGCTATGGGAATACCTTCAAAAAATGGTTCAAATGGCTCTGAGCGCTATGGGACTTAACTTCTGAGGTCATCAGTCCACTAGAACTTAGAACTACTTAAACCTAACTAACCTAAGGACATCACACACATCCATGCCCGAGGCAGGATTCGAACCTGCGACCGTAGCGGTCACGCGGTTCCAGACTGAAGCGCCTAGAACCGCACAGCCACAACGGCCGGCGAATACCTTCAGTACGGAAAAACTGGGAGGAGTAGTCCAAACGAACAAGGCTCCAGGCTATGACTGAATTCCTGTTACACAGTTACATATTATATTGAAAGAGCTGCGGAATTAGTCCCATTCTTACGTCGCAATTACTGAAAATGCCCCTCTTACCAAAGAGGTCCACACGGCTGGAGAAGAGCGCAGGCCATTTCTGCTTCGAGTCATGACTGACAATGTTTACATTGAAAGAATGCTGTTGTTGCTCCTGTGTTAGTTGGTCTTACAGCTGGCGATGGTGGTTGGGGCGGTGATAGAGATGGCGATGATCGCGTTCTCCTCGTTGTTGCTCCCTTGTTTCCAGAATTGTTCATGTTCTTGGATTTTCTGTTGGCAGCTCTTGGTGTCGTAGACATTGCAGGATGATCAGTTTCTGTATTACCCGGTGTTCATATCCATTCATTGTTGCTGGCACACAAACACAGCTTTTCCCAAACACTCGACACCAAACTCACATGCCAATTTTAAATCAGCACCCGCAAAAAGGATTGTTACTTGCTAGAAGATGCAGATTGCCGAGGGTTTGTCGACTATGCAGGATCTCCGCTGTGGTTTTTCCATTCGCTGGCAAGGTTCAGTAGGTACTGAGTAAGACAGCGAGAGCTATTTTTAATAATGCCTCTCTCATTATTTTGTTCAGAGGTTTCTTGAATGTAGGCACCATGTAACTGCTTCGCTATTACACCATGATTGTAACTGTAGTGCTGCTAGGCGTCCCACTCCAGTCCTCCGGGGAAAAAAAACGCGAAACAACTGAGTGGATAACTGTGGACCATTATCTAAAATTAACTACGCTGTAAGACAAAGAAAAAGTTGAAACTTTCTGGCAGATTAAAACTGTGGGCCGGACAGAGACTCGAACTC
Organism: Schistocerca cancellata; assembly: GCF_023864275.1. NCBI lineage: Eukaryota > Metazoa > Arthropoda > Insecta > Orthoptera > Acrididae > Schistocerca > Schistocerca cancellata. Next base: position 828,710,633 of record NC_064626.1, read on the forward strand.
GGGACCTTTGCCTTTCCCGGGCAAGTGCTCTACCAACTTTTTTTTTTCACAAACATTAAATGAAATGCATCCTCTGCAAAAACAAAAAACAAAAAATCATTGTAAAACAAATCACAAATGTAAAGGAACAGGGATACAGGGATGTTGTTTTTATTTATTTATTTTCCATAAAGATCACTCTGTTAAAAGGAACATGTAGATCATTTCATGGTATAGGATGTGCATTATATATGGAGCGGTGAGAGAAGCGTGAGGTTCATTATCAGCTGTCAAATGTGCACACCGACTGCACCCGGCACATCCCAACTGCGTGGGGGGTCGAGGAAGACTGCCTGAAGATAGCTGGCAAAGGTTTTCCGATAGTGTGACGATCTATGAACCTCATTGTGGGCTTGCTGCAAGAAATACCAAAAGTCGAGTGGCGACTTGGCAGCATCCCCATAGAGGTACGCGATCGTCCAACCTTTGACCCAGATGATCGAGTGTGATTTAGTCGCCGGAAAGTAGTCACTCTCCGGATGTAAGAAGGAAGCAGGTGTAATATGTTGCGGGGTCACACGGAGGTAGCAAGCCACCATCTGTCTTCCTAGGAGCCATACGTCCTTCACCGCGATACAAGTTAAGCGGTGATGGTCGTCATCCACTTGGCGACATTTCGGGCATAGTGGAGTGTCCACTAGTCCAATTGCATAGAGTCGTTGGTTGGTGTTGAACTTGCCACAGGTGACAGAGAACCACAGTGCCCGAACGAAGGTAGGAAGGAATTTTTGGTGCACATGTCTCCAAATCTTCGGCCAATGCAACTTGGGGTGTTTGAGTTCAATGACATTACGACTTATCCGTCGTTGCAGACAAACATAAAAATCTTTCGCGCATGGTGGTCTCGTGCGCGGGAGCTCGTCTCTGATATAACTAAGTTCCACGATAAATGTTGATACATGCGCAAAATGTGGCGTAATGTTGCCCACCGCTACCGGAGGTGTGAGGGACGCTGGAACTAGGAGATCCAGTAGGCGGGATGTAAGGGAATCACGCCCGCTACGCCATTGCTTGTACATCGTGGCTAGAAGGAGCGCCGTCGCTCGGCAGTGAACATTCGTAAGTCCGAGTCCCCCCTTGTCCGTAGGGAGCGTGAGCGTTGTGTATCGCACCTTGAGGGGCGATCCAATCATCACAAAATAGCCTAGTGCTGATTGAAGTCGACGTCTGAGCGTGAGTGGTATGGGCAGGATCTGCGAAATATGCACCATTCGAGAAACCACATAAGTGTTCAGATATTCGACTCGCTGCAAAAGATCAAGGCGCCGTAGGAGATGTTGTCGGACCATGGTACGTGTTGTCTGTAAAATACGTCGGTAGTTAACTGCCGCAGTATGTTTTACAGATGAGGTAAAGTCTATGCCGAGATAGCGGAATCGTTGCACATAAGGAAACGGACTGATTTCTTCCGGCGTAAGGCCCCTTACAACCGGCATTGCTGCCGATTTGTTCATGTTCACTGCACTACCCGCCGTCACACTGTGGTCCAACAACAGTGCAAGGACCGTCTTCACCTCTTCTTCAGAACGAACGAGCAGCAGGAGGTCGTCCGCATAGGCACGACATTTGAAGGTGTAGCCCCGCAGTTCCATCCCAGAAAGATAATTTGTTAGCCTCCCAATTAATGGTTCCAACGCTATCGCGAACAGCAGCATCGAAAGAGGGCAGCCCTGGCGAATGGATCGTCGAATTTGAATGGGCCCTGCTATACGCCCATTAACCTGTACCAAGGATTGTGCACCCCCATAAATCCTTCTAATGAGACCAGTAAAACGGTCTGGAAATCCCATTTGTTCCAGTACAGCGTACAGATAGTTGTGGCGCACCTTATCAAAAGCACTGTCAAAATCAACCGCCACCATCGCCGCTTTAAGCCGGCACTCCTCCGCCAGCGCTATCACATCACGGCATTCGCCAGTAGCTGTTTGCACATTCACCGATCCACCCGGTGTCGTCTGTTCTGGAGAGAGAACGCTACGAATTAACATACGACATCGGGACGCTAGCAACCGTGCAAAGATCTTATAGTCGGCATTAAGCAGGGTGATGGGGCGATAATGTGTGACCGTAATTCCTGGCTTCGGTTTGTGTACTGGCACCAAGAGCCCTTCCATAAAAGCCGGTGGAATAGGCGCATCGGAATTTAACATCTCGTTGTACATTTCCGTCCATCGCGGTGCCATTTCGTTGCGAAATTCTCGATAAAATTCAGCAGGAAGTCCATCAATGCCTGGGGACCGATTCAACGCACCCTTTGGGATCGGATCATGTACTTCCTCACAGCTAATGGCTTCCAGTAAGGTTCCCGCGGCTTCCACCGTCAGTGTACGGGAGACGTACGTGGCTATACGTTCGAGGTCATCGACAGGGGCTGCTGGCTGCTTCTTCCCGATAGATGTGTTGGTAATGGTCGACGAATGCAGAGACAATGTCCGCTTGACACGTCACTCTTCGGTCTTCGCGGGTAATTAATTCCCGTACCAAAACGCGTCGTCGGTGCTTTCGTTCATTCACGACGTGGTGCATGGAAGGAATCTCGTGCATTATCGTATCGTGACATCTGGCGCGCACCATGGTTCCCTGAAGATGTTTCCGAGCTAAAGCCACTAGTTTAGCTTTTATCCTTTTGCGTTCGATCCAGACGTCCTGTCCCGGCGGACCATCGTCCAGGTCGCGCAGCGCTGCAAAATAAAAGTCGGTCGTACGGCGGCGCCATTCTGCCATCTCCCTGCTATATGAGATGAACGTACGGCGAAGCGCCGGTTTAGCACAAGTCAGCCACCAATCAAGCTTCGTCGCATACCTTCCAACCCTTCGCTCGCACATCGTCCATGTCTCAAGGATCCGGTGACGGCATTCAGGATCATGTAGATGTTGAATGTTTAATTTTCACGGGGCCTTACTGTTCCACACCTCTCTACGGGGAAGAAGCACCGTACAGATGTAAGCGCTGTGATCGGAAAATGCCAATGGCCAGCGTTCCGCGTCCTGGACATCATTTGCATGAGCGCGTGAGATATAAATGTGATCTAACCTGCTCGCCGAATGACTTGTCACATAGGTGTATCCCGGTGCATCTCCATGTCGTAATTCCCACGTGTCACTAAGTGCAAGGTCGTTGACAACGATTCGCAACTCTTGGCTGATGTTTGCTTGCGGCCATTGGACTTTCTCGCTGAGAACACAGTTGAAATCTCCACCAATTATTACACATTCATAACGTCCATGGAAAAGTGGGGCAATGTCTTCTGCATAAAATCGCGCCCTTTCCCGGCGCCGATTATTTCCCGACGGTGCATAAAGATTGATGATGCGTGTCCCAAACGTCGTGAAAGCCATTCCCCTGGCCGACGGAAGGTAACACACGTTTTCACTGGGAAGCCATCTCGCACGTAAACTGCCACCCCACTCCCATTGTGATCTCCATGTGACGAATAGGATTGGTAGCCTGCGATGTATGGGAGTGCAGCTATGTGGACTTCCTGCAGCAAAGCAATATCCACATCAGATGCCCAAATCGTTTCCTTCAGTAGGTGTATTTTGGCCGGTGAACGCACGTCATTTATATTTAATGTCGCAATACGGTTCGCATGGCGTTGAATCCCACTCTGTCGATGCGCAACACCATCTCCCTGCATCGGCGCTGGGGGCTGAGTTATAAGACGTTCTCTCGCCCCTCTCCCTTCACCTTCAGCAATTATTAGGCCGTCTTCGTGAGTGCCGGCTGCCTCTGTATGACGTCCGGCGCCTCCTCAATATCGTCATACCACATGTTTGCAGGCAGTGATATATTCGTGTCCATTGCCACAGCATCTGTGTCTGGAGAGCCAACTGGTTGTGATTCCTCTTCAGCATCACCACGTCCCGGTACCGTCAATGTGACAGACCGCTGCGGGTCTGATCGAACAGTTTCCATTGCCTCATCCTGTTTCGTGGAGGCTGTTGTGTCGTCTTGGTCCACAGGCACATCGTCGTCGGGGCAAGGGGAGTCATCCCTAGGAGATGTCGTGCGACGACGCCGTTTCCTCCTTTTCGGGAAACGTTGTTTGCGTGATCTTCCTTCCGTGTCCTCAGATTGTAGGGAATCACGGCTGCCCGACAGAAAAGCATCCGTAGGAACAGGAAGTGTTTCGAGTCCCATCGTTGTACTAGGCGGGAGTTCGGTCGAAACTGATGTTGTCGTCACAGAGTGCGTTCCAGACGGAACAGCATCCGTAGTGGCTGGAACTACTTCGTGTACTATAGGTGTGCTTGGTGGGAGTTCGGTCTCATCTGATGTCGCCGTAGATTGTATGCTCGATGGAGCAGCATCCTCTGTCATCCCGACGTCTGCTACAAGGTTTCGGAGAGTGCCATCTTGATCTTCCACCGGGGCTGTGTCTTTTCGGTCATCAGCGGACGCAGTGAGGGCTTTGGCATAGGTGATCGGTAGTACTGTCATCGCCGGCGACGGCTCCCGCACATCTGAAGGCAGTTGCGTAATCCGCCGTTGCATACAGTTCGACCTGAGGTGTCCCTCCTGGCCACAGCCAGAACATGTACGTGGTTGACCATCGTAAATCACCACCGTCCGACAACCACCAATTGTCAGATAGGACGGTACATGCTTCTGAAGATCAATAGTGATCTGTCGCACTCCGTTAAGAACTGGGTACGTGGCGAATTGTGTCCAGCGTTCTGCTGTGTGACCATGTACCGTGCCGTATGGCTTAAAAGCCTCGATAACTTCGTCAGCCGGGAGCTCAAATGGCAGCTCAAAAACACGTATTGTCCGTACACCCAGACCAGCATGTTCTACAGTGACAGTGCCGACATTCCCGTCACTATGGCAAAATCGGAGACCTGCTTTTGTCGCCTGTAGAATTCTCTCACACGCCGCGTCATTTACCATCTTAACATACACCGTGGGACTAACGATGGACAGATGAATTCCGACAATATCGTTTGGCGGTATCTTGACGGCCTCTCGAATGAATCGTTCCACTGCTAAAGCCTTTGGTCGTTCGTAGTCTTTGCAGAAATTGAATCGTAATGTAGTTTTCCTGTACTTGTTCGCCATGATCGTTGTTACTAGCCCGCGCGCAGACTAAGTCCACAAGTAAACAAACACTCGCACACGCCGCACAGGCGGAAGTATCGGACCTCCGCTTCGCACGGCCGCTAGCGCCGAACTGCCAACTGAGCTAGCCAAGCACGACTCATGCCCCGTCCTCACAGCTTTACTTCTGCCAGTACCTCGTCTTCTACCTTCCAAACTTTACAGAAGCTCTCCTGTGAAAGTTGCAGAACTAGTACTCCTGAAAGAAAGGATATTGCGGAAACATGGCTTAGCCAAAGCCTGGGGGATGTTTCTAGAATGAGATTTTCACTCTGCAGAGTGAAAATCTCATTCTGGAAAGAAAAAAGTTCACCAACGAAGGTATTATCCGAATGGGACGGAAATCGGTAGATGTGATGTACATGTACAGACAGACAAATGATCACAATTTCAGAAAAATAGGATGATTGATGCAAGAGTAAGTTTTTCAGAATTGAACAAGTTAGTATCACGTAGGCCCTCCTTTGGCTCTTACACAAGCAGTTATTCGGCTTGGCAATGATTGACAGAGTTGCTGGATGTCCACCTGAGATATATCGTGCAGAATTCTGTCCAATTGTCAAAATCCCGGTATGGTTGGAGTGTCCTTCCCATAGTCCTCCAAACGTTCTCAGTTGAGGAGAGATCCGTCGATCTCGCTGGCAAAAGCAGGCTTTGGCGAGAATGAAGACAAGTGGTAGAAACTCTCGCCGTGTGCAGACTGTAATTACCTTGTTGATATGTAAGCCCACGATAGCCTGCCATGAAGGGCAACGAAACGAGGCGTAAAATGTCGTCGACGTACCGCTGTGCTGCAAGGGTGCCACGGATTACAACCAAAGGAGTCCAGGTGTGAAAAGAAATGGCAGCCTGGACTCCTGGTTGTCAGGGCGTATGGCGGGCATCAGTGAGGCTGGTGTCCCACCGCTGTCTGTGAAGTCTCCAGACAAGTCTCCGCTGGTCATCGAGTCTCAGTTCAAAGCATAACTCATCACTGAAGGCAATTCTACTCGAGTCAAAGAGAGTGCAGGCCCAATATGTGTCTAGAGACGCCCCAGACCGTTGTGGGATACCAACCAAACAAAAAAAAAGGCTCTCAGCACTACTGAGGTCATCAGTCCCCTAGACTTAGAACTACTTAAACCTAACGAACCTAAGGGCATCACACACATCCATGCCCGAGGCAGGATTTGAACCTGCAAACGCAGCAGGCGCGCGGTTCCGGACTGAGGCACCTAGAACCGCTCGTCCACAGCGGCCGGCTACCAACCAAACACTCGCCCGCCATATGGCCCGACAACCCTTGTCATCCGCGGCACCCTTACATCACAGCGGTACGCTGCCGATATACTACGCCCCGTTTTGTTGCCCTTCACGGCAAGCCATCCTTGGCTTACATTTCAGCAGAATAACGCACGCCCAGACATGGCGCGAGTTCCTACTGTTTGCCTTCGTGCTTGTCAAAACTTACCTTGGCCAACAGGGTCACTGGATCTCTCAGCAACTGAGAACGTTTGGAGCATCATGGACAGGGCCCTCCAGCCACATTGGGATTTTGATAATGTAACGCATCAGTTGTAGAGAATTTGGCGGGATATCCCTCAGGAGGACATCCAACAACTATAAATCAAGCCGAATAACTGCTTGCATAAGGGCCAGAAGTGGTCCAACGCGTTATTTACTTGCTCAATTTATGAAGTTCCTTCTCTTGAATAAATCATCCATTTTCCTGAAACTGTAATCATTTCTTGTTGTGGCGTAGCAAGACAGCCACGCCACTCGGAAGTAGCCGAAAGGCACGCGTACACACACGCCGGCTGGCGTGAGTTCTGGAACAGGATACTTTGTGAATGCTACAGAGAAAAGTATGCAGTTCCTCGGATACTTAACTTTATTCCATCACTGTGGTACATCGCTCTTGACGATACAAATGAGACTTTAATTACAAGCACTGTAAGGCTAATGGCGCCTTGCTAGGTCGTAGCCATGGACTTAGCTGAAGGCTATTCTAACTGTCTCTCGGCAAATGAGAGAAAGGCTTCGTCAGTATAGTCGCTAGCAAAGTCGTCGTACAACTGGGCGAGTGCTAGTACGTCTTTCTAGACCTGCCATGTGGTGGCGCTAGGTCTGCAAGTACTGACAGTGGCGACACGCGGGTCCGACATGTACTAATGGACCGCGGCCGATTTAAAGCTACCACCTAGCAAGTGTGGTGTCTGGCGGTGACACCACATTTCTTTGTCTTTATATGCACATCATATCTACCATTACGATAATTCCTTCGTGATGCGTCTTTTTTTTGTCCCCCCCCCCTCTCTCTCTCTCTCTCTCTCTCTCTCTCTCTCTCTCTCTTAGAGCGTTTTCTGACAGCTTCTCAATCTCGTAGTTTATGCTTTTGAGTTAGCTTCTACTGCTTTCGAATGCATATTTTTTCTAAGCACGGATGTATGTTTTTCACATTTACAATGATGAGGTACACTAACCGTTGGAACATAACTGCAAAATCTACATCAATCTTGTACCGGAGTTTGGTCAATGCTGGTCAAGTTTATAATATCTGAAGTGCCTGTTCTTCAGCCAAACCTACTCATGGTATCAGAAAAGGATATCAAAAACATTCAAAAGTATTACCACAACTGTGTATCATAGCTTTGATGTCCTGTAACCCACTTGGTGAATACGCACATCTGCGAGCTAAGTGTTTAATCCTTGTTATTCCAAAACGGCCTTTGTGTAGTTGCTTCAGGACTATAGTCCTGAAGTGCTGAGGAATGACTAACCACAAGTCTTCCGAGTATCTTGCCAACAGAATTACTCAATCACTGACTGATAATCTGTGTTATAATAACACTAGCGTGTGCAACAGTGGATCGGTTGATGTTGGAAGATGGTAAGGCCATCATGCATTGCATCGCCTGATGAAGCACTGGGTCTGGTTGCATGTTTTCAATGAGTCAACTTCCTACATCTCACTGTCTAGTTCATGGACGTCAAAGTCATGTCCAAAGATGAAAATTTTAGATAAGTTGACTGCCTAGTAACCTCAACAACACAGCAAGCAACTGTCAAAAACTAGTTTACCTAAATTGATTTTGCTGATGTGCTTTATCAGAAAACGTTCCACTTTCTGTGAAAAAGGAATAGAAGTTTATTTACCTTAAGTTCATTAATTTTTACAGTTATTAATTGCATCGTAAGTTTAAACAACATTAATTTTCATTCAAAGATTTCATTGCTTTACGTTACGTAAAGATTATTAATTGAGTCCAGCATTCTTCGTACAGCAAATCTCTTTCCAAACCAAATGGAAGTAGCAAATGGGAAATTGCTGATGAACTTCAGAATTTTCTAGAAATTGGGAACTACATTAGTTTTGATGTGAACTAAGAAATAAAACAATCTGCTCATTATGTAATAATGTTATTAGTGTATCAAAGTTCCAAAATATTAATCACCACTATGAACAACATAAATCAAAATTTGGTTATTACGAGTGTATAATAAGACGGGAAAAGATGGTAATCATGAGTGCAGAAGCATCAGTTCGTGTATTTTAATGCGTCAAAAGAAAGCGAAGCAACGGTGCATGTCAGCTATGCGTTGTCAGAGTTCATAAGCTTTTGCTAAATGTGTTTCCATTAAGAAGTATCTAACTAAAACCGTGGAGGTTATCTACCTGGAAAAGGCTTCTCGATTAATTTCTATGTGTCGGAATAGTGTTGCGGAAAAAAATACTGATTTGGCCTGAAATTGAGCATTAAAATCAAAAGAGAACCATCTAGTTTCGAAGGTTTTACCACTGCATGTGACAAGAGCACGGATATTGGAAGCTGTTTTTCTTCATGCCTGCGATACACTTATCAACTTTTTAGAGGAATTATTGGAAATGTTGTAACTGTGTAACGCTAACAGATGATATTTAACTGTCTTTTTGATTTACTATAAAAATTCTATCTACCAACGCCATAATTAACTTGTGTAACTGCAGGCAGAACTGCTATCATGATCATGAAAAAAATGCATTATGAAACTTCATCCAAGGCATCTGTAAGTATTGGCACTGAAGTACTAAACATGCAAATGTATGACGTATGTAAAAAACTTGTTAATTTCATTAAATCTGAAGGCTTACGTCAGCGACATTTCTCTGCTTTCTTAAGTGAATTAGAAAGAGAATTCTCCGATTTGGCGTGTTTTACCGACGTACGTTGATCATCGTGGTTCAGAACTCTTATTTATGAGACTTGAAGGAAGAAATATAATCAAGACGAAAACGATGTTTTAAGGCATATTGTTACAAGACATATCCTTCTTCGTTGATATAACGAAACACTTATGCGATTTAAATCTAAAATTGCAAGGAGTGCAGCAGGTAATACGAACCTAAATTATCTAGATAAGACATTCAGAATTAAACAAGTTCTTTGAGAAAAGCAGTTGCAGAAACCTTATTGGACGCAACTATCCGACATGGAACGTGAACAAATACTGTTAAAATAAAACTGCATTATACCGTAAATACAAGGAAAAAATTGTGCAGGTTATAAAATTTTGGAAGACAGTTCTTCTTTGCGTTCCTCTTTGTTTTCAATAGGTACTGAATCGCCTAATCAAATGCAAATGGAGGTTTCTGAAATGCAGAGCGATTCAAACTTCAATGTAAATTCAGTGGAATCGCCGTTCGTCGATTTTGTAAATTTTCACATGGCAGGTTTGAAAAAACCATAAAATTCACTTGTGTAGTTATATCAATCTTTGGAAGAACTTATCAGTGAGCGCATGTACGTACAAATACGTATGTCGCTAAAGTTAATGCCAAATGAGCCCTATTTCCTGCCAGTGGAAATAAAATGAAGCTGTACACTACCAGTTGATTCAATCTATAATTATTTAGGAAAAAGCTGACGAATTGAAAACGAGATATTGCATCTCATGTAACTTTTTTTATACAACATTTTACAGCATTACCATTTAGTGTGTACAGAATGTTTTTATCAGCATGGACACTGGTCTGGTCAGGTGACTACAGAGTTATAAACACAAAATCAAATAGGGGTAATGCAGGAGTAGGTTTAATAATGAATAGGAAAATAGGAATGCGGGTACGCTACTACAAACAGCATAGTGAACGCATTATTGTGGCCACGATAGACACGAAGCCCACGCCTACTACAGTAGTACAAGTTTATATGCCAACTAGCTCTGCAGATGACGAAGAAATTGAAGAAATGTATGATGAAATAAGAGAAATTATTCAGATAGTGAAGGGTGACGAAAATTTAATAGTCATGGGTGATTGGAATTCGGTAGTAGGAAAAGGGAGAGATGGAAACGTAGTAGGTGAATATGGATTGGGGCTAAGAAATGAAAGAGGAAGCCGCCATGTAGAATTCTGCACAGAGCACAACTTAATCATAGCTAACACTTGGTTCAAGAATCATAAAAGAAGGCTGTATACATGGAAGAAGCCTGGAGATACTGACAGGTTTCAGATAGATTATCTAATGGTAAGACAGAGATTTAGGAACCAGGTTTTAAATTGTAAGACATTTCCAGGGGCAGATGTGGACTCTGACCACAATCTATTGGTTATGACCTGTAGATTAAAACTGAAGAAACTGCAAAAAGGTGGGAATTTAAGGAGATGGGACCTGGATAAACTGAAAGAACCAGAGGTTGTACAAAGTTTCAGGGAGAGCATAAGGGAACAATTGACAGGAATGGGGGAAAGAAATACAGTAGAAGAAGAATGGGTGGCAGCAGAGGATCAAGTAGGTAAAAAAACGAGGGCTAGTAGAAATCCTTGGGTAACAGAAGATATATTGAATTTAATTGATGAAGCAGGCAAAAAGGAATACAAACCTCTCAAAAATGAGATCGACAGGAAGTGCAAAATGGCTAAGCAGGGATGGCTAGAGGACAAATGTAAGGATGTAGAGGCTTATCTCACTAGGGGTAAGATAGATACTGCCTACAGGAAAATTAACGAGACCTTTGGAGATAAGAGAACCACTTGCATGAACATCAAGAGCTCAGATGGAAACCCAGTTCTAAGCAAAGAAGGGAAAGCAGAAAGGGGGAAGCAGTATATAGAGGGTCTATACAAGGGCGATGTACTTGAGGACAATATTATGGAAATGGAACAGGATGTAGATGAAGATGAAATGGGAGATACGATACTGCGTGAAGAGTTTGACAGAGCACTGAAAGACCTGAGTCGAAACAAGGCCCCCGGAGTAGACAACATTCCATTGGAACTAATGACGGCCTTGGGAGAGCCAGTCCTCACAAAACTCTACCAACTGGTGAGCAAGATGTATGAAACAGGCGAAATACCTTCAGACTTCAAGAAGAATATAATAATTCCAATCCCAAAGAAAGCAGGTGTTGACAGATGTGAAAATTACCGAACTATCAGTTTAATAAGTCACAACTGCAAAATACTAACGCTAATTCTTTACAGAAGAATGTAAAAACTAGTAGAAACCGACCTCGGGGAAGATCAGTTTGGATTCCGTAGAAATGTTGGAACACGTGAGGCAATACTGACCCTATGACTCATCTTAGAAGCTAGATTAAGGAAGGGCAAACCTACGTTTCTAGCATTTGTAGACTTAGAGAAAGCTTTTGACAATGTTGACTGGAATACTCTCTTTCAAATTCTGAAGGTGGCAGGGGTAAAATACAGGGAGCGAAAGGCTATTTACAATTTGTACAGAAACCAGATGGCAGTTATAAGAGTGGAGGGGCATGAAAGGGAAGCAGTGGTTGGGAAGGGAGTGAGACAGGGCTGTAGCCTATGCCCGATGTTATTCAATCTGTATATTGAGCAAGCAGTGAAGGAAACAAAAGAAAAATTCAGAGTAGGTATTAAAATCCATGGAGAAGAAATAAAAACTTTGAGGTTCGCCGATGACATTGTAATTGTATCAGAGACAGCAAAGGACTTCGAAGAGCAGTTGAACGGAATGGATAGTGTCTTGAAAGGAGGATATAAGATGAACATCAACAAAAGCAAAACGAGGATAATGGAATGTAGTCGAATTAAGTCGGGTGATGCTGAGGGAATTAGATTAGGAAATGAGTAGTAAAATAGTTTTCCTATTTGGGGAGCAAAATAACTGATGCTGGTCGAAGTAGAGAGGATATAAAATGTAGAGTTGCAATGGCAAGGAAAGCGTTTCTGAAGAAGAGAAATTTGTTAACATCGAGTGTAGATTTAAGTGTGATGAAGTCATTTCTGGAAGTATTTGTATGGAGTGTAGCCATGTATGGAAGTGAAACATGGACGATAAATAGTTTGGACAAGAAGAGAATAGAAGCTTTTGAAATGTGGTGCTACAGAAGAGTGCTGAAGATTAGATGGGTAGATCACATAACTAATGAGGAAGTATTGAATAGGATTGGGGAGAAGAGAAGTTTGTGGCACAACTTGACTAGAAGAAGGGATCGGTTGGTAGGCCATGTTCTGAGGCATCAAGGGATCACCAATTGAGTATTGGAGGGCAGCGTGGAGGGTAAAAATCGTAGAGGGAGACCAAGAGATGAATACACTAAGCAGATTCAGAAGGATGTAGGTTGCGGTAGGTACTGGGAGATGAAGAGGAGAGCTGCATCAAACCAGTCTCAGGACTGAAGACCACAACAAAATCGGACACTGATAGTTTTAGATGGAATAAAGTGGCATACCTTTTAAGTCGTGACTAACACTACTTCAACCGTATTTCAAGTGGACAGCAAACAAAATTCTCTAGCACATACTGAAAGCTAGCAGCAACCACCATCACAAGTGGAGTGTTGACAGCCTACCAACACGACCACGAGCCGAAGAGCGAGAGCGGCAGCTACATCACAGTGACAAATCAGTTCAGAATTTAAATGCTATCTTGGTCTGTATCTTCTCTCATTTCAGCTGCTATTGAGAATAGAAAATGCATTCATTCCGCCATCATGATGATGTGCTGATAAACGTCAAGTGTTAGCAGAATTTTACCGACGATTCTTTACTTTACAGTGGTGGTTGTTCTTTGTTCTTAACATTGCCGTGTATACGTACATTACATTTTAAATTTTATCTGGGAAATGGACAATACTGTCACAGAAGTAAATTGTAATAGTTGCAATCTTCCGGTTCCCACCAAGGTTTTCGGGAATTTCGCCTTGGTTACCAGACGAATGTCGAAACGGAATTTCCTGCCAAATATTTCCAATTTGTCTTACTCCTAAACTACTACGAAATCTGGCTGGAAAGAGCAAACCTCTGTAATAGCCCACCAAACTCTCAATACGCGGCAAATAAAACATGTAAAAACACTTACAAAACCTGAAATTAAACAACAATTGTCTCCCAAGCCCGACGTTTTGTGAAATTAATTTATGTGTTTTGAAATCGTAAAAAGAATATTCAAACAATATTTTTAGTTTTTGAGAATATAAATATTATTAAAGTAGCTAACGGGTCAATAATACAGGGTCATCAACATCCAGTTCTTCGGTACACACTTGACTTTGCAATTTCCTTTGCATCTTAAACGCAAGTACGAGTAAGGTTATAAAGAAAGAACACTTGCCGTATAAGATGCATAGGAAGTTTTAATGACATTCCAAAGAAACATAAAATATTATAGCGGCCGTAATCTCGGTCCTTCAGAAGTTTCTATTGTTTCCTGCTTCTAAATCTTGAGTTATCGTTCGCAAAGACTGGTTCAGACTGGTTTTAATACATTTTTTTTTGCATACACGATATGAAATAAAAACCGAGAGCACTTCGGTACGAGCAGAAAGAATTTCCCTGATCTACGAAAGTCCCTCTGCAGGCGGAAGGACGTTGCTTGAAGATTTTTTCTTAATGTTTCGAATATGAATTCGTTAGTATGGGAATTGTTAAACATAGACATCTGTACAACAATAAGCTTCCCAGCTCAGCGCAAAATCGACGAATATTCATATTTTTATTGCTGTTTCAAAACGTCTGACTTATCGCATCATCAGAGGGAGTTTAAGTTGCAAGCAACGGTAATATCTTATTAATTAATAATTGACTAATTTTTCTTGTATATATATATATATATACTCGTATCATCTGCGGTGAAACTTCCTGGCAGATTAAAACTGTGTGCCGGACCGAGACTCGAACTCAGAAACTTTGCCTTTCGCGAACAAGTGTTCTACCAACTTAGCTACCCAAGCACGACTCAGGCTCTGTCCTCACCGCTTTACTTGTGCCTGTACCTCGTCTCCTACCTTCCAAACTTTACAGAAGCTCTCCTGCAAACCTTGCAGAACTAGCACTCCTAAAAAAGGGTATTTCGGAGACATGGCTTAGCCACAGCCTTGGGGGATGTTTCCAGAATGAGAATTCTTCACCTATGTACTATTTCTGCGCTAATTTACGTAACTGTGTCTGCATTATTCCATAGCCTACAGTTCTTTCGTGTCTTGACACTGCTCAATACTTTGCAGATCCGTACGGGTTATTATCAGATTGCCGGCCACGGTGGCCGAGCGGTTCTAGGCGCTACAGTCTGGAACTGCGCGACCGCTGCGGTCGCAGGTTCGAATCCTGCCTCGGGCATGGGTGTGTGTGATGTCCTTAGGTTAGTTAGGTTTAAGTAGTTCTCAGTTCTAGGGGACTGATGACCTCAGATGTTAAGTCCCATAGTGCTCAGAGCCATTTGAACTATTTTTTATTATTAGATTATTATAAATTCCAAGTCAACAAATGCGCTTTAGACTTCCGGCACTAACGGAGAACATTGATACACAAAGCACCACACATACAAATGCTTAATTTGGGACTTAAATTGAGGAAATTTTTAATTTACATATACGTTTCTCCCAGTTCAAGAGTTTCATACAAATCCACGGCCACGGACTATAGGACTGCAATACTTCTCGTTGTTACATGCCCTCGTTCTTTCTTTGCGTCACACACATCGATACACTTCTCAACTAATTTAAGTATTAAATACAGGCAATGTGGTCAATTTACGCAACTCTTGTTTTCGAAACTCTTTGTGAAAGTGTGTCCACATTGGTTCATTATTCCAGGTTCTGTTGTAGTTCACATAGGTCACTTTGCCTAAAATATTGCTCCTAGCATCTGCCTGCAATTGGCTTGCTCCGTCATCTACATCTGTACTCAACAGGCCACCTTACGGCGTTTGGCAGAGAGTACTTTGTCTACCACTGTCCCTTTCCCACTTTCATGTTCCAGTCGCGAATGGTGTGTGGGAAGAACGACTGTTGGTAGGTTTCTGCATGAGCTCGAATCTCTCTAATTTAGCGTGCATAGCCTTTTCTCGATATATATGTAGAAGGAACTAATACATTGGTTGACACTTGTATGAATACACGTTCTCGGAATTTTAATAGTAAACTATACCTTGATGGAGAACGCATCTCTGTAGCGTCTGAAGTTGGCTGAACATTTCCGTGACACTTTCGTGCTTACTGAAAGAACCTGAAACGAAACGCACTGCTCTTGTTTGGATCTTCTCCATTTCCACCTGTTATGGATTCCAGACTGAAGGGAACGTTCAGTTAGTGACCGCACGAGGGTTTTGTAATCTGTATCCTTTGTGGGTGGATGACACTTCCGGAAAATTCTTGCAATGAATCTCAGTCCAGCACCTGCCTTGTCTGTGAATTGTTTTATGTGGTCGCTCCACTTTAAATATCTCAATACATGTTCAAAATGGTTCAAATGGCTCTGAGCACTATGGGACTTAACAGCTAAGGTCATCAGTCCCCTAGAACTTAGAACTACGTAAACCTAACTAACCAAAGGACATCACACACATCCATGCCCGTGGCAGGATTCGAACCTGCGACCGTAGCGGTCACGCGGTTCCAGACTGAAGCGCCTAGAACCGCACGCCCACACAAGCCGGCTACGTACATGTATTCCTAGATATATTTTCTGGTTATGACTGTAGTAATTGTTCTGCAGTCATGTAATTATACAATGATGGGTCTCTCTCTGTGTACCTTTGCGCAAAATGCTACAGTTGTTTATTCACTACAAGTTTTTAGGGATGCGACTACTCTGTATACAACTGTCGTCCGCACAAAGCCTCTTGGAACTTCCGACGTTATCCACTGGATCATTTATATGTTAGGGTCATACAAAGAGAAACGAGCCGGAGGCTGTAAAATTAATACCGCTAATCGAATGGGATCGAGATGT
The DNA here is from genome assembly GCF_023864275.1 of Schistocerca cancellata. Lineage (NCBI taxonomy): Eukaryota > Metazoa > Arthropoda > Insecta > Orthoptera > Acrididae > Schistocerca > Schistocerca cancellata. The sequence goes on from NC_064626.1 coordinate 828,726,937, forward strand.
CTTTGCCTGCGGAAGAAACAGCGCTGAGGCCTGAAACTCGCCACTAGGGGAGCATGGACACACTCCCACTCGACGTGCACGTGTAACGCGTATACTGCGCACGGCATTCAATGGTGCAGAAAACAGAGAAATGGAAGCGTCAAAAGAAGAAAAATGACGTGTACTGCATTTCCTTACGGCGAAAGTAGTGCAGGGAACGATAATTCATCGAAAAATTGCAGGTGTGTACGGAGAGCAGTGAATGTCCGCTGCATTTCCGACGCTCTTTCCGACATCTGGAGTAACACTTGCCACCATAACTCGTAGGTCTTTATAATGAAGGCATCCACCCACTGGACAATGGTATCGGTAATGCGGTGTGGCGTTCCAGCTCGTGCATCATCGGCCAGCGTGATCCGTTCTTCCTTGAATCGCTTGCACCGTTCACACACTGCTACTAGTACAGTTGTGTCATTCTTTGATTGTCCGCCAGAACAGACACCACTCGAATACATACATTTCTGTAAGAGCGTGACGGCAAAATATGCAAATGTTCAAATGTGTGTGAATTCATAAGGCACCAAACTGCTGAAGTCATCTGTCCCTAGACTTACACACTACTTAAACTATATGCTGAGAACAACACACACACCCAAGCCCGAGGGAGGACTCGAACCTCCGGAGGAAGGGGCAGCGTGATGGCTCCTTGATGTTTGTTTCCCTGCGAGAATCAGTAATTCGCGAGCAGGTTGTTACTGAACGAGGGACGCTGAATTGTTGCAAATTTGAGTTGGTCAGTGACCGTTTCCGTATGGTACAGGAAGTTAAGGCAACCGCTCACGAGGAGTGGCCCATCCGGCTTCGAGTCCAAGTCCCCTACAAATTTCCAACTTTCGCCTTAGCTTCACTACAATGCCCTATCTGGCTGGAAGTCATAAATTTTATCAATCCTTTTCCATTCTTTCCTAACTCTCTGTTTGCATATAAATGTAAATGACGTGTTTCATATAAGTTTATAAGCTACTACGGTTAGGCATAGTATACGCCTGAATGAAAAATGCTCTTATTATAGCATAAAAAAGGCGAATTTGTCATGGGCAGAGTTAGGGCAAACATCTTGACATATTTGCGCATTTTTACTTGTCAGTATTACAATCATGTCATGTAATATAATGCATCATGTCATCTGAAGTAACGTGATACATGACGTCGTGTCGTATAATATGACATGTTGTCCTGTAATCCAGTATTGCATTAGTCATGTCGTGTAAAATGACGAAACGTGTCATTAAAGTTTAGGATGCGTGCATCCACAGTCTTGGATACCTCGTATTATACACTCCTGGAAATTGAAATAAGAACACTGTGAATTCATTGTCCCAGGAAGGGGAAACTTTATTGACACATTCCTGAGGTCAGATACATCACATGATCACACTGACAGAACCACAGGCACATAGACACAGGCAACAGAGCATGCACAATGTCGGCACTAGTACAGTGTATATCCACCTTTCGCAGCAATGCAGGCTGCTATTCTCCCATGGAGACGATCGTAGAGATGCTGGATGTAGTCCTGTGGAACGGCTTGCCATGCCATTTCCACCTGGCGCCTCAGTTGGACCAGCGTTCGTGCTGGACGTGCAGACCGCGTGAGACGACGCTTCATCCAGTCCCAAACATGCTCAATGGGGGACAGATCCGGAGATCTTGCTGGCCAGGGTAGTTGACTTACACCTTCTAGAGCACGTTGGGTGGCACGGGATACATGCGGACGTGCATTGTCCTGTTGGAACAGCAAGTTCCCTTGCCGGTCTAGGAATGGTAGAACGATGGGTTCGATGAGGGTTTGGATGTACCGTGCACTATTCAGTGTCCCCTCGACGATCACCAGTGGTGTACGGCCAGTGTAGGAGATCGCTCCCCACACCATGATGCCGGGTGTTGGCCCTGTGTGCCTCGGTCGTATGCAGTCCTGATTGTGGCGCTCACCTGCACGGCGCCAAACACGCATACGACCATCATTGGCACCAAGGCAGAAGCGACTCTCATCGCTGAAGACGACACGTCTCCATTCGTCCCTCCATTCACGCCTGTCGCGACACCACTGGAGGCGGGCTGCACGATGTTGGGGCGTGAGCGGAAGACGGCCTAACGGTGTGCGGGACCGTAGCCCAGATTCATGGAGACGGTTGCGAATGGTTCTCGCCGATACCCCAGGAGCAACAGTGTCCCTAATTTGCTGGGAAGTGGCGGTGCGGTCCCCTACGGCACTGCGTAGGATCCTACGGTCTTGGCGTGCATCCGTGCGTCGCTGCGGTCCGGTCCCAGGTCGACGGGCACGTGCACCTTCCGCCGACCACTGGCGACAACATCGATGTACTGTGGAGACCTCACGCCCCACGTGTTGAGCAATTCGGCGGTACGTCCACCCGGCCTCCCGCATGCCCACTATACGCCCTCGCTCAAAGTCCGTCAACTGCACATACGGTTCACGTCCACGCTGTCGCGGCATGCTACCCGTGTTAAAGACTGCGATGGAGCTCCGTATGCCACGGCAAACTGGCTGACACTGACGGCCGCGGTGCACAAATGCTGCGCAGCTAGCGCCATTCGACGGCCAACACCGCGGTTCCTGGTGTGCCCGCTGTGCCGTGCGTGTGATCATTGCTTGTACAGCCCTCTCGCAGTGTCCGGAACAAGTATGGTGGGTCTGACACACCGGTGTCAATGTGTTCTTTTTTCCATTTCCAGGAGTGTAGATGCACCATCACTTTCGAACACTTCCTACTGTGGATGCATCCCACTCTCTAGAAGCACTTAAATATGTTTCTATTTGTTCTTACACCCCTCATCACACATGTAACAGGTGGTGGGTTTGGGGTAGAGATGGCTTCCCGGGGAAAAAATCAACAGCCTCCCTACCCAGAACCGGAAATCAAAAAGGGATTTTAGCGTGCCCCCTCCCGGAATATATCAACCCCGCAAAATTTTTTCCCTCCAGTAAAACATTCTTAACTATTACATGTATGCTCTTGAGTAACATGGTATTATGTATTGTTTATTATGGTCGGCAAATCATGTGGATTTTGGGCACCAGAATCAGGGATTGTTGTCTATACATTGCTACCTGCAGGCGTACCAACACCGTTCCAGCTAAGTGAGCTTAACTGCGATGGGAAAGTAGGATTAACTCGTAAAAAGAGCGAATGTGTTAAAATGCTCTGATTTGAATATCTTTGAAGCTGTCACACGTCGTAATGCTAGTTCTATTCTTTTGGATCCCTATCTCTGCCCAGGACATATTCGCCTTCTTTGTGCTGTGATAGGAGTATTTTTCATTCTGGTTCCAAATTTTTACTTTACCACAATTTTGATATTAGACCGTCACAGCTTGGCAACCGATGTAGATTTTTGTCGGGTGACGACTGATGCAGAATAGGTTTTTTTACTATTTTTAGAAACTCTTTGCTTGAGTTGAGGATCATTAGCCTGCCTCCTCTATTATTACCTGCCTGGTATGGTTGAACATGTCCCGTATAGCCTACTGTGTTCTCAGAACACACAAGCATCACCACCAAGGCAAGGACACATGACCGCAGACGGTTTTCGTTTTACTTTTTATTTTTATTTTATTTTATTTTATTTATTTTATTAGTTACAGACATTTTATTTATATGTGCATGAGACTGTATACGTAAACATATTAAAAAAAACCATAGATACTTAATAAACTGCACAAAAACAGCAAACGTAAATACGATACCGAACGAAATATTAAGTAATTTGCGAAGTTTGTGATAATGATCTATGTAAATAGTTTATATCACGGAGATAAATTTATGATATGACCATATTACATAAATAAGCTTATTATATCGCAAGCTGAACGATTCGAACAACAAATAATAAACTACTGAAAAGCATACATCAATAATCTCTCATCTTAAAATTCTTGTTATTGTTTATTTAAAATATGCAATAATAAAATAGAAAATTAAGAAACCGCCGGTTAGAAAAACTCAAGTGAATAACTTTGGTGCGAAATGTTGCAACAACAAATCCGAATTAAGGATGAGTATGATTGGATGAAGGACTACGAAACGATGTACGGAAGATCTACGAAACAATGTACGCACGACAAAATACTATCAATTTTTCGATCCCGTACGTGAAACGACGAACTTAACGGTGTTTTGCCCGAGAATAAATCTTCTACAAGACAGCATATCAGTTTTTGAAGAAACCACAATAAAATATTTTCTATTTTTTAGAAATAAGGTGACCTTTTTTATGACAATTACTTTTATAGTGATTTTCAGGGTAGTTTAATTTTCTTTGTGGTCATCGATAAAGCTTGAAATGATCGATCGAACAGTATATAATTTTGCATAAGGCTGGGCACAATTCTGGTATCAGACATGCATTGTTTTCCACGTCCAAAGATTTCCCGAAGATTTTAAGCCACTAGTGAAAAGTCTTTAACGTATAAACAAGGAAACCATAATCAACTGTAATAGCCACTTTCGTAAATTATATCCAAATACAGCTCTTAAAATGCAACGCATTTCTACGAAACGCAGTGCCATTTACAGACGCATGATTTGTCGCACATAAAACCCGACAGATGAAAGATTTTTGCAAATGCTCCCTCACATTAGCGCAGGAATAATTATATTTTTTGTTATGATCTATACCACATGATGATCTCAGCAGCGGCGATTCGCGTGAAACTGAATGTTACGTACATTTAGGCGCAACTTTACAATGATATATTGTGTCAGTGGATAAAGCTTCTACAAAACGACAGGACGATCACGAATGACATGTATTTGTCTACCTTTTTACAAAATTTGAACCGATTTTCACAAGTCTGAAACATAGAAATGACTTGAGTAAGAAAACACAAGAAGTTATTTTTTTGCTCGTAAAATCCGAATGGAGCGAGTTTTCAGCTTTATCTTTGGAATACATTTTTATTTATCTGTTTCTTTTTTAAATCGTTTTCGTGCATTCAGTTCATGTAAAAACAAATTTTACGTGGTACAGTTAGCAGGAATTTGACCTTATCCATTTATCTATCTTCGTGCAAAGTTCGAACTGATTCGTACAGATTTAAAGTACAGAAATGGCGCGTTTCGAAATACGTTGGGAGAAATGTCCTTTTTGCATGTAAAATCCAAAGGAAGCAAGATTTTTTTCAGGCGGTTAAAACTGATCAAGGTCCGATACATCGGTGGACCAGATTTGAACTATCAGTCTCGCTGAAATGCGGGGTTATTTAAGGGTGACTGTTTTCGCGCGTAAAATCCGAACGAGGATGACTGTTTTTGCGCGTAAAATTAGATCGATGCACTTAAAAATAATGCTATTACCTGACCATTAATTCCTATTAAAATCTTTTACAAAAGTAATTAATCGATTCGCACAGTTTGCCTGGGCGCTACAGTAATACAGATGTTAGATTGGCTATACAAATACCCGTTCGTCCGGGCTAAACCAAAAAGCTTTTACCTCATGTTCCCAGCTCGAATAGGAACTAAGCATGAAGACCCCCAAAACCACGATTCTGCGTGCGGCGTTTTCATAGATATTTGTTACAGCGCTTCGGCAGTGTAACGTTTATTAATATTGCTTATGTACCTCACAGTTGAAAATCTTAATTATTGTATCTGAGCAAGTACTTTATAGACCACATTTTTCTGCGTCTCTTGAGCTTTAAGAAACATACGCTTCCCGTGATGTCACATTTATTCCGATTCCCGGCATCATTAAATTTTAGGTCACTTGTATTTACTGCACTAGTGTCTCAGTTTTTCTTGTCGATATGTCTACATGAATCTGCAAAAGGTTCATAATATCGTTCTTCTTTTATAAGTTGTTAAACGCATTCACCCACTTGTGCTTAGAGATTGGCATGTTGCAGTATGGTATGAAAAATCTTTTGTAGCAGCTACATTTTCAGTGACATTACGTCTCCTGGGCAATTACAAATGGTCATGAAAATCTACTGTGCGGACTGTACAAGGTGTTTTGACACTACGTTCACATATGTTGGAGACAGGTTACTTACACCAAAACAAGATAAAAGTTCATACACACATACCGCCAGTGCCAAGCCGAATAACTGCTTGCATAAGAGCCAGAGGTGGACCAACAGCTTATTGACTTTCTCGGTTTGTGAAGCTCTTTCTATTGAATAAACCACGCACATTTTCCGAAACAGTAATCATTTTGTTTGTCTCTACATGTACATCACTTCTAACAATTTCCGGCCCATTCGGATAATTTCTTCGTGATGGTTCGATTTTTATTTCTTTGTTTCTCTATTTATTTTTGAGTGTACAGACATGGTTTACATTCACAAAAGGTTCTCTCCTATTGTAAAGTTTGGGAGGAATCCAGCTGAAACGTTGCTCAAAGGTCAAAATGGAATTAACGGCATAGGAAGTCATGTGCCCTTTATTTACAAATCGTTCTCGGAAAGTTATTTGCAGTCCTCGTTGACACTGTAAGTACAATCCTTTCTTGGAAATTTATTTGCAATCTCAAATTTTCCTTTGCCTTTCATGGAAATATTTACGAATACAGTGTACTGAGCACTATTTCGATTTATCTTCAGTTAAGTAACGTGAAAATTGAGGATAAAAAAATGTTGTCACATAGGGAGTCGACCCCACAGCCCTCGGATTATGGTTCTGTACTCTTTCTGCTGCGCGAACCGTTCATGCCTCGCCTGCGCCGAGTTCAAAATGCTACTTTTTTTAAACGCTTGGCCGTGTAAAACTCCCACTTGAAATCGATGAAGGTGAGTAGGATTGTTGATAAATGGTATTGGCGAATAAAAGTACTCTGCGGTTCTGGTTAAAATTCCCAGCTGCTTGAAGAAATGTCTGTAAGAGTGTGTGTATGACATCCCTTCCGTCTTCGCAGACATAATTCTAATTACTTTCTTTTGTGCAATGAATAATTTTAGCCTAAGTGAGGGATTATCTAAGAATATTATCCCATATGATCCACAAGTGAAAATATGCAAAATATGTTGAAGTACTGACTTGTATATCCCGTAAGTTGGCAGTTATAGCCGAAACTAAACGTTGTAGAAGGTCTAGTGTATGATTCTTCTTCATTTTTTTTAATCAATATGCACACCTAAGAACTTGGATTTTTCTAAGGTTTTAATTATGTATTTTTGTTGGTATGCTGAATTAATAGGAGGTAGGATGTTTCTGCCAGTGCAAAACTGGATGATCTTCTTTTTTTTTCTTTTCTCCAACACTACACAGTAACTTTCAGAATATGCTATTTTCTCGACAGGTACAAAACACTGCTCGTATGATTTGCAATCTGCAGACAGTACTATTTGTGCCTCCCGATTCAAAACAAATTGGCAGATCAAGAAAGCAAAGCGAAAACAACAGTGGAGCGTCAGCCCCTTTAGCTCAGTGGTCGGCGTGTCTGACTACCACGCGGGGAGCCGGGTGCGATTCCTGACCGGGTCGGAAATTTTTTTTCTCTCGAGAACTGGGTATTGCGCTATCCTCAACGACATACAAGTCGCCCGATATGGGGCCAACTAAAAAAACTTGCAACCTGGCGGAAGTACTTCCTCAGGTGAGGAGTCACAGTCATCGACGTCATACGATTATTTCATTTTTCCAGTAGTGGACCAATGACCGATCCCTACGGGGCTCCAATTGTAATCAAAGTTGGCTGCAGTAGTCATGCCGATTTGAATCTGTATCAAACAACCCTTAGGAATGACGACCTTAAGGATAGATGAGAAACGATAAATATGGTACTACCAGCCCCTTTCCCAGGAGTGTTTTAAAATTGTTCCCACCACTCCACGTAACCTCCAGCCCTGTAAGAAAGAGTTAACAATGACTGCGTGACTCACGAGAGCGACAAGTGGGCCAGCAGCGAGCGCTGCCAGCAATGGCTGCCTGGCGCAGAGCCGCCCCGCTGTGAAGCCGGAACAACTGTTGGCCCACATTCGCAGATGGCCCCCTTGGCCCCCTCCTCCAGCCTCGCTGCTTCCTCGTCAAGTGGCCCGATTAGCTCCACAGATGGCTCCACTTACCTCCCGCTGAACAGCAGCCACTAGACACAGGCTTTCTAACCGCACTGGCTATGTGTTACTACTCGCCTCCCAACTCTTCCGTCCGTTTGAGTGACAGCAGCTTTGTCCGTGCACCAAATGTCCTGTTTCTTTTTGGAACAGCAGTACTGGCTTTAATATTGCCTTACTTCCCTAACAGTGAGCAGTTAAGTAGTCCACAGCCACGTTGTTCTTGTTTGTCATAATACTAGTGTTGTTAACATCTCCGATACACCTGTCCTCTCTGTTGCAGTTTCCTGTGCCATTAGCGTATTCTGAGAGATAAGACATTCTCAGCTGGCAATCTACTACCTTTCATTGCAATATTCATCGACGACGCTTAATCTCAACGCGCTATTCGTCCACGATACACGGGATCCCAGGTAGATGCCGTGTTTCTTGACTTCAGCAAGGCGTTTGATACAGTTTCCCACAGTCGTTTAATGAACAAAGTAAGAGAATATGAACTATCAGACCAATTATATGATTGGATTGAAGAGTTCCTAGATAACCCGAACGCAGCATGTCATTCTCAATGGAGAGAAGTCTTCCGAAGTAAGAGTGATTTCAGGTGTGCCTCAGGGGAGTGTCGTAGGACCGTTGCTATTCACAATATATATAAATGACCTTGTGGATAACATCGGAAGTTCACTGAGGCTATTTGTGTATGATACTGTAGTATATCGAGAGGTTGTAACAATGGAAAATTGTACTGAAATGCAGGAGGATCTGCAATGAATTGACACATGGTGCAAGGAATGGCAATTGAATCTCAATGTAGACAAGTGTAATGTGCTGCGAATACATAGAAAGAAAGATCCTTTATCTTTTAGCTACAATATAGCAGGCCAGCACCTGGAAGCAGTTAATTCCATAAATTATCTGGGAGTAGGCATTAGGAGTGATTTAAAATGGAATGACCATATAAAATTAATCGTCGGTAAAGCAGATGCCAGACTGAGATTCATTGGAAGAATCCTAAGGAAATGCAGTCCGAAAACAAAGGAAGTAGGTTACAGTACACTTGTTCACCCTCTGCTTGAATACTGCTCACCGGTGTGGGATCCGTACCAGATAGGGTTGATAGAAGAGATAGAGACGATCCAACGGAGAGCAGCGCTCTTCGTTACAGGATCATTCAGTAATCGCGAATGCGTTACGGAGATGATAGATAAACTACAGTGGAAGACTCTGCAAGAGAGACGCTTAGTAGCTCAGTATGGGGTTTTATTGAAGTTTCGACAACATACCTTCACCGAGGATTCAAGCAGTATATTGCTCCCTCCTACGTATATATCGCGAAGAGACCATGAGGATAAAATCAGAGAGATTAGAGCCCAACAGAGGCATACCGACAATCTTTCTTTCCACGAACAATACGAGACTGGAATAGAAGAGAGAACCGTTAGAGGTACTCAAGGCACCCTCCGCCATACACCGTCAAGTGGCTTGCGGAGTATGGATGTAGATGTTGATGTAGAAATATACTTCCGAAGAAACGCCATCCTCCCGTTGGACGGGCGGGGAGAAGGTGGGGTGGAGCAAAAGCGGGCGGTTGCACCCTCCTGCAATATGGGTACAGAATTGTCACAAAGGCGTGATGGTGGTTTCGACGTCGACCTACATTCAAGGCGGATGTGATGGTTTGCAGAACATTGCCACAGTGTAGTTTCCAAAATTCAGTGATAAAGATAATGGAATAGTGATGTGCACATATACGGATGGCGGTAATATCATGTACACAAAATGTAAACTGGCATTGCTTCGGCAGAGCTGTAATTTGTGCGCTTTTGATTCACGTCGAAATTTCCGACGTGATCATGGTCGCACGACTGCGGAATGGTAGTTGGAGCCAGATGCATGGGACATTCCATTTCGGAAATCGTTAGTGAATTCAATATCCGAGATCCACAGGTTAAGAGCGTCCGGAGTACATCAAATTTCAGCCATTACCTCTACACGGGACAATGTAGTGGCCGAAGAACAGCTCTTGACCATTAGCAGCGGCGTTTGCGTAGAGGTTGGTTAATTCGGGGGATGGAACCAAAGAGCGAGGCCATGGGTCCCATCGTATTAGGGAAAGATGAGGAAGGAAGTCGGTCATACCCTTTCACAGGAACTATGCCGTTATTTACATAAAGCGTTTTAGGGAAATCACGGAAAACCTAAAAGAGGATGGCCGCACGAGGATTTGAACCGCCGTCCTCCCGAAGGCGAATCCAGTGTGCTAACCATTGCACCACCTCTCTCGGTTTTCCTAGAGCTGTCAGTGCTAACATAGCTGGTGCACCTCACATCCTACAATGCTAACAGACAAGCAGATAACCGCAGAAATCAATGTGGGATGTACGATGAACGTATCCGCTAGGACAGCCCGGTGAAATTAAAGAGCTATGGCAGCAAACGACCGACGTGACTGCCTTTGGTAACAGAACGACATCGTCTGCAGCGCCTCTCCTGGGCTAGTGGCCACATCAGTTGGACCCTAGACGATTGGAAAGCCGTGGTCTCGTTAGGTGAGTCCTGATTTCAGTTTATAAGAGCTGATGGTAAGCTTCGTGTGTGGCATAGACCTTACGAAGCCGTGATCCTAAGTGTGGGCGGTCTTTACATGGAATGGACTGGGCCCTCCGGTCCAAGAGAACCGATCATTGACTGTAAATTGTTATTTTCGGCTACTTGAAGACAATCTACAGCCATTCATGGACTTCATGTTCCTAAATAGCATGAGAATGCGCCATGTCACCGGACCACTACTGTTCGCGACTGATTCGAAAAACATTCTGGACCATTCGAGCGAACGATTTAGCCACCCAGATCGCCCAACATGAATCCCATCGAAAATTTATGACACATTATCGAGAGATCAGTTCGTGCACAAAATCCTGCACCAGCAACACTTTCGCTATTATGGGCAGCTATAGAGGCAACGTGATTCAGTGTTGCTGCAGGGCACTTCCAACGACTTGTTGAGTCCACGTCATGTCGAGTCGTTGCACTACACCGAGCAAAAGGAGGTCCGAAACGATATTAGGAGGTATCCAATGACTTTTGTCACTTGTGTCCTTTCCTAGTACAGTGATTATTGAGACCATTTCAATACCCTGGCTAGGGAATTCCGGCTCCAATCCTCACCAGCATAAAATAAACACGGCTGCAGGATACCGGCCCAACACTCGTACCTAGTCCCCTCAAGGACAATCTCCCTGCTGCATAACTTAATCGCGACAGTATTTTATCACTTGCTTATGCTCAAAGAAGATCCGTCACTGCTTCCTGAGACCACATTCAATATTTCAATCGCAGAGCGGAAGAAAAGTGAAAAATCAAAACACAAAAGGATCTCTACTTCAAGAAATGGGATCTTCTGAAATTCCCAGGAATGCAACACAGCACAACATGCAGTCATAGAATTACGAATCTGGCAGTCTAGAAGGAATATCTGCACAATAATTTCTCAAACTGGGAGGAAGAGAAGGTTAAGACTCATCTTGGTTCAATACTAGGCTGTTAAGAATCGATTGTACCGGGAAATTTGTTTTTGAGAAGTTTGGTTCAAATGGCTCTGAGCACTATGCGACTTAACTTCTGAGGTCATCAGTCGCCTAGAACTTAGAACTACTTAAACCTAACTAACCTAAGGACATCACACACATCCATGCCCGAGGCAGGATTCGAACCTGCGACCGTAGCGGTCGCGCGGTTCCAGACTGTAGTGCCTAGAACCCCTCGGCCACTCCGGCCGGCGAAGAGTATTAACCAGTGGCTTTTTTTTTTTTTTGCTATTTTTTTCTTAATAATCTACAGGAATTTCTAGAGTTCCTGGTCTCAAAGACGGCAAAGTTTGCATTTTGCCCTCTCTCGCATAAATTCTGCGGACGCCCGTGCCCCCGTGCATGATCTTCATGTGAGATGACTGGCTGCAATGAGTGTGAGGTGGTCGTGCATCTAGCGGCTGCAGCTGTCATATTTAGCGTGACCTATAGTTCCAGTGACGAACATAATACAGTTACTGCTACTGTCATTTATTTGATATTAGGACACACTGTAGTTGCATATTGTCTCTCCTATTAATTAACGAGTATCTGAAGGATAAACATCGACCTGACACCCACAGTTAGGTTTGTGTAATCTCGTATCCGAATAATTAATGTTTACAGTTCTGGTGGAAACTAAAAATGCAATGATGAACTACAACCGTTATACATTACTCATAAACAGAGAATATTTTAGAAAGTGTTTGAGACAAATAAGTGCAATAGACCTCAAAAATGGTTCAAATGGCTCTGAGCACTATGGGACTTAACATTTGTGGTCATCAGTCCCCAAGAACTTAGAATTACTTAAATCTAACTAACCTAAGGACATCACACACATCCATGCCCGAGTCAGGATTCGAATCTGCGACCGCAGCGGTCACGCGGTTCCAGACTGAAGCGCCTAGATCCGCACGGCCCCCACCGGCCGGCTGCAATAGACCTGATTCTATCTACAGAAACAGAAGTTCTTTGACAGACTGTTGCGAAGAACAAAGTAGGACAGGTCATTTCATATTAAGACATTCCGAGAAAAAATGCTAAACGCAAATTCATGTATCCAGTCTCCGTATCCCACTGAAAGCATAATGGATTTCTTTCCTATGCAGTTTCCAAGCATTGCCAAAACCAAATAACTACATATCTGACTTGTAAAAAACGGGAAAATAAAGAAAGAGAGAAACTATGAAACCAAGAAAGAGCTCCGCAGCAGCTCTTTATTCAATGAAGGCATGCAAAGGAAAATGGGGAGGAAGGTTAAAATCAATAGTGGCGTCCGTAGAGACGGGTCACTAATTACTTCGAGAAGGTAGAGAGAGTGTGCAACTGCGGCCTATCCAAGTATTCGTCTGAGAGTACTACGGTACACCTAAAACAAAACGATGTGACAGGTGTTCGAATTCCGCTAATCTGGAATACGAGCGCACTGCCTTTAAGAAGCACTGTCTCGCTCAGGAAAAAAAAGGGGAAAAAAGCAGGCAACAGGTGTCATATCGTTGAAACCTGTCCCTTACCCCATTCTTAAGACAATCGTCATTCATTTAAAGTCTTGACGGACACGACATTCCAGTGTTTCCCATTGCATGTCCAGCACATACAGTTTTGCCTTTGCAGCCAGTATCACAATTTCACTTCATGAAACGTATAGAGTAGTACACAGAATATATGGAAATTGGTTCAGTGGTTAAAAGTAGTATTTAGTAATGTTTAACCTTTCTGTTCTATACTGCAGTTACATACTGATTTTAAAATTGTAATGTTGCCCGTAATATCAGGAACCTGTAAAACGAACAAAATATATACAACAAAAACAAAGGAAAACACTACACTCAGACGCTACGCGATTCAGGCCGGAAAACTGAACTGACCGCTCTCACACAGGATCTGGTAGTCATGATTTTCGCTCTCGGAACAAGTCGGGTTGGTCGATGGTTGTCGTGTTGACGGATCACCTACATCACCGTCAGGAAGGAAGCCGTTTCACGGATGTTTGGCGGATGATAACAAATTACTGGTTAAATACAAATAAAAATAGACCTAGTACTAATTAGCAGCAAAAATGAACGAGCAATGGAAAGCTCAAAAGATAGCTGTTACAGTCATCTGCAGTCCATCTCTGTTGTGTGGTATGCTGTGTGCACTGTCGACATTGCTTCGCATACCAACTTCGTTAAGTATTTTGATCATGGTACTCGATAATTATATTTCGAGTGGCCACAGCGAGGGGAAGATCATAGCTAAGGCGAGGTCTTTGACATAGTCCTTAAAGGACATGACAGCTAATATTGGTGATCGTCGCTTTTATCTGACAATATTTGCTGACCAGCCTCCAATTTGATTACGACAACAGACCACCATTCTCAGTCGACAGCTCGGCCCCTCTCGACAGAATCGTCTACCCCATTAGTTCACTCTTATTTTACCAACTTGCACCATACCCTCAAACATGGTTTTGTCCGTTACGTATAGATCAACCAAGCTCGTTGCACCGCTATTGCTTTTACCTGGGATTGTTGTCTGTAGCGTTATCGTAACCTCATGCTAAAATTTCGACTAAATTGCTTTGTTTTAGTGAGATATTGGTTCTTCAAGAATTTTCTCCATTTTACGTAAATTAATTGTTGTATCATCACAACTGTATGATATCGACCATCAAAATTAGTAAGAAGCTAACTACCAGCTACAGATATTTAATTACCATGAAAGGTGGCTGGCCAGCATGCTTAGGAAATTAACGTAAACATAGGACCTAAAAACACATAAGATGGGCAACAAAAAATGAGTTAAATAATAAAATGATAGTTAAATCGATACCCTAGCTGCAAACAGGCGTTGATATACATCATTGAGGACATGTTGAAAATGTTTGCCCCGACCCGGACTCGAACCCGGCATCTCCTGCTTGCGTGGCAGACGCTCTATCCATCCTTTTTTTTTTAACCTCATTTTGTTCTATACTGGTCGTTAAATTTGTTCGTGGTGGACGTCCGATGACACCCGTTCAGGTTGTTCGTTGATCCGGTCACTCAGTTATTACAGAGGGTAGCTAAACCCTCTGACCGAACACGCTGAGCTACCGTGCCAGTTCACATTCCCAACAAGTCCACACCACTACATTCGTAGTACGCCTAATAGATGTTTGCCCATCACACTCATTACTCGTGGCAGATTAATCTACCAAGTCCCGTACGAGTTGGGGCATAGCGTATGCGCTCGCACAAGAAGGTCAGTGGCCGGTAGCCATATTTTAACTATATACGAAGGTAGTTCAAATGGTTCAAATGGCTCTGAGCACTATGGGACTTAACTTCTAAGGTCATCAGTTCCCTAGAACTTAGAACTACTTAAACCTAACCAACCTAAGGACATCACACACATCCATGCCCGAGGCAGGATTCGAACCTGCGACCGTAGCGGTCACGCGGTTCCAGACTGTAGCGCCTAGAACCGCACGGCCACCCCAGCCGGCCATGAAGGTAGTCCTGTTCCCGAAAGAACAGATACCATTGATGACCGTACAGCTTCTCTAGAATGAAATGATAATTAAATCGACACACTAGCTGCAAACAGGCGTTGATATACGTCATTGGGGACACGTTGAAAATGTGTGGCCCGACCGGGACTCGAACCCGGGTTCTCCTGCTTACATAGATATTTATTAAGATTATGTACAAAAGTAATACTCAGTTTCGAGCTCCGTATTCAAGGTTACACTGACTGACTGACTCAACACTTTGAAGATGTTTAACAGGACTATTGTAGCTGACAGTATTCTGGTCTGTCTCTAATAACTTCACTTGTCACTTGGTGTTGAACAGTCCAGCGAATACTGCTAAGTAGCAGCTTGCTACACGGTGACGAATGAGGATAATGTCAGCTGTTTAGACTGTAACTGCAGGCATTTTGACGTGAACTCCGCGCGAACTGCGTTTGGTGTGAACTGGAACTGCACTGACGTGAACTCTCTTGAGTTCATTTAGTCGCTTTTTATTCCACTACTGGCGGAATAATCTTGCATAGGCGAGGAAGGAAATAGTTCCAGGTGGCGGCTGATACCACTAGCGGTGGATGAATCTGACGCTTAGACAGCCATACAGCGGAGGCAGAACTCGGTTCCACATTATGAGCGCCATGTAGGCGAGAGGCTAGAAAAGCGAAATGAAGGTAGACCTGCAGAGCATCGACGATTGGTGCAAGGGATGGCAATTGACTCTCAACATAAATGGAACGATTACGAATACGTAGGCAGCAACACCTTTTACTGCATGATTAGAAAATGCAGAACATACACTGAAAGCGCTTATTCCCTTAAAAAAATAATGAAGTACGAGTACGGAGCTAGTTGAAATGGAAGGGCCACATAAAAGGAATCTTGAGTAAGGCACGTGCTGGACTGAGATCCATTGGAAGAATCCTCAGGAAATGTAGTCGACCTACAAAGGAAGTAACTTACAAAACACTCGTTCCACCTGTTGTAACTTGGCAAGACAGCCAAGCCACTAGGAGAGAAAGCCGAAAGGCACGCGTTTAAGCTCACGCAGGCTGGCGTGAGGTCTGGAACAGTTAAGGGAATTTAGACTTTAGCAAAAAAGGTCGTAGCTGTTGGAATACTTAACTTTACTCCATAATTGGTGAACATCGGTCTGACGGTACATGCATCACAAGATAAATAGCAAATGATAATGGCGCCTTGCTAGCTCGTAGCAAATGACGTAGCTGAAGGCTATGCTAACTATCGTCTCGGCAAATGAGAGCGTAATTTGTCAGTGAACCATCGCTAGCAAAGTCGGCCGTACAACTGGGGCGAGTGCTAGGAAGTGTCTCTAGACCTGCCGTGTGGCGGCGCTCGGTCTGCAATCACTGATAGTGGCGACACGCGGGTCCGACGTATACTAACGGACCGCGGCCGATTTAAAGGCTACCACCTAGCAAGTGTGGTGTCTGGCGGTGACACCACACCACCAATACTCGAATACTGCTTGTTACTAAGGGATTCGTAGTAGATAGGAGAGATAGAGGAAATAAATAAGATCTGAGCCGTGCTGGCCCCGGCTTATGCGTTGGTTTAAACCTTGACTGTTACTCTGCGATTGGTTTCCCTCGGTTATTGCGGTTATGCCGTAGTTCTTCCTCTTTCTACGTGTAGCAGCAGTGGTGTGTATCGACATTCGCATCTTGTACTATCTTTGGTCTGGTACTTACGGTTTCCGGCTAGCCGGTGTGCGGCAGTCGGTCGGTTGGTGTGGATCAGCCAGCAAATCTCCGCGCGGCGCGGTGGGCCGGGCCCGCTGGCGGTCTCTGCGCAGTGTCGGATTGTGTGGGAGCTGTTCCGATTGCTACGAGGTTCGTGGTTCACCGACCCAGGATATCAAAGTTGAGTAGTGATATAATTACCGAAGCCAGTCTGTTCACACTGAGCCGTTGGTTTTTACGGTTGTCTGTTGGGGGTATTCCCGTGAGCAACAGCGAGTGTTCGAATTGGTGAATGTTTGGCCACCATCCGGTGGAGTTTAACTATATTTTGGTTATTTGAAGTCCAAGTGCACCAGCGGAATTTTCTGCCCTGTGGCCGTTAGCGTTCCGGTTACCTGCCCTGGCCGCTGACGCAAAATTCAGGCAGTGTCCTTTCCTCACCGTGTTGTCGCTGTCCAACACGTGTGTGCAGTTTTGACAGCTTACGCATACTTGGTTGTGGTCGGCTACGCCTTTTACGTTTTGACTTTGGAGTTCCTTGACTACTGGTCGGGTGGAAAGCATGTCGTCTTGACGGTGGGTCCGTTGACTATCTCTTGGTTGGGCTGCCGGCGGGTCGTATGTAGTTGGGCCGACTACCTGTTTCCCCTAAGCGAACGTTAATATGTCAAGTGCAGACCGACCCCCGAAAACTTCTGAGCGCCGCTGGCTGTACTGCCTTTTCTTATTGGTGTTTGATTGTGTATTTTAATGGTTCATAGCCTATGGTTTGAATTTGTATGCTTTTAGTTGGGTTTTAAATCATGGGCCTTCAGCCGTTTTAAAATTAAAATTCCGTACTTGTCAAGTCTTAGATTGTTTGGTCCTTCAGCCTCATTTAAATATTATTTAAGGATAAAACTTTGCACTTTCTGCCTTTTGAAAATTTACTGTAGTGTTTTAAATCATGGGCCTTCAGCCGTTTTAAAAATTAAAGAGGTTGTGCCCTTAAGCCATGAGATTGTGTGACATATTCAGTCGATAGTTAAGCTAGGAAATTTGCGCTGTAATGTTTGGGCAACTAAATAAAGTTATATGTGTTCGAGTGTAACTGACAGCCGCTCATTTTTGGCCCCTTTCCACAATTCCAACTACCTGTTCTGTCCTGCGGATTTAACCCTTTCAGGGGAAGTGGTTCCGTTTGAAACCACCTACAATTTTCTCATTTTGTGGCAAAGGGGCAGTGGCTACATTTGGGGACACCATTCAGCAGCCTAGTTGGTGCTGCCCTCTAGCGGCTGTCACTAGAACCGCTTCAAAATCTGTAAATATTAGCAAGTAGTGGGGCGAATTGGACAGCCATTTTTGTACGCTGTGCGCGAACGTCATTGTTCTCAAATTGTGACTGTATTCTTCTGTATTAGATAACTTTTATGCATGTATTAAATGCAGAATACTGTACTGTTTACATTAATACTATCTGTACTGCAATAATAACCAAAATAATGCATTTATTTCCGTGAATGTTGTGGTGGTTCCACTTGAAACCACTGCTCCTGTAACGACAGCATTAGTAGGTGCGACGAATTTTTTTTTCCAGTTTCACGTGATGTATTCTCACAGACTAAAGGACGAGGAAATTCTGGAGTGCCTTTTTGCAGATATTCCTTCAGATCCCGACTCACAGATAGACACTAGCAGTGACAGTGAAAGTGACAATGACAGTGATGATAGTTTCAGCACTAATGAAGATTTGCCACTGTCTTCCATTGCGAATTTTTCACGGAGAAAGGACGTCAGTGCAATGAACTTTGCCGCCAATGTTTCAGAGGAACCTGGTGTACGAGGAAAACTTAAAAATGATAGTGAAGGTATGCAACCAGTAGATTTTTTTGTGTCTGTTTTGTGACACTATGTTAGAACACATAGTTTTCCAGGCTAACCTGTACACAACACAGAATGGTGGCAATTTCAGGCCTCTTTCTAAAACAGAACTAAAAGTATTTTTGGCTATAAGCATTGTAATGGTAATCAAGAAACCTTGTTCTTCTCGTGACTGCTGGTCATCCCATAAGAAACTTCGAGATGAGTACATTTCCTCACTAATGTCGGTAAAAAGTTCAGCTGGATTTTGACACATATTCATATCAATGACAACGCTGTTATGCCTTCAAGTGAGAGCAGAAATTATGACAAATTATATAAAGTCCGTCCACAAATCAATCAGATACTGATAACCTTCAAAGAATTCTATGCACCTACTAACGAGCAAGCTATAGATGAATGCATGGTGAAGTTCAAAGGATGAATCGCATTCAAACAAGCCAATCAAGATGGGATACAAAATCTGGATCAGAGCTGATAAGCTTGGATATATTTGTGATTTTCAGATATATGCTGGAAGAGTTGAAGGCATAGTGGAAAAATCCTTAGGAGAGAGAATTGTGGGAGATATGTATGTGTAAAGGCTTGGAAGGAAAGGGATACCACATATACTTTGACAATTTTTTTACCAGTGTCTCACTTTTACATAGAGCTGGTTCCGCTATTGTCAGAGAAAGAATTCGTTTTACTCGTCGGAAGTTGGACATTGTTTCCGAACATCTGTATCATCTGCATCTGAAGGTTGCAGCTGTTTTATCTCCTGACTCCTGGGACTGGATCGATGGCACGACATGGGCTAAGTCTGACTGGGTTCGCGAAGTGGCCACGAAAAGGCAGATTACCAAGTATAGCCGATTGGACCAGCCTTCTCAGGTGGACTCAGTTATTCGACGCCCTGTCATAAATTTGACGGGTAAGGAATTGGACGAAGCTACGTTGTCTGTCTTAAGTAAAGGGCTAAATTTTGCCCCTACTCCCAAGACTTTGCCGATATCATCTTTCATCAGTGCCATTGAAGAAGCTGTCCGACCACTATCAGAGGATTCTGCGGAAGAAATCAGACGAGAAACCTGTCAAGCAATCACGAAGCATCGTCCACAAAGAAGCAACGTTTCCAAGGAAGAAAGACGTGCGATACGAAAGCTGTGTGAGGATACTGATACAGTCGTCCTGCGTGCTGATAAAGGTAATGCTACCGTCCTTTTGCCTCAGGAAGTCTACAAGGAAAAGATATGTGGTCTACTTAGTTCTGGTGCATACCGGAAGATTAACAAAGATCCTACTAACAAGGTGACAATAAGGACTGCTGCCTTGCTGAACGCTTCATCACTACCGAAGGAAGTCATAAGAAGTTTAAAAGTACGAGGTGCAGTACCACCGAGATTTTATGGTCTTCCTAAAGTTCACAAGATGGGTAAGGATGAGCATCTAGAGGACTTGTCTATGAGACCTATAACGAGCACTATTGGTTCACCAACATATTTTTCTGCCAAATATTTAGCTTCCTTATTAAAACCATTGGTAGGAAAATGTAGTCATCACATTCGTAATTCTATGGATTTTATTCAGAGACTTAGCAATGTCAGGCTAAATAGTATGGATGTTCTTGTTAGTTTTGACGTAGTATCATTATACACCAAGGTACCTTTAAAGGACTCTTTAGCTCTTATCAACCAACATTTTGATAAGAACATTACGGTCTTATTTGAACATGTGCTTTTATCATCTTATTTTCAGTTTGATGGTGAATTTTATGAGCAAATTGACGGTGTTGCCATGGGAAGCCCCCTCTCCCCTCTGGTAGCTAATTTATTCATGGAAGACTTCGAGGACAAGGCACTGGACTCAGCATGTTTTAAACCCACGGTCTTCTGGAGGTACGTGGACGACACATTCGTGGTATGGCCCCATGGTATGGATGAATTACATAGATTTCTTCAGCATTTGAATTCTATCCATGCTAGCATTAAATTTACCATGGAAATAGAAAAAGACGGGTGCCTCCCCTTTCTGGATGTTGTCGTTCGCCGTAAAAGTGATGGCACATTAGGACATGCCGTACATCGGAAACCAACGCATACAAATCTATACCTTCATGCCAGTAGCTGCCATCACCCTTCTCAGAGCATGGGTGTCCTTAAGACCTTAGTGCATCGGGCGCACTGTGTATCCGATGAAGACAATTTACAAGGAGAGCTAACATACCTCAAGAGTATTTTTAAATCGAATGGATATTCTCCGCAACAAATTCGTAGAGCATTCGATGTAAAACCTAAAAAGAAGGTATACGATGCGGAAGAAGATAGTAATTTCTTCAGATCTAGGGCGTTTCTGCCTTATGTGGGTGCTCTTTCTTCAAAGATAGGCCGTATTCTAGAGAAACACTGTGTTAAGGTGATCTTCCGGCCCCCCACGAAGATTGCGGCTTTACTCGGCTCTGTAAAGGACGATTTATTGCTTCGTAAGGCGGGTGTGTACCAGATTCCTTGCGGAAATTGTGAGCAGTCATACATAGGTCAAACAACACGCACCATTCATGAAAGGTGTGTGGAGCAGCGAAGATACACACGCCTATTACAACCAGACAAGTCAGCTGTGGCCGAACACTGTATTGATACGGGTCATTCCATGAATTACAGTGATGTGAAGATTTTAACATCCACCTCTTCTTTTTGGGATTCTGTATTCAAGGAAGCCATAGAAATTCGATTAGCCAACAATTTAATAAACAGAGATAAAGGTTTCAATTTGGACAAAGCATGGAATCCGGCTCTTGGACTAATTAAATTGCAGAGAAGTCGTCACCGTGTCATCGCCGCCGATCAAACATCGATAAGCACATCGAACGTCCGTACGCTTTCGCCACAGGCGGCGCAGCATCTGTGACCCGCATGCGCAGTACCGCCGCGGTGGAGCATATAAGGCCGCGCTTGGCACCTTGTCATCAGTCTTGTGACTCGCTCTGAAGATGGCCGAACGATACGCGGCCGAAATATCAGTAGAAGAAATTTTATTTGCGCGGCTGCATGCCCGAAATTTAATGAAAAATTCAAAACTGTTGTTCCCCATGAGAAACGTATATCGGAAGCAAAACATCTGCCAAAACATGGTACCTCAAAGCGCTGTGTGCACTGAAGCACAAAGAAAGAACCACACAGAATCAGATGGACATGTAGTCAGTGCCAGGTAGCCTTATGCTTATCTGCAGAAAGGAATCGCTTCTTACTGTATCATCAAAAGTGATGACGTTTAGCGGGCAGTGGCTCCATTTGAAACCACCATGTATGTGTTCAGTTTATGTATATTTCATTTAATTTTTACATTTTTCTGTCTCACTGTATGAAAATTAATACAATAAATACAAGGAAAAATTAAATATTATTTTTTTTTATTTTGCCTCTGAAAGGGTTAACTAAGCGTTTCAAGATCCAAAAAAGAGCAACACGTTTCTGTTGAGGATCGTTTTAGTAAACACGATAGCGTCACGGAAATGCTCGGCCAGCTCCAGTCGAAGACACTGCAAGGAGTGGCAGTCTGCATCACGGTAAGGTCTGCAGTTTAAAGTTCAGAGTGTAGAAGAGTGAACAAATATACTGCTTCCTCCTACGCATATCTCATCAGAAGAAAATGAAAATAAAATTAGAGAGATTCGAGCTTACACGGAAGCTTACCAGCGATCGTTCTTTCCACGAATCGTACGAGAGTGAACAGCAAGAGGGAGAAATGACATTGGTTGACAAAGTACCCCTCCCCCCCCCCCCACACACACACACACTGTAAGGTGGTTTTTAGAGTACAGATGTAGATGCAGATGAAAGCGGAAACAGACTGGAAATCGGGTAGAGTCAAAGCTGACGTGCCTGGAAGGTGATACCCTCTGATGCGAATCGCTGTGTACCAGTGACGAAGTACACGGCATTAACGTAGAACCGCTTCTCGGAATATGAAAATTGCAATCCTTGTCTGTTACACTGTACAACTCTTACCCCTGTCGTCTGTTTACTTGAGGGTATCACAATACTCCAGACAGTTATTTGTTAACCCCTAAGGATGATGGCGATGTCATTCATCGGAAATACAAATTTTTATCTTAACTCACGTGTTACACGGTGCGCCTTACTCCCTCTGGCCGGAGGCTGTGCCAGGTGCAGCACTGAGCGCCCCACAGCAGCTGTGGCGCGAGTCGGACAGCACTTCCGGCGCCTGCAGTGCCTCTCGAGAGGGCCGCGAGGAGCCAGATTTAGTGGCCACAAAGTAGGTGTTGCTGGACGATGTTGGGAGTTTTCGCCGTGATAGGAGGCCGGGCCTCGGCGGGTAATTGATGTAAGGCATGAATATGGAGGCGGCAGCCGCGGCCCGCCACCCACGCCGCCCACGCCGCCCTCGCCGCCCTCTGCTCGTGCCATGAATATGGAACGCGAGGCCCGCCGCGGCCCCGGGCGGAGATAGCAAATAATTGTCCGCGTTTTTTTAATGCCGTCTGCTGGACGCACGCGGGCGCCGCCACGCCACTTGATGAGACCTGTTTGACTGTCAGGCACTCTTTCCGCACACTATTAGAAAGGAAATCATTCCTACGCCTGCAGCTTGCTGCTGTTTCCTCCAGTAACCATTGTCCTGCAATTGCTCTATTGGTGCGTATCTACATCCTAATTAGGACTGACTACTGGCAATACCGTCTGCCTCCATACCTCAGGGGTCAGCATGTCGGACCGCCACGTGGAGAACCCGGCTTCGATTCCCCCTGCTGCCAGGGATTTTATCCTTGGTGGGAGTACTCGAACGGAAGCACTCAGCCTCTTTATGCCAACTAAGGAGCTACATGAGTGAGAAGTAGCGGCTCCAAAACCTGGGAAGCTGACATCGACAGAGGTGTGCTAACCACCTGCCCGTCTGTACCGCAGTCGAATGACGCCATGGGCAGTGGATGACGTGGCGACCTGTCGGTGCCCGAAAGAGCGAGTAGTAGGAACTTTACCGTTTAACTCGATTCATCCGACGCTCTGTGTAAGAAATCTCATAAAATAAAATTAAAAGTATGTGGTAATTTGTGAAAAAGGGGTGCTAAACATTTAAAACCTGTCTTGTGTGAGAATGACAGCATTAGTGATCCATCAGAATTGTGGAAAATATTTCATAATCACTCCCTGTCAATAAATGGCAAGTTAAATCATATTGGGACAAGTAAATAGCCTATGTAGAATTATTAAAAGCTGGTATTCCGAAACAATTATATTACGAGGGTTTTTCGGAAAGTAAGTTCCGATCGGTCGCGAAATGGAAACCACAGCGAAAATCAGAAACATTTTATTTGCAAGACTTAGCTACAACTTCCAGCTACTAATGTCCATAGCCGCCGATCCGAGTTAGACGTTTGTCGCAGCGTTGTACCAATTTTCCAATACCCTCGTTATAGAGGGCAACCGCCAGTGCTTTCCGCCAATTCTCTACCATGGCCTACAGCTCGTCGTCTGTGCCAAAATGTTGTCTTCATAGCCAGCGGTTGATGTGAGCAGAGATGAAACTCAGAGACAAACCATTACGGGCTGTATTGTGGGTAATCAAATATTTCCAATTGAAAACGATGCAGGAGCATCTTCATTGCCCTTGCAGAATGCGGCTGAGAATTGTCTTGAAGAAGAAACCGCACGACAGTTATGTAATGTTGACTGCATAGCTTCAGGCGAAATTTCTCTCCAGGCCATCGTACTTGGCGGGAGACATTATTGTTCTAGGTATCAGCATGTGCTTCCTGTGTGCTCAGTACTAAAAAGAACGACGTAACGCGATCGACGGGCATGCTAGAGACACTGCCCAACACACACGTGCAAAACGTCATCGGATTTTCCCTGTGGTTTCCATTTCGCGACCGACCGTTCCTTACTTTCCGAAGAACCTTCGAACAAGCGGCTACAGGAAACAAGCAAAGAAAATGAATAATTTTTTAAACAATTTATTGACTATAGAGTAAGGACTTCAAAGTTAAATTGAAATATCAAGAACCATTTCGAAGGTCAGTGCACTATATACACTGTATAGCCGCACTAATGTGACCACCTATCAGAAGCCTGAATAAACACTGCGAGATGTGCAAGGAGAGAGTCACTGAGGTTCTGGAACGTACCGACAAGGATGTGGAGCCATGCCGACGTCAGCGCCATGGCCCGCTGCGCTAGGTTTCTCCGTTGAGGATCATGGAGCGAACAGCCAGATCGAGGCGTCTTCCACAGATTCTCGATTAGGTTTGGTGGCCAGAGGAGTATGGTAAACTCATTCTGGAGTCCTTCCAACCGCACACGTACACTGTCAGCTGTGTGACACATTGCATTGTCCTGCTGGAAGAGGCCATTGTGCCGACGAAAAACAAACTGCATGTAGGAGTGGACAAGGACCCCAACGACAATTCCGCACTTACGTTGATAGATTGTACCTTCCAGAATGACAAGGTCACCCAGGGAATTCCCTCCAGCTTGAACCCTTCCGACGATTATTGCATGGTGTTCGCTTTCAGACAATGCACTCCGTACACGCCAACGGCCATCTATCCAGTGGAGTATTCAATATGAGTCATCTGAAAAGGCCAGTTGTTGTTGCCACTCGGTGGACGCCCAATTGCGGTACTGGCGTGCAAATTCCAGCTTTCATCGCCAACGAACACCAGTCAGTGTGGGTACATGAACCAGGCATGCGCAACCACGTTCGCTGAACGGTCGTTGAAGAGACACTGTTGCTAACCTCTTGGTTCATCTAGGCGGTCAGTTTCTCAACAGTTGCACGTCTATTCGCCCGCGCATATCTCCGTAGCCGTCGTTAACCTCTGTGATCTATGGCCCATGGTACACCACACTTGCCTCGGCGCCGGTTTTGGATAGCGCCATTTCGCCATGCAGGTACACGTCAACCAAGGTGACACGTGTACATTTTATATGGTCAAATGTTCAAATGTGTGTGATATCTTATGGGACGTAACTGCTAAGGTCAGCAGTCCCTAAGCTTACACACCACTTACCCTGAATTATCCTAAGGATAAACACACACGCCCATTCCCGAGGGAGGACTCGAATCTCCGCCGGAACCAGCCGCACAGTCCATGACTGCAGCGCCCTTAGACCTCTCGGCTAATCCCGCGCGGCTACATTTTAGAAACTTAGCATTTCAGAGACGCCTCGACCCTTGGACCGAAAGCCAATGGTCAGATAATCGCTCCATTCATGAATTTCGACAACGACTGGGCTGTTTTCCATATCTCCCCGACACGCTTCATGTACCCTCCTCTGCTAGTGCTTCCACCTACCGTCTCTGAGTGTTTACTATACGTTGACATCGAACATGGGCGGTGACATGTTAACGCGACTAGACCGTGTAATAGTTCTGTGCTCAGTTACCTCTACAATGCGTCTTTCCAGTGTGGCCCAATGTAATAAAAGTACTCAAGCTTTTAACAATAAATATCTTTGGCGGAACAAAATTGTACGACTGAATCTTTGACAATCAGAAACATATTCTAACGTGTCCTTGCAGCCGAAGAGATTCTTTCTGGACATTTTTACAACAAAACTGAGACGCTGTTATCATCTTTGGACGCCTCTACGTGCGACACGGGATTTTTATGTGAGCAGGCCCAGAGGATACGGGTTCAGGACAGCTAGTGAGAGTAGTGGACGATCATATCTGGTGAAACTAGGTCTTTATATGATGAATGTCACATGATGTAGCTCTTTCGCACGGTTCGTTGTGATACAGTACAAGATAACATTTCCTTCCTCAAATACAAAGATCTTAAGTCATGTCTTGACTACTACTGACTGTGGAAGATTAAGAGTCAACATTTCCAGGAAAAGCGGCAAGCTACATTTAACTTCAACAGCTCCCATCAGAGATCATTTGCTAAGAAGCATGTCGTAAGCGGATCTACAGGTCGAATAGTACTTGACAATTAATCACAAGTTCCAGAATGAAGGGAATGTAAAGAACTTCTCTCGTGCTGACGGTAACTATCTGGCAGTCATCTCCAGCTGTCGACAGAGTACCGTATCACATGAACAAAAATTCGGAAGACGCTGTTGGAAAATGTCTAATTATGCTTGTTAAATTGACATGTATCACATCCAGAAGCAGGTACGAGTTTGGAAGAGCGATTAAATTTACATAGTATACGTACGAGTGACTAATCATATCGACATCTATAACAGAGAATACAAGAAGAAGTAAGATATCTTGGTTCAGAAGTAAGTGCCCAGGATATACACTCTCATTAAATAATAGAAAACAGCATAGAATTCGTTATTTCCGCATTTCCGTTATTTCCGCATTCCGCTTTACAGAAGACATAATGATTGAAAGAGATATATGAGATAAGGGTGAAAAGTTAGCAGATTGGTTCAGTGGTGTCTTTGATACCAATGCAAGTATGTTGTGTTCGTAAATTGTTCATCCTGACATAGTCGAGTCCCAACTTTAACTGCAGCATAATTGTTTACATTCAATTTTAGAGAAGGCGTGTTCCCCGTGTATCTTTCATAACCGAAGTTCCACGTTGTTGTAAAATTCCTTGTACTGGCCGACTTATCATCGACAGCAATCCCTCCAAAGTCGGTGGAAGTTGCAGTTGGAGGATGTGCAATACTGGATCTACAGACAGAAACATCGATAATGTGGGCGATGTGGTACTTGATGTTCGATAAGTAAAGGCAAATAAAGTACGTGAAGCTATAATCATTTCACAAGGCAGAGGTCGAAACATACTTACAGATTCCAGAATCACTATTCAGTGATGCAGTCTACTCTTTGGAAAAACTTATTACTAAGTTCAGTGACATGAAAGATATTTTTTTTACTTCAAAGAAACTTTCACTACCATTCTGTAAAATAGAGGTATGAATATGAAGTATTTTTTGGTATCAGAAACACTTCAGCTAGTTGCGAACTGAGGATTTTAATGATACTGGTAGCTCAATAGAATAGTGCCAAATCAAGGATTATTAGAGTATTTTGCTTGTTTCATTGGCATGGCAGCCTAGCTTTTATACAAGGAGAGGGTATAGAGGAAGTAGCATTAGTTACATGAATATGAAATAACTCACTTCTGCCATTTAAGATGCGGCAGTAGCTCATACCTCATGCAACTGTAAATTTGGTAGGATACCAAAGGAGTATCCACCACAGGACTAACTGGAATATGGTCTTGAGACAGTAAGGTATTTAAATCAGCATTTTTGACCCAACGTGTGGAAGTCATGGTAAAAAATTGGTAATACTAAACTGAATAACTTTGAATGCTTTTTTCTCCTTACAGTGATATATCATTTTGATGTGAGTGAAGTTAATGAACCAGCCTGTCAATCTGTGTGTACAAATGTGATCTGGAAGTGATTTGATGGTGAATATTTATGCAAGCTTGTCTTGATGACTTTTAGGTGATAGTGTTTCTTACTGGAAGTGCTGAGGTACCTGGTTACCTTAGTGTTATACACGTTTCCTGTCTGTGATGTAATAGTCGGTGAAGATGCTTTTCTGATTATGATGATCTCCTATTAGTTCTACATGGCCATGTTCTTATCTTAATATTGCTTTACGATATTCCTGGGTATTCCTTTGGCATGTGGTTAGATTAGGGAACTATATATTTTGTGTATTGAGTATGTCTGAGAATTACTTTTTCACGTTTATTGAATTCTGTCTTGTCTCGTTTATATTTGTTGTTACTAATGTTTTTTCAAAGGAAAGGAATGTGCTATTCGATTATTTGATCTTTGATCTAGTTTTTACATTTCCTGTGAACATAACTGAATTGTCTACGTGAATCCTAGTAACGATAAATAGTTTCATGTAGTTGCTATTAGAAGAGAGTATAGCAAATGTAATTTGTTGTAGTGAGTTGTTATATTTGATGTAGGGAGGTACAGACTGAAGGAGTAAGTAGTGATACATAGACCCAGTCAGATTTACAGAAAGATAACTGCAGTACTAGTGAGCTCTGCAGAAGTAATGCACTCCATAAGTAACACATAACTATTTTAAAACACAGATTAAAACAATATATTGAAAAATGTAAATCATGATAAAGTAAATGGTTCATGCTGTACAACTGTTGAGATTGTACATTTAAAGTGACATGGCCATAGGCCCAATAGTAGTCATATGTTTAACTTCTATTGTTTTAGAGCAATATTATACATTAGTGAAGGATGTACACATGTTTTTTGTGCTCATCAAGACCAGCCAGGCCATATTTGAAATAATTACACTATTTTTTAATCTGCTAATTTGTGGGAAACTTTTGTATACAGTTTGAGGATGTCTATATCCACTGTGACGTCAAGGGCCACATTGAAGCCATATTTTAAATTCATTTAGTACACTTTGTAAGATAATGTTTTCTGTTGCCTTTCATACATGACACTTTTCTATTTAATGGTTTTGTATTATTTTTCCATTACATGTAAAAAATTTAGACCACACTACGGTATTATTTTCAGCAAGAGTAACATCCACTGGTAACTATTTGAAACGCTCGTTACATTCTTTTCAATTTTATAATTCTTGTATAGCTTTTGTGTTAATATTTCAATATTCAGACGATATTATGGTCCAATATTCAACAATGATGACACTACTTATTATTTATTTAAAGTAGGTATTTTACTCTTAATTAAGGAAAAATAAGGAGTGCTTGCCTCCCACACAGACTTTTTGTATTAGTATGTCAATATTTGGACTGTGAAATGTGATTGCTCTTTTTCAAAGATTCATAGGGTTTGTGGCATACCACATTATGCTTTGTCAGTGCTGTGTGTACTAGAATTTATTTTAGCGTTTGATGAATTTGGGACTACATTAGTTCTTCTCCTACTCTGGTAAATGAGACCACTTTTCTGCTCATTAGGATTGTTTAAATGATCAGCTTGGACTGTCATCTCTTAATTACTCTACAGAAAACTTCCAAGTCTGCTCTTCAATTCATGGGGAGTCTGATGAAAGTCGTCTGTTATATATTTGCCAAATTGCAAGGTCAGAATAGAACACGAGTCGTCGGAAGAGTTCTGTGTGGGGAGGAGTTGCAGCACAGAGACGTGATCTTTGCGCTCCTCTTTAACTTAGCTCTAGAGAAGATAATTAGGTAAATGACAACAAACCCAGGGGGAATACTGTTTAACTGGCAAATCCAGGTGGTACCATATGCTGATGATGTATTAATTGAAAACAATATCAGAGTTCTGAAGATTAATTGTGCTGCATTAAAAGAAAGGCGTCGAAGTTAGGACTCGAAATAAACACAGGCAAAACAAAGTATATGATGTGGGAGATACCGGTAGGAATAGAGACTTAAAAATGTGAAATAATATCAAAGAGCTGAATAATTTTAAAATCTAGATTTAATAACAACAGAAGATAAGACAACAACAGTAGAAATTCAAGAAGTATAACAGGTAGAAATTGGTGCTGTTATTCGATGAAAAATATATTCAAGTCCAGACAGGTTAGTTGATGTACAGTAATTTATGGACCAGAACGCTGGATGATGACTATAAAGGAATAAGGCTGATTGTTAAGATGGGAATGAAAGATTTTGAGAAAGATATTTGAGGCAGTGAAAGAGAAAGAAACCTGGAGAAAAACGACAAACACAGAGCTACAGCCACTTTTTGGACCTGTGAGTACTATAGTGAAAACCTATTTGCTCTCAGATCTGAAGATGGTAGGTAAGCTACGGAAACTGGTCATCACTTTGTAAATAATATTTAATGTTAAAAGCGACTGAGACAATATACTGAGACAATATATAGAAGAAATTTTCGAAAGTTTTAAAAATTCTTATAGAAAGTGTTTAAAATTTTTATAATTTTACTCTAGATGAAGGAAGAATAAGATGTGGGGGCCTCCCACATAGAGGCTATTTTATCTTTTAAGTCTCTACACACCTACTTATAATCACGAAGAAATTGTGAATAACTCTGATACTGGAAATTTGTGGTCTTATGGGACCAATCTGTTGAGGTCGTCGGTCACTTAATCTAACTTAAACTAACTTACCCATAGCCAGAGAGAGGAATGTGTTAGAGCTCATTGTGAGAAGATGCACATAAAAAGTTATATTCCTTATTGTATCTGAAATTTTTTCTAGTAGAGAGTTTTATTTTTTATCTTGGAATTTGTGTCCTATGGTTTTCCTTAAAATTTTCCTTTTCTTTATCTCAAGTTTCTCCATTTGGCCTTTGAAGTTCATTTTTCGTGTTTCTGCTTCATACAGTGATTCTGGCTTATACACTGTCTCGTAATTTTGGATCCCCTATCTTTTGTTAGCTGGAAGGCCAGTTCAAACTTATTTTTCTGGATTCCATTGCTTTGCTTTCTCCAGCATTCCAACTAATTCATTCTCCGAGATATTCAAATTCTTTTAGTACTTCAGTCTTTTGTTCTTGGACTTAAAGGTGTTTACGTGAGTTAATGAAGAAAATTACATATGTCTTTGCCCTCGATTTTTGGTATGTCACAATGAATTTGAGATTTAGTATTTGTTCCGAGCATGACCTGCCCTTCCCAAAAACCTCCCTGCTATTCCCCGATTTTCAGGTCTAATTGCGCCTCTGCCCTGCTCAAAAGGACTTAAAATAATCTTCTATGATATATCCAGCAGTGACAATCCTCTATAATTCTTGGGGTCTGTCTTTTAGTGTTTTTTGTGAATAGGGTGGATGAGATCTGTTCTCCATTCTTCAGGGATCCCTTCTCGTTTCCAGATTTTATCGAAAAAGCATGGAAGGAATGTAATAGCATTTTTGTCAGCTTTTTTCCTTAGTTCGGCCACTATTTGTTTTTTTCCGAACGCTTTATTGTTTTCAGTTTTGAAAATACCTTTTGTACTTGTTCATTCATTGGTGGTTCTAAATGTGGCTTCTCACTGTTAGATGGGATGGATTCAAATTTTCCAAGGATTCGTTCATAATTCAAAAAATGGTTCAAATACCTCTGAGCACTATGCGACTTAACTTCTGAGGTCATCAGTCGCCTAGAACTTAGAAATAATTAAACCTAACTAATCTAAGGACATCACACACATCCATGCCCGAGGCAGGATTCGAACCTGCGACCGTAGCGGTCGCTCGGCTCCAGACTGCAGCGCCTAGAACCGCACGGCCACTCGGGCCGGCCGTTCACAATTCAGGAGCTTCTCAAAGTAGCGTGCTAATATCTTGCAATTTTCCGTGTTTTGTGAGCGATGCACCCATTTACATCTCTAAATTGGAGGGTCGGAACTTTGTATCTTGATAACCTTTGTTTGAAATTTCTCTAAAAGCTTCTTGCGTCTTCATCAACTTGGAAAAAAAGTTTTGTTTTCATGAGTCTTCTTAACCCATTTCATACTTTCATCTACCAGTTTTCTAACTCTAACGAAATTTAATTTGCTTTCTTCTGTTTTCTGTGTACGCCAATTTTGGCATGCCTGCTTTCTTGTTTCAATGAGGGCATAACATTCTAGCGACCATCGGGCGTGTTTTTGCTTTTTACGTTGGGTGCTATCCGTTCGGCTGAAGTAATGAGGTTTTACTTGATATCGTATCAACTTTGGGCCTAAGTCGTTTCTGTTGCTTTTGTGAGTTCATCTAATTTTAATATTTTTCCGGTGTTGTACTTCCGACTATTGATTTGCTTCATGCTTCGTTTGCTGTTTGGGACGACTTTGAACTTAATTTTATAGAGGTAGTGGTCCGAGTCCAAGTTTGCACCATTGAGTACTCTAACATTTATGATTTCTTTGCACGAAATTTTCCTGATGGGCTCATGATCAAGTTGAAACGCCGCTAGGTTGCGATTTGGGGATGTCCATGTCTTTTGTTATCGTGGTAGTTTTTTGAAAGCTGTAGATTTAAGAATTAGGTGCTGTGCACTGGTAAACCTCTGTTAGCCTGGTGCCATTTCTGTAGATTTAAGAATTAGCTGTTGTGCATTGGCAAACCTGTTAGCCTGGTGCCATTGCTGTTTGTTCCTTTGTGGGCAGTATAATCTCCAACAATTTTCTTACATCTTTTATCTTTACCAATCTGTGCATAAAAGGCTCCATGGAGAATGCCGATGTTTTTATCCAGAAGTTTCTGAATAATGTCATCTAGTTGGTTGAAAAAGGCTTTCACTTGTTCTTTGTTTTTCTTGTTATCTTCATTTATAGGGCCATGGACATTGACGACTGTGTAGATTTTGTTAGTGCTTGTGAATTTAAGACTTGAGAGTCTTTCCCACCTGAAATCAAAGCCTTCTATTGAGTTCAATAATTTTTGTCGATCACAAGTCTGTTCCAAGATGCGGTACGTTTTTCATCACTCTCGGTCCCACTTTTCCTTTGTATATCCTTAAACATTCGGAGTCGGGAGTATCTGTATCCATGTATCGCGTTTATGAATGACTACTAAGAGTATGTTGTAGTTATTTGCCATATCTATCACATGTTTTAGTTTTCCAGTCTTTAACAATGAGTTTACATTAAATATTGCTAGGTATGTTGCTTGTTTGTGTTGAAATCTGGACGAAATTCCAAGACATTCCAACTTGTTTTTGTTCAATGTTGAAAATTTCCCAGAATCCAAATGTCTGCTGACGTTCTGACGTACGGTGGCTCGTCCACCTGGGGTAAAATAGTTTACATTACACACTTCCATGACTGATGACAGTTATTTTGGGAGTAGCCCAAGGGCCACAAGAAAATACAACCACGATTGTGAGTCCTAGAGGTAGTTCTTCCTCTCTTTCCGACGTTGGGAATCTGAGTTTCCTCCTCTGCCTTTGAGACTGTTGACAATGTTTCATTTAATAACCCTAAGTATGGAACCTTATTGGGTGCTACCATGCGGAGCCAGATGGACCCAGGTTTATTTAAGATGTGTTACTTCCCTTCTCCTCCTTCCTCATCACTTGCGAGATGAGGCCCCAACTTGGGAACGGCAATAAGTTCAGAAAATATTTTTTGTGAATTATGTTGAATAGACCTTTTTTAAAAATATAGCTGCAAAAGAATACAAAGTATTATTCTTGATAATATAAAAGCATTAACAACCTAAACAATTTAGCCAACTGTATACAAACTGAACAAGATATATAAAAATTAAGATCACTACGGAAAACAAAGTGAAACAAGATGCATATATTGAAAATTGCTGTAAGCTGAAAGCAACTTACAAAATTACACACGAAACCTCTAACCTACCACAGTCAGCACATTGACATATGCATCACAGATCAACACAGCACCTCTCAACAAAGAAACTACCAAAAAGTTGTAGACACTGTAATGCAGATAGCCACAAACAATGGGTATAGTAGCAACATACTCACACATCTGAACTCACAGAAAAACAGTAGAGACAATAGAACAATAACTGCTGTAACATTTTATTTATGTAAAAATGAAGAAGCAAATGTTTTTAAACTCTAAGTACCAAAGATTCAAAGTGGTCGTTGGTCTGCTAACGTTGATAAAAAAGTAAGTAGACTTCTTTCTTGAAATAAGTTTATTTATCCGTGTAACTATACTTCTACGTTCATAATACTTGTTAAAAGTGGCTTACACGAGCTTCTATGTGCACATGACATCAGCACACGAAGAGCTATTTTATCCATACTAACAACCGTGGTGTTGCTAACGAACTGTGTCAAAAGCTGCGAGCACTCTTGCCAGGTGAGGTTCTAAGCACAAGAAGAAGTCAGTTGGACTCACATAAGGTGAGCGATGTAGCCACGAACATTTTGTTTGCTGACTCTGTAACGGGCTACATCCCCAAAACCTTTTATTTCCAAAGTTTTCACTGTCGTTTCTCGACCAGGGTTCCTAATCTGAAGCAGATATCTTTGCTTTTCAATGTCGTCACCAGATGTTTATATCATCATCACCGTAGAACCATATTGCAGAAATCAAATTGATGTGCAGGTAATCACCCAAGCCGTTTTCCCGGTGACGTCCGCTTATGCGTATGGGAAGACGTAACGCCTTATCTACAGATAAGTCTCGGCAGCAGCAGAAGCCTTCGCGAAACGCTTGGCGATGCAACTGGTCGTCGTTTGCAGTTCGAACTGGAGAGAGATGCTCGCATTTAGGTGCGCTTATTGCCCATGATCGTCCACAGAAGGCGCCACGGCCGCACCGTTACGGCAGAAAACAAGCGAGCAGCGGGGCGCGCAGTCAACAGTTTTACAGCGGACCGCCTTGTTCCGAATTTATGGAGGCAATGCCGCCAGACATTAACGGGAGAAGATCATCAGGCAACAGAATTTTGTAGCAGGCGTAAAATTGCTATTCATGTCCGTTTTACGGCTGCCATTGTTCGCCAACAAGCGGCAAAACACGCCCACATCACGTTCTCTCTCTGTCTCGGTGCCCTGCTGAAGCGAATAAAAAAAGGGTGCTCTTTGGAAAAGCTTTCGCTCTCCCGTACTAGTGCTCGAACGGGGGTAAAAAAAAAGAACTGTTTTCCTCGGTACTCAGCCAGTGTTTCTCGTTAAATGCCGCATTTGCGGGTTCGTTCCATATTCCCGCGCCTAGTTTGCAGAACAGTTTGTAATTTGGGTCTCGCATGAGCAGCGTGCTTAATTTATAATTCTGCAGATACTCGGATGGCAATTTACATGCCACCGTCTGTCTTCACGGCATTCGTAAACGCCCCATTCATTATCAGGCGGTAATTTAGATGTGAATATAACTGCTTTTGCTGGTTAGAATTATGAACCATTCTGCGGAATAGCGGTTTGTCATGCCAAGGGCGAATAACTAATTCATAGCGGCTTTAAAATATTGTGCTCATTTACATTTATAAAAACGCAGGAACAGGTGGTCGGCAGGATAAGAATTCATTTACAAGATCTGTTGTGGTGCATTACCATAAAACTTCGGCGCGGATGTTTAATTCACTCGTCGCCCCTTCATCTACGTAGATCCCTCACACGTAGGTCTGCTAACTTTAAAGAAAATCGGTAGAATTTAAAATAATAATATGTACCATAGTTCAAGTTACGTAAAACCCTAAGTGAAATTCCTCGATGCTCTTGAGTATCGTTAATAGCTACACAAGCTGTCAGAAATCTGTAAATCTAGCTGAAGTGGAAGATATAAAAATATTTGATAGCGCTGAGGAAAAATATTATTGCTACGTGCAAAGTGTAATTTGCTTTGTTAAAGAAACTGGAACAGAATTCATAAATACTGTGTGCCGTATTGACTCTTCTTTGTCCGTGATCGTGACGAAAATATAGCTATAAAATGGTTTCTACAATCTTTCACATAACATTAAGAATTTAATTTCTTTTGCTTATTTCGACATAGCACTACGCTTTGCGGAGTGTCGTCCATCATCTGAGTGGCGAGGGCACTTTTTCTCAAGATATTTATAAGCACTGCTGAAAAGGAAAATTCTACATCTACATCTACATTTATACTTCGCAAGCCACCCAAGGGCGTGTGGCGGAGGGCACTTTACGTGCCACTGTCATTACCTCCCTTTCTGGTTCGCGGGAAGAACGACTGCCGGTAAGCCTCCGTGCGCCCTCGAATCTCTCTAATTTTACATTCGTGATCTCCTCGGGAGGTATAAGTAGGGGGAAGCAATATATTCGATACCTCATCCAGAAACGCACCCTCTCGAAACCTGGACAGCAAGCTACACCGCGATGCAGAGCACCTCTCTTGCAGAGTCTGCCACTTGAGTTTGCTAAACATCTTTGTAACGCTATCACGCTTGCCAAATAACCCTGTGACGAAACGCGCCTCTCTTCTTTGAATCATCTCTATCTCCTCTGTCAACCCGACCTGGTACGGATCCCACACTGATGAGCAATACTCAAGTATAGGTCGAACGAGTGTTTTGTAAGCCACCTCCTTTGTTGATGGACTACATTTTCTAAGGACTCTCCCAATGAATCTCAACGTGGCACCCGCCTTACCAACAATTAATTTTATATGATCATTCCACTTCAAATCGTTCCGTACGCATACTCCCAGATATTCTACAGAAGTAACTGCTACCAGTGTTTGTTCCGCTATACAATAAAGGATCCTTCTTTCTATGTATTCGCAACACATTACACTTGTCTATGTTAAGGGTCAGTTGCCACTCCATGCACCAGGTGCCTATCTTCTGCAGATCTTCCTGCATTTCGCTGCAATTTTCTAATGCTGCAACTTCTCTGTATACTACAGCATCATCCGCGAAGAGCCGCATGGAACTTCCGGCAATGGTCCCATAACACTCTCCTGTGGCACGCCAGAGGTTACTTTAACGTCTGTAGACGTCTCCCCATTGAGAACAACATGCCGTGTTCTGTTAACTAAAAACTCTTCAATCCAACCACACAGCTGGTCTGATATTCCGTAGGCTCTTACTTTGTTTATCAGGCGACAGTGAGGAACTGTATCGAACGCCTTCCGGAAGTCAAGGAAAATGGCATCTACCTGGGAGCCTGTACCTAATATTTTCTGGGTCTCATGAACAAATAAAGCTAGTTGGGTCTCACACGATCGCTGATTCCGGAATCGATGTTGATTCCTACAAAGTAGATTCTGGGTTTCCAGGAATGACATGATACGCGAGCAAAAAACATGTTGTAAAATTCTACAAGAGATCAATGTCAGAGATATAGGCCTATAGTTTTGCGCATCTCCTCGACGACCCTTCTTGAAAACTGGAACTACCAGTGCTCTTTTCCAATCATTTGGAACCTTCCGTTCCTCTAGAGACTTGAGGTACACGGCTGTTAGAAGGGGGGCAAGTTATATTGAATTCTCAGAATCAGTTCAGTGTACATATCCGCCGCTGAACAAGAGCAGTCATCAGCAACAGCACACTGCTGCGACAGCTTAAATTAGGGCAGGTTTTGTTTTCATTTCCAGCATATGCACTGATCAGCCAAAACATTATGACCACAACATGCCGCGACGCTGGATGCCGCCTAGTGGGGTTACGGCCACGTGACGCGGTAATAAATCTAAGAGGAGCAGACACGGACGGAAGATCACCCTAGCGAGGGCATGGGCTGCAGATGGGGAAATCTACTGACACAAGCGACTCTGACAAATGGCAGATTACTATTACGCAAGGCCTCTGAAAGAGTATCTGCAAACCGCGAAGCTTGTCGAATGTTCACATGCTTCTGTCGTGAGCATCTAAGGAAAGAGGTAGAAGGACAGTGAAACTACCTCTAGGCGCTAAATGGTCGGTCGTGCACGAGTTTTCACAGAACGTGGGGTTCGGAGGCTTGTCTGCTCTGTAAAATTGGATAGATGGTGATTTGTGATATCTCTGCCGAAAGAGCACAACACTGGTGCACGCACAAGTGTTTCGGAGCACATCGTTCATCGTACATTGTTAAAGATGGAGCTCCGCAGCGGACCAACGCTACGTGTTCACATGTTGACCCAACGCATCGCCTATTACGACTGTAGTGGGCACGGGACGATCGGGATTCGACCGTCAACCAATGGAAACGTGTCGGCTCTTAGGGTGAATCACATTTTTGCTACACTAGGTCGCTGGACGTATTGACAAACGTCGTCATCGAGGTGCACACGGCGGCTCCAAACGTGAAACGCGCCACAGTCGCAGTGGGAGAAGTATTACGCTAAGGCAGTGGTTCCCAACAGGTGGTCCGCGGACCCCCAGGGGTCCGCGAGCTATGCCAGAGGGGTCCGGAAGATGCTATTAGAATAAAAATATATTAAATATATTTCATATGATTCTTATTTTTCACACATGTCTACTCAATGCAATCTCAAGTGTAGTACACTAGAAAGACCAATACACTCAGTTTTAATTTTTCCCTGTCATTTTCAGTTCACACTCATTTTTTATTTTTTTAAGGAGTTTGTTATCCTTAACATCCAGATTTGAAGACAAAGATTTTGAGCAATAATCAAAAATTAAACAATAACAATGATGGCTAAATTGAACATTTTTAAGCTCAATATTTTTTCAGTAATGAATATGTCAATGTTTTTTCTAAGTACCAAAAATAGAAACTGTATAAAAAGACTCTTAATTTGGCTTTTTAGGTACCTGATACTGTGATATGACAAGGTACTAATCATGCTCGATGAGGGGGTCGTCGAGAAAATTTTGTTGGGAACCCCTGCGCTAAGGGGAACATTCTGCACTTGCACGGGACCCGTGGTAGTACTCGAAGACACGCCGACAGCTGCGAACCACTTGCATCCCTTCATGTTTGATGTCTTCCCCGACGGCGGTGTCATCTTTCAGCTGTACAACTGTCCATGTATCGGAGCCAGAATCGTGCTACAATGGTTTGAGGAACATTATACTGAACTCATTTTGATGCAAATCCTGCGGACCCATTTGGGTCGCCATCGGGCGCCATCACCGCGTACATAAATCAGCGCGAATTACGTGACCTGTATGTAGACATCTAATGCCAATTAACTCCACAAACTTATCAACAAACTGTTGAATTCGTGATACAGAGACTCAGTGATGTATCTCGTTCCAAAGGCGGACAAATAAGTTATTGAGCGGGTGGTCATAATATTTTGGCTCATCAGTGTAGATGTGTTTTGCGTTAAACTTAAGCAAATAGGGCACCGATTATGGACAATAGTCTGATACCCTTCGTGCCATTTCCATATCAGCAATAAAAATGAGTGAGTTAGTGAT
The DNA here is from genome assembly GCF_023864275.1 of Schistocerca cancellata. NCBI lineage: Eukaryota > Metazoa > Arthropoda > Insecta > Orthoptera > Acrididae > Schistocerca > Schistocerca cancellata. Next base: position 828,766,254 of record NC_064626.1, read on the forward strand.
CTTATGTGGCTGGATATTGCCATAAACATGTAGCTACAAAATAAATGCATATTAGCTACGATTTTGTTTTCAGTTTTTGACATAATTATATGCTCGTAAAACACTAAGACTTCAAGACCAAAACACGAATTATGCATCCTGGTATAGCTTCACACTAACACACCAAAAGGCAGTTCCGCTGTTAACAGGATTCTTCCTGACCGGCGCCAAAAATAACTGCAAAGAAAAAAGAAGACTACAATTTAACGTCACATGTTCATCAGAGAATCGGACAGGACGTGCGTGGAGTATGAAATCGGCCATGTCCTGCCATGATGATGTCTTCTCTTGTTATCAACCGAATCAAGGGGTCGTGCTGCGGCTACGTTTCGACAGGTTTCCTACCCGTCATCTTCCCCTTGACTCGGCTGATAACCCCAGAAGACTTCATCATCGAAATTCGCCGAGAAAGTCTGCATTACCATATGGCCCGCCGTTTCTCTCGAACGACTTGAGAAAATCACGGGAAACGTAATCTCCGAGGCCGGGGGGAAATCTCAAGACCGCTCTTTCCAGCCCCTTAATCACAGAGCCACCTCATTTGGAGCTAGCAAGTCAGCAGTTCTCCTTGCATCAACAAGTATAATCAAGCAACACACTCAAATCAGTTCGTATTACTTTCCTGGGAGAAACCAAAACATGTGGCTGCAGGGCTGAAAAACTATTGCTTTCCGATTCTTTTTATGTGTACGTCTTGTGCAAACCGACTCATCGCTTGATCAGTTACGTAAGTAACAGATTTTTCCAGAGAACGAAGGACTACGTTTTTTGCGAAATAAATACTGGTTAAACAGTATTCGGATTTTTTTTTACTTACTTGGACGACATCCGTGAAAACATCTAAACCAGATTCTTTGTGTGTCAGGGATCATGCATGGTTCGGATCGGACGCCTTTCTGTCTTTTCATCGAAGGTTCCACCGAGGAGTGACACTTTTTATGCGCACTTTTACCTTGGAATTCATGGCACCATGAAGTATTAGTTTTCTGAGTACATTGCTTTACTGTCTACGTTGTCCGGTAGGTTATGTTGACTTACTAGTGCTTTTACTTACATAATTTTATTCTATGTGCAGATGTGGCTTGAAGATATACCTCCAGAGTATGTAACCGGTCTTCATACAATGTAAACACGATAAAGATCTATTGCGGATTTGGACTTTCACTTAGTTATAATACAGACTATTTTACCATCTCCGATTTTAAGTAGTTTCATTGTCCTTCACATTATGTACAAGTGCTTTAGCTGTGGCTGCCCGACCTATATGGTTATCTGTAATGTGAAAATCGTTCGTGATTTGGTGTAGCACAGTAAAATGTGATGATAAAGCAGCTTTTTCCTCGAATTCTTGTAACTAAGCAGAACGTACAATACTGATGTTCGCTAAATGTATAACTCTACGGACTGGATGAGGCACGTGTTTAAAACAGAAAGAAAGAACAAAGAAGCTTGTGACATGGACTAAACGTATTTTAAGAAATTTGTCTTCAGAAGCTGATGAGAGAACCCATCCGCATTTGTTCTAGTTTAAAGCTGAAGATCAGCGATGATAAGGCTTTTGCAGCATCATTGCTCACTTGTGTTGAATGAAGAGTTGAGAAAGATAAATATATATTTCCTTTCAATAAGTGCGAGAAGAAAATCTGAGTAGTCAGCAGCAAACGTTAAGATATAATGAGGAGAACGTGGAACATCTCTGGCACAAATTGAGACGTATTGTAAGTCAAGTACTATGTATAATGGTGTCATGGAATATGCTGAGGGGTGGTAATGACACACAGTAGTTCACAAATTATATTAGGAAGTTACTGTGAAAACAGAGAGAGCTGCATAGTAGCTAAACACTTGCTGATGAGAAAATCCTGAATAAAGTCGTGGATTAGAGTAAGGGATGGAAGGGACAGCCCGTGGTTCAGTAACTATATTACAAAGATTCTACACAAACAGTGAGAGCTGCATTGGCCAATGAGATGTGACCGAGTCCCTATTGCAAGCAAAATCGAAATGCTTTCGAAGCAAGCTAAAGACAGCTATGTGATCAGCGTTTACGAATTCGAAATCAAGATCTTACCTGCCAAATTACCAAAAAGTCCTAAAACGTCTCGTTGCAACGTGAAATAAGTCAAATGAAACAAAACAACTGTCTTCCGAAACTACTTCACCGTAGACACAACGCGGTTCCAACTTTGGACTGTCGTACAAATATGGGAAAAATAGATGTGTAAGTAGTGAGGACAGAAGTGAAATTTAGGTCATGTCACTCGATGGAGGAAAAGCATTGTGCAAACGGTGAGCAGCATAGTGGGTGTAGCTCTGAGACTGTTCGTCCAGCTATGTACCGGGAGGACTTACCGGTATGTTGCTAAACACCTCATGGTTCATGGCACCAAAGCCGAAGATAATAAAGTGACTGCTGAAATATAAAATTCTGTCTTCCGAAACTGCTTCACCCTAGACACAACGCGATTTCAGCTTTTGACCGTCGTACAGATGTGGTAATAATAGATGTGTAAGTGACGGCAGGAGTGAAATTTAGGTTATGTCACTCGATGGAGGAAAGGCATTGTATAAATGGTCAGCTGGATAGTGGATGTAGTTCTAAGACTCTTCATCCAGCCACACTATGTGATCAAAAGTATTCGGACACCTGGCTGAAAAAGACTTACAAGTTCGTGGCGCCCTCCATCGGTAATGCTGGAATTTAATATGGTGTTGGCCCACCCTTAGCCTTGATGACAGTTTCCACTCTCACAGGCATAGGTTCAATCAGGTGCTGGAAGGTTTCTTGGGGAATGGAGCCCATTCTTCTCGGAGTGCTGCACTGAGGAAAGATGTCGATGTCGGTCGGTGAGGCCTGGCACGAAGTCGGCGTTCCAAAACCTTCCAAAGGTGATCTGTAGGATTCAGGTCAGGACTCTGTGCAGGCCAGTCCATTGCAGGGATTTTATTGTCGTGTAACCACTCCACCACAGGCCGTGCATTAAAGCAGCAGGTGCTCGATCGTGTTGAAAGAAGCAGTCGCCATCCCCGAATTGCTCTTCAACAGTGGGAAGCAAGAAGGTGCTTCAAACATCAATATAGGCCTGTGCTGTGATAGTGCAACGCAAACTAACAAGGGGTCCAAGCCCCTCCATGAAAAACACGACCACACCATAATACCACCGCCTACGAATTTTACTGTTGGCACTACACACGCTGGTAGATGACGTTCACCCGGGCATTCGCCATACCCGCACTCTGCCATCGGATCGCCACATTGTGTACCGTTATTTGCCACTCCACACAACGTTTTCCACTGATCAATCGTCCAATGTTTACGTTCCTAATACCAAGCGAGGCGTCGTTTCTCATTTACCGGCGTGATGCGTGGCTTATGAGCAGCCGCTCGACCATGAAATCCAAGTTTTCTCACCATCCGCCTAACTGTCATACCTGTAGTACTTGCAATGGATCCTGATGCAGTCTGGATTTCCTGTGTGATGGTCTGGACAGATGTCTGCATCTTACATATTTCCCCCCTTCTTAAACTGTCGGCGGTCTCTGTCAGTCAACAGACGAGGTCGGCCTGTGCGCTTTTGTGCTGTACGTGTCCCTACACCTTTCCACTTCACTATCACATCAGAAACATTGGATCTAGGGTATTTTAGAAGTGTGGAAATCTCACGTACGGACGTATGACACAAGTGACACCCAATCACCTGACCATATTCGAAGTCCGCGAGTCCCGTGGAGGGCCCCATTCTGCTCTCTCACGATGTCTAATGACTACTGAGGTCGCTGATATGGATTACTTGGCAGTAAATAGCAGTACAATGCACCTAATATGAAAAACGTATGGTTTTAAGGGTGTCCGAATACTTTACATCACATAGTGTATGTAGAGGGAGAAGTTACCGGTATGTTACTAAACGATTCGTGGTTAAATGGTTCACAGTCTCACTTGGAGGTTGTCGTTCCAACGGCTTTCAGGGGCAACACAAATTTGATTTTCAATATTTCGCATGATTATTCAACGAATTTAAAATGCTGACATAATCCACTCATTAAGAGGTATCATCTTATGTTAAAGATATAACACAATAAGAGAAGTATTATTGTAGTTACGAACTGTGTGTCCTGGGCAGCATATCTCAATGCCCACATCATATACCTCCAGTTTTTGAAAATTAGAGTCCTTAGAAACTTGAAACGAACTTTACACATAATCTCAAACCTTCTCGAAATATTTTCTCGCTTATATGCTTGACATCAATTATTTAAGATAATAACTCATTTGTTAAATAATCAGAAGTTTGAAACTGTTTTGAACATGGGAACACGATTCATTAGTGTATTGTCGAGAAAGGCAGAGAGAGAGCTGAAGATGATCGAGATATGGTTCAATGATTGGCAGTTGATCTTCCGTATAACTGAATGGAGTGCAGTGCATGAAAATACACGAAACAGTTCGATTACTGGAATCTACATCTGAATCTGCATGATTACTCTGCGGTTTATAATTAAGTGCTTGGCAGAGGGTTCATCGAACCACCTTTCTCTACAGTTCCACTTTCGAACAGCACGTGGGAAAAACGAACACTTAAATCTTTTCGTGCTAGCTCTAGTCTCTCTTATTTTATTTCTCCTTATAGAGGTGTTTGCCAATAAAATATTTTTGCGTTTGAAGGAAAAAGTTGCCGATTGAAAATTCATGAGGAAATCCTGCCACAACGAAGAACGCATTTGTTTTAATGACTGCCATCGCAACTAGCGGATCACATCCGTGGCACTGTCTTCCTATTTCGTGATAATACAGAACGGGTTAGTCTTCTGCGAACTTTTACAATGGCCTTTGTGAATCCTGTCTGAGGCGGATCCCATGCCCCGCAGCACCAATCTAGAAGAGAACGGACAAGCGTAGTGTAGACAGTCTGATTAGTTGCGTCTTCTAAATGTTCTGCAAGTAAATTGCTGCCTTTGGTTCGTTTTCCCCTTAACATTATCTACGTCATCGTTGCTAGCTAATTTGTTCGTAATTGTAATCCCCAAGTAGTTACTTGAATGACCATCAAGTAAAAAACAGCAAAGCCTTGGAGAAATTTATAGTGGAAGACCACACATGTCCTCTTGCGGGATAGGACGATGTCAAGATCAGATTTATTGATATAATCCTTAGGAAATGAAATTCACGTATGAAACTGGTCGCTTACAAAGCCCTAGTTCCACTTGTAGTGGCCTAGGTGGGAGGAGGGGGGCGGGGGGATGGAGGGGGCCGGTGTAGCCTCTATGGTGTTTACTTGAGGAGTCGTTCTACTGCTTCTACTTTTCCAACTGGGAATTGTGTGTTCGATGGCCCGGGGGGGGGGGGGGGGGGACACACAACAGGAATCCGTCGTAGGTGGAGGAAGCGCAAGACAGATGGCGTTTATGAAAAACTTTTATTATTCGTCAGTTCAATCAGGCACAGGCGTGGAACCACGTCCAGTGGCGCAGTCTGGTGTCGATCCAAGTGTATTCGTATCGGCGCAGCGACGGCTGATGTCCCTAAGGCCCGCATTACGCTATCAAAGTTCTTTTGCAAAAGATCTCTCTCAAAGAATTTGTGAGACTTCTTTGATCAAAGTACTTCACTAAAACTATTACACTACCGTCAAATTTTTCGTCATAGTTGTTGGAGAATAGGTGCTGAACAGTTAATCGTCTGTACAGCAACGTTTAATGTAATACTGACGGCAAGTGCATTGCTTAAAAAGAAACGGAGACGATGGTGTGTGAAACCATGGTAGCGAGAAGCGAAGCTCGAAGCGTTCATCAGAATTTGTTTCGTGAGCGACTCTGCGAGAACAAAGAGCTACGAAAATGTACATAAGCAGATGTATATTTGAGAATGAACGAACAAAGATTTCAATTTGTCCTTAATAAAACGCCCGTCATATTTGTAAGGAAGATTGTCATTTAAGAAATGTGATTTCTACTATACTCTCATGGTTATGTTAAGATTTTTGGCAACAGGCGAAACCTGTTCGAGGTTGCAATATAGTACTCACATCGCACAGCATACAGTTTCACGTATTGTTCCGGAAACATGTGAACCAGTATATGAATCACTTAAGGAAGGATTTATGAAGGTTATGTTATGTTATTTACAATAATAAATAATACATTTATTACACTTATGTAAACTTTATTGACATTTTTATTTCCACATCACCAAAGACACCTTAGTACATACAATTTCTTCCTTATAGCACCCAAAGCGCAGCCATTTCGAATACAGATGATGGCTACAGCTATTTCTTTCTGACTGCTACCCGACCGATGCGTTTGGTGTTATGAAGAATGCCGCTTTCCTCATACCTGAAAATCATCAGTGTGTTGCTAGCCATACACAACAAGTAAATTTTGAAGTCATTATACAGGTTGGAATCTACTGAAGCAAGTAAAACACGTACACAATATGGTGAAATTTGATCAAAGCTAGATCCACGCTCTAAATCTTAAGAAAGATCTTGGGTCGAAGAAACCTTTGATCAAAACTGCCCCAGTACGATGTCAAAGATTTGACCAAAGGGCTTTGAACAAATATGTTTGTCAAAGAAATTTGACAGCGTAATACAGGCCTGGAGGTTACCCCCGCTGCTGGGAGCCATAGCACTGACGAGACGCTGAGTAGCACCAGCGGCCAGCTGAGTTCAGAGCAGCATTCCTGGTAGCCGCAGCGACAGTGCTGGCTACAGCTGGCGGTGTGTAGGCGAGGACTGAGGTGTGGAGATGGGGTCGTATGACGACCTGATATCCAGATAGAGCTGATGACGACGACGGCTGTCCAGTGGATGCTCGAAGGTGCAGCAGCACAGGCGCCGTCTGGTTACCACCTCGAACCTGGCTGGTGGCTTGATCAGCGTCTATAATAATGCCCCAATCCTTGGTTCTCTAGCAGTGAAGGTTTTCACCACTGGTTGGCGCAATGCTGAATTGACGAGTCATTACGAATGTCTTGTTACACGTTTATGTGACGTACTGGGCGTTTTGCAAGTCGACTGTGTCAGCATCAACGTGCCTTGGGAACGGTAATTGGAAGACCGTGTCCCGAATTACCTTGGCGTTGAGGTATTCTGTCCGTACAGTAACAGACCACTTACTGGAAACTGTTCCACGATGCGGGATCCCTACCAATTTGGATTAGCGGAAGAGATAGAAAAGATTCAAAGAGGAGATGCCCACTATCGGATGTGTTCATTTTGGTAGTGCTGGAAAGCCAAGGAAATGCTTAACAAAAACCCATAGACGTGACAAGAGAGGCCTTGTGCGTCACGGAAAATCGTAATCACAGAAGTCCGAGAGCCCACGCTTTAAAACGAGTCAAGGAACATTACCTGCTACAACACACATGTCGCACAAGGATCACAACGGTAAAATTAGAGAAATATTCTGCGATGTCGACTATCTTTCTTCCTGCGTGCTGCCTGCAAATGGAATAGGAAGGTGCAATGTATACTCTCCGCCACAAGCCGTAAAGTGGCCTGCTAGGCTGAGGATAGGCAGGCACGAAAGGATAATGATGTTGACTTTCAGATGCTAAAAGGACGAATAATAAATCGATTAGAGCCTTTCAGATGCTCAAAGAACCGAATAATAAACTGATTAGATTCCTTTGGTATAGCAGTATTATAAACACAATAAAACACGCGCTGATCCATGCTACAGAATATTCCCACAGCTCTTTGCAGCAAAATTCTAGAATAAAGAGAAAATGTGCATTCATAGTTATAGTCAGATCCACGTCGACGGTTCCTTTTTCCCCTTCGTTTTGTGTATGTTACTGACCTTTCTGCTCGTATATTAAACTTCATTCGTCAAACCAAATTTTGCGAATATTTTAATGCCATACACGAGATAAATGCGAACTACCTCATCTCATAGGCACGGTCAACTGATGACAAACGGTCTCTATTACCATTAGGTATATGGTGACGATTTGCAGAAGAAAAGTAAAATATTTCACTGCACCTCTTCGTCAGATCATCACTTCAGCTCCACATTTTGCTTAGAAGGCTAATATTCTTCTTCATCCTGAAGTTACACATGTATCATTACAGTACGTTTTCCGCGGGTGCTAGTTAAATTGATCGCCCACGTTCCAATAATTAGGAATGAGAGGAAATAATTTCATCACGAATTTGTTTTCCAGTCATAGTGCTATTAGTGAAGTTTGCAGGAGAATCGAAAAATATGGGTTTAATAGGCACATGCCCCAACAGAATGATATAACACTAACTGCACCTAAATAGGTCCATCATAACTTAGAATGACCAGAAAATAACGAGAGAAGAATGTACCGAAAGACAAGCAAGAGTTGAAACTAAAAGCCAAACAGAGCTACGTATTGGTATGATGTTTCAAAGATAACCCCCAGAAATTAGATTTTGGCTGTTTTAATGGCTCTGAGTACTATGGTACTTAACATCTGAGGTCATCAGTCCCCTAGACTTAGAACTACTTAAACCTACCTAACCTAAGGACATCACACACATCCATGCACGAGGTAAGATTCGAACTTGCGACCGTAGCAGCAGTGCAGTTCCGGACTGAAGCGCCTAGAACCGCTCGCTCACATCGGCTGGCTGACTGTTTTACCCAGAGAATATAGTACACGAGTGAAAAATCATTCCGTCTTCAGGCCACAAATGGCCCTACGGGACCATCCGACCGCCGTGTCATCCTCAGTTGAGGATGCCGATAGGAGGGGCGTGTGGTCAGCGCACCGCTCTCCCGGTCATTATGATGGTTTTCTGTGACCGGAGCCTCTACTATTCGGTCGAGTAGCTCCTCAATTGCCATCACGAGGCTGAGTGCACCCCGTAAAATGGCAACAGCGCATGGCGGCCTGGATGATCACCCATCCAAGTACCGGCCACTCCCGACAGCGCTTAAATTCGGTGATCTCACGGGAACCGGTGTATCCACTGCGGCAAAGCCGTTGCCTACACGAGTGAAACCAAATAAAAAAATTGTTTTCTATGCTCAGAATGAAGAGTTGGAGACAACTTCAGACGTTGCATTAAGAAAATCAGTAGAGAGTTAAAAATGAATATACTGATGATGCCTGAAAGTATTGAGATATCAGGCATTAAATGCAAGTGGTAGAAGCCTAGACTTTTCTCTATGAATGGACATAGTTTCACCATCACTGTTGGATGTGTAGCACCAATCTAAATTGTAAACGATGTGAAAATACAGCGCACAATGTAAGCTACGAAAAATAAGTGTATGGCATTGTAATATTAGCAGAATTTTGTTTGATGAATCATGTTTAATATACGAGCAGAAATTGAAATATTTCCTTCCTAGTCACAACATGTCTCGTCGCGATCAGAGTGTACATCATAACAAAAATGGAGCGTATCCAGCATGGCATTAACGCTTTCTTCTGCATTAATTAGTAACAGCGAAACGTAACTAGTATGAAGTATGTGTGTGATGACCTCGAGCTCTGCAGGGTGGTATACGAAAATCTTGCAAGAGCTTCTTATCCAGTCGTTAAGTCCTAATCTGTCATCATCTTCTGCTCATCAACGCAACACATGTGCCTAAAGTATGTCATTCACTCTGTTCCAGGCAATCTCGTTGGACTTTTCTTAGAATTGGAGGATCACACGTATGCAGTACGGTAGATCACACACATTTCAGTGATTGACTTGCGGAAGCGAATGCTGCAGCCGCAACGAGTTCATACATCGTGAAATCGAGTTCATACAGTGTGAGACCGATCTTCCCATCGGCCCAACTGATACGCCCATTTTTGATTCTTACAATTTGGATCTGTTAAACTTTATATTTCGTCTGATGAATCTCATGCGCATTTTTTATCCTATAAGTCTTTCTCTTGTTATGGAAGTATGAGTAGTTAACAGCTTCATTTCAATGTGTTTCACTGTTTTTGTATGAACCCTTTCTTGTTTTCTCCTCGACTGAAGGCTATATTTTACTCGCACGGAGCGTTCTTCCGAGTAATACTGCGGCTTAACATTCTTGACCCATGACGCATACCGACCGACCAGTGCAAAGGCGCAAGAAACGTCCGTTGTAATTATCATTCTAATTCTAGCTACCGTCGGAACATCTTGAGGTACGGTGGGTCTCATCTGAAATTCAGATCGCGCTTAATTGGCACATGAGGTTCGTTACAACGAGTAACCAATTTTGGAGTACGACTTGCGGAGGCGATATGCAGTCCAGTAGCGTGGACTCATATTTTGCTGCTGATGACAAAACGGGTTCTACGCCAGAGAATTAAGTGATTGCAGCAGGAAAAGGGAAGTTAACTTGTTTTTGTCATATTTAATACCACAGATTTAATTTCTCGTATCACTGTAAAAACTTGTCGAAGCTTTTTAATTTTCTTAGATGCGGCATCTATCTTTCCTCTAGTCATGTAAGTTTATACAGCCTTGAATTTGTCCTCCAGTCATTCCTGCATTTCCTGTCAATTTTTAGACGTCTGTATTTCCTTTCGCCTGCCTCATTTGCTGCATTCTTTTGTTAAATTCAATTTTTTTTTACAAAGATTCATGCTACGCCTTGTTTTATACCTACACTATTTCATCTCTCAAAGCTACGTATTAGCCTTCTGTTGTGCTTCTTTCCCTTGTTTCAGTCAAACGTTGCATAATGCCACCTCTGAAACGTAACGTTCGTCCCTTTAGTTTATCCAGATCCCAACTTCTTAAATCCCTACCTTTTTGCACTAATTTCAGTTTTCATCTGCAGTTAGTAATCAATAAATTATGGTCAGTCAGAGCCCCTGAAAAATTCTTGCAGTTTAAAATATGATTTCGAAAATCTGTCTTTTCATTCTGTAAGCGGTCTGAAACATTGTTGTATCTCCGTGTCTCTCCCGCGTGTACAGCCTTCTTTCATTACGTGTTTGCGATGATTAAATTAAGCTCTGTGCACAATTCCACCAGGGGGCTCCCCCTTTCATTCCTCCCCACCTCCCCCACCCTCCCCCTCCAGTCCATATTCATCAACTATTTTTCCTTCCTTCCTTTTCCTATAGTCGAACCACAATCGTCCGTCTGCAATCTACTCTGCAATTCACACTTAAGTGCGTGGCAGACGGTTCATCGAATCCCTTTCAAACTATTTCTCTGTCATTCCACTTCCTTTTTCTCCGTTAACTATCTGAATAATAATCCTGTATGGTGGGTATTGGCTTAGTGTCTATCTTGCACTTCACTTGCGTTCACTATGCTGTTTTTAGTAACTTAATCGCACTCCCGTTTTCCTATTCATTATTAGACTTACTCCTGTTCACCTCTACCTGATTTTCTGTTTATAACCCTGAACCCTGTAACTCCTGACCAAAAGTCCTGTTCATTCTGCCACCAGACTTCACTAATCCTCACTACATGTAACTTCAATCTATTCATTTTTCTTTCTTTAATTTTCTAACCTACCTTCTCGATTGAGAGATCTAATATTCTACGCTCCCCCGTAGAATAGCAGTTCTGTTTCTCCTGATGACGACATTCACCTGAGCAGTACCTGCCCGCAGATCAGAATTGGTAACTATTTTACCTACGCAGTATTTTACTCATAAGGATGCCATCACCATTAAACCATACAGTGGAGCTGCATCTCTTCGGTAAATGTAGCGGTTGCTGTTTTCCCTCGTTTTCGGGCATTTGCAGTACCGGAATAGCAAGGCCAGGTTGGCTAATGTTATCATCCCAGAACAGTGAATCGTCCGGATTATTTCCGCTGCAAGAGCAGATTTTGGTGGAATTTTGAAGGTATGTTTGTATTTTCTTTGAAATGAGAGAATTTTGTAATCGTTAAGTCTTCTTATGTTGTGCATTCTTTTTGTCGATAATCAGAGTTTGATTTTTTCAAAAATGATTTTCTTTAAAGTAAAATCCACCTACATGAGTCATCATAGAGTTTTAAAATATTCTGTCGTGTGTGTGAATTGTACCTTACAGCACACGCAATAACAATTTTTTTCTGACAAGCGAAAAAATTTAGAGTAGATTATTTACCTTTAGCTGCTGCATCTGCTGATTCGTATTGGCTTTCCAGAACTTCAATACATGAGACACAAAACAGCATGTCGAACAGGAGGTTGGTCACTTTTATTTCAGGCCAGATTTCACCTTGCATTTCTGAGCAAACAGTGTGTTGTCAGCGTTATCAGGTAGGGTATTAGTAAGCAGATTAATTTTCAGTGAAGAGTGTTGGTAATTTCAAACAATTATTCTATTCCAAGTAGACCCATAATTTATTTTTTGTAGAATTTCCAAATCTAACATTGCTCATCTTATCACATAGCGTTCATTATGTACTTCGGTTCTGAGTTTTAATTGCGTGGTTTTCATCGAGCTACAGTTAGTTTCCTTTCACGTTTAGTTACATTCGTTTTCGTTCTTTCAAATTTTGCATTTCGTGACGTTGAAAGTTTTATTTCACGACACTGTTCACATGCGCAACACAAGGCAACCAACTTTCAGGTCTCCTCAGTAACTGAATACGTTGTCTAAAGTACACGTTACATGAGGAGAAACCTTTCCTAAATCAATGTATTCAGTCTTCTCGCGTACAGACAATATTTTTTTTTTTTTATAAAAAGCCCCACCCATGCCTTATGGTCTGAGGTGTGTAATTACAAATCTTGTTCACTTTTGGTGTTTCTGGAGGGGACGCCAACCAGAGCTCGATACGTGCAGGATTCTGTTAGACCCGTTATTTTGCCGTTTTTGCAATAGGAAGGTGATGTGTTGTTCTGACAGGATAATGCTCGCCCACACACTGCCTGTGAAACTCAACGTACTCTGCAAGACACGCAGCAACTTTCCTGGCCAGAAAGACCTCCAGACTTGTCTCCTCTGGAGCACATACGGGATAGGATGGGATGAGAAGTGGTTCGTGTGACTTGTCAACCAACAACTCTTACAGAACTACGTGAACAGGTCAAACAGGCGTGCAATAACGTACTCCAGGACAATATTCAACATCTGCACGATCGACTGGATGCTAGAGTCAGCACCTGCACTGCCGCCCATGGAGGCTACACCACGTACTAGTATGGGTCGACAGCTGGTACATCAGAAACGCTTGTGCCATCGATCAGTAGATGATTTCATTTCATATACACTACATGCACCGCTGCAACAATCAGTCTTGAGTAAATTGGAAACCTCTAAGTGAGTATACTATTTTTTTCCGGTAAGGTAATAGGGACGCCTTTTATCCCAAACAGGTCTTCAGATGTTCCCATAATAACAATCAGTGCTAATGACGCGCCTCTCTCGCTTCATGTTATGTACGTTAATCGTGGATTGGTTATATTACACAGCTAAATTTGATCCTTAATTGTCACTGAGACGAACAGAGCACATGCCCCACAACCCACTTTCTACACTCACGCCCATAAATTAAGGATAATTGCAGAATGTGGTGCCACACAACGTGGCACTATACAAAACTGGCGCTAATAGCATAGGCACATAGGGAACACACACGACACTGATCTGTAAGTCCACGGTATTGGTGATAAGCTGAGAAAACCGTCCCGAAACACATGTGCTACAAAACGACACTGTTTCCTACGCATGTACCCCGACATCGATATGGGATATGATCACCATGCACACGTACACAGGCCGCACAAGGGGTTGGCATACTCTGGATCAGATGCTCAAGCAGCTGCTGGGGTATAGCCTCCCATTCTTGCACCAGTGCCTGTCGGAACTCCTGAAGTGTCGTAGGGGTTTGAAGACGTGCAGCGATACATCGACCAAGAGCATCCCAGACGTGCTCGATGGGGTTTAGATCTGGAGAACAGGCAGGCCACTCCATTCACCTGATATCTTCTGTTTCAAGGTACTCCTCCACGATGGCAGCTCGGTGGGGCCGTGCGTAATTATCCATCAGGAGGAAAGTGGGACCCACTGCATCCCTGAAAAGGCGCACATACTGGTGCAAAATGACGTCCCGATACACCTGACCTGTTACAGTTCCTCTGTCAGAGACATACAGGGGTGAGCGTGTACCAATCATAATCTCACCCCACACCAAAAAACCACGAACTCCGCACAGGTCCGTTTCAAGGACATTAAGGGGTTGGTATCTGGTTCCAGGTTCACGCCAGATGAAAATCCGGTGAGAATCACGGTTCAGACTATACCTGGACTAGTCCGTGAACATAACGTGGGACTACTGTTCCAGTGACCATATAGTGTATTCTTGACACCAGGCTTAACGAGCTCTCCTGTGACCAGGGGTCAGTGGAATGCACCTTGCAGGTCTCCGGGTGAATAAACCATGTCTGTTCAGTCGTCTGTAGACTGTGTGTCTGGAGACAACTGTTCCAGTGGTAAGATCCCGAGCAAGGCTACCTCCAGTACTCCGTGGCCGTCTGCGGGCACTGATGGCGAGATATCGGTCTTCTTGTGGTGTCGTACACTGTAGACATCCCGTACTGTAGCGCCTGGACACGTTTCTGTCTGCTGGAATCGTTGCCATAATCGTGAGATCACACTTTGTGGCACACGGAGGACCCGTGCTACGACCTGCTGTGTTCGACCAGCCTTCAGTCGCCCTAGTATTCTACCCCTCATAACGTCATCAATATGTGTTCTCTTAGCCATTTTCAACACACAGTCACCATTACCACGTCTGAAAACGTGTGCACACTTACTCGTTGCATCGTACTCTGACATGCACCAACACACCTCTGCGTATGTGGACTGCTGCCAGCGCCACAGTGCGACGACCGCAGGTACAATGCACCGCATGGTCAGACCCCGAGGTGATTTAAACCCGCAAACCGCCCACCTGAGCGTTGTGTCACCATATATCAGCATTATCCTTAATTTATGAGCATGAGTGTATTTTGTAGTGGGTATACCATGGAGCCTATGAGCGTGGAGGCATGCTTCACAATAAGTACATTACAGAATTATAGCCCGTTTGTATGTAATTGAGTTTCCATATTTAGTATATATTTTAACATTTCAGCAGTAGGTAAAATTTTCACATGAGTTAGGAGCCTAACGGAAACCAGTTACGTTAAAGATGATCCTAGGAATACAACACTACACTTAGAAACACTGCACACATATCACAGGCAAGATAAGATTTCAACTTCTCGACCACTCTCTTCTTCAGACACATTTACTTGAGAGATCAACATGTAGCGGCTACAGCCAGCTTGTAGTACCGTCTAGATTAAAAGATTTGTGTGATCGCATGGTCTTTAGTCATAAAACCTTCGAAAAACAGCGTAACATGCAGTAATGTATGTATTCGTGGTATCTACGTCCTCTACGCATTCATGCATACTAAACGGCACTGTCAGACATTTATCTCTGTGGTATACCTGCGTGCAGTAATTCCCGCATCTCCACGACACCAGTTTCTGGTCGCACAGTGTATGATATCAGCTGTGTAATGAAGTCGGACTTGCAAGCGAAAGTGGGGCTGGATATACCACTAGTAACAGTTTGCCACAAATTCTTATTTTTGATTGAAAATTTCTAACGTCTCTTGTTGACCGAAACGCAATAGACGCCTAGAGTAAGAACACTGAAATTAGTAAATTAAAACTATAGCAACACTGTCAGTAAATAACGATTTTGTGTGCACAGAAGCGAAGGATTCTTTTCATAATTTTCTTTAATCAGTTCTCGTCATCTACAGACGATGCGTAGCGTTTAATGCAAATAATAAAACTGCAAAACAACGCAAGTATTGTTGAAAAATTAATGTTACGAAGTTATAGTGCACGTGAGATTTCTTCGATTGTTTAAAGTTGCTGCCTGAAAGAAAATTTATTAACGTGCATTCGATAGGCGGAAAACGTGGTCTCACCTTGTACTCGTATTTTACTCCTGTTATCATTTGGCCTAATAACGCTTATAGCAATCCTGTTCATATACTGAATTTACATGAAATTACTTAAGAGCAATGTTGCAACTAAAATCGTTCAGAATGCCAGCTAAAATAGGCCGCAAGCGTTGACACACATTTCTAAAAAAACATTTCGAACTTCACAAAACGAGGCCTCATAAGGATCAAATACCATAAGATACACTATGTGATCAAAAGTTTCCACTTCATTATCACATCGGAAACAATGGACCTAGGGATGCTCGTTGTTGTTGTTGTGATCTTCAGTACAGAGACTGGTTTGATGCACCCCTCCTGCGCAAGCTTCTTCAACTCCAAGTAACTGCTGCAACCTACAGCCTTCTGAATCTGATTAGTATATTCATCTCTTGGTCTTCCTCTAAGATTTTTACCCCCCACGCTGCCCTCCAATACTAAATTGGTGATCTCATGATGCATTAGAACATGTCCTACCAACAGATCGCTTCTTCTAGTCAAGTTGTGCCACAAATTACTCTTCTCCCCAATTCTGTTCTGTACCTCCTCATTAGTTACGTGATCTATCCATTTAATTTCAGCATTCATCTGTAGCACCACATTTCGAAATATTCTACTCTCTTCTTGTCTAAACTAGTTATCGTTCTTGTTTCACTTCCATACATGACTACTCTCCATACAAACACTTTCAGAAAAGACGTGCAGACAGAAAAATCTATACTCGATATTAACAAATTTCTCTTCTTCAGAAACGCTTTCCTTGCCATTGCCTGTCTACATTTTATATGTCCCGTACTGCCACCATCATCAGTTATTTTGCTTCTCAAATAGCAAAACTCATCTACTACTCATTTCCTAATCAAATGCCCTAAGCGGCACCTGATTTAATTCGACTACATTCTACTATCCCCGTTTTGCTTTTGTTGCTGTTCATCTTATATCCTCCTTTCAAGACACTGTCCATTCCGTTCAACAGCTTTCCCAGGTTCTTTGATGTATCTGACACAATTACAGTGTCATCGGCAAACCTCTAAGTTTTTATTTCTTCAAATGTTCAGATGTGTGTGAAATCATATGGGACTTAACTGCTGTGGTCATCAGTCCCTTAGCTTACACACTACTCAACCTAAATTATCCTAAGGGCAAACACACACACCCATGCCCGAGGGAGGACTCGAACCTCCGCCGGAACCAGCCGCACAGTCCACGACCGCAGCGCCTTGGACCGTTTATTTCTTCTCCACGGATTTTAATGCCTACTCCAAATTTTTATTTTGTGTCCTTTACTGCTTGCTCAATATACAGATTGAATAACATCGTGGATAGGCTGTACCCAGTCTCACTCCCTTGCGAACCACTGATTCCCTTTCATGCCCTTCGACTCTTATAACTGCCATCTGGTTTCTGTACAAATTGTAAGTAGCCTTTCGCTCTCTGTATTTTACCCCTGCCACCTTCAGAATTTGAAAGAGAGTATTTCAATCAACACTATCAAAACCTTCTTTATGTCTACAAATGCTAGAAACGTAGGTTTGCCTTTCCTTAATCAATGTTCTGAGATAAGTCGTAGGGTCAGTATTCTCTCACGTGTTCCAACATTTCTACGGAATCCAAACTGAACCCCGCCTCCCCCCCCCTTCCCCCCTCGGAGGTCGGCTTCAACCAGTTTTTTCCATTCGTCTGTAAACAATTCGCGTTAGTATTTTGCAGCTGTGACTTATTAAACTGATAGTTGGTAATTTTCGCACCTGTCAACACCTGCTTTCTTTGGGATTGGAATTATTATATTCTTCTTGAAGTATGAGGGTATTTCGCCTGTCTCCTACGTTTTGCTCACCAGATGGTAGAATTTTCGCAGAACTGGCTCTCCCAAGGCTATCAGTAGTTCTAATGGAACGTTGTCTACTCACGGGGCTTTGTTTCGACTTAGGTCTTTCAGTGCTCTGTCAAATCCTTCATATCTCCAATTTCATCTTCATCAACATCCTTTTCCATTTCCGTAATATTGTACTCAAGTACATGGCCCTTGTATAGACCCTCTATATACTCCTTCCACCTTTTTGCTTTCCCTTTTTTGCTTAGAACTGGGTTTCCATCTGAGCTGTTGATATTCACGGAAGTGGTTCTCTTTTATCCGAAGGTCTCTTTAATTTTCCTCTAGGCAGTATCTATCCCCTAGTGATATATACCTCTACGTCCTTACATTTGGCCTCTAGCCAGCGCTCATTAGCCATTTTGCACTTCCTGTCGATACCATTTTGGAGACGTTTGTATTCCGTTTTGCCTACTTCATTTACTGCATTTTTATATTTTCTCCTTTCATCACTTAAATTCAATATCTCTTCTGTTACCCAAGTATTTCTACTGGCACTTGTCTTTTTACGTACTTGATCTTCTGCTGCCTTCACTATTTCATGTCTCAGACCTATCCACTCTTCTTCTACTGTATTTCTTCCCCCATTCCTGTCAGTCGTTCCGTAATGCTCTCACTGAAACTCTCTACAACCTCTGGTTTAGTCAGTTTATCCACGTTCCATCTCCTTAAATTCCCACATTTTTGCAGTCTCTTCAGTTTTAATCTACATTTCATAACCAATAAATTGTGGTCACAGTCCACATATGCCCCTGGAAATGTCTTACAATTTAAAACCTGATTCCTGAATCTCTGTCTTACTATTATATAATCTGTCTGAAACCTTCCAGTGTCTCCAGGCCTCTTCCACGTATACAACCTTCTTTCATGGTTTTTAAAACAAGTGTTAGCTATGCTCAAGGTTTGCTATGTGCAAAATTGTACCAGGCGGCTTCCTCTTTCATTTCTTACCCCTCATTCGATATTCATCTACAACTCTTCCTTCTCTTCCTTTTCCTGATATCGAATTCAGTCCTCTATGACTATTTATCTTTCGTCTTCCTTCACTGTCTGAATAATTTCTTTTATCTCATCATACATTTCTTCAATCTCTTCGTCGTCTGCGGAGCTAGTTGGCATATAAACTTGTACCACTGTGGTAGGCGTGGGCTTCGTGTATGTTTTGAGTACAATAATGCGTTCACTATGCTGTTAGTAGTAGCTTACCCGCGCTCCTATCTTTTTATTAATTAATAAACCTACTCCTTCATTACCCCTATTTGTTTTGTATTTATAACCCTGTATTCACCTGGCGAGAAGTCTTGTTCCTCCTGTCACCGAACTTCACTAATTCCCACTGTATCTCACTTTAACCTATCCATTTCCCTTTTTAAATTTTCTAACCTACCTACCCTATTAAGGGATCTGACATTCCACTCTCCGATCCGTAGAACGCCAGTTTAGTTTCTCCAGATAACGACGTCCTCCTGTGTTGTCCCTGCCCGGAGATCCGAATGGAGGACTATTTTACTTCCGGAATATTTTACCCAAGAGGACGCCATGTCATTTAACCATACAGTAAAGTTGCATGCCCTCGGGAATAATTACAGCTGTAGTTTGCCCTTGCTTCCAGCCATTCGCAGTGCCAGCACAGCAAAGCCATTTTGGTTAATGTTACAAGGCCAGATGAGTCAATCATCCAGACTGTTGCCCCTGCAACTACTGAAAAGGCTGCTGCCCCTTTTCAGAGATCCTTAGGAATGAAAAATCTTGCGCACAGGCGTATGACACAAGTGACATCCAATCACCTGACCAAGTTCATTATTCCTTACCTTATTACACAGATACATATTCGTCGACACTTCTTTAATATTTCATCATAAGAAATACGTAGCATAATCAAATTTCTCATATACAGTAGCATCATCTTATTGATCATAAACATATCTCAACAGCATAATACACATCGTCGTCGTAATAATATGATAACATCCCAGTCAATTCTCAAAATCGTCGAAGCTTCCTCCAATAATTTCAAAACCTAAAAAAAATTCTCTGCTCATGTCAAAAGTGGCATCTACCTCAAACGTACTTTAAAATTCATGATCCCATACCAAATACATCATTCAAAGCTCTTATAGTATCACAATGGTTCAAAAAAAATATGAACAGTTCACAAAGTACAGACAAAATACAGTTTCATAAGTGTGAAGTTATTCAACTGTGTAATTACGTAAACATCTGTCACTGATGTAGTAAAATAAATGTTTGTCTCTTCCAGTTAAATGATCAGATAGCTGTGTAATTTATGTCTTAGAGAAATATGGTACCGATGTGTAAAGTTGTATAAGCCAATACCATATTAGCTAGGGCTCCTTGTGCTTGCCAAACACATGGTACACAAAGTAAGCGTGTACCCCCCTGTGGATTAATGTAATTATACCCTCAGGTGTTACAGATTACAACAATGGAATGAAATGTATTACGGAAAACCTTTGTATCATTGTACTTCAAATATCTTTAAAAATAAATGATTTAAGTACAAAATTAATCACTCAAATACGTGTCCTGTAGCGCTAAATGTGTGTCTTGCTGTAAGATAATCTCTGTGGAAGTGTCGTAGTTATTGTTCTCCGAAAGCTAAGTTCTGCAGAAGTCAATGTACTTACCTCATGATAAACAAAAGTGAAATGCTTTGCGTATAGATATCGTACTTATTACGCTTATTGTTGTGATGAAGAAAGTACTGTGCTGTAACGTATTGTTGTGCTACGAAAGAGGATGTCTCATTGTAGCTATACCACAAAAGTTACTACTAAAACATGTTTTACTTTCCAGAATAATTCAGAAAAACTGTGCAGATATAAAACAGAAACACCGCAAAAGCAACATTGTAAATTGTCACTCATTAGTAGTGTCGTGATAAAATCGTGTAGCTGTCACATAAACTAACCACTGTGTCATCTGGTATCTCACAGAAAGTACTTTAAATCCAGAATGTATTTTCAAGTAAACCAAAATGTTGCATTAAAATCTCATTAGCAGTACCAGTATATGTCCTAAGTATGTAAGCCTGATAGTCGTTACGTAATCGTGGAACTAACAAGCAAGAATGTACACACACAGTAACACTGTGTCCTCTGTTCACTATCACAATGCAGTGGTAATTACTGTCTAAATATGTACCCTAGGTTCTAGACTGGATAGTTAACTTCAAAACATAGTTGCATGATAACAGTTTCTAAGTGTGACAATGCATACTAGAAATGTGAAGCGAAAAATTTTATGGCAAAGACAAAGTTAAAAAACAGATTATCTCTCAATAAACGGTTTTACATGTGAAATGTGGTGCAAGCCTTTACTCTTCCTAGTACGCAGAATTTCAGCTTTAACGCAATTATCATGTGGTATATGTCGGTAAGGAATACTGGAATTTTTCTCAAGGTTAGCGTCTATGTTATTTTTCTCTGAGCCAGCCGGCGCACGCGGCTGCCTGCGGTGCGAGTCATTGTCTGTCTGTTTGTTGGCGCGCGTCGTTATTAGGATTAGGACACCTAACTTCTACAAATTCACCTTGCCGAGAGGACCCTGCTCTGTTTGAATCCCGCCAGTTCTGATGCAATTCAGCTCTGTCGTTACGATCATATCGTCTGTCGTCATGTCGGTAGATTCCATAGTTTCTTTCTTGTCGGTCACGTGGTGGAGAATTTCTCCTTGAATCGTAACTGCGCGCCAGACCGTTGCATCTAAAGTTATTGTGTCGCCCTTGATAATAATTATTTTGGTTCCCAAATTGTTTGTTTCTCTGATTGTCTCTGTGATAGTCACTACCGCGGAGAGGTGATCTTTCCCTGTAATTATTACTACTCTTCCAACGGTTGTCATACTGGTGGTGTCTGTTTTGGTCATGATTTGTGTTGTGACAATAGCCTTGTCGTGTCCAGTTATTATTTCTTTCGTCGTGGAATTGTGACGGATGAGACCTGTAATTGTTGTGTTCCTGTTTTCGCGTTCCGCAATTTCCGCGATTGTCAGTGTCAATTTCCAGTTCTTGTAACAGTCCCTGAAAAGCTTCAATTTCGTCTTTGCAACGTCCTGCCAAAATAATATGTCCTAAATGTTCAGGTAATTTGATAAAGCAAATGCGGATGAGTTCTGAGGGGCTGTATGGGTTTGACAGGTACTGATTCTTGTGCAACATGTCTTCAAAATATTTCACAAGACTGGAAACTTCAGATTGTTCGAAATATTTCATCATTATGATGCTATGTTTTACTCGGTCTTGTGTAGTTTTTGAGACCAACATGCTGAGAGGAAGGCATGATAAAATTCTCCTTCACTGTGGCAATCGTGAATGACCGATCGCATTCTCACAGCTGGATCATTCTCTAAATAGCCACACATAAATTCTAATCTGTGCTCTAATGACCAGTTGGGAGGAAAACAATGGGAGAATTGATGGAGCCACGCTTGTGGATGAATGTCGTTGTCAGAATTCTTAAATGTTTTGAATATACGTGTAGTAATGAACAGCTTGTAGTCAAAATCATCGTGTCGACGAGTAACATATTGGTCATTGTTACATCGTGTCGGCGCTTCCATCTCAAAATTCGGTGCACCTTGCCAATTTCTTTCATAATTTCCGAAATGCCCTGTGTTATTATTTTGTGGCTTTTCAGTATTTCTATGTTCCTCTTCCCATATTGGAGCACGAGTGTCCTCTAAAATATGTAATTCCTGTATTACCTGTATCAACTGATCTTGTACTTCCCGGATTTCTCTTTGGTGTTGCGTATTAATTTGATTCTGATTTTGTTTCAGTTTCCTAATTTGTTCGCACTCTTCTGTGTCATTAAAGACTACCGGTTTTGTGTCATTCAGACCATCATCTACCTTCGTAGATAAATTATTTAGCTGATCCGAAAGTTCAACTACTTTCTCTGATAATAAACTAATTTCCTCCATGTGTCTTTCTGAACCAATTTTCAGAGTATCTACTGTGTCCTTTAAGTTTTCTTGAGTTTTTGCAAGTTGCATAACCGAATCGGTAGATGCAACTGAGTCAATTTTAGCTTGCAAGGTCTCATGATTTTGATGAGCAATAGTTTGCAGTGCTTTTATGGCTGCTTCGTGATTCTGTAATGCATTTTAATGCCGCGAAAAAATAGGTTGAAAATGCTCACAAATCTGTGTTTTTACGTCATTACAGACTTTTTGACATTCCGATTCAATGTTATGTAACTCAGTAGTTAAATCTTCACGTGTTTGTTCAAGTGTGGTGTCTAACTTTTGAAGCTTTTGCTGTGTTTGTCTCTGATTTTGTTCCATTGTGTCTAACTGTTGCTGTGTTTGTCTCTGATTTTGTTCCATTGTGTCTAACTTTTGAAGATTTTGTTCCATTGTGTCTAACTTTTGAAGCTTTTGCCGTGTTTGTCTCTAATTTTGTTCCATTGTGTCTAAGTTTTGAAGCTTTTGTCCCATTTGTTGCATTAATTGTAATAACAATGCACTGGTGTCTGAAACATGTTCCTCAGTGCTATTCGGCAATGCATTTGAACCGGCAATATTCGCAGTTTGAAAAGCAGAAAATGTGTCTTGACTTATTTGAGAAAAGGGTGAGGACGCAAAACCTGAATCTACAGTAATTGCAAGATTGTGTCCTGTCATTTCGGATTCCTGAGGCAAGCTGTTGCCGACCGATCGATCGATAATGCTTCCCTGTTCACTAAGTGTTTCAGTGTCTACACCATTGTTTGCAGCCCGCTCCATTTCCCTATGCACAGTTACCAAATTACTACTCTGAACATTAGTTAATTCATTACTCGGTGGCGCTAACACACTGCATTTGTCTTCACTGTCATTTCTCAGTTTACTTTGGAGCCTAGTATTACGTTTTTCACACGCCATTATTGTCACAATATTTCACACGATAACACAGAAAAACACAATTTGAAGAGCAACAATAAGAGAACACATTAACATAGCACTGAAAATAATATCTCGTTAATTGCAAGCGCAGCTGCGAAATACTTGGTGCAAATCTACATGCATGCCACAACTGTTTTACTGTACAACAATGAAAGGCTACAACTACAAAGGAGATTCTCTCTACAATTACACGCTAGCAATAAACAAAATCTACACTAATTACACAAACTACAAGAAAAAATCAGAAGATTCCAGTGAGGTATCCTCGGCTAAGGGTCGACATATGAAACGTCCCCTTAGAAAAATTATACATGACTGTGCTTAAACTGACACACAATAATTTTAGCGCAACGCAATCTGACTTTCAATAATCCCTACAAAAGAGTGGCCCTGACTAACATTAACCTATACCTTTCACACACAAATCACTTACCTCACAAAAATCTTCGTTACTCGAACTACTGCAATACAGCGAGCGCCACTACTGCCAGCTAAATAAAAGATTCAAACTACGGAAGGCACTAACTACTGATAGGCATAGTTAGCAAATGAAAGATTTTAATAGAGAACAAACAATGTGTTTACCTTAATAGTGTTGAAAAATCATAATATACGTAGCAGTTCATAATATCCAGTATTACAAATTTCAAAACTCCGCCATCTCTCTCCCCACATCCACCACTGCTGGCGGCTCACCTCCAACTGCGCAACGCTACGCGCTGTTCACATCCAGCTGCCCAACACTACAATGGCAGACAACAATGCAAACTAGCCACAGACTGCACACAACTCAGCCTGTGATTTTCATACAGAGAGCGCTACGTGGCGGCGGCGGTACCAATATAAGAACCTAAACAGCCTACTTACAACCTGACCAAGTTCGAAGTCCGTGAGTTCCGCGGAGCGCCCCATTCTGCTCTCTCACGATGTCTAATACCTGCTGAAATCGCTGATATGGAGTACCTGGCAATAGATGGCAGCACAGTGCACGTAATATGAAAAACGTTTGTTTTTGGTAGTGTCCGGATACTTTTCATCAAATAGTGTAAATATAAATTCATGAAGTATAATCTAATCACATCTCGTATAGATTAGTATTCACGTACTTTTTGTTTCACTGATCCATAGTGATGGTGTCCTCAAGGATGTGGAACGTGTCATAAAACAAGAATATACAATATACACTGGTGTGCAAAACGTAGCGACGAAAGTAACTTTTGGCACGATATGTCACTGACTAACAGAGGTCGATGAAACTTGGATTATACATGGAAAGAACTGCTGAAATTTAGTACAGGGGGTGACTGAAAGAAATACGCAGTGAGACGAACAAAAATGACACTTTTGTTCAAATACAATATACGCTGAAATCGCAGCGAATCGAGATGGTCCTCTGGATACTAAGAAAGGTGGGACATGATTCTTGATAGGTTGTGTGATCATCACGAACGGCAATCAACGCTCTGCAACGTGCTCTCCCGTTGGCCACAAGATCAGTGAGGAGTTCTTGTGGTAGGGTGTTCCAGTTCTCCACCAGCGCGGTTGACAACTGCTGGAGGTCGTTGGTACATGAGGACGCGCTGCAACACTCTCCGTAACGCACACCACACGTGGACGATGGAGTTTAAGTCGGGGAAACGAGCAGGGCAATCCGCTCGCCGAATATTCTCTCGTTCCAAGAGCTCCTCCACCTGCGCAATTCGATGCGGTCGCATATTGTCATCCATAAAAATTAAGTCAGGGCCAAATCCAACCTGATAAGAAGCACGTGGTAATTGAATACAGTACCACAATGAAGACGACAGGTGAGCGTATATCTTTAAAGATTTACGTCAGTACGTCCATGCAGCATTATGCCTTCCCACATCATAACACCTAGGCCAGAGGCGAGAGGTAGGAGCATGTAATACACCCAGAAACATTGCCAAACATGATCGTTTTGGTGGTCCAGATGTTATAGTGTGGCGCAGCATAACGTTGCATGGGCGTACTGGCTGCGAAATGTTTGAAAACGGTACACTCCCCGTCAAATTTTGTGTGACGCTGCTCCTTCCACATGACCTTCTTTTCATTTGGTGAATTCATTCTCGACTGCATTTTTATGGATGACAATGTGCAACCGCATCGAACTGCACCGTACGAGAAGCTCTTGGCACGAAGGAATTTTCGGCGAATGGTCTGTCCTTCCCGTTTCTCCGACTTAAATCTTATTAAGTACCAGCTGGATGCATTGGGGAGGCGAATTGCAGCACGTCCGCATCACTAACAAGCATTCAGCAGTTGTCTATCACGCTGCTAGACAATGGAGCGCCCTACTGTAATAACTCCTTTCCAACCTCGTGGTCAACATGCGAGCACGCAGCACAACATGCTCTACTGCCTTATTGACAGTCATGTCCCGCCTTTTATAATGTACAGGTATCCATCATAAATCTGTATGACTGCAGTGTAATCATTGTCTTTGAATAAAACTGTCATCTCTCTTCGTCACATTATGTAACACTTTCACTTGCCTTCCTTCCAATGGCGTAGCAATTCTATGTATGGACCAAGTTCCGTCGATCCATGTTACATGGCAGTGACACATCACGTGAAAGTTATTTTCGTCCTTACGTCTTGCACACCAGTGAACATTTACAAAGAAAAGATAATATGCTAATGTAACGTCCACATAGCCGAAGAGACATTTTGTGACAACCAAACACGTAATGTTCTCAGTTGAGGTATGAATGTTTTCCACACAACTCTGTACTTCCTACATGATATCTTCACTTCTCGGAATGTCAGAGACGAGAATGACGTTTCCGTGGTTTTATTTCAGTAGGCTTACATGTGAGACAGTAAACAACCATGATAATACGAAACTACGCAAGTCGTGGTGATGGTTCTTCTTACTTGAAATTGAAACACACCACGTTTGTAACTAATTCCTTTGCCAGTAAATCAACCTTTTGGCTACCAATTATTCCGCAATCACGTTCAAGATAAACTAATTATATTTCTTTATTGCAATTTCTATAACCTTCTCTAATATTTTTGTAAATAAGTGGTTCTCCATTTTGCTACACTTGCTGATGTCAAGAGGTTCCACTGTCAAGATCAAAATTTTTATTATTGGAATATTAAACAGTATTTCAGTATAGTTCGAGACGCAAGTCATTGAAGTGACGTCAAATAGAGAGACTTGCACAAAACAGACGAACTGTCCCTAGCCTCCTGGCCAACAATCCCACACGATCATTTAATTTCACTTAAAATAGTGTAATAGAATACTGTTGTACCCCAGAATCCATTCAGTGTGCACGCCTAAATTTTTTGAAGTTTCTACCCGGCAAGCTCAGATCCAGTCAGGCCAGCTCGGGGCCGGTCAACACGGCGTACTGCCGACGTAGCAGAAGACTAGGCGATAGTCGAGCTTGCCAGACAATCTCCGAGTGCGGGAGCAAAAGAGCACACACCGCAGTACATCTTAACAGGGCAGTATGAAGTAACGCTCTGAAACTCCAAGCACCAGAGCACCCCAGAAATAGTCAGACGTTGCAGAAAGACCCCAGCTCGACAACCCAGAATAATTACTGAATCACCACAATGAGGTAAGGAATGTTAACAACGCCAGGAAACCAGGACAAGTTCGGTCATCTGCCCAGAGCAGCCCTATCATAGACGTGCTAGGATACTTAAATAAATGATCTTTCGGAGTTGACAGACACGTCCAGCCACGACACCATTCTGTCCATGTCGTCAATACCAAAGGGAATGACGATCTATTGAGTGTCAGTGAATCCATGACAAGCTGAACGATGATGGCCTGCCTGCCACCTGCTTGCTGACTTGATGCCGAGGCGCAGCCATCCCAATGCAAGCCTCTGCTGTGGCCATGGACATCACAGATGAGGAGAAAACTGGTGTGCTGCCAGACCTCCTACTGGGGATCGTTTTTGGATGATCTGCAGGCTGGCATCCCCACAGCATGCAGGCGCAGCACGTTTGCACAATCCTGACCATCCCATAAGCATCTGCTGCAGTTTGGTCATCCCATGGTGGGAGACCAGAGTCTGTCCTACATGACAGGTGTCGTCCTGTACCGCGCAGATGGCTTTACTCACTTAAGTGCACGATAGGGCATCTACAAAAGTGCTGATGTATATAAGTTGCCCTGTGTTGTCAGAACGTCCACTAACAGACTACGCCTTCTTCTCTTCCACACTGCATCCTCCACACCTTCACAGCTACTGATACTCACTGACCTGTGGCAGCAGCTTCACAACTCACTGATGAGGTGCATCAGCGGTCCTCCCCAGTGAGCGCTGAGGTCTACATGCTTCATGATGCAGTTACATAGCTCAGTGTATTCATCCTGACAGTACAATGTCATTCCAGATTTCACTATGTTACCGACACCTCTCTGCATAGCTCATGAACACTCCCACACCATATCGTCAGATATTCTGATGTGGCTGCGTTTGGTAGCAGCGATCATGTCTGCAGCATCGATCTTCGTCTCACAATAGTGGCATGCTGCCGTGTGGTGAGTGAACATTTTTCTTCATTGTTGGCCTTTTGTTTTGCGTACGTACCTTGCTTGGCCATGGTAGGACGTAGACGACATTCATCGTAACTTTAAAGTTACCCTTGTCATGCCGCAGAATCTTGCAGATTACTCGCAATTTAGAGGGAACCGAAACAGACATGTTTAACGCCAGTAGGTGTAATTTTTGTAACCTTACAGGGCATGAGTTGGCATTTACCAAGGCTGTCACAGTCACATGTAGTATTGGTAGACCATTTGGACATTTGACACAAGATTTTTTTGAATCCCACTGGGCGGTGATATGACAAAAGGACTAGTATAGAATTATTTTTTGTGTATTTCTCGTACAGTTTCTCTATTTGTGTTTGTTTGTTTAGTAAACAGCAGTTGTACAGTACTCAAAATGCAAGACATGCCTGCTGCTACAATGGTGAGAATACTGACGCTTTGACAGATCACGACAGGCATTATTAAATGTAAATTCCCAGCAACACCAGTATAATGAAGAGCTACATAGTCTGGTAGAAGCTTTACAAAATACTCAGCAACAATTACTACTGGGATCAGGAGAAGCTAAGGCATTTCAACCTATCGGCAGATAGCTTAATAATGCCTTTCTCTGGAAAAACAACCAAAGATGTAACTATGTATATTAATGATGTTAGGTTTACAGCCTCAATGAATGGATGGTCAGACAAGACTTCTCCCCGCGTGGCTAATTTACAATTGATAGGCGAATCTCAGCAAACGTTTCATATCAAGAAGTTCTCAGTAAATCACAGATATTTCATTAGTAGGGTGACGGTTTACATCAGAATCATCGTAAGCAATATAGCACAAGGTTCTTCAGAGAAATACTGAATACTTTAGTCCAAAATCGTAATCCAGGAGATTAAGGCGCAGACATACAACTTATGCAAAATACTTAAGCAGAAAGAGTCTTGCTGCGTGAAGCCCAAAATAGTTCTTCTGCTTGGTATCCCCACTAGATGTCACGCAGAGTTAGGGTGGAAAATCCTGATCACTTGACTGCATCTCTTAAAGTTGTTACGCAATTAGAGGAAAGTGACACTGCCACAAAAGTACGTACTGACCTCTGTACTTTCGTTTCAGAGGTAAAGTGCTTTAAATTTGTGTGTGTAGGTCATGTACAGAAACAGTGTCGACAGCCTGAATGCTATAGATGTGGAGAACTTGGTCAGTAAGTACAGGAATGTGTAAACCAGAGGCAAGGAAAACAACTTCAGTGAGAGCAGCCGTTAAACATAAACAGGAATCAGGAAGCATTCCCAATAGAACATAACATTGTACAATATATGCGCAGACCGAGAGCTGCTTTGCAGGACCGGTAGAGGGTAAGGAGCATAAATTTCTGGTAGACACGAGTAGCATGTGTAGTTGTCAGTCTGGACCTTATAAGTAGAAAGAGATTTAGGTTTCCACTTTACAAATCACGTGGAATTGGTGACAATAACGGCCGGCCGGAGTGGCCGAGTGGTTAAAGGCGCTACAGTCTGGAACCGCACGACCGCTACGGTCGCAGGTTCGAATCCTGCCTCGGGCATGGATGTGTGTGATGTCCTTAGGTTAGTTAGGTTTACGTAGTTCTAAGTTCTAGGGGACTTATGACCACAGCAGTAGAGTCCCATAGTGCTCAGAGCCATTTGAACCATTTTTTGACAATAACGTAAAGTCATTACGTACGACACTGCTCATATTTAATATTGGTTCTAAAGGTTTTCGTGAAATATGGAAATGTCGGCGAAGGGTATTCAGTAACTCTTGGGCTGAATTTTCTCGACAAACATCACGTCTAATATAGGCGATCTGTTGTATACAGTAGAAATAAGAGGGATTTTGTTTTCATTGTCGGATGTAGCTGCAAGAGAGGTACTGTCGCAAGGCACACCCTTCATACACTAAAGTTTGGTTCCACGACACTACACAGTCAGGCATGGGGAAGTAATGTGGGTTTCTGTTGATACGGATTTACCATGTGAAGCATTATTTGTGGTAAAGCAACTGGTGGATAATGAAAAATTAGACAAAATGCATTGTTTTGTTTGCAGAACTGTAGGGTATGTAAGTAATATTAATGGTTGGTTTATGATTCGTATAAGTTTGAATAATTTAGGCATGGACATGGTTAGCTTGTTGTAGGACTTAATGATTGCCACTTTAGATGTATTAGATGAAGAGGATATTGGTAGGCCACGTGATGACGAGAACCACAAGCAAATGTCAAAGCATTAGTATTATGGAGGAAAGTGGGTCACTTGCAGGGCTGTGATCAACAGGTAATGGAATCTTTGCTACTACGGTTTATGGGTTTATGTAATACGGATATTTCTTTGCTGACAGCACCTGTTACCCAACACTGTATTGGAACAAGGAATAATGCACTGAAGAGCCAAAGAAACTGGTACACCTGCCTAGTATCATTTAGAGCCCCCACGAGCACGCAGAAGTGCCGCAACACGGCGTGGCGTGGTCTCGACGAATGTCTGAGACGTGCTGCAGAGAATTGATACGATGGATCCTGCAGGGCTGTCCATACATCTCTTCTGAGCAGCACGTTGCAAGGCATCCCAGATATGCTCAATAATGTTCATGTCTGGGGAGATTGGTGGCCAGCGTAAGTGTTTGAACTCAGAAGAGTGTTCATGAAGCCACTCTGTAGCAATTCTGGACGTGCGGGGTGTCGTATTGTTCCGCTGGAATTGCCCAAGTCCGTCGGAATGTACTTTGGACATGAATGGATGCAGGTAATCAGACAGGATGCTTACGTATGTGTCACCTCTTAGAGTCGTATGTGGGCGTACCAGGAGCCCCATATCACTCCAACTACACACGCCTCACACCATTACAGAGCCTCCACCAGCCTGAACACTCCGCTGCTAACGTGCAGGTTCCACGGATTGATGAGGATGTCTCCATACCCGTATACGTCCATCCTCTCGGTACAATTTGAAACGAGACTCTTCCGACTAGGCAGCATGGTTCCAGTCATCAACAGTCCAATGTCGGTGTTGACATGACCAGGCGAGGCATAAAGCTTTGTGTGGTGCAGTCATCAATGGTACGCGAGTGGCCATGGTACGCGAGTGGCCCTTCAGCTCAGGAAGCCCATATTGATGATGTTTCGTTGAATGGTTCGCATCAGACAGCCCAGCATTGAAATCTGCAGCATATTTGCTGAAGGGTTGAACTTCTGTCACGTTGAACGATTCTCTTAAGTCGTCGTTGGTCCCGTTCTTGCAGGATCTTTTTCCGGCCTCAGCGATGTCGGAGATTGGATCTTTTACCGGATTCTTTATATTCTCGGTACACTCGTTAAATGGTCGTACGAGAAAATCCCTACTTCATAGCTACCTCGGAGATGCTGTGTCCCATCGCTCGTGCGCCAATTCTAACACCATGTTCAATCTCACTTAAATCTTGATTATCTGCCATTGTAGTAGCAGCAACCGATCTTACAACTGCGCCGGCAGCGGTTGGCAGCGCCCTTTTCTGCCTGTTTATATATCTCTGTATTTGAATACGCGTGCCTATACCAGTTTCTTTCGCGCTTCAGTTTAAATCATAGTGATAGGCCATGAGCTTCCGAAAAAAACAGTTTATGGCACTAAAAATACAGATTCTGTTGCGATTACCGTTACTTGAATTCGAAAACTGTCACTGACACATACCCCATTCCCTACACTAGGAAAACATTGAACAACTTAGGACAGTGTCAGTACTTTACAACGATGGTTCTAAGATGCAGGTAGCACCAGCTACATGTAATCCCAAAGGACAGACCACAGACAGCTTTCATGGTAACATGGCGTTATTAGCAGTAGCGTAGAGAGCCGTTGGGGGTCAAAAATGCACCAGTGACATTCCAGATATTATTAGACAGATATGCTACATGAAGTAAAGCCTTAAACATGCATTGCATTTTTGGGCAGTATCACTACATCCACACAAAATATGCTGGGACTTGTGAAACGATTGGAAGATATATTCAGCAGAATACAATCAGCGCGTCTAACGCTACTGTAGGTAAGTGAGATTTGGCACTGGCGTAGGTGAAGGACCTTGGATATGCGGTTAGCAGGAAAAGTGTTAAAACCAATCCTTGCCTAACAGAGGCAATTTGTAACTTAAAAATGGCATAGACCACAAAAGAACTACAGCCATTCCTGGGCTTATGTAATTATTACCAAAACGTTTTTATAAAAAAGTTTTCACAGGTTGCAGAATCATTAATCATAAACCTTTTTCATGCGGTGCTCTGTCCAGTGGCATTATTCCCACATAAGGCGCAAATGTTTCTGGTTACCTCCGCTGCTGTCACCCCTGTACTGAACTCAGACAGGAGAATATGTCGGAAGTGTTCCGATCTCTCCGCCTGGCACTCTCATTTTTAGCGTTCACTGTTTCATTCACTACCTCCAAAAGACAATACGTAAACCCAAATAGCAACAGTGAACTACAAATAAAAATGACAAGCGATAAATAAACCGAGGGCAACCGGAATACCAACAAGCAGAACAAGAACGCTACAAACTTATGCACCAACCTAATACAATTAACCCTTATCCAGCAAGACTGGGAACTGTAGGTAAGTGGATACAAGTGAAGACACGAGAGGTGTTAATAATCTCTGAGCGCCGAGAGGCTCACGCTCTTATGTCAATAGGGAACCTTAGCGATTGTCTGCAAGAAAGCATCACAGTTTGTCCAGACAGAATAGTACGGCTGATTCACGGACATGTAAAGTGCAACTGTTTCTAGGAAAATCAGGAGCAACAGAATGTCAAAAGCAAGTATTCGCCCCACAACATCGTTTTCAAAGAGTAGAATCATACTGCATCTACTCAGTTTTTGCACTGGAAATAATGATCATGAATCGCAATGACAATGGGAAATCTAAGGACACGGTAAAGCTCGAGTGACACAATAGTGGTAATTTGGGGAACGGTGTAACTTTCATACGAAGTGCTTCTAATTTGCTTTATGGTCAACAACGTCAAAATCCTTGTACAACTCTACAAATATGCTGTAAAACAGTTACCCTTGTAGATATCTGAAAGCCCTGCTATGGCTCGTACTGTATTCTGCTACTTCGGAAACCAATGTGTGCTTCATTAACAAGGTTCTATTTATTCAGGTAACTCATCAGTCGTCTTTCGTGATTGTTTCAGTTATTTTTGAAAATAAGAGCAGAGAATCCGACTTGTAGTTTTCAATATTTTCAACGTTATCTTCGTTCACTATAGACGCGAGATACACACAGTGTAAAATACCTTCAATAAGATATTTGTCAATGGAACTTGAATGCTGTTTATTCATGCCCTCAGTACAGAGATTGACAATGCATCTAGACCTGACGAAATTCTGTTTGTTAATTTTTCGTTATCTTTTTGACTACATATTTTGTCGTGGAAGGCCGCATCATACCGGAACATAATTACTGTGCTGCACATTCTCTGCAATATCAGAAACATAATCATTCAAACAATTTGCTATTTCCAGTGGATTGATTACTAATCTACTCCCATATATAAATTTCATGTTATTATATTTGTTCAGGCCTTTACGGTTTTCTTTTTTATGCCTTCCCGAACTACTTTATTTTCATTTTCTGCTTTGTACATTACTTTCTCTTTAAATGATTTTTTTGGCAGCACGCAGTATCTTCCCGTATATTTTCTTGTAATTGTGACAACAATTTTGAAACTCTGGATTATTTTACAGTTTTTGTAAAGAAATGAGATATCTGAATGTGTATAAGAACTTTCTGATATTTGCAGTTATCTGTTTTTCTTTCTTAGCTGTTCCTGCCGAAGTGATCATTTTTCGAGATGTCCCTCAAATCACAGATTTCAGAGTGTATACTATCTCAGTGTTTTCTACAGTAAATATAGAAACATACAAGACGGAACTGTTTACCTGCTGAGATCAATAGATAACAACTGACACAAACTACGAGAGGCGTCCAATAAGCAAGTACGGTATGTTACTTTCAAGAGGAAATCACGAATACGACGAACTTACTACGTGCATTACCTATTTGACGTAATAATTAGAGTGGTAACATTTCAGGTATGTCATTTATTGCAATAAATGTGGGCTATAAGCCTTAAGGACAGTCTTATCTGTGGTAAGGTGTTCCCTGATATTTGTATTATTGTGGTATTACTTTACATCTCGAATTACGGCGATACAGAACAGAGTTTTCTAGTGGTGACTTGTTGGAACCATTTTCAATAGTCAAACGACTGTACCAAGGGACGATTAGAGGACCTGCTAGACAGCTGCGTTATGCGGGTTGCATGCGATCAGGCGAAATGCAATTCAGGTCGTTCGGATACTTTTGATCATGACTGTACATCGCCCTTGTATAGACCCTCCATGTACTCCTTCCACCTTTCTGCTTTCCCTTCTTTGCTTAGAACTGATTTTCCATCTCAGCTCTTGTATTCATACAGGTGGTTCTCTTTTCTCCAAAGGGTTCTTTGATTTTCCTGTAGACAGTATCTATCTTACCCCTAGTGATATATGTCTCTAAGTCTTTACATTTGTCCTCTAGCCATCCCTGCTTAAGCATTTTGCACTTCCTGTCAATCTCATTTTTGAGATGATTTTATTTCTTTTTGCCTACTTAATTTACTGCATTTTTATATTTTCTCCTTTCATCAATAAAGTTCAATATCTCTTCTGTTACCCAAGGATTTCTACTATCTCTCTTTTTACCTGCTTTATACTCTGCTGCCTTTGATATTTCATCTCTCAAAGCTATCCATTCTTCTTCTACTGTATTTCTTTTCCCCGTTCTTGTCAATCGTTACCTAATACTCTCTCTGAAACTCTCTACAACCTCTGGTTCTTTCAGTGTAGCCAGATCCCATCTCCGTGAATTCCTACCTTTTCGGAGTTTCTTCAGTTCATTATAAATAGATTGTGGTCAGAGTCCACATCTACCCCTTGAAATGTCTTACAATTTAAAACCTGGTTCCTAAATATCTGTCTTACCATTATAAAATCTGTCTTAAACCTTCCAGTGTCTCCAGGGCTCTTCCACGTACACAATCTCCTTTCATGATTTTTAAACCAAGTATTAGCTATGATTAAGTTATGCTCTGTGCAAAATTCTACCAGGCGGCTTCCTCTTTCATTCCTTATTCCCATTCCACATTCACCTACAACTTTTCCTTCTCTTCCTTTTCATGATATCGAATTCAGTCCCTCATGACTATTAAATTTTCGTCTCCCTTCACTATCTGAATAATTTCTTTTATCTCAGCATACATTTCTTCAATCTCTTTGTCGTATGCGGAGCTAGTTGGCATATAAACTTGTACTACTGTGGTAGGCATTGGCTTCGTGTTTATCTTGGCTACAATAATGCGTTCACTATGCTGTTTGTAGTAGCTTACCCGCACTCCTACTTTTTTATTAATTATTAAACCTACTCCTGCACTGCCCCTATTTGATTTTATATTTATAACCCTGCGTTCACCTGACCAGAAGTCTTGTTCCTCCAGCCATCTAACTTCACTAAATCCCACTATACCTAACTTTAACCTACCCATTTGCCTTTTTAAATTTTCTAACCTACCTACCCGATTAAGGGATCGGACATTCCACGCTTCGATCCGTAGAACGCCAGTTTCTTTTTCCTGACAACAATATCCTCCTTAGTAGACCCCACCCGGCGATCCGAAAGGGGGACTACTTTACCTCTCGAACATTTTACCCAAAAGGACGCCATCATCATTTAACCATACAGTAAAGCTACATACCCTCGGGAAAAATTACGGCCGTAGTTTCCCCTTGCTTTGAGCCGTTCGCTGTATCAGCACAGCAGTGCCGTTTTGGTTAATGTTACAAGGCGAGAACAGTCAATAATCCAGACTGTTGCCCCGCAACTACTGAAAAGGCTGCTGTCCCTTTTCAGGAACCACGTGTTTATCTGGCCTCACAACAGATACCCCACCATTATGGTTGCACTACGGTACGGCTATGTGTATCGCTGAAGCACGCAAGCCTCCCCACCAGCGGCAAGGTCCATGGTTCATGGGATGGGGTGGGGAATTATTATTAACCTTTAAAAATCCCCGAAACGACGTAGATGAGACTGAGGCAAGTAATTTGATATTAGACAGATAGGGTCACAAACGACGGGAAATGCTTCAAATATGTATGAGAAGTTTCGAACGTGTGACGTCACCAAATGACGTACCTAGCCGCACTTGCAGCGGTCGGGCATGGGCGCAAAGGGATGACTGAACGATGCAATACATGCATTCGAGCAAACAGTGCAGATTTCAAAGACCTTTTGTAAATGTGATCTGCTGTAAAAGTTACAGCATTATAGTTCTCGCTGTAACCAAGTAAAAACTGTGCTTTTTGTGTTTCTTTCCTTTTATCCGTTCTTTTTTCGTTTACAGACATTATTTAGTAAAGAACAGGTAGGTTGTTTCATGGTAACGACGCAGTTCTACTCATTTACATGTGACGCAATACGGTAGGTTTTTGTTGTGCTGCACTTTGCAATAAACCAGCGGAGAGCGCGAGGTCGGTAAATGAAATATTAAACCTTACCTATTGTAGACAATTAGTTATCTAATGCAATAAAAGAAATACTGCCTGTCAGACGCTAGACTCGAACTCGGAGCCCCATTCGCTAAAGCCAAGCACATGGGCCTAGAGTCATACCTATGGGAATACTTGACTTGGGATAATCAGGTGCGTCGGACCTACAGGCTCACCCGCTGAACGCGCGACAAGGTACATCATGTGGTGACGTCACATGTTCAACATTCTTCATACACTTCTAGGGTATTTCCCAATATTTGTCACCCGATATGTCTTATATTAGATTAACTAACTCAACGTCATCTACACTCATGCTCATAAATTAAGGATAATGCTGATACATGGTGAAACAACACTCTGGTGGGCGTTTTGCAGGTCTAAATTAGAGTGCTGCAACGCTCAGTGTTTGACCGGTCACGGCTCGCCTGTTGACGGGGGGACCGAGCAGCTCGTGTCCGGCCCCGCACGACTCGGCTCGGTCACGTACTCGCCCCATGTCTGTTGTCCGGATTCCGGACACGCGGATAACCGAGCATGACCGGTCACCGCTGACGTCTCACCTCGCCTCGCTGCACTGTTCTGTACTAATCCAACGCCTCTCTTTCTCTCTCTCTCTCTCTCACACACACACATACACACACACACACACACACACACACACACACACACAATGCATTTATCTCTGTCTCTCTCTCTTTTAATACAAAAGTAACATTTCCAAGAACTGGTACGTGACACAGCTAAATTCATAAAGCACCTGGAAAGTAAAATGATATTTCAATACAATCGCGGATAGAAGACGAGTCTCATTTTCAAACAAAAGAGATATTTTTCCTTTCATTTATAGGAAACATTTAATAAGTGCTTTCCCTGTAATCTAGAAGACAACCATCTTCATAAAGAAAGCATACAAAGAACATTAAACATTTACAGACGTAACTTGTCATACGTTTCAATTGTTTGCAACATAAACAAAATTATAGTTATTGTTGATCAGCAGGAAATCACTAACGCTTTCCGGATTTAATTGGCTGCGGCAATTTGTTAGTAACATGCCGGCTTTACTAAAGCGCCTTTCACTAGGTGCGCTTGTTGCTGGGATACATAAAATATGTCTTGCAACTGCAGCCAAACCTGGCAGATCTGTTTCATGTCTGCTCCACCACTTTAAGATGTCATCATCTTCTCAGGGGTGCATTAAAATGTACAGATCTACTTCATCTGCTGCGGATGATCTGTTGTTCCTCCATTCCTTGAAACGAGCTCTCTTTCTGGATGGTGATGACACAGTACTTGAAGGATCTATAATAATAAACAAAAGAGACAATTAATACAGAACTGATATGGAAATCATCGGAACATTCCCGTAAGAGACCGATGACCTCGCTGTTTGGTCTCTACCCCAAAACAACCCGACCCCCGTTCCCATAAAAACGAGATGTTTTACGGTAATGAAATATTATACGAGTCACAACATTCCCGTTTCTCTATAATACACATTCCACTAACTATGCAAAAACGATTATGTTAATGATTGAATGTTGTACCTGCGTACGTAGCACACATTTGTCGCACATTGTTAAGAATTTCCTGCTTTTCACTTATTTCAAGCATATTAAGATAACGGAAGGACGGCCAAAGAAACGATCTTTGTGAGGTTTCTTGCAACTGTGTTTCTTTAAATGAGTGGTTCCCGACTGGAAAAACAATCAAGTGCAGCAGTTTATGCACGATACCTACCCAGTAGACGCAATGTTTTCATCTACAACCAACAGAAATGTACTCCATACTTGGCTTTTTAGACCTTCCCGTTTCTTTAATGTGTAAACATTGGTTTCAATCTTACGTCTTACTACACTGGCTTCCTCGCGCTGCATGATTACAGAGAGAGACACACCACAAATAAGAAGCTCGTACTGGCTGCAGTGTCACACGGATAATGACACGTGTAATGTGTTTGAAGTTATGTGCTACGTATTCGGTCACGGCTTCTATGCTCGGTCACAAGAACTAGTGCGGGTAGCCTATCTAGTTAGGGTGTGCTCGCCCCACCTCGTATTTTGTACTCGCTTACTCGGTCATGCAGGACTCTAGTCTAAATCACCTCGGGGTATGACCATGCGGTGCATTTTACCTGCGCTCGTCGCACGGTGGCGCTGGCAGCAATCCACATACGCAGAGGTGCTGGTCAGACACAGCAGGTCGTAGCACTAGCCCTACGTGTGACAGGAAGTGTTATCTCACGATTATGTCAACGATTCCAGCAGACAGGTAACGTGTCCAGGCGCTACAGTACGGGACGTCCACAGTATACAACATCACAAGAAGACCGATATCTCACCATCAGTGTCCGCAGATGGCCACGGAGTACTGCAGGTAGCCTTTCTCAGGACCTTACCGCAGCCACTGGAACAGTTGTCTCCAGACACACAGTCTACAGACGACTGAACACACATGGTTTATTAGCCCGGAGACCTGCAAGGTGCATTCCACTGACCCCTGGTCACAGGAGAGCTCATTAAGCCTGGTGTCAAGAATACACTATATGGTCACTGGAACAGTAGTCCCACGTTATGTTCACGGACAAGTCCAGGTATATTCTGAACAGTGATTCTCACCGGATTTTCATCTGGCGTGAACCCCTTAATGTCCTTGAAACGGACCTGTGCGGATTTCGTGGTTTTATGGTGTGGGGTGAGATCATGATTGGTGCACGCACACCCCTGTATGTCTCTGACAGAGGAACTGTAACAGGTCAGGTGTATCGGGACGTCATTTTGCACCAGTATGTGCGCCTTTTCAGGGATGCAGTGGGTCCCACTTTCCTCCTGATGGATGATTACGCACGGCCCCACCTAGCT
Source organism: Schistocerca cancellata (assembly GCF_023864275.1). NCBI lineage: Eukaryota > Metazoa > Arthropoda > Insecta > Orthoptera > Acrididae > Schistocerca > Schistocerca cancellata. Next base: position 828,805,915 of record NC_064626.1, read on the forward strand.
GCCATCGTGGAGGAGTACCTTGAAACAGAAAATATCAGGCGAATGGAGTGGCCTGCCTGTTCTCCAGACCTAAACCCCATCGAGCACGTCTGGGATGCTCTCAGTCAACGCATCGCTGCTCGCCTCCAAACGCCTAGGATGCTTCAGAAGCTCCGACAGGCACTGGTGCAAGAATGGGAGACTAAACCCCAGCAGCTGCTTGACCACCTGATCCAGAGTATGCCTACCCGTTGTGCGGCCTGTGTACGTTTGCATGGTGATGATATCCCATATTATTTTCGGGGGTACATGCGCAGGAAACAGTGACGTTTTGTAGCATATGTGTTTCGTGCCGGTTTTCTCAACGTATCACCAATACCGTGCACTTACAGTTCTGTGTCGTGTGTGTTCCCTATGTGCCTATGCTATTAGCGTCAGTTTTGTGTAGCGCCACGTTGTGTGGCACCACATTCTGCAATTATCCTTAATTTCGAGCATGAGTGTATGTCGCTTCAGAGGGTTTTAAACGTTAATAAGAGTCATTTTGTATACTGTCCATATTCAATACGTTTAGGAATACTGTCTCGCTAAGGATGTGTGTTTAGATGTAAGAGAGGGCCTAAAGACCCTAATGTTGTCAGATGAAATAAATGCATGAGTAAATAAATGTTTTACCGATCCTCCAAATCACACTTCAGCGAGGTATCTACTCAGTGGCATATCGTCGAACGACGTGAACTGACCTAAAGAAAATTGAGGTGGGCTACCAACGCAAGTACAAGGATAGCGTACCAATAGGGACAAGAAAGGAGACATGAAGGGCGCCAAATCAGAAATAACAGTCATCCATTTATTGCACCATTACACACGCACATCATGATATATGAGACATTATAATTGTCAAACTCAAATCTATGACACACAACATGTATCAGGAAGGGCAGACACAATGGAGTTTAAGAAATTACAATGGCACGTCAACTGCGCTATGACAAACAGTGTGCGTAATGAAGGTCGCACAATTTTACCAATGTAAGAAATTAAAATAATACTAGCCTAAAATTAACTAAAATGCCTTGAAGAAAATGTTTATGAGAAGAACACGACGGGGCCGCAAGGGAGGATGTAACACAATACTTAACTCAGGTGCACCAAAACAAACAACGGACACCAGGTCGCGCCAACAACGGACACGTAAGACACGCAACTACTCTCGTTGTTGCGGTTCCGCACGTTCCACCCAAGTAATAGCTACCTGAAACATTTTAATACTTGGAACAGTACACCAGTGATCAGCAAATTTAAAAAAAAAACAATAACATGACATAAAAATATAATAATTTAAGAAAATCACATCATATGAGTATGAGCTTACGGTCTTTCGGTAATTAACAGATTACGAAACAGGTAAAGAAGCATGTGCCACTATTTATCTTAAGTAATTACACTACTAAATTTCTCAGTACCCAAGTTGCAATTAACGCAAGAAGAATTAAATCATTTAAGTGGTAATGTTACTTTAAAATAATAATAAAATTATTTCATACAAAAGAGGACCAAGAATGGCCCGATCAGTACTCCCCAGTGAAGCAGTTCACACAAATGGTACTCCACGGCTCCGAGCACACAGCCCCATACAAAATGCAACACAACCACAGCGACCCGGCGTAGTACCAGAACCACCAGGCAGTAAACCAAAATCGTACTAAGCCAAAACAAAGACCTACTTTTAAAATAACGAGACCTAGCCCGGACCGGACAACAGACCAAATGGCGGGAAATTCATAAGAAACCTCAGCCAACTTAATACCAAAACAACAGTTTATGAACAATATGCAAAACACAAGACCTCTCAGTCCAAAGGGTTCCGTTTAGTCGCGAAGGTGGCTCCGACCCGGCTGCTGAGGTGCCAAGCGTCGTGCGGAGTGCCAAATCAAGCTTAACCTTCGTTGACGGAAAGCGGAAGCACCACAAGACAAAATAAACTCCAATCTAACTGTGCAAGGCAAACTCTAAGGAGTGCCACTCGAAGACTATGCACTTGAAGATCAAACATAAAGCACCCAAATGGCTCTGAGCACTATGGGACTCAACTGCTGAGGTCATTAGTCCCCTAGAAGTTAGAACTAGTTAAACCTAACTAACCTAAGGACACCACAAACATCCATGCCCGAGGCAGGATTCGAACCTGCGACCGTAGCGGTCTTGCGGTTCCAGACTGCAGCGCCTTTAACCGCACGGCCACTTCGGCCGGCGTATAAAGCACCCAGACTAACGTGCTGCTGAACGACGCACTTCCCTCACCAGCGTCTAGTAGAATACGGAGAGCAGCGTAGCCCATCGATATACATCCATGGGACGGTAAACGAGGTTAGCAATCCCAGCGACGGAGAGACAGGACGACGAAATGACATCCCGCCGCACATAGAAGGTATTTCAAACTCAGGCTCGACAAACTACAACAGGCGAGATTTTGCTCCCCTTGCGAATCAAGTTAAACGGCACACCACGCCGCTGTCCACACTATTAACCGTAAAATCACGGTCCGGTCTTCCCATCGGACCCCACTCGGCGTCCAGAGGCAAACAACGCCAGCCGAGCCGAACTGTTTCCACGCCAAGGCAGCCACCTCTTCCTTTCTCCCACGCCTCCAGCTAAGCCCTGGCCAGCGATCACACACGGAAACAACGCCAAAGCGCCATCTGACTGAAAACTCAGCACTAGGATCGATACGGACTTGGAAATAAGCGAGCACCGTAACAAAAATAAATGTAGTTTGATCCCAAAAGAATAGTCTTATGTTGCTGAGTAAAGAAACTCTCTCTTTGTCTTCTTATATTGAATTCTCAAAGGTGCGAGAGTGACGTACTGAAGTACCAGTAGTGTTTTGTTGGAAGCTTTGACAAAGTGAAGACGAGAAGAGACGGGGGCGCCCGCTGGACCCTCGGCGACTTGCCGGGCGGACACAGGGAGGAAGCGGCCGCGGCCGTGGCGATGCGATGCGATGCGATGCGGCGCCGTGGCGCGCACAGATATTGATCGGCAGCCCACCCCCGCGCCCGCCCCGCCTCGTTCGCACCGTCCCGCACCGTGCCGTGCCGTCCCGTCCCATTAACAACAACTGATCCAATCCGCGCCCCGCTCTGATTTATGAGCGGCCGTCGCCAGCAGAAAAAAACGACCGGCTCGCCGACCAGCGCCGGTGGCCGCTCGCTCCCCAGCGCGGCGCCGTCCCGTCGCCGGCAGATGCCACGCTACCACCACTTCCACGTTCTGCTCTCGCTTCTCTGCAGCATCTTACAGTCGTCAAAGCCTTTTAGTGCTAAAACGCCATCATACCGCGGAAGATGTCTGTTGTTGCCTCTTTCATTTTTTCACCAACTCAAAAAATGCCTCTGAGCACTATGGGACTTAACTGCTACGGTCATCAGTCCCCTAGAACTTAGAACTACTTAAACCTAACTAACCTAAGGACAGCACACAACACCCAGCCATCACGAGGCAGAGAAAATCCCTGACCCCGCCGGGAATCGAACCCGGGAACCCGGGCGTGGGAAGCGAGAACGCTACCGCACGACCACGAGATGCGGGCTTCTCACCAACTATTTAACCTTTGCCGGCCTCGGTGGCTGAGCGGTCCTAGGCACTTCAGTTTGGAACCGCGCGACTGCTACGGTCGCAGGTTCGAATCCTGCCTCGGGCATCGATGTGTGTGATGTCCTTAGGTTAGTTAGGTTTAAGTAGTTCTACGTTCTAGGGGACTGATGACCTCAGATGTTAAGTCCCATAGTGCGCAGAGCCATTTGAACCAATTTAACCTTTCCAAAGATCTACAGTGTACATGGTGAAGAAAAAATGGCGCGCATGGTGATCGGCATGCGATTCCTCATCCTAATTCAAGGTAAAAGAGTATGTAGCAAAACCTAGTCTCACCAACAGGTGTAACAGAAACGCGATTTGAGAAACTAGGCTCTGACAATGCTGTAACTGAGTGCAGCGTGACCAAGAACAGCTAGCATAAACTCCGCGCTTTGCAGAGCTGCACCATTATCTCAATGAGACGAGACCATGCCTTGGGCAACAGAAATGCAGACTCGCCGCTGTTCGAGTCGCTTTCGCAAAAAACATTTCTTTTCAGTTAACGTATCAAATTATATCTAATTTAGATCTCCACAATGTGCTATCTTGTGTATTTCTTTCTGTTACCGTTATCTTTATTTAAACAGCAAGACATAACATGGAATCCTTACAGACAAAAACGACCACTTTGTTTCATGACAAAAATACAACCAACAGAAAATAATAATGGATACAGTAACATCGTCTGTATCCAGTGAGGTACAAAAACCAAAATACATACACTACACTAGACTGCACATTATGCTACACACCGTAATTCCATTCTGTACCCGGCCGGAGTGGCCGAGGGGTTCTACGCGCTTCAGTCTGGAACCGTGCGACCGCTACGGTCGCAGGTTCGAATCCTGCCTCGGGCATGGATGTGTGTGATGTCCTTATGTTAGTTAGGTTTAAGTTGTTCTAAGTTCTAGGGGACTGATGACCTCAGAAGTTGAGTCCCATAGTGCTCAGAGCCATTTGAAGAATTTTTTTTTTTTCATTCTGTACATTTCAACTCCAGGGTTATATTTACAGAATCGGTATGTATACGTACGAGCAACGTTCACTTTAGCCAAGATGTTCAGAGCGACCACTTTGCATTTGCAGACACTTTGCCACTTGTCGGATCCTACTTTGTTGGACCTATACAACATAACTGCATCCATCATTTCCGAAGCAGCATACACGCGAGCTGTTCGGCTGTGTACATCCATGGGTGGAGTACTTTATACTTGTTCCGTTAAGTGTCCCCAGAAATAAAAATCTAGTGAATTAAGATCCAGAGAACGTGGAGGATAGAGCATTGGACCTCCTCGATCAACCCTTTCCCCTAGAACTAGCTTCGTCATACCACGTCATTTACAAAATGCTCCTTATCTTCCACTTGGTGCAGAAACCGTTAACAAAACTGTAGTCATCGAATGGGCTTTCTGGCCACTGGTGTTTAGCTAGCATATTATGATATGGATGCAGTTCTTCATCGTGCAACACTTCAACAACTACCCTTTAATATTTCTGGAAATGATTTGCAATATCATCGGCACTTCGCTGAGGTGATTGGTGAACTGTTTTAGGAATCACGCCCTCTGTTTGTGGAGTACGTCTAGTCCTTGGCCGACCTTTGTCCATTGCTCGTGGACGAAGATTACCGGTTTCCCCGAAGGCGATGCCCTAGGCGACGAAAATGATCTTATTGGAATGATGCCTTTGAGGGTACCGTGCAGCATAAGAAAGAGCAGCGGCAGCTTCTTTAGCGGATGCACCAAAAACGTATCGACGTATTCATCGCTTGTGTGCTCCATCGGGAAGTTACCCAGCAAGAAATTGACAGGACCAGCTATGGTTGTGCACTGAGCAGTTAGTAGGCACATGTACGAGGTGCGGCAATAACGTAATGAGAATGACGTGAAGAAAATGTTGCTTACCGTTTTAGTCAAGTTTGGTGTTGTCTCCTTCAAAGTAGTTCCCTTCTGATTGCACACAGTTCTTCCAGCGCTTCTACCACTGATGGTAACATTTTTGGAACTCATCTTCTGTAATATCCTCCAAGACCATCGTCACAGCTTTTGGAACATCTTGTGTTGTTTGAAAACGGTGTCCCTTGACCGCCGTTTTGACTCTTGGAAATAGAAAAAAGTCGCATGGAGCGACATCTGGTGAAGAAAGTGGCCGTGGTAGTACTCAAATTTGTTTTGAGGTTAAAAATTTCTTTACTAACACAGTAGTATGGGATGGCGCATTACGAGGGCGCAGAATCCAATTATCAGCAATGTTGGCATGGACACGAAGAACTCTTTTACGAAGTGTTTCTAAAATTTCTTTGTAGTAATATGCGTTAACTGTTTGTCCAGGAAGCACCCACTCTTTATGAACAATTCCCTTGGAATCAAAGAATCACACAAGCATGCATTTCACTTTTGACTTTGACATGCGAGCTTTTTTTTTGTTTTTTCATTTCACTTTTGACTTTTACATGCGAGTTTTTTTATTTTTGTTTTTTTTTTCGGTGATCACTTTGAGCACCATTGCGAACTTCGGCGTTTTGTCTCTGTATCGTACTGAAAAAAACAACTTTCATCACCAATTCTGCATTGATTTCCGTTTGCTTTAACAGATCGGCTGCCACATTTTTCCGTGTTTCTCGCTGTTGTGGTGTGAAAATTTTAGGAACCATTTTTGGACAAATCTTTCTAAGATCTTTAGTTATTATTAGACGAATCGTTTCTCGATTGATGTTCAGTTCTTCTGCAATCATTTTCACAGATCAGATCGTACGAGTTCACGCACCCTGGCCAAGTTGACATCCGTCTGTGAGGTTGATGGTCATCCACTGCAGTCTTCATCTTCTACATTCGTTCTGCCTTCACTAAACGTTTTATGCCAACGAAAAACTTGAGTTCTTGACGTAACCTCCTCTCCAATAGCCTTCTGAAGCTTACTGTAAGTTATCGTCGCGTTTTCACCCAATTTAACGCAAAAATGGCGTACCATTGCGCAATATTATGCGGTTCCTTTTCCGTGACGAGAGACACAAACACGTGTTAGCATATTACAGCACAACTCACGAGTGAGTTGTTGCATCGATGTGCTGCTTGGACTATTAGCAGCTTGTAGACCAAGGTCAAAGATATTGTGCCTACGCAAGCCTGCAGAGTTGCCACATCTTGCAAAGAAAATCAGTCTCATTATTTTATTGTCACACCTCGTATGCAGTTTAACACTAGAGTACACGTGCCTATAAACACTCCTTGCCCAACAAGAAATTATGTTATTTACAAATTATTACATAATTTAAGGAAAACACTTTGTATAATTACCAAACATCTTTATTTTTATCACTTTTACACATAACATCATTAAAACTTAACGTTTTAACTATCGTCACAAAGAAATACAAAACTCTTTCTAAAATCAATGTTCAAGCGCCGGTTTTGATGATGTTCACATACTTTTAATTTCAAAAATAATACGTATTAGTTTCCTGATAACTGATCTTCTAACGGAGCCAATAAACAATTTTTCACGATCATCTTCATTCAGTTGGCATACATTCAGGGCACAAGACAGCCTGGTGATCTCTACAAATGCGTCTCGTACATCTGCTACATTGTTTACACGTGCTGCGGTCGCGAGCCCTGCAGAACAACGGCCAGCTCCTCCGTGAGTAAGTGTTACAGGCCGCAGGACTGTTCTTGAAGTTCAAGAAATGATCTTGCTTTCAGTTTGATAGCTCTGGGTATGTTTTGCTGCAATATTCGACGCTCAATAGAAGGTCTTGCTAGCGCGAATCCAACTTCTTGTAGGTAGTCACGGCGGACGGCTTCCTTATCAGAGTTGTGTATCTGATATATCGCAAGACCACTAATACCGGCCATATTGACAAAATTGTAAAACAGTGTGAGAAGCAATCGGCGACTGTTCCGAGTAGTGTCGTATGGTCTACGCATTTTATCAAAAATATCGACGCCACGCTTTGAAATCTGATAATTTCGGGTTTTCTAGCATCACCACTAGCAACATCGATTTTTTCTTCGTTGTGAAGTGTTGATAAAAACAAAACTACTTTATTTCGCTTTGATACATAACTGACTAGTATGCAATCAGATTAAAACCCGAAAATGGATTCTTTTATTTCTCGGTTTCGTGTTGCTTTGAACAGTTCAGGTACCTCTGGTGTATTCTTTCGTAGTGTTCCTACTGCCGTAATCTATTGAGTCAACAGTTCTTTGCGTGTAGGCACATCAGTAAAACAGTTGTCCATGGTAATATTGCATCACAGGCCATATAATGGACTCAGAATGCGATGGACTATATCAGGCACTTTATTTGATTCTCTAAATGGCCCCTGTGGTTGCATGCCTACGTAAATTTCAAAATCATAGGCATATAGATACTTGACGTCCACCACCATAATGATCTTTATACCGAACTTTGCTGGTTTGATTGGCATGTACATCATGAAACCGCAGCGTCCCTTTAAAGCTTGCAACGTAATATTTCTTACAGTTCTGAAATATTGTATTAATTTTTTTGGCGTATTGCAGCCAGTCGGTCGTTTGCATGACGAGCCTGCCTGTCTCTCACATAATCAAAGCGGAGGGCTCGTAGTATGGATCCGAGTCTACTCTCAAACATAGTTGTATGTATTAATTCTATATCACTACGTTTCTAATCATCCCAAAAGTTCTTTAGATTTCTTCGACCTGCATGACAATTTCCAGTTACTAATAAAATGCCTACAAGCGCCTTGATTTCTACCAGGTCAGCATGAGATGCATCTCTGTCTCTTTGATATTTGCTTTTTATTGTGTCAATGTACATTTCTGTCGAATCAACGAGAATATTCCAAGCATCACCATCGAAAAAGAGCAGAACTAGCGTGTTTAACCAAACCTGTTGGGCCTGGTGGACGAGACAAAATGTTGTGAGATCTGATTCTTGAAGTGGGTGCTGGTAACTTGCTCCATTTCGTGCCATTACGAGATTGAAAAGTAGCCAAAACCAACAGACACATATCTTCATCAGCTTGTCTTCATCGCCTTCCTGTTCCATATCAACTTTTGAGGAGACACAGGCGGAACATTTTGTTCCACAAGCCCTTTTTCCTCCTCTCTTTCGTTCAAAACTTCACCATCTTCGTCATTCACCTGTAACCATCTCTGAATCTGTTCACCCATCTTATTTATATAACCTGCCATCTAAAAAGAGAATATAAAGAATAAGAAATGACTAACTGCAAAAATGCGTTCAAACAGCAACACTATAAAATACGCAATGCTTTTGTAGTATTTATTACAGTAATTGTGCCAATGTACACCAGTTTCACAACTTGTGCAACCACAAATTTAACTTCCACGAACGGTCGCGCGGTCTACAGAAATATCCCACAGACTTCAACGTCAATTTATTTACACGCCTTTGCATCGTGGGAGTCGGCACGCTCCTAGCGAAAACTGGGATTCATAGCTGAGGAATGCGCCAAACGGCGGCATTGTAGCGCGCCAGTTGCTGAAAATGAACGACTTACTCGTTGCGCTACATATGTTGCCCGCGCGTGCCCTTTAGTGTTAATGGTTCCAACTGTCATGTGATCGGCTATTGTCATGTGACAAAATGATGACCTGCTTATAAATAACGAGAATAAGAGAACGGACGTCTAACAAATAAAAAAAGGTAACTTGACGAAGATTCGAACCATGGCTCCATGCTAGTTGTAGATTTGATACCACCACAGTCCACTCAGTGAGTTACGACGGCTGGTAGTATAGTGTGGTGTGATACAAGTTCCTCTGTACATTCCGATGCGATGCACCAAGTGACAGTGTTGCCAGATCCTCGTTTTCATACATGTGATTCCCAAATGCACCCAATCCGATTTTTGTCAGATAAAATTTTGTCTTGAATCTGGATTAGGAATTGCAAGCCGACCTCCAAGTGCGGCTTCTTTTCTTCACCCTGCGTATCCTATAGCTATTTCTAAGATATTCCGGGGCCAGCCACAACTACATCTACATCTACATCCATACTGCGCAATCCACCTGACGGTGTGTGGCGGAGGGTACTTTGAGTACCTCTATCGGTTATCCCTTCTATTCCAGTCTCGTATTGTTCGTGAAAAGAAAGATTGTCGGTATGCCTCTGTGTGTGCACTAATCTCTCTGATTTTATCCTCATGGTCTCTTCGCGAGATATATGTAGGAGGGAGCAATATACTGCTTGACTCCTCGGTGAAGGTATGTTCTCGAAACTTCAACAAAAGCCCGTACCGAACTATTGAGCGTCTCTCCTGCAGAGTCTTCCACTGGAGTTTATCTGTCATCTCCGTAACGCTTTCGCCATTAGTAAATGATCCTGTAACGAAGCGCGCTGCTCTCCGTTGGATTTCTCTATCTCTTCTATCAACCCTATCTGGTACGGACCCCACACTGGTGAGCAATAATCAAGCAGTGGACGAACAAGTGTACTTCCTTTGTTTTCGGATTGCATTTCCTTAGGATGCTTCCAATGATTCTCTGTCTGGTATCTGCTTTACCGACGATCAACTTTATATGATCATTCCATTTTAAATCACTCCTAATGCCTATTCCCAGATAATTTATGGAATTAACTCCTTCCAGTTGCTGACCTGCTATATTGTAGCTAAATGATAAAGAATCTTTCTTTCTATGTATTCGCAGCACATTACACTTGTCTACATTGAGATTCAATTGCGATTCCCTGCACCATGCGTCAATTCGTTGCAGATCCTCCTGCATTTCAGTACAATTTTCCGTTGCTACAACCTCTCGATATACCACAACATCATCCGCAGAAAGCCTCAGTGAACTTCCGATGTTGCTACCGGTCGGGTCGCAGGCGGCAGACAACGGACGACCCTGAGGCAAGGGAGTATCTACGAATAAGGCGAGACACGAGTACGTAGTACCACATCGAGACAGCGGGTTCTCAGGGTCGAGCGAGGGTAGCTTATGGACGAGCTACATTCAGCAAATACCACATATGCTCAATGCTGATCCTGTATCAAAGCCAGTAGGCACCGATACAAGTGCTGCTCCTGCTGCCTTGAAAGTGGGCTTTATCCCAAAGACTAAGTAAAAGGAAGCTCCTAACAAAAAACCAAAGTGTGAAAATATCTCTATAGGCGTGGAAAAGCCAATCTTTCAACGGGAAAAAACGACGACTGATAAATCCCAGTGTTCCAGGTTGGGAGTTGGCGACGCGCTACCGAGCCGTCCTGGAGAAATAGTTATCGGTACGAACGTCACACATGGGCCACAGATAGGAATAATCTCTACAAAACAACCTAAGCGAGAACATTGATTTCGAAATGAAAAGCAACTAGAAATCTGGAACGTCAGAAGCCTATACCATCCTGGGATAGCAAAATGTGTTGTAAGGGAAGCCGATAAACATGGAATAGATCTGCTTATTCCGCAAGAGATACGGTGAATAAAAACCGGTTCTATAGAAATGGAAATCCACGTCGTGTTTCAGTCAGCCTTAGATTCAAAACATTCATCAGGTTCAAATGGCTCTAAGCACTATGGGACTTAACATCTGAGGTCATCAGTCCCCTAGACTTAGAACTACTTAAACCTACCTAACCTAAGGACATCACACACATCCATGCCCGAGGCAGGATTCGGACCTGCGACCGTAGCAGCAGCGCGATTCCGGACTGAAGAGCCTAGAACCGCTCGGCCACAGCGGCCGGCTATTCGTCAGGGATTAATATTTTTGTGCAGATATCTCTGTGTACCAGTGCTGTAGATTTTAGATCAGTCAACCCCAGAATCTCACTTGTAACAATAGGCACCATTAAACACAAAGTCTCATGCATAAATGGTTATGCCCACACTGAAGGGAGTGATGATAACAAAGAAAGATATTTCTAGGAGGAACTAAAGACAGTCTTGGACAATGTACAAAGTGAACACGACAAAATTATCTTGGAATATCTTAATGTAAAAGTAAGAAAAGAAGCAGCTTTCAAAGGAACCATACGTGCGTGATGTGAACACAGATAACGGAACTACGTTGGCTAATTTCGCGACTGCAAAAGACATGTTCACAAGTAATACTGACTTCGACAGAAAAAGAAAATGTAGAATGACTTGGGCATCTCTCGATGGGAAGACAGTGAACCATATTGGTAGAGACAAGAATAGAGAAGTGTTTAGAAAACATCAAGACAACAAGAAGTGCTGAATGTTGTTAAAGGTTCAAATGGTTCAAATGGCTCTGAGCACTATGGGACTCAACTGCTGTGGTCATAAGTCCCCTAGAACTTAGAACTACTTAAACCTAACTAACCTAAGGACAGCACACAACACCCAGCCATCACGAGGCAGAGAAAATCCCTGACCCCGCCGGGAATCGAACCCGGGAACGTTGTTAAAGTTTGTTAAAGTAGTGAAAGAGGTAATCTGGAGATCCGAAAGATGCAAAGTAATGCAACAAATTACTCGATATGATCAGGATAGCATTTACAAAGGTAATACAAGTGAAGCTTTCAAGATCTAACTGACCAACTCTTTTGAAATATTGGGGAATGAAGAGGTCGGAAATACCGAGATGAATCAGAATTGGAAGGTAATTACAGATGCAATTTAAGAAACAGTCTGTGAAGTAAATATAAAGTGAATTAAGGTAAAATTACGGTGGTATAATGAGGAATGGAGGAGGCTATACGAGAGAGACGTCGACAATATAAGAAAAAAAAATAAAAAATTTAAGAACGGCAAGAGTCCAGGACGGAATAGAATTCCCGCTGTACTTAGCAAGGCTGGCGACGAAGCCCTCTCCACCAAAATCCACAAGCTAACTGAGTTAATCTGGACAAAACATGCAATACCAGATGAATGGAAGGTAGCTGTTATATGCCCCATACATAAAAAAGATAAATCAATATGTGATAACTATAGAGGCATAGTGCTACACATCTGCTATAAGATCTTCTCTAGCTGTCTACTACACCGAATGAAACCCCTCACAACAGAAATAACTGGAAAGTACCAAGAGGGTTTTCAAATGGGGCGATTAACCACCGACCAGATTTTTACCTTAAACAGGTCTGTGTGAGAATGTACGAGTACGTCCGAGAATTAATTGGTCTCTTTATAGACATCAAGATGGACTACGATACTATCCATAGACCGATTCTGATGAAAACCATGACAGAGCTTGGCGAACCAAAGAAATTGGTGGGACTTGTAGAGATATGCTTAAATGACAACGATAGCTAAAGGCTAAGATATGCAATAAATTTACAGGACGTTTGCAAATGGATACAGTATTAAACCAAGGAGGTGGATTATCACATGTCCTTTTCAATCTGGTACTCGAAAAGCTAATGCAGGAATTCAACAACTTCACTTTCAAGGTTTTCAAATCAACAATGAAAATATTACCTATTTGTCCTATGTTCTGAAAAACAGTACCTTCAATTGTTTGCTATACTTTTCGAATTTTATGTACTGTGTCTCTGCTTTGAACTTGCAACTGCTGACTGGTGTGAATTGTGAACAATCCACTAAACGTACAGCCAATTCCTCTTTTAGAATGAAAATAGCACAAACAGTTCTCACACACAGCTGAATGATGATAAGCAGTAATGCTATTTGTACTATCCTCAAAAGGGTTTTACGTAACAGAAGTGGTAAATGTCTGGTTTTTCAACCGGCAGAGTTAAGATATCAGATAATGTTTTAAGACACACAATGGAATCACTTTAAACGCGGTTCATTCATACTCATTTTTCTCTTCCTCTGCCCAGCCAACATGCTCATAAACTGAATACTATACGCATTAAGAGTTACATTTTCGTTGTTTGACTCAAATATTTCTGTGTTCTCAGACTACTAGGAAACGAAGTGTTTATGAAGTTTAATGCAGTATGGATCATAATTAGATTTGTACCAAACGCCGTCATTGTCTGTGTACAATCCATCTATCTTTGCTATATTTGATTATTTAAAGCAATCATTATTGTTCTTTGAATCAACGTTTATCATGGCATGTTAGTTTCCAATCACTTTTTCTCGTTTTCCATGCGTTCACACAAAAGATGCATTGTGCGTATTAACGATGACATAAATTTATTTTAACATTCAACCGGAATTACGAACTTGGAAAGCTCCTAGCGTTTGAAAAAATTTTAAAAAATAAAAAAAAGGTGGTCTATAACATTGGTTGAATACCATTAATTCATGCCATCAGGCAGAGATAGAGCCCCATTCCTGCTGTTCATATAAATTTTCCTCATATCACCTAACTTGGAAAATAGGAATTTACAGACAAATGAAACATTTATCTTAAGTGGCTGGCTGAACTTGCACACCCTGCTGGGAGAAACTGAAAGACATGCATCAAGAATGTGTTGAAGTGTATATTCGACTTTACAAAGCATAATCCACGCAAATCTATTCAAAAGTACTAACACTGATTTTAACAAACTTTGCAACTGATTCACTCATTATTTATACTTATACAAGGTGTGTCACTAACTATTGCCACCAAGAATAACTCCGAAAGTATAATCCTGCCTCGGGCATGGATGTGTCTGATGTCCTTAGGTTAGATAGGTTTAAGTAGTTCTAAGTTCTAGGGGACTGATGACCTCAGATGTTAAGTCCCATAGTGCTCAGAGCCATTTTTTTTCTCTCACACACATACAGGGTGTTTCACTAAATGTGTTTGCCTCTGTAAGTTGAGAAGTAATAGGCAACGGAAATATTTATTGCGATGGATCACCATAAGAAACGTTACACTGTCTGCGGAGCTATGAACATAGTTTATTGTGTTATTATCCAAAGAGTTACAGCGAAAAGATACAGTTTTTTAAATGGAACAATAGTTGTTTCTATCATGCACTGGAGTCAGTTACAACAGCTGTGTATACATCAATTTAAATTACATTTCTATCACTTTTAGTTTGGGAACTACAACGCTTCAAGGTTTCAGGGGCACATACCACACACGGTGCGCATAACGCAATGCGCCTTCTAAATGTGGTGCGGCTGAGTTGTAAAGTCGCCGGTGTCACGGAGCGGGAAGCTTCCTCGATGCGCTGTTAGGCTGCCGACTGTCGCCGCACACGGCCGTATACCCGACAGTTCGAGCCACACAAACAAACAGGGCTTAATATACCACAGTTACTGACATCGCATGAAGATGGCATACACGAGCAACCAGTATGTTGACACGTTGCTGATGCCCGGCGATGCCAACACGATGCCACTGAAGCAGACATGGCGTACGCCGTGAGATATCCTAAGCGAAGAGCTCCGGCAGCCATTACGTTCTTACGTGCCGAACAACGACTTCGGGAAACAGGCGGATTGGTAATGCGCCGCAGTAACAGACGAATGACGGGAAGAAGTGAAGAGACGGAAGTGTTTGTTTTAGCTGCAGTATACCAAGATCCTCATGTCAGCTTACGAGCCGTTGCTGCAGTCGCCGGTGTCAGTCTCACATCTGTGTGGCGTATAGTACACGGCCACAGGTTCACCCGTACCGCCTGACCCAGGAGCTGGATGGGAATAATTTCCGTGCGAGAGTTACATTCTGTGAATGGGCATTGCGTAATTTCACGCTAGAGTCTTTACAAGGTGTTATGTTCTCTAATGTGTTCACGTTCACAAATTATGGTGCAGTGAATCGCTGTAACGGGCACTACTGGGCCGCAGACAATCCTCAGTGGGTACAACCTGTCGACCGTCAAAGTAAGTGGTCTACTAATGTATGGTGTGAAATCCTTGGGGATGAAATCATCGGTCCACACTACTTCCCAGGTACACTGGCAGGTGAGTTATATCGCGCGTTTATAGTCGACAGTTTGGGTGGTCTCCTTGAACATGTGTGACTACATACGAGAGTCCATATTTGGGTGCAGCACGATGGTCAGCCAACCCATTCTGCTCGTGATGTTGTGGAAGAACTAAACAACAGATTTGCAGGAAGGTGTATGGGCGCCATGGTCCTCATTCATGGCCCGCAAGGTCGCCCGATTTAATACAATTAGATTTCTTTTTGTGGGGATATCTAAAAGATCGTGTTTATGTCACTGAGCCCACATCCCAAGGTGATCTAAAACGGCACATCGAGTACGTATGCTGCTCCGTGAGACCGATGACGTTACATCTCGTCCGCAGATCCTTTAGAAGACGCATTGCATTGTCAATTCAGGAACATGGACACACATTTGGACATCTCATTTTAATCAATATGCAAATGATTAGCTTTTCAGAGCATTCACACTAGGTTGCCGGCACCTACAACATGCTGACATGAGGAAAGTTTCCAACCGATTTCTCATACGTAAACAGCAGTTGATCACCGTTGCCTGGTGAAACGTTGTTGTGATGTCTCGTGTAAGGAGGAGAAATGCGTACCATCACGATTCCGACTTTGATAATGGTCGGATTGTAGCCTATCGCGATTGCGGTTTATCGTATCTCGACATTGCTGCTCGCGTTGGTCGAGATCCAATGACTGTTAGCAGAATATGGAATCGGTGGGTTCAGGAGGGTAATACGGAACGTCGTACTGGATCCCAACGGCCTCGTATCACTAGCAGTCGAGATGACAGGCATCTTATCCGCATGGCTGTACCGGATCGTGCAGCCACGTCTCGATCCCTGAGTCAACAGATGGGGACGTTTGCAAGACAACAACCATCTGCACGAACAGTTCGACAACGTTTGCAGCGGCATGGGCTATCAGCTCGGAGACCATGGCTGCGGTTATCCTTGACGCTGCATCACAGACAGGAGCGCCTGTGATGGTATACTCGACGACGAACCAGGGTGCACGAATGGCAAAACGTCATTTTTTCAGATGAACCCAGGTTCTGTTTACAGCAACATGATGGTCGCATCCGTGTTTGGCGACATCGCGGTGAACGCACATTGGAAACGTGTATCACCCGGCGTGATGGTATGGGGTGCCACTGGTTACACGTGTCGGTCACCTCTTGTTCGCATTGACGGCACTTTGAACAGTGGCCGTTATATTTCAGATGTTACGACCCGTGACTCTACCCTTCATTCGATCCCTCCGAAACCCTACATTTCAGCAGGATAACGTACGCCCGCATGTTGCAGGTCCTGTACGGGCCTTTCTGGATACAGATAATGTTCGACTGCTGCCCTGGCCAGGACATTCTCCAGATCTCTCACCAACTGAAAACGTCTGGTTAATGGTGGCCGAGCAACTGGCTCGTCACAATACGCCAGTCTCTATTCTTGATGAACTGTGGTATCGTGTTGAAGCTGCATGGGCAGTTGTACCTGTACACGCCATCCTAGCTCTGTTTGACTCAATGCGCAGGCGTATCAAGGCCGTTATTACGGCAAGAGGTGATTGTTCTGGGTACTGATTTCTCAGGATCTATGCACCCAAATTGCGTGAAAATGTAATCACATCTCAGTTCTAGTATAATATATTTGTCCAATGAATACGCGTTTATCATCTGCATTTCTTCTTCGTGTAGCAATTTTAATGACCAGTAGTGTATTATGTAAGCGTGTGGTATCTGCCCCTGAAACTTTGAAGGGTTGTAGCTCCCAAGGTAAACGTGATAGGAATGTAATTTCAATTTATGTAAACACAGCTGGTGGTACTGATTCCAGTGCATGGTAGAAACAACTATTGTTCCATTTAAAAATTATATCTTTCTTCTGTAACTCTTTGGATAATAACACAATAAACTATGTTCATAGCTCCGCAGACTGTGTAACGTTTCTTATGCTGACCTACCGCAATAAATATTTTTGTCGTCTATTACTTCGTAACTTACAGAGGCAAACACATTTAGTGAAACACCCCGTATATTCGAGCACTTTACCGTCTGACGTTGTGTGTGTTGCAGTGAAGTATATTAGTACTTCGCTCGAGTAAACCGTTATGCCCTTATGGGCTCCACGATTTCGAAGACATGAAATAAAGGCTACAGAATGCAGAGCCACAGGGAGCTAAGTCAAATATATCTTTGATAATGACTACCAGATAAGGTTTCCGACAATACAGATCACGTGTTATTGTGATCGATCGCTATTTAGGGAAAAATGTTAAGTAAGGCAAGAGAACTCGATTTTGCTCAGGCTTCTGCTGGAAACAGATTACTTGGGACTTTGGTCTCTTAAATTTATCTGCAAGATGAAATTTACATTCATAAGATCTTGGCAGAATGAATTAAATGACACCTCCCCCCCCCCCTCCCAACCTCAAGAAAAATCTGGGAAACATATTTAAAGAAGCAATTTTCAGTATATCTAGTTAATTTCCAAACATGGACTTACGAGTCATCCTGAGCTATATTCCAGTGGTTTTCTTGTATCACTACTCGCTAATGTTAGGATCTTTCGTTAGACCACGACCGTCTTCCTCCTCCATCCGTATCATCTGAGCTAAACTTTGCCTTTAATATCCACGAAGCCGACAGGTGTTAAACTTTCCGCCCTTCCTTTCACACCTCTTCTCCTGTCGGTGCTCTTACTTTTCCTAATATCCTTATGATCGCTGCGCGACGACATTATTACCAAAACTCGCCTTTGGAGTACTCATGCTAACGTACATTTGGTGTGTAACTCACGCCACGAAGGTAGTGACCAGCAAGATTATGAGAAGTGGTGAGGTGGTTCCTGATTACCCTTGCGCCAGTGTGCTGATTTAAGTACCAAACTACTCCGCAGTATCTCGAGGTGTGAATGAATGTGATACAACTAGTGTACGAGTATGCTCCATCCGTCAAGTTGCGGTGGTAAGCTTAGGTTATAATCAGTACTATATTTCAGTATCGCCTTCCCCACCTCTCTCTCTCTCTCTATCTCTCTCTCTCTCTGTCTCTCTCACACACACACACAAATACAATACTACACTCGGCACAAACTAATTACAATCACCTACACTAAGTATTCGCTCTTAAGGCACAATACATTCACTTCACAAAGGAAAACTATCTAAAATCTGCAAGAAAGTGAATCCTTGTGATCTGGCTGGTGAATCTAAGTGTGGAGGCTGCTAGCCAATAACGAAGTATCACTTTAATAGAATTTTATTTATATAAGTTACTATTAATGAACAATAATTCAATGTAATAAAGTTATTCTCCGCCTTTCCGTATAGTTAGAGTATTTTCTTTTTCTCAACAAGTAAACAAGTATTGGCAACTGTAATGCCACATCCAAGTATAACAGAGAGCTTAAGCATCTTGTCACTATCTTGGCTGAAACCTCCAACACAGTTCATTTTGGTGAAGAAATATTCCACTTACCCTGGGTAGATCCCTTTTCCTGTTTTGCCATTAAACTGTATTTACCGAGCCGTAGGATTTAAGATTTTTTGTTTAAGAAACTGGTTTCCCCTAAAGCACACACAGCCACGGATTTTGACGTGAAAAAGAAAATGTCGTATGGTTCACTGCTTGTGCCGTCTAGTCTTACGTATTGGCTTCACTGCGTATTTATCCCAGCAGTTCCTCAGATAGCCTCATGAAGCTGAATGGGCCCCGTGTAGCTCACCAAGAGCAAAATCCAAATACTCCACAAACTGCACACGCATTTAACACCAAGTTATTACGTTTCAAACATAATAACGTTGTGGAATGGTGTGTGCAGTTTTGTGTACAGTGCTGGGGAGATTTCAGTGGCGTAAGCGGGAGACTAGCTTCACCAAATGCTGGAAGAATCAGCTACCCCTACCGTTGGAGTATTACGCTATGCGCATTACGTCTGTATTGGAAATGGTAACCAAACAGATAACAGCCACGTAATCGATGCAAGTTCCCTCTCAGAACTCTGGGCAACTGTTGGCAAACTAAATCATATTGTAAAAAAAATTACAAGTGAGGACTGGCCGTTAGTTACAGAATATTTTTGAAGCAAGATATACCTTACTTTTGCCACACTTAACCACGTGTCTCCAATCTTCCTTTGCGTAATTAGCGGGTTAGTCATACAGCTCTTGGATTTCTCTGTAAGTTTATTTCGTTTATAGTATTTAATCTTCCTTGTTTTTGCCCTACTCATGCAAGAGTCTCCTGCCTTTCTTTGTGTAGTTAGCGATGTACTCGTACAAGTTCTGGATGTCTCTGTAAGTTTATTCACTTTATATTACTTAATCTTCCGTAAATTGTTTAGATACGCTGCCTTATGAAGTGTGTTTCACCATCAAAAACAACGAAATTAACAGGATATCGAAACAGACAGCCTGGAAGTAACAACTTTGCGGTATATAAAAGATTAATATATGAGTTGCCAGATTAATGTTCTAAAATTTGCACACTGCGTCTAAGATGTCTTCGTCTAATTTACGAGCTATTTTTCGACATCTTGACAATATGCTTCACATCTAGAGAGTAAACTGGGGCTGCATAAAACGAATCGCTAGGAGAAGGTGAACCACCCTGTGTATAGCGCACACATGTGACAGAAAGCAACCCACGCTACCCCTCAAGATGCCTAATAGGGTAAGTCGGGGTGATATGGTGAATCGGTTGAAATGGTGAATTGCTTTAATTCTTTACTGGTTAAACAGATGTCTCTGTATGTTTGCTTGCCAACAGTCTGTGCAGTGCGCACGTGTTGAAAACCAGCTCCGTTTTAAAAACCGTAAGTACTTTGTACAAAACTGTTTTCGATGCTAAATAATTTTTATATGCTGCATGCATTTGTAGATATTACTTCAGGTAGCGTAGTCCGCGGGGTATTTTTTGATATATTCTACCTTCTTATACTGCTTATGTACTACATAACCTAGAAATCGTTGGGTCTTTTGTTTTGAACTTCTTGCCGTGCTATTCACCATTTCACCCATAGCAAATGGGAGAAATGGTGAACTCGGGCAGGGGTGATACGCTGAAGGACTTTGCTTTTGTGTAAAGTGTAAAGCTTTTATTTACGTACATCCCAACCAGGGTTTTTGACAAGTCATGAAATGTTAGCGTTTCCTATCCCACGCGAGAGTTATATTCTGTTTTATCCAACGTCTCAATACAATCGTTAATTTAAAAATTAGTTTTTAGATTTTTTTGCGAGTACAGTTTGGTTTGTCAGTGATTAAAAAAGTAAATGTTCTAACTATCGTCATTGTTCCAGGCTAAGATGCCTACATTTTACGAAAGACAAAATGGATCCAGCCGGGCTGATTGGAGAGAGGAGCAACTTAACGATGCCATAAAAGCGGTGCAAAATGGAATGAGCCTTAATAAAGCCTCAAAGGAGTTTCACGTTCCATGGTCAACGCTGAAGAGACGATTAGCAAACGGGTGCTTTACGAAAAAGCCGTTGGGTGGGCCGCCTGTACTAACACAAGAATGTGAGAAAAAGTTGGTAAAACATATCATAAAATTACAAGACTTCGGATTTGCACCGGCAAGGACAGAAGTACGTACCATGGCATATAAACTAGCTGAGAAATATAACCAACATCACGAATTTAACCGAGAAGATGAAATTGCTGGAATGGATTGGCTACATTTATTCTTAAAAAGAAATCCGTAATTCTCAATCCGCAAATCGGAAGGAGATGCACAAGCACGGTCAAGGGGTTTAAGTACGAAAAACGTTTCAGACTATTTTCCATTGCTGCAGAACATCTTGGTGGAGCATAACCTCCTTGATAAGCCGGGAAATATATTCAACGTAGGTGAGTCCGGACTTCAGCTGAATAATAGACCAGGTTACGTGTTGGCAACAAAGAGGTCTAAGAGCGTTCCAGCGATAACATCCGATGAAAAGTGTGAAACCATATCTGTAATCGCTTGCTGCAATGGAGAGGGCATGTTTTTACCCCCCAGCTTGTGTTTTGAAGGGAAAAAATGAAAAGGCCGAATACAAGGATGCCGCCGGGTTCCACGATTTTCATGTCACAAAAGTCGGCGTATATAACAACTGATATTTTTCTTCTGTGACTAAGGAACTATTTTGCACCGAGGAAGCCTGAGGGAGCAGTAGTGCTTATTTTGGATGGACATAGCTCTCATTGCAGCAGCGTGGGTATATTAGAGTTTTCAGAAGAAAAAAACATAATTTTGCTCTGTCTGCCCAGCTACATCACACACAATCGGCAGCCGCTAGACAGTGCATTTTTTAAAGCTCTGAAATCCTATTATTACAATGCTTGCAATTCGAAAATTAAAATGAATCCAAATAGAAAAATTTCCATACTAGTGTTCGGAGGACTGCTTACAAAGGCATGGGTACAAGCAGCTACGACAGAGAATGCAATTCGGGGTTCAGAAGCACAGGAATCATCCCGTTTAATGGTTCAGATGGATCAAATGGCTCTGAGCACTATGGGAATCAACTTCTGAGGTCATTAGTCTCCTAGAACTTAGAACTACTTAAACCTAACTAACCTAAGGACATCACACACATCCATGCCCGAAGCAGGATTCGAACCTGCGACCGTAGCGGTCTCGCGGTTCCAGACTGCAGCGCCTAGAACTTCACGGCCACTTCGGCCGGCTCATCCCGTTTAATCCTGATGTCATTTCCGAATACGCGTTTTTAACATCAGCTTCTGATCAACATCAGGAAAACATCGAATGACATGAAAACAGACCTACTTCACCTCGACCAAGTTGTTCGCACTGGCAGGAGATACCTAATCCCTCGGAAGAAATAACTGCAGACGTAGATAACGATCAGGGACTTGAACACATACAAGCTTCACCACAACTGGGCTGTTTGTAACGGGCTGAAAATCCACAGGAAAAAATGCAGTCTTCATCAGAAGCAACAGATATGACCTCGAAGTGGCAACAGAAGAATCTCAAATAACCCCTGGAAAACTCTTAAACCATATTTCGCCGATACCTGTCCTAGATAAAGTTGCATCTGCAAGGAAGAAGTCCAGAGCTTTAGCTGAGGTTTTGACGTCTCCAGAAAACATCGACAAACTGGGAAACAGAGAACGACAAAATGAGTCAGTGAAGAATAGAGCAAATACTAGAAAGAGGACCAAAGGAGAAACCGTAACCAAAGGAAAAACCGTAACCAAAGGAAATACCATAACGAAAGAGACTACCAACGGAATTACCAAAAAGAAGCAGCCTAAGAAACGAAAAGCGTCTACCACTGACACCGAATCCGACTCGTCGCTGGATATCCAATTGGAAGATGATGATGACGACGCGGATGATGAAGAGAGTTGTTGTGTAGGGTGCGGTGAACTGTACAGTGGCACTAAAAATAATGTGGATTGGACCAAATGTATTAGCTGTTAACGTTGGCTGCCTGAAGACTGTTTAAAATATAATATATACATGGATGAAATGGTGAAATTGACAAAAAGAAGTATTTTTTTAACTGTTGTTGTGCCTTAAAGAGGATGTAGCACTGTTAGTGTGCTACTTATGTCTTTTGTGAAAGGAGAGTGTTTTTATTTTGTTTAAACAAACAATTTCTTGTCTTCTACGAGGCCCAAATTTTTTGTTCACCATATCACCCTGTTTTACCCTATACTACGGCGTACCCCGTAGAACAAAACAAAAATTTGTTCTATTCAGCTGCACATAGGCAGGCGGAATCTAAAAATCGTTGCTGTAATATTCTCTACTTGCTGCGTAGCTTCCAGATGTTACGTTAATATTTTATTTTTTATGCAGTCTTCGTGTTGGGCCTCATCAGAATAAATCTTAATGGATTTTGCATGTTTTGTTGCATAATTTTCTGTATGTATTTCGGAGCCTACACGGCTTGTCTAAATGTTTCACGCCGTTGTTCATAGGGTGATGCAATTCGCTATATGGCTGTCAAACACGTTTGAAAACATCTTGGAATAAGTAGTTGAGGTATGGTTCGATGGAAAAGATGAGCTAATGCCAGTGGCAACGTCTTAATATCCTTGGCCCCACAGTCATCGTAGATGTCTTTGAACTGTAGTCGAGCAGCCACAGTAGCGGACAGCACGCAGCACTACTGGTTATCCTGTGACCAATAACTGTAGTTCACTACTATGCTGAAAAAAGTGATTGTCGGTCGCGAAGCAAATTCAGTTTGCCAATCAGTCTAGGTTTAACGACTGCTCCAGTTGTGTATGTGGTTCTAGCTTCTCGTTCTCTACCAGTAAAATCGTGGTACAACCTAAATAATCTTTCAAGGAGACATATCGAAACAACTATACGAATAAGGCTGGAACATGCATGTTTCCCTGTGTACGTGTACAGGATCGGAGTGATAGACTCTATCACATCCAGTGAACACCCACAAGACGATGGATATCTGAATAAAGTCACACTGGGAGCTACTAAAAATAGTCCATACCAAAACAAGCTGTGGTAAAGTCTTGCAAAACTGCGGGTTGCGTTACCAAAGAAACACTGAAACCTGTTTAGAGTCAAAAAATCTCTAAATTAAAATTTTAATAGCACCATATCTGCAAGAAGCGGCCTTATCTCTCTGATGTACCGAATCAAATTTATAAATTATATAAAACAACTGAACGCTTACAATATAACTCTCATAACTAACTAGCTGTACTGTTTCCCGCCAGAAGCCAACACATTTTTTACGTACCAGCTCAGTGTTAATATAAAGCCGACAGACGTATAATACGACAGTTGTTTTGAAACATTTTTTCTGTTTTCTGAAAGGTATGGTGTTAAATCTGTCACTCTTAAAATCCAGGGGACTAATGGAATCATAACATGAATATATATCCTCTATTATCCAACAGTTACCCTCACCGACGTACGATGTGTCCAGCCTACCAGACGAGTCTGCGACGACCAAATGTTTGCGGTATTACCATAACATCGAGTACAGAGGAAATTCTGTAGCGCACTCACCTAGGTGAGTTACGAGCTGTCGCTAGTAAAACTTGCAGATGACAGCCCCATTATCAGCCTTACCTGCGATAGACCATTATCCCATTCAGGGATCAAATAAACATACCTACAATATTCACCTTAGCCACAGAAACAGGTTAGATTACCAGATATGACACGAGCAAGACATAGGAACAAGGAATAATGGTTTAAGGACTCTGGGAAAGCTGCCACATGGAACGTTGGAGGAATTTCGCTTAACGAAATCGAATTCGCTAAACATGTAAAAGAAAAGGAAACAGATTATCTACAGCAACATAAAACAGGAACGAAGAGCAATAAATATGTTACCATCTACATTCGTAAAAAATGGGAAGGTAAAATACTAGATTATGAATTCGTAAGTAAACGCATTCTGCTATCGGAAATAGAAGGCCCAAGAGAAAGCCTAAGAAAAACTAACGAGTCCAAGACCTTTCACGAACAATCAAAATGCTATTAAACAGGACAACAAAAGCCAAGACGTGCACAGATTTACCTGATCAGCAAGAGGTCGTAGGTCTATTATAGATTATATAATAATAAATGAGGGATTTTCTATACAGGTTGGAGATACCATTTTTTATCTGGGAGTGGATATTGGATCAGATCTCTTCTCATTGCTGTCAATAATTGACGTTTATGGAAGTTTCAGAAAACGAAAGAAACCAGTTAAGGATCAAAAGAAAGAATAATTTTTAAGGTGCACGTTTTAGAGCCCTACCACAATCGAACGACAAAAACTTAAACGAGTTTAGGAACACTTGGAAGAAGGATGGAAAAACTTAAAAACAGCCGTGTCAAACACAGTTAATGAAGTTCTGGGGAAGAAAAGGAAGTATAGGAATCATAGAGGAGTAAGGATTTGAACAAACCAAATGGAAACAGCAATTAAGGACAAACAAGAAGATTCAAGATGTACATAAATAATCCCACAAATGAAAACTGTAATGAATGTAAAGAGGGAAGAACTAATGCGGATCACAAAACTTGGAAAACACACAAAAAACATAGGAATTTATTTATTTATTTTGTAAGTAAGCTGTTTAGGTTTTCTTATTCGTAACGCCATGTAGCGCTCTGTATGAAAATCACTGGCTGTTCTGTGTGCAGTCTGTGGCTGGGTGGCATTGTTGGAATTTGCCATTGTAGTGTTGGGCTGTTGGCTGTTAACAGCGCGTAGCGTTGCGCAGTTGGAGGTGAGCGGCCAGCAGTGGTGGATGTGGGGAAGTGAGATGGCCGATTTTTGAGAATGGATAATCTGGCAGTGTGCCCATCAGAAACAGTACATTTGTAAGAATGGATGTCATGAACTGCTATATATATTATGACTATTAAGGTTAATACATTGTTTGTGCTCTATTAAAATCTTTCATTTGCTAACTATGCCTATCAGTAGTTAGTGCCTTCCGTAGTTTGAATCTTTTATTTAGCTGGCAGTAGTGACGCTCGCTGTATTGCGGTGGTTCGAGTAACCAAGATTTTTGTGAGGTAAGTGATTTGTGAAACGTATAGGTTAATGTTAGTCAGGGCCATGGTTTGTAGGGATTTTTGAAAGTCAGATTGCGTTGCGCTAAAAATATTCATATATTTCATATATGAAACGTCCCCTTAGAACAATTATACATGACTGTGCTTAAACTGACACACAATATTTACCTTAATAGTCATAATATATATAGCAGTTCATGACATCCATTCTTACAAACGTGCTGTTTCTGATGGACACACTTCCAAATTATCCATTCTCAAAAATCGGCCATCTCACTTCCCCACATCCACCACTGCTGGCGGCTCACCTCCAACTGCGCAACGCTACGCGCTGTTAACAGCCAACAGCCCAACACTGCAATGGCAAATTACAACAATGCCACCCAGCCACAGACTGCACACAGCACAGCCAGTGATTTTCATACAGAGCGCTACATGGCGTTACGAATAAGAAAACCTAAACAGCTTACTTACAATTTAATCGTATGGCTAGGGCCCCCTGTCGAGCAGACCGTTCGCCGGGTGCCGGTCTTACAATTTGACGCCACTTCGGCGACCTGCAGTCGATGAGGATGATAGGATAAAGATGAGGACGACAGACGACACAACACCCAATCCCTGAGCGGAGAAAATTCCTCGACCGAGCCAGGAATCGAACCCAGGCCCAGAGGATTGACAATTCGTCACGGTGACCCGTTTGACCCTTTCTTTTTTTGTTCTTTATGGTTCGTTGTATTTCGTCGCAGCGGACATCACATCACATCCGTCGAAGCTCGTTGTTGATCTTTTCACTCAGTTTTTTTGTTACAGAGGGCACCCAGCTCTCTGACCGAATACGCTGAGCTACCGAGTCGGCACCATTCAGCTACCGGGGCGAACAACATGGAATGATGTATGAGGAATATAGAGCATGATTTCCATGGAAGAGAAACAGTGGCTTATAAAGGTATGAAAACACTCAGTAGACAAGAAAAAGAAACATAAACGTGTCAGTAACACAGGAGAGCAGGAATGGATAGCACATAACAAAGAATTTTAGTGGCTCTGGCTCTGAGCACTATGGGACCTAACATCTGAGGTCATCAGTCCCATAGAATTAAGAACTACTTAAACCTAACTAGCCTAAGGATATCACACACATCCATGCCCGAGGCAGGAGTCGAACCTGCGACCGTAGCCGTCGTGCCGTTCCAGACTGAAGCGCCTAGAACCGCTCAGCTACAGCAGCCGGCAAGAATTTTGGTATGATGATAACCTATTTGACCTAAATGACACAAAAGGTCTGGATGATACTGACATGAGAGAACTGACGGAAGCTCTAAAACCTACAACGAATAGGAAAGTCACTGGTTTACATGGTATTCACATGGAACTGCGGAAATCTGGAGGGTTATTCCTACATCCAAGGGTTCCTCATATTTATAATCGATTTTGGAGAAGTAAGGAGGTACCAAAAGACTGGCTAAAAACCAAAGTAATATATTTCTTTAAGAATGGTGATAAATATAAATGAAATAAATAGAGGTATAAATCTCCTGGTTTCTGGCCGTAAATTGTATGCTAAACTCCAGAATGCAAGATCAAAAATATTGTGAAAAAAATATCTGAAGAATAATCACATCAACTATTGGCAATGTTTTTGTAATACAACCAGTTATAGACAAGAGACGAGAATTCAACAGAAAAAAGGGAATATGTCATCTACCCTCCTTCCAAGGTTATCGTCACGTTTTTTCTTTCTATTGTAAACCAGCAGAAAATTTCCTTGGTGTATCTTCCGTCTTTTCGCGGGGCTATCGTTACATCTCCTCTTCATATTTTTTTAATTACAATCATAATTATGACTTCCATTTCAATCTTCCCTAATTCATTAGTTTATCTTCCTCTCTCTTCAGTACTTCCGCCTCTCTCCATTGTTGGCTAACAATCCTTCATGTTCTTTCCTCGCTTTAAAAGTGTATGCCTCGCTGCGATAAGTAAAAGTGGCAGTAGACAATTATTTTAAATTTTTCTTTTAGAAAAACTCAGAAATGTATGTTTTCAGAGTCTATTAGGGTGCTCAAAAGCAACGCAGGAAAATTTTATTCTTCTTTTCATTTCTATTCCTGTCATCCAGTCGTTGTTTTCGGCTGCTACTGCAAAAACTTACCCACTTCATGTGTGTCTTAATGACTGATTTTCATTGTTTTATATCCAGTATGTTGATTACAAATTATTTTAGTTTCATTACAATTGATTTTCAGTGTACTTTCACACTTTCTCTGTCTATTTCTTCTTTTAGGTGTTGAAATGTAAATGCACTAGGAGCTGAGAGTACAGTACCATCATCGAGCTCAGATGGCTCACGTATGTGCTATCAACACGTATTTGTCCTTTGTTTTACCAGGTAAAGGACCCTAAGTCTTCTACTATCACTCCTCATAACATTTTTTATGAAACGGAGCCTGTGTGCTACGAGTCTTTCGCGGTGCATAAAATCTTCTCGGTTTTCAAGCCGCGTCGATTCAAATAAAATCCTCGAGCTTTCGATTGCTATTTCCGCTGACGCCGGGGTTGGCATGGTTTTCCCGCTCATATAGCCACGATCGCAGCCTCTGGTAGCAATCAGAGAGGGCGGTAACGCCTCATGCCCGGAAGGTGAGTTGGGCAGCTCATAGCAGCTCCCGCCAGTCCCGGGACCGAAAGACGTCAGGTGGCGCGAGGGGCCGGAACCACGTTTGAAACCGCCGCTCCTGCCTCCTTACACGCGTCAAACATCCGTCGTTGCTTCCTTTCGACGTCCAAAGCCCGCCCTCATCCCATAATAAATGTGTACCCCTGGTCACTGTTAAAATTGTTTCTGTTCATTCTAATCTCAGCCGCGTCGTTTATAACAGAATCCCAGTATGTTCACACATGCGCCAAGACTCTCGTGTTTTCAAAATGTATTTTGTATCCGTTTTCCAGGCAGTGCTCAGCTATGGCCGACTTGTGCTCTGTACAACGCTCTGGAGCTGTGCGAATTGTCTGACCTACACTGAAGAGCCAAAGAAATTGCTACACCTGCCTAATATCGTGTAGGGCCGCAACACGACGTGGCGTGGACTCGACTAATGTCTGAAGTAGTGCTGGAGGGAACTGACAAAATGAATCCTGCAAGACTGTCCATAAATCCTAAGAGTACGAGGGGGTCGACATCCATTCTGAACAGCACGTTGCAAGGCATCCCAGACATGCTCGACAATGTTCATGTCTGAGGAGTTTGGTGACCAGCGGAAGTCTTTAAATTCAGCAGGGTGTTCCTGGAGCCACACTGTAGCAATTCTGGACGTGTGGGGTGTCGCATTGTCCTGTTGAAATTGCCCAAGTCAGTCGGAATGCACAATGGTATTGAGTGGATGCAGGTATCAGACAGGATGCTTACGTACGTGTCACGTGTCAGAGTCATTTCTAGACGTATCAGAGGTCCCGTATCACTGCAACTGCACACGCCCCACACCATCACAGAGCCTCTACCAGGTGGCTGAAATGCTGGGTCCCCTGCTGAAATGCAGGGGCCATGAATTCATGAGGTTGTCTCCATACCCGTACAAGTCGATCTGCTCTGTAAAATTTCGAAAGAGACTCGTCCGGCCAGGCAACATGTTTCTAGTCATCAATACTCCAATGTCGGTGTTGATGGGCCCAGGCGACTCATAAATCTTTGTGTCGTGCAGTCATCAAGGGTACACGAGTGGGCCTTCGGCTCCGAAAGACCATATCGATGATGTTTCGTTGAATGGTTCGCACGACAAGAAAGTCGTGTTAATATTGTGCGTAGCGCTACCAGTCTGCGCATAGCAAGCGAGAGAATATGAAAATTTTGTGCCTCGCATTTGAAGACATTGCAGATTGCAAAAAATCCGTCGGTAGGGGCAGCTGAATTTACCCATATGTGTCGTTCGTGATTAGGTATTGAAAGGACATGGACCAGTTGCAAAGTATGTACAACTGTAACGTCACGTAAACTAGTTGCAACCGTGTTAATATGTTCAGAAGCGTGTGAAATCTTATGGGACTTAACTGCGAAGTTCATCAATCCCTAAGTTTACACACTACTTAACCTAAATTACCCTAAGGACAAACACACACACACCCATGCCCGAGGGAGGACTCGAACCTCCGCCGGACCAGCCACACAGTCCATGACTGCAGCGCCGAGACCGCTCGGCTAACCCCGTGCGGCGCACGTGTTAATAAAACCCATTACTCTGCCGTTTCCGTCAGCTTGTATACACCATTAACACGACTGTTATACGTTTGCCAAAATGTTTCTAGGAACTTACAAGAGGCTGTGAACACAGTCATAGACCATTGACGTTTTCCGCAAACAATTTCTACCTGCGAGAACGAAAGCATATTACTGTTCCTGAATACAGATATTTCTGTAATGTGTTTCATACGTTGCCAACAGTGCAGCATGAACGTTACACAAATGATACAAAACTACATCAATACTGACGGTTGACAATCTGTAAATGGCCCAGCATTGAAATCCGCAGCGATTTGCGGAATGGTTGCACTTCTGCTACATTGAAAGATTCTCTTCAGTCGTCGTTGGTCCCGTTTTTGCATGGCCTTTTTCCGCTCGCAGCGATGCCGGAGATTTGATGTTTCATCGGATTTCTGATATTCACGGTACACAAGTGAAATGGTCGTACAGTAAAATCCACACTTCATCGCTACTTCGGAGATGCTGTGACCCATCGCCCGTGGGCCGACTAAAACAGCACGTTCAAACTCACTTAAATATTGATAACCTGCCATTGCAGCAGCAGTAACCCGTCTAACAACTGCGCGCAGACACTTGGTGTCTTACAAACACGTTGCCGACCGCAGCTCTGTATTCTGTTTGTTTACATATCTCTGTATTTGAATACGCATGCTTGCACCAGTTTCTTTGGCGCTTCAGTGTATATAGATGTTGCCGTATTCGGAAGGGACATAATACACATCGGGCACGCGAAGAGCTATCTCGTCTTTAACAGAGCGCAGATGGGGTGGACCAGAACACTGGTCTCAGTCCATGTTTCTGCAGCATACGTTCTAACTTGCTGCTCGATGGCCCAGAGGATTCTCCATTTTCATTTCTGTATCTCCGACTGTCCTTATGAACCCCGATCGAAGCAGCAGTGTTGAAGTATACAGGACTTTAAAAAAAGTGTTCCACCTTTTGAGGGGGGTAGGATGGACGAAAACAAATCGAAGATACCCAGTGAACATGAGCCCTGAAATGCACACCTTAAGAGCTATGACCTCTTCATCTTCATTTCTGTGAAACACATCTCTTCTACTACAAACACGTAACTTTTACGAACGACCTACAGAAAGCAGGAAATAATTGGGGATACATTCCTCTGTTATTGTCCAAGGATACGGTATGCAGAAAACGTCTTTTACCGTTGTCATTGTAAACTGTATTCCAAGTTCGGGGTAAGTGCAGCGATTAAGTTAGTTCTAACGGAACAACTGTGTATTTTGTTGAGTTTGTGAAATGCTTTACATTGTGGTTCCATACTTGCACTTACCAGCATAATGGAAGCCTACTGTTTCACACAGGAAACGGCAGACATGAACTTCTGATACGGTCCGGTAATTGGAAGTGTGTCCAGTATGCAGATTATATTAGAAGTTCTGCTGTTTCACAGCAACAGAGTAACGTGATCCCATTTGCTTCTCTGTGGTTCAAATGGCTCTGAGCAGTATGGGACTTAACATCTGAGGTCATCAGTCCCCTAGAACGTAGAACTACTTAAACCTAACTAACCTAAGGACATCGTACACATACATGCCCAGGACATCATACACATACATGCCCGAGGCAGGATTCGAACCTGCGAGCGTAGCGGTCGCGCGGTTCCAGACTGAATCGCCTAGAACCGCTCGATCACACCGGCCGGCGTGTCATTTACTTACTCATTTGTTTGCAACAACCCGTAGTTCGTTCGTACTAGCAAAGAGATTGCAGTAAAAATGTATTTCACAATAGCGAAGATGAACAAATGTTCATAGCTCGTAAGGTATGCATTTCAGAGCTCATTTTTCTTCAGCTTTGATCCATTCTCTCAAAATACGGATTACTTAAGACCCTGCATATTTTTCAGTATTTTAATATACGTTGAATATAAGCATTGTTTCTCAAGCTCCTAACTTACTGAAACTGAGTTGAAAGTTTAATCAGAATCTGTTAACTCCAGACAAAACGTGAAGTAATACATATTTGCACTTCTGTAACTTCAGTCTCGACTTAAAAATGGTCCATAGCGCTGTATTCAATTCTATGGTTGGCCTTTGCGAATATCTCATCCGTTACCGAGAGGAGGCTGATACGCCTATACTTGTTTATCTATCATATGTCTCCTTTCTTGTGGAGTTTAGTAATTTCAGTCCTGTTCCAATTATTAGAAACGATCTTCCTCTACTTCCTCTACATTCATTCTTTAAACAATTTACAGGTTCTTTTTACCTTACATAGCCTTATGTTTCAAAACTTTTAGTCGCTTTTACTGCAACACCATTATCTCCTGGTAATCGTTTTTTCTTCATGCTTCGAATGGATTTTTGCTCGGAATGTTATATTCCCATCATATCAACTGCGTTTACAATACATTCTTAATATGTATCAATATTTTAAAAAATGATCAAAAGCCCGTAAAATTATCCCTGTGTTGTTAGTTATTGAGCCATTTGCTAAATTAGGTAACCGATGATGTTTGATATCTTCACGTTCTTACTGTATTCAACTGTCACTTTTATCAAATCCTCCAGATGACATTTCCGACTGTTACTGTTTACTTAAGCATATTGTATCCGTTTCTGTTAAGGTTGTAACCTTCCCGTATATATATATATATATATGTGTGTGTGTGTGTGTGTGTGTGTGTGTGTGTGTGCGTGTGTGAGTGACCTTCCCGAACAGTAAATAGCCGGCCGCGGTGGTCTCGCGTTTCTAGGCGCGCAGTCCGGAACCGCGCGGCTGCTACGGTCGCAGGTTCGAATCCTGCCTCGGGCATGGATGTGTGTGATGTCCTTAGGTTAGTTAGGTTTAAGTAGTTCTAAGTTCTAGGGGACTGATGACCACAGCTGTTAAGTCCCATAGTGCTCAGAGCCATTTTGAACAGTAAATAAATATAAAAATAATTAAATTTGGGTAATTAAATTCTGACGTATGAAAACTTATAAATCTTAACTCATGAAAAACTGATAAATTTTGAAGTAAGCAGCGCTACGCCATGGCCTTGTGAAATCAATCTGAATCTGTCCGTGAGAAATAAACTGAAAAATTCTTGCCTCGTGATGGTGTCGTGGGATAACGCTTTCTATATATCTGCTCGTAAATGGCACAGCTTAGTGCAATGCTGACCTATCTACCAATACTGGATAACATTTGTCTGAGATCTGAATTACGAGAAAAACTGACGTTACTTAGTGACACAGCTGAACAGCTGGTCGTCTGATTACTAAAGAGCACATGACTGTGATCTGACAAAAATTCTGGAATATTTTAATTTAGATAAGTGACTGGATCATGACGAGCAATGACTTAATGAGAAATTATTCTTTTATAGTTGACTGGTAAAAACAATTATATTCTGAAAATTTTTTACGTTATTAATAAAGGTCTACAATCCATTACACGGGAAAATTTAATATGTTACAAACCTGGGTCAACTGGTGCTGACGAATCACAAAAGAAAAGATTGAAACAAATTATTATTAACATCTCAGACAAGTGACTTAACTACGCGCATTCCAGTAAAAATAATAAAATGTACCTTACAATAGATGGTTGACTGTTGATTTTTCATTATATTAACAATTATTCATTTGTTCATCATCATCTCATTCCATGGTATCATTTAGCTCTGCGGCTGATCAAAATTATTATTCAGTCCCATACAATAAAATTTTACAATTTGTTCTGCACTGTGACTTTAACAACTACTAACTGTAAACTGCGATGTACCAGCGACAGACTACAACTACATCTACATCTACATCTATACTCCGCGAGCCACCTTACGGTGTGTGGCGGAGGGTACTTATTGTACCACTATCTGATCCCCCCTTCCCTGTTCCATTCACGAATTGTGCGTGGGAAGAACGACTGCTTGTAAGTCTCCGTATTTGCTCTAATTTCTCGGATCTTTTCGTTGTGATCATTACGCGAGATATAAGTGGGCGGTAGTAATATGTTGCCCATCTCTTCCCGGAATGTGCTCTCTCGTAATTTCGATAATAAACCTCTCCGTATTGCGTAACGCCTTTCTTGAAGTGTCCGCCACTGGAGCTTGTTCAGCATCTCCGTAACGCTCTCGCGCTGACTAAATGTCCCCATGACGAATCGCGCTGCTTTTCGCTGGATCATGTCTATCTCTTCTATTAATCCAACCTGGTAAGGGTCCCATACTGATGAGCAATACTCAAGAATCGGACGAACAAGCGTTTTGTAAGCTACTTCTTTCGTCGATGAGTCACATTTTCTTAGAATTCTTCCTATGAATCTCAACCTGGCGCCTGCTTTTCCCACTATTTGTTTTATGTGATCATTCCACTTCAGATCGCTCCGGATAGTAACTCCTAAGTATTTTACGGTCGTTACCGCTTCCAATGATTTACCACCTATGGCATAATCGTACTGGAATGGATTTCTGCCCCTATGTATGCGCATTATATTACATTTATCTACGTTTAGGGAAAGCTGCCAGCTGTCGCACCATGCATTAATCCTCTGCAGGTCTTCCTGGAGTACGTACGAGTCTTCTGATGTTGCTACTTTCTTGTAGACAACCGTGTCATCTGCAAATAGCCTCACGGAGCTGCCGATGTTTTCAACTAAGTCATTTATGTATATTGTAAACAATAAAGGTCCTATCACGCTTCCTTGCGGTACTCCCGAAATTACCTCTACATCTGCAGATTTTGAACCGTTAAGAATGACATGTTGTGTTCTTTCTTCTAGGAAATCCTGAATCCAATCACAAACCTGGTCCGATATTCCGTAAGCTCGTATTTTTTTCACTAAACGTAAGTGCGGAACCGTATCAAATGCCTTCCTGAAGTCCAGGAATACGGCATCAATCTGCTCGCCAGTGTCTACGGCACTGTGAATTTCTTGGGCAAATAGGGCGAGCTGAGTTTCACATGATCTCTGTTTGCGGAATCCATGTTGGTTATGATGAAGGAGATTTGTATTATCTAAGAACGTCATAATACGAGAACACAAAACATGTTCCATTATTCTACAACAGATTGACGTAAGCGAAATAAGCCTATAATTATTCGCATCTGATTTATGACCCTTCTTGAAAATGGGAACGACCTGCGCTTTCTTCCAGTCGCTAGGTACTTTACGTTCTTCCAGCGATCTACGATAAATTGCTGATAGAAAGGGGCAAGTTCTTTAGCATAATCACTGTAGAATCTTAAGGGTATCTCGTCTGGTCCGGATGCTTTTCCGCTACTAAGTGATAGCAGTTGTTTTTCAATTCCGATATCGTTTATTTCAATATTTTCCATTTTGGCGTCCGTGCGACGGCTGAAGTCAGGGACCGTGTTACGATTTTCCGCAGTGAAACAGTTTCGGAACACTGAATTCAGTATTTCTGCCTTTCTTCGGTCGTCCTCTGTTTCGGTGCCATCGTGGTCAACGAGTGACTGAATAGGGGATTTAGATCCGCTTACCGATTTTACATATGACCAAAACTTTTTAGGGTTCTTGTTTAGATTGTTTGCCAATGTTTTATGTTCGAATTCGTTGAATGCTTCTCTCATTGCTCTCTTTACGCTCTTTTTCGCTTCGTTCAGCTTTTCCTTATCAGCTATGATTCGACTACTCTTAAACCTATGATGAAGCTTTCTTTGTTTCCGTAGTACCTTTCGTACATGATTGTTATACCACGGTGGATCTTTCCCCTCGCTTTGGACCTTAGTCGGTACGAACTTATCTAAGGCGTACTGGACGATGTTTCTGAATTTTTTCCATTTTTGTTCCACATCCTCTTCCTCAGAAATGAACGTTTGATGGTGGTCACTCAGATATTCTGCGATTTGTGCCCTATCACTCTTGTTAAGCAAATATATTTTCCTTCCTTTCTTGGCATTTCTTATTACACTTGTAGTCATTGATGCAACCACTGACTTATGATCACTGATACCCTCTTCTACATTCACGGAGTCGAAAAGTTCCGGTCTATTTGTTGCTATGAGGTCTAAAACGTTAGCTTCACGAGTTGGTTCTCTAACTATCTGCTCGAAGTAATTCTCGGACAAGGCAGTCAGGATAATGTCACAAGAGTCTCTGTCCCTGGCTCCAGTTCTGATTGTGTGACTATCCCATTCTATACCTGGTAGATTGAAGTCTCCCCCTATTACAATAGTATGATCACGAAACTTCTTCACGACGTTCTGCAGGTTCTCTCTGAGGCGCTCAACTACTACGGTTGCTGATGCAGGTGGTCTATAGAAGCATCCGACTATCATTTCTGACCCACCTTTGATACTTAGCTTAACCCAGATTATTTCACATTCGCATTCGCTAATAACTTCACTGGATATTATTGAATTCTTTACTGCTATAAATACTCCTCCACCATTGGCGTTTATCCTATCCTTGCGGTATATATTCCATTCTGTGTCTAGGATTTCGTTACTGTTCACTTCCGGTTTTAACCAACTTTCCGTTCCTAATACTATATGCGCACTATTTCCTTCAATAAGAGATACTAATTCAGGAACCTTGCCCTGGATACTCCTGCAGTTTACCAATATTACGTTAACTTTTCCTGTTTTTGGTCTCTGAGGACGGACGTTCTTTATCAACGATGATAATGTCCTCTCTGGTAAGCCGTCAGGTATTTTATCGTTTCGCCCAAGGGGGGGGTCCCTCTAACCTAAAAAACCCCCGTGTGCACGCCACACGTACTCTGCTACCCTAGTAGCTGCTTCCGGTGTGTAGTGCACGCCTGACCTGTCTAGGGGGGCCCTACAGTTCTCCACCCAATAACGGAGGTCGATGAATTTGCAACCATTATAGTCGCAGAGTCGTCTGAGCCTCTGGTTTAGACCCTCCACACGGCTCCAAACCAGAGGACCGCGATCGACTCTGGGCACTATGCTGCAGATATTAAGCTCAGCTTACACTCCGCGTGCGATGCTGGTTGTCTTCACCAAATCAGCCAGCCGCCGGAAGGAACCAAGGATGGCCTCAGAACCCAAGCGGCAGGCGTCATTCGTTCCGACATGTGCTACTATCTGCAGCCGGTCACACCCAGTGCGTTCAATAGCTGCCGGAAGGGCCTCCTCCACATTACGGACGAGACCCCCCGGCAAGCACACCGAGTGCACACTGGCATTCTTCCCCGACCTACCCGCTATTTTCCTGAGGGGCTCCATAACCCGCCTAACGTTGGAGCTCCCTATAACTAATAGGCCCGCCCTCTGTGACTGTCGGGACCTTGCCGGAGAATCGGCCACTGGCCCAACAGGCGAGGCATCCTGTGGTGGCTCGGAAACGATGTCATCACCACTAGGAAGCTGTGGCAGCTGTGGCAGCGAGCGATTGCAACTGCCGCAGAGACTGCTTTGACCTGCGACTCTATTGCTGCTCTCTTTTAACAGTGGCAAAGATATATTATGTCTCAGGCAGCGCCTGTTAATTGTCCTTCTATCAAGTGAGCAATACATCGAGATTATATTTGCTCCAGCAGGGTGGTGAACCCCTTACAAGGTTGGTTTGTAACTCTCGCCTACTATTAAACACTTGCGTTTTTCACACTTGTAACACTTTCTTCTATGTATAATTTTCATTTTTTAAGTTAATGAACTTGTTATATAATTTGATCTGACACATCTTCCTACACTTAAATTTACTTTTTCTCCTTTGTAATGAATTTATTTCTTTCAAGCTTTTTTTCTAATTCTACTATAAATCTCATCAGACTGTGATCACTTGATATTCTATAGTGGTTGAAGGTGTCGCGTCCTGTACCATTTTTTCATTGTTTGAGGAAATATAGTCAGTTTTATTCTTAGTTTCGTTTTGTTCTTGCCAAGACCATTCTCTATCGTTTTCTAGTAGAAGAATGAGTTTCGGACAAACGTGCTGTTTACAGCAAATTCTGCTAATGCATTACCTCCGTCGCTGCTACTATCTTACACAAAGTTCTCCACGGAACATTGGTTATTCAGTTTTTGCCTTAGTACGATTAAAAATAAATAAATAAATAAAAATACGTGTTCATCTAGTAATGGGATTTCACTGTCATTGGACAGTTTCTTCGCAGAGAGATTCCGATTCCTCATTACGATGTGAGCACGCTGCGACAGAGACTAGAGGGATTTCCATGAAATATCTTTTGTTTAATTTTGACATTAATGTTGTTATTCTGTTGGAGATCCATCTATGTCAGTTGTTTTTAATTGTCCTGCTTACAACAAGAGAACTGAATGTCGTTTGTGCTCTCTCTCTCTCACACTCACTCTATGTAAACAATGTCTTCATATAAGCCCTGATTTCTCTTATCTTCGTGTTCTCTATGCTGAATGTACTTTGGCGA
This sequence comes from Schistocerca cancellata, assembly GCF_023864275.1. Lineage (NCBI taxonomy): Eukaryota > Metazoa > Arthropoda > Insecta > Orthoptera > Acrididae > Schistocerca > Schistocerca cancellata. The sequence goes on from NC_064626.1 coordinate 828,844,387, forward strand.
CAGTGGAATCGTTCTGCAGTCAACTTCAAATGCCGGGTCTCTAAATTTTCTCAGTAGTATTTCGCGAAAAGAGCGTCGTCCTCCCTCCAAATATTTCCCTTTGAGTTCACGAAGCATCTCCGTAATACTCGCGTGTTGATCGAACCTACCGGCAACAAATCTCGAAGCCCGCCTCTGAATTGCTTAGACGTCTCCCTTCAGTCGAACCCGTTGGGGATCCCAAACACTCTAACAGTACTCATGAATGGATCACACTAGTGTTCTAAATGCTGTCACCTTTACAGATGATCCACATTTTCCTAAATTTTTTCCAATATACCGAATCGACAATTCCTTACGAGCTCGTTCCATTTCAGACTGCTCTGCAACATTACGGCTACGTATTTAATCGACGTGACTGTATCAAATGGTTCAAATGGCTCTGAGCACTATGGGACTTAACTAATGTGGTCATCAGTCCCCTAGAACTTAGAACTACTTAAACCTAACTAACCTAAGGACATCACACACATCCAAGCCCGAGGCAGGAATCGAACCTGCGACCGTAGCAGTCGCGCGGTTCCGGACTGCGCGCCTAGAACCGCTAGACCACCGCGGCCGGCGACTGTATCAAGCAGTGCACTACTAATGCTATATTCAAATATTACAGTTCCTACTTATCTGCATTAACGTATGTTTTTCTACGTTTAGAGCAATCTGCCATTCATCACAACGACTAGAAATTTATTTAAGTCGTCTTGTATCCTCCTACTGATACATATATACGAAGCGGTCTTATCATACTTCTCTGGGGCACACATATCTATGAACCTATCCCGTATCGTCGCATCTTCGTTAACAGTTTGCAGTGGGGCACCGTGACAAACATTTTCTGGAAATATAGGAATATGTAAGCTGCCTGTTGCCCTTCGTCCATAGATTGCAGGATATCATATAAAGAAAAGGGGGGCAAGCTGAGTTTCGCAAGAGCAGTACTTTCCAAATCCGCGCTGGTTTGCGGACAGATGCTTTCCCTTCTCAAGGAAATTTATCATATTAGAACTGAGAATATATTCAGGAATTCTTGTGGAAACCAATTTTAAGGGTATCCGCCTGTAATTTTGCGGCCCGCTCTTTTACGCTTCTTATACACAGGGGTCAGCTGCGTTTTTTTCTAGCCGCTTAGGACTTTGCGCTGGCCGAGAGACTCGCGATAGTGCAAACAATGCGCCTGTTACTACGTCCTCCATACGGGAATCTACGACGCGACGATCAAATGACGTTATGTTTGTCAAACGTTTAATGGTATTCCGATTTTTTTTCTCCGCGTTTCTGATAATCTTAATAAATCCAGTTTGGTCTTACTCAACTACTTTTCGAACTCTATCAACCTATTTTCGGATCCTATGATACTGCAATATATTGTCATCAATCAAAAACTAGAAACCGTTGTGACGCTTAAAGGGCCATTTCATTGTTTATTTAGTCAAATTATATGAAACAACGCGCAGGCGCCGAAGAAACTAGAGGTTTCCCAGAGCCTGAAGTCATTTCTTAAATTCTCTCAGTCCACTGTTGCCAACTATCTTTCACCAGAGCCGAAATGGTGACGCCACAGGAACTAGCACTTGGTTGTTGGGCCTCCGCCAGCGCTCACAATGGTGCACCGTTTAGTGAACCGTGCTGAACCTCTGTTACGCTATGTTCACAGCATTCTCAGCATGAGTGTGAATGGTTGAAAATCTCAAACTGTTGATCAGTACCAAAAGAGCACTCACGTACAAAAAAAAAAAAAAAAAAAAAAAAACAATGTCCGCTTTCAGCCAGTTGGTACTTAATGTGACTCGTAGCGTATTTAATTCTTGAGAGTTCACGCATTGAGTCACCACGATGAGAATATGGAACACACAGCTGAAAAGGAGAAAAGAATACGGGAAGGAGGATGTTAGAAAACTCAGAGGCAGATTGCTCCAGCCTATGATTTTTTACGAGGGCAGTTCAATAAGTAATGCAACACATTTTTTTCTCGGCCAATTTTGGTTGAAAAAACCGGAAATTTCTTGTGGAATATTTTCAAACATTCCCGCTTCGTCTCGTATAGTTTCATTGACTTCCGACAGGTGGCAGCGCTGTACGGAGCTGTTAAAATGGCGTCTGTAACGGATGTGCGTTGCAAACAACGGGCAGTGATCGAGTTTCTTTTGGCGGAAAACCAGGGCAACTCAGATATTCATAGGCGCTTGCAGAATGTCTACGATGATCTGGCAGTGGACAAAAGCACGGTGAGTCGTTGGGCAAAGCGTGTATCATCATCGCCGCAAGGTCAAGCAAGACTGTCTGATCTCCCGCGTGCGGGCCGGCCGTGCACAGCTGTGACTCCTGCAATGGCGGAGCGTGCGAACACACTCGTTCGAGATGATCGACGGATCACCATCAAACAACTCAGTGCTCAACTTGACATCTCTGTTGGTAGTGCTGTCACAATTGTTCACCAGTTGGGATATTCAAAGGTTTGTTCCCGCTGGGTTCCTCGTTGTCTAACCGAACACCATAAAGAGCAAAGGAGAACCATCTGTGCGGAATTGCTTGCTCGTCATGTGGCTGAGGGTGACAATTTCTTGTCAAAGATTGTTACAGGCGATGAAACATGGGTTCATCACTTCGAACCTGAAACAAAACGGCAATCAATGGAGTGGCGCCACACCCACTCCCCTACCAAGAAAAAGTTTAAAGCCATACCCTCAGCCGGTAAAGTCATGGTTACAGTCTTCTGGGACGCTGAAGGGGTTATTCTGTTCGATGTCCTTCCCCATGGTCAAACGATCAACTCTGAAGTGTATTGTGTTACTCTTCAGAAATTGAAGAAACGACTTCAGCGTGTTCGTAGGCACAAAAATCAGAACGAACTTCTCCTTCTTCATGACAACGCAAGACCTCACACAAGTCTTCGCACCCGGGAGGAGCTCACAAAACTTCAGTGGACTGTTCTTCCTCATGCACCCTACAGCCCCGATCTCGCACCGTCGGATTTCCATATGTTTGGCCCAATGAAGGACACAATCCGTGGGACGCACTACGCGGATGATGAAGAAGTTATTCATGCAGTACGACGTTGGCTCCGACATCGACCAGTGGAATGGTACCGTGCCGCCATACAGGCCCTCATTTCAAGGTGGCGTAAGGCCGTAGCATTGAATGGAGATTACGTTGAAAAATAGTGTTGTGTAGCTAAAAGATTGGGGAATAACCTTGTGTATTTCAATGCTGAATAAAACAACCCCTGTTTCAGAAAAAAAATGGTGTTGCATTACTTATTAAACTGCCCTCGTATTATTCATTTTGTGTTTTAATTGTTTAAATCAGTATGTTTCACTTCTTCCGGACAGAAATCATACCTTACTCCGCCAGGCACACAGAAGGAAGGCAGCCACAATATGTAATGAATACTGATTAGTTGTTTGTCATGAAACTGAAAACATCACGCCAATCACCATGGAACCAACATATGTTTCTACTTCCTCCCCCTGCTATCCCGCTCCCCCTCCCCTTTCCCCCCCCCCCCCCGCCCCCCTACTCAAGTCCTGGGCACGTTATTGCGACTTTAATAACCTACTAGATAGCGCCTTTTGTCTAGGGGAATATAATTATGGGAAGGGGCGGGTGGTGGGGGAATACGGGGGAGAGTGTGACAATGGTATTTTATTTACTTTTGTGCAGACTAACGCTACAGTTTCGGCATCAGAAACACGTACGTTACAAAAGGAAGAATAAGTGGGAATTATTGTTAACCGGAGTGCGTTAAGTTATCGGTAGATGACTGAAGACAATTTTCCGAAGACGACAATCTGCCTCGTAACCCTATGACAACAAGCCAATAATAAAGTTGGAATTCATTAGATACCTGTGTGTGGAGCGACCGTTAAATACTCAAATTGAAGGAATAACAGAAGACTGTCGCAAAATCTGTAACTTATTGCATATGTACATTACGAGTATAACATTGCTCTCATCAGTGCATTGCCAAAGAGTCATATGTGTCCGAACATGTCAGAGCACAACATATGGTAAAATAACACTAGCCTTTACATGGAACGGCTAGTGTCATTTTGTCGTACGTTATGCTCTGACATATATGATTCCTTGGTAATGCACTGTTGATGGCTACGTTATAGTCGAAATCTAGATCTGCAATTTCAATAAATTAAGGACTGACTATTGTCCTTCCTTCAATTTGAGCACCGCAATAATTCGCGTCTCGTCTTCGACATGTTGGCAAATATATTACGGGACGAACAGAAAAAAGGATTATAATTGTGCTGCACCTCAAACAAAGGTTATGCACAAAGAAAGTTTACAAAATGTTTCGTACATAATGATTGCTCGATTAAAATTGCGTTTACGGGCCAATGAAACAGCACAAATTTACCGCGCGCGTATTGTAAAGAGAAATTATGCTTTTGTACGCTCACGCGCACATGTGTAGAGCGCATCAGGCTGCGGATTTTCCGAGAGCAGTCGTAAACATGCGCAGCCCCTGCTCAGCGAAATATTTTTGTTCAACGCGGCGTTAAATTCTGTTTTTGGTGTAAGGTTTTATATGACTTCCACTCGGAACTGGCCCCCCCGGCGGCCGAACAGTCAACCCCTCTAATTATCACCAGCTATTAAACGGCGTTAACGCGGCGCTCTGGAGTTTCCTTTGCGCCGATGAACTGGGCGGAAAAAAGGGAAAAAAAGAGTAGCAGCCGAAACAAAAACGTGTCAACTTGAAGCCCAACTATCGGCCGTGACGCATTACCCTGTTCCGCGCATATTCGAGTACATTAAAATGGAGCATTAAACCAGCGAGGAAATGAATTAGCAGCACCGGCGATGCCCTCCACTGCTCGCCATAACCCGTCGGCCGTAAAATAAAACAACAGAAAGAGACTAGTAACCGGTAGCGGGAGGAACAGGGGAGGCGAAAAAAAAAAATAGTGGGCTGCACCAGGAGCGGCAGAACTGCAAAAAACTGCGGCACAGAAATTACGGCCGTCGCCCGAAAATTAACAGCGCAGGGACCTGCGGCCGGCACCTGATTTGTATCGCGACCAATTTTTCAGACGCCAGTGTGGCAGCACTGCGAGCTGGCCCCGCGACCAGAGGAACAGCCGAGTTTCAGCGTTTTATTAATAGGAGGCCGTACTAGAATTATGTCTAGGTCCTATCACTCTTCTCTCTCTCTCTCTCTCCTCCCCTCCGGTGATGCTGTGAGTGCGATGCAATGTCGTGAGAGGAGGGCGGGAGAGGGGGAGGAACAGGGGGAGGGGCAAGAGCGAGCGGTCTCTCTCAAACGCGAGCTGGCAGAAATTATCTGCGATCGAAATCAAATGTCCTCTGGCCGGCGTGAGCGGGAACGCGTATACACGCCGCGACATCCCGCGTTTGCATCGCGTCGGCAGGAGAGGGACGTAGAGAGGGGCAGAGGGAGAGAGCGCGTGGGAGAGGGGTGAGGGAACAGCGGGAGGAACAGGCATCGCAATAAATTCATCGCTCTGTATCTGTTGTATAATGTCCTCTCGCGCGGCGCGCGCATTATATCAGTGATTTACGAGTGAGCCGATTGAACGGCTGTGCTCGTCATAATATACATGTGAGTCAATTAACTTCACATCTACCATACATCAACAGACGGACGAGGGCGGGGGGGGGGGGGCGGGGGAGAGTACCCGAGGGTCGGCGGAGCGACGGTGGCGCCGCCGGCAGCGGCAGCGGCGGCGTACATGAATATTGCATCATTACGGCGCAGGCTCGCCCCCGCCCGCCGCTCGGATTCAATGCTTTGCATATATTTATAGAAACGGATAGATTACCGGCGTCACGACAAGCGCCGCTCCGGGCCCGCACTGGAGCCGGGCCGGCCAGCACGTTAAAGTCCCCGTATTCCTGCTAGGCGGCGCGCCTCTAAATATGTCCTGTTAGCGGCCTGTTTAATTAAGGGGCTTTATCTGTATGATAATGGGCGGCGATGTTTACAGGCGCGCTGGCCGCTCGCTGTCTGTTTTAGAGGCGCGCGCCCGCCAGGTATGAATTAGGCGGCGCCATTGTGGGCGAGCGGCGCGTGCATCATCATCATCACCATCAGCACCATCACCGCGCCGTCCTGCTGCCGGCGCACCCCTTATCTGGGCCGCCATTCGCGCACAATGCCCCATTGTCGGCGGGCGCGCACTTTTCGCCCCGCGCGGAGTGCAGTGTTGTTGCCGCGCTGCACCGCCGGCCAGCCTTCCGCTCCACGGCGGCCAATCACGGACGTGTCGGCCGTACGTGGCCGCTTCCTTACCACGCCATACGCGTGCTCCCGTGCCGATACGTCAGTGTAAGCGCGCCGCCTTCTCAGAGCCTAGAGAGACCACAATACACCATGTTTGCACACAATCCCAGCATACAGAGCAAAATTTCATACAAACGTCATTACAGTATCAACGTACTCTTCTGCACTTCATCTATTTGCCATTTGAACCCGTTCTGTCTTCAAATGACTCCATTTTTCCCCTGCTTATAAATTAAAACCAATTTGGGAAGTCGTATGTACCCCGCCTATCTCTGTCTGTGCCCGTAGCAGCAGTTATGGTATTCACGATTTGCTGCTTGAACACTTCTAAGTCTTGCCACACTGTTGCTATTTTTAATGTAATATCCTCCACACCAATTTCTCTCTCTCTCTCTCTCTCGTGGTATTAGGGGTATAACTGCAGATATTTCTACTGATGACTGAGGACAGTATACGAGTACTGAACAACATTAAATCAGTATTCACTTCATTCGCTCACTAAGATGTTTTTAGATTATTTAGTATCTCCATGTACACGAGGCACAAACAAGATATTAATGTTTATTTTCCCCTGGACAGCATGGGGGAAATGGGGGCAGAACAGACAGTCAATAATAAGAGGCGTAGCCCACTTCACGGTGCAATTATGACTGTGCAGAAAAGATTAAGTAGTAAATTATGTGATGTGTTTGCGTGAAGACTGTCAGATGCAGAGAAAGAATACGTAACACACTGAAGGTGGTATATATTAAGGCATTAGTCATCGCATGATCTGTGCCTGTACCCTTAACACTCTGCGTAATCTGATACTTCAAGCTTTTGATGTATAAAGACGGGCAGGAGATTCATAATTTTATAAAATATTACTCTTGTACTCCTTTCATCTTATTTTGAGAACCCTTTTTTTGTAATCCCTTTCTTAATTTCAAACCTGCTGACATATTAAACACAATCCCTTCCGGCTGAAGGCAAGCTCTTCATGCAATAATTTTTAAGTGGGCTGTTTAGATTTTTATGTTGGTATCACCGCGTAGCGCTCTGTATCAAAATCACTGACTGTGCTGTGTGCAGTCTGCGGCTGGTTGGAACTGTTGGAATATTCGCTAGCGTAGTGTTGGGCAGTTGGATGTGAACAGCACGTAGCCGGCCGAAGTGGCCGAGTGGTTAAAGGCGCTACAGTCTGGAACCGCACGACCGCTACGGTCGCAGGTTCGAATCCTGCCTCGGGCATGGATGTGTGTGATGTCCTTAGGTTAGTTAGGTTTAAGTACTTCTAAGTTCTAGGGGACTTATGACCACAGCAGTTGAGTCCCATAGTGCTCAGAGCCATTTGAACCATTTTTGAAGAGCACGTAGCGTTGGGCAGTTGGAGGTGAGCCGCCAGCAGTGGTGGAGTTTTGAGAGGTCACTATAAGCGGACGATCTGGACGTGTGTCCGCCAGAAAAAGGAAATTTGTAAAGATGGATGCCATGAATTGATATATAAGGTAAATACATTGTTTGTTCTCTATCAAAATTTTTTATTTGCTAACTATGCCTATCAGTAGTTAGTGCCTTCAGTAGTTAGAATCTTTTATTTAGCTGGCAGTATTGCCGCTCGCTGTATTACAGTAGTTCGAGTAACGAAGATTTTTGTGAAGTAAGTGATTCATGAAAGGTATAGGTTATTGTTAGTCAGGTCCATTCTTTTGTAGGGTTATTGAAAGTCAGTTTGCGTTGCGCAAAAAATATTGTGTGTCAGTTTAGTGATGATCAGAATAAGTAAAGAGAAAAATGTTTGAGTACGTTGAGTTTTGCTCAGCTGTTTGAAAATCAAATAACGTGGAAGTTTACCACCACAGTAATTCTTAATTTTTCTAAGGGGACATTTCAAATTTACCTGACACTTTTAGTTTACACACTGTGTCGAGGTGCTGACGTGCTTAGCACACTGAACTCGTTTTGAAGACGCTGGTTCAAACCATGTCCCGGCCATTGAGAGTCAGATTTTGTGTGATTTCCCTAAATAGCCTAAGCCAAATGCCGGGACGGTTCCTTCGAAAAAGAAACAAGGTGATATGCTTCCCCATCGTTTAATCTGATCTGTTCCATCTCTAATTAACTTCTAGTCCACGCAACGTTAAAACCTACTCTTCCTTTCACCTATTACTTTACACTGTCCTTACGTGGCGATCTTATAAATAAGCAAATGAATTCACCTTCTCACTGAATCTACGATATGCCTCTCGGCTGTAAATGCAATTGAGGGAACTTCGTCCGCAGCTCGTGGTCGTGCGGTAGCGATTTCGCTTCCCGCGCCCGGGTTCCCGGGTTCGATTCCCGGCGGGGTCTGGGTTTTCTCTGCCTCGTGATGACTGGGTGTTGTGTGACGTCCTTAGATTAGTTAGGTTTAAGTAGTTCTAAGTTCTAGGGGACTGATGACCATAGATGTTAAGTCCCATAGTGCTCAAAGCCATTTGAACCATTTTTGAGGGAACTTCCTGGCATTCACCCCATCTAGGTGGAGAGGAGGAAACGTCTGATTCACCTGGTAGAGGGACTAGACAGATCCTATCCTTGGACTGAAAAACAAATGTTAAGGGTGGAGGACCCACAATTTGTCCAACATCTTATGATGAAAAATACAAAAGGGAAATGTATTACAGTATGCAAAGTATCAGCAGTTCTGGTGCGTGAGAGATTTGCTTTTACTTCACACCAAGTTTATGTATATTTAGAAAGATATTTTTTTTCTCAAGTATTTCGAATTGCTGCAACGGTAGATAATGATATGCATCAGGAAGATTGGTTGTTACTTGTCAAACTGGTAACTGCAGAACTGAACCTACACTGAAGATCTGTGTAGGGATTTGCCGCAGCTGCTGAACGTCTACTTTTATTAGTATCGATTAACTCCATCTACTTCTACATGACTATTCTGCAATTCACATTTAAGTCCTTGGCAGAGGGTTCATTGAACCACCGTCAAACAATTTATGTAATGTTCAACAGCGCGGAAAACGATCACTTAAATCGTTCCGGACGAGCTCTGACTTTTTGTTACGATGATCGTCTCTTCCTATGTGGTGTCAGCAAAATATTTTCACACTCGAAGGAGGAAATTACTGATTGAAATTTTGTGAAAAGTTTGGCACAACGATAATCGCCTTTATTTTAATTGTTGTTACACCACGTAACGTATCATGTCTTCTCTCCTCTATTCCCAGATCATACAAAAACACTGCCCTTCTTTGAACTTTTTTGATGTCCTCCGTTAATCCTACTCGGTACGGATCCCATAAAACGTAGAAATATTCCAGAATAGGACGGACAAGTGTAGCGTAGGCATTCTCTTTAGTAGACCCACAGCATCTTCTAAGTTTTCTGCCAATAAAATGCAGCCTTTGGCTTGCCTTCCCCATAACATTGTCTATGAAATTTAAGTTGTTCGTAATGTCTAGGCATCTAGTTGAATTGACAGCCTTTAGATTTGTGTGATTTACCGTGCATCGGAAATGTGACGGATTCCCTTTAGTACTCATGTGTATGACCTTACACTTTTTATTACTTAGAATCAATTGCTACGTTTCACACCATACAGATACCTTGTCAAAATTATTTTGCAGTTGGTGTTAATCTTCTGACGACTTTACGAGACGGTGAATGATGGTATCATCTGCAAACACTCTCAGAGGGCTTCTCAGTTTGTCTCCTAAATCGTTTATATAGATTAGGACCAACAGAGGGCTTGTAGACTTTCTTGAGGAAGATCTAAGAAACGAAAGAGAAACATTAGGGTCTAATATTCAGTCGGCTCGATGACCTTCCAGTTGACTCTTGTAGTTCTGCCCTGCAGTCAGTCAACTGTCTTCTTGCGTTTACGACCTGTTACGCTCACGATAGCTCACACGGCAACATTGCTAGAAGTTATGTGTGTTTGACGTCGTGTTTCCGTGAAGATCTGAGTTTGTTTTCTTGTGAGTTTGTGACAACGACCGACAAGGACGCAGGTGGACCGATGGAAAGATAAACACCAACTACTGGGGAATCAGCAAATGTGCCTTCCACAGACGTCTCCTAAGTTACTAGGCATGATGTAACTGGAAATATGAATGATTTTACCATAAACTGTAATAACGGACTTGCTGGTCATCTAAAGATGAAAATGACTGGAAGATGTGATTAATTCGATTTTTACCGATTATTTTTGATGACCAAGTTTTGGAAATTATTTTCGCCGATACGATATGCCGAACAACGAATTAGTGCCAGTATAGCCAATGAAAAATGTATAGAACACTGCAAACTAAATAACAGGTGGTCACAAATAATGAAGAAATGCTAGGTCTTTTTGGATTCGTTTTATGGACTGTTTTATATAGAAAACCTGCGCTCCAAAACTATTGATCAAAGAATATACTATACCTGAATGAATAAGTAAGGCTTTGCTCCGCAAAAAGTTTGAGGCTCTTTTGAGTACGCTGCATTTTTCGAACGATTATGGCACAAACAAGGGGAAACAGTATAAAATTCTCCATTAGTGTAAATAATGGTTCAAATGGCTCTAAGCACTATGGGACTTAACATCTGAGGTCATCAGTTCCTTAGAACTACTTAAACCTAACTTACCTAAGGACATCACACACATCCATGCCCGAGGCAGGATGCGAACCTGCGACCGTAGCAGCAGCGCGGTTCCGGACTGAAGTTGAACTAATAACCGATGAATTTCACGAAGTACTCGTATACTGTCCTGGTGATAAAGCAAGCGTTGATGAAGCCGTGATGCCGTTTAGAGGCAGCACAAAAAAATGGTTCAAATGGCTCTGAGCACTATGGGACTTAACATCTGAGGTCATCAGTCCCCTAGAACTTAGAACTACTTAAACTTAACTAACCTAAGAACATCACACACATCCATGCCCGAGGCAGGACTCGAACCTGCGACCGTAGCATTCTCGCGGTTCCGGACTGAAGCGCCTAGAACCGCTCGGCCATCGCGGCCGGCAGAGGCAGTACATTCGAGGCAAAGTTCATAAATATGGTCCTAAGCTATTCAGGCTGTATGTTCAGCTAAGCTGTAGCTGGCATGTCACGTTGTATGCTGCAAATTGAATTGCCTCTGCAGAACATGAAATGTGTTCCAGTGTAGCGATGGAGTTATAGGATCCATTATTAAATGTTGGAAGCACTCAGTACGTCGACAGCGTTGTCATATCCTACAACTTGAACGAACATTTAACCCACCTCGGTGGTACATTGAGAAATAACGGAAAGTACAGTCCAACGACTATAGTGAAAGGAAAGCTCAAGACAGGTGAAATGTCATGCATCCACAGTAAATCAAATTTTATTGTAGGAAAATGGGAGGACACGTGAAATGTATTTATCTGACCACTAAAGAATTTCCAGAAATGACAGCAACCACCTCACGAAAAGGAGCAACCAAACAACCACCCACAATTTTGGAACATAATGCCGCAAAATTGTTCATGGACGTTTCAGATCAAACGGTATCTTATGCCTCAACTTCGCGAAAAGGAGTGAAGTAGTACCGAAAGATTGTGTTCGAGCTCCTCACAAATACGACTATTGTCAATGCTCATGCTAACCGTAAGCAAATAATTGACAAAAAAGAGCGTGTAACTGAATTTCGAGATATAGCTGCACTTGTATTGCAAAACATTGGAAACCTGAAAAATATGCCAGGATCATCAGGAACATCATTTTCAAGGAACCACTTCTTGCAAGAAAGATCCAGCAAGGGAAACAAATGCACATCATGTTACCGAAGACAGTATCAAGAATTTGGTTGAGCTGAAGCTATAAAGAAATCAAAGCAAGTCGTCACAAACTGTTAGGGTTGTCCGAATAAAAAGCTGATGTGCTTGGAATGTTTTTCATTATTCACACATGTAAAGTAAAGCATACAACCTGTTAATTAACTCAAATATGTTGTTACATCCGCTACGAATTTGTAAAGCAACCTGTTGAAGTATTAAATATTCCAAATTTATATTATTTTTGCTCTATTCTTCCGAAAAATTATTATCATGCGTCTCAAATGCTGAAAGGAGTTCTGATTTTTTATCAAAGGCTGTGCATAATTCCTATAGATATGACCTAGTTGGAATGATATTGAAGAAATTAACTTCAAGGACATCTCGCTAGGCGCTTCAGTCTGCAACCGCGTGACCGCTACGGTCGTAGGTTCGAAACCTGCCTCGGGCTTGGATGTGTGTGATGTCCTTAGGTTAGTTAGGTTTAATAGTTCTAAGTTCTAGGGGACTGATGACCATAGATGTTAAGTTCCATAGTGCTCAGAGCCATTTGAACCATTTGAACATGTCGCTAACAGTTATGTGCAACTGAAAAAGGCCTCTGCCTGGTACATAACATTGGGTAATTCATGTGCGGCAGCCTTTGTGTTAAACCAGTTTACTATCCTCCAAGTAATAATGTGATACTTTTTCCTCAGATTAACTCATACAAGAGCTCCTTCCTCTTACTGATATAAAAGATAACCGATCTGCTTCCACGAGACAGGGATGGGCAGCAATGTGAATTTCTCGATATTCTTTCACTAGTCTCACTGTGGCTCCAAATCAGGAACATCTGTTAAGGGGCTCAATAGAATGCTGCATCATGATCACCGCCGTCCTCAGGACAACGACAGTTAAGCTTTAGCATTATCAACGGCGTGTCAATAAGCGGTGGGTACACAAATAGAGAAATGAAAAGTGAAGTAGCTCGTGTAAAAGCTACATGCCGTTTAATGTGAATGATGAAAAGAACGGTTCAATTTATTGTCTCCTAGATTTCGAGTCATATGAGTCGAACTACTAGCTCGAATTGGACTAGGGTGCGGACAGAAATCGGCCGCAGCTTTCTTTCAAATATAATAGAAGTATTTTTCTGGAGTAAGTTAGGAAACAGAAATGTTGTTGCTGTGGTCTTCAGTCCAGAGACAGATTTGATACAGCTCTCCATGCTGCTCTATCCTGTGCAAGCTTCTTCATCTCCCAGAACTTACTGCAAGCTGCATCCTTCTGAATCTGTTTAGTATATTCATCTCTTGCTCTCCCTCTACGATTTTTACCATCCACGCTGCCCTCCAATACTAAACTGGTGTTCCCTCGATGCCTCAGAATATGCCCCACCAACCGGTCCCTTCTCCTAGTCAAGTTGTGCCACAAACTCCTCATCTCCCCAATTCAGTTGAATACCTCCTCATTAGTTATGTGATCTACCCATCTAATCTTCAGCATTCTTCTGTAGCATCACATTTCGAAAGCTTCTATTCTCTTCTTGTAAAAAATAATTATCGCCCATGTTTCGCTTCCATACATGGCTACACTCCATGCAAATACTTTCAGAAACGACTTCCTGACACTTAAATCTATAATCGATGTTAACAAATTTCTCTTCTTCAGAAAAGCTTTCCTTGCCATTGCCAGTCTATATTTTATATCCTCTCTTCTTCTACCATAATCAGTTATTTTGCTCCCCAAATAGCAAAGCTCATTTACTACTTTAAGCGTCTCATTTCCTAATCTAATTACCGCAGCGTCATCCGATTTAATTCGACTACATTCCATTATCCTCGTATTGCTCTTGTTGACGTTCATCTTATATCCTCCTTTCAAGACACTTGTAATGTCCCCACATAAAATACCCTCTACCACGCACCCATTAATCATTGTCAATCAAACCATTCACATTCATTCACTTTGGAAAAGTATCTGATCTGATTTTCTAGTAATATATGCGGCGACAGCTCGTCGACGCCAAAGTATTTTCTAGTGCGTTTATTCTTTGAAATAACAGAGATGCATATATGCATTCTCCATGGTTGTTAGAGTGGTAACTAGGACAGCTTCTGTAGTATCTGTTGAGGGATTGACGTGTTTCTGAGAGATACATATTTTGCTTTTCTTCTCGCTAAAGCGAGCCATTAACATTTGTGCCGCTAGCGGTTTGTTTGAAGAGCAAGAGACTGTAAACGGAAAATAATTAAGACGTGGAATCACCGGAGATCTAGACATGTAATGGAGATGGATTGAATACACAATTTCCTTCATATATAAGGTTTGTGACTTTTTTCTTCTGGAGGGAATGAACGAATGAGTTTTTTTCTGAATCATTTGATGATCACGTTGGCCCTGTAATTAGTGGGGAAGTTTCAGCTGTGTCGAAGAGAGCCTGCAATCACTGAGTCTGTGTTAAATCGTCCAAAAAGGCTTCGTACACATCTGGAATTCGCAATCTTTCGTAAAAGGAACAAATTGTCCACACGATTGATTCTCCCGACTGAATGCAGTGCTTAACAGTAATAATAAATGTAAAGATCTCTTACAGCAAGCCAGCCGCTGAATACCAAGACGAAGGGCTCCACCAAAGATTCTATTTGGCTGATTTCACGTAATGAAATATTATATTAAAAACTGTACATAGATAAAGGAGAGAGAGAGAGAGAGAGAGTGAATGAAAATAGAGAAAATACTAATAATCCTTCATTAGTCTAACTTTTCGCCTGTCTTATCACGGATCAGCCGAAAAAAAGGGAGGCCCTTACTTTACTGTATAGATTTATGTGTGAAGGTGAAGGGATCTTAAAGGCAACAGATACACGTCTATACAGACAAGACATTACACAAAGTTAGCGGCTAGCTGCATTCATCATCTATTCTTACATGAAGAGACGTCAACTTAATTATCTTTAACATTTAAAAAAAAAAATGTTAAACACTGACCATTCCGTTCAGCTGCTCTTCCAGGTCCTTTGCTGTCTCTGACAGAATTACAATGTCATCGGCGAAGCGCAAAGTTTTTATTTCTTCTCCATGGATTTTAATTCCTACTCCGAATTTTTCTCTTGTTTCCTTTACTGCTTGCTCAATATTCAGATTAAATAACATCGGGGATAGGCTACATACAACCCTGTCTCACTCCCATCCCAATCAGTGCTTCTCTTTCATGCCCCTCGACTCTTATAACTGCCATCTGGTTTCTGTACAAATTGTAAATAGCCTTTCGCTCCCTGTATTTTACCCCTGCCACCTTCAGAATTCGAAAGAGAGTATTCCAGTCAACATTGTCAAAAGCTTACTCCAAGTATACAAATGCTAGAAACGTAGGTTTGCTTTTCTTTAATCTATATTTTAAGATAAGTCGTACGGTCAGTATTACCTCACGTGTTCCAACATTTCTACGGAAACCAAACTAATCTTCCCCGAGGTCGGCTTCTACAAGTTTTTCCATTCGTCTGTAAATAATTCGCGTTAGTATTTTGCAGTCGTGGCTTACTAAACTGATAGTTCGGTAATTTTCACATACGAATTGGATCGGTTCCAAGTGATTTCATTCCCGTTTCTTTGAATAAGCAATGCCTGTCGCATTCACTGGATCAATTCAGTCTATTTTAGTTTCGAAATACAGCAATTTATGAGAAACACGATGAAGGAATTAGAAACGGCGGAATCAGAATTTTCACCTTCATAGTTACATAAACGTTTAACGCGAATCGAGCAGCATCGGCACATTTACTGTCAAAGAATATTTCTATCATAGTTCTTAACGATGAAAAAGTCACTGTAACGTTGTAATGGCACAGAAATTTCGTTTCCCCACTGTTTCAACCAAGTTAAGAAATTCTGAGCTGGATCGGAGGCTCACAAGCATCCTCATACATTCAACATTAGCAACTGAACTTGATGGTGTAGCCCTATGACTTTTACAAATACGTGAAATATTCAGAATTCTGCACAAAGCCGACGTAAGTTCAGTTCTAAGTGCCTCTCTGTCTTAATGTATAATACGCAAGTTTTCGAAATCCAACAAATAAAGCTTCTTTAGTTTTAAGTAACAACTCTTTGTGTGGTTCTTTATGAGGTAAAGCAAGCCCATAGACCAAAAAGTGACAACAAATACCTTGTCCGTAGTTTTCCAACGAGGTATGTAAAATGAAATACAAAAGTCGTAAACAAAGTTATAAGAAAGTACGAGAGCGTTTGTTAAGCTGGAATCAATGCGGCGTTTGCCTTCCTTTTCAGAACGTTTTCCTTCGCCGGCCGGAGTGGCCGTGCGGTTCTAGGTGCTACAGTCTGGAACCGAGCGACCGCTACGGTCGCAGGTTCGAATCCTGCCTCGGGCATGGATGTGTGTGATGTCCGTAGGTTAGTTAGGTTTAAGTATTTCTAAGTTCTAGGCGACTGATAACCTCAGAAATTAAGTCGCATAGTGCTCAGAGCCATTTGGACCATTTTTTTGTTTCCCTTCTTGTCTTCAGTGCCTCGAATTATGGTTGTCAGACTGTGTTGTCAGAGCGTATACGTTGGTGTATGCACTGCAGACATTCGGGCTCATTTTATCATGGCTTCCAAGCTTCAATTCAGAGAGCTTTATATTTAGTATTCCTAATCTGAGTATTTGACTCTTCGGATCATATTCAATCGGCTTTGTCTCCTGGATGTCATTAGTTGTATCTTCCACTATCACTGCCAAGGCATTCGCAGACGAAAGAGTCATCACAACTGCTCCTTCCAGTTTTTCTTCGGCTATTGACATTTTCACACCACGGCATGGTTGTGTTATTTCGTAATTTTGTCGTGTCTGGTTATTCACATCGGTGTCCATAATTCAAAACCGTAAGAAAAACTAGGAGATTAAGCGTCTGCAAGGTGCAATGTTTGTGGTTTTGGAATTCTTCTGCTTCGTTAAGGCATCATTGGAGCGCCCCAAATATCGGTCCGGTTTCAGTTGTTTAAAGATATCCTCCCACATATCTCATATGATTTGCTCACTTGTTTATTGGGATGACATAGAGGCAAATGATATGTAACACTGTGTAATACAAACGAAGATGTGAATAAAAAGGAAGTTATAAAGTTGGGCTCCGCATTTTAGACAAGCAGCGCGTGTGGAACTTACGTTATCCGTCGGTCGAGGGAATTGTTATGCCTGTGACAACGTACTTTCCAGCGTCGTTTCGAGTACGCTGAAAAAATTTCGCTGAGAAGCCCTTATAGATCCCACATACGGTACCGACCTCTCCCCCCGTGATTTCTATATTTTGGGAGCCCTGAAGAAAGACATTTGTGGCCGTCGATTTGCTTTGGACGAAGGGGTGGATGCCTGGGTACAGCCATGGTTCCGTAGGAAACCGCAAACATTTTTTCTTGAAGGCACTGACCGTCTCGTCTCACAGTGGGACAGATATACTAGCAGTTAAATTTGAAATAATAAACAGTTTACTTACCGGTTTTTAAATGTCTGGTTTTCATTTGACTACCCCGGTTTTTCCATCTGTCTCGTTTTTATTTGACCACACCTTATATTTTGAGATTATCGGCCATAGTCACGTAAAATGGAACGACTAGGAAAACATATGTTAGGCTAACGTTCTTTGGAAGAATTCCTACGAAGTTTACTCATTTACAAAATAAGTTTCTCGCAAAATTCTCCTCCACTTGATCAATGAACATGGTTTCCTCCTGTGTGCCATCACTACAAAGCACGGTTAACATATATAGCAATTCCTGTGTTCTAAGACCTGCGAAACGTAACGCGATCGTTAGTGTTTAGAGGGATGTCACAAACGAATGCGAATGGACAACCAATCTGACAACCTCAGTGTTGGAGAACGACGGGATACTTGCTCAAGTGTGTGGTTGGCACAGACATTAGATGTTGTATTCGAGAATTTGAGAGCTTCTTTCTTTCATTATTCTAAGCCAAATAAACTGATGGGCCACTCGTAAACAACGAACACTGCCCGTGACAACATACAAAATGCTAAGAAAACGACAACACACGAAGCTCTACCGCCTTCAACTATTAAAAACCCAAAAGGTTGCAGACTTTGAGCTCTGTCCCAAGTTCGACCTCAGAAAATAAAATCGAACAACAAATGAAGGTTTCAACATCCAAACAGATTTTAGAAACACACGTCTTCAAGTGTAGTCGATACATATACATTCCAAGTGGTGGAACAACTGACGAACGTCCTAAAATTAATGTATTGTCGTTCTTCCCAATAGGCAAAGTACGTTTCCGTAAGAAGAAACTGCAGTGAGGTATGTATACACTATGCGTTTCAGAAGGTCTCGAATAAGATCTGAATTTTTTTTTATTCAGGGCATTGATAACGTTTGAACGATACTTTCTTGGTAGACAGTTGCTTCCAGACGTTCGCTTTAACGGAATTTGAAGACACCTACATCATTTTTTAATGTGGAGTTACATAAATTATCGTCTAATTGCAGCAGTTATGACAGTTGTAGTCATAGACAAACATATGTCTCAGATAAAGTTAAAAATTATAAATTCTGAGGTACTGTAAAACCATTTCACCTGAAATAATATTGACACTCTTCCTGTAAGACAAAAATTTTTATTTCCCCTGTTCTTTTGCTCCGATGTGATTCACACGGGAAGTACAGAGGGCGGCGGGGGGCGGGGAGAGGGGTGTAACGGAGAAAAATAAGGGAACGCCGCGAGAAACGAACGTTTGTAGATTTGTAGATAAACGCATATACTAGCCAAGCCTGCAGGTTGTGTTTCTTTATTTGGTCAAGAACGGCACATGTGCAATGTCTTTATTGCGCTGCAAGTATAAGTCGTTATCAAAACAGCGTTGTTGTGAGTTCATTATGTAGAAGCTCAGCGCATTCGAACGTGGAAAAACTGTTAGGTTTCGTATGATGGATGCTTCAGTAACCAAGGTAGCCGAAGCGATTTGTTTCAAGAGGCACGGAATTGGGTATTTATACCGCATCCAGGGAAAGAGGAAAAGCATCATCCACTAAATCACAACGCGGACGAAAGTGTGTACTGAGCGATCGTTGTGGAAGGTCATTGAAGAAGATTGTGACGAGAAATAATAGGGCAGTAGCTGCAAAAGTCACTGCAGAACTGAATGTCACACTCGCGAAACCTGTCAGCACCAAAACAATGTGATGGGAGCTTCATATCCACTCATCAGTGATAAAAACACACTTAACAGCAAAACGTGCGGCGAAGCCATAAATCCTTCCCTTGACTTAAATTTTATGCCTTATATTTTAATTTATTCTTCTCATATTTTTAAGTACTGTATAGATTTAAGACTGCAAGGAGCTTAACGAATAGTAAACGGAATAGAGTGATCCGAATCGGTCAATAAATTAATTTCTCTTGGCTACCTTTCTCTTTTACTAAAATGTAGACTTGATCAACCGACCACGGCATAACAGCCCGGATAATTATAATGGACATCATACCTTTCTCTTTATCATCCACGTCTGCTTCCTAGTAACCTTCGCGTAATCTGATGTGAATTACAATAAGAAATAAGGGAAAATTAGTTTCAAACAGAGAGAAAACTGTTCAGCGTAGATGACGTGCACGAAAAGTACAAATAACTCACCCATGCAAATGTATCGGAACGACGTGACAGAAATACGTAACTGAGCCGTGTCACCTAACCGCGCTGGAGCTGCTTTTCATACCGGTATCTGATACGCCACTGTTCCTTCCTAGTATCCGCTAGATCGCAGTCAACAAAGGGAAACACGGTGCATAGTAATTACGCTATGGACAAGCCTCCAACACGTTTTTATAGTGCGTAATTAGGCATAAATTTCCTTCCAGGTGAGAAACAGGACGGCATCTAATGTAAATTAATGTATTTACCTAGCAATTACAAATATTATCCTTCGTCAGCTGCTGCATAATAGTCATAACCCGGCGTAATTAGGGCGGTGCCATTTACGTGCCGTGTTCAGCATGCGGCAGGACGTTAGCCCGCGAACTATCGAGCCAACAACTTAAATGAGACCTATTTTCTCTGCTTCTCTTCACAACACGGTCAACTATGCTTCATTATACAGTGTCTATCACAGGGTCGACACTGCAAAGGGCTTACGGTAATTATTTATTTCGAGAGCTCCACAATAAGTACGGCTACGCTCAGCGTTCAGTACAGAATGGGGACTCGATATCTATCACATGTTACACACATGGAACAAATCCCCCTTGCAGTAGCAAAGGTTTAGGAAGTAATATAATTCCCCAAACTAGTTCAGTACTGCAATTTATCTATACTGTAATATACTGCAATATCAGAAACAAAGAAGAAACTACAAAGCTCTAAATAAATTAACGGTTATATAACGATAATCATTGGTGGCAGTGGAACTGAACAGGCAAGGTATGGAGTTGCACCATCAACCATTTTAGAATAATAATAACAGTTTTCTAGATCTGTAATAGACAATATTATTACAAATGAGGAAGCCATTCCATTAATAGAAGACGCCAGAGTCTACAGAGGATATGATGTTAGCGCTGACCATTTTCTGGTAATATCGAAACTAACTTTCCCACTGTATATCAATAAAAGCACTAACAAAAAAATAAATACAGGAAGAAGATTATAAAATACATTTGCTACAAGATCCAAGCATTAGACGGTTGTACATAAAACATTTGGATGGAATTTTAAAACATGTGCAAGAGAAACAGAATATTAACGAAGAGTGGAAAGAAATAGTAAGAATAATAGTCATAACTGCTGGTGAAGCTTTAGGGAAAGGCTTGAAATATAAAAACACAAGGACACTCCAATCCGAAACCAAGAACTAACAGATGTCATAAAATGTAAGAAACAAGTCTACCTGAAACATCCACAATGAAAGTGACAAGAAGACTAGATCAATTAAAGCAGTACTCAGCAGTAGTCAGGAGAGAGACAAAAAAACTAAAACAACAAAATTGCAAACCTTTTCCGACTGAAATGGAGTATGTTGAACATTGGCAACAAACTAAAGCCTATGAGATGCTGAAACAATGAAGAGACCAGAAATATGATTCAAACTAACTCCACTTCAGAAAGTGGAGGAAAAAGTGAAAACTGCTGTTAGTGACGAGCATGCTGATCTTACAGTCAAAATCCCCAGGGGAAGACAACTTCACTGAGGAATTATTTAAACATTCTTCAGAATCGTTACTCTCAAAACTATTAAATTTTGTAAATACTTGATGGAAATACAGCAGCATACTAGAAGACTGGTAACCTGCGGTTGTTGTACAATTATTTAAGAAAGGGGATCGAAGGATGTGTGACAATTTTTGAACTCTGGATATAAGAAATATTTGAAGTTATTAGCAATAGACTAAATGTACTTACAGAAACATTTGTTACAGAAGAATAGGACGGATTTCGGATGGAAAGACCTTGCTTACACAGTGTTTCTCCAGTCTGCCAAATTATCGAGAAACACAGAATAAAATCACCCCACATTCATAACCTTTACTGACTATGAGTAAGCTTTTGATAAACTTAACAGAGTTAAATTATATGACATTTTAGAAAAGAATAGTATGCCTCGTCATCTAATAAGTGTAATTCAAAGTACTGTATGACATACACAGCAAAATCAAAGTACGAAAAGGAAATCCGCTTGCGAGAACCGTCTGTCATGGAGTAAGACAAGGGTGTCCTTTCGCACTCACGTTATTTAATATGTACATAGACGACGTCATAAAGACATGGCAGAATAAAGTAGTGCCCCATTATAGACTTAATAATAAACTTATTATTTATTTATTTGTGTGTGTATTTATACACTCCTGTTTGCAGATGATCAAATAATCTTAGCCGGCTCAGAAGATAAATTACAGAGAGCGATTTGGCCCTTGCAGAAGATATCAAATGATTATGGTGTATATGAAGATAAAACTAGATGTCATTCCGTGGTAAGGAGAATTGAAGAGCAAAAATACTATAAATCGCACTCCTCAAAAAAGCCAGAAAAAACACAGTACTGAAATTTAATAATGTAATGACAGCACAAGACCTAATTTACGGGTCAGAGACTTGAGACTCCAACCTCGAGTCAAAAAAATGGTTCAAATGGCTATGAGCACTATGGGACTCAACTGCTGTGGTCATAAGTCCCCTAGAACTTAGAACTACTTAAACCTAACTAACCTAAGCACAGCACACAACACCCAGCCATCACGAGGCAGAGAAAATCCCTGACCCCGCCGGGAATCGAACCCGGGAACCCGGGCGTGAGAAGCGAGAACGCTCCCGCACGACCACGAGATGCGGGCAACCTCGAGTCAAAAGAGAAGGACTGAAGCAGCGGAGTTGAGACTCCTAAGACCTCTAGCTGGTTACAAACTCACAGATCGCATAAAGAACAATGAATTTTGAAATGAAGTGGGCGACAATGTTATACTTCAGAAAATAGTAAAGTACAGAAAGAAATGGCTTGAACACATTCAAAGGATGCCAGATGAACGAATACCTAAATTAACGTACAAATGTGCATCTCAAGGGAAAAGGAATGTTGGCAGTCCTAAGGAGGGATGGAAAGATCAGTTCATTCTACTTGAAACTGGAACAGACAAGATTGGCTAAACCAAAACTGGATATGATTATGATGATTGTTTATAAAAGGGAAACATTACTAGCAAAAATCTCGAAAAGTTCTTGGCCGATTTACTTCAAATTTTTACATGCTTCTCAAATAAACATTCGGACGTACAAACGCCATATATTTTTCAAATAAAATAGTGCAGATTTTCTGTTAATATCGACTTCGAGAAAAAAAAGTACTGCGAAAACATGCTGTTTCGTTTTCTTTCTTGCAGTCTAACTACGACAGCAGACTATTTAAACTGTTAGCCAAATTGTTTTAGTCCAGAGTGAACATTAATTCTCTTTGTAGCAGTCGTGTTCAGCGAAACATCTGTACATAGTTAAAGTGGTATTTATGGTTCATCGACTAGTGGTTAAAATATGATTATGCAATTTGAACTCTTTGGAAGTTTGTTAGCTGCTCATTTGCGGATATAAATTATACGATATAATATTGTTAAGGTTACCATCTTTGCAGATCCAGCAGCTCGAGAAATCTGTCTCCACGCCCCTTAAATCAATCATCATAACGTCTGTGATTTTTTTTTATGGATCTGTGAAAGAGCAATCACCAAACCACTTAACATTTATGCATCTGAAATAAACAATATTATGTTGTTAGGAGAACATAAGGAATTCCAATCAATCTGTATTTTGGTTACCACTGAAGATGTAGTTCACTAAGCACAAGAATTTCTAAACTCACTGAATCCAGCTGGCTTTCCGAACCAAAGTTCAAGGCTTTAAGTCGGCTTTCCTACAATACTACAATACAACCCTCTGAAACTCTGTACTGGTACCCGCTTGCTGATCATAACTATGGGAAGTAGTGTCATTGAAGCTGCTATCGTCATACGTTCAGCAGCACGAGAGACCGCTCTCGTACCGCATGTACCAATGATCCCAACCAATTTACTCACTCAGTATAATCGACTTCAATTCTCAATCAGTTTTTTGTTTGCAATAACACTAACCAAGATTCAGGATCAGATATTCAGATCAGTTGGAATTGATTTACGATCAGAATGTTTGCCGGACGACAAATTTTATGTTGCCCTTTCACGAACTAGCAGTTTCGAAAGTCGCTTCATACTCTTACAGCACGCTATTCAAATAACTAAATATGTTGTGTATTCTGAAGATTTGTAATTGTAATGCGTGCAAAAAATTTAAAAAAACATTAAAAGCTAAAACAAAGGAGTCTTTCTCATTCATATTCCATATGTTGAATTCCTACGCAATTATGAAATATTCTACATGATTTCAAAGAGGGAGAAGTCGCAACGAGACAATTAATCTGCGTCCTGACACAGTTCCAAGCCTTACCTCAGGTTAGTACGTATATCCAATTCCCATGCATATTTACCAATTGCTCCTATCAATAATGTGCAAAGTATTTACTAAAATTATCAGCCACAGAATAGACAAAAATATCGGACTTTAATCAGAATGAGGAACAATCTAGCGCTAGAAGTAGAAATTATTTGTATATGGTGAACAATATTATGATACAGAGTGCCTGAGTTTAACATAAAATAATATAGAATGTAATAACTTGAGACATAATTGATATATTTATTGGCGGTTTGATTCTACAAGCATTTTAACCCAAAATGTTTTCTGTGTTTGCTTTCAGAAGTTGGTACCACGTGCGCATAGTGTAACTGATGTGTTCACGTAAACGTGAGTCAATAGTCATGTAGACTCCATAGCAGAACGCATTGTGTTTGCTTTCATTCGCAGAGCTAAAGTTTGTTGCACTGGTATAACGTCGTTTTTGGCATGCGTATGGACTGTGACCAATTGACGATATTCTTCGATACGTAGAAATGGGACAAGCGGCGTCGGGAAAGTGGGAGTTTGCTTTCTACTTCGGGCTACCGTGTCAAGTACGGATTTCCAGAGGCTACTGTTGAATTAATCCGTACGTCCTTCCAGCGGAGCCCTTTGTAACTCAATGCGATAAGCAAGTAGGAAGTTCTATTTACCCCACACGAAGTGATAGAATCCAAACATGACACTCCAAATGTGAATTTGTGGTGTGGGTTGATGAAGGACAAAGTTATAGGCCCTTTTTTTTTCTTTTTTTAAATGTAACAACGCACGAAAACATATTGGCGCTGCATACTGTACCACAACTTCCTCGAGACGTAATCTTTCAACAGGATGGAATACCATGCTATTTGCGAACACTGCCCAGATTTCTTGGATCATGAGTTCCCAGGTTGATGGATCGAAAGATGTAGTTCATCGATTGCTTGACCGCCTAGAAACTGACATCACGCCACTTGATTTTTTTCTTTGGTGGTTTATCGAGAATCAAATGGACCAGACATCAGTTCGTGATCTGCCAGATCCGCGCCATCACGTTCGTGCAGCTACCGCAAATGTTATGCATGCAATGTTGCAAAACACTTGGAGAGAAGTATATGTCGGTTGCGCCTATAATGGTGCGCATTTCGAGGGATAGGTATATAAAAACATTTTGAAATACCATACTTGTGGAAACATACCACAAGTAAATATCACGGTTACTGCTCAAGTTATTACATTTTATAATGTTATACGTTTAAACCGGACACTCTGAATAATTCGGAGCAATACTTATGAATTACCAGTTTGCTTGAGATTCATGGATTCTGAGAAAGCTTTTGAATCAATGTCAGAACTTTTAGAAAAAGCTAAATTAATTCTCCCTAAGTAAAATGAAGAATCTAGAGAGCAAAGCTGCAGCTTCCATTATAATGTACTATAGTAGGCGTGAGAAAGTCAGAGATGAATGAGGAGTCATGGAAGTAAATTCCATAACGCCAAAACTATTCTCAGCATTCCTAGAGGAATTATTTAGCAATGTGAAAACGAAGAAGGAATACGTATAAGGGGAAAACAACCGAATCACCTTCGTTTTGCTAACGATATAGTATTTTTTGCCCCTATTGCAGATGTGTGTGTGTGTGTGTGTGTGTGTGTGTGTGTGAAAAGCTGAAATTTGGAAAAAGTTCTATGGAACCAAACTGCTACGCCTGAAAAGCCGAAATACTACAACGAGCAGCTAGTTAAAGTCCTGAACTATCAAACTACGCAGTATTATAAGAATATTCATGCCCCAAAAACAATTTCTAGCGCTATCTCACCGCAGATATTTAGCACAATAGTCACAGAAATACACTCCTGGAAATGGAAAAAAGAACACATTGACACCGGTGTGTCAGACCCACCATACTTGCTCCGGACACTGCGAGAGGGCTGTACAAGCAATGATCACACGCACGGCACAGCGGACACACCAGGAACCGCGGTGTTGGCCGTCGAATGGCGCTAGCTGCGCAGCATTTGTGCACCGCCGCCGTCAGTGTCAGCCAGTTTGCCGTGGCATACGGAGCTCCATCGCAGTCTTTAACACTGGTAGCATGCCGCGACAGCGTGGACGTGAACCGTATGTGCAGTTGACGGACTTTGAGCGAGGGCGTATAGTGGGCATGCGGGAGGCCGGGTGGACGTACCGCCGAATTGCTCAACACGTGAGGCGTGAGGTCTCCGCAGTACATCGATGTTGTCGCCAGTGGTCGGCGGAAGGCGCACGTGCCCGTCGACCTGGGACCGGACCGCAGCGACGCACGGATGCACGCCAAGACCGTAGGATCTTACGCAGTGCCGTAGGGGACCGCACCGCCACTTCCCAGCAAATTAGGGACACTGTTGCTCCTGGGGTATCGGCGAGGACCATTCGCAACCGTCTCCATGAAGCTGGGCTGCGGTCCCGCACACCGTTAGGCCGTCTTCCGCTCACGCCCCAACATCGTGCAGCCCGCCTCCAGTGGTGTCGCGACAGGCGTGAATGGAGGGACGAATGGAGACGTGTCGTCTTCAGCGATGAGAGTCGCTTCTGCCTTGGTGCCAATGATGGTCGTATGCGTGTTTGGCGCCGTGCAGGTGAGCGCCACAATCAGGACTGCATACGACCGAGGCACACAGGGCCAACACCCGGCATCATGGTGTGGGGAGCGATCTCCTACACTGGCCGTACACCACTGGTGATCGTCGAGGGGACACTGAATAGTGCACGGTACATCCAAACCGTCATCGATCCCATCGTTCTACCATTCCTAGACCGGCAAGGGAACTTGCTGTTCCAACAGGACAATGCACGTCCGCATGTATCCCGTGCCACCCAACGTGCTCTAGAAGGTGTAAGTCAACTACCCTGGCCAGCAAGATCTCCGGATCAGTCCCACATTGAGCATGTTTGGGACTGGATGAAGCGTCGTCTCACGCGGTCTGCACGTCCAGCACGAACGCTGGTCCAACTGAGGCGCCAGGTGGAAATGGCATGGCAAGCCGTTCCACAGGACTACATCCAGCATCTCTACGATCGTCTCCATGGGAGAATAGCAGCCTGCATTGCTGCGAAAGGTGGATATACACTGTACTAGTGCCGACATTGTGCATGCTCTGTTGCCTGTGTCTATGTGCCTGTGGTTCTGTCAGTGTGATCATGTGATGTATCTGACCCCAGGAATGTGTCAATAAAGTTTCCCCTTCCTGGGACAATGAATTCACGGTGTTCTTATTTCAATTTCCAGGAGTGTATAATAGAAGCCCATCTGTAACGAATTTCACTTAGCTACTGTTGGTTGGGTTGTTGTTGGGGGAAGAGGCCAAACAGCGAGGTCATCGGTCTCATCGGATTAGGGAAGGACGGGGAAGGAAGTCGGCCGTGCCCTTTCAAAGGAACCATCCCGGCATTCGCCTGGAGTGATTTAAGTTCAAATGGTTCGAATGGCTCTAAGCAGGATGGGACTTAAAATTTGAGGTCATCAGTCCCCTAGACTTAGAAATACTTACACCTAACTAATGTAAGGATATCAAACACATCCATGCCCTAGGCAGGTTTCTAACCTGCGACCGTAGCAGCAGCGCGCTTTCGGACTGAAGCGCCTAGAACCGTTCGGTCAGAGCAGCCGGCAGTGATTTGGGGAAACCACGGAAAACCTAAATCAGGATGGCCGGACTCGGGACTGAACCGTCGTCCTGCCGAATGTGAGTCCAGTGTGCTAACAACTGCGCCACCTCGCTCGGTGGCCACTGTTCAAACATTAAATAATTAGTAATGATTCATCAAGAAGAGGTCCAAAAATTGATCAGTGTGCTTGCTTTCGGCTTACAGCTCCAAGTAATGCAGATCCTCGATGTACCCTTAGATAAATAATCATTGACAATTAGTTTGAAAGAATAATTAAACCAACACTTTCTTCAACCATTAAGATCACAACGCAACATCAGAGCGTAATTTACACCTAGTATCGTAATGAGAAAGCCCCCCTTGTATCATGTAATCCACAATATATCTCATAATGTGCCAGACCACTACGTAGTCGCCGCGCGGGTTAGCCGCGCGGTCTCAGGCGCTTTGTCACGGCTCGCGCGGCTCCCTCCCTCGGAGGTTCGAGTCCTCCCTCGGGCATGGGTGTGTGTGTGTGTGTGTGTGTGTCTGTGTGTGTGTGTGTGTGTGTGTGTCTGTGTGTGTGTGTGTCTGTGTGTGTGTGCGTGTGTGTGTGTGGGTGTGGGTGTGTGGGTGTGTGTGGGTGTGTGTGTGTTTGTTGTACTTTAAGTTAGATTAAGTAATATGTAAGTCTTGGGACCGATGATCTCAGCAGTTCAGTCCCAAGAACCTTACCACAAATTTCCAAATTTCCACTGTGAAGTACATTTAAAAAGCAGCGATCGCCCATAACGGCATCTGGCGACCTACTTTCCTCCATCTGAAACCCAATTTCAGGCAATGCAATAGTATTTATTGGTAGTGGTTTACTACTACAGAGTGTAATTAATTTAGTTAACTGTTTGTAACATCTTAGAACATACACATGCCCTATTTGGCTTCAACTAGTGTGCTCAACGTGGCGGCGAGACGGCATGAAGCTGTTTTGAGTGCAGGTAATAAATCAAATAGCTTGGATGAAATGAAATAATTGAAAGAAAAGGCTATGAATATATGTGTATATTGTCCTTAAATTACACTCGGCGAAAAACAGCACCAGAATGACGAATGCACATTCAAACTAGAGCACCTCTCTGTCCCAAAGCCACGAAGGTTCTTCATTGGCTGGTGACAAGAAACCGACTTCTAAAGATGCGAAATTGCTGAGCAGGCACACAAACAGATACCTCGCAGAGCTTATTTCGATCAACAGAAACTAATTGTAGCAGACAGATGCAAAGCGTTACAAAGATAATATCGTGGTTTAAGAAAAGCAAAAATATAGTGAGGAGAGAACGAAATATGAAGATGGACAAGTAGCTTTCAAGCGTAATAGAGCAATTTTGAAAGTCGGCCTGAAAATGAATTATAATAAGCGTGGTCTGATCGATGGCGGTGAGACATAGAATTTTAATGAGAAAAAATGAGAAAACTGAATGTTGGTCAGCGAGTAAAGGAAAAATGTGTATTGTAAACTGCTAGGAGAGAGGAAAATAAACAACGAGATCAGGAAATATGCCGGAGTTGAAGACGAAATAATGGCTACAATTACAATAAAACGGTGATAGGCAGGATGGTAGCGTTATCAATGGCAGATGGTTGAAGAAGTGATTTTCTGGTTATAAAATATAAGACCAGAGAGCAGATAGCTGGATAACATTATATATTTTGGGTGGGTATTGCTGAAGAACATAATGCATGGAAAGATCAAGAGGAAGGTTTGTGGATGTCGCGTGGCAGATGATGGTTGTATTCAACATGTACGTTTTCATCCACATCTAGATGATTATTGTTCAATTCACAGTTAAGTTCCTGGAAGCGGGTTTATCGAACCATCATCTAGTTACTTGTTACCGTTACATTCTTGAACAGTGCGCCGGAAAAACGAACACTTAAATGTTTCCTTGCGAGTTTTGATTTCTCTTATTTAATTATGATGAAAGAACCAGAGGTTGTACAGAGTTTCAGGGAGAGCATAAGGGAACAATTGATCGGAATGGGAGAAGGAAATACAGTAGAAGAAGAATGGGTAGCTCTGAGGGATGAAATAGTGAAGGCAGCAGAGGATCAAATAGGTAAAAAGATGAGGGCTAGTAGAAACCCTCGGGTAACAGAAGAAATATTGAATTTAATTGATGAAAGGAGAAAATATAAAAATGCAGTAAATGAAGCAGGCAAAAATGAATACAGACGTCTCAAAAATTATATCGACAGGAAATGCAAAATGGCTAAGCAGGGATGGCTAGAGGACAAATGTAAGGATGTAGAGGGTTATCTCACTAGGGGTAAGATAGATACTGCCTGCAGGAAAATCAAAGAGACCTTTGGAGAAAGGAGAACCACTTGCATGAATATCAAGAGATTTGATGGAAACCCAGTTCTAGGCAAAGGAGGGAAAGCAGAGAGGTGGAAGGAGTATATAGAGGGTCTATACAAGGGCGATGTACGTGAGGAAAATATTATGCAAATGGGATGTAGATGAAGATGAAACGGGAGATATGATACTGCGTGAAGAGTTTGACAGGGCACTGAAAGACCTGAGTCGAAACAAGGCCCCCGGAGTAGATAACATTCCATTAGAACTACTGACAGCCTTGGGAGAGCCAGTCTTGACAAAAGTCTACCATCTGGTGAGCAAGATGTATAAGATAGGCGAAATACCCTCAGACTTCAAGAAGAATATAATAATTCCAATCCCAAAGAAAGCAGGTGTTGACAGATGAGAAAATTACCGAACTATCAGTTTAATAAGTCACAGCTGCAAAATACTAACACGAATTCCTTACAGACGAATGGAAAAACTGGTAGAAGCCGACCTCGGGGAAGATCAGTTTGGATTCCGTAGAAATGTTGGAACACGTGAGGTAATACGACTTATCTTAGAAGAAAGATCAAGAAAAGGAAATCCTACGTTTCTAGGATTGGTAGACTTGGAGAAAGCTTTTGACAATGTTGACTGGAATGCTCTCTTTCAAATTCTGAAGGTGGCAGAAGCAAAATACAGGGAGCGAAAGGCTATTTACAATTTGTACAGAAACCAGATGGCAGTTATAAGAGTCGAGGGGTATGAAAGGGAAGCAGTGGTTGGGAAGGGAGTGAGACAGGGTTGTAGCCTATCCCCGATGTTATTCAATCTGTATATTGAGCAAGCAATAAAGGAAACAAAAGAAAAGTTCGGAGTAGGAATTGAAATCCATGGAGAAGAAATAAAAACTTTGAGGTTCGCCGATGACATTGTAATTCTGTCAGAGACAGCAAAGGACTTGGAAGAGCAGTTGAACGGAATGGACAGTGTCTTGAAAGGAGGGTGTAAGATGAACATCAACAAACGCAAAACGAGGATCATGGAATGTAGTCGAATTAAGTCGGGTGATGCTGAGGGAATTAGATTAGGAAACGAGACACTTAAAATAGTAAAGGAGTTTTCCTATTTGGGGAGCAAAATAACTGATGATGATCGAGGTAGAGAGGATATAAAATGTAGACTGGCAATGGCAAGGAAAGCGTTTCTGAAGAAGAGAAATTTGCTAACTTCGAGTATAGATTTAAGTGTCATGAAGTCGTTTCTGAAAGTATTTGTATGGAGCGTAGCCATGTATGGAAGTGAAACATGGACGATAACTAGTTTGGACAAGAAGAGAATAGAAGCTTTCGAAATGTGGTACTACAGAAGAATGCTGAAGATTAGATGGGTAGATCACATAACTAATGAGGAGGTATTGAATAGAATTGGGGAGAAGAGTAGTTCGTGGCACAACTTGACTAGAAGAAGGGATCGGTTGGTAGGACATGTTCTGAGGCATCAAGGGATCACCAATTTAGTATTGGAGGGCAGCGTGGAGGGTAAAAATCGTAGTGGGAGACATAGAGATGAATACACTAAGCAGATTCAGAAGGATGTAGGTTGCAGTAAGTACAACAACAATTATGATGATCATTTCTCCCTATGTAGATGGGTGCCAAAAAAATGCATTCACACTATAAGGAGAAAGTAGGTGGTTGAAATTTCGTGAGAAGATCCCGCCGGAACTGGTTTAATAGCTGCCATCCCAATTCGCATAACATATCCATGGTACCTTCTACACTTTTTCGCGATAACACAAAACGAGCTGCACTTCTTTGAATTTTTTTATGTCTTCGGTCAGTCCTATTTAATGCGGATCCCACACCGCACATCAGTACTCCAGAAGAGTGCGGACAGCATAAGCAGTCTGTTTAGTAGACCTGTTGCGTTTTCTAAGTGTTCTGCCAATAAATCGCAGTCTTTGGTTTGCTTTCCCCACAACATTATCTATTTGTTCCTTCCAATTTAAGTTATTCGTGACTATACACCCCAACCATCTAGTTGAATTTACAGCCTTCAGATTTGTGTGATTTCTCATGTAATCTAAATTTAACGGATTACTTTTAGTAATCTTGTGAGTGACTTCACACCTTCCATTATTTACAATCATCTACCACTTTTCGCATCGTACAGCTATCATTTTGCAATTGGTTTTGATCATCTGATAATTTCACAAGACGGGAAATGACAGCACCATCTGCAAACACTCTAAGAGGGCTTCTCAGATTGTCTCCTAAATCGTTTATGTACATCAGGAACAGCAGAGGGTCTATAACACTTCCCTGGGGAACGTCAGATATTACTTTTGTTTTACTCAATGACTTTCCGTCCGTTACTACGAACTGTGACCTTCTGACAGAAAATCACGAAGCCAGTCTCACAGCTGAGACGATACTCCACGTACACTCATTTTGATTAGTAGACGCTTGTGGGGAACAGTGTCAAAACTCTTCTTGAAATCTAAAAATATGAAATGAATTTGACATCCCCTGTCGATACTACTCATTACGTCGTGAGTATAAAGAGCTAGTTGTGTTTCACAAGAACGGTATTTGATGAATCCGTGTTGGCTGTTTGTCAATAAACCGTTTCCTGTCACGTAATTCATAATGTTCGAACGCAGTATATGCTACAAAATTCTGCTGCAAATCGATGTTAGTGATACGGGGATATAAGACAGCGGATCACACCTATTCCATTTCTTGGGTTCTGGTGTGACTTGAGCTTCATTCCAATCGCTTAGTTACGGATTATTCGGCGAGTTAGCGGTAGTATATCATGCAATGTACGGAGCTATTGTATGAGTATACTCTGAAAGGAACCTGTCTGGTATACAGTCTGGACGGAGGCCTCGCCTTTATTAAGTGATTTAAATACACTCCTGGAAATGGAAAAAAGAACACATTGACACCGGTGTGTCAGACCCACCATACTTGCTCCGGACACTGCGAGAGGGCTGTACAAACAATGATCACACGCACGGCACAGCGGACACACCAGGAACCGCGGTGTTGGCCGTCGAATGGCGCTAGCTGCGCAGCATTTGTGCACCGCCGCCGTCAGTGTCAGCCAGTTTGCCGTGGCATACGGAGCTCCATCGCAGTCTTTAACACTGGTAGCATGCCGCGACAGCGTGGACGTGAACCGTATGTGCAATTGACGGACTTTGAGCGAGGGCGTATAGTGGGCATGCGGGAGGCCGTGTGGACGTACCGCCGAATTGCTCAACACGTGGGGCGTGAGGTCTCCACAGTACATCGATGAGAGTCGCTTCTGCCTTGGTGCCAATGATGGTCGTATGCGTGTTTGGTGCCGTGCAGGTGAGCGCCACAATCAGGACTGCTTACGACCGAGGCACACAGGGCCAACACCCGGCATCATGGTGTGGGGAGCGATCTCCTACACTGGCCGTACACCACTGGTGATCGTCGAGAGGACACTGAATAGTGCACGGTACATCCAAACCGTCATCGAACCCATCGTTCTACCATTCCTAGACCGGCAAGGGAACTTGCTGTTCCAACAGGACAATGCACGTCCGTATGTATCCCGTGCCACACAACGTGCTCTAGAAGGTGTAAGTCAACTACCCTGGCCAGCAAGATCTCCGGATCTGTCCCCCATTGAGCATGTTTGGGACTAGATGAAGCGTCGTCTCACGCGGTCTGCACGTCCAGCACGAACGCTGGTCCAACTGAGGCGCCAGGTGGAAATGGCATGGCAAGCCGTTCCACAGGACTACATCCAGTATCTCTACGATCGTCTCCATGGGAGAATAGCAGCCTGCATTGCTGCGAAAGGTGGATATACACTGTACTAGTGCCGACATTGTGCATGCTCTGTTGGCTGTGTCTATGTGCCTGTGGTTCTGTCAGTGTGATCATGTGATGTATCTGACCCCAGGAATGTGTCAATAAAGTTTCCCCTTCCTGGGACAATGAATTCACGGTGTTCTTATTTCAATTTCCAGGAGTGTAGTTTTACTACAACGGATATATCTATTCCAAATTTTTCATGTTGCCAGTAGTTCTTGATTCGAGTTCTGGAATATTTACTTCGTCTCCTTTGGTGAAGTAATTTCGGAAATATTTCTTTAATAGCCCTGCAGTAGTGGCACTGTCGCCATAAACATCGCCACAAACATCTCGCATTGAAGTTCTCGCTAAATTTTGAGTTTCTGTAAAACTTCGCCAAACATTTGGGATTTTTTGTTCTTTTAAATTTGGTATGCTTTTTCAGTAGCTTCTGCAACAGTGTTTTGACATTTTTTGTGTGCCATGGGGTATCAGTAGCATCTCTTATTCATTTGTGCGGTATATATCTCTCAAGTGCTGTCGAACCTATTTCCATGAATCCAAACAAAATCTAGTCTGTGGTCTAGTCTAGCCAGATTGGAAGAAGTGGAGACGGTCTCTCAGGAAAGCACGAAGCAAATTTTCAATAGATGTATTTGCTTTTATTGTTGATGGGTTTGGACGTTACCATATTCAGTCTAGTCACAATAACCTTGAAGTCATTAATCCCTGTATCCGTCATGATGCAACCTATTTGATTAGGATTAATTTTTGATAAGAGGTCAAATGTGTTTTCGCAGTCATTGACACTTGGAATGGGCTCCTGAATTAATTGTTCAAAATAATTTTCTGCGAAAGTATTCAGTATGATTTCGGACAACGTTTCATGCCCGCCATAGTCTTTAAACAAGCCTTTTCGCTGACATGTCTTGGGTAGATTGAAGTCACTGCCAACTATAAGCGTATGAGTGGGGTACCTATTTGAAATGAGACTCAAGTTTTCTTTGAACTGTTCAGCTACTCCATCATCTGAGTCTGCGGTTGTCAAGTATAACCTCTACTCATACTAATAGAAACTATCTACTCCAATTTCACTACAAAGTAAACTGCTTCCGACAGCTATAAACACTCCAGTATCAACTGTATTTAAGTAACCTCTGCTTTGTGAACACGGTTAGGTTCTTCTTAAAAATTTTGACAGAACGTATTTCTGGCTTTAGCCAGCTTTCTGTACCTGTAACGATTTGAGCTTCAGTGCTTTCTGTTAGCGCGTGGAGTTCTGGTTGTTCCCCATTATAGCTACGACAAGTTACAATTATAGTACTGATTGTTGCTAAACCTACCTTCATCCTGTGTTTGCCCCGCACTCATTTAAACTGATACCTTTCTGTAATTTCTCAAGACCGTCTAACCTAAAAAATCGCCCAATCCACTCCACACAGCACCCACTACCCGTGAAGCCGTATAGCTGATGCTACAGATAATGAGCAACACTGCACTTGCATTCTTCACCAAGGCAGCTAGTCGCCCAAAACCAGACTCTCTTCTGATTCAAACCGACATACATCATACATATGAGCCAGCACCTGCAGCTGGCTGCACCCTCTGCTCTTTGTGGCATCCGGAAGCCCCCATTCCACATCTGGAATGACTTCCCCCAGTATGCACACATAGTGCACTCTGGACTCCTTCACCTCCTTGGCAACTATATCCCTGTAGGGCCCCATTATATACCGCATGTTGGAGGCCCCAACTACTAGTAATCCCAGTAATGCACAGACATTACAGGCTGAGAGGTTTCCTCTGGAACAGTGCGAGCGAAGCATCTGGCTCAGGGTCTTTGTCAGCCGCAGGGGAGGTTCAGCGATTGGCCCCTTGGAAAATCTTTTGTTGCCTGACATACCTTTGAACCACCTCCAACTCGGCAACCTCAGTGCAGGCAGCATCCAGGGTGTCCACCACAGTGAAACGAACAGGGGACATGTGTGACGTGCTGGACGTTTCACGGATCTTCAGGTGCGACTCCTCACAGTGATACCCATTGGCAAAAGTCTTGATCTGTGTGACCGAAGCCAACACCACCTGGAGTTGTGAGCGAAGAACACAGCAATCACAGTTCCTATCCATGCTAAAACTTGGGAAATATACTTCAGACAGTTAATTAAACGCACAAAATACAGTAATCAAACTAAAGAGCACAACGTAGACTCTGAATAAGTCTCTTCTAGTGAAAAGCTGCGTCGAGTGATAACGAAATGGTGTACCTCAGTGCGCTGCTGCAGTAATGAATGCTGCCACTCGACTGATGGATCTAACTATAAGTACTACAAATGGATCTTCAAACGCAAAGAGCGGTGCAGGCAGCGGTAGTATGCACTACACAGTCAATAAAACGCAGAACACTGTCCCTGATAAATATACAAACACGCACAAATATAGAAGATTTAACTAAAGAGTATAGACGAACTTTAGAATAAATCACTTCTAATGAGAAGCTGTATTATTAATCTGGTAATTCTTTAACTTCTGCTTACAGTGTACTTGAGACGCTCTACGTATAAAAGCACTTCATAACTGATCACTATAACCTAAAACAAACCTACGTAGCGTGACTGTGCAAATGCATAATTCGACTGGAACGGCGTTAGACTAGCAAAAGTTGTTTTGAATTTTCTCATTTTGATAGAACTGAACGGCGATCTATTTAATTGTTAAAAACCATTCAACAGCCTAGATCGCATAAAATATTTCTTTACTGAAGACAACCTGTTCGAACGGACTATACTGTCATCTTCAGGTCTTAAATCTTTTTGTTGTAAAACATGTTCATTTTACGCTTACCTCACACACAAGATGTGAAATGGATAAAAATAGCACATTATAAACGGTTTGTCATCCCTAAAATATTTAAAAACATATAGCACCCAATATGTTCAGGAGTCCAGAACATGTAAACAGTTGTACAGCTGTGTGCTGTGTTTGTATTATGCGACAAGCAACTGTAAGCAATATGTATATGGACATAGTCTGTTGCACAAGGTGCTTTACTTTTTTAAATATTTTAGCAATGACAAATCTTTTGCAATGTGCTATTTTTATACGCTTGACATCTCGTGCGTGAGGTCAGAGTAAAATGAACATGTTTTACAACAAAAAGATTCTAAAAGCTGAGGACGACAGCATGGTCGCTTGAAACCGGTTGTCTTAAATACAGAAATATTTTATACAATTTTGGTGTTGAATCGTTTTAAAAATTGTTTTGCTGCGCTGTTATGAAAAGAAGTACAATGAGGTAGCAAAATTCATGGGATCCCTCCTAATATCGTATCGGATTTTTTGCCCCATGTAGTGCAGCAGCTCTCCGTGTCATGGTCTCAACAAGACACTGGAAGACCCCTGCAGAAATATTGAGCCATGCTGCCTCTACAGCCGTACGTAACTGCGAAATTGTTGCCGGCGCAGGATGTTGTGCACGAGCCGACCACACGATGACGTCTCATAAATGTTCGATTGGATTCATGTCGGGCGATCTGGGTAGCCAAATCATTCATTAGGATTGTTTAGAACGTCCTTTAAACCAGTTGTGAACAATTGTGGCCCATTGACAATTCCATCGCTGTTTGGGAGCATAAGTCCATCAATGGCACAACTATCTCCAGTCTGTGAACGGTTCAGTCGGACCGGAGGACCCAATCCATTCAATGTAAACACGAAACACACCATTATAGAGCCATCACCAGCATACACAGTGCCTTGTTGACAACATAGGTCCATGGCTTCATGGAATATGCGCAACATTCTAACACTACCATTAGCTCATACCAACTGAAATCGGGACTCATCTGCCGACGCCACCGTTTTCCTGTCGTCTGTGGTCCAACCGGTATGATCACGATTCTACGAGAGGGGCTGCAAGCGATGCCGTACTATCAGCAAACGCACTCTCGTCGGTCGTCTACTGGCTCGGCCCATTAACGCCAAATTTCGCCTCACTGTCGTAACGGATACGTCGTCGTACGTCCCACATTGATTTCTGCGCTTATTTCACGCAGAGTTACTTGTCTGCTAGCACTGACAACTCTATGCAAGCGCCGCAGCTCTCAATTCTTAAGTGAAGACCGTGGGCCACGACGTTGTCCATAGTGAGAGGAAATGTCTGAAATTTGGTATTCTCGGTACACTCTTGACACTGTGCATATTGAATTCCCTAACAATTTCCGAAATAGAATTTCCCATGCGTCTAGCTGCGACTACCGTTCCGCGCTCAAAGTCTGTTAATTCTCCTCGTGGGGCTACAACCACGTCGGAAATCGTTTCACACGAATCGCCGGAGTACAAATGACAGCTCCGCCAATGCTCTGCCTTTTATAGCTTGTATACGAGATACTACCATCATCTGTAAATGCACATATCGCTATCCCATAACTTTCATCACCTTGTTGTATACTACGACCTGTACTGAAGTAACTCGTAACCCTTGCATTTACAGTCGTACTATCTTCACGTATTTGTAGTCCTGATGCAAAGGATCAAGGAAAGCCCATTGATGGAGAGCTGAACGAGGAGGCACATTGATGGAGCACTCACTGCATTCACGCTAGGAAGCAGCTTAGTTCAGGTTAACATACGTCATCCAGATTAGATTCTCCTTCGCTTCGTTAGCATAGTTAATCCCTTTCGGAGCATTTGTATCACAATCTATGGTATTTATTTCCATGTATGATGTATTGTAGTACTCGTATATTCCGTTAGTAATGCACTGTAAGAGTGGGATTAAATGCAAGATTAAAATTCAAGATGGAAGGATATCAATGATAAGATTAGATGGTGACACTATCCTCAGTGAATGTAAAGAAAAATTACAGGAATTGTTGAATGGAATTATCGTTCTAATGAGTACAGAATATAGATTTGGAGAAAATCGAAGCAAGATTAAAGTAATAAGAAGTAGCAGAAATGAGAGCAGTGAGATACTTAACATCCGAACTGAAGATCGCGAAGTAGACGCAATTAAAGAATTCTGCTACCTATGCAGAAAAATAACCCATGTTGGACGACGCAAGGAAGACATCAAAAGCAGGCTAACAGTGACAAAAAGGGCATTCCTGGTCAAGAAAAGTTTACTGTTATCAAACATTGATCATAATTTGACGAATTAATTTATGACAACTTACATTTGGGGCACAGCGTTGTATGGTAGTGAAATATGGACAGTGGGAAAACCGGGACAGAAGAGAATCGAAGCATTTGAGATGTGGTGCTACAGACGAAAATAAGCTCGACTGATAAGATAAGGGGCCGGCCGGAGTGGCCGTGCGGTTCTAGGCGCTACAGTCTGGAGCCGAGCGACCGCTACGGTCGCAGGTTCGAATCCTGCCTTGGGCATGGATGTGTGTGATGTCCTTAGGTTAGTTTGGTTTAATTAGTTCTAAGTTCTAGGCGACTGATGACCTCAGAAGTTAAGTCGCATAGTGCTCAGAGCCATTTGAACCTTTTTTTTTTTTTTTGATAAGATAAGGAAAGAGGAGGTCCTCCGTAGAATCAGCGAGGAAAGGAATATATGGAAAACACTGACAAGAAGAAAGGACGGGATGATAGGACTTCTGTTAAGACATCAGGGAATAACTTCCATTGTACTAGGGGAAGTTGTAGAGGGAAATCTGTAGAGCAAGATGGAGATTGGAATATGTTCAGAAAATAACTGAGGACGTAGGCAGCAATTGCTACTCTGGAATGAAGAGGTTGGCACAGGAAAGGAATTCGTGGCGGCCGCAACACAGCAGACAGAACACTGAAGATTAAAAAAAAAAAAAGTAATGATCGGCAGCCTGACCCAGCTTTATCAGACCAGGGCTTTAAGCTTTCAAATGCCTGTATATATGAATTCTGTTTTTCGTGCTTAAACGGTAATACAATTATGTTGAATATCCTTGTATAAGTGATCCACAAATGAATGAAAGTACTACTGCTGCTATTACTATATTGGTTCGAATATTTTATACAATGCATCCTTCTGTTTTGTTATACAGTAATACCGTTTTCTTTTGAAGAATAAATTTACAGAGCACAGACATGAAATTTTGCGTTGAATAAAGTAAACATGTTGCTTTACAGCGAACATTGTTAGCATACACAAAAAAATCTTTATAAAAGTCAAGCAAGAGAGTTAGAATTAATATACCTTCACTGTTAGACAATGTGAGTTGGAGGCAAGAATTTGAAAATAAAACTATGAGCTACTTGAATAGGAATCAATAATACGACGTAAGAATTGAAGTGAAAAGAAAGAAACAATACCTTGGAACTCTTCTATTTCCTCCGTGTTTGCATAGAAAAACAACAATGCAGGAATTGAGAGTCCGCCTCGATGCAAAACACCTTGTTATTTGTTTAATTATTTATTCCCCAAATTAGCTTACGCGACAAATATCACTATCATCATTGGGTTCTTTAAATCTTACGCATTGTATATTATTGCATGTTTTTAAGAATTATTGTCGCTGTTTGTGGCATGTTTTCTGTGCTTTTTCTGTTGCCGTTTCTTCTCAGCGTACATCATGTCATCTGCAAGTTCTTTGGACGGCAAATAGCTGATTCTATACACCGGAAAACAAAAATTTCTCATTCTGTTTATGACCTAGAACATTACGCCATCTTGCTGTTCAACGCAAGGCTTGCTCGACCAAAATGTAATACCTGCAGATCCGGAAGAATCCAAACAGCAAAGATATTTTAAGCAAGGCCAATGAACAGAGAAGGGTGGTAACAAGCAGGTAAGGAATATAAAAATTTTTCTTTTATTGTATTGTCTGTTGAATACCACTTATCGTAAAATGAGTTTAAATACAGGATGATGCGCATAAACAAGAGAAAAAGGATAATACTTGAGATTACAGTATTAGTGCCTCTGAAGACTGTCAAAACATTTAAACAGAAGGGGTAACGTAACGAAATGATGTGATTGAAAGATCTGACGAAAGAATACCGGCAAAGTGCAGTACATCCGTCAAGAAAATCGCATACAAAACTCCAATGCGACTATTCCATAGTACAGCTCTAGTATTTGGGCTCTTACCAAGTAGGCATACGAACGACTTATACTGCGAAAACATTTAGAGACGCGTTTTAGGATCGCAACTTACGACTGTCTAACACACACACACACACAAGAAACCTAGCTGACAAAATTTGGAGGAAAGCAGAGGTTCTTAATGCAGCATCTATTGGACAGATTTAAAGAACTTATATTCGAGATATGATGTGAAATAGTCCAATTGGCATCATTGTATAACACCGGTAGAACCCCTGATAGACGACATTTAGACGTATATGGAAGCATATTGACAGTTGCATCTAGTTTTCTCCACCATCCACGGAGAGGCTAATATTAATACAAAGTATTCTTCTCCGTGCTTTATACAATAGC
Organism: Schistocerca cancellata; assembly: GCF_023864275.1. NCBI lineage: Eukaryota > Metazoa > Arthropoda > Insecta > Orthoptera > Acrididae > Schistocerca > Schistocerca cancellata. Next base: position 828,885,608 of record NC_064626.1, read on the forward strand.
TTGCAAATTTGTACATGTAAACACAGATTTTTACAAAGCATCATATGACGCAATGAGAGGTGGTAGAATGCTTAAACTAATAACTAACTACCACAGCAGAACTAATAGACACAGGGCCTGTTCAAAGCCCAAGCGACACGGGGGTGCTAAATGGTAAGATGCTTGTGCGGAAAAATTTTCTCAGACTGGCCCTGAATAGACAACTAGGTAATCTAACAAAAAGATGGAAGAAAAAGTAGTGAAAGAAAGTGTGCTACAGAGAGGGTAGAAAGTCGAATTAAAATATCGCAGACGTCCTTAGTGAAGTAGAAATTAGCGACACTTTGAACACATCAGTGCTCTTCTTACGCGACATAAACTTTTAATTTCAGTGAGTGTGCCGGTAACATCATCATCGTAAATAAAACGATACACGACGAAGAAAATGGTATTTCTGTTTACCTTTCATCTGTGACTGGAGCTCTTCACCCTACCGACAAAATTACGAATTTCCTGCACAGCTAAAGTGACGTAAAATGTTTACTGTAAATCGCTGCAATCGAGCGCATTTTCATCACTCCAAAACGCGAACAACGAACATCACTTTAGATAATGAAGAAATATTACCAACGTACTGGCAGGAGTACGTAGTTACATACATGTGCTACCTTTCTTCAGATGTTAAAAGCAATAAAATACCGGTGCAACTAAAAGTTATCCCTGCGGCGAGATCCGTTTTTTTTTTTTTCATAGAGGCGCTATTGACCTTAAAACAATATCTTTGTCTCCTCGCAATTATGTGCTGTGGGCAGCATCTATCAGTTTCAATTTAAATCTGAGATAAATTAGAGTAGGAAACTAAACTTCTGTGCAACTCGGTGTTTTTCATATTAAAAAGCATTGTCACAGTTGAAAGTAGTGATACGAGAGAGATAAAAATCTAGGTGTTTTTTGTGAGTTACTCGTTGGAGATCTTGGATTATATTATGAGAAGGATGTAATTCCAGATAGTTGATTCAAAAATATCAGTGATATTCATGTTAAAAATATAAAACCATGAACTTTCCACATGCTAATAAAATAAGTGTAACATTGAAGTATTAAATATATCTACCTCAAAAAATGGTTCAAATGGCTCTGATCACTATGGGACTTAACTTCTGAGGTCATCAGTCCCCTAGAACTTAGAACTACTTAAACCTAACTAACCCAAGGATAATACACACATCCATGCCCGAGGCAGGATTCGAACCTGCGACCGTAGCGATCGCGCGGTTCCAGACTGTAGCGCCTAGAACCGCTCGGCCACTCCGGCTGGCATATCTACCTCAGAAACATTGAGTAGATGCCGATCAATCATTTGAACACAATAACTTCTGTGTATTTCCTGACAAATTTAATTCTTGGGACACAATATTTTCTAAAATTTAGACTCTTCTCCCCTCGTGGGTTAATTTCTGCGGACGCCCATGCACAGAACCACGCACCTCGCTATAATTTACATATAGTCGTACTTGATTAACGAAGGTAGGTGAAATACAGCCATTTTTCTCAGATAACATTCCTAGTGTAAAAACCTTTCTGGCCATTAAAAAAAATGGTTCAAATGGCTCTGAGCACTATGGGACTTAACATCTGTGGTCATCAGTCCCCTAGAACTTAGAACTACTTAAACCTAACTAACGTAAGGACATCACACACATCCATGCCCGAGGCAGGATTCGAACCTGCGACCGTAGCAGTCGCGCGGTTCCGGACTGCGCGCCTAGAACCGCTAGACCACCGCGGCCGGCCTGGCCATTAAAACTCTTCAGTATCACTCTCTTTTGCGTATCCGTTACTCCACAAACACCCGCCGAAAAACTAAATTGTACATACAGTTAAGCGTTCTCTGTATATTAATATTAACATTAAATGTTATTTCAATCAATATTTAAATACACTGATACATACGGAATAAAAGATCTTAAGAAATTTCGATTATTATTAATTGATTCAATTACTTCAGCTCGCATTTGATGTTTACTTACAGGTGTACACGCTAGGTGGAACTATCAATTTACAGGCCCATATTACTTTTGAAACATTTTTAGTTCTAACCTACAGACGTCATAACAATGAATTTTTGCAGTTTCGTATTCCAGATATTATTGTATACACCATAAACGGTTGTGGAAAACTAAGCTGCTCTCATCTCACAGCACGATGTCGTGTTTTTTCAAGAGGCATCTGTATTCGTTTGACACTTGATTTTAATAATTACACGCCCGTAAAGGATTGGCTAATACAGTGAACCCCCCACCCCGTCCTCTGAATCACAGACGAATCGCCTGCTAAAATTGAAGTTACGTTAGTCACAATGTTCTTAGAGAATGCTCATCCTTGCAGACAGGATACAGAAAATATTAATATTATATTAGTAAACAGCAAGAGCATCTGAGGAAAGGTCTCATAATTAGTATCACTTACTAAAGGTTGTAATCCCCAGAAAGTATTAGGAGCAGGAAACTGGTTGAAACCGGAAGTGAATAGCAACGAAATTGTAAGTTCAGAGCTGAATATTTATCGTAAGAAAAGATTAGTCGCCAATGTTGGCGGCGTATTCATCATAGTGATGAACTTGATAATATCTAGAAAGGATTTTTCTGAAATCCGATTGTGAATTACTCTGGGTGAAGTTCATCAAAGGTCGGCCAAAAACAGTAATCGAGTGCTTTTATAGTCCGGCTGGGTCCGTAGCTGCAGCGGTTGTGAGCTTCATCGAGAACTTGTAGTATATCGTTAGTAATTTTCCTGAACATGCTGTTGTAATCGTGGGTGACTTCTACTTGCCAGGTATAGATAGCGAGAATCGTGCTATCAAAGCTGGTGCCAGAGACAAGGATTCGTGTGACATTATTCTGAACGTCTTTTCCAAAAATTACTTCGAGCAGATAGCTAGAGACTCAATCCTTAAATATAACATCTTAGACCTCCTCCCAATAAACATACCGGAACTTATCAAATCAGTTAACATAGACGAAAGTGCCAGTGATCATATGGTTGTGATAGCAACTGTGACTCAGGGTTTTACAAGGAATGTTAAGAAAGGTAGGAAGATATTTTTGCTTAGCAAGCGCGACAGGACCCAAACTGCGATGTATCGGCGATGCGGACGAAGACTTGAAGCAAAAATTCAAATAATTCAAAATCATTTTCCAAGTCACTTGGACAATTATGTTCCGAGTAAGGTTTTAAGAGGTGGGAATGACTCGCCGTGGTTTAGTAGCAGTATCAGAAAACTGCTACGTAAATAAAGAGAGCTTCATCACAGATTCAAAAGTAGTCAAAACCTAGCTGACAAACAAAAGATAAACAGAACGAAAATGAGCCTAAGGAGAGCAATGAGAGAAGCGTTCAGTGACTGTCAAAGTAAAATTTTGTCAACCGACCTGAGTTAAAACCCTAATAGAGTTTGGTCTTATGTAAAATCAGTAAGCGGTTCGAAATCCTCTATTCACTCACTCAGTGACCGTTGTGGTCCCGAAACGAAGGATAACGTAGAGAAGGCCAAAATACTGAATTCAGTCTTACGAAATTGTTTCACCGTAGTAGATCGTAGCCCCCATTTATCATCGTACGAACGTCGAAATGGCAGATGGTTCAGATGTCTCTAAGCACTATGGGACTTAACATATGAGGTCATCAGTCCCCTAGACTTAGAACTACTTAAACCTAACTAACCTAAAGACATCACACACATCCATACCCGAGGCAGGACTCTAACCTCCGACCGTAGCAGCAGCGCGGTTCCGGACTGAAGCGCGTAGAACCGCTGGGCCACAGCGGCCTGCTGAAATGGCAGATTGAGGTAATCGATCGCTTAGTAGTTGAAAGACATGAGGACCATATGACATACCTTTAAGATTCTACAAAGAGTATTCGAAAGAACTTGCTCCCTTTCCAACTGTAGTTTATCGTACACTGAGGGGAAAAAACCAGTTGTTGTTGTTGTTGTTGTCGTCTTCAGTCCTGAGACTGGTTTGATGCAGCTTTCCATGCTACTCTATCCTGTGCAAGCTTCTTCATCTCCCAGTACCTACTGCAACCTACATCCTTCTGAATCTGCTTAGTGTATTCATCTCTTGGTCTCCCCCTACGATTTTTACCCTTCACGCTGCCCTCCAATACTAAATTGGTGATCCCTTGATGCCTCAGAACATGTCCTACCAACCGATCCCTTCATCTGGTCAAGTTGTGCCACAAACTTCTCTTCTCCCCAATCCTATTCAATACTTCCTCATTAGTTATGTGATCTACCCATCTAATCTTCAGCATTCTTCTGTAGCACCACATTTCGAAAGCTTCTATTCTCTTCTTGTCCAAACTATTTACCGTCCATGTTTCACTTCCATACATGGCTACACTCCATACAAATACTTTCAGAAATGACTTCCTGACTCTTAAATCTATACTCGATGTTAACAAATTTCTCTTCTTCAGAAACGCTTTCCTTGCCATTGCTAGTCTACATTTTATATCCTCTCTACTTCGACCATCATCAGTTATTTTGCTCCCCAAATAGCAAAACTCCTTTACTACTTTAAGTGTCTCATTTCCTAATCTAATACCCTCAACATCACCCGACTTAATTCGACTACATTCCATTATCCTCGTTTTGCTTTTGTTGATGTTCATCTTATATCCTCCCTTCAAGACACCATCCATTCCGTTCAACTGCTCTTCCAAGTCCTTTGCTGTCTCTGACAGAATTACAATGTCATCGGCGAACCTCAAAGTTTTTATTTCTTCTCCATGGATTTTAATACCTACTCCGAATTTTTCTTTTGTTTCCTTTACTGCTTGCTCAATATACAGATTGAATAACATCGGGGAGAGGCTACAACCCTGTCTTACTCCCTTCCCAATCACTGCTTCCCTTTCATGTCCCTCGACTCTTATAACTGCCATCTGGTTTCTGTACAAATCGTAAATAGCCTTTCGTTCCCTGTATTTTACCCCTGCCACCTTTAGAATTTGAAAGAGAGTATTCCAGTCAACATTGTCAAAAGCTTTCTCTAAGTCTACAAATGCTAGAAACGTAGGTTTGCCTTTCCTTAATCTTTCTTCTAAGATAAGTCGTAAGGTCAGTATTGCCTCACGTGTTCCAGTATTTCTACGGAATCCAAACTGATATTCCCCGAGGTCGGCTTCTACTAGTTTTTCCATTCGTCTGTAAAGAATTCGTGTTAGTATTTTGCAACTGTGGCTTATTAAACTGATTGTTCGGTAATTTTCACATCTGTCAACACCTGCTTTCTTTGGGATTGAAATTATTATATTCTTCTTGAAGTCTGAGGGTATTTCGCCTGTTTCATACATCTTGCTCGCCAGATAGTAGAGTTTTGTCAGGACTGGCTCTCCCAAGGCCGTCAGTAGTTCCAAAATACCAGTACCAAGAAATAATTAACCTAGAATAATACACTCCTGGAAATTGAAATAAGAACACCGTGAATTCATTGTCCCAGGAAGGGGAAACTTTATTGACACATTCCTGGGGTCAGATACATCACATGATCACACTGACAGAACCACAGGAACATAGACACAGGCAACAGAGCATGCACAATGTCGGCACTAGTACAGTGTATATCCACCTTTCGCAGCAATGCAGGCTGCTATTCTCCCATGGAGACGATCGTAGAGATGCTGGATGTAGTCTGTGGAACGGCTTGCCATGCCATTTCCACCTGGCGCCTCAGTTGGACCAGCGTTCGTGCTGGACGTGCAGACCGCGTCAGACGACGCTTCATCCAGTCCGAAACATGCTCAATGGGGGACAGATCCGGAGATCTTGCACGCCAGGGTAGTTGACTTACACCTTCTAGAGCACGTTGGGTGGCACGGGATACATGCGGACGTGCACTGTCCTGTTGGAACAGCAAGTTCCCTTGCCGGTCTAGGAATGGTAGAACGATGGGTTCGATGACGGTTTGGATGTACCATGCACTATTCAGTGTCCCCTCGACGATCACCAGTGGTGTACGGCCAGTGTAGGAGATCGCTCCCCACACCATGATGCCGGGTGTTGGCCCTGTGTGCCTCGGTCGTATGCAGTCCTGATTGTGGCGCTCACCTGCACGGCGCCAAACACGCATACGACCATCATTGGCACCAAGGCAGAAGCGACTCTCATCGCTGAAGACGACACGTCTCCATTCGTCCCTCCATTCACGCCTGTCGCGACACCACTGGAGGCGGGCTGCACGATGTTGTGGCGTGAGCGGAAGATGGCCTAACGGTGTGCGGGACCGTAGCCCAGCTTCATGGAGACGGTTGCGAATGGTCCTCCCCGATACCCCAGGAGCAACAGTGTCCCTAATTTGCTGGGAAGTGGCGGTGCGGTCCCCTACGGCACTGCGTAGGATCCTACGGTCTTGGCGTGCATCCGTGCGTCGCTGCGGTCCGGTCCCAGGTCGACGGGCACGTGCACCTTCCGCCGACCACTGGCGACAACATCGATGTACTGTGGAGACCTCACGCCCCACGTGTTGAGCAATTCGGCGGTACGTCCACACGGCCTCCCGCATGCCCACTATACGCCCTCGCTCAAAGTCCGTCAACTGCACATACGGTTCACGTCCACGCTGTCGCGGCATGCTACCAGTGTTAAAGACTGCGATGGAGCTCCGTATGCCACTGCAAACTGGCTGACACTGACGGCGGCGGTGCACAAATGCTGCGCAGCTAGCGCCATTCGACAGCCAACACCGCGGTTCCTGGTGTGTCCGCTGTGCCGTGCGTGTGATCATTGCTTGTACAGCCCTCTCGCAGTGTCCGGAGGAAGTAGGGTGGGTCTGACACACCGGTGTCAATGTGTTCTTTTTTCCATTTCCAGGAGTGTACATTTCGGGAATACATTTTTCTAGGTAACATATTTAAGTGATTACCATTGCAAAATCGCAGGTAAATGTAAGCGCGAGATAAGCAATTGCAAATGTGACATCCTGGTACATTAACAACCGGTGACACTGCCAGAATGTTCAATTCAACCACGCAAACGCACATGCGTTGTGTTGTACAGGTGCCGGATGTCAGTTTGAGGGATGGAACACCTTGCCTGCTGTTCTTTGTCGGTCAGTATAGGGACGGTTAATGGTGGTTATGGATGATGCTGGAGTCGTCGTCCTGTGATGTCTCATATGTGCTCCATTGAAGACAGATCTGGTGATCGACTAGGCAAAGACACTTTTTAGAGCATGTTGGGTTACAACAGCTGTATGTGGACGAGTGTTGCCCTGTTGGAAAATACACCCTAGAATGTTGTTCATGAATGGCTGCACAACAGGTCGAATCGCCAGGCTGACGTACTAATTTGCAATCAGGGTTCGTGGGATAACCACGAGAGTGCTCCTGCTCTCATACTAAATCGCACCCCAGACCATAACACCACGTGTAGGTGCAGTGTGTCTAGCTTGCAAACAGGTTTGTTGCAGTCCCTCAACTGACCTCCTAACCAATACATGGCCGTCATTGGCATTGAAGTAGTTCCACATTTCTTCAGAAAACACAGTAGATTCCAACCCTGCCCTCCAATGAGCTCTCGCTTGACACAACTGACGCCACAAATGGCGTTGGCTTGGAGTCAGTGAAATGCACGCTACATGGTGTATGGCTTGCACCTGTCCTTGAAGTAACCGATTCGTAACAGTTCGTTGTTTCAGTGTGGTGCCACCTGTAGCTCAAATTGCTGCTGCAGACGCAGTATGAGGCGCCAGAGCCATGCGCCGAACGGGATAGTCTTCCCTTTCGGCAGTGCCACGTGGCCGTCTGGAGCCCGGTCTTCTCGAGGATGAACGTTCTCGTGACCAACGCTGCCAGTAGTTATCTATGAAAGACATCAAATTCTCATTGCTCTCTTGGACGACCTCGGTCAAACTGAGTGAGGTGTAGTTAATTGTTTGCCGCCTTAAAGGCATCCTTGACTAAAATCAACTCACCACATCCAATGTCAAAGGTAACAAACGCTCACGACCCGTAGAGTGTGTACCGGGTGATCAAAAAGTCAGTATAAATTTGAAAACTTTATAAACCACGGAATAATGTAGATAGAGAGGTAAAAATTGACACACATGCTTGAAATGAAATGGGGTTTTATTAGAACCAAAAAAAATAAAAGTTCACAAAATGTCCGACAGATGGCGCTGGACAGCAAAACGTCATTGACTGTGCATGAAAATCGTGTATAAAAGGAGCTGTAATGAGAGAGAGAATCAATCCCTTCAAATCCTTGAACGCCGTGCTCTCCGCCTCGCCTATCGCATCCGTCTCCCCTTCCCCACGCGGATCCTGTACGATCTCATTCCGTTCCCCCACCTCCTCCTTTTCGTTGAAAGGATACGGATCCTGTACACCTCCCGCAAACTCGATCCTCCTCACCCGCTTGTCTCGCCCATCCTCTCCCGCCCCCGCCCCCGCCCGCTGCCGCACCAGTATTCCCACGTCCCACCCGGTCTCCATCTCTCCACCCTCCTTACCCTCTCCCAACGTGGCTTCCGCCAGCTCCCCCTCCCTGATGATGCCCTCCTACCCTCCAACTACCCCTCCTACCAACTTTGATCCTCCCTCCCTCTTCCTGTGTTTGCTCCTTTGGGCACCCTCCCTCCCTTCTCTCCCTCTTCCCTCCCTCCTCCATTTCTCACCACTCCTCCCCTGGCCCTCTCCTCCTCCCCCCATCTCCTCAGCCATTGGCATCCTTGTTCTCCCCTCTACCCCACCTCACCCTTCTGCCCCTCTTGGCAGGTCCCCGGACTCGCACACGCTAAGTGGACATTCGCGCGCCGGAGATCATCGCCATCAGCGTCTCGTGTGTGCCGTCGTGTTTAGTGTTCAGTGTTCACCGTCACACTCCATCGTTCACCAGTGCCATCGAAATCTTCAGTGTTTGTGCTTCGTGTAAACAGTTTGTAGTATGGATTGTCATCGAGTGTGAACGGCTTCATGTTTTTTTGTGTTCATGTGTCTACTGTTTTTTCCCCGCCGTTTTGTTCCAACTCATGTGTCTTCTCTGTTTTATCATTGTACTATCTTTGGCTGAAGAGCGGCGTATTGTGCTGCTGCCAGCCTACCTGTTCTACGGGTATTAAAATCACAATAAAGAAAAAAAAAAGAGAGAGAATCAGATGCGCCAGCAGTCGCAGCATGTTGACGTTACCTGAAAAGGCGCTTTTAGTGAAGCTGTATTATCAGAATGGGGAATGTGCTAGTTCAGCGTTACGATCCTATCGCCATAGGAAGGGGATTCGAACGGGTAAATGTCCGTTGACAAATGCGGCTGTGGCGAGAATGATTTCGAAGTTCGAAGCCACGGGTTGTTTAAACGATAGACCCCGTAGTGGCCGACCGAGCACAAGGCGTAATGCTGCTGAGACAGTTCAGGAAGAAATGGAGACTGTAGCGGGTTCGTCTATGCGCGGGGAAGTCAGCGCTCGTGCAGTCGCACGTCGCGCCGGCATTCCATACACTGCTGATTTGTTGGCACTTAGGCGTACCCTCCGATGCTATCCGTACAAAATCCATTGGCATCACGAACTGTAACCTGGCGATTTAGTGAAGCGGAGGGCATTTGCGGTGTGGGAATTTCAAAAGATGGCGGAAGATGACGTTGAGTAACGTGTTGTGGACCGACGAAGCTCATTTCACGCTCCGAGGGTCTGTCAATGCCCACAACTGCAGAATTTGGGATACTGAAAATCCTAGAACTGTCGTGGAAATTCCATTGCACGACGAGAAAGTCACGGCATGGGCTGGATTTACCACATCTACTGTTATCGGGCCTTTTTTCTTCGAGGAAATGCGTGATTCTGATTTTGTAACTGCTACCGTGACGGATGAGAGGTACGCCGATATGTCACAGAATCGCATCATCCCCAGCCTGGCTGATAAACACCTGCTGGAACGTACGATGTTTATGCAGGATGGCGCTTCACCCCATATTGCTAGACGCGTGAAAGATCTCTTGCGCGCGTCGTTTGGTGATGATCATGTGCTCTGCCGCCACTTTCGTCATGCTTGGCCTCCCAGGTCCCCAGACCTCAGTCCGTGCTATTATTGGTTTTGGGGTTACCTGAAGTCGCAAGTGTATCGTGATCGACCGACATCTCTAGGGATGCTGAAAGACAACATCCGACGCCAATGCCTCACCATAACTCCGCACATGCTTTACAGTGCTGTTCACAACATTATTCCTCGTCTACAGCTATTGTGGAGGAATGATGGTGGACATATTGAGCATTTCCTGTAAAGAACATCATCTTTGCTTTGTCTTACTTTGTTATGCTAATTATTGCTGTTCTGATCAGATGGAGCGCCACCTGTCGGACATTTTTTGAACTTTTGTATTTTTTTTTTGTTCTAATAAAACCTCGTGCCATTCCAAGCATGTGTGGCAATTTGTACCTCTCTATCTACATTATTCCGTGATTTATTCAGTTTTCAAATGTATACTAATTTTTTTGATCACCCGGTATTTAAAGCACATCTTATTTGCATCCTCATATTGGCGCTACTGTGATCCGACTGGCGCTAAATTTGCACAGACATCATCTTTCAGATGTGTAAACATGCCTACCAACTTCCGTTTATGAACCTTCTTGGTGTTCTGAATTCTTTTCCGTCAGTGTAGTTTGACAGAGCAACGAAAAGTAAGCGAAGATCTTTCCCGTTTCCAGGAAGGGTCGTAGAGTAGATATAATTATAGGCCTAGGTCGTTGACGGCAATCTGTTGTAGAAGTATGAAACATGTTTTATGTTCAAGAATTATGACATTTTTGGAGAGCGAAAAATTTCCTCTATAAAAATCAAAATTGATTCCGCAGACAGAGAACTAGCGAATCTTAGCTTGCTCTGTTCCTCCATGACATCTATAGCGCTGAAGACCGCGGCGTCCATGTTGAGGTCCATGTTGAGGTCCATGTTCCTTGAGTTCAGGAACGCATCAGACACCGTCCCCCACTGCCATCTAGTAAAAAAAAGAAAAAAAACAACGTTACTGATTATGGGGACAGATTTGCGACTGGTTTCAACACTTTCTTGTTGATAGAACTCAGCTTGTCTCTCTTAACGAAGAAAATCGACGGATGCGGATGAAAAGTGAATTTTCGGAGTACCCCAAGGAAATGAGATAGGATGTTTACTGCTTACAATGTACGTAAATTACGTACATCCTTGAAATCGTCGGAAGGTCTTTAAGACTGTTCGCAGATGATGCAGTTGCCTATAAGAAACTGGAAATGGCAGAAGACAGTATCTACTTGCAGAATGATCTATAAAGGATTTATGAATGGTGCAGGCTCTGGCAGCTGATCCTGAACGTGAATATACGTAGCGAATTGCGCATACGTAGAAAAAGAAATTTACTGATGTACAACTACAGTGTTAATGACAAATTGCTGGAAACAATAACTACGGTAAAAGTGTGTAGGAGTAACTAACCAGAACGCCCCGGAGTGGAATGACCACAAAAACAAACAATAGGAAAAGCAGATGCCAGACTGAAACACATAGGAAGAATCTTTAGGAAATGTAACTCATCCACGAAGGAAATGGCTTCTAAGGTATTCTTGAGAGCTATTCATCAATCCGGGATCCTTACCAGATAGGACTGCTAGAAGAGACAAAGAAGATCCATCGAAGACCAGCACGTTTTGTCACGGGATCGTTTAGTCGGAGATGCTCAGCAAACTGCAGTGGTGGACGATACGAGAGAGGCGTTGTGCATCAAGGAGAGGTTTGCTATTGAAATTTCTGGAGAACACTTTCTGGAAAGAGTCGGATAATATATTACTTCCTCCCACATACATCTCGTGAAATGACAACGACGAGAGAATTTGAGAAATTTGAGTTAACACAGGAGGTTACCGACAGTCATTCTTCCCACGCGGCGTTTGGGAGTGAACAGGGTGGGAGGCATCAGTTAGCGGTACCAGAGCTACCCCTTTCCATACACTGTTAGGTGGCTTGCGGAGTATGATGTGGATGTAGATGTGTTTATCTGTTTGTACAGAATCTCATAGATTTAGTTTGCACGACGGTCAAACGAAGCAGGAAGCTATTTCTCCCATATTCACTGTTACTGAATTGGGGGGGGGGGGGGGGGCGAAAGTGAAAAGTACTCACACTTCTGTCGAAAATGGCTCACGTGAAAAACAGCACAGAAGTGCTGCCACATCGAAGACGTCCACAACATGGTATCGGGCGAACGATGATTACAGGTGTAGGAAATGACTGCATGGCATAACATATGAAAAGTTGTGGCTCGTTTTACATGAAGAATCAAGTGCGAGAAAAATTGGTGCATGGTAGTGCCGCGTTTGTTGAATACTGACCAAAGTAAATGCGACCAGAAATTTCTCAGCAATATTATTTGAACCATTTTAAACAGAACCCGACTGATTTAGTGATAAACTTCATTTCCTTCTATAACACGTGGATTCACCGCCTCTCGCCAGAGACAAAACGATAAAGCAACTTGTGAAAGCTGGTAATCCTATATGACAAAAGACGGACACCAATTCATTTGTTCGACATGTTATGGAGAGTGATTTCTTTGTGGTTACACTGCAAACAGCAGAAAAATAATAGACGTATGAAAATTGATTGGACCTAATTGTAGGAAAAAATGCCTGCAAAGAGGTCTGGGTTGTAAAATCTAAAAAAAATTTGGCATATTGTTTCTACAGAACATGTCTCTCATACAGGTCAGCCTAAACACCAGCATCTGGGAAAAACACATTTACCCACACTCCTACCTGAGCTATGAGGTTATAAACCACACAGTGCTGATACTCGAGGCCTGCTGTTTATGTGCCAAATTTAGTTGAAATCGATCCAGGGATTTGGGAGGAGATTCCAGACGTACACACATGCACACTTACACTCGGCTTTATATACACTACTGGCCATTAAAATTGCTACACCAAGAAGAAATTCAGATGATAAACGGGTATTCATTGGACAAATATATTATAATAGAACTGACATGTGATTACATTTTCACCCAATTTGGGTACATAGATCCTGAGAAATCAGTACCCAGAACAACCTCCTCTGGCCGTAATAACGGCCTTGATACGCCTGGGCATTGAATCAAACAGAACTTGGATGGCGTGTACAGGTACAGCTGCCCATGCAGCTTCAACATGATACCACAGTTCATCAAGAGTAGTGAATGGCGTATTGTGACGAGCCAGTTGCTAGGCCACCATTGAACAGACGTTTTCAGTTGGTGAGAGATCTGGAGAATGTGCTGCCCAGGGCAGCAGTCGAACATTTTCTGTATTCAGAAAGGCCCGTACAGGACCTACAACATGCGGTCGTGCATTAACCAACAGAAATGTAGGGTTTCGCAGGGATCGAATTAAGGGTAGAACCACGAGTCGTAACACATCTGAAACGTAACGTCCACTGTTCAAAGTGCCGTCAATGTGAACAAGAGGTGACCGAGATGTGTAACCAATGGCACCCCATACTATCACGCCGGATGATACGCTAGTATGGCGATGACGAATACAAGTTTCCAATGTGCGTTCACCGCGATGTCGCCAAACACGGATCCGACCATCATGATGCTGTACACAGAACCTGGATTTATCCGAAAAAATGACGTTTTGCCATTCGTGCATCCAGCTTCGTCGTTGAGTACACCATCGCAGGCGCTCCCGTCTGTGATGCAGTGTCAAGTGTAACCGCAGCCATGGTCTCCAAGCTGATAGTCCATGATGCTGGAAACGTCGTCGAACTGTTCGTGCAGATGGTTCTTGTCTTGCAAACGTCCCCATCTCTTGACTCACGAATCGAGACGTGGCTGCACGATCTGTTACAGCCATGCGGATGAGATACCTGTCACCTCAACTGTTAGTGATACGAGGTCGTTGGGATCCAGAACGGCGTTACGTATTACCCTGCTGAACCCACCGATTCCATATTCTGCTAACAGTCATTGGATCTCGACCAACGCGAGCAGCAATGTCGCGATACGATAATCCGCAATCACGATAGGCTACAATCCGACCTTTATCAAAGTTGGAAACGTGATGGTACGCATTTCTCCTCCTTACACAAAGCATCACAACAACGTTTCACCAGGCAACGCCGGTCAACTGCTGTTTGTGTATGAGAAATCGCTTGGAAACTTTCCTCATGTCAGCACGTTGTAGGTGTCGCCACCGGCGCCAACCTTGTCTGAATGCTCTGAAAAGCTAATCATTTGCATATCACAGCATCTTCTTCCTGCCGGTTAAATTTCGCGTCTGTAGCCCGTCATCTTCGTGGCGTAGCAATTTTGATGGCTAGTAGTGTATATAGAACATTTGGCACTCTCAGACCTCTATCTCTCTTACATATACAGGAACTATTGCTGAAAATCTTTTTTGCCATTGAAGAGGTAATGGCAACTGTAGATGAATATTTTGTAGGCCTCCCAAAAACTGCATTTTGGGGATAGAATCTAGTGACTATAAATGTTTTGCAAAGTACACTGTTCTGAAAGACGGCTGCATTGAAAAATAAATACTTGCTGACTCAAAGAGCAATGTTTTTTTTTAGGTAAGAAGTTCTGTCCTTGAAACATACTAACAGAGTAAAACAGTGTGCCAGACCAAGATACGTACCTGAACGTTGTGTTTCTCTGATAATTCTCCTACTGACTGATCTAGGCAGGTACAACTCACAGCTCGTTCTTCAAATTTTGTTGTGCCAATATGTATCTCGTACTTTCCATACTTTGTGGAAGTATTCCTGTGTTCCAGTTGTGTTGCCCCTCCAAAACGACAGGATATTGCGAAGAAATAACTTAGCGACAGCTAAGGAGACTGTTTCCAGAATGAATCATTCTATCTTTCCGTGCGCTGTTTTGAAACATTCTAGCAGGTTAAAACTCCCTACCGGACTGGGCATGCATACTGTAACGAGCAATGTCCCTTACCTAGGCTGTGGCTGAGGTATGTCTCCCCAGTACCCTTTCTTCCAAGAGTGCCAGAACCATGAGGCACTGAGGAAAGCTTCTGCGAGATTCATACAGCTATAAGATACGTATTGGTGGAAGTAAATCATTGAGTTGTAACTGCATAGCTAAATCGGTAGGGTATCACCAGGAGTGCCCCTTGGAAATCTGATACTAACACGTTCTCAGTGTACAACAACGCTGTGATGGATATGGCGAGTAGAAATCTGCAACTGTTTGCTGATGATGCCGCAGTGTGTGACAAAGCGTCGTCGCTGTGTTAGTATACAGGATGAGTTAGAAAGAACTTCTGTTTGGTGTGATGAGTGGAACTGAGCGAGGTGACGCAGTGGTTAGCACACTGGATTCGCATTCGGGAGGAGGACGGTTAAAACCCGCGTCCGGCCTTCCAGGTTTACGTTTTCCGTGATTTCCCTAAATCGCTCCTTACAAATGCTGGAATTTTTCGTTTGAAATGGTACGGCCAATTTCGTTTTCCATTCTTCACACAATCCGAGTTTGTGCTCCGTGTCTAATGACCTCGATGTCGACGGGACGTTAAACCCAGTCTTAATTTCTTTCCTTGCGATGAACGGCAGAATGCTCTAAGTGAACAAAAGTATAAGCTACTACAGATGAGTGGGAAAAGCAATCTTGTAATGTTCGAATACAATATTGATGGTGTGCTTTTTGACACAGTCATGACGATTAAATATCTAGACGAAACGTTGAAAAGCGACATGAAACACTATTTTGAATAATTAGTTCATGAGCCCACTCGAAGCGTAAATGGTTGCGAAAGCATACTTGACCTTTTAGCAACAAATAATCCTTGACATATAGTGAGTACTGTGACGAATACAGGGATTAGCGACCACACGGCAGTTGCTGCTAGGCTGAATACCGTAACACCTACAACCATCAAAAAGAAACGCGAAGTACAGGGCTATTACAAATGATTGAAGCGATTTCATAAATTCACTGTAGCTCCATTCATTGACATATGGTCACGACACACTACAGATACGTAGAAAAACTCATAAAGTTTTTTTCGGCTGAAGCCGCACTTCAGGTTTCTGCCGCCAGAGCAGACAAAATGGCGACAGGAGCTGAGAAAGCGTATGTCGTGCTTGAAATGCACTCACATCAGTCAGTCATAACAGTGCAACGATACCTCAGGACGAAGTTCAGCAAAGATCCACCAACTGCTAACTCCATTCGGCGATGGTATGCGCAGTTTAAAGCTTCTGGATGCCTCTGTAAGGGGAAATCAACGGGTCGACCTTCAGTGAGTGAAGAAACGGTTGAACGCGTGAGGGCAAGTTTCACGCGTAGCCCGCGGAAGTCGACGAATAAAGCAAGCAGGGAGCTAAACGTACCACAGCCGACGGTTTGGAAAATCTTACGGAAAAGGCTAAAGCAGAAGCCTTACCGTTTACAATTGCTACAAGCCCTGACACCCGATGACAAAGTCAAACGCTTTGAATTTTCGGCGCGGTTGCAACAGCTCATGGAAGAGGATGCGTTCAATGCGAAACTTGTTTTCAGTGATGAAGCAACATTTTTTCTTAATGGTGAAGTGAACAGACACAATGTGCAAATTTGGGCGGTAGAGAATCATCACGCATTCATGCAGCAAATTCGCAATTCACCAAAAGTTAACGTGTTTTGTGCAATCTCACGGTTTAAAGGTTACGGCCCCTTTTTCTTCTGCGAAAAAAACTTTACAGGACACGTGTATTTGGAAATGCTGGAAAATTGGCTCATGCCACAACTGGAGACCGACAGCGCCGACTTCATCTTTCAACAGGATGGTGCTCCACCGCACTTCCATCATGATGTTCGGCATTTCTTAAACAGGAGATTGGAAAACCGATGGATCGGTCGTGGTGGAGATCACGATCAGCAATTCATGTCATGGCCTCCACGCTCTCCCGACTTAAGCCCATGCGATTTCTTTCTGTGGGGTTATGTGAAAGATTCATTTTTTAAACCTCCTCTACCAAGAAACGTGCCAGAACTGCGAGCTCGCATCAACGATGCTTTCGAACTCATTGATGGGGACATGCTGCGCCGAGTGTGGGAGGAACTTGATTATCGGCTTGATGTCTGCCGAATCACTAAAGGGGCAAATATCGAACATTTGTGAATGCCTAAAAAAACTTTTTGAGTTTTTGTATGTGTGTGCAAAGCATTGTGAAAATATCTCAAATAATAAAGTTATTGTAGAGCTGTGAAATCGCTTCAATCATTTGTAATAACCCTGTATATCTATTTAAAAAAGCTGATAAAGATTCTCTTAACGCCTTTTTAAGAGACAGTCTTCACTCCCTCCGATCTGATCATGTAAGTGTAGAAAAGTTGTGGAATGTTTTCAAAGAGATAATTCAGTAATTGAGAGATATATACCACATAAATTGATAAGTGATGGTACTGATCCCCCATGGTACACAGAACGGGTCAGATCGTTGTTGCAGACGCAACGTGAAAAGCGTGCCAAATTTAAAAGAACGCAAAATCCCCAAGATTGGCAAAGTTTTATACAAGTTCGAAATATGGCGCGTACTTCAATGCGAGATGCTTTTAATAATTTCCACAACGAAATTCTGTCTCGAAATCTGGCAGAGAACCCAAAGAGATTCTGGTCATACATGAAGCACACCAATGGCAAGACGCAATCAATACCTATACTGCGCGATAACAACGGTGAAGTCACTGATGACAGTGCCACTAAAGCAGAGTTATTAAACACGGTTTTCCGAAACTCCTTCACCAAAGAAGACGAAGTAAATATTCCTGAATTCCAATCAGGAACAACTGCCAAGATGAGTAACATAGAAGTAGACATCCTCGGAGTAACGTAGCACCTTAAATCACTTAATAAAGGCAGGGACTCCGGTCCAGATTTTATACCAGTCAGGTTCCTGCCAGAGTATGCTGATAAAATAGCTCCATATTTAGCAATTATATACAACCACTTGCTCACAGAAAGATCCGTACCTAAAGACTGGAAAATTGCTCAAGTCACACCAATACCCAAAAAGGGAAATAGGAGTAATCCACTGAATTACAGGCCTATATCACTAATGTCAATTTGCAGTATGGTTTTGGAACATATACTGTATTCGAACATTATGAAGTACCTAGAAGAAAACGATTTATTGACACATAGTCAGCACGGATTCAGAAAATATCATTCTTGTGAAACACAATTAGCTCTTTATACTCATGAAGTACTAAGTGCTATCGACAGGGGATGTCAAATTGATTCCATATTTTTAGATTTCCAGAAGGCTTCCGACACCGTTCCTCACAAGCGTCTTCTAACCAAACTGCGTGCCTACGGAGTATCGCCTCAGTTGTGTGACTGGATTCATGATTTCCTGTCAGGAGGGTCACAGTTCATTGTAATTCACAGAAAGTCATTGAGTAAAACAGAAGTAATATCCGGCATTCCCCAAGGAAGTGTTATAGGCCCTCTATTGTTCCTCATCTATATTAACGACATAGGAGACAATCTGAGTAACCGTCTTAAATTGTTTGCAGATGATGCTGTCATTTACCGTCTTGTAAAGTCATCAGATGATCAAAACGACTTGCAAAATGATTTAGATAAGATATCTGTATGGTGGGAAAAGTGGCAATTGACCCTGAATAAGGAAAAGTGTGAAGTTATTCACATGAGTACTAAAAGAAATCAGCTAAATTTTGATTACGCGGTAAGTCACACAAATCTGAGGGCTGTAAATTCAACTAAATACTTAGGGATTACAATTACAAATAACCTAAATTGGAACGATCACATAGAGAATATTGAGGGTAGAGCAAACCAAAGACTGCGATTCATTGGCAGAACACTTAGAAGGTGCAACAGGTCTACTAAAGAGACTGCTTACACCACTCTTGTCCGCCCTATTCTGGAGTATTGCTGCGCGGTGTGGGATCCGCGGCACGTGGGACTCACGGATGACATCGAAAAAGTAGAAAGAAGGGCAGCTCGTTTTGTATTATCGCGAAATAGGGGAGATAGTGTCACAGACATGAAACGTGCAGTGGCAATCATTAAAACAAGGGCGTTTTTCGTTGCGACGGGATCTTCTCATGAAATTTCAGTCACCAGTCTTCTCCTCCGATTGCGAAAACATTCTGTTGGCACCCACCTACATAGGGAGAAATGATCATCACGTAAAATAAGAGAAATCAGGGCTCGCACAAAAAAATTTAAGTGCTCGTTTTTCCCGCGTGTCGTCCGAGAGTGGAACGGTAGAGAGACAGCTTGAAGGTAGTTCATTGAAGCCTCTGCCAGGCAGAGTAATCACGTAGATGTAATGGAACAAGCACTTATGCTCGGAAGTAGGAAATGTGAATGGTCGACTTCGGGTTTTTGGAAGAATTTTAGGAGAGTGTAGCTCATCTATAAAGGAGATGGCGTTTAGAACACTAGTGCGACTATTTTGAGTAGCCTACTGATATTTGGGATCTCCAACGGGCCGGATTAAAGGAAGAGATCGAAGCAATTCAGAAGTGTGCTGCTAGGCGTGTTACCGGTAGATTCAATCAACAACGCGAGTATTACGAACACGCTTCGTGTACTGAAGTCGGAATCGCTGGAGACGAGGTTCTTTTGACGATGCAGTATTGAGAAAATTTAGAGAGTCGATATTTGTAGCTGACTGCAGAAGGATTCTATTGCCGCCGGCTCCTATTTCGCGGAAGGACCACGAAGACAAGCTAAGAGAAAAACAGGGCTCGTATGGAGGGTGAAGACAGTCGTTTTCCCCTCGCACCATTTCCGACTGAAACGGTACAAAACACCCTTCACCACGCACCGTGCTTTGGCTTGCAGAGTATGTATGTAGATGCTGATGTAAAATATTGGTTGCGAAAGGCATGTTTCCAGCCGAGTCGAAGATGCTGTGTTCCATCGCTCGTGCGCCGACTATAATACCAAGTTTAAACTCACTTTAACATCTACATCTACATCTACATTTATACTCCGCAAGCCACCCAATGGTGTGTGGCGGAGGGCACTTTACGTGCCACTGTCATTCCCTCCCTTTCCTGATGCAGTCGCGTATGGTTCGCGGGAAGAACGACTGTTTCTTTGGCGGTTCACCGTATTTGGGAATTCTGGCTTTGTTCTCGTCGGATACAACCCTTACACATCGCGAAGGGAAGGTACGAGAATCACGAAGGAAGCTGTCATTTTCAACAGCCCCTGGGTCGGCAGCCAGCAAGGGCGCACGCCTCCCTTTCCGCCGGTTCTCGGCCGTGCCGGCTGCGAGGGTCCTCGCAGTATCGGGTGGCAGTGTCTGTGGCGGCACGACGGCGCGGCGCGGCGCGGTGCGAGGACAGACGCGCGGCGCGGCTCTCGTCCAGGAAGCGGCGGCGCCCAGAGGCGGCCAGATTTACTGCCGGGCCGCGGCCTCGGCCACTCTCCATTTCCCCCGGCCGCGGCCGCGATACATCAGCCGGCGCACCAGCAACACGTTGCGGCGCCGCAGCCGCCTCGCCTGCCGGCTGCCGCCTGCTGCACCATCGACCAGCAGACACCACTGCCCACCCTCACCCGCTGCCTTTGGCCACGCGCTGCCAGCTCACACCTCACGCAGCACACGTCCAGCACAGTTTAACCACGTTGCGTACAGGCGTCTCTCATTGTGTTGTTGTAGTCTTCTGTCCGAATACTGATTTGACGCAACACTCCTCGCTAGTATATCGTGATCGAGGAAGGTGACGCAGTGGTAAACTGCACTACTGGCCATTAAAATTGCTACACCAAGAAGAAATGCAGATGATAAACGGGTATTAATTGGATAAATATATTATACTACAACTGACATGTGATTACATTTTCACGCAATTTGAGTACATAGATCCTGAGGAATCAGTACCCAGGACAACCATCTCTGGCCGTAATAACAGCCTTGATACGCCTGGGCATTGAGTCAAACAGAGCTTGGATGGCGTGTACAGGTACAGCTGCCCATGCAGCTTCAACACGATACCACAGTTCATCAAGAGTAGTGACTGGCGTATTGTGACGAGCCAGACGTTTTCAATTGGTGAGAGATCTGGAGAATGTGCTGGCCAGGGCAGCAGTCGAACATTTCCTGTATCCAGGAAGGCCAGTACAGGACCCGCAACATGCGGTCGTGCATTATCCTGCTGAAATGTAGGGTTTCGCAGGGATCGAATGAAGGGTAGAGCCACGGGTCATAACACATCTGAAATATAACGTCCGCTGTTCAAAGTGCCGTCAGTGTGAACGAGAGGTGGCCCAGGCGTGTAACCAATGGCACCCCATACCATCACGCCGGGTGATACGCTAGTATGGCGATGACGAATACACGCTTCCAATGTGCGTTCACCGCTATGTCGCCAAACACGGATCCGACCATCATGATGCTGTACACAGAACCTGGATTCATCCGAAAAAATGACGTTTTGCCATACGTGCACCCAGGTTCGTCGTTGAGTACACCATCGCAAGCGCTCCCGTCTGTGATGCAGCGTCAAGGGTAACCGCAGCCATGGTCTCCGAGCTGATAGTCCATGCTGCTGCAAACGTCGTCGGACTGTTCCTGCAGACGGTTGTTGTCTTGCAAACGTCCCCATCTCTTGACTCAGGGACCGAGACGTGGCTGCACGATCCGTTACAGCCATGCGGATAAGATGCCTGTCATCTCGACTGCTAGTGGTACGAGGCCGTTGGGATACAGTAGGGTAATGATTCCATATTGGATCTCGACCAACACGAGCAGCAATGTCGCGATACGATAAACCGCAATCGCGATAGGCTACAATCCGACCTTTATCAAAGTGGGAAACGTGATGGTACGCATTTCTCCTCCTTACACGAGGCATCACAACAACGTTTTTCCAGGCAACGCGTGTCAACTGCTGTTTGTGTATGAGAAATCGGTTGGAAACTTTACTCATGTCAGCACGTTGTAGGTGTTGTCACCGACGCCAACCTTGTGTGGATGCTCTGAAAAGCTAATCATTTGCATATCACAGCATCTTCTTCCTGTTGGTTAAATTTCGCGTCTGTAGCACGTCATCTTCGTGGTGTAGCAATTTTAGTGGCCAGAAGTGCACATTCCTACGGCACGAGTGGCTGCTCACTAGAAAGCGCAGTTTCAGTCGCCTGAATTGGAAAGGTGTGTTGTATCATTCGCACCCGTAGGTACCCATCCTTCGTGAAGTGTGAGCGCTGTGTGTTGCTAAAGAGTAACTACTAAGATTAGGTGACTGTAATAGGTATGCATGAGGCAGCACGCTTACCAGTACGTTCCCAAACGCCGCGTATAAAAATCGAATTTCCCGGTGTTCATAGCTCGGGTTCTATTGGTGATAAAAAGATAGGGTCAAGTGCTTGGATAGATCTCAGGCTAAGTACTACTTGTATACCCAATGCCGCGCGGGGTAGCCGCGTGGTCTAGAAGGGCATTGTCATGGTCCCTGCGGCTCTTTCCGTCTGAGGCTCGAGTCCTCCCTTGGCCGTGGGTGTGTGTGTTGTCCTCAGCGGAAGTTAGTTTAAGTTAGATTATGTAGTGTGTAGGCTTAGGGACCGATGACCTAAGCAGTTTGGTACCGTAAGACCTTACCACAAATTTCCAAATTTTTATATACCCAACAGAAGGATCGTCAAAGTGTCACTATCGTGCAGTACAGGGTAGAAGCGTGAATACCATATACTTCCTCCTGCTAGGCAAATAGAGCAAATCGGTTGGTTCTTTTTTCTTGATTTTCACCGTCACCAGCGGACCAAAACCCAGCCGAGCATTCCAAGATGCCTGTGCACAGCAAATGACTGAAGTTATTACGATATGTTCCCAAGATACCAATCTCATACAATCCTGATAATTTTCTTGATATCTTTATCCCTTCCCAGATACAAAGGTTCGAAGTTATCCTACTCTTACACTGAAATATGCAAGTAAAAATTAAATAAATTGATTGATGATGGGTATGCCGTTAATAAACCCATGATTTAATTAAACTGACGGAGATACCTGTGAATTTATAAATTAATGAATGGATGATGCATTTGGATAAATTCGTGGGCAGATCCTAATGAATTCTGAAAAAAAGCATTTTTCGCTATTTTTTCGCCGTGAGCAGTGGGCTAAATCTCGGTCGCGGATTTAAGACGGCTATGCACAGTAAATGGCTGTATTTTTTATGATTCATTTCTAAGATTCAGGTCTCTAACAACCTTGAAAATTTTCTTGATATCTTCATCCGCTTATCCGTTTCCGAGATACAGAGTTTTACAGCTGTACTACTAGTACAAGTGAAATACACACTTAAAATGCGGTGTGAGGCGAAAGCGTAGATTATAAAGTGACTTAGCACGGAGACATATCATGTAATGTGTTTCCGTTTTTCATCAGCAGGGTTCTGGTAGCTGTACGTTGTAGCATTGAAGACCATGCAAAACAGTTGTCCACTTAAAATCCGGTTGAAAAATGGTTCAAATGGCTCTAAGCACTATGGGACTTAACATCTGAGGTCATCAGTCCCCTAGACTTAGAAACTACTTAAACCTAACTAACCTAAGGACATCACACGCATCCATGCCCGAGGCAGGATTCGAACCTGCGACCGTAGCAGCAGCGCGGTTCCGGACTGAAGCGCCTAGAACCGCTCGGCTACAACGGCCGGCGTTTAAAAATCCGGTCTCAGGTGTAAAAATAGTTTTGCGTGATTTTAATTTCACGCAAGTTATGACACGTCCCCTTTCAACAATTGTACATGACTGTGCTTAAACTGACACACAATATTTTTAGCGCAACGCAATCTGACTTTGAAAAATCCCTACAAAAGAATGGCCCTGACTAACATTAAACTATACCTTTCACAAATCACTTACCTCACAAAAATCCTCATTACTCGAGCTACTGCAATACAGCGAGCGCCACTACTGCCAGCTAAATAAAAGATTCAAACTACGGAAGGCACTAACTACTGATAGGCATAGCTAGCAAATGAAAGAATTTAATAGAGAACAAACAATGTATTTACCTTAATAGTCATAATATATATATATTAGTTCATGACATCCAGTCTAACAAATTTCAAAACTCCGCCATCTCTCTCCCCACATCCACCACTGCTGGCGGCTCACCTCCAACTGCGCAACGCTACGCGCTGTTCACATCCAGCTGCCGCTGCCCAACACTACAATGGCAGACAACAATGCAAACTAGCCACAGACTGCACACAGCACAGCCAGTGATTTTCATACAGAGCGCTACGTAACGTTGCCAATAGGAAAACATAAACAGCCTACCTACAAAGTAAACTATCAAAATTTTAGCTGAACCATCAAGTTCTTTTCGTATGAGCGTCAAGCCTGCTGCGGAGGGGAAAAGAGAGGAACCAGCAAAAAATGCTCCTATCGGAGTGCAAGAAAGGCGAATATCTTCCTCTTCATTAAAAGACTTGGATACCAGCTGCCTCATTCTGCCTTCCTGGGCACTTTAAAAAATTTTGCAGAAAGACTGGAACGCGAATACATTCACGCTTTTTTATGCTGAGAAAGAAGGAGACAGTGGTAGGGGAAAGAGGCAGAGAAGTAATAAATACTTGAAGATAATAGTAGTGGTTGTGGTGTAGAAAGAGCGAAGGAGACAATGGCAGTGTGAGAGAAAGAATGGAGCGCAGTAGCAGTGGAACATAGTAGACAGTGATAGAACAGAACTAGGAAAAGAGTGAAGGAGAAGGTGCTATTGGCAGAGCAATAAAGACAAGGAGAAAGTGAAAGTAGATGAGAGATGGTGATAATGAGAGATAGGGTCTGTGACAATAACAACGAGGTAGAGAGACAGAGTGAGAGACAGTGAGAAGAGACAGCAGCAGTGGGAAGGAATTAATGAGATAGTGGCAGTAAGAGAGATGGGACAGTGACATTGAGAGGAGTCAGTAGCAGTAGGACAGAAAAAAGGCGACTGCGGCTTTAAGACAGGAGACAGTGACGGACGGAGAGCCACAAAGAGATTATGACACTGACTTGGGCCGAATGAGTCAGTGAGAATTGGCAGTTAAGAGTAAAGAAGCATGAGAGATTTATAGGGATGGACCAATGGATGCGAGTGAAATTCACCTTAAGATAGCTTGTGAGAGTGTGAGGTGAGCTTCATGTTAAGAACAGTGCAAATATGTTCGCATGACAATATTTTTGCAAAAAATTTTAAAGGTACTGAAGAAGGCAGAATGGGACAGCTTGATACCCCACTTTCATTCAGCGTCTTTTAATAAAGAGTAGCATACTCGCCATTTTGAGCTCCAATAGCAGCGTTTTCCGCTGGTGGATATATGTGTAGTGTGTTGTCATGTAGGTGCTGGAAGGTGATGAGAGAATAGAGAGGGTGAAACCCGGTGCCGGAACATAGCCTTCTCCTACGCCAAGAGGGCCGCAAAGGTTAACGTTCCCATCCGACGAACGGATCACTAACAATACTATCACATACCCTCACTTCATGTGGCACTGCGGAGAGATTTGGAATTTAATCCGGTGCAAAGACTGCTGATCAGGAACTTTTGTTACCACGTCTCCTGTCCCGTAAAGGCAAAAAGAAAATTGTCAAGGCTTAACTTCGGTGATCTGGCGGCAACCGCTGTGTCCATTGCGGTACGCCCGTTAATAGCGCAATGGTCAGCACAAAGGAAGACGACTGTTCAAATCCCCGGCCGGCCCTCCAGATTTAAGTTTTCCGTGACTTTCCCAGGTCGTTCCAGGCAAATTCCGGAATCGTTTCTTTATACAGGGCATGGCCGCGTACCTTCCCCAGCCTTTCGTAATCCGAGCTTGTGTTCCATATCTAACAACCACGCTGTCTAAGAGACGTTTATCTCTAATCTTCATTCCTTTCTTAGTCTACCCCATTTATCCCGTTCAGCCCTCTTCATCTCTGCATAACTACTACACCCTACATCCATTTGAGACTCCCTACTGCGCTCGAGCATTGGTCTTCGTCTACTTTTTTTTTTTACCCCGAGACTTTGCTCCTTACCAAACTGACAATACCTTGATGCCTTACGGTGACTCATATGCACGCCCGGGTTCCCGGGTTCGATTCCCAGCGGGGGTTTTCTCTGCCTCGTATTGACTGGGTGTTGTGTGATGTCCTTAGGTTAGTAAGGATTAAGTAGTTCTAAGTTCTAGGGGACTGATGACCATAGATGTTAAGTCCCATAGTGCTCAGAGCCATTTGAACCACTTGACTCATATCGACTGACCCCGTTCATTACGTCTTCATTAGTCGCTCGCTCTACCCATGTAATTTTAAGTATTCTTCTCTAGCACCACACTTCACAAGCGTCTATTCTCTTCTTGTCTAAACTCTTTGCCGTAAAACTTTCACTTCCACGTGAGACTACATACCACACAAATACATCAGCTAAGACTTTGCAAAATTTAAATTTGTAATCGATGTTAAGAACTTTCTCTTTTTCGAGAATGCATTCCTTGCTATTGCCAGACTGCATTTTGTATCTTCTCTACTTCGCTCATCATCATTTACTTTCAGTTTCTCATTTTCTAACCTAATTCCATCAGCGTCGTCTGATGTAATTTGACTACATTCCATCACCTTTGTTTTACTTTTGTTGATGCCCGTATTCCGTTCAGATAGTCTGCCAAGTCCCAAGCCGTCTCTGCTAAATTACAATGTCACCAGCAAACCTCATTTTTTGTAATTTTTGTCCCTGAACTACAAATTTCTTTACAAATTTCTGCTTGATTTCCTCTATAGCTTGCTCAATGTGCAGACTGAATTATATCGGGAATAGGCTACAACCACGTTTCACTCGATTTTTAACTACTGTTCCCTTTTCAATTCTGATAACGGCAGCCTGGTTTCTGTAGAAGTTGTAAATAACCTGTATTTTATAACTGCTACCTTCAGAATTTATAACAGTGAATTCCAGTCGACATTATCAACAGCTTTCTCTAAATCTACAGATGCTATGAACGTACGTTTGCCCATCCATAACTTATATCATAAAATAAGTCGTAGGATCAGTATTGCCTCGCGTGTTTCTACGTTTTCCGGAACCCGAAACTGATCTCGCACTAGATCATACAATCACCTCTGAAGTCACTCAGGTCACGAAATCTTGACTCAGCTACGTATTCAACGGAAGATTAAACACTTTTTTTTTATTTTTAGCAGCTTCATGGATAGTACATGTACTTATTCTTTTTCATTGCGGATACATTTCTTGAAGCCATATCACCTAATCGCACGCCTAAAGCAAGGAATATCGGGCACGCTACCTGTTTCAAAATGATGTACTTTGTGTTGTGTGTGTGTGTGTTTAGGTGTTACTGTTGAATGTGAGCAACTATCTTTGGTTGCCCCCTGATTTCCCAAAGAGCGAGAAAATTATTACAGTGCCATGTGAAGTACAGACGTCAGTAATCGCTGAAGAAATGTTGAGATCCAACAGTAATGCAATATTTATGTCCGACAAGAATAGAAACATTCAGTCTGGTACTATCTTGTCGGCTAGGAGAACACCAGTACAGTTATACCAAGTCTCAATAAGAACATCGCTGATCACTTAAGAGTCCCAGCCGAGAAGGTGGCGTGCTGTCCAGAAGTCGATGGCCCAGTCGTTCATGCGGTGTAGTAAGATCTTCAGGTTGCTGTTTGCGACCTCTCTGGAGCACGTGCGCCAATCTGAATAGTCTCCTCGTGGACGGATACAGGTAGGCCTATTTTTGGCACGTGACGTAGGGGATGCATGGAGAGGTGCTGTTTGCCAACGACCTCTGCCGTCGCCGTCCACGACGCCTGGTGACCCGGCCGGAGTGCTGTTGACACCCTATGCTGGTCTGGCCGCAGTGTTCCGGGGTTGCAAAGTTCCATGTCGTCCGCACTGTAGCTCGCTGCAGCCCTTACGATGACTAAGTTGTGCGTGGTGCCGTCGACGCCTGATATCTAGGGCACTACGGCACTGTGCAGTGTCTCGAATATACGTAAGTAGCTGAGGCATTGCTGGCTTTCAGGATTCAAGATGCAAAGTGAGTGTATTTCACAGTAACATTCACAGTGAAGATAGCGTTTGCTCATACAAAAAGAGTAAGCAGATTGCATTATAGTCCCTCTCTTAACATTTTCAGTCATGTAGCGTTTTTGCACATGGAGATTAGTTTCATTTTGCAGTCCCTGTGGAGATTACAGTTAGCACGAAGTACGGAAGTATTTCAACTCTTATGAACTAATTTATGATCGTAATTATCATCTGGTTGACACTCCCTGCTGGGCAAAGACCTCCTCTAGATTTTTCCTTACTTTAGGGTATTGAACTGTATACTCCACATGCTTTCTGACGTCATCTTCCTACCACACATTACGTCGCCGTCTCCGTCTTTCCTTATCGCTTAGAATCCAGTAAAGAACTTCCTTGGTGCATCTGCTATCTATTCACCTTTTTGCATTTTCCGCTCACCTCCGCCTTAGATTCATTGCGGTCACAATAACATCTTCCATTCCAGAGTCTTCCCCGACCCATTTGATTGATTTTCTGTCTCTCTTAGTAACTCCCCAGAAGCCGACTTTTTAGTGCTTGCTGAGCAATTCTCTGTGTTTGAATGGTTTATTCACGTTCCGCGGCGTACGTCGAAAGTGACAATACACAAAGATTATTAACTTTTCTTCTCAGACACAGAGGGATTAATTATATATCACTCTTGAGCGACAGCGCAAGTATTAACGATGGAGTATTTTAAAGTATAGCACGATGGACTTCAGAATTCCATACAAATGTTTTGTGTTTGTGATAAACCGCTCAGACTGTCCGTTATTTCATACTAACGATCCTAAACCTTGGGAGCGTATTACATTCACTTGCGGCCAACCTCCCTTTACGTTATTCTATATGCTGTAGTCTAGGAATAGCTCGATACGAACAGAATGCCTTCTCCCTGCTTTCCTCTTTACCTTGTTGCCATCTTTACTACCCTGGTGTAATAGCTAGAGTGTAATTTAAACCATATTTACCTAGAATACTTGTCCATTATCTTCAGTACTCCGCATCCTCCCTCGCTGGTCATTAGATTCGAAACAAACCAAGGAAACAATACAAAGTTTAAGAACTTGGATTGAAAATTCGGAGTGAAGAAATATTAGTGATAAGATCTGCTGAAGACAGGAAGAGTTACAGCATTTCTTAAATGGAATGAGCAGTCTACTGAGCATAGAATACTCACTGAGAGTAAATCAAAGAAAAAAAGTATTGAGGAGATTAAAGGCAAAGTTAGCGCTCGCGTAATACATGAAGGGAAAGAATTATGCTACCTTGGAAGCAAAACAATGAATGATGGACAAAGCAAAGAGAACATAAGAATCAAACCAGCAAATACAACATTCCTATCTAAAAGAAGCTTGGCAATATCAAATAAACGCCTTAACCTGAGAAAGAAATTTCTGAGTATTTACATCTGGAACACAGCATTGAACAAAGGAGAATTATGGACAGTGGAGAAATTGTAAAAGAAAAAAATCGAAGCATCTGAAATGCTGTAAATTAGGTGGATTGAGAAGAAATGGGAAAGCTCTCTGCACAATCGGCGAAGAAACGTATGTGTTGAATGTGTTGAAAGCACTAGCTAGAAAAGGGACTATCTTACGGCACGCGTGTAAAGACGTAAGGGAATAACTTCCATAGTACTCGACGGAGCCTTAAGAGCATAAATTGTGGAAGAAAGTAGTGATTTGAATACATACACCAAATTATTGAGGAAGCTGGATGTTGGTCTTACTGAAATGTAGAGATTAGCACAGGGGAGAAAATCGCAGTGAACTCTATCAAAACAGGAAGAAGATTAATGAAAAGTCTTCAATCACTTGAAGCTCCTTTCTGTAAGTGGAAATTGTTTAGTTGAGACTGCAGACTTTTCAAAGTTAAAAGACACGCCTTAGCTTCCACAGTACTTGTTCAGTGCACCAGAAGACGAGCTGAGGCAGTTCATGGTGTTAATTCTGCCTTCTGTTTACTACATCACGACAGTCGTATCCACAGAATTCCGTCTTCACTTTAGCGAATCTCTTCTTCTGAATTCCTCCTTCGCCTATTTTATGTGTTCTTCCAAAACAAGTGAATTTTTTCACTTCTTCCAGTGAAGTTTGGTGCTGGGTGTAACACAAAGAAATCGCATTCGGGAAGAGTGGGATTCAGATGCCTGTCCTCAAATCAAGATTTACGATGCTCTATATAAATCGTACAAGGCAAATTACAGGATGATTCCTTTGAAAAAGACTACCAATTTCCAGATAGCGAGAAGGTCGGGGAAGAAGGCCAGTGTTCACTCTGTCTGCTTGCCGGGGGGTCTCATCCGAGATGTGGAGGAGGCCCTACCGGCGGCGATAGAGAGCACTGGGTGCACCCGACTGCAAATTGTTGCTCATGTCGGCACCAATGACTCCTGCCGTCTGGGTTCAGGGGTCATCCTCAGTTCGTACAGGCGGTTGGCGGAATTGGTAAAGGCGGAAAGCCTCGCTCGCGGGGTGGAATCAGAGCTAACTATTTGTAGTATCGTTCCCAGAACCGATCGCGGTCCTCTGGTTTGGAGCCGAGTGGAAGGCTTAAACCAGAGGCTCAGACGATTCTGCGGAGATCTGGGGTGCAAATTTCTCGACCTCCGCTATCGGGTGGAGAAATGTAGGGTCCCCCTGAATAGGTCAGGCGTGCACTACACGCCGGAAGCGGCTACAAGGGTAGCGGAGTACGTGTGGAGTGCACATGGGGGTTTTTTAGGTTAGAGAATCCCCTCCCTAGGCCCGACAAGACGCCTCCTGAGACGCGGCAAGATAGGAGTAGGCAAAATGCAACAGGGAATAACAATATTAATGTGCTAATAGTAAACTGCAGGAGCGTCTATAGAAAGGTCCCAGAACTGCTCTCATTAATAAACGATCACAACGCCCATATAGTACTAGGGACAGAAAGTTGGCTGAAACCAGACGTAAACAGTAACGAAATCCTAAACTCAGATTGGAATGTATACCGCAGAGACAGGCTGAACAGTGAAGGGGGAGGCGTGTTTATAGCGGTAAGAAGTGCAATAGTGTCGAAGGAAATTGACGGAGATCCGAAATGTGAAATGATTTGGGTGAAGGTCGCGGTTAAAGCAGGCTCAGACATGGTAATTGGATGTCTCTATAGGCCCCCTGGCTCAGCAGCTGTTGTTACTGAGCACCTGAAGGATAATTTGGAAAATATTTCGAGTAGATTTCCCCACCATGTTATAGTTCTGGGTGGAGATTTTAATTTGCCGGATATAGACTGGGAGACTCAGACGTTCATAACGGGTGGCAGGGACAAAGAATCCAGTGAAATTTTTTTAAGTGCTTTATCTGAAAACTACCTTGAGCAGTTAAACAGAGAACCGACTCGTGGCGATAACATATTAGACCTTCTGGTGACAAACAGACCCGAACTATTTGAAAAAGTTAACGCAGAACAGGGAATCAGTGATCATAAAGCGGTTACGGCATCGATGATTTCAGCCGTAAATAGGAACATTAAAAAGGGTAGGAAGATTTTTCTGTTTAGAAAAAGTGACAAAAAGCAGATTTCAGAGTACCTGTTGGCTCAACACAAAAGTTTTGTCTCAAGTACTGATAGTGTTGAGGATCAGTGGACAAAGTTCAAAACCATCGTACAATATGCGTTAGATGAGTATGTGCCAAGCAAGATCGTAAGAGATGGAAAAGAGCCACCGTGGTTCAACAACCGAGTTAGAAAACTGCTGCGGAAGCAAAGGGAACTTCACAGCAAACATAAACATAGCCAAAGCCTTGAAGACAAACAAAAATTACGCGAAGCGAAATGTAGTGTCAAGAGAGCTATGCGAGAGGCGTTCAATGAATTCGATAGTAAAGTTCTATGTACTGACTTGGCAGAAAATCCTAAGAAATTTTGGTCTTATGTCAAAGCGGTAGGTGGATCAAAACAAAATGTCCAGACACTCTGTGACCAAAATGGTACTGAAACAGAGGATGACAGACTAAAGGCCGAGATACTAAATGTCTTTTTCCAAAGTTGTTTCACAGAGGAAGATTGCACTGTAGTTCCTTCTCTAGATTGTCGCACAGATGACAAAATGGTAGATATCGAAATAGACGACAGAGGGATAGAGAAACAATTAAAATCGCTCAAAAGAGGAAAGGCCTCTGGACCTGATGGGATACCAGTTCAATTTTACACAGAGTACGCGAAGGAACTTGCCCCCCTTCTTGCAGCGGTGTACCGTAGGTCTCTAGAAGAGCGTAGCGTTCCAAAGGATTGGAAAAGGGCACAGGTCATCCCCGTTTTCAAGAAGGGACGTCGAACAGATGTGCAGAACTATAGACCTATATCTCTAACGTCGATCAGTTGTAGAATTTTGGAACACGTATTGTGTTCGAGTATAATGACTTTTCTGGAGACTAGAAATCTACTCTGTAGGAATCAGCATGGGTTTCGAAAAAGACGGTCATGTGAAACCCAGCTCGCGCTATTCGTCCACGAGACTCAGAGGGCCATAGACACGGGTTCACAGGTAGATGCCGTGTTTCTTGACTTCCGCAAGGCGTTCGATACAGTTCCCCACAGTCGTTTATTGAACAAAGTAAGAGCATATGGACTATCAGACCAATTGTGTGATTGGATTGAGGAGTTCCTAGATAACAGGACGCAGCATGTTATTCTCAATGGAGAGAAGTCTTCTGAAGTAAGAGTAATTTCAGGTGTGCCGCAGGGGAGTGTCATAGGACCGTTGCTGTTCACAATATACATAAATGACCTGGTGGATGACATCGGAAGTTCACTGAGGCTTTTTGCAGATGATGCTATGGTGTATCGAGAGGTTGTAACAATGGAAAATTGTACTGAAATGCAGGAGGATCTGCAGCGAATTGACGCATGGTGCAGGGAATGGCAACTGAATCTCAATGTAGACAAGTGTAATGTGCTACGGATACACAGAAAGATAGATCCTTTATCATTTAGCTACAAAATAGCAGGTCAGCAACTGGAAGCAGTTAATACCATAAATTATCTGGGAGTACGCATTAGGAGTGATTTAAAATGGAATGATCATATAATGTTGATTGTCGGTAAAGCAGATGCCAGACTGAGATTCATTGGAAGAATCCTAAGGAAATGCAATCCGAAAACAAAGGAAGTAGGTTACAGTACGCTTGTTCGCCCACTGCTTGAATACTGCTCAGCAGTGTGGGATCCGTACCAGATAGGGTTGATACAAGACATAGAGAAGATCCAACGGAGAGCAGCGCGCTTCGTTACAGGATCATTTAGTAATCGCGAAAGCGTTACGGAGATGATAGATAAACTCCAGTGGAAGACTGCAGGAGAGACGCTCAGTAGCTCGGTACGGGCTTTTGTCAAAGTTTCGAGAACATACCTTCACCGAAGAGTCAAGCAGTATATTGCTCCCTCCTACGTATATATCGCGAAGAGACCATGAGGATAAAATCAGAGAGATTAGAGCTCACACAGAGGCATACCGACAATCCTTCTTTCCACGAACAATACGAGACTGGAATAGAAGGGAGAACCGATAGAGGTACTCAAGGTACCCTCCGCCACACACCGTCAGGTGGCTTGCGGAGTATGGATGTAGATGTAGATGTAGATGTAGATCCCTGTCCAAACTGAGCTTCTCTTCCATCCTTAATGACCTTATCGTTATCTGGACGCGACCATCGACCTGGTGTAACGATTAACGGGATTCATCCGCACAGACGAGGCGATTCCATTGATCCGCGGTCCAATCTCGATGATCCCGTGCCCACTGTAATCATAATTTACAACGTTGTTAGGTCATCGTGGGAGCGTGTAGGGGTCCTCTGCTGCGGAACACCATGTTCAACACTGAGTGCTGAACGGTATGCCCCGAAACACTTGTGCCTGCGCCAGCACTGTATTCTGTCGTCAGATCTGCCGCAGATCGCCGCTTATCTGGCTTTACAGACCTGGCAAACCTCCGATCCCTGCGTTCTGTGATGAGGTATAAACGTCCAACTTCATGTCATCTACTCATGGTTTCAGCATTCTTCAACCACTATCCATAGATAGTCACACAGTAGCACGCGAACAGCCGACCAGCTTCGTCGTTCTCGAGATGCTCGCTCCCACGCACAGCGCCACAGCTGTCTGGCTTTTGTCAAAATCGCCTTAATCGTCGGATTTCCGCATTTGCGCCACTTATCATAGCTAGAATGATGCCCTCACTGCCACCAGGCAACGTGGGCAGTGATCATAATGTTTAGATTCATCAGTGTATATTCCAGCACTGTACTGGTATATGCGAGACGTAAAATGTATCAGAAGAATTTGATAATATTCTCTTCGCTTCAATAGTACCACAATAACAGGAAAATTACCTGCAGAATAAAATTGCTTGTGCTGTCAACTTTTAGCAGCTACATTTTCTACAAGGTATTTATACCTGCTGAAGTCCTCCGCCTTTGCAACGGACCTTAATTAGCCAGCGGTTATGGAACAGGTTATTACGTTTCGCAAATACTATACGAGGAAATTCTCAAGGGCGGATTGACTTTGACGTGGGACATTACAGATCTTCGGATGGTGGCAATACTGGAGCTGACACCGTTTGCCTCTAATAGGCAATAGGATTTCCTCGGAGCAATTTGTAGATCAAATCTGGCTTGTAGGACGTGGTATGGACACGCATTTTGGACAAATCTGTTTCAATAGAGAGACTCTCCCTTCTGGGGGACGACGTTATATACAACTGAACGTAATTTTCCCTTACTTCAGTGGAAACCGGGTAATAGTTTTCATTTCTATCGGTGTCCTTACAGGGCAAAGTTTTTTAGCATTGGGAGTTAGAATGGGGTCAGAAAGCAATATCAAAGGTTTTATTTACCTTATAGACATAATTTTTATTATTGAAGATGCAAGATGCAAATGCCGGGAAGTTTTCAAGTGCGTCTATCTTCCCCCTCGCCCCCCAGAACGGAGACTAACTTTCGAAAAGTAGTCCTGCTTTGACCTCCACAGTGAGTGGACGTCAAAATGCCTGAGTTCCACAGATGACAAAAATCTCCGCGACTCAAAAAGTGCGCAATTATAGATAGAGATGTAGAGATACAGGTAAACAGAGAATGACTGTAGGTGGCCAGTGGAACTGGCAATCTATGATTAAGCATTTGATTGAGACAGGCTTTTGTTGAGTGACCGATAATTAAATAAGTGCCGAGATTTCATGACAAATGCTAACCTGGCTGTAGGAAGGGAAATTGAATCAGTTATATACTTTGAATGAAAATGCTGGTGAAATGTTAGTGGGCTAAGTGAAAGAGTGGTAAAGTGCTGGGCTTTAATGAAATCTATAATACTTTAACCACTTTTACTTAAAGATTCAAAATCAGAGAGTGTGGAAACAGCTTTTGCCTTTTCTTTTACAATACAACACGTTCGCGATGGACGATAGAAAATAACATTTTTGATCAGAATGAATTTAATTGAAAACAGTTCCAACCAAAAGCAGTTATTAAACTCACTATTAAAAACTTCAACCTATTTAAATAAATCACTCAGCCGATTAAAACTTGTACAACTCAATAATGATGGATGAACTTTAAGACAATAAACCTTCAAAGTCTGAAAGATGTTCTTTGGAATAAACAAAGTAAAAGGTTTTCAATAGTAATCATAGCTCATGCAAGCTCTGCTGTCCAAAGTAAAGTCCCGAGTTACAATTGTGTCACAACGAACTACATATCTTCAATAAAGCGCACGCCACGGCCTCCACGTAACCAGTTATAGTTCAAGGCTTTTACAATACAGCAAATAAGCTGACAGTAAGACAGCAAAAATATAGAAGCACTAACACAGTTAACACACACATCCGACAAAATAACCCATCCTAACTTCAACAGCCAAAAGTACTTAAACTTGAAGACAATTTTTAAATTATTTCACAATGGCCACAACTGAGTGAGCCATCAATTTTAAAATATTTTGCTCGAAATAATTTCCCAGCGGCTCAGGAAATTTACAGCCCAGAAACAAAGATATTCTCATTAACCGATACTGTAACTTAATCGTAACAGCATTCGCCCGTCACTCGGGTCAGAATTACACAGCAACCTTTGGTAAATGGCAACACTACCTTACGTGCAAGGCATAAACACATTACTTGATGTTCCACACTATTCTAAATACAGCTTAGATCACTCTCAGCGAACTCTTGATGAACCACAATACGACAAATTGGAAACCTGGATCATAGTGTTTGATAGGCTCCCGATAACGATGTTGATAACTTCTTGAAAGAATTTATTGAAGGCAGATGTTCACCATTCTGATGCAGGCACAGTCCGCTCAAAGTTAGCCGGTCGAATACCACAGTAGGAACGGCGACGTGACCGAGTGCAGGTTTGAATATACGGTCCTAATGCCGTGCCGTCTCCCCAACGGCTCCTCCAAAGGCACACCACTGTAGAGCTCCTGGCTAGAAGAATAATGGGTAGCTTTGAGAGATGAAATAGTGACGGCAGCAGAGGATCAAGTAGGTAAAAAGACGAGGGCTACTACAAATCATTGGGTAACAGAAGAGATATTGAATTTAATTGATGAAAGGAGAAAATATAAAAATGCAGTAACTAAAGCAGGCAAAAAGGAATACAGACGTCTCAAAAATGATATCGACAGGAAATGCAAATGGGTAAGCAGGGATGGCTAGAGGACAAATGTAAGGATCTAGAGGCGCATATCACTAAGGGTATGATAGATACTCCCTACAGGAAAATCAAAGAGACCTTTGGAGAAAGAAGAACCACTTGCATGAATATCAAAAGCTTTGATGGAAACCCAGTTCTAAGCAAAGAAGGGAAAGCAGAAAGGTGGAAGGAGTATATAGAGGGTCTACACAAGGGCGATGTTCTTGAAGACAATATTATATAAATGGAAGATAATGTAGATGACGATGAAATAGGAGATATGATACTGAGTGAAGAGTTTGACAGACCACTGAAAGACCTACGTCGAAACAAAGCCCAAGAGTAGACAACATTCCATTAGAACTACTGACAGCCTTGGGAGAGCCAGTCCTAACAAAACTCTACCATCTAGTTAGCTAGATGTATGAGACAGGCGAAATACCCTCAGACTTCAAGAAGAATATAATAATTCCAATCCCAAAGAAAGCAGGTGTTGACAGATGTGAAAATTACCGAACTATCAGTTTAATAAGCCACGGCTGCAAAATACTAACACGAATTATTTACAGACGAATGGAAAAACTGATAGAAGCCGACCTCGGGGAAGATCAGTTTGGATCACGTAGAAATGTTGGAACACGTGAGTTAATACTGACCCTACGACTTATCTTAGAAAATAGATTAAGGAAACGATGACCTACGTTTCTAGCATTTATAGACTTAGAGAATGCGTTTGACAATGTTGACTGCAATACTCTCTTTCAAATTCTGAAGGTGGTAGGAGTAAAATACAGGGAGCGAAAGGCTATTTACAATTTGTACAGAAACCAGATGGCAGTTATAAGAGTCGAGGGGCATGAAAGGGAAGCAGTGGTTGGAAAGGGAGTGAGACAGGGTTGTAGCCTATCCCCGATGTTATTCAATCTGTATATTGAGCAAGCAGTAAAGGAAACAAAAGAAAAAATTGGAGTAGGAACTAAAATCCATGGAGAAGAAATAAAAACTTTGAGGTTCGCCGATGACATTGTAATTCTGTCAGAAACAGCAAAGGACCTGGAAGAGCAGCTGAACGGAATGGACAGTGTCTTGAAAGGAGGGTATAAGATAAACATCAACAAAATCAAAACGAGGATAGCGGAATGTAGTCGAATTAAATGTCGGCCGGGATGGCCATGAGGTTCTAGGCGCTACAGTCTGGAACCGCGTGACCGCTACGGTCCCGGATTCGAATCCTGCCTCGGGCATGGATGTGTGTGATGTCCTTAGGTTAGTTAGGTTTAAGTAGTTCTAAGTTTTTGGGGACTGATGACCTCAGAAGTTAAGTCCCATAGTGCTCAGAGCCATTTGAACCATTTTTTTTTTTTTTCGAATTAAATCGGGTGATGCTGCGGGAATTAGATTAGGAAATGAGACGCATAAAGTAGTAAATGAGTTTCGCTATTTGAGGAGCAAAATAATTGATGATGGTCGAAGTAGAGAGGATATAAAATGTAGACTGGCAATGGCAAGGAAAGCGTTTCTGAAGAAGAGAAATTTGTTAACATCGAGTATAGATTTAAGTGTCAGGAAGTCGTTTCCGAAAGTATTTGTATGGAGTGTAGCCATCTATGGAAGTGAAACGTGGACGATAAATAGTTTGGACAAGAAGAGAATAGAAGCTTTCGAAATGTGGCGCTACAGAAGAATGCTGAAGATTAGATGGGTAGATCACATAACTAATGAGGAGGTTTTGAACAGAATTGGAGAGAAGAGAAATTTGTGGCAGAACTTGACTAGGAGAAGGGATCGGTTGGTGGGGCATATTCTGAGGCATCAAGGGAGCACGAGTTTAGTATTGAAGGGCAGCGTGGAGGGTAAAAGTCGTAGAAGGAAACCAAGAGATGAATACACTAAACAGATTCAGAAGGATGTAGGCTGCAGTAAGTACTGGGAGATGAAGAAGCTTGCACAAGATAGAGTGGCATGGAGAGCTGCATCAAACGAGTCTCAGGACTGAAGACCACAACAACATGCTCCTGGCTAACGAACCATTCAGAAGAATTCACGCCTCTTGACGGGAGAGTGAGCCCTATTGCTTAACCCTCTATTTACTGCTGGGACTTCGGAGTCCCGGCATAATCTGTGCCGCTAGATCTGTAGGAACCAAAAGATCCCATTCCATACAGTTCGTGCTTCCTACGCTAGACGTCATTAAAGCCTGCACGCCATTCCGAAGCTAATACATAATCAAATGGTTCAAATGACTCTAAGCACTATGGCACTTAACATCTGAGGTCATCAGTCCCCTAGACTTAGAACTAGTTAAACCTAACTAACCTAAGGACATCACACACACCCATGCCAGAGGCAGGATTCTAACCTGCGACCGTAGAAGCAGCGAGGTCGTAACATAGTCAGAAAAGGTAATTCCGAAGATGTGAAAACCAAGTCAAAAATATTCAACTAGCAGTTACAGCGCATACGGTTATCTGACACATTTTTGACATGGTTTTCACACCTTCGGAAATACCTTTTTTTACTATGTTACGATGATTTGAAAATGAGTTTCGACCCGAAAATAGTCATCGAGTGAAGAAAAAAAGTAAAATTTGCAACTAAGGAGTGGTTTTTCGTTGTACAGATTAACAGAAGTTGCTGTCCCACAGCTATTACAGAATGCTGGAAGTTCGTAAATAAAAGTAAGGTCCATATCTCAACTGACGAGTGTGTATGTGAATTCCTTTGGGACCAAACTGCTAAGGTCATCGGTCCCTAGACTTCCACACTACTTAAACTAACTTTTACTAAGAACAACACGCACACCCATGCCCGAGGGAGGACTCGAACCTCCGGCGGGAGGGGCCGCGCAATCAGTGACATGGCACCTCTAACCGCGCGGCCACTCCGCGCGGCTCAACTGATGTGATTGATAATTTATGTATCATTACCTTTATACATAATAATGTTAATTTGACAAAATATCGGTACAGTACCTCTTTAGTATTCATTTATAATGCAAAATATGATTAGGACTTAGCAGTCCCGTCAGCTCCACGGCAGTGACTTCACAAGCTGAGGTTGCATTGACTTTTAGTTGCTTTGCTTTGATGTTTACAGCTTTTTCTGCTTTCAGGACCTTTTGTAAATAAAAACATAACCTTGTTGAGGACAATAAAGCATTGCATTTTATAAAAAAAACAATAGAAATAATGACTTGCAAAATATTAACGAAATTAGTAAAATTTTGTTTTGTTTTAGGCTATGACAACCTGTTACAGAGGAGGTCTTACTGCCGAAGAAATTCGTATTCCACTAGAAAATTTTCCAGATGATACTGATACAGAATTTGATGTAGTAATGACAATGAAGCTGAAATGATGCATAGTACTCTGCGGAATTATAACGCGAAAATCTTCAGGCAGGTATTAGTACTTCACTAAATATTGCAGAATCTGAACTAAATGTTAATGAGGAAGAGGCAGACAATGAACAAAATGTTCAAACTGTACCTCTTCCTGTATGCGCTTCTACTTCATAGAATATGGATCGACAATTGCAATTAATTTTCTTTCAGTATAATCATGGAAATGAAATATGCAGTGTATCCAGAACACAGAAAAATGGAACAAAGATTGATGTGCGGGCACTGGCAGTTGTACAAGATTATAATGAACACGTGGGTGACGTAGATAAGGATGACATGGTGAGATCTCTTTACGAAATAGAGAGAAAATCAAAAAAGTGTTGATACAGGGGTTTTTATGCGGTGGTGGAAATGACCTTCGTGAATTCCTACATTTCATACCGTGACATAAAAGAGACAACTCCATTGACTGATTTCAAACATAGAACAACACTTGATTTGCTTACTCTTGGGAAGAAAATGTCCAAAAACCTGAGAAGACCCAAAAAGGATCACAATTTTCCTCTTTCAACTCCAAAGAGAAAAAAGACAGTATTTTCGGTAGCAAACAAAGTAGGTTTCCAGAATACAGGGTCTTACTGGCCAACATTTGTCAGCCGAAGAGGCAAATGTAAGCTTTGCTCATATACAAAGTCAGGATCTAGATCCCATTTTAAATATTCAGAACATAAGATTTTTTTCCTTGTTGATGAAAAAATAACTGCTCTTATATGTATTGCCAGAAGCAATAATCGTAGCTGCATGATTCTTTTTGGATTTCTCAGTCGCTTAATGTGCATCACTTGTGTAATCCTGCCGAGACTTATAAGTCATCTGAACATTTTCTCCATTTTAATGACCATGTTTCATTTTAAAATAAAATAATTGGCTATTAATTCAATAACAGCTCATGAGGTACTAAAGTAAAAATTTTGATCCCAGATTTTATATTTTCTACAATTACAGCAAATGAGGAGTTAAGCCGTCGGCACACGGGACGAGGCGACTAACGTCGACGTTCCCGCAGACGGCATTTCTAACGTCAAGATGCGCAGGGCCGCCGGCACGTGGCACGAGCTGGTCGACGTTATTTTGCGCTCTCCAGCGACAGTTGTCAGCTTTATTGGTTCATGAATAGCACAGTTTGTCCACGAAAATGGACGCACATGAAATTCCTACGTTAGCTCTATTAAAACTTATGTTCCCTCTCTTGTGCATATGGTAGTCATGTTGTTCTGTCAGTGGTATACATAAATAAAAACTTCAATATGCATAAACAAGTAACAAGACCAGAAGGAAACATGCATGTCCTGTCAGTAAGGACATCGTGCTGCTTGCCTCCTGGATCAGACACTTGTGCGATAAACTTTCTTGAAAGTGAACTTCATTTACCACGAAAAACTTCCGTACAAGTTATAAAGAGTCAAAAACCGATAATGACGAACTTTCTTCACAAAAATGTTACGAAAAATATTAATTAAATGTGTCATGACTTACGGAGAACTGTTATATGGGAAACCACTATCTATGATCATTGTCATTCTTAGAACAAATGTTCTGATAATTTTTTTGTTCTCATTTCTTTTTCGATTTTTAATGCTGCATCTTGAGCCTGCTGGAGGCCAGACGTGATTGCTGCAATTGTAATTTGATAATTTCAAGCAACAGATGGAATTTTACCTAATTCTGTACTTTCTTACTGTAGTAATTGCTAACCCCACCAGCCTACACTTTAAGAAATGTCTGTGAATTTTTTAAATAATGAGCGAGAGGCGCAGATGCTATTCACATTGTTGTCGCCCATCTTAAGACCGACAACGTTATTTCACTATATTTTTGGTCTGATTAATAATATTCAACTCAGACTTGTTTAAAAAAATAGTACTAATAATACTCCTCCATAGTGGATAGGTATTTTGCTTAATTTCAAGTTACATAAAAACATCGTGCTTGTGTGTGCTGATAGAATCTGTGATAAAGACGACGTTTTATCAATGCTTAACG
This sequence comes from Schistocerca cancellata, assembly GCF_023864275.1. NCBI lineage: Eukaryota > Metazoa > Arthropoda > Insecta > Orthoptera > Acrididae > Schistocerca > Schistocerca cancellata. The sequence goes on from NC_064626.1 coordinate 828,927,660, forward strand.
AAAGAAAATATTTGTCGAGAGAAGTTTGAAATATTAGGAGATGGCACATACTATTGTTCATGCTAGGACGTAGCCCATGATAGCTTGATATTTTATTAAAAAACTATGGTATTTAATAAAAAGGTAGTCCTGAGAGCTTACTAGCCGGAACTTATAGCTCTACCCACCAAAGACAGTTTAATACCGTGTGGTTGTAATTTGTGGGTGTTGGAGAGGTATATTTTCTGATAAAGCAGATGAACAATTAATAGAATCTTACCACCAAAGAGAATTTCTATTGTGTACGTGCATGCTGCTTCAGTTTAAAGGAAGTTTCAGACGTAAAGCTAGCTACCTGCATTTTAATACATTCAAGATCGCCGCAGATTGTTTTCAGTTTATATTTTGAAAGTTTCACGTAACGTATTACGCAAACAATATTAAACTAGGCCCACATCCAAAGATTTACTGTACACTAACAAGCCTTATCAGATTTGCACGATACATTTCAAAGCTTGTGCAAGTTTTTACAGTACATTAATACGATAACACTATTCATACAGACAAACATTCTGCACGTCACGACCCGGTACACACAACAACATCAACTTATAAAAGTTTACCAAATCAAACAGACTCACTCCTGATAGAGAACTATTTGTCTTTACACATGTAAGGTGGTCATGTCATTTTGATTTTTGTACGTTATCGATGTGCACGTTAGAGAGAGAGAGCAAGTTACGTTAATGTTAAACAATCTTTGATCTTGTCGTGGCAGTCTTATGCCTCTGCGTAGCCTGATAAATCTTAGTTGAAGGGTGATAGGTGATGGACCTACTGTCTAGTGCTGTACTGACTTGTGATTGTATCTGTTACATGAAGAAGGATTTACTGTAAAGAATAGATACAATGGAAAGCGAAAGGAATACAAATTTTGAATAATATTTTTTTTAAGAAAAGAAGTTTGAGGTAACACTATAGCACTGCGCACCTAATTTGTAGAAATGTTTATTGGGAGCTAATTGACTTGGTTCACTCACTCAGAACTGAGAGAAAGACCATTTCCTGAGTCATGCATTAACATATTAACTGATTAAGCGGTTTGATTTCTATAGAAATTCTCTACTAACATCGTACCCTATTTAAATATTGTTCACTTTGTTAAGCATAGTATTGTTCAGATCTATGTTATGTGTGAAGATCACACGAAGTTTTACTCTGTTTTTTCGAATGTACTTCATTCTAAAATCGTTGTCTAGGAATATCGGTTCGTGGAATAGTTACTCTCCTCACCCCATTGTTTATCATTACACATTACCACTTGCGGTATGCAACAGCTGGAACTTTGTTTTAGAAATAGAAATCTAGCTTAGTCACTGCCAACTTGCTGTTTGCTGTTGTGCTTTCGAGAAATCTACAACAATGTTGTCAAGGAGTGAGATAAGTGGAGATATTGATTAGACCCAGATGATTGTTTTAGTTCAGTTACTCATATAATATTAAAGACATGTTGTATTCACAACAGTTATAGTTCTGTTCAGATTAGGTTCTGTTTAGTCAAATGTTAGCATATGACTTCTAGTTGGATAACAGTTTGTGTGTACATAGTTTTGGTACTATGTAGACTTTTATAGAATAAGAGATAAAGTTGGGCTAAATTTCATACGAAACAAATATAGTGGGTAGGTTACCCATAACATCAACTATTGAAGAAATTATTTCTATTAATTACGAAAGAAAGTCCGGCAGTCTTAGAAAACGAGAGAGTGGGAAAAAAATTAGATACAGTAAGACTCGAACCCTCTGCGGACCTAACGTTTGCGATAGCCTGCTGTTCCGTGATAAGCGAGTTTGAATTTAATATATACTCTTTTATAGTCTTTAATCGCCGAAATGTTATCAGTTTACATTTAATTATAACACATCCTAACAAGAGCGATAGGTTTCTCGTGTATCTTCAATGCACCGTTGCCTTAAAACGGCTTGCTCTCATAACACGCGAGTTATAACGCTATAACAACTAAAACGAAGACTCTTTAACCACCAATACAACATTTCCCGTCGTTTTATTACAACAAATTTTATCAACAACGATTCGTTCTCGAGACGTTCAATGTGCTATTGTTTAGGAAACAGCATATATTCATGGGGTATAAGGTATAATATAAAATACACACGACAAATACAATAAGGCGTCTTGCTTTCTGCGGTCCTCAAGCTTTCTGGTGGTGACATAGGGAACGTTTTTGTGTACATGGTTTTCGTAATATGTAGACTTTTATAAAATTGGAGTTAAAGTTGGGCTAAATTTCATACGAAACAAATATAGTGTGTAGGTTACACATAACATCAAGACCTTCGCATTACACCGATATCAGCCAGCAGTACCGAGGCTCAAGTCAAGGAAATGCTTTCTCCATTCAACTGAAAGCCTCACTGAACCACCTTCGAACTTCAGAGTCAATTCATGGCGTTCCAGATGCAGCCACCCTGCAGGGTGGATGATCCCGACCGAAAGCCTCCCACCAGGTCACGAAGAAAGCTGGTCAATATGGAAGAACCTCAACAGGCTGCGTTCTGGAGTTGGAAGAACGAAGACCAACTTGAAAAAGTGGGGATTTACATGCGACTCCACACCATGTGAATGTGGTGAAGAACAGACAATGAGTCATCTTCTTGTCTGCAGCCCATGCCCAACTTCATGCTCGCCACAGAATGCCATCGATGCCACCAAGGAAGCATGCGAAGTTGCTGCATACTGGTCACGCCGCATTTAATTGTAATTGTAATGCTTATAGTACCATGCTTTGGAACATTTTGTATAACTTGTAAGCTATAGTGTGTGTTTCTGACACGATTAAATAAAAATAAAATAGGGAACGTTCCCAATTCGTGTTGATTCTAATTTAAATGACACATCGCCGAAATATCGCAGAAATTGTTTTATGTTTCACGTGATGAAATAGCTTCTTAATGTGAAATAGCAGGACGTTATGTCACAGAACTCGTAGAGCGCCACGTCAACTTTAGCTAACTTGTCCCATGTGGCAACGGCTACACTCCCAGCTATGTACTGCACTTCACGCTACTTTACTTGTCCGCAGCTCGTGGTCTAGTAGCTAGCGTTGCTACCTCTGGATCACGGGTTCGATTCCCGGCTGGGTTGGGATTTTCTTTGCCTGAGGACTGGGTGTTTGTGTTGTTCTCATGATTTCACCATCATCATTCATGACAGTGGCTAGATAGGATTATGTAAAAAAAATTGAACTGTGTAAAAATTGGGACTGTCCGGGCGCTGAGGACCACGCAGTTGAGCGCCCCACAAACCAAACATCTTCGTCATAATCCACGCTGCATTACCTCTCCTGCACTAGACCAAACCCAGAAACACAGCTAAGCGTTCCTCCGAGACTGCTTGCAGACCGAACCATTACCACTTGGTACTGCTCTAAGAGCACTATCGGCAGAAAGCCTTAACAGCATACGCCAGGGCCGGCCAAACGCTGCACAGTGTGCAGACGTGCGGAAGTGCTGCACATGTGCGCACGTGTGCGACACCGAGCGACAGCGACATCTGTTATTAGACATGTGTCCTAAATGAACGGTAGCGCCTCCATTTCCCTGTTTATGTGGTACAAGCAAGAGCGCAACATGCCCAGTCTCATTTACCCCTGGTGACCATAACCTTAACAGAGAAGTACCGAGAAATGGCAGGTACTGTGAAAAAGCAAAGGACGGGAGATCTATGTTCTCAGTCGTCTAAAAATGACTGGGAACTGCAATTTTTTTTTGTAGCCGTTGGCGGAAACTCACAGTGTTTGCTGTGCCGCGGAATAATAGGCGGCCAGCGTAAGTTTTCAATTGAAAGACACTACAATACATATCACAAAAAACGGCTCTGAGCACTATGCGACTTAACTTCTGAGGTCATCAGTCGCCTAGAAATTAGAACTAATTAAACCTAACTAACCTAAGGACATCACACACATCCATGCCCGAGGCAGGATTCGAACCTGCGACCGGAGCGGTCGCTCGGCTCCAGACTGTAGCGCCTAGAATCGCACGGCCACTCCGGCCGGCTGCATATCACAGAAGACGAGGGTAGTGTACTCAACAGTGAAGAACGGCAAGCAAAATTAAATGTCCTTAAGAAAATGGATGAGACACATCAACTCGATTTTACTGTACGTCAAAGTAACTGATACTTCTTGAACTCTTAGTTTCTTGTGTTACATTCATGTCTATTTTACTATACGCTGTACAATGTACTGGTTTCAGTTTTCCAGAATGACAACTACACTAAATCTTCACTGCGAGCAAGTTTTAAAATCGCATTAAGAATTGTATAATCTGGGAAATCCTTTTCCGATGGGGAGTTTGTGAAAGGGTGTCTGATTGATGCTGCAGAACTTGTGTGTCCCACAAACGTTAGCAGGTTTCAAGAAATCAGTCTATCCAAACAAACAGTGATATTGACGTATCAGTGCTATGGCCGCGAATGTACACAGGCAGCTAATAAATAAGGCTAAAGACTTTTGTTGCTTTCTCTGTTGCGCTCGATGAAGCAACAGATCTTACAGATACAGCCCAGGTTGTGATATACATACCAGGTGTCGATAACGCACTTTGTATAACAGAGGACATTTTGGACTTAGTACCTTTGAAAGGGACTACTACAGGTGCGGACTTATTCCAAGCTGTCGAGCAAGCGATTGATGGTGTCGGTATGGAATGGAATCGGTTAGTCTCAGTGACCACAGATAGAGCACCATCAATGCAAGGCCGTCAGAGAGGACTCATAGCACGGATGCGCAAAAAGCTAGGGCACACAGACGAGACGTTGTATGGAATTCACTGCATTCTGTATCGAGAGGCTCTTTGTGCAAAATCAGTAACGTTAGCAAACGTCATGCAAATTGTTGTGCGTACTGTAAACTATCTGAAGACACACGGGCTTACGCATTGCCAGTTTCGGCGGTTCTTGGACGAATTAGGAGCGGAGTACGGCGACAACCTTACTATACCGAAGTACGCTGGCTCAGTCGAGGTAAAATGCTGAAAATATTTTTTTATTTACGTTTGGTCATAGTAACATTCTTACATGAGAAGGTCAAAAGTGAACCTATGTTGGAAGACCCTTGTTGGATATCAGACCTTCCATTTCTCGTGGGCATTACGTCTCACATGAACGGGTGAAAATAATTTAATTTCTGACATGTGGGAAAAAGTAAATGCCTTTGAAAGGAAGCTTGCGCTTTGGGAGACCCTGTTATTGACAGAAAACACAGCACATTTCCCCAGTCTTGGACTGGTCCATGAAAGTGCCAGATTTCAAGAATACGTGTCAATAATTGTAAAAATTAAGGAACAATTTCGAGCACGATTTGCAGATGTTACGAGTTTGTCTCCTGTCATTCGCCTCTTTGCTCGACCGTTCTCGTCGTCAGTTGAAGATGCTCCGAATGATCTGCAGATGGAACTGATCGACCCACAGTGCAATACGAGACTGGAGGACAAGTTCTTTGCAGTGCGAAGTACAAAAGAATTGTACGAAAATTTTTCACAACAAGAATTTCCACGCTTGCACCGAGAAGCTGCGAGAGTTATGTCCATGTTCGGGTCGATATATGTTTGTGAAAGATTTATCTCGGTGATGAAAATGAATAAATCAAGGTTTAGATCAAGCATAAGTGATGAAAAGCTTCGCAACTGCTTGCGTTTGTCAATGAGCCGTGCTTTTGTGCCCAATATTAACTATATCATTTCTCATTACCAGTGATAAACGTGTTTGGATTTATTCCTTTCATAATTAAAAATTATTGTTTACTAACTGTGCATTATTGCCTCATTCTGATCCATGTTACATCAGGAAAATTGGTCATTAAACCGATTGTTCCAATGTATACTTACATTTAGAGTTTTTTTTTAATGTGTGAACGACTACGCTCAGTTGAAGTCGATAAAACATAACATTCATCAAATTGTCGGTTATTGTGCAGATTTCAGACGGAACTGATGAAAGATATAGCAATAATGGTATTTAAATAACAGGTGATCGTCGAGAGGTTTGCGGTTATCATTCTGTTCAGAGGTCAGTGAGACAGAAATTATGTGGGTGTAACTGTGGGCACCGAGAATTAGTTATAGGAAACTTTGCATTAATTTAATGCTATTTGAAATAATGAATAAGGTTCGTTGGAAGTCGCTAAGTGCTCTCTTTCTTAAATACTAGATCAAAAACATTACGCGTATTTACGTGCCGTCAGTCAAGCTGCCTTAATAACAACCCACGGTTGTTAACTGTATTACTTGTCTTAGCCTACTGGGTTAAACTGTTAACATAATAGTAGACGTCTGAATGAGTAGACTGTGACAGTATTTTAAATGTTTAATACACGAAATACCTTCCAATGGTTGGCTTGCAAGCTGTGGAAAGAGCACGAGAATGCGCCGGTACAAAGTTTCCCCGTAAGCGGATAAAGCGACATCTGTGCGTAGAAACGCTACATGAACGCTGACGGCTGCGGCGTGCACGCTGTGACCCGGAAGTTACATATGTGCAGGAGCACCGCGCGCGTGCACAATTTCTGGCCGGCCCAGGCATACGCGCTCCTCTCTGTCCACCACGCACCTTCCGGCTTCCCCCTGGTGTCACCAAGATGATGATAACTACCAAAGATGCCACCTATCGCCCAAAAGCAAAGATCACTTGCTCACCACCAGCGTGATCGATAATCGCGCACAACGTCTCAACAGATAATAGTAGACAGAGGGTAAACCTGGAAGATAATCAAGAGTTCGGAAAAAAGGAATATATTAACCTATAGCCTCATAAAATCTTTGCTAATAGTAGAGAAGTACTGTGTTGTTATGGAACTACGGTAAGTTGAAGTATCGATGACAACACGGCAGGGGTAGGGTAGCTTAACGTTCTCGGGCGTATGTTTCACCAGCGAGCTCGTCCAAAATGTCAGCACGGCACTGACAATCGGGGTTCGGGGCAGATAGCTGCCGTTCGGGCTGTCGCACGTCACAGTTTTTTGCTGACGTGACGCGGCGAGAGACGTATAGGGAGCTGGCAGCGCCCGCTCACGGGGAAACGCATGCACGGAACACAATGGGAGCTGTGGCCTCTGCCGGCGCCAGATTTATCGTCTGCTGCGCGCACACCGCCGCAGTTTGCTTTTATAAAACATATTTCATTATTGACGGCACTCGTGAAGAATGGGAAGGCTGTAATCACAATCGACTGTATTTCATTTGTTATATCAAACATATTCGACGATACAGATCAAATGTTTTTCCGACGTTTTGTGTCGAGAAAGATAAACTGTATATTCCCAGTATTATGATAGCGTTTTCAGAAGCTACACTTTTCCCATAGCGAAATGTTATTCATCAATGAGTCCAAGTCACATAGTGATCCATCTAAGCACCGCTAGAGCTGCCTTCCTGGTACGGTAAGCGCTACGAACGCGTCGTCCCTTGTGTATGTCACCGAGCACACAACATTCATCATAGCCTCCGTCTCCGTGCCATTGGCATCGTCTTCGTTTGTCACAATCTTCCTATCAACACCCAAGCTTCCTGCCCTGTAAATGCCCCGCACTCTTCCAGTCAACCTCGGCAGTGATTAAGTCACTGGATTCGAGAGAAGTTGGCATGAATCCCACTCTGACCTCCAGTATTTACACTCTTCTTCCCTTGCATCACATATCTAGAGTACTGTGGCAATTCCTTACAAAAAAACTGTGATCTGTTTCCAAGTTTGTGTTCCATACCTATTAACGTGCCGTCGATGGGACATTAAATGAAATTTTCTCACTTTCATTTACTCGTGTTCCACATACTTAACAAAATTCAAATTGACGCTTCCATTCACCAGACACATAATTGATTTCATCCTTTCTTGGGACCCTACTGTCATCCAAATAATTCCCTTTCACCTCACTCCTACTGCGAAAAAATTAATCTGATTCATGAGTATTGTTTTCTAATGTATTGAGCCGTTCTCATCGTATAGCCAGTCAAAAATGGTTCAAATGGCTCTGAGCACTATGGGACTTAACATCTTAGGTCATCCGTCCCCTAGAACTTAGAACTACTTAAACCTAACTAACCTAAGGACATAACACCCATCCATGCCCGAGACAGGATTCGAACCTGCGACCGTAGCAGTCGCGCAGTTCCAGGCTGAAGCGCCTAGAATCGCTCGGCCACCGTGGCCGTATAGCCAGTCCTCCTAGGCTCCATACAGCACTTAACACAGAGAGTATCGGTCAATGGCAAATGCTACGCGCATACGTCAGGAGGGCGCGGTTAGCAATTCGCTTCTTAACGGAATTCAACTCCCATCACATGGTGGAGAGACAGAGCGACCGTTCAAGCGAGAGCTCCTTTCGGCTCTCTTCTGATGGGACCCTGTAAGTATAGGCCGCTCCTGTGAGCGGTCCCGGTAGAATATGAATAAGGGTTTTGGAATCGCATAGTTTAACTCGAGATTTTGCTTAATTCTGTTACTTCAGTTGCAGTAGATTCGCGATTTCCCTTTGCATTGCCTTTTGCGTAATTACGTGTGACTGAATGTAGCTTAGAATGGTGCCTTTTGTTCCTGCAGAGCAATCACCATGTGTGTGCTCTTGTCCTAAATGTTAAAGTTTCATGAGCTGCCATATTGCTTATTTGGTTGCATTTTCTCTGATAATCTACGTATTAAATCATGTGCTGAATATTTTTTATATCTTAACTGAACAGTTTCCATGTCCAGTATAGTAATCATTCTCGATTAGTCGCCTCACAAGTTGATCAGCGCAGACCGCGAACGCCGGCCGTTGTAGCTGAGCGGTTCTAGGCGCTTCAGTCCGGAACCGCTCTGCTGCTACGGTCGCAGGTTCGAATCCTGCCTCGGGCATGGATGGGTGTGGTGTCCTTAGGTTAGTTAGGTTTAAGTAGTTTTAAGTCTAGGGGACTGATGACCTCAGATGTTAAGTCCCATAGCGCTTATAGCCATTTGAAACATTTTGAACCAGACCACGAACAGACATGTACCAAATGCTAGTCCGTCCAGCAGTTCCTACTTTCCTTTCCTAGAATGAGCTATCACCACTTACTCGGATTCAGCGAGCGTAGGCCACACCCGATGTTCTAAGTTTTATCATTATCGTTAAATGGTGCAATATAATGCATCCATGAATATCCATTTGTACAAGGTATTCAGGCCATTTTCTATTCTTGGATTTTTTGTGATAGTGTAACCCTATTCCGTTAGCTCGCCACGTGCTGCCCAACTTGAACGGAACATGCCATGAACGGTCATGTATAGAATATTACTGCCTTCAGAAAGTTTTATCTCTCTCATACTTTTGCAGGGGTTCGACTTTGTTGTTGATTTATAGAATCAGGTGAACTATAAGTACTTAAGTTCAATGAGGACGGTCGACGCAACGTATTCTAAGTGGTATCACTATTCTTAAATATTGCAGTTCACGTTGTAGAGCGCATAATTCTGAAATTAATGAATCCCTATTTGTGCGGGGAATTTTCTTTCGTTCTCGATCTTTGCATCCTTTTATTTTTTTTCTCCGTGTACTTAGACCTGATTTGCACCCTGGCACCCCTGTTTGCTCTCTCGTAGTAAATCGCACGCATAAATATTGGCTGTTTTTATTGCACCCATGCGTAAATATTGAATATCCTCATCCCAGCTGTTGTGTTGCCTCATCTATCCTGGAAACGGGACTGGCTTTTGAAGTGTGACATGTCATTCTAGGAATGAGATGTCCCACTTCCCCTGCTCTCCACTGATCGACGAAAGATGTTCGTGAGTTACGGTAGTTAGTAAGTAGGAAGCACCCCACTTTCGAGAGGTGTTTTATGGTCAGGGCAGATCGGAGTTTTACCGATTCTGTGCTGTCGTCGAGACGGGCCACGAACTGGCTCTTCTACCTGCTGGGTATAGTCGTTTTCTCTCTCTGTGACGCATGGATGACGGGCATGGAGAGAATGTGATCTCCCTGACGTCAAAGAAATCCTCCTCGGAAAACAAATGATGCTGAAATATATTTGTACCAATTGTTATTGTCATAATGGAGTCTGATAGACACATATTCTCTTGTCTGACTGGAATACATGTAGATGTAGTCGATCTGTCATCAAGCAGAATTGTATGTTACAGGCAATACATCTTGGTGTGTTATTACGGTAGATACATCGAACAACAAAACACCTGTCGACGCAAAAGGAGAAAAAGTCCACTAAGAGTAGCTGATTCACGGTTGAAGAGGCACCGATTAGCACGACCCTTTGAGCACAAGGAAATACGGTGACCGATAAGTATATTGCAAGCACTATGAAAACCCTGCGGATCGACTAATGGATTGTTTTACTTTATTAACACCTATCACCAAAATAGGAAAAGTAGGAAGAAACATTTCACTTTGCTTATGATTAAATTCATATTTTCTGAATACCTTTCACCGCATGTGTGTTAGGATTCGTCACAGAACACATTTGAATGTTAAACAACAGATATTCTTTGATCTTATAAATGATCTACGACGTGAAGAAATCGTTTTTTTAAACGTGTATCGGTGGTAGCTGCTTTTCTTATACAATATCTCCTGATTCGTGATTAATGAACCATACTTCTCCTTAGATGTATCCCACATCGCACAATACCATTTCCTGTTCACTCTCATACAAATAACCCGTAGCAATAGTACGAACGACATCTCTGTGTGCACCTCGAAATGAGGTAAGATCAGGCTTAATGAGTGGCTTAACGAACTTACGATTAAAGCATCAACCGTGACATCAACTTCTCCTTCCATGCGTGACTAATGGGATAAGAGTCGCCTTCGATTTGAGTCGCGCGAAACAGTAATCACTTTATTTGTTGGTCCTGTTCACTAGTATGAACTTTGTTGATAGGACTGACATGAAGGCTAAAGAATGTGGCGTATGTGGAAAGAGCGTGAATCTTATCGTAGTTATAGAATCACCATACGCACAAATTCCCTTATATTTCTCCCCTTAATGACACAGTACTCGACAATGAATCCTAACCAAACAAGCAGAGTTCCAACATCTCCGTTTAAACTCGTCTAAAATTTATCCAAGGCTACTAGGACCCCAACTGTAATCCTAACAGGAGTGCATGATTCCTCAGATTGGAAATGATTCCTCTGCTCATGAGTCTGCAGATACCAGGATAATATATCTCATGCCACCTCCTTTCTTCAGCGGGATTTGCCAGACACCTATGTCTGGTTCCAACTATGTCTGCTCACTTTAACCGCTCCACACTCCCTCACGGGCACTGTTCCTTCACCAATCCTATGGTGTATATTGAACGTTGACGATTTTTAGACTATGAGAAACAAGCCTCTTGCACTTACAAAGAGACGCCATAAATCTACAGAGTACAATAAACCGCTGGAACTGGTACCAAACAAGCACTAACGTCAACACTGCATACCGTTAAATTACTCCAGGTGATGAAAAGTCCACCACCGTCTTACTGGAAACAATTGTTTCGCCTTCCATTTCATCCTCTGCCTTAACCAGTCTCTGCCAGTTTTTACACAGGCTACTAGCTGAAATCATATAAAAAAAATCTAAAATCTAAAATAAAAAAATCTAAAATCCAACAAATTTCGCAACAAACCCTACCTACCCATCAGTCTGATATACCGGTCGGTGTTCATTCAGACATTAAAATCTGTTCTCGTCCAGAGCATTCATAAAACAGTGTACTCGGTACTTGTCCCTTCCCTAGACCTAGAGACGCTTATGTCCGCACTTCTTCGTCAATGACTGCAAGTCACAGATCTCCTTTCTAATCAACTTAACAATAAAAATAACCACACTCTTTGTATTGTTCGAGGTAAAGAATGTCATAGATCCTGTCTGGAAATCTGTTCTCAAATTACAAATTTGTACTCTTCAAATTAAGACTTTTTATCCAAATGATGTTCCTATGCCTCTGTCAGCAATGCAAAATTCAGTATTTTCCAAGTATGCCTGAATTTTCCGTTCTGTCGTCATTTCTCTATCTTTTCCAACAACAAAGATACCGATATATCTATAACTGATTTGTCCCACTATGTATGCGACACAACAGTACTTCTCCTATCCCCAATGCTTCAAAAATGCCACAAATTACACCCCCAAGTTAAGTAGTTCACCTTTGGATGAATTCAATTGATCTTCAAAACAAACACACCCAGTAATAATAACCCAGGGCGCTCTCCACTTCTGCCGCCTTAATATATAAGTTACATTTGACAATTTCATTGCACTCACTAACACACTAAATCAGCTCAGGCTACACCTACTAACAGTATAGTAAACAGATAAACTATTACTGACCAAACGTGGCGCTTGAATTCCTCCATCATCTTTTATGCTAAAAATCTTAACCATCTCTTCTTACCTCCCCCGACATGACACGGATTTTCATTCCCCTAAACTAGAATCCTGGATAAGGCGTAGTTACCAAAATCTATCTTTGACATTTAAAAATCTTTCTGCGCGTTTTCTTTTTCCAAACTTAAAAAAAAAATTATAAAAAAGCGCGCTGCATAATAGGAAAGTTAGACATTGCTATTAACGCTATATTACATCGCTTTGTAGGCATATTATGTAATATCAGTTGTCTTCTATGATTAGATAGGCTTTCGCCAGCCACAGATTTGCTACTAACAAAAATATTATTTTAACAATTTTAGGCAATTTATCTATGAAAATTAGATTCTTAAATCTTTATTAACTTCCTATTCTTACAAGAAAATAATGCATCAGGTAAAATAAAACTGTGACTAAAATGTCGTCCTATCTATTTATTTAATTTATGTATATTTGAACGGTACGTATCACTGTCCTTAAATGCTGAAAATCATTAACGTAGAAGCAAATTAATAACAGAAAAATATTTGGTGTAATAACAGCTATGTGTCTAATCATTTACTAAAAACGATTTTGGAGGAACATGTTGAAAAATGTTCAGCTGACTACGTTTCTGTGTCACGTGGATGATGGACTCTTGTTTCTGCTGTGAAGTGTTACGTTTGTCTCGCAGGCACATTAAGGGAGTGACAATACTGGTGGGGATGAACCTATGGTTCGTTCTTCGCCAGTTCTGTCGCATAATGTTACACTCATGTCAAGCAATATTTGTACGATGCCACAAGCACAGGTGTATCAGTCTGAACAGCAACAAATTTTATTTATCTTAGTTGTCCCATCATCGTTGTTGTCAGTGTAAAAGATATTAAGAAAAGCAAATCGCTACATCAGGAGAACTCGTTACTGTCTTTATTGTAGGACAGTATGCACACGACGGGCCAAGATAGCTACCGACATAATCACAGTGCTGCCAACAACAACGCATTTGCCACTGCTAAACATCACACTTCACCACAACCCTATCTTTCCAGTATCTGCCAACTGAATGCTCCTCTGCTCTTGTGACAAGTTTATTTAAGTAACGTCAAGTTTCGGCCTGTGACAAAGACTAGAAAACTGACATGTAAAATAAAAATATGTTTATAAAGGAGTGAACTTACTTGAAGACACTGAATAATTGCCTGCGACTATTTATTAGCCTTTTTCACTGTAAAAATCTAAAATATAAATGCACTATTAAGCTTGTATTTACTTGAAGGCGAGAAATAAACGTAATATTTTTAATTTATTTCAAAGATTATATTTGACATTTTGGTATAAACTTTTTATACATTAAAGCATTTCAGTAGTCACCTACGCACTATTTAAGGTATCAGATTCCAAGTAAGTAAAATATGAGAGCAAGTATGGTAGTGGCGGAAAAGTGTGCAGTCGACAGATAACAGTTTAAGACTGTTTTGAAGAAATCGGCACATCAGGATAATTGGCCTCCATTTTATCGATGGCAATCTAAATGGTGCAATGTATACTGATTTCCTACGTAATGTTCTACCGATGTTACTATAAGATGTTTCACTGCATGACATAATGCCGATGTATTTCCAACACGATGGATGTCCGGCACATGGCTCGCGTGCGATTGAAGCGGTATTGAATAGCATATTTCATGACAGATGGATTGGTCGTCGAAGCATCACACCATGGCCCGCACCTTCACCGGATCTGACGTCCCCGGATTTCTTTCTGTGGGGAAGATCGAAGGATATTTGCTATCGTGATCCACCGACAACGCCTGACAACATGCGTCAGCGCATTGTCAATGCATGTGCGAACATTACGGAAGGCGAACTACTCGCTGTTGAGAGGAATGTCGTTACACGTATTGACAAATTCATTGAGGTTGACGGACATCATTTTGAGCATTTATTGCATTAATGTGGTATTTACAGGCTATCACGCTGTAACAGAATGCGTTCTCAGAAATGATAAGTTCACAAAGGTACATTTATCACATTGGAACAACCGAAATAAAATGTTCAAACGTACCTACGTTCTGTATTTTAGTTTAAGAAACCTACCTGTTACCAACAGTTCGTCTAAAATTGTGAGCCATATGTTTGTGGCTATTATAGCGCCATCTATCACAAAGCGAAAAAAGTGGTCCAACAAAAACATTCATACTTCTTTACGTACTACACGAATCTGTAATAAAAAATGGGAGTTCCTATTTAAAAAAAAAACGCAGTTGATATCCGTTCTGGCTATGTTATCGGTTTGTTGCATGCTGTCGCCTTGGTGTTGCAATGTTATTGACCAGCAGAGTATTAAATATAAGTTCACACTGAGTCATCTTTACCCAAAATCGAAACAGTTGATAATGTTGTTAATGACTAAATAGAAACCCTTTCCTCCCAATCTCCACAGTCGTAGATACAATCAGCTTGTACGTGGTCTACAGGAATACTGCCATTAGTGTCTGTGAAGCGTCTCTATACCAGCCGCTTCGTTGACTTCCAGGGTTGATACCCATTGTTACATATCTGGTCAGTATCACTTACGTGTCGGTGCTCCTATACATTCAAAATGAGAGATGGGTGATACATCTGGCAGCGATAGTGGTGTTTCAATACTAAATTACCGTATCTGAATAGTATTTCATGTTTAAATCATCCTTCAGATTACCTAGATACAGAAAATAAAATCGTCATACATTTGCGTTGTCGCCATATGGTTCCCCTTTTTTATCCCGCTAGTTGTCTGCTTGCAAGCTGGTCAGAGACACGCGTGAACAATGATCCGTCACTTTTGTCATGTTGACATATGTAGGAAGTGCATTTTCTCTATGCGTCACTAACTCTTCTGGGTCAGACAGACTCTGGCCCACGATGATCCATCGCTTTTTTTGGCATAGGTTGGAAGTGGATAATGTCAGTGCGCCGGCTTCCGGTCGAAGGTAGGGACTGTGGGTGAGTACCGGGCACCCTCACTTCTCTGAGAACTGTCGGACAGGTAACATCTACTTTTAGTCCTTACGAGAAGTTTCAGCTTAACTGAGTCCTTAATTCCTTTCTTAGCAGGTTTCAGCTGTTATAGGATAGCTCAGGATATCTTCCGTAGGCAGAAATTGAGAATAATTTCGTGATTCTTAGAATTTATAGCAGCGTTTTCTTTGTGCTCTATAGCTTTGTGATTGTGGGGCACAAGGCCACATGGATCTATAAGTGTGACAAGGTTTCTGAACAAATCATGTAACTGATTTGAGCAGTGCGTATGGTTTGAACATTCGGTAGTCATATTAAGAAAAAGGTAGCAGTGCTTTATGCAAATTGGAGTGATTTTTCATTGTGCAAGGTTGGTAGCCGATACCACGTGTTTTGTTCTTGAGATTGTGCTTTAGTATTCTTTGCTAGATATTGAATCAGTTTCCTTGCTTTTGTAAACACACGAGTTTTATTCTTCGATTTCCTGATCTTTCTTGTCGAGAATTTTTGTTGTATTTTATTGACATTTCTTTGTAATGGATATTACTGATTTTTTATGGCTCCTACCTTTTGGAAGAATTGCTCACAAGAAATAATTCCCATTCATTGTTCTTAATTGCTATCTCTCGTAATTTTGTTTTAATAAATTTGGGAATAATTTTCTGTTAAAGTTTTCGACCATCGAAGTTAGTCTCTCTCTAATCCAATTTGGATCTTGTTTCCCTTATTAAATAATTGAACGACTTATTTCTCTGTGATGAATGGTTAGTCTGAAAGTGTGAGTACGTAATCCAGTTTTCCCATGGGACTCCCGATTTCAAATTCAAATAATCGTGTTATTCATTTAGGCATTTTGGACCTTTTCAGCAACAAAGTTCAGTACCAACAACTCTATGATAGGTTAAGGTTTTTCTGTTAAATATACGTTTGTTCATGTGCACCCTTTTTAAATATTTAATCATGAAATTATATATAACAAAAGCCATTTCTAATCCTCAATAAGTAGCCCGCATCTCGTGGTCGTGCGGTAGCGTTCTCGTTTCCCACGCCCGGGTTCCCGGGTTCGATTCCCGGCGGGGTCAGGGATTTTCTTTGCCTCGTGATGGCTGGGTGTTGTGTGCTGTCCTTAGGTTAGTTAGGTTTAAGTAGTTCTAAGTTCTAGGGGACTGATGACCATAGATGTTAAGTCCCATAGTGCTCAGAGCCATTTGAACCATTTTTTTTCCTCAATAAGTCACCAGCTATTTACCTAATTCCCTATCGAGGCTCTCCTAGGCGAGCTTAGATCACACTTGTATGATTTTTTTCCCAAGCTGATTCTGCTAAAGAATTAATCAAGAATTATCAAGGTAATTAAAATTTCATTAATTTATCCTGAATTGAAGCCCATCCACTGATTGTTTTTCCTTTCCGAGCAAACATTTAGGGTAATTAAGTGGTAGGTCAATTCAGGTGGTGACCCGAGATATTTTCTGTAATAAAATGTCTGTTTCGCAGCCGGAAAATCAAAGAAGGAAATGTAGCGTTGTGTTTAATTCCAGCAGCGTTTTAGAGATTTGTGTTATTCTGACGCGGTCTCCTGGAAAAAGTGCTATGGCTACCCATTCGTTGGAGCTTGCATTTTATGTGCGGGAGGAATTGGATAGATACTGCCGCATAGCTCCAGAAAGAAGGTAATTACTTTCTCGTTAACATATATGTGATTAAATATTCATGAGAGCTACTGCGAAAACTGCTAAGGCGGCGGTGGAGGTTTATTTTTAATGGGGACGCTTCTTTGTCGCTTCCCGACGGCCCTCCTTTAATCCCAGCCCCTTCTCCCATAATTACAGCGCGCTGCTGCTAATGACGTCATGCGTCATCTCTAATGAACTTTTTTAAGAACATCCTCGGTGTTTTATTCTGGTCGCGAGGCGCTCGCTGACTGGGAAGAGGTATTAATGAGAACTTTTATTACTGGAACTTGTGCGAAAGTTGAAGAAAGCGAGGAGGCGCACAGGAAGTGCGCCTCTGGAGCAGCGAGCAGCGAGCAGCGTGCCCTTTCGTGAATATCCAGGGGTGGCGTGGGGTGGAAGGCCGGGCAGAACGAAGGGGAGGCCTCATAGCGTCTCAGCTCGACCGCAGAGCAGTCTGCCTCAACATGTACAGCAGTCTGAAAACTATGAGGACAGGTCATTCACGTGTTAAATCAATGTATGCCCGGAAAATACGAGCTAGATGTGTTACCGTGCCGCAACACCACCGCTGCAGAGGATGTTAAAAGTACGAGGGGCGTTCTATATTGATTTCAATTTTATATTTTCCCGTCATTCGTGGTGCGACACTCGATCTATCATCACAGCTGCAAATATATAGTGCTCTGGTCTAACTGTAGGTGGCAGGACCGTCACTAGAACGGTAACGCCTGTGCAGTATTGCCCATTTTCCTAGTTACAACTGGATAACACGGAATGTTATCATCAATGACAGCGCTATAAGACATGATTTCCTTCAAAGAAGGGTTGTAAACACTGTGTATATTCACAGGCTGTTGGTGACGGTGTGTGGAGACCGTGTACCATCACGAAAAAAGTGGTCTTGAATCACGATAACACTTGTGCCCATATAAGTCAGAAAACCGCAGCTGCCATCACTGAAATGGGATTTCAGGTATTGCCACATCTATCGTATTTTTCTGACTTGGCTCCTTCTGGTTACCACTTATTCGGGCCTGTGGAGACATCATTTCCAAGTCTTCCAGGAACTGTAAGCAGCTGTCCTGCAATAAGTGTGACAGACTGACAAATCAGTGGTTTGAGAAGGGCCTGCCGAAATTAAAGTGACCAAGTCATGAGAGAACGATGGGAGTGGAGGTACCTGGGACACCATTACAGCGATGGCAGGCGTGGTTTGCGGCTCGCTTGGGAAGGAATGTTGTCTTACAAGAGCACTTTTCCTGACGGTGCATATTCTTCACATACTTCGTGTAATTATCGCAGTGTTTAAACCATCCTTCCACTACTCTTATTATACGTTATTATCGTTATTAGAAAACGATCATACATTATTTGTTAATTATCATTTTCATTTGACAATAAATATGGAATTTAAATAAAAGTAAGAAGAAAAGTTTCAACTTGCGAGAATCAAATCAACAGCTTCACAGTCACCAAACTGTGATACTACACACTCAGCTACCAGTGTATTATGTGCATATAGGCAACGTGTTTTGTAGTTGACAGCGCTTGGAAATCCACTAATATTCACAGCGGAGTTTTTCGAGTTAATTCGTGAGACATACACAGAGCACGTACAGAGTGGGTAACTAATCGGAAAATAACTCAAATACACTGCAGTCGTTTTCACAAGCCTTGAAAACAATATTCCAACACCGGAATGCAGTGCGAATATACGAATCGAAAGACTCATTGATGAAACATGGCGTCGCAATTGATCAGCCAATCTCGTGCGACTTCACCTATGACCTCAGTGTGCATTGCAGTTCCAGATAGTGGCACAGGATTAGCCGAGCGGTCTGAGGCGCTGCAGTCATGGACTGTGCGGCTGGTCCCGGCGGAGGTTCGAGTCCTCCGTCGGTCATTGGTGTGTGTGTTTGTCCTTAGGATAATTTAGGTTAAATAGTGTGTAAGCTTACGGACTGATGACCTAGGCAGTTAAGTCCCATAAGATTTCACACACACACAGTTCCAGATAGCCGACACGGGTCTGGACAAGGCTAACAGCGCTTTACTCGTAAAGCTGTTTTATCAGAACAACAGCAATAGTTCTGCTGCTCTTTTCCAGTACCGACGCATTAAAGGAATATGAAGAGGTCTTCTTTCCGCACAGGGGTTGAAGAACATAATTCGGAAGTTCGAATTAAGTGCCGATTTGGGAACTGGCGCTGGGAGAGGCCGACAGCCAATTGCGCCACAAATTGTTGTAGAGGCTACTGTTGCCATGGCTCAGAACGCTGGACGCAATGTGTGATCTTCAAGCAGCGCACGGGCAGTGTCACGACAGCCTAACATTCCACGGTCCACCCTTCGAAAAGTGCTGCGAACAATGGGGAAATGGTATCTCTAGTGCGATTCCAGGCTGTCTTCGATGCAGATGACCGCTACATTGACCAATGTTTGTAGTAGCGTGGAACTTATACTTGGTAAGCAATTACAAAATGTTACTTTCTCATGTGGGAATTAAAATGTTTTTCTTCCAATAGTTAATTCGTTATTTCCCATGCTCGTGTCATTACACATGTTTCCACAAACTTTAATTGTCCTACGTTCACTCGTTTTCATGGGAGCCCTCTCGAGTAGCGAAAGTTTGATTATAACCACATTGTATATGGCCTATCTAATTAAGGGCAAGCAGCTACGTAGCAGGCAGATTAAATTCGTCGTAATTATTAAAACTGTTCTGTCTTTCAGCAGTTTCGACTGTCTCTCGGACATTTCGCTTGCTTTGATGCAGTACCTTTAGTAAAAATTTATGGTGATAAATGTGGAATGGTGACAAATGTAGGAAATATTCTCCTCGAAACAGTACAATTACAGTGCATCACAATGTGTAGCCAGTTGCCGGAAGAGAGCCGCAGCAGGAAGGCCGAAATGTTGATTCTCCTAGAATGACGCGGAACACATATCAAGAACTTTTAACGTCATCGACAACAGCCGCAAAAGCCTATGTTCTTGTAAATACTACTGATTTAAATTTTGCTAGTGCAAAACCGTGACCAGCAGAGTACTAGAACCAGTTCAGTGTTCAAAATGCATTCCACGTTCTTGGGTCGCACTGATCAGATGAACACTACGATAACAAGACGATCTTTTGTCAGGAAAAGGTAAAACTCAGACTTAACACAAATAAAACTTGGTATAAAATTTCGACCGTTCCCCAATCCACAAAATGTAGTAGGAAACACTAGCCGGAAATCAAAGTTATGCATCAGCATCAGAGGAAACTGAAAAGGGTTTTACCAGGGGGAAGGTAAAGGCCAGCACAAGGGCTGTGGTGTGGTAGGAGAACCAAGGGTAACACAACAGCAACACCACTAACGACTGAAAATTTTAACAGAAAATTTATATAACAATTGGTAATCTTAATTCGATATAGCATGTATTTATGATAATGAAATCTTAAGGAAAAAAATTTTTTTTTATCTCGCTCAGCTTGAACAATCTCAGATATGTTTAAAATAATGATGTCTTAAAAAAGATAAAGATTAGCTTTAACAAATCACAAGAAAACGCTATTTTGAGGAAGATGTTTGCTTTATATATTTAGCAATTATTAAGGCAATCAACATCTTGAACTACTAGCAACTCCCTGAATCGGTGCCAAAACTTGACGCTAACAATGACTAATTAAATTTGTAATACCAAGGGTACCAACACAAGACTGGATAAAATCGTAAAACCCACATTCTATAACTGGCTGGTAATAATTTAGAGAGATTAAAACATTATTAAATGAATTTCGTGCACTCGCATAGAATATAAGGAAACACTGTTAGGCACACAGCCGGCCGCTGTGGCCGAGAGGTTCCAGGTGCTTCAGTCCGGAACAGCGCTGCTGCTACGGTCGCAGGTTCGAATCCTGCCTCGGGCAGGGATGTGTGTGATGTCCTTAGGTTAGTTAGGTTTAAGTAGTTCTAAGTGTAGGGGACTGATGACCTCAGATGTTGAGTCCCATAGTGCTTCAAGTCATTTGAACCATTTTTTTAGGCATGCACTTAAACACAGCAAATCAAGCGAGGCTCTTTAACAACGTTTGAACATAATAACTTTAACACAACTGTTATGAACGTAACTTATTCCAAAGTAATCCAAGGCCAAGACGCAGACTCGTTCTCCTTTGTCACAGCAATATTACAAATACGGTTACTGCATTGTGCAATTTCCTTCCTCCATCAACTGATCGCCCCAGACCATTTGGACCGCCATAAACAACTTGAATTGCTGCCCAATAACATGGAGTAACGTACTAAAACTACTGCGGAGCAATAGTTGGCCTCACCGAAATCTTATATTGTTTAAAGAGTCGCTTGGCACATGAGCATTGACACAAAGATAAACTCTATTATCTGACAAGAATGAAAACAATGTACCATGTTACTGCCAGTCTGCACTAATAAGATTCAACGTATGTAATATTACAGCAAGCACGACAAGGCAAGGGAGCATTTACAGTCGTGAATGCGAAGAGACTAGATTATGTGATTCAGCTGACCAAGCTATACTACGAAGTCACGTGCATATGCTTGAGCCTACTACACTTGTGAGGCCAATAACCAGCATACATATTTCCTAGCACTAAACTCTGTTGATAAGGAACATTCGCAGCCAACGTGTGATCCAATTCGCCACTGTATAAACACTGTTACATCCAGGTTTGTCCGATGTGCAGCAAGGCTCACCGTTTTCTATTGCTAGAATTGGTCGCATCGGGCAGCGTTCTCAGTGGTATCAGTAGACACGAGGTCACCACTTCATAGATCCGCGACCCCTTCAGCGAAGGACAACCGTAGCCGACCAAGACAGCAGCAGCCGACCGACCCCGGGCCGGTCTCCACACCCCGAGCGGGCCCGCAGCGCTCCTCTCTATTCCCTCTCGCAACTCCCGTCCGTACGCTCTCATCGTTCACGTTGCAACTCCGATCTCTCCCGGCTAGTTTCTCGACTCGATCCCTCGAAATTCTCGCAAAGATCTTCTTGCTGAAGGATAGCGTCCCCTCGCATTGAGCGCCACGGCCCATTAATCGGATAATCCCTCATGTGGAGCTGACGCAACGTCTCCCCATTCCACAGTTCTCACTTTAGTGCACCTAGTTGCTCACTGTTGTGCCCCAATCTGACTATGCAACCAACATTCTAAGATGACTGATGTTAATTTTCATGAATGTATGGGATTTATTACAGGTTGGTTTAAGAGACCTCTTATCCTGTGCTTGCAAACTATCACTAACATTTCATTTCCAAAACTCAAGCCATTGAAACGATTACATCACCCTTGTATACTGCACACATCTCCCCCTCCCCTATTTTTCTGTCCATGTTCTTCTCCGCCCTCCTGTTTTCATTTCCTTCTTCGCCCATACCTCTTTCTATCTCGTCTTCACCCCCCCCCCCCCCCCATCTCTCTGTGCATCTCTTCCACCTCATATTTCATTCCCCCTCCTCTTTCCCGTTCTCTGTCCATCGCCTCCTGGCCCACTTTCTGTCGGTCATCTCCTCCCACTCTGTTTGTCCATCTCCTACTCCCACCTCTCTCTGTCCACCTTCTCTAACTCCTCTCTTTGTCCGTCTCTTCCTCCCTCTCTTCCTTCTGCACTTGCACATTACCCCTCTCCATCTTCAACCCATGTTCTGCACCTCAACCTGCTCCTCCTCTCACTGCCAATGTTCTCCTCCCCCTTACTCACTCTATCCCCTCTGCCTCTCTCTCTCTCTCTGTCGATCTCCTCCTCCTGCCTCTCTATCTGTCCATCAACTCATGCCTCCTCTCTCTCTATCAATCTCATTTTCCATCTCTGACCGTCCATCCCCACCTCCTCCGCCGGCCGGTGTGGCCGAGTGGTTCTAGGCCCTTCAGTCTGGAACCGCGCGACCGCTACGGTCGCAGGTTCGAATCCTGCCTCGGGCATGGATGTGTGTGATGTCCTTAGGTTAGTTAGGTTTAAGTAGTTCTAAGTTCTAGGCGACTGATGACCTTAGATGTTGAGTCCCATAGTGCTCAGAGCCATTTGAACCATTTGAACCTCCTCCCCCCCCCCTCCATCGGTCAATACTCCTCCCTCTCTCTTTCTCTCTATCCACCTCCTACTTTCACCTCTAACTATCCACCTCCTCTTTCCCTTTCCCTCTCCATCTCACCGTACCCCTATTAATATCCCTTCCTCCTCTTTCTCTCTCTGCCCAATCGTGGCAATCCGTACATATAGCCCCTAGAATGCATTCCGATACTACCTGCGTAACATTGGCTGTGCTCTTGTCCTGCCACATGAAAAAATAGATGAAATATAACCAATGAACAAGTTATATCAGTTATTGTCACACTCTTCCAAAAATTTCAGTCTGGTTACAAACGGTCTCGCGGACAACGACGTTGCATTTCTGAAGTATCTCCTCACACTTACTTCCATTTGTACAAATATTATGCACCTAAGAGAACAACAGAACTTGTACGCTCCTACTTGAACGTGTCCTCCCATACCTATCCACTTGTGAAGATAAACACCAATTAGTAGAGCGTCACCAATAAGACTGAAATGAGTGAGAATCTGATTACTCATAAGCAATATGACTAGTAGTAGAGCCACTTCCAAATTACATGGTAGGTCACATTAGCACTTCGTTTTAGTATTGGTTAACGAATGCATATTAGTTGCAATTTAAATCGAAAAAGACTACATGATGTTCGTATATATTTTTTCCTCTTGTTACATGAGTTACGCACCACATAAATGTGAGCCGTCGGCAATTTTCCACGCTGTACGATAAGTTTGGGCAGCGGGGTGTAATCTTCCCGGAGTCAACGGCCGTGTAGTATAAGAAGATGCCTGAGGCTGCATTTAATTACTGTGATAACTATTATAACAATGTAAAAATAAAAGAAAATGTTATATGTGATGAAATAAGTTAAGTCTGTGTGCAGAGTTTATATTTATGTGTTGTACACGCCACGGTCAAGTTAATTTCACAATTTGCAAAACATGGTAGACTTCGTAATTTGTGGTTAATAAATCGTTGTGAATTCATCGGAAGAAACGTGTTATGATGTTGCTACTTTTTGTGAAAATAGATACCGTCCTAAGTAGTAAATGCCTATAATTTATCATGAATTTATTAAAATGAGAATTAATAATGTGAAAAGTAATGTCCAGATACCAGATGCTACACAAAGTGCAATACCACGAGTATCTTTGAAATTCAAATATTACGGTAAACCCGAGTTTTAATTGATGAATGGACTTTTTAACCGACTGAAGGAAAGTAAAATGTGTCCTGCCTTAAAAAGTACAATATGTATTTATTAATAACAACTATTAAATTGAAAACAAGATCTTTAAGCAAAAGCAAAAACTTGATTGAAATCAGACAGTCTGCACACTGGGAAAGCAGAAAATTGTAGGAGAGTCGTGTAGTAGGATCATTGGTTGCTGTGGAAAGGGATCAACAGAGCTACTAGTACTCAGCAGTCTGATTGTGAATTTTGGAATTTATTACTGTAAAAAGAAAGTGAGCCTACAGGTTAATCGCAAAAGCGATAAAAAATCTGCATACATACACTTAAACTCTTTGGATTACAGTGAAGTGCGGAATTAAGGGAATTAGCAATTTCGACCATAAAACGAAGATATTGATATTAGGTCCAGTATCACATAGTCTTTGAGCTGCCGTCTCACAGCAAGAGGGTGGTACCACTGCAACATGGTTCACAATGTAATGTGGCGACCTTTTAGAAGGAAAAAAATTGTAGCCACAAATTTTGAAACAATAATAAAGTAAACAAAAAAGAATAAACCTGAGGGAACAAGATACAAATGGAAGAGAGAAGGTATGCTCAGAAGAAACAAGATGCAAGTCAGAAGAAGAAGACCAAGCTTGAGCATGTCGTACCGACATGACTGTTGAGTCAAGATGATCTTTGATCAGTGATTGACAAGCTGGAGACATGGCGTTCCTCAGCACACTTGCGAGGTCAAGTTGAGGATAGGGCGCATGTGCGCAGGCAATTGAGTGAATGAAGTGAGTACTGTGGACAGCTGGCGGATGGCAGTATGTGTGGCAGTCGGATCGGTGACGGACAGCGAGTATAGTGAAGTGTTTCCGCGACTGCACACACAGAGAGAGAAAGAGGCTCGGTGAGAAGCGCGGGGTTCGCTGGCCGGTTGAAAGCAATTGACAAACCATGAAGAACGCAGGAAGGCACCGCGAGGGTTCATTTCGGGAAGTAAGTGGATGCATTGCCTTCGGGTGTGGTGCCTTGGGAGGAGTCATTGCTGTTCCTTGGATGAGGATGTGGCCATGTATTGGATCTCCTACCGATTTCACTGAAAGCTGCGAAAGTTTGGAAATCTGCCGTAAATGTGGTGTACCCAGGGCAGATTTATTTAATTTAGTGAGCACTTACTTTTTCCTTATCAGGTGTGAATTAGTGAACTTGGTCCGCAAATATAAAACTGTTACCCACCGTCAACCTGGTTTTTAGTTGCAAATTTTGTATCTGATAATTTTACGACTTACGTTTATACTGTGTATTACGTGGCGTAATCTAAAGCTTACATGCAGTGTCCACAGTTCCAGGCATGTTTTTCTTGGAAATACAATTGTCTTTGGAAGCTGTTGTCAACGGACTAGGGGTCATGAAGTGAACTGGTACATATTAGATTCTCTGAGAGTTGCATGGCAGGAACTAGTTGTCGTTATCGTTGTCAAGTTTAAATACTTGTAAACTATTGTGACATTCAGAGGACCTTAAGTGATAATAATTAGTCTTGGGACTCTTTCACTTTGTTCATTAATAGCAAAATTGAACGTGTATTTTTGGGTTAAAGTTTTAAACCAAGCAGGAACCCTTTTAGTTCATCCGTTTATTTTGTATTTTAACGTTTAAGGAATTTTCATGCGTTGCCGTATTTTGTGATTTTTGCTGTTGATGGTATGTGGAGGCCATGGTAATGCAGGGGCATTACTAATTGGCGATTTTGTTGGATCACAGTGAAACAGGGCTTTCTCCCGTTAAAGTAGCGACTGCCTGGATATGTGGCACTGAGCCGGCCGGGGTGGCCGAGCGGTTCTAGGCGCTACAGTCTGGAACCGCAAGACCGCTACGGTCGCAGGTTCGAATCCTGCCTCGGGCGTGGATGTGTGTGATGTCCTTAGGTTAGTTAGGTTTAATTAGTTCTAAGTTCTAGGGAACTGATGACCTTAGAAGTTAAATCCCTCCCAGAGTGCTCAGAGCCATTTGAACCATTTTCTCCGGTGCTGAACCATTTTCTCCGGCGCTGAACCATCTCCCTGCCAACACAGTACAACGGGGCAATCGCGGAATCTTGCAGGTGCATTCCCGCTACAGCAGTCACATTTGTACTTCTAACTCGATGGATCGTAATAGAAGCAGTGAGTGAGATTGATTAGTGGACCGTTGGCTGAACACTCATTGACGGTGAAGTGACTATTATAACTTATTTAAAGAGATATTTTGAGATCAGGGAATTAAAAGAGATAACTGAAATATATTATAGGGATTATCCTTTAACTGAAATAGTAGTATTTAATTTGCCGTGAGGAAAGTATAAATTTTGTGAGAATAAGTTGTAGCTGTAATTACTCAAAATGGAACCACTAGAATCTTCATCTGATTTTTACAGTGTTATAAAGGAACTGCAACTGTCAGGTAAAGCCGATAGACAAGAAAAAGCAATAAAGGAAATACTGTTAGTTTGGTGGCTATCAATACAGAAATAAGAACAGAAATGTTAGATAAAATGGAAGAAAGGGTGAATAGACATGATAGTAAAATGGGAGAAATTGTAACCAGGCGTGAAAATAAAATGGAAGAATTGGTAAATAGGGAGGTAGTAAAATGAAAGAAGTGGCAAGTAGGCAGGATGATAATATGAAACACGTTTTTGCTGTTAGTAATAATGCAATAAAAACAGAGATGAGGGATAGCACAGCTAATAGTATTTTAAAGACGACTGAAATGAAATAGTAAAATTTAAGGGAGAACTCCTGGGAATTATGGATAATAACACAGCAAGACTGGATAACTACATTCAGGAGTCAAAATTAGAGAAATAACTAATGAATAAAAAGATAGGTAAATTAGTATTAAAAATGTCATATTCAGTAAAAGTCTAGAGGAAACGCTTAAGGAGGTCCAACAGAGTGCCAATGATAACGTAAAAGAATTAAAGGAAGAGTTAACGGCGTCTTTGGACAACATTAAATCATATGGTACTATACTATACGAGGATAACCTTAAAAAGTAGAAAACTCTGTAGAATACTTACAGGGACAAGTACACAATATTAAAATGCAACGAGAAAGAGCTAGAATAGATTTAGAGAATATAAGAACACAGTTTAAGAATGTATATCTATCGCTGGAGCAAGGTGGTGGCTATAGCCATTCTAAGCTTTATAAGGAAGGACAAAGAGTAGCAGAAGAAGACGGCCACATCCCACTACAGAGAGGGCAGAGCATCTCGTTCGGCGTACGGCCGTGGCGCATCGTACTGCATCTGCAGCAGCAGTTTTAGCAGCACTTGCCACCACAGTGACACAACGAACTGTGATGGTTACTTCAAGGACAACTCCGAGCCGCATGCCTTGCACGTGTATTTCACTGACACAAAACTGCCGCCATTTGCGACTTAAGTGATGTCAAGCGAGAGCTCGTTGGAGGGCAGGATGGAGGTGTGTTGTGTTTCCTGATGAAAGCTGATTCTGCCTTGCTGCCAATGATGGCCGTGTGTTGGTTAGAAGGAGACCAGTTGAGTGGCTGCAACCAACCTGTCTGCATGCTAGACACACTGGATCTACACATGGAGTTATGGACTGGTGTGTGATTACGTATGACAGCAGGAGCACTCTCGTGGATATCACACACACCCTGACTGCAATCTTGTACGTCAGTCTGGTAATTCGACCTGCTGTGCTGCCTTTCATGAACAGCATTCCTGGGGGAGGGGGGGGGGGGGGTGGGAGGAGTAGGTGTTCCAACAGGATAACGCTCGCTCACATACCGTTGTTGTAACCCAATATGCTCTACAGAGTGCCGACATATTGCCTTGGCGCTGCTTAATCACCAGATCTGTCTCCAATCGAGCATATATGGCACATCATCGGACGACAGTTCTGGCGTCAACCACAAGCAGCGTCAACCATCCCTGTATTGACCGACTAAGTGTAAGAGGCATGGAACTGTATCCCACAAACTGACATCCGACAGCTTTACAACACAACGGATGCACGTTCGCATGCCTAAATTCAACATTCTGGCGGTGTCACAGGTTACTAATGTACCAGCATTTCACGTTGGCAATGATTTATCTCGCGTTTACGTTGAACTGTGATCTTGCAATGTTAATCACTTAAATTTGTTATCTAGACAAAAGTATTTCAGAAATTTCGTTACTCTACATTAATTATTATTTGGTACTGCTTTTTTTTTCAGACAGAGTAATTGTAGTCAGATATTCTGCATACTACGAGTAGCGCTAAATTGCGAGAGAGTCGTGTTATACAGTCTTTGGTAGCTGCTTTGTAACTGAGATTTGAAATTTACTGCTGTAAAAAGAAAACGATTTCGGGCCCACAGTTTAATTGCGACGGCTATAAAAAGTCTGCGTGGATACAATTCGTATTATAATGATTGTAGTGAAGTGCGATTCTAAACGGAGTCGCAAATTCGGACATAAAACGACCATACGGATGGCCCATAGTTATGACGCCACTGTCTTAAACCTGGAGAGACGTGTGACTGACCTTTAATCCTTGGATGTTGCTGATATATCGCTTGTTAGAGAGACGTCGTTTCTCGTCTGCCCAAGGGTGTTGGTTGTGAAAAATCGTGAAACATGTCCTGCCGTAGGTTTCTCGGATCACAGCTTGCTTCTGCAACCACAGACATCCGTTGGAGGTGCTATGAATACAGAAGTTACCCGTCAAGTATCCTCCATGTGGTGCTCTGGCCTACTTTAACTATGCTAGCAGTTGTATTGCAACGCTACCTCTGCCGGCGACAACGTGCTCCTCCAGTTCACGTGCACCGGTAATTCCTGGTCTCAAACAGCCCATTGTTCGCTTTCTCTGGGATACTGTCACTGTGTCACAGCTAGTAAATTGTGAGTGACTGCGAATGTTTTATACTACTAAGAATGAAATTACAGCACTCCGCAAGTAGTTCGTTTCACCTGCTGCCTGTAGGTTCCATTAACCAGCAAGTTACGTATGTAGTTTTTTCTATGTTATTTTTTACTTTAATTCTTAAATTCCTCGCTTGTTGTTGTATTTAACGGGTGTAATCTCACGTTTTAGGTAACTGTAAAGTGCAGAAAAATGGTTCAAATGGCTCTGAGCACTATGGGACTCAACTGCTGTGGTCATAAGTCCCCTAGAACTTAGAACTACTTAAACCTAACTAACCTAAGGACATCACACACATCCATGCCCGAGGCAGGATTCGAACCTGCGACCGGAGCGGTCGTGTGGTTCCAGACTGTAGCGCCTTTAACCTCTCGACCACTCCGGCCGGCTAAAGTGTAGATCCACGCAGTCTGTGGCGCAATTATCATATCTTTCGAACTGCCAGCAACGTGGTGGTTTGGTCTGGAGCCGAGTGGAGGGTCTCAACCAAAGGCTCCGTCTATTCTGTGACTGTCTTGGCTGCAAATTTCTGAACCTGCATTATGGGGCAGAGAATTGTAGCACTCCTCTTGGTAGGTCAGGTTGTTACACTATGAAACAAGACCTCAAGACCTCACATATTTTTCAGATACTTGTTTATAACCATATTTGTAAATATCTGTATGTAATAATGAATTTTATCAATAATTAGTGGTTATGAAAATGTATGTACGTTGACAGGATAAGCAAGAATTATTAATGTCAACTCAGTGTAGCAAATACACTGATCATTTCAGGGAAGTTTTTATTACATAAAGCACAGATAGTATCTTTGTATAACAATAACATCGTTGGCGTGAGTCAGAGTACAGAGCGAGTGCGCGCAGTCGTAGAGATGAAGGCAGAGAAGTAGTTGCGAAGCATCTGTGGTATGGAACGGACATATAGTATATGTTGGCGCGCAAATACCAGGGTGTTTTGCGTTGGAAATGTTACTGTAATATGCTGAGAAGTCAAAAGTCATGGAATACCCCCTAATATCGTGTAGCATCTCCTTTTGCCCCGCGCAGTACAGCAACTCGATGTGGCATGGACTCAACAAATCGTTGGAAGTCCCTTGCAGAAATATTGAGCCACGCTGCCTCTAAATCTGTCCATAATTTCTAAGCTGTTGCCAGTACAGGATTTCCTGTACGAACTAACCTCTCGATTACGTCGGATAAACGTCCGTTGGGATTCATGTCTTGCGATCTGCATGGTTAAGTCATTCACTCAATTTATCCAGAATGTTCTTCAAACCAATCGCGAGCAATCGTCGCACGGTGACATGGCGCATTGTCATCAAAAAAATTCTACCGTTGTTTGGAAACATGAAGTCGACGAATGGCTGTAAATGGTTCAAATGGCTCTGAACAGTATGGGACTTAACATCTGTGATCATCAGTCCCCTAGAACTTAGAACTACTTAAACCTAACTAACCTAAGGACATCACACACATCCATGCCCGAGGCAGGATTCGAACCTGCGACCGTAGCAGTCGCGCAGTTCCGGACTGAGCGCCTAGAACCGCGAGACCACCGCGGCCGGCTGGCTGTAAATGGTCTCCAAGTAACTGAACATAACCATTTCCAGTTAATGATCGGTTCAGTTGGACCAGAGGACCCGTCCATCCCCTGTTAACACAGCCCACAACATTATGGGGCCACCACCATCCCCGAGCAAGGTGGCGCAGTTGTTAGCACGCTGGACTCGCATTCGAGAGGATGACGCTTCAAACCCGCGTTCGTCCATCCTGATTTAGATTTGCCGTTATTTCCCTAAATCGCTTCAGGCAAATACCGGTATGTTCCTTTGAAAGGGCACGGCCGAAATCCTTCCCCTTCCTTCTCTAACCCGCGCTTCTGCTCCGTCTTTAATGACACATTGTTGACGGGACGTTAAACACTTGTAACCTCCCAACAGTAAAAATATTATGTATATCATTCACATTCAATGTAACTCCCCAACAGCTTATTATTCCGTAACCTCGCAATAATAACGTGACTAATCTCCCAACAAAAAATGTGACTCGTATATACACTTCTGGAAATGGAAAAAAGAACACATTGACACCGGTGTGTCAGACCCACCATACTTGCTCCGGACACTGCGAGAGGGCTGTACAAGCAATGATCACACGCACGGCACAGCGGACACACCAGGAACCGCGGTGTTGGCCGACGAATGGCGCTAGCTGCGCAGCATTTGTGCACCGCCGCCGTCAGTGTCAGCCAGTTTGCCGTGGCATACGGAGCTCCATCACAGTCTTTAACACTGGTAGCATGCCGCGACAGCGTGGACGTGAACCGTATGTGCAGTTGACGGACTTTGAGCGAGGGCGTATAGTGGGCATGCGGGAGGCCGGGTGGACGTACCGCCGAATTACTCAACACGTGGGGCGTGAGGTCTCCATAGTACATCGATGTTGTCGCCAGTGGTCGGCGGAAGGTGCACGTGCCCGTCGACCTGGGACCGGACCGCAGCGACGCACGGATGCACGCCAAGACCGTAGGATCCTACGCAGTGCCGTAGGGGACCGCACCGCCACTTCCCAGCAAATTAGGGACACTGTTGCTCCTGGGGTATCGGCGAGGACCATTCGCAACCGTCTCCATGAAGCTGGGCTACGGTCCCCCACACCGTTAGGCCGTCTTCCGCTCACGCCCCAACATCGTGCAGCCCGCCTCCAGTGGTGTCGCGACAGGCGTGAATGGAGGGACGAATGGAGACGTGTCGTCTTCAGCGATGAGAGTCGCTTCTGCCTTGGTGCCAATGATGGTCGTATGCGTGTTTGGCGCCGTGCAGGTGAGCGCCACAATCAGGACTGCATACGACCGAGGCACACAGGGCCAACACCCGGCATCATGGTGTGGGGAGCGATCTCCTACACTGGCCGTACACCACTGGTGATCGTCGAGGGGACACTGAATAGTGCACGGTACATCCAAACCGTCATCGAACCCATCGTTCTACCATTCCTAGACCGGCAAGGGAACTTGCTGTTCCAACAGGACAATGCACGTCCGCATGTATCCCGTGCCACCCAACGTGCTCTAGAAGGTGTAAGTCAACTACCCTGGCCAGCAAGATCTCCGGATCTGTCCCCCATTGAGCATGTTTGGGACTGGATGAAGCGTCGTCTCACGCGGTCTGCACGTCCAGCACGAACGCTGGTCCAACTGAGGCGCCAGGTAGAAATGACATGGCAAGCCGTTCCACAGGACTACATCCAGCATCTCTACGATCGTCTCCATGGGAGAATAGCAGCCTGCATTGCTGCGAAAGGTGGATATACACTGTACTAGTGCCGACATTGTGCATGCTCTGTTGCCTGTGTCTATGTTCCTGTGGTTCTGTCAGTGTGATCATGTGATGTATCTGATCCCAGGAATGTGTCAATAAAGTTTCCCCTTCCTGGGACAATGAATTCACGGTGTTCTTATTTCAATTTCCAGGAGTGTATATATAACCTTTCAATAATTAAATGACTGTGAATCTAAACTGATAAATTTGGACGACAGCAGTGCTGCGTCATGGCCCTGGAAGATCATACTGATTAAATTGAAAATCCTTACCTCAATGAAGTCCCCGGATAACGCGTATAACTACTGCTACAAGAAATTTTTCTGGCACAACCCAGTGCAATGCTGGCCGCTAGATTTGTCACGTATAAAAAGAAACAACTGATTTTTCCTTACATTAATGGGGATGATCATGGATTGCAGAAATTAGTAAAGTCTTTAAATTCAGATGAATGATTGTCAAAAAGTTAATTTTATATATAAAAAAAAAGATTATTATTAAAAGACTTTTTGAAACAGCTACATGGGACCTGATATTACAACAGTACGAATCTAGTTTAACAAACTACATATAGTCCAGTGAAACTGTCAGGAAAACAGCCTGTGCCTTGCAAAAGGTGGGGTAGAAGATTTTAGTTTTCAAATTTCGAGCAAAGAATAGTTGGTGACAATTTCCACGATGTAAAGTTCCGTAGAAAAGATAAAGTTGTTACTCTCCTTTCTGCGTTCAATTCTATAAAAGCTTGGAGCACTAAAATTACTCCTGTTGATCCTTTAACTCTTTTCCAAAGGATTTGTTTAATGAAACAAAGTGAAGAAGAGTTAAAATCCCTTCTGAAATATGAACTTGCTCCTTACCCAATGTCCCTATTCTCAGAAAAAGGCATACGAAAAGGAACAACAATCTTCATTCTACAATGCCTTCATTCCAGTGGAAGATGTGAAGTCAGGTGGACCGAGTAAATTTTTTGTCGTTGATGGAGGGTACCTTATCCACAAAGTGACTTGGACTCGAAATGTTTGCTTCAAGTCAATAGCCCAAAGCTATGTTTCTTACCTGCAACGTCATTTTGGATCTCAATTTGCTATTGTATTTGATGGGTATCCATGTGAGGGAGACAAATGTAGCACAAAGAGTGTTGAGAGGATTCGTAGGTCCAAACAACATTCTTCGGTTGACGTTGTGGTTGAATCAGAGATGGTGAACCAAGTCCCTCAGGACACGTTCTTGTACAACGAACGAAACAAGATGCGTTTGATCACACATCTTAAAATGGAATTTCTGGAGTGTAGCATTGAAGTGCACCAGGCACAAGAAGATGCTGACGTTATAATTGTAACATCTGCCATTTCAAGAACCAAAGATTTTGGAAGTGTTGTCATTGTAGGAGAAGATGTTGACCTGCTCCTGCTCATGGCCGGTTTGGGGCTAGGCATTGAAAACTTATTTTTCTTAAAGCCAGGAAGAGGAAATGCAGAAGACTGCATCTTACAAGTTTGACAGTGAATATATTCTGTTCACTCACGCCTTTAGCGGACGTGATACAACATCTGCTTTTTTTGGTCAAGGAAAAATTAAGTGCTGCAATATTGTTGCGAAAAATGAACACCTAACCTCAGCGCTTTGCACGTGCAATAAACCACATGCTACCCGCGAAGAAATAATAACTGCAGGAGAACAGGTTACTATCGCATTGTATAGTGGAGGTGTCAGCAGTTCCCACACACTAGACCATTTGCGGTACCAGCTATTCGCCAAGTCTGCCACAAAAAGCAAACTGAATCTTGCACGGTTGCCACCTACACAAGATGCTGCACAACATCATTCGTTGCGGACTTGCCAACAAGTCCAAAATTGGATGGGAAACTGGGAACCTCCAGAGAAATGGGGCTGGAATCACAGTGACCGCGGTCCAATACCCGTTTTAATGAGCCAAGATCCATCACCTGAAGCACTTCTTCACATTGTTTCATGCTCATACAAGCTGAAGTGTGGCGGAGCGTGCTCCTGCAGAAAATTGGGTTTGAAATGTTCTTCAATTTGCAAGAAATGTATTGGGTTCAACTGTGAAACGTGCCAAAATTTTTATATTAAGACAGTGAAGAAGATCTTATGGAGGATGTTCAGGAAACCGCTGACGAAACCAACGAACTTGCTGAGGCTGACTCGCTGTTTAAAGAAGAGGTCAATCTGGGATCAACTCTATGTACAGACCCTGAATCCGTAACTCAAGGTATTTCTGGTGACACTGAGGAACCTGGCCCATCAAAACGTTGGAAGTGATGCTCTTATCTGTCTCAAGTGCGCTTAAGTGCAGTATTACAAGTATTACACACCCAGAACTGTCAACATTTTTTAGTAACTGACAATGCATTTTAATTGTAATAAAGCTACTTATTTTTAATGTCAACTGTGTGGCTTTTATACACGAGAATAATTACCTACCTAATTAGGTTGCCTATTGCAGCTAATAATAGTTCATTTTCCTGAGACAATTTATTTTGTGTGTGTGTGTATGTGTGTGTGTGTGTGTGTGTGTGTGTGTGTGTGTGTGTGTGGTTATTTCTCTTAATGATCTATTTTTATATTTATAGTTTTACAAATACCAGGGCTGAGGTGGCCCATAGTGAACTGCAGGTAGTGATGTAAGACTCACAATAGTTGGGTGCCCAGCAATCCTCATGTTGCATACAGAGAAATTGAATACCTGAATGTGAGGTGGTAAATTCCAACTTATAACATGATGTATAATAATGTATTTATACTACACAAACAGAAAGTGAAAAAATAGTGTTCAAAAATTAGGTATCTTGCCACTATGCTCAAAATATGAAAAATTGGCATTTTTTGAGGCGCTGTAGCGCATTAGATATTGGGAGTAGAAAAAAATGGCAAGAATCAAATTTGTAGAGAATTTTGTGCTCTTTAAATAAGGAAATAGACATTAAAGCGATAGGAGCAAATGAAACTGAGATATTTTGAAAAAACTGAAAAAGTCCGAAATTTTCGAAGTTTTTTGACTGCAGAAAGTTTTCCCAAGCGAAATTTTGTTGGCAAAACTCGGTTTTCTAATCTTTCCAACCGAACGAGTTGAAAAAATAAACTCTTCTACCCCACCTTTTGCAAGGTATATCTACTATCTGACTGAACTGATATGCGCACGGCTGCTTTTACCTTATACTACATCGCTCAGGTACCGCCATCGCCCCCCACGACCGACAAAACCAACTCCTTACACCAGACTGCTCGCTACTACCACTACTACTGACACAGCTCTTACTACAGCCAACACTGCTCTCTGGTCTGCGATTCTCTTCTAGCTTACATATCGCAGGCAGCGCGTGAGCAATCCATCGAAATTACATCTGCTCGAATGCGCTAGCAATAAATTCCTTAGTTATGGACCTCTTACACACTACTCTCCTCCTCCTCTTCCACCTCCACCACCACCGCCATCTTGCACAGTGCCTTGTTATCAACTAGCGTCCATAGCTTCGTGGGTTCAGCAACACACTCGAACCCTACCACCATCACTTACCAACAGAAATCGGGACTCGCCTGACCAGGCTACGGTTTCCCAGTTGTCTAGCGTCCAACCGATATGGTCATGAGCCCAGAAGAGGCGCTGCAAGCGATGTCGTGCTGTCAGCATAGGGACTCAGATCCGTCGTCCGCTACCGTAACCTTTTGATAAAAAGTACTTATTATGCGATCTATTATTGGCAACAGGCTCTTCTTGATTAGCGACCAGCTTGAATAAATTTGGGCCAGACGGCATTCTTCATTACTTCCACCATCTTCTTGCCACCATATATTGTGCCCACAAACTTGCTCGCTCAACCGATATGGTCCAGTAGAGGCGCTGTAAGCGATGCCATGCTGTCAGCAAAAGTACTCACGTCGTCCATCTGCTACCGCAAGCTATTAACCAGATTTCGCTCCACTGTCAGAACGGATACGTTCGTCGTACGATCCACATTGATTTCTGTGGTTATTTCACGCAGTGTTGCTTGTCTGTTAGCACTGACAACTCCACACAAAAGCTGCTGCTCTCGAGCGTTAAGTGAATATCGTCGGTCACTACGTTGTCTGTGGTGAGAGGTAATGCAAGAAATTTGGTGTTCTCGGCATATTCTGAATTCCCTAATGATTTCCGTAATGAATTTTCCTATGCGTCTAGTTCCAGTTACCACTCCGTGTTCGAAGTCTGCTAATTCTCGTCGTGCTGCCTTTATCACGTAGGAAACCCTCACACACGAATGTCCTGAGTACAGATGACAGCTCCGCCAATGCACTGCCCTTTTATACCTTGTGTACGCGATATTTCCGCCATCCGCATATGTGCGTATCGCCATCCAATAACTTTTGTCACTTCGGTGTATGTGATCCAGAAAATTGTAAGTGAGCGAGCAAGTATGTGGGCACAGTATACGGTGGCAAGAAGCTGTTGGAAGTAATGAAGAATACCGTGTGGCCCAAATTTATTCAAGCTGGTCGCTAATCAAGAAAAGCCAGTTGGCAACAATATATCACATAATAAGCACTACTTCGTACCAAAGCAACGCGTCGCAAAGTAATATACAGCCAGAGTCTCGTATCTTTGTAATAGAAATACCAGCGTCTTAGCAACTTTTAGCAACATTATAGTCACAAGTGAAAGTTATAGTCGAAAGAAGCCATATCTAGTTAAATTTACAGCTGATTTTCAATCAATTTCTTATAGTGTTCAAAAGCAGTAGCAACTATAGTGGTTCGCCATCCAATAACTTTTGTCACTTCAGTGTATGTGATCCAGAAAATTGTAAGTGAGCGAGCAAGTATGTGGGCACAGTATACGGTGGCAAGAAGCTGTTGGAAGTAATGAAGAATACCATGTGGCCCAAATTTATTCAAGCTGCTCGCTAATCAAGAAAAGCCAGTTGGCAACAATATATCACATAATAAGCACTACTGCACTATTACCGCAAACAATCAGCTACAGTTAAAAGTCATTTAATTGAAATTCATTTTCTATAACAAAAGTCTGCTGCCTTTCTTGTAGTCAATGTAGTTTCAGAATTTTATGTTGTATATTGTAAATGACATTATGTATGTAAGTCTACTTAAAATTTGCACCAAAAATCGTTGTCATAAATGAAAGTTATTACGGCATTAATCTGAGACGCAATCATTTGTAAAGTAATAAGTAAAAGACGATAATCAGTTTCTGTCACGTTTAGGAAAGTTTTCAAGCAGACAGCATTCGTGAGTTACGTACCACAGTACAGTTTCCATAAAGTATCGCTTGTCATTGATTATTATTATTGATCGTTAAGGTAACTCACATCATTGCATTCCAAATTAACGTCTTTTGTGTTCATGTCTTTTACAAGTAAGGTAGCACGTCTGCATTTTGTCCAGTTGCTGCTTTATCACACGATACTTACGCGATTTCAAAGTGATTTCAGTCATTCACTGAAAATTAATTCCACTTGTTTTTGGAGGTATGAACAATCTTTTTCTGCAATCTAATTCATTTAAATTAAATTATGGCATTCAAAATTAGGGCTAACTACAGTGAAAGTTAATTTTATTACCATTTTTTGCATTTCAGTTGTTGTTGCATGCAGTAACAAATATGCGCGCGATAGCGACTAAGCTATAACCATCTACACCGCCGGAAAAAAATTAATAAACCTTGAAAGACGACGTCGATTTCGATCCGATGACGGCATATGCCACCTGGGGGATATTAGATGTACTGATAATGGTTACAACATCGTCCGCCAACAGATAGCGTAGTGGCATAGCTACCAGAGCGTCATCTGTTTCTATCCTTTGGCAGGGAATGCTCAGTCACAAGGCTCAGTGGGATGCAAACGTCTGAAGCAAGGACGCAACCATGCCACAGAAATGCACTCTTGCTTCCTGCAGCCAACTGAGAGAAACTGAAAAAGGTCAAATTGACGCCGTCCGAGTGGCGGGATGGTCCTTTCGGAGAATTGCGATACAAGTTGGACGTGCGGCGACAGTTGTGCAACGATTCCGGTATCAGTGGTCACGTGAACATTCTCACACCGTCTGTCGAGGGTCTGGACTTCCACGCAGCACAGACGCCCGCCAGGATCGTCGTATTGTAAGGGCGGCAGTGGCAGATCGACAACTTATTCCAAATTAAATCCACCTGTGATCAATGTAGTTGCGCAATAAACAATAGGTAGAAATAATGTAGTAGTTGACAATGGAAACAGTGTGACTACTGCAAAGCCACGAGACGAGCTTGCGAATGTATAACAGTCAACTGGCTAACAATTGTGTAACAAACAGTACAACAGACATGGGAGACAAAGTTACACAACGATAAAACAGGAAATCACAGACTCGTATCAGGAAAGTTCGTTAGAGACATTCACAGAGTAAGCAAATGATACGGATTCTTATATTACCAATATGATGCCATTGTTTAAAAATTTAGACAGTGAGATAGCCATTGATTTGAAAAACGAAATAAATAAGTTTTTCAATTCAATCTACTACCTGGAAAATAAATTCTTTGAACAGTAAAACAGATGAGGTAGACAGCAAACTCAATAGCAAAACAGATTACTCAAATAATTCAATGAGCAAGGAATTAAAAAAGAAGGTGGAGTGTTTTAGAGGTGAAATGAGCAGGGAATTAACTGAAAGAACGAATTCTGTGGAAGGTATGTTGAACGTGTCAATGAACAAAGTAATTAAAAGCCACAAAACTGTTTGTAGTAATTTGGCGGCGGAAACAGATGAATGTGAATAGATTAACGGAGAAGAAAATAATGAACATGAAAACTAATCCATGGATAATGACATTTCTACGCATAATGAAGCGAAAGTAACATCGAGCACCGAGCGAAAAAGTAGATGTTAAAGCAACAGTGAATCGGGCCACAATAGTGATGTAGCAGTGCCGATAATGGATCAGTATCCGGTCTTGACAAAGCAAACTGTACTGCACAGTGAAGTCGAAACTGCTGTATTCGATTGGGAATGGATAATATAATTCAGTCAAATGTATTACGGATTGGAACAATATAAGATGCATAGAAAAGTAGTCTTTGTTGCGAAAAGAAGTCAGAACGTAAAGAGTAGTAATGATTACGAAGTGAGTGAAACGTGCATATGAGATTATTGAAAACAAAGAGGAGAATGGAGCACGTGAAGTGCAAAAAAATCGAAAGGTATTTTTAATGCCACTCCCAAAAGTAACCAAGTCGACGGAATTGTATCGTCAGACGAACAGTGTATTAAAGGGCAAGAGCATTTAGTAGTCGATGATCACGTGAAGTTCGTTGAAGAATTATAAGACTATAATGTATACGAAATCAAAGTAGATGTATTACTTCACAATTTAAGTAATGAAAAGTGTGAATCCGCTGCTGAATCGAATACTTCAGAAGCAGAAAATATATTGTACAGACATGAAGATCTGAACGAAGATAAACAGCACAAATATGCAAATGAAATTTCTGACCAGAAAGATATGACATCGAATAGTCTGAAAATCGAACGTAATTATGTATGCGAAAATAAAAGTAATAAATTAGAACAGGAGGTACAAACCATGGTAACAATAGAAATACGTGATGTAGAAATGGGAGTGAAGTTATTGTGTTTGTATTGAAGTGAACGAAAAGCATACGTACACTCGTCAAGTAAGTGTGTTACGCTTGGATATGACTAACTGGCAGTAACCCAATTGGGTACAAAAGGCATAATGAAAAAGCGGTTGAAAAAACCACAGGATAAAATGACATCTGTGCACAATGCCTCCATTAGCACAGTGCGTGCGGCAAGTACGCACACGAATTCACGAAATTTTGGACTTTGGATTTAGTCGTAAGTATTTTTTATCATTCAAAATTGAGAGCGTTCTTCAACGTAATGTCTTTTGTCTGGTACACACTCAGTAAGGCAAAAGATTAGGCATGCATAATGTAATCGATCTGAAGCATTACCAGAAAAAAGATAACTAATGTTTGTAGTGCAAGTGAATAAGTAAAAAAAAATTAATGTGAGATTTGAAGCCGGCCGCGGTGGTCTCGCGGTTCTAGGCGCGCAGTACGGAACCGCGCGACTGCTACGGTCGCAGGTTCGAATCCTGCCTCGGGCATGGATGTGTGTGATGTCCTTAGGTTAGTTAGGTTTAAGTAGTTCTAAGTTCTAGGGGACTGATGACCACAGCTGTTAAGTCCCATAGTGCTCAGAGCCATTTGAACCATTTCTTTGAGATTTGAAAACATGTTTGTAAACCGAAAATTATTATTTCATGTAAAGATAGTTAAGACCTAAATCGTACATAAATAAAAGAAATAGGGGTAATGATTGAATCATTGTGTGGTGGTGAAGCGTTTCAAGATACTAAGACTTTTGTTAAAGTTACAGGCGAAATAAAATGAATGGACGTTTAATAAAGCACAGAAAGGTTACGTATTGTACTGAAGAAAACAGGATATAGAAGAAACAGTAAATGAATGACTTACGTATAGAAACGCGGGAAACGTATCACTACAAAAAATACGGAAGTGGGAAGATTGCACTATGTGGTGTTGAATTAGTTACCTATCCTGACGGGAGGATAAGTTTTATGTAAAAGTAATTCAGTGGATAGAATTATAGTAAAAGACTGACCGATAAAAATAAGAAATATAAATCTGGCTTTACGTATAAAGAAAATAATGGTGCTATGATTATGCAAATTAATATCAGGATGTTGCTATGAAAAAATGGTAAAATGCTACCTTACTATATAATATGTATAACAGTTGTACTTATATATATTGTGTGTGTGTGCACAAATCATTGAAACTTGAGACACATGTAACACTACAACCCATTACCTCACGTATTTTTCAGGCGAGCAATGTATGGGGATGGTATATGGTCGCAAGAAGATTTGGGCGTCTGTGGAAAGATCGATGCGGGAAGCATACAACTATCACCGTCAAACCTTAGCAAAAGATGTTGCCGAGAACCCGAGAAAATTCTGGTCAAACGTAAAATCGCTAAGGCTCCTAAACAGTCTGTCATTGATTAGCCTCGCGTGGCA
Source organism: Schistocerca cancellata (assembly GCF_023864275.1). Taxonomy (NCBI): domain Eukaryota; kingdom Metazoa; phylum Arthropoda; class Insecta; order Orthoptera; family Acrididae; genus Schistocerca; species Schistocerca cancellata. Next base: position 828,969,263 of record NC_064626.1, read on the forward strand.
ACAAACAGCAAAAGAAAAACTGAAGTTTTAAATCTCGCATTTAAGATATCATTCACGCAGGATGATCGTATTAACATACTGTCGTTTGACCGTCGCACAAACTTCGGTATGGGGGACATACTAAAGTGCGTCCCTGACACAGAGAACCAACTGAAAGAGTTGGAAACAAATAAGTCGCCAGGTTCGATTGGAATCCCAATTCGGTTGTATAGCATTGCGGCATTGGCTTCTTACTTAACTAGCATTTATCGTGAAATTCTCGCCCAGTCCAAAGTCCCAAGCGACTGGAAAAAAGCGAAGGTGACTCCTGTATATAAGAGGGATAAAAGAACGGCGTTAAAGATTACAGACCAACATCCTTAACAGGGGTTTTCTGCAGAATTCGTGAACATATTTTGAGTTCGAATATAAAATTTCCCGGAGACGGAAAGTTTCTGTTAACAAATCGGTATGGATTCAAAATGCTTCGCTCATGTGAAAGGCAGCTTGCCCATTTTTCATACGTTATCCTGCGAACCATGGATGAAGGACAGCACGTGGACTCCATATACCTAGATTTCCGGGAAGCATTTAACACAGTGCCCCACTGCAGACTCCTAGCATACGAAATAAGTTCCCAGATATGAGTATCTCGAAGACTTCTTAAGTAATAGATCCCAATACGTTGTCTTCGGCGGCGACGGTTCATCAGGGACGAGGGTATCGTCATGAGTGCCCCGGGGAAGTGTGATAAGACGGCTATTACTTTCTGTTTACGTAAATGATGACTGCAGAACGATGCTACTGCTACCAACGTAAATTTCAAGTGAGGATCGCGAAGATAAGGCAAATTGGGGCTCCTACGGAGGCGTGTGTAAAGTCGTTTTCCCTATCTCTATTTGTGAGCGGAAGAGGAAAGGTAATGACTAGCAGTGGTACAAGATATTCTCCGCCGTGTACCACATTGTGGCTAGCGGACTGCGTATCTTATATAGATGCTGGTATTTTTGCATTTTTCGTCCCAAGAACAATAGTTAACTCTTTATTTTATTTAATCGAGAACTCTTTTTTTTTTTTTTTTTTTTTTTACGGTTACCTTAGGAAGAAGACTGAGCAATTAAGAGACCGAGTACTTTGTTGCAATCATAACAGGCAAATTAAAAGGCTATTTGCCGCCGATGGGTGTCTTTTTTTAGTTGAAACAAGTCGTGGTTGTTCTCTAAAAAAACTGCCTGTAATTGATTATTAATAAACGACTGAAAACACCCAAATATATCTGTTTCTGTTTAAAATTAGTGCAGCTTTTAGGGCGAAATATCCGGGTAAATATAACGCCGGGTCGGGCCTTATATTTTTGTGTGTGACAACCACATGTACAGCTCATATGTCACAGTCTGCGGTCATGTAGCTATTCCGAGAATGACACATCGAGGTGTAGTTCACAGAGGACACTGCAGTCTGCAGAGCTTCGTAAGCGGGAAACTTTGCTGGCAGATTTGATACTGCGCAAAATGATCCTAATTCGTGCCTGGATGACTCAAATGGTAAGAGCAATGTGACCCAAACTCAAGAGTTAAGTGTTCAGTAACCGGTCCGACACATAGTTTAAACATGTCAGGAAGATTCACTTCAACTGTCTATCATTTGCGTGTTGTATCAGTAAAGGTCTATTTTGGCTTGAGTCACGGTGCTGGTAGTAATTACATTTGTGGGGCGCCCTGGCGGGTGCAGACGACCTGACGCCGCGAACACTCTGCCCACCTCCCGCCCTCCCCCCCCCCTCCCCCGCCCTTACCGCCTACCACACGCCGGCCACGTGTGTGGGCGTCTCTATAAACAGCGGCGCCTGCGACGTCGGCACGCGCCGCCCGGGAGTCATCGCACAAATTACAGACGGCGTTCGCTGACGGCCCTACCTATATTATTTCCCCTCATCACACACGTCGTCAAAAAAGTATCCTCACAAAATTTATCGCAGGTTTTAATGTGTTCTGACCTGTAATTTTCCGCTTCCGAACACGGTACAAATGAGACTGTATTTCAGTTGATTACGAATGCAATGTAGATTGTCCTTGGCCTGCTGGTATCAATAAACTTTTACCTTTATAACGTAAGTGCACGTAACTTGCGTCAAGTGTCAGGTCAAATTGGTATGCGGAATGACATTATTTCTTGGGCCCACTCTGCAATGAGGTGACGTAAGTCATGGGATAGCGATATGCACATTCACAGATGGTAGTAGTATCGCGTATACAAGGTGTAGAAGAGCTGTGCATTGCTGTGTCGAGCTGTCATTTGCACTCAGGTGGCTTATGTGCAAAGGTTTCCGACATGATTATGACCTCACGACGGGAAGTAACAGACTTTGAACACGGAATGGTAAAATGAGCTGGACGTATGGCACATTCCATTTCGAAATGTTAGGGAATTCAAAATTCCGAGATCCGTAGTGTCCTTAATGTACCGAGAATACCAAATACGCGCCTTATCTCTCACTACGGATAGCGCTGTGGCCAACGGCCTTCACTTAATGACCGAGAGCAGCGCCACAGTGTCACTAATGTACCGAGAATACCAAATTCCACGCGATACCTCACACTACGGATAACGCAGTGGCGGACAGCCTTCACTTAACGAACGAGAGCAGCAACATTAGCTTAGAGTTATCAGTACTAACAGAAATAATCGCAGATATCAATATGGGACGTACGACGAACGTATTCGTTAGGACAGTGCGGCGAAATTTGGCGTTAGTGGGCTATGGGAGCAGACGACCGACGCGAGCGCCTTCCCTAACATAACACCACCTGTAGCGCCTCTCCTGGGCTCGTGACTCTGTCGGTTGGACCCTAGACGACTGGAGAACTGTAGCCTGGTCAGATGAGTCCCAATTTCAGTTGCTAAGAGCTGATGGTAGGGCTCAAGTGTGGCTCCGTAGTCCGAAGTTGTCAACAACACACTGTACAAGCTGGTGGTGTGAGACCTGAGTTTCTCCTGGCGTATACAACTTTCAAATAACTTCCGGGAATTCAGCCAGGTAACACTTTCAGCGACCGCCGATATTTCGGCGGGAGAACACCCCGCCATTTTCAAGGCAAACTGCAACGGACAGGCGGCGTGCATGCAAATTTAATACCTCGGTTCTCGGACCGAAGCAGGAAAGATAACACACACACACTGAACACTAGTGCCACCAAAGATGACCAAAGTCAGAGCTATCGATAGTGAGACTATGAATTCGCAGGTGAGGCAGCATTGACTCTGTTCCTCTGTTTTTTGACAAGGGAGAGAGCCGGATTCCAAACAGAGTTTAAACAGAAACCTCCATCCCTGTTAACGAGGTTGCTCGCTAATTTAATCTCAACTGTCTCCCTAATGACACTGTCCCAATAGCTGGACGTGCATGCCAATATCTCTGTGTTATTATATAACATAGGGTGACCAGTATCCAAGCAATGTTCGGCAATAGCTGATCTATTTGGCTGCTGTAATCGTGTCTGACGCTGAGACTTTGCCAGCTGAGCTGTCCCATCTTGAAGTTACATTTCGTCAAAATGGTTACAGTGATAGACAGATTGAACGTGCGTTGCGCTACCGACCAACTGTACATCGGGCGATTGATGATAATTCTGAGTCAATACCTAAGTCTACTGCCTTCTTGCCTTACGTAGGAAACACGTCCAATAAGATCGGTCGTATTTTACGGAAATACGATGTGAAATGTGTTTTCCGACCTCCATCTAAAATTAGAGCACTTTTGAGTTCCGTTAAGGATGATCTTGGACTGCGTAAGGCGGGTGTATATCGTATTCCTTGTAGCTGTGGCATGGCATATATTGGTCAAACTATCAGGACCGTGGAGGACAGATGTATTGAGCATAAACGGCACACACGATTACAGCAGCCAAATAGATCTGCTATTGCCGAACATTACTTGGATACTGGTCACCCCATGTTATATAATAACACAGAGATATTGGCATGCACGTCCAGCTATTGGGACAGTGTCATTAGGGAGGCAGTTGAGATTAAATTAGCGAGCAACCTCGTTAACAGGGATGGAGGTTTCTGTTTAAACTCTGTTTGGAATCCGGCTCTCTCCCTTGTCAAAAAACAGAGGAACAGAGTCAATGCTGCCTCACCTGCGAATTCATAGTCTCACTATCGATAGCTCTGACTTTGGTCATCTTTGGTGGCACTAGTGTTCAGTGTGTGTGTGTTATCTTTCCTGCTTCGGTCCGAGAACCGAGGTATTAAATTTGCATGTACGCCGACTGTCCGTTGCAGTTTGCCTTGAAAATGGCGGGGTGTTCTCCTGCCGAAATATCGGCGGTCGCTGAAAGTGTTACCTGGCTGAATTCCCGGAAGTTATTTGAAAGCTGGTGGTGGCTCCATAATGGTGCGGGCTGTGTTTACATTAAATGGACTGAGTCCCCTGGTCCAACTGAACTGATCATTGACTGGAAATGGTTAAGTTCGGCTACTTGGTCACCATTTTCAGCATTCATGGACTTCATATTCCCAAACAACGAGACAGCATTTCACAGTTTCCCATCTCACGTGTCGAAATTCGTGCTTTCTCTCATAGCTTTCTCCATTACTTCCCGCATAGCTAGAGTGGCACTTGGCGCAAATAGTGGAAGAGAACGATAACCTTTGTTTGACAAGTGTCACCTTGCTTCCAGATATTTTATGGGAGTAATACGCGAGTAAATCAATGTCCTCATCTAAAAGAACTAAAGACGAAGTCGAGTCACTTACTGCGACTGCTACCTTCACTCGAAAGTGTAAGACTTCTGGTGTGGTAGGGATTGGATCGCGATAGGGAGCGGCCAACCTCGCACTGCCCTCTCTCTATCGAGCTTGGAGTCACTGAACCGTTATGTCCTATCGATGCGATCTGTGAAATGAGAACACATTCAGTTAAAATGTCTGACGTAAACCAGCTATCTATACTGGGTAGAGAATGGGTTTGTTACGTAATAATAGTATTTTGCGAAGTTGACAGCTTTTTGTTATGGTTCTTCTGTTTTTGAAGGCCCAGTGGCAGCTTTTCCACTTATCCCATTGAGACCAAATTTCACACAGCTCGTTTTTAGATGGCACAGAACCAAATTTGAGATAGAAAACGAAAAATTATTTGAAAAATAAAAAAAATCGAAGTAAAAGCCATCCTAGTATAGTAGCTATCTTCCACACGACATGTTGTGCTATCTTCAAGAAATACACGGCTACGAAATTTAAAACGGTATGCAAATATTCTTGCTATGCGATCCCCTTTCTTAAATATCGAGGAATTGGTGTTATAAACACATTAATGAGAATTATTGGGAAAATAATTAAAAACAAGCTGGAAATAAATTTTAAAACGTGGCGAGAGCAATGTGACTTGACGGTTGGTAGATCATCCATAGACCACATTTTCACATTACGACAGATCTTAGAGAAACATAGAGTAAAATCAAAATACATAGGATTAATTTGTATAGCTTTAGAAAAGGCAAATGATACTGTCCCGACAAATCTACTTTGGAGAGCATTAAATTAATGGTCATTTCATTATTTATTTAGCGTATGGCATTTAGACACAATTGTTATTACAATCATTATGCAAAATTGTAATGATTTGGCGTTAGATATTCTTACAGTTATTACAATAGTTATACAGAATTATACAAAATTATACAAAATTACACATAATACACATGTTACAGTAGTTATACAAAGTTATAGTAGTTTGGAAGTAATTACAAACAAACATCTAATGAGTTAATATATGCAATTGATTCTGGAGTCGCCATCAGGAAATCTTCTGGAATCCCATCATAGGCTGTCCTGGGGCAGTCTTCTATTATGTGCTGGATAGTTTGATTTTCTCCACATTGACATAGCGGCGATTCTGTCATGCCCTACTGGTAGAAGGAATAGGCGCATCTGCCATGTTTAGTTCTAATTCTGTTTAAAGTTGCCCAGGTTTTGCGTGATAAGTCAAAACCTGGAGGCTTCTGGGAGATACATGGAAGTTTGCTGATGTTCTTTAAGGACCATTCTTGGTGCCAGGCGCTGGTTATGTTGAATTCTTCCTCTGTTGCAGATGTGGCTATTGCGGTTCTGATGGGTGACCTTCTGGAGCGGAGGCGGCTTTGGGTGGCATCTTCAAAATTCTCATGGATGGGTAGATTCCGATTGCTCATTATCTTTTTGTACTCTCTTAGAAGAGCGTTTGTGCGGCGTAGGTTAGGGGGTGGTATGTGGGTTAGTACTGGGAGCCATTCCACGGGTGTAGTCTTTATTACACCAGCGATCATTCTCATTGTGTTATTGAGCTGTGCATCGATTCTATGGGTGTGGGGGCTGTTTAGCCATACCGGCGCACAATATTCGGCAGCTGAGAAGACGAGACTTAAGGCTGATGTCCGTAACGTAGTAGCTGCCGCTCCCCATGTCGTTCCACAGAGCTTCTGTATAATGTTATTCCTTGTTTTTAGTTTCTCTGCTGTTTTCATTAGGTGACCTTTGAAAGAGAGTGTTCTATCGAGGGTCACACCTAGGTACTTTGGGGTTTTATTGTGGGTAAGCCATGTGGTCTCGAATTTTATTCTGAGCTCCCTCTTAGCCGCTTTATTGTTTAGGTGAAAACATGATACTTCTGTTTTGTTGGCGTTAGGTTGCAGGTGCCATTTTCGGAAATATTCTCCCATCTTCTCCAAGTCAGCTGTTAGGGTCTCCTCTACCCCTTCAAATGACTGACTTCTCGTTGCAAGGACCCAGTCATCGGCGTAGCCAAACTTCTTTGATCTTGTTTCCGGTATGTCTGCAATGTAGAGATTGAAGAGGAGTGGTGCAAGCACCGATCCTTGAGGTGGGCCATTTTTTAATTTCCTCGGTGAACTAATATCTGAACCCATGGTGACTTGGATCGTTCTGTCATTCAGCATGTTGTTTAGTAGGCGAGCTGTTAGTTTACATGGGATTATGCGGAGGAACTTATAAATCATGCCTTCTCTCCAGACTGTGTCGTAGGCAGCTGACAGGTCTATGAATGCTGCAGTGGTTTTAAGCTTTCTTTGGAACCCAGCTTCAATGTACGTCGTGAGTGAGAGAACTTGATCGACACAGCTGCGGTTTGGTCTGAAACCTGCTTGTTCGATTGGTATAGCATTGAGTATTTTCTGGCAGATTCTATTGTAGATGAGCCTTTCTAACAATTTATATATTACTGACAGTAGTGCTATGGGCCTGTAGCTCTTCGGTGAGTTTGTTGGTTTCCCTGGTTTTAAGATGGCTATTATTTTCGATCTTTTGAGGTCACTAGGCACATTACCGGTTTGGATGATGTCGGTGAAGAATCTCGCCAGCCAGAGTTTTGTGTATTTACCGCAGTGTATCAGGAGTTCTGGGTTAATGCTGTCGAGTCCTGGTGCTTTCCCTGGCTTGACCTCTTTGAGTGCTGTTTCTATTTCTTCGAGTGAGAAAGGGAGAGCGTATTCAGTTTCTGTCGCCTTATTCCTCAGATTCCTGAGTTCTCGTTTTATCTTGATCGTGTGTGCTCTGTCACTAGGGGCATTGGACGTGGCCACTATATGAGATGCCATGGTGTTTGGGGAGACGTTTGCTGTCTGTCTTTGAATAGGTGCTCCACTTCCTAATTTCCTTAACAGGGTCCATGCTTGTCGGCTTGAAGTCTGGAAATTCAGGCTCTCCATTGCTTCTGTCCATTTACGTTGTCTTGCAGTATCAAGACTGTGGAGAAGGTCATCGGCCAGTTCTTTGTCGCCCGTCTTGAGGAAGCGCTGGTAGAGCTCGTCACTGTTTTTGGACCACCCTGGGACATACTCTCGTCGGTATCCCCTAGGGATGTGCTTCTTGGCAGTGCTTATTACTGCTCCGATGAATCTTCTATAGTTTTTGTGGGTAGGTGGAATCCATCCTAGACATTTATCAAGGTCTCGAGAGTACTTTTCCCAATTTGCGTTCTTGAAATTCCATCTGGGGCAAGGCATGGAAGTCACCAGTGGGATTTGGCTGCCAATTTCAATAATGACTGGTCGGTGCTGGCTATGAGGAAAGTCGCACAGGACTTTACGGGTAGCTGGTAGTGGTTGGTTATTTCCGTCAGTTGAGGTGAAGCATAGATCCGGGTTGTATTCCTGCTCCCAGGCAGCTGATCTGAATGTGTAACGGTCTTTCGCATCAAAGATAAGGTTAAGATTTTCATTTTCAGCCCATTTCACCAAGGTTTCACCATTAGCATCACACTCCTTATATTTCCACTGTTCGTGGTGGCTATTGAAGTCTCCCAGATAGATTGCTGGGTGAGGTTGAGCCTGAATTACTGATCTTGGCCATGGAGTGGTTGGAGGTTTATAAATATTTGTAACGGTTACGCTCCCAATTTTTACTGTGACATTATGGATTCCATCACCTGACGACGTGGAGATAAGGGAGGCATTTTCTATATCATGTCTGATGTAGGTTGCAACACCGTTGGTATGGTGGTAAGTGGCACCAAGTAATTCAAATCCGGGTATTTTGCCCCTTTTCCGCAGTTGTACTTCAGTACTACAATGTGTTTCCTGAATGGCGATCAGATCAACGTTGTCTTTCTTCAAGGTCATTTCATTAAAATAATACAACAAGTATATAAAGATAACATATGTCAAGTGAAAACTTGTAATACACTTTTACAGAAGTTTAGAAGAAGCAAGGGTTTGTTACGAGCCTGCCCCATGCCACCAACATTCTTTAAAATCTATATAGATATTAGTCTCAAGACATGGTCTCGCAAATGCACTACGATTGGGCTAGAAATTAAAGATGGAGATTGCATCACCCACTGTTTGTTGATGATAAAGTAGTTATAGCACAAGACGGGGAGGATGCAAATTATGTATGTAATCAGTTAGAAATGGAATACAGAAACTGGGAGCTGAAGATTAATTAACAGAAAACAGAATACCTCACTAATGATCCACATGATTTGTACATACAGGAAAAGAAGATTAAGAAGGTCAATAATTTCTATTATTTGCGATCCGTTTTAGAGATGGGTGGAAAATCAGAGGTAGAAATTAAGAAAAGAATTAGCAGTGGAAAGAAGGTCATTGAGATGCTCAACTCAATCTTATGGAGCAGAAATGTAATAAACCGAACCAAAAGGATCATACATAAATCGATAATAAACAGCATAGTTATGGAGTGGAGGCATGGATTACTAATATGAAACATATAAAAAGCTGCAAGCATTAGAAATGGACTTCTGGAGAAGACCAGCAAGAATTTCACGATAAGAGAAAACAAGAAACAACGAAATAATAAAAACAACGGAAGTAAGAGGAAGAATACATCACGTGATGGATCGAAGACAGTTACAATAATACAGGCATGTAAAAAGAATAGGAGAAATCTGAATACCGAGAATGATGCTGGAATGGGAACCGGAGGGAAAGAAGTGAAGAGGACGCCATATGACCATCTGGCTCCATGTTGTGCAAATAACAATGAGAAGACCTGGCGGAGAGGAAGAAGATATACAAGATCGAAACACCTGAAGGGACATCCTGAGGAGATGAATTAAGACCTTGTGTAACAGGTGTAATAATTCTCGGGTATTTGTTATGTTGGAGAAAAACCTTTGTATAGAGGAAAATCCCAATAAATGACAAAATGCAGTATTCTGGCGTTTGGAACTTACCTTTTACTAACTCTCGTAACAGAAAACAAAATTTCGTAGATACTAATATCACCTTTCTACCAGGCTGAGAAGTATTTCACTTCCCCGTGTACACTGCCTGACAAAAAAAGTGATACACCGAGAAGGGGAGGAGGAAAAGAAATGAAACTTCGCGGACTCAAAGGGTATGTAATGTTCGGTGATTACAAAATCGGGCCAAATTTATAAAGTACTTGGGAGTTTGACCCTACTTATCAGAATGACGTTGCACCTCCTCTGACCTGGGAGCACGCTCCAGTTGCTTGGGATAGGTGTCGAATACTCTCCTGAGGCAAGATGGCCCTGAACTGTTGTAACTCTTCCCTGATATCCTTTAACTTCCCACAAGGACGGAGTTGATCATCGAACTGGTCCCGAACATGTGCTACCGAGCACAAATCTTTGGATCCAGCTGGCCAAGAGAGTACCTCATCACGCATAAAGTTCATAGGACACGCGCCGTGTGTGAACCAGCACTATCCTGTTGAAAAATGGCACCGCGTTTCTGTCGTATGAGAGGATGTTCATGACGAACATACCGTCAGATTTCCCTCACTGACCGCCAGGCACGGTCGGAAGTCATACCCGATAGCTCCCCACATCAAGACGCCAGCAGCAACACTGCCCTACCTCCTCAAAACGTTGGGAGGGTGGAATCTCTACCTAGGTCGCCTCCATACCCGTCGACAACGGACATCTGAGGTAGTGCAGAACTGCGGTTCATCGTTGAACACACTGCGACGCCATTTATCAGCAAACCATGTTTCCCATTCACGGCACCATCCAAACGTACCCTTTGGCCGGCCGCGGTGGTCTAGCGGTTCTAGGCGCTCAGTCCGGAACCGCGCGACTGCTACGGTCGCAGGTTCGAATCCTGCTTTAATATCTTTTGTGTGGGATCTAAAATTTAAAAGCCTGTCTCACACCGGCCTGATTTAGCTTCACTGATCAGGATAGTAAAAACATGCGTATATTAAGGGAATTTTCATTGACAAAGTAGGCTTATCACATTCACACAGTTCAATACTGTTCTATCCTGATTAAATTGAGCTTAACTTAAATCCATAAGGCTGTGAAGCAATTTCGAAGTCTCGGTGCGACGAAAATTGTCAGTCGATCTCCTGGAAACATTTGTAATAATTATTAACTTTCGGTGATCACATGGGGAAGACCGGAGATCTGCTGGTAAGACCGTGTTAGCCTATTTATTTGAAGTAACTGGATATCTTGAGCATACAAACGGCAGGTTCGTCCAGTGTAAATCAGACGTTCCCCACTGATCCCGTGCAACACAGCGTAGTAAACAGACACTGTCAATAATAATCAGTTAAATAATACGCGAACACACTTACTTTTGTTTAGTTCATGTATTAAATTCCTTCTCATACAGAATCTCATCAAGATGGCGACTAGCTCAACAATACATACATATACATCCTTCTTTCACGACTAATCGGCAAGAAGTCCCCTATTCTTTTCATAAGAGAAAACATAGATAGCAGAGAAGCTATTCCATGGAGTAAATGGACGCTACAAGGGATAATTGGGCTTGAAACTACTTTGCATTGATAATCGGAAAGATAAGAAGAGATATTTCGAGATATGTACTGAGTTATTATAAAATTTATTTATAAAATTTCTGAAAATATCACGGAGAGACCGCTGCAAGAGACATTACATCGCCCCTCGCAGCGAGCAAAGTTGATATGTATCCACTTTGCGAGCTAACTATTGGCTTAGCTAACTCGTTAGAATTTGTGGAACATACGTTCCTATAAATTTTAAGAAGTTAGTAAGATTTTTTTTTTTACAAGAATTGAAAGAGATTTTGTATCTTCGTTACTAGATACCTAGTTGTTGCTTTCACGTGTACTGGGGCATACCCGCATCCCACGTACACAACCAGGGAAGATGGACTTATATGGTTGTTAATCAGGTCTACCTATTCAGGAACTGGCCTTCACAGAGAAACCCCGGAAAACCTGGAGGCTTAGACCCCAACTAGGTATCACAGATGATAGGAAAGACAGAATAATTTAGAAATTTTAGAGTTATCTAGAATTCAGAGGAAAGATAAAATCTGCCTCATAGCCAAATAAAAATCTTTACACATGCAAATTTTTTTACAGTCTTCTGAAAAATTTTCTTCATCGATGTCTTGCTGAACTGCGGTGAAAGTGATCGAACAGGAACATGGGACATGGCACGGAGGACAGGCGTCGCATTGGCGTACCGGACAGGAGACGTAACGGATTTGAGAGACCAGAAGGAACCTCAGGAACAGGTACTCAGGATTGTGGCATGAAACAATCGAAATTCGTCTAAGGAATGGTCAATTATTAAAGATTCCTGGAAGAGAAGGGTTAGTCGAATTTTCCAGATTCATTTTGAACTCAAATGTGGACCTGATCTATCCAATCTTCCATCTGAGGAATGGGAAAATCCATTCGTCTTACACTTTCCACACCTAGGTGTCTTAATCGATACTGTAGTTGCATAATATCACAACTCCAGATCGGAAAACAATTTTGAAAACATGGATAATTTCAACCATCTTCTTGAGTAAGCCGAAAGATTCTAATCCTGGTTTTAATTATTTATTTATTTATTTATTTTTCGTTGGCTTTTCCAGGTGGAAGTAGATCTGAATCTTTCCTAATTTGGTTTCAAGTACGAATGTGGATAGCATGTCAGAATATTAAAAACTTTATTATTTGAAACAATTTCCAAAAGAAATTATATCTTACTCATACATGATTAAAATGAAAATTTTCTGAAAGAGAACGTTTAATTAAGTCTTGCTGCATGACCTTTCTAGCTGAAATTAATTTTTCTCTTTTATACTCCAAATGCCGCATTTTCTCATGAACATATATGAATGCAATATAACAATAAAGAAATCCAACTGGAAAATGACACATTACTACAAATTCAATGAAGAACTTTTTTATTAACTCTAATTTTATAAACACACACTAAGCTGGTTAATTAAATTCTCTTGAATAGAATTTAGCTCGCGCAAAGAAAAAACCAGCGAGTCTTTATATCTGTGGACAGTAGCAATAGATTCTAATTTCCTAACGCGGTTCATTTGCTCTCCTGTGAACTGTCAGTTTACAAACACTAACTTCACACGCAAGCGCCGTATTCGATCATATAGTTTCAGTAAACTTATTCTCACTGGAGATTAACACTCCCTGAATGTATATTATTTCACACGCACAAGCTTCTTTGGTGATCATCGTGTAGACAGATAATCCGTAAGTCTTCACAGCAGCAATAGCTACAGTTCCACTTACTTTTGTAAATATTCCTATACTATCACAGAAGCAATCGCTTACTGTTCATTAAACTATCACAGATGCTTGGCATGCTGTCATTTAACCTATCACAGTAGCTGAGGCATACTGTCCTTTGCACTTCAATTTTTTTTTAACACTCAATTACTTCATACAGACTTTTCATTTAATTTGAAATACTTTCCTTAAAAGTACCTCTTTAGGTCTACATGGGGAAATAATCCTTTTATTCTTCCAGAATCCGGATATGCTAATAAATACGCACCAGGATTCGGTATATCAACTATTATATATGGACCTGTATAAATTAGATTCCATTTTCTGATGGTCTTCTTCAACCTTGATGACTTGGAAGCTGAGCCATTGTCTTACATAAATGAATATAATATAACTTGTAATTATTTTCTTAAAGAAGAAGCACTGGAAATTCTGCCTTATTATTTACATCCAGTTCAGGTGTTATTCCTTCTGGAGATCTTGACAACGCGTCAGCTATAATATTTTCTTTTCCGGCTACATGAATAATTTGAAACTGATATTCTTGCAGCGCCAGCGTCCACCTTGACAAACGAGGATGCAGCAACTTACAAGTTTGTAAAAAGGCTAGTGATTGGTGGTCACAATAAACAGTTATCCTTGAGCCATATAAATAATAATTAAACCTTTTCAAAGACCAAATAACTGCTAAAGCTTCCAATTCCGTAGTGGTATATGCTCTTTCACAGGTGGATAAAACTCTGCTAGTAAATGCAATTGTACAAAAGGTTTTTACACCATCGATGTACCTAATTTGAAATAAACAAGATCCTAATCCGACTTCTGATGAATCAGTGGCTAAACAGAATCCGACATTCATATCAGGGTGGTATAATAACGGAACATTTATCAGTTGATCCTTAATTTCACAAAAAGCCTTTTCCCAATCATTAGACCATTGTCATGTTACATCTTTCCTCAGGAGCCGGTTTAGTGCTTCGGAGTTCATTGCTTGAGTTTTAATAAATCGACGAAAAAATGAAGCCAAGCCTATAAAGCCTTTCAGTTGTCTTCTGTTTCTTGGAGTTGGAAAATTTTTTATCGCACTAATCTTCGCTTCTGTTGGAAGAATGCCTTTTGCATTAATCATATGTCCTAATAATTTAATTCTCTGTAGAGAAAATTGGGATTTTTTTTAGATTTGCAGTTATACCAGTTTGTTTGAACACAGCAAAAATCCTCCTAATAAGTTGTACATGTTCCTCCCAAGTTTTAGAGGCAATTAATAGATCGTCCACAAAAATTGTTATTCGACTACGTAGTTCTGGTCCTAGGGCATAGTCCAACGCAGAAATAAAAACTCCAGAGCTGATATTGAGACCAAACGGAACGACCTTGAACTGATAGCTTCTCCCTCCATATATAAAAGCAGTATATTTTCTTGAGTCCTTGTCTAACTGGACTTGCCAGAACGAACTTCTCAAATCAATACTGGTTAAATAGGATACATCTTGAAATTTCTGTATTAACTCATCGATGTTCTCCGGATGTGTGCGCATAGGTACTATAATTTTGTTAATTTCCCTTGCATCTAATACCAATCGAACTTTTCCTCCTGGCTTTGGTACAACAAGCAACGGAGAACAATATGGGCTGTTAGACGGTTCAATAAGATTCCAGTTTAACATTTTTTGTATCTTTTCCTGAACTGGTTGTTTTAATCGCCAGGGAATGGGATAGTGTGTGCGGCAAAATGTCTTATGGGGCTTAATCTGTAACGTACAAACATATCCTCTAATAATTCCGGGCTTTTCATCGAAAACTGACTCATATTCTGTTAATATATTGAATAATTGATCCCTCTGACTATCCGTTAGGCAATCTGACTCAGCAATCTTCTGTTCGACTGTTTGTCTGAAATCCTCTTCTTGAATTGACTTGATCAGTAGTCGGCACATATTATTATTTTCAGCACAAATCAACTGCACAGCAGCACCACGGAAATATCGCTCATACACTGCCTCCTTTCTCAGTAAGATCAATGTAACAAATTGATCTTCGATTTTAAAATACACCTTTCCTTCTACCAAGTCCAACTTGCAATTGCAGGCTTGCATAGTTCCAATGCCAAGAATACAATCTACTAACAACTTTTCCACTACAAGGAATGTGCATTGTTTAGCTACATTTCCCAATTTTATCTCTATAAGCGTTTGTATCTTGACGTTCCGGGATTTTGCTCCCACTGCACCTATAACTCGGCAATTTTGTACTGGTAGGACAGGGATTTTCTTAATTTTACTAATTCTGCGAAACAAAGTTCCGGATACTACGTCTGTAGATAATGCTGTGTCCAATACTACATTGGTTAAAATTCCTCCCACTTCTGTGATGATCTCAGACACAGGAACCCTTTTATCTTCGACTACACAGGCCTCTAAGTCTCTCGTCAATTCATCTGTCATTAATTCGCCTTCATTATATCTCAACATTGCCACGGAATTAATTTCGTTTAAAACAGGTTTGCCCCTTTTGTATTCCCCGGCCGACTTCACGGAGCATAAAGCGGCCCTCTTCAGTTTAAATGTCGATTATTATTTCCTCTTGAATCATCTACTACTTCTGTTATGACTGGTTGTTGTTGATGACTGGTCGTGTTATTTACTTCAAATCGAGTGTCAGAATTTCTGTACGCATTATTATTATTTGAAAACTGCTGGTTCTGATAATCTCTTGCATTTCCAAACATTGGGTTGTATCTGCGACCTATTCGATTGTCTCTGAATCTGCCCCTCGCAGCACAGTTATTGTAATTTCGATTTCCGTTGAATCTCTGACTGTTCCTAGTATAATAATTATTAAATCCGTTTCCGTTCCGGTTTGCGTTTGGCGCCTCAATCGCTCTCCTCTGCATAACCGGTTGTCTTGGCCGATGTTCATTTTCCTCGATCATATCTATAGTGTCAAGCATAGTCATAAAAGAGTCAAGGTCATGCTCATTAATATACAGCATTCTATTTCTGATGCTGGCCGGAAGTCTAGATTTTAATATCCCAATCACGTCTTGTAGAGACATAGGCTTATCCCAATACCGCGATTTGTTTATATATTTCTCAAAGTATTTCTTTAAAGATCCACGTGAAAAGGAAAAAGGTTCCGGGTATAATACCGCCTGCCTTAAACGTTCTTGTACTCCTTCAGACCAGTATTTGGATAAAAATGCTCGTTCAAAATCTTCATATGTGTCCCAAGTTGATATCATATCAGATGCCCATATAGCTCCTGACCCCTGAATATAACCGGTCACGAAACTAACCTTTTGCCACTCACTCCAATTCTTTGGCAATACTCCCCTAAAACTACTTATAAACACTACGGGATGAACATTTTTCTTGTCTGGGTTGTAGATCTGGAATTGACGTTGTTTCAGCATTTTCTCCTCAGTATTGCTTTTACAATTACAGGCATTATGACTACCCTCATAGTGTTGTGATTGATGTTGATTGCAAAAACGAACGTGTGCATTAATGTCCCTGTCTGTACTTGATCGGGTAAATAATGTAGCTTCATTGATAGATCTTGTTCTTCGCGAAAACCTTTATTAAATAAACTTTCTTTAGATCTTTAGGTCATAGATTTAATAGCTGCTCAATATTGTCTGAAGAAATGCTTTGCCTTTCTAAACTTAACTGCGAGAATTTCCCCGCGAGAATGTTTACCTTATGATCAATTTCGTCTTGTCTCTCCTTTATGTTATTTATGGATTTATCCAAATTTTGGATGTCCTTCGGGATCTTGTCTTGTGATTGTCTCAAATCCTGCATATCTGCTGACATCTCATTTACTTGTTGCTTTAATTCATCTTGAACTTCAACTAATACCGGAATTACCGCGATAGAACATTGCATCTGTTCTCGTGCTTGAACTATCTGTGGGATTGACTCGACCTGCTCTTTAATAGTATTAAGCTTAGTAGCAACACACTCAGTTAGCTCTAGGCGTAACTTCTTCGCATTTTCATTACACTGCTCAGTGACTTGCTCAATTTGAGCAGCTAATTTTAATTCTATCTTTTCATTCTGAATTTTCAATTCTTTCGCAGTTTTATTTAATTTATTATCAAGTATCTGAAAACTCTCTACTAATTTATTATTTAATTCCGCTTGATTAGCTTCTAATTGCTCCTGGACTTTCACTTGATTGGCTGCTAATTGTTCATTCATTTCCCTTTCAATCTCTATTTGCGCTTTAGTTAATTCGCTTTTAGTCTCTATTTGCGCTTTAGTTAAGTCTGTTACATTTTTGGCTAACAGTGTTAACTGCTGCATGATTACAGTCAATGGGTTTATTTCGTCCTGCTCAGATGACATCGAAACATTTAAACTTTGTTGTGGGGCCTGACTAATGCTGCCGTTAGGCACTACTTCAGTTAAGCTAGCGTCTAATGTTTCACTAACCTCAGAAACAGCTGAGGGCTGTTGTGATTCGCTCTGCTGTTGCATTGCCATTTTATAAGCCGCCCTAGTAAGAACCATTAATACACAGAACAACAAATATATATAGTCACTCGCATCTGAGTTAATAATGTCACTGACCTAAACTTTGCATAATACTCACTTATAATAAACACTTCCTATCTAAAGTATAACCCAATCAATCTGATACAAACCGATAGACATTTAAATAGTTATTATAAATTTCTATCTACAAAAATTTAATTGTATATTGTCTGGCCTGAACGACGTTCTCGTAGGTTGTGGCGAAATTGAGACTTCTGGAACAGGCCTCGTCTTCTTTTATCTCGTGCACATGCAACTAAACACAATGTTTAAGTAATGCTCAAAAATGAGTCCTGTCACTGAAGCCAAATTTAATATCTTTTGTGTGGGATCTAAAATTTAAAAACCTCTCTCACACCGGCCTGATTTAGCTTCACTGATCAGGATAGTAAAAACATGCGTATATTAAGGGAATTTTCATTGACAAAGTAGGCTTATCACATTCACACAGTTCAATACTGTTCTATCCTGATTAAATTGAGCTTAACTTAAATTCCATAAGGCAGTGAAGCAATTTCGAAGTCTCAGTGCGACGAAAATTGTCAGTCGATCTCCTGGAAACATTTGTAATAATTATTAACTTTCGGTGATCACATGGGGAAGACCGGAGATCTGCTGGTAAGACCGTGTTAGCCTATTTATTTGAAGTAACTGGATATCTTGAGCATACAAACGGCAGGTTCGTCCAGTGTAAATCAGACGTTCCCCACTGATCCCGTGCAACACAGCGTAGTAAACAGACACTGTCAATAATAATCAGTTAAATAATACGCGAACACACTTACTTTTGTTTAGTTCATGTATTAAATTCCTTCTCATACAGAATCTCATCAAGATGGCGACTAGCTCAACAATACATACATATACATCCTTCTTTCACGACTAATCGGCAAGAAGTCCCCTATTCTTTTCATAAGAGAAAACATAGATAGCAGAGAAGCTATTCCATGGAGTAAATGGACGCTACAAGGGATAATTGGGCTTGAAACTACTTTGCATTGATAATCGGAAAGATAAGAAGAGATATTTCGAGATATGTACTGAGTTATTATAAAATTTATTTATAAAATTTCTGAAAATATCACGGAGAGACCCCTGCAAGAGACATTACACTGCCTCGGGCATCGATGTGTGTGATGTCCTTAGGTTAGTTAGGTTTAAGTAGTTCTAAGTTCTAGGGGACTGATGACCACAAATGTTTAGTCCCATAGTGCTCAGAGCCATTTGAACCAAACGTACCCATGTGTGTTCATTGCATCCTAGGCATGGGATGGTAATTCCCTAGCCCGCCTGCAGCTAGTCTCCGATCAGTGGTGCGGCGTGAGGCAGAATTTTGCGTAGAGTCCATTACTCGTTCTGGGATGGCAGGTGCAAATGTGTTGGGATTATGAAGTGCTTGATGCACAGTACGGCGTTCCCCCCCTTGTGGTGGTCAGACGATTAGTATGCACGTTCACATGCATTTCAGTATCGGCCCATCGTCACTTCCGAATGCCCCACACAAATCTGCATATTGCACGATTCGACCTGCTGGCCAAATGGAGACACACAATGAGCCCCTTTCAAACTCTTTATGGTATTTTGTTAGCTGCAACAGGCAGAAGACGTGTTCTGGTTGGTGCTACGCATTTCTCGGTTTTGAAAGAGATAAACTCACGCTGCAATGTCCTTCTATGGCCGGCCGTTGTGGCCGAGTTGTTCCAGGCGCTTTAGTCCGGAACCGCGCTGCTGCCACGGTCGCAGGTTCGAATCCTGCCTCGGGCATGGATGTGTGTGATGTCCTTAGGTTAGATAGGTTTAATTAGTTCTAAGTCTAGGGGACTGACGACCTCAGATGTTAAGTCCCATAGTGCTCAGAGCCATTTGAACCATTTTTTCTTCTTTGGCACGCCAGTGTAGAAGTTGGCATACAAACATCTAAGCAAAAAACCATGCAATTTGTACGTTTATTTATTTGTAATAGCCAACTTCGGAATTTTCTTTTGTGTGGTACCACGTGTGCAAGAGTCGTGCACTGATCTGAAATTCTAGGTTCGGATGTTTCACTGTTCGTGTCGCTTCTGCATAATCTTCCATCGATTGTATAAATATCTGTTTGTATTGTGAAGTTTCGAACATATAGCTTTCCCTTAAAAATGGAGTATATATCTACATTTATCATGAATTAACTCAGTTTTCGAGTTTATTAGCGATTATAATTAACCTCACTTATGAAACTAGTATTGTGTTCCACAGGTTTTCCTGTAACTTTTTTAGAAATACCGTTTTGCGTATTTTCTTCGGTTCTTGCAGGGAATTAATACGGAAGAAATATCCGGCGTTCCCCAAGGAAGTGTTATAGGCCCTCGATTGTTCCTGATCTATATTAACGGCATAGGAGACAATCTGAGAAGCCGTCTTAGATTGTTTGCAGATGATGCTCTCATTTATCGTCTTGTAAAGTCATCAGATGATCAAAACGACTTGCAAAACGATTTAGATAAGATATCTGCATGGAGCGAAAAGTGGGCATTGACCCTGAATAAGGAAAATTCACATGAGTACTAAAAGAAATCAGCTAAATTTCGATTACGCGATAGGTCACACAAATCTGAAGGCTGTAAATTCAACTAAATACTTAGGGATTACAATTACAAATAACCTAAATTTGAACGATCACACAGATAATATTGTGGGTAGAGCAAACCAAAGACTGCGATTCATTGGCAGAACACTTAGGAGGTGCAACAGTACTAAAGAGACTGCTTGCACCACGCTTGTCCGCCCAATTCTGGAGAGTGGAACGGTAGAGAGACAGCATGAAGGTGGTTCATTGAACCCTCTGCCAGGCACTTTATTGTGAATACCAGAGTAATCACCTAGATGTAGATGTTTCAGCTCAACAAACTAAAAGATAATCAGCAAGCTTGGTTTAAAATTATTTGCTCGCCGACCTGTAATACAATGCATCAGCTAAAATGCGGCGCCATTGTGGATGCTGTTCTCGAACACGGGATGAGTTGGTTGACATTCGTAAGCAGCTATAAATCGGCGTGACCACTGTAAAACGATTGGCAGCTTCTGCGAATCAGTGTGCTGGTCGAGCTTCCGGGAGGCTTGTACCTGTGGTACCGGTAACAAATGTATCCAAAGTACTATCCACTCCTTTGGATCCTGTCTCCTCTGCAGAAAATACAGGATCTGTCATTACTCGTCCACTTGACTGAGAGAAGTGTTTCACTGGTAGACCTAGGCGTCCTGTACTGGGTGGACAGGGACCAGGGAGAACTCAGTGTGTTATACCAGATCCGTTAACCAACAAGTTCGAGGTGCTATCTTTCACTGAAACTGAAACTGAGCCAGTGGAAGTCACTTCACCTGTTTTTGGGAACGTGTGTTTTCCGGTTTCAACAGGAGGCAAACGCAAAATGGTATGGGTCTACTAATCGTTCAGACGTACGTCAAAGGATGGCAACCCTAACTGAAATGACAGTAAGAGAAAGGAAAGGACATCAGGTGCACTCAGTGTGTATGCCTGGAAGTCTCATTCAACATGTTGTAGAGGCTATTCCTACAGGGTGCAACCAGCTGCAGAATGTGGCGCACGTTGGAACAAATGATGCCTGTCGTCTGGGCTCCGAAGTCGTGCTGGGATCACACCATGGACTGGCAAAGGAACTTGAGAAGACCAGCCTTGCGCGTGGAGCTTCAACAAAGCTCACGATTTGCAGCATTGTCCCCAGAACCCAGAGCTGATCGTGTCCCTTTGGTTCTGAGTGGAAAGAGAGGACCAGGTACTTCGAATGTTCTGTGACAAGCTAGGCTGCGACTTCCTGTACTTGCGCCATATGGTTGAGAACTAAGGGTCCCCATAAATGGGTCAGGGGTGCACTAAACATTAGAGACTGCTACTCAGGTAGCAGACTGTGTATGGGGTGCACACAAGGGCTTTTTAGATTAGGCGACTCTCCATCCAACGCAGATAACGATAGCTGTGGGAAACCTAGAAGCGTCAGTGTGCGACCGATATTAAAATCCTAGCGGTAAACTGCCGAAGCATTCGCCACGAACCAGAGTTCAAAGTGCTCCTGAAAAGCGCTGAAGTTCATGTAATACTAGGTGCAGAAAGCTGTTTGAAACCTGGAACTGATGGCAGTAAATTTTCGGGGAAAATTTAATTTCACTCGTATATCGAAAGAATAGGCTAACGGTAAATGGAAGTGGTGTGTTTGTCGTAGTAGACAAGAAATCAAATCTACGGAGATAGAAACTGAAACTACATGTGAGATTGTTTGGGCGGAGAACTCAGTACCAGGGATGGGCATAAAATGGTAACTGGATCCTTCTGTGACCCACCAGACTCATCTCCTGATGTAACCGAAACCTTTAGAGAAAACCTCAGTTCGCTTTTACGTAGCTCCCCTTCGTACCGTAATTATAGGTCGAGACTTTAATCATCCAACAATCAGTTGGAAAAATTACAGTTTTGTTAGTGGTGGGCGTGATAAGACATCCTTTTAAACCGTACTAATTGCCTTCTCTGAAAACTGAGAAGAACAGGTAGTTCGGAAATGTATTGGATCTAACAAATAGACTGAGGCTGTTTACATTTAAATTGCTATCAGTGAGCATGACGCGGTGGTCGTAAAGATGATTGCCAAAGTACAAAGGACAACTAAAACAAGCAGAAAGAGATACAAGTGCAGTAAACTAGATAAAAAATCAGTAGCGTCATATCACAGCGAGGAACTTAAAACTTTCAGTACAGGGTAGGAGCATATAGAAAAACTATGGCTCCAGTTTAAAAGAATAGTTGACATGCACTGGATAGATATTTACGGAGCAGAACGGTTCGCAATGGGAGGGACGCTCCATCGTGTACAATCAATGTCAAGAAAGTTCTAAAACAAACAGATACTACTCATAATTTGAGCAAAACAGATAGTAGGATTATAGATACAGAGATGCTCAACGAAACGTTTTTGCTGTCAAGATAGCAATCCGTAAAGCTTTCAATGACCACGATATCACAATATTGTTAAATTATCTTTCACAATACTCAAAGAAATTTTGGTCGTATGTAAAGGCTGTTGGTGGTACAAAACATAGTGTCCAGTCCCTAGTGAATGAGACAGGAACTGAAATTGAGTGTAGCAAAGCAAAAACTTAAATGCTTAACTCTGTTTTCAAATGTTCATTTACGAAGGAAAACCCAGGAGAACTGTCCCAATTCAATCCTCGTACCACAGAAAAGACGAGTGAATAAGTATTAGTGGCAGTGGTGTTGAGAAAGAGCTGGAATCGTTAAAACTGAACAAAGCTTCATAGCCCGGTGTAATCCCTATCAGAATGTACACTGAATTTGCAGCTGAATTATCCTCTCTTCTAACTAAACCCTATCGTAGAACCGTGCCCAGTAGTTGCAAGAAAGCACAGGGCACACCGGTCAACAAGAAGGATCCTCAAAACTACCGTCCAATAACCTTGACATCGATTTGTTGTAGAGTCTTAGAACGTATTCAGAATTCAAACCCAATGAGGTATCTTGTACAGAATGACCTCCTCTATACCCACCAGCATGGATTCCGAAAACATCGATCACGTGAAACTCAACCAGTACTTTTCTCACTTGACATTCTGAAATCTTTGGAACACGTCAGTCAGGCCGATGCAGTATTTCTTGATTTTCGAAAAGCATTTGACTCAGTACCACAGCTATGCTTACAGTCAAAAGTTCGATCGTATGGGATATCAAATGAAATCTGTGACTGGGTTGAGGACTTTTTGGTAGGGAGGACACAGCGTGTTATCTAGAATGGAGAGTCATCAAATGTAGAAGCAACGTCGGGTGTGCCCCAGGGAAGTGTGTTGGAACCCTTACTGTTCATGTTATATGTTATTGACCTTGTGGGCAGTTTTAATACTAACTTTTAAATTATCAGAAATATAAAACTGTGCACTTCATAAAACAAAAACAAAAAAAAGTTGTGGCCTATGATTATAATATCAATAAGTCACAGTTGGAATCGGCCAAATCATACAGAGACCTGGGTGTAACACTTTGCAGGGATATGAAATGGAATGATCACATAGGTTCAGTTGTGGGTAAAGCAGGTGGCAGACTACTACAAATCATTCTTGCGACCGGTTCTAGAACATTGCTCAAGCGTGTGGGACACGTGCCAAATAGGACTAACAGGGGATCTTGAAATTATACAGAGAAGGGCAGTACGAATGGTCGTAGATTTGTTTGACCTGTGGGGAAATGTATCAGAGATGTTGAAGAAACTAAACTGGCACACTCTTGAAGATAGAAGTAAACTATCCCGAGAAAGTCTACTAACAAAACTTAAAGAAATGGCTTTATATGATGATTTTACGAATACACTACAGCGCTCAAAGTATCGCTCACATATGGATCGTGAAGATAAGATTATAATAATTACATCACGCACAGGGGCATTCAAACAATCATTCTTCCCGCGCTGCATACATGAATGAAACGGCAACAAACCCAAATTAACCTGTACAATGGGACGTACCCTCTGCCAGCACTTCACTGTGGTTTGCAGAGCATTTATGTAGATGTACTGATAACGCTGTTTCATACGAGTACTTGACATCTCCGTGTACTTTGCACTGATCACTCAAAATGCGACTCTATTCACGCCTTCATATACCGTACCAGAGCTAGTAACAACACTAAACACGAACAACGCTAATGCACTCTGATGTCGTTTCTGTCACAGGAAACTGCAGTTCAAATGACATATGCGCGGACGGTGTGTACGTGTACCAAGTTACCTTGACCTCAGATCATGCCTTCTAGGTGCTTCATTTGTTTCGTCATGCATTTAATTTCCACTGAGGGAGTCCTGAGAAGTCGACTCGAAAACATTCGCTCAACGCCACGCTGTTCTTCTTTTCTTTTTTATGGCACGTACGCCATCAGAGTAACAGCAGCGTGACCTCAGCACGCGCCATACGTGTTCTTGCAAACATGGGCGCGTGGCGCTCACCTCGTGACAGGCCAGCGTTCGCCCCCCTGCGCGTGGCCATCGCCGCCCCCGCCCGTATTTCCTCCTGAAACATACCACGGGGCTACAGGTATCCAGCACAACTCCGCCTAGTGGCTGTCTTTAGGCGATTTAAATTTCACTCTTAAAGGCCATATGTAGGATATTCTACACTTAAGCGCCAAAGAAACTAATACAGGCATGCGTATTCAAATACAGAGATATATAAACATGCAGAATACGGCGCTGCGGTTGGCAATGCCTATATAAGACAACAAGTGTCTGACGCAGTTGTTAGGACGTTTATTGCTGCTTCAATGGTGGTTATCAACACTTAAGCGAGTTTGAGCGTGTCGTTATAGTCGGCGCTCAAGCAATGGGAAACAGCATCTCTGAGGTAGTGATGATGTGGGTATTTTCCCGAACGACCATTTCACGTGTGTACCGTGAATAACCTACCCCCATGAACCATGGACCTTGCCGTTGGTGGGGAGGCTTGCGTGCCTCAGCGATACAGATGGCCGTACCGTAGGTGCAACCACAACGGAAGGGTATCTGTTGAGAGGCCAGACAAACGTGTGGTTCCTGAAGAGGGGCAGCAGCCTTTTCAATAGTTGCAGGGGCAACAGTCTGGATGATTGACTGATCTGGCCTTGCAACACTAACCAAAACCAAGGGGAAACTACAGCCGTAATTTTTCCCGAGGGCATGCAGCTTTACTCTGTGGTTAAATGATGATGGCGTCCTCTTGGGTAAAATATTCCGGAGGTAAAATAGTCCTCCATTCGGATCTCCGGGCGTGGACTACTCAAGAGGACGTCATTATCAGGAAAAAGAAAACTGGCGTTCTACGGATCGGAGCGTGGAATGTGAGATCCCTTAATCGGGCAGGTAGGTTAGAAAATTTAAAAGGGGGAATGGATAGGTTAAAGTTAGATATAGTGGGAATTAGTGAAGTTCGGTGGCAGGAGAAACAAGACTTTTGGTCAGGTGAATACAGGGTTATAAATACAAAATCAAATAGGGGTAATGCAGGAGTAGCTTTAATAATGAATAAAAAAATAGGAGTGCGGGTAAGCTACAACCAACGGCATAGTGAACGCGTTATTGTGGCCAAGATAGACACGAAGCCCACGCCTACTACAGTAGTACAAGTTTATATGCCAACTAGCTCTGCAGATGATGAAGAAATTGATGAAATGTATGAGGAGATAAAAGAAATTTTTCAGGTAGTGAAGGGAGACGAAAATTTAATAGTCATGGGTGGCTGGAATTCGAGCGTAGGAAAAGGGAGAGAAGGAAACATAGTGGGTGAATATGGATTGGGGGAAAGAAATGAAAGAGAAAGCCGTCTTGTAGCATTTTGCACAGAGCATAACTTAATCATAGCTAACACTTGGTTCAAGAATCATAAAAGAAGGTTGTATACATTGAAGAATCCTGGAGATACTAGAATGTATCAGATAGATTATATAATGGTAAGACAGATACTTAGGAACCAGGTTTTAAACTGCACGACATTTCCAGGGGCAGATGTGGACTCTGACCACAATCTATTGGTTATGAACTGTAGATTAAAACTGAAGAAACTGCAAAAACATGGGAATTTAAGGAGATGGGACCTGGATAAACTGAAAGAACCAGAGGTTGTACAGAGTTTCAGGCAGAGCATAAGGGAACAATTGATAGGAATGGGGGAAAGAAATACAGTAGAAGAAGAATGGGTAGCTCTGAGGGATGAAGTAGTGAAGGCAGCAGAGGATCAATTAGGTAAAAAGACGAGGGCTAGTAGAAATCCTTGGGTAACGCAAGAAATATTGAATTTAATTGATGAAAGGAGAAAATATAAAAACGCAGTAAATGAAGCAGGCAAAAAGGTATACAAACGTCTCAAAAATGAGATCGACAGGAAGTGCAAAATGGCTAAGCAGGGATGGCTAGAGGACAAATGTAAGGATGTAGAGGCTTATCTCACTAGGGGTAAGATAGATACTGCCTACAGGAAAATTAAAGAGACCTTTGGAGAAACGAGAACCACTTGTATGAATATCAAGAGCTCAGATGGAAACCCAGTTCTAAGCAAAGAAGAGAAAACAGAAAGGTGGAAGAAGTATATAGAGGGTCTATACAAGGGCGATGTATTTGAGGACAATATTATGGAAATGGAAGAGGATGTAGATGAAGATGAAATGGGAGAAATGATACTGCGTGAAGAGTTCGACAGAGCACTGAAAGACCTGAGTCGAAACAAAGCCCCGGGAGTAGACAACATTCCATTGGAACTACTGACAGCCTTGGGAGAGCCAGTCCTGCCAAACTCTACCATCTGGTGAGCAAGATGTATGAGACAGGCGAAATACCCTCAGACGTCAAGAAAAATATAGTAATTCCAATCCCAAAGAAAGCAGGTGTTGGCAGATGTGAAAATTACCGAACTATCAGTTTAATAAGTCACAGCTGCAGAATACTAACGCGAATTCTTTACAGACGAATGGAAAAATTGGTAGAAGCCGACCTCGGCGAAGATCAGTTTGGGTTCCGTAGAAATATTGGAACACGTGAGGCACTACTGACCCTACGACTTATCTTAGAAGCTAGATTATGGAAAGGCAAATCTACGTTTCTAGCATTTGTAGACTTAGAGAAAGCTTTTGACAATGTTGACTGGAATACTCTCTTTCAAATTCTAAAGGTGGCGGGGGTAAAATACAGGGAGCGAAAGGCTATTTACAATTTGTACAGAAACCAGATGGCAGTTATAAGAGTCGAGGGACATGAAAGGGAAGCAGTGGTTGGGAAGGGAGTAAGACAGGGTTGTAGCCTCTCCCCGATGTTGTTCAATCTGTATATTGAGCAAGCAGTAAAGGAAACAAAAGAAAAATTCGGAGTGGGTATTATAGTCCATGGAGAAGAAATAAAAACTTTGAGGTTCGCCGATGACATTGTAATTCTGTCAGAGACAGCAAAGGACTTGGAAGAGCTGTTGAACGGAATGGACAGTGTATTGAAAGGAGGATATAAGATGAACATCAACAAAAGCAAAACGAGGATAATGGAATGTAGTCGAATTAAGTCGGGTGATGTTGAGGGTATTATATTAGGAAATGAGACACTTAAAGTAGTAAAGGAGTTTTGCTATTTGGGGAGCAAAATAACTGATGATGGTCAAAGTAGAGAGGATATAAAATGTAGACTGGCAATGGCAAGGAATGCGTTTCTGAAGAAGAGAAATTTGTTAACATCGAGTATACTTTCTGAAAGTATTTGTATGGAGTGTAGCCATGTATGGAAGTGAAACATGGACGATAAATAGTTTGGACAAGAAGAGAATAGAAGCTTTCGAAATGTGGTGCTACAGAAGAATGTTGAAGATTAGATGGGTAGATCACATAACTAATGAGGAGGTATTGAATAGAATAGGGGAGAAGAGGAGTTTGTGGCACAACTTGACAAGAAGAAGGGACCGGTTGGTCGGACATGTTCTGAGGCATCAAGGGATCACAAATTTAGCATTGGAGGGCAGAGTGGAGGATAAAAATCGTAGAGGAAGACCAAGAGATGAATACACTAAACAGATTCAGAAGGATGTAGGTTGCAGTAAATACTGGGAGATGAAGAAGCTTGCACAGGATAGAGTAGCATGGAGAGCTGCATCAAACCAGTCTCAGGACTGAAGACGACAACAACAACAACAACCGTGAATATCAGGAATCTGATAAAACATCAACTCTCCGACATCGCTGCTGCCGGAAAAAGATCCTGCAACAACGGGACCAACGACGACTGAAGAGAATCGTTCAACGTGACAGAACCCTTCCGCAAATTGCTACAGATTTCAATGCTGGGCCATCAACAAGTGTCATCGTGCGAACCATTTAACGAAACATCATCGATATGGGCTTTCGGAGTCGAAGGCCCACTCCTATGCCCTTGATGACTGCACGACAAAGCTTTACGCCTCGCTTGGGCCTGTCAGCACTGACATTGGACTGTTGATAACTGGAAACATGTTGCCTGGTTGGACGAGTCTCGTTTCATATTGTATCGAGGGTTTGGATGTGTACGTGTATGGAGACAACCTCATGAACCCACGGACCCTGCAGGTCAGCAGGGGACTGTACAAGCTGTGGAGGCTCTGTAATGATGTGAAGTGTGTAGTTGGAGTGATATGGGACCATTCATACGTCTAGATACGGAACTGACACGCGACACCTACGTAAGCATCCTGTTTGATCACCTGCATCCGTTCATGTCCATTGTGCATTCTGACGGTCTTGGGAAATTCCAGCAGGACAATGTGACACCCCACACGTCCAGAATTGCTACAGAATGGCTCCAGGAACACTATTCTGAGTTTAAATACTTCCGATGGCCACCAAACTCGCCAGATATAAACCTTATTGAGCATATCAGGGATGCCTTGCAACGTGCTGTTCAGAAGAGATCTCCAACCCTTCGCACTCTTACGGATCCATGGGGTAACTTCCCTCCAGCACTACTTCAGACATTAGTCGTGTCCATGCCACGTCCTGTTGCGGCACTTCTACATGTTCGCTGGGGCCCTACACGATATTAGGCAGGTGTACCAGTTTCTTTGACTCTTCAGCGTAATTGCACCTTGTGAGTACATCTACCAATCTGTTATATGTATGAAGAAGAGCATCAGTAATTATGAACAACAGCATCCGGGATCATGGAACAAGAGCCAGACCAGACTTACGTTTGCCAAAAGGAAACAAATAAAAAATACACAGTAGCATTTCCTATAAGAGAGTAAAACGGTACGATATATTGCCCAAAAAGATAAAAGAGGCCTCTTTCTTAGGTCTTCAACCGTCAGGCTGGTCAGCAACAGCTGACCATGCAGTTCTTTCTTTAGCTTTCCTCTTGTGAGAGGTATAAGTGCTGCAGCTGGTATCTTCCATGATCTGGTCTGACCCTGCCACGGTCTGCTTCTTGTACCCTTCCCTGCTACTGTCCCTTCAGTGAAACTTTTAATGATTCCATCTCATCTCAGCAAATAGCCGATCCATGTGTTCTTTCTGTGTTTGATGAGCTTCATGAGACAAGGCTTCTTTTCTTCCACCCTGTCTAACACCTCTTCGTTTGATGCCTGCCCAAGAAATCTTGAGTATTCTGCTGCAGCACCACATCTCTAAGACTATAATTTTGTGTTTTTCTGCTTCTCCGAGTGTCATTGTTTCACTTCCGTCCAACAGAACATTCCAAACTAAAGACTTTATGAGGGCTTTCCGAGATTTGTTTGTGCTGATGAACGTAAAAAGGTTTCGTCTCTTGTGAAAAGCGTCTTTTACCTGGTGCATTCGGCTTCCAATACCCTTCATTGATCTTCCGTTTGCTGTAATTTTACTCCCTATATAGGCAAGTTGCGTATTGTTAAATGAGCTTGGGCAACGGTCTTTTGTCTGCTCACTTTTGTTTTACCTTAATTTCCATATTGTAAGAAGAGCTGAGTGTGGTTTCCATCTGGGCCAACTTGTAATTGTTCTGCATCTTCATTTAACACTGCGATATCTCAGCTAATCTCAGTCTGTCTATTTTCTTACCATGGATTTTAATTCTTCCTGTAGCTCCTAGTTTCTCCCTAACTTCATCTTCTGAAAGCATCCGTTGAACAAGACGGGAGAGAGTGAGCAGAGCTGTCGCACCCTGCTTAACAGTGGCTTGCTTCTTCCTGATGTTCCCCGCAACTTACCATACCCATAGCTTCTCTACACAGTCTCTGCACTACTCTTCTGTCCTTATACTTTATGCCACTCTCTCTCAGCATCTTAAAAATCTGCCTCCAGTCTACTGTGTCAAATGCTTTCTCTAAGTCTAAGAAGGGAATGTATGTGTCTTGAGCCTTCTTTAGTCCTTTCTCAGTTATTAATCTTAAGCCGAGTATTGCTTATCGCGTGTCTACAACTCTTATAAAGCCACACTAGTCGCCTGTAATTGTTGCATCTATCCTGCTTACAGAGGTCAAGAACTTGTAGACGTCTGTTACCAAACTGAGGATCCTGTATTGTTCACATCTGTTTGCAGATACTTGCTTTGATATTGGCACTTTGCCATACGTTGGGATTTCCCAGGTTTCTTATATAACTTGTATGAGATGGAACAGTTCTTTATGTGGTTGATCTCCAGCAGCCTTGATGAGTTTTGCTATTAGTCATCAACTTCAGTGGCTTTTCTAGGTCTTAGCTGCCTGGCTACAAGGTCGAACTCATCGAGCAAGATACAGTCTCCTTCTTCTTCCGGATCGACAGCCTCCGCGTTCCCCAGTTCCAGGTCTTCTTTATTTACTGCATACAGTTTTTCAGAGTATTGTTTCCACATCTGCATTATGTCTGTCTGCTCATATAACACTTGTCCACCTACATTTTGGACTCCACTGCATTTTATTCGTCTATTTCCAAAGAATTGTTCAATTGATTTATAGGCACATTCCAGCTTCCCTACCTCTTTGCATTGATTCTCGAAGGATTGTTGTTTAGCTTTCTTTGATTCTCTGTTGATTTCATTTCTCAACACTTTATACTGCCGTTGTCCTTCCTCAGTGTTGCCTTGTCTCAGCATACGTTTTAAATTTATATTAGTTATTATACTTTCTGTAATCTACTCATTTTATGCTTTGCCTTCTGTCTGCCAGTTATTTCACTTGCTGCTCGTAGAATATTTCCTTTCAAGAACTCCCATTTTTCTGCAAGATTACTAGTATTGTAGTCATGTTTGATTTGTTCCTTGTATGTCGACCTAAGCATATAATTATTTGTCTATCCAGATCTTATTTCTCACAAGATCTTTTCTTAAGTTTTTTGAATTTCATATTCTCTTGTTACTTTGTTATGGTCACTACCGTTACCTGGGCCTGGGTACATACTACATTTCACTCCCGAACCTTCGTCTAACGAGAATGAATTGTTACACATTACTATTTGTTGTTCTGTACAGAATTCTGCTACTCTATCTCCCCAGTTCATTTCTTTCTCCAAGCCCGAAAGGTTCCACTGTAGTGCCATCTCTTCCATTTCATCTTCTGCAATCCGGTCTCTCATAATAAGGTTGTCCTGCCCTTCGGCCACGTTTATAGCACCTTTTATTTCAGTGTAAACCCCTTGCGCTTCTTCATCATCATAGGTTGATGTCGGAATATACAATTCGACTGTCTTGTTCGGTTTTGTGCCCAACTGACAAATAATATTCTTTAGCCTGTTTGTTGGTAACCACCTACTCTACAACCGCGCTCTACCCCTCCGTCGCTAGCTCGCTCCTCTATGCTGCTCTTGTGTACAACTCATGAAGTCTCCACGATCTGGCCATCTCATCTCGCTCACTCCTAGTATGTCGATTCTCGTTCTGGTCCTTTCTAGTTTGACGTTTCTAGGTTGCCGCACCTCAGAAGTATTCATGTTGCGAGTCATTTTCTTGTATTCTTCATAACCTTTGTTTTATTGGAAGCACAGACTTTTGCAGTACCCTCGTAGAGATCCGAATGGGGGGCTATTACGGAACTTTTGTAAAAGTGCGTCTCATTTTCATTACTCAAGTGAAATGAAACTGTTCTTTCTTGACATATATCCTATGGATCTTTAATGCGGTGGTCTCCCTTTGCCGTCCGCACACTACGCGGTTGCCTCGAGAAGAGTTTTCCGCCTTTGGGAGTGATTTATCCGTCCAAGGGCTAGAGGGTGTCCTAGATCTCTACCAACTAATCCGCCCACCGAATTGGGTGTTGGTACTTGTCGGAGTTGGATTCCTTATCTCAAGAATCATTCGGTTCCTGGGCTCGTTAGCCATTTCTCACAAACGTTGCCCCCTCTCTATAGCGGGGAGGTGAGCATCAAGATTTTCCTTTCATCAAACCTAGTGTGTGTGTTAATGTTGGTGGATTTTTCGTAATTAGTGTAGAGAGTGACCAGTGATGTGATATAAGTGAATGCTGTTAGACTACTTTTTGATAATTTGATATTACTCCATGCATAAATCAGTTATTTTTTTTTAGTGGTTTCCTTTTTCAGTTAAGATGGTACTTTGATAATGATCTATGGGTGAAAAAATAACTAATAAGTGGCTAGCTACATTTCGATACACTACCGTTAACGACTCCCTGTGCTACAAAGTGACATTTAGTAAATAATTTTTTTTGTTAGACTCAGTGTTCCCTCAGTGAATATTATAGCGGAGTGAAATTGCTAATATGTATGAGAGAGTGGATGTGGACTAATTTCAGCGGTTCCATGTACAAAGTACAATGATATTCGCTTCATCTAAGATACTACCATCGTTAGACAACTTAGAGGCTAAATATTGTTTCCAGCGTAGCTTCACTGGGACTTCTAATCGAGATTTTATTTTGAAGTTTTTCTTATACTTGTTATTTCTATAGTTTTCTAACTATTCTACTATTCTAGTAGAGTTATAAAAGATATTACACTGCCTATAAAACGTAATGTGTACCGATGATGGTTGACCAACTGATTCTAAAGTCACCTAGCATCAGTATGAGTCACAGTCATCAATCTGCCCACAGGAGAAGAATTCTAATTACTTTTTCCCTCGCCATGATCACCATGCTTATCTGGAAACAGCATTTCATTTTTAGGATAACAGTTGATACTGTAAACTGAGGTGCGTCGATTGCAGTAGCAGTGTAACAAACCATTAAATAGAGAAACATTAGTTCACTGACGCTGGATGACTTGTATGAGGGCAAGGTGCAGATTTTGTGGCCTAGCATACGGACAGTCGTCGCGTTTAAAAACCGAGAGAGATAGTGCAGTGGTTAGCACACTGAACTCGGATTTGAGAGGACAGCGGTGCAAACCCGCGTCCGGCCATCCAGATTTAGGTTTTCCATGATTTACCTAATCACTCCAGGCAAATGCCGGGATGGTTTCTTTGAAGAGGCAGGGCCAATTTCCTTCCCCAACGTTGACACAACCATAACTTGTGCTCCGTCGACAGGACGTTAAACCCTAACTCCCTTCCTTCTATCGCATTTAAATAGCAATGCAGACGCACTAGGTACGATCTGGTATTATATTTCACATTCCTCAACATCATAGCTCAAAAGCAAAACACATTTCCAGTATTATTTAGTTATTTTTGATGCGCTAAAGATGTAATTTTTATCTGGTACGAACTGTCAGCATACGGACAGAAGCAGATAATGTCACAGATTTTTCCCATTAAGGTTACCATGTAAGGTGACTTATTTAGTTTGATAATCGAAAAAAACGTCTTTCGCACAAATACGTTGGTCGAAATATTATAGAACCTTTGCAGCCTCACTATGCAGACGTGGAAACTCTACCTGAGGAAAACAATGTAAACATCCTGCTCTGTTTTAACATTAAAGGGATTTGTCTTTTAAATGAGATTTACCTTACAGATCAGTCAGCTACATTTGCACATGTACAGGGGCACTTTCAACTGAAACGGCAGACGGTCTCGAAAATAGCTCGAAAACAGATGTAGGATTCACAGTGTCCTCTAACCATTTAGGAGACTATCCTCGTAATTCTTTCAAGGCCGCAATGAATTCTTCAAACGTCACGTTTTCTTCAACGTCAATAAGCTTAGGGAACTGGACTGTGTTTGTCAGAATGTAACCGTTCTACAACGCGATTTCCTTTCTAAATGCAACCCCATCAAATCAGAAAGAAGTCCTTTCTCATCTTGCAAAGTCTTATTGTGGGCAGTGGGCAGTCAAGTCCACTTAAAATGTGAGGTCTGCAATCCATTCCTGATGTTCTAATTTTCGTTCCTGCACTCATTTTTCGTTCATAAATTCGAAAATAGCGAGTTCTAAATCAAAAAATCCTTCCAGGCATGCCTCTTGACTTGACCAACCTACTTTGCAGTAACATATAAAGTCTCTATACTCTTCGTTCAGTTCCATCGAAAACTATTGTAACTGACAGTTGAATAATGGGTGCGATTTCAGGAATTTTACTAGTCTTACCACTAATTTCTTCACGTGTTGCATGCCTGCAAATTCGGCCCAAAATGCTTTTTGATGTATAGGATAATGGATACCTCCTCTCGATAGTTGTAAGTTTTTGCGCTTTCATTGCCAAATAAATCTTTAAATTCCTTCTGCATGGTATTGTGATGTCATTTCATAGCAAATCTGCAGTACCCATTGCTTATACGATTGCATAATACATACTAAGAATCTCATCCTTCTCTTCTTTCATTCCCATTCATTTTTAAAGGTTTGTGACCATATATCTCTAGATTGCCTGTTTTTGTGCAAACAGCGAATGGACCAGTGAACATGCCATGAACAAACAGGGAAGGTTAAACAGCACTGACACAACGATTCTACAGAACTAAAGATAGTTGTACCGACCGAAAAATGTCACACCGCAATACCTAGTGAAAAGTCTCGTTGTTTGGGGTACTTCCGTCAAGCACCGAGCAAAGCCGAGATAGGCCTAGTCTTGGCCGGCGCAAGGCCCGCACACCTTGCACGCGTGAAGTTTGGCGCGCCATCGGAAGAAGAATTGGAAAAGGAAATTGTTTCAACTACGGACTACGAAGAAGAAATGAAAGAGGAGCCTGACTAAGTGAGTTATGATCGAAGCACAAATTAGTTGTTGCAAACCACTTTTCCAATATCACAAACGAAAAACACCTGGAAGGATCTGTGAGACTTAAGGAGACAATAGATTGATTGCGTTTTAGTGAAATTACGTTTCAGGAACACGGAGGATTAAAAGATGACTGAGAAAAAACTAAGTCTGGTGTTTGCACTACAACAGAAGAGATACTTGGGAAAGCTAAATCGAAAGACGAGAAGAAATGAATTACAGCAGATATTATCCAGCACAAATTTTTAGCTAGGTTTTCTGTTTCCTGTGCTTAATGCCTTGCCAGTCCTTCAGTTTCTGTTTTTCTGTTTACCATGTCTCTTTTACTCTTTTTTCTTCTTCAGGCATTTGAATGTAAGTGAACCAGGTTGTTGTCACAGCCTATGTATGCAGATGGATAGTTTCTACAGTCTTTAACTTGATATCTGAAACGTGATTTCACTAAAATGCAATGCCAGGTGTATTCCGATAGTGATGGAAAAGTGTGTTTGCAGCAATTAATCGGTGCTTCGAGCAAAACTCAATTATCCGAGCTCCCCTTTCATTTCTTCCCCCTAGTACGTAGTTATGTAAAATCGCAATAGACGAACAAGGCAAATTGACTATGCAATAATGGGAAACATAGTTAGCAGAGAAGTTAGTAAAGCAAAAGAAAGTTTTCTTGAGGAAATGTGCAGAGTGTGGAAGAAAATATGCGAAATGGAAGAACTGATATCGCCTACAGGACAGCAAACAATTTTTTTCACAAATGCAAAACAACAATTTTGAATAAAGTAGAAGACAGAGGGGAAAGTGCTTTTTGATAAAGACATGATGAAGAGTTAGAAAGAATACACTTTGGGATTGTATGATGGAACACTTTCATCAGAGGATGTATTAGGAAAAGAAGAGGAAGCAGGCGGAGATGACAAAGGAGACAACATTCCGCAAGAAGATATCGAGAAAGCTCTTAAAGATCTAAGGTAGAACAAAGAAACAGGCATTGAAGACATTCCTGAAGAACTAATCAAGAAAGCTGGGGATAGCACGAAAATGATGCTATTGATTAGGTCCATCTACAGCACAGTAGAGCTGCCAACATACTTCCAGAAATGGATCACGGTTCACGTACCGAAGAAGGCGACAACTACAAACAGTACCTTAAGCCAAATATCACACATGTCAAAAATTCCCTTAAGACTTAAAGACACGAGGGGCGTTTGAAAAGTCCGAGAAAAGTCCGAGAGATTGCACCACCGGCGCATATCGAGGTCATGTTTAGTTAGTAGCATCTTTGGAAAGAATGCACACCATGTTTCAGCCATATTGGTCTATTCTTTGTGTTTCGCATTCGTGTGAATCAAGGAAGTCGAGTGATTGTCAAAAAATGGACGAAAAAGAATTTAGTGTGGTGATTAAACACTACTTTATGAAAGGCAAAACGCCTCAGGAGACTAAAGAGAAGCTTGATAAACATTACACTGACTCTGCACCTTCTATTAGAACAATTTATAAGTGGTTTCAAAATTTTCGGAGTGGCCATATGGGCACAAGTGATGCTGAACGTTCTGGACGCCCTGTGGAGGTTACGACTCCAGAAATAATTGATAAAATCCATGACATGGTGATGGATGACAGAAGAAGTTAAGGTGCGTGAGATTGCTAGTGCTGTGGGCATCTCGAATGAACGGGCACATAATATTTTGGATAAACATTTGGACATGAGAAAGCTATCCGCAAGATGAGTTCCACGACTGCTCACGCTTGATCAAAAACGGAATCGTGTGAAGTGTTGCAGGGATAGTTTGCAGCTGTTCAGGAAGAAATTGCAGGACTTTAAGCGTCGTTCCGTCACTGTGGATGAAACGTGGATACATTACTATACTCCTGAGACAAAACAACAATCTAAACAATGGGTTACCAAGGGAGACGACTATTCCTTCGCCTGGAAAGACTATTGCGACTGTCGTTTGGGATTCGCAAGGAATAATCCTCATCGACTATCTGGAAAAGGGTAAAACTATTACAGGTGCATATTATTCATCGTAATTGCACCGCTTGAAAACCGAGCTGCAAGAAAAACGCCGGCGATTGGACCGCAGAATGTCCTTTTCCATCACGACAATGCACCAGCACACACCTCAGCAGTTGTGGTCGCAAAATTATTGGAAACAGGATTCCAACTCGTTCACATCCCCCTGTTCTCCAGATTTGGCTCCCTCAGACTACTATTTGTTCCCCAATTTGAAGAAATGGCTGGCGGAACAAAGATTTTATTCAGACGAGGAGGTGATTGCAGCAACTAATAGCTATTTTGCAGACTTGGACAATTCTTATTATTCGGAATGGATCAACAAATTAGAACGGCATTGAACGAAGGGTATAAGTCTTAAAGGAGACTACTTCGAAAAATAAAAAAAAATTGTTTACCCCAAACACGTAAGTAGTTTTTATTTTTGCGCGGACTTTTCAAACGCCTCTCGTAATTCTGAGGAGAAATGAGGAGAATGTGGAGGATATGTTGAGTGAAGATCAGTTTGGATTCAGGAGGAGGCTGGAAACAAGGGAAGCGATTCTTGCACTGAGGCATCTTATCAAAAAGCAAATATAGAAAAGTAAACCAACTTATACCGCCTTTGCAGACGTGGAAAAGGTAACTGATAATGTTATATGACAAGAGATAGTTATAATGCTGAAGAAAGTATTTCTAAAATACGAATACATGCGGGTAGTACTTGGCTTCTGTAAGAACGAAGTGGCTGTGTTTAAGAATTTACATCAAGAACAAGAAGCAAAATTTGGAAAAGGCACGACGAGAATATTCTCTCTCTCCTATAATATCCAATGCCTACATCTAAAAAACTATAGACCAAGTTCGCGAAACTACTGAGGTGGATATCAAAATCAATGCGCAGAAGATAGACAAGCTGTGTTGTGCAGATGATATTGCTGAGGTCACAGAGTCGAAAGATCTAGAAAATGTGCTCAGGACAATGGAAATGATTTTATGCAACCAGTACGGTGTGAGAATAAACAACCGAAAGACAAGTAATGGTGTGCAGTGCCGAAAAAAAATATGTGAACCTCGGAGAATAAGAATTGGAAGGCAGCAAGATCACAAGCGATGGAATAAGCCGGAAAGAAATTGTGAGTAGAACACAGAAGACTAAAATAACATTTTATCTGAGAAAGAACGTACTCATCCGCAAGAACATCACTCTTGAAATAGGGAAACGGATCATGAAAGCACTTGGAGAGTGGCCCTACATGGGTGTGAATAATGGATAGTAAGAAAACAAGTGAGAAAAAGGCTAGAAACACTAGAGATTAGGTGCTACATAAGGCTGCTGAAGATCATCTGGAGAAACAGAGTTACCAATGAAGAGGTAGTGCGGAGTTTTCAGGAAACTAGATCTCGGTGGAGGCACATCTAAACGAGAAAAGAGGAACTCGTAGGACCACATTTAAAGCACAGTAACACCAGGGGAACGCTAGCAGAATGTACTATTGAAAAAAGAATCTCTGGGATCGACCAGGGATGCCTTACATGCAGCACATTATGAATCGCTTATGCGCTACATAAGCGCAAATGAAGAGGGGGAATAGCGTACTGCTGCAAACCATCGTCAGAGTTGAACACTAAAGAAGAAGAAGTCCACCATACAGATCACCGCAGTTACATCGGAGCGGCTGTACGAACCAGGAAAACGATTCCCGGCGTAACGGAGATTATCTGACACCCACCAGTTTGTTCCGGCTCAGAATAAAGATGCCAGTGTGCCTAGCGGACGAACACTTGCATCTTATTCCCTTCAGTATTTAGAGTTTGTGATCCCGCTATTGTTACTGCAACTGCGAGGGACTTAAGATTTTGCGAGGATTACTGTGACGGCTGGATTCTCTCCTACAGCATATAAACGACTTCTCCTCGACTTGGCTTCGAATACTGTGTTTGTGTTCTTTATATGCAGTGTATAGTACTTAATGAACGAGCCGTGTACCGTAGTGGCAACAAGACTGTACAAACTAGTGACCTATATATTGATTATAAACCGAGGTGACAAAAGTCATCGCACAGCGATATGCACAGTACAGATGGGGATAGTACCGCTTACACAAAGTGTAAAAGGGCAATACATCGGCGGAGCTGTCACTTGTACTCAGGTGATCAATGTGAAAAGGTTTCCGACATGATTATGGCCGCACAGTGGGAATTAAAAACTTCGAAAGCGAAATGGTATTTGGAGCTGTACGTATGGGATATCCCATCTCGGAAATCGGAAGGGAATTCAATATCCTGCGATCCACAGAGTCAAGAGTGTGCCGAGAATACCACATTTCAGACATCGTCTCTCACCACGGACAACGCAATAGCCGACGACTTTCATTTAACCAACAAGAACAGCGGCGTTTGCGTAGAGTTGTCAATGCTAACAGACAAGCAGCACTGCGTGAAATAACCGCGGAAATCAATGTGGGACTGCGGCGAACATAATTGTTAGGACAGCGTGGAGAAATTTGGTGTTAATGGACTACGGCAGCAGACGCCGATGCGAGTGCCTTTGCTAACAGCACGACATCGCCTGCAGCGCCTCTCCTGGGCTCGTGACCATATTGGTTGGATCCTAGACGACTGTAAAACCGTGGCCTGGTAAAATGAGTTCCGATTTCAGTTGCTAAGAGCTGACAGTATGGTTCGAATGTGGCGCAGACCACACGAAGCCGTGGACCCAAGTTGTCAACAAGGCACTGTGCAAGTGGGTGGTAGCTCCACTTGGAGTCCATTTGCAGCCATTCATGGACGTCATCTTCCCAAACAACAATGTAATTTGTGACCGTGCAGATTTTCCCGGCGTATTAGTGTATGAAATTCTTATCGGGTTTCCAGCCGGATCAAACTGTCATCTGAGCACAATATTTCAGCGGTCCACCTGGCCGCCATCATCAGGTCAGAAAAGCTACTCTGCTCTCACCCATAACTGATTCCACATGCAAATGACTGCACCTTTATATGCATCGGAAGTACAACAGCGCATGCGATCATGGAGGAGAAAGAACAGTCTTAAATCTGTAGTAGCTTGCTTTGCTGTTTTATATGCAAATGTCACGGTGGGTAGTACTGTACTTCAATTTCTTTGTTCGATCTCAACATTCATCGAGAGGATATCTGCCAACGTTTTATTAAAGCGCTCTGTTAGGATATTCGTCTATAGGTGGCAGGCAGGTGACATTCTGTGAGTGGTGTCGCAACGTGAATTTACCTCAGATAACAGTCTGCTCTGTGTTTCAAAATAATGTCTTCTACAAGGAACCTAGCAATTCCCATTGCTTTGGCAGTTGGCACAGCGATGGTGACAAAGTAGCACAAGAGGTAGTCGGTGCAGATTATTATCTACAGACCTCGTTTTTAAACTTCAGTAACATCCCGAAAACGTCGATTCCAGTCTGGTTTAATGGCGCTGTTGCAGGAGGAATTGGCCATGAAGGTAATTGCAGGACATTCTTCCATTACTGACATTCCTTATTGTGGTTCATATAGTATCT
This sequence comes from Schistocerca cancellata, assembly GCF_023864275.1. Taxonomy (NCBI): domain Eukaryota; kingdom Metazoa; phylum Arthropoda; class Insecta; order Orthoptera; family Acrididae; genus Schistocerca; species Schistocerca cancellata. Next base: position 829,009,907 of record NC_064626.1, read on the forward strand.
AACGGATTGGTAGAAACCTACCCCATGTATTTACATCTTAGTCTGTATATAGTCTTCACTAATCCTAGGTGGACATAAGTTAGAGAGTGGTGGAAATGCTTCAGGTTATCTAGCCATAGATGATGTTGGATGAGGAGCAACCATTTCCTTCCCATTGGATCACACAGTTCCTCCTACACAATGTTCTTTTTATTAATTGGAATTCACCTTTGGTTGGTACCTCCTTCTTCAAGGCTTCTATGGTTTTCAACAGTGCTGGAACTTCCCTCTGGTCAGCAGCAATGTCATTTAATGCAGTGATGACTGTGATTTTATCATCGCTGCTGTATTCTGTCAAAGGATTCCTTGATAGGCAGTCTGCATTTTTGTGTTTGTATCCACTTTTCTTTACCATTGTGACATCATACTCCTGAAGCCTCAGTCCTTCTCCAGTGTTTATTGTAAGGGACAGAAGGCCTTCATGAATCGCTGGTGGTACAAGCACATTCGGAAGAAATTTCGCACATCACGAATGCCACAGGGAGTCGACGACCTGTAACGGCTCTTGTTTTCTCTAAATCGGAACAGACTCCATCGTCATTAACCAGGTGCCCCAGGATTTTTATTTTCCTCAACTGCGAGGAGGCACTTTTTTTGTATTCAGGCAGGCCTGAAGTTCGAACCACACTTCAAAACAGTTGTCAGGTGACTTAGATGTATTTCAAATGTTTTCGAAAAGACAACATTATCATCTAGATGACAAAGCCACACCATCCACTTAAGACGTTGCAGCAAATTGTCCATTATATGTTTAAAGGTGTCCAAAACATTACATAGCCCAAACAGCATAACTTTAAACTAACAGTGGTAGTCGGCAGTTACGAAGGCAGTCTTTTCCAGGTCAGCATCCTCAGCACTGATTTCCCAGAAGCCTGTCTCCATATCCACAGTTTATAAATACTTTTTACCTTTAAAGAAGATCACGGCATCATCGATATACAGCAATGGATAGAAATTCTGATTGTAATTTTGTTCTGTCATTTTTAGTCATTGCAAAGATGCCATAGGAGGTGTGTGAGAAAAGTAATGAGATTGATTTTTTATCTACTGAAGCTTTTTTTCGAACAACAATATTGTCCTTTTCAAAGTAGTTACCTTTGGCAGGTCCACACCAGCAGAGTCGTTTTTCCCATTCTTGGTAGCAGCACTGAAAAGCTTCAACTAGTGGAGCTTTTAAAATGTCTGTCACATTCTTTTGAATGTTCTCTAGGGTGCCGAAACGAATCCTTTTAAGATGTGTTCCATTTTTGGGGAAAATAAGAAAGTTACAAGGATTCAGATAAGATGAATAGGGGGGCTGTGGAACAACAGGAAAACCTTTTGAGGTCAAAAATTCCGTGATAGAAATGGTCGTGTGACATGGTACATTGTCATGGTGCAACATCCACTTGTCTGCAATATCCTTTCAAGGACATCTTTGTGAAACTCTTTGTTGACAGCTTGTCCTGAAGGAAGCAAATTCTGTATGCACAGTACCCCTGCTGGCAAAACAGCAAATGAGCAATGTTTTGATCTTTGATTTGCTCTTTTGAGCTTTATTAAGTTGAGGAGATGTCTCAGTGTGCCACTCCTCACTTTACCGCTTTGTCACAGGATCATACTCTAATATCTAGGATTCATTATCTGTGATCACAGGACTGAACCACTCATAATCATTGGCAATCTTTTCAACAAGATCAATGCATACATTTCTTCTCTTTTAAGTTTAACATGTGTATCTGTTTGTGGCATCATAGCTCCCAAACGAAAGGTCCGATTTTAATACAGATTTATTAATTATTATTTCAAAACTGGTTTAATCAGAATGGTTCTTACCTATGTTCCATGAAAGTCTGTTCAGCTGTTTAAATTTCATCAGCTGAATTAAGTAAGAATTTTTTCACTAGCGCACTCTCTTGATGTCGCTATGTAATACATAATTTCAATACAGATTTCTTATTTGAACGCTAGTTTAATTGAGATGAAAGTCTAAATTAAGCAAAAATGTTTTCCTCCAGCATGCTTTCTTGATGTACACTATGTAATAAATAAAAGCTACGTCAAGTTACGTACTGCTCGATTGTAGCGCTCAAAAACAGCTAAATAAAGTCTGAGGGTCTTTTACAACTGACCAGCAAAGACGATTTTTGGCTTTAGAAGTTGCCTGTTTCAGCACCTACAAAGCAGAAAAAGGTGATTGTCACTCATCTATACAAGATAAGCATATACTCTCACAAATATTTTTGCAATTCTGTTTGAGGTCTAGAACTAAATCTAACGATTTTAACCTAATATTTTTGGTACCCTTTTGCAAGTGAACGCACTGGCAGCTCACTTTCTTTCCATTTGATTTAGAACTATCGCCTCTACTTATTGCTTATGTTACATAAATTAGCTAAATATGTACTCAAACATAGTCAATGAATACATATGTGTGAGTTAAAAAAAGAAACATGGTAATCGGATACATGAAAAAGATCTCACTTCGCAATTTTGTATTACTCAGAAAAAAGCATTTTTGTGAATGTGTGGATAGAGTGTCGTTTGTACCATGTCTGCTACTAAAATATGAAGTTTAAAAAGTGTTAAATAAAACTTAGACTAAAAATTAAAAAAAATACAAAAAGTTACAAAAACTAAAAAAATTATATGTATTGCCCCTTTAAGGTTAATATAAATATTAACATTCTGATGTAAGCAGGGGACTGATAAGTAAGTAAAATAAAAACACAATAAATATAAGCATGATAAAGTATCATATTTCAATACAAGTCAGCTACATTGGCTGCATAGGTAAGTATCAAAACAGCAATATCAAATTGTGGAGTCTAAGTCCTAATTAATTTACTCTGAAAAATTAGCAATGTAGATACAATCATCAACGACATCTGCCTGCCCATGACTCCCCATTTGGTTTGCCACACTTGGTCACTCCCTGCATACAGCATAGTGTGTACTGAGCTACTAGTGCTTTGGTTTCATGAAATGTGAGTTCGTATGCTATCATCAACCTACTGCAGGACACAGGCCCCATATGATAAATTCATCCATGAAACTAAGTTCGCATGTAATTATGTAAAAATATAATATAAAATAAATAGATAACTCTATTCTTTAACAATGATAAGCTAATTAAAGACTGATTGGTTTCTGTATTTTATATAATAAGTAATTATAGCTTCACTAGCTATTTTGAGGTGTGGATGCGTGGTGCCAGGCCTGGAAGAGATAATGCCAAATAAAAGAGACTTATATCCAGCAATAATGAAAGTTTGCTGTTCTAGAAAGGATAGCTGCTGTTGACTTCTATTTCCTTTTTAATTAGCTAGTGTTCTTCTTTGACGAGATTATGCTTGAATCAAAATTTTACTAGTTGCATTAAACTTAAAGGGGCAACACATATTATTTTCTACTTTTTATGCGCTTTTTTAGTTTTTAATTTAAGCTTTATTGGACAATCCGCTCACATATGCAAAACTTTGGTCAACATTTGATGTATGGTGGAAGTGTTTATCAGATCACCAGTCATCCTTATTGTTAAATGTTGATCTGATCTCACAAGAGTACACACACATTTGGTGTTTTCCTCGATTTTTGAAGCTAAAGGTTTCCCTGAGAAAAGGCTCATTATCGGCTTTCCAAAAATGATTTGTGCCAGCGAAAAAGTTGTGCACTTAATAAAGAATGTTCCCCATTTTTTACAGGTCACACTGGCACATTCCCCAGGTTTAACACAGAACCTGATGGCATTTCACTGCTCTAAATTCCACTGTTCCATTTTCGTAATATACAACAAAAACACAACATCACTGATGGCGCTTCCTAAAATTACGTGACGGCTCTGTGGAGCTGAAACTTGGACTGAGCGTCTGGAAAGGATGAACACACTGGTCTACACAAGTAGAACAGCATGGCGATGCCAGATCGCTGCAGTGTTATCAGTCTCATTACTCTTCTCATACACATCGTATGCCATCCTTCTTCTTCACAACGAAAATATCAGAATATCAAGGAATCTCTAAAAGTTCCGTGATGTTGTCTGGCAACATCTTGTCCACTTCATCCTCGTTTATGTGTGGTTCAGCCAGCAACAACCTATACAAGTGCTAAGTGGTGGATGACCCTCTATGTTAGTACAATGTTTTACCATAGCCTGATTGCCCAGGTCCACGATAGTGTCCGAAAATTGGTGCAGAAAGGTGAACACTTGCTGACATTGATGTTAGATCAGATCCTACTGGCATTTCGATAGTAGCTTCGTCCCATACATTGTCTGTTGCGATAGTAGAGCATGAATCTTAGTTGATGGCTAATGCCTGTTCTGGACTGGTTCGACGAGCCCTACATACACACCTTTAGGATAAGTTGTGACTGATCGTAATAACAAGTAACTCAAAGTTTTCCTTGACCAACTGTGTTGTTTATGATCGTCGCTGGTATCTACACTTCTTTGCAATCAACAAAAGCTTCACATTTTAACTGAGCATCTAGATTGACCACTGGGACTCGCCTCGTTGTTGACAGCGGGATAACAACGTCTTCAATGGCAAACAACCACATAGCACAATCTTCTATGTGTGTGCTTGTTGGAACAGCTCCATATAACTGTGGTTATAATTTTCCACTCTCTATGACTACTTGTGATACCTGCAACAAGCCCCATTCAAAAATGACATTATGACTACATTTTGTTAAAATGATGGATTCGAAGAGATAAGTCTTGTCATTGATAGTTTTTCTTGCAGTATGTGTCCCTGTTTACTGTATGTGCTTCCCGTTTGCGACTTTCATACCACGCAACACAGCCTTCTTTAGCTGGCGACTGTAAGCTTTTGACAGTAGAGAAAGAGAAGCCCCTGAGTCGACTGGCACCTGGACAATGACAACATCAAATTTCCCAACATCTTTGTGACTGTCGTCCATGGAAAATTTTCATCTGTGGCGGTCTTGCTTCTATAGATAGTCACTTCACTTAGTTTTCCTGCATTCAACAGCTAGTCAAGCAGTTGGTACAACAGTACAGTGCAGGAGCATATTGGGGAGCAATCATGTCAAAGGTACGGTGATGGGCTTCGTCCGAGAGATCGACTATAATCATCTGCAGTTGACTGGCGCGAATAGAAGTGTTGTGGCTGTTGAAGTCTGGCGGCGTAGTAATCTTCGAACACTCTTCTTATTTCCCTGTTAGTAGCATACAAAGTGCCCACAGTGCCCACATCGGAAACATACCAGCATGTTGACCACTGCCATCCAAATGTATGTTCTTCTATGGGGGATTATACATGGCAGTGGAACAGGTTGTACCTGTAACGGTCAGAAGCAGGGTTATCATTTGATGGCTGTAGCTTAAATCGAACTGACAAATTGTATTTTCCCTGGAGTGTGCATCTGCTAAATATTGCAATACCCCACTGTGTGTGAGACTGTGGAATCTGCCAGAGAAGTGGAAATACCCAGACTCAATCACAGTCCCCTTAACTGTAAATTACGCAATGGACTCACTATCTTGAAATGCCCTAACATAGGAGTATTATGTGGGAAATTGCAATAATCCTTCTATATAACTATCTATTCAATCAGTAGAATAACTCAGTGAATTGAAGGGAACCATGTGCTCCTTCAATAAAAATGCAAATCAAGCATAACCTGATTATTTGTTATATTAACCAATTACAAAGTATTTGCATCAACATTCTATGAAAAAAAGCAAAGTTAATTGCTGATGACAACTAACAAGATAGGTAAGCAAAGGGATGGCTTGGTTACTGTATCCTAGCTGCACATTAAATCATGAAACTGCAACAACCCAACGACTAAGTTAGAAACAATGGCTCTGAGCACTATGGGACTTAACTTCTGGGGTCACCAGTCCCCTAGAACTTAGGACTACTTAAACCTAACTAACCTAAGGACATCACACACATCCATGCCCGAAGCAGGATTCGAACCAGCGACCGTAGCGGATGCGCAGTGCCAAACTGTAACGTCTAGAACCGCTTGGCCACTCTGGCTGGCGACTAAGTTAGAAGCTCCATTGGTCCATTGAATACGATATCAAACGATACTAAGACTTGAGTCTGGTTTACCAGAGCTGTGGCAACATTACGCTTCCTATCAAAAAATTAACCACCACCTGCTGAGACATATCATTGTATATTCTCACTAATCTTGTAAAGGGGTTGACAACCCTGCTGGAGCAAATGTAATTTCGATGTATTGCTCACGGGCTGCCTGCAACAGAAAATATCTTTGCTGCAATAGAGTCGCAGGTCAGAGAAGTCTCCACAGCAGTTGCAGTTGCTCGCTGCTACAGTACAGTTGTATTCTGTCACTGGTACAGCACAGTTCATAGCCATGTATTGTAAGGTAAATTTTATAATTTTTTTGGCATGCGCATAGTTAAATCACTTGTATGAGATGTTAATATGAATCTGTTTCAATCTCTTTGTGATTCGTCAGCAGCAGTTGACCCAGATTTGTAATATTGAATTTTTCACATAATGGATTGCAGATCTTTATCAGTAATGTAAAAGATTTTCAGAATATAATTTTTACCAGTCAACAAAAAAAGGAAGGAATAATTTTGTCTTAACTCATTACCAGTCACAATACAGTCATTTATTTAAATTTAAATATTTCAGAAATTTTCTCAGATCGTAGTTTTGTGTTCCTTAATAATCAGATGACCAGCTGTGCAGCTATGTTAATAAGGAAAGTCAGTTTTCCTAATAATTCAGATCTCAGATAAATGTCCAGTATTAGTAGATAGGCCAGCATTGCACTAAGCAGTGCCATTTAAGAGCAGATATATAGACAGTGTTATCCGGTGACACCATCATGAGGTAAGAATTTGATTGATTTCACAGGGCCATGGCGTAGCGCTGCTTACGTCAAAATTTATCAGTTTTCATGAGTTAAAATATTTAAAAAATTATCATTTTTATTTTTATATGGGAAGGTTACACACTGCTGTGATGGTAAGTCGGAGGACCGTGGTCGTAGCAGAGAATCAGAATCTCGCTAGTCAGGACTCGGGCACCTCCAAGTGCCACGACGTCTCAAACCAGCGATCTGTCTCCATCCACAATCAAACCAAGCTTCCGACTACAATTTGCGCCAATCTGGCCACAAACCTTAGTCACGGAAAACGTTACCGTTTTCAGCCAATAACGTGTCTTTGCCACGTTTTACAAATTCCCACCACGGAATGTCGTCAATCACGGGCCAATCAGAGCACATTTTCCTCGCCAGTTTTAACCAGATATTCCCGTCTGACGTCGCCCAGCGATGGGCCAATCAGAGCATTGTTTAACAGTTCTGAATTTCTCGAGGCTCCTGTTCCCATCGTGGTTTGCCCCAACATTCCAAAAAGTGTACATTTCCGCCATAAATTGTGGTGTCCCTGCAAGCACTTGAAACTTTTGCCCTCGGCCATCTTAAGGGGCGAGTCGTGCCGCAGGCCACTAACCCCTACTTAGTGAAAAGGACCCGTAGATTCCGTAAGGTTACATCGATGATCACTTGGCATGTACAAGCCAGCACAAAGCTCTGAGTGTCCACCACACACATGCTGCATGCAGAGTGCAAGTTCTGCATTTCTGACGTATTCACTGACTAAAACTATTAGCCTCCTTACTGGCGAATGCTGAAAATTTATAAAATACGTTTCCCTGTAGTAAATCGACGTAATGAAACTTTAAGTATCTTGACAATCGCCAGTAGTGACAAGTAGCAGGTAAATTTAGTATAAATGGAAGGAGGCAAGATAGACAACTTGTAACTTCTAATATCGATACATCCCTCCTTCAGCATTCTCTATTATCTCTTGACATGTAGGGTCTACTTTCATGTCTTCTATCTCTTGCTTATTTGGTCTGATAGATGTGGCTACCATAAACTGTTGCATCTCTTCTATGTGACATATGGGATAGGTAGTGGTCTTCCAAAGTTGTCGAAGTAACCACATCAGGAAGTCAGTGAAACTTCTCTCATCCAATTTTTTTCTTTTGAATTTTCTCAATGTATTGGCACCACTTGATAAATTGCTCAGTTTTTGTGACATCCTTTACCAAAAGAATTTGGTACATGCCATCTGCACCCTTTTCATCTAGTGTGATATTTTGTCAGCATCTGTCATATTTGGATTCACAGTGGGTCCAAAACATTCTGTATGCAACATGATGTCGTTTCCTCATGACACTGACCCCTTTTCTTCAATTGTTCTTCCGCTAAGCGGGCTTGCTGCTGGTTGTGTTCAAATGCTTTCTTCATTTCAGCCTAGAAATTACCCCATGACAACAGGTTATCATTTGTCTCACAGACATTTGCTTCATAAAAAGATATAAAAGATGTAATAAATCTAGAAATAAAATAGATAAAGATAAGTGGCTTTCAGATATGATAGCTATAGTGCAATGCTGTCATCTAAGATATAGTTTGTTGAAATCGCATGGAGCGTTTCAAAATTGTTAATTCAGAGGATCATTGTGAAAATATTTATTAGCTATGAGATATTAATTTCTGTAGTTGTGAAGATATTGAAATACTGTTGTGTCATTGGATGTGCCTCATGTATCTGAGATAGCAGATGTATTCGTACTTGCTTTAATACATCTCTGTGAATTATTACAGACTCTTGAAGAGCTGTAAGAAACCATCTTTTAGCTTGTCTGACACTTTGTCACTTCTTGGAGCACTGTCTGTCCTCTTAAGTGGTCAACCCATCATCCAAATTCCCCATACCAAGATTTTCCCACTTGTCACCAGGCGCTCCTTTTCTCTGTACCTGAGCTCATCTGTGGTGGCCACACGATATCTTTGTCCCACCGTCTCACAACTAGCGAAGTGAGCAAATTCAGCTCTCCTCAGTAACAGCTCTAGGTAGACGAATAACTCGTCTACATACTTGTAACATTATATACATTTCCTAATTGGAGTTACATAGGTGTAGAAGTTTTAAATACGCAGTGTCTCCACAAAACACTGACACATTGTAATCATAATAAAATTCAAATCCGAAAGCAGGATCGCCAATGAAGTACAACACTTAGCACTGAAAGCACATTATTATGAACACTAACACACAGACTGGACAAAACTATGGAGTGAAGAATACCGCTATTTATGCATCAAATATTCCACAATACGCTATCGTTACAAATGTCATGTCTTGTATTTCGACAACTTTCAAAAAATGATAAATACTGTATAACCATTAATTTGTGGTGGTTAAGTTTTAACTGGCAACACATCCAAGCCAGATAGCGACACTAGCCACTACACTATATAGCATACAGCACATATCATTGCGATATGATTTTCATATTTAAATTTTCTGGTAAAACTGGACAGTCAACTGAACAGCAACTTCTGTTTATTCCCTTCTGAAAATGATTTTCCGTTAAGAAATGCAAGTACTACTTGTAATTAAGTCTTCAAACCAGTTACATATTTCTTTGGATGTGCTCTGTGGAAATATTTTGTTTACTAAGTACAGGTGTGAAACTGTATCAAAGGCTTCTGGGATGCCATTCCTTGCCTCACTATTTAATGCATTCTGCATCTCAGGAACAAACAGAGCAACGTAGATTTAATTAGAGCTTTACTTGTGAATACATGGATTATTTCTGAGAGACGAGCTGTTTACTTTGCAGGAAAGTCATCATATGTGATCACAAAATATGTTCAAATCTTTAAAATATATAGGTCTATAGTTCTGTGCCATGTTTCTGTACAGTTTCAAGGTCTGAAATGACCAGCACTTTTTTCCTGTCATGTGGCTAATTTTATTATCCCATTGTCCTGTGGCAAACTGTTGCTAGAAGTTCTTCTGCAGGTTACTAGATACCTGGAAAATCTCGAACATACATTAGATTTTAACCTACTGTGTGCCATCAGGGAAGAATTTTATAAAATCTCGCCGGCCGGAGTGGCCGAGCGGTTAAAGGCGCTACAGTCTGGAACTGCACGACCGCTACGGTCGCAGGTTCGAATCCTGCCTCGGGCATGGATGTGTGTGATATCCTTAGGTTAGTTAGGTTTAAGTAGTTCTAAGTTCTAGGGGACTTATGACCACAGCAGTTGAGTCCCATAGTGCTCAGAGCCATTTGAACCATTTTATAAAATCTCGAATCTCCTACATTCAGAGGAAGGCCTTATGCACAGCAACAAGGACCTTAACAGGATTTTCTTTTTCCTTGATCTCCAATGGCATGAAATAATGAAGCTGTTGTGCTTTCATAACCTAAGATCTGGTGAGTTGTTCTTCAGATTCTCCTCTATTGTTGTGGTATGAGATACTTTATTCCCTGCATTGTGAATAATGAATATATCAGCAACTAGGGCACACCTCTACATTCAGCTTTGAATGAAAAACGTTATTACAGTTGGTGTTGTTGTGTGCAGCAACTACTTCTATGTCTTAATTTCGTTTTAGGAGCAAAAATCTAGGATCATCATTAAGAGGAACAGCTCAGATGTTGCAGCAACAGCAAGATGAATGTAGTACTTCAGACCACGAACACAGTACCACATGCCCCAGCAGATTAACCAGTATTGTGAAAATAATAACCTAATGTGTCCTACACATTACAGCTTTACATTTACTCTCTCTACTGCGAATACGCTTTACACCATCACAACAGAATTACATAACTCCTTTGAGAATAAATCAGTAACATGTGCAACATTGCTGGATCGAAGGAAATCTTTTGATACAGTGTCACACAACATCCTATCAAAAAAGTGACAATAGAATGGAATAGGGTAGAATTCCTCCCTTCTATTGCAGTCCTGCCTAGGCAATCGCAGACATTTAGTGTACACAAACAACAAAAATATAGGTTCTGTACCTCTTACAACAGGTGTGCTGCAAGGCTTCGTTCTTAGGCCCTTTCTGAGGATCGTATGGGCACCAAGTAAATGAATATGATGACTGTCCCCACTTGTATATTTGTAGCTGCGTAGTATATACTAAAGAAAAAATGAATAACTTTGATCTTAGCATATCAATACACTATCATAACAGAAGAAATAGGCATGCAATTGACAAACCACAGGCACACTAGCAAAGCTCCTCTCCTACAGTTATAAATTTCTTGGCTTCATGTACTTTAACAAAGTAACTAAAAATGGTCACTCTGTGTCTCTGAATGAGTTCAAAAACAAAATAATAAAACTGATAAACAGCAATCCATTTTATACAGTGAAGAAATTTGAATCCTGTATGATAGCTGACATGGAGTTTTGAATCAGGAGAAAACAAAATCATGAATTGTAATATTTCACAAAGGTATTAACACATATGAGACTGGTCTCAGTCACCCTGAATGAGGCAGACAGACTATTGTTTTAACACAATTTTTGAAAATCATAACTTTGAAACTGTTAATGTGTGATGTTTCATTTGAAATGAAGAAACCTGATCTATCTGCTCTTAAAGTCTTATTATAAAATTTTAAAATTAGCTGATATACAAAATGTTTTACTGAATCACGTTTATTCTGAAAAAACTTGAACACACCACTTTAATAGTTAGTTTGCCTGAGTGTGGTGTGTTTTGAAATGCTCAGTCATACAAAGGGGTACATCACAATTTCGGTACCACCAGATGATTTTTTTTTTTGCTAAGTTTGTCCCTTCTGGCTCTTACTGACATTGGAACATATTTTTCAGACACATGTTAGCTGTGACTTTTTCTCAGTAAGTGGTACATTTTGGCAAAATGTCACTCACTAAGTCTCCTTGTTCCAAGAACTGCTGAAACACTCACATGTTGTTGCCTTGACTATCTGCCATTTCCCAGGTCCAACTTGGATTCCATTCACAATGTGTTAAAGTGTTACATTGATGCATTGTGGTACACTGCATTAGATTTGTAAACAATAATCAACATATGTGACAGTGATCATTACTAAAGTGGTAGCTTGGGTAAATCCCTACTTGTAACATAATTGTAGCCAGAACGAGATTTTCACTCTGCAGCTGAGTGTGCACTGATATGAAACTTCCTGGCAGATTAAAACTGTGTGCTGGACCGAGACCCGAACTCAGGTCACGAGTTCAAGTCTCGGTCTGGCGCACAGTTTCAATCTGCCAGGAAGTTTCAACATAATTGTAGCTTAATTAGACAAGTAGGCCTTCAAATATATTGAACTGTTGTAACCATAGATGCACATAAACTGTATATGATGACACAGACTGAATGTAAATATATCTAAAGGCGAATAAATGTTGTGTTCTATTCAGTTCAGTTCAATTCTAATCCATTCTTCAGCCCAGCATATAAGGCTGATCAAACGATTTGGCATAGTGGATAAATGAAAACAATAAAATAAATATAGACTTAGTGAAAGCATTTTAAAACAGTAGCCCACTATGAATTTTTTGATTGTGTTTGTCTAAAAACCTTATCTGTCAGTGTGCTGCTTTCCTGTACTACCCAAGTAGGAAAATCGATAAATACTGTCAAATTGAACGAAACAAGTAATACTTCAATCTCATGCTTTCTATCAGACTCTTTCAGAAAATCTACATTGAAATCCCCTCAACCAATAGTTTGCTTCCCTCTGTCTGACAGACAGCATAACAAAGAATCCAAATTTTTCAGAAATAGCTGTAAATTTGCCAGTGGAGACCTTTAAGACAGTTGCTACTTTTCTTCCAATTTTTCTTCTACTGTACATCAGCTGCACATTGTTCTGCAGTAAGTGGCTAGTTTCATTAACAGACACTTCCTCTGATATTGAGAAATGGCATGGTGAATCATTCAGAAATAATCAAAATAAACAAAATAACCAAAAATAAGGTGAAGGCTAATAAACAGTCTTATTTTAGATTCTTATTTTAAATTTACTATAATCTTAAAATTTTTCTCTATATTCATTATCCAGTCTGTCAGGAAGATAATATGGAAACCAGTTGTAGGCAATTCCATAAATTGCTTTATAATAAGTAATATGTGAAATTGTTGACGTTGAAATTGACGAGATCGCGTACTTTACTGAAATCTTACATACTTTGCAGTTACGTTGTTTCATATTCGATGATTGGAAAGAAGGTATTGTTCAGATTTGTATGTGCCAATAAGCCCTACGGTACGGTTTCTTTTTCATTTTGCATTGTCAAGTGGACTGTTTACTGCTGAATCGTCTAACCTCCTAGATTACATCCTTCATTAAAATCGTTATGTACTGTCCCATTTCCTGTATATATTTACCTCCGTATTACAGCTCTGTATTTGTTGAATTGCCTCAAAACTGATGCGCATATGATCCTTGGGTGTATGTTATCTGGCGAAGATGCAAAGAATTTAATATCCGTACACTTTATTGAACATCTTTGAATACAACCTTATGTCAGAGTACTCAAGTGACATCTCGCGGTAAATTATCGCTACAGACTTTTTCCCCAAACGATCCTGTCGCCGGTAGTCTGTAAAGTTAAAGTGATGTCAATATTTGCATTGTGACATAAATAAACATACAGACTATACATTCAGAAGATTCATTGTGTATACGTTTCGTCCACTATAGCACTATGGATGGTTACGGTTACTTTTTCGACATCAGAATATGATACTGCAAAGCAATGAGCAATGTGTCTGTTTCCTCATATAGCTTCTCAAGTAACTGTTCCATATTGATGCCGTGAATTAGATTTTATGAGTTTAAGCGGCACGTTGAATTAAATTCGACATATGCCAGCCAGCACGGAATAGTCGTTGACGCCAGACCACATAGTCGATTTGTATGTTTTGGCAACGCTGATGCCCAAAACCACCCTATGTCGTCGGCAGTCAGCAATAGGGAGAGAGAGATGGTCGTTATGGCAGGGTTGGATGACCACGAAAAGAAGATAGTAATAGAATTTTGCCATTTATTAGAAAAATCCAAACAACTGTTTAACGGCCTTAGGTAAAGTACGAGTATTTTAATAACTTGTACACAGCTAATATATGTTAATTATAGTTTTACACACCTAATTGTTTCATGCACAGTACATTCAAATTTCGATACATTTGAAAGTTTTGCAAACTTGAGAATACTACATATCAGACGACAGATCAATCTTAAGTCAATTGTCTCACACCCCTAGATCCTGGAACTGCTCCATTTGCAAGTGCACTGTGCCTTCTTTGTCATGTGCACATGTCAGAAGCTTTAAGTAAACAGTACATTGCAGATTAAATATTTCTGAAAGTATACAGCCCATGAAAATGTAGCATTATTTTGTGGAACAGGTTAAATGATCTGTGTGGTTAATGTCTACATTTTTTATTGCTTTGAATTGATTTGAAAACTGACTTAAATTGACAAATGTTTCCATTGTGCATGATGGTACTTAGTTGGATATGTATTTTGCTAACACATTCCTCTGGTACATATTTTGGTATTATAAATAGAAACTGATGACCATCTCAGTTTTTGTGTTTTTCAGAGATTTACCCCAGTATGGTCATAAACAATGGCAGGCATACTTTGGAAGAACATTTGACATTTATACAAAGCTGTGGAAATTCCAACAACAGCATAGGTATAATATGTGAAGTTCTTTACTTTTCATGTTTTTCTTTTTGTGTAAATCTTAATATCATATGGTCTTTTTCACAGGCAAATTCTAGATACAAAATATGGTTTAAAAAGATGGCAAATAGGGGAAATTGCTTCCAAAATAGGACAATTATATTATCATTATTAGTAAGTGATTGTTCTGCTCTTTTTGTATAAACAATGTCCAGAGGTGAATTTGTTGCTTTTTTTCTAAAGCATATTTCTTTGTCAACAGTTTACGTACAAGTGAAACAAATTACTTGAATGAAGCATATTCATTTTATGCAGCAATACGAGGTAGAGCTTATTACTCAAGAGCTTCTAAGGAAGATAGGTAGTTACCAAGTATTTTTGCATGCTCATGAATGATCTGGAGTAAAACAGTTATTTATTTTTTATTATTGTAAGTGATGTGCTATGTTGCAGGTCTGATTTGATGGTAAAGAAGCTGAGGTATTATGCACGATTTATTGTGGTTTGTCTCTTGCTCAAAAAGATGAAATTAGTGAGAGATTTGGTAATGGTGAGTGTTTTAGACTCCTTAGAATTCAAATTGTAGTTTTATACAGAACTCATTGAAATGTAGTTGTCAGTAATTTGAGTTTAATAGTGCTTGCTAGTATAATTTAAATCCACATAAAATTTATTGAAAACCTAACCTAATCGCTGTTGTTACACCATTCACATTAAAGAAAACTTCGTTATATGATATAAATGAAGGGTATGTAGACACTATTGTAACTGAATTTAAAGTAGCTGTACATGATCCTCTCAAAGGTTCTGTGTTCATTTCCATTATTGAGCTGATAAATTTCACTAGTGCGTTTGTTTCATTTGCCTGTAGTGTATACTAACAAGCATATGTGTCAGTAAGTTTCTAGGGTTCAAATGCAGATACTTTGGAGTCTATTCCCTGTAGTTTTAGATTTATTGTTGTCAGCTAATGTAGCTTTATCTCATAGACCTGCTCTTTGTAGGCTATGTTGCCTACTTAATGGTAACTTGTGTTGGTTGTCGTGGTAGAGGATTTGTTACCAATGCAGTACTGTGACTTTAGGCCAACTGTATACATATGGTTGCAGAAATAAAAGGCTTCACAAACCAACAACTCTTGACATCACTAACAATCAAAACATTAAGCAGAATAAAATTAATATGTTCAGAATTATTGAGAACATCAGAATATCAGGCCAAAGAGGGGAAAGTAATGGTTTTCACCAGTACTATAAATGTAACTATGGTAAGCACAATTTATATTTAAAGTAAAACGAAGATTTCCATGAGACATTCGTACCCCTTACCAGTTCACAACTAGACTATTACCTTCCAACCTAGACTAGACTTTGAGGTACACTACATTCTGTCACTGCTAACTCATAAAAATCCATATACTTTATAGGTTTAGCTTACAATGCAGTTCAAAACAATGGATATGGGCCTAATAAACTTACTGAGCAAGGTGGCACACTTTACTCGCTTTCGGGAGGGCAGCGGTTCAAACCCATTTCTGACCATCCTGATTTAGGTCTTCTGTGATTTCCCTAAATCACTTCAGGCAAATGCTGGGATGGTTCCTTTGACAGGGCATAGCCAATTTTCTTCCCCATAAGTCCCTAATCAGAGCTTCTGCTCCATTTCTAATGATCTCATTGCCAATGGAACGTTATACGCTAATCTCCTCCTCCTCTAATAAACCTCACAATCTAAGCTACCAGTAACAGTAAGCAATGACTTACTGTAAACAAAACATACAACCAACATCTACAGCTCAAACACACATGCAAATACAGTAGTATTTACGTCAATTTTGAGTTTGTTACTTTAGTTCACAGACAGTAATTAAGAAAAGCTATCTGCTGATTATTGAAAGTCTTCTTGTTGTCTAATAGTGACTGCAGATTGCGGTTAAATTGTTTTGTGGTGTGAATCACTCTCTACAGTAGTGCTCAGTTACATGAACAGTTGTGACAAATAACGTAAAGGATCATTCCATATAAACTCTTAGACATTTTAGTGGTTCCTAAGGCGATCATTTCAGAATACAGTCATTTTTGGTATCTTAAAAGTAAAACTGCCAAATAGCACTGTCCTAACTTTAACCTTTTTGAGAAATTCAGATTTAAAGGTTCAAGGGTGTGTACCCAGTCATGAATCTGGCACCAATTTCCTTACTTTCAGAGAACTACTACATAGTAATGAGTTGACATACAGACCTCAGTTTTTTTATGCATCAGGTGCATTTGTAGACTTAGAGAAAGCTTTCGACAATGTTGACTGGAATACGCTCTTTCAAGTTCTGAAGGTGGCAGGGGTAAAATACAGGGAGCGAAAGGCTATTTACAATTTGTACAGAAACCAGATGGCAGTTACAAGAGTCGAGGGGCATGAAAGGGAAGCAGCGGTTGGGAAGGGAGTGAGACAGGGTTGTAGCCTCTCCCCGATGCTATTCAGTCTGTATATTGAGCAAGCAGTAAAGGAAACAAAAGAAAAATTCGGGGTAGGTATTAAAATCCATGGAGAAGAAATAAAAACTTTGAGGTTCGCCGATGACATTGTAATTCTGTCAGAGACAGCAAAGGACTTGGAAGAGCAGTTGAACGGAATGGACAGTGTATTGAAAGGAGGATATAAGATGAACATAAACAAAAGCAAAACAAGGATAATGGAATGTAGTCGAATTAAGTCGGGTGATGTTGAGGGTATTAGATTAGGAAATGAGACACTTAAAGTAGTAAAGGAGTTTTGCTATTTGGGGAGCAAAATAACTGATGATGGTCGAAGTAGAGAGGATATAAAATGTAGACTGGCAATGGCAAGGAAAGCGTTTCTGAAGAAGAGAAATTTGTTAACATCGAGTATAGATTTAAGTGTCAGGAAGTCATTTCTGAAAGTATTTGTATGGAGTGTAGCCATGTATGGAAGTGAAACATGGATGATAAATAGTTTGGACAAGAAGAGAATAGAAGCTTTTGAAATGTGGTGCTACAGAAGAATGCTGAAGATTAGATGGGTAGATCACATAACTAATGAGGAGGTATTGAATAGAATTGGGGAGAAGAGGAGTTTGTGGCACAACTTGACATGAAGAAGGGACCGGTTGGTAAGACATGTTCTGAGGCATCAAGGGATCACAAATTTAGCATTGGAGGGCAGCGTGGAGGGTAAAAATCGTAGAGGGAGACCAAGAGATGAATACACTAAGTAGATTCAGAAGGATGTAGGTTGCAGTAAGTACTGGGAGATGAAGAAGCTTGCACAGGATAGAGTAGCATGGAGAGCTGCATCAAACCAGTTTCAGGACTGAAGACAACATACAATACACACAGTAGATCTTTCAATATTTGACCCCCTTGCGCCCCCTCCCCCTCTCTCCCACATAAACATCATGTACATATTTACCTTACACGTCAGTGCTTCTTATAGCAGAACATGACCTACACAATGTTCTGTTACACTACATATCCCTGCACTCAAGCTAAAGATGTCTCTTTATCATTTTATTTTATATTATGCAGTCTAGATATATTTCATGGCACATAATTGCCTTCTTATTAAATTTCCTTTTGGCATTCATTTTATTCCTTATTGCATTATTACACATGTTAGTATATTTTCATATGTCTTCTTTTCCAAGATGTCACTTAGTACCCATTATACATAATTGCTGTGTTGTTTTGTTGCACCATTAATAAGTGTTCCTTAAATATTATTACATAAACGTTCACTTGAATTATTGAAACTACTGATACACAGTGAGTGATTATTACCCTCACAGAAGAAGAAAAAGTTTACAGATTTATTCCCTTTGGGCAAGCTTCATGTTTCCATTTATTAGCATATAGCATACAATGGTTCTTGATATTTAAGAACATAAGTTAGTTGTATGTTTTATTTCATCGACATCTCGAAATTTCAAGTTACATCTGGGGATATATAAATCTCCTCAATTATCTTTTGTATTTATGTATGATATCCCCTTCTTTAGTGTGATCACTTGTCCCACAAACTCCTACTTAAATTCTTTTGTATTGCATCATAGCTGAACCACCCCATTTTTGGGTAAGTACTGCACAACTCACTTTTATTTGTGTATGTAAGTGACCCATCCCCAACTCTGTCATGGAAGTGGCAATGACCATTTCTCTTGTAAGCAGACCCAAACTATGGTACAGATCAGTCACTCTAGGATCTGTCTACCTGCATAATATCTTATCCCCCACGAGTCCACATTCTTCGTACGCCTTATTTTGCTCAGACGGTATTGGTCAGCATCTTTAACAGCTTTATTGACCAGGAATGAGGAGAAGTGTTACTACTTTTCCTCAGATTTTACTCAGTTATGATTTCAGCAGCTTCTTTCTTGTCTCTCTGTGTAATCTTTGTCCTACTCATTATCCTTGTCCTGTAGTATCAATAACTATTTTCATTCGTATTTCCCTCATACAAGTGTTTTCGACGCGCATCAATAATACTTCCTATTTTAACCCACTGGTTTCTTTTATCATAATTTATGTGGGGTCATTTAGTGAGTCATACATTATTTCATTGATGTTTCCTTAACTCCTCTCAAAATATGACAGGACCAAATTGTGTCATTTATCCATGTCCTTTGCGTTATTAGAAATGAACGTAACTGTTTCATGTTTCTTAGTTCTGGACACTCCTTGATTGCTCTAATTCTTTCAGGGTCAGGTTTAATGTCATTCACTTGTACAAGATGTCCTAGAAACTTTAACTCTTCTCTATCAAAATGTGACTTAAGTATTTTGATAGTGATAACCTTTTCTCTAAACTTGTTTAGGGTTTTAATCAAAAGCTTACAGTATTCTTTCCAACTGGCTGAAATCAAAAGGATATTATTAACATCTACTAGGAGTCCCTGAAGCAACTCTCCGTAATGCTTGATCTATTGCTCTAATAAAAACTGATACTGAAATATTCTTTCCGAGTGGGAGTACTTGAAATTGGTACAATCTTCAATTGTTTAAAAATGTGGTGTATTGTTTAGGGTCCTCACTTAATTTTTTGCCTGTAACCAGATGTTAAATCGATCAAGATAAAATACTTATCTTCTGCAAATTTATCTATTGAAGTCCTTGCATTTAGAACAAGATGGACACTGCCAGTAGTTTTTCTTTACTACTGACAGAGGATTTTTATAGGCACTAATACTACGCTTTGTTGTGTGTTGGTCTTGCAAACATAACTGGGCCATACAGCTCTTGTTTCTACATATCTGTCAATAAATTTGATTGGAACACTTTTATGCAAATATCTTGTCTGGATTTATTCTGAACTTCTTCATTATTTTGTTCCACTGATGTGTGAGCACTAGTTAGTAACTGTTTTTTATTTGAATGAAAGATATGATCTTTCAGCAACCATTGTAAATGTAGCAATACTTGCATATTTGTGTTAGGCACTATTAATAAGTTTGGGTGAAAGAAAGAGGTCCATTTTGTATTGGGATTCTTGTATCTAGTTTAATTACCTTACCTTTATTCCCGGCTATTCTGACTACATACACTACAGTTCGGGAACAATGACCTCAGCAGTTTGGTCGCATAGAACTTAGCCAATATTGGTAATATTTCCTTCATTTTGCATGCTGTAAATAACTCTTCAGATATTAAAGAAATTTTGCTACCAGAATGTACATATATCTCTAGATTATTGACACACAAAACTCCATATACTCTAGGTTTAAACATTTTCTCATCATTATGGAGTTCCTCCTCTAATACCCATTTCATGGCAGATATTTGTTAGCTGAAACTGTGTATTTTTCTACACATAGCCCGCATAGTGTTCAGTCACATCTTGGCCCTGGACCCAGGATTCTCTCCGTTTTCCTGGATAATCACTGGATTGTTACTTTGCATCACATCTTGGTTAGTATTTATAACCTCCACACATGATGCACTAGCCTGTGCTGTCAGGTTATTTTGAGGTACAAACACTTGAGACTTAATTTTGTTATTTTCATTTGATTTTATTTTGCTTGTATTGTTACCATGCAACCTACAGTAATTATTTTCCTTATTTTAATTAAATGTACCTGAACTTTGTAAAGGTGTCCAATTTCTGTTATTACTTTTTCTCTCCTAGTCTTACTGTGTTTTGTTCTTTTCTATGTTTATTGTATCTAGTCCTTCAACAAAGGATACTAGATCTCCTACATTTGACCATCCTCTACACACATTTCTTTTTCTTTTCTGATATATTGTGGTAGCCCGTGTATCAACACTTTAACTAAGTGTGTTTCGTCCAATACATCATCTAAATACTTTGCTTTAGTTAAATGCCATTCAGTATACTTCGTGGAAGTGTCCCATGAACTATTTTAATACTTCGTATCTAAAAGCTGTGATGGTGGCTCGTCTTGGGTACTGTAGATCAGTATTTCCTCTTAAACTTCTTTAAATCCTCCCATGGTTTAAAATCTTCAGAATGAGCATTACCCCATTCTGTGGCGTCTCCAGATGAATATCCGAATGCGAAATCTGTTTTCTTGTGATCACTCCACTTACTGGGTAATGATCTGTTAAACACTTTAAAGAAATAGATTGGGTGAACTTCCACCTCCAGCTTAAAGTTGGGGAACTGTTTTGCCCTATTTAAGCCACTGCTCAATTCCAAATCTTCTGTCAGCGCCAGTATGGATAAAATCAAAGCCACAGGTAAACTTACACCATTTCCAATTTGCTCGGTTTGGAAGCTGTTGTGAGTGTCTGTAATTGCACTCCAAAGTTTTTGTAATTCTTCTTGGCAATCTGCAGTATTACCCTCCAAGGTGGTTGAGCTATTCTGTAAACTGATAGTACCTTTTACATAATTATGAAATTTGGTTTCTAAAGATTTTAATATATCTTCATTATTTAAGAGCTTGTTATGCTCTAAAGAGTCTACCCATATGTCCATCTCTATCATTACAAAAATAGTGGTTGAACTCATTATTTACTACTTGCTGTACTGTATCGGGTATGTTTTCTGTGAAACTGTTAACATTTGTGTCAATATCTGTTAACTTTGTTGCCTGCTCTGTTATTAGAACTATGAAGTCCTCTTTTATTGCTTTAGTTACCTTACTAGTAATAGTTTCTTGTATGATACCCTGTTTTGCATGAAACTTAACATCTGCAATATCTTCTGTTGTAATATTTTTCCTCTGAGCTCTATAAGGTCAAAGATAGTAAGGTTGAAGATAACATTTCGAAATTTGTGCTCGAAGTGTCGAATTTAGGGTTTAAAGTGGCAAACAGTTTTTTGTTATTGTCAGTATATTCTTTCAATATATCATTTAACTCTGCTGTTATGTGAATACTAGTTTCTTCTGATTTTTGATTTAATGCTTTCCATTAACTGTTTATTATTATCGGCTAATTGCTGCTTTAGCAACGTAAATATTTCATTCATTTCTGTTGAACACACACTACAACACACACACAGTATGACAAAATTCACTGCTCACTGCATTTAGTATCTCATCGACTGGTGGCTGCTTCTGCCAGCTGATGGTGGTGTGCCGTTGGTGCTCATAGGATGCAGCTAGGTGGCTATGTGCCGCCAGCAGTCAAAGATTGCCCCGGGTTGTTGTGTTGAGATGCATCTGTAGCATGCCGCAGCACCCATGATTTCTGTGTCTTGCGGATAAGATCTCCATCAAAATTCTTCTTAGTCATTGATCTTTTTCGTGTCAGATGACACTGTAGTATTGCTGATATTGGCAAGCAATTTTCAAATTTAAATTCGCAGTTAACTGCATAGTTCTGCATCACTTGTTGTTTGTTGCCCATAGCAACTCTATCTTCTTGGTATACATGCTATTTGTTTATTTGGCAAATTCTGTCTTTAATACTCTTCTTTTGCAATTTTACCTCAAGGACATGGTTTCCATATATGACCAAAAAAAATAAATAATATATCCATTTGTGTTCTGGTTGTGTTAGTTGGTTAAGTTTGGTTTCGTATCACTTGGTACTAGTTCACTTGCATCATACATGATGCATCACAATGTTCTGTTACAGGATTAACTCTTTTTTGATGAATCTGACTTGTATGTAATTCTGGTTGCTGTGCAGAACTTTGTGGACCAACTGTGCTGTGCCACGCCTGTGTGGACTTCTCCAAAGTGTCTTCTCTACTGCAAGAAATTGCTAAAGTTTTCCGACTAATGACTTATACCAAATTATCAAATGATGACTGAACACACATTTTCAATTTCAACCGTCAATTTCTAAATGTTTATTGCATAAAGGCATTTCCATTTCAGTCCATTAACATGATGTAAATACGTTTCTTCTTTATGAGAACTCAAACAAGAGCACTGCTGATCTAACAGTAATGCAGAAGGTTTCCTATGTTAAAATCAAAAAAACATAATTTGTTTTTCTCCTAAGAGATTCCATAACCCCGTTTATTCTTGTTCATCTTATGGGCCCATAGACAGCATTCTGCTGTCTTCCACGCACTATGCCTACATCTTTTCTCGTATCACCTGCCTGTAGGAGCAGATATGGTGCACACAGTAGGTATGTTGATATTTGACCCTGCTACTTTATTTAAACTTTGCGAACATCTTTAGCTGATATGGCAGTTCTTCGTACAGCAGAACATTGATCCACAACGTCCTGTTACACTACAGATTTTCCTAAAATATATTTCAGTTGCTCATCACACCTAGTACATACTTGTTTTGTTGTTCCATCTAATCCATTTTCCCAACCAAGTAAATTTATATAGAAAAAGGCCAGTGACTAGTAATCTGATCTCTCTGACATATGCTGTTGTTTTGTCATTCAAGTTTGCATGTCTGAAAGCACATCTGCAAAGGATATATGACATATTTACGTTCTCTTTTTCACGTTTCATTCCGTCATTGTAACTGTTATGAATTTTAATAGATGCCTTTGAGGAGAAGGGGTCGCATGAAATTTGGGAATTTATGTTGTTTGATTTATCCCGAAACTTTTTACAGGAATATGGCTGATCTAATTTCACAACAGAAGGTATTGTGCCATATTTTGTTCATTTTATCTGGAATATGTTTTATGTTGTTTTCTAATTTCATGACTTAGCCTATCACATCATATTGAGTGGATGTTCTGTTCTGTTCATAGTTGTAAGATGTGCTGAGAAAAAGATTTTAACAGCAACAGACCATTGATTACTGAATTACATGTGTAGCACTTTCACACCTTATTCAATAAAGTAATGTATGTTTTTTTCTTTCGGCAGGAATTAGACAAACAAATTATAGATTATACAAGCACCTACGAACCTGATGATCAGTTAGAGTGGTCTCTTGTCTTAGAAGAAATAAAGTCATTTATTAAAGCTGATGGTGTTGTCAGTGTTTTGCATGCAGATTCAAATACCATTGTGCTTTCCCACAGGTATGAAAAGTGAAAGGATATCTATTGGCATATTACAAACCTTAAGTAACTTAATTATCTGTGTAAATAGTTATAAAGGAGGATAAATTAGTTGTACCTTTTAGAACATTATGTATGTGTAAAATAAACATTAATTACTGATTTGGTCCACACACATTTAATGTAACGTAAAATCTCTTTCTAAGATCTTTTCCAAATAATTTATACTGATTTTATTATTAGCATATAGCCCCAATATGTAGGATTACTAGCCTGCTGCTTTCCCAAAAATTCAAACATTTTTGTTTCGAGCATTTGCCATACCCACACCCTGCTTTCAGATCGCCACATTGTGTACTGCAATTTGTCACTCCACACAATGTTTTCCTTGTATTCAATCATCCAATGTTTACGCTCCTTACACCAAGCGAGGCGTCGTGTGGCATTTAGCGGCATGGGGTATGGCTTATGAGCAACCACTTGGCCATGAAATCCATGTTTCCTCACCTCCCGTCTAACTGTCATAGTACTTGCAGAGAATCCTGATGTAGTTTGGAATTCCTGTGTAATTGTCTGGATAGATATCTGCCTATTACACATTATGGCCCTCTTCAACTGTCAGCGGTCTCTGTCAGTCAACAGGTGAGATCAGCCTGTACGCTTTTGTGCTGTACGTGTCCCTTCATCTTTCCACTTCACTATCACATTGGAAACTGTGGACCTAGGGATGTCTAGCAGTGTAGAAATCTCGCGTACGGATGTGACACAAGTGACACCCAATCAACTGACCGTGTTCGAAGTCCGTGAATTCTGCGGAGCACTCCATTCTGCTCTCTCACCATGTCTAATGACTACTGAGGTTGCTGATATGGAGTACCTGGCAGTAGGTGGCAGCACAATGCACCTAATATGATAAACGTATGTTTTTGTGGGTGTCTGGATTCTTTTGATCACATAATGTATGTGTTGTACAATAATATAATATTGCAGCCTCGTGAAGTGGTACTTGTGAGTACCATCTGCAAACTGTGTTCTGAATAGAGTTGGTAGTAAAGAAGTAATAAATTAAAACACTGTATTTGATGCTGAAGTTTTACTGCATGAACAGTGAAAATGAAAATGTGGTAAGGGATAAACCTTTTTTCTTTCATCAGTGTGCTTGGGGGGGGGGGGGGGGGGGGTCAGTTTTGCTCAAAACAGTTTCTGAAAGATTTGAAGTTCTGTGCAAAGTTTGTTGGAAGTTGGTAAGTGCTCTCATTCACAAATACTGGCTGCATAAAGTCCAGATATTTGTATGCCGTCAGTTAGGCTTCCTCAGGACAAAGACTCAGTTTCTGACTGTAATTCTTGTCTTACTTCATTAACCTTTTAACATAAATTATACCACATTATGAGTAGATTATGACAGCATTTTAAATTCTGTCAGTAATTACGTAAAATATTGGAAATCAAATTTTTGTTGCCCAAGGAAGCAGTTAGACGGACAACCTGCAAGTAGTATTGTATTCTGAGATAGTTGCTTAGTAATATAGGTTCCTTCCTAAACTCTTACTGTAGTTCTTTGTTATCACTTAACGACACTGAAGTGCCAAAGAAACTGGTGTAGGCAGAATACGTGATTTGGTCGGCAACACATATATAAGACAACAAGTGTCTGGTGCAGTTGTTAGATTGGTTACTGCTGCTGCAATGGCAGGCTATCAAGACTTATGTGAGTTTGAACATGGTATTAGAGATGGCGCATGAGCGATGGGACACAACATCTCTGAGATAGTGATGAAGTGGGGATTTTCCCATACAATCCATTCACAAGTGTACCTTGAATATCAGGAATCCAGTAAAACATCAAATCCACAACATCACTGCAGCTGGAAAAAGATCCTGCAAGAATGGAAGCAATGATGATTGAAGAGAATCATTCAGCATGACACCCTTCTGCAAATTGCTGCAGATTTCAGTACTGGGCCATTAACAAGTGTGAGCATGCAAACCATTCATCCAAGCATCATCGATATGGACTTTTGGAACTGAAGGCCCACCCATGTGCCCTTGATCGCTGCACGACATGAAACTTCACACTTTGCCTGGGCCCGTCTACACCGACAATGGACTCTTGAAGACTGGAAACTTGTTGCCTGATCGGATGAGTCTCGTTTCAAATTGTATCGAGCAGGTGAACCTGTATGGGTATGGAGACAATCTCATGAATCCATGGACCCTGCGTGTCAGCAGGGGACTGTTCAAGCTGGTGGGGGCTCTGTAATGATGTGGAGCGTGTGCAGTTGGAGTGATATGGGACCCCTGATTTGGCTAGATATGGCTCTGGCAGGTGACACATACATAAGCGTCCTGTCTGATCACCTGCATCCATTCATGTCCATTGTGCATTCCGACAGACTTGGGCAATTCCAGCAGGACAGTGCGACAATCCTCATGACCAGAATTACTACAGAGTGGCTTCAGGAACACTTCCGCTGGCTAGCAGACTCCCCGGAAATGAACATTATTGAGCATATCTGGGATGCCTTGCAGTATGCTGTTCAGGAGAGACCACTGTTACAGATTAAGGGACAGTTCTGCAGGAATCTTGGTGTCAATTCCCTTCAGCACTACTTCAGACATTAGTCGAGTCCATGCCATGTTGTGTTCCGGCTCTTCTGCATGCTCTTGGGGGACTGCACAATATCAGGAAGGTGTACCAGTTTCTTTTGCTCTTCAGTGCATAATGCTCAAAGATCTGAGTTATTTCCTCTTGTATATGAAATTACATGCCTAGGTTTCATACTATTTTTTACAAAAGTGTCTGTAACTGACTGGATGTTTGAGAACCTACCACCAATTTCTGGCATAATTCATATGTTTATGTCTTAATGTAAAACGAATGTAGTCTTTCTATAGAACTTGAATTTTGTCACCGCATGGACAATACATATATGTTAGGAGTAATTTCTCACTGGTGTCCCACCATGTGAAGTGATTGGGTGAGTAAGGTGCTGGACTTTTTGTTGAGAAGTGCAGCTTTCATGTCTGTGTAGCCAAGCTGAGTGGTGCAGTTGATAAGACATGCTCTTTAGGAACAAGGTTTAAATCATCCAGGTTCAAATTTTCATACTTTCTGGAGATCACTGTAGATGAATGTTGTGATGGTTCCTGCATGAAGTCCATGGTCAGTTCATCTTTGCATCCTTTTTCTGACCAAGCTAGTGCTGTCTTTGATCTTAATGTCACTGGGACACAAGAACTGTATCCTCCCTATCCTTTGCAGATGTCTTGTAGATACTGTTCACCATTTATCACCACCTAAGGTGTCACATGACTAAACTACATTTCTCATTTAGCTAGTATGTATGAACCTTCAAGATTTGATGATGTGTTCAGTCGTCTCATGTTATGTTGACAGCATAGTGTGCAAGACAGCTTTGCAAGAGTATGTGTGAGCTAGTTTTACAGCTAGAAAACGTAGTTCCTTGGTTTTGTATTGAATTGTGAACTCTTTGACAGGAAGGTTGTCTTGACATCTGTTATAAATTTGGTGTCAGTATTTTCCTCTCATATAAAGTCACTGTCTGATGCCATCATTTATAATATTTGGCCAGTTTGCATGGGTACTGAAGATGAGCACCAAACTAAAGTTACCATACGGAATACTTTTATGTGGAGATGATTATGATTTTTGTCTTGTTACTGTCTGCAAATCTGTATATTGAGCCAGCTTGCATAGTAGTTAAGGCATTGAAACTCACACTCTGGAGGTTTGGTTCAGTTCCCCCATTTGATTATCAACATATAGGTTTTCAAGTACAATGTCTAGATGATTTTTCTATAGATAAAACAGGCAGTTTCCTTCCACATTTTGAACTCATGCTCCATTTCTAATGACATTGTTCACAATGGGACATTTTAACACATGCATTTCTTCTCCCTTGTAAAGTCATGAAAGAGGTTGATACTAACTTCTTGCCCTTAGTCAGAAAAATAGTGTATCTGTTAGAAAAGAAGAAAAAAGAGAGAGAGAGAGAAAGAGAGGACAGTGTATTGTATTGGAATTAATATTTTTAAAGTAATTGCAGACAGTATTGCGATACATTATGATTATAAAGTTAAAATTATTTGGTTCATAGCCATTACAGTTTTATTAATCGGCTAATATTGCGTTGAAGGAGGAGGATGTTACCGGTACTCCCCTGTTTTCTGCAGGTATACTGCTATTCAGTATATGTACAGTGTATTCTAGCATTTTACTTAAATATTGCCAATGTTACCACTTGTATTTTTTGAACATGATTGTTTAATCTGAAAATCTGAGCTTAGATCAATGAAAAATTGCAAATAATGTGACATGATGCAAATTGCTCGAAACACATGCACATATGAAACTTCCTGGCAGATTAAAACTGTGTGCCCGACCGAGACTCGAACTCGGGACCTTTGCCTTTCACGGGCAAGTGCTCTACCATCTGAGCTACCGAAGCATGACTCATGCCTGGTCTCACAGCTTTACTTCTGCCAGTATCTCCTCTCCTACCTTCCAAACATTACAGAAGCTCTCCTGCGAACCTTGCAGAACTAGCACTCCTGAAAGAAAGAATATTGCGGAGACATGGCTTAGCCACAGCCTGGGGGATGTTTCCAGTTTGCTAAGCCATGCCTCCGCCATATCCTTTCTTTCAGGAAGTTTCATATCAGCCCACACTCCACTGCAGAGTGAAAATCTCATTCTGGAAATATGGACATGTGTTTTGCAAGAAGGTGTTACAGCTGAAACAAATACTGAAATCCAAGGTGTCAAGATCAGACTGTGAATATATTTAACTGTAGACATAACAGAATTGTATAAATACATGTATACATTTTTATTTAATGTTTCTAGACTCAGTCCATTAACAACTCCGCCCGTTGAGAAGTCTCCCATTATGAACCTCACTCTTCAAGAAATACTCATAATTGGCAACTGCAATGATCAGGTCAGACAATATTATTGGTATAAACCTAAAATATTACTGAAAGTTTAAAAAAAATCTTCAAATACTTATTGTGCTGTGCTACTTTTTTAACTTCTACAGGTAAAATTTAGTGAACTGACAATGGATATGTTTCGAATGGTGCAAACCCTTGAAAGAGAACCTCAGGATGAATACAACCATATTTATGATGCATCTCCTGCTCCAGTGCGGGCTTCCATTGTAAGTGTTAACTACCATGTAATGTATATGTAAAAAGAAAGATGATGAGACTTACCAAACAAAAGCGCTGGCAGGTCGATAGACACACAAACAAACACAAACATACACACAAAATTCAAGCTTTCGCAACAAACGGTTGCTTCGTCAGGAAAGAGGGAAGGAGAGGGAAAGACGAAAGGATGTGGGTTTTAAGGGAGAGGGTAAGGAGTCATTCCAATCCCGGGAGCAGAAAGACTTACCTTAGGGGGAAAAAAGGACAGGTATACACTCGCACACACACACACACACACATATCCATCCGCATATACAGAGACACAAGCAGACATTTGTAAAGGCAAAGAGTTTGGGCAGAGATGTCAGTCGAGGCGGAAGTACAGAGGCAAAGATGTTGTTGAAAGACAGCTGAGGTACGAGCGGCGGCAAATTGAAATTAGAAATTAGCGGAGATTGAGGCCTGGCGGATAGCGAGAAGAGAGGATATGCTGAAGGGCAAGTTCCCATCTCCGGAGTTGTGACAGGTTGGTGTTAGTGGGAAGTATCCAGATAACCCGGACGGTGTAACACTGTGCCAAGATGTGCTGGCCGTGCACCAAGGCATGTTTAGCCACAGGGTGATCCTCATTACCAACAAACACTGTCTGCCTATGTCCATTCATGCGAATGGACAGTTTGTTGCTGGTCATTCCCACATAGAACGCTTCACAGTGTAGGCAGGTCAGTTGGTAAATCACGTGGGTGCTTTCACACGTGGCTCTGCCTTTGATCGTGTACACCTTCCGGGTTACAGGACTGGAATAGGTGGTGGTGGGAGGGTGCATGGGACAGGTTTTACACCGGGGGCGGTTACAAGGGTAGGAGCCAGAGGGTAGGGAAGGTGGTTTGGGGATTTCATAGGGATGAACTAAGAGGCTACGAAGGTTAGGTGGACGGCGGAAAGACACTCTAGGTGGAGTGGGGAGGATTTCATGAAGGATGGATCTCATTTCAGGGCAGGATTTGAGGAAGTTGTATCCCTGCTGGAGAGCCACATTCAGAATCTGATCCAGTCCCGGAAAGTATCCTGTCACAAGTGGGGCACTCCCACAGAAGGACCCCAAAAGTGCCCCACTTGTGACAGGATACTTTCCGGGACTGGATCAGATTCTGAATGCAGGGATACGACTTCCTCAAATCCTGCCCTGAAATGAGATCCATCCTTCATGAAATCCTCCCCACTCCACCAAGAGTGTCTTTCCGCCGTCCACCTAAACTTCGTAACCTCTTAGTTCATCCCTATGAAATCCCCAAACCACCTTCCCTACCCTCTGGCTCCTACCCTTGTAACCGCCCCCGGTGTAAAACCTGTCCCATGCACCCTCCCACCACCACCTAC
Organism: Schistocerca cancellata; assembly: GCF_023864275.1. Taxonomy (NCBI): domain Eukaryota; kingdom Metazoa; phylum Arthropoda; class Insecta; order Orthoptera; family Acrididae; genus Schistocerca; species Schistocerca cancellata. Next base: position 829,040,403 of record NC_064626.1, read on the forward strand.
TCCAGTCCTGTAACCCGGAAGGTGTACATGATCAAAGGCAGAGCCACATGTGAAAGCACCCACGTGATTTACCAACTGACCTGCCTACACTGTGAAGCCTTCTATGTGGGAGTGACCAGCAATAAACTGTCCATTCGCATGAATGGACATAGGCAGACAGTGTTTGTTGGTAATGAGGATCACCCTTGGGCTAAACATGCCTTGGTGCACGGCCAGCACATCTTGGCACAGTGTTACACCGTCCGGGTTATCCGGATACTTCCCACTAACACCATCCTGTCAGAACTCCGGAGATGGGAACTTGCCCTTCAGCATATCCTCTCTTCTCGCTATCCGCCAGGCCTCAATCTCCGCTAATTTCTAATTTCAATTTGCCGCCGCTCATACCTCAGCTGTCTTTCAACAACATCTTTGCCTCTGTACTTCCGCCTCGACTGACATCTCTGCCCAAACTCTTTGCCTTTACAAATGTCTGCTTGTGTCTGTGTATATGCGGATGGATATGTGTGTGTGTGCGCGAGTGTATACCTGTCCTTTTTTCCCCCTAAGGTAAGTCTTTCTGCTCCCGGGATTGGAATGACTCCTTACCCTCTCCCTTAAAACCCACATCCTTTCGTCTTTCCCTCTCCTTCCCTCTTTCCTGACGAAGCAACCGTTTGTTGCGAAAGCTTGAATTTTGTGTGTATGTTTGTGTGTCTATCGACCTGGCAGCGCTTTTGTTTGGTAAGTCCCATCATCTTTCTTTTTAGATATATTTTTCCCACATGGAATGTTTCCCTCTATTATATTCCTACCATGTAATGTATGTGACTTTGGACTAGAGATAAATTATTATTTTTGTCTGGATGGGCCCCACAGCCTCAATATATTTGAAAAATGACATGATTCCACCAGACTGTATTTTAAATTACTTTACTTTCACTGCTAGCTTCAGACACTGTCCGTTTTCATGTGCATCCAAAAAACATGCAACACACTATAATAATAAAAAAGAAGAGCAAAAACGTGGAAGTCATATACAAAAGTTATGGGATACCTCCTAATATCATATTGGACCTCCTTTTTCCTGGTATAGTGCAGCAATTTGAAGTCATTGAAATTTCCCTACTTGAGCCAGACTGCTTCTATAACCATCCATAATTGTGTAAGTGTTGCTGGTACAGGACTTCGTGCACAAACTGACCCCTTGATTGTGTCCCATAAATGTTGGATGGGATTCTTGTTGGGCGATGTGGATGGCCAAAAGATGTACTCGAATGGCCCAGAATTGTCATAACCTGATGGGAGTCGCAATATTCTTACATGAACCCCTCAGTCGAATAGGAAGCGATGTGGGATTTTTCAGGTCTTCCAACTCTTTGGCACGCGCCACTTCATGCAAGGGAATAAGTTGGCATCAGGGTCTAGCTCAGGTTTATCAGATGTCTGTGGTTGTAGATTGTACAGAAAGACTCAGGTATCAGGCTAGGGAGGTAGAAATGAAGAAACTAGCTTCTGGGTTGGTACCTTGGTCTGATCATATTGCCTCGTCCCGAGTTTACATGAACATGTCGAAGGTCACAGTATCCAGGTCATAATTTTAATGAGTTTAGAACATAGATGAGGCTTACTACACACTTGAACTACTAGAACAAATAGCCTGCCTGGCCTATCACTTCATCAAAAGGAGCCACTTTCTTATTGCTCAAATCGAACCCTCAGATTCCATTACTTGTCACACTGTAAGTGACAATCAGTCATAGGTACATGTAAGCCATGATAGATTAACTACCCACAGTCCAGAGGTATCTGTAAGCAAGAATACAATTCCTTCTTAGTGTACAGGTTTAATTGAATAGATTTTTCCACTGACATAATTTTCTGCTTTAGGCTGGCGAGTCACGCGAGGCTTGTTTGCTGGCAGGAACTCTCGAACTGTTGAACTCTGTTTCGCTCGTCAACTGGTGGCCTCTGTTTGCTTATAGATTTTATGTGAATGAGTCACATTTTTACCTGCAGTTCTCAGTCACCTAGCTTGCAATCAGCATGTTTCCTTTTTTTCCAATCCCTTCATTATTTGGTCACTACAAAATGATATTCGAAACAATCATAGCTCAGTGATGCTTTTGGGAACATGAAGTCCATGAATTGCAGAAAATGGGCTCCTGGTAGCTGAACACAACAATTTCCAGTCAATGATCAGTTCAGTTGGACTAGAGGATCCACTCAGTTCCAAGTAACCCAGCCCATGCCGTTATGGAGCCACCCCCCACAAGGTTTCATGATGCCTTGTTGACGACTTGGGTCCATGGCTTTGTGGGGTCTGCATCGCACATCAACCATATGATCAGCTCTTACTTTCTGAAATCGGTACTCATCTGACCAGGCCACAGTTTACCATTTGCGTAGAGTCCAGCCTATATGGTCAAAAGCTCAGGAAAGGTGCAGGATGCAGGCATACTGTCAGCAAAGGCACACACACGGGTTGTTTGCTGCCACTCTGTCCTAATGTATATGTTTGCCGTACATCTTACATTGATTTCAGCGTGTATTTGATGCAGTGTTTCTTATTTGTTGGTACTGACAACTCTACGCACATGCCACTGCTTTTGGTTGTTAAGTGAAGTCCGTCAGCCAGTGCTTTGTCCATGGTGAGAGATAATGCCTGAAATTTGGTATTCCCAGCATGCTCTTGACACTGTGGATCTCTGAACATTAAATTTCGTAAAGATTTCCAAAATTGAATGTCCCATGCGTCTAGCTTGAACTGCCATTCCGCATACAGAGTATGTTAATTCCCTTTGTACGGCCATAATCACGTCAGAAACCTTATCACATAGGTACAAATCACAGCCCTGCCAATGCAATTCCCCTTTATACCTCGTGTATGCGAGACTGCTGCCATCTGTATATGTGCATCTCACTATCTTGTGACTTTGTCATCTCAGTGTATAACTACATTGGATATAGCATTAAACAAACATAATAGTTACCTGTTGTCAGTGCTGGATTTCTAAGACGAGAGGTTCCCGTACTGTGACCTATCGGAGGAGGAGGTGGGGGAGGAGTGTTTTTGAAATTTAGACTTCTTAAATTATTATTTCAACACTTTTCTGTGCATTTTAAAAGTCTGAATACAACCTTTTTACTGGTAAAAAATAAAGTTCCATCGTACCACATCCCAAAATCTGCAGTTCTGATTTCTTGTTGTCAGAGGGTACTACCGGTGCATACCAACACAGATCAAACACCGTCCTTAGTAACAGATGTGGTCACATCATTGTCAGTTCATTAAAAAATCACGTGTATTGCATATTTGTGCGCACTCTGGTCGTCAGCTACCGTCTTGGTATAAGGAAAATGAGCCATGTAATATTTACTACAAATCACACTGTGAGCACCTGTTCAAATGACTGTCACATTTGCATGAATGCACGGCATGTGGTTTTTTAATGAATTAACAACAGTGTGTCCACATCTGTTAGTATAAGTAACTACTATGTTTATTCAATGCTACATCCAATGTAGTTACATGACTTTCATGTTTTTAATGTCCGTTATTATTTTTTGGTGTGTTGTATGTTTTTAGATGCATTTGAAAATGGACAATGAAACCAGTAATGCAAATAAAGTTATTTAAAACATAGCCTGGTGGAATTATGTCATTTTTTCAGACATGTTATTCTCTTTATGTATAAAGCACACACTTCCATGAAATAATTGAAAAATTACTTGTTTGTTTGCTCTCTACTACACAGTATGGTGGCAAAAAGATAAATTTCAGCTTTCACAAAAGACTTACTTGATTTGATGTCTTCTTATTACATTGGTTCAATAATTCAAGCAAGGTATGAGTTCTCCACGACACTGCCCTTCAGTTGATTTCATTACTTTTGTGAGTAATTCTGTTCCATAATGTATTGTGTTTATCTTATTTTTTTATTTTTTTTTATTTGTCTTGTTGTATTATTCATGTTTTGTGCTTCTCATAAATCAAACATTTTCTTAAATTTATTTTCAAATTTCCATTTTTCATTTTTTTGCCCTATACTTCAAACTGTTATACATACCTTGTTATCTGTCTATAGTCAAAACATAACCAGTTCATTCATTTTAGGTCTTGAAATATTCATTTTCATCCTAATTGGGGGTTCTTTTGAAATTATTTGTCTCAGCTGGCACATTTCTTCCTTTCTTGTGGCATTTATTTGTGCTATTTTGTGTTGACCTTGTATTCTAGTCTGCTCTGCAGTGTAACATCCCTTTCCTCATTTGTTGGGGCATTTGCTTTTACCATATGGGCTATTTCTCCTGATATCATTTGTGTTGCTTCCAAAAAAATATCATGATATCTGCTAGTATTGTCCTCTTTTTAATACAATTTTACTTCTTATTTGTGTATGTTGGTGGATTATGTAGAACATGCAGTCTGCTTATTTCTCAAACTGAAATTTTTGAGAGTTATGTATAGAACTTAAATGACTACAGTAGTAGCTGCTTCTTTCTAGTCTCTAGATCTTCAAACTTTGTTGTAAATGTTAACAGCACCATGTTCACATTGTTGAATGCTCTGTTCTGTCATTAATATTTCTTTTTAAGAAAGTATTCTAATACAAGCAGTATGTCAGCTTTATTTCTCTAGTCCTATTTTACTTTTTTTCCATATAAATCACCCACTTCCAAATTTCTTTGTACGTTTTTTACTCAGTCGTACATATAAACATTGTATCTGTACATAGTCATGCAGTATTATTCTTGTGTTATTGTTATCAGTTGTGAGCAAAGTTGTACAGTGGTTAGGATACTGGACTCATATTTGGAAGTAGTAGTGTTCAGATTTCTACTGAGCTATTGTAATAAGGGATTTCTAATTTAATCTATGAGAGAGAAGTAAAAATTCCATGGCATAACACAAAGGTAGCCTTGATGTCAATTATTTTCTTTGAACATGTTTCACAGTAGTATAAGTCAAATGAAAACTTGATGTGTGGAAGAGTTTTGTTTCTATGGGATTTTAAAGTAAATGTGTTGTATGTGTGTTATTCAAATGAGTAAAAAATTAAATTTATTCTCCATCAGTGTATGACAGAATAACTTAACAATGAAAGAAAAGAAACATTTTCCAGATTTCCCGCAACATTTTGTATTTAATCTTTCAGCTTCTTTAGCCTTCATCAGGTGACAGCTGACTGTGGCAACAGCTCAGATAACTCTTGAAACACAGATATAGATGATATGAAGTACAATGCACGGGAAAAAATCACAAAAACGACGGAATGTAGGAAGTATGGGGGAAAGGAGGTGAAACCAGAGGGAGCAGGGCTGATAGTGAAGGTAAACATGAGAACAATGAAATAAAAAAAAATAATAAATAAATAAAAGGGCCATAATAGTGGGATGCAGATCAGTGGCTGGATATGTCTCAAGAGAAGGGACAGCAGTTGTAAATGGATTAGGTGAGATTCATATGTGTGTGCTAGAATAAGGAAAGAGAAGGGGTGATAAGGTCGAAGTTCAACAAGTTCAAGTGGCACAGGAAGGCATGGGAAACAACATGTGAAAATAGGCAAACGAGAGAGAGAGATTTATATTGATAATCTATGTTGTGGTTGAAGACTGTGGGACATGAGATGCTGCAACAACATTTTGCGCTGTCACGTGGCCATGTGTTGAGCACGGACAAGATCGTTGATTCAATGTGGCTAATAAGTCATAGCTTGTGAAGTTTGGAAGACTAGTCCTTGTCTGCCACCTACCTATCCCCTCCCCTGCTCCCACTCCAATATTATACAACCTTCTGTTCCACCAAAGCATGCACTAATCTTTATCCACTTCTCTCCTTTACCGCCCCCCCCCCCCCCAACCCCAAACCCAAACCTTTCAGCTCCACGCAGTACCCCTACCCTGCCCCACTATGTCCCTGCACGCTCTCACAAGCAGCACTACATCTTTCCCCACCCTTAATCTGCTATCACTCCCTCTCCCCACCCATACCACCACCTTACCCCCCACATCCTACACTGTATTGCTAATACCATCAGGCATAGTTGCTCTGTATGATGAGTAGGCTGATAGATCTGTAGCTGTTATTATTATATTATTATTATTATAGCCTGTTTGTCACCTTCTTCAGAAGCAAAATAAATTACAGTAATGTTCTAGTTTGAGGATACTGCCTACCTCCCTAAACATTCTATAAATTATTTTGAGTGTTCCACTTTCATTGCTTTGTCTTCAGCTTTAATCATTTTTATAGAAACATCATTTCCAGCTGTCTGTCTTTCACATGTAGCAAGTAAGAAAACATAAATGTGCTTTATGCAGAATATTTATAAGATGGCCACACAAATTGCAATATAACCCCACTTTTACATTCCTGGAATTAACATTTTTCCACTGTTTATGACATTTTTTATCGGTCTCGTCAAATTTCCTACGCCCACGATGTTAATTTGCACGTGATTTTGCATCAACATATTTACAATTTTCTCGCCATTTATGCATTACAAAAAAATGTTGGTGGAGAAAAAATGACACTGGCACGATGTTGGCCATCCAGTAGTGTTTACACATATTACGCGGTTAAGTTTCCTGATACCAGGGTACTCTGCTCAGTGGATTTGAACTGGTAAACATGTAAAAGTTCGAACAATTCATGCGGTATCTCCCACTGTGTGGTGGCTGATTTGAGTAACTAGATTTATTTGAATGAAGATATCATTACCAATCACAACCATTTCCAAACTGTCTCTATTGTGCAACCGAATTTCGTGATTGTTGTGATCATCGTGACACCTTTGTCGAACCATATTTAGCATGTTTCAGCGTATGGCCACTTGGAACACTAGTTTTTACTGTCATTTACTTTGTGTTGCTCAAATGGTTTTAGTTTAAACACAGCGTTGGTTACGTATGTTATTCATGCTGAGCAAAACATGATTCGAGAATTTATTCTAGTTGTCAAGTGCATTATTTACGTATGTATTTTTTGTGATGTTACACAAACAAACAATGTGAGTGATAGTTTGTGTGTGTGTGTGTGGTATTTTACATTACTGATGAGGCACCGTATCTGATAACCTCAAAAAGACGACTACAGTGCAAGAGGCGCAGAGTAACACACATTCAAACACCATACAAAATACTTATTTACATATTTCCACTTGACAACGACAAAAAATTCTTGAAATGCATCATGCTGAGTATGAAAAAATATGTAACTAGTGCAGTATTTCATTATTTAAATAATAAATGACACCTGTAGGCTATCAAAAACATCGATTATGACATGTGGAATTCAAATGTTCCCTCTTCCCAGACAGTTATCAGTTCCAGTTACATCAGTGGTATTTATTACATAGATAATTATATATTATCAGATAATGAACATGTCCCTGACAAGTCTTTTGATGCCTATTACATAAAGTGCAAGTGGGTATCCTATACATAACTTTTTCAGCTTAAAACGTTATTTCCCGCATTTTACATTTTCCCGTGATTTACACAATTTTTTTTCGAAGTCCCTTGAAAAGTGAAAAAGTGGAGTTATCTTATTTTTATTATTTAGTATCTGTTATTAGATAATAGCTTCTAATGATGATTGTACTTTTTCTTGTAGGAAAAGAACTATGGTATTGGAGGAAGTAAAGGTCCATACCAGTTAGTATGCCAAGAGAATGGGGATCGACCTATGAAACGTGAAAATCCTCACAAATATTTGTTGTACAAACCAACTTTCAGTCAAATTATGGTGTTTCTTTCATCAGGTACAGACTTCTAGGAATTATTTCCTACAGCCTACTTGTGTTCTGAAATAGAGCAAATAATATGCAGAAGTTTTGAGGAATTTTAAAATGCATGTGGTTGCAAACTACCAGTTCAGCATAACTGCAGGATACTCTTAGTAGTCATAATAGTAGCAGTATCTGTGCTAAAGCAATTTGAAGTCTAGTTATATTTATCAAAAATGATTTTAAATTAGAGTGACTTTGTAACTGTAGATATGTGTCGAATACAAATCAATAAATCCAAGGTTCAGTCAAGGATTTGCCTATTAATGTGTAGGTTGCTATACAATTGGTTGAATATACCAATGCTCACATAACAGAAAGTCAAGGTCATTCACCTCCAACAGGAAAATACTATGTATAACACAGTGATGTTAAAACAATTTATTGGTTTGATAAATGCTTTGGTTTGGTTTAAATTATTATATTTGCAGTAACCAGATTTTGTGAAACCCATAATTTTGTATCAGTGAAATTATTATTATTATTACAGCGATTAGTGTGACTTAGTTAGGTATCATACAAGGTCTTAAACTGTGCACCTGCATATGTCGTTTTCTCCAAAGACCTAAGTATCACGTGTCTCAACAATATGTTACTGCATGATGGCTGCCTGCGCAAATTTCAGTACGTGAAGCACTTATCTTAGAGCATGTGTTGAAGTGTTTAGTTTACTTTGTAATACTGTGGAACTGAATGTCTTGTTAGCTTTGATTCTCATTTATATCTACTGGCTGAAAATATCTTACTTTCTATGTGAAGTGCAAATATTACTTCTTAAAAGTGTGATCGACATTGGTACCGTCAGCTAAGTAAGAGTGTGGTCAGCATTACACAAAGATGGTAAAAATTAGCACCTTGGTTCTTTCACAGGCCAATAGAGGTAACCTTTGTTCTTGATGCAATGTCCATGAAGCATTAGTTCACTTTGAATTCTTGACTGAGATGCACATGAAGAGGTATGAGTGCAGCTTATGTGTGACGTTTTGAGGCTGTATTTCTCCGTAGCTACACCAAATGAGTCATGCAACAGCATCTGCATGTGAAGCCATTCCGCCAGACACGTTGTCAAAGGTTTCGAGTAATTTCATTCAGAGACTACGCCATATTATTGCTACGCATGGTGGATATGTGGAAAATATCGTACTATAGAGTTTCCCAGACCGCAGCGCCATCTGTTGTTGAAAATTGTAACTACTGTAATTTCGAAAGCTTGTCTGCCTGAAAATGTACTGTTGTCCCAAGCATATTGCAACAAACGGTGTATTTCTATCGCTGCTCGTTTAGTTTTTATTGCCGTTTCAAATATACCGGTCATTTTTGAAACACCCTGTATGTACCACACAAATATCACTACTAAATGTACAAACTACATTCTGTAACATGTGACAGATATAACTGTCATGATGACACTAGTGATTGTCGTGTCTTGAGATGCTCTTGCTGCTCTCATACTGCTCTTGCTGCTCTTCATACACTCGCTCCACTCGCTTTCATATATGCAAATTACACTTGTGGAAACTCTCCTTGCCCAAGCCTTGTTTGTTCTCACTGGCAGTAGATGTCTTGCTGACATATTAACATTGAATAGTGCTTGACAGCCACATGGGTTGTATCAAAAGTAAGTTTTCCACTGATCCTTTCTTTAATGACCACATCAGTTATGGCATCTTACAATATAAACTTCATTTTCTGATACAAAGGGCGATACCAGTGATAGCAATAGGAGAGTGCATAGAATTTCACCATTGGTATGACAGTGGTCAACATTGTTTCCCTCTAGTATTGATTTTCCCTGTACTTTCACATGCTGCGTCAGTGTCTCCATGGAGATTGGACTCTTCTGGTTGTTAATAAATTTGTCTATGGGCTGTATTGACTCGGGTCCCAAAGTCTTGTTTAACATAACCAGACTCATTGCTGGTAACTGGTAACACTTCCCCATTAGTTCTGGCCAATGAAATCATTCCATTACTAGAAACAAGTGACTACTATTATTACTTTATCAAGTGTAGAGTGCAATCAAGGTGCCTCAACCTGCTGGAAATACAATCATCACCCTCTTCCAATCCTTCTGTGCTTTCTGACCCAACAGTAACTTCACTGCTCAGGAATTGTGACCTCTCTCTTTATTCTGGTTGTACATATCTTAATCTCATTCCTGTAACACTTCTGTAACTCTGCTTCTTCCACATCTGCATGTCCTCTGCAACTAATACGATCACTGTATCTTTACTCTGTCAGATTTCTTCAACATACCCCAATTAATACGATCCACGTGGACTTCATAACATTGGTACCATGCCTGCTTCCCAGCTACTGGAAAGTAGGTTTTGCTCCATTGGTCCTTTCATTTGTTGTGCACTAGGTTAAAATAAAGGGGTACGTTTCTATGATTAAGTTCCAAGAACAACCCTAACTCTGGTGGTAGTTCGTTTTGCACTCTCCATAGCCCCTCCAGATACTGTTCCGGTGACAAGAAGTTCACACCTAGCTAGCCTTACACAGCTTGCTGCATAGCTTCCTGTATCTCTACTGCTTCCCACACAATGTTCTCTAAGGACTATAACATCTTTGTTTCCACTAGTTCCTTGTCCTATATTTCTACTTCAGTTTGCAGCCTCGTAATGTTCCTGTTTACTGATTTTTGTACAGTTTTTGCACAGTTCATCACTTTCCCAGTCAGCTGGCATTGTAGTGGAGTATTGTTCAACACATCTTTCTCCAAACTCACAGTTTGCATGGTGTACCTCTCACTTGATGCCTTCTTTTCCTTTCACCCATTGTTTCATTTCTTCTACTGTGTCATTCACCCTTCTGACATTCTCTTCATCAGCTATCCCAAACATAATTTTCAGAAATTGGTCTTCCACGTCGGTCCAACCTCTCCTCCTCCTTGTATGTGGTATAATCCCCCAAACCTGCATCATCCCATTCTTCAACTTCTCACAAGTCCCTTGTATTCTCCTGTCTGTTGTTGTTTACTACACTGCTTCCACTTGCCATCTGTCTTGTACACTGTCTGCCTCTCCCTAAGCTCATTACCACCTCTTTGCAATATTGTTACTTTCCTACGTAAGCCTTCTGTGTTCCCATGTAATCAATCTCACTCAGTCGTGCCACCCATCATGTCAGCCAACTAGATAGGTCCTTCAACCCCAGTAGTCATTTCAGTGCTGCAACAGCTGTTATCGCTTGAAACTTTTTCCTGTAGAGATAACACTTGAAGCTAGTAATTCCATAGATAAGGCTCAAAATCTCTTTTTCCATCACGGAGTAATTCCTCTCTGCTGATTTTGTTTGCCTTGATGCATAGTGCAGGGTGCTTACGCCCCTGCTTCTTGAGACAACATACAACCAAGAGCATGGTTGGATGCATGGCATCATAGAATGAATTCTTTACTGAAATATGAGAACACTAAGATCAGACTTGATGTCAGAGCTTCTTTCAGTTTTTCGAAAGCACATTGACAGTCCTCTGACCAAACACATTTTGCACCTTTCTTCAGTAATTGTGTCAATGGTTTGTCAACATCCTCAGATCCCTTTATGATCTTCGGTAATAATTCAGAACTCCAAGCAGTGATAGTAGTTCCTTCACTGACTCATGCACAGAAAATTCACACATGCTTTAATCGTTCTTGGATCTGGCATTATCCCCAGCCTTTCTAATTGTGTGACCAAAGTATGCCACCTCATCCAACACACAATTATACTTTTCTGTACTCAACCATGAATTCGCTGCCCTCAGTCTCAGGAATTCTTCTCTTGAGCATTGTATGTGCTGTTCCATATCACTCGTATAGACAATTGTAGCAAAATAGACAATGCATTGATGGGTTTCAGTCCACTGAGAACTCTGACAACCTCTGAAACATCGTAGGTGCGTTGTTTAATCTGAAAGGCATCCTCCTATACTGATAATGACCTCACATTGAAGAAACTGCTGTTTTTGGTCGCTCTTCCTGGGCAATTGTAGCCACTCCTGCTTTTATTCACCATTGAAGAATACTTGCAGTGGCCCAAATAATCCATGGTTTCCGTAATGTTCAGCAAAGGGTAGGCATCTATTGTAGTCATAGCATTTGAATGTTGATAATTGCAACAAAACCTATACTTCAGTGATCTGTCTGTCAACTTCTTGGGCATGGTGACAATCCTGGCCCCCATTGGGCTACTACTCTCCTCAATAACCCCTTCTTCAGCTGCTGATCTGTAAATTCTTCCAGAATTGGTTGCAGGTACAACAGGATTCTCTATAGTTTGTGGTAAACAGATGATTCAGTTCCTGTTTATACCTAGTGCTGAGTAATGTGCATAGCTGGCAATGGACCTTTTCTTTAAAAAAATCCATAAATTCCAAAAGAAACTTCCATCAATTCCGTATGACTTCCCTTTAAGTGCTTTACCTTTCCTTGTAATTTAGTTTCAGTGGCATTTGGCTATTGTCCATATCTGATAGAACTGTCCCACTCTTCCTCCTCCAGCATATCCATGTGAATGATCACCAACCCCTCCATTAACCGGAAATCCTCAGTGCTAAAATTATCCTCAAATACAGGTATTGTTTTCTCATCATTTATCTACTGTACATGTGTAACACTTATCAAGAAACGTGCCTGATCCAATACTTCATTTGCTTCCAATGGTTTCACCACACATCTTTTAGGTACACTACTGTGTGCATCAAGTTGTAGTGTGATTATTTGTAGTTTAAATGGTTTGTCATTTGGGATGGACTCACCTCCTGACATTGTTACACTGGGAGTGGTTCAACTCGACTGAAACACTTTCCCATCAGGCTCCACGATGTGTTGCCGTAGATGGTTTTTGACGCTTAACTGGTACAAGAAACCCAACCCCAGATCATCTCTTGGCCCTCACTGACATATGACACAATATCTACACATTGTTTAAACTGGACTGTACCCAGGCAAAAATCTGTGTTCACCAATACCAATGGTGTGACGTCCTTATCCCCAAGCCATGTAATCTATGCCATGATGGCTTCCTATGCTTATATACCACAAGATCACCACTGGGCAACTGACATGTGCACCTGTGTCCGTCAATATCGTGATATTCCTCTTTCTTTCTATTTCTCTGCTCAGTCCACCTCAGCAAATGACTTTATAGCATCTAATCTTACTGAGAATGTCCATAAGCAGAACCTCAGGTTCCCCTTGGCATTTAATATCTTGTCCTTTCCCAGTCTCCTACCTCTGAAGGTACTGTGACCTCTGCGTCTACTCTCATTGTCCCAGGTCTGATGACATTTCCTCCTCATGTGCCTCGTTTGTCCACACCTAGAACACATTATATTGGTTGAAAACACTGTCTGTCTAACCCTCACTCTTGTTGACGTATGAATTTCTTCACATTCTGTTGCCAATCAGATATCTGGGTGCAGGCCAATCAAACTCTGTGTCCATACTCTTTTTGACGCCTCTGAAAGTAACCCTCGAAAAAAAAAAAAAAAAAAAAAAAAAAAAAAAAAAAAAAAAAAAATTTACGTCAGACACCCTCCGTTCAGCCTCTTGAAAAATCATCTTATTTACCATAGCATTCTGTCCTAGCTTTGAAGTACACCCATTGATCTTCCTCGTTATGTCTGCAAATTCTTCCACTGACTCTACATGCTTCTTTGTTATGGTGCTCAACTGTTTCCTTAAATATCTTGCACTATTCTCTTCTGTATACCTCTGGACTGGCCCTCTCTTAAATTCCTCAGCTTTCTAGCTCCCTTGAGAGCCTCCATATACCTTGCATAAGTTTTTGCTTATCATATTAATCTCAACTTTGCTATCCTTTAAAGTTCTGTGTCATCATTTTTCCATATCTGCCAAATTCTTAAGATCTTCCACAAATGATTGCACATCCTCAGTTGATTTCCCAGAGAAAGGAGCAACTAAACTTGCAGCTGACAAATCTGTACTTCACTGTGGCAACAGTGACTCCACTAGAGCATGTAACTCCATATTGTTTGTTGCCAATAACATACCTTTTCATATAATATGCAAACTGCCTCCAGCTTTGACACATCTTACATCTCTGACTCTGCAGAAGCCTTGTTCTTCCAGACATTCATGTTGAAACACCAGTAATAACAAGAAACACAAAACAAAATATATTTACCAAATTCTTTTACAAGGTGCTGAACAACCTTCTAAGTTAGGCGTACCTCTGACAGGTACTAGCCAGTCATGATTTGCATTACCTCTGAAGTGAGATGAATCACTGACACTCTGCTTGCAACAGAATATGCCTTAAAGCTTCCTTTCAATGACTAAAACACTCAACAACAATTAAATTTACTTGACATGTAGTACCATACGCTTTTGGTTGAGACATTGTGACATCAGTATACAGTTGCCAGTGAAATTGGACTTGAGCAAGTAGACTTGTTTTGTGCTTTCCAAATTTCTTTATTGCAATCCTCCACCATGATTCATTACAAATAGCTGTAGTGTGTTTGAGGCATTCAGTAGCCTCGTGTGTGTTTGTGTGTGTGTGTGTGTGTGTGTGTGTGTGTGTGTGTGTGTGTTTGAGTGAAAGAGACAACCTGTAATACTGACAGTGAAAATTGGCTGTGCGGTGGTACAACGCTACTGCTTCTGTCAGTGACATCCTCCAAACTTGCCATTTAAAACAGTGCTGGTCGAGGCAAGACTGTCGTCTCCTGCAGTGCATCGGCCATGATCTGTTGTAGAAGCACTGCCACCAGTGCACTATGTCCCAGGGCTCCGCTGGCCTGCAGCAGTCTGCCCTGATGTAAGGTAGAATTCCATAGAGCCTTGTGGATGGGCACCCCAAAATGTTACAGCCACAAGATGATTTCAGTACAAAAGTGGTTAGGTATTTATGCACTTTCTTAAGCTTTGCTGCCTTTTGTGGCATGTATACTAAACATTTCCATGGATGCATGTGTGGACAGGCTTCCGCCTTTGCACATTTCTGGCCAAATGTGGTTGATCCCCTAGAGCATAGTATTCCATCTGGGTTCATCCTGATTGAAGAGGCCCATTATTTTCCTAGATCTTTGAAGTGCCATGGCATAACTTCAGTTATCTATAAATTTGATTTTGCTGAGTCCCAGATGCTGTAGTGTGGCATCAATAACTTTAGCATGTATTGAAATAGACACACACACATTAGTAACAATGGGGTGCTGGAGACTGATTTAATTCGTTCAACAATTTAAATTTTAGAGAATATTCTCAGAATGGAAAGACTGAGGAAATTCAAACAATTATAAACAAGAAAACCTAACTGGTTCCCTCTCAAAGGTCGCTTTACATATGATTAGGCTCCAGTTAATCTGAAAAATAGAACTGGAATGTGCTTGTGATGTACGTGCAGTAATGTGTCTCCCTGTTCACTCAGGTAGTTGGTTTATAGACCCATCATTTGCATTGCAACCATTAGTGTGACCTTTTGAAAACAGACATAGCAGTGTCTACTTGGAGATGTCTGCATTAGTTATTGATGGTAATTGGGTGTTCACGCACTGCTGTCTCCAATGCTAACAGGCACTACTTCTGTGTCTCTTACCAAAATGTCTCTTTCTCAGCATTTCCAAACCAAATGCTTCATGTGCGTCCTCAAAATAAATCCATCTTCATTTTCCCTGTGCTTCCTGCCATTATCACCTGTCTCCTTTCTTCTTGTACAAGGGTCACGCCAAAAGAAATGCAGACTATTTTGTTTAAGTCCATCTTTTATTCTACATGTTTGAAAGTTTTACAGTGTGTAGATACATCCTTTAGGAACAATATTTTCATTTCGCCACATAATTTCCATCCCTCTCAACTGCCTTACGCCATCTTGGAACCAGCGGCTGTATACCCGCATGGTAAAATTCTGGACCAACCTGTTGGAGCCACTGTTTGGCAGCGTGCACAAGGGAGTCATCATCTTCAAACCTTGTTCCACGAAGAGAGTCTTTCAGTTTCCCAAAGAGTTGATAGTCACATGGAGCCAGGTCAGGACTGTAAGGCGGGTGTTTCAGTGTTGTCCATCCGAGTTTTGTGATCACTTCCATGGTTTTTTGACTGACGTGTGGACATGCATTGTCGTGCAGCAGCAAAACATCCTGCTTTTGCTGATGTGATCGAACACAGTTCAGTCGAGCTTGAAGTTTCTTCAGTGTCATCACATATGCATCAGAATTTATGGTGGTTCCACTTGGCATGATGTCCACAAGCAAGAGTCCTTCAGAATGGAAAAACACCATAGTCATAACTTTTCCAACAGAAGGTGTGGTTCTGAATTTTTTTTTTTTTTTTTTTTTTAGGGCGAATTTGCATGATGCCACTCCATTGATTGCCTCTTCGTCCCTGGTGAAAAATGATGGAGCCATGTTTCATCACCTGTGACAATTCTTCCAAGAAATTCATTCCACCATTATCGTACTGTTCCAAAAGTTCACTGCATACCGTTCTTCTTGTTTCTTTGTGGGCCACTGTCAACATCCTGGGAACCCACCTGGCACAAACTTTGTTTAACGCCAACATTTTAAGTATTCTGCAAATACTTCCTTCCCCTATCCCAGCAGTTCGTTCACTGTGATGTGTCTGTCAGCAGTCACCAATTCGTTAACTCTCTGCACATTGTCTGGAGTGTGTGCAGTATGAGGTCTATCGCTGCAAGGACAATTCTTAATATTGCTGTGCCCGCTTTCATCACGTAACCTGCTTGCCCACCGACTAACAGTATTGCGATTGACAGCAGCATCTCCGTACACCTTTCTCAACCTCTTGTGGATGTTTGCCACTGTCTCATTTTCACAGCACAGGAATTCTATGACAGCAAGTTGCTTCTGACGAATGTCAAGTGTAGCAGCCATCTTGAAGACATGCTGTGATGGCGCCACTCACAGGAACAGGTTGAACTAAGTTTGAAAACAAGCAAGAAGGATGTATCTACACACTGTAAAACTTTCACACATGCAGAATGAAAACTGTATTTTTACAAAAACAGTGTGCATTTCTTTTGGAGTGACCCTCTTACTTGTGCTTCAAATGTAATTTTCACAATATTTCTTCTAATTTGATAGACTCTTCCTCTCCTTCCTTTCACTGTATTTCATAGTACCAACTTCTGCACAAGCACATACAACATCCCTGACTTTTCCATTTGTATTCCTGTTACTGTTTGTTCTTTTTTCGCATGTTGTACAGCAACCAACTTCTATTCTCTACGGACTTCAGTTGTACATGAAGCTTCAGTTCCATGAGAAGTAATGAGAACTATGATTGAAAAGTAACAAAAAGAGAAATAGCACAGGATAAGAGTAATTTAGTAGAGGGCAAGAAGTGGCCAGCTCCAGCGTAGATGGAGGAAGTGTTGAATTAATAAGAAAATGGTGAGTTTAGTGGATACAAGAAGCTGGGATGTGTGAAAGTCATGTCGATGTTTGCTGACTAAAATATATATTGAAAATTGTTACCAGAGTTCAAACAAAGAAAATTAGTGTGGGAATTTAGTTAGTAATAGGTTGACCAAGCATAATACCTTGGTGAATATATACTTACAGAATATTTTCAATCTTCTTACTATTGAATATACTGAAAATTGGTCGCCCTCTATTTTTCTGGCCTGTGTGTATCTTTTTCATGACTCAGTCCTTACTTTTGTTAGACAACAGCTGATGATGCACAGCATAACTCCCCACTGAATGGTCGTTTGCTCTTCATGTTTTATATTCTCATATTGGACGCCAATTGCTCCCATAACAGGACCTCAAATAACATACTTTTTTTCTCTTACATTATCTTCACTTGTATGCCTCATAGATTACATATAGAGCAATCAAGTAGAAAGACGAGAAATATTAGGAGGGCCAGAGGTTTCATTGGAATTTGTGTGATATAGCTTTCCAGGATTCTGCCACAGCTGGTAAGTATAGTATTTCATCTTATCTGTGTAGTTGTTGATTGTTTTGTTTCCAGCTTTCTTCAGAGTAAGTAGTCGTTAGTAAAAAATTCAGAGCATCACTTAGTTGCCTTATAAATATATTGCGTTAAGCTTGTAAAGCCTATTTTAGTGAACTGCACATAGTTTTACATGCCAGCTACTTACTGTAATTTTTGCATGTTTAAGTGTAAAGAAGTGTATCATTTGTTTCTTGTGTTTTTTAAATCACATTTATTGCTTTTCTTATCATTTCCGTCTTTTCTTTTTTTTTATATTTTTCCCAGTGGCTGTGTAGTTCTGAAACGTGAACCAGTAGATTCCCAACCAATGGCAGTTGAGAAGTTCCCTTAGCACTGCAGTTTGAATAATGTGTTAATAAAGAAGAGAATGACATGCAAACACTGTTTTGTAAGTTTTCGTTACACCTTAATGTGCACACACACATTAATTTTTATCTCAGGTAGAAATTAAATATTGTGATTGTAACTACGGAAGTATCATGCTTGACTCTCTAGTTATTTTACACAAGCTTGTTATTGCACTTCTAGCATTACCTGGAGCTTTAGAGTTACAAGCTGCCTTCATCATCTCATGTGATACTACCTTAAATAGAAATAAGCTGTATAATAATCTCTGTTTCTTAGTGTGTTTCAGTTTTGTTTATTACTTTAAACACAGTTCATTTATTTTTTTACAAAGTAAAGGATTAAAAACACCCATTTGTTATCAGAAAGACTTGGACCATATCTCCTTTTAACCATAGGTATTTTCAACAGGACATTTAACCCCTGTAGACATTATTAGAGTTTTCTGTTGGTCTGTCCAGCATCTACTTTGTTAACTCAGCAAAAATGCTTAGTAGAGCCACATGTGCCAAGCTTCCCTTTGAAGTCATCAAGTAACAATTTTATAGTGTTGTTAAAACTATTTTTAGGTCTTCGTTTTGAGCGGATGGAGTCAGCATGAAAAGGGGCTTCCTGTTGGGTGTTTCTTCTGACCTTGTGTCAACAGAAATGCACAAAATATATTGAAATCATAATTTTATGAGCCCAATTAATAGAGCGACCTTAAATTGGCTTGTCAGAGTTTTTATTTCAAGGATATAAATTGTAGATTGCTGGTGACAGCAAAACAAAAAGAATAACTAATTCCCTTATCGTCTCAGTATGTTTGGTGTACAGCATCATGAGAATTTTACTGTTCGTCATCCACATGTGTGATAGGACTGTGTATTCAGTGCAGCTTGACACAGCAGCTATGCCTCAGTTGCTGCTGGGAAAACCAATTATTCTTCATATTTTACAGTCCCTGGCAATATCATTAAACTGAATATCAACCAGAGTAATTTGAAATTACTCAATCAGTTAGGCACATAAAATTATAATTTAGACTTTTACATAATGAGAACCAAAACTGCATTTTGTGTTGGCACTGAGTATCGTATGAAATACACCACGAGAAAGCCACATGGCTGCCCCCCGCCCCCCTCATCCTACCCACAACCCCCCAAACAAAAGAAGACTTTCATTGAAAATTATAAACTACATTGCTCTAAAAGACATCCTTAGGCAAGATTGTTGTAAATTAAGATTATTATTATGCCTATTGAAGTAAATCTTCAGTGCTTGGTTTTTGTATTGTTACATTTCAGTAACTGTTCAGTAGCCCCAGAGTAACTTAATGACTGAACTTTAAATATGTATATGATGCAACACCTTAAATGTGCTACCCAATAGACTGACATAATGCATAATAATGTTTGATAGTGATGTATGAAATACAGCAATTTCCAGGGTATTCTTCAGCTTCAGTTTTCCAACAAACAGTATCAACTTCTTACACTGCTACAAACATCATACATTTCTCCAACCATTGTGGTATTGTGCAGATGCCAGAAATATTCAGTTTTTCAACATATTTAACACTTTCGCTTTAGTGTTAGAAAACAAGCTCAGGCAGAGTAAAATAAATCAGCAGTGCCAAATTCCAGGGCAAACTCAAATTGTTCATATAAGAAGCTAACTTGAGTGATTAAGTCAGTTTCCAAAATTCCGCCAATTTTTTAAAAGCACCTTGGAGCTGACCTATGAATTTGTGTCTTTCAAAGTGTGTGCGCGCGCACACACACACCACACACACACACACACACACACACAAACACACACACACACACACACAGTCTGTCCATGGGGCAGGTAAAAATGAGAAAAGTGTTATGAGTGCTTCAGTGTGCATTCATAGTGCATTGTGAAAGTGATAAAATACTACCAGGGCAGAATGTGGTGAATAGTCCCACACTAGCTATTTATTCATTTTATGTCCTTGAACTTGTTAAAGGTGAGTCAATTGGGTGGTTCAGCAGATTTGTACACAATTCCAAGCTGAACATCTAAAATCCAATCGACAACAATGAAATGAGACTGGGTGCTTGGCATTGCAAAATATTGTTGGGGGGCTATCAATGGAGGTAGAAAATGTGCAATATACGTTTACCAAACAAATTTGTAGACCTTACAGCAGAGCTGTAAACTGCAGAAACCACACCTAATAGATTGGTGCATTTTGCACATATGTTGAATTAGATATGTATGCCACAGTGCTTAAACTCTTTTTTTTTTTTTTTTTTTTTTTTTTTTTTTTTTTTTTTTTTTTTTTTTTTTTTTAAGGATTCCACGATCTTATGACCGGAATTTCATGGTCTTATGACCTAACTTCATGCAAGGTTTCCCTTACATAGTACGTGAAAAATCATGTTTTCGTGCCTCCGATACTTCATAATTACATACAGCTAAAATTAAGGCTCATGAGTGCCACTCCTGTTATGAGCCATGCAAGTGATGTTTGTTGCATCACAACAGGCAGCCATACTGAGCACTTGTAAGGTACATTTAAAAGTTGGGCAGACTTTTTATATTCATTGACATAATTCCCCCCCCCCCCCCTGTCTGTCATTATTGCCTTGGGATAATACGAGGAACCCCAGAGGTACATTTCAGTGATGTTCTACATTAAAAAGTAGCACATTGCTTTATTCAGAAGGTAAATTTTGAATTTTTAAGCATGCAGTCCATCAGAGCTAATCCTCCATTCTAAAAAGACTGGTTTCCAAATCATCTACATGGTGGTGTAAATTAAGGTCCAGGTATTGTACCCTGTAACCATTGACCATGGTGGGACCTTGTCTGTGAGTAACTGATGAAAAACTTTGAAATTCCTCATGATGCCCCACAGCTTTAAAAATAGAAACAGTACATAGATTAATTGCATAGTATAATGTTTAAAGTTCAGCCCTCCCATGCAAAAGGTTGTGAGTTTGAACCTTGTTAGGTTGGTTGAAATCTTTTGTTTTTAAATAGTTATTGAAATAACTGTGATCATTATTTTTATTCAATTAATTGGTTTAAATGCAATTTTTTTCTTTGTCATACCGTTTTAATTATCATATTAACATTTTCATTTGCTCTCTTTTTCTCTCTCTCATTCTTTTGCACTTTGAATCTTTGTTCATATGATTTTAGTTGTTATTCTTATCATCATCATTATATGTATGAACATTGATTTAATTTCTTCCATAAAAATTCATGTTTTAAGTGTTTGCATGTTGATTACCATTCAAAAACATACACATCCTGTAACAAAAAAAAAAAAATTCGACACCATTGCGCACTCACTACATATAGATTATTTCATCTTTTGGTTTTTAACTGATAGATCAACATTTTCAGGTGTTTAAATATTATGATAAATAAGTAAAAACAATGACTCAGTGTCAAAATCGGGGCAAATGAGACAGTTAATACAATTAAAATGACTTGATGAAGAAATAGAAATTTAAAAAATATGTTGGAACCAATTAATTCAATAAAAATAATGATTACATTCATTTCAATAAAGATTTAAAATAAATATTTCAAAGCACCTGACAAGATTTGAACCCACAACCTTTTGCGTGTGAACACTGTACTGTAACCATTGCGCTATGCAACTAGTCGGTGTATTAGTACTACTTTAAAGCTGTAGTGGGTCACATGGAATTCTGTGGTCATAAGAAAGTGTGTCTGTTACAGGAAGACACCAAATATAGGATTCTTAAATGGCACCCCATGTCAACATTTAGCAGGAAGACAGAGGTGCCACTAAATAACTCTGTCATCCCGGGTGAACTTTAGAGTAATTTATGTCGAAGAGCACCTAGGCCACCCAGATATTAAGATCTACAAAGGTGGTGTGCCTCTGAGACCAGTCAACAGTATATTATCACTCCTGTATACAGGCTGACAAAGCTTTTAACTTAATTGCTGTCACCTATAGTTACCCACTATAAATATCATGTTAAGAACTCATAAATGTTTGCAGCTATCATAAAACAGGTGAGGATAGGCGCCAGTAAACTTATCGCCAGCCTTGACATGGTCTCCCATTTTACAAAGATGCCAGTAGAAATTATGTTAAAACTATTGGCTATTCAGTTCTCTCTTGAAATTTTAAAATTATTTTGACGTGCCTTGACAACCACCTATTTTTGGTACATTGGAAATTATTATGAAATGTCTGAGGTAACTGCCATCAAAAAACAAGCATTAGACAGTCTCCACCCTCAAGCCATCCTGCTTCTTCAAATATGTTGACAATACGTTCTTGATCTGGCCGCATGGTGTTGAGGTACTGCTGCAGTTCATCGAGCGTATGAATGGTATACATACAAACATTAGATTTACAATGGAGATTGAGGGGGCAAGAACTTGCCTTCCTTAGATATGTTGGTTGAAATGAAACCGGATGAACTTGGTCATTTTGTGTATTGAAAGCTTCCATCATAAGGCGCAGAGAAAGCTATGCTGAACACTCTAATACACAGGCCAAGACCCAGGACAATTTCGAACAAGGAGCACCCACAGCTCCAAGAGTAATCAACTGTAAATAGTGTTCAGAAGGAACGAGCATTTGGTCTGTGATATTAGGTCAATGGTATTGAGGAAACCAAGACGCTGTGGTGTTCAGCCAAACCAGGAGGACAAACACATAGTGTGGCTTCCATTCTATGATACAACAAAAAGTAAGACAGGTAGATTCCTAAACAGTCAAGGAATAAGACCAGTCATCTGGCCAACCAGAAAAATTAAAGAAATGTTGCAACATTTTTAAGATTATCTTGGCCTAGAGTTCTAGGGATTTATAATATTCCTTGTAAGCATAGCAGTAGTTTAAAAAGGACAGTCTATAAAGACAGTATCTTAAATAGAGGAATTTTGAATAATTTGTAGTGTTCCAGCATAGCCTGTTACATAAATACAAGATTTTATTTGAAAATTGAGAATTCTGGCTCAGGCAGAATGGAGACTGTGTTATTAGGGACAAAGTGGAAATTAGACTGTGTGATAACAACTTTAGTAGAAACACGGGCTGTACGCAGGGCAGTGTGTGGAATAGTTCTGCACTTGATAAAGAAAGATCATACAGGAAGACTTCTCCTAGCTTACCGCCTGATGTGAGTGATGGTGCTGCAAGTAATGCTGGTCATTAAGCACCAACATAATCTATGGATTTAGAAGACACCAGCTCAGCATGTGCCATCTCTGATATAATCCAGCTGATCGAATGCTGTTCTGTGTGCATAAAAATGGCAGTCTCACCAGTTTCACAACTGTCAGATAGCCCCTTACATGATGAGGGAGGCAGTCAATGAAAGCTTGGGATTTTATCCAAATTTGATATGGCTGGTTAAATGAAAACTTTCTCTTCAGTGTTTGATGTTCATGAAGATCTTTTATGAGCATTATATTTACAGAAATTTAATGAAAAATAGTTGAGATGCACCTTTATGTTATCCATAAATCCCTGAAAGATGAATAATTTCTGTCTCGTTGGAAATCTAACATGTACAGTTGCGTATTTCTGACCATTGATACGGTATAGAGGTCAAATGACAATATGAGTTCTCCTTAGAGAACTATGGCATCAAAGTTCTAGCAATTGAGCATCAAATTCAAGTAGGCTTTTCGTCACCACTGGTCTTGGAATGGTCATAGATGATAATTAAACGCAGAGAGGCTGTATAAAATGACGGAGTAACATGTCTCCAAAATTACAGACAAATCCATGGATAATGAGTATATACTATGTTATCTTTCTAAAATGTGTGTTGTAGTAAACCACTGCCTAAGAAAGAAGAAAGCAGTGCACAGAGTTGCTAAAATAAAATTGAAATGCGTACATATTTTTTGGCAGCAGCAGTTCCAAGAGAATGCTTGACAGGAACTTCTATCCTGCAGAAAATGTAGTTAAATAATTATGTTATTAATTTTTGCTCTCTATAGAAATCCATCATACATCCTGTGAAATGTTGAAGCAGCTTTGCAATGGAAACACTTTGCATTAAATTATTCAATTGTGAAATGGTTTACAGGGCTCACCCTCAAAACACATTCCCACACAATGGATGCTGATACTTGGACATGATGGAGTGATGATTGAGGTCTGTTAGGAAATTCAGCAATTGTTCAGGCGTATGATGGTGTCCCTCTTACTTATTATTGTAATCAGAAGTGTGTTTCATCATTGCAAAAGCAAAATTGGATACATCAATTCAGTTTGGATTCTGCATGTCCTTCCCAGTCACCAACACCAAAGAAAAGCCATGTTAATCTGTTGGAAGGGAAGGCACTTGTTTACCACACCTATTGCTGTTCTAGAAAAGAAAGAAAGAGAAAAAAAAAAGAAAAAAAACTTGGTGGACGACCTTTTCACAAAGACAAGGAAGAAAAAATTGTGAATCCTGAAAGATTTTGGTTCCTTAGTAAATATTTCAGTTTACATCAGTGTGTGTGCTGTTTTGAAACAGGAATAGAACCTGGTCTTCGGTGGGCAATTCTCCTACTGGAGAGTTATTCAGGCACAATTGATGACACACCTCACAACTTCAGTTTTGCTAACACCCATCTTCCAAGATATGAAAGTGGAGAGAGGTACTGGCAGAATTGAAGCTGTGAGACAGACCTGGATAGCTGAGTTAGTATGAACATTGCCCACAAAAGGCAAGGTTCCAGGTCAAGTCCTACTGTAGCACTCAGCTTTAATCTAACAGAAAGTATCAAAATATGATTTCTCTACAGAATGTAAAGCTATGCTTTGAGGCATGAAAATTGTACCGTTAAGCTTTTATAATTAAGTTCCGAACTTTGCACAGTTAAAATCTTCAGCAGAAGGTTTGATAAACAATTTTTTTTACCTTATGGTGAGCAAACTACAGTGCTGAAGCTAAATTGAGTAATGTACGACTTTGGAGCATGTAGGTGTTAACAAAGTTTTCAAATTAAATATTCTTGATGAAAGTGATAGGTGATATATAAAGTGAAAGTTCTGAGACAAATATTGACATTCTTATGGAAGAATTCAAACTAATTTCTGCACATTTCTTTTCACTAAGTGGCAGATTTGTGCAGGTTCTTTTCTGAAAATGAATATTTAAAACACACTGTCGGCCATCACAGTGGATGACAATACAGTGTGTTACAGCGATGAAAATAAATTTTTGTTACATTAACAGTAATTTGCGGTTTGAAACAGTATCCAAAAGCTGTAGCTGGTTGATACGTAAAAATATGCAACAACACAGAGCTTTAAAATTACTGCTCTTTTTCTGATTTAGGTATGCACACGCATGCGCGCAGGCACACTCTGTGTGCCTGCCCCCCCCCCCCCCCCCCCGCCCCCCCTCCCCCCCCCCCCCCCCCCCCCCCCCACACACACAAAGTGACAATGCAACACTACCCAATCACTCAAAGCATTCTCACACCCAACAAATGCAATATTGTAGTGCTCCTCCATTTTGTGAATATCTTCTTTTTTGTGCTTTTTATGCTACTGTTTCTAAGAGCCACCTGGCCCTCTTTCAACATGTCTTTCATTATGTCCCCACCCATGTTTTGCCACGTACGTGTTTTGCCCTTTTGGTTAATGCGATATCTTCCTCTCCACCCAATTCTGTTGGTCTGCCCAATCGCTCACAATTAGTCAGCTTTACTGAGGTCGATTTTTGTTTGTTTGTTTGTTTGTTTGTTTGTGTGTGTGTGGGGGGGGGGGGGGGCTCAGTCAGCTGTAGAGAGTTTTGTCTCTCATTTTTATTAATTAAAAAAAGTTGTTTATTACTGCCTTGTGTATAAAGCAGCTTAACCAGTCTGAATTTTCAGTGGTATTGAGTTCACAATTTGTGGGTTAACTCACGGATATAGGATGTATCAAAAATGTAAAAAGGAAGAGGCAGCTTAAGTTCTGTGTTAAGCTAGTTTTTGTTTATGAATATATTTAAATTTTTCCTTGTGAAATTGTGTAAATTGCAAAATTTCATTCAATTTGTCATTTGTTTCCAATTTTTAAACTTAAAAATTTGATGTACATTGCTACACAACATTAACTTCTTTTTACTCATTGTAGCTCCACCACTCTTTTCTTGTTACAGTAACAAATTTGGACATAACAATTACTGGATTGAATGTTAATGAGATGACTGCAGCATTGTTACCACGTAATGTGGGTGGTTCTCTTAAAGGATAGGATTGGTCTTCTTAGTTTACACTAATTGCACGTTTCCACACCAGTTAATATACTGATAAACTTTATTACATGCCTTCATTTTTCTATTATGAGTTGGCCATTAAGGATGTTTCGTAGTTCATGTCAGGTCATTTAGAAGTGGTGTTCTTCCAGGGTTTAAAGAGCTACCACCAAATGGAGCACTGCTGCTGTACATTTCTGCAGATGGATGCTTCTCATCAGTTAAACATCCAGAGGACAGTAAGTAATAATATAATTATTCTGAGCGATTGTGCTATCTGATGAAGAGTATCTGGACACCTGCTAGTGGACATTAATGTAAGGTATATCCACCATCTTTATGATGGCTTGAACTCTACTGAGGATTCTTTCAATGAGGTGTCTGCCTGTAAAGGAATGGCAGGCCATTTTTCCTCAAGGGCCAAAACCAAAGAAGGTAGTGATGATGTTAGAAGCTGAGGTCTGGAGTGAAGTTGATGCTCTAACTCAGGCCATTTAATTGCAGGAATGTTATTGTCCACAAACCATTGCCTCACAGATGCTGCTTTATGACAAGATGCATTGCCATACAATAGAAACAGTCATCGTCGCCAAACTGTTCCTGTACCGTATGCATTAGACAGTGCGGTGAAATGTGCTCATACCCTTCCCTATTTAGTGTTTTCTTAAGCACAATAAGAGAGCCACACCCTAAGGACAAAAACAGCTGTATAGTGTAACATTACCTCCTCTGTACTTCATGACATATGTAGTTAGATAGAAAGTTTTCTAACAGACAGAGAGCATTATGTCGTCCTGAGTAGGGAGACTTCAACAGAAACAAGCGTAACATGAAGTGTGCCCCAGGGCAGCGTAGTAGGTCTGCTGCTTTTTATGATTTACATAAACAATCTGGTTAATGGTATTGACAGTGGCATTAGACTATTTGCTGATGATGCTGTAGTCTACAGGAAAGTAGTATCACATGAAAGTTATGAACAAATCAATGAAGATTTGCAGAAAATAAATGCATGGTGTAATAATTAGCAGTTATCTCTGAATATTAGTAAGTGTATCCTATTGTGTACAACAAAGTGAAAATCCCCATTAATCTATGAGTACAAAATAAATGCCCAGTCTTTGGAAGCGGTAACATCCGTCAAGTATCTAGATGTGACTATTTGAAATGATCTCAAATGGCACAATCAGATTACACAAGTAACAGGTAAGGCAAACTCTAGATTGCAATTTATTTGTAGAACTCTGAAGCAATGCAGTCCATCAACAAAGGAAATTGCTTACAATACTTTAGTTCGTCCAGTCTTAGAGTATTGTTTGTCTGTATGGGATGCTTACCAGCTGGGTCTGATTAAAGAGATTGAGAAGGTCCAATGAAGAGCAGCAAGATTCGTGACTGGTACATTTAGCCATCACGAGAGCATTAAAAATCTCATAGAAAGTTTGAAGTGGGACACACTTGCAGACAGACGATGCGCTAAATGGTAGGGGCTGCTCACTAAATTCCAAAATCTGATCTTCGCCGAGGATGTCGAGCATATGTTATTACCACCAACTTTCAAATCGTGCCATGATCACCATTCAAAGATAAGGGAAACTAGAGCTCGTACTGAGGCGTTCAGACAGTCGTTTTTCCCGCACGCAATTCACGAGTGGAACAGGGGGGGGGGATATGACTTTGGCGCAAATAGTGCCCTCGGCCACATACTGCTTGGTGGCTAGCGGAGTATATATGTAGATATGGAGATTGTTGGCACTGTTCTTGATGGCAGGCTATGTTCTCCATATGTTTGCCAAACCCAAACCCCCACACTTCCATTGGATTGCCACAGGGCATAGTGTGAGTCATCACTCCAAATCATTTGTTTCAAGCCATGTACTGTCTAGTGGCATTGCTCTTTACATGACCTTAAGTACTGCTTAGCATTGACTGCAGAAATGTGTGGCTTATTAGGAGCTAATCAACCAGTGTACCCCATTATTTTTAAGTGTCTAACACACATTGTGGTAGCTGGACTGCTGATAGCACTTTGGAACTCTGAGTGATTCCTTCTGGTGACTTAATATGCTTTTTTACAGCCACCTTCCACAGTGTTTGATGGCCCCTTGTCTGTTAGTGCACAAGGTCTGCCTTTTCTTGGTTTAGCTGTGGTTGCCCTTTTGTGTTTCCACTTCAAGTCACATCTCCAGCAGTCAACTTGTACAGCTATAGAAGGGTTTAAATGTGCCTGATGGATTTGTCACTCAGTTGACATCCAGTGACTAGCCCATTCTTGAAGTCACTGAGCTCTCCTGACCGACCCAGTTGGCTGTTACAGCTTTTCTACTGAATGCACAGTACATCCCACCTTGTTTTGTGCTGGCAGATCACTTCTCATCACACTTAGTGGTCAATTCCACATTACATAGGGATGTCCAGATACTTTTGATCACATAATGTGCATGCACAGGTACTATTTCTGTACTATATGTTACACAAGAAATTAAACATACAGTAGTCTTTTTCAAATTTGTGTTAATATCAAGCCAGTATTAACAGACAGAAACTACCATCTTACATCATTTGTTTTATTGTGTCTAGCCTTTTTTTTTTTTTTTCCAGACAAAATGTGTATTTCGAGTCAGCTTCCTACCCTGTAACTTGAAAAGGTTTATGGTCAGTACTAAAACCTTGCAAAAATTAAGTATACTGAAACAAGAGTGTTTCCACTGCATTAGCAGTAATGTGCTGTGTGTCCTGGTCCACCCTTGTTACACAAACCAATTGTAGTTGTCCAGGTATTAGATACATGGTGTGAGAAAAATGATGTCCCAAGTCCATACGCTAGTCAGACAGTTCCAGTATTTTGAAGGGGACTTCCTCATTCGTTTGCATATATTATATTATATTACTTTTTAGAATTTGTTGCATACGAGGGTTGTCCAGAAAGTAATGCACCACTTTTTTTTTCTCAGCTGAAAACAATGCTATGAATGCAAAACGTTACATATGTATTATTTGAAGTCTTCTGAGTGAGCGAGCATGTGAAGTTTCTGTCACTTCCGACAGATAGCATAGCTGCAGGACAGTTTCAGAATGGCATCTGTAGGTGATGTACATCACAAGCAATGTCCTGCCATTGAATTTCTCACTGCAAAGAAAGAAATTGTGGGGGAGTATTCACAAATGCTTCTGCAAAGTCCATGGAGCATCTGCTGTCAACATTACTTATTTAGCGTATGGCTAATACAGACATATCATAAAATTAAATTACATATACGTATGAATATTTGTAGATAGGGCCTTCCCTCCACACACAAGAAACTTAAGTTTGTCTTTACAACTGAATATCCGGTCCTTCAATCCAGTGCACTGCATCTGGAGTTGCTAGCAGGAAGTTCTCTTCAGCACCATGATAGGCTCGAATCCTGCATTCACTGACAATGTGGTGAACAGTCTGGTATGGGGCCCTGCAGTCACAGGCTGGATTAGGCAGCTTCTTCCACTTAAAAAGAGCACCTGTGCATCGGTCATGGCCAGTACGGATCCTGTTGAGTGTAGTCCAGGTCTTGCGTGGTAGGTCAAATCCGCTTGGAAGTTGTTATGCAGGTGCACATCTGTCACTGCTTCCCACCGACCTTTCCATTCTTCAAGAGGTTTAAAATCCTTAGCAATCACAGAGTTGGATGGTGTGATTTCAGTCTTTTACAAATTAATAGTGGTAGGTCACTATGCACGGGTAGGTTGGAATTCCTGGAGATCTTGTGGAATTCTCTCATAAGGGCAGTGCATCTGCACAGATCAGGAGGCATTATACCGGTTAACAGTGGAAGCCAATAAACTGGAGCAGATCGGATTGCGCCAGATATTATGCACATTGTCGTATTCAGCTGGTTGGTGACAAGAATTGTATGATGACTGCTCATCCAAACAGGTGCACAATACTCAGCACTTGAGTACACCAAGCCCAGAGCTGAAGATCACAGGGTGGTTGCTGAAGATCCCCAGGTAGTTCCGCATAGCTCATGGAGTATGTTGTTTCGAGTCCTCAGCTTTTTAGCTAAGTTAAAAAGGTGTTGTTTGAAGCATAATGTATGGTCCAGGATGACACCAAGATATTTTGGGCTCCAATTATGATGAAGAATTCTGCCTCTAAAACTTACTTCCAGTTTTACATTCACCAACCAATTATTTAAATGGAAGCAACACACTTCTGTTTTACTCACACCGGGTTGGAGTCTCCAGATTTTGAAATAATTATCTAATGCAGACAGGTCATTGGTTAGAACCTCTTCTGTTGTCTTCATTTCCTGGTGTCTTACGACTAGAGCCAGGTCATTGGCATAGCAGTATTTTCTGGACAAAGTGTCAGGTAGATCAGATTAGATATAGGTTGAACAGTTGTGGTGAGAGAACTGATCCTTGAGGCAATCCGATGTTCAGCTTCCTCTCCTTACTTATGTTGCTTCCAGTGATTACCTCGAACTTCCAATCACTTAGCATGCTGTTAATCAGTCGAGCCATTGTTCTGCAGGGTATGATGTGGAGAAATTTGTAGATAGGGCCTTCCCTCCACACAGTGTCGAAGGCGGCAGTTAGGTCAACAAATGCCACAGATGTTTTCTGCTTCATTTGGTGTCCTGACTCTATGAAGGATGTGAGAGACAATACTTGGTTGCAGCAGCTATGCCTTGGTCTGAAGCCTTCCTAATCAACTGGAATGTTCTCTAGGATATCGCTACTTATTCTGTTATATACTAGCCTTTCAAAATGCTTGTAGGAGCAGCTAAGTAGGGTCAATGAGGTGATAGCTTTCTACCATGTTGCTGGGTTTGCCAGGTTTCAGAACTGATATTATCTTCACATTTTTAAGTTCCAATGGAAGCTGATCAGTCAGCAGGATGTCAGTGAAGAATTCTGCCAGCCATTTCTTAGCTTTTCCTCCCATATGGATCAGGAATTCTGGATGGATACCATCGAATCCAGGCACCTTAAAAGGTTTGAGGTCCTTCAGTCCAGAGTCAATGTCTGAAACTGTGAAGGGGTGGGTACACTCAGATGAGGGAGATGCCATCTTTTTCAGGTCACGAAGTTGTCATCTGATATGTCTTGTATGTTTCTTGTCAGGAGGCACTCTTGAGGTAGTAATGATGTGGGAAGCAATTTGGTCTGGTGTCACTTCGGAAATTTTTCTGCGTGCTGGAGCACTTCCTCCCAGTTTTCTCAGAAGACTCCATGCTTTCCTGCTCGAGTGGGTAAAGTCCATATTTTTGACTGTTTCTGCCCATTTCTGCCTCTGAGACATGTCCAAGCTGGACAGTAGTTCCATAGCTATCTCTGGGTCACCACTTTTCTGGAAGTGTTGGTACAGTGTTTCACTTTCATCATTCCACCCTGGAGCATATTCTTTCTGGTATCCTCTTGGCATACACTTTTTAGCTGCTGTTGTTACTGCACCATTGAAGCGTTGATAGTTCTTATGTGATGGAGGTATCCAGCGAATGGTCTTATCCAGTTCCATTGAAAACTTCATCAAGTCAGCTTTCTGGAAATTCCATCAAGCATGCGGGGTTGGTCGTATTACAGGAACCATGCAACCAATTTGTATTATTACAGATCTGTGTTGGCTGTGAGGAAAGGCATCCATCACTTTCCTTGTGGCGTTGATGGGAAAGCCACTTTCGTCAACAGAAGTGCAGTTAGTTGCTGGGCACGGAGGGTGAGGTCATCAGAAAGCAGTTTGGCAGAGCTTCACGATTTGCAGTGGTGTGGGAGACCATCTGAGGCTCACACACCTGACATGTTGCAGCGAGGACATGAGGGCGGACGCATTACGACTTGGCAGTTGGCTTTGCATCCATTAGTCAGTAAAGGAAGTGTTGATGCAATTATCCACACTCTTGGATATTCAAAAGTGTGTGCAAGATGGGTCCTGCGGTGTCTTAATGGTGGACCACAAATCTCACAGAAAAGACACTTGTGTTGTTTTGTTGCAACATTTTGAAGTTAGGGAGAGTCCTTCTTGTCCCAGATTGTGTCAGGTGATGAAACCTGGGTTCACCATTCGATGGAATGGCGCCATTTCCATTCCCCACAGAAGAAAATATTCAAAGCAACTGCTTCTGCCTGTAAGGTCATGATCACCATATTCTGGGACTGTGAAGGTGTGATTATCATTGATGTGATGCCAAGAGACAGTACCATTAATTCAGAAGCATATGTAAACACATTAAAGAAACTCAAGATGTGTTTCCGGCAACTTTGGCACCACTGTGACCCAGGAATGTTTTGCTGCAATATGATAACACTTGGCCCCACACAAGTCTGTTGATTGCTGAACATATCACAAAATAGGAATGGACAGTGTTAGCCCATCCACCCTACAGCTCCCTCTGACTTCCACTTGTTTGGGCTATTAAAGGATGCCATTCGTGGAAGACGTTTTGAGGATGACGAAGAAGTGATTCACACAGTGTAGCACTGGCTTTGCCACCAGGACAAGGATTGGTACCAACAGGACATACACACCCTTGATTTTTGCTGGAGGAAGGCCATAGAATGGGATGAAGATTGCATGGAAAAATAGGATGTGTAGATAAAACACCATTCTTTCATGCGTGTGATTTTCATTATGTTCAATAAAGGATTGTCAAAGGGAAAAAAAAATATGTGGTGCATTATTTTCTGGGCAATCCTCGTACATATAATGTGGCCTCCACCAAATCTAGGAATGTCATTGACATGGTAGACATATAACAACAAATTTCATGCTAACTAATGTAGCACTAATTAATGCACCATGTCTTAATGACATATTTTGAGTGGCATTGACAAAACATTATGACTGCTCACTGGAAATTGTGTCATAGAAGTGAGTGAACTTCTCTTTGACAGATAATCACCACCGCCTTCCATTTTGTAATAGGCTGTTTACAATTTTGTAAGAACATTGCAAAATTGAACAATATTTCAGTTGTACAATGTCTGTTTGTACAACATTGAATCATAATCATTGTCAATATTTTCATTTTCCAGTTTTTTACCTGTGGCATATGGTAATTTCACAGCTCCCTCTTGTCTGCATTTGTTTGTTACTCTCAAGTTTCTCCATTGCTATGTTGGCAAGTCTAAACACTCCTCCCTCCTTTTCTTTTTCTGTCCCCTCACCTTTCCAGTTTTTGCCTCCCCCTCACCTCTCTGTCTGCCACCCACTTTCCTTCTCCCTTCCTCCCCCACTTATATATTTTTCAGTAATGTCACATCAATTAAATTTATCCATACCACCAGTAAAGATTGTAATAAAATACACGTTAATTTTGTCCTCTGAAATACTTAACTAGCGTACAACAAGTGTCTGTATTGAATGAAGAAATCTGACATTTTCTGCAGCACACTATCTGTGTAGTCTTGGATAAGTTGTTTAAATGCATTTTAAGTAGAAGCCTGATGATAGTTTGGTTCTCACTTCAGAGCTGTATCTGATGACCTGTTGTCACCCATATGTTACATCCTAATGTTCCTTCCTTCTCACCCTCCAGAAATACTCCAAAATTATTTATTTTCATGTTCTTGTCATTTTCATCCTTCTTTATTAAGTTCAGCACTGCCATGAAATAAAGCCTATGATAGCTTTACATGTATGTCAAATTATGAGCCTATTCTAAATTGTATGCCTCTGTTTAATCATGTTTCTCCATGTGTTTGAAATGAAGTCCAACATCATTCATAGTCAAGTGTTATATTAGTGATTTGCAAGTGTTGAACTTGAATTTTTGTGAAGAAGACTGGAAATGTTTCACAGTGTGAGGCATCAAAATCACAACTGGGTCCTGTGCATGTTTTGATGTCTGTCTATGTGTACTGAAGCAAAGAGTCCCAGTCTCTTTCATTGCTTTGCTGATGTGTTGATCAAGTCAACACCAAGAGACTCATAGTGGAAGGAAGACGAGTGGAAACTCTTTTATGGTACAGTCCTTAACAAGCCTGATTACATTGCATAAACATAATTAAATGTTGAGACTTTCAGAAGAGCATGTAAGTCAACATTCACCTGTCACTGACAAAAATGTTCCCGCCAATTAGCAAGGGAATACTACTGTGTATCCTATAAGCAGATAATTGAGTCCTTCAGTCAGTTCACACTGTTCTGCAGTACGGCATACTAGTGAGAAAGTGCTGTTCTTTGTGTGTATTACTCTTTGACCAGAGGAGCATACACCATATTGTGTCTTCATTTGTGAATACAGATCCAAAAATTCACAAGTACTCCATTTTGTTATGTAAACGCCACTTCATGATTGACAAAACCTGTTTTTGTTTGTAATTTTTCAGCAGTTACCTAAAATTGTCATAAACATTTCTTTATTGTGGTAGTTTTAGCAATAATTGGTATAGTATTTTTATGTAAACATAGGTGGTTCACTGTCCTATTTAGCTTTGTCCCATGGAAGAGCTACTACAAAGCATTTTGAAATTTTGTAACTAAAAAGTTGATGTTTACTTAGTTATAAGAGTTGCTTGGAGTTCAACATTTTTTTTATTTTCAGTGGGTTATGACTTAGGAGGAGTTATGACCAACAGCAAGAAGGAAGTGGATCACCCCAATAAAAAGGCAATTCAGTTAAAAGATATGCACTGGTAAGTACATAATAGTCTTAGGTTGAACAGCAAGGAATAGTTGCAATGTAGTGATGTTACTTTGCCATATTCTGCCAAAGTGTTTCATGCAAAAAATTGAGAGGATTAAACTATAACTCTGAACTTTTAAAATACGCATTACTTAATATAATCTTCTTAGCTATATACATGCAATATATGATTACATCTTTAATATTATATATCTTGTTATAGGTAGTACTAGTATTATTCACCTGATTGATATTGTGAACTTTTAATAGAATATTTACATGTGTACAACTACACATATGGCCATTGTTCTATCTCATATCTTGCAATCGTGATCTCTCAGAATTGAGCGAATGGTGTCAGTGACAAATTATCTTTTTATGGAGGAGTCTTATTCTCCTGTCACACATAATTTTCATAGATTATGTAGTATACTTAAACATCATGTGTACAGAAATTAATCTAATCTGCAGCTTAGTTTCCTAGTAGTTTATTACTTCTCTTTTCTTTCCTTCTTTTTAACCAGGTTGTCTAATCATGACCTGGCAATATCTGAAACTGGTAATGATGCCACCGGAGGCAGATATAATAAATTGTTTTTACAAGTCGGTCACTGTTTTTCACAGAGGCAGCATGCCTAATCTGTGCAAAGTCTCTCATAAGTTCACAACCTTACAGCTTGTGGAAAGAAGTATTTTTTATTTGTTTTATAAATTCAAACATCTTTCTTCTTGCTATTTATATTTATCGTGTCAGAAGCAATCAAAAAAAAAAAAAAAAAAAAAAAAAAAAAACAATATTAGATACATTACTACATACATACATTATGGTTTATAAATTGAACTAGTCAAGAATGAAATAAATGATTAGACACAGATTGTGTTGTCAAACATAAGGTGATTTTAATCTATACAGTGGATGCCCAAAAATTTGCAACGTCCAGTGCACTTTGTGTAGCGTTTACGAGGTCCTCCATGGTGCACACAGTTGGAGGTAATGTGCATTGTAGTAGATGTGTTGATGTCTGCACGGCAGCTCCGCAGTCACACTGGAGAGAGTCTATCTGGAAGCCCCACCTCTCCAGATTACTCTTGGATCTTTTCTTTTTGCTGCAGTGTATTTTATTTGTTCAAGATGTGTTTTGCCTTTTACATTAAGGCATCTTCAATAGATGTATTCTGTAATATGCAGTTTTTTTATTTTATTTTATTAAGGTATCTTCAATCGATTTAATCTCTAATATATAGGTTTTTTAATATGTAGTGCTGTAGATTAAAAAACAGTTCACATCACAGTTTTTACATAAATAAATTACTGCTGACAGTTGCTCATTTTTCTGGCCGAAATCTTTGTTTTTTATCATCTGCTCTTAGGTTAGGATTGCAATCACACTTCACATATAAAACATTGAGACATAAGATTGTGACATGAAAATATGTCTATGTTTTATAAATGAAGTGACAGTGCAATCTGTAACCCATAACCAGATAAGAGGAAACACAGATTTCGGTTGGAAAAATTAATAACTGTAAAAAGTAATTTATTTGTGTAAAAATTATGTTGTGAATTGTTTTATAATCTAAACAAGGTGTTATTCAGAAGTTTCAAGACTGATTCATTTCTGAGTAGCGGAGGTGCGCGGACTGGTTCCGCCAGTTGGGGGAATAGTGGGGGGTCTCAGGAACGAACTGATGCTGCAGCAGTTGCCTCCGGACCCCTGGAGAGTGCCCATTGCTTGCAGCATTAGTGAATGTCATTGACCTCAGTCGAAAAGTGGGAGAGGTGAAAATGGAGCAGCACTTGGAGCAGCGTTATGCGATTAAGTTTTGTGTGCGACTGAACAAAACTGCCACGTAGAGTCTCGGTATGATTCAAGAGGCTTTTAAGGAAGAAGCCATGTCCCATGCCATGGTTTTCATGTAGCACAAATGTTTCCAAGATGGCCACGGGAATATTGAAGACGATGACCGCTCTCAGAGGCCATCATCAAGCAGAACAGATCAAAATGTGGAGAGAGTGCAGGAACTATTAAACAATGACCGTTGTCTTACTACTAGATCAATTGCCAACGAACTGGAACTCAGTCAGAGTACAGTGTGGTGGATTATGACGGAGAATTCAATGATGTGAAAAGTGTGCACCAAACTGCTGCCAAAAGTTTTGTTGGTGGATCAGGAGAAACTGTGCATGACTGATTGCCAGGAAATGCTCCAACGGTTGAATGTTGATCCGAACCTTCTGTGGTTACTGGTGAATAGACCTGGGACTACAAGTACGATCCTGAGTCGAAGTGTTAAAGCTCAGAGTGGCACACTGCTTCCTCACCGAAGCTCAAAAAAGCTCACGTGGGCAAGTCGTGTGTGAAGTGCAATCCTCCCCCCCCCCCCCCCCCCCCACACACACACACACACACACACACTCACACACACAAGGAGTGGAGTTTGTTGCTCGTGAACAGATTGTCACAGGTGACTTTTACACCGGAGTGCTCTGCTGCTTGAGGGATCGAGTTTGCCGCATCCGCCCAGCGATCAAGGGTGATTGGATTCTCCACCCACCACGACAACGCACCCGCTCACACGTCATGCGCCGCCACCGAAGTTTTGGTCAAGTTCAACATGTCAACACTGCCGCAGCCACCCTACAGCAGCCCAGACTTGGCTCCAGGTGACTTTTTCCTCTTCCCCCGTGTCAAGACAGGTCTGAAAGGGAAGCAGTTTGACTCCATCAATGCCATCCAGCAGGCTTCGACGAGAGTCCTTGACAGCATGACGCCTGAGGCCTTCCAGAAGGGCTATGAACAGTGGAAGACGCACTGGCAGCACTGTGTTGATGCTGAAGGATCATATTTTGAAGAATTTTAGTCAGCTGTACTTAAATGTCCAATAAATTTTTAGTTCGGAGTTAAGTCTTGAAACTTTTGAATCACATCCTATAAGTATTGCACTTAGAAATAAAATTATATTGTTCTAGATTAAATCCACTGAACATGCCTAAATGTAAAAGAAGAAATGCATTTGGAACTTACAACTTTGAGGGCCAAACAAAATAATAGTAATAATATTTTTAAACGAAAAGGTAGTGGATTTGAAAATTTGATTACTGTTGCTGAAACTGACTTCTCAAGAACTCTTAAAGTGCCATTATAAAAAGTACATTATTTCCATCAGGGAAAAAAAAACTGCTTTTGGTTCCGTTTTTAGTTAGATGAAACATCCTTTTAAATACCAATATTTTTGAGCAATATACGTGTTCATTTGCATTCTACCTTCATCCAAAAATATCCTTTTGATATGTAATATTATAAAATGTATTTACACACTGCAAATACAATTGTACACTGGCTATGTGATTTACAAGTAACATATGAAAATTTGTGCCAGATGAGAAATCAAACCCGAATTTCCTACTTTACATAAGCAGCCACCTTAATCGCTTTGGCTGTCCGTGCACAGCTCATTGCCAGACTCAAACTTCCATGTGTCTATGTGCCATGGAGGTCACATACAGATCATCTGATTCCCACAAAGGGAGAGACATTGTTTTGCTTATCAGATTGCCTTGTTGTGACATGAAGTACAGTTGCTCAATGTGTATTTTACTGGTCTGTGTGTAATATGACTTGTGACAAGAATTTGTTGATTCATGCTGTAGATAATTGTGGAACTGGATCTAAGTTATTTTGCATCAAATTGACCCTGAAACAAAATTAAAAAAGTTGTTAATACAGTGTAAACTTTAGTGTGTCTGACTTACTTGATAAATTGTTTATAAAAGATGAATGTAATGCTGTCATGTCAGGGATAAAATGTACTTACTGCAGATGGAGTATGATAAAGTCCCATTCCAGGAGTATGATAAAGCCCCATTCCAGCTTTAAAAGCAATTGCAACTAAATGAAAGGCTGTTTGTTTTGTGCCACATGCACTTTGCCTTTTTTTTTTATTATTTATGAATAGCCTTCAGTGGCCCATAACAAATGTTTATTTTATGTATTTAGTTCACAATTTTGTGGTCTTATTAACCCATACGTGTGGTGCAGTAATTGTACCTAGTCAGCCTGCGTGCACCAGGATGTCTGATTTTGGCATTTTCAAACACATTTCTATTGAACACTTCTCTTTCACTTTGTGTTGGTTGTGGGTTTTTATCTTATATAATGTTTCCAGCTGTCATTGTGCATTTTTAATTCATCTTTAGTTTGTGTTACTGTGTCTGTATATACTTCGATATTTGTTTGTTATGGCATGCGTGTATTGTGTGATGGGACTTGATCTTGAAAAAATGCCAAAAATTGGACATCCTTATGTACGCAGGTCAATTAAGTACAACTCCAGATTGACACATATTGAATACTAATTTTGTAAAATTATGAGTAGAGCCAAATAGCAATTTAACCTTTTGAAATTTGTGCTTCAAAAAGTAGTGTCCTTCCTAAAGGTAACAAAATAACGAACAACTGTAACACAGTAACATACCTGTAATCATTATGTACCACAGTTATTATACACATAAAACAGTTATGTATTACAGGCCACTGAGGCTACTTCGTAAATAAAAAAAAGCAAAATGCGTATAGCACAAAACAATCCACCTTTCATTTTGATGCTTAGACAGACATCTCAAAGAGCATAGAAGCAACTAAGGAACATAAAAATCTTATATGCTTGCTGCTCCACAGCTTGTGAGTATTTTTTAAAGGATAAAACAATGGAAAATCCAGGATGGTATGTAACAATATTATGAAAAGGTAGTTGCTACTCACCATATAGCGGAGATGCTGAGTCGAGGATAGGCACAACAAAATAAGCTTTAGAACAACAAGGCCTTTGTCAAAAATAGATCACACACACACACACACACACACACACACACACACACACACACACACACACACACACCAGTGCCCACATGCGCACGCGCACGTGCAAATGCAAATGCAAACACAACATGACTGCAGTCTCTGGCAGCTGAAGCCACACTGCGAGCAGCAGCAGCAGTGGATGATGGGAGATGCAACTGGGTGGGAGTAAGGAGGAGGCTGGGGTGGGCAGGGGGAGGTATAGTGGGGCTGGGGTGGTGGGCAGTGATATGCTGCTGGGGAGAATGCAAGGACAAGATGGAGAGAGGGTAGGGCAGCTAGGTGCAGGACTACGTGTGTTGGTCAATGACAATAATAAGGACAGTGACTAACGAAGTTTGAGGCCAGGAGGATTACGAGAACATGAGAACATAGGATATATTGCAGGGAGGGTTTCCACCTGTGCAGTTCAGAAAAGCTGGTGTTGGTGGGAAGGATCCATATGGCACAGGCTGAAGCAGTTATTGAAATGAAAAATGTTGTGTTGGGCAGCATGCCCAGCAACAGGGTGGTCCAGTTGTTTCTTGGCCACAGTTTGTCAGTGGCCATTCATGCGAACAGACAATTTGTTGGTTTTCATACCCACATAGAATGCAGCACAGTGATTGCAGCTTAACCTTTAGATCACATGACTGATATTGCAACTAGCCCTGCCTTTGGTGGGATGGGTGATGTTTGTGACCAGACCGGAGTAGGTAGTGGTGGAAGGATGTATGGGACAGGTCTTGTATCTAAGTCTATTACAGGGGTATGAGCCATGAGGTAAGGGGTTGGGAGCAGGGGTTGTGTAGAGATGGAAGAGTATATTGTGTAGGTTCCATGGATGGCGGAATACCACTGTGGGAGGGGTGGGAAGGATAGTGGGTATGACATTTCTCATTTCAGGGCATGGCGAGAGGTAGTAGAAATTCTGGCAGAGAATGTAATTCAGTTGCTCCAGTCAAGGGGGGTGCTGAGTTATGAGGGGAATGCTCCTCTGTAGATGGATGGTGATACTTTGGGATTTGGTGGAAGACTGGAAAGATAAGGCACGAGAGATTTGTTTTGTACAAGGTTGGGAGGATAATTATGGTCTGTGAAGATCTCAGTGAGACCCTTGGTATATTTTGAGAAGGACCACTAATCACTGCAGATGCGATGACCACGGGTGGCTAGGCTGTACGGAAGGGACTTCTTGGTATGGAACAGGTGGCAGCTGTCGAAGTGGAGGTGTTGCTGGTGGTTAGTAGGTTGGATATGGACAGAGGTACTGATGTAGCCATCTTTGAGGTGGTCAACATCAAGGAACATGGCTCGTTGGGTTAAGTAGGACCACATGAAGCAAATGGAGCAGAAGGTTCTGGAGGAATGTGGATAGATTATCCTCACCTGTGGGTCATACCACAAAGATATCATCGATGAATCTGAACCAGGTGAGGGGTTTAGGACTCTGGGTGTTTAGAAAGGATTCCTCTTGATGGTGTGTGAATAGGTTGGCATAGTTTGGTGCCATATGGGGTGTCCATAGCTATACCCTGAATTTGTTTGTAGGTAATGGAATTCGTCAGGCATTGCGAAAGATAGTATTCAATAGTGGTAAGGCCAGGGGCGTTAGTATAAAGGTAGGTGGCATCAATAGTGACAAGCAGGGCACCATGTGATAAAGAGACAGGAACTGTGGAGAGTTGGTGGAGGAAATGGTTGGTATCCTTTATATAGGAGAGTAGGTTCCAGTTAATAGGCTGAAGGTGATGGTCTACGAGGGCAGAGATTCTCTCAGTGGGGGCACAGTAACAGGTCGCAATGGGGCATCCTGGGTGGTTGGGTTTATGGACTTTACAAAGCATGTAGAATGTAGGAGTGTGGGAAGTGGTAGGGATGAGCAGAGAGATGGACTCCGGAGAGTAATTCTGGAATGTGCCTAGGGATTTGAGGAGAGAGTAGAGATCCTGGTGCATTTCTGGAATGGGGTCACTGTGGCAAGGTCTGTAGGTGGATGTATCTGACAGCGGGCAGAGTTATTCTGCC
Source organism: Schistocerca cancellata (assembly GCF_023864275.1). Classification (NCBI taxonomy): domain Eukaryota; kingdom Metazoa; phylum Arthropoda; class Insecta; order Orthoptera; family Acrididae; genus Schistocerca; species Schistocerca cancellata. Next base: position 829,082,107 of record NC_064626.1, read on the forward strand.
AGGTAATCCTTGTGGTTCAAAACAACAGTGATGGAGCTTTTGTCCACAGGTAGGATTATATGGATGGAATCAGTTTTTAAATGGTGGACTGTGATTCTTTATGCAGATGTAAGGTTAGTTTGCTTGTTGAGGGATTTGTGGGGAATGATGGCGAGGCAAGATTCGAGGTTACAAAATTCTGGAAAGTTAACAGGGGGTGATTTGGGGGCAGTGGGGGTGGCTCATGGTTGGATGGAGTTGTGAACTGAGTCAGGCAGGGTTCAGCATTGATTTTTTTGTTGAGTCTGATCAGTAGGATTGGTGGTGAGAAAGTGTTTCCACAGTATGGACCAGGATAAGGAGTGAACGTCTTTAACCAGTCCTGCCTAATTGAATTTGGTAGTGGGGCAAAAGGTGAGGTCTTTGGAAAGTGGGAGGGAGTTTGGAGGGTGGGGTAAATGTAGTAGGTCTGCAAGACAGGATTTGTCAGCTATGAGGGGACATGGGGGAGGTTTGGAGGTTGTTGTAAGAGTGTTCTGTGTCCTGTAACCAATATGCAGAACAGAGAATACTGTAGGATATGCATTATACACAGCGTACATAAGAGTCACGCATATAACATGACTGGAGAATATAAAATTTATCACACAAAGTGATAAATTTTATTTTGGGCAATGAGAAACTTCAGAATGAGGCTTAGAGAACATATTAATGTTCATGAACCCGATACTTCTGCATTTTGTCCTCATTTAAGAGAATGCAAGCACTTTGTTAATGACATCACAAAAAACAGCACCATTCTTCACAAGTAGAAAAATGCTGATCACTGAACATCTTCAAAGAAATTGAGATACATACTCACATGACAAAACACTCTGACAATATCCTTGATGAGGAGATATAGAAAATAAGATGTATATGCAGAACTTTAACTGTGTTTTAACTAAATGGGTTCAGATTAGAGTTGCCTTTATGGAAAATTAACTAATTTCACATGGTATGTTGGTTTATCAGTAGATCTAGGTCCAAATTGACAACCTCATTTTAAGAAAGACACACATTTTGCATTATGCCTGTCTTACTCATTGTGTTGTTTATCGCAGTTAAAATTAAATTTTATTCCTTCATATACATTCATGACTTACATACTTTATATATTGTAGTCTTATCTACTAATTGCCCAAATGGATGTCACAGATATGTCTAAACATGATCTCAGGGATAACGAGAATTCTATAATATAGACTCTATGGTCTATCTGTAGTGCCAGACGAAAGAAACTACTTGAGGCATTCCATCCTCTCTGTAGTGGGTCCTCACAAGCCTAGATTTACTTCTGGAGAAATTTGAGTACGTACTACAACACACGCAGGACATATTAAATCTCTTTATTAAAATGTGCACAATCTGAGGTACTTTACATGGAAACAGTCCATGTCCACTGGAATATCACTTATGTATTTGTTACTGTCTCTGAACTCTAACTTATCACTTGATACATACAGAATGAAAGTTGTCTCTCAATATACAATTGACTGTTAACTTCGATATAAAATTCTGTTAGCTAATACAACTCGTGCTGCTGGATCTGAAGTAAGGTGACGCTATTGTCGTAAGGACACTGCGCTATGATGTAATTGCTTTTCCAGCAGCGGCAGCATATAGAATCACTTGAGGACGTATCCACACCGACACCTCTCATTCATTGCTGTATCAGGCAGCGACTGGTCTTACTTGTGATTCCTTCATGAGATACCAACATTGATATGGTACCTCTTTCTGTGGATGAAACCAACGCTATCCATCATTTCCACATTTACTTGCTGTGACAGTAGTGTCCGGTGTGACCGGGAAATGTTACTGTTTAACAATTAATAGCTGTAACATGTACGCATGATGACTTGTGTACTGTGAGATAGGACAGACCTTAGATGCTATCATAACCACATAGACATGGTTATAAGTAGATTATAAATATCCATGACATTCTGTGTTTTCTGGATTGACATAAATTTTGACATCAAAGAGAATTTGTAATTTATTTGATATAGAGGTTCATAATATGTAAGAAAATTAATGTTTCGGCTGTCGTATTCAAATTTTATGTTGATGTAGATATAGATATGTATACAACTGTTTGTTTGTCCTCTGTATCAGATGCTACTGATGATGATGGCCTCAATGTCCGAATACCAATCGGGCAATTAAATAATTTACATGCAGCTCATGGTTTTAACAGGACATCTTTGTCAACTAAATAATGGCAGAAAACATTAAAAAATAACTGATTTCACTATCTTAACCTAATTTCTTAATTAATGATGTGATTTAAATTCCCAGAACATAAAATACTCGGTGTGCCTATTTTTCATTGCGGACACCCTGGTATGCAATGTGGTTGATTACTTAATTTGGAAGCACCTTATCTAATGTGGTCAATAATGATGATAGCCTATTCCATATAAAGATGTAATGGTTTGATGTGAGACTGTAAGATGCAAAAGAATCAAATTATCTTCCCTCCAACCTCCTCCTTGGGCCAGTATTTTCTTAAAATGTATAAAGACTGCATGGTGACCAAAACGTGACTCCCAAAATAATGGTTTTCATCTTCTACATAAAATTAAAATGTTTACCAAAAAGCTGAGTGTAGTAATATACATTGCTTTGCTTTATTTGTGTAAAATACTTTTAGAGAGCCTTGACAGATGACACAAACACTTTTAGTATCTGTTTCTCTCCTCCTCTGGCTAATGCGACCTTTCACACCCAACAAGGTTCTGCATATGCCTACAGAACATGGAACCCAGTGACCAGGTGGTTGGATTACAGCTGGCCTGTACTGCTTAACTCTCTTGAAATGTCAGACATGAAACTTTTTTAGTTAGAGTATTAGTAGAAAGTCTTTTTTTCTGTAGATAAAATGCTGTAAGAGTAGTAAAAGGAACCCTTCGGTAGTTAGTTACATGTATGTATCTTTAAAGTTTCACCCACATAGTGTAGTTAGGAAGACTTGCAGTGTGTTAGGAAGACTTTTGTAAAGAGTTTTCTTCCATATCATTATGTTTTCCATGAGACAATTTTTTGCAACATATTTTTGTATTTCCTTCAGCTTGTATCCTGGTGACCTCTATCCTTTCACAAGAAAGCCGCTGTTTGTAATTGTGGATTCGGACAACAGTTTTGTGTTTCAACATATCCCACGCTACTTTGGACAGCCTCTTGTAGTGTTGATGTCACCTCAGGACCTGCCACCAGCCTTTCAGGGTAAATTTCTCAAATAATTCTGAGGCCAGATTTTCTATGCTTGCTGCACTGTAATATTTTATTTTATTTCTTCTGTTTTCAGATCATCAGCACAATGGAAGTCTCTTCACACTTTTCCTTCACAGTCCACTGACAGCCTTCTGTTTCATTTGCAACATTCTGAATATTCCTATACACTTATGGGAAAGATGTCAGTCATATATTGACAGATTTGTAACAGAAGCAAGTAGACTGTTTACTCGCTGCAGAATCGGTTAGTGAACATGTAATCTCATTTATTATTGTTGCCTAATCATACTGCATACCTCCTCATTTATAAATGCTTTCCTTTTTTCCAGATTCTGCGTATTTACAGTTCTTTGGAGATGATTTCTTACGATTGCTACTACTGCGGTACATTTTCTGTGATGTAGTGCTTCATCTACACAGATCTTTTAAGGTTTGTGTCTCAGATTTAATTCATTACCAAACAATCCTCTTAGAACTTTTCAGGAATGAAATGAATAGGTAAAAGCTCTGTAGAACATAGGTGCAAAATTTGGTACCTTTATTGTGATCATGGTATGTACGAGGGAAGGAGAAATTTTCCTTGTACGTTAGAGAGAGTGTTGATATTAATGAAATTTTATTTGTACAGGTACATGTTACATAATAATGTACATATGTCAGGTTTCAACTTGCTCAAGTGTTGTTGTCTAGTCCCATGTTCTGTGTATGTTTCATGGGAAAAATTTGGCCAAGTGCAAGTAGGACTCACATACTGAGAATTCCATACAGACTTAATTATGTATGCAGGCAGTTCAACCAGGCTATGAATCGAGCATGTTGGTGGTTTTTGCCAGTTATTGACATTGATACTTGCAAGATATTGGTCCCAGGGACTCTTAAGACTTTCGAGAATGTTTTAATTACAAATTTGAAGTCAGATAACAAATGACAAAATAAACATTTCTCATGTCATTTAGTTAAAAATTAACAATTTTCATTTTTTTTTTTCACTTCTTGCCGAATTCCATGATTCTAGGTCAATGGGAAGTACTTTATAGGTTTTGGTCAGTGAGTTTGCGAGTTTCAAAATATGTGACATAAATGGCCATAACTCTTGCTTATGTTGATTTAGTATCGTAAATTTATAGACTGCCAAGAGACTATAAACTTTAGTATGTGACATTAATTTCAACTTGATACATCTACCCATTTCTGGATTTCTGGGAAAAAGGGGGCTTAACAGAAGAACAGACAGACAGAAAGAGAGTCAGATAACAAATACTTTTTTTTTTTTTTTTTTCCCCCCCCCCCTTCATATGCTCTGGTTATAAATCCACAACTTTCAGATTTATTTTTTTTTCCTTTACTTGTACAGCGAAACATTGCTTCTTTCAAAATTTTGTGATTCTTGTGAATAGTAAGTGTTCTGTAGGTTTTGATGAGTGAGTTTATAAGTATATAAAAATGATATAAATGGCCATATTTCTTGATTCCATTGATGTAAAAGCTTCAAATTTTTACACATTCAAGTGACTGTAGACCTTAGTGAATAGTAATTTTCAACCTGGTACTTGTACCCATTCCTGAAGAAAAGGGTTTCCAATGGTTAGACAGATAGACATACAGATGGACAATGAAGTGATCCTGTAAGGGCTCTGTTTTTGCTGATAGACATACAGAACCCTAAAAAAATTAAAAATATGTTGTCATAAAATTATTTGTTTTGATCAATTTATTGCTGCCAGAAATTCAAGATGGTTGAATTGCAAAAAAGAAGTCATATTTTATCAGAAAAATACACTGTCTGTAAAAGTGGTGATTGGAAAATTAAAGGATTTAAAGTATCAGTTGTTGGAACATATACCCTACTTAACAGATTTAGGACTCTCCAACTTCCACTATTCCCTCACCTACAGAAATTTGTGGCAGTGAAACCCCTTTCACTTCCTCACATTTCCATGTCTAAAGAAAGTTGTCACTGTAAAACATTTTCTGTTCAATGGAGAGGTTATGGCTGTCATAGGTATGGTTCCTGAGGATTTTCTACAGTCATATTTTAGTGTTGGAAATTACTCATTAGAAGAACCTTGGATAAAAAGTACATTGACTTCATCAAAAAATAAGTGTTTTTTACCTTAAAAACATCCACTGCCAACCAAAAAAATTTCTCTATATTTTACATATACATGACTGGAAACTAAGTAACCTGCTTTTCTTATATAACTTTGCCCAACCTAGCCCTCTTTCCTCCCTGATGAAGGAACTGATAGTTTCAGAAGTTAAAATAGTGTCTTGTATTGTTATAGGTGTCTATTGGCAATACTAAATACAGGGTGATTATAATTAAAGTTAAACTTTCAAACTGCTGTAGAAATAACACCACTGTTCAGCATGTTGTCAAATTGCCACGGAATATTATCGGAGAAGGGGGAAAACGTATGGTAGAAGAAAAATAAAGCAATAGATGGTGCTGTAAGCATCATAATTTAATAGTGGTCGACTACAAATGACAAATGAATCATACAAAAATGCCTAAGGTGTACGTTTGACGTTAAACAAACTGTACTACTCAGTGTGCATGGGTGTACAGGTCTGATACTGTTAGTTATGTAAGTCCATCCACCATGGAAAGGTCATACTACATCGGATGGGAAAACTCGTTTTTAATTGTCCTGAGGCCAATAACCGCATAAAAAACGTCACTCACATCGATTTTTAATTGTCCTGAGGCAAAAATGCTTGAAAAACATCAATCAAAATCAAATCAGATTATTAATTTCCAGGTTACTGGCACAAAACATGTTTAATATGCTGTCCACCATTTTCTGCAAAAAGTTGAAATCGAGAAACAGCATGTTCCACAACTGATCAAAGTGTTTCCAGGGTCACGTTCAGGTTATGTTGTGCAATGTGTACCTTTAATGCAGCAAAGTTTGCAATAAGAACACTGAACACAAAGTCTTTTAGTTAACCTTACAGCCAGCAGTCACACGGATTAAGATCAGGTGATCGGGACAACTAGGCTGTAGGGAAATGGTGGGTGATAATTCTAGCATTTTCAAAATGGTGCTTCAGCAGCTGCTTAGTTGGATTTGCAATGTGCAGAGGTGCACCATCTTGCACAAAAATGATCTCATCCACACTGTTGAAGAGCTAGAATTATGTGCTTGCCCAAGACACACTCATAGCACTTACCCGTGACGATACTGATAACAGGAAAAAATATGGTCTTATGATAAATGATGCCGTAAACCTGCACCACACAGTGACCTTTTCAGGATGAAGTGGTACTGGTTGATTTGTGTGTAGATTTTCCATTGCCCTTATTCAGCAATTCTGTGTATTGACATATCCTGTCAGATGGAAGTGGGCTTCGTCTGTCCACAAAAATCTTCCACTGCCAATCATTGTCCACTTCCATGCAAGCAAGAAATTCTAAAGCAAAGGTCTCTCTCACTGGCAGGTCAACAGGGAGTGATTTGTGCACATGGGTAATTTTGAATGGATAGCAATGAAAGATGTTTCGTAGGATTTTACGCACCGTGCTCACGGGTATGTCCAATGTTCGGGCAATTCTCTGTGCACTTCACGTTTGCGCACCACCACTCGTCTCCTCCAGCATTGCTGTGGTCACTGCTTCCACTGACATTGAATCAGTTCATTTCCTCCCTCTACCAGGTTGCACACCAAAAGAACCCATCTTTTCGAATTTCTGATTCATTTTCTCCATACCCACGGCAGTAATCAGACCAATGCCTTTTTCAAACACTTCGGTGTCCAGAACTTCTGCAGAGCGATGTGTGCACAGTTATCATTCTTGTAATACAGCTTTACAAGCAGAGCACAATCTTGCTTTGAGACAGTTATGGCGAATGTCGCAGACGTGAAAGGTGGAAAAGCCATGTACCCAGCATATTTATACCAAATTCAGTGGGTTGTGCACATGACAGGTGTTTTCATTTACATATTCTGGCACATACAGCGCAATCTATTGATAAGTTTTCACTCTTTTTTTTCCACACGTTTTCCCCCCATCTCCAATAATATTCCATTGCAATTTGATGTCATTCTGACCAGTGGTGTTATTTCTACAGTGTTTTGAAAATTTAATTATAATCAACCTGTATTTCACCTCTTGATGGGGAGTACTGGACAGCAATTGTGTTTCACAATTTTATATTCTCAGAGGTGGAGAAAAATAACCTGATAATAAAGTTGGAGCAGGATAGGGGATATCGGATTCAGTAAAGGTTTCCAAGTAAACATAGGTCAGAAATGCACCATTTGGAACTTCAGACTTGAAATGACAGCCATTCAGTGATGAGCTAGCAGAAGTGTGTGCATTTGAAGTTTCTTGCCCCAGGTAATACCCTTCATGCTAAAGAGCTCAGTTACTAATTAAATTAATTGAAGATAATAGTTTCACTTGAGCAGTCAGAGCTAGGCAAACTTTAATTTCTCATCAGTGGGTGGTTGCATTAGACACAGGTTTTCCATATTGCTTATTGGGTAAAGCTTGACTACTAATTCAACTTCAATAAAACAATTGTAATGCCAATAATTTATTCTGATAGTAAAATGTACTGCGAAAACAACACTGGAGTAAGGTAGTTGACATGTGGTAGTGTAAGTTGCAATATTATTAATAATGTAATCTAAATCTTATGTGCTTTAATTTGTATTAATTTACAGAGATCACGAATGGACTTTTATTTCAACAAATACAATAGATTTGTGAGTATAACTAAGACAGTGAGAAAGAAAATGGAAATTAAATTTAAAAATGTCTTTTCTTTCTCAGATCGCATTTTTTACAACAAATACTCAAAATTTCTTTCCAACATCATTACAAGGTTGACTTAGTGGAATAAAAGATGGGTGTACCCTCTCAAAAATTTCAAGCATGTTGCGAAATATTGTTACGGTCTCAGAGACTACTGTGACCAGCTCCTTACTTGTTTGATTGGTGTCTGGTAGATATAGTTTTTCATAAAATACCAAACAAAAATGTTCAGTGATGTTAAAACAGACGATTTAAAGACCACTCTTGAGGCCACCATACGCAACCCACCTGTACCCGAACATTTTCTTCAACTATTGCCGGCTGCCAGAGTGAAATGTTGGAACAATGTCCTTTGACATTTTCCAAAAGACTGTCATCCAACAATATGAGAAATTTCACTTTGGTAAAAGCTGTAAATAATTGTATACATTTAATCAAGGAGGCAGAGTCAAAGGTCTAGTTAATTTGTCACATATGCCTACACTGAAAACCTTGCCCATGGTGACCATGTTCGTGAATGTAATAGGTAAAAAATCATTCTGTAAACAGATTGAAATAGGGAAAAATCACTTTGGCGAGATTCTGACATTGGCTTAATTCCAAGGCACAAAAATCTGCTTGCCTTGAATAAACTTCTAATGTCAAATCTTGGACTTTTATGTATGATAAGGGTGTCAACCATTTCCCTCTGATATTCAAAACTAGTTAATAAATGACATTGAGTTTCTGAGCTGTTGCTCTGATGCTGGTTGAAGGCATTGTTTTGAAACACTGGATTATTTCTTAATCAAGTTCCAGAGGCCTTATTCTCTTGCATCATCCTGTATTGGCCTTTTATGTGCAAACATGTCTTCCAGTGGTCTGCAGTCCTAAAGATGTTGACTGCTGATTGTCTTCTGTTTCGAAAACGTTCAATCTATCTTCTTCTCATACCTACAGGACTGCATCCCACTGTTCTGTAAACACTGTGAATGTTGGCTAGCCTCTTGTTTGTGTACCTGTTCATAATAAGCGGTGCGGCATGCAGCAGCAAGTGCAATGGAACACAGCAGTCACAACATAGTGCTGCAGCAGCAGCAGCTTAGTAAGCCAAATCTTACCAATGGATCTTTCCCAACACATTCACCCACCAGACAAATTTCCGCATGCTGCTAGCTGATTGGCTGTCATTTTATTGCCATACCTGCACAGTAGTACCTTCCTACTGGAGTCGTTTGGAAAATTTTGCTCAGTATGATTTCTTAGTCTGCTTTGACATTTTCATCAACTTTTTGTGTGTGTGTGTGTGGGGGGGGGGGATTCTGTGGTCCCTAAAATACATTGCCATAGGTTACCCAAAAGTCATACATATGATATATAAATTCCCTATTAATTGACATAAATCCACCTGATGATGGGATATAATAATCTAAAACTCACAGTGTAAATTTTAATATAATAAATATGACTGGTTATAGCAATTTGTATTTTCAGTCGATATTCATTATAGCAATGGTGAAGCCAAATGAAATGGTTAACATTAATGAATGTAAGGGACATCAAGTACAGTAGAACCCCTGTAATCTGACCTTGGATGGTCCGTCGCTCCGGTTAGTCCGACCATGCTCAGGCTCGTGAGCCTGTGCCGACTTGTCGCTGACTGGACGCCTGTCGGGCCATTGTTGCAGTGTCTATTGCTGTGAATATTGTTATACTGTATGTTAATGTGCAGTTTTATCCTTAGTTGGGATTAAAAAACATCATTGTTTGCTTTATTCCGTGTTCTCTACAGTACTTATTACTGTAGATTCATTGTGTGTACAGCTGACTGTTTTTCAACATGTCTGGATTCAAACGTAAACACATAACTCTTTCACTAAATGAAAAATTAGCAGTGCTACAAAGACTGGACGAAGGAGAATCGCTCCAAAAAATTGCAAAGGAGCTGAATGTAGTTATTATGACAATTAAGGATTGGAGGAAGAATCCTGTGTGGCTGATCCCGGCGGAGGTTCGAGTCCTCCCTCGGGCATGGGTGTGTGTGTTTGCCCTTACGATAATTTAGGTTAAATAGTGTGTAAGCTTAGGGACTGATGACCTTAGCAGTTAAGTCCCATAAGATTTCACACACATTTGAACATTTTTTTGAGGAAGAATCGGAAAGACATTGAATCCTATACAGTTACGATTGATGGTGAAAAGCTGAAAGTAAATTTGCTGCCAGTGAAGGCTGGATTGATCATTGGAAAACTCGTCATGATGTCCGGTTTGCTTCTATTTCCGGTGAAAAACTATCTGCCGACGCCGCAGCTGCTAAGGAGTTTTCTGTTAAGTTTCAAGAAATTGTAGAAGAAAATGAACTGTTACCCTGCCAAGTGTATAACATCGACGAGACAGGGCTGAACTTTAAAACGTTGCCAACAAAAACGCTCGCAGTTTCAAATGAATCCGTGGTAGGAACAAAACTTATAAAAGGTAGAATAACAGTAATTCCTTGTAGCAGCACAGATGGTACCCACAAGCTCTCCTTGTTCGTCTTTGGCAAATCTAAGAAGCCAATGGCATTCAGAAATATAAACTTATCTTCCTTGCCGGTTTAAATCAAAAATCTGCTTGGATGGACTGCAACTGTTTTAAATCCTGGTTTTTCGACGAGTTTGTGCCATCGATCGAAAAAGACTTGAAGCAAAAAAATCTGCCTGTTCGTGCTCTACTGCTGTTGGATAATGCACCACCACATCTATCTGAGGAAGATTTGGTGAAAGGGGACATAAAAACTCTCTTTCTGCCTCCTAATGTGACCTCACTCATCCAACCAATGGATCAGGGCGTTATCGAATGGTTAAAAAGACGATATCGCAGAAAGTGTATCAGCTCAATTTTGGAAAAATCTGAAGGTGGTCATAACTTATTTGAGGCAATGAAATACCTGAACATCAAAGATACTATCTACACAATTGCTGCAGCATGGGATGAACTGAAACCTGACACACTGTGGAAATTGTGGCTTAAGCTTTGGCCACAAGTTATGACTGAAAATGAGCATACCGAAGAGGAGTAAAACAACGACGCACTGGAAATCATTAAAGATTTACAAACTCTGGAGCCGAACGTCCCTGCCAATGAACTTGAAGAGTGGGTCAACGAATGTGACAAAGACTGTGACACTTTTGAAGAGCTCAATGAACACCAGATTGTTGCCGCTGTTAGCCAGGAAACTGTGAATGAGAACTCGGACGGCAAAGACCAACCTCCCACCCGGATTTCACACAACGATGCAAAAACGCTTTTGACATCGCCCTTCAGTACATTGAGCAGAATCCAACTTCAACTCCAATGGACGTTTTGTGGATAAAAAAAATGGAGGGACACTGCAGCTAAATCTAGAATAACATCTGATAATCAAAAATTTATCACTGACTTTTTTTGCAAGTAATTTGTTTTCATTTTTACTATAAAAACAATGCATACAGTATAATCATTTCTTAGTTTATTTCTTTGTAAAAAATTTCTTTTTTATATACAGGGCTATAAACATTTTTTAGTTTAGAGTATATATTTTTTTATGCGTTATTAAGTACAGTACAGTACTGTAATTTGTTTGTCGTTTTTCCTTTTAAAATCAATACATATAATAGTGTGTGTAGACATTTTTTAGTTAATATATTGTTTAACACTGTGTAAAAAACATCTTTTTTATCACTGTAGACGTCTTTTAGTTCTTAAATCGTTTAATTTCTTGTACTAAATGTCTTTTTATTTTTTTTTATTTTTGCAATAAATATTAGATTTTTTGGATAATCCGAGCTATTTTTCGTTCCGACCATGGTCCCGGTCCCGAAGGTGACGGATTAGAGGGGTTATACTGTAGTACAAAATTTTCTGAATAACCATAGCTAGGAGAGGTGGTGGTGGTGGTGGTGGTTTCCAGTCTGAAGACTGATTTTGAGCAGCTGTGCTGCTAGTCTATCCTGTACCACCCTCTTCATCTTTGCACAACTACTGCGACCTACATCAGTTTGAGCTTGCTTGTTTATTCAAGCTTTGGTCTCCCTCCCTATACAATGACAATTCTCTCCATTACCAAAATGAGATTCCTTGATGCGTCATGATGTGTTCTATCAACTGAACCCTTCGTTTATTCAAGATGTGCCATAAATTTCTTTTTTCTTCTCAATAATTATTTGATCTAACAAACTATCAGCAAACTGAAGGATGTAGCTAATGTGTTTAACAGTTATTTTGTAAACATAACACAAAAAACTTGTTGAGCAAAATGTCACCCATAAATATGCCACACATCTGACCTGAAAATTTGAACAGGTAGATAACACAATATTTCTCATGCCAACTACCAGTAATAGCCAGGAAGTACAGAAAAAAAATCAAGCTTCTAAAATCAAAACATTCCTTATGAGTTGATAATGTGTTAGATTTTGTTGAAAAAAAGTGCAAACATAATATTTGAACCAAGGACTTAATTTGTAAACCTGTCCTCATCTGCCAGCTTCCCAACATGATTAAAAATTGCTGAAGGCAAACTACTTCAATAGAAAATAAGCCAAGAATAGGTTCAAACTATAGAGCTGTTTCTCTGCTGTCTGTATTTTTAAAGTATCTAGAAAGAGATTTTTTTTAAAAAAAAAATGAAGACTGCCTAATGTGTTAAATAAATATCATATGTCAATAGAGACACAACACATTTTTAGAACAAAAAAATCACACTCCTGAAACAGCAGTCTTTTCTTTTCTATATGAAACAGTACAGACCCTAGATAGGCAGGAACATACCTATATCATTTTCCTAGACTTATCAAAAGCCTTCAATACTGCCAATTGTGATAAATTACTTATTAAGCTACAGAATTGAGTTATTAAGAGAGCAGCATGAAGTTGGATTAAATCATACCTCCATGAAAGAAAACAGGCCCATAGAGATAACACATGAAGCAAATGGAACAGTTAGTACCCATCAGTCAGAGTTATTAGTGGTCAAACATGGAGTTCCACAAAGTTCCCTATTGTGTACATTCCTGTATTTATTGTGTGTGTATGATTTAGATAGAAAACCAAACAATGGAAAATCTGGGATGGGATGTAACAATATTATGAGAATATATTATCACCATATAGCGGAGATGCCAAGTCGCTGATAGGCACAACAAAAAGACGCACAAGTAAAGCTGTCGGCCATTGGCCTTCATCAACAACACACACACACACACACACACACACACACACACACACACAATGCACAGACATGACTGCAGTCTCAGGCATCTGAAGCCACACTTAGATAGAAAAAGCAGAAACAGAAAACTATACTAATTTGCAAATGACACCACCATTTTAATTCCACAAAATATCAAAGAAAATTTTCAAAACAATTTTAAAGTTGTCACAGAGAACTATGATGCAAACTGTATTACTGAAAAATCTGGAAAAAACCTGTCACAATGGACATACTCACCACCCAGAATTGGACACTCACTAATTCTCATATTGAAATAAATGGACAAACAATTTGAAAAACAGAGCATACAAAATTTCTCAGTATATTGGTACAACAGACCATGAAATGGGATTCGCGTGTAGAGTACAGAAACAGAAAACTGAGCAAAACATGTTTCATAATGCTGACAATAAGAAACTGTAAATCATATCATAATCTTAGAACCATATATCTTACTCATAATCACTTGGTATTGAAGTATGTTGTAGTATTTTGGGGAAAGTTTGGAGGAAGTTTGAAATCATTTAGATTACAGGTAAAAATCATTAGACTAATGGTAGAGATATACCAAAGATCATCATGCAGTCCTTTGTGTACAAAAATTGAAATATTACCTCTTCCATTTAGTACATGCTAGAAAATGTGAGTATTAGTCAAGAAAAGTTAAACAGTAACATTCCATGCATCACCTTCAATGAATCTGAACACAGCTACCACATACAGCAAATAAATTATGTCCATGTACAACAGACAAATACAGCTCTATTACAGAAAGTCATATTCCATCCGAACACCAAACTGTATGATGCATTACCCAAATTCACAAAAATAACAATGAACAGAATGTTTGAAATAAACCTTGAAGGATTACTTGTTCAAGCACTGCTTCTGTACACTAAAAGAGTATCTAGAAAAACAAAACTTTACCATCAGTTAGTTGTAATTGATCATAATCTGGACTGAGGGCCAAGACACTGTATCCTCATTCCTTCACAACCTCAACACCACCCCTCCCGGCTGCTTCACCTGGGCCCCCTCAATCCAGCTTCCACCTTCCTGGACGTTGACATCTTCTTCTCAGATGGCTCTATCCACACCTCTGCCCAGATTAAACCCACCAACCACTAACAGTACCAACATTTCAACAGATGCTATCCCTTTCACACCAAAAAATCACTCCCATTCATCTTGGCCGTCTGGGGACAGTGTATATGTAGTGACAAGGACTCCTTTTCCCAGTATGCTGAAGATCTCAGAAAGGCCCTCACAGGCAGTTACTATCCTCCAGACTTAGTCTGAAAACAGATTTCAGGTGCCGTACCCCCCACATCCACAATCCTCCCACTACAGCCATGAACCAACTACAAAGGAATGCCCTCTTCATCACACAATATCACCCCAGGTTGGAACAACTGAATCACGTCCTTCATCATTCCTTGAAATGAGGGACATCCTACCGACGACCATTCCCTCCTCCCCTCCTCCTAAAATGGTGTTCTGTCACCCATCCATCCTCTACAACAACCTAGTCCATCCCATTGCACAAAATGCCTTTCCCAATCCCAACCCCTTGCCAGGGATGACTTCCCTGTGGAAGATCCAAGTGCAAGACCTGCCCAGTCCACACACCCAGCACTTCTTATTCCTGTCCTTTCACAGGCGTATCCTAACCCACTAGAAGCCTGACCTCCTATAAAAGTAGCAATATCATATCTGCACTCTGCTGCAGTCATTGCGCAGTGTTTTAGTGACGTGCTGTCCCCACACTTGCTATCAAGGTTTTTGTCCCCTCTGTCCTATTACCTCCTCCCAAATCATGTTCCCTCACCTTGAGTATGTGCTACACTCTGCCAACACACCCACTGGTCTTTTTCCCCTCTCTGCTCCTCTCCTTTTCTGCTTCGTGCTCCCTTCCCCACAGCCTCCTGGCACTACACCTGGTAGCATTGTCTTGCCACTATCTAGTCCCTGCACGTTCCAAGACTGCTTTGGCCGGAAGTTCAAAGTGTAACAGTCTTTTCATTGTGGCTGTCTGCAATTCAACATGTCATCTTTATGGTTAGTAGCAATCCATAGGTCACCAACTTGATAAAAGGATGGTAATTAAAAAAGTGAAACTAAGTGAAAGAAT
Organism: Schistocerca cancellata; assembly: GCF_023864275.1. NCBI lineage: Eukaryota > Metazoa > Arthropoda > Insecta > Orthoptera > Acrididae > Schistocerca > Schistocerca cancellata. The sequence goes on from NC_064626.1 coordinate 829,097,467, forward strand.
GTGCAAACAAAAAAGATGTGATGCTGTATACAAATGAATGACACACAATAGCAAAAGGCTTTAAACTACTGCAATGAACTTATGCCCAGAATAGAAAGTGCCCCATGAGGAAGCCTTTCAAACATAGTTTACTGTGAATCTGAAGATTATCATCCTAAGAATTATTATTGGGGCAATAGGTGGTTTCATTTCTGTTATGACAGCTTGGGGTTATCAGGTTTGGTGAACAGTGTAGTGGAGTATCTGAGATCAGACTTTAAAAAAGACTTCAGTAAAATGGAAATGACACTCGTGCCTCCCAAAGCAGTAGCATCCATCATAAAATCCATAAAATCTAAGTTTCTAGTGGATATGATTATACAACAACGAAATTAATCTAAGACTGCTCATGCGAGTTGACTTCTATCTTAAGTTATTTGTATAAGCAATAAGCGGAACATTTCCGGACTGGCTATAATTTGCTGAAGTTATGGCTTACAACAAGGGGAATAAAGAGATACCATCAAACTGTCAACCAGTATCACTTTTGCTGGATTTCTCAAAAATATTGGGAAAGGTTGGGTTCAAGCACTCTCCTTAAGCATCTGATTGCAAATAATATGTTGTCCAAGTCACAGTTTGAATTTCTTAGTGGTTCTAATGTAGAGAAAGCTGTTTACACTTTTTATGAAAAAAGTTCAAGGCAATCGTAAAATGCGTTTTAGACAGGCATGTGCCGAGTAAAAACAGAGACGGGAAAAACCCACCGTGGTTCAACAACAAAGTTAGGAAACTACTGCGAAAGCAAAGAGAGCTTCACTGCAAATTTAAACGCAGCCAAAACCTCTCAGACAAACAGAAGCTAAACGATGTCAAAGTTAGCGTAAGGAGGGCTATGCGTGAAGCGTTCAGTGAATTCGAAAGTAAAATTCTATGTACCGACTTGACAGAAAATTTTAGGAAGTTCTGGTCTTAGGTTAAATCAGTAAGTGAATCGAAACAGCATATCCAGACGCTCTGGGATGATAATGGCATTGAAAGAGAGCATGACACGCGTAAAGCTGAAATACTTAACACCTTTTTCCAAAACTGTTTCACAGATGAAGACCGCACTGCAGTTACTTTTCTAAATCCTCGCACGAACGAAAAAATGGCTGACATCGAAATAAGTGTCCAAGGAATAGAAAAGCAACTGAAATCACTCAACAGAGGAAAGTCCACTGGACCTGATGAGATACCAATTCAATTCTACACAGAGTACGCGAAAGAACTTGCTCCCCTTCTAACAACCATGTAGCACAAGTCTCTAGAGGAACGGAATGTTCCAAATGATTGAAAAAGAGTACAGGTAGTTCCAGGTTTCAAGAACGGTCGTCGAACTGATGTGGAAAACTATAGGCCTATATCTCTGACATCGATCTGTTGTAAAATTTTAGAACATGTTTTTTGCTCGCGTATCACATCATTTCTGGAAACCCAGACTCTACTCTGTAGGAATCAACATGGATTCCAGAAACAGTGATCGTGTGAGACCCAACTCGCTTTATTGGTTCATGAGACCCAGAAAATATTAGATACAGGCTCCCAGGTAGATGCCATTTTCCTTGACTTCCGGAAGGCATTCGATACAGTTCTGCACTGTCGCCTGATAAACAAAGTAAGAGCCTACGGAATATCAGACCAGCTGTGTGGCTGGATTGAAAAGTTTTTAGCAAACAGAACACAGCATGTTGTTCTCAATGAAGAGACATCTACAGACGTTAAAGTAACCTCTGGCGTGTCACAGGGGAGTGTTATGAGACCATTGCTTTTCACAATATATATATAAATGACCTAGTAGATAGTGTCGAAAGTTCCATGCAGCTTTTCGTGGATGATGCTGTAGTATACAGAGAAGTTGCAGCATTAGAAAATTGCAGGGAAATGCAGGAAGATCTGCAGCAGATAGGCACTTGGTGCAGGGAGTGGCAACATAGACAAATGTTATGTATAGTGGATACATAGAAAGAAGGATCCTTTATTGTATGATTATATGATAGCAGAACAAACACTGGTAGCAGTTACTTCTGTAAAATATCTGGGAGTATGTGTACGGAATGATTTGGAGTGGAATGATCATATAAAAGTAATTGTTGGTAAGGTGGGTGCCAGATTGAGATTCATTGGGAGAGTCCTTAGAAAATGTAGTCCATCAACAAAGGAGGTGGCTTACAAAACACTCGTCACAAGATTATTTGGTAAGCGTGATAGTGTTACGGAGATGTTAAGCAAACTCAAGTGGCAGACTCTGCAAGAGAGGCGCTTTGCATCGCGGTGTAGCTTGCTGTCCAGTATTTGAGAGGGTGCGTTTCTGGATGAGGTATCGAATATATTGCTTCCCCCTGCTTATACCTCCCGAGGAGATCACGAATGTAAAATTAGAGATATTTGAGTGCGTACGGAGGCTTTCCGGCAGTCGTTCTTTTCGCGAACCATACGCGACTGGAACAGGAAAGGGAGGTAATGCAGTGGCACGTAAAGTGCCCTCCGCCACACACTGTTGGGTGGCTTGTGGAGTATAAATGTAGATGTAGATGTAGCTTGCCTCCTGCTGTATGGTCTTTTCTAGAAGGGATTGCTCTGGTAGAGAGCTTTGAACATATTATTTTAGAGGTTGGGCAACTGCAGCCAAAGTTGCATGTGATGAATAAAATCTTCCACACTGGCTGTTGAATTACTTTTTCTAAAATGTCGTGACAGGTTTCGCACCATTGGAGCACGTCTTCACGTGACAGGTTTATTTATTATTTTCTTAAACAGTCATCATGCAGCAAATTAAATGCTTCGAGCCAAGCCCCATCTTGGAAGTTTTGAAGATAACATTTGTAGTCTTGAACCATATTAGGAAATACTCTGTCAAACCCTCTTTTGATATGCACCTTCATGAAATTTGATGAGGCCAATGAAGTTGTCGTGTCCTCACTCAAAGCATTTTCAGTTGGATTTACTGAAATTGAATCTCCTCTTAAACAATACCTACTCTGGTTTTGTTCCAAAGCTAAGAAAATGCCCATTGTGCTGCCATCTCAGAAGAGACAACTTAAGTCAGGATTGTATCTTCACGTCCACCTACCACTGTTAGAGGAGAATCACACTTTGCTGTTGTGAATTAATTGTACGTAATGTAACTGCCGTCTGTGTCACTTCTGCTGTGCAGCGAGCTACGTTAATTTAAGTATGAACTGTATTTTTCTTACTTGTCACTTCTTTTTCCGTGTGTTTTTGCTTTTAGGAAGCTTTAATTGTTGAGTGCCAGTAATAGTGTTCCACAGATTTCGTGTTTGTTTTGAATACAGTCAGATAGAGTCCCTTTAGTAAACCATAGTGCCAGTAGTGCTAGTGTTTGTTTTCAATACGGTCCAGAGACAGGTAGTGCTATTTTCATTGTTTTCTACAAGAAGTGTCTAGTAACCACAGTTTAGTCAACTATCAGCTGCCTTTAGTGAATTAGCAGTCTAGTGAAAAGTTTATTAACTCTCTACAGTAAATTGATTTCTTAGGATGGATAGGATGTGTGACTGCTGTGTACGGACGCAGGAGGAGCTGGCCGCTGTTCGCAAACAGCTGAATGTGTTGATGGCCGCGGTCAGCCGTCTACAGGCTGCTGCCTCGGAGTGTAGCGGTAGTGGGGAGTCTGGTGCGTTGCATGGTACACCCCAGGTGTTACATGCTGTCGAGACATCTTTGTGGGTACCGGGCGCGGTTGAGCCACCCTCTCCCCAAGGGGAGTGGCGGGTTCAGCGGCGTTCGCAGCGCATGAGGCGGAGGGTCAATGTGGAAGCTGGCCTTGTGGCGTTGCCCGCTCTGCCTGTGAGTGGACATGTGGCCGGTCCTTCAGCAAGGTCCAAGCAGGCACACGGGAGGAGGGGTTTATTAGTTATTGGGAGCTCCAACTTTAGGCGGGTGATGGAGCCCCTTAGGGAAATAGCGGAAAGGTCGGGGAAGCAGGCCAGTGTTCACTCTGTCTGCTTGCCGGGGGGTCTCATCCGAGATGTGGAGGAGGCCCTGCCAGCGGCGATAGAGAGCTCTGGGTGCACCCGACTGCAAATTGTTGCTTATATCGGCACCAATGACTCCTGCCGTCTGGGTTCAGAGGTCATCCTCAATTCGCACAGGCGTTTGGCAGAGTTGGTGAAGGCGGAAAGCCTCACTGACCCTGAATAGGTCAGGCGTGCACTACACGCAGGAAGTGGCTACAAGGGTAGCGGAGTACGTGTGGAGTGCACATGTGGGTTTTTTAGGCTAGAGAATTCCCTCCCAAGGCCCGACAAGATGCCTCCTGAGACGCAGCAAGGTAGGAGTAGGCAAAATGCAACAGGGAATGACAATGTTAATGTGGTAATGTAAACTGCAGGAGCGTCTACAGAACGGTCCCAGAACTGCTCTCATTAATAAACGGTCACAATGCCCACATAGTACTAGGGACAGAAAGTTGGCTGAAACGAGACGTAAACAGTAATGAAATCGTAAACTCAGATTGGAATGTATACCGCAGAGACAGGCTGGACAGTAAAGGGGGAGGCATGTTTACAGCGATAAGAAGTGCAATAGTATCGAAGGAAATTGACGGAGATCCGAAATGTGAAATAATTTGGGTGAAGGTCACGGTTAAAGCAGGCTCAGACATGGTAATTGGATGTCTCTATAGGCCCCCTGGCTCAGCAGCTGTTGTGGCTGAGCACCTGAAGGATAATTTGGAAAATATTTCGAGTAGATTTCCCCACCATGTTATAGTTCTGGGTGGAGATTTTAATTTGCCGGATGTAGACTGGGAGACTCAAACGTTCATAACGGGTGGCAGGGACAAAGAATCCAGTGAAATTTTTTTAAGTGCTTTATCTGAGAACTACCTTGAGCAGTTAAACAGAGAACCGACTCGTGGCGATAACATATTAGACCTTCTGGTGACAAACAGACCCGAATTATTTGAAACAGTTAATGCAGAACAGGGAATCAGTGATCATAAAGTGGTTACTGCATCGATGATTTCAGCCGTAAATAGAAATATTAAAAAAGGTAGGAAGATTTTTCTGTTTAGCAAAAGTGACAAAAAGCAGATTTCAGAGTACCTGACGGCTCAACACAAAAGTTTTGTCTCAAGTACAGATAGTGTTGAGGATCAGTGGACAAAGTTCAAAACCATCGTACAATATGCGTTAGATGAGTATGTGCCAAGCAAGATTGTAAGAGATGGGAAAGAGCCACCGTGGTACAACAACCAAGTTAGAAAACTGCTGGGGAAGCAAAGGGAACTTCACAGCAAACATAAACATAGCCAAAGCCTTGCAGACAAACAAAAATTACGCGAAGTGAAATGTAGTGTGAGGAGAGCTATGCGAGAGGCGTTCAATGAATTCAAAAGTAAAGTTCTATGTACTGACTTGCCAGTAAATCCTAAGAAATTATGGTCTTATGTCAAAGCGGTAGGTGGATCAAAACAAAATGTCCAGACACTCTGTGACCAAAATGGTACTGAAATAGAGGATGACAGACTAAAGGCTGAAATACTAAATGTCTTTTTCCAAAGCTGTTTCACAGAGGAAGACTACACTGTAGTTCCTTCTCTAGATTGCCGCACAGATGACAAAATGGTAGATATCGAAATAGATGACATGGGATAGGGAAACAATTAAAATCGATCAATAGAGGAAATGCCGCTGAGCCTGATGGGATACCAGTTCGATTTTACGCAGAGCACGCGAAGGAACTTGCCCCCCTTATTGCAGCGGTGTACCGTAGGTCTCTAGAAGAGTGTAGCGTTCCAAAGGATTGGAAAAGGGCACAGGTCATCCCCGTTTTCAAGAAGGGACGTCGGACAGATGTGCAGAACTATAGACTTATATCTCTAACGTCGATCAGTTGTAGAATTTTGGAACACATATTATGTTCAAGTATAATGACTTTTCTGGAGACTAGAAATCAACTCTGTAGGAATCAGCATGGGTTTCGAAAAAGACAGTCGTGTGAAACCCAGCTCGCGCTATTCGTCCACGAGACTCAGAGGGCCATAGACACGGGTTCCCAGGTAGATGCCATGTTTCTTGACTTCCGCAAGGCGTTCGATACAGTTCCCCACAGTCGTTTAATGAACAAAGTAAGAGCATATGGACTATCAGACCAATTGTGTGATTGGATTGAAAAGTTCCTAGATAACAGAATGCAACATGTCATTCTCAATGGAGAGAAGTCTTCCGAAGTAAGCGTGATTTCAGGTGTGCCGCAGGGGAGTGTCGTAGGACCGTTGCTATTCACAATATACATAAATGACCTTGTGGATGGCATCGGAAGTTCACTAAGGCTTTTTGTGGATGATGCTGTGGTATATTGAGAGGTTGTAACAATGGAAAATTGTACTGAAATGCAGGAGGATCTGCAGCGAATTGACGCATGGTACAGGGAATGGCAATTGAATCTCAATGTAGACAAGTGTAATGTCCTGCGAATACATAGAAAGAAAGAAAGATCCCTTATCGTTTAGCTACAATATAGCAGGTCAGCAACTGGAAGCAGTTAATGCCATAAATTATCTGGGAGTACGCATTAGAAGTGATTTAAAATGGAATGATCATATATAGTTGATCGTCGGTAAAGCAGATGCCAGACTGAGATTCATTGGAAGAATCCTAAGGAAATGCAATCCAAAAACAAAGGAAGTAGGTTACAGTACACTTGTTCGCCCACTGCTTGAATACTGCTCCACAGTGTGGGATCCGTACCAGATAGGGTTGATAGAAGAGATAGAGAAGATCCAACGGAGAGCAGCGCGCTTCATTACAGGATCATTTAGTTATTGCGAAAGCGTTACGGAGATAATAGATAAACTCCAGTGGAAGACTCTGCAGGAGAGACGCTCAGTAGCTCGGTACGGGCTTTTGTTGAAGTTTCGAGAACATACCTTCACCTAAGAGTCAAGCAGTATAGTGCTCCCTCCTATGTATATCTCGCGAAGAGACCATGAGGATAAAATCAGAGAGATTAGAGCCCACACAGAGGCATACCGACAATCCTTCTTTCCACGAACAATACGAGATTGGAATAGAAGGGAGAACCGATAGAGGTACTCAGGTACCCTCCGCGACACACCATCAGGTGGCTTGCGGAGTATGGATATAGATATAGATGTAACTTTACCGTGCTTCAATACAGAGCCATGATTTCTGGTCACCTGGTAGCCCCATGTACACCGTGGCAATCATAATCTTCCAACACAAAGTTGATGTCACTATAGTTAAAATTGGAAGTTTTCTGGTAGATGTGATCCTTGTCTAGAGGCTCGGACACAAATGAGTGTTACTGCGGAACCCACATGGTAAGCACTACTATGTTGATTCCCTTTTAGTGAGACTAAGATGATGTTGAGACCAAGCTTGGCAAGGATCACGCTACCATCCAGGTTGTTTGGTTACTGGAAGTTAATGTCAGTGCCATTGATACTGACTGGTCCAGCGCATTGAAGTTCTAGTAAGGGTTTTCCTGCACCATAAGTATGTTGTCTGCATATTCTGCGCGCATTAGGTATTAAAATTCGTTATTGATGTATGATCTCATAGAGTTGAGCGATATGATAATTAGCATTGAAAAAAATTAATTTTGTTGTTTTGTGTTCCTGATTTGAATGTGCTCAGTAGTGGTAAAAAGGAATAACCACTCATGTGAACTAGTGTTTCCCAAGTGTATCTAATGGTGGGTGTTGGCAGTCTTCAGGCATTAACCAAATTTTCTGCCTTCAATTGCTTGTAACCAAAAATAGTCAGGATGGAAAGTTATGGTAACTAGTGACATAGTGATCATGGACCTGTATTATGACTTTAGGTCATTTGTTGGCAAATTTCATGAAGTCTCCCTTGCAACCCATGCTGAATGAAGTAGTGGAAAATAAAAGATAATCTGGAGACAACAGGAATTTTGAAACATAAGCAAACCATGGGAAGGAAAATTAAATGAATAAATTTGAACAGCAGGAACAAAGAAAATTCTGCAAAAAAAAAAAAAACACACACACACACTCTTATTATTTATCAATCATTTTCTTTCTCTGTCATTGCTATTGCTTGTTAATCGAATCTCTTCTCTCCTATGTCCCTTATTTGTCCTCATTTCTATTCACATTTAAAAGAATTTACATTCTGGAGTTGTTCCTTCCTCAGTCTTATCCAACTGACCTGTACTCCATCTCTAGAGACATATGTGTGACCAGGATATTAAAACACCTATAATTTTTTGTATTTGTTTGATGATAATTCAGATATGAAGATGGTTTTCAGCTTATTGTCACTCTCTTAGCTTTACGTTTCAATTTTTGACTCTACTCTAATCTTTTTATTTAATGTATGTTTTTCACTGAGACCTAAAATTTATTAAGAGACTTTTATTTACTTATTTTGAATATATATATATATATATATATATATATATATATATATATATATATATATATATCCCCCTTCCCTCCACCCCTTACCTGTTTTTGATTTTGCCATTGAGTGATCATTTGTTTCTTTCCAGAACTGCTGTATAATTTTTAACAACGGGTGCTCTTTCTTGTTAGCTGTTCATTTCTGTTGCCACACATGTTTTTGTTCATTTCTATTCTCCCACTGATTTTTATATAACTTTGTGAAACTATAACTAAAGAAGCATTCCAGTCATCTGACTTGTTTGTTGATTGCTGGTCATTCCATCTGGACATATAGCACCCCAGTGCTTTGAATATGTTTCCTTTATGTATTTGCCACCATTTAATACCAGTGACACACTGTGATTAACTGCAGTCCATATGCTGCTGTTAATTTACCAATATTTTGATGGCTTGTGGCAGATGTGTGTGTCCTCTTCTTCCTTCACATAAAATCTGTGAAATAATGTGTTCCCCCAGCTGCCACTCCCTCCCTCCCTCCCTACCCCCCCCCCCCCACACACACACACACACACAAAATATCTGTCTCAAAATCAAGAAATATGTCATTTTTAAAATTAAAAGTTTTATTTTCTTTTCTTCACAGGGGAGGCAGTTAAGGCCACGTAGCCAGCCACCTTTGCCTGATGGTGATTTACTTGATCACCCTGCATTACATCATCTAGTTTTGGACCTAGCATCTCATTTGGAAGTTCGATCGCACTTCGTAGAAAGTGATGAAGTAGACTGATCGCCGGCCCCCATTGCTGTGACCCAAGATTCCAGCATTGTCACTGCTACAGCTGATAAAAGTGTCATCACCATCTTCATCTGCCACTATATCCTCATCAGCTAACGCCCATATTTTCACTCTGCCAATGATCAATTGGTAAAGGGTGAATGGGAAATGTTAATTCAGTTCCAGAGAAATCATCCTTTTCATAGCTTTAAGAAAAAATAATATATAAAAGTTGACCTTGGTGATGAGTTTGTTGATATTTGTTAAAAGTAATCAAAAGTTACCGAGCTTTGCAAGTTGCATAGAGATATAGCTCTCGCTGGAGGACATCCACTGACTCACAGGAGTTGTACTAGACGCTTTGCTTTGAGGGCAAGTGGGCTCAGTCAAATAGGTTATCCCAATGAAGCACTGCCATAACTGGGAAGTTGGGATTTCCAAGAGGCTGTGAGACTAACTGAGCCCATGCACCACATGTATTGCAGTGATACTAGTCAAATTTACAAAATGCGTGGAAGGTGAGTATGATATTTGTGCCGAAAATCTGTATGTGAATTGTTTCTTATGTTGTATACATAGTCCAGTTCGATTTAGGGGTGTGTTGGTAGTTTGAGAGCAAGTGATTCACTATTAAATTGAGTTAAGCCTTTTTTAAGACTGAGGAATGTTTCACAAGGAGTGGATGTTAACGCTGTACAATATTATTTTGCTAAAGACGTTAATGTAAAATTGAGAACACTTATACAACTACATGTATATATTTTGTATTGTTAGAATAGTAATGTTTAACTTCTTCAGGAACTGTCAAAGTTTTGAAGAACTGTTAAACAATTTCCAGCACACCCCAACATGTAAATACTGTATTTAAAGAGACAGTATTGTTGAGTTTTTGGGAACAAATTTTTGTGGCCCTCTGTGGCTTTTGTAACACTTATCTTCCACATTGGGCTGCTCATTCCTGCAGATATTGTTTTTGAATGAATATTTACTCTATCCTCAAAGATTTCTCTGGTTTTATAATTCAGGGATTAGTGTAAAAATGCAATAACCATTTCATACACATATGTAGATGATTTTATCTTAGTCTGTTCACCATCAGTAATTAACTTTCCTTTCTATGTTTTTATCATTGTAAAATTGTAATTCAATAAACTGTTGCTTTTCTGTGTTGGAGAAATAGAATTTAACTTTCTGTGAGCACTGTAATCCTGAGTCTGTTATATGATTATATTCTTCAGTTCTTTCATATTTTGTGTCATCTTTAGTTTTGACTGTGAATAAAATACACATTGAGGATCAGCTGGAGAAGCTGGCAGATAGAGAACTACACACAGTATGTTGCAGAAGCTAAATGTTAATTTGTTAGAGGTTGGTCTCATATCAGTTTCTGCTTAGACCAAAGTACCTATACAAATGCCTTGTGCATATGCAATATTTTGGTATTCATACATGCTACATTCATGAAGATAATTCTGTTACTGTTTCAAAGGGATTTAATTTTATAATCACCATTCAGTATTATCCTACATCTAGTACACACACACACACACACACACACACACACACACACACACACACACACACACACACTGTATTTATAATGCCTAAAATGTGTAGTTATGAGGTTCAGCAGCATTTTGTTGCCCTTTTATTTTACATTGTTATGTCTGCCACATCACTTTCAAATTGAATTTTCTTTTCTTTGTGTAGTAGTCACTTTATTTGGAGAAATCCAAATTTCTGTGTACTGTGCTATTTGGATCTGTAGTGATCAGTATGACAATTCAAAGAATCATTTTAGGCTAGAAAAGTTTTCTAGTAAGATACCTAGCAGATCTATAAGAATTGCTTTGCATGTGATTCTGTTTTCAGTTTACCTCAGCTACAGTAGTTAAAAAGTTTGCACAAAAGAAATTTTCTCTCTCTTTCAGACATGACAAACATAATAGTAAATAAATCACAGTAGTAGTATTTTGTAGCGTAGGTGAAAAGGTTTGTACCGTGAACACCACCAACATAACACCAGTTTTTATAATAAAGGCACTGGCCTTTTCCTCCTTCCATAATGTGCCTCCGTTATTTATGTACGTGCCGTCTAAATAAAAATATTGTGAAAGATGGGAAAGATTAGCATTCCCAGTAACTCTGTAGTGTTTTGAATACATAAGAGAAAAATTGTCAGATTGTTACATACTTCAGGAGATAAAAAGCTTTTCAGATTGAAAATAACACACAATATAGATACAATTTCTATTAATATATACTGTAATACAGCTGCTATGTGCTGTTTGATCTTTCTTAATTAGATTTCAACATATCATTTTTTGTATCATAACTGACTGACACCATTATCTGCTTGAGGGGTTTCAATAATCATTGCAACATATTAAATCAAATATTTAGCAGATACATTTGAAAAATACACTCACTATATAACAACAATAAATCATCCTTGTATTAACAGTAATGTTCCTTGCAGTATATATTGCTGGAGGAAAATCTCGCTGAATGTAGATATAATGCACAACTTTGACTAATTGCGCAGTTAGATCTTAGAGATTCCACAGCACCAAATTTCAGTTAATTTACTGAATTCCTAGAAACTGAATTTATTAAAAGCAAGTAAAGATACAAGCATCTTGTTATTTTGGAGACTTATTTTTATAAGATGTAAAACCTAGACACATCTTGTATCTAGGTAATAAAATATTGTATGAATAAGTGACACTGTGGAAAAAATACTTTACTGATATAACTGTTCAATATGTGATGATTTCCTGAATATCATCTAGTACTACTAACATGCATTGAAACTTGTTAATATCTCATATGTGGACCATGTGCCTTTTCAAAGTGCTTTTCCTCATAATTTGTAAGCTATTGTTTCTGGTGCTTTTTCATGCAAAGAGAAGTTCAGCTTAATGGTCCATTGTATGTTGCTGCAGCTTCTCTCCTGTCAGCGTGTGTCCTGCTTTTGACATTTACATTAAGAGAAAGTTTCCCTAAATAACGGGAATATATAAGAGATTAATTTGTCTTTCTATAAAATAGTACAAATGTCTGAAACTCTCCAAATAAAGTGACATACGTTACTTTTTGAAAATTGCATTCCTGAATGTAACACAAATCAAAAGGTTCTTTAAAAGTAGTAATATACTCTAAGCAGTAAAGTTTGTTTTATTCTAGTTATAAAATAGTCAGATATTTATTGTGTAATTATTTTGTCATGTCAGCGTGTTTATTTTGCCTTCCTTACAAATTGTAAACTGAAGTGTACAAATAATTGTTGTGCAAAAATAGTATGAAATATCTCCAAACAGAATAAATAACAATTTAACATGAAATTTGTTAGTATATGTATGCATATTTAGTAGCTAGTTTTCATCCATTATGTGTGTGCATTTACTGGTGGTCTTAGCTTCACCAGATTTTCAGTATTTTGTGGGAAGGTACTGTTTGTTATGCATTTCCTTGCAGCTGAAACGGTGCCAAAGAAGTGGGACCCATTGCTGTGTGTGTGTGTGTGTGTGTGTGTGTGTGTGTGTTTAAAATTAGGTCATTTCCTTGGCAGCTCTTCAGGTGGCTAGTCTGGTACAATAATAGTGCCATGTGCATCTGATGACTAAGTGTTTTTGGTGTTGTGATGCACAAAATATTGTACCACAGAACCTTAACTGATAATGGAAGCAAAATAGTGATTCAGCTCTGAAACTGTTTGATACAAATAGCTCAACACCTCATTAGTGTAGCTATGGGTTTAAAATAGTTGTACTTGAAACTGTTTAGTGGAGAGGTTAGTTAAACAGGTGATTTCCTGAAATAATCTGCATCAGCAAGTTAGCTATTCTGGAGAAGCACTCAGCACACGGTAGCAGACTTTGGTCATGGCAGTCAGTAGGCCAGGTGAGGTTAGCTACTGAAAGCCTTCTAACAACTGGTCTCTCTGTTCACTGTCTCTTTATACATAGCAGTTTATTTTTAGTTATTCTTATTTGCCTCTCAGAAACACACAAATAGAATGAGGGTAGTTCAGGTCATTAACCCTATTGGGCAAGTGGACAGGTGTTGCAGTTCTTTTTAATCATAATGTTGCATGTTTTATTCAGTATTAAAAAACGAAAATATGTTTGAAAGATGTTTAACTGCTAGTTGGCTTGTATTAAGTCATATATAAATGATTGATAATTCAGTGCTTCATATTTACTGGACTGAAACTGTATTAAATGGAACATTTGCTGAGGAACTATCACTTTGTTCTGACTTTTTGCTGAGTCTTGTAGCTTGCGCAACTAGAAGCATTTTATCCATGGGGAAAACAAAATTGCTTAGGGTGTGTGTTTCTCTTCTTGTTAAACCTGTCTGTAGCAACAGAATCTACAGAATATAACTTCTTATTTTGTGAACATTGTGTAATGTAAGTAACATAGAGAGATTCTGGAGTAAATCACAGTACAAATGACATTGATGGTGATTCAGATTTGACTTGTGGAAATTCATTGAAATGTGTTTCATTGTTTTAATTGTTACTGGTTATTTGTCGACAATTATTTATTTCTGTGTTTTTCTTTGTCCTTCCAAAATGTTTGCCATTAACATTTATTTTTTTATGTAGGAAGAACAGTAGTGTGTGGAAGTAACACATGATGTTGAGAATCTCAGCTGATTTTGAAATGTTTTTATGACAGGAGATAGCTTATAATAGAACTTAATGCAAAACTTTTCCATAAGCAAAACTGAACAGTAGACATGATGCTGATAGGTACCATTTATTTGTTTTGATAACAAGTTGTTATAAATACACATACACCGTGTTACACTATTTCATGGCACTTTGCAGGAAAAATATTTCATGAGGGGAGGGTGTCATTTACATCATGGCATAAATTGCTCCTCTTAAAGTATTTTAAGTGGAAAGGAAATGTAGCAACTCATTAATAAATAGTGAAAATTGACATCATTTCTTCCTTTTGTGACTACTGAACACTTTTGGTTGGCTATCATTGCTTTTACCATTGTTCGTGTGCATTCCAGCAAACAGAATAAAGTCAACAAATGTAGGTGTCATAGAAAGTTTAATGTGAATATCGACTTTGCACACAGAGATTATGGGCCATACATTGGGCTTCCAGCTGATATATGCTCCACAAGAAAGAGCAAAAATAAGAATTCAATAACTAAAAATAAAAATAAAAAAAATACACAGCTTGTTGCAGTTACTTGCATAAAATACTTTGTACTTTTTTGAAGTTACGTATTATGTATAGTAAGACTCTTTACTGACAGCCGGCCGTGGTGGCCGAGCAGTTCTAGGTGCTTCAGTCCAGAACAACGCGGCTGCTATGGTCGCAGGTTCGAATCCTGCCTTGGCCATGGATGTGTCTGATGTCCTTAGGCTAATTAAGTTTAAGTAGTTCTAAGTGTAGGGGATGGATGACCTCAGAAGTTAAATCCCATAGTGCTTAGATCCATTTGAACCATCTTTATTGACACATGACAATGAGACCATCTCGGAGCTAATGCGTATTCTTATACAATCATGTAAGTGTACTATGAACTGATTACCTGATGGAGAATTAGTGATGACATAACTAAAATGCATTTCTGTGGAAAACATATCTTCATACTCTTAGTACTTACATGTTGTTGATTTGTCATTGCTGTTGCTGCTGTTGCTTCTGCTACTACTACTACTACTACTACTACTACTGATGATGATGATGATTATTATTATTATTATTATTATTATTATTATTATTATTATTGTTATTTTGAATAGCCTGGTGAATAATTGTCGACATAACACAATATTAGCATTTGAGATAAATTTTTCTTAACCAGATTTTGTTGCCTGCAGTTAAAACACACTCTTCCAGAGCAGGAGAAGATAGTAATCATTTCTGAATTCAGTACTTTGGCGTAAGTCTTGTGTGAAATTTGCAGCTCCATGAATGTAGTATGCTAATGATGTGACTCCTGCAGACCATTAAAAATAGTGTATAATGTCAAAAAATGTTAATCTCAGAACACCAATAAATATATGGGTATACAATGTACTCTCGATGACCATGTTTCTTTGCAGGGTAATGGTTAGCAGAGGACCATTGAATAGAGTGAATCATGTGCTAATATTTAATTTGGCTTTTAAATCACTTTGTTTTATCGTACTAAGCAATATGGTATCACCAGATTACAGAGTTTTGATGGAAGTTAATGGTTGGCCTTCTTGAATTAGTCAAAAATGTAGTGTGGGCTGCAGTAGTGATGCATGTGAGCTAAAGAAAATATAAAATAAATTTGACATCACAAATGACATAAATCTCTTATCCTCATAGTAGTCAAAAGACTGTAGAATAGTTAAAAGACTGACACTGTCTGTACTCTTTCGTGTAGTAAGAGAAAAACTGTCATCACCTGAATGTTAGTTTAAAGAACTCAGTGCTTTATTAACCATGGGCGTATTGGAAATTTTATGCATTTACCTTTCTCTGACCTTCACACTGACGTAAGTCCAGTTATAGCAGTACATACAGTTTTATGTGGATTCCAAACCATGGTGCAACTCAGCATTTTTCACACTAACAAACATTCCTAGATGTGGAAGAAGTGAAAGGCGACATATTAAAATCATAGGACTCACAGGGGTTTGACTCCCAGACCTTAGGATTAGTTTTCTGGCATGTTACCACTGAGCAAATAAACTATAAAGAAACTGAAGGCCAGTGTGATCCTTCAGTGCAGATCATGGCAAGTCAGTTGATAACCAATGATCATATTCTGTTGTCTGATTCTTATTCAAACTTCAGTGACATATGTGTATGTGAGACGCTATAGTCTTTGGCAATATAAAACCTAGTGTCGCACATAATGAATATGTAGCATAATTGTTTCTTGTTCCAGAATGTTTTGAGTTGAGCTGCCTGTAATAAATTGTAGATACTGTCCATGGCAGTAGTTATTTTACAAAAAGAGCAGCACTCAAAGTTATACCTTTTTTAAGTATTTGTGGAGCTCTAGTGGAAAGAATGTCAAAGTTAATTTTCTTCACGATACCATATCTTTCTTAGCCTGTCAATTCAGTGACTGAACATCTCTTGAGATTTCAGCTGTCAGTGACTGGTTTATGCTTACTCTGTAGCCAATAAAAATTTAGAACTTGGAGCTGTTTGGAATTTCATCTCTTGGGTAAATATTCAAAGACTGTTTAATGTCGTTATGTGTAGATATTGTTGTAACAACTTCATCAAATAGAGATTTTGAAAATGTAGTTGTTCCATAATTTGACATATTTAATCTGTTCTTTGTGTTGCTCATGATCATGCGTGAAAATGATTCCTTCATTTTTCACAAAGAAATATGAGTTTTAAAAGTACTGTAATTTACTAAATGCTGGTTCTTTTATTTTTGTATGTTTATGAGACAACACTGTCAATAGATAAAAAGAGGAGAAAAATAACACTGAACAACAAATTTGAGGTGAAAGTGTGTAAATTGCATGATTTTGAGCTAGTTTTGTTTGTTTCAGTATAAAATGATACAAAATCATCATCTTCATAAATATTTAGCTCTGGTTTTTTAAAAAAGTAATCTACATTTTTGTATAAATAACTCACTAACTAAATATTAACTCATGTTCCAAGATTCAGCATAACAAATTTTAAGTGAATAATTACTTGAATTGTGTTATGCATTGGTAAATTTCAGTGCCATTCTGGAAGTACAAAAATAAAATTTTAAGAAAAAATGAAGATATTATTACATGAATGAAAATGCTTTGTAAGTCTACTTTGTACCAGAACTGTGTAAAGCACAAAAGAAAATATATAAATTAACTGGTCACAAATATATATATAAAGGATTACAAATGTTAAATGTCCATACGTACAATATATACAATTACATATTTTGTTCGGAGATAAATTCAGATGATGACCATTTTTGCTTGGCTTGACGTTTATACACATACTCGGGAAATTCCCTTATGACAGTCCAGCAGTAATCTGCTAAAATAGTAGGGCTCCACTTTCTGGCATACCTCTTCTCAAATGTGGCAATATCTTGTTGAAATCGCTCCCCATGTTCATCACGTACTGCACCACATCTTTGGGGAAGAAGTCAAGATGACTATGTAAGAAATGCATTTTCAATGACATGTTGCAACCAAGTTTTTCATAAGATGACAACATGTTATCTACAATCTTCTTCTAATTTATTGCTCCTTTGTTCCCTAATAACTGTAAACAGACTGTCTTAAAACATTCCTATGCATGCTTCTCATCACCTTGTATAATTCCATCAAAAGTGTGGTCTCCAAAAAGCTCTCAAATCTGTGGGCCTACAAAGATGCCCTCCTTTACTTTGGCATCACTTAAGTAAGGGAATTTTTGCCTAAAGTACTTAAACGCATCACCATCTTTGTTCATTCCTTTAACAAAGTTTTTCATGAGACCCAACTTGATGTGCAAGGGCAGGAGCAGAATCTTTTTAGGGTCTACTAGAGGTTTACTCTTATTGTTCTTGATACCTGATTGAAGAGATTTTCTGGTGGGCCATTCATGTTTACTGTAATGAGATGCACGAGCTCGGCTATCCCATTCACAGAGAAAGCAGCAATATTTAGTATACCCTAACTGCATACCTAATAGCAGTGCAACCACTTTCAAGTCACCACAAATCTGCCATTGAGAGTCATTCTACTGATAGCTTCTAGTAAAATTTTCATACTTTGGTATGACTCTTTCATATGCGCACTATGCCCAACTGGAATAGAAGTGTTGTAACCACGACTGGAATGGTCGCGGGGTGGCCGCTAAAGCGCGGTGGACCAAACAGAGAGTGGCCCGCGAACAAACAAATGAACAGAAAGGACGGACACAAAACAACGATGGATGATTGAGAGAGACCTTACGACAACAACATGCAAAAACCAACGGAGTGGCAGAGACAACCAAACAAATCCAAGACATCCACTAGTAACTAAAACAAAGAATGGTAAACACGATGTCTGTTGTCAAGGCGGTATGTTGAGATTCACGCAACGATTAGGCTCGCTGGCCAAGCAAGAGCCAGGCGCTTAAATACTCTATCGGGGGTGCCGCTATTGGCTGCTGGAACCATGTGTTCCACTGTGGCACCCTCACACTAAATGCAAGCCAGGAGGCGCACGCCGCCACAGCTTATGACACGATGGTGTAGAGACCGCTAGGGGTCTTCTACGTCCATGACGCCTGGCAGGGATTCAAATTCTGCGGCGCATGGTACCAGATCCCTCCCTCCGGAAACTTGCACGTAGGGGCGGAAACGCCGCAGACGGTGCCGAGGTGGGCGGCAGTGGGGCAAGGAGTCGGGGTCATCAACCGCTATTGGCGGGGAGGAAGGGACACCCGAGGTATCCATGACAGCCGATCCAGAGTCCAGGGCGAGGGAGGGATCCGTCAATCCAACTGTGGGTGGAGAGGGCTGGCGGCAAGCCCATGGGGAGATGGCAACCAGGTGCAGGGACAGTGACTCCAGAACCACGTCCACACCCAAAGGAGGTAGGGGAAGAAGCAGTGGCGTGAGTCCTGCGGGGGCACACGGGCGGAGCTGGTTGTGATGGCGGCGCTCCAACCCTTTCGACATCTGCACTGACATCACACGCCGCCCATGGGCCATGACGACCATGGCGGGTGTCCAATCCCCCTTGCGCCCATACTCGTGGGCCCACACGGCCGTGCCAGGGGCATATCGCTGTGAGGGCCAGGAGTGGGGGCGGGTGGGGGATGGCATTAGCAAATGGAGCAGGGTCTGCGGCTGTCGCCCATGAAGGTGCTCTGCCGGACTGCGTCCGTCAATTGGCGTAGTGCAGTAGGTTCTCAGAAACAGGGTGAGGGCCGACATGGTTGGAAATGTGCCGACCGCCTTGGTCAACTGGTGTTTAAAAGTGCGGACAAGCCTCTCCGCTGCACCATTGGATGAAGGGTGGAAAGGGGGGGTACGGATATGTTTGATACCGTTGGCATGACAGAAGTCATGGAAGGAGGACGCCGTGAATTGGGGACTGGTATCGGAGACCAACGTGTGTGGCAGGCCCTCAGTGGTGAGAACCTGGGCCAGGGCCGTGAGTGTAGCCTCCGTGGTGGTGGATACCGTGTGGACAACATATGGTTATTTGGAGTAGGCATTAACGATGAGTAACCGCATGGACCCCAAAAACGGGTCCGCAAAATCGATATGGATGCGATCCCAGGGCCGGCAAGGCACAGGCCAGGGTGCAAATGACTGAGGGGAGCTTGCCTGGTCACGCGCACAGAAAGTGCACCCACGGACCAGACGATCAATATCGCCATCGATGCCTGGCCAATACCCATGCCGGCGAGCCAAAACTTTCATACGGGACATACCCCAGTGCCCGCGGTGTAACAAACTGAGCACCCGAAGCCACAATTGCAGAGGGATGTCCACCCGATGGGCAACCAACACCGTGGCCAACAGTAGGACATCATTGACCAAGGGGAGCCTGTGGGACAGGTGGCGCCAGGGGCTGAAATCAGACTGCATCCGAAGAGTAATGGAGAACCAACTGCAAGACAGTGTTGTGGCAGTTAGCCGCAGCAATGTGAGCAACCATGAGAGGCAGACCGTCCAGTGCATCCCAGCGGGCAGAATCAATGTGAAAGCAGAAGACCTCCTGTTAGTCAAAGGCAGGATCGGGGCCTGCTGGGAAACGTGACAAAGCGTTCGCATTAGCTTGGTGGGCGGTGGGCTTGTACTGCATGGTGTAAGCGTAATTACATAAAAACAATGCCCAGCGCTGGAGACGTTGAGCCGTGTGCTCAGGAAGGTGAGAGTGGGGTCCGAAAAGTGTAACCAAGGGTTTATGGTCCGTCAGGAGGGTGAACTTTGCCCCAAAGAGATAGGTGTGAAATTTTTGGACGGTGAACACCATCGCCAGGGCCTTCTTTTCAATCTGGGAGTAGTTCCGTTGTGTTCAGGTCAACGTCTTGGAGACATAAGCGATGGGCTGTTCGGAGCCATCGGCATCCCAGTGCGTGAGGACAGCCCCAATGCCGTATGCCGATGCATCAGCTGCCACAACCAAGGGGCGGTACGGAGAGAAGAGAGTAAGGCAAGGGGTGGACTTCAGTATCGCCTTTAAACGGAGAAAAGCCTGGTCACAGGCAGGAGTCCAATCAAAGGGTAGCCCTTTGTGATGCAAGTGATTGAGGGGTCTAGCAATGGAGGCAGCCTGGGGCAAGAACTTTTAATAAGTAACCTTGCCCAAAAACATGTGGAGTTCAGATAAGTCCTTGGGACGAGGAAGGGCCTCAATGGCCGCGACATTATGACCGAAAGGGTAAATGCTTTCATTGCTAAGCCAGTGGCCTAAGTATTCCACATCTGGTTGAAAAAAACAACACTTGTCCAGCCGACAGCATAAACCAGCAGATTGCAGAGCGTGAAATAAGGCACTGAGGTTTTGCAAATTTTCCTGGCGGGAACACCCAGTGACCAAGATGCCATCCAGATAAATCACACCGGCAGGGATAGGCTGTGTAAGCTGCTCCAGGAATCGCTGGAAAATGGCCGGCACCAAAGAGACACCAAGGGAATGTGCTTGTACTTATACCATCTGAAAGGCGTGTTGATAACCATGATGTTCTGAGATTCGACATCCAAGGGCAACTGGTGGTATGCCTCAGCTAGGTCGATCTTTGAAAAATACTCTCCCACGGCAAGCTTGGTGAGAGGTTCTTCCTGTCGGGGAATGGGGTGAGTGTCAACGAGGGACTGAGCATTGACTGTAGTACCGAAGTCCCCACTCAGCCGAAGGGACCCATTGGGTTTCCGTATGACTACCAATGGCGTCGCCCAGGCACTGTAAGTTACAGGCTCCAGAACGCCAGCAGCCTGGAGCCGATCAAGTTCCTGCTAGACTGCCGGCTGTAAGACCACCGGAAGGGGCTGGGCCTAGAAAAAGCGAGGCTGAGCATCCGGCCGTAGGGTGATGTGCACCTGAAAACTGGAAGCACACCCGAGATTCATTACAAACAATGACGCAAAAGCGGAGTACAGACCGTCCAAGTCCTGAAAAGGAACAGCCATGCAAATGACCTTAACTTCATCTGAAGTTGAAAAGCCAAACAGTTGAAATGTATCCAGGCCAAAAATATTCGAAGCCGACGGATGGTCAGCGACAAAGAGGGTAAGGAGCCAGGAAACAAACTTGTACGTCGCCTGGTTGACGAACTGCCCACGAAGGGGAATGGAACTGTGTCCATAGGCGACCAAACAGGGAGAGCGAGGTGACAACTCAGGAGAGCCCAGTCGGGTATATGTCGCCATATTAATCAGGGAGACGGTGGCCCCAGTGTAGACCTGAAAACTGACATCCTCCGTGAAAAGGCAGAGCGTGAGGAAAAGCTTCCGCGCTGATGGGTCATCCTGTGGAACGACCAATTGCAGAGCATTGACTGTATCTTGAGGCCCAGGAGGGGCAGGACTGAAGCAAGTCGAGCGACTATGACAAACTGATTGTATGTGGCCCTCCTTGTTACACAGTGTGCACGTTTTCCAGCGGTGAGGACAATCAGCTCGTTAATGTGCAGTAAAGCACTGTGGGCAAGATGGAAGTCTGCTGCATGACCGGTGACGAGGGGCGACCGAAGGCCCCGATGCCGTAGAGAGTTCAGACAACGAGTAGTCCCGAAGATGCTGGCCTCTGTCGGCTGGGCCTCGTTGACATCATGAGGGCAGAACCCGCCGTGATGCCATGATTGCCGTCGTGCCATAAGACGCTCGTTACATGCTTGAACAATTTCAAAGGAGTGGGCAATGCGGAGAATCTCTTCCAAGGAGGGGTTGTCGAGTTTCAGCACTGCAGTATGGACCTCAGGATCGAGAGCCAGCTGAACCGCCACATCCCGGATCAGGGAGTCCGCATACGAAGCTTTACACTGCTGATTGGTGCACGTAAAATCGCATCGACGGCTGAGACCCTGCAAGTCCGTGACCCAGGAATGGTACGATTGACCAGGTTGTTATGGTACTGGTGGAACTCTACTGAGAGGCGACCACATGGTAGCAATGGGAATAATAGTTTGTCAGCAAAAGGCACATCGCCTGGAAAGAGAGAGCCACTGGATCAGAAAATGGTGCTAACTTATGGAGAAGAAAGAACGAGTCTGGGGAGGCCCAAGACAAAAACGACCACTACAAGGAGTCATCCGTGACTTGAAAAGCCGGGAAATGCTGTTTCAGCTGATGTAAGTAAGTTACCAAGTCCTCTTTAGCGTCATTGAAGGGTGGAAATGATGGTGGACGTGGGAAAGCATCTGACACCCAAGGACTCGGAAGCTGTTGTGGTAACGCGTCCCGGGCATCGACTTTGTCCATTAGCAACTGCAGTGACTGTTGTAAGATGTCTAACTGGAGCTGCTGCTGCTGCATGAGCTGCTGCCGTTGCTCCAGATGACAGACCAACTTTGTCTCCATGCTACCAACTACAACCGTTGTACCTTGTTGCCAAAGATATTGTAACCGTGACCGTTCCGATTGCGGTGTGGCCAAGAAAGCACGGGGGACCAAACAGAGAGTGGACCACGAACAAACAAACGAACGGAAACGATGGACACGAAACAATGATGGACGATGCAGAGAGACCTTACGATGACAATACGCAAGAAGCAACGGAGTGACAGAGACAACCAAACGGATCCAAGATGTCCACTAGTAATGAAAACAAAGAATGCTAAACACGATGTCTGTTGTCGAGGCGATATGTCAAGATTCACTGGATCAGACATGCTGGCTGTGCAAGAGGCAGGCGCTTAAATACTCCATCGGGGGTGCCGCTATTGGCCACTGGAACCACGTATTTCACTGTGGCGCCCACACACTAAATGTGGACCAGGAGGCTCGCACCGCCACAGCTTACGGCGCGATAGTGCAGAGACCTCTAGGGGCCTTCGACGTCCATGATGTCTGGCGGGGATTCAAACTCTGCAGCACGCGGTACCAGAAGAAGGAAGCCATTACCAATATGTAAAAGTACTGCTTTTAAGCTCTACTTTGGCGAATAAATAAAGAGTCTCCAATCAGTGTTGTAATTAATTCTGAGAGCCGTCATTAGACCATGTATGCCTACGCATGCCAGAATATCTTGTATGTTAAAAAAAGAAGTGAATTGTTGCTCGCTTCTGTGGTAGAATGAAACATTTACATTGCTTTTCAGAAAATTGTGCTGCTGCAATCTTGATGCTAAAATTTCAGCCTTAGCTTTAGAGCTCCAAATCTCTAATGAGATCACTTAACTCATTTTGAGCCAATTTTTGTGGATCATCAGTTGATTATATATTTGCAAGAAACTCTGAATCTTATCTACATCTACATTTATACTCCGCAAGCCACCCAACGGTGTGTGGCGGAGGGCACTTTACGTGCCACTGTCATTACCTCCCTTTCCTGTTCCAGTCGCGTATGGTTCGCGGGAAGAACGACTGTCTGAAAGCCTCTGTGCGCTCTCTAATTTTACATTCATGTACATCTTTACATTCATGTACATCTTATGATGTACATGGTTCAGGACATTCAGAATCCCCATCAGAAGTAATCTCATACTCTGTCAGTAGTTCATGTATTGGCAATCCTTCCCCATGTAGAACTAGATGTATGACAGATGGAATGTTAGGATGGATCACTGTCCGCTTCTTCTTAGATATTCCCTTCTTGATAGGAGGAACCATACAATGTCAGGTTACAGACAGAGAGTATTGAAAGAGATTAAAACAGAATAGTTCCATAATGTCTGTAGCAGTATCCAAAGAAATAAAATTTGTGTGTTTCATCAGAACATTAGAGGATTGAAAAATAAGATAGATGAGCTTCTTGTATGCCTAGAAAATGGGGTAAATTCTGAAGGTATAGATGTTTTGTGTCCCTCTGAACACCATGTAACCATAGGGATAGAGAACTTAAATTTAAGGGATTACAGATTAGCATCTTATTCATGTAGAATCAACATGGAAGAAGGAGGAGTTGCTACTTATATAAAAACTGGACACACAGTCAAAAATATTGAAACAAATAGTTTTTGTGTAGATCAGATCCTTGAAGCATGTGCTTGTGAGTTGCTACTGCAATATACTTCTCTAGTAATTGTAACAATCTACCTCAAGGTAACTTTCAGCTTTTCATGAAAAATCTAGTGGCATTGTTGAGCTACCTGTCATAGAAAAAGAAGCAGTTAGTGGTTTGTGGTGATTTTAATGTAGATTTCTTAAAAGATATGGATAGGAAAAATGAGCTAGAATCTTTGTTTGGTTGTTTCAATCTAGTATCTGTTGTAAATTTTCCAACTCGTGTGCAGCAGGATAGTAGGTCGCTTATCGATAACATTTTCATAGAAAGTGCTCAGGTAGAAACAATTAATGTGTACCCAGTTGTTAATGAGCTATCTGATCATGATGCACAATTAATGGAAATAACACATATAGCACCTTACAGGCTTGAGGCAGGTTCATACAATTTGTGATGCTTATTGATGCAAACAGGATACCGAGTTTTAAGAGCAACCTAGAAAAGGTGGAATAGGATGAAGTATACACAGAAAATTATACTGATGCCAAATTTAGTTTATTCCACTGTAAATTTGTCTCAATATTTGAGAGTTTCATCCCTGAATTGTTACCCAAAAAACCATTACAAAGTCAAGTAAGCCATGGATTACTAAGGGAATTAAGATATTGTGTAAGAGGAAGAGGGAAATATATGTACAGGACAGAATAAGTCAGGATCCGACATTACTTGCTCAGTACAAATGATACTGTAATATTTTAAGGAAAGTCAGTAAGAAGTTGAGAAGCTTATGTGTTCTGACAAAAATTAATATTGTGGATAATAAGATCAAAACTATATGGAATATTGTCAAATGGGAGACGGGGCAGCCTGACAGTGCACAGCATACCATAGCAATAAAGCAAAATGATGATGATGTGAGTGATAATTCACAAGTTGCAAGTATTTTAAACAATCACTTTCTGAATGTAGCAGCAAAAATAGAATTAAAGGATCCAGTTGAAGAAGCAAAATAATATGTTAAAAATGTCATTCCCAGGACTTTAGGCCTTTAGGAATAGCACCAACATTCCCCACTGAAATTAAGGGAATTATAAATATACTGAAAAGCAAGAGCTCATGTGGTGTTGATGGAGTCTCTAACACAATTTTGAAGTGTTGTTCTAATTTAATAAGTGGATTCCTTAGTGATACATGTAATGCTTCGCTGACACAGGGAATTTTTCCAGACGGATTGAAATATGCATTTGTCAAACCTCTTCATAAGAAAGGCGACAAGAGTGACTTAAATAATTATAGACCAATCTCATTGCTGACTTCATTTTCTAAACTATTCGAAAAAGGAATGTATTCAAGAATAATCTCACATTTAAGTGAAAAATAATTTACTGAGCATGTCACAGTTAAGATTCTGGAAGGGTTACTCGACTGAGAATGCTATCTACACATTTACCCATCAAAAAGTACAAACCCTAACTAAAAAATTATTGCCAGTTGGTATTTTTTGTGATCTTTCCAAGGCATTTGACTATGTGGATCATGTTACACTCTTAGAAAAACTCAGGTTTTATGGAATTGAAAGCTACACAAACAGCTGGTTTGAATCACACTTAACGAACAGAAAGCAAAAAGTTGTGCTGAATAACTCAAATAATGCTGGGAGGGTGGTAAATTCTAGGGAGTCCCACAGGGTTCAATTTCGGGTCCTCTGCTGTTCCTTATTCATGTGAATGAAAAAATTGTACCTCTAAATGTAGTTGTATGTGTAGAACTAAAAATTTCAGTAATATTAATATTAGCATTATTCATGTGTACATATGTATCTTGTAATTTGACTTTTTCCGCATCATATCAATAGAATAATCGTGAAAATGATCTGCAGAACATGACATTACTAAACTAAACAAAAGTAGCAGTCACTGATATGGTTAGTTGCCTCATGCCAGATCATGTGCACTGCAAAGGGCATTGAACGTCCTTTCCCATGCATCCAATTTCTGAGGTTGCTGGCACATGTGTTGCAGATCACATGTGGAGCCCACGGTTTATCCTGATCACCTATTTTGCACCCAAAATAACAACTGTCAGGTTTTTTAATCAATGGAGGTTTTGGCTGTTTTTGTGAAGCAAAAGTCACTTCTCCACACACACACATTGCAAAATGTGTCAGTACTGTTAACACAGACTCGTAGCATTTTTGTTCATTTCAATATCAGTCAACTTGAACAACTGGTAGTTAATCTGGAAACAAATGTGCAAAAATTATTACATGCATTAATAAAGTCACTGAAGTTGAAGAGGAGGGAGACAAAAAGATCACTAAAATTGCCATCAAAATCTTTATATCCAAAATATTACACACAAAAAAGACCACGAACAATATATAATCCATTGTTACTAGTTATTATGACTGTGACAAACCATTATAATATTTGATTTTAAACTTAACATAAAAATCCGTATATAATTATTTCACCATAATAAAACAGTGTAAAATGGACACTAGAGCTAATTTTGAATTGTCTTTGTGGCATTCGCAATCAGCACATTAGAATTGATAGGAATTGGCTATTTTCATTCAATTTACATTTTCATTGTTGCACAGTGTAATCATTATAGAATCTGTATATTCTACCAAGTAATTATCCATGTAATGATAAAAAGAATAAAATTACATCTACAAGCACATGCTGCAAACAGTGACATAACAGTCTCATTGTGTTGTCAACAATACTAATGGCAGCACTAAGTAGAGGTAGAGGTTTTATTATATACACTACTGGCCATTAAAATTGCTGCACCAAGAAGAAATGCAGATGATAAACAGGTATTCGTTGGACAAATATATTATACTAGAACTGACATGTGATTACATTTTCATGCATTTTGGGTGCATAGATCCTGAGAAATCAGTACCCAGAACAACCACCTCTGGCCGTAATAACGGCCCTGATATGCCCGGGCATTGAGTCAAACAGAGCTTGGATGGTGTGCACAGGTACAGCTGCCCATGCAGCTTCAACACGATAACACAGTTCATCAAGAGTAGTGACTGGCGTATTGTGACGAGCCAGTTGTTCGGCCACCATTGACCAGACGTTTTCAATTGGTGAGAGATCTGGAGAATGTGCTGGCCAGGGCAGCAGTTGAACATTTTCTGAATCCAGAAAGGCCCATAAAGGACCTGCAACATGCGGTTGTGCATTATCCTGCTGAAATGTAGAGTTTTGCAGGGATCGAATGAAGGGTAGAGCCACAGGTCGTAAGACATCTGAAATGAAACGTCCACTGTTCAAAGTGCCGTCAATGCGAACAAGAGGTTACCGAGACGTGTAACCAATGGCACCCCATACCATCACGCCGGGTGATACGCCAGTATGGCAATGGCGGACAGACGCTTCCAATGTGCATTCACCGTGATGTCGCCAAACACATATGCGACCATCATGATGGTGTAAACCGAACCTGGATTCGTCCGAAAAAATGACGTTTTTGCCATTCGTGCACCCACGTTTGTCGCTGAGTACACCATCGCAGGTGCTCCTGTCTGTGATGCAGCGTCAAGGGTAACCGCAGCCATGGTCTCCGAGCTGATAGACCATGCTGCTGCAAACGTCATCAAACTGTTCGTGCAGATGGTGATTGTCTTGGAAACGTCCCCATCTGTTGACTCAGGGATTGAGACGTGGCTACACGATCCGTTACAGCCTTGCGGATAAGATGCCTGTCGTCTCGACTGCTAGTGATACGAGGCCATTGGGATCCAGCACGACGTTCGGTATTACCCTCCTGAATCCTCCAATTCCATATTCTGCTATATCACTCATTGGATCTCGACCAACGCGAGTAGCAATGTCGCAATACGATAAACCTCAATCGCAATAGGCTACAATCCAACCTTCATCAAAGTCAGAAAAGTGATGGTACGCATTTCTCCTCCTTACACGAGGAATCACAACAACGTTTCACCAGGCAGCGCCGGTCTACTGCTGTTTGTGTTTGAGAAATCAGTTGGAAACTTTCCTCATGTCAGCACGTTGTAGGTGTTGCCACCAGCACCAAACTTGTGTGAATGCTCTGAATAGCTAATATTTTGCATATCACAGCATCTTCTTCCTGTCGGTTAAATTTTGTGTCTGTAGCATGTCATCTCCGTGGTGTAGCAATTTTAATGGCCAGTAGTGTATATTGCCTATTCATACATGTCTATATTTGTGAAAGGAATAGCTACTTTGGACATTAATTTTTAAAATTAAAGTTTCATAAAAAGAAGTGAAGCGATATGATATGAGTGGGGGGCAGGAAGGGTATTAGTTCATAGGCACATGATCATGTGGATACATTTAACAAGCAAATTAGTGGACAAGAGTAACAGTGGAGAGGATAGAACATAGCAGTTGAGTACTGTCAACTGAATTCCAGGCAATAGGGTCCATCAGGATGGCAGAATTGTGAAAGTTAAGTGATGAGTAGTTGCAGATGTTGAAACAGGCATTCATGGAGAAATTGTTGTGTATGTTCAGCAGTGTATCAGGTTTCTTCCTTCTTTAAACATAAATGTCCACTCTTCGTGAAATGTCTAAGGAATGGAGATTTATGTCTTGAGGAGGAAGGAACCTGATAAAGTATTAAACAATATAACAGTAACATACAGAGTAGATATATTTGTGAAAAAATTGTCATAATGTCAAAGGAGAAGTCTGTGATTAAAACATTTACAATTTTAATGGTTGACAGGTTTCAACCGCCACTGGTTGTCCGTCTGAAGATGTAAACAGATGAAAGTGAATGTTCATCAATATTTATTTCCTCATATATTGAAACTGATGAACTCTTAAATGGCAGAATTTAACAGTGAAGTGTATAATAACAACATAAAATTGTCTCCCTGTGACAGTCACTTTCTTAAAAAAAAATTTCGGGGTAATGAATATGTTAAGATCTCATTGTCTTTGGGATATAAGCTACCCCCACATTAAAAGCCACTGCTGTCAGTTTGTGCAACTCAGATCTGTATAACAGAGTTGACAAACATACAAAACTGTGAAATTGTTAACTAATAGAACTGACAGTTTTTTCATCAGGGTTGAGTGAAGAGAAGAAATAGAGGTTTAAGTATGTAGTGAAAGAGGAAAACATCACCCAAAATGATAGACAGCAAAAAGTGTGAAGGAAATAACAACAGTATGTAAGAATCATAATTCAAATACCATTACAGTAATAGTTACCTGAATGTAATTGGACGATAAAATACAATATTTGCTGAATGTGAAAACGTTTAACTAAGGAAGATGTAAGCAACATAAGCATTGAGGTGTTGGTACTTAAGAGGAAGGAACAGTGAAGGTCAAAGGAACACACACAACTGATTAAAGGATGATGAAGTAATTGATACTATGGATCTAGTGTGGAAGAATGTCGGTGCTTAGAAGTGTTGATATCTGAAGAAAAATCTAAATTACTAGCAGAACTGACCAGCCCATCATGACATGTCGTACCATGACCATAAGATGGTATAGTATGTTGTTATTATAGCTACTTTGTTGGAGTGACCATTCACCCAAGCAGAATGTGACACAAAGCTATAGTTAATCCAAAGGCTTATAGCTTGAATCTAGATCAGTGCTAGGACTTCATCACCTATCAGTTTTTTCACACCTAGCAATGATTTGTGTGAAGTATGCCAAATTCCACTGGGGTTTGAAGTACGCATTAAACTATAGATCATCCTTTAACTGGCTTAGTGAGTCATTTCACAGATCAGTGAAGGAAAGAGCATACTATTTCCAATAGTACCAGGTGTAGTAAGGCACTATGTTGTTCTAACGAAACTCCATGTTGAACACAGCCTGACTTTTAATAACTTGGTAGCTTATGTGACAGTATTCCCTGTTGACAAAACTATCAGATAAAATGAAACTTATGATATCACAAGTGAACACCTTCATTTTGTTTGTGGTAGATTGAAATACACTGACACGTAGAGGAGGCTTTGTAATGAAATTGCCTACAAGAGTCTGAAGCCACAGGCAGTGAAGCACGTTTGTATGTGTTACAGATCCAGACATGTATTTTGTCAAGGTTATACTGATAGTACACCAGAAGTTGAGGAGAAAACAGAATGAAACTTCATGGTTTGAGAGGGTATGTGATGTTATTTCAGTGCCTACAAAATGGAGTCAAATTTACAAAGCACTATGCAGCACGAGTCCACTTATCAGTGTGATGTTGCGCCATCTCTTATCTCAATGCCTACACTGATTTGTTACATCCTCTCATGACTCAAGCTAGCCTACAACTGGGAGAGAGTTGATGTCCAAGCTAGTTCCACACACATTCTGTTGGGGACAGTTCAGGGGATCTTGTTGGCCATGGGAGTATCCCACCACCACACAAATAGTTCATAGAGACATGTACTGTGTGTGGATGAGCATTGCCCTGTTGAAAGACAATGTACTGTCACACGAGAGAGAACATGAAGACACTGGATGTCTCTTACGCACCAATGTGCCATCAGGCTTCCCTCAAACACTACCAACCATGATCTCAAGTCATATCAGTGGCTCCACACACCATGACAGCAGGAGTAACACCACTGTCTCTCTCCAAAATATCGAAAGAATGTGACCTCTCCTCAGGCGATGCCACACTGATGGTATCTGGGTAGCACAGAACCATGATTTATCACTGAACACACTGCAGTGCCATTCATCAGTAGTCCATACTTTCTGGGAATGGCACTACTCCAAATGCAGCCTTTAATGTTGTGGTGTTAGTGGCAGCCTATACTACCCTAGTCTGACGAATGATGAAACAGAAAATTCCAGGGAGTCCATTACTTGTTCTTGGATGGCAAGCATAGATGTGAAGAGATTAGAGTGTGCTTGGTGCACGGTACAGCAATCCTCCC
This sequence comes from Schistocerca cancellata, assembly GCF_023864275.1. Taxonomy (NCBI): domain Eukaryota; kingdom Metazoa; phylum Arthropoda; class Insecta; order Orthoptera; family Acrididae; genus Schistocerca; species Schistocerca cancellata. The sequence goes on from NC_064626.1 coordinate 829,128,580, forward strand.
TTGTGGTGATCAGACATGGTTGACCAGAACCATGACGACAGGTATGCTTGCCCCTCACATTTCCTAGCAGTCCAGCCTCAGGCCACTGTCACATCCAAATGCTCCACAAACCTGGATATTGCATGATTTGACCAGTCAGCCAAATGAGGACTCACAAAAGAGGTGTCTTTCAAACTCTTGTCAGATGCTGATAATGCTGTCTCAGACAAGTATGCAGTATCTCCATCTCCTTCTCAATGATCACTCAACATCCAATTTCGTTAACACCCCTTATATATCACACTAGGTGTAGTAGCAACATTAAACGTGAACATTGCTAATGCTTTCTAATGGCTGTTCTGTCTGTCATGGAGAATAGCAGCTCTATAATTTATTTATTTACACGCCGATGGGGTGTACATGTACTGAGATCCAAGTACACTTGGGTGCTTCACTTTTTATGTCAGGCAGTTTAGAATACTAATCTCATACTTAGGACCGAGCGAGGTGGCGCAGTGGTTAGCACACTGGACTCGCATTCGGGAGGACGACGGTTCAATCCCGTCTCCAGCCATCCTGATTTAGGTTTTCCGTGATTTCCCTAAATCGTTTCAGGCAAATGCCGGGATGGTTCCATTGAAAGGGCACGGCCGATTTCCTTCCCCATCCTTCCCTAACCCGAACTTGCGCTCCGTCTCTAATGACCTCGTTGTCGATGGGACGTTAAACACTAACCACCACCACATCATACTTAGGCAAATTAATGCTGAATTTAAGTTGAATCAATAAGCCAAAATGTGGTGTTTCATTACGCATGTCATTCATGTTATCATATAGCCAATGAAAAGTGTAGGAAGGAATTAAAACAATATGGAAAGGATAGATTGCTACTCACCACACAGAAGTAGTACTGAGTTGCAGACAGACACAATGAAAAAGAATTGCTCATATATTAAAGCTGGAGCCCAACATCCAGGGACAGTGTTTGTGTGTGTGTGTGTATGTGTGTGTGTGTGTATGTGTGTGTGTGTGTGTACGCGCGCGCGCGTGCGTGTGTGCGTGTGCGTGTGCGTGCGCGCATGTGTTTTCTGTCATTGTGCCTGTCAGTGGCTCAACAACCCTTCTATGTGCTGAGTAGCAATCCATCCTTTATTTGTAGCATCTAATTTGGTGGTTTTCTCTCAGGTGCAAAAATGAACAGTTTTGTGGTTGTGTAACACGCCATGTATAATTATCCACACTAGAGATACATTTCTTATAAATTCACACTGTAATGTTGGAATTTTTGCCCTTGTGTTTTATTGATGGTCATATTGTACAAGCTAATCTTCATGTTGTGGCTTATCCTTCCCCCCCCCCCCCCCCCCCCCCTCTCCAGTTAATATTTCCATTTCTGTGATGTTTAGAACCTCTCTCCTGTCTCCGCAGTTTATTTAAATATTTTTTTGACCACTGGTATCATATTCTGTATTCACTGATTTGTTTAATGAACTAAGTCATTTTTGTTTGCTGAAATTGTTCACACACACCAGATTTCTTATTTATATAGTTTTGTCTCTCAATAAGCGGATACACTTTTTCAATGAGTTATAACTTCTGTCTTTAATACATTGCACAACTCATTAGTTTAAGACCGTATTTCCTGGGAGAAGATCAAATTTATGTATGCCATTTCCAAGTTGTATTATAGAACATTTGAAAATATTCTAAAACATTCATCAGCATGAAGGATACAGGGTACTTATAAGTGATGGAAAAATCGAAATTTTTTATGACTTTATTAAATTCTATAGTCTTTGCTGATTGCATTTGATATGTACATTACAGGGTTTCAAATGTAAAATGACCTTTTAATTACGGTCATGTATGCCACCACGCCCCCTTTTTTTCTATTACAGAAACCAGTATTATTTCGAAGAGAACTGTGAACTTCCTGTTTCCAGTGATTACACGTATGATACATTGTATATGTTGGTAACAGTGCAGGTTGCCAGTGTCTGTAAATGATTATCTTTGCTAGTATTTACTTTTGTTTTGCTGAAACAGCTTTTTCATGTGTTACGGAATGTTTGTTGCCCAAGTGCTACATATATTTGTGGAAGTACATATACTTTAGTGTGCAATAAATATGAACTATGCCACTCATCAAGAAATTCAATAAAAGTAAATTCCAAGGTAACCATTCACAAACAAAGCAAGCCACACTGTTGAAAGTAATCTATGTATCAGTTCTTCAGGGAAGGAACTCCCACATGGCACACCTCCTGGTGATTCAAATTTTTGTGTTAACAATGACACTGTTTGTAGCTGATTTTTTGTTGTTGTTGTTGTTGATGTGGGCATCTTATCTTCTTTGATAAAGGATGTGGCAAAATGTAAGCAATGTGATGATATTGGCTGTCTGTAAATAACTGAACAACATAGCAGCAGGAAGGGTTTAGTGTCAAAATCTGTTGTTCTGTGTGGATCCTGCAATAAATCTACCTCGAAAATAACTTTGAACATTGTGCATAATTCATATGATGTGAATTTGAAGTTAGTGTACACTATGCTTGCAATAGGAAAAGGAAAAAAGACTGCTCATACATTTTGTGGCTTGATGGACCTTCCTCCTCCTCACAGTAGGTTCAGCAAGTATATAAAAACACTTTTAGGTGCCTTGACAGTTGTGCCTAAAGCATCTATGAAATATGCAGTAGAAGAAACTGTAAATATTAGTGGAACCACGGACATTGCTGTTGCACTGGATGGGACATGGCAATGTCGAGGACATCATTCCTTGAATGATGTTGTAAGTGATACTTCTCTGGAGAATGGAAAAGTTGTTGATGTTGAGTGCTTATCTAAGTACTGCCACATCTGCTGTGGTAACACTGAAGGAAATATTGAACATCAGTGTTCTAAGAACTACAATGATTACAGTGTGAGGTATGGAGTGTAATGGAGTTCTACAAAAATATTTCAGAGGCCGGTGCCTGTTTACAACGTTAGATATACGAAGTACCTAGGTGACGGAGACTCTAAAGCTTTCAAAAAAATTAATAAGTTCAATGTTAATGGTGATACCTTGGTAACAAAACTGGACTGTTGTGTACATGTGCAAAAGAGGATGGGTGCTAGATTGGGGAAGCTACGAAGAAAAATAAAAGGAAAGTTGCTCTCTAATGGAAAATCTCTGTCTGGCCAAGGCAGATTGACAGAAACTGAAATAGACCTTCAGAGTTATTGTGGACTGGCCATGAATGATGTTACAGCAATGAGAAAAGCTGTATGGGCCACCTACTTCCATAAGTTGTCCACAGATGACCACCCTGTTCACGGACTTTTGACCTAAAGGAGCAGATTCTTGGTGTGGTTACCAAAAAGCAAAAGAAAGTGGTCAAATGTACCATCATAAGCATTCTCTTCCTGAGCCTGTTATGAATGAAATAAAACCAATTTTTAGAGACCCGAGTGACCGCGTTTCGCTTAGTAAATACCTTCATGGGGGCACTCAGAATACAAATGAAAGTTTCAACCATTGCATATGAGAAAGATTACCCAAAAATGTTTTTGTAGGACTAAATACATTAAAAAGCTGGTGTACTAGATGCAGTGACACGTTTCAGTGATGGAGAGATAGGAAGGTTGGAAGACCTGAGAAATTTAGTCACAAAATGTGGCTCTAATATGGAAGATCAGTTGCTTGCATATGACAGACAATGGATGCATGAATCTGAAAGATTTGCTCAAGTTACCAAAGAAGCAAGAAGTGCTGAAAGAAATGTCAAGAGGAAGATTGAAGATGAAGAAATGCTGCAGGATGAAGACTATCCTTTAAGAATGTTCTGAGGCACAGTTTAATTGGACTCATATCTTCATTTGCAATTTCCTGCAAGTTGTATTTTTCATAATTCAGGTACAAATATTTCCTAAAGTTTATAAAGTATTGCTCTGATTTTTTCTGTAACTTGGAATAGTCCATGCTAATCAGTAGATCTAAGCTTTATTGCAGAATCATCCAAATTATATAAAAAAAATAATATTTTATTAGGAAACAAATTATAAAAATTAAAATGTAAGATGTGAAATTTTCATCATTGTAATATACATAATATGTGGAATTAAATAGGTCTAGTACCTCAACCATCATGTCATGCGTAGCTGGTAACAATTTGGTCTCCTTCAGATGTACAACATTGGATTAAATGGTACCTCGATTTGAGGAAAAAAATTGTATCAATTTCTTTGTAATTTTTTTTTTTTTTTTTTGGTAAACCTAAGCAGGTTCAAAAGTATTCAAAATACTTCTAATTTGTTTAGAAAGTGTGCTGCATTGCCTGATATCAACAAAAAATCTCTAAAACATATACATTATAAACAGTGCCTGAAAGAACTAGGTGTTGATTTTTACACAATATTGAGCCAGAAAAGTACCCTGTATTCTTAAGCAAATATTCATAAAAGTTCAAGAACATCTCAGTTTTCCCCCCCCTTGAAAAATATATTGATGCAGAAGGGATGTCCTGGTGACCATGCAATCAGTTGAGACCACAATGAATGATATTTTGAATAGACAAGGAAAGACTATCATTTAATGAGTTTCATTATTATTATTCTTTCTTTCTTTTCTCAGACGTTATGTGTCTGTTTCTGCTTGTATCCACCGTGCATGCATGTTATGTTGTACCGGGTTTGACCATATGTTGCTCCAGAAGTGTTCAATGTCTGTTATGTTTGGTGGATTGTCTATTTTAATGTGTGTGTTATCTATTGTGTGGTAAAATTTCTTTTGGTTTGTGCTGAATGTTTGGTTTTGTTTCCTTCTATTTTCACTTTTTTTGTATCTTCTAAGTCATTTGGCCAATGCTTGTAATTTCTGCTTCTTTTGATCTAATTGCTCTATCGCTTCTTGTTGTGAGATTTTACCTAACCCTTTTCGTTTTTTTTCTGACATTTCATTTCTTATAAATTGTGTTAGCTGTCCGATGTCTTTTCTCAGTTTTTCTATTCTGATCTGTAGCCTGTGTTGCCATGCTGGTTTTGTGGGTTTCTTCTGTGTGTTGGTTGGTTCTGATCTCTGCCTAGTGTGTATATTTAGTGTAGTGAGTGCTCCTATATAGACCAGTAGTTGTAACTCTTCCATAGTTGTGTTTTCATTTATTTTGTTGTGTATGATTGTGTTGATAGTTTTTATTGTTGTTTCGACTTGTGGGTTATTTGGTGGTCTATGCAAGAATGGTCTAATGTCTGTATTTGTGTCTTTGTATTCTATATATGTCAGCTGAAATTTTTCTTCTATATCTGACATGTGTGTCACTTCGTGTTCTATTTGTGCTTGTTCTGGTGGCTGTGTTAAGATTTCGTTTTCCTCTGATTGTTTAATTGATGCGTGTTGTTCTTTGTTTGTTTGCTCTGGAATGTTTGAGTCCATTACTGTATTTCTTTTTCTTCTGATTGCACATTATTTTGTTCCAGTATTTGTTGTACTTGTTGTTTGATGTTTTCTAATTCTGACTGGGGTATCCTGTTATTTTTGATTATTACACAGATCTGATCAGCTAGTCGTTCTGTTAAAAATTTTAATTCTGGGTATCTGGTAATAAATGTTGTGTATACTTGTGATCTGTATCCAGTTGTGTTGGTTCCTAGGTTTGTTGCTTGGTAATAACAGAACATCAGGTGTCGATTAACTTCATCTGACCATCTCATCCTCTGTCTTTGTTTTTCTTCTAGAGTGGTTGCAGGAAGCATATCCTGCAAAACACCTCTATTTGGATTTAAATCATTTTCCGTGCGGCTAGCAGTGTCATTACCATTGTGGGCGGGCATAGGGTTCAAGCGTCGTCCCCGACCATGACGGCACTTGTCCGAGGCTTCTTTAGTTCTGTCCTGAACCAACTATTATTATTATTATTATTATTATTATTATTATTATTATAAATGGGGAAGTCATCAACCAGAATTAGAGAATGGAGGAACCATAGACTTATTTTTGACAAATAGCATAATATTTTTTCAAACATTACCTAGACATGTCACAACTAAGTGCAATTTCAGTGGAAAAAGGACAGCTGATGAAAAGGAAGGGAGTATTAAATGTAAGTGCTAAAGAATATAGGGACAATTAAGAGAATATGTTTGGAGATATAATGAGAAGTTTATAAAATAGGGATGATCACTAAAAACCAAAGTATGAAGAAAAATTAAAGAGGTACTTATGTTAAATATACATCCCAACCTCTTGTTAAGAATAAACAAAGTGACCACACCAAATGTGTTGCCATCAAACCAATTCTAGCACTTTCTGCAACAGAACCTTCAAGCTATGTTGCGAGAACAAATACATTCATGACATGTGGGAAGAGTAATTGTGAAAATGTCATTTGCCACTATCAGAAAGGAGAAACAATTGTGAGTGAAAGGATAAAAAATAAAAAAAAAAATTAAAAAAAAAAGGTATGTAAATCAGGAAAGATGTAGTGAGAGTGAAAACTTGCAGCATTATTCATTCACAACTGGTTTTAAAAGTGAATGTACTATTCATAGTTCATAAATGTGATCATATAATGGAACAGTAATAGGTACAGACCTCTGTGGGATTTACAAATTTTGAGCAAGTGTTTGAGTGCTGGGATTAAGTCCATGCCAAAAGCACTCCAGAAACAAGAAACAGGATTACATGCATCAATTTATTAAGCATTAGGTATAATAAAGTTGCTATTTTTACTACATTATAAAAGCACTGTGAAATAACAACAATATGAAAAGGATAGACTGCTGTTCACCACATAGAGGCAATGTTGATATCATAGGCTGATACAATGTAAAAGAAAGGAATGTTGGTAATAGTGAAAAATTCATAATCGGAATTGTAACTTGATAATGGAAAATCTTAGATGTAATAATGGTGTGAGAATTTCATGTACATGGTATGTAAAATCTTAAGAAGAATGCTAGAATAATAGCTGAGTAGCAATAATGGAATCTTTATTCTTGTGCATAACCATTGTTCACTGATTCTCCTCTGTGCTGAGTAATTGTCAGCCTCATCTCATTTGTGATGAAAAAGTAATGAGACAAACAAATTCTGTTTCAAATTTGCGTGGAATGTGTATTAATATAAATAATCAGTATAAAAAAATGAAGACCCATAAAAACATTTTGTCTGAAGCACTTTTGATTTTATGGTGACATAATTTTTCATACTTTGATCACAGAACAACTTCATCAAAGTGTGGAAAGAGTCAGTATTGCAAGCCTGAGAATAAAAGTATGTGAATGGCCGCCAGTCCTAACCTGTGCCCCCAGGAGTCTCATCACTTTTTGGTGAGCATGTGCTTGGCTACCACAGGGCCCCAGCTTTTGCTGCACTACTTCCTCCTCATGTGCTGCAAACGTACAATTTGATTATCTTGTACCTCCTCTGACTTTCCTTCGGATGATCCTTTTGGTGCAGGCTCTTGTTGTGGAGGATCATCAAGTACCTACAAGATGGTAGTCCCCTGACCATGCAGGGATCACACTGTTGGTTCCTGTGCTACACACTCCCAATGTATGCCATGGAATATGTGCTCAACTAGGGCATAGGGACTCCCAGCAAAAGTTTACTGAGTAGGTAACCATTGCTGTGGCTAGATGGCGTCCAAGGTGGAAGCCACTGTTCAGAGTGGGTGGCACCATGGTGGACAGTTTGCACATGAAGTGACTTAAACTTTCTCCCTCTGGTGGTCACATGGCCCCAGAAGTCTCTTCAAATGGATGGAAAGGCCTCATTTGATGCAACAAAGTAACATCCCAACACGTTCCCTTCCCTTGCCACACCATGGAAGGAATGCAGGACTAGACGACCAGGAGCAATATTTCACCACAGTCTTCTTCTGCGGTCTGATGATGAGCTGTTGGTCAACTTAGAGCTACGGAGTGTGCACTTAATCCATCATGTTCATAGGGGATTAAGGGAAAACAGTGTTGCGGCTGGGGGTCTTCATCTTGGTTTTTGAGGGTGATACATTGCCTGAGAAGGTCAAGGTGATGGTCTACCAGTGTTATGTGAAACCCTGTGTTCATCCACCTATGAGATGCTTCAGGTGTATGAAGTCTGGACTTATGTCTTTCTTTTGCACTGCCACCCCTGTCTGCAGGGATTGTGGATGTCTGCTGCACACGAATGTTCCTTGTGTCCCTCCCCACATCTGTGTAAACTGCAGTGAACTCCTCTCTCCCTGCTCACCAGGTTGCTCCATTTTTAAGCATGAGAGGAAAATCAAGGTGTATAAGACCATGGACAAGCTCATATATCAAGAGGTTAGAGAAAAGTATGAGCATCTTAATCACAAACAAATGACACAGTCTTACCCTACAGCTGCAATGTTGTCACCTTCTCTGTTGATGGAGCCTTCCTCTGTTGTGCGTCATAGAGTGGGTCCTCAGAGCCACCTGTCATTATCCATTGGGGCCTGCTCCAATGCTTCCACTGCACCTACTTTGGGAGCATTGCCTCCTCACCTGCCAGTGACACTGGTCTCCATCCTCCAGCTGGAGGCACCTTATACTCTTTTGGCTTCTCTAGCTCGTAAGACATCCCTTGGGATTCTTCCTTCCATGGTTCCTGCTGGTCCACAGCCGGACACCAGCTGGTGGCTGAAAGAACCACAGGCTGCCGGCTGTCGGACTTGTCATTCCTCCTAAGTACCTGAAACCAATTCAGCAAAACCTTCTCACTCCTCACTCATAACCAAACATCTTGAAAATGTCTCTTCAGGGTCATAGGGATTCTTACACTTATATGACAATATAAATGCTCCCAAATTTTGTTTGTAGTTAATATCAGGAGTGAATATAGAGCAAGTAGTGGAATTCATGGCCACAGTATTAAAAGTAAAAATAATTCCCATATATACTATGCATTCCTACTATGTTGTCGTTGTTGTGGTCTTCAGTCCTGAGACAAAAATTTTCGCTGGTGCTTTCTGGCAACGCTGTTGTTGTTGTTGTCTTCAGTCCGGAGACTGGTTTGATGCAGCTCTCCATGCTACTCTATCCTGTGCAAGCTTCTTCATCTCCCAGTACCTACCGCTACCTACATCCTTCTGAATCTGATTGGTGTATTCATCTCTTGGTCTCCCTCTACAATTTTTACCCTCTACGCTACCCTCCAATACTAAATTCGTGATCCCTTGATGCCTCAGAACATGTCCTACCAACCGATCCTTTCTTCTAGCCAAGTTGTGCCACAAACTTCTCTTCTCCCCAATCCTATTCAACACATCCTCATTAGTTATGTGATCTACCCATCTAATCTTCAGCATTCTTCTGTAGCACCACATTTCAAAAGCTTCTATTCTCTTCTTGTCTAAACTATTTATCGTCCATGTTTCACTTCCATACATGACTACAATCCATACAAATACTTTCAGAAATGACTTCCTGACACTTAAATCTATACTCGATGTTAACAAATTTCTCTTCTTCAGAAACGCTTCCCTTCCTATTGCCAGTCTACATTTTATATCCTCTCTACTTCGACCATCATCAGTTAATTTGCTCCCCAAATAACAAAACTCCTTTACTACTTTAAGTGTCTCATTTCCTAATCTAATTACCGCAGCGTCACCCGATTTAATTCGACTACATTCCATTATCCTCGTTTTGCTTTTGTTGACGTTCATCTTATATCCTCCTTTCAAGACACTGACCATTCTGTTCAGCTGCTCTTCCAGGTCCTTTGCTGTCTCTGACAGAATTACAATGTCATCGGCAAAGCGCAAAGTTTTTATTTCTTCTCCATGGATTTTAATACCTACTCCGAATTTTTCTTTTGTTTCCTTCACTGCTTGCCCAATATACAGATTGAATAACATCGGGGAGAGGCTACAACCCTGTCTCACTCCCTTCACAACCACTGCTTCCCTTTCATGCCCCTCAACTCTTATAACTGCCATTTGGTTTCTATACAAATTGTAAATAGTCTTTCGCTCCCTGTATTTTACCCCTGCCACCTTCAGAATTTGAAAGAGAGTATTCCAGTCAACATTATCAAAAGCTTTCTCTAAGTCTACAAATGCTAGAAACGTAGGTTTGCCTTTCCTTAATCTAGGTTCTAAGATAAGTCGTAGGGTCAGTATTGCCTCACGTGTTCCAATATTTCTATGGAATCCAAACTGATCTTCCCCTAGGTCGGCTTCTACTAGTTTTTCCATTCATCTGTAAAGAATTCGCGTTAGTATTTTGCAGCCGTGACTTATTAAACTGATAGTTCGGTAATTTTCGCACCTATCAACACCTGCTTTCTTTGGGATTGGAATTATTATATTCTTCTTGAAGTCTGAGGGTATTTCGCCTGTCTCATACATCTTACTCACCAGATGGTAGAGTTTTGTCAGGATTGGCTCTCCCAAGGCCGTCAGTAGTTCTAATGGTATGTTGTCTACTCCCGGGGCCTTGTTTCGACTCAGATCTTTCACTGCTCTGTCAAACTCTTCACGCAGTATCATATCTCCCATTTCATCTTCACTTACATCCTCTTCCATTTCCATAATATTGTCCTCAAGTACATCGCCCTTGTATAGACCCTCTATATACTCCTTCCACCTTTCTGCTTTCCCTTCTTTGCTTAGAACTGGGTTTCCATCTGAGCTCTTAATATTCATACAAGTGGTTCTCTTTTCTCCAAAGGTCTCTTTAATTTTCCTGTAGGCAGTATCTATCTTACCCCTAGTGAGATAAGCCTCTACATCCTTACATTTATCCTCTAGCCATCCCTGCTTAGCCATTTTGCACTTCCTGTCGATCTCATTTTTGAGATGTTTGTATTCCTTTTTGCCAGCTTCATTTACTGCATTTTTATATTTTCTCCTTTCATCCATTAAATTCAATATTTCTTCTGTTACCCAAGGATTATTACTAGACCTCGTCTTTTTACCTACTTGATCCTCTGCTGCCTTCACTACTTCATCCCTCAAAGCTACCCATTCTTCTTCTACTGTATTTCTTTCCCCCATTACTGCCATTTGTTCCCTTACACTCTCCCTGAAACTCTGTACAACCTCTGGTTCTTTCAGTTTATCCAGGTCCCATCTCCTTAAATTCCCACCCTTTTGCAGTTTCTTCAGTTTTAATCTACAGTTCATAACCAATAGATTGTTGTCAGAGTCCACATTTGCCCCTGAAAATGTCTTACAATTTAAAACCTGGTTCCTAAATCTCTGTCTTACCATTATATAATCTATCTGAAATCTGTCAGTATCTCCAGGCTTCTTCCGTGTATACAACCTTCTTTCATGATTCTTGAACCAAGAGTTAGCTATGATTATGTTGTGCTCTGTGCAAAATTCTACCAAGCAGCTTCCTCTTTCATTTTTAGCCCCAATTGATATTCACCTACCACGTTTCCTTCTCTCCCTTTTCCTACTACCGAATTCCAGTCACCCATGACTATTAAATTTTCGTCTCCCTTCACTATCTGAATAATTTCTTTTTTTTCGTCATACATTTCTTCAATTTCTTCGTCATCTGCAGAGCTAGTTAGCATATAAACTTGTACTACTGTAGTAGGCGTGGGCTTCGTGTCTATCTTGGCCACAATAATGCGTTCACTATGCTGTTTGTAGTAGCTTACCCGCATTCCTATTTTTTTATTCATTATTAGAACTACTCCCATATTGCCCCTATTTGACTTTGTATTTATAACCCTGTATTCGCCTGACCAAAAGTCTTGTTCCTCCTGCCACTGAACTTCACTAATTCCCACTATATCTAACTTTAACTTATCCATTTCCCTTTTTAAATTTTCTAACCTACCTGCCCGATTAAGGGATCTGACATTCCATGCTCCGATCCGTAGAACGCCAGTTTTCTTTCTCCTGATAACGACGTCCTCCTGAGTAGTCCCCGCCCAGAGATCTGAATGGAGGACTATTTTACCTCCGGAATATTTTACCCAAGAGGACACCATCATCATTAACCATACAGTGAAGCTGCATGCCCTCGGGAAAAATTACGGCTGTAGTTTCCCCTTGCTTTCAGCTGTTCACAGAACCAGCACAGCAAGGCCGTTTTGGTTAGTGTTACAAGGCCAGATCAGTCAATCATCCAGACTGTTGCCCCTGCAATTACTGAAAAGGCTGCTGCCCCTCTTCAGGAACCACGCGTTTGTCTGGCCTCTCAACAGATACCCCTCCTTTGTGGTTGCACCTATGGTACGGCCATCTGTATCGCTGAGGCACGCAAGCCTCCCCATCAACAGCAAGGTCCATGGTTCATGGGGAGGGGGGGGGGGGGGGGGGGGGAGCATTCCTCCTATATAGGTTTCAAAATGGAGTTTATATTCTTCTGCAAGAATCTACAACAGGCTATCAATATATGTCAGCAGGAAACTGTAAATCACCATAAATTCAAAAACTAAGTGAAAGAATAATTCATCAGTCACTCCTACAATGTATCAGAATAACTGGACTCAGGGATGTAAATTGTGCATGGCTCAACTGTTTATGATAAACAGATATTGGGTCTTTCTGTTTGTAGACAGTGGATAGTGGTCTGTGTACAGTTACATAACAGTTTGTTTGACATAAAAATTGCAACTGCATGGTATAATAAAATGAATAGTGGCTGTTTTCAGAGTAGATATTTTCATTCTAATATATATAAGCATATGCATATTTTTTTTAGAAGTCATCATCATCTTGAAGAGTTTTCAAACCCAAATTGGGTTTGTATGGAACATAATCCTCGCCATCTAGTCCTGTTTTACCACCATCTAGTCCTGTTTTCCCAACATGTTTCTGTGTTTACTCTTTTCTTTTTTCAACTCACTCCTCCACACCTTTTAGCTACCTATCCCTTGGTCCTCCTCTTCATGATTTTCTTCACATCTCCATCTCATGTATCTTCATGGGAATCCTCTTGTTTACCATTCTTTTTAAGTGTCAGTACCGTCTTAGCCCTGATGTTTCTACTATGCTGTGCAGCAGTTCCTCTTTTCCTTACCCTTTCATTCCTTATCCTTTTTCTCCTTGGTACTCCTACTCTACTTTTGAGGAACTTCGTTTCACATGCCTGAAATCTTCTTAAAACTCTTTTCTTCATTGCTCATGTTTCATATGCACAGGTCAGTATTGTGATGTTGTAACTTCTATATATCAATACTTTGGTTATTTTTTGTTGGATATTTTTGCTACAAACCAAGCTATTAACACTTCAAAGGAATGCCTCTGCCAGTCTGCCATGTTCACTGATATGTTTCTCATTTCTTCCATTTTTCTCTGTCACACTTCCCAAGTGCTTGACACCCTTTAACTTCTTTGATTGCTCATCTCCAATTTTTATTCCATTAGTTGCTCTGTCTTTCTAGTTGTAACCAGGCTCTCAAATTTGTTTACTTCAAATTTCATTCCATACTGTCTCTCAGTTTCTTCCCAGTCATCCAACTGTTTCTGCAAATAATCAAGTCCTTCCACATACAACTCTGTAGCTTCTATTGTAGCACCTATAAATTGTGCTCATTTCTCTTCATCTGTTTTTGGTTCATCCTTTGGTAACCTTTCCCATATATTTTCCTGGTACTCTTCCTTGACTTTCTTTTCATTCAGTTTACATAATCTAATTCTCCTTCCTAAGTTTTCTGTCTTCTTCCATTCCTTCACGATTCTCATGCTATCACCTGTAGCCAGTGGTCACTATCCAATGCCTCACATGGTAGTACCTTTATATTCATTACAGTCCTCTTATTTTCCAAATCATAGAGCATGTAATTCACCAAAGATGTCTGCTCTAGATTCCTGCTGTACCATGTTACTTTGTGGCTCTCATTCCTCTGAGACCAGGAGTTACCTATCACTTAACCATTTCTCTTGCAGACTTCCAGCAATATCTTTCCTTCTTGATTTCTATTTCCCCATCCCTCTGCCCCAGATTATTTTCGTTTCATAGTCTTTCACTCCATACATGTTCATTCAACTCTCCCATGACTATTATCATTTGTCTGTTAAGCTACTTGTGTAGTTCTTCCTCAAAGTCGTCCTTGTCTTGAGACGCATTGCCCACTTTAGCGGCCATACACCTGAACCAGCTCCATGCTTCTTCCCTTTGTCACAATTCTGGCCTTCATTATCCTATCACTTATCCTCTGTATTTCTTCATTTAGACCATTCCTTGCAAAAACTCCCACTCCCTTTTGTCTTCCATCTTCATTTCGACTCCAATAAGTCTATAACCTCTCCTCAGTTCCCTCACTGCCTCCCCCTTTCCATCTTCACTCTCCTATGCCTGAAATATCTAGTTGTCTCCTTTCCATCAGATCCTCTATCTCCTCTACCTGTCCAGAAAGTAGAAATAACTCCCATTATTAGTAGCTACACAGATAAACACTATTAATAATATGTTTTCAGGGTACTTTATAAAAGTACAGTTGAAGAAACAGGGAAGATGCAGCAAACTTCCAATGTTGTTAAGGGTGTAAGTTAGAAATGTTAAGGGAGGAAGATTCTGTTGCTTGTTAGCAATCATGTGTGAGGTTTAAGCCAACAGTTACTGTAGATATTAGGCAGGGAATACCACATTACAAGAATTTTTAAGCCAAATGCAGGGCTTGGTAAGGTGACTATCTATTATGTAAGGACTTTACCAAGTGGAATCAGATTGTGATAATGGAAGGGACTGGGAACAGTCTTGCTAGAGACTGGGCATATGTTGTACATGACATATTGGACATAATTTGCTTCTCACATTCACACCACTAATGTTCACTTTGTATAGCCTTTGCCGTGTCACAGTCAGCCCCATTCCGAAAAAGCTATAAGACAAGTTAACGTAGGACATGGGGGTACTGATGGTTGCTGGTAAGTGATTTTGGTTGAGAGTTCTTATAGGACATGTTACAGTGGACACAGATTTCATGTGAATAAAATTGGGAATGTGTGCTTGGGTAAGTATATAAGTGATAGTATAATTGGGTGGCTGGGTTAGAGCTCATTCAAGGTCAAATGAAATGCTAATAGATCTTGACTCGTTGTCTCTAACACAGAACTTCATTTAGCTAGAGAAGAAGGATTCCTGTAATGGGATGTATCTTCACTTTTTTCTGTGTGAGGAATTCTTAGCAGATATAAGGAGTGCTTGTTTATGCCAAACATAATAATTCATTAGAAGATCTGACTTATCAAAATATTGGCCAGATCAATTATTTGGCAGTTGAGCTGCAGTGTTTGAATTTTTGAGGAAAATTTTCAGTTATAATCCTCTACTGAACCCTTATTTCAGATTAAAAGATGTTCTTGCACACAGTCTACATAGTTGACACTTTTCTAAGCTCAGTCCTTAAAAAAGACAGAAAGTTAATTGTTTGTAGGGATTTAAGTACAAACTTTTTGACAGATTCTTCAAGGAAATGGAAGTCATTGAATGTGTTTGACCATTCAGTTGTTGCATTTTCCAATACAGTACACCAATCTGTAACACAGTTATAGATAATATTTTCATAGATTGTTCTCTAGTTTAGTTAAGGGACACACTAGACAAATTGTTAATGACCTCTCAGAACATGATGCACAAATAGTTAACATGAAAAGGAATCAAGGCAGTCACAGCCCAAGGTAGTATACAAAAGCTTTAGAAATATGATTCCACTTCTAATGAAGACCTTCCTGAAGGGCATACTTGACAAGAAGTCTAAATTACAGACAACATGAATAACAAGTATAATTCATTTCAATAAAACTTTACAATTTTTTAACAGTTCATTTATCAAAAAAATACAGGCAGGAATGCCACACTAATAAGCAAGCAATTTGGGTAACTAAGGAAATTAGTATACTACTAGGAGAGGGCAGTCAGAGCTCATTAACAGAATTTCACTGCAGACAATACTGGAAAGCTCTGAAAACTGCCTTTAGATTTATTAAAATGATACATAACATCAAGAAAATAATAAATTGCTCATGTTATCTAGAAACCAAGAAACAGGAGTTTGCCAACTGGTATCAATAAAACATACAAAGAAAATATTTTAATCTGACGCTGTAAAGTGAGTTAGTGCTTGGATGGGGAAACAGAGTTGGGCTTCATTGATTTTCTTCTATATATCAATGATCTGCAATTAAACATTGTATGCAAGTTCTCATTTTTTCTACTTCTAGATGACTCAAGAGTCAACTTGAATGGAATATAATATAAATGATTTTGAAAACATGTAAAATTAGACCCTGACTTATAGAAAACAGATTAATGCTTAACTGCAAAAACACTCAGAGCACACAATTTATGGCACAGAGTCTTGTGGAAGCAAAAATTTACTGAGCAAAGAGATAAAATAATCAGTAAAGTTGGGCATTTTACATTCTTAAGACTTACGACAAATGGAAAGCTTTCTTAGAAGTATCACAATCCAGATCTTGTGTAAAAACTAAACTTTACTGTAAAGATAATTTCTACTGTCTCTGCCACTGCAACATGAAGCCTTGTTTACTTTGCATACTTTCACCCTATTATATCCCATACTATCATATTTTGGGACACTTATGTGTGCACAAAGTATAATTCCTGTCATATTTGTACATACATATCCTCAAAGAATTTGTGATTAATAATATCGATTCATTCAAAAGTACCTGCCACAATCACTCAGCGAATACCTGACAAAAAAAAAAAAATATATATATATATATATATATATATATATATATATATATATATATATATATATATATATATATATATATATATAAAATAGAGGGAAACATTCCACGTGGGAAAAATATATTTAAAAAGAAAGATGATGAGACTTACCCAACAAAAGCGCTGGCAGGTCGATAGACACACAAATAAACACAAACATACACACAAAACTCTAGCTTTCGCAACCAACGGTTGCCTCGTCAGGAAAGAGGGAAGGAGAAGGAAAGACAAAAGGATATCCTTTTGTCTTTCCTTCTCCTTCCCTCTTTCCTGACGAGGCAACCGTTGGTTGCGAAAGCTAGAGTTTTGTGTGTATGTTTGTGTTTATTTGTGTGTCTATCGACCTGCCAGCGCTTTTGTTGGGTAAGTCTCATCATCTTTCTTTTTAAATATATATATATATATATATAAATCATCTTTAACTATTGTGCAGGAAGGTGTGCACTGTTCAGCAGGTTTAGTTTCAGACCTGCAGCAGATATGAAAAAAATTGAGCAATCAATCCTAGATTTTCAAATATAATTTGAAAGGCTTTCTTGTCACATATTCCTTTTATGAAGGCTGTTCAAAAGGTATCCAACTTTTATTTATAAAATCAATCTTCATTTAGATATATTTGCTTGACACTAGTCACCTTTAAAGTAATCCCCTTCAGCTTCTACACATCTCTCTCAAAACTTCTGCCACTGCTGGAAGCACCCAAGGAAAGCCTCTTTTGGTATGGTGTGCAGCTGCTCCATCGAATTCTGTGTAGTTTCTTCCCTATTCTGAAATATGGTCCCTTTCAGAGTCTTTTTCAATTTAGATGAAGTCCAGAGGTCACTTGTGTTGTGTTTGGCCAAAAAGATACTGTATTAATTCAGAATGATGAATGGTTGCATTATCGTGGTGAAGATGCCAACTGCCCATTGCCCATGAGTCTGGCCATTTCCATCTCAGTGCTTCATGAAGGCAATGCAGAACCTCTTGGTAGTATTCCTTATTGGCATTAGTACATTCTGGGGTGTACTCATGTGGACCATGCCATCGGAGTAAAAAAAAAAAATAGTCAGCTTGACTTACACATTGCTGTGGAACTACCTTGCTTCTTTGGGTCTCAGGGATGATGTATGCTTCCAATGTAATGACTGAAACTTTGTTTTTGAGTTGTTCCTATAAACTGACGACTCATTGTCTGTGATCACTATATTAAGAAAGT
This sequence comes from Schistocerca cancellata, assembly GCF_023864275.1. Classification (NCBI taxonomy): domain Eukaryota; kingdom Metazoa; phylum Arthropoda; class Insecta; order Orthoptera; family Acrididae; genus Schistocerca; species Schistocerca cancellata. The sequence continues at coordinate 829,146,410 of NC_064626.1, forward strand.
TGGGATTACTGTTCACAGTGTCCAGCATGTCCTGTGTGATCTCTGAATGAAGTTGCTTCTGCTCAGTTGTTAGCAACTCTGGCACAAATTTCATTGGATCTTCCTGAAGGCCAAATGTTCTGTTAAAATGGAATGAATAGATCCAATACTAATTTTAACGTTGTGTGCAAGTTCTCTAATTGTGATTCATCTATCTTTCACCATAAGGGTCCTTATGTGATCAATAACAACCTCATTTGTGGATGTTGACACCTACCTGAATGTACTTCACTCTCCACTCATGAGCAGCCATCTTTGAAGCCATTTCTGTGTAGTACCCTTTGCTTCAAGCCAAACATTTGTTGAATCTTGTGGATTGTTTCAGCCTGAGAATCTCCAGGCTTTAAAAAAAATTGATGCAATAACAATGTTCCACTTTTTCTGTCATGATGCCCACAACGCAAAATCTGGCGACTACCGCTTACAGCTGTTCAGTCATGAATGGCTGATTAGAGATTGCGTATTACCACAGTCATGAAAAAAATCAGGCATATGCACTTTGTTTGACTACAAGCATAGAGAGTGCACATATGCTGATACCATTGTTGATTTCAACTATAACAAGGTAAGGTCATATTCATTTTGAACAGCCCTCATATTCTGTATGGGATTTCCTCATAGTAGTTAACAGCCTTAAACAGTAATACACTCCTGGAAATTGAAATAAGAACACCGTGAATTCATTGTCCCAGGAAGGGGAAACTTCATTGACACATTCCTGGGGTCAGATACATCACATGATCATACTGACAGAACCACAGGCACATAGACACAGGCAACAGAGCATGCACAATGTCGGCACTAGTACAGTGTATATCCACCTTTCGCAGCAATGCAGGCTGCTATTCTCCCATGGAGACGATCGTAGAGATGCTGGATGTAGTCCTGTGGAACGGCTTGCCATGCCATTTCCACCTGGCGCCTCAGTTGGACCAGCGTTCGTGCTGGACGTGCAGACCGCGTGAGACGACGCTTCATCCAGTCCCAAACATGCTCAATGGGGGACAGATCCGGAGATCTTGCTGGCCAGGGTAGTTGACTTACACCTTCTAGAGCACGTTGGGTGGCACGGGATACATGCGGACGTGCATTGTCCTGTTGGAACAGCAAGTTCCCTTGCCGGTCTAGGAATGGTAGAACGATGGGTTCGATGACGGTTTGGATGTACCGTGCACTATTCAGTGTCCCCTCGACGATCACCAGTGGTGTACGGCCAGTGTAGGAGATCGCTCCCCACACCATGATGCCGGGAGTTGGCCCTGTGTGCCTCGGTCGTATGCAGTCCTGATTGTGGCGCTCACCTGCACGGCGCCAAACACGCATACGACCATCATTGGCACCAAGGCAGAAGCGACTCTCATCGCTGAAGACGACACGTCTCCATTCGTCCCTCCATTCACGCCTTTTGCGACACCACTGGAGGCGGGCTGCACGATGTTGGGGCGTGAGCGGAAGACGGCCTAACGGTGTTCGGGACCGTAGCCCAGCTTCATGGAGACGGTTGCGAATGGTCCTCAACGATACCCCAGGAGCAACAGTGTCCCTAATTTGCTGGGAAGTGGCGGTGCGGTCCCCTACGGCACTGCGTAGGATCCTACGGTCTTGGCGTGCATCCGTGCGTCGCTGCGGTCCGGTCCCAGGTCGACGGGCACGTGCACTTTCCGCCGACCACTGGCGACAACATCGATGTACTGTGGAGACCTCATGCCCCACGTGTTGAGCAATTCGGCGGTACGTCCACCCGGCCTCCCGCATGCCCACTATACGCCCTCGCTCAAAGTCCGTCAACTGCACATACGGTTCACGTCCACGCTGTCGCGGCATGCTACCAGTGTTAAAGACTGCGATGGAGCTCCGTATGCCACGGCAAACTGGCTGACACTGACGGCGGCGGTGCACAAATGCTGCGCAGCTAGCGCCATTCGACGGCCAACACCGCGGTTCCTGGTGTGTCCGCTGTGCCGTGCGTGTGATCATTGCTTGTACAGCCCTCTCGCAGTGTCCGGAGCAAGTATGGTGGGTCTGACACACCGGCGTCAATGTGTTCTTTTTTCCATTTCCAGGAGTGTATATTACTTATTGTATATACTGTTGTAAATCTTTTTTTCTTTTTTCAGCATTTATAGTTTTCTTTTCTGATTTATAACTTTTATTATCACTCTTTCTGTCATTTATGTATTGACTCATTCCATAGCCAAATAGATTTGGCTCACACAATCTCACAAAACCTGCACAACTATTGAACAGTGATGGGGAATAGAATTGGTCACAGTATTTTTATAGTGTCTGTTTCATCATCTATCTTAAGCTCTCAAGTCAAACGGCTCAACTTAGGAAATACTGGGGATGCCTTGAAAAGTTTGTTCATTCCAGAAAGTTAGTCTTCTATGAAATTGAAATTACTGCACTAATATATATTATATGAGCAAAAATATCATCAGTTGAAGCTGTACATGGGCCTATTTCATGATGTAGCATGTACACTGGAGTCCAGAAATTAAGCATAAGCAGTATAAGATTACAATAGAAAGAGAAACATTTACATTGGCAATCATTGTAAATATCACTGAATTATGTGATGCAAATGAGAAAGAACTGTTCACTGCTCTGAATAGCATAAAATAATTGAAAGTTAATGGAAAGCAGGGCATTAGACACTAAATATCATGTTCACATTTGTACTTAAATTGTGAGCTGAGTGTAGTCTCTGCTAAAGATTACGACATAATCCCACAAAAATAGTATTTGACTACTGATTTTTGGCTCCTTTGAAATGGGTCAGGGACAGTCAGCAGTCGCAGCTGTGTCATTTCAAGACTCTGACAATGGTTCCAAAATACTCTAAATATTCACGGTAGTCCAGTGGAAGATTAACTAAGAGCAGCAGCAACTTTACAAAAGGGGCAAATATCTGGTATTAATTGCATGACAAAATTGAACAGTGTTTGCAAGGTAATTGTCTGTAGCATTTAATGCTGCCTTAGAAATTGTTGCTCTCCAATAGACTCTATAAAGAAGGCTTGGAGCAGTTGTTCTGCATGGCAGGCAATTAGCAGTTTACTAATGCTCATAACAGTGTAAAGACTGGCCTGCTTATTGTGGAGTTGGCAATGCTTAAACTGGATCATGAATGAATGAAGGGGGTGTTGTCAGATTAATTCCACTTCAATTTGGAGAGTGCTCCTCAATTCGAATTCATCTGGAGGAAAACTGGTGGTAGTTTGTGAGGTAATAGGAACTTCATTGGAAGATATTAGTTTGGTAGTATGGATTCTAGTGTGGGATGACACCAAAATGTCCCAATTTATGGAGCTTCATATCATCATTGGTTTTTGTAGGAATACTATTAATACTCAGAGATAAATATGCAACCACAACACTTTGAAGAAGTGCAATTGGTTCAGGTTCAGGTCATTATCCTGAACAGGAAAGCTTATAATCAGCGTGTTTTGCACTGAGATATCATTTCCTTGTGAATAAACTGTAAATATGAGTGTTCAATCATGCTGATAGTCATATGGTTGTGGTTTATCAAAAACCGTCTGATCTTGGAAATCAAATTTTGTGTCACATTGTCTTGGTAGCACAAACAGCTTCTAATTCAGTGGCAATATTTGATGAGAATGATGTTAAAAGATCATTAAAGTTCCAGAACAGTTTTGTCTTAACTTTACAACCTCTAAGCTGTGGGTATTCTACCATACTGCCCCTTCACTTTACAATATAGGACAGTGAGTATGCTTTGATGACATCTGCTGAAACCTTTTGCACTAACTGGACTCCTGTGCTGTGTTGGTGTGACTGTGAATGCTATTCATTTAGCACAACCAGTAAATGACAGGAAAGTCAAAATTCATACCTAAAAATGTCATATTCATTACACATTCTGCAGAACTGCCATCCACATTTAATTTGAAACAGTATTTTTCCTCTTTAATATTAAGTTTATGATTTTTCTTTTGTATTTGGTTCAGTTTTACTTACATATTTGATTTCAGGATTAAAAGTGTAGTAAGCTATCACTTCAGCCACCTGGTGGAAGAAATCATCTTAAACTGTGAGGACTGGGAAGGTTGTGCACTTGATCCCAAATAAAGTTCTTGAATGGCAGAACAAAATGAAAAATAGGTCCAAAAAATCTCATGGAGGGACACTGAGGTACTTGGTAAAAATAAAAGGTTCTTTTTTTGTTTCAATATGATAAATGAGCACAATATCAAATTTGAACAATGTTCAAATAGATTATTGAGTTGAATCTCACTTACAGCACCCAGTAATGAAATAAAGTGCTCAAAAAAGTTTTCATGTTGGTACAAACACATCCGCTCGAATACAGAGTTCGGAACACACTGTGATCAACAGTTTTCAAAGATGTTCGTTCTCAAAGATGAAGTGGTCAACTCTTGCAGTCAATAACCACTACAGAGCCCCCGCTGGTAGTGTGGAGTATGGTAAGGATTATGAGAGGCATGTATACACCTGGCCAGCTGATGGTGCAGGTGCACGTGACCGAGCGAGTCGTGGCAGGCGCTAGTGCGAGGCGCGATCCGACCGTTTCTCAATGTCTTGGTAGGCCCGACCAGTGGAGGGAAGGAGGCGCAGAAGGCGTCCATAGGTTGGCCGTGCCATGCTGCTGATGGCATGGTGGGAGCAGAAGGCAGCGGCGTGTTGGTGGGGAGAACATTGTCGTGCCGAGGCCGTGTGGCACATCAGGGTTTTGATCCGATCAAAGGCACGGAGTGCGTCGAAGATGCGATGCAATGTATTGCCAAAGTATTTGCCGGTGACTGCCATGGTAGGTGCAACGTGTCCGGTAACAGTTTGTTATTGGCCGTATGGCATAAAGGAGCAAGCATGCTGTGGCTTAACAGGTTGTGTAAGAGATGCCGGATGAGCAACACTCATGGCAATGACAGAGTTATAGAGGCGCTTGATGTTGCAGCAGGGGGGAAAACAGCAAGCTGCACATGACTGACCTTGGCGCCGGATGACTTTGGTGTAGACGGAAGCGTAACCTCAGAGACCGTGGATGGTGAGTGTGTTACAGCGGTAGATGGCAGGATGTTCCAAGCGGAGTTGACAGTGTCGGTGTTTTGATGTGTGAAACAGCCATGATCGATGGTTGGGTGGCGTGGCTGTGAGCCCATGGTCGGAGCAGGAAGGCAATGAGACGTAATGTGAATGTGAAGAAGTGGAATCGGCAGATGAACTACTGGTCCGTGGCGGAGAGGCGACACAGTTCGATGGAACTGGAGCTGCATGTGTGCTGTCACTGTCAGTGCTGTGGTCGAGTCATAAGGCTGCAAGCTGCTCATGCGAAACTGCTGCACGGTCACGTGTCGGAGCGGACAGATGCTCACTTGTTGAAGCAGAAACGGCAGATGTGTTGGTTGTACATTGCAGAGGTAGTGAAGAGGGCGTCAAAGCAAGCAGCACTGGAATTTGGCTGGTTATGCCGTGGTACAGAAATGAAGTGTCTGGAACTACCAAGGAAAGGTGGCACCGGCGTAAATAAGTTGCTTGTATCACATCAGTAACATAGAATTTCCACTTGAGGCGGTGTGATGATGACAGTTGTGACATCTGGGACATAGATCCATGTAGTGTGATTGTCAGGGTATTAGTTGTAGCTGGTAGTAACGGCAAAGGATCGTCAGCAGTCGGAGGCGGAACAATGACAGGAGCATCTCGTTGCATGTCATGCTCGGTCAGTGTCAGCTGCAGCATGTGTATCTGATCTTATACCAACAAGTTGTATGTCGCAATTTGCTCATGTAGCTGTCACAGTTGTTCAGGTGAAAATGCATCTCGTTGCATGTCGTGCTTGGTCGGTGTCGGCTGCAGCATGTGTAACTGTTCTTGTACCAACAAGTTGTATGTCGCAATTTGCTCACGTAGCTGTTGCAGTTGTTCAGGCGAAAATGTATGTCACTAAGCAGTCTGCTGTGTGTCACTGAGTAAGTTGGGGTCGAAATCAGAATCTGTCTCTATCAAAGGGTAACCTGGCGTACAAGACAAGTCGGCAGCACGGTATTGACATAACAGTTCGAGTAGAAGAGATCGTGTGTGCAATTGCGAATGTGAAACTCAGTACTCGGCGGTGGTGGAGTGAGAACACATTCACTGCTGTATGAAGCATTGATATGGCTGAAATCATCTTCTGGGGTGGGTGAACAAGTTGCGGGTGCGATCAAGTAGTGAACGGCCGGTTGGTAAGCGTGTGTAGTGTCGGCGAGCTGTTGACAAGATGTGGGTGTGGTAGCCGTGGCAGGATCATATGTTGTGCAGCTGTTTGTTTTACTGGATCGAGGTCAGTGAGCCAGCAGGTCGCATCCGTTATGTCGCTTACGGTAGCGGTCGAGCAGAGTCGGTGCGGCTCGGGTGATGCGTAGAGGGAGGCATGGCATGTCCAGTGTTGCACTGAGAAACAGCCGGCACTGTCGTTGGTGTAATTGGTGCATTGTCGTTGATCGGTAGCATGCCCTTGATGAAATTGTTCCTGTGATGTTGGTGACAGATGCTAAATTAAAGCGGCTTTCACTCTGGTGTACTTGTCACTCAAATTGTCACAGATAATGTCCGTAGTTATATAATGACAGTCCTTTAGGTGCCTGAAGAGTATGACGTATTTTTCACTTTCGTCAGTGATGCCATAAGAGGAGAATATATACTCTGCGGCCATGAACCACATTGGAAGTTGGTCCAAGAGAAATGTTGGTAGGTAAACACTGCAAATGAGGGACAAGCGCGGAGAAGCGGCGGAAAAGTTGGCTCAAACATTCGAACTCTGGAAGGCGGGCTGTGCGGAAACCAGTTTGAAAGAATTTTCACGCAGCATGGAAGACATGGTAGCCATGACAGGCGTCTGTGAATTCGACCAGGCATGCGATTTAGCTGTAGTTTAGAGTTCGTGCAAACTGGGATTTGCAACATAGTCCCCGTTTGTTGCAGTCCATTGTTTGACATGATTGTCTGATGTTGAAGCACTGCACTAATGAATGTCACTGTAATAATTATCACACAAAAGCAAGTCAAAATTGTCCAAATTAATCGGCGAAGAAGCACTGCACTCTCCGGAAGTGAAATTACCGATGCGTTGAGCGGGTTTCCAAGGACGACATGTGTGCCTCGGTCGCATTGTCGATGTGTGAGAAGGTGACAAAAATTACCAAAAAGCACGATTCACACAAGAGTCGGGAATTTACACACTAATTACACTTCACGTACACTGCATCCAGATGCGGCGTGATGCGAAGTCGATGGGCGTAGAAATCCGACAAAGGGTTGTTGCATTGTTTGTCCATGGCAATGTTCCAGTACACATTTCTGGTGTCATAAGTGGCGTTTGTGAGTGTTGGGTCACCAGTATGGGGATCAAGATGTTACGTATGGTAATATCGAACTCAACATTAAGTATTCGCTCGTTTATAATGAATTAACTTTATTTTGATCATGTACAAACACATCCGCTCGAGTACAGAGTTCAGAACACACTGAGATCAACAATTTTCAAAGAAGTTCGTTCTCTAAGATGAGGCAGTCAACTCTTGCAGTCGATAACCACCACATGTCTTTTGCTCCTGGTAAAAAGACAGGAAAAATCCAAGATGGTCAAAATAACCAACTTGTGTGAAGTAAAAACCAAGGTGGCAGAAATATGATCCTAGTCCTAAGTAAAAATGGTGGGAAAATATAAAAAAATGTCATTTATGCTAATTTAAAATGGCTTCACACTCATGATGGATACATGACCTTTTCTCCTCCGCTGTCAAGCACCAATGTTTCAAGTTTAGTGCTGGAGTTGGTGTTGTTCCACAATTATTGTTAAATTCATCCATTTTTATGAGTTCTGAACTTTATAGTATTATATATGTCTGTCATGCCAGATTTGCAAATCACATTACTCTGACCACATGAGTTTCAGCCTTAAGAACAGTAATGTTTTACAAATGTTGATTATGTTGTTGTTCCAAAACTTTGTTTGCAGATATCTCATTAAGTTTCATATGTTTATTTATTAGCCATTCAGCATGTTTACCACACAATTGGCTTCATCAAAATACATTTTACATATTTCGTATAAGTATAGTCATTACTAATTTTTACATTTTACTCACATCATCGTTTTACATATACATAAATACATAAACTTCTTACTAATCAGACAATTTCAGCAATAATCATTATACAGTTTACATTCAAGAATTAATTATATGGTTCTACACATTTATTTAATGATAGTTACATTATTTCATTGTTTATACATTCCTTTCAAATTACTTCCAAGATATGCTTCAATTGAGTAATATGCTTTATTTTTGAGCCATGTGTCTAATAACTCCTTAAATTTAAAGTGGGTGAGGGTTTTGACAGATTGTGGCAGTTTATTATATAACTTTACACTTAGGTGTTTGTGACTGTTGTGTGTCAGTGACAGCCTAGAATATGGTATGTCAAGCATGCAGTTGTTTCGAGTGCTGTGCAAATGTAAATTCTTTCTCTGAGTAAATTGCTGTATATTTTCTTTTACGAATATTAAGCAGTTATACATATAGAGACTTTGGAGTGTCATTATGTTTAATATACTGAAGTGCTCCTTACAGCTTTCTCTTGGACCCAATCTTTGTAAACATCTAATTGCTTTTTTTTTGCCATTTGAATACACAATTTGTGCCTGGTGAATTACCTGATGACAGAATCCCATATTGTAGCTGTGACTGAAAGAGTGCACAGTGGCAAAGCATCAATAAACTTTTACTGACGGAATTTCTTAGTTTATATAGCAGAAATATAACGTGTGCAAGTTTTCCTGTCAGATAGCTTATATGGTCATCCAATGAGAGCCTTTGGTCTATTTTTAGTCCCAGTAGCTTGAAACTGTGAGTCTCTGCTTTCTGTACCTTCAGATTAAAATAAATTTCCTCTGTTTTTGTGTTGTTTTACATAACTTGTTAGCAATACACCACACCCTATATTTTTCAGAAAGTTCATTATTTTTGTTTACCACCTCTTGCATACTCTCATCTATGGAGATCATGGTCATATCATCAGCATATAAAACATTTTTGCAGGCTATATAGCTGGAGAAGTCATTAACATAGATAATAAAGAGGAGGGGTCCAAGAACTGAGTCCTGTGGCTCTTAATTTTCATTAAATCTGACCTTCCATTGTTCACATACACTGACTGTTGCCTGTTCTTTAGGTATGACTTAATCAAATTAAATAGTTTGTCTGCAATACCATAGTATTCTAATTTTTTAACAATTATCTCATGTGATACTGAATCAAATGCTTTGCTTAAGTCTATGAGGGTTGCACAGGTGGTCAGTTTCCTTTCAAAAGCGTCATGTATTTCAGTTATCAGACTTTCAATAGCTTTTATGTTTGACTGATTAGTTCTAAATCCAAACTGGCTGTCATTAAGTAATTTATTGCTCTCAAAATACATGTAAATCTGTGTGTGTGAGCAGCTCTTTATGATTTTGGCGAGTATGGGGACAACTGATATTGGTCTATAGTTATCTGGCATTTCTCTGTCACCCTTTTTTGTATATGGTGAGTGTAACTGCAATTTTAAGGCAATCAGGGAAAATGCCATCATCAAGGATTTTATTTGCAAGGTAGAGTAGAGGAGTTCTACTTTCCTTAATTATAGCCCTTATTACAAAGTTACTGAATCCATAGTAGCCTTCTGTTCTAGAGTTGTTCAGTTTGTTTACAGAGTTATTTATATCTGTAGGAGTTATTCTACTTCAGTTAAATCTTCTATGTGTTTTATTCTGTGTTTGTGAAAGAAAAGCTTCCACATCAATTAAATCATCACTTTTTGGTACCTGGGCATTTACTGAATTTATGAAGTATTCAGTGAGAGTGTTGCAATTAATCGGGTTACTGATTTCTTCTTTCTCCGTGTGTATCTCATTTTTAACTATGTTCCATGCAGGTTTACATTTGTTTTTAGAATTTAAAATATACTCCTCATTTGCTTTCATTTTTGCTGCTTTAATTTCAGGTTTGTTTATTTTTCTTAAGTTTTTTACATCTATTCTTGTTTTCTTGATTGCCTTCAATTTTGTCCTTTAGTGTGAGTAGAAGGATTCTAATTTTATTGAGGTGCATGGAGTACCACTTTTTTCCAAGTTGTGGTTTATGCATATTGCTACGGTTACATCTCTTAGTAATAAGAGGGCAGTTACTGTCTAATGTATTTTTTATATTGGATATGAATGCAAAAAGCTTTCATTTATATCTTTGTCAATCGTTAGTTTTCTAGCCCATTCTATTCTACTCAGTTCATTTCTCATTACTTCAATGTTCTCTTCCTTGAGAGCTCTATATGTAGTTAGCATCCTGGTATCATCAAGTGTCAGATTTCAGTTTTGAACCATATGCCATCATGGTCAGACACTCCTAATTTGATGGTATCCCATTCTACTTGATTCCTACACACATTGCTAATTATATTGTCAAGGCATGCCTCCATTCTGGTCAGTTTTTCATTTAAGCAGTAGTAATTCATTGATCTTAAGATATTTAGGATGTATACCACAGTTTTTCTCTTTACTCTTACATCTATATTAATGTCTCCGGTGATAAATGTTTTATACTGTTTGTATTTGGTAGTCAGTAAAATTAATTCAGAGAGTTTTGCCATGAATATCTCCTCATCAGAAGCTGGAGGTTGCTAAACTGTTGCAATTATGAGTTTCTGAGCGTGTATAACCAAGGCAGATGCTTTGAATAGCCCTTCAACAGACAGGTTTGTGAGGTCTGTGACTGAATATTTTAGATTCAAGTTTTTGTTGATATAAATGGACACTCCAACATGTGCATTGTTTGGTCTACAGTAGCTTGTTGCCAGTGAGTAGCCAAATGGTACAAATAGGCTTATTTCCTCACTTTTAATCCAATGTTCATTCACACAAAGAATGCCACACTGAATTTCCTCCAGCCAGTACTGTAGTTCACTAACTTTGTTTCTTAGGGACTGTACATTTATATGTAATAAAAGTAATTCATTTTTGCTGCAAGGTGGTACATTGCTTACGTTGGGCTTAGTTTGATTATTTACTTTAAGTGTGTTTTTTTGTATTAAGATATAAAGCTCTTTGTTTTGACCAAGTCTGACACATTTCAGGCTTGGTCAGCCTAATATGTTTCCCTGATCTGGCTCTGAGTTTCGAGACATATGTTCCAAATTGCTGATGCAAGATAATTTGTTATTTACCACACTAAGTACTTTGTTTTTGGGCCGGCAGTGTCTTTCCTAAACCACTTAGGCCATGACCATGTCTTGCATGACAAATTCTTGAGCAGTAACAATTGTCAGAGGGTTGATGGTTTCAACTTGTATATTCCTTACTATCTAAAAGCATTACATTTTTAAACTGTTTGCAAATTGTTTCAAAATACTTGTTAGCTTTGGTTATTTCTCTGTTTACACATGATGTTTCAATTAAATCATAATGATGAGGTATTTTAAATAATATAACATTTGTGTTTATTAACTTGTCCACTGTTGTCTTCAGAGCTGTTGTTGCTGCAGCTGTTTCATTATGGTATACACCATTGGAACTACCTATAAGAACTACAAAGTCACTCCTTGTCAAATTACTGCACTCTTCAGTGTTGGTGAGGATCTGGTAGAATCTTGCTCCAGGTTTCACTATGCCTTCAATTTTGATGTTTTTTTGGGTTGTCAGGGTCTTCGTTTTTGTGGCCATTTCTCTTCCAGAATCATCAGAGTAGATTCTGATGTATGTTGTCTTTTCTCTTGGTATTTCTTGACTCTAAGTTCCATCTTGTTCTTTATCTGTTGCATTTGACACAATGTTTCTTTTATTCAATTAATTCACAGACTCATGACTTCTTATTAATTGCTATGATGATCAAAATTGCTAAATGTATTTGCTGACAGATGCAGTTCACAAAACTGTATTATCTCATTCATTTTTTGTGGCACTTACCTGGATATTTTTATTCAGTGTTGGGTCCACTGGCTAGTCTGCAGTTGCTAATGTTGATCATAGTTAAGATGAAATACACTGAGGCAACAAAAACCATAGGATAGCGATATACACATATGCAGGCAGCAGTAGTATCACAAACATAAGATATAAAAGGGCAGGGCATTGGTGGAGCTGTCATTTGTAGTCAAGTGATTCAAGTCAAAATGTTTTTGACATGATTATGGCTACGTAACAGGAATTAACTTACTTTGAATGCGGTATGATAGTTGAAGCTAGATGCATGGGACATTCTGTTTTGGAAATCTTTAGGGAAATCAAAATTCTGAGAGCCACAGTGACAACAATGTACTGAGAATACATAATTTCAGGCTTTACCTTTCATGCAGTGGCCGATGGCCTTCACTTAATGACTGAGAGCAATGGCATTTGCATGGATAATAGGCAACAATACTGTGTGATATAATCACAGATATCAGTGTGGGACATAAGAGAATCATATCCATTTGGACAGTGTAGCAAAATTTGGTATTAATGGGCAATGGCAGCAGGTAATTGACATGAGTGCCTTTGCCAACAGCACATGGCCTGCAGTGCCTCTCCTGTGCGTATGACCATATCAATTGGATCTAAATGACCAGAAAATTGTGGCCTAGTCAGATGAGTCCTGATTTCAGTTGGTGAGAGCTGATGGTAGGTTGAAGTGTGGTGCAGATCCCATGAATCCATGGACCCAAGTTGTCAACAAGGTACTGTGCAAGATGGTGGTGGCTCCATAATGTTGTGGGCTGTGTTTACACAGAATGGACTGGGTCCTCTGGTCCAACTGAACCAATCATTGACTGGAAATGCTTATATTTGGCTACTTGGAGACCATTTGCAGCCATGAACTTCATGTTCCAAAAATAACAATGTCACTGGGCCACAAATGTTCACAATTAGTTTGAAGAACATTCTGGACAATTCGAACATATGATCAGGCCACCCAAATGGCTCGACATGAATCCCATTACATTTGTGGGACATAGTTGAAAGGTCAGTTCATGCACAAAATCCTGCAGTGGCAGCACCTTACAATTATGGGCAACTATAGAGCCAACTTTTATTACTTCAGTATAGGTTATGGGTGAACAACTGGATGTCAGTGTCCAGTGGAATCAATATTTTGACAAGCGATTGTGTTGTCATCATGAGTTACAGTGATTAACTGACCCCCACCAACTTGTCCCCCCCATCGGCAGTTCACACACGGAGATACCTACTCCCGATGTCAGTTTTGGATATCTTTGTCCCCTTTTTAATCAAACTAAGTGTGCATTCCCAAGCCTTACTAAGGATGTAGCTAGTATCATGACTGATCAGTAGGGCCCAGATTTTATTTACCTAAAAAACAGTGAAATATGCAAGCAGGTATGACCTAAAACTTACATAAATATGACCTTAAAAATAAAATACAACTTAATAGAAGCTTATTTAATGCATTATTGTTTGTATATTTAATTTTTTATTCACCATAAAGTAATACAAAATTCACTTCTCAAAATATTGTAAGTATAGTTCTTTCTTCCTGTAGGGTTTGTGGCTAATTTGCACCTATTTTTTGAATGTCTGAATGTTTTATTTTCTAAACACAAAGTACAGTGAAAAGATCATCTATTGAAACAGTAAAACAATGTTTTTATTTCTAGATAGTACTTAAAGCATTTCACATTATTTAATACCTTATGTCAATCTTCAGTATCTACGAAGTTGCACGAGATCATAAGGTGCATTTTCAGGTTTTCCATTGTCAAAGATCTACGGTTGTTGCTGAGGATAGTTTCATACCTGGAAAAGCTCCTCTCCACTTCACAAGACGTCACTGGAGCATATTTGAAGGCAGCCAGGTCACTGTACTTCAGCTTTGTTTCAGTATCTTCAAATGTTGCAGCATTCCCTGAAAGACTGTCACTAATTTTGCACAGTGTAGAATATCCAGGATTCCATTGGAGAACACTTTGCTATTTGGTTTTTCACTCTGTCAACCACATGACCATGAGCTCGACCCAACTCACTCTGCACATGTTTCACAATACTCAGGGCCTCACATAGCTGAGTGCCAACAACTTCCAGTCATTTGATGGCTTTTGATATCACTGAAAAATTGGCGTTGATGAATGCCAAGTTTCGAGACAATGTATCTGTAAAAACTTCTTTCACAATTTTGATAGCACTTGATTCATCGCTATCAAGCTCACAGAAAATTTTCTTTATTTGAGTGTAGTTGGTGCAGTAATACTCAGCAGCATTCAGCCAAGAACAGGTTAAGGTGGGAGGGGTGTTGAAGGTGCTTGTTCCTTAAATTTCTGCACCCATAGTGGAGCCTTCACATAGATTTTCTTGCCACAGGAAATTAATTTGTCCATGTCAGGTATTCTGATTGCACCTCTTCGGCAACTCTATGCAACGCATGTGGCGTACACCATACTGGAGTAGAGAATCTGAAGCCCTTTGGCTGCTTTAGCCATATATGAAGCACCATCTGTTACAAGCAGCAAAATGTTGTCTCTTTTCACACCATCCAGTCACAGTAGCTTCAGAGAGTTGTCAAACAAAATAGCAATTGTCGAATTGTTTACTCTATCGAGAGCTTCATATGTTAGTAGGAACATATCTCCAGGGCCATCAATTTTTAGAACACCAACAACAACATTTGCAATATATCACCCACTAATATCTGTAGTTTCATCTATCGACAGCCAGATCTTTTGTTCAGCAATAGTAATTCATATTTTGTTGAGCACATCATTGTAGCATATGGATAAATAGTTCTTTCTCAGTGTAGATTCATCTGGAACTGGATGTGTTGTGTACTTCTCCAAGAACCGTCTGAAGTGTGGATTCCTCAGCTTTTCCAATGGGATGTTGCAGGACACCATTATCTCACACAAATCCTTGCAGAACGATTGCACGGTTGACGATTGACCTGTCTGTTCAAATAACAGTGTCTGCCTGCTGTTATTTTCAGCACTTCATTTCACACAGCTGCTGTGTTTAGAGGTATTGCAGTGTTGTTGCACATTAAAATGCTTTTATGCAGAAACTTTAACTTCACACAGTTTACAAATTAATATTTTCCCATCAGTACTAAAGAACTTTTCTCCAAATTCTCGAACATATCCTCCCAACTTCACACTGTCAGAGCACTTTGCTTTAGGCATGTTGAACAAGGCAAAGGATGTATTCAAACTGGTTACTGGGAACACCTGTGTGACTGCGATGATTATTGCAGCAGAAGCCGCCTTTGTTGGTTCTGAGAGCATATTGTCGAGTCTGCGCAACAATGTTTTATGTTCGCGAAATGACTGTTGTAGTACACCGATTTTCTGCTGCAGTCCTGAGAAATAAAGCTGTGTACTAATTTATCTGTTTATCTTTCATAATAACACTAAATATTGTCTCTTGAGCAACATATTCATTTTCTTATTCGTGTGTCCTGTAAGATACGGGAGAAATGGAATATGCATTTCTGGCAAAAGTTGACAGAAATATGACCTATTATATTAACAGTTAGCCGCAATATGACCTATTACTAAAATTTGTTGAAATGTGACTTATATGCACAATCAAAATATATTTTTTGACATTAAATGCCTAGATTTGTGTATAAATTGTTCTAAAATTCACCCTATATTTCAGAAAAAAATATGACTTGTCATTAAAATCCTGACCCTAGTGATCAGCTATATCCTTACTGGAATCTCAATAGATTCTTTAATTCTCCAAATTTTGCACTCTGTGAAGCTGTTCTTTGGGAACACCATGTTCAAGCTCTTAGTTGAGCCCTATGTATCAATGTTTTTAGCACCATGTTCCACTTTGCATACAATGGCAGCTGTCCACATAGACATATAGGACAGTGCACATTTTCTTATGGTACATACTGTGGTCCAACATGACATCAGCCCTTTTTTTTTTTACCAGGACATTCAGAAAGGATAGCACTCCATCCACTTTGACCTCTATGGTAAAATTGATGTCAAGGAAGTCATTCATCTTGTCTCTTACATGTGATGGTATGAAGAAGGTGCCATCAACATAATGGAAAAATTCCTGTTCCATAAGTTCCAAGGATAAAGGCACTTTGGTGAAATAAGGGATAATGTCAAAGCTCAAAAAGGTGTCAGAATCTTTTTGCTTAAGGCGCTTATGGCAAGAAATTTGACATAGAGATGACTAACCTTTTTAGGTATGTCTAGGCAAGGCTACTTTGAGCAGATGGAAGGAGTAGCCATGAAGAATCCACTTTCATCAATCATCGCCAACATGTATGAGGTGTGTTCAAATAGTAAGGTGACATTATATTTTTATGAAAAAATATTTATTTATTCACCAATATTCATGTTGTCCCCTTCGAAAGCAATCCCCCTCAGATACAATTCACCTGTGCCAACACTTCTTTCAATCCTCAAAGCACTTCTCATAAGCATTTTTTTTTTTTTGGTACAGCCTTGAGTACTTCCAGGAATTTCCTCAGTCATTGAAAGTCTTCGGCCTTTCATAGATCTCTTCAGTTTTGGAAACAGGAAAAAGTCATAGTGGGCCAAATCCAGTGAATATGGTGGCTGAGGCAGGATTGTCATGTTGTTTTGGGGCAAAAAATCTCTAACAATCAACGATGAATGAGCAGGTGCATTGTCATGATGCAAAAGTCATGAACTGTTTTTCCACAATTCTGGATGTTTTTTGCGTATTGCTTCTCACAAACAGTGCATGACATCAAGGTAATACTCCTTATTGACCATATGACCTTGAGGGGGGAAAAAAAGAAAAAGAAAAAGTGAGTTAAACTGACATTTGATCGAACTTAGTGTGCTTTTTTTTGGTCTTGGCTCTCCACGATGCTTCCATTGGGACAATTGGGCTTTGGTTTTCATGTCATAACTGTAAACCCATGTTTAAGCAACATTTTAGACCCTTTTGAGCAAATAAGGAGCTGAATGATGCTTCTGTAACGGTTCTTCTGATCAAAATTGAGAAGTTTTGGAACAAACTTTGCTGACACACATCTTGTGCCAAAAACATCCAATAAAATTGCATAACACAAGCTGACTGATATGCCAACATCCTCAGCAACTTCTCTTATGGTAAACTGACAATTTTTCATAACAATTTTCTTCACAGCTTTGACATTATCATCTGTTGTTGATGTGCTGGGGCGTACAGAATGAGGTTCATCATTGGCATCTTCTCGGTCATCTTGGAAGTGCTTATACCACTTGTAAACATTTTTTTATTTAGGGCTGACTCACCATATGCCACTGTCAACATTTCAAGTGTTTTAGAGC
This sequence comes from Schistocerca cancellata, assembly GCF_023864275.1. Taxonomy (NCBI): domain Eukaryota; kingdom Metazoa; phylum Arthropoda; class Insecta; order Orthoptera; family Acrididae; genus Schistocerca; species Schistocerca cancellata. The sequence continues at coordinate 829,163,744 of NC_064626.1, forward strand.
ACTTGATTCCATTTTTCACACAAAATTTGATACAAATTCTTTATTCCATTTTTTATAATAATCAAAAATTGCCAAGCACACTAAAACATGTCTACCTGTCAAAAACAAAGTATGCTGTACAATTGAAACTGTGAACATATGTTTGGGACATGTGAACCAACATAACAAAAAGAAAGATCGATAATTGAATGTATGTTGCCCGTGCAATTTGGAAAGTCACCTTACTTTTTGAACGACCCTCAAATAAGTCATATTTCAAGGAAGAAGCTATGGAATCAGCCCATTGGAAACCAAACTGTTGTCTTTCCAGTATGTTGATGGCACTTCATCATATGGATATAATGGGCCCCTTTCTGGGTGTTGTAGTAAAAAGAAGAGCTGGTAGCATTTTGAGCCACAGCATGAACCATACCTACACATGGACAACTGCTGCCACCTGGCACAAAGGAACATGATGCTTAAAACACAGGTATGTAGGGCTCATATGCTATCTGACAATCAGAGACTCAACAAAGAATTTGAGCATGTGAGAATGGTGCTCCAGAAGAAGAGCTTCACAGAGTGGCAGAGTTGGAGAGCATACAGCCTACACCGAGAGTACAACCAGTGGAAACAAAAGAGAAACCTCACGACAGTAAGACAGTTTTTGGTTCATTATCTGGGAAGACATGATGAATTCTGTGGAAATACCAACTGAAGGCTCTTCTCCACCCACTAGCTAAAACATGGGCACTGCTTGGTAGTGTCAAGAATCATCTTAGTCTATGGAAGTCTGGAGTCTATCACATACCCTGCCAATGTGGCATGATGTAGCCTAACAAGTCACCACTCTTGGAAACTACCTATTGGACTTAAACAGAATCAATTACAACCATACTAAGGTTGAGGTACAGATGTTTAACTTCCAGGACTGTGTCATTAAAGAAGCTATTGAAGTTTGGGTAAGGGAACAGCTGATCGGTCGTGATAGTGGCTACATCCTCAGTAAGACCTCCGAAACCACTTAGTTTGATCAATAATGGAAGGATCAACTGAACTGAACTGACTTCAGAGCAGGCAGAGCAACAGCGGAGGTGCTGCCAGCATGAGTCTCTGTGCGTGAACCACGGATGAAACAGTGTCAGTGTAATGAAGAGGGGGAGCAGATGCTGGCTGCATGCTTACACCCTGGGTCTTAGAGCATGCATGGTGTGGCAGAACAGAGGAGGGGGTGAGATAAAAGTGCCACATTAGCCCCAGGCAGTCAATTCATTAGTGCACCTGATGATGATAATGATAAAGCGATCTCTCTCTCTCTCTCTCTCTCTCTCTCTCTCTCTCTCTCTCTCTCTCTCTCTCTCTCACACACACACACACACACACACACACACACACACACACACACACACACGCCAATGCCACACTTATTGAACCTCTTTTTCATGTATTGAGATTCTGCAAGAAGGAAGGTTTGCCAAGATAGTCAAACACATCCAATGTAGTATACTACTTCAACAAGCAGGAACTAGTGCTCAGCTGGCAGGAAGTCTTAAAAATACTCTAGCACCCACATTAGTACAGTCTTTACCAGGTAGAGAGCTGTTTCTGTCCCCAGAGATGAAACCATATGCATTCTGGCTGCACCTAAAGAATACAGAATTATTACTCTGGTCTGCTAAGTCTTCAGATTTAAGTCAAATACCAGAGTAGGGCCTTTTAGACACACACACACACACACACACACACACACACACACACACACACACAAAATCAGGCTGTAGGTTAGTCCCACTATAATTGACTGTCCTTTTCCCCCAAACATTTCACACTTTCTTGTTTATGAATGTGATGTAGGATGAAGGCCAGTGTCACGATTATAAGATGGGCTGAGTAAACTTGGACCATTCTGTGAGTACAGTGAAAGTCTCAATACTCCAAAGACTGACAGTTAGGGGTAAGACAGACCTATGTTTATAGTGCTAACTGTCATAGTCCTTGTTCACACAGGCATACATATTTTTGTGAATAATTTATGATATAGTATGTTTTTGCCAAAATAACTAATCTATGCTACTAAATAACCATCCAGGAACCTGGGGGCTTAGTATCCAGACCCATTTGCAGGTTGCCTGTGTAATTATTGACCGAATTAAAATATTTAAAATGCTGTCATAAACTGCTCATTAAGAGGTATAATTGTATGTTAAAAGTTTAACACAATAAAGCAAGTACTACAGTTCGAAACAGTGCATTTGTCTTGGGGCAGCACGACTGACAGAGCGCAAATGCCTGGACTTTATTCATTCAGTATTTGAGAATGAGAGCACTTAGCGACTTTCTAACAAACTTTCTACATAGTTTCAAACCTTTATGAAACTTTTTCTTGCTGACATTGTCACAAAATAATGAAAGGGAAAAAGTTTTTCTCTTACTCGATTTCCACTATTCATGTGGTTAAAATGGTAGCATCACGCATGATGTTTAAATTTATTACTTCTTTATTGTATATTCTATTCACAGCACACTTTGCAGACAGTATGTATATTTATAGCTGAATGTACCTGCAACATTGTATCAATGTATAACACACAGTTCAGGGGAGAAATTTTCATAAACACTGAGCTGCATGAGAAACTAGCTTTTGCTTCGAATGGCGCACAGTACATCTCCTACATCAAGCATGACATTTCAGCTTATTACTCCTTTACTAGACATCATAAACATCAATATGTGTGAAACACTAGTTGCTAAATATTAAGTACAATTGATGTGTTTATCAAAGAGTTTACATAACTAATCATTCATAACACCACTGTTTTTTGTAGGGTCTGTTGGTAAAGTTAGACTGTTTCAGTCATTCCTGTAAGTGAATGCACTGTAGAGATTTATAACATTCTACATTATATTGGCAGTGCAAGTACTTGAGTCTGTGAGAGTTCTGAAATATTATTTATGTTAACCATACAATGATAATGAGAACATTATCATGTGTGATCTAATGGTGCATACTTTGGCACGACATTCCTGTAGACCTATCAAACTGAATCGCATTCAGGAGTCCCACAACATCTCTATGAAAGTTTGGAAAATGAATGTGAACTATCAATTTTGTTCTGATGACTAGTGATGCCCGATAAGAATTCTCTACTTGATCACGGTATGTTATGTATAGTGGTACATTTGTTGACCATGGCATTTTTAGTTCTGGAACAGTACTTTGACCTAATATGTAATGATAACAATCCCAACCAGGTTTTTCTACCTGCAGAAGACATCCATTGCATACATCTACTCTTTTCACACAGCTTCAGTGAGTATGAAGCGCACTTGCATATCTTGATAGTAAAAAAGCTTCCCTTCAGACATGAAAAACTAAGTGGTTTCTGTATGTAGTATATGAGTAATTACATGGTGTCTGGAAAATAACTCAGTTGTGAAATAGGTGAATAAATTCCATATTAATGAGGCTGATTTATTGAAAGTAATATATGCATACATTGTTATGTAAGATGTGGATGCCCACTTCAAAATTCAATGTAGCTGTCTGAGACATCAGTCAATTATCTCAAATGGCTGGGTATGGAATCCAAAGTCCTCTGGAGAAAGTTGCATGGGATACTGCTCCTAATGACACAAATCCATGCTTTCAATTCTTTCAATGTGTGAGGTTTTGTCCAGTACACCTTATATTTTGATCAACCCCATAAAAAAAATCTGGACTTCTTGCAGGCCACTCAAGAGGTCTGCCTCTTCCCAGCTTACATCCTGGAAACTTCTCATCCAACCACACACTCAAAACTGTTACAAAGTGAGGGATTGTGCCATCATGCATAAATGCATGATGGCACAATGTTACCTCTTATAGATACTGTGGGCCAAACATAATTTTCAAGTATCTGCAGATAGCATTGGCAGTCATTGTATCATGCAGGTTATATGGTCTGATAACATTTGTGGCAGTCATTCCACACTACATAGTGACCTTTAGCTGAGGCTGTATGTTCTCCACCATAACACCACAATCCTGTTCTGTCCAATAATGACAATTGTGTTGTCTGATAAAACATCCCATGTGGAATATGGCCTCATTATTCCAGAGGGTGTTATTAAACAGTTCAGGCCATTCTTCATGACAACCCAGCATCGGCTCCTTGTACTCCATTCCAGCAATCCCAGTCTTCTGCTATCAGCTGTTGAACATGACGAGGTTTCCACATTTGATAATTCAATTTTTTATGCAAGATCTTACATCTTGTGTAGCTTGGGAGTCCACTTTCATGTGCTGCCTCACTTGTTTATATCAAAGCACTATGTACAAACATTTCCTGCACAGTTGCCTCTTTGTCATCAGATTGAGATGTGGATGGAAGACCAGTTTTTGTTGTATCTTTTGCGAAGCCTGTAGCCATTAACTTCCTGTGACAACTCTTTGTTGTCTCTGGATTAATTGAGGCATTTAGTCCATTCATAGTACGCCACCATTTTTGCACCAGGAGAATGCAACTGCACACTTCACAACATGCACCAATCTGTACTCGCTACTGAACAGTCAGGCGACCAGCCATCTTTTCAGTTGCTGTGTACAGCTCCTTTCACAGCAACAATCTATACTGCAGAAAATGTAAAAACAAGTGCTCACTGAGGGGGAAAAAAAGAGTAAGGGGAGGGAGTGAGGGAGATGGAACAAATGCCGAGTGTGGACTGAAATCTGGCCTGGCAGCTAGATGTCTACGCTGTATTGGTGCCAGTTTGGCAATATGACACCAGAGCCAGGTGCCACATGCCTGCACCATGGCTGCAGAGATCCAGGCCTTATTTAATTATCTATATGTAGACACTATTTCAATTTTGATTCATCAATGTCAAAACTTCTACAACTATTTTATAATACTGATTTATTTTCAGACATCTTGTAGTATGTAGAGAATTTTAGTATTTATTGTAAGTAAAATGGTATAGAGTTCTCTTTCAATTAATGTGTAGTACAGATGTTTTTACTGACTGCAGAATTCTCAAGCATTTCTGGGAATGGTTTACAGTGATTCTTGTAAACTCCACGTTTGGGCTATTTTTGTGTTATGTAAGTTAAGTGTGAATGAGAATACTGTAGTTATAACAACCAGTATATAACTTAGCTTTATTTGGTAGTCACACTGTTCAACATGAATTACTCCCTTTCCTTTGGCTCCTCCTTTCCTACAATTCAAACAGCTGCAAACTTTTGCAGAATATTTCCAACATGGAGTTCTCAAATCATCTCTGTACATGCCCTTATCAATCTGCAGACATAGACTGCCATGTGATATAGCAGGTCTGCTTCTCTGTACTTCAGCTGTCAACTTTAATGCATCAGTCAGATGTATAACATGCTATTTACCATGCTAGAAGTGGGAGAGGGAATAATAATAATAACTTGATAAAAGTGTTACAAGTTTAAAAAAATGTCATGTCCAGGAGTTGAGGCATTCTCTATTTCAAAAAGGTGATCACCATTCATACAGCAGACACAGAATTACAAATTTTGCAGTCTGTAATTATAGCTGCACAACAGTATATCAGACTGGAGATATGAGGGCTGACTTGGTCTATACTAGGCTGGTAAGGATTGGACTCTTCTAGAACTTGAGTGAGATCTTAGGAGGTTTATTACTTTCATCTAAACAAATCCTGGGTCTGGGTTATGCTTTAACCAACAACCTGAAACCTGAAACCTGTAATGCAGGGATTCCATATGAGAAAATAAGATAACTTCTGGCTCTGCAGAGCTCATGTCCTTATTCTTCAGTATTTCACTATATATTTATTGCCCAGGCCTACTTCAATAAGCAGTCATAGACTTCAGAGTATTGGTTTGATTTATTACCATTCTTTGATGCAACAGACCTTTCCAAGGTAAAGTATCTCAGATGACTGACTATATATATTATTCAGTTCATGTTCTTTTTCATACATCATTGTTACTTTTGATCTGAGTAAGGCTTCTGCATGAAGTATTCCTTGGAGTGACATATGGCACTGAATTCTCTGTTCTACACCTGTCCTGATGTCAAAACATTGGTTGCTCTGCCCACAACACCATTCACACAGCTCAGTGAATACTCCTAACAGAAATTATAAAACACAAGCAGATACATAACCTAGTATGAGTTAAACAAATAAATCATTGATATAAAAATCAATATCTTGTTTAATGTTAACTAGTGTCATTTCAGTATGACAGTATAGTATGTTTGTTCATTCATAATTAACACCAAGAGTACAGAAATATTCATTAGATCAGCCATACTAAAACTTCAAAATTTGTGCACCCTATCAGTAGTTATCAACATATGTTTCTTCAACTTTAATTATGCTACTCAGTGTTAAAAAATAGATTATGTGTAAATTATGCAAAGGATCCTGTAATGTGATCAGATTTGTAGCTTAGTAAGCAAACAAATGACTTAGTATTGAGCAAACAAAGGATTTTACAGAACTACTTTAACAAACTTTGGGAAAGGGATGGTTGGGGAGGGGAGGGGACAGATGGGTGGGGGAGGTTCCTCACAACAAAAGAATAAAAAATTTCATAAAAACAAACAGTTTAAAAAGTTCTTCATTGCATTTTTCATAATTTTAAAGACACAATATTATAACAATTGTTAAAAATTTTCTACATGTGGAAGTATACATGTATGCACTCATCAGACAATTAATTGTGGTACACTTTCAAATACTTAAATAGTTTTATGGGTTTCCTTGACATTCTGATTAAGTGTCTGCTGGATAAACCACTTGGCAGATAATACTTTAAATAGGAGAATGTGGAGGCCATGGAAATAATCCTCCTTTACCCATCCATCTATTATCAATGACATTATTGAGTGGATCTCAAGAAAAAAGAAAAGAAAAGAAAGGAGCTAAGGTGTTGGAGCCACATAATTTGAAATTATTTATTTTCTCTTATTTTCAGGGGTTCATTCTGTAATAAGTCTGGAAGAATTTTCAGAAAAGTCCTTGTCAACAGCACCTTGAAGGCTGTCAGCTACATTTCTAATCTACACACTGGTGATTGTGTCTACCCTGAATTATAACATGGAGATTTTCATTCACCTACAAAAAATGACTGCCGAAATTTGTGATTCCATTTCTTCCAAATGGTGGCTCATCTGGAAACAACAATGAAGATATAAAGAATGGATTTGTAGTTTGAGCAGCAAACCATCAGCAAGAGTTGATCCTTGTTTGGTAATTGTCAGGCCTTTGGCCCTGCACATATTGAAGATGACACAGATATCTGAACTGTCTGCAAAGTAAACTCTGTATGGTACTATGCGACATATCTGTGCTACAGTGTACTTGACCTGGATCTTCTTCAGTTTAATATATATTGTGTTGTTTTTCATCAGGCATAAAAACAGATCTAGGTCTACATTGGTTAATTTTTTTGTTGGTATGGACCCTGTAAAAGCAATGTTGTGAGAAACAGCAGCAAACGTTAGATTAGTCACAGGTCTTATTCCCAGAAACACAGTTTTATATAGCCTTGCATGCATTACTATTTGAGTGGTGATATATAAAAATCACATCTATCTGCTCATGAAATGAGTAGCCATCACCAATCAGAATCCCTATCATGTCACTCATGATTAAAAAACATGTGAAACATCCACATTACTGTCAAATCTATTCAGATGTCAAATACAAATGTGTGTACACAACAGTGCATCACCACTGATGATCAGCATCAGCAGACTGAATTATATAAATATTATCATTAGATTATCTAATAAAACGAATTTTAAGTATTGATTACAAATTTAAATTGAATAAATTAATCATTAACTTTCAACTATTTTTGGAAAGATAGGCCCTATTTATACTGACTTTTCTTCATTGTTTTTGAGTGAGCAATATGACACTACAGTTTGTTAGAATATTCTGCTAACTACTGTGAAGTGGATGACAGGGTTATACCCCAATGTATGATTTACTGAGTTTTTATCAGTTCCTTTCATGTCTGGAGCTCAAAAAGAAAGGTTGCTGAAATGGGTTTGTGTACACTCTAATTAGTCTAAACTTGTCTTCGAGGGTGCTATGGGGGTGACGTGTAGGAATGAAATGTATTTCTAGAGTCTTTACTTAATACTGTTTCTTGAAACTTTGTGTGCAGGCTTTCATGAAATAACTGACATCTTTCTTCATGCATTGTCAGCTGAGGTTGTGCAGCATCTCAGTAATGCTCTGCTCTGATTCAAACAAACCTGTGACCATTTGTGGCACCCTTCCTTGAATACTTTCAGTGTTCTCTGTTAGTCGAAATTGGTATAGGGTCCATACTGAGCAATAGTCTAGGATGGGTCAGATAAATGTTTTGAAAGCAAACACCTTTGTACACTCACCACATTTCCCCTGTGTTCTACCAATGAAATGAAGTCTGTCACCTGATTTACCTACAGCTAAGCTCACACGATGATTGCATTTTATTTTTCTACAAATTTTTATATCAAGGTAGCCTCTTTGAATGAACTGACTGACTCCAAGTGTGATTCATTGATATTTTATGTATTTATTTAATCATGTTCTGTAGATCCAGTATACAAAAAAAATGTGTGGATGTGGAATGAGTCATAATTACACATGAGAACAGTAGACTACTTATGGATGCTAACAGATACAAATTGGAATATGCATAAAGGAACAAAATACGTTAACAATTACCAGGTTAGCCACTTCCTAAAGTAAAACAGAGCTATAAAAAAACACAATAATAAATAACAATTATTCCATATTAATTTTTCTAGAGATGAAGTACATTGTTATTCTGACATAGGTCATCATGTTCAGTTGCAAAGTGGGAAGCAAATATTACAAGTCAATGTGCCATAACTGACTTACAACATAGAAGTGTTTATGTCAAAGAACTCATCAAGAGAGTAAAAAGAATGTTCCAGAAGATATTCTTTTAATTTACTTTTAAATTGTGGTATTACGCTAGTAAGACTTTTATTATCCATAGGAAGTGCATTAAATACCTTTTTGCTTGAGTAATGAACACCATTTTGTACTAGTCTCAAGTTTTTCCATCCTCACGCAAGTCGTGTTTTCATCTTGTGTCATAGTCATGATAGTCACTGTTGGTTTTGTGCATGGGTAGGTTCCTAACTAAAAAGAACACGAGGGATAGGATATATTGTGAGGTCACTGTTAATATTTTGTGTGTTTTAAAAAGATTTCTGCATAAATGATTTCTACTCATTCTACTTAGAATTTGGATTGCTCTTTCCTGAGTGACAAATACTTTATTTGTCATTGGTTGACTTCCCCAAAACATAATTCCACATGACAACAATAAACAAAAATAGCCAAAATAAGCAGCCTTAACAGTGTCAGTATTTGCAGTCACTGCTGTAATACACAGAGCATAAGATGCTGAACTAAAACTTTTTCTCAAGTTGGCAGATGTTGGAATGTCACTATCAGGTGTTTTTCAACTAAAAGAGATGTGTCATTTGCAAAGAGAGTAAATTTGGTAGGAGCTTTTGTACAGTGTAGAAGGTCATTAATAAAAACAAGAAAGATCAAGGGGCCCAGCAGAGAACTTTGCGGCACTCCTGTACTTACTGATCCCCAACCAGATGAGGCTATTGTGCCACCTCCATGATTAAGCGATACCCTCTGCTTTCTATCACATTCCCATTGTGCCACTTAAGCCATAATAGACAGTTTCTGACAAGAGGATTTCATGGTTCACACAGTCAAAGGCCTTAGATAAATCACAAAATATACCAACTGAAGCTAATCTATTGTTCAGTTCTTCTAAAACACTGTTGGTAAATGAAAATATAGCATCATCAGTAGACAGGCCTGCTTGGAATCTGAACTGACAATGGCTAAGAGCCTTGTGGATGTTCAGATGCTCCACAATTCTATTCTATGTAAGTTTCTCAAGATCTTCAGAGAAAATTGTTAAAAAGGATATCATACAGTAGTTAGAAGCATCAGTTTTATGCCCTTTCTTGAATAGTAGTTTCACATTTACATACTTTACTCTGTCTGGGACGATACCTTGTTGAAGGGATTATTGTCATCAACACCATACATAGGATATATGACCCTTAGGCTGAACCTGTATTGTGGATCCCACCAGTGGAAAAATTTGTGGTTACTGTCAAAAATAGCATTTTAGAGCAGTTCTTGAATTAATGCCTGCAACTCTAATTGTATATAATTTTACTATACAATTTATCATTTAATAAATTGGTGATGTTAAAAATCTGAAACTAAATTTAATCATTAAAGTATTCAACTTTATTTATGAAATTCGATAGGAAAAACTACTTTTAAAAAAAAGCCTTGATTCATTTCTGTGCAAAGATCAGGATTTCTCTTTTAAAAACATCATGTTGTAACTATAAGCAGATGTCTTTCTTAGACATTTGCAAGATATCAAAAGGAGTGTATCAATAAACAAAATTTTACTTATATTTCATTGTAATAGAATAATTTCTCAAACGATCAGCAGTAAAATACAAATTTTAAGTGATTGAATTGTTTTGTGTGTACTTTTCATGCAAATGAAGATACAATATCTTTATAACTTAATTGTCTTAAAATGTCATGTTCAATACTGGATAAGCCAAAATGTCTTCTAATGTGGATGTCTGAATCCTGTTTTTTATCAACTTGAATTTTAAAACTGACCATTTCCATTACCGTTTGTGCTCATAAGTGACAGGCACATTCTTAGAGTGACTTCATATTAAGGAAACAGTCTTTGACACACTGTTGATTCTGGTTTGGAGACATGAGGTATGGAAGAAGTCAGTTTTTCATGATATTATGGAGCAAGGGGCTCGAGAGATGAATGCTGACTTAATTCTTGTCAGCTACCAGTATGTACTGAAAACTTCAGCTGAATAAGCTCATTCAAAGTAATTAAATCTACATCTTTTATCATTATAAGGAGCTCCACACCACTTTGTTAAACCGAAGACCTTTTCATTTTAAATTTCTGTGTTGTACATGGAATGTTGTGAAATACAAAATTTTACATTTCTTACAAGTTTCCAGTCTTTACACCACACCAAAATCTTCTAAGGTCAGACTGAATATTTTTGCACCTTATTCCAGACAGTATTTCATTATATGCAGGATTGCAGATTTCTCAGTCATCAATCCATGACAATGAGAAAAAGAAACTCAAATAGTAATGTAAAATATCTTTATTAAGAACAAAAACAAAAAATACAAACAAAATGTATACATTTGTATATATGTCTGTACATATCAAATATATTTGTATCTTCACAAGGAATATATGTTTATGAAAACAAAAACAATGAGCACATAAATAATATCGCATATCTTACAACTTAATAACAGTAACACAGAAATTAATCTGAAATTTTATTTCTTTCCTTTGTACTTGTGCATTTGACTTACTTTTTTAATAGAGCATTGTTAATAAGTAATCATTTCATAACAATCAAAATACTAATTTTACAAACATAACAATACTTTCTATAGTATCCATTGACATTTTATTCATCTTATCTGTCATCATTGTGGCCTCATGAGGAAAAAATATACTTGCACACGCAATATAAATCTCTGTACTGTTTTGAAATTCTGTTTCTAGTTTGGAAAAAAAACTACCATTTTTTGGCAGCTGCCTTGTTTTTCCAGTTTGGACATTAGTTGACTGGTTGGAATGGTTTCTACTGTGGTGATTTGGCTAAAGACAAATGTGTCATTTACGCAGTCCCATCACATTAACGTGGCCACCACCTATGCTTGACATCAATGTGCAGAAACCATTTGCAGATGACAGGTGGCAGGTGGCAGCACTAGCAGTAGATGTTACATAAAGTGTTTCAGGGTGATGAAGAAAGCAATGTTGTAGTTGAAATGAGGAAATGAAGCAATTTATCTGATGTCCAAAAGACATGGTCATTGGCTTTTGGGCCAAGGGTGGAAGCCATTTCAAAATGGCTAAGTTCATAAACTATTTGCGTATTGTCATGGTTGAAGTATACTATAAACTGTAGTTACTTTGGCCCAATGTTTGCCTGCCTTTTTATATGTGGCAAGAAAACAAAGGATAGTGACACAGAGAAAATTTCAAATACATTTTTATAGTACTGCCAATGACTTGTACTACACTCCTGGAAATGGAAAAAAGAACACATTGACACCGGTGTGTCAGACCCACCATACTTGCTCTGGACACTGCGAGAGGGCTGTACAAGCAATGATCACACGCACGGCACAGCGGACACACCAGGAACCGCGGTGTTGGCCGTCGAATGGCGCTAGCTGCGCAGCCTTTGTGCACCGCCGCCGTCAGTGTCAGCCAGTTTGCCGTGGCATACGGAGCTCCATCGCAGTCTTTAACACTGGTAGCATGCCGCGACAGCGTGGACGTGAACCGTATGTGCAGTTGATGGACTTTGAGCGAGGGCATATAGTGGGCATGTGGGAGGCCGGGTGGACGTACCGCCGAATTGCTCAACACGTGGGGCGTGAGGTCTCCACAGTACATCGATGTTGTCGCCAGTGGTCGGCGGAAGGTGCACATGCCCGTCGACCTGGGACCAGACCGCAGCGACGCACGGATGCACGCCAAGACCGTAGGATCCTACGCAGTACCGTAGGGGACTGCACCGCCACTTCCCAGCAAATTAGGGACACTGTTGCTCCTGGGGTATCGGCGAGGACCATTCGCAACCATCTCCATGAAGCTGGGCTACGGTCCCGCACACCGTTAGGCCGTCTTCCGCTCACGCCCTAACATCGTGCAGCCCGCCTCCAGTGGTGTCACGACAGGCATGAATGGAGGGACGAATGGAGACGTGTCGTCTTCAGCGATGAGAGTCGCTTCTGCCTTGGTGCCAATGATGGTTGTATGCGTGTTTGGCGCCGTTCAGGTGAGCGCCACAATCAGGACTGCATACGACCGAGGCACACAGGGCCAACACCCGGCATCATGGTGTGGGGAGCGATCTCCTACACTGGCCGTACACCACTGGTGATCGTCGAGGGGACACTGAATAGTGCATGGTACATCCAAACCGTCATCGAACCCATCGTTCTACCATTCCTAGACCGGCAAGGGAACTTGCTGTTCCAACAAGACAATGCACATCCGCATGTATCCCGTGCCACCCAACGTGCTCTAGAAGGTGTAAGTCAACTACCCTGGCCAGCAAGATCTCCGGATCTGTCCCCCATTGAGCATGTTTGGGACTGGATGAAGCGTCGTCTCACGCGGTCTGCACGTCCAGCACGAACGCTGGTCCAAAAGAGGCGCCAGGTGGAAATGGCATGGCAAGCCGTTCCACAGGACTACATCCAGCATCTCTACGATCGTCTCCATGGGATAATAGCAGCCTGCATTGCTGCGAAAGGTAGATATACACTGTACTAGTGCTGACATTGTGCATGCTCTGTTGCCTGTGTCTATGTGCCTGTGGTTCTGTCAGTGTGATCATGTGATGTATCTGACCCCAGGAATGTGTCAATAAAGTTTCCCCTTCCTGGGACAATGAATTCACGGTGTTCTTATTTAAATTTCCAGGAGTGTATCAACTGAAAAAGATATTAAATAAAATACATCATATCTGACTGTGGTATCAAAAAAATATTCCGATGTCACCTGTACTCAGAGCTACTTTGACCCACTCATTTATATATTCATGAAAAAGTGGTAACATAGTATTGGGGTCAAAATAAACTCAATGAATATCTCTCATGTAGACATTCAATAACATAAAGAACAAACAAAATAATAAATTTTGAAGGCAAGTACAGGAAACATTGAGCTTTACTCAGAAAGTGACACAGTATATATACAAGTGTAGTGTATTCCATCAACTGACTAATTTTCAAGTTACATTTTACACTGTGCTAACTATATGAAAAGAGAATATATATAATGCACTATGGATATGAGCCTTATTACACAAATGACTGAAGCTCTGGTACTTGAAAATAGCCACATTTTGTGTCATATTGGACTGATAATTGTTATCAGGTTATCCCAAAGATAGACTAGATTATCTTTTTGTTGTAACCATTTGCAATAGGACTGTCTTTCCCATACAATTATCATTTGCGCCTGTTATAACGTCAAGTTTAACACATATATTTCAGAATGACACAACACATATAAGTCACAGAGTAAGTTGACAAGCAAGACATGTGTACAGGTTAGCATTCGAATGAGCACCGAGTCCCAGTCTAGCGGCTGCTGCTCGGCTGGCCGCTTAGGTGGCGAAGCTGCTGCATGGCTGGCAGACAGCGCCGCACATAGAGGACGCGCGTAATTGCGCGGTGGCGCTTTGAATGATCGGCGAGTCACAACAGTCTTTCCCCTTTTGAAATTGTTGCACTGGTCTTGATGGAGGTGGCCTGGAGATGGCTAACGTCCATAGGCGTTGTTTGACTTACCATAACATCTCGAAGAGGAGGCTTCCCGTACGAACGGAAGTGTCCCCGATGATAACGGGTCGAGATGACAGGAGACATAGGGCCCCATGCACCAATCTGCCTATTGCGGCAAGTCCAGTTGATATGCCAGGAGACATGGGCGATGTGTTGGCGTCCGTTGGAGGAGGAGGCGAGTAGATTTGTTCTGACAGAGGATGGTCATCCGGTTCCTGCATGGGCATGTCTCCTGGTGGCGTCTGTTCTTGTGCTGGCATCGCGATGATGGTGAGAGGGCTGCGTTGTGAGTATTGAGAGATGCCAAGATCCCAAGTGTCAGGTAGAGCCAAAGGTGGTGTAGCGGCATTCGGAACAGGCGTTGCTGGCACACAAGGCTGAAGCTGGTCCGAATGACGCACTGCAACACCCGTGTCCATCTGGATGTCATACAGGTGTCTGCCACGGTGTCTTAAGATGCAGCACGGGCTCCATTTTGGCTGCTTGCCATATCCCCGTACCCAGACGAGGTCGCCAGTGATGAACCGGCCAAGTGAAGGCACCCACGGCCGTGAGGTGGAAGGCCGCAAAAGATGAAGTAGCGTGCGGGGCTGTCGGCCATGTAAGAGCTCAGCCGGGCTGTGGTCGCCCATGAGGGTGAAACGGTAAGACGCCAGAAACTGGAGAAGCGCATCATCAGCAGCAGAAGAAGTCAGAAGTTTCCACATCTGAGCCTTAAATGTGCGGATCAGTCGTTCAGCCTCACCGTTGGATTGTGGATGGAACGGCGGGGCTGTGAAATGTATAACACTGTGATGAGCACAAAAATCCACAAATTCGGAAGAGGTAAATTGCGGACCATTATGAGTAACAAGAGTAGAGGGGAGGCCTTCCAAAGAAAAAATGCGGGCGAGAGCACTGGTGGTTGCCGTAGTGGTAGGCGACGTGCAACGGACAATGAAAGGAAAGTTAGAGTAGGCGGCAATTACGAGGAGCCAATAAGTACCTAAAAAGGGTTCTGCAAAGCCAGCATGAATGTGCTCCTAGGGCTTCTCAGGTGAAAGCCACAGTGACAAAGATGACTTCGAGGCAGCGGCCTGTGACGCACAAGGGCCGCAGGTAGCAACCATGTGTGCTATTTCAGAGTTGATGCCAGGCCAGTACACATGATGGCGCACCAGAGATTTTGTGTGAGACACACCCCAGTGCCCGTGGTGAAGGAGGCGCAAGACCGAAGTACGCAAAGACGCAGGTACCACAACACGCGGCGAAGCATTGTCAGTGGAGAGGAGGATAACACCATTCCTAGCCGTGAGACGGTAGCGCAAAGCGTAGTAGTTCCACAATGGATTAGAAGTCTTAGCGGATGGGCGATCTGGCCAACCCTTCTGAATACAGCGTTAAACCTGGGAGAGGGTAGGGTCAGAACCCGTAGCAGCCGCCAGCCTGTCCCCAGTGATGGGGAACCCGTCCACAACCAGCTGCTCGGCAACATTCAGGTGGAAACACAAAAGTTCGTCCCTATCGAATGCCTGATCAGGACCCATGGGAAGGCGAGACAGAGCATCAGCATTTGCATGTTGAGCCGTTGGCCGGAAATGAATCTCATAATTGAAATGAGACAAGTAAAGAGCCCAACACTGGAGGCGGTGTGCAGCCTTGTCGGGAAGTGACGATGGATGAAACAAGTGGTTTGTGATCCATAACAAGATGAAATTTTGAGCCATAGAGAAAAACGCCAAACTTATGAAGAGCATAAATAATGGCCAAAGCTTCTTTCTCAATTTGAGAATAGTTTTGTTGGGCATCCTTGAGCGTTTTGGAGGCATAAGCAATGGGTTGTTCCGAACCATCAGAAAAATGGTGTGCGCAAGGACTGCACCGACCCCATATTAAGAGGCGTCTGTAGCAAGAACAAGATGTTGGCCAGGTCGATAAGTAGCCAGGCACGGGGCCTGTTTCAGCATAGTCTTCAATTTCTGGAAAGCCGCTTCACACGATGCAGACCAGTGAAAAGGCACGTTTTTATGCAACAGGCGATGCAACGGCTGAGCCACTGAAGCCGCAGACGGTAAAAACTTGTGATAGTATGCTATTTTCCCCAAGAAGGTCCGTAGTTCCTTAACAGATGTAGGGCGAGGAAGGGCATCGATCGCAGCGACAGTTTGCTGAAGCGGACGAATACCATCCCGAGAGTGTTGAAACCCCAAGTACGTGACAGATGCCTGAAAAAATTGTGATTTCTGAAGATTACACTTAACACCGGCAGTCCGTAAGACATGAAAAAGTGTGCGGAGATTTTGAAGATGTTCTTCACTGGTGGAGCCAGTGACAACAATGTCGTCCATGTAATTGATACACAGGGAGCAATAATTGTTCCAAGAATCGCTGAAAGAGAGCAGGGGCACTAGCAACCCCGAATGGCAAGCATTGGTATTGATAGAGTCCGAAAGGCATGTTAAGGACCAGAAACTGCCGGGAAGCAGTGTTGAGGAGAAGTTGATAAGCTTCTGACAGGTCAATTTTAGAAAAATACTGGCCTCCAGCAAGTTTAGTGAACAGTTCTTCAGGACGGGGCATAGGGTAAGTGTCGATGAGGCATTGAGCATTTACAGTGGCTTTGAAATCGCCACAGAGACGAATATCACCATTTGGCTTAGCAACGACAACGACAGGAGAGGACCACTCACTGGAAGTGACAGAAAGCAAGACCCCTGAAGTAGTGAGACGATCCAACTCTCGTTTTACCTGATCATGAAGGGCCACAGGAATGGGCCGAGCCCGAAAAACTGAGGCCGAGCAGTGGGTTTGAGCATGATATTAGCTTCAAAGTCGTTTGCACGTCCTAACCCAGGAGAAAAAAGGGGCGAAAATGTCGTCGACAAGGAATCCAGTTGAGCATAAGGAATAGCATCAGAGACGATATTGACAGTCATCTATGGAGAACCCAAAAACGTGAAAGGCATCGAAACCAAAAAGATTTTCTGCATTGCTCTGGTCGACCACAAATATGGGAATAGTGCGAACGACGGATTTGTAAGATACCTCAGCATTAAACTGTCCCAAGAGAGAAATCTTCTGTTTATTGTACGTTCATAATTGCCGAGTGACAGGTGACAGGAGTGGAGAACCCAGCTGAAGATACGTCTGAGAATTAATTATAGTGGCAGCAGAACCGGTATCCACTTGCATGCAAACATCTCGACCAAGGATTTGGACAGTGAGGAATAACTTCCCTGAAAGGGAAGAAGTGCAATTGACAGACAACACAGAATCAGCGTCATGTTCATGAACATCATGTATGCGGTTGGATTTGCAAATGGAAGACACATGACCTTTCTTTTTGCAATTGTGACACACACCCCAACATTGGGGACAATCCTCGTGTGAATGTTTCGTAAAACACCGCGGACATGAAGGAAGTTGCCGGGGGTTCTGCTGCAGTTTCTTAGCGGGTTGTTTACGGCTAGGCCGAGGCTGCGTGTGGGAGCGCACTGCGGCCACGTCGGCCGGTGGGGACGCGCCGCACGCATCGTCAACAGCGCACAGAGGTTGTATTTCCCCGACATCACCCCATGCCTGTATTTGCGCCCCAGCGGCGTGAGAAATTTCAAAAGACTGCGCAATGGAGAGAACTTCATCTAGAGTCGGATTCGCCAACTGAAGGGCACGTTGCCGAACTTCCTTGTCGGGCGCCGACCGGATAATAGCATCCCGTACCATGGAATCGGCATAGGATTCTTTGTGAACGTCAGTAACAAATTGACACTTACGACTGAGGCCGTGAAGTTCAGCAGCCCAAGCGCTATAGGATTGATGTGGCTGTTTTTGACAACGATAAAAGGCAACACGAGAGGCTACCACATGCGTTTGGTTTTGAAAATAGACAGACAGAAGTAAGCACATTTCAGCAAAGGACAAAGACGCAGGATCCTTCAAAGGAGCCAATTGCGACAACAACCGATACATCTGAGGTGAAAACCAGGAAAGGGACAGAGACTTACATGGTTGTTCGTCCGCGACATGAAATGCCAAGAAGTGCTGTCGAAGACGTTTTTCATAATCAGACCAGTCTTCTGCCGTCTTGTCGTAAGGAGGAAGAGGAGGTATAGCCAACGATGAGAAACGCCCCGCATTTGACGCCGTGACGAAATCGCGAATCGCCGCTGTTAGAAGCGTTTGCTGTTCAAGGAGATTTTGCAATAGTTGCTCGACAGTAGCCATGGAACCCTGTGGGTCAACGGTGAAAAGGAAAAATCCACTACCTCGATGCCAATTGTTATAACGTCAAGTTTAACACATATATTTCAGAACGACACAACACATACAAGTCACAGAGTAAGTTGACAAGCAAGACATGTGTACACGTTAGCATTCGAATGAGCACTGAGTCCCAGTCTAGCGGCCGCTGCTCGGCTGGCCGCTTAGGTGGCGCAGCTGCTGCATGGCTGGCAGACAGCAGACAGAGGACGCGTGTAATTGCGCGGCAGCGCTTTGAATGATCGGCGAGTCACAACAGTGCCCTAATCACTCCTCTCAGTTCCAGTTTTGGAATATTCTTCTTTGTCATATGAAACTGTAGCATAATGCACAACTGATAATTTATCTTTCAACATCATTCCCATCAGAGAAACTTTCAGAATCACCATCAGACCTAAAGACCACCTCATCTTCATTTTAGGGTTATTTTGGTCAGGGCAAAAGTAACCCCATATTTTTCAAAAATTTGCAAAAAACATGTGCACCATTTTACAGAAGTGTTAAATATATTATCTGAATTGAGTGTCACATAGATGACAGTTTCTCACCTTATTACCAAGTACTGACAAAATACAAAATTACACTCACAGTATTTTCAGCTGAACTGATGTGAACTCTCAAGGCAGAAGTTATTGTGGTCTAATAGCTGCTAAAACGTTTATGGCCAAGTCCAGTGCTGCCAACACAGTATTACTACATGGAACTTACAACCTTGTAGACAGTTATTCATGCATTGTAAATGCATACTGCCTTGTTTGGTCTATGCCAGTGGTTCCCAACAGGTGGTCCACGGACCCCTAGGGGTCTGCGAGCTATGACAGAGGGGTCCGCAAGATGCTATTAGAATAAAAAATATATTATATATATTTCGTATGGAAACAGATTTTTTGTTTTGGCCGCTTCCTCCATGAGCAGAGCTTTAATGAATGCTAACTTCATTTGGCTTTTTTAGGTACTTGATACTGCGATATGACAAGGTATCAATCATGCTCAATGAGGGTAATGATGCAATTTTAGTGAGGAAAAAAAATTAAAACTTTCTCTGCCTAGTGGGCCAAAGCTACCTGCAAAGGGACAAAGTAACATCCCCTTAGGGTACTTTGCATGGCAAAGTGCCACTATCCAGAACAGTCGCAGAGACATCTGTTGTGCACCACAGTTCATAAATGATACTGGTCAATGACAGTTGCAGAGACTGACAGACAGACATGCAACTGTTGAGCAGCTGACTACTCAGATGAACCAAAGGCCTTTTAACAGTGTTTCCTGAATAACTGTTCAGCTATGTGTGAGCCTCCACAGCAGATGCCTGGTTCATGCACCCATGCTGACTGTTTTTCATTGGTGAGGGAGGATGGGATTTGCACACTAATAGTGCAATTGAATGTCCACCGAGTGTCAACAGATGCCCTTTCCAGGTTTATCACATTTTATGTCCACCAGACAGATGACTGTTGGCATGTACAGCCCAGCAACAATCATCAGAAGGGTCCTGGAAAGAGGAGGGTCCACTATGGTCTATGGGAGGTTTTTGCAGCATTCGCTGGGTAATATCATTTTGGAAGGCACAATGGAGTTTGTTTTTTTCCTTGGTGTGATGGCATCTACCAAAAGGACAATGCAACATATCACACAGATTGCAATGTATGTGCATGGTTCAAACAGCACCAGGATGAGATTACCATACTCCCTTGACCACCAAACTTCCCAGATTTTAACCCAATAGACAATCTGTGGGACTACCTCAATCAGGCCATTGACACCATGGATCCTCAACCAAGAAACCTAATGCAACTGGGTCACAACTCTGGAGTTGGCTCCATATCTCAGGTGGTACCATCCAGAACTCCATTGACTCTCTTCCCTTGGGGTGTAAAAGTTGGTTATTTAGACTTCTGACAAGTGCTGAAATTAATGAGTGTGGACCATGTAAATTAATATTTTTTTGTTTTCAAGTATTCCACCACTTTTTCTACAACTTTCTATTTTTTCCAAAGACATCCAAGAAAACACAAAGTACATGTAACAATTATTAAACTACATAAAAAAAGAAACGTAAACTAGTTATAAACTATGACATGCAGACACTTTATGCAACATGTAAACATTGCTACTGATATTCAGGTTTAGGTTATCCCATGTTCGATATGCTTGCCATCATTGGTGCAGACGAATAGATAATTCTGCATGTCCTGTTGAAGTATCGAAACATTGATGCTGTCGATGACCTTCTGAATGGCTGTTTTCAGCTCGTCAATGGGTTTGGGGTTATTGCTGTACACCTTGTCTTTAATGTAGCCCCACAAAAAGGAGTCGCCTGTGTTCAGATCTGGAGAATATGGCAGCCAATCGAGGCCCATGCCAGTGGACTCTGGGTAACCCAGAGCCAGAATGCGGTCCTCAAAGTGCTCCTCCAGGACATCAAACACACTCGTGCTTCGATGGGATCAAGCTCTGTCTTGCATGAACCACATCTTGTTGAAATCAGGGATAGTGGGGATGAAATCATTGTCCAAATATACCATTCAGTAGACACCATAGCATCAAGGAATATCAAATCAATTATTCTGTGAATGGACAATGCACACCACACACTCAACCACTGAGGGTGAAGAGACTTCTTGATAATGAAATGCGGATTCTCACTCCCCCAAATGCACCAGTTTTGCTTAGTGATGAACCCATCCAAATGAAAGTGGGCTTTGTCACTATACCAAACCATATTCACATCAAAGTTCTGTTGTTCAATTCTGTGGACAATAGTGTTGGTGAAACACAACTAATGGCCCTGGGGCTGAATGGCTGATGGGTTTGAATTTTGTATGGGAAGAGATGCAGGTCTTTGACAAAAATTTGTTGATTCCCACCAGTTGTGCAGGTCGTCTGATTGATATCCTGGGGCTGGTTTGAAACACAGCCCATGTCTTCTCAATGTTTTCAGGCATTTTCACCCTTTTTAGACGATTGGTGTTGACAGCACTGTCATCACAAACACTACCCATGCTCTCAAACTTGTGAATCAAATTCTTGTTTGTTAGCACACTTGGAATGATTGTCTTCAGGTTGAACTTAGTCACAAACTTCCTTTGAGCCACAGTTGGGCTGTCATTGCTCACATAGTAGGCCTTCACAAGCACTATATGCTCATGCACACTGTACTGCAACATCTTCATGTGCAAATGGCCGACAACAACAAGATATGCATGCATGTGCATATTAATTCCCATGATGCCCCACAGCAAACCATGCAGTTTGAACATCCTAACGCAACTTTTAAGAACTTATGATGATTTTGTTTCAATAGTTCAACAATTGTCACCCTGTATTTTTTTAATGATACCATCCACAGTTATCAATAGTTGTTTTATAAAATTTTACTGCGTCTCCTTGAAAGACTTCTATTCGTTTTCTCAAAATTAGTCCTTTTGTTGACATTTGCTTCAAACTGATTAAACTTGAGAGGTTAAAACCTGAATTTTCAACTTTTCCATTGGTTTGTTCTCAGCTGATGTAATAACATTAAAAATTCTATAACTGACTTTTCTCTTCCTACAATTTTTAATATTTGGAAGTGAAAAGTGGTACATTGGCTATGAAGAACCAAAAACAGACTTAACTGAGGAGATTTCTGAAAAAAAAGTTGAATTTTGAAAGTTTCCTTTTCTAAAAACATTTAAAGAATCAAGTAACTTTATAGTAAATGCAATGGTAACAAAAGCCATCCACGTTGTTTTAGAATGTCAGAGCAGAGTTTCACATACTACATTAACAAACTTATGGAAACCTTTCAGCCTTCCTATTCTGACAATGTATATAGCAAAACAATTGAATAATTTTTGAATTATTTGATCAATGTCACAAGATAATTGGTCAGCTGCTGTCTGTGATGTATTATGTAATATATGAGCAGGGCATCCAGTTCCTTCAGTGTCTGCTCCAGTTTCTAGTTTTAGTTTATTATATATGATATCTTTCTCATCTTCCAAAATTGATGTTAACATTGTCACCTCAAAATCCAGTTCATTTCTTTACATCAGTTTCTAAATTGTTTAAAACTTGTACAAAAAAATTGACCACCATATCTGATGTCTTCCCTCTTAAACTTCGAAATTTCAGTAATTTTATATTTTAGCCTGTCTTGGTGTCAAGAGTGGAAACATTTTTTTGATTTTTATGGTTGTTATGTCAGTGTTAAGGAGTGACTTTGAAGTTAACTACAAATTAGCTCAACTGAATGAGATGCAAGAACTTGCTTAATCAGACAAGTTGTTTTTTTCTGGCTGAGACCTCTTGAGAGGCAATTTTTGAGTTTTTAAATATCTTTGGTTTTAACCTGTATAGTGGACCAAGGTGAGAATGATGATGATTTAATGGTTGTAACTAAAAATACAGATTATGTACTCTTTATTGCTTGGTAGCAATATATAGCAACCCATGCAAATACAAGCAAAGGTCAGCATGAGCTAACTGCAAAGATAGTCCTGCAGCAGAGCTGGGCCACTGACCAGAGGGTTTTCGTATACTAAACCTGAAATAATCACTGCTGGGTCAGCGCAGAGCCTCTCTCCCTCTCTCCTGGTAGTGTGGAGCACTGGAAGGGAAAGGGGGGGGGGGGTTGTGAATGCAACTGCTATTGACCTCCTCTTCACACAGGTTTGTCAGACCAGCCATGCCATGGAAAGTTGCCTAAGCAAGGCATGGTTAGACCATTTCTCAGTATATCAACAGTATTGAGGGAAGTGTGATTGTTGCTGATTGATATAGATGATATTGTGTGAGGTGAGTAGCAGTCTGTGTGGTCATCCATAATGAGATTGCTGATTGGCACTGGAGTGACGTGAAGCCTTAAATGGTGTAGGTGGTGAAATGAGGGCTACAGATGTATCCTTTTCCATTTGTAAATACAGAGGCTAAGTTTGTTTCTTGGTAGCTGTGACACTGAGCGTTCTGTCCACTGACCACTTAGAAGTGATAGTGTCTGGATCAATATCCTGCAGAAGTCTATAACAGTGAGAGAAAGTTCCAGGAAATTTCCCTTCATTGCCCTGCTGTTTGGCATCTGTCCTTCCACTATGAGAAGGTAATTGAAGAGTTTAACCAAGATAGCTTCAGGTTTAAGTTGTTACATGTCTACCCACACTACAAAAATATTGTCATCTGGATCAATACGAGTGCTGTTTTCTGTGCAGTTGCCGCTATTTGCACTCATCTCAGGGGTATCCTGTAGAATCTATGCAGACTTGAGTCTGTTGACAGTAACAGTTGTTGGTTTCCCAATCAATAATATGTCAGACATGTTATTGTGCTGTTTAATCACTCTGTGCAGGCCAGAGTATGGCAGCTGCAATGCAGGCAGACTATGTCATCTCTCAGCATTAAGTAGTTGTGGTCATTTAGAGCATGATGGCAGAAATTTTGTGTGAAGAATGTGCTTGTTTGGCTGGTATCTTGAGTTGAGCAATGCTCCACTTCACCTTGTGGATGAGCAAAGAATGCTGCTGGTTGAGAAGGCTCTCTAAAGTCTGAACACTCACCCCTCTGTGAACATGGGTGCTGTTTTGAGTGTGCGGTGCCAGTACTCTACTATCCCATTATTTTGAAGGTTGTAGATGGTGGTTTGGAAGTGCTAAACATGGCACAAGTGACAGAGTTTGGTAGAAAGAGCCAATTCAATTTATCTGATTTGATCTGTCATTAGGGGAGTGGAGCAGCTGAAACAGGAAACACCAGAAGTGACAAATACTTTTGCCATAGGTTTTGCACTGACTTGAGTTATTGGAATAGCTTCATTTCAGCAAGTTATTCTGTCAGTTGCTGAAAGGATATAACAGAAAACCCCTGAGTCATGGAGGAGACTGACAAAGTTTAGACGGACACGATGAAATCACCCCACAGGGATTGAAAGTGACTGTGTTGTGTTTCTACACACTTTCCGATCTGAAAGCATTGGCAGGCAGTGCATGCTTGCAGCCAAGTTTTACAATCTCTTTTGACATCTGGCCACACAAAACAGTGTGACAGGTTTCACTGTTGAATAGATCTCTGTATGGGACAGACAATGCAGTTTATTGACAAATTTTCCCATGCTGAGGGGTACTAGTGGTTGAAGACAAATCCGTGAAACATCACATAGTACTTTTGTTGAAGAGCCAGGAACAGTGCAGCATTCTGTCTGAAAACCTGTTGTGGTGTCATGTAGGCATGGGCCTAATTTCACAGCCTGTAGTTGTGCTTCTGTTAGTTTTTCATAACCAGTACCCACTGAGAGTTTGTTTATCATAGAGGTATAATCTGCCACAACACTGTCTGCGTCATGAAGCTGTCAGGTGTCTACTGGGAATTCTGCAATATGATCTAAATGATGAAAATTTCATGGACTACAATCTCTTGTAGGATTGCAAATAGAATCTGTCAAAGGCTAACAATCAGTGTATGTTGTCAAAGGCATGCCCTCTACATCATCTTTAATGTGTTCTACTGCTTCATACAGTACCAACAATTCCCTGTCATAAGCTGACCACTTGCACTAGGTTGACAATGTATGGAAGTTTGGGTCTGACCTTGTGTCTTGCTCGGATAGCTAAGGTGACTGCTTGTGATAAACAGGAAATCCTGGTTCCTGGCCCAGTACAAATTTTCATTGTTGTCATTCCACTCTACAGCTGATGGTTGTCCATATTTGCAAACTATGAATGCATTTAATGTGCTTACAATGGGAGCCAGTTGTCTTTTTGGAGAAGTTGTGTAGTGGTTGTTGTATTATTACTACTGAATCTTGGAGAACTACTACAAACACAGAATCACTCACATCTTAGGTGACAGACAGGTGTGTGACAGGTAGTGGATGTGCCAACAGCATAGCCTGAGAAAGGCAGTCTTTAATTTACTCAAATGCGTGCTGCATTTGCGAGGCCCATTGAATATCTCTTTTGTCCATTGTGTGTTTGCCTGCTAATTCATTGGATAGCAGCTGTGTGAGGTAGGTGTCTGTAATAAAAAATATACCTTGCTAAGAAACTGACATAATTCTTGTAAGTTTTGTGGCTCCAGTAGTTGGCTAATGAGATCTGTCCACTGTGTAGTAGGCCTTACGCCATGGCTGTTAACCGAATGGCCAAGGAAGAAAACCTCTGATTGTTACAGATGATATTTATCATCATTGACCATGACACCAAGGATGTGTAAGGCACCAAAAACTAGTGTGAGATGCTTTTTGTGTTCATATTGAATAAGTAGAGATGACTAAAATATCATCTAAATAGGCATACCGAAAAGAAAAATTGAAAATAGCATTGTCTACAAACCTTTGTCACATCTGCACTGCATTTTTGAGCTGTATGGCACATAAAGGAATTAATAAGATTCAAAAGAGTTGGTATCCATGTTTGGTACATCCTCTTGGTTCATGAGAATCTGCAAATAAGCCTTTTTATGGTCCAACACACTGTACACAAAGGTGACTGCTAAATTATTAGTTGTTGTTATTGTGGTCCTCATTCTTAAGACTGGTTTGCTGCTGCTCTCCATGCTACTCTATCCTCTACAAGCCTCTTCATCTCCAGACAACTACTGCAACTCACATCCTTCTGAATCTGCTTACTGTATTCATCTCTTGGTCTCCCTTTATCATTTTTACTTCACACACTTCCGTCCAGTACTAACTTGGTGATCTCTTGATGTCCCAGAATGTGTCCTATCAACTGATCCCTTCTCCAAGTCAAGTTATGCCGCAAATTTCTGTTCTCTGCCATTCTACTCAGTACATCCACATTAGTTATGTGATCTACCAATCTGATCTTCAGCATTCTCCTGTAACACCACATTTCCAAAGGTTATATTCTCTTCTCATCTAAACTGTTTATCATCCATGTTTCAGTTCCATACATGGCTACACTACAGACAAATACTTTCAGAAAAGACTTGCCAACACTTGATGTTAACAAATTTCTTTTCTTCGGAAACGCTTTTCTTGCCATTGCTAGTCTACATTTTATATCATCTCGACTTTGGCCATCATCAGTTATTTAGTGTCCGAACAGCAAAACTACTACTTTAAGTCTCTCATTTCCTAATCTCCAGCATTCCAGCATTATCTGATTTAATTCAACTAGTTTCCATGATTCTTGTTTTGCTTTTGTTGATGTTCATCTTGTACCCATATTTCAAGACACTGTCCATCTTGTTCAATGCTCTTCTAAGTCTTTTTTTGTTTCTGACAGAATTACAATGCAACTGGGAAACTTCAACATTTTTACTTCTTCTCTCTCAACTTTAATTCCATCTCCAAATTTTTCTTTGGTTTCCTTTAATGCTTGTTCAATGTATGGATTGAATAAAATTGGAGATAGGCTACAACCCTGTCTCAATCCCTTCTCAATCACTGCTTCCCTTTAATGCCCCTCAACTCTCACAACTACTGTCTAGTTTCTGTGCAAGTTGTAAATAGCGTTTAGCTCTCTGTATTTTACCCCTGCTATCTTCTGAATTTCAAAGATTATGAGTTAACACCTGGATATTCCAAACTGGATAACTGTATAAGGGCATGCAGGCATTAAAAATCTGATAGTCACCCCACAGTCTATATGTGCCCTCCCGTTTTGGTATGAGATGTATGGGCAATGTTCAATGACTATCAGACTTTCTGATGATGTGAGGTTGTAATAAATCATCAGTAGCCAACATGGCTATATGAAGTTCCAGAGCTATTCTACACACATTGTGTTGGATCAAGGGCCTGGCATGGTGTTAATTTCATGATCAGTTTTGTTGTGGATAACACTTTGTTTGAATTGCACATGTGAATCTAGAGAGTGTGGAGAAACACAGTAAGTTCATGGGCACTGATAGACTGATACACTGAACTGACCTGGGTTGGCACTGGCATAGATGTTGCAGGTTGCTCTGAAGCTGTATGTATGTCTGATTGTGTGGCACACCGTGTCTGCTGACTCATCATTGGTGACAATGTTGGAATGATGAGGCTGTTGTTGAGTGAGTTGTTCCAAGTATGAATGCGCAGCAGCGAGCTTGTCCCTAGATGCACAAATTTTATCATGTATAGGTGTCTCTTCACATAGGCAAAGTGTTTCATATTTTATGTTGATGTAGCACTGGATGAATTGCTCCAATATCAATGCTGACGATAGTCTTGAAGTTACTGTTGGCCATGTTCACTGCAGTTAGTGGAATGGATTATTGTGAGCTGGTGTTCATGGAATGTAGCTGCATGAATGGCGATGGATGCCACAGAAAATCCTCGGGTGTAATGTAGAAAAATTCCACAAGCCAAATTGGGGAAGAGATAAAAATGCCTTAGAAAGTCAGCCCCCAGCACAGATTCCTTGACACAGCAATGAAAAACTGTCATGGGAACATGTCTTCCAAACCCATGTCCAAGGTCTGAGACGTGGTTCCATGCAATATGTGAATTGTTTACGCATTACGCAAGGAGCTGGATAACAGATAAAGTTTTTTTTTTTTTTTTAAATGGTAGCTCAGGTGGCTTGGCACTCATTTCAGCCCCAGTACACCTATCACCTATATAAGACAACAAGTGTCTGGAATAGTTGATAGATCAGTTACTACTGCTACAGTGAAAGGTTATCAAGATTTCAGCGAGTTTGAACATGGTGTTACAGTTAGTGCATGAGCCATGGGATGCACCATCTCTGAGGTAGCGATGAACTGGGGACCATTTCATGAGTGTACTGTGACTATCAGGAATCTGGAAAACATCAACTCTCTGACACTGCTGTGGCCACAAAAAAATCCTGCAAGAATGTGACCAACGATGGCTGAAGAGAATCGTTCATCATTGCAGAAGTGCAACCCTTCTACAAATTGCTGCAGATTTCAGTGCTGGGCCATCAAGTGTCAGCTTGTGAACCATTCAATGAAACATCCTCCATATGGGCTTTTGGAGCCAAAGACCCACTCATGAACCCATGATGACTGTGCAACACGAAGCTTTACGCCTCACCTGGGCCCACTAACACTGACATTGGTATGTTGATGACTGGAAACATGTTGCCTGGTTGGACAAGTCTTGTTTCAAATTGTATTGAGCGGACGGACATGTATGACTATGGAGACAACCTCATGAATCCATGGACTCTGCATGTCAGCAGGGGAATGTTCAGGCTGGCGGAGGCTTTCTAATGGTGTGGGGCATGTGCAGTTGGAGTGATCTCCCTGATACGTCTAGATATGACTCTGACAGGTGACATGTACGTAAGCACCCTGTCTGATCACTTACATCCATTCATGTCCATTGTGCATTCCGACGGACTTGGGCAATTCCAGCAGGACAATGTGACACCCTACACGTACAGAATTGCTACAGAGTGGCTCCAGGAACACTCTTCTGAGTTTAGACACTTCCGCTGGACACCAAACTCCCAAGACATGAATATTATTGAGCATATCTGGGATGCCTTGCAACATGCTATTCAGAAGAGATCTCCAACCTCTCATACTCTTACGGATTTATGGATAGTCCCGCGGGACTCATGGTGTCAGTTCCCTCCAGCACTACTTCAGACATAAGTTGAGTCCATGCCAAATCATGTTGCGGCACTTCTGCTTGCTCGCGGGAGCCCTACTCGATATGACGCAGGTGTACCACTTTCTTTGGCGCTTCAGTGTAGCTTGTGAGTACGATCCAAGATGGTAGGGTGTACCACACTCATTTCGAGGCGGCGTGCAACTTGATTGACTCACATGATGACTAGGCAGGGGATGTTTATTGGTCCATTGATCTGGATCGTTATTCCTGTTTGTGTGATCACATGGTGATGTACAGTTGCGTGCTTTATCACTGAAACATGCTTGAAACCAATAAAGTTTTGGCAGAATGGTGTTGTCAACTGGTCGCCTGTTTGTTTTGACTGGCTGGAGGACATTGTCCCAGTGAGTGTGAATGATCTCATCCCTGATGGCATCCATTCACTCTTAGTTCAGTTCTTATGCCTGCTGTTCCATTATTGTCGCCTATAAGGTGAAACAAGGATCATGGGGTTATCTGCTGTTTGTCGTAGGATCACCAGTTTAGAGAGGACCCAAGTGAGGATGCTCACGATATAATAATAGCAATTACAAATACAGAATATGTACACTTTTTTTTTTTGCTAGCAATGCACGAAAACGTATGTGAATAAAACCGAATATCGGCATGAACTTACTGCAAAAACATTGCTGCAGCGGAGTTACGCCACTGACCAGAGTTTTCTGATACTACCCGACATAATTGCTGCTGGTTGCCACAAATTTATTAAGGTAGTCTATAGGACCAGAAGACTGACGTTTCTTGACCACATGGTATGCAAAATACAACTCTGCTAGAGTAATTTTCTCTCCTTCTAAAGTTCATGTTCTACTATGTAATTTGTTAAGTTTTATAAGCACTTGAGGATGATACATTGGATTTATGTTTCTCCTTTCAAACGTGATTCTTTATATCTGCAGTTTCTCCATGGTCAATACTTAAATACATGTAACAGAGTTTGCAAAAGGCTTTATTCTGTTTTGCTTTCTTAAGAAAAGAATATTTCTCATTACATTTGCCAGAAAATTTTCGCTTTCTGTTTGGCACTTTGGACAGGACAAAAAATTATGAAATATGGCATTTAGAACTTCGTCATTAATTTAAAAAAATCTATATTTATGAATAGTACTACAAATTACCTCAGAGCGAGTGAGGGGGAAAAGGCACTGCAGGTTTAAGCAGTTAACAGCATTTCGTGCAATGCTCATGCCATAAACTCGTGCCGATCAGCTGCTTTGGTAGAACTCGAAAATAACAAGGTGTCGTTATTGCAAACTGTAAGGATGCTCATGTTCAAATATCATACTATCTGTACTAATAAATACTAAATAAAATAAATTGAAGTGGCAATTTCCTAATCAGTAGAAATCCAAAGACATTTTAAATTACACTAGTGTGTCTACTGCATATCAGACTGTTATATCGTAAGTATTTGAAAGAACGAGAAAAGGCAAAATATCCATTGATTTATGCCAAGACGACACAAGCAGAAGGAGGGTGGGGTGAGTTCTCTAGAAAGTTGTCGTACTGTAATTGTTAGATTTCATAAACTTTGTCAAATGCTTCCTAAGCAGTTAATCCCAGTAACAATTGGAACCTAATTGTTCACAACTACAACATAGACTAAAAGTCCCAGAGACCCTAATCTGTATATCACTCATCTTTGCAGTGGTATGAGAATTCAACTGCCAGCATAATATTTGATTTAACTGGTGAATGGACACGTTCACTGGCACTGAGATGAGAAAGATATAATGAAAGGACACATAGTCACTTTGTGATTGAGGTTCAGTGCTAAGGAATCAGGTACCGCATATGTCGATAAAGTAAATAATAAACACTATTCAAAGATTGGACCTTAGGCCTATTCGACTGCTGCCTAAAAGACAGTACAAGGAGTGATCTATGATCATGGGACATGTGATCAGCATCTCGCCAGTCCCTCCAGCTACTATTGCCAACAGATGAATCCTCATGATGCCACTGTTTCTTTATTCAAGCAGCTCTTCACTCGGCCTTTCTGCACCAAAGGCAGTGAGTGTAAACATTCCACTGTGGAGACGGTCAGTCACACTGGAATGCACTGATTTTCCTATTTTTATCTTTTTATTTATTTTGTTCGAGGTCTAGATTATTCTCCTTCAAAGAGACCAAAATTTCATCTCTTCTTAAGGAAAAGGCAAATACAAATAGGTGGTGTCTTATTTACCTGTAACCGAATGGTATGGCCTACAGCACATTTGCCATTACAAACATACTAGCAGTACCGTCCAATGGCGTGAAATTTACAGATTTTGGAAATTAAGCTTGAATATTTCAGAAGCCAATAAAAGTAATGTATTGGTGTTTCTTTCATAACATAGGTATTAGGCTTTAGTAATAGAATTTTTCATCTTTATTACCTTTACTCTAATCTGAGGTGAGTTTGACAACTATCTTTTATGTGATAATATAAATAACCATTTATAATGGATCAAATCAGATTGATAATTATTGATTGTTCATGACTTTTTTATGACTCCACGGTTACTTCGAATTGTTCTGAGACTCTACCAATAACTGTCAAATAGAATTAAATTTTATTGCTAATTTCATAGTAATATACAAATAAAATTTAAGGACAAAAAATGTGATCATAAATTTGCATATGAAATTACAAAGGAACACACACAAAATTCAATTTATTATCATCCATTTATAATATACATGTTATAGGAATTGTCATATAGAAAGAAAGAAAGAAAAAGAGAGAGAGAGAGAGAGAGAGAGCATGATTTATATTTTTAACAATTGCATATATTTTTACAGCATCTGAAACCACGATTGTGTCTATATCGTCAATTACAGGACACACGAAATGAGACTCATTTCTAGAAACAAATGTAATATATATCTGTCATTGGCATCTTGTAAAAACTTGCTCCTCTTAGTGTTTCACTGGTTTCTGAAGCATTATTGAAGTAGCACCATGGAGACTGATTTGTTTTGATCAAGGAATGCCTTTGCTATATGTCAAAGATTCATGTCAGAAAGTGGATATCACCAGTTTCTACAGCTGAGAAATCCCATCAGTAAAGCCTCTTCTTCTTTAGCACTATAACCTGTCTAACCACCTTGTGTATTACCATGATGACCACGAATCCTTTTTATCAAGATTCCCTTGTGAATTTTATACATTTAAATAGCCTTGTTAATAATTATTTGTCCACTTGATTTCTATGAGACACGCTACTAAAACATCAAGTCTATATTTCTTCAATTAACCTGACGTAACACGTGAAATTTTCGCAGTGACAACTCTTATGATATCACTTTTATAATGTAACAAATGGAACTGGGACTTAAGGGACAAATTCATAATTCAATATACAGGCACTAACAACAACGAATTTCTCACTCCACCACGTTAATTGAATCGGCGTAAGTGGTTCTCTGACAGGTGCAGTGGGCTGGGCTGGCCGAGCCTCAGTCAATAACGTATCGCGATTTCGTAAATTTCTCTATGACAACGCCTCAGTGTTGTCACATCTCTCTAGACGGCTCCCGCATTCGCCTGCAACCGTTGAGTGTTTTGGAGTTGGAAGCTGGCATCATCACTACGAGATGTCAGGGACCTTCTTAGACTGTTATAGACAATTGTTGCTTCATCCACTGTCACATATTGTTGCTGCATTCATTAGGTCAGATTCTCGCAGCATTCACTAACGTTTGTACATAATTGAACCGCCCGAGAAAAACGCTCAACTTCACCCCAGGTGACCAATTTCATCCCGATTCCACAAAAAATTTGCATAGTTTTATTTGTCTCTAAATAGATAATTACAACAGATTAACTTTTGTTATTGCTCTAATTCGCAATGTGAAGGGTCAGTGCACGACGTACATAAGACCTAGAAACATGAGATGTCTTACGGCAGTCACACAAATAAAAGTTTTAGGTCATTCAAAAAGTTAAAAAAGACCGGTTGTTTTGAAAGCGGTTGGTATTCAGAAAGAGGTACGGAACAGTGTACATTTAGCACAGTATACATTTAGCCACTGGTACGGAAGAAGAATTTTCGAACAGTAAATATAACTAAAATAAAATGTTTCTGTCATTACCAATGTGTAGTTATTAAACATTCTTTTAACTTTTAGGTCAACGTCACCCCTACGATCACCTTCACCCCACTTGATGGTACTTAAAAAACATGCCAAATTTAAACGGACGCAAAATCTCCAAGATTGGCGATATTTTATGGAGGCTCGAAATATAGCGTGGACTTCAATGCGAGATGCTTATAACAGTTTTCACGACGAAACTTTGTCTCCAAACCTGGCGGGAAATTCAAACAGATTATGGTCGTACGTTAAGTATTCTGCCGGCAAGATACAATCAACACCTTCTTTGCGTTATAGCAATGGGAATACTATCGACGAATGTGCTGCCAAAGCAGCCTTCCGAAATTCCTTCACCAAAGAATTCGAATCAAGAACAGCTACCAACATGTGTAACGTAGAAGTAGATATCTTCGCAGTAGTGAAGCAACTTAAATCACTTAACGAAAGCAAGTCTTCCGGTCCAGACTAGTTACGTTCCTTTCAGAGTATGCTGATACAATAGCTCCATACTTACCAGTCATGTACAACCGTTCGCTCGATGAAAGATCCGTACCCAAAGACTGGAAAGTTCCACAGGTAACTCTAATATTAAGGTAGTAGGAGTAACCCACTAAATTATAGGCATATATCATTAACGTCGATATGCAGCAGGATTTTGGAATATATGTTGTGTTTGTACATTATGAATTACACTACTGGCCATTAAAATGGCTGCACCAAGTAGGAATGCAGATGATAAACGGGTATTCATCGGGCAAATATATTATACTAGAACTGACATTTGATTACATTTTCACGCAATTTGGGTGCATAGATCCTGAGAAACCAGTATCCAGAACCACCACCTCTGGCCGTAATAACGGCCTTGATACGCATGGCCATTGAGTCAAACAGAGCTTGGATGGCGTGCACAGGTACAGCTGCCCATGCAGCTTCAACACGATAACACAGTTCATCAAGAGTAGTGACTGGCGTATTGTGACGAGCCTGTTGCTCGGCCACCATTGACAAGATGTTTTCAGCTGGTGAGAGATCTGGAGAATGTGCTCGCCAGGGCAGCAGTTGAACATTTTCTGAATCCAGAAAGGCTCATAAAGGACCTGCAACATGCGGTCGTGCATTATCCTGCTGAAATGTAGGGTTTTGCAGGATCGAATGAAGGGTAGAGCCACGGGTCGTAACATATCTGAAATGTAACGTCCACTGTTCAAAGTGCCGTCAATCAGAACAAGAGGTGACCGAGACGTGTAACCAATGGCACCCCATACCATCACGCCGGGTGATACGCCAGTATGGCGATGACGAATACACACTTCCAATGTGTGTTCACCGTGATGTCGCCAAACACGGATGCGACCATCATGATGCTGTAAACAGAACCTGGATTCATCCGCAAAAATGACGTTTTGCCATTCGTCCACCCACGTTCGTCGTTGAGTACACCATCGCAGGTGCTCCTGTCTGTGATGCAGCGTCAAGGGTAACCGCAGCTATGGGTCTCCGAGCTGATAGTCCATGCTGCTGCAAACGTCGTCGAACTGTTCGTGCAGGTGGTTGTTGTCTTGGAAACGTCCCCATCTGTTGACTCAGGGATCGAGACGTGGCTGCACAATCCGTTACAGCCATGCGGATAAGATGCCTGTCATCTCGACTGCTAGTGATACGAGGCCGTTGGGATCCAGCACGACGTTCCGTATTACCCTCCTGAACCCTCCGATTCCATATTCTGCTATCAATCATTGGATCTCGACCAACGCGAGTAGCAATGTCGAGATACGATAAACCGCAATCGCGATAGGCTACAATCCGACCTTTATCAAAGTCGGAAACGTGACGGTACGCATTTCTCCTCCTTACACGAGGCATCACAACAACGTTTCGCCAGGCAACTTTGGTCAACTGCTGTTTTGTGTATGAGAAATCGGTTGGAAAGTTTTCCTCATGTCAGCACGTTGTAGGTGTCGCCACCGGCACCAACCTTGTGTGAATGCTCTGAAAAGCTAATCATTTGCATATCGCAGCATCTTCTTCCTGTCGGATAAATTTCGCGTCTGTAGCACGTCATCTTCGTGGTGTAGCAATTTTAATGGCCAGTAGTGTACCTCGAAGAAGACGGTCTATTGACACACAGTCAGTATGGATTTAGAAAACAACAGTCTTCTGAAAAACAACTAGCTCTTTGCTCACAGGAAGTGTTTAGTAGTATTGACTAGGAATTTCAAATTGATTCAGTATTTCTAGATTTCCCGGAGGTTCTTGACTCTGTTCCACACAAGCGGCTTGTAATGAAATTGTGTGCTTAATATCGTTTCAGTTATGTGACTGGATTCGTAATATCCTGTCAGAGAGGTCACAGTGCGCAGTAATTGACGAAAAGTCATTGAGTAAAACATTAGTGATTTCTGGTGTTCCCCAAGGTAGTGTTACAGGCCGCTTGCTGTTTGTATGTATATAAATGATTTAGGAGACAATCTGAGCAGCCGTCTTAGATTATTTATAGATGACGCTGTCGTTTTTTTTTTTTCCTTTTTTTGTAAGGTCAGCAAAGGATCAAAACAAATTGGAAAACTATTTAGAAAGAATATCTGTATGGTGCACAAATTAGTGATTGACTCTAAATAACGAAATGTGTGAGGTCAACCACGTAAGTGCTATGCGATAGATTGGTCAAATCTAAAGGCTGTAAATCCAACTAAATACCTAGGAATTACAATTATGAACAACTGAAATTGGAAGGATCGTGTAGAAAATGTTGTGGGAAAGGCTAACCAAAGACTGTGTTTTATTGGCAGGGCTCTTAGAAAATGTAACAGATCTACTAAAGAGATTGCCTACACTATGCTTATCTGTCCTCTTTTAGAATACTGCTGCAACAGTGTGGGATCCTTACTAGACAGGATTGACGGAGTACATCGAGAAAGTTCAAAGAACATCATCATGTTTTATGTTATCGAGAAAAAGGGGAGAGAGTTTCACTGACATGATACAGGAATTGGGGTGAACTCATTAAAACAAACGTTTTTCGTTGCGGCGGAATCTTCTCACGAAATTGCAATCACCAACTTTTTCCTCCGATTGCGAAAATATTTTGTTGACGCCAAGCTACCTAGGAAGAAATGATCATCATAATAAAATAAGGGAAATCAGACCTCGCGCCGAAAGATATAGGTGTTCGTTTTTTCGGAGCGCTGTACGAGATTGAAATAACAGAGAATTATTGTGAAGGTCGTTCTATGAATCCTCTGCCAGGCACTTAAATGTGATTTGCAGAGTATGCATGTAGATGTAGAAACTGACATATAATACAAATCGAATAACCAATCAGTCTTTCAATATATCAGCATTCTTTTCGTGGTGGTAATTACAATTTTTAATTATAAATAGAATCAGTCACAGCACCAATTCTTGCCTCCACTCACTGCTTAGTAGCATGTATTGTTTGCAACTATCATTTATGACGTATGTCAGCCCATGTTTCATCAATCCCAATTGCATTTTCTGAATTCACTGCTAGTGCCCCATGAAAGTAACATCTCCATGAGAACCTTTTCAGTCTGAATCAAATTTCCTCAAAAATGTGAAAAGACTCGTTCTGCCTATGAACAGATCACTTTCCGACATTAAAATTATCAATTTGCTAAGCGTCAGATAATCCTACTCTTTTTTTCACTATTACTTATGTATCGGTTGTATGCATTTTCGACAAAGCCAACAATCTCTTCCTTATATGTCAACGCAGGACGGAGCTCAGCTGAATCTATTTTATTCTATTCATTGTCACTCCAGAGACATGCAGTGCATCTGCCTCTCTGACAGTTACCACATTGCACCTTTTACCTTTCGAAGAAAATATGTAGTATGTACAGATTCAAATGATTGACGTTTCAGCACTGCTATTTTCCCAGACTTCGTCTTCGCCGTGTTAGATGAAGTCATCTTCGCAATGATAATCACGAAGCTCACTTACAGAATCTGTGGAATACAATGCAAATATTTAGAACAGAACGTACACCATCACTGACGGAAAACCATACTGGTACTCACCTTGACCAGCTACAGTACTGCAGCTGGGCCATATAAATGCAACGATTTCACGTGAAGCAGCCTTGCCAAACCCACTTAACTCTCACTTGGGCTTTAGTGTTCGTGTGCTGTAAGCCCATTGGTTCCTATAAACTAGAGCCCTTGTTGTTAGCTAAAGGTTTAGTTTTGTACCTGCATCTGTCAGTGTACAATACTCAGTATTTACGTTTATTAGTGTCATTTAGACTCGCTACATTGAAGGAAGCAGCTTTGATAGTTTTATTAGGTCATTTTTCTTGTGCGTAAACGTTTGTTTACATTATAAATACGAGGGATAATCCGTAGGTGTAGCTTACCCTAGGTTACTGTTTAGTTCTTTAATAATATTCACTAGATAGCCCCTAGCAGTTTACTGTAGCTCACTGTTTTTTTCTTCAGTATTCACTAGATAGCCCCTAGCAGGAAAATAGGACCGGATATAGCTTCTACCATACATTTTTATTGTTTTCATTGCTGAATGTACTTTCTGCCGACTAGAGTGTAGGTGTCAACCTTGTATAGCACTAGGTTTCCTTAAGTTTCTTATAGTAAATCACATGTTAGCTAGATGGATAATAAGTTGTAGAAGTGTCTGTGGCAAGATCCCCGAGTTACTCTCTGAAATAAACAGTAGTAATGCCAATATTGTATTAGGTACGGAAAGCTGGTTGAAATCAGACATAAATAGCAATGAAATTTTGAACTTGGATTGGACAATGTTTAGGGAGGATACGACTGATGCTATTGGAGATGGTGTGTTCATTGAAGTTAAAAGCTGTTTAAATACAATTGAGATCGCTACTGGGTCGGACTGCGAAATAGTCTGGATAAATCTGTCAATCAGACAAGGAGTGACCATTGTATTAGGATGTTTTTATAGACCACTAGCATCAGCAACAAACGTCGCAGAACGTTTCAGGGAAAGTCTTGAGTACATAGGAAATAAATATCCAAATTATCCATTAGTTATAGGTGGAGACTTTAATCTGGTGCCCATTGACTGGGAAAATTACACATTTATCACAGGGGGTAGAAGCAAAGACCCGTGTGAAGTTATTCTAGGAGCGCTTTCAACATACAACCTTGGGCAATTGTTTAGAAAACCAAGTCGAGATGGGAACATATTAGATATCTTGGCGACAAACAGACCTGATCTTTTTGAGGAAGTTAATCTAGAAGAAAGTATTAGCGACCATAATGTCATTGTGGCTTCTATGTCAGTGGAAGTTGCAAAAAAAATCAAAGAAACAGCGTAGAGTTTTCTTGTTTGGGAAAGCAAATAAAAGGTGTCATTAATGAATACCTTCATAGTCAGCTCCAAGCATTCGCCGTGGGACACAAAGATATTGAACATCTCTGGTCGGAATTTAAAGGTATTGTCCACTACGAGCTAGAGAAATATGTGACTAGCAAAAATATATGGGAGGGAAAGGATCTACCTTGGTTCAACAAACATATTAGGAAGTTGCTGAGAAAGCAGAGAATTTTGCACAGTCATTTTAAACGTAGTCACCGCCCCGCTAACAAACAGAAATTATGCGAAATGAAAGCAGCTGTCAAAAGGTCAATAAGAGATTCTTTTAACGAATTTGAAAGCAATATTTTATCTGCAGATTCTAAAAATCACCTCAAAAAATTTTGGTGGTACATAAGATGTAGGAACGCTACAAATAATTCAATACCTTCTCTTGCTGACAGTACGGGTAATGTAACGGATGATGATAAACAGAAGGCCGAAATTCTAAACCTAGCTTTCAAAAACTCGTTTACACTAGAGGACTGGAGCAACATACCCCCTTTCAATTATCGAACAAACGCAAGGATGGCTGACATAGTGATCAGTGTATCTGGGATTGTAAAACAGTCGAGATCCTTAGACGCCAGGAGGGCATCAGGCCCAGACGGTATCCCCGTAAGACTTTATGTTGACTATGCTACAAATACAGCACCATTCTTATCCATCATCTGTCAGAGATCACTGGAACAGCGGAAAGTTCCACGGGACTGGAAGAAGGCCCAAGTCACAGCAATTTATAAAAAGGGTAGAAAATCGGATGCACATAATTACTGGCCAAATTCACTGACATCGATTTGTTGTAGAGTCATGGAACATATTTTGTGTTCAGACATAATGACCTTTCTAGACTCTATGAACCTCATATGCAGAAATCAGCACGGTTTTAGGAAACAGCAGTCATGCGAGACACAGCTGGCCCTCTTTGTGCATGACATACAACAACAACAGGCTCTAGATATCGGCTCCCAGGTTGATGCCATATTCCTCTACTTTCGAAAGGCGTTCGACTCCGTTCCGCACTGTTGCTTGCTCCAAAAAGTGCGCGCTTACGGTCTATCCGATGACATATGCTGCCGGAAGTTTTCTAACAGACAGAGAGCAGTATGTCGTCCTAAATGGGGAGACGTCAACAGAAACAAGCGTAACAGGTGTACCCCAGGGCAGCGTAATAGGTCCGCTGCTTTTTACGATTTACATATATGATCTGGTTGATGGTATTGACAGCGCCATTAGACTGCCGATGATACTATAGTCTACAGGAAATTAGTATCACATGAAAGTTGTGAACAAGTCAATGAAGATTTGCAGAAAATAAATGTATGGTGTAATGACTGGCAGTTATCTCTCAATATTAGTAAGTGTAACCCACTGCGTATAACAAAGCGAAAATCCCAATTAATGTACGAGTACAAAATAAATGCCCAGTCTTTGGATGAGGTAACATCCGTCAAGTATCTGGGTATGACTATTCGAAATGATCTCAAATGGAACGATCAGATTACACAAGTAACGGGTAAGGCGATCTATAGCGTGCGGTTTATTGGTAGAATCCTGAAGCGATGCAGTCGTTCAATAAAGGAAATTGTTTACAATACTTTAGTTCGTCCAGTCTTAGAGAATTGTTCGTCTGTATAGGACCCTTACCAGCTGGGTCTGATTCAAGAGATTGAGAAGGTCCAAAGAAGAGCGGCAAGGTTCGTGACTGGTACATTTGGCCATCGCGAGAGCGTTACAAATCTCATAGAAAGTTTGAAGTGGGTCACGCTTGCAGTTAGACGACGCGCTAAACGGAAGGGGCTGCTCACTAAATTCCAAAATCCGATCATCGCCAAGGATGTAGAGTATATATTATTACCACTAACTTTCAAATCGCGCAATGATCTCCATTCAAAGATAAGGGAAATTAGAGCTCGCACAGAGGCGTTCACACAGTCGTTTTTCCCTCTCACGATCTGCGAGTGGAACAGAGGGGGGGGGGGGGGGGGGATATGACTTTGGTGCGAATAGTGCCCTCCGCCACACACAACCTGGTGGCTAGTGGAGTATATATGAAGATATTATCGTCAGTTGGTTGGTTGGTTGGTTGTTTCGGGGGAGGAGACCAGACAGCGATGTCATCGGTCTCATCGGATTAGGGAAGGACGGGGAAGGAAGTCGGCCGTGCCCATTGAAAGGAACCATTCCGGCATTTGTGGAGCGATTTAGGGAAATCACGGAAAACCTAAATCAGTATGGCCGGACGCGGGATTGAACCGTCGTCCTCCCGAATGCGAGTCCAGTGTCTAACCACTGCGCCACCTCGCTCGGTTTATCGTCAGTGGACGAACGGATTATAACTTTACCAACATTACTTGCTTTAACTACATACATTTATAAAATTAAAGAGGATGGTACTTTGCCGTTTACTGTTAACATTTATTACCACATCTGAACCGTTCATCAATAATTACTGGACAGAATGCGTCTATTTTATAACAGAGCACTACATCCAATTAGGAATATACATACAATAAAATATTAATAGATTGAATATACATGGTTGGTACAAGGGTTGCTTTTTAAGGTTCTACAAACAACGGCTAGAAACTAATGAGATAATGTTTAAAAATACACTGAAGAGTCAAAGAAAAAGGTACACCTGCCTAATATGGTGTAGAGCCCTCATGAGATAAAGTGCCGCATTATGACGTGGTAAGGACTCAACTAATGTCTGAAGTAGTGCCGGAGGGAACTGACATCACGAATCCTGCAGGGCTGTCCATAAATCCGTAAGAGTACGCGGGTGTGGAGATCTCTTTAGAGAAATACGTTGCAAAGCATCCCAGACATACTCAATGTTGTTCATGTCTGGGGAGTTTGGTGGCTGGCGAAAGTGTTTAAACTCAGAAGAGTGTCCCTGGAGCCACTCTGTAGCAATTTTGGACATGTGGGGTTCGCATTGTCCTGCTGGTACTGCCCAAGTTCGTTGGAATGCACAATGGATATGAATGGATGCAGATCAGACAGGATGCTTACGTACGTTTCACCTGTCAGAGTCGTATCTAGACATATCAGGGGTCCCATATCACTCCAACTGCACATGCCCCACAGAGTTTCCATTAGCTTCAACAGTCCCCTGCCCACATGCAGGGTCCATGGATTCATGAGGTTGTCTCCACACCCGTTTACGTCTATCCATTCAATACAATTTGACAATTTGAAACAAGGCTCGTCCGACCAGGCAACATGTTTCCAGTCATCAACAGTCCATTGTCGGTATTTATGGGCCCAGGCGAGGCATAAAGCTTTGTGTCGTGCAGTCATCAAGGTTACACAAGTGGACCTTCGGCTCCGAATGGCCATGGTGAGGATGGTTCGATGCATGATTCGCACACAGACACTTTTTGATGGCCCAGCACTGAAATCTGGAGCAAATTTCTGAAGGGATGCGCTTCTGTCATGCTAACGCTTCTCTTCAGTCGTCGTTGGTCGTATTCTTGCAAGATCTTTTGCTGGCCGCGGCGATGTCAGAGATTTGATGTTTTATCGGATTCCTGATGTTCACGATACATTCATGAAATGGTTGTACCGGAAAATCTCCACTTCATCGCTACCTCGGAGATGCTCCGTCACATCGCTCGTGCGCCGACTGTAACACCACGTTCAAACTCACTTAATTGTTGATAACCTGTCATTGTAGCAGCAGTAACCGATCTAACAACTGCAACCCAACCGATAGACCAATTTACCTCGTCGGGCGTTCAGTTGGACACGATCAGCCCTCTTCCTCACCCCCCCCCCCCCCCCCCCTTTCATGCACCAACTGTGCTGTGCTGTCCGACAAATCAGTCTTTCGGCACTGTGGCTGGGAATATGACTAACGTGAGGAGCTTTAGCAACTTAGAAAAGTGTTTCTCGTCCATTCGTAAATAACTTCAGAAATTGATGGATTCTAGTTATTTCAAT
The DNA here is from genome assembly GCF_023864275.1 of Schistocerca cancellata. Classification (NCBI taxonomy): domain Eukaryota; kingdom Metazoa; phylum Arthropoda; class Insecta; order Orthoptera; family Acrididae; genus Schistocerca; species Schistocerca cancellata. Next base: position 829,206,334 of record NC_064626.1, read on the forward strand.
AACGAAGTGTGGGTGAATTTCTTCACTTTAGAAAGCTATTTCTTATCCTCCAAGTTTTCTCTCACCATTTCAGGCCTTGCCATTTCTAAGATACTCAAGTCCAAGTTTTTGCTCTCTGTTAAGGCCCCTGGTAACGATCAGTTTTATTTTTGGAATTTGCTGTTTCCTAACCATTGGTTTGTCAAACAAGTCGCAGAGTGACCAACAAAGTTCGTCAAATTTAGTTTTCTTTTCAAGCTGGTGTCGCTATGTATTTTGACATTAATGTGAATGGCTACCAACGCAGTCAAATCATTTCTTGCACTGCCTACAGCACTATGCATAAAGAAGAAAAAGAAAACAAGACACTGATCCAGGGTATAGTTGAAACTTGAGAGACAAATATATGCACGAAAAGCTGATGAAAGCTAGTTAAAATACTACAACGTGAGAACATGTACATTGTCCATGGAAGAACCACAGAGCACCGATTTTTTAAATTTTGTAACATTTCCACCTGCATGTTGTGTGAAGAATATCCATTTTGTTCTTAAGGTTTTCCTGTGTAATATATGGCTGGGAAAGACAAAACACTTCTACCATTTTGGTAACTGCCAGTGTTCCTTTGTTTTTATCCTTGATCTTAGTTGCTACAGTTGTGGAAACCAACGATACGGTGAAATGAACTGTAATAAAATCTCTGTCTCGCCAAAGATCAACTCAAGCAACGTCTCCCATCTTGTTAAATCAACGAAATATCAAAATTTCTCTCAAACACGACACTCCCTCTGCTGACAAACATTCCAAACAAAGCTACATACAGCTAAATCATTGACAAAACTTGTGAAGATTGACAAATTGTTTAATCATTTACAGGTGCTTTTCTATGAAGTGGCATCTCGAGCAATATAACCTCAATGACCTAACGCAAACAACAAGCAGCCATTTTGGTAACTGCCAGTGTTCCTTTGTTTTTATCCTTGATCTTAGTTGCTACAGTTGTGGAAACCAACGATACGGTGAAATGAACTGTAATAAAATCTCTGTCTCGCCAAAGATCAACTCAAGCAACGTCTCCCATCTTGTTAAATCAACGAAATATCAAAATTTCTCTCAAACACGACACTCCCTCTGCTGACAAACATTCCAAACAAAGCTACATACAGCTAAATCATTGACAAAACTTGTGAAGATTGACAAATTGTTTAATCATTTACAGGTGCTTTTCTATGAAGTGGCATCTCGAGCAATATAACCTCAATGACCTAACGCAAACAACAAGCAGCCACCGATACGAACAGGATGGTGCTGTGACAGCTGCATGCTGTTGATCAGACTGTGTCGATGCTGCCATCAAATCGGCCCACTAATTAATTGGTGCATGTGTAGGACCATTAACATTATTGTATACAAAAACTGAAATTTCAAACGAAGTTTATAGTTGGTTGCAGAATTTCATTGTGGTGGTTTACCTGGCAGCGAAGAACTTCCTATAGATCGATCAAAATCTGCTGTTCCAAAAAACATCGACGTTGTATGTAGCTTGACTGAGGAGTATTGGGAAGTGACTTGCTATCAGAGGCATTCTTATGCATACTAAAGAGTAAAGACTGCAGCGGGCCTACATTTGAATTTGCATGAACATTTAGTTTTTAAAAAGATCTGGCCCTCATTGAATCTGTACAATCTGACCAGAATTCAAAAGCATGCTTGTGTCATTACAACTGGTGTGAGGAATTTCTCAAAAATTCGACAGAGGAAGAGTAAAATCAGTATAATATGTCCTCACATGAAAGCAGATTGGATGTTACTATTATGTATGTGGTGTCTGTTCTTCCAGACATGTTCAAAAGAACAGACACCACACATATAATAGTAACATATGGGCCTTTGCAGCATTTTTAACCTCTTCCATTTGGATGCGCCCTAGGTCCTACCTCTTGTGTGCATCATGCTAAATGCTGTGAACAATGAGGATAGTGGACAAGGGGTTGCTACAGAAATAGGTGCAACAGGTTGAGAATATGGGCTGGGCAGGAAGTCCGTTCGGATAGCCAAAGTGCTTAAGGCGACCACTCATGTAAAGTGTCAAATCAGGATTTGAGTCCTGGTCTGGCACAAAGTCTGAATTGTCAAAACTAGTCAGCAATCAACTACTTGGCTGCTTTAAGATGTACAACAAAAGTGATTCATTCGCAAAGCATGTCCAAGAAAATAATCATTTGGTTCCTTGGTTATACTGGGCAACTCATGATCATTGCTTTAGAGGAAGTTATTGATGACATCAGAAAACACAACCAAAAACTTCACACCGTTTTTCCTTGTGACAATGCCAGATTCGACATAGCATGAAAAACAGTTGGATATTTGATGACAAAAAGCATTGAATTAAAGTCGTATTGCCCATATCACCTAACTGATCAACTAACTCCTTTAAATAATGCAAATTTAACTAAAATGCATAATCTGACACTAAATAAATAATGTGACATTCATGCTGTGATTTCGACAAACAGATCATAAGATAAATTCATACTTCAATACCTTGATCAGCAATATACACTCCTGGAAATGGAAAAAGAACACATTGACACCGGTGTGTCAGACCCACCATACTTGCTCCGGACACTGCGAGAGGGCTGTACAAGCAATGATCACACGCACGGCACAGCGGACACACCAGGAACCGCGGTGTTGGCCGTCGAATGGCGCTAGCTGCGCAGCATTTGTGCATCGCCGCCGTCAGTGTCAGCCAGTTTGCCGTGGCATACGGAGCTCCATCGCAGTCTTTAACACTGGTAGCATGCCGCGACAGCGTGGACGTGAACCGTATGTGCAGTTGACGGACTTTGAGCGAGGGCGTATAGTGGGCATGCGGGAGGCCGGGTGGACGTACCGCCGAATTGCTCAACATGTGGGGCGTGAGGTCTCCACAGTACATCGATGTTGTCGCCAGTGGTCGGCGGAAGGTGCACGTGCCCGTCGACCTGGGACCGGACCGCAGCGACGCACGGATGCACGCCAAGACCGTAGGATCCTACGCAGTGCCGTAGGGGACCGCACCGCCACTTCCCAGCAAATTAGGGACACTGTTGCTCCTGGGGTATCGGCGAGGACCATTCGCAACCGTCTCCATGATGCTGGGCTACGGTCCCGCACACCGTTAGGCCGTCTTCCGCTCACGCCCCAACATCGTGCAGCCCGCCTCCAGTGGTGTCGCGACAGGCGTGAATGGAGGGACGAATGGAGACGTGTCGTCTTCAGCGATGAGAGTCGCTTCTGCCTTGGTGCCTATGATGGTCGTATGCGTGTTTGGCGCCGTGCAGGTGAGCGCCACAATTAGGACTGCATACGACCGAGGCACACAGGGCCAACACCCGGCATCATGGTGTGGGGAGCGATCTCCTACACTGGCCATACACCACTGGTGATCGTCGAGGGGACACTGAATAGTGCACGGTACATCCAAACCGTCATCGAACCCATCGTTCTACCATTCCTAGACCGGCAAGGGAACTTGCTGTTCCAACAGGACAATGCACGTCCGCATGTATCCCGTGCCACCCAACGTGCTCTAGGAGGTGTAAGTCAACTACCCTGGCCAGCAAGATCTCCGGATCTGTCCCCCATTGAGCATGTTTGGGACTGGATGAAGCGTCGTCTCACGCGGTCTGCACGTCCAGCACGAACGCTGGTCCAACTGAGGCGCCAGGCCGAAATGGCATGGCAAGCCGTTCCACAGGACTGCATCCAGCATCTCTACGATCGTCTCCATGGGAGAATAGCAGCCTGCATTGCTGCGAAAGGTGGATATACACTGTACTAGTGCTGACATTGTGCATGCTCTGTTGCCTGTGTCTATGTGCCTGTGGTTCTGTCAGTGTGATCATGTGATGTATCTGACCCCAGGAATGTGTCAATAAAGTTTCCCCTTCCTGGGACAATGAATTCACGGTGTTCTTATTTCAATTTCCAGGAGTGTATGTATAGGCCTAACATTTATGTAATTTTGACAGTTGAGTTTCACGAATTAGATAAATGACATGGAGTGCAAAAAATTAAATAATAAATTTTAGCCTGCCTTAGGAGGTCCTTAAGGAATAACTTTTTTTAAACCTCAAATACGGGAAATCCCTTACAATATATGAAGGCTGACAATTCTATATCAAAATATTATATGGACAGGTATTTCATCACATCAAAGAGTTGCAGAATTCTTATAGAAGCTTTCTGAGACTATTACTCCTGAATGCATCTGAACTAGTACCCCTTCTTCCGTCCCCCCACCCCCAACTATCATCAACATTAGCGTCTAACTACTAAACTTTAGAATGAAAAAGAATTTTCCTTCAGCACTTTTATTTTTAAAATGACGAAAGGTAAATGATATTTCTGTGGGATAATGGAAGAATAATCAATGTTAGATTTTCATGAATTTGAGGCAAGTTACGTAATCGACTATAAAATGACCAAGTTGTTTAACATGTGAGGATAACCAAAAAGAAACTTTAAATTATTGCTACAGACCAGGGCTTCTGGAAAACCAATGTCATGTCATAAACACAGAAGTACTACATGGAACAATAACCAAAATGTACATCGATGAAAGATCTTCTATGGTTTTCACTGCTGTAATAGTCAAAGTCAATAATGTGGAATAAGAAAATAAAATAGAAGAAGAGAAGAACGTTCATTTAAGTATAGTAAACTTTAGTTATGAGCAGAAGAAAATCGACTAAGAGAAATGTAGGAAAAATGTAAGAATTTATTTCCTGTGATTTGCTTTGCAAAAGTGTTTACCAAAATCTCTATTATGCAAAGTTGTAGCTTTCTATAAGTGATCACTGTGGACTCTTAGTTTAACTGTGTACTTTTCAACCAATAACCATAAACATACTCAGTGTTATATGTCAGATGAAACTATTGCTGGCCACATAATTTTGTATTCGCAAGCATATTCTGAAGATGGCGATGAGATCTATATGTTTAGTAATTTCTGCAGCTACCAGAAGAGGAATATTAATTTCGTAGTCATACTTATAAATAAATTTCATGAACTAAAACACTGTGATAGTAAATTAGAGGTTATTAATCATAAGTTCCTTGAACTTGGTCACACCCACATAAAGGCTGACTACATTTATGCAACTGTCGAAAAAATAAAAAAATAATACGACTGCAAAAGCTGATACACCAAGGGACTGGGCTAATTTGATAACATTAGTTCCTAGAAAACCGCTGATAAATGTAGTTTAACTTGAGCATAAAGATTTTCTCATTTTCAGAGTACTACTTTGTCGATGTCATTAATAAAAAACAAAAGATTGTGGAAGAGCCAGTTCTTTGTGTAGAGATAAAATGGTTGCAACATAGGCATAATTCATCTCAGAACTTTTACTATACATTTTCCTTCAGTTCATAAAAGGCATTCAATAAATTAAATCCAACATTTCGGTGAATCATGACTATCAGCTCATTCACATGACACCTGTACGGTTATCTGCAGAAAATATCAAACATCTACAGTTGTTAAAGCCCTTTAGACATCCACATAGGACATTTTACCAGAACCTGTTATCAAATGTCTTAGGAGAACGTGTACTTATCAAATGAATCAGATAATGAATAATGTTACAGCATGAAAATTACATATTTTTCTGTTTTAAAGAACTGTTTCATCTTTCTGTATTATGGACTGATACAATAACTATTCCATATGGTAAATGCCTCCAGACAGTGCGATGTAAAGCGTTATTTTATATTGTTTGTCTTTGTATTTACTTAGGGAGAATAAGTGCATAAAATGCAGAACATGCACAATTTTAATTATACAGGCAGCTGATTTTACTGTATTGCCTAAAACAACAAAAATAGGCATATTTCGTAATCAATATGTGTAATCAAAAATGTAAATGTTTGGTGATCTTTTGTTCAAAATCATGTATCTCCCATAGTTCTTCACTGTTTGCTTTGAAATTTTGACACAATATTGCATTCGAATATGAATGCGTTACTACATACGTTCTGGAGCATCATATGATACTTAAATACATATAATATATATAAGAAACAAAAATTAAACAAACACACACAATATATGGCGCTATAGTTGGCCCGCTAGATACTCCCATAGGTCAAACGGATTTCAACTGCGTTTTTTTAAAATAAGAACCCCATTTTTTATTACATATTCGCGTAGTACGTAAAGAAATACGAATGTTTTAGTTGGACCACTTTTTTCGCTTTGTGATAGATGGAGCTGTAACAGTCACAAACATATGGCTCACAATTTTAGACGAACAGTTGTTAACAGGTAGGTTTTTTTAAAATTAAAATACAGGGCGTAGGTACGTTTGAACATTTTATTTCGGTTTTTTCAATGTGATACATGTACCTTTGTGAACTTATAATTTCTGAGAACGTATGCTGTTACAGCGTGATTACCTGTAAATACCACATTAATGCAATAAATGTTCAAAATGATGTCCGTCAACCTCAATGCATCTGGCAATACATGTAAGGACATTCCTCTCAACAGCGAGTAGTTCGCCTTCCGTAATGTTCGCTTATGCATTGACAATTCACTGAGGCATCTTGTCAGGTGTTGTCGGTGGATCTCGATAGCAAATATCTTTCAACTTTCCCCACAGAAAGAAACCCGGGGACGTCAGATGCGGTGAACGTGCGGGTCATGGTATGGTGCTCTGATGACCAATCCACCTGTCATGAAATATGCTATTCAACACCGCTTCAACCGCACGCGAGCTATGTGCCGGACATCCATCATGTTGGAAGTACATCGCCATTCTGTCATGCATTGAAACATCTTGTAGTAACATCGGTAGAAGATTAAGTAGGAAATCAGCATACATTGCACCATTTAGATTGCCATCGATAAAATGGGGGCCAATTATCTTTCCTCCCATAATGCCGCACCAGACATTAACCCGCCAAGGTCGCTGATGTTCCACTTGGCGCAGCCATCGTGGATTTTCCGTTGCCAATAGTGCATATTATGCCGGTTTACGTTACCGCTGTTTGTGAATGGCGCTTCGTCGCTTATTAGAACGCGTGCAAAAAAAAAAAAATCTCTCATCGTCCCGTAATTTCTCTTATGCCCAGTGGCAGAACTGTACACGACGTTCAAAGTCGTCGCCATGCAATTCCTGGTTCATAGAAATATGGTACGGGTACATTCGATGTTGATGTAGCATTCTCAACACCGACGTTTTTAGATTCCCGATTCTCGCGCAATTTGTCTGCTACTGAAGTGCGGATTAGCCGCGACAACATCTAAAACACGTACCTGGGCATCATCATTTGTTTCAGGTCGTGGTTGACGTTTCACATGTGGCTGGACACTTCCTGTTTCCTTTAATAATGTAACTATCCGGCGAACCTTGCGGACACTTGGATGATATCGTCCAGGATACCGAGCAGCAGACATGGCACACGTCCGTTGGGGATTTTGACCACAATAGCCATACATCAACACGATATCGACCTTTTCCGCAATTGGTAAACGATCCATTTTAACGCGGGTAATGTATCACAAAGCAAATACCGTCCGCACTGGCGGAATGTTACGTGATACCACGTACTTGTACGTTTGTGACTATTACAGCGCCATCTATCACAAAGCGAAAAAAGTGGTCCAACTAAAACATTCATATTTCTTTACGTACTACACAAATCTGTAATTAAAAATGGGGGTTCCTGTTTAAAAATACGCAGTTGATATCCGTTTGACCTATGGCAGCGCCATCTAGTGGGCCAACCATAGCGCCATCTGGTTTCCCCCTTCAAGCTAGACGAGTTTCGTTCTTTGTAGTTTTTTTTGTTTGATGGTTATTTCGTGAGATATTTGGCCCAGTCACTATCAATGGACCAACATGTATATACCCTTTAGGTATATAAAAATGTGTGTGATTTTTTTATGAAAAAATATATACTGCAACAGTCACTTATTACTAATATTTTATTAGCCTGACATATTTTGGCAGCATGCTGCAAGCATCAGGTGCATTTAGAGTTAGGTACTTTTACATTGTAATTTATATGAAGTGAGGTTAGTGTACCTTGCTATGTATCCCACTGACGTTAAGTGCCAAAAAAGATCTATTTTTGTTGGTAATTTCGTTGTCTCACATACAGAGCGCAGTAACAAGGACATTACAGCTGAAGACTTTCACAATCATTTATTTCCATCAATCCAAAGGGGCTTTGCTGGACCTCGGCCATTGGGTTACTGTCAAATCTTGTGGTCCTTTCTCAGAAGAAGCACAATGGGACACCTGGCCATCCTGGTGTTTGGTTCTGTGGCTGAGTTGTTCACTTTGGTTCCGAAACATTTCCTTACTTCCCAATAGTATGCAAGACCATTTTTATACCACTGCAAGTAATGATCATTTTTACATTAAGATCAATTAATTATGCAAATCAAGAGTGATCCTACAGTTTAAATTTTATGAATTTGCATGATGTGGTTTGTTCTGAAAAACGACCCTGTAACATAGTGTTTTTGCGAGTTTTCGGTTTTATGGTGGCTCCTCCAAAATAGCAGCATATCCAGGGTTGTATTTTTGCACAGGTTTATGTAGGGTGCAACTGAGGAGCTACTTGACCGAAGTAGCGGCTCCAAGGTCTGGTACATTTTGTTCACTGTTCAGTGGAGTTCATCTACAAATTCAGTCCTTTCTTACAAGCACAATACATTTAAAAAATTATTGTTATTTATAATTGTCTCTGAAAATACATCCACGAAAACAGAAACAAAATTTTACATTATTTCTAGGCATACTAGATCGTCACATTGAGTATTAACACCGTTGAAATACGAGAAGTTGCACTAGATCAGTGATCACTGTTCATTCAGTTTGTTTGTCATAACATCACGGATGGGATTTGTTTTGGAACAAGGTAGCCTAACTTCAATGTGGTACCATTCATTGTCTACCAGTCTTAAAGTTTATCATGTGCACACTCGTTGTTCATCGTTCACATTCTCGGGAACAAAAATGACTAAATTGTTCTACAAGTTCATGTCTCTGTTCAGTTCATGGCTGGATGTATGATGTTTGTATTGGCAACTGGTCAACACATCATAGATTGTCTTATAACTGATGACTGTTTAGCGTCCTTGGTGTTCATTTTTGCTGAGGAATTAGTGATCGGTCTTGAAGTGACACATGACTGGGCATTTGCATAACACATAGTTATAAGTTAAATACCTTAGCTCATAGTAGTGAAATGCAGCATAAAATAAGGCATGTGGTATCACTTGGCAAACAGTCTTTAGAACATAATCAGTAGGCTAGGCGAGGTGCCTCTAGTTAAAGCGTACAGCGTGGTGGTGAGTGACATGGCCTGTGCACAACATGTGCTTGTATAAGCTTCAGTCTCTGACCTCGTGTGGTGGCAACGGCAGTTGGGGGGGGGGGGGGGGGACAGCCCATGGTGTGATGGTGGTCTCTTCCAGCCTGCATGGAGCCAGCACCCTTCTGTTTCATTCCCTTGGGCTGTGGTCGCCAACAGTGAGCCAGAACGGCGGACATATGCCAGCTGATCCCATCTAACCACATTCCAAGCCATCCATCCTCCATTTTCATTTTCTCCAAGGCCATTCCTGCGAATTGCATCGCCTCTCATCATGAATAGTTACATGATTTACATAGAACGATTACAAATTATTACTCTCATTCGACAGCATACAACTTGCATACTGATTCTTGTCTTTCAAATCCATTACAGATCCACTAACTATCTCACTGAATTTTTGTTACTATTTAACAAAGTGAAAATACACATACTTGTAAAATTTACTCAAAAAATACATGTTTCTTGGTTTTAAATTACTCTGTGACAAAATAAACTGGTTGGTTTCACAAAAGTTAATCGATTACATATAGGTTTCTTGCTTCAGAATTACCTTTTGGGCAAACAAAAATGCTTCTATCTCATAAATTCAAAATGATTATTGTGAAGTTTAGCTGAATCTCTTAAATTCCATATTTACAGGTTTCACATTCATTCCTCTGGCTTACATTCTTAAATTTACATTCATTTGACGTCATATGGAATTGAGTTGGTGTGTCACCCATGCTGGGTGGTTTTCTCTCTCTATTACCCATGCCAGAAGCAATTCCATCACCTCTAGTCTATTGTAGCCACCTACAATACCTATTCTTACCCCTCTTACTCATTTTTTTGTTGATCGACAATTTGTGTACTTGGGAAATTAAGAGTCCTCCTTCGCCTTAGTTCATTGTGGATCCATGGATCAGTAACCGATAGCACTCACATGATTTGTTCACAACATACACATTATTATTCTACACCACTATCGGTTGTTACCTGTAAACATCTTTTGATTTTACCTTTTCTGCTTACATTACCTCTTTTTATTTTTATTTTACATCTCAGCATGATCTATCGCTATTTTCGTCTATCTCCAAATGTATTGTTACAAGTTTCTCCTTTTGTTATTCATTCTGGCTTTGACTTTGTCACATAGTTTATCAATTATACAGTTCACATCACATTAATAGTACCTGGGGGTATGTAAAATTGTTAAATTTTATTTTTATTAGTACATAAATTACTCACTTAAATAAGCCTATTGCTCTGAACAAAATCATATCAGCATCCTTTGCAGGCATTAGTCCCCATAAATCTCATACCTCAATTCTTATAGTTCGCCAGCGTGCCTTGCATCTGCGAGATCTCATAAACACCATGTCTCAGAATTACTTATTTCCGACGCATATTTCTCTACTTGCACACTTATCGTTGGCAGTCGTCCAATATTCCTGCTGTTCACATCACCATTCGTATCTCCTTGACTTCTCTGGATGAGCTTCATTTATCCCATGTGATTTCAATTATGTTTCTCTTGGATCAGCTTCACGTTGTTGCGAATTAGCTTCCTTTCATGACAGAACACAGACTCGATGTTACACTTCCCATAATCCTCTTTCATCCCTTAAATATTAAGATGTAGGAGATGTGATGACTCCCTATTTATTGTGACTTTTTAATGTTTCAAACTCAGAGCATTCTCATGTACAATTCTTCTCACTCGCTGTGATGCGCAGCATATACAGAAGCATTTTTTATATAAATAGTGACTCTCTTTTGATCTTTTTCTGGATATTACCAGGACTTCATCTGCTATGTAGAGCATCAATTCATGTGCTGGTCCCTTCTGATTTTTCCTTCCCTTCTCTACTTCCGGAACTATATTCTTAAGAGTAGCTTTTATTGCTTCTTGATGGTGCGTATGTCGAATCGGAGTGAAGTCCACACTCTCCCTTACTCTCTACTGCAGTGGCTGATTCATCAGAACTAGTCGGGGTGCCAAGCCAGTTGCTTCATGTGGCAATTCATTCAGTATCTCCTCAGAATCCTTGACGTACTCATCTCAGGTTCGATGTCGTTTATGGCAGTATAACCTGCACGTTTTCGCAATGTCCCTCACGATTCTTTCCTAAGGGTTCAAAGCGGGGTGGTTGCAGGATATTTATATAGTCCTGATTCCCTACTGCTGAATAAAATATGTCCACATCTCTAACCTGAACCGATGTCAATTGCCCAATAAAATTAGTTTTACTTTTCCTGTTTTGTGGAGGTGATTATTGAATGTGCTGGCTATCGTCCGTCTAGAAGCTTTCTTTAAGGGAATGCATACTACAGACTTTGAGATCGGTAGGCGCGCGGGATAGTCACGCGGTCTATGGAGCCTTGTCTCTGCCCGCGTGGCTCCCCCCGTCGGAGGTTCGAGTGCTCCCTCGGGCATGGTTGTGTCTGTTGTCCTTAGCGTAAGTTAGTTTAAGTTAGGTTAAGTAGTGCGTAAGCTTAGGGATCGATGACCTCAGCAGTTTGGTCCCATAAGACCTTACCACAAATTTCCAATTTTTTTATTTTATTTTATTTATTTATTTTTTATTTTATTTTATTTTATTTTATTTATTTATTTTTGAGATCGGCTCTACAATCACAAGGATTCAGTGATAATCTTTGTTCATGTTTGGAACAGGTCCTTTGCAGCAATTTCTCGTAGTTGTTTGAACATTATTGGAAACATAGGTGCTCGATTGGTTGAGGTTGTAGGTTTAGCCTTCTGACAGGGAGTGCATACACTTAATACCTCCCTATTTTGCCTGTATCTATTCTTGAAGTAAATTGATTCTCTCATTTTTGCGTGACATTTTCGTGTCCCAAAAAGTGCATGGCTCAGGTGTGTGTACCAAATGAATTTATTTATTGCTTCGTCCGGTATGCAGACCAACCAGTTGCTCTCTGCAGGATTCGTCCATCTCAACAAAACATTCATCCTCACCGTATAAAACTACCTAATATTGGAAGGTGATCAATCTTTCCACTTCCCTTTAATTGCGTACAGTGCTAAGTCTTTGTCTTGCTGTCTTCCGAGTTGCCCAAGCACACCTCCGACGGCATTATTGAAGTTTATCTTCTTTATATACAGCATGTTAAAATGAGATCTCATTGTCTCGCCTCATTCAACCAGTTGGTTCTCTGGACTGTGCATCAGTTACCATACTCTCCTTCCCTGAGATATGTGCTAAAAACTGAAATTCTTTTAAATACGTTGCACAGTGTAAAAATCGCCCATGCTCCATCTTCGCAACCATTAGGAACTACAGGACCTTATGATCTATATAAACCTTGTTTGTTCTGCCTGTCAAAAAGTACCTGAATTTACCGAAAGTCCAAATGTTGGCGAGCGCCTTAGCTCAGTCATGGAGTAATTTTTTTTCTTTTTTTCTTTGGCTTTGCTAAGAATGTGATTCGCAGATACAATTCTTCGGTTACCACTTCTTCATCTAGTTTTCCTTCTTGAAAGAGGTGTAGGGCGAGGCCTGACTCTCGATAACCACTTACATAAGACAACCTGTTTGAACGTAAATCTGTTAATGTGACATGAGGGCTGGAGGAAACTGAAGATAAATCACCTGAGCACTGAGTGATTGTCATGAAATGAGTTAGTAAAGGAAGGCAACACACAGAATTATGGAAGACAGCACCTCATACCTGTTATAGGATTTGGGAACAATCGTTTCATAACTTGCAAATTATCTCATTAGAGTGAAGCACTAAGATGTTGAAGTTGTGAACTTACTTGACTCTCCCTACATCTGATGTTGAACTGACTCGGTCTCAACATGTGGTGGCTGTTGGTGGCAGAAATACTGCAATCTCAATCTGCGGCAGCGCCAGTGGCCTTCCTTGTAAGTTGGCGCCATAAGCTGGAGGTCAGTAATGGAGATCTAAGTAGAAGTTCTGCAGGGAAGCTCTGCAAGCCGAGGGCAAGATGAATTCTGATATTACTGTGTAACGGCAGACCTGATTGGCTGTATTCTGTTTCTTGTGAGCTCCGACCGCTAAAGATGCATCTCTGAGAGTGCAGGTCCCCTTCCCTGAGCTATGCTTATTTTTAACTTGGTTAACCAGTGAAACACTTCTAACAGTTTTCTGCGAACAAACTCGTTCCTCGCTCGTGTCTCTTTCATCAACCAATAAAGGAACTTCCTTTCGGTCCTGCCTTGCTCTCAATCACTCTGGGGAAAGTTCCAGGTGATCCAATGTCCATTTTTCTTAAGTTATTAAACAAAGGTTTTGTGTAAGAGCCGCACATTCATCAGCATACCACGGTTTTCAAAGACAGGGGGCTTTTTTTTTTCACCTTTCCAGAAGCAATCTCCAGTGTCTGTACCGAAAGTCATGGCTACATTTGGCAGATAATATCACTTTCTGCTAAGGTTTCTTCTCGCTCCATCTCATAAAACATTCTCGCAAGTGGTCCTGCAGGAAGCCCTCCCTCTTGTGGAATTCACGTGGTGCAGGGTGTCAGAGAAGGCTCTGCCAGCCCTTAGCCATTGTGTGACCACCGCTCCCGGTCCCTTCACACAAGAAATGGAAAGGAGCGCCTAGCCTTCGCAGCATTTGGTTCGCTGGTCGTGTCGTCCAGTAGACTTCCAAAACATTTCCTTACTTCCCAAAAACATACAAGTCCGTTTTTATACTATTGCAAGTACGATCACTCATAAATTTAAGATCAATCAATTACGCAGGTCGACGGATGTGTCACTAATTCAAATTTTGTGAATTTGCATATATTGGGGGTCGTTCCGGCATGCAGTTCTGTAACTTTTTTTTGTGAGTTTGTGGTAGCTAACCTGAAAGAGCAGCACGTCAAGGGTCGTATTTATGTGCAGGCTATGTAGGCTGCATCGGAGGAGCTGCTTGACAGAAGTAGCAGCTCCAAGGTCTGGTACGTCAGCAACCCAGCTGGGAGACCAATGCGCTCACCACAACCCCTCCATATCGCATTCACATGATACCATATGGCAGAGGATGATATCCCTCGGACATTTAAGAACTGGATAAAAGGCTTGTTTTTGGTTTATATAGGGTGCAACCTACAGACACACACCATAGAAATGTAAAATAAAAAGTGTCTTTGTCTTTATTCTTTGTGGGGGCCCCTTTGCAGTTGTAAAAGATGTAGATGCAATTGCTTTGCGTGGGATCATTTAGCTCAAGTTCTCAGTGTACAGCTGACATGAATTAAGTCAGCATTCACCTCTAAAACCCGCACTCCCTAGTATAAAATTACCAAATTCCAGTCGCACTTGGTCAGACGCATGTCATTTCAGTTGGCAAAATCTCCCAGACCCCTTAGAAAAACGTTTAACGGAATATTGGTAGTTTGAAGTATTGAAGTGAACTGGATCCTGCGGAAAATTGATTTCCTCATACCTCATTCCATCAAAACCAGAACCCATCGAATATCAAAGATTTTTTCGTAATATTGGAGTCACTCTAAGCATGTGTCTGTCACTTATGATCACAGACAGCGGTGGAAAAGGTCAGTTTAAAACTTCAAGTTGATCAAAAACAGGCCTTTTAACCTCCATGTTAGAAGACAGGCTCAATGTTTTGCCTTCACTCAGTACTGAAAAAGACATTTAAGACAAGTGAGATACGAAGAAATTATACGAGGGTTGGAACTTAAATAGTGGCAACTATTTATTCACAACCGATAGAAAAGAGTTGCATGTTTGCACCTGTTACTGTCCTTCAAAGTACTCACCAGCGTTGTGTAGAACCCGTTGACAGCGATGTGGAAGGCGTAGTATACCGTTAGCAGTTCCTGTTCTGTTGATGGTGCGAATGGAGCGATCTGAAATAATGGTGATTCTCGTGTATGAATGTGATGGTGTTATCCTAACGCATTACGTTCCTCCACGGCAGACCGTCAGTGCACAGTATTACTGCTCGTTTTTGGAGCATCACCAGTTTTCCGAAAGAAGCGGCGACACTTTCTGCGCAACCCATCCGTCTTTATGTACGACAATGCGCGGGCGCATACAGCGCAAGCTGTGGCTGCTCTGTTCGGTCGATGGGACTGGGAAGTACTGTACCATCCACCATACTCCACGGACTTAAGTCCTTGTGGCTTTCATTTGATTCCGAAGATGAAGGAACCAGTTCGTGGCATTCGCTTCAGAACCGTTCCAGAGATTCGATAGGCAGAAGACCGCTCCCATCGCACCACAACAGGCTCTGCTAACGGTATACTACGCCTACCACATCGCTGACAACGGTTTCTACACAACGTTGGTTTGAAGGACAGTAACAGGTGTAAACATGTAACTCTTTTGTATCGGTTGTGAATAAATAGTTGCCACTATTTAAGTTCCAACGCCCGTAATTAGCTTCATCTGTATGAAGTTCAGGCACAAAAAAATTACCCAGTAAGTTTATTTAAAACTATCACTTTAACTCTGTCTGTTTGGCAAAGTATTATATTATAATTAATTATAGGTAAACGTGGTTTACTATTGCATTCGTTTTGTTATCTTACGTATGCCTAAAGAACACATTTGCCTACATTTATTACATTACATTTAAAAAAATGAAATACTGGTTTTTGCATGGAGATGATCTTAGCTTATTCCTTATTTGTAAACACGTAGTTGTCTCTGAGCACTATGGGACTTAACTTCTGAGGTCATCAGTCCCCTAGAACTTAGAACTATTTAAACCTAACTAACCTAAGGACATAACAAACATCCATACCCGAGGCAGGATTCGAACCTGCGACCGTAACGGTCGCGCGGTTCCAGACTGTAGCGCCTAGAACCGCTCGGCCACTCCGGCCGGCTTGAACACGTAGTTATTCAAAGTGTGTTCATAAATCATGTTGAATACTTTAATCATTAAAATCCTCACCAGTTAATTGCATCATAAACTGTATAGTAAAATTTTATGCAATTACGTATTAAACCTTAAATTGTAGCTGCAATTCCATAGGCTGCAATTCTAAAACTGCTCTAAAATGCTATTTCTTCATGGTATTCACCAAATTTTTTCTTGTCGTGGGACATGCACGACAGGTGTAGCCTAGGGGTCTATAAATTTTAAATACAATCGTCAGCATGTGTAACTGAATTTTGTCTTAAATTTGAAATGCCTCTGCAGAAACTCACTAAATACTGAAGGAAACTTTTGGAGACAAGGTTTAGGGCCAGACACGGACTCACAACTGGTACAAGCACTTCAGAAACGGGGAAACATCAACTGATAATGAGCGTTTCAGTAGGCTGTCAAACTGGAAATGTTCAGAAAGTGAGGTATCATGTTCTGTAGTATCGGACACACCACCCAAGACCTCAGCTACATACATGCATCTTTCCACTATCTGATCAAAAGTACCTAGAGAGCTAGATTAATTGACATTAATATGAGATAAGTCCGCCGTTCACCTTTATGATGGCTTGAACTCTACTGGAGAGGCCGTGCGGGGTAGCCGAGCGGTTTGAGGCGTCTTGTCACGATCCGCACGGCTTTCCCCGCTGGAGGTTCGAGTCCCCTTGGGCATGGGCGTGTGTGTGTCTCCTTAGCGTAAGTTAGTTTAATTTATCTCAAGCATCTCTTAGCATTGACCACAGAAATGTGTAGCTTATCAGAAGCTGCTGGGCCAACGTACCCCATTCTTTTAAACTCGCTACACACAGTCATTGTGGTAGCTGGATTACTGGTATAACTTTTAAACTCATGAGTGATTCCTTCCGCTGACTGCATGCGACTTTTTTACAACTACCCTCTGCAGTGCTCGACAGCCGCTGTCCGTGAGTACATGAGATCTACCTGGTCTTGGTTTAGTTATGGTTGTTTCTTCATGCTTCCACTTCACAGTCACATCATCAACAGTCATCTTGGGTAGTTTAGGAGGACTGAAATGTCTGATGGGTTATGAAAACATAGCTAGAAAGCAAAACACTATTATTCAACTCCTTAGGTCAGGATCTAATGTAAAATTGTGCATTGGGAGTACCTCTAGAGCTTATCTATGGAGTGTAACTGTGGCTGCCTAAAGTTTAATTTGGCCTCTCCTCTTACAGCAGCTGACAGGTGAAATGTTGACCCTGTAATGTCGCAGTCTGCTCTGTTAATTATTAATCCACTACCGTGCAGTTGCAGTTGCTTAGTTCCTGTGAACCTTCCGTTCTCGTAGGAGTTAAGTACCACCTTTGTGATCCTGTTCGTTGACTAAACCGAGCATGTTTCCACTTGCTGGATGTAGGGTCGTGGCTCCAGGGTGTCATGTGGACAGCCCTGGTTGACCACAGTACCTAAGTACAACTGAATTTCGCCAGTCTCAGTTACCCTGGTCAGCCAACTTGTAACCCTCTGACAGTGCTTAAGTTCCCCCAATGACATCACTGTGTGACTAGCTCCATCCTCTGAGATCAGCAATGCTTGCCCTGTTTTAATCTGCACGAACTCCCTTTAGGTCCCCCAACTTCAAGGATAAAGTTAAATGGTGAAGCACTTAAACCGTGTGTGACTACTGGTAATCAGACATAATCACCTCAAAAGGGTGCAGTTGGTCCATCTTAGCCTCAGTTGTTGCAATGCAGTAGTACAAGGGTAGATTCTGCTTGTCTGGCTCTGCAGTGTGTAACGACTCTGGTGGCATCACCCTCTGTAACTTCTGTAAGTCTAACAGAACCAGTCCAGTGCTAGCTGTGCAAGATTCATTTGTCCATGCACAGTACGGAGAATGGCTTCTTGCAAACTGGACACCGCTATTCACAGATCGCACATGCTTTGAGCTAATGATTGTATCAGCCTTCCGAATATTAACTTTGTGACCAATGCATCCACCTGGTGCTGTGTAAGTCCCAGGTTCAGGTCACCACATCTACCATTGTCTTTACAAATTGTGTCATCTCTGTAGCTAACTTTTGTAACGTGCATGTATTATTCAATACTCCTTGCTCCAAATTGCGTCTTCCATGCATTTAAAGTTAGTTTCAGTGTTCTTTAATGGCTGGTGAGAATCACATCCTGTTGTTTTAACAGAAAGCACTCTGCTCGCCAACCGTTGTACTGTAGTGCCCCACACCACTTCTGATGAAGCGAAGCACCGCCATGACTAGGATTCCTCTCATATCTACCCTGTGCATATAGCATCATGGGAACAGGGAGCTGCAATCATTTCCCTCCCCCATCCCCTTTGGATAGGCCTTCTATCCAGTAAACACAGAAAGAAATAATTAGACAAAGAATATACATCGCGGACAAAACAACAACACTTTCACAACAAGTTCTGCTCCCAACCAATGTCATTTACACAACAGCAACCTATTCCACATTGTGTTTCAACTTAACCCCTTTATTGTACACAAGACAATACAAAACTCGAAATGTCCTCTCCTACATTCTAAACCTAAATCCATATGGAATTTACATTTACAGGTCGCATAGTGTTCTTGCACTCACCTTTCTTCCTACTATCCCCCCCCCCCCATCTCCTCCCCACTTTCCACCTGGTGGATGACTATACTTGTGCGAATGTTTCCAGAGTTATCTGGTATGGTCGTTTCACCATGTGATTCCTTACCTGCTCTTGGCAGGTTTCGCCTTTGGTGTTTCGCCTTACACACCTACATACATCCCTAAATGTTTTGACAAATGCTTAGTGGACTCACCATCCCTGCTGGGTTTTGGACTGGCAAAGGCAAAGACATCTTCCTTCCATAAACCACTTCATACGAAGGTAGCCCAGTATTAGTATTGACCTTTGAATTTTATGCAACCACAACAAATGATAAATATCTGTCCCAGTCGTTATGGTGTGAGTTTATATAGAGACTCAACATCCTACCAACAGTACAATGCATATGCTCTGTCCTACCATTAGTTTGCAGCTGCAGTGGACTAGTTCTTAATTTCCAGACCTGTATCAAATGACATAATTGTGATATCAGAAGTAGAGATGATATAAAATGCAGACTGGCAATGGCAAGGAAAGCGTTTCTGAAGAAGAGAAATTTGTTTACATCGAGAATAGATTTAAGTGTCAGGAAGTCCTTTCTGGAAGTATTTGTATGGAATGTAGCCATGTATGGAAGTGAAACATGGACGACAAATAGTTTAGACAAGAAGACAATAGAAGCTTTCGAAATGTGTTGCTGCAGAAGAATGCTGAAGATTAGATAGGTAGATCATGTAACTAATGAGGACATACTGAATAGAATTGGGGAGAAGAGGAATTTGTGACACAACTAGAAGAAGGGATCGGTTGGTAGGACACATTCTGAGGCATCAAGGGCTCACTAATTTAGTATTGGAGGGAAGTGTGGAGGGTAAAACTCGTAGAGGGAGACCAAGGCATGGAGGATGTAGGTTGCAGTAGTTACTCGGAGATGAAGCTTGCACAGGATACAGTAGCATGGAGAGCTGCATCAAAGCAATCTCTGGACTGCAGACCACAACAAAAACATATCAGATCAGACATCAAGTTCTTCCATTGATCCGTGATTATGGTTTCTGGCACACCAAACCTGAGCAACCACCTGTTGACCAATGCTTCTGCCATCTTTGCTGCTTGCTGATTAGGAATGGTGAACATTTCCATGTATCAAGAAAAGTGATCAATAATAGCCAATACAAAATGGTTTCCTGCAGCAGTCCAGTTAAATAGTCCCAAGATATCAAACCCAAACATTAGAAAGGGTTTAATAGCCTCTGACAGCAAATTCCAATGGTACTAGTTCATGGTTCGTGTCTGCTTATTGTGCATATTGTGTAAAATTTCTTATGTACTGGCCCACATCTCCTCTTCTCGTTTTCAACTAATTGCTTGCCGCCACTGCCTTATTCATTGCTCTATGTCCTCCATGCCCAGACAGCAGGTGAACATGTATCTCTCACAGACCTTCTTCCTTCAGTTTAGCTATGACATGTTGCCCCAACGTTATTGCCTTACATAACAGGCTGTCAAATTGTGGCTGTGTTGTGCACATTTTGCAGTCAGCATCAGCATGTTGAGCCACTTGCCAATGTGCAAGGCCGTGACCCAGTGCCTGTATTACCACTACATTTCTGGTTAAATCATCCATGTTTCTGTGTTCCTTACCATGTTTATGCACAACTTCATATTCGAACTCGCTCAATTTTAGCACCCATCTTGTAAGTCTACTAGAAGCGTCCTTTAGTCCTAGCACCAATTTAAGAGCTGTATGGTTGGTTTGTTTCCATATAAATAACAACGAAAATATGTACTCCCATCTATCACAGCCGGCCATGGTGGCTGAGCAGTTCTAGGTGCTTCAGTCTCGAACCACGCTACTGCTATGGTCGCAGGTTCGAATCCTGCCTCGGGCATGGATGTGTGTGATGTCCTTAGGTTAGTTAGGTTTAAGTAGCTCTAAGTTCTAGTGGACTGATGACCTCAGATGGTAAGTCCCATAGTGCTCAGAGCCATTTGAGCCATGAATCATAATGAGCTTTTCCTGTTCTGTCATGGAGTACTTGTTACAAAATGTTCTTTACTGTCTATCTCTTAACTCAAAATACATCCAAACGCCAAACTGGAAGCATCACATGAGAGCAAACCTCGTTCTTGTAATCCGGAGAAAACTAACAGTAGACTCGTTGTTAATGCTCTCTTCAGTTCTTCGAATGCAGCCTGGCATTCCTTTGCTCACTCACACTTTATGCCTTTCTTTAACAGTTGTGTGAGTGGTCACTCCACGTCTGCCCTCCCTTTTATGAATCTACTGTAATAATTTGCTGAACCCGAAAAGATCGTAATTCTATACTGTTCCTAGGAATTGGAAACCGTTCACTGGCTGAATCAACCTTGGGTCTATCTTAACCCCTTCACTACTGCTTACATGCCCCAAGCACACAACTTCCTCCAAAGTAAAATGACACTTCTCAGTTCTTGGAGTCAAATCACTTAATAAAGGTCCATATTGTATACTAGTTAGGTTCCTTTCAGAGTATGCTGACACAATAACTCCATACTTAGCAGTCATATACAGCCGCTCACTAGTCTAAAGATCCACACCCAGTACTGTTACGTAGATCACACCTATACAAATGGGAGTAATCCGCTGAATTTCAGACCCATATAAGTAATGGCGATTAGCAGTAGGATTTTGCAACATATACTGTGTTCTAAGATCATGAATTACCGAAAAAAGATTTATTGACAAATACCCAAAACAGATTCAAAAGCGAAACATTATTCTCACAAAGTAATGAATACTGTTGCCAGAAGATGTCAATCTGACTCCACATTTTTAAATTTCCAGAAGGCTTTTGACAGCGTTCCTCACAAGCGAGTTCTAATCAAGTTGTATGCCTATGAAGTATCGTCTCAGATGTGCGACCGGATTCGTGATTTTCTACCAGGAAGATCGCACTTAATTGTAACTGACGGAAATTCATTGAGTAAGACAGAAGTAATATCTGGCTTTCCCTCTCCTGTTCGTGATCTGTATAAATGATTTAGGAGATAATTTGAGCAGCTCTCATAGATTTCTGAAGAGGTTGCTGTCATTTACCATATTGTAAAGTCATTAGATGGTCAAAACCAATTGCAAAATGATTTAGACAAGACAACTGTGCATTGCACGAAGTGGAAATTGACTCTAAATATTGAAAAGTGTGAAGCCATCCACGTAACTGCTAAAAGGAACCCACTGAATATTGATTACATGCGAAATCATACAAATCTTAATGATGTGAATTCAGGTAATTACATAGGGATTACAATTACGAATAATTTAAATTGGAAAAATCACAAAGATAATTTTGTCGAAAAATGAAACAAGACTGTGATTTATCGGCAGCACACTTAGAAAATGCAACACGTCACTAAAGACATTGCCTACACAACACTTGCCCGTCATCTTCTGGAGTATTGCTGCGCCGTGTTGAATCTGCATCAAATAGGATATACGGAGAACATCAAGAAAGTTTAAAGCAAGACATCTCGTTTTGTATTATGGTGAACTAGGGAGAGAGTGCCATGGGTATGATACGTGAATTAGGGTGGCAGTCATTAAAACAAATTCGTTTTTCGTTGCGGCAGGATCTCCTAGTGAAATTTCAATGACCAACTTTCTCCTCCGAACACGAAAATATTTTGTTGGTGCTCACCTCCGTAGGGAGAAATGATAATCGCAATAAACTAAGAGAAATCAGAGCTTGCACAGAAAGATTTAAGTGTTCGTTTTTCCCACGCGCTGTTCAAGAGCAGAAAGGCAGAGAATAACATGAAGGTGGTTCGAAGAACCCTCTGCCAGGGACTTAACTGTGAATTTCAGAGTAATCATGCAGATGTAGATGAAATGTGCCACGTGTAAACTTTCGAAAACCTCTCATACAACAGTATACGCTTGCCATACTCCTCGTGAAAACAATTGTATCACTGAGGTATACCACGCATTGCTGAGATTTTAGACTTCCTAATATCCCATCCAAAAAAAGTTGCTGGCGCATTTTTTAACCGAAATGACATCCCTTTACACAGATAACGATTCCAGGGTGCCTTGAACACTGACTTCGGTCGGTGATCAGGCAAGACCTCCAGCTGATGGAACCTGCTCCTTGATCCATCGTAGAGAAATATTTGCACTATGCCATGTTGTCAACAGCCTCCTTGATATTTAGAATTGGGTACACTTCTGATATTCTCTTACTGTTAATGTGTTAGTAGTCACTGCAGAATCTATATTTTTTTAGTTCCATCATCTGGTGACTTCTTCAGCACCCCTGCCGTAGTGGCCCCAGTGGACTAATGATTTCGCCTGTTATTCCATGTGCTACCTACCTGCTGGTTGATAAAATCTTCACAACTGCCTGCGAACACTAAGGTAAATGATACAGTTTATGATACGTTGATACTTCATTCCTTAAAGGAATTCGATATTGTATCACAGATGTTGCTGGCAACCAATATCTAGGAAAAAAATTTTCAAACTCTAGTAATTTCTCCATTTTCCACTCTTTCTGTTTCTTCTGGATGCTCTACCTTCTTAGATACCGGTAACACAATTTTAGTGGCGGAATCAGTATGATTTCCTAATCATCGTCATCTAGGATATTCAGATTAGCTACCAGAAACCGCTTGGTCAGCTACACTTCATTGGGGCCAAAATTGTCTACATTTATGAGTACCACTTACCCTTGTACATGTACAATGCTTCGTCTCACAGAGCAACGTGATGTGCAGGGGCGGCTTTTGGAGTAGTACCGCAACGCTGTGTCTTGGCACCACTTGTGCGAAAAAAAGTAACAGTTGTCTATAAGATTTTCACATAAAACATTGTTCCCAAGTACGTGCTCTCTGATTTGAAGAGGTTTGTTAAGTCGCGCGAATTCTCTCGGTGGTTTTCTCAAGCTTGGAGCCAGCTCCAGACTGACAACGTCTGTGTTCATACGCTATGCATAAAAGGCTAGGTTGTCTGTTTATATACGGTTCTTATGGCAAGGATAGAGTCAAGATTACTCAAGAGCGCACTAAAGAGAAGAACTTACACAGAAGCACGATTCTGCCATCTAGCGACAATGTTAGAATACATTCCGGGCTCAAACTTCCTGTAAAGCAAAGTTACAATGTTTCTGCGATTTCATGGTAATGCATTTGGAAAATCAATTAATGATGAATTAAATCGAATTCAGAGACAATACACTTAAATATCATTATAAATGGCTATATATAACCTGAATATAATTATGTCGTTAGACTTTGAAACTAAGAGGCATTATTTCAACATTCGTGTACTTCACAACAGATAAATCTGATGCTTCCCCGCCCCCCCAGAGAAAGGGGGAAGGGGGGGGGGTTCGTGAGATTATTCAGTTTCGTGCGGAACTGGTTAAAGAACAAGTTCATCTTAGTCGAGCATCAGTGTTCAAAGGTGTTTCTATGACTGTTCAGATCGAACTACTGCAATGCCTGTTGGAAGTGTATCGTGAGGAAGTTCGTAAAAGAAATAAAACGGGCAGATTATGCTGCAATATTCACTGATGAAACCACAGATGTGTCTTGAGAAATACAATTGGTTATTATTTTGCGACATACCTTTGAGGGAAAACTTGCTGAAATATTTTGGAACTTTGTCAGTCCAAAAAGTCAGAATGCTTATACTGTATCATAGAATATTCTGAAAGAAATTGAAACCTTAATTGGCGCTGACCGATTTTGAAAGGTGGTAAATCACCTGATCCCCACAATGCGAATGCCGAAATTCTAAAGCTGCTCTGTGAGAATAATTTAAAACCGTTGACTGCAATATTCAGTGACATCTACGACTCTGGTAACATTCCACGGGACTGGCTTAAATCCGAATTTATTGCATTGCCCAAAAATCTCGGAGCTAAGACTTGTGGTGAACACAGGCTCATCAGCCTCATGAATCACCCGCTAAAGATCTTTATGAGGGTCATTCACTAAAGAATTTACAAGATCTGTGAAGAACAAATTTCTTCTACACAGTATGGTTTCAGAAATGCATTTGGCACGCGCTAAGCATTATTTAGTATCAAGGTACTATTTCAGAGGTGCAGAGACGTGAATTGCAACATTTATGCCTGCTTTATTGATTATCAGAATGCTTTCGACAGAGTAAAACACCAGAAGATTGTGAAATTTTAAGAAGCATTGGTTTGGATGATAAAGACCTACGTATAATTGTAAACCTATATTGGAACCAATCGGCTTCTGTGAGGCTGGACAGAGAAAATACAGAAGACATAGACATTCTACAAGGGGTAAGGCAAAGTTGTATATTATATATACTGATTTTCAAGGTCTATTCAGAACACGTCTTTGAGGAAGCTCTAGAGATGGGAGTGCTCTTAAACGGAAAATATATCAACAACATCCGATATGCTGACGACACAGTAATATTTTCTGATAGTGAGGATAGTGTGCAGTACCTTGTCGATAGACTTCCACAAAAGAAGCTCTGGGTATGGCCTAGATACCAACCCTCAAAACACGAAAACAATGATAATCAGTAAAAACAGAGTGCCTGCATGTCACATTAAGATAGGCCAAAATCACATAGAGCAAGTACACAAAAACACGTACCTTGGACTACAAGAAATAACCAGTGGGATCTTTCTGATGAGGTGAGAACTTGAATTGTAAAAGGCAGGGCTGTCTTCAATAAGATGAGTAACTTTTTCAATAGTCATGGCTTAGCGCTGACGACGAAGATCAGCCTTCTACGCTGCTACGTATTTTCCACCCTCTTCTATGGTGTTGAAACATGGACTCTGACAGAATCGTTGGGTAAGCGGCTGGAGGATTTTGAGATGTGGCTGTACAGGAGAATGTTAAGAATACCGTGGACAGCTCATGTCGCAAATGTCGAGGTCCTACGAAGAATGAAGAAAGAAAAAGAAGTACTGGCCACCGTGAAAGCAAGAAAGATTCAATACCTGGGACGCATCATGGGGAACAGCAACAGATACAATCTCCTCCGCCGGCCGAAGTGGCCGCGCGGTTCTGGTGCTGCAGTCTGGAATCGCGAGACCGCTACGGTCCCAGGTTCGAATCCTGCCTCGGGCATGGATGTGTGTGGTGTCCTTAGGTTAGTTAGGTTTAACTAGTTCTAAGTTCTAGGGGACTAATGACCTCAGCAGTTGAGTCCCATAGTGCTCAGAGCCATTTGAACCATTTTTTTAACAATCTCCTCCAGACCACCCTGCAAGGAAAAATACCAGGGAAGAGAAGCGTTGGCCGGAGAAGAATATCCTGGCTACATCAGAACGTGGACCTCTAAAACATCTACAGAGCTATTTAGAGCTGCAAGTGACAGGAAAAGCACTTCCAAGATGGTTGCCAACATCCGGAACGGATAGGAACCAGAAGGAGAAGAAACGTTATGAGTAGGAGGTCAAATGGGGTGCAGAAATTAATTAAAGACAAATACCCATATGCCAACTGCATCCATTGTTATGCGCATCAGTTCAACTTTATTATGTCTGTAGCAGCATTTGTTAATCGCAAAGCCCACATTTTTTTGCACATCTTTCAGGTGTTTCTTCCGTCTTTTTAAATTCGCCATAGAGATCAAAAGTTTTGGGTACCATTTTTCAGAAAAGCTTGCCTCATGTGTCTATCACGATACGAAATTACCATTTACGAACAGTAAAGGATTATTATAAACAGGGAAGACCTTATTGTTGTAATGGAAGCCATTGGAAAAGTGAGAGCATAAAACTAATTTCTACTATAGAGGAAGCTGGCTCGTACAGACAGAGACGGTTCGGCTCTCATTTTTCTATAACATAATTCCTCATGCAGACGTATGTTTATCACTTTTAAAAGAAAATAAGTGAACCGACTAAAGCAAAACAAGACATCCAGAACTTTAAAGCGGCAATGCAAAACATCAGAGATAACATTGAGTCCATCATTAACGAAATTAGTTTTGAACATGACGAAACAACGCTTGCCAAGGAACCACGGATTGTTGAGGATTTAAAAAAAAAGATGCTTCGGAAGTGTGCGATGTCATCCTTTCTGAAATAAAACCATGTTTTCAGTTCATTGGAAACCTCATTGCAATCAGCTTATTTGACGCAAATCAGTTTGAAAAATACATAAATTTTCCAGATAAATATTTTGAAATTACGGACACACATTCACTTCAGGAGAAAAGAACGTTGAAGGGAGAGTTTCACGTCTTCTATGCTACGCCCGAGTTGAGAGTAGTTTCCTGCGAAGTTCCTTTTCTTTTGCTGATTGTAGATGCTTTCGGAGAAACTGTCAAAATTTTAAAGCTGCTAATCACGATTTCTGTCTCGACATCAGAAGCTGAGCAGTGATTTCCAATGCTCAAGACAATTAAAACGTTTCTACGAAACACTGAAAAAGAAGAACGACTGAATGCCTTAAAAGATGTTATCGTGTGAAAAGCCATTTCTGTGTAAAACTGAAAATTTCAACGCAAGGGTGATAGATTCTTTGGCCAACAACAAGGTGTGATGAATGGATTACCAATACCGTTCCTCCTAATTATTTTGAAGCTGTCTTCCCAAAGTCATTGAGTTGCTGCTTTTGGTGAGTACAATGCTTTGGTTTTAAATGTTAGTAATTTGATTAAATTTGCTTCCCCAAATCCGATTACTAGTTCGAATTTATGTATGCTCTATCATTTTATGTACTAATGGGACTCATGTTGTATGGGACACTATTCTGGCATTTGGCCGCTACAGTAAACAAATGAGTACTTTGCCCGGTCGAGGGGAGAACAACGATGCCGAGAGACAAGCAACGCAGTGTTCTGTTCTTCTGCAAAGGCATTTTTTTACATTTCATTCCCCTCCCCAATATGGGCGGGGGGAGGGGGGGGGGCTGTCAGCGGATATAAGTCGCCGCTCTTCAGCCATATAAGATAAACAAGTTTAAAATATACTTTAAAAGTGGACATGTCAGTTGACAAAATGAATATTTGACCTGATAAAAAGACATAGATTCAGCTGAATAATTTAAAATATAAAAGGTAAATTTGTTGATTAATTAAAAGATTGACACAGATGAAATAGTAAATGAAAGTTTCGCAAAAGATAAAAGACAGAGGGACAGTTGCATAAGTCAAAAAAAGTATGCAGTGTGCTGACTGATTAAAATATATACATAGATGAGTGATGCGATGAGTGGGCCTAGGCTGCCTGGAATAGGGATATCATGGGAATGTAGCAGTTGGGGCAGTGTGTAAGAGAATGTTTGTGAGGGCGAATGTTTGGAGGAGAAATTCGGGAGAGTGAAGAGGGATGCAATTCCGGACCAAGGCCTAGGATATGGGGGGGAGAGGTTCAAAAATGGTTCAAATGGCTCTGAGCACTATGGGACTTATCATCGGAGGTCATCAGTCCCCTAGAACTTAGTCCCCTAACTAACTAACCTAAGGACATCACACACATCCATGCCCGAGGCAGGATTCGGACCTGCGACCGTATGGGTCGCGCGGTTCCAGACTGAAGCGCCTAGAACCGGGGGGAGGGGGGGGGGGGGAGAGGAGTGGAGAATAACGGAGCCCTGACTCGGGGAGGTGGGATGGGTTCTTTTAGACCTGGTAGGATGGGTAAATACCAGACGGATTTCATGGTCGGGTAAGGAAAGGCGATTAAAGTTTCTTTGGAAGAGGATGTGGAGGCTTTGGAGAGGTGTAGCGTTAGCGGAATGTTGTGGTAGAGACCCAGCAGAGTACCAGGAGCAGTGAGCAGGGGTCAACTAGGGGGTGGTTAGTGTCTAATTTATGGGTAATGTAGGATTTTCGGAGATGTTCTAAATGGAAGAGGAGGGAGGAGAATTTCATAAGTAGGTAGAGGATGCGGGTGGGGAAGGGTAAGCGGATGCGAAAGCCTAGGCGGAGTGCGTGGCCTTTGCGGATATATAGGGCTTGATAAGAGGAGGGAAGAACGGCAGTCCATGAAACATTTGCATAGAAGGCAAAGATAGAGCTGAAGTAAAGGTCATAAGGATCGATAATTTCAGCTAATGCTGTGAGAGTCGTATTCGAATGCCGAGTACAAACTGCATTCGGTATCGCCTAAGCCCAATTGTTTACTTAGGCTGTCAGTGCTGTAAACGTGGTAGTTCACGCCCGGCCTCTACCGGTGTCTTACGCAACCATACTCGTATATCAAAACACCCCTCTCTCAAGGCTGTCAAGTAGAAGTGTCCACACATACCCAATGAGCAGTGAAGAATAGCGCGGTCGATATGTATTCTCGCGTACTTTGGTGAGTGCGAGAAAAATTTCCAGAATTGCCGTTACGTTTTATTTCTCATGCAGACACGAAAAAAATATATCGCTTCCTATCGTGTTCTCCAGGAATGTATGAAAATGATACTGTGTGTAAGAAGAGTGTCGTTGTAATAAATGTTTATTTCTGCTTTCCTATAAATTTTGTCTGATACAGTATATTATTATTAAATATATGAATTATTGATATTTCCTAATACGTTAGATGCTGATGCTACTCTGATACTGCACCATTTTTTTCCACCGCCAATAGAACGAGTCAGCAACCTCCACCTGTAATACGTCCAATACATCATTTTCTGCAAGTGGTTCTACCACACACAATATATTGACAGGCCACTCTGAGTACAGTCAACCAAAGCAACTTCTCGGCGCCTTGAGGCACAATATCATGCAAATTAAGCCTTAGTACTGTTGTTCACAGTTCAGGAGGTTCACATCTTAAGATAGACGAACCTTGCTACAGCATTTCACTGGCCCCTAGCTAGAATGTAGCCCAGCCTAAGGTAAATTGTGGCATGCTTTGTTATAAGTAAGTCTAACCCTAGCATCATCAATAATCTATGCTTATATGAGGTACGACTTCTACTCTCTCTCCGTCTCTCTCTCTCTCTCTCTCTCTCTCTCTATCTCTCTCTCTCCATTCAAAGAGGCCTCGGAAGGCGCAGCGGTACCGACCGACCGCTATGTCATCCTCAGCCGATAAGCGTTGCTAGATGCGGATATGTAGGGGCATATAGCAGCACGCCGCTCGCCCGGCCATTGTCAGTTTTCATCACCAGGCCTGCTACTTCTCAGCCAGATAGCTCCTTAGTTGGCCTGACAAGGACTGAGTGCACTCTGCTTGGTAACAGCGCTCGGCAGACCCGGATAGTCACCCGTCCAAGTGCTAGCCAAGCCCGACAGTGCTTCACTTCGGTGATCTGACAGGAACCGATGTTACCATTGTGCCTAGGCACTTGGCTCCATAAGTTCCACACATTGCTTAAAATGTTCTACCCCAACCTGAAAATTCTCCATTACTCAATTCAAAGACTGTCCCCAACCCCATGCAAACTACAGCGCGTGGGTTCAATTGCTTTCAATCTACCAAGTCCGCACTTGCCACTGACACAAGTGTCCCAATGTCCAACAAAAACTTGTACTTCGCTCTCACAACTCCCACTGTGCCCCGACAATTGTGCTGACAGTGTCCAGGTACACTACAGCCACTACAATGAAGCTGCCAACATTGCCTCTGGACAAGCCGGACGGTGTGGCCGTGCGGTTAAAGGCGCTTCAGTCTGGAACCGCGTGACCGCTACGGTCGCAGGTTCGAATCCTGCCTCGGGCATGGATGTGTGTGATGTCCTTAGGTTAGTTAGGTTTAATTAGTTCTAAGTTCTAGGCGACTGATGACCTCAGAAGTTGAGTCGCATAGTGCTCAGAGCCATTTTTGCCTCTGGACATGCCCTGTCCATCCACATCTATAGCATTTGACGCTAGCGGGAAACACCCCTCGAGTATCATGTCCTTTGGGGCACCTGTCTTAACCCTTTTGGGCATATCGGGTGTTAGGCTCCTTGAAAAGGCATCCAGTGCCCTATTTTCAGCTTCCTGCAGTATGACTCCTTTCGCCTCATCGTTCTCCCTCAACTCGTGCGTTAGTACATTGAGGTTACATCTACAATTACATAAATACTTCGCAAGCCACGGTACGATGCGTGGCGGAGGGAATCCTGTACCACTGCTTGTCATTTTCTTTCCTGTTCTACTGTCAGATAGGGCCAAGGATTTTTCCAAACTTTCTTAATAGCGTTTCTTGAAAAGAACGTCGCCTTCCCTCCAGCGACCCCTATTTGAGTTCCCGAAGCATCTCTGTAACAAATATGTGTTGTTAGAACTTACCGGTAACAAATCTAGCAACCTGCCTCTGAATTGCTTCGATGTCTTCCTTCAGTTCTACCTGGTACAGATGTCAAACACTCGGGCAGTACTCAAGAACAGGTCGCACCAGCTTCCTATATGCGGTCTCCTTAACAGGTGAACCACTCTTTCCTAAAATTCTCCCAGTATACCGAAGTCGACCATTCGCCTTCCCTACCAGTTCTCACATGCTCGTTCCACCTCATATAGCTTTGCAACGTTATGCCAGATATTTAAACGACTGACTGTGTTAAGCAGTACACTAGTGACACTGTATCCGAACATTAAAGGTTTGATCTTCCTACTCATCAGCATTAACTTACATTTTTCCACATTTAGGGCTAGCTGCCATTCACTTCACCAATGGAAATTTTGTATAAGTCGTCTTGTTTTTTCCTACAGTCACTCAACTTCGACACCTTACCGTACACCACAACAGCGTCCCTATCACACTTCCCTGGGAAACTCCTGACGACATCCTTGTCTCTAATGAACACTCGCCGCCGAGGACAGCATACTGGGTCCTATTATTTAAGAAGTCTTCGACCCGCTCACATATCTGTGAACTTATCCCATATGCTCGCACCTTCGTTAACAGCCTGCAATGGGGTACCGTGTCAAATGCTTTCCGGAAATCTAGGTTGGTTCAAATGGTTCAGACGGCTCTGAGCACTATGGGACTTAACATCTGAGGTCATCAGTCCCCTAAAACTTAGAACTACTTAAACCTAACTAAGCTAAGAACATCACACACATCCATGCCCGAGGCAGGATTCGAACCTGCGAACGTAGCGGTCGCGCGGTTCCAGACTGAAGCGCCTAGAACCGCTCGGCCGCACTTGCCGGCGTAAATCTAGGAATATGGAATAAGCCTGTTGTCCTTCATTCATAGTTCTCAGTATATCATTTGAGAAAAGGGCAAGCTGAGTTTTGCAAGAGCGATGCTTTCTAAAACCATGCTGATTCGTGCACAGAAGGTTCTCAGTCTCAGGAATTTTTTTTTTTTTTTATATTCGAACTGAGAATATGTTCAAGGATTCTGCAGCAAACAGAAGTTAGGGATATTGGTCTATAATTTTGCAGGTCCATGCTTTTACCAATCTTTTGTACTGGAGTCACCTGCGAATTTTCCCAGTTGCTTGGGACTTTGCGCTGGGCGAGAGATTCACGATAAATGCAAGTTAGGTAAGAGACCAATGTCGTAGAGTACTCTTCGTAAAATTGAACGGGGGTTCCATCAGAACCTGGTGATTATTTGCTTTCAAATTTTTAGCAGGTGTGCTTATTAGTATGTCGTCCATACGAGAGTCTGTCCGATGGTCAAATGACGTTAGGTATGTACGATTTGCTGTGTGAACGAGTTCTTGAACGTGAAATTTAAAACTCCAGCTTACGTTTTGCTATCTTCAACTGCCACGCCAGACTGGTCAACAAGGGATTGAATGGAAGTCTTAGACCCACGTAGTCATTTTACATACGACCACAATTTTCTCCGGTTCTCTGC
The DNA here is from genome assembly GCF_023864275.1 of Schistocerca cancellata. Lineage (NCBI taxonomy): Eukaryota > Metazoa > Arthropoda > Insecta > Orthoptera > Acrididae > Schistocerca > Schistocerca cancellata. The sequence continues at coordinate 829,238,830 of NC_064626.1, forward strand.
CAGATCTTTTGCTAAGGTGTTACGGTAGCTTCGCGCATAGATCTTTTCATAGCCGCTCGGATCTCTGCTAAACTTCGATTGTCGTCATTAAGCGTTCCATTTTGAAACGAGAGTTCAACAGCTTCTTCTTACTCAGTATCCGCCGAATTTTGTTATTAAACCATGGTGGGTCTTTTCTATCCTTTGTTCACTTACTAGGCACATAAGTCTCAAAACCACGATTTAAAATCTGCCTAAACTTTGCCCGTAATTCCTCTCATCCATCTTACTGGAACTAAATGGTGCCAATTACTGACTAAGTGAGATGTTAATAACTGCCTATTTGCTCTATCTAGCAGAAATTCTCTCCTAGCCTTCTTGACCGATTTATTAACTTTCGTAATCAAGTTGCTATAGTGACATCATGATCGCTAATCTCCGTTTCTGTACTGACATTGTCGATAAGATCCGGTCTATTTGTAGCTGCATAGCGTTAGGACTGCCGAGCTAGCTGCACAAGACAATTTTCAGAACACGTATTCAAAAGTATTTCGTATGACTGTGTCTGTACCGCCCCCCCCCCCCACCCCCATTCTCCACCTCAATGAATCCATAGACATCCCAGTCTATATGCGGAAGGTTAAAGTCACATCGATATTTACGCGCTATTGACCATAGACTTCCTTTGAATGACTCTAGAATTGTTATAGCAGAATCGGGTGGCCTATGAAAAATCCAACAATTAACTTGGTTCCATTTACACCTGTTATACACGACGAGATGACATCACTGTCACACTCAACTGCGACCTCAATAGAGACAATATTTTTGTTAACTGAAATGAACACTCCCTCTCCTATGGCCTCTAATCTGCCTTTACGATATACATTCCACGACTCGCTAAATATCACAGAGCTCTCCACTTAGGATTTAAGCCAGCTCTCGGTCCCAAGAATAATTTGAGCACGAGAACTTCCGTGGAGGGCAGAAAATTCGGGAACTTCATTACGAATACTTCGACAGTTTACTGATAAAATTGTGACATTCGAAGTGTCTTTATTCTGAGCACCGTTTGACTTCCCTTGCTGCATATCGACTGGCGAGTGTTAACCAGAACACCTCAAACTATCGCTTAGTCTAAAAAACCCTCATATGCACCCTGCATGTACTCTACTACACGAGCAGCTGCACCCCTGACCTATCACGGAGGGTCCTTCAAATCCCCACACTGCAACACAGGTCTAGAAATCTGCAGCCAAGTCCGTCAAAGAATCGACGAAGCCTTTGGTGAGACCCTCCACTCGGCCCCAAACCAAAGGAGCCCGATCGACTCTGGGAACGATGATGCAAATTGTGAGCTCTGCTTGCACCCTACGCGCGATGCCAGCAGTCTTGACCATCTCCGCCAGCCGCCTGTATGAACTGAGGATCGCCTCAGAACCCATGCGACAGGTGTCGTTGGTACCGACGTGAGCCACAATAAGCAGACGACTGCACCCTGCATGCTCGATGCCGGCCATTGTGGCCGAGCGGTTCTAGGCGCTTCATTCAGTCTGGAACCGCGCTACCGCTGCGGTCGCAGGTTCGAATCCTGCCTCGGGCATGGATGTGTGTGATATCCTTATGTTAGTTAGGGGACTGATGACCTCAGATGTTAAGTCCCATAGTGCTCAGAGCCATTTGAACCATTTTGCACGCTCGATACCCACTGGCAAGGCCGCCTTCACATCTTGGATGAGGCTCCCAGCAGACATACTGCGTGCAAATTGGCTTTCTTTCCAACCCTGAACGATATCTGCCTAAGGGGCTGCATAACTTGCCTAGCATTGGAGCTCCCAATAACTAGTAAACTCCTCCCCCCATGTGCTTGCTCGGACCCTGCTGAAGGAGCGGCCACCTGTCTACTTACAGGATGAATGGGCAAGACCAGGTGACCAGTCTCCACAATGGCCCTCCACCTCGAGCGACGTGAATGCGTTACCACCCGCCATTCACCCTACTGTTAGGGTAGATCCACTGTGTCGGGTGCACAAGGACGTGCCTTGGAAGCAGAGTCCTTGGCCGAAACAAGTGACATCTGAGGTGTTCCATGCGATGCACCAGATTCTCCGCCACCGCTACAACCCGAGCCAGCAGCCTGAAGGTGATTGACTGTAGCCAAAAGCACATTCAGATTTTCCCGAACTGCGGCCAGCTCCTCCTGCATCCACACACAGCAAGCACAGTACTCTGTCAGTAAAATTTTCCACCAACTCGCTGTGCTTCTTCATTGCACTACTCAAAAGCTCACTGAAAAATCTCGTGCTGATCTCTTTCTTATGCCTTTACGGTGGGTGTTTCTCCAACCCCTTAAACGTCTGTGCATTTTTTAGCCCTTCTTGACACATGACAGATTTTTGCTTCCCGTATTGAACGTAATTTTGCTATTTCGAGTAATTGGTCCTGTGGACAACCTCCAGTCTGCTAACTGTAGGTTATCCAAGAAAAACAATGTATCCTCAGTTGATTTTCCAGAGAATGGTGCGATCAAGACTGCAGTGGCTGGATCTACTAGATGACTAGAGTATTCAGCTAATGCCAGTTGTTCATCCCTAGCTGCAAGCTTCCCAAGTAATCCTGTTATACCCACCCTTAATTGTGCTACCTTATTAAGCAAATCTTGCTCAGTAACACTCTGTATTTTAGACTCTCATACTGAGCCCTAATCTTCGATACACACTAAGTAAAACAGAACATCAATCAACAATAGCTTAAACACTACAATATACCAGTTACAACCTACATATCATCACGAGCCATCTCAACACCGTGCATTATCTATCCACTTGACCACATCTGAGAAAACAAAGAAATTACTGACGCTGACTCAGTACATGACGCACAATGAAGCAAATTACACTGATAACACCTCACAGGTTGAAAATATTGCTCCCTAATATTACCACGGAACATAGTAAGATAAGCTGGTTCTGGTAACTGCAATGAAGTAACCTTAAAACTCCAGTGAATCTCCAGTATAGACCCCTTGTTCTCTACACAGGGAAAGAGGAAGACAACCAAAAAATTAATAGTCTCTTCACTCATCCCGCCGCGTGACGTTACTGCATGGTATGTTGAAGTCGGGTCTGCTGGCACCAGTTGCCAGCCAGGGGCTTCTGACACCAGACTTTATTGGCCCAGAGGTGACAGGCCGCTACAGTGTAAGGTTGTTATAAGTTGTACAGATTTTTAAGTCATAATGACGACATTCTTTTATTTTGCCACAAACGCAGCCACCATTTTTTGAACACCCGGCCGAAGAGTTCGAACTCGCTTATATGCATACGTAGACTGTTCAACATTTTTTCAGAAAGAATTATAGCATATTGCGCTTTATACGAGTGAGTTACTTTGCTCGTATCCTGTCATTTCACGAGCACTACTATTACGCCTTGATGCTCCACGGATCGGTTGTAAGTCTACTAGTACTGTCAACCTGGAAACAGGGCATACGAACGAAAATATTTTACTGTACATGACGCTGTAAAAGAGCATATCAGTTGACGTCGATGAATGAGAATTCTCGACTTACCTGTTTTATGGGACGCTTTAATTACAAACCCGTCTTGAAAACTTATTTGCAGAGTCCTCACACACGCTGTAAGTACAATTGTTTCTTAGACATTTAGTTACAGTCCCAAATTTTCCTTTGCCTTTTCTTTTCATGCCCTTTATGAAAATATTAATAAGTACAAAGTTGAAAAACCTGAAAATGAAAAATAATAAAAAGTTTTCTCCCGACGGACTTGACCCCACGACTTCTCGGATTAACGTTATTCTTTCTCCTGCGCAAACCGCAACCTGGATACTGTGCCAGCATAAATAGCTTATGCCTCACCCGAATCGCGCCAGAAATGCTATTTTTCTAAACGCTCGTATATCTGGAGTTCCCACTTCTGTCGCTCCCATTTCTTGCCAAAACTTGCATTTACCGTAAACTTGGATAAAATCGGTAATGACGATTAGCACAGTCTCATTGTTAGTATTAAATGATCAAAGAATGGTTTCGTTTGTTGACTTCTGTTAAATTAAGTTTTAATTATAAAAGTATTAGATTAAAATTGCAAATTCAAAAATTAAAAAATAATTTGATCGGTTTTTAAATATATCCTCACATAAAACCCCATATTTATCCTATTTTTGTTAGCTGTAACTATTCCTGTGTGACATAACAATGTAAGTATTTACTGTGTAAACACTCTGCATGTCATTTTTTATACTTTTGTACCTTCTTTATAAACAACCTCTATGTAAGTCGCACGATATTTTATCTGAGTTTGCGACATTGATTTGTCACCTGACGATGGCTTTGGAAGTCGAAAGTCGGTTCGTGACTACATAAATACGTATGATTTTGTAGAGAATTAGGAAGTCTTTCCTACTTAATATCGTTATGTTCTGCCAAGCACCGACGGAAAATTCAGCTAAGTGTTTTACAAGCGTAAGCTGTTGTTCGTACATACTTGGAACCTATAAGGTTCACTCTCTTAGAATATCTCGTCAATTTGTTTTCCGATTTGAAATCTGTTCACTATAACTCTTCACTTCTATGTGTTAGTTGGCCTTTGCTGCGTCGCAGAACGCTGTTCTGTTTCCTGATATTGAACAAGAAGTTTTGACTAAAATAGCGAACTCTTGGCTGATTGCGGAGGTAGTGTTCAGATTAATGGCTGTGATGATTTTTAGAGTGAGATATTAGCCATATCTGGGCGATACTAAGAATTTTCAATTGATCTGTCGGCAACACCGTTTTATTAACCACTCCCATAAAGGCAATTATAGAGTATGACTTTACATAAATTTCCAGCCAGTCCTTGTAGAAATCCAACTGCTTTGAAATGTCCTGCGTGTCGTTGTAGGAAGGTACTTCTATGAAAACACATAGCCTGTCTTTATAGCTCCATGATGAGGTGACTAACAACCTCAGAGATTTTTGTGTTATGGACTTTGAGATTAAATTTTTCATGATACATGTGATAAACCTTACGTGGCCAGGATTGGCGAATTGTGGACAGTACTGTTACAGTTGCCACTTGTATATTAACTACGTGGTAGTAAAAGACAAGGCTCCAGAGAGGAAGACTACTGCGACCTTTTGATGGCTTTAAAAGTACCCCTTCTACAAGGGTAAGTCAAGTGAAAAACGCAAATACATTGCCGGAAAAAATTAGTACCCCCTTTTAGAGGTTTCCAATTCACTCAAGATTTATTGTTGCAACAGTGTCTGTGGAGTACCTAAAATGATTACATTTACAGATCAATAGCAGGAGCTGATCTGAGGTACCAGGTATCGACCTACGCTGAAACACCCGTATCAGTATGTGGTATAGCCTCCGCAGGCGACAATGCAAGCTTTGACTCTGGCATCCAGTCGATCGTGCAGATGGTGAATGCTCTTCTGTGATACATTATTACCACGCCTGTTCGACCAGTTTACTTAACAATGTAAGAGTTGTTGGTTGAAGAGTCGCACAGGTCACTTCTCGTTTCATCATATACGACACGTGCTTGATTGGAGACAAGTTTGGAGACAGTGTTGGCCAGATAAGTTGCTGCACGTCTTGCAGAGAACGTTGAGTTTTGCGCGCAGTGTGTGGGCGAGAATCATCCCGTTGGTTAGCGTTCCCCCCAGAAACATCAGAGGCTCAAGTCCAGTGTGTCTCGGACGAATGTTCTCACCAGGTCTGCATCATACGCGCAAACGACCGTCTTATGCATGCAGGCAGAATCTGCTTTCATCGCTGAAGACCACGGCGCGCCATTCTATCTCCAAAGTGATCCTCTGACGGCATCAGTCGAGTCGTGCACACGTCATAGAGGTGGCGTGAATGGAAGACGGGCTCGATGTGGACGTGCTCGTAGTCCCACTGCTAATAACTGGTGTTGTGGTTGGCAGGAGAGCCAACACCGGTATGAGAGGAAGCCGAAAGGCACGCGTTTTAGCTCACACAGGCTGGCGTGAGGTCTGGAACAGGAAAAGGAAATTAGACTTTAGCAAAAAACGTACGTAGCTGCTGGAATACTTAACTTTAATCCATAAATGGTGAACATCGCTCTTGACGGTACATTATTCACAATCTCAATAGTAACTGGTAATGGCGCCTTGCTAGGTCGTAGCAAATGACGTAGCTGAAGGCTATGCTAACTATCGTCTCGGCAAATGAGAGCGTATTTTGTCAGTGAACCATCGCTAGCAAAGTCGGTTGTACCACTGGGGCGAGTGCTAGGAAGTCTCTCTAGACCTGCCGTGTGGCGGCGCTCGGTCTGCAATCACTGATAGTGGCGACACGCGGGTCCGACGTATACCAACGGACCGCGGCCGATTTAAAGGCTACCACCTAGCAAGTGTGGTGTGTGGCGGTGACACCACAACTGGTTCGCAACAATTTGAGTTGACATGTCTGGACTCACAAGCCCTCTTATCTCGGCTGTGATAGCTGTACGAGGCAACTTCTGTCCTTGCAATACGACGCTCCTGGCGGGCGTTTGTGCTGTGTGGACGTCCAGAACCTCGTCGACGGGTGTGTGTGACAATGTTTACGTGACCACTGATACTAGCATCGTTGCACAGCTGACGCAGCAAGTCCAACTTGGGTGGTAATTATCCGAAGGGACCACACCGCCACTTGGAAGGCCACAATTTGACCTCTTCCAAACTCCTTCAGTTGTCTGTAAGAAGCATGCTCTGTAGCACGATTGCCTGATTGCATCCCCCGTTTGCACCACACTGAGCCTTCTCATTTCCTATTAAAGGGAAGACACAGATGGCGCTCTGGTGGCTACACCACTATGCTATTTGCTGGTGGACGACGTCGAAACCATTAACACTACATCTACTATCCCCAAGTGGCATACGCCATCATCGGATCAAAATCGAGATCGTGCACGAATTTTTTTCAGGCAGTGTATGTAACAAAAAAGGAAAAATGATACCAGTAGCCTGAAAGTCGATGAAGCGTAGGCCTATTCCTAAGAGTATGTCAGATGTTCCCTCGGTGGCATCATCATGTAGACGTACCAATAGCTGCACGGGAGCAATGGTAAGTTGGAACCACTCTAGCAACTTGCACCAGAAACGGCGCCCTTCCGCAGTCTCAGGATGTGCCGATAGTGATGTCTGCTGCTGGTATGGTCCTGCCTGTCACGCTGAGGAGAGTCGGGCGCCAAGCTCTCGCCGTGCCTTGCTGGTGTCGGAGTACCCGTGAATACAAGCACAGCCTGCATAATTGCTAACCCAAATGTTCAGAGTTTAAACAGTTTCCCCCACATCTCTAACGTCATAGCTTAAACAGTTGTCACCCCATCTGCCAGGTCACTTTTGCTTGGTTCAAATGGCTCTAAGCACTATCGGACTTAACATCTGAGGTCATCAGTCCCCTAGACTTAGAACTACCTAAACCTAACTAATCTAAGGGCATCTCACACATCCATGCCCGAGGCAGGATTCGAACCTACGACCGTAGCAGCAGCGCGATTCCGGACTGAAACGCCTAGAACCGCTCGGCCACAGCGGCCGGCTCACTTTTGCTGCGTCGTAGGAATAGAATAGGAAGAATTGCGTCTTTGTTTAAACAAATATAGCATCGGGAGAGGCCTCTTTTCCCACGTACACTTCCGCCTCTGCCTCCTCCGGGTCTCCCACCTCTGCAAGTGCAGCCACTCCACAAGCCACCACACTGTTGGGAGAGCCCGACAGCCTCCACAGCGACCTCCTGCACGCTGCAGTGGAGACAACCATATGCATACTGCTGGTTTGGGTATCTAACACGCAATGTCTAACGACATAGTGGAGTTAGACAATGATTTTGCAAGTATGTTGTACCAAAAAACTTGCTCCTTACCGTTACTCTGTCGTCTGAGCTATACATACCTGGTATGATCCTAACAGTATGTCTCTTATTTCGTTCCATATCTGTTACCATGCTTACTTCATTAAGTACTCCGAACAATGTAGAATTTATCGTACTACCGTCTTCTAAGCTATTTCCTTTACACTACATGGCATTTTTCGAGAACCCTTCCAACAACTCCACCCACTCTTCCTAATCTACTTTACGTGATCATCACAGTTTTTAATAAGACTTCCTCATCTACTGTTGAGCCTCTGAACTGAAGAATCAAATATAGTTATTACCTCAGCGAATGACAGAGTTTCAAATTTTACGAAATTCCTATCAAACCCCGGTTTGACAGTCACGAATTTTTGAATCATTCCAGCAGAATGTATAGTAATCACCAACAGTTTTGAGCAATGGGTCGTCAGTGAAATATTTGGCAGCTGCACTGAGTACGTGTATGAACTCTCAATATTACCTTGGTAATGTCGTAACATCATTCTACAGTCCCTAGGTCCATATTTTAAAGTAACATTACTCGAATAGCACTGCATTGGTCTGCTGGATGCATACCTTTAAGCACTGTGAAGCCACCTAACGTTTTCCTCGCAGCATAGATGGAATTGCTTGACAGGGAACACACAATGTAACTGCACACAAAAACGTTCAAACTCAGTAGTGTAAAGGTTCTGGATGTTATGGATATAACAATTTATCACCAATGCGAACTTTGCTTCGTATTATGAAATGCGCACTTCTTTCTAGATACCATTGTCAACCGTCAATTTAAGAATTGTAAGTGTAACTCTTACAAGTAATCACCTGTAAGAGTTCCACTCAGAGTCAGTGAAAAGACATCCATTTGTATGGAAAAATACAAGTCAGTGTCCTGACCTACTGCTGTTACAACTTACATTGCACTCCATATGAAGGCTTAGGATTGTTAACCAATCAAACATATTACAACAGATTCCTCATGTTTCCAAGGGTATCTCACATTACATGTTTACACATTTCCTGTAAACTGTGGATGAAGAGTTCAAGTTCAATACAGTGCCAGATGCGTTCAGAACAGTCGAATTTTATGACTAAGACATCAAGGTGAGTGTTCCTCAAACCACTATAGCACGATTGATTCTTACACCACAGTCAATTATACGTGTACTCGTGCGGGAAAATGCATTATAATAGCTCTTAAAAACGTGTGGTTGATCCCGAGCAGTTGGTAGAGTACTAGTAATTGTTGTAATAGCATATTCATTCCAGAGATGCTAACAGTAGGTCCACAGACGAATTTATTAGACGAATTTATTAGATCAGTAGCAGTAGATTTGTACTAAAGATTGAAATAGGTTTCCAGCTACCTGTAATACTAGTAGATTCATACCATAGATTCGCAACTAGCTGTACAACAACGACCACACACTTTTTGATAGTGACAGTATTATTCATTAACTGGTACTGAAATTCTCTGTAATTATGCCTTGGCGTGATAGAAGTTTGATATCGATGTAGACAAAACATTAAACTCCAAACATCCTTCCTATAAACAGAAAGTGCTCTCATGTCCAGGCTAGTGTTGCATTTTTAAGTTTTCTAATCGATCTCTCACACAAATTGTGTTTTAGACTATACATAAGACATCAAACGATGATTACAATTTTAGAAAAATTTGATGATTTATTCAAGAGAAACAGCTTCACGCACTAAATGAGTCAATAACGCATTGGGCCACCACTGGCCCTGATGCGAGCACTTATTCGGCTTGGTAGTGATTGATAAAGATGTTGGATGTCCCCCTCAGGGATAACATGCCAAATTCTGTCCAACTGGCGCGTTACATCGTCGAAATATCGAGTTGTCTGAAGCACCCTGCCCATAATTCTCCAAAAAATGAACTATATCTCGAGTCTAAACAAAGAGCTATTCATGCCTAGGATGCACACATGTCTAGTAAAACAGTTCTTGATGTGAGAGACCAGGATCTTACAGCCAAGTTACTGCTAGGTCGAAGAGACTTAACACATTTTTACAGAAGGTGGAACTTAACAGTTCAGCTGTTGCAATGTCAGAAAGTGAGACACAGTAGTTTTTGTTGGTCCCAATAGTTCATTACCAGAAGAGGCAACATGACAAATGAAAGTAGTGCATTTAAACACTTAATATGTGAAAACTATTCGTTGATACTGAATTTTTTACGACAAAAATGCTCATAGTCTAGCTAAAATAGGAATCTGACACACAGCATATGACAAAATGGAACGTATACATTTAATGCACACAGAATGTTTTTATCTGCAGATGCTGAACTCATTATTTGTGCATAAAACCCACAACATTGTGGTTACTGCCAATTGCATTCAGCATTACATTGCAGAGATTAACACCACTTTCGTAGCTGCATTATACCATGGCGCACCTTGACGAGTGGTGCAGACACTGGTGATAGTAGAAAGTAAAAGTCTGGAATCAATTCCGCGTACTGACCTGATTTCTGTTCCAATGTACCAGGTGCACTATGGATTGGTGTTGGTGCAACGACTGGTGCATATGTTGAATAAATTGGAAACTCAAAGTCTCTAAATAATTCTATCCTGCTCTGGTGTATCGCGTGCTGCATAGTGGAATCTGTCTGCATGCTGACACGACTGAAACTGCTGCTCAAACGTATCAGGCACTTCATCTTTTATGTCAGTGAGATGTTAAGCTGAGAGAGAAATAAATGAAAACCATCAAAACACATGCACGTAGACACACTCAATAATAATGAGAAACATTTAGAGAGGTATCGATAAAGACTTAGCATCAATTACGCGAATTAATTTTTTTTCTGTCTGGACGTGGCGGATCTCCGATGACACTTCGAGATGATCAATCTTTCACTAGGATATGTTGAGTAAATCTGCGAAGTTCAGCTGATTGAGTGGGTGGTGTTGTGGGTAGCAGGGGACAAACGACAGCAGCACTACGGAAACTGGAACAACCATTTTGGGCTACGCCTTTATCCACAGGTCCAGGATCTTGGATTCTGGCATGATAGGTCTACCATATTGGATCTTCATGTCGGATTTAGGTGTAAAGTTGATTCTACACTTTGCACAGGTGACCTGCTTACAGTGTGTTGTCAGTAAAAGACCCAGTGAGAGACAGCTATGTTGGAGTTAAGAGATCTTTGGTAACAGCACTGATCACTTGTGCCTGCTATATTGTCAAATATGTTAATAGGCCCATATCAGCTGATCGGTATGTGAGTGATGTAGAACTTGTACTGACCTCCCTCTCGTGGAATTTTGCAGCTTGTATGTGTTTAGTGAATTTTATTGTTACATAGTGGTATACTGAATAATTTGTTACAGTTTTTGGTGTAGCAAGGGGCTGTTTGTTACAGTTCAGCTGCAAGACAATGTGATTTCTTGCAAATTCGCTGTAACATAGGGAAATTTGTTACAATTTTGGGGCATTTTGTTACAGTTTAGGGGCATTTTGTTGCAGTTTAGGGGCATTTTGTTACAGTTTAGGGGATTTTTGTTACAATTCTTGCTGATATGTGGGTGTAGTTTAGGTACAATTGATTATAATTTTGTGACATTTTTAACAGCTTTTGGGCAACTACTTATTGTTTCTGGGGCATTTCGTTGTTTTTTCTGTAACAGAGGGTAATTTGTTAGTTTCATGGGGTATTTTGTAACAATTTTTACAGTAACATGGGGCTTCTTTTACAATTTCACTGTAACAAGGGACATTTTGTTATAATTTAACTCTAATCTGTAAATGTACAGGGTGAAGGAGTGTGTCGTCTCGACTGACAACGCACGAACTATTCAATTTCTCGTCGTATTGACCTTACGACTTATCTTAGAAGAAAGATTAAGAAAAGGCAAACCTACGTTTCTAGCATTTGTAGACTTAGAGAAAGCTTTTGACAATGTTAACTGGAATACTCTCTTTCAAATTCTGACGGTGGCAGGGGTAAAATACAGGGAGCGAAAGGCGATTTACAGTTTGTACAGAAACCAGATGGCAGTTATAAGAGTCGAGGGGCATGAAAGGGAAGCAGTGGTTGGGAAAGGAGTAAGACAGGGTTGTAGCCTCTCCCCGATGTTATTCAATCTGTATATTGAGCAAGCAGTAAGGGAAACAAAAGAAAAATTCGGAGTAGGTATTAAAATTCATGGAGAAGAAATAAAAACTTTGAGGTTCGCCGATGACATAGTAATTCAGTCAGAGACAGCAAAGGACTTGGAAGAGCAGTTGAACGGAATGGACAGTGTCTTGAAAGGAGGATATAAGATGAACATCAACAAAAGCAAAACGAGGATAATGGAATGTAGTCAAATTAAGTCGGGTGATGCTGAGGGAATTAGATTAGGAAATGAGACACTTAAAGTAGTAAAGGAGTTTTGCTATTTAGGGAGTAAAATAACCGATGATGGTCGAAGTAGAGAGGATATAAAATGTAGACTGGCAATGGCAAGGAAAGCGTTTCTCAAGAAGAGGAATTTGTTAACATCAAGTATAGATTTAAGTGTGAGGAAGTCGTTTCTGAAAGTATTTGTATGGAGTGTAGCCATGTATGGAAGTGAAACATGGACGATAACTAGTTTGGACAAGAAGAGAATAGAAGCTTTCGAAATGTGGTGCTACAGAAGAATGCTGAAGATAAGGTGGGTAGATCACGTAACTAATGAGGAGGTATTGAATAGGATTGGGGAGAAGAGAAGTTTGTGGCACAACTTGACTAGAAGAAGGGATCGTTTGGTAGGACATGTTTTGAGGCATCAAGGGATCACAAATTTAGCATTGGAGGGCAGTGTGGAGGGTAAAAATCGTAGAGGGAGACCAAGAGATGAATACACTAAGCAGATTCAGAAGGATGTAGGTTGCAGTAGATACTGGGAGCTGAAGAAGCTTGCACAGGATAGAGTAGCATGGAGAGCTGCATCAAACCAGTCTCAGGACTGAAGACCACAACAACAACAACAACAACATTCCTAATTCATATAAAATATTCGGAGTCCAAACTACATCGTTAATATTTCAATGTAGCTTTCAAAAAATAAAAATCCCCATAATCTTGAAAACTCTTATATGGATGATAGTCGGAAATGAACATATTAATGTCCTACAACCTACCAGGCTTGTAGAATTACTTCAAGTCCGCAAGTGCAGTCATTTCATACCACATCTCCTGACTCCTGCTATTGCGACCAGCGAAAGACCTCCCACAGAAGCGCCTTTATTGTAGGAATTGTAAGGAATTTGTTGGAAATGATTTAAAAATCCTGCTGAAAGTGTAAGCTCGCAACTAGAAATCAAACTACCTTGCCAGTCGATTACAAAAATGAGAATCTTTCACATCCTAGACGGTCGACACTGATCATACAAAGAGGGTGGAGAAGAAGACCATGGTACTCCTCAGATAACCTGGCTTGCCTAATGAGATTTTTAAGAAACTAAAACAGAGAGCAGCAGTTCCACTGAGACATTATGGATTGCCAAAAGTTCACAAAGATAGAGTACGTTGACATATGTAACTCTTCAGGCTTTCCCGGCGATCTAATGACATCTTGGGTTGTCGGGTGTTCTGCCGGATATCAGCGTCGTACTTGCACGATATTTCGGTCACGTAGCTCGTGACCTTCATGGACCTGAGACTGCTCCTCGAGTGGACCTGGTCCAGTATTTATGCCTATGGCCTTCCCCCCCCCCCCCCCTCACCCCACCAACGGCTGCAGGCGCTTCCTCTGTGGTCCGCGTCCATTCCCTGCGACCTGCTGGAGCGTTGCTGCTCCGTTTTCCGTCCGCTGCGGTTCTAGGTGTTCCCTCTGCGGTCCGCGCCCACCAAACCCGCTCCTGGGGGTTTCATCTACGGTCTGGGGTACCAAGCGTTCCCCCTGCGGTCCGCGCCCGCTCACCACGACCTGTTGGAGCGTTGCCGCTCCGTTTTTCGTCCGCTGCGGCTCTGGATGTTCCATCTGCGGTCCGCGCCCACCAGTCCCACTTCTGGGTGTTCCATCTTCGGTCTGGTGCGCCTGGCAGTCCGTCAGGGGCTCGTTTTCCATCTCCATGTCTCTCAGAGACGCTGATATCCGGCAGAACACCCGACAACCCAAGATGACGTTGACATATTATTATTAGCCCGAGAGAACTCACGCCTTTAAAAGTTTTACGATCGGTCGTGGAATGAGCATTTTGCTAACACTCAACAAGCAGTCTGAAATACACGTAATATGTGTAAATCGGTATGTTTGTGTTATTTTTATAACGAAACGCCGATGTTTTACTATTTAAAATATTTATTTGCGGTACAAGACAATCAGGGTGTCTACATTGTTGGTAATAATCTTATTAAAATCGGCAGTCTTCTAAGGTATTCATATAAACATTGAATCAAAAACAAAGCTAGTATATCTTGATTTAATTATTGTGACTTAATCTTCGTCATATATTTGATCTTTGCACGTATCACATAATGTTGCAGCATGTTCATTACAAGGAGTATTTTGATGATGAATACGTGCCTCTTTTTCTCTTCTGATTTTTCCATTTCGGACAAGCTTGACGTATGCCACTGGATTTTTCAGCGACTGAAACTTCAGTTTCGTTGGTAAATGGTTTCAAATCTTGCTTTAGAGGATAAGGCAGATTTTGCATTGCACTCTTGTGTACAATATGTGGTCGTGTTAGCCCCAGAGCTATCATTTCCAGGTATTGTCTCCTAGTAATAACCACATTAGTACTTTCTTCATATATTATTCGATTGTTTATGCCAGTAATATTCAAAATCGAAAAAAAGTAATCTCAGTGGCCACCTACATGCTATTAGAGCCGAGAAATATTCTTCTTTCAGACAATCCCTCACATCGGCACCTTCTTGAAATTGAATATCATCTGTTTGAACACTGAAGCACGACCACTGATCGCTAAAAACACTTTATTACTTCCTAACAAAATTTCTCGTCAGCTTTTGAGTTATTTCACGCTTACTTTGTCTGTCGGTAACTGTTCTACTCAAGAACAAGTCGCATACATTCTTGGGTCTCAGTCTCAACGACCTATTACGACGCTAGTAGAAAAGTCACGTTTGAGAGAGAAGGAAGAACATTTTTCCGTAGGATTTTCTATTGTATGGGAAGGCCCAATACCGTTTTTATCTGCACAGTATTATATGAGGGCGCTGGTTTATGTATTGGGATTGTAAAATATAAGTTCTAATACGAAAAAACTAGAAACGACGCGCCACGAAGGAATTATCCGAATGGGAGATAAATCAGCAGATGTGATGTACATGTACAGACAAACAATCACAATTTCACAAAAATTGCTTGAATTATTCAAAAGAAAGGGCTTCACAAACTGAGGAAGTCAATAACGCGTTAGTTTACCTCTGGCCGTTACACAAGCATTTATTCGGCTTGGCATTGACATAAAATTGTTGGATGTCCTCCTTGAGGGATATCCTGCCAAATTCTGTCCAACTGGTGCGTTAGGTCGTCAGAATGCCGACATGGTTAGTGTGCCCTGCCCGTAGTGCCCTAAATGTTCTCATTTAAGAATTGATTCGGTGACCTTGCTGACCATAGTAGTGTTTGGGAAGCACGAAGACAAGCAGTAGAAACTCTCGTCGTGTGCGGGCGGGCATTATCTTGCTGAAATGTAAGCCCAGGATGGTTTGACCTGAAGAGCATCAAAACGGGTGCTGTCCTGAGCGCCTCCAGACAAGTCTTCGCTTGTCATCGTGGTTCATTTCGAAGCGCGACTCATCACTAAAGATTAATTTACTCCAGTCGATCAGATTCGGCCCGAAGACTTGTCTGGAGACACTCCAGACAGTGTTGGGATACCAACCTCACTGTCGCTGGTCACAGGCCTGACAAGCAGGAGTGATGGTCTGGGGTGCCATTTCTGTTCATAGCAGGACCCTTTGGTTGTCATCCAAGGCACCTCTACAGTAGAGCTGTACGTCGACGGTATTCTACTCTTCGTTTTGTTGCATATCCTGCGGTTACATTTCAGCAAGATAATGCCTGCCGGTCCACGACGAGAGTTTCTATTGCTTGTCTTCATGCTTGCCAGACCCTATCTTGGCCTGCAAGTTCGCAGGATCTCTTCCAAATTGAGAATGTTCGGAGCACTACGGGCAGAGTTTTCCAACCAGTTCGCAACTCTGACAATCTAAACGCGTCAGCTGGATAGAATCCTGTGTGATATCGCTCAGGAGCACAGCTAACAAGTCTAGCAATCAATGCCAAGCCGAATAAGTGCTTGCATAACGGCCAGATATGGACCAACGAGTTATTTAATTGCTCAGTTTGTAAAGCTCTGCCAGCCGCGGTGGCCGAGCGGTTCTAGGCGCTTTAGTCCGGGACCGCGCGACTGCTACTGTCACAGGTTCGAATCCTGCCTCGGGCATGGATGTGTGTGATGTCCTTAGGTTGGTTAGGTTTCATTAGTTCTAAGTCCTAGAGGTTTGATGACCTCAGATGTTAAATCCCGTAGTGCTCAAAGCCATTTGAACCATTTGTAAAGCTCTTTCTCTTGAATAAATCATCTGCTTTTTCTAAAATCGTAATCATTTGTTTGTTTGCACATGTATATCACATCTACCGACTTCATCCAATTCGGATAATTCCTTCATCGCACGTGTTTTTCTCCCTTAGAGTGAATTTTATTAATAAACTCTATGTTTATTGAAGGCATGGGAGTTGTCAGACTGTGGAGTCCCAAGACCTAATCAAGGTGATGTGCCCTCGCGAACTTATCGTGCGACAGCCAGAAAGGCTTATAATACTGTTACCGTGACTCACTACTGAGGAGTTGACATTTTGCTCACATGAAACAGTTGGTACGGGACAGGTGCTCAACGCTTATGCAATGCTTAAATACACCGAGTATTTAAAATTGTTGTTTCCAGGAGCCGCACGTGTGAGGGGTTAATTGAACTTTAACACATATATAGTATGATAAACAGAAACAACTATGATGAACAGCATAACTCCAGACTAACTAATGCGCACAATGCTATACAGTGTGGTCGGAAATTTCCGTTACACAGTTCTAGGACTTGTAGAGGGGAGTGAGTACATCATATTTTGAACAGGAACCCACGTCCGGAGCCGGCCGGTGGGGCCGTGCGGTTCTAGGCGCTTCAGTCTGGAACCGCGTGACCGCTACGGTCGCAGGTTCGGCTCCTGCCTCGGGCATGGATATGTGTGATGTCCTTAGGTTAGTTAGGTTTAAGTAGTTCTAAGTTCTAGGGGACTGATGACCTCAGAAGTTAAGTCCCATAGTGCTCAGAAATATTTTTTGAACCCACGTCCGGAAACGTCATCCAACGAGACTACCGAGCGTCAAAGTCATAGGCGCGGGCGTCTGTAAATGTACGAATACACGGCGTGATTCCGTGATGATGTTACAGACTTCCTACGATGACGGAGAACGATAAACGCATTAATTTGAAGTAAGGATCCCTGTACCGGAAAAGAACGATTCGAAAGTTATAAACGAAAACCGTTCTGATACCTCTGGCAGTTGAATACATGTGCCAGTTCCTGTGTTGCGAAGAGTGCAGGGCTGGTAACTTTCAGTGGTGGTAGTGTGGACAAAAATGAGAAAAAATGTTCAATAAACGTGGGCTCTAAATTGCACACCTGAGGAGCTATGACCATTCGTTCATCTTCGCTAATGTGAAACACATCTCCTCCACTGAGCAAGTGTTCATAGCTGTTAAGGTACGCACTTTCAGGTATCAGAACGGTTTTCGTTTATAACGCACATTTACAGACGCCCGCGTCTATAACTTTGACACTCTGTAGTCTCGTTGGATGACGTTTCCGGACATGGATTCCTGTTCAAAATACGATCTACTCACTCCCCTCTACAAGTCCTACAAGTCTCTAAAGGGAATTTGCGACCACCCTGTATAATAAAACCACGAAGAGGTCCCAAAAATACATATGCAAAATGTGTGTGTATTTTTTAACTGGTGCCGTAATTAGTGTAAGGCTACAGTATGTTGTGCACGAAATAGGGCCATTTACTTTGTAGTGGTAGTCGGGGCGGGAGAGGAGGGAGCGAGAGGATGAGGTCGTATAATGCGTAACATAATGCAAGACTTCTACAACACTTCTAAAATTTAAGAATTGCGAGCAAATGTTGAAACATTTTAGTTGCGACAGAGGAGAAGAGGCCCATAGTCTACCAGTGTCTTTTATGTAAGATACTAAATTGACTTATTTCCCCTAACTCGGGTTTACCTTCAATTTTCTCCGAATTTTGCAAGAAGTGAAAAGGGGCATTACTGAAGCAACGCAGGAAGTCATGTCATTAGCTGTGAGAAACTATACTTTGGTCTGGAATGATCCTGACTCAACTAATACTTCAAGCCTGAATAAAATCTAGAGAAATGTTGTATCTACATCTACCGACGTACTCCGCAATCCACCATACGGTGCGTGGCGGAGGGTACCTCGTACCACAACTAGCGTCTTCTCTCCCTGTTCCACTCCCAAACAGGACGAGGGAAAAATGACTGCCTATATGCCTCTGTACGAGCCCTAATCTCTCTTATCTTATCTTTACGGTCTTTCCGCGCAATGTAAGTTGGCGGCAGTAAAACTGTACTGCAGTCAGCCTCAAATGCTGATTCTCTAAATTTCCTCAGTAGCGATTCACGAAAAGAACGCCTCCTTTCCTCTAGATACTCCCACCCGAGTTCCTGAAGCATTTCCGTAACACTCGCGTGATAGAAGGGTTAGTTTGGCAGTCAAGATCGCTTTATAAAGACGATCTAAGTCTTCAAAATCGTAGGATGTAAATGGCATTTTAGAATTAATGAACCTGCTTGCATAGGGTAACGCATAGCGTGCTGCCTTGTGAGGCGGAAGTGAGACTTGGATCGAATCCGCGCGGCGGATTAACGACTGTGGATTGGTACACTGGCCAGCCAGAAAGTGGTTTTCAGGTGGTTTTCCACGCTCGTTTAGGTAAACGCAGGGCAGGTCTCGAAATTCCGCCTTAGAGAATACGATATGCAAACTGTTAAAATGGGGTAATCCACAGAACAAAGTTTACACGATTCACAGACAGTGGCGTACACTCTCCTTTAGGTTACCTTTATGATCGTGGTGTCATGAAGGGCATCCGGTCACAGAGTTAAATAATAAAATAAAATTTTCCCAATTCTTGAATATCTGGCCCCATACTAGACGAGATAAACGCTGGGGAAAAGAAAGAAAGACAAACGTCTCAGAATTAAAGGCTCACAGAACTCACAAATATGCCTAGGTGGGATTGAATAATCTCAATTTACCGACGTATAACAAATAAAATCGGAGAAGAAAATACGATGGCCTTGTAAGGGTACATAAACGTTGGGTAATATTTCAGGGGTTTTGTGAAACTTATATCCTCAGCAGTTAGTATAACTGAGTAATTATTCAGATAAGTTTAAGCAGCATTATAATCGTCAGTTAGGGTACTAAGAAGATTCCGGATCTTGTGGGGTTGGGCTTTGATGCTAGAAGGCTCCTGGGGCGACGTGCGACAGCAAAAGACATCCTTTCGATGACTTTTAACCATCGCAAGTAGTCGCTCAGAGTCTGCAGCGCCATGCTTCGCACCGTGGAGATCCTCCCTGGCGAAATTCCTCGATTTTTGTCATCACACATCTAAGAATGTAGAACGAAGAACAGAGAAGAACTTGATGTCAGAAATCTGTGAGACGAGATGCTCTTTTGAAACGGCTAAGTTGTAATCTGAGTTATAAAGTGAGTCAGAGTTATAGCCTGGACACTAAACCAGACAGTATCCAAAGTACATTACCTGTTCTCCATCACAGTAAAAGAAGCCTTATGAGATGAACAGCTGGAAGAAGTGGAGATTCCGTCTGCCATAAGATAAAAGTATTCTTCAAGACTAAGGAAATGCTCACAATCTGTTACTGAGGAATGTGATGGAGATTAAATCTTCAATCAGTACTGCTTTTATTATAACGAAAGGAACCTTATGTAATAAGGACATTAGTTTTAATAAAAACAGTTTTTTAAACCCTTACATAATTTTATTCTTTCTATACGGTCTAAGGACCTATTTGGAAAGATACTCATACTAAAAGAAAAATCTGAAGTTTTCAAACATGGTTGTTAACCAACTACATACATATAAAATACAGGAGACAAACCGAGTTTCTTTCACCAACCAAGAATGGAAGCCCAAATGGACGCGTTATGAACCATTGCGGGAATTCCAAATTCACTAGGTAGCCAAGAAGAGTTACATGTGCAAAAGAGATCTTGGAATAAGAAAAATATCCTGGTTTAGCCACCATCAGAAAATGGTTGAAGACAGCGGCGCATATCTTGCCAAGGTTCAAAGACATTATGATCCCGTTGGACAACCAAAGTCAGGAATGGATAAGTCAACGCATGAAGCTGAAGCATTGTCTCGATACGAAGATACTCCATCAAAGCAGCCGTACATTCTTCACTGTTCGGACTGAGTGCTTTGATAACATGACATCCTTTAATGCTGACAAGACAAAGAGAGTCCTAAACACTATGGTGTTAACGATATACCACTTACCTGTTCGTAAACTCTCCTGTAATTATTCACCATACGCAACCGTTTATCGTTTGTGCGAGCATTCGCAATGCATTCCTTAGAACTGAATCTCCATTTTTTAATACCTTCCCCCCGTTCCCCCCTCATCCTTGAATCATGGACCTTGCCATCGGTGGGGAGGCTTGCGTGCCTCAGTGAGACAGTAGCCGTATCGTAGGTGTAATCACAATGGAGGGGTACCTATTGAGAGGCGAGACAAACCTGGGGTTCCCGAAGAGTGGCAGTAGCCCTTTCAGTTTTCCAGGGGAAAAGTCTGGCCCCATAACATCAACCAAAATGGCCTTGCTGTGCTGGTACGGCGAATGGCTGAAAGCAAGAAGAAACTATAGCCGTAATTCTTCCCGAAAGCATGTAGCTATCCTGTATGCTTAAACGATGATGACATCCTCTTGGGTAATATACACTCCTGGAAATTGAAATAAGAACACCGTGAAATCATTGTCCCAGGAAGGGGAAACTTTATTGACACATTCCTGGGGTCAGATACATCACATAATCACACTGACAGAACCACAGGCACATAGACACAGGCAACAGAGCATGCACAATGTCGGCACTAGTACAGTGTATATCCACCTTTCGCAGCAATGCAGGCTGCTATTCTCCCATGGAGACGATCGTAGAGATGCTGGATGTAGTCCTGTGGAAAGCTTGCCATACCATTTCCACCTGGCGCCTCAGTTGGACCAGCGTTCGTGCTGGACGTGTAGACCGCGTGCGACGACGCTTCATCCAGTCCCAAACATGCTCAATGGGGGACAGATCCGGAGATCTTGCTGGCCAGGGTAGTTGACTTACACCTTCTAGAGCACGTTGGGTGGCACGAGATACATGCGGACGTGCATTGTCCTGTTGGAACAGCAAGTTCCCTTGCCGGTCTAGGAATGGTAGAACGATGGGTTCGATGACGGTTTGGATGTACCGTGCACTATTCAGTGTCCCCTCGACGATCACCAGTGGTGTACGGCCAGTGTAGGAGATCGCTCCCCACACCATGATGCCGGGTGTTGGCCCTGTGTGCCTCGGTCGTATGCAGTCCTGATTGTGGCGCTCACCTGCACGGCGCCAAACACGCATACGACCATCATTGGCACCAAGGCAGAAGCGACTCTCATCGCTGAAGACGACACTTCTCCATTCGTCCCTCCATTCACGCCTGTCGCGACACCACTGGAGGCGGGCTGCACGATGTTGGGGCGTGAGTGGAAGACGGCCTAACGGTGTGCGGGACCGTAGCCCAGCTTCATGGAGACGGTTGCGAATGGTCCTCGCCGATACCCCAGGAGCAACAGTGTCCCTAATTTGCTGGGAAGTGGCGGTGCGGTCCCCTACGGCACTGCGTAGGATCCTACGGTCTCGGCGTGCATCCGTGCGTCGCTGCGGTCCGGTCCCAGGTCGACGGGCACGTGCACCTTCCGCCGACCACTGGCGACAACATCGATGTACTGTGGAGACCTCACGCCCCACGTGTTGAGCAATTCGGCGGTACGTCCACCCGGCCTCCCGCATGCCCACTATACGCCCTCGCTCGAAGTCCGTCAACTGCACATACGGTTCACGTCCACGCTGTCGCGGCATGCTACCAGTGTTAAAGACTGCGATGGAGCTCCGTATGCCACGGCAAACTGGCTGACACTGACGGCGGCGGTGCACAAATGCTGCGCAGCTAGCGCCATTCGACGGCCAACACCGCGGTTCCTGGTGTGTCCGCTGTGCCCTGCGTGCGATCATTGCTTGTACAGCCCTCTCGCAGTGTCCGGAGCAAGTATGGTGGGTCTGACACACCGGTGTCAATTTGTTCTTTTTTCCATTTCCAGGAGTGTATTTTGGATGTAAAACAGTTCCCCATTCCGAACTTCGGGCGCGGACTTCTCAGGAGGATCTCATCATCATGAGAAACAAACCCGGCGTTCTATGGATTGGAGCGTGGAATGTCGGATCCCTTAATCTGGCAGGTAAATTAGAAAATTTAAAATGGAGTTGGATCGGTTCGAGTTAGATACAGTAAAAATTAGTGAAGTTCGGTGGCAGGAGGAACAAGACCTCTAGTCAGGTGTATGATGTGTTAATACAAAGTCAAATAGAGGTAATGGAGGAGTGGGTTTTAAAAGTGGATAAGAAAATAGGAATGCAGATAAGCTACTATGTACAACATAGTGAACGCATTACCGTAGCCGAGATAGACACGAAGCCCACACCTACCACAGTAGTACAAGTTTTTATGTCAACTAGCGCCGCAGATGATGAAGAGAATGAAGAAACGCATGATGAGATATAAGAAATTATTCATATAGTTAAGGGGACGAAAATTTAATTATGTAAAGCACTGGTATTAGGGAGTAGGAAAAGGAAGAGGAGGAAACATTGTAGGTGAATATGGACTGTGGGAAACGAATGAAAGAGGAAGCCGTCTCGTAGGATTTTGCACAGAGCATAATTTAATTATCACTGGTACTTGGTTTAAGAATCATACGTGGAAGAGACCTATGGACACTATAAGATTTCAGACTGATTACATATTGGAAAGACAGAGATTTTAGAGCCAGCTTTTAAACTGTAAGACATTTCCAGAGGCAGATGTGGACTTTGGTCACAATTTATTGTTTGTGATTCAAATGGTTCAAATTGCTCTGAGCGCTATGGGGCTTAACTTCTGAGGTCATCAGTCCCCTAGAACTTTAGAACTACTTAAACCTAACTAACCTAAGGAAATCACACACATCCATGCTCGAGGCAGGATTCGAACCTGCGACCATAGCAGTCGCGCGGTTTCAGACTGTAGCGCCCAGAACCGCTCGGCCACCCCGGCCGGCTATTGTTTATGAAATATTGATTAAAACTGAAGAAATTACAAAATGGTAGGAAACTAAGGAGATGGGATCCAGAGGAGATGAAAGAACCAGAGGTTGTTGAGGGTTTCAAAGGGAGCATTAGGCAACAGTTGACTAGCACAGGGGGAAGGAATACTATAGAAGCCGAATGGGAAGTTTTGAGAGATGAAATAGTGAAGGCAGTAGAGGATCAAATAGTTAAAAAGACAAGGTCTAATAGAAATACTTGGATAACACAGGAGATATTGAATTTACCTGGTGAAAAGAGAAAATATAAAAATGCAGCAACTGAAGCAGACGAAAGAGAATAGAAGGTCTAAAAATGAGATTGACAGCAAGTGCAAAATGGTTAAGCAGGCTAGAGGACAAATGTGAGGGTTTAGATGTATATTTCACTAGGTGAAGTTAGATACCGCTTACAGGAAAATTAATGAGATCCGTGGAGAGAAGAGCATCTGTACGAATAAAAAGCGCTGAGAATGAAAACCAGTCCTAAGAAAAGACGGGAAACCTGCAAGGTGGGAAGAGTATGTAGAGGGTCTATGCAAGGGAGATAAATTCGAAGGCAATATTACAGAAACGGAAGAGGGCATAGACGAAGATGAGTCGAGTAATGACACTGCGAGAAGAGCACCGAAAGACCTATGTCGAAACAAGACACCGGGAGCACACGACATTCTGTCAAAACTACTGATAGCTTTGAGAGAGCCAGCTGTGACTGAACTCTTCCATCCGTTGTGCAAGATGTATGAGACAGGCGATAGAACCTCAGCTTCAAGTGATCCTACGACTTGTCTTAGAAGATAAGGAACTGCAAAGCTACGTATATAGCACATTTAGACGTAAGACAGAGCTTTAGACAATGTTGACTGGAATTCTCGCTTTGGAAGTCTGAAGGTAGCAGCCGTAAAATAAAGGGAGCGAGAGGCTCTTCACAAGTTGTACAGAACCCAGACGACATTTATAAGAGTCGAGATGCATGAAAGGGAAGAAGTGGGTGAGAAGGGAGTGAGAAGGGAGTGAGACAGAGTTGTAGCCTGTTCTAGGTGTTATTAAATCTGTACATTGAGCCTGAAGAAAAGGAAACCAAAGAAACGTTTGGAGTGGGAATTAAAGTTCACAGAGAAAGAATAAAAACTTTGAGGTTTGCAGATGACATCGTAATTCTGTCAGAAGCAGCAAAGGACTTGGAAGAATAGTTGAACGGAATGGACAATGTCTTGAAAGGAGGATATAAGATGAACATCAACAAAAGCAAAACAAGGATAATGGAATGTCATCAAATTAAATTAGGTGATGCTGAGGGAATTACGTTAGGAAGAGAGAGGCTGAAAGTAGATGAGTTTTGCTATTTTGGCAGCAAAATAAATGATGATGGCCGTAGCAGAGAGGATATAAAATGTAAACTGGTAATTGCAAGAAAAGAGTTTTTGAAGAAAAAGTATTTGTTGACAATGAATACGAACTTAAGTGTTAGCAAGCCTTTTCTGAAGGTATTTGTCTGGAGTGTAGCCTTGTATGGAAATGAAACATGGAGATAAACACTTTAGACAAGAAAAGAATAAAAACTTTTGAAATGTGGTGCTACAGAAGAATGCTGAAGATTAGACCGGTATATCACGTAAGAAACGAGGAGGTACTGAACGAAACTCGTCGTGCCGTTCTCCCACTGCATTCAGAGAACCTATACACGAGGTGCACATCGGCCAGCCGTTTATTAGGAAACCTATGCACGCACCTGTGTATCACTGTTTACGTACAGCTAACACAGTCGGAAAAACAGACCCAAGTCAGAACCGAGCAGTGCTGAATGCAAGCTTGAAGGCGAAGAATGAAATGGGTACTACTGTTGCCTACAGCAGGAATAATGAGCGAATGGAAACAAGGCAAATCGATATTTGCGCTGTGGTTCACAATTACCAGTGCAATACAGACTGAAACCTAATTGGGACAAGAAATCGAACAAAATATAATAACTCTGTAACGGGCTGCCGGAGATTATGGGTCCCGCTTACCGAAATACTCAGAAGGTATGCTTTACAACATCTGAAAGTTTGTTAGTGAAGTTATGATTACCTTGGAGGACGGCCGATGTTAATATACGTCTTAATATTTCTCCTTGTTAAGAATGACACGCTGGGTTCTGTTTGCAAGAAACTTTTCAATCCATTCTCAAAGGTGGACGGTATTTCATAAGTCTGTAGGGAGTAACCGCAGTAAGATCTTCCTTATGAAACTATTTCGGATAACAGATTTATTAGTTTGGCCTTCTACCTGTCATCCTCCATTTCGGTGCCAGTACGATCACTGAATGCTTAAATACATGGCTTTGATCCGTTTACTGACTTAATGTAAGGCCAAACCTTCTCAGGATTTTCTATCATGATGATAGATAGAATTTTACTTTGAAATTCGTTAATAACTTTAAGCTCGCTATCGTCACGCTCATTTTTGCTTCGTAGACTTTGTTTGTCACATAGCTGTGGCTACTTTCAAATCTGTGCTGAGGCTGTCTTTCCTTTCCAAGAAACTTTCTACACGGCACAGTCACATTAATGTGACCACTACCTATGTTCGACGTCAGTTTGCAATCATCAGTCACAGACGGCAGGGGTTAGCACTAGCAGTGAAGGGTATACAAAGCGTGTTGGAGGGACGCGATAAACAGTGCAGTGGTTGTCGTAACGCGGAAACGGAGCGATTTATTTGACGTCCAAAAGGGCATGATCACGGTTTTGAGCCAAGGGTGAAAGCATTTCCGAAAAGACTAAGTTTATAAACTATTCGCGTGCCGCCGTGGTTAAAATACACCGTGCATGGTAAAATGGTGCTATCAAAAACCGGCACCGAGGCAGTTGTGGGCTACCACGGCTCGTAGATCACAGGGGTGAACGAGGGCTGCGGAGATGTGCACGGGTGAATAGACGTGCAACTGTTGAGCATCTGACCACCCAGATGAACCAAGGGGCTACCAACAGTCTCCCCTCAACAGCCGTTCAGCGAACGTTGCTACGTATGGGCCTGCGCAGATGGCGCCTGGTTTATGGACCCACGCTGACTGCTGTTTATTGGCGACGATCGCTGGACTTAGCGTGCCATTACCACAACTGCACGTCCACTGAGTGGGGACAGGTGGGCTTTTCGTATAAATCACGTTTTATGCTCCATCGGCGTGAAACGTTTGAAACCAAACACCCTGCAATAATCGCCGGAAGAACTCAGGTCGGAGGAGAGAGCGTTACTGTCTGGTGAATGTCTTCGTGGCAATCCCTTAGTGATCTCGTCATTCTGGAAGGCACAGTACATCAACACAAACATACATCTATACGTGAGGACCATATCCACCCCTACATGCAGTTTATTTTTCCTCGGCACGGTGGCATCTACCAGCAGGACAATGCAACGTGTCACACGGTTCGTATTGTACGTGCGCGGTTCGGAGAGCACCATGATGAGTTTACCATACTCCGGTTTAAATTCAATCGGGAATCTATATGACTACTTCGATCGGGCTGTTTGCGCCACGGATTCTCAAACTATTGCAGCTGGTCACGGCACAGGAGTTGGCACGGTTCCACATTCACGTTGGTACCTACAGTACCAAATCCTCACCGACACTCTTCTTGCATGTATCACAGCGGTCTGCACTGGCTATTCAGGCTTTTGACACGTTGTTACATTAATGTGACCGGGCAGTGTAACTGGGTTGTTGATCACAGCACGGCCTTTCGATCTTTCACAACTTTACTTGGCACTTACGCATTGTATAAGGGGCGATAAAAAAGCTTTCCGTTGAGAGCGTAGCTGTAGCATATATGCAACCCATCGCGAATCTGATGCGGATGTACAAGCACGGACATGTAGGCAAGGGGCTAGTGTGGCTTTCGAACGGAGATTTTTTGATCGCCCTCATACAATACTCTTGAATTTTGCGCTTTTACACTCAATATTTTTTACGTGAGGGATGAATAAGTGACGAGCAAACTGTTGAAAGACGTGAATCAATGCGCATTTCTCTTTATTAGTCAGTGTAGAACATTTAACGAAAATGGCTGTGTTTGAATGCTATTGTGCCTATATTGGCCTGTGTTATAAAAACACTATTATCTCTCAAGGAATAGCGACATTATCTTCGTGAGTCATCATTTTAAATCACATTGGCTATCACCGGTATTCTATACGTACTTCTCGTTAAGGAGATTAAGATCGTCTTGGATATTAAAAGTGTCCGTAGACTACGTGAGACGACTATTCGTGATTTTTGTGCATTGTGATTTGTAAGCCCACCGGACAAAGCCTTAGGCACCCCTTTGAAACAGCGCACGGCTCGCTTTGGAGCGCTTTAGTCTGTGTAGGACTGATACCACGCGGCCGCTGGACCCTCCACCGCCGATGTGAGCCATGCCAGTGAAGTACTGTGTATGTGACAGTCGGCTGTATGGAACCAGTAAGAGAAATCGATATGGAGATGGGACGAAATGCCAAAAGGAGTTCTCGTTTTTGGACGAGCGCATTAACGTATCGTTATGAAGTTGCCAGATTTGTTGGTGTAGCTGCGTGTAGTGACCAACGTAGTTACAACTAATGGTGTATCGCTCGCAGCCATACAGCGTAGTGCAAGAACAGTGGTTGTAAAAAGATTCTGACCCATAGAGACCGGAGACAAGTTTCACAGTTTCGGTACCAGTCAGTTTCAAACAGGACAGGAATTGCTTTTACCTGTGAATACAGGTCCATTTCTACATGTTTCCAAGGGACTATTGCGAAAGAAAGTTTAGAAATTAAGACGGGTACCTGAAAAACGCTGTTACATCGGGACGCAGAGCTCAAAGAGACTGGAGAGCATCTGAATGGAGATGCTTAGTATGGTCCGACGCATCACAATGTTACTTCTTGTCAACACGTGCAACGCGTGGGACGCACCGACGGGCCAACGTGGCGTTTAAACTGGATCCGCGTAACAGACTAACGACGAGGCCCGGTGTGCCTTCTGACGTAGATGTTTTTAGGCGGTTTCCCTCATCCGAGTAGGTGAATACCGGGCTGGTACCCATGTTCCGCGTCTGTACACAATTTCGCGTGGGATAACACTAGACACAGAGGTTCGGTAGACAAATTGAGTCCCAAGTCGGGGTAGGAGGGAGGAAGGGGCTGGCGACAGTAAGGGCATTCGGCCGCCCTCTGCTACTAACACTGCCAAGTCCACATTAACATGCCGACCCTGTAAGACACGGGATAAGGCCACGAAAAGGGATTCTGTATCGTAAGATAGTAACAACCGTGTTCAGAGGGCTACACGAAAGGTTTTCTGGTTTGACGAATAGTCAGGCACCCTATCGCCCCTTAATGGCCCGTGAAATCAACCTCTATTAAACCTGTAAAAAATACCTGGGAGTATTTCAAACAGCGGGTTAAATGCAACAGCCAAGACCATCTCATTTTGGTAGCTCTACGGGACCTAGTCACGAATGAGTGAATTCAGCTGAATACGGCGTACGTGAAGAAAGTTGTGGGCTTTCTTCCTCGCCATATAGGGGCCATCATCAGGACTAGAGACATGGTCTTAGTGTGATGTCTCCTGGGGGATGACAAAAATTTGAATTTTGAAGTTCAGTAGGAGTATTGCCGTGGCAGTGGAGGTACATCTACATCTAAATTTACACACAGCAAGCCACCCAACGGTGTGTGGCGGAGGGCACTTTACGTGCCACTGTCATTACCTCCCTTTCCTGTTACAGTCGCGTATGGTTCGCGGGAAGAACGACTGCCGGAAAGCCTCCGTGCGCGCTCTAATCTCTCTAATTTTACATTCGTGATCTCCTCGGAAGGTATAAGTAGGGGGAAGCAACATATTCGATACCTCATCCAGAAACGCACCCTCTCGAAACCTGGACAGCAAGATACACCGCGATGCAGAGCGCCTCTCTTGCAGAGTCTGCCACTTGAGTTCGCTAAACATCTCCGTAACGCCATCACGATTACCAAATAACCCTGTGACGAAACGCGCCGCTCTTCTTTGGATCTTCTCTATCTCCTTCGTCAACCCGATCTGGTACGGATCCCACACTGATGAGCAATACTCAAGTATAGGTCGAACGAGTGTTTTGTAAGCCACCTCCTTTGTTGATGGACTACATTTTCTAAGGACTCTCCCAATGAATCTGAACCTGGCACCCGCCTTACCAACAATGTGATCGTTCCACTTCAAATTGTTCCGTACGCATACTCCCAGATATTTTACAGAAGTAACTGCTACCAGTGTTTGTTCTGCTATCATATAATCATACAATAAAGGATCCTTGTTTCTATGTATTCGCAATACATTACATTTGTCTATGTTAGGGGTCAGTTGCCACTCCCTGCACCAAGTGCCTATCCGCTGCAGATCTTCCTGCATTTCGCTGCAATTTTCTAATGCTGCCATTTCTGTGTATAGAACAGCATCATCCGCGAAAAGCCGCATGGAACTACCGACACTATCTACTAGGTCATTTATATATATTGTGAAAAGCAATGGTCCCATAACACTCCCCTGTGGCACGCCAGAGGTTACTTTAGCGCCTGTAGGCGTCTCTCCATCGTACCTGCCATCATCACAGACACATGCGGCTCCTGAAATTCGCGTCTGAATGGGAAATTGTGCCACAAACTCACAGGCCTGCCGCTGTCAGTCTACAGTCTATCGAAGCCCTTGTTCACCATGACGTAATGGCATCTACTTGGGACGGCTGCTGCGACAGCAGTCACGGCTGGAGTGCGATTGCGAAAGTTTGAGAGCGCGCGCCGCCGACTGACTTGAATACGGCAGCAGCGGCGGCGGCGGCGGCGGCGGCGCAGCGTGCGTGCGGCGGGAGAATATCGAACGGCGTGGCGGTGCGCGGCGCGGCGCAGCATTGGCGGCGCGCCTCTTCGCCTTTCAGAGAGATCGCACAGACGCCCTGGGCGCAGCGCAGCACATGACAGCAGAGACGACGCGCGCCCGGCGCCCGACGCCGGCGTCTGATAAGCGAGCAGCCAGTCTGGTGGCGAGAGTGCGAGCGTTCTCATGTGTTCCACAGCGGGCGGGCAGCCGCCGCCCAAGATCCCTCCGCAGACGTACCTGTTCGAGGAGGTGCGGCGCCAGCGGCTGCGCGGCGGCTACCCGTGGACGCACGTCGATGGACCGCCGTTCGACCCGCTCGCTGAGCCCAGGTCAGTGCTGCTGCCTTCCAGCTAGTCCTTTGGGCCCTCCGAGACCAGATGCCAGGCCAAGTAGAACAAAAATCACAGTCTAACAGTATTAAGTTTTATTAAAAAACACATTTTTTTTATCCTAGTCCCATTTGAGGCCTGTGGTCTTTGACTAGCGTTTCTTCTTGGAATAGATTACAGTCCCATATTTATCTTCCAGAACTAATTCATTTGATACTAAAATGTAAACTTTCACGGCCGGAAATATTATGTCCATTATAATTATCCGGGCTGTTATGCCGTGGTCGGTTGATGAATTCTGTGGTGATTCCCAACGTTTCGTCTCCGACTGCGGGAGACATCTTCAAGGGGGTCCGTAGCTTGATGGAAGGTCCAACACACACACTGGCTCGCTACTGAGCCAGTATGTGTGTTGGACCTTCCATCAAGCTACGGACCCCCTTGAAGATGTCTCCCGCAGTCGGAGACGAAACGTTGGGAATCACCACAGAATTCATCAACCGACCACGGCATAACAGCACGGATAATTATAATGGACATAATTCATTTGACTAAAAACAAATTTCAGGCATAAATTTTTATGCTTTACATAAGTACAAGTGTGGTGTCACCGCCAGACAGCACACTTGCTAGATGGTAGCCTTTAAATCGGCCGCGGTCCGTTAGTATACGTCGGACCCGTGTGTCGCCACTATCAGTGGTTGCAGACCGAGCGCCGCCACACGGCAGGTCTAGAGAGACACCCTAGCACTCGTCCCAGTTGTACAGCCGAATTTGCTAGCGATGGTTCACTGTCTACAGACGCTCTCAATTGCAGAGACGACAGTTTAGCATAGCCTTCAGCTACGTCATTTGCTACGACCTAGCAAGGCGCCATATTCAGTTACTATAAGTACAGATAATAGTGTGAATCATGTACCGTCAAGAGCGACGTTCGTCATTAATGGATTAAAGTTAAGTTTCGAACTAATTACGTCCGCTTTCTGAATTCTAATTCCTTGTCATGTTCCAGACCTCACGTCAATATAGTCCTTCCCTCCTCACGCCAGCCTCCGTGAGCTAAAACGCGTGCCTTTCGGCCTCCACTAGTAACACGGTGTTGGCTCTTCAGCCAACACAACAACAAGTACAAGCCATAAGGTGCCAAATATGAAGACTAGGTTGCGCAGGGCGACTCAAAAGTCTGTTAACATTCGAAAATGCACCATTTCACGGAGTACAGAGGTAAAAATTGGCACCCATGCCTGAAATGACAAAGGATTTTATTGAAACCAGAAACGAGTGCAAAAACTGGCCAGCAGATGGCGTTGGACAGCAACACGTCAGTTTTGCCGCTTGAGAATGGCGTATCAAACGAGCTGTAGGGAGAGAGGGAGCCAGATCATCTCTACCCTGGCCGATAAGCACCTGCTGGAAGGTACGACTTTTATGCAGAACGGTGCTCCATGTTGCTACACGTGTCAAAGATCTCTTGCACACATAGTTTTGTGAGAATCGCGTGCTGAGCCGCCACCTTCGTCATGCTTGGCGTCCATGGTACCCAGACCTCAATCTGTGTGATTATTGGTTGTGGGGTTACCTGAAGTCGCAAGCCTAGCGCCATCGTTCGACCTCATACGGGATACTAAAAGGCAAAATCCGATGAAACTTCCCCACCAGACCTACTGATAAGCTGTGCAGTGCTGTTCACAACATTGTCCCGCGACTACGACTATTGTTGTTGAATAACGGCCGACATGTTGATCATTTGCTATAAAGAACATCGTTTTTGCTAAAAATCAACTGTTATGCTAATTATTACTTTCGTATCATCTGCAGCGCCATCTGTTGGTTATTTTGGGCACTTTATTTTTGTTTCAGTAGAACACCATGTCATTTGAATCATATATCTGAATATTTACCTCTCTACCTACATTATTCCATAAAGTATTGAACTTTCAAATGTTAAGGAACTTTTGTATCACCCTGTATATTGCAACATTTCAAATTTCAAATCATCCCGTTAACCATCGCCAAAGTACTCTTGGACGTATTTTCCTGATGAAACAGTATTTATTTTTAAGGTTCCATACCTGGACCGGTAAAAACGGAATCTTCATATGATCACTCTGTTGTTTATCTGTCTGTGTGTCTGTCTGACCCTCAAAGATCCTTTTTTTCAGTACTCAGGTATAGGTATCAAGTTGAAATTTGTCACTTGCTAGTGTCTACGCTCCATTGGAGATGCGAAAAATTTCAGCTTCTAAGTCAATGCAGTCAAAAGATGGCCATTTATGTCACATATTTCGGTACTCGTAAACTCACTCATCAGAACCTATAGCTAGATGAATTAGCTACACACGCGGCAAGTCCGAAGGTTTAGCGGTGAAGCACATGTCAGCAAACCGAGAGGTCGGGGAATCGAATCTCTCTTTGACTACAGAGTGTCCAATCTTCGTTTTAACCTAGTGAAACTTCCGATCATAGGATGGACAAAAGATAGGAGACGTGGAATGGAGAACCCAGGCTGAGAGCATCATTTTTTGTTAAGAAATTACAAACTTATTTAAAAATATGCCAACAGTCAGAATGATAAATAAAACCACAATGTCGTCTTGCATCTGACATAATGAACAGCAAGGTTTTCTTACATAAGTCTTCAAGTCAAGAGAAATATCAATTTAGCAACCAGATTCACTGACCCAAGCAAATTTAAAGAGGAGAAACAACAATTGAAATAACTACCGTTTATCACAACAAATAGGCCGGCCCCATCCTCACCCCCGCAGAGACCACTCTTAGAACTCAGCAGACAACAAGTTTAGGTAATCCAAAATTTTAAACGGCCGTAAGGCCATTAAATAAAACCCACACAAATATAGCAGTGGAATTAAGTAGAGGTTCCAAATTTAAATTACACAACAACAACAAGAAGAATCAGTCCTCCGAGAAAGGGGGAAAATTTACAGCTTTAAGTCTGGTAATCTTCCGGTGAATTATAAGAAGTGTGCAGTCAAGTTATGCCAAGCTGACTATTAAGAGCAGTGATTTACAGACGGAATTTAAACGTTCAAAAATTTAAGTACATAAATGTTCGTAAACGTAAGTACAGAAAGTAGATTTTAAGGTTTGTTTTGTTAGGTCACAAGATAGGGCAAGCTGGAGAGGGCAGTCACTTAAAACCACCTGTCAAATGGACTATCGGGAAAACTTAATTGGTTTACCAGCTACAGCTGGAAACGCAACTCCAGTGAGAGCTAACGGCCACAGGAGACGCCGCGCCGTCACGGTACATGCACTGCCGAAATACAGGATTACGTACATGCTGGCAAGCGCCGCGTCATTACAGTATCACAGCTCAAAAGTCAAGACTGTCAACAAGTAGCGTACACATTACGACACTAAAGTCAAGACCTCCGGAAATAACGTCTTCAGGTCTTTCAAGATTTAATACAGTCCTTAAAGAAATGTAACGTTCGCTAAGTAATTACATAACTCTAAGCTAAGTGAATAAGGCTTAAACTTTTTAATTATAAGCAGAAATTTCAATTACTGTACTAAAACTGCTAATATAAAAGATTAAGACACTTGTGATAATGAGTATCAGATTTACCAATAGACAAAGAATGCTACAGAATAATAGATATAAGCTAAAGCGCCTGTCACGGACTTCAGGCTTAACGTTTATAGATGAGACTGAGGTTGCAGACGCTCAAGACTTAAACCCATCTAAAACAAATTCAAAAGAACATTAGTTTAAAACTTGAAAAGCTGACTCAACATTAGTCAAAACTTAGAACAGATAAGGAACGACTTAAAGCTAACGAACGCCGGCCGGAGTGGCCAAGCGGTTCTAGGCGCTACAGTCGGGAACTGCGCGACCGCTACGGACGGAGGTTCGAATCCTGCCCCGGGCATGGATGTGTGCGATGTCCTTAGGTTAATTAGGTTTAAGTAGTTCTAAGTTCTAGGGGATTTATGACCTCAGAAGTTGAGTCCCATAGTGATCAGAGCCATTTGAACCAAAGATAACGAACAACAAATGGAAACAGCAGTGCAATTAAGTACCGCCGGCAGAGTCGTAGAAGAACAGTTCAAAGACAAATTTACCACTTCAGTCAGTGGTCCATCTAAGTATACATTCATGTAACCCGAGACTGACTCGCGGAGATTCTAACAGACCACCTGCCCCTACAACACTTCTTATACATACTTTCAGGGGAACCTCCCCATCGCACCCCCCCCCCCCTCAGATTTAGTTATAATTTGGCACAGTGAATAGGCCTTGAAAAACTGAACTCAGATCAGTCGAGAAAACAGGAAGAAGTTGTGTGGAACTATGAAAAAATAAGCAAAATATGCAAACTGAGTAGTCCATGGGCAGCATAGTCAATATCAATGACGATGTGTGCACAGGAGCGCCGTTGTCCCGTGGTGAGCGTGAGCATTTGCAGAGCGAGAGGTCCTCGGTTCAAGTCTTCCCGGGAGCGAAAAGTTTGCTTGCTTTATTTTTGCAAGGTTATGATCTGTCCGTTCGTTCATTGACGTCTCTGTTCACTGTAATAAGTTTAGTGTCTGTGTTTTGCGACCGCACCGCAAAACCGTGCGATTAGTAGACGAAAGGACGTGCCTCTCCAATGGGAACCGAAAACATTTGATCCAGGAAACCACGTCTGATATATTCTATACGACACTGGTGACGGCATGTGCGTCACATGACAGGAATATGTTGTCGACCCACCTAACTTGCACACTTGGCGAATGGGTAAAAAGATTCTTCTATCTTGCCCGATTTAGGCTTTCTTGTGGATGTGATAATCACTCCCAAAAAAGTGATGAAAACGTAAGAGTGTGTCACATAAACTGCAACAAATGAATGCAACAGTTTCACAGTCGCACAGTTTTCTCTGTGCTCTGTCAAAACATATGTTTTTAAGGTTTTCAAATTTTTACGTGTGTAGACCGTCAAATCCTGCAGATGTCCAAGCAAATCTGAACATGTCCTGGAATTTTGGAGAGCGAAATTGATTATGTGTGAGTGCCTGAACTCTGATAATTGTCTGAAAATAAAAATTTAAACTTTTCACTCGAGGGAAGATTTGAACCAAGGACCTCTCGCTCCGCAGCTGCTCTCGCTAACCACGGGACCACGGCGCTCTTGTGCTAATATCATCCTTGATATTGCCTATGTTGCCCATGGACTACTCAGTTTGTATATTTTGCTTGTTTTTTCATAGTTCCACACAACTTCTTCCTGTTTTCTCGATTGATCTGTGTTCAGTTTTTCACGGCCTATCCACTGTGCCAACTTATAACTAAATCTGAGGGGGGTGCGATGGGGAGGTTCCCTTGTTAGCAAATCAGCAAAGTTACACTTGCGGTTTCAAACAGGTTACAGTAATTGCAAGAAAGCCTCATTTTTCAAACCCCACACCCTTGGTCCACTGAAGGAATAAACACAATACGCACCATTACTTATTTAGTACTCCACATGCCATCATTCGAAGCGCTATTCCGGCCGTCAACATCCAAACTACACACGGCGAGAACATTCCAGAAGGCAAACTGCTGGCGCACTCTCTCTCCAAAATCCAGAAATCAGGCACAGTGGATGCTATCGTGCATACGGCTCTGAATATACCGAGAGCCCCCCCCAACGGCCGCCACGTCAACACCCTGCCCCCTGAGTCCGTACCTGCTGCCGCCTCGTACCAACACCGACTGCCAAACCGCGGCGCGGCTCCCGCCTGTCTCTCACTCGCAAACAGCGATAAACCGAGCGAATCAGTGCGGCACTCGCGCCTCGTGCCGGGACGCCAGTCAGTCGGAAAACCCAAAGACAGCACAACGCCGCTACAGCTCACCTTGCCTTCACCTTCCAACGATGTGTGGAATCACCAGAAACAGCACGTGGTTCGGATTCCTAATTAAACTGTAGGGTCCATTCCCCCGTTAGGGACACGCAAGTCCCCGAAGTGGCGTCCAATAGAAAGACTTGCACCGATCCACTGAGCCACACGAAATT
Organism: Schistocerca cancellata; assembly: GCF_023864275.1. NCBI lineage: Eukaryota > Metazoa > Arthropoda > Insecta > Orthoptera > Acrididae > Schistocerca > Schistocerca cancellata. The sequence continues at coordinate 829,275,330 of NC_064626.1, forward strand.
ATTATTATCATCTATGTTATGTTATGTTAACCGGGGACCTAGAAACGACGGAGAGGCTCCGTCCCCGCTGCAGCCGCAGTGGTCCGCAACCCCACGACGACTAGCGCAGTCAACTTTACCCCTCCGCCGCCCCACACCGAACCAAGGGTTATTGTGCGGTTTGGCCCCCGGTGCCTCCCTTCTCCCCCCCCCCCCACCACCCCCTCCCGACAGGGAACGTCTCACACCAGACGAGTGTAACCCCTATGTTTGCGTGGTAGAGTAATGGTGGTGTACGCTTACGTGAAGAACTTGTTTGCGCAGCAATCGCCGACATAGTGTAGCAGAGGCGGAATAAGGGGAACCAGCCCGCATTTGCCGAGGCAGACGGAAAACCGCCTAAAAGCCATCCACAGACTGGTCGGCTCACCGGACCTTGACATAAATCGGCCGGGCGGATTCGTGCCGGGGACCGGCTCTCCTTCCCGCCCGGAAAACCGTGCGTTAGACCGCACGGCCAACCGGGCGGGCCATTATTATCATCTACTTACATAATTAAATTTGTACGGAACCCTCAGAGAGTGAGTCCTACTCATATTTGTCCAGTTTTTTGTTATAAAATCCAGCCTTCTTCTCCTACAATTTTTGTTGTGTATTGAAACAGAAGACCTGCATAGTATTCATCAGTTCCTGTGTTATCCTTTGCAGGGTACCAAGAAGAAGAATTCCTTTATGTTCCACGAAACACTGGCCGTACCTTTCCCAGTAATTACGTTAACCCTCCATTTCCCCCCCCCCCCCCATCCTGTCTTTTACCTTTCCCTGAACTTGCATTTGGAAGGACGACGGTACGAATCCACGTCTGGCCGCCCAGATTTAGGTTTTCCATAGTTTCCCTAAATAGCTTCAGTCAGATGCCACGAAGCTTCCTTCGAAAAGAAAACGGTCGATTTTCTCCTTCATCCTTCCCTAACCCGAGCTTGTGCTCCGTCTACTGAGCTCACTATCTACGGGCTGTTAAATCCTGCTCTTCTTTGCTTCCTACCTTTCCCGGCAGTACACCTGACATCACATTTTTAGTGCACGGCCATCACATTTCACCAACTATTTTGGTTGCTGGAGTAAATTGAGGAAGTCATGTCTCATCCATCGTAAAAAATATCGACACTGGCAAAGAAAATCAGACGTAATAAAAAAAAAGAGATCGCAACATTCGTTTCTGCATTCGCTTCTGGTCACAATTCGACTAAAGTAGCGCCCATCTTTCACATTGTTGCTTCATGCCTAATTAATAGCTAAAAATGTAGCGTACTCTTTCTTCTGATGTAATCGTGACATCATACTTTCCATACACCTTTAACCGCCAACCGATACAATACTGTGCACTTATCTCGATATTTTCATCAGTAATTTCTTTGTTCGGCCCGTCCTCTACGTAGCTCATTTTCAACAGAAATTCGGTCCATTTCTGTACTATAGACGATGAAGGATCAAACTCATAAACCTTTGTCAACTCTGAATGAATTTCCGTCGACCACAAAACGTCCAAAACAAAGAGATTTATGACGTCATGGCACACCCATTTGGGCACGTGAATGAAATACACACAGCGTAACTATTTTGAGAAACCCTATAAAGAAAACTGTTTGCTTGAACTTGTTTACATTTGAGTGAGTTATTATCCGGCATGTATCAACACAAAAGAAATAGTTTCATCGAATTCAAAGCCGAGAATATTTCTACTTGAACAGATACAGGTAGTAACTATGCTCCTTGCTTCCAAACGAGTCCCTATTTGGTCTCATATTCTATAAATATAAGGCAATAAGATTTACAGCGAAGACCACCCTGATTAATTAAATTTTTTTGAAAACGACCGTGTCATAACTATCTGCATTCCAAGGTACAGCCCAGCCAAAGAAAACGTGCGCCTGGCTGGACAGCCGTGTTTTCAGAAACTGTTTGAGGTGCAATATGCTCAAGACGGTTGTTATCTGATCTTTAGTATTCGTTCTGTGAAAAGGAGAGTAATACGGTGTGTAAAAGTATGTATGTGGTATTGCTTTAGTGTATGTCGTAGATACACGAATAACTTTTCCTGTTTCCGAAACGTAATAAGGCGCAGTGGTGATATCATCACGGGACCCACGCTTCATTTGATCTGTATGTAATTTGCTGAAAGTATGGTATCTAAGTGAGATCGTGTCCAATATTTTAACAGTTGATTCACTTCGGTATAAGGAGCACGGACATACAGTAGAACCCGTCAATTAGGCTGACGACGGACCTCGCATTAAATGTCTGTTCTGCATGCTAAGAACACTGCTCTATCCTTCCCATAATAACAAAAACGGATTTGGGGCTAATGACGGACCTCTCAGTAGGCCCCTGTTCTACATGCTTAGAATGCTTCTCTAACCTTCTCATAATAACATAAATGGGTTTAAGTGATACAGAAAACTAATAAGAATGAAAAAAGTAGATGCTTACGTCTGTCTAACATCGTATCTGAGTGACCAGCGTGTTTAACACATGAGAATCGGATCGATCGCCGGTGCAGCCGATAAGTTCTTAAGGGGGTGAACGGGTCTACTCAGCTTAGTGCGAACAGCTAATGACCTTCTTGAAGACGATTCGGGGGGTTTTGTCCTGAAAGCAATCGTTATCGTCCTGAAGCACGGTGTCTAGCCATACGCACCTCCAATACAGACTCTGAGGAACTGATCTCCTAAGCCTGATAGTAGTCTAAAACAGCCTTTTTTGCCTTGCACGTTTGACATGGATGAATCTTAAAAGAGTGTCGGATACGTTTCTTTTGTCACCAATAAACCAATAGTTTGAGGACGGACTCCAGAGGTCCTCATAACCTGTATAAAGCGATCTTCGTAGCGATTTTTTTCTGAGGGCCTATATATTCCATGTTTCGTGTTCCAGACTCATGTCCATTGCTACCCCATGTTTCTATTGCAGTGTTTTCACCAGTACAAAGTTCAAAGTTTCTGGTGTCTTAGGAGATGGTCTACCAGACCGTCACTTCTTTAATGTGCTAGAAATGTGCAGTTTCAGATATTTCTTCTACGATGTTAGGAATTTCCACCAGCCCGAAATGAGATCCAATCGATTTCATAAAAAAAGCACTCCGTCTTCAGGCCACAAGTTGCTCGTCGGGACAATCCGACCGCCGTGTCATCCTCAGCTGAGGATGCGGATAGGAGGGGCGTGCGGTCAGCACACCACTCTCCCGGTCGTTACGATGGTTTTCTAATCGATTTCATAAGAATTCTTATAACGTTTCAGTTCGAATTGTGATGTGTTGGTATCAGTGGACAGAACAGGAATGAAAGATCATATTCTCTGCAGCAGTGTCACGACTCGACCACTATCTCTTCGACTCAGGTGCAGACAATGACAAAAACATGACTTACCCATAAACTATATAGCTGTAAATGCCTGGGAGATATTATTAAATGTTTTACCTTGGTGTGAAACGTGGAATAACTTGAGTGAAATGATTTTCGTGTATCCTTGTCTACGGTTCTCACTGGAATTGCTTAGTTTGGTGCCAAGGTCTTCAATAAGTTCTCACTAAAAAGAAGCAAGGCACTAGGAATCCTCATCAATTGAGAAGTAAATTTAACAGGTAGCTCATTGAACGATCTGACTATTTTTATTCAAGGATTGAAAATTCCTGTTAGCTGCATAGCAAGTAGCAATGATAATTGTAACTCTGCATGAGAAGTAGTAGTGTACAGCAAACGGTCCTTGGTTATTGCAAATGTAGTTAACTACTTTCTTAAAAAGTACTAATGAGTATTTGTAAATATTAAGCTGTCAGAAAGTGATAAATAGCTGCTAATCAATATGACTGAGGAATCTCCTGGTGTTCTTCCTATTTTTTTCGAAGCAGCAGTTTTTCTCCAACTGTTGATAAAACAGAAAAGCTGGGGACTAATAATAGCGCGAAGTGATTTCTGTCTTTCACTGTAGAGCGGCTTGCCGATTGCATAAGTAGATGTATACACAGGAAGGGCTCTCTATAACACGAACAACGCATCAGCATTAAGCTGAGAAACTTATGTATAGTCTGCTGAAGTTAGGGAGAAGGTTAATACGCTGATCAGCCAGAACATTATGACCACCTACCTAATAGCCGGTTTGTCTGTCTTTGGCACGGATAACAGCGACGACGCATTATGGCATGGAAGCTAGAGGCCTTGGTAGATCGCTGGGGGCAGTTGGCACCACATCTGCACACACAAATCACCTACTTCCCGTAAATTACGGGGAGGGGGGTGACGCCACGTTCAATCACATCGCAGATGTGTTCGATCGGATTCAGATATAGCGAGTTGGGGAGCCAGCACATCAGTTGGAACTCGCCAGTGTGTTGCTCGAAACACTTCTTCACACTCCTGGCTTTCTGACATGGCGCATTATCTTGCTGAAAGATATTACTGCCGCTGGGAAGCGTGACCGTCATGAAGGAGTGTACGTGGTCTGCAATCAGCATATGATACTCGTTGGCCGTTATGGTGGCTCGCGAAAGTTCCTATGGACCCATGAATGCCCATGTGAATGTTTGCCAGAGCATAATGGAGCCGCCTCCAGTTTGTCTCCGTCCCACATTACAGGTGTCAAGGAACATTTCGCCTGGAAGAAGACGGATTCGCGGCCTCCCATCGACACGGTGAAGAAGGTATCGGGATTCATCAGACCATGCAACGCTCTGCCCTGCGCCAACGTCTAGTACCGATGGTCACCTGCCCATTTCAGTCGTGGTTGCAGATGTAGTGTTAACATTGGCACATGCATGGGTCGTCGGCTGCGGACGCCCATCACTGGGAGTGTTTGGTGCACTGTGTTTTGACACACACTTGTACTCTGTCCTGCATTAAAGTTCCGCCACAGTTCGCCGCCTGTCTTGTTTTACAAGTCTGCCCAGCCTACGATGTCCGACATTTGTAGTGAGGGGTGGCTACCCATGACGTCTTGGACGTGGTTTCACATTGGTTTCGCCACGTCTTGAAGACAGCACAGCTCTCCTCGAACACCCGACAAGTCGTGCAGTTCCCGAAATACTCGTGGCGAACCTGCGGCCATCATAATCTCCGCTCGATCAAACTCAGATAGATCGCGCGCCTTCCCCTTTCTACAGACAGGCAGCTCGCTCACTGATACTACACACACCGTGCGTGTGTCTGACTAGCAGTCATTCCTCGTCCGGTGACGCTGCTATCTCCTGGATAGGTTTATATCGATAGCAGGTCGGCGATCATAATGTTCTGTCCGATCAGTGTACTCTCAGAAGCCAAATTAATGAGTAACGTATCTGCATACTCCAGTCTGAACATTTCAAAAACACACTCTCAGTCAGCAGCATTGCACTGAAATGTTTTGAAGGTGCTGTAGAGAAATATCTTCTGCTCAAATTTACGGTGTGTTATTCTCCTCCGTCTGGCAAAGCATACGTGCAGCTGCTGATTATATGTAAAGAGAAAGTCTCTGTTGTGCGTAACCCGTTGCGCACTCCGTGACGATGCTGCTGTAATATGCATTAACTGTGGCATCATCCAAGCCACAAAACTTCATTCCAGACTTTCAAAAAATGCGTCTGACACGTTTTCATAAACACACAAGCATTTGTTGTCGGCGTTGCAGCATTCAATCCTCAGACGTTTGATGCTGCTCTCCACGCTAGTCTGTCCTGTGAAAGTTTCTTCATCTTAGTATAACTACTAAAACCTACGTCCACTTGCCCTGTTTATTGAAGTACCCTATTGTGCACATTAATATGAGGTGTGTCAACCCTTCGCTTTAATGGCGGACATGAGTTCTGCTGGGGACATTTTCACTGAGGTGTGTCAGTGTTGTGGAGGAATGGCAGCCCTTTCTTGCAAAAGAGTCTAAACCAGAAAAGGTAGTGATACTGGACGCTGGTGTTTAGGGGGAAGTGGACATTATGACTCATCGCAAAGGTGTTCCATTGGGTCCACGTCGGCATCCTGAGCAGGCTAGTCCATTTCAGGTATGTTACTGTCCACAGACCGCTGTCAAATACGTGCTGCTTCATGACAGGGTGCATTGTGATGCTGATACAGTTATCGTCTCCGAACTGTTGCTCTGCTGTACGCAGTACACTATGCTGTAAAATGTCTTTATACACTTCCATATTTAGTGTTTAAGCACAATACGGGAACCATATCCTAACCACCAAAACCACCCTCACGCCGCAACACCACCTCCTTCGTCCGTCACTGTTGGTACCACACATAATGGCAGGTAATGTTCTGCAGGAATTCTCCAAACCCAAAGCCTTCCATCGATTTCCATAATAATAGCATGATTCATCACTCCAAAGCACTCATTTCCAGTCATCCATTGTCCAATGGCATCGCTGTTTACACCACCTCAAGCGTGGTTTAGCACAGACAGCAGAAATGTGTTGCTTATGAGGAGCTGCCCAATAACTTACCCCTTTTCTTTTTGTTGGTACTGCTTTGGAACTCACGAGTGATCCCTTCTGCTCATTTCATGCGATTTTTATAACCACCCTCAACAATGCTCGATGGACCGCTAAAGGCAAATTCTACTCCGGTCAATGAGATACTAGGCCGAATGTGCCGGGCGCCGCTGCAATGGGCTTGTTGGTGCACAGAGATCAATGGTAGGTCACAAGGAGTGACGTGGGTTCAGCTCCCTTTCTGAGAGTCGCCTATTAATGGTTCTTGTGACCACAGAAGCACTAGCTGCTCGAGACGATGAATCCGGTGTTCTGAGTGCCTCTCTGACGGTTGCTCGGTCCTCACTTTCTGTCGTCTCTTTAGGTGGACCGCTTCTTTCTTAACGCTATGTTCGGCCATGGTTCATCCAATACAGCCAACGTCGCCGAACAGTGGCATCGCTTCTATTCAAATGTAGAGCGATTCGCCGGTTACTCCAATCAGCGTCTTTGGGCCCAACTCCACGTCCTATGTCAGAAGATGAAACCTGCGTATATTGTTTACGCGCCTATCTGCGTGACATAGTAACTGTCCAGCTGAGTACGCCGAATGAAATTCTTAGACTTCATTGAACTGGAATCGTCATGTCCTCTGTTTAATATCCTTGCCAGTTGCGCCGTGAAACTGCACTGCAGCGCCATACATTCATCCATCGGCCGCCAAGTTTACAATTTCAGTTTTGCGTTTATCACTGATACTTCTATGAATAACAAGTTTGTGACTAATCTGCATAACTCCTTCGTGGTGCGTCGTTATGTCGTAGGTGTAATTTCAGAAAAGACTTCGTGACAGTTAAAATAATATTAATTGTTAACTTGCGAGTATTTCTCTTTTCCATGAGAGTTTTTCTTTCTATTGCCACTTGCAGTTTCAGTTATGTTCATTTCTACCCGCATTGTAAAACTGGCCTACTACTGTTGTAAGTAGGCTGCTTAGGTTTTCATGTTGGTAACGCCATGTGACGCTCTATATGAAAATCATTGACTGGTGTGTGCAGTCTGTGGCTGGTTTCTATTGTTGGAATTTGCAATTGTAGTTTTGGGCAGTTGGCTGTTAACAGCGCGTAGCGTTGCGCAGTTCGAGGTGAGCCGCCAGCAGTTGTGGATAGAGAGATGGCAGAATTTTAAGAGCGGACGATCTGGACGTGTGTGCGCCAGAAAGAGTAAATTTGTAATACTGGATATTATGAACTGATATATATATATATATATATATATATATATATATATATATATATATATATAATGACTTTTGAACAGTATTAAGGTAAATATATTGTTTATTCTTTATAAAAATCTTTCTTTTGCTAACTATGCCTATCAGTAGTTAATGCCTTCAGTAGTTAGAATCTTTTATTCAGCTGGCAGTATTGGCGCACGCTGTATTGCAGTAGTTTGAGTAACGAAGATTTTTGTGAGGTAAGTCATTCATGAAAGGTATAGGTTATTGTTAGTCAGGGCCATTCTTTTGTAGGGATTTTTGAAAGTCAGATTGCGTTGCGCTAAAAATATCGTGCGTCAGTTTAAGCACAGTCATTTATAATTTTTCTACGGGGATGTTTCACTGTTAGTGTCTAGTTTTCTAATATAATTCCCTCAATATTAAATGATTTATATCGAGTAAACTTCGTTACCCCTCGCTTTAGTTTTATTTATGTTCATCTTATAACCTTTTTTCATCCACTGTCCATTCCGTTGAACAGATCTTCCAAGTTGCTTGCTGTCTCTGACAGAATTTCTTCATTGCAAACCTATATTACGCATATTGTTTCGTGTGTAGTCGTGACAACAGTCTCCGGCAATGTATCCATAATTACGAACGCAGCGAATGTCTATAGTAGCTAACTGAAATCTGAAGTGCGTAACGCCGGCAGCAAAACGGATGCAAGTGGAGCACACGTGGAGAGCGGCGGCTCCCACTGGGGCCAGCTGCGCGCACGCGCGGTGCCAGCCAAGCCCTCCCGTCCCGCGAATCGTCACAGAATCGATTCCACCCTGCGCGCGGGACGCCTTCGATCTGAAACAGAAGTACTCGAAGGAATGTGCTGATACAAAGTGCCAGAGGCTGACATTCCTTGTGTCACTTCAACCAAGAGCGGTTGCCAGCAGTAGAAGCGTGTGCCTTCTAATTAGCTACGGCCACGTCGAGACCTGTCCAGGGCGTTAGCCACTATAAATTCTTAGACATTAAAAATAATTGTAAACGTATCCACCGGCGTGTGTGTGTGTGTGTGTGTGTGTGTGTGTGTGTGTGTGTTTGCGTGTGCGTGTTCGTGTATGTGTGTGTTATTTAAGGAGATATCTCATTTAGGTATCATTATCTATGGAAAAAGAATACCTCGGGCATGGATGGTTAGTTAGGTTTAAGAAGTTCTAAGTTCTAGGGGACTGACGACCAAAGTACACTCCTGGAAATGGAAAAAAGAACACATTGACACCCGTGTGTCAGACCCACCATACTTGCTCCGGACACTGCGAGAGGGCTGTACAAGCAATGATCACACGCACGGCACAGCGGACACACCAGGAACCGCGGTGTTGGCCGTCGAATGGCGCTAGCTGCGCAGCATTTGTGCACCGCCGCCGTCAGTGTCAGCCAGTTTGCCGTGGCATACGGAGCTCCATCGCAGACTTTAACACTGGTAGCATGCCGCGACAGCGTGGACGTGAACCGTATGTCCAGTTGACGGACTTCGAGCGAGGGCGTATAGTGGGCATGCGGGAGGCCGGGTGGACGTACCGCCGAATTGCTCAACACGTGGGGCGTGAGGTCTCCACAGTACATCGATGTTGTCGCCAGTGGTCGGCGGAAGGTGCACGTGCCCGTCGACCTGGGACCGGACCGCAGCGACGCACGGATGCACGCCAAGACCGTAGGATCCTACGCAGTGCCGTAGGGGACCGCACCGCCACTTCCCAGCAAATTAGGGACACTGTTGCTCCTGGGGTATCGGCGAGGACCATTCGCAACCGTCTCCATGAAGCTGGGCTACGGTCCCGCACACCGTTAGGCCGTCTTCCGCTCACGCCCCAACATCGTGCAGCCCGCCTCCAGTGGTGTCGCGACAGGCGTGAATGGAGGGACGAATGGAGACATGTCGTCTTCAGCGATGAGAGTCGCTTCTGCCTTGGTGCCAATGATGGTCGTATGCGTGTTTGGCGCCGTGCAGGTGAGCGCCACAATCAGGACTGCATACGACCGAGGCACACAGGGCCAACACCCGGCATCATGGTCTGGGGAGCGATCTCCTACACTGGCCGTACACCACTGGTGATCGTCGAAGGGGACACTGAATAGTGCACGGTACATCCAAACCGTCATCGAACCCATCGTTCTACCATTCCTAGACCGGCAAGGGAACTTGCTGTTCCAACAGGACAATGCACGTCCGCATGTATCCCGTGCCACCCAACGTGCTCTAGAAGGTGTAAGTCAACTACCCTGGCCAGCAAGATCTCCGAATCTGTCCCCCATTGAGCATGTTTGGGACTGGATGAAGCGTCGTCTCACGCGGTCTGCACGTCCAGCACGAACGCTGGTCCAACTGAGGCGCCAGGTGGAAATGGCATGGCAAGCCGTTCCACAGGACTACATCCAGCATCTCAACGATCGTCTCCATGGGAGAATAGCAGCCTGCATTGCTGCGAAAGGTGGATATACACTGTACTAGTGCCGACATTGTGCATGCTCTGTTGCCTGTGTCTATGTGCCTGTGGTTCTGTCAGTGTGATCATGTGATGTATCTGACCCCAGGAATGTGTCAATAAAGTTTCCCCTCCCTGGGACAATGAATTAACGGTGTTCTTATTTTAATTTCCAGGAGTGTAGTTAAGTCCCATAGTGCTCAGAGCCATTTTTTTTGGAAAAAGGATAGACACATCTGCGTTGCTTCAATGAAAGGAGCAAAGTCTTAGTTAATGAGCGAAGGAACTTTGCACTTACAGTGTTATCTGACCTCTTCATCGTTATTCGCATCCTTCGCCTTGCCATTACATTGAATGCTAATTACTGGTTTGATTATGAGCTGCTGCTCGCTATGTCTTAAACTGTAATTGGAGCCAGGCAGTATATAAGTTCTTTTTTCGGATGCTTGTGGCCAAACGACAGATTTTGTAATAAGAAGCCTGTGATGCTGAATATGAGTTCACAGTATTTATTTACCTATCAATCTTTCCAGAAAATTATCTTTAATGCTGGGAGAGCCAATTTCGCTTTTGGAACATATATAGGAATGAACTAAATTTAAAATGCGAAGGGTGTTCAAGAAGTAATGCAACACATTTCTTTTCACAAGCAGTTTTTGTTAAAAAAATGAGAAATTTGTTGTGGGACATTGTGGAATATTCTCGCTTCAGCACCTATAGTTTCATGAAGTTCCGGTAGGAAGTGGCGATATACGCAGCCTTGAAAATACCATTTGTAACGGAGGTGCGTTCCAAGGACAGAGCTATCATTCAGTTTCTTTTGGCGGGAAAATCAGAACATCGCAGATATTCGTAGGACTGTACTGAATGTCTACAGAAACATGGCAGTCAACAAAAGCACGGTGAGTCGTTGGGCGAGGCATCTGTTATCAGTGCAAAAAGCTTGCGCAAACCAAACCGATCTCTCGCGTGCCGGCCGACTGCAAACAGCTGTGACTCATGCAGTGTTGGAACGTTCGGACACTCTCATTCGAGGTCATCGACAGATCACAATAAAATTTATCTCTGCTCATTTGGACTTCTCTATTGGTTGTGCTGACACACTCGTCCACAAGCTGGGGCACTCAAAGGTGGATCCCTCGCCGCCTAACAGAAGACCACAAAGAGCAATGAAGACCATCTGTGCGGAACTGCTTGTGCGTTACGAAGCTGATCATGATTTTCTTTTGTCGAACAAAGCCGCAGGTGATGAAATATGGGTTCATCACTTGGAACCGGAAACAAAACGGCAATCCATGGAGTGGCGCCACACCAATTCAGTTCAGTGCAGCACCCTCAGCCGGTAAAGTCACGCCGACGGTCTTCTGAAACTCTGAAATGATCATTCTGTTTGATATCCTCCCTCATGGAGCGACGATCAACTCTGAAGTGTTACCGCCGTGCGGTCTTGGGCGCCTTGTCACGGTTCGCAAGGCTCACCCCGTCGGAGGTTCGAGTCCTCCCTCGGGAATGGGTGTGTGTGTTGTCCTTCGGATAAGTTAGGTTAAGTAGTGTGTGGGCCTAGGGACCGACGACCTCAGCAGTTTGGTCCCATAGGCTCTTACCACAAATTTACAAAAAGTATTGTGCTACCCTCACGAAACTGAAAAAAAGAAGACTTCAACGTGTTCGTCGCCACAAAAATGAAAACGAACTTCTCCTTCTCCATAATATTGCAGGCCCTTAAAAAAGTCTGCGCAGCCGAGAGGAGCTCACAAAACTACATTTGACTGTTCTTCCTCATCCACCCTACAGTCCGCATCTCGCCCCTTCCGACTTCCCCATGTTTGGCTCAATGTAAGATGCAGTCCACGGGAAGCAGCACATGGATGATAGTGAGGTTATTGATGGAAAGACGTTGGCTGCGACGTCGACCATTAGAGAGGTACCACGCGGGCATATAGGCTACACAGTATGGTGGCGTAAGGCAATCGCACTGAATGGAGATTATGTTGAAAAATAAGGTATTGTAGCCCAAACAACGTAACGGATTCCTGAATAAACCCAGTTCGCTTTCGGGAAAAAGGATGTTGCATTATTTATTGAACGCCCCCCGTATATGCTAACAACAGTGGCAGAAACACAAAACTGACAGATATTAACAAAAGCGGAGCAGGGAGTGGCGGTGCAGACGCCAGTAACGAGGAAGCTTCGAGTGTACAAGTGTGAAAGGTGTGAGAAAAGGACATGTGACAACTAATTGTCAAGATATCAGTGGTGGCGAATATGAAAAAATAAGTTTTGTGCAGGGACATACAAGTGATAAAGGCGAAGGATTTGTGCGGAAATGAAATATAGTTAATGCATCAGATGCAGTTGTTTACAACGTAGTTTGGGCTTGGGTAGCTGTGAATCACGCCGCACACGAAGGAACAAGTAGAATTGCAACAAATAACGAACAAACGCCTTATGATCAATGAAGCGTTACGAGAACTGCAGTCATACACAGAGTGTTCACTTTTCTTGACCACCACAAATTAACTTTTTGTCCAAAAGCGAAATAATAAATGTATCTAGAAAATGTTGTTGTTACCTGGGTACATTAACCAGAATTGCAGCCTTTCTTGTAAATTTGTTCGTTACGGAGATATGAACAGCAATACGTCTTTTTTCAATAACACCCTTCATTTATTATTCGGTGATCCGCTACCTCTTCTCAAAAGCTGTTCGAAAACATATCGCAGTGTAGCACTGACGTAAACTTGTCGTCATTATGAACGTAACACAAAAATGACTTTGACTCTCCTGTACTAGCACACATTGCTAGTTACCAGGGCTGACGTAACTCATCCACTTGCTGCAGAAAGAAATAAATAGAAACACAATGAAACTCCAGAATGTAAGTTTGCAGAACAATAACTGCAATAATGTTATCTTATTTACTGTACCTATATGTAGTGTCGTAGTACTTTGAAACGCTATGTCGTTTACAGTAACTTCGGTGATTAAATTGCCTTGAGTTGAAGCTTCCTGTTTCCTGAAGCTTCACAACAAGACGAGAAAAAATCCGTCGGTAAGGTGGATTCTTGTCAGAATATCACTCCCTGCACCGTTTCTCTATCTGCTTACCATTACACCTACTTTCAACGACAGTAAAAGAAAATTAATGATGCAGGTTTTAATCGAGGACTGCCTTTACTGTACACAATGTATCGTGTAAAAGTACTACCGCATTACACTGCCCGTACCCGAATTATAAATAACAAAACAATATTACAATTACTGTTCTGATACTCCATAGATGAGTAGCATTTCTGCCTCCTTTTCGGTGGTGTACATTGTACTCACACAAAACGTCAACTGAAGACGGTTGGGTGAATGACCACTGTGAATATGTCTTTTGTTTCCATGTATTTATTATCGACTCCAGCAAGTGGATGAACTACGTTACCCCAGGTACCAGCAGTGTGAGTCAGTACATGGAAAATCAAAGTCAGTTTTGTGATACGCTTTTAGTACGTCATGATTACGTGAATCGTAGACTGTCATACGTTTCTGAAGAGGTCTTGAGGAGAGGAACATGATTACCAAAAAATATAAGGTGGTATTTAAAAAAGGCACTGCTGGTCATACAAGAGTCGGACAAAATATGGAGACACCAAAAAAACAACACCTTATCATGAATGAGGTTTTCACTCTGCAGCGGAGTATGCACTCATATGAAACTTCCTGGCAGATTAAAACTGTGTGCCGGGCCGAGACTCGAACTCGGGACCTTTACCCTTCGCGGGCAAGTGCTCTACCATCTGAGCTACCCAAGCACGACTCACGCCCCGTCCTCATAGCTTTACTTCCTCCAGGTCCCGAGTTTGTATCTCGGTCCGGCACACAGTTTTAATCTGCCAGGAAGTTCTAACACGTTATCATGTCTAACACGGCGTATTAAAACTGTTGGCATTCAACACTGCTTCCTCTCGTCTTGGAGTGGATAAATACAGGTCCAGTATGGTTTTCGAGAGAATCCTATTCCATTCTTATTGCAAAATAGCGGCAAGTTTAGGTGAGGACGATAGAGGTGGATAGTTATCAGACACGGTTCTCTTCCAAGCAGATCGCAAAGGCTCAATAATATTGAGTTCTGGTCACCACAGTGACCAAGAGAGACGCGACAATTCATCCTGGTGCTCACAAAATCAGTCCTGAACGATGCGAACATTGTGAATAGGGGCCCTGTTGTCTTGGAACACAGCATCACCACTGGGAAACAAACATTGTACCATGGCACGGACCTGTTCAGTCAAAACGGTCACATAAACTTTGGCATTAATGCAGCCTTACAGAGTAACGATGAGACCCATGGAATACCACGATATGGCTGCCCAAATCATCACCGAATCCCCATCATGTTCACTCTTGGGACGGAAACTCGGCCAGAAACTGTAAACAGTGTGAAACAAGACTCATCTGACCAAATGACAGTGTTTCATTGCTCCACAGTCTAGCTTTTAAGGCTTCGGCACTACGTTTTCCTGTTGGGGGCGTTTGCATCACTAATTAGTAGCTTTGGAATACCAGCTCGCACTGCAATTTCCTTTGTTGTTTTTGTGATGACTTTCAGCTCTACATTGACTTTTGAAGCTGCCCTCCTCTTATTTTTCGTTATAATACTCTTCAACGACCGTCCTTCACGATAACTCAACACACACTTTCGTCCGCGCTGTGTCGTAGCGGACGATGCTTTTTCGCTTTTCTTGTTTGTAGTATAAATTTTCGGTGCGGTGCCACTTTAAATGCAAAACACTTCGGCCACCTTGGTTACGGTAGCACCCCCTTACGAGCACCAATAATTTACCCACGTTCGAAGTCCATTAGCTCCAACAAAATGTACCCACAACTACACACAACACTGTACTGGCCACGAGCGACACTTGAAAAGTGTTGAGATCATTGACTGCACAGGTGCCGTTCGTGTTCAATTACCACAGCGAAACCATCAGGCTCGTCTAGCATCTGGACTTATGTTCAAGCATGCGATTCTCGCTGTGTTTCCATATTTTTGTCCAACTCCCGTCTCGTCGTAACGCACGAAGCTGCAAGAAATGCAGTGTTGCTTGTTAATATCCCTCTGGTGCGTTTCCTTGATACATTTTTTATTTTACTTCAAGAAAAAACTTATGTGGGATGTTCAAATAAATGGGGAATTCTGTATAGTGTATACAAAAACCAACTAATAACAAGACAGTATGTATAACCTACACAGAGTTGTTATGACCTGTCACACAATAGTCGGAGTTTTGTTCACAATAAAATAATTAGTGTAGCATCGATTAGTGGTTTGCAAACGAAATTACGAGTATATCCCACATGGAGTTGATATGGCTGGAGATGTGTTGCGACATGCACTAACTATTAGATAAGTACTGTTATAACGCAGATTAGTCACAATAGCTGTAGACATCGTATATGTAACTACAGATGTTCCTCTTAATGTACACAAAATTCGAGCCAAACGCAGGTAGCCTAGCATCAGAGGCCACACATAAAAAGCCATACTGACGAAGGTTGTAAAAGTAGCTCATCAGTTTCACGTGATTTTGTAATATCTCATTAATATAAGTCTTTTAATTTTAATTTCGTCCAAATTAAATTTGATTTTTGCTTTGTTATGTTTTCTTTTTTGACGTCTCTTTTAACATACGTACATTGCATCAGATTGCTATATCTCGTATTACATTGTCGGGGTTAGGACTAACACGTATAACTTCCTGTAAAGGACGTTCAACGCAATTATTTGCCTTATGCACACAAAAATATAGATTTTGAAGAAGAAAATATATAAAGTGTCACTAATGGCGACTAGATATTGTGTTCTTTTGTGCACTAAATGAACATGTTAGTCATATTAACAGAATATTCCGTCGGTTCTTGGTAGAACAACATTATAATAATAAATGAAAAGCACCAGTTTGCTTTTGTTCTACAATATTATTTTTATTGCTAACCGGTTTTCGGCTTACAAGGCCATCTTCAGGCCAACCATGCGTCTACAACCTGCATTCGCGCGTTCATTATGTAGGCTCCCATACAGGAGAAACATTTTAATTGAAAGTCGCTTGCCTGGAGTCGACGAACGCATGTCCGAAGGAATATTACATCGTTACTCAGTAAATGCCTGAAGATGGTCTTGTAAGCCGAAAACCGGTTAGCAATAAAAATAATATTGTAGAACAAAAGCAAACTGGTGCTTTTCATTTATTATTAGAACATGTTAGTGTGTAAACAGAACTGCGCCTTATGATTACGCTACCCGAGTACGACTCACGGCCAACCATGCGTCTACAACCTGCATTCGCATGTTCATTATGTAGGCTCCCATACAGGAGAAACATTTTAATTGAAAGTCGCTTGCCTGGAGTCGACGAACGCATGTCCGAAGGAATATTACATCGTTATTCTGAACAACACAGGCATGCAATATCATATTTAATGAGAAAAGTGGAGTGGTCAACGTGAGAACTGTAGCTGGGGTCAGTCACAGGCCTCCATTTGCTATCATCATCATCATGTCTTCACATGTAGCTCTCCCTGAAATCCAGTCATTTTGTACCCTCTTCGTTTTCTCATGATTGTTTCCTATCCTTATACTATCCACCATCTAGTATTTTCTGCCCTGCACCCTCTTCTTCTTCTTCTTCTTCCATTCACCGTTCCTCCCACAGCATCCATCCGTAAACATCCTCTTCTCATCTAGTGTCCAAGGCAATTGCGTTTCCTCTTCCCGATTGCCTTTAAAATTTCTCCCTGTTCCACCACTCTTCTCATCACCTCGTCATTTCTTACTTTGTCTATCTATTTTATCCCTTCTATCTACCTCCAAATACAAATCTCAAATGCTTCTACTCTTCTTTCTTCCTCTTACCTCATCGTCCACGTCTCAGCTCCTTAGAATGCCACGCTACATATGAAGCACATCGGCAGTATCTTTCTCAGATACCTGACCATGCATTCGTATATAAGCCTCCTCCTTTTATTAAACGCTTCCTTGGCAATTGCTATACGTGTTTCCACCTCATTGTTGTATCTCATACCGTCAGTAATAATGCTTCCCAGAATCTGAAAGCACTAACTTCTTCTGTATCTTCCTATCCTAACTTAGTGGTTGTTCTTATCTTTCTTGTACTTACCAACATACATTTGGTCTTTTTCTAATTAAGCCTCATTCAGAGTTTTCCACAGGTTTTAGTTACTTCTTTTAACATTCCAGTCACATTTCTTTCGCTCTTTGACACTACCGTGCGAAGTGGCGCTTGGTTAGCACACTGGACTCACATTCGGAAGGACAACGGTTCAAACCCGCGCCCGGTCATCCTGATTTAGGCTTTCGGTAATTTTCCTAAATCGCTTCAGGCAAATGCCGGGATCCCCATCCTTCCCTAAGGCGATGGGACCGATGACCTCGCTGTTTGGTCTCCTCCCCAAAATCAAGTAACCAACCAACCAATAACACTGTATCATCCTCAAATCGAAACATTCTATCCTCCTACCACCAACCCACACTATTTTGTTTCAAAAACGTCTGAGTCATATGCTCCAGATATGTGTTAAACAGTCTTGGGGAGAGACAGAAGTTTGCCTCTCTCCGTTCCAACTGTGCTTTCCTCTGTCATCTCATTCCGAATCTGTACCCGTATTTTCCGTTGTAGGTATAGGTTTTTATTCATCCTTCTAGCTCTCCAGTCGACAAAACTCTTCCTTAGAATGTACCTTAATTTATTCCACTGTACTTTATCAAATTCTTTCTCCAAGTCAATGAAAACAGTATAAACTTCTCTTCCTCTTTCAATGTATCTCTCACCTATAATTCTCAGCAGTCCTGTTGCATATCTTGTACTTTTTCCCTCTTCTAAATCCACGCTGTTCCTCTGCAGTACCTTTTTCCAGTCTTCCATGATGTCTTCTATTTATCATACTTAGTAAAACATTTCAAACAATGGAAAATCCAGGATGGAATGTAACAATACGTTAGTAAAACTTTTGCTGCATGAGAAATCAAACTTATAGCTCTAAAATCCTTGCATTTCTTGGCATTCCTTTTCTTCTCAGTCGGTAACATTATTGCTAAGCGAAAGTCATTCACCTTTTTCACATATCTTATAACATACATATGTTAACTCTTTCACACCACTACTCCCAAAAGCTCTTAAAAAACTCTTTATGAGTGGTATCAATATGTTACAAAATCGTCTAGAAACTATTCTCTCTCTGTCAGAGCACCATATGTTTTGTACTCGGTATAGTAATGATTCCAGTAAAAATTTTGTAGGTAATCAAATTAATTTCCCACCTAAAATATTACTAGGTAGAAAGTTCTGTATTTTACGCAATTTTGAATGTAACGCACCGTCGATTACACGTTGTCAGTCAGCGAAATCATTCCAGATATTTCAAACCACAATCCTGAGCATTAGTGTTCAACATCAGTAAAAGTTCGGACAGTCTGCTTATGTTTGGTCTGAATACTTTACCGGCGAAGAAAGGCCTAATGCAATCAAACCAGTTATCAATTTAATTGAGATCATGTATTATGGATGAGTGTTTTGGCTTCGTAAGCGAGGCAGGGAAAGGCGCGGGCCGTGCTTAAGATTTGGTAACATTTTCAGAGTATTTCTACTACGTTTTTATGTGCATCATTACAGTGGTCATTTCTTTTTGCCGCTGGAAAGCACTGCAGCTCATAAGAAACTAGCGACGCTTAGAAATAGATGGCAAGAAGACTGATACTTACAGATCTTTCATTTTTAACAGAAAACTAACCGTGTTACATACTCATGACACTACGTTCATATATCATATGCGAGGGTGGATGGGCAAGCCCAGTAGAAGTATGTACGTAATCAGACTTCCTCTGTGTGATTGATTAGTAATGTGCTTCCTAATGTGCTGCCGAGCATCTGAAGAAGACGGCTGGGTCGGTCGTCAAAATGCTGTTCATAAAATGGAAACAACAACTCTGCAGAACAGCCGGAGGCACGCTGATAGATTCCGATCTCACCGTTTCCTAGGAGAAACCGTTGTTACATTCATAGCCGGCCGGTGTGGCCGTGCGGTTCTAGGCGCTTCAGTCTGGAACCGCGTGATCGCTACGGTCGCAGGTTCGAATCCTGCCTCGGGCGTGGATGTGTGTGATGTCCTTAGGTTAGTTAGGTTTAAGTAGTTCTAAGTTCTCGGGGACTGATGACCACAGATGTTAAGTCCCATAGTGCTCAGAGCCATTTGAACCATTTTTTTGTTACATTCATTTGCGTTCCAGATAACGTCTTTATTAGACGAATTTTCCTTCTGTCTTTGCCGGTTTTTGAGATCAAAAACCAGAAAAAATAAAAAACAAAAAAGTGTGTTGCGACCTGTTTTAAATACCAACTGTAGCGCTCATCTACAGATCACAACGACCCTGATCTCAACAGGTACACTGCCGTGGCACAGAAACATTTCTCTGCGAATTAATGTGTGTTGTTTCTGTTTCAGTTCTCCATGTCGACGGCCCAGTAGATTGGGAATAAGAGGCAGTCACTGATTTACACGTCAACAAATGACCAATGCTGATAGTACGATCTGAGTGTGAAAAACGATTGATATCACTTTTCGCATCTGCAAAATCGTTTTCGTTTTATTCAGTACACTTTCACATTTCTAGACCCATTTGTTTGACTGAGGTTTGGTCCGCGGTGTGTGATGACGGGTCCTAGTTTCGTCCGAAGTTAAATAATGACAGCAGACGTTCTTGGCATTATGTTGAAATTTTTTCAAAAATGATTTTCAAGTACTTTTCAAGCGTTGTCGATATGTAGTAAAACTCAGCACCTCAGCTTCTTTGTGTGTGAAACTTCATTCAGGATATTCTTTCTTGCAACGACGCCAAGAACTTCGTTGGTCACTATTTCAGAAGTGATATCAAAGGGCGTCCAGAAAATGACAAAGTTATTGTGCTTCCTAGATCTATAATATGCGATTCTGAGTGCTGATGAAGAGTCCTAATGAATCTCCCTCAACTCGTTGTATGAAGGTCGCAGTTCATTTTCTTGAACAGAAATGTATTGTCACAGCGCTACACTCGTCTCTATCGATTTCTAGGAAACGTGTGACATCCTATCAATCTATAAAAATGCTAACAAACAATTACACTACACATATGTTTCAAAATTTGAACAAAACATGTAATAAGAGAAGTGCTTGCTAATTATGACAACCTTAAGATGGTAAAATAACACACTGGACTTAGTTGTGGTGAACAAGCTATTCCCGGTTTCAGCTGACGGGACCCAGTGATTCAAGGTTGTGTAATGCAACCAGTAACCGAGCCT
This sequence comes from Schistocerca cancellata, assembly GCF_023864275.1. Classification (NCBI taxonomy): domain Eukaryota; kingdom Metazoa; phylum Arthropoda; class Insecta; order Orthoptera; family Acrididae; genus Schistocerca; species Schistocerca cancellata. The sequence goes on from NC_064626.1 coordinate 829,295,793, forward strand.
TCCTGCCTCAGATGAAATATCCAATTTAGCAGCGATCTGAGCCCTTCTGCCTGCAACCAATGGCTGCTTTATTGCATAGTATTGCTCACTGCAAGAGCGATTCAAAGTGACGGATCTGATACAGTCTCAGGAGTAGTAACGAGACAGCTCCGCAATGCCAATCTCATATTTACATCTTCTTCTGAAGTCCACCAATAAAGCGGTCACGAACTTACGTTCCTATAGTACATGTTGTGGAGAGGTCAGCACCTTTGTCTCAGATTGTGGCTCAATTTATTTTAGGAGCATCTGTAGTATTCTCAGTGACTTAAATCCACAAAACAGGAAAGATAAGAAATTGGAAATTTGTGGTAAGGTCTTATGGAACCAAACAGCTGGGGCCATCGGTCCCTAAGCTTACACACCATTTATTCTAACTTAAACTAACTTACGCTAAGGACGACAAACACACCCACGCCCGAGGGAGGACTCCAGCCTCCGACAGGGGGAGCCTACGGACTGCGACAAGACGCCCTAGACCGCGCCGCTACCACGCGCGGATAAAGATAAGAGTCTTCAAAAATCGATAAATAGATCGTAAGTATTTACGTACTGCCAACAAGTATAAAGGTCACTGTATATATGTCAACATTAAGATAAAGCAGCGTATGAGTTATTGATGAAGTCTTACAATATTAGCGTGTCTCCTTCAAACAACCTGCACCTTAACAACTGGATATCAGTCAAAGCAATCTGACTCAAGTAAATATCTTCTACACTGCTGTCAAACATGTAACAACTTAATAATCTACTCGTCTATAACTATGATAGCAATTTAACTTGTAAGCCGCCATTCTTTTGAAGCTACACGCGAGTGCTCGTACAAGATTACGAGTACAGTTTATGCCCTGAAATACATCGTTAGACTGTGAACATCAGTCGATATAGTGCTGTCTGACTGCTAATTAGCAACAGCAGATGGCAAAACTTACATAAAGAGCAACGAAAAAGGGGAAAGTTACTCGAAAGTAAATCCACTGGATACTGGACATGTGCCTCTAACGCAAACCACATACTGTAGAGCTTTAAAGTATAATAAATCGCACCCTGTAAGTCTGATTTGTGCGTGGACAAATGTTTTTGTCCTCTGTTAATTACTTTGTTAATGACCTGAAAACACTGTGTGATAATGTGATGATTTGAAATTACGTCGTCTCTGTCGCAGAATACCTCGGAGAACTGCATCGGCGTCTACTTTCGTGGGTTGTTGAAACTTTCTTACAAAAAATAAACAATAAATAGTGAGGCAACAAAAGCAGCGGAGGAGTGGTACTCAAGCGTCAACTTTAGGTTACAACATCTCCGGATGTAATTAACATTTTACAATGCAACAAACGGCACTGATTACGTATTTGTTTATATGTTCAGATGTGCTAACAAAACTAACGCGGTTCCATTTAAAAAAACGTAGGTTTGTGTTAAAAAACATACTTCCGTGCATTTTTTTATGGTTTGTATTAAACAATTACACTAGCCCCTCTCCTCACGTTCGGTCTGTGGAATCGGTTCGTCAGTATTTGATGTGGTTTACGAAATATATGCAGCGGTAACGTTAGGTGACTCACCCTGTACATGAACTAGTGAATTTACTCACGGCTCTTTTGTTGCTCTATGTCTGTAATCACTTTCAGAACTTAAATTAATAATCAAATGAACTAATAAAACTGAACCTTAAATCGCTGGTGTACCCATGTACCACCACAATAAAATAAAAACAGTGAGTAATAGGGGTAGTATGACTGAGAACAGTGACGTATTTAAGTTTACAAAATAAATAAAAAGTTTTATTAAACCTTTAGTAACTACAACTTTCTGGAGAACCAGCTGACAAATCTTACACAAAAATGACAAACACAAATCAGTTAAGGACTGGTGTTTGATAGGCAAAGGATACATTGGGGCAGAAACTATACTAATTCTTCCCTGGATTAATCCCTTTTACAACGCACGTTGACTTTGTTTACATGAATCCAGTGTGAAGTCCAATTCTGTTCAAATGGAATCAACTCCGATCAGGTATACCAAAAACTACGGTCCATCTGAGAACAGGAACCTGTGAATATCATTTAACAACCTTACGTCGGTGCAGCACTACTTTGGCCTTTCATCTTGATTCAGGAGGCAGGAGAAAACGGCGCGCTGTGGGCGAGGAGCGATGTGCTGGGGAAAACTGTATGATCTGACTCGTCCACGAAAATATACAAACAACGCGGCCTGGCGTTCTGATTATCAGAACGCGGGAAACATCCCTGGCAGAGCTCTGAAATCCCGGCAGATTTCAGTGTGAGGTGCACCCGTTCGCTGGTCTAGTCAAACCAATTTGACTCACAGGCACAACGGTAAGTAGGACGAATAAATTCACCCTAATGACACACGATATGTCCCAGATGATATGCAGTTCCACTGTCGGTACAGTTGGAAACTGCTACTGGCTCTTAATCCACCTTAAGATACAGACGGCAAATCTCACCTACTAGGGAAAGACCTGAAACTCTCCATCAGGGGATTACCACAAGACGAAGAAAGCAAAGAATACAACCACTTTCCACCTAGCCTCGGTATGGGAGCCGAATTACCAAAAATGGAACCGCCCCCCACATTGCACAAACCAATCGAACTACGCTCTAATAATGGAATCTCCCCTCTAGACTGTTCTGTTCGCCGGGCAGCCAAACTGGACTGGGGTTCGACGCTGGAGGAGCAAGCCTCTACTTTGCATATTCTGAGAGGAGCCAGACAGTGGCTCCAAATCTCTCTTGTCCGAAAAGAGAAGAGTTTAGATTAAGGAGGTGTCGTTCTCACTGTAAGCATGGCCATGTTCGCAGAAAACGTCTATATAGATGGGACCACAGTCCCTCATTTATGGAGTGATCTAATCTTCACGGGCCAACCATTTCCAATTTCTGAAAGGAGGCTGTTAAGCTTCCCAGACAGTCGTGCCCATGAACTATATGTTTTTGCCACTCGCTAGTAAAACTTGGTGACTTCCTGAAGTCAGGGGAGGAGGGTGGGGGCTTACAGTCTTGCCCCACTTAATACATACACCAGCTGCTCTATTTGTATCGTCCCAGCTTCTAAAATGAGAGTGCATGGAGTTTTATGACCTTGCCACCACTTGCACAAAAGCTCATTTTACAGCAGTCTGTCTTAAATGACTTCCTCCACCCACTTTCAGCCACCTGGCTGCCTTTGCAACAGACTGCCGCCTGGTTCAGGTTAAATGTTTTGCGAACCGGCGGCCTTCTGTCTGACCCTAAGGAGAAGGAGGAGACAGTTTGGGCCAGAAGTTCCTCTGCTGCTTCCCAGAATAACTCATACGGCCACGTCGCTGCACTCAGCATTTGTGGTCCCCAGTTCATATCTCTGTCTGATATCGATCGCCACCACTACGGCCCCTCAAGTACAAATTCTCTGCAGGTTACAAATACAGTTATAACAACATTCTGTCCACAGTTTACCCAGGTAAAGAGGTCATAAAGCACACGTAACAAACGTAGTACTGGGGAACATTAAACTCATGACCTAAAATATAAATGTTAATCTGACTTACAGTGTTGTTAAGGTGAGAGAATGGCATGCCATCTCTCAACCATTCGCCATGTATCCAAGTATAAAGATGAAAAGATGAAGGGAAATATACATGGCGGGATTGGTACTTCCACGTTAAAAGTGCACGATAACAAATTCACAAATTAAAATGTATGATAAATGACATATAATATGTCAGCAGATTAAATGTAGTGTTCAAAATTTAACCAGATGCAAAATCCCCAAGATTGACGATTTTTTACAGAAGCTCGAAACCGAGCGCGGATTTTAATGCGAGATGCTTATAACAGTTTCCACAACGAAACCTTTTCTCGAAACCTGGCAGAAAACCCAAAGAGATTCTGCTCGTATGTGAAGTATGTTAGGAGCAAGAAACAATCAATGCCTTCTCTGCGCGGTGCAATGGATGTACTATCGAAGACAGTGCTGCCAAAGCAGAGTTACTAAACACAGCTTTCCGAAATGCCTTCACAAAAGAGGACGAAGTAAATATTCCAGAATTCGAATCAAGAACAACTGGCAGCAAGAGTAACGTAGAAGTGAAGCAACTTAAATCACTTACTAAAAGCAAGTCTTCTGGTCGAGACTGTGTACCAATTAGGTTCCTTTCAGAGTGTGCTGATGCATTAGCTCCATACGTAACAATCATATACAACTAGTCGCTCGACGAAAGATCCGTACCCAAAGACTGGAAAATTGCACAGGTCACACCAATATTCAAGAAAGGTAGTAGGAGTAATCCACTTAATTACAGACCCATATCATTAACGTCGATACGCAGCAGCATTTTGGAAAATATATTGTGTTCGAACATTATGAATTACCTCGAAGAAAACGTTCTATTGACACGCAGTCAACATAGATTGAGGAAACATCGTTCTTGTGAAACGCAACTAGCACTTTATTTGCATGAAATGTTGAGTGCTATTGACAAGGGATTGCAGATCGATTCCGTATTTCTGGATTTCCGGAAGGCTTTTGACACTGTACCACACAAGCGGCTCGTAGTGAAATTGCGTTCTTATGGAATATCGGCTCAATTATGTGACTGGATTTGTGATTTCCTGTCAGAGAGGTCACAGTTCATAGTAATTGACGGAAAGTCATCGAGTAAAACAGAAGTGATATATGACGTTCGCCAAGGTAGTGTTACAGTCCCTTTGCTGTTTATTATCTCTACAAAGGATTTGGGAGACAATCTGAGCAGCCGTCTAAGGTAGTTTGCAGATGAAGCTGTCGTTTATCGACTAATAAAGTCATCCGAAGATCAAAACAAATTGCAAAAATATTTAGAAAAGACATCTGAATGGTGCGAAAATTGACAGTTGGCCCTAAATATCCAAAAGGGTGGGGTCATCCACATGAGTGCTAAAAGCAATTCGTTAAATTTCGGTTACATGATAAATCAGTCAAATATAAAGGGCGTAAACTGAACTAAATACCTAGGAATTACAATTACGTCTGCGCGCAAGTCGCCGAGGTGGCGTCAAATCGAAAGACTTGCACCCGGCGAACGGTCTACCCGACGGGCGGCCCTAGTCACACGACACTTACTTACATTACATCTACGAACAACTTAAATTCGAAGGAACACAAAGGAAATTTTGTGGGGGAAGGCTAGCCAAAGACTGCGTTTCATTGGCAGGACACTTACAAGGGAACCTCCCCATCGCACCCCCCTCAGATTTAGTTATAAGTTGGCACAGTGGATAGGCCTTGAAAAACTGAACACAGATCAGTCGAGAAAACAGGAAGAAGTTGTGTAGAACTATGAAACAAATAAGCAAAATATACAAACTGAGTAGTCCATGCGCATCATAGGCAACATCAAGGAGCGGCTGAGCTCAGGAGCGCCGTGGTCCCATGGTTAGCGTGAGCAGCTGCGGAATGAGGGGTCCTTGGTTCAAATCTTCCTTCGAGTAAAATGTTTAATTTCTCATTTTCAGACAATTATTATCTGTCCGTGATCGTGTGTCAATTATCGAAGTTCAGGCACTCACACATAATCAACTTCGCTCTCCTAAATTCCAGGACATGTTCAGATTTGCTTGGACGTATGCAGGATTTGACGGTCTACACACGGAAAAATTTGAAAACGTTAAAAACATATGTTTTGACAGAGCACAGGAAAAACTGTGCGACTGTGAAACTGTTGCATTCATTTGTTGCAGTTTATGTGACAAACTCTTATGTTTTCATCACTTTTTTGGGAGTGATTATCATACAATCGGGCAAGGTAGAAGAATCTCTTTACCCATTCGCCAAGTGAACAAGTTAGGTGGGTCGACAACATATTCCTGTCATGTGACGCACATGCCGTCACCAGTGTCGTATAGAATATATCAGACGTGTTTTCCTGTGGAGGAATCGGTTGACCTATGACCTTGCGATCAAATGTTTTCGGTTCCCACTGGAGAGGCGAAAATAAAGAAAGTAAACTTTTCACTCGAGGGAAGACTTGAACCAGGGACCTCTCATTCCGCAGCTGCTCACGCTAACCACGGGACCACGGCGCTCCTGAGCTTACTCTGTCCTCGATGTTGCTTATCTTGCGCTTGGAGTACTCAGTTTGTATATTTTGCTTATTTCTTTCATAGTTCCACACAATTTCTTCCTGTTTTCTCGATTGATCTGTGTTCAGTTTTTCAAGGCCTATCCACTCTGCCAACTTATAACTAAATCTGAAGGGGATGCGATGGGGAGGTTCCCTTGTTAGAAAATGTAACAGATCTACTAAGGAGAATGCCTACACTACGCTTGTCCGTCCTCTTTTAGAATACTGCTGCGGGGTGTGGGATCCTTACCAGATAGGACTGACGGAGTACTTCGAAAAAGTTCAAAGAAGGGCAGCACGTTTTGTATTATCGCGAAATAGGGGAGAGAGTGTTACTGATATGATACAGGATTTGGGATGGACATCCTTAAAAGAAAGGCGTTTTTCTTTGCGACGGTATCTTCTCACGAAACTTCAATCACCAACTTTCTCCTCCGAATGCGAAAATATTTTGTTGCCACCAACCTACATAGGGAGAAACGATCACCACGATAAAATAAGGGAAATCATAGCTCGTACGAAAAGATATAGGTGTTCGTTCTTTTCGCACGCTGTACGAGATCGGAATAATAGAGAATTGTGAAGGAGGTTCAATGAACCTTCTGCCAGACACTTAAATGTGATTTGCACAGTATCGATGTAGATGTCGATGATTGTGGTGAAAAATAAGAGGACTATAGCTTCAAAAGTCATTGCAGAACTGAATGTCAGCACCAAAACAAAACGAAGGGAGCGCCATAAACAGGGGCTGCAGAGATTCCAAAACGACTTATCAGCGAAGGAAATGCCCCTAACAGGAAAACGTGGTGCCAGATCCATAAAACCTGGACTATAAAGCAATGGAAGAATGTCATTTGGTCGGATAAATCTTGTTTCACACTGTTTACAACTTCTGGCTGAGTTTACGTCCCAAGAGTGAAACATGGTGGGAGATCGGTGATGATTTGGACAGCCATATCGTGGTATTCCATGGGATTCATGGTTACTCTGCAAGGTCGCTTTACTGCCAAGAATCACGTGACTATTTTGACTCATAAGTTCAATCGCAGTGTACAAGTTTGTTCCATAATGGCTATGCTGTGTTCCAGGAGCCCAGTTCTCATCCAGGCCTGGTTTTGTGATCATGAGGACGAATTGACACCTCTCCCCTGCCCATTACAATCATCAGATCTACTTTGGAGAGAACAGTGAGTGATCGGTGTTCACCTCCATCGCCGTTAGCAGTACTTGGCGTTCCTCTTTTTTTTTTAGGAAGACTGTACACGATTCTCTTAAAATCCATACAGAATTTATATACAAGCATTTCGAGACGAGTGGAAGCTGTTATGAATGCCAACGGTTTTTCTGCATTGTATTAGGCATGGTAATATGTTGCGTTTTTTGTGTCCGTATTTCTGTCCCCCTTCCTCCCTCCTCGTATTTCAGAATCACAAAAGAAATGACGCTACGAATCACTTCCAAACACAGTATCGAGTGAGAGAAGCTTTTTGTAAGTCACCTGAATTTAGAGATGGCTAGAAAAGAGACGGATCCGATCAGGACCTGTTCTAAAACATTTAAAATAAGAACAAAGATCCAGCACTCTACACGTGAGGTCCGCATGTCAAAGAGAACGCGAAAAAACACGATTTTACTTAACTTGATTGTTATTATGGATCCCAGACATATAGGTGCAAGTGAAATGCTCGCTGCTTGCTGTACTCTCACCATTACACTGTTGGTTGTTGGTCGAGTGCGTCCATATCAAACACAAGACAAGTGTCTGCAATACTGCCTGGTACCGTGTGCTGGCTTTGCCGATGTATGAGACGATAGAGTCGAGGGGACAGCGTGCCTTTGTGTTTGATAACATGATGGAACTGAAACGAACTGTGCCGCTTAGAGTTATCATTGGTCCGCTTCGATCAACGCTTTTGCTTCGATGTTTGGTAAACAAACAGTTCCTTGTTTTTGCAAAGATGCGTCGCTATCGTGGACAGAAGTGACTCGTGCCTGATTGAATATGAATCAACATGTGATTTACGCCGAGAGCGGTGTAGTTCGGCGTTGTATGAAAGGCGTTCGTTACGAAACGGCCTCCTTTCAAATTTTATGAGGAACTAAATGTATTAAGCAAAACAAGTGGAAAAGAATCCTCCAAAAAGTACTGGAAAACTCGTGTCTTTGGTAATGCCATGACTCTTCAGATAAATAATGTATTTCGTTGAAAAACTATCCCAGAACCCACCGTTAGCACATGTCATTTTATTTTTAGTACATACATGGAACTATTTATAACTAATAGTAATGCGGGAAATCGAACAAAAATTGTATGTGTGTGTGTGTGTGTGAATTCTTAAGGGACCAAACTGCTGAGGTCATCGGTCCCTAGACTTACACACTACTTAAAGTAACTTAAACTAACTGATGCTAAGACAAACACACACTATGCCCGAGGGAGGACTCGAACCCCAGGCGGGAGGGGCCGCGCAGTCCGTGACATGGCGCCTCAAACCACGCGGCCACTCCGCGCGGCGAACAAAAATTCTTCATACATCTTAGCCTATTGGTACCTTTTGGGCTCTTGGCACCATTGTCGTATACAGGGTGATCAAAAAGTCTTCTTATTTTTCTTCACGAGATATTGCTGGTCTAAACAGGAAATAAGTCCTGTAAATGTACGTCCACAAACAAATATTTGTCCAGATGAGGGCCATGTTCTTGTGTCCAGAACAAACAGTACTCACTGGTGAAGGCTGTCTTCCTGCTGAGGTTCGCTGCCATTTCTTGCTGGCAGCGTTTGTCAGTCTCTTTACTTTTCTGACTGTGATGCTGTTGTCGGACAAAGCACTTACAGAATTTGTCACCCGTGTCAGCCAGTCCATAGCTATAGTTTTCAGGCTGTGCTGGTATCAGGACGAGATTATTGATTCTGTGGAGTACAAAAAATGTAAACAGTATATTGGAATTCCCTTATTCACGCGGGAAACGACAGACTCGGTACTATGTGATTTACTTGTTAATCGACAGGTATGCGTTCCATAGAGGGAACTACACCGTCAACAAAGCATTCCATCTGAAAAACAAGTGTTGAGAGGGTAGTTCCTGCGACTTAGAGACTACGAGATTACTCACAATGACACAAGGAATCGCAGCAGACCTTCAACAGTTGGCACGCCTGATACAGACGAGCGAGTAATGCGACGAGTGTAAGATGATGCTGAAACAGGTGTGCCAAAAATTGAAGCTGCTGATGGCACAACGACGCTGCGCAAGCAGTTACTTTAGCCGTCTCACTTACAGCTCTCAGGCCACAAGAACAGCGACCCACATTACCGTTCTGGTAACGGTTTCTAAGGCGGAACGCAGAAAATCCGCAGATCACAGCTTGCAGTTTATTTTTGGATGACACGAAATTCACACAGAGTGTTACTGTAATGTGCCACAGTAACTATGTGGATAGATGGAAAACTCGAGTGATAGTGGAAGCAAGGCATCCGGTCAGTTTTAGTGTCAAAGAAACCGCCAGGAATCGTGTGTGACAGACACGTAGAAACTTACACTTTGCCGGACAAAGCAACAGCGGGTGATGCATCATCAATTTATGCTTAGAAATTATCCGCGCTATTGCAGGAACACAAGGGATGTGGTTTATGCTCGATGGGACACGATCCCATTTTTTTACAATTAGTTAAGATAGTACCCAACACAAACTTTAAAGAGCGATGGACTGCTCGAGGAGATACAGTAACATGGTCTCCCCTTTCATTTGACCTTAATCTCTTAGAATCCTGGTTATGCGAACGTTTAAAGACATTGGTGTATTCTAGACCCATCGATAACGTTACTAGAGCGAGTGTCGCATGAATGTGACCAAAGTCGGGAGCAGTCAGGTGTGGTCTCTCGAGTTGGTGATTCTTGGAGCAAAAGCGGTGAAGGATGTTGAGCACGTGTGGTATCGGTAGACAGATGGCTCTCGTAGGACGAAGTGACTCACATCACAACAAGTATTTGTTTTCGAACTTATGTTTCTAGTTTCTAATTTTGACCAGTACTCTCTTCTGTAAGATTATGAGACTTTAAAAAAACAATAAAAAAACAACCTATGTACCTCATTTAAGTCTGTCGTTGGCATGTGTAAGTTAAGGGACGATATCCAATCCTCCATGTTGTTTCGTGTCAGCTGTGCTAGATATTCAAAATTTGTGAATTTGAAACCACCTGATCGACAAGCACTGTCGCACATTACGTTACAGTGCCGGTAGCTTACATTTCACTTCAATCGTTACATAGTTTTCAAACTAAGACGTCACTTTTCTTGAACCTTTAGAGAGCCACACCCAGTTTTCTGTCAGATGACCTTTCTGTCTGCACGCTCGCCAAGTTGTTGTTACGCACCAGGCGAGTTGTCGCAGTGGTCAACGAACAGAACTGCTGCTCAGGAAGAGTGATTCGCAAACCCTCACGAACACAGATTTAGGTCTTCTGTGGTTTGCACGAATGACTTCAGGCAAATACTGCAAGGCTACTTTTGAATAAGCTACTGTTCATTTCCGTCCCCATCATTGTCCAGTCCGAGCTCGCCCTTCGTTACTCATAATCTCGGTGTTGACAGGGCGTTTAACGCTAACCTTCCTCCCCTTTTCTGCTATTTAACGTTCCGCCGATGCTGGGATCATCAATTGAACAAGGCTGACAAAGCAGTCGGTGGTGACCCTATTAAAGGGGCCACACCATATCTAATGTTCAGTAATTTAGGAAGCCAAAAAAGACGAAATATGAGTGGCTGGACGGGTGAGTAAAGTGCTCGCACACCGACGTTGAGTGCAGTATTTTAAAGCTAGTGGCACCTAGCCTGGTGATAGGCTATCTGACACTGATGCGGGCTATTCTGCTCTCGGCTGCCGTGCTGCTACGCTCTTTGTGCACGACTCAAGGACGCTTGGTTGAGCTTTGTTGAGAGGGCTGGAATATCTTTTCTGGATTTCGCGATACTGGTAGTCTGGCGAGAGACGTCCGGCCTGGACGCCATCTTGAGACCGAGTGCGGCATCGGCAGCTGGTCAAGAGCAACCACTACCGCTGCTGTCTGGAACCCTTGGACCGTCTTTGTCAAGAAATATAACTATACTGGAAGAACCGTGACGGGAGAATGCTGCCATTGTTGTTCATACCGCAACTCAGCATTTTACATGGCGATCCGCTTTTATAGAAAGATTTCACAGCTTATCTCTACAAATTAAAAGCCTCTCTTCTAGGAAACGTGCCTATCACATTTCGAAAGAATTTTTACGGGGTGTTTTTTTGTTGGTGGCTATTCTTAACAATTATTTCAGTTATTCCTTCAAGTCGTTATCCAGCAGGAATAGTTTAGAGCGCAGCTGCAGCGGCCATGAGCTTGGAGCAGGTAGCGGCCTCGCCCTGCTACCAACTGGTTCTCTCCTCTGAGCCTCCTCTATCTGTTACAGGGTCGCCCACGCGGCTCACACACGTCCTAGCTACTACATGCAGAGAACAGTTTCCATCAGTGGAGGAAGGATCATAAAGCCGTATCCGGGCCAATGCACTATATTACCGAAACAGAGGCCACGCCGCAACAAACTGAAAAGAAAGCGCAAGATGAAAATGAGCAGAAGCTTCGTAGTCGTATTATTGGATACAGACTGCAGCTGTAAATGCTTTATCCTTGTTTAGTAAAATAACATAAATGTTAGTGTCATGATATGATAAAGCTGTCTGTTAGTCATCACCCGATGGAGGCCACTTGATACAGTAGTTTATGCATCATTTTGCTTCATGACGTGGTTTTCAGTCCAGAAGAAACATTTTTTTAATTCTATTCTGACCCCGAAAGCCTAAGAATTAACTCAACCTGTCAGTTTCAGGCTGCGGGACAATTTTCTAGCAGCTTGAGCTATAAAAGACAAGAAACTGGAGAGCACGTTGTAATACATTAAAGTTCTGTATGCCGAGACTCGCTGGTTGAGTGTATAAAGAATAGCAAGACGCATTTTATGAGCCGAAGTGGTTTTCTTTATCAGGATTTCCTCCTTCAATTAAGATAGAAACAGTCGAACAGAATCCTATGACAGTAGCCGGATACCGGGACAGTTGCTTAAGACATGAGTGCTGCAGTATAAAACTTACTGTTAAAATATGTCTTTACAAATCAAAATCACGGTATATATTCTGCAGTTGGATTGTAGCCCGGTGGAGAGATGAAGAAAACTAACTTAGCGTAGAGTGCGCTGTACTTCTGCCGGAAATGGTGAAAGTAAAAACGCCTTTGACAGGCAATTACCCTCTCAAGATGTAGTTCAAAAATGCACCGGAACTGACGCTAGTACTTGTACATTCCGTACGAACGCTAAAGCAAAGAATTAAATTCCCAACTGTGTGAGTAGAGGACGCATCGATTCACGTCTGTTTGCTAGTTAGCGAGCGAAGCTATTCACAAAAAAGCTAAGGACTCGTCTGGCTAAATTTTGATTTCTATGCGAATTGTCGAGTAAATCCTCATCCCAAGTCTGACAAACTTCGTTCAAGACGACATCTGTCGAGTAATTAACACGCAATTTAAGAGCACTAACCACTGAAATACGCCGCCACTCATTGGTCACATGACCATGAAAACTAAGGTTCACTCTGTTGAAACAGAATATTGTTAATTAATTTTGCATCGGCGTTCATGACTATGTCATGACCATATACATACAAGAAATGATAGTAACTTTGGGTAGCCATTCCTTCAGTCTGATGTCATACTCAGTTAGACGTTCCACAGCGTAGCCACATTATCCTAGAGAAGGATATGGCTACAAAAATATTTCTTAGTGTTATCATAAAGGACTGCGTATATAGGAACTCGAGAATGCGGAATAGCTTGGGTTACCAACTTCTGTAAATCAGTAGAACAAAAACCAGTCCAAGTAGCAAAATGTTTACTCTTTATTTATTAGATGACTAGTTTCGGGCCGAGACCCATTTTAAAACTATCATAAAAAAGTCGAAAATGGTACTTCCGAAGACGAAATATTATTATTAAGTAAAGTAAAGATTCAATAAAGTTAACTGATATATTGTCAGGTTACTTCATACTAATACGAGTAATCGATAGAGATAATGGGATACACAGTAACCGCCCATGTTACATTTCTCGTGAAGCAGATTTGAGGCTTTGGTTCATTAATTAATACCCGGGAATTGAAGTTATTGTCAAATCCTGAAAGTGACATCTCTACAGAGACCACATCCAAACAGGGGTCCAGTCAGTCTCAAATCCTGTTCCAGGATTCTCTTGTTCTCTTCAATTTCTGTGGCTCACGGCTTGACGCAAACGCCATTTCAGCGCCTTGCGTGCGGGGCGTGTTAAGAGTAACAGCGTAGTTGACTGTGATGGGAGCGTGTAGAATGTAGTGTCGTGTTTGTATCGTTGGTGATAATGAGAGATAAGGAAGATGTTATAAAGCAATTCGGTTACTTATTCATCCAACTCTTACACTATTATATCCACTGTAGCATGCGCCTTCAACATTTCACAGCATAATAAGATGTTTCAAGAGATAAATGATAATTCAGAATATATGCACATGAGAAAATATGTTCTGGCGTGTTTCGTTCCTTCCAGAAGGTTCTACGTAGTTATTTTCGTTCAGTCCGTCCAAACGTAAGCGCACATACCACGGGGATTATCCCGATTTTGCCTGGAGACCCTGTAAACGAGTGTTCGACACTAAAACTGGTCGTTTCCGGTTTGTTGCATGTCCACCTTCTCGCTCCGCCTACAGCAGTAAGTGAGAAATCTCGTCATGGCTTTCACGAGCTCCTCCAAATGACCTCTGAACTTCCGCTCTGACACTAGTTTCAGACAATTCACGTTATTTTTACCCCTTTCCACGCCAGTCCCGCCTGCGTTAGTCAATTGCCATCGGGACGGCCTCCTATCAGCCAACGACCTCGAATGCTATGAATATGAACTGACAATATCAATCTTTTCACTTAATTTTCCATCACACCTTATCCTCCTTTCCACATCGACAACTTCGGATGCTTGGAATGTCTTGTACCTGAATGCTTTTCAATATATTGTGTGATACGTGTATATTGTCACCAGGACTGTTACCCCAGACCACATAATGTGGTCTGGCCTAGAGACACTAAGATTTTTTTTTTTTTTTTTTTTTTGCCATCTGGCCGAAACCGTTTATAGTGAAGTCTAGAAGCTAGAAACTTGTGTGATCAAGACGGACCTGTAAAATAAAGATCCAAAATATGATCACGGGCTCATTTTCAGACTTTATGTCTTCAATTGATAGACTCCTGGTACTATCACATTGTTCAAGTTTGCTTGAAATTGCTTCAGATATTCGAGAGAAATGCTTCTTTTACGGCGACGTTCTTTGAATAACCAGACATAAGATTCTGACAACGCGCTAAACGACCAGAGGTAGGTTATCTCTAGGATACACGTGAAAATCATACCAAAAAACAATTTTACTTCTGAAGACGGTCGTCTAAATGAAATAATAAATGACAAAATACAAAGTTATTCTTTGCAGCAAACACTTCTAGACTATGAATGACGAGTTATACTTTGTATGTAGCGTTGTATGCCTTGCTCCTCGCTGAAAAGAAATTAATTTATCAGCTAACCATAAATAATTTCGAAATTTAAAGAATGAGGTTCCAGTCTTACTTCATAGCTACAAAGTTACAAAAAGCACATAGAGCGAGTGCACAAGGAACAGTTTATAATGCACGATGCAGTATTAGTCAAATCTATGGTAGAACTCACGTTAAACACAATCACTGACTTGTGAAACACAGTCACCAACAATGAATCAAAATTTCTGCGAAACACAAGCAAACTGAAGAAATATCTACTCTAATTTGAAAGTTTTAAATATATTTCTAAAGGACACTGCTGCTTCTGATGTTTGCATACAAGAAGAAACAGCGGTGACTCCATTTCGAACTGAACATACCGCTGCGTTACTGCAAGCAAAACGCAGAGGCCGGATGCCAGTCCTTTTTATGCCGTTTTTCATGCATACCGCTAAGTATGTTACGAAGGTGATGGGCTGTATAAATCAGATGTCTCATTATACGGTCCTGAAGATTAGCAATTACTTTAATTTCTTCTTATCAGGAGGAATGCCAAGTTGCAATATGGCATGAAACACAGGCCTAAGGAGCCACAACGATTACGCTTGTTGAAAAAGTAAACACGTACATGCCACTTCTTATACACACATAAAAAAAAGTTTTGCAGCACCCCCGTTCCAGAACTCCTGAAGATATACGTTGACTGTAGATACTGTATCACAGACACAGTCCCTTTTACTGATCAGAGATGTCACTAAACACGTCGGAAGATGTAATCAACCATGCATGAGCAGCGCCTATTAGACGGAGGGGGAGCGACAGCCGATCAGTTCCAATCATTCCACTAGGAAGGAGGTACACGGCTCGTGATGTCTGTAGTTCAACAATGTCTAGACGGTCAATACCGCGGTTCGATCGCTTTCGCATTATTACTTTGGCCAGGAAGGGCTCTGAATAAGGAAAGTATCCAGGGGTCTCGCAGTTAAAACGATGTTGTTCGGGCATGGAGGAGGTACAGAGAGACAGAAATGTCGATGACATACCACGCTCAGGCCGCCCATGGGATACTACGGAAGTGGATGACCGTTGCCTATGGATTGTGACTCAAGGGAACCGTGACAGAAACGCCACCATGTTGAATAATGTTTTTCGTGCAGCCACAGAACGTCGTGTTACGACTCAAACTGTGCGCAATAGGCTGCATGATGCGCAACCTCACTCCCGCCGTCCATGGCGAGGTCCATTTTTGCAACCACGACACCATGCAACGTGGTATGATGGGCCCAACAACATGGACCGCTCAGAATTGGCATCACGTTCCCTTCACCGATGAGTGTCGCATATGCCTTAAACCAGGCAATCGTCGGAGACGTATTTGGAAGCAACCCGGTCAGGCTGAACGCCTTAGACACACTGCGCAGCGAAGGCAGCGAGGTGGAGGTTCCCTGCTGTTTTGAGGTGGCATTATGTGGGGTCGACGTACGCCTCTGGTGGTCATGGAAGGTGCCATAACGGCTGTAGGATACGTGAATGCCATCCTGTGACCCATAGTGCAACCAAAGCGGCAGCGTAATGGCGAGGCATTCCTCTTCATGGACGACAAATATCGCCCCCGTCGTGCACATCTTGTGAATGACTTCATACAGGATACCGACATCGCTCGACTAGAGTGGCCACAATGTGTTCCAGCCATGAACACTATCGAACATGGTTGGGATAGATTGACAAGGGCCGTTTATGGTCCATGTGACCCACCAACTACTCCGAGGGATCTACGCCGAATCGCCGTTGAGGAGTGGGACAATTTGGACCAACAGTGCCTTGATGAACTTGGGGATAGTAAGCCATGGCGAATAAAGGCATGCATCAGTGCAAGAGGACGTGCTACTGGATATCAGAGGTACCGGTGTGTACAGCAATCTGGGCCACCACCTCTGAAGGTCTCGCTGTATGGAGGTACAATATACAATATGTGGTTCTCATGAACAATAAGAAGGGCAAAGATGATGTTTATGTTGATCTCTATTCCAATTTTCTGTACAGGTTCCGGAAGTCTCGGAACCGAGGTGATGCAAAACCTTTTTTGATGTGTGTATAGACGTCTCACCCCATCGCTACTCAAGACCTAATTTTGTATTCTAGCCCCCTAGGTATTTTCCGCATATGGTTATAAGCAGCCGTTGACTGTCTTTATCATCTCAAAAGTGTCGTCCAGATGCAGAAAACAGTGAAAACAATTAGCATCCGGATGACGACCGTAGGGAGAGAGAGACAACTGGTCCTACCCGAAAGCCGTGCTCGTTGAGCTTCTAATAAACCTTCGAACTTCCTTAGTTAGTGTTGTTTGTTGCTGACTCTTGTGTAAACGTTGCAGACTTAGCTTTACACGTCTACTACGGTCGCCTTCGGTATAATCACTAAAAAAAGCCTGAAAGTCACATGTGGCGATCGATGCAATTGCGCTTGTAAATCCATAGATTGCATGAAACTAGATACAAATAGCTACGTTCTTAGAACAGCCCCGCCGCCCGCGATATTGCAGTCGACTCAGAATGCTGCCAGTATTCGTCAACAGAGCTTACTTTCCGATGATCGTTACGAGAATGAAATTATGTAATTTGTATCGCTTTTGTTCATTCATCCTCTGACTGAATCAAGCAAATTCCGGCCTCATTCAACAAAATGTAATGTTAAATTTGACACGTTTGCCCTACACGGATAGATCGCCATCAGCGTTATAATAATTTTAACTAATATAACTTTTTAAAAGATTTTGGTTTCTTGCTCATCTGATATAATGGCAGCAGCGGGCTGGAAAACTGCTTACGGATCGTCCATCTCTCTGAAGTTAAGGAAGACTCGCTTTAAAACTGTCGCTGTACAAGTTGCCATGAGTCACTTACGGGCCGTCGATACTCTCCCCCGTAAGTAACTGCAGAAGTTACGTGTACTTGAAGTCTACTCTTCATCTCGGGTAAATTTTGTAATAACATAAAGAACGGTTAGCACTTCATAGCTTCTGATATACCACTCTTTAATGTGGAACTTTAGAACACAGCAAATTCTCATATCATATTCGTCATCTGATTGTTTCAATAATCTTTGTACCTGCGTATTGGGACAACTTTTCTCATTTGTTTTTCTTTTTTAATTGATAACTCAATTATTTAACAATTTTCAACTTTTGGAATATCATGCTCGACCACCACAAACAGCATGGGATAAATGTGTGATGAATGTAGCCACGAAGAATAGATCAGCATACGCGAGAAAGAGATAAGGCACAACACTCAGAGCAAAGCAGTACCCTATATTTCTGTGATGGGACTCAGAGTCCTAGAGAGTCTTTGAAGTCTGAGTCGAAATGCCGACAGTAGACTGGCATAGTTCCAATAAGAAAAAACGGGCAGAGGTTGATGACTAACGTTGTGTTGACGTCAAGGTGAATTATGTGGAAACTAGTACGTTGTTTCTTTTTTCCGTATTCGTACGGAATACGTTCAACGTAACTATGTGATCCGAAACCTCAATATACGCCAATAAGCGGTGTGCGTTACGGCGCTTTAAATTATAAGGAATCAAGCGAAGAAAGATATTGTTTCTTGGTAATAAACAGTGCATTGCGCACAAGATTTAAATAAGAATATTTGCTTATTGTAAGTCCAACCAAAGTGCTTCAGGATAAACGTGAAATTAAGGAGACAAACACACGGTACTTAGTAAACATAAAGAATACTGTAAGTCATGAGCAGCAGAAAAATGATATGCTCTGTCATTGTATTTGATTTCTGTTATATCCTGCTGAGATCTACTTATTGGGACTTTTCCACTTGTCTCAGATGCAGTTATCGTACACCATCTTTAGGTGTAACTGCAAAAACTATTTTTAAAATTAATCGGAATATAATATTACTAGAAAAGTGCGCATTTCCAAAAACTGTACCTTTATTGCCAGATTGCAATTGCTATCGGGAACGGGTATACAGTAAATTCCGTGACTCTGCAAAGTGTTTTCTTTTCGTGATCTCGTTGAGATCTGGTGTTCTACCGGTGGTCCGCGTCTTCCCAAAACGATATGGCGCAACTTCTTTGTGGTTCACAGCAACTTCGTAACTTATTCTGACGTAAGAAACAAGTGTTTCGTTCTTTCTGGTAGGTAATTGTAGCCGTTTCCTTCATGGCACGAAATTGGAATTTCATTAATTTTTATTTTATTGTATTTTGTAGGGTTCCGACACAACGGGTCTTTACATCCACTACATAAACATTTTGTACAACTAGCATTCAACAATAATGGGGCAAAACATTTAATATGGAGGTAATGAAAACACCACAACATGATAAGGCGCAGATGAATATTTTAAAAGCTGCACAAAAGATTAATTATAATTTACAGTATTACAATCTATAATATTACAATTTGCAATGCTACGAAGCATTATTTTCAATAATGTTCGACCTATAACATACGTGAATATGTTATTACAATGTTTGTGCTGTTGTACGTTGTATATCAGCCTGAGCCTGTATTACTGATGTGGTAGCGATACGAACTTTGGGCGATTATGTTCGTCCAGACATCGATATCATACGTGGATTATTAAGTAAGGAAGTTTGGTGTAAAAGCTTTTAGATGTAGAGTGGACCTCTTCTGAAACAGTTTTAACTTTTAACTCATTATGGATTCTTGAGTTTCTAACGAACCATGTAGCATTTAATATCATGCACAGCGTCTTATTGTGGGCAACATTAAGTTTGTGCGAATTTAGTAGAAGCTGCGCTAAAGTACGAGGGTTATTCGGAAAGTAAGGAACGATTGATCTCGAAATGGAAAATACAGTAAAAATATAAAGTTTTGTACAGATGCGTTGGGCACTGTGTCTGGTACGCCCGTCGATCGCATCATGTCGCTCTTTTCAGTTCTGAGCTCACAGTGACAACGTAAAGATGGCTAGAAATTAGCGTCTCCCGCCAAGTATGAGGGCCTGGCGAAAGATTTCGCCTGAAGCTATGCAATCCACATACCATAACTGTAATGCGGTTCGAACTACACGACAATTCTCGGCTGCACTCTGCAGGGGCAATGAAGATGCTCCTGCACCGTTTTCGATAGGAAGTGTTTGATCACCCACAATACACCCCGTAATAGGCTACCCCTGAAGTTCATCTCTGCTCAAATGAATCGCTGCCTATGAAGACAATATTTAGACACAGACAACGAGCTGCAGTCCAAAGTAGAATTGTCGAAAAGCGCTTGCAGCTGTCTTCTATAACGAGGGAATTGAAAAGTTGGTACAATGCTATGACAGTTGTCTAAGTCTGAGCGGCGACTGTATAACTAACTGTTGCAAATAGAACAGGTTTGATTTTCACTGTGGTTTCCATTTCGCGACCTATCGATCCTTACTTTCCGAATAGCCCTCGTACAACAATTCCTGGTGAGGGCATAAGACACATGTCGAAGTTATTCAGCTATACTGGCCTGCACAGTTAAAACGCAATCGCAGGAAAAACCCGTAAATATACGTGTTATGCATTAAAACAGCCCGTCTGACCTACACTCTGTCGGATAACGCGTCTTAAGACTTGGGAGATAAGGCACTGACTTACGTAACGTTGTTCTGCTCTCGCGGCATGGTAATAACTAAGACTGCCGTCATGTGCGTCTGAAGCGAAGTAAATTTTCGCGTCCTCTCCCACTTTTGTACACGTAGAGTGCTGCCGCTGCTTTCGGCGAAAGTGGGTCGGTCGGCTGCAGCGTTCGCGCCGCTGGTGGAACTCGAGCTGTTTACCGAAGGCTGCTGCTGAATGGCTGAACTCTTCCGAGCCTACTGAATGACAAAGAGCACAAAACGCACAGCGAGGTGCGCGCGACCACCCGCTGCTGTGTCAAGACTGAATGATATCGCCAATGATGAGAGACTGGTATATTTATTACTATTATACCCCTTCCTCTCTTACGCTCCATTTTGTGTGGTACGTTTCCATATAGTCGTACGGTAAGCGGCGAAAAAGTAAGCTGTACCTCAAGTAGAAGCACAGAAGATTAATTTAAGATATGTGTGTGTGTGTAAAATATTTCTGAAAAAGAGGCAGAAGCACAAAAAGCTATCAGTATATGCGAAGTATTTATTGGTTTTTAGATGATGAGTTCTGGCCAAAGCGCCAAATGGTCGTATTGGTATTCTAGAGGCTGAAAAAGGAAAGAGGTAAGATGAGGATTTAACGTCTCGTCGAACGACAGTGTCATTGGAGATAGAGCGCCATCTCGGCTAGGGCAAATATGGTGAGTAAAAACGGCCGTGACCTTTTCAAAATAGCTATCCCTACGTTCACCTTAATCACTCTGCGAATTTCACGGAAAATTAAATCTTGGAGGCCACACGGGGATTTCTGCTCCTGAAACCATGTTGTGTAGTGTACCTGTATCCTTTTAATCTCATTCTTTTTCCATTGACAGTTGGTGACCGGAAAAAAATTGAGCATTAGTGTCAGCCAGACTTTCTCTAATTTTATCGACATGATCATTAAATGTGATGCTCTAGAAGGAAGTAACATTTCTTCACTTGTAACACACGCTCTCCGAATTAAAGGATAATACATTATCTGAAGCCCAACTTCAACAACTGAACATTATTCAGAAGGCCTGTGACACCCATGCGCTAAGAAACCAGCTGATGAACTGCGCTGCCCTTTTCCGAATTTTCTCTGCTTCTTCCGTTTACGCAAGCCGAACTAGAGAATTATCACGAAATGATCGGTACGCTGAGTGTTTTGTAAGTGATCTCATTCGAGAATGAACTACATTTCGTTAGTGCACATCCAGTGAATCTTAATCTTCACCGTCATTGCAAGTATGTTGCGTTAATTCACTTCGGGTACATACATACGCCTAGCTATTTCTCGATTGTGACTGATTCCACTAATTGCTTGGCGACAGTTTAGTCAAGTAATATTTAGATTTGCAACATTCTCTTCAAAATCCCTCATTCATTTGGTCGGCACCCTCTATTATTTTCCAAGTGATCAACTAAGCCCAATTCCGTTATATTATTTTAGCTGTTGCATAGTTATAGTCTGTGTATTTTAGCAATGGATTAAAAAAATGACTTCCATGTGATATCCACGTGCCATCACACCTAGCAGAAAGAGTCCTTCTTCACCAACCTTTGTAAGTGGAGAAGAGTTTCCTGAATATTGCCGACTATTTTATATGCTGAGTACAAGTGTTGTAGAGAGGGAAGGCCACTCACAGCGTCAGAACAAACGAGGAATTTAGAACTTACAAGACGTTTACCCGCTCCAGTGACCGTAAGATCGCCCATAATTCCGCATCAAAGACAGTATATTTGTGAGGCAGTCGGATCTCGAGGACACGGTCAAGGAAAAGAACAGAAGAACTAATGTAGTCCCCTATTTAAACTAATTCGTAAATACAGCTAGTTGTGGTGCTCAGTTGAAATATCTTAAAATAATGTATTATAAACAGATGCAGAAGTGCAGCCTCCCCTGTACCGCATTAAATCTACAATTACTCTAACTCTTTGTAGTAACCAGGGTGGCAGTCGGTTGAGACTGGATTTGGGTTCTACTTGTCGCATACCAAATGACTCCAGCACACACTTCACACAGATCCCAAACGGCCTTGTTGCTCGTTGAATGACTAGAGAGAGGCATTTCATAGCTGAACGAGCAACAATAAGGTATGCTGGTGAACTGGGAGCAGCGAGTCACTTACACATATTTGCCTCACTGTTGAGGTGCAGAGTCATGCATCAGTGGGAAGAATTTTGGCTGGAAATAATAGACAATGAGCTTTAAAGTCCACAACGTGGCCGTGACGTATCTCCTTCCAGCCACGCAGACGTGACGAAGTCCTTCTCACTCGTCTTCGCATTGGACTGTGCCCTATGACGCATGGCTTCTTGCTCCAACGAGAGGACTCTCCAATGTGTGCGCCACATTTCACTGGCCTGTCTTTTGTTTTCAAACAAGTGGGCAGCCGTTCATTTGTCGACCTTTCTGTCCTCTATTTTAAATGTCAGTGACCCGAATGTAGTATGTCTTTTAAGGTTTGTGCAATATCGGAAATTTTAGGGCAATGTTTTTAATTTTTTATGTCAGGGTAGCTTGTTCATCCGTGTTCTTTGTAAGTGATCAGCCATATATTCCTCTGTATCTATTGATTCATTTTTGTTTTAATTGACAGTTGTAGAATATTGGACCATTTTTAGCGTTTACATGACGTGCACTAGCGTAGTTGTGTGGGTGGTCGTGGATGAGATTGGAAGGAAGCGAGTGCCGTCTTATCTAAAATAGCTTTTTATTTCTTTTATCGCATTTTCTACGTCTTAAGCAATTAGTTTCTACTACTTTTCGTATGAGAGCTGATAACCTCGGCCTTGAGCGCCTCTAACCCTCAAACACGCACACATACATACACACAAACACACACACACACACACACACACACACACTCACACACACACAAACATGCCCGCGTTAAAGTGCGCGAGCACACACACACATACACACACACACAAATGGCTCAAATGGCTCTGAGCACTATGGGACTTAACATCTATGGTCATCAGTCCCCTAGAACTTAGAACTACTTAAACCTAACTAACCTAAGGACAGCACACAACACCCAGCCATCACGAGGCAGAGAAAATCCCTGACCCCGCCGGGAATCGAACCCGGGAACCCGGGCGCGGGAAGCGAGAACGCTACCGCACGACCACGAGATGCGGGCACACACACACACACACACACACACACACACACACACAAACTATCTCGGAAGGGGAAGAAATGTTTATTTTCAGAATTAGTCATGTAGATATCGTACGGTTCAAGACTGTCTGTTCCAATGTCCGGCGAAAATTATTTGCATCTCCAAAGCGTCGCGGGGGTGAAAATGTCATACCGTACTGTCGGCTAGGAGACACTGAAGGGTATGCTGTGCCACCTAGCTGTACAGGTTTCCTTTCTTCCTGCATAATATCACTTTTATATTGTGAAGTGCCAAGTATTGTGTTTTAACTGAGAACATGTGACAATATTGACGGTGGTTCGTTGGCGGGAAGGATCTGTCGGCGCTTTACGAAATACTCGTAAGTTTTACAGAATCTCATCGACGGCGGGGTACACGTAGCGGATCATTTCTTGTTGACTTGCCGTTTATGAGCTATACGCATGAATGGTGTCGATTGCTCGTCATACATAAAGTGCCGTAGCCAAGGCGTAGTTACTTGTTCCGTTCCTAAGCTATGTGCTTTAACAGATACTATTTATGTGTGATGTTCTACATCCAGTTTGAACTACGTATTGTTTGAAGTCTATGACATGATCACGTTTTACGGTGACGCGAGGCAACTTATACGTGTTATGTACAAATGAGGCCTACTTTACGTGAGCCAGAAGACGATAGGGAGTATGTCCCTGCTTTTGAATCTCATCAAGAAAGTCATTCCGTTGATATTTGCGGTAAAATGGTTGTTAATCATTTTCTGCTAGCCGTAAATCAGCTATCGCACGTGAAAGGGGTCAATATGTTATGTGTTTCTGTACACAATACATACAGAATTTCTGGATAAAACTCTGTTCGCTGTGCGCGACAGCCTCTAGTTCCAACGCGATGGAGCCCCAGAATATTTCAGTATTGATACTCGAGAACGAGTAACTGTCGACTTGTCGATTTAGTAGATCGAATGCAGGACGATGTTAAACATTAACAAAAGTATGATGAAGATTAATTATTGGAACGTACCTTTGAATTTGTACTTGTAACAGAAACCAAATTATTCAAAGCCTTCGCTTGCTATGCCCGTATTGCCATCAACTAGAGAAATAGTACTTCTTACTCGCAGGAAGATACCTATTCTGTCTCCTCTACACAGCCGACATGCCCAAACCACCTCTACTAGTCCACCTCTTTCAGTAGGCCTACGCTGATTACACTGCTTTCTTTGCTCTCTATCCTACACTCCAGAAATCCCAACGATCCCTTCAAATCCACCTCAATCAGTTTACCTCCTGGTGTAAACAATGGCTCCTCTAATCAACCCTTCCAAAACCCAGGCAATAATCCGGCCCACCGCCACCTTCCGTCTGCATGACTTCTGCTTTCCTATTTGCGGCCGTTCTATACAGCTAACTGATACACTAAAATATCTTGGACTAACAATCGACCGGCAGCTAACGTGAAAACTTCACCTACTAACCATCCAACAGAAAGCCCAAAATACACTTCAGCTACTAACTGGCCGAATTTGGGCATCGCACCCGTCCACTGTCCTCCAAACCTGCAAAACCTTGATCCGATCTGTCCTTTGCTATACGGATGTTGGCATGGATCTCCGCCCCACTCAAGCTCTTTAAGTCCCTGCAGGTCCTGGAGCGCCATGCGATCCGCCTCGCTTTTCCCATCGTTTTACTTTCTCCCACAAGGACCCTTTACCAACTCTGAAATTCACACATCTCCTCACTCACATTGAACACCCCTAAACAACCTTTACCATCCGCAAACTCCATTAATCCTATAGATGCCCCTCCGCTTTCCAATCCACATATGCTTCTGCGCCCTTACCAGCACATCCCACAAACCCTACACCTATAACACCCTCAACGTACTTTTCCAAAGGAACTTCAGCCAATCTACTCCCTCCCAATTATGAACTCTTTCCCTACATTTACCAATCCTGCCAACTACTGTGGAAGCCCACCCCAACCATTCCACTTCATCAGGGCTACCTCTCCCTCCACTTCCCACGTTTCCTTAGCCTCCTTTTCTCCCTGTCTAACTTTTTCTCCCCACCGCCCTTTCACTGTCAAGTATTAATCTCACCAATAACCCCCTATACGCCACCCTGCCTTCTGTCCCAACAGCCATTCCTACCCTACCGAGAGTATGCACCAGTCCTCCATCCTTATACCACCACATTCCTGCCCTCCTGATCTGATGAGCGTTTCCCCTTCAACAACAGTCTTCCTATCTCAGGGTTGGTCCTTCTAGTTTTAGTGCCTAGAAATTGCTTCTTTTAAATACCAGAGTTTTGGCATTATGTTTTAAATGTATTTAAATGTGCTCTTATTATGTTTCGTTTTACCTTTTATTATTAATGTTTGTAACTGCAAGTGCTATAAGTTATATTTCTTGTAGATACAGGGTGTCACATTTATCTTGACCACCCTAGATAACTGTTTGTCCAGATGCAAATTACAAAACGTTTCAAGCAAATGTTCTTTAGCCGTCAGGGGGAGATCAATCAGCAGGATTGCCTTCGTTGTAGCTTTGTTTTTTACAAGGATACGAACAGCGGTGTGACTCTTTTAAACGGCACCCTGTATTTTTTATTCGGTTATTCATTTCCTCTCATAAAGAGCTATTCAAAAATGTATCACCGTGTACCATTCACTGAAACACATAAAGCTCATGACTCACAACTTGTGAATGACCTCTCTGCACGGTTATGGATCCCTTATGTATACTGACACGTGGCGGCATCCAAAACATTGTACAACTGGTGCTTTAATGCAAGTCAGTCACTTTTGATGATTGATTTAAGCTCGACTTTACTATCAACAGGAAAACTGTAATTTCAGCTTCTTATTACGTTGTTAAAAGATGAATCCTGCTTCAACGCGAAGCATATCACTAGTGTCAAATGTAATATGGCTACACAAATACTTAAAGGTGCACAAAGGGACTGTAAAAAGCAGTGCAATTAATGTTACTACAGGAAAAGAAAGTAAGTGATGTGAGACTTTTGTGCTCTGCTCTAAAAAGGAACAATTAACTTGGACATGGATTTAGATGGAAACAGACCATTACCACGATGGCTTGCCGAGTATGTGTGTAGATGTTGGCGCAGATGAAACAGAACGTCTGTCGCAATCAGTTAATACATACACCAGTCGTCAGCTTTGCACCGCACATTAGGAGGAATGGACACAATTTCCATCCTCAGTGCACCAAAACTTAGTGGAAAGCCTTCTTCGAAAATCGAACTCATTAACAGCAGCAGAAACAGGTCCTACGCGCTATTAGGCAGATAACTGGCGTCGTGACAGTGTGTGGGCAGACTTTTGGCCACTAAGTGCAATTCCCGTTTTGTCTTTAGACGATGTATTCAGCATCTAGGTTGAATGGCCTTTCTTTTGGCCGATGCTTGTGTTAAATGAAAGGAATCAAGTATTTCTACTCTGCTCATTTTTTAAATTATGGGTCAACTGCGTCACTTAATGAAACAGACGACTTTTATCTTCATCTTTACCCAGAGTGCTCTGTTCCTTGTGTGATGCATTTTTTTCTGATGTTTAGAAAGGCATTTTTAATTTCATTTTTGTAGTATGAAATCGGCACCAACAAAGACTGTTCATCGGGTGTTGCATGCCAATCCCAGTGTAAATAGAAAACGTGTTTATTTCTCACGTAAACAAAATATTTGCGGTAGCAATTAAATAAGGTCCCTATATGCAAATAGTGCGGAGACGATTCTTCGATATACTTGCGTAGTGAATATGCATCGCTCTAACAGTGAAAATTTGAGCAGTAGTTAAGACAGTGATCTAGTATTCCGCGTAGGTCGGGTCCATATTCCCGTCCTGCCACACTGATTTGAGTTTTCCATGGTTTTCCTGACGCCCTGGCGACTAATACTAGGATGTTCAAAATGTTCAAATGTGTGTGAATTCCTATGGGGCCAAACTGCTGATGTCATCGGTCCCTAGACTTGCACACTACTTAAACTAACTTATGCTAAGAACAATTCACACACCCATGCCCGAGGGAGGACTCGAACGTCCGGCGGGAGGTGCCAAGCAATCCGTGACGTGGCGCCTCTAACCGCGCAGCCACTCCGCGCGGGCTAGGGTGGTTTCTTATACGTGGTAATGGTATGTTTCCATCTAAATCCATGTCCAAGTTAGTTGCTCCTTTTTAGAGCAGAACACAAAAGTCTCACGTCACTTACTTTCTTTTCCTGTAGTAACATAAGATGCACTGCTTTTTACAGTCCCTCTGTGTACCTTTAAGTATTTGTGTAACCACATTCCATTTGACACAAGTTATATGCTTCGCTTTGAAACATGGTTCATCTATTAACAACGTAATAAGAAGCTGAAATTACAGTTTTCCTGTAGATAATAAGGTCGAGCTTAAATCAATCATCAAAAGTGACTGACTTGCGTTAAAGCACCAATTGTACAATGTTTTGGGTGCCGCCACGTGGCAGTATACATAAGGGATCCATTACCGTGCAGAGAGGTCATTCACAAGTTGTGAGTCATGAGCTGTGATTTGTCAGAAACAGAAGTCTCCCCTCAGGCGCACCCTTTTACGTAGTTTGTGCGTGGCTGGTCTTACACGCTTATTGCAATTACTTTTATGTAGCATTCCCAATAGTCTTTTGGAGCACCACCCAATGTCCACTTCTTAACTGAAAAGCCGTTTTACAGGTTACACTACGTGAGAAACGTGCAGCACGGGTACCGGCAGAGAAAGAATAGTACAGGCGGGTGCGGGGAGTGAGTCGAGCGATGACCAACGTGGGTAGGCAGCGCATTGAGTACATGCCTACAAATTGGCACATAGTGTGGTTTGTATTGCAAGTGGTCCATCACATAAGGGTGGCCGCTGCAAAATATGTGTATGGCTGTGCTTTCGTTGGACAGCTTTGTGCCTGATATGGCCTTAGCTGCACAATCTGCCTATGAGCGTTACAAAGGAGCTCTGGACGTGGAAAGGCAAGCATTTTCAGTGTTAAGTATTTGCAGAGCACACAAGAAATCAGTTCCAATAAATGCCATCAGGGTGGCAGATTCTGCAGCCCAATACTCTAGCCAATACCTGCAAATTTTAGAACCAAGTTTTCATGCCTTTTCCAATGCCCTCATTGATCAGCTGGGCACCAGTTGAGGTGTAATGAGAACACAGGCCAGGCAAACAGTGTACAACAGTTTTATAGAAAAGAACAATCCAAAATGCTGATCCGTTGGAAAAAACTTTATCACTACAATAGTCTGCAAAAATTAGTGATTGACACTAGATTTACGTAAGTCCGAACTTAAATTCAATGCTGCAATCATAAAACTGTAAAAGTTTATTTTCACTCCGAAGTAGAACAAAATATCGTAGTGAAGGTCGAAGGTCAATACTAAGTTCCTGGCCGTCTCCAATGCAAAGTCCTGGTGATGTTGAAGGCAGACACTGGCAACTGCCTCGGTCGGAGGTGGCTGGTGTGGCACAGTGATGTACATTGCGAAGGTCCCGATCGAGACGCTGAAGAACTGCGCGTGGAGTCGACGCGTTGCCCAGAGCGCGACGGAAGATGCTTCAAATGGCTTTGCGCCGCACTAAATATCCAGGCCATGTAGAGATACTTGAGGAAATACTTGCTATCATGGAGCCCACAGAGGTAAACAGGTGTATGCGCCAGCGACTTCTGGCGGCGCTCCCTCTGCCACCTGCTGGCCTATGAAGCATGCATGATTGGAGCTCTGTCATCTGCTGATGGGTAGCCTTTTTGAGACTAGGCCACTGGTACGCAACTGCTGTGAGAAGGGTTGCCAGTCTGTAGGGTGTATAGCTGGGACACGGCTTCCCTCTCACCCCTCAAAGGATGAGAGGGTGTTGCACATCTTAATGTGTGAGGGACCTGGAGCCTCTTCCTTCACAGCCCATGGAACGGCTGACCCCAGTGGGTAAGGCAGATATCCATCGGAATGGGTATCTGGACTTGGGATGGACTGTCCTTGACAGAGGCCAGAGGATGTGGACCATGTAGCTGCTGTGGTTGTGTTGTGGCATCCAAGGTATAGGGAGTGGGGACATCCAACTCAGGAACAAAAGATAGCTACTGCTAGGAGGCGTCGCTGTTTTCTATGCTCGCACTTCATTGACATGCTTGCAACAAATATAGCCAATAGTACTTTCACCATGACCTGTTCCAATTAGTGTATGCCCACTGCCTGGGCCTACTGGCGGTGATTTTTGGAGATAATCAACGCTCAGGCATCATCTTTGATGGAACAACAGTGTCGTCGAGACTTCGGATGGGAAAATGAAGTTCTTGTAGGGTGGAGGATGGAGAGGTTGGACCAGTATTGCTGTCCATGGAAATTTTCAGCGGGCCTGACGCCGTCCTGAGGGGTGAAGCAAGAATACGCCAAAAATACAGTGAGGGCTTCATCTAAATCATGATGATGGTTTAACTTTGCCAATTGTGACTTGAACGTGTAAACAAAACATGCTGCTGATTTATTGGAGGCGGAATGAAATGCGCTGGAACCGACAGTCGTGGGTTAACTCTGCAGCTTGGCTATGCACTCTCTGCAAGACTGTCCACGAATCACAGCTCATGACTCACAACTCGTGAATGCGATGCTGTTGGAAGAACAAAAAGAGGTAAATTCAGAAGATGTGAACTGAGACCCATTGACTGTATCCTTGGTTTCGTGGTGCCCTTCTATGGAGAAGATCTGTGTAAGAACCTGGATAGCCTATGCCAAGGATGTTGAAGACAACTGGAAACATAATATTGAAGACAAGCGAGAAACATAGGGGAACCTTGTTTACTTATGGTAAACCATAAATAACCAAGGAAGGGCCCTGCATTAAATGGAATCATGAACAGGGAGCTGAAGCAACCGCCGAAGAAAAGTTTCTGTGTGTGAGTCCTCCCTGTTTACTTTGGCAGGTCTTGCGTGGTGCCACCACGTTGTTATTATCTGCATCGATCCCTCACATTTTTACATGTTGATGGGCCAGTCTCTTCAGGAGCACAGCTGTCCATTGTCCCTAATGCAGGAGGGACAAGATGCAGTGTCGCAAAGTAGATGGAATCGCAGTACAGTTTCAACCATTTTCTTCTTGCAACAAGAGGACTATCTGAGGGTGGAGAACTCGTGGCGCCTGTGCCAGAATGCTTGGACTACTGGATGATCCAACTGTTTCCGACCTGTGGGCCACCGTTGGTGCAACAAACAGTGTACTTCATGGATAACTGGATCCTCCAGGGAGTCACAGGCTATGACCTTTGCATCCAAGGGTATAGAGGCTCTGACATCTTCCGCTTCTGTGTGCACGTAGCAGCAGACCTCTGGTTCTGAATGGAATTGTGTGTCCTGTCCCAATGGTAACCTGAAGGCAAAGCTGCCGCTTGTATACTGAGCTGTCAAGTGATGTATAATGTCGTGTGAATAGCTGAGCAACTAACCTGGAGCATAGGTCTCTTAAATATAAGTTAATCCCCGATCGTTGAATTCTGTTGGTTGAGTCATGTAATTCCACGCCCAAAGCATTCAAAAAGTCCAACCCAACGACGTCTGTAACTCCCTCAGTGTTTACCACAAAGATGCCTGCCATGAAGACACTAAAATGATACTGAATGCGAGCCATGATCTGTCATTTCACTTCGATAGTATTGCTGCTGTAGCCATGTAGATATGAGGAGAATGCCTGTGGCGGAGGTGAGCCCAAATGATGACACATCCGTATCACAATAGTCGTGAAAGAGCCCCTATCAACATGGAACTCCACTGGGACTGCGTTGACTCCCACCATGAACGTTAAAAGTCTATTAGACACGGGGAGCACAGTGTGGACATGTAAAATATCCAGAGCATAGGCGTCGAATACCCACATGACATTCCATGTAGGCGTAACCTACATTCTTCTTGAGGGAAAACTGAAAGACTTCAGCCCTGTCTCCTGTCTTCCCACAGGAAAATATGGAGCCCTGCAATAATAAGACTGTTGCTGTGGATGAGTGATAAAACAGTTGCCACATGAGGGTAACCACTGCGGGCAACGCACATTGTTTGAGGGCTTGCTAGCTGCAGTAGACGGCCGTGGTTTTGGTTGGGGCCGCAAACACTTACGATGGGTAGTTTAATGTTGCAGATGACTGTAGAGACTGTTCAAAAGCTCGAATGATGGGGAGGCAAGTCCCTAACGTGGGATACTTGAGTTTGAAGAGGTCATTACCGAGGCCTTTAAACCCTGCAATTTGGCTGTTTTCATCTGTAAGATTGTCCACTAATCTTGTGGCAGCTAAAAATGTTATGCGGGCCATTGCAACATGTGCTTGAGTGTCGAAATATTCTGGTGGACAAGTCTTTAAGTGAGAGTACAGGAGAGCATTGAAATCCTCTTCAGGGTTGAGCTGATGCAGTACATGATAAATTTCCAGGCCTGCATAGGCCAAGAAGAACGTGAACTGCTATTTGTCACCTGTGATATCATAGCCAGGAAATGTTGCTACATTCTGGCCATGTGGTTTACCCAGGGCTCGATCTTCCTTTCATACACCTGGGAAGGTGGCTCGCCCCTCTACGTCCTTCTATCAGTGAACTGATGCAGGACAGACAAATGGACAGTTCCTGGTCATAAGTGGTGATGGCCACAATCCTGTCCACCATTGCGTGCATGGCCTTTCACATGTTCTGGAGTAGCAGCAAAACGTTGGTAGTAGCATCCGAAAGGTTGGGCATGGTGGAACAAAAATATGCTCTCAAGATCTTTGCAACGCAGAAGTCACACGCAGACTGACACTGTGTACCTGGGGTGTGAACACGCATGCTGATGTTGGTTCATGGAAAAATTCCTCATCGCCACTCACTAAGTTTTGCACTGGTTGAGGCGTAAGAAAACACATTCTAGGTATATAATGCAGATGAGTTTTAAACCAAATATTCATCTCTTGAAGAAAAGTTAATCAGTACAATAGTTTGTGAACATTTGTGGTTAATGCTTAACCTACATAAGTCCAAACTTAGGGTGAAGGCCATAATGAAGAAACAGTAAAAGATGAATGTCAATCAGAACAAAATAAGGTAGTAAAGGTCGACGGCTAATACTAAGTTCCTGGTCGTTTCCAGTGCAAAATCCTGGAGATGGTGAAGACAGACACTGGTGGCTCTCTCAGTCGGCGGTGGCGCAGCATTGTAGGTAGCCAGGGTTCCGATCGACACTCTGATTGAAGTACTGCGGGTGCAATTAGTGTCTGGTCCAGAGAACGACAGGAGATGCTTCAAACCGCTTTGCACCGTCCTAAACCACCAGGCCACGTAGATAAATATTTGCGATCATTTGGCCCATGGTGGGAAGCACATCCGCTGGACTAGCGACCTCTGGTGGTGCTCGTTCTGCCACCAGCTGGCCTAGCAGCTGATGTAACCCCCTAGAAGTTAGGCCGCTGGTGCACCCTTGCCGATCTATAGGGCGTACAGCCAGTATACAGCATCAGTCTATGGACAAACACCTCCTGTAATTCTGAGTTCCGACTAATCAGCTAGTTACACACAAAGAATTGCTCGAATGGTGCTCCAGAGACAGAATACTTATGATCTGTGGGAGAAGATCATTGGGATAAAAGGAAGTGGTGAACCAGTACATTTGTTGCTACCTAATTGATATAATTTATTACTTCATCTTCCATATTGCTGAGGAGACGGGGACGTTGTTCTATATACTAATAATACACACATAAAAAATGTTTTGCATCACTCAGTTCCCAGAACTCCTGCAGATAGACGTTGACTGTGGATATTGTATCACAAATACAGTCCCTTGGACTGTACAGAAATGTCACTAAACCCACCCAAAGATTTAAACAACCATGCATGAGCAGCGCCTATTACACGGAGGGAGTCCGACAGCCGATCAGTTCCAGTCCTTCCACCGGGAAGGAAGTACACGGCTCGTGTTGTCTGTAGTTCAACCATACCTAAACGGTCAACACCGCGGTTCGATCGTGTCCGCATTGTTACTTTGGCCAGGAAGGGCTCTCAACAAGGGAAGTGTCCAGGCTTCTCGGAGTAAACCAAAGCGATGTTGTTCGGACATGGAGGAGATACAGAGAGACAGGGTCGATGACGTGCCTCCCTCAGGCCGCCCAAGTGCGTGGATGACCACTGCCTACGGATTATGGCTCGGAGGAAGCGTGACAGCAACGCCACCATGTTGATAATGCTTTTCGTGCAGACACAGGACACCGTATTATGACTCAAACTGTGCACAATGAGCTGCTTGATGCGCAACTTCACTCCCTAGATGGTCTTGTGGATAGTATGCCAAGGCGAATACAGGCATGCAGCAATGCAAGAGGACGTGCTATTGGGTATTAGAGGTACCGGTGTGTACAGCATTCTGGACCACCACCTCTGAAGGTCTCGCTGTATGGTGGTACACATGGAATGTGTGGTTTTCATGAGCAATATATTGGACGGAAATGATGTTTACGTTGATCTCTGTTCGAATTTTCTGTACAGGTTCCGGAACTCTCGGAACCGAGGTGATGCAAAACTTTTTTTGATATGCGTATTAAAATCTTTATTTTCCTTCAGTATCCGTCATAGTTGCGGTTGCGATAATAGTAATTTCCTTTAGTGACAAGTTTGTAACAATCATGTCCATTTTCACACCACGTCCTTAGATTTAAGTGCAATCGTACAGTTTCCACTAATGTACATGTTAGTAAGCAAATATGCGTCATTCCTCAACACTGATGATTACATGTATACAACATGACAAACCTAGTGCGAGAATCCAATCGAATCCAGTTTACTGTGTTCTATTGGAAAGAATTCATTTTAACTCCTTATGCATACTTATTGTGCTAACTGGACTGCTGATAGTGATTTGGAACTCAAGAATGATCCCTTCCAATGATTTCATGCGATTTTTTACAACCGCCTTCCGCAATGTTCGATGGTACCCACCTGTCAGTACATGTGGTCTAGCTGGTCTTAAATTAGTTGTGGTTGTTTCTTCACATTTCCACTTCACAACCACATCACCTAAAAATCTACTTAGACAGCTTCAGAAGGGTTCAAATATCCGTGATGGATTTGTTACTCGGTTGACATCCGGTGGCTAGCATACATTCGAAGTCAGTCAGTTGTCCATACCGACCCATTGTGCTGTTATTGCCTCTTTACTGACGACACCATACCTCCTGCTGCCTTTTATACTGGCAGGTCCGTCTCTCGAGACATGTAGTGGGCGGTTCAGCATTACACAGAGGTGTCCGAATACTTTTGATCAGACAGTGTATGTGACAGTTATGGCGAAGCTATAGATGATAGAGTCCAATGATTGTGCAGATACATACTTTGCAGTTGCTCAGCAATTGGTTGGCCTTAGCATGCTCTTGATGATGAAGTCATCAGAATTTCGAAATACAACGTAATAAGTGAATATAACCAAACCCAGGTAATTGGAATTAATTGAGAAAAATAGAATAAGTAGATATTCTACGTAATAACGATTTATTCAGAAACTGCCGCGCCTGCAGAATTAAGGCGGATAGAGGAAGGTGAGGATTTAACATGCCGTTGACATAGAGGTTGTTACAGACATCACAGGCTCGGACTGGACGGGAAAGAGGGAAAGAAGTCTTCCACGTCCTTTTCGTTGTCATTAGTCCGACATTCACCTTAAGCGTTTAGGGGAAACCGAAGGGAAGTTAAATTTGGATGCCCCAATCATTGTGCTACGTGTCCAGAATGATATTTTCACTCCGCAGCGGAGTGTGCGCTGATATGAAACTTCCTGGCAGATTAAAAGTGTACGCCGGACCGAGACTCGAAGTCGGGACCCTTGCCTTTCGCGGGCAAGTGCTCTACCAACTGAGCTACCCAAGCACGACTCACGCCCCGTCCTCGCAGCTTTACTTCTGCCTTACAAACTATACAGAAACTCTCCTGCGAACCATGCAGAACTAGCACTCCTGAAAGAAAGGATACTGCGGAGACATGGCTTAGCCACAGCCTGGGGGATGTTTCCAGAACGAGATTTTCACTCTGCATCGGAGTGTGCGCTGATATGAAACTTCCTGGCAGATTAAAAGTGTGTGCCGGACCGAGACCCGAAGTCGGGACCTTTGCTTTCGCGGCCAAGTGCTCTACCAACTGAGCTACCCAAGCACGACTCACGACCCGTCCTCACAGCTTTACTTCTGCCAGTATCTCGTCTGCTACCTTCCAAGCTATACAGAAGCTCTCCTGTGAACCTTGCAGAACTAGCACTCCTGAAAGAAAGATACTGCGGAGACATGGCTTAGCCACAGCCTGGGGGATGTTTCCATAATGAGAGTTTCAGTCTGCAGCGGAGTGTGCGCTGATATGAAACTTACTGGCAGATTAAAATCTGAGCTACCCAAGCACGGAAGTTTGGAACGTGGGAGACGAGATACTGGCAGAAGTAAAGCTGTGAGGACGGGGCGTGAGTCGTGCTTGGGTAGCTCAGTTGGCAGAGCACTTGCTCATGAAAGGCAAAGATCCAGAGTTCGAGTCTTGGTCAAATGGCTCTGAACACTATGGGACTTAACTTCTGAGGTCATCAGTCCCCTAAAACTTAGAACTACTTAAACCTAACTAACCTAAGGACATCACACACATCCATGCCCGAGGCAAGATTCGAACCTGCGACTGTAGCGATCTCGCAGTTGCAGACTGTAGCGCCTATAACCGCTCGGCCACACCAGCCGGCAGTCTCGGTCCGGCACACAGTTTTAATCTGCCAGGAAGTTTCATTGTGCTACGTAGCTCAGTAACTAAAGCGTCTCTCGGGGATGGGCCTGCCCATCATCCACTGAGTGCAGTGGTCGTGAGATGCAGCGGCTGTTCCGGGGCCAGATAGCACGTGGCGGTCATCGCCCGAGCGCCGGTCCTCGGGCAGACGCGCGCCTTCCCGCTGCCGCTGCCCACTCGGCTGCTCCCGCTGGCACGTCGCCCCGCCGCGCCGGCTCCCGCCTGATATTTCGCCAGCACTATTTCTGCCTCAAGCCCACCGCTTCGCCAGTCGATGGGCCGCGTTATATTTACCTGATCTACCACCAGTCTCAGTGTCTGCTGCTACCGCAAACCCTTCATTCTTCCGATTTCGTGCGGTTTTTTCGTACTGATGCGGCGCGGACTGGTAAGAAAAGGGGCATTTGGAACGAGGGACGGGGACGGAAGCTACTGCGCCGCTAGGAGATTTCCTAAGCGGCAGGTTGACAGAAACAATCGGAGCATTGCTGGCAACGCCGCTGTCCCCTGGCGAAGAGTCCGGCAATAAAAATAGCGGCCACCCGTTGTCACTCGGCCCGGTGAGAACGGTGGCGGCGCAGCCAGCAGCCGGCAGCCAGGCGAGAGCGCATGCGGTGTAATTAGGGGATCGCAGCCGAGCAGCAGCAGCGGCAGCTTCCGGGGGGCGGCGAGCGGCAGTGCGGATGAAGCCCCGCGGCCGATCGGAAGAGCCGCGCAGCCCGGGGGCGGCGGCCGCGGCAGTCGGCCAGCCCCGCAGCCGCCGCGACTCGTCCGCGTCGAGCCTGGGGAGCGGCGTGCGCTGCGCCTGCCAGTTCTACCAGAGCGACAGCCTGCTGCCCGAGCGCGCCGCGCAGCGCGCCGCCCTGCAGACGCACCAGCGGCCGTCCAGTAGGCCGCCGAGCCGCACCGCGGACTCGCCGACGACCTCGCCCGCAGCCACCATGCAGCGACCGCGGCCCGCCTCGGGGTGAGCTGACGCTAGCGCGCCCTCGCGCCGCTCCCCGACTGCCGCCGCTCGCCGCCCGGCTCGGTATTTCAGACGGTGGAGGGGATGAGGCTTGAGGTCGTTCACTTATCGTTAAATGTGCCACATCGTACGACGCATCCGAGAGGACTGCATTCCCTTGACGCCAGTTGTACGCTACTCTGGATTAACTATCGTGGTGCAGAGAGCTATTTGCCATAATTCATATGTAGCCTCCCTACAATGACGTGAACTTTGTGGACGAACTTTCGTGGATTATTCAGAGATTGTGGCTGACTGTGTCGATGTAAGGGAACCGTCCCAACTGCGGGGAGTACGTTAGCTATTTTCGTCAGTGGAGGGGATGAGAACTGATGTCAGTCACTTATCGTTAAACGTGCTGCATCCCGCGACGGACCCGACAATATTACATTGAGATGATGCTGGATTAATTTTTGTGGTGGAGAGTGTCTTTTGCCATATAGTCGCCGTCCACAGCTCGTGGTCTCGCAGTCGCCTTCTCGCTTCCCGAGCACCGGGTCCCGAATTCCGATTCCCGACTGGGGCAGGGATTTTCACCTGCCTCGAGATGACTGGGTGTTTGTGTTGTCCTCATCCGTCCGAGAGGACTGCATTCCCTCGACGCCAGTTGTAGGCTACTCTGGATTAACTAACGTGGTGCAGAGAGCTATTTGCCATAATTCATCACAGCCCTCGTCTGCTTTCATACGTAGCCTCCTTACAATGGTCGCGAACTTTGTGGACGAATTTTCGTGCATTATTCTGACATTGTGGCTGACTGCGTGGATGTATGGGAACCATCCCAATTGCGGCTAGTAAGTTATTTTCATCAGTGGAGGGGATGAGAACTGATGTCAGTCACTTATCGTTAAACGTGCTGCATCCCGCGACGGACCCGACAATATTACATTAAGATGATGCTGGACTAATTTTTGTTGTGGCGAGTGTCTTTTGCCATATAATCGCCGTCCGCAGCTCGTGGTCTCGCGGTCGCCTTCTCGCTTCCCGAGCAACGGGTCCCGAGTTCGATTCCCGGCGGGGTCAAGGATTTTTACCTGCCTCGAGATGACTGGGTGTTTGTGTTGTCCTCATCATTTCACCATCATTCACGCACGTGGCAAGATTGGACTGAGAAAAGGTTGGGAATTTGTACGGGCGCTGATAACCGCGTAGTTGAGCGCCCCACAATCCAAACATCATCATCATATAGTCGCCATAGCCATCGTCTCTTTTCATATCCTGCGTTAGCACCTCAACCGAGAATGCGAAGCAGAGTGGTAGCGAAATTCTCGGACGAACTTTCGTGCGTTGTTCAAAGATTTCGGCTAGCAGTGCGGATATCAGGGAACCATTCCACCTGCCACTTGTGACAGCAGAGTTCGGTAACTCAACCAGAGAAGGGCTTCAGTCGCGAGACCACACACCAATGAGACTTGCTGATTCACTTGTGGGTAAATGTGTCGCATTGTACAACGAGCTTAAACGGACTACAGTTAGATGTCTGTTTTTGCTCCGGCTGGGTTAATTTTTGGGGTGGAAATTGTAATTTCCCATATTGTTACCAAAGACTGTATTTGATTTCATGTGAATCTGCAATCTGATATAGTGGTAAAAATAAGAGGACACCGCGTACAAGCGTAAAAATATTGTTCACAAACTTTGGCCGGCTACTGGTAGAAATGAAATCATCCCAGCGTACCAAGTTTGGTATATCAGTCGCCCAATATGGAGAGTTGAGGCGTTTCGCTTATCGCTAAATCCGCCGCATCGTGCCCTCCGCCGGAATGGGTGCGGACGATTTCATGTCTTATGTCAGCGACTCTGGACTAATTTTCGTGTTAGAGACTGCAATTTGTTACACTATCGTAACAGAGTTCATTACATTTTGTTTACAGCTTTCACACTGATATCGAAGCCGCAACTTAAGTTGAAAGATAATTTAATGACGAATCTTAAGTCATCATTCAAAGAGATTGGCTGGCTTTAGTAATATATGGGAACAACTGCCATTGGAGACTGCCGAGCTCGTTGTTTGAATCGTCGGATGAGATTGCAGCTAAGGATTTCCGCAACACAGAGCGCGGAGGGCATTTACTAAACTTTAAGTTGGCAGCACTGTTTACGTTAGATCGCTTTCTGATCAAGCTGCTCGGCGTTCTCAGCAACTACAGGTTATATGACGCGCTCGAGACTCCCATCTGCCTTTTCATCTTCATGTTCTTCATCTTATTCGATAATTAGTCTCTCGATCGACGCCGGTGCTGTTGTAACGTATTAACGTCTCATATGACTATGCTGAAATTAAGAAAAGCCTTCTAAAAGCATATGTATACAGTGATGACCTATACGGCTGTGAAATTTGCGCTTTGCGAACTGAGGAAGGAAAGAAGTTGAAATAGTTTGCGGTACAATGACACAGACTCGTGATGAAGATGGAATTGAGTGATCATATAGTGAAGACACTGGTGAAACGGCATTTAAGAAGGGAAATCTACTTTGGAGGTTGTTCACAAATACTGGCTGACCACATTAATGCAAGGAATTACCTGTGAGAGAGTAAGATGTGTGTTGCAATAGAAAATCTGAAATGAGAGTTCCACTTGACTGTGTAACATTTTGTTTGTACTTCAGTTTATCTTACGATAAGGGACCACAATTAGCTCGAAATTCGAGAAGTCACTAAATTATACAAAAAATAGTGGCTAGTTACATATAATTCAGCCAAAATATTCATGAAATCATGTGTAACTGATCGAAAACAGAGTGTGTGATGCTCGCGATATCGATAAAAGTAATTACCTGGGTAAATCTGTCGACAGCTCATCTTCGTCTGGCATGCACATCGTGCTGTTACATAAATGAAGACTGCACTGTGAACCATCATCCCAGCCTACCGCCAGTCCATCAGTAGGAGTTCTCCACTTATCTCGTTTCCCCAGTTGCCTTTTTATTTCTTCATATATATCATATCATGCGTATTTCAAAATGTGTTCCTGTACCTCAATTGTGGTCCTCTGTTTCACTATTCTCCTTGTCATGTTAGTCTACTATTGTTTCAAGGAGCCTCTAGTACCTCAGTAAATGTCCAATAAGGCAATTGTTCCCCGTTACTGTGGACTTCTATACAGCTTTCCATTCATCCTCTTTATTATCTTGTCGGTCCCTGTGGTCATTATCATGATCTCTAG
This sequence comes from Schistocerca cancellata, assembly GCF_023864275.1. Taxonomy (NCBI): domain Eukaryota; kingdom Metazoa; phylum Arthropoda; class Insecta; order Orthoptera; family Acrididae; genus Schistocerca; species Schistocerca cancellata. The sequence goes on from NC_064626.1 coordinate 829,336,227, forward strand.
CATCGTATCTCAAAAGAATTCAATCTCTTCCTAAGTTCGATTCCAGAAGTCTACATTTCACAACAATACAGCCAATGGTCCAAATGAACGCTTTTATAAGTATTTTCTTAAGTTGCAAGTTACAACGTGACGTTAAAATACTTTTATTCTTACTAAGACCACTTTTCTCTTGATAAATTCTTCTTGGTATCTCTACGTTACACTTCTCATCGCAGGTGATCTTACTCCCCATATAAAACGATGAAGCTGCTTACTCTTGGACGTTTACGTATGGAGTGACCAGAAAACACATGTCCAGAGATGGAGCATAAAGCTTATTGGCTCGTAAACTACTGTGTATTAAGAAGTGCTACTCAAAACTGGTTTTCACAGTATCCACCGATATGATCATAGGTAATTGTGCGGAGTTTTTCTCATGGGGTGCAATATCACAGAACACTGGTGCACGCCTTGAACTGCTCCTACAATCCAAATTTCACTTCCGCGTCCTATCTTGAGAGCGAGATGGTCACTGAACAGTGCTATCGGGGTCAGTCCGTGAATTACCCATCAAGGATTTACCTAACATTACCTACTAGCACGCCTCATTCTATGTTGAAACAACAGTCACGAAGGGGAAACTAATCGAGGAACAAATAGATACTTAATTTTTTCTAAAGAAAAAGCAAAGAGGCTGTGGATACCCAGCTTGCATAATATAATAAGCTGTGTAACCTAGTCACTCGAGGTCGGGCCCGTCCCCTAGATATAGGAGTTGATTTAGGCTTGCAGAACATTTAGAGGATATCTCTGTGCAGTTTATTAGAGCATATTTCCAGTTATTACGGGAGTTTCAGAAATTACCTCCATTACACTGATTTTCACAACCTTCATCTAAGTAATAATAGAAGTTTTCATTTCATTTTACGTTATTTATGCTCTTGTACCTCTCACTTTTAGTTAGGATGCTATTCCGACTTTATAATGGATTGATATATGCACCAAAACACGCATTAAGGAGCCAGTATAATGACCATTGTCCGTGACAGTGTCTGTGGACGTTTTTCCTTCGGAAAGCGTGGCGTAATCAACTAACTAATACGAAGAATGACTGATTTGCCGGTACTGGTACAAAAACTAGGAACTGGATATCAGCACGATATAAGATGCGGAACTAGTTTTTCGAGTTGCCATCTGAACAAAGTCAACACGAGTGTTTCCAGTGCCTTAGAATAGATGCACTACGTCTATGCACCGCCCCCACATCCCCAACCTCATCCACTCTCGCTTGAGCCTCAGTTACGTCGTACACGCGGTGAATGGTGCTACGGGTGTCTTGCTTTCGTGTAAGTCCACCGCACGGGCGCAGTAAGTGTTATAAAAATGTGTAGCTAATGGGTTATCAATATTATTGCTGCTTTGAACGAAGATGGTGTAAGTGCAAAGCGACGACCTCAAGTAAGAAAGATACAATGGAAGAGAGTTATGCGCAGGTACAAAAATCAGAACGTCATTACAAATTCTTGATATCAACAGCAAAAATAACGACAACGAATCGATATTTCTGGAAACATGACAGTACAAATATAATGTATTACTGCCTCCAGTGATTAAATTTCAAAGATGCCCCACAGTCATATGTGAAACCTATTTTCTGAAATAACTGTTCTTATCATAGTTGATTGGTCATATGAATTTATATTAATCGTATTCGTTTATAAACAAAACATCTTAATGTTTACGTAGGTGCTGAGCAAAATGGTCATTAAAAAAACTGTTAGATTAACCGTGATGTTCTGGAACGGCTGTCTATGATAGAATGTTACTGCTCCGTCCCTCCTCTTTCGAATATAATACGCCCCTTTAGAGGCTATGTTAACCGAAAAAATGAACCGTGGTAATGTTCCCATATTGGCGTTCGGAGTGACGATGAATTATATTCCCTCTGTAAGATCATGCAGCCGCAGATGAACAACTGACGTGTAACTTGCTGTATCTTTACTAACAGGTGGTATTAGTCATGCAGATATAACGAGTTAAATGATTTTCAATCACATACCGATATTTAATTAAATAGGATCAATTATAGTAAAATTTCTGTAGATGAACAAAAAAGCAGCGGAATTGATGGAATCTTCTGCATAGGTTAAGAAAAATTTCACAGTCATCTACTAAAACACAAACAGTGAATATTCTACATCATTTATTTATGAATGAGTTTTCGGCTAACAAGTCCATAGTCAGATCATAATTTACTATCATTGTCGAACACCTTAACAAGGTGGAGAACGGCTTTAAAAAACACATTAAATATGAACGGTGTCTTGCAAAACTTATAGAGTAAAATTATCTTCGAGGTTGTAATCGTGACACTGTAGAAAATATTAAAATCAAGCATTAAGTAATTGTAAGGAAAAAGGAAGAGGTGATGTACAATGTGAACCAAATTAAATTATCATTTCAACCTGTACTATGACTAAAACAAAATTGTAAATATGGAATTATCTACACATTATGAGTAATATGTCAATTGCGGTTTATATAAAGAGAAATAATTGCACATAACTACAGAAAAGATGTAAGACTAAATTGAAAATCGCTCCAAAACAAACTTTTGTGATGTTTCATTAAGTGAAAATTAGGTTAACTCCAATCTAACGTTCGAATCCGTTTGCTTCATAAACTGTATTAGTAATCTAGAGTGAGGTTGTTAACCTATATTTATATTTGTATATACTTTAACTGTTGAAAGTTACATTCTTCTGGCATTTGCTACAATTTTGAAATCAGAATTTTATAGTAATCATAAGTGCACATTTTATTTATGTGAGTTGTTGAGTCTTGATCTTTCCACCATCAGTCCATGACTTTATCTGAAGATATATTCTTCAAACAACGCAGTTGAAATGCTATGAATGAAGCTTCTGAATCTACGAGATCAACATCATTAGTAGGGAAATAAAACAGAAGACTTGCATTTATGGGAAGGATTCTGGGAAAGAGCAATACATCTAAAAAAAAGTGCCATACAGAACGACTACTGGTCCAGCTTTTGGAGTCCTCAACGAATAGGTCTGACAGCAGACATCGAAATAATTCAGAGACTCGGTTGATATCCCCATGCACCGATCCAAATCAAGGTTTTGGGTGGTTCCCTACATTACTTAACACAAATTGCCGAGTGGTTCCTTTGAAAAGGGTATGGCCATTTCCTTTCCCCTCCTTCCCTCCTTCGCTATTCCAAGCTTGTGTTGCGTCATCTACTCAAATAATGACCTCGTCGTCTGTAGAAAGTTAAACTATAACGTGCCCAGCATCGTTTTCGTATATTTCACCTCGGGATCATGAGAATAATATAAGAGAAAACCAGCGGATAAACGCTTCTATCGGAGCACAAAAATGGCGTATACGCTCCTGTTTAAAATATTGTGACTGAGAATTGGGATACCAGCTGCCTTATTCTACTTCCCTCAGCCTGTAAACATATTCTTCACTCTTTTTAATGTACAACTCACCTCTCACTGCCACAAGCTTCCCTAACTGTAATTCACTCACATCTACTATTCCATCGCTCGTACCCATCCACTCCCACTTATCCCTTCTCACTCACTCATCCAGCCCAGCTCTTTGTCAGCATCTCTTTTGTGTTCCTCTAACTCTCAATGTCTCTTGTGTCACAGTCACAGTTTCCTTCGTTCTGTCCTATTATTACAGCTGCTGCTATGCCATTCACTTCTTCCCACTGCTGCTGTCTCTTCCCACTTTCACTATCTCTCTCTTCTTCGCTGTCATTGCCATATACTCTGTATCTCATTATCATTGCCTCTCACCCAATTCCACTTTCTCAGTCTCTTTATTCCTTCCGCATTCTCCGCTTCACTCTTATCCTAGCAGTTCTCTGTCACAGTCAGCTATGTTCCGCTGCCACTATGTCCCTCTCTTTCTCTCACAATGCCATCGTTTCCTTCGCTCTTTCTATAACAAAACCACAATCTACTGTTTTCCAGTATATATTTATTACGTTTTCGTCTCTTCCTCACTTACACTGTGTCCTTCTCTCTCAGCATAAAGGAAGCACGAATATGTTAGCACGCCAAAATTTTTAAAGGTGTTGAGGAAGGTACAATGAGGCAGTTGGTGCCCGACTTTTCAGTAGGAGTTTTTAAAGAGGATCATATTCGCCCTTTTTGTGCTCTGATTGGAGCATTTTTCCGCTTGTTCCCTTCTTTTCGAAGCTGAAATAAAGGATGAAAACATATGGAAATAACTATAAGTCGGTAAAATTTTTAAATTTTACCTACATGAAACTTAAATAATGCAAAGGTAATTTTGCGCCTCAGACCGGATTTAACGTGCAGAAAATTTTTGCATGTGCCTCCATATGACAACACGAGGTCCCCAGAACCCTGCTAATGATAATGGAGACACTTTACTGCATATTTCCCCGCAATGCGTCACTTTATATGCTACGTTTTCGCCTTAAATCGGATTTTACGTGCACATTTTACATGTACAAGTAGAGTAACTTTGAACCTCTGTATCTCGGAAACGGATAAAGATACCGAGAAAATTTTCTAGGTTATATGACATCCGGATGTTAGGAATATATCGCAAAAATTTCAGCCATTTTCTGTTCGTAGCCGTCTGTGGGAATCAGCAGCTCGGCTTGATACCCAAAAATTATGTTTTTAGATTGTTACTCGATATCGGATACAGATGTTTGAAAATGAGAAGATGGCACTTCCAGATAAATGCCTAGAGAATGTACTATTAAAATTTTAGCAGTTTTTTGCCGTTAGTTACGTAGCTATCCGTTTATTTTAATTGTCTATCGTATGGCAATGCATAGACAAAGATTCCAAAAGTATTACATGTCAACATCTAAACACAACTCTGCAACATAAAATAACACAAATGGAAACAGCTTTATATGGATGTCAAGGTCTTTTATGTATTTTATCACAGCATTCGTCGCTCGCAGAAAATTTTTGAGAGGAGCCTTGCAGGAACGTGGGGGACACATTGATACGATATCAGAAACTGCCTATCGTACCGCACCACAGTCACACGAGGGTAATGAACATTTGTCCCACTTGTGAAAATTGTCTGCACATATTCCATGGCACTTTCGGATGTGGTACAGTGTAGTCCAACTGTCCAAGGCTGGTCGAATCCAAGGGGTGCAGGGCAGTCTCAGGCATTCTGGAGGACATTTTTGTTGCCAGCAGCGTTTCCATTCATCGACGGTATTGAATTCAGTTTCAGTGAGAGTTCTGGCTGTGATAAGAGTGGTATATCTTGATCTTAGTCTTTTTCGCTTCGCAAGGAATAAGTTACATCGTTCAGTATTGGAATGTCGGTGTTATCAGCAGTCTCCTGCTATTCACTTTGTAGCGCCCTCTTCTGTCTGATATCAGGAAGTGAAATGTGGCTCAAGAGAGGTAACCAATATGTGGGAGTAGGTCGTACTAAGCCGCTAACAACGCCCATCTCTTCGTTAAGTTGTACACACATCTTTTTTACGTGTGGACTATTAAGCCACATACGTCCACAGTACTCTGCTGTTGAGTAAACTAATCCGAATACTGATACTCGAAGAGTGTTTACGGAGAATGTTGTTTCGCCTTTTGAGCTTAGTAGGTGTTCGTTTCAGGTGCTCCATAAAATAAAGTCTCCTATCTAACGTGATCCGGAGGTATTTTGGATACATGTTATGATTGAAGATATCCGCTGCTGGTGGTCAAAAAATGGTCAAAAACGCTTATTTCGGGTGTTTTCAGGAACCGCACATCAACTAAATGGTGCCTTCGCAAGCCCCTTAAGGCGGACCTTAGGACACCTATGATGAAGAAAGAATCAGGCGACTTTCTCCATTTGCCTAAGCTGGATGAAGTATGTAATGGTTTAAATGGGTCTGAGCACTACTGAACTTAACTTCAGAGGTCATCAGCCCCCTAGAACTTAGAACTACTTAAACCTAACTAACCTAAGGACATCACACACATCTATGCCCGCGGCAGGATTCGAACCTGCGACCGTAGCGGTCACGCGGTTCCAGACTGTAGCGCCTAGAACCGCACGGCCACTCCGGCCGCCTACAGCAGGAGGGACATGATGCTGTACAGAGCGGGATTCAAGTATAATCTCCAAAGAAGAAAAAAGGAAGACCACACAATAAATGTCCCAGTGACGAGACATATAAATATATTAGCATTCGACAATCTCTAGATTTCCAAAAGGCTTTTGATCTCATTCCCTACAAGCGGTTTCTAATCAAATTACGTCTATGGAATATCGTCCCAGTTGTGCGACTGAGTTCGTGATTTCCTGTCAGAAAGTTCACAGTTCAAACGAATTGGAGAAAAGTCATCGAGTAAAGTAATATCTGGAGTTCCCCAAGAAATGTTAGAGGCCCTCTGCTGTTTCTAATCTATCTAAATGATTTAGGAGACAATATGAGCAGACATCTTAGATTGTGTGGCGATGATGCTGTCATTTACTGTCTTGTAAAGTCTTCTGAAGATTGAAACAGTTGCAAAATAATTTAGACAAGATATCTGTGTGGTGAGAAAAGTGGCAATTGACACTAAATAATGCAATGTGTCAAGCAATCGACATGGGTACTAAAAGGAATTCATCAAATTTCGGTTTCACGATAAATCACACAAATCTAAAAGCTGTCAGTTCAACCAAATATCTAGGACTTACGATTACGAACAGCTTAAGCTGGAACGATCACATAGAAAATGTTGTCTGGCAGACTAAACAAAGACTGTGTTTTACTGGCAGTACACTTTAGAAGCTGCAACAGGTCTACTGAAAAGACTGCCTGCATTAAGTTAGTCCGTCTTCTGCTAAAGTATTGCTGTGGGGTGTGGCATTCGTACCGTATAGGATTGACGGAAGACGTCGAAAAAGTTCAGAGAAGGGCAGCTGGTTATTTATTATGTCGAAAAGGGGGAGAAGTGTCACGGACATGATACGCGAGTTGGGGTAGCGATCATTAAAACAAAGTATTTTTCACGAAATTTCTATCTCCGACGTTCTCCTCCGAATGCGAAAATATTTTGTTGACAGCCACCTAGATAAGGAGAAATGATCATTGTAATAAAATAATAAAAATTAGAGCTTACATGGAAAGATTTAAGTATCGGATTTTTCTGAGCATTGTTCGAGAGTGGAAGGGAGAAACTGATTGAATGCGGTTCGATGAACTCTCTGCCAGGCATTTATGTGTGATTTGCAGAGTAATCATGTAGACATAGGAAGGAAATTCTGAATAAAAATGGTCTGTTTATGTGGATTTGGTTTTAAAAGGTTCCAGAACAAACGAGTTATCTGTTGCGAAAGACGACTTAGTTTCAAAAGATAGCATACTGTGTCATATTAAGCATTAGAGTTGAGGAGGCAACTGGTTTACTCAAACGAAACATAGAGTCATATGCATTACATTGTGAATAAACGGTGTTACACTGGTATTCTGCAAGAAAATCTATTTCAAACTTCCGTTTAGAAGTGTCGGTCAATGTTCAATTTTTATACTATGCAGGACATTGGCGTTTAGACGTGTTGCATGTTTTCGCTCCCTGTTTCATGCACTTGAACACGGAGGCACTCCTACCTCAGCCAAGTCTCAGTTGGCTTTGACAGTTGGTACAGTTATGAAGTAAAACAACTCTCACGGGCAATATCCCAGATGAGTTTCCATTGAAAACTCCGTGTTCGAACAGGCCTTGGAAAGGCCAACGGTACCGACCGCCCGTCGTGTCATCCTCACGGCCCACAGGTATCACTGGATGCGGATACGGAGGGGCATGTGATCAGCACACCGCTCTCCCGGCCGTATGTCAGTTTACGAGACCGGAGCCGCTACTTCTCATTCAAGTAGCTCTTCAGTTTTCCTTACCAGGGGCTGAGTGCACCCCGCTTGCCAACAGCGTTCGGCAGACCGGATGGTCACCCATCCAAGTGCTAGCCTTCGCAAGCCCCTTAAGGCTGACCGTAGGACACCTATGATGCAGAAAGAATGAGCCGACTTGCTCCATTTGCCTAAGCTGGATGAAGTATGTAATGGTTCGAATGGCTCTGAGCACTACGGAACTGAACTTCAGAGGTCATCAGCCGCCTAGAACTTAGAACTACTTAAACCTAACTAACCTAAGGACATCACACACATCCATGCCAGAGGCAGGATTCGAACCTGCGAACGTAGCGGTCACGCGGTTCCAGACTGTAGCGCCTAGAACCGCTTGGCCACCCCGGCCGGCTGAAGTATGTAATATTCAATTTGGAACATCCTGGTAACCCACTCTGACGCTTGCGCAGTGATAGGGTTCGTACCTTGACATATGGGACTTTTTATAGACAAGCAGACTTTTCTCACAGCGTAAGTGAAAGGCAAAGGTCAGAGATTGGCAAACATCGGTAGGAGTTAGGCGTAGATATAGAACAACGCGCGCTGTCTTGCGGCTGGGGCAGGAAGGCCCTGTGTGCTGGCGTGGCTTGCGGCAGCTCACGTCAGGTATTTTTGTGGGTGTTCTGCAAATGTCTCCTGGCAGAGGCTGCGGAGGAGCCGCGGCCGTCGAAATTTCCGCGAGCCGAGGTGCCACGTCGCCTCCAACAGCCCGCGCATGCGCTCTGGCGCTGGCATACACTGGGCCTGAGCGGCCGCGCGTGGGACGCCGCCAGGACGCGGCCACTTTGCAGCGGCCGGCCTCGCGGTCGCGCCACTGACTTCAGGCTGGCGGCGTCACTGGTCTTAGCGCACAGATCCCTGGTAGACACCGTGACGTGGGATATCAAGCAGAGCCACAGCGAAAGATGGATTTTCATAAATAAAGCAGCTAGTCTCGAGCCGAGCACGTCTATTATTCCTCCTCTGCCAAGACCCGTTCACATTCACTACCATTGAGCCCTGAAAAACAGGCCATCATCACAGAAGTCACCTTGGTCATCGTATTACATACCACGACGTGATTCTTTAACTCAAAAGAATTTTTCAAAAGTGGGAACCATCTCTGGGAAATACGGACCGTGGGATAACGTGGCTAACTCTAGGGTCAAAAGAAGGACCAAGGATGAACGAATAGATTAGATTAGATTAGATTCAGTTATCGTTCCATAGACCCAAAAAATGAGATGATTCTCGTGGGTGTGGAACATGTCAGAGAATATGACATAAAAACATAAAACATTTGAATATAATACTTAATACTGTGATCATTTGTCAGGAGATAGTCGAAAATAAGCTAATACAATGCAGTGAACTGGACAGATAATATTTACAGAGTCAACACACTGTCAGAATGAAACATTGTTATCCACTATTAATAAATTTATCATACGCAAAATACCTAATACTGACTGTTGTGACCAAGTGTTGTCAAAACTGAAATCTAACAGATATTTTTACTTGACCTGACTTAACAGTCTCTGTTAAAATATTCATCTATGGAGTAGAAGGAGTTGCCCATCAAAAAGTCTTTCAAACTCTATTAAACTGTGCTTTAACTGAAACCAAGTTTTTAATGGATGTTGACAATTTATTAAAAATGTGTGTTCCTGAATTTTTGACCCCTTTTTGGACCAAGGTAAGTGATTTTACGCCTTTATGTAGATTCTTCTTATTCCTAGTATTGATACTGTGTACTGAGATATTGGTTGGAAATAGATATGTATTACTTGCAACAAATTTCATAAAAGAATAAATATCCTGAGAAGCAGTGGTTAGAATACAAAGTTCCTTAAACAGGTTTCTACAAGATGTTCTTGAATTTACACCACAAATGATTCTTATGACACGCTTTTGCACCCTAAAAACTTTTGCTTGGTTTGATGAGTTGCCCCAGAATATGATCCCATACGACATAACAGAATGAAAGTAAGCAAAGTATGCAAGTTTTTTTATATTTATATCTTCTACATCAGACATCATTCTCACGGCAAATACAGACTTGTTTAGGCGCTTAAGCAATTCTATGGTATGCCCTTCCCAACTGAATTTATTATCGAGTTGTAATCCCAGAAATTTAACTCTGTCAACCTCTTCGATTCCATGTCTTAATACATTATACTCATGCTGGAAGGAAATCCCTTACAGGTTCTGAACTGCATATAGTGGGTCTTCTCAAAGTTTAATGACAAAGTATTAGCTTTAAACCACTTATTAATGTCAGTGAAAATTTGATTAGCAGCCATTTTAAAATCTGTTCTTGTCTTGCTACTTATTGCAATGTTTGTATCATCTGCAAACAAAACAAACTTAGCATCTGGCAATATAACAGATGAGAGGTCATTAATATACACAAGAAAAAGCAAAGGACCCAAGACGGAACCTTGTGTGTACTGAGCTATTGGTTGGAAATAGAGATGTATTACTTGCAACAAATTTCATAAAAGAATAAATATCCTGAGAAGCAGTGGTTAGAATACAAAGTTCCTTGAACAGGTTTCTACAAGATGTTCTTGAATTGACACCACAAATGATTCTTATCACACGCTTTTGCACCCTAAAAACTTTTGCTCGGTTTGATGAGTTGCGCCAGAATATGATCCCATACGACATAATAGAATGAAAGTAAGCAAAGTATGCAAGTTTTTTTATATTTATATCTCCTACATCTGACATCATTCTCACGGCAAATACAGACTTGTTTAGGCGCTTAAGCAATTCTGTGGTATGCCCTTCCCAACTGAATTTATTATCGAGTTGTAATCCCAGAAATTTAACACTGTCAACCTCTTCGATCTCCATTTCTTAATACATTATACTCATGCTGGAAGGAAATCCCTTACAGGTTCTGAACTGCATATAGTGGGTCTTCTCAAAGTTTAATGTCAAAGGATTAGCTTTAAACCACTTATTAATGTCGGTGAAAATTTGATTAGCAGCCATTTTAAAATCTGTTCTTGTCTTGCTACTTATTGCAATGTTTGTATCATCTGCAAACAAAACAAACTTAGCCTCTGGCAATATAACAGATGAGAGGTCATTAATATACACAAGAAAAAGCAAAGGACCCAATATGGAACCTCGAGGAACACCACAAGTAATTAACTCCCAGTCAGATGAAGACTGACTGCTTACTGCACAGGTATTTCACAACGACACCCTTTGTTTACTGTTAGACTCAAAGCATTTCGTAGCATTGCCGGTGACACCATAATATTCAAATTTACTTAGGAAAATGCTGTGGTTCGCACAGTCAAAGGCTTTTGACAGGTCACAGAAAATGCCAGTAGCCTGTAATTTATTACCTAATGAATTAAGTACATTCTCACTGTAAGTGTAAATAGCTTTCTCTATATGCGTTTTGTGTCATAGCTTGACATTAAACACAGATCATTGCCGAAAACGACGCAGCATGTGGGAAACAAGATCGACGCTTAGTCGGTAGTCGAAAAGTTGTATGCAGTGAACGTCACGGTTGCAGGTAACTTGAGGTCGAATCACTATCAGAATCCATTCTCTTAGCTGAATGGTCAGCATGGCAGACTGCCATCCAGTGGGTCCGAGTTCAATTCCCGCCCAGGGCGGGGGAGTTGTCTTCGTCATCATCATCATCGACACTAAAGTCGCCCAATGCGGCGTCAACTGAAAAGACTTGCAAGTTGGCGGCCGACCTTTCTCAGGTGGTGACTCCTGGCCGTCGATGGCACACGATCATTTCTTTTGAGTACCTGAAAATAAAGCCAACATCGTCTTAAACACAACAGTACACAATCAGCGTTCCAAATTCAAAGTCGGGGTCCAAAAACGAGGCAACTTTTGTGCTTGAGGTTCGTTGTACAAAGGTTTCAGGAACAAAATACGAACTGTTAATACAGCCGCCAGGCCTGGTGTTTATTTCCTGTAGCGAGCCAATGGCCATCCCCGTATGACGCGTTTGTCGCCCTCCCAAGAATCGCAGAACTCTGCTATACAGATAATATCTCCACCGCTGAATGGTGGCTGGAGAGGCAAGACATTAAATTCAGGGGAAATTTAAACATTATTCGTTGTTATTTGTCAACCTCCTCTCTTCGATTACTTGACTTACTTTTTGTAGATACCTTTAGCATTTGTAATGTTCTGTCGACTTCTTTATATTAGATCATTGCCGTCAAGGTCACAAAAATACTCAGCACCGACTTCTCAAACAAGGACCGTGTCATTGTCTTCCCTGGTGAAAAGAGGCCCGACTGTTCGGCACGCTAGTCATTTCTTTCTTTCATGGCCATAAAACTTTACTGTTCATAATGCATACATATAAATGACCCGATGGGTAATTCTGAAGCTCTATGAGGCTGTTCGCAGACGACTCTCTTGTGTAAAGGATGCTCAAGTCGTTATAAGATTTACAAATGATCACGTATGGTGCAAAGACTGATAATTAAATCTAGATATTTATAAATGTTACGCAATGCATATTATTAGACGAGAAGACGGTACATCGTATGACAACACAAACGCCAATGAATCACTAGAATCAGTCGCAACAGTCAATTATCAGGGAGAATAGGCAAAAAACCTTCACCCATATCCATCAAAAAGAAATATTGAGCTTGTACAGAGATGTTGATCATATTTCTTCTCAAGTACAATCCTTAAATAAAATAGAACGGCGGTGAAATAATTCTGATGCTAGATACGCTCGCTACTCATCGTACGGCGGCTTCCGAAGTACTGATGTAGATCTAAAATGTGGAGGTAACGTCAAACCCAGTACTCGTTCGTCATGTTCGGATCGATAAAACCGTGTTCATTTTTTTCCAGGTTATCATTGTCTCTAAGTTTATTGGTGCTCCCTTAGGAATTAATACCTTTTTTCACGTGCACTGAGGCATACAAAAAACTGCACGGAGATTCAGAATTAACGCAAACCCTTTAGATGTTGTTTGAAGGATCATGCACCTATCGGAAACTTTAGCATGCTAGAGGATAAAGTATTTGTCCCATATAATCTGTTCGACGTTCTTTCTCAAGCTCTATGTAATCTCAATGATACTTTCTCCATTTAGTGCAGAGTCTTCTCTACTGTCGAATATCTATGCATATAATTCATATTTCATCATGATTCTTCTTCAATGATTTCCTTTGCAGATGCAAAAACCTAAACATCGCATGTACATTCACATTACACCTCGGCGTGATACTATAACACTATTATAATGTACCGAAATTGGGAATCATACGAATGAACAGTCTAAGACGTCGTTGTATTTCTATGACCTGCGGCTGCTTACAGTTTTTCGGAAGAGTTATAATCAAAGTTACGAATGTCATTAACTTTTCGCGGACATGTTTATTAAGCATATGATTGGTCCATTAGTAGAATTCTCGAAATTAGAGTTCATCTATGGATAACTTTCACACAAAAAAGTCCTATGATGCATCTTTGAAATTCTATGGGTATTAAGAATATCTTATCTTTTTGGCGTAGCAGAACTCAACATTCAGAAGTAGCTGTTGAATCCACAATGTAGAAAAGTTTTTCATCGCTACAAATTGAAAAGCATAGACTGTTGGTGGCTTGATCAACATATCGTTCGTCTATTTCCGGAATTAAATTCCAGATCAATCGAAAACATCCCATGCTAGAGGTAAAAGGATACCTTGATGATGATCTACGCCTTTCTCCACACCTCCCAAATGAAATTTTATGGTTATTTTAGAGACGATTGAACGACAAAATGAGATTAGAAATCAACCCTACTGTTTTATTTCTACATAGATTTGTAATATAAGCATCAGAATATTTACACTCATTCTCAGATGCTTATAAAACAATTTACGTCAGAAAGTAATGTCAGTTCATCTTGTTAAAATTTTTTTTTTTTTTCTGTGAAGCACAGTTTGCCCTCGTGGTAGGACCTGAACTGAGCACTTCTCAAAGAAAAGCTTAAATAATTTAAAAAAAAATTTTAAATCAGAGATTAGAAACAATATGAGAAGAAAGAAAGTATCGGTCGCAGTGAAACCGCGAAGAAAATATGAGAATAAACACAGCGGTTTCGGTGACATCTAGGAAGTCTTACTACGTTTTCTTCAGTCGAAGTGGAAAGAGCAATTAATAATATGACACCACGAAAACTACCATTTTGTCTCATACATACCCACCTATTTAGAGAGCGTACATATAAATAAGACAGCTTTGCCATCATTCATCTTCTTTCCTGTTACCTGCCTTCCGATAACCTCTCTTGCTTCCGAACATTATCTTTCAGGAAGCGCTTTATTTTAATGGACAAAACACTGATCAAAGGAATGGCTTGTTCAAGCTGACACAACATTACATTCTCTTGTTTAAGACTTAGGTGGATCAGAAGCTATACACGAACCAGTCACATTAATGTGACCACCGCCTGTGTTCGACGTCAACGTGCAATAGCCACACACACACGGCAGGTGGCATCACCAGTAGTGGACGGAACATACAGCGTGTCGGGAAGGGGGGGGGGGAGGGGAGTAAATAATGCAGTCGTTATCGTAATGCGGAAACAGAGCGATTTATCTGACTACCAAAAGGACATAATCACTGGCTTTTGGGGCTACGGTGGAAGCATTTTCGAAACTTCTTAGTTCGAAAGCTGTTCGCGTGCCACCGTGGTTAAAGTACACCGTGCATGGGAAAATGGCGCTATCCAAAACCGGGGCCGAGTGTAGTATGATGTGCCACGGGCCGTAGAGTGACAGGGATGAACGACAGCTGCGGAGATGTATACGGGTGAATAGATGTGTAACTGCTGACAGAGTGACCGCCCAGATGAACCGAGGGGCTATCACCAGTGTCTCCTCAACGACCGTTGAACGAATGTCGCTGCGTATGGGCCTCTGCAGCAGGCGCCATGTCGCATGCCGAGTGCCGTTCACCGGCGACGGAGGCTGGAATTAGCACGCCAATACTGCAATTGGTTGTCCACTGAGTGGCAAACAGTGGTCTTTTCGGATGAAGGACGTTGTATGGTCCATTGGTTAGATGGCCGTTGACGTGTACGGCGTGAAACATCTGAAAGCAAACACCCTGCAACAATAGTCGGAAGAGTTCAGGCCGGAGGGGGGGGGGGGGGGGGAGTGCTATGGTCTGGAGAATGTTTTCCTGGCATTCCCTGCGTTATTTCGTCATTGCGGAAGGCACAATGGATCAACACAAGTATGGATCTATCCTTGGGGACCATGTCCATTCCTACAGGCAGTTTATTCTTCCTCGGCACGATGGCATCTACCAGCAGGACAACGCAACGTGGCACACAGCTCGCAGTGTACGTGTGAAGTTCGAAGAGTGACAGGATGAGTTTATCCTACACCCCTGGCCACCAGACTCCCCGGATTAAAGCCGAATCGAGAATCTGTGGGACCACGTTGATCTGGTTGTTCGCGCCTTGGATCATTAGCCGAGAAACATAGAGCAATTGGCCACGCTACTGGGATTGTCATGGTACCACATACCTGTCGGTACCTTCCAGAACCTCGTGGACTCTCTTCCTGCACACATCTCAGCGGTGCGAGGTGCAAAAGATTATTCAGGGTTTTTACAGCTGTTCACATTAATGTTTCTGGACAGTGCCGTCACTACATATTCACCGTCTGGGAGAACCTGACAGAAGATGAAAGATAATGGGCGATAAGTTGGATATTGCATGGTTGCCGCTAGTGGAGGCTCTTAAGACACAAAACTAGATTGCCTGGTTACTAAAAGTCTGTTTCTCTGTCTATGATGACAACGTGATACGTAACCAGCGATTATACCACTTTGGTTTGTCCTGCTGTAATTATAGTCGTGCGCAAAACTTACGGACGAAAGTAACTTTCTTGTGTTGTGTCACTGCCAACTAACATAGTTCAATGAAACTTGGACCATGCAAGCTAAAGTATAGTGTAAAAGGTAACTGTAAGAAACACGCAATGAGACGAACAGAAATGACATTCTTGTTTAAAGACGATAATTAGACTGAAGACACTGCGATTTTTGATGGTTCTCAGTACATAACAAAAAGCAGCACGTAGTTCTGAATGGGATGTGTGATCACCATGGACGGCACTGTATGCTGTGCAAAGTGATCTAATGGTGACCCTAGATTGGTAAGGTTTCATATGGTAGGGCGTTCTATTTTTCTACCAGTGCGGTTGATAAATGATGGATGCTCATTGGTGCATGTGGACTTGCTGCAATATGTCTCCTCAAAGCATCCCGCAAGTGGTCGATGGGATTTAAGTCGGAGGAACAGGCTCAAAAAAATGGTTCAAATGGCTCTGAGCACTATGGGACTTAACATCTATGGTCATCAGTCCCCTAGAACTTAGAACTACTTAAACCTAACTAACCTAAGGACATCACAAACATCCATGCCCGAGGCAGGATTCGAACCTGCGACCGTAGCAGTCGCGCGGCTCCGGACTGAGCGCCTAGAACCGCTAGACCACCGCGGCCGGCTGAACAGGCTCCATCCACCGAACACCTTCTCTCTCCAAGAGCACCTCCACATGCGGTGTTCGATGCGGTCGCTCATTGTCATCTATAAAACTGAAATCAGGGATGAACGCACGCTTGAAAAGACGCACCTGCTGAAGGATTACAGTGTGACAATAACGTTGATCGATGGCTTCACTGTGTTCTAAGCTTTGGAGGCCATTACGCCCTTGCAACATTATACCTCCCCACACCATAACACTTATATCACACAAACGAACATGTTTGACAATTCTGGACCTACTCTCACACGGCAGGAGGTGGGAAAACGTAATACATCGAGGAACATTGTCGAATGTGATCGTTTTCTTGGTCTAGGTATAATGGTGTGTGTGTGTGTGTGGGGGGGGGGGGTCGTAACCGGTCAGCGTTATTGTGACACGGTACTTCTTTACCGTGTGCGTCTATTCAGAGGGGCGTTTGTCTCTGACTTCAATTTTATGGATGATAATGCCCGACCGCATCGAACAGCGCAGGTGTAGAGGCCCTTGAAGGGAGAAGGTACTCAACAAATGGACTGATGTATCCGTTCCCCCCACTTAAACCCCATCGATCACGTGTGGGATACGTTGGGGAGGCGTACGGCACCATGTCCACATGCACCAACAACCATCCGTCACCTGTCAGTCGCGCTGGTGGAGAACTGTACCCCCTATCACAAGAACTCCTTACACTCTTGTGGACAGCATAGGAACACACATTGCCGTCCACGGTGACCACACCTATTAAGACTGCCTTTTGTAATATCTTCGGAACCATCATAATCACAGTGTCATCAGTGTAGTTATTGCCTTTAAACAAGTCTCAGTCTGTTCGTCTCATTGCGCGTTTCTTTCAGTTACCTTCTGTACTATACAACAGTGGTTTTCCTATGTATAGTCGAACAAGTTTAATCGGGCCATGGTACTTGGCAGCGATACATGATGCGAAAGCTACTTTCGTCCTTAAGTTTTGCACACCAGTATATCCTCGTCACCATGCTGAGACTACCGGTTATGCGGCGCCCTCTTGTGCTGCCGCTGTGTGCCGCGACTGGCGGAGGCAAAGCAGTCATTGGGGTACCAGCCTATGTACTAAGCTTCGCTCGTCGTATCCTTGAGATACAAGGGGCATACAAGTGAAAGCCGGTCACCAGTGTAAAGTAACGGTAACGATTTTATTAACTCAAAAATGTTGTGATACACAGTACACATACTCAAAAATACGAGTAGTTGCCAAAACTGTTGGCACATTTATCCCATTGCGACACTAGCCGGTCGATTCCATCCTTTAAGAAGCTTGTAGGCTGCTGTCGGATCCAGGCCTGGATCCGGTCACACACTTCGTCGTCCGTTGCGAATCCATGTCCGAGAATAGCTTGTTTTAGAAGTCCAAAAACACGGAAGTGACACGGTGAAAGGTCGGGACTGTACTGTGGATGTTACAGCGTTTCCCACCGAAACTGCTGCAATGTCGTCTTCACCGCATTGGCCGTGTCTGGACGGGCATTATCATGCAGGAGGATAACGCCAGTGGGCAACATGCCTCGGCGTTTCGACTTGATGACTCGTCTAAGGTTCTGTAAAGTGGCGTGATAACGCTGGGCATTGACGGTGGTTCACCGTTCTAGGAACTCGACGAGCAGTGGGCCCTTGCGGTCGAAAAAGGACATCACGACCTTACCAGAACTGGTGTGCACGGCCTTTGAATTCTTTGGAGGTGGTGAAGTCGCATGTTTCCACTGCTTGCTCTGACGCTTGCTTTCCGGTTCAAAATGATAAAACCATGTTTCATCACCTGTGTCAGTAAGCTACAGAAAGCCGTTTTTCTCCTCATGATAACGTCGAAGGTGACTCAAAGAGAGCACCATTCGAGTATTGCACTGTTGGGCAGTCAGCTGGTGGGGAACCCACTGCGCACAGATTTTTCGAAAGTTCAAGTGTTGATGCATTATGGTGCGGGCGGTGCCCACGCTAATACCCAGTAACAGATGGATCTCGTCCACGGTGATTCTGCGGTTGTCCAAGACTAGAGCATTCACTTCCACAACCATTTCCGGTGTGATGACACGATGAGCCTGTCCAGGTGTAGCATCGTCTTCCGGTGACTCGGGACCCTCGAGGAATCGTTTGCGCCATTCCACAACACTTGAACGACTCAGCCTGTACTCACCATACACACCCTTCATCCTTCGATACATCTCAAGGCCCCCAACTCCCGCCGCCGTCGAAAACGAATCACTCCTCGTTGTTCCTGCTTACTCGCCTCATAAAATAGCTCCATATTTAGCAATTATATACAACCACTCGCTCGTACCTAAAGACTGGAAGATTGCTCAAGTCACACCAATACCCAAAAGGGGAAGTAGGAATAATCCGCTGAATTACAGGCCTGTATCACTAACGTTCATTTGCAGTAGAGTTTTAGAACACAGACTGTATTCGAACAATATGAAATACCTCAAAGAAGAAGATTTATTGACTCATAGTCAGCACGGATTCAGAAAATATCGTTCTTGTGAAACACAACTAGCTCTTTATACTCCTGAAGTAATAAGTGCTATCGACAGGGGCTGTCAAATTGATTCCATATTTTTAGATTTCCAGAAGGCTTTCGACACCGTTCCTCACAAGCGTCTTCAAATCAAACCGCGCGCCTACGGAGTATAGCCTCAGTTGTGTGACTGGATTCGTGATTTCCTGTCTGAAAGGTCACAGTTCGTAGTAATAGACGGAAAGTCATCGAGTAAGACAGAAGTAATATCCGGCGTTCCGCAAGGAAGTGTTATAGACCCTCTATTGTTCCTGATCTATATTAAGGACATAGGAAACAATGAGTAGCCATCTTAGATTGTTTGCAGATGATGGTGTCATTTACCATCTTGTAAAGTCATCAGATGATCAAAACGACTTGCAAAATGATTTAGATAAGATTTCTGTATGGTGCGAAAAGTGGCAATTGACCCGGAATAGAGAAAAGTGCGACGTTATTCACATGAGTACTAAACTAAATCAGCTAAATTTCGATTACGCGATAAGTCGCACAAATCTGAGGGTTGTAAATTCAACTAAATACTTTGGGATTACAATTACAAACAACCTAAATCGGAACGATCGCACAGATAATATTGTTGGTAGAGCAAACCAAAGACTGCGATTCATTGGCAGAACACTTAGAAGGTGCAACAGGTCTACCTAATAGACTGCTTATACTACGCTTGTCCGCCCTATTCTGGAGTACTGCTGTGCGGTGTGGGATCTGCATCAGATTGGACTGACGAATGACATCGAAAAAGTTAAAAGAAGTTCAGCTCGTTTTGTTTTATCGCGAAACAGGGGAGATAGTGTGACAGACATGATACGTGAATTGGAGTGGCAAGCATTAAAACAAAGACGTTTTTCGTTGCGACGGGATCTTCTCATTAAATTTCAATCAACAGTTTTCTCCTCCGATTGCGAAAATATTCTGTTGGCACCCACCTACATAAGGAGATATGATCATCACGATAAAATAAGAGAAATCAGGGCTCGCACGGAAAAATTTATGTGCTCGTTTTTGCCGCGTGCCGTTCGAGATTGGAACGATAGAGAGACAGCATGAAGGTGATTCATTGAACCTCTGCCAGACACTTTATTCTGAATAGCAGAGTAATCACGTAGATGTAGATGTTCGGTAGCGGCCGATAACTTGTGTGACCAGCTTCTCTTCAGCGTGAAACCACACTGGCGCTATGCTACATCAAACGGTGCGCACGCGTCAGCCTGTCTACCGACAGATGGCGCCACGATACCAGGAATTATGTGGTACCACCTTACGTGTAAGGCAAAGGTGGAGGCACTGACCAGGTTTCATTTGAATGAACCTCATACAAAAGAAATTATGTACTCTTCTTACTATGCTGTATACGTACTGCACATTTAAATTTGTCATTTGTTGGCCTTCCAATTGTTGCAGTTTTAATGTCCAACACTGCAGTAATACCTTCGCAAATCGGATAAATGGTGAAGGTGAGCGATTAGGGCAATTACCCTTGAGGGCGAAGAGAGCCGTAAATGCTCCTTTACTTCGTCAGAAGACCGAGGTTTTTTCCCGGAAGGAGTGTCAGAGGTCGTACGCTACGCAGTGGGTGGGGTTCGAGCGGAGTGGTGCGGCCGCGTCTTTGAGAGCGGCTGTTTGTTGATAGGCGGCGCGGCGACTCCTGTACGCCTGCCAAGCCCGCCCGGCCGGGCCGGCAGCTCCGTAATCGCCGCCGGCGCAGACGTTGCCCGCGCATCGCGCCGAGTGAGCGCACTGTGTCGGTCGCGGGCGGACACGCCCACCTCTGCCGGTAACGCGTGTGGCCTGCGCCCGATCCCGCGGACCAGATTCTGCACGCGCCTCGGATGTGACTGCCGCCAGCAGTGCGCGTGCACCGGAGACACTCGCCAGACAGCGTCGCCGCCTCACCATGGCTAGGTAAAGTGTGTGCGGTCACGCGACGCGGTGAGCGCTGCGTGCCGAGTGCGGCGGTCACGCACCGTGACGTACAGTGTAAGCCAGTGTGTGTGTGTGACTACAACGACAAAAACGGATTTGTAACAGCGGAGAATATCAAAATTCTGTAACAGCTTTCGTACACCGTCTTTTAGATTTAAAGCAGCAGAGGTATTTTTATCCCCTTTGAGCAGTAACTACCCCAGTTAGATCGATGTTACATCAGATATGTGTTATAGGTTACCGTATTGCGGAAGATGCAGTGGTCCAGTTTACAGTGACAGTACGGTAACGTACATCTTCGTGAGTAAAAAATGGCTCTGAGCACTATGGGACTTACCACCTGAGGTCATCAGTCCGCTAGAACTTAGAGCTACTTAAACCTAACTAACCTAAGGACATCACACACATCCATGCCCGAGGCAGGATTCGAACCCGCGACCGTAGCGGTCTCGCGGTTTCAGACTGAACTTCCTGAGTAAATACCTCACAAAAAAGAAACAGAAGAAGGAGATGCTTCGCTATAGTAGCTATTATCGAACGTAACAGTGTAAGGTTTAAATTATAAACTGATTTTTCATCTTTGAATTTGACAAAGAAATGCTTTTTTAGTGGCTCATACGAAGCAATTATGAAACAGTCTAAAACTGACCTTTTTTATGAAGTAGCTCTGTAAGCCAAAGTGCACCTAGCATATCGAGTGCGACGAATCTGCCACTATTTGAACCAACAACATTCACTACAGTTTCAGTATTCGATAAAACAGGTGTTGATTCATCATTAGTTCTTAAGTCAACGAATACAGTGATATTCGTCGTTCGGAACAACACCAGTCGTTCCTGTGGTATTAAGGTAAAACTGAAATTTGGAGGACGGTAATGCGGTAAGATTACACTTTTGATAGCTATGCTAAAAGCCAACTCAGAATGTCCCCACTACGTTTGCCTATAAATGATATCCTGAAGTTTGTATACCTATTACGAAGGACATTCGTCACTATCGTAACCGAGCGAGGTGGCGCAGTGGTCAGCACACTAGACTCGCATTCGGGAGGACGACGGTTCAATCCCGCGTCTGGCCATCCTGATTAAGGTTTTCCGTGATTTCCCTAAATCGCTCCAGGCAAATGCCAGCATGGTTCCTTTGAAAGGGCACGGCCGACTTCCTTCCCCGTCCTTCCCTAATCCGATGAGACCGATGACCTCGCTGTTTGGTCTCTTCCCCTAAACAACCCAACCCCAACCCTCACTATCGTAACTATTATGAAATAGATTCGCATTCTACGGCCAAGCGTTGATGTCAGCTGTTTGCGACACGTGAAAATTTATGCCGGATCGGGGCTCGAACCCGTATTTTCCGCTTTGTGCGAACATTCGGTCCGAGCGAACCTCCAGCAACGAACGATACTTCCATATGTCATGTAGTCACAGCCCGTATGCTTCCAGAATTCGTGGTTCCCGCACAGGGAGACAAATATTATAGCGTCAGTTTAGCCAATCGAGGCATGGATACATTATTGGCGGTTACAATGTCTGTGTTTCTATTGTGTCTGTATCTTCACACTACGATGTCCTTCAGACGTGCTTGCATGCATACATGCATATCTGAATGACATTGTATTGTCAAGATACAGATAATGTACCAACGCAAACATTGTAGCCATCAATGATGTATCGTGACTAGGTTTATAACTGTGGCAAGATTCAAACGCATGCTTTGTTAAACAATTATTACAACCAATCATATATCACTGTTGTGATAGTGTCAGAAGTACAGTCGATATGTTACAGGGATTAACTAGAAATGAATGCGAAAACTGTATGATTTCCAAGAAACTTCGCCTCTTTGGTAACTTAAAGCACTGTTCTTAACGAGCCACTGTGTTAAAATAACATTCCTGCTGGTGGAGCCAGATGTGGTACCTACTCTCGTGCCTCCTCATTTTGGTGTCGAGAGTTCGCTGAAACTCAATGCATAAGATAGTCCGAAATTTGGAGGCAGCTTCCATTGTCCTTCAGCAGGACGCCCTCTTGAAACCTACCTTTTGTATGAATCAGTAGATTTGCGACACGGCGTCGAAATCAACGTCATGGCTAATGACCAACTAGAATACTGGACAAATGGAAAAATTCCCAACACCACACACAACTGTTTATGAACTGACATCACTTGGCAACTGGAAGCGACAGTCGCGAAGGTGTTAACTCTCGAAGATGTAGATATAAATGTGTTATACCGAACGTAATATAATTCCTAGAGCGCAACAAGTATTCCAGAGATGAAGCCTAAAATAAGTAGCAGAATTACTGAGAGACAGATTTCACTTCGGGCTGGAAATTGCTGACACTAAAGATTTAGGAGCGGTAGATGTATCGGAAGTGTCAAAAGAAAGAACTCAGTACACTTCGCGATGAGCGTGATTCACCAGAAATGCAACCTTGAGTGCAAAATGCTTGGGGAGCACTTATTATTATGCCATTACTTCACTCTGATTCAGTATTTCTGTCATTTGCTAATTAAGAAGGGCTTTGAACAATTCTTTTAATAAAGCGCTCTGTAGTTAATGGGGCAAATATTATTGGATGAAAATCAGGAAAAACATTGTCGCTGCCCACTATCGATAGAAAATAAAGCACACACATTTCTTCCATAGAAAACAGCAAGGTTTTTCGATTCGCCGTATTAACGTTAGCGAAGTCTGCATCTAGAGAATGTCAGCTACAAATTATCTCTGATTTCCTTTTGTCCAAGACAAGGGAAGAGAATGCGCTACTCGTAAATCACGTGCGCAAGGATACTAGTACAGCATGTATGCTTCCGCGCGTACTCCCTCGCAGACAGGGTTGCGTAAACCAAACAGCGCTGACGTCACTTACCGTGCCCGAGGACATGGGCAAACAGCGCTGTATGAACGGCAGCGTCTACAACTCCAGCTGCAGCAGCGCTCTCCTCCCGGAGATATTTTGGAAGTGGCACATACTGTTTTGAAGGGAGTATTCTGGTCCGGCAGAGAATAACAAACCGTTCTGCGACCGAACACAATCAATACAGTCGACGTGCATTACCTGTAGTCACACTATACATCGTCAGTAACGACTTGGTCGTGAACTCGCGAGTGCCATAACCGTCTTTTTTTATTGTTAAATCATGCTACATTTACGTAGAATACTACCTTCACTACGGTCGATCGAATGAGGTAGCTGAGTGATTAACACAATGGAGTTGCATTAGACAGGACCATGGTTCAAATGCCACACCGCCCACTTCTAAATCTGTTAAGGCGAAAACCCGGATGGTTACTTTGGAAATTACACAGCCGATTTGCTTTTCTTACCCTCGTCTGTTACAAGTGTGTGTTCTGTCTGTAATGAACTCGTTCTCAGCCGGCCGAAGTGGCAGCGGTTCTAGGCGCTATATTCTGGAACCGCGCGACCGCTACGGTCGCAGGTTCGAATCCTGCCTCGGGCATGGATGTGTGTAATGCCCTTAGGTTAGTTAGGTTTAAGTAGTTCTAAGTTCTAGGGGACTGATGACCTCAGATGTTAAGTCTCATTGTGCTCAGAGCCATTTGAACCATTTTGTTCAGAAAGATGAAAAGACGGATGAAGATGTATATAGATCTCTCTCTCTCTCTCTCTCTCTCTCTCTCTCTCTCTCTCTCTCTGTGTGTGTGTGTGTGTGCGTGCGTGCGTGCGTGCTGCGAACTGCTGTAACTGCAGAATACTGGAGTAGCACCGGTGTAAATAGTTTTCTGTCTTAAATTATTCTAAATCACCTTTGACGATTGCTGACATAAGTGAATAGGTGAGGTGTTGAAGAGGTAAGCGGATGCTGTCGCTCCTCGGAACAGACGACAGTCGAAAAAATCTGTAAGAAATATTAGTTGCGTAAGTGTTTACGAAATATTCATGAATTGTCTAAGAAGTGGGATTGACCACGTGACAAAAAAGTAATTCGAAGGTCGCGGTATCGAATATGACGGCCATATTTCTCTTCCCTTTTTTCTACAACGTTCACTTTTTGTTAACATCAGACTAGGTGGCAAAGTGGTCCGGCCATCCAGATTTAGTTTTCCGCTAAATAGCTGAATCAGAAGGCTCTGATAAGGACATTACCGATTTCGTTGCCGGATTCGAGGCTATGCTCCAAGGATATCGATGTCTACAGGACGTTAAAACCTTGTCCTCTTTCCTTCTTTTCACTTCTGGTTGATAGCGACATGGCTAAGATTTCACGTTAATCTGCAAACCATCATTTAGTTAATGAGGTAATGTGAAGTACGGTTCAGCGATAACACAGGATGTACTACATACAGCCGGCCGATGTGGCCGAGCGGTTCTAGGCGCTTCAGTCTGGAACCGCGCGACCACTACGGTCGCAGGTTCGAATCCTGCCTCGGGTATGGATGTGTGTGATGTCCTTAGGTTAGCTAGGTTTAAGTAGTTCTAAGTTCTAGGGGACTGATGACCTCAGATGTTAAGTCTCATAGTGCTCAGAGCCATTTGAACCATTTGAACTACATACAATAGCAATATCCACAATACATCATCACTGTACCGAAATGAATCTCTACATCATTACTGAATAATTGGTTCAAATGGGTCTGAGCACTATGGGACTCAACATCTTAGGTCATAAGTCCCCTAGAACTTAGAACTACTTAAACCTAACTAACCTAAGGACATCACACACACCCATGCCCGAGGCAGGATTCGAACCTGCGACCGTAGCAGTCCTGCGGTTCCGGACTGCAGCGCCAGAACCGCTAGACCACCGCGGCCGGCACTGAATAATTAATCATTCCGGTGTTGACTAATAGTTGAACCGTAAATGAAATGGTTAACTGTCTACGAATATTATTGATAGAATGAAGTAAGATAGTCACTTCTGTTTCACAAACCTCCATCCCCCACTCTATCAGGGCTGCAGGGTGCGGTAGTCATGCAGAGATGAAGGCAATTGCGCCGAATAGACTAGATAGATATCTGCAGCAAGTCATTCGTCGGACTTATACTATAACAACACTGATGTGACAACGTATCAGACCAAAATATCAGACCTCTGTAACTGAGCAAAAAATGTCTGTGTTGCTACCTGCAATTAACGCAAATTATAGAGGCACCGTCACTGATTGTGTAATCATTGACGTATGCGCAAGAGACACCCACTTTACGTACGATCAGCAACTTCACGCAGCCTTTCAGTCAGCGGTATACTGCTGAGGAAAGAAGCTGCAGTGTCATTAAGGAGAAGTAGTTAATTAGCAGCTCCACTGAACTTTTCACTAAAGCGATAGGTGTAGTCTATGGTCTCACTAAATACAGTCTAGGTAACTATGGTAAATGGCCTTGAAATATGAAATAACTAGCGACCAGTCCAGGCTTTACACAGGTAGCACTCAGGATCTACGGCCGGACGACTTGTCTGGCGTGGCGATAACAAATTATATGCACAAGCCTTCGTCGTGAATCAGACTATTAGTGAAAAGCGTAATCAAAATCTCTACAGTAGCTCCTGAGTGAATTCTTCACACACACACACACACACAAATACGTTGAGGTGGATTTTGATTTATGATATAAATAGAAGATGTGTACAAATTCTGGTGAAGGTGCGCTGCTCTCTGGAGTTTTGGTGCCTGTTTACTGCATTTTCCGACAGATACCGCCTCTCTGTAGTCCATCAGTTCGTAACTCCACAGCTTCTCTGACCATTAACTCCTCATTGTTACTGTATTATTATCCATTGTTTCAGTTTTACAAAGTATTTCAACAAGTTTAAATTGCATCAGTCTAATTTAAAATACCTATGTTATCTATATTATATTAAATAACAAATCTGTCAGTCTCACTTCCCTGGCTAAAGGTCTAACGCCAAAGGCCATTTAATAAATAAATGGAAAAGCTCGCAGTTCCCGTCATTGGCACGAGATGTCACTCCAAACGCTAATTCAGTGTTGAACAGATAACAATATATACATTACACATTCATCATTACAATAATTATAAATCATACACAAAATCTTCATCGTTAATCAGTTCGTCTATTGATCAAAACATTATTGTTGTTTCTGAAATTAAACTTCACATACAGACAGAGAAAACGGCGTGCGGACCTTAATTTGTAATATGTATAGACAAATACAGGTTTGGCAGTTCGCGAACAGAGATTGTTGAATGCGTCAAAAACGAAGATAATTACACGCCTCATGGCACTGGAACGTTTCCCGAATATGTGCTAAATTACACTTTGTAAGCTAATGAGAGATGTGCTGTAAGTGGTTATCAAACAGCTATCCTAACATCAATAATACGCACCCGTTGCAATAAAATGATGCCTTATATTGTAAAGTGTAACAGCTCGCTGTGTTTTTCTTGTCCTGATGCTGGAGAGTTAAAAGCTCAAAGCACTGATCGGACTGTGACGCTCGCTATTACGTGCAGCGAGAACATAGCTCGGTTGCTCATCGTCTTCAGCCATGCGAACACGACGGGCGCCTGTGAGCTAATACATAATTCAATGCGCCGGAAGAGCGCCTATCCTTGGTGACGCCACGCTTGCAGCTGATAACATGCTTCTCAGAGGCACAATGCCACTTCACTATTGTCGCCGGCACATTACAAAGTGTAACGAAATAAGCGGGAAAAACGTGTAATAGCACCTTCCTTCGACACTGTATTTTCTTCTAATTCGACACTGTATTTTCTTCTAATACATCAATTCCTTTACATAAAAGACAGAGTGTAGATGCAACTACTCTACCAATCAGTTTTCCAGATTCATTTCACTCATTTGGCTTTCACATTGTCACTACAGCTACGTATTGTTTTAAATAACCCTATTACCTCCCGAGGACGATTCTTATTTGAGGAATATCGCTGCTTTCGGTAATCCAAGATCATATTACTAAATCCTGTCATGTTGTTTCAATTGCTGACAATGAGGCAAGAATTGGGAATATATATATGGTAGTGATTTTAGACAACATGTGCACGAAAATCACGTGCGGTAACACAACTCGTCAAATATAATCATTTGTCATTTTCGAAATTGCATTTTTATCGGAGTATCAAATGAAATCCTGAAGGTTGCGTTACCGACGTGCCTCTGTTTTTCTAAGGAAACGTCACTCATTAAGAAGTTAAAGCCAATGAAAGAATTTAACATTTTGCCAGATTCTGCAGATGTAAAGAATTACTTGCCCCACTAAACATAGTGCCTTCGTTGAGATGGCAGTTTTCCAGCGGCTGATTTGCAATACCGATAATAAATGTTAAAAGGTGGAAGCCATATTGTATTTCAGTGCGAATCGATAGGCCACGTATATTCCGTATAATATTTACATTACTTTGAGACAGTTTTCCGCTCTCTTTCAAGAGAAGTCTTTCGTCTTCCCCACACCATGTTTTGTCCGCTTCGCTCACGGAGATTTCTAATCAGACGTGTAATTTCCTAGGCATTAATGGGTACTGTCCTTATTCACATAAAAGACGTCAAACAATAAGAAGTTAATTCTTCTTCAATAGCTTCGATCAAACCAAAGACACACGTGTACTCAACTTGATCTCAGAACGAAGAATATAACGAACTGTTAAGACAATGAGAGTAGTACACTAAGGTTGATTACATGTAGATATTATCGTTGAGTAACTCTAGAGACATTCAGGACGATTTAGACAAAATTTCCTCTTTGTCTAACGAATGTCACCAATTCAAAGTAATACGCGTGGTCAGGAGAAAAGTCGGTTTCTTTTGAATACAGCTGTAGCGATGTATTGTATGACGATCAAGACCCAAGCGGAGGTGCTGCGAGGATTATGGAAAAGTGAGTGTTTGTACGACGAATACCACTAGATGCCTTGGCCCCTGTTCTTGAGCTTTCCTTAGTGTTTTGTATCGGCATCAGGTCGAACTAAAAGGGGAGCTCGAAGCAATTCAGAGGTGTGTTGCTAGCATTCTAACCTCCTGGTTCATTTAATAGGATAATGATAGGGGTATGTTCATGTACCTTAAAGGAATCCGTGAACAAAAGACTACGTCTTCATGGCGAAACGCTGTTTGATAAATACAAAGAACAAACATCCAAGACGGTCCGTTACAATTATTTTACTGTTTATATCGTGTACCTCGCAGAAGGGAAACTAGAAGAACGCAAGATAGATAAAGCCATTCGCTGTGGCACAAACATTGTCATTTTCCCACGCTCCTTGAAAAGTCAACCAGCAAAGATGGTGACATATACAAACTCATAAATACCGTTCCTCACGCACTCTGTAGTGCCGTGCGGAGTACACGTAGATGCTTTTGAAGCATTCTACGTAAAACAAAGAAAATTACGATGATATTTATTTAAACTCGTGTTATGTTACTATTACCATTTTTCCACCGGATGTCAGCAGATAATACGCATAGTGAATAGAAGAGGTGGTTGTCTAGGTGATATAAAAAGTCTCCGTGCGTTTCGCTCTTTCGTGTTGTGAATACAGGTGTGGTTTATCCAAGATGTAAGAAAGTTTTTATGACGAATATTTATCGTGACTGTGCAGGTCGTTCTACTGTTAACAAGCGATGTGTAAATCATTGATTGTCGCATGCCAAGAATGTGAGAAATGGCTGTCGACTACGAAGACGTATACAGGACGAACATTACTTTAAAGAGAGCAAAGAATTTCTACTACATATCTACATCTATATCCGTTCTCGGCCGGCCACCTCACAGAGTGTGGCGGAGACTATTTCGTGTATCACCGTCACTGTCCCTTTTGCTTTTCTAGCCGCGAATGTTCACAGGAATGTTTGCTGGTAAGTCTATGTGAACTCGAGTATCTCTAATTTTACATTCATGGTCTTTTCGCGAGATATAACTGGGTTAAAATGGTTCAAATGGCTCTGAGCACTATGGGACTTAACATCTGTGGACATCAGTCCCCTAGAACTTAGAACTACTTCAACCTAACTAACCTAGGACATTACACACATCCATGCCCGAGGCAGGATTCGAACCTGCGACCGTAGCGGTCACGCGGTTCCAGACTGAAGCGCCTAGAACCGCACGGCCACACCGGCTGGCCTATAACTGGGAGGAAGCAATATTTTCGTTGACTCTTCTAGGAACGCACGCTCCCGGAACTTTAACGGTAAACCACAACGTGATGCGGAAGGCCTCTCTTGCAGCGTCTGCCACTGAAGCCGAGCGACCATCTCCGTGACTTTTTCGCGCTTTCTAAATGGACCCGTAAGGAAACACGCTGCTCTTCTCTGTACCTTCTGTATTTCCTCTACCAAACCATTCTGGTACGGATCCCAGACTGACTTGCAATATTCAAGTGTTGGATGAATGAGTGTTTTGTAAGCTACTGCCTTAGCTGGCGGACAGCATTTCTTGTGGATTATTGCAGTGAATCTCAGTCTGTCATCTGCCTGTCCTGTGATTATTTTTATGTGGTCATTTCACTTTAAATCGGTACCTTCCCATGCTCCTAGGTATGTTATAGATTTGACTGTTTCCAGTGACTGTTCTGCAATCGTGTGATCATACATAATAGCTCTTTCCGCCTGTTTATGGGCAATACGTTACATTTGTTTATGTCGTGGTGAACTGGCAATCCTTGAACCAAGTGTCGATCCTTTGCAGGTCGTCCTGCATTTCGCTGAAATTATTTAGCGTGGTAACTTCCATGTACACAACAGCATCCTCCACGAAAAGCCTCGTGGAACTTGTGACGTTATGTACTACGTCACTTATATAGATCTTGCGAAAAGTGTTACAACACTCCCCTGTGGCACACCCGAAGCTTCTTTTAGGCCTAAAGACTTCTCTCCGTTCAGAATGACATACTGTGTTCTGCTTGAAAGAAACTTTTCGGTCCAGTCACACAGCTAGTCCGATATTCCGTACGCTCGTGTTTTGTTCCGTAGGCGGCAGTGCGGAACTGTACCGGACGCCTTCCAGAAGTCAAGGAACCCGACATCACTCTGGGCGCCGTTATCTGCTGCTTTCTGGGTCTCTTGGACGATCAGAGCGAGCGGGGTTTCACCCGCGTATTGCTTTCGAAACCAATATTTATTCCTAAGGGACTTCCGTTCTCGAGAAATGTCATAATACGCGAGCATAAAACATGTTATCGAGTTCTGCAACAGACCGACTTCAGAGATGTAGGCCTATAGTTTCGACCGCCTGTTCGACGATCCTCCTCGAAACCTGGAATAAACTGCTCTTTTTTTTTTCAATCATTAAGTACGCTCCGCTCCTCTAGGGACTAGCGGCCCACAGCTACTAGAAGAGGGGCAAGTTCTTTTGCATACGCTACGTAGAACCGTATTGGTATCCAATCAGATCCACTGGTCTATCCTCTGTTGAGAGATTTCAGTTGCTTTTCTATCCCGTTGTCATTTATTTCGGTGTACGTCGTTTTGACATTCGTGTGACGATTTAAGTGAGAAACTACAGTGCGATCTTCCTCAGTGAAACAGCTTTGGAAAAACACGTTTAGTTTTGGGCCTTTTCCATGTCATCCTCCGCTTCGATGCCATTATGGGTACAGAGTGCATAGATAGATGGCTTCGATCCATTTAATATTACAATAGGACCAAAACTCCTTAGGATTTTCTGTCATGTCGGTAGACAGAACATTACATTCGAATTTATTGAGTGCTTCGCACATGCCTGTCCTTGCGGTGATTTTGTCTTCGTTCGTTTTGTTTGTCTATGAGGCTTAGGTTACGTTTAAATTTGCAGTGAAATTATCTTTGCTTTCGTAACAGATTGCTAACGCAGTTGTCGAAGCACGGCACGTCTTTCCCATCCTTCACAACTTTGTTCCGCACATAACCGTCTAAAACGTATTGCACAATATTCTTGAACTTCGTTCATCGTAAGGCAAGTATTATACTACAAAGCGAAGCGTATCCCAGACCGCCACGGGAAGTAACTTGATCACTTGACTAGGTACAGACATATTTCACTTCAAAATATTACATGACAGTGGAAACAGGGAAAGTGATAGTGGAAAAAGCCTTTGCAGGCTGTCGTGGCAGTTTGCTGTTTACCTCAAAAATTTTACTGACAGTCAGAGGGAGAAAAAGTAACAGTGCAACGGAAAAGGTGACGGGACATAAAAAAAAAACAAAAAAAAAAGTTAAAGCTGAGTACGTCGATGGTGTGAAAAGTACAGCAGGAGGCTCAAATGGCTCTGAGCACTATGCGACTTAACTGCTGAGGTCATCAGTCGCCTAGAACTTAGAACTTCTTAAACCTAACTAACCTAAAGACACCACACACATCCATGCCCGAGGTAGGATTCGAACCTGCGACCGTAGCGGTCGCTCGGCTCTAGACTGTAGCGCCTAGAACCGCACGGCCACTCCGGCCGCCTACAGCAGGAGGGACATGATGCTGTACAGAGCGGGATTCAAGTGTAACCTCCAAAGAAGAAAAAACGAAGACCACACAATAAATGTCCCAGTGACGAGACATATAAATATATTACCATTCGACAATCTCTAGATTTCCAAAAGGCTTTTGATCTCATTCCCTACAAGCGGTTTCTAATCAAATTACGTCTATGGAATATCGTCCCAGTTGTGCGACTGAGTTCGTGATTTCCTGTCAGAAAGGTCACAGTTCAAACGAATTGCAGCGAAGTCATCGAGTAAAACAGAAGTAATATCTGGAGTTCCCCAAGAAATGTTAGAGGCCCTCTGCTGTTTCTAATCTATCTAAATGATTTAGGAGACAATATGAGCAGACATCTTAGATTGTGTGGCGATGATGCTGTCATTTACTGTCTTGTAAAGTCTTCAGAAGATTGAAACAGTTGCAAAATAATTTAGACAAGATATCTGTGTGGTGAGAAAAGTGGCAATTGACACTAAATAATGCAATGTGTCAAGCAATCGACATGGGTACTAAAAGGAATTCATCAAATTTCGGTTTCACGATAAATCACACAAATCTAAAAGCTGTCAGTTCAACCAAATATCTAGGACTTACGATTACGAACAGCTTAAGCTGGAAACATCACATAGAAAATGTTGTCTGGCAGACTAAACAAAGACTGTGTTTTACTGGCAGTACACTTTAGAAGCTGCAACAGGTCTACTGAAAAGACTGCCTGCATTAAGTTAGTCCGTCTTCTGCTAAAGTATTACTATGGGGTGTGGCATTCGTACCGTATACGATTGACGGAAGACGTCGAAAAAGTTCAGAGAAGGGCAGCTGGTTATTTATTATGTCGAAAAGGGGGAGAAGTGTCACGGACGTGATAAGCGAGTTGGGGTAGCGATCATTAAAACAAAGTATTTTTCACGAAATTTCTATCTCCGACGTTCTCCTCCGAATGCGAAAATATTTTTTTGACAGCCACCTAGATAAGGAGAAATGATCATTGTAATAAAATATGAAAAATTAGAGCTTACATGGAAAGATTTAAGTATCGGCTTTTTCTGAGCATTGTTCGAGAGTGGAAGGGAGAAACTGATTGAATGCGGTTCGATGAACTCTCTGCCAGGCATTTACGTGTGATTTGCAGAGTAATCGTGTAGACATAGGAAGGAAATTCTGAATAAAAATGGTCTGTTTATGTGGATTTGGTTTTAAAAGGTTCCAGAACAAACGAGTTATCTGTTGCGAAAGACGACTTAGTTTCAAAAGATAGCATACTGTGTCATATTAAACATTAGAGTTGAGGAGGCAACTAGTTTATTCAAACGAAACATAGAGTCATATGCATTACATTGTGAATAAATGGTGTTACAGTGGTATTGCGCAAGAAAATCTATTTCAAACTTCCGTTTAGAAGTGTCGGTCAATGTTCAATTTTTATACTATGCAGGACATTGGCGTTTAGACGTGTTGCATGTTTCCGCTCCCTGTTTCGTACACTGGAACACTGAGGCACTGCCGCCTCAGCCAAGTCTCAGTTGGCTTTGACAGTTGGTACAGTTATGAAGTAAAACAACTCTCGCGGGCATGATCCTAGATGAGTTTCCATTGAAAACTCCGTGTCCGAACAGGCCTTGGAAAGCCCAACGGTACCGACCGGCCGTCGTGTCAACCTCACGGCCCACAGGTATCACTGGATGCGGATACGGAGGGGCATGTGATCAGCACACCGCTCTCCCGGCCGTATGTCAGTTTACGAGACCGGAGCCGCTACTTCTCATTCAAGTAGCTCTTCAGTTTTCCTTAGCAGGGGCTGAGTGCACCCCGCTTGCCAACAGCGTTCGGCAGACCGGATGGTCACCCATCCAAGTGCTAGCCCAGCCCGACAGCGCATAACTTCGGTGATCTGACAGGAACCGGTGTTACCACTGCGGCAAGGCCGTTGGTATTTCCATTGAACGCTACTGCGAATACCGAATAAACTGGCACACACTGTATTCATAATCGGGAGGAACTGGATTCGAATTCGAATCCCTGCCTGATCATCCAGGATTTTTTGTGTTTCTCTAAATCGATTAAAGATAATACCAGGATGAACTCTTTGAAAAAAACACCGCTGATTTGCTTCCCCATTTTTGTCCAATGAGAGTTTCCGTTCCTTGTCTAAGGACCTCTTCGTAGACCAGGTACCAGTTGCAGGTAGCCTATCTAACAGTAATTAGATTTTCAATACATCTCGTATCTGTCGACTGAACTTAAAAATTCAATATGCTGTTATTAAGTAATATAATCTTATGTTAAAAGATTAATACAATAAGAGAAATATTAGACTTATAAACTGTGTGTTTGTTTTGAGGCAACGTAAATGTCAGTTCGCAAATACCCGGATTTTAATCATCCAGTATTTGACAATTTCCAAACAAATTTTACACACAATTTCAAACCTTTACGAAAATTTATCTCCCCGATACTCTCACAAAATGATGAAAGGCAAAATTGTATCTCTTACTTTTAATTTATTACTTCTTTACTACAGACTTTATTCCAAAACACTCTGCAGACATTATGCACATACACCACTGAATGTACCTGTAAAATTACACTACTGGCCATTAAAATTGCTACACCACGAAGATGACGTGCTACAGACACGAAATTTAACCGACAGGAAGAAGATGCCGTGATATGCAAATGATTAGTTTTTCAGAGTATTCACACAAGGCTGGCGCCGGTGGCGACGCCTACAACGTGCTGACATAGGAAAGTTTCCAACCGATTCCTCATACACAAACAGCAGTTGACCGGCGTTGCCTGGTGAAACGTTGTGATGCCTCGTGTAAGGAGGAGAAATGCGTACCATAACGTTTCCGACTTTTATAAAGGTCGGATTGTAGCCTATCGCGATTGCGGTTTATCGTATCGCGACATTGCTGCTCGCGTTGGTCGAGATCCAATGATTGTTAGCAGAATATGGAATCGGGTGATTCAGGAGGGTAATACGGAACGCCGTGCTGCATCCCAACGGCCTCGTATCACTAGCAGTCGATATGACGGGCATCTTATCCGCATGGCTGTAACGGATCGTGCAGCCACGTCTCGATCCCTGAGTCAACAAATGGGGACGTTTGCAAGACAACAGCCATCTATACCAACAGTTCGACGACGTTTGCAGCAGCATGGACTATCAGCTCGGAGACCATAGCTGCGGTTACCCTTGACGCTGCATCACAGACAGGAGCACCTGCTATGGTGTACTCAACGACGAGCTAGGGTGCACGAATGACAAAACATCATTTTTTCGGATGAATCCAGGTTCTGGTTACAACAACATGATGATCACAACCGTGTTTGGCGACATCGTGGTGAACGCACATTGGAAGCGTGTATTCGTCATCGCCATACTGGCGTATCACCCGGCGTTATGGTATGGGGTGCCATTGGCTACACGTTTCGGCCACATCTTGTTGGCATTGACAGCACTTTGAACAGTGGACGTTACATTTCAGATGTGTGTACGACCCGTGGCTCTACCCTTCATTCGATCCCTGCTAACCCTACATTTCAGCAGGATAATTCACGACCGCAGAATCAAAGTACTCTGGTTCATATTGGCACGCAAGGCAAGAAACAGAAGAGGAAAAACAAGGCGTTACTTTAAGTATTTTCGGCAAAATTATAGTTCCGGAACATTTTAATATCATTTTCTCATGTCACTCAGCCATGTGGAAGTCACAATAGATATGATTACGAATACTTCCTTGTACGTCATACGTATATACTCACCATACGCTAATATCACATCTGAAATCCTGCGGCATTTAATGTTTGTCATTGGCTGAAAGAGTGCAAAAAATGCTTTAAAGTGCTTTTCTGGTATCAAATTTTTTACAATTCTGCCACACGGAGAATTTATTGGAAATTTGTGGTAAGGTCTTATGGGACCAAACTGCTGAGGTTATCGGTCCCTAAGCTTACACACTACTTAATCTAACTTAAACTAACTTACGCTAAGGACAACACACACATCCATGTCCGAGCGAGAACTCGAACTCCGGAAGGGGAAGCCGCCCTGACCGTGACAAGGCGCCTCAGACTGCGCGGCTACCCCGCGAGGCAGAATTTATTGTTAGCGTCCAGAAGATACCCCACTATTGCAAGTAACGTGATGAAAGGCATTAGTGATCACCTTCTACGCTATTACCAACATCTATACTCCACAAGCGAAGGTTATACTGTATAAATGAGCCACAATCATCTTTCTCCTTTTCTACCACATTCGCGGACAGCATGCGGAAGGACCTCTGTACCTATATGTAGATCCCAATTTATTCAATTTTAACCTCTTGGCTGTTTAGTGAGATGTGTTGTGGAGGAAGTAGTGTGTTCCTCGCATCGTTTTAAAATGTGGGCTCTCTAAATTTTGTAAATGTGGTCTCTGTGATGTAGAACGTCTCCTTTGCAGCGTGTCGTGCTTAAGTTTGTTGGGAATCTCCCTGACATTCGAAAGCTAACCATACAAATCCATGTCGAATTGTGTAGTTCTTCTTTGAATCTCTTATGTCTTTCGTTAAACTAATTTCAAAAAATGGTTCAAATGGCTCTGAGCACTATGGGACTTAACATCTGAGGTCATCAGTCCCCTAGAACTTAGAACTACTTAAACCTACCTAACCTAAAGACATCACACACATCCATGCCCGAGGCAGGATTCGAACCTGCGATCGTAGCCGGCGTTAACCTAATTTGGTAAGGGCCCCAGACCGCGTTCTATGGGAGACCGCTTTTATGCATGATTTATAGTACAGTACCTTAGGATTTTTTCTAATAAATGTGTGCCTACCATTTACCTTTCCCACGGTTAGGTTTATGTCGTCCTTACGGCTTAAAAGTTCCAGCCGCGCATTTCTAGACATTGAAGGCTGTGACTGATGAAAGCGACCAGTCGTCGATTGCGTGAATATCTGTGTCTTTTTCGTCTTTTTTTATATTTAGGGTCAGTTGCCGATCTTAACATTAAATATCGGATATCTGCAAGTCTCTCTTCAGTTCAGCGCCCTTGGGTTACGTCTAGATGTTGCTGAAGATGTTTTCTCTGTATACTAAATAGGTACCACAATAATGTAATTCTTCTTTGTAAGGAAAGGAGTCGTTGCCTTCGACAGTTTTAATATGAAATCATGGCTGTTGAAAAAGACGGTAATCACAACTTTTTCAAACTGTTATCGCCCCTGACACCATGCCAGAATTATGTTAACGAGGTCAGTCGGAACGTAATATTACGGTGCAGAAGCAAACGCTGCTCGGTGGTGGTTGGTCTGTGCTCCTGTACCGTACGCCGTGGAGCGTCGGGACACGGCAGTATGCGGCGACGCCTCTCGGTTACGTAAGCCGCCAGGAACGTCAAGACCTCTGAAACACAAGCCAGGTCTCCGACAAACAGTCCACATAAACAATGGCATAGCGCTTTAAAAAGGAACGTTAAATGTCTTCCTCTACAGAAATAGTACCTGCCTGTCAGCGTCGTGTTATATATGTACTTTACTGAAGTATTCAAAGGCATCGCCCGTAACGAAATAAATCGAAGGCGCTTATTTAAACAACATAATGAAGGTCAAGTTTTAAATGGGGGTGTCCTTTCAGCGAAAGTATTCAGAAACTTTCGGTACTAACCTTTAAGCGGTAAAATGAACACGCTAATCTTTTATACGAATAACGCAATATCAAGAATAAAGTTTAAGAAGTATTATTAAATGAGACGTATAGTGTTATTTTGTCTTAAAATTACGATTTTGACCTTTTCCTTTGTGTCATCAATTCAGCGTTGTCACGTTACAATAATCTGGAGGCTAATGATTGTGACAAAATGCCTGATTAATGGAGCCTTTTTTCCTTCATCGAGCTAGGTAGCGCAAATTTTGAACAAATGGTGTTGTCTTTTGCACCCATAAATTAAAGTATAAATGGAGCCTTTTTTCCTTCATCGAGCTAGGTAGCGCAAATTTTGAACAAATGGTGTTGTCTTTTGCACCCATAAATTAAAGTATAAAGCCGCTTGAAGTAGAGAAGTTTCCAGTTTATACGCCTTGGCGATAATTTTTGTAAACAAGATTGTTTAGTTTTTCGTTCTCCGTTATTTATAACGTTATAATTATTTCCAAACAGACTCCAAAAAATTTGATTGAAATAGCTAAATAAAGTGATTAATATTGAAACAAATATCGCTTACCTCCACAACGTTCTCAATTTTACACTACTGAATATATGACAAAGTGCATATCAGAGCAATAATATACCATTGTCTTAGTACTAGATGTTCAATAAAAAAATTGCTGTTACTGTTTACTTAGATAAAGCGATAACGCAAAAATAAATCGACAGAGTTCTTCTTCACAGCGAAATGTAATTTCAGTAAGCGACTGTCTAAATATCAAGAACTTGGAAGAAAATTCATTTCTACTTGATTACTTACGAAGGAATCGATTTTATCTCTTCTTGATCAGCTGATTTTCAAGGGGAGAGATATTGACCCGTCACCCTCGATAAGACACCATGTAATATGCGTCTTGGTTTTTCAGGGGAGTACACTGGGCTGACAAAAGTCGTGGTTCAAATGGCTCTGAGCACTATGGGACTTAACTTCTGAGGTCATCAGTCCCCTATAACTTAGAACTACCTAAACGTAACTAACCTAAGGACATCACACACATCCACCGTGGCGGTCGCGTGGTTCCAGACTAAAGCGCCTAGAACTGCTCAGCCACATCGGCCGGTGACAAAAGTCGTGGTGTAGCCATATGTATATATACAGATAGCGGTTGTATCGTGCACACGAGCTATTAAAGGGCAGTGCATTGGCGGGGCTGTCATTTAAGCTCAGGTAATCCATGTGAAAAGGCTTCCGATGTGATTGTGGTCGCCCGACGGGAATCAACAGACTTTGTACGCGGAATGATAGTTGGAGCTAGACGCATAGGACGTTCTATTTCGGAAGTCGCTATTGAATTCAATTTTCCGAGATACACAGTGTCAGGAGTCTGCAGAAAATACCAAATTTCACCACGATCAATGCAGAGGCCAACTGCCTTTACTTAAAGACCGAGGGCAGCTTAGAGTTGCCAGTGCTAACAGACAGGCAGTACTGCGTGAAAAAACAGCAGAAATCAATGTGGGACGTCCGACGAACGTATCCGTTAGGACAATGCGGCGAAATTCGGCGTTAATGGGCTATGCCGGCCGAAGTGGCCGTGCGGTTAAAGGCGCTGCAGTCTGGAACCGCAAGACCGCTACGGTCGCAGGTTCGAATCCTGCCTCGGGCATGGATGTTTGTGATGTCCTTAGGTTAGTTAGGTTTAACTAGTTCTAAGTTCTAGGGGACTAATGACCTCAGAAGTTGAGTCCCATAGTGCTCAGAGCCATTTGAACCATTTTTTGGGCTATGGCGGCAGATGACCGACGCGGGTGCCTTTGCTAACTACACGACATCGCTTGCAGCGCCTCTTCTGGGCTCATGACCACACCGGTTGGACCCTGCCGCGCGGGCTTAGCCAAGCGGTCAGTCGGCACGGTAGCTCAGTGTGTTCGGTCAGAGTTAATGGATCAACGACGAACTGAAACGGGTGTCTTGCGACGTCCGCCTCGAGCAGATACAAAGAACGAAGACGAACAAAATGAGATTAAAAGAAAAAAAACAGTCTA
The DNA here is from genome assembly GCF_023864275.1 of Schistocerca cancellata. Lineage (NCBI taxonomy): Eukaryota > Metazoa > Arthropoda > Insecta > Orthoptera > Acrididae > Schistocerca > Schistocerca cancellata. The sequence goes on from NC_064626.1 coordinate 829,376,184, forward strand.
AGGCGCTGTAGTCATGGACTGTGCAGCTGGTCCCGGCGGTGGTTCGAGTCCTCCCTCTGGCATGGGTGTGTGTGTTTGTCCTTAGGATAATTTAGGTTAAGTTGTGTGTAAGCTTAGGGACTGATGACCTGAGCAGTTAAGTCCCATAAGATTTTACACACATTTGAACACTTTTTCTTTTTCGCAATTATGGGAGGTTATAGAGGAAGCATGGCTCAACATTTCTTCAGGGGACTTCCAACGACTTTTCGAGCCCATGACACGTCGAGTTGTTGCGCTACGGTGGGCAAAGAGAAGTCCCACACAATATTAGTAGTATCCCATGACTTTTGTCACCTCAGGGAAGATATGTGTATTCAATTAGTAGGCAGAGCCATATCCTCCGTGTGTTTAACGAAAGCACTGGAATTTGGAGATCGGTGAGAGAGACTATCGGTGTACTGGACGCAGGCGAAGGTGTGTTGGAGCGACGAGCAGGTCTCGGCGAGTCGCCTCCGGGCCGCAAGCAGCTGGGTATATCTGGCGAGGGCGGCGGCAGCCACGGCTATACTTAGCCCCCGCGAAGGGCTCGCGCTTCTTCAGTACACACGCACGCACCACGTGCGTGCGCCCTGCTGACACGCATTCACTCAGATTAGTCGACTGTTACTTGCTCATAAAGAAAATGAGCTGTGCGTCCGGGCAGAGGGGTGAAGTGCTCGCACTCCGCAGCATAGTTCAACTGAATGAAAATAACATATAACCCTGACTCAGTCAAACAGTTTACTTCATTTATTATGCGTTTCGGAGTTTCAACGATCATCATGAAGTGGGTGTCATCTTTTAAATAGCTTTATTTCAATGCTAAGCATTAGCAACTCAGTAGCATGTGAAGTTGCCATGAGTCTCATGGCCACCTTGCAAGCTGCTACAAGATATTGCCAACGTTTGCCACTAAAAACAGCTATGTAAAATACGCCTGTCATATGATGATGATTGTTAAACTGTCGAAGCACGTAGTTTATCCAGTACTAGACGATTTTGGATTTTAATAAACAATCCTAATCATCATAACACTGTCCAAAAAGAGTAAATTGCTAACTGTTTAGCAGACAGCAACATTTATTCAAGTAGCAAGTAATATGTTACATAGCTATTGTCAACGTCAAATGTACTTCGTACTCTAGTGCCGTAGAGCTATATCTGAATATCAAAGACATTAACGCAATGCGTCCGCAGTGCCAGGGAGATCCTAATTTGTTACTTTATTTATTTAAATTTATTTATTTATTTCTTTGTGCATTCAAACCTATTACACTGGGGTTCTGAAGCCTCTCCTACATATTTCCAAACTTTTATACAGACAAACCTTTTCGCATTATAATTCAATTTTATATTGATAATTGCATTTATGTCATAAATAATAACAATAATAACTGAGAAACGATTATTTAGAGCAGCTTTTGGTACGCCTAATCTACAGTGCATCCGTAAATAGAACGTCGAGAAACAGTATACGACGCTTTATACGTCTCAATTTCACAAAATTCGTAATAGCACCTGGGCGTAATAAATAAAACATGTACTTTCGGAGTAACCGATCATAAAGGTAATTGAATTTTGATTTGTCAGCAAACGTAACTCATTATGTCATTTTTACTGAGAAAACTTTGTGTGAAACTAAGGTTGCGTTTGGCTTACGTCAGAGAATTTTAATACGAGCTTTCGTATCTGCAGATGATCATCACCTGGCAGAAATACTGGCGGCTGAACCACAGCATCAGTAAATGCAGTTCGATGACGGTAAATGAACTGAAGGACCCGGTAGTGACTTATATGAACATCGCCGAGCAACCATTCACAGCCATCAAATAGTATGGCACATGAATTCGAACCGAACTGAGAAGCAACGACAACGCAAATATTTACGCAAGGAATGCAGATGCTAACTTGAGATTCATCAGACGATTACTAAAGAAATATAATTCAGTGTTTACAATGCCAACTTAAACATTGTTCTTTTGTCTGAGACCATGGCAAGTTGAATTAATTTATGAGACCGGACAACTGCAGGGAAGAGCTGCAGGATCGCCCCATATTTGTCTAGTCAACAGGAAAATATCAGAACATACCCAGGGACGCTGACGCTGCAAGGGAAAATTATGTTTCGCGAAAACATTTGTAGCCTCGAAAGAGATCGTTGTGAAAAGAGCCAAAAAATATATTACTTGATTCGACGCACAACTTGCGTAATGACTTTATCCTCAAAATTCGAGAAACTCGGAACCGTATGGAGGCAAACTGACAGTCGTCAATGATTCCAGTAAACTACATAAATCACCGCTGCACAACTGTATATACAGAAGTATGTAAACAGAGTAATGTTACTAAAACCAGTGGGGCAAATACGTTGTCGGAATTTTAAGACCAACACTTCTCATTATGGGTGATGCTTTACTGTAAGTTGAGAGTTCCTGTCATTATTTTGCGTAGACCAAATCCCGTCGTTCATTGCCATTTTGCTAATGGTGTCAGCTAGAATATTCACGATCTTTTTGGAAGAAAACCGTGAAAGAATTCCAGGAATAAGAAACATAACGGTATTTGCGCTGTTACTGTAAGATTCGTGAGGCCATTAAATCCTATATAGCTCCCAGTGCGACATGTTTGACCCATGACACGGACCCTCTAGCGACATCTGAGTTTCAAATCTACTCATCCGTCCTGTGATGTACTTCCTCAGCTGCTGGTCATTACTACATGCACTGATGTGTTATGCATCACAATATATTTCTCTGGATTAAATTTGATATATTTGATGAAGTAAACACTTACTCGTATATTACGCTGCAGCACTTAAAACGTAGTATTCCTGTTCATTTAGAACCATAATTTGGATTCTGCTGCAAAAGACCTTCCTCCCAAACGTCTTTCTTTAGCTGACCGCGTTTTTAGGAGCAAATACGCGTTTTTCTGAGATGTGGTAATTTCGCTTGAAATTGAAAAGTATTTATGAATCTTCCTACACTTACGTGATAGACACAACAAGCGGGATAGAAAGAAAGGGCACACGTTTAGAAATCGATATTTCAGTCTAAGAGATGCGTCACTCTGTTTCAACTATGCACATTGGAACAAGCTGCATGGCTCATGAAACATTATTGATGAAGTACCACATTACAATAGGATTCCGAACATATCTCTCCAGCACAAGTACCGTTCATATACACTCCTGGAAATGGAAAAAAGAACACATTGACACCGGTGTGTCAGACCCACCATACTTGCTCCGGACACTGCGAGAGGGCTGTACAAGCAATGATCACACGCACGGCACGGCGGACACACCAGGAACCGCGGTGTTGGCCGTCGAATGGCGCTAGCTGCGCAGCATTTGTGCACCGCCGCCGTCAGTGTCAGCCAGTTTGCCGTGGCATACGGAGCTCCATCGCAGTCTTTAACACTGGTAGCATGCCGCGACAGCGTGGACGTGAACCGTATGTGCAGTTGACGGACTTTGAGCGAGGGCGTATAGTGGGCATGCAGGATGCCGGGTGGACGTACCGCCGAATTGCTCAACACGTGGGGCGTGAGGTCTCCACAGTACATCGATGTTGTCGCCAGTGGTCGGCGGAAGGTGCAAGTGCCAGTCGACCTGGGACCGGACCGCAGCGACGCACGGATGCACGCCAAGACCGTAGGATCCTACGCATTGCCGTAGGGGACCGCACCGCCACTTCCCAGCAAATTAGGGACACTGTTGCTCCTGGGGTATCGGCGAGGACCATTCGCAACCGTCTCCATGAAGCTGGGCTACGGTCCCGCACACCGTTAGGCCGTCTTCCGCTCACGCCCCAACATCGTGCAGCCAGCCTCCAGTGGTGTCGCGACAGGCGTGAATGGAGGGACGAATGGAGACGTGTCGTCTTCAGTGATGAGAGTCGCTTCTGCCTTGGTGCCAATGATGGTCGTATGCGTGTTTGGCGCCGTGCAGGTGAGCGCCACAATCAGGACTGCATACGACCGAGGCACACAGGGCCAACACCCGGCATCATGGTGTGGGGAGCGATCTCCTACACTGGCCGTACACCACTGGTGATCGTCGAGGGGACACTGAATAGTGCACGGTACATCCAAACCGTCATCGAACCCATCGTTCTACCATTCCTAGACTGGCAAGGGAACTTGCTGTTCGAACAGGACAATGCACGTCCGCATGTATCCCGTGCCACCCAACGTGCTCTAGAAGGTGTAAGTCAAGTACCCTGGCCAGCAAGATCTCCGGATCTGTCCCCCATTGAGCATGTTTGGGACTGGATGAAGCGTCGTCTCACGCGGTCTGCACGTCCAGCACGAACGCTGGTCCAACTGAGGCGCCAGGTGGAAATGGCATGGCAAGCCGTTCCACAGGACTACATCCAGCATCTCTACGATCGTCTCCATGGGAGAATAGCAGCCTGCATTGCTGCGAAAGGTGGATATACACTGTACTAGTGCCGACATTGTGCATGCTCTGTTGCCTGTGTCTATGTGCCTGTGGTTCTGTCAGTGTGATCATGTGATGTATCTAACCCCAGGAATGTGTCAATAAAGTTTCCCCTTCCTGGGACAATGAATTCACGGTGTTCTTATTTCAATTTCCAGGAGTGTAGTTCATGTTAAAGGGACAACACATCAGCAAATATTCAAATCAGCAACCTTTCTTTGAAATGCGTCTATAGAGATAATAGCAAGGGGAAGTTATACAGCAAGTTCATAGTTTAACATTATGTAGACGCCACAGACGCTGCGAACGAAGAAGTGGCTGATTTCCATAAGTGGATCAGGAAGCAGCTGTAAACTGTTGGGCAACCATCCTGTGTGTCAGCTGCAGTGATATATGCAAGCTACGAGAATTTTAACTAGAATGACTTGATAGGGATTTGAAAGCCTCTCTTGTCGGAACCTCTCCAGAGTCATTATAATTGCACACTTAGCTCTGCGGAATAACCTGGTATATTTCTACTCTCATTTCTACCTGCATTTCCGTATGCAGACTCTAGAGAACCACATCTACAACATTTAGATACAAAACTTCTGTGTGCTGTCGCACAATATTTATTTTATTTTGTTATAGGAGAAAATGACGTTGTATTCACCCTTCATATGTAAATTTATTAGGTGAATGAAACTGAAGTACGTCGGTCTTGCGATTATTACACTCGGCGCTAACATAAAACTGTATGTAGCATCGGGTAATGTACCATACTGACACTGACATGTTGCCGCAAAAGCATCACTTGAAACACGTACGGTACTGGAAAGGACACTCTGTGGTACCAACATAGTTACGCTGTCTTTTCAATATACAAGACACAAGATATCCGAATACGCAGCTTAAACAGACATATTCTAGCGTAAATATCCGCGCAGGGCTCTACTCAAAGCAAAATGGCATCATATTATTAACTGTATCTGGAAGTGAAAGAATACTTTCATGGCCATGGACTGCTCCTATACAGAGAGTATTAATGTGCAAATAAGGACCAAACATCTTGATTTGATGTAAAAATTGCTGGAAACTTTATCTGTCGTAAAATATCAAGGAATAACAATCCAGAGCGACTTTAATTGGCGTGACCACATGAAACGAACAGTAGAAAAAGCAGATGCCAGGCAGATTCATAAGAAGAAACTTAAGGGAATGAAACTCATCCACGAAATAAGTGGCTTACAAGTCGCTTGTTCGACCAATTGTTGAGTGTTGTTCATGAAAATAGGAGCCTTACCAGACAAGACAGATAGAGCAGATAGACAAGATCCAACGAGGAGCGGCGCGTTTCGTCACCGGCTCGTTCGGTAGGCCCCAAAGCGTTTCAGAGACGCTCTACAAGCTCCAGTGGCAGAAGCTGCAAGAGTGTCGTTGTGAATCACGGAGAAGTTTACTATTGAAATTTCGGGGGAGTACTTCCCGGGAAGAGTCGGACAACATATTACTTCCTCGCACATACATCTCGCGAAATGACCACGACGAGAAAATTCTAGAAATTGGAGCTAACACAGAGGCTTAGCAACGATCATTCTGCCCGCGTGCCATTCGTGAGTGGAACAAGCAAGGGGGGATCAATTAGTGGTACCAGAAATACCCTGCGTCACACAGCTTTAAGTGGCTTGAGGAGTATTGACGTAGACGTAGATGTAGATTTTTGTTTTCTATTGACGACTGAATCGTCCCAGATAAACCCCCTTGTAATACACTAAACAAATAATAGTGATTCCACCCTTCCATTGTTAAATTTCTGAAAACAGCCTCCAGTACTTCCACTGTTACCGCTACTTAACACGTCGGTGAACATTTATTTACCTCCTGGTATCTTCCTCATTTATCCTCCTCCGTAGCTGAGTAGTTAGGGTGGCTGATTGGCATGCGGGAGACCCGGGTTCAATTCCTGGCAGTGCCAGGACTGGTGAGAGGACTAGAATGATGTCCTTCATGCCAGCTGAGGTGCTCCTTGAACGAGAAAAAGCGACAGTGACACCAAGTTTTGCAAATCCGATAGCGACCGGAAAAGCGTTTGCTGCCCTCATGACTGTCCATACCGCAGTCACATGTTACCACTGGCTGAGGATGATACGGCGGTCGATCGAAACCCATTGACCCGTGCATTGTCAGAACGACTGTGCTCTCCTCTCCCATGTTCTTTATTTTTATAGCATTATGCAGTACTATATAACTGAAGTATTTTTCGTGTCATTTTTATGCTACAGCATCTAATAAAAGGCCAACTATCTGTTACATTCTAGTCTGTGTTCCATCGTGTGAGAGCTATTCAGGAAAGCGTTAATGTCATCATACTTCGTCTTAAGTGACTGTGAGTAACAAAGACATGTAATAACTTACGGAGGGGAAAATCGGTGCAGAAAACCACTTTAAATATGTATGAAATATGCAGCCCTACCAGATAGGCATTTATTAACCAGAGGCCTACGCACGACATATCCCCTTCATACCCAAAACGCATTTTCTTGAGTGAAGCGCTGTTTGGTTGATATCGCTCAACATGGCCCTCTTATGTAAGTCTTAGTAGCTGCGGCACTATTTTGAACGAAGGTTTGTTACGTATTAATAAACAAAAATTAATTTAGTGTTAAAAAATCAGTTTCATCAAATGGAATTCAGAATAACCTCTCAACACTTGCAGCAAATATTCTCCCTGCGTTTTCTTCTTTTTTAATCTTATTTTACAAGCGTCGAACAGCATTCTTCATCCAGTTCAGCAATCAAGAAGCAGAGAGTTCCCTATGATAAAATATAATTAAAACTTCGTCCGAAAAGGCCTCGGAAAGCCCAACGGTTCCGACCTACATCCGTGTCATCCTCAAACGACAGGCGTCACTGAATGCGAATATGGCGGGGTGGTAGGGGGGGGGGGGGTATGTGGTCAGCACACCCACTCTCCCGCCCATTGTCAGTTTTCGTGACAGGAACCGCTACTTCCCCATCAAGCAGCCCCTCAATTAGCCTCACAAGGGCTGAGAGCACCCGGCTTGCCAACATGCTCGGTAGACCAAGAAGGTCACCCATCCAAGTGCTAGCCTAGTCCGACAACGCTTAATTTCCGTGATCTGACGGGAACCTTTGTTACCACTGCGACAAGGCCGTTAGCGATAAAATAATAGGGGCAGTCAAATGAAAACGAAACAAATAGAAAAAGAAAGTAAACTTTTAATTATTTCGAAAATTGCCATAATTGTTACCACATTTACTCCACTGTGAGACAAGATGGTCATTGTCTTAGTGGAAAAATGTTTGCGGTTGCCGACGGAACGACGGCTGTGTCCAGGCGTGCACCTCTTCGCCCAAAGGAATTCGACGACCTCGAATGTCTTTTTCAGAGCTCCAAAAATAAGGAAATTGCAAGGGAAGTGTCCGGGACTGTGTGGAGGATGGGTAAGGACTTCCCAGCGAAATTTCTGCAGCCTAGTCGAAACAACCTTAGTAACATATGGTCGGGCATTATCCTCCAACAGAATGATGCCGTCGTCAGCTTTCCTGGGCGTGCGGTCTTGTTGGCGCGCTTCAGTTTTTTGCAGAATGTTCACCTACCACTGTGCGTCGTGTCATCAAGTCCCACAAAGTCAATGAACAACGGGCCCTCGCAGCCAAAGAAAGATGTCATTTAAATCTTTCCCTGAGATGGCGTGCACGAATTAAGATTTTTTAGGTGGGGGTGAATCCATGTGTTTTCATTACTGGGTCTGACACTGGATCCCCGACTAAATGATAACACCATGTTACACCCCCCGCGACGATATGGGACAGGAAACAATATTCTTCATCGTGAAACCGTTCCACGTACTACAGTGAGACCTACATTCTAGAATGACATTTCCACTCTTCAGCGGAATGTGTCCTCATATGAAACTTCCTGGCAGATTAAAACTGTGTGCCGGACAGAGACTCGAACTCGGGACCTTTGCCTCTCGCGGATAAGCTCAGTTTTTTTATTTATTTATTTTTTTTATTAGAGAGGGCAGCTAACCCTCTGACCGAACACGCTGAGCTACCGTGCCGGCGACCACCTGAGCTACCCAAGCACGACTCACGCCCCGTTCTCACAGCTTTACTTGCGACATATCATATCAGCGCACACTCCGCTGCAGAGTGAAAATCTCATTCTGAAAACATCCCCCAGGCTGTGGCTAAGTCATGTCTCCGCAATATCCTTTCTTCCAGGAGTGCTAGTTCTGCCAGATTCTCAGGAAAACTTCTGTGAAGTTTGGAAAGTAGGAGACGAGGTACTGGCGGAAGTAAAGTTGTGAGGACGGGGTGTGAGCCTTGCTTGGGTAGCTCAGTTGGTAGAGCACTTGCCCGGGAAAGGCAAAGGTCCCGAGTTCAGGTCTCGGTCTGGCACACAGTTTTAAACTGCCAGTAAGTTTCAGGCCTATATTCCGTTCAATTTCTGCGCTTCCCCGTCAGTCTATGGGGAGCCACCTGCGCACAAATTTTCCGGAACTTCTGTCATGATAGCGTGAATGGTACTGTGACCGACGACCAACATGAGCCGTAAGTCTTCCATCGTCTGCCGTCTGTTATTTCTGACGGCAGCAACCAACGTATCAATGACAGAAGGAGTAACGATACAATGAGTTTGTCCCGGCCCACTGCTGCCTTTCCATGACGCCGGACCGCTTCGAAATCCTTTATTCCACGCGTACACGCCAACACAGCAGACATGCGGACATAAATTATACTCCCTGCCATTTCTTACGCACTACCCCTGACTGTTCTTCTCTCCCGGCCTTCATAGCGAAGTCGGAAGGGCACAGGGCTCGCTGGCCTGATTTCGAGCACGTGCAGCAGACAAGTGACACAGTTGTAAAGTTCACGCTGCTGCAACGTGTTTCCCAATAGAGGGCACTACTGTACACATATCTACCTGAGTATTAACGTCCACGCCACGTTCGTTATATAGTCTGTCTCGATTTCATTTGACTGACCCTTATACAGGGTGGAGAAAAATTGTGTCACAAAATTTTAACCCTGGATAGCTGATGCCAGTAGGAACCAAAATTTGTGTCGGTGGACAAAACACAATTTTTAAACTACGGAAACTTGGCGCCACGCACTTTAATTACCCGCAGGATTGCCCTGTTGCCGGATGCTCTGGACAACTCATAACTGCGAATACTTTGCCTGTCGGATATCGCGATGTATCCAAGGCGGCCCGCACGCTCGTTGGTAGCGCGCAGCTTTCGACTCTGTGGGCCTCGGGGCGAATCCGCCGCGGTGCCGACACAACCATTGTAGTTGCATGACAAGACGTACGGGGAACAAAACCATCAACAAGTGCTAGTTCGCGTACAGAAAGTCTTTTACAAATTGTGTTCGCCCTAAAAAGGGTCTTTTTTGTAGCTAGGACATTGTTTGCTTAAAGCAGATGCTCGAACTGGCGACCCTCTGACGGGACACAAGCTTGGTAACGTCGAACGGTGTTTTGCCGAACTCTTTCAAAGATTGCTGGCCTTGCCCTGATGTGACTGGCGGCATGTTGAATGCGATCCATAAATTCCTCTTCGATTCTAGGTGGTTCGCGCCCAGTTGGGTGAACTAGAACCTTGAACAATCCCCACAGGAAAGAGTCCGGTGGAGTGAGGTCTGGTGATCGCGGATGACATGTCCTACGAGCATCTCTGCCAATTACCCGGCCATCGAAAATTTCATTTAAATATCCGCGCACAGCACGACTGTTGTGTGGGAGCGCCCCATCACGCTGCAACAACATGCGTAGCCGTATGCCCAGGGGAACATATTCCAGAAGGCCGGGTAGAGTTTCTCGCAAAAAGTGAAGGTAATTTGCCCCGGTAAGTCGGTACACGGACCGGCCCACTCAGATGGTCACCCACAATGCCTGCCCAAATGTTGGGCGAAAATCGTTCCTGGTGTCCGTGGACGTACGTAACGTGAGGATTTCCCCTTGCCCAACAATGAACGTTTCGAGTTTTGTAAAGGCCATCCCGATGGAAGGTGCACTCGTCGGTAAATAACACAACGGTGGGGAAGTTGGCATTTCGTGCAACACGTCGCAGAAACCACCGGCAAATCCCTAGCCTGTGTTCATAGTCCGCCACAGGAGTTAGATGTAGGACAGGGTGGAAACTAAATGGATAGTGGCCGTCATCCCTCAAAACGTCCCAAACTAATCGATGAGTGACCCTCATGTCGTGTCCAACCGCTCGAGTACTTATCGTAGGTGCTTCCTCGAAGCGCTCGAGAACAGTCTCTTCAAATACAGCATCCCGTCGTGTTCGAGGTCTTCCAGCATCACTGTGATATCCCGTTAATCAGCCTAGTTCACCAAGTCGCCGGTGAATTGCTATAAACGTTTGCGGATGTGGGTGGCGTCTTGCTGGGTACCGTTCCTCATACAACCGTCGAGCTTCATGCACATTATCATCGGCTAGTTCATAATTAAAAACCATATCTCGTTGTTCTTCAAACGAATACTGTGCCACCATGCTTACTGTATGACTAAATCGCAGGTGACGTGTGTGTGCTCCGAAGCGAAGCTTACGTGTGAATGCCTCTGACGTGAGGTGGAGACAAACAGCAAGACGTATTCGACACGTGTGCGTATCACGTTGGCACAGTGACGGGGCGAGGGACGTTTGTATGTGTGAACGGACAAACATAGGACTGCCCGTCAACCGATGAAAGTCAACAGGGCAATTCCACGCCCAATCGGAGCGCGTGGCGCCAAGTTTCCGTAGTTTAAAAATGGTGCGTTGTCGACATAACACAACATCTGTAATTTTGGTTCCCACTGGCATCAGGTATCCAGGGTGACACAATTTTTCTCCACCCTTATATTTCGATATGATGAAAACCTGATGTCCCCAGGAGGTGTTTTATTATTTAGGGTGTTTTCTCGTGAATGCAAACATGTCAAGGACCAAGAATCTTAACACACACCCGAAGTTAGTGAATGGAGTTCTCATTGTCAGTAACCAGTAAACCCTAGCTTCTTTAAAGAATCGAACTCCCATTATAAAACAGCTTCAAACTTCTGATTAATTTACAAAAGACTTAATGTGTTAAGTATTTGACTTTAAAAATATAAGAGAGAAAAAGTTTAGAAAAGCTTTGAAATTGTGTTTACGGTAAAGTTTGTCGGAAGTCGCTAAGTACTCTCATTATTAAACACCGTATGAGGAATTAGCGCTCGGTTTCAAGCAAAAGCAATTTTTCCACCCTTCCAATGCTTATGACTTCGTATCTCAAAAATGTGTGCCGTATGATTATATAAGTTTGCAGGTACATTCAGTGGTACGTGTAAATAATCTCTGCAAAATGTGTTGCGAATAGAGTTCGTAGTAAAGCGATTATAAATGAAAACATCATGCCTGATGCCCGTGTTTTACTGCATGAACAGCGAAAATGTAGTTTTACTTTCATCATTTTGTGGGTGGTGTTGTGCCGGCTCCTGTGGGAGGCAGAACGGACACAAACAAGGGAGGAGAGAAATTGCGGTGGCAGGTGGTAGGAATCCAAAATGATATGTACATAACACCTTAAGATTAACTGAACATGTTATTTCTAAAAAGAAAATAAACGTAACTTAATTTGATTCCTATGCTTCCCGTGCCTTCTACATACAAGCTCCTTACTCTCTATTACTACTCGCGGAACGCATGCTAAGTAACTTCTCCCTCTTACTCAGTACTGATGCTCTCGAAGTCTGCGACCGAAATGGACCGACCAGTGATGGGCGGCCATTTTAATCAGCGTTGACAGGGGGCGCTGGAATCTGTCTTTCTGGAGATATGGCGCTGCCCGCTCTTTCTATTGGCGCGCGGGTCAGCGCCTTCTTGAGGCCGTTTCGAGGCCCTGCGCTGGTCGGTGTGTAGTCGATGCTTTAGGACTGCACAAGTGGCGTCAGCGAGAAAAAGTTTCGTGAAGGTTTAAAATTATGTGTAAAGTCAGTTTCAGGTCACTGAGTGCTTTCATTCTCAAATTCTGAAGGTGCCTTGCCACGGTTCAAGCGGCTCTCCCCGTCTGAGGTTCTAGTCCTCCCTCGCGCGTGGGTGTGTGTGTTGTCCTTAGCGTTAGTTAGTTTAAGTTCGATTCAGTAGTGTGTGAGCCTAGCGACCGATGACCTCAGCAGTTTCATCCCATAGGGACTTACCACAAATATCCAGATATTCTCAAATTATGGATAAATATCATCTGGGTAAGGAGCGCGACATGAGTTACGCGCCATCAAAATATATACACAGTTTCTAACTGTATACCTGTCTTATTACGCTAAACCTATAACAGATGATTATACCTTTTAATGCGCAGATTATGACAGCATTTTAAATTTTTATATTCCGTCAATAACTTTATGAAATATTGAAAATCAGTTTTTCGTTGGGTTTGGAAGCCGTTGAATAGGCAGCCGGCGAACGGGAAAATGCAGTTAACCATGAACTACAAGGTGTACAACTTTGCTTCCGCTGTTTTTTCCCCAACATTTGAGGCTTTAATGAAACAAATTGGTTCCATATGTAACATTTGAGGCTTTAATGAAACAAATTGGTTCCATATGTATCATTCAAAGTATTTTCCATCGATGACCACTACTTTCTCCCATCTTTCGGGCAGTGTACGAATCCCGTGTCGAAAATATTGTTCATCTTTTGAAGCGAACCACGAATAGATCCAATTTGTGACTTCTTCATGAGATCGGAAACGTTCGTCAGCCAGGCCATGCGTCATTGATCTAAACACGTGAGAGTCAGCGGGAGCAATGTCTGGAGAATACGGCGGGTGGGGTAGGACTTCCCATTTTAACGTTTCCAAGTACGTTTTGACCTCTTTTGCAACGTGGGGTCGACTGTTGTCGTGCTGCAAAATCACTTTATCGCTGTATTGTGGCCGTTTGTCTGTTAATGCTCTGCTCAAACGCATTAATTGCGTTCGATAACGAGCACCTTTGATTGTTTCATTTGGTTTCAACACCTCATAGTACGCCGAGCTGGTCCCACCAAATGCAGAGCATGATCTTGAAGCCGTGAATATTCGGTTTGGTCGTCGACGTAGAAGCATGGTCGGGATACCCCCATGATTTTTTGGCTTTAGGGTTATCGTAATGAACCCATTTTTCATCCTCGGTCACAATGCGATGCAGAAATCCCTTCCATTTTTGCCTCTGAAGCAACTGTTCACAAACACACAAACGCCGTTCAACGTCTCTTGGTTTCAACTCACACGGGACCCAAGTTGCTTCTGTCTGAATCACGCCCATGGCCTTGAGTCGTTTTGAAATGGCTTGGTGTGTCACTCCCACTAATCGTGCCAATTCTTCTTTAGTTGGGCGAGTCTTCACTCAGCAACGTCTCCAATTCTGCAACTTCGAAAACATTCTCTCTTCCACCACTATGCCGGTCTAAGACTTTAAAATCACCGTTCTTGAAGCGTTGAAATCACTCTCGACACGTTCTTTCACTAATAGCGTCCTTACCATACGTACATGAGAGCATTCAATGAGACTCAGCCGCTGTTTTCTTCATATTGAAACAAAACAGTAGCCGGCCGCGGTGGTCTAGCGGTTCTAGGCGCTCAGTCCGGAGCAGCGCGACTGCTACGGTCGCTGGTTCGAATCCTGCCTCGGGCATGGATGTGTGTGATGTCCTTAGGTTAGTTAGGTTTAAGTAGTTCTAAGTTCTAGGGGACTGATGACCATAGATGTTAAGTCCCATAGTGCCCAGAGCCATTTGAACAAAACAGTAACATCTTCCGCAAATGACGAGAATTAGGCTCGTAAACTGACATTTTCAATCAAGAACAACTTTATGATGCAGACGCGAATCGACTAATGCTTGAATGAGGTTATGGTGACCGAGGTCCAAGCTAGCTGCGTGACGTCTGCGATCTGTTTCTTTCGACCGCTACTTGCCATTGTCGCCACCTATCGGCAAACGGCGGAAGCGAAGTTGTACACCTTGTATGCTCTGAGATACTCGTTTACTAATATAGGTAATGGCTGCAGTACGATTACTAGTCCTGTTATGCAATTTCCATTCGTTATAGGGATGCGTGTATTTGACTTCAAATGAGCAAATGGGGGTGTGATAGTATTAGTACATGTTAACGTGTGATCTGACAAGCGAATTACTCAGTTAAATTATTTTGAAACATATGCATGAGATTATGTTCTGCTCTACATTATGCTTATTCAACCACTGGAGAAAAATGCTGAGTTAATGATTCTGAGAACATGTTCTACTACTGAAAGCGCTAGTCTTAAAATTAAGCATGAGAATCGTTTATTCTAGGGATATCCATTTTCACTCCCTCTATATATTTTGGATATGCGGTTTAAAACTTCCCGGGTTAGTATAGAGAGCGTGCCAAATCGTCTACATAACGATGAGCTCGTAACGTATCCAGCTGGCTGTCAACACACCTACGTATGTTGGTTTTGGAACCTGTACGGAGAGAGCGTTCCGCCCTCTTTGGCGCTTCGACTGTCTGTTAGGAAGCCAGCTTCCTGGTCGTTCGTCCAAAACTACTAAAGAACACATCCACTATTCGTATGCTATTTTTATTGGAGACTTTATGTTTCTGATCTGCAGACATATCGTCGGCTTTGTAAAGTCATTAGATGAAGGACATTACTTGCTGATTTTAGTACCGACCGAGGTGGATCATTGATTAAGAGACCGGACACGTATGCTGGCAGAATAGGATTCAAGCCCCTTTCCAGTCGTCTTTGTTTAATTTTTACAGATTCTCTTAAAGAACTTAAGGCATGTGTCAGGACATATCCTTATACAAATAACGATATCCCTAGCATTCCTTCACATGTCCGAGTTCACGCTTGGTCTCTTGTGATGCCGATGTCGCGTCGGCACATTAACGTCTACTTTCCTTCCTACGTTTTTGAACTTTTTGGTGTCTTTCAAATTGTGATTATACTGTTTACAAGCTGATTAAAACTAAATAGCAGTAGATTTTCCGTGTTTATTCAGCTTGCTGCACGCGAGGTATTGTATCTTTTATCCATTTATGCATATCTCTGTGCCTTTAAGATGGAAACATATTGACAAATATCGACTAAACGTAAATCTACCCAGCGCAGTTCTACAGATTTTTGCAGCTTACTTCAGCAATGCATTTTCTTGCATTGTCGGAAGTAGCAGGGAGATATTGATGGGAATCATGGGAATCTTACACTTTTCGAGCGAGCGTTTTATTTAGCCTATTCTATGGGTTCTTTATAGAATTATGATTCAAAGAGGACCTTATGAAGCTACATCCCGTGTGAAATTATAATGGATCTAATTTATGATATTTCTAGCCATGAGCTGCATATCTAACACGTTGTCTTTCACTCAAATGAAGGGTACTGGACAATAAACTGACTTCGGGCAAATGTTAACAGTGTTGCCCACCGCGCAATCGACACACAAACGAGAGTGGGGGAATGCGACACAAGCTAAAAAGTTCTTGTGAATCAAGTGAATACTTACCAACAAAACGATTTTACATCTTGACATGACGTATCGATGACAGACAACGTCTTAAGCTCCACGAAAATTAGAGTCTTTGAAGATACCGATCTCTTCTCCGGTTCTCAAATTGAGTGTAGGGGCTCATCGGGAAGCAGTTATGAACGGCAAACAGCTGGTCGCTTGCTATTTGAGCACTTTGTTCCATCGTTACAGTACAGTTTATGCTGCAGATTATGGCAAATCTCGATTTCTTGGCAAGATGAAGAGGTTAAAATAAATGGGCTGTCTTGCAGTGTAGATTATCTTCTTGCTAGAGTTACGGTAAGGGAGTTTCGCAACTCACTTCTGGGACAAGGTTCAAGAATAGCTCCCCACTCATGCGGCAAAGCGATGCTCTTCGTTGCAGCATCAGATATTTTGCACGAAGAGTTAAGCAACTTCACCGTTTTTTAGGGAAGTCAGCCTGTTACTAAATTTGTTATTTTACATATTTACTCTGTCTATATGATGCTTTAGTCTTACCATAGGAAAAAGTTCTTAACTCTTTAATGTTGCACGCCCCTCGTCATTGTGATGCAATATGTTGTAGTTTTGGTACCGGGTATCCTCATAACGGGCGTTCAGGTGTTACTATCAGGTATTTGAGCAGATATTTTGAGTTACGTTTTTGCAATGACAGTCTCCCGAAACTAATAGGTGTTTCATCCCGTACGAGGTACCAAGACGAAAAGTTGTCTAGGTTACCATTACAAACAATGTGTTGGAAGTCCTATGTTACGAGCTAAGTCAAGGCAGCGGTGTGAAAATAATATGGTGCAATGCTCAGTTGAAGGCTGTTTATTGACGGTGGCATGAAACGCGAAGAATACACTGTGTCCCAAGAGCGATACTGCAAGACTGCTGTATGAGGCGTTTGTCGCGCTTCGTTGTTTCCACAGTGCAGTCGTCCAGTCGCCTTACTTAATCTCTGCTGGGAACACTATTATTCTATGTGGTTGCGGTGAACAGCTACATGTATTTTTGAACTGAATATTGTACCAGACTAATTAGAGATCACTGTATCGACTGAGTTAGTAACATCACACTTTACACAATATTTAGCTTGTAATGAGGATTGAAATAATATTTTCAGTTCATAATATACGCTGTGTGAAACACCCGAAAAGCCCTCTTTGCTTGGGCGAACTCTATCTACATGTTACAGAAATGATATACAGATTGTTCCGAAATTATTCCTTGAAATTAATACAGCAGGTAGAGAACATCAAAACAAATACGTATATTTAGTTGTGGCACATATGGTCCCTGACGGCAACTTCTGATGCTACGGACGATTTACACAGAGTGTAGTTAACACGCTGATTACAGCTGTGCCATTCACAGGAACTCCTAGCGTGCGCGACCACTTACCTGTATGCACGCAGTACATCTTCGGACCATTATTGTCGTGTCCGTTCGAATATTCCTTGGCATGTCAGCAATGGTACCAGTAGCGACGGCAATTCTAGCGGTAAGGTCGGCTTCATACACCAGCTACTTCGTATGTCCCCACAGGTAGGAATCGTCGGCCTATCCATCGATTCCCGAAGTTGGCTCTCAGATGATTCCTTATAGCAACGCTGAAATCGCCTGCCACCCCATTGTGCTGGAAGTACATCCTTTGTCTAACATTCAGAGGTTCATCCTCCAGCAGTTCTGTCAACACGTGTTCCACGAAGATGCGATATCGAAAGAAGTGTGGTCCAATTGATCTAACACCGAGAATGCCGGTCCACACATTAACATTGAATCGCTGTTGATGAGGATGAGATCGATTATCTCATGGATTCACATGTGCGGAAACATGGGAATTGTGGATATTCAAACAGCGTTCACGAGAAAGCCGAAAATAAGGCCGGAAATAAGGGGTCCACGGCAGTCTGTTGTAAAAACCATTCTACCAACTGCACAAGTTGGGAGAATCTTCATGTGCAAGTGCTGCCAGGTGCTGAAGATGGAAAGGATGAAGCTGCTGCTCACAATGCTATGTCTGATGCGAATGTCGTATGCAGTACATCGTGTACTTGTAGGTGGAGTGTCATCAGCATGTTCCAGAATCTCGTCTTCCATTTCGGGAATTCGCACTGTTCGATTATGATATGTATCATGCACACTTGCACGGAAAGTTTCTCTTTCACGTAGCATATGATGGACACGCCAGAATGTCTGGTGTTCTGGAACCTGTCGGTTGGGAAAGCGCTGTCGATACTCTCTCACTTCATCTCGTCCATTTCCATTCACAGACCCTTATACCAAATGCACGTAAGCCTTTTCAGCATCTGTAAACTGCTCCCTGTTCACTCGTGTTGTCACAAGGCGTTAATGACTGCGACTGTATCGGTTTGTTTACAAGGAAGTTCAAATGGGTCAAATGGCTCTGACAAGGGAACATCCCCATCGCACCCCCCTCAGATTTAGTTATAAAATGGCACAGTGGATAAGCCTTGAAAAACTGAACACAGATAGATCGAGAAAACAGGAAGAAGTTGTGTGGAACTATGAAAACATAAGCAAAATATACAAAGTGGGTCGTGCATGCGTAAGATAGGCAACATTAAGGTCTATATGAGGCGAGGAGCGCCCTGGTCCCATGGTTAGCGTGAACAGCTGCAGAACAAGAGGTCTTCAGTTCAAATCTTCCCTCAACCGAAAATTTTAACTTTTTATTTTCAGTTTATGTGAAAAACTCTTATGTTTTCATCACTTTTTTGGAGTGATTATTACATCCACAAGAAAACCTAAATCGGGCAAGGTGGAAGAATCTTTTCACCCATTCGCCAAGTGTACTAGTTAGGTGGGTCGACAACATATTCCTATCACGTGACGCACATGCTGTCACCAGTGTCGTATACAAAATATCAGACGTGTTTTCCTGTGGAGGAATCGGTTAACCTATGACCTTGCGATCAAATGTTTTCGGTTCCCATTGGAGAGGCACGTCCTTTCGTCAACTAATCGCACGGTTTTGCAGTGCGGTCGCAAAACACAGACACTAAACTTATTACAGTGAACAGAGCCGTCAATGAACGAACGGACAGATCATAACTTTGCGAAAATAAAGAAAGCAAAATTTTCAGTCGAGGGCAGATTTGAACCAAGGACCTCTCGTTCCACAGCTGTTCATGCTAACCCCGGGACCACGGCGCTCCTCGCCTCACATTGCCCTTAATGTTGCCTATCTTACGCATGGACGACCCAGTTTGTATATTTTGCTTATTTTTTCATAGTTCCATACAACTTCTTCCTGTTTTCTCGATTGATCTGTGTTCAGTTTTTCAAGGCTTATCCACTGTGCCAACTTATAACTAAATCTGAGGGGGGTGCGATGGGGATGTTCCCTTGTGAGCACTATAGGACTTAACTTCTGAGGTCATCAGTCCCCTAGAACTTAGAACTAGTTAAACGTAACTAACCTAAGGACGTCACACACATCCATGCCCGAGGCAGGATTCGAACCTGCGACCGTAGCGGTCGCTCGGTTCCAGACTGCAGCGCCTGGAACCGCTTGGCCACTCCGGCCGGCTTACAAGGAAGTTACCATTGTTGTCATAAGGCGGTGATGCCTGCGAAAGCATCGCTGTGTTTCCAAGCAGAACCCAGAGTCAACCACCCATACCCAAAGCAGTTTAGAATGTCAGTACACTTGTACTATGTTCACATGGACTCCCAAAACCGGATTTCGTAAACCGATTTACCAATACCACTTCTGGTTGGTCATGTAAACACCCCAAAATCGATTCTGCAAATCCGTTTCTAGCTGCCGGTTTCCCACTTCCGCAATCGATTCTCGCTTCCATGGAAACGCACAACCGTTTTTGAAACATGCTTGGGCTGTCAAATTACGTCTTGTTCTCAAAATATTCCCCCAATATGGACGGAGGGACTTACTGTGCAATGAAATAGAAGCAGAAATACTGGATTGAGCATGAAGATGTTTACCTCTAACATTTCAGTGAAAGGATACAGCAATTGTGCTGACTAAATCAGAAAGTGGAACAGCTAATTTGAAAGCGCCATATTTAACTGGTGTAACAAATTTATTTCAGGCCTTAACATGTGAACACGACAGCGAAAAATGGTTTCCGAAATTCGATTTTCGTCTGTCGGAAGATGTGTCGCATGTAAACGTAGTGATGGTCTGTCAGCGACACCGACGCAACACCTTACTTTAGCACCACTAACAAAATGTTCCGCAACATGAGAAGCTAACTTCAGACGCCATATATCCCTTGTCGAAATACACTACTGGCCATTGAAATTGCTACACCACGAAGATGACGTGCTACAGACGCGAAATTTAACCGACAGGAAGGAAATGCTGTGATATGCAAATGATTAGCTTTTCAGAGCATTCACACAAGGTTGGCGCCGGTGGCGACACCTACAACGTGCTGACATGGGGAAAGTTTCCAAGCGATTTCTCATACACAAACAGCAATTGACCGGCGTTGCCTGGTGAAACGTTGTTGTGATGCTTCGTGTAAGGAGGAGAAATGCGTACCATCACGTTCCCGACTTTGATAAAGGTCGGATTGTAGCCTATCGCGGTTTCGGTTTATCGTATCGCGACATTGCTGCTCTCGTTGGTCGAGATCCAATGACTGTTAGCAGAATATGGAATCGGTAGGTTCAGGAGGGTAATACGGAACGCCGTGCTGGATCCCAACGGCCTCGTATCACTAGCAGTCGAGATGACAGGCATCTTGTCCGCATGGCTGTAACGGATCGTGCAGCCACGTCTCGATCCCTGAGTTAACAGATGGGGACGTTCGCAAGACAACAACCATCTGCATGAACAGTTCGACGACGTTTGCAGCAGCATGGACTATCAGCTCGGAGACCAAGGCTGCGGTTACCCTTGACGCTGCATCACAGACAGGAGCGCCTTTTCTCAACGATGAACCTGGGTGCACGAATGGCAAAACGTCATTTTTTCGGATGAATCCAGGTTCTGTTTACAGCATCATGATGGTCGCATCCATGTTTAGCGACATCGCGGTGAACACACATTGGAAGCGTGTATTCGTCATCGCCATACTGGCGTATCACCCGGCGTGATGGTATGGGGTGCCATTGGTTACACGTCTCGGTCACCTCTTGTTCACATTGACAGCACTTTGATCAGTGGACGTTACATTTCAGATGTGTTACGACCGGTGACTCTACCTTCCGTTCGATTCCTGCGAAACCCTAAATTTCAGCAGGATAATGCACGACCGCATGTTGCAGGTCCAGTACGGGCCTTTCTGGAAACAGAATATGTTAGACTGCTGCCCTGGCCAGCACATTCTCCAGATCTCTCACCAATTGAAAACGTCTGGTCAATGGTGGCCGAGCAACTGGCTCGTCACAATACGCCAGTCACTAATCTTTATGGACTGTGGTATCGTGTTGAAGCTGCATGGGCAGCTGTACCTGCACACGCCATCCAAGCTCTGGTTGACTCAATGACCAGGCGCATCAAGGTCGTTATTACGGCCAGAGGTGGTTTTTCTGGGTACTGATTTCTCAGTATGTATACACCCAAGTTGCGTGAAAATGTAATCACATGTCAGTTCTAGTATAATATATTTGCCCAATGAATACCCGTTTTTTCATCTGAATTTCTTCTTGGTGTAGCAATTTTAAGGGGCAGTAGTGTATATTTGTTTTGATGTTCTCTACCTCCTGTATTAAACTGAGTGAATAATTTCGGTTCACCCTGTATATGCAGTTTTAGTTTAAGATAATAAATGGCATTACCTCCACCTGCCAGCGCGTTTTGCGTTTTCATCTAACGAAACAGTTGCACATTGCCATATCCTTGTTACCTAAATTACTCGATACGTTTCTTTTTTCTTTATGTAGATGCACACAGGGTCTACGTACAGTTAATGCAGTTTCTGAGATGCTAGGTTTTAATTCTTGATAATGTGTTTGTTCACAATAAATTTTCCTAAAACAGTGTTATACGAGTCTCGCTGTATGGCATATGACTGTCTCAGGTTCGGATGGGAAAATGGCAGACACGAAAGGATAATAATGATCATCATAACATTGTCGTGATAATTAATAAGAAAGAGTTAGTGCATTGCTTTCATTTTGTACTAATGGCTATTAAAACTACAGCATCACGAAGGATAGTAAATAACGATATTTTACTCGTAGTGCATATACATTATAGTAGGAAGAATACATGAGTGAATTTGTTGTTGATTTGGAGATACATCGGGTGAGAAGTTTAGTACCCGAGCTGCCGCCTTTCGTAGCAACATTGGGTCTAAACTGTCTGGGAAGCGAGTCGAAGTACTTTGGGTGAGTGATACAGATAAGTTCTGTAATTGTATGTTGCTAAAACTCTATACCAGAGTTTACCAATCGTAGTGGCTGGTGTGTGGTGGCTAACCAGTCTCTCGGTATCCATGACCAAATGTTTTAAATAAGTGAGAGATCTCGAGAACGTGCTGCTTATGGCAACAGTGAAACACACACTGTATCGTGGTAGGTCAGGACAGCACGGGTAACATGCAGTCTTGCGTTATCATGTTGAAAGATAACGTCACGGGACTTCGAAAATAGGGCCCCGCCATTGGACGTCAGAAACTTAACTGCTGCTGTCCAAATTATAGGCTATGCTAACGTTAGGTGATCGTGTCGTGTACCCAACAGGATCCGATACCATCACATCAGGTGCGAGGTCACTATAACGATGACAAATGCAATCCAGGAACGTGGTCTAGACGTCGTCGCTAATGCCCGTGTCTGTACGATTTGGCAAGACTGAGTAAACAATATGTCTGTCTGCTCTTTTACTAGTCAAATGGGCTCGTTGAGATCGTATATGCCGTTGAATACACTCCTGGAAATGGAAAAAAGAACACATTGACACCGGTGTGTCAGACCCACCATACTTGCTCCGGACACTGCGAGAGGGCTGTACAAGCAATGATCACACGCACGGCACAGCGGACACACCAGGAACCGCGGTGTTGGCCGTCGAATGGCGCTAGCTGCGCAGCATTTGTGCACCGCCGCCGTCAGTGTCAGCCAGTTTGCCGTGGCATACGGAGCTCCATCGCAGTCTTTAACACTGGTAGCATCCCGCGACAGCGTGGACGTGAACCGTATGTGCAGTTGACGGACTTTGAGCGAGGGCGTATAGTGGGCATGCGGGAGGCCGGGTGGACGTACCGCCGAATTGCTCAACACGTGGGGCGTGAGGTCTCCACAGTACATCGATGTTGTCGCCAGTGGTCGGCGGAAGGTGCACGTGCCCGTCGACCTGGGACCGGACCGCAGCGACGCACGGATGCACGCCAAGACCGTAGGATCCTACGCAGTGCCGTAGGGGACCGCACCGCCACTTCCCAGCAAATTAGGGACACTGTTGCTCCTGGGGTATCGGCGAGGACCATTCGCAACCGTCTCCATGAAGCTGGGCTACGGTCCCGCGCACCGTTAGGCCGTCTTCCGCTCACGCCCCAACATCGTACAGCCCGCCTCCAGTGGTGTCGCGACAGGCGTGAATGGAGGGACGAATGGAGACGTGTCGTCTTCAGTGATGAGAGTCGCTTCTGCCTTGGTGCCAATGATGGTCGCATGCGTGTTTGGCGCCGTGCAGGTGAGCGCCACAATCAGGACTGCATACGACCGAGGCACACAGGGCCAACACCCGGCATCATGGTGTGGAGAGCGATCTCCTACACTGGCCGTACACCACTGGTGATTGTCGAGGGGACACTGAATAGTGCACGGTACATCCAAACCGTCATCGAACCCATCGTTCTACCATTCCTAGACCGGGAAGGGAACTTGCTGTTCCAACAGGACAATGCACGTCCGCATGTATCCCGTGCCACCCAACGTGCTCTAGAAGGTGTAAGTCAACTACCATGGCCAGCAAGATCTCCGGATCTGTCCCCCATTGCGCATGTTTGGGACTGGATGAAGCGTCGTCTCACGCGGTCTGCACGTCCAGCACGAACGCTGGTCCAACTGAGGCGCCAGGTGGAAATGGCATGGCAAGCCGTTCCACAGGACTACATCCAGCATCTCTACGATCGTCTCCATGGGAGAATAGCAGCCTGCATTGCTGCGAAAGGTGGATATACACTGTACTAGTGCCGACATTGTGCATGCTCTGTTGCCTGTGTCTATGTGCCTGTGGTTCTGTCAGTGTGATCATGTGATGTATCTGACCCCAGGAATGTGTCAATAAAGTTTCCCCTTCCTGGGACAATGAATTCACGGTGTTCTTATTTCAATTTCCAGGAGTGTATGTTTCTCCTGAACGCTCGATTCTGTACTTTCATGCCAGTCGTGGGATACGGACCAGTGCGAGCAGTAGTATTTAGGAACGAAAAAGCACAGTCTCAGTATACCACGTGTAGCGTAATAGTTTTTACCTGTAAATGTACGCCCTCGGTACCTACGCATCTATCGAATTTGGCTGAAAGATCGTTGTCAAAAGCAATCAACACCAGGTTTGCAGTTCAAACACTCTACTTCTAGTTGGATGTTGAATCATCTACGTTTTATAGCCATATCAGGTCTCCTTCGCATAACCACAGTACAGATAAAACTAGTCACATACACTGAAGTGACAGTGGTCTTGGGATACCGACATGCATGTATACAAATGGCGGTAGTATCTCGTATACAAGATATGAAAGAGCAGTTCAGAGGCAGAGCTGTCATTTGTAGTCAGGTGATTCATATGAAAAGATTTCCGACGTGATTATGGCCGCACGACGGAAATTAATAAACTTTGAACGCAAAGTGGTAGTTGAAATTAGACGCATGGGACACTTCATTTCGGAAATAGTTAGAGAGCTCAATATTCCAAGATCTGCAGTGTCAAGAGTGTGCGAGGATACCAAATTTCAGGCATTACCTCTCACCACGGACAACGCAGCTGCCGACGGCCTTCACTTAACGACCGAGAGCAGTGGCATTTGGGTAGAGCTGTCAGTGCTACCAGATAAGCAGTAATGCGTGAAATAACCGCAGAAATCAATATGGGGCGTGCGACGGACATACCCGTTAGGACAGTGCGGCGAAATTTAGCGTTAATGGGCTATGGCAGCAGACGATCGGCGCGAGTGCCTTTGCTAACAGCATGACCTCGCCTGCAGCGCCTCTTCTGGTCTCAGGACCATATCGTTTGGCGCGCAGGCAACTGGGATAACGTGACCTGGTCGGATGGGCCCTGATTGCAATAGGCAAGAGCTGATCGTAGGGTTCGAGTGTGGCGCAGACCCTATGAAGCCACAGACCGAAGTTGTTAACAAGGCCCTGTGCAAGCTGGTGGTGGCTCCGTGGTGGTACGGGCTGTGTGTATGAGGAATGGTTTGGCTCCTCTGGTACAACTGAACCGATTACTTCGAAATGTTTATGTTCGACTACTCGGAGACCGTTTGCAGCCATTCATGGATTTCATATTCCCAAACAACGACGACCTGTTAGCGGGACACCGTTGTTCGAAATTGGTTTCAAGAACATTCTGGACAGTTCGAGCGAATTATTTGGCCACCGCCTACCGGGGTGACCGAGCGGTTCTAGGCGCTACAGTCTGGAACCGAGCGACCGCTACGGTCGCAGGTTCGAATCCTGCCTCGGACATGGATGTATGTGATGTCCTTAGGTTAGTTAGGTTTAAGTAGTTCTAAGTTCTAGGGGACTGATGACCTTAGAAGTTAAGTCCCATAGTGTTCTGAGCCATTTGAACCATTTGGCCACCCAAATGGCCCATCATGACTCACATCGAGCATTTATGGGGTATAATGGAGAGGTCAGTTCGTGCACAGCCTCTTGCACCGGCAACGCTTCCGCAGTTATGGACGGCAGTAGAGGCAGCATGGCTCAATATTTCTGCAACGACTTGTTGAATCCATGCCACTTCGAGCAGCTACACTACGTCGGGCAAAAGGAGGTCCGACACCATATTAGGAGGTATTCCGTGACTTTTGTCACCCCACTGTACTGCACGCGGTTGACATTCTATAATGTGATAATGATCTCTCGAATGAAGTAACGTAACACTGAAGTTATAAAAAAAATTCACGTGTGGGTAAAATATATATAATTGCTACACTCACTAAATAAAGTTATTAAATCACTGCACTTGGAACCTAATAGTCATATAAATAAGAAAATGGTGTGCACAGCAAGTAACTATTGAAAGTATCTCTGTTAATATTTTGTCCAAGCCGGCCGCTGTGACCGAGCCGTTCTAGGCGCTTCAGTCCGGAACCACGCGGCTGCTAGGGTCGCAGTTTCGAATGCTGCCTCGCGCATGGATGTGTGTGATGTCCTTAGGTTAGTTAGGTTTAAGTAGCTCTAAGTCTAGGGAACTGATGACCTCTAGTGTTAAGTACCATAGTGCTTACAGCCATTTAGATAAATCGCCGTACATTTTCAGACTTGTAACATATGGTAACTCGTCTGCGGTACGTTTCCCCGTTTTGATGGACATAGATCTTTTATCTTTCACAACCTTCCGCAGACTGACTAAAATGGCTTTCCAAAAGAAGTTATGTTAAAAGTCTGCAATAAGTAAAACTAAAATTAGCTATTGTCGTTTGCCATTTTTTCGTCAGTTAGAAATAAAGATTTACATTTCTAATTAACTGAATATAAAGAGGCATTCATCTGAAAGTTAGATAGAACAATAATTGCTATTGAATCATGCTGTCTGGTTTGACAAACTACGGGAGTCTATTTCAATAACAATATTTTGGTTGAGAATGCTGTTTACTCCGGAATTAAATGAATGCAGAAGTTGGTAATATATTTTCAGCATCAGCTGTATAAATGCTACAGCCTTTTACATGGCTTTTTTATCTACTTTATCAGGAAGTTAGCGATCAGGTATATGTTTACATATGAAAAATGCTAACGTAGATTTATATTACTGGTATTTGTAATTAGCACGGTTTTGGGTAAATTAGTTATGCTTATGAGTTACAATTAACGAAAAGAATATAATGGATAATAAAGCTAAGTTGGTTGAGCCCTGAGCCAATATTTGAGATTTTTAGATACTGTGCCCATGTCAGAAAAATAACTCTATTGAAGATAGTTGCAAAAAAAAAAAAAATTATTTGGAGGGAAGAAAAACGGCTGATCCCGGCGGAGGTTCGAGTCCTCCCTCGGGCATGGGTGTGTGTGTTTGTCCTTAGGATAATTTAGGTTAAGTAGCATGTAAGCTTAGGGACTGATGACCTTAGCAGTTAAGTCCTATAAGATTTCACACACATTTGAACTTTTTTTTTTTTTGAGGGAAGAAAAACATAACAGCTGGATGGAATCCACCTGCTTAATGTGATTTATGAATTAGAAACTCGCTGCGTTGTCTTTCCTTGTATACAGAATGGAGGTGTTGTTACTCCTACCTTCTTCGTGCGGTTGCAATGAAATACTAAGCATTTACATGCCAAAGTATGTAGTGCACTTCATGCTAATTTGGACTTAATTTCACGCTGCAATCACGAAGCTGAAATTTTAATAGCCAGCATTGTTTCTTCTTCAACTACCACATTTCCTGGAAGCTTTTGTGCATGTCTGTTAGTAGATAATTTGTACCTCTAACAACGCTTTATGGATTCCGCGGCATTTGGGTTGAGTAAGCAACCTCCTGAAAGACGGTGTCTCCTAACACCAAGGTCGATGGCATGTAACTGGAATAGCAGTTCACCAAATCAGGGTACTCGTTTTCAATGTTTAGTGGAACAAAAGATGTTTGTGTACCCTTCATAGTCGTAACTGACGATGTCATAAGGTTAACGTAGACATATTTTCTGGTGCCCTGCAGACGAGTGCCTTTTACAACAAAATGCTGTGAAATAACGGCGCCCAAAACCTCAAAATACTTGTTCCTTCCACAGTATATCAGTTACAACATTTTTCAGAGTGCAGGGAGCCTTAGACGTAACCTCCAGGGAACAGAGATATAAATGAATACCATCGAAGTCTACTAGCAGTTCCAAGAATCTTAACCTTTTCCGTGATATTCGTCCCCTGACATCGGATGAATTGTTACAGTGGTTTCATCATTGAAGCCTGCTCAGGATATGTGGGGAAAATTCTCGAATCCTTGATTTAGGCTTCTCTAAGTCCGACTGAAGCAAGACCCTCATCGAATTTGAACGGTTGTTATTCTCTAATCTTTCTTCCTACGTTTTA
The DNA here is from genome assembly GCF_023864275.1 of Schistocerca cancellata. Taxonomy (NCBI): domain Eukaryota; kingdom Metazoa; phylum Arthropoda; class Insecta; order Orthoptera; family Acrididae; genus Schistocerca; species Schistocerca cancellata. The sequence continues at coordinate 829,404,342 of NC_064626.1, forward strand.
TTTTTTATTACCTCTACGGATATAGGAAGTTCATTTGCTTATTTCGTGCTGTACTGTCTCTTGAAAACTAACTACACAAGAGTCGTAAAGTGGTCAGATATTTTCGGTATCCTGATCTAAAGTTAGTTTCCAGTACTTTGCCAAAAATGCAGCTTGAGGGGCGTCGCTTCGCTCTGAGAACAGCTTGCTTCCTCTAAGTTTCCTTTCTTCGTTTCATATTCACCTACTGCGTTATTTCAATCATCATCAGATTACCTGCACATCGATTACATTGAATATGCAACAATGACTACACGTGCATAAACTTATTCTAGCAGTGTAATACTGGTAATAAACTCCAGGCTCAATCCCTGTAAGTATCCTTTTGTTTTTAATAAATAAGAAATACACTTTATGTTGACTTCTAGTTTACTCTTGATCACAGTACAGAGCAAACGTACTAGCGCGCACTATCGTACGCTCGAATGGTGCAATCGGCTGTTCATTTTTACGACGAAATGCAGAAAACACGGTTTACCACAGAAAGCTCGAAGTCCACGAAACTCAGGGGGCAGTTCGTAAATGTAACGCTATGCAATGGTACTAAACTGTACCATGTTTCTTGTTCATTTCTAATTGTTTATTTGCACAATTTTGTTGCTAGAATGCTTTTTCCCATACGAAAAGTTTTACATTATATTGCAGAAATGCTTAATAAAACTGTCCCTTGCTCTCCTCAAATAAATAATACTGTTTAAATATTGCTGTGTGAGTCTTCTGAACGATTCCGCTACCAAATATTAATTAATATGCGCTGCGTTGTTTTCATGCAGCATTTATTTCGCCTAAAATTCCTCCTGGCAGATTTAAAACGTAGATTCCTAATACTACTTCAGAATTTGCTCTACGTAGGAAACCAACGTAACGTATTGTTATATTTGTTATTATACTGCTGTTCCAATACAGCTATTTTTGTTACCTTCTCCGCTATTTAGATGTTCTGATTGGATAAATGGGACTGAAACGTTGAGGTATGGCTTGAACCCACCAGTTGTGCAGTAAGTGCAACTAAGACAACTAACAGTTCGTATCCAACTCAAACTGATCTAACTCGTCTATATCGGGTGCTTAAAAAAGAGTAATACATTGTTGCAGGAGGTTGTGTTGATCAAAACTAGGAGAAAACTTTCTATAATTGTATATCTGGAAACCAACACCTGTTAAGGTATGAGTCGTTTTACTTGTAACAAACTCTTAGAGCATACACTCTACCAAACAGATCAAAAGTTGCTGTTTACCACAGATTTGTGCGATGGATTGCTCGAGGAGGGCAGGTAGCATGACCTCGTCATTCACTGGACTTGAATCCATTGGATTTCTGGCTATGGGGACGTTTAAAGGCATCTGAGTTTGTCCAACCCAACGAGAATGGACATTCATGATAGAAACGTGTGACGTAATCTGAAGGAAGTCAGATGTATTTCAAAGAGTAGCCAAGTGATTTTGAAAAAGTGTGTGATTCACTGCGAAGAAAGGATAGAGAATGTGTTAGGATGCGTGGTAACCACATGAAGCGCTGCTTATAGTGTTCGTTCTACGGAGCATACAAACTGGAATGATTAGATAGACTGGCCATATCTCAACTAGTACTGGTTACCGGACATACAATAATAGGAAATTTTCTTCTAGTTCTGACCTATACTATGCCCTGCAGGCATATGTAGCACTTAAAAAAAAAAGACATGTTAATTGCTCGAGCGAGGCAGTGGAATGGCTTAGACATTGGACTCGCTTGGAAGGAATGGGATTAACACACTCTTACAGCCATCCAGATTTGGGTTCTCTGCGACTTCCCCAAACATTGGTGGAGAGTTGTAGAAAGGCTCCATGAGACGCAACGAGCGATTTCCTTGCTTTACCCAATGCATTACGAGTTTGTGTTCCGTCTCTAACAATACTGAAGTAGTCAGAAAGTTAAGGTTTAACCTTCCTTCACCAGACAGCAATACTATCGCTCTAGAAATGAATCGATTCCACAACATGAATAAGTAATCTGCACGCCAGATACTGTAAACCACTTGCCAGCACCTTCTGTTCTCAGCTACTGTTCCAATAATCAGGTAAAGGTGTGTATGATAAAAAGAGGTTGTAATGGGAAAGTGATAAGTAATTGGCGTAAAGCAATAACACATGGTTTCGTACAGCACTTCAACGAGAGTCTAATAAAAACAAATGCTCATAGTTCTAACCAGACATGGTTCGGGAACTGATTGCGATGTCCTGTACATACGCTATTTACCAGTGGTAAGATACGCCAGTCCCCAACGGTGTTTAATGGACACGATGTGATCTAAGGTCAGAATTCCAACGTAGCACAGCAGACCTTTACTAAATTTCGTGATGCCTTCTCAGTCTCCTGATTTACCGTCCACGGGTTACCAACCAATCTGATCGCTCCTTGTCCACAAAAAAAAGTCTTAACGTTATAGAGGCACAGGACAAGGCTGCCCCATTTATGAATGGCTCATGATTCTTACGCTTAATTCTTGCCAACAGGCGACACTGTTCGATTAACCATAATTCTGTTTTAAAAAATAAGCTTGTGTTTTGAGTGGATAGGCTGTCTGGTCGTTCCTCTTTAATTCCCATAAGCCAAATGGCTTCTTCAGTAAGGCCAAGGCTCATCCTTTCTCGGCATCTTATCAAAACACCCTGAGTTGTTCGTCATTGCCGTAATGTTAAGTCTTCACGGAAGAAAACAGTTCGAACCATATGGGACACACGAGGTATCGATTTTATGTATGTCGAAGAAGGGAATGTCTGATAAATATCCCAAACATACCTTTTCGACAATACGGGAAATAATTCCGCTATAGTTTATTTATATCATCAACACTGGTGCTCTCAAAAGGCAAGTTGTTGTTATACATATAAATATTTATATAGTTGCTGTGGAAAACAGCCACCAACACATACTCGGTACCATTACAAATTTCGAAACGTTTCTATTGGACGCAAAATCAGTTTCATCTAGCGTCCTGTTAGGAGACATAGTTTTATATTTTCCGTCTGTCTTGTGTGACAGAGTTTTACATACTTTCTTGAAACTCATATCCTATCTAACTTAATAGCGTCGGGATCAAAGTAAGAGTGAAATAAAACAACAGAGAGCTTTATCCCCCTAAAATGTTTTCCTCATTGATCTACCATTATTGCTGCACTGTATTCCTTTTTCTTGCAAATTTGTTCTCCAGTTTTGCGCAATGTATATAAGTCTATTAATTTGTACTCTACCTTTCTTAAGTTTTCCAGTTGAGTGACACTATACGCATACGACGTTTCTCTCCAGTCTTTTGTTGTTACCCTATCTTTCAGTGCTTTCTTGTTGTTTGATAAATAACATGTGTTCTTCTTAGCCTAACATGTTATTAATACTTATCTGCAAAATATGTCTGATTATTGATCGTAATTATCATCCAAAATGTAATGACAGTCATGTGAAAGACCATGCAACGACAAATGGTTCAAATGGCTCTAAGCACTATGGGACTTAACATCTGAGGTCATCAGTCCCCTAGACTTAGAACTACTTAAACGTAACTAAGGACATCACACATCCATGCCCGAGGCAGGATTTGAACCTGCGACTGTAGAAGCCGAATGGTTCCGGACTGAAGCGCGTAGAACCGCTCGACCACAGCGGCCTGCCATGCGACGACAGCCAGCCTAGACACGACGGACTACTATCGCAGTCTAGGCCTATCCGTGTAAGGCCTTTGCAGCATAATCTTATTTACTCCCATTTAATAATGATGTTATCACCGAAACTAGACGTCAGTAATCATTTTATTCATAAAGCAGAGTACTAGCTTTCAAAAAATGATGTTGTTGTTGTTGTGGTCTTCAATCCTGAGACTGGTTTGATGCAGCTCTCCATGCTACTCTATCCTGTGCAAGCTTCTTCATCTCCCAGTACCTACTGCAACCTACATCTTTCTGAATCTGCTTAGTGTATTCATCTCTTGGTCTCCCCCTACGATTTTTACCCTCCACGCTGCCCTCCAATACTAAATTGGTGATCCCTTGATGCCTCAGAACATGTCCTACCAACCGATCCCTTCTTCTGGTCAAGTTGTGCCACAAACTTCTCTTCTCCCCAATCCTATTCAATACTTCCTCATTAGTTATGTGATCTACCCATCTAATCTTCAGCATTCTTCTGTAGCACCACATTTCGAAAGCTTCTATTCTCTTCTTGTCCAAACTATTTACCGTCCATGTTTCGCTTCCATACATGGCTACATTCCATACAATACTTTCAGAAATGACTTCCTGACACTTAAATCTATACTCGATGTTAACAAATTTCTCTTCTTCAGAAACGCTTTCCTTGCCATTGCCAGTCTACATTTTATATCCTCTCTACTTCGACCATCATCAGTTATTTTGCTCCCCAAATAGCAAAACTCCTTTACTACTTTAAGTGTCTCATTTCCTAATCTAATACCCTCAACATCACCCGACTTAATTCGACTACATTCCAATATCCTCGTTTTGCTTTTGTTGATGTTCATCTTATATCCTCCCTTCAAGACACTATCCATTCCGTTCAACTGCTCTTCCAAGTCCTTTGCTGTCTCTGACAGAATTACAATGTCATCGGCGAACCTCAACGTTTTTATTTCTTCTCCATGGATTTTAATACCTACTCCGAATTTTTCTTTTGTTTCCTTTACTGCTTGCTCAATATACAGATTGAATAGCATCGGGGAGAGGCTACAACCCTGTCTTACTCCCTTCCCAACCACTGCTTCTCTTTCATGCCCCTCGACTCTTATAACTGCCATCTGGTTTCTGTACAAATTGTAAATAGCCTTTCGCTCCCTGTATTTTACCCCTGCCACCTTTAGAATTTGAAAGAGAGCATTCCAGTCAACATTGTCAAAAGCTTTCTCTAAGTCTACAAATGCTAGGAACGTAGGTTTGCCTTTCCTTAATCTTTCTTCTAAGATAAGTCGTAAGGTCAGTATTGCCTCACGTGTTCCAGTATTTCTACGGAATCCAAACTGATCTTCCCCGAGGTCGGCTTCTACTAGTTTTTCCATTCGTCTGTAAAGAATTCGTGTTAGTATTTTGCAGCTGTGGCTTATTAAACTGATTGTTCGGTAATTTTCACATCTGTCCACACCTGCTTTCTTTGGGATTGGAATTATTATATTCTTCTTGAAGTCTGAGGGTATTTCGCCTGTTTCATACATCTTGCTCACCAGATGGTAGAGTTTTGTCAGGACTGGCTCTCCCAAGGCCGTCAGTAGTTCCAATGGAATGTTGTCTACTCCGGGGGGCTTGTTTCGACTCAGGTCTTTCAGTGCTCTGTCAAACTCTTCACGCAGTATCGTATCTCCCATTTCATCTTTATCTGCATCCTCTTCCATTTCCATAATATTGTCCTCAAATGCATCGCCCTTGTATAGACCTTCTATATACTCCTTCCACCTTTCTGCTTTCCCTTCTTTGCTTAGAACTGGGTTTCCATCTGAGCTCTTGATGTTCATACAAGTGGTTCTCTTATCTCCAAAGGTCTCTTTAATTTTCCTGTAGGCAGTATCTATCTTACCCCTAGTGAGATAAGCCTCCACATCCTTACATTTGTCCTCTAGCCATGCCTGCTTAGCCGTTTTGCACTTCCTGTCGATCTCATTTTTGAGACGTTTGTATTCCTTTTTGCCTGCTTCGCTTACTGCATTTTTATATTCTCTCCTTTCATCAATTAAATTCAATATTTCTTCTGTTACCCAAGGATTTCTACTAGCCCACTTCTTTTTACCTACTTGATCCTCTGCTGCCTTCACTACTTCATCCCTCAAAGCTACCCATTCTTCTTCTACTGTATTTCTTTCCCCCATTCCTGTCAATTGTTCCCTTATGCTCCCCCTGAAACTCTCTACAACCTCTGGTTCTTTCAGTTTATCCAGGTCCCATCTCCTTAAATTCCCACCTTTTTGCAGTTTCTTTAGTTTTAATCTACAGGTCATAACCAATAGATTGTGGTCAGAGTCCACATCTGCCCCTGGAAATGTCTTACAATTTAAAACTTGGTTCCTAAATCTCTGTCTTACCATTATATAATCTATCTGATACCTTTTAGTATCTCCAGGGTTCTCCCATGTATACAACCTTCTAACATGATTCTTAAACCAAGTGTTAGCTATGATTAAGTTGTGCTCTGTGCAAAATTCTACCTACTACGTTTCCTTCTCTCCCTTTTCCTACACTCGAATTCCAGTCACCCATGACTATTAAATTTTCGTCTCCCTTCACTATCTGAATAATTTCTTTTATTTCATCATACATTTCTTCAATTTCTTCGTCATCTGCAGAGCTAGTTGGCATATAAACTTGTACTACTGTAGTAGGTGTGGGCTTCGTATCTATCTTGGCCACAATAATGTGTTCACTATGCTGTTTGTAGTAGCTTACCCGCATTCCTATTTTCCTATTCATTATTAAACCTACTCCTGCATTACCCCTATTTGACTTTGTGTTTATAACCCTGTAGTCACCTGACCAGAAGTCTTGTTCCTCCTGCCACCGAACTTCACTTATTCCCACTATATCTAACTTTAACCTATCCATTTCCCTTTTTAAATTTTCTAACCTACCTGCCCGATTAAGGGATCTGACATTCCACGCTCCGATCCGTAGAACGCCAGTTTTCTTTCTCCTGATAACGACATCCTCTTGAGCAGTCCCCGCCCGGAGATCCGAATGGGGGACTATTTTACCTCCGGAATATTTTACCCAAGAGGACGCCATCATCATTTAATCATACAGTAAAGCTGCATGCCCTCGGGAAAAATTACGGCCGTAGTTTCCCCTTGCTTTCAGCCGTTCGCAGTACCAGCACAGCAAGGCCGTTTTGGTTATTGTTACAAGGCCAGATCAGTCAATCATCCAGACTGTTGCCCTTGCAACTACTGAAAAGGCTGCTGCCCCTCTTCAGGAACCACACGTTTGTCTGGCCTCTCAACAGATACCCCTCCGTTGTGGTTGTACCTACGGTACGGCTATCTGTATCGCTGAGGCACACAAGCCTCCCCACCAATAATATTCCTTCAATATATTAAGGTTTTGCTGCTCTGAGCTCGAAAAATATTTGAAATTTATCTTTTTTAGCTTAAGAAGCTTCCTTAGTCGTGTTCTACACCTTGTTTCAGTTTGTGGTCTAACAACTTCAGTTTTTAGAAATTTATTTTTTCTCCGCAGTTTGTAGATTCTTTTAATTCTAGAGATATTTTGTTATCATTCACAATATATTTTGTGTAACAGAATTCCCATTATTTTTGGCAGTTCATGAAAATATTCCCATGCGTCCTCCAAAGCCTCCGAACTTTGTTAGACATTAATGTGATAGATTACACGAACATAACAGTATCGATAATTGATTAGTATATCAAAACAACAAAACAAATCGACTGAACAGTGTGGCGAAACTATAACTTTGACAAATATTCTTCCTTCTGTCAAGTCCCATAAACCCCCGCCCCCCCCCCCCCCCCCCACAAAAAAGAAAAACCTTCGTTGACTTTTGCGGAATATTCCGCCGGTACTTGGAGGAACATAGGTGTTAATGTTTCACAATAATATTTTTTATAGTTCGCTGTGAGCCGGCTTTCGGCTTTCTAAGCCATTGTCAGACAACTTAGACTGAACAGACAGTCCACAAACGTCAGTAAGAGCCTCTAGCTGTACAAAGACTGTTATTTCCAAAGATAAGCGACTTTTATAGATTATGAATCTATACAAAAAACACAAAATTGAGAAGATTCAAACCGACAAGAGTAGCAATATGCTGAATATTTTAAATTCTAAAGATGTAAGTACAAACACGTAAACCCTACATTTGACTGACCTAACCATACTGAACTACACAAGTTATACAAATATTTTTTAAATATCTAAGCTATACACAAACTGATCCTGAAAAAACTGATATGAATTTACGTTTGTAAACAGGAGCGTAGACGCAAATGCAGCTTATCAACTGCCTGAGTGTGCAACTCATCATACGTTAATCTTTTTTAAATGATTGGCTGTGGCTAAGAAAAGAAATATATATAAAACTATAGTGAAGTTCAAATGATTCAATTCTGTAAGAAATAACACACAAAAATAAGAGTATAAAAGAATTTCCGATTTATGCTGCCATTTCAAATAACTGTTTAATCTAAACAGTAAGTAGCAATAGAGACTCTAGTTTCTAATGAATTGCATGTTTATTTACATTGAGACTAGCAATTTATGAAAGACTGAAATTAATCATCTAAGAATCTCTTCTTTGATTTTGTTTCTTTGCTGATTTGTAATAGCTGTAGGAGCTATACCAAGAATGCTTCAAAAGCTATCCGGCGTCGATTGATTATTTGAAGTGTGGGCACATGACGGCGAAATTATTAACAGCTATGTATGGTGAAATAAAAAAGTACAGCTTTTAAATTAATAATACAACATCATTGAAACATAAAAATTATAATACAGGACAGATGAAAATACTGAGTACGAAAGGTATATCAAAAACGTTTATGAAAATATGAGAATGGTCGTGACAAGAAAACTGCTCATAATTAACTGATTAGAATCTGCCTATTGGAGGAAGTGTAACAATCCTCTCCAGCAGTTTATTTGTGAATTTAAAACTCTAATAGAAATTTAAAAAATAGCTTCCCACGGTTTTTGTATTCGAACTGAAAGTGAAGTTCAAAACAAACCACGGGAAACTCTCTCGCCATCGGACTTGATGGATATTATCGTTGGGTCAAAGGGTTCTGCCCTATTCTGAAAATACGTAGGCCACGGCCGGATCTTCATCTTTCCGGACCGCTGTTTGTTATCCCTCAACCTAGCAGTTTATTCTGAAATGATACATGAGCCTTGGTCTTTTCGATGTGAGTTCTTGTAGGGTACTAAATTGTGACATAGCATTTCCGATATAAGACACATTTCTCGGCTGCTGCATGTGGTAATGTGGTGCATTGAATTTGCTTCATGAGCTCCAATAGCGTGATATTTCCTTTTCCAGTAGTAGTAGGTGCAAAAAAGGACTCTTGGATTTTCTGGATTTATTTGTCGTTGAATACATGCAAGTTGTCGATCAGAATAGGTTGACGAAGACCAATACAACAGTAGTGTCACATCTAGACCAGTGCCCTAAGAAACTCTTGAAGAAATCAACTCAGCATTCGCTTGGAATGATATAGGGGAACCACGTAAAATCTAAATTAGTAGGGCTGGAGGGGGTATGATATCAGTTCTTTCCGAATTTGTCGTCAATGTATTAACACTACCCCACAGTATAGCTCTCTCTAAATCGCATATAGCTCTGAATTTATTGGGATAATCAGGGGTCAAGGACACGAAATGAGAAAGATAACGATAACACTTTAGCAAATATTATTCTCCTGAATTGTCTGGAACTTTTATCTTTTAAATGCGTAAATATTGGTCACTTGGGCAATGGAGCTCAAGCTTTTGTCATGATCATTCCATGGTACGTAATTTTCTCCGTCTAGTATTACACCCCTGTACAAATGGCAAATCATGTACAGATGGCACACATATTTCAGACTGACGCGTGGAACTTGTTATTTAATTATGGAGAACATTATCTTGCATGGCTGGTGAGAAACAGATACCTGTGTCGAATGATTGCAGGTGTGCGAGTCCTGGGCGACATTTACTAAGGGGGTGCCATTCCCTGCATGCCTGTCAAGCGTGTCTATCCCTGAGTGCTGGGTCACTGACCGCAGGATACGCTAAAAGCGAGCTGTGGCCATCCAGAGATGCTGGAAGAGCTGCCCGTCCCCAATTAGCGGTCCCTGGGAGCTGTACGGAGGCAGCGAAGAAGGCCGCGCGAACAGCTGGCAGCGTGCCACAGCGGGACATCGCTGCGGCCGCTTTTAGACGGCCACGGCGCAGCCTGGGTACTGTGCGGCCGCAACTCGCCGCCCCACTGCACAAAGCGCCGCGTCGTCTCGCATTTCTGCACGGTTCACGTTCATCATTTGATGTAAACCTGTGTACACACACTACCGCCCCTAAAAATCGCACCCTTACTACAAAAGTGACTTACTACAAAAGAGACTGAAGAATACTCAGTATAATGCTTTTTTATTTCAGTCACTGATCACAATATGAATTCTCTAGACGATGACCGGTTTCAGTCTGTAACGACCATCCTCAGATCTTTTTTACGCCATGTACTAAAGTGATACGCCCATAATGGCAACGTCAAAACATTATGGCCGTATCACTTTAGGACATGGTGTAAAAAAGATCTGAGGATGGTCATTACAGATTGAAACCGGTCATCGTCTAGAGAATTCGTACTGTGATCAGTGACTGGAATAAAAAAGCATTTTACAGTATTGGATCACTGTTTGTATACGCGATTATGTCGCAGTTGGTGAGAATACTCAGTATTGTAGAACACTCAGTATAATGTCGTTTATTGAAACTGAACTACACTTCTCGAACAATCACTATACACACAAAAAGAAAACAAATAACATGTAGACGACTATTCATCAAGAGCGTCGGTGAGGTCCGTCGGAGCTGATCGTAGCTAGGCGAGGAACTGGCTGTACTGCTGCTGCGCTGGCCTTATAAAGCCGGCGGAGGTCGGCGGAGAACTCCAACTTTCCCTGTGTCTGTGAGGCGACCTCTGCAGAAAAAGGTTCGCATTAGTTCAAATGGCTGTGAGCACTATGGGACTTAACTTCTGAGGTCATCAGTCCCCTAGAACTTAGAACTACTTAAACCTAACTAACCTAAGGACATTGCACACGTCCATGCCCGAGGCAGGAATCGAACCTGCGACCGTAGCGGTTCGCATTAGTCTCTGGCAAGTTCTGTTTATTTTGAAGAATTGTTTTCCTCTTGGTTGCGCCTGCAAGTGCTTGTGTATGTTATATGGTACATAGGGGTGTAGTCTGCCTGGCAGGGGCCGTCTGTGGCAGACGTAACAGAGAGACAACGCAAAATCTAAGGTTTTCCATAAACCACGTATAACGTTTTTGGCAATAATGAAACATTATAAAGACAAACAAATTTGTCGGCACTAACATGAATGGATGTAACTCCAAGATCAAACGGTGTTTCAGTCACTTCTAACATTAACCCCAAAGAGCTGCCCTTTGGTTTACATACGTCACTTTTACTGCGTTGATCAGACATATAGCTGTTGAGACTTTTCTACAATAAAGCATATATCACTTCTGATGTTCAATTTATACTTATTAACAATGTTTTATTTATAATCAAGTCGCACATTGCGTAGGATACATTTTAACCAATGGGTTTCTGCTGTCCATTGCTGCAAACATTGCTGGTGATTAGACCTGTTTCATAAAATCTTACACAAACTGAGATGTATACGTCAAATGATAGTATCATTTAGGGTTATAAAAGTCCAACATTAATTAGACGCTAAATGACCTAATCTTAATTAACAGTTCAGCTATTCAACAAATATTTAGAACGCGTTCATAGTAAGAATCACAATACCTCTTGTTTTTTGAGGCAGAGGAAATTGTTTAGAATCTACTTTCTGACCTACATACAAAAGCATAAATGTCACTTATATCTCCTACAGATCTGGTAACAGTAACAGTTGATGCTATTTCGTTGTAGGACCTCATTATGAATCAAGCATTTCTATCACAATGCAACTCAGAAGTATTTTTTAAGTTCTTCCTTTGGTGCCTTATCACTGGGATTTGTTACATGGGCTTCTTTTGTGTGAATACTTTCCAGATTGGCACGATGTCCTTCCTCTGTATTAACGTGCAATGTGACAAACGAACATTATTCTTCTACATGAAAAGGGAACAGAAATTGGTTCAAATGGCTCTGAGCACTATGCGACTTAACTTCTGAGGTCATCAGTCGCCTAGAACTTAGAACTAATTAAACCTAACCAACCTAAGGACATCACAAACATACATGCCGGAGGCAGGATTCGATCCTGCGACCGTAGCGGTCGTTCGGTTCCAGACTGTAGCGCCTAGAACCGCACGGCCACTCCGGACGGCGGAACAGAAATGCATGAGTATATTCTTGAAAAGTGACACAACTCAATATCCTAATCTACTTCTTCAAACCGACAGTACTGAGAACGTTAGAAAATAATTCTTCTAAGTGAAGCAACTCAAGTATCAACAGTACATTATCGCAAGTAATACAATTCGTGCTATAGTCAAAAGTATCGTGTTAACTTAGAGAATTAACAATGGTTAAAGTAGAAAATTAGGAATTCTTTGCAGACGAAGCACAGAAAATGATCATCTCAATTTATTCATTACAACGGACGTATCTCAACAATGCTTAAAGTAGAAAATTAGGATTTCTTTGTAGTCGAAGCACAGAAAATGAACTCCTCAGTTTATTCATTAAAACTGATAGTCGAAGTACAAAAAATGAACTTCTCAGTTTATTCATTACAATTGACGTAACTCGAAATTCCCTGAAATGATTCTTCAAAATGAGCACAATCCATGTCATGTAACCGTTCTACGCCTGCCTTGATCGACTGAAGTGACACAAACAGAAATATCGCCCTGCTTTATAGTGACTTCAATCGAAAAGAACGACTCAACTCAAAATAACAGTTTTGAACTTCTTAACAATGATTAGTTCATTATGGAACTAATTACTCAACTAACAATGCAACCCTCTTGTTCTTTTGAGTACGTTCGCACCCCAAACGATTAATGTGACACAACTGTCCTGTAACGGTCGAATTACGAAATTACAGACACACGCTTTTGATGACTGATCAGGTATCATTTCTTCAACTCTATCACATTAAAAACTAAAAATTGAAGATCTTTGAATTGTATCACTTTTATAGCAATGGTAGATGTTCCAGTATCTGATAGTTCTGTGGAAAATAAATAAAGCTAATCGTATCTACGAAACTGAGGACAAAACATTTCAGCTGTCTGCAAATTTTTTTTTTTGTAAAAGTGCCGTTTTTGTTATTGTTATGAAAAGCCTGGTACAACTTTTCGGTGTTGTCTCCTTTTAGGGCAATGTAATTTGTCCAATCTGTTCCAGTGAGAAAATTCAGTCTCTGAAACGTGATCTTGGTAGATTTGCCAAACATCTATTTGCAGTTGTCAGGCTATTCAATCAACTTAGGTTGTTTTTGATCTACAATCTTTTTATTGGTGGGAATATGTGGAATGTCTTATACGGTGAGTAATTTGATGGACCAACAACCTGTCTTTCTAAAGTCTCAGGTTTTGTACAGGTCTTCCGATTTGGAAGATCCTATGGGAATCTAAATGCATATTTTTACGATCTAGCGGTAAAGTACTTCAAAAAAAAGTTGTATAAAGTTCCTCGATCTAAAGGATTGCTACGTTTAAGAACAAGTGAATTTCGTTCTCAAGAAAACACGCCGAGGCCTTTTTTACCTTGACCTCATAGGCAACAGTAAGTTTACGACTACAGACAGTGCACTATATTCGTGTGTTATGAAGACAATAAGCCATCTCTTTGCTTTTCTCCAAATGTTATTCGTCAGAAGAAAACGTCTATTTTATCACATTCGACATAAAGAACTGAAACTATAACTTTACTAATAATTTACTTCACATATCTGATCACATGCTTAACTTTATGACTAATTTCAAACTTTAACAATGTAGGAAAAAAGCGGATTGCTAGTTACCGTAAAGAAGACACGTCAAGTTGCAGATAGGCACAATTAAAAGACACTCACATAAAGCTTTCGGCCACAGCCTTCGTCAGTAAAAGAGAGACACATACACTCCATTTCACATACACAGAAGCAAGCACACCTCACATACATCCGGCCGCCAACTTCAATATCTCGGGCCGGAGTGCTCTTAGTAAAAATCACTGGATGAATGTAATCAGGTAATATGTGCTCCATTTTAAGGAAAAGGTTCCACATCTCAGTGTTTAGACGTTATATCTCCTGAACTTGCATTCCGACCCGAGTTGCTGGAGTTGGCGGTCATGAGTGCGTGAGGTGTGCTTGCTTGCGTGTGTATGAATGTTATGTGTGTGTGTGTGTGTGTGTGTGTGTGTGTTTTATTGATAGAGGCTGAGGCCGAAAGTTCTATGTGAGTGTCTTTTAATTGTGCCTGTCTGCAACTTGACGTGTCTTCTATGAAATCTTCACGGGTTATCAGCCGAGTGGCGTCGTCTTCTAGTCGCAACGTTTCAATGGATTGAAGAAGGCGAAGATGATGGATACGCAATCCATTGAAACATTGCGACTAGAAGACGACGCCACTCGGCTGATAACACGTGAATATTTCATAGCTGAAATACGCCGAGAAAGCCTGCAATCGCATTTGACGTGTCTTCTTTGTGGTAAGTAGCAGTCTGTCTTTTCCTACATTGTTGATATACCTACCTGGACTTTCCATTGTTCAGTTTCAGCCTTTTGCAGCCGTCGCTTGATCCCATAGTTTATAGCAATTGATTGGAGATATTTGCAGAAACGTTACACTTTTTCAATATCAACGAGAATACCGGAAGACCGAGAGAGATAGGGCAGTGGTGCATACTCAGGACTCGTTCAGGGGAATCGAGGTCTAAATTCCCGTCTTGTCGTCCAAATTGAACTTTACCGTAGATTCGCTGAACATTGGAATATTTATTTCGAAAAGGAAACTCCAAATTACTTTCCAATACTTTTCAGAGTTTGTCCCCCATCTCTAATGATCTTCTCGTCAACGTGCCTTTCACCCTTTATCTTCTGTTTTTTATCACTATCAGTATAACAAATTTCTTACTTCTAGACTCAATATTTATTTCTGAATGCTGGCCTTCGCCAACATGTCATTTACAGTTTGTAATAACTGCAATATATATCATAATTTCTCCAGTTTGATGGCAGTGTTCAGCTTTGTAATGTTCTGAAAAGACAATACACTGAAATGAAAAAGAAATTACATAAATTCAAGAACACTGAAGACAACTACTATAAGAGGTGATAATTCCCCTGTGGGAAATCCGGTGCGGTCCGTCAGATACAAGTATCCGTGGTACATGATACAATCAAAACTCTTTAATGGAACGTGGACGAGGAACCTACCAACAAACTGCACTGACTCTAGATCATACTACTGCAAATATAAGGACACTCACTGTATCGTTGCTAGCACTCGTATTAGTCGTCCTTGTTGAAATATTCACGTATTCGCTCTTCAGGATACACCTCAGCGTCTTGGAAAGCATTCAAGGGCGTACAGTAAAGCTCAGTTGTCACCGGTCAGCCCTGACGCGTATTGCGCGCTATTCACCAGGGCCGCAAGTGTTTTCATTTCCCTGCATTTTCTTATTCTCAGTAGGCGTCATACTCTAGTACCAGTAATACGACATCGAAGCAGCTGATGCTGAGCAAATGCAATTTCAGTGTACCTGTAATTGTGCCAGTTACATGCAAAAATTCAAGGAAAGATATTCTCTTTTTTCTCTTTCTCCCCAATAGTTACGCATTCGTCTTTCAGGGTACAACTAATAAACCCCGACTTTTTAAGGAATCGAACATATATGTTTGAAATAGCTTCAAACATCTGATTACTTTATAATCATTGTAAAGTCTTAATTATTTGACATTAAGCATGAAAGCGAAAAAAACGTTTAGAAAAGGTTTAATATTACGTTCAAAGTCTGTTAGAAATCGCTAAGTGCGCTGGATGAATGTAGCCGGTTAATATGCTTTCCATTTTAAGGTAAGGTCGCGCATCTCAGTGTTAGTGACGTCATGCCTCTTGAACTATGTGCTGTAAATTCAGTAAGTTCTGCGTCTGGTCCTAGAGATCTCAATCGTGCCAGTGGCGACATCGGATTTGGTGTGGAGGGTTAGGTGGTCGGCAAACCGCTCTCCAAGCCGTTTTTGGGTTCCTTGACTTTGTAACCGCTACTAATCGGTCAAGCAGTTCCTCAGTTGGCCTCACGTGGCTGAGTGCACCTAGGAAAAAAACCCTATCGACACCGGTAATCGAACCCGGGTTCCCCGTATGGCAAACAGCCGAGCTGACGAATCAGCTACGGAGGCGGACGAACTATGTACTGCACATCGATATAATTTTGTAGGGACATTCACTGCTATATGAGGATATTGTCTGAAAAACTTGTACCGAATAGAGTTAATAGCAAAGAAGTAAAAAATTAAAACGTCTTTCTGATGTTGACGTTTTACTGCACGAACAGTGAAAATGTAGTAAGTGATAAACCTTTTTCCTTTCATCGTTTTATGAGGGAGGGGGGGGGGGTCTCAGCAAGAAAAAGTTTCAAAAAGGTTTGAAATTATGTGTACAGTTTGTTGGAAGGCGTTAAGTATTCTCATTCTCAAGTACTGAATGAATACAGTGTGGGTAACTTAGTACTGCCTTAATCCGTGTCATTTCTGATCAAAACATGTAGTTTCAAATATTTTGCTTTCTATACGCTACAACCAGTTGCCTTTACATGCTTTTGATAATTATTTCGGAAAATGCACAGTAGCGGTTGCAAGTGGAAGTCCTGTTTGGATGCTGAAAGGCAAAAGAGAAATCGTACTTTTATATAGTCGCTCTGCGAACAACAAGAAAGTTAAAAAACTTGGCCAGACAAAAGTGCATATGCGGAAGTCAAAAAATGGGAGAATTTCGGCACAAAAATGAGTAGATTTTACGATCAACGTTGGGCGGTCTACATATAGTTTCCATTCATTGTGCATTTTTTGCAGCTAGTCTTGAACAAAAATGCAAACAAATCCTATTTGCTTTTTTGTCTGCTGCTACTTTCATTTTTCTTTGACACACGTATTCATTGCTTTCGCTTGGACGTAAGGCATTTTATAATATTGCAATAGGAAATGTGGGAAACGTTACTGATTCTGACAAGAACTACAGTTATCGTACTATTTTGTTTACTTCAGAAACTACTTGAAGAAACTACTTGAGTACTAAGAAACTTCCTGGCAGATTAAAACTATGTGCCGGACCGAGATTCGAACTCGGGACCTTTGCCTTTCGCGCTTGACTACTGATTTCTACTGTCTTCTTAACATTTGTATCAATCTCTCTTTCTGAAAGCGCTGGCAGTTCCAGAAGTACTCTTCTCAGACTACTAACTCTTCCGAATTTTCATCTTTTATTGCAGCAATGGTTTCATTAGTCCATATACCATAACCTTTGTCTTAGTTTCGCCTATCTTCTCCCACTCTAGCAGTAAGGAAGGTTACAGTTCAACATCTCGTCTGTGACCAGGCCAATAAAAACGAAGCATTAGCTCGGATTGGAATGAAGGAGTTAATTGTGGCCTTGCTAAAGGGAAACAGCGAAAAGCCTAAATCGGAATGAATAAACGTTTACTCTAATACTACTTCTTGCGAATACGAGTCCAGAGTATTTATTACAGAACGTCTTCCTAAGCAGTTACCTTGAAATATTTTCTCGCCTCTTTCGAATAGTTTGTTACCTTTACCATATTTTTAAGCACTGTAATGAAGAGAAGTGATATCGATATAAGGATATGTAATTTAAAAACGGGAGAAACAGGGCTCATCTTCCACTGTTCCTTTTAATACTTTTTGCAAACTTGTCTTGATCACTAATAGATGTGCGGTGAACAAAGAAACCTAACGCCACCCAGTACACTGACTTGCGGTGAAAAACATTCCGCTTTCCTCACACAGTCTTGCCATTACTCAACATTCACTCTTTTTAAATAATGGCTGATTCATGACTACGCACAGTAATGTTAGCTGGCTAAGGTTGTCAGTGGCTAGGCACAAAACAATAGCAGCCCGAAGTCTTTCGACTATCAGACTCAAAGAATAAGGAAGTCCGCATCAATTAACCTGAACGTCGATGAGATATCAAGCTCTGGCCCATCTCGTCCTGACTTCGACCTGCCCCCTATAGTCCCACTTCCCAGATCATTTGCTGAACATTTGCCCAAAGATTTTTCTTTTCTTCAGTTATCAGTAGTTCACTAGAATAACACCTGGTTGACAATATTGTTGTTCGACACAAAATACGAAATTTGCACTTACTAAATACACAGTTTTAGTGACTTATTTAGTGAAACAAGTAGTATGAGAAACAACGATATTCTTACCTTATCTGCGTGCATAGCTAATTTGATCTCATTACTTCCTTGCCTTACGTAGTTCCTGATTAATTAGACGCGCATCACTATAAAATTCCAGAGTGTCTCGTACGTTACCTCGCTTGCAGTTTTCTGGAATAACTGAACAACAAACATTATCAGCAGATCAATGCTGAATCCATTCCGAAAAATGCAACGAAAACTAGAATTTGTAATATATCTACGGATTTGCACAACACAGCAATACTGTTTGATCGTATAATACTGCAGGAGAGGGTAGTAGAGGTGGTTGACAAGCTATTCAGCTGGTACAGTAATGCTAAGGATGACTTCATAAGTAAGTACTGTCTTATTATGGTCTGTAAGAGAATGTTACTAACTTATCAGAATGTATTAACAATATTAATGCTTTGCAACTTATTAAGGTTCAGGACAACTAACTTTCCGATGTACCTCAAAACTGCTAAGGAAAAAAATTATAATGTTGACGGTTAACGCAAACATTCTCTTTGTAGAACTCTTTTGTTATGTCATTGTTGTGACAATACGACTGCTTTCCACCACAGATTCGGTGGAATTATTTTTAGAGCAATCAGAAACACTGCTACTAAAACGATGCACGATACATCACACTCATTTACTGGCTCAGTTGTTATAAAAATTTAAGCAGATAATGTGAATGTACTTTTTTATCCTGTTCGCTGAAAAACATACCTGAACATTATTAAGTTACTATTTAGCAGTTATTGTAAACAGCACCAGAGAAATTAAAAACATTTCTCAAGTCGTAGTCCAAATATCATCATCACATATTTCCACCTCTAGCTGTTTATCAACATGCTGCTATTGTGCAGTATTACACGTATACAGTCACAACGCTTTTCGATAAATCAGTTCGCTATTCTAATATGTTGTCACTTCTCTGATAACTGATAACTAGGAATTATTAAATGTTTGTCGTACTAAACCGTGGATGTACCTTTCTCGTCTCCTGCACGGAATATTCAATATAAAGTGACTGTAACAAAGATAATATAACTTAAAGATAGCAAAATCTCTGACTGTAAATACTGAAATTTCTTCTAAATTAACACTGCAAAGAATGCGTTCACAATAAACAGGAATGAAAGAAGCACATAATAGAACGTATCAGTGGCAAGACAATAAACAGGAAACCTATTTTCAAATGTTTTATGTCATAAGTAATTAAAAATAAGGGAGTACTTGCAAGATGATATAATCTCAGAGATCATAATAGCTTTTTTTACGATTCTACTTGTAGAATCTGAGATGGAAAGCAGTCGTACTGTCACAACAATAACATAACAAAAGAGTTCTACAAAGAGAATGTAGAGGTACTCAGGCTAGCTGCTTTAAATTTTCAAGTACTGGTAATCTAGATTGCTCTAAATTTCTGTAAGAAAGAAACTGGAAGATTAAAGGGAATCCTAAGTAAAAGGTTTGTTGCCTTATTGTAAACTTAACTGTCAGCATACGGCAAAACTTCAGTGATACTTTGAGATGTTTTCATATTTAAAATTATGGTATACTTTGTCCAGAATGATACTAATTGTACGTAAGATTTAGGTAGGATAATCCTTCTGCGCATTTTAAAAATTAGTATCGTACATAGAGCACAGAAGTACGCATACAAACGGATATAAGTGCTTTCGACCAGAAGTTAAATCACCTTCAAAAATAGGACCAATACGTGAATCCTTGTGTAACGGAATAATACAAGAACTGAAGGTATATGCAAACTATTAATATATAGGGTGAACTATATGAAATAAAATCGTCGTAACCTTTGAACGGTTTGCTTTAGGACGTTCAAACTGCACAGTTGGTAGCGGGGCATGATGAGAATTAGTATGCGCTCTATGGTTAGGTTTAGCGACAAAGTCCACTTTCATTTCGATGGGTTTGTCAGTCAGCAAAATTGGCGCATTTGGGAGACTGAGAACCCGCATTTCATGATCGAGAAGTCTCTTCCCCCCCAACGGGTGACTGTGTGATGTGCAGTGTCTAGTCACGGAATAATCGGTGCGATATTCCTTGATGCCACGGTAACTACCGAACGGTACGTTATGGTTTTGGAAGATTATTTCATTCCCATTATCCAAAGTGACCCTGATTTCGACAAGATGTTGTTCATGCATGACAGAGTTAGCCCCATCGAAGCAGGAGAGTGTTTGATGTCGTGAGGAGCACTTTGGGGACCGCATTCTGGCTCTGGGGAACACAGAGGCCGCTGGCATGGACCTCGATTGTCCACCATATTTTCAGAATCTGAACACATACGACTCTACATCTACATCATACTCCGGAAGCCACCTAATGGCGTGTAGTGGAGAGTTCTTTCGGAACCACTATCTGATCCCTCCAACACTGTTCCACTCGCGATTAGAGCGTAGGAAGAATAATTGTCGGTAAGCCTCTGTATTGGCTCTAATTTCTCGAATTTTCTCTCCGTGGTCAATACGCGGGATGTATGTGGGTTGAAGTAGTACGTTGTCCGACTCCTCCTGAAAAGTGCTGTCCCGAAATTTCAATAGTGAATCTCTCCGTGATGCACAACACCTCTCTTGTGACGTCTGCCAGTGGAATTTGTTCAGCATCTCCGTAACGCTCTCTCGCCAGCTAAACGATTCCGTGACGATATGCGCCGCTCTTCATTGGATCCTCTCTATCTCCTCTATCAATACTACCTGATGGGGACCCCAGATCGATAGAGAATACTCAAGAATCTGGCAAACAAGCAGCTTATAAACCACTTCTTTCGTGGATGAGTTACATTTCCTTAAGGTTCTTCAGATGAATCTGAGTCTGGTGTCTGCTTTTCCCACTATCTGTTTTATGTGATCATTCCACTTAAGGTCACTCTGTGTAGTTACACCTAGATATTTTACGTCTGACGCTGCCTTCAGCTGTTTGCCATCAATAGTGTAGCTGTACAATAGTGGATGTATTTCCCTATGTATGCGCAATATGTTACATTTATTTACGTTCCTAGTCAACTGCCACAGCCTGCACCATTCATCAATTCTCTGAAGGTCGTTCTGCAAATTGTTACTATCTTCTGGCGTTACTACTTTGGTACTGACAACTGCATCATCTGCAAATAGCATTAAAGAGCATCCGACACTCTCTACTAGATCAACAGCAACGATCCTATCACACTTCCCTGTAGTACAAAAATGGTTCAAATGGCTCTGAGCACTATGGGACTTAACATCTGAGGTCATCAGTCCCCTAGAACTTAGAACTACTTAAACCTAACTAACCTAAGAACATCACACACATCCATGCCCGAGGCAAGATTCGAACCTGCCACCGTAGCAGTCGCGCGGTTCCGGACTGAAGCGCCTAGAACCGCTCGGCCACCTCGGTCGGCCCCCTGTGGTACACCGGATATTACCTTTACATCTGTCGATTTAGTTCCGTTTAGAGCGACGTGTTGAGTTCTATGTGGAAGAAAGTCTAGAATCCAATTGCAGGTCTGGTTCGATACTCCGTAAGCTCGTATTTTTTTCATTAAACGACAATGCGGGACGCTGTCAAATGCCTTACTGAAATCAAGGAACACGGCATCAACCTGAACGCCGTTGTCCACTGCGTTGTGGATCTCAAGGAGGAACAGAGCGAGATGAGTTTCGCAGGATGTCTGTTTACGGAATCCATGTAGATTTTTATAGAGGACATGTTTATTTCCCAAAAACGTCGTACATGTATCATAATTCTACAACAGACTGGCGTCAACGATATAGGTCTATAATTGTGTGGATTTGTCTGACGGCCTTTCTTAAAAACAGGAAAGACCTGCGCTTTTTTTCCAATCGCTAGGTACCTTTTGTTGCTTAAGCGATCTACGATAAATTTCTCCTTTTTGTGGAGGCTTTATCAACTACAAAGTGCACAGCAATTACCCAAAACCATTGGTGAGCCGAAAACAGCCATTCGGTAGGTCATCGACAGCATCAATTTCGCTATTCGTCTGCGCCACATCATCGCCAATGGTGGCAGGCACGTTGAACATGTCATAACCTAAATCCCAATATTTCTAGTGACTTTTACATGTTGAACAAAGTGTGTGCACGCCATAGTTTTGTAACTAATTTACGTTTTTTTCATACAATTAAATAATTGTCACCCTGTAAGACAAAAGCGGTATCAGCTTAATAATTGTATGCGAGAGTGACTGCAACAAAAGTGATTTAATGTTGTTGATGTTGTCCGTACGTTAAACGGAAACGTTAACTTAGACAGACCTGACGGTGTTATATGAGACAAATACCGGTATGCTATCCCTGCCTTATCATCAGCAACACAAAAGAAATGCTACACTATACAGTCATTCAACAACCTCAGATGCAACAACTGCTTGACATCAGAGCCCAACACTAACGTAACAGTTAAGCGTTCAATATTTGTCAGGTTTGCATAATGACCTTCATACTCTGCAAAATTGTTCCACTGAAACGCTGTTGTGTAATAAGATGCACTTTAGTTGCCGAAAACGCTAAAGTACATGCACAGTATTTTCATTTAAATGTAGTTCAGAATTCATTTCGCCCTTTACATCTTGCCTCAAATGCCATAGTATTTCAGATCAAAACGCTTCTCCCACAATAGTACAGTGTCGCTCGATACATAAGTAGTTGATTTAAATCTTACTGGTGAAGAAAATTTTTACGATCTGTATTTGGCCGACAGTGGTAAGAAATAAGTTCACGTGAAGTTGCTGATCACTAGACTATGCGATGTGCCATTACCATACATCCAGTAAAAAATCACCGCACCTCACTGAGGTACAATGGAAAGGAACGCATCTTCTTCTTTTTCTTGCGTCTTTGTCCCAAATCGGCGCAAGGTTGGCATGATTATTAACGGCTTTAGCATGGTTTATTTAAGAGTGGCCGGATGCTTTCCCTGTCGCCATTCCGTACTCCTCAGGATGAAATATGTGTACCCCAACTGTCTGCGCATAGTGTTATTCTCGTGAAAGTGAGCGAAGTTTTCGAAACGTTTGCAAATCATGTAACTGAGGTGAGACTTGGGTACCAGCCCCGTATTCACCTATTGGGATGTGAGAAACCACTTAAAAGCCACATGCAGGCTGGCCGCGATCCAGAACAGGCACATCTCATCCAGCCGAAAGCGGCGTTTTAACACGCACGACTATCTGAGCTGGTTGGAAACGAACACATCGAAATTCCAGTTTCTATGAAACGGCTTTTACTGAGATCACTTTTGCTTACAAAGCCTGTAACTGTATCGACTAAATGATTAGTCAGTCTTGATAGCTCCACTTCTTGAAAGCTTGTGAAAGCAGAGCGACGCTAGCATTCAAGCATTGTATCTCTAACGGACGTATCGAAAATGGTTCATGATATTTAGAATTCTGAACAACCACTCGGAGTATTCCGGTAGGTAAAGCCACGTTGAATTATTATAGATGACTTCAAGTCAAGATGAACCGAACAGCGCTCCTCTGGAGAAATGTGGCAAAACTACCACATATTTGCAGAGTTTATCATCGAATATTCGTTGATGATTGATAAGAATGCTATATATAATTATTACATATTATTATTCATTTCATTTTTGCATCTGATATAAAAGTTTCAAGTGTCTAGTGAGCATGTAATTACATTTGAATGTTAGTAATACACGACTGCCACTGTGTTTTATTTGAGGCTATAAATGTTCTGCATCTTAATTTTTAGTTTATACAATAACAAGTTAAAACCATACTACATGAAAGTTCACAGTTTCTCTACGTTATCAGTTAAGTGTTTGAAGAACTCCCTTTCTCAACAATTAATTCGACAAGAAATTCTGAAAATAAACGTAGATAGAACTATTATTTGTAAACATCTAATTCCTGACCCTTAGTCTTAATTACCTGCGCTACATCCATGCTGTAAACTAGTTTGCTAAACCAGTATAAAGGCTGGCAAAATGAGTGAAATGTGTCATGGGTGACAGGGTTGCGTAGTCGCTATTTCCGTATTCAAAGCTCTGGCAGACCGCCCGCTGTGGAAAGCCTCTCAGAGGATGAATAATTATTCTATTTTTCCTACTTTCACTACTTTCAGTGAAACTACAAATAGATACGGTTTTAGAGAGATTGAATTTATACTGTTATTAATAAAAGTGGGAAAAAGTCCTTCAGCTTTATGAGACAATTGGTGCCCGGTTGACATTTTCTACGGGGTATCGCTGTATCTTCAGAGAAATTTTAGAAACTTCATTATCGGAAGAGACAAGAAGGCTACGCCATTCTCATGTCTTACTCAACGGAAGACACCCGATATGAGCATGGCCAGCGCTCTGCTTTTAGCTTCTTTCGTTCTCGAATGTTTGCCGCAGTGACGCCTGGAACGAGACAACGTGTAAGAACACTTTATGTCTCAGAGGCATTTGCACCATTGCGCGCACAAAAAAATGGCTCTGAGCACTATGGGACATAACTTCTGAGGTCATTAGTCCCCTAGAACCTAGAACTACTTAAACCTAACTAACCTAAGGACATCACACACATCCATGCCCAAGGCAGGATTCGAACCTGCGACCGTAGCGGTCGCGCGGCTCCAGACTGTAGCGCCTAGAACCGCTCGGCCACCCTGGCCGGCTTTGCGCGCACAGTGCGATAAATGCGAACAAGAAATAACTCCAAAAGAGGTCAAAGAAATGGAGAGAAAAAAAGTACAAACCAAAATCTGAAAACGTGGAAAATGTTAAGCAGAGAGTACTCTCAACCAGAAAAGAATCACAGCACCTCTGGTGCGGGAAGAAGTGTGACCATCGCCCGTAGGACAAAGAATAACCACTTGATTGCAGTGGTCGTTTTTGCTTCCAACAGCGTATGCCTATCATTCTAACTGGCAAGAAGTGTGTTCAGGCTTTTCATAGCGTTCGTCTCAGTGGTCCCTTTGGGTGACGACACCGCGCGATCATAATGGCATAGTGTTTCTCGAACTTTGTAGAATAATACAAAGTAGCTCACTTCCCACCCATTTCTTCAACGTTATTACAGAAAATGTAGGTATCATCGAAAATAAATAGATTTATACGTGCTGTCTTATGAATTGACCCTCGTGGCCACTGATTAAAGAACAGCCTCGCAACGGTAAATTCCGTCACGATATTTCTTGCGTTATGATCCTCTGCAGAAACGCATCTCGGGAATATTTTTCACAGAACTACTTTAAACTTTTTGTAATATCCAAAACGGTGTTCAAATTGTTACGCTTCTTCGCTGTCGTATTACAGCAGTATTATTTCTCAAAAACATCATGTCTCATTCCTGTTTGTCTATGCAAAAAGTTTCACATATTTTTCATAAATGTCCTTTATTTTATCATTATTTGTATGAAATTATATTGATTGCATTTCAGTTATGAGTTTAATTTGCAAGTTATAGCTACCAAAGTACGAGGGACTTCAATAAGTAATTCAACGCATTTTTTTTGTTTTTTTTTTTTTTGTTTTGTTTCTGAAAGCAGGTTGCTTTCATTCAGGAATCCAATACACCATATTATTCCCCACGCTTTAAGCTACAAAATCCTATGTTTTAACGTAATCTCCGTTCAGTGCAACGGCCTTACGCCACCTTACCGGCAGGGTCTGCACCCCCGCATGGTACCCCTCTACTGGCCGACGTCGGGGCCAACGTCCTGCTGCATTAATAACCTCCCCATCATCCGCGTATGCTTCCCACGGATTGCATCCTTCGTTGAGCCAAACAGGTGAAAGTCGAAAGGTCTGAGATAAGGACTGTAGAGAACAGTCCAATGAACTTTTGCGAGCTCCTCTCGGGTGCGCAGACTTGCATGTGCTTCGTTTGCTTACCTTAAGTCGAACAAGAGAGCGATACAAAAATTGGACATTGGATGGTACTAAGAATCGAACCTGAGCCAAAGGCTGAGCAGTCTCATGCGCTATAGTCTACGCTGTGTCAGCAACTAATTGTATCTGGCGGACCGTTTGAATTTGGGCGCACAAGTGCCTAGTTGGCTGTCTTCAGCGCTAATTGCCTCGGAAACAGCGCATAGTGAAGGAGAAGTTCGTTTGCATTTTTGTGGCGACAAGCAGGCTGAAGTAGTTACTTCAGCTTCCTGAGGGTAGCACAGTACACTTCAGAGTCGATCATTGCACCATGAGGGAGGACGTGAAACAGAATAAACCCTTCAGAGTCACAGAAGACCGTCGCCCTGGAATTACCAGATAAGGGTGCGTTTTTTGATTTTTTCTTCGGAGAAATGATGGTATGGCGCCGCTCCGTGGATTGCCGTTTTGTTTCCGGTTCGAAGGGATGTACCAATTCTTCACCACCTGTAACGATATTCGACAAAAAATTGTCAAGATCAGCCTCCTAACGCGCAAGCAATCCTGCACAGATGGTCCTTTGTTGGTCTTTATGGTCTTCTGTTGGGCGGCGAGAAACCCGGCTGGTACACACCTTCGAGTACCCCGACTGGTGGACGAATGTGTCATCACTACCAACAGAGAAGTATAGTTGACCAGCGAGGCATTTCATAGCGTTCCGTCACTCACGTCGAATAAGAGTGTCTGCACATTCCAACATTGCAGGGTCACAGCTGTACGACGTGCATTCAAGTTCTAAGGCCTCCGATTTTTTTTCTAATTAGCTACTCACCCGAAATCGATGAAACTGGCGTTACTTCTCGACATAATCGCCCTGCAGACGTACACATTTTTCACAACGCTGACGCCATGATTCCATGGCAGCGGCGAAGACTTCTTTAGGAGTCTATTTTGACCACTGGAAAATCGCTGAGGCAATAGCGGCACGGCTGGTGAATGTGCGGCCACGGAGAGTGTCTTTCATTGTTGGAAAAAGCCAAAAGTCACTAGGAGCCAGGTCAGGTGAGTAGAGAGCATGAGGAATCACTTCAAAGTTGTTATCACGAAGAAACTGTTGCGTAACGTTAGCTCGATGTGCGGGTGCGTTGTCTTGGTGAAACAGCACACGCGCAGCCCTTCCCGGACGTTTTTGTTGCAGTGCAGGAAGGAATTTGTTCTTCAAAACATTTTCGTAGGATGCACCTGTTACCGTAGTGCCCTTTGGAACGCAATGGGTAAGGATTACGCCCTCGCTGTCCCAGAACATGGACACCATCATTTTTTCAGCACTGGCGGTTACCCGAAATGTTTTTTGGTGGCGGTGAATCTGTGTGCTTCCATTGAGCTGACTGGCGCTTTGTTTCTGGATTGAAAAATGGCATCCATGTCTCATCCATTGTCACAACCGATGAAAAGAAGTCCCATTCATGCTGTCGTCGTGCGTCAACATTGCTTGGCAACATGCCACACGGGCAGCCATGTGGTCGTCCGTCAGCATTCGTGGCACCCACCTGGATGACACTTTTCGCATTTTCAGGTCGTCATGCAGGATTGTATGCACAGAACCCACAGAAATGCCAACTCTGGAGGCGATCTGTTCAACAGTCATTCGGCGATCCCCCAAAACAATTCTCTCCACTTTCTCGATCATGTCGTCAGACCGGCTTGTGTGAGCCCGAGGTTGTTTCGGTTTGTTGTCACACGATGTTCTGCCTTCATTAAACTGTCGCACCCACGAACGCACTTTCGACACATCCATAACTCCATCACCTTCAACTGTCGATGAATTTCAATTGGTTTCACACCACGCAAATTCAGAAAACGAATGATTGCACGCTGTTCAAGTAAGGAAAACGTCGCCGTTTTAAGTATTTAAAACAGTTCTCATTCTCGCCGCTGGCGGTAAAATTCCATCTGCCGTACGGTGCTGCCATCTCTGGGACGTATTGACAATGAACGCGGCCTCATTTTAAAACAATGCGCATGTTTCTATCTCTTTCCAGTCCGGAGAAAAAAAATCGGAGGCCTTAGAACTTGAATGCACCTTGTATGCGGTTGGCCGGCATGCGGGAGATGAGACAGGTTTGCGCGACCTAGTTGAGATGATGACAGTCGCTTCATCCAACGACTCACCGTGCTTTTGTTCATTGCCAGGTCTCAGTACACATTCAGAGGCACCTATGGACATCTGCAATGCTCTGGTTTTCCGCCAAAGAAACTCAATGATAGCTCTCTGCTAGGAACCCACCCCCGTTACGGGCGCCATGTGTACGTTTAGCGCCGCCATGTATCGGAATTTTATAAAGGTATAGGGGCTGATGCGGGAATATTTCGCGATGTCTCACAGCAAATTCAACATGTTTTCAACCGAAATTCAGCAAGAAAAAAATGTGCTGCATTGGTTATTGAACGCCCTTCGTGCATCTTCGCAAAAACGTAACATCATTTACTTGTATACCGTTAACTATGGGATTTAAACATAGACTGCCATTCGTTCCAGAAGAAACACGAAAAGTAACAAAAGGAAAAAGTGCAGCCACAACCTCCGCTGGCACTTGTTAGAACAAAAATTCCCGTCTGCCACGTATATCACCGTGACTGGCGCATTATACAGGGTGGTCAGAAACATTCTACACTCCTGGAAATGGAAAAAAGAACACATTGACACCGGTGTGTCAGACCCACCATACTTGCTCCGGACACTGCGAGAGGGCTGTACAAGCAATGATCACACGCACGGCACAGCGGACACACCAGGAACCGCGGTGTTGGCCGTCGAATGGCGCTAGCTGCGCAGCATTTGTGCACCGCCGCCGTCAGTGTCAGCCAGTTCGCCGTGGCATACGGAGCTCCATCGCAGTCTTTAACACTGGTAGCATGCCGCGACAGCGTGGACGTGAACCGTATGTGCAGTTGACGGACTTTGAGCGAGGGCGTATAGTGGGCATGCGGGAGGCCGGGTGGACGTACCGCCGAATTGCTCAACACGTGGGGCGTGAGGTCTCCACAGTACATCGATGTTGTCGCCAGTGGTCGGCGGAAAGTGCACGTGCCCGTCGACCTGGGACCGGACCGCAGCGACGCACGGATGCACGCCAAGACCGTAGGATCCTACGCAGTGCCGTAGGGGACCGCACCGCCACTTCCCAGCAAATTAGGGACACTGTTGCTCCTGGGGTATCGGCGAGGACCATTCGCAACCGTCTCCATGAAGATGGGCTACGGTCCCGCACACCGTTAGGCCGTCTTCCGCTCACGCCCCAACATCGTGCAGCCCGCCTCCAGTGGTGTCGCGACAGGCGTGAATGGAGGGACGAATGGAGACGTGTCGTCTTCAGCGATGAGAGTCGCTTCTGCCTTGGTGCCAATGATGGTCGTATGCGTGTTTGGCGCCGTGCAGGTGAGCGCCACAATCAGGACTGCATACGACCGAGGCACACAGGGCCAACACCCGGCATCATGGTGTGGGGAGCGATCTCCTACACTGGCCGTACACCACTGGTGATCGTCGAGGGGACACTGAATAGTGCACGGTACATCCAAACCGTCATCGAACCCATCGTTCTACCATTCCTAGACCGGCAAGGGAACTTGCTGTTCCAACAGGACAATGCACGTCCGCATGTATCCCGTGCCACCCAACGTGCTCTAGAAGGTGTAAGTCAACTACCCTGGCCAGCAAGATCTCCGGATCTGTCCCCCATTGAGCATGTTTGGGACTGGATGAAGCGTCGTCTCACGCGGTCTGCACGTCCAGCACGAACGCTGGTCCAACTGAGGCGCCAGGTTGAAATGGCATGGCAAGCCGTTCCACAGGACTACATCCAGCATCTCTACGATCGTCTCCATGGGAGAATAGCAGCCTGCATTGCTGCGAAAGGTGGATATACACTGTACTAGTGCCGACATTGTGCATGCTCTGTTGCCTGTGTCTATGTGCCTGTGGTTCTGTCAGTGTGATCATATGATGTATCTGACCCCAGGAATGTGTCAATAAAGTTTCCCCTTCCTGGGATAATGAATTCACGGTGTTCTTATTTCAATTTCCAGGAGTGTATAAAGCTTGTAACGATGTCGCAGGGTAGGTTGTGCTAAGAAATACTTGTTAATAAGAAATTTCGATGCGTTGCGTCGTTTCCTAGTTAATCAGCACTGAAGTTAGCGAATCAGGCCGTTACGCACGTAAGTTCAAGCGCCTCGCCAGAGCGGGTATCGCCAAACGTGTACTTCGTTTGGTTCCCTAAAGTCGACCAAGAGAGCGGTACAAAAATTGGACACTTGACGGTACTAAGGATCGAACCCGAACCAAAGGCTGAGTGGGCTCGTGCGCTATCGTCCACGCCATGAGAACACACATGGTTCACATGACTTTGAGCACTATGGGACTTAATATCTGAGGTCATCAGTCCCCTAGAACTTAGAACTATGTAAACCTAACTAACCTAAGGACATCACACACATCCAAGCCCGAGGCAGGATTCGAACCTGCGACCGTAGCGGTCGCGCGGTTCCAGGCTAAAGCGCCTAGAACCGCTCGGCCATTCTGGCCGGTTGCCATGAGAACAACTGACACTAGTTGTATCTGGCGGACCACTTGAATTTGGGCGCACAAGTGCCTTGGTGGCTAACTTCAATGCTATTTAACTCGGAAACAGCGCAAGATATCTTATTTGTTTCTTAACAATTATTTCTCGCCACAACCTACCGTGCATTACCCTTACAAGCTTTTCTGACTGTTTTTGACCATACTGTATCCACTGGTTAGCCAAATCATTATGACTGCTGCGAACCGTGAGATTGAATGCCGTCTTGTGACTTTGCAGGCACTTGAGGCAGAAAAGAAAGTACATAATTGGACCAGAGACGAATACGGAATTATTCTAGTGACGACACAGAGCGCAAATGGGTAAATACAGTGTCGTAAACGACTTTGAGAAAGGCACAGATTGTTATGGCTCGGTGCTTGGGAACAAGCTGCCGGTGATGCTGGTCGACTGTCGGGTGATACTGTCATGAGCGTCTATGGAAAGCGATTAAGGACGGTCCAGGATGTGGAGGTGCCCGCTCTGTAAACCAGGACAGGCGGCGATCAGTGGCAGATTTGACGACAGAGAACAGTACTGGTGCAGGCACGGATATTACAGAGCATACTGTTAAACATACGTGTTTCCCATGTTGACAGAACGAAATCATTACTTACGACTGCAGTGGCTACGGAATCTTTGAGATTGGCCAGTGGATCAATGGAAGAGTCGCGTGATCGGATGAATCACATAACTTGTTATGACAGGTGAATGGCTGTGTTCGGAAGCACCACCATATAGGCTACCTGCTGCTCCAAACAAGAACCACGCCATTGATGCAGGCGTCTGGGGGGGGCAACATTAGTGTATGGGGGTCATTCGCCTGGGATTCAGTGGCACCTGCGGTAGTAATCAAAAGCACTGCGGCAACTGCGGATCACCTGCATCCTTCGTGGTGTTGGTGGTAAGTTCCTATGGGACCAAACTGCTGAGGTCATCGGCCCCTAGGCTTACACATAACTCAGTGTAACTTAAACTAACTTACGTTAAGGATAACACACACACCCATGCCCGAGTGAGGACTGGAACCTCCGACGGGGGGAGCCGCGCGAACCGTCCAAGGCGCTCCAGACCGAGCGTCTATCCCGCACGGCATCCTTCGTGCTTGATGTCTTCTCTGACGATGGTGACATCTTCCAGCAGGATACCTGTGCGCCTCACAAGATCAGAACCTTGCTACAGTCTTTTGAGAAGCATGACAGCATACTCACGTTGACGTCTTGGACACCAAATTCGCCTAATCTGAACCTTGTGAAAGTCAACTGAGACGTTATCTGGTGCTGGCTTCGTGCCTACAAACGACCGGCTCGTAATTCAGGAGAATTTCGTGTCCCATGCGTAGACATCTGGTCCTACATATCCCCGTAAACGTACAAAGGACACTTAGAGGCCATTCGCTACTGTACTGCGCTCCAAATGTGAACCCAAGTTATTAAGCAAGTAGGCATAATTAGTTTAGCTCTTCAGGGTATGTAGCTATAATATCTACATCACTGAAAGGTACCGCTTCCTCGAGAATGAAAAAATGCCGTACTCAAATGAAAAGAAAATTTGATTATGTGCTTCACGTTCTTACAGATGTAAGGACTAGATCTTATATCCGTCTCTGTATCTTCCATATGCTGATTTGTGGTAAACTCGCCCTACATTCATAGGATTCCCTCCAACTTAACGAAAATAACTGAAGACATAAATTACTACCTGGTAAAAGATGTATCGGCCTCCCAAAATAAAGATGGCGCGACAAACTCAGAGTAAACTGGGAGCAGACATTAGCCAAGGAAGGAAGGAAGAAGATGAAGTTCTCAAAATGCCTCACTCGTTCTTTCAGCTGGAAATCGTCTGTAGCGATAAAGAGGCAGCTTCTTCATGTAATAATGTCCGAGAATTTGCCGCAGTTGCCGAGCGGATCATTTGTGCATGGAGACGTGTTCGAAGGAATCAATTCAAATTCCCCTTAGACCATCCTAACATACGTTTTCCGTATTTTCACTAATTCGCTTCTGGCTAATGTCTGGCTGGTTGCTTCGAATAGCCACGGCTGATCGTTCCTTTGTCTCTCTCTCAAAGTGAGTTAGCACTCCACCTCTAGTGACTTTGGCATCGACGAGACGCTAAAATCTAACATTCTTTTATTGTTCTCTTTCAGAGATCTGTTGTGCCCCTCAGTTCAGGCGATGATGTTGTTCATACTCGTAGAAGAAATTCACAAAATAAATTACGCACGCGTTTCATAGACAATAAATTTCTTCCTTGCAGTCACACTCACAGACCATTTGTCATTAGTTGGTCATTGTCTTGTCGAAAACATAACCAGAAACCAATCTACAAATATTTATACTGCGCTCCTCTTTTTCTAGCTGCAGGTGCAGCTACACTATCTGCTCTGTCCCGCTGGCCTGTAATGAGGGAAACCTGACATGCAATTAAGCAGTCTCTGACATCCCGCCACTTACTTAGAGCGCCAGGCGTACAGGAGTTACGCGACACGTATTTCTTGGCAAGCGAGAGGATAAGTGAAATGAATACACCTCACTGTGAACAACGACGGTGTCACATTGCCGTCCCTGTACACCGGGCGTTCGTGCATAATTAGTTTAAAAAGAAGAGAGGAACGTCGTCTGTATGCTGATGCCGGCGCCGTGGGCGAACTCGTGCCTGCAACTGCCCACGCGTCGCGCACGCGTGGCTTTCACGCCGTCGCCGGGCCTAGCCCTAGCAGGTGAGAGGCGAGCCAGGTTGCGGCCTTACGATGGGTGTCACCATCTCGAACAGCAAGTCAGTTGCGGTTGCACATATTCACATTTCTTTTCCGCAGATATTGTTTACAAGCAAACTTTCAGTCCTCTTTTAAATTGCTTCGGGAAAAAAATCTATTGTGCTATTTAGTAAGGAGGAATTCTGGAATCATCTTTTCAAAGTCATCTGTCATTCGACTAGTTTGATGTCGTCCTCAAAATCTTCCTACATTATGGTAATCTTTCAATTCCTGCATATATATAGCACTTACCGTCCTCGATAAATTGTTTACCCTGTTCTAACATTTTCCTCTCTAATTCCCCTTTCAGTGCCGAGTTCCTGTCTTTTAGATGATGCACCACATGTTACACAAGTAACGGGTAAGGTGAACTCTAGATTGCGGTTTATTGGTAGAATCCTGAAGCAATGCAGTCCTTCAACAAAGAAAATTGCTTACAATACTTTAGTTATTCCAGTCTTAGAGTATTGTTCGCCGTGTGTTACCAGTTGGGTCTGATTCAAGAGATTGAGCGGTGTGTAACCTATTGTAGTAGTAGACGAAGATTAACAATTGACACCACAATATTAGTGTCGCAATGTTAGCTCTTGTAGTTAACTTTGAGATACATGACGATGATCTGAGGATCGAAAACTCCATACGAACAGCCCTCGAAAGGCCCAACGGTACTGAGCGACCGCTGTGTCATCCTCATCCGACAGGTGCTCAGGGAGGAACATGGGATCAGCACACCGCTCTCCCGGCCGTTGTCAGTTTTTGGCCTCACAAGGGCTGAGTGCACCCCGCTTGTCGACAGCGCTCGGCAGACCCGGACGGTCACCCATCTAAGTGCTAGCCAAGCCCAACAGCAATTACTTCTGTGATATGACGGGAACCGATGTTACCACGGCGGTAATGCCGTTGGCGTCGAGAATCGAAGTTAGTTATATATATAGGGTGACAATTATTGAACTATATGAAAAAAAGTAAATGAGTTACAAACTAAGGCGTTCAATATGTAAATGTCAACACAGATATTCCGATTTAGGTTATGACATCTTCGATGTACCTGCCATCATTGGCGATGATGTGGCGCAGACGAACAGCAAAATTCTGCATGACCCGCAAAAGTGTCGGAACATCGATGCCTTCGATGACCTGCTAAATGGCTGTTTTCAGCTCAGCAATGGTATTGCTGTACACCTTGTCTTTAATATAGCCCCACGAAAAGGAGTCAAATGTGTTCAGATCTTGACAATATGGCGGCCAATCGAAGCCCACGCCAGTGGCCTCTGGATACCCCAGAGCCAGAGTGCGGTCCCCAAAGTGCTCCTCCAGGACATCAAACACACTCCTGCTTCGATGGGGCCGACCGCTGTGGCCGAGGGGTTCTAGGCGCTTTAGTCTGGAACCGCGCTGCTGCTACGGTCGCAGGTTCGAGTCCTGCCTCTGGCAAGGATGTGGGTGATGTCCTTAGGTTAGTTAGGTTTAAGTAGTTCTAAGTTCTAGGGGACTGATGACCTCAGATGTTAAGTCCCATAGTGCTCAGAGCCATTTGAACCATTTTGAGGTGGTCGTTCTGGGTATTGATTTCTCAGGATCTATGCACCCAAATTGCGTGAAAATATAATTACATTTCAGTTCTAGTATAATATATTTGTCCAATGCATACCCGTTTATCATCTGCATTTCTTTTTGGCGGAGCAATTTTAATGGCCAGTAGTGTATAACGAACTATAACCATACGCAAGAAACGTCATATTTCAACCGGCTAGAGATACCGATAAATATTTTGTAATTGGTTTTAATGACGTTAGCCGCATTTGGAGATGGAAAAGTATGAATGGTAACAGCCTTGATGCGCCTTGGCATTGAGTCAAACAGAGCTTGGATGGCGTGTACAGGTACAGCTGACCATGCAGCTTCAACACGATACCGCAGTTCATCAAGAGTAGTGACTGGCGTATTGTGACGAGCCAGGTGCTCGGCCACCATTTACTACACGCTTTCAATTGGTGAGAGATCTGGAGAATATGCTGCCCAGGGCAGAAGTCGAACATTTTCTGTATCCAGAAAGGCCCGTACAGGACCTGCAACATGCTGTCCTGCATTATCCTGCTGAAATGTAGGATTTCGCAGGGATCGAATGAAGGGTAGAGCCACGGGTCGTAATACATCTGAAATGTAACGTCCACTGTTCAAAGTGCCGTCAATGCCAACAAGATGTGGCCGAGACGTGTAACCAATGGCACCCCATACCATCACGCCGGGTGATACGCCAGTATGGCGATGACAAATACACGCTTCCAATGTGCGTTCACCACGACGTCGCCAAACACGGTTGTGATCATCATGTTGTTGTAACCAGAACCTGGATTCATCCGAAAAAATGATTTTTTGCCATTCGTGCACCCTAGTTCGTCGTTGAGTACACCATAGCAGGTGCTCCTGTCTGTGATGCAGCGTCAAGGGTAACCGCAGCCATGGTATCCGAGCTGATAGTCCATGCTGCTGCAAACGTCGTCGAACTGTTCGTGCAGATGGTTGTTGTTTTGCAAACGTCCCCATCTGTTGACTCAGGGATCGAGACGTGGCTGCACGATCCGTTACAGCCATGCGGATGAGATGCCTGTCATCTCGACTGCTAGTGATACGAGACCGTTGGGATCCAACATCGCGTTCCTTATTACTCTCCTCAATCCACCGATTCCATATTCTGCTAACAGTTATTGGATCTCGACCAACGCGAGCAGCAATGTCGCGATACGATAAACTGCAATCGCGATAGGCTACAATCTGACCTTTATCGAAGTCGGAAACGTGGTGGTACGCATTTCTCCTCCATACATGAGGCATCACAACAACGTTTCACCGGGCAACGCCGGTCAACTGCTGTTTGTGTATGAGAAATCGGTTGGACACTTTCCTCATGTCAGCTCGTTGTAGGTGACGCCACCAGCGCCAACCTTGTATGAATGCTCTGAAAAGCTAATCATTTGCATATTACAGCATCTTCTTCCTGTCGGTTACATTTCGCGTCTGTAGCACGTCATCTCCGTGGTGTAACAATTTTAATGGCCAGTAGTGTAAATCTGTGCTCTGCGACGAGGCAAGAAAATTCCTACAGCCCTTCCTCTGTCTCCTTCCCCATGTAAGTATGAAACAGGGGCAGAGACTTCCGCGAGCAAAGAAAGTTGCGAACAGAGAGCGCGCTTGGGACGACCGGCCTTGGAGCAGCAGGTGTGGCGTGGAGTGGAGCGTGGCGCCTGCAGCCAGCCAGCCAGTGAGCGGCGATGCGGCGGCCGGCGGAGCACGCGGCGCGGCCGGTGCTGTCGGCGCTGCGGCACGGCGGCCTCACCTGCGTCTACCTGGCGTGCGCCGCCTGCGAGCAGGCCCGCCACAGGCGCCGCCGCCGGTCAGTGGCAGCTACCAGCCTGACAGCCAGCTGGGTCGCGTCCTCCGTCCTGCTATATCGCTCTGCTGCCTCAGCTGCCGCCTGTGCCTCGACTTTCGTGATTTGTCATTCTGTCATTTGTTTCTTTGTGCGGCGTGTCTATTTTACACAGCAGAATGAGTGAAGCTAATAGTGAAGTTGTGCAGGGAAATGATAAGGCAACTGTAATTAGTATAATTTTTTCTGCTGGGTTGTCTGTTTCCAGATTCATCGCTTACAGCTGGTTCTTGAATCTCTGTAAATAGTCTTTCTCAGGATGGTTTATTATGTCTATCTTCAAGTGTCTGCAAGATCAGCTACTACAGCATCTCTGTGAGTGTCTCGCGGATTAAACAAACCTGTGACCATTTGTACTGCCCTTTTCACTATACCCCGTTAGTTCTATCTGGTACTGCTGTCACACATTTGAACAATATTGTAGGACTAGCCTAGCGCCAGCTGCTTAGCTCGCGTTGATTGTGTGGTCTGCACAGATTTTTTCGTTTCCCTTTCATCGAATTTTTATTTACTCACAAATTGCAACACCTTCTACACTTGGCAAACTAATTAAGCCCATAGAGGCCTACACCAGTTTCTTTGGCGCTTCGGTGTACACTCTCCATACACCACAAGCATGTCGGCTTTTTCTGCACTGGCAAATCCCATTGTTCACTCGCGACCTGCTGCTTGGATTGTCACACACTAACTGACCAGCAAGTGTGGCCGAGCGGTTCTAGGCCCTACAGTCTGGAACCGCGCGACCGCTACGGTCGCAGGTTCGAATCCTGCCTCGGGCATGGATGTGGGTGATGTCCTTAGGTTAGTTAGGCTTAAGTAGTTCTAAGTTCTAGGGGACTAATGACCTTCGAAGTTAAATCCCATAGAAGCATGGTCCGAATTTACTTCCGACCAAAAGACTGTTCTGGTAACTATAGTTGAAAATGTTTGTTAATCCGGCCTTTTGAGTTCTTGTGGTGATATTTCCACAGAAACATTCATCTCCTAGTAATTTTTATTTAGGAATCAAATACAAATTTTCATAAATTTAACTTTAAAAATGTTTTAATATCACGAAATATTTTAACAAAAATTTTCATCCCCTATTTCACCTATATAGGGGTTAGACTTTCAAAAATCCCGAAACCCATGTATCTTTATTTCTGACCGAGAAAACACATACCAATTTTCGTAAATCTACCTTCCAAATTACATTAATTCTGTCATTTTTTTAAAAAAAATCATCCTGTATTTCACTCCTTAGGGGTGGACTTTCGACAAATCCCGTCTTAAACGATGCTTACAGTGTAAGATCAATACGCTCTGCAAGTTTCAAGTTTCTATCCTTCGTAGTTTGGGCTGGGCGGTGACGAGTAAGGGAGTGAGTCAGTCGGGACATTGCATTTTATGTGTAGAGATGGGTCGAACGAGTGTCTTGCAAGCAATCTGCTTTGGACACTGATTGCATTTCTTTAGTATCCCATCAATGAACTGAAGTCTGCCACCTGCTTTGCCTACGAATGAACCCACATGATTGTTTCATTTCATATCACTACAGATTTTTACACCCAGGTTTTTGTATGAGTTGAGCGATCCCTGTTGCAGATCTTTGATGATGTAGTCATAGTCACAGGATACTATGTTGTTTCGTTCTGTGAAGTACAAATTTTACTTATTTTAACACTAAAAGCAAGTTTCCAGCCTTCTGAAGATCTGACTGAACATATGTGCTGCTTTACTCATATGTACTGCTTTACTCAGATGATACTTCAGTACAGATAATTGCATCATCTACGAAAAGTCTGAGCTTACTATTAACATTGTCTGCAAGGTCATTAATGTACAATATAAAAGTAATACATATAATTTCAATACATAGGGTGTTTCAAAAAGAATATACGTATATCGAAAGCATATGTTATTAAACAGTAAGACTTACAACTTGGGACACATATTTACGAATCTACTTGCTATTTTGTAGCTAAATGATAAGGGATCTTTCTTTCTATGTATTCGCAGCACATTACACTTGTCTACATTGAGATTCAATTGCCATTCCCTAACTCTTGTAGGTTCTGCGGTAGTATTGGTGCATAAACGTTGTCCGTAATGAAACCCTACAGGAAGAAGTCACAGTGCGTCAAATCCAGTGACCATGGAGGTCAGCTAAGAAGTGCCAAGTCCCCAGATATTTGACGACCGATCCAATGTTTCGATAGAATTTCATTCACATGTTCACAAATTTGGCGGCTACAGTGCCCTGTCTTGTTCAAAAGTGAAGTTGCCATCGTTCAGCCTCGGAAACAACCAACTTTGTAACATAACAAGATACTGCTGACCGTTAATCATGTTTCCATCAAAGAATATTGGGCTGTAAACAGATGAGTGGGATATCGCACAAAACACATTGACTTTGGGTGAATCTCATACATTTCCAGCGTGTGCATGTGGGTTCTCTAGGCCCCAAATTCGAACACTGTGTTTGTTTACATTCCCACTAATATGGAAAGGCGTTTCACCACTGAACACTATGTGTTGTGCGAAAGTGTAATCATTGTCAGTAGCATTCTGAAGCTCATCAGAAAATGCCACACGCTTCCGTTTGTCGTCATGACGTAGTGCCTGTAACAGGTGTAACTTGCACAGCTTGATAGCCAACCGGGGTCTCAAAATACGCGCAGTTGGTATTGTAGGCAGTTGTAGCTCCCGACTGACGCGACGAGTTGAATTTCTAGGACCACCTTGCAAAACGGTTTGAATTCATGAGAATATCTTCGTCGGAAACACGAGAACTCTTTCCTTTACGTATACACCCCATATCTACAAGCTGCCGATACTATCGGCGAATTTTCCATACATATTGAGGATCAGTTTGGTACCTCGACCCGAAACGTCTTTGACTGGAATCACACTTCACACACTCAGGAACACAAAATGATTTCTGCTGCGGGGTAGTCATTTTGAAACATGTAACACTAACCAAGCAAACAGAAGACATCCCATGTCTAGCGGTGATGAATATAAACTAGACAAAGTATACATTTCTCCAATAACCTAACCGTGACGTAGCGAACCATAGTGTTGATAACATAGTAATTTTTAATATGTATATAGTTTTTGAAACGCCCTGTATAATATTAATATACATTAGGATCCTACAAAGTGAATTCAAAGCTGCAAGTTAACGGATAACGCGCAGAAGTTCTCATTTACTGAACCACTCAGCTATACGAGTATTGCGCTAACGGGTAACAGCGAATCAACGACATCGCCCCATACCATGCACAACTCTCAATTACTTGGTTACTCTGATCTAAATATAGACGAGTACTTGATGCTGATAGTTCTTCGCGTATATTTGGAGCCATTCTCATCTACGGTGCCTCCCACAGGTGTTGAGGGATACGTGGCGGCGGATTCACACAGAGAACCCTAATTTCTTGGTAGTCACACATACATTCATAGCGTTTAGATATCAGAGGTTTGGTGGTCGAGGAAATACTTTAAATTCGTAATTGTGCACTTTCCACGGTTTGCAGACACTTCTATTAACGTAACAAATCAGATTATCTACCTTAACTGTTACTTTCTCTCGGGGGAAAATAATCGATCACAGATTCGTGATTACTTCTCGGCATAGTGTCTTCCACTTGGATTGCTATTAATAAAGTGTACCAGGAAGATATTACCCACACCAAACGATTCCTTCGCCGCCTTATTATCCGGTTGCAGAATGTTTCTTCTGCGCCATTTGACACTAGACATGCCACTTCCATCCGTTCTACCATAGCCGAAACTGTGTCTCTAGTCTAGTTTCAGTAAAGGCAACAAAATCTAGTGTTTCTCGTGGATGACAGCCCTTAGCAAGGGCGTAGACATTATCCATCTGCGACAGAGCCCAGTGAGCGCCAGAGCTTGAAGAAGAATTGAGGTAAATTCGAGTTTATTTGGTTTCTCATTTATCATGAAGATGAGAGGCTTCACTGTAGCGTTAACCTGGCTTCCATGCACTTCGGGCATCAATGGTTTCAGTATCGCCACAGTTGTCAGCACGGTTATTTGCATGGGCGACGTTAGTTCACTCACGACACATCTTCACTATAGTACTGTAGATATGTGCTGTGAATGTTGAATCTCGGAGGTGGTCTTAATGCTGTGATTTGACAGTGTATTACCTCTGTGATTGACTGAGCGGCCTAAGTACGAAGTCTCGTCTGTAGAGGGTTACAGTGAATTGAAAAGGGTAACAGTTCAAGGTTGGAGTTAGATAATATAGAGATACTTCAGTTCTGGGGCAGTGTGGATGAGCTTTCCCTCGCAAACCCTCAAGTGCATAATTTCAATGAGATATCACACACCTATTCCTACAAGACCCGCCCTCCCTCACTCTAATTCATTTCCCACAACACGTACTTAATTCAACTTGCATCCCACATCAAGTAAGATAATACGGTATCAGTGCACTCCACTTTTATTCAAAAGTAGTTGCGTCGAAACTGTCCAGATTTAGAATATCAGGCATTCCCCTAAATCATTTGAGAATCAAAGAAAGGTGAAACTTTGTGGGAGGGTTTTACCGATTTTCTTCCACTTGCTTCTCCAACCGTGTTTCATGACGTTGACGGCAATGTCATTATTTGGAGGTTTTGAATATAGGTATATGACGACGTCGCCTTTAATAACAAATGTTGTATTAAATTACAGTTGTCCTACCTGAGACAACAGGCATATAATGAGAAAATGCAGAGAGAATGTACTTGTTTTCGTGCAAAAATATTCAGTGAACTTCATAGTCTTTTTTTCCATAAAACTTATCTTTGATAGTAAACAAAAGAAGCTAACTGATGGTTGCGCAATACACTGAAATATGTCTAGGCCAAAATGAAGAAGAATGACATTTCATTTCACCAAAATCAACACCCTCAAAGGAGCTTATTTTTGATGAGTAAAATGTCGACATCAGTTGCATAGGAATTATTTTTAATTTTTTTTTTGTGCATGACCAGTCTCTGCCGACATTGCCATCTTCAGTGCACACTGGAAGTGTCATTGTGTTAGCCGGCCGGGGTGGCCGAGCGGTCTTAGGCGCTACAGTCTGGAACCACGCGACCGCTACGGTCGCAGGTTGGAATCCTGCCTCGGGCATGGATGTGTGTGATGTCCTTAGGTTAGTTAGGTTTAAGTAGTTCTAAGTTCTAGGGGATTGATGACCACCGCAGTTAAGTCCCATAGTGCTCAGAGCCATTTGAACCATTTTTTTTTTTTTTTGTCATTGTGTTATATACTTACAGGGTGGCTGCAGATGATAATTTGGCCCGATATCAGCCAGGCAAAAAAAAAAAAAAAATTAAAATAAATCCTATGAGGCCGTTAGTGAAATTTCAGTTATTAAAAATGAAGTCGATGAGTCCAGTGCTACATACAGACTATGGATTGTATAAAAGTATCATGAAAGTACAAGCGGCAGTCAAATGAAAACGAGACAGATGGACAAAAAGTAAGTAAATTGTTTACTGAAGCCGTACTGCGGGAAGTAAAGCAGTGACGAGGGGTCGTACTTGCGTAACTCGGATGGTAGAACGCTTGCCCGCGAAAGACAAAGGTCCCGAGTTCGGTTCTCGGTCCGGCATCTGCTAATAAGTTTTATATCAACATACACGCCGCTGCAGAGCGAAAATTTCGTTCTGGAAACTATTTATTATTTCAAAAGTAATCACCATAAATGTTAATGCATTTATCCCACTGCGAGAAAAGACGGTTATTGTCTTCATGGAATAACGTTTGCGGTTGTCAACGGAACCATGATTGTACCCAAGCATGCATCTCTCCGCCGGAAGCAAGTTGACGGCCACGAATATCTTTCTTCACTTCTCCAAATACATGGAAATCGTATGGGGAGAGATTGGAAACATATGGAGGATGTGTAAGGGCACAACAAACCCGCCCGGTTGGCCGTGAGGTCTAACACACGGCTTTCCGGAAGGGAAGGAGCGCCAGTCCCCGGCACGAATCCGCCAGACGGATTTGTGTCGAGGTCCGGCTAGCCAGCCAGTCTGTGGATGGTTTTTAGGCGGTTTTCCATCTGCCTCGGAAAATGAGGGCTGGTTCCCCTTATTCCGCCTGAGCTACACTATGTCGGCGATTGGTGCGCAAATAAGTTCTCCACATACGCGTACACCACCATTACTCTACCACGCAAACGTAGGGGTTACACTCGTCTGGTGTGAGGCGTCCCCTGTGGGCCCACCGGGGGCCGAACCGCACAGTAACCCTGGGTTCGGTGTGGGGCGGCGGAGGGGTGAAGTGGACTGCGGTAGTCATCGGGGGATTGCGGACCACTGCGGCTGCGGCGGGGACGGAGCCTCTCCGTTGTTTCTAGGTCCTTGGTTAACATAACATAAGGGCACCACAGCGAATCTTCTGAGGTATACTCGAAAAAAACCACAGGCTCAAAGGCTGCCAAGGATGTTTCGACTACAATGGAAAAGTTTTGCCGTGAAGCTCTTACACATCTTCCATACAGTCCCCATCTCTCCCTCGCGATTTCCATATTTTTGGAACCCCGAAGAGAGTTTACTTAATTTTTGTTCATCTTTTTCTTTTTCATTTGACTTCCCTGTATAATTAACATTGGACTGTTCCTTCTTCTTTTCTTTGATATTACACTAAGAGTGCATCGCAGGAATTGGAGTAATAGCAGCGCACCCTTCTACGTTACAGTGAGCACCTGTACGAGCCGATCTCTCCGCCGCCAGAAGTCACCAAAATGACGGACAAAGAGGCGAAGTCGGCGGTGGCGGCGGAGATGTCGGACGTGGACATGGCCGACGACCTGGCCGACGAGGAGATGCTCAAGGACGTGGCCGAGCTGGGACCGCGCACGGCCAGCGCCGACAGCCGCGAGCGCCGCTTCCTGGGCGCCGCGCTCGAGGACAGCCTCGCCGTGCCCGACGACGGCACCGAGGAGGACGTGGCCATGGCGGGCCCGCAGCTCGGCGACTCGGCCAACGGCCAGCCCGCCGCCGCCGCCGCCGACGCCGCTGCTGCCGACGCCGAGGCGGAGCGCCGCTACATGGCCACGCCGACGCCCACCACGACGACCGAGTCGCGCACCGACTGCGACATCAACACCAGCCAGCTGGACTCGTCGGGCCTGGAGGACCTGCCGCTCAAGCGCGGCGCGCGCAAGCGCATCACGGCCGAGCCCGAGGCCGCGCAGCTGGGGCTGCAGCAGCGGCTGCGCTCGCAGGCGGGCCGCCTGCGCTCCAAGATCCGCGGCATGTCGCGCCCCAAGTTCTCCATGCCCGAACGGCCCAAGTTCAACCTTCCGGACCGACCCAAGTTCAACCTGCCTGAACGGCCCAAGTTCAACATGCCCGACCGCCCCAGGTTCCACCTCCCGGATCGGCCCAAGTTCAGTCTGCCAGAACGCCCCAAGTTCAATATGCCGGAAAGGCCCAAGTTCCACCTCCCGGACAGGCCCAAGTTCCACATGCCGCAGCGGCCCAAGTTCACGATGCCGGGCGCGGCCAAGACGCCCGAGGACGAGGAGAAGAAAAAGAAGAAGAAGCCGACGAGCAGCATACGGCGGCCGCTGCGGGACCGCGCCTCCACTGTCTCCACTGCCTCGTCCACAGCGGGCGGCCACAAACGGCTGTTCGACTTTGATTTCAGGTCCTACCCGCGCATCTTCGATCGCGCGAAGCGGTCGCGCGACTACGCCACCTCGTCGCCCAAGGCCGGGCCGCGGAAGCTGACGCCACCACCTCAGCAAGTGCGGGTACGTTCTGCGAGGGGCTGCTGCGCCTCCATCCTACTTAATGTAAAGTAGCCGCGCATAAGCTATTTCATTTTCTTGCCGTCAACCACCCTAGTTCACTCTCACTGTTGAGTAAATTTTCTCGCCTGACATCTCGTTTAAAAGTTCCACATTGATTAAAAAAAGCTTTTCCTTATCAGAATTAACGTCTTCAACGAATGTACAGTAATATACACAGAAATTTCTTTCACCCTGTCGTATTACAGACATACAGGGTGTCCCAGGAAGAATGGTCAGTATTCAGGAATATGACAGGAAGGATCGTTCGAAGCAAAATGTCTAGTAAACATGGGCGCT
Source organism: Schistocerca cancellata (assembly GCF_023864275.1). Taxonomy (NCBI): domain Eukaryota; kingdom Metazoa; phylum Arthropoda; class Insecta; order Orthoptera; family Acrididae; genus Schistocerca; species Schistocerca cancellata. The sequence continues at coordinate 829,449,191 of NC_064626.1, forward strand.
AAAATGCACACCTTAAGAGCTATGAGCACTTTTTCATCTTCGATACTGCGAAACAAATTTCTTCTACTGCAAGATCTTTGCTTTCCATATTTTGACAGGAGGTAGTACAAACCAAAACAATAAAAAAAAGTTTTTCAGTACAGGAGATGTGTTTCACAGTATCATAACTTTTAAGCCATGCATTTTAGAGCTCATGTTTTCTGCTTCGAATGATCGTTCCTCTCATACCTCTGAATATCGACCGAGCCTCCTGGGACATCCTGTACACGCTAGTGAAGAAGAAATGCGGGACCACACCAATAAATTTAAACTGTCTGTAGAAACTACACTACTGTTTGTAAAAATTCCAACAAGAAGAAGGCATGTGATTACAATGAAATTTCATCCATAGATTAGAGACATGACAGTACACAAATGATTAGAATTACAGAACCGTACATGCACCCTGAGAGTGAGAATTCTGTATGGTGTGAAGCCTTCATCTGCTGCAGTCAGAGCATCTAGGCGTCATGGCATGGAATCAAAGAGGGCCTAGATATGCTGCTGGGAAACAGAGTGACAAGCTGTTAGCAGGCGCATCCACAAAGCAACGACAGTGGTTGCAGAAGGGCCAGAACGATATCCCAGACATTTTCGAAGCGTGACATGTCAGGCGACGCGCAGCTCAGAGAAGCTGGAGTGCCCAACATCCTTCGAAGAAGGCTTGCACATACTCGCCATATGTGACCGAGTGTTATCCTGCTGAAATATGCCTTGTGGAGCTGCCTGCAGGAGGGTCAGTGCTAATCTACCGGTTGCTGTTCATATTGCCCTCAGTACATAGCAGCCAGATCACATGCTATAGGCAGTGGCACCCTAAGCCATCACTCTTGCGTTTGTCCTTGTGCAATAATGCCGTCTTGACTGCATTTACCAGGATAAAGTCTATAACTGTAGGACAAGCTGAAGCAGGACTCATCCAAAAACAACTTACTTTGCCACGCACGACACCGGTGATGGCGTTCATGAGCCCACTGTTCTGTGAGGCGTTGGCGGTTTCTGTCCGATGGAAGCTTAGTCACTGGCATGCATGTCCCAGTCCCCACCTCTAGCCCTCGAGGCAAACATATCCACATCGGTTGTAGCGATCCTAGCTCAGCCCAGCATCATGATCGAAACATTTACGTAATTACGGAAGTGCGGTCAAGATGGCGGTCATCCCGCTCTGTGGTCACATTGTATGATGCAGTATCCGCTCATTTCTGTGTACGACTTCTTATATCCACTGGATCCACACAAGCGTCACTGACGTAGCAACGTGTCCTGTGCGAGTCACAATTTCATGATACGATAAATCAATCATTGTACCATGTTTGAACTCACTTTCGTGCCGATATTCCCCTTTTTATGTCGACGAGACTTAACTTGCGCTTGGGACGATGTTAGGGCACCGTACCTTATAACTGTTTGTATTCTTTGATTCCTGTCAGTTCTTCTCCCCCCCCCCCCCCCCACTTAATTCGACACGTTTACTGTTTCGTCGGTCCATAATTAACAAACAAGCGAAGGACATTTTGGGTTAAATGAATTTGAAGAAAGTCAATAGCCACAGTTTGTGATCAGTTTCATATCTCTCTAGCAAGCAACACATACCGGTTAACACATTTACTGCCAGAAATACTACATATAATAAGCCAACGTTAACACAAAATTACTTTTTCACCTAGGTAAGCTTCCTCATTCATTGAATGACAGTGTTAAAATATCTGTAGGAATTAACAAAGCGACAGGTCATTGACATTCTACAAACTGTGTGGATACAATTCTTTAATACTGATCATACCTCAGATGTAATGCGAAACACTATCATGCTCAAACGTATCCGAACGATTTGAATTGCCTTCCGCCTGATTTGTATGCAGCCCACATAACATAACTATCTTACATGCACTGTAATGTATTTCGATACATCCGTTTGACTACACAAAACGATTACTACAAGAGAGCAGTGGAGAACACTGTTCTCTATGGCTATCAGTCCAGTTGCAAACTGAACCACGATGATGAAAATATCACGAAAATGATTATTAGAGAAGGCACAGTCTTTAAAGCTTCTAAACTCAAATTTATTACAACAAATGACATTTCAAAAAGCAAGCTTCGCTCTGAAACTACACTCCTGGAAATGGACAAAAGAACACATTGACACCGGTGTGTCAGACCCACCATACTTGCTCCGGACACTGCGAGAGGGCTGTACAAGCAATGATCACATGCACGGCACAGCGGACACACCAGGAACCGCGGTGTTGGCCGTCGAATGGCGCTAGCTGCGCAGCATTTGTGCACCGCCGCCGTCAGTGTCAGCCAGTTTGCCGTGGCATACGGAGCTCCATCGCAGTCTTTAACACTGGTAGCATGCCGCGACAGCGTGGACGTGAACCGTATGTGCGGTTGACGGACTTTGAGCGAGGGCGTATAGTGGGCACGCGGGAGGCCGGGTGGACGTACCGCCGAATTGCTCAACACGTGGGGCGTGAGGTCTCCACAGTACATCGATGTTGTCGCCAGTGGTCGGCGGAAGGTGCACGTGCCCGTCGATCTGGGACCGGACCGCAGCGACACACGGATGCACGCCAAGACCGTAGGATCCTACGCAGTGCCGTAGGGGACCGCACCGCCACTTCCCAGCAAATTAGGGGCACTGTTGCTCCTGGGGTATCGGCGAGGACCATTCGCAACCGTCTCCATGAAGCTGGGCTACGGTCCCGCACACCGATAGGCCGTCTTCCGCTCACGCCCCAACATCGTGCAGCTCGCCTCCAGTGGTGTCGCGACAGGCGTGAATGGAGGGACGAATGGAGACGTGTCGTCTTCAGCGATGAGGGTCGCTTCTGCCTTGGTGCCAATGATGGTCGTATGCGTGTTTGGCGCCGTGCAGGTGAGCGCCACAATCAGGACTGCATACGACCGAGGCACACAGGGCCAACACCCGGCATCATGGTGTGGGGAGCGATCTCCTACACTGGCCGTACACCACTGGTGATCGTCGAGGGGACACTGAATAGTGCACGGTACATCCAAACCGTCATCGAACCCATCGTTCTACCATTCCTAGACCGGCAAGGGAACTTGCTGTTCCAACAGGACAATGCACGTCCGCATGTATCCCGTGCCACCCAACGTGCTCTAGAAGGTGTAAGTCAACTACCCTGGCCAGCAAGATCTCCGGATCTGTCCCCCATTGAGCATGTTTGGGACTGGATGAAGCGTCGTCTCACGCGGTCTGCACGTCCAGCACGATCGCTGGTCCAACTGAGGCGCCAGGTGGAAACGGCATGGCAAGCCATTCCACAGGACTACATCCAGCATCTCTACGATCGTCTCCATGGGAGAATAGCAGCCTGCATTGCTGCCAAAGGTGGATATACACTGTACTAGTGCCGACATTGTGCATGCTCTGTTGCCTGTGTCTATGTGCCTGTGGTTCTGTCAGTGTGATCATGTGATGTATCTGACCCCAGGAATGTGTCAATAAAATTTCCCCTTCCTGGGACAATGAATTCTTGGTGTTCTTATTTCAATTTCCAGGAGTGTATATGAAGAATTTTTTTTTTCGAAAGACATTAAATATGGTTTCTGTCACAAGTAACAAAGCCTGCGCATGTTTAAACTTGAAATGACGTAACATATATTTGTGTTCGACGAGGATTCGAACCCAGCATCTAATCGGATCGTTAACCAAGCACTATTAAATGTTAAATATCAAATTTTTCACGGTAGAGAGATGACAGACCGAAACGACGAGACGAAAAATTTTTTCGTTACCTGAATTCGAACCCAGCATCTATCCCTGTCGTTTTTCTAGCCACGAGTAAACATTAAACACCGAATTATTTCATCATCAGTGATATGCACGTATCTCTGAACTGGAAATAATGTGACGATGAAACGTTCTGTGCTTACTGCGAATCGAAATACGCACGCCGCGTTGAGCGGCCGCGCGGTTAGTGGCGCCATGTCAGTAATCGCGCGTCCCCTCCTGCCGGAGGGCATGGCATGGGTGTATGTGTTGTCCTTAGCGTAAGTTAGCTTAAGTTAGTTTAGGTAATGTGTACATCTAGGGACCGATGACCTCAGCAGTTTGGTCCCTTATGAATTCACACACATTTTGAACCATCCACATACTATCGTTGACGACTACACACGAAGAGACATTAACTATTGAATTCTTTTTCGCCAGTAGCTATGAGAGGCATGTTTGAACCGGAAATGTCATGAAAAGTTCCGTTTCTGATTGGGAATTGACAACGGTACCAATCGTTGTAGTTGACAACACACAGAGAGACGTTAAAAATATGATCATTTTCAACTGTCGCTTAGTGTGCTCAAGCTACAACTTCAATGATGAAAGGTTTTGTACCGAACCACGATTCGAACCCAGACTTGCGGTTTTTGTGGAGAGCTTGAGGAATATGGAATCTTGGGGAAACAACGAAACAATGGAATTACAGGGTTATTACAAATGATTGAAGCGATTTCACAGCTCTACAATAACTTTATTATTTGAGATATTTTCAAAATGCTTTGCACACACGTACAAAAACTCAAAAAGTTTTTTTAGGCATTCACAAATGTTCGATATGTGCCCCTTTAGTGATTCGGCAGACATCTAGTCGATAATCAAGTTCCTCCCACACTCGGTGCAGCATGTCCCCGTCAATGAGTTCGAAAGCATCGTTGATGCGAGCTCGCAGTTCTGGCACGTTTCTTGGTAGAGGAGGTTTAAACACTGAATCTTTCACATAACCCCACAGAAAGAAATCGCATGGGGTTAACTCGGGAGAGCGTGGAGGCTATGACATGAATTGCTGATCATGATCTCCACCACGACCGATCCATCGGTTTTCCAATCTCCTGTTTAAGAAATGCCGAAAATTATGATGGAAGTGCGGTGGAGTACCATCCTGTTGAAAGATGAAGTCGGCGCTGTCAGTCTCCAGTTGTGGCATGAGCCAATTTTCCGCGGGCTACGCGTGAAACTTGCCCGCACGCGTTCAACCGTTTCTTCGCTCGCTGCAGGCCGACCCGTTGATTTCCCCTTACAGAGGCATCCAGAAACTTTAAACTGCGCATACCATCGCCGAATGGAGTTAGCAGTTGGTGGATCTTTGTTGAACTTCGTCCTGAAGTGTCGTTGCACTGTTATGACTGACTGATGTGAGTGCATTTCAAGCACGACATACGCTTTCTCGGCTCCTGTCGCCATTTTGTCTCACTGCGCTCTCGAGCGCTCTGACGGCAGAAACCTGAATATGAGTTCTTCTACGTATCTGTAGTGTGTCGTGACCATATGTCAATGAATGGAGCTACAGTGAATTCATGAAATCGCTTCAATCATTTGTAATAGCCCTGTATATCGTCCTGAACGAGGCAAATCTCAGGAAAGTGAGGATTTCCAATTGCAGTCCAGCACCAAATATTTCAGCATCTAAGTTCAAATGCAATAAGAAATAAGTGTCCTGTGACCTTACATGACGATTGGTTCATTAATAAAATAAAATTCCTGTCGTAAGAGCGCTCACTGTTGACAGAGTTTCTCCTTGCCGCAACTTATGACCCTGTCTTGGCCCCCCCTACACGTACTCTCTTGTCTCTTCCAACCGAAGGAACATACAACGTTAATGTGGATTTGGAACCACGGTGCCACTGTAAGCTATTCAGTTGGCGTTACCAAAGGTGCAGGGGTCTGTTCATGGTTACTAAAAGTGTTTGCCTGAAGTGTGAATCGAACCCAGACCTTAAGTATACGCAGATAGACTCATTCCAGTAGGCCACCAAACTGCAGACATAGCTGTCTTGTGATTTCGTCGTAACGAAGGATGTTTCACGTTGGATGAGAATTCTGTCTCCGTGAGGTGGAGTAATTGGAGTCCATTCAAAGCATTCGCTTCGTGGTTCGTCTCTATCACAAATCAAAAGCGAATCGGCTACGCAACACGTAGTTTCGACTTGATTTTGTAACCATTGAAGTAAAATCACATAACGGCCACCCGCATTAACTGGCAACACAGTGGGTTGCGGATTATAAAATGGAGCGTGAAACGAAAAAAAGTCTAACGTGTGAAATTTTGTTCCCTTTGGATTTAATAGAGCGTTACAGCAGTGGAGGCAGCTGGAAAAGTCTCTGCCGGTTACGGGGTAAATGCATCGAAGAAATAACGTCAAAAAATAGTTTCTCATTTCAGTTAGGATCGTTTCGACGTGGTTTATTTGCCACGTACAAGAAGATTAACGGGCTTTGATGAAAGACATTTTTACGGTTTGTCGCTATGGTCCACCCAACTATTGGCAAATGTGATGATGTGCGACCATTTAACCGTCGCGAGAGTGTTGCATTCAGTGGTCAATGTTTGGAAATAAAGCGAAGAAAGTATGAATGGGATCAAACCTCCGTCTGCAACGAAGTCATTAGAGACGAAAGCAGAATCTAGGATTGGGAAGGAAAATAACTGTTTACTTTCAAAGGAAAGATTCCAGCATTTGATTTAATCTGTTTAAGGAAATAACGGGAAAATTAAATCAGGATGACGAAACGGGAATTTGAACCACCATGTGTCAACTTCATAAAAAGAATACAATGGTTGGCCTTAACAAAAAATATCTGGAGCAAAGGCCAACGTGAGCCTACAAAATGCAATATTATCCATCTGGTGGCACTAGACAAGTGTTTTGTGTGTTACGAACTTTATTCCACGAATGCGTCCATCAGAGTCGCTATCTGTTGCCAACGACTGAGACGCCTGGCGGTCATCATATAAGAAAAACTACTAAAGAGTCTGTATCAAGTGTTGCTGCTGCACGAGAACACCCGTCTACACTCTGCTGATTTCACTAAACCACCTAGCCAGGAGCTGGAAAGAATTCCCCACCACACTTATTCTTCTAAACTTTCGTCCTGAAGCGTTTACCTTATTTATCCTCTCCGAACAACCATTTCAATAAGTCATCAGGAAATGCTATCATACACGCACCGTTCTACTACGAATGATTTACAACTTACGATGATCTACATTTACATTTACACAGATACCCCACAAGCCACCATGCGGTGCCTGGCGAAGGGTATCCTCTAGCACTACTAGTCATTTCCTTTCCTGTTCCACTCACAAATAGAGCCAGGAAAAAACGACTGTATGCCTCCTTATGAGACCTAAAATCTCGTATCTTATCTTCGTGGTCCTTGCGTGCAATGTATGTTGGCAGCAACAGAATCGTTCGGCAGTCAGCTTCAAATACCGGTTGTCTAAATTTTCTCAATAGTGTTTCTCGAAAAGAACGTCGCCTTACCTCCAGGGATTTCTATTTGAGTTCCTGAAGCATCTCCGTAACAAATATGTGTTGTTCGAAACTACCAGTAACAAACTAGCAGCCCGCCTCTGACTTGCTTCGATGTCTTCCTTCAATCCGACCTGGTACGGATCCAAAACATTCGAGCAGTACTCAAGAACAGGTCGCACCAGCGTCCTATATGCCGTCTCCTTTACAGGCGAACCACTCTTTTCTAAAATTATCCCAATAACCGAAGTCGACCATTATGACGAAAGTCTACCTTAACAGATAAAACGTATATTTGAAACGAGGCTGCCCAAAATGTCACACAATAGCAACATATTACGCACATTTGACCTCGATATGCCGGCCGGTGTGGCCGAGCGATTCTAGGCGCTTCAGTCTGGAACCGTGCGAGCGCTACGGTTGCAGGTTTGAATCCTGCCTCGGGCATGGATGTTTGTGATGTCCTTAGGTTAGTTAGGTTTAAGTAGTTCTAGGGGACTGATGACCTTAGATGTTAAGTCCCATAGTGCTCAGAGCCATTTGAACCATTTTTTGACTTCGATATTGTCTGTGTCTACTTGAAGCGCTGTGTGCTACCCAGGAAGCAAGATCAGTGCTGGACTGCGATTCGAACTCAAATATTCCCTTTCGCTGGATTTGACGCCTTCAGGACGATGTAATTCCATTGTTTCCCCAAGATGCAAAAATGGTTCAGATGGTTCTGAGCACTGTGGGACTTAATATCTAAGGTCATCATTCCCCTAGAACTTAGAACTACTGAAAGCTAACTAACCTAACGACATCACACATATCCCTGCCCGAGGCAGGATTCGAACCTGCGACCGCAGCAGTCGCGCGGTTCCAGACTGAAGCGCCCAAGATTCCAAATTCCTCAAGCTCCCCACGAAAACAGCAAGTCTGGGTTCGAATCGTAGTTCGACACAAAACTTTCATCTTATCATTTCAAGCTGCAGCTTATAGTGGCATAAATTTGCAACTAGACTTGTACAGAACAGTGTTCTCTACTGGTCTCTTGCAGTAACCATTTGGTCAGACGAATGTTCCGAAATACTTTGGAGTGCCTGCAAGACAGTTATGTTATGTGGGTTGCATACAAATCAAGCGGAAGGCAATTCCGGTCGTTCGGACACTTTCAAGCACGACAGTGCATCAGCATTTACACATCTGTTGGGAATCACTCGATCGCTTTTTTGATCGTATCCATGACACAGTAAGCAGACACACTTGCATTAAAAGTTGAGGATTTTCATACTGAAATACAGAGAGAGAGACAGTCTGCTACGACTCTGGGTGAGTGCTCGGGATACGAAAGAAATGTGATGACTCTGTTAATTCTGACAGAGTGTCACCACTGCTGATAGACAATATAATCCTCTTTCCATATGTTTATGCAATTTACCTTTGAAAATCGATTCACTGTGTACTGCAGTCTACACGCATAACGTAGTAAAGCCATCTTCTCGCTGTTCTGGTTGCATACAGTTCAGTTATTCGGATCGATAGGAGGCGTGGCTCCTCGTGCCGAACGAAGCAGTGCGGCGCACTGAACATACCCTTTCAGACCGCTAACCAGATAACAATAGAGTCAGTCTTGCGAAATCCATTTGAAAAGCCGACTGTCACGTAACATGTCTTTCACGTCAGATATTCTTAAAGTCAAGAGACGATTAAAATTTTTTCATTTACTGTAATCATGAATGAGACGTGTCAACGGTTATATCTTTATGAGACTTATGACACTTCTGAATAGGTCGTTGGAATAGCTGGTCGAATGGTGTTCAAAAATTGTTATTTATTAACTCGTTTCGCGCATAGCGCGTCACCAGAACAGATGTTCTGATAATGGGTTTTGCCCGAAACGCGTCAGTAAATCAGTATTTTTGAAGAGCGAGTGACCAGTTGTCCTGACGACCTATTCAGCAGTGGCATAAGTTTCCTCCTGTGCTACTCATTTCGCTCCTTAACACTTCTGTCAGTAATTCTTTTTTAAATTATCCAGTCATCAAAGTTATAAGGTCAAGAGATTCTCTGTTTATATATTTCTACTTACTTCTTAAGCTTTAACGAAGCTTAAGAAAAAATTTTCTTGCTTTCCGTCAAATTATTCTGGGTGTGTGATTGCGCAATACTGTACAATGCTCCACCTACAAACAGTGAGCCAACGTAAGTATCCTTTACTCTAGGACTCTGTTACGCATCCGGCCACTGGAGTGTACGTCCACAGTTTTATTAACCAGCTCACACTTGAAGCTATGCTTCCTGTCTATCTAAATGTCGACAGAAGACGTAACGTACTCGAATGCAGTATTTTTGTTGAAACGTGGCCAAACTTCTTTTCGTACACTATGTTCAATAGACGCGTCAGCGGCAGAATACGAATCGCCTAGAGCAAAAAGGGATAAGATTAACCTCCTGGCAGCACAACAGCCTTTCCCCGTCGGCTATTAACAGATGTTTGCTGTCGACCTAGTTTCCTTGGACTGAAGGTGACGAGTTCACAGTCTGCGCTACTTCATAGCTCTAGAAAGACTCTGTCTTCTCGTTGCGGTCTTTAATCTGAATTTTGCTGTTCTTTTCGTCCATGCACATTTATTGTGCACTCTTTGCTTTTCTGCCTTTGTAGACCGACAGTATGCAGTAAATTTGTCTTCCTGATGTGTTAGCTGGTGGTTCATATGCTAAACAAGGAACAGTCCATGCTTCGTAAAGGTAGCACTGCAGTAATTGTGTTTACTGAGAACGTTTTTTTAGAAAATAAGTGTTTTTGTTTTGTATTTGATTGATGTGCTCACTGGGCAGCATATTACTTAGTACGGGGACATAAAACCAATTTCCAGTGACTCAATAATCCAAAAAACGATTTTGCGGAACATAAGTACGCTGAGATACGTCACTCTTGCCCTCAAATGAGAAAATACACACATCCCACTCTCGCCGCGTATGAACTCTTTTACTTACGTAAAGGCGTTATTCAATTGTCTTCTGTTGATTTTCTTTTCTGTTTAAAACTGAAAACACTGCCTTCCTGCAGTTGAGTGAAACCGATGGACAGTCATTCCATGTCACTGCTTATTATGTAGAGTATTCGGTGCAAATTGAGTGGCTCTGTGTTATGTAATCAATATGAGTGAAATTAGACAGCATGTAATACAATAGAAAACTACCAACTCTCGGCTGCTTTTACAGGCACTTCATGATTTAGGGTGAAAAAAATAGAACGAGATTTCTCGACGGATTTGTTTTAGAAAATAACGAGCTTACAATCTCCGAATAGCCCATCTCAGTAGGTCCAAGTGTCACGCATCTAACGAGACGGTTTTTTTTCAAATTATCAGTCGAGTACGGTTACGAGCGCGGTTTTCCTATTCAGGACTGCGCGACGTATTCATCGCAACTTACGGTAACCCCACCACAGTCACACTGCGTATCACTTGATCACTTGTAACTTTAGTAAATACCCAGGGACACGTTTTATTGGAACTCCGTGTGGTTGTAGATCTAATCAGTTACTTTAGCGTGGAGCTTGATCAGCACAGCCGAAGTCACTAGTTGTTCTGCTCTTATCTAACCGTATTGTACGTATTTAACCAAAGTACCACTATTGCATATACTGTTAAGAGTTACTAATGACGCAACGACCTAATGAGGTTTTTCACGCAAATGTTATCGTATGTGGTACTAAAAATATTTTAACGAACATATCATCATCACCATCATCAGTGTTCTGCCTAAAGGCAGGTTTTAACATGGTAGTTCTCCAGGCTGTCCGGTCTTCTGTCATCCTCTTCAGGTCTGCATTGTTTCCTCTTCCCTTTATGTCGTCTATTACCTTGTATCTCCTTCTTCCTCTTAGTCTTCTCCCACAAACCAATCCTTCCAAAGCATCTACTAGTAAGCATTCCCTTCTCAATGAATGTCCCAACAAGTTCTTTTTCCTTTCTTTTACAACCTTCAGCAGACATTTTCTCTCACCAACCCTTTCCAATACTCTTTCATTTCTCACTCTTTCCATCCAGCTTATTCTCTCCATTCTCCTCCACATCCATATCTCAAATGCTTCTAACCTTTTTTCATCCTCTCGTCTCAGTGTCCATGTTTCTGCCCCATATAGCGCCACACTCCAGACAAAACATTTGCCAAGCCTTTGCCTTAGTCCTTTATCTAATTTGCCAAATAAGAATCTCCTCTTTCTGTTGAATGCCTCCTTCGCTATGGCAATTCGAGTTGTCACCTCTTGGTGACATCTCAAGCCATCAGTTATTGTGCATCCGAGATATTTAAAATCACTTACTTGGCTAATGGTAGATTCTTCTATTTTAATATTGGACAGTCTGCGTGTTGTACTGATGACCATACTCTTTGTTTTTGCTGTGTTTATTTGCATCCCATATTCCACACAAGCTTCATTCAGATCATTGAGCATGTTATTCACTGTCCGCTCACTTTCTGCCACTAATACCATGTCATCAGAAAATCTTATACATTTTATTCTCTTTCCACCAATACCTATTCCTCTTTTCCCATCTAAACTTTTCGCAATAATCTCTTCAAGGTATACGTTAAACAACAGTGGGGAAAGGCGAGAACCTTGTCTAACACCTCGTCCAATGCTGCTTCCTTCTGACATTTCATTTCCAATCCTTATCCTTACTTTCTGGTGTAAATATAGATTCTGTATCAGTCGTCTCTCTTTCAAATCTACTCCTTTCCTCTTCAAGATATCCATCAGCTTGTTCCACTGGACTCTGTCAAAAGCCTTTTCTAAATCTATAAAAACAGCAAAGATTTCTCTACCCTTTTCCATATATCTTTCCCCTATAGTTCTTAGCAGGCCAATAGCATCTCTTGTTCCTTTTCCTCTTCTAAATCCGAACTGCTCCTCTGCAATTCCTCTATCCAGCTTGCCATATAACCTTCTATTCAACACTCTCAGCAAGACTTTAGTTGCATAAGAAATTAGACTGATGGTCCGGTGCTCTTCACATTTTTTAGTATTTCTCTTTTTCTCTATTGGTATCATAATTGTTGCACCCTCAGGCCATTCCCCTTTGTTATATATCTCGTTACAGAGGTAGACTATTTCTTTTCTTGTCTTGTTTCCCAGACTCTTCAACAGTTCTGCTGGCAAATCATCTATTCCACATGCCTTCCTATTCTTCATCTCCTTCAGCGCCTTTTCTACTTCTGCTTGCAAGATGGTAAATCCCTTTCCATCTTCCGGCACATATTGCTCCTCTTCAACCTTAATTTCGCTTTGCATTTCATCCCCCTTATACAGACATTCAATATATTCTTGCCGTCTGTTCAAAATCTCCTGTGGTTCTTCTGCTAGAGTACCATCCGCTCTTTCTATTTCCATGTTATTCCTCTTTCTTTTACGTTCAAAAACTATCTCACTAGCCAGTCTATACATCATTTCATACCTTCCCTCTCTCTCCATTTTCGCTATTTCGTCGCATTTCTGTTTCATCCATTTTTCTCTTGCTTCCTCAGTTTCTCTTCTTAATTCATTATTGAGTTTCCTGTACCTCTTTTTGCCTTCTTCAGTTTCTAAACTTTTCCACTTTCTGCGCTCTTCCATCTTTTTCAACATGTTTTCTGTTGTCCATTTTTTCCCGGTGCTTTGGGATACTCTAATTCCTAGTACTTTTTTGGCAGAGTCCATGAGTCCTTCCCTCATTTTTATCCACTTGTCATTAACACTTTCATCAACACTACCTCTTTGGCATTTTTCCATAAATCTGTTCTCCAAATCTGATGCCTTTCCTACCTCTTTGAGTCTTTCTGTGTTTAGTGTTTCCTTTGCTTTACCTCTCCAGACTTTTTTCAACTTCACTTGTATTTCTCTCATCACTAGGTTGTGGTGTGAATTTATATCCGCTACTGGATAAGCGTTAGCATTCTTCAAACAGTTCCTAAACCCTTTTTGTATCAGGGTGCAGTCCAGATGATATCTTTCCCTATTCAATTTTGATATCCTGTGTAACGTCTCCTTTTGTGGTGTTCAAATAATGTGTTACCCACTGCTAATGAATTTTCTTTACAGAAACTAATTAGTCGTTCACCTCTCTCATTTCTTATTCCTAATCCAAATTTTCCTACTGTATCTTCATCTCTTCCTTCACCCACCACTGCATTCCAGCCCCCCATAATGATAATGCAGGCATTTCTATTTTCTTTCTCGATGAGTTCTTGTATTTTCTCATACTATTCTTCCACTTCCTCATCTCTGTGCTGGCTGGTTGGCATATATACCAGTATTAATACCAAATCTTTTGAACTACCCTTCAGTCGTATCATCAACAGTCTTCCATCAATATATTGTACCTTCATTACCGTATTTTTCAACTTTTGCCCTATCAATATTCCTACTCCGTTTTCACCACTCTTGGTTTCCCCTGAGTAAAAGAGTTTATAACCTCCACTTTCTATCTCCCCATTCTCTCCCCATCTCATTTCAAACAAACCGAGGGCATCTAATCTGTTCCTTTTCGTCTCCCGTTTTGCATTCTCTAGCTTTCCTGCTCGCAGAAGTGTCCTCACATTCCATGTTCCAATCCGTATCTTTCCTCCCTTCACTGTCCCTTTCTTCCTTTCAAATATGTCTACTCTCAATGTGTTCCCCTCCCGGAGATCCGAATGAGGGGAAGTTTTAACTCCGGAATCTTTCACATGGAGAGACATACCATGTACTGCTTGGGAATGTAATGTGGTACTTTCCCGTTACTTTCCACATAGGCAGTAGGATGCCCAGCCTAAAGTCAGCCGCTCACCATGAGTCAGACGCTGTCTGTAGCCGCCCCTCTGGGGTTCAGTCGCTACTTTTACTCTTTTTGTACCCAAAGAGAAAAGGTGCCTCTTCCGCCAGCTCCGCCGTACCGAAGCCCATCTTCTCCGCCTTCGCTGCCGTTGAGGTCTTCACCGTATCCCTGGCAAGGGGCCCTCACGAGATACTATCACCCGGGCCAGGTGAACAAAGGTTTTTTTAACGAGTTGTTACTCCTCCCCCTCCTCCTTTCTCATCCGGGCTTGGGACTGGCTATGGCGGAGTTAACGAACATATAAGGGTGTTCAAAAGAAAAGGTACGAAATAACATTGTGGGTATAATTGAACTCTATATTCAAAAGAAGTCACCAGAGGCCTGAGCACAACTACTCCACTGTTTCACGATTCGAAGGATTCCCTGTTCCCATAATTCCTCTGGTTGTGACAGAAACAAGTTCTCCACTACGTCCTTCAATTCGTCGTCTGATTTGAAGCACTTCCCTTTTAGAGGTTTATTTAGCTGACGAAAAACATGGAAGTCGCAGGGCGACGTGTACAGGCTCTAGGGTGGATACTCAATTTGCTCTCATTTGAACTTGGTTATTACACTCTGCGTGACCTTGGAGTTGTGTGGACGCGCTTAACGTGAAGCAAAATCAGTCCCTCTGAGCTGCCCGAGCTGTTTGCTCTTTATGGACTTGCGAGGGCTACGGTATGTCTCACAGCACACGTTAAAATTAATGGTTTTTTTCGTGCTCGAATAATTCGATGATTATCGGACCTCGGACGTCGGAAAAGAAGGTGAAAGCCACCTTGCCGATGAGGGCGCAGATCTGAATTGTTTTTTTTTTGGGCGGGGGGGTGGGGGGAGGTGGCGACACAACACTCGCGTCCCTAGGTGTTTTGAACACTCCGTGTATATATATATATATATATATATATATATATATATATATATATATATATATATATATATATATATATCACGATCATCTCCAGAAGATGTCGTACCTCATAAAAGATGCTTATCATATTTCGTCTCCACACTACATGGATTTATTTACACAAATATCTATATTTCTGATAAAATAACATGAAATGTAGCCTACGTATGTCAACAAAACGACACACGGCTTTTTGTACTAATGCTCACATGTCAAAGCGTGGAACTGTATCATCAGGTGTACAGTACTGAAAGTAGTTATGAAGTTTGAATCAACACTTGGAAAACGTCAAGTTGAGTTCATGAAACTTGGTGATGGGTTTAGTGCTTCTCTATTTATTGAAAGACACGTTTTGCCTATGTACGATCTTGGATGTGGGAGTCTTCAGTTTGGTTGTACAGGAAACGTTCCACGTCGAAAATTACCTCGTCATCATTTTGCAAATGTCTGCTGACGGAATTAGATTAGGAAATGAGACACTAAAAGTGGTAGATGAGTTTAGCTGTTCGGGCAGCAAAGTAAGTGATGATCGCCAAAGTAGAGAGGGTATAAAATGCAAGCTAACAATAACAAGTACTGGCGCGCATCTCCCCCTACCCCTTTCTCTTCATGGGGATACTTCGCGGGACCCCTCCAGGTCTGGCCGGTTTAGCATTCGCGCTCGCACCAAAGCGGTTCATCTACATCTACATCCACTTGGCTACTCTGCAAATCATACTTAAGTACCTGGCAGAGAGTTTATCGAACCATTTTCACAACAGTTCTTAATTATTCCACTCTCGAACAGCGCACGGAAAAAACGAACACCTATATCTTTCCATGTGAGCTCTGATTTCTCTTATTGTATGAAGATGGTCGTTTCTTCCTATATAGGTCGGCGTAAGCAAAGTATTTTCGCATTTGAAGGAGAAAGCTGGTGATTGAAATTTCGTGAGAAGATCCTGCCGCAAAGAGAAACGCCTTTGTTTTAATGGTATCCTGCACCACGTCCGTGACACTCTCCCCTATTTCTCGATAACACAAAATTGTTCATCTACATCTACATCTACATCTATACTCCGCAAGCCACCCAACGGTGTGTGGCGGAGGGCACTTTACGTGCCACTGTCATTATCTCCCTTTCCTGTTCCAGTCGCGTATGGTTCGCGGGAAGAACGACTGTCTGAAAGCCTCTGTGCGCGCTCTAATTTCTCTAATTTTACATTCGTGATCTCCTCGGGAGGTATAAGTAGGGGGAAGCAATATATTCGATACCTCATCCAGAAACGCACCCTCTCGAAACCTGGACAGCAAGCTACACCGCGATGCAGAGCACCTCTCTTGCAGAGTCTGCCACTTGAGTTTGCTAAACATCTCCGTAACGCTATCACGGTTACCAAATAACCCTGTGACGAAACGCGCCGCTCTTCTTTGGATCTTCTCTATCTCCTCCGTCAACCCGATCTGGTACGGATCCCACACTGATGAGCAATACTCAAGTATAGGTCGAACGAGTGTTTTGTAAGCCACCTCCTTTGTTGATGGACTACATTTTCTAAGGACTCTCCCAATGAATCTCAACCTGGTACCCGCCTTACCAACAATTAATTTTATATGATCATTCCACTTCAAATCGTTCCGCACGCATACTCCCAGATATTTTACAGAAGTAACTGCTACCAGTGTTTGTTCCGCTATCATATAATCATACAATAAAGGATCCTTCTTTCTATGTATTCGCAATACATTACATTTGTCTATATTAAGGGTCAGTTGCCACTCCCTGCACCAAGTGCCTATCCGCTGCAGATCTTCCTGCATTTCGCTACAATTTTCTAATGCTGCAACTTCTCTGTATACTACAGCATCATCCGCGAAAAGCCGCATGGAACTTCCGACACTATCTACTAGGTCATTTATATATATTGTGAAAAGCAATGGTCCCATAACACTCCCCTGTGGCACGCCAGAGGTTACTTTAATGTCTGTAGACGTCTCTCCGTTGATAACAACATGCTGTGTTCTGTTTGCTAAAAACTCTTCAATACAGCCACACAGCTGGTCTGATATTCCGTAGGCTCTTACATTGTTTATCAGGCGACAGTGCGGAACTGTATCGAACGCCTTCCGGAAGTCAAGAAAAATAGCATCTACCTGGGAGCCTGTATCTAATATTTTCTGGGTCTCATGAACAAATAAAGCGAGTTGGGTTTCACACGATCGCTGTTTCCGGAATCCATGTTGATTCCTACATAGTAGATTCTGAGTTTCCAAAAACGACATGATACTCGAGCAAAAGACATGTTCTAAAATTCTACAACAGATCGACGTCAGAGATATAGGTCTATAGTTTTGCGCATCTGCTCGACGACCCTTCTTGAAGACTGGGACTACCTGTGCTCTTTTCCAATCATTTGGAACCTTCTGTTCCTCTAGAGACTTGCGGTACACGGCTGTTAGAAGGGGGGCAAGTTCTTTCGCGTACTCTGTGTAGAATCGAATTGGTATCCCGTCAGGTCCAGTGGACTTTCCTCTGTTGAGTGATTCCAGTTGCTTTTCTATTCCTTGGACACTTATTTCGATGTCAGCCATTTTTTCGTTGGTGCGAGGATTTAGAGAAGGAACTGCAGTGCGGTCTTCCTCTGTGAAACAGCTTTGGAAAAAGGTGTTTAGTATTTCAGCTTTACGCTTGTCATCCTCTGTTTCAATGCCATCATCATCCCGGAGTGTCTGGACATGATGTTTCGAGCCACTTACTGATTTAACGTAAGACCAGAACTTCCTAGGATTTTCTGTCAAGTCGGTACCTAGTATTTTACTTTCGAATTCACTGAACGCTTCACGCATAGCCCTCCTTACGCTAACTTTGACATCGTTTAGCTTCTGTTTGTCTGAGAGGTTTTGGCTGCGTTTAAACTTGGAGTGAAGCTCTCTTTGCTTTCGCAGTAGTTTCCTAACTTTGTTGTTGTACCACGGTGGGTTTTTCCCGTCCCTCACAGTTTTACTCGGCACGTGCCTGTCTAAAACGCATTTTACGATTGCCTTGAACTTTTTCCATAAACACTCAACATTGTCAGTGTCGGTACAGAAATTTTCGTTTCGATCTGTTAGGTAGTCTGAAATCTGCCTTCTATTACTCTTGCTAAACAGATAAACCTTCCTCCCTTTTTTTATATTCCTATTAACTTCCATATTCAGGGATGCTGCAACGGCCTTATGATCACTGATTCCCTGTTCTGCACTTACAGAGTCGAAAAGTTCGGGTCTGTTTGTTATCAGTAGGTCCAAGATGTTATCTCCACGAGTCGGTTCTCTGTTTAATTGCTCGAGGTAATTTTCGGATAGTGCACTCAGTATAATGTCACTCGATGCTCTGTCCCTACCACCCGTCCTAAACATCTGAGTGTCCCAGTCTATATCTGGTAAATTGAAATCTCCACCTAAGGCCATAACATGCTGAGAAAATTTATGTGAAATGTATTCCAAATTTTCTCTCAGTTGTTCTGCCACTAATGCTGCTGAGTCGGGGGGTCGGTAAAAGGAGCCAATTATTAACCTAGCTCGGTTGTTGAGTGTAACCTCCACCCATAATAATTCACAGGAACTATCCACTTCTACTTCACTACAGGATAAACTACTACTAACAGCGACGAACACTCCACCACCGGTTGCATGCAATCTATCCTTTCTAAACACCGTTTGTGCCTTTGTAAAAATTTCGGCAGAATTTATCTCTGGCTTCAGCAGCTTTCTGTACCTATAACGATTTCAGCTTCGGTGCTTTCTATCAGCGCTTGAAGTTCCGGTACTTTACCAACGCAGCTTCGACAGTTTACAATTGTTGCTCTTCTTTGAACTTTCTCGATGTACTCCTCTCACCCTATCTGGTAACGATCCCACACCACGCAGTAGTTCTTCGAAAGAGGACAGACAAGCGTAGTGTAGGCAGTCTCTTTAGCAGATCTGCTGCATTCCCTAAGTCGCTGCCAATAAAACACAATCTTTGGTTCGCATTCCCCACAACATTTTTGTGTGTTCTTTCCAATTTAAGTTGTTCGTAACATTAATTCCTAGGTATTTAGTTGAATCTACGGCCTTTAGATTTGATTAATACAGGGTGTTACAAAAAGGTACGGCCAAACTTTCAGGAAACATTCCTAACACACAGAGAAAGAAAATATGTTATGTGGACATGTGTCCGGAGACGCTTACTTTCCATGTTAGAGCTCATTTTATTACTTGTCTTCAAATCACATTAATCATGGAATGGAAACACACAGCAACAGAACGTACCAGAGTGACTTGAAACACTTTGTTACAGGAAATGTTCAAAATGTCCTCCGTTAGCGAGGATACATGCATCCACCCTCCGTCGCATGGAATACCTGATGCGCTGATGCAGCCCTGGAGAATGGCGTATTGTATCACAGCCGTCCACAATACGAGCACGAAGAGTCTCTACATTTGGTACCGGGGTTGCGTAGACAAGAGCTTTCAAATGCCCCCATAAATGAAAGTCAAGAGGGTTGAGGTCAGGAGAGCGTGGAGGCCATGGAATTGGTCCGCCTCTACCAATCCATCGGTCACCGAATCTGTTGTTGAGAAGCGTACGAACACTTCGACTGAAATGTGCAGGAGCTCCATCGTGCATGAACCACATGTTGTGTCGTACTTGTAAAGGCACATGTTCTAGCAGCACAGATAGAGTATCTCGTATGAAATCATGGCGGTGAATCGAGGAAGTACAGTACATACTGACGAAACTAAAATGAGCTCTAACATGGAAATTAAGCGTTTCCGCACACATGTCCACGTAACATCTTTTCCTTATTTGTGTGTGAGGAATGTTTCCTGAAAGTTTGGCCGTACCTTTTAGTAACACGCTGTATATCGTGTAACCGAAGTTTAATGGATTTCTTTCAGCACTCATGTGGATGAGCTTACGGTTGCTACTGTTGTCTTCGCACTGCCAGTAAGCACGCAGTATGTAATTACTACAAATTTTATATGGGCGTAGGCCCATGGTAATTTCACATGTGTGGCCAGGTGGCATTCCTAGTTGGTATATCGGACATTTATACAAATCCAGTTTCCTTTCTTGTGCGCCGCTGTCCATTTCTTGTGATCACCGCATGTGATCATTTAGCGTGTACTACACACGCCATCCAGCTGCGAAATAGATAACTTCGTAGCGGGTCTGCCACCTCTATGTCAACACTCCGCCGGCAGCGTGGTGCTGCGCGTCAAGCTTTGAGAATGATGAACGCCACTAGCTTGCATGGACGATACGAGGATATTATCAGCGTGCTTTTTCATCATTTTCGTGTATTTTACCAACTGGATTTTTATCAAGGCATGTATAAGTGGGGATTTCCTTTTATGTTTGATTTCATGTAACGTAATGTGGCAATTTTATATCAAGTTCCAGAAGTTACGTGGACTATTGTATATTTATATATCCGTCATATGAACTGTAGCCCCTCTCCACCCCACTCCCCCCACCCCCTGTTTATTATCATTGTTTTCCCTTTATATTAGATGATGGCAGCATAAGACTGTTAAAACCCGTCATCTTCGAGCAAAAAAAGTGGCTGCACTGCGACCGCGGCGTATGAAGTGTGTTCATTTTCAATCGCAAGCAAAGCTTTTCTGAAAAATAGAAATTTGTTAACATCGAATATATAAGTAAATTCAAATGTTAGGAAATATTTTCTGTACAGAACGGAGACGGGGACAATAATCAGTTCAGATACGAAGAGTAGAGAAGCTTTTGAAATGCGGAGCTGCAGTAGAACGTTAAAGATTGGATGGGTAGTCGAATAACTAATGAGGAGTTACTGAACCGAACTGGGGAAGAAAGAGTTTTATCACGCAACTAACTGAAGAAGGTGTCAACTGATTGGACTTATTCTAAGGCCTCGAGGAATCCACGTGGCCGCCTGCAAGTAGGCCTGCCGGAGCAGAGAGGTGCCAAGTAGTTGTCTACTACCAGGCACCTAGGACTCTCGTACTCTCGTCACGGGCTCAAGAAATATGTGTGTCCTGAGGGTATTACCGAAGGGGGGGGGGAGTCTTAGAGGGGTCCTTCGCCGTTTCATTCACGCTTTTGTCAATGTAGCACCCGTCCATGATCACGCCTTATGAGGGCGCGAAACAGTCGCTTGTGATTCTACACTGTACATTAGAGCAAAAACTGCAGGCGCACTGCACTCCAAAAGGATGCTATCACTTTCAGTGGTGTTTCTGACCTACGATGTCTTTAGAGAAGGAGAGCAGCATTGTCGAAGATTGTAAATAACGTCGTTCTGCCGCTCATCTAACTGTGAACTGTCGTTATAGATGGCAAAATGTGTGAGAATCAACGTCTCAAGGCAAGAGGTGGTTTCATTGAATCCCTTAATGCTATCCATAAAGGCCTTTTAGTGTGGAGTATGAGCGGTGGTGTATCTGAAAGGTTTTTTCTCCACCACATATAAGAAAACCGTGTGATTTCAATGCTGGGCGTTGCGGTTCTAACCACTATCGCGGAGACGTCAAAACAAAGGGCGAAATATGGGTAAGACGGAGTGCAACAACCTTCCCCACTTGTGACGCGTCCACTGTGGCGATGGGCAGAATTGATGTGAAATTTGGTACAATGCGACTTCATTAACCAACATTGCATCTCACATGAACTTCTGAGCTCTAGCCTTTTTTCAGATGTGTCGACTTCTCGTTGTTTGAGGCTTCGCCGACCCCGAGGGTGAAGTCGAACGGCCCCACGCTTTTGCATCACTACAGAGGAGGCTTGTTGGCACCTTTGAGCCAGGTTTTAAATTTATACGTTGCAAAGGGAAGTAATTGCGCGGTTTCGAAAAAGTGATCCTTGAATTCTGTTGGGCAGTATATATATATATATATATATATATATATATATATATATATATATATTCCTGGAAATTGAAATAAGAACACCGTGAATTCATTGTCCCAGGAAGGGGAAACTTTATTGACACATTCCAGGGGTCACATACATCACATGATCACACTGACAGAACCACAGGCACATAGACACAGGCAACAGAGCATGCACAATGTCGGCACTAGTACAGTGTATATCCACCTTTCGCAGCAATGCAGGCTGCTATTCTCCCATGGAGACGATCGTAGAGATGCTGGATGTAGTCCTGTGGAACGGCTTGCCATGCCATTTCCACCTGGCGCCTGATGGACCAGCGTTCGTGCTGGACGTGCAGACCGCGTGAGACGACGCTTCATCCAGTCCCAAACATGCTCAATGGGGGATAGATCCGGAGATCTTGCTGGCCAGGGTAGTTGACTTACACCTTCTAGAGCACGTTGGGTGGCACGGGATACATGCGGACGTGCATTATCCTGTTGGAACTGCAAGTTCCCTTGCCGGTCTTGGAATGGTAGAACGATGTGTTCGATGACGTTTTGGATGTACCGTGCACTATTCAGTGTCCCCTCGACGATCACCAGTGGTGTACGGCCGGTGTAGGAGATCGCTCCCCACACCATGATGCCGGGTGTTGGCCCTGTGTGCCTCGGTCGTATGCAGTCCTGATTGTGGCGCTCACCTGCACGGCGCCAAACACGCATACGACTATCATTGGCACCAAGGCAGAAGCGACTCTCATCGCTGAAGACGACACGTCTCCATTCGTCCCTCCATTCACGCCTGTCGCGACACCACTGGAGGCGGGCTGCACGATGTTGGGGCGTGAGCGGAAGACGGCCTAACGGTGTGCGGGACCGTAGCCCAGCTTCATGGAGACGGTTGCGAATGGTCCTCGCCGATACCCCAGGAGCAACAGTGTCCCTAATTTGCTGGGAAGTGGCGGTGCGGTCCCCTACGGCACTGCGTAGGATCCTACGGTCTTGGCGTGCATCCGTGCGTCGCTGCGGTCCGGTCCCAGGTCGACGGGCACGTGCACCTTCCGCCGACCACTGGCGACAACATCGATGTACTGTGGAGACCTCACGCCCCACGTGTTGAGCAATTCGGCGGTACGTCCACCCGTCCTCCCGCATGCCCACTATACACCCTTGCTCAAAGTCCGTCAACCGCACATACGGTTCACGTCCACGCTGTCGCGGCATGCTACCAGTGTTAAAGACTGCGATGGAGCTCCGTATGCCACGGCAAACTGGCTGACACTGACGGCGGCGGTGCACAAATGCTGCGCAGCTAGCGCCATTCGACGGCCAACACCGCGGTTCCTGGTGTGTCCGCTGTGCCGTGCGTGTGATCATTGCTTGTACACCCTCTCGCTGTGTCCGGAGCAAGTATGGTGGGTCTGACACACCGGTGTCAATGTGTTCTTTTTTCCATTTCCAGGAGTGTATATATGCACGATGCACGATGTCTCTGTGTGTCTAAACGATAACTGTTTCCAACGTACCACAGTGGTATAGAGGAAGTCGAGACGATCAATTTGATACAGGACTCTTGTGGTTTATCAAGTCAGGAAACCTCAAAGTGGCCTATAAAAACCATCTGAGCTACAGCGCAATCGGGACGTGCAAGGTTTTCAATGTTGTATCGTTCTTTTGGCGCATACAATTACAGGGCAGTTCTAGAGAAAAAATGAGTAGTACAGAAGTGGCGCTCAAAGGCATCCCCCCCCCCTCCCCCCCACTCACCACCGAATCGGTCAGGACTTTTACAGAGCGTTTTTCATAGTACTCCCTCCTACCAACGTACAAAAAATTGCAACTACACGAATAATTTCCCATATTTTACGTTTTTTGGTTATCATTGACTGGGCTATTACACCATATGCTTAGATGACTATTTCGTTAACATTATAAATTTATAATGAAAGAAAAAACTCTTGTAAACTTATGCAAAAGGTTATGACGTTTACAATTCGATCTAAACTTAACCCTTACAAGCACAGTAGTTATGTAGTAAGAACACCAGACAAATAAAACTATTTTTTCCGGGTTTTATGCCCTTAAAACTCACAAAACTGTGCGGTAATTTACACAAACATCTGTTTTACAAACAGTAAGTGCACGTTAGGCCTGTGGCTCTTTTTTATTGAATTCGTCAGCTTTACAAGGACGAGATTTCATCGAAATAGATGAGTCTGCTAACCATATGAGCTGCATCTGCATATTACTTACCTCAGTAAACTGATAGAGTGATTTTCAATACGAAAACATTAAGCAATGTATTTTAGAAGCGAAGCGCGAACTGAGAGCCCATGATTGGCATCATGGCAAACAAAACTGCATACGCTTGCTGCAGTGTGCCTGCATTCTGCTCCGTCTTTGAGGCATACCCAATATTAAGGAAACTGCAAAAAAGTGGGAATTTAAGGAGATGGGACCTGGATAAACTGACTAAACCAGAGGTTGTACAGAGTTTCAGGGACAGCATAAGAGAACAATTGAGAGAAATGGGGGAAAGAAATACAGTAGAAGAAGAATGGGTAGCTCTGAGGGATGAAGTAGTGAAGGCAGCAGAGGATCAAGTAGGTAAAAAGACGAGGGATAGTAGAAATCCTTAGGTAACAGAAGAAATATTGAATTTGATTGATGAAAGGAGAAAATATAAAAACGCAGTTAATGAAGCAGGCAAAAAGGAATATAAACGTCTCAAAAATGAGATCGACAGGAAGTGCAAAATGGCTAAGCAGGGATGGCTAGAGGATAAATGTAAGGATGTAGAGGCTTATCTCACTAGGGGTAAGATAGATACTGCCTACAGGAAAATTAAAGAGACCTTTGGAGAAAAGAGAACCACTTGTATGAATATCAAGAGCTCAGATGGAAACCCAGTTCTAAGCAAAGAAGGGAAAGCAGAAAGGTGGAAGGAGTATATAGAGGGTCTATACAAGGGCGATGTACTTGAGGACAATATTATGGAAATGGAAGAGGATGTAGATGAAGATGAAATGGGAGATACGATACTGCGTGAAGAGTTTGACAGAGCACTGAAAGACCTAAGTCGAAACAAGGCCCCAGGAGTAGACAACATTCCATTGGAACTACTGACGGCCTTGGGAGAGCTAGTCCTGACAAAACTCTACCATCTGGTGAGCAAGATGTATGAGACAGGCGAAATACCCTCAGACTTAAAGAAGAATATAATAATTCCAATCCCAAAGAAAGCAGGTGTTGACAGATGTGAAAATTACCGAACTATCAGTTTAATAAGTCACGGCTGCAAAACACTAACGCGAATTCTTTACGGACGAATGGAAAAACTAGTATAAGCCGACCTTGGGGAAGATAAGTTTGGATTCCGTAGAAATATTGGAACACGTGAGACAATACCGACCCTACGACTTATCTTAGAAGCTAGATTAAGGAAAGGCAAACCTACGTTTCTAGCATTTGTAGACTTAGAGAAAGCTTTTGACAATGTTGACTGGAATACTCTCTTTCAAAATCTAAAGGTGGCAGTGGTAAAATACAGGGAGCGAAAGGCTATTTACAATTTGTACAGAAACCAGATGATAGTTATAAGAGTCGAGGGGCATGAAAGGGAAGCAGTGGTTGGGCAGGGAGTGAGACAGGATTGTAGCCTGTCACCGATGTTATTCAATCTGTATATTGAGCAAGCAGTAAAGGAAACAAAAGAAAAATTCGGAGTAGGTATTAAAGTCCATGGAGAAGAAATAAAAACGTTGACGTTCGCCGATGACATTGTAAATCTGTCAGAGACAGCAAAGGACTTGGAAGAGCAGTTGAACGGAATGGACAGTGTCTTGAAAGGAGGATATAAGATGAACATCAACAAAAGCAAAACGAGGATAATGCAATGTAGTCGAATTAAGTCGGGTGATGCTGAGGGAATTAGATTAGGAAATGAGACACTTAAAGTAGTAAAGGTGTTATGCTATTTGGGGAGCAAAATAACTGATGGTGGTCGAAGTGGAGAAGATATAAAATGTAGACTGGCAATGGCAAGGAAAGAGTTTCTGAAGAAGAAAAATTTGTTAACATCGAGTATAGATTTAAGTGCCAGGAAGTCGTTTCTGAAAGTATTTGTATGGAGTGTAGCATGGAAACTTTAGACAAGAAGCGAATAGAAGCTTTCGAAATGTGGTGCTACAGAAGACTGCTGAAGATTAGATGGGTAGATCACATAACTAATGAGGAGGTGTTGAATAGAATTGGGGAGAAGAGGAGTTTGTGGCACATCTTGACAAGAAGAAGGGACCGGTTGGTAGGACATGTTCTGAGGCATCAAGGGATCACAAATTTAGCATTGGAGGGCAGCGTGGAGGGCAAAAATCGTAGAGGGAGACCAAGAGATGAATACACTAAGCAGATTCAGAAGGATGTAGGTTGCAGTAAGTACTGGGAGATGAAGAAGCTTGCACAGGATAGAGTAGCATGGAGAGCTGCATCAGACCAGTCTCCGGACTGAAGACAACAACAACAACAGCGTTGCCAGAAAGCACCAGCGAAGATTTTTGTCTCTAAGAAAATTTTTTACTCGTGATGTGACCTATCGCCCCTAGACGTTTGATACGAAGGCTTTGAAATACACTGTATATACGTAAGCTATTTTTCTCCTCGAAGGTGGAATTGTTCGCGATATGGAAACCACAATGCAAATCAAAAACGTTTTGTTTGTGACATTTGGCTACACCTTCCAGATACTTCTCTACACAGTCACTGCTCCGACTTAGATATTTGCCGTAGCGTGGCACCAACTGTCCAACACCCTCATCATAGTAGGCGGCCACCTATACTTTCCCCCAATTCTCATTGGTCGAGTACAGCTCGTTGTCTGTGCCGAGCTCTGTCCTCGCAGCCACCTGTTCGTATGAGCAAAGAGATGAAAATCAGAGGCAGCCAAGTTCAGTCTGTGCGATGAGTGCTCAAACACTTTCCATCAAAAATTCTGCGTAAGCGTCTTTGTTGCTGCTGCAGTGTGCGGCCAAGCTTTGTCACGAAGTAGGACAATGCCTGGTGACAACATTCCTCTTCGCAGGTTCTGAATTACCCTTCGTAGACGAATTTCTCGAATCGCCTGATACACTCGCTGAACAAGATCATCGGTTGGCATTCGCATCTTTCTCTGATTGCTGTGGAGGGTCTGCATCCAACAAATTCATTTGCCTTGGATGCCAAGGTTGTATGGGAGGGAATGTTTGACATGGATGGCAACTGTCAAAATGTAGGTACTGTTGTTTGTTGGTATGCTTAATGTGGATGGAAGAGAGTAGGTGGCCTTCGGTGAGGACAAGATCAACATCAAGAAAAGTGGCATGGGACTCATAATAGTACCATGTGAAATTTAATAGGGAGAAAGTATTCAGATATTCTAGGACTTTTAGCAGGTCAGCCTCACCAGGAGTCCACATGGTAAAGTCATCATCAATGTATCTAAACCAAACGAGTGGCTGAAGACACGGATTGCAGGAAAGCCTCCTCCAAGCAACCCATGAAAAGGTTGTTAGCAAACTGCTCTGATCGACTTTTATCGTTGTATGTTACGTCACTTTAATTGCCAAGCTAAATAGTTTACATTTTCTCTTATGAGTTTCACTTCTGTTTACACAGTTCTTAAAATTAGACCTGTTTCACGACTTTTCCAATTGATTTTTTCCTCTTTTCTTTTCGAATCACTTTTTTTTCTATCATGTAGACCACACATTCCTTACCTCTTATCTATATTGTTCTGTTCATCTTTATGTGCTCACTGTGCGCTCAGAACAGAAAAATACGACCTGACGCGATCCACGGTCATACTTGAGGCACTGCGCAACAGATCTGTGCAAAGCTTTATTGGATTTTCACTGTCGTTTTAATTTCACTACAGACCAGACCTTGACAAACAAACAAACAAAAATTAAAAAGAAGCTCTGATATACGTAAAAGGTGACTCATCTGCTCCTACTTATGGATTTTATGCAACACGCAATACTTTCAAAACCCACGCACGAAATTTTCACATTCTCTCACTCACTAAGCGCAAATTATTAGTCCTACATAAAAAAATGAACAGGATCTTTTGCAGAAAATTTAATGTCGTCAGATTTTGTACTGGGATATATTTTGCTGAAGGCCACTGTTTTCCAGTTGACAAATATGCTTGAAGGTCAGTTTTGCACGTTTTTCTTGAATAACTCGAAAACTGCAGCCTCTGGCGAAAACGTATCTCAGCACAAAAATTAACTATCTTACATTTCCGACAAAAAGGTTCTGTTCATCTTTTCTGTAGGGCTAATCGTCTTTGCATAGCGAGCAAGAGAATAGGAAAATCTTGCGCGTTGTTTTTGAAGGGATTGTGAGCTGTATAAAGCCCACAGATGGGGGCGTTATACAGGGTGGTCCATTAGCAGTGACCGGGCCAAATATCTCACGAAATAAGCGTCCAACAAAAAAATCTACGAAGAATGAAACTTGTCTAATTTGAAGGGGGAAACCAGATGTGACTATTACAGCGTCATCTATCACAAAGCGAAAAAAGTGGTCCAACAAAAACATTCATATTTCTTTACGTACTACACGAATATGTAATAAAAATGGGGGTTCCTTTTTTTAAAAAAAACGCAGTTCATATCCATTTGACCTATGGCAGCGCCATCTAGCGGGCCAACCATAGCGCCATCTGGTTTCCCCCTTCAAGCTAGAGAAGTTTCATTCTTTGTAGTTTTTTCGTTTGACGCTTATTTCGTGAGATATTTGGCCCGGTCACGATCAATGGACCACCCTATATATATATATATATATATATATATATATATATATATATATATATATATATATAGGGTGGTCCATTGATCGTGACCGGGCCAAATATCTCACGAAATAAGCGTCAAACGATATATATATATATATATATATATCGTCAAACGATATATATATATATATATATTCGTTAATTAAGTAATCAAGCATCTGATGATGACATCAGCTATAATATGTTATGAAATAATGAAGTAATATTTTTAAAAGCGTCAAGTAATAGAAACGGCATTAATCGCAAATCATTCTGACAGCGCCACGAGCAGTCTCCCGCGTTTTTCCCGCGAGCAGAGTGACATACGAGTGACCACGTCTGCCAGATTAGGCGCGCTTGCCACACGGCGTGTGAACGCGCTGCAGCGAACAATGCCGGCGGTTCCGGTGCGCGGCTGAGCCCTGAGTCGTCGCTTGTGCAACAGGTGCCGCCGGCGCGGAAGAAAGGCCCGGTGGGGCAGCGCTGGCTGCACCGCTTCACGGACATCAAGTTCGCCGACGACGAGGAGAACCTGCCCGACCTGGGCGACGACGAGGAGGAGGGCGGCCCGCCGGGGGAGCGCGCGCGCGCCCCGCTGCCCGCCCACGAGCCCAGCGACGAGGACGAGCCGCGCACCGAGTCCACGGCGCCCTTCCACGACAAGGACTTCGGCTACGCCATCTCGCTCGAGCGCCGCGACCAGCCGCCCGACGCCGACACGCGCTACGGCAGGTAAGCGCGCCTCACCCACTCTGCGAAAATACACTGCCTGGCAAAAAAAAAAAAAAAAAAAAAAAAAAAAAAAAAAAAAAAAAAAAAGATTAAGCATCTGGCAGGGCAGAAACTTCACTGGCTGAGAGAATATGCGATGTTACTGCAGTGATTACAGAATCTACTCAAATTTACAAATAAGTTGTCGGTATAATCCTAATTATCTGACGACACTGCAGTCCCTCTGACCTGGATGAATGCACTGGTTCAGTTGCGAAGCGTGTTATAAAGCTGTTGTATCCTCTCTTGAGTCAAACTGGCCCACAACTGCTCTAAATGGTCCTCCACATCCTGGATACTGACACTGGAACGCAGCTGACGCCAGGACTGGTCCCACGCATGACCTATCAAGAACAGATCTGGGGAGCTTACTAGCCATTGGAGTACCTCAACATCATGTGTACAGTCAATAGTAGTATGTGTCATGTGAGAACAAGCATTGTCGTGCTGAAAAATTGAACCACGACACTGTTGCACCAGAGCTAACTCATGAAGGCTGTCCATGACCTACTGTTGAGCCGTCAGACTCCGCTCAATCACCACCGGTTACGACCTGAAGTCATACACCATGGCTCCCCTTACCATGATGCCAGCTGTAACACTACTGTGACTCTCCAAAATATTGGACTAGTGGCACCTCGCACCATGTTGTCACCTTGGTCGTCTGGAGTACACAGTGCGACGCCATTCATCAGCAGTCCATGCTTCCCAGTCACGACACCACCCATACACAGCCATTTGTGTTGTCGTGTTAAGGGCAGCCTCTGCATGAGATGGTAGTTCCCAAGTCTGGTAGCTGCTACAACCCAACCAATAGTGCACGATAACACAAAATGTTGTATGGAGTCCATTACTTGATCTCGGATGGCAGCCATCGGTGTGAAAGAGTTACGATTTGTTTGGTGCTGGTCACACGTGCCCCACCAGAAATTTTGCGACGACTATGACCACTCTCGGGTTCCAATGCAGCCCAACATTGGGCCAGTCTCACATCCGAATGCCCCGAAAATCTGGATATTGCATGATTCGACCAGCTGGCCCACAATGAGGCCTTTTTTCAAACTGTCAAATACAGATGACGTTGTTTCACACGACTATGGGGCATTTCCGCGCCCTTCTCAGTGATCACTCAACATCTGTCGGTATTCACATCCCTTATACAACCTACCATGCCTAGTAACCTCATTAAACACGAACAACCTAATGCAATCTGGTGTCGGTTCTGATTGTCACAAAGAATTCATCTCTAATCATTTACATATTCACCGACGGCGAATATGTGTGCTATGTTACATTGACATTGCACCATGCTTTCTAGGTGCTTCACCTTTTTCATAAGACATTGTACAATGCAAATCACTGCGAATTATATGGCAGAGAGTGGTTCATAAAACGGTTTATTCCTGTTCCATTCCCGTATGGAGCGGGGGAGGTATGACTCCTTAAATGCCTCTGTGTGCTTTGTAATTTGTCTAGCCATGTATCGCAATCTGTATGGGAGAGAAGGGCGGGAGAAATGAAATAAAGATGTGGTAGATTCCTCTCTTATTACTGGTTCTAGAAACTTTATAAGTAGCCATCCATGGAAGAGCTGGTGTCTTTCTTAAAACTGCTTTTTCAGTTTTCCCACAACAATATCCCATGGGACTTTGTGTAAGTCCAATATTCCCTTTTAGTACTAATTGGCTTGATTCTGAATACCGTCCTAGGATGAGGGGCACAGTTTTTTGCTAGCAGTCTCTTTTGTAGACTACTCTATACTCCCAATGGCCTGCTAATGAACCAAAGACTGTTACCTGCTTTACCTGCGACTGAGCCAATGCGATATTCCATTTTACGTTCCTCCAAACTGTTACACCAAGCTATGCGTTCACCAATCCCAGCAGTGACTCATTGATACTGTAGTCATGGCATACTACTATTCTGTTTTTGTTTTGTGAAATGCAAAATTTTACATTTCTGAACATTTAAAGCAAATTCATAATCTTTCCATTTCTGCTCTGTCAGTGTCTCTCCATCCAGGATAAAATGTTCCGTCCTCCCTATCAAGAAATCCTCAGCCCATTAACAAACTTCGTTTGATATCCCATAATATCATTTCCTCATGAATAAGCTTTGATCTTGTACTGAGTCAAAAGCTTTCCGGAAGTATGTAAAAACGCAGCCACTACTTTGCCTACTAGTGACCCTCGCATGGCCACTAGAAAAATTATTAAGTATTCCTTATAAGAGCAAAAAGAACAAACAGACAGGCAGCCTCGAAACTTTCCGCTGCAAAATTAATTGTAACTAGTGTTCCCTACTCTTACCAGGTCCTCTTTCCTTCCTTGTACTAAATGATTTAAATAGCTCTGTCCTTTGGTGTTTCTTCTGAATATGAAAATTGAAATTGACCTTTCAATCGAAATTAAAATATTTAGCATAATATTCACTTCAGAAATGAGAAAATTTTTGTCTTTTAAGATTAGAATTATTATTTCATTACAACTTTCTTCTCAGTGCTCAACTATTACAGTATATATTCAGCTTCTTATCTTAGAAGATAGATCAAGGAAAGGCATGCCTACGTTTCTAGCATTTCTTGACTTAGAGAAAGCTTTTGACAATGCTGACTGGAATACTCTTTCAAGTTCTGTAGGTGTCAGGGGTCAAAAACAGGGAGCGAAAGGCTATTTATAATTTGTACAGGAATCAGATGGCAGTTAGAACAGTCGAGGGACATGGAAGGAAATCAATGGTTGAGAAGGGACCGAGACAGGGTTTTAGCCTCTCCCGATGTTATTCAATCTGTATATTGAGCAATCAGTAAAGGAAACAAAAGAAAAATTCGGAGTAGGAATTAAAATCCATGGAGAAAAAATGAAAACTTTGAGGGTTGCCGATTACATTGTAATTCTGTCAGAGACAGCAAAGAATCTGGAAGAGCAGTGAACGGAATGGGCAGTGTCTTGAAAGAAGGATATAAGATGAACATCAACAAACGCAAAACGAGGATAATGGAATGTAGTCGAATTAAATCAGGTGATGCTGAGGGAATTAGATTAGAAAATGACACACTTAAAGTAGTAGATAAGTTTTGCTGCTTGGGGAGCAAAATAACTGATGATGGTCGAAGTAGAGAGGATATAAAATGTAGACTGGCAATGGCAAGGAAAGCGTTTCTGATGAAGAGAAATTTGTTAACATCGAGTATAGATTTAAGTGTCCGGAAGTCGTTTCTGAAAGTATTTGTGTGGAGTGCCGCCATGTGTGGAAGTGAAACATGGACGATAAATAGATTAGACAAGAAGAGAATAGAAGCTTTTGAAATGTGCTGCTACTGAATAATGCCAAAGATCAGGTGGGTAGATCACGTAACTAATGAGGAGGTACTGAATAGAATTGGGGAGAAGAGAAATTTGTGGTTCAAATGGCTCTGAGAACTATGGGACCTAACCTCTAAGGTCATCAGTCCCCAAGAACTTAGAACTACTTAAACCTAACTAACCTAAGGACATCACACACATCCATGCGCGAGGCAGGATTCGAACCTTAGACCGTAGCGGTCGCGTGGTTCCAGACTGTAGCGCCTAGAACCGCTCGGTCTCCCCGGCCAGCAGAAATTTGTGGCACAACTTGACTAGAAGAAGGGATCGGTTGGTAGGACATGCTCTGAGTCATCAAGGGATCACCAATTTGGTATTCGAGGGCAGCGTGTAGGGTAAAAATCATAGAGGGAGACCAAGAGATGAATACACTAAGCAGATTCAGAGGGATGTAGGTTGCAGTTAATTCTTGGAGATGAAGCTTGTTCAGGATAGAGTAGCATGTAGAGCTGCATCAACAACAACAACATTCAGCTTCTTACAAGAGCCTATATACTGACAGAAATTAATACTTTCTTATATCTCGCAACAGTGGTGGCTGTCGTTTCTTTTCAAACAATAGAAGTGTACCTCCTCTGAAAATACGACCTTCCGTAGTCAAGTCTACTATCAGAAAAAAAAATCATTCGTAAAGTCACAGAACAAAGTGTGTTAAAAATCACGGAACGTTAACAATCCAACGATGTTATTTACGATGTCGCGCTCTCGGAGGCGAAAGCGATAATTCAGGTTATGAAATAATACTGTAGTCTTGATCGCAGGTTTTGCAAGTTGTCGGGTTGAAAACGAAGGGTGTCGATTTCGCATGATTGGCGATTTTGAAATCCGTGTTGAATTGACACGGAGAAAGTCATTCTGTTCGGTATGTCTGATTACGTTTGAGCTCAGAAACTGCAAACTATGTTGTTTCCCATAAAATATGGAAAGCTCACAAAAAAGGACTAATTCGAGAGTATGTGAAATAATAGGCACCAAGGCGGTTCTGTTGAAGTCACAGTACATCTACATGTATACTCCGCAAGTCACCTTACTGTGTGTGATGCAGAGTACCTTGTGTGCCTCTGTCACTCTCTCCCTTTCCTCTTTCAGTCGCGAATGGTCCGCGGGAAGAATGATTCTTGGTAAGCATCCGTATAAGATGTAATCTCTCTAATTATACGCACGCGGTTTGTCTCGAGATGTACGTAGGACGAAGCTATATATTGGTTGTCTCTTCTAGGAACGTACGCTCATGTAATTTTAACAGTATATCAAATCTTTAGTCACAACGCCTCTGATGTAGAGTCTGCCACTAGAGTTACATGAACATATCCGTGTCGCTGTCGTGCTTTCTAAATGAACCTGCGGTGAAACACGCAGCCCTTCTTCGGATGTTCTCTGTTTCCTCTATCAATCCTACCTGGTACGGATCCCAGACTGACGAGCAGTACTCAAATATTTGTCGAACGACGGGTTTGTAAACTACGTCCTTTGTCGGTAGCCAACTGTTCCTGCGATTTCTTCCAACGAATGTATGGCTGACATCCGCCTTACCTACGACTCTGTAATGTGGTCGTTCCAATTGAAATCGCTCTTTTCAAATACTCCCAGATATTTAACGAATGTGACTGATTCCACTGATTTTTTTCTGCAATTGTGTATTTTTGCACAATACATTGCAATTGTTCATAATAATGGTTAGTTACCAATCCCTACAATATACTTCTTTCCTCCGGAGGTCTTCCGGAACTTCGCTACGATTTTCTTGCATTGCAGCTTGTCTGTATACAACAGCATCTTCCGCGATAAGGCTGTCACCAGCCTTACCACCAGCTTACAACGTTATCCACAAATGTCATTTATAGATATTGGGAAAAGTAATTGTTCTACACCACTCCCTTGGGGTATCCGCACAAGCTGCTTTTGGGGCTGGAGATTTCTCTCTGTTGAAAACGATATGCTGTGTTTGCTGGAAAGTCAGTCCACTAACATAGTTGATATGGTAGTCATTGCGCTCGTATTTTGTTCATTAGGCGATCTCGCGGAACTGTATCCGGAAGTCAAGAAACATATCTACCTTTGCGCCGGTGTCTAAAGCAATGCACAGTAGTGCTGCGTAAGACTGCCACATGTGAACCAACGACACTGCAGTTTGCTTGTGTGGTATGTAAGTAGCCCGCAGTTGCATGTTTCAAGGAATGATTACAGCTGGTGCTGTTAGATTTAAAGAAGGAGACAGGCATCTACATCTACGTCTACATGTACGTGGATAATCTGCAAATCTCAATTAAGTGCGTGGCAGAGGGTTCATCGAATAACCTTCACAATTCTCTATCATTCCAATCTCCTATAGCCCGCGGAAAGAACGAACACCTATATCTTTCGTACGAGCTCTGATTTCCCTTATTTTATCATGATGATCGTTTCTCCCTATGTAGGGCGGCGCCAACAAAATATTTTCGCATTCGGAGGAGAAAGTTGGTGATCGGAATTTCGTCTAGAAGATACCTCCACAGCGAGAAACGCCTTTGTTTTAATGATGTCCATACCAAATCCTGTATCATTTCAATGAGACTCTCCTCTATTTCGCGATAATACAAAACGTGCTGCTCTTCTTTGAACTTTTTCGATGCACTCCGTCAATACTATCTGGTAAGGGTCCCACACCGCGCAGCAGTATTTCAAAAGAGGACGGACAAGCATAGTGTAGGCAGTCTACTAGATCTGTTACATTTTCTAAGTGTCCTGACAATAAAACGCAGTCTTTAGTTAGCCTTCCCCACAACATTTTCTGTGTGTTCCTTCCAATTCAAGTTATTCGTAATTGTAATTCCTAGGTATTTAGTTGAATTTACGGCCTTTTGATTTGACTGATTTATCGTATAACCGAAGTTTAACGGATTCCTTTTAGCACTCATGTGGATGACCTCACATTTTTCGTTATTTAGTGTCAATTGCCAATTTTCGCACCATACAGATATCTTTTCTAAATCTTTTTGCCATTTGTTTTGATCTTCTGATGAGTTTACTAATCGATAAACGACAGCGCCATCTGCAAACAACCTAAGACGGCTCCTCAGATTGTCTCCCAAATCGTTTATATAGATAAGGAACAGCAAAGGGCCTATAACACTGCCTGGGGGACCGCTTTTTAATCACTTCTGTTTTACTCGATGACTTTCCATCAATTACTACGAACTGCGACTTCTCTGACAGGAAATCACGAATCCAGTCACATAAATGAGATGGTATTCCATAAGCACACAATTTCACTACAAGCTGCTTGTGTGGTACAGTGTCAAAAGCCTTCCGGAAATCCAGAAATACGGAATCCATTTGACATTCCTTGTCAATAGCACTCAACACTTCGTGCGAATAAAGAGCTAGTTGTGAATCACAAGAACGATGTTTTCTAAAACTATGTTGACTGTATATTAATAGACCGTTTTCTTCGAGGTAATTCATAATGTTCGAACACAGTATCTGTTCCAAAAAAAAAAAATTAATGATATGTGCGTGTAATTTAGTGGATGACTCCTACTACCATCCTTAAAAATTGGTGTAATTTGTGCAGCTTTCCAGTCTTTGAGTACGGATCTTCCGTCGAGCGAACGATTGTATATGATTGTTAAGTATGCAGCTATTGCATCAGCATACTCTTAAAGGAACCTAATTGGTGTACAATCTGGAGCAGAAGACTTGCTTTTATTAAGGCACATAGAACTCTGCAGAACCATCACTTCACTCGGCAATCTTCGATGGAGGGGCATTAGCAGACAAAAATTCTGGTGCAAGCAACCCACAATACTTCACGTTACATCGAAGGAGACCGTAACAGACTCATTGTTAGGATATATGTTACATCCCTCAATGTTGGTAAACCTCATCCTGCCACTCCCAACGTCCCAGCTCTGCTGGCGATCTCGCTTTCACTGTTGTCGTCAGTACTTTAGAAATGTAGCTCTTAATTAAGGAAACGGACAGTGTCTGATCTTTTAAAAGAAAATCTTGGAATCCTCTTTATACAGCTGTTTAATTACAACTGTACTTGCTGTATCAGAATAGTCAGTAACTTATTAGTCATCCCAAACAGGTGAACATCTGCGGCAGAAATGAACAATGACTGCTCACTCACGACAGGCTAGCTGTCAGCTTAACCATGCACAACAACGTGGGGCACATTTATATAGCATGCATCGTAATTAATGGTGAAACTGACACGGGCGAAAATACACGATGTTACAAGCAAAAACGGTCCCGTAAACATAGTTCCGTCAAATAACCGTTTGTGAGTGCGAACTCATGGTTATGAGCCGCCTTAGACTTCAGTATGAAATATTGTCATGATTAGTACAAATTTTTATGAACTGCAAATTTTTCGATTAAGTCCCCATCTAACTGAGTTAAAATTTCACCCGTGGTCCATGGTCAGATGCATAATGGACCACCGGCACATTTGATGCTGATGTAAGACGACATAATGGCCCAAGATGGATAGGTGGAGTAGTATCTCTACCTTGGCTTTTCACCCGACGTCAATCTTCTGGGTTTTTCTGTCTGGGGTCATCTCAAAGTGTACAGTACTTTGATACGGAAGAAGAACTAGAGTAGCTAATTTGAGTCTTGTCAAGTCTTACGAGATAATGCCTTGTGTTGGAAGAAATTCATAACTCACTGCACAGACGAGTGGAGCATTGCATGCAAATGCGATGACGACACTTGGAACACCCATTTTTAAGGAACGAATTCGCAGTAAACTGTAACATATGACGTGCTGAAGCAGTTTTCTACCTCCTGTTAAGCCATGGGTGAAATTTGAGGCCAGTGAAATGGGAACTGAATCTAAAACAGGTTTAAAATACATTTGTACTAGCCAGGACAATATTTCACACTGTAATCAGTGACTGCCCGTAACCACAAATACGCAATTACTTCGCAAAGGACTCCTTCGCGGTCCCATTTTTAATGGAATGTTTCAGCTGCTTCGTACCCATTTATTTCTATTTATTTATTTACTTCCACAACATTATGAATGTCCGTCCGGTCACTAAGTGTTTGTTCTCTTTCTGTAGTCTTGGCAGTTATCACACTACACATCGCTTACAGAATACGAATCATGTGGTAAGAATACGTTACCGTCGCAAGTAAATGTGATACCACATAGAGGTCTCAGAAATGAAAACAACAAACAAACGGGTGTGAACTGAGTTACAACAAAGGAATTCAAGAGTCGAAACTTCCAAAATGGAACGCAACTTCAAAAACGTTAAAAACGTATTTTCTGACATAGCACAGAGAAACTATGTAACTGTGAAACTGTTGCGTTCATTTGTTGCAGCTTATGTCATCTACTATTATGTTTTCACGATTTCCTTGGGAGTGATCACATTCACATTCATATGAACACCTAAATCGGGCGAGGAGGCATATCTCACTCACTCACCAGGCGCACATATTAGGTGCGTCGGTAAGAGATTCCTATCATACGACACACGTGCTATCACTAATACCGTGCATGACACACCAGACATGCTTTCCGTTGGAGGATTCGGCTGACTTGTCGCCTTGCCATCAAACGTTTGCTGTTCCCATTCGAAAGCCACTTCCTTTCGGCTGCTAATAGAGTAGTTGTGAAGAATCAACTTTCATTGCAGGTCCTTTCCTTACACCTCGCTGTAGCAAACGGACGTTACATACCTTACAGATACAAATTTGAATACAGCGAACAGTGAGGAAAAAAAAAAAAAGGCGCTGAGTAACTATGAACACGGCTCGCCCGCTTCGCACTCCAACATGATGACCACTTTTTTTTTAATGTCATTTTGTTCGATATGGTTCGTTTAATTTGTTCGAGGCGGATATCCCATGACACCCTTTCAAGTTGACTGTTGATCCGTTTACCCAGTTTTTTTTCTTTGCTTCTTTTCTCGCTGTTCAGTACACCTTCCTGTCATGCTTGATCTGTGTTCAGTTTTTTTTATTTTTTTCAGGTTAGCGCGAACGCAATCCCGACTTCCAAAAATTATGCGCCCAAAGGACGCGCTTTTTTTGACGGGCCGTCCACTGCGCCCTGTTTCCACTAAATCTGAGGGGGGTTGCGATTGGGTATTTCCCTTGTAAGATAGACGTGGACAGCTTGCAGCTTATCCCCGTAACAAAATAAGCCTGTAGTCATTTTGAATAGCAGAAACGGGAAATACACGCGTGATCACTAAATCGGTTCTGCCAGGGATGAACGGTTGACGGTACACCCGTCGTAGGCCGCATCTCACACATGTCACTTTCGTCCAGACTTCTGCGCACAGTGCTCGATGATATCATGGTTCATGCACCTGCTGCAAGAGCAGAATGCAATTGGAATGGGATTCTGTTTT
This sequence comes from Schistocerca cancellata, assembly GCF_023864275.1. Lineage (NCBI taxonomy): Eukaryota > Metazoa > Arthropoda > Insecta > Orthoptera > Acrididae > Schistocerca > Schistocerca cancellata. The sequence goes on from NC_064626.1 coordinate 829,488,397, forward strand.
CGAGAGCGTAACATCAAATGTCCGCTATCGGTGTGAGTGAGATATAGGTGCAGTCAGTCCTTCTGGACCCTCACCTACCGATAGAAATTTTTACCACAACCAATCAATAGGAGGATGATCAATCAGCCATTTCGCTACTTGTTGACATGCATCTCGATACATCACTGATTTGATGCAGCTCTCCGTGCTGCTTTACCCTGTGCAAGCTTCTTCATCTCCGAATAACTGCTGCAACCTATATTCTTCTGAATCTGCTTACTATATTCATCTCGTGCACTCCCTATATCATTTATTTCCCTACTCTTCCCTTGGTTATCCTTTGATGTCTCAGAATGGGTCCTATCAACTGATACCTTCTTCTAGTCAGGTGGTACAACAAATTTCTTTTCTCCCCAATTCCATTCATTACTTCCTCATCAGTTTCGTGATCGACCTATCTAATCTTCAGCATTCTTCTGTAGCAATACATTTCGAAAGCATCTTTTCTCTTTTATATAAACTTTTTATCGTTCATGTTCATTTCCATACATGGCTACGCTCTACACAAACACCTTCAGAAGAGACTACCTAACACTTAAATCTATATTCTTTGTTAACTAATTTCTCTTCTTCAGAAATGCTTTTCTCGCCAGTGCCAGTCAACATTATATGTCCTCTCTACGTCGGCCACCATTAGTTATTTTGCTGCCCATCTACTTTTAGTGTCTCGTTTCCTAATATAATTCCCTCAGTATTAACTGATTTAATTCGACTACATTCCATTATCCATGTTTTTCGTTCGTTGATGTTCATCCTTTATCCTTCTTCCAAGACTGACCACTCCGTTCAAATGCTCTTCCAAGTCCTTTGCTGTGTCTAACAGAATTACAACGTCATAGGTAAACCTCAGAGTTTTTGTTTCTTCGCCCTGATCTTTAATTCCTACTCCAATTTGTTTTTGGTTTCCTTCACTGCTTGTTTAAGTTGGAACTATTTTCTTATTTTGACCGTACAAGAAAAAAAGCAGGTATTTTAATTTTTTTATTTTTATATATTTTTTAAATGTCGTCAATACTAATTACTTTTCGAAGAAGAGTACGAGCAATACATATGCAAATAAGTTTACATTGTAAACAAAATAATCTCAGCAAGCATACGATATATTAGAAAATACTGTAGAAAATCTGGTGCAGAGGTTAAGTAAAATATTGAATGATTTCTCAAGATAATTATCTTCTTAATTTTCAGTCGTTCTCTTTGCGCATAGCGCCACAAGCCACAATCCCGCCAGACTGTGAAAACTGTGATTTCCGCAGAAACCTTTCTCTGCCTCAAAACAGAAAAAAATACTCTCAATTCCTGTGTCCTGTCATAGTTCATGTCCAGCTATCTGTCAAATTATAACAAAAATCCGTATAAATGTGCGTGTGAACCATAGTCTGCTTCGTCATTCACTGTATTTTTTATCCCTGTGCTTGAACAATGTTAGATATGATTTTCCCATATAAAAGAGCCTTTTTCCACAATACTGACAAGTGGGGTCGCGTAAAAGACAATAATCTGAAATTTCGCTGCATATATTTTGTGGACTACGTCATTTATGGGGAAAAGAGGGAATGTGTCCGTTGTCGTTGATGATGAAAGTAGCGATATTACCGTCCTACCTGAATATGCTTGTTGAAACAGTGTTGCGTTTTGATGGGCATATACACTGTAACTGGGAACTATGTTTCTCTTGGACGTCATTCTATAAGTGATCCGAACAATTTAGCGAAAGAGGATGCATCTGTTATCGTGTTATCGAGGGAAAGAACAGGCTCCGAGTAGGAGATGGGGGAGGGGGGGGGGGCGTATGAGGGTGAGGAGGAGGAGAGGGAGGGAGGGGCATGTTTAAGTAAATACGCTCTAAGATAAGACGCAACGCTAAGGAAATATCCGAATGGGGCGGCAATCGGTGGGTGTGGTGTACACGTACAGACAAACAAATCATTACAATTTTAGAAAAATTAGATGATTTACTCAAGTGAAAGATTTTCACAAATTTAGCAAGTCAATAACGTCTTGGTCCGCTCAAATGGCTCTAAGCACTATGGGACTCAACATCTGAGGTCATCAGTCCCCTTAGAACTACTTAAACCTAACTAACCTAAGGACATCACACACATCCATGTCCGAGGCAAGATTCGAACCTGCAACCGTAGCAGCAGCTCGGTTCCGGATTGAAGCGCCTAGAACCGCTCGGCCACAGCGGCCGGCTCTTGGTCCGCCTCTACCCCTTATATCACCAGTTATTCGGTTTGGCGTTGATTGACATAGGTGTTAGGTTTCATCCTGCGGTATATCGTCCCAAAACCAGTCCGATTGGTGCGTTAGATTGTAAGGTGCCAGGACATGGGCACTTACACGTTAGCTTACCAACATTAGTATTAATAATAAAGGGACTGGCAAGGGCATCAGATCATGACTCTATTGAATTATGAAAAATATGAGGCATTCTTAAGCAGTATTCCCTGCATGTCTGCATGATTGAGCCACTAACTTAAGGCGTTGGGGAAAAGTGTCGGATGTTGAGAATTGTGGAATATAAAGTCTGCAGATGGCCGTAGTTCGCCGGGCCGCCGTGGGCGGCAGGTAGCGGTCACCGGAAGCACGGAACAATACGGCGCTTTTGGGGATAGCCCGGCATCCGGAGGCACCTGTGCTGGGCGACACGTGGCGAAGACGGGAATTTCGTTTGCCTAGGGGCGTTATGACCTACTCGATCATTGGGTGGATCTCAAATGGTTCAAATGGCTCTGAGCACTATGGGACTCAACTGCTGAGGTCATTAGTCCCCTAGAACTTAGAACTAGTTAAACCTAACTAACCTAAGGACATCACAAACATCCATGCCCGAGGCAGGATTCGAACCTGCGACCGTAGCGGTCTTGCGGTTCCAGACTGCAGCGCCTTTAACCGCACGGCCACTTCGGCCGGCCGGTAGATCTCAGAAATGCAGTTGGAGGGATTTCGGCGATGATAGAGCGTTCGACATTGGCCGAAACTGAGTATTCTTCCGCCGCGTTTTCGTGCGCGTGGGAGACGGGAGAATTGTGGAGAGAGTGGACTTCGCCTTCAGCCATCGAGCGGCACGGACGTGGAGACGGCGTCTTGGCCATCGTCTTCGAAGGGAGATATAGGTCTGTATCGCAGCATTGCACCAACGCGTGTTCCGTGCAGAGTTGTGCGGTTAGAGCTCTTTGTGTGCTCAGAAGCGAGATTTTCACCAACGCTTAACCACTTTCAACAACTTACCTAATATCCTTGATCTGGTAGTTATCCTTGCGAGGTGCCGAGTATTTATCAACGCAGCTGCCGGTAATAGGGGCGCGTAATTGCAAATTGTTAATGTGCCACTCTCAGGAGTGTGTGGATCGACAAAGAATTCACATTTTTTTGTAAATTTTGTCAGTTGTGGGGGATATAAACTTGAAATGCCAATATTACAATCGAATTATCGACTTCATTGTAGCTAACATTTACCCTGTCCCAGTAAGCTTTACATGTACTCTAGTCACTGCACAGCTTGCTCACACGGGAAGGAAAGAAGGTTTGCGGTCTTGTATGTCAGAGACGGACAATAAGCTTACAAGATAATCAAAATTCCGAGCTAATTGACGGCCCTGTCCCTAATGCTCCAACTGGGGAGAGATCGGGCAACGTTGTTGGCCAAGGTTAGGTTTGGCAACCACGTAGACAAGCAGCAGAAACTCGCCGTGTACGGGCGGGCATTCTCATGCTGAATGGCTTGCCGTGAAGCGCAACAAAACGGGGCGTAGAATATAGTCAACGCGCCGCTGTGCTGTGAAAGTGGAGCGGATACCAACCAAAGTGATCTTGCTGTGAAATGAAGCGGCACCCGAGACCTCTACTTTTGGGTGTTGGGCTGTATGGCGAGTGGCAGACTGGTATGTCACCGCTGTCCAGGGCGACTCCAGACACGTCTTCAGCCTGGAATCTCACTGGCTGGAGTATAATTGTCTTAAATGATGAGTCCCGTTTCGAAATGAGCCCCAGTGACCAGCGAAGTGTCTGGAGACGCTTCGGACGACAGTATGATACCACCCTGACTGACGCCCACCATACGGCCCGACAAGCAGGAGTGATGCTCTGTGGCGCCATTTCTTTTCACAGGAGAACGGTTCTGGTTATTATCCGCGGCGCCCTTACAGCATAGCGGTACGTCGACGATATTTTGCGCCTCGTTTTGTTGCCCTTCATTGCAAGCAATCCTGGGCTTACATTTCAGCAAGATAATGCCTGCCCACACGCGGCGAGAGTTTCTGCTGCTTGTTTTCGTGCTTGTCAACTCTACCTTGGCCAGCAAGGTCATCGGCCCATTCCTCGATTGAGAACGTTTGGAGAATTATGGGCGGGGCACTCCAGCCAGCTCGGGATTTTAACAATCTAACATATCGATTGTACATAATTTGGCAAGATATGCGTCAACGGGGCATCCAAAAACTCTGTCAATCAATGTCAATCCGAATAACTGTTTGTGTGAGGGCCAGATGTGGTAAAACACGTTACTGACTTGCTCAATTTGAGAAGTTCTTTCTCTTTAATAAATCATCCAATTTTTCTGAAATTGTTATAATTTGTTTATCTGTGGATGAACATCACATCCACGAACTTCCTTCCCATTCGGATAGTCCCTTCTTGGTGCGTCGTTTATTCGTGTCAGAATGTATATGCCGGCCGTGGTGGCCGAGCCGTTCTAGGAGCTTCAGTCTGGAACCGCGCGACTGCTACGGTCGCAGGTTCGAATCCTGCCTCGGGCATGGATGTGTGTGATGTCCTTAGGTTAGTTAGGTTTAGCTAGTCCTAAGTTATAGGGGACTTATGACCTCAGTTGTTAAGTCCCATAGTGCTCAGAGCCATTTGAACCATTTTTTTTAGAATGTATATAGTTTACGAAGTCCGTTAACGTTCCTGCAGAATGTGAGAAAATTACTGAGAAGTGTCGTTTAACAGTCACAGCTTGAGATTCGCCCATTTTTAGAGTTCGGTACCTTGAACGGTAAAAGCGGAACCGTTATAACATCACTGTGTTGTGCGTCTGTCTATCCGTCTGTTAAAGCCCCTTTTCTGAGTAATGCGTAGAAGTGTCAAAATGGCTCAAATGGCTCTGAGCACTATGGGACTTAACATCTGAGGTCATCAGTCACCTAGAACTTAGAACTACTAAAACCTAACTAACCTAAGGACACCACACACATCCATGCCCGAGACAGGATTCGAACCTGCGACCGTAGCGGTCGCGGGTTCCAGACTGAAGCGCCTAGAACCGCTCGGCCACTCCGGCCGGCGTTGAAGTATCAATTGCAATTTATGTTAAATACTAAGGTCTACGGTCTGATGGCGGTGTACAAATTTTGTGCTTCTAAGTAAATGCAGTCAAAAGATAGTCATTTACGTCACACCTTTAGACACTCGGAAACTCTCTCGTCAAAAGCTATAGATGAGCTATCCACATATACAATTAAGTTTGTACGAAACCCTCAGAGCGGGCGTCCTATTCGGACTTGTCCGATTTCTCTTCATCTAAAGACATATTTACTTGGACTTGTTGGAACATGGTTTAGGTGGAGTAACAAGTGTTCGTGTTACAATATGATAAGGTTCGTCAGTTGCATTCGCCCAGTAGGGCCTAAATTGAGATGCGTCAGCTCCATAAATTAGTTACACATATTCCACTGACAATACGTTCTATACTACGACGACCACGCTAGCCTAATTGCTGTGTGAAAAACAACCATCTAGTAATCATTCCAGAGGTACTGGGAATGGCTGCTGAAAACTTTTTGGACGTCTGTCGTATTACAGTAGCTTACATCAACACATTTAAGTTCATGGTAAATAACAAGAAATTTCCTCTCTCGTGATGTTGTGAGCTTACATTTGTGCTCAGTGTTGATGAAAACATAACCTAATGAAATCTACCACTGATTTATAACCGTCCGCAGCTCGTGGTCGTGCGGTAGCGTTCTCGCTTCCCGCGCCCGGGTTCGATTCCCGGCGGGGTCATGGATTTTCTCTGCCTCGTGATGACTGGGTGTTGTGTGATGTCCTTAGGTTAAGTTAGGTTTAAGTAGTTCTAAGTTCTAGGGGACTGAGGACCATAGCTGTTAAGTCCCATAGTGCTCAGAGCCATTTATAATCACTCTGCATAGTGGAGATTTACATATGGAGAAAGACCAGTATTTATCTTAATAATTCTGAAATCTCTTTTAAAACTAAATCCTTGGCATAATACTGCTCCTTGGCGTCTAGTGTTTGACAGGAGTAGATGCGATCATTGTATGCCGTAAGTTTTTGTCTCCACTGTGTACAGTTTTCAATCACAGCTCTAAAGCCCACTGCCTCTCGATGCAGTTGTCAGGATTTCCTCTTTACTGTCGTAGTCAGACTCTCGGTTGAAGCACAGAACGTCAGCCGCTGTGCGGAAGACAGTAACGTTCGCCAGAGTCCTTTCGCGAGACTATTTCTGTCGAGGGGCCCCGCCGAGGGGAAGGAAGGAGGCGCCAGCGAGGCAGGGCCCGGTCGGATATCCTGGTGACGCGCCTGCGCCGCCGTTGTTGTGTCTGCAGGGCGGAGGAGCCGGCCAGCGTGGGGGACTCGGACCGCGAGCAGCGCTCGTCGGGCAGCTCGTCGGACCGGCGGCGCGCCGGCGTGCTCGAGGAGATCGACTCCGACGAGTTCTTCCTGCGGGAGAAGGGCATCAGCCAGGAGGACGTGGCCGTCGGCAGGTACCTGACGTCGGAGATCCGCGACGCGTTCCGCTCGCCGGTGAACGCGCTGAGGCGGATGGACGCGGACGAGGACGGCGGCGGCGGCCGGGAGTCCCCGCTGGCGGCGCAGTACCGCGGAACGCCCGAGCGCGAGCCGGAGCGGCCGGCGAGGACGCGCTCGCTGCGGCCGGCGCGCCGCCGCCACTCGCCCAGCCCGCCGGCGGAGGCGGCGCAGCCGGACTTCGGCACCTTCCCGCCCGCCAGGCCCAAGCGCAACCGGCGCGCACCGCTGCTGCAGCAGGCGCCGCCGCCGCCGCCGCCGCCGGAAGCTGACCGGCCAGAACGGGACCACTTACAGGTACTGCAGTCACCGCTACTACTGTGTAATATAAAAGTATCATTTATGTCTACATTTACATCTACATCCATACTCAGCAAGCCACCTGACGGTGTGTGGCGGAGAGTACTTTTGTACCTCTATCGGTTCTCCCTTCTATTCCAGTCTCGTATTGTATGTGGAAAGACAGATTGTCGGTATGCCTCTCTGTGGACTCTAATCTCTCTGATTTTATCCTCATGGTCTTTTCGCGAGATATACATAGGAGGGAGCAATATACTAACTTGACACCTCGGTGAAGGTATGTTCTCGAAACTTCAACAAAACCCCGTACCGAGCAACTGAGCGTCTCTCCTGCAGAGTATTCCACTGGAGTTCATCTACCATCTCCGTAACGCCTTCGCGCGCTGCTCTCCGTCGGATCTTCTCTATCTCTTCTATCAACCCTATCTGGTACGGATCCCACAACACTGCTGAGCAGTATTCAAGCAGTGGGCGAACAAGCGCACTGTAACCTACTTCCTTTGTTTTCGGATTGCATTTCCTTAGGATTCTTCCAATGAATCTCAGTCTGGCATCTGCTTTACCGACGATCAACTTTATATGATCATTCCATTTCAAATCACTCCTAATGCCTACCCCCAGATAATTTATGGAATTAACTGCTTCCAGTTGCTGACCTGATATTTTGTAGCTAAATGATAAGGGATCTTTCTTTCTATGTATTCGCAGCACATTACACTTATCTACATTGATATTCAATTGCCATTCCCTGCACCATGCGTCAATTCGTTGCAGATCCCCTTGCATTTCAGTAAAATTTTCCATTGCTACAACCTCTCGATATACTACAGCATCATCCGCAAAAAGCCTCAGTGAACTTCAGATGTTACCCACAAGGTCTTTTAAGTATATTGTGAATAGCAACGGTCCTACGGCACTCCCCTGCGGCACACCTGAAATCACTCTTACTTCGGAAGACTTCTCTCTATTGAGAATGACATGCTGCTTTCTGTTATCTAGGAACTCTTCAATCCAATCACACAATTGGTCTGATAGTCCATATGCTCTTACTCTGTTCATTAAACGACTGTGAGGAAATCTATCGAAGGCCTTGCGGAAGTCGAGAAACACGGCATCTTCCTGGGAACCCGTGTCAATGGCCCTCTGAGTCTCGTTGACAAATAGCGCGAGCTGGGTTTCACACGATCGTCTTTTTCGAAACCCATGCTGATTCCTACAGAGTAGATTTCTAGTCCCCAGAAAAGTCATTATACTCGAACATAATACGTGTTCCAAAATTCTACAACTGATCGACGTTAGAGATATAGGTCTATAGTTCTGCACATCTGTTCGACGTCCCTTCTTGAAAACGGGGATGACCTGTGCCCTTTTCCAATCCTTTGGAACGCTACCCTCTTCTAGAGACCTACGGTACACCGTTCCAAGAAGTGTTGTGTAACGGTCACTCACTTTGTTCTTCTGGCGTGGCAGTCTCATTGTGATGTGTTGCGGTATATCCATTTCCGTGGCTCTCTTGGTCACTGTTCGTGCAAACATCAATCCAGCTTCCAAAGTGACATCGCCTCTTACTAAATTTTCTCTTCTTCCACAGGATGACCACAGTATTTACGAAAAGACTATTTAGTATCAATATGACCTTACTGTAAAGTTGTTTTTGTAATGTCATTTATCCTAAGATGAGGTTTAACCCTCGAAACATATCGCTAAATAAATAAGTAATACAATAGTCGACAAAGTTTGTGACTGGTAGCGGTAATTTAAAAAACCTTTACATATTTCTTGATACAATCACGGTCGAAAAATAGTCAAAATGGCTTCAAATTCTCCTAAACAGTTATACTTGAGAAGTACAAACGCAAAGAAGTATAAGCAAATCGCTAAAATGTAATGTCTCTCTGACATCGAAGCCTTCGAAGGTGATCTTTAAATTTTGGAAACAGATGAAAATCAGATAGGATCAAGTCGGGACTGTATCGAGGATGAACAATGACAGTGAACCCAAGGCGTTGGATTCTTGCAGATGCCATAGCACTCGTGTGTTGTCTGGAGTTGTGGTGTCGACGAAGATGGTGCTCCATGTGTGGACGAACTCATCGAAGTCGTAACTCAATTACAGCACGCTTCTTCTCACGCACCGACATAGTTACGTTACACGCCGCCACGTTACATGCTCCATTTCGGAGCACCTTAGCGGCTAAGGGCTGCAAATATGTAGAAATGAAGAATAAAGATGTAAAATTCTGATGATGTTTGTTTTTAAAAATCTATAAGGGTTTTCATATAAGAAAGTAGGAGGCTCTACTTTTCAGCACGCCCTCGTATAATGTGCCCTTGTGCCCTTTAGATCGCAATATTGTGTCATGAACCGAGAAATCTAAACACTGCTTACGAGGAGTCAGTGATAACACTTGCTAATTTCACCATGGGATTTACACAGGTTGATACGCAAAGTTCAGTAGACTTCATACTTGTTGCCTGGGAGTCCACACGTAATGCCATCCCACATAACATTCATTCCATTATGTCACAGCTTAATGATGAGTTTCTTCATGAAGAAAACTTGTGTTCATATTTTCTGGGTTGTGCTAGTGATGATTCGAAAGACTGGGAACATTCGCTTTGAAACCAGTAAAGCGATCACTCGTGTAGAGTAATAGCTATAAACCTTGCCATTGATAATGTCTTTCAAAACACAAAGGCGAAATGAGTTTTCATGATAAAACTGATTTTCTTCAGATGCACATAGACGGACCCAACGTGACAATCATCAACAGACGACAAAAGTACGTTTCTCCCTAGCAAGGAATGTTGTTTTACAAGGTGGGGCTTTGACAAAGTGATCTGTAAAAGAACCAGTTACCTTTGTTATTGTTTTTCCTGTCTGTGGACTCCCGTGCACGAACATACAGCACCGCTAATCACTCAACAGTGTAACAATATCCACTCACATCAGCCATCGTTCCACAACTGAAACACTGCAATACAGAAACAAAACAATACGATACTGACAACAACATTTTTTGTCAGCTTCAGTGTAGGGATATTAATGCAACAATTATTTATTCCCCCAACTGCACAAAACCAAGAAAGCTTCAAGAACATCCTGTGCGTTGGCTTCCAGAATATATACACTCATCAACAAAAGTGTTGCATAATATGTCATGCAGGAGCATTGCTATTGTTACTATTACTCTACCGACCGGGAAGTCACCCTGAACGTGTTTGTAAACATACACGCAATTACCATGGGCGCTACCAACAGGTTGAAAGCTGCACTCGAATGGACTGCAGCATTTTAGTTAAAGTAAAGCACCAATAGGGACGCATTAGAGGCGTCTGTGGAACAGTAGTTGTAACACCCATCATGCTACGAAAGACATTCGCGACCAATGATCGGATCCGCATCATCACATTACGTGCAAAGATACAGGGTGACAATTATTGAACTGTATGAAATGAAACGTAAATTAGTTACAAGCTACAGGGTGTACACACTTTATTCAACATGTAAACGGCACTACAGGTGCTCGGATTTAGGTCATGACATGTTCGATATTCCTGCCATCATTGGCGATTGTGTGGTGCAGACGAAAAGCGAAATTCTGCATGACCCGCTGAAGTGTCGGAGCATCAATGCTGTCGATGAACTCCTGAATGGCCGTTTTCAGCTCAGAAATGGTTTTGGGGTTATTGCTGTACACCTTGTCTTTGATATAGCCCAACAAAAAGGAGTTGCACGTGTTCAGACCCGGAGAATATAGCGGCCAATCGAGGCCCATGGCAGTGGCCTCTGGGTACCCCAGAGGCAGAATGCGGTCCCCAATGTGCTCCTCCAGAGCACCAAACACTCTCCTGCTTCGATGGGCCTGAGCTCTGTCTTGCATGAACCACATCTTGTCGAAATCAGAATCGCTTTGGACAATGGGGATGAAATCATCTTCCAAAACCTTCACGTAGCTTTCGGTAGTCACTGTGCCATGAAGGAATATCGCGTTGATTATTCAGTGACTGAACATTACACACCACACAGTCACCCGTTGAGGGTGAAAAGACTTGCCGATCGCGAAATGCGGATTCTCAGTCCCCCGAATGCGCCAATTTTGCTTATTGACGAACCCATCCAAATGAAAGTGAGCTTCGTCGCTAAACCAAACCATATACACATTAACAATTCTCATCATGTCCCGGGATCAACCATTCAGTTTGAACGTCCTAACGCAAACCCTTCAGAAGTTCTGACGATTTTGTTTCATACATTTCAATAACTGTCACCCTGTATGTCAGCAAGGGAGGTTGCTCGATGGGTTATAATCATGCGGAACGGATACCCCATGATCGGATTTGGGCGTTGTTATAGACGAACCTTGGGTTTGCTTGCACCCTGCTATAATCACAGACAACGTCTTTGGAGACAGCCCGGTAATATCTAGTGCCTCGAACTCAGTGTGTGCCGCATGTGCGACAAGACGGTGGTGGAGTGATGTTCTGCGGTGACTGGACCTAGGGTCACTATACACTTTTCTTTGTTGTCGTAGTTGTCGGGAGCGATCTCACTGCCCTACGGTACAGAGAAGAGAATCTGCAGCAAATAGTTGGAATACATCGCCAACATTTTGGTGAAAAATTCATCGTGATGGATTATAGCTCGCATGGTCATTGTACTGTTCTCGTGAACACGTTCCTTCAGCAAACTATTTCACCAGAACAGAGTTACCTGCCTATTCCCCGGACATGAACCTAATAAAATGTGTGGGATCGATTGAAATGAGCTGCTTTTGGACGACATCAAAGACCACGTACTTTGCACGACTTAGACAGAATCGCCATTGAATAGCGAGACGGTTTGGACCAGAGTTGGCTTGGTGATCTCGTCGATGGTATGCCACAACAAATTGAAGCCCACATCCGAGCAAGGGGACTTTCCACTACATACTGACATTTCTAAGGACTGCTGCTGTGAATGCCCTCCTCCTCCCTACCCCCTTGTAGGAAACAGACGATTTTGGCATTGCACAAATATTTTTTTTTTCATTTGGTGATTTAGATATATTGCAAATGAATATAAACGCATGCTACAGAACCAATTTTTTTATTTCCTGTGCTATGAACTTCGAAAATGGTGATACAAAACTTTTGTTGATGTGTGTATGTAAATGTAGATTACCTGTGGCCAAAGTACACCTGTCAAGGTTATTCAAGGCAGTCTCACTGCTCTACGCTGCAACGACAAGGACCTGCTGCCAACAGTGGGCAAGTATCGCCAACATTTTGGTGACAAATTCATCATGATGGATGACTGCTCGCGCGCTCATTGTGTTGTTCTCGTAAACAGGTTCCCCCAGCATGCTAGATCACCAGAACGAAGTGGTCTGCCTGTTCCCCGGAGATGGACCCAATCGAATGTGTGGGATCGATTGAAATGAAGTGTTTTTGGGTGTCAACAACGGGCACAACTTACAAAGGATCGCCGTTGAAGAGCGAGACAATTTGGACCAGAGTTGGCTTGGTGATCTCAGCGATGGTGTGCCACAACAGGTTGAAGCCCACATCCGAGTAAGGGGACGTTCCATCACACAGTGACATCGGGACTGCTGTGAACAAGCCTCACCTCTCCCCTCGCCCTCCCCTCCCCCTCTCCCCCCCTCCCCCCCCCGAGCCCACCCCCCACCGTTTAGGAAATAGACGATTTTGGCATTACGCATTTTTTGATTTGGATTTTTGGATATATTGCAGATGAATGTAAGCGCGTGCCAGTGAGCCAATTTTTATTTTTGATGCCACGAATTCTGAAATTAGTTTATGTGTGTATATATAGATGTGGATGCAGAAAGCGTTGAGTGCAGTGTCGCAAGACGTTGGCCTCAAAGTACATATTCTATTGTCTTGTGCTTCATTCCTACATATGCGAGACATTTAATTGCACGTGTGTTGTTCTAGCAGCAGGAATCGCAGCAGCAGCAGGAGGAGGAACCGGAGAAAGAGTTGCAGAAGCAGCAGCAGCGACACGAAGACGACGCCGATATCGACGCCGTCCCGGCAGCCGAGGACGACGAAGCGAAGAGGGCCGAGGAGCCGACGGCCCGAGCGCCGCCTACTCTGACGCTGACGGGTCCGCAGGAGTCGGTGGAGACGCAGCAGTCGGCGGACGAGCGCCAGTGGGCCATGGAGGTGGAGGACGAGGAGCAGCCGCTGCCGCAGCCGGAGCCGCCGCAGCCGCCCAAGAGGAAGCGGCGCAGCAGGAGGGACCTCTCCGACATCCCGCCAGGCGGCGCGCGCTACGCCAACCAGGACTTCGACGCCGGAGACGCCTCTCCCGCCCGGTACGGCAGCGAGGACTTCGCCGCGCAGCCTAGGTACGCCAATGAGAACTTCGCAGCCGAATCCGCTGACAGGCTACACAGCGACGTCTCCGCAACGGAAGGCGACCGGTACGCCAACGGGAGCTTTGTGGAGGCTCACGACCGCTACCGGCTCAATGAAGTGCCGACTATACGCCGCTACACCACCGAGGATGTCAGCGACTTTAAGGTAGAAGAGGAGATCCGGTATGCGGAGGATGCCGAGGAGAAGGTCGAGGGTCGTTACGTCAACGGCGACGCCCTCCTCGACGACTACAGGAGGCACTCTGTGGACGCTAGGCTGCCCGTGGTGAACGGCCACTACACCAAAGAAGACTGGCTGGAAAGCGTGCAGTCCAGCAAGCACGAGGTAATGCTCTTCAGTTTTGGAAACACCTTTTCTATCGTACGTGGTGTCCATAAGGTCCCAGATCATTTCAAAAAATCTAACTATTAGAAGTATTAGAAATAGTGTACCGTGGTTTGATGTAGAAATGTTCAGCATCTCTCAAAACTATTTTTTCTGTTCTGCCAGAATTTGAATGTGTGCTCTACTCATCGCTAGTAGGACGTCAAAGCGATACTCGAATTCTGCCAGTGTACAGTCAGCACTGCAGCGTCACAGTTCTGATGTTTCATTCATCTCTGCAAGAACGGAAGTAGTTTCTTGACGGGTGTTGTGTCCCCGCGATCCTTGACTAAACACCACAGAAATCGTATGACATCGGTGGAGGGTGCGGACCATGCGATGGGACCATAGTGACCCATCCACCTCTCAGGAAATGTCTCATTCAGTGCTTCCCACTTGAAGAATTGACTTCTGGGGGCCGCGTTGAAATGCAACTTGTTTTCTGTCAACAGGTGCTTGAGACAGAGGGGGACATCTTCTTCGAAGAAGGTCTGTGACGCTGCCTGTCTCTTCAATGTCTTTGAACCACTTCGTATGCTTGTTTTTGCCGGTGGTGCCCTCTCATAATGACGTCATAATCCAGCAGTACCGCAGATCTGGATTCTGCATACCTGATGACAAATTGCGCCTTCTCCTGTCCGAAAGAACAGACACCTTATCCATATAAGTATATAGTCTGGCAATACTGGCCATGACCTCCTTCTTCTGTGCGGATGCACACAATTCCCCGAACTCTTACGGGACTTGGAAGAATTTCTTCCACGAGTAATGAGTGTGTTGGGGTGGGACACTACGAATGTAGTGTGTGGACATACAAGGTGAGAATGTGGGTTTCGCGGGAGGCCCTGCGCGAGATAGTCCCTGCAGTCGCACTATCCTCTGTGCCCTCGGAGGCTCAGATGGATAGAGCGTCTGCCATGTAAGCAGGAGATCCCGGGTTCGAGTCCCGGGCGGGCCACACATTTTCACCTGTCCCCGTTGATGTATATCAACGCCCATCAACAGCTGAAGGTATTAATATAATTCCAATTTCGTTCTAGACAGCTGCAGGTCATCAGTGGTGTCTGTTCTTTCGGACATGTCTGAAAGAACAGACACCTTATCCATGTAAGTATAATTAAAAATACGTTTGCTCTCGATTCTGATGAGAACAATCCTACCACGGAACTGTTCACAATAACACACTCTCTGCCCTATCTTCCTATTCATACCGAATCTTGCTCCCGTTATAACATTTTCTGCTGCTGTTGACAGTACCCTATCCTCGTCTGGCCACAAATCCTTGTCTTCTTTCCATTTCATTTCCTAGATTGAGACTTTGCATTTCTCTTTTCAGATTTTCTAGCTTCTCTACCACGTTCAAGCTACTGACATTCCATATCCCGACTTCTAGAACTTTATCCTTGCGCCGGTTATTCAATGTTTTTCTCATGATAACCTCTTCCTTGGCCGTCCCCTCCCGGAGATCCGAATGGGATACGATTCCGGAATCTTTAGCCAATGGAGAGATCATCATGATCAATTACAGGCCACATGTCCTTTGAATACATGTTATGTGCCATTAATGCAGTGGTTTCCATTGCCTTCTGCAATCTCATGCCGTTGATCATTGCTGATTCTTCCGCTTTTTGGGCAATTTCCCACCCAAAGGGCAAGAGAGTGCCCTGAACCTCTGTCCGCTCCTTCGCCCTCTCTGTCAAGGCCGTTGGCTGAATGAGGGTGACCTCTTATACCGGAAGTCTTCAGCCACCAATGCTGATTATTATTCAAAATATAAGCGGTGACGGGGTTATAACCTGAGATCGGGAACGTTTTGATTACTAAACAAATACGCTATCTTTTTTCTTTAAGATCATTTGTCTGTCTGTTTAAGGATTAGACTATTATAAAACGGAATTTCTTGAAGGAATGTGGAACCTAGAAATGCCCACAACTCCACAATTTGTAGCGAATTAAGGTTTAAAATATCACCTGCAGAGATCAAAATAAAAAAAAAATTACAACTGACTCCAGTTAGAGTAGAACGCTCGTCCTTTACGTTCGTAAACCGTCAGCCTACCCACTCAGCCATTTTCTTTATTTTTATTTTTTTCTATTACTTCTCCTTTTTATAGGTCGTGGATCTATCTTCTCATGTAGCTAAGTTTAATCTCTAAATATAAAAAATATATAAAATCAAAACCACCCCTATTTGGCACCGCCACTTTAACTCTACCATTAAAAAAAGGAAATGAACTATCCATCTTCAGATCCCTAGACCACGGGTGACATTAATAAACTGAAAGTAGGGTAAATTAAATTTCATGGATGTTTGTTGCAAGATTCTAGTGCGAGTCGTTTACGAGATATCGTATTTTGAAAAGTTTCCGCATAGACCCTTATTTGTGCCATTCAACCTGCGTAGATGTTACGTTTCCTTACCCTGCGCTTGTGTTTCCTTCAGTGCATTGCTACTTGCTAATCAAATGGTTCAAATGGCTCTGAGCACTATGGGACTTAACATCTGAGGTCATCAGTCCCCTAGAAGTTAGAACTACTTAAACCTAACTAACCTAGGAACATCACACACATCCATGCCCGAGGCAGGATTCGACCTGCGACCGTAGCGGTCTCGCGGTGCCAGACTGTAGCGCCTAAAACCGCTCGGCCACACTTGCTAGTCAGTTAGTGCGTGACAGTCCAAGCAGCAGGTCGTGAGCGAACAATGGGATTTGCCAATGCAGAAAAAGCCGACATGCTCGTGGTGTATAGAGAGTGTACACTGAAGCGCCAAAGAAACTGGTATAGGCATGCGTATTCAAATACAGATATGTAAACAGGCAGAATACGACGCTGCGGTCGGCAACAGCTATATAAGACAACAAGTGTCTGTCGCAGTCGTTAGATCGGTTGCTGCTGCCACAATGGCAGGTTATCAACATTTAAGTGAGTTTGAATGTTGTTTTGTAGTCGGAGCATGAACGATGGGACATAGCATCTCTGAGGTAGCGATGAAGTGGGGATTTTCCAGTACGACCATTTCAGGAGTGTGCCATGAATATCAGGAATCTGGTAAAATATCAAATCTCCGACATCGCTGCTGCCGGAAAAAGATCCCACAACAGGACCGGCGACGACTGAAGAGAACCGTTCAACGTGACAGAACCCTTCCGCAAATTGCTACAGATTTCAATGCTGTGCCATCGACAAATGTCAACGTGCGAGCCATTCAACGAAACATCATAGACATGGGTTTTCGGAACCGAAGACCCACTCGTGTACCCTTAATGATTGCACGACACAAGGCTTTACGCCTCGCCTGGGCCTGCCAACACCGACATTGGACTGTTGATGACTAAAAATATGTTGCCTGGTCGAACGAGTCTCGTTTCAAATTGTATCGAGCGGATCAGCGTGTACGGGTATGGAGATAACCTCATGAATCTATTGACCCTGCATGTCAGCAGGGGACTGCACAAGCTGGTGGAGGCTCTTTAATAGTGTGGGACGAGTGCAGTTGGAATGATATGGGATCCCCGATGCGTCTAGATACGACTCTGACAGGTGACACGTAAGTAAGCATCCTGTCTGACCACCTGCATCCATTCTTGTCATGCCCACTGTGCATTCCGACGGACGTGGGCAATTCCGGCAGGACAATGCGACACCCCACACATGGTGAATTGCTACAGAGTGGCTCCAGGAACACTCTTCTGAGTTTAAACACTTCCAATGGCCACCAAACTCCCCTATTGAGAATATCTAGGATGCCTTGCAACGTGTTGATCGGACGAGATCTCCACCCCCTCGTACACTTACCGATTTATGGACAGGCCTGCAGGATTCATGCTGTCATTTCCCTCCAGCACTACTTCAGACATTAGTCGAGTCCAATGCCACGTCGTGTTGCTCTCTTCTGCGGCTCGCGGGGACACTACACTATATTATGCAGGTGTACCAGTTTCTTTAGCTCTTCGGTGTAGAAAGAATGCAGTTCGTTCTCGTGTGACGTATAAAGCAAGATGTCCCAGTAGACGTCAAGCCTGATATTGGAAGGATTTAGTCCGTGTTCGGCCAATTAGTAGTTTTAGTCCATTACGAGATTTCGTTTGGGTTGTTAGTAGGTGGGATTTCCAAGTTAGATTTTCGATCGAACGTTAGCCCAAGATGTTTTAGTGTTTTTTTCCTGGGTGGATTGGATGTCTGTGGACTGTGAAGTGAAGATATCGGGAACGGCTGTTTTGTCTATAATTACTGTTTTGCAGAATTAATGGAGAGGTACGAATGGTTACACCGGAAGGTGAAATAACTTAACTGGAGATTGAGGGATCGTTGGGAAAAATGGAGACCAATATAAGATGTAGTCAACCTCTGCGGTGGTTAATGTCTTGCATTCCATAGCGGGGTTGGGGAAGTAATCTTTGTCTCTCTTATTGCTGCACCACCGATCAGTGAAGAAACATGTGTGGGTAAAACTTATACGTCAAGATCACAAGTTTTCTTTAGTGATTGCCACTTTCATGTAAGTGAGGAGCTATCTTCAGATCTAAAATGCAGAAAATGGCATATAAAAAGAGAACGACAAAAAATACACTCAGTGTTTGAATTTCCATTATGCAATACACGTTGTTGTTGTTGTTGTTGTGGTCTTCAGTCCAGAGACTGGTTTGATGCAGCTCTCCATGCTACTCTATTCTGTGCAAGCTTCTTCATCTCCCACTACCTACTGCAACCTATCATCCTCCTGAATCTGCTTGGTGTATTCATCTCTTGGTCTCCCTCTACGATTTTTACCCTCCACGCTGCACTCCAATACTAAATTGGTGATCCCTTGATGCCTCAGAACATGTCCTACCAACCGATCCCTTCTTCTAGTCAAGCTGTGTCACAAACTTCTCTCCAATTCTGTTCAATACCTCCCCATTAGTTATGTGATCTACCCATCTAATCTTCAGCATTCTTCTGTAGCACCACATTTCGAAAGCTTCTATTCTCTTCTTGTCTGAGCTATCTATCGTCCATGTTTCACTTCCATATATGGCTACACTCCATACAAATACTTCCAGAAACGACTTCCTGACACTTAAATCTATACTCGATGTTAACAAATTTCTTTTCTTCAGAAACGCTTTCCTTGCCATTGCCACTCTACATTTTATATCCTCTCTACTTCGACCATCATCAGTTATTTTGCTCCCCAAATAGCAAAACTCCTTTACTACTTTAAGTGTCTCATTTCCTAATCTAATACCCTCAGCATCACCCGACTTAATTCGACTACATTCCATTATCCTCGTTTTGCTTTTGCTGATGTTCATCTTATATCCTCCTTTCAAGACAGTATCCAATCCGTTCAACTGCTGTTCCAAGTCCTTTACTGTCTCTGACAGAATTACAATGTCATCGGCGAACCTCAAAGTTTTTATTTCTTCTCCATGAATTTTAATACCTACTCCGAACTTTACTTTTGTTTCCTTTATTGCTTGCTCAATATACAGATTGAATAACATCGGGGATAGGCTACAACCCTGTCTCACTCCCTTCCCAACCATTGCTTCCCTTTCATACCCCTCGACTCTTATAACCGCCATCTGGTTTCTGTACAAATTGTAAATAGCCTTTCTCTCCCTTTATTTTACCCCTGCCACCTTCAGAATTTGAAAGAGAGTATTCCAGTCAACATTGTCAAAAGCTTTCTCTAAGTCTACAAATGCTAGAAACGTAGGTTTGCCTTTCCTTAATCTAGCTTCTAAGATAAGTCGTAGGGTCAGTATTGCCTCACGTGTTCCAATATTTCTACGGAATCCAAACTGATCTTCGCCAAGGTCGGCTTCTACTAGTTTTTCCATTCGTCTGTAAAGAATTTGCGTTAGTATTTTGCAGCCGTGACTTATTAAACTGATAGTTCGGTAATTTTCACATCTGTCAACACCTGCTTTCTTTGGCATTGGAATTATTATATTCTTCTTGAAGCCTGAGGGAATTTCGCCTGTCTCATACATCTTGCTCACCAGATGGTGGAGTTTTGTCAGGACTGGCTCTCTCAAGGCCGTCAGTAGTTCTAATGGAATGTTGTCTACTCCCGAGGCCTTCTTTCGACTCAGGTCTTTCAGTGCTCTGTCAAACTCCTCACGCAGTATCATATCTCCCATTTCATCTTCATCTACATCCTCTTCCCTTTCCATAATATTGTCCGCAAGTACATCGCCCTTGTATAGACCCTCTATACACTCCTTCCACCTTTCTGCCTTCCCTTCTTTGCTTAGAACTGGGTTTCCATCAAAGCTCTTGATATTCATGCAAGTGGTTCTCCTTTCTCCAAAGGTCTCTTTAATTTTCCTGGAGGCAGTATCTATCTTACCTCTAGTGAGATAAGTCCCCCATTCCTGTCATTTTTCCCTTACGCTCTCCTTGAAACTCTGTACAACCTCTGGTTTAGTCAGTTTATCCAGGTCCCATCTCCTTAAATTCCCACCTTTTTGCAGTTTCTTCAGTTTTAATCTACAGTTCATAACCAATAGATTGTGGTCAGTGTCCACATCTGCCCCTGGAAACGTCGTACAATTTAAAACCTGGTTCCTAAATCTCTGTCTTACCATTATATAATCTATCTGAAATCTGTCAGTATCTCCAGGCTCCTTCCATGTATACAACCTTCTTTTATGATTCTTGAACCAAGTGTTAGCTATGATTAAGTTGTGCTCTGTGCAAAATTCTACCAGGCGGCTTCCTCTTTCATTTCTTAGCCCCAATCCATATTCACCTACTACGTTTCCTCCCCCCCCCCCCCCTTTCCCTACTACCGAATTCCAGTCACCCATGACTATTAAATTTTCGCCTCCCTTCACTATCTGAATAATTTCTTTTATTTCATCATACATTTCTTCAATTTCTTCGTCATCTGCAGAACTAGTTGGCATATAAACTTGTACTACTGTAGTAGGCGTGGGCTTCGTGTCTATCTTGGCCACAATAATGCGTTCACTATGCTGTTTTTAGTAGCTTACCCGCATTCCTATTTTTTTTATTCATTATTAAACCTACTCCTGCATTACCCCTATTTGATTTTGTATTTATAACCCTGTATTCGCCTGACCAAAAGTCTTGTTCCTCCTGCCACCGAACTTCACTAATTCCCACTATATCTAACTTTAACCTAGCTATTTCCCTTTTTAAATTTTCTAACCTACCTGCCCGATTAAGGGATCTGACCTTCCACGCTCCGATCCGTAGAACGCCAGTTTTATTTCTCCTGATAACGACGTCCTCCTGAGTAGTCCCCGCCCGGAGATCCAAATGGGGGACTATTTTACCTCCGGAATATTTTACCCAAGAGGACGCCATCATCATTAACCATACAGTAAAGCTGCATGCCCTCGGGAAAAATTACGACTGTAGTTTCCCCTTGCTTTCAACCGTTCGCAGTACCAGCACAGCAAGGTCGTTTCGGTTAGTGTTACAAGGCCAGATCAGTCAATCATACAGACTGTTGCCCCTGCAACTACTGAAAAAGCTGCTGCCCCTCTTCAGGAACCACGCGTTTGTCTGGCCTCTCAACAGATACCCCTCCGTTGTGGTTGCACCTACGGTGCGGCTATCTGTATCGCTGAGGCACGCAAGCCTCCCCACCAACGGCAAGGTCCATGGTTCATGGGGGCGATGCAATACACACCACTGTAAAATGTTGTTCAGTGTATGACAATCATTACACATCGTCGCAATGTTAGGTCTAAATCGCCCTAGTTAAATAATAATATGGTGAGTGGTATAAAACACCTCACTTTAATGAAAAATCAGAGATGATTATGTAAACTGACAACGTTAATCACTAGCCAAATATTGGTTTTGTGCTCATATCGCCACACATGTGTACAAACAATCGACATAAATGATTGTTGCACCACCCATGGTTGGATGTAAGCAAGATATCACTTCTAATATTCATAATAGAAACAAAGAAGTGTCTGTGTGACAGCTGTCTGCCAACTGATTGAGTTGTAGCACCATGGATACACGAAAATATTGGCTGCCAGATAGCGCTACCATCCAAATAATTTAACACAGACGTGACTCTAGTAAGACAAAGGACGTTAATATAACGAAATTTTTTTGTAGACTTACATTATATAAATGCGAGAAATTATAATCATATCAATACATTTGCAATAAATAAACACTAAGTATTATCTGTTATTTAAATGATAAGAATTAAAAGTACATTCAGTACTTACTGTTTTTTATTTTTTATTATTTTTAACATTTTGCCATTTTGCCTATATGATTTTTTACGTCACAAGGGCAACTTAGATCTATGAATACGACGATGTGTAGTGACTCTCATGCAGTGAACAATTTAGATTGATATGTAGTGTATAATGGAAATTCAAATACTGGATGTATTTTTTATCGTTCGTCTGTTATATGCAATTTTCGGTGTTTTAGACCTGAAGATGACTCGCCAATGAGCTGAAAGCGGTCATCAGTAAAGAAAACTTGCGGTCTTGACGTAGGATTTTTAGCCAGCAACAGATCGCGTGTCTCCCCATTGACAATGTCATGGAATAACATGATCAGTGCCGGCCTCAATGACCGAGCGGTTCTAGGCGTCTCTGACCGGAACCGCGCGACTGCTACGGTCGCGGGTTCGAATCCTGATTCCAGCATGGATGTGTGTGATAGGTTAGTTCATTTTAAGTAGTTCTAAGTTTTGGGGGACTGATGACCTCAGATCTTAAGTCCCATAGTGCTCAGAGCCATTTGAACCATTTTGAACATGATCTACATCTATATCTACATAGATACTCTGCAAATGATATTTAAGTGCCTGGCAGAGGGTTCATCGAACCACCTTCACAATTGTCTTTTATTCCAATCTCGTATAGCGCGCGGAAAGAATAAACACCTCTATCTTTCCGTACGAGCTCTGATTTCCCTTATTTTATCGCGGTGATCGTTCCACCCTATGTACGCCGGTGTCAACAAAATATTTTCGGATTCGGAGAAGGAAGTTGGTGGTTGAAATTTCGTGAGAAGGTTCCGTCGCAACGAAAAACGCCTTTCTTTTAATGATTTCCAGCCCAAAACCTGTATCATTTCTGTGACACTCTCTCCCATATTTCGCGATAATAGAAAACGCGTTGCCTTTCTTTGAACTTTTTTGATGAGCTCCGTTAGTCGTATCTGGTAAGAATCCCACACCGCGCAGTAGGTCTGTTACATTTCCTAAGTGTCCTGCCAATAAAACGCAGTCTTTGGTTAGCCTTCCCCACAACATTTTCTATGTGTTCCTTCCAATTTAAGTTGTTCGTAATTGTAATACCTAGGTATTTAGTTGAATTTACGGCTTTTAGATTAGGCTGGTTTATCGTGTAACCGAAGTTTAAAGAGTTCCTTTTAGCACTCATATGGATCACCTCTCACTTTTCGTTATGTAGGGTCAACTGCCACTTTTCGCACCATTCAGATATTTTTTTTTCTAAATCGTTTTGCGGTTTGTTTTGATCTTCTGATGACTTTATTAGTCGATAAACGACAGCGTCATCTGCAAACAACCGAAGACGGCTGCTCAGATTGTCTCCCAAATCGTTTATATAGATAAGGAACAGCAAAGGGCCTATAACATTACCTTGGGGAACGCCTGAAATCACTTCTGTTTTGCTCGATGACTTTCTGTCAATTACTACGAACTGTGACCTCTCTGACAGGAAATCGCAAATCCAGTCACATAACTGAGACGATATTCCATAAGCACGCAATTTTACTACGAGCCGCTTGGGTGGTACAGTGACAAAAGTCTTCCGGAAATCCAGGATTACTTAATCGATCTGACATCCCTTGTCAATAGCACTCGGCACCTCATGTGAATAAAGAGATAGTTGTGTTTCACAGAAACGATGTTTTCTAAACCCATGTTGACTGTGTGTCAATAGACTGTTTCCTTCGAGGTAATTCATAATGTTTGAACACAATATATGTTCTAAAATCCTGATGCATATCGACGTTAACGATGTTGTTGTTGTTGTGGTCTTCAGTCCTGAGATTGGTTTGATGCAGCTCTCGATGCCACTCTATCCTGTGAAAGCTTCTTCATATCCCAGTACGTACTGCAGCCTACATCCTTCTGGATCTGTTTAGTGTATTCATCTCTTGGTCTCCCTCTACGATTTTTACCGTCCACGCTGCCCTCCAGTACTAAATTGGTGATCCCTTGATGCCTCAGAACACGTCCTACCAACCAATCCCTTCTTCTAGTTAAGTTGTGCCACAAACTCTTCCCCAATCCTATTCAGTACCTCCTCATTAGTTATGTGGTCTACCCATATAATGTTTAGCATCCTTCTGTAGCACCACATTTCGAAAGCTTCTATTCTTTTCTTGTCCAAACTATTTATCGTCCATGTTTCACTTCCATACATGGCTACACTCCATACAAATACTTTCAGAAACGACTTCCTGACACTTAAATCTATACTCGATGTTAACAAATCTCTCTTCTTCAGAAACGCTTTTCTTGCCATTGACAGTCTACATTTTATATCCTCTCTACTTCGACCATCATCAGTTATTTTGCTCCTCAAATAGCAAAACTCATTTACTACTTTAAGTGTCTCATTTCCTAATCTAATTCCATCAGCATCACCAGACTTAATTCAACTACATTCCATTATCCTCGTTTTGCTTTTGTTGATGTTCATCTTATATGCTCCTTTCAAGACACTGTCCATTCCGTTCAACTGCCGTAATTTAGTGGATTACTGCTACTACCTTTCTTGAATATTGGTGTGATCTGTGCAACTTTCCAGTCTTTGGGTACAGATCTTTCGTCGAGCGAACGGTTGTAAATGATTTTTAAGTATGGAGCTAATGCATCAGCATACTCCGAAAGGAACCTAATTGGTATACAGTCTGGACTGGAAGACTTGCTTTTATTAAGTGATCTGAGTTGCTTCACTACCCCCGAGGATATTTACTTCTACGTATGTTAGCAGCTGTTCTCGATTCGAATTCTGGAATATTTACTTCGTCTTCTCTTGTGAATTGATCAGTGGTGAATTGCCTGAGTGGGCTGCTGAGAACAGGGAGTGCGGGTGCTGCAGGCGGCGCTGGCGCTGGAGCCGGACTACATCATTCCCGGGGAGGGAGAGGGCGAGCCGGGCCCGCGGCAGCCGCCGGTGGCGCCGCGGAGGCTGCGGCGGCGGGCGGCCGGGTCGTCCCGCGGCACGTCGCTCGCCGACGAGGATGCCACGTCTCGCGGCGCGGAGTCGCTGCCGTCGGAGGCGGAGCACGAGCCGGAGGCGGAGGCGGAAGCCGACCAGGAGGCGGAGGCGGAGGCGGAAGCGGAGGCGGAGCCGGGCTACGCGGCCGTGGTGGCGCGGCCGCGGGCGCCCAGCCGCCGCACCAAGCCCAAGTCGCCCCGCAGGCGCTCGCTGCCGGTCACGCCGCGCTTCTTCTCGCTGCCCAGGAGGGCCCTCCGGCCGGCGCCGCCGGTGCGCCCCGTTAGGAATTACAGGTCGGTAGCCGTACCGCTGCTTCCATGCTGCCAGCAGTTTTGTCTCTTGGCGCTTCTGTCCACACTATCACGTTCTCTCTCTCTCTCTCTTCCTTCTTTTTCTACCTGTGGGAAGCCAAGGCGAGTCACTAGTGTGTCAGGCAAGAATTGTAGTCACCTCTTTGCCTTGATCCGTGACTTTCAGAATACCATACGGGAAGACAGTAAATTTGATATCGTATGGTTGATGTTTCCTAAATCCATGCTGGTTGGCACGGAGGAGGTAATTCTGTTCGAAATACTTACATCTGAGCAAAACGACGCAAACTAGACTGCTTGGCAAAAGAAGTGTAGCACACTGTACTCGCATTCGGGAGGACGACGGTTCAATCCCGCGTCCGGCCATCCTGATATAGATTTTCCGTGATTTCCCTAAATCGCTCCAGGCAAATGCCGGGATGGTTCCTTTGAAAGGGCACGGCCGACTTCCTTCCCTAATCCGATGAGACCGATGACCTCGTAGTTTGGTCTCTTCCCCCAAACAACCCAACCCCCAACCCAAAAGAAGTGTAGCGCCCAGAAGCGAAAAAGGAAACGAAATGAAACTTCAGATTGAGAGAGTGCGTTATATTTTATTACAGTGATTACAAAACTGGGTCAAATCAACTTTTTTTGTGCTGGTAGCAAGAGTCCTCCTGTCGAGTAGACCGAGCACCTGCTTCAAGTCTTTTAAGTTGATATCACTTCGGCGACGTCAGTGTCGTCGAGGATGAAATGATGATGAAGGCAACACAACAGCCAGTCTCCGACCGAAGAAAATCTTCGACTTGGCTGGAGCTTGAATCTGGGCGCCTCGCATGGCAGTATGCCACAATGACCACTTTTTTTTATCGCATTTTTTTCGTTGCATTTGTTCGAGGCGCACGTCCCTTGACATCCGTTCAAGTTCATCGTTCATCAGTTCACTCAGTCTTTTATTACTCCGAGCAGCTAACCCTCTGACCGAATACGCTGAGCTACCGTGCGGCGTACCACTCAGCTACGGAGGCGGATTAGTGTCGTGCGTCATACGAGCCTGGAGCAAGTCTTTCATTGGACGCCATTTCGGCGACTTGCGTGTCCATCAACCCATGGCACCTGCTTTTCCCCAGACGGTCACCCATCGAAGTATAACCGAGCCCAGTGTTAACTTCGGTGATCGGGCGGAAACCGGTGTTACCAGCGTGAATTTAGTAGTATGAGCTCACTTATGATATTGCACCACCTCTGGCCTGAAAGCATGCACCGATTCGTTTGGGAAGGGTGTGATAAAACAGTTGCATCCGCTCCCGAGGCAAGCTGGCTTACAACTGATGTAACTGACTGTTGGTATCCTGCATACTGGCGCTGGGATTCACTTGACACCCGAGCTGGCCCCGCACATGTTCTGTCGAGGACAGATCTGGGAATCTTGCTGGACTGCAACGTCACGCAGTCAGTTCATAGAGGCATGTGCCATGTGTGGACGAGCATTGTTCTGTAGAAAAATGGTACCACGATACTGTCGCATGGGAGGTAACAAAACAGATTGCGCGCTGTCTTTGACATACCGTTGTGCCGTCAGGGGTCTCTCACTCACAACGAACGTCACCTGAAGTCGGGCCGGCCGGTGTGGCCGTGCGGTTCTAAGCGCTTCAGTTTGGAACCGCGTGACCGCTACGGTCGCAGGTTCGAATCCTGCATCGGGCATGGATGTGTGTGATGTCCTTAGGTTAGTTAGGTTTAATTAGTTCTAAGTTCTAGGGGACTGATGACCTCAGACGTTGAGTCCCATAGTGCTCAGAGCCATTTGAACCATTTTGAACCTGAAGTCGTACCTGTTGGCTTCCCACGCTATCACCTCTGGAGTAACCACCACTGCGCTTCTCCAAAGCATTCGAAGCTCTGCTGAGCTCAGTGTTGTACACGTACACGATGGTCATCCGGGGTAGTGCAGAACTGTAATCGATCTATCAATACAAACCAAATCCATTCACCAGCAGTCTGTGCTTCCTGGTCACGGCACAGCTCCGAACACAGAATTTTGTGTTGTGGTGTTAGCGGCAGGCTGCGCATGAGACGGTAGTTCCCTAGCCCGGCTGCTGATAGTCTCCAACCAATAGCGTGGGACGACACAGAATGTTGCAAGGAGCCCACTACTATTCTCGGATGACAGGTGCAGACGAGTACGAGTTACGATGCGCTTGCACAGTACGGCGATCCTCCTTTGCCGTGATCAGATGCGTTCGACTGGAACGCATGGAAATACAAAGTTGTTCTTTAGGGCCCCTGCTATTGGTATTGGACTACGTGTCATAACAATCAATATGTAGATGCCTTAAAGAAACTTCTTAGAAGCCATAAGTCACGTGAAGTATAATATAGAATGAATATATAGAATATAGAATATATAGAATATATAATATGCATAATATAGAATATGCATAATATAGAATATGCATAATATAGAATACGTATAATATAGAATATATAATATAGAATATAATAAGAAATAGTCATATAAAAGGACTAAAACAGTATATTTTCGCGTTTCGTTCGCTGTCGACGTGTGTACGATTTCTACACGTAGCAAAAAGTAATAACTTGCGTTGTATGTTGTTCAGTTTTGTCCCAAATATATGTCCATATGCCTGCTCAGTTCTCCGCTATAGGGTGGGTGCTAGAGAGAAAAAACTGTAACACCGACAGTGCAAACACTAATTAATCAATGTTTTTTTATTATTAGAATTACTATGCCGTCCTGTATATTTTAGTTAAAACTTCATTGCGCTACTGGCCACACTTCCCGTATTACGATCTTCCTCCTTTCTCCCACTTCGGAAGCAGCTGGTAGATTATTCCTCATTGTTATTAGTGGAATATACTGTCCGCAGCTCGTGGTCTTGCGGTAGCGTTCCCGCTTACCGCGCACAGGGTCTCGGATTCGATTCCCGGCGGGGTCAAGGATTTGCTCTGCTTCGTAATGACTGGGTGTTGTGTGTTCTACATCATCAATTCATTCATCATTGACTCGCAAGTCGCCGCAGTGGCGTCAACTAAAAAGGACTTGCAATACGGCGGCCGAACTTCCCCGCATGGGGCCTCCCGGCCAACAATGCCATACGATCATTTCATTTCAGTGGAATATACTGTAGAGGCGGGTTCACACACGCAACAAAAGTGCCACCACAGCTAGTGGCATACTACAGTTGCAATGCAGTTGCATGTGTGAACTCTGTTTTTAATGGTGCAACTTAGGAGACGCAACTTCTGTCATGCCACAAAGTTCATCTTGGTTGTACTTTATTGTACCACTTTCTTTCCACTAGTTCTCCCTGGCGGCTGTATTTCGAAACAAGTATTCTGTCGCAGTTATCGCGGAGTAATTTCTGCTGCACCCCTTTCGCGCGCGTAATATTTGTAAACCAATGATGTAGCCAAAATCTTAAAAGATTTTTGGATGAATAAATACATAATCCTAATATGTAATCAAAAAAGTAGGCCCGTTATTTCTGAGGCGAAGCACTGTATAAATCGTGGATTATACGAAAGAAATAATGTGATGTGGCAGCTGTTAAATTAAAAATTATTTATTCGAAATCTCTACATCAACGAAAATGATAAGATTCTAAAATCTTGGAAGAGTGGTTTGTGTGTAGATTATATTTACATGCCAGCTGTTGGTTAGTTTACCTTAGAAGACAGCATTTTTCGCCTCCATCTGTTATTTCTTTTATAAATATGTTTGTGACCCCCGATTTATCCCTGAATGCCATAACCCGCACTGTAACATTGATACCCGTGTATACGATTTCATTTGACGCCATATTGAACGCCGTGCGACTACATAGAATTTGTTGCGTCCTGTGTGAACGGTAGGTAGCTCACGGTGCCACTACAGAAAGCTGCAAGCTGTGGCGTCACATCAGTTATGTGTGTGAAACCGGCTGAGAGATGGAATAACTACGATACTCTCACTGTTAACGGTCGGACCTTTTTCTTTATGGTCCGAACTGTTGTTACGTTTATGACCTCCAGCAAGGGCATATCCAGCGGGGCAGGAGCATAGCTCCGTCCCTCATCCATCTCCTTCTCCATCCCCTAAAAAATCGCAAACTGAACTCGTATCCTGCCCTGTCAAACAGTGAAATGAAGCAGTTCAGTATGTATTTAAAGAAAGACGGAACCTTTATTAGATACTGACGAGTGGCAAGTCTACCCAGAGCCATTTGTCGTGAAATCTCAGAATTACTTCGGCATTCATCATTCATAAGAAAACAAACATGAGTTGTTGCTCCCTTTTACCTCATATTCTGGGTACGCTCTAGATCTCTATAGCTCAATTAATGTCTTGTCACTTGCGGCTACAGTGTTGCCACATAGGCTGCCGCCTACCTCTCCGTTATAGGTGACCGACAAATACGGCATGTCACTTGAGAAATGCTGTTAATGTGTAACGTGGAGCGATGTTGGAAGTGGCCGCTGCGAGGTGTGTCGGAATGCAAGGTTCTTTGTCGACAGTCGATTTTAAGTGAGCAATGACTAAACTGTGGCATATGGCCCGTTTTGTAGCCCCAAATTTAAACTAACGGTGCTAAGCTAACCACAGCCTCGTGATGTACAAAGTATCCGAGAAAACAGCCGTCAACAGTCTGCGGCAGAACTGAAATAGCGATCTGTTTGCTAACATCTACGAGCAAACTCAAGTCGGGAAAAATTCAGTTTCTGCGCTAAAAGCAAATAGCAATTTCTCGCTGTAATTTATTACCTGAAACTATCCTCGCATTGGCTACACGAGCTGCTACGTTACTGGCCGATTAGTAGTCTTTGTTGGTGTTCGGTTGCAGATTATAGGTGACACAGGCAGATTCCAAACAAAAAAGAATGATAGGAAGAAAAATAATAGCAAATAAAAAAGTCAATATGATGACGAAAATGACACAGGGAAGTATTAGAAATAAAAAATTACATGTACGAATGTATGCTTTTGCGGCGATATTCATTAATAAAACATTCTCGGGTTTCAAGCCGCATCAAGTGGTTTACTGCCCACGAGCTTTCCGCAGAAATCTCCTCTGCCAATCTCAAGTGGATGACTGTCGTGTGCGCGCGCTCGCATCTTCTGTATCCGGCGATGGGGGTAATGCAGCATTTACCCTGTGGGCATTGACTGCTTCTTCTTGACTTCTTGTCAGAGGGTTATCTGCAGGTGGATCTACTGTCTGTGCAGTTGGGCCACGGGCCGCTTATAGCGGTCTGTCTCTGCATTTCGTCGGCCGAGCTGGCGAACAAGCGGTGAGGGTGCTTCTCTGAGGTTCCCGTATGTTCACGTGGCTCGCTGCTTAATGAGCTGCATCATTGCCGGCACCTGGGCTGCTTCATGCAGGGAATGATCTCGGGACATGGAATATCCTTCGTAGGGCGATGTTGTGCAGTCGCTGCAACTTTTCGATGTGGCAGTCGGCTGCATTGCCCCAGACTTCGCAGGCATATTCCATGATCGGCCTCACGCAGGACTTGTATAAGGTGAGTCCCGAGTCCATCGGGAGAGAGGAGTTTTCGTTGATAAGAGGGTACAGAGCACCAAGACGGGCCTGTGCCTTCTTTCGTACTTCAGCAATGTGCTTGCCCCATGTAAGCTTTGGGTGTAGGATTACTCCTAGGTACTTGGCCTCGTGCGTCCAGGGGATGAACACCCCCAGGGACTGTCGTGTGGTTGTCATTGCCGTGCTTATATAGCCGCGCTGTCGCTCGTGACGTCACTGGTGCTCGGTCCCGCACCATATATAGTAATGTTTTGGCCGCGTGACCGCCGGGCCTGCTTCAAGTCCCTCAACACCGGATCCCACGCTGTACTCAGCTGCAATCCACCGTCTCTATTGAAGGTGTTGTCAGAAATTCTAATCTCTATGGACTCGTTTATCGCGCTATCCCAGAAGCCTATAGTCCGTTTAATAATAGACGTCTCATCGAATGCAATCGGTGTCCGTTTCCCAGAGCATGTTCTGCTACAGCAGTCGGTAACACCTTTCATGTTCTATGCGGCGCTGTTCAATAGTGCGAACAGTATGGCCGACATAGAACTGCCCACATCCACACGGTATCTTGTAAATTCCTGGCGTTCTGAGGCCTACATCGTCTTTCACAGTTTTCTTTAGTTTCGGAGGCCTGAAGATTGTGTCTATTTTATGCCTCTTCAGGAGCCGACTAATCTTCCCTGTTGTCGAACCACAAAACGGTAAGAAGGCAACCTGCTAGGTGTCTTCTTCAGAGGGCTTCTTCCTTTGAAGCTTGGATGACACTGCTTGTGAGATCTGTTTGTTGTTGTAATCGTTTTCCTTAAAAACTTTGCGTAAGTGGTTCGACTCGCTCAGCAAGTTTTCAGCGTCTGAGACGGTTTCAGCTCGATGTACTAAGATCCTCAGAACTGACTGTTTCTGTGCTGGATGATGGAAGCTGGTGGCGTGCAGATACCGATCCTTGTGGGTGGGCTTGCGGTAAACGCTGTGACGTAGAGACCCATTGGGTTTACGGCGGACAAGCACGTCCAAGAACGGCAGGGAACCCTCCTT
Organism: Schistocerca cancellata; assembly: GCF_023864275.1. NCBI lineage: Eukaryota > Metazoa > Arthropoda > Insecta > Orthoptera > Acrididae > Schistocerca > Schistocerca cancellata. Next base: position 829,520,311 of record NC_064626.1, read on the forward strand.
CTCTACTTCCATTGTGAAGTTGATGTGGTCGTGGATGCTGTTGAAAAAAAAAAAGCACTCCGTCTTCAGGCCACGAGTGGCCTACCGGGACCACCCGACCGCGGTGTGATCCTCAGTGGAGGATGCGGATAGGTGGGGCGTGGGGTCAGCACACCGCTCTCCCGGTCGTTAGGATGGTATTCTTGACCGAAGCCGCTACTATTCGGCTCCTCAAGCGGCATTACGAGGCAGAGTGCACCCAGAAAAATGGCAACAGCGCATGGCGGCGTGGATGGTCACTCATCCAAGCGCTGACCACGCCCAACTGTGCTTAACTTCGGTGATGTCACGGGAACCGGTGTATCCACTGCGGCAATGCCGTTGCCTGTATGCTGCTGAGGTGCTCCACGAACTCTTCTTTTCTTGTCCATGTGGCCAAGTGACGAATGGCAGAGATCTCTGCCGAAAGCTCGTGGGCAGTAAACCACTTGACGCGGCTTGAAACTCGAGAATATTTTATTAAAAAATTACATTTCAACCAGTTAATTAGGTAAAAGTAATAATCAAACTTTTCTGATTAAATTTAGAAATAAAAAATATGTGCTGTATTTGAGGAGACTCGAACCTATTACTATAAATCAGCTTTCTATGGTAACCATTGCGTTATGATGATGATGTTTTATTTGTGGGGCGCTCAACTGCGCGGTTATCAGCGCCCCTACAAATTCCCAACCTTTGCTCAGTCCACTGTCGCCACTTTCATGAATGATGATGAAATGATGAGGACAACACAAACACGCAGCCATCTCGAGGCAGGTGAAAATCCCTGGCCCCACCGGGAATCGAACCCGGGACCCCGTGCTCAGGAAGCGAGAACGCGACCTCGAGACCACGAGCTGCGGACCCATTGCATTATAGCACCATGCTGTGTTAGATAGTTATATTTACGACTGTCGCTACGATTAATTGCAGCTTTCAGAAATTCAACTTCAAGCAATGTCGTGCAAAACTTAGCTAACGTAAGTCCATCTCCGTGACTATGATAAGTGTATGTATGACGCCGAATCAAGTCTTGTGCAGAAGAATCCAGGAGTGTTTGGTTAGTACTGTGTATGAAACGTGTGTATTTCTGTTTCATTTGCATCGCTGTGTGTGTATGTGAGAGGCAACGGTCTTGCCGCAGTGGACACACCGGTTCCCCTGAGATCACCGAAGTTAAGCGCTGTCAGGCGTGGTCGGCACTTCGATGGGTGACCATCCAGGCCGCCATGTGCTGTTGCCATTTTTCGGGGTGCACTCAGCCTCGTGTTGCCAATGGAGGAGCTACTCGACCGATAGTAGTGACTTCGGTCAAGAATACCATCATAACGATCGGGAGAGCGGTGTGCTGACCCCACGCCCCTCCTATCTGCATCCTCCACTGAGGACACGGCGGTCGGATGGTCCCGGTAGGCCACTCGTGGCCTGAAGACGGGGTGAGTGTGTGTATGTGTGTGATTGATGAAATCCTAAATAGAAGTGACAGACCTATGATTCGGGGTTCAAGCGCAGAGAGGGCCATAGACACGGGTTCCCAGGTAGATGCTGTGTTGAGGTTGTAGAAAAATATCCGCTACCAGTCACGCGGATATTTTTCTAGAACCACATAAAGGAACAGTCACGGAGTTCGACAGCATCCACTATGGATAAAATTCATAAAATGCCGTGTTTCTTGACTTCCGCAAGGCGTTCGATACAGTTCCCCACAGTCGTTTAATGAACAAAGTAGGGGCATATGGACTATCAGACCAACTGTGTGATTGGATTGAAGAGTTCCTAGATAACAGAACGCAGCATGTCATTCTCAATGGAGAGAAGTCTTCCGAAGTAAGAGTGGTTTCAGGTGTGCCGCAGGGGAGTGTCGTAGGACCGTTGCTATTCACAGTATACATAAATGACCTTGTGGATGACATCGGAAGTTCACTGAGGCTTTTTGCGGATGATGCTGTGGTATATCGAGAGGTTGTAACAATGGAAAATTGTACTGAAATGCAGAAGGATCTGCAGCGAATTGACGCATGGTGCAGGGAATGGCAATTGAATCTCAATGTAGACAAGTGTAATGTGCTGCGAATACATAGAAAGAAAGATGCTTTATCATTTAGCTACAATATAGTAGGTCAGCAACTGGAAGCAATTAATTCCATAAATTATTTGGGAGTACGCATTAGGAGTGATTTAAAATGGAATGATCATATAAAATTGATCGTCGGTAAAGCAGATGCCAGACTGAGATTCACCGGAAGAATCCTAAGGAAATGCAATCCGAAAACAAAGGAAGTAGGTTACAGTGCGCTTGTTCGCCCACTGCTTGAATATTGCTCAGCAGTGTGGGACCCGTACCAGATAGGGTTGATAGAAGAGATACAGAAGATCCAACGGAGAGCAGCGCGCTTCGTTGCAGGAACATTTAGTAATCGCGAAAGCGTTACGGAGATGATAGATGAACTCCAGTGGAAGACTCTGCAGGAGAGACGCTCAGTAGTTCGGTACGGGCTTTCGTTGAAGTTTCGAGAACACACCTTCACCGAGGAGTCAAGTAATATATTACTCCCTCCTACGTATATCTCGCGAAGAGACCATGAGGATAAAATCAGAGAGATTAGAGCCCACACAGAGGCATACCGACAGTCCTTCTTTCCACGAACAATACGAGACTGGCATTTAAGGGAGAACTATAGAGGTACTCAAGGTACCCTCCGCCACACACCGTCAGGTGGCTTGCGGAGTATGGATGTAGATGTAGGAGAAAGCAGGACAAGGAATTGGAAGTGAACTGACCAATTGTTGGGGCTGTTTGGCAACGACGAAAGTTTTGTGCGTGGCGTTGAGCGCTCTGATTGGAGAGATTACGGCGTAAAGTAAGGACTGCAGTGCAGACGAGCCTCCCTGAATGATCTGCGTGCACGCCCACAGCACGCTGGGACCGTCGCGGCCGCCGCGGCGGACCCGCTTGCTGCAGCAGCAGCAGCAGTACGTGGAGATCGACGAGGCGGTGAGCAAGTCGCTGGAGGGCGACGAGGAGGAGGCCGCGGCGGTCGACGGCGGCGCGGCCGGCGCGAGCAGCGCGCTCCAGGCGGGCGACGTCGTCGAGCGCATGAAGGGGCGCCCGCTGCCGCCGCCGCCAAGGCCGCCCCGCAAGCAGCGCGACGCCCGCGAAGACGCCCAGGAGGTGGGTAGCGCAGCCTAGCGCTGTGTGTACGCAGCGCTGCTTCATTTGCATTGCTGTGCGTGTGTGTGAGGTTTTTTAAAGCTAGGACCGTTTTTATGCAGGGCCGGCGCAAGGCATGTGCGAAACTTCCCGAGGGGCGGCAATTTTGCCGCCCCCCCCTTTTTTTTATTTAGGACAAACTCAACATTCATGCCCAAGAGGGGATTCGAAACCAAACCTCTGTGAGAGCGGCTTCGGGAACTGTGGCATGGCACCTCGACTGCCTGCCGGCCGCCCCTGTGGAACAAGGGGAGGGAGGTGGACTAATTTCTTCCTCGCCACTGTGGTAGCACCGTCGTGCTTACGCCGGAGGAACAGAGAGGGGGAAGCAGTCTGGCGTACAGCCGTGCACGCCAGTATTCTTATGAGTGGAGCGCTGCCAGCCTGTTACGCGCCGTGCGTTTACTCACAACTGTTAAGTTCAATTCTTTTATCTTGGCGGTTCGCGCATGCCCGCCCAGACGCGGGAGATTGTTGCGTTGCCAGTTGTACGCGCCAAGAGAAGCAGCGCCATAGTATAGTTCGCAAACTTACGTTTAGGGGGAGCACGCAGTTGATGAAGTAAAGCTACCACGGCCGCATTAACCCTTTCGCTGCTACAGAGACGTGCTCCCCGCATTCCGCGATGTGCGCGATTTTGTCAGCAGTGCATTGCTCGCCTGTGCAGACAGATGGTGTTTCGACTGCTTTGAAACACTTTATCATTCGATTTCATAAAAACTATTTGGCCCAAAAATTTGATTTTTACACATCTTCTTGACGGATATCTTCCCCCCATAAATGACTTAATTTTGTTTCGATATTCAATGCAGTTATTGTGCAGCATTAGATGCAGTAAACCATTGCACGAAATTTTGAAGAGTTTACAGAGGTAAAAGTCCATAGTGTATACTTTCTGTATGGTCGACTTTAGTTGCCACTAGAAATTTCAAAAAATTACATTCAAACGATTAAAATTCACGAAGTAAGACACTTCGATATTATTTTCAAATAAATAAAATATTACGCACCAAACAAGGTTTGAAATCAGAATCTTTCGCTTAACAGCCATACACTTTCACCATTACGCTAACGCAGCTCATCATTTAATGCATCTCCCGGAGTAGTTTAAAATATCACGCAAAATACCGACAAACACTGTTGGTATGACTATGAATTACGTTTCGTCGAAGTACAATAGGAAATAACAATTACCGCTGTTCTTTATTGAGAATGATACAAACACCTTTCCTTGCTATCGCCTGAATTAGGAAGCTTATTGCTTGTTTGGTTTAGCCGGCCGATGTGGCCGTGCGGTTCTAGGCGCTTCAGTCTGGAACCGCGTGACCGCTACGGTCGCAGGTTCGAATCTTGCCTCGGGCATGGATGTGTGTGGTGTCCTTAGGTTAGTTATGTTTAAGTAGTTCTAAGTTCTAGGGGACTGATGACCACAGATGTTAAGTCCCATAGTGCTCAGAGCCATTTGAACCACTTTTTTTTTTTAGAATGAGATTTTCACTCTGCAGCGGAGTGTGCGCTGATATGAAACTTCCTGGCAGATTAAAACTGTGTGCCCGACCGAGACTCGAACTCGGGACCTTTGCCTTTCGCGGGCAAGTGCTCTACCAACTGAGCTACCGAAGCACGACTCACGTCCGGTACTCACAGCTTTACTTCTGCCAGTACCTCGTCTCCTTCCTTCCAAACTTTACAGAAGCTCTCCTGCGAACCTTGCAGAACTAGCACTCCTGAAAGAGCACTTGCCCACGAAAGGCAAAGGTCCCGAGTTCGAGTCTCGGTCGGGCACACAGTTTTAATCTGCCAGGAAGTTTCACTTTTTTTTGTTTGGTTTAATTAATTAATAGAATATGAAGCAATTGGTATAAAGAATGCTTTTTCCAAACTTTCTATAAAAGAAAGACTGCTATCAAGACATTGCTTTTGTTCAATTACTTTGTTTATGACTGAACATTTCTAAAACTGAAGACACTCGTCCGTGCTCTGCACTGCAGTCGAGCTCTGGCAACGTCGTTCTCTGTTCATTGGCTGATTGTGTTTTGTGACGTCAGATGCGCAGAACGAACCTAAACTCGGCCGCCTTCATAAATGACGTGCACTTTTTTTAAAAAAAATTTTGCAGAAGACAAAATCTAATTTGGAAATTCGAATGCAATGTTCGATACTGAGGTTACATGTTAAGCCTGAAGCAATTTTGTTAAGCCCTTCAATGGCAGTTCTCGAGAGTTTTATTCTTCCCGCATTATGGAAAAAAAAGGGTTGAACATTACTACAGGCAAACATGTCAAACACCTACAATGACTAGAAGTATTCCGAACGGGTAAATACGCTGCGAGTAATCACAAGGGATAAAGACATTGCTAATAAGCCTGGCATAAGTTGGGTTTCGACGTATTTTTGAAAATTTTTGCTATCCATTTCAGAGTGATAGTCGGACACTTTGGTTTTTGAGCCATGAAACACCTGTCTCCGCCTGCATGAGCAACAATTAAACTCTGAACGACACTATTGTTTGACAACACTACTCGCACACTAGGTGTAAGCACATATTAAAAGCTTTGAGACTGGCCACTCAGTGGCCGAATCCTAGGTAGATCTGAAAAGTAAAAACAAAAATTGCGATTGACAGCTGACATTTCCTACAAATTTGTGTAAATAAAATTCCACAAACGTTTTGTGAAAAAAAGGGGGGGGGGGTCGGCACTTGATCTTGCGCCGGCCCTGTCTGTATGCAACTGAACAAATATTGTCTTCTTCAGTTGCAGACAGGTGGTCCTAACCTGTTGTTTTCGTCTTCAGTCAGAAGACAGATTTTATGCAGCTCTCAATCCAACTCTATCCTATCCAAAACTCTTCATTTCCGAGTAACTACTGCAACTTACATCCTTCTGAATCTGCTTACTGTATTCATCTCTTGGCCTCCCTCTGCTATTTTTACCTCCCACGCTTCCCGGAAGGCTTTTGACTGTGTAAATCATGGATTACTTCTAGATTAGCTAAAGTATTATGGTATGAATGGGACAGCGCTCAAATGATTTAAATCATACCTAACTGGAAGAGTGCAGAAAGTTGAAATAAGCAGTTCACATAATATGCAAAAAACTGGTGATTTCTCGAACTGGGGGACAATCAAGAATGGGGTGCCGCAAGGTTCGGTCTTGGGTCCTCTGCTGTTCTTAATATACAGGGTGATCAAAAAGTCAGTATAAATTTGAAAACTTAATGAACCACGGAATAATAATAGATAGAGAGGTAAAAATTGACACACTTGCTTGGAATGAAATGGGGTTTTTTTAGAACAAAAAAAGAAAGAAACCAAGTTTACAAAATGTCCGACAGATGGCGCTGGACAGCAAAACTGCTACCGTGACGGGTGAGAGGTACGCCGATATGTTACAGAATCGCATCATCCCCAGCCTGGCTGATAAACACCTGCTGGAACGTACGATGTTTATGCAGGATGGCGCTCCACCCCATATTGCTAGGCCCGTGAAAGATCTCTTGCGCGCGTCGTTTGGTGATGATCGTGTGCTCAGCTGCCACTTTCGTTATGCTTGGCCTCCCAGGTCCCCAGACCTCAGTCCGTGCGATTATTGGCTTTGGGGTTGCTGAAAGACAACATCCGTCGCCAATGCCTCACCATAACTCCAGACATGCTTTACAGTGCTGTTCACAACATTATGCCTCGACTACAGCTATTGTTGAGGAATGATGGTGGACATATTGAGCATTTCGTGTGAAGAACATCATCTTTGCTTTGTCTTAGTTTGTTATGCTAATTATTGCTATTCTGATCAGATGAAGCGCCACCTGTCGGACATTTTTTGAACGTTTCTATTTTTTAGTTCTAATAAAACCCCATGTCATTCCAAGCATGTGTGTCAATTTGTACCTCTGTATCTACATTATTCCGTGATTTATTCAGTTTTCAAATTTATACTGACTTTTTGATCACCCGGTATATTAATGACTTGCCATTCTATATTCACGAAGATTCAAAGCTGGTACTTTCTGCCGATGATACAAGTTTAGCTATCACACCCAACAGACAAGAATTAATTGGTGAAATTGTAACGATGTTTTTCAGAAAATCAGTAAGTGGTTCTGTGCAAATGGGCTCTCATTAAACTTTGACAAAACACAGTACATACAGTTCCACACAGTAAATGGAATGAATACATTAATAAATATAGACTTCGATCAGAAATCGGTAGCTAAGGTAGAATATTCAAAATTTCTAGGTGTATGCATTGATGAGGGGTTGAACTGGAAAAAAACACACTGAAGATCTGCTGAAACGTTTGAGTTCAGCTACTTACGCTATTAGGGCCATTGCAAATTTTGGCAGTATACATATCAGAAAATTAGCTTACCACGCCTATTTTCGTTCTCTGCTTTCGTATGGCATCACATTCTGGGGTAACTCATCATTGAGTAAAAGAGTGTTCATCGCACAAAAGCGTGTAATCAAAATAATTGCTGGAGCTCATTCAAGATCATCCTGCAGACACTTATTTAAAGAGCTATATATATATATATATATATATATATATATATATATATATATATATATAATTACTTATGAAATTTGATACTAACAATCTGAACGATTCAAAAGTAATAGCAGTGTACATGGCTACAACACTAGGAGAAAGGATGACCTTCACTGCTCAAGGTTAAATCTAGCTTTGGCTCAGAAGGGGTAAATTATGCTGCCACAGAAGTCTTTGGTCACTTACCTAATAGCATCAAAAGTCTGACAGATAGCCATATAGCATTTAAAAGGAAGTTAAAAGAATTTCTTAATGGCAACTCCTTCTACTCATTAGATGAACTTTTTGATATAGTAAGTGGGTAATTTCCACAACCCCCAACAAAAAAGTAAATAAAAATAAAAATATTAAGTGTCATGCAATATTTTGTGTAATGTAATATCTTGTTTAGACACCTTTTATTAACCTGACACGTTGCACATCATAATAAAGTGTCGTATTCATGACCTGTGGAACACGTACTAATCTAATCTAATCTAATTCCTCCAGTACTAAATTGGCGATCCCTTGATGTCTTTGCATGTGTCTGTCAAGCGATGCCTTCAAGTTGTGCCACAAATTTCTTTGCCTCCCAATTCTATTGAGTACCTCCTCATTAATTACATGATCTCCACATCTAATTTTCAGAATTCTTCTGTAGCTTCTGTCCTCTTCTTATCTAATCTGTTTATCACCCATGTTTCACTTCCATACATGGTTACATTGTAGACAAATACCTTCAGGAAAGACTACCTAACACTTAAATATATATTCGATTTTAACAAATTTCCCTTCTTCAGAAAGGCTTTTCTCGCCATTGCCAGTCTCAATTTTACACCCTCTCTACTTCGGTTATCATCAGTTACTTTGCTACCCAAATAGCAAAACTAAACCACTTCGAGTGTCTCGTTTCTTAATCTAATTCCCTCATCATACCTGATTTAATTCGACTACTTTCCATTATCCTCGTTTTACTTTTGTTGTTGTTCCTCTTAAATCCTCCTTTCAAGACACTGTCCATTTCGTTCAACTCCTCTTCCAAATCCTTTGTTCTCTCTGACTGAGTTACAATGTCATCAGCAAACCACAAACTTTTTGTTTCTTATCCCTGAATTTTAATTCCTACTCCAATTTTTTCTTTTGTTCCTTTTATCACTTGCTCAGTGTACAGAATGAATAACATCGGGGATATTGCCCGCATCTCGTGGTCGTGCGGTAGCGTTCTCGCTTCCCACGCCCGGGTTCCCGGGTTCGATTCCCGGCGGGGTCAGGGATTTTCTCTGCCTCGTGATGGCTGGGTGTTGTGTGCTGTCCTTAGGTTAGTTAGGTTTAAGTAGTTCTAAGTTCTAGGGGACTGATGACCATAGATGTTAAGTCCCATAGTGCTCAGAGCCATTTTTGAACATCGGGGATACCCCACAAGCCTGTCCCACTCCCTTCTCAACCATTCCATCCCTTTCGTGCCCTTCGACTTTTATAATTGTGTTTAGCTTCTGTACAAGGTGTAAATAGCCTTTCGCTCCCTGTATTTTGCCCCTCTTGTTCTCAGAATTTCAAAGAGAATATTCTTGTAGATATTTTCAAAAGCCTTATCAAAGTCTAACCTAAAAATTATTAATACTGGGTGATTCAAAAAGAAAGATCAGATTTAAGTTGCCTATTACAGACAAACTATACACTGAGGTGACAAAAGTCGTGAGATACCAGACCTCCTTTTGGCGGCATAGTGGAGCAACTCGACATGGCACAGACTCAACGAGTCGTTGGAAGTCCACTGCAGAAATATTGAGCCATGCTGCCTTTAATGCCGTCCATAATCGCGAAAGTGTTGCCGGTGCAGAATGTTGGACAAGAACTGACATCTCGATTATGTCCCATGAATGGTCTCTGGGGTTCATGTTCGGCGATCCGTATGGACCAAACATTCGCTCGAACTGCCCAGAATGTTCTTCAAACCAGTCACGAACAATTGTCGCCCGGTGACATGACTTCGTTGTTTCGGAAGATGAAGCCAATGAATGGGTGTAAATGGTCAATGATCGGTTCAGTTTCACCAGAGGACCCAGTCCAGTCCATGTAAACAAACACCACACCATTAAGTACCCACCACCAACTTGCAAAGCGCCTTGTTGACATCTTGGGTTCTTAGTTTCATGGGGTCTGGGCCACATTTGAACCTTACCATCAGCACTTATCAAATGAAACAGGGGCTCATCTGACCGGGCCACGGTTTTGCAGTCGTCTAAGGTCCAACCGATATGGTCAGGAGACCGGGAAAGGCGCTGCAGGCGATTCGTGCTGTTATTAAAGGCACACGCGTCAGTCGTCTGCTGCCATAGCCCATTAACGCCATTTTTCGCCGCACTTTTCTAACGGATAAATTCCTTGTATGTTATTGAGTTCTGGGGTTATTTCAAGCAACGTTGCTTCTCTGTTAACACTGACAACTGTACATAAACGCCGCTGCTCTTGGTCGTTAAGCGAAGACTGTCGGCCACTACATTGTCCCTGGTGTGAGGTAATACTTGAAGTTCGGTATTCTCAGCACACTCTTGATACCATGGATTTCGGGATATTGATTTTCCTAATGATATCCGGAATGGAATTTCCCATGCGTCTAGTTCCAGTTACCACTCTGCGTTCAGAGTCTGTTAATTCCCATCGTGCAGCCATAATCCCGTTGCAAACATTTTCACATGAATCACCTGAATACAAAAGACAGCGCCGCCAATGCACTGCCCTTTTATACCTTGGTTTCGTCAATTCAAAGACACTTCCTGGCAGATTAAAACTGTGTGCCCGACCGAGACTCGAACTCGGGGCCGAGTTCGAGTCTCGGTCGGGCACACAGTTTTAATCTGCCAGGAAGTTTCATAACAGCGCACACTGCGCTGCAGAGTGAAAATCTCATTCTGGAATTCAAAGACAACGATTTAGAGGTAAGTGACAAATTGCGTCCTGGTTGATGTGATGTACCATGGGTTGCTGCGACCCGGTCAGATGGTGAATGATGAACGCTACGACGCACGATTACTCAATTTGAATCGCGCACGTAAAGACAGTGATGTGCAAATCACTATCCATGACTCTAGTCACCTCAGTATTCAAGACAAACACGTTGCCCACGACAATGGATGGAGGAGGGTTCAAAGTTTTGACACTGCTGCGCTGTTTCTTTGTAACAACATGAGAACTACACCACAAGAGAAATCATTTAGTGTGTTGGTGTTGGAGTGCAACGTCCACTCTGCCGCCGATTCAGCGAGCAGCCGCCCCTGCACAGGGAGATTTATGACTGGCACACAAAATTCCTGAAAGTTAGTTGCATATGCGAAGGAAAAGCACTGGTCGGCCACACACGTCTGACGAAAATGTCGATCGTATCCGAGATTCTTTCCCGCGTAACCCTCGGAAGTCCACAAGACGGGCAGGCCAGGAGCTTCAAATTCCTCAAACAATGATATGGCGTGTTCTGAAACGACGCCTGCATATGAAGCCTTGCAAGCTGCAGTTACTGCAGCAATTACGGTCTAGCAACTGCAACAAAAGGTACGAATTTTGCATCTCAGATCTCCAAGATATGGCAGCGGGCACTTTTCCCAACGACTCATTTTTTCGGACGAATCGACGTTTCCTCTACTGAGTAAAGTAAACCACCACGATCTGTCACAAAAGCTTGGCGTCGTCGTCATGAAACAGACTCATAAGAATCTCGAGGGACACAAAATCTTGGCGTCGTGGTCGAAGATGAAAGAGACTCGCCAAAATTGAATGTTTTTTGTACCCTTTCTTTCCCCAAAGCTTAGGGAACTTTTCTTTTTGCGGGGAATCTATAACAGGAATGTCATACCTGGACAAACCGCAATATTGTTCATTCCCCAAACTTTACGAAGATTCCAACGATTTCATGTTTATGTGTGGTGGTGCCCCACAACATGGTGTTATCTTAACAACACCATACCACAACGTTGGATCGGGAGAGGTGGACAACAAGATCTTGTTCATTGTTTTTCGTCTCCCAGCTCACGAGACCTCACACTTTCCGTTTTTTTTTTTTCTGGAAACATTACTTGGATCCCACAATTTGATCTCAGTAATTAACTTTGCAACATGGGTGGCTGAAGACAATAGGACCCTAAATGATGATTTTTTTGATGAAGTGCAAATAAAAAAAAACTATTTACCCAGTAACAAACACTCTCTCTGATCATGATACACAGTTGGTTAGGATAAAAACTTAGTGCCTTAGAGTACGAATACTTCTCAGTGGAAATCAATTAGAATAATTCATGACTCCAGGACAAATGCTTTTAAGAATAGTTTACATGAGATGAAGCTGGTTGTAACTTATAATGAACCAAATGCTAACATAAAATTTGATCTATTCCATGATAAATTCGTATCATTATTTGAAAATAGCTCTCTGCTTAAGCTAATCAGAAAGGACATTAAATAGCCAGATTAAAAATCCATGGATCACTAGAGGGATTAAAGTATCTTGTGAAAGGAAAAGGGCAATGTATCCATTGACAAAAACAAGTTGGGATCCTGCAGTACCTACACGCTACAAAAGCTACCGAAAATTACAAAGAAAGGTTATTAAAAATCAAAGAACATTCACATAATTTCATAAATCAGTACTTACAACAACAGACTTAAGGCTATATGGAGTACTATACAGTCTTCAACCACCAACCACAGAACAAGACAACATCACTACTAAACTGAATAGAATGGCTATAAATGATCACTAACAAGTAGCAAATGCATTTAATAATCATTTCTTAAATATAATAGGAAGCATAGGGACAAACATTTCAAGAGTAAAACCACAGAAGTATGTTGAGTATGTAACTTTCATAAAATTCAATCATATGAATGTATCACCAACTTTATCCTTCTGAATCTGATAAAATTATACATTCTCTTAAAAATAGGAGCTCATCTTCTTTTGATGGCGTTTCCAGTAGAGTACTAAATATTCATTGGCCTGTAAAAACCCCACTATTATCCAAAATATGTAAAGCATCACTAACTCAAGGCATTTTTCCAGAGAGACTGAAATATATTGTTGTTAAATCCCACTTTAGGAAACTGATAAGGGAGATGTCAGTAACTACTAACCCATTTCACTACTGACATCACTCTCCAGATTTTTTGATAAGGTGGTGCATTCTAGAGTAGTACCTCACACTAGCAACAACAGTATCCTTAGCAAATCACAGTTTACGTTTCAGAAGGGTTGCTCTGCTGAGAATACCATTTACATGTTCACTCACCAGATTTTGCAATCATTAAATAATAAAGAAAGTGCTGGTTGGTATTTTCTACAATCTCTAAGGCATTTGTCTGTGTGAATCACAGTATTCTCCTAGACAAGCTGAAGTTTTATCGGATTTGTAGTATGGCCAACCAATAGATATTGTCACATATAACCAAAAAAACATAGAAAATTGTGCTTAGTAACTGAAGCAACATAGTCCAGGGACATAATTCTGACTGGGAGGAAATCACATGTGGGGTTCCCCAAGGTTCAATTCTAGGTCTACAACATTTTTCATATCAGTAAATGATCTTCTGTCTAATATACAATAAGCAGATTGGTTCTTTTGCAGATGACACTAGTATTATGATCAATCCAGGCATGCATATATGGAGAAAGAAGAAATGGTGAACAAAATTCTTAAAAGTATTATTGACTGGTTTTCTGTGAATGGTCTCACTGTCACCAATGAATGCTAAGTGTAACACGCAAAGAGGAAATAACAAATAGGGTGGAAACTTCAAAGTAGTCAGGAATCCATATAGATGAGAATATGAGTTGGAAAAAATGCCGTTTGGAACTCCTAAAACAACTTAGTTTAGCCAAATCATTGCTAATCTTGGGGAGAGATAAATCAGTATGTTGACGCATTTGCATATTTTCATTCAATAACATCATATGGAACAATGCTCTGGGGTAACTCATCTTTAAGAAAGAAAATCTTCATTGCACAAAACAGTGCTGTTAGAATAATATGTGGTGCTCACTCATGATCATCTTGTAGCCATCTGTTTCAGGAGTTGGGCATTCTGACTACTGCTTCACATTGTATTTATCCCCCATGAAGTTTGTTGTAAATAATCCACTACAGTTCAAAAGGAACAATGATGTACTTAATTACAACACTAGTAGGAAAACTTCATTAGTCCACATTAAGGTTGTCTTTAGCACAAAAAGAAGTGCACATTGGTGTCACAAAAAATTTTGATACCATACCCAGTGATATAAAATGTCTGACAGACAGCAGAGTAAAATTTTAAAACAAACTGACAGAGTTTTTTCTGTGATGTGTAAAAGGTGGTTGGTAGGAATTACTAACTCACATCTGTAGATTTTTCCTCTTTGTAATAAAAAAATTAAAAACTTAAGAATGTTCAGAATATAAACATATGTACAAATTAACTCTCAATGTGAAATGACTCATTCAACATCATTATGATTTAGTGTGTAAAATGATCCATGGAACATGGAACTAACTGAAACTAAAGTAACTAAAATTGAGTGACGGATTCCACTAATGGCAGCTACTCTTCAAGAGCTGAGAAATCAAATTGTTGAAGCTGTTGATTCAGTAAACAGGGATCTGTTGATTCTTGTTTAGAATGAACTGGATTACTATTTCAATGTTTCTTGAGCAACACACAGTGGTCATGTTGAGTGTATAATATAGTGTCTGTGCGAATATAAAACTTTGAACCTTCCTCTAGCCAGTGACATGTGCATTATGTTTGTATCTTTTATAATTTGTTTGTAATAAAAAATTTAAAGCTGTTCTTTCTTTTTGAATCATCCTGTACAAAAGCAGCTGAGGACTGACAGGTGAAAAACATTAAAGGTACAAAGTTTTGAGGCTTCTGTAACCACTTATAATGTTGCCTGTTGCCTTTTGTCTCAAGATCTTCAGCTGATGGTAGTTTATTGATTTTTCTGACATGTCACCAATACAAGTGGCTAGCAAAGCCAAAGATTCACCATCCTCTGCTGGTGGTGGATTTTAGTCGAGCCTGTGGCCAGAGATCAAATATAGCTATCACACCAATGTCTGAGGGTCTTCCCCTGGATATTAACGCTGTGGTGCTCCATGTCTCACCTCCAACAGTTATTCACTAGAGCACAAGAATCCAGAGTCTGCTTACCTTGAGGCTATCTTCTTTCTTGTCAAACTGTTACCATGTTACTGAATTTCTGTGGCTTCTCTGAACAAACGGGCATGGTAATTCTTATCCATAGCAAGAACCTGCATGTCAGTGAATTTCTTTTATTTGGCTGATCTCAGACAGTGTATGCTCTGCCATGACAGATTTCTCCACCTGTCACAACCTGCAATACTGTTTATGTTTGATGATCCTGGTATTGCTGGATTGTCTAGTCATCCCTAAGTAGATTTTTCCACATGTACATGTTATGTGGTATACTCCCAACATCATGAGTAGTGCATGCAAGATGAATATATGAGCAACAGCATTTAATAATTGAGATGAAACACCTGGAATTCATCCTGAGAAGTGACAGGTAGTTGCACAAGAAGTGTCAGAAATCCTAACAGACATGGAAGTGACACATTGGATGAATAAATGTCATGACCTCTCTGCCATACATCCTCATGATGATAAACAGAACTAGCCATATGTTGTGCAAACATGATGTAAAGACTATTTACAAATCTACCAAGAAAATCAAAGAATATCTCAGATTAGCAGACAACAAAAGGGCCCCAGACACAATATTGTGAGTATATCACATTCCATGTATAGGATCACTGACTGTAAACATATTGCTGGTTGGAATGGATGGAGTTATCAGCCATAACAAAGGATGTGCTGTGTGGAACCTGCCACATTACGAAATTTGCTGACATGCAGGTTAGCGAAGATCTATCATGCTCATTTATTCAGGGAAGCCATAAGAATTAACTAATATGACAACAGTTTTAACAAGAAAAAAGATCAAGGTAAACAGATCTTCATTTCCTGTGCTGCAGGAAACAACCACTGCAGGTAAGAAAGGGAGAACCACAGTGGCAATGACTGGGGAAAGGTCCTCAGAAGTTGGTGGGCAGATACATGTCACTTCAGGCCTCACACTTGACCCCAGTCTATAATCAGCAATGGAGTGTCAATGATTGACAGTGCCAGCCACTCATGTTGGCGAGACATCTAAATAATCTCTAAACAAACATTGGTCATACATAAAAAAAACAGGTGATACATCAGTGTTATAGATGTTGTAAATATGTTTGGACTACCATTGTGACTTGCATATTTTATGTTAGTGTGTATTTTTTATTTAATTATAGGCCACATTTTCAATACTGGTACTCTTTTTACCATAGGAAATCACTACATAAAGCCACCTGTACAACACAGATAAAAATAAACCTGCCTTCAAAAATCAGTTCAAAGGAACATGCTCTGTCTCCATCCATGATTGGGACAGGTCTACTTATGTACACTGCCAACATGCACCACATGACCATTTCAGTCTTAATATGTGTTTCCACATGCAACAAAAGTGATGCCACAACAAGTGACATGACAGCTGATACAGCAGTGGAGTTGTGTGCTGTTGTTCCCACACAATCTTTTAAAAATTGTTGTGACACCATTTTCAACATGGTGTCAGCTGGGATTATTCATACAGACTACAGACATTAGTGTTGTCATTCAGCTTATGGTATTAGAACTGAGCCAGGAATCCAATAAGAAGAAGAAAAAGTACAGATGTTGTATTTGGAATTGGAATTTATTCACAAATGACACAAGCGGACCTTAGTAATGGACACATCACTTGTAAATGAAGACCCATTTGTGAAAAATATTTGGAGAAGGTAAGCTAGGTTCGAGTACTTGTAGAGCTATGGTTTGAGGTCTATTAAAAGTCTGATACTCAAATTAAAGACTCAAGTAAAGTTAGGAGTGACACTTCTAGTATTTGCCATTTGGGTATTAAATCTTTCCAATATTTAAGCCTATATCACATTCGCAAAAGTACTATTTCAAAGTATTTGTGTGAGATGTTGGATGCTATTTGTGATGGCCTAAAGACTCATTAAAAGCTACCATTTTCACTCTTGCACCCCCGTCAGTTAAATACAATGAAATATTAAAATTAAGATATACTGAATTTTGGAGTTATGCTTCATCCAAGTGCACTAAAAGACACTGTAGTATAGTTGAATGCCTTTATTAAAAGCAACACTCAATATGAAATAATACTGCCACCAGAAAACTTGTTATTTCCTTTCTCAAATCCACTGGGCAAGTATTTAAAAAGCATTTGAAGTTACCTATACCAGAATATGATTACCTGAATATACTGCCAGTATTGCATTAATTTTCACCACTTTTAGAATAAAGTTAGCTGCTGTGAAACTACAAATGTCATTTAACTTAGTAAATAATATCTACTTAGCACACACAAATTTTATCCATGCATCACATAATAGAAAAATCATCTACTTTCACTATGGAAATGAACCATTATGAGCTCATACCTCAACAACAAAACATTTATACACTGAAATTGCACATTTTACCACTGCAGAATAATAAACCATACACAAAACAATGCATTTTGGAAAGTGTTATAACGTCAAGTTTAACACATATATTTCAGAACAACACAACACATATAAGTCACAGAGTAAGTTGACAAGCAAGACATGTGTACACATTAGCATTCGAATGAGCGCTGAGTCCCAGTCTAGTGGCCACAGCTCGGCTGGCCGCTTAGGTGGCGCAGCTGCTGCATGGCTGGCAGACAGCGCCGCACGTAGAGGACGCGCGTAATTGCGCGGCAGTGCTTTGAATGATCGGCAAGTCACAACAGCAAGACTTTAATGCAATCTATCACTGAAAGCACAAGGCCTCTTAATATGCAAGCATAAATATGAAAACCATCAAATTTGGCATCTTAGTGTCAAAGACAGCAGCCCCTTCTGATGCTACTGAGTGGTGAGAGAAGGGAAGTTGTGTGACAAAGTTAAAATGTATTTAACTTTTGTGGCATGGCTAAAAGTGATGTCACTCATTGTTGCCACAGGAATTTGGGTGTTTCCACATGCAACTTTGGTGACTGCACTCGAGCAGCAGCCAAGTGGCATAATTTTTGTTGCATGTGGAAACTTGGCTTTAGACCATGCATACATTGTCATTTTCAACAAGAAGGCGTAAACATACAGCACCAATGTAAACAGCATGACATGTGCAAAATACATTGTGCAAGTAACTGACAGTGATATTTAGCGACCATTGCCAAAGTCACCTACTTGTTGTTTTATGGCAAACTGATTCTTCTTCTTCTGTGGCAGCAACAATAGTAAAAATGCTTTATTTTTCAAGTACAAGGCAAAAGCCCAATGTGGAAGGAATGGGTTCTGTTATACTATGAAAAATAACACAGATCTGGCAGAACTTGATTTCTATTCTGAAGTATTACATCAATTGGCTGTACTGTTCACATACTAATTCTAATGTTATATACGCCTTACATACTACAATATCCCTCATAGATGGACCATACAAGTCTAGCGACTTTTTTCTCATGAGCAGAACATAAAAAAAAAAAAAAAAATGCCTGCCCTGTTCCATGGCCTACTTATACACACATTGACAATTAATTAATTACTTACTGCATCTATAATAGAAATTTTATCACCAACCTTTGCTCCATGTTCTGACAAGCAAGATGGTTCCCATGGGATGTCCACAACTAATTTAGCACAGCAACCCTCTCTAAGCATGCAGAAATGAACAAAGCAAGGGTGTAACTAGTTTAGGGCAACCGGACTAGTGCCCTGAGGTCCATAGGTTGAGAGGCCACTGGTGATGAAGGAAAAGTATTTGATACTTGAAAATAGCATAAAAGTACAAAGTTTTGGTTGTACTTAAATAAACAATAAAACAGATAAATGGCGGTGTGTTCCTTAAAAAAATAATAATTTTACTTTCTGAACTTCATATAACCGTTGCCCGAATTTAAAAATGTAAAATGCTGTCATAATCTACCCTTTAAGGGCAGCTTTAATGGAGTAAGACAAATATTATAGTAAGAAGTTGTGTATATATCATGAGGCAGCATAACCTAAGGCACAGAAATTGTCCACACTATATTCGTCCAGTATTTGGGAGTGAGAGCACTTAACGACTTCCAACAAATTTCACAGTAATTTCAAACCTTTATGAAACTTTCTGTAACTGTAACCATCTGAACAACAGTGAAAGTTATACAAATGCTTCAGTTCTGTCCATATTTTCCAATTTTTTTCAAGATTAATAGGCAATATGGTATGTGAGACTGAACATTCATCTTTTGATTGTTATTCATCTTTAAATGTGTGATTATGGTACTGATGTAGGCATAGTACTTACTAAAGCTACTTTGATACAAGCATCTTTGCTAATTCTCTCTCCACTATCTACAGTGATGATAATAATTTGTAAGTACTATGTGCAACTATCAACCACATGAGCATATCACATGTTGGTTATCAGCTAACAAAACTGCTTCTCACTACTCCCATCTGCCAATCACAAGATTAATTTGTTTGAACTATACTAGCATGTATAGTGGAAAAAACTCACTTTCATGCAGTAATTGTTAAATAGACTGAGACTCAAACTTAGATACCTGCTTCCGCAAGAGGTTATCTACCAACTGAACCACCCAAACATGCATACTAGGCCTACTCAGATTTCAAATTGTATGGTTTTAGCCCTTCTCCAATTTCTACAAAGACAATATTAATTTTTCATGCACAACCAATATATTGTATTCTCTGAAAAAAGCGAAATGAAATCCATCAGAAACATACATATATTATGACAAATTAAGTCACCAGTAATTTGTCAGTGGAATGCAAGGTGAAAATTTCATACTGAAGTGACACTTGGTAGTATTTATTAAGGGACAGTAATTTCCTCCTTCAGCTATTTTTCTTTCACAGTTTTGGTTACCATAGTATGAGGTCACGTTTTTTGTGCTATTTTGTAACATAAGTGTAAATTACTATGTAAGTGTTGACTTTTAAGTCCACTGTGTTATTAACATTGTTATCAACTTCACACTCACATTTCACAGTAGTTCTAGTTTTATCAATATAATACACCGCTACTTTCGTAAAAATAAGAAACCAAATTAATTTTATATCAAATGTACATATAGTTTGATGTTTTGGGAACAATCTGCCTTAGCCCTTATATGATAATACCCCATATACATGATCTGTGAAAAATGTAACTATCGGCTCAGGGGGAGGACGACACTGCATTGCCAGAATCTATAGCAGAAGCAGCACGGCGGGAGGCTGAAGAGGAAGAGCCTCTAGTTGGTGCACTGCGTGAAGATGCCATGGACGTGGAGGCAATGGATGCTGATGAAGAGCCATCAGCAGCTGAGGAGGCATCAGTGGCAACACAGACAGACCCACTACCCGATGATGTGTGTGTTGAGCCCGCCTCTGATGAGCCACCACCTACGTTTGCCGACGCCAGCACTGAGACAGAGCTCAAGGCAGCAGTCACCACTCAACCAAAGGCAAGTGTAGCTTTCTTTTTCCATTTCATTGCATCTTACTGAAGTTGACGCCTCTCTTCACTGTCTTTGCAGCATTTAATGATTGACAACTGTCTTAAAAACTAAAGCCATATGCTGTACTGTATTTCAAGCCAGTCCTCCCCCCCCCCCCCCCCCTTCTCTCTCTCTAGCAAAGGGTCTTGTGACCTGCTTTGCTAACCAAGTCACTTTATATTATGTGAATGGAGACCATGCATGATTTGTATCAGGGGGATGCACCAATTACATTTGTCAGCACAGCATGCTTCATGAATTCTTATCTGGTGAACCTACTGGAGTATAGCACATCTAAAAATGGCCCTTCTGATAGGAAATTTACTTCAGCATGTAAAAGCTGGGGTGAATTTCGGAAACAACTAGTTAATAGCTGTCATCACCAATGGTCAATATTCAAAATAATCACTGCAAAAAACATGCCACAAAACAATGGGTCAAACCAGTTACTTTGGCTCCCCCATAGGCATGCACCTCTGGGAGGATTAACACATAAATTATCTTTCCCATTTCACCGATGCATTCTTACATATACCTCCATCTTGTGACTCTCGAATATAAATCATACTCTGATAGATATCCATTTGTTAGTGATTGAATTACTTTTCATCCTGCAGTACTTACATGAATTATAAGATTTCTCTCCAAATGATAATTTATTTCATAGCATGTCTAACAATGATGATAATAATAATAATAATCATCATCAGAATCCATTTTGATGCTTATAGGACTCATTAAGTCATCACATAGCACAAGACAAGACTTGAATCCATTATTCAAATACATGAGTAATTCACTGTTATTTCAAATGATTTTCTTGTG
The DNA here is from genome assembly GCF_023864275.1 of Schistocerca cancellata. Classification (NCBI taxonomy): domain Eukaryota; kingdom Metazoa; phylum Arthropoda; class Insecta; order Orthoptera; family Acrididae; genus Schistocerca; species Schistocerca cancellata. Next base: position 829,541,504 of record NC_064626.1, read on the forward strand.
GTGTTAGAGCCATCAACCCTTCAGAAACCATTCTATAGCTAGTCAGATCTATGTTTAGGTGAAACAGATATGCAAAGACAAAATTGTAAATCAGAAGTTGTAAACCATAAACTGACACAATAAATTTCTCTTTGAGAATTAAGTAGGGAGATGGATAGCTCTTGACTCCCTTATTCAACAGTGATCATAAGCCCTGGCCGAGACTTGCACAACTGACAGTATCATAACACAAACAGGAAAATCTGAGGCTGACAACCACTTTAAAAAATTTACTTCAGCATGTTAAACTCATATCCAGTCTGCTGAAGAGCAAAGTCAAATACTGTATAGTCCACTACTCCAATAGAACAAAGTCTTGTGTTTTTATTAAATGTTTAGCATTTCTTCACATTTCAGATTAATTAACACTGGTCTCCTACTTCCTCTCCAATGGTTGTCATGGAAAATCAGACAATGTAGTCCAAAACCTTTCAAAATTCACTCATCATATAAAACTGCCCATTTAGTTTATTCTACAGTTGCCTCACACAGTCATGTTGTCAGCCAAGACAACGTGGGTGTGTGGGTGTATATGTGTGTGCATTTATTCTGTGCTAGGTAGTGCTAATGGACATCACCCAGTATCTCAACCTTTTTTATGTGCCTGTTGACCACTCAATGCATTAACTATACTGTAAGTTATTACCTTAAGTCCTTCCATTATTTAAATAGTGCTAGAATATATGAGTAATCAAGTCGTAATTGCAGGATATTTCAGGACATAGTTGTCAAATTGGACTTCTACCATAAAACATAGCATGAGAATACAAACAGCCATTGATTTATTTGGAAAAGGTATCCATTCACACATCACTGCTAGAAACATAACAGTATGTAATACTATTGTCAGACAACAAAGGCAGCTAATGTTTAAATGTTGTGTTTTTCCTTTGTGTTCAATACTCAAAATTTTGCAGGAAAAATGTTTAATATTCTCTAACAGTTATTGTATTGTTTGGATTGACACACAGGAGATCTTACATTCAGTCTTGGAAAAAATGGCATGATAACACTTCCTTTTCAGGAACTGAAAACTATGGTGCTTGTCATCAGCAAAGGAAACAGCTGCAAAAGTACTGCCAGTGAAATAATGTGAGCAGCAGACACAGTAACAAGTGACGTGATATGCTTGCAGAAATTTTGCAGTTCCTACTGTCATCATCTGCTTTTTTCTCTCTCGCTCTCTCTCTCTCTCTCTCTCTCTCTCTCTCTCTCTCTCTCTCAGGTGAAAAAGGGTCATATCACTGACAGTCTGAGTGGGTAAATCAGTGTGTCTTTGGGATATTAGTATTAGGAAAGTAATTAAATGAGTGTAATGACATTGCTAACTACTGTATGTGAATATTTCTTGGGCACCCAGCTATCTAGTTCTGAACTTGCAGAAGCCTGAGAATTTTGGGCCATTAGGTCCTGACTTCAGTCACTACCCAACTTGGCAATCAAAAATAGCAGTGCGCAGATCACTGTAGTAGTCATTGGTAAATCACATGTTGACCTGTCTTTTTCTTTGCAGTAAAACTGGTGATTGAGCAGTTACCGGTACATCGCATTTGCTAGTTATGATTCCCCAGAAAAGGAAGGTTACTACCCACAGTTCAGTCAGGAAACCTTAAACAGATACTCAGTGTGCAGCACTTACAAGGGAATGGTCCACTCTGACATGTTGAAAACTACTTTGAAATTACTCATGTTTGCCACATGAAGAACTGTTTATAGCAGTGGTTTGTACAGTCCTTCCTACTTAGCATGTGAAGCCACAAGTAAGCAGATGCAGGCATGACAAGAGAATGTAGTGTGAAGTCCACATGAACTTATGCACTTAACCCACACCAAAAATGTCTCAAATCATTAATTTTTTGAGTAACTTGCAGTTCATATCAGTAGTTGAAATCTAGCAGATGTAATTGTTATGCAAGTGGCTAGCAGAAGAAGAAAATCATGGCAGTGTATGGGGTTACATTATGGACATCTCCCATCAATCGGGGCCTTAATTTGTTGACATGAAATATTTTACAATTCCTGAACCAAAATTGTTATAATTTTTTAATACTGTACACTGGTGTCCAAAATTAAAGCAACAAACAGTTATTTACCCATCCTGTGTCTAATTCACAATATAATCATACAAACTTTTAACAGATGTCATTACGATCATGTTATTCATGAAAGACTGCATTTCGATTGATGGACAACCACAACAACAATGACATCGGGCCACCTATCTAGGGGGGTAGTGTTTGCAGGGTAGTTCCACATCCACAATCGTTGTGTACACAGTTACAGACAGTGCTGTATGGCACAGAGAAGACTTTCTCGGATGAAGCGACAGTTCATAGAGACTGAAACTGCATCCCAGAGACCAGGATAGGGCCGACCACATGGATGTGATCTGATGGCTTAATTTGAATTGTTCTGTTGTTTCTCAGATGAGGCAACAGTTCATAGAGACCAAAACTGTATCCCAGAGACAGGACAGGGCCAACCACATGTGGCATCAGAAAGAGTGGTCCGTTATTTGGCTGTAAGGGCATGATGGTACTGCCTTACTACTACATTGCAATTGGTATCTTATCCCGCAGCATCCATGGATGTGTTGTATCAAGGCAAATAGTGTACAGAAGGCTTCAGTAGAGTGGCCTTTATTGTTGGAGACCTTCTGTCTGTTTATTTCTGGCATGTCTTCACAGAAGTGAACATCTAGAGTGGAGCTGTCAAAATGCCACCTGGATGGTTCAACGGAGGGCCAATGTTCTTTGCAGAGATGAGCCTGATTTGGTCTGGAGAGTGATCTTTTGATGGATTCACATCTGGAGGGCATGTGGAACACTATTTTGGAACCTATACATTGTGGAAAGAGACTGATATTGAGGACGATCCCTAATAGTGTGGGCAAGAATTATGTTGACCACGCAAATTGTACAGGTGAATCAGCAAGATTTAACTGCTGTCAGGTACTGTGAGGAAATCTTGGGATTTCATGCACAGTTGTAGCAACACACTTGTTGCAATGTGCCGTGAGCCCGGACTTCATAATGATGGATGATATTGCTTGACCTCACAGAGCATGGGTAATTGACGTCTTTTTGGAAATGGAAGATACTGCACGCATGGTGTCATGGCATGGCCTGCTCACTCTCACAACTCTAATCCCATAGAGCATGTCTGTGATGCACTAGCAAGACAGATTGAATCACATCAGCATAGAACAATTACTCTAGAAGACCTGTGAGCAACTCTGCAGGAAGAATGAATGTTACTGCCTCAATCATTAAGAGCTATTTCCTAGTTCCTCTAACGTTTTCACAATTTCTAAGAACATCTCAACATCATTTGAATGAGTGTGCAGGAAATTACAGAAACTGATACATTGCACCCCATGTTCATATTTCATCTTTCATCTTTGCCAGGTTGAAAACAATAATTAGGTTCCACATTACATTGAAACACTTGGAACCTGCACAAAGACACATGCTATTAGCAAGCATATATGGAGGAAACACAAAGAAAATTAATTTAGTTTTCTCTCTATTCTTAACATTTAGAGAATTCACAAAGGCAAGTGCTACTTATTATGGATATTAAATGAGTTGTAAATCCAAGTGGATAGCAACAGTGAACCGTTGTGTCAGAGAAACTGTCAATGTAAACTGAAGTTCAGTCTACAAAATAAAATTGCATTGGTCACGTTATCTACTTACTAGCACATTGGCAACATAGGTTATGTGCCTGCTACATCACACATGCACTGTATGCTGCAGCTCCTGTAGGGGTGTACATTTTTCCACTGCCTGACAAGCCACAAGTTTGGAAATTTTCAATATTTAAAAAAGAATGTTTGAAGTGTGTCTTAGTAGCAAAAATTTTGACATTTTGTTTCTTCTGGTGTGTTCTTCCTGTATAAAATATTCAGGGCAAGTTCTTATATGTCAGACAGGACCATTCCCTTGTTAGAACAGGTAGGCCTGTACCAGTACTTGTTTGCTTTGCATGCTTTACATGGAGAACCTCTTTTATTAGTACTGGTTGAGGAAAAAGTGCATATGTTGTATTGTAATCACTGCAATTACATGATGCACCACCTACAAAATTCTGCACAGAAATAAGACAAAAAATGAAAAAGTGAGAAAAGTCCCCTACTGGTCAAGGGTTTACTGTACCAACTAAACATTGTTTATGCTATCCAGATTATAACAGGAAATTTTTGTCTCCCTTAGAATGCATCATGTTCTTGAAGTGTCAGTTCATCTTTTCCTACTCTCAAATTTTTTTCACTTTACCATCTGCAGGAAGAAGTGCAAGAGGAAATTAGAGAACTGAGAGAGCAGATGGAAGCCCTTTCCGAAGAGAGTGCACGGCTGAAGGCAGAACAAGAGGCTTTGCAGAAGGCAGCAGAGACAAAAGCAATGATGCAGGAGGCAAGAATGACAGCATCAGTTGACCAACCACATGAGCCAGCAACACCTCAACCACAGCCACAGCCACCGCCAGAGCCAATCATAATTGAGAAACCTGTGCCATTCTATGTCATGCCAGATGCTGACACCGAAGTTGAGCTTAAAGCTCGGCGGCTTGAGGTGTGTACCTATTGTTTGTTAAGTTTTCATTTAAGTATTACTTTATAAGCAGCTGAAAATATATTTTCTACATCAAAGACATGTTTTTGATCACACACTTTTACACTTGATCTACCTAAAGTGGCCAAAAACATTTCATCGGTAAAAGCTCTTCTTTGATTTATAACTAATATTCATCTATTACTTTTACAATTAGCTACATCCTAATGCAAATATTCTCAATCATTATTTAACAATCTATCTGTTTGCACATTTTATTGCAGCCAAGTTGATGGCATCTCTGATTTATTTTACTTCTTTTTCTAAAGCTTCCTGTTGTGTTCCAATCACTGCTAACATTTTGAGTAAAAAGTACAGGACAAAAAGACAAAGGGGAAAGAAACAGAAAGAATTGGAGAGAGGGGGGCAGGGAGAAATGTAGAAGCAGGAAAATAACTAATGCATGCTACTTCTTATTGTGTATTGTAAAATAATGGAAAGCAAGGGGATTCTACAACTTTTACTTTTATCACTGAGGACATGCAGCTCTACTGTATCACTTACAGATGAGTGCACCAACCTTGTTTAAAAGATTAACATGGTAAAGTCAGCATTTAATCCTATTCAATACAAAATTGTGGTACACCAAACTCGATCAAAGTTAAATGAGGGAGCTGACCACAGTTAAATTTGACTGTGGCTCAAACGCAATTTTCATGAGATGACCAGGGTTTTATAAGCATACAGTACTAAGATGGTGGCATTTTTTGATGTACTGACACAGACTCAAGGCATTTTGTGCTGTACTCTATAAGTAAGATGAACCTAGAAAGTTTATCAATTTATGAATCAAACTTACTAGGAGTATAACTAAATTGTGCCTCCAAATGTGACCACACAACAATTGGATTCATGTAATTTTTTCATTTATGATACATGAAGTTCAAAACTCAAATAAACCTCTCTCAAAGTAGTTCAATGTAACTCTCAAAAACTCTCAGGAAATTCAACTTATAAGTTTTCTGAGCATGTTAAATATGCTAAAATAAAGTAGATTTATTGTGATAGTGCTGTGCCTTTGTTGTAGCATGCTTGCTCTCTGTGGTAAAGAAAAAGTAAAAAAGATAGGAAAAATTTATTTTGTAGTTTTTAAATTATATAATCTTGATCAACAATCTTTTATAAAAGATTGTTGTTTGCAATGAAAACTGGATTTTTGTATGCAGCATATAGTTAGAAATAAGAAGACATGCATTTTTCATAAAAAATCAATTAGATGTGCTAATTAGCATATACTTGATGAATTTTATATTTGAATGACATAGGTATTTGAAGTGAATGGTAAAAAATGAAAAAATAGTGACCAAAACGAGATGCTGTACATTTCTTCTTTGCTGTAGCCATCTGTTCTTTTATTTTCAAGAACTGATGCATTCACATGAACAAAATTGAGAAGTATGTCCACCTCATTCTTTGAAAAAAATTGGTGTTGTTCTTTTGTTTTCCATTTCACCAAACATAAACAAATGGACTAGTGGTGAGGTATACACACACTTCTGCTTGTTGACGAAAGTGAGAGCATGTGACAATGATGTCACTTACCAATGATTTTCTAGAAAGCTTGTGTATATAGGTAGCTGTATGCAAATTCATATCTCTATCATTTCTTTGCAGCCCTGGGGTTCCTTCCATCACAGTACACAGACTTAACCATGGGCAAATGCATGGTTTACTGATGAAAATTTGCTGATTTGATTATTAGATTAGATTATTGTATTGTATTGTTTTGTATGTAAACTGGGGGCCTAGAAATGATGGAGAGGCTCCATCCCAGCCGCTGTTGCAGTGGTCCACAACCGCATGATGACTAACGCAGTCCACTTCACCCCTCTGCTGCCCCACACCTAACCACTCCTTCAGGGTTGTGCAGTTCAGCCCCCAGTGGACCCCCCCACCCACCTCCCCCCAGGAAACATCTCACACCAGACGAGTGTAACCCCTATGTTTGCGTGGTAGAGTAATGGTAGTGCACACGTATGTGGAGAATTTGTTTGCACAGCAATTGCCAAAATAGTGTAGCTGGGGTGGAATAAGGGGAACCAGCTTGCATTCGCCAAGCCAGATGGAAGACCACCTAAAAACCATCCATAGACTGGCCGGCTCACCAAACCTCGACACAAGTTCGCCGGTTGGTTTCGTGCCAGGGACCAGGCATTCCTTCGCAATCTGGAAAGCCGTGTGTTAGACTGCATGGCTAACCGGGTGGGATGATTAGATTAGATCCAGGTTTTGTTCCATAGATTAAAAATGAGGTGGTTCTCATGGGTGTGGAACATGCCAGATAAAAAAACATTGAATATTTGAATATAATACTCACTTCCCTGATCATCTGTCAGGAAATTGCCAAAATATGTTAATACATTACAGTAAACTTGAACTGCTGATATTTGAAGAATTAATACACTGTCAGGATAATAAATTTGTTGCATAAAATATCTAATCTTGGCTGCTGTGAACAAGTGTCCCTGATCAGAGATTGATGTTGGTGCATTGCATAGACGTTTTAAATGCAATTTACTTTTAACTGTGATCATGGAACCTGGGTTCTCTTGCTTTTGGTGATGTTAGTGCATGCAAGCACTAACACTGATGGCATCCTCTTTGACAGAATATTCCAAAGATGAAAATTGTCCCCCATTCAGATTTTCAGGCAGGGACTTCTCAGGAGGACATAGCCATCAGGGTAGACAAAACTAACATTCTGCAGGTCAGGGCATGGTATGCTAGGTATCTTAATCAGACAGATTGGTAGGTAAGAGAATTTAAATAGGAAAGTGGATAGGTTGAAATTAGATATAGCGAGAATTAATTAAGTGCAGTGACAGGAAGAACAGAATTTCTGGTCAGGTCAGTACAGAGTTATCTAGACAAAAAGAAATAAGAATAATGCAGGAGTAGCCGTATTATGAATAAGAAAATGGGAATGCTGGTAATCTACTATGAACGCCATAGTGAGCACATTATCATAGCCAAGATAGACATGAAGCCAACACCCACCACAGTAATAAAAGTTTATATGCCAAGTAGCTCCAGGGATGATGAAGAGTTTAAAGAAATGTATGATGAGATAAAAGTTATTATTCAGATAGTTAAGGGAGAGAAAAATTTAATTGTGATGGGTGACTGCTTTCCAATACTAGGAAATGGAAGAGAAGGAAAAATAGTAGGTGAATATGGAATTGGGGAGGGGGGAGGGGAGGGGTGAGGGAAGGAATGGAAGAGGAATCCATATGGTAGAATTTTGCACAGAGCATAATTTAATCATTGCTAACACTTGGTTTAAGAATCATGAAAGAATGTTGTACATGTGGAAGAGACTTGGAGACACTGGAAGACTTCAGATTGTTTACTTAATGGAAAGATAGAGATTTAGAAACCAGTTTTTAAACCAAGTAGTGAAGGTATTAGTGGATATCATAGGCAAAAACACAAGCCCTGGTAGAAATCCTCAAACAATAGATACTGAAATTAACTGATGAAAGGGTGAAACAAAAAAATGCAGAAAATGAATCAGGCAAAAGGCAATACAAACATTTAAAAAATGACATTAACAGAAAATCCATAATGGCTGAGTAAAAATGGCTAGAGGACAAATGCAAGACTGTAGAAACATGCATGACTAGGGGAAAAATAGATGGTGTCTTCAAGAAAATGAAAGAGACCTTTGAAGAAAATTAGTGAGCAGTATGAATTTCGAGAGCTCAGACAGAAAGCCAGAACTAAGCAAACTGTCCTCTTTCATACCACACTAGATAATTCAAAGGCTGTTGATATATATCAATAACTAACTTTTTACTTATAAAACTGCTTTAGGACCACAATTCAATAGTAGTTTGGGCTTTACTGAATATATTTAAGAAAGCCACCATAAAATCTAAATTAAGTACATTAACATTATATGTAGATAAGAATATGATGATTATAAATTAGCAGCAATAATAATAATATACTTACTAGACTGTAAATTTCCATTATCTGTATCGGAAGAATCAGAATCATAGTATTATATGGTTCATCTTTTCTCAATGTCTGTGGTAAAAACACTTCCTCTGAAAACGTTTGCCACCATCTGAATCACACTCCATAACTCTTTGTAACTCTGCAAGAATCTCTTTGTCTTGTAAATACTCTTTCTGATTCATTTCAATCTTCAGCTCACAGTCACCTCTGAAAGACTGATTCTTACAAGGGAATAATGGACAACAATGAACTGAGTCCATTGTTGTCATTTCATATGGCAATAATATGAATGAAAGTAAATTATTGCAATACAGAGTAAAGCAGCCAAGGCTTGAGAATGCATGAGATAAATGTATGGCATAACTATAAACAAAATTACAGCTTTTTTCTAAAGGGGTCAATTTGACCCCTCTGGGTGTTAAAGGTAAAATTGGAAAAAAGTGATAATCAATTAGGCAAAATACACTGTTTTTTAATATAATGAAACTACATTCCAAATAAATGAATGTCACAAAATTAAATGTCGCTTGAATCATTCTTCAAAACATATCTAGTACTTAAAAACTGAAAAGGGTCATTTTGACCCCTCTGGACATTCGAGTGTTAAATTGCAACAATCACATAAAAAGTTAATGCTTTGGAAGCATAAGGAAAATCAAAGACTGCATTTTATTGGCAGAATGCTTATAAGATGCAACATATCTACTAAAGAGTCTCTCTACAGCATGCTTGTCCATCCTCTGCTACAATACTGCTGTCCAGTATGGGATTATTTCAGGTAGGATTGACACAGGACACTGAAAAAGTACAAAGAAGGGCAGCTCATTTTGTACTATCACAAAGTAGGGAAGAAAGTCATATAGTTACAATAAGCGAGTTGGGGTGGCAGTCATTAAAACAAAGGTATTTTTTGTTTCTGCAAAGATCTGTTCATTAAATTTAATTCACCAACTTCCTCCTCGAAATGTGAAAATATTTTATTGTCACCAACTTACATGGGGAGAAATGATCATCATAATAAAATAAGAGAAATTATAACTTGTACAGAAAGATTTAAGTATTCATTTTTCCCACAAGCTGTTAGAGACTGAAATGGTAGAGAAATAGTCTTAATGCTGTTTAAAGAACCTTCTGCGAAGCATTTAAGTGTGAATTTCAGAGCAATCATGTAGATGTAGGTGTACACTATCTCAATGAAAATATTGCAGTGTGCTGAGAATTTGCATGATTATCTTAAGCTACCTTTTAGTTTCATAGAAAGATTTATACCTAATTATGTCCACTCTCTCTCTCTCTCTCTCTCTCTCTCTCTGTCCTATTTTATTCCTGCCAAAAATTCTTCTAAGGAGTATTAATTGATTTAACTTTGTTGTTGAAAAGGCAATAAAATAAAAATAAATAAATAAAAAAATGGGAAAGAAAATTTCACAAGAGGTGTAAAATAAAAGTGGGACATTTTACAGTGATGTGCTCAGATAAAACAGCCCTTCAAGCTGAAAATAAGGAAGACTCAGAAGAACTGTAGAATTGAATGGATGATTCTGAGCACAAAACAAAGACGAATATGATGAAAATTTTGGGAGGATACAATACCTATGAAGAAAAGTTCCATAACATAGCAAACTAGGAAGCATATGAAGTAATCTCACCAAACAAAATATTAGTGACTTCCTTAAAAGATACTGCTTGCTTCGTACCTGTGTAGATGGCATAGGACTGGTATCAGGTGGCCGTCTGTGCCTCCCCTGCTGACAAAGTCATGGCACTAGGATGAAGTTGCCCAATTTGTTGAGGCATCAGTGTGTACTGTTCAACATAACTACAAGGAAATAAGGAACCACTGACTGCCATGTAACATGAAATAAGAAAAGTGACCATAAAATGATGTTAACTGAGTGAGACTGGAGATGAGTATCATGGCTTGTCAATGACAGTCAGTTTCAAACATGAAAGGAATTTCTGCAGCCAGTGTTTGCAGCTACATCTCAACCAAGTTATGAGCAAACATTACAAAGGGGAACTACAAGCAATGGGTATTTGGAGTTAGTTACCTCACTAAGGCCACTGCTCACAGTGGCATGCTAATCTGCATGTCTTCTGTGGGCTACACAATGCAGAAGCTGGGCAATAGCTGACTAGAGGCCAGGAGTGTCGTCTGATGAATTGCAGTTTTCTTCCTCCTGAAATGACACAAGGTGCTGAGTGCACTGGCATCCCAGTGAGGTTTCTAACCCACAGATTGTGGTGAGTGTAATTTAAGCCAGAGGAAGTTCTGTGATTTTTTTTTCCTACCATAACTTGAGCCTGTTTATTCAGATTACCGTAAACATGAACCAATATGTGTATTTCAACATTCCTGATGAGCAAGTGTTGCCATTTACTCCATATGAATAAGCTGTGGACACTTCCATCATCCACAATGACAACAGCCCTATTCAAAAGGCTGCATGTTTATGTTCTTGGTTTGACAAACATGCAGTCAGCCTAACTGCACTTCTGCTGGTCTGCTAAATCACAGTCTTAATCCCATATAAATATCTGAGAATGTATGACTATTTGGAGTAGTGGATAAAACAATGATTGCAATTCCAGCAATCTGGTATCTCTGTGGGCTCTAATCATCAATAAAAGGCTTCTGCTGAATTTTGAATTCCTGAAAAAACTTGTTGACTCTCTTCCTTAGTAAACTGAAGACACTGTCAAGGCTAGAGGTGGTGCTACAGAGTATTAGTTCAATGCCCCCTGGGAGTGCCTTATTTTTTGTTAAGTGTGCCTAGATTTGTGCCAGAAAATAAAACTATTTTCGCAAAAAAAGTTCTGATGGTGCCAAATATTGATATGGGACAGACAAAGAAGTTCCTGAAAGTGTACTTCTTAAACACTGCACCATTTGAAAGTGAAGTATTGACTACAGGAAAACCAGAGAAAAAGTAAGTAGAGTCATTTAATAATTGATTACGTAAAGCTACAGAATAAAGTCAAAAATTAGGTGAATAAATGAAGTACCAAATTAAGAGGTACTCAGTCAAACATGCAAGGAAAGGAGACTGTGAAAACCTTTACCACAGTGAGATATAGGTTAATGGATTGTGTGTTAAAGCCAGCAGCACTAATAAAGTTGACACATGGAAGAGAGGTAGAGCAACAACTTATTTTAGAGCAGATAAAGATTAGAGTGTTCAAGTACATTATTGGGAATGTTGAAATTAGAGTGCATATTGTGATGAAAAGATTAGCACAAAATAGGAAGAGATGAAGAACACCACCAAACCAGAAGAAAAAAAAATGAACTGAAATGATTGTATGGCATTTATTGGCCAGTATATCCCTTGCGGTGTTCAGCTGCTGTATTGAAAATTAACGCCACTTTGGTGACTTTCATGTCAGTGATAATGAAATTGATGATGAAAGCCTCACAACACCCAGTCCCCTGCCGGGAATTGAACCCGAGCCCCCTTGCATGGTAGGCGGTAATGCTACTGCTGTGCTACACTGGCGGACACCAGAAGAAATAATTATGGTTAAATAATAATAATAATAATAATAATAATAATAATAATAATAAATTCCGTGGAGGCCCGAGAAAAGAATAGGCCTTCAGTATGTTCTGCCAGTCGTAAAAGGCGACGAAAAGAACAAACGACTAATAGGGCTAACCCCCCTTTTAGTGTGATTAGTTGGTTCAGGACAGACCTAATGAAGCCTCGGACAAGCGCTGTCATGGTCAGGGGTGACGCTTGAACCCTATGCCCGTCCACAATGGTAACGACACTGCTAGCCACATGGAAAATGATTTAAATCCAAATAGAGGTATTTTGCAGGATATGCTTCCTGCAACCACCCTAGAAGGAAAACAAAGACAGAGGATGAGATGGTCAGATGAAGTTAACCGACACCTCATGTTCTGTTATTGCCAAGCAACAAACTTAGGAACCAACACAACTGGATACAGGTCACAAGTATACACAACATTTATTACCCGATACCCAGAATCAAAATTTTTCACAGAACAACGACTAGCTGATCAGATCCGTGTAATAATCAAAAATAACAGGATACCCCAGTCAGAATTGGAAAACATCAAACAACAAGTACAACAAATACTGGAACAAAATAATGTGCAATCAGAAGAAGAAGATAATACAGTAATTGACTCAAACATCCCAGAACAAACAAACAAAGAGCAACACGCATCAATTAAACAATCAGAGGAAAACGAAATCTTAAGACAGCCACCAGAACAAGCACAAATAGGACATGAAGTGACACACATGTTAGATATAGAAGAAAAATTTCAGCTAACATATATAGAATACAAAGACACAAATACAGACATTAGACCATTCTTGCATAGACCACCAAATAACCCACAAGTCGAAACAACAATAACAATTATCAACACAATCATACACAACAAAATAAATGAAAATACAACTATGGAAGAGTTACAACTACTGGTTTATATAGGAGCACTCACTACACTAAATATACACACTAGGCAGAGATCAGAACAAACCAACACACAGAAGAAACCCACAAAACCAGCATGGCAACACAGGCTACAGATCAGAATAGAAAAACTGAGAAAAGTCATCAGACAGCTAACACAGTTTATAAGAAATTAAATATCAGACAAAGAACGAAAAAGGTTAGGTAAAATCTCACAACAAGAAGCGATAGAGCAATTACATGAAAAGAAGCAGAAATTACAAGCATTGGCCAAACAACTTAGAAGATACAGAAAAAGTGAAAATCGAAGGAACCAAATCAAACATTCAACACAAACCAAAAGAAATTTTATCAGACAATAGATAACACACACATTAAAATAGACAACTCACCAAACATAACAAACATGTAACACTTCTGGAGCAACATATGGTCAAACCCGGTACAGCATAACAGGCATGCACGGTGGATACAAGCAGAAACAGATGCATACAAGATGATTCCACAAATGCCTGAAGTGATAATTTCGCAACATGAAGTCACTGGAGCAAATAATTTTACTCACAATTGGAAAGCCCCTGGAAAAGATAAAATAGCAAATTTCTGGCTAAAGAAGTTAACCTCAACACATTCACATCTAACTAAATTATTTAACATGAATATAGTAGAGGGAAACATTCCACATGGGAAAAATATATCTAAAAACAAAGATGATGTGACTTACCAAACGAAAGTGCTGGCAGGTTGATAGACACACAAACAAACAAAAACATACACACAAAATTCAAGCTTTCACAACCAACGGTTGCTTCATCAGGAAAGAGGGAAGGAGAGGGAAAGACAAAAGGATGTGGGTTTTAAGGGAGAGGGTAAGGAGTCATTCCAATCTCGGGAGCGGAAAGACTTACCTTAGAGGGAAAAAAGGACAGCTATACACTCGCATACACACACATATTCATCCGCACATACACAGACACAAGCAGACATTTGTAAACGCAAAGAGTTTGGGCAGAGATGTCAGTCGAGGCGGAAGTACAAAGGCAAAGATGTTGTTGAATGACAGGTGAGGTATGAGCGGCAGCAACTTGAAATTAGCGGAGGTTGAGGCCTGGCGGGTAACGAGAAGAGAGGATATACTGAAGGGCAAGTTCCCATCTCCGGAGTTCTGACAGGTTGGTGTAAGTGGGGAGTATCCAGATAACCTGGACAGTATAACACTGTGCCAAGATGTGCTGGCCGTGCACCAAGGCATGTTTAGCCACAGGGTGATCCTCATTACCAACAAACACTGTCTGCCTGTGTCCATTCATGTGAATGGACAGTTTGTTGCTGGTCATTCCCACATAGAAAGATGCACAGTGTAAGCAGGTCAGTTGGTAAATCACGTGGGTGCTTTCACACGTGGCTCTGCCTTTGATCGTGTACACCTTCCGGGTTACAGGACTGGAGTAGGTGGTGGTGGGAGGGTGCATGGGACAGGTTTTACACCGGGGGCAGTTACAAGGATATGAGCCAGAGGGTAGGGAAGGTGGTTTGGGGATTTCATAGGGATGAACTAAAAGGTTACGAAGTTTAGGTGGACGGCGGAAAGACACTCTTGGTGTAGTGGGGAGGATTTCGTGAAGGATGGATCTCATTTCAGGGCAGGATTTGAGGAAGTCGTATCCCTGCTGGAGAGCCACATTCAGAGTCTGATCCAGTCCCGGAAAGTATCCTGTCACAAGTGGGGCACTTTTGGGGTTCTTCTGTGGGAGATTCTGGGTTTGAGGGGATGAGGAAGTGGCTCCGGTTATTTCATTCTGTGCCAGGTCGGGAGGGTAGTTGCGGGATGCGAAAGCTGTTTTCAGGTTGTTGGTCCCTGTGGCTAAACATGCCTTGGTACACGGCCAGCACATCTTGGCACAGTGTTACACCGTCCAGGTTATCTGGATACTCCCCACTAACACCAACCTGTCAGAACACCAGAGATGGGAACTTGCCCTTCAGTATATCCTCTCTTTTTGTTACCCGCCAGGCCTCAACCTCCGCTAATTTCAAGTTGCCACCGCTCATACCTCATCTGTCATTCAACAACATCTTTGCCTTTGTACTTCCACCTTGGCTGACATCTCTGCCCAAACTCTTTGCCTTTACAAATGTCTGCTTGTGTCTGTGTAAGTACGGATGGATATGTGTGTGTATGCGAGTGTATATCTGTCCTTTTTCCCCCTAAGGTAAGTCTTTCCGCGCCCGGGATTGGAATGACTCCTTACCCTCTCCCTTAAAACCCACATCCTTTTGTCTTTCCCTCTCTTTCCCTCTTTCCTGATGAAGCAACCGTTGGTTGCGAAAGCTTGAATTTTGTGTGTATGTTTTTGTTGGTTTGTGTGTCTATCGACCTGCCAGCACTTTCGTTTGGTAAGTCACATCATCTTTGTTTTTAGATATAAATTATTTAACACTTACATTGCAGACCCATACACATTCCCTGATACACTTACACATGGAATAACTTATCTGAAACCTAAAGATCAAGCAGACACAGCAAACGCAGCTAAATATTGCCCCATAACCTGCCTACCAACAATATACAAAATATTAACTTTAGTCATTACACAGATATTAATGATACATACAACACAGAACAAAATTATAAATGAAGAACAAAAAGGCTGTTACAAAGGAGCACGAGTATGTAAAGAGCAACTGATAATAGATGCAGAGGTGACATATCAAGCTAAAACTAAAGAAAGGTCGCTACACTATGCATACATTGATTACCAAACAGCTTTTGATAGTGTACCCCACTCATGGTTACTACAAATATTGGAAATATACAAATTACATACTAAATTGATACAGTTCCTAAACATAGTAATGAAAAATTGGAAAACCACACTTAATATCGAAACAAATTCAAATAATATCACATCACAGCCAATACAGATTAAGCGTGGAATATACCAAGGAGACTCATTAAGTCCTTTCTGGTTCTGCCTTGCTCTGAACCCACTATCTAACATGCTAAATAATACAAATTATGGATACAATATTATTGGAACATACCCACACAAAATCACACATTTGCTATACATGGATGATCTAAAACTACTGGCAGCAACAAATCAACAACTCAACCAATTACTAAAGATAACAGAAGGATTCAGCAATGATATAAATATGGCTTTTGGAACAGACAAATGTAAGAAAAATAGCATAGTCAAGGGAAAACACACCAAACAAGAAGATTACATATTGGATAACCACAGCGACTGCATAGAAGCGATGGAAAAAACAGATGCCTATAAATATCTAGGATACAGACAAAACATAGGAATAGATAATACAAATATTAAAGAAGAACTAAAAGAAAAATATAGACAAAGACTATCAAAAATACTGAAAACAGAACTGACAGCAAGAAACAAGACAAAAGCTATAAATACCTATGCTATACCAATATTGACCTGCTCATTTGGAGTAGTGAAATGGAGTAACACAGACCTAGAAGCACTCAATACACTTACACGATCACAATGCCACAAATATAGAATGCATCACATACATTCAGCAACAGAAAGATTCACATTAAGCAGAAAGGAAGGAGGAAGGGGATTTATCGACATAAAAAAACCTACATTATGGACAGGTAGACAATTTAAGAAAATTCCTTCTAGAACAAGCAGAAACTAGCAAAATACACAAAGCAATCACTCATATAAATACATCGGCTACACCACTGCAATTTCATAACCACTTGTACAACCCTTTAGATCACATAACATCAACAGATATGAAGAACGTAAATTGGGAAAAGAAAACACTACATGGCAAGCACCCGTATCATCTAACACAGCCACACATCGATCAAGACTCATCCAACACATGGCTAAGAAAAGGCAATATATACAGTGAGACGGAAGGATTCATGATCGCAATACAGGATCAAACAATAAACACCAGATATTACAGCAAGCATATTATTAAAGATCCCAATACCACAACAGATAAATACAGACTTTGCAAACAACAAATAGAAACAGTAGATCACATCGCAAGTGGATGTACAATACTAGCAAATACAGAATACCCCAGAAGACATGACAATGTAGCAAAAATAATACATCAACAGCTTGCCTTACAACATAAACTAATAAAACAACACATTCCCACATACAAGTATGCACCACAAAATGTACTGGAGAATGATGGATACAAATTGTACTGGAACAGAACCATTATAACAGATAAAACACCACCACATAACAAACCTGACATCATACTCACCAATAAAAAGAAGAAATTAACAAAACTAATCGAAATATCCATACCCAATACAACAAATATACAGAAGAAAACAGGAGAAAAAATTGAAAAATACATCCAACTGGCTGAGGAAGTCAAGGACATGTGGCATCAGGATAAAGTTGACATTATACCAATTGTACTATCAACTACAGGAGTCATACCACACAATATCCACCAGTACATCAACGCAATACAGCTACATCCAAACCTATATATACAACTACAGAAATCTGTAATTATTGATACGTGTTCAGTTACCCGAAAGTTCCTAAATGCAATGTAACATATACCGTACAGTTAAAAGGAAGTCACGCTTGATCAAGGTCTGCGTCACTTTCCATTTTTTGACCAGACTTAACGTCTGAGAAAAGAAAGAATAATAATAGTAATCATAAGGATGAGGCAGCAAGATGAATTTATCATACAAACTCACTATGGACATCTACAAGAAGAATTTTTTAATCAATGCAAGATTAAGACCTCACCAGGGTGTGATCCAGTCTGAAGGTTTGTACATAGGTGAAGGTCTGAACCTTGTGAGGACAGGTTTATTTAGGACACTAGAACACATTGAACTAAAGATTATTATAAAGGTTTTGGGAACCCAAAGAATGAAAGAAAGTTTATCTGGAAGATGAGCAAACCAGAATAGAAAGGATAGAAAGGACCTTGGATACCATCAGGAAAAGAAGGAAAATACTTATTGAATTCACCCAGAGAATGGGTCAGGGGAGACTGACACACAAGATACTCCAGTTTCTTGTGACCAACAAAGTCAAAGTACTCTGTGCTGGATCCACCAGATACAAATGATTTAGGAAAATGTGGGAATATGGGAAATAGAAAATTACAACAGTGTAAACTTCTAGTAAAGAATCAAGGCTGCCACAAGTTTCCAGAACAAAAAAATCCTAGAGTGGGGAATGGAGAAAGCTGTAAGTGCGAGTATATGGGACAAGGAATGCCTGAATGAAAGAAAGGAACTTGATCCAGATTAACTTTGCCTACATAAGACCAAAACAACAAGAAGAAAAAGAAATAATTTATTTTTAACATTTAAACACAGGCATAGAATATTTTCAATACGGGTTAGGTTCTGCTGAAACAATATCAGAAAAATAGTTTAATTTAGGAAATTCATTTAAAGGGGCTAGATGCTAACTAAAATTGACTGGCTTCAGCTGGTCATATATACTGTATATTGCTGAAGTGAATAATGATTTCTCATTTATTTTACAATTTTTAGAGAAAGTGGATGACCTTATTGAATATAAATGGAAGAGGAATTGGACATAGGATTGTTGAAGCAACTATTGTGAAGGAAGGTAGGAAGGAAGATAGAGTTTGATGTCCCATTGACAATAAGGTCATTAGAGATGGAACATAAGCTTGAAACAGAAAAGGATGGGGAAGAAAATCAGTCAAGCCCTTTCAAAGGAACCATCCTGGCATTTGCCTGGAGCAATCTAGGGAAACTATGAAAAACCTACATCTGGATGAATGGGTGGGAATATTATCTCTCATGCTGTCAAATGAGAGCCCATTGTGCTAACCACTACACCACCTCTCTCAGTAAAACTATTGTGATATGTCACTCAAGTGATTCAGCATACTTATAAAAAATATTCATTGTGACAGTGCTGCCTTAAGTCATTCATAAGTCTGCAATGATTGCTTGATGATTACTTCTCAGAAGTTAATGGAAACTCTCACAATTGCTTAGATCTTGCTGTACAAGGTTACATTTCCCTGTGACATGACTGAGTGAAATGACAATTATTTTGAAACAACAAGGAGATTTCAAATTTGTATTTCACTGACTCATTTACAATAACTCAGAAATATTTAAACTGTGATGAAAGTTTTTTAAAGGAACATAAAAAATAATGTAGTGACACACTTTTTCTTCACACTGTATCTCCCTGTGGCAGGAGATGATAATTTGTGTACATGCTGTAGCAGACTTTTACCAAGGAATTTCATAGAAATTATTTCTTACTCTCCATTACAACAGAAGTAGGTATGGTACTTCCTGACAGATTAATAGGTACTGTGCTTGTATAATTTTGAGTGTTTTCCTTTTCTTTTTTACCATTCTGTTTTCTTGTCATTAATCAGCTTTAGCCTAAATTTCATTTTCTCTTTCATAGTATTTCATTTTTCTTTAAGATTAATATGTATTTTTAGGTACTTATACTATCACATTTGTACCAACATGTATATTGAACTAGAAACATGTGATGAAATTAACAATCTAGTATCATAATTGGTGTGGTGTTCAATAATTTGTAAATTTAAGTTTTTTGTGTGTATTAAACATGTGGTCAATTTACGGTGCCATCTTGTAAGTAATATTTTAGTTGTGTGTATTAGATGAATTACTCTTTTTTTTCAATCTTTGCTAATTTGAACCCTGTGTCTTGCTAAATATTAGAATGAAAATTTTATGCATTTGTACAATAAAATACATTACACAAAAAATTTGAACACACGAATACCTATTACCTTGAATATATACATATTAATTTTAGAGAGCTATGAAAGGAGAGACACTCATAGGAATGTTTCTGTTCACTTTCTAAAGACACTGTGAAATATACCGTTATCAAGAGAACTGAAATTTGCAACTGTACATATATAATGATCATCCAAACGTGTTTGAACCCCACTGCACATTTTCTTCTTAACATAAGAAAAGATATAAAAAAATGGAATGATGATCTTATAATCTATTTTGCATGTTTTCTTCTAGATAATAACACATCTTTCCCTTTGTTAAACCTAACAGCATGAAATGACGTAAAACTGCAGTTGATTGGTCAAGTTATTATTACTGCCATGATTTGCTGCATTTAATTTTTTTTTTCTGCTGCATGAGTGAGAATCAGTTGCCTTTGATAACTATGATATAACAAAGTGTGTTGTTATAACATGCCAGTGTAAGTAAGATAAAAATGTTCAGTTTGTTATTTATTTATTTTTGAATATGCAATACCAGTGGCAAAACAGTTTAGCAACATGATCCCAGCATATCTACTCATAGTGTGTGATGGTGTAAAAAAACTAGAATCCAAAAATATTAAATCTGATCTATTTTGCCATAAACACATATACATATGCAAGTGTTGCTCTACCACTAATTGTGTGATTAATTTATTTATATGCCTTTAGAGCTCAGTGAACACAATCAAATTTTTATTATTAACTGTAAGGGCCAGTCACATGAAAATTGAACATTCACCACAACAGGACACTGAATGGTTCCATTCAAAAATAATCATCACATGCATTAAGACATTTATCCGAATGGGAGATGAGGTGATCAATTTCTGTTTCGTAGAACATGGTCAGGCACAAAGGGATCCACAATCGCACTCACTCTTACTTTTTCTTGTCTGACCGAAACCAACATCCATACATATCTTTCTTCAGGTCACCAAAGATATGAACATCACATGGTGAATGATTTAGGCTGTATGGAGGATGCTGCATTGTTTCTCAACCAAATTACTCAGGCATAGCCTTCATCCAAATGGCAGTGTGGGGGCAGGCCTAATCATGCAACAGGATGACTGCATCTGACTGCATTCCTCTGCATTTACATTATGGCATGTCACAGTTTCTGCAAAGTGCCTTCATAGTACTGCACATTGATTGTGATTCCATGCCTGAGGAACTCGATGAGCAGAAGGCCCCTGTAGTTGAAGAAGGGGCTCATCATGAACTTACCAGAACTTGTGTGGGCAGTTTGGATTTTGTTGGCAGGGAGATGTGGGATGTTTCCACTGTTGGCTTTGCCATTTGCTCTCAGGATCAAAATGGTAGCACCATGTGAGGTGGAGGTCAGTTTCTGTTAGACGAGGAACTGTGAGAGTGGGTGTGGTTGTGGATCCTTCAGCAGCCAACCGTATTCTACAAAACAGGAACTGATCATCTTGTCTCTCATTGGCATAAACATATTTAATGTGTATGGTGATTACTTTTGAATAGAACAATTCCATGGTTCAATTGTGGCAGACGTTTGATTTTCATTTGACTGCCTGTCATAGTTTCAGACGAGGTGGCCTATCTGATTATCTTGGTACTGTGTATTATTATAGAAATGTAGTTCTCATAACCTCAGAGCAAAGTGTGACTCTACTAAGAACTGGAAGGAAGGAAGGGGGTGTTAACTGCATCTTAATAATTACTAATGGAATCAATGAGAGGAAACCCTGCTGATGATTTTGAGATGTCACACTTACAGTTAGTAATCCACATAAGGTAAGAATATTGATGGGCTACTTTATGTGGAATAAATGTGGACTGGTTGCTCACCAACCTATACTGTAGACAGTGTGGTTAATAAAAGTCTGTTACCCTCTCAACTGAAAATGTTAAGGGTGATACAGAGGCTGGCTGTGTGTCAAATTCCAATGTTAATTGAAGAGTTGAGGGCTCTACTGGTATTTGATCAGTATGTGAACAGGCAATGTTGCTCTCAAGCTATGGCATTCAGAAGCACACAGATCCAGGCTGAGACTGCTTTGAGCATAGCTCTACCAAACCTTAGCAGTGTTCACATTTCTCAACAAACTCCTTGAGCTCTGGCAGGGAAGTGTATGATTTTCAGGGTTGCTGGTGGCCCTTCTGCTACTTGCAAGTCAATCTGTTGATGTCAAATATTTTGGGCAGTGGACTGAGAGAACTCAGGCAGTGGTTTCAGGCCATGGGACATGCCCAGATACTGCTCCATTCACATCTTACTATGCAAAGTTGGGCTAAGTAGATAGTAACATGGACCTTAGAACCTCAATGACTTCTACTACTTTTTATGTAGGGACATAAAACTGTAGAATTGTAAGATCCTAAGATGGAGTAATTCTAAATCTACATCTACATATATACTCCACAAGCCACCAAGCGGTGTGTGGCAGAGGGCACAATTTGTGCCAAAGTCATATTTTCCCCCAGTCTGTTCCACTTGCAGATTGCGTGAGGGAAAAACGACTGTCTGAACACCTCAGTACGAGCTCTAATTTCCCTTATCTTTGTATGGTGATCGTTGCGCAGTTTGAAAGTTGGTGGTAATAATATATACTCTACATCCTTGGTCAAGATTGAATTTTGGAATTTAGTGAGCAGCCCCTTCCGTTTAGCGCACTGTCTATCTGCAAGTGTGTCCCACTTCAAACTTCCTATGAGATTTGTAACGCTCTCACGATAGCTAAAGGTACATCACGAATCTTGTCACTCTTCTTTGGACCTTCTCAATCTCTCGAATCAGCCCCAATTGGTAATGGTCCCATATAGATGAACAATGCTCTAAGACTGGATGAACTAACATATTGTAAGCTATTTCCTTTGTTGAAGGACTGCATCGCTACAGGATTCTACCAATAAACTGCAATCTAGAGTTCACCTTACCTATTACTTGTGTAATCTGATCGTTCCATTTGAGATCATTTCGAACAGTTACACCCAGATACTTGACAGATGTTACCGCTTCCAAAAGACTGGGTATTTATTTTGTACTTGTGCATTAATGGGGATTTTCGCTTTGTTATATGCAGTAGGTTACACTTACTAATATTGAGAGATAACTGCCAGTCATTACACCACGCATTTATTTTCTGCAAATCCTCATTGGTTTGTTCACATCTTTCCTGTAGACTACAGCATCATCAGCAAATAGTCTAATGCCACTGTCAATACCATCAACCAGATCATTTATGTAAATTGGAAGAAGCAGTGGACCTATTACGCTGCCCTGGGGCACACCTGAAGTTACGCTTGTTTCTGTAGAAGTCACCCCATTCAGGATGACATACTGCTCCCTGTCTGTTAGAAAACTTTCTATCCAACTGCATATGTCATCAGATAGACCATAAATGCACACTTTTTTGAGCAAGCAACAGTGCGGAATTGAGTCGAACACCTTTTGAAAATCAAGAAATATGGCATCAACCTGGGAGCCGGTATCTAGAGCCTGTTGTATATCATGCACAAAGAGGGCCAACTGTGTCTCGTGTGACTGCTGTTTCCTAAAACTGTGCTGGATTCTGCAGATGAGCTTTTCAGAGTCTAGAAAGGTCATTATGTCTGAACACAAAATATGATCCATGATTCTACAACAAATGGATGTCAGTGAAATTGGCCGGTAATCATATGCAACCAATTTTCTATCCTTTTTATAGATTGCAATGACCTGGGAGTTCTTCCAGTACCATCGAACTTTCTGCTGTTCCAATGATCTCTGATAGATGATGGATAAAAATGGTGCTATATTTGTAGCATTGTCAACAAACATATAATCTTATGGGGATATCATCTGGGCCAGATGCCTTCCTGGCATCTAAGGATCTTAACTGTTTTACAACCCAGATACACTAAACACTGTGTCGGCCATCCTTGCGTTTGTTCGATAATTGAAAGGAGTAATGGTGCTGCAGTCCTCAACCATAAATGAGTTTTTGAAAGCTAGGTTTAGAATTTCAGCCTTCTGTTTTATCGCCATCAGTTACATTACCCGCACTGTCAGCAAGAAAAGGTATTGAATTACTTGTAGCATTCATAGATTTTACATACGACCAAAACTTTTTGGGGTTTTTAGAATCTGCAGATAAAATATTGCTTTCAAATTCATTAAAAGAATCTCTCATTGACCTTTTGACAACTGCTTTCATTTTGTATAATTTCTGTTTGTCAGCGGGGCAGTGATTACATTTAAAATGACTGTGCAAAATTCTCTGCTTTTTCAGCAACTTCCTAATATTTTTGTTGTGCCAAGGTGGATCTCTATATTTTTGCTAGGCACAATCTTCTCTAACACAGGGTGGAAAATAACTTTAAATTCTGATCAAAGAAGCTCAATATCTTTATGTCCCGCGGTGAATGCTTGGAGCTGACTATGAAGATATTCATGAGGTGACAGTGTCTCAATACAACTGATTACAGCTTGAGGAAAAGTTTTGCAAAATGAACACACAAAATTATTTACAGAAAGATTGCAAAGAAAACAGCAGCTCAAAAGTGGAAGTTGCGGTAATATTATCCTTCACAAGAAAGGAGAGAGAGAGACAAGAAGTTAAAAAAAACTATAGCCCTTTCAGACCCAAGGTTGCATTATAAGTACTATTTTGAAAACAGGAAGTTTTAGGGTGTAAAAACCATCATTAATTCGTTAGGAAAATGAAAATAAATTTATTTTTAGAAATTTCTGGAAATTTGGCAACCACAAAATTGTGCATGTTGAGTCTTTACTGCAATTTATTTTATGACAGATACAATCTAACTACTTCATGTTTTCACTGTCATTTCTTTATGTGATACAAACAAAAACAGTTAGTATCTTTTGATAATCACAGGTACACATCAAAATCATCACATTTTGATCTTGATGCTGTTTGCAATGTGTTTTTGCAGCAATGTCTTGCAGATTTTCATCAATAGGCCACTGATCAAATTTATCCAACCTCTTATCTGTGTGCAGTGAACATTAAGGTATACATCTTTTGATTTCAGCTGTAATTAAATGTTCTTCTTCTGTTTCATCATAATCATCAATCGCTGCATGGACTTCCAATTTGTGCTGTGATGAGGAATTTCCTCATGGATGTCCAGAATGCAAGCAGGTTATGTATGTCTTTTGTTAGAACTTTATTTGCTTTACTGTCAATCCTATACTGAACTCACACCTGCCACATCCATCAGATGTAAATTTATCTCCAGGTTCCACTTCTTACTTTTTATGAGTGTACAATATACTTCCATCTGCTGATCACTCACAACAGTGCCTTCCATTGATTGCGTGCACTTATGTGTAGTTGGTGCACGCACCAAACAATTTCTTGGTTTCCTATGAACTTGTTGCCAGTTGTTGTCCAGTTTTAGTCTTGCAGTAAATGTCTGTATAGGCTGTACCTTCATGGAACAATACTTAGCAAATAAGATGCTGGATGTATAGCTACGACAACAACCTGAAACAAATGAAATGAAGCTTTTATTGAAAAATATTGTGCACATGTAAAATCTTTGCTTTAATATAAGTAAATGGCATGGTGTACGTTCTGTCCGATTGTCAGAAGCTGTTGAAACCTGAGAAAAAGCTTCTTCCCCTAAATGTGTCACTAACTAGATGTTCCACCATTTTCTGCTGCAGCTGTAGCCAGAACAAGTGTGTTTTGTCCCTCTTGCTGTTGCTTCTTTTGTTGTTGTTGTTGTTGTTGTTGTTGTTCTTGGTGGTGGTGGTGTTTTACTTTCTCTAGATTTTAATTTGAATGTTATTGCTTGTCATCTTCATTGTACTGTAAAGTGGATGCTTCTACAAAATTGTCACCTGAGGATGGTGATCCAGGCAAACTTTTCCAGCATTTTTCTTTGCACTTAGGAAAATCAGGGGTATTATCATCATTGCTTAAATAATCTATATCAGACAGGTTTTGCAAAGCAGTGGTCACAAAATTCTTCAGAGACGCTGAGATTGCACCAACAATTTAATGTTATTTTGATTAATAATAAATATTAGACAGAGTGATATTACCAAAGCAATGGCAAAACATCACAGGATCATGTAAAATCTACTGTCAGATATGACAGATACAGGTGTTGAAACAAATGTGGACATCAACATTTTGTCAAAATGCTATTGTCCTAAAAATCTGACATTAGATCCAACACACATAGTTGTGCATTTGCTAATGTTTCAGTTTATATTTCCATTAATTTCCAAATAAACTAATAATTTATGAGATATTCACATAAAATGATCTATTTAAAGTAGATTTATGCCATGAAAATGATCTAAAAATAATGTATATTATCACAATAGACACAAACAGTCGAATGTGCACCTCCTGGCCACCATCATAACTCGTACTACAAATTTGCTGAATCATTCTTATGAAACACTACTGACTCTTTCCTCACATGGAGTAATGAGTGCCAATAACAGGGGATCTCAAGTTGATTCCATGTTTCTAGATTTCCAGTACATTTTTTACGTCATTCCTCATATGCCATTTCTAAACAGATTGCGTGCCTATGAGTACCATCCCACTTGTGTGACTTTATTCGTGATCCCTGTCAAAATGGTAACAGTTTGTAATAACTGACAGGAAGTCATTTAGTGAAACTGAAGTGCTATATGGGGTTTCCCAAGGAAGTGTTATAGGACCTCTTCTGTTCTTAATCTATATAAATGACTTAGGAGACAATCTGGGGAACCTTCTTAGATTATTAGCAGATAGTGATGTCATTTACCATCTAATAACTTCATCAGAAGATCAAAAGCAGTTGTGAAATAGCTTAGACAAGATACTTGCATTGTGCAAAAAATGATGATTAACCCTAAACAATAAAAAGTGTGAGTACCTTGAAAATGGATTAGCACTGTACACATTTCTGCACAAGAGTCAAGGGGGTGTGATCCAAATGCAGATTGGGTTTCTGCCTAGTATTCACTGAGTGAAAGCTGCTACTTCATAGGAATATGCTCATAATGGTAACAACAAATGGCATTGTATATTGTGAGACAAGTTTCAGAATTCTTAGATTCCTGAACATAGGCAGACAAGATGTTTATAAACTCACCACATATGGCTCAACCTACTCATTTCTCAGCCAGGGAAGTAGAAGACAATCGATCAGTAGACAAATCAAACCATATAGAAACATGGTGGATGCTTTTGGAAGACTAAACAGGATTTCAGAACTAACCACCTGATTTATTTGAAAGTGAAAGTTTAAAATCATGAAGTTCTTTGCTGGATTCCAAGAGATGAGAATATGCTGAGGTGATGACTTATTGGAGGATGGACAGTTCAAATTAGAAAACATGTACGAGCAACATGGATGTATGTAACCGAAGGCTGTGATACATCAAAAAGTCTTGAGGAAGCCTTAATCCACCAGTGGATGTGAAATGGCTGATGATGATCTCCAAGCACTATACAACAACTTAAATATAAAACACAGAAGACTGAATATTTATACAAATTAAGCTCTTTTAGACTGGATACTCTAGTTTTTAATTAGAGTCAGTGACAAACACACCTCCATAGCTATGTCAGTACAAGCCAATACTAAAAAGAATAATGTATGCATTGTTTAATTCAGTTTAATGAATGTTGGATTTGAGTCATTCCCTCTCAGAAACCAAGCATTGACTGATTAAGTGACATCATCAACAAAATGTATCTATTTCCTTATGTACAATGTTCTGTAGTCTGCAATGTCCCATTTAGGAATATCTTGCAGTAGCTTTCTCACTTCCCGCACACTGGGTCCCGGGTTCAATTCCCGGTGGGGTCACAGAATTTTCCTGCCTTGAGATGACTGGATGTTGTTGTGTCACCTTCATCATCATCATTAATCCCCATTATGGTTGGAGGAAGGCAATGGCAAACCACCTTCACTAGGACCTTGCCTAGTATGTTGGTGTGAGTCTCCCACATCATCCTATACGCTCCTCGGAGTATGGGACCTCACCACCATAATTTAGGAATATGAAACAAGTCCAAGAACATATATTAGAAAACAGGTATTAGAGCATGTGTCTACATATTACACTAAGTATTACATACTCGTAATGATTGTCTGTTTATCCGGTGTTAATAATTAGTGCCACATCAAGAGCATACTGTTAATGTTGATAGATAATGTAGTATACAGCAACAGATTACTTTTACCATGGTATTTCTAAACTTGTTCTGTAGGCCACAGTGCCTGTATGAATTAATGTCTTAAAGAGTAAATACTGTAACAGTAGTTTCAGTTTTTCCTGTATCACTGTACTGTCTGGCCTTTTGACTAACTGCTGTGGTAATGAGCACTGGGATGTCACAGAGAAAACTGAAAATAATTCACATCTCAGATACAGATAAATTGACCATGAATATCCCCATTATGTTAAGTGGTAAGAGAAATATGAGATGTGAAGCTATCTTTTGAAAAATTTGTAGAACTGTGTAATGTAATTGGGGCACAAATTCAGTGAGCATAAAATATCACATTGTGCTCAAAGTCAAAACAATAAAAGAGTGAATTAAAAATACTTGATGAGCTGTGTAATGTTAATAATCCACCACACCCCTGTTTATCAAAGGGGTAACTGAGGGGACTCTTTTTACTATGATGCTATTGAATACTGAATATTTGCTGAGTCTTGAGAAATGACCCTACCATGTGCTTGTGGAAGAAACTGCAGTAGGTTTTACATGAGACGATTTGCAGAAAACAAAATTAGTACAATGCTTAACCAGAAATGTAAGAATGACCACATATTTTACAGGCTATCATAACATGCAATGGATTAAAAAACAAAGACTGTCGGTGAAAATAACGCAGAAGATTCAAATTTACAGTAGTCCAGTAGATTGATATTCTCATTGGAACATTCCATTATGAAGCTTTACTGAAAAATACAAGACACACCATATGAGTTCCTCTTAGGTTGAACATTTTGGAAGTCATTTCGTGATTATTAAAGTAGGAAAAATTAAGTCCAAATGATTAACTTAGGAGTGACTTCATTGTTATTATGATGTGTTATACACTAAAGCTGTTAATCATTTGCATGAGTGTATAATTGCTTAATTCCTGCATGTAGTAAAATTCAAAAGATTGGAACCAGCTTTTGCACAAGTAAATTTTCTGTACAGTGAAACTAAGCACTCATTTAATTTTAACTCTGACAAGAAAAACAACTGAAAATAATTTCTATTAAATAGTAGCAGGGTATTGCCTAAAAATATAACTGGAAGAGGCACGTTTTGAAAAGATACTTTGACACACAGCACTTTTTATCTCCACTTTTTTTCATCTTCTCTTATGAGTGGTACTGGCAACAAAAATACCCAGTCTTTATTATTTTATCATTGGAATTGCTTATGAGACTAAGTGTTTGTGGTGGGTGCATGGTGTGGTGCATGAAGGTGTCGGAGCTGGACGTGGGTCGGCTGACTGTTGGGGAGCTTCAAGCACGCAAGATGGTGGTGTCAGATGTGGACAGCGTGTCACTGCAGGCTGCTGAGTTCAGTTCAAAGACAACAAATTTGGCTGTGAGCACACTTGAGCTTCCATCTGGACTGCTGCAAGAGCTTCGAGACTCTCTTCAAGCACAGCAGACAGCCGAGGTAATGCAATACACAGGGTTGCTTATTTTCTCAGAACTTCTATTTTTCTTGCCATAATATGCTTCTGCAATTTTATTTTTTATTTTTTTTATTTTTTGAGCATTATGGGTTCATCTGTGTCAAGCAATTGCTCCAAACCTCACTGACTTCTATCAATGGGAATGGTCTGCCAGTCTTGAAAGTCAAGAATATCCCTTGATGAAAAGAAATGTAGAGAGGTAAAATATACATCACAACATGAACTAGAAAATAAACAGAAAAATGTAGTATCATGAAAGGCTCAATATAAAATTAACAAATAAAAATCTGTTAACAGTAAAAAGCAGTGTTTAAATGCCATATTATTTGAATATAAGAATTATAATGTGGAAATATCAATGCGAAGAAGTTATACTAAATTGTCAACATTTGAAAGAAAAAGTTCATTTTATAAAAGCTAAAAACACAAAACTGAGACACTCAGAACAAATTAGTGCCATCTGTTCTTCTTAGCTCTTGATAATGAAGTCATAAGATCCAGAAGGTTCACATGCAGTATCTAATTTTCCTTTGACTGTTGGTTTGTGTGAAACACAAGAGTCTAATGAACAGTGAAAGCATAGTTAGGTATATGGCAAATTGTTTCATCAAATCACTGATTTCACTGAATAGCAGAAAATATAAGGTGGACAAAAAATAATACAGCCCTGAACTGCACTAAGAAAGCATGTGTTTGTTTCTCCTCTTGCACATCTGTTATTCTGACAATTCTTTCCAATTGCTTTCAGATTGGCAACTGTGCAAATATTACAAGCACACCATATTTTTGTTGCAATAGTGAATATAATTACAATAGCAGAAACAATGTTTGCATCCAATAAAAGTGGAAATTTAAACAGGATTGCTTATAAGAATGAGATTCTGAAATCTTGCTTTCCATGATAAGCATTATTTTCTTTTTTCATATTTGAGAAATGTTATGCCAAGTGAACCCATATGTGTGTGGCTGACAGACAACAGTCAATCAGTGAACAATAAATTAACAATAAATACAGATGTTGTGAATATCGGGATGGGAGACAAAATGGCCAAGGAAGAAAAAAGAGAGTGAAAAGCAAGGAAGTGCTGGAAAGAGAGTTGAGGGGTAAATGAAGATTAAAAGAATGATACTGTGATGAATTGGGAAAACTAGAAAGAGAAACAAAAAGGGAAAATAGCATGAGTAGGAAGTTGGAAGGAGCAGCAAACAATGGATATCTATCAAATGCAGAATACTAGTGTGTCACTTCAATACGGTGTAGTTATTAGGTGAGGAATGACCTCCTGCAGAGACACTTATGTGGTGTCTGAACCATAACAAACTCTGCAGTTGTGATGTTGAACACATTTTATTATGGAGTTATACGTGATGAGTGAAGACCATCTGCCTGTACCTGTCTTTCTCACAGTGTGGTTCTTCCATCTCATGCAGGTGCTCTCTTAGGGTTCAGACGAGCCACTAAGTGAAGTTGATATTCTCACAAGTGGCTTTTCCTATGTGCAGGTCTTGCCAGCTGTGATGGATATACAGGGCATTTAAGGAGCACACTGACAAAAATTGAGTGGTGGTAGATCACACAGGAAGACTACTTTTTTTTGTTAAGGAGCATATCCTCTGTTTCACATATGTGTTTGGTGCTTGGGAAAAGCGCAGTGATTGTGATATATAGTGTACCGAATCAACTCAAGGTTAGTTCTTGTCATGATTCTTAGCCTTCAGTATATATCACCATTTGTTGCTTAAATATGAGGTTCTGGATTCTTTATGGACTACAAAATAACTGAGCTCACATGAAAGATTTTTACATTTTATGGTGAGGAGGGACACAATGAAACAGGAGCTAATTATACGCAGGGTGTCACAGGAGGAATTGTCAATATTTGGGGATACAACAGGAACACTCATTTGAAGCAAAAAATGACATATGGCCATATACCTTCTTCTGAATGGTTTCCGAGATAGTAGACATTTAATGGACATTTGTTTTTGGGCTAGTAACATGTACATAGGTGTTTTATCCGTCTAAACTCTTTGACATTTTGTTCAAGCACAACCTGCCTCATTGCTTTCATCCTTTTTGCATGGTATGTCTTTCTGCCATTAAAATACCCATTGAATGCACAGTTCTCCATGGTGTGTTGCAAGTGAAGCAATGTGAGTGACTGAGAGAGCCTCACAGAGAAGCATCAGCTAACTGTTTTTGTACACAAGATGGCTAAAATCCCAACATATGTACTAATGAAGAATATGCAGATATGGTGTATGTTTATAGATGGTAATGCTCCTACTGCAGTCCAAAAATATCATCAGTGCTTTCTGACTGGTCAATTTCCTGATCATAGAGTGTTTACCAGGTTTTTCAGCACATTGCGTGAAACAGGCATTCTTCTAAGTACCCCCTTTTCTTCTGAACATGTAGTTCAACAACCTGCTCAGGAACAGCAACATGCTGTTGAAATATTGCAATGTGGTCCTGCTACCAGCACATGGTAACTTCCTGTACCTATCAACATCTCACAAAGACATGTATGGCTAACATTACATGCAGGAAAGTTGTACACATTTCACATACAATGTGTTCACAATCTTCACTTTGGTGACAATGCCACACAGCTTGAATTTTGTTGTTGGTTAAATGACAGTTGTCATTTGCTTCCATTAATACTATTCACTGATGAAGCCATGTTTACAGGGAATGAAATCAACAACATATGTAATAATCATCACTGGTTGCAGGAAAATTCATGCACTACAGTGGGAATCAATTTCCAAGTTTGTTTTTCAATCAATGTTTGGTGCAGCATGATCAGTAACATGTCGATAGGTCCAGTCCTTTTGGATGAAGAATGGCAGGACAGAACTACTTGCATTTTTTTGAAAATACATTTGTTGAACACTCTAATTGCTGGATGGTAGTACAATTAAATGGCCACCAAGATCTTAAGATCTTATGTCATCAGATTTTTGTTTTTGAGGTTCGGTGAAGTTTGAGTGGTACAAATGAAAGGTGAATATGTGAGATGAACTGCTCGGTAGCATCATTGATGCTGCTACCCTTATTAGGGAATGTGCAGGGTTGCTCAGACAAGCAACACAACATGTTCTCCCAATAGCACACAGATGCGTTGATTTTGATGGTGGGTGTTTCAAAATTTATTGTGAATAAGTAATCTGATGTGTACAACAATGCTTAGAGGGGAATGTTTTAAAAGGTATGCATTTTTCAATTGATACTTTGTAAAATGCATGTTGTAATATTTACTAACAATTGGACACATGTAAACATGACAGTGTATTGAATAGTACAGAAAATAAATAACATTGTACATTAAGTGTGTACTATTTCAGGAACCATTCAGAATAGGGCATATGTCCATACAAATTTTTTTGCTTCAAATGATCATTCCTGTTATATCACTAATGACTGACCATTTCTCTTGATACAGCATCAGTTTCCTAACAAGGGCATCAACACCACTGTACCTTTGCTTCACTTTATTGAAACCTTGGAGAGTTTTTATCCTGACCATACTAGTGGTAGAAAGTTTCATGTGAGTTTTTAGGATGCCACAATATAAATGGTAATAATTCACCTTCAACCAGTATGTGGTGAGTGATATGTGCTGTAGGTACAGATGTAGGGTTCTGGACAGTATTTCAGAGATACAGCTTACAGATGCAACACATTCAGAAGGTGCAGGCCATAGGATCACCAGTTTTACATCTCATTTTGAACTTTATTTAACACAATGCTAATGATGCTGTCTCCTTTATATGTGTTATTTACAAATTGACAACTGTCAGTTGTTTTAGTATTCTGAATAGTCACATCTAGAGTTGTGAGAACTGACGTGATTGCTGTAATATCTAACAACAATTTTCCATGAAAAATTTGGGCTGGAATGGTTAGTAATCATCCAGTTTCTCTACGTTAGCCAGCAAATATAACTGCAACTACATATGTTTCTGCATAATATATTTATTAAACAGCTAGACATAGTACAATGTGCTATGCATAGTAGCTTCCAGCTCTAGCATGAAGAAGTCCTTCCAGATTTCACTGTTGATAGATGCGTACAACTAATTGTCAACTTTAAGATTCACTACATAAAGGAGACATTGAGTTCCAAACACACAATGAAAAAGACTGCTAAAATATTTACACTTCTGGACAAAGTACTTCTTTTGATGCAGAAAACATACACATCCACACAATCACAACTCACACACGCACTGCTAGGGAGGGTGGTGGGAGTAAGTAGGCACAGGGTGGGGATAGCGGGGTAGGGATAAGTGTGTTAAGTGTTGCCTGTGGGAGAGTGTAGGAATATGGTGGGGGCAGGATAGGGCTGTTAGGTGCAATGTCGGGAGGCTGTACTGTAGGGAAGCCAAGGGGGAGGGGAGAGAAGGGGAGGAGAGAGGATAGAAGTGAGAAAGGGCAAAGACCTAAGTAGATGCGTTGTCGGGGTAGAAGGTGTCTGTAGTACTAGAGAGGGGGCAAGAGGAGGAGATGTGTAGGTGGAGGACAGATACTAGTGAAGGTTGAGGCCAACAAGGGGTTTGTGGGAATGAAGAAAACATGTTGTAGGAAGAGTTTCCATCTGTGCAGTTAACAAAAGTTGGTGTTGATAGGAAGAATCAAGATGGAACAGTCTGTGAAGTAGTCATTAAAGTGAAGCACATTATGTTGGGTGGGAAGTTCAGCAACTAGGTGACCCAGCTGTCTGTTGGCCACAGTTTGGTGGTGACCATTCATGCAGACAGATAGCTTGTTAGTTGTCATGCCCATACAGGAAGTGGCAAAGTGGTTGCAACTTATTTTGTAGATCACATGGCTGTTATCACAGGTGGTCTGATAGGACAGGAGATGCCTGCAACAGGGCTGGGTAGGTGTTAGTGGGAGGCTGTATGGGACAGGTCTTGGATCTAGGTCTATTGCAGAGATATGAGCCATGGTGCAAGTGGTTGGGAGCTGGGGTGGAGTAAGGACAGGCAAGGATATTGCTTAGGTTTAGTAGGTGGTAAATACCACTGTGGGGAGGGTGAGGAGGATAGTGGGGAGAATATTCCTCATTTCTGTGCACAATGAGAGGTAGTTGATACCCTGGCAAAGAATGTGATTCATAGTCCTGGGTGGTACTGAGTCATGAAGGAATTGTTCCTTTATGACCAGATATGGGGTATGTGGGAGATGGTAGGTGACTGGAGAGACAAGGCACTGGAGATCTGTTTCTGGACAAGGTTGGGAGGGTAATTTCAGTCTATGAAGGCCTTGGTGAGATGCTTGGAATATTTGGAGATGGACAGAAGCAATGATCTCAGGCTAGACTGTATGTTAGAGACTTCTTGGGATGGAATGGGTGTCCTCAGTGTTGATATGACATTAAACTCTAACTTCCCTTAATATTTAGGAATGGAAGGAAGGAAGGAAGGAAGGAAAAAAGGAAGGAAGGCTAGAAGTGCAAGTCTCATCCATGACAAGGTCATTAAAGATGTAAAACAAGCTCAAAATTAACAATGAATGGAAAGGAAATTGTCTGTAAAGGAAATTGCTGTGATGTTTTGAGGGAACCACCTAGCATTAACTCTAATTTATGTATGGAATCCATGTAAAACCTAAATCAGGAAACTCACATATAAAATTAATAAATGTTTTAAAAACTTTCTATGAAACTTTTTAAAATTTTCTGTATATTATCTTCCTTATATTTGACATTAAAATTTTTTACGAAGTGAAGACCAGTTTCAGTAGCCTACGCACCATCTTCAGATCATGCTATCTGTGACAGCAGCTGGAACAAAGAGCCTGTACAGCATCATAAAAATTTTATACACTGAAACATCATTGCAATTATTTTTGTTACAGTCAATGATTGCAAAGATAGATTTTCCAGTTGCCAAATTTTTACAGTGCTGTCACAGAGAGCATAGTCTGTAGATGGTAGTCAAGCTACTGTAACTGGTCATAACTTTGTAAAAAAATTTAATGTTAAATGCAATTGAGACACTATACAGAAAATTTTTGAACAATTTTAAAATGTTTGATAGACATCTTTTAAAATTTTTATAATTGTATATTTGATTATCTGCTTATGATCACTTTCTTCTATTCTTACAAAGTCAGATATATTCACTAAATCAAGATGATTAAATTGTGGCCTGATGTGTACTCCTAATGAATACATCATCAATATGTGAACCACTGTAGGAATGGAAATCTATTGACACCATTCATCAATTCAAGGTTAGTCACATAATGTCACTCTGTATTGGCTCAATTATTACATACTCCTGAAGCAGTGAATGTGACCAAATATATCTTGTAGGTAATACACAAACCATTTTGTAACTTAGTGAAATAAAGCAAATAGGACATAGCTACATGTTTCAGTGCCTTTATAGCTTGGGTGCAGCTACTTACTTCTTCATATTTCTGTTCTTCTTCTGTTGCCCATTTTCTTGTTTAACTTTACATATCCATTATAATGCTGGAGCTCTCAAAATGAAGTTTGACTTGTTGATAGGCTTCTCTGTAACTATTTTTAGAGAATTATTGCTTTTCTTAATCTTTTTTACTTGTTTGTTTTTCCTTAACATGTTTATGTGCACTTCATTCTTGCATTTGTGGGGGTCCTAAGAACGAAATTTTTTGTTCAAAAAGCTAGTTTTTCCAGCAGCTGTTTTGTTGCTCTATCAGCATAAACACACTTCTTTCACTATATCCATATTTAAACTTATAGATAACACTTACTGGTTTCTTGTGTTTGTTTCATTCTAGTGTTACTAGCAATGCTTTTTACCTGTGAATTTTCCAGTGGCAGTTGTACCTTTATATCATTATACATTCTCTTCATTTGAATGTTACACAAACAGTGGAAAGAAACACATTTATAAGTTAAATTTGTGCAATTTTTAACCCAGTGAACCAGGTCAATTTGCAGTACATAGTATAATTTGATTTATTTGCAGCTAATCACAATTTTCTAAATTTTTCTTCACTATTTGGCTTTAGGATTTATTTATACTACACAAATTTGTGATTTTGCTTTATCTAATTAGTAAACTTTATTTTATTTAGGAAAACAACAGTCTAAAGTACCTTTCATGAAGTTTCTGCTTCTTACAACTGAATGTTCAGTGCTCACAGACAGTGAAATACACTTGTTTTTTTCTGTACATTTCATTTAAAATTTTAACAGGTAAAGACAGAAATTAAAGAACAAAGACAGTATAGAGATACAATGAAGTCTTGTCTTTAATATTAGGAATCTTGATTTACACAAGTTCTGAAGATGAATCACACACTTCTTTAATTTCTTCAATTGTGTGTTGTTACATTAACAAATTACTTCCAGTCATTATAAAAATGACTGGAAACTGCTGACAACTGTAAGATATTGGCACACTTAAAAAACACTTTGGTGATAGGTGTGAGACTACAGTAATGCTGTACCCATGTGAGTTATAAAAAAATGCAGTGTGTATGACCAGCATGTGATAAATCAATTATATGATGGTGGAATTAATTCTTATCCGAGTCAGGGCTACAGTAAAAAGAGTCATGTCATGCACCAACCCTACTATAGCTTCTGAGGAACCCCAGTCTTCCTTCTTTCTTTTATGTGGGCATGACCACCAACCAGCTGTCTGCCTGAATGCAGCCAATGCTAAATTGAGGCCAAGAACAAAGTGATCAGCCAGTAGTAGTGCGTGCTGCTTGCTGCCAAGCACAATGTGCTCAACTTCCTCAACCAGTGCCAATTAAAATTCGCTTCCCCTCCCAATCCAAATACCCACTATCTTATCCTTAACAAAACATCCTTTGACATAACAATCATCCTGGCTCCAATCTCCATCTCTGCTAGTCTTTGTCCCACAATCACCTCTGCTCCTCTCGGTGGTACTCTACACTCACACAGATCTCTCCATGGTTTACCACTTCCCCTGTTCTATGCACCCCTTCCCTCCCCTCCTAAACCTACTTCTCTACCAATGTGTGTCACACACAGATTCTCTTGCTTGTATTAGGGCAGACTTACCAGTGCCAAAATCTTGTTCCATTCACCTACAGCTTCTTCTTCCCAGCAGCCACTGGCTCTTCTGTCAACCACTCCCTTTCTTCTTGTTCCTTTAACCCTAGTCAGGCTGTAGCATTTGGGCAATGTAGCCAGCTGGGACAATGGAGACATGAATGTGTATATGTGTATTTTTGTTGGTAAATTCGCTTTGAGGAAGGGCATCATCAGAAAGCTTAGTAACAATTTCAATCACATTTATGTGTTTGTTGACCATTAACTTTATTCCTTCCGTTATTTATATTACACCCAGGCTTTCAAATCTTATATTAAAAGTGGTAATATCTTATTTATTACATCAATTAATTTGTACACAGAATAATACTTTCTCCACAGAAAGCTGCTAGAATCACATTGTCGTCAAATCGATGGCCATGAAGCTTCTCCTTGATCAAACAGGTGGAAGTTTAATGTGATGTTAAGAAATGTGGCTCATGCTGACTGCTTTCTGTTTTTGTCAAGTTTCAGGAATTATCATGTTTGTGTGAGATTCAGAGGGATTAAAAATCCAGTCAATGAGAAAAATGCTTAAAAACTACTGGTTTATTTGGATGCATGGGAATAAAACATCCAAATTCATAATAGTGAATTTGTATAGAACTGTCTTTGTGTTTAGTTATTAGGAAAGTAACACATCCATTGATACAAAATTGTTGAAGTTTTCATGAACACTTGGCCGGAGTGGCCGTGCAGTTCTAGGCGCTACAGTCTGGAACCGAGCGACCGCTACGGTCACAGGTTCGAATCCTGCCTCGGGCATGGATGTGTGTGATGTCCTTAGGTTAGTTAGGTTTAATTAGTTCTAAGTTCTAGGCGACTGATGACCTCAGAAGTTAAGTCGCATAGTGCTCAGAGCCATTTGAACCATTTTTTTCATGAACACTTGTTGATGTATTGCCTGTTGGCTGCTGTCTCAGGATCACACTCATTGCTTCCATCTCGTAATCCTCCTGGCCCACTCTCTCCAAGATCCATGCACCACACTCACCTCCTGTACTGACCTAAGATCCTAATTTAGCTCATCCTGCACTCACATTCTCTTTCCCATAGTGTCCATGTCCTCTGTTCTGTTTTCTAATCCCAATCCATTCTACACGTTATTGTCATTGTGTGGTGTACGAACCTGCTTGTGCTGGTGCCCATGTTGTATTTCCATCCAAGGCACCTGCTGCCTCTCCCTCCCAGCCTTCAGCCACCCAACCAAATTCTCCATTTCATTCCATGCCTCCTTCCTCCCACTGCACATTCCACCTGACAAAACCTCTTCCTCTCAATCCAGTCAAGCTGCAGAACTGCAGTTCTGGCACATTGCATTCACCCAGCACAGCAAGCCATACTCTCTCTCTCTCTCTCTCTCTCTCTCTCTCTCTCTCTCTCTCTGTGTGTGTGTGTGTGTGTGTGTGTGTGTGTGTATGTTTTCCATTTAATTTCAGAAGTAGGACTTTGTCCAAAGCTTGAAATATTAAGTCTTTTTTGTTATGCCTGACTGTGATCCAATGCCTCCTCTACCTGGTGAGTAGCAATCTATCCTTTTCTTATTGTTGTTATTCAGACCATGACTTTCCATTATTTGACACATCTATCTTTGACATTTGTCATATCCTGAAATTAAAATTTTGTTTTGCAGTCTGAATCTCAAGAGCCAGTCCAAACAACGCGCACAGAGGTCACAGAACTGCAGGCTGCGCCAGCAGCTGAGTATCGACAGGCAGCTCAGCCACAACCAACCAGTACCATTCCACCTTCTGTCAGCCGACATAGGCATAGAGAGTATGAGTCTGAGGAGGAAGAAGAAGTGCCAGTGTCAGTTTCAACACCTGTAAGCAGACGTCGTAGACACATACCAAGGCCACAGCTGCGACACTCTAGCACCGATGAGGAAGAACCTGAGCTGCCAATATCACGTCCTGTTTCTCGAGGAAGGTCAAGAGTAGCTGCAGGTGCTGTTGGTTCTGAAGCCAATGCCGTAGAGCTGGGGCGTCAGTTGATTGCAACATGCCAGGCTGCTGCTGTCAGAGCCCTGAATCGTTCTGTTCAGTATGCATGCTCAGTTGCAAATATTGATTCTGAACAGCATCGTCGTGAACTGCAGGTAAATTTCATTGCATTCAGTTTTGATATATTCTACATTTGAATCTGTGTGGATTATGGAATGTCTCATACTAACTTCAAACATTCCTTAAACAATAAATATTTGACTGTGCACAAAAGGAAGTCCTTCTCAGGATTACAAGAATATTTTAGTTGTATTGCAGAATCTACTAGCATAATACTTATTCAAATAGAAACAATGCTTTATACAAAACAAATGATGCTATAGATTTTGTGTGGATGACTAATAGTACAACACAATTATATAAATGAACTAAAAATTGTGTTATTTTCGTCTTAACAGGTTGTACTGTGTGGGCTTCTTGTTGCTGTTGCTGCTCTGGTGTTATTTGGATTTGGATCTGGAAAGACATTTCACTACCATCATTGGGATTATGTTTTTCCACCACCCTGAAAATGTACTGAAAGAAATTTTTAATACTTCAAGATTTTTCCCTTTTCATAAATTAATCTTTGTTGTTGACAAACTTCACCCTAAAATGTTGCATCATTTTTAAAAATCATTCACATCATGCACAATATTTTCAGAGATGTAGACACTTATTGTAAATAAAATGTTATATTCTTATTTTTCTCTTATTGATTTTCCTTCCAACATGCAATGCATTTAATTAAAATTAACACGTGTCCATGATGCAATAACAAACTCATGTGCAGAAGAAGGTAATTACCAAGTTAATACTATTTTAAAACAATCAACTAAAGAAGAGGTCATCACTGTTTCAGCATGAAAGCATACATAAATAATTTATTGAGGCAGGCAGATTTTTTTTTTCAAACAGACACTAATTTCACTAAGAGTGTTCCCAAAATTCCATCAAACATTTTAAATTAACAACCAATAAATACAAATGTATTTTATGTTAAATGAATAGGACTGCTGATAAGAACAATGCAAAGAAATTTTTGCACTTTAAGAGTAGATTCATGTTTCAAAACGTATCTCCTTCAAAGATAGCCCATTACATGCATTCTGATTTGTATGAATTATAGTATATGCTGAACAGGCCCAATAAAGACTCAGAATTATGCATGAAAGTGTCATGTATGATGTTTATGTATTTCATTCACATACTACTTAAAGTTGATGAGCTATTTCTGAACTGTGCAAACACACGAACAAAATTTCACGGAATATTGGCAGACAAATGAGATGTCATTAGGCACAAATTGACAATAAAGTTTCATTCTGGGTAGCAACTGAAAGATCAGTTGGAATCACATATGAGTAACAGAAACAAAGTACACTGCTGCAATACCAATCCCATTTGGAGTCTCATCCAGGGTGGCTGTTGGAGCCATTGTTTATTGAATTTGCAGTGCAGTAATGTGCGACATTTCTGTGCATAAACATTACAGCATGTAGATAATGCACAGGTGAGTGCAGCATGGTGTAATGTGGCAGTGCAATCCAAGTGTCTAGGTCGGCTAGGTGGAGATCTGCCTGAGAGGCTGCAAGGTGCAGTTTGCTCATGTCCTCGAACTGAGCAAGCGAATGAATACTGCCTGCTGGAGGTTGTGCTCTGCCTTAAATATTGAGCATGTGGAAGGATGTCTGCAGGAGTTTGACAACCATATTACCTGTGGACGGAAATGAGCTCCTCGATCACAACGCTGCATTTTGCTTATGCATGTGCTGCTCGTGAGTGTGACTGGTGCCCCTCCCCCCGTGGCACCTATAATAATTGTGGCTCGTATTGTTTATAAATAGTATTGCGCCCACAAAATGCAATGTCCTTGTGATATTTGGGAATAATCTGGAAAAGAAATGCCTATGGGCAATGGTAGACAAACCCGCACAGTGAAAATGTTGTGCTGGAAGCACAATGTAGTTGGCGTACAGCCGATGTACAGCACTCCTTCCCCCCCCCCCCCCCCCCCCCCTTAAGAAGGAGGTGGTGAGGCCATCTCCATGAAGGCCACAGATCCTGTGCCCTGCCTCCCAGGAGAGTGAATGGTGAAGCAGGGCAGCACCTACAAGTATCCACAGAATCAATGCTTACCCAAGTGATGTGAGAAGTCCAATGTGATGGGGAACTCAGGGTGGTTTCAACCCGTTGCCAGGAACCCCAGACCCAAGCTTGTGAAGTGGTTGCTGCCCCCAAGTGTAGATAAACTGGGCAGGACTGTGAAGTGAAAATGCTGGAGAGATAGTGGCGGCGCTAAGTGAAAATAAGCACGAGATGACCAGAGACCCGTGGAGACAGGCCTCATAACCAGGTGGTGTTATGGAATTAAGTGTGAAGATGCCAATGACCTCAGGTTGGCAGTACCAGGGAATTGGGGAGCACTAAGAAACCGGGCTTGACCAATGTGGATACCGGAAGAGTGATGGTGCCAACAACAATCACAGCATCAGCAGGCACTGTGTGACCATTTGACCAGTGTGAGCACCAGGAAACGGCAGTACCAACAACAGGTATAGTGTCAGCGGGTGCTGATGAAACCATGGAGAGCAGTCATCAGTTGTAAGAGCATAGTTGAGGGGCAGATATGTTAAAAGTGTGGCAGTGTGCATTAGGAGCACTTTGGTGCACTTTGTTGTATGCTGGAGTCCGAAGGGCAGAGAGATGTCATGAAAAGGAACGGAAAAGTGAAGAAAGAGAGGAGAGACCAGAGTGGTGGAAAAGGTCATTGCTTAATGTAGTGAACATAAGAGAACATGAAAAATTGGGTCAGGGAGAGGCCAGGGTGGCAGGAAAGTCACCACCACAATGCAAGATCCACGGGAAGAATTTGGCCAGAGAGAGACCAGGGGCAGTGGGAACATTGTCGCAGCATTGTGTGTGTGTGTGTGTGTGTGTGTGTGTGTGTGTGTGTGGAGCATGGTAACAGCTGCCAGAGGGAGGCCAGGGACGTGTGGAGCATGGTAACAGCTGCCAGAGGGAGGCCAGGGACCACAGTGTATATATGAGCATGGGAAGATCTACACTGCAAAAAGGGAAGAGAAGGATATGTGTTACTCAGAAGAAAAGGCCTATGGTGCTGCGCTATCCTCAAGAGAAAGAGGTCAACCATAGCTGTGTTGGTGTGAAGTGGTGGTGCATTTCAGTGAGCAGTGTCAGCCTCAACTGTGGGAGGGCAGCATCTAATTTGACTGCTATGGAGCTGGAAGACGACACTGGGACTGCAGACAGCAAGTTCGTCAGCAAAGGTGTTGCACCACACCAGAAGGGAGGCTGGGCCGGGCTGCACCAAGGCAAAGGTGCAGAATACCAGCAGCTTCAGGTGCAGCCAGGAAAAGACAGCAGCTGGGCAGCAGTTGAGTTTCAGTGCTGTGTGAAGAGGGCTGGACATGGTTGTAGCATCATGGCAAAGCCAGGTGCAGGTGCAGCCTCATGCATACAGCCAGAAGGAGTGATGAGTGGGTGCCAGGAGAGGTTGGGTGCGGTGAGAGGAGATTGGTGTCAGAGAAG
Organism: Schistocerca cancellata; assembly: GCF_023864275.1. Lineage (NCBI taxonomy): Eukaryota > Metazoa > Arthropoda > Insecta > Orthoptera > Acrididae > Schistocerca > Schistocerca cancellata. The sequence goes on from NC_064626.1 coordinate 829,584,587, forward strand.
CAGGATGGTGCGTCCTGGGCTCTGTACTCTCATGAGGGAGGCTAGCCATCACTGCATCTGCACGGCAAAGTGGCAGGGCAGCATTGGACAAGACTGAAGGGAGTGGGCGCGGTGGCCAGGCTGGAAACAGCAGCTGATGACACCAGGAGCTGCAGCATGTGGACTCAGAATGCGCCACCAATGAGTGTCCAGGCAACACCAACCTCAGGAGAAGAACTGACTGTGGCTGCAATGTGCAGAGCAGCATGGATGGAGATAGGCAGCAGATGACAGTGGGCGAGATGAGGTGCAGCATGGATGGACAATACCTCGTCGCTAACTTGTAATCAGATAAGGTCACACTTGAAAGGACTGGCCACTGCTGCAGAAGTGCTGGGCACAGCTGGTGGAGGGTGGAGACTGGGTGACAAACAAGGCCAGTAGCTTGCGCAGGAGCCGGCAGAGGCACTGGAGCCAAGTCTGATGCCGGATCAGCCATGACAAAGGAGCAACAATACCAGCTACCCGTGATAATCTGTATCTTAAGATACCATTTCACCACAGGCAGTGACCTCCAAAACACAAAGCGAAAAGGGAACATAAGCAAATGGTAATCTAAGTGCATGCAATGCATAAAAGTGCAAAAAATGTACACTCCCATATGAAACAGTACCCAATATACACAGGAAAGAAATAGATAGTGAAACCAATTAGCTGCAGTGCCACAGAACATAAGGAAAAGGACACAGTGCAGAGGAGAAGGCAACAGGGTTGAGCAAAAAGACACAGGTAATGAAATCCCGGAACCAAAACAGTCAGTGTTTGAAGAAGTTGACCCTCATTGCTTCTGCTTACATAAAATCATAGCAGAAAATATGATTTTAACTCATCAACACTGTTGAAACCCATTGTGGGTTATGAATGCTACAGTGGATGATGTTTTCCAGCTTGCAAATAAGAACACTTTTATTTACAGCACAAGTTCACAATAAAGTTTGGTTCTGTGTAACAAATGGAATATCAGCAGTGATTACATAAGAGTAACAGAAACAAAGTCTGCTGCTGTAATACCAATTCCATCATAGTGTCTCATTCTGAGAGGCTGTTGGAGTGATATCTATAGTGCAGTGCAGTGTGGTTTATTTGATGTGCTGTACAGAATGACGTAGCAGCAGGTAGATGGCATGTATACAGTGCAGAGACGTATACGGCATGGCTGTGTAGGTGCAAATGTCTGGGCTGGCTTGGTGAAGTTCTGATTGATGGGCTGCTAGGGGCAGCTTGCTCCTGCCCTGGACTGAGTGAGTGAAGGAATGCTGTCTGCTGTAGGTTGCTTGTCACCTTAAATATCCAGAAGCCAGAAGGATATCCACACCTGCTATATGATCCATGGATGGAATTGGTTCCTGGACAGCAGTGCCATCATTTTGCTAACGTGCACGCTGCTCAAGAGCATGTCTGGTGCCCTATATGACAAACGGTGTGTCAAGAGATTGTTTGTAATCAGTGTCATATTCACAACACAAGATGCCATTTTGTATTTGTAAATAGTCTCGGAAGAGAAATGCCTGCCGGCCAAGGGTAGGCAAACATGTAGGGTGAATATGCCATGTTGGAAGCATAATGTCGTTGGCGTAGGGCCAATGTACAACACTGTTATTTCAAAGTATGCTTCAATGAAAATCAATACTTTGTATGATTCCATTTGGTATTTTGGGCATTCTTCTGATTCCATGGCTGTGACATTTTCTGGCTGATGAGTTCAGATAAGAAATAAGTTCTCTCAAAGAATAAAAAGCAAATTGGAATGTTCATCAGGTGGTTTACAGACAGAAAATCCTTTTCATATTAATTAAAATAATCACCTCTACCAGCATATTGAATGTTCACTTGGTGGATCACTGACCAGCTTTACAATTTTGATTAAGTGTCTTCATTTTAAGAAAATATGCAATTAGCAAATGCTGCATTATCTAAACCAAAAATAAAAGGCACCTTTCAACACATATTTCTTAAGTTTAATACTGACAGATCAGCATCAGCATTCAGCATCACACTGGTGACATATTGTGGCTGTTTGAGTTTAAATCATAGGCATAATGTCAGCCATGCATGTCAATCTTCCCTGTCGTTGCTCACCTAAGAAAGACAAAATGAGCAGGGAGTGTGGAGAAAAAGATGGTTTGCACTTTATACACTGCAAGTGGCAACATTGCCACAATATGTGTGAGGAAATTAGGGCAGCAACCATAAACTAGTTTTTTTAGCACATGCATTCCTAAATATTTCAAAAGAAGCCAAAGGAAATGAGCAAATACAGGCTTTCTTGGAATCCTGTTCTACCATGACATGATGCTTGCTGAGTGGCTATCCAACACACACAAACAAGAAGATCCAGATTCATGAATGACCATTTATCACTGGGTCAAATGGGTACAGCTATGACTTGTCAAATGTTATGAAAATTAATATAGACTGTCTGATCAAAAGAGCCCAGACAACACTACATAACATGGAACTGACCACTAGATTTCACAAAAGGTGGTGACAAGCATTGTGTTGATAGCAGAGAAACACGAACAGTGGATGGTTCGGTCAGGAGAGCTCAGTGACTTTGAATGTGGATTAGTCATTAGTAGGCTTCCCACACATCCAGGATTAGCTTGCACAGTCCTTATCTTTTTAGAGCTGTCAGGAGTAATGTACAGGATTGTAAAAAGGTCCAGGGTTTGACAATTTTATGACTGGTGAGTATTTCTTAAAATTTTAGACCTATATGTTTGAAATGGCATTTTAAAATGCAATCGTATGGCTGTGCCTCTCTCAGCTGACATTGGAGCAAGTGCTAACATTGATGGGGGGGAATGGCTGCCAGTTCCACCACAACTTTTCACTTAGTCACTTGGCAACACAACAGGGGCAATGTGTTCATGTTGTTTTCGTGTGAAAAATGACTCATGTACATCTTTTTGATCATTTTACCTCTCTTGTCTTTTGTCTCATGGTTTAGCAATGGGCAAAAGAATGTGTGTGTTTCACATTAACTTGCAACTGGAATACAAATTTTTGAAATCTCAGAATTAATTCAGAACTTTCTTCTAGTGGATTTAATGATGTAATGAAAATAAACAAACCATTTTTGAAAAAAAGTCATGTCTAATGAAAAGTACAACTGAATAAATAAAGTTAAATGCTTCAGTAAACTGTTAAGACTTTTAAAAATATGTCCTGGGTTGGACCTCAAATAATATGGTAAGACTAGTCATTGGATCTCACCTGAATTACTAATTCATCAGGGACATTTCAACCCTTCTGAAAGTGCCCAAGTCAACTGTTGGTGATGTGATTGCAAAGTGTTAATGTGAAGGAACAACCACAGCTAAACCAAGACCACGCACATCTCATGTATTGAAAAATAGGGACCATCGAGCATTGCAAAGTTGTTTCCCCCCCCCCCCCCCCCCCCATGAAGGGATCACTCATGAGTCCGAAAATGCTACCAGCAGTCCACTTAGTGCAATGACAGTGTGTACAAAATTAATAGAGTACAATGGTCCAGCAGCTCCTCATAATCCACACATTGCCACTGTCAATGCTAGGTGATGCTCAACATGGTATAAAGACTGACACCACTGGATGACTAGAAACGAGTGATTTGTCGTGATGAATTACAATATACCTTGTGGCAAACTGATTGGAGGATGTGGGTTTGAAAAATTCTCGGAGAACGCCACCTACCATCATGTATAGTGCCAACAGTGAAGTATAAAGGAGCTGGTGTTAGACTAAGTGGATGTTTTTTGGTTATGGCGTTTTTCCCCAATCTCATTTAAGAAAATGTGGAAGGATATGAATGTACTTTATAGCACTGTGTACTGCATTCAGTAAAGGAACAGTTCGGAGATGATGACTGTTTGTATGAGCATCAACATTACAGTGAACCCTGTCATACACCAGCATCTATGAGGCAATATTATTTGGACAATAATGTTCCTGAAATGGACTGGCCTGCCCTTAGTCCTGAGCTGAACCAAACAAAATGAATGAGTTACAATATTGACTTCACTCCAGGATTCAGTGTATAACATCACCACATTCTCTGGTTTTGACTCTTATGGAAGAAAGGGCTACCATTCTTCCACAGGCATTCTGCCTCCTCATAGAAAGTGTCCCCAGTAGAGTTGAAGCTGTCATAGATGAGAAGGGTGGACATAACCGTATACTAATTTCCACTAATAGGTGTCTGGATACTTTTGATCAGATAGTGTACTTAATTGCAGAATATGAACATTACATGTGAGTAGCATCACTGGAGAAGAGAGCTTGAAACTTTATTATCATTACTGACCATGTAAATAAATGTCAAAATAAGTGACTGTAGCATATGCCCTTCATTCCCTGAATCATCTCATGTAATCCTTATCTTTGAGGCTTTATTCATGGCTACTGTCTACCACAAGGAAGGGGCTTCAGTTGACAATAATGCATCTCCACAGGATTCTGTAAGGTCAAGGGTAACATGCTTCACCATTTGTTGATGGGACTGGATTATCACTTGAACACATCCTCTGAACAATGCAAATTTCTGTTTATGGACATAATTGCCCCATGGCTTGTGAAACTGTTGATAAGTGGTATTTTTTTTTTTCAGAATAAAACTTCTTTGGTTGTGTAATGCTTTTAGTACATAAGTAACCTGAAAGTGTATACATGCTTTGTGTACATCCAGTATGTGTCTAAGTAATCATTAAAGTGTCTCAAATGTTATTAATAAAAAATATTAAAAAAGGCCATGCACAACCATTTTTAGGATATGAGTTCAGTTAGAATATATCTTCCTATAGAAATTTGCTATGGTTATCTAAAATAATGTTACTGATAAAAAAAATATACATTCTCTAATTTCTTTGCAATCAAGCTCCTCAGATTTCAATTTCAGTTTCAGTATTTGAAAAACTTGCACAAGCTGTAGACCATTCAAATTTGGCACCTTTGCATCAAAGCACATTTAAGGAGCCCAAAACTGTGCAATATTCATTAGAAAGTGGGAATAACAATAGATTTTACCCATAAATTCAAGAAATTCTTTTTAAGTGATTGGACTGGACACTTTTTCCTATGTCATTAAAAACTGGTGCTTCTATAAACAGCATGATAATCTTGTCTGATACAGCATGATGAACAATAATTTTATGCTCACAAAACATTGTTGGCTGTTACAACCTATTATCTGTGGTGTTATCTAAACAACTGACACTCACAGGAGCTGGCTGACTAAGTTGCACTAAGTAGCACAGAGAAATGCCAGGAGAGCTGGTGAAGCCGATGGAGAGCTGTTGATACTGAAACAGGCCAAAGAATGTGTTAACTGCAAGAAAGCACTGTGACTGCATCGAACACACCTTGGAGATACATTTCTGTAAAATCTAATTTTTTTTTTTTTTTTTTTTTTACATCAGTCACAAGGAATCGAGAAAAAAAGTCAGTAATAGACTGAGTGCTGACTGCCTTTAAATCACACATACAGTAATCTGAGCAGTCCAATCTGTTTGCAAATAATAACGAAGAATATTGCCCACAAACTACATTGGACTCAATGGACAACGTGCTGTTCTTGTAGTGTCATGTATCAAACTGGAATGATTGGCCCAGAATATTGAAGTCAGCATGTGTCCAGCATATGTGCACAGACATGCTACACTGTATTTGAATCCTGTAACAAGCATATGTGAGCAATATGTACATGAACATGGTCTTTTGGACAAGGTGCTGTGTGTTTTTAAATATTTTAGCGATGATAAACATTTATAATGTGCTTAGTTTTATCCACTTGACAGTTTATGCAAGAAGTTCAGCATAAAATGAACATGTTTTACTACAAAAAATGTTTCAGACCTGAAGATAACAGCTAAGACTGTTGAAACTGGTTGTTTTGAATGAAAAATATTTTGTGTGATCTTGGCTTTTCAATGGTTTTTAACAGTCATGAAGTAATTTTTGACATCTGTTTGTTGCCAGATGCTACCTGTGCATGTATATCATGCAAAGCATCATCCTGTTTGAAATGAATTGTGTGGCAGATGGGGTGAGATAGACAGACATTCCTACCTTGGGCAAACTTTCCTGCAGTGAAAATACTGAGGTTGTATTTGTCTATAGTTCTGGCATGAATGTGAGATAAAATACGGGGGGCAGTTAAGGTGCAAGCCTACAAAAATATGGCTTGTTGGTACTTGTTACTTGTGATATGAGATGTAGCTACATCATGCTGACGGTGCAAGATTTACAATGAGTGGCTAGGCAGTTTGTGTTGTGTCCACTCTGTGGCAGGAGAAGGTAACCAGGTTGACTATAGCATGACTGGAACCTAACTGTGCACTACAGTGACATCCTGACTGCGCTGAAGATGCTTCTCTGCACCCTGAACTAGTTAAAAACTTTGCACAATTGACAAAATTTCATATAACGGTGAGTCTGATAGGTATAATGTCTTGACTTGGATCTCTTTATCCCGGGCTAACCATACAGTGCAATCACAAACTGAGAAGTCTGCATAAGACTACTCACTGTAAGGATTATTGCAAACAGATTACAAACTGACAAAATTTTCTCAGTTGTGCCACCAAATCAGAACAGGACTGGATGGGGACTTTGGTAACTGGAGTAACTGCAGCTGGACTTCTTGTACAACAAAAATCTGTTTGATACAGTATGCAGACATCAGACCACTAACACAGGAAAAAGACACAGTATTGAAGTCCTGCAGAGGGCACAATTTGCAAAGAAAGCAAATTGTCCTGAGAAGCCAAGCAAAAATCAAGACCAGCTTAACTGTAGGATGTGTTATGCAATGCACAGCAAAATGATGCTGAAGACATTCTGGTATACTTACCAATCATTAACACTCTCAGTAAATGAGGAAAAAACTAGGTTTGGCAATGTCATTAATTGTAACTGTTTGTTGTTGGAGAAGTTTCGTACATTCCTTTTGGTTTTATAACAGTTCCTATAATGCGATGAATATAATAGAGGGAAACATTCCACGTGGGAAAAATATTTCTAAAAAGAAAGATGATGAGACTTACCAAACAAAAGTGCTGGCAGGTCGATAGACACACAAACAAACACAAACATACACACAAAATTCTAGCTTTCGCAACCAACGGTTGCCTCATCAGGAAAGAGGGAAGGAGAGGGAAAGACAAAAGGATTTGGGTTTTAAGGGAGAGGGTAAGGAGTCATTCCAATCCCGGGAGCGGAAAGACTTACCTTAGGGTAGCTCCCGCTCCCGGGATTGGAATGACTCCTTACCCTCTCCCTTAAAACCCAAATCCTTTTGTCTTTCCCTCTCCTTCCCTCTTTCCTGACGAGGCAACCGTTGGTTGCGAAAGCTAGAATTTTGTGTGTATGTTTGTGTTTGTTTGTGTGTCTATCGACCTGCCAGCGCTTTTGTTTGGTAAGTCTCATCATCTTTCTTTTTAGAAATATAGTTCCTATAATGCTTTTTTCATGGTGATTTCTTGTAGATTTGTAGTCTCTTACTGTGATGTCTGTATAACAAAATTTATTAAATCCAAGACAAAATGCACTTGAAGTATGGAGTTGGTTATTTGCATATTCCATGGATCATAATTGCAGTCTCGACTCAGTTAACAAATACATTGCACTTCCTCAGTAAAAAGAAATGGCAACGTGACATTATAAATGATTGCCCTAAGCTACCTTTCTTTCCATACACTATATTATTACACATTCAGATATTTTTCTAGAGTAGGAGTCATCAGACAGACATCTTTCAGCTTCTTGTTTGAAGTCTATTTTATATCTATTAGGGTCTTCTGAGAAAAATACATAGACATGATAGCTGTAGAATAGCAAAGTCATCAATAAAATAAATGAAAAAGTTCTGCCAGAATAAATGCCCAGTTTACAAACAGTTCCATAACAATTTCTTTCTGATGGCATCCACATGGAATCTGGCTGGAGTAAGAAGCCTGGACATACGACCATGGGCAAGTGTCTTCATGGCACTGCAGTTCGAACAGTGGAACTTTTTGATCCTAAGTTTCTAATTATGGCAGGGAGCAGTGTTGCTGGCAACAGTCGAACCACAACAACTGGTGAAGCTCAATCACCATATCAGTATCAGTACTAACATTCTTTTCTCTGTCAAGGGATTATATATGTAGTCTGTTGAAAGCTCAGTAGGTCACAAGGTAATGAGTCATTAACCGAATACAAAATGACTTTATTGGTCGAAAATGATGTGTTTTGGCTTATGCCATCATCAGATAATCCTAGCACTGAAGGTAACAAATAGACCTACTAGTTATATGATATTAACCTAACCAGAATGAATAGACTTCAGTGCTAGGGTTATCTGATAATGGCATATGCCAAAATGTGTCATTCTGGATCAATGAAGTCTTTTTCTGGTACCGCGCGCAGCAGAATTTGAATCCGCACCAGATGTCATGGACATCGAAGACCCCTAGAGGTCTCTGCACCATCGTGCCATAAGCCGTGGCGGCGGGCGTCTCCTGGCCCACATTTAGTGTGAGGGCGCCACAGTGGAACACGTAGTACCAGTGGCCAATGGCGGCACCCCCAATCATGTATTTAAGCTCCTGCCTCTCGCTCAGCGAGCAAGTCTATTCGTTGTATGCGTCTTGACATATCGCCTCGACGACGGACAGCATGTTTACCATTCTTTGTTTTCATTACTAGTGGACGTCTTGGATTCATTTGGTTGTCTCTGTCACTCTGTTGCTTCTTGCGTGTTGTCATTGTAAGGTCTCTCTCGATCGTCCATCGTTGTTTCATGCCTGTCCTTTCCGTTCATTTGTTTGTTCACGGGCCGCTCTCTGTTTGGTCCCACCGCGCTTTCTCCGGTCACGATTACAACATTTTATATTCAGTTAATGACTCATTACCTTGTGACCTAGTTGGCTTTCTATAGGTAACATATTTGGTTTACTATGGTCACTTTTCTCCAATGTTACTTGATGTCATGGCTCTGTAACGTTAAGGAATTGTCACTGCCCTTACTGGAGGGAATCAAAATGCACAGAGTCCCACTCACTTTTTTTAAGGCCCAAGAGATGTAATGAATGTGAAACAAAGGATGTAAAACACTGTAGTTCAACATCACTGCATAGGGTAACAAGCCTATCCACCTGAAGGTGAGGGAATAAAACTCAAAATGCACTGTGGCGCTACCAAAAAATAATATAGACTGTATGAAGCACATTTTATTTGGAAGCTAACATCCTTGCTCTACAACATGTTGTAACTGAGCACTGCGGACCATTTCAATTAGGTTCTGTGGAAGGATGCCCCTCTCCTATTTTTGTAAATATGTATTACATATTCTTGTTTTGTGACATGTTCTACATCCTTGAGGACCTACAGAACAAAGGTATAGCTATTCTAATGTAAAGCAGTCACCTACAGGAAGTTTTCATTTTCTTCATGTGCCTGAATAGAAATAAATATCAGTTTAATAAAATTTTATAAGATTTCAAAATGACATATGACTGTACAACTTAAACAACCACAGTTTCCTGTAGGCAATTTAAAACATATCAAAAAGTTTGATATTTACACAATTCACAGCAATAAAATTCTCTGTTAATATACATAAGCCAGCAACAGCATACAATGCCTCACAGAAGAAGTATTCATCCAAATATGTCGTCATCATCGTAGGTAACTATTTCCCGTTTGTCCTTATGGCTTCCTTTCTGGGAATGGCTGGCAGCTGTAAAAATGATGCATTTGTAGAAATGATGAATTTACAGTGAGCAATAACATATGCAGCATTAAAGAATGACAAAAGCTAAATACATGTACTGACTATTTTTCAACAGCAAGAAAGAGGACTTAAATCAGCATGTAACTTAAAACATACTGAATACTTGAACAAACAAAGTAGAAATATTGATTCAGTTGTTTTTATTTGTCTGTATCATTTGTGCCCTTTGTTGACAGCCAGGATTGGGACTATAAGGCCCTTTCTTAAATACAGCCAGATATTCTTCAACAAACGAAAAATATTGTACTACATATTTAGTCTAACTCTCCAAATTCTGTACAAAAACAGAGAAAATATTAGAAAATGAAACAAAAAGTTACACAGGTTGCAAGTTAACCATCTGTACATTTAATTAACCTTATGTTAAACTTAACAGCTTTTGTGCTCATTTAACAAAGCCATTAGGTCCTTGAGCTCATGCTAAGAGATTGAAGGAGGAAATTTTCAGAGAACCATTTCCCACTCTATGTTCCAATTTATGTTTTGTATAGTTATTTTCATTTCAAAACATATTACCTATTGGATTTCTAATCTGAATAATAAGACACAGGTTCGCTAAGGTTACAGTCTAAACTTTTGTACTAGTAATATGCTGGTTTGCATAAATCAAGAAAAAATTATAAAAAATGTATATTCAAAATGTTATCTGTTGAATGTGATGAAACTTAGGAACAGTTTGGAAAACAATATAGTCCAAAGAAAACAATTAACACAGTTCTGAAGTTTAATTGAATTGTGAATTTAGAACATGAGTGAAATGTATGATATAGATGTACGATTTTTGGTATGAGATAAATGCCATCAACACAGAATTTGATTAGTCAGAATAATAGTCAGAATAACAATACAGAACATTCAGTGATATATGACACTTTTGAAGGTGGTAGCTGTGAGCTCATTAAGAAATGAATCCCTCTCCTCTTCTCAGTATGGCAAGGGGTTGAGGATAAGGACTGGTAGCAGATGCGTGTCTCCTGAGAGCATTAATGTTAGTTAGTTAGTTAGTTGGTTGTTTGTTCCATTGATCAATCACACGGTATGGTAGCCGTTATGATGTGGAACATGTCAAGTGCACAAGAAACGCACATATGAAACAAAAATTTTTAATATGTATATATTACAATACATAGTTAAAGATTAATATTTCTATTATTTACCACATTCCCTTAAATGGCACAAAATGCATATATTATATTTATAGATTTATTTATTCCTATTCAAGAATTCATCTATGGTATAGGAGTTGTCAAGGAGATATGATTTCAATTTATTTTTGAAGCCATTACTGCTGTCTGTCAGACACCTTATTTCATCTGGTAATTTGTCGAAAATTTTTACAGCAGCATATTTTACCCCTTTCCGTGCCAAAGATAGGTTGAGCAAAGGATAGTGTAAGTCTTTCTTTTTTCTGGTATTATAATCAGGAATGTCACTGTTGTTTTTAATCTGGTCCATGTTGTTGAGAACAAATTTCATTAGTGAGTAGATGTATTGTGAGGCTGTTGTAAGAATTCCCAATCATTTAAAAAGATGCCTACAAGATGTGCAACTATGAACCCCACACATTATTTAACCCCTTTCTTTTGAGCAGTGAATACTTTTTGTCTAAATGTTGAGTTACCCCAAAATATTATTCAGTATGACATCAGAGAGTGAAAGTATGCAAAGTATGTTAGCTTACTAATTTCTATATCCTCAAAATTGGCAATTATTCTGATTCCAAAAGTTGCTGAACCTAGTCATTTTAGGAGATCCAAAATATGAATTTTCCAATTAAGATTCTCATTTATATGTACACCCAAAAACTTAGTATGCTCTACCCTGTCTACTCATTTCTGTTGATGTGTTATATTTATTGAAGGAATTGTACTTTTCGCAGCAGAAAATTGGATGTAGTGTGTTTTTTCAAAGTTTAGAGCAAACCTATTTGCAGAAAACCAATTAATGACTTTTTCAAACACGTTATTTGTATCACTTTCAATTTGACTTTCTTTTACTGGATTAATAATGATGCTTGTTCCATTAGCAAACAGTGACAGTTCAGCTTCCTGTTTCAGATAGGAAGGGAGGTCGTTCACACATATCGAGAACAGAAGGGGACCCATGATTGAACCCTGTGGAACACCTAATGTAATTTAATCCCAGTTAGATGAAGTGGCAAACTTATTTAAATCACTTGACCCATATAAGGAAACTTTTTGCTTCCTGTTCAGTAGGTACGACTTACACCACTCATATGTTATTCCATTTATACCATAGAATTGTAATTTCTGTAACATAATGTCATGGTTCACACAATCAAATGCTTTGGACAAGTCACAGAAAATTCCTATTGGTGGCATTTTACTATTTAAAGACTATTATGTGGACAGTGAAACTGTATATTGCTGTCTCAGTGGAACAGCATTTTTGAAATCCGAACTGTGATTTACTAAGTATCCCATTACTGTTGAGATGGCTAACCACTCTTGAGTACATTATTTTTTCGAAGATTTTTTAGAATGCTGTAAGCAAGGATACTGGCCGATAATTATTGATATCTGTGGTGTCCCCCCTTTTGTAGAGAGGCCTGACAATGGCACATTTTAACCTGTCTGAGAAAATACCTTGAGTTAGTGATGCATTACATATGTGACTCAGAACATCAGCTGTAATTGCTCCACATTGTTTTAATATCTTATTAGAGATGTCATCTATTCCAAAAGAACACTTATTTTTCAGAGATTTAATAATTTTACTTATTTCACAAGAGGTTGTTAGGTGAAACTTAATCTGACTAAAGTTTTTCAAAACAGACTCTTCCATGTACAGCCTAGCTTTTTCTTTTGAACTGTTCTCACCAATTTTTTTCTACTACACTTAAGAAATGGTTGTTAACTACATTAGCTTCTTGTGTACTGTTGGTTAGGATGGTCTCGTTCTCTTTAACAGTAATACAACCTACCCCAGTGATTACTTTTCCTGTCTCCCCTCCAACAACATTCCATATTGATTTGATTTTATCGCCAAAGTTCTTTATTTCTTCTCTAACATACATATTTCTTGATTTCCTTACAACTTTTCTCAGTATGTTACAATAATTTTTATAGTGTAAAACTACTTCTGGATCTTTACTAGTTCCTGCTGTCTCATATTTCTTTTTCTTTCTGAAGACACTTTAATACCTGTAGTAATCCAAGGTTTCTTTGAAAAGTGTGTGATGTTACACTTAGTAATTTCCTTTGGGAAACAATGTTCAAAGAGGGATATAAATTTATCAAGAAATATATTGCACTTTGTAGTAACACGATTCACGTGGTCCGTCGCACTTCACATAGTCTAGACTGGGGACTGCCTGCTAGGCATGCCTGATGTAAAACTGACTGGGCACGGCCCATGCTATCTGAGTTGTTGTTGTTCCGCTGGCAGAGGGTGCAGCCGAATTCTCACGTGCCCTCTGGTGGACAGGACTTTACTTGCGGAAACTACTGTCCGTTACACGCCGTGCCGATGTGTGCCTCCCGCGATCGTTCTGGTGGCTACTGCACTCCTCCTCCTTTGGGGAGTGAAGCCATTGTGATCCACTGCGTCGGAAGGTGGAGCGTCGTGCAGTAGCAATGACCTCCACGTCCATTGGAATGCCAGAGTCGGGGGGATCTGCCAACCCTTGAGCCGGAACCTTTGAATACGGTTCAAAGTGACCCACATGAAGAGGCCCCCGTCGTCCCACCACCGGAGCCCAGGACAGAACGGGCGACAAGCTGTTGAACTCCGGATCCCGTTCCACCTTGGGAGGAGCAAGACCCAGTGGTGGGGACGAAGGGGAAGGCACAACCAGAGGTGAACCAGCCTCCTGAGAAACCGGGACTGTGAGGGGGGCCGGCTCTCGCCGGGGCATCTCTAATGATGGCAATGCCGGTGCTGGAGCTACTGGAGGCCGCCAAGGCTGAGAACCATCACAGTGTGGTGGAGGCACAGGAGGGAGGGGCGGTAGTGTCCCCTGAGAAAAAACACGGATGCTGGCAATGGGGAAGCCGGTGCCCAAGGGGTTGGAGGGTGGGTGCCCAAATGTGGACGTAGCTGATTTTGGTGATGACGTACCTCCTGCTCCTCCGCCTGCAAGGTATAGAGCTGGCAGCCATGGTGGCACAGGACCACCGCCGGTATCCAACATGGATTGCGACCAAACCCACGTGCCCAGTCCGACATACCCGGTGGAAAGACGGGTACACCGTTTTGCGAAGACTGGCGAGGACCAGGCCGGAGGAGGTGCAGCACAGTCCTAGGTTGGCGCCCATGGAGGAGCTCTGCGGGGCTGCATTCTCCCATCGGAGTGCTCCGGTATGCCATCAGGAAAAACGTCAACGCTTTCCCCGCAGGAAATTCATGCACATACTTTTTCATCTGCGTCTTAAATGTGCGCACCATGTGCTCGGCTTCCCCATTCGATTATGGATGAAAGGGGGGGAGAGCAAACGTCCCGAATACCGAAGCGCCTACAAAAATCCTGGAAGGCATGTGAAATAAACTGAGGTCCATTGTCCGATACCAGGTGACTGGCAGACCTTCCACAGAAAAGATTTTTGCAAGTGCCTGGATTGCAACTTGTGAAGTGGTTGAGGAGCAGCGAACCACATATGTGAATCAGGAATAAGCATCAATGACAATGAGCCAAAAGCCATTGAGAAACGGGCCCACAAAATCTATGTGAACACGTTCCCATGCCTAGGTTGCAGGCGGCCATGAAGAGAATGCTGACCTGGGAGACAACTGTTGGCTCGCACACTGGGAACATGCGGCCACCAAGTGCTAAATTTCTCTGTCAATACCGGGCCAATACACATGTCTGTGAGCCAAGGTTTTAGTATGGGAAACACCCCAGTGCCCTTCATGTAATAACGTGAGGACCTCCCTTCGCAAACTTGCAGGAACAACCATGCGAGGAACTGTATCATCGGTAGCCAGAAGGAGAACTCCTTCCAAGACTGAGAGGTGGTCTCGTAGAACAAAATAATTATGAAGAGGGTCAGAGGCTGGCCAGGAGGTCGGGACGACCACCCCTGTTGAACGAGGTGAACTACTTGCCGGAGAACCGGGTCAGCTGCCGTTTTCCTGGCGACTCTAGAACTAGTGATCGGGAAGCCATCAACCGTTTGGCGGGACGCCACATCCAAATGAAAACACATAATCTCCTCCTGATCGAATTTAGGATCTGGGCCCACCGGAAGATGGGAAAGAGCGCCGGCATTGGCATGCTGTCCACTAGGGCAAAAATGAATGTCATAGTGGTACTTAGAGAGGGACAAGGCCTAGTGCTGCAGTCTCTGGACCGCCCTATCCAAAATCTGAGAGGCGGGGCCAAATAACGATATTAATGGCTTATGGTCAGTGATTAACTGAAACTTCGTACCATACAAGAAAGGGTGAAACTTGGTAACAGCGTAGACAATGGCCAAAGCCTCTTTTTCCACCTGTGAGTAATGGGCCTGCACGGGACTAAGAGTTTTAGATGCAAATGCCAGAGGCTGCTCGGAGCCATCTGCGTTGCGATGGGCCAGGACCACCCCCACCCCATACTGTGAAGCATCTGTAGCCAGGGCCAACGACTTATTGGGTCAAAAGTAGCCAAACAAGGTGCTGACGTGAGGAGGCCCTTCAACGAAATGAATGCGCGCTCGCATGCCAGCGACCAATCAAAAGGAACACCCTTGTGCAGAAGGCAGTACAGGGGGCAGGCTATGGTGGAAGCCCTGGGAATGAACCGGTGGTAATAGGCAATCTTTCCTAAAAAAGCTTGTAACTCCTTCAGCGAAGCAGGCTGCGGAAGGTCGACGATACCTTGGACCAAACTTCCTAGCGGCTGGACGCCGTGCCGAGAGATGGTGTAGCCCACATACTCAATGGACAGTTGGAGGAAGTTCGACTTACGCAGGTTGCAACGCAGGCCCACGGACCTGAATTTGAGAAAGAGTGTTCGAAGGTTGTGCAAGTGTTCCTTCGTGCTGCAGCCTGTGACAATTATGTCGTCCAGGTAATTAATACAATGAGGTATTGTCGACATGACATGCTCAAGATAACGCTGAAATATCGCCATGGGGCACTGGATATTCCGAAGGCCAACCGCTGGTATTGGTAAAGGCGAAATGGGGTGTTGATGACCGCCAGCCGTTTGGAGTCCTCATCAAGTGGTATCTGATGATAAGCCTCCGAAAGATTGGTTTTTGAAAAATATTGGCCTCTCGCCAAGGCGGAGAACAATTCATCAGAACGAAGCAAGGGACAGGTGTCCACCACCAATTGGGAATTAATGGTGGCCTTGAAATCACCACAAAGACGTAATTTTCCCGAGGGTTTCCTGACAATAACGAGGGGCGAAGCCCACTCACTAGAAGAAATGGGAAGAATGGCCCCGAGGGCTGTCAGCCGGTCGCTCTGCTTTTACCTGAGGTCGGAGAGCCAAGGGGATCTGCCTCGCGCATAGAAAACGTGGGTGAGCAAACGCCTTCAAAGTGAAGTGAGCTTCTAAGTCTGAAACACGCCCCCAGGCCCTCCTCAAAGACATCCTGAAAGTCAGAGGTCAAAGATTCCAATGATTGGTAGGGAACGTCTTTGGAGACCAACTGTATGGCATCTGCGATAGAAAAACCAAAAGCTTGAACAGGGTGTATACGGGGACAAGGAAAAAAAATTCCCGGATTATTCCCGGATTTCTCCCGGATATCCCGTTTAAAAAATACGCTTTTTCCCGGGCGAAAATATGCTTTTTCTGTGCTAAATGACAGTAGGTTTTCCGTAGATTTTCCCTCGGAACTGTAAAACTTATCAATTCTTTGAATGGTTAACGTTTTATACAATCGCGTAGAACTTCCCGGAAAAAAAAAAGAAAATACGGGCAGAGAAGTTTTGGAGAGACTTTTAATTTAAAAAGAAGGAGAGAAGTGTTGGAAAGATTTGCAGCAACATATACGTTCCACATTTTCGTGTTACGAAAGTATAAATTCGAATTACACCAAACACAGCGCGTTAGTTTGCGGAGCGTTGAAACCGAGGTTGCGATGTCCTTTTGTAAGCGGGTCATATCTCAAGCCACGAGATCTCGTCAGCCGATGGCAGCAGCTATTCAGAGCATAGGACACATGTTATAGTCAGCCAATAGCAAGATCACTGGTTACATAGCGCGAACACGCAAGAGGAAAAGTTAACGGTTTACATTAATGTACACAGTACCGTATATCTACAAGAAAAGCTAAGCTTTCACATATAATATTAGTCTCTAAGATTAACACGCTACAACAGAAGCTAAGCTTTCACATGTAATATTGATCTTTTTTGCGTGTGTTATATTTTAAGATACATCACACAAATGTGCCAGTAAATTTAAAACTATGACATAAATGTCTTGGCTCGAAATTCTTGTAAGTGGCTGGTCCTCAAACTGTTCAGTTTCGAACACTCTGTGATTTAGATATCCATCCCACTTTCTCACACGTAACATAAATCATCTTGCGTAAAAAGAAATTTACTTTGAAAGTAATGCTTTTCTAACCACCGTTCGCAATACTATCCAAAGACTTAGAAATAGGTTCGATTTATGTTTCCAGAGAGTGCCAGAAAACAGGCATTATTGTGCGTGTGCAACTGCAGTGGTGTAGGAAGCCCGTATGTTCGTTTGTATAAAGCACTAAAAGAGCTTACATTACACCGTAAAAGAAACAGGGCATCAGAGGGTGCTGCAAAGAGCATCGGAATTTCGTAAACCATACTAAAATGCATAATTCGGCTTGAAGTGTGAATTGGCTTTTTCCAGATTCACAATGAAGTAGGTCCCATCTGATATTAAGCTTCTCAGTGTGGTTTTTGGGATGTAAATTTTCTTGGAGTACCAGTACTCTACGATCTCATTTTTGGTTCTATATTACGGCATAATGCCATATATGGCAGAAGATGATAACGTGCACTTGAAATTCAGCGAAAAGTTGGAACTAGCCAATACTGTAGAATGAAACACTTCGTTTCAAATAAAATGATTGCCTCAGCGGAAAGATTAATAAAGCTAAATTTCTTTAGCAAACTTGCAAAAATAACTTCACTGTTCTGCAAGGCGATTAATGCTTGACTGCTACGAACTTGGAAATAAAATAAAATCAGAAAACTGAAATTAATAATATATTTCTGCTCTCCGTAATTATGTGAATGTATTTTACTTCACTTGATAGCTCCCGGCCACAGAAATCCGTTTTGTTTTCATTTGACTTGGGAGCTGTACACGAAGAGAAGCAGTGAAATCACTTAACGTAAACACGTGTCACGTGGAGGTTTACCCCTCCCCACTACAACTCTGTGCAAGCGTGAATCTGGCAGCTAGGGCGCACGAGAAAAAATTTTCTCGTTTGCATCTGGCTGGTTGCTGCTGCTACCGATACAGCAAACAGCCAAACTTCAAGTAGCGGGAGAAGGTACTGCTTAATACGCGAGTCAAATGCGCATGCGCAACAGACCGCTGGCAATTGGTCAAACGAACCTAATGTGAACAGTTGTGACGTCATGCTCATAGCATGCAGTTTATTGTTACGAAGAATTAGTCTGCGCCCTACGGCCTTTGACATATTTTTGCTATTTGCAAACGCTTGTGCGTGCACGGTTTTTTGTTGTTGTAAATTGCACATTTCCTTTGTCACTAAAGTTTTATTTTTTTCCCCTCTTGTTTATATTTTATTGCTGCAGTATCATTCTCCAGCAGCAGGATACAATAACATTCTTTGCTAGAGAATCAATTCTGCAGCCAAAATTAAAAAAATTTAACTGAAAGCTAAAACAATGAAAAATTCCCGGAATTCCGAAAAATTCCCGGGTTTTTCCCGGTTTTCTCCCGGATGAAAAAATTCCCGGGTTTTTCCCGGATTTCCCGGTTGTCCCAGGTCGTATACACCCTGTTGAAAGGCATCCAATCCAAATAGGTTAGCGGAGCTCGCATCACTGACAACAATAAAAGTAAGAGGACGAGTGACTGATTTGTAAGTAACATCAGTCGTGAATTGACCCAGTAGGGGAATGAACTGTTTACCATAACCGCGGAAACTTCGGTAAACTGGTGCCAATGGGGGCGACCCAAGGTCAGAGTAAGTTTGTGCATTCAACAAGGAAACTGCCGCACCTGTATCGACTTGCAGTTGTAATCAGCGCGACCGAACCGACACCTTGATAAAGAGTTTGTGAGCCGATGCGTCGGGAGCCTGACCCGATGAAACTTCCTGAATGTCAACGTCCATGTCCTCTGTACCTGCTTCCTTCAATTCTTTTGAGGCTGAGCGGCAAACTTAAGCAATGTGTCCTTTTTTATTACATTTGCGACAAACGGCCCAACGCTGGGGGCACTCTGACCAATCATGATGTATATAGCACGATGCACAGGACGGTAACAGGGGACGGCGGCCGGAACTCTGTTTACGCGCCGTGCGGGAGTGCCGTAACGGCTGGATTGAACTGCTTGTACGTCATCCACCCCGGACACAGTGGACGCGGCCGTGCTGCCCTGAACCGCCGCGACGTCGCACCACGCTTCCAACTGTTGACCTGTGGCGTGAGAGACTTCATACGATTGAGCAATCGACAGGATTTCCTCAAGGGAAGGGTCTTCCAACTGCAGGGCCCATTGCCGGACCTCCCTATCAGGGGCCAAATGAACAATGATGTCGCACACCATAACGTGGCCATACGACTCTCGTGACTGCTCCGTGACAAAATGTCACTTGCGACTAAGACCGTGCAGGGTAGCGGCCCATGCCCGGTAAGACTGATGGGGCTGTTTCTTGCATTGATAGAACTCGAGCCTAGCTGCCACAACATGCATGCAGCGGCAATAATATGAATACAGCAAAGAACACAATGCATCAAAAGACAAGGACGAGGGTTCCTGCAACGGTGTTAGCTGCCGCAAAACTTGATACAGCGAGGGAGATATCCATGACAAGAAAAGAGCACGACATACCTCCACATCGGCAACATGAAATGCCTGGAAATGCTGCCGAAGACAATGTTCTTATGCATCCCAATCCTCCGCCGTCTCGTCATATGGGGGAAAGAGAGGAGGGAATGGCACTGGAGCAGACTGCGTGGAGAGCAACGCCGGAAGTGCTTGTTTCAAGATTACCATGAGCTCCGTCTGCTGCTCAACCAAAACCCGCACTAAATCCTCCATGCCGTGGATAAGCTGCAAAACCAGAACAATGACGCAACACGTGAAAGAACAACCCTACTTGTCGCCAATTGTGTAGTAACATGATTCACGTGGTCCGTCGCACTTCACATAGTCTAGACCAGGAACTGTCTGCTAGGCATGCCCGATCGATCTAAAACTGACTGGGCACGGCCCGTGCTGTCTGAGTTGTTGTTGTTACGTCGGCAGAGGGCACGGCTGAATTCATGCGTGCCCTTCCGTCGGCAGAGGGCACGGTTGAATTCACGCGTGCCCTCTGGTGGACGGGACTTTACTTGCGGCAATTACTGTCCGTGACATGCCGTGGCAATGTGTGCCTCCCGCGATCGTTCTGGTGGCTACTGCACACTTATCATTAGCATTTGTCTCATTATATACATCTCCCCAATTAACATTTCTTAAGATTTCTCTGAAGTGTTGGATAGATATTGGGTTGAGTGACCTCACACTTTTACTTAATGGTTTCTGAACTGTACACCCTACTTGGTTTTGTAAGTTAATCAGTTGTGCATCATGGTCTGACAATCCATTTACCACAGGGAAAGCACATGTTTGTTTTACATCCTCTTTCTGTACAAATACATTATCTATTAGCATGATACTGTCCTGAGCTATATGTGTAGGGAAATTGATCACTGATTCTAAGTTATATGTTGTTAATAACACTTCTAGTTCACTTTTCCTATCAGAATTGCTTAGAAAGTTTACACTGAAATCACCACAGATTAATAACTTCTTCTTTTTGTCTGACAGACAGCATAATAGGGAGTCAAACTTTTTTATGAACAGCTCCCAGTCTCCTAATGGGGACCTGTACACTGTTGCTAATATCAATACTACATTATCTAGTTGAAGCTCATATGCACAAACCTCAAAGTGCTGATCAACACAAAATTTGCTTACTTCTACAGTTTTGCATTTATACCCTTGTTTTATAAAAATGGCAACTCCTCCATTATCCATCCTAGATCTACAAGTGTAAGATGCTAAATTATACCCACTTATACTGACACTATCCATGCCCACAGTTACATGGTGTTCAGACAGACAGAGTACATAATCTCTTTCTTATTTTTGAGATCATCTAAACACACTAATAGCTCATATACTTTATTTTTTATTCCTCTGATATTTTGATGAAGTATGTTGATACTGCCCTTAGCTTTACCCCTATTAACTGTACGTGAAGTTTCTTTTATTCTATTTATCTTGATTGTCATCTGTCTGGACTTTGGCTTTAACCTAAAAAACCTGTCTGTCTGGACCCATTAACCACAGGGAACACCCCTTGTGTGACTGTGGACCCCCTTACAGTTTCTGCTAGTAGAGAAACTAACTTACTTTTCCCCATCCTACTGAGGTGCAGGCCATGTGTAGTGTATCCCCACCTACCAATAGCATTTACAGGAACAACACTTATGTGAGATTTTGCCAGTGTCTGGAGCATCCTGTTCAGCTCAGTGTTAACATGCCTTACAGCAGTGTTTACCCAGGGCTGATCATGGCAGTGAAAGACCTCCACAAACCCCACATTTGTGTGCTCAGTTTCTGCTCCTATTTTATCCAGATCACTCCTAATACTGCATCTTGGATTCATAGCCAGGCTGTTTCCTGCTTCCCCAACTATAATTACCTGATCTTCCTTCTCAAAGTCCCTGCATACCTGACCTAAGTTTTCTGTCACCTGGCTAAGGCTAGCATTTGGTTTCACAAAACTTGTGACCTGATACCCTGCACCTAATTTCTCCTGAAGCTGCTGGCCCACACCCTTCCCATGACTGCTGCCTGTATGCAGAATTCTTCTTTTCCTATTCTGGTCTGATCCTGACCTGTCTTTTTTCTTTAAGCTAATGTTTGAGATGATATTTGTACACACACTGATACCTCTTTTGTCAAGTGGTGTAATCATAAAACCATAATTTATAGCACTGGCAATGTAAACTAATCCTGTCATTTATAAAGATACCACAATAATTCGTAACATATCATTAATGCTTAGGTGTATTCGTACATATAAATCTCAAGAAGGTAATATCTGTAATCTTTGTTGACCAAAGGTGAGGAAGGGGCTTCACATAAAATTAAGAAGAGTGAAAAAAACTATAATTTTTTCCCGTGACTAATTCAGGCTTGGTGATGAGGTAAAATTGCCATATAATACCTATTGTAGACCATGCCGAAGATGATGATGCATCATTAATGGGCTGTATGACAGGCTGCCTCCTGGCCAAAGAAACTTTTAACTGTATGCCAGATACAATGGATCCATCAGTCTGAAAGGATAAAAGAAATAATAAATAACTACCACAATCTGATTAACTACCACATAATGGATAATACAGGGTATACGTAAAGTCCGGGAACACTTTCAATTATTTATTGCACAAGAATAAAAATTGTACAGATGTCATAATACATATTGCATTCTGAAGAGAAACTCTGAAAGTTTTTTTTTACAAACATTCGATATGCGCACCATGAGTGAGCCGGCAGATGTCAATACAGTACCCGAATTCTTGCCATACCCGTCCCAGCATGGCCTCGTCGACTGTGGCAGTCGCTTCCTGTATTCTCTCTCGGAGCTCTGCTACATCACATAGTTGTAGCGGTACATACATCAGATCTGGTGATCATGGAGGCAATTTCATGATACAGCTGTCTCCTTCTGTAGCACGGCCGATCCACTGACTAATGCAGACTATCGGCAAATTACCAAATTACGCTGTGGCGGTGTACATGGGGAAAAAAAACTTTCAGGGATTCTCTTTAAAATGACATACGTATGATATCTGTACAATGTTTGGTTCTTGTGCAATAAATAATTGAAAGTGTTCCCGGACTTTATGTACACCCTGTATACATAAATCCCACTGACTAAGAATTATTACTCTTTCTGGTCAACAACATGTGATGACAGGAATTATGAAAATTAAATATATACTCAAACAAAAATTATATTAATAAATAAGCCACCAGCATCGGCAACATATTTCTTTCCTATGCTTGATTACTAAACTTTTGTGGGCACAGATTTTTTCTTCTTCAATTCTTAACTTGCAAGTTCACTACATATCAGCTATTAGACACATTTATCATTAAACTAAATAATACATGAGACAGAAATCTATTAACCAGTTTATAGACTGAGAACAAGTTGTCCCTAAGGCATCCCGTAACACCCATGTCATCTAGATCTACATGTACAAAAAATACTCTATAAGCTACCATACAATAATGGGAAAGGATTCTTCATATAATTCATTGTTATTTCTCATGTCTTCTCTGTGAATCAAGCAAGTGAGACATAGCACTGTACGTCTCTGTATATACATTACTTTCATTTGTTTTTCTCTTTTAGAGAATGAAACTGTGTTTCTTCCTATAATTATTGTTCATGTTCCCTTGAGTAAATAAAGCTGTCCTCAACCTAAATATTGGTTTCAATGCCACATTTTTTTACCCTAACTGCAAGGTGACTTAAATGAAAAGTTAACATTTCAAAAATATCTGTACTAACAATGTCAATATTTCATAGTGAAACCAGCAGCAGCTTGTAACCAATTTTGTGGAAACTGCCTGAATTGAAGTCCCCCATCACTATGAAGTCGATGTTGTTGCCACCTAGCATTACAGCCACCCAGCCACCACAACTCTTAGAGAGCAGCGGTGACTTGAGAGAGCATCAAAACGCGACCAGATTCCATACCGGGCCTGTTTGTAAAGTGCATGCATGGAAAGTGAAAGATTGTAGGGTCGAATATTTGTCCCCCCCCCCCCCCCCCCAAGTCTACTTCCATTTAACCTAGGATTCACCTTTTACAGAAGTGTACATTCACCAGAAACAAATTGAGGTTTGGATGCCACATTCCACTATAGAGCCACGTTACACTATAGGTCCTTTTTTCATGGTTAGGTAAATGGTCAGGGACACAAAAGTTGCATAACTGATTGCAATCTCTCCATTTTTAACCACGATTCAATAAAATATCTCCTTTGGTGGTAAAAAGATTAATTACATCATGATTTTCTCGCATAATTGCCAAGAGATGTCACTCCAAACACCAAATCAATGTGGAGCAGAAAAACATTCATGGCTCCTAAGAACCTTCCTGGTGTGCACTGCTTACATCAAGCTAGTTACACGAAAGTGTTTCCCCTGAATTTTATGCATATTTTTATGCAGCTTATCATAAAAAATAGCATTATTCTGTAGATATTTTGTGCTACCTGTAAAAAGACAGGGCAGATCACTAGTTAATGTATATATTTGTCAGTTTTCACTAGAATGAATTAGAGTTTTTCCATCAAGTAAACATGAAAAACTCACAGGTATTAAACACTCAAGGCTGTCTTCAGAAACTGATTGCAGATGTTTTTATTACTTCATAAATGTCTACACAGCAAGCAGAAAATTTTGATAAAAGTTCCACCATAGCCGCCTTTGGCTTCTTTATTTCATTAATGGTTTCAGACTACAGATCTATTTTCAAAGTAACGGGACTGTAAAGGAACTTTCAATGAAGTCGTCCACATCATAACATCCACAGAACAAAAACTACAGAAACGAAGAAAGTTCCACATTTAGCATGTTTTCTCTGCATATTTTGTGCTTTATGTCATAAGGTGTAGGGCTACTATTTTGAAAAACAAAGTTTGGTTGAAAAGAATATTACTTGCATAAAAATATAACATCTTGGAAATGTGAGATATTAACTTATGAAGTCCAAGTAAATGTACATTCTAAGTAGTATGAATTCTTACAATATACACGAATTACTTATTGCAGAAAGGCAACTAGTCCAAAATTTATAAATTTCCTCTTTTTTTTTTTTTTTTTTTTTTTTTTTTTTTTTAATGATTATAGCTCTGAGTGGATGAATGCATTGTTTATGGCAAAAAGGAAACCTGTCTGCTTGATAACATGGGTCTAGTAGCAACGACATCAATTTTGCGTATACTGCGAATAGGGAACTAGTCTGGAACATGTTATCAGAAGTAGAAGATGTTCCTAGACATCTTAAAAGCATTCTCACTACTTCAGAATACCCTGAGATGACCTTTTCAGCTGAAAATCTGCATAGTGTCACATGCAACATGAATATTACTGGCTTGACAATGGATACTTTTAGGCTGAGAAAAGTTGTACAACATTTGACCTTTGGAATTCCCTTCACAGAAAGCCTAATATCTATACTGCTTATAAACAACAATAAAATGGATGACATCAAGAAATCTTTGCTCTCTATCCTGCAAGACAAGATGCAGTTTTACAATTCAGTCACATCATGGCCAACAACAATGGCATCTTGTAATACAGATGAAGATAACTGAGTAATGCAACCATACAAAATGTAAAATATTATTCAGAAATATGCAACAATGTTTATTACAATAAAAGACATTTATATGTACAATTCTATTTTAAAACAAGTATCTTAACCCTAAAATTAATTTGAACTCCAGTGTACTATAGGAAGGAACATGTCCAACACCAACAAAGTCATCCCCCTCTTTCCCCTTGCATCATACTTGACTTTTACATGAATATAATAAAGTACACCTACATCAATAAACCAGAAATACTTGTCAGGAGATAAAATGGCATTAAACCAGTTTTAATCACTTTTTTATCTCTGTTATAAAAGTATGAAATGTCAACATGTTGCCTTTCTGCAGTAAGTGATTTATATACTCTCCTGTAATTTGTAATTGATAACCTGGATGTTTCAAAGCGATTACAGCATTCACTGATTGAAATTTGTTAAAATTAGTGGACTAAACTTAAAATACACTGCCAATATGTAAGCAGCGCATCATCAATTATGGCAATGGCAGAAATATTGAGGTGCAAACAATAAAACCAAAAATGAGTAAAGACAACCATTCATCTTGAGCTGATCGATGTCTAATGTATAGAAGCACAGGTGAGTATGCACGTGTACTACAGAAAGAGCAGAAGTTTAATTCCTACATAATTCTCTGTGTTGTTGCATGGGCCCATGTTCTATACATCTGTCAGCTAAAGGTGAGTGGTTGCCTCTTTTCATTTTTATCTATTGTTGACTACATTAACTATTCTAGTCCGCAAAACCAAATTTCAATAAAATTTAAAAACCAAGCTCAAACTGAAAACTTTTCTTACAGTAAAGTCTCTCTTTATTGCCCACAAACGCAGATCAATTAACAAGCCACATAGTGGCAGTAGCAAAACACTGTAATGACAGTTAAGATGGTCTAAATTTGCTGCATGGTCTACCCGTTACAATTTACACCAGTTTTCACAGTTTTTATAACTTAAACAGACAAGAGAAAGGACAGTGTTTTGTGCCACATCTTCACCAACATCCTTTTGCTCATAGCAGTACTGAATTCTTTATGGGCCCAAAGTTCTATCATAGTATGACATCTTATGCAGGATTGTTAAGATATTAAATACTTGTATCACTGAAGTTAAAATTATTTCCTGTGTGAAATGGCACATTAACTTAATCTCTATAACAAACAAAGACGTAAAACTTCCCTGTTGAGTACATACAATACAAAGTTATTCACAAGTTCACTATCACAAAATCAAAATCCATTAGTTGTACTTCAGTTTTAATTACAAATCAGTATTAAAATTGAAAGTATCTAGTCTTAGTACGTAATAAACAGAGAATTTTGCTACAGACCAAACAAATAGGTGTGCACTATTCACATAAATTACATAAAAAAATAACAAATGTCCTAAATTGTAGTATTCCTTGCAAAACCGCAGATAAAACATTGTTATGTTCAAACCAACTGCTGGGTTGAGGACAGCTTCACTGTTTTTACCATGAAACATAATATGAGAGCAGATTTTCATCACCATCATATACAAAAAGAGAAAGCTAATGACATAAATAGAGTCTGTAAAGGAACATGTCCACACAGACAATCTGTATGCATTCATGAATACACATTAAGATGAAGCTTTATACTTGATAAAAAGTACTAAACTCAAGATTTTATGAAGATGATTTTAGTTACCTCACTAATAGCATCTGCAGCTGCTTCCATCTTGTCAAAAGTTACAAAACCTCGGCTAAAATAAAGCAAAAACAATACATATTTTTAGAGAATATATTCTGCAGAATGTAACACAGACAACTATGCAGATATCATTTATATTCTCACTTCTTTTCGATTTCCATTGTGACATTGACAATATTGCCATAACGCTGGAATTCTTTCCGAAGATAATCTTCTGTTATTTTATGACCTGCAACAAATATGGTATTTCCCTGCCTTGGCTTATCTGGTCTGCCTCTCTCTTCTCTGTCTCTAGCAGTGACAAAACTTTCATATAGATTCTGAAACAAAATAAAAAAGAGAAATGGTGTTAAAGGTTGAAAGTAGATGGTCTACAAAAATTAACATTCAGTGAATGTAAACACAATAACTAATGAAAGACAACTGGATGAAACTGTTTATACTTGAAGCTACAAGAGTGGATCTAGTGTTTTTGTGTGATAAGGTCACTATCATGTCATATTTAAATTTACCACTAGCGTCAGCCCTCATTAGACTACACACCTACTGAATAGAATAAGTTATAAATCTTGAAAATTAATACAACAATAATTATAGCACATTATTCTATATTTTGCAAAAAATATCATGAGCAAAACTAGGTATCTAGTTCCCAACTATGCAGCAAGAATAAGAAGACTGATACAGAATGGCATATGCTGAATCTGCAGAATGTATTCATGTAGCTCAGTTCTCTTCACCATACTGGCAAATCAACAAAGAATTACCACACACTGGTTTTGAAAACTATGTCTTGGTATGATGTTACAATGTACATATACCAGGAGTCACCTATGAGGATAGGGAGGAAACGTGCAGTTCAGTATATGTTGCACAATAATGTAAGTCAGTTGCAGAATACTTCTGTTTATACATATCTTTAAGGTGGCCGTGTTGTGTGAGCTTCATTCTGATGGATAAAAAACAATTGGGTACCGAAATTAAAATGTGGTCATATTTTTCTTGAAGAAGGCTCCATGTGAACGACATTTGAACAACACTGCAATCATAAATGAAAACTTCAAAAAAGTGTACAATGTAGTATCGGATAATCAGTGATGAAAGTTGTGTGAAGTAATGATGCCTCTAACATATCAGAAATATGAACATAGTACATGTTACATAAAGAATTAACTATGAACAAGCATGGTCAAAGATGTGTGTTACATTTGATGAATGCTTACCAGAAGAAAATGTGAAATAAAATTTCTCAATAACCTTTGAGCCATTTTAAGACAAATCCAACTGACTTTTTGCAACAATTTTAGTGCTGGGGATACATACATCCACCATTCCATAAATGAAACAGCAGTTGAGGAACTGGGTGGAAGTCGGTGGCCCTGTACCAATCAGGTTTAATTGATTTGATCTGTTACATAGGTTGTTGCCTGTGTTTTCTATGAAGCAAAAGGGATTATCCCTTTGGCTGCCTTGCAAAACATAAAGCACTAACTGGCCACTATGAGGAATGATTTCAGAGCCAAATGAGTGAAAAAAATATGTTTAATAGGGTTGGATTGCTAAATGGAGGTAATTTTTTCAGGTCAATACATCTGCTCACAGCACTATTTCCACAATGGTAAAACTGAAGGATTTGAAATGTCCTGTCCACAACAATAATCTACTGCGGATATCTTGAACAAAAAATTGTGCCCAATGGTTGTGAAAATAACACAGAAAAAAACCCTGTCTACAAGGAAGGTAGTACCCGTCCAATATCCTTGACAGCCATTTGTTGTAGAATCTTAGAACAAATTTGAGCTCAAGGTATTATGAACAGCATGACATGTTCCATGCTGACCAGCATGGATTCCAAAAATGTTAATCACGTGAAACAGTGCCACAGCTATGCTTATTATTGAAAGTGTGATTGTATGGAGTATCAAGCAAAATTTATGACTGTATTGAGAATTTTTCATAGGGATGATTTAGAATGTAACAAGGAAGGACAGAATTAGAAATGAATTTGTTAGAGGAGCTGTGAAAGTGGGACCCATGGGGAAAAAGATATAAGAGAGCAGACTAAGGTGGTATCGACACTTACAGAGAAAAGGGGAAGAGTATATCAGAAACAGAGTTGAAGATACAAAGACTGAAGGAGCGAGAAGGAGAGGAAGACCAAAGATGAGGTGGAAGGATAAGATATCCGGGGACCTAAGGGAGAAAGGATGGAAGAAGGAAGAGGCAATGGATAGAAACTATGGAGGAGAAAGATCCAGAAGAGCAATGCCAACCCTACGTGACATGGGACAAGGCGACAATAAAGAAGAATAAGATTGAGAATGTTGTCTTGGATCTGGAGTGAGCCCAGTGGAAGTACGTTGGGACCCTTGCTGTTCACGATGTATATTAAATGCCTTTCAGACAATGTAAATAGTAACCTAAGGCTTTCCACAGATGATGCAGTTAACTATAATGAAGTACTGTCTGAAAAACCAGCACAAATATGCAGTTGTATCTTGATAAGATTTCAAAGAGGTGCAAAGATCGGTAATTTGCTTTAAATGTACAGAAATGTAAAATTATGTACTTCAAAAAGCAAAAACAACATTGTATCCTATGATTACAGTATTAATGACTCATAAGTGGAATTGGTTGACTCATGCAAATACCTGGATGTAACTCTTTGAAGGGACATGAAATTGAATGATTGCCTATGCTCAGTTGAATGTAAAGCAGGTGGCAGACTTCAGTTCATTTGTAGAATACTAGGGAATTGCAATCTGTCTACAAAGTAGATTCCTTACAAATCTTTTTTTTCTTCTAGCATAATGTATGTCAGATAATGACATGATTGTTAGAAAGATGCACCAAAATAGCTGCTTATAGTAACTAATCTTTATTCACGACAAACTGTTTCGGCATTTATTGGCATTGTCAAATATGTCTAGAGTGTTGTGACGTCCATATTATGTCATTAGTGAACTGTCTTAGAAATGTCACTATTTTGATAAGACAGTAAATGACATAAATAAAAGCTAAGCAAGAATGGCTGGAAGACAAATGTAAGGATATAGAATCATATTTCACTAGGGGAAACATAGATATTGCCTAGAGGAAAATTAAAGAGGCCTTTGGAGAAAAGAGAAGCAGTTTTATGAATATCAAGAGCTCATATGGAATACCAACCCAAAGCAAAGAAGGGAAGGCTGAAAGGTGGAAGGAGTATATAGAGGGTCTATACATGGGAGACATTCTTGAAGGCAAGATCATAGAAAGGGAAGTGGATGTAGATGAAGATAAGATGGGAGATATGATACTATGAGAGGAACTTGAGAGAGCTCTGAAAGACGTAAGTTGAAACAACACCCTGGGAGTAGATGATATTTCATCAGAATTACTGATAGCCTTGGGAGAGTCAGCCATGGCAAAACTATTCCATCTAGTGTGCAAGATGTATGATACGGGAAAAATACCCTCAGACTTCAAGAAGAATATAATAATCCCAGTTCCAAAAAAAGCAGTTGCTGACAGATGTGAAAATTACCAAACTATCAGTTTAACAAGAAATGATTGCAAAATACTGACACAATTTCTTTATGGAAGAATGGGAAAACTGGTAGAATCCAACCTCGGGAAGGATCAGTTTTGATTCTGGAGAAATGGAGGAACACATGATGCAATATTGACTCTTTGACTTATCTTAGAAGATAGGTTAAGGAAAGGCAAACCTACATTTATGACATTTGTAGTCTCAGAGAAGGCTTTTGGCAATGCTGACTGGAATACTCTCTTTCAAATTCTGAAGGTAGCAGGGGTAAAATACAGGGAGCAAAAGACTATTTATAACTTGTACAGACACCAGATGGTAGTTATGAGTCGAGGAGCATGAAAGAGAAACGGTGGTTAACAAGGGAGTGAGACAGGGTTGTAGTCTATTCCCCAGTGTTATTCAGTCTGCACATAGACCAAGCAGTAAAGGAAACCAAAGAAAAATTTAGAGTAGGAATTAAGATTCAGTGAGAAGAAATAAAAACTTTGAGGTTTGCCACTGTCATTGTAATTCTGTCAGAGACAGCAAAGGATTTGGAAGAGCAGTTGAACAGAATAATGGAATGTAGTAGAATTAAATCACGTGTTGCTGGGGGAGTTTGATTATGAAATGAGAAAATTAAAGCAGTAAATAAGTTTTGATATTTGGGTAGCAAAATAACTGATGATGGGCAAAGTAGAGAGGATATAAAATATAGACTGGCAATAGAGAGAAAAACATTTCTGAAGAAGAGAAATTTACTAACATCCAATATAGATTTAAGTGTTAGGAAGTCTTTTCTGAAAGTATTTGTCCAGAGTATGGCCATGTATCGAAGCGAAACATGGATGATAAACAGTTCAGACAAGAGGAGAATCGAAACTTTTGAAATGTGGTGCTACAGAAGAATGTTGAAAATCAGATGAGTAGATCATGTAACTAATGAGGAGGTACTGAAGAGTATAGGGGAGACAAGAAATTTGTGGCACAGCTTGACCAAAAGAAGGTATTGGTGGATAAGACACATTTGAGACTTCAGGACATAAAGGCATCACCAATTTAGTATTGGAGGGAACTGTGGGAGCAAAAAATCGTAGAGGGAGACCAAGAGACGAATACAGTAAGCAGATTCAGAAGGACATAGGCTGCAGTAGCTATTTGGAGATGAAGAGGCCCGCACAGTTTGGAATAGCATGGAGAGCTGTACCAAACCGGTCTTCAAACTGAAGACAACAGCAACAACATATGTTAATTATGGTTTGATAGTAGTTTTACAGTTAATCTCTTATGGCATTATACCTTTATTACTCAAGTGTATGGCACCCATACCAAATAGGACTAAAAGGGGATACTGAATATAAGAGGGTGGTTTGAAAAGTTCTCGGAATCACAACCAGAGGCCAGTGGTAGCGCAACAAGTTGTTCACGTGATATTCATTGGATTGTTGCCTGTAAACATGTGCCACATCAGTGCTCTTGGAAGAGAGCTGTGGTGGTGACATGGCTCTGTTGTTGTTCCCGCGCAGTGATTTGCGAAGATGGGGGAAAAAAAATAAATACATAAATAAAAACTGAGATTCGAGCAGTGGTTAAGTATTTTGTAAAGAAAGGTATGAAAGCAAAGGACATTCATGCCGATTTCCAGAATACACTGGGGGACTCTGCTCCTTTGTATTCAACTGTTGCCAAGTAGGCAAATGAATTTAAATTTAGTTGGGAGAGCTTAGATGATGATCCGCACAGTGGTCAGCCAAGATATGTCACTACTCCAGAAATCATTGCAAAAGTGCACGAAATGGTCATGGAGGATTGTCGATTGCAAGTGCGTGAAATTGCTCATGTTTGCCAGATGTTATCTGAAACGGTATATCACATTTTAGCTGAAGAATCAGAAATGCAAAAAATTATCTGCAAGATTGATGCTGTGACTCTTGACACTGGATCAAAAACGCATGAGACTGGACATAGTGGAACAATGTTTGTCGTGTTTCAGGAGAAACAAACAAGATTTTTTTGCACCAGTTTGTGACCACAGATGAAACTTGGGTGCACTACTATTCCCCAGAGACAAAGCAACAGTCAAAGCAGTGGAAAAATGCTGATTCTCCACCACCAAAGAAAGCAAAGACAATTCCTTTGATGGAAAAGGTCATGGCATGTGTTCTGGGATGTGAAGGGAATTCTGTTGGTCGATTATCTCCTCACTGGGCAAACAATTACTGGAAAAAACTATGCTACCCTCCTGGATAAATTGCAACAAAAGATACGTGAAAAAAGGCCAGGTATAGCAAGGAAGAAAGTCCTCTTCCATCAAGACAATGTGTGCCCGCACACATGTGCCATCGCCATGGCAAAATTACACGAACTACGGTATGAATTATTGCCACACCCACTTTATTCACCTGATATGGCTCTGTCAGACTTCCATCGCTTCCCAAAATGGAAACTTTTTCTTGGTGGATGAAGATTCACTTCACACAAAGAATTGATAGCCGGAGTTGACAACTATTTTGCAGGCCTGGAGGAAACTCATTTTTGAGACGGGATCAAGACACTGGAATATCATTAGATCAAGTTCATTAATCTACAAGGAGACTACATTGAAAAATAAAAAAAAAGTTTAAGTGATGTAAGTACTTTTTTCTATTCCATTCCGAGAACTTTTCAAACCAACCTCATATACTGAGAAGGGCAGAACGTATGATCACAGATTTGCTTGACTTGTAGCTGAGTGTGACAAAAGTGCTGAAGAAACTGAACTGGCAGACACTTGAGGAGAGACTTAAAAGCCTACTTACAAGGTTTCAAGAAACAGCTTTAAATGATGACTCTAGGAATATGCTACAACACACCATGTATCGCTCCCATAATGATCATGAGTACAAAATTAGATTAATTACAGTGTGCATAAAGGCATTTAAACAGTCATTCTTCCCTTACTCCTACATAATTCCTATGGAACACACTGCTATCCGTGATCTGAAAGAATCCAGAGCTTATCATCCTTCCTGCAGATGAATGCTCCACCATAGTGGTCAATAATTGTAGTGCCTATGTGGCTGAGGGTCTCTGCCAACCTTCGCCCGCCTCTGCATACGAACTTTACAACCACAATTCCATCCCAGAAGTCCAACATGACTTCAAGCAGTGATCAAGGCCTTAGGTTCCTCCAAAACCTGACACCTGAATCCATCTCCGTTCTCACACTAGCAACCCCCTGCACTCCTGCCTTTTACCAACTCCCTAAACTCCAAAAACCTAACCCCAGAGGTCTCCCTACCAGTCATCCCATTGCAGCTGGGTACAATTCTCCCACAGAATGGACCTCTGCCCTTGATGACCAACAACTCCAAACTATTGTCTGTAACCTCCCATCCTACATTCAAGACACTGCTCACTTTCTTCACTGCCTCTCCACAGTTCCTGCCCCATTCCCCCAGACTCATTGGTGGTCACTGTGGATGTGACAACCTCATACACCAACATCCCCATGTCACTATCTTTCCATGTCCTCCTGATACCAAACCCACAACCTCTTTCCTAATCCTCCTAGCTAACCACATCCTGACCCATAATTATTTCACTTTACTTTCAAATGCCAAATTTACAAACAAAATCCATGGTACCTCTGTGGGTACTCACATGGCAACATCCCATGCCAACTTATATATGGGCCTTAGGAATCCTTCCTAGCCAGTCAACACCTAAAACCTGTTGTCTGGTTCAGATTCAATGATGGCATTTTCATGATCTGGACAACCTTTTCTCTTTCCTCCATAACCTCACCAGGTCCTTCCAAACTCATTGAGCAACCTTGCTAGATGGCAATCTCCACCTCTCAGACAGCTCCATTGACATGTCTGTCCATATCAAGTGCACCAACTGCCAACAGGAGCTCAACCCTGACAGCTGTCACCCATTGCATGCCAAAAGTCACTTCCTTACAGCCTTGGTATTCGTGGCTACCACATCTGCAGTGGAAGGCAAGAGTTGTCAAAATATACTGACAACCTTACAAGAGCCTTTACTGACAGATATATAGCCAGCTCATCCATAAACAAGTCACCCATGCCATCTGCTCTGCTGACATCAGTAAATCTGTTAGCCGGCCATCGACCAGCACTCCTCTCATCACACGTTATCATCCTGGCCTTGTAAAGCTCAACCTCATCCTCCACCAGGGCTTCGATTACCTCTTGTTGTACCCTCAGATGAGGGATATCCTACCCAAATCATCCAAAGTAAGTAGTGTTCCTCTGCCAACCCAACCTACAAGATATCCTTCTCCATCCCTACCTACAAGATATCCTCCTCCATCCCTACCTACAAGATATCCTTCTCCATCCCTATACCAATCCTATTCCCTCCAATCCTACACCCAATGGGTTGTACCCTTGTGATCGGCCCAGATACAATACCCGCCCCATACACACTACTACCACCTCCTACTGCAGTCCAGTCACAGGTATTTCTTACCCAATAAAAGCCAGGGCCAATGTGGAACCAGTCAAATTACATATCAGCGATGCTGCAATTACTGTACAGCATTCTATGTGAGCATGACTGGTAACGAACAATCTACTCACGTGAATGGACAAACTGTGCCAAACCACAAGCTTGACCATCAAGTTCCTGAACATG
The DNA here is from genome assembly GCF_023864275.1 of Schistocerca cancellata. Classification (NCBI taxonomy): domain Eukaryota; kingdom Metazoa; phylum Arthropoda; class Insecta; order Orthoptera; family Acrididae; genus Schistocerca; species Schistocerca cancellata. The sequence goes on from NC_064626.1 coordinate 829,619,741, forward strand.
CTGCACACCACAACACAAATGACTTCACCAGCTGCTTCATTACATGGGTCATTTGGATACTCCCATCATGGAAAAGTTTCTCTGATCTACGCAGATGGGAACTGTTTCTCCAACACATCCTTCACCCTCGCAGTTCCCTTGGCCTAAACCTCTGGTAACCTGGTCCCACGGCCTCAGATTGCTTTTCCTTTCTCTCATCTGTTCACACCACTTGTCCCTTCTCTCTTCTGTCCACACCACTTCTTCTCAGTCCACATCATGCACAGCCTTCTCCCACCGCTCCTCATTGCCCCCCCCCCCCCCCCCCCGTGCCCCCGACATTCTCTCTTCTCTTCTTGTCCCTGTCTCACTCTCTCACCTCCTTTTTCAACCCCTATCCCTTCTCTCCCCCCTCTCTTTCTCTCTGTTCATCTTCACATTTCTGACCTCTTCCTCCCTCACCCCCCTCCCCACAAACTCCCTCTTCTTCTTCCTCTTCCTCTTCCTGTTTCTCTCTTTGTTTCAAGCTCTGTACTCTTTTCATCTTGCTTGTGGTCATGAAGTCATCTGTCCCTTCCTTGTGTCCTCCCCACCTTCATTAGACCAGACAGTACCAATAATTAGTCTCACCATGGCCATAGGTGTGTGTGTGTGTGTGTGTGTGTGTGTGTGTGTGTGTGTGTGTGCTGAAACCGGTTATGGTTTTTACAGTAAAAATGAAAAGTGGTATTGGGGCTGCCACTGCATTCCAAACTAGTTGAGAATCCTGGCGTTGCCTGGGTATTTATTTATTTCAATCTTTATCCATCTCCTCCTCCTTTCCCCTTGCTGTCTGTCCATTTCATTGCCTCCCTTCTCTCTCCACATCATCACAATCACCCCAATAGGAGGCTGCTGGGTTCTTCCCCCTACAGTATTTCTTTCCAGGTTGTAACTAATATGCGTACCACAACTAACTGAAATTGTTCTAGGGGTTTAGGATGAGCTTTTTACCTGTGGATTTGCTTGCATACAAACATGTCAAATATATTTCACGCATATTTCACATATGTCACTCACATTTGTACACATATTTCACCTGTACATCTAGTATCTACATCTACATCTACATCCATACTCCGCAAGCCACCTGACGGTGTGTGGCGGAGGGTACCTTGAGTACCTCTATCGGTTCTCCCTTCTATTCCAGTCTCGTATTGTTCGTGGAAAGAAGGATTGTCGGTATACCTCTGCGTGGGCTCTAATCTCTCTGATTTTATCCTCATGGTCTCTTCGCGAGATATACGTAGGAGGGAGCAATATACTGCTTGACTCTTCGGTGAAGGTATGTTCTCGAAACTTCAATAAAAGCCCGTACCGAGCTACTGAGCATCTCTCCTGCAGAGTCTTCCACTGGAGTTTATCTATCATCTCCGTAACGCTTTCGCGATTACTAAATGATCCTGTAACGAAGGGCACTGCTCTCCGTTGGATCTTCTCTATCTCTTCTATCAACCCTATCTGGTACGGATCCCACACTGCTGAGCAGTATTCAAGCAGTGGGCGAACAAGCGTACTGTAACCTACTTCCTTTGTTTTCGGATTGCATTTCCTTAGGATTCTTCCAATGAATCTCAGTCTGGCATCTGCTTTACCGACGATCAACATTATATGATCATTCCATTTTAAATCACTCCTAATGCGTACTCCCAGATAACTTATGGTATTAACTGCTTCCAGTTGCTGACCTCCTATTTTGTAGCTAAATGATAAAGGATCTATCTTTCTGTATATTCGCAGCACATTACACTTGTCTACATTGAGATTCAATTGCCATTCCCTGCACCATGCGTCAATTCGCTGCAGATCCTCCTGCATTTCAGTACAATTTTCCATTGTTACAACCTCTCGGTACATCACAGCATCATCTGCAAAAAGCCTCAGTGAACTTCCGATGTCATCCACCAGGTCATTTATGTATATTGTGAATAGCAACGGTCCTATGACACTCCCCTGCGGCACACCTGAAATCACTCTTACTTCGGAAGACTTCTCTCCATTGAGAATAACATGCTGCGTCCTGTTATCTAGGAACTCCTCAATCCAATCACACAATTGGTCTGATAGTCCATATGCTCTTACTTTGTTCATTAAACGACTGTGGGGAACTGTATCGAACGCCTTGCGGAAGTCAAGAAACACGGCATCTACCTGGGAACCCGTGTCTATGGCCCTCTGAGTCTCGTGGACGAATAGCGCGAGCTGGGTTTCACATGACCGTCTTTTTCGAAACCCATGCTGATTCCTACAGAGTAGATTTCTAGTCTCCAGAAAAGTCATTATACTCGAACACAATACGTGTTCCAAAATTCTGCAACTGATCGACGTTAGAGATATAGGTCTATAGTTCTGCACATCTGTTCGACGTCCCTTCTTGAAAACGGGGATGACCTGTGCCCTTTTCCAATCCTTTGGAACGCTACGCTCTTCTAGAGACCTACGGTACACCGCTGCAAGAAGGGGGGCAAGTTCCTTCGCGTACTCTGTGTAAAATTGAACTGGTATCCCATCAGGTCCAGAGGCCTTTCCTCCTTTGAGCGATTTTAATTGTTTCTCTATCCCTCTGTCGTCTATTTCGATATCTACCATTTTGTCATCTGTGCGACAATCTAGAGAAGGAACTACAGTGCAATCTTCCTCTGTGAAACAACTTTGGAAAAAGACATTTAGTATTTCGGCCTTTAGTCTGTCATCCTCTGTTTCAGTACCATTTTGGTCACAGAGTGTCTGGACATTTTGTTTTGATCCACCTACCGCTTTGACATAAGACCAAAATTTCTTAGGATTTTCTGCCAATTTTGTCCTACAGTTTCATTTCCACACAGTTTAATGTTTATGACATTATATCTCCTGAGCTATGTGCTGTATAGTGATATAGTACTGCAGGTACATCCAGTTGTATATGCGCCTACTGTCTGTGAAATGTGTTGTGAACAGAGTTAGTAGTAAAGAAGTAAAATTAAAACACCATGCATGATGTGGCAGTTATTCACGCATCTCGGTTTTTAACATCACATCACCTGAACTATTTGTCGTACAATGATATATTTTTGTATGTACGTATGTGCATATGTGGATACTGTCTGCAAAATGTATCACAAATACTGTTAGTAGAGACAAAGGAATAAATGAAAAGTCATGCTTCATGTGGCAGTTTTACTGAATGGACAACAAACTTTTTTCCTTTCCTCATTCTGTGGGGGTGTCAATGAGAAAAAGTTTCATAAAGGTTTGAAATTATGTGTAAAGTTTCTAGTAAGTCTCTAAGTGCTCTCATTCTCAAACACTGGATAGCTTAAGTATGGGTATTCTCTTATCTTGGGCTACACTGCTTTTTCAGCCTCATCCCCACAAATTTGATATATGGTGGGTTCTTTTCCCCAGAGGTAATTCTTTCCAGACAGTAAATGATATGTGTACCAAGTTTGGTTGAAATTGGTTCAGTGGTTTAGGAAGAGATGTATAATACACTTACATACACACATACAAACACACATTCTTTTGCCGGCCGTGGTGGCCAAGCGGTTAAAGGCGCTACAGTCTGGCGGTCGCAGGTTCGAGTCCTGCCTCGGGCATGGATGTGTGTGATGTCCTTAGGTTAGTTAGGTTTAATTAGTTCTAAGTTCTAGGCGACTGATGACCTTAGAAGTTAAGTCGCATAGTGCTCAGAGCCATTTTGAACCACACATTCTTTTTTATGATTTGTATGGATTAATCAATGAAGTCAAAAAATGTAGTGGTGGATAAACTGAAAATTCAGAGTTATTTTCAGGTGAAATTGGGTTGTTGTAGTACACAGTTTGTGAGGCAACTTAGTTGATGGACGCACCTAGCAAAAGGTAGAAATCAAATCACGACTGCAGTACAGTATACAGCATTGTGCAGCTAAACACGTTCATTCTGTCATGTTCTCCAGCAGACTATGTAGTCCTGGATCCTCCCCCCGGCCCACTTTATTTTCTTTTGTGTATTGACAATTTAAGCCCTTTAAAATAAGCTACAGAGAATTAAATGCAATTGTGATTGTGATGATGATCATATTAATATTATGATTTAATGGAGGAACAATCAGTATCATCATACATCATACACAACATGTATAATTAATCAATAAATACACAAAGGAAAAGTTGAAATGTGAAACAGTCACTGAAACTGATTATAAGTGGAGAGAGAGAGAGGGGGGGGGGAGGGGGGGGAGGGGGAGAGGGAGGCAGGGAGGGAGGGAGGGAGGGAGGGAGGGGGAGAGAGAGAGAGAGAGAGAGAGAGAGAGAGAGAGAGAGAGGAGATAGAGGGAGGGAGAAAGAGAAAATAAAGCCACAAAACAAATCACAAAGAAATAACAGTTGTGAATTGCCTGGTGGAACTATTTTTATTGTGTTGTGATAGAAAATAACAATTTTAGCTACTGAAGACAAAGTTAGTCCCACACTCTATTTTCAGTGACATGCCATATTTACTTTTGTAGCTCAGTGAATGAATTAACAAAATACAATTTTAGACATAAGGACTTTCACACCTTGAACGAGTGATCAAATTGTTGCACTCTTGTAGGTGAGTGCCTGATTGGAAGAAACTAAAGAGGTTGTATTACAGAGACTGGCATTGACATCTCTATGGTAATGATAACACCTCATAACTACACATCTCAGCAAAATTTGGAATAATGCAACGTCAGACAATCATAGGCTCAGATGGTAGCCTGTGCGATTCAGTTATGGGTTCTACTTCTGGCTTGGTGAGGACGACCAGAGAAGATATGTATAGAGGCCTGCTGCTTTGCACCAAATGCCTTTATCACAATGCTCTAAGACCTGATGATGTAATGTGGTGTGCAACTGACTTCAATGGTAAGTCACTCCTGGTACTGACTGCAGGCACATCAACAATAGTCTACTATCCTGGTGTTGTTGACTTAATTCTCTAGACAATACTCCAGCAAAATACTGTCTTACTTTGCCCAGCTCTCATTCCAAAGAATTGCCTGCAGGCCAGACATCACATTCTGACCTTTAGCATTAGTTGGTCTCTTACAAATAAAAATGCTATGGCACAAAATTCGTCATAAAAAAAAAATTACTATTTTCACTAATTTGGGAAATGCATATCGTCAGCGAAGATATCTAGGGTTGCATCAAGTCTAGTGATCTATTTGCAAAATTGAGGGGAGGGGATAATCTGAGTACAACACGAACAATGGATCACACTTCAAGCAACAGGGGGCCACACTTAAAGCAACAGGTAACATGAACTGCTCACTGAAATAGTAATCATTTACTATTATCAACACTCACATCCTGGACATCAAATGTCACTCAATTTGGAACTGCAATTCCAGTTAAAAAAACATCCATAGTGTGCACAACAAAAATTTGCACTGTAAACCACTTTTCCTGTTGACTTTGACACTACTTCAGTTACTCATAAGTGAGGACATTTTAATCATCCATTCATTCATCATGTTCTGTAGGATATCATGGATGTGCAATTAGTTAAGGGTACACATTAATGACAGAGAAGACACCATCAGAGACTTAATCTGCACACTACGATGGCTCTTAATTACCACTTTTTCAAATTTTTGGTTTTTCAGACTACCGAGGTTTGGTTCCATTCAATGTGAAAATACTCTGTTTGGAATTTTAGCTCAGGAGGATAATGGGAATGAGTGTCCCTAGACACTCACTCTTGCAAATACAGAAAAGAAAAAGACAGCCATCAGATTCTCAAAATATTAATTCTACATGAGAAATGCTTTCATTACCAAACGCAGGCTGGTTTTTTACTCCTGTATCCTTAGCTGAATGTGTTCTCACACCACAGATTGTATTCTTTGGATGATGTGATGGGTCAACAACCCCCTTCCAGGGAGAGAGAGATCAGTGCGAGCAGAGTCATTTCTTTTTATAACTTCACCACCCAATCCAGATCACCCAGTGGTCTTCCATTTTCAAGGGAAGTTAGTATTTGTAGCTAGTACAATGTCCTCATTTTCAGTTTGTTTATAGGTGAGATTTTTTTTTCATAGGTGTAAAATAAGTGGAAGCAAATTCTCAACCCCCAAACATTAATAGTTTTCTTTTACAATTTATGGGTATTTAAATTAGTGTAGCACTTGTTAGGAGCAGCTGACATTTTGGGGGAAGGCAACAGAATACCACCCCAACAGAATTCCTAGAGAACCACATGGATGGATACATTCATTTCTAAATGTTCCGGAGTTTTAAACAGTTGCCCAGTCGAATCTCCGGGGGCAACAGTTCTGAATGGATCCATGTTAAAGATGAACACAAGGAAGAAAATTAATATTGGAACCTTGAATGTTCGAAGTATATATGAAGCAGGAAAATTAGCAAATGTTATCCAAGAAACGACATGACTAAGAATTGATATACTTGGTATAGTAGAAACTTGGTGGCCTGACAGTGGAAGGTGTTCTACAGCTGGATGTGCACTGTTTTATTCTGGGAATCAGGACAGTAATCATAGAAGAGGAGTGGGCGTTATTCTCTCAGAGCACTGGTCCAAGAGCATTACATATTTTGTGCCACTTTCCAATAGAGTTGCCTTGTTAAAACTCAGTGACAAACCAGTTAACCTCAATTTTATTCAAGTATATGCACCAACTGCAGATGCAGATGAACAAGAAGCAGACTCTCTATATGACCAAGTCAAAGAAGTGTTTGCACTTACAAAACATCACAAAATTAATATAATAATGGCAGATTTCAATGCCAAGCTGGGAAATGGCAGATATGAGGACCTCGTAAGTCATTCTGGTTCAGAAACATGAAATGAGATAGAGATGATTGTCTGCTACAATACTGCCAAGAAGAAAACATGAAAGTCACTAATACATGGTTCAAATTACCACCACGATGACTTTATAGATGGAAATCTTCAGCTGACAACAAAAACAACATAGTCTGTAACCAGATAGACTATATTTTAATTAATAAGTGTTTTGGAACTTCAGTTAGAAAAGTATCCACTTTTCCTGGAGCAGATGTTCCATCTGACCATATAATAATAACAGCTTCTCTAAAAACAAAACTTGTAAAACACAAAAAACCAACTCAACAAAGGAAGATAGCTTATAAAAAACTCAAAGAGCCTGAATTAAGAAGTGAAGTTAGCAAGGACATCAACAATAAAATTGTGACAATGAAACCTCTGATTGACCAAGAAAACAGTACTAGAGTATGGGAAGAGATGAAAAACATTATGCTAACCACTGCTCGAGAAAAAATGGGATATAAAACACAATATCGAAAACAGAAATGGATGACTGACGAAATTCTTTCATTGATGGATGAACGGCGAAGGTGTAAAGCCTAGTTAGGTCAAATTAAATACAATAGTATCCAGAAACTCATAAGATCAAAGATTAAAGCAGCAGAAAATGAATGGCTACAACATGAATGTGAAGAAATTGAAAGCTTGCAAACTTCACATGACAATTTTAACTTACATAAAAAGTTAAAAGAAACTGCTGGGATATATAGGAGAAAAAACATCTCCTTATTAACCAACAAAAATAATAAAATAGTTCTAGATACCATTGAGAAGAAAGAGATATATATGGGAAGACTACATTAAGAACCTTTTTTCAGATGATAGACCAAATGTTGAGATTTCTAGGAACAACAATTTAACAGAGGAAGCCATCAAATCCAATAAAGTCACAGAGCCTGATGAAATTCCAATCGGACTTATTAAACTCCTGGATGATGAAGGTATCAAAGTCTCGCACAAACTGTTTAACAAAATTTATGACACTGGTCCTTACCCTGCCGAATGGCTATTATAAAATTTTATTCCCTTACCAATGAAGAGGAATGCAAGAAGATGTGAAGATCACAGACTCATTAGTCTTATGAGCTATTCTTTGAAAATATTTCCGATAGTCATTGGAAAGGCTATGTGAAAAATGTGAGAAATTCATTAGTGAGGCACAGTTTGGATTTAGGAAAGGTTTAAGTACAAGAGAAGCAATAGTCGCACTACAGCTTCTAGTACAAAAGTGCTATGATCAGGGTAAAAATGTAGGCCTCTGTTTTACTGACTTTGAAAAAGCATTCAATAGAGTACAACATTATAAACTCATGGAAATTCTCAAAAGAAATGATATACATGAGAAATATGTCCACTGTATAGAGAATTTATATTGGAATTAGACAGTGCAGGTTAAATTTGATAATGAGGTCACATATCTGGTCAGTATATGTAGAGGAGTCCAACGAGGATACATAAAGTCACCCTGTTATTTAACTTACTCTCTGAGAGTACTTTTAGGAGGCACCTGATGATGTAGAAAAATGCATAAAAGTTAACAGAGTGTATATCAACATCATTCTCTATGCTGATGACACCTTACTGATAGCTGATAATTTAGATTACCTTCAACAACTCGTCAACATAGTAGGAGATTACAGCAGTACTCTAGAACTGAATATAAACATCAAAAAGACTAATTTTATGATTGTCACATGAGAGTCTGACTCATTTAAAGATGCAAATCTATGAGTTCAAGGTTCTGTAATACAAAGAGTCAACAAGTTTAAATACCTCGGAACCTGGCTTTGTGAAGACTGGTGAACAGACTTGGAAATAAAATGTCACATAGAGAATGCCCGAAAAGTCTTCATAAAATTTAAGAATATCCTTACAAGCACAGACCTAGACCTAAACCTTAGAGGCCAATATGTAAAATGCTACATCTGTGCTTTTATATGGCTCGGAAGGATGGACACTAAATATGACAACAATGAAGAAATTAGAGTCCTTTCAAATGTGGGTTTATTGCAGAATGCTTAAAATACCGTGGACTGCAAGACTAACCAACACCGAAGTACTGGAATGAATGAACAAGCTGCGAGAAATGTTGAAGTGCTTAAAAGAAGAAAAACTGCATACCTAGGACATATAGTACGGAACACCAAATATATGCTTCTGCAATTAATAATAGAGGGGAAGATGTTGGACAATATAAAGCAGTGGACAGGACTACGAAGTATAGACCAGATATTACATACTGTAGTTCACAGAAGAAAGATGCAACTTGTGGTCGCCAACATCTATTAATGGATAAGCAGCAGCAGCAGCAGCAGCAGCAGCAGAAGAAGAAGAAGAAGATGCACATGACTTGCTAATATTTTGCACATAATTAATACCATTTAAGAAGATAAGTAGTTTTTATCAATCAACAATAAGCTTTACAAAAACATGAAAATTCAGCTATGACAACTATCAAGGTTGTCTGAATACTTCTTGGCCTCGCCCAGAGACCACAGCACTACTTACATGGTTTTTTCCCCTTTACGTTGGTGCCTATGTTAGTACATGGAACATTGAATTGCAAGTCATTCCAGGCAGCAGTTGACTGTAGGCAGCCATTTGAAAAATTTGTGGTGCACATCGTGTTGAAAATGGAAAAAAAAATCAAGTACTGTGCAGTGATTAAATTCTTTGTAAAGGAAGATTTAACACAGACCAAAATTCATTCGTGACATGTAAATATGTGTGACGGCTCTTCACCTTCAGTTTCCACAATGAAGTCTAAACATTGCCATGAAAGCACCCAAGATGATCCACGTGAAGGATGTCCTAAAAGTGCCAGCACACCAGAAATCATCAACAAAGTGCATGACATGATTTTGGAAGACTGGCATATAAAGATGCATAAAGCTGCTAATGTTCTTGGGATATCAAAAGAATGTGTTGGTCACATCTTGCACCATGAATTGAACATGAGAAAACTTTGTGCAAGATAGGTACCGCGTGTGCTAATTGTGGATCACAAATGCTTTCGCAAGATTCTTTCCGAACAGCGCTTGGTGCTTTTCAAGAAAAAGAGAAGTGACTTTTTACGTTGATAAGTGACAGTAAATGACACACAGATTCACCACTACACATCCAAATCCAAACAGCAATCTATGCAATGGACAGACGCTGGTTCTTCAGCTAAAAGAAGGCAAGGATGGTGCCATTGGCAGGAAAGAACATGGCACCGGCGTTTTTGAAAGCGAAAGGAATTTTGTTGATAGACTATTCTGAAAAAAGTAAAACCATAACTGGAGAATACTACTCTCAACTTCTAATGAAACTGGATGAAGCATTTGTGAAAACAGATCATTCTTAAAGAAGAAAAAAAATCATCTTCCATCGGGACAATGCACCTGCCCACAAAAATGTCTTGGCAAAGGGGAAGCTGAGGTATTTGCACTATGAAGTGCTGCTACATCCACCCTCTTCCCCAGATTTTACTCCCTTGGATTTCCAGATATTCTCAAAACTGATGAAATTCCTCGCTGGTCAGCAATTTAAATACAATCAAGAAGCCACTGTGGCTGTAGATGGATACTTTGTAGCACTTCTGGATGAACACTACAGAAAGGGTATAATGACACTGGAACATGGTTAGACAAAATGTATTGATATTACAGGAGATTATGGTGGAAAATAAAACTTTTTTGAAAACATAAATTGTCATTTTCACTATCAGGCTGAGGGCTTTTCAGATCACCCTCGTATCTTCAAATCTATTACCTTCACATTCCCCGATCCTAATTTGTCTTCAGAATCAAAACTGCAAATGACAAATAGAGGCAAAAAATTCAAATAGTGTATCAATAGCATTACAGCAGAAATCTATAAATTCCCAAACTTTATCAGAAATGGGAAAAAACAGTTGGTTTCTAAAAAAACCAGACTATATTTTTTTTACAATATCTGACTTAAGCAATGAGTTCCCCGAGACAGTGATCCTTTATAGTGGCATGAAAACAAAATTTCATCAAAGCCCTGCACCTAGTTAATAAACAGAAAGATGTACATGATCCAGTTAAGAGAGGCATTAAGCTCATGGAGGACTAAGGGAAGTTATTCACAAAAAATGAAAAAGCAGAGGCAGTATGTGCTTCAGGATGTATCTGAGTTCTGCAACAGGTTTTCAAGGCATGAAAGAGAGTCCTTATGAAAGACTGGAGATTTTCAAAAGAAAATGCTATTTTTCTCTCATCATACTTGCCTCACATCATTGTATACAGTACTGTTGTAGATTTCATTATTAAAGTTGACACAGCAATACAATAGGCCTAATCAAGTTGAAAATAACAGTTATTGATTACTCAGTCGCTTCTGGCAAAATTTTTACAGAAAAACAGTAATGAGATTTTCATGTGTTTCAGTTAGGGGCACCACTTCCACTTTTCCTATTGAGTCCAAACTACACACAACATACTATATCGTGTAACAGAATCTAACTAGGAAGAAGCACAGAGAAAAAGTCAAAACTGCAAAATAGGACCTACCCTATTTACATTGTATTAACAATAAACTGTTGCTATAGTACTGCTTGATACCATATGTGCTAACATGAGCTAATTTAACCAAAAAGCAGACAGGAAAAAGAGGAAAGAGAGAGAGAGAGAGAGAGAGAGAGAGAGAGAGAGAGAGAGAGAGCTGCTCCTTCTTCAGTTATATTAAACACTACTGTTTATCTCCTACTGAAAATTTAATATTTTCTTGAACAAAGAGACATTTTTCAGAGGGAATAACTGCTCACATCTGTAAACAGTTAACACACCGATAACACTTCCTATTTACATTTTTTTCATATTTCTGCCTTCAGCTTTTCTAATTTCTGATCTTATAACACATACAAATAACAGGGAAAGATAAATCAAGGAATTGGGAGGAGTTTATTTGTTTCAAGATATCTAATACACGTAGACAAAAGGCTGTAAATAGCGGAGAACATTTAAGAATAACCAATAATGCCAGACTGTAGACCCATCTTTCACTGGATGTTCAAGCAAAGAAACAAAAAGACATTATAAATTTAATAGGAAGAGAACAATCAACATGAAAACTATGGATAAGAGACATTATAAGAGTGCATGAATAAGCAAACATTAAAATAGCTAAGCAAAATGACAGAAAAGGGATTAAAGAGGAACAGTGAGGAAGGCAAGTTCTGACATTAACTGTCTTCCTTCTTTTTGTAATCTAACTTAAAATCCTGTAACACCTTTGAGTGAATTATGATAATGTGATCTGTTTAATGTGACAAAATAATCATTAACCTAATGCACATAAAATGTATTTTAGATGGATGTTGCTCCTGGTGCAAGAAGGGAACAGGGCCTCCTGGACCATTCCCTCAATTCTCTGAAAATGTGTAAATAAACCAAAAGCAAGAAGCTAAGAAACTCATGCAAATACTTTTGTTTATTTACGATATCTTTATTTTTGTCAGCATGTCATTTCTTGGCAACCCTATTATTAACCCTACATCTATACTCTATAAATCTCAACTAAGTATGTGGCACAGGACTGTCGCTCTTAATCAATCATTTGATATCCTCTGATGGATTAACATCTCCTATTGACTTTTCCAGCTACATATATACATGTTGCTCCTGGGTGTTTTCTAATGACATCTATCTACATTTCATTAGGTCATTTCAATCTTTAATTATCTCTTGAATTTCCTGTGGATATCTTCCAATCATTCATCTACGAACAGGAAAGAAACAATATGAAACAACCTGAAGATCAAGTCCATAAAAGGAACTATGGAGAGTACCAGGCTTGAATGCTTTGGACACATCAAAAGAATGGGACCAGAAAGACTTCCAAAGAAGAGCCCTAGAATTGACAGAATCTGGATGAAGACCAATTAGAAGACCAAGAAAAAAAATGGAGAGGCCAGGTGAAATATAATGTGAACCACAATAGCAGGTGATGCTAAATGATAGACTGTGGGAGAAAAGAGATGCTTGGAAGATACTCTATGAACGACCTCCATAAGCAGAAACGTTTCAGCAGCAGCGGCAGGAGGAGGAGCAGGAGGAGGAGGAGGAGGAGGAGGAGGAAGAAGAAGAAGAAGAAGTAATGTCTGGTTCACCTCTGCTTCATTTTCAAAATATCACAATTATGTCTTCCACTCCAGTATCTCTCATGGTCTATTTCGAATGGTTTTTCCAATTAAAGTCAATGGCTCATAGCCATACATCGAACCTGATAATACATAATGGCTGTACACTTTCCTTTTCAAACACAACAGAAAATACCAACATTCCAGGAACTTGTATGTGCAGTAGGACCTCAGACGACCCTATTGTGTTACACTATAGTGTGCCATGGTTTGAAGAGTATGGTAGGACACACGAACAGTACCAAACCTCAGTACAGTTATGCTCACAGCAGACTCAGCCCAGGCCTGACTGTTTCTACACCTCAGACACTGGGATCAGCACAACCAGTTCTCATGCTGATAAATTTTGTAACAGCTACCTCAAGTTGTTTGTCAGTTTTGTCAGCGGGTATTCAGTCAACTTTGACCTTAACACATTTACTCCAGCGGGTAGCAGATTCTTGATTTACATGTGATATGAAAAGCCATTTTTTGCCGGGCATCCAATATATTTCTTTCCATGGCAGTCATTTGGGATTTTTAGGACCCCCCCCCCCCTTTTTTTTTACGCTCACCCACACTGTAACTAGGCCAGATACCTTACAAGGGAACCTCCCCATCGCACCCCCCTCAGATTTAGTTATAAGTTGGCACAGTGAATAGGCCTTGAAAAACTGAACACACATCAATCGAGAAAACAGGAAGAAGTTGTTTGGAACTATGAAAAAAATAAGCAAAATATACAAACTGAGTAGCCCATGCGGAAGATACGCAACATCAAGGAGAGTATGAGCTGAGGGGCACCGTGGTCCCGTGGTTAGCGTGAGCAACTGCGGAATGAGAGGTCCTTGGTTCAAGTATCCCCTCGAGTAAAAAATTTACTTTTTTATTTTCAGATAATTATCAAAGTTCAAGCACTCACACATAATCAACTTCGTTCCCCAAAATTCCAGGACATGTTCAGATTTGCTTGGACATGTGCAGGATTTGACCGTCTACACACGGAAAAATTTGAAAACGTTAAAAACGTGTTTTGACGGAGCACAGAGAAAACTGTGTGATTGTGAAACTGTTGCATTCATTCGTTGCAGTTTATGTGACAATCTCTTATGTTTTCATCACTTTTTTGGGAGTGATTATCACATACACGAGAAAACCTAAATCGGGCAAGGTAGAAGAATCTTTTTACCGATTCGCCAAGTGTACAAGTTAGGCGGGTCGACAACATATTCCTGTCATGTGACACACATGCTGTCACCAGTGTCGTATAGAATATATTAGATGTGTTTTCCTGTGGAGGAATCGGTTGACCTATGACCTTGCGATCAAATGTTTTCGGTTCCAATTGGAGAGGCACGTCCTTTCGTCTACTAATCGCACGGTTTTGCAGTGCGGTCGCAAAACACAAACACTAAACTTATTACAGTGAACAGAGACGTCAATGAACGAACGACAGATCATAACTTTGCGAAAATAAACAAAGTAAAATTTACACTCGAGGGGAGATTTGAACCCAGGACCTCTTGTTCCGCAGTTGCTCGCGCTAACCACGGGACCATAGCACTCATCGGTTCATTCTTTCCTTGATGTTGCCTATCTTGCACATGGACAACTCAGTTTGTATATTTTGCTTATTTTTTTCATAGTTCCACACAACTTCTTCCAGTTTTATCGATTGATGTGTGTTCAGTTTTTCAAGGCGTATCTACTATGCCAACTTATAACTAAATCTGAGGGGGGTGCGATGGGGAGGTTCCCTTGTTAGTTTAACCTGATATGTATCCCACACTGAATTAGTATTACAATACATGGCACACAAATGTTTTGTATGCAGTCTTTTTCACATATAAGATGCAGTTTCCCAGTGTACAAGCAATAAATTGAACTCTCCTATTTGCTTTACCCATGTGACCATTCCACTCCATATTTCCATGCATTGTTTTGCTTGACATTGCTGAGTCCAGTTACATCTTATTAATCATGTGTCTAGGGGATAACACTATGAAATGCTATCAAATGAAATCCCAGGAAAGTGTAGTGTACCTGTTACCCCTCTCCTTGTAATACTGCCAGATGTGTCAATGGATCAGTCAATGTTATTGTGATACAATTGGCAATGTCGCTAGGTGTGGTGTGCAAGGATACATCCACCAGTGCTAGGTCAAGTGGGAAAATACCTGCAACAGATTTCAGGGCTATCTCAGACCACCACGGGTTCACTTGTCGCTACCAGCCAATGTTCAGAGTTTCATGTGCCTACTGTCAATGACTATGTGCTAAGTAGTTCTCTTCTGGACTGTGATCTGGACTTCATTGTATCCTACCTTTGATGCTTAGCTAGCACATGGACTTGCTGTCCGCCTAATTTGATAATGTCCTCACCCACCGTTCAATTGACAGCTGTGTTCTAAGTGAATGAACTGATAAAATATGGGTGTACCGACAGGAGGTTCAAATGTTTCTCAGACAAACCTACTAACAGTGTTCTCCTGGACTAGTGTATGAGCTATTCAGTAAACTTTCAGACTACTGTACTGACCAAGGCGTATTCATCCTCAGAAGCTTTTCATTTTGTGTGTTTCCGGAAGAGTCAGGAACTATTACTATCTGTAATTTATTTGTAAATAATTTGTGCATAATAAAACCTATGTTGTTGAAGAAACAGACTTACAGCACCTTGGACTGTTGTGGTTATACTTGCTACATGTTGTCTTAAGAACTGAGCTGTTACTGGCTCATTTCTAACTTTGAAGTTTCTCCAAAAATTGGTTACTTAATGGCAAAACCACAGAGGTGATAAAATTGCTTCTTTTCACTAAGAATTGGACATTCATTGGCAGTTTAATACATACTATTACTACGCTTTGATGAAAGTGCGGTTTCATTTCTTATTCATTTCAGCTGTTCTCTGTCCTCCCTTGCTACATAATAAAATCAACTATTCTGCCTGTATTCGTCACGACACTAAATTAAGAAATGAATAAATCTATTAATATTTTTATGAATATTTTAATCACCATATATTACTTATATTTTGAGTTTGGGAAGGGGAGGGGAGTTATACTATTTCCCTCATTGCCTGTCAGCAACACAGACCTCCACATCTTGGCTTACTACTTTATAGTATGTTTTGGTAGAGCAAAACATCTTATTTAGTCACATGGTTAATGAGGTACACAAAATGGCTCAAATGGCTCTGAGCACTATGGGACTTAACATCGGAGGTCATCAGTCCCCTAGAACTTAGAACTACTTAAACCTAACTAACCTAAGGACATCACACACATCCATGCCCGAGGCAGGATTCGAACCTGCAACCGTAGCAGTCGTACGGTTCCGGACTGAAGCGCCTAGAACCGCTTGGCCATCGCGGCTGGCTGAGGTACACAGAATGTTTGTGATGCCATACCACTGCTTTTTGTGATTTACAGTAATAACTGGTGAATGACACCTGTTTTGTAGCTTCATGATGTATGTTCATTACAATGTAGCAGAGTTAGTGCTTAGTCACAGAAGGAGCACACATTAATTTTCTGTAATGTGTACACTATAGAAACAGTGTGACAGCAACACAGCTTGTTGTCCAGTTTAGCAGCTTTTCAAAGGGTTTCAAATAACTTCTTGTGCACTGAAGAGAGATTACTATCTGCAATTGAATTATCAAAGTAAGCAGCCACACTCTGTACTGACAATTTATGGAGCATTGCAATTTTGTGTGATACAGGTAATTTACAAAAAAAAAACAGAAATGTCCACTGTTTCCTGATTGCTGTTAGCACAAAAATTCATCAATAAACAACTATCACAGACAAGCTAAGAGTGTGTTGGAATAGTTATTGAAAGTGTCCCAGCGGATTTTGTGCACGTAAGTCAATAAACTGTCCCTAGGAAATCTTCAATACCAAAATTTCTCTGAATCTTGTACTTTTTGTTGATATACAAATAACTCAACACCACAAATAGATGATTTTCTATAAATGTTGTTTGGTTGGCACAGTGTGTGGACATTCTTTTTAAATGCAGTAATTCATCTGGAGAGATGCTTCAAACCAAAATATCTAAGTTTCTGAATTCTGATGAGGTACTCTTGAGTTTCCAGCCACATCAAGTCATTTAAAATCCATGGGCTTTCGGCCGAATATTCTTCGGCGATTTTCAAGTGGTGACTGTCTTTTGGTTGCTGCTACCATCCTTATATAACCATGTTGACTCCTGTGACATCACTGTCACTCGCTCCAGCACCATATAAGGTATTGTTTTCACTGCGTACCCGCTGAGCCTGCTTCAACCTTCTGATGGCCAAGTCCCAAGCCATGGTCAGCTGCAAGCCGCCATCATTACTGAGGATATTTTCACAAATTTTTGTGTTGATTGCTTCTTTCATTACACTACTCCAGAAAGTATTAATCTGTGTAATAACTGGTGTCTCATCAAATGCAAAACAATATCTGCTTTCTTGAGCATTCTCTGCTACCTCCGAGTTCTCAGGGTACCAGAGGTGAAAGCATTCCTCATGTTCTATACATCGCTGCTCAATAGCATGCACAGTCTGTCTGACCTAAAACTGTCCATACCCACATGGTATTTTATATATATCTTGCATTCTGAGGCTTATATCATCTTTCATAGTGCTCATAATATTTGTTGGTGTCCTGAAGACTGAAACAGTTTTATGCCTCTTTGGAGACAAATATGTCTGCTTGTGTCTGTATATGTGTGGATGGATATGTGTGTGTGTGCGCACAAGTGTATACCCATCCTTTTTTCCCCCTAAGGTAAGTCTTTCCGCTCCCAGGATTGGAATGACTCCTTACCCTCTCCCTTAAAACCCACATCCTTTCATCTTTCCCTCTCCCTCCCTCTTTCCTGATGAGGCAATAGTTTGTTGCGAAAGCTTGAATTTTGTGTGTATGTTTGTGTGTCTGTCGACCTGCCAGCACTTTCATTTGGTAAGTCACATCATCTTTGTTTTTTTTATATATATAACAGAGGGAAACATTCCACGTGGGAAAAATATATCTAAAAAGAAAGATGATGAGACTTACCAAACAAAAGCGCTGGAAGGTCGATAGACACACAAACAAACACAAACATACACACAAAATTCAAGCTTTCGCAACAAACGGTTGCTTCGTCAGGAAAGAGGGAAGGAGAGGGAAAGACGAAAGGATGTGGGTTTTAAGGGAGAGGGTAAGGAGTCATTCCAATCCCGGGAGCAGAAAAACTTACCTTAGGGGGAAAAAAGGACAGGTATACACTCGCACACACACACACACACACACACACACACACACACACACACATATTCATCCGCATATACACAGACACAAGCAGATGTTTGTAAAGGCAAAGAGTTTGGGCAGAGATGTCAGTCGAGGCGGAAGTACAGAGGCAAAGATGTTGTTGAAAGACAGGTGAGGTATGAGTGGCAGCAAATTGAAATTAGAAATTAGCGGAGATTGAGGCCTGGCGGATAGCGAGAAGAGAGGATATGCTGAAGGGCAAGTTCCCATCTCCGGAGTTCTGACAGGTTGGTGTTAGTGGGAAGTATCCAGATAACCTGGATGGTGTAACACTGTGCCAAGATGTGCTGGCCGTGCACCAAGGCATGTTTAGCCACAGGGTGATCCTCATTACCAACAAACACTGTCTGCCTGTGTCCATTCATGCGAATGGACAGTTTGTTGCTGGTCATTCCCACATAGAAGGCTTCACAGTGTAGGCAGGTCAGTTGGTAAATCACGTGGGTGCTTTCACACGTGGCTCTGCCTTTGATTGTGTACACCCTCCGGGTTACAGGAATGGAGTAGGTGGTGGTGGGAGGGTGCATGGGACAGGTTTTACACCGGCGGCGGTTACAAGGGTAGGAGCCAGAGGGTAGGGAAGGTGGTTTGGGGATTTCATAGGGATGAACTAAGAGGTAACGAAGGTTAGGTGGACGGCGGAAAGACACTCTAGGTGGAGTGGGGAGGATTTCATGAAGGATGGATCTCATTTCAGGGCAGGATTTGAGGAAGTCGTATCCCTGCTGGAGAGCCACATTCAGAATCTGATCCAGTCCCGGAAAGTATCTTGTCACAAGTGGGGCACTTTTGGGGTTCTTCTGTGGGAGGTTCCAGGTTTGAGGAGATGAGGAAGTGGCTCTGGTTATTTGCTGCTGTACCAGGTCGGGAGGGTAGTTACGGGATGCGAAAGCTGTTTTCAGGTTGTTGGTGTAATGGTTCAAGGATTCCGAATGATCCAACTCCCCAAGACACTATCCAAATTGAACCCTGCCTGGAACAGTTCCGTCCTCCGTCACAGCGGGACCCACCTCCTCTTCCTCAAAATCACCCTCTCCTAACCTTCCAGGAATTTCTGACTTCCAGCCTTGCCTCTCAATCCTTTTTAAAAAACCTTAATCCTACTCCCAACATCACCACTGCTGAAGCCCAGGCTATCCGTGATCTGAAGGCTGACCAATCCATCGTCATTCTTCCAGCGGACAAGGGTTCCACGACTGTGGTACTTGATCGTCGGGAGTATGTGGCTGAGGGACTGCGTCAGCTTTCAGACAACACTACTTACAAAGTTTGCCAAGGTAATCCCATTCCTGATGTCCAGACGGAGCTTCAAGGAATCCTCAGAACCTTAGGCCCCCTACAAAACCTTTCACCTGACTCCATCAACCTCCTGACCCCACCAACACCCCGCACCCCTACCTTCTACCTTCTTCCTAAAATTCACAAACCCAATCATCCCGGCCGTCCCATTGTAGCTGGTTACCAAGCCCCCACAGAACGCATCTCTGCCTACGTAGATCAACACCTTCAACCCATTACATGCAGTCTCCCATCCTTCATCAAAGACACCAACCACTTTCTCGAACGCCTGGAATCCCTACCCAGTCTGTTAAACCCGGAAACCATCCTTGTAACCATTGATGCCACTTCGTTATAAACAAATATTCCGCATGTCCAGGGCCTCGCTGCAATGGAGCACTTTCTTTCACGCCGATCACCTGCCACCCTACCTAAAACCTCTTTCCTCATTACCTTAGCCAGCTTCATCCTGACCCACAACTTCTTCACTTTCGAAGGCCAGACATACCAACAATTAAAGAGAACAGCCATGGGTACCAGGATGGCCCCCTCATACGCCAACCTATTCATGGGTCGCTTAGAGGAAGCCTTCTTGGTCACCCAGGCCTGCCAACCCAAAGTTTGGTACAGATTTATTGATGACATTTTCATGATCTGGACTCACAGTGAAGAAGAACTCCAGAATTTCCTCTCCAACCTCAACTCCTTTGGTTCCATCAGATTCACCTGGTCCTACTCTAAATCCCATGCCACTTTCCTTGACGTTGACCTCCACCTGTCCAATGGCCAGCTTCACACGTCCGTCCACATCAAACCCACCAACAAGCAACAGTACCTCCATTATGACAGCTGCCACCCATTCCACATCAAACGGTCCCTTCCCTACAGCCTAGGTCTTCGTGGCAAACGAATCTGCTCCAGTCCGGAATCCTTGAACCATTACACCAACAACCTGAAAACAGCTTTCGCATCCCATAACTACCCTCCCGACCTGGTACAGAAGCAAATAACCAGAGCCACTTCCTCATCTCCTCAAACCCGGAACCTCCCACAGAAGAACCCCAAAAGTGCCCCACTTGTGACAGGATACTTTCCGGGACTGGATCAGATTCTGAATGTGGCTCTCCAGCAGGGATACGACTTCCTCAAATCCTGCCCTGAAATGAGATCCATCCTTCATGAAATCCTCCCCACTCCACCTAGAGTGTCTTTCCGCCGTCCACCTAACCTTCGTAACCTCTTAGTTCATCCCTATGAAATCCCCAAACCACCTTCCCTACCCTCTGGCTCCTACCCTTGTAACCGCCGCCGGTGTAAAACCTGTCCCATGCACCCTCCCACCACCACCTACTCCAGTCCTGTAACCCGGAAGGTGTACACGATCAAAGGCAGAGCCACGTGTGAAAGCACCCACGTGATTTACCAACTGACCTGCCTACACTGTGAAGCCTTCTATGTGGGAATGACCAGCAACAAACTGTCCATTCGCATGAATGGACACAGGCAGACAGTGTTTGTTGGTAATGAGGATCACCCTGTGGCTAAACATGCCTTGGTGCACGGCCAGCACATCTTGGCACAGTGTTACACCGTCCGGGTTATCTGGATACTTCCCACTAACACCAACCTGTCAGAACTCCGGAGATGGGAACTTGCCCTTCAGCATATCCTCTCTTCTCGCTATCCGCCAGGCCTCAATCTCCGCTAATTTCTAATTTCAATTTGCCGCCGCTCATACCTCACCTGTCTTTCAACAACATCTTTGCCTCTGTACTTCCGCCTCGACTGACATCTCTGCCCAAACTCTTTGCCTTTACAAATATCTGCTTGTGTCTGTGTATATGCGGATGGATATGTGTGTGTGTGTGTGCGCGAGTGTATACCTGTCCTTTTTTCCCCCTAAGGTAAGTTTTTCCACTCCCGGGATTGGAATGACTCCTTACCCTCTCCCTTAAAACCCACATCCTTTCGTCTTTCCCTCTCCTTCCCTCTTTCCTGACGAAGCAACCGTTTGTTGCGAAAGCTTGAATTTTGTGTGTATGTTTGTGTGTCTATCGATCTGCCAAAACAAAAAAAAAATGAAAAGGTTGTTATATTAACTTACGTATGTTGTTAAATTAACTTAATTATGTCATGTATTGGAAAATTTGACTCGTTCCACATCATTATGAAATATCGTATTCATGATCCATGGAACTAGTATTAATCTAATCTAATCTACCTGTGTATTTTTCCTCTGCCATCTTTGGTGAATACTTCAGTTGGTAACGAATTCTTTTTGTTTTCCTTTTTTTTTAAATCTCTAATCAGTGTCTTAGGCATGTGCTTTGAGCCAGGTAGACAATGTTTTGATGGGTGTTTTTCCACTTTCAAGTACAATTACTGTCGCATTGCTTCACGTATGAAGGAACTGGTGGAAGTCATTGCCCAGGTGTTGTTACTGCTTCAGCAGATGCAGCACACCCAGAAATTCCTGACCATGTGTCTGGTGGCTATCTCATCTTCATCTATGGAGCTCTCTGACTGCCTCTCTTGGATCAACAAAATGGTCAAGGCCTTCCGGATGATGCCCCTGCTGTTTCAATAGTTCAACAAGATGGTCCAGCCATGGGCGAACTATGTCACACACATTAAACAGCACTTCTCAGCCCATGGCATCATGCCCATTAGACAAACTGCTGTATACAGAGCAGTAATCTTCAGTGTAAGCAATTATGCGTGGCTTCCAGGCTCCTGGACATCATTCCCTTGCACTGCCCCAAATGAAGGACTATGCACGGATCTCCTTAAATTGGAGAGCCCTTCCTTAGAAACATGCCTACCAATTACCAGAACAATTGAACCATCTCTCAGATCATCAACCACCCTGCAGGACCCATCACACCAAGTGTTCCCAGCCTGACCAAAGTGCCACCCTCACCCCTAGTCACCCCCCCCCCTCCACCCAGGTCAGATTCACACAATGCAAGCAAAGACTCAGCAGCCAGACACTGCCATCAACAGCTCCCTTCCTGGAGCCAGTCGTCACTCTCTTTGGTGAGAAATACTTGAGTGTTAAAGATTTTGAGGTACATGTGGCTCTTCTCTTACCAGTGACACCGAAGGTCTTCAAAGCCAGAAATGTTCCCTACATACTCAGAGACAAATTTTGGCTTGAGGTACAGTAGTTGCAGGATGGTGGTATTCTCACTCCCATTCCCATAGGCAATGAATTTCCCTCACTGTTACTGCAAAAAAAAAAAAAAAAAAGCAAACAACACATTGTGCATTTGTGGGAATTCCAGACAACCATTAAGGACCACTCTGTTATAGATGCTTACCCTACTCCTAAGTTAGCGGACATAATGACCTCCTCATGGCCAGCAAAGTGTTTTCTATGGCCAAGGATTCCCAACTCTTCTCAGTGATCAATACTTCTTTTGGACTGTTTCAGTATAACGAACTTCTATTTGGCATTTCCAGTGCTCTGGCCATTTTTAGTGTCACTTTAAGCACCTCACCTGTAGGGTGCCATGCACCGCAAATTATTTAGAAGACATTCTTGTTACAGGGACGGACACACAGAACTTGAGTAACAACCAGCATGCACTGTTCACAGTCCTCCAACAGGCCAAACTCAAATGCAGTAAAGGCAAGTGCAGTTCTTTTCTCTTTTCTTTTCTTTTTTTTTTTTTTTTTTTTTTCCTTCACCAAGTGGAATACTCAGTTGTAGGGAACATGCAGCAGTCGTCAACAGGTAGGAGGCCTAGGTCAATTGCAAAGTCCAACAGAGAAAAGACAGTTCAGCTGCTAGGTAATTCGCATGGTAGAGGTGTGGGCCAGCAGTTGCAGGAAGTGTTGGGGTGTGAGTACCAGGTCAACAGCATTGTGAAACCTAGTGCAGGGTTTGCTCAGGTGACTGACAGCATAGGGTAGTTATGCAGGAATTTTACGAAGGAGGATCACGTAGTGATAGTGGGTGGAGCACGGAACAGTCTCAGTCTTGATAAGGATGAGGAATATGATGTAGGTGGTAACCTGGTAAAGATAGCTATTCAAACTGGTGGCACTAATGTGCACTTCATGCAACTGTTTCAGCGTCACGTTTGGTCTCATCTTAATGCAGCTGTTAGGTGCATTAACATGGGGCTGGAGAGAACGGTCATGGCAGAAGGCATGGGTCATATTTCAGTGGTGCCAGTTGGGTCTATCAGTAGGTCGGGTTTCACTAGGCACGGCCTGCACCTCAATAGGTACGGGAATGGGAGGCTGGTTAAGCTTATAGGTAACAATTTAGTGGGTGGTGGTGAGATCACTCATGGAAAAATTGCTGTAGTAGTTGCTGTTAGAGCTGCACCTTTTTTTAGATTGAAGTCATTTGATATGTATAACTGCTTAAACAAAGTCCCTCTAACTAAGGGCTCACCTTCAGAGGATGTCATGTTTCCAAGTAGAGAAGAAATTAACATATTTCATCAAAATATAAGAGGTATTAGAGATAAAGTTAGTGAACTGCTTATAGATGTTGACTCTGAAATTATTGGTATAGCGGAGCACCACTTAAATAATTTGACAATTCAGAGGCTTCCTTTACCAGGATACAGATTAGCTGGCTGTTTTTCAAGGAGTTCCTTGTGGGGTGGGGGAGTGGTTACATACATAAAAAGCAGTATTCCACTTGAGTCCATAGACATATCACGACACTGCACTGAACAGATATTTGATTGTTGTGCAGGGGCAGTTGAATTTAGTGAAACTAAACTTCTGTTATTTTTTATAGGTCCCCCAACTCTGACTTCAGAGCATTTTTGCTCAAGCTACAGGGAGTTCTTGATTCACTTTGTAGGAAATACCAGAAATTAGTTATATGTGGTGACTTCAATATAAATTTTGTATATGATGGTGCAAGAAAAAGGATGTTGGTAGATCTCCTAAATTCATATGATCTGATGCAGACTGTATTTTTTCCAACTTGGTTGCAGGGGAACAGTAGCACAGCCATAGACAATATTTTTATTCATTCTTCATTACTAGATGGGCATTCTGTTAGTGAAAGGGTGAATGGCCTTTCAGACCATGATGCACAAATTTTAACACCAAAAGGCTTTTGTATTCAAACAAATGTCACATATAATTACAAACTATGTAATAGAGAGTTTTTTAAACATTGTCAAGGAACAAGAGTGGCACGATGTTTATAATGCCGATAACATAGATGATAAATATAATGCTTTCCTTAACACATTTCTCATGCTCTTTGAGAGTTGCTTTCCATCAAGACATTTTAAATGGGGTACTAGCAGTAATAGGCAGTCTGGGTGGCTGACTAGTGGGGTACAGACATCATGTAGAACAAAGTGGGAATTATATCAAAACGTTAGAAGTTGTCACACTCAAGCTACAGTAATCCATTACAAACAATATTGTAAGGTGTTTAAAAATATTATTAGGAAGGCAAAGAGTATGTGGTACACAAATAGAATAGCTAATTCACAGGATAAAATTAAAACCATTTGGTGAGTTGTGGAGGAAGTGTCTGGTCAGCAGCACAAGGTTGACATTATAAAGTCAGTTTGCAGAAAAAATATTTCTGTTACTGATAAATCAGATATATGTACAGTATTTGGCAATCATTTTCTGAGCACTGCTGGTGAATTAAATAAAAATTTAGGTTCTACAGGAAAGCATATAACTTTCTTGGCAGATGCCTTTTCGAGATTGATGTCTGAAATACTCCCCTGTGATACAGACAAGGGGGAGAGTGAGTCAATAATTAAATCATTGAAGACTATGAGCTCTCGTGGATATGATGGAGTGCCTAGCAGAATATTAAAGTACTGTGCTGCACATGTTAGCTCTATATTTAGCCATATTTGTAATTTTTCCTTTAGGAATGGTCAGTTTCCTGAACGATTACAGTACTCAGTAGTAAAGCCACTTTATAAACAGGGAGAAAGGGATAATGTAGACAATTTTAGACCTATTTCTATGCCATCAGTGTTTGCTAAAGTTATTGAAAAGGCTGTGTATGTAGGAATAGTTGATAATTTTATATCACATGATTTGCTATCAAATGTACAGTTGGCTTTAGATGTTGTTGAACAACTGAAAAAGCTATATTCTTTTTTCTTTCGAGGTACTGCATGGGTTAAACAAAAGGTTTCGAACGCTAGGCATACTTTTTTTTTTTAATTTTTATTTAACTAAAGTGTTTGATTGTGTTGATCACAAAATATTGCTCCAGAAGTTGGACCATTATGGAATCGGCGAGTAGCTCACAGTTGGTTCACCTCTTACTTTAGCAACAGACAGCAAAAGGCCATTATTCACAGTGTTGAGAATGGCTGTGATGTGGGGCCTGAGTGGGATAAAGTCAAGTGGGAGGTGCCCCAGGGATCGGTATTGGGGCTATTCCTGTTCCTTATTTATATAAATGATATGCCCTCTAGTATTACGGGTAACTCTAAAGTATTTCTGTTTGTTGATGACACTAGCTTGGTAGTAAGGGAACTAGCTTGGTACTAAGGGATGTCGTGTGCAACACTGGCTCGGTTTCAAACAGTGCAGTTCATGGCCTAAGTCCATGGCTTGTAGAAAATAAACTAACGGTAAATCACAGTAAGGCTCAATTTTTACAGTTTCTAACACACAATTCAACAAAACTGAACGTTTTAATTTCACAGAATGGGAATATGATTAGTGGAACTGAACAGTTCAAATTTTTAGGTGTTTAGATAGTAAACTGTAATGGAAAGCCCACGTTCAGGATCTTGTTCAAAGACTTAATGCTGGCATTTTTACTATTCGAATGGTATCTGAAGTGAGTGATCGTTAGACATGAAAATTAGTCTACTTTGCTTATTTTCATTTGCTTAAGTTGTATGGTATTATATTTTGGGGTAACTCTTCCCATTCTAAAAGGATATTTTTGGCTCAGAAATGGGCGGTTTGGGAAATAAGTGATGTAAGTTCACAAACCTCTTGTCAACCTCTGTTCACTAGTCTGGGTATTTTGACATTGGCCTCTCTATATATTAATTCCTTACTGTCATTTCTTGTTACCAATATTAGCTTATTCCCAAGAACAAGCAATTTTCACTTAGTTAATTCTCAGCAGAAATCAAATCTGCATTTGGATCAGACTTCCTTAACTCTTGTGCAGAAAGGTGTACAGTATATTACTTACTCACTGGGCATACCGGACCCGAGAGTCCGATACCGCAGCAACGTATTTTTGCCATCTGTCCCTGTCTTGGGCTATTTCCTTCCATTCATCTTCAATACCTAGGCTCCTGAAATCAGCCTTCATATTGTCCTCCCATCTACGTCTCGGTCTCCCCACAGGATGTTTTCCTTCTAGGTGCCCTACCAGTACTCTGCGTGCTGCCCTGCCCTCATCCATTTGAGCTACGTGACCCGCCCATCGCAGCCTACATGATTTAATAATACTGATTATGTCAGGGCTTGAATACAGTTCATGAACCTCTTTGTTATGCAGTTTTCGCCACTCTCCGCTAATGTCATCCCTTTTTGCTCCAAAAATTTTCCTCAAAATTTTGTTTTCAAATAATCGAAATGGCTTTTCATTTTGCACAGTGAGAGACCAAGTCTCACACCCATACAGCATAACTGGTAGAATAATAGTTTTGTATATTCTAATCTTTAAATTCCAAGACAATATCCGTGATTAAAGTAATCTATTTAGTGAGAAGTAGCGTGCATTTACCGCCCATAATTTCTTCTTCAGTTCGGATTCAATCTCATTTCTCGAAGTGATGTCCACGCCTAGATACTTAAAAGTGTTCACTTTTTCAAACTGCATGTCTCCAACTCTTAACATTTCCTGATCTACTGCTGTTGGCCTTCTAGTAGTAACCAGGTATTCAGTTTTGTCTTTACTTATCCTTAGACCTACATCTTCACTAGCCTTGATTAATGCATTCATATTTGCTGTTACAGATTCTTTCCTGTCGCTAATGATGTTTAGATCATCTGCATACCCTAATATCTTACTATTTCCATTTAGCTCCACACCCTCTGAATTATCTGCTGCCATTCGTACAATATATTCTAGGACTAAATTAAGAAGCAGTGGAGAAAGAGCATCTCCCTGCCTAAGTCCGTTCTTAATTACAAATTCTTTTGACTCCAATTTCCCCACGCGTACCCTTTAATTACAAATTCTTTTGACTCCAATTTCCCCACGCGTACCCTACCTTTTGTGTTTTTCAAACTTGCTTCTATAAGTCTAACATACTTCTTTGGTATTCCAAGTTACAGAAGAATTCTGTACAATTTTGACTGCAATACTCAACCATATGCTTTTGTAAAATCTATGAAAAGATTATGAGCTGGTTTATTGTATTCCCATTTCTTTTCCAAAATTTGACACAGGGTGAATATTTGGTCTACAGTTGACCTGTTCCTCCGAAAGCCGGCTTGGTAATCCCCCACAATTTCATATGCATATGGTGTAAGCCTGTTTAGCAGAATATTCGAGAAAATTTTGGAACATACTGGTAATAGTGATATCCCTTTATTATTACTACAATCCATTTTGTCACCCTTCTTAAAAATTGGGATCAGAATCGACTCCTGCCACTCTTCAGGTATCATCTCTGACTTCCATACTTTAGTTATCACTTTGTGAACTACTTCCACCAATTTCTGTCCCCCATTTTTAACTAATTCTGCAGTTATGCAATCTCATCCTGGTGCTTTATGGTTTTTCAATTCGTTGATTGCATCTCTTACTTCCTTTAACGTTGGCTCAGGTATCTGGGGTTCTGCTGTATGTATTTCGTATGCCTGCTCATTTCCTGCTTCCTGGTGTACATTTAAAAGATGCTCAAAATACGCCCTCCATTTACTTAATATAGCACTGGAGTCTGTCAGTATTCCCCCAGCATCCCCTCGAAGTGCTTTTGTCCTAGCCTTGAAGCCCTTCCTATACCCATTTATGTCTAGGTAAAGTTCTCTAATGTTTTTGTTTTACTGTTTGTTTCCATTTTTGTAATTTGATTGTTTAAATAATCCCTCTTCTTTGCCCGTAGTCTACGACCAACTTCCCTTCTCAAGTTCAAGAACTCCTCTCGTTTTCTGTCTCTCATTCTATCCCAATCTAATCGCGCTCTTCTCCTTTCCTCTACCAATTTCTTGCATTCCTCATCAAACCACTGTTTCCTCCTGTTCTTCTTAATTGTACCTATTGTGGCCTTCGCTGCCTCTTTGATATTATTCCTCACAGTGATCCACTGTTTATTTACATCCTAGTCTTGATCTTCGTGTGTCCTGAGAGCATCAAACCTATTTGAAATTTCTATCATGTACCTTCTTCTAAAGTTTTCATCATTTAGCTTGTCAGTGTCGAACCTAACAAGTTCTGCATTGTGACACCTTGATGTTGCTGTAGATAGCCGCTGGTGAGCTTTGGCAACTACAAGAAAATGATCAGAATCGCAGTCTGCTCCCCTGAAAGTCCTAACATTTTCTATACTAGTGTGCCATCTCCGATCTACAAGAATATGATCAATTTGGTTTTGGGTGTGTCCATCTGGAGAGACCCAAGTTGCTTTATGAATGTCCTTCCTTTTGAAATATGTGCTCTCAACAATCATGTCTTTTGAAACAGCAAAATTAACCACCCTTGTGCCATTATCATTTGAAATGTTATGCAAACTTTCCTTCCCAATTGTAGGCCGGAATGCTTCCTCCTTCCCTATCTTCGTATTAAAATCACCTATGATTAATTTTGTATCATACGAGGAGAACTCATCCCACAGTTGATCTAGTTCTTCATAAAAGCCATCTTTAACAACCTCTTCAGTGTCCTCAGTTGGTGCATGTACATTAATTACTACTAGTCTATTCCACCTCCCGGACAACACTATAACTGATAGTCGGTCACTAATGAACCTTATATCTCTGATTGCGTGAAGCACTTTTCTCTGTACTGCGAAACCTGTTCCGAAACTGTGAGCTTCTGCACCTACATAGAAAAATGTATAGTTACCCCTCTTTATGCTACCCTCCCCCTGCCACCGAGTTTCTTGAATAGCTGTAATGTCTACATCGTATCTATCTAATTTGTCTAATAATGTCTGGAATGTTCCTGGCCTGTTCAAACTTTTAACGTTCCATGTTCCCAACCTGAAAGTTCCTTTCGGCCTGAATCTCTTCGAAGTAGGTTCCGCCTGGAGATTCAAATGGGAACCTAGTTTACCTCCGGAATATTTTACTTCAAAGGGACCCATGCCTATTAATGTATTAATGTTGCTGATTCTTGATGAATAGATTTGATAGTAATATATACCATGAACAGCAAGGGTTCCAACACATTCTCTGGAGCACATCCAACATTATTTGTAAAACTATCAATGACCGACTCTCCATTCAAGACAAAATTGTGCACCCTCCCTACCACTGAATCCTCAATCCAGTCACATATTTTGCTTGACATCCCATTCAGTCATACTTTTTATAAATTGAGCTCTGAGTACATTCCATGCTTTACTATAAGATGTATCACATGTTATGGCATTTGCAGATATCTAGATCTTTTTTTACAACCACAAGAAGGTGTTCTTCCTGGTCAGTTGCATGAGTGAATTTTTACCGACCCTCTCAGTACACCATTAGTGGTGTTAAGGATCTGTCACAGCAACATAATGATAAACAGCAGCATAACTTGTATGACTCAGTTGTCTTCTGTCTGGAAATCAAGTTGACACATCTGGGCAGTTTCATATCTGTTACCTTTCAGAAGGCTGCATGCAATTATTATATCTGCCTGTTCACAGAGAACAAATATCCTGCTGTGGTTCAAATGAACCCTTAAAAAGTATGCCACTATCACTACTGTGAAATGTTCAGGCAAGATTACCCTCAAATGTATGCACATATCGTATCTAGATATGGCTTGTCACCTACAAATTACCAATGAGGACACAATACGTGCATTTGCAGATTAACTTGTATCGGCAATAATATTCGACTGTCTAAAAAAAAGGAATTTTAATTACTGGTTAAAAATTTCAGATTTTGGATTTCACTTTGAAACACGTTAACTATAAACTATTATTAAAACACAAAAATGAAAGATTTTTCAGGCATATGAATATATAAGGACTTTCTAGTTTTGACATGACAAATTCATCAAAAATTCATAAAAGCAGATATGACACACACTGTATATAATACAAACAGTAACAGCCCAACCACACTCTCCTAACACACACCCAGAATTACTTCCGTATCTGAGGATGGCTCTCCACTCTGGATAATGTGCAGTGTTCTGCTAATCAACAAGTCAACAATCCAGTTGCAGATCTGGCTACACAAACCACACAAATATGTATTCTTTAGTAAATGTCAGAATCATTTTGTACCAAAAGTTTTTTATAAGTCAAAAACAACATTTGGGATCGAATTCACAGAACAGCTTTCACACATGCAAGATAATCACTAGAATCATTCCCTACAAGATGAGCGTATGAGGGCCCTCAACCAGCTTAGCAGTAATGACTCAGCCAGTAGAGGGCTTGCCCATGAAAAGCAAGGTTAATTATTTCCAGAATGACTTTCCATTCTGCAGTGGAGTTCCAGTCTAATGCGATTTTAATCTGCCAGGATGTTTCACATCAGTGCACACTCCGCTGCAGAGTGAAAATTCATTCTGGAAGCAATCCTCTAGACTGTCTTAAGCCATGTTTCCACAATATTCTTTCTTCCAATAGTAATAATCCCACACGGTATGCAGGAGAACTCCTGTGAAGTTTGGAAGATAGCACAAAAGGTACTGATGGAAGAAAAGCAGTGAGGGTAGGTTGCGAGCCATGCTTGGATAGCTCAGTCAGCAGAGCACTTGCCCACAAAAGCCAAATGTTACAGATTTGAGTCCCAGTCTGGCACACAGTTCTAATCTAACAGGAAGTTTCAAAGTTAACTATTTCTTGATGCTTTGGGATGTGTCCTAACAAACTATTCCTTCTTTTAATCTATTTGTGTCATAAAGCCCATTTCTCTGACATCCACTGCAATACCTCTTCATTAGTTACTCACTCGCCTCACCTAATCTTCAGCATTCTTCTACAATACCACATTTCAAAAGCTTCTATTCTCATACTGTCATAGTGTTTACCAACAGTATTTCACTTCTGTGTAGAACTATACTCCAGACAAGTACTTTCTGAAAAGATCATCTAACACTTACATTTATATTTGATATTAACAAATGTCTTGGTATCAGAAATACTTTTCTTTCTGTTACTGAACTGCTCTTCATAATCCCTTTACTTCAGTCAGTCATTTATTTCGCTGTCCAAATAGCAAAACTCATACAGTACTTTCAGTGTCTCATTTTCTAATCTAATTTCTTTAGTATCGCCTAACTTAATCTGAGAAAACTTCATAAACCTCATTTTATTTTTTTGGTTGATATTAATCTTATAAACCCTTTTAAGACACTATCTATTCCGTTCAATGGATTTACCAAGTCCTATGCTGTCTCTGGAAGAATTAGCAAACCTGAAACCTGTACCGTTATGTTTCTCCATCTGAGAACTGGAAAATGTCTGGATTTTAATGTTTAATTTAGTATATTACACAATGATCTCTATCACTAAAGCACCCTGCCCGATGTTCCCACACATTTACTATTATCTATTCTCTTCATTGGTGTTAGTCCACAGTCTTCTTATATGCGCTGAGTGTTCATGTTTGCACATTTCTCAGATCAAAAGTTTTGAGGGCTAGGTGTAAAACTGTTAATTTTTATAAAAACCTAAGTTAACATAAATTGTACACATCAAATCTCAGAACTAAATTTGAAAGCAATATTTGTTATGTAGCATCAAAGTATAAGGTAACATTTACAAGAGGATATAAAATTAAACATAGCCCCTTTCTGGCCTGCAAAGATAGAAAAAGAAGAAGAAGAAGAAATGATAATTAGTCACCAAACAGTGGTGACATTTGGAAGCAGACAGATATGTAGAACTAGTTCATTTGGTGAACACTTATCTTAAAGTTTACGAAGAATTATTATGCTTTTATATATTACTCTCTTAAGAAGATACTTTTACAGGAGTGACTGATATTTGGTTTGTACGGCACTCAACTGCGAGGTCATCAGTGCCCGTACAAAGTCCCAATTTTGACACAGTCCAATTTTTACACAATCCAATCTAGCCACTGTCATGAAAGACGATGATGATGATGATGATGATGATGATGACAGCACAAACACACAGCCCTCAGGCAGAGAAAATCCCCAAGCCATCCGGGAATTGGAACTCGGGACCCCGTGATCCAGAGGCAGCAACACTAGCCACTAGACCACGAGCTGCTGACTGGAACAACTGTTGGAACCTACTTTGAAGTATACCTACATAAAAAGGTCTTTGATATATTCATAATTTTTCACATGCAGTGAGATATGCTCTTACCCTCTGACAGACTGCAGTAGTCTTGGGTCTGTTCTTAGAAAATTAATTAAGGTTGAAGTGTTTATACATGACATGTACAATCACAGGCAACAAAGGAGCAGCAAAGAGTACATATGGCATTCATGATAAACTAGCATTATAAAATGAGCTGTACCTTAACTTTAGGTCTGTTA
This sequence comes from Schistocerca cancellata, assembly GCF_023864275.1. Taxonomy (NCBI): domain Eukaryota; kingdom Metazoa; phylum Arthropoda; class Insecta; order Orthoptera; family Acrididae; genus Schistocerca; species Schistocerca cancellata. The sequence goes on from NC_064626.1 coordinate 829,652,856, forward strand.
TCTGCTTCTAGATCCTCTGGATGTGTAGCAGAAAATGGCTGGTAACCACTAACAGTCTTTTCAGTTCCTGGAAATTTTCTTTTGAGATTTCTTGGTCTTTTAAATCCAGCCTGTTCTGGCCTTTGAGGGGCTTTTGGTATGGCAGTTATTGCACCTGACTTCAGGAGCTTCTTTGCCACTTCTCTTGCATCTCTAGCCTCAGCTGGTCGCTTTGGTGTTTGTGGTGTCCTCTCTGGCTCTGGACGAGGTGATTTTAAAGCCTGGACAGCTTTCTTCTGCAAAGTCAATACAGTATGGTTTACTTAAAATTTTAATGCAAAGAAAGGATGATTAGCCTATTTTGGTTATTAAACAGAAATTAAATTTTAAATCTTTGATCATTTGCCTTTACAACAAATGAGTCAATAAATATAAGGGTAGAAAAAGTACAATTTTATTTACGCATTTTCTAGTTATTTGTAAATGTTGATTAGCAAACAAGTACCACAAAGATGTCTTTGACTTGTTAGGAAAATGACAAGTACTGCTTTCCAATATGATATCATATAGATGCTCCAAAGAAGTTGCAGTTGATTAAATTGCGCATAAATAAGTGTCCATGTTGAAAGAAACTGCAGGAAAAATTCACTGGTAGTGAAATCAAGATAGAAAATTATAGTATGGTGTATACCACAGGCTATGTATTAGCAAGGAGAAAAAAGGGTACAAGAAAGAAGATGATTATTATTATTACTGTGATGATCATGGAGAAAAGGGAGAAAGTATACACTCATTCTGAGGGCTATGCACTTGGCTGTATATTGTGGAATCATTACTCCAGTATTCTACATCTACTCACATAGTATGGGGCAGTAATATATGGAGTATGTTTCAGCAGTTTCCCATCATTTAATTAAACTTTTTAGAAAATGGTTTGAACTGTATGTTACCATTTATGGCACATTAGTTTTTCAAAATTATAACAAATCAAATCATTTGTGTGTATACTCAAATAAATGACAAAAGTTATGAAAAAAAATTTAAAAAATAATCAAATTGTAAGCTACTTGTTTTCTTTATGCCTTCCTACCTTTTTTTCTTTCCTTTTCTTTTCTTTTCTGTTCTTTCGTTCTTATGTTGGACAAAGGAAAGAACATGCACTTTGTTGGCATAAATATGAAGCTACCTTAAACAAATACTAGATGAGGTTACTTAAGAAACCATTGTTCGCAATACAAAATTTGGTGAAGGCATCAACAAGTCAGGCTCTGTTTTGTTTGGCCTTGGTCCTACTCCCATTAACCATGGAAGAAGAGGCCTATTAAGACAATTAGAGGCAGCTGTCTGATGACTATGTTATGGAAACAACATTTTTTAGAAAAATTCTGAACAGTACACAGTGTTTCAGTTCACAAGCAGCAGGCCATAACTGAACAGTCTGGCAAAACAGAAATGGACAGAATGATAGTGGGTCCATAGCTCTGTTTCCAGGTAGACTAATCATCTCAGATACATTATGGCACCATCCGACCATTATGGGACCATCCGACCGCCGTACCATCCTAAGAGGAGGATGTGGATAGGAGGGGCGTGGGGTCAGCACACTGTTCTCCCTGTCATTATGATGGTATTTTTGACCGAAGCCGCTACTATTCGGTCGAGTAGCTCCTCAACTGGCATCACGAGGCTGAGTGCACCTCAAAAAATGGCAACAGCGCATGGTGGCTGGAGGGTCAACCATACAAGTGCTGGCCACGCCCAACAGCACTTAACTTCGGTGATCTCACGGGAACCGGTGTATCCACTGCAGCAAGGCCGTTGCCACTGAGTTCATTACGGTACCATGTAAGATTGCTCCACAACAGGTACAAAAAAGCTCACCATGTTGCAGGAGATATTGAAGAACATCCCTTCAGACAGCAACTACAAAGAAGAAGAAGAAGAAGAAGAAGAAGAAGAAGAGACTTCAATGGTTGGAGAGAACGGATCTGTGTAATACTGGTACCAGATCTAACTCTACTTCCTCAATGAGGCACTGGAATAGTATGTGGTTTGCAGTTGAAACCTGAGCAGCACATCTCAGTTGTGTTCATGAGGCTGTGCTGACCACATTCCAGTCCACTCATAAGGAAAAACTGTAGATGGTACCTGGGGTACCTGGGATCATGCCTTGGTCCTCAGTATTCTAATCAGACACTTTGACCAACTAGCTACACAAATGAATCCAACACTTCAATAGCTCCAGCTAACACTGACACTGTGTTATGCAGCTAACTTAAAATGCAAAAATAACAGAGGAGAAGCAAATTCACACATAAGAGTAGGAACTGAAGGATGAGTGTGAACAGTTTGAATAAAAAGCAACCACCTAATTTCTCCCCCCATTCTTATCCAATTTGAGGTTATGTACCATCTCTATTGATTCTACTCTTACTTCCTTTGTAAGTGTTGGGCATGATTAGGAGAAAGTGTTTTTAATATGTAAATCCAACACATCTATATGTATATTCAACAAGGCACTCGTATATATGGCGCAGCACATGGCACAGCATTATTAACTGCTTCAATTTTTATTAAATTCATGTATGTAGCAGGAGAAAAATAGATTACATTTTCTTGTTTATTATGGAATTGTCTGACTTTACATGCTAGCTCAAAAAGAGCTGATCAGTTTTAAAGAAAAGCGGTGTCAAAGAGAACTACGCTGTGATGTTTAAAAATTGCTACTGTTTCTCAGCAGGACATACTGTAATTTTTCTTGCTATGAAAGTACATTTTACAGTCACGAAACATCAATATGTGGAAAACTACTGTGTTCCTTCATTCACAAACTTTTGCATGATGTATCTTGGTAGCAAAAACCATGCTGCTTTCAGGGAATGTTGAATGAACTGCATTAGAAGTAACCTTCCTGAGATATCGAAGAAACATTTACTGGTGCAAAATTTGCTGTAATTATCTCAAGAGGTATCCACTCACGAAAGCTACATTTTGCAGATCCCACAAAGAAACTAACAGAACACAGTTTCCCAAAAGCAAAGGTTTTATGACAATTACTTCAGGAAATAAGTTTATCCAAATTTTGAATGCTTTTCTTTCTGATAAAATTTCTTGACAACTTTAAGAGCCATTAGTAGAGTGAACATTATATCAAAACTCTTGAAGTTTTTATACTTATACTGTCCAAACTATTGAACTTGTGTATTGACTCATAGAGATGCAGGCAAGCTAAACAATGAAAGACATCACCAAAAAAATGACAAAATCTTCTGCGTCCTCATCACAAAATATCATCAGCTTCAGCTCAAGGGGCTCCAAAAGCCAAGTACTGCTTCAGTAAGTGCTAAGAATTTGTGCAATTACCCACAACATGTAAAGACACCTAGAAAATCTGTGTCAGTAAGCCAAGGACCAATAGAGCACTTGGCATAAAACGATGCCTCTAGATATTTAACGAGTCTTACAGATTCCAATGGTTTATCAAGATTGATGTAATGTAAAAGTATGGCCTACAGGAATATATCTCAATGTTTATGCTCACCATCTTCCATTTAAAGTGAACAGCCATTCACTGCAGAACTGGAACTTTATCTAAGACATTCTGGATATCTTTACATTTACTTAAAGATTATATTTTCCTATAGATAACACTACTATCAGACATCATCTTCCATTTTTTCCAGATAGAAGCTTCTGAACTGTTAAGTGCTTTTTTTATAGGACAAGAGTATTTTATGGTTTTGTAAACAGCAATGAAGGAAAAGACAGATTGCTACTTACCATAAAGAAGACACGTTAAGTTGCAGACAGACACAATTAAAGGACTATTATATAAAGCTGCTGGTAAACCTTTCAGGGTGTGAGGCTGTGGTCCAAGAAAATCTTCCATTCCTGAAGTTTCATCCAGGACTGTGCTGGACATCTTCAAAGACTCTACTCCACTGCGTCTTGCCGACTGACTGGTCGGACATCCAAGAGCGACATATATACTGTAGGAAAGGGGGCACAGTTGAAGTAACACGTGATGAGCAAAGATAATCCTTGTCAAAGATAGAACTTAACTATCAATTGTCATCTTGTTAAAGGTAAAATCATCTAGTGATTCTGCAGAGCTACTGTCCATATGTCTCTAAGTTTCATTGACTCCTGTTTCCTATTAAAATTATCCTGATGCTTATAAATTTCAATGGTTTCCCTACATAGTCGTGGATAATAATTTGATGTTGTAGATAAAATTTCTGTTTCAGAAAACTTCACTTCATGGTTTCCTGACTGAAGAGCATGCTCTGCTACAGCTGATTTCTCTATTTTTCCTAGCCGGCAAAGACTTTTGCGCTCTTTTAGCCGTGTATTTATGCTCCTTTTGGTAGTTCCAATATGAACTTTACCACACATACACAGAATTTTGTACACACCACACGTCGACAGAGGAGGGTGTATCCTTCACAGATCGAAGTACTTGACTTATTTACTTTGTTGATCTAAAGACCGGTCTGATGTCATGTTTCTGTAAAATTTTACCTATCTGATCTGTTTTAATTTTTTTAATAAAAGGTGGAGAAACTGTATTTTTCCATTGATGTGGTTCATCCTTGTCTTTTGGTCTTCTGTTCCTTGGTCACAACATTCTATTTACCTCTTCCCGTGAGTAGCCATTTTTCTCAAAGGCCCGTTGTAGATGTTTTGTTTCAGAGTCCCGGTGTTCCAATGTCCAATCACCCTCCACAACAAAAAAGTGGTGTCATTAAAAGTCTCGTCGATAGAGCCAAATGAATATGCACATCAGAACACCTGGACACTGAAATAAAACATCTGAAGCAGGCCTTGAAGAAAAATGGCTACTCAGGAAAAGAGAATTCTGCAACCAACGAGCAGAAGACCGAAGGACAAGGATTAGACAAATTTATGGAAAAATATCTTAGCCTTCATGACAGCTTCCACTCTTGCAGGCATACGTTCAATCAGGTACTGGAAGATTTTCTTGCGGAATAACAGCCCATTCTTCACGGAGTGCTCCACTGAGGAGAGGTATCGATGTCGGTCAGCAAGGCCTGGCATGAAGTCGGGGTTCCCAAACATGTTCTATAGAATTCATATCAAGACTCTGTGCAGGCCTGTCCATTACAGGGATGTTATTGTCGTGTAACCACCCTGTCACAGGCCGTGCATTATGAACAGGTGCTCGATCGTGTTGAAAGAGGCAATCGCCATCCGTAAACTGCTCTTCAACAGTGGGAATTAAGAAGGCACTTAAAACACCAATGTATGCCTGAGCTGTAATAGTGCCAAGTAAAACAACAGGGGGTGCAAGCTCCCTCCATGAAAACCATGGCCACACATAACACAACCACCTCTGAATTTTACTGTTGGCTCTACACATGCTGGCAGATGATGTTCACCAGGCATTCGCCATACCCACATCCTGCCATCGGATAGCCACATTGTGTACTGTGATTCGTCACTACACACAACAATTTTCCACTGTTCAGTTGTCCAATGTTTATGCTCCTTACACCAAGCGATGCGTCATTTGGCATTTACCAGCATGATGTGTGGATTACAAGCAACCGCTCAACCAAGAAATCCAAGTTTTCCCACGTCCCGTCTAACTGTCATAGTACTTGCAGTGGATTGTGATACAGTTTGGAATTCCTGTGTGATGGTCTGGATAGATGTCTGGCTATTACACATTACGACCCTCTTCAATTGTCAGCGGTGTCTGTCAGAAGAGGTCGGCCTGTACACTCTTGTGTTGTACGTGTCCCTTCACGTCTCCATTTCACTATCACATCACAAACAGTGGACATAGCGATGTTTAGAAGTGTGGAAATCTCGCGTACAGATGTATGACTCAAATGACACCCAATCACCTGACCATGTTCGAAGTCACTGAGTTCCGTGGAGCACCCCATTCTGCTCTCTCACAATGTCTCATGACTATTGAGGTCACTGATGTGGAGTACTTGGCAGTAGGTGACAGCCAATGCATCTAACATGAAAAATGTATGTTTTTGGGGGTGTCCAGATACTTTTGATCACATAATGTATGTCACTCTCGAAAGTCTGACCGATTAGTCAGCAAGACTCTGCGGAGGAGTGCCTCTGAGGATGTCCAGCGCAGTCCTGGACGAAACGTCAGGAACAGGAGATTTTCTTGGACCACGACCTCACATCCCGAAAGGTTTACCAGCAGCTATGTCATCCAGTCTTGAAAGCCTTCATTCTATGAATTATATAAAGCTTTTGGCCACGGCCTTCATCAGCAAAAGAGAAACACCACCATTCATACACAAGCAAGCACACCTCATGCACACATAACCGCCAACTCCAGCATCTTGGGTCAGAATGCTGGCTGGAGTCGGTGGTCATGTGCGCATGAGGTGTGCTTGCTTGTCTATACGAAACGTGTGTGTTTCTCTTTTGCCGATGAAGGCTGTGGTTGAAAGCTTTATATAAGTGTCTTTTAATTGTGCATATCTCAAATTTAATGCATCTTCTTTATGGAAGTACCAATTTGTCTTTTCCTACATTGTTGATATTCCCACCTGGAGTTTCCATTGTTTGATTTATTGTTTTCTAAAAGGTTTTTGGTAAGGTGCAATTATTTAAATAGTTGAAGATGACACATATAGTGCTTTTTGCAAATGCTCGAAGTGTCCTACAGCTTGGTATGTCGCTTTCCTCATCTTCTCTTTGGAAACGAAAGTGTAAAAAAATATTTTCCGTGTTTTCCAAATGTGACTATCAATGTGGGTTTATACTTACTTCTATAACATATCTTGGTATTCAAAATACCACAGCATAGTGGCCAATGTGGAACCACAACTTCTCTTTATTATCATCTTGCATGGGTCAGATGAGTTCCTGCCAAACATTAGGAAGAGTACAAAAAGAATAATAAAGTACAGCACTCATTGAAGAAAATTTCTGTTGTGTTCAATCCCAATAGCGTGTTGACAAAAATGTGGGTGGTTGTAGTAGAGTACCGACTATGACAAAGTGGTTTGGACAAAGTTTACAAGATGACAAGGTAAAGAAATTTCAAATAAAAATTCAATAATTTTTATTTTTGAATAGCCCTAAGGTTTAAGACCTTCAACCATCGCTACTTCAGGTACAGCACTATCTGAGGTATTGTTTGCTTCAGAATGCGAAATAAATATATAAGGTTCTGAAATTAATCCCACACTGCTGAAAAAATGTAGCAGTAAGTCCTTGGTCCATCACACCTGCTTTCTTAAAAATTTTATCTTTCTTTCAAACACACAGTGATACAAAATTTGCCAGGATTTCAAAATCAGAATGAATGTCCTAGGGAAATTATAGATACCAGAATTCCATATTCAGCTCCTGTAGCATGTTTTTATCCATGAGTTGTGACAGCATCTTTCTCTTCATTTGCTTAAACTTTTGAGGAGGCTACTACTAGTGAAGCATCACATATCAATATATTGTAATCATTACAAAACAAAGCATAGTAAATAATGCAAATACACTTTGAGAAATGTTTGCTGCTAGTATGGATCAAGACTGTAATGAGAAACTTAGTCGCAAACAGCACTGGAAACATGTATGGAAGACTTGTATTGCACCAGTGGTGGTAAGCATGCAGCTTCAGAAATTACAAAGGCATGCTGGTCTGGGACTTAAATCCAGTCACCTTAGATCTTCAGACAAAATTCAATTGAGCTGTTCACACATATCTCAATGGAACATAAAAATTGTGTTTGGATTCAAGTCCCAGTCGCTTCACGAAAATTTTAGCTTCTTCCTGTTGCAGCATTAACAATATCAATAGATCAGATTTACTTTAATTACAATTTCTATGTAGTGAGGAGGTATTCTGGGATGTCAAACATGTCAGAAAAACAATAATACATGACAAATATTTACAACTGAAACAAATAAGCTAATGTACCTTCCACAGGTTCCAAGTGGAATGATTGCCCCTTCCCGCCCCCCCCCCCCCCCCCGCCAAATTATTATTATTATTTTTTTTTTTTTTTTACATGAACGGTACAGAATGAGTCTAGAAAGCCAGGAACCAAATGGCTTTAGTTTGTCTTCAAACACAACCACTTGGAATAGCCTACTTATATGGACTTAAATAGTACTGAAGAATCTGCCTTCTGCATTCACGAAACATCAGAGAAACAATGCAGACTGACGTCATGTATAAAGCAGCCTCAAGAAATGTTAATAACTGAGTTTAATTATTTTACCCTTAGCACAATTATGCGTTGCGCTGATAGTTTGTGAAAACTATAATATCTATAATACATTAGGTACCGCATGCAGCGCAGTTTTCCTTGATTAGGTGCTACGAAAGAAAGGCATGGCGATTTAATAACTATTCATTGTGATTTGTGAGTTAGACATAGGATAATAACTTACCTTTTTCTTTAATTTCGCGTATTTTGCCTGTAACATTAACTCCTCTTCTGTTTTATTAGAAGGAAAATGTAGATAGACCATGTTCTAAACAGTAAGTTCAAATTCGACGCTAAACACTGACTTTTCACTGACAAGAAGTCTCTCTAAGCACAGGCGTCCCCGGCCTGTTTACAAACGGTATAGGAAAACAAATTAGTCTTGACAACTCGCAAAACATCTGACGGCTGACGTCCGTTTTTTTATTTAGTGATAGTTCAGAATTCATAAATTCATTTCAGCAACTGGATGAAAACGTTTTCTGTCTACTGTAATAGAACAAAGATGACGAAAATAAAATAATATTTTAATGACAACACCGTAAAAAATTATAATTTGGTTATTGAATAGACTTCCCGGGTGCGATTGTTGGCTACAATGAAAGAAATAAATGACGATAGCGAAGCACAGTAATGACGGAAACATCAGATTTGTGTTGTGTTTATAATCTGAATGGAATTATTTAGATCAGTGGCTATGAATATAGTAGTGTTGAATCTCTTAAGCAAGATAGGTGTGTTGCAGAGTGTGGACAAGCGCTGAGAAGTAGAGAATAATTTTCACAAATGTCTAGTTACATTAAAAGGGAACCATCTCGGAGATCCGAGTAAGTACTATACATCTGTAGTAATGTTTTGCAAACTGTGTATGATCACCTATTGCGGGAAAGAGTGCATATTTTTAATGCGAAAAAATTGACAGTCTTCCCAAAGAAGTGTTTATTAACTGCAAGATAAGGCTGCAGTTGTAGAATAAGAACGAAATTCTCACAATGACAAATTAAATAATTGTTTCAGTGATACCATGGACGACGACGGTGATGACAAGGATGATACCAAACGGTGAATATAAATGTGGGAAATATATGTGTGAGGATGTGTTAGAAGTCTGTCGGTTGTTATTGCTATATCAATTTATTGTCTGCAGGAAATCTCGAAATTTGAGTGAGAAGAAACGTCGAGACCAGTTCAACATGCTCATCAATGAATTAAGTTCGATGGTTTCTACAAACAATCGTAAAATGGATAAATCAACTGTTCTGAAGTCTACTATATCATTTTTGAAAAATCATAATGGTAAGCTTGAGATGAAATAATATAATAGTTACATTATTAAGGTGGCGTCATTCTTTTTACATAGGTGTGTATACACATAGCTTTCATTAAAAGACTTCTCTCTTCTATCTATGATATGGACTGTATAGTGTCCAGTCATATTTATATTACCCTTATTAATTCGCGAAACAACCTCCCACAGTAGATCTCAGAATGTATGGGATGTTTGAAGTTAACAAGTAAAATGTCATAAGTGAAAATTACAGTAATTGATCTCTCCTAATGATATTAGTTATATGTATTTATATTTCATTTGAGTCAGACAGAACTACATTAAGTTGTACTGCATTTGGCAGTGGTCTTTGCTTTGCCACTTATTACCTCGTTTTTTGAGTGAACTTGCTTATGCACCCATGGCTTAGACCACTCATCTTCTAGTCAAACATTAGTGTCCACCTTCCTAGCTGAGCAATCAGTATTTCTGACTGTCATGTGGAGGACCTGGGTTCATTTCTTAGTAGGCCTATTACCAGGGATTTCTTCGGTGGGAGAACCGGAATGGGGTGTTCTCAGTCTTATGAAGCCAATTGAGTGGCTGCTTGGATGAGAAATAATGGCTCCAACATTTGGAAAGCTGATACTGGTGAGGAGACTAGTGTGCAAACACCATGCCACCTCTCCCCCCTTCCCCCCTCCCCTTATCACATCCAGATGATATTATATGGCACATAAGGACTGACAGACGTGTGCGAGCATGTTTGTGCAGATACTTTTTATTGGCCATTAATATCTGTTTGTCGTGTTTTTATGTTGGAGCGATTTCTATTGATGGCGTTTTCAAATTTAATTTGGAGATGTTATCCACTGCTTATAACTAATACATTTTAGTTTGGGGTATTCTGTCACAAAAGTCAAATATCCTGTTAGTCAACCTACTTCCTTCCATTGAGTTAGATGCTAAATGAAACATGTTTGTCTGACAGAAGAGCAACACATGAAGCCTATGATGACTGTCACAGCAGAATCATGTCAATAAAACTGTGACATAACCCACACAAATTTATCATCATAAATAGGGCTGGCTCTTTTTATTTTCTGTTGCTGATTCATACACTGTTAATAATTTAATAGGAGCAAATAAAATATGTTCTTTATTATAGCTCATGATAAAATCAATGTTCAGTACCTGCTACAAACAGTAAGACATATATTTTGTTTTACTTTCAATTTTTTTAGAAAGTTTGGAAAATTAGTAATTTATTTATTACACTGACACATTTAATTTGTTGGGCACTATATTTTTCATCTGTATAGCTTATTTGAATGATATTCTTCCCTGAGGCTTTATTTTCATTAAACCTTGTGTACAAATTGCAAAATGTCTTAGATCTGTGTAGAAAAAATTGCAGAAAGATAGTTTTCCTTGAAGAGGTAGGGTGCACAGCTTCAGCAGTTTTGCCAAGGGCACAAATGATATGGCTCTTGCTTGGGGTCCTAGCCAGCCGGTCACAAACATTGTGTAGATGAGCGAGCAGGAGGGGAAAGAGGACAGCAGGGTTCGCTGGGCTGCAGAGAAAGGAGGGCGTGCCTGAGCTGGTCTGTCCAGGGGACACGCCTGATCTGTGGTTGTTTCACTGTGATGGCAGTTTTACAAGCCAAGGGTGTGGTGGGAGTATGGGCCACCTGATGTTGGCCCAGCACTGATCGAATGACCTGGCTACTGGCAGCTCAGGGTAACATTGTCTGTGCAACGGAGCATTGAATACTGGCTTGATTACATCTGGTCTCTGTCACTCACACTACATCAAAGTCATGTCATACTCAGTTTACTGAAAAAATACACCAAATAAAATGATCTCACACAATTTCTGGTGTGGCTGGGGCCCTCTGGCCCTTAAGAACGAGCTGCCCCTGAACCACAGTACACACCATTCACAAAAAAGGGTTAGCAAAAGTGATCCATGAAATTACTGTCCAGTCTCATTGACAGCGATCTGTTGTAAAATCATACAAACTATTTTGAGTTAGAACATAATGATGCATTTAAAAGATAATTATCTCCTCCATTCCAACCAGCATTGATGCTGAAAACATTGGTCATGCAGACCTCAACTTGTGTTTCTCTCAGATGAAATCCCAAAAGCCCATGGAGCAAGGCAGTTTGCTAGGTGTAGTATTTCTTGACTTCTGAAAATTTTTGATTTTGAAAGACACAAACTATTGTTAATGAAAGTACAATCATATGGGGTATGAAGTGCTATTTGTGACTGTATGGAGGATTTCTTGGTTGGGACAATGCATCATGTCATCATGTATGGAAAGTCATTGACAGAGGCAGAACTCACCTGTGCGTCTGGGGAGTGCACTGAGATTGAACTTCCTGTTTATCTACTGCAGTTACCGTGCACTAAAAATTGTGTGCAGAATATTAATTTGCTTTGTTAATTATTAAAGTTCATAACTTCACTGAGGTAACTAGAATGTTGAATCAGAGAATTTAAACACACACACACACACACAAATCAGTAAGGAAAACAGTCAAAGATGTCAGAAACACAAGTGTACTTTGTTGCAATGTAATCTCTCTGCCTTTTGTGCTGCCACATCGATTCATGATCATCCGCCACACAGCCTCCCCTTCTAAAGTGCGGAGCATGTACGTATATTTAAAATGCACTTTATGTTCTGCTTGGATCTGCCTTTGTGGTGTTCGCTCTTGTTTAGTCGTTTGTTAAGTCGTCAGTGGAAGTGAGCTTGGTGTTGGTTCTTGTGGATTAGTTGGTGCTTCTTTTGTTATCGCTTGGTTAGGAGCTTGGGAATTATCACAGATCATAAATGCTGGCTTCACACTCTGTATTTAAACCACTATGGGGTTTCCTTTTTTGCATATTTCCTTTGTATGTTTGTCTCTGTGTAATACTTCGTAAGGCACTGAATGCGGTGGCTACAACAGTGGCTTGATAACGTGCGATTGGAGCACAATTTGAGCATACCGTTTTAAATCCATGTCAACAAAAGTTGGTCAGGTCCCATGTCTGCTCCATGAAAGAGTGCCAAATTGAGACATCTGTTGTCATAACTGTGCAATAAACTTTGACAAAGTGTCAGCCCCCATTGCTGTAGGCATCGTGTCTTTGGTGAAATTTGCTGGGCATGAATATTCTTGCCATATATCTTTTCTGCTACAGGTGTGTCGATGTCAGACTTATAAACAGTGCATAAACCCAGGAAAACCAATGATAGGGCCTATGTTCATTTGTCCTTGAGATGCATTGTAGCTGCCCTCAAAGACATGTGCCAGCTTTCCATCATTCCATTGCTTTGCTGTTCGTCTTATGGTGGTTCACCCTGCACAGCCAGGGTAACTGTTGGAATAGAATTGACTCAAACTGTCTGTCTCTGTCAGTCTTTAGACATATCAAGCACCTGAAATGTGCTATTCATGTGTTCAAAAATGCTTTTTCCATAGTCTCAGTTGAAATATCAGTGATAGGAGTGGCCTCCGCCAAACATATAAACCCATCAATAACTGTAAACAGGTAGTGGGATCCCTCTGACGGCAGAAGTCACTCCACCAAGTTAATATGTAAGTGCACAAATTTTTTCAACTGTTGGGAAATGTCCCCAAAGCAGAGGGGTAGGTTGTAAAGTTCCATTTTACTCCTTTATCAGGTCCAAGCTTTACTTACTAGCATCTGGAACTAATACTTACTTTCTCTGGATCTGAGGAATTGCAACAGGAGACAAACAGAACTCTAGAAAGATGAAATATTTCGTGTAATGTTACTAAAGCTTTGAGAAAAGGCGCAATTTCTGCAATTTGGTAAAGGAATGAGTAATCACAGAAAAGCAGGCATTTAATGCAAAACTATTGTGGTAACCAAGCAGTTTCCGCCTTTTGTTTGCAGGCAAGAATCAAAGTACCGGTACCTTATGGAAATTTTAATACATATCTGTGGAAATCATTCCATTCTTTTGCTGTGATGAATTAAATGTGAAAATTGTTTTTTATCGTGTTGTATTGGAATTAAGCTACATTTGTTCCATATAAGCTTCTATACAGATTTAACACAGTTATCCCACTATATAAAAAACAGAAAATTCTTTAATGCAGTAAGCCAGTTTAATTTATTGATGCAGTATCTTCATATGTGATGGAAATGGTCAACTTTTCTCTTAGTGTGTGTGTGTGTGTGTGTGTGTGTGTGTGTGTGTGTGTGTGTGTGTGTGAATGGAGGAAGAAGTGTTTGTACTACTATTTCCATACACCCATCTTAATATGTATACAAACACTCATATGCAATGACACTGAGAAATAAGGACAAGAAAGAGACCTGAGGATGCAAGTCTGACTATAGTATTTCTGGCTGGCTACAAACTTGTAAACTATGTTATTTGGCAAAAATTACACATTGGAAGGAGGCAGTAATACACGATTTTGTTTGTACCTGTAAAATATATATGATATGAATTAAAATTATTGACAATAACAATAATTTATATATAAAAACAAAGATGATGAGACTTACCAAACAAAAGCGCTGGCAGGTCGATAGACACACAAACAAACACAAACATACACACAAAATTCTAGCTTTCGCAACCAACAGTTGCCTCGTCAGGAAAGAGGGAAGGAGAAGGAAAGACAAAAGGATATGGGTTTTAAGGGAGAGGGTAAGGAGTCATTCCAATCCCGGGAGCGGAAAGACTTACCTTAGGGGGAAAAAAGGACAGGTATACACTCGCACACACACACATATCCATCCGCATATACACAGACACAAGCAGACATTTGTAAAGGCAAAGAGTTTGGGCAGAGATGTCAGTCGGGACGGAAGTACAGAGGCAAAGATGATGTTGAAAGACAGGTGAGGTATGAGCGGCGGCAGATTGAAATTAGAAATTAGCGGAGATTGAGGCCTGGCGGATAGCGAGAAGAGAGGATATGCTGAAGGGCAAGTTCCAATCTCCGGAGTTCTGACAGGTTGGTGTTAGTGGGAAGTATCCAGATAACCCGGACGGTGTAACACTGTGCCAAGATGTGCTGGCCGTGCACCAAGGCATGTTTAGCCACAGGGTGATCCTCATTACCAACAAACACTGTCTGCCTGTGTCCATTCATGCGAATGGACAGTTTGTTGCTGGTCATTCCCACATAGAACGCTTCAGTGTAGGCAGGTCAGTTGGTAAATCACGTGGGTGCTTTCACATGTGGCTCTGCCTTTGATCGTGTACACCTTCCGGGTTACAGGACTGGAATAGGTGGTGGTGGGAGGGTGCATGGGACAGGTTTTACTCCGGGGGCGGTTACAGGGGTAGGAGCCAGAGGGTAGGGAAGGTGGTTTGGGGATTTCATTGGGATGAACTAAGAGGTTACGAAGGTTAGGTGGACGGTGGAAAGACACTCTTGGGGGAGTGGGGAGGATTTCATGAAGGATGGATCTCATTTCAGGGCAGGATTTGAGGAAGTCGTATCCCTGCTGGAGAGCCACATTCAAAATCTGATCCAGTCCCGGAAAGTATCCTGTCACAAGTGGGGCACTTTTGGGGTTCTTCTGTGGAAGGTTCCGGGTTTGAGGAGATGAGGAAGTGGCTCTGGTTATTTGCTTCTGTACCAGGTCGGGAGGGTAGTTACGGGATGCAAAAGCTGTTTTCAGGTTGTTGGTGTAATGGTTCAATGATTCCGGACTGGAGCAGATTTGTTTGCCACGAAGACCTAGGCTGTAGGGAAGGGACCGTTTGATGTGGAATGGGTGGCAGCTGTCATAATGGAGGTACTGTTGCTTGTTGGTGGGTTTGATGTGGACGGACGTGTGAAGCTGGCCATTGGACAGGTGGAGGTCAACGTCAAGGAAAGTGGCATGGGATTTAGAGTAGGACCAGGTGAATCTGATGGAACCAAAGGAGTTGAGGTTGGAGAGGAAATTCTGGAGTTCTTCTTCACTGTGAGTCCAGATCATGAAAATGTCATCAATATATATATATATATATTTAAAAAAATAGAGGGAAACATTCCACGTGGGAAAAAAATATCTAAAAAGAAAGATGATGAGACTTACCAAACAAAAGCGCTGGCAGGTCGATAGACACACAAACATACACACAAAATTCTAGCTTTCGCAACCAACGGTTGCCTCGTCAGGAAAGAGGGAAGGAGAGGGAAAGACGAAAGGATGTGGGTTTTAAGGGAGAGGGTAAGGAGTCATTCCAATCCCGGGAGCGGAAAGACTTACCTTAGGGGGGAAAAAAGGACAGGTATACACTCGCGCGCGCACACACACACATATCCATCCGCATATGTGCAGGTGTGTGTGTATATATATATATATATATATATATATATCTTTTTTTTTTTTTCGACACAACCACATAAAAGTATTTGACTATTAATTGGTATCAACCACCACTGACCATTATCAGAACAATTAAGCAGCATCAGTTATGATAAAGCATTACGTGGAGCTTCAGTTGTTCAGCTGTTATCAGTGGTGTATGATATCAGTCAACTATATAAAGCTTTTATCTGGTAGCATTAGAGACAGTATAAAATGTTCAAACAACGTATGTTATAATAGTACAACACTACAGACATACTTAATTTGTCACTGTAAACTTTTTTTTTAATTTATTGGCTTTTGGTATATGCCCATACATTCATCTCAAATGTGGAAAGTCAGTTAAGATGTTACAAACATAAGAACAGCACAACACCCAATCCCCAAGCAGAGAAAATCTTTGGCACAGCCGGGAACTGATTATGGGACTCTTTCCCTCTATAATTTTTACTACCCATACTTCCCTCCATTACAAAACTGACCTTTTCATGATGCCTCAGAATGTGTTGTATCATCCTTTTCCATATTTTAGTCAAATTGTACTACAGATTTTTTTATCCATCTAACTTTCAGCATTCTGGGTCAATCCATATGAAGTAGTCCAGTGATGGTTGGTTGACCATTTTTAAATATTTTAATTTTTTATATGTGATTGCCCTATATTTGAGAATTTCAAAACAGTTTTTTAAAATAATTTTATTTGCACCTTTACTGGATGGTGGCCATTTTTATTTGTAGGTGCGCGACGATTTTTCAGTCAGAAGACATTAGTGAAAATTTGAATTTTTCTGCACTGGGTTAAGTTACAACATTGCAATTTGCATTATTGTTTTTAGAAAAGTTTCCTCTACAACATTGTCTATAACACAAAATACCCTAAATTCAAAAATAACCAGTCAAAATTGCCTTAAAAATTTGGTTTCCAAATTTTCAAAAATCCACTTTTTATGCCTAAAAATAGTAAACAAGGAGTGATTTATGAGAGTCTATTTTTCCTATAGTGAGATATCATACACTACTAGCCTCATATAGAGCAAGAACACTTACAAATGTTTCCTTAATTTTTTATGAATTTTTGAAATTTGAAAAATTTCATTTATTTTAGAGTTTGGGGTTAGTTATCTCTGGTGGGACTGAATATAAAAATATGACTTTTGCACAGTTTGTACACCTATGTGATATCTATGTACTGTAAAAAATTCAACATTGATATCTGATTGTGAACAAAGATACAAATTTTTGAAAATGAGGAAATAATTCACATTACTCTACAACTGATCTTATGGCTGTCGCCTATTTAAATTGGTTATTGTTTCATTGTAATAAAATTTAATTGTGACATGTATTTAGTTCGCACTATCACCTAATATTCATTTAGTCTATTTATTTTTAATAATGCAATATTAAACAATAGGTGCTTTCGCTTTGGTTCTATGGTAATAAAAATGCCCATTTACGTTTAGGTTTATTGTCAGTAAAGAAGTACATTATTGATGGGTGTGGCATTGTAGAAGTACATTATTGTTGGGTGTGCTATTCTTGTAGTCTGTTCTGAAACCTCTGGTAGAGTGGATGTACATACTTCACCAAGAGTGTAGAATGTGTTATATGCTTTGTTCTGTGTGTAATTTGTAATTAATTTTGAGAGATTTACTGGAATGCAATAACATGGTTGAACAGTGCTCTATTGGACAGATAGCAAGTGAAGTGTGTCACAAAGCAGTTTATGGTTCAGTTTCAAAAAACTTGAAAAATGCCAATGACTTTGATGAAGTTAGACAAACTTTGTTTAAATTTCAAGTAAGTTCTTCTGTAACATCAGTGTGTGAGTATCATAAGAAGAAATATTTTCTGAAGTACAACCATATTTTTGGAAGAAAGTGCTGTGATCCACTTACAGTTCATAAAAGCCTATTACTAAAGGTTTGAGGGAAATAAAACTTGAACATTTGTCCTTGTTATGTGAGAGTGAAACAGTTTCCCAACTGAAACGTAATATGATTCCTGGAAATTCCCTGTGCCCAAATTGTTACTCAAAAATATTTGTTGTGAATCCAGAACCAGAATCACGTAACCTTGTTAATAACACGTGCATTATCCTGCTAAAATGTAGGGTTTCGCAGGAATCGAATTAAGGGTAGAGCCACAGGTCATAACACATCTGAAATGTAACGTCCTCTGTTCAAAGTGCCATCAATGTGAACAAGAGGTGACTGAGATGTGTAACCAATGGCATCCCATACCATCACGCTGGGTGATACGCCAGTATGGTGATGATGAATACACGTTTCCAATGTGCGTTCACCGCGATGTTGCCAAACATGGATGTACCATCATGATTCTGTAAACAGAACCTGGATTCATCCGCAAAAATGACATTTTGCCACTCGTGCACCCAGGTTCATCGTTGAGTGCACCATCGCAGGCACTCCTGTCTGTGATGCAGCGTCAAGGGTAACCACAGCCATGGTCTGCGAGCTGATAGTCCATGCTGCTGCAGACGTCATCAAACTGTTCGTGCAGATGGTTGTTGTCTTGCAAACGTCCCCATCTGTTGACTCAGGGATTGAGACGTGGCTGCACGATCCATTACAGCCATGCGGATAAGATGCCTGTCATCTCGACTGCTAGTGATACGAGGCCATTGGGATCCAGCAAGGCGTTTCATATTACCCTCCTGAACCGACCGATTCCATATTCTGCTAACAATCATTGGATCTCGACCAACGCGAGCAGCAATGTCGCGATACAATAAACCACAATCATGATAGGCTACAAAACGACCTTTATCAAAGTCGGAAACGTGATGGTACACATTTCTCCTCCTTACACGAGGCATCACAACAACGTTTCACCAGGCAACGCTGGTCAACTGCTGTTTGTGTATGAGAAATCGGTTGGAAACTTTCCTCATGTCACCACCGGCACCAACCTTTTGTGAATGCTCTGAAAACCTAATCATTTGCATATCACAGCATCTTCTTCCTGTCGGTTAAATTTCGCGTCTGTAGCACATCATCTTCGTGGTGTAGCAATTTTAATGGCCAGTAGTGTAGTTAATGAATTCACCGTTACTCATCGTTTGGTTAAACTAACCTGAAAATTAGTGAAAGAATGAGGCATTCTTCCAGTATCAGGAAAGAAGAAAGGAGTAGGTATAAGTGAAGAAACAAAAAGATCCAGCAGCTTTTTGAAGATGATGAAAACAATAGAATGGGCCCAGGTTGCAAAGATAGCAAAAGAATTGTTATAAATGGAGTTAAAGTAACAAAGCAGAAATGACTAGTGGTGTCAAATTTAAGTGAACTTTATGTAGCTTTCAAAAATTCTGATCCTGAATGCTAAATTAGAAGGTCAAAATTTTGTGACCTCCACCCTTAGTGGTGTATTTTGGCTGGATCCTCAGGGACAGGGAATGTGTTTGTTTATATCATCAAAATGTCAGACTGATGACTGCGGGTGTGAAACTCAGTTACCAGATTTAATGGTCTGTGACACTTAACAGCTATGACTGCATGAAGAGTTTGAGTAATAACTGCCCTGGTAAGGAAGCTGTTATGAATTGTTTCATGAATATGACGAGGAAATGCCAGACAGTATTACCTTCAAACCGTGGGTCACAACTGACAGGGCAGAAATGATAACAGTGGTTAAATCTCAGGAAGAGCACTTGGAATCTTTAATTGATAACTTACAAAAACTACCACCACTATGTTTCTAAAATCCAAAGTAAGTTTTTGAAGGAAAAAAAGCATTACTTCATGAAACTGAATACATAGCGCTAACTGATTTTGCAGAAAATTTTACATTTGTGATTCAGAATGCAATACAAGGGTACCACTGGGCCAATTAATGACCAGGCAGCAGTGCATCCATTTATTCTCTACTTTAAAAATGAGAAAGATGAAGTTTGCAGTTCTTCAATTTGGATTCTAAGCGATCACTTGGAGCACAACACTTTGGCTGTACATGCGTTTCAAAAGTATGTGATAAATGACATAAAAGAAAATTTTCCCAAGGTTGAGAGGCTGATATACTTTTCAGATGGAAGTGGTAGACAGTATAAAAACAAAAAGAATTTTCCAAATCTGTGCAACCACAAAGTAGACTTTGGGTTGGAGGCTGAATGGCACTTTTTTGCATCTTACAGTGGTAAAAATGCATGTGATGGAGTAAGAGGTACAACAAAACATGAAGTAAGTAAAGCCAGCCTACAAAGACCAACCACAGACCAATTTCTCACAGTACAGGACATGTATGTCTTTTGCAAGGATAATATTAAAGGCATTGCCTATTTTCTTATGAAGAAAGAAGAAGTGGTTCTGCATATGAAAACAACACTTCGAACCAGATTTGAAAACTGTATAGCAATAAAAGAAACAAAGCATTTCTGCAGTTCCTTGGCATTGCAGAAAACTTAGTTCGATGATATGTAACATTAGAAACCGATGACAAGGTGGCATGTGTGTATGATGGACAGTGGTGGCTTGCAGAGGTTGAAAGAATAAGTTTGGAAAACAATGATGTTTTCGAGCATTTTTACCACCCTGCTGGTCCAATAACATCGTTCAAGAAATCTACTAGTGACAAAATTTGGATACCAATGTCAAATGTTTTATGGAAACTTTCAGTGCTTGAACTTACCATATTAATAAAAAATAAAAATATTAACAAAAAAACAAAAAATATTAATAAAAAAATAAAAAAAATAAAAAATAAATAAAAAAAATGAAAAAGTTGTTATATTAACTTAAGTATGTTGTTAAATTAACTTAATTATGTCTTGTATTGGAAAATTTGACTCGTTCCACATCATTACGAAATATCGTATTCATGATCCATGGAACTAGTATTAATCTAATCTAATCTAATCTAATCTAATCAACGGGAGGTCTTATTGTATGTCACAGAAGCTGTTTGAAAAAATGTGTTCTTAACATTCACCACCAGGTTTAGGAACAGTCGCATCTCGAAGGATGTTAATTGAAAATATTTATTTTAAGTATGTCAGAATAATGTAAATGTTAATTTGAGTGATGTTTCCACTTTTTGTATATAATTCAGTATCTTACTTCAATAATAATTGATTATATCCCGCCAATATCACACATGAACAGGCAACAGCCATAAGATCAGTTGTAGAGTAATGTGAATTATCTCCTCATTTTCAAAAAATCTTTGTTCACAGTCAGATATCAATGTTGAAATTTTTACAGTACGTTGCTATCATATAGGTGTGCAAACTGTGCAAAAGTCATATTTTTATATTCAGTCCCACCTGAGATAACTAACCCCAAACTTCACAAAAAATGAAATTTTTCAAATTTCAAAAATTCATAAAAAATTAAGAAAACATTTGTAAGTGTTCTTGCTTTATATTAAGCTAGTAGTGTATGATATCTAACTGTAGAAAAAAATAGACTCTCATAAATCACTCCTTGTTTGCTATTTTTGGGCATAAAAAGTAGATTTTTTAAAATTTGGGTACCAAATTTTGAAGGCAATTTTGACTGGTTATTTTTGAATTTAGGGTATTTTGTGTTTTAGACAGTGTTGTAGAGGAAACTTTTCTAAAAACAATAATGCAAATTGCAATGTTGTAACTTAACCCAGTGCAGAGATATTCAGATTTACACTAATGTCTCCTGACTGAAAAATCGTCGCGCACCTACAAATAAAAATGGCCACCATCCAGTAAAGGTGCAAGATAAATTATTTTAAAAAACTGTTTTGAACTTCTCAAATATAGGGCAATGACATATAAAAAATTTAAAATATTTAAAAATGGTCAAGCACTCAATTTTTATTGGACCACTTCATTTGGATTGGCCCTTCTTCTGTAGCACTACATTTCAGAAACTACTGTTTTCTTCATGTCTGTCTGTTTTTTTCTCCAATAAACATATCCACATAAAAAATTTATTGTAATGTTTTAATTAATTTTGAGATTCCAAATGTAATTTCAAATTCTATACAAAATCAAATGTACTGTGTTTTTTACTTCTCTTTCTAAACGTTTTCAAGAACTAGCTGTTCGCTCAAGAGCACATGAGATTCAGGAAGACTGGAAACCATCTTTCCTGTCAAATGAAGAGTTTACACACCTTATTTTAGAGGTAAGATTATGATTTAATTTAGATCCTAATTTTTAAAATGTTTATATCTATAGTTTTTCTTACCAGTATAACTTGTTTAGTGTTAGTTAAAACAAAGGAAAAGGAAATTTTAAAATACTTGTAGAGATGAAGTGGTCTCACTCATGAACTAAAAAGGTTTTAGAAATGGGGTTCAACGTGCTGAATGAGCTGAGATAGCTGTCACATTGGATATTTACATAGCACAGTGTAAAGTGCTGTTAGAGAGGATTGAAGCAGGGAAGAACTAGCAGAAAGGTTTCTTATGAAAAATGGAATAGGCTTTACCAGTATAACTTGTTTAGTGTTAGTTAAAACAAAGGAAAAGGAAATTTTAAAATACTTGTAGAGATGAAGTGGTCTCACTCATGAACTAAAAAGGTTTTAGAAATGGGGTTCAACGTGCTGAATGAGCTGAGATAGCTGTCACATTGGATATTTACATAGCACAGTGTAAAGTGCTGTTAGAGAGGATTGAAGCAGGGAAGAACTAGCAGAAAGGTTTCTTATGAAAAATGGAATAGGCTGAAAGTATGAAGATATTAAGCAAGTGTAATGAGCATACAATGGAAATTAAATTTAAGGTGATTCAGTGACCACCAGGATGTCAAATTGTTTGTAGGATATTAGGGTAAAATCAGTAAAGATGAAGTTGTCCGAATTATTCTGGAGACCAAGTTGGTTTTTGTGGGGTAATGTAGAATGAAATTTTATTTGAATGTTAGTTAATTGTGAAAAATAGGTAAACTGAGGGCAGTAACAACAATAACAAAACAACAACAAAAATAGAAGAGGAAAAGGAACCACAAAGTTTCGGTTTGTTTGTTAAGTTTTTTATAGAGACTTTGTGTATGAGAATGACAGAGTTACCTACTGATTTCGTTTTAGATTGTGTCAAAAAGAGCATTAAATTGGTAGCAGGCTTAGTTGTGCAAAATTTGTTCCCAGCAGCTATGAGAAGGCATTTTGGAAGATGAGGGGTCGTAGATCATTATTGTTATTATTGTTGGGTTGACATTATGGCAAACAGGCAGGCCCATTTGGGGAATAAAGGGGTGGAATCGACTGATTGAGTTAAAAGTACAATAATTATGCATTTATTGATAATGCTATAATGATAGTTTGAAGAGAACAGTAAGTTACTCTCCTTGAATACACTAGCCTGAAATATGATAACAACAACCAAAGGAGAGCATTAATTTTGAAATTTTCCACTGTATATTGTAACATAAAACAACCAACTGGTGCAGCTAGCAATTTAATTAATGAATGGCGTTACTCCAGAATCACAGGAAACCAGACACTCAACAAACTTTTTACTAAACTTTAGCACTGTGTTCCATTTTGTAACATAGAACGCTAATTGGTGCAGCAAGCACAGACAGTACAGAGTGCAAAGCATCACTGTTCACTTTGTGTACGGTCAACCTATTAAAAAACAGTAATGTGATATTTGGAGTAAAGACAGTAATTGGGAATGGAGCTTCCCTTGCCATCCCTGGGTGCTTCCAGTGAGAATAGCAGTGTCACATAGACAATGGTACTGAAGGCTCAGTCCACCAGTATATAGAAATAAATTTAAACTTTATAGTTTGTTGACGATATTGTTATTCTGTTAGGGATAGAAAAGAACTTGAAAGAAGAGTTGACTGGAATGGACAGAGTCCTGAAAATTGGTTATAGGATGAACATTGACAAAAGTAAAACAAAGATTACAGAATGTTCTTGAATTAAATCATGGAGTGCTGAGGAAATTAAATTAGGACATGATATACTGAAAGTAGCGGAAAAGTTTCAGTATTTGAACAATAAAATAATTGATGTTGGCAAAAGTAGACAAGGTATAAAATCCAGACTTACAATAGCAAGAAAATCTTTTCTAAAGGAGAGAAATATGTTAACATCTAATGCAAATTTAAGTGTAAGGAATTATTTTCTTTAGTCATTTCTCTGCAGTGTAGTCTGATGTGAAAGTGAAACATGGAAATAAACAATTCAGAAAAGGAAAGAATAGGAGCTTGCGAAATGTGGTGCTACTGAAGAATTCCAGAGTCGATTGGATTACTAATGAAGAAGTACTAAATTAAATTAAAGAAAAAATAAATTTGTGCTTTACTTCACTTAGAATTTAAGTGACAGTTAATTTATTGTTGGAGGGAAGTTTTTTTTGTGTGTGTGTGGGGGGGGGGGGGGGGGGAGTGTAAAATTGTAGAGCAGTGGTTCCCAGCCTGGTGGTAATTACCGTCTAAGGGATAAAATCTTATTTTCTGAGGGTTGGAAACAAAATGGATCAATTGTGTTTCAGTCACGAAACTAAATTATTTTCAAAAGATCATTAGTTTTATCACTGTCATTCTGAATATAAAAGTTACGTATAAATACATTTTTTTCCAAATTCTAGCATTAATGTGGTGGGGAGTCTGTGTGAGAAATGTATGACACACATCTTCCTGACATAGTACACTGATGGAAAAAAATTGCAACACCAAGAAGGTTGGTAGGTGTGTTTCACATCTGAGAGATTATATCCATTCAGATTTCACATCAGTCGCATAAGAGTGGTGCTAGTAGCTCCACTATGAGAATGCAAATCAGATTTGCTTTAAATATACTCTGTAACAGTCATGAATGTTAGTTACCTTTGAGATTGGACATGGTGGGTTGATGTTAGTCAAGAATACCTTTAAGGCGACAAAGGCACCATTATCAACATCACTGAATTTGAATGAGGTCATGTCATAGGGCTGCAAGAACCTGGATGTTCCTGCTGCAGTATTGCAGAAATATTGGCAGGAATGTAGCCACTGTACATGATTGCTGTGAGCGGTGGTCACGAGACTCAGAAAAAGACTGGGCACTAGGTGTCCATGTAACTCTACCAAGAGGGAAGACTGCCATGTTTGGTGTACGGCCCTCGCACATCATACTGCATCTGCAGCAGCAATTTGAGCTGCAGTTTGCTCTAGAATGACACAACGAACAGTTACAAATCGGTTACTTCAAGGACAACTCCAAGCCACTTGCCCTGTAGCGTGCATTTGATTGGTCCCAAACCACCACCATTTGTGACTTCTGTTGTGTCGAGCAGTATGTCATTGGAGGGCAGGGTGGAGCTCTGTTGCATTTTCTGATGGAAGCTGTTTCTGTCTCGGTGGCAGTGATGGCCATGTGTTGGTTAGGAGGCAGCCTGTTGAGGGTCTGCAACCAGCGTGTCAAGGTGCTACACACACTGGACCTGGAGTTATGATCTGGGATGCAATTCGGATGACAGTTCCAGTGTCATCCACAAACAGCATTAACTGTCCCTGTACTGACCAATCAAGTGCAACAGTCATTGGAATTTCATCCTACAAAGTGACATCCAGACCTATACAGCACGATGCACGCACTTTTGCATACTTGCATTTAACATTCCTGCGCTGCCAGAAATTAATGTACCAGATTTCACATTTGCTATGGCGTATATCATGCTTACATTAACCTGTGATCCTGGAATGTTGAATCACTGAAATATGTTACCTAGACAAATGCATTCATGAAATTTTGTTACTCTACATTAATCATCTTGTGATGCTGCATTTTTTTTTCCCCCATCGGTGTGTTTAGTACTTTGTACCGCGCATCTGCAGCAGCAAAATTGATACATATACATCACATGTGCTTAAACATTTTATGAACAGGCCTTCTCCAAGTTGTACATTATTGCCACAAGTGATCAGAGATTGCTTCACTATTTATTTTGCAACAACAACTGAACTGATTGACAACATAACAACAGTAACTTTTTAACGGCTACTTCACTGCCCCAGGCCATACACAGTATTATTATTATTATTATTATTATCATTATCATAAGTAGTAGTAGTAGTAGTAGTAGTAGTAGTAGTAGTAGTACAACCACCACCAGTGGTCAAACACAAAGAATTGGCAGCCAGAAGTCTTCCAATTTCTTGTAGTTAGAAGTAAGGAATCCAGCAATCAAGTGAGTTACAGACAGTAGGCCTAATTATTCTGTACATATTTTATTTGGTTAATTTTAAATGGGACATAGAAAATGGATGAAAGAAATGTCTCTAGAGAGAAAAGTGCTGTTATGTTTTAAGTGTCTACCCTCAATGTGGATAACTTTCTGTTTTGAAGAGGAACTGTCGGTAACACTCATAATGCACTGAGAATTTCATCATCGTTCCATTTGAAAAGGGAAAAAAAGGTTGTTAGAAATTGGCTCATTAGTCTGCAGTTTAGTAAGACATCTACAAAAACTAAATAATTTTCACCTTTTGTCATTTTAAAAATAAGTGTTCAAAGGTAAACAGGTTCAAGTGAATGTAGGATGCAGTGTGGTGATATAAAAAGATCGATGCGTGAAATATATAACATCTTCCGCCATCATAACTTAGTGGAAGATCTTGCCAAGAAAATAAAGGACCCATGTAAAATTACTTATCGGGCTTGAAGGTTTGTATCCAATCAATCATCAACGAGTCTGGTGCAGTGGTAGAAGACACCCAAAGGAAAAGCAGAAGTTTTAAATTCCGCCAGGAGGATCATATGGACATACCAACGTTTGAGTGACAGACTACCACATGGAGGACATAGAAATCGACATCCTAGCACTGATAAGCAAGTGAAATAGTTGAACACAAATAAGTCACCAGATCCAGATGAAATCACAGCATTGCAGCATTGACACTGTACTTCTCATGAATCTCTTGCTCATCGCAGAGTCCAAGCAATTGGAAAAAAGGCACAGGTGACTCCTGTGTATAAGACAAATAAAAGAATGGATTCTTAAAATTGCAGATCAACATTCTTAACAGAATACATGAGCATATTTTAACTTTGAAAATATTAAATTTCCTTGAGGTGGAAAAGAGTGTGTCTGCAGATCAGCATGGATTTAGAAAGCATTGCTATTGGGAAATGCAGCTTGCTCTTTTCTTGCACGACATCTTGTGAACCGGCGGTGAAGTGCAACAGGTGGACTCCATTTTCCTAGATTTCTGGAAAGCGTTTGACATGATGCTTCACTGCGGACTGTTAAAGATCTGAGTAGCGAAATAAGCTCTCAGATGTGTGACTGGCATGAAGACTTTTTATGTAATAGAACCCAATGTGCTGTCTTGAAGAGTGAGTGTTTATCAGAGAAAATTATGTCATCAGGAGCTTCAAAGGAAGTGTAATAGGACCGCTCTTACTGTCTACATACAAAAATAAAATGATGTTTGATGATGCAGTGAATTGTACAACTCAGTGCCATTATTGAGTGACTGTAGGAGGATACAGGATGACAGAATTTCTATATGGTGTGGTGAATGGCAGCTTACTCTAAATATAATTTAATGCAGAGGAGTAGGGAAAACAGCCCTTTGTTTTATTGAAATAAGCATTGCTGGTGTGCTGCTTGGCACAGTCACATCGATAAAAATATCTAGATGTAATGTTGCAAAATGATATGAAATGGAATGAGCACATGAAGTTGGTTGTAGGGAAAGCAAAATGTCCACTTTGGTTTATTGTGAGAATTTTAGGCAAGTGTATCTCACCTATCAAGGAGACTATGTATAGAACACTAGTGGAACCCATTCTTGAGTACTGCTAGAGTGTTTGGGGTGCCCGTCAGGTTGGATTCAAGTAAGACATGAGAGCAGTTCAGAGGTGCAGTGCTAGGTTTGTTACTGGTAGGTTCGATCAACATATGAGTATTATGGAAATACTCCTTGAGTCCAATGGGTATCCCTGGAGAGACAACATTATTTTTGTGAAACATTATTGAGGAATTTTAGGGTACCAACATTTGTGTCTGAATGCAAAACAATTCTTTTCCCACCAATGTGCATCTCACCCAAGGACGATGAAGACAAGATAAGAACAATTAAGGCTTGTACAGAGGCATATAGACAGTTGTTTTTTCCTTGTTCCACTTGCAAGTGGAATAGGAAAGGGAATTACTAGCATTGTTGCAAGGTACCCTGCTCTGTGAACAATATTGTTGCTTACAGAGTGCAGATGTAGATATAAATAAAATTTAAATATATAACAACAACAATGACAATAACAAATTTCTAATCTTACTAGCTGAGCTTGATTCAGAGACCTTTTATTCTTCACAGCCTGTTTGCTTTATTACTGATAAATATGTGAGTCTTATAAGCTTTTGATATGTACTGTTATATAGTTTTTTAAACATTGTATTCATTTATAAGTAAACGACTTACAATGAGGTCTGTTGTTGTGTATTCAGTTTTTTTCTTTGCTTGCTTATTTATGCTGCATATTTTACTTTTGTTGTAGGCATTAGATGGTTTCATCATGGTGTTCTCCTCATCTGGAAGGATCTTTTATGCTTCTGAGAGCATTACTTCTCTCCTTGGTCATTTACCAGTAAGTTCCAGTTTCCTAATTTGTACTTCAAATGAATTGTCATTATCTGTATGTAGTTAATTAAATACCTTATTTCATCAATGGATTGTGTACATGATCATTAGTAGGGGTTAATGCTCACCTCACCCATAGTGCCATATTTGATATGCTGTACATTCCCCATTGATTGTATGAAATTGAGTGCATCTTGGGAACTTATGCAGACTTTGCTAAGTATCATTGTGGTGAACTCAGCATTTCATAGTTGGAGGCTGGTGAACACTACCAGTTCTCTGTAACCATAAGCCCTGGACATGTAAATCCATGAAACAGTTTAGGAATTATACATTACTTATAGAAATATTTACTGCTCTACAAACTAAACAGTTACAAACTGCAAAAATACTTGCCGATAAACCATAATGACCACTGTTTCATAACACTGTGAGCTTCTGAAAATGTATTGTTTCCTGTAGTTATCTAATGGCACTAGATCTCTATGAACTAAGGGAAGAGTGAGAACATGAGAGTGTGGCAGATTTGGCAAATATTCTGAAGAGAGTAACTGGTGAGCTAGGAAAATAGCTACATTATATTTATTCTTAATTCATAGGTATTGCCAAAACACATCTAAGCTTGTTTTCCCAGTCTTAAAGTATCATCAGATGTGTCCAGTCTGATGAGGTGTTTTAAATGCTAGAAAAATGGACATTCCATTGACAGTGTAAGAAGTCTGTTAAAAAATTCTGGAACATTAGTAATTTTGTGTGAGTGGTGTGTTGCAGTGAAATGTGGTTGACACCCCTGTACGCATCTGTGTTTAATGTGTAACTCCTGGAAGTTCCATTGTTATATGTCTGTTAGTTATTGTTCAGTGCTGTATTGAGTAGAATGTTGTGTTGCACAGTTTGCGAATTTTGATATGGCGGAGTTAGAGGAGCTACGTGTCTGCATTAAATTTTGCGTGAAACTCAAAGAAAGCCTGTACAGAGAAACACCAAATGATGCAGGAAGCTTATGGTGATACATGCCTAAGCCATACTCTGTGTTACGAATGGTTCACACAGTTTAAAAATGGCCAGACGGAAGTTAAAGATGACCCTCGTTCATGACACCCGTCAACGTCTACCAATGACGCTCGTGTCAGGAACATCTGACATGCACAGAATAAAATTGTGACTTGCCCACTTGTACCCTTCTATTTCAGAACTTTGCTAATGGCACTTGTATTGCCACGATTTGTTGCTAAAATTACTAGTAATACTTTTTTTGCTACAGAGTGACTTAATGAATATGACGATCTATGACATGGTGTATGAGGAGGACCAGTCAGCTCTCTACAACATACTACTGAATCCAGCTAGCAGTGTTGACTCAATGAACTATGGTGACACAAAAGGTATTTAGAATGTACAACATTTTTGAAATGTTTAGAATAAAGAGAGAATTAAATAACAGTTGTAAATTTTTGTCTCTCGTTTTTTCTGCAGAAAATCAAGTATCCTTTTCATGTCACATGCGTCGAGGTGGTCTGGATTTCCGAGATGAGGATACATATGAGCTTGTTCAGTTTGTGGGCTATTTTCGTAAGTTATGGCGTCAGTGGGGATAAACTTGTTCAGTAGAGTTTAATGAGAAAAACTTCTATCACTTTTGCTTTTTGTTTCTAATTTTTAGGGTCAGATATTGATCCATTGGAGGTTGACCACCTTATTTCCAGCAGTAATCGGCTGGTCAATTTCTCTGGAGAAGTAGGCATGAAGTGAGTGTTACACTATTTTTTATCATATATCCATGTTTGTAAAGTTTTATGATAATAATGTGAACTAAAAATAGTTTAGATTCATGTGTTTCTTTTCATATATATTTTAATGTCAGTACTTCTATTTGGTTTCATATTGATAAATGAGGTGTTTTACTGTATGTGCCTCAGTAGTTTTGTTACATTGTTCTCATACCGAAGAATGGGTGCTCAAAATTACAGATTAATATCCTTAACATTAGTTTTCGGCAGAATTCTTGAACATACTCTGAGTTCAAATAAAATAAATTTCCTTGAGACAGAAGCATTAATTTAGAAAACATTTATACAAAACTCAATTTAGTCTTTTCTCACATGTTATCCTGCAAACCATGGATGAAAGGCAACAGGCTGATTCCTTTTTCCTAGATTTCCAGAAAACATTGGCTTGGGGGTCCCCACTGCAGACTTTAACTAAGGTTCCGATGACCTATAGCAAACTGTTAACAAAGCTCCAAAACACATATCAGGACACCAGATATGTGAGTGGCTCAAAGACTTTTTAAATAATAATATGTTGTCTTTGATGGCAAGTTCATCAGAGACAAAGGTACCATCAGGAGTGCCAGGGAAATCTGATAGGACAACTCTTATTCTGTATATACATAAATGTTGGACATAGCGAGCAGCAATCTGCAACTATTTGCTGATGATGCTGTGGTATACGGGAAGGTGTAGTCATTGAGTGACTATAGGAGACTGCAAGATCACATACAAGGAGACCACACGGCAATCAGATTTTGATATTTTTCTTCTGTTTATGATATGTTAAGTTCAGACATGAAATGAAATTGTATGTCATTGTTGACCGGGATCTCCCATTTGGGTTCAGCCACCAAGTTCAAGTCCTTTTCAGTTGGTGTCACATTGGGCGACTTGCAGCTAATGATGAGGATGAAATGGTGATGAGTACAAAACAACACCCAGTCCCCAAGCAAAGAAAATCTCCAACGCGGCCGGTAATTGAACCCGAACCTAGTGTATGGGAGGCAAGCATGCTACCACCCAGCTAAATGGGCGGATAGACGTCAAATATCAAGGCCTCAAAGCAGTTCAGCCCCCAAAGCAATTGTATGCAAATCTCAAAAATTTTTGAGAAAATTGACTTTGAAGTTTACTGACCATGCATAATAAGCTAATGTAAGGACCCTTTTTCAGCAGTGTGGCTCTGTGGTAGAGTACTCTCATGCCACTTGGGGGCCTGCATGCAGTTTGAGGCAGATTCACATTTTTAAGCAAAGTTACATGTTTTACAAACATTTGTGTGAAGCATGAAATACATACCGTATTTACTCGACTCTAAGCCGCACTTTTTTTCCGGTTTTTGTAATCCAAGAAACCGCCTGCGGCTTACAATCGAGTGCAAAGTAAGCGGAAGTTCTGAAAAATGTTGGCAGGTGCCGCCACAACTAACTTCTGCCGTTGAATATATGTAGCGCTACACAGGCATGCTTTGCAGGCACAAAGATAAATACTGGTGCCAAAACCTCTGTGTCAGTAAATAAATTTAAAAAAATAAAAAAAAGGTGGAAGACGACCTTTTTTCTCCGCCCCGAGTTTCAACCACTGCATTTTCATACATTAACCAATGAAGTAAATACAAATTCCATATTGTTCATCTTCAAATGTAGCAGCATTTCAATGTACTATGAAATCCGACTGGCAAGACTGTTTGGGATGTTTGTCAATGTGACCAACTCTACGTTCTGAGTTTTTTCCTACCTGTGAGAAGAGATAGTTGCTAATAGGAACTTTCATGAATTGTGAATCAGCTGCAGTATTCTCTTCACCATAAGAAAAATATGAATATAAACATTTTGCCATGTATTCTTTCATGTTTGCTGCTATCTCATTTAAATCCTGTCTGCCTAATAAACTACGAAACTAGAGTGAGGCAACAGCAAACGCGGAAGAATATACATATCATGTCATGTTTAATTTGTATTATTCTTATGCCTAGTAGTGATACAGTCAGAAATGAAGCACGGCAATTGACTAGATTTTTAAATCTAAGATGACTCTAATTTCTGTGCAGAATGTAACGTATTAAAGAGGCGTCTGCAAGGATTTTCAAATGGAGAAAAATTTTCGCTAAACTCTCGTTCAGAACATCTTTCATATGCAGTCTGTTATTTGGTTCTTGTTGATC
Organism: Schistocerca cancellata; assembly: GCF_023864275.1. Lineage (NCBI taxonomy): Eukaryota > Metazoa > Arthropoda > Insecta > Orthoptera > Acrididae > Schistocerca > Schistocerca cancellata. Next base: position 829,685,102 of record NC_064626.1, read on the forward strand.
ATTATCAAAGAAAGCAGCAGTGTAAGTAATAACAAATAACAGTCTCTTGTCATTCTTTCGCTTATGTGACAATTCCTCTCTTCTTTATATTGTAAGTGGTGGTAGCACGCACAAAAGCAAGCCATGCCTCGAGCGGCAACAGGTCATACTCACTCATTATCAGAATGCGACAAATAACGCATGACACAGTACAATAATGCATTTTCAGCTTAGAGTGACGTAAACACCTATAACAAAGAGAACGGCACTGTGATATGATTAAAGCAAAATAAGCAATCGATTCAAACCAGACAAAGCATTTGAAAAAGGAAGGGTACCCTTATAAATACGGACTGAGCACCTGACACATACCAATGGCTACTTGATAAAGCTTAAATGTTGAGCTTACGACACGAACCAAACTACTGTAGCTGTATCTTCATCCATTTGACCTAAATTGTGTCTCATGTTACAATGGACCAACTTTGTTTCAATTTGGAGGTGCGGTCTAAAACTTTGCTCTCCCCCTTGAATTTCGCGTCTCAAATTTCAGGTGCGGCTTAGATTCAGGAAAATTGCTTTCGAGTCTCATTTTTCAGGTGCTGCTTAGATTCGAGTGCGGCTTAGATTCGAGTAAATACGGTAAATACCATAATCATTTCAGATTACTCTCATTTTCACAGCTGACATTACTTGTACACAAATTTGTTGGTACAGTTACTTCTCTGTGGAGTTTGATTCAACAGAGGCACCAGTGTACTCTCCACATACTTACATCAATTTACTTATTAGCAGGTTTGTGTATCAGACAGATTCACTTTGTAACATGACACAACTCTACACAAACCTGAAGACAATGATGTGAGTGGTTATAGGAATATTTTCAAATTCCTGACTATTCTTGGAAGTACAGGTAATTTTGTATTTGTAAATAAAGTGATTTTTTGAAGAAATGACCTTTTGAAAGTACAATATATAGGTCACCCAACTGACAGTGATTCAATGTGTGAAGAGAGTAGGCTATATATTGCATGTGATGTGAGTGAAAATGGAAATGTTTGAGCATTCCTGGGATATTTTTTCTGTTAACTTATCACTTTCTTCACCTTTTGCTGTGATTTGTTTGTAAGAAAAATGCTAAACTGCACAGTGGTTCAGAGTCCATAAGTTGTGGCTGTTCCTACCACTAGCTGTCAGTCATAAGAATAGAAGGGCAAAGGCATACCACCCATAATAGACCACACCTAAAGGAAATTCATATAGATGATAACAGAGAGATGACAGAATTATAGCAGTGTTGTCTAACTGGTGCAGGAACCGAGGAGACTCGCAGGAGATAAACTGTGGTGTCTGGTGACATTTGCCAAGAAATAATTTTGTATGGCAGAGGGAACTAATGTTTTGTTATGGGGAATAACAAGTTGCAGTTCTTTTGAGGGCAGCACTTTAGTTTTCTTCTCTGAGCAGGTTAGAGAATTTGCCAGCATGTGACACTACAGTATTGTTCTGAAACAGGTACCAGAGCTCCTCTCTAAAGTGTGTGACTGTGGTGTGTGAAGAGGAGGATTTTTGGGGGGCTTTTCATCTCAGTGTTTCAATATGTTCAGGCAGCCCATATGTCTCTTCTTTTTCCCGGTAGTATCCCGTATTTTCACAGCGTCAGCATGTAAATCTGGATTTGGCAATGGTTGTGGTAGAGAGTGCCCAGATGCCCTTCCTGTCAGTTTACAGTGAAGGTATTGTAAGCAGAACAGTTAACAGCAAAGGTATTGTGAGCAGAACAGTTGTGTATTATAAGTGGTGTAGGGAGTTTAGTGGAGGCAGAACAAATGTTCATGATGAACAGAGCACTCTTACAGGAACACTCACAGAAATGCTGGGTTACCAGAAACTGTGCACACTGTCAGTTTCAAAACAGCTGACAGTGCAGCACAACTAAATAGTGCCTGTAAGTTTTTTTAATGAAACTGAATTGGAAGGTGAGAATTTTCTGAGCCCTTTTGTGACTAGAGATGAAACTTTGGTGGCTCGTCATAAATGTGTATGTTACTCTCAATACCATCAGAAAGCCGCCGTGCATATCAAATCAGCATATGCTGGACGTGATGGAATCACAGTAAAACTGATGGAGCTTATTACTGATGCACTACAGGCCACTATAACACGTATCCTCAACTGCTTCTTAACTGCAAGTGTTTTCTTTGAGGTCGGGAAACAGGGACTAGTTAAGCCACTACCCAAAAAGAACATTGCACAGTATCCTCTGATTACCATCCTATTTGCATTTTTCCTGCACTGCCCAAGGCCTTAGAATATAATCCACAGCCAGCTGACAAACTACCACAAACAACCTATTAGACAAATATAAATCAGGTTTCTGTAAATACCACAGCACAACACCTGCCTTAATAAAAATAACAGATGACATGAAGCTTCCCTTGGATGCACAAGAAACAACTATCATGTGCTTCCTAGACTTCAGCAAAGCCTTCGACACTGTTGACTTCGACATTTTACTTGCCAAACTTAGCAGCCTAAATTTATTGCCAAGTGCAGTGCATTGCTTTTGTTCATACCTAATGTCTCACCAGCAATGCATCATGCTGACACCATAAAGTCATCCTGACTTCCCCCAGGGTTCAGTATTAGGTCCTGTACTCTTTTCATTGTACATAAATGATGTGTCATCAGTTTTGTCCTACCGCAGGTACCACATGTATGCTGAAGGCCTCCAGTTGTATCTAAGTATAAAACCGATAAACCTGAAAACAGCTATCAAGAATCTCAATGCCAACCTGTGAATGGTATCAAAATGGGCGCAGGATATAGGGTTTGAGCTCAACCTATCCAAAACCCACGTTGTACTCATTGGTCATTCTAGGCTCATTAGCCCGAATTGTCAGGGATCCCTACCACCTTTAATGCTATCAACTTCTCTCCTTCAGCATAGATTTTAGGTGTAATAACGGATGAAAATCTACATTGGACAGATTATGTAACTGCAATGTGCAAGAAGGCATAAGAAGGCATCAACATCTCTCCACACTCTACAAAAATATAAAAATTTATTCTCTCTTGCCTGAAAAAAAGACTTGTAGAGAAACGTATATTTCCAATTATTGATCACAGAGATTTTATCATGCAAGACCTTTCTCAGGAAAGCTCATGATGCCTGGAACTGGTTATGAATGCCTGTGTTTGTTATAAATGTGATGTTTAACTTTTTGATCATATTTCAGCATCGTAAGCACTGCTATCCTGGCTGCATGCAGAAAAACGCAGATATTTTCAAACCCTCTGCCTGCTTTAATGTCTTATCAATGAACACTGTCCCTCATATATCTGCTCAACCATAATGTTCTTATGTGAACAACACGGCAGAAACAACTATTCCCATCAGAGGAAAATCTAGTCTGTCCCACTGCATCATTCATCCACTTTCTTGAAGTTTTTCTCAGTAGCAGCAACGCAACTCTGAAATAACCTCCCACATTATATTAGAGAACTGAATTACATCTCCTACTTTGGAAGGTAGTTAATGATATATCTACAAGGCATGTTTAGAAAATAAGCCTACTAGATTTTATATTTTTCAGAAAAATTGTATCTGAAAAAAAAAAATATTGCACTCATTGACTATTTTTCCACACAATCGCCATCCCAGTGAATGCGTGTGGTGAGCCATGGCACAAGCTTCTTTATGCCCTCCTCAAAGAACTGTCCTGCCAGTCCCTTCCCCCACTTAAGAATGTCTTTCTGCACCGGCTCATCAGTTGTAAATGTAATTTCACTCATGTTTGCCTTAGAAAGGTGAAAAGATGATAATCTGAAGATGCCAGGTCAGGGGAATATGAGGGGATCATTCAAAACATCCCAACCCAATGAATCCAAAACGCCAGGGTGACTAAGGCTGTGTGAGGAGGGGCATTGTCAATATTCCCCTCCTTTTGTTTTAAATGTTCCTTTTGAGTTTTTATAGGGTCTCACAATATCGCTGTGCATTGAAGGTCTGCCTCGAGGCAGAAATTCATCTAGAATGATTCCTTTTCAATTCCAAAACACAGAGGCCATGATTTTTTTTTTATTTTTTTTTTTTTATTTTATTTATTTATTTATTTTTTTTTTGCACGAAATTACGGTTTTCAATCTTTTTGCGGATGGGGAATTGGTTTTACGCCACTGTGACAACTGTCTGCTACAGTCATTTGCATCCACAAAGTAATCAGTGAGTCTCTCTTTCGTGTGTGGTTCAGTTGTGGTTGTAGGTAATTTGAAGTACCAGTTCAGTTTTTCTTCTGGGACAGTGGGATCAGCTGCAGTTTTTACTTTGCCAGTACCAAGACCACACATGTTTATTCCATAGATGAGTTGGCCTATTTCTGTTGCCAGATAACATATGGGCATGCCAGAGTTTTGCATTTCTCACAGCTTGACTAACTCTCTTCTGCTTCTGCTTGTAAGTATTGTGGGGAAGGTGAGCCGAAGGTTGCGTTTCATTGGCAGGGCACTTAGAAGATGCAACAAGTCCACTAAAGAGACAGCTTACACTACACTCGTTCGTCCTCTGTTACAATATTGCTGCGCGGTGTGGGATCCTTACCAGGTGGGATTGATGGAGGACATCGAAAGGGTGCAAAAAAGGGCAGCTCGTTCTGTATTATCACGTAGTAGGGGAGAGAGTGTGGCAGATATGATACGCGAATTGGGATGGAAGTCATTACAGCAAAGACGTTTTTCGTCGCGGCGAGATCTATTTACGAAATTTCAGTCACCAAATTTCTCTTCCGAATGCGAAAATATTTTGTTGAGCCCAACCTACATAGGTAGGAATGATCATGAAAATAAAATAAGAGAAATCAGAGCTCGAACAGAAAGGTTTAGGTGTTTGTTTTTCCCGCGCGCTGTTCGGGAGTGGAATGGTAGAGAGATAGTATCATTGTGGTTCGACGAACCCTCTGCCAAGCACTTAAATGTGAATTGCAGAGTAGTCATGTAGATGTAGATGTGGTGTAGTTTGTGTGCCCAATGTGCAGCATCTCTGATAGTCATGAGCTGCTTTAGTTCTTGTTAGGCAAGGTACAGGTTTGTTTCTTACATTTCCGGTCTTTATGAGAGCACATTTCTCATGTAGTTGTATAATTTTTTAAATAAACTCATGTTTGTCTCTTTCCCTTAACATACTACTCTACTATTGCATTGAGGAGTCCCTTGGGTCTCATTGGATGGCCATTATATGTAGTTTGCTCTCTTTCTTTTACAGCTTATTTCCACAGGCTTCTCTTATCATCCACTCTTTTGCAGACTTCTACATTTGTAACCATATCAACCCACTTTATTTTGAGCATGTGTCTCTAATGTTAAGTCTTAGAAGAATGCAGTTTCTTCTGTTCATATGTCTCCGTAACTCCAAACAATAGGCTTTGAAAAACCTTTTCCTGATTTCTAGGCTAGCATTTTTATAATAATAATAATAATAATAATAATATACTCTTCATCTTGTTGTTGAAAGCACTTTTTGCTAATGTTACTTCCTAAATAACTAAATGAGTCAGCTTGCTCAAGTACCTCTCTATGAACATAAATTTTGACTTTGCCTTTCTCTTCTTTATCAGTTGCCATCAATTTTGTTTAGTACTTATTTATTTTCGTGTTTTATTCTCTGACTGTAACCATATCCATTTTAACTGATGTGACTTCAAGATCTTCTGCACTTTCTGTTAGGATAACTATATCAGTATATCTTAAAATATCTCTTCTTTGGCCATGTATTAGTGTACAAGTCTGTGAGTCTCTGAGAGATTCATAAAATGTACTCCCAATAAAGAGATGCACTTAATCTAGTTGTTCTAAAGACCTATATCAAGTTCATCACATTTGTCTTGTTGTACTGAATCCTTTACAAGCTTTGTTCTTTTACACTGTAATCATTCTTTATGAAACTTGTAGAAGTCTGAGCCATAATGGAGGATGTATAACATACTTAATTGTGAAAACAAAGATGATGTGACTTACCAAACGAAAGCGCTGGCAGGTCGATTGACACACAAACAAACACAAACATACACACAAAATTCAAGCTTTTGCAACCAACGGTTGCTTCATCAGGAAAGAGGAAGGAGAGGGAAAGACAAAAGGATGTGGGTTTTAAGGGAGAGGGTAAGGAGTCATTCCAATCCCGGGAGCGGAAAAACTTACCTTAGGGGGAAAAAAGGACAGGTGCACACTCGCACACACACACATATCCATCCGCACATGTCTGTGTATGTGCGGATGGATATGTGTGTGTGTGCGCGAGTGTATACCTGTCCTTTTTTCCCCCTAAGGTAAGTCTTTCCGCTCCCGGGATTGGAATGACTCCTTACCCTCTCCCTTAAAACCCACATCCTTTCGTCTTTCCCTCTCCTTCCCTCTTCCCTGATGAAGCAACCGTTGGTTGCGAAAGCTTGAATTTTGTTTGTATGTTTGTGTTTGTTTGTGTGTCTATCAACCTGCCAGTGCTTTCGTTTGGTAAGTCACATCATCTTTGTTTTTAGATATATTTTTCCCATGTGGAATGTTTCCCTCTATTATATTCATACTTAATTGTGAGATTGTTAATATTTCTGTAATTTTTGGAAGAGTACAGGTTATATAAGACAAACAGGCTATATTCAAGAAACCTTGTTGGGGTGCAGCTCCAAGTGCATGATGAATATGTTTAAGTGAGCATATAACACTCAAGCCTCTTCGGGTATGAGATGGCAACCAACAATGACATGGTCACAACATACTGAAAGGAAGCTGGAATTATTACTCTAGATTTGATCCCTAGCAAAAGCAGGATAGCTAAGTAGCACTATATCAGTCAATTCAGTTACAATAGAAATTCATAGTATTAGATACATACAACACAGGGTAACTAGACGTAGTTGCATTAAAGGTGAATTACATCCACACTATTAGATGGAGTCATTTGAAAGGTGGACAACAGCACAGAGAAGAGGAAACACTTGCTAATGATTTGCAGCTCCATTGAGAAATGCTGTAGAAGTTTCACCAACTTAGTCTGCTGAAAATACCTCTTTTTCATTCAAGTAAATCTGAATATTCTGTAATTGAGGACTATGACACATTAAGTGGCTCTTGACAATAAATGAGAAGTATATTAAAAATGATATATATGTGGTAGCCACTCAGAGTAACTGTGCTTAACCTCCTCAAGAAAATCTGAAGTACCTGGACAATAAACTCAGATGAAGTATGAGGTTAAAGACGTGAAAGGTCTGAAGCAGACAGGCATCTTTACAGTCATGTATCAAAATTACCTTGAATTATCAACGAACTAGACATTTTGGAATAGCTTTGGTGAAACGTTACTCCATCTGTTGAATTCTTAACTATAGACAAAGAAAGAGCATTGCATAAATCAGTAAGATTGGTAGTTTACAAAAAGCATACGTTAAGAATATTGTAGTGAAATATGCTTTGTGTATGGTACTGACACTAGCAGCATGTTGTGTATAATTTCCTATAGTGTCCTTGCCTTTAGAAATAGGATTTCCAGTAACTGATTATTTCATTAAATAAAATATGTAGTCATAAGTTTCATTATGTTTTCTGTTCTAGATTAGTTTTTGTCGGTGTTGGACGCTTGCAGACTCCACTATTAATCCGTGAAATGTCAGTTGTGGACTCTACTAAAAGTGAATTCACTTCAAGACATAGCCTAGAATGGAAATTCTTGTTCCTTGATCACAGGTAAATCCCACCATATCCTTTACTAGCATTAGTAGCATTATTTATATTATCAGAGGGAAAAGCCTATAGTCCACAATTCTCTTCTTTCAGTGCATGTCTAAGCTTTTGAACCGTACATGGTGTAGGGTATTGTTGAGACCTTTGTTTATCTATTTGCCTCTAAAACAGTTGCAGTATACAAAAGTGCTAATGAAGAAATTACATTATTTTGATAACTGTGTGATAAACATAAGTAGAGAAAATTAAGAAGATATCATTCTATTCATGTGTTCTGTGTTTACTGGGGACAAATCTAGATTTCTTTTGCTAGTGGAGACCTCATCAGCATATTTCTTGCTCTTACAGGGTACATTTCCTGTGAACGCACATTATACTCTGATTAAAACTGCTTTGTGACTGACAGATGGCAGTGGAGGGGAGCAGACTTGCCAGCTTATGCACAGTATGCCATGTGCTCATGTGCTTGATAACTGTGCATGCACCAAGAAAGAGACAAGTCATCTGCTTACTGACTGTTGCTAAGGTCTTTGTAATTAGTGGGGAGAGCAGTGGTGGGGGCCACTGTTGCTGTAGGGGCGGCAGTGCATAAGATACCCTATCACACATTATAGGCAAATAACAGCAGTAAGAAGAATGTGCAACCACACACATGCCACAAAATAATTGTTTCTCTAAATAAGCGGAGGAAACTGGGAGGGGTGAATATAAATAAGGATACCACTGTCGGGTGCAAACCACGTATCTCTGAATCATTTTCTCTATCATCAGTGTGATCGTTACAACTGCTGTCAGAATTAAATGAAATAAGAAGTTGTTTAGTATTATTTTCCACTACACACTCATTCTTAACTGCTTTCATCATTACTTTGTTTGTGTACCTTACAACATTATGAAGTTTAGTTGATAGAATTCTTTGCCAATCTTTCTACTTTTGCCAGTGTACAGTTTTTGTTATTTCTTTCCACATAACCTTTAAATTGAGCCCATATGAATTCAATGAAATTGAATTGGCAGTTATATGGTGGGAGGATGAGGACCATGTGGCCATATTTTTTTGCCAGTTCATCTATGACATTTAGAGGTAAAGATTATTCTGAGCCACAAGATCCAGTAGATCACCTTTTCTAAAGTCATCTAGTATGGGAACATTTTTTCAGTGTAGTCAGTTGATAATCTCTTATTTGCTGGAAGGTACTATAGCCACCTTACCAGGGATAGTCAAATGTTGTCAGGCATTGTCCAGAACTATTATGAAAGGTTTTCTCAACTTTTTCAAAACTGAGTCTTTAAAACAGTGCTGAACTGTGTTTCTATTCGTTACTTTGTGGTAATCAGTGGTTTTCTTCTCTCTAAATGACAAAATACATTTTTCCATGAATCTTGCTAATGTACCTGCATGGAGAAGAATCAGCCTGTTACGGGATGTAGTGTGGTGCTAGTTACTGAATCTTCTGTCCATTAAAATTTTCTTTTGATATAAAAGAACAAAAAATACTAAGTTTGTTAAATGAATAGAAGGAATGATACTAACAAAAATGATAGCCATTAATTTTATGACAGCTTTATTTCAAGGACAATACTCTTACAGAAGCGTAACAAGCTTAAAAAAAGTTTGGACTTGTATTTGAACTCACAAGCTTTCCATTACAAGCCCAATGTTTTACTCTTACACCAGTGTGTCACCCATACTTCATTCCATTTAATGTTGTTACAGTCATTGTAACTGTAACACCAACTTAGACTGTGGATTTGAGTGATGTGATAAACTGAACTGTGACACCGAGCAGCAGACTGTGATTATATATATATATATATATATAATAGAAGGAAACATTCCACGAAGGAAAAATATATCTAAAGACAAAGATGATGTGACTTACCAAATGAAAGTGCTGGCAGGTCGACAGACACACAAATGAACACAAACATACACACAAAATTCAAGCTTTCGCAACAAACTGTTGCCTCATCAGGAAAGAGGGAAGTAGAGGGAAAGACGAAAGGATGTGGGTTTTAAGGGAGAGGGTAAGGAGTCATTCCAGTCCCGGGAGCGGAAAGACTTACCTTAGGGGGAAAAAAGGACGGGTACACACTATCGACCTGCCAGCGCTTTTGTTTGGTATATGGTTATAATAGAAGGAAACATTCCACGAAGGAAAAATATATTTAAAAACAAAGATGATGTGACTTACCAAATGAAAGTGCTGGCAGGTCGACAGACACACAAACAAACACAAACATACACACAAAATCCAAGCTTTCGCAACCAACGGTTGCCTCGTCAGGAAAGAGGGAAGGAGAAGGAAAGACAAAAGGATATGGGTTTTAAGGGAGAGGGTAAGGAGTCATTCCAATCCCGGGAGCGGAAAGACTTACCTTAGGGGGAAAAAAGGACAGGTATACACTCGCACACACACACATATCCATCCACACCTACACAGACACAAGCAAATGTTCCCACGTGGAACGTTTCCCTCTATTATATATATATATATATATATATATATATATATATATATAGACACACACACACTCCTGGAAATTGAAATAAGAACACCGTGAATTCATTGTCCCAGGAAGGGGAAACTTTATTGACACATTCCTGGGGTCAGATACATCACATGATCACACTGACAGAACCACAGGCACATAGACACAGGCAACAGAGCATGCACAATGTCGGCACTAGTACAGTGTATATCCACCTTTCGCAGCAATGCAGGCTGCTATTCTCCCATGGAGACGATTGTAGAGATGTTGGATGTAGTCCTGTGGAACGGCTTGCCATGCCATTTCCACCTGGCGCCTCAGTTGGACCAGTGTTCGTGCTGGACGTGCAGACCGCGTGAGACGACGCTTCATCCAGTCCCAAACATGCTCAATGGGGGACAGATCCAGAGATCTTGCTGGCCAGGGTAGTTGACTTACACCTTCTAGAGCACGTTGGGTGGCACGGGATACATGCGGACGTGCATTGTCCTGTTGGAACAGCAAGTTCCCTTGCCGGTCTAGGAATGGTAGAACGATGGGTTCGATGACGGTTTGGATGTACCGTGCACTATTCAGTGTCCCCTCGACGATCACCAGTGGTGTACGGCCAGTGTAGGAGATCGCTCCCCACACCATGATGCTGGGTGTTGGCCCTGTGTGCCTCGGTCGTATGCAGTCCTTTTTGTGGCACTCACCTGCACGGTGCCAAACACGCATACGACCATCATTGGCACCAAGGCAGAAGCGACTCTCATCGCTGAAGACGACACATCTCCATTCGTCCCTCCATTCACGCCTGTCGCGACACCACTGGAGGCGGGCTGCACGATGTTGGGGCGTGAGCGGAAGACGGCCTAACGGTGTGCGGGACCGTAGCCCAGCTTCATGGAGACGGTTGCGAATGGTCCTCGCCGATCCCCTAGGAGGAACAGTGTCCCTAATTTGCTGGGAAGTGGCGGTGCGGTCCCCTACGGCACTGCGTAGGATCCTACGGTCTTGGCGTGCATCCGTGCGTCGCTGTGGTCCGGTCCCAGGTCGACGGGCACGTGCACCTTCCGCCGACCACTGGCGACAACATCGATGTACTGTGGAGACCTCACGCCCCACGTGTTGAGCAATTCGGCGGTACGTCCTCCCGGCCTCCCGCATGCCCACTATACGCCCTCGCTCAAAGTCCGTCAACTGCACATACGGTTCACGTCCACATTGTCGCGGCATGCTACCAGTGTTAAAGACTGCGATGGAGCTCCGTATGCCACGGCAAACTGGCTGACACTGACGGCGGCGGTGCACAAATGCTGCGCAGCTAGCGCCATTCGGCGGCCAACACTGCGGTTCCTGGTGTGTCCGCTGTGCCGTGCGTGTGATCATTGCTTGTACAGCCCTCTCGCAGTGTCCGGAGCAAGTATGGTGGGTCTGACACACTGGTGTCAATGTGTTCTTTTTTCCATTTCCAGGAGTGTATTAAAAAAAAAAAATCAAATGACCACATTTTTCATTGCAAGCTCTCTGAATCAATTGGTACAGGTTTCTTAATTTCAAAACATCTCAATACTGCAACCACTGAAACCACACTTCAATATGAGAGTATAAGATACAAAAGAATCAAAGTTTTTGACCAAGTAGTTTATTTATGTTTGCTTGATAAATATTATCAATCTTGCATTATTATTTCAATATTTTAGTTCAAAAACTAAAATATTTACCAAAGTAATAACTTTAGCAGGGGATATAGTTTTGCCATATTGGCATAAAACTATTTTTATAGTGGCATAATAGAATGTGCAAAAATCATTGCGTATTTGGTGGTGCTTTTCTGCTCCAGCCTTTGGAAGAGGCCCCGGCTGGCCCCCTCCCAACCTCTGTGGGATGCATCACCTGACAAGGCTCTTGCTTGCAGAATGGTTAACACAGCAATCATGTGCAGCCCAAGAAACAGTTGTGATTGGCTGAGTTTTGCCCTACCACTTGACTCATTCAAATGTTAATCACAAAGTAATTTTAATTGAAGTATAGGTATCGTGTATTTTTTGTCTCACCTATTAAGTCCTGGAATCATGTTGCTGCCTAAGAATGATCAGTTGTTACTGTTACAAAAACAAAATCTTTTATTTTCACAAATTTTTATGATCAAAATTCTTTTTCTGAATATCATTATTATGCCCATCCTTGCCTTAATCACTTTTGTTCTATGAGAATTATCGTGGAAAATCCAGAATTAATTTGTCATTTTACCTCTAAGTTTAATTGGTATAGTTGCATTTGGTCACAAGTTCCATTGTTGAATATTGATTTTGACCTGCCAGAATGAAACATATCAAATTTCTGTTGACAGAAACCTGACACTCAGCATTCTGTTTATTGACTACACAATGTTCAAGCTATCATGGCATGAAGCCTCTAATCCAAGCTCTTAGAGACAACTACAGCTATTCCCAAGAGTATACTTGATTGCTGGTGGGGGACATAGGTGCCCTCTACAATTATTATCTGAATGCAGTAAATTTTCTATGATTTGTCGCAATTTTAATCTCCAGGAGAATGTATCACATGTATTTGGTGAAACAAAAAAGTGTGTACTAGTGGAAGGAGATTTGGCAAATGCAGTGGCTAATTGTAGTGCTTCATACTCCGACGTGCTTTGAAACTGCTTTTATTTCAAGGTCATGCCAACAGTCCTAATACACAACAAGGAGAAAAAAAAAAAAAAAACCTGAATTCTTACTAATACCGAACATGGTGTTGTGCACAATAATAGACTCCTCTATATCTTTGCATTAACATTTGTGAAAATTTCAGCATCAAGGAGGATACATATGCTTGAAATAAATTTTATACCCCAGATTAAGTATGTGACAATACATAATGTGAGGATTACAAAAGTATGCATTCCCATTGGTTTTGATGAACTGGTATGGTGTGAAGCCCTCATTAGAACCTCTAAATATTGTAACATGGAGGCAGTGAGCATATGGATATGTTGTTGAGGAATTTCCCTCCACAGAATTTGTATGAGCGGTCACTTTAAATGAACAGTGGTTACTGGAGGACCATAATGCTACCAACGAATCATACTTGTTTGATGGGTGAGACATCAGGTGAACTCACAGGGCTGTGAAGCAATGCACCCATCTCTCCTTGAAGAAGATTTATACATTCCTCATCACAACTGGTCAGACACTGCCCTACCCAAATGTGGCATAAGGAGCTACTTTGTGGAAAGACAATACTGCAGTCCCTACAGTGTTGCTGAGATAGCTGTTATTGTTCATATGATTCCTAACACATAGGAATAAGGACTGCTATGCCTCTCAGTAACACAAGCTGTCAGGCTGCAGTTGCCATGTAATATCTAACAGGTGTGTGGTCCATGACTTTAGCACAGGTTGGAGTAGGATGTGTACGCATGAGCGTGCATGGGTGCACACACACGCGTACACACACACACACACACACACGCACACACACACACACACACACACTTGTAAAAATGTGTTGGCTATTTGTTGCTGTTGGCCAGCTCTTGAATAAGTTGTGTGATAGTTATCGGAATCCATTAATTCCCAAAACATTGGATGTTGTTGTCTAATCAATATATATTGTTAGCATTGTGTCCAAAGGACACGCTATAAATATTGATTACCTGCAGATGTTTAATTGGTATTGAAATTAGTATTGATGTGCGTGTATGGTGTTCCATATGCAATATAGCAGGCTGAAAATATAAATAGTTCAAGTATAGCAACAATCATGTTTTTGTTGAGGAGTGTACTACATGGTTAATAGTATGTACAGGCCAACGACGGAAAAACTTTTTTGCTGAAAATACCTTATTCCTATGTTTTTTAGGGTGGGAAATCCAAATAGGATACTTAAAAACTGTATCACCCACCATTTCTTCACATTTTACAGTTATATTTATTAAATTAAGCAATTTTTAAAGAATTTTACACCTTTTATGTAGTTAAAATAATTTAAAAAGGAGGTGTAATGAATTTAGATGATGTTGGTAGCACTGCTGAAAAACATTTGGTGGCAAAAAAGGTCAAGTCTATTTTTGTGTTAACAGATGGTGTTTTGTTTACTGTCAACCTAACCTCATTTTCCTGTTTCCTGTACGTGTGCTCAGTACATCATCTAATCGTGGTTGTAAAAACTCTGCTGACAGTTTTTGTTATGTTTTTGATGAATTTGTGATTAAAAAACACCAAAGAAACATTACAGACTTTGTGAAAAAGGTTTATCTATCTTACTTTGGATCTAAACTTAGTGATAAAGATAAATCTTGGGCACTGCATAAGGTATGTTATGTGTGTGTTGAAGATCTGAGAAAATGGTCCAAAAAGGAGAAAAAAGCCTTTAGATTTGCTGTTCCTATGATATGGAGAGAGCCAAGAAATCATTCCGATGATTGCTACTTTTGCAGTGCCATAATTCGAAAAACAAGAAGGTATAAGCTGCCCTAACCATCCGTCTGCCATCTGACCAGTAGGGAATGGTGTAGATTTGCCGGTTCCGGAACCACCAGATGATTTAAATTCTATTCCAACAGAAGTATTTTCTGATGTACAGTCTGATTTAGATGAAAGTCCTGATGATGAATTCCATTGTAATACAGAACATCTAGAGCCCAGATTGTTTACTCAGACCGAGCTTAATGATTTGGTTACGGATCTGGGCTTAACAAAAGGAAAAGCCAAATTGCTTGGCTCTAGATTAAAAGAATAGGAACTTATTGGCGGTTGGAACCAGCATATACATGTATAGAAAGAGAGATCTGCAATTTCCTTGGTTTCTTTCAACAAGAAGATGATTTAGTGTACTGCTCAGACATTCCTGATCTGATGAATGAGTTTGGTATTGAATACAAAAAGGAAGACTAGAAGCTGTTTATTGATTCATCCAAAACTAGTTTAAAGGCTGTTTTGTTACACAATGGTAACATGTATGCGTCTATACATGTTGGACATTCTGTTCATATGAAAGAAAGCTATGAAAACCTAGTAATAGTGCTAAATAAAATAGGCTATTCTGCTCATGGTTGGATGATATGTGGTGATCTAAAAGTAACATGCAAGCTCCTTGGTCAGCAAGGTGGCTTTACCAAATTTCCATGCTTTTTGTGCGAATGGGACAGTAGGACTAGGGATCAACACTGGTGCAGAAAGAACTGGCCTATGAGGGAGTCTTTAAAACCTGGCGAGAAGAACATTCTACACAAAAATGTAGTAGATCCAAAACTGGTCTATGAGGGAGTCTTTAAAACCTAGTGAGAAGAACATTCTACGCAAAAACCTAGTAGATAAAAAAAAACATACTCCTACCACCTCTGCATATAAAGTTAGGCCTAATGAAACAGTTTGTAAAGGCTTTGCCTAAAGATGGACCATGTTTTAAATATCTCTGCCAAAAGTTTCCATACCTTTGACACTAAACTAAAAGAAGGTGTCTTTGTCAGACCTGACATTAGAAAATTGATATTTGATGTTAACTTTGAATCTACAGAGACCTTAAATGAGAAAGAAGCACGGGCATCATTCAAGCAAATTGTTACAAAGTTTGTAGGACATGAAAAAAGACCCAAAACATGTTTCTATTATAGCTACAATGTTAAAGAAGTTTGAAACTTTAGGATGTTTAACGAGCCTGGAAGTTCACTTTTTTGAACAGCCACCTTGGTTACTTCCCAGACAATATGAGAGATGTTAGTGAGGAGCAAGGATAGCGTTTTCACCAGAACATTAAAGTGATGGAGAAACGCTACCAAGGCTGCAGGAACACCAACATGATGGGGGACTACTGTTGGTCAGGTTCAGCAAGCAACTCATCATAGAAAAAGCAACACAAGAAGCTTCAATGAAAAAAAAGAAAGAAAATACAAACCAATTCCAGCTGACAAGTAAAACCTCTGTTAACACATAGGCTACCACTTCATTGTTTTAAGTAGCTTACTGTAAATACAAACCATGCTTATTTTGTAACAAAGTGTTTCATTAATTTCCCCATTTACCATATAGCATATGATTTTTATACTTTACAATAAAAAGCATATTGCTCGAAAACTATGGGTGATACAAAAAAACTAAGGCTAGATTTGGATTCAGCTCATAAAAATCTATAAAGATCAGCTATCAAAGTAAAAAAAAAAAAAATTTCATTGGCCTCTGTAATTATTCTTCATTACACTAAGAATGCCAACATACAGGGTTTTCTGTTGCTACTGTAACAGTATTTAACATTCGGAGAACCAGGTTAAGTGTTTATATTTTCCCGTGTATTCCCTGTAGTGTATTTCTTAAATTTTGTGCATGTTTCTCTGTTTAATAGGTTTAATCTTGCAGTTTTGTAATTGTAAATTCTTTCAGTCAGTAGCACAGTTTTCATTTCTTCTGAACAGCCATCTATATAGCTTATTAATGCATCAATGTTATTGGTGACACATCAAGAGAGTAGCAAGCTGCATATCTAGGATTTTTTCACTTTTGCAGTCTACTTCTTCACGTAGACTTGATAGGATGTGTACATGCTGCATGCAGAGCCAGTGGTAGCTGACTGCAGTTCGCGGAACAGCTGAATGCATTTTTGGCTATGGCCAGTCACCTTCAGGGTGCTGCCTCAGAACGTAGCTGTGGCAGAGAATCTTGTGCATTGCATGGGACACCTCAGGTGTTGCTTGTTTTGCCCACGGGCTCCTGCTGAGCCACCTCGCAGTGGACCTGACATGGTAGATCTGCCCTCACTGCAGGGTGAGTGGTGGGTGCTAATGCTTTCATGTCACTTGAGGTGGAGGGCCATGTGGAGACAGGCCGTCTGGCATTGCCCATTCTTGCCCATTCACCCTGTGGGGACATGTGGCTGCTGCTTGAACAGGTACGAACAGGGAGAGGTTTACTAGTTATCAGGAGCTCCAACGCTAGACGTGTTATGGAGCTTTTTAGACAGAAAGCATCCAGGGCTGTAAAAGAAAGCCAATGTGCACTGAGTATATCTGCTGGAGGGGCTCATTCAAAATGTGGAGGTAGCTGTGCCTGTGGCTATCAAGTGTGCAGGGTGCAGTCATGTGCAAGTTGTGGCTCACGTCAGCATCAACGATGCCTGTCACATGGGTTCTGAGGCCATTCTCAGTTCATACAGGTGGGCTGGCAGGAGTGGTGAAGGCTGCTGGCCTCACACTTGGGTTACAAGCAGAGCTTGCAATTTACATCTTTGTTCCCAGAGTTGATCAGGGTCCTTTGGTTTTGAGCTGAGTGGAGGGTTTCAACCAAAGGCTTCGCTGACTCTGCACCACATTGGTGCAGATTTCTAAACCTGTGCTAAAAGAGTGGGGATTTGTGGGATTCCATTGATAGGTTAGTGCTGAACTATACAAAGGGAGCAACTACTCAGGTAGCAGAGTACTTGTGGAAAGCATATTTGGTATTTTTATGCTAGTTGGTAGTTTGAGGTACTCTGATGAACATTCACCAATCGATATGCAACAAGGAAAGGCAGACCAAGTTCAGAGGAAAGACATTTCAGCTGTCAAAATTTTATCAGTAAATTGTCAAAGTATTCGTAACAAAGTTCCCAAATTTACTGCCCTCCAGGAAAGTTCTTGCACTCACATCATTCTTGGGACTGAGAGCTTGCTGAAACTCAAGGTGGAAAGCTCTGAGATATTTAGGGAATCATGGAGTGTGTATCAGAAAGAGAGAATGGAGACCATAGGAGTGGGAGTGTTCATTGCAGTTGCCAAAAATGTTGTCTCTACTGAGGTCAAAGTTGAGTTTGACAGGGAAGTTGTCTGGTCGCAGATAGCAGGTGTAGGTGAAACCAAATTAATTGTTGGAATTTTTATCAGCCACTCAATTCCGTTGTGACAGTTCTATAGTCATTCAAAGAATGTCTGTGGTCAGTAGTATGTAAATATCCAGATGTGCTAGAAAGAACAGATAAGCAGTTTATATCATCTCACTTACACAGTGATTTGACATCACTTACTTCCAGTAAGGTAGTTGCAGGGGAATTATGGGCAAAGTTTAAGCAGATTGTAAATCATGGTCTGGAGAGCTATCAACCTAGTAAGTGGATTAAGGCTGTAAAATACCCACCATGGTTTAATAATAAGATTTGGAAAATTCTGAGGAAGTAGAGGCTGTTGCACCCCCAATTCAAAAGAGAATACACAAATGATTGCAAGCAAAGGTTAGTAGACATTTGTGCATTTGCGAAAAAATCTATATGCAAAGTGTACAACAACTACCACCATCATACCTTAGCAAAACATCTGGTACAGAACCAAAGAAGATACTCGTCCTGTGTAAAATCACTAAGCAGATCAATAGCTTCCAACCAGTCCCTAATGAACCAGTTTGGAGTGGCAATTGAAGAAAACAAAACTAAAGCTGAAGTTTCAAATTTTTCATTCAAGAGATCTTTCATGCAGGAGAACTGTACAAACATACCATCATTTGAACATCGGGCAGATGCTCGTATGGACGACATAGTAATAAGCATCACTGACATAGAGAAGCAGTTGAAACATTTGAAAACAAATAAATCAACAGGTCCAGATGGAATCCCAGTTTGGTTTTACAAAGAGTACTCCCTAGCACTGCCCCCTTACCTAGCTTGCATTTATCGCAAATCTCTTGCCCAGCGCAAAGTCCCAAGCAAACAGAAAAAAGTGCGGATGAGTCCTGTATATAAGAAGGGTAAAACAATGAACCCGCAAAATTACAGACCAATATCTATAACATCATTTGCTGCAGAATCCTTTAACATATTCTTAGTTTGAATGTAATAAATTTTCTAGAGACCGAGAAGCTTATGTCCGTGAATCAGCATGGTTTTAGAAAGCATCGCTCATGCGAAACCCTGCTCTTTTCTCACATGTTATACTGTGAACTATAGATGAAGGGTAACAGACAGATTCCATATTTCTAGATTTCCAGAAAGCATTTGACATAGTGACCTTTGCAGGCTGTTAATGAAGGTATGAGCATATGGAATAGGTTCACAGGTATGTGAGTGGCTAGAAGACTTTTTAAGGTACAGGGCCAGTATGTTGTTCTTGATGGTGAGTGTTCACCAGAAACAAAGGAGTGCCCCAGGGAAGTGTAATAGGACTACTGCTGTTATCTATGAGCATAAATGATTTGGTGGACAGGGTGGACGCAATCTGCGGTTGTTTGCTGATAATGCTGTGGTGTACGGTAAGGTGCTGAAGATGAGTGAGTGTTTGAAGATAAGATTTAGACAAAATTTCTAGTTGGTGTGATGAATGGCAGCTAGCTCTTAATGTAGAAGAATGTAAGTTAGTGCGGATGTGTAGGAAAAACAAATCTGTAGTGTTTGGATACAGTATTAATAATGTCCCACCTGACACAGTCATGTCATTTAAATATCTGAGCATACCTCTCTAAAGTGATATGAAATGGAATGAACATGTGACAATTGGGGTAGGGAAGGCGAATGGTCAACTTTGGTTTATTGGGATAATTTTGGGAAAGAGTGATTCATCTGTAAAGGAGATTACATATAGGATGCTTGTGTGACCCATTCTTGAATACTGCTTAAGTATTTGGCATGCATACCAGGTCGTATTAAAGAAAGACATCGAAGCAGTTCAGAGGCGAGCTGCTAGATTTGTTGCTGGTAGGTTTGATCAACACATAAGTGTTATGGAGATGCTTCAGGATCTCAGTGGGAGTCTCTGGAGGGAAGAAGACTTTTTTTGAGAAACACAATTGAGAAGATTTAGATAACCAGTATTTGAAGCTATTCTACTGCTGCCAACATACATTGCACCTTAGGACCATGAACATAAGATACAAGAAATTAGGGCTCACACGGAGGCCATATAGGCAGTTGTTTCTCTTTTGTGCTGTTTCTGAATGGAACAGGAAAGGAAATGATTAATAGTGGTACAGGATGCGCTCTGCCATGTGCTGTATGGTGGCTTGCAGAGATCTTTGTAGATACAGATGTAGAAACTGCCCCCAAAAATTCTGATACATTGAAAGTTCAATTTGTTTCCTATTCTTTGTGAAACATGCTGAATAGTTGCCATATTTTTAGGTGGATTGATCATGCACATGAGCAACACACATCATCATCATCATCATCGTCATCCCAAAGATTTATGAAGACATACTTGGAACAATAGTGTATGATTGCAATTTTTTTACTCAGTTCAGTAAACAATTTTAATTGCTATGATCACAATCAGATTGACCTAAAAAGAATGTGCATATTTATGAATAAGAGCATTATGATAAGTGACTGCAATATAATTAGTAATATTTATTCACAGTTCCTGAGAAACATCTAATAAACATATCTGTCTCCTACAAACTTAGTAAAAGAAGAAAATAAATTTTATGGCCATGGTTGGCATCACCATATGATATTTAAACATGATAAAACTGTAGTGAATGCTCATGTCCCATGGTGTAGGGCCATCATTAACACGCTGTGGTTAAGGCTACAGACAGTTGAGGAAGCTTGGCCACTTGGTGATGTTGACAGTAAGCACAGTTTACAATGTTGTATTACAAAGCCAGAGAGAGAATATTTGAAATTCTGCCTAAGCCAGAGTGGAATGAGTTAAAAATATAATTAAAACTGAATTAGAGAATGCAAATGGGTTCACAGCAAAATATTACTTACAAAAGTCAGCTCTCAAACAGGTGTCTGTGGTGTATATAATAAGTAATGAAATTAATTGAAAGTAGCATACCAAGACACAAAACCCACAGGCACAATTAGCTCACAAAAACAGTGTCAACAAGACACATACACCCATGAGCAAGACATGGATGACGTGGGAACATGGATGGAAAATTAATGGACAGGGTCATAACATCAGGATGCGCAGGAACTTCAAGAGCCTGTTGTACAATGAAAAATAGGCGTTTGATGTAAATTCATTCACTATTTTAGCTGGGTGGTGTTTCTTATACCCATAGATGTCTATTTCCCTTTTGGTGCAGTATATACGATCTGCATGTTGTAACCTGTGTTCATTTGTGTTCAGGAAAGTGTTGTACAAATGTAGTTTTGTTCTGTGGATGTGTTTTCCCTAAAACGAGTATCAAAATTTATATCCATCTGTCCAGTATAAAATTTATTATAATCGTTGCAGTGTATTTTGTGAATGTCTGAATTTTCAGATTTACTTTACTTGTTATTTGTCTTATATTCAAGCTGCAGTTTCGGAGTATAATTTATTTGGAAGCCGCGTCTGTCAGTTGTGTTCTTAAGTAATTTCTCGAGCTGATACACTGAAGTGCCAAAGAAATGTATAGGCATGCATACTCAAATACAGAGAGATGTAAACAGGCAGAATACGGTGCTACCAGTCGGCAGTGTGTATATAAGATAACAAGTGTCTGGCACAATTATTAGATTGGCTACTGCTGCTACAATGGCAGGTTATCAAGATTTAAGTTAGTTTGAACATCGTGTTATAGTTGGCAAATGACGACTGAAGAGAATCATTCAACCTGACAGAAGTACAATCCTTCCGCAGATTTCTGCATATTTCGATGCTGGACCATCAAAAATGCTACCCATCCAACGAAACTTCATCGATATGAGCTTTCGGGAGCCGAAGGCCCACTCGTGTATCCTTGATGATTGCACAACACAAAGCTCTACATGTTGCCTGGGCCTGTCGACACCACCATTGGACTGTTGATGACTGGAAACATATTGCCTGGTTGGACGAGACTTGTTTCAAATTGTATCGAGCAGATGGATGTGTATGGGGATGGAGACAACCACATGAATCCATGGACCTTGTATGTCAGCAGGGGACTGTTCAAGATCAGGCTCTGTAATGGTGTGGGGCATGTGCAGCTGGAGTGATATGGGACTCCTGATACGGTTGTATGTGGCTCTGACAGGTGAAACGTACGTAAGCATCTTGTCTGATCACCTGTATACTTTCATGTCCATTGTGCATTCCGTTGGACTTGTGCAATTCCAGCAGGACAATGCAACACACCACATGTCCAGAATTGCTACAGAGTGGCTCCAGGACTACCCTTCTGAGTTTAACATTTCCGCTGGCCACCAAACTCCCCACACATGAACAGTATTGAGCAACGGGATGTCTTACAACGTGCTGCTCAGAAGAGATCTCCACTCCCTCGTACTCTTAGATTTATGGATAGCCCTGCAGGATTCAAGGTGTCAATTCCCTCCAGCACTACTTCAGATATTAGTCAAGTCCATGCCCTGTCGTGTTGCAGCACTTCTGCATGCTCGTGGGGGCCCTACATGATATTAGGCAGATGTACCAGTTTCTTTGGCTCTTCAGTGTATGTCGTTCAGTCACCTTCCCCATTTTTGTGCCCTTGAGTGTTTATGTCAATC
Source organism: Schistocerca cancellata (assembly GCF_023864275.1). Classification (NCBI taxonomy): domain Eukaryota; kingdom Metazoa; phylum Arthropoda; class Insecta; order Orthoptera; family Acrididae; genus Schistocerca; species Schistocerca cancellata. The sequence goes on from NC_064626.1 coordinate 829,707,668, forward strand.
TTATTTCTTTATCTTATTGCATGATCTCATGAGAAAGCTCTCTATGTACCCATTTGCCACTGCTATTTGTTTTAAAAAGTGTAATTTCTTACATATTTCTTGGCTGTCTAATGGCAAGTGAATATGTCACTATATCGTGGAAGTAAAAAGGACACTATTTTATGCAGAATTGGGTGACAGATTTTGGCTTGAATATTATTATTGGTGCACTTAGGTTTTCTATAAATACTGAATGTATGTCTGTTGGTAGTTTTAGCAGTCATCAGACCCAGATGGTTGATGAAATTAATTTTCTCTATTTTGGTGGTTAAGCTAATTTTGGGGTGCATAGATCAGTATTATTTGCACTACCTTTTAGCATCATCAAGGTATCATCCACATAAAGTTTATAGGAAATATCCTGCTTTTCACAGTTTGTGAAATAAGTCAGTAATAAAAGTGTCAGCCAGTGCATCAGGTAAGTTATTTCCCATTGGAAGGCATTATTTTTCGCAATATAAAGGCCAAGCAGCCTAGAAAAACATTAATATAAATACATATTAAAAGAAATAGTGTGCAAACAGAAACGGAGAGCTTTGTCGTGCTACTATACAATAAGGTAAATCAGCATCCTGATGTTCTGACTCTGTCCGTTTATTTTCCGTCCATGTTCCCATGCTGCCCATGTCTTCCTCACAGGTGTGTGCATCTTGCTGACCCTGTTTTCATGGACTCAATTGTGCATGAGGGTTTTTGTGTTTAAATATGTTGCTTTCATTTAATTTCGTTATGTGTTAATATTCATCATAGACACCTGTGATGCCAGAGATTTTCACGGCGTCTTTATGTTTATGCTCTTCACGGGTATATTGTTGGATATGATCGTCTTCACTGTAGTGAAGACGATCATATCCGGCAGCATACCCATAAAGAGCATAATCATAGACACCTGTTTGAGAGCTGGCATTTATAACTAATATTTTACTGTGGACCCATTTGTTTGCTGTAATTCACTTTAAATTACATTTTAACTCATCCTATTTTGGCTTATGTAGAATTTTAAATATCTTGCTGCTAGCTTTGTAACTCACCATTGTAAACTGTGCTTCTGATCAGCAACACATAGTGGCCAAGCTTCCTCAGCTGCTTGTACTTCACCAGCAAGCACAATGTTGCTAATGGCAGGTCTGCATCAAAGCCACGTGTGTTTATCACACTTTTATCGTGTTTTTATATTATGTACTGCTGGGAGTCATGGCTAGTTTAAGAAGACATGTGTCAATTGTGTGATACTTCCCTGATTAATGTGAAGCTATGCTACTGTTTATGCTGTAGTAACTTATCATAACATGTTTGTGCATACATTTGCACATTCCGGGGGAACTTGCCACAAATCTCAGAGTTATGATTCCTTGTTATTAAATAAAATGAGTCTTATTTTGGTAACAGTGTATGTCAGTTTGCATTGTGGTACATTTTCCAAATTTTTAGCTTGACTTTAATTATAGTCATAAGCATAAAAAGACATTAATCTGTAAAAATATTCACTGCCGATAACATCATGTAGTTTTGTAGAGTTAAGCTATAAGCTGACAAACATGTCCTAGCAGTTAATTTCTAATACCTACCACAGCTCTGACTGCATTTAGTGCTTCCTTGATGTTTCCACATCTCTTCATATAACATTGTTAACAATGGCAGAGGCACGTGTGGGATCTCTCTGACTGAATGCCTGAACTAATGGGTTCTTATGACCTCTTCCTGTGGATTTATTCACAACTTTTGATTACATCATGTATGTACTGTGTGGAAGAGTAACTGTCGCTTTACGGAGAATAATAATCTGTTCGATTTTCCAAAGATGCTGAGAAAGGAATGGTTTTGTACTAATGAGAGTCCAAAATTGGTCGGTAGATGCATATCTGCTTCTTAAGTAAATGAAGTCTCTGTGTGAAAGATTTGAAAATGTAGTTCTATTGATAAAACATGTATCCATAAATTCCAAATGTTTCATGTGCCATTAGAAAACACCATTAAGTAACTATGCTGTGCCTGACATACAGCCCTCATCAGCAGCATCTTGACAGGGAGGAAATTTTGTATTCAACCAGAGAGGAATGTCTTACATTGTATTTTTTAACTTTGCAGTGAAATTTCGTAACTCAAACCTGATTCTCCAGTGTTTTCTTTTGGGAGGAGCAAGTGAATAAAATGTATGCAGGAAACAAGTGTATGTAATTCTAAGTAAATCCCATTTGTTGTCGTGTGAAACATTAAATGTCTGAGAACACACATATTTAGTTTTTAGAAATCTGTGTAATATGTGTGTGACCTGCGAAGTAATTTTAAGGAAACTTCTGAGAAATTGAAAAAAAAAAATTTCTTTCATAAAGTGAGCTATAAATTACTTGTACTTTTCTTTGAGATATATTGGTATGGCACTTTAATTTTGAATATTCATTCAAAATAAATGACATTGTTATTGCAGTTGCATTCTTTGATACTTTTCAGAGCACCTCCCATTATTGGCTATTTACCATTTGAAGTACTGGGTACATCAGGTTATGATTATTACCATGTGGATGATCTTGAGAAAGTTGTCACATGCCATGAAGCTTGTAAGTATAAACGAAAATGCTATTCATCATAAACCTGTGTTATTCCTGCTCAGAATTCAGGCATTTTCTTCTGTTATTTCCAGTGATGCAGAAGGGAGAAGGTACTTCTTGCCATTATCGTTTTCTGACCAAAGGGCAGCAGTGGATATGGTTACAAACTAGGTTCTACATAACTTACCATCAATGGAACTCGAAGCCAGAGTTCATTGTATGCACACACAGAGTTGTCAGGTGAGCCCCATGACCTTCTTGCTGTTGAATACATTGCACATTCCAATTTTACCACACAAAGTTAACGTACACGTTTGATATTTCATGATTATACTATTTTCCTGTGTCCATAATATTTTTGTTGGGAATCACATTCATTGTGTAATGATACTGAAACTGGCAAATGAGTAAAACTTACGGAGCCAAATTAGAATACAAAGAAAGTTTACATAACGGAATAGGAAAGCTATGAGAAGCTTTGAGAAGTTTGCGAGCAGAGTACCATGTTTATCTGGAAATTGGGGAACTTGATAAGGATATAATTTGCTTAGATAGTGAAAGACACAGAGCCTTGCTTTGGATTTATGTAGATGTCCCTCATGTTGGTATAGTCTGTTCACTGAACATGGGACTGACAGTATGGCACACTTGGCACCCCACTTGAGATTTTCCCATACACATCAAAATGAAAGCAGTGTTTGTTTTGTGGTTATACTTCAGTCACACACACAAAAGAAAACTGTAGTTCAGATATAAACACTCAGAGAACAGAGTTTATGTAGTTCACAGGCAAATGACCTACTCAAACTATGCCTCCTCCTCCAGTCCTCTGTGCTACCTGAACTGGCTTCTGTGGAAGAAGAAAGCCAAAACAATTTCTTTGGGAGAAACAAACATCAAGAAAATGATGACTATATTTGTAAAAGAGTGGTATTGCTTTATTTGCTAGTAGTTTGTTTTACAAACTGAGTGATTTCAGTGAAGTCATATTTTCACATAAATCTGCATCTGTATTGTCTAGCATTTTCAGCATTACGAAGAGTAGAAGGTGTGTAGATGGTATTGTTATTACACTTTTTTGAATGAATATTCTCACCTTTTCCTATTCCGCTCACTGCTGTAATAGGACAAATACAGCAAATACTTGAAAGCTATTAGAGAAGCAGAATTCTGAAAATTCTTGTCACGGTGATTGCTTTCATAAAGCAAACTTTGTGCGAAACACTCAATATAATCCAATTCTTTGGGTTATGTAAAAAAATGGAAACAAAATTGTGGGTGCCTGTGAAGCAAGCAAACATTTCTGTTAATTTTGAGAAGTCTAGACCTGCAAAAACCATTATCATAGGCATATATTTCTACCCTGCTATGTTTTGTGTGTGTGTATGTGTGTGTGTGTGTGTGTGTGTCACAAAGTTTCAAGGATGCTGCAGTAGATGAGGCAGGTAATTGTGGACTTACTGTGTTCCGTCATATAGACAGGTTTCCACATGAATCCCTTGACAACTGTGGACAGTTATGCAGGGGGGGGGGGGGGGGGGGCAGAAGGAGGGTGGAGCCAGCCCTTTTGGTGTGTCTGTCAGTGTCTCGTACACCAAAAGCTTCATCTCGTCCCTCAGAAAGAAATGCAAAGAAAGTCAGCAATATCTCTAGAACAATATTCATCACTCAGCAGTTTGAACACTCTCTCTGAACATTACTAACATCAAGACCTTTTTGGACTCTGTTGGTGAAATGGTGCAACTGCAGCTTTCTTCTCCCACAGAAAAGTTTCATTTCATCTCCTCTAAACACTCTAAAATTATACATACCTTGTTTTTTTTTTACATGCTGCATACATTAAGGTGACAAAAGTCATGGGATGCCTCCTAATATTGTAATATCATGTTGGACCTCAATTTGACCAGCAAGTTTGTGCAGCAGCTTAACACTTCATGGACTCAAAAAGTATTGGGAGCCCCTGCAGAAATAGTGAGCCATGATGCCTCTGTGGTAGTCCTTGATTGCGAAAGTGTTGCAAGTGCAGTATTTTGTGCACAAACTGACCTCTTGATTGTGGCCCATAAATGTTCAGTGGGTGGCCAAACCATTCACTTGAATTGTCCAGAATGTTTTTAAACCATTTGAGAACAATTGTGGTCTGGTTACATGACGCATTGTCATTCATAAAAATTCCGTTGTTGATTGGGAACATGAAGTCCATGAATGTCTGCAAATGGTCTCCAGCTAGCGGAACATAACCGTTTCCAGTCAGTGATTTGTTTAGTTGGACCAGAGGACTCAGTCGATTCCATGTAAACACAGCCCACACCATTATGGAGCCACCACTAGCTTGCACTGTGCCTTACTGACAACTTGGGTCCAAGGTTACTTGTGGTCTGCCCCACACTTGGAACCGACTATCAGTTCTTACCAACTGAAATTGGGACTCATTTGATTGGTTCACTGTTTTGCAGTTGTCTGGGGTCCTACTAATATGATCACAATCCCAGGAGAGGCACTGCAAATGATGTCATGCTGTTGGCAAAGGCAGTCACATCAGTCACCTGCTCCCATAGCCCATTAATGCCAAAATTCGCTGCAGTATCCTAATGTATACATTTGTTGTACATCTCACATTGATTTCAGCAGTTATTTCACGCAGTGCAGAATGTCTGTCAGCACTGATAACTCTGTGCAAATGCCACTGCTCTTGGTCGTTAAGTGAAAGCTATCGGCCACTGAATTGTCCACAATGAGAGTTAATGCTTGAAATTTGGTATTCTTGGGACACTCTTAACACTGTGGATCTCAGAATACTGAATTCCCTAACAATTTCTAAAATGGAATGTCCCATGCATCTAAAGCCCGCGTCACCTAGGACGACACTTCCACGCATAGGGGCAGAATGGAAAGGAAGCACGGGGGGGGGCTGAGAACTGCTCATGCGCGGCAGCTGGGAGTGGGCAAACAAAGTCCTCGTTGCCGAACTGTATTGCTGATAAGAGCCAGGCCAGTTTGCCTCTATTAAACGTTCAAATGTGTGAGGGGAATGACAAATACTTAAACCAATTTCAGTCAATCATCACGAGTGAAATATTAATTCACGTCGCTAATTAACATCCACTGCTCCACAGATTTACTCTGCGTGCCACTGGGAGGTGAGAACAGCTGACACAGCTTTGTGAAGATGTGAAGTACAATTTTTCTCAAAATGACATTGAAACTGCTTGCAATAATTACCATTTATTGCGATTTGAACTGCATTATAAGTAAAAATTTAATAGACAACAAAATTAACTTCAAGCATGAACCGAAATTCGTTATATTTGCTTCACAACTGCTTCTGCTCAATAGAATGTGTAAGGTGTGTGTGTGTGTGTGTGTGTGTGTGTGTGTGTGTGTGTGTGTGTGTTTGAGTGTAATCACTGCGTGTAAAAAAGAATTAGTGGTAGAAAGACTAATGTAAAAGGCTATTGTAAAAACGCTTAGTAAGTTGTCATATTTTTCGTTGTTAATGGGCGTTATGAGCGTAAACCAACACATTTGATATTACAGTGAGAGACTGCATTTACAATCCATTGAACTAGCAAACAATTAATCATCATCTGTGATTAACTCCAGGGAATCTGACCGATTACATCAAAAACCACCAGTATCTCAAAAAGTAACAGTTACTGTTATTTTAGGACCTCATCAGTTCGTGCGTTGGAAATGACAGAGGTTTACAACATGGTGGGAGAATCTTAACTTCTTGAACATTATAGTCTGGATAATTAAAAGGATACAGAAGTCCTAATCAAGAAGGCTAAGAAGTTCTCATTATTATGTGTGCAACCGATATGTTGACACATTTTTTTAAACCTCAATTCTTTAAAAACTAAGAAATATTATACTTTGTTACAATACCATCGTAACTTCTGTTTGAGTTTGTTTTGTTTGAGTTTCTTTCCGAACAGTATGATTTTAAATTTATGACGATAGGTTCAAGGCTTATATCCACCATCACTTCCCTGTCAGATTCTTCTTTCTGAAGCTTTTCAGCATGCCACACAGAGTGTGCCCACGCTACAGGTGGGCTGTTGCCTGTTGCCTCATTGTCTATTACCTCATGCACAAAGTGATTCACTGTATGTTATGTTGAACATTTTTTTTCTCTCACATAGTCTTAAAACCATTTGCCCAAATTAACCTCATGGGCCTTTAATGACAGTGATATGTGGGTAAATCCAAAACTGTGTGATCCCATTTACGTGCAAGGAAGTCAAGTTTGTCGTTCTGTCACCTGACTTGTACAGTGTAAATCAATGAGCTGCAGATCAGCACGAATGTGATTTATACGGTGCTTAATACTTTTATTTTTAAGTTGGGGAAAAATGTCCGCTTTTCTGGTGTTTGCACTTTGTTTTCTCTATAACAGTTGAATTATAGCTGGCAATAACCGACTTCGAAGCAAGGTATGACAAGAATTGGGAATCACGTCATGAAACTGACAGTGTTCATTGCCAAATGGCAATCACTGCTGTTTTTCTTGCACAAGAATACAAATTTATTTTCAGAAATAAAACCAGAAGAAGAGTCAGCATGCAGAATAATTATCTGAGAACCTATCCCTATGAGAACTTTAAAACTGCCAGTGCCATCACTCATTTTCCAGCAGATCTTCTTGGAATGATTCTAATTGATCCATGTTTCATCAAGGTAATACACTCTTGAACTACTTTTTTCTCTTGTGTCGTAAATCTTTATGGGATATAGTTCATGCTGCACCTAGGTCACTTCTTTGAAATAAAAACTCTCATCTTAACATACATACCTGGACCAATGTCTTTTAAATTCTTTACCTCGACGGAGAACTTATCATTGAAGCTTGCATAACTGTAACATGTTTTTGTCATGTCAGGCATTCATCATTCGCACGGAGCACTTTAAAACATCGTTGTTAAAACTATCCATTTGTGTTACAGGTTCCGTGCAATTTTGATGCTTTCCATGCGGCACAAAACAAACTGTTTCTACAGTTCTTACAGCTCTGACACTTTCCCTTAAAATTCTCTTTACAGTTCTCTTGCCGGCACCACATGGTTCTGGAGTCGGTTTTTGTGTTTTTCAATGTCAACCGTAGGAGACCTGCTTTTAAATTCACATTTGAAAAAGTTATAAATGTGGTAAATAATCCGCCTCGCCTGCTTGTGAAGCACTTCACGTTTATTGCCGTCACCTGACTTTTTTTTAATCGCACCTAAACATTTACAAGATACACATTCACAGCTATACTGCTACAAGAAAAAAAAGAGACAAACAAAAAAATTGATAGTTGAATGGATTATTAAATTGTCACGAAGTGCAGAAACAGTGCAGCATGTAGGAGTGAGATTCTCGCTCTCTAGCTGTAACTCACTGCTAGCCACTCAGAAAGAGAATGAATATTATTGGCCGCTAGTGACTCGTGGACGGGGATGCACAGAACGGCCGAAAATTGGGCCGCCACCTTACGTGACGCAAACTATAGCTTCAACCACCAATTCATGTTCAGAGTATTTTAATTCTTGTCATGCGGCCACAATTGCATCGGAAACCTTTTCACACGAATCACCTGAGAACAAATGACAGTTGTACCTCTGCACTATTGTTTTATACCCTTCCCACGTGATATTACTGCCATATGCGTATGTGCATATCTCTGTCCCATCATTTTTGTCTCCTCAGTGCATCTAGGGCTTTTTAGCCTTCCAGCTCTGCAGTGGCATGGTGACAATCGCAAAAAGTTGTATAGCACCATAAACTGTGGAATACAAAAAAAATACTACTGTCACTTCTTTCTACAAAAGGGTTAGTACCTCTGCTAAGGAACTGTGATGTTATCCATATGTCTGAGAGAAAGACGTGGTGTGGCAAGCAGCGTGTGGAAAGACCTATGGAGCAGTCTAGGAAGGCAGTAGGGCAGTAAGCGAACTTACATTTGCCAGTCGTGACAGATCATGTAGAGGTAAGATTTGTGGTGGTAGTGGGTGTCTTGCAGTTAATGTGGTATCTGTTTTGTTGTTCATGTTCATCATAAACATTATCAGTGTGGTCTATGCAGTAGTACTATACACTGCTTTGAACACCTGTGCACCAATCTGTTAAGGTTTGAGGACTGCTCTACTGCAGTCTGTCACCACCACCATCACTGTCGTGACTGTACAGAGCAGCAGGCCTCGGGCAGGCTGCAACATCCTCTACACTGTCGCCCCTCGCTAGCTGTGCCACTAGCTACTTCTGCTTCTTCTCCATCCTGTTGTCACAGTGCTAATATATTTCCACAGTGCATTCTTACAGTAATTTTTTTGCGGAAAGACATCTTTGTGCATCTCTCTAAATACATCCAAGGCTGGCACAAGTTCTGGAAATCAGGGAATTTCAAATGTATTAGGGAAATTTGGGTGAAAATAATGGAAAAACAGGGTGTATACGACCTGGACAACCGGGAGATCTGGGAAAAACCCGGGAATTTTTTTAGAATTCTGGGATGTTTTTGCTTTAGTTTTCAGTTAAACTTTTTTCATTTTGACTGGTAAGAAATAATACTCAAACAAAGGATATTACTGTATCCCGCTACTGCAGAATAATACTGCAGCAATAAAACATGAACGAGAGAAAAAAACTAAAGTAAAACTTAAGTTGCAAAGGAAGTGTGCCATGTACAACAACAAAACACAGTGCTCATACAAGCATCTGGCAGCAGCTAAATGTGTCAGAGGCTTTAGGAAGACTATGCAATGCTTCATAACAACAAATTGCCTTCGATGAGCGTGACTTCGCAACTGTTTACATTAGATTCATGTGAGCAGTTGCATGCGGGCCCATGCGCATGCGCAGTTGTGTCGCGTGTGTGTAGCACCTTCTCTTGCTTCTGGCTACTAAAGTGTGTCTGTTAGCTATATAAGCAGTAGCAGCAAGATGCTATTCGGAAAAATTTTACTGTCGTGCGCAAGCTGCCATATTCACTAGGGGCGAACCGGGGTATCTGCCCAGGCGACAATTTCAGTCAAGCATTAATCGCCTTGCAGAACAATGAAGTTATTTTTGTATGTTTGCTAAAAAAAAGTTGTTTTTATTGATCTTTTCCGCTGAGGCAGTCAATTTATTTGTAACAAAATGCTTAATTCTACACTATTGGCTAGTTTCAACTGTTCTCTGCATTTCAAAAGAGCATGTTTTCGTCTTGTTGCAAGTATGGCATTGTGCCATTATAAAGAACCAAAAATGAAATAATACAGTACTGGTATTCCAAGAAAATTTACAACCGAATCTGGATCTATGAATATGCACTTTAAATCGAATTATGCACATTATTATGGTTCATGAAATTCCGATGCTCTTGGAATATCCTCTGATGTCTTGTTTCTTTTATGACATAACGTAAGATCTTTTAATGTTTTACACGTACGAATGTACGGGCTTCTTGCACCATCGTAGCTGCACAAGCGGTATGACGCCTGTAATTGGCGCTCTCTGGCAACTGCTGAAACGAACCTGTTTCTAACAGATCGCGGGAAAATATTGTGAATGATTGACTGAAAAGCGTTACTTTCAAAGTAAATTTTCTTTACCCAAGATGAACTATGTGCGATGAATTTCTTTAATCACAGAGCGTTTGACTCTCATTTAAAAATCAACTCTTTGAGGATGACAATTTAGAAAAATTTCGAGCCCAGAAGATCATACATTTATGTCGTTATTAAAAATTTTGCTGGCGCATTTGTGTGATGTATCTTAAAGTGTAACACGCGCAAAGAAGATCAGTGTTATACGTGAAAGTTAAGCTTCTCTTGCAGCTTATTAATCGTTGATACCAATATTGTATGTGAAAGCTTTGCTTTTCTTGTAGCAACACTATGTATATTAATTTAAACCATTAACTTTTCCTGTTTGTGTGTACGCACTACTTAACAGTGATAATGCTATTGACTGACAACATGAAGTGTCCTTTGCTTTGAATATCTGCTGTATCGGCTGGCAAGATCACGTGACATGAACTACGACTGGCTTACAAAAGTGCGTTGCAATCTCTATAAATTGATAAATTTTACAGTTCCGAGGAAAAGTATACTGTCACTTAACACGGAAAAAGTGTATTTTAAACCGGGAAATCCGGGAATTTTTTTTTTTCCCGTGTCCACGTATTCACCCTGAAAAATCTCGTTTTTGTCTCAGTAGCATGAAACTGTTTGTTTACGAGATGTCGTGCTTCATCGCTGGCTGGGTGCAGCCGAGTACGTGCGCTGCTTCCCAACTCTCTCATTCTTACTACTTCTCCCCTCCGCACGCCTTGCCTCTGCTTGCAGTCAGTGCTGCCACCACTACTTGCTGTTAGCCTTGCAGCTACCAATGAGAGGTACTGTGGGGTGAGAAGTGGTTTATTTGGAAGTGATTCTCAGAGCTTGTTGACGCAGCGGCTGGAGACAATGGTACATGAGTTGTTGTCTGATTGATTGTGTGAATGTGTGTGCGCTCTCGTTTTCTGACTATGGCTATGGCCAAAAATTTAGTTGTGAAAGTGTGATTGTCTTTTCTATGTGCCTCTCTGTGGCTCAGCAATCACCTTTACGGTGAGTTGCTACCTATCCTCATTAGTATTGATTCTCATAGTATTTGCACAAGTAATGTGTTGCGTCGGTGATTGCTGGGGTCTCATTTCATCAACATGGTGTCTGAGAAATGTGAATGGCTGGCCAGATGAGTGGACTTCCATGCCAGGCCAAAACTGCAGGCCATTTCTGTGGGTATCTCTAATGGATGGGGCCTGCTGATCTGAAGCCAATATTTTACCACTAATGTGTGGGCCCTGCCTGTTGGATCTAGTCTCACCGATCTGCCCGCAGGTGGGTCTGTCTGTGTGTTGTAATGTGGTGGATATTCATGGTTTTTCCATGGACCCAGGACTGAGATGCTCCTCGGCAAGCCAGAGGCCACATGCAACGGATTTCAAGAATAGCGACTGTCTCATTGCAAGTACATTGTACAGTGCAGCATTTTATAGACATTTTATTTATTCTAGTACATTTTGACACTTTGAAAGTAGTTTATACATTAGAAAGTATGGATGATAAGAAGAAGAAAATTGTGGCAGTCACTGGCAGTTTATACATTATGCACTCACGTATTTCTTGAAAGAAAAATCACACAATACCTGTAGAATAATAGACATAACACAGTGGGTAATAACCGTCAATAACGAACATAGTAGAATCAACATTTTATTTGTGGTCACCTACAGTGTTGGTTTACACAACTCTTTCCCACCTTATTCATTTCTTTCAGGAGGTGTTCTGTTTTCTGAGGTTATCTCTGAAAGCAGTGAAGCTATTTTAAATCTGTCTTGCAACTCCAACAAAATGTGTATTTTTGTCACCAAATGTGTTTCGCTTTATTGAAATAAAATAACATTGAAACATATATACCATTTGGCTTGCTTTCTCCATCAAAAAGCAGTTCGTTACACAAGATGTTGGTGTTAGTACTTAAGATTTTTGCTCAAACCTATAGAAACACAGAATTCCTTACATTTATTGGTCAACTTATGTCTTTCCTTACCCTTGAGATCTTAAAATTTGTCAGGGAAAAATGCTAAAACTTGTCTGGAAATCAGGGAATTTCACTTTTGTGGCAACCGTGACATCATCTTCTGTGTGTATTAGGCTTTGTCTGTTATGCCTTCTTATAGGGATTAGTTTAAGTTCTGATTTTTGGTCTTTCTACGTGTCTCCATTCCATTGGTCTGTATTTGTATAGTACATTTTGTAGTCTGTCATCTTCCATCCTAATGACATGCTCTTTCCATTTCGTTCTGTATTCTTCAGTTCTTTTGTATAGATATATATTAATCCTAATTGTGCTGTTATTTCTGTATTTTCCTTTCGATCTTGCCTTATATGTCTTCCTACAAATCCAAGGGATCCCATTTCTGCATGCTAGATTCTTAGTGTATCCTTTTTTGTTGTTATCCAGGTTTCACCTCCATTCATTACAACCGGGAGTGACAAATGTTTTGTAAAATTTCAGAATTATCTCTTTCTGTACTTTTAGTTTGTGAGATAAGATGTGTCTTCTGGTACTATTCTTTTAATTTCTTTATCTTAAGTTATCAGGTACATACAAGGTGTGTCTCAAAAGTCATGGAGTGTGTGTGTGTGTGTGTGTATGTGTGTGTGTGTGTGTGCGTGTCAAATTAGCTGGAGGGGGGGGGGGGGGGGGACTTTCCTCAGCTTTGTTGCTCCACACACTAGACCAATATCTGCTCAGAGCGTCAATGGTGCGACATGGGTATGATTGTGAACAATGTTGGGCAATCAAATTCTGCAGAAAGGCCAACAAAAAAACTCTAGAAATTCATGAAATGATTAAAGAAGTCTACAAAGAGTCTGCTCTTTTGTATGTGCAAATTATGAGGTGGATGAAGTAGTTTAAGCAAGACCAAGAAGGGGTGGACAATGTCTTTGAACAGCCATCAACAAGCTAAACTGATGAAAATGTTACTCGTTTGCATGAGTTGTTGAATGCTGACCTTCGAATGAGTGTGCGGCTGTTAGTTGAAACTCTGAACATTCTGAAAAGTGTTAAAGTGTCACTTGACATAGGTCTATCTCCTTGGCTTTCTGCTGCTCTTCCAATCAGTCTCTGACACCCAACTGACTCTTCACATAGTGAGGTACAGACTTATATGTGTAGTAAATATTCTGTTATTGGGCCAATAAATAATCAATTTATAATAATAATAATAATTTTATTATAGCTCAGTTGCCTCATACAAGTCTTTCAATTGGATGTCACTTCAGTGACTTGCATGTCCCTAATCTACTCCAGTTAACCATCAGGGAAAGAGGACATACAGTTTAATGTGTAATCTGAACCACATGTCATTCCCGGTGATTCCTCATCTCATCAAGAGATGAAGGCTAGTATAAAATGCGGACCGCAAAATATGTGGTTTGACTGGTATTCAATCCCAGGGCTTCTTGGTTTCCAGGCACACGCTTTACAACTAGACCATCAGGCCCGACAGACACTTTAAAAACTTCCTGCCATTCACTGTTTTTGTCTCAACTACAAAAATAAATGCACCATATTTCAAAACTAGTTACTAATCTGTCAGATTAGTAATTCAAGTACATATTGAAGTAAATATTTGACATATATGGTGCAAATCAAAATTTACCTGTTGTGTGCTTGGGTACTGAAGGCTAATGAGGAATAATTGGTCGTAAAACTGTGCAGCAGTCTATATTTCATAGTGTGTGTTTTTGTTTACAGTTTCAATTTCATTACATTTAAAGTAATTTATTTTCGAGGAGGAGCAAGAAATTTGCATGATGATGACAGGCACAAATAGGAAATCATAATGTAACAAAATCAAAAATTGCACCTTACAGGTATTGACTTATTTATGAGTTAACATGTTTCCTCGTTCAGAAAAATTGGTCCAACATTAATTTTAACAAGTTTAATGTTATAGTTACGTGGATGTAATGAAGCAAATGAGAAAGGACCCTGAAGAAGGTGAACGAAGCCAAGACAGTGAGATGGGTGCGTGGGAATCTTCTGATAAACAAGTGGGTACTACGTCACAAGGTAGCATCTCTTCTAGTGCCTGGACTTCTCGATCTTCAGGTATGTGTATTTTGGCAGTCATTTAATATTTTTATGACAAGAAGTGCATTCTGGTGTGTTGATCCTTTCTGGCTGTGATCAACAGCGCACTGGTCTTTGAAATAAACTTACAAACTTCCATAAAAAATGTTCATAATAATTTTTTCCTTGTCACAAAGGGTTTAGTTGTGACAACAATACAACTTGTATTCCTTAGTCACAACTGCTTTACCTTATTCTTTTGACCTCATGGTCCCTCCAAAAAGATAAAACTGTAATGGATGAAATGTCAAGATGATATTATTATGCAAAAGGAAGATGACCTCCAAAGATCAGTGTAGCAGCTGAACAGAATATGCAAGAAATATAACTTTAAAATTTTTAGTAATAAAACAAAAATAATGACATTCTGGAAAAATATCTAGTAAGATCAAAAATTGTTTTGGATAATTCAGTTGTAGAACAAGTGTCTCAAATCTCTTATCTAGGCTATTGTGTAAGTTTTGATTTTGATACTGATATTGTAAATAAGATACACGAATTCCAAGCTGTCTGTGGTACCATTAGCAGATCATTGAGTAAAAAAAAAATACAAAAAGAGACCATCACAAAAATCTATAAAGCATTGGTGGTGGTTCCTGTGTTATTCGATGAAAGCAAAAGCTGGATTACCACAAAATAAATAAATAAATGCAAACAGCAGATATGAGGTTCCTAAAAAAGATGAAGGGCTGCACAAGAAGAGACATTATTATAAATGAAGACATTAGAACAGAATTAAATATTTTGAACTCGAATAAAAAAATTTGAAATATATTGTGAAAATTGGAGATGACATCTTGTTAGAATGCCAGGTCATGGAATTCCCCAGAGATAATGAACCATAAGCCAAACTGGAAAAGAGGTATTGGAATTTCTCAAGAAAGATGGGAATAATTCTGTTTAAGGATTCAGAACAGGCCATGGCCTAGTCACTGAAAGGATGATGATGATGATGATTATCAAATAGAATTGTCACCTAATGTCTTATTTAGTGACAGATAGGCAAGTAACATTGAGAAGATAATGGGTAGGGCGAATGAATTCATTGCCATGCCCAAGATTGTGTGGTACCCCACTGAGTGAATAGGATGTACACTCATTTACAGACTGCTTATGAAGGCAAATAGTACCCTGTTGTGTGATTAAGAAGTTAAATTGAAATACCTACATTGCAGAGTACTGCAATGTTCTGTGAACTTTACAAATTTTTCCCAGAGCACTTTAATAATTTGGCTCAATCAGATGTATGTCAAAGGACAGCAGCACTATGATGACTCAGTAGAATAGTGCATACACAACTTTTGGTGCACATGTCACTGTTATGTCTTGTAGAAGGGAATTAAAGACGAATTATATATAAGGAAGCATTAATGCCACTCAAAACTTTATAAATTATGAACTGCACCTGACTATTTCAGAAATTTCTTCAGCATTTGGAGTAATTAATGAAGTGTTTGCCATTATCAGAATCTCAGCTTGAAGACTTGTGTACATATAAGTTCATCATCTTTTAGCAAACTGCCAAAACAGATTTATTGGGAATAGACAAAAAATAAGAATTTTGCTTGTGTTGTGACTAAAAGAGAAACATGTTTGTGCTTGAGCCCAATCTGAAATTTTTTGCATTTGGAAAACTTTGGAAGACATCCAGCTACTCCATTAAGAAATTAAATTGAAATACCTTCATTGGAGAGTACTGCTATGTTCTTTGAACTTTACAAATTTTTCCCAGAGCACTTCAATAATTTGGCTCAATCAAATGTATGTCCAAAGGACAGCAGCACTATGATGACTCAGTAGAACAGTTCATACACAACTTTTGGTGCACATGTCACTGTTATTTCTTGTAGAAGGGAATTAAAGAAACAGCTAATTTTATATAGATTCAGACATTACGTGGAAGCATTGCTAATTTTATACAGATTGAGACATTGTGTGGAAGAATAATATGCATTTTGTGCCTTTTAATTATATTTAATGAATCTGTAATAGAAGATGTAATTTCTTTTGATCTACAGTATAGTGATAAAAACTGGAATGGCTGGAGAGAGAGAGAGAGAGAGAGAGAGAGAGAGAGAGAGAGAGAGGAGAGGCAGATCACTACACCAAATGAACAAGCGTAGAAAATCCATGTCGTGAGAATACTTAAAGGAGAAGGAAAGATGTACCTCAAATGTGAAACTGTCATTGTTGACATGTTAATAGAATGAGAATATGGGAGAAACCCAAGAAAACATGAGCAGCTTACATAAGCATCAATATAATATCCGTAGTTCTACAAACTGCTTTTAGTCTAATACTGTACATTTAAAAGACAGTAATTTACAATGCAAATATTATACTGTAACTTCACTATTACCCTGTAGCTCCACTTATACTACTGTGATGCAGCAGTGAAATATGTCTTAGCGCAGTTAAAGAAAAGCTGACCATTCACTTATAGGTGTTTTTTGGGAATCCAGGAGTATCACAAATTTAGGTTATCTACTGTTCAGTACAATATCCACAGATTATTCTACATTCTTGGAATAACTTATGCTGATGGAAAATTCTTTGTGGAGAATACCGTGTGGTAATATAGACTCCCTGTAGATCTCATTTTTTATTTATTTATTTATTTATTTTTTTGAACTGCATCAGTTGCTTTGCCATGCAAAAATAGGTGCTTTAGCAATGCCCAGAAATCACTTTTCCCAATTTCAGCCAAGAAGCACACACAGAAATGAAATCGGTGCATAAGGAATGCCCTTTTAGTTGTTATCATTGAATTTGTGAAACAGTTTAAAATCGAAAGCATTGAGCTTCTTCACCGTTAGTATTAATATCATCTGCAGTAGTAATACTACAGGTAACCAATGAGACCTCTTATCACTGTTCAACATCCTCCATAGCCCTTGCAGTGATTTCTTTTTAAAGTGGGATGGTTTTCTATTACATCTTGTATGGGCTGTTTGACAATTTGGGATGTTGCATTGGGTTTTTTTTCTAAAAATTATAGTAAGATATGACAAAAGTACCCATTTTATGCCTGCTAATGTTTTTATATTTGGTATGAAGTGTGCCAGAGCTATGTACTAGCAAAATATCATAAAGCTCACCATTAAGGAAGCAATGGTACAGCTTTATTTGTATATGAAGGTATGCAAGTGCATAAACAGGTTCTGAAAATTGTTAAAGAAAACAGGCGAAGAAACGTAATTCAGAATTAAGTCAAATAAGCCATATAGTATACACAGTAGGAATTAAAAGTAATGTCAAAATGAAAGTGGTGCAGTTCATACTGCAGAGTAGTACAAATGAACTACAAGAATATGTTTGATGAAATACAAGATCATAAATGTTTATTTTTTGAACACAACTTTGCTATTGTTATCTTTTTGACTTTATAGTGTGTTTCATTGCTGCCCCCCACCCTTCTGCAGTCCCCCAAACCACAACTCCCTGGCCAGTGTGTTATTGTGTCTTCTTCATTCCCTCATTTGTGATTTACATAAATCCATAAATACATCATCCATGTCCTTCCTTCTGAAAGCATTTGAGCTCTTCCTTCCAAATTTGCTGTTTGCAGATTCACTTTTTATGATTAGGTAAAATAGCTTTCCACTGTAACATAATTTAGTTTCTTGCTGTTCCCATGAACGTAATCCACCTTGTCTGTATCCTTCAGTTATTTTATTTATTTATTTTTTCAAATTACTTGTGAATCCATGTTTCTAAACTTTCATCTTTATTCTGCTGTGGTATACTACCAATTAATTTATTTTGTTCTTCTCCATGTTGATGAAATATGTCAGCTCATGATGCACTTGGCTGAAAGGTATATGACTGAAATGTTAAGAGAAGAATAAAGCTTTCTGCAGCTGCAAACCAAAATTTAATTGACCATCTGTGCAAGAGTTCATTTCTTTCACTTGTATACAGTGTGTTCATTTTAGACAGTGAAATATCTTGAAAACTATACACTGAATTTTTTGTTATAATTCCAATTATACCACACTTGATCCCACTCCACCACTTGCATGAGTGGTGGAGACAACTTCGAAGTATTCAATGGAAACCCCATTTTTATTGCAGATTATGATGCTATGGCAATATCTACATACGTTTTGTCTGAATCATTTTCTTCATTTTGCCACAAATGGCACTGCAGTTGAAGGAATAGAAGTGGGTACACGATCATAATTTGAATGCTACTCAATGGTCCTTGAATATCTAGTGGCACATAGGAGTGCACGTCCAGGCTGCAATAGTAGGACAAGCCATTATTTCATAACTTCTAATTGGAAACCCCATTTGCAATGTTGTATTTCTCTGACATATCGAACAGGGGACCACGTGTTGCACCACTGTGAACATGGCTTGAGGTGAATGCTACTCTACTTTTCCATTTAGAGTTTAGTATTCAAACATAGTATGGCCAAATTCAGTACACTTAGTGATCCATTTTTCAAATGACCGTACTCAGTACAGCAGCATATCTCCAGAAATGTCAGCACAGGTGTTTCTGATGCAGTCAACCATGCCTTCATGGCCTGTTGGTGTTTGCTGGTACATCTTATCTTTTAAATACCCCCACAGAAAGAAATCCAGTGATGTCAAATCTGGTAACCTAGTGGGCAAATTAATAGGGCCATCTCTGCCAATCCACTGGCGAGTGTAAACGTGGCCTGATACCTATGTGCTTCAGTTGTGTAATGCTCTGGGCAGCCATAATGTAGAAACCATATATTTTGTCGAAAGTACAGGGCAACATCTTGCACTAATACTGATAGCTCTCGTTCCTGAAACATTAGATATTTATTCCCATTTAATAAGCCATTGATATAATATGAACCAATGAGTTTGTTCCCCATGATGCCACACCATATGTTAACTGACCAGGGACGTTGATGGTCAACTTGCCATCGGAGATTGTCTATGCTCTAGTAATGCATGCTATGCTGATTAACACTACTATGGTTTGTGAATGTAGACTCATTGGAAAACAGTACCTCAGCAAAGAATGTGGTATGTGGTATGCGGTTTATTCATCTCATTACATACAATTTTCAAATCATTTGATTTGATGTACAGGAGACATGTCAAGGTTTACAAAAGAAACTTTTTTCACTTTTTTAAGAGAAATACAAAAGTTTACATTATATTTCACATTTCTACACATGTACATAAAATAATACATGTAATACAATCCCTGTGTTGAGATTGTGAAGCTGTCCTCAATGAATTCATCGACAGAATAATAACACTTTTCCACCAGAAGAGTAAGAGTAAAGAGCAATCTTTTCAGTGAACCAATCTCCATTTTAAATATATTACTGCCTTTTATTTTATTGAAAATTTTTAACCCCATATACTCTGGCATTCGTGCATAAAGTTTTAAACGATGTGTTGGAAGTTTGAAGTTATCTCTGTGGCGAGTGCTGTAGTTGTGATCAAAACGGGAAGTGTCTAGTGTATGTTGGTTTCTATATAGGAACACCACCATCTCATATATGTAAAGTGAGGGTATAGATAGTATTCTTAAATTTTTTAACAGTGGTCGACAGGATTCCCGTTTTTTTTGCAACACACGTTTTTAATTACTTTCTTTTGTAATACTAGGAGTTTAGTGACATTTGCTGAATTTTCCCAGAAGATTATGCCATAACGAATAACTGACTCGAAGTAGCAGTGATAAACTATCTTTCTGGTATCCATGTTTGTGGCACCTGACAAAATACACATTGCAAATGCTAAGTTGTTCAGTTTATTTGCTAAGTAATCTATGTGTACCTTCCAATTTAAATTTTTGTCAAGATTTAGGCCTAAGAACTTCACGTGGTTTGCTTCTGTGATATCCTGATCATTGCAAGTTATCTTTATATCACTCCTTTCTACTGATTTAGCTTCAAATTGCATCATTTTGGTTTTAGTTACATTTAGTTTTAGTCCATTTTGATAGAACCAAGATTCAAGTTTTTCTAAAGTATTTTTGGCTTTTTCTGGAATATTTTCAGATACCTCATTTTCAATTAGAACTGATGTATCATCAGCAAATAAGACTGAATGAACATCAGTAGCAAGTGGTAGGTTATTTACGTAAAAAAGAAACAGATAGGGACCCAATATCGAACCTTGTGGGACTCCTTGGGGAACTGTTTTCCAGTCTGATGAATAATTGGTTCCATTTGAAGTTAAAGTTACTCTTTGTTTCCTACCAGACAGGTAAGAGCTAAACCATTTTAAAGCAGTGTCTCTGATTCCATACACCTGTAATTTGTGGAGGAGTAATGCATGGTTCACTGAATCAAAAGCTTTAGTCAGATCACAGAATATACCTGTGACCTTTCTACCTTTATCTAACGTGGAGCATATTTTTTGGATAAACTCATTTATAGCATTCACAGTGCTTTTAACCTGTTGGAACCCGAACTGGTTTTTAAAAATTATATCATTTATAGTAAGAAAGTTATTAATTTGTTTTGCTGCAATCTTTTCAAACACTTTAGAGAAGACCGGCAAGAGAGAGATGGGGCGGTAATTCCCCATATCTTCTGTCGATCCATTCTTGAATAGAGGTTTGATCTCACCATATTTCAATACCTCTGGAAAGCATCCCTGTTCAAAAGATTGATTTATAATAGTTGACAGTGGTTGGGAAATAATCTCGTACACATACTTGATTACAGATGTTGTTATTTCATCCCACCCATGTGAGGTTTTGTTTTTTAGAGACAATATTTCCTTTTCCACATCCCTTTGGGTGATTTTTTCAAATTGTTTAAAAGATGTGTTCTGGCTGTTTTGGAATGTGAGGGTCGCTTGCATTTGTTGATGTCCCATTCACGAAACACTATGTGGTCACGGAAATCGGTGAGATGAAGTTCTTGATGCAGTGACACGTGATATGGATGATACTTATGACAATGCAGTATAATGACAATACTCCCTGCAGATATACTGGTATCATGGTGTAATTGCCGGATGCTTATCTGTGGGTTGTGGTGCACTGTCGCTAGTACAGCTATTTCATTAGCTTCCCCTGTAACACATTTGCTTTGTTTCCTTTTGCCGGTCTGTATGCTTCCATCAGACATAAAGGCATTCTCAATCTTATCAAAGAACGAAAGAGAGCGAACTTTCTCTGGAAACCTCTTGGCATACAAGGCAATAGCAGCCTCACCATTTCTCCTCCATAAATAAGGATTATTTTAGTTTTTTCTTCTATGGTAGCAACATTCATCGTCCACTTGCATGTCTGTTCTTCGAATGATAGGTAGGTGTGCAGGTGATAAACACTGTGCAAGTATTGTAACATTGAGAGCCGCTATCTGTTCTATGTCTGTATGATGTGTGAGCTCCAGTCACAGTGTACTGCCTGGTAGTATACGTCGTAGTTAGCTACACCGCCACAGTGGCACATAGGGTAGTCTCTGTTTGATATGTCAGAAGAATACAACTTTGCGAATGGGCTTTCCAATTAGAAGTTATGAAATACTGGCCTGTCCTACTCTAACAGCTTGGAGACAGGGTTCCATGTGCCATTGGATATTCAAGGGCCATTGGGTAGCTTGTCATAAATTATGATTGTATACCCATTTCTGTTCCTCTGACTGCAGCTCCATCTGTGAAGAAATGAAGAAAATTCTTAAGACACAAAACATATGTAAATTTTGCTGTAGAATCATAATCTGCAATAGAAAACGGTGGTTCCCATTAAAGATTTCATAGTCTCCCACCACCACCACCCAACCACGGGGTGGCATGGCGGGTTGAGTGTGGTATCATTGGATGTCCCTCTCCGAAACAAACAAATGGGAATTACAACTTTTTTTGGTCCAATGTGTAGTTTTTGAGTATTTTAGAGCCTCCAGTTGAAATGAACACACCATTAGTGACCTTTATCGTGAATATTTAATGACAAACTTTTATTACATACCTTTTTACAGGTTATTGTTTTTCTACACACTCCTTATTTTTTAAATTTCTACTCATGTCTTTAATGTTTTTACCTTCAGCTTCACTATAATTTTCCGAGATCTTACACCAGAGGATTTCTTTGTTGGGCAAGGCAAATTTTCTTTCATTACATGAATTTTGTGATGTTTCTTTGTAACATAATGTATTTCACAGCTGCGGACTTGTTTCTTCAGCAGATTGTTACTGGTGTTTCAGTTTATGGACTTGTCCATATTCTGTTACTGTAATTTTTTCATTTACTTAATAACTTTCCACTTCTTATGTCGTATTTGCATTTCTGTATCCAGTCTGTAGTGCAACTGTACTTGTTTTAATGCAGAAAAAAAGTTCTTGAAGTTAATGTGTTTTGCAGTCAACTTTTATTTTCTTCTTCACAAATGTGATTTGGAATTCTGTAACTATGTCACTGATGTATTTGGAAAAGTAAAAGCAATATCTTTGTCAATCATTGGGAGAACTAATCAGTTTTAGAAGTGTTTGGACACAAAGAAATGTAATTGAGATGTCCTTTGAAAGAGATAGCTCTGCCACACAAAAACAAAAATGAAGTACAGACAGTTTTCTGTACTGTTCATAAACATTGTTGTTTGTGCAATGGGGAAGAATTTTATTATTCAGTAGGCTGTAGCTGTCTCATTTAGAACAGATAAGGCTAAAAATATTTTAGTCATCTGCTGTTTGATTGTGTGATCATATTTGCTGGTACCGTATAAAGAGAATTTTTTAAAAATAAACTTCGTATAAAATAAATGCTATTATTTTACTGACTGTTCTGTGACTCATCTCAGAACTCTGAATAATAACTGATTCACATCTGAGGAATGTATGATAAAATACTAGCCATTGCTCATAAAAAAAAGTGCACTGATCTCATTAATTTCTTTTCCACGCTAGTGGGAGTTTTGTAATGTTGATATTGGTCTCATTCTAGGGAACTAGTTATTAAATGGAGGAAAGATAAATGGTGGTAACAATCTATAGATGTAAATTAATAGTTATTCCCATTTTTAACTTTTGTGGCATGGATTTCTCTCTCATCGGGCTACTCAATTATTATGTTAACTTGAATGCTTCAAAGTGTCTGCCTTACAAAAAGCAGGAAAAGTGTCTAGAGCAGAGACAAAATCGCCAGTGACACAGAAGCAGCATCAGTCTGGATGTACTACGAACACAGTTCCTTCTGCAGCTACTACTCCAGGTTCTGCTACACCTAGTCCTGGATCTGCATGTGATTCTGCTGTGGGTGTTGCAGCAACCAGCTCCTCTGCACAGGCAACATCATCAAGGAATTCACAACTTAGCACGGTACTATTAATTAAAAGCTGTGTACAATATATTATTGGTTGCAATCTCCTGATCTCTCTCTCTCTCTCTCTCTCTCTCTCTCTCTCTCTCTCTCTCTCACACACACACACACACACACACACACACACACAAACAAAACTGTTCATGTTTCCATTTTGCAACAAATTAGATAATGTTTATATTGCATGCAGATGGTTATCGATGTAACTGTAACACTTACTCTAATGTAATTAATATAATTTATTATTTATTTGAATATTCTGTGGATTATATTTACATTATTTTGGTGTGATTGTAATATCACAGTTGATTTTCACCAGTGGATGCTGCCTTACTTTTCACTGACAATGTGAGTGAAGAGGTTTAGGTGTTCACATGTCACATGCTACCAGTGGCATAGTTATTGGTAGAGTACCACATTTGTGTGTTAAAGCTGAAAACAGCAGACATTTCGTATCACTCACTATCCATGCAGCTGAGGCTCTTTTGCCTTTATGTGGGTGAGCACTCATGGGCACTTGTGACACAACAGGCATGTGGCACCTGTCACACATCTAAGGAAACATGATGGTTAATTACTTACAATGCAACATTCTGTATAGTGGCAAGGAAATGAAATGCATTGAGTCTGTGCAGTATACAAGCTACACAAGTATCTGTGTTAATAAGGCGAGGTGGTATTGGTTATCTTTTGAGAGTCCCATCAAGCTGAGCAAAGTTTATTTGCACTCTCCCACTCCCTCTCCCCCTCCCTTGCACTCCTCATCAGAGTGAACACCACTTGGATTGGGCACATGCCTGCAGTACCCTGTTTTAGACAGTAAATGTGTGCACCCTCCCAGAGAGTCCACATTGCCTTCTTTAGTAAAAACTGGTTGACTGGAATTAATTAATCTTAATAATATAATCTGTTCTGCCACCTTTTCAGCATGTGAACTAGCTGTGCGAATGTTTATCTTCAACATTTAGAAACAATTGGAGATGGGCTGAAACTTGTGTGAGATGTTCTACACAAGGTTTTAACACTAGACATGTCTCTCACCAAATTTTTTGGTCCTGGCAGGATGGCATACTATGCACAGAGTTGTCAAAAGGAGACCCTATATACGACATACTAGTTTCTGGGATACTACATTCTTGAACTGTGTCGGAGCACATTTGAAGTATTGGACTGAACGAACTTTGACAGTGTATTTGAAACAAGAGGCGCACCCAGTTACTTCCATGACCACAGTTGCCACAAGAATTTTCGTGAAAACAAAATACCTTGGCCTGTAAAGACTTGATTGTTAAATTACTCTCAGTACAGGGTGTATCATAATTAATGGCATAAACACATACACTTGAAAGTACATGATACTAGAAGGAAAAAAGCTTCAGTAAACATAGGACCAAAAATGCATACCTTAAGAGCTATGAGCAATTTTTCATCTTCAATATTGTGAAGCAAATCTCTTCTACTGCAAGCTCTTTGCTTTCTGCATTTTAGGAAGTAGTAGTATGGACCAAAATGAGAAAAACGTCCATTAAACATTTGCTCTAAAATGCGTACCTTAAAAGTTATGAGCAATTGTTCATTAGAAGAGTTGTGTTTCCAAATAGCAAAGAAGAGTATGAGCTCATAGTTCTTAAGGTATGCATTTTAGAGACATGTTTATTGGACATTTTTTCCTTGTTTTGGTCCAAATTACCATTTCCCAAAATCTGGAAAGCAAAGAGCTTGCAGTAGAAAAGATTTTCTTCGCAGTATCAAAGATGAAAAATTGCTCTTAGCTCTTAAGGTATGCATTTTCAACCCTACTGAGACTGTTTTGCTTCTAGTATTGTGTACTTTCAATTGTATGCATTTATGTCATTAATTTGATACACCCTGTGTATGATTCATAAACTGCTGACAGAATAGCATGAATAGTTTTGAAAATAAAAAGTATCCTTACTGTTAAAAGTAAAAGTTCTTGCACCAACAACTTTACGCCCCTCAGAAAAAGTTGAAGACCTCTGGTGAGTTACAGAAATTATGGAAAGTAATTCACACTATAAGATGGTAATAGACAACTTTTGCCCCTGAGCTTTAATAAATAATCCCAGCTGAATAACATATCTGATTTTACTATAATTTCAGGTACAGTAACTAACAGAAACTCTTTGACATAATAATAAGAATTACATTAATTAAAAATACAGTTTCAAATTTTAAATGATATTTAATACCATACTCTTGAATTAACATGTACTTCTTTGAAGCAGTTGTTTATAACATTGTTTTTTCAATGAGAAAAAATTGTCAAAGTTAACGTACACAGAATTTTTCAGAGAGCAACATGTTTCTTTTATGTAAAATGCGTAATAATGAAGCATAAATCTTGTCTTGTGTACAGTAATGCTGTTCGGGAACATTTTATGAAACAATTTACTTCTTTGTGAGATAAATTTTGAAGCACTGTAGTTTGTATTATGTGACATTGTAGTCACTACATTGGTAGTTTGTATTTTTGTATCACAGTTTTGCAGCCAGCTTCTTGCCTTTGTGAGAGCACACTGTGCACAATTTGATAGTGTTCAGGTAGGAGAAAGAAATTTATATTTTGTGGTTTACATGCACACAGTCAGTGGCCATTCAGCTTTTGTCATAGTTCACCATTGCGTGTAGTCATTCACACTCAGGTGTGATATTCAGGGGATAACACTACTGTATACACTTGAAGTGACTCAGTGTCTGCCTTTTTCTTCTGATGTACCACAAAGCCATATTTGAAAGTGAAATCACTTTGGAAATACATACTGAAAGCACTTTCAACAAAAATCCGAATAAAAAACGCAAGTATTTTGTTCCAGATATTCTTTGCCTGAATCTCCATACTTTAATCTTGAACATTAGTCCACTTCATCCCCAGATTCATCTGGAACACTGTCTTCTTAAAAATCACAATCATTATCTTCAAAATCATTATGTAACTGTGGTTTGCGCTGGGCGAACATTCCGCTACTTGTGTACCTAACAACATGAAGATGAGCACATAAAGAAATAAACAAGAGGGTAAAAATGGCTTGGCATTCATTTGGAAAACTAAATGCTATATTGTTCTCCTTTGAAAAGGCTAAGCCTTATCTCTGCAGCCACAGCTTCCTCTCTTCATCTCCATCTATCATTTTCTTACCTACGATCTTACCTTCAGAGACATTTTGTAAAAGAATATTGTGTCTAATTAAGTGTCGAGTGAATTTTGCTTTGGCATGGCTTATGGGTTTCAGTAGCTTCTTCTATTTCTTGTTGAGCCATCTCACTCATTTTACTGTCAGTCCAGCTAGTTCTACGGAACTGACTGCTGCAGCCTTGAGGCAAGCTCTCCTATTTCTTTGATAAGTTTACTCAGCTACATTTATTTCTTTCAATGGCACTTGCTCCCAGTATTAAATTTATCTTTCCCTTCTTTTTCTGGTCTTCCTGTTTTTTCTGTGTGAAAATTTTGAAGAGTGGCAATCAGAGGAGCCTCATCTCTCCTGCTGCTGGACCTTGGGATCTTACACCCATGATCATTAAAGATGGATGGATTATTAAATTCTGCCATGGTTGTTAAATATAGGGTATCAAACTGAACTTTCAATGTGCCCGTTCCCCATTGCTTTTCACATCTTTATGCCATTGGCATTAGTGCCTCACCCACCTCCAAGGATAATTGCTATATTCAGAAATAACTTCACAGTATGTCTTAAAGGAAAGGTTTATAACCAGAACTAAATTAAAGACATGAAACATGTCTGTCAATGGAGAATTATTTCCACCTACACACTGTCTCTTGTGTCAAAGGGCTTCAGTAATACTGTTACCGATTTTTAAAGTTCATTGACATCCTGTGTGTCTATGGCCACACGCTTGTCGCATTACACTGTTAATGTTGTCTTAACTTCCAATAACTTGATTAAATTGCAGACAGAATTGTGCTTGGTGAAATGAATAAACATTCTTAAGGGGAGGTTTACTATCTTTTGGTTCAAAAAATCGATTTTTTTTTGTTTAAATTGAATTTTTGACCCATAAAGGTGTTTACAATCCACCCCTGAAATGGTTTTTCCGAATATGGAACGGAAATGTTTGTTGTTCGCGGTTGAGCAAAAAAAATGCACCTGCCTGAAATCGACCTTTTCCATTCACCAGTTTGTTTCTTTTGGAGGACGAGTTATTGTACTGGTGCTTGGGAGGAAACACACAAAATTCAAATGAGAGTTTGAACACGTATGTCTGGAAGTTAGCCCCCAAGCATTTGCATTCTGGTGCGAAGACTGTGGAGATGTGACTTTCCTGGCAGTGAGCAGCTTCATCGAAGGGTATTCAGCAATTCTGAAGACCATGACAACAATGGACATCACCCTGGGACTCTATTCGATGCAGCTTTCCAAGCATTTGGATGACCACCGGATTCAAGCGGCCAAAAACCACTTGCCACCGGCCATACAAGCGACTCTGGAGCAGCGCAGGATGGCCCAGATTGTGCAGAACGCCCTCTACGACGAAGAGGAAGGACTAGTTTATGGGTTCGGAATAGCAGATTTAATGTACATTGCATAATATTGCATTTATATGTAGTCAAAACTTCAAAAGCGTTTTTCTCGAAATGACATTTTTTTTTACCGTGCAGTATGGTAATTTCAAATCTACTGAACCGATTGGCATGATTCTTTGTTTCTGATGAAGCTTAACAAATTGTCTAGGAGTTGTACCACTTTTATTCCGATCCATCAATTATAAATATTTTTACTTGGCTGACGAAGTTGAAAAATCGATGAAAAAACCTTATTTTTTTCAAATGGCCGCCATTTTGTTTCCTATGGTCCAAATAACTTAAGCAAGGTACAACTCCTAAAGAATCTTATATACTTCGCTAATGTCAACTCAATTTCGATTTCAGACGAGCCGTCTGACCTGTGACATACTGCGCGTGTAGGTCTACATCGAAATTTTGTTTCGTTCTAACGGCACTTCCGCCTTTGCTCTTCGACATTCCCGGTCAAAAAAATTCCGGTTTGTAGAGGAAATAGCAGTAAACATTTTGACCAAATTTGACATTGATATCTATAACACATCCTAAGAAAAAAATTCTCAAAGAATGTGCTTTTTTTCGAGCCAAAGGTAGTAAACCTCCCTTGAACATATGCTGGGTGCTGCTCAGAAGTTAAAATGTTTATTGAGCTCTTGCGTAATACTGTGACTGCAATGTCTGATTGATTTGTGAGCTTGTTCAAGAATGCACGAAGCCCAGCTCACCATGTTACTGTTCTAATTTGAAGTTCAAAAAATTAGTTGTGGACAACTTTTCGAAGTCCACAAGTCTAAGCCGTCAAGTCTCCAAACACGATGCTGCAGTTCACAGTTGAAGTCCTGAAACTATACAGGATTTTTCCAGATCTAACACTGCTTTTCCATTGTAAGTTGAAGTCTATGAGGGCAACTGTTGAAGACTTACCTGGCTCACAAATTCCTGCAGAAATTCTATGAGTCACTTAACTTGTCACCTGAAAAATTTTAAGCACTTTAATCATGACTGACATGCCACGCATAAGCACACACACATTCATCTCTGATCTCACTAAGTGAAGTCACCAAGGCCAACATAGCTGCTACTTTAACATCGACTCAATCTGTCATTACAAAACCCATTCGATTTCACATACTGTATGTATTACTATGAAATCTGCCTGTCTAAACACTACATGTATTGTGCTTGCATGCTGATTTCCATGAGCTTTTAAAAATTGATAGTTTCATGTCTTTTTATCAGAAAATCTAGCATAATGTCTTTACTGGTTGCACATGAAACTTAATGAATAAAAATTACATTAAACTTATCACTACCATAAGCATTATACATGAAATAGGGCAAGAATTTCGCCAGCTTTTTTGTGGTGGTGTTAGTTGCTTGCTAGAGCCCTTGGTTTTGGGTTAATTAAATCTTATTCAGAGAAATGGTCATATTAGCATTATTTACCATTGACTGTTTTAAATCTAATGAGAATCAAACCTCTGCAAATACACTATGTGATCACAAGTACCCGGACACCTCCCAAAACATACGTTTTTCATATTAGGTGCATGTGCTGCCACCTACTGTCAGGTACTCCTTATCAGCGACATCAGTAGTCATCAGACATCATGAGAGAGCAGAATGAGGCCCTACGCGGAACTCACAGACTTCGAACATGGTCAAATGATTGGGTGTCACATCATACATCTGTACGCATGATTTCCACACTCCTAAACATCCCTAGGTCCACTGTTGCCGATGTGATAGTGAAGTGGAAATGTGAAGGGACACGTGCAGCACAAAAGCGTACAGGCCGAACTCGTCTCTTGACTGACAGAGGCCGCCGACAGTTGAAGAGGGTTGTAATGTGTAATAGTCAGACATCTGTCCAGACCATCACACAGGAATTCCAAACTGCATCAGGATTCACTGCAAGTACTGTGACAGTTACGTGGGAGTTGAGAAAACTTGAATTTTATGGTCGAGCGGGTGCTCATAAGCAACTCATCACGCCGATAAATGCCAAACAACGCCTTGCTTGGTGTAAGGAGCATAAACATTGGACAATTGAACAGTCAAAAAACATTGTGTGGAGTGACAAATCACGGTACACAATGTTATGATATGATGGCAGGTTGTGGGTATGCTGAATGCCTGGTGAACATCATCTGTCAGCATGTGTAGTGCCAACAGTAAAATTCAGAGGCAATGATGTTATGTTGCGGTCGTGTTTATCATGGAGGGGGCTTTCACCCCTCGTCGTTTTGTGTGGCACTATCACAGCACAGGCCTACGTTGATGGTTTAAGCACCTTTTTGCTTCCCACTGTTGAAGAGCAATTCGGGGGTGGCGATTGCATCTTTCAACCGAGTAAGCACCTGTTCATAATGCACGGCCTGTGGCTTACATGACAATAACATCCGTGTGATGGACTGGCCTGCACAGAGTTCTGACCCGAATCCTATAGAACACCTTTGGGATGTTTTGGAACAACACCCTCTTGCCAGGCCTCACCGACTGACATCGATACCTCTCCTTGGTGCAGCACTCTGCGATGAATTGGCTGCCATTCCCTAAGAAACCTTCCACCACCTGATTGATCATATGCCTGCAAAAGTGGAAGCTGTCATCAAGGCTAAGGGTGGACCAACACTATGTTACTATGTTGAATTCCAGCATTACCAATGGAGAGCACCATGAACTTTTAAGTCATTTCCAGCCAAGTGTCCAGATACTTTTGATCACATATTGTGATCTACTATCTAATATTACCACTGCACAAATCGTATTGCAATTTACTTTGCATTAGAATGCATTTTTTAACTCTTAGAATGAACATTGTCTCTCATAACTCATTTTGTCCTATGTTAATAGAAATTCTGAAGCCGTTTCATAATAGTGCTGTTCGTGCGCTATCTGTATGTGCTGTGTTCTTTAAGGTGACTTAAGGTGTTTAGAAGTTATTAATTTTCGAGGGAATTAAGTATTTTCGTATTTATTTCACAGCCATACCTGTATATTCATGTGTTGTCATCTGATATTAATTTATAAGTAAGTTATGGATGATTGTCAGCTCCATTCATAAATTTCTGAGCAATGTCTACGCAACGTCGTTTTTGATCGAAATGAAACAAGTATGGAACAAACTTTGCTGCCACTTGTTTCTTGCCAAAAAACTCCAAAAAAATTGCTTGGTGTCAGCCAGAGAATATGCCAGCATGCAACCTCTATGTTGGTCCAGGCCTTTTCGTTGTATGGTCAATAAGGAATACTACTTACAAGTTATGCACCATTTGCATGATGCAAAATTGTACCAAACTAGTTGTGGAAATTGCACACGATAATGCTCCTGCTCACACTTTAATGCTTCTTCACGAGTTTCAGCAAAAAAACAAAACCTTTGTGTTGCGTTCACCGGACAAGGCCCCTTACAACTTCTTTCTATTCCTGAGGCTGAAGAGAACCATGAAAGGACATATTTTGCCATCATTGATGAGGCAAAAACAGAATCGCTGAAGGAGATGAACAGAATAATGAAAAGTGAGTTCCAGAAGGTCTTCCAAGATTGGAAAAAGTGGAGAATTGCTTTGAAGAAAACATCAGTGGTGTTGAGCAATAAATAAAGGTTCTTTAAGAAAAACAAAAATACCCATTACTTTTTTTATCATTCTTCGTATTAGATCTAATGTCAGCAAATAGAAATACTCTCTTTCACAGTGTCCACACTGAATCTGGTATCACTTAACAGTCGATTGGGATAATTACAGCTTTGTAAGTGGTGAGAGTAACAAGACATCTTGCAAAATAATACGAAATACTTTCTCTTATAGCAACTTGCAACAAGTAGCTCAGAAGACCACTAATGATGGAAATATACAAATGTTTTGGTGATTTGTGGATTTTCCAGAACCATTTTCTCACTGCTTCTACATCATCGTCGGTAACTGATGTGCTAGAGTGTCCAGGGAGGTTGTCATCTTCAACATCTCAGTCATCTTTGGAACATTTATACCACTAGTAAACTTTTGTCTTACACGTAGTAGATTCGTCAGAAGCCACAGTCAACACTTTGAATGTGGTGCTGCACTTTATTCCATTTGTCAAGCAAAATTTAATGCAAATACTTTGGTCCAACTTTTTGGAAATAAAAATTTACCGAGCACTCAAACAGTTATAACCTTTTTGACTGTCAACAATAAACTAAACACAGCGCATCAGACAATTGGCACATAAACATTTTGACAATCATGATGAAAACAAACATGCAACACAAATGCAGCAGACAGCTATCTTGATTGCTACACACAAAAATGTTCTTCATTGTCTTGAAAGTGGCGTGTTTACTTCAATCAGCAATGCATTGGCCCTGGTCAATGTAATATCCTTTGTAATTGTGTGCGAGGCTTCATACTGCATAGTATCGAGTTTCTGGAGTGTGCTGTCTGGTGCTAATCCATATCATGTGTTTCCACAATCAAATGAGTCCTTATTAGGCTTCATTGTAGAGTCACAACTTTTTATCAATTGGAAACCTACTATACTCCGTTGTACCTCATAATATCACAGCAAGCTTAATAAAATCTGATAACAATATGTCTGAGATGATATTTCCATTTGTTCTTATTATTTATTATGACTCCAAGTTATTTTGTTGTTTTAGCTGTTGGGAAGTTATACTGTCGCAGCTGCATTGTTTGGCTGCTTAGAGTTCTGTGTATAGTTAAGATCATCACTTACTACAGATAATACAAGGCCTCCATCTATGCATGAGTCATGGGTAAGTCTAATGTCTGTATTCATTTTTTGTTGACAAGACTGTAAATTTTTGTCTTCTGCCTATGTAGACATTTCAGCTTTATATTGTAGTGTTTGGATACCACTGTGAAAATATTCTTGAAAGTTTGTGTTACATGAGTTGAACAGTAAAGGAGCCAAGACTGATTCTTGTGGATGTCCTCTTTTAATTTCTATGGCCCCAACATATTTCTGCTTTGCAGTATGGTTACTTTCCAACTTCTCAGAAGCGTGTACAGTGTTGTTCTCAAATGATTTTGGGAATTTTAAGTTTTCCCATTCTTTCCCCCAAGATTGATATAAGGAAGTTTTCATTTGCTTTTTGGTCAAGTATATGCATGCAACTAACTTGTAATAAGTTCTAGAAAAGCTAGTTGTTCATCAATGAGTAGCTGTAACTGGACTGAAGTCTCTTTCCAAAAGAAATTTCTGATCTTGTAAGACTTTCTAGTTCTCACACCACCATTCTGAATGCCACTTAATAATCCTTTGCATTTGCATTTCAGGCAGGGTAGTCAGTCTTAGTCTTTCCTCATTTTGTTAATGGAGATGGCATGGTATATTTTCATTACATCTGTTTTGAGTCTTCAAGGCAATAGATTATTAATAAAGATTTAGCAGCAATAGTTTCCTTTTTTGTGATGTATAGGCCTAATTGGTACCAGGTGCTGTATTCTTCTCTTGGGATAATGCAGTTGTCAGTTCTTCCATAAAAAGGGTTGCCTATATGTGTTGTTGTCATTCATTATGGTAATATTTATGTTTAACATATTGTGATAGAAAAGGATCACAGCCATGTGGGACAAGAGGAAGAGAAGGTTGTGATATATTTGTTCCTGGGCTACAGAGTTATCAAGTGTTCCTCTGTGGTCTTCATATATTACACATTGCTGCCATTGTGGCTGGTTGTGTTGTACAGCAAAAGGTGGATGTTGTTCTGGCAATTTTGCCACTGAAGTTTCCTTTTCTGTCATCTTTGTCATTAGCTTTATGGTGTGAGCTAATTGCTGTGAGCTGCAGGTGGCAGTGCTGAAGTTTCCATTAAAATGGTGGTGGCTTGGTAAGGGCAGAAATTCTTTGTCCTGTCTCTCTATTTTGGGTACATTCATGTAAGCTCTGTTTTCAAGTGAATCTACTGATACCCAGAAAGTAATAATGTTAAGAGCCATAAATTTATTAATTTAGTTGTGTTTTATATACGCTGGACAAATTTTTAATATGGCATTTGGATCACAGGTGCGGTAATTAGAAACTGTGACTGGTTTCTCCATAAGTGTTGCTTTTGTGAGGACATCTGCAATACTCACATCCTGTGATCTGTGGCTTCGTTTGGTACTGTGTCCAATCCTTAAATAATTATAGCATTGTAAAATAGGTGGCGTACAGACTTCGATTGGATAGTTAATTCAATGAGTATAACTGAGCTGTGGCAGCTCCTGGGATCTGAAAGTGAAACTTTCTTCATAGAATTTCATTTCATTTAGCAATTATTCTGCTGTTGTAGCTGTTCCTACATAGTCTATGATGCTGTGTCGAACAGTAAACAATTCTGAAGCACAATCTCCAGATTTGCTTTGCTAAAACAAATTTTGTACAAAGGCGTTTGTAGTTATTCCTGAGAAAATTTCAAATTTCCATGTGATTCCCCCCCCCCCCCCCCTTTCCCCTCCTGGTGCCTTCTGGCCTCTTGTAAATTTTGTGCCTGAATAACGACACACATTCCCAATTAACAAGCTTGCCAAAACGCATTGGGAGCTTGCCTGCGTTCTTGTCTTTTTTTTCTACAAATAAAATGAAATGCCGTTTGTTGGCACTGGGAACACTTAAACATTGTTGAGGTGAGGTGTCATCTTCTTAAGTGGCATTGATATGTAACAGTCTCTCAGTTTTATCTTGTCAATTATCGAGCTTTTCCTGTGCAGTGTTGTTTTGTTGTCTTTCAGCGATTTGTTGTGACAGCTCTCCGATATGTGACATGATGATCACATTACCAATCATTTTAATTGTAAATATTGTTCCATCTACTGCTCCACAGGCTCATTCTGAATGTTTTATTTTGAATTCATTAACTATTCTGTTTTCTTTGTAAAACCTGTGCCTTGAGTTGTCTGTTGGGGAAACCATCGTTTTTCCTTTTGATTGCAGTCCATAGATGGGTTGGTAGGATATCTTGTCCTACATTTCTCCCTGTCTCCTACAGGTCTCTTCAGTTCATAATTCATTGTTAATTTTAGACCGTTTGTTGTCTGCCTCATACACTGAAGCCTCGACCTTCTTTGTAGATACTGTATTGGCATTTTTTCTTCTGCAGTTTTCACTTTAAAAGGACAGTGTCTATCTATGTGTCCAGTGGAGTGACTTAACTTTCTCCAAAGCTAGTTCACCAGAGAACTAAAATGTCAATGGTATATTAAATCTGTCTATAGTAAAATGCTTAATCTGTTCAATGTTTGGTCAGCTTCATCTTTTGCAGAGGCCTGTAAAGTCCTGTCACTCTCTCTGATTTTATTGGTGTAATTTCACTATAGCAAACCATTGATTCACGTATCTTTATTTTTACCCTCCTCTATGAATGAGCACGTATTATGCAGTACTTCATTTTTTGCTACAAAATATATTGAGTCACAAACTATCATGCATGCCTGTCTAAAATTAACAGTTGTTACTTGGTTGCTTCTTTGGAGTGCTGTTATACTACTACTATGCTTCTTCTTCCCTCCTCTTGCTCCCCGTCAACCCCCCTGTGCGGTGTAATCACATATGCTTTAACTACATAAGACAGTGGCAAAATATTCACTTCTTCCTTCAGAACATCCTGTTCTGCTGAGCAGACACCATTTGTATTCTTTAAAGTCATTAATTAATTAATTCATAATTTTCTGTCTTGTTTTAATATTTTAATCTGTTGCATGAAATTTACACTAATAATAGATCAGCGGGTTCAGCATATGCTCAACACTGATGAGTGTGTCTCATGTGTTCCATAAAAGCCACAAACAGTTTTGACAAACAGTGACCAGTATTGTCTTACAATGCCCATGGCAGCTTCTACAGCATGTATGTAAATTATGACTACAGTTGTGTGTTTGTGGTGTTAACCTTACCAGACCATGTCTATGAACTTCATGCACAGATGATGCAATTATGTGCAGTAGCTGGCCGCGGTGGCCGAGCGGTTCTAGGCGCTTC
The DNA here is from genome assembly GCF_023864275.1 of Schistocerca cancellata. Taxonomy (NCBI): domain Eukaryota; kingdom Metazoa; phylum Arthropoda; class Insecta; order Orthoptera; family Acrididae; genus Schistocerca; species Schistocerca cancellata. The sequence continues at coordinate 829,743,675 of NC_064626.1, forward strand.
AGTTCGGAACCGTGCGACTGCTACGGTCGCAGGTTCGAATCCTGCCTCAGGCATGGATGTGTGTGATGTCCTTAGGTTAGTTAGGTTTAAGTAGTTCTAAGTTGTAGGGGACTGATGACCTCAGATGTTAAGTCCCATAGTGCTCAGAGCCATATGTGCAGTATACCCAGTGTAGGGTAATTCGATGAAACATATATAGAGCTGCAACTATGCTGTGTAAGCTCAAAACAGAGAAAGAAAATACAAGACTTTTGTATGTGACTGCAACTGCCAATTGAAACCAGAATACTATGGAGAAGGACTTATAGAGATATAGATAACATACTACCAACATTCTTTTTTCAAAAACCCTTCCTGCTTTTTATATTACTGGTCACATCCATTTTCCTTTTCGTAGCAGTAAAGCGTCTGAATATATATAAGGTGGTAAAAATCGCTTCAATCTTGCAAAACTAGGAAGATAAATTTACGTATGTAACAGAGTACAAGATTGATTATTCCAGTGATGTATCAACAAAGAAGAAAAATTTTTTTAATGTGAAAAGAAGTCTTAAAATTTGGAATATTATAAGAAAGACACAATATATTTATAAAATGTGAAATTGCTTGCTTCTACATGAAGGGCTATATGTGCCTGCAGTAAATATTACAGAAAAATAATGACAGTCAGTTGTTCCATAAAAATGTGCCATTTCAAAAATAAGAAGAATGATGATTTTATTGCAGCGACGGTCGAAGTCAGTCAGCAGCAAATTACAGATGCCTGCAACTCCACCAGCTCAACAGCAGCGGCAACAGCAGCAGCAACAACAGCAGCAGCAGCAGCAACAACAACAACAACAACAGCAACAGCAACAAGAACAGTCATCATCTAATGCGATACCAACCTCAACATCCCAAGTTTCACTACCAGTGGCAGCTCCATTCTTAGAAGCCCAGCAGCAGTATGTTACAGCCATACCTGTTCAGCCAGTATTGGCTACAGGTTTCCCAGCTGTTGTTACTACATTGCCTGCAACTGAGGTAAGCAAACAATTCAGCAGCTCAAAACCCATGAAGGCATTGATACAGGATTAAAGAAAGACATTTAAGCAGTTCAAAGGTGTGCTGCTAGTGTTGTTACTGGTACGTTTGATCAGCATGTGAGTGTTACAGAGATGCTTCATGAACTCAATGGGAATCATTGGAGGGATGACAGTGTTCTTTTTGTGAAACATTATTGATAAAACTTAACTGGCATTTCTGGGTGACTGCAGACTGATTCTACTGCTGCCAGCTTATGTTTTGCGTGTGATCCATGAAGACTAGATAAGAAGAATTATGGCTTGTATGCAGGTATTTAGACAGTCTTTTTCCCTCGCTTCCTTTATGAGTAGAACAGGAAAGCGATGACAAATACTGGTACAGAGAACCCTACTCCATTTTTACTTGCTTTTGTTGCTGTCTTCAGTCTGAACACTGGTTTGATTCAGCTCCCCATGCTACTTTACCCTGAGCTAGCCTCTTCATCTCTGAGTAACCACTGCAACCTACATTTTCTGGATCTGCTTACCGTATTCATCTATTGGTCTCACTCTACGATTTTTATACTTGTAAGCTTTTTTTGTTTTCTACACTCTGGATGCAAATTTCAGTACACAGAAGAATAACAGCAAGGGTAATAGTGTTGATCTTACAATGTTTTCAGTTTGAATTTAATAAATTATCTTGAGACTGAGAAGCTTATTCCATGAATCAGCATGGTTTTAGCAAGCATTGCTTGTGTGAAACTCAGTTTTCCCTTTTCTCCCATGATATACAGCGAATTATGGGTGAAGGGCAACAGGCAGATGCCATATTTCTAGATTTCCAGAAGGCATTTGACACAGTGCCACATCGCAGGCTGTTAATGAAGGTACGAGCATATGGATTAAGTTCACAAATGCACGAATTGCTCTACGGCTTCTTAAGTAATAGAACTCAGTATTTGTCCTTGATGAAGAACATTCATCATAGACTAGGGTATCATCAGGAATGCCCCAGGGAAGTGTGATAGGACACCCCTCCCCCCCCCCCCCCACACACACACACACACACACACCCACGAACATGGCCACTGTCTCCAGGTGCTGGGGCCTGACTGTGACTGTGACTGTGACTGTGTCTGACATAAGTGACAATTTGATGGGATGGGTGGGGTTGGGGATAAGGAGACAACTTGGGATGGGGAGGGGGAGGGATAGCAGCATAGGAGTGGGGGAAGACGCTGTCCTGCCTTTAAGATAGGTATGTGATGGGGGACAGGACAGAGCTGTTATGGGCAGTGTGGGGAGGCTGTTCGGGGTTGGGGGAGATGGTAGGGCTTTCTATACGTAATTTCTAAGTGAATTGTCTCGGAAGCATGTTTTTGGTGCTATACCAAGTCGAGAGCTGTAATGAGTTGTCTCCTGTATTTTGCCTGAACTGACAGAGCAAATAATCATTCCACAATCAATTAAGACATTCAGTCACCAATGACTGTGAGGTTATTTCACTCTTCCATTGATGCATATTTGTGAGTGCTATAGAGTCTCCCACCCATAAATAAGCTAGACACCTTGCTGCAACCTGATGATGGCAAAACTGATAGTCATATTAAAAATTCATATCATTTCATTGACAGGTTAAAAGAAAGGGGCCAAGGTGATATCCTGGTTAGTTTTTGTGTGTCATCGTTTGCCATGATTCCAGTGAATGAAGCTATCCCAAGTATAGCTGATATTTTTCCTGCAGATATTGTGGAGTTTTTAGACACTGCATCACCACAGCCTATTTTCAATACAGCAATGATTTTTATGAACAGATTGTTGGGGTGCCTAGGGCAGTCCTCTTAGCACAGCTGTTGCCAATTTGTTTATGGAAAACTCTGAACAAGAGGCATTGCAGACTGCCAGAAAAATACCAGCCAGGTGGGCCGCTATGTTGTTGATACTTTCGTAGCATAGTCTCGAGGTGCAGAGAAATTGGATGCCTTCCTGGTACACCTTGACAGTATCAACCCAAAAATACAATTTACTATAGAGTCAGAGAACAACGCCTAACTGAATTTCTTGGATGTGTCTGTTATCAAGTGAGAGGACGGGACATTGTGCCATAGAGTATATAGAAAAGCCATGCATACTCTCCGTTACCTGCATAAAGATTCTAACCACCACACGAGACAGGAAAGATTGATGATTAAAACACCGGTAGATGGGGCACACAAAATGTTAGAACCGACTTAACTTAAAAGATGAGCTCAAACATCTACAGTTAGCATTCAAGAAGAGGGGTCATTATAACAAGAAGACAGATAGAGTACTTTGCCCTAGGGAGAGAAAGAGGACCAATGAAGAACAATGGCCACCCAAAGGGAAAGTTTTCCTTCCGTTCATTAGTACGATTACAGATCGCATTGGGAAGACATTGAGCAAGTACAGTGTGGAAACTATCTTCTGACCTAAAGAATGTTTAAGATTGGCGAAAGATACACAACATCCTTTGGCCACACCGGGTGTATATGAAATTCTTTATAGTTGTGGACTGGTTTATATTGGTACCACAAAGAGAAGTGTTAGCACCCATCCCGTTGTACACAAGAATTGCCACCTATAACATATGGATTAATCTGCTGTAGCAGAACATCTTTCCCAAAAGTATGTTCATGAAATAAAATTCACTCACAAGAGTGTCATATCGAAAACATTGCATTATCATGTGTGTATGTATGGAGAGGCTATTGAGATCTATAAATACCATAATAATTTTAACAGAAAAGAGGAAGATGTTAAATTAGACAAAATTTTGATATCAACATTACAACGTTGGAATGGTGATAGATTACTTCCAATCAAGAATGTTGGCAATACCGGTGATACTCTCATGGCCGATGTCACATGATAGACTGTGGTGCCTTCTGCACTGCCTGTTTAATGAGTGCTCCCTGGAGTTCTGGTTGAAATTAGCCATTTTACCTCTGAAGATGTCTCCCGCAGTCAGAGAGGAAATGTTAGGAGAAAGTTTTATACATCGACAATGGCTTAGTAGCCCGGAAGTTTAAAGTGATGTTAGTATCAGTCGTGAAAGCTTATTTTGTATGAACAGTTCAGTAATTTTCTCACCTGTAAAACCCACTGCCCTAGTTTATTCATGGGAAGTTGATGTATACACTTTCATTAAATCTTTAAGAGCATAGTATTCCAAGAATGAATGATTAGTACAGTTCACAATTAGCACAATTTCTAATTCTGTTCACAATGTGAGAAACTGTCATTTGATATAAACATAGCTTTACCACCTGTCTATAAATTTAAAGTTGACTTATACATTTGGATAAATACTTTTCAAGACACTGCACTATGTACACTAGCAGATATTTCTTGCTATTCTTTTTGTTTGTCTTATTTCGATAAATAGGCTGCAGAAACAGTAATTATCCATGTGCTCCACATCTCTTCTAATTTCTCTTGTTTTTTTCCTTACCTGTAGTAAAATATGCCATGGAAACATCTGCACTAAACACAGATGCTTTAAATGTATGAGATTATACTTATTGATAAATTTACCCATGACATTTATTGTGCAAAATTACCTTTATGTTACTAATTCCCATTGAAGTTCTATGAACATCTTCATAACTCTCATATTGACTAAACCTGTTGGATAGAATGCTGGCAGCATTCCACTTTGGAATTCCTTCATTCAAATATTTTATGTTGGCTTGATAAGAAATCCAAACCATCTGTTAGTACTCAAGAGATTACTCAAGATTCTTGTTTGTGCAACTTTTGTAGACTTTTGTCAGCAGCTTCCAGCGGGTCTAACTATAATCGACTTTTTGTGTATTCAAAATCAGAGTCCAGGGACATATAATGTACATTATAGCCAAATATTACTGAGTTTTTATTGTTGTCTGTTTACCTACATAATTTGAATTTTTTCATGTTTAAGTCAATCTTCCATTCATTGCATCACATTGAAATTAAATTTAGGTTTTTTGCATTTCCCATTGTAGCGTAACTGTTGGCTGTACATGTATGCCCCCGCTAGCTGTGACTGTGTCGAATATGGCTGAAAAGTGGGTGTCAAAAATAGTGTGTTCTAAGTAATGTCGTCTACACCAGTTTTGCAGTTCAAACACTTTATTTGCATATGGATGTTGAATGAACTACTATATATGGTCAGTCCGAGTCTTGTTCATTTAAATTATACACAGATAAACAGTTAGCCAGTTGCTGTACTCGGCTGATGTCCTATAATGCGATTGTTCAAGTGCAGTAACTTGAAGTTCACATGTGGCAAACAAATAATTAACACAGTCACTGATTAAAGTTCTCAAATTGCTGTCCTTGAAGAAATATCAATACAAAAATGATATAAACACCAAGTAACTGTTGGAAGTAGCACTGTTCATATTCTGATCTAGTTTTCACTATAAGCATTACTGAAGTATGGCACAGTCCTTCATCACTCCCTAATTATTGATTTACAACAGTCACTAAATTATTAAATAAACTTCAGGACATGAAATCTAGATAAATGATGGTACTTCTATGACTTGTAATTTCTGTTGACTCCTCTGCTTTGCAGTGCATTGTCCCGTATTTGTGGACACAGATTGATTGTTTCACAATATTCTGCAGATTGACTAAAATGGCATCCTAAACGTTTGCTTGCATAGATTTACAATAATTTGGCATAGCTTTAACTATTGTTGTTTGCTGTATTTTCATAAATTAAAATTCAAGATTTATATTCTGAGTAACTGAATATCAAAAGTTTTGTTTGAATGAGGACTTCTAGATACAAGAATAATTTCTGTTGAATTACATTGGCTAGTTTGCATAAATTGTGATTCTGTTTCAGTAAGAATGTTTCTAACTAAACAGCTCAATTACTCTGAAACCTAAGTGAATGCCAAGGTTGCTAGTATGTTTTCATCATTAGCTGTTTAAATGCTATAATTATTTATATTCCTTTTTATTAACTCTGTCAGGAAGTTAGTAATTTGCGATCTGTGTACTTATAAACAGTGACAACAAAATCTGAAATCTCTGATGTTTTGTAATTACTGCAGTTTTTAGGTAAACTAATCACACTAGTAGATTCAAAATAACCCAAAGACTGTAACAAATGATAAAGTTAAGATGGATAACCCCTGACTCAAAATTTGATATTGCTATGCACTGTGCACATGCCATATAAATGATAATATCAAAGAGATCATAGAATTTGGAAACAATTAATACTAATTTTTGGGGAAGCTAATGGAAGGAATCCACCCCCTTTGTTACAGCATCTGCATAGTTCAGAAAAGCTGGTGCTGGAGGGAAGGACCCAGATGGCCTAGGTCGTGAAGCAGCCATTGACCTCAAGCTTGGTGTGCTCAGTTACTTGTTGTGCCATTGAGTGGTCAACTTTGTTCTTGGACACAGTTTGGCACTGGTCATTAATTCTGGTGGATAGGACTGGAATAGGAGTCCTGGGTGAGTGGATTGGGCAGGTCTTATACTTGGGTCTTCCACAGGGGTATGTTCACTGCGGCAAGGTGTTCGGAGTGGGAATGGTGTAGGTGCACACTAGGATGTTGTGAAGTTTGCATAGGCAATGGGATACCACTTTAGGAGGGGTGATAAGGAACTTGGGTAGGATGTCCCTCATTTTTGGGCATGGTGATAGGTAATCAAAGCCCTGGAGAAGGATATGGTTCTTAGGAGTGCTTGGAGGATTAGGAGTGTATGAGGATACGGCGTGGGAAATCTGTAAATCAGTTTTCAGACTAGGTTTTTTGGGTAGGAGTTGGGGCAGTTAGTGTCACAGTCCAGAAAAGTCCTCATGAGACCTTTAACACATTGGGCAATGAAATTTTCATCACTGCAGATACACTGTCCACAGGTGGCTAGGCTGTATGGGTGCTATTATTTTCATGTGAAACAGATGACAGCTGTTGAAATACTGGTGCTGTTGGCGATTAGTGGGTTTAATGTGGACGAGGTGTGGATGGGAGCCATCAGAAGGGTGGAGGTCAATGTTGAGGAAGGTGTCATATTGGATTGAGGAAGACCTGGTGAAACTTGTAGGGGAGGCGGTATTGAGATTGTGGAGGAATCTGGATTGGATGTCTCAGCCCTGAGTCCAAATCATGAAGATATCATCAGGGATCCTGAACCAGACGAGAGGTTTGGGTTTGTGAGGCTAGAAAGATTTTCTCTAGATGAACCATAAAAAGATTGGCCTAGCAGGATGCCTTGTGGATGCCCATGGCTGTGCCACAAATTTGTTTATATACCTTCCCCACAAAGGAGAAGTAGTTATGTGTGAAAATATAGTGGGCAAGGTGTATGACGAATGAGAGGTTTGGACTGTGAAGGATGATGGGAGAGGTAGTGTTCATAGTGGGCAAGGCCATGGGCATGAGAGATATTGGTGTGTAGGCAGGTGAGATCACCATTGGCGAGAAGGGTTCCAGTTGGTAAAGGGATGGGGAGGATCCAAGCGATAAAGGGATGGGACTGGCGGAGAGTCAGTGAAGGAAATTGGTAGTATTTGTTGTGAAAGGGTAGGCTTTAGGCCGTTAGTTGGAGGTTTTGGTCAACAGGAGTGGAAATTCTTTCAGTAGGAGCACAATAACTAATGGTGCATCTTGGATTATTGAGTTTGTGTGTTTTGGAGAAAATATTGAAGATTGGTGTGGAAGGGGGGGATGGGGGGGGGGGGAGGAGAGGGTGCTGTTCGGGTGAGGAGGTAGATGGACTCAGAGGAGAAGTTCTGGGATGAGCCTTAGGAAATTAGTAGGGAATAAATTGTCACCGCAAAGCTGTGGCCAAGAACAAAGTTGGCCACTGACTGGCACAACCTTGCAACACATACTTCGCTCCTGTAACCCTCCTGGTCCCTGTTACCATACCCTCCACCTAACATGCTGAGCCTGTGATCCTGCCATCCCTCCCTCCGGCATTCCTAGCCAGCAAAATTGCTGTCTCCCCCTTAATCACTAGCTAACCATCCCCAACCTCTATTTCTGCTCCCCTCCTCTTCATCTACCATCGCCTGCTGACAGAAATGTTTTTTGTCGATGATTCAATGCTTCTGATATTCAGTCAGTGGTCTTCTGTACTCCTAAATTATTAACAGTCTGCCAAAACTTTACACACTACAGTTCTCTTAAAATTGATAACTGAATAAATTGGTATTACCAACACATTTATGTATCTCTGAAATTTTTTCTGCTATAAGCATACTTAAATTATCAGGAGCATTTATTGTGTTCTGATTTAGATTCATTCTGTAATTTATAACAATCTGTATGTTAGCTATAATGTTCATATTTGCAGCTGGTGCGGCAGCCAATTGCAATGACAACAGCACAGAACACCATTCAGGAGCAGTTGCAGCGCAAGCATGAAGAGCTTCAGCAGTTGATAGTACAACAACAGGAGGAACTTCGTCGTGTCTCAGAGCAGTTGTTTATGGCACGCTATGGTCTTCTTTCGCCTATGTCACTTAATATCAGCAGCACTGCTGCTAGTCACCTTGTAAGTGAAGAATGAACACAAATATTATTTGTGAGACAAAAAATAGTGCCAACTTACCAGTTAAGGAGACAGTAAAAAGAAAAAAGTCTCTCTCTCTCTCTCTCTCTCTCTCTCTCTCTCTCTCTCTCTCTCTCTCTCTCTGCTGATTTGTAGATAGGCACAACAAAATGACTGTCAAACAAAGCTTTCGGCCAAACATGCCTTTATCGGAATTAGACAACATGCGCACGCACGCACACACACACACACACACACACACACACACACACACACACACACACACACACCGCATGACAACAGTCTCTGGTTCTCAAGGCCTTGGCAGCCAGAGACAGTTGGTCGTGTGTGTGTGTGTGTGTGTGTGTGTGTGTGTGTGTGTGTGTGTGTGTTTTGTCTCATTCTGATGAAGGCCTGTTCAGCCAAAAGCTTTGTTTGATACGCTTTTTGTTGTGCCTATCTGCGACTCAGCATCTCCGCTGGATGGTGAGTAGCAACTATCCTTTTAAGAATATTGCCTTTGTTGGACATACATTCAAGTAGAAACTATATTTCATAACAGTTCAAATCTGGAAAATAACTAAATGAATACGTTCATAACGCCATAGAAAGAGTAAAGTTTCTTATGTTTACCTATCCAAAAAAGAATATTTCTTTCACTTATTATTATGTCAAACAATGGAAAATCCAGGATAGAATGTAACAATATTATGAAAAGCAAAGTTGATACCATATAGTGGAGATACTGAGTCCCAGATTGGCACAACAAAAAGACTGTCAAATATAAAGCATTCGACCAGTAAGACCTTCGTCAAAAGTGGACGACACACACACACACACACACACACACACACACACACACACACACACACAACTTGCACAACACAACTGCAGTCTCAGGCAACTGAAACCATACTGTGAGCAGCCGCACCAGTGCATGATGGGAGAGTCGACTGGATGGGGCTAAGGAGGAGGCTGGAGTGGGGAGGGGGAGGAATAGTAGGGTAGGGGTGGTCGACAGTGAAGTGCTGTAGGTTAGACGGAGGAGAGGGGAGATCTTGGGGGAGGGGTGGAGAAGCAGAAAAGGAGAGAACTAAAAAGACTGGGTGCGATTGTGGATGAGGGCTGGGTAGTGTTGGAATGGGAATAGGGAAGGGGGTGGATGGGTGATGACAGTGACTAACAAAGATTGAGGCCAGGAGGGGAGCGTAGGATGTATTGCAGGGAAGGTTCCCACCTGCGCAATTCAGAAAAGCTGGTGTTGGTGGGAAGAATCCTTATGGCACAGGCTGTGAAGCTGTCATTAAAATGAAGGATGTCGTGTTTGGCAGCATGCTCAGCAACAGGGTGATCCACTAGTTTCTTGGCCACAGTTTTTCGGTGGTCATTCATGCGGACAGACTGCTTGTTGGTTGTCATGCCCACATAGAATGCAGCACAGTGGTTGTAGCTTAGCTTGTAGATTACGTGACGGGTTTCACAGGTAGCCCTGCTTTTGATGGGATAGGTGATGTTTGTGACTGGACTGGAGTAGTTGGTGGTGGGAGGATGTATGGGGCAGGTCTTGCATCGAGGTCTATTACAGGGGTATGAGCCATGAGATAAGAGGTTCAGAGCAGGGGTTGTGTGGGGATGGACAAGTATATTGTGTAGGTTCATTGGATGGCAGAATACCACTGGGAGGGGTGGGAAGGATAGTGGACGGGACATTTCTCATTTCGGGGCACGGCGAGAGGTAGTCAAAACCATTTGCTCCAGTCCAAGGTGGTACTGAGTTATAAGCGGAAGGCTCTTCTGTGGCCGAATGGTGGGACTTGGGAGGTGATGGGATACAGGAAAGATAAGACACAGGAGATTTGTTTTTGTACAAGGTTGGAAGGAGAATTACGGTCTGTGAAGGCTTCAGTGAGACCCTCGGTATATTTGGAATGGGACCGCATGTCGCTTCCCCTTCCCGCCCCAGCCTCTTCCTTACCCCCACCCAGTCATCACTACCATCATGCACTGGTGCTGTTGCTAACAGTGTGGTTTCAGTTGCCTGAAACTGCAGTCGTGTGTGTGTGTGTGTGTGTGTGTATTTTTGACGAAGGCCTTACTCACCGAAAGCTTTATTTGTGACATTCTTTTTATTGTGCCTGTCTGTGACTCAGCATCTCCACTATATTGTGAGTAGCAACTTCCCTTTTCATAATATTGTTACTTAGTATTACGTAAGTTACAGAGAGTAATACTTTTTCTGAAAGACTTGTAATGCTGTGCCCACGGAAAGTTTTTACATTTATATTTACATATACATCTTCTCATGCTCAATATAAATGCAGGAGTAAAGATAATGCAAAGTAACTATCATGTGTATTTTATTGCTACACATGAGATACGCAATGCTAAGTTGAAGGGATTCAGCAGCAAACTACTTGTCTTGGGATTAGCCTTTCCTTGTGTGTGCTGAAGAAAAAAAAAGAAAATATCATACAATGGAAAATCCAAGATGCACTGTAACAATATTACGGGAAGGAACATTGGAGATGCTGAGTCGCAGATAGGCATAACAAAAAGATTTTCAGACTTAAAACTTTCGGCCAATGGGCTTTGTCAACAATAAACACACACACACACACACACACACACACACACACACACGCAAATGCAACTCACACATACGACTGCAGTCTCAGGCAACTGAAACCACACTGTTAGCAGCAGCTCCAGTGCATGGTGGGAGTGGTGACTGGGTGGGGGAAAGGAGGCGGCTGGGGTGGAGAGGGGGAGGGATACTATGGCGGAGATGGCATTCAGTGAAGTGCTGGAGGTTAGGTGGTGGGCAGGGGAGAGGGGGGGGGGGGAGTAGCGGGAAAGGAGAGAGATAGAGAGAAAAAAATAATAAAATAAAAAAGAAATAATATTATCTGCTCTATGTTTTTGCATAGGCTGACATGTTATGTTGTTAAATTTGTCTCATTGGTCAATGAAAAGATTGTTACATATGGCTTAGTGAAATTAAGTAAACCTTTTCTTAGAAATCACTGATGTAGCAGTGATCAGTGATTTTTCCATTGTATAATTGAAATTGAAATTAAACGCTGTCAATATTCATCATATCAATAGAAAGTTTTGCTGTTCTACTAAATGAAATTAAAAATTTGTTCTTACATGAGGTTAATATTCCATTTCTGTAGGTTACACTGCCATACAACGCAGCTGTTAGTAGCACAACTTCTGTGGGACGAGAGGGTGAATCATCCACTCCTGTCTCATCAGAGCTTTACCATGCGCCGATCACTGTGGCTACTGTCACAGCCCGCACCCATACACCAACGGCTTCCATCATGATAGATCCTCAGCAGGTGAGCAAGTTTATTACTACTACTACTTCTTCTTCTTCTTCTTCTTCTTCTTCTCCTCCTCTTCCTCCTCCTCCTCCTCCTCCTTAGTGATGAAATATCTCGTGTCTAATTATTGGTGTTGTTGAATGTTATCAGTAGAAACGTAGTAGCATCCAATGAAAATTTGGCAATGATTGTATTTCACTTCTGTCCCCAAATACAAAAAGATCTGCCGCGTAATGTTAAAGATGATCTACGCCTCTGAAAATAGTTTGTTATACATTCTGTGCCAGTGCTGCAGTTTATGCTGGTTTTGTGTGGTGGAGGTTAGTAGAATATTTGTAGAAAAGTGCAAGAAACATCAGTGATACATAGGAACAGGAAAAAATCAGTGTTATTTTATGACCAAAATAGGTGTTATTTTTTTGCACTTATCGGCGTTATTTTCTTGCAAGCTTTTACTATTATCAGTTATCTATTTTTGCCATATTTAACCATTTTTCAATGCTATGTTGAAAATGGAATTACACCTAAGGTAGGGTGGGCCAAAAATGAGACGAGTGTAGAGAAAACTTATTTTAACAAAAAATTTTGACACAAATAATTATTTAGAAACAAATACCAAAGGTAAAAATGAAAATAACAGTATGTTGCAGATATTTTATTGATGTCCTGTTTCGCTCTTTTTCATATCATTCTTGAGCTGTGAAGGCCACAGAAGCCGGTCTCTGAGGCTCAAGAATGATCTGAAAATTCGCTAGAAGCATGAAATGTGTTATCAATAAAGTATCTGCAACAGAGACTATTATTTCAATTTTTAACATTTATATACTGTTACTGCACTTGGTCTGAATAGTGTATAGTGATACATGTATTTTAAATACTGCAAAAAAATTATTTATCAATGATGATGTATCCAGCAGATTAAAAAATATACAGAACTCTCCTTTTTTCAGGTCCGCAGCATGTTTTTGACCCTCAACATTTTTTCTCACTGACTTAAATATTTGAAATTTCTTATGGAATAGTAATTATGTAACTTAAAAGAAAATCTTCTAATGTAAAGAAAAATCTTTGCCTCTGCAGTGCTATTATTAATAAATAAAATGTCTTGGCTGCATCCCCATGAGATTTTTCTGTATGAATATCACTAAGAAAACTTGAAGGTTATTTTTACGTATTCCTAAGTAACAAAATATTTATAAACATTTACAAAAGGTATTTATCTTGGGTTAAAAATAAGACAAAATTTAATTTTCTTAATTTTTTTAATGTTCACGCACATGTTGCTTGGAAACAAAGTTTATAATATGTTTCAGTACAAGTTTTGAGTTTTAAATTCTATTTATTATCAGTAACACAGTCTTTCAATACAAAAACTTCCTTTAATGTAGTCTCTTCTTCTTCTTTTTAGACACATGTATACAACTGGTAGTAAGGCTCATTTATGTACTGCATTTTCAGCTGTTTTTATCGCAATCTGGACAAATAGGGTAAAAACAGAAATCCATCCTCAAACAAAAGAAGCATAGTTAAAAACTAGTAAACATTTGAAAAAGTGAGAATATGCATAGTTTTTTTTCTTTTTTAAGGAGAATAAAGAAATGAGCTAAAAAAGATAGGTCTACAGTATCACTAAGGCACACTCTGTAGACAGTTTTTTTCAAATGACAGCATTGTCATTATTTCAATGTTGTCTTCAGAGAGATTGTGCCGCCTATCTATTAGTACTTCATTATAGTTTGAAAACAGCCTCTCGCTGTCAGCTTTCAATGCTGCAGCTGCAAATTGCTGTCTGTCGACTGCAGTTGCCTGCAAACATTTCACTGTATCAACATGTCCCGACTGCATTGACATTTGGGTTTTAACAAAATTCTAGAGAGACTGATACCCTTTCAGAGTATATGCAGTACTAAGAACAGTCATCCCAGGTACAGTTTGCAAGATTCTGGCCATTTCGGAATTAATAGGATTGAGAATTATTGTCTTTGGATCTAAACAAGAACCCAAGACTTTGAAAACTGATTTACTTGGATCTGTGGCCATTAGAGTCGACAATCTCATTTGGAGTTGCAGCCCAGTTCACGTCAATCCCTCCTTAATTCCTGCCTGAAGCACTTCCCTCTTTATCGTTTTTAAAATCTCACTGGTTTGATTGCCAAATATTCCTTTTCCCACAATACTGAAGCATACTTGAAGATGCTTCAGCTTTGAATAAAGTTCATGTGAAGTTGAATGCTTTGAAGTCTCTAACATCATTATCTGACAGTGAAATATACTCAGTGCCTGAATTCAGCATCTCTCGCATATCATCACTGCAGAAGAATTCAATCATTACCTCAAAATATTCTGCTGCGTAAATGGCTGTGGAGAGCCAAGAGTTCCATCATGTTAAAACTGGAAGAGGAAAAATTTTTGAATTTCTATTTTTCTCTTTAAGAAACTGCAGATATAAATGTTTCCTCTTGCTGGTATTTAAAAAAGCACCCTTTAAATAACTGATAGTAGCATTTAACTTACTAAGTTCCTTGGAATAAATGTTAGCAATTAGATTAATTTTATGTGCTCAGCATTGCATGTTCAAATGTGTGTGAATTTCTAAGTGACCAAACTGCTGAGGTCATTGGCCCCTAGTCTTACACACTACTTAAACTAACTCAAGCTAAGAACAAAACACACACACACACACACACACACACACACACACACACACACACACACACACCCATGCCCAACAGAGGACTCAAACCTCCAGCGGTAGGGGCCGTGCAGTCCATGACATGGTGCCTTAAACCGCTCGGCCACTCCGCGCAGCCGCAGCATTGAACATGGATTAAATTATCACCTATTATTGTTTTCAAGGAGTTAATGCATTTGTTCATATAACTAGCACTGTCACTCACTACTGCTTTAACATTATCATACTCTATATTATATGCTTGAGGAGGCTCCAAAATAGCATGAGTACATTGTGTTGAGTTTGCTGCATTGAGAACTTTCACACGTGCCACAAAAAGTTTCTGCTCATTCCAAGCTTCAATAGTTTTCAACAAAATGGCAAAAACACTACGGCTTCTTCTGTCAGCGGTCTCGTCGGCTAATATAACAGTATCGTTCCATTACCTCAGTTTTCCTTTGCTGTTGTATTGAAGGCACAATAAACTCTCTCACTGTTTTAACACATAGGATGTTACCAGCACCTAAAAATAACAGTCTGTTAGTTATATGAACCTTAAAATAATATGATACTGTACAAGAGCAAGATAGGGGGGAACTGGGGTAATTGGAACACCAGGTTATTAGAACAATGGCCTATAAACAGTAAACCAAGCAAGTTAAAGGTACCAAGAAGTTGTTGTGGATTTGTAACAATCAGCTCTTATGCCTAAATTAGTACCATTATTTAAGATTCACTAATTAAATTTCAGTGAAAATTTCAGGGTATGTTGTGCTGAGGTTAGGTATGTTCCCTAACACCTCTACAATACGTTCATTCATTATAAGTGTGAAGGAGTGGGACACACTGTTCCAATACTTCCAGATGTGCTAATTAGAACTTACAGTTGCAGACTTAACTTTTTTTTAAACTATTAATGGTTTGCCCATATCATAAGATACAAAGATGAGAAAATTGAGAAAGTCTCAGCATCAACATAAATTTTAACTCAAATATCCAAGTTGTTTTGTTTTGAAGTTTTGCAAGTATTTAAAAAATATATATTTATTTCTGTTCCAATTGCCTGGTCCCCTCAATATTTTTATCAAAGATGAGAGGTACGGCCTTCAATTATGAACTGATAGAGAGTACATATAAATTGAAGATTTACCAAAAAAAAGTTTTGAGGCAGGCTCTACCCACAATATAACCACTGCTCACCTTCAATGAACTCATTCGTCCACTGCCGAAAGTCTTTGTTCTCCAATTTGTAGAGTGGAATGTTGACCTTCAAAGAGGTTTCTACAGTCCTTTGGGCCAGATATTCACAATAGATCTTCTTCTTTTTTGCAGTTTCAAAGCTGCTGCTAATTGTAGACTGCTGCTTTATTGGCAAACTGCTCTGCATCATCTTGTTGCTCTTATGTTTTTCGATCTGCTCATGTTTCACTGTAGAATCTTTATACTCCCATGAAACTCCGATATTGCAGAATTTACAGAACACTGTTAACTTATTGGGAGCATATAAACCATCGATTTCAAATTCTCGCACCCTTTCATCAGCAGTTGCTGTAGGCTTCGGCATTTGCACAGAACAAATTTGTTCATCACCGAGTCTAGAATAAGAATACAATGAATGAAAAGAAGCAGATATAAAAATGAGTATCCGAACGCAGGAATTGCAATAGCTTTGAAACGATTGAAAAACGCGCCGCAAACAAAACACGAGTCTAGTGAAGTGCACCCCCACTCTAACACAGACAACTATGCGAATGTGTGAATTTGGCAGCTTGGCAGTGTCAGAAAAATTTTTCTGGGTAGATTCTGGCTGCTTTCTCTCACTGCTTTTACATTAAACAACCACACTCCAAGTAGTCAAAAGTGCGAGTAGGCACTGCTTATATACTATTTCAACTCTGCATGTGCGGGGAAAGCTGTCTGGTAACTGCTTAAATGAACCTTATTTCAACGAAATTTGGAAACAATCATAGCAATTTTAATTAAAATTTTAGTAAGTTAATACATGCAGAAAGATATGCACTCAGCTTTGGTTGGCAGCGAGCATTCACAAAACAGTTGTCCTGCCAATAAATGGTTTATGTAAACATGACTAATGGCTTAAACACAAGCATGTACAATATTCTATATCTACATCTACATCTACATTTATACTCCGCAAGCCACCCAACGGTGTGTGGCGGAGGGCACTTTACGTGCCACTATCATTACCTCCCTTTTCTGTTCCAGTCGTGTATGGTTCGTGGGAAGAACGACTGTCGGAAAGCCTCCGTGCACGCTCGAATATCTCTAATTTTACATCCGTGATTTCCTCGGGAGGTATAAGTAGGGGGAAGCAATATATTCGATACCTCATCCAGAAACGCATCCTCTTGAAACCTGGCAAGCAAGCTACACCGCGATGCAGAGCTATGTTATGACTTATCTCATCTAAATTGAAGCTACCGTAAAATAATAAAATAGAATAATCAATAATGAGAGCGGCGGGCGATGTGTACACCTCTCTTGCAGAGTCTGTCACTTGAGTTTGCTAAACCACTCCGTAACGCTATCACGGTTACCAAATAACCCTGTGATGAAATGCGCCGCTCTTCTTTGGATCTTCTCTATCTCCTCTGTCAACCTGATCTGGTACGGATCCCACACTGATGAGCAATACTCAAGTATAGGTCGAACGAGTGTTTTGTAAGCCACCTCCTTTGTTGATGGACTACATTTTCTAAGGACCCTCTCAATGAATCTCAACCTGGTACCCGCCTTACCAACAGTTAATTTTATATGATCATTCCACTTCAAATCGTTCCGCACACATACTCCCAGATATTTTACAGAAGTAATTGGTACCAGTGTTCGTTCCGCTATGATATAATCGTACAATAAAGGATCCTTCTTTCTATGTATTCACAATACATTACATTTGTCTATGTTAAGGGTCAGTTGCCACTCCCTGCACCAAGTGCCTATCCGCTGCAGATCTTCCTGCATTTCACTACAATTTTCTAATGCTGCAACTTATCTGTATACTACAGCATCATCCGCAAAAAGCCGCATAGAACTTCCGACACTATCTACTAGATCATTTATATATATTGTGAAAAGCAATGGTCTCATAACACTCCCATGTGGCACACCAGAGGTTACTTTAACGTCTGTAGATGTCTCTCCATTGATAACAACATGTTGTGTTCTGTTTGCTAAAAACTCTTCAATCCAGCCACACAGCTGGTCTGATATTCCGTAGGCTGTTACTTTGTTTACCATGCGACAGTGCGGAACTGTATCAAACGCCTT
This sequence comes from Schistocerca cancellata, assembly GCF_023864275.1. Classification (NCBI taxonomy): domain Eukaryota; kingdom Metazoa; phylum Arthropoda; class Insecta; order Orthoptera; family Acrididae; genus Schistocerca; species Schistocerca cancellata. The sequence goes on from NC_064626.1 coordinate 829,761,491, forward strand.
CTGGAAGTCAAGGAAAATAGCATCTACCTGGGAGCCTGTATCTAATATTTTCTGGGTCTCATGAACAAATAAAGCGAGTTGGGTCTCCCACAATCGCTGTTTCTGGAATCCATGTTGATTCCTACAGAGTAGATTCTGGGTTTCCAGAAACGACATGATACGCGCAAAAAACATGTTCTAAAATTCTACAACAGATTGACGTCAGAGATATAGGTCTATAGTTTTGCGCATCTGCTCGACGGCCCTTCTTGAAGACTGGGACTACCTGTGCTCTTTTCCAATCATTTGGAACCTTCCGTTCCTCTAGATACTTGCGGTACACAGCTCTTAGAAGGGGGCAAGTTCTTTCGCGTACTCTGTGTAGAATCGAATTGGTATCCCGTCAGGTCCAGTGGACTATCCTCTGTTGAGTGATTCCAGTTGCTTTTCTATTCCTTGGACACTTATTTCGATGTCAGCCATTTTTTCGTTTGTGCGAGGATTTAGAGAAGGAACTGCAGTGCGGTGTTCCTCTGTGAAACAGCTTTGGAAAAAGGTGTTTAGTATTTCAGCTTTACGCGTGTCATCCTCTGTTTCAATGCCATCATCATCCCGGAGTGTCTGGATTTGCTGTTTCGAGCCACTTACTGATTTAATGTAAGACCAGAACTTCCTAGGATTTTCTGTCAAGTCGGAAAATAGAATTTTACTTTCGAATTCACTGAAGGCTTCACGCGTAGCCCTCCTTATGCTAACTTTGACATCATTTAGCTTCTGTTTGTCTGAGAGGTTTTGGCTGCGTTTAAACTTGCAGTGAAGCTCTCTTTGTTTTTGCAGTAGTTTCCTAACTTTGTTGTTGAACCATGGTGGATTTTTCCTGTCCCTCACAGTTTTACTCGGCACGTACCTGTCTAAAACGCATTTTACGATTGCCTTGAACTTTTTCCATAAACACTCAACATTTCAGTGTCGGAACAGAAATTTTCATTTTGATCTGTTAATTAGTCTGAAATCTGCTTTCTATTACTCTTGCTAAACAGATAAACCTTCCTCCCTTTTTTTATATTCCTATTAACTTCCATATTCACGGATGCTGCAACGGCCTTATGATCACTGATTCCCTGTTCTGTGCTTACAGAGTCGAAAAGTTTGGGTCTGTTTGTTATCAATAGATCCAAGATGTTATCTCCGTGAGTCGGTTCTCTGTTTAATTGCTCGAGGTAATTTTCAGATAGTGCACTCAGTATAATGTCACTCGATGCTCTGTCCCTACCACCTGTCCTAAACATCTGAGTCTCCCAGTCTATATCTGGTAAATTGAAATCTCCACCTAAGACTATAACATGCTGATAAAATTTATGTGAAATGTATTCCAAATTCTCTCTCAGTTGTTCAGCCACTAATGCTGCTGAGTCGGGAGGTCGGTAAAAGGAGCCAATTATTAACCTAGCTCGGTTATTGAGTGTAACCTCCACCCATAATAATTCACTACAGCTTAAACTACTACTAACAGCAACAAACACGCCACCACCGGTTGCATGCAATCTATCCTTTCTAAACACCGTCTGTGCCTTTGTAAAAATTTCGGCAGAATTTATCTCTGGCTTCAGCCAACTTTCTGTACCTATAACGATTTCAGCTTCGGTGCTTTATATCAGCGCTTGAAGTTCCGGTACTTTACCAATGCAGCTTCGACAGTTTACAATTACAATACCGATTGCTGCTTGGTCCCCACATGTCCTGACTCCGCCCCGCACCCTTTAAGCCTGTTGCCCCATCTGTAGTTGCCCAAGGCCATCTAACCTAAAAAACTGCCCAGTCCACGCCACACAACCCCTGCTACCCGTGTAGCCGCCTGCTGCGTGTAGTGGACTCCTGACCTATCCAGCGGAACTTGAAACCCCACCACCCTATGGCGCAGGTCGAGGAATCTGCAGCCCACACGGTCGCAGAACCGTCTCAGCCTCCGATTCAGACCCTCCACTCGGCTCTGTACCAAAGGTCCGCAGTCAGTCCTGTCGACGATTCTGCAGATGGTGAGCTCTGCTTTCATCCTGTTAGCGAGACTGTACAATATTAATGTGGTTTGCGTGATATCACAGAGTACACCTTTTTCTTTGTTTGCATTATTTGAAGATGGGTTCTGATACGTGAAACTGGTCATCAATTAAACAAAAGTAACTGAATTTTGCAACTTTGGCTGTTTTCTACAGCAAACTGGTTAACTCAATTTGCTGTCCTGTTATCAGTCCAGTGTGCTGGAAATCCAAAAAGATGAATTTTATAGCTTCTTGTTTCTGTAGCTGTCCTGTAAGATACCTGCCACACCAACCATTCGGAGCTCATCACATATTCGGAAATAAACACCCAAATACTTATTTCATTCTTCGATCTCTAATCAGACAGAAATGTTAACATCATTTATTGCAGAACATACTTGTTTTACACTTTCGTATTTTTCCATTTACTTTTAGTGTAAAAAGTGGTACACTCAGAAGCTGAATGATTCATGATGTTTTTGGCGGTGTTCGCGCCCACCTCCTTCCAAATATTTGCATTACATTCATAAAAAAAGACCCAGACTGTGTTGACAATGCTACGATGGAAAAAAATACATACTAGCATGTAGTGGGACACAAACCTACATCCATTCGTATCGTAAACCACGAAAATATCCATTATATTACAGCTTACTCATTCGGCTACTGTCTCTAGTCTCAGTGATCATATTTCTTCAAGCCTTGTATTGTTGCTGCATTACTAACCACATTTAATGAGCTGGATGGTGTGTTAGTGGTAGATTTTCATTGCGCCATTGCTTTGAAACGGCATACTGTGACACATGCAATACAAAAGAAATAAATAATTGAAATTCACACAATGGTCATTGGTTATCGCTTGCAAAAGTCGATCGTCAAAAGGCCACTAGTGATGTCACAACTGCAAAAAGTAGTGCGACATTTGAACATGGAACATTTCAACATTAAATATGTTACTGACATTATTAGATTTACGACACTTCTTACGAGGAAACAGAGAAAGTTTGTTGAAAAACACTGATTTTGTGTTACTTCCTTAAAAACTGCCGAATTCACATTACTTCCTTAAAAACCACCAAATTCACGTTATTTGTCACATTATCGTTCAATCGAATTTTACCGGTTCCTAGTGATTCATTTTATTGGCAGCCAAACAAATAAGTTTCTGTCAAGCACTGCCTTGAGATTAAGCATAAAATGAGATACAGCAGGACTAATACCATGATTCCAGCTTTTCTGATATGGGAGTCTATTACAGTAGGAGCTTCAGGAAATCTAATATTTAGAGTTGAACTTATGTAAGGGACATACTTTTCTTTGAACAACAGTGCCATTGTCAGAAAACATGCATTTAAAGGGTAGAGTCAGTGTCGTCGTAACTGCCGTCTGCTTCACGTCTGCTGTGCAGCGAGCTACCATAATTTAAGTATTAACTGTATTTTTCTTACTTGTCACTTCTTCTTCCGTGTGTATTTGCTTTTAGGAAGCTTTAATTGTCGGGTGCTATTAATAGTGTTCCATAGATTTCGTGTTTGTTTTGAATACAGTCAGAGTCCCTTTAGTCAACCATAGTGCCAGTAGTGCTAGTGTTTGTTTTCAATACAGTCCAGAGACAGGTAGTGCTATTTTCATTGTTTTCTACAAGAAGTGGCTAGCAACCACAGTTTAGTGAATAAACAGCCGCCTTTAGTGAATTAGCAGTCTAGTTAAAGGTTGATTAACTCTCTTCAGTAAATTGATTCCTTAGGATGGATAGGATGTGTGACTGCTGTGTACGGACGCAGGAGGAGCTGGTCACTGTTCGCGAACAGCTGAGCGTGTTGATGGCCGCGTCAGCCGTCTTCAGGCTGCTGCCTCGGAGTGTAGCGGCAGTGGGGAGTCCGGTGCGTCGCAAGGTACACCCCAGGTGTTACATGCTTCACCCACTCTCCCTGCTGTCGAGACATCTTCGCGGGTACCGGGCGCGGTTGGGCCACCCTCTCCCCAAGGGGAGTGGCGGGTTCAGCGGCGTTCGTGGCACACGAGGCGGAGGGTCAATGTGGAGGCTGGCTGTGTGGCATCGCCCGCTCTGCCTGTGAGTGGACATGTGTCTGGTCCTTCAGCAAGGTCCGAGCAGGCACACGGGGGGAGGGGTTTATTAGTTATTGGGAGCTCCAATGTTAGGCGGGTGATGGAGCCCCTTAGGGAAATAGCGGGAAGATCGGGGAAGAAGGCCAGTGTTCACTCTGTCTGCTTGCCGGGGGGTCTCATCCGAGATGTGGAGGAGGCCCTACCGGCGGCGATAGAGAGCACTGGGTGCACCCGACTGCAAATTGTTGCTCATGTCGGCACCAATGACTCCTGCCGTCTGGGTTCAGAGGTCATCCTCAGTTCGTACAGGCAGTTTGCGGAATTGGTGAAGGCGGAAAGCCTCGCTCGCGGGGTACAATCAGAGGTAACTATTTGTAGTATCGTTCCCAGAACCGATCGCGGTCCTCTGGTTTGAAGCCGAGTGGAAGGCTTAAACCAGAGGCTCAGACGATTCTGCGGAGATCTGGGGTGCAAATTTCTCGACCTCCGCTATCGGGTGGAGAAATGTAGGATCCCCCTGAATAGGTCAGGCGTGCACTACACGCCGGAAGCGGCTACAAGGGTAGCGGAGTACGTGTGGAGTGCACATGGGGGTTTTTTAGGTTAGAGAATTCCCTCCCTAGGCCCGACAAGACGCCTCCTGAGACGCGGCAAGGTAGAAGTAGGCAAAATGCAACAGGGAATAACAATATTAATGTGCTAATAGTAAACTGCAGGAGCGTCTATAGAAAGGTCCCAGAACTGCTCTCATTAATAAACGGTCACAACGCCCATATAGTACTAGGGACAGAAAGTTGGCTGAAACCAGACGTAAACAGTAATGAAATCCTAAACTCAGATTGGAATGTATACCGCAGAGACAGGCTGGACAGTGAAGGGGGAGGCGTGTTTATAGCGATAAGAAGTGCAATAGTATCAAAGGAAATTGACGGAGATCCGAAATGTGAAATGATTTGGGTGAAGGTCACGGTTAAAGCAGGCTCAGACATGGTAATTGGATGTCTCTGTAGGCCCCCTGGCTCAGCAGCTGTTGTGGCTGAGCACCTGAAGGATAATTTGGAAAATATTTCGAGTAGATTTCCCCACCATGTTATAGTTCTGGGTGGAGATTTTAATTTGCCGGATATAGACTGGGAGACTCAAACGTTCATAACAGGTGGCAGGGACAAAGAGCCCAGTGAAATTTTTTTAAGTGCTTTATCTGAAAACTACCTTGAGCAGTTAAACAGAGAACCGACTCGTGGCGATAACATATTAGACCTTCTGGTGACAAACAGACCCGAACTATTTGAAAAAGTTAACGCAGATCAGGGAATCAGCGATCATAAAGCGGTTACGGCATCGATGATTTCAGCCGTAAATAGGAATATTAAAAAGGGTAGGAAGATTTTTCTGTTTAGAAAAAGTGACAAAAAGCAGATTTCAGAGTACCTGTTGGCTCAACACAAAAGTTTTGTCTCAAGTACAGATGGTGTTGAGGATCAGTGGACGAAGTTCAAAACCGTCGTATATTATGCGTTAGATGAGTATGTGCCAAGCAAGATCGTAAGAGATGGAAAAGAGCCACCATGGTACAACAACCGAGTTAGAAAACTGCTGCGGAAGCAAAGGGAACTTCACAGCAAACATAAACATAGCCAAAGCCTTGCAGACAAACAAAAATTACGCGAAGCGAAATGTAGTGTGAGGAGGGCTATGCGAGAGGCGTTCAATGAATTTGAAAGTAAAGTTCTATGTACTGACTTGGCAGAAAATCCTAAGAAATTTTGGTCTTATGTCAAAGCGGTAGGTGGATCAAAACAAAATGTCCAGACACTCTGTGACCAAAATGGTACTGAAACAGAGGATGACAGACTAAAGGCTGAAATACTAAATGTCTTTTTCCAAAGTTGTTTCACAGAGGAAGATTGCACTGTAGTTCCTTCTCTAGATTGTCGCACAGATGACAAAATGGTAGATATCGAAATAGACGACAGAGGGATTGAGAAACAATTAAAATCGCTCAAAAGAGGAAAGGCCTCTGGACCTGATGGGATACCAGTTCAATTTTACACAGAGTATGCGAAGGAACTTGCCCCCCTTCTTGCAGCGGTGTACCGTAGGTCTCTAGAAGAGCGTAGCGTTCCAAAGGATTGGAAAAAGGCACAGGTCATCCCCGTTTTCAAGAAGGGACGTCGAACAGAAGTGCAGAACTATAGACCTATATCTCTAACGTCGATCAGTTGTAGAATTTTGGAACACGTATTGTGTTCGAGTATAATGACTTTTCTGGAGACTAGAAATCTACTCTGTAGGAATCAGCATGGGTTTCGAAAAAGACGGTCGTGTGAAACCCAGCTCGCGCTATTCGTCCATGAGACTCAGAGGGCCATAGACACGGGTTCCCAGGTAGATGCCATGTTTCTTGACTTCCGCAAGGCGTTCGATACAGTTCCCCACAGTCGTTTAATGAACAAAGTAAGAGCATATGGACTATCAGACCAGTTGTGTGATTGGATTGAGGAGTTCCTAGATAACAGGACGCAGCATGTCATTCTCAATGGAGAGAAGTCTTCTGAAGTAAGAGTGATTTCAGGTGTGCCGCAGGGGAGTGTCATAGGACCGTTGCTATTCACAATATACATAAATGACCTGGTGGATGACATCGGAAGTTCACTGAGGCTTTTTGCAGATGATGCTGTGGTGTATCGAGAGGTTGTAACAATGGAAAATTGTACTGAAATGCAGGAGGATCTGCAGCGAATTGACGCATGGTGCAGGGAATGGCAATTGAATCTCAATGTAGACAAGTGTAATGTACTGCAAATACACAGAAAGATAGATCCTTTATCATTTAGCTACAAAATAGCAGGTCAGCAACTGGAAGCAGTTAATACCATAAATTATCTGGGAGTACGCATTAGGAGTGATTTAAAATGGAATGATCATATAATATTGATCGTCGGTAAAGCAGATGCCAGACTGAGATTCATTGGAAGAATCCTAAGGAAATGCAATCCGAAAACAAAGGAAGTAGGTTACAGTACGCTTGTTTGCCCACTGCTTGAATACTGCTCAGCAGTGTGGGATCCGTACCAGATAGGGTTGATAGAAGATATAGAGAAGATCCAACGGAGAGAAGCGCGCTTCGTTACAGGATCATTTAGTAATCACGAAAGCGTTACGGGGATGATAGATAAACTCCAGTGGAAGACTCTGCAGGAGAGACACTCAGTATCTCGGTACAGGCTTTTGTCAAAGTTTCGAGAACATAGCTTCACCGAAGAGTCAAGCAGTATATTGCTCCCTCCTACGTATATCTTGCGAAGAGACCATGAGGATAAAATCAGAGAGATTAGAGCCCACACAGAGGCATACCGACAATCCTTCTTTCCACGAACAATACAAGACTGGAATAGAAGGGAGAACCGATAGAGGTACTCAAGGTACCCTCCGCCACACACCGTCAGGTGGCTTGCGGAGTATGGATGTAGATGTAGATGTAGATGTAGATGTAGATGTAGCTTGTGTAGCTGTGATATAAATAGCACATTACTAACGATTACTCATCATCTGATTGGATTTCAGGGAGCAATCATGTTTAAGAGCAGTTCTCACAGCATTTGATGAAAACACTTGTATAAGACTGGCCATCAAAATATTCAGGCCTAAGTGTAATTGTCAACCTGATCGAATACTAAGAAATACATCTTCTGTCAAACTTGTTGAGAAAATCCTAGAAATCACATCACTTCTTTGCTCATTATCTTAATAAGTCATTAATGACAATTTCCTTACATTCCTCTGTTTTGCAAGGTATCAACAATTATTAATATTTTTGAGCTTAATAAAAATTCTGATTCCTGCTGTCCACTATTTTTTTTATCCACAATACATATAATGCACATAAAATGAAATAATTTTGTCATGTCATGCTGGTAATATTTTTGTTATTGCTTCTTTTATTGTAAATTTCATAGTTAATTGAGGGTTATAAATGTGATTAATAACTGTGAATATCTTTGATTCTGTGATGATATTAACTTTTAATTTAATTTTTCACTGTCACTCATATTACTTTGTGGCTTCAGGTGAATTTGCAAGCTCATGGAACAGAGGAACCAATACCTTTTCAGCTTTCTCAGCAACAAGCGCAGTTGCTCTTTTCGTCTCCAAATTCTGGACAACAACAACAGTGACCAAATTGTGAATTTCTCTAAACACTAGTAATTTCCAGACATCAGATACAGGTTATTAATATCAAGAAATATTATTTGTAGGATACAGCTACTGTAAAATTCATGTTATGTTTTGTATTTCTATTGTATATTGAAGATAATGTACAGGGTCAAAGTTGTTTGTATATAATGTTGTATAGAATTTAAAAATGAGAAATATTTTTGTGATAGTAATACATCAATGCTGTGAACAGATGCATTCCTTTATTATACAAAATGAGATGCGTAAGTATTGGTATTAGATGTCGGACAGTAAATGTTGGAAGGTACTTATTTTTTTCGACAAATATATAGATTCCTGATATTGCCTGTTATACTTGTTTTACCCCAAAGTTTCTCATTTGTAAGTTGCCAGTTATCTTTCATGTCCTCCAGTAATTTTTCTTGATGGAGGGTTGTAAAATTTTTTTGCTAGTAGTGTTTCTTGCCAGATTTGCACTGTTACATATTTATTTATCTAACAGAAGTCAAACAATTAACAGTAAAGTTAAGTTTTACTTCTTCAACTCCAGTCATTTTCTTTTTATTCCCTTTGAAAAATGGGAAAAAAGCTTAGGAATATAATGGGGAGCACAGCAGAAGACAAAGACAGTTGGCTGTCAGCAAAAATGAGGACTGAGAAAGATGACACTTTCGGAACTTTGTGTGTGTGTGCGGGGGGGGGGGGGGGGGGGGGGTTGCGGAGGAAATTTTAGACAGGAAAGGAATTATGTGAGAAAGGAAAAGACCGGAAATATTTGGATAAGACTAATGGAGGAAGTAGGGTATGCCGAAGAGGCAATTTCTACCTTTTAGGCCAGAGAGGCTGATGCTGAAGAGGGATTTTGGGGGGGGGGGGGGGGGGAGATTAGAAGCACATGGCATGAGTGTTAAAACAGCTTCTGAAGCTGTTACTGCTGCCATTTGCAGTGTGTTCAACAAATAGGTTGTTGATATTGTGGTTAGCCTGTGTATAAACCATAATTTTTTGATGTAGGGATCGGTACTACAACGTACAAACACTGAAGTCTAAGTTTTCAAGTAGAGTGATATTTGAGGTGTTGAGTTATTGATGGGCACTTAAACAACACTGAGAATATTGCTCAGCTTCCAAAAAAATCCTTCTTCAGAGGTAACAGACTACACTTACACTCTTGTGCAATACTAATGTCCTAGTTGACTACATTGTGCCAGCACTGCATCTTGACTGGGGTGAGGGAGAGTGTCAGATGAAAAGGCTGAGGGGAGAAAGGAGGTGGGGAATGAGAGGAAGGGTTGGACGGAAGAGTGGCTAACAGCTGAGATGGAGAGGCAGCAAGCTCACGAGATAGGAATGTGATTTAAGGAATCCACTCTGATGCAGGCAGGGGTTATTTTGTGCTGTGCACAATGGTGATGAGTGGATTGAAAAAGGAGGAGGTAGAACAGAGGAAGTGGAAGATGTGAGTGTAGAATGAGTGTTGTGCGATCATTAGGACAGGAGTGGAGTTGGGTTTGGGACAGGAACTAGTGTAGATTGAGGACAGGAGCATTACAGGATTGATGGACAGTGTTGTGAGGATAATTCCCATCAACAGATGGCTTGAGGTAAAGCAGCCATTGAAGCGGAGGATGATGTGCTCAGCACCACTGGGTGGTCAACTCAGGTCTTGCCCACAGTTTGGGGTGGCCATTCAAATAGGTGGACAGCTGATCAGTTGGCAGGCCCACATAAAATATTGTGCAGTAGATCTGATGGGATAGGACTGATTCCAGATGTGTCATCAGTCAGGTCTTGCACCTAGGTTTTCCAAGGGTACTGTTAGCATAAACTAGGATATTTTGTAGAATGGGTGGTAATGGAATATCACTTTGGAGGCAGTGGGAACAGTTGTAGATAGTATGTTCCCCAGTATCGGGCCCAATGATTAGTAGTCGAATTTGAACATCTTAACCATATTTTTCACCATGACTTTGACTGCTTATGATCATGCCACTGGTACGATATTCCTATTCTGTGCATGCAGTGCCTCTTGCTCCCAACCATTAACCACCCTTCCCTCGAACCCTCTCTTGCCTCCATTCTCCTCTTGCCTGTCAACGGAGTCAAGCTATAGTGCTAGAACTGAGTAATTGACCAGGACAATGTAGACATACAGGTATTATGTATTTGTGTGTATGTATATCTGTTAACTATGAAGGAGGATTTTTCCAAAAGCTCAGCAATATTCTCAGATGTTTTTAAGTAGCTATCAACAACTCAAAACCTCAGCTATATGGTGAATTGTTATATTTGCTCCTTCCATTATTTATATTCCACTAAGGGTTGTCTATTGCTATATGTGTGAAGAGTGGTATTATACATACATGGAAGAAAGAAGAAGCAAGCAATAAAATAAAATATTCTGTAGTTAGTGCAGGAACAATATTGTTGGTTTCTGCTTTAGTGGAACATTTCGGAACTGTTGCCCAGTATATCTTGCAATAAGCACAACATAATGCTATGTCTGTGTAATTTTTCTTGCCCACTCAGTCACATTGTGGACTGTTTCATTAAATTTCACAGCTAGAGTTTGAGCTTATGACTGAAATAAAGTGCAGTATCTTACAAATGCACTAATATGAATTATAAACATTAAATTATTACTAAAAGGTTGAAAAATAAATATGGTAACAATCGAAAATAAATATGAATATTTCAGTATTAAAAACAGACGGCCGGGGGTGGGGGGGACTTTCTGTTGTCCTCACTTTGCTATCTGCCACTGTCTTTACAACCACCAAGGAAGGGCATTTTGTATCTAGAAATCTCAGAATTAACTGTGCGTTTTCCAAAGAATTCTAAAACAAGCAACAGGATGGCTGATAATAGTGCACACTGTTGCTTGTCATAGTATTTCTTATTGGCAAAATATGTGATGCAAGCACTTTGTGAAAGGCTGTCATTTGCATTCTTGCCATTATAATACACTAATTGAAACAGCTACATTTCATATGTACTCCACATAATATTAGAAATTGTGAAATTTATTTCTTCTACTAATGTTTGAAAGCTAAGCAATTTACTACGTACCTGCCTGCTGCTCAGCAGCTCCAACATTTGGCATTTGCCAACTATTCTTACATACATTTTGATTCTATCCTGTATTGCAGACCAATATGTATTTATAAATCACAGTTGATGTATGGATGTGTAAATGATTTTATCGCCTTCCTTTTATAAGAATATAGAGGCATTGATTAATCATTGTTTCTCATTCATTTAGTTTTTAAAGGAAAGTGGTCAGCATCTCAGCTTGCCCATGAAAATGCAAGAGTCAAATGAAATAATTCAAAATTGTCCCTAGTTTAAGCCAAGTTTGACTGTTTTCAGAACACTAAGCAGGCATTGATATGTGTGAATTTGCCACAAATCACTTGTATCTCTATATTGTAAAAAGAGCTGGTAAATTTAATTATTTGTCAACTCTAAAGATTTTCATAATTGTAGAACTGGTTATTGATAGTTTCATTTCACCTTTAATTAAACCGTTCTCTCTCAAAATTTTAGTTCTTCCGTGCTTAGGGGTGACATGGTAGTTTGAACAGTATTTCTTATTGAGGACAACAGCTGTAGGTTTATCATGAAAATTCATATTAAGTTGTTCTCATTTGACAGTGTGTACTTTCAGTTACTGTCGGATACAGTGAGATATAAATCTCTTATTTTTTCCATCAATGTGCCATTGATACGCATGCCTGGAAACGTACAATTTCACTATGCTGTGTTACTCGAGTAAAATTATTGTTATGTTGTTTGTTAGTTTTGTATTTGTTAATAGAATGGCAGATTTTATTTTTTGTTGTTATTGATATTTTTTTAGTATTTTTTCTTTGGGAAGTCTGACAAATTATGTGTGTAATTAATGTGTACATAGAATGTATTTGCATTCATTTCTAGAGTGCAGTCAACATGCTCTAGAGCAAGTCTTAATAGAAAAATCCTTTCATGTGCACTATGTATGTATATGTTACGAACATATGCAAATTTTATTAATTATAACTACTGAAGTGTAAAATTGTGGAACATAAGGTAATTGCAGGGAAGTAAAGCCATCTTTTGTTTTCCATGTACCGTCAAACGGCGTGATTTCGGACACTGGGGCGAATTCGGACAGTATAGCTTATTTGCTCTTTGCCACTGCATAGAAACAAAGAGTTACTTATTTTAACGTCCATGCGCCAGTTATTTTAAGTGCAAGATTGTATGTATTGCTTTCCACAACTTTTATTTTGCGTCAATTGTTTCCCTAGGTGAATAATTGACGAACAGTCTCAGTGTTAAAAATCCATGCATTATTGTGAAGTGGAAAGTTTCTATTGTTGCGCTGAGTGATAAGTTATTGTAACCTTAATTGTTGACGTGCTCAGTAGCTAACAGCATTGAGACAATTTCTGTACAAGTTTGTCAAGTTTCTCTTGCAAGGTTATAAAATAACGAAGGTTTTTGTAAAAGTGTGTACTGTGTGGGGTGATTTCGGACAATGCCAAGAACATATAAGAGCAGGAGAGGTGCTACAGTATGGTGTAATTATGACCCGGAACTTTTAGATAAAGCTGTTCGTGATATTCGGAGTGGTAAATTATCGTACAGAAAAGCGTGTGATTTGTATGGTATACCTAAATCAACCCTACAAAATAAAGTGCAGGAAGCACATCCGAAAAAAATGGGAGGACAGCCAGCACTAAATGAAGAAGAAGAAGAAGAAGAAGAAGAAGAAGAAGAAGAAGAAGTGTTGAAGCAACATATCTTGAGGGCTACACTTTGGGGATTTCCCTTCACTAAATTGGATATTAGATATTTAGTTAAAGGCTACCTTGATAAATCTGGCTAAAAAGAGAAGAAATTTCGTAATAATTTGCCAGGAGAAGAAGGGGTGCATTTATTCCTCAAACGACAGTCAGAAGATCTTACTGTTCGCTTAAGTGAAAATATTAAACGAGCTCATGCAGGAGTGAACAAAGAGACTGTTAAGATGTTTTTCTCCAATATCAAGGCAAAGCTGGAAAATTTCCCACCTAGTAACATGATCAATGTGTAAAATGTCGCCAGAATCAAATAAAAAGCATGTAGAATTTTAAAAAAGGCAGTAAATCTCCAAATTTGCCCTCTATATACTGTAACTTTGGACAGAGATTTAAAAAACACATGTCCGAAATCACCCCAATCCATGGGATGACTTCGGACACTTTATTTAACTGCCTCAGATAAATATACCTACACATACACTTTTTGGTTCTGGAATATTTTATTCGTTACTCATCTACCCTACCACTACAATTTAATTTGACAATATATACGAAAGTTACAATCAAAATAACAACAAAACCGTCCGAAATCACCCCGTTTGACGGTATATTAACTGTTTGTTCATCAGTAAAAAAAAATCAAGACATTGTTATTTTCATATAGCCAAATTAAAACATATATTTTTAGAACTTTTTCAAAAGCTGTGACTGAAAAATGAAACTAATTTTGCATTAAATATATGAATAATGAAATACATACTTTTAGCAGTTGGAGTAGTTTATGCCAGAAGCAATGCGTTGTATTACCTAAATCTCATTCATTTCAGTGCTACAAATTTTGTTGTAAAACAGTGGTGTAATCACTTGTATAAAAAATATCATTTACACTCTGTTGTTCTTTGTAGATAACTATGTATGCTTTTACAGTCAGTAGAGTTTATTTTCACCTTTACACCAAATTTAGTTTGAGAAAAAGAGAATGATCTGCATTGTACACCTTGTTTGTTTTACTGCAGGTGTCTTGTGTTATTATTTTGTACCTTTCAGTTCAATTACAAATTTTTGTGTGTAAAGTCACTTATTTATTATTAATGCGGTATACTAAAATTAAATGTATTTAAAAGTAATAATTGCGGGACAGCTTTTAATACTGTTTATGTGAACAGCAACAGAAAATGGCAAAGGGACTGAGAATCTCTTCCAGTATGTTAAGCCTGAACTGCACATGAAGATAACTGTGTAAAACTCGCTTGTTATATTTTTGTAGTTAGTATGTAGTTTGGAAGAATATTCACATTACTTTGAAACATCTATGTTGATAATTCCACTCTGTCATTTTTTGAGTCTCACTGGTCTAAGCTAGCTATTTGCTCCTGATGACACCATCGAAATGTAATTTCACAGATTGTCAGATGCCTCATAAGTCATCTCCGTCCAGTGTCCAGTTGACGACTGTTTGCTGCTTTAAACTATTTTTGAATAACTCAATACAACACCATTGAAGTTTATCCTCATTTTATGCTTTATTTTCTCTGTCGAAAGTAACGAAACGTACACAACTGTACACAAGTGACTTGCTTGACTGTAACTGTGTAACTGTCTTTTGTTGTGCCTGTCTGCAACTCAATGTGTAATCGTTACAATGAGAAACATACTATCCTTTTCATAATATTGTTGAAATTCCAACATGGGATTTTCATAGTTTCACTTAAAAGTTTGGTCTTCAAACCTACTAAGTAGCCTTCATGGGATAGTTTGCCAGTTCAGTTTTTTCAGCATCACCATGATGCTGTCCCCTGAGTCAATCAAATGCTGCACATCTTTGTGTAAGTTCAATGTCCCCAATAAATCCTGTTTGTTGTGGGTACAGTACACTAGAACAATATTCTAGAATAGGTCACATGAATGTTTTGTAAGCAATCTCCTTTGTGCACTGATTGCATTTCTGTAGTGTTACATCAATGAATCAAAGTTTGCTACTGGCTTTACCTATGATTGAGCCTATGTGATCATGGCCCTATTGATTGTTATGCCCAAGTATCTGTGTGAGTTAATTGATTCTAACTGTGACTTAAAGCAAGTTCCAGTCTTTGCACTGTTTTGAAATCTTATCAGGATCCAAATGATCATTATTGCACTTTATTTCAGACAATACTTCATTATAGATAACTGCACCATCTGCAAAAAGTCTGAGTTTGCTGTTAGTATTAAGGAAGGCTGCAGGCTTTTGTGTCCTTTCTCATTGATGATATATAACAGCTTGTTATAATGTTGGAAGTAACTTCAGATGCACCTCAGGGAACTATGGAAGGATGCTTGCTGTTCATGTTGTGTATTAATGATCTTGAGGACTAAATTAATAGTAAAGGTAGAACCTTCCTAGTTGTTACTTTCTGACACGTTCCTCTTCAATTTCTCATACTGTCGATGTTTGGACGTCTCTGCTGGGATTTTCTTCAGGATTGTCTGGTAGACCCGGTTAGGTGAACACTGTCAAAGGGAGCTATTCTGTGCTTATTCTCAAAAAGTGGAATTATTGGCTGAAATCTTGCACCTATTATTGGTAGGCCATGAACATTGGATAGAAACCAAACTGGGCAGAGCAAAGGGGGGAGAGGAGGGGGGAGGAAATGTTTATCAAAATATTATAGTCATGCCATGGTTATGTTTGTATTCTTCATACACCATGCTGCATAGTTACTTCCTTGTTGGGAAGGTGCCATGAAGCTGGAAGCCTATATCTCTCTTCACTATTTCCACTGCTCTGAGTTTCCTTCTTTAAGTGTGGCTGTCCTTGGCTAGCACACATACATTACTGAGGTCTAAGTATGGCCGCAGTTCGCCTAATATTCGGCTTTCACAGATTTCACAGTTTGTTTTAACGGCATGTGGTACTCATATTTTTAAATATAATCTTTTACTGTCCTTCCTGTTTTTGTTTGTATACACATTGCCACATCCACACTTCATTTCATATATTCCGAAAATGTGTGGTAATCAGGTACATGTGTTTTGTGTTAGAAAAAGTCTTATTTTGTTCTGACTGGACTGTGACCATTTTTCTGTAAAATTCTGCTGATGCAATCAATAACTCTAGAAGTGAATGACAACCTAACAGACTAAGAAGCTGCTTCATCATCTTTCTTATTGGCATAATTAAAATATTTCATTTAAAAGCCCTGTCTATGGACAAACCAACATTGATATTGGTCTTCATTTTTTCTTTAAAAAATCCAACCTATTATTGTCACTGTCATGAATGGCATGTGAAGATAGATTGTTCAGTCCTGCTTGCATCTGGCCTGGGTAATGGTGTGAACTGGTATCTAAAGACCTGTTAGTGTTTGTAGGCTTTCTATACACTCCGTGTCGTAAAATGGTGTCGTATCTTGTATAGACCGACACATTCAGGAGTAAGAGACTGACCTCACTCTCTACCTTCAAGGGGAAATTGATACTGGGATGAACTCCATTTTCAAAAAACTGTGAAAATCTGCTATGTGGCCTTATAACACATGTGTCATCCACATAGTGGAGCCAATAAGAAGGCCTTAGTGGCACATTACTTAATATCTGTTTTTCAAAATGTCCCATAAAAATGTCAGCCGCTAGTGGCAAAATAGATGAAACCATAGTCGTCGTCGTCATTGTCGGCTGATACTCATATCCGAGTTTTCATTTCTCTCCTGATATTTCCTTTGTCATGGTTCAGGCATGGAAATGTCTTTGATGGTGTAGTAGTCCAGTCCTAGCATGGAATACGCGACCACAGAAATTACAAATGGTGGAAGGTGGAGGATGTGACTGGGCCTGGAGGAGTTTGCATCTCTGGAGTTTGTCATTCTCCGGTCTATGATGTTTCCGCTCAAAGTTCTGAAGAGCATTTGAGGTAGTTGAGCACCAGCAACTGCGATCTTCTGCTATGGTGGACCAGTTACTCGAATTGATGTTCAAGGTTTTTAGATTTTTCCTATACTGATCCTTATAACGTGTAAGAGGGGCACCTCATGGCCTTTTACCTGCACTCACTTCACTGGACAGCATTTGATGTGGAAGTCTGAGTCATCTCTCATATGCTGGACATGCCCAACCCATTTTAGTTGGTGCCCAATAATGAGAGCTTCTATACTATTCATTTTCGCTTTCTCTAGAATTGTGGTATTTGATATAAAATCATCCCATTTCATGTTCATGATGTATCTTAGCTTTCGTTGGTTGAAGCATTCTAGTTTCTTCAGATTGCAGCAGTATAATGTCCAGGTTTTGCAACCATAGAGCAGCGTTGAGATGACAACAGCTTTATACACCATCAGTTTGGTGTATAGTGGTAGGTCTTTATTCAGGAAGACTCATTTTCTGAGATGACCAAATGCTACATGGGCAGCATGTCTTTTTCAGACTAACACCATCAGCTTATCCATCAAATTTTCCTTTCTTTTATGTTTAAACTATCTCATCAAACACATAATTAGATCAGGTCACGCACATCTGGATGTCTCAGTTTCGCCGACAAATGATACGCTGAAAAGTAAATTGGAGAGTTAATTCCATTCACTATGGGTCTCGGACACCCTTCTTTGTGTATCTTTGGTAGACCATTAAATCTTGCTGATAGAACTATCTGTTCTAGAGTCTGATAACAGATTTTTTAATTTTCTATTGTTTCAGTTTGTCAGGTCACTTTTTTCCTTGCAGTGCCCAGGATCAGCCAATAGTTGTCCCGTGTTCGTTTAGTGCATCTATAGCAACCATAACAACTGTAGCATTACCCTTATCTACTTTGATCAAGTGATGCTTTTCTCTCTCATGAAGTCATTAATAGCTTTCCTTTCCTGTGCTGGTATGTTGCATTTGAGCAGTTTCATTCACCTCAGAATAATGAATATGTCCTGTCATACTTCTTTGGACTGAATCTCCAGAAGAGGAAACAAGGATTCTTTGATGCACTAACAACTTTCATAGATTTAGTTATGAAATTTAGTCCTGTACCCAGAACTGATGTGGTTCTTTCATCCAATTCCTCTGATGAGAGGTATACCACTATCCATTTTGGATCGAGAATGGTATCTTATTTATGAACTTAATTTGTCAACTTCTAGACTTTCTCTTTTTTGTTTCATTGCATAGAAATCTGATAACCTTATTGCATTATTGAATTTCATTCTGGCCACTTTGCCCCAGTCTTCAGGTGAGAGAACATTGCTAGTGAAAAATATACAACAGTTGAAATGGAGCTAACACATTGGATTCTTTCATGAAGAAGTGGTTCACTAGCTCTTATGTAGATCCTCATGGTATTTATTAACTGCACTTGGTGACTGATTCTGACACCAGGAGAGAAAATCCAGATCACTAAGCAAATAACCTCTTCTTTCGCAAATGTTCTCCAGTCTCCTGAAGGTGGTACACTCACCAGACAAAAAATTTGTCACCCCAAGAGAAATTATTACAAGCATCATTTAATACCATGTAATCTGCCCCCTTTACTTGATAACTGACTGGATTTGGTTAGGAAGTCGTCCACAAAGTTGTGCAGGTATGTTGCATCCCAGTTAAGCTACTCGCTGAGGTCCTCACCTCACAGTAGGTATGCAGATGCCAGTGTTTTATCTGCTGTTCCAACATGTCCTATAGATTTTCTGTAGTGTTCAAGTCAAGTGATTTTGCAGGGCAGTAGAGATGTAATAGGCTGCTGGAGAGTGTTCAGAAAACAAGTCACAGATACACCAAGCTCATTGAACTTGGCTGTTGCCATCCGTATGTGTCTGTGTGATCAATAGCCTCTTGTGAGGTGACCGACTCCAAATGTTCATTGCATGCAGCTCCCATGACAGTGTTCTCTGCCAACAGGTTGGTGTGGACCTTCTGTCCACTGCCTGCAACAATTCTTTGTGGGTTTGAAAGCAATTTTGATTCACAAGCTAAGAAACACATCTCCAATCTCTCTCTGTCAGGATCTTTTTCTAACCATAAATCTGAGATCATGTTTTATAGCCATGTGTGTTACACAACTGCTTCCAAACACGTTGGACAGTCTGCTATGAAACATCAACAAATCCAGCTACTAAAAAAACCATATGGCCAAACACAATTGCCCCTTTTTGCCACATTGTCATGTCCTTACATTTACCCCTGTTTACATATAGTGTCCATGTGAAACATGATTTTATCACTGATTGCTACTGCCTTATGCTCACATGGAGGCAGTACATGTGCAGTTGAGCATGTGACTCGATTGTTGCACCATCTGTAAAGCTGTATGATTCATCTGTGTTTGTTTTTTTGTCTAGTGAGCTGGTAAATATCTTGTCCATAAACGCTTTTTATGTAAGTCTGCAGGCTTTTGTGGCCATTGTCATTGAAGGTAAAATCTTCTAATTTGTTACACCGATACACTGTTTAATTTCTTCATATAAATTGACATTTGAATTCTTGTGCTGTGATCTTCTGCAGGATCTCTGATGTTCCCACTAAGCTGAACACTGTCAAAGACATATGGCACATCCATCTATAAATGGGAGGTATCCTGTGTGAATTCTGAAGAAATGGGGTTACGGGCTGAAATTCTTTATGATGTTATTGGTTGATCATCATCATTGGATAGAAAACAAAATAGGCATTGTGAGAGAAGGGGGAATGTTTATCATAATCTCATTGTTGTTTGTGTGACCTGATGGAATTAATTCTACATTGAGCTATTTTAAGTATAAAGTAGATTCTTTTCAGCAATCTGGAGGTATTGTAATGGGTTCAGCTTTGTCACCAGTAATAGCTGATATATTTTGGAGCATTTTGAACAACAGGCATTAAGTAATACACCACCAAAGCCTTCTTGTTGGCTCTATTATGTGACTGGCACATTGTTTTATGACCACACAGCTGTGAAGAGCTTCGTAGCTCTCAGTTGGGTTTGAGTGAGGTTCATCCCAAGATCAACTTCACCTTGAAGGTAGGAAATACGCTTGGTTTCTCGTTCCAAGATGTATTTGTCTATAGAAGATCTGACAAAACTCTAGGACACAATGTATAGAATACCTACAAAGACAAATAAATAGGTCTTCGATGCTCCATTACTTCACCACCCAGCCCAGAAGCAAACAGAGCCTCAACACCAGTTCCATGTCGTATTAGTGACAATAACAGCTTGGAATCGGAGTTGGATTTCTTGAAGAAGACAATGAAGGCCAGCAGTTTATTTTAGTTTCTACATAGAAAGAGGTTTCAAATGAAACAGTACTGCGACTGCATGCAACATAGTTTCATGGTTAATGTTGCTGGATGATGTGCTGTAGGTCGCCCTTCCAAATCCCATCACTGGGAAATATTTGTTATTTAGTATTTCTCATTTCCAGAAGATTCTCAGATTTTTGTTTGTTTGTAATGTTTCATATTCTTAAATATTCGAGGTGTGTATAAATAGCAGCACTCTCCATCTAAGAGACAGTTCTATTCTTCCCGTATGTTGATGTGCGTGCAAGCACTGTTGCTGGGAGAAACCAAATTTTCCTGGAACATGGTGCAAGAAAAATATTCTCTTGCCCTTGAGGAGGCACTAACATCTTCACGAGTCGTAGCATTGGATGACGAGAATGCCGATATAGAACTTCGCACCAACCGTAGTGGTTATGGGATAAGTGTAGTTCTGATGAAAATTCAGGAAGGTGCTGAAAATTTGATGGGTTATGTTTCCAGAATACTCTCCAATTCTGAGATGGACTACTCTACAGTGTAGAAAGAATGCCTTGCAGTTGTTTGACCACCAACATGGTCCAGATTGATTTATTTGGCAACTCACGCACCGTTGTTATAGACCACCATTCTATACACTAGCTGACTGGCCTGAAGGATTCCTCGGGTTGACTGGCAAGGCTGTCACTGTGACTTCATGAGTACGTCACAGTGGTATACAAAACCTAAGAGAAACATAAGAACAATGACAGCATTTCAATGATTTCTTTGGCACATTACAACAGTATTAATGAAATCTCATTATCACTGCATTATACAGGGTGGAGAAAAATTGTCATGAAATTTTAACCCAGTAGGGACCAAAATTGGTAATGTTGTGTAGGTCGACAATGCACAATTTTTAAACTACGGAAACTTGGCACCACGCGCTCCAATTGGCCATGGGATTGCCCTGTTGCCAGACAACGCATGACCGCAAATTCTTTGCCTGCCAGAGATTGGGAATGTATTGTGGTAGCATGCCAGCCTTCCACTCTGTGGGCCTGGGGGAGAGTCTGCCAGGTCCCAACACATCCATTGTAGTTTCATGAGAAGACGTACTGGGAACAAACCCATCAATAGCTGTTAGTTCACATACAGAAAGTCTTTTACAAATTGTGTCCACCTTTAAAAGGTCCTTTTTTTGTAGCTGGGACATCATTTACTTAAAGCAGGTGCCTGAACTGGCGACCGTCTGATGTGGTTTGGTAACATCAAACAGTGTTTTTCCAAATTCTTTCAAAGATTCCTGGCATTGCCCTGATGCGATCGGAGGCATGTTGAATGCGATCCATTAATTCCTCTTCATTTCTAGGTGCTTCGCACCCGAGTGGGTGAGTTAAAACCTTGAAGAATCCCCAAAGAGTGGTGGTGTGAGGTCTGGTGGTTGCAGGGGCCATGTCCTACAAGCACCTCTGCCAATTATCTGGCCGTCGGAGAGTTCGTTTAAATATCCGTGCTGTCCTGTTATGTGCAGCGCACCATCATGCTGCAACCACAAGCATAGCCATATGTCCTGGGAAACATCTTCCAGCAAGCCAGGTAGAGTTTCTTGCAAATAGTGAAGGTAATTTGCCCCAATAAGTTGAGGTAGTAGACGGACTGGCCCAATCAAATGGTCTCCCACAATGCCTGCCCAAATGTTGAGCAAAAATTGTTCCTGGTGTCCATGGATGTATGTGACGTGAGGAAGTCAGGATCTCGTGCAACATGTCGCAGAAATCAGCAGCAAAACCCCAGACTGTCTTCATAGCCGACCACAGGATTTAGGTCTTGGACAGTGTGGAAACTAAATGGATGCTGGCCGTCATCCCTCAAAACCTCCCAGACTGACCGGTCAGTGACCTCCATGTCGTGTCCAACCGCTTGACGTAGGTGCTTCCTCGAAGCGCTCGAGAAGATTCTCTTCAAATGCAGCATCCTGTCATGTTTAAGGTCTTCCAGCATCATCATCATATCCCGTTAATGAGCCTGTTTCGCCAAGTCGCCGGTGAACTGCTGTAAACATTTGCAGGTATGGGTGGTGTCTTGCTGGGTACTGTTCCTCCTACATCTGTCGAGCTTCATGTGCATACCGTCAGTTAGTCCATAAACAAACTCTGTATATCGTTGTTCAAACGAATACTGTGCTGCCATGCTAACTGTATGGCTAAATCACAGGTGACATTTGTGTGCTCAGAAGTGAAGCTTACTTTTGAATGCTTCTGATGTAAGGTGAAGACAAACAGCAAGACCTATTCGACATGTGTGTGTCATGTTGGGGCACTGACGGGGTGAGGGACGTTTATATGTGTGAACCGACAACCATAGCACTAGCCGTCACCCAGTGAATGGCAACAGGGCAAGCCCACGGCCAATCGGAGCGCGTGGCGCTAAGTTTCCATAGTTAAAAAATGATGCAATGTTGACCTACACAACATTAGTAATTTTGGTTCCTACTGGCATCAGCTATCCAGGGTTAGAATTTCGTGACACAATTAATCAACCCTGTATGATAGTGCTGCTGCATGGAAAGAAGATTGCTGAAAACCGTAGAAACATTGGAGGAGGAGGAAGAGGAACAGACCAAAGGAGAATTCCAGTTAATAAAAGGAACTTTGTATAAGAGTGGGGCAGAAATGGTTGCTCATCATCCCAGCTCTTCTGTGGCCAGCTATCCTGAAGTATTAGATAATGATTGACTGAAATGGGAGAAATGAAGAACAACAGAAGATGAATGGATTGCTTTGAGAGAGTGCGGTGTAGGCAGCAGGCAAACAATAAGACAAAACCAGGTAGATATGCTTTAATAACACACAAGATACTGAATTTAACTAATGGAAGGAGAAAACATAAAAGTGAATTTGACAGAAGAGCATAAAGATGTCTGAAAATTAGAGTAACAGAAAGGCTAAGCAGGAAGGGCTAGAGGAGGAATGCAAACCTTTAGATACAAACAGTACTAAGGGAAATCTGCCTGTAGTAAAAGAGCTATGAGCACTTCTTCATCTTCGATACTGTGAAACAAATCTCTTCTACTACAAGCTCTGCTTTCTATATTTCTGAAGGGGGTAGTATGGACTAACACAAGAAAATTTGTCTGGTTAACATGGGCTATAAAAGGGAACCTTAAAATATATGAGCACTTGTTCCGTAGAAGAGATGTGTTTTACTATAGTCCAGGTGGCAAATTAGTGCAAAGCAAAAATGGGAAGGCTGAAATGAAGGGAGTATACAGTGTGTCCCAGGAGGAATGGTCAGTATTTAGGGATATGGCAGGAACAAACATTCGAAGCAAAAAGGCCTAGTAAATAAACCTTAAGAGCTATGAGCACTTCTTCATCTTCGATACTGTGAAACAAATCTCTTCTACTACAAGCTCTGCTTTCTATATTTCTGAAGGGGGTAGTATGGACTAACACAAGAAAATTTGTCTGGTTAACATGGGCTATAAAAGGGAACCTTAAAATATATGAGCACTTGTTCCGTAGAAGAGATGTGTTTTACTATAGTGAAGGTAAACAAGTGTTCATAGCTCCTGAGGTGGAAACTTTGTAGAGCAAATGTTTCTATATTTTCATGTCTCAAATAATTGTTCCTCTCAGATTGCTGAATATTGATCTTTTCACCTGAGACATCATGTGTGGAGGGTCTATATGAGGGTAATGAACTTGAAGACAATATTATAGAAAGAGAAAAGGAAGTATATGCAGATGTGATAGTAAGATACTATAGAGAAGAATCTGACAGAGCACAGTAAGGCTTAAGTTGAAACAAAAACCATGGCCTAGGATACATTGGCTCAGATTTGTTAAGGCCCCTCAGGAGATCAAACCATGGCAATATTATTCCATTGTATACAAGATATAGGAGACAGACAAAATTGCTGAAACCTCAAGTATAATGTAATAGTCCAATTACAAGGAAGGCAGATGTGAAAATTGCTAAACCATCAGTTAAATAAGTTGCACAAGAGGTTATTTATGATTTATTATTGAAGATAGTTTTAAGGAATGCAAAACTGTTTTTATGGTATAGTAGATTTAGAGAGAGCTTTTGACAATGTTGAACGAAGTAATGTCTTTGAAATTCTGAAAGTATCAGGAATAAAATGCAGGACGTGAATGGTTATCTAGCTTGTGCAGAAGCCAGACTGCAGTTACAAGAGATGAAGGACAAGAAAGGGAAGCAGCAGTTGAGTAGAGGTAAACTAGTGGTGTAGCCTATTTCTGACAGTATTTGATCTATTCGTTGAAGTAGCTTTGAAGGAAACCGAGGAAAAATTTGGAAAGGGAATTGAAGTTTTAATGAAAAGAAATAAAAATTTCAAGGTTTGCTGATAACATTGTAATTCTGTTAGGTATGTCAAATCAGTTGGAAATCACTTGCATGAAATGGATAGTGTCTTGCAAATGTGTTGTTACATGAACATCAACAAAAGTAAAACAAGGATGGTGGAACATACTTCAATTACATCAGGTAATGCTGAGGGAATTACATTAGGAAATGAGAGACTAAAAGTAGTAGATGAGTTTTTTCCTTTGAGCAGAAAAGTAAATGACAGTGGCTGAAGTAGAGAGAATAATAAATGTTTACTGACATAACAGTAAAAATCAATTCTGAAAGAGAGGAATTTGTTAACATCAAATATAAATTTTAAGTGATGGGGAATCTTTTCTGAAGGTATTTGTCTCAAGTGTAGCCTCATGCAGATGTGAAATCTGCATATAAGCAGTTCAGACAAGGAGACCACAGAAACTTTGAAATGTGGTGCCATAGAAGAGTGCTTAAGATTAGATAGGTAGATCAGATAACTAGTGAAGAGATACTGAATGGTGAATCAGGCAGAAAAGAAATTTACTGCACAGCTTGACAGAAAGAATGGATTGGTTGTTAGGACTCATTCGAGGCACTGTGGAGCCATCAATTTGGTAATAGAGAAAAATGTGAGGGGATTGGTATTGTAATGAGGTACCAAGTCTTGATAACCATAAGCAACTTTAAATGTATGTAGATGGCAGTAGTTATGCAGAAATGAAGAGGCTTGCACAAGAGAAACTGGCATAGAGCACTGCATTAAAGCAAGTTTTGGACTGAACAACAACAGTATTAACCAAATGCCATCCTCAGAATCACGTAATAAATAGTACTAGCAGAGCATGATTATCTTCAAGACTTCTTGTGCCCATATCTAAAAACAGAAGCAAAACCTGTACTGACTGAACACATGTCCATCACATTGATATGTAAGTCACTGACAGGCTCACACTAGTGTGTTGCAAGGCTGGAGTGTCCGTGTGAACTTAGAATAACAAGAAGATTTCACACGCATTTCTCCATAAGTTGTGTAGAGTATATTGCTGCTTCAGTACTGTGTATTTTGGAAGCTTGCAATGCTAACATTACCAAAAGTATGACAGGAGAACTGAAAAGATAATCAAAGAGGAGAGCATGTATACTGAAATAAATGAAACCTAAATGTATTGAAGTATTTGAAGCAAAGGCAATGTCCATCCCTTTCACTATTCACCAGCCAGCATTCAGCAACTCTGCTGTTTGGTGGGAAACATTTCCATTAGCCAGGATCACAACAATATTGGTGACTTTATGTCCTATTCCATTTGCTTTTGGGGTGAGTGGAAAAATGCTGTTTATATGGTCAGTAAAAAATCCCTCTCATCTTATTCATATTGTCTCTATGTGAGTGATTTGATGAAGGCAGCAGAACTGTTGCACAGTTCCCTGAGTGCCAGTCTTCTTCTTCTTTTTTTTTTTTTTTTAATTTAAAAACAATATTCTCTGCCTCAAAAAGGTAAATATGTAAGTTATCATACACTTTTTTATGAATTGTACTGGCATGTAAGGATCCTTAAAGTATGTCTCTGAATTTGTTGGATGCCCACTAGCATGCTTTTTTTGATGAATACTCCAAATGACTGAGCAGTAGTCTAAAATTAGTTGCATTAACATTTTGTACACAATTTCCTTAATAGATACACTCCACTTTCCCAAAATCCTCCCAGCATATCTAAGCATTTCATTCAGCTTCTCTGCCACTGAGTTCACATTTTTGTCCCATTTTGTATCACTTCATACTACTATCATATCTATTTAAACTGTGTGATAGACTCTTAGAGGTTTACCACTAGTATGTTAAATAAATACAGTAAGAGGTTTCTCATAGTTGCATCCCTCATTTTGCATTATCCACCTTTAAAGAAAGGAAAATTTGATTAATGAAATCTTCATAAAGTGGTACTGAGTGAGGTCAGTGATTAGCACATTGGACTCACATTCGGAAGGATGATTGTTCAAACTCATGTCTGGCCATCCTGATTTAGATTTTCCATGATTTCCCCGAAATGTTAAGGCAAGTGCTGTGATGGTTCTTCTGAAAGGGCAAGGGTTTTCCTTCTCCATTCTTCCCTAATTCGAGCTTGTACTTCATCTCTAATGACCTCGTTATTGCCGGAATGTTAAAACACTAATCTCCTCCTCCATAAAGTGGGAATAATTTTGATGATAAAGAAAACTGATCAGAGGAAGTCAAAGGAGCAACATCACTTGAGGGGAAATCAATCATGTTAGATATATACTTGGCACATTACTGAGAATTAGCTCTGGTGTTACAACTCCTGGTTTCTTGCTTCCCAGAAAAGTACAACTTTGATGATATGTTTATAATTGGTTCTTGTTTGCATAATAGAAGAACTTAATGATATGAGTAATAGTATGGGGTGTGTGTTTGTGTATGAGGCATCACAAGTTAACAGACAATTCCTGGTAAAATTTCTGCATCTAAGAAAATTGCTTCTAGATTTGATGAAAGATACTTTTTGTATTGAGCCAATTAAATAAGTCATTGGTGATAGATTATTAAAATAAGTCATTGGTGATAGATCGATAAAAAAAATTTTTTCGCCAAACCAGGATCCAAACTCAAATTTTCCACTTTGTGCAAGTAATCGCCTTAGCCACTTCAGCTATCCAAGCATGCCTCCTCTCTGACCCAAATCTCAATATGTGGCACACACAGAGGAGTGTCTGTTTCCATTATTCCTCTTTGCTCATGTCCCTACTGTATTACCATGAGAGGTCAGACATTATTGTGCACCTTCACCAAAATACTGTCAGGCACACATATTGTATAGTTATGTTCTATCAGACATGCATTGCATGATGTAACAAATTTTCTCAGAATATGCTCATGTCACTGGTGATTTATAAAGGTCTTCTGTACCAAGGCACATCCCTTACAAGAGTTATGGCTGGGAGACACCAAATTTTCCTGGAATGACATGCAAGAAAGATGTTTCGCTGTCCATAAGAAGGCATTAGCACCTTCTCCAGCCCTAACATTGTATGATGAGAATAGTGAGACAGAACTTAACACTATTGTTAGTGGTTATGGGACAGGTGCAATAGTGGTGCAAATTTAGGAAGCGACTGAAAAGATTGTAGCTTACACTTCCAGAGATGAACTACTCTACATTCTTTGGCAGAACACAGCAGTGTGGATAAAATCTCAGTATCACTGTGTTACATGGCATTGCTGCTGAGGAGAGGGAAGAACCAGCACTGCTGAAAACTACAGAAGCCTTGAAGGAGGAGGAATGCACCAAAGGTGAACTATGGTGTCATCCCAGCTCATCTATTGCCAGCAATCCCGAAATATTTCCTAACCACACCAACTTATGGTCATCTGGAATTCATGGAGGCCCTAGCCAGAAACAAATGTATGTATCATTGGTCAGGTGTTCACTGATCTTTTAGACCCTGTAAGGTATACCTGCAATGGAAACATGTACTACAGTTACCTCCAGAATGACTAATACCAGTTCTGCCTGCAATGGAGCCATTCCATTGGAATCAACCTCTTGGGGAGATTCTTGAATCCAATAAAAGGAAATCAATAGGTATATAGTCTGCACTTACTACTCACTGAGCAAGGAGGTACATGGTGAGCACTGACACCCACAGACAGTGGCCTCACAGAATGCCTTAATAAGACATTGACAAAATTGCCCCCCATGTATCTTTATGTTGGAAGGAAAGTTTGGGATACAATACCTCCGGTTGTAAAATTCACATATAACACAGCAAAGCAAGACACCAAACGATTCCTATGATTCTTTCTGCTCCATGGTCATGTGGCCGAAGTGATTATGAATGCACTGGTCCTGTTTTAGCCAGATGATATTTAGTTTGAAATCAAACAATGGACAATCCAGCATGGAATGTAACAATTGTTTGAAAAAGAAAGTTGGTACTCACCATATAGCAGAGATGCTGAGTCCCAGATAGGCACAACAAAAAGACTGTCCAAAATGCTTTTGGCCCGTAAGGCCTTTGTCAAAAGTAGATGGCAGACACACAACTCACACAGATGCAACTCATACACACATGACTGCAGTCTCAGGCAACTGTAGCCACATTTAGGTTGACTGCATGAAACACATTGTCACCAAAATCAAAGAAGCAAGAGAACTTCCAGAATGATATTTTCACTATGCAGCGGAATGTGTGCTGATATGAAACTTCTTGGCAGATTAAAGCTGTACGCCGAATCGAGACTTGAACTACCTTCCAAACTTCACAGAATCTCTCCTGTGAACCTTGCAGAACTAGCACTCCTGGAAGAAAGGATTTTGTGGAGACATGGCATTACCACAGTCTGGGGAATGTTTCCAGAATGAGATTTTCATTCAGCAGTGGAGGGTGTGCTGACATGAAGCTTCCTGGCAGATTAAAACTGTATGCTGGACTGAAACTTGAACTCAGTACCTTTACCTTTCGTGGGCAAGTGCTCTACTATCTACAGCTACCATCTACAGATTGCTTGCATGTGATCCTGGGAGCCCAGGAGAAGGAACTAGAATGCTATAACATAAAGCGTTGGTCAGTGAGATTAAGCCTGGGAGACATAATATGGATATTTATTCCTGTGTCAAAAGTGGGAATACTGGAAAAGTCACTAAAATACTACATTGGGCTGTTTCGTATCCTTTGTCATGCACCAGACATCACATACAAAGTCGAGGATTATGACCCTTCATCAAGAAGACAAAAGAGTGGAGACATAGTCCATGTCCCCCACATGTAGCCCTACTACTTTCTTGAAGTGCAGATTGTTGGGGTCCTTCTCATTCAGAGAATTTGAAGCTCCACTTGATGATTGCAAAGCATGAATGGGAGGGCCTACCTTCAGTTGTTCATCATAATGAAGAGAATATGTGGATCCTTCAGTGCTGCCATAGAGTGGACCAATGATAAGTTCTAGGTCTATGATGTTGTAGTCGGTTCCAATGAGATCCTCAGAACCAGTGGGTTTCTCCAGGAGAGGTAGCAATGCCATTAGCTGTGCTGCATCCAAAGTGACATAGTGGCTAGTGTAGCTGGCTGGTGGGCTGCAAACTGCCAATTAAAATCCAATAATCAACAAATGTTTGCCAATCAGTACTTAGCATTTCTAGTGCATTTTTGAAATTTACAATATTTGAAACTTTTGTGTATTCTGGAATATTCGATGTTCTTAAATAGCAGCACTCTACATTCAGGAACCAATTAATGACCCTGCTTTTGGATTTGAACTTGGTTATAGTTATGACATGACAATATTATTAATTATGCTAATAACAAGAATGGGGAACTGCCGTATCATTCTGTTAGGTCACTGTTCTGTTCTAGAGTTTCTGATCACATCAACAGTAGTCTATGGATAGA
Source organism: Schistocerca cancellata (assembly GCF_023864275.1). Lineage (NCBI taxonomy): Eukaryota > Metazoa > Arthropoda > Insecta > Orthoptera > Acrididae > Schistocerca > Schistocerca cancellata. The sequence continues at coordinate 829,791,471 of NC_064626.1, forward strand.
TGGTATACAGACCACATTTTTCAGTCAGAAAAGTTCTTTTGCACAGAACAGGTGTACCTGATTATGTCCATTCTATTGGAATCTGTGAAGTGGCATGTGGCTGTGGCAAAGTGTATATAGCCAAAACGGGGAGAACAGTGAAAGAACATATTAAAGGGCATTAATGCCACGTGCAGTTAAAACTACTGATGAAACCAGCAGTAGCTAAACATTTGAGCCAATAACATACAGGGTTATTACAAATGATTGAAGCGATTTCACGGCTCTACAATAACTTTATTATTTGAGATATTTTCACAATGCTTTGCACACACATACAAAAACTTAAAAAGTTTTTTTAGGCATTCACAAATGTTCGATATGTGCCCCTTTAGTGATTTGGCAGACATCAAGCCGATAAACAAGTTTCTCCCACACTCGGCACAGCATGTCCCCGTCAATGAGTTCGAAAGCATCGTTGATGCGAGCTCGCAGTTCTGGCACGTTTCTTGGTAGAGGAGGTTTAAACACTGAATCTTTCACATAACCCCACAGAAAGAAATCGCATGGGATTAAGTCGGGAGAGCGTGGAAGCCATGACATGAATTGCTGATCAAGATCTCCACCACAACCGATCCATCAGTTTTCCAATCTCCTGTTTAAGAAATGCCGAACATCATGATGGAAGTGCGGTGGAGCACCATCCTGTTGAAAGATGAAGTCGGCGCTGTCGGTCTCCAGTTGTGGCATGAGCCAATTTTCCAGCATGTCCAGATACATGTGTCCTGTAACGTTTTCTTCGCAGAAGAAAAAGGGGCCGTAAACTTTAAACCGTGAGATTGCACAAAACACATTAACTTTTGATGAATTGCGAATTTGCTGCATGAATGCGTGAGGATTCTCTACCGCCCAGATTCACACATTGTGCCTGTTCACTTCACCATTAAGAAAAAATGTTGCTTCATCACTGAAAACAAGTTTCGCACTGAACGCATCCTCTTCCATGAGCTGTTGCAACCGCGCGGAAAATTCAAAGCATTTGACTTTGTCATCGGGTGTCAGGGCTTGTAGCAATTGTAAACGGTAAGGCTTCTGCTTTAGCCTTTTCCGTAAGATTTTCCAAACCGTCGGCTGTGGTACGTTTAGCTCCCTGCTTGCTTTATTCGTCGACTTCCGCGGGCTACGCGTGAAACTTGCCCGCACTCGTTCAACCGTTTCTTCGCTCACTGCAGGCCGACCCATTGATTTCCCCTTACAGAGGCATCCAGAAGCTTTAAACTGCGCATACCATCACCGAATGGAGTAGCAGTTGGTGGATCTTTGTTGAACTTCATCCTGAAGTGTCGTTGCACTGTTATGACTGACTGATGTGAGTGCATTTCAAGCACGACATACGCTTTCTCGGCTCCTGTCGCCATTTTGTCTCAATCGAGTGCTCTAGCGGCAGAAACCTGAAGTGCGGCTTCAGCCGAACAAAACTTTATGAGTTTTTCTACGTATCTGTAGTGTGTCGTGACCATATGTCAATCAATGGAGCTACAGTGAATTTATGAAATCGCTTCAATCATTTGTAATAGCCCTGTACATATACTAGCCTAGGGAAGAAACATTTATAGAAGCGAGGTCACAGAAGTGATAAAGATTTCCAAGAATGAATGTAGCTTCATTCAATAGTGAAGACAGTTACAGGCTTCCAGCTTCATGTTTTTCTGCCGTCAAGGAAACATTCATGCAACAAATGTGTGTGAAGCATGCAGTCAATTACCAGGAAGCCATGTCTATAACATGACAATAATGTCTTGATAAACATTCCTCTCCTGTTGCTCTGCCTGTTTCACTTTCTATTTAATGCTGATAGCCACCCAGTAGCAACCAGAGGAATTTCACCTATTAACCATGCTCCTGGAGAATGAATGTGGGGTAACTCCATTTTATAAGTGAATGCAAAATTGGTCTTTGATAGTGTCAGCTAACTGGAAATGACAGAAGACCCTGAAGAAGAGCCCAGCAGAGAGGCTGAAATATTGATTGCATAAGAAGAGACTGAAGTGGAATGTGATGCAGCCTAACAGTGTAGAAGATTTTACCTTCACTATTTATATTGTCTGTAACGTCATTAACACACCATGAACAACAAGTGTCCCAACACAACTCCCTGGGGCAGACTTGAAGTTACAAGTATTGTAGTTTGATAAGTGTACCCTAACTCAGCCTCAAATTCAGTACATAATCTGTTAGCGATTTCATTGGAATTTTCTTCAGTTTCAACAATTTCAGTTGTTTCTCAAAATCACTGATACTAATATATATTTCACTGATCTTTGCAGTGGTATGAGAATTAAACTGGGACAATAAGTCAAAAAATTTTCAAAGGAATGTTTGAAAACTGAATTCAGCATTTCTGCTTTTGCTTTGCTCCCACATTTTTCAGTTCCTGTTTCATCCAAGTTTCTGGAGACTATCTTTTATACCATTAACAATCTATTTGCATGGACTGAATATCTTTGGGCTTCATCAGAGATATGTCTATAATATTGTGCTTCAACAGTCATTGAATACCTCAGACATCGCCCTCTTATTAGCCAAGCAGGTTTTATTCAGCATGTCTTCATTATTGCCCCATACTTCGTTTCACACATATTATACAGTAATCACTGTCAGTTTAGAAATTTCTTTACAGTGAGTGTATACTGTAGAGGATTCCTCCTGTCATGAAGTGTTCTGATATGTACATACCTATCCAGTGCATCGTAAACAATTCTTTTACAATTGAATGATAGTCCTTCTGCATTCTCCCATCCAGAACTACTTGTTTCAAGTTCCTCATTGAGATATGACACTTTTCACTCTGTTCTACTGTAGCTCAGTGCATGCTGACGAACACAGTGATTGTGTGTGACTGTAGCTTGGCAGTGGTTGATTTAATGGACATCCTTCAATGAAAACTCTATCCAGATTGCCTGTGGCATTGTGCAAAGCATCTGTTTAAGCACATGTGGGGCAGATATCACAAAACCTTAAAAGAGAAAGTTATTATTTTAATATCCTGACCAAAAGCAGGTTTGAATAGTGACTCGGAGATGCTGCACCTTGCTACTAACGCAGCCACTGCCCTTGGTTGCAAGAGGATGAACAGATGTCATATGGGAGGCACCACTGACACAGATATAAGGCCAGTCTAGAGTGATTTAGGGAAACTGCAGAAAGCTGAAATCTGGATAGCAGGACAGGAAATTGTACCAGATGTGAGTCCACTGTTCTGACCACTGCAACATCTTGCTCAGTGAGCAGTAAGTGCAGATTATATTATCTTCTGATTTCCATTTATTGACTTCAGGAACCTCCCCAGAGGTTGATTCCAATCTGATGGAATTTTCTCTGGTGCAGGTGTAATTGGTATCAGATGCTCTGGTGGTAATTGTAGCACATATTTCCATTGCTGGAACTCCTTACAGGGTCTAACATATTGGAACACACCTTGTCAATGGGACATTTATTTGATTCTGAATGGTTCTTCCATGAATTCCAGATTACCAGAAGTTGGAGTGTTAAGAAAATACTTCAAGATTACTGGCAACATTTGAGCTGGGATGACTTCATAGTTCATCTTATACAATGTTCCGTTCATTAACTGTAATTCTCCTTTGGTGCATTCTTCCTCCTTCAAGGCTTCTAAGAGTCTCAGTAGTGTTGGATCTTCCCTCTGCTCAGCAACAATGTCATATAATGCAGTAATACTAAGATTTCATCCACTCTGATGTGTTCTGCCAAAGGATATTGAGTAGTACATCTCTGGAAGCATAAGCTACCATCTTTTCAGCAGCTTTCTGAATTTTCATGAGAATTGCATCTGTCCAATAACCACTAACATTGGTGTTCAGTTCTGTCTCAGTATTCTCATCATACAGTGTTAGGACTGGAGAAGCTGGTAATGCCTTCTTAAGGAAAAAGAAAGATCGTCCTTGCATCTTGTCCCAGGAAAGTATGTTGTCTCTCTGAAGTAGTTCTTGTAAGGGATGTGCCTTAGTATAGAAAACCTTTATAAATCACCAGTGACATGAGCATATTTGAGAAAACTTGTTGCACCACAAATGTAATGAGATCTCAGAAAATCTGGACTGCTCCTATGTTCTCTGAACTGACATGGACTCCATAGTCACTAACTAGGGCTCATTTATGATGTCGAAGTAGGTTGTCCATCATACATTCATGGGGCAGCTGGAGCATTATACAGACCAAATGACATAACTTTGAACTCATAGCGACCATCAGTTGTTACGAAGTCATCATTTCATGGTCATCATTATCAATCTTGATTTGCCAGTAGCCTGCCTGTGTGCCCATATATACTTTGTTCCTATAAAACAGTCTAGGGTGTCATCAAAGCACAGGAATGGGTAGAAATCTTTGAGATTTTGTTCAGGCAGTGATTGTTGATGCAGAAATGCCATGTGCCCTCCTTCTTCACAAGGACAACAGGAGAGGACCAAAGACTCGGAAGATTCAGTGATGTTGTCTTATAGCATCTTCTCCTTTTCCTCCTGGGTTATCCATCGTTCAGCTGGCAGTGCCATATTCAAGCATTGATTAACTGGTGGATGATACCCACTGATGGTACAGTGTTTTACCGTGGGCTGATTGGTCTCTCTTTTCTCCTCTCTAGATATGAAAGCATTTGACTATTGGCACGGATCTGTTAACACTCATGAAAGCTGTTCTTTATTTAGACTGGATCCTATTGGCAGTTAGATAGTAGCAACCTCCCCTACATTGTATGTAGTGCTAACAGAGCACGATTCTTTGTTGATGGCTAATGCCCATCCTGGACTGGTTGGACAGTCCCTACATACGTACCTTTAGGGGTAAGTTGTGGCTATTCATGACAGTTAATGACCCAGACTTCTCCTTGACCACCTAAAAAAAGATTATCATCATCACTGACATGCAGTTTTGTTTTAGAAGCATCAGAAGCTTTTTTAAACCAATCAAGGATACACAGTTTAACTGAGCATCTAGACTGATGACCGAAACTCATGTCATTGATGATGGTGGGATAACAACATCTTCAACAACAAAAAACTACCCAGAGCAGACATTGTTAAATGTGCTCGTTAAAATAGCCTTGTTACTCTGGAGCACTTTCCTTCCACAGTCTATCACCATCTGTGATGCCTTCAAGAAGTCCCATCCAAGAATAATGTTGCGACTACATTCTGATGAAACAACAGGTGCAAGTGGCTGTGCCCTGTCGTTGATAATTATTCTTGCAACATATGTTATTGTCAGATGGACATATTTCTCATTTGTGACTTTCAGCATGATCACCTTCATATCATGGATCAGTCTTCTTTAGCTGGCGACAATAAGCTTTCAATGTTAAAGAAAAAGAAGCCCCTGAGTCTACTAGTGGCCACAGAGGTTAGCCATTGTTGATGAAGTCACTGAGATTTTCTGACAACTCGGTTACTATCATTCATGAAGGATTTTCATCTACGGCGACCTCACTTCCATAGATGGTCACTTTATTTACTTTTCCCAAATATGGCAGCTTAGCAAAATGTTAGTAGCTTTTTATGGAAATGAGAAATAGCTATGATGTGCTGAGGAGGATCTCATCCAGGATACAGTGATGGTCTTAGCCCCACAGGTCAACTACAATCATCTGCAGTTGCCTGACATGAATAGAACTGTTGTTATGGTTGATGTCTGGCAGCATAGTAGTGGTTGGACACTATTTTTTTCTTTCTCTGCAGTAGCATACAACTTGTTCAGTGTGTCCACAGTGGAAACTTAGCCTTGTATTTTCCTGTGCCCTCCAAATATCTGTTCTTCTGTTTGGCATTATTCTTGGTGGAGGAGTTCATTCTACTTGTGTTGTCAATTGTGGCCTAAGTCAAGATGGTCCATTCTTTCTGGTGGATTCAACTGGTGGCAGAGATTGATGCTAAAGATCAATACACATCTTTTCCAACATTCTCATTTAATTCCCATCATATGGGGTCAACATACATGGCTGCAGTTTCTTGCTTTCTTGATCTTACAGTTCTGGCTGTCATAAAATGCTGTATTTCTTCTCTTACCACCTGGCATACAGGAGAAGCAAGGTCATAGTTGTCTTCCACAACTGCCATAGGGACCATATTCAAGATTCTTTTCTGTTGCATTTCCTGAGTGCAGTGATACTACTTGATGAATACCTTTCTTGTTGTGACATCCTTTACCATCATCTGCAACTCCTTTCATCAAGAGTGTGATTCTCTCAGTTTCTGTCATATTTGGTATGCCCCCTGTAGGTGGGGTCATCAATGAAATACAACATTTAGCACTCTGAAAGCATGTTTATTTGGAGCACAAACATATGGGCAGAACAGACACAAAGTGCTAAAATTTATACAAACATTGAATATGCAAACTTTACAAACATAACAAATTTTGAGGTACTTCTAAAAGTGATTACCGGTAATTCTAAATTACAATATTTGCTGGTGATTGGATTTGAAATTGTGAGCCACAACACGCCAACCAGCAAAGCTAATCGCACTCTGCATATCATGCAGCATAGCTTGTGGAAATATAAACCAACCTTATTGCTGAATGTTCATGTTCCCTGCCTTTGGATTTAAATGGAAATACTCTAATTTGCTGAATATGATTTTCAGTTGATTTAGCATCTCTTTTGTTTTCTGCTTGTATAATATTAAAGTTGTTTGCAAAGAATCAATGATGTATTGTATAGCATAGCTGAAGTTGGAGTATGAGGTTGAGTGCCAACACTGCCAATTAAATGTGATGACTCATTTTCACAATTAGATTCTTTTTCTTCAAGAACATATGAAAAAATAAGTGGAAAGGATAGAAATGTGACATGATTCGTAAAAGGATGAAGTAAATCACTCAGAGCTCATGTCCCACGAGACATAATCTTGAAAAGAGTACCATCACTGCTGCCTTCAGACTTGAGAATGATGTGAAATATCATGAGAACAGTCAGCTGCTGGGGGATGAGTGCAAGTAAACAGGCTATTAATCATTAAAAGAAAACTCATAATAAAAGCATATAAGAGACAAGATAAGAAGTTGATTATAAAACTATATTAAGTAAAGAGGAGAGAACATACAATCAAAGGAAGCTGTGTTGAGAGGCATATAAGAAGTGGAAAGTAGATCATCATCATCATCATCATCATCATCATTTAAGACTGATTATGCCTTTCAGCGTTCAGTCTGGAGCATAGCCCCCTTATAAAATTCCTCCATGATCCCCTATTCAGTGCTAACATTGGTGCCTCTTCTGATGTTAAACCTATTACTTCAAAATCATTCTTAACCGAATCCAGGTACCTTCTCCCTGGTCTGCCCCGACTCCTCCTACCCTCTACTGCTGAACCCATGAGTCTCTTGGGTAACCTTGCTTCTCCCATGCGTGTAACATGACCCCACCATCTAAGCCTGTTCGCCCTGACTGCTACATCTATAGAGTTCATTCCCAGTTTTTCTTTGATTTCCTCATTGTGGACACCCTCCTACCATTGTTCCCATCTACTAGTACCTGCAATCATCCTAGCTACTTTCATATCCGTAACCTCAACCTTGTTGATAAGGTAACCTGAATCCACCCAGCTTTCGCTCCCATACAACAAAGTTGGTCGAAAGATTGAACGGTGCACGGATAACTTAGTCTTTGTACTGACTTCCTTCTTGCAGAAGAGAGTAGATCATAGCTGAGCGCTCACTACATAGCTTTGCTACACCTCGCTTCCAGTTCTTTCACTATGTTGCCATCCTGTGAGAATATGCATCCAAGTACTTGAAACTGTCCTCCTGTTCTAACTTTGTTCCTCCTATTTGGCACTCAATCCGTTTATATTTCTTTACCACTGACATTACTTTCGTTTTGGAGATGCTAATCTTCATACCATAGTCCTTACATTTCTGATCTAGCTCTGAAATATTACTTTGCAAACTTTCAATCGAATCTGCCATCACAACTAAGTCATCCACATATGAGAGACTGCTTATTTTGTGTTCACGTATCTTAATCACACCCAGCCAGTCTATTGTTTTCAACATATGATCCATAAATAATATGAACAACAGTGGAGACAGGTTGCAGCCTTGTCTTACCCCTGAAACTACTCTGAACCATGAATTCAATTTACCGTCAACTCTAACTGCTGCCTGACTATCCATGTAAAGAACTTTAATTGTTTACAAAAGTTTGCCTCCTATTCCATAATCTCATAGAACAGACAATAACTTCCTCCTAGGAACCCGGTCATATGCCTTTTCTAGATCTATAAAGCATAGATTCAATTCCCTGTTCCACTCATAACACTTCTCCATTATTTGCTGTAAGCTAAAGATCTGGTCCTGACAACCACTAAGAGGCCTAAACCCACACTGATTTTCATCCAATTCGTCCTCAACTAATACTCGCACTTTCCTTTCAACAATATCTGAGAAGATTTTACCCACAACGCTGATTAATGAGATACCTCTGTAGTTGTTACAATCTTTTCTGTTTCCATGTTTAAAGATTGGTGTAATTACTGCTATTGTCCAGTCTGATGGAACCTGTCCCGACTCCCAGGCCATTTCAATTATCCTGTGTAGCCATTTAAGACCTGACATTCCACTGTATTTGATGAGTTCCGACTTAATTTCATCCACCCCAGCTGCTTTATTGCACTGCAATCTATTGACCATTTTCTCCACTTCCTCAAATGTGATCCTATTTCCATCATCATTCCTATCCCATTCTACCTCGAAATCTGAAACATTACTGATCGTATTTTCACCTACATTGAGCAACTCTTCAAAATATTCCTTCCATCTGCCCAAGGTATCCACAGGATTCACCAACAGTTTTCCTGACCTGTCCAAAATACTTGTCATTTCCTTCTTACCTCCCTTTCGAAGACTGCTAATTACACTCCAGAATGGTCTTCCAGCAGCTTGTCCCATAGTCTCCAATCTGTTTCCAAAGCCTTCCCAAGATTTCTTCTTGGGTGCTGCAATTATCTGTTTGGCTTTGTTTCTTTCTTCAACATAACTTTCTCTGTCTACCTGAGTTCTAGTATGAAGCCATTTTTGATACGCCTTCTTTTTCCTTTTACAGGCTGCCTTGACTGTGTCATTCCACCAAGCTGTTTGATTCATCCTACTTTTACACACCACTGTTCCAAGACATTCTTTAGCCACTTCTAGTACTGTGTCCCTGTACCTTGTCCATTTCTTTTCCAATGACTGTAATTGAATACATTCAACTAACTGGTACCTTTCTGAGATCGCTGTTATGTACTTGTGCCTGATTTCCTTATCCTGAAGTTTCTCCACTCTTATCCTCCTACAAATGGACCTGACCTCCTGCACTTTCGGCCTCACAATCCCAATTTCACTTCAGATTAAATAATGATCAGTGTTATCAAAGAATTCCCTGAATACATGTGTGTCCCTCACAGCCTTCCTGAATTCCTGATCTGTTATTATACAGTCAATGACAGATCTAGTTCCCCTGCCTTCCCAAGTATACCGGTGAATGTTCTTATGTTTAAAAAAGGAGTTTGTGATTACTAAGCTCATACTGGCACAGAAATCCAAGAGTTGTTTCCCGTTCCTGTTGGCCTCCATATCCTCTCCAAATTTACCCATAACCTTTTCACACCCTTCTGTTCGATTTCCAATCCTGGCATTAAAGTCCCCCATGAGCAGAACTCTGTCCTTGTCCTTTACTCTAACAACTACATCACTGAGTGCCTCATAAAAACTATCCATCTTATCTTGATCTGTCCCTTCACAATGCGAATATACTGACACAATCCTAATTTTCTTGGTAGACACTGTCAAATCTATCCACATCAGTCGTTCGTTTACATACCTTATTGCAACTACGCTGGGTTCCATTTCTTTCCTGATGTAAAGCCCTACACCCCATCATGCTATTCCTGCTTTGACTCCTGACAGGTAGACCTTGTATTCTCCCACTTTCTCTTCTTTCTCACCCCTTACCCGAATTTCGCTAACAGCTAAAACGTCCAGTCCCATCTTACTTGCAGCCTCTGCCAGCTCTGCCTTCTTCCCAGAGTAGCCCCCATTGATATTAATAGCTCCCCATCTCATTACCATTTGTTTGCCAAGTCGTATCTTAGGAGTCCCTGGTTTGTCAGTTAGAGGTTGGACTCCGTCACCTCCAAAGGTCCGAGGCATTTTGCTCTGATTGTTGCCAGCATCGTATTTAGAGTACCAGGGAAGCAGGTTGCTAGCCTTACTTGCCCCGAGTCACATTGAGTTTTACCCCTAATGGTTGAGGGACTAACCGGTGGATTTGATAGTCTTTGCCGTATAAGCACAAAGGTGACCACGACTCAGAATATGTCCGAGATGCCCAGCCTTCTTCCAAAGTAACTGGTATCCCGACTGTCGGGACCACTTACTTGACCACTCATACGTTGCCCGTGGTTCATGAACTAGGACATGACTACAGGAACCCACACCATGAAATTAGAAGACAGAAAAAAAGATGGAAGGTGTGGCATGAAAATTATCTGTTTATGTTGTAGCTACAGCTCAAATAATATCTTTTTTTATTCTTACAGTCATAGTCTCAAATAATTATAAAGGGAAAGCAACTATTTCTTGTGACCAAACTAGCACCTATTCCTGCATTTTGAGACTGAAACTTCTTGTCCATCACAGATGGTGTCTCACAACTCTTAACTGAAGAAGCAGTTTTCAGTATTTTTTTCATGATATCTTTAAAGCTTTAAGCCAATTTTTATGCTGTAAGTACCTGATATGAAGCACTAAAACTAGATATCATTTATCTTGTTTGCAGCATTATATGAGGGCAGCTTACTCCTTTTACTCTTGATTGATATATAATGCAAAATTAAGTCCTCTTACTCCATATCTCATAATGTGCATCTGAAATTGGAAAAGGGTTGAAGCAGAAAAGTAACCTAACCATATTTTGTTACAAGCGTTATTAATTTCAGGCATTACACATAGGATTTTTTATTTTATATCACTTACTGTTAGACAGTACTGTATTTCTTGTAATATGTAATCAGTCCTATCTCTCTGTTTGTCCTAACCATTTCAAAAATTTCGTTATTGTTACACATTATATTTTAATTACTTTTATAATCCAGAGCTCTTTTTGATGTCTTATTAGTGCTATAATTTACTGTTTTTTGGAGGGAACGATTCTTAAAGACTGATAAAAAACCACCTACAAATACAGTAAATTTGAACTGGCATTGTAAATATCTTTCCAGTTTCCTGTAAGACTGTCCATTAATTAGGCTGATTATTTTCTATGATACACATCACTGAAATCGGTTAAATTATTCAGTATGATTAGCTGTGCATCAGGAGCAGAGTTGCCATCATTTATAAAACTGATTGAGTGTTCACTTACAGAAAAGTTGTCTAGTAGTGTGCTGCTTGCTGTATGGTTCTGATGGAGATGTTAACAACAGAATTCCTGTTTTTTTTCCCTTTTTTTTCACACATCATTTCTTTTATCTGAAGCTTTCAGAAAATTAATATTATAATCTCCATAGAGATTATGCTAGGTAGCACATTAATGACACAAATTTTTCTAAGACTATTTGGAAGTTTCCCAGTGGGAATCTACATATGGCACTAATTATAAATGATTTTACCAGTAGGAGCAATTCACAAGCACAGACTTCCACTTGTTGACATAAGTAGAAACTACTAGTTTCAGTAGATTTGAACTTTACTTTATTTTTTATATGCATGGAAGTTATTCCTTCTTCCATGTTTTCCATACATTTAAGGATGCTAATTTACAGTCCTCTGTATTTTACGTACGGATTCCTGTATTTACATGGCTCTTAGACAGACTTAATACATTAAATTCCTTTTGACACCTGGCATTGAGGGTGCTGAACTTTTTAAGGCTTGAGACGTACTAAATGCACTGTAGCCCATTTAGAGATCTACTAACTATTTCATAAAGGTTTATGTAGCCAAAATAACCATTTTAATGGCACACAATAAAAGATAATTTTCTTGCCACCAAATATTGTAGGCCTACAACTCAACTTTCAGGATATTAAATATGCGGAAAAAATTAAAATCATAAATGTCGAAAAAAGTTTAATGAGATACTTGGTTTTGCATATCATTGGCAAGTTTATACTCATCAGGTACAGCATGAGCAGTGACTGATTTAACAGGTATTTTATTCCTCTTATCACCAGATGTAGTAATCAGCTAAATATTGTCAATACTTTCGTACACTGTGGGTCTTGAACGACAACAAAATCTTCTCTGAGGAAGCATGTGACATTCAATGTAGTTGCCTGTGCAGCAGCCTGATCCAGACTAGGTATGGTCTCAGCAGCCAAAGATTGTGGTGATGTATATGTGAATCACACTTGTTTCACACTATTTTTGTTGTGCCTATCTGCATATCAGCATCTCTGTCTATATTGTGAGTACCATTGTATCCTCTTCGTAATATTGTCATTATTCTATCCTTGATTTTCCACTGGTGAATAATTTGTCAGAGCAGCTTTACCCAGTCTGAAAGATGAGGACCAGTCAATTTATTTCTACACTTATATTTTGCTATGTTTATCTTTGAAAACATACAATGTCACTTTTTCAGTGTTAGGGTAGATTTTGTACACTCACTAATTTTCAATAGTTGTCTTTATTGTATTCTGACTTTAATGAAATGCCATTTTGAAATTTAATTACAAAAGCTAAGCCAGGTTCCATTGCCTTGAAATCTGAAAATTAGTTTTAAAACTCTGTCTTCAGTGGTGTCAGGTTGGCCATATACTTCTTTGCAGCTTTTTGATCCAATGATGAATGATGTTTGTTGGTCTGACAGTTCTGAGGAAAGTGTTTCACATTTAATTTCTGTAAATGTGCTATCCAGAGGTCAAGTTTTTGCATGAAACATGTTATAGAAGACATAAAAATTATGCTGTGATGGTTTGGGTTTTCCTTTGAGTTATTTGTTTAACTCATTTAGTTTAACTGTCATATCGGTTACATTTGTCAGATCCAATTGTTACAGTACTTCTTGACAAAGGCATGTCTCTGATGACTGATATTATCTCTGACCTGTTTTTAAAATAGCTGTGAGAAATCATTCTCTTGTTTCAGATAAGATTTTATTCGCGTCAGCAGTTCTCTTAATCTGTTTACAGCCATGCCTTTACTCAGTTGTTGAACTTCAGTATGCAATAGAAGGTCTCTGTATTGGCTCTCCAATTCTTCTAATATCACTGTAAACTTTCTTCTCTGTAGTGGCTGCTTTTGTAACAATACTCATAACATGTGCCATTTTCAAAATATGTCGACAAAGTACATGCTGGTGCATGATACAATGATCCTTAAAGAAAGGCAGAAAAGATCTGTTATTCACATGCAAGGTAACAAATCCTTTGTGTTTGCCTACCATGCAATTCACTCCATCAGTACTAATAGACACAGTATTCTGATTTGGCAGATTGTTTTCAGAAATGAAGCATTTGAATGTGTCATAAAAATCTTCTCTCATGTAGTGTCTCTCAAGGTCAAAATTGTAAACAAGTCTTCTTTTACACAGATATCTGAAAATATCAATCTTACAAAAATCATGACTTGAGATGAATTGACTCCATCTACTAACTCACCTAACTGTAACGAGAGACACAAGCAGTGTTGCAAATCTATTATCAGTTGACCTTTTATATTTTCTGCTGTTAGCCCCACATTTCTTGTTATACAGGGTGGGACAAATGAAACTGGTCCAGAGAATAGAGTTCCAGGGTACAAAGAAACACAACAGAGGAAAGGAAATGCAGTACTGACCTGACTATAGCAAATGTCGAAAGTGACCACCATTCATCTCCTGGCACTTTTGGCCTGTGGTCAGCAAGTTGCTGAAGCAGATCAAAGTTGTACTGCTAGCATTGCTACAGTCTCATCTGAAATGTTCTGCTGCAGTTCTTCAAGACTACGAGGGTGGTTTTGATACACCTTAGACTTGAGGGCTCTTCACACAACCACACACCAACAGATCAGGTGACCTGGGTGGCCAGCTGGGGCCGTGACCAGACTGGCCTCTACTAACAGCTCTGTCAGGCGTGAAGATTGTGTAAACGTGCTCCAGGTTTGGCCGGCTGTATGGGTAGTTGCTCCATCCTTCTCCGTCAATGCTGCCACAAATGGTTTCAAAATGTAGGCAATGTAATGCGTCAAAGTCAGCATCTGATGGAAGAAGATGGGTCCAACAATGCAGCATGCAGACACTGCACACCAAACCCCAATGTTCTATCATGCAACGGTGTTTGGTGGAAGTTATGTGGATTCTCTGGGGCCCAGAACTTGTGATTCTGTGAGCTGACATAGCCACTCAGGTGAAAGCAGTCTTCGTCAGACATAAAGAATGGATCTATGTCCAAGCCATTTATTGTTACCTCAGCGAACAGCCACACACAAAAATTGGAGGTGCTGAGGAGTATATGCTGGTTTTAATACATGAACAACAGTCACTCAGTAGTAATGTGTGTGTAGTTGCAGGTGGAGTATTCGTCCACACAAATGATGTGTTATACCTGTCTCCTGCAACATGAATTGCATTGATTTGGTAGGATATTAATTTGATTGGTAGGATATTAATTTGCCGGATATAGACTGGGAGACTCAGACGTTCATAACGGGTGGCAGGGACAAAGAACCTAGTGAAATTTTTTTAAGTGCTTTATCTGAAAACTACCTTGAGCAGTTAAACAGAGAACCGACCCGTGGCGATAACATATTAGACCTTCTGGTGACAAACAGACCCGAACTATTTGAAAAAGTTAACGCAGAACAGGGAATCAGCGATCATAAAGCGGTTACGGCATCGATGATTTCAGCCGTAAATAGGAATATTAAAAAGGGTAGGAAGATTTTTCTGTTTAGAAAAAGTGACAAAAAGCAGATTTCAGAGTACCTGTTGGCTCAACACAAAAGTTTTGTCTCAAGTACAGATAGTGTTGAGGATCAGTGGACAAAGTTCAAAACCATCGTACATAATGCGTTAGATGAGTATGTGCCAAGCAAGATCGTAAGAGATGGAAAAGAGCCACCGTGGTACAACAACTGAGTTAGAAAACTGCTGCGGAAGCAAAGGGAACTTCACAGCAAACATAAACATAGCCAAAGCCTTGCAGACAAATAAAAATTACGCGAAGCGAAATGTAGTGTGAGGAGGGCTATGCGAGAGGCGTTCAATGAATTCGAAAGTAAAGTTCTATGTACTGACTTGGCAGAAAATCCTAAGAAATTTTGGTCTTATGTCAAAGTGGTAGGTGGATCAAAACAAAATGTCCAGACACTCTGTGACCAAAATGGTACTGAAACAGAGGATGACAGACTAAAGGCCGAAATACTAAATGTCTTTTTCCAAAGTTGATTCACAGAGGAAGATTGCACTGTAGTTCCTTCTCTAGATTGTCGCACAGATGACAAAATGGTAGATATCGAAATAGAAGACAGAGGGATAGAGAAACAATTAAAATCGCTCAAAAGAGGAAAGGCCTCTGGACCTGATAGGATACCAGTTCAATTTTACACAGAGTACATGAAGGAACTTGCCCCCCTTCTTGCAGCGGTGTACTGTAGGTCTCTAGAAGAGCGTAGCATTCCAAAGGATTGGAAAAGGGCACAGGTCATCCCCGTTTTCAAGAAGGGACGTCAAACAGATGTGCAGAACTATAGACCTATATCTCTAACATCGATCAGTTGTAGAATTTTGGAACACGTATTGTGTTCGAGTATAATGACTTTTCTGGAGACTAGAAATCTACTCTGTAGGAATGAGCATGGGTTTCGAAAAAGACGGTCATGTGAAACCCAGCTCGCGCTATTTGTCCACGAGACTCAGAGGGCCATAGACACGGGTTCACAGGTAGATGCTGTGTTTCTTGACTTCTGCAAGGCGTTCGATACTGTTCCCCACAGTCGTTTAATGAACAAAGTAAGAGCATATGGACTATCAGACCAATTGTGTGATTGGATTGAGGAGTTCCTAGATAACAGGACGCAGCATGTCATTCTCAATGGAGAGAAGTCCTCCGAAGTAAGAGTGATTTCAGGTGTGCCGCAGGGGAGTGTCATAGGACCATTGCTATTCACAATATACATAAATGACCTGGTGGATGACATCGGAAGTTCACTGAGGCTTTTTGCAGATGATGCTGTGGTGTATCAAGAGATTGTAACAATGGAAAATTGTACTGAAATGCAGGAGGATTTGCAGCGAATTGACGCATGGTGCAGGGAATGGCAATTGAATCTCAATGTAGACAAGTGTAATGTGTTGTGAATACACAGAAAGATAGATCCTTTATCATTTAGCTACAAAATAGCAGGTCAGCAACTGGAAGCAGTTAATACCATAAATTATCTGGGAGTACGCATTAGGAGTGATTTAAAATGGAATGATCATATAATGTTGATCGTCGGTAAAGCAGATGCCAGACTGAGATTCATTGGAATAATCCTAAGGAAATGCAATCTGAAAACAAAGGAAGTAGGTTACAGTACGCTTGTTTGTCCACTGCTTGAATACTGCTCAGCAGTGTGCGATCCGTACCAGATAGGGTTGATAGAAGATATAGAGAAGATCCAACGGAGAGAAGCGCGCTTCGTTACAGGATCATTTAGTAATCGCGAAAGCGTTACGGAGATGATAGATAAACTCCAGTGGAAGACTCTGCAGGAGAGACACTCAGTAGCTTGGTATGGGCTTTTGTCAAAGTTTCGAGAACATACCTTCACCGAAGAGTCAAGCAGTATATTGCTTCCTCCTACGTATATCTCGCGAAGAGTCCATGAGGATAAAATCAGAGAGATTAGAGCCCACTCAGAGGCATACCGACAATCCTTCTTTCCACGAACAATACGAGACTGGAATAGAAGGGAGAACCGATAGAGGTACTCAATGTACCCTCCGCCACACACCGTCAGGTGGCTTGCGGAGTATGGATGTAGATGTAGATGTAGAACTGGAGCCACATTTTCTGCTGTGTGGGCACATTTTGGAATTTTTTTTTTGACTTGCTCAAAACAGATGCTATCAGACACCATTTTTTGACTAAGTGTTGCATGGCACACGTGGCACTCTTTGCTGGCACTTTTACACAATTAAACTACTCAGAAAACAACTGACCACACCGTTTCCATTAATTTGTTGTCATTTAACTTTCCACAATGAACACCTGATCCTCCATTGTGAGTACCATTGCCCCCTTTGCATTGCTCCACTCACAGTGACACAGCCTGCTCTACGCTCTGAACCGATGTGGATTGTGTGGTTGTTCTAGACGTAGTGTACATTTCACGGGGTGTGATTATATGCGTACATTCATGTCCGATCATACCCACTCGTCTGGACCACTTCTATATTTCAGAGGCATGTCTCACATAGGTATTGAGTATTTCTAAATGAATAAAAATAAATAGTATTTTGAAAAACTAAATAAATAAAAAATATTCAAGAAGTAGACATTTATTATAGAACTGAAATTCTTTCTGTCAATTTCCTTTGGACTCAGTTATGTAAAGAGCTAAAATGAAGGAAACAGTCAGATAATCTAATCAAGAAGCTCAGTTTTGCATGTTTTTCACTTAGAAGTACCTCACAGTAAGTTGACCTCAAGATCAGGATGCTAGCTTATTTTGCATGATTTCCATCAATGTTGTATTCTTAATATAGGGAATGAATATAAATTATTTGTTTAGTAAATGTGAGTGATGATAAAATTGTGTAAAGCTGATAATTGCATATTTACCAGAGTTCTTATCAAAGAACTTGAAATTTTAATCCTTACTTCCCAGTACATTTACTCTTTATTGATTTTTGAAACTAAAAATCAGTTTAGTTGAATTTTGATTTACCGAACAACAATGTAAGAAAAAAATATTGTCATGCTGACTTTGCAGGAAGGTACAGTCTCTAGGGAAACACGCAAGGACCTCTAACATAGTACTATTAGACATCAAGCAAGAAACTGGTACCTGTATGAACCCAAAAGAAAGTTGGAAAGTACCTTATCAGCCACTCCATTTACATATTATCTGGCAATCTTAGCTCAAGCTGTCTTCATGTATGACAAGTAGCAAAGGTCATTGTAAGTAACCGTTTGCTGATACAACTGTAGGTAACTGTTGTTCTATCATGAGTAATCATACATACTAACATAGAATGAGGAGATAAACAGCAGCTGTATAGGACCTTCAATAACTGAGGAAGTGGCACATTTTCTCAAACGGTGGCATAATTTTTCTATGTTAAATTTAGCTTGATATATCACTAATAGTTTAGAGCAGTTTAATGATAGTTAATTATTAATGCAGATTAAAACAGCTGCTTCTCATTGTTAGTAATAACTTGGTCGTAGAGATCAAAATCAGACTGGATGTAAATGCCTCACTATGTTGCTTTGTGGTCTTCATATATGACTAATAACTATTGTTTTTAAATATGGCTGGTGCAGTGTTGTGGCTGGCAATCTGCACAGGCACACAAAATACCTGTATCTACTGGCTACCCACAAACACCAAATAGAAGCATTTCTGTACATTTACATTTGTTTATCTATATTTAAAATGTTCCAGTTAATTGAAAAATCCAGTTTTTGTGTTAACCACATTTTGTATGTGTAAAAGATGTGGAAATGGTCAACATTAATAGGCAGATTACTGACAATTATGGGCCAAACACAATGGGTAAAAGGATGGTAAGCACAGCATTTGCAGGCAGTTGTAGAAATGAAGTCTTCTCTCTTCCCTTGTGATTACTTCATGTGTGGTAAGCTACAGTGTTCTCTGTGAAATGAAATGTCTGGACTTAATTTAATTTGGTGTGTTATCTAAAGCACCGATTTGAGGAACTGTATTAGAAAAAAATATAAATAAGACAAAAATTGTAAAAAAATCTTTAATTAGAAATGAGCAGTGAGTATTTACAAAATAGTGATGTATTCATGACATAGAGGTAACATTTTTACAATTAACCTGTAAATTAACCTGATGCTTAATGTACGATCTTTGTGTGATAATAGTAACACACCTATCTACATATTATAGCTTTGGTATATTACAGATCAGGAACTATGTTTGCTGCTTTATAATTTTCGCAGTGCATCCATTAGAATCTGCATTTCTTCATTAATATTGTCCACCAGAGTTTGGATCTGTGGCTTTGAATCCAGTATTTCAATACTTTGCGTGTATGGATTGTAGCGCACTCCAAATGGACGTGGAATTGTATGAGCATATTTTCTGGGAAAAAAAAGTAGTGTTACAATAGGTAATTAGAAAATATATTAAATTCTATATACATGGATCAGAAGGAAAATTTGATCTAGGAAACTATAAAATTATTAGTCAGAATTCCTGGATCAGGGAATTCCCAATATTTCTAGTATAAACATATAGCATAATTTTATGTGTTTTGATCAGCTGTACTCAGAGTTTCACCTTCAATGTTAAATAGTGGCCAGTAATTATAAATTTTACAATGAATATTTTATTTTACTCACATCATTTTTTCCTTTGCATCTTCAAAACTTTCTGCAACAAAGTAGACAGGTTGATACTCTGTTATAGGATATTTCTGTTCTGCAGTCTTTGATGGTTCAAATGGTCTTAGCTCTGGTTTTCCACTCAGGCTGTACTTCAGCTCTCCAAAGGAAGAGAGCAAACCAGCACCATAAGCTTTTAGATGACCATCTTGACGGCACAGACCAAATTCAACAGTGAACCAGAAACACTAAAACAAAAAAATAAAGGAATACTGTTTAGCTTCAACAAGTCTTCCAGGTAACTCATTACATGTGCTGGTCTGCCCCACTTCCCCTCTCTCCTGATATGACATAGGGCAGTAGTTTAACACCTTATGCATCACAAGACAGGAATATCATGCTAGTTCTATTGCAGTGTGTCAGTTACCACTTGTGGAAGTCTGTTTCACTAATGATGAAGTCAGTAATAAAAAATTTCTATATTCTCATTTCTATAGAAAGTGAAATATATAATATTCAGTGATTTCAGGCAGAGAAGGAACTCACCGTTATATGTTGGAACATACAGACATTTTGATCAAACAGTCAAATATGACAAAGGCATATCATCATCATCATCATCATCATCATATACATTTTGTCATATAACGCTGCAGTTTCTACAAAGCAGCATTTGGGGTTATAACTGCTATGCAAACAAACATTCTGTTGATGTATATGGTGTAAAAATAGTATTGTCTGTCCAGAAAATAATGTAAACTTCTTAATCCTTAAATGAAAATTTTTAAATGTAGAAAAAATAATACTGTATAGAGGAGATAGGATGGACAGAAGCTATGACATGTGATTACTACTATTGTTAGCATGCTTTATAACTAAATGACACATCCTGTGAACTGAAAACTACATAGTGCAAGTAAAGTATAAATGATTTGGATGCTTTTGCTTGTTGCTCCCTCTCCTCCCTCTTTAAGCATTACTGACCTTGTCATATAGAAATGCATTACACCTACAGTTACTTTATGCAGGGTCATATTAGTGACAAAAAAATCACAACAGTTTTTGCTTCTAGTACTTTGTTTGACCTGTAAAGTTTTGTTATTTTACTGATATGCAACTGTGGCTTTTCACAAGCATGTCAAGAGCCGTAACACAAAAGTACTGATGAAAATCTTAGCACTTAAATTCTCATTTCAGTATGATCATAGAACATATTTAAAAACACAACATGGCCATTTGGACGATTACAAATCCTGAACAAAGTTTTACTGTTACAAGAATACAGTGTCTATAGTGAAAGTCTCCTGCTGCTCTTCACATGTAAGTGCATCTTGTGATAGTGAATGCTGTCAAAGTGGAACCATTTGTCCACTTTGATGTATCTGCTGCTGAACACTACAGGGTTTTGCACAACTGAAGCAATTTCATTGTGTTCACCTAATTTACAACTTTTGTAGTATCAACACTACTCTGAATGTTTCATTTACCTGGTTCCTCTGGTATTTTTTTCATTGTCATTAAGATTTTTAGACTGACCTTAATGTCAACACTCAGTTTCATGGCAGCAGCATTTCTGTTAGAGGTAACAATCTTCCCTTACACCTTCTACCATCTGTCAAGAAGTTTCATATTTCTTCCACAATTGCTTACAGCAGAAGCAGTTTGTCCATGAAATATACATGCTGTCACGATACTGCATGCAACAGTTCTAGTTACCTTTAGCAGATTTGTGACTGCTTTTAAGGGTGTGAAAACTAAGCAGATATGAATAGACCAACACAACCCCATATCAATCATGGATACAGCATTTGCCCGGAACACTTTCAGAAATACTAAAGTATAAGTAAAAATCAAAAGAGAACAGCAGATAAGTCAGAAAACAAATTCTCGAAATTAGATGTTTTTAACTGAAATTTATTTATTGTGTTCATAATATCATTGCAAGGGGATTTGTAATATTTAAACTGGCTGATGGAAACTATAAAAATTTCAAAGTCTGTTATCTTGGATGGAAAGTCATCAACAGATATTTAAGTAATTTCAGGCATGTATTTGAATCCTTGCCCTTCAAATTTTATACTGTGTTTAGGCCCTCGCTGACAAACTTTGAGAAATTATAGGTCACACAGAGAAAAAAATCTTTTTTTATTGAGGAACATTGGGGGGGGGGGGAGGCTTATAGTCTTAAGAACATCCTTAAGATTATAATAATGAATAAATACAGTTGCACAAAAATTACCATTTATTATTATTGGGCTTGTTCTGACAGTGATTTACATGAGTGGTTCAAACAATCTGCCCTAAGCCTCCATACATCTCAATATCATTCCAACTCTGGAGAGCACATCAAGATTCTATCTGATTTGGTGGAATGCATCAGTGTTTTTGGGTATCACCTACACTATAGTGGAAATTGGAGTAATGTAAACCATACTATTGGCATGTCTGCAAAGAAAGTAGTCAAGGGACCATCAAGTCAGGTTAATGCACTGGCCACACAACAAGCCCCCTTGTCCTATCCACTGTTCCCAAAAATTGACAGTTCAGTTGTGCTCACACACTGAAGTATGCTGGGGCTCCATCATGCTGTAACCAGATATCTCTGCATGCAGCAAGCAGTAGATTGTCCAGCAGTTCTGGAAGTGTGGTCTGCAGGTACTGTGAGTAAGCTGCTCCAGTTACTCTAGGTGGCAGTATTAAAGTTCCTAGAAGATGATTATCCACAATTCCCACCAACATGTTTGTGGAGAATCTTTGTTGGTGCAATCTAACAGCATCCACATGTGCATATGTGGGCTCTCATAGTCGCAGATGTTGTTCACCCTGCTGTTAGAATACCCATCATGTGTGAAGAAGGCATCATCTGTAAATAAAATGTGTGTGGCAGCATCATTCATTCTTTGTGCATGAACCACTGCACAAACTACAACAATGTGAGTGAAGATAGTATGCATGCAGCCTGAACTCCTGCAGTAATCTCCAAACAGATACATGCCGTTCCCATAGCACACACTATAGCACATGTGCTGCTGGAAGATTCTTTGCTGAATCTACAGATCACTTCACCCTCAGAATCTGTTGTTTTCCCATCTATCACAACCAACATGCTGAGGATGCAAACTCCCTGTTTCTCATAAGAGTCCATGTACTGCAGAAAAGACACTATGGTGGGGGTGT
This sequence comes from Schistocerca cancellata, assembly GCF_023864275.1. Lineage (NCBI taxonomy): Eukaryota > Metazoa > Arthropoda > Insecta > Orthoptera > Acrididae > Schistocerca > Schistocerca cancellata. Next base: position 829,814,165 of record NC_064626.1, read on the forward strand.
CTCCTGTAATGGCATCATCTTTCTTAGAAACAAAGTGCTGTTCTTCCACTTTCCCTCACTTCATAATATCACAAAATCATTTCAGTGAACTGATCAAATCCATACACAAAGGTTCATTCAGTTCTAATAGCACAAAACATGAATTCAGTACTAATAAGATGTATGCCACAGAAGATATATTGAAATCTGAGTGACAGGACTGATGTGACTCCACAGAACAACTCACTAGGACCTGTGCAGCAAGTTGCTAGGTGGCAGTATGCATTTCTCAAAGTCAGTCAGTGGTGTGCTGAAACTCCCTGTACGTTAATGACCTGGCAGGCTATATAAACAGTAACCTCAGACATTTTGTAGATACTGCTGTTATTTATAATGAAGTGCAATCTGAAGAAAACAGTTGCAGAAATATTGTCAGATGTTAATAAGATTCCAAAATGGCACTTTCATTGAATCTGTAAAAATTTAAAATTGTGTTAATCAAGAAGTATAAAAACTTAGTATCCTATGACTGTAATATTGGTTAGTAGCAACTGGAATCAGTCCAGTCAGCTCACAAAAATACAGTATGTAGGTAAGATGAAATTCTGTGAGGGGTGAGACAGGGAATGGGGCTATGTGAATGGCTCGCCATCAATGTCAAGTATATTCTGTTTCGTTGTTTGCCATTTATCTTCTCCCATTTTCTTTTATATTTTATGTACAGCAACAGTGTCAAAGAGGAAAATTCTAATGAAGTGTGCATGTTGCAGCCAACGGCTACCAAAAAATCACCAGAATTCTCCTGTTGATTCTAACTTTTTGAAACTCTGCTCAAAAATCATGTTGTAATTGATAATTACATCACTGTTTGGGCATTACAGATAGTCACTGCTAAATAGTGAAAATGGAGGTTGAGGAATTCTGTTTTTCATGTTAATTTTTCTGTTTTCAAGGACTACAAACAGATAATGGCATATTATGTGGACACATGCAGCAGATCAGCTACTTTCTATTTTTATTGTAAATTATTAATTAATTGTTAAATTTTAAGTTTTTCCTTATGTGATGTCACAAGTTTTTTGTGGCTCCGCCCATTTTTATTGTTTTAAAGCAAATGGAGCTGTGTACTTCTTCGATACCACACTTCATTAAATACTTCCAGACTGGGAATGGTGCATTCTGTACCACAACTAATTTCTGATGATGACAGTGAGAAATTACTGTATAAACCAGATGGGGCAAGTCTTGCTCACTGCATACACATGCATACCATCTAATAGGCCATGACACATGGTAATAGGTAAATAATTGTCTCAGCAATACTGTACCATTTCTTATGCCATGTGTTTGTTGCTCTTTCTGTCAAAACTGTTATTAAAATAGCACTTAGTACTTTACCCGTTTTCTATTATAACGCAATGTTTCAGAGCAATGGAAATTTTATGACTAAAACTTACTCTGTCTTTGAAAAGTGTTGATTTAAGAACCAAACATTTTAACCGGTCGGTTTTTCACATTCCCATCAGACATCAATCATCACAACAGTTCTATTCATGCCAGTGAATTGCAGATGAATGTAGTTGACCTGCAAGTCTAAGATTATCACTGTATCCTGGATGAGGTCACTCTTTAATACGCCATAGCTATATCCCATCACCATGAAGAAGTATCAGCTGTTCACCTGCAGGAAACAGCACTTTGAATTTCCTATTTTATCAGAATGTAGTCGCAACATTATTCTTTAATGGGACTTCTTGTAAGCATCATAAGCAGGCATAGATTGTGGAAGATAAGAATTCCAGACTGATGAAGCTATTTCAACAAGCTAGCATAACAAAGTTTGCTCAATTTTACTGTGAAGCTTTTGTTGACTTCAAAAAGTTTCTTATAGGCACAAAAGAAATCTACTTGCCAGTGATGAGGATAAGCCCTGTAGGTTGTCTAGGAGAACTGATTGTCATGAGCAGCCACAACTTATCCCTAAAGGTATATGTACCAGGGACAGTCGAACCAGTCTGGAATGGGCATTAGCCATCAATGAAGAATCATGCTCTACTTCCACTACGTACAACATAAGGGAGGAAGCTACTACTGAATTCCCAATGGGATCTGGCCTAACCAAATAACAGGTTCAGTGAGTGTTAGCAGATCTGGGCCAGTTGTCATATGCTTACGTATCTGGAGTGGAGAAAGAATGGACTCCTTGTGAAGAAGAAGGAGGGCACTTGGCATTTCTGCATAAGCCACCGACAACTGAACAAAATCACAAAGAAAGGTGTCTACTCATTGCCATGCATTGATAACACCCTAGGCTTCTTGAGAGGTGCAAAGTATTTCTCAACTATGGACATGGAGACATGCTACTGGTAAATCAAAGTTGATGGCACTCATCAGCAAACACGGCCTTCACGCCTCCTGATGGCCTCTATGAGTTCAAAGTTACGCCATTAGACTATACAGCACTCCAACCACCTTTGAGCATATAATCGACAATCTGCTTTGGCACCATAAATGAATTATGTGTCTTTCCAATCTGGATGACACTGTCATTTTTCAAAGACATTTGAAGAATATCTAAGCCACCTGACAACTATACTGAAAAGTATTCAGCAGCATGGATAAAATCTCAGTAGTCGCACCATTAAAAGATGATATATAGAACAAAGAGAAGATCTAGCATTGCTGAAAACCACAAAAGCCTTGAAGAGTGAAGAACTGACCAAAGAAGAATTCAAATTAATTAACAGAACTTTGTACAAGAGGAAATATGATCCAGTGGGGTGAAAATGTTTGCTTGTCATCCCAGCTCATTTACAGTGAGGTATCCTGAAGTTTTTTCCATGATGCTCCAATGTCTGGTCATCTGAATTCATGAAGGCTCTAGACAGAATCAGATGCAGATATCGTTGATCACTACTGATCTGATATGCACTATGTGAGCTACTGTTAGGAATGCCAGTGATGAAAGCGTGTGCCACAATTACCTTCAGGCCTTCTGGTATCGAGTCTACCTTTAGCAGTGCCATTCCACTGAATTGGTAACAACTTGTTTGGGATGCTCCTGAAGTCAACTAATGGAAATCAATGGAGAATAGTCTGCACTGACCACACTGTGAAAAAAGCTTTACTGTCATGACTAGTATCAGAGGTAATCTCAATTTGCAACATCATACACATCATGGGAAATGTCTACACTGACAAATTAATGGTCTCATAGACTGCTTTAATAAGAGTTGTCAGATATGCTCTCAATGTACATAAATGTTGAACAGAGAGAGATGGATACAATAATGCCCAGTGAAGCAAGATACTACAGGTTTCACACCATTCTTTTTGCTTCACAATCGTGAGGCCTAAATGACAATTGATACGTTATTCCCCTTTCAACTGGAAAATGCTCAGGATGACTCTATTACATTACATTAATATTTATTCCATAGATCATGAGTACTACACTATGTAATGATGTGGAACATGTCAGTTTAATGTAAGTTTCTTTACACGATTTTTTTTAATAATTACTACTTCATATCTACAAATTCATCTATTAAGTAGAAGGAGTTGTCATTCACAAATTCTTTTAATTTGTTTTCAGATTCTGGTTGGCTATCTGCCAGACTTAATTTTATTTGGTAAATGACCAAAGGCTTTTGTGGCAACTTAATTCACCTCTTTCTGTGCTCACAGTCAGATTTAACCCAAAATATGATGCTATATGAAAGCAGTGAACTAAAACAGGCATAGTGCTAATTTACTGGTATGTTTATGACTAAAATTTGCAATAAGCCTACTAGCATAAGAAGCTGAACTCAAACATTTCAGCAGATCATTTTCTTCTAATTCAATTTCTGATCAATGGACACACCCAAAAATTTTGACTATTCTGCCTTAACAACAGATTTCAGTTCAAAGTCTATATTTATCGATGGTGTTATGCCATTTTCTATACAGAACTGTATGTACAGTTTTTCCTCAAACTTTAGCGAGAGTACATTTGCAAAAAACCACGTAATAATTTTCTAAAATACATTATTTACAATTTCCTCATCTAATTCTTCTTTATTATCATCATCATCATCACCATCATCAAATTGGTGATTGAGGATCCTGTAGACCATGCACCGACCTCACAATGCTCCTCCACAGATGGCGATCTTGTGCACTTTGTATCCAGTTGTCAAAGACTCCTCGTTGGCAGAGGTCTTTCTGTAGCTCATCCTCCTACCGCTACCTGGGTCTTCCGATTGGATGGGTACCATCAGGTATTCCCATAAGTATGGCTTTTGCCTGAGAGGTGACTGTTCTCCTAGCAATGTGGCCTGCCAAGCTTATTCTCCACACTTTCAGTTTTTGAACGCTGTTTGGTTGCCTCATCACCTCATATAATTCTTGGTTTTTCCTACATCTCCATGAGCTCCCTTCCTGGATAGGTCCAAAGATCCTTCTCATAGTTTTTCTTTTGAAGACCAGCAAGTTTTCTGCATCTTTCTTTGTTGTGCTTAGGGTTCCTGTCCAATAAAACAATACTGGCACTATCATGACACTGTATGCTTTATGTATGGTCTTAATTGACAGATTCTTGGATGACTTATCTGCTTTAGACTGAAATAAGTTTTAGACCCTTTCACAATATATTGTTTTAAATTAGTTTGCCTGGGTCTTCCGATTGGATGGGTACCATCAGGTATTCCCATAAGTATGGCTTTTGCCTGAGAGGTGACTGTTCTCCTAGCAATGTGGCCTGCCAAGCTTATTCTCCACACTTTGTTTTTGAACGCTGTTTGGTTGCCTCATCACCTCATATAATTCTTGGTTTTTCCTACATCTCCATGAGCTCCCTTCCTGGATAGGTCCAAAGATCCTTCTCATAGTTATTCTTTTGAAGACCAGCAAGTTTTCTGCATCTTTCTTTGTTGTGCTTAGGGTTTCTGTCCAATAAAACAATACTGGCACTATCATGACACTGTATGCTTTATGTATGGTCTTAATTGACAGATTCTTGGATGACTTATCTGCTTTAGGCTGAAATAAGTGTTAGACCCTTTCACAATATATTGTTTTAAATTAGTTTGCCTGTTGAACCATGTACCGAGATATTTAAATTTTTCCACTTTAGCAGATTTCCATATCCCCACCTGTAATTGGATGTCATTAGGGGCTTCTCTTGATACCTCCATTACCTCGATCTTTTCCGCATTAATCTGTAACCCGATCTTACTTGCATTTTGCACTAGGTCCTCTACAGTTTCTGCTGCCTCTTCCTCTGATTCTGCTAGAACTGCGATGTCGTCTGCATAACCCAATAAATCTGTCCTACCATTTAGCCTCACCCCTTTGTTTTCTCTTTTCATTTCTCAGATTGCTTTCTCTAGGACCAGATTGAATAACAGTGGTGAAATAACATCACCTTGTCTCACACCCATTCTGATATGGAATTCCTCGGACAGCTCCCTTGGTATTTGACTTTGGCTATTGTTTCTGCTGTGCACACCTTGACCATATTTACTAACTTCATTGGTATACCAAGCTCTCTCAGGATGTTGTACATACTGTATCTGTGGATACTGTCATAAGCCTTTGAGAAGTCCACGAATGTCACCAGTAATCGGTGGTTGAATTACCAGCACTCTTCCCAGATTTGCCTCATGGCGAATATTTGATTGGTGGTTGACTGTTCTTCCTGGAAGCCTGCCTGGTACTCTCCTACAATATCTTTTGCAAATGGCTAAAGGTTTTCAAGTAATATTAAAGACAGAACTTTATAAGGTCCACCTAGGAGAGAAATGCCTCTGTAGATGTTACAATTCCTATTACTGTTCTTTTTATGCAGTGGAAGAATGATGGGTGATTTCCACTCTTCTGGGATTTCCTTTTCTTCACATATTTCTTTTATGAGGTAGCATAGCTCTTCCTGAAGTGTTTCCCCTCCTGCCTTCAACATCTCTTCTTTTATCCTATCCTCTCTGGTGCCGTATTATTCTTTAGTTTCCTCATTGCTCTTTCTACATCTTGTTGAATCACTTAGATGTTTGCGGCTTCTCCTTCACAGTCTGTATTATTCTCATATGGAAAGACACTCTGGATCTTCAGCTTTTAACAGCTCTTCAAAATATTTTCTCCACCTATTCAGAATTTTTTTTCTTGTCTGTTAGCATATTTCCATCCTTACCATTAATAACTAAAGCTTTGTTTCTGTGGCCATTCCTCACATGTTCCAACATCTGAAACATTTTCCTGCTATCTGATATTTTATTTCCCTTTTCAGTTTCATCAATCATATTGTTCATGAACTTTATTTGTTCTCAGAATCCTATTTGTTTCTCTTCTTAAGGTCTTGAGTGCTTCCTATTGTACCGCACATTGTCTGTCCAGCATGTACACTGCCCTTGCTCTCTTCCTGGCCTTCACAGCTTGTTCACATGTCTCATTGAACCATTTCTTCTTCATTGTTAGCTTTTTCTCTCCCAAAATTTCTTCAGCTGCTTCAGTTATAGAGGTCCTTATTTCTTCCCATTGCTTGTTAACACTTATTTCATCAGTGTGGTCTGTTGCCAATACTTCAAACTTGTTGCACACTTTAATGTTAAACTGCTGGCATATCTCTGGATCCTTAAGCTTCTCTATATCAAACTGTCTCTTGGCCACGTTCTTGTTCATTTTGTAACACAGCTGTAACCATAGTTTGGCAATGACTAGGAAGTGGTCTGTGTCCTCCGCATCTGCTCCTCTGTATGATCTCACATCCATCACACACTTCTTGAGCCTCTCATCTATCAGCAGATGATTTATCTGATTGATGATGCTACCATCTGGGGAAATCCAGGTGCCTTTGTGGATCTGTTTGAGCTAACCACAATATTCTGACTTAATGCAAAAGTAATTAACAGCAGGTCATTTTCATTTGTTTTTGCATGTAAACTTTCTTTTCCAATTGTCTCTTTCTGAAAACCAAGCTGACATTTTGTTAGTACTGGTACATCATTTTTACAAATATGTGAAGCTCCTCATGAACACATTACTTTTTCAAAATTTTGGATAAAGCTGTCAGAAGTGAGATTGGGCGGTAGTTGTTAGCATCAGATCTATCCCCTTTTTTTATGCAATGGTTTAACACCTCATCACAAGAACTGGAGAAGCAAGACAACTGGCTTACATACAGATCCCAGATGACAAGGAGAAAGACCAAGAGCACTAAAATACCAAATACTGGGCAGTGAGATACATCCCTGAAGACTTGATATGGATTTTTATGCCTGTACGGAAAGTGAGACTATTGGATTTCGGCACTTTGGATTGTATCCTCCGTCACTTGTTGGATGTCAGATATGAAGTCGAAGATTATGACCCTTCATCAGAGAGGCAAAAGTGCAGAGACATTATCCACGTCCTCTGTATGAAGTTCTAATACAGTCCTAGGGCGCAGAGGGATGACGTGGATTTCTTGTTCAAGGAAACAGAAGACTTTCCCAGTGATCGCAAAACATCAAGAAGAGGGGCTACCTCTGATGTTCAGCATAACAAAAAGGATGTGGCAACACGACCAAAACGCGAGGAGCCGGTAGCACTGCCATACAGAGGACTACTGGTAAGATATAAATTCAGGGTACGTAGTCAGCACCAGTAAGAACCTACGAAATGGTGAGTCGCTGTTTCTCCAGGAGAGCGAGAAATGCCGCGAGGTGTGCTGCATAGAATGTGGCTTAGTGGTTAGCGTCTCTTAGATGGTGTGCTGCAGGTCGCCAGTTCAAACATCGTCATCTGCAGTTGTTTGTCATTTAGCATTTACCGGTCCTGGAAGGTTGTGGAAATTTTCTATCTTTGTCATGTTTGTGTATTCTTAAGTACTGTACTTCATCGGAGGCCCTGCTTTAATATTCGGAATTTTTTCTGGCTGAGACGTGATGATATTTATAGAATCACGTGCACTATACCGTTCTAGAAAACAACACAGTGCACATCTGGTCAGCCCATTCAGATTCTTATCGGCGGTAGACAATACATAGACGTAACAGTCTCTCAAGATACGAAATGGAACGATCCCATAGGCTCAGTCGTAATCAAAGCTTGTGGCAGACTCCAGATCATGTGTAGGATACAGTCAGTCTGTAAATGAGACTACTTCATAAAGACTCATGTGATCCATCCTAAGGTACTGCTCAAGTCTCTGGAACCTATATTAAACAGGATTAACGGGGAAACGAAAGAGGTGACTCATGAGAGAGCGTCACAGACGTTCTGAGAAACCTGAATTGGCAGACGCTTGAAGGTATGTCCCCGTGAAAGCCCAATTACAAAGCTTCAAGACTCAGTGTTAAGTGCGCAGTCTGGGAATGTACTGGAGTCCCCAAAGTATTGGCCCCATAGTGGTGACGAAGACAAGATAAGACTAATTACACGGCGCACACAGACGTTTAAGTAGTCATTCTTCCTGTGTTGTAAGCAACAGTTGAACGGAAAGACACCTTAATTTGTAGTACAATGGCAAATACCCTCTGACATGCACCTTACAGTTGTTTGCAGAGATTAGATGTAGATGTACCACCTCTTAGTGCAGGTCAAATTTTATGCTCTAACCATGAAGCAGAGAATAGATTGCAAACAGGGAAAGAAGTGGATATTAGAGAAACAACAGTATGAACTATATGGACCATTCACTGTTCCGAGATAGAAGCTGAAACGTTGCATATAAAGGGGTTGGACAAAAGTACGGGAACACAGCGAAATATGTATGTTTGAACGTCAATGTGAGCGCTAACCAAGCCTGCAGGTTGCACTGTTGTGCTTGACTACCAACGGCACCTGTGCAGAGTCCTCAGCACGTTCCCAACTGTAGGTCGTGGTCAGAACAGTGTTCTGTGCAGTTGTGAGTGCATTATGACCGAGCTAAGTCATTTCGAACGTGGGAAAATTGTTGGTGCTCGTATGGTTGGTGTGTCAGTAACCAGGAGAGTCAAAGTGTTTGATGTTCCGAGATGCACCGTATCAAAGACATACCACGCACAGGGAAAGCAGAAAAACATCATCTGTTGTGCCACAACGCTGACGAAAGCCGTATTGAGGGATCGTGACAGATTGTCACTGAAGAGGACTGTGACGAAAAATAAGAGGACGACAGGTACAGAAGTCGCTGCAGAACTGAATGTCGCATTCGTGATTCAACACCAAAACAAAACGAAGAGACAAGCGTTCTAGCACAAACATCCCATTATCATGTGCACATGTATAGAGAAGCAATAGAGATTCACAAACACCGTAACAATTTTAATAGAAAAGAGGAAGTTTTTAAAGTTACACAAAATATGGATGTCGACGTTGCGCCAGCAGAATGACAATCGATTACTCTTAATCGAGAATGATGACGCCTTCCAAAGATAGGAATACCGTCGGCATCACGTGACGAATGGTGGTGCCCTCTATGCGCTCTATACATGCGAGAGTACCTGGAGCCTCAGTGGTAGTAGCCGGACGACCTCAGAATATGTCTCCCGCAGATGGAGACGAAACATTAGGTGGAAAATTTATACATCGACCACGGCCTGTCAGCCCGGAAGTTTCAACTGAAGACAACACCGGCCGTGAAAGCTTACATTGTATGATTAAAACGAAGGGAGCTCCATAAAGGCGCGAATTGCAGGACAAGCTGGAATTCCAGAATCACACATCAGTGATTCAAATGACTGCAGTGGGAAAACGTGGTGTCAAAGCCGTGAAACCTGGACATGGAGCAATGGAGAAATTATATTTGGTCAGATGAGTTTCACACTCTTTGCAGATTCTGGTCCAGTACCAAGAGCGAAACTTGGCAGGAGCTCAGTGACGATTTTGGCAGCCATATCACGGTATTCCATGGGTCCAATGGTTATTCTGCAAGGTTGCATTACTGTCCAGGATTCTGTGAGCATTTTGGCAGATCAGGTCCATTTCATGGTACAATATTTGTTTCTCAACGGTGATGCTGTGTTCCAAGACGGCATGGGCCCTGTTCACACAGCTCACATGAATTGTCGCATCTACGATGGCCACAACAATCGCCAGACCTCAAAATTATTGAGCCTTTGTGGTCTAGTTTGGAGAAAAGGGTGCGTGATCCCTGTCCACCTCCACCGTCGTTACCAGAGCTTATCACTATTTTGCAGGAAGAATGGAATAAAAATCTCTTGAAAACCATACAGGACCTGTATTTATCCATTGCGAGACGACTAGAAGTGGTTTTGAATGCCCAAGGTTTCCCTACACCACACGAGGCGAGGCATGGATATGTGTTGTATTTTTGGTATATCCGTATTTTTGCCCGCCCAGCACAGAATACCAAACTTGGCGCCAATGAGATAGCTACAGTACTCACCGTTGCAAGCTTCTCGATGTAGTCGTCAGGCGCACCGAGGGAGGCGAGGCCAATCTCCTGCGAGAACTGCGCAAACGCGGGGTCTGCGAAGAGCGGCGCGTGGCCCAGCAGCTCGTGGCACACGTCTGGTTCGGGGGTGTACAGCGGGCAGCTGGCGTGCCGGATGTACTGCGTCGAGTGGAAGACGCGGAACGCCAGCCCGGCCAGGAAGTCCCTCGAAGACAGCAGGCCGGCCACCGGCCGCAGCGTGAAGCCCGTGCAGTCTGCCGACAAGCGCCACACGTCACGCTTAACTAGAGTTGCGCCCTACCTAAACTACGGTTCGTTAGTCTTTGTACACTACATAAATGACGTAGTACATTGTAGGTTTACCGGTAGTATTGGTAGCATTGGTAGGAAAACACACACAAATAAATGTGTGAGAGACAAACCGGTAGCCGACGACTTGTCTTTGTTTTTTGTTTGTTTGTTTGTTTTGCGCATAACCATAACGCACATTGTTCAGCGTTAGTCCATTGCGCATTCTATATCCTTACAAAATATAAATTGAGTTTAATAATTAATATAAATTAGTTGATCGCGTAACTTCTGCGGTTTTACTTATCCAGAACAGTTACTTTTGATGCTAGTACAGTTGACATACACAGATATAAAATCTCCATCATGATCAAAGGCAATCATTCCCTGTTGTTATTGATAAATGTGAATGTCGTTTAACAATAGTAGTATATTTTATGTAAGCTCAATGAAATATTGAAGCAATGTTTGTGCTTTTGTTTTGTGGTAAGTTTTTTAGTTTAGGTTTTTTTGTTGAAGAAATAACCTTTTCTAGCATACATATTTTTTCTTTTTTAACTACAACATCCCTCTGCTTTAGTTTACAAATAAACAATTTTCGAATAAAGCCTGAATTAAATATTGACAATTTCTACAAATAATGTTTATTTTTAAATAACAGACAGCAGGATCATTATGTAGAATAAAAATGTTCCATAGGTTGCACACCCTTTATACATCCTCAGTCAGTTTCGAGACAGTTCACCACTTCTGGTTTCTAGCGGAATCCCGTAAGACAACGATCACATACACGAAATAAGCGACTGAAATGGAGTAACGCCCGATAGATAAGCAACACACCTAAAATACAGGTAATGCAGTTACAATATTAAGTGATCATGGCTACTAGGAAAACTACCGTAATCTACATTTGTTTGTGATAGTCTACAGTAGTTTTACAACTGTATACTTAGCTCAGCACTGCAGTCCTACAATATCAACAGCTTTGTAGGGTTGAGAAATGTAATCTGTGCTTGCACAGTCACCAGCATAATTATGAAGAAAAATATTTGCTAATCCGCACGTAATTGTGGTTAGAAATGTACCATTTACTTTTTCTATTTCCATGTTGGAAGGCATACAATCTGACCTAATGAATATCCTGCCAACACAAAAAATATGCATAATCTAGGTACTAGTTTTAGTATCAGAAATGATATGTTACAGCCTCAATGCCTGAAGATGGGCACTAGCAGCTGGAAACGCATCACCAATAAACTGAATTAAGGTTAACAATTTTTTCAGGTGCTGCGATCTGTATTGTTATGCACAATCCCTTCCTGGACTTCAACCACAATGTTTCAACTCCTGAGAGGAATCCAGATATCGACGCACATAATAAATAGTTCTGGGCTGGTTGTCGAAACACTGTGCAGAAAAAATGGAACTAGCAACTCGGCTCGATTGAGCACCCGAAATCGTGCCAGTAATTGATCGTGGTATTCCTTGGATTGAGGAGTCCTACAGACATTCAGCTGGAATAATTTCTGGAGAATTTAAAGGCGAGCGAGGTGTCTTGAAACGTATTATAGATCACGTTCTTCTTTATTTGCTGACATTTGTAGTCATGTCACAAAATTATCTTGCTGAAATGCCCCATGTTACACAAAAACACAATCATAATTTCCGGTAAACGTGACAACTAAAGGTGGCTTCATAACAAATTCCGCCAAGAGTGCCTTCCACATCTGTAAGTGGTCCTGTACAGTAGTACAAAGAAAATCCGCAAATCATAATTCTGTCCACATAGCCTCGGTTCTTCTCGATATGACGGTCGTTTCTCGTTAGAGACAAAGACGCCCAGTAGTCCTGTGAGTCAAACAATCCTGAGTGTGAGATTTTTTCCTGACAAAACATCAGTACATAACGTTCTGAATAGAACAAGCTAGAAATACCCTGTCTTGCATGAATTCTTAGCTACAGCATTCAAAACTCGCTAGAAGCGGTACAATTTTAATCAAAAATCTATACGTAACATCGTCAAATAGTAATCTTCGCGTGACTAACGCAGTGCAAATGAACTTTATCATATGGGCCCTTAAAAGAAATAAGGAAGAGGAGCGATGTATTTCCATTACAGCTGAAGTGGCAAGAAAGTGCTAGTGCAGGGATGCAACAATATTTCGCAGCAAAAGTACGACTGAGCTATAATTCCGATCACACAGTCACTAGAGTAAAGGGCTGCTGTCTTCGGCTTGAAGAAGACACACCTGATACATAAATGAGGTCTGTAATTGTATGTTATTTGTCTAACTCTTTTGTGACTCAGAGCTTGCGGCAGTGCACCTACAACGAAAATGTTTAGGTACGAGCTTGACTGGATAGACCAGAGCGGATGTTCAGTGACTTCTTTCCTTGAGTATCTCTTTCCTAGTCATCGAGAGTGAAACATTGAGTATATTTTGATGAAATTATTCACAGGTTAGAGAATAATGCACAGAATGGGCTGCTTACCTTTGAGGAAGTTGGAGACATCTTCGAGCTGAGGAATGTTGTCCTCGCGGTAACCGCAGTTCTCAATTAGAAGCGGGAAGACGTGGTTGTGCTCACGACACGCGTGCGTCGGGTACAACTTGGTCAGCTCGCGGAACACCTTCCCCCAGGTCTCGGTCTCCTCCTTGGTGTAGTCCACGTGAGGAAGAGGTTCGCCACTGGAAGGAACAGCGCACAGAAATATCAGTGACGGCTGTATGCTCGACCCCAACACACGTCAAGGTATACGGGATCTTAAGTAACTGTCAAAATATCAGAAATTGTTCCAGTAAACAACTATAAAAAACGTGTTGGTATCATTAACTTGGAGTTTGGTCTGAAAGTCACATTATCTTATTAGACGCAGATCTATGATAACACATTCTTGCCTGAAAATCAGTATGCAACTTATTTATGAAGAAACTAGACCAATGTGTAATTGTAATCATCCCAAAGTAGTGCTAAAGGTAGGTAAACAGCCGAGACAATCATAGGACCAGGTGAGGATCGGACGTTAAACATCGTTCTGCGGGCTGCCACATCACACTGCTTCTTCTGTATACCGAACATTTAAGATACATGAACTGAGGAACAGGCAGAAGCTTAAAATGAGGACCAGTAAGTTAAACTATAGCAGGTGAGAGATAACAGTTTATTCAGTAGCTTATCATTGTTGGCAAAAGTCTAAGTTTTTCACTGACAGGAATGGAAATAAATATTTCTTTGTTGTGTGACCTGCAGCATATATTATATCATAGTAGGACATTATGCAGAGAACTGGTAGGCCAAGGAAATATGCTGCTTGATATTTTATTTTAGTATATAAGCTTATTTCGGATTTACTGCCTTCATCAGGACATGTCCTGACGTTGTAGACGAACATATGTCAACACTGAGTAAACTATTATTGCTGTCTGTACATGTTAGATGCAATATTTTTTTTCAGTGACATTTCGAAGTTGTTCGATAATTTGCTGTTGACGTATATTACAATACGCTTTTAATTACTTGAGAGTCGTAGAAATTCAAGTTTTACAGCTAGCTGTTTACTCATAGATACTTGATAAGTATCTTTGAATAAACAACTAGCTGTCAAACTCGAATTTCTACCTCTATCAAACAATAAAAAACGTATTATAATATATGTGCAACAGAAAATTATCGAACAACTTTAGAACGTCTCTGAAAAAAAAAAAAATATTGCATCCAACAACCACAGACGGCTATAACAGTTTACTCCAAGTTGACATATGTCCGTCTACAACGTCAGGACATGTACTGATGAAGGCGGTAAAACCGAAATAAGCTTATCTACTATTATAAAATAGTCAAGCACCATACTGTCCACCAATTCTCTGCATTATGGAAATTAATATTTTGATCCACGTGTTATAGCTGCAAACCGGCTACGAAATTAAGACAAAAGCTTTTAACGAATTTTTTTTTAATCTGTTAAGCATTGGCACTATGAAAAACGTTCCTTAAATGAGTGAGAATATATACGACGAAATCAGCTTGCTATTTTGTCACATATATTCATGGATATGATTAGAAATAAATCGGAATTTTTTCAGTTGACGAGAAGTGTTTCGTTCTGCCTCCACGTTTGCTCTGGAGACAATCAGAGCAGTGAATTAGATGCAACGTCAGTTGATGCGTATTGCCATATCTTCAACAGCATGACAAACAGTTTGAGGTTCACAAAGCGTTTCAGCTATACGAAAAGAGGGTGTGTTTGGAAGTTGCAACTGAGGTAGTTATTTGAAGCTTGAAGTCAGATATTGAGCTTGCAGTTCTGCGAGTTGGAAGCTGTTTTCACAACTGGAAGTCTCCGCAGATTACAGTATCTGTTAATTTGAACCTGTGTCTTAAAAGATATGCTTTAATATTTTTCAAATGAATGTTGTACGTTAAGGCCTGCACTCACTGACGAAAGTTACTTACTGTTTGTAGTTGTAGGCAATATCGGCGAAATATTTCCTTCGTGCTCTGTACACTGGGTCAGTGAAACCGGGATGGTCTGCGTCCAATTCGGATCCGTAAGACAAGATCTGGTTGGCAAATTTGTCCAAGTCACGGATACGGCGTGGAAACCAAGGAACAGTATCTGAAACCAAGCATAATCCTCGGTTAACATACTTTAATTTGCTCCAACGTTTCTGCTGGATGATCCCGAAGGAGCCTGATCTCGCATTTCAAATGACTACCAATAAC
This sequence comes from Schistocerca cancellata, assembly GCF_023864275.1. Taxonomy (NCBI): domain Eukaryota; kingdom Metazoa; phylum Arthropoda; class Insecta; order Orthoptera; family Acrididae; genus Schistocerca; species Schistocerca cancellata. The sequence goes on from NC_064626.1 coordinate 829,829,511, forward strand.
TATGTCGAAAATGGGACAACAGTTATTACATGGAATGAAATGTTAACATAAGTGTGAAGCGAGGGCAAGGTTTAATGTCCCGTTTTGTTCTGATCTTTACAAACGAAAAAAAGGAAGATTAGGTTCTAACTTCCGTCTGATGATGAGGTCCTTAGATACTGACGCTACGAACAGGGCATTAGCTCGGTTAGACTATGATGGGTGGGGGAATGTCCATGGCAGTGTTGAAGAAAGCTCGCCAACATGTTGATGAAGTAATTAAATAGCTAGAGTGGAATCTAAACCTGCTCCTTTTGCTTGAGAGTTTCGAGTTCCTGTATCTCAGCCACTGTGACACTGTGCTCGCTGACATAGGGGCAGTGCTGAAGACAGTTTGCAAAATCTTCAGTGCTGTTCTTTTGTGTCGCCAGAATAGTAAATGAAGGAACCGACTGTCACATCCACCTATGAAAAAATGACCTTCAGGATTTTTGTAATATGTCAAAAACAGAAATTCACATGAAGGAATAGGGTCAAATTTTAGTGGAACTCAAACCAGAACATAAAGTCTGCAACTTGTAAGTATGAATACTAACTGGCAACATAGACTGCTGAAACACTTGCGTTGTTACATCACGTGCCATCTGTGTGAGCGTAATCACTTCATTATTTATTTTCTTTCTGTATCCTTTTCTATGTAGAAAAGTTGTATGAATTAGAGATCATAAATGACCTCCGTATAGTAGCTGTGAACTCGCTAGCGGTGTCTCCAAACTCCCATCTCCGTATGATCGGAGCCCATTTAACTGGAAAGTTGTCACTTGAGCCCGTTGCCGGGTACAAGTGGACAAAAACCAGCGTAGAAAGGAGAGCGAGAACACAAGTTAATAAGTTCGACAGAGAACTTATGGCACTGACACTGCATACGCAACCGTTCGGGAACGTGATTATTATATTATATACCAGTATAATGCCTGACTGGTTAGCATTAAACATTGTAATGTTTATATACAGTGTGTAAATTTTAAGTTGACAAACCAGAATAACTCGAAAAATAAACTTCACACGAAAAACTGTGTAGAATCCAGAGTTGATTATTTTTGAGGGGGACATCTTCTGGCGCTAAAATTAGCCCGCCACCCCTGCCCCCTGGGGGTGGGGTGGGAGGCAACTTCAAAATTTCTAATGGGGACCCCCATTTTTTATTGTAGAATCAGATTCTACATAAAAAACTACGTACATTGTGTCTTAAAAATTTGTTTTGATTCTTGGTAGTTGGATCTGTAATTCAAGAAAATCCATGTTCTCATTTTTGCGTGGAAAATGGTTACGGATAAATAAAAGATACTTATTTACTTTGTAAATTTTGATTCGCTAAAACTAAAACTCTCCCTCTTCTCCGCGTAGGATGGGGTTTGATAATTAAAAGTTGTGTGGGCTCATGACCACGAAACAAACAAAACTTATCCGAATTTGCGGAAAAAATTAATACAGTATTTGGGTCAACATTTGCAAAACTCTAATTCCTCTCTCTCATACCCTACCCTATGGGGAGAGAGGGAGAGTTTGGTTTTAGCGAATCAAAATTTACGAAGTAAATAAGTATTATGTATATATATAATACATGTAGTCATGTGAGCGCACACGCACACACATCTAGGGATACTACATCAATGAAAAGTGTAACTAACACATGGCTAGGAAATAGTAAATATAGTGGAAACTTCAAAATTCTCAGGTGTCTATACTGATGAGAATTTAAATTGAAAAAAAGCACATTTTGGAACTCCTAAAACAACTTAGTTCAGCTACATTTACACTTAGAATCATTACATATCTTAGGGAGAGAAAAATCAGATTAACATGTCTTAGGGAGAGAAAAATCAGTAAGTTGACATATTTTGCATATTTCGTTCAATATGTCATATGGAATAATGTTATGAGGTAACTCATGTTTAAGAAAGAGGGTCTTCATTGCGCAAAAACTTGCTGTGAGAACAATATGTGGTGCTCACCCACGATCATCTTATACACATCTGTTTAAGGAATTATGCTTTTTGGCTACTGCTTCACAGTATATTTATTCCCGCATGACATTTGTTGTAAATAATCCACTGAAGTTCAGAAGGAACAATTATCTACGTAGTTACGATGCCAGAAGATAAAATGACATTCATTACTCCACATTAAGGTTGTCGTTAGCATCGAAAGGGGTGCACAATGCTGCAATAAAAATTTTTCTTCACTTAACGAGTGATATAAAATGTCTGACAGTCAGCAAAGTAAAATTCGAAAACAAACTGAGAAAGATTCTCCTTGGCCGGCCGGAGTGGCCGTGCGGTTCTAGACGCTCCAGTCTGGAACCGAGCGACCGCTACGGTCGCAGGTTCGAATCCTGCCTCGGATATGGATGTTAGGTTAGGTTAGTTAGGTTTAATTAGTTCTAAGTTCTAGGCGACTGATGACCTCAGTAGTTAAGTCGCATAGTGCTCAGAGCCATTTGAACCATTTGAGCCAAAGATTCTCCTTGACAACTCCTTCTGTTCCGTGGAAGGATTTCTACATACACATAGAGGGCATTTTATTTGTAATGTATACACTGCCGTGTTTTATTTTCATCTTACACCTTCCACAGTCTCAAAAAATGGTTCAAATGGCTCTGAGCACTATGGGACTCAACATCTTAGGTCATAAGTCCCCTAGAACTTAGAACTACTTAAACCTAACTAACCTAAGGAGATCACACACACCCATGCCCGAGGCAGGATTCGAACCTGCGACCGTAGCAGTCCCGCGGTTCCGGACTGCAGCGCCAGAACCGCTAGACCACCGCGGCCGGCCCACAGTCTCACAAAACATGGCTTCTTTAAACGCCATCTGATCCCGACAGTCATTCCGCTCTGTCAGTGCCATTTTACAACAGTACGACCTTGCACTCAGCTTCCATACTGTACGTCACGAGTAGCCCTACTCTCTTGCATACTTTAGTAAGAGAGAACGAGTCAACGACCAGGAACCGACGACAGCGCCACCGTTCTAAGGCTTTTAATACTCGCGGAATTACAGCGGGAAGGAAGTAAGCCGGTGTAGCACTGACATAACAGCGACGCCTTGATTTCTAGTGTATGCAACCCTCAACATTACACTTGCACTCGCCTCGTTTCTGATCTGTAGTGTGAATAGAGGGTCTCAAACTGTTAGTTATGTAAATGCAAATGTATTTGACAGAACAGTTTTGAAGATTTAGGTATCTGTGCTATGTTTGAACGTTTTGCCCAATAGGTCTAAAATTGCAACAAGTTACACGTATAGAAAGGTATTTTTAGTAGTTGGTCCGCAAAAGGTAGGAACCGAATTCGAATCACAGTCCAGCACACTGTTTTATGTAGTCACAAATGGGCAAATAATTGTGTTTTCAAGTATGGGATTGTGCCTGAACTTTACTTTAAGAAGACACTCGGCGGGCAACTCACCTCTGTTGTCCTTGTGGTTGCGTGAGATGATCTGGAAGTAGGCGGAGCTCTGCCGCAGGTTGGTGACGGCGCCGCCGATGTCTCCGCCCGGCGCGCACTCCACCATGAACTCATACTGGCTGGGGAACCGTTGCGACGACCGCGACTCGATGTGCATCAGGTTCACCGAGTGTTTCTGCAGGCAAAGCAGAACCGTTGCCAAGGCTTAAGGAAACTCAAATGTTGTTGCTGTAAATCATCCCAATGCGTTTCCTAGTCGTTACTAGAAACATGGACGCCACGACGCACTGCTACGTCCGTTTGTGGAATGCACCAAACTGGCTCTGTCTTCGTTCTCCGGCATAGTGTGTTAAGCGTTTATCTGTATCGTTTGGATGACTGATGAATACTTACACAGCTTAGCGTTATGGGTGATTATGAAACTGAAAGGAAACAGAGGGTACTGGCTCAGAGTGTATCCTATGTAGAATACCGTCAAGATGGCCGCAGAACCTCACTTCCACGTTCACAGTCAACAGAAGCACCATTGTGGACTGTAAAGAGGTTTGGTATTTGACTCAGTACAAGGGTTAGTCATAATGATCAACTCGAAAAAATAGTGTTATCTAATCAATTTCTTGTTTCTTTGTGGCTACATCTCTGCAGTCCTGGTACACATTGAAACACGCGCGTACAGAACCACGAAACGTCGCTGGAGGAACCAAAACAAAATGGTACAAACCGCTTATAAAGTGGAAGGGGAACAGTGCTACAACACACACAGTAGTTAGGTGTTGCTGACACTACCTATGTGGTCAAATAAATTTCAGTGAAGAAGAATGGAGGGCCATCTCTCTGTAAAGCGCTGTGAATAGCAATAGAAGTTTAGACCCGTGTGCTGGAAGACCTGTGTATTACAACCACGGCTAGAGGGGAAAAAGTGAAAATTAGTGACATATAAGTTTCGAAAGTCTTGCAAGATATTTCGAACATGACAAAGGTCGCCGCCCGCTGATGTACCGCGACTGCAAACACCCATTCACGAAGCCTGACGAAACGATGCAGCAGCAGGGATGTTGCTGCTGTGTAAGGTTAATGCAGATCACTTCTTTATACGCCTTATAACCAAGGACGACTGCTGGGTGAATGCTATAACCCCAAATCGAAGAAACAAAGCAGCAGGAAAACCTGTGCACCCACCATCGACGAAAAATGTGAAGGCTCATACCCTATTGTGGAATGTGATGCTGTTTTTTGGAACTGCCATGGTGTTGTTCTAATAGATTATATTTGTAAGGGGCAAACCGTCACAGAAGCATACTAACAAAACCTGCTGACGAGATTAAGGGAGTGTGCCAAGGCAAAGCGTTTGCGGGAAGCTGTCCGAGGAGGTAGTTTTTGCGACACTAAAACGGCCCAGCGCACTCTGCACGAGACAGCCACAAACGCCGCGTCTTTGGGCTGTCAAATTTTGCCTTGTCTCTTGTATTGTCCTGACGTGACACCCAGTGAATCCTTCCCATTTCTTCGGATGAGGAAGCCATTATTTATTTCTCGTTCAGCTACAGGCAAAGCGTGATACACTTACAAACATCAACATAAAAATTTAAATTAACATTAACAATGATTTACAATAAAATTTTCAGGGTTTCCAGCCACAAAAGTGCTTGGTCACTTATCACATGTATGTCCATCAGATTTCCTCCCTTAAGTCCGTGTACGTCGCACTCAACTATATGCTGCATGGTTTGACTCTCTCCGCACTCACAATTGGGGTCCTGGGAGAAACCCCACTTTTTCAACAAATATCCGACCAACACCTGTCCGCAGACGATTTAGAGTTACCCACACTCTACGTTGGAGTTGGAAGCCTGGAACTCGTTGAGATGGGTACTCAATAAGGAAACTGTTATTCACTTTGCTTTCCTGCCATTGCTGTTTCCACAGGTTATCGATATCAATCTGTTGTTTGAGTTCTTTCCAGAAGGGATTTCTTGACATCAATCTGTCAGGGGGAGGAGGTAGGTCCCTGAACTTTTCTTTGTACCTCTGGATTGCTCTTTCACGTCTAATCGAGGGTGGTTCGATATTGGCAAGGACGGGCAGCCAAGGTTTCGGGGTGGGTCTTACTGTTCCTGTTATGAGCCTCATTGTCTCGTTAAGTTGCACATCAATATGTCTGACATGCCTACTGCGGGCCCAGACGGGTGCGCAATATTCCGCTACACTATACAGAAGTGCCAGTGCTGATGTGCGTAGAGTTTCAGTGGAACATCCCCAGGTTGTTCCTGCCAGTTTCATTATGATGTTGTTTCTTGTTTTCATTTTTTGGGCGACTTCATACAGGTGGCTCTTATATGTGAGAGTGCGATCTAGCTTAACACCCAGATATTTTGGCGTTCTATCGTTTTTCAACAATTTACCTTTTATTTGCACTTTTAGCTCACGATTTGCATCTTTGTTACACAAGTGCATTATTGATGCCACGGATTTAGTCGGATTTACTTTGAGGTGCCAGTTGTCATAATATTGTTGTAGTCGTTCCAGATCCCTGTTTAAAATTTCTTCCAGTTCTTCGAAAGTGTTGGCGTGAGCCGCGATAGCGATGTCATCTGCATACATAAAAGAACGAGATTCCAGGTTTGGGATGTCCGCTATGTATAAATTGAAAAGGCATGGAGCCAGCACAGACCCTTGGGGGAGACCATTTTGTAGTGTCCTGTAGCTGCTTGTTTTCCCATTTAGAGATACCTTGAATCTCCTGTTTATCAACATATTTCTGACTAGATCTATGATCTTCTTGCATTTCACGACTTTTGACAATTTATACAGTATCCCTTTTGTCCATACGGTGTCGTATGCTGAGGTGAGATCTAATAATACCATGCCCGTTTTCTTTTTGTTTTGGTAACCTCTTTCAATGAAAGTGGTTAGGGCGAGAACTTGGTCGCAGCAGTCTCTTCCTTTTCGAAAACCGCCTTGCTCTGGGGGAAGAGCAGCTTCTATTTTACTTTCTATTCTGCCTAGGATGACTCGTTCAAACAGCTTGTAAGTGGTGCACAATAAAGATATCGGTCTATAATCTTTAGCATTCTCTCCTGTTTTCCCTGGTTTCTGGATGGCTATGACTTGTGCGTTTTTCCATTGCTTTGGTAACCGGCTGGTATCTATGATATTAGAGAAAAGAGAAGACAGCCATACTCTTCCCTTTGGCCCGAGGTTCTTCAAGAATTCTGGAAGAAGGCCGTCACAGCCAGCTGCTTTACCAGGTAACATTTTCTTTAGTGCTATATTTATCTCTTCTTGTGTTACCCAGTTCGCTAAACCTACTTCCTCCTCGCTTGCATCTAGCTCTTCGTTCATCAGTTGGTGCAGTTCTTTTTTCTTCGAGGCGGAGGCATGGATTCTGGATGTTTGTAGTATAGAAGAGCATATCTTGTTAGGGGTCATTTTATTATTGATGTTCCGTCCCTTGAATTGTGCTCCGCCAAGTTTCCTCAGTAGGCTCCAGCTCTTCTGTGAGGAGTGTGTAAAGTCCATTTGTTCCATCCGCTTTTGCCATCTCTGTTTGCGTTCCTCGTCCATAGCTCTTATGAGCTGTTCTCCTAGTTCTGGATTCTCTGTTTTGTTGTATTCATCGAGTAGTTGTTCGCACTCCTTTGTCCAGCATGGGATGTATTCTTTCCGCGCTCCCCTTGGTATTGAGTTATGTGCCGCTTTGATAATTAACTTCGTAAATCTGTCGTAATTTTCTGGAATTGGGGGAATTCTGTTTACATTATTTTCAATGGTATCTTTAAACTTAACCCAGTTAGCCTTCCTGAGGTTCCAGCGGGCTATAGGGGGGCTCTTTATTACTGGTATTTGGATCCCAAGGTCTATAATAACTGGTCTGTGTTGGCTCCGAGGAATACGGCTCAGTACAGTTCTCTTGGACGGAAGTGCTATTCCAGTTTCTCCAGATGAGACAAAACAAAGATCGGGCGTTGATGTTGTGCCCCACGCTCCTGAACAGAAGGTGGGGGTATCTTTTGCATCGTATATTAATGTATAATTATTTATATCTGCCCAGTCTGCCAGCATGAGTCCTTCTTTGTCGCAAGACTGATAGCCCCATCTGGGGTGGTGGGAGTTAAAATCGCCAATTATGACTGCAGGGTGTTGTGGGTTAGGTAAAACAGGTTGTTCCCATTTTTCTGAAGGTGGCTTGTACACGTTATACACAGTCATATCGTTTAGTTTGATTTCCACGGCAAATTCGTGGTGCATAGTTTCCTCAATATTATCAACCAGTTCTTTCTTGATCAGTGTTGCAATACCGTGTTTATTATGGGCTTTATAGCCCACAATTTCATAGCCTGGTATTAGAAGTCTCGAGATATTTTCTTCTGATAGATGTGTTTCCTGCAAGGTCAGCACATCAATTTTTTCTTCTGTTAGTAGCTTTGTGAGGATGTCTCCTTTTGTCCTCGTGTATCCTTCTATGTTAACTTGGCATATACGTATTCGTCCACGCACTTGGCTCCGGGGGGGAAACTGAGGCATTTCCAAAATGACGATGACCCGCTTTTCGAGGTAGAACGATACTTGAACAAGCAAAACGCAGACTTCTTCAACCAAAACTAACTCCGCCATCGAGGTTCATGGTCGCAGATTGAGACGATGCAGTCTGACGATTAGAAACTGTTTATCGTGCTACGGGTTAGATGCTGGCGCTGAAATATTATTAGACAGTTAGGATTCTAGCTGGTTACCTCTGTGTCCTGACGCATTAGTGTGCGTTATCATATCGACTACATAGTCAAGCTGAAGTATACGTAAATTCATTATAAACATGTAGCGCATGTACTACAGCGATAGCATACCCTGAAAGTGGAACGTCTACTTTCCCCAGTGAAAGCGAATTCAAGCGGTTCGACTGCAAGTGTTGCTGTCATTGGAAGGAAAAGCCAGGTGTTTTGCAAAACATGTGAAAAGGAGCAATAAGCGTCGTAAATAACGTGCACACGCATCACATTAGTAAGCAAAACAGTTTTTAATTCTACTTAACGTAAACACGTACTGAACCACCATGTACGATGCTTTACAAATAAAGTGAAACGAGTTGGTGATAAAACCTCTTAAACTAGAGTAAGCTTAAAAATAAGATTCCCAATATACTGTAATATTTCCAATTATTCTTCACGAAATTGAAGTAATGCCCTGTTTTTAAATAGATTTTCTGGAAATTACAGTCGCTGATGTATTATTAAGGAATTTAGTTAAGGTCTGTTGTTATTCACACTCGTTCCACGCGTAAAACATGCACTGAATCTGTAGTGCACGATACACTTTTTATTTACTCATAGCGGAGGCTTAGAAAAGTTTCTCAAAAAGGAACCGACAGTTCAAAATAAGTTCTGGATCACTGACTGAACAACATTCACACTTCTGATTATCGTATAGTCGCTATTTGATGTCTCGCTGTTCACTGTTCCTCGCAAAATAAGTCCTCAGAATTCAAATTTCGTTACTTGCGCTGGAAGATCGTAAAATTCAAGTTGACTGAGTGAATCTTTCATTATTAATTTCTACACAGAGACTTCACATCTGTGGCAACTGTTTTCATATTTCGACGATTACCGCATAAAACGTGACATGCTGTCGAGGTGTTTCGCCACCTGCTACGATAAGTCAGAAACAATTTCTCTTTTACAGGAACAATGCATAGAAGCCATCTGCCACGATAATGATCAGAACAGAAACTACCTTGAAATACGTTTGTTTACAGTACTGCAGTCCACTCATCCTTCTCAAAGTAAACACACTGAAAAACAATAAAAAAATCTTAATAGGCAATTTCGAGAACTTAATGGAAAATTTCACTAGAAAGGGCTATTCGAAACAACTTTGGAGGAATTTTGTGAATGGCTTTCTAAGCACTAGATCTATAATATAACAATAACAATTCTAATAATAATAGTTTCACTTCCCTTAAATAAATACAAAAATTATAGGAATAATGTAATCGGAGAAATAAATGTAAGAAATCCTCTAAAATTATACACCTCTCATAAATTTCTGAAATATGAGAACTCGAGGAAACCAACTGAGATAGAGGAACAATTACAGAATGACAGGCTGCTGACGTCAATGAAAATAAATTACGAACCACCTGAGGAAACGTCGGATCAAATATTATTTACAGCACCGGTAACGATTTGCGCTTCGTTTGCCTTGCTAACGGATGACACAGAACACGTTGCTATAATGTGTCGTTCTTACATCATCTTCGTTATGGGAACCACAGCTATAAATTTATTGAATGAAGGCGACAGTTTTCCTCTCATTTATTAAGACCTCTTCTTAGTCACAGACTTAGTTGCGCCTTATATCGCTATTTTCGAGTGGTTACCCGAAGTAAACTGCCACAGGTATAAGATCACAGAGAATTCATCCGATGTGCTATTGTTCGTGTTGTTTTACGAACTACATTAAAAATGTTGCCGTTCCTGATGGTTACACACAGTCAATGCACTTAATACAAAATATTTAATCAGGCGAACAGCCGCAATTGAGGAATATATTAACAGAATGAAAATGCCCTTCAGTTGCCAGTAATTTCTTATTTATATCATCATCAGTTTCGTAACCTAAAGCTTCATCTTCTAATGCCAGGACATAATTATGGAAACATAATTGTGTGGTAGTCGGACAGTGGGCCTCGATGGGTCACACCCCCGACAAACAAACGAAATGGAGCGTAGGACCACCAACTGGGGCGCCTGCCTCGACAGCCGACACATTTCCATTTCCATAATTGTTTGGTGACACCTGAAGATGGTTTAGACTTCGAAATCGGTCGTGTAATAAATAAGGAGTTACTGGCAATTGAAGCATATTTATATTCTATTACGATGCACTTAAGGCTCCAATACATTTGCATGTACCTGTTTCCCATCTTAAGTGCTCCGATTCTTTGTAAACCATCTAGAATCGGAAAATTTCTAGTATAGCTTATAAATAGTAGCACATCGTGTGTGTTCGCTGCCATTTTTATGCCTGTGACACCTCACGCTGGGAAAACACTCGATAACTAAGCAAGCCGTAACTATGTGTCTGAGTAAGAACAGGTCTTCATAAATATTACAACCTGAATCGAAAATCACCGCATTCAGCCAAACAGCCATTCGTAACGGCTACAGTTGTATTGCTTTAATGTTGACCAGTGTCTTCTGAAATTGCCTCATCCCCCATTTCAGGCTGTTTATTGCGACGTTATCTGGCGTGATTACACAGCAAATATGGTTTTAGCTTAAGTATGCATCTGTTATTAGGATGCTGAATTGTATGACGTGATGAAACCAGTCACTGGCGTTAGAGCCGACGTCATCTGACGCAGCAGATGGCCTTGACTAATTTACGGGGGATATATGTAGCTGTAGATTTAGATCCAAAATCACAGCGATGTACAGTCTGAAAGATGAGCAGCTTCCAGAAATTCACATTTTAAACCCTTTTTCACACGAAAAGCATGAAAATTTGGAACAGAGGGTTCAATTCTGTAATAGTTTTTCCGGAACACAAGCTCTCGCTGGAAATGTAAAATATTGGCATCATTGGCTACGTAAAAGAAAAAAAGCCAGGCACGAGTAGGAATCGCTCTCTGATAGTTCCTTACGAACTTAATTATCTATATACACAATTCATCCATCCCGAGAATCGAGAATCTTGACCATTTTTGTCTGCTACCTACACTGATGAGGGCAAGATATCGGTTCCGGGAATTAGAAGGCTTTGGAGAATGTTTTAATTTTGAATTTGAAGTCGGATACAAATGACAAAAGAAATATGTTTTGTGCGATAAGCTTACAAACTAACGACTTTCTGAGTATTTCCTTTACTTATACTGAGAAATCTTGCTTCTTGCCCACTTTCATGGTTCTAGGTCAACGAGAAGTACCCTATAGGTTTTTATGAGTGAGTTTACGAGTACCAAATGTCTGAAATAAATGTCCCTATCTTTTTGTCACATTGACTTAGAAGCTTACGTTTTTATCCTAAGAAGGGACGATAGACCTTCGTACGTGACATAAATTTCAACTTGATACTCTTACTCGTTCCTGAGAAAATGGGTGTTAACAGATAACATATGAAAATTTTTTTTTTTCATGTGATGTACTTACAAATTAACAATCTTAGAATTTTTTCCTTTATTTATATTTTGAAACCTTACTACTTGACGAATTTCATGATTCTAAGTCAACGGAAAGTACGGTATAGGTTTTGAAGAGTGAGTTTGCGAGTATCAAAATATATGACAAATAATGGCCGTAACTTTTGAATGCATTGAGTTATAAGCTTCAAAGTGATGCTATAAAGATTCCATTTTAACCGAGTGAGGTACGGAACCTAAAATCTGTCCGATCATGATACGAAATTTCCAGTAAGTGTAGCTGCATTAAACCTTCTGCAAACATCGAATTAAAGTTGGATACGATCTTTTCGGTGTGTTGGTGTCCCCAGGTTTATGGGGGTCTCCAATTGCTGCGTGGCTAAGAAGAACACTGCGAGAGCTGTTTTCCCTGAGTGAGGGCAGTCGGTGGAAGTCGCAGCCTAGCTGTCACGCTGGTGTTCATCATTTTGGATAGCCTTTCAGGCCTGCGCAGTCGTGGACCATTTCGTGCAAGCAAGTGAAGGCGATACAGTGATTAATGCAATGGACTCATATTGGGGAACCGAGCGAGGTGATGCAGTGAGTATGAAACTGATCACGCATTTTACAGAAAAGCAGTTCAAATCCCCACTCTGCCACCAACATCAATACTCGTATTTTCCGTGGTCAGCACTACCGTTTCGTCCTCGACCAGACGTTAAAGCCTCACCTTCATTCCTCATCACTTTCTGCTGAAATGAACCTATCCCAAGAAAACATCTTTGTTAGCAATGTTATAATATGGTACAGACACCACCCTGCCTTGAAATAACACAAACAAGACAGCAGAAAACTATCACATTTGGAGCTGTGGTTCGAGCTTTGAGAAAGAGTCCTCGTTTGGCCTGAATTGAGCCAACTAATTGTTCTTCCACCTGCGCTACATTGCTTTAGTACTCTTAATTACTACTCCTATTCAATGATTTCCTTGTTTAATGCATGCTCGTCATCATGTCACAGTGATCCACTAACCCCATTTTTACAAATTCTGAACTCTTCATGTGTTTAAAAATTGTTTAAAAAATCATGTCACATTGTTCTACTGGATGCGACTGTAAAACCTGCCGAAGAAGCTATTCGTTGATTCAGATGTATGATAGACAAAAAGAGGATTTCGCTACACCTATGAAAACCCTTGACTTCTTCTGTTGCCTGTAGTACTGTTGATAACGCAACGGAACGTTACATTACCGCTTACAGTATGTGCGTTTACGTATAATTTTATTCTTTTTTGTCATTAAGTACATAGTTACTTAGCAGATTTTATAGATTCAAAAACAATTATTTGTCTCTTTTTAACCATTGACAATCTAAAGACTACCAGTTGCTGGTCGAATCGGTTACAGCATTGTGGAATACACAGAGATGATGTCGTATAAAATATTTTAGAAAAACCAGCAATCAAAAAAGAACAATAGTTTTTGCAATTCATATAAAATGCAAATAATGAAGCAAGCAAAAAGGAATACAAACGTCTCAAAAATGAGATCGACAGGAAGTGCAAAATGGCTAAGCAGGGATGGCTAGAGGACAAATGTAAGGATGTAGAGGCATATATCACTAGTGGTAAGATAGATACTACCTATAGGAATATTAAAGAGACCTTTGGAGAAAAGAGACAGACAAATGGAAAAACTGGTAGAAGCTGACCTCGGGGAAGATCAGTTTGAATTCCACAGAAATATTGGAACACGTAAGGCAATACTGACTCTGCGACTTATCTTAGAAGATAGACTAAGGAAAGGCAAACCTACGTTTCTAGCATTTGTATACTTAGAGAAACCTCTTGACAATGTCGACTGGAATACTCTCTTTCAAATTCTGAAGGTGGCAGGGGTCAAATACAGGGAGCGAAAGGCTATTTACAATTTGTACAGAAACCAGATGGCAGTTATAACAGGGAAGCAGTGGTTGACAAGGGAGTGAGAGAGGGCTGTAGCCTCTCTCCGATGTTATTCAATCTGTATATTGAACAAGCAGTAAAGGAAACAAAAGAAAAATTAGGAGTAGGAATTAAAATCCATGGAGAAGAAATAAAAACTTTGCGGTTTGCCGATGACTTCGTAATTCTGTCAGAGATAGAAAAGGACCTGGAAGAGCAGTTCAGCGGAATGTACAGTGTCTGAAAGGAGGATATAAGATGAACATCAACAAAAGCAAAACGGGGATAATTGAATGTAGTCTAATTAAATCAGGTGATGCTCAGGCAATTAGATTAGGAAATGATACACTTGAAGTAGCAGATGAGTTTTGCTATTTGGGGAGCAAAATAACTGATGATGGTCGAAGTAGAGAGGATATAAAATGTAGACTGGCAATGACAAGAAAAGCGTTTCTGAAGAAGAGAAATTTGTTAACATCGAGTACAGATTTAAGTGTCAGGAAGTCTTTTCTAAAAGTATTTGCATGGAGTGTAGCCAACGATGGATGTGAAACATGGACGATAAATAGTTTAGACAATAAGAGAATAGAAGCTTTCGAAATATGGTGCTACAAAAGAATGCTGAAGATTAGATGGGTATATAACGTAACTAATGAGAAGGTACTGAATAGAATTGAGGAGAAGAGGAATTTGTGGCACAGCTTGACCAGAAGAAGGGATTGGTCGGTAAGACGTATTCTGAGGCATCAAGCGATCACCATCTTAGTATTGGAGGTCACGTGGAGGGTAAAAATCGTAAAAGGGGACCAAGAGATAAATACACTTAACAGATTCAGAAGGATGTAGGGTGCAATAGTTACTCGTAGATAAAGAAGCTTGCATAGGATAGAATAGCATGGAGAGCTGCATCAAACCACAACAAAAAATTGCCGTCGTCGGGCTTAGTGGTTCAGTGGCAAAGCGCGTGCCATGAAACGGGAAGATATGAATTTATGTTGGAGGGTAGTTGTAAATGGAGCCTGCAGAATAGTGCAGAAATTCCAGAATGAGTTTTTCACTCCGCTGCAGAGTGAAAATCTCATTCTGGAAACATCCCCCAGTCTGTGGCTAAGCCATGTCTCCGCAATATCCTTTCTTCCAGGAGTGCTAATTCTGCAAAGTTCGCAGGAGAGCTTCTGTGAAGTTTGGATAGTAGGAGACGTGGTCTGGCTGAAGTCAAGCTGTGAGGACGGGACGTTAGTCGTGCTTGGGTAGCTCAAATGGTAGAGCACTTGCCCGTGGAAGGCAAAGGTCCCAATTTCGAGTCTCGGTCCAGCACACAGTTTCAATCTGCCAGGAAGTTTCATTTCACTGCACAAATTTTCTGTGTTATCTTTAAGAAAATGTTGCCCAAGTGCTGTTCGTGTTCACTGAGAAATGCTGAACTACGTTTAACTGAGCCAGTGTTTACAACTGAAAGCAATGTGAGGAAGTGTATAAACTGGAATAAGTGTGGCGTAATTCTTATTAGACCCTCGAGCAGCGGTCTACATGAAGTTCGCGAACTAACAGTGTAAACTGTTCTGATAGCCCTCACTGGGCAAAGAACATCCTTTAGGAAAGCACACTACTACATAACCTTGAAGCCTAAGGGAGTGAAAGTGAGCAAACATGTTTTCGCGTGTCTATGTAACTGGCAGTGGAGACTTACCAGAATGACGGACGAGAAACTAGTTTGCTATGAAGATGCGAACAGCTAATACAAGGCAAGAACGAGATACTTGAGATTGATACGAGCTGCCGTTGCGCCTCGTGATTTACTGATTATATGGTAACTGAAAAAACAGACTAAGTTAATTTATCGCAAGCCATCGTAGCAGTCGAAAACCCCACAGAAACGTCCAATTCCTCAAGGGAGATAGATAGGAATAAATTGCTATTTCGTTTGTGAGTGGCCTACACATAAGCAATTTTTCTGTGCATAGTACGCATACATTTTTTATCACCGGCTGTGGGTTTAGAGGGGTGAATTTGTGTTGTCTAGGAACACAGCAAACAATAAAACTTAAGTGAAAACCTTATCCGTCTCTTCTAGCGTGTGTGTCTCGAATTAATGGGTGTTGAAGTTAGCTGTAAGTAACTTGTCGGTTTCTACAACGCTTAATGAGTTGTTAAACAATTTCGAGAACTGATATACAGCGTGATTCCGTGATGACGGCATAAATTTTCGTGGATGATGGAGAAGGGTAAAGATATCAATTAGAGGTAATTGGTTCCTCGTTCGGAAATAATCGAGTGAAAAATTATAAGCTAATATCTTTCTGGTACCTCTGGCAGCAGAAGACGTGTATTGGAACCGTTTTTTCTAAGATTATAGGGATGGGGAATCCTGACGAACACTTATGTGTAGATGTTGGGATGATCAACTGATCCATTGTAGGTGGCGTACGTTTTACTGATATGATCAATCCTGGTATGCAATGTCGGTACTGTAGTAGACTCCAGTACATGTCTACAAGTTGAAGTAATAACATTGATCAGCCCTAACCAAATGGAGTTGTACCCGGTGACGGAACTTGCAGACATGATCTTGTGTATGTGCAAGCAAGTGAAAGCAGCAGAGAAGCGCAAACTTTGTATAGGACCAAACACCGGCCTGCAAGACATCCTGCTCACACCATGTTTCCAAGTCTCTTCCAGTGATATCGTGAAACAGGTCAGTTGGTACCACAGCTCAAGGACCAGGGAGGTTGACGAACTACACGGACTCGCGACTTTGAAGATGCAGTGCTTGCCTGAGTGGGTGAGACGCTTGCAATCAGCTCGATCAGTTGCACGTGAAATAAATGTTTCGCAGAGTACTGTGTGGCGAGTATTACGGAAAATTCAGCTACATCTCTATCGTCCACAGGAAGTGCGTGCTTTGATTTCTGCTGACTCCTGACCTCGTGTTGTTTTCAGCCAATGGTTGTGCAGCGCCTTTATTGGTAGATTCCTGAAGCGATGCGGCCCTTCAACAAAGAAAATTGCTTACAATACTTTAGTTCGTCCTGTCTTAGAGTATTGTTCGTCTGTATGGGACCCTTACCAGTTGGGTCTGATTCAAGAGATTGAGAAGGTCCAAAGAAGAGCGGCCAGATTCGTGACTGGTACATTTAGCCATCGCGAGAGCCTTACAAATCTCATAGTTTGAAGTGGGACACACTTGCAGATAGACGACGCGCTAAACGGAAGGGGCTGCTCACTAAATTCCAAAATCCGATCTTCGCCGAGGATGTAGAGCATCTATTATTACCACCAACTTTCATATCGCGCAATGATCACCATTCAAAGATAAGGGAAATTAGTCATCGTACTGAGGCGTTCGGACAGTCGCTTGTTCCTCTCGCGTTTCGCCAAATAGTCGCAGCTGTCATGTTTAGGCAGATGAGAATGCACACGTACACCTGTGAAGAGCCATCAACACAGATTATCTGTCAACGGATGGGAAGGCGCAGGCAGTGATTACATATTAGGTCCGTTTCTTCTTCCTACTCGCTTAAATGCTCCAGTGCACACAGTGTTTACCAGATACATACTACCCAGATCGCTGGAACGTGTCCCATTTGTTATTGGCTCAAATGGCTCTGAGCACTATGCGACTTAACTTCTGAGGTCATCAGTCGCCTAGAACTTAGAACTAATTAAACCTAACTAACCTAAGGACATCACACGCATCCATGCCCGAGGCAGGATTCGAACCTGCGACCGTAGCGGTCGCTCGGCTCCAGGCTGTAGCGCCTAGAACCGCACGGCCACTCCGGCCGGCCCCATTTGTTATTCATCAATGTATGTGGTTCCAACACGATAAAGCTCCACTTCAGGTTAAACTGGATCAGGCAGTTCCTGAAACGGGGTTAGGTAGAGGAGGTCCTGTTTCGTGACGAGAACGTCCACCTACCTGGTCTCACTTGATTTCTTCTTGTGCGGCCATATTAAAAGCCTGGTGTATGAGATGCCTGTCATGACTGAAGTGGGCCTCCTGGTAAGAATTCTCGCTGCATGCTACGTTGTTCAAACGACATCGCGGGTATTAGAGGGGATATGACAGAACTCTGTGCGACGCTGCATTGACGCTGGGGTGCCATTTTGAACAACTGTTGTAAATGTAACGGGTTATGAAACTTGTGCAGGTAAATGGAATTCATTATCACTGTACGGTAGACTTAGGATTTTCGGCCTCTCTGACATTAAGTTACTTCTTGCACCTTACTAATCCATCAACAGGGGAAATTATCTGACATTACCGGTGAGTATTCAGCTGGAATTCTGTACATAATCAGGGTTCGGTAGCTGTGGCCCTTAGTTTGAGGACTGCGCGAGGCTAAGGAGGAACTTGAGTAGATTTTCGCCTTACCCAAGTAAGGTCGCTTATCTCACATTGATACATTTAACGCCGGCCGCTGTGGCCAGCGGTTCTAGGCGCTTCAGTCCTGAACCGCGCTGCTGCTACGGGTATGGATGTGTGTGATGTCCTTACGTTAGTTAGGTTTAAGTAGTTCTAAGTCTAGGGGACTGATGGCCTCAGATGTTAAGTCCCATAGTGCTTAGAGCCATCTGAACCATTTTTTTGATACATTTACCCTTCTCCATCATCCTTGAAAGCTTGTAACATCTTCACGGTATCACCCTGCATATGAACGCTTTCGCGGCCGCACTGAGTTTCCTTAAAATTCTTCTGAATTTGTGATTGAGACGTTTTATAAAACGAACCAGTGTTACGGGCACTACAGCTAGTGGTCTTATTATGTGACGTACTCTTATGAAGAGCACTTGTAATAGTGAATGAAACGTTTGTTCGGATTACAATATGGCGCGCTCAGCAAATCAGAAGTACTTCACGTGAAAAAAGAAAATAATTGGATAAGGACTCACCTCGAAGAGCTTGAGGCATTTGGCGAGCCCGCCGACCTGGTCCGTTTCTCCCGGCGAGAAGATGAGGCAGATGCTCTTGGCGGAGTCGAGGCCCTCCTTGATGTAGTTGCCTCCCGTCATTAGCATCGGCTACAACACAAAACACACCGCAAACTTTACAATTTCATCAGGCTTTTCATGCAAAGCAGTAATCAAATGACGACTCTGAATTAAATCAAAAGATTTGATCAGGCAAACATCTGCAACTAAAGAACATATTAAGAGAATAAAAAATCCGTTTCAGTTGCCATTAATGTCTCGTTTATTGCACGACTGGTTTCGAAGCCTACAGCTTCATCTTCAGGTGCCATCAAATAATTACGGAAACATAAATGTTTGGCGATGAAGATGAAACTCTGGGCCTCGAAACAAGTCCTACATTACACAAGAAATCACTAGCAATTGAAGCGGATTTTTTACCCTGTTAAATCAAAGCGTTGTAACACACGAATGATGCTGTCTCTAAGCGCTAATCTTGTCCGCGAATAACGTTACTAAACACACACACACACACACACACACACACACACACACAGAAACACGTACTAACATATGCAGGAGAATAGTAAGAACATACTGTCTTTAAGGGACTATGCCTAGTAAAGCACTGTATATTAAAAATCGACCTCCGAGTACAATAAAATAAGGCAGTGAAAAAGAGTGAAATGCATAGCTCACTAGTAAGTTATTTATATTCTAAAGTTGATGTCACTTTCAGATTTACGCGTTTCTCACGCCAAACTGGGACAACAATAACCTGCGGTTTGGTCATATTTATCTCTGAGCACATACACAACGTATTTTTGTCATGGCACAAACAAATTGAGTTTATCTGAGTTCAAACGCAAGGAAAATGTACACGACCGTTACTTGACTCTATTGGTAACACAGATAGCGGAGCACATTTACTATGATCAGATTGTGTACGAACTTTCTAAGTTGAATACCGAGTCTTCTGTCAACGTTTTATTGAGAGAGTGCGAAAGACACTATTAATGACTTGGCTGACGTATAAAAACGTTAAGCTTGTCTTTCCCAAACTCGAGCCGCGCAGTCAATGGCGTCGTGCCACGGTTCGCGCGGCTCCCCCCGTCGGAGGTTCGAGTCCTCCCTCGGGCATGGGTGTGTGTGTTGTCCTTAGGGTAGGTTAGTTTAAGTTAGATTGAGTGCTGTGTAAGCCTAGGGACCGATGACCTCAGCAGTTTCGTCCTATAGGACCGTACCACCACCACCCAAACTCGACAAGAAAATAAGCCTGTTCTGCAGAATAAGGCCAACATACAGCTTAGTACTGAAGCAGCCACAAGCCGAATACTGAGTCAAAAATCACAGAGCTCTATGCAATCTGATATTCTGCAATCTGTTAAATGAACCGATATATTGAGAAGGCAGAGGGACAAGGGTTTGCGCCAACAGGTTATCAAGGAACCTGAAACACGGTTCGCTTTGCCTTATTTCACATCATAAATACTTATCAAAAATACTTTCATGACAGTTATTGTAACTGTCCGAAAGGAAGTCATAGTATCGAATGGAAACTGAATTACGTACGTTTGCCTCGCTAAAGTGGCTCTTGGTCAGCTAAGTTAGTAGGTATTTTAAAAACTACATTCCCGATCGCAGAATTTAAAGTGCATATTGAGCGATAATTCACCATCAACAGTGTGCTGTATCTGGTCATAAAATGTTGTGAAAAGTTCGGAAGCTAAGCCATGGCAGCATGGCAGCGATGCACTGTATGGACTTCGCAACCCCGTACAGGAGTTAGGCTCTTCACTTGGTCAGATTCCCTAGGATGGGACGTCTTTGCAACACCAGGATTTATGCAAAGTTTGATACATTCAGCCACGGCATATAGCCACAAAAACTAAACCAACTCATAAAAGCGTATGAACAGTGACCCAAGAAGCGTTCAATAAAGAGACTATCTACTGAGTTATTAAGAAATCCAGAAAACTTTTAAGTACTTCGTAAAATCGGCGCTCATGGACTGTGTATGGATATTAATTGATCATGATCGCACCATAGCAGGAGACGATAAAACGGGGGCTGAAATACAACATTCTGTCTTCTGAAATTAGTTCAGGCGAGAAAATCACATCATGGTTCCCACCTTCTTTCAGCGTCTCAAGGACGAAGAAATAATAGATATAGAAATAATTGAATCCGAAATTGCAAAGCAACTGAAGACTTTTGATAGAGGAAAGGTCAGTGTACTTGATGGAGCACCTGTTAGATTCTGTATCGAAAGTATCTTCTACCTGCAGTTCACGGCAGGCCATTGGAATGAGGGAACGTCCTGTGTGTTTGAAAATACGAATCGGCTGTTACAGTCTACAACGGTCACAGAACATATGCAAGCAAGTATTACAGTGCTGCCGGCCTAGGTGACCGAGCGGTTCTAGGCGCTACAGTCTGGAACCGCGCGACCGCTACGATCGCAGGTTCGAATCCTGCCTCGGGCATGGATGTGTGTGATGTCCTTAGGTTAGTTAGGTTTAAGTAGTTCTAAGTTCTAGGGGACTGATGACCTCAGAAGTTAAGTCCCATAGTGCTCAGAGCCATTTGAACCATTACAGTGCTACGCCACTATCGCCAGTTATCTCTTAGAATAGGGGAATGCGTTTATGTATTTCGACGTTTGGGAGATAACAAAAAGAGTGCTTGTTGAATATTGGATCAGATACGCAGTTCAACTGAAGACTTGTTAAACAGGACAGGTATGTCATTCTTGTTGGAGAGACAGCGTCAAACAAAAAAGTCATTATTGCCATCCCTTCGGGAAGCGTGGTAGTTGTTTTAACGTTCGCATATGTGTAAATTACCTCGCGGACGATATCTATGGCTCTCTGAAACTATTCCAAAGAATATAGAGATCAGATCATTAGCAAATTGTTCCGAATAACAGGAAAACTTGAAGAACACAAGCGCTTGTGCCAAGACTGGTAGCTGCCCATCAACATAAATAAATCTATTGTACACAAATAAACGAAAAGACCACATATTGGTTGATTATGTAATCTACGATTAGTCAGTGGGCGCCATCAAATCGTCAAACATCTGCTCGAAAGAAGATGATTTTTTTATTTCGGGTCAAAAGCGCAGCACACAACATCTATACAGATTATATTTTTCACCAAAGATTATGCGAAATGACGAAATACAAATGACATAGGAAAGACAGACGCCAGGCTGACAATGAGATACACCAGAAAAGTCTTAAAGATTGTATCATTCACCTATGAAGATGATAATTTAGAGTGAATCAGGGGGAGATGGTAATCGGGCAATGATGCCTATTTTCTGCTGTTACTTCACTGTCTCAAGAGAGCTGAGAACCCAGTGGTTCACTGCTTCCTAGAGTCTAAGTCTCGAGAGACAAGCGGTAGGTGCTGTTTTAATGGATATTTTTCCTCTTTGGGAGACAAAAAACTGCACTATGTATTAATATTTACGCTGTAAAATAATCGCAAGAATACTTAAAAACGTGTGCATCCAGTTACGTCCAGTTCGCTGTCATACTGGAATACGTATTTCATCCTGATACCTGGGTAAGACGCCATATTTTCTTTGGGGAAAGATTGACACCCGTATACCTATTTTGTTCATTTATTTATGTGCAGATGATGCCTTGAGATTACGAAGACGCGTCCTAATGGAACTAACATTCTTGGTGGATCTGGCAACTCCGAATCCAACTCTCCTAATGAATCTGTAAGCGCAGAAATTGCATCCAAAAGTGTTGCGGCTGTAGCAGGAACCTGTACCTCGTTTCAAGAGATTGCACCGATACCAGTTTTTGAAATACCGGGGAAAAGGAGGAATAAAATGGCATCGGTGTTGACAGATCAGGAAACCCTACAAAGTTTAAAAGCAGCGCAACAGAAAAGGACTGACCCAAAAAACGTTCTCCAGTCACTAAACGACGCATAGAATTTTTTTTTTTTTTAAATCGACTACCGAAGACAACGAGTGTATTGTATGTGAAATAAACTACTACGAAAAAAGCGGACCGTATGTGAATCGGATTCAGTGCATTCACTGTAAGAAGTGGCTGCACAAATACGCACAGAGGAAGCAGATAATGTGTAGCGACTGTGCTCAAAACAGTATATATTAGCCGTAGAACGGTCGCTAATTGCAATGCAAACTTTTACTTTGTATTACTTGGCGATAAAAAAGTAATAAAATTGCAGATGTTACCAAATTTATATTGCAATTTTACTCCGGTCTTCAGGGTTGGCTGTCTAGTAGTCTAACATGTACCAAAAAATTACTACGGGACACGAAAGTTATGACTTTACCATATACATCGGTCTTTAGTTTGAAGAAACCTTGCCAAACATATGTGATTAATTTCATCTGGAAAATCTCAAAATTCCCATCATAATTTCATGAAGAAGCAGAAAGTCTTCCCCTGACGTACTATACAAAAACTCGTCTGACCAAGATTTCAATATTCTTTGTCCATCTTCGACCCTTATGAAGTTGAATTAACCAATGAGATGGGGATGATTCATGTAAGGACTGCGCTTTTCATCACGAGTTTGTTTAGACTGTCCTAGAGCCTCACAAATAGACTCTACTGGAAAGAAATTGTGAATAGTGGAGAACCTTTCTCTCAAAACTGTAACAGTACAACTGAATTATTTTCGGTAGCATCTCAAGTAATGACCACGAGAGCAAATAAAAAGCAACTCGGAGCTGTAGTCGGATACCGACGACCGTTGGATGTAATAAACACAGAAGAAAGTGATACTGGTCTACACTCTATTAAACACAGTACGATGGCTTCCGGAATACTGAAGTAGATCGTGCCTTCAGAGCGTTCTCTATACTATCTTTCCAGGAGTAGCTGTGGGCATCGTTTGGAAGACACTAGGCGAACTACTGGCGTTTGATGGGAGCACCTCGTAATGTAGTTTTAACTTACGTCATCGATGATCTCTTCCGGCGTGTGCGGCAGCTCGGAGAGCCCCATGTTTAGCGAGAGTGGCTCTGGCGCGCGAGCTGCTGTTGTGAAGTGGACCTACTGCGGACTGGCTCCGTGCTGTCTACGACGCCGGCGCGCTCACCCAGTTATATATACGACAGAGCGCCGGCACGCACGACCCCCCTCTCCTACGGCAAGGCCGGTCCCGTCCGGCCGGTAAACTAGATCCGATCAGCGTTCTCCGCAGTGGTTTTTACCCTTCCCAGGCGCGGGCGCAATTTCCCGCCGCTGTCTGCAAAAGACGGACGTAGTGCAACCTGCCCCAGAGTTACGTCAGCCAGTTACGCGGGAGCCACGGCTGGAGATCCCCAAATTACGCTGCATTGGCGGTCTCCAACCCCCCCCCCCCCTCTTTCGCCCTGTCGCCAGTTCCAGTCTATTACGCCTCTGCAATTTTTTCAGACACAAAACAAGAAGTGGACAGAAGCCTCACAGGACAGCACAGGCCCTGCCGCCTCCTTCTCCGCGGAGAGCGCGGCTGCTGAAACCACAGCGCTTAACCTTGGCAGAATGTCGTTCCCTGTTCGGACCATCACAGTATTTTTGTGTACCATTTCTTCTCGCGAAAATACAGTACCATACCTGCTTACGCATTTCTCGAAAACATTCTGAATTGCGATTGATATACAGGGCGCTTCACAATTAATGTTACACATTTCCAGAGGTTCTAGGGTGGACTTAATAGATCAAGTTTTACGTAGCAACTCATGTCCGGCAACGTCATCCAACGACGCTACGGACCGTCAAAACTATTGGCGCCGTCGCCTGTAAATTTATACAGGGTGGTCCATTGATCGTGACCGGGCCAAATATCCCACGAAATAAGTAGCAAATGAAAAAATTACAAAGAACGAAACTTGTCTACCTTGAAGGGGGAAACCAGATGGTGCTATGGTTGGCCCGCTAGATGGCGCTGCCATAGGTCAAACGGATATCAATTGCGTTTTTTTTTTAAATAGGAACCCCAATTTTTATTACATATTCGTGTAGTACGTAAAGAAATATGAATGTTTTAGTTAGACCACTTTTTTCGCTTTGTGATAGACGGCGCTGTAATAGTCACAAACATATGGCTCACAATTTTAGACGAACAGTTGATAACAGGTAGGTTTTTTAAATTAAAATATAGAACGTATGTACGTTTGAACATTTTATTTCGGTTGTTCCAATGTGATACATGTACCTCTGTGAACTTACCATTTCTGAGAACGCATACTGTTACAGCGTGATTACCTGTAAATACCACATTAATGCAATAAATGCTCAAAATCATGTCCCTCAACCTCAGTGCATTTGGCAATACGTGTAACGACATTCCTCTGAACAGCGAGTAGTTCGCCTTCCGTAATGTTCGCACATGCATTGACAATGCGCTGACGCATGTTGTCAGGCGTTGTCGGTGGATCACGATAGCAAATATCCTTCAATTTTCCCCATAGAAAGAAATCCGGGAACGACAGATCCGGTGAACGTGCGGGCCATGGTATGGTGCTTCGACGACCAATCCACCTGTCATGAAATATGCTATCCAATACCGCTTCAACCGCACGCGAGCTATGTGCCGGACATCCATCATGTTGCAAGTACATCGCCATTCTGTCATGCAGTGAAACATCTTGTAGTAACATCGGTAGAACATTACGTAGGAAATCAGCATACATTGCACCATTTAGATTGCCATCGATAAAATGGGGGCCAATTATCTTTCCTCCCATAATGCCGGACCATACATTAACCCGCCAAGGTCGCTGATGTTCCACTTGTCGCAGCCATCGTGGATTTTCCGTTGACCAACAGTGCATATTCTGCCAGTTTACGTTACCGCTGTTGGTAACGCTTCGTCGCTAAATAGAACGCGTGCAAAAAATCTATCATCGTCCCGTAATTTCTCTTGTGCCCAGTGGCAAAACTGTACACGCCGTTCAAAGTCGTCGCCATGCAATTCCTGGTGCATAGAAACATGGTACGGGTGCAATCGATGTTGATGTAGCATTCTCAACACCGACGTTTTTGAGATTCCCGATTCTCGCGCAATTTGTCTGCTACTGATGTGCGGATTATCCGCGACAGCAGCTAAAACACCTACTTGGGCATTATCATTTGTTGCAGGTCGTGGTTGACGTTTCACATGTGGCTGAACACTTCCTGTTTCCTTAAATAACGTAACTATCCGGCGAACGGTCCGCACACTTGGATGATGTCTCCCAGGATCCGAGCAGCATACATAGCACGCCGGTTGGGCATTTTGATCACAATAGCCATACATCAACACGATATCGACCTTTTTCACAATTGGTAAACGGTCCATTTTAACACGGGTAATGTATCACGAAGCAAATAAAGTCCGCACTGACGGAATGTTACGTGATACCACGTACTTAATACGTTTGTGACTATTACAGCGCGATCTATCACAAGGCGAAAAAAGTGATCCAACTAAAACATTCATATTTCTTTTGGTACTACACGAATATGTAACAAAAATGGGGGTTCCTATTTTAAAAAAAACGCAGTTGATATCCGTTTGACCTCTGGCAGCGCCATCTAGTGGGCCAACCATAGCGCAATCTGGTTTCCCCTTTCAAGCTAGACAAGTTTCGTTGTTTATAGTTTTTTCATTTGATGCTTATTTCGTGAGATATTTGGCACGGTCACTATCAATGGACCACCCTGTATATATACTGGGCGATTCCCTAATAATGTTACAGACTTTCTAGGATTGTGGAGAAGGGTAAGTATTTCAATTATTTGAGGTAAGGGTCCCAATACCGGAAACGAACTAGTCGAAAGTTATAAGCGAAAACTGTTCTGATGCCTCTAACAGTGGAAAACATGTACTGGTACTGTTTTTGCCAGGGAAATCAACTTTCAGAGATGGTAGTATGAACGAAAACAAGGAAGAATGTCCAGTAAACATGAGCTGTAAAATGCATAGCTGAGGAGCTATAAGAACCTGTTCGTCTTCACTACTGTGAAACACGTCACCTGTATTGAACAACTTGTCGTAGCTTTTAAGGCATGCATTTTAGAGCCCATGTTTACTGGACATATTTTCTTGTATTGGTCCATACTACCATCTGTGAAAGTTGCCTTCCCTACAATCTTAGCAACAACATTAATAGTACCTGTATTCCACTGTCAGAGGTATCAGAAAGGTTTTCGCTTATAACTTTCGACTAGTTCGTTTCCGGTATCCTTATCTCAGATTGACAAACTTATCCTCCGGCATTATCCTAGAAAATCTGTAACATCATCTCCCAATCGCCCTGCATATATATTCGTTGAAAGGCGTTGGTGCCTATAACTTTGACGCTCCGTAGCGTCGTTGGATGACGTTTCCGCACATGGATTCCGATGTATAACTTGATCTACTAAGGCACTCCACAAACTATAGAAATGTTTAACATGAACTGTGAAACACCCCGTATATCTTATACATCCACAATACTAAAGACGTACCAATAAGTTGATCTCTTTGCACGGAGGAGCTAACGTGACGTCGGTTTTATTTATTCGTTCGTGTTAAAGATATCCCGTTGCAAAAATAGTTTCAGAGCAATTAAAATTGCATGAAAGGATAAGTAACATACAAATGAGAACACAACAGATGTAGCACTTGGCTAGATCTGTTGCGCACATTCCTATACCTGTAAGATCGTCCACCTGACAATACCTAATAAACTTTTTAAAAGTTTGTAAGATACTGTAAGAACTGTTCTTCGGCACACATGAATTATCTCTCCTTCGGCTGATCATTGCCGGCCAACTTTAAATCTTGACCTAGTCGCGCTAGCGCCTAGTTGATTCAGAACTTTTCCAAAAAGTCTGGCGCCGCCCGGATCCAGCAGGGAGTTATCTGGAGAATTTTGCCCTGTTGTGTTGTCTTAAAGACCATTTTCTCATCTTGTCTGTTGCGGGACGGCGTATTAGACCGGCAATACTGTTTGGTGACTGCTTTGGCACCGCAAACTTAAGCACAGATTGTAGATATTCGAGCAGTCGATTGAGATCTACCTACGATTCGTTCTTTTGGCATAACGGTCGCAACTTCTCAGTATATTCTCACTCCCACAGCCATCGTGCACTTTCACGGCTTCGCATGTCTTGGGTGATCTGAAATGCTGAAAAATAGGCAGACATTTTGGGTAATTGCTGATATTTGATTCATGGTCATAAAGCCGTGGTTTAAGGCATAATTCTCTGCCTAACGTTTCGTCTTCCACCGCTGGAGACCTCATCAGATGCTTTAACGACTCAGAAAGTTGTATAGACTGAAAAAAGCTCAGCAAGCCGAACTGTCTGTGTATATATCGACGCAACGGTCGCTTCGTGACGTCATCAGGTCGCTGCCTGAGCTCACGGAGAAGCGCTGACGTATGCATCGGAGCTTGTAGTGGGGAAGAGTTGGGGCTACGGTATTTGTTTTATTTGGATGTAGAAGACGAAACATTAGGCTGAGAATTATGCCTTAGACCATGGCCTTATGTCCGCAAATCAAACAGCAGCAATAAAGCAAACACCGGCCGTCAAAGCGTTCATTCTGTGGTGGTGGTGGTGGTGGTTAGTGTTTAACGTCCCGTCGACAACGAGGTCATTAGAGACGGAGCGCAAGCTCGGGTCAGGGAAGGATTGGGAAGGAAATCGGCCGTGCCCTTTCAAAGGAACCATCCCGGCATTTGCCGGGAAATCACGGAAAACCTAAATCAGGATGGCTGGAGACGGGATTGAACCGTCGTCCTCCCGAATGCGAGTCCAGTATGCTAACCACTGCGCCACCTCGCTCGGTATTCATTCTGTGATTGTGAGTAATATTTGTTTATTATCATTCAGAACAAACGCAAAATAGCATGTTGCTCCATTTCAGCATAGCTTCGTTACTTTTTCACAATGCTTTTTATTACAGTCTAATCATCTGAAACTGTAGTTCCAGTCACTCTGATAGTAACTGGCGTACTCACTGAAAACTCTCCACAACTGCCCAGCGCCAGGTGGGGCAGTTTTTTTTATTTTTTATTTTGGTGGTTTATGAAGTCGTGCACACGGCGTCAGCCAAGCCCCACGCCAGAAATTCGAAGTGTCTTCTGTACCAAAAGATCATTTATACAATTTCCAGTAACACTGAAGGCCAATTTTCGCTATGATTTAGTGGGCCAAAATAGAGTTCATTGTCCCTCACACATTGCTGACTCTGTTTGTAAGTAAACCATGTTCATAATACTTTGATTGAACCGTTTTTACGCCGGGATATAAGGACTAAAACATACAAAAACTAAAATCACTACAAAACAGTCAGAATCAAAACCAAACAGATGTGGTTCAAAATATTGCATTTAATATGATCTTGAATTTTTCGAGGGCAAAGTATTTCTTAAGTTATCTTTTCACTTGTATCGATGTTTTACTTAATCAATATTAATTTAAAAAATATTCTTTTGGATTAAACAAATTAGTTATATCAAGATATTTTGACTGTGTACATCGACAACTATACTTCAGAACGTTTTTCAAGGAAAGTATCGAAAAGCATCCTCCACAAAATTTACTATTCCATAGCGTATAAGAGGTGGTTCTGACTTCCAGTAAATGTTAGTAACGCTGTGTATAATTTATACGAGACAAACCAGAAACGAAAAGTCGAATCACACGAAGAGGCGGATAAAGTAAATATGAGTAAAAGGATCGTTACGGAAGGAGACGAGTAATTTCAAGAAATTTTATGTAGTAGCCGAAAGTGTCTCATATGTTACATCAGAACCAACTTTTACTGCGCGAATGGCTGTGAAGGACAAAAGGTTTTCCTTATAAAGCCACTCATTTCATTTTATGCTAAATGGCACGCATATTTGTCTTGGGGGTGGACAGTACGGCGCTAGACTTAACTGGCATGTTGGCATATTCCATAGGCAGAAACCCGAAGAGCTTTTTTGCTCTTGTTCCTTACTTATTCTTTCTTTTTAAGAGATGAATATCTTGCATTCCTAAAGAAACACTACCACACACCAATCTCTGCGTAGGCTTCCGTCTGAACTGCGCATTCACCTACAATTCATGTCACTTACAGTGGACGATGCTGCAAGGCATAGGACGTATAGTGGAAAATGAGTGCCAGGAAAACGTTTTGCGATAGACGACACGTCCTCACGTGTTCTAAAATTAACTACATTAATTCTTGGAATACCTTATGCAGTACAATCTGTCTAGTGTGCCCTTTCGCCATACCTCTGCCACCGCTGCATCCCAGGAGTTTGCATTTTCTGTACCTGTTGTCAGTCTCCATTGATACTTCTCTAATAATCTCGAGTTCCGAGAGACAGTAAACTCTCTCTCTCTTTCCAAAAATTGAAATTTTTCGTTACTACAATTTCATTGAAACTTCGTTTGTTGCCTTATAAATTTATATCACTTTGTCGCTACCAGTTTTCTTTCATAATCGTGGTCAATAGATTCAAGTAAGCCTCGAAGGACTTTCTATACTTCTCTGTATGCATTAACTGTCACCAATCCCGAAACACAATTCTGAGTATTGGAGTTCATTATCCTAAGCCCTTACTTACTTCCTTGTCTCCGTTAATTTTAATAAGTTTCTGGAAGATTTATTACTCTAGAAAAATGTGTGTTATCTTCTGATACGGTTATGTACGGGACTTCCGCCTCTGATGTCACAGTTCTTTCATTTCCTGCTGCTGCGGTCTGACAGACAGTTGTTTCTCAACGTCGGCCTATGTTTCCAGAGATCCGTACAAGGATGCGGTGCAGGAAGATCTCTTGGAGGCCATTTCGCTTCTTCGTACATACTTCTCACAATTTCCGCCACTCAGAATGCCACTCAAGTTTTAGAAAATAGACCTACAAATCAGAAACACTCATTAGACACGAAAATTCAATGAACGCCCTTACCTCGGATTACAGTTCACTGAATTCCTGAGTTCTGAAAATACGTTTTATCTCTGCCATAAAGCAATTCTCAAATTTGGGTAGCGTGTCTGAATACGAAAATATTTTACAGCAGGTCTGTAAGTTATACAAATGTCCAATCAGTTTATTGAAATTGTTAAAATTCATGGTGAAACCTTTGTCTATCCTTTATTTTGCACAATTCGCTACTGGTTTCGGTCAAATGACCATTATCAAGCTAAATTGGCATAAACGGCAGCTTAACTTGATAATGGCCACTTGAGAATTGTGAAAAAAAAGGACAGCCGAAAGTTTCACCACGAATTTTAACAATTATTTGGCGGCTGAATACACCCACCTGCAAACATACATAAGTTTATTGAAAGGTACACATAGGTTCAAATTGAAGAGCGTTGCTACAAATCAAGACAATATTGACAATAAGTCAATAATAAAAGGTACTGACTGATACTTCTTCTTTTGTACCAACGTATGTGCTTTGGTAGTACTGCCTTCATTTGTAGTTTGTTTTAGACTTGTTTCGTACGGGTATGAGATTCTCTTTATTTGCTGTTTGTAAGGAAGGGAACAATGAGAATGAAACACAAACAACGAAGTCCACTATTAAAAAGGGTGTAAAGCAGGAATGCAGACTTTCCTTCCACTGTCCATTATGTGCATGGAAGAGGCAATGTCAGAAATAAAAGGTTCTGGTTGGAATTAAAATTAAGGGTTAAAGAATATCAATGATAACATTCGTTGATGATTTTGTTATCCTCAGCGATGAAGAATTACAGGAAACAGTGAGTATCGGATATGGACTGACAGCAAATCGAATAAGACGACTAGCGGAAATGTGATAAATGATAAACGCAACATGTAAATCGGGAACCACGAAAGGGACGAAGTAAAGAATTATGCTGCCTCGGAAGCAAAATAACATATGGCGGATGAAGCAAGAAGGACCTAAAAAACCAGATTAGCACATCTTGGTCAAAAGATGTCTGCAGGTATCAACCATTGGCCTTGATTTGAGGAAGAAATTTTTGAGAATGTACGTTTTGGAATGTACGGAAGTGAACCGTGGACTATTGGAAAACTGTAAAAGAGGAGTATCGAAGAATTTGAGATATTGTTATTGGATGTTAAAAATTAGCTTGGCATAAAATAAGAAATGAGAAGGTTACCCGCAGAATTGTAGAGGAAAGAAATATGTGGCAAACACTGACAAAAAGAAGGTACAGGATGACAGGACATATGTTAAGACGTCAGGGAATAACCTCCATGGTACCAGAGTGTGAGCTGCAAAGGCTACAAACCGAAGGGGGAGAAAGAGAGTGGAATATATCCACCAAAGATGTTCGTTGTAAGTGCTACTAGAAGACGAAAAGGTTGGCACTGAAGAGAAAGTCGCGGCGAGTCGCATGAAAACAGAAGACTGACGGCTTGTAGCCCTTCTACGTTTTTTTACCTGCTGATTATTTCCACGTTCGTAGTGCGTATTTTCATTATATTTTTGCTGTCTTTCATATGAAAATACTAGGCTTTTTGTCGCTGTTTTGGTCTAAGATTCCAGCATTGATTGTATAATGAGACGTTGAACTTAGTTTGCTTATTTGTGGTTATATTTTATCGGTTCCGTTTATATGATCTATGTTCAGCTCATTTTACGTTT
This sequence comes from Schistocerca cancellata, assembly GCF_023864275.1. Lineage (NCBI taxonomy): Eukaryota > Metazoa > Arthropoda > Insecta > Orthoptera > Acrididae > Schistocerca > Schistocerca cancellata. The sequence goes on from NC_064626.1 coordinate 829,861,512, forward strand.
TTGTCTATTTATGTCCATGAAGATGTACTGAGGGACTATTTTGTTTGCACGTTTTGAAATTTTGCAAGCAATACGCCATACATGCATATTTCGGTATGGAATTGTTGAACATATGGGATTTGTAAAGCGCGTAACACATAAATGGAACCTGGAAAGGTAAAAAGCGAGGAGCTGGTAGTGGAAAGTGCCAGTAAAAGTCCATTTATCCAAAAAATCGAAATTATTTCGTTTGACTCAAGCTCAGCGCTGCTCCTTAGAAAAAATAAAATTTCTATAAGTTTATTACCGTCAGGTTTAACACAAGTACATGAGAATTAGCAACACGTGCTCCACAGAGACTAAAAGGATTTATAAAACACGCAATAAAGCATCCAATGTACAACAGACGACTACCCCCTGTCCCCGATTATCTTGACGTGCACACCGCCTGGTAAGATGACGCAATTTTATAGTTATCCCAGGGCATTAATCTATCACCAAAAGACAACTGAAATATTTGAAAAAAAAACTCTCGTAAAACGTGCAAACAGATAACACAAACACTATAGAAATGGATATGAAAATCGACAATCAGAATTCTGAAAAACATTTTATAGATCCATAAAATCTAACCATATCAAATAAAAAATAGAAAAAAAATGTAAACAGACAATCAGAATTTTAAATAATTTATAAACTCGTAAAAGCTTATGAAATGACATAAATGAAGTGTTAACAGCCAACTTAAAAAACTGTAGTCACAAAAATTACCGCCCACTTTTGTATCGGTGTTAGTGGCAAAATTTTCTAACAGCCCATCGGTTCCACGGTAATGGAGGTTTATGAAGTAGGCAAGTATCTTTACTTATAAAATTTACAGAACAGTGTTATAGCAAGTTAAAGCATGTATTAATAATCACTTACCATATAATTAACATCACAATTTTATGAAAACCCAATGAAAATGTTTTAGAACACCTATTGCCTACTAGTAGGTTAAAAAGTTAAAAGTACAATAGAGCGAAGACTACTATCGATAGAAGGTTTACGAGTTGATAAAAGGCTGTTCTGTACAGGTCCGGTCTTTAGTGCCTCCACCATAAAGTTCCGCGTTTCGTGTTGAGGGTTTCGGGCAATCGTTCTCCGTGCAGTTCCCACGAGACAGCAAAATGTGCGGCAATAAGGCTCTAAAGATATGAGAGTCTCAGACAGACCGCTCGAGGTGGAAAAAGACGGTTTTGAAAATCTACAAAGTGGTCTGTCCACAGTTACTAAAACGGGCAACATTTGTCTGGAATCTGAATCAGTCTTCACAGACCTGTGGAGAGCAAAGTTACATGGTGCCCTATTAAACATTTTATTTACTTCGCTGACTATAGGATACTTCCCAAGGGCCAAAACATATCAATCTTTAACGTTGTTTCCCACGTACGTTTATCTGTACTATCTCTACACTAGATGTTTTGTCAGTAGCATCTCCTTCACGGTAGTCATTTCTTTCACATCTTCCCTGAGCTAAACGGTGGAAAATTTTTTTTCATTTAAAATTCCGATTTTCTGGTCTTCCGCACGTTCCTTAGACAACTGTTCGACTAGCTTCGAGTCACCGTTTCTTCTTAGTTAGGTAAGTATACAGGGTGTTACAAAAAGATACGGCCAAACTTTCAGGAAATATTCCTCACATACAAATAAAGAAAAGATGTTATGTGGACAATGTCAGGAAACGCTTAATTTCCATGTTAGAGCTCATTTTAGTTTCGTCAGTATGTACTGTACTTCCTCGATTCACCGCCAGTTGGCCCAACTGAAGGAAGGTAATGTTGACTTCGGTGCTTGTGTTGACATGCGACTCATTGCTCTACAGTACTAGCATCAAGCACATCAGTACGTAGCATCAACAAGTTAGTGTTCATCACGAACGTGGTTTTGCAATCAGTACAATGTTTACAAATGCGGAGTTGGCAGATGCCCATTTGATGTATGGATTAGCACTGGGCAATTGCCGTGGCGCGGTACGTTTGTATCGAGACAGATTTCCAGAGCGAAGGAGTCCCGACAGGAAGACGTTCGAAGCAATTGATCGGCGTCTTAGGGAGCACGGAACATTCCAGCCTATGACTCGAGACTGGGGAAGACGTAGAACGACGAGGACACCTGCAATGGACGAGGCAATTCTTCGTGCAGTTGACGATAACCCTAATGTCAGCGTCAGAGAAGTTGCTGCTGTATAAGGTAACGTTGACCACGTCACTGTATGGAGAGTGCTACGGGAGAACCAGTTGTTTCCGTACCATGTACAGCGTGTGCAGGCACTATCAGCAGCTGATTGGCCTCCACGGGTACACTTCTGCGAATGGTTCATCCAACAGTGTGTCAATCCTCATTTCAGTGCAAACGTTCTCTTTACGGATGAGGCTTCATTCCAACGTGATCAAATTGTAAATTTTCACAATAAACATGTGTGGGCTGACGAGAATCCGCACGCAATTGTGCAATCACGTCATCAACACAGATTTTCTGTGAACGTTTGGGCAGGCATTGTTGGTGATGTCTTGATTGGGCCCCATGTTCTTCCACCTACGCTCAATGGAGCACGTTATCATGATTTCATACGGTATACTCTACTTGTGCTGCTAGAACATGTGCCTTTACAAGTATGACACAACATGTGGTTCATGCACGACGGAGCTCCTGCACATTTCAGTCGAAGTGTTCGTACGCTTCTCAACAACAGATTCGGTGACCGATGGATTGGTAGAGGCGGACCAATTCCATGACCTCCACGCTCTCCTGACCTCAACCCTCTTGACTTTCATTTATGGGGCATTTGAAAGCTCTTGTCTACGCAATCCCGGTACCAAATGTAAAGACTCTTTGTGCTCGTATTGCGGACGGCTGTGATACAATACGCCATTCTCCAGGGCTGTATCTTCCATGCGACGGAGGGTGGATACATGTATCCTCGCTAACGGAGGACATTTTGAACATTTCCTGTAACAAGTGTTTGAAGTCACGCTGGTGCGTTCTGTTGCTGTGTGTTTCCATTCCATGATTAATGTGATTTGAAGAGAAGTAATAAAATGAGGTCTAACATGGAAAGTAAGCGTTTCCGGACACATGTCCACACAACATTCTTTCTTTCTTTGTGTGTGAGGAATGTTTCCTGAAGGTTTGGCCGTACCTTTTTGTAGCACCCTGTATAGTAAGTATTTAAAATAACATTATAATTTTTCCGCGTTAAATGGATCATACATCTATATGGTGATGGTATGTGACACTCGAACTGCTGATCCATCATAAGAATAGTGTAGCCCTAAATGATCCACGACAATCATGACTTATCGTTCCCTTGCGTACCGAAAGGCGATATATAGGTTTAGTGCTATTAAGTGCATTAATTATTCCTGATACGCAATACTAGAATTGTGATCGATGAATTGTAATTTCATTGTAGCTATAGTAACCACAGATACATCATTCGTAAACAACTCATACCTTCTTGTTTTTTAAAGACAAAACGAGGGAGCTCGATGTTCAAGCCACTGGATAAGTGCCTGAGAGGTCCAGGTATCATGGTTCCCATTTTCTGTGGTTTCTCTAAATCATTCGATACAACTGCCTTGTTGGTACCACTCTCAGCCGTGTAACTACGGTGTTGTATTAAGAAGACACTGCCAATGACAGTCAGTTTCAAACCCGACAGGACTGCTGCTGTCAGTTAATGCAAGTTCGTCTCAACCAGTTTCCGAGCGGAAGTTGTGCCAGGAATTGCATGCAGTGAAAAGTTGGCGGCTACGTCGCAAAACGCCGTTGCTCACAGCGACATATGAAGTTGCACGGCTTCAGTGAGTCAAGCAACACAGAAACTTGGCAGCAGCTGACTAGCGAGCAGCGTGGTCCGAAAAACTGAGATTTTGCCTGTTATCAAATTAGGCAAGGTGTCGAATGCAGCGGTGGCCCATTGATGCGTTTCACCTACTGTGTATGTCTGCTGTAATTAATGGCGGAGGTTGTTCTATGATGTTTTGACGGCGTTTTTCTTACCATGACTCAAGACCCAATCATACAGAATACGTACGAGAAGTAGGATTAACTCAATGTTCTCGGTAACAAAGTGATGCTCTTTTTTCTCCACCTTCATGATGAGAATATTCCGCAGACTCCAAGAGTGACAACAACCTTGTTCACAGGGCTGCACGCATACTTTCACGGTTTGACAAATATTCAGCCACCGCCGCTAGCCCGCTTTATATTAGCCACAGAAAATGTCTGGGACTGGTCGGAATAACAGATGAAACGTAACAACCCACATTCCCACAATTTAACATTTATAGGGTATCCGATCATCAATGAGTATATTCATCTGCATATGGCGTACCTGAAGAAACCTGTGGACTCGGTTTCCTGGGCGGTGACTAATTTTTTTGTCCAGTGTGCTTACATCCAGAGTCCCAGCGATGTCTATGAAACTGTTTCGAGTAGTGCTTGACTGTCCGGTCGAAAGAACAACTGAAGGGCAAAGTACTGAAAGCTACGGTTCCGTTGTGGCAGCGAGTATGCGCAATCGCCGCCGGCCAATCACAGCCGGGAGCAGAAACAATTGGCGGTGACTAGCGGTGGGGCAACTCGGCTCTCCGGTTACGTCAGCCGCAGTGCGAGCAGGTGGTTCCGCCTGGACGGGTTGCCGGTTCATCATCTGCACACTCCGGGAATGCGGCGGAACCTGTCATCCGACACTTGCAAGGGCAAACAGAAAACACTCGCCCCTTTCAGTGTCGTTTATGTTAAGGCACTTTTCTGCATCAGCCATGATTAGCAACGTACACCAAATTCACCAGTAGTGCATTTTGTGTAACGGGATTGGTAAAGTTCAACAGACGATCTCTTTTCTTAACTCAAATTTCTCGTATTTTCTCGTATGATGATGTGTTAATAGGAAGTACACGCACAATGTAATGGTCTGTCGACATCAAGATCATTAGCAGTAATGTAAAAGCCACGCGGAGTGGCCGCGCTGTTTGAGGCGCCACGTCACGGATTGCGCGGCCCCTCCCGCCGGAAGTTCGAGTCCTTCCTCTAGCATGGGTGTGTGTGTGTGTGTGTGTGTGTGTGTGTGTGTGTGTGTTGTTCATAGCATTAGTTACGAGGTGCATTCAAGTTCTAAGGCCTCAGATTTTTTTCTCCGGACTGGAAAGAGATAGAAACATGCGCATTGTTTTAAAATGAGGCCGCGTTCATTGTCAATACGTCCCAGAGATGGCAGCACTGTACGGCAGATGGAATTTTACCGTCAGCGACGAGAATGAGAACTGTTTTAAATACTTAAAATGGCGACGTTTTCCTTACTTGAACAGCGTGCAATCATTCTTATTCTGAATTTGCGTGGTGTGAAACCAATTGAAATGCATCGACAGTTGAAGGAGACATGTGGTGATGGAGTTATGAATGTGCCGAAAGTGCGTTCGTGGGTGCGACAGTTTAATGAAGGCAGAACATCGTGTGACAACAAACCGAAACAACCTCGGGCTCGCACAAGACGGTCTGACGACATGATCGAGAAAGTGGAGAGAATTGTTTTGGGGGATCGCAGAATGACTGTTGAACAGATCGCCTCCAGAGCTGGCATTTCTGTGGGTTCTGTGCATACAATCCTGCATGACGACCTGAAAATGCGAAAAGTGTCATCCAGGTGGGTGCCACGAATGCTGACGGACGACCACATGGTTGCCCTTGTGGCATGTTGCCAAGCAATGTTGACTCGCAACGACAGCATGAATGGGTCTTTATTTTCGTCGGTTGTAACAATGGATGAGACGTGGATGCCATTTTTCAATCCAGAAACAAAGCGCCAGTCAGCTCAATGGAAGCACACAGATTCACCACCACAAAAATTATTTCGGGTAACCGCCAGTGCTGAAAAAATGATGGTGTCCATGTTCTGGGACAGCGAGGGCGTAATCCTTACCCATTGCGTTCCAAAGGGCACTACGGTAACAAGTGCATCCTACGAAGATGTTTTGAAGAACAAATTCCTTCCTGCACTGCAACAAAAACGTCCGGGAAGGGCTGCGCGTGTGCTGTTTCACCAAGACAACGCACCCGCACATCGAGCTAACGTTACGCAACAGTTTCTTCGTGATAACAACTTTGAAGTGATTCCTCATGCTCCATACTCACCTGACCTGGCTCCTAGTGACTTTTGGCTTTTTCCAACTATGAAAGACACTCTCCGTGGCCGCACATTCACCAGCCGTGCTGCTATTGCCTCAGCGATTTTCCAGCGGTCAAAACAGACTACTAAATAAGCCTTCGCCGCTGCCATGGAATCATGGCGTCAGCGTTGTGAAAAATGTGTACGTCTGCAGGGCGATTACGTCGAGAAGTAATGCCAGTTTCATCGATTTCGGGTGAGTAGTTAATTAGAAAAAAAATCGGAGGCCTTAGAACTTGAATGCACCTCGTATTTTAAGTAATGTGTAAGTTAGGGACACATGACCTCAGCTGTTTGGTACCTTAGGAATTCACACACGTTTGAGCATTTGAGTAATGTATAAGTTTACCTCGACACAGGTGGGTCAGGAATCAGCTATAGCCTGCAGTAGTGTAGCGAAACTGTGAATATCCTAAATTAATATAGCTGGACGGAGGCTTGAATCTTATTCCTCACGGCTAAGAGCCCTGTATCTTAATCACTCTACCACAACAGTCGGACTATACATTTCTACAGACTCTTCTGCAAAATCACATTGATGTCCGATCCCCCTTAATTTTTAAAAATGAAGACAAAAATTTGGAGTAGGAGTCTGTCTCGTCAGCGTTGAAACTATTAGAGACGGGGTACTGAATAGGAACGGGGGGAGGACGGAGCGAAGTAAATTATTGCAGCCCATTTAAAGCCCATTATGTACACAAATTACAGCTTCAGTGTCTTGTCTTTTACCCCGCACACAATGTTGTTTTACCTCGACCAAAACATTGTCCCGCGGGCACAAGAACGTGTCTGTACCATACTCCTCGTTCGTTATCTATGAGGAAATCGATTCTGAGGCAAAGAGGTTAAGGACACAGTCAAAGGTCGGAAAACAGTCTCGTTTCACGGAAAACAGTCTCGTTTCACAACAAATAAACGATTCGGGAGATCATCTGAACAGCCGTCTTCGGTTGTTTGCAGATGACACTGTCGTTTATCGACTAATAAAGTCATCAGAAGATCAAAACAAACTGCATAACGATTTAGAAAAGATACCTGAATGGTGCGAAAAGTGGCAGTTGGCCCTAAACAACGAAAAGTGTGAGGTCATCCACATGAGTGCTAAAAGGAACTCGTTAAACTTCGGTTACACGACAAATCAGTCAAATCTAAAGGCCGTAAATCCAACTAAATACCTAGGTTTTACGATTACGAACAACTTAAATTCGAAGGAACACACAGAAAATGTTGTGGGTAAGGCTAACCAAAGACTGTGTTTTATTGGCAGGACACTTAGAACATGTAACAGATCTACTAAGGCGACTGCCTACACTACGCTTGTCCGTCCTCTCTTAGAATACCGTTGCGCGGTGTGGGATCCTTACCAGATAGGACTGACGGAGTACATCGAAAAAGTTCAGAGAAAGGCAGCACGTTTTGTATTATCGCGAAATATGGGAGAGAGTATCACAGAAATGATACAGGATTTGGGCTGGATATCATTAAAAAAAAGGCGTTTTTCGTTGCAATGGAATCTTCTCACGAAATTCCAATCACCAACTTTCTCCTCCGAATGCGAAAATATTTTTTTGAGACCGACCTACATAGGGCGGAACGATCACCACGATAAAATAAGGGAAATTAGAGCTCGTACTGGAAGATATAGGTGTTCATTCTTTCCGCGCGTTATAGGAGATTGGAACAACAGAGAATTGTGAAGGTGGTTCGATGAACCCTCTGCCAGGCACCTAAATTTTGCAGAGTATACATGTAGATGTAAATGAAATGGTTCCTTAGTAATGCGGGCAGCCTCGTGTCTCTGTGTCGCTGTACAATGTAGGATGGCTAAAAATGGCTCTGAGCACTATGGGACTCAACATCTTAGGTCATAAGTCCCCTAGAACTTAGAACTACTTAAACCCAACTAACCTAAGGACATCACACACACCCATGCCCGAGGCAGGATTCGAACCTGCGACCGTAGCAGTCCCGCGGTTCCGGACTGCAGCGCCAGAATCGCTAGACCACCGCGGCCGGCACAATGTAGGAGAGTACTCGCTTTTGTGTGTAGGCAGTTTTTGGGATCTATAGATCTCTTAGGCTAACCCAGTTGTCCAAATCCTACCAGAGGAAATTTAATTTTAACTACTTCGGAAAAATACTATTTTAGAGAAGTTATTGAATCATAAGACTATAACGTAGCATTTGAGGTTCATAATTTAATTCTATAAAATTTTGCTACAGAATTTTTGGTTTAACGACTTTGTACAAGTCGCCTAGGCGGTCTAAGGGACGTCACAAATTTGTATTTTTTAGCCAAATTTTTCACTTAAATTGTCATCTCCGACGCCCAAGTATGATTCATTGTGGCCAACATCGCGAGTAGGATCATCGCTTCATCGAGATTGTTCATTCCTGTTGAAAGTGCTGAAGTGCGCGTATAGGATGCTAGTGCGACCTATTCTTGAGTACTGCTCGGGTGTTTGGATCCGCGGCAGGTCGGGTTAAAGGAAGGCATCGAAGCAATCCAGAGGCGGGCTGCTAGATTTATTATCAGTAGGTTCGAACAACAAACAAGTGTTACGGAGATACTTCGAGAACTCAAATGGAATCCCTGGAAGGAAGGCGGCGCTCTTTTCGAGAAACGCTATAGAGGAGACTTAGAGAGCCGGCATTTAAAGCTGGCTGCAGAATGATCCTACTGCCACCAATATACGTTTCGAGTAAGGACCACGAAGATAAGGTACGAGAAATCAGGACTCATACGGAGAGGCATACAGAGAGTCGTTTTTCCCTCGCTCTATCTGCTAGTGGAACAGGAAAGGAAAGGACAAATAGTGGTACAGGGTACCCTCCGCCACGCACCGTACTGTTGCTTGTAGCGTACGTATGTGGATGTAGAAACAAGCCACCATTCACCGCTGTGAGTAGCCACTAGTGAGGGAATAAGAGAAATGACGTGCTGACTACTGGCTGTTGCTGCATTGAACGGTGTCTGTGGCACCGGCTTTCAGCTAGCAATTACGTGAACTATATCTCTCCTTATTTTCAGAACTTTGTTTCGACACTAAATAAAAATAACTTTCTTTGAACATCACTTTGACTGGCTAACTCGCGCCCATACAGCATACCGTCACGAGAAAACATCTTAATTTTTAAAGAACGTTTTTACTACAGTAGCTCCCTTTATACGTCTACACCCTTAACCATCCTCGCCAGGACTCACTCTAACCTTGTAGAAATTCATGAAAAAAATTCATTTAAAAAATGAAAATAATTGAACTCATTAAGGATTTACTAAAATCACTTTGAATGACGACATTGATTAAGAAACAACAACAAAGAGTTGTGCCTCGTCGTATTGGAGCTGTAAGCAAATATATTCCTTAAGGAAACGCAAGATAACAAAAGAAATGTAAGAATAAACAAATTTTACATATATATTGTGTTCAAACGAAATACTTTCTTACAATACATCGTCAACAAACAAAGCTATCCAGAAATTTATTATTTATTTAGTTTTCCATCACACGTGCATATAACACAACTGTGTTTGTTTTACAACAAAGGATTTGTAAATAATTTAGTGAAGCTTTTTGCGTTAGCTACTTTGCTCCGTATTTTTCTAGTATAGCTGCTAATGATAGCTGTCAGTCGCTCATTCTTGAATACATGATCAAAATATGATCGTGCTAATATTGTAAATATTACCACAGTGTTTGTTTTTGACGGCCGGAGTGGCTGAGCGGTTCTAGGCGCTACAGTTTGAACAATTTTTTTGGTTTGTTTTTGTATTAATATCGTTAACAACCGTTTATGCGGTCTAGTGGGTAGTGTCATTTGCTATCCGTGCGAGGTTAACTGTTAGGACTTTGCCGCTTACAGATGGTCTGGGACAGGAGCCAGAAAGCCTCGTGAAGTCAATTGAAGAGCAGATTGAATAAGCAGTGACATTGACACGCCAACTGCCGAGGTGGAGACGAATAAAGAGGCCTACGACCGGCTGTGAATCACGCAACAATAAAGGGAGCTGTCGGTTCCCGTTCTGCAGTAGTAGGACTCACATGCCCGACCGCACTGAGTAAGATTTCCCTCGGTTTTTCTAAGCCTTGCTGGCTGATTTGCAGGCCCATCCCTGTCCAACCCGAGCTTGTGCTAAGTCTCCACTAATCTCATCGTCGACGAAATAGTAAACGCTAAATTTTAATTTGAAATGACGGGTAAGTTTCACTTCATTAGGCATGCCATTGAGTACTTCTCACGATGATGTTGTTGTCATATAGCTTTTACTGTCAAGAGTTAGATACTGTGTCGCGAATTGTCAATTTCACTTTTACGCTTGAACTGCTGCCCCAACTGACAGTCGCACAAGCGTTGCTCCTACTTTCCTGATGCGCCAGAGGTTGCAGGTATCTGCTAGTTGCCGAGTGCAGCGCCACAGCGAGGCGAGTAGTAGCGCGCTTTCACAAAGCGAACTGGAGTCTGACGAACAGAACTGAAGTGGCAACTTCAACTTGATGCCAATGTCGGACCACAGTGGGTGAAGGCCGGTCGACAAGTCTTCAGTACATCGCCGGGCCGGGCCGATGCATGGCGCGACGGCCAAGCTGGTTTGGATATTGGCATAGCTGGCCCTGGATTTGCCAGTTTCAGCGCAGTTCCGTATAGACAGAAGATGGGCAGCCGCTGTCACTGTTGTCGTGAGGAGGCTGAGGTGGAGAAGAGTACGTACTAGCCAGAGAAAGCGGGAACAGCAAGCTGGAGCTCGAGGGCGGACACCTGAATGTCGAGTTAGAAACAGGGTAGAGCAGCAAGGCAGTTGGGCTGACGGACTGCCAAGGCTTGGTCCAACTTGATGTCAACACGAGGCATGGTTCTTACTGGAGCAGTGGGCGGTGTTTGCCTACCTATGTCCAGCAGACACGGAGCAGCTGAGAGCAGGGAAGTGCTAGCTGAAGTGTGGTTTCATTTATTACAAGTGGAAGGCAGCATGTAGTGTCTTCTGCTATATTGTCGTTCAAACCGTTGAGCTCGTGGTAGCATGCTTGAGTAACCAAGGATTTACGTTGGTCAAACTCAGCAAATCCACTGTTAGGACTATAATTTGAAGAACAGTGCTATACCTGACCGAATCGTATTTTAGGGACAAGTTGCCTGTTATTAATGTTGCTTTTCTTTACATCCTTTCTATAGGATGTACATACACTGTCGAAAATAAAAATCGCAACACCGAGAAGGAGTTGTCCGACATAAATGAAAGATGGTAGGTGTGTTTCTACTTCTGAAACATGATGTCTGTCCAGATTTCGCGCCAGTCACATAGGAGTGGTGCTAGTAGCGCTAGTATGAGCATACAAATCAGGTTTGCTTTAAAGACACTTGTACCGGTCGTGAGAGTTCAAAATGGTTCAAATGGCTTTGAGCACTATGGGACTTAACTGCTGTGGTCATCAGTCCCCTAGAACTTAGAACTACTTAAACCTAACTAACCTAAGGACATCACACACATCCATGCCCGAGACAGGCTTCGAACCTGCGACCGTAGCGGTCAGTTGATGTCAGTCAAGAATTTCCTTAAGGCGATAAAGACGTCATTATCAACACTTCACTAAGAAGAGTACAACAGACGGATCGAAGCGTCGATCATTGAAGAAATCTGAAGAGTAGTATGATGCAATCTTTCCGCCAACACACTGGTCTCTTCGGCCCAATGGCAACCGCTTTAGTTACGAAAGAGCTTTTCTTTACTGCAATACTGCAGAAAGACTTGGCAGGAATGTTACCATTGTTTGTCATTGCTGGTAGCTGTGATCATAGGAATATACGGTCGCATGAAGACCAGGCTGGTGTGCCACATGGCACTTTCGTGAGGGAAGTTTATCGTCTTTGACGTATGGCTCTGACGCATCATACTGCATCTGGAACAACAACTGGAGCCAGCACAGCCACACAACGAACTGTTACAAATCGGTTATTTCAAGGACATCTACGAGCTAGAGTCTCTGTAGCGTGTATTCCACTGATTCCAAACTATCGCCGTTTGCGACTTCAGTGGTGTCAAGCGAGAGCTCATTGGAGGGCAGTGTGAAGGTCTGTTATGTTTTCTGATGGAAACTGGTTCTGCTTCGGTGTCAGTCACGGCAGTGTGTTGGTTAGAAGGAGGCCAGTCGAGGACCTACAACCAATTTGTGCGCGCGCTAGATGCGACTTCGTAGGACAGTGGTTATCACACGCACAGACTGCAACTCTGTACCTCTGTCTCGTGTTCCGACCTGTTGCGCTTCCATTAGTGAACAACATTCCAGGGGCTGTTTTCCAACAGGATAACACCCTCCCACAGTCCAATGTCGTAACCCATATGCTCTACACAGTGACGGAATGGTGCCCTGGCCTGCTCGATCACCAGATCTGTTTCCAATCGAGCACATATGGGACATCATTGGACGACAGCTCCGGCGTCATCCACAAACAGCTTTAATCGTCCCTGTAATGACCGGCCAAGTGCAACAGGCATGGAACTCCATCCCACAAACTGTCATCCGGCGCCAGTACAACACAATGCATGCTCTTTTACGTGCTTACATTCAACATTCTGGCAGTTACACCGGTTATTAATGTTCCAGCGTTTTACTTGTGCAATGGCCTACCTTGCACTTACATGAATTTGTGATCCTGCGAAGTTAATCACATAGCTCATCTAGACAAATACGAGGCTGTTCAGAAAGTAAGCTCCGATTGATCGCGAAATGGAAACGACTATGATAATCCGATAAAGCTTTGCACAGACGTGTTGGGCAGTGTCTCTAGTATGACCCTAGATAGCATCACGTCACTCCTCTCATTTCTGAGCTCACAGTGATCGCGTAAAGTTGGCTAGAGAATAGTGTCTCCCGCCAAGTACGAGGACCTGGTGAGAAATTTCGCCTGAAGCTATACAGTCAACATTACATAACTGTCGTGCAGTTTCTTCTACAAGGCAATATTCTCAGCCGCATTCTGAAGGGGCAATGAAGTGCTCCTGCATCGTTTTCAATTGGAAATGTTTGACTGCCCACAATACAGCCCGTAATTGACTCCCCCTGCGTTTCATTTCTGCTCACATGAACCGCTGGCTATGAATACAACATTTTGGCACAGAAAACGAGCTGTAGGCCAGCGTAGATAATTGGCGGAAAGCACTGGCGGCTGTCTTTTATGATGAGGGTATTGGAAAGTTGGTACAACGCTACGACAAATGTCTAAGTCAGAACGGCAACTACGTAGAGAAGTAGCTGGATGGTGTAGCTAACTGTTAAAAATAAAACATTTCTAATTTTCACTGTGGTTCCCATTTCGCGATCAATCGGAGCTTACTTTCTGAACAGCCCTCGTATATTCCCCAAATTTCATTACTAGCATTAATTACTTTTTGGTGTTGTGATTTTTTTTCGGTCAGTGTATGATTTATGCTTTACTGCAAACTGTGTCTGTTAGTGTCGTCTGGCTGATGTTTGCTTAAGGTGTCGGCCTTTGTTGGACGCATTTATGATTAGGCTCTGGAACAAGATCCTTGGTTGGGTGTCTTTGTGTTATCGTGTTGACGGGTGTGTTGCTCCTTTATGTGCTAATTCGTGTGCCATTTATTGTAAGGTTTCGATCTCAGAAGGACGAGATATTGATATTCATCACGTTCGATTTCATGGGAATCACTATGACTCACGATCGTGATGTGATGCGCGACAGAAAGAAGGTCAGCATCGGTCGCCATGTCATCTGTCTTTTCTATTGCATTGCAGATCTAGGTTTCAGCTGACAGCGCTGTTATCAACAGTGTGTTTTAACTCTGTATCACTGTTTATCGTGCAATGGTGATAGCTACACTGTCATATCTGCAATGCAATAAAAAAGACAGATGGCATGACGACTTTCTTTCTGTCCTATATTGATATCTGATGCTGTGTATCAGATCTCCTTTTTTTTACATGTTTGTGCCCTACAAGGCTGGTTACTCCAGTGGGTCAAGGGTGTCATAAGTATTACTGTATTATACCAGGTATCAAGGTCATCTGATAACCTTAACGACAACTCTTGGTTCGTGCTTTCTCAACATGCACTTTTATATTGTTCAGGTATTTAATAAAGTTGTTTTGCATTTGGTCGCGAGTCTGCGCTTACGCAGCCCCCAGCCACTTTCCTCTCCCACCGTCATCCCGCGCCACGATATAACTGAGATACAAGATACGTAGACACGCTCAGTGTTAAGTTGTATCGTGGGACCTCCAGAGCATGGAAGGCCATTCCACTGTAGAGTGCGGCACTGCGATCGTGAGTCAGTTGTCAGTCCACGTGAAAATCTGAATGTCCGCCATAAATCACTGTTTGAGAAATGCAGTGGGTGTTTCGTCAAGCGCGAACAGTTCCAACTGCTACGATTGCTGCCAATCATTTATCAGTGTTAACGACTGTACGGCAAGCTTTGAGTAGTGCTACTTTTGGAAAATACGAAGGGCGTCCAGAAAGTAAGTTCCGATCAGTCGAGAAATGGAAACGACTATGAAAATCCGATAAAGCTTTGCACAGATGCGTTGGGCAGTGTCTCTAGTATCACCTCACACAGCATCACGTCGCTCTTCTCATTTCTGAGCTCACAGTGAGCGCGTAAAGATGTTATAGAAAATAGTGTCTCCCGCCAAGTACGAGGTCCTGGTGAGAAATTTCACCTGAAGCTATGCAGCCAACATTACATGAATGTCGTGCTGTTTCTTCTTCAAGATTATTCTCAGCCGCATTCTGCAGGGGCAATGAAGTTGCTCCTGCATCGTTTTCAATTGGAAATGTTTGATTACCCACAATACAGCCAGTAATTGTCTCCCTCTGAGTTTCATCTTTGCTCACATGAACCGCTGGCTATGAAGACATCATTTTGCCACAGACAACGAGCTGTAGGCCAGCGTGGAGATTTGGCGGAAAGCACTGGCGGCTGCCTTCTATGATGAGGGTCTTGAAACGTTGGTACAACGCTACGACAAATGTCTAAGTCAGAACGGCGACTACGTAGCGAATTAGCTGGAAGATGTAGCTAACTGTTACAAATAAAACATTTCTGATATTCACTGTGGTTTCCATTTCACGATCAATCGTAACTTACTTTCTGGACAGGCCTCGTAGTTGCATGATGCTGGTTGAACTGTACTCTGGCCGTCACGATTGCCGCTATTACCACAGCAACATAACACTACAGATTTATATCTTGTTCCAAATAGCGGTCGTTGTGTTTTGCCTTGGGGCTGACATGACCAGAACGTTGTTTTGTGTGAAACTTAATCGCCTTAAAGTTATTTTGACATTGCAGTCGTAACTATAACCACATCTACACACCGTAAACCACCTTACGGTGTGTGGTGGAGCATACTTCTGGTACCGCTATCACTGTTCCACTAGCGGACGCTACTTAGTAAGACCGACTTTTGGTAAACCTCTGCACGAGCCCCAATTTCCTTATTTTCCCGTCCTGATCATTTCTCGGGATGCGTGTGGTAGGAAGTAATAAGTTGCGCAAGTGTTCTTGGAACGTACACACTAAGAATTTCAAAGGAAACATTTTCTTGATGCACAACGCTCCTCACTAAGTGCATGCCACAGATGTTTGATGAGCAATACCGTACCGATCTAATGTTTTCTAAACTAATTCGTGACGAAACTCCCACCGTTTCTTTGAATCTTCTCTATTTCCTCTAGCAAACCTACCTCGTAAGAGCCCCAGGTGTCCGGGCAGCATTCGAGGATCAATAGATCGATCAAGTATTTTGTAAGCCACTTCAATCATGTATGAATCACCATTTTCTTATGACTCTTTCCGTGAATCTCAGCCTGCTTTTCCTGCAACTAGTTTTACATGGTTGCATCACTGTAGGTCGCTCCAGACGGTTCCTTCCAAAAGTTTTATAAATGTTGCTGTGCCGGCCGGAGTGGCCGTGCGCTACAATCTGGAACCGAGCGACCGCTACGGTCGCAGGTTCGAATCCTGCCTCGGGCGTGGATGTGTGTGATGTCCTTAGGTTAGATAGGTTTAATTAGTTCTAAGTTCTAGGAGACTGATGACCTCAGAAGTTAAGTCGCATAGTGCTCAGGGCCATTTGATTTTGTTACTGTTTCCAGTGCCTTGTCGCCATCAGTGTAGCCAAACAGCATTGCGTCTCTCTGCCTATTTAAGCGTAACAGGCTACATTCATTTTTGTAGACAGTCCAGTGTAACTCCTTGTACGAAGCGTCGATCCTCTACGTCTTCCTGCATTTCATCACAATTTTCTGTCACAGGAGTTGTCTTATCAACAACAACATCGGTCGTGAACAGCCTTATGGAGTTTCGACATTAATCAGTAGATCGTCTACATATTTCGTGAACACTAACCGCCCTATAGCACTCCTTTCGAATGTTCTCGAGGTTACTTTTACGTCGGACGATTTCGGCCCCTCACGGACGACGTGTTGAGTTCTCTCTGCTGGGAAGTCCCGAGTCCAGCCACAAAGCTGGCCCGATACTTGCTCGTGTTTTGATCTCTAAGCATCAGATAGGAACTGTATGAATAACAAGCGGAAGTTTAGGGTTCAAATGGCTCCGAGCACTATGGGACTTAACATCTTAGGTCATCAGTCCCCTAGAACTTAGAACTACTTAAACCTAACTAACCTAAGGACATCACACAACACCCAGCCATCACGAGGCAGAGAAAATCCCTGACCCCGCCGGGAATCGAACCCGGGAACCCGGGCGTGGGAAGCGAGAACGCTACCGCACGACCACGAGATGCGGGCGGAAGTTTAGGGAACAGGGTATCAACCTAGATGGCGTTCGATGCTCTGGATTTTATGAACGAAGAGAGTCAGCTGAGTTTCACAAGTTCTCCATCTGAAGAACCCATGTCTATTCCTAAAGAGCACATTATTGTTCTCTGAAACAGCCGAGCACAAAGTGTATTCTGTAATTGAATCAGTCGTTTCTAATAGGTCCTTTAACGAATTTTCTGGTAAAAGCGTTTTACCGTGGTTTGTGGTCGCCTGGGGGTAAATGTGTGATTGTGTGCTCAAGCGGACTGTCTCCGTGAGCCGGTTTGACACAGGGAGCCGACAATATTTTCATTCTTTTCTGGAAAGCTCCTTCCCCTGGAGGAAGCGACACTTCTCCAGAAAACCGTGCTTAGAATAACCACTTTAAAGCCCACGTGGTGAATACGGAGGAAATTTGTTACAGTTAGTAGCCGCCAAAAAAGGTGGATTTCCCACGGCACTCGAGGAAGAGATGCGTATCGTCAGTCTTGCTAGTTATTCACAATTCAAACAATTCACGTGTGGTGACGACCTTTGAATTTATGAATGGAATTTTAAAGCATATGTTTGGATTAAGATTACCAGTAACAAAACGTGTGACTCTTTCTCGGTGACCGGTGCACAACTGAAGCGTTTGAACCAAACATAAGAAAATAAAAGGCGTAGGCAAGGCTATGAAATACATACCATACAATTAGCTACAGCATTATGAAGACATACTAACAATATCTGTAAAAAATGATTAGTATGAGAGACTAAAACGTTACTATATCCACTGCATATCCGTCATACAGTCAAATATGCTGGTTGTATAAGCACTGGATAGAAAACGCGTAATATATGTTCTTCCAACACTCTAGCGCAAAAAGATAAACTCTTAAATACAGCCACAAACAGCGAAGTGACGCTGTCGTTAAGAGTATGGAAGGAGGATGCCGTTGTAACGTTCAAAAATAATGTTGCACACTGAGTTGCGGATTATGTGTCGCTTCAACTGATTACGGATCGAATTACAGGCAGTGTGCAACTAAGAAGTATGGATATGATTGCGTAGTGTACCATTACATACTGCTTCAGAGAGAGAAAGATTCGGCAGAAGGAGAGAAGCTGCCGTGTCTGATGGAGCCAGAGACGGTGAAAAGAAGCAATAAAAAATCAAAAAGTAATTTAAAAAAAGAAAAATAATCAGTATAAAAAATAATCAGTGTTTTGACGAAGCATTGGTGTTCACGAATGAACTCACCTTCAGAGTTATTCTTTGCAATAATTGGCAAAATAGCAATCACAGGTAGTGAAATATAGTAATAAATTAAAGCTAAATTGTATTCGTGATATAATCAGAGCTTTACATTAATCACTGACATTATTCCAGCGAGTTTACGTGAAAGAAGGCAATTCATAATACAAAGAAAAACACAAAAGAGTATTTTGTTGGTTTTCGACCAAAGAATTGCTGAGACGGTCAATACTAAATCGCTGACTGGTCAATACTTGAATGTTTGTTTAGGAGAGATGTTAAGATCGAAACAAAACAAGGGAAACCGCTCGTAATTTTCAAACGTCATTAAAAAAAGAGAAGACAATAAGTAAATTTTCATATGAATGCGCTCGCTTTTTAATATAAAATCAAAATTTGGACTTTTCTCAGTGGCTGTCATAGGCTACTATTAATGTGGATTGAGAATTACTGCCACCAGCGCTGTCGTATTTTTCAAGGCCATGTATTTCTGTTAACTTAACAATACGATACATAGTGAACGTTGTAAAACATATGGTTTGTTGCAAACTCCTTGCTCAACTGGTTATCTTTAATTGAAAATATAAGCTTAATGTGACCGTAATACAGTGCTAAAGCGTATTTATCTACTGTTTAAGCACAATGGTCTCTAAATTAATAAATGGATACACTAATGTATAAAGCTACCCAAGCAGCACATGCTCCTCCATGGTTTCAGACGAATAGTGTTCAGTCATAAAACCTGGCATGTCGCTGCTAGGCCTTGACCTTTTTACGGTATTACTGTTAATTTTTACTTATTACACATGTTTATGTGTTGACTTTGGATTGCATCTGTCCATATGAGCAGAATTTCATGAGTTGTTATTTTACAGTACATTGTTCAGTCCTCCTGTGACAGAGTGCTGTAAGCATTCTATGATGAACTGCCACTACACGGTTTTATGAGTATGTAATTTTTGTTATTTTGCTTTTGTGTATGCCCCAGTAATTTTTTTTAATGTAAGCCTATAATTTCGACATATTTCGTTTTTATAGACCTGAGTGTGGCGGAACATATTGCTGACACTAGGAATCCAACAATTGTGTTAACATATCGGTCTTGGGAAATAAATTGGTTTTCAAAAGAAGATTACAATACATAATATTTTTGTATATGAAAACCAAAAAGCACACAAAGAATACATTCTTTCCTCAAATATTGTTTACACCGAAGTATTGTAATGCACTGTAAATAACTTTGTTCAAAATTATGTGCATGAAAATATGTAAACAAGGATGTATCGCATATTCGTTATTCCACGTCGTTCGGTTTTCATTTCCACAACTACTCCTACCCAAACGACTACACTTATCCCAGATATTGTCATAATTTAAAACTATAAAAGTGCGAAAGTTTCCCACAGGCCCCCTTGTGCAAATAAATTTAGGCTGCAGTACGTAGCCAGAAAGAAAGAGACGTGCACGGGGCAGATTAGCGTGCAGCGTTGCATCACAACAGTCTCCGGACTATAGTCTGTAACAATAGTTTCCTTAAAACGCTTCAACCGCATAAAGAGGGAATTTTTTCCAGCAAGGCCACGGCAACTTTTCATTGCTTGCTTGATCGTCTACTTCGTTTCTAATGACCTTGCGTTCGCGACGAACGGTTCAAATGTTCGCTCTGCCTTCCTGAGTTAAGTTTTCCTCGATATTCCTAGATAACTTCAGAAGAATGTCGAGGCGAAAGCTTAAAACGATAACTTTCCTTCTCCGTCGTTTGTTTTACGGAGCAAGTGATCTATCTCTAACGACCTCGATGCTAACAAGTTGCGAATTTCTAATTTACTTTCTAATGGCCTTGATGTCTAAGCTTTGTTTCCTTCCTCAGCCACAAGCCACCACCGCTTTAGTGATATACTCCTCATATCGAGACAGTGTGATTGTTTGCAGTGCAAGGAGTCTTCAGATACGCTTCATCGGGGAAATCTCCGTATGTGGCGCAAGGCGGAAGCGAGATGGCAGGAAAGATGACTACAGCTTAGATTCCTGCAAACTACTAGGGAAACAGATAATCAAGTTTTCCTTTCCTGTTGCCGGAAGTAAAGGCGAGCGGGTATTTCGTTTTACGTAATTTCCCATATCCGTAGGCGACTCCTCACCTTGGCCGCAGACTCAGAGCGCTAACCGCCTGATACATAGACGTCCGTGTGTGGCTTTCAGAACCTTGGCAGGCTTCCTGTACCAGGCATGAAGCCACTTACGTTGTGTGTGTGTGTGTGTGTGTGTGTGTGTGTGTGTGTGTGTCTGTGTATGTTCGTTCGTCCGTGTACGTGTTCCCATGTGTCGGGCGTTTCGGAACTTTTAAAACTGGTAAGTATGGTTCGGTTCTACCTTGGATGTATGTCGGCTTGGCCGCGGTGGCCGTGCGGTTCTGGCGCTGCAGTCCGGAACCGCGGGACTGCTACGGTCGCAGGTTCGACTCCTGCCTCGGGCATGGGTGTGTGTGATGGCCTTAGGTTAGTTAGGTTTAAGTAGTTCTAAGTTCTAGGGGCTTATGACCTAAGATGTTGAGTCCCATAGTGCTCAGAGCCATTTGAACCATTTGTATGTCGGCTTAGCAGGGTTTAGATATCTTGAGTTTGGCTTCAAATCTTCTGGCACCTGACAATTTTTAATTCCTGTAAATTCTTCTTATATGTGGTAAATATCAATCCACACTGTGTTTGGGATTCCTCTGATAATTTGCAGAGACAGCTCTCAGGTCAGTTAAAGGCAACGGCCTATCATTGCTTGGTTTTAAAACCTACTGCTAAACTTTTCTTTAACGTGAAAAGAACTGTTGTATTTCTGAAACTAACTTCGTAAATATATTTTGCAGCTGTCTCTTCTCTATAAAAATGCCTGTCTTTGTCGCTGTTCTATGAGGATATTGCTTCAATTTAAATTTTATTGAGGAAAACGACACGACTTAGAATCAGACATACTGTTGTCTATGATTCGATTTTCTCTGACAATGTAGCGATAAAGTCAGCAAGGTGCCCCAACCGTTTCTTGGATATTCTCTACTTTATTTTTTAAGAGTTTTTCCTGTCACACGTATGGCATGTTTCAAGTGGCAACCGAATATTGGAATTAGAATGGCTGCGAATCTTAAACGACTTAGAGCATGAGTAAAATTTCAACTTGCACAGTAATTGTTTGAAGGGTAGTTGACTGTTATTGTTGAAAATTCAGAAAGAAAATTTTTCTGAGGTTAGATAAATAATTCTGCTCTTTTAATTTCTCTGATTTGCAATGGAACCTTTTCTGATGAGGATGAAATTAAAATTACTTGCTCTTCCGATGACAGTTCATATTACGTATTAGCGGGTACCAACAATTTTTCTAAATCTCACCCATTTTACAGAGCTGACGGATGTCGATCTCTTTCGTGTGTCAAAGACAAATTGCAACAAGAAAATTTTAAAATTTATTTAAAGTAAACATGTTTAAATTTACGAAAGGGATGAAGAAAAAATTGTCTCGTTCTGTGGCACACAGAGAATGTAGACCACTGTAAAATTCCAGTAAATAACGAGACTATGACATGGTCAATTAACATTCCTGCCACACCAAAGCATATGACAATCGGTTTCAGTGAGTTACGTAGAAAAAGAAAACTTGAAACCTAATTAATGGTGAAAGATGAGAATAAGAAATCATATAGAAGAGGGCTAAAATAAAAAGTAAATGTTTATACATGCAAACAATGGCTAAAATTCCATTAGGAGAGAAAATAATTGAAATTGCAAAGGTGTATATTGCCAAAAGAAAGTAACAAGGTACTCAAACTGAACTTGAAAGATAGAAAGCACTGTTTTCAATCAGATGTTAGTGCAGGTGTCAGTACGTTATGCAGTACCGGGAGACTTACTATTGATAAAAGGGAGAAAAGAATAAATACAGTTCCAACGAAAGCTATAGTATAAAATACGAAATTTCATTTAAAAATGCTAATTTTTCGCAGAAAACTAAAATAAAGCAATACATGTTCACCAAGATATTAGCGTCGTCTGATTATTTTGTATGAGTAACTTAGGAAGTTTTGATTACCACTGCCAGACCTAAACGTCATTCAGGACTTGCAACTGGACACCCGCCTTTAATGGCGGTTCTCCCCCGATTGCGTCACCCGAGCATGCCCACTGATTCAACCTGCCACCGGATCCGCCTCATTACATCCAAAATTTGCAAAAGTTCTCCTGTTGTGGGTCCAGGGGCCCCTGAAAGAACTGATACAGCGGGGAGTTTGTCTTATCCAGAGCTGCAGCAAAGAAATTCATTCTTTTATTCTTGGCGAAACACAACTGTGTTGACCATTTGTAGCAAGTTGAGATTGCACATGGGGTCACAGTATTGCTCTTCCGTGTGATCCTGATTATTGGTAAGAGCATTTCTCGAGTCTCGAGTCACGGTCCAGTGTACGCTCAACTGCACAGTGAACTATTAATTATTGAAACAACCTTAGGCTATGTCAAATACATGCTCCATCACAGCCATTCCCAAAGCGACGCTATACTATCTAGGTACGCAATAGGGCCTGTGCAGAGTCACAGTGAAAAACTGAAGTTGTGAGGCGACCCACTACGAGTGCCTGTACAATTCCGTCGGTAACAACACTGCATGAGAATATCTAGGGCCGAATCTTGGTACACACACACACACACACACACACACACACAGAAGTTTCATTGCAGCATACTACGGAGTTAGAAATTCATTTTGTATTGTTTCTCTATTTTTCTGGTAGTTCAAGGTTGTCCAGAAGAACAGGCCACTTGTGCTGTTTGTGATCTAGCTGATCGAGTCAATAAAAAAGAAAAATAAAGCGTTTCCATCGTCACAATAACAGAAATGTACTTCTTGTTCCTGTTCCTTAGAACGAACGTATGCGTTGACCGCTGCTGCTTGTTAATAGACTAAAAAATAAGTCTTTTTGTTTGAATTACCTGCTGTATTAGCGCATTTAAGCATACCTGCAAAACTCCACCATTTTTTCTGTAGTCAATGGTATGAGATGCAATTATTTGAGATTACATAATCAAACTTACGTGGAGCTTTTTTGCATGAATATTATAGGATAAAAATAAATGTTCGAAGTTTGGTAGATAAAAGTTGTCATGTGTTGCTCTAGGAACGAGACATTGCCAGCCAGACCAGAATCACGACTAATCTGATCGTTGCAGAAAAACCATCGAAATTTCACTTGGGTAGTGACTGTAGCAAAGAATTCCCACATATCTCCTGATCGCTAGTTTATGTGGCAGACTACTAGGTAAAATTCTGAAAGTGATAAGCAACTGTCGAAGAATCGGCCATCGGATCGCAGCGTCAAATTGAAGGCGCTATGGGATTTTTTAACTAGAGTTGGTATAGTGCCCCATGTTTGTTCGATTCCCACATAAGATCGAACATGTCATACTGAAAATTAGCCTGCACGTGACATCATTACCAACAACCTACATTTACATATTTGATATACACGGCAGCACCTCATCAACTGGATGTGGTAGGCAGCGTAAGAACACCACGAGCGTGTATTTCTTCGAAATGTCAGTACGCGCAGTGGTCACAGGCTGAGAGTGGGAGTGTATTACACCTCTTGTCTAAATGATACGCTTGTCATAAAGTTAGAAATGCGAATGGGCAGTCTGGAGGACACCGACGCAAGTAGCATTGCGTGAGCCTGTCCCAAGAGTTGTCGCCGGCAGGAGTGGCCGTGCGGTTCTAGGCGCTACAGCCTGGAACCGAGCGACCGCTACGGTCGCAGGTTCGAAACCTGCCTCGAGCATGGATGTGTGTGATGTCTTTAGGTTAGTAAGGTTTAATTAGTTCTACGTTCTAGGCGACTGATGACCTCAGAAGTTAAGTCGCATAGTGCTCAGAGCCCTTTGAACCATTTTGAACCAAGAGTTGTCGATTCTGCTACCGGTTCCAAAAACGAATACGTCGAATCTGCTAGGCACTTGAATAGCGCTAAGGGCTGACTGAGTTTGCCATCGTATACTCTGACAGACTGAAACGATTTACCAAGAAAACCTGTACAAGAGCCGTTGGTCCACTTTTTCTTTCAAAATGATACCTCGCGGAGCGTTATGGCCAACTCACTCCAGTAATGAGTCACGTCCCGTTAATACTCGCGAAGGCACGAAAGGAATGTTAAGTAACGACAATAGGTTATGCATTGGCGAGGCAGCCAATTGCCGAATCACAGGTGGGCGAATCAGCCAGCCGTAACGGATAGGGTTTAAGATGTCTCGTCGACGATATCAATAGAGCACTGATTGTAGTGAAAGAGTAAGACGGCTATTCTCTATTTACATATACCAGCATCAGTGTTACGTGACTTAGGAAAATGGGGATAGGCGAGTGGTTCGTGGATATGTAACCTGGAGGACCCAGGCGTAAGTTGCGGAGGTACTCTGCATGAGCATCTATTGTCATGGAGTAGCACGAGCGTATCTCACGTGTTGACGATGCAGCTATCGATTTCAGCAATAACAGGTTTCTTTCATCCAGAATGTAAGAAAAATATGGATAATACATGCCTAGTCAGAATATTTCAGCAGTACAATCAACTCTGTTTCTATGACACCGCCGAGGCCGGCTCCAAAACACCTGCCACAATGGACACTGTGCTGCGTACGAGCTGCTGTCGGTAACGGGCACGCACGCTATTGAACTAAGTGTCTCGAGGGTGAAGAGCTATTTTCAGCTGTCGAGACCGGTTCGTTTCGTGCGTAATGTGCGTCTCAGTGTGCCTCTGGCTAGGCGCTGTGACGAAACGGCGCCTCCTATCTGCGGGCCGGGTCGCGAGGTCACATAATCGCGAGGTCGACACGCGTGATTTCGGCAGTCTGCCTCTGGGCGTTTAGAGGACCTAATGAGGGTCGCCGATCCCGTAAACACGCACTCTTGCCCCATCATCAGACGCATTTGTAAACATTAGCGCCGTATGTAACGCAGGATAAACAGCGCCTTATCTAGCGGCGAGCGCGCGATGCGAGTCGGCGGCGATTTCGCCACTGGGCGGTCAGCTCGCGCGTGCTCCTGACCTTCTCGCCGGCCGACCGTCACGTAACGAGCCGAGCCGAGGCTCTTCGCTGTAACGACGCCGTCCGCGGCGAATAACGCAGCGAGCGCCCCAGGGGTGCTGAAGCCGCGGACGAGGTGATCGTTAAGCGAGGCGGATGTCTGCAGGCACGTGGGCGGCCCACGCGTTGTGTTTGCGCACCTCACCAACACTCGTATGCAGCCAGCTTTTGCGTCTTCAAACACGGCACACTGTTCCGTGAGAGTAAACGCAGTCAGAGTTTGGTTTGCAGTCTGTACACAGTACTCTTACGAGGAACAGCTCCACGGGTGTGTGTGCACAGGCATCACCCAGGCCAAGGAGAACGCTATTGACCGGCACGTCGTGTTCTAATTACTGACCCATTTGGAACAAGGTGATCTACTTGACCTTCACGATCAAGAAATTTACTACTTAACTCGGCCTCTATTCACGGACTACGATGAGTTGCTACTTAATTATAGCGTATCTGGGAATACCGATGACATCATGACTGCAAAAGTTAGAAGACCCAAGATGTTGACAACAGGCCTTCAGAACTACACTCTCTAGTAGGAAATTTGATACTGGTTTATGAGAGCGCCGTGTCTGAGAGGTTAGTATGTCTTACTGCACACTCGAAAGATCCAGGTTCGATACCTAATCATGTAAGCGATTTTTGGCTCTGAGCACTGTGGGACTCAACTGCTGTGGTCATCAGTCCCCTAGAACTTAGAACTACTGAAACCTAACTAACCTAAGAACATCACACACATCCATGCCCGAGGCAGTTTCGAACCTGCGACCGTAGCAGTCCCGCGGTTCCTGACTGCGCGCCTAGAACTAAGCGATTTTTCATCGGTAAGAGAGCTGCAACCAAGTGATGAGTCTGATGACACGAGCGAAGACAAGGAGCTGCTAGGAGGGAGTGTGACGACTTCGAAACACAAATTTACAGCCGCATTTGAATGATGTGTTTTTTTTTCATTCATGTCTCCCGCAAACTTCCTATCAGTTACGCTTCAGGCGTAGGATAAAGAAGCGATCCAATTTGGACGATTCCGCCGCTGACTTCAGGGTTAAGGTGTGTTGAAGACAAAGTAAACAGAGGAAGCTCTATTTAGAATTTACATTGCTGCGTCACATCATGTGGAAGGAGAGGTGAAATCTGTCTTGTATTTGTTGCTTCTACGGAACGAGGAGGTGAGATTATCAACAATCTGCCGTTTGAAGCATCGCCGTTGCATTTTCTTTCGATAATAGTGAAAGAACATCACTAACATTAAGAAATATCTTGACTGTATTTCCTCAATAACACGTCGAAGGTAAAAAAAAGTTACATTGTATGGTGAAAGAAGACGAAAAATCAGAAGAAAAAGAAGACCATGAAGGAGAAGAATTAAAAGATTCCTACGAATTTCGAAGTGAAAATGAATCTCTGTGTCGACTGAAAATAGTTGGTATTGACATTTTTGCGCTGTTGTCATACAAACAAAGTGCATATGCCATTTCCATCAGGCACAAATTTTGTCCTAACAGTTCTAATAACTCTGTCACTGTGAGACCGTGATATTTTCATGCTTCTGTGTATTCGACAGAATTTGAGTGTGTCGCCACATCTGACGCGAATTCAGCGCTACAGACCCCTTTTTCGCCCAAGAAAATGAGGGGTCGCAATATTCTTGGTTTTGTTGTCGATGATCCCGTAGAAGTCGAAATTGCTTGGTTAGTATCTCCAGGTTCGAAATCGCAGATTTGTACAAATTTACATAATGATTTTTAATGTTAACTGCAACAAATTAAGAAAAGGTAATTACGAGATTTTAGTAATATTCATTTGTCGATTCTTATTCCACTTATGTATCAGATATATTAAAGTGCCATCAAGGCCGCTACACTGGGCGACACTTCAACATGCCTAGATATTACGAGATACGTCTTTCTGACAAGCAACTACTTTCTCCGTTTTCCCGTGCCAAACACGAGGCACCCCTGAAAGTCACCGGCCGCTGTGGCCGAGCGGTTCTAGGCGCTTCAGTCTGGATCCGCTCGACCGCTACGATCGCGGGTTCGAATCCTGCCTCGGGAATGGATGTGTGTGATATCGTTAGGTTAGTTAGGTTTAAGTAGTTCTAAGTGTAGGGGACTGATGACCTCAGATGTTAAGTCCCATAGTGCTTAGAGCCATTTGAAGCTTGAAATTCAAAACAATTTTTCACGAGGACTTCCTTATGTAGATTCATAATTTTTCAGATTTATGTTAGATACACTGACGTGCAAAACTTGAAGATGAAAGTAACTTTCAAATGATGTATCACTACTAAGTAACATAGCTCGATGAAACTTTGTCCATACATACAAATAACTACCGTAGGTAACAGAAAGAAATGCGCAGCGAGATGAACAGAAACGACATTCTGATTCAAAGACAGTAATTTAATTCACCGCGATTCATGATGGTCCCCTTGGGCATTGCAAAAGGCGGGTGTATTGTCACCAGGGACCGTAATACATGCTCTGTAACGTGCTCTCATCCTGGTCACAAGGTTGGGAAGGAGTTCTTGTGGTAGAGGGTTCGAGTTCTCCACCAGCGCCATCGGTAACTGCTGTACGGTCACTGGTGTCCTTTATCGTGCTGAAGGTCATCTCCCCAACGCATCCCAGACGTGCTCGATGAAATTTACGGCAGGGGGACGGGGAAGTCAGTCCATTCGCCGAATATCCTCTCGGTCCAAGAGCTCCTTCACTTGCGCAATTCGAGACTGTCGTGGGTTGTCATCCACAAAATAAAGCCAGGGCCGAATGAAGCCCTGGAAAGACGCACACGGGGAAGGAGTACAGTGACACAGTAACGTTAACCGGTGACAGCACAGTGTCCAGTGATATGGAGGTCAGTATGCTCACGTTTCATTATGCCTATCCACAGCATAACACCTGGACCACCAAACCGATCATGTTCGACCATGTTCTTGGGTGCATTACGTGTTCCCAACTCTCGTCAATGAGAGTACGTTAGGCAGCCGTATAAACCGTACCACAAGAAGTCCTTACCACCCTCGTGGCCAGAGTGGGAGCTCGATACTCAGCAGACACTGCCGTCCATGGTGATCACACTTCCTTTTAAGAACAGTGTTTCACCTTTTGTAATATCCAGGGGACCATCATACAACGCGGTGATTTTAATGCAATTATAATCTTTGACTGAAAGTGTACATTTGTACTGGTTTCAGTTACCTCTTGTACTATACTGTAGCAGCTTTTTCTATGTAGGGATCAAGTTTCATCGAGCAATCTACTTGGCACTTACTTTCGTCCTCTAATTTTGGACACCAATGTACACTCCTGGAAACTGAAATAAGAACACCGTGAATTCATTGTCCCAGGAAGGGGAAACTTTATTGACACATTCCTGGGGTCAGATACATCACATGATCACACTGACACAACCACAGGCACATAGACACAGGCAACAGAGCATGCACAATGTCGGCACTAGTACAGTGTATATCCACCTTTCGCAGCAATGCAGGCTGCTATTCTCCCATGGACACGATCGTAGAGATGTTGGATGTAGTCCTGTGGAACGGCTTGCCATGCCATTTCCACCTGGCGCCTCAGTTGGACCAGCGTTCTTGCTGGACGTGCAGACCGCATGAGACGACGCTTCATCCAGTCCCAAACATGCTCAATGGGGGACAGATCCGGAGATCTTGCTGGCCAGGGTAGTTGACTTACACCTTCTAGAGCACGTTGGGTGGCACGGGATACATGCGGACGTGCATTGTCCTGTTGGAACAGCAAGTTCCCTTGCCGGTCTGGGAATGGTAGAACGATGGGTTCGATGACGGTTTGGATGTACCGTGCACTATTCAGTGTCCCCTCGACGATCACCAGTGGTGTACGGCCAGTGTAGGAGATCGCTCCCCACACCATGATGCCGGGTGTTGGCCCTGTGTGCCTCGGTCGTATGCAGTCCTGATTGTGGCGCTCACCTGCACGGCGCCAAACACGCATACGACCATCATTGGCACCAAGGCTGAAGCGACTCTCATCGCTGAAGACGACACGTCTCCATTCGTCCCTCCATTCACACCTGTCGCGACACCACTGGAGGCGGGCTGCACGATGTTGGGGCGTGAGCGGAAGACGGCCTAACGGTGTGCGGGACCGTAGCCCAGCTTCATGGAGACGGTTGCGAATGGTCCTCGCCGATACCCCAGGAGCAACAGTGTCCCTAATTTGCTGGGAAGTGGCGGTGCGGTCCCCTACGGCACTGCGTAGGATCCTTCGGTCTTGGCGTGCATCCGTGCGTCGCTGCGGTCCGGTCCCAGGTCGACGGGCACGTGCACCTTCCGCCGACCACTGGCGACAACATCGATGTACTGTGGAGACCTCACGCCCCACGTGTTGAGCAATTCGGCGGTACGTCGTCCCGTATGACCACTATACTCCCTCGCTCAAAGTCCGTCAACTGCACATACGGTTCACGTCCACGCTGTCGCGGCATGCTACCAGTGTTAAAGACTGCGATGGAGCTCCGTATGCCACGGCAAACTGGCTGACACTGACGGCGGCGGTGCACAAATGCTGCGCAGCTAGCGCCATTCGACGGCCAACACCGCGGTTCCTGGTGTGTCCTCTGTGCCGTGCGTGTGATCATTGCTTGTACAGCCCTCTCGCAGTGTCCGGAGCAAGTATGGTGGGTCTGACACACCGGTGTCAATGTGTTCTTTTTTCCATTTCCAGGAGTGTATTAAACAGATGTTCGTGACTTTAACGTAATACGAGGGACATTCAATAGGTAATGCAACACGTTTTTTCTCTGCCAATTTTGGTTGATAAAAATGTGGAATTTGTTGTGGGGCATCGTGGAACTTTCACGATTCAGCTCATATATTTAATGAAGGTCCGATTTGTGGCGGCGCTATACATAGCCTTCCAACTGGCGTCTGTAACGGAGGTGCGTTCCAAGCAGAGACCTGTCACTGAATTTCTTTTGGCGGGAAACCAGAGCATGGTAGGTATTCACAGGCGCTTGCGACTGTCTACGGACATCTGGCAGTGAACAAAAGCACAGTGAGTCGTTGGACGAGGCGTCTGTCATCATCGCAACACGGACGCGCAAAACCTGTCCTTTCTGCTGCGTCCCTATCAGGCGTCCACAGCTGTGACTGCTAAAATGTTGGAACGTTCCGACACTCTCATTCGAGGCAGTAGACGGGTCACAATCAAACATCTCGCTGCTCAGCTCGGCGTCTCTGTTGGTAGTGCTGACACACTTGTCCAACAGTTGGAGTACCCAAAAGTGTGTGCATTCTGGGTTCCTCGCCGCCTAACAGGAGGCACATTATGAGGCTGATCGTGACAATTTTTTATGGAACATCATCACAGGCGATGAAATATGGGTTCATCACTTCGAACCGGAGACAAAACGGCAATCCATTGAGTGGCCTCACACCACCTCTCCTCCGAAGGAAAAGCTGCACCCTCAGCCGGTAAAGCCACTGTGATGGTCTTCTGGAACTCTGAAGCGGTTATTCTGTTTTACGTCCTCCCTCACGGTGGGTGCAACGATCAACGGTGAAGTGTATTGTTCTACTTTCAGGAAATTGAAGAAACGACTTCAGCCTGTTCGTCGTCACAAAAATGCAAACAAACTTTTCCTTCTCTATGACAAAGCAAGGCCCCATATAAGCCTACACACCCGAGAGGAGCTCACAAAACTTCATTGGACTCTTCTTCCTCATCTGTCATATGGTTCAAATGGGTCTAAGCACTGTGGGACTTAACATCTGAGGCCATCAGTCCCCTAGACTTACAACTACTTAAACCTAAGTAACCTAAGGACAACACACAAATCCATGCCCGAGGCAGGATTCGAACCTGCGACCACAGCAGCATCGCGGTTCCAGACTGAAGAGCTTAGAACCGCTTGGCCACAACGGCCGGCCTCATCTGTCATACAGCCCGGATCTCGCACATTCCGACTCCATCAGTTTGGCCCAATGAAGGATGCGCTCCGTGGGAAATAGTACGTGGATGATGGGGAGGTTATTGATGCAGCAAGACGTTGGCTCCGGCGTCAACCAGTAGAGTTGTACCACGGCGGGCATGCGGGCCCACCCAGTAAGGTTGCGTAAGGTCGTCACATTGAACGGTGTTTACCATATATTGAAAAATAAGGTTATCCTAACCACAACAATGGGGAATAGTATAGTGTATTGAAATTCTGAATAAAATCAACCTGCTTTCAGAAAAACGTGTTGCATTATTTATTAGAGGAGGAGGAAGAGACTAGTGTTTAATGTCCCGTCAACAACAAGGTCATTACAGACGGAGAGCGAACTCAGATTAAGGAAGGATTGGGAAGGAAATCGGCCGTGGCCTTTCAAAGTAACCATCCAGGTATATGCTTGAATCGATGTAGGGAAATCACGGAAAACCTAAATCTGGATGGCCGGACGCTGGTTTGAACTGTCGTCCTCCCGAATGCGAGTCCAGTGTGCTAAACGCTGCGCCACCTCTCTCAGTCGTTACTTATTGAACGCCCCTAGTATCTCCTCTTCAAATGTTCAAATGTGTGTGAAATCTTATGGGACTTAACTGCTAAGGTCATCAGTCCTTAAGCTTACTCACTACTTAACCTAAATTATCCTAAGGACAAACACACACAGCCATGCCCAAAGGAGGACTCGAACCTCCGCCGGGACCAGCCGCACAGTCCATCACTGCAGCGCCCTAGACCGCTCGGCTAATCCCGCGCGGCATCTCCTCTTTTTGGGGATGATCACATTCTATATAAAAGCACTTTAGCGTTCCCGTTCTCAATGGCCCAGGGAAGTTGAGCACGGTGATTGCTGTTGATGCTTGTAACGACAAAATTACAATTTAAGTGTCTTCTTTCTGAACACGACTATTCAAGTTTTAAATATTGTTTCGGTGTTATCAAAATTGAAACATGATGGTAGTTCCAATGTTTATGTGAATTCAGCATCTTTCAGAATTTATATTTGAGATGCAATGTACACAATTAATATTTGATTTTTAGCTCAGTTCAACAGTACTGACATACTATAAAATGCATTGTGTTTACTCTGTCCTCTAAGGTCTTCACTCAGACATAAATTGTCGAAAGGTTGTAACTTTTTAAAAAATACGTAAACTCTAAAGCTGTTTAATTAGGTTATATATCAGTTTGTACTTTTTAATGGTCTCATTGACTTTCCAGTTTCTCACAGGAGACGTGGTCATTTCTGAAGTGAGTCAAGTGTCTGCCACAAATGCCGTCTCAAGATATTACCTTTAGATATGCAAATGGTCGCAAACATGTCTGTAATGACCGTGTGTCAGAAACTCTGTTTACCTTTCTCAGTACACGAATTCATTAGCTTGACATTATAAAATTCCACAAGATAGTAGCCTGCTTTGTACTTCTTCATCTACATGTTTATTTTTGGATGTTTGTGAGTACAAAAAGGTATTGTAATATCCGATACATTGCAAAACATTAATATAGTATCCGATACGTCGCAAAACAGTACTGTAATATCTGATACATGGACAAATTCGCTACATCCTGCTTACGTAATGCAACATACTATTACATGCAATACCAAATGTTGTGAAAACAACCATTACACTATAGCTCTGGCTAGAGGAATTCACCAAAATATATATCCAGTGAGTATGAAATATCTCTTTTCTTAAAATAATTCCCTTTACATCTGAAGTTAGTATTTTAATATTTATAGTTCGGGTTATCACAATAATGTATATCAAATAATATTGAATCTACCGTTCTGTCCTTGATCATTTGTGACTGATGGTGTATGTATGATCAGAACTGTTTTGACGAACTGAACGGATGACGAAATACAGGTGCACAGTAAGTAGTGTAAGAAAATCCCTGCAAACACACTCGCAATTGTTCGACAGCAAAATGTGGCTGATCTAAATTTACAGAAAAGAGCTTCTGCATTATCGCCGCTGTAGAGTAAGTTTGGTGGTCAGACAATGGTTGAAATTCGTGTAGAGGCATATAAAACATGTTAAGGATACTACTGCCGGAGATCGCCCTTTGGATGCCTCTCCTCACCTCCAAACTAACAGGAATCTGGAGTGGCTAAATGAGTAATTACGACAAACAGGAGTAGCGTCAGTGATGAGCGCTACTTGTAGCCACTCTACTAGGTCCACCATTCATTACATCCATGAAGGAATACTCTCTGTCAACATCAGGATGCTCGACCTTATGCTACAAACAGACAAATATGTCTGAGAAATTATCGTGTACCTTTCTTACTTAGGTTTGGCTTCCTCCGATTGCCACTCTTTTGGTTTTATTAATGACCCGCTATGAGGGAGTCGGTCGACAGAATTCTCAAAATGGTAAATACAGTTTTTGTGTCCTCCATGGGCTACAGAGCTCTGCAAAGTAATGATGAAGTGCAGCCAAATGAAAACGAGACAGATGGAAAAAAGTAAGTGATCTCTTTATTATTTCAATAGAAATCGTCATAACTCTTAATACATTTATCCTGCTGTGAGACAAAACGGTCAGTGCCTTCATGGAAAAATGTTTGTGGTTGCCAACTGAACCATGAATGTATCTAGGTGTGCACCTCTTTGTCCGAAGCAAATCGAAGGCCATAAGTCTTTCTTCGGCGCTCCAAAAATATGGAAATCGGATGGGCAGAAATCAGTACGGTGTGTAGGATGCGCAAGAGCTTGCCAAGATGTGGACTGGCATTATCTTGCAACAGAATGATGCCGTCATTGAATATTACAGCGTTTGGAGATGACTGTGCTTCATTTTTTGCAAAGTGTGCACGTACCACTGTGCTTTAAGTGTGGCGCCGTGTTCCAGAAAGTCAATGAGCAGGCTACCCTTCCAGTCAAAGAAAAAGGTCATAATGACTTTCCCGGAGCTAGCGTGCCCGTTGTTTCGAGTACACTGCAGAAGTTTCGCTGGGAAGCCCTTACACATTCTATGTTTGCTTCGACCAGTATTGAAGGCGATGTTTTAAGAAAACGAAGTTATGATGTTATTGTAAGTAGCTTCAGTGGTATGAGGGATAGGCACTTATCAATTAGCCAAAAAGATCACTTGAAACTACCATTTTAAGACAGATTGTTTGGGAAAGTATTATATTTGAATCTTTATATAAATAAAATTTGCTTTTTTTCCATTCGTTTTGCTGTCTTGGATTTGTTAACAGACATCTTTGCTTATAGTTACAATGATCCTGCAACTTCTAATCAGTGTGCCTTCCAGTGAACGCTTCTTCTATGCTACTTTCTCGAGGGATTCACTCCAGCTGAAAAGGAGCCATGAATACTGACTAACGTCTGCTCCACGGTATCCCTCTCTATTGCTTACTCCAGTCCCACTTTTCAGTCTTTCTGAGATACCAATAATGTGACAAAAGCACCATAAAACTACAACAGCGCTAAGATAATGAACTCATCAGCTGCATCAGATAGTGTAGACAGCTGAACTCGTGGAGGATGTTTGGATTTCGGAGAAATGTAGGAACACGCGAGGCAATACTGACCCATAACTTTTCGTAGAAGATATGTTATGGAAGGACAAACCATTTTTGCAGCATTTTTAGATTTAGAGAAAACTTTGACGATGTTGGGTGGCATACTCTCTTTGAAATTCTGAAGGTAGTAGATGTAAAATACAGGAAGCGAAAGGCTATTTACAAGTTGTACAGAAATCAGACCGCAGTTATAATAGTCGAAGATAACGAAAGGAAAGCAGTGGTTGAGAAGAGAGTGTCACAGGGTTGTAGCCCATCTCCGATGTTATTCATTCTGTACAGTGAGCAAGTAATAAAGAAAACCTAAGAAAAATTTGTAGTAGGAATTAAAGTTCAAGAAGAAGAAATAAAAACTTTGAGGTTTGCCGATGACATTGTAATTTTGTCAGAGACAGTAAAGGACTTGGAAGAGCACTTAAACGGAATGGACAGTGTCTTGAAGGGAGGATATAAGATGAACATCAACCAAAGCGAGACAAGGATAATGGAATGTAGTCGAAGTAAACTATTGAGACTGAGGAAACTGGATTAGGAAACGAGACGCTTAAAGCAGTAGATGAGCATTTGGGCGGCAAAATAACTTATGAAATGCGTTTCCGGAGAAGAGAAATTTATTAATACCGAGCACAGATTTAAGTGTTAGGAACTCTTTTCTGAAGGTATTTGTCTAGAGTGTAGCCATGTATGGAAGTGAAACGTGGACGATAAAAAAGTTCAGACAAGTAGAAAACACCTTTTGAAATCTTGTGCTACATAATAATGTTGAAGATTAGAGGGATAGATCACATAACTAATGAGGAGGTACTGAATAGAACTGAGGAGACAAGAAATTGGTGGCACAACTTGACTAAAAGAAGGGATAGGTTGCTAGAACTCATTCTGAGACATCAAAGACTCACCAATTTAGTATTGGAGGGAAGTACGGAGCGGGGGGGTAAAAATTGTAGAGGGAGACCAAGAGATGAATACAGTAATCAGATTCAGAAGGATGTATATTGCAGTAGTTACGTTGTAGTAGTTATTCGGAGATGCAGAGGCTTGCACGGGATAGACTAGTATGGAGAGCTGTATGAAACAAGTCTTTGGACTGAAGACAAAAACAAAAACATTGTAGACAGTTCTGATAATAAACTGAAGTCAAAGTACAGTTTAGTAGGTGCAGTTTTTGTTCAGCTTAATGTATGCGGTTCGATGCGACAATTTTGGATCTATTTTAGTTCGTCTTAGTTTTAAGTTGTACATGTATATTATAATAATCAGGTTTCGAAACTGAGTGTTTGATAAACAGAGACATCAGGATCATTTCGTGGGACCCAAATTGCTCCGAACTCAAACACCACATCCAGTCAACATCCAATTTGAATCTATGAATTAGCTAACCCCGTAGAAGGGACTAATTATGCCTGTAAAACAGAGTCGTACATTAGAAACATTGAGACAGGCAACAACTTTTACACCCCCAATGAGGGTGGGGCAGCGTCTTGTTAAGAAAATAACATCTCATCGACATACATGTAAACTGGAGGACAGTAAACGGATACAACATGTCAATATACACTTTAAATGTGTTGTCGGGGAAGAAGAAGGGCAGCCAGTCGATTTTTACTGCAAAAGTGCCGACCAAATCTTTATTTTTAACTACTATCGTGCACTCTCTCAGTTCAGAAAGGCGTTATGAAC
The DNA here is from genome assembly GCF_023864275.1 of Schistocerca cancellata. Taxonomy (NCBI): domain Eukaryota; kingdom Metazoa; phylum Arthropoda; class Insecta; order Orthoptera; family Acrididae; genus Schistocerca; species Schistocerca cancellata. The sequence goes on from NC_064626.1 coordinate 829,898,021, forward strand.
TGCTTATAACATCTTAAGTGGGATTTACAAAGTGTGCAGCGCAGTGGCGTGGAGTAAGTTGGTCGTCACTTCTACCACTCACTTACATAACACAATGAGGACCACTTTATATTAAAGACCATATTTTTTTCAGCCAGTTCTTTATGAGTTATTCGAGTTGCGCATTAGGCATGGCACAGAATGCAAAGGCCGCTAAGGCTATTTTCAAATGGACGTAACTCAACGTAAAGCTATTTCTGAACAACTGTTATTTAGAAATGGCCTGCACCGTTATTGTTTGTTTCCCGATGTTGGGAAAAAAGTCTCTGACGTTTCAGGATTGTGGTTTGGAAGAAATGTATTTCTTTGCCTAAACTTATCCCTCATATACGGTGTCGGCATGTTAATCTGTATTTGACAAGATCAGTGGTAGAGTGTGGCCGGATGCCATCCCTATAGACTATTTATTGCCGCGCGGGGTAGCCGTGCGATCTCAGGCGTCTTGTCACGGTTCGCGCGGCTCCCCCCGTCGGAAGTTCGAGTTCTTCCTCGGGCATGTGTGTGTGTGTGTGTGTGTGTGTGTGTGTTTTGTCCTAAACGAAAGTTAGTTTAAGTTAGATTAAGTATTGCGTAAGCCTAGGGATCGATGACCTCAGCAGTTTTGTCCCATAGTCCTTACCACAAATTTCCAGTTTAGACTATTTATTCAGCTCTCCTTGAAATAAGATATGCTATTTGTCTAAGGAAAGATGGGAACCCTAATAATGGTTCATGCAAGAGAAGCGTGAGAAAGTAAAATAACTGAAACGTCTGAAACCCGGAAACTGAGTGAAAACATTCATACATGTGCCGTAGGTAGAGAGTAGATAGTATTTCTAATAAGTAGATAGGTAGGTAGTAGGGAGACAATATATAGGATGCCGTCGGTAGGGAAAGACAGGTAACGCAATATCTACAAGAGCCAAGACGGAACAACAAGAGTGAAAGACCAAGAACGAAGTGCTCAGCTCAAAAAGGGAGTAAGACAGAGACGTAGTATTCCGCCCCTATTGTTCATCGATGAAGCAATGACGAAAATAAAAGAAAGGTTCAAGAGTGGAACTGAAATTAAAGATGAAGATATCAACGACAAAATTCCCTGATAAAACTGCTATCCTCACTGAAAGTGAAGAAGAATTATGGGATCTGTTGAATCGAGTGAACAGTCTAATAAGTACAGAATATGGAGTGAGAGTCAACTGAAGAAAGACGAAAGTAACGAGTGTTAGTAGGAATGAGAAGAACGAGAAAATTAACATCAGGATTGACTGTCACCAAGTAAATCAAGTTAAAGAATTCTGCTACCTAGGCAGCAAAATAACGAATAACGGAAGGGGCAAGGAGGACATCAAAAGCAGACTAGCAACAGCAAAAAGGGCATTCCTGAGCAAGAGAGGTCTACTATTATAGAAACATAGGCCTTGAGCAAGAAATTTCTGAGTATGCACGTTTGGAGCACTATGTTGATGGTAGTGAAACATAGACTGTAGGAAAACTGGAACAGAAGAGAATCGAAGCATTTGAAATGTGATGCAACAGAAGAATTTTGAAAATTAAGTGGATTGATAAGGTAAGGAACGAGGAGGTTCTCCGCAGAATCAGCGAGAAAAGGAATATCTGGAAAACCCTGACAAGAGGAAAGGACAGGATATTAAGACATCTGTTAAGACATAACTGTCACGGTACTAGACGGAGCTGTAAAGGGCAAAAACTGTAGAGGACGGAAGAGACAGGAATACATCCAGCAAGTAATTGAGGACGTATGTTGCAAGTGATACTCTGAGATGAAGTGGTTGGCACAGGAGAGAAATTCGCGGCCGGCCGCATCAAATCGTTTAGAAGAGTGATGACTCACAAAAAAAATAAAGCGAAAAAAAAACAAGAAAGCTCGCCCGTAAGTGTCAGAGATTTGTGTCAGTCGGTTGTGTCATATTACCAAATTGAGTGGAACCAGTGAAACCCAGATAGTGAGTGAAAACATTCATATAGTCGACATGGCCGCAGACATTAAATACTTGCGGTGGTTCCATTCGACTGAAAAATCCGAGTGATCGGCAGAGCTATCGATTGTTAGACCAGTGTAGTGTCCCGCCACTGGAGACTCACCGTATCGAGCTGCTGCTCTGTGGCGAGGTGCTGGCGTCGGCCGTACATGTCTGCTGGCGTGTGGGTGGGTACGGGGAGGTCTGTGCGCGCCGCGGTGCTGGGCTGGAGTGGCGCGAGGCGCGCCCACCGCCGCTCTTATCACGGCGGCCGGCCTGGGTCAGCGCGCAGGTCACCACTGCCGCTGCCGCCCAGGGACGCGGTAGCCGCGTGTTCAAGACTTTCGCTACTGGCCGTCAGCAGGAACGGAAATAGTCCAGATAAGGCGCAGGCGGTTTGTGAACCGCAGTCCACTGTCAGTCCATTATGCAATAGCAACGAGCGGCTAATAAACCTCAAATTATATATATATATATATATATATATATATATATATATATATATATATATATATACTACTGGCCATTAAAATTGCTACACCAGAAAAACCACTTCTGGCCGTAATAACGGCCTTGATACGTTTGGGCATTGAGTCAAATAGAGCTTGGATGGCGTGTACAGGTACAGTTGCCCATGCAGCTTCAACACGATACCACAGTTCATCACGAGTCGTGACTGGCGAATTGTGACGAGCCAATTGCTCGGCCACCATTGACCAGACGTTTTCAACTGGTGAGAGATCTGGAGAACGCGCTGGCCAGGGCAGCGGTCGAACATTTTCTGTATCCAGAAAGGCCCGTACAGGACCTGAAACATGCGGTCGTGCATTATCCTGCTGAAATGTAGGGTTTCGCAGGGATCGAATGAAGGGGAGAGCCAAGGGTCGTAACGCAACTGAAATGTAACGTCCACTGTTGAAAGTGCCGTCAATGCGAACAAGAGGTGACCGAGACGTGTAACCAATGGCGCCCCATACCATCACGCCGGGTGATACGCCAGTATGGCGATGACGAATACACGCTTCCAATGTGCGTTCACCGCGATGTCGCCAAACACGGATGCGACCATCATGATGCTGTAAACAGAACATGGATTTATCCTAAAAAATGACGGTTAGCCATTCGTGAACCCAGGTTCGTCGTTGAGTACACCATCGTAGGCGCTCCTGTCTGTGATGCAGCGTCTAAGGTAACCGCAGCCATGGTCTTCGAGCTGATAGTCCATGCTGCTGCAAACGTCGTCGAACTGTTCGTGCAGATGGTTGTTGTCTTGCAAACTCCTCCTCACTTGCACTGAGGATAGCAATCTCATCAGCAAATCGGATCATTGACGTCCTTTCACTCTGAATTTTAATTCCACTCCTAAACCTTACTTTTCTTTCTATCATTTCTTTTTCGACGTACAGCTTGAATGGTAGGGGCGAAAGACTACATCCCTGTCTTACATCCTTTTTAATCCGAGCACATCCACTCTTATTATTCCCTCTTGGCTCTTGTACATATTGTGTATTACCCGTCTCTCGCTATAGCTTACACCTATTTTTCTCGCACCATTTTAAATTGTGAACGCTTTTTTCTGGTCAACAAATGCTATGTACGTGTCTTGATTTTTCTTCAGTCTTGCTTCTGTTATCAACCACAACGTCAGAATTGCCTCTCTGGTACCTTTACATTTTCTAAAGCCAAATTGATCGTCATTTAACAAATCCTCAATTTGTTTTTACCATTCTCTTGTATATCATTCTTGTCAGCAACCTGGACACATGAGCACTAGTCAGCTCTTACAGTCTTCGGAATAGTGTGGATGATATTTTTCCAAAAGTCAGATAGTATGTCACCAGATTCATACATTCTACACACCAACGTAAATAGTCGTTTTGTTGTCACTTCCCCTAATGACTTCAGAAATTCTGCTGGAATGTTATTTATCCCTTCTGCATTATTTGATCTTAATTCCTTCAAAGCTCTTTTACATTCTGATTCTAATACTGGATCCCCTATCTCTTACCTATCGACTCCTGTTTCCCTTCTATCGCACCAGACAAATCTTTCCCATGATAGACGCCTTCAATCTACTCTTTCCATCTATCCGACGTCTCCTCTGCATTTAACAGTGGAATTCCCGTTGCATTCTTAATCTCACATCTTTGCTTTTAATTTCACCGAACATTGTTTTGACTTTTCTATATCCTGAGTCAGTCCTTCCGAAAATAATATCTTTTTCGATTCTTCACATTTTTCATGTAGCCATTTCGTCTTACCTTCCCTGTACTTCCTATTTATTTCATTGCTCAGCGACTTGTATTTCTGTATTCTTGAATTTCCCTGAACATTTTTGTACTTTCTTCTTTCACCAGTCAACCGAAGTATTTCTTCTGTTACCCACAGTTTCTTTGCAGTTACCTTCTTTGTATCCATGTTTTTCTTTCCAATTTCTGCGATTTCCCTTTTCAGAGATTTCCATTCCTCTTCGAATGACTGCCCACTGAGATATTCCTTATTGCTGTATCTATAGCCTCAGAGAACTTCAAGCGTATCTCGTCGTTCCGCAGTACTTTTGTATCCTACTTCTTTGCGTATTGATTATTCCTGACTAAAGTATTAAACTTCAGCCTACTCTTCATCACTACTACATTGTGATCTGAGACTATATCTGCCACTGGGTAAACCTTACAGTCCAGTATCTGGTTTCGGAATCCCTGTCTGACCATGATGTAATCTATCAGAAATCTTCCCGCATCACCCTGTCTTTTCCAAGCGTACCTCCTCCTCTTGTGATTCTTGAACAGAGTATTCGCTGTTACTAGCTGACATTTATTGCAGAATTCAATTAGTCTTATTCCTCTCTCGTCCTTTGTCCCAAGCCGTTATTCTCCTATAATCATTTCATCTGCTCCTACCCGTACAACTGCATTAGATTCATCTCCTCTTTTGTACTGTATTACACTTTCAATATCCTCATATATCTTCTCTATTTCTTCATCTTCAGCTTGCAACGTCGGCGTGTATACCTGAACTACCGTTTCTGTGTTGATTTTCTAGACACATTGGCTTATTGCTGATATCTTACATTGGTGGAACTGACAGTCACATATCGTTTCATTGACAGATTAAAAGAAATGCACATTGGCTCAGATAATATCCTTGTTAGTTTCCATCTTGTGTAATTGTACACTGGGATCCGGTGAACGAAGCTATCGCGTGTATCCAGTAGATATTGTGGAATTTTTCGAACGCTGCCTCATCAGAACCTGTTTTCAATACAATAATGACTTATGAGCAGACTGAGAGGCTACGGGCAGTTCTCTTAATCCGGCTATTGTCAATTTGTTTATACGTAGAGACCTTTGAACAACGGGCGCTGCAGTCAGCCAGTAAAAGACCAGCCTGGTGGTACCGCTATGTCGGTGATCTTTTCGTGGTATGAACACACGGTGGAGAGGAGTTGGATGTCTTCCTGATACATCCAAACAATATCAGTCCTAAGATACAGTACGATGGAGGAGCAGAATAATCACCAACTAAATTTTTTTAGATGCATTTATTAACACACGAGGGGACAGGACCTTGTTACGTAGGGTGTATAGAAAAGCCACGTATATTCCGCTGTCTTCGTAAGGAATCTAGCCACCACCTCAGAGAAGAAAGAGGCGTCATTAAAACCTTCGCAGATAAAACGGCATAATTTAAGACTAGACTTATTTAAAATATGAAATTGACCATCTACGGTCGACATTCAAGAGGGATGATTGTTCTAACAAGGAGATAGATCGAGCACTTCGCCCTATGAAGAGAATCAGTGTCGAAGAGGAACAACGGTCGCCCAAGGGGAAAGCGTTCCTCCCGTTCATCAGTAAGATTACAGATTTCGTTGTGAAAGTGTTGAGAAGCGTGGTGTGGAAACTACTTTCAGATCCACCCGGAAGATAAACGACATCCTTTGGCTATACTTGCAGTTGTTGACTGGTTTTGGTACCACGAAAGGAAGTGTTAACACCCGTCTGGTTGAACACAAGAGGAACTGCCGCCTATGACATTACGGATAAATGGGCCATAGCGGAACATTTTCACTATGAGTATGATTATGAAATAAAATACAGTGAGACGAACGTCATATCGGAAACATCGTATTATCATGTGCGCATGTATAGTATAAACACCGCAATAGTTTCAAAAGAAAAGTGTAAGGTGTTAAATTAGATAAAATTTGGATGTCAGCGTTGCAACGTAAGAGTGACGGTCGACTACCTTCAGTAGAGAATGTTGGAGTTAGCAAAGATAATCTCGTTTACGAAGTCAAGTAATGGACTGTGATACCCTCCTCATTGCCCATATATTCGGCCCTCCCTCGAGGTCTGCTTGCAGTTCGCCGCTTTACCTCTGAAGGTGTCTCCCGCAGTCAGAGGGGAAACATCAGGAAAAAGTTTTATACATCGATCAAGACCTATTATCCCGGCAGTTTCAAGTGATACCAACTATAACCTGTTGCGAAACCACTGGGATTCTAATAGATGTGTCTCGTCGGTAATTGCAAAAGTTAGGGCCTTAAGGTGCAAAGACATACAAGGGTAATCTTAACCAATTAAAGCATGAGATGCTATCCACGGTAATCGAGAGGAGCCGTGGTCCAAAGTCCTATTGTAGTTATTCATGGATTATAAAGTAATTTAGCATACATACTAAACAGGAGTAATGATAAATCATTATGCTGGACAGATTCCCCAGTATCTGGAAGCGGACAGAAATAGTGACATTAAAGAAGAGATCAGAGAACAACCCAATGATTCCTACGTCAAGCTATCCCATCTGTTTAACTGATGTAATGAGCAAGATGCCGGGAGAAATCATGTCGCAGATTTACATGGTAGCGCACACTGTACGAACTAAGAAAGTAAGAATTCCGATTTCATAAAGGTAAATCGGTGGAAGACCGAGAGAGTTTAATTTGTCAACCTAAAAAACAACAGTACATATCAAAATAGAAATTTCTCTGATTATCATTACTAACCTTTCCTTTCTCGAAAACTAAAATGCGCGCAGCGACTGCATGATTGTCTGAAAGCACAAATGGTGAACCTGTCATCCCAAGCTGTATCAGTTACGAAAATACTAATGGTTTGCCTCACAGGCCGACAAATAGGACTATAGATTGGGATATAAATATGGAACCACTGATCACATTCTTGCAGCATGACGAATCAGTCCTATGGGCAATAGATTACTCCGAAGACCTCCTTCTGAAAGTAATGGATTATACTCGAAACTGGATGACAAACTCTATTTTGAACAAGTTGAGACAGTGTTGCGTCATCTGTCTGTACAACTGTTAGGCTGCAAATCAAAAGTTCGGTATCCATCGCCGGTCCGTCCTAACATTTTTCTCATACTTTCATTTTCACTATTACAAACTTACTGTGCACTTGGAAAAATGCTGTGGTCACTGTGGTCAAAATTCTCGTTATGTTACAAATTGATTGAGTTCGGATGGCAGGGATATATCAACACCAATAAGAGTGTGTTTATGTTCAAAGTAATTTTTAGATAGAAAAATGTTTAATTTATTGATGAAAATGCTCCAGAAACAGATTTTACAATACAGTGTAGAAGTATAAACGTGTACATGAATCGCCGTTTGCAAGCTTTCCACGATCTTGTTCGAACGTTATGAATTACATCGAAGAAAACGATTCACTGAAAAACAGCACGTACCCAGAAAAGATCGTTCTTGCGAAACAAAACTAGCTCTTTATCCACATGAAGTAATGAGTGCTACCGGCAAGGGATCTCAAACTGATTCCATACTTCTAAATTTCTAGAAAGCTTTTGACAATTCCTCAAAAGCTACTTCTAATCACATTGTGTGGGTAATCAATCAATTTGTAACATAACGAGAATTTTGACCACTGTGAACACAGCATTTTTCCAAGTGCACAGTAATTTTGTAATAGTGAAAATGAAAGTATGAGAAAAATGTTAGGACGGACCAGCGATGGATACCGAACTTTTGATTTGCAGCCTAATAGTTGTACAGACAGATGACGCAACACTGTCTCAACTTGTTCAAAGTAGAGTTTGTCATCCAGTTTCGAGTATCGTCTCAGTTGGATTCGTGATTTCCTGTCAGAAAGGCCATACATAGTTCGTAGTAACTGACGTAAAGTACAAGTGATATCTGACGCTCCCCAAGTGCTACAGGCCCTCTGTTGTTCCCAATCTATAAAAATTATTTAGGAGACAATCTCATTAGCCAACTTAGATTGTTTGCAGATGATGTCATTTATCGTCTCGTAAAGTCATCAGATGGTCAAAAGCAAATGCAAAATAATTTAGACAAGATATCTCTATGGTACAAAAGGAGGCAATTGACACTAAATAATGAAATGAGTGAAGTCTTTCATATGAGTACTGAAAGGGATCCGTTAAATTTCGGTTACAAGACAATCACACAAATATAAAGGCTGTCAGTTCAACTAAATACATATGGATTACAGTTACGAATGACTTAAATTAGAACGAGCACGTAGAAAATATTGTGGGGAAGGCGAATAAATGACTACTTTTTACTGGTATAACACTTAGAAAATGCAACATGTCTACTATGGAGACTGCCTGCACTACGCTGGTCCTTCCTCTTTCTGAGCATTGCTGCTCTGTATGGGATCCATACCATATAGGATTAACGGTGGATATCGAAAAAATTCAAAGAAGGGCAGCTCGTTTTGTGCTATCGGGAAATAGGCGAGAGTGCCATGGATATGATACGCGAGATGGGGTAGCGATCATTAAAACAAAGGCATTTTTCGCTGTGGCAGAATCTTTAACGAGAAAGTTGGTGACATTTCTCCTCAGAATGCGAAAATATTTCGTGGGCGCCCACCTATATAGGGAGGAATGATCGTTGTAACAAAAATAAGAGAAATCAGAGCTCGCACGGCAAGATTCATTCGTTTCTGCCGCGCTCTCTTTGAGAGTGGAATTGTTGAGAAATAGCCTGAAGGTGGTTGGATGAAATCTCTGCCAGGCACTTATTTGTGAATTGCAGAGCACTCATGTAGATGTAAAAGTAGATGTAGATCTTGTCAGAAGTGAGATTGACTGTGTCTAACGAATTCATCGTCGACAAGTTGTTGCGCTCTAATAAAAACGAAAGGATTACATATAATCCTATTGACTGCGATAAAATGTTTGATTATTATGACCGCCTTATATACCACAGTGTACGTTTGCTTGTACTGTATTTTTAAAGAAAACGAGAGACTTTATACAGTCTCGATGGTATCAAACCTCAAAATATTGTTGACCAGTTCGTAGTTCCATGTCCCAAAAAAAAAAAAAAAAAAAAACTATTGTCATGGCTTCCGTGTTATTAGGATCAATGTTACGTGAATCGCATTCCAGCAGTCCCAAGCGGAAAGAAAGGTAAAATAGTACTATGAGAATAGTCATTTATCACATCTGTAACTAATTGCTTTATATACACAACATCATGGGCTATGAAAACGGAATAGACGGGAAAATTGTAAGTATAACTTCAGACCTCGACTGTTGGTTGTTGATAAGTAAATTGTTGTCACGTATATTCTAGCATTTGAATGAATATAACTAAATGCGTCCAAACGTGGATTCTACTCTAAATATTTTTACATCCAAACGCACATATCGTCTCGAGGAAGACATCCTTTGCAACTGTGATAAATGTACACTATTTCGTCATATAGGCTCCACGTTATTGCAGAGCACATTATCAATGGGCAATATAAATATCCAGTTTTTACCTGTAATTCACAGAATAATGTTTTAAGTTATCAGACCTACGTGGGTTCCTTATACTGCTTAAAGTTTCGCCAGTGTCAGTATTACCAAAGTTCCGGTGCTCGTTCGCTTCAGCCAGTGAAGTGAAGGGGGTTACGCGGACGATTGTGTTGATGCGTTGATGGAATTCTACTTTCGTTACGTTCGCTAATATGATAAAATAAAGTTATAATGTAATTCTGCAATGAAATAATGTTTAGTTTTAGACACTGTTTTCTCCTGCAGAATTACTGATATATGATTCAAATGAAGAGCGTTTCCCTGTAAATCACTGAATCAACTGTCTTAAACTTAAATGAAATGGATTATACTTTCACCCCCACGTGATGCATATCTGTATCGTTACGTTTGTATTGTAGCGCTACATGCACGTGACTGCGCGAAGTCATCTTACGAGTCTTCTTAAGTTGACCTCAAACACTCAGTGTTCATCGGTCTGTGGACCGAATTTATATATTACTGCATCTGTGATTACTGCATGTTTTTATGTGTCATTCTACCAAGAATAAGGTTAAAATGGTTCAAATGGCTCTGAGCACTATGGGACTTAACATCTGTGGTCATCAGTCCCCTAGAACTTAGAACTACTTAAACCTAACTAATCTAAGGACATCACACACATCCATGCCCGAGGCAGGATTCGAACCTGCGAACGTAGCGGTTACGCTGTCCCACACTTAAGCGGCTAGAACCGTACGGCCACACCGGCCGGCCAAGAATAAGGAATGAAGTTTTTTTTTTTAATTTAGTTTTACGCCAGTATTAATATTCTACCGACATCGTAAGACATGATTTATGTTGACTCGTGGCCGAGAGGTTCTAGGCGCTACAGTTTGGAACCGCGTGACCGATACGGTCGCAGGTTCGAATCCTGCCTCGGGCATGGATGTGTGTGGTGTCCTTAGGTTAGTTAGGTTTAAGTAGTTCTAAGTTCTAGGGGACTCATGACCTCAGAAGTTAAGTCCCGTAGTGCTCAGAGCCATTTTTTGTTTGTTTGCATTTTTTATTCATTTTTGCTAAGAAGAGAAATCGTGAAAACGTGCAGCGTTTGTAACGCAATGAAGTCAACTTGCAAGGTCTTCCAGAGCGCACTTGAGGAATTGAAAGTACTTAAGGGAAAACAATGAAAAAAGCATATTGACTCAAAAGAAGACTGCGTTGCATAGCGAGAATTTTTGATCTTTTCCTCGTATGATTGCGTGCAAAGAAACACAGTGGCACATTTTTCCGTTGCAATATTCGCGAGCTGAACGGGAAATGCTGTGGCAGAAGAGCTTTGACATGCCCCGTATAAATCTTGCGAACAACACTGTATACAGGGTGAGTTCTGTGATGTGTCTCAGATACAGGGACTAAATATGGAAACACCGCGAGAAATGCTTGCTTAGATATAAATGCAGACGTTAGCCGAGTCTGCAATTTGCGCTGCTGTATTTGACGACGAAAGTCACCTGTGCAATGTACCTCAGTACATTGCAACTGTCAGTCGTGGCCAGAACAGTGTTCTATGCTGTTGTGAGTGCATTATGTCGGAGCTAAGTGAATTCGAACGTGGGCAAATTGTTGGTGTTCGTATGGTAGGTGTTTCCGTCACCCAGGGAGCTGAAGTGTTTGGTGTTTCAAGAGGCATCTTATCGAAAATTTATATCGCATGCAGGGCAAACGAAAATACACTCCTGGAAATGGAAAAAAGAACACATTGACACCGGTGTGTCAGACCCACCATACTTGCTCCGGACACTGCGAGAGGGCTGTACAAGCAATGATCACACGCACGGCACAGCGGACACACCAGGAACCGCGGTGTTGGCCGTCGAATGGCGCTAGCTGCGCAGCATTTGTGCACCGCCGCCGTCAGTGTCAGCCAGTTTGCCGTGGCATACGGAGCTCCATCGCAGTCTTTAACACTGGTAGCATGCCGCGACAGCGTGGACGTGAACCGTATGTGCAGTTGACGGACTTTGAGCGAGGGCGTATAGTGGGCAAGCGGGAGGCCGGGTGGACGTACCGCCGAATTGCTCAACACGTGGGGCGTGAGGTCTCCACAGTACATCGATGTTGTCGCCAGTAGTCGGCGGAAGGTGCACGTGCCCGTCGACCTGGGACCGGACCGCAGCGACGCACGGATGCACGGCAAGACCGTAGGATCCTACGCAGTGCCGTAGGGGACCGCACCGCCACTTCCCAGCAAATTAGGGACACTGTTGCTCCTGGGGTATCGGCGAGGACCATTCGCAACCGTCTCCATGAAGCTGGGCTACGGTCCCGCACACCGTTAGGCCGTCTTCCGCTCACGCCCCAACATCGTGCAGCCCGCCTCCAGTGGTGTCGCGACAGGCGTGAATGGAGGGACGAATGGAGACGTGTCGTCTTCAGCGATGAGAGTCGCTTCTGCCTTGGTGCCAATGATGGTCGTATGCGTGTTTGGCGCCGTGCAGGTGAGCGCCACAATCAGGACTGCATACGACCGAGGCACACAGGGCCAACACCCGGCATCATGGTGTGGGGAGCGATCTCCTACACTGGCCGTACACCACTGGTGATCGTCGAGGGGACACTGAATAGTGCACGGTACATCCAAACCGTCATCGAACCCATCGTTCTACCATTCCTAGACCGGCAAGGGAACTTGCTGTTCCAACAGGACAATGCACGTCCGCATGTATCCCGTGCCACCCAACGTGCTCTAGAAGGTGTAAGTCAACTACCCTGGCCAGCAAGATCTCCGGATCTGTCCCCCATTGAGCATGTTTGGGACTGGATGAAGCGTCGTCTCACGCGGTCTGCACGTCCAGCACGAACGCTGGTCCAACTGAGGCGCCAGGTGGAAATGGCATGGCAAGCCGTTCCACAGGACTACATCCAGCATCTCTAAGATCGTCTCCATGGGAGAATAGCAGCCTGCATTGCTGCGAAAGGTGGATATACACTGTACTAGTGCCGACATTGTGCATGCTCTGTTGCCTGTGTCTATGTGCCTGTGGTTCTGTCAGTGTGATCATGTGATGTATCTGACCCCAGGAATGTGTCAATAAAGTTTCCCCTTCCTGGGACAATGAATTCACGGTGTTCTTATTTCAATTTCCAGGAGTGTACATCATCCGCTAAGTCACAACGCGGACGAAAGTATTTGTTGATGCATCGTGACAGACGGTCATTGAAGAGGACTGCGACTAAAAATACGAGAACGACAGCTGTAGAAGCCACTGCAGAACTGAATGTCGCACTCGCAAACACTGTCAGTACCAAAACAACACGAAGAGAGCTACATAAACAGCGAAATGCAGAGCGAGCTGGAATTCCGAAACCATTCATCAGTGATGGAAATGCCCGTAACGGGAAAATGTGGAGCCAAAGTCATAAGACCAGGTCTGTGGAGCAGCGGAAGAAATTCATTTGGCCGTATGTGGTTAGTTGATTATTTTGGGGAAGGAGACCAGACAGCGAGGTCATCGGTCTCATCGGATTAGGGAAGGACGAGGAAGGAAGTCGGCCGTGCCCTTTCAAAGGAATCATCCCGGCATTTGCCTGGAGTGATTTAGGGAAATCACGGAAAACCTAAATCAGGATGGCCGGACGCGGTATTGAACCGTCGTCCTCCCGAATGCGAGTCCAGTGTCTAACCACTGCGCCACCTCGCTCGGTGGGCCGTATGTGTCTTATGGATATTCACACTGTTTTCAACTTCTGGCCTAGTTTACGTCCCTGGAGTGGGGATCAGTTAAGATTTAAGCAGCCATATGATGCTATGTTATGGGTCTCGTGGTTAGTCCCCAAGGTCGCATTACTGCCAAAGATTATGTGACCATTTCGGCTGATCATGTCCATCCCACGGTCCAGCGTTTGTTCCCCTATGGTGATGGTGTGTTTCAAGACGATAGAGCTCCTGTTCACCCATATTGGATCGTTCAGAAGTGGTTTTGCGAGCACGAGGATAAATTGTCACATCTCTTCTGATCATCACAGTCTCCAGATCTCAGTATTATTGAATCTCTATGGTTCGCTTTGGAGAGAAGGATGTGTGATCGCTATCCACTTCCATCACCGTTAGCCGAACTTTCCACTACTTTGCAGGAAGGTGGGTGTAAGATTTCTTTGAAAACCATTTAGGACCTGAATATGTTCATTCTGAGACGACTGGAAACTGTATTGAATGCCAACGGGTTTTATGCGCCATATTGAGCATGATAAAGTGCCGAGTTTTTGGTATTTCCATATTTTTATCCTCTCTCTGTATATCCGGGAGAGTTGAAGACGTCGAAACTGGGCTTTCAACGTTAGTACACAAAAATGGTTCTTGTTACGTCTTCATCTACCAAGAATTTGAAACAGATGTAGTATTCCAAATTTATATTCAGTTATTTTTTACTTTTTAATTATATTCGATAACTCCTGGGAAGAACTGTAAAGTGAAACTTAGATGGTGGGTTCTGCTCTACTATCCAGTGTCAGCGCCTTGAAGAAGTTGCAACTGCGATGTCAGCTTTGCACATGTTATTGAGAGGCTTGAGCAGATACTATCTACACCTCCATTTAATCTGAATTATAAGGTCTGTATTGTTTCTTACTGTACTATTCACAGATGGAGCGTGTTAGGAATGACCGTTTGTACTCATCTATGCCAACTATCATTTCCTAGTTTTATTTGCTAACTCTTTGCGGCACAGATACGTGAGGGACTGGAGAATAATGGAAGTTTCCGCACTGGAAACCCGATTTTCGAGTTTTGTAACAGGTTCTTGCAAAATGTATGGCATCCTTCTTCACGTGTCTGTCAGCTTAGATTTTTCAATATTCTGTTACCCTCTCTAACCTTTACATTCGCATCTCTCTTGTTTATATTTTCTTTACGGTTTCAGTTAGTCCGACCTGATATAGGTTCCCTGCACTTGAGATGCATTTAATTACAGTCCGTACAATCGTCGTGGGTACAACCTCTTTTGAGGACATACTGTTGTTTTACAGCGTCTTAAGTATGAAGACGGATGAGTCCTTTAGCTACATGATTCTATGTGATCGTCAAATTTCATATCTATGCCCATCTACTTCGAAATAACTGAATGAGAAGACAGAATCTAATCTGATCCATCAATCCTGCAGTCAATAGGAACCCTGCTTGTCCGTATCGTGCATTTTCCTCCATTAATAGCTAGTTGAAAGTCGTTACATCAGAGGTTTCTTTTTGTAAAATTATAACTGAATATTACTGCAGTGATGAGTTAGTAATTCGTTAAGTTTGTGGATTGACGTCGATGGCTTCTTATCATCATACAATTAGTGTATATCCGCATGCGTACTATAAAATGACACATAAACATGCGGAGTGCAGATAGTTGATCTCGATAGAAAAATCCCACCGTATAGTAGAGCATTAAAGACAAAAACGACAGATACAAATATCTACGCGCTACTCATACACAAGGACGAAATGATATCTCGTATCCGAGAGTGAGAACATACGGCGTCGAGTCCGAGAGTAAGAATATACGGCGTTTTCAGATCTAAAGTAGAGGAACGTTAAATACACAAAAATGCAACTTTCATACCATATTATGTGTATGTATCCTAATGTACTGAAACATCGTCATCATCATCATATCCCGCTTGTTCCAATCCCAAGTAGACTGCAGCTGATCTTTCCATCTCTACTTAGGACACCCAACATTCATTTTACCTTCAGGTGTGTATTTGAATACTATTTTAGGTATTCGTTCTTCTGACATCTTGTGAATGAGCTCATGCGTTTCTTTCTGTACTCCTCTATTTTTTGAAGTGTGCTTTTGACACCCATTTCATTCCTTATTTCAATATTTTTTACCCGATCTATAAGTTTGCAACCAGGTAGGATCTCATCTCTGCTGTCTCTACCCTACTCCTTTGAGTGGTGGTTAGGGTCCAAGTCTCTGACCCATATGTTACAATTGGCACTGCCATCACATTAAAAAAAATTGTACTGTCTCTTTTCTAGCTTCTTTGAGGAGAGTGCGATTTGGAGTACCTACCAACTGCTGGGACTTTTGCAGTATGTATTCTTGATCATTGTTTGTACTATATTAGACCTTAAATCCCAGTCTTTAAAAGTATGTATTTTTCTAATAGCTAATCATCAGTTATTATTTATGGTCTTAATTGCTCTTTACCATGGAATTCCATTATCTTAGTTTTACTTTTAGATATTATCATTTTATAATCGTCTGCCATCTTGTGCAAGGACCAAATTGCTCTCTGTAATTTATCTTCTGTGTCCGCTAAGATTATTTGATTATCTTCAAACATAAGTGTATTTATAACTTAAGTAAGACCAGGCATTGGCTCCAGGGGCAGCGACTTTTAAAAATAAGTTTTCAAAACAGCCACAAATCACTCATTGTATTTCTTATTTACAGGTTTCGCTCTTCAAATAAACAAGAGCATCACCAGAATTTATAGTTTGAAGTTGCCTGACAGCATTAACGACTGCGTTTAAAGTTGACTGGCAGCTCTAAAGATTAACCTGGCCATACTATATTACTTAAATTTACGTTTAAAGTACAGCAGCATACGATGACATTGACAGCGACAAAGATGAAATTCATCACCTGAAGAAGGAAAGCGGTAAGTAAAAAATACAAAGTGCTAATTGTGGGTGTTTTCAAAAACTTATTTACAACTTTATTACTAAGCTTATAATGGTGCACTACTTTATTGTTCCATGTCTTTACGACGTCATTTATGTATATATTAAATAACGTGGGTGATAAAGGAACACTTGTCTCACTCCTTGACGTATGTTTCTCGCAAATGGACTGTCTTTTTGTACTTTAATTTTATTGTGTGTACACATACTTTGAATTACATTTGTTAGATGCTAGGGTATACCAATCTTTCTAAAATTTCCCATAATTGATCTCTGTTAACTTTATCAAAAGCTTTCTCATAGTCAATAAAGGCTATATATGAGGGATAATTGTGTTCTCTGTGTTTTTCAGTAATTTGGCAGAATGGAAAAAAACACTACCTAAAAAGATATTCCCATCCGAAACCCATTCTGTTCTTCAGTAAGAAACGTTTCCCAAATTATCTTAAGTGTATTTGTTATTAGTTTTGGGTATATCTTTTAACCAGAGTTCAGAAGACTAATACCTAGATGACTGTCACATTTTCTGCGATCCCATTTTTTAAATAATGGAATAACAACAGCTGTTTCTCAATTTTCTGGTATGTTACTGTTTTTCAAAAAAGTATTTACAAAATTCGATCGTTTTGTTAGTAATGATTCTCTACATCTACGTCTGCATGGATACTCTGCAAATCGCACTGAAATACCTGGCAGAAGCATATTTAAATAATTCCGCGAGAGGTTGTCTTCCCCTGGGGAAACAGTCGCTCAGAACAAACGATGAACAAAACGGGCGGGTAATCCAAGACGTAATAGAAAAGCAGAAAGAGTTACCTGTGTTTCGTCCATCACAGTGTGGTCGTTTAGAGGCATAGTCTTTCCAGATATCAGACCTCCAGGTACCTGAAAATGAATTGGTTTTTTGGTATAGTAAGTTCATTAGATGCAATCAACTGGCGATAAAGGAAAAGTTTTTCAGTTTTCGAAATGTTAAAGACCATACTTGGTAGGTCATAACACACAGGAGAATCGATTTGCCTACAAGTGTAAATGCACATTATGGAGCTTTTAAAGAAGGAAACAGTTCGGTTTGCAGAATGGCTTATGATCAATGAAGAGCTGTAATTATTAATTTCATAATATACTTTATGAAAAAAACTCAAGAGTTTTTCATTAAGACAAAAAAATTCGAAGAAATCGAATAGAAGTGTTGACAGGTTCTCTGCCCTATGGTACGGATATGCTCAGTTACTGTGTGTGTTTGTAGCTGAGAAAATGTGCAGCAAACAGTCACTAATAATCTGTTTGTTGCAGATCTAGACTTCAACCATTGTATGGCTGTCATCAGTGCGGTAAGGTGCAAGTCAGATTATCATTATCGCTGTTCGTATAGACAAGCGATAATGCTGATTTGACTTGCATCTTCCCGCACTGATGATAGCCACATAACGGTTGAAATCTAGATCTGCAATAAACGGAGTATTTGCGACATAACTTTATAAGCATTCCATTGACTAAAACTGAAACAATTCCAGGTCTCAACACGTCAAGGACACTGTCAAGGTTATAAACTGAGACTTTCTCCATAAGCATTTTTGTAAAGTGTCGTCGATATTTCCCATTACTTGCTGCGACGTCTCAGCTAGGACATCTCGAATTTCGTCTTGAACTCCTTGTTTTAATTCATCCAATAACCTACGCAGTTGTGCAAACCAGAAGAAAGCGAACTATAAGGAGAAAAACTATCAAAAAATCTGAAGATGTCAGTGGGAAGGAATATCGAAACTTAATTTGAAGCTTTTTTGAGCAATTGTCGCACGTCTGCCACAGCCTTGTAGCGTGCGATGTCGAAACATCCTATTAAGATGACATGCCCCGATGGTGTACAAATTTTCTTATGCATACAGTAAAAGTACTGCAGCACTTCTACATACGCTCTTTGAAGGAGTAATATCCGGCGATTCTGCATCATGTTAACTGTACAACTTAGCAACGCCTTGTAGCAATAGAAACGGTGGTCCTGAAATGCGTTACTTCTGTTTTAATACCAGCACTTAATCAAATTTTAATTTTCAAGTCACACTGAAGACTTCTGCCTTCGTGTAGGGTGGAGAATTTACAGTAGGGCAGTTTTATTTATTAGGACGAAAATTGCAATACCTAGAAACAAAATTAATCAGAACTCGTAGGGGTGCCAGCAGTAAGCGATTCAGACTTCAAGTGAATGGCCTGGAGGACTACAACGTCTCTCCTTTGCGTGACTGGAAAGGCCCGTGTTACTTGAAACTCATTCTGTAAACGGCCATCAAATCAAGTGTAAATTTGAAAGCGGATGCAAGAATGGCTCGTCGAAACCATCATGAGAGTGAATTACAACAGGGCAGGGTGATCTATTCGGAAAACGTGTTTCTCGTATCTTGTCACTGCAGCTCGTTCAGGATATGCTGTTGTGACGGGTTATCGATGAGGAGGTAGTTGCCCACGTAATGTGACCAGGATACGGGATGACCGCCATCTTGTCCCCACGACCATAAAGCACTATATTATTCGACCACAGTATTCTCTAGACTCTGGAGTGTCGCAGTGGTTGGGAGGACCTGTCGAAGACCGTGGCTCGGCGGCTCCTGATGCTACAGTCTGATCAACATTGCTCGTCGTTTGATACTTCACACTTTGAAAATTAGTTGCTCCAATCAGCGCTCGAGAGACCACAAGCGGAATGTCCACTGTTGCACAACAGAGCGTCAGTTCACTTGCTCTTTTCGAGTAGTACGGTGTACACACGTAGCCAGAGTTTGGGAATTGCCGGCAGAATATTTAACTGTCGCCGATCGCAGTTTTAATCATACTAATAAGCATGCTTGTTTCGGATTTATTTTAAAGAAACCACAAAAAGCGTCATTCTGCACTGGATACATGAATGCCGTCGCCGTGAATGGCCTTTCTAACCAGTAAAATTTAAAGTTTTGGTGTGTCACTTCAGCCAGGATTGCGGATGTGGCCACGTGCTTGTTACACTCTGCCGGAGTGGCCGCAATCTGACGGCCTGCATCTATTAATGCCACAGCAGATAAATGGTTTCGGAAGCCATTAGGTTCGAAATGCAACCTCGACTCATGTTTATTGCGGGCAGTCTGAACAGCATCTGTTACGTCAGGAAGGTTTTGGAGGCGGAGGTACTTGAACCACTCCACATGCCATACTTCAGCATGACAAGCTTCTCTTCAAGTGACGAGGAAGTGATGGCCAGTTTTCATAGAACTGTGGGTACTACTGGATCTATTATGTAAGCGTATGCCTGACGTGTCGCTCATGGAACACGGCTGCAGTAGGTGTCGTCGGCTAATTGCTCCTCACTGCACCTCTAGCAATAACTGTTAATGCTTTATAGGCAACTGCAAGCAGCAAGATTCCTCAGGAAAGCGTCCAGAGTCGCTGATTGCATGTCACGTGTTAAGAGTCCTTTGCACGATAAATATGTACTGCGCAATAATAAGTATTGATGAGTAATACTGTTCAATATTACTAATCAATATCCATTATCTGAGATCGATATTGACAGTCTGCGCAATAGACTGAAGGATGATGGAAGACTTTAAAAATACTGAAGTTCGTTCTACATATTGTGCTGTATAAGGTACCCAGTGAGGGCAGCATTGCGCAGTACACATCACTTCCTGCTAAGACCGAAAGATATTCAGTTTAGTCCCCTCCTAACGAATTTCCACAAGGAACTGAAAGAAGTAAAGGGCAGAAGATCAGGAGGTAGTGCCATGTGGCACTTTGAAGAAATGAAGTTTCTGATTTATCAGGAAAACGACAGGTACCTCATTGTCCACAATTGCAGAGGAAATGGAAGATGATGGTATCGTGGCAGTAAGCGGAAATGTTTATTTTACTTGTAGTACTTCTAAGAACTGACAAATAAGATCAGGTCAGCTGTCAAGCGAACATACATGTTTATGCTTCTTCCAGTAATTGTCACACTTTACTCATAATATCACGTAAACTTTCAATCAACATCATCGTTTTATTCCATTAGCAACAGTAGTTACAGTATAGAAATACATAGACAACAGCACTTGAACACGACAAATTATTCATCAAGTTTGTTGACATTGTTAGTCATGAGATATGCGATCTGCTGTAAATTTGTTATTTATGTTAGGAGTTCAGAACCCATGAAGTCAGGCTTGCACGTGGAATCTTCCTTATTTGGTTAGGTTACTGGTTTCGGCTAACAATCTAGCCGTTATCAGGTCACAAAACATTCTTGATTAGTGTTGGTGCTACCACGGCTTCACACATAGTTAAAATCGTGCTTAAAATGATAACATCAATTCATGATGTAAATACTGATTGTGTCCGTTATTAAGTTTTAACGGCATAACGCCTTTGTTTTATGACCATAATTCAATTACGTTGGCTACGAACAACGAGAGACTGTTTTTAAGTATGTTTTATACGGATTTGATTACAATGTTTATGCCTCTGATACAGCACAACCAGCACTATGTTTTCGATAAGCCGATAAATATTTTTATCTCACTGAAGTGAAGCTTTATTTGAGAACCAATATATTTTTCAAAAGATCTGGGCTTAAACGAAATTCATTATAGGCCTGTGATATATGCATAGCCCCCCGGTAATAGGGGAGGAGATAATTCCAACTTACCTCGGAAGACCAATCCGAAATATTTATGAAATTTTTACTGCACTATACACCAACAACAGCTGTGTAGAAAGTAAATTATATTGACAAATTTTGTAGATAAAATATTGAATTTAACAAGTCATGTGTTCCAAATTCTCCCCCCCCCCCTCCCCCACCCGCCAAATTTAAGTAGTACTTGACAAAAATAATTTTCCCAATTATTAAGATATGTCTTATTATTGTGAATTAAGGGGCTATGTGAAATGTTAAAAGAGTTTCATAATCTGATACAAGAAACAGGAGATTGGGATTGCATGTGTAATTTAAAATTCGTTATGGATTTCATCGGTCACTTTTGTGAGCTTAATTAGAAATTGCAGTAACAACGACAACTGATCATCAACTACATGAACTTATCAAATAGTAATAAACCAGATTGTTGGAAAGTCAGATACGAGCTAAAACTTGTTATAATTTTTTCATTCAAGTAACTCTTGAAAAATAACCAATGTAACTACGTCTACATCAACATCTATATCCACACTCTGCAAAGAACTGTCAATTGTGTGGCAGAGGGAATGTCCCACTGTACCAGTTATTAGGACTTTCCATTCACGCATGGAGCGTGGGAGGGATGATGGCTTAAACGCCTCTGTACGCGCTATAATTAGTCTGGTGTTGATTTCGCGATCCCTACGAGAGTGATACTTTAGGAGTTGTAGTGCATTCCTAGATTCATCACTTAAAGTTGGTTCTTCAAACTACATAAGTAGGCTTTCACGGGGTAGTTTGCTACTATCTTAAAGGGTTTGACAATTGCGTTCTTTCAGCATCTTCTTCACACTCTTCCATGGGACAAACAGACGTGTGACCAGTCGTGCTGCCCTTCTGTGTAAACGTTGTACATCCCTGTTAGTCTTATTTGGTACGGGTCCCACGTACTCGAGAAACATTCTAAGATGGATCGCACGACTGTTTCGTCTGCAGTCTGTTTTGTAGACTGACTGCATTTCGCTGTTATTTTATCGATGAACCGTAGTCTGTCACCAGTTTCACCTACGATGGAGAGGATGTGATCGTTCCATTTCATATCTCTACAATATGTTACACTCCAGTATTCGTGTGAATTGACAGGTTTCAACTATGACTCACTGATGCCATCTCCTTTTTCGTTTTGTATATTTCTGGGAATTTGAAACAAGTCGACATCTTTGCACCACTTTGAAATATTATCGAGATCAGACTGAATATCTGTGTAGCTTCATTACACATAACTGCATAGTCTGCAAAATATTTGAGGTTAGAATTAATATTGTCCGCATGGTCACTAATTTAGAATATGAACAGCAAGATCCCAGGGGTACACCTAAAGTTACTTCTACACATGTCGAAGAGTCCCCAACCAAGACAACATGCTGTATCCTCCCCACCGAGAAATCCTCAGTCCAGTCACAAATCTCGCTTGACACCCGTTATTACCGTACTTTTGATGATAACCGTAGGTTTGGTACTGAGTGATTGCTTTTTGGAAGTCAAGAAACACTGCATCTATCTGACTGCCTTGATCCATGGATGTCATGTCGTCATATGAGAAAATCGCAAGTTGGGTTTCACGTGATCGATACTTTCGGAGCCCATGCTGGTTGACGTAGGAGCTCAGAGTATGTTCTAAGGCTCTACAACAAATGGTTGTCAAGCGTATTGGTCGGTAGTTCCGCGGATCACTTCTGCTGCCTTTCCTGTAGATGGGTGTGACCTGTGGTTTCTTCCAACCACCGGCCACTGTTTCTGTTCAGAGGATCTTCGGTATGTTACTGATAAAATAGGAGCTAACTCAGACTCAAATTCGCTATAGAATCTGATAGGGAGTCATTTAGGCCCTAGAGCTTTGTTCAGTTTTCACGACTTCAGCTGTTTCTCAACGCCATTGGCACTAATATCAATTTAATTCATCTCTGCAGTGATACAATAACTAAAGTGGGGCATAACAGCTGCGTTTTCCTATATGAAGGAACATTTAAAAACGGAGTTAAACGTTTGTGCTTCTGCTTTTTTATCTTCAGTTTCAGTTTCTCCAGAAGGAAATGATAAAAATTTATTTGCCTAAACAAAAGAAAATCATTCGTATTTATGGCAGCACATACACTCCTGGAAATGGAAAAAAGAACACATTGACACCGGTGTGTCAGACCCACCATACTTGCTCCGGACACTGCGAGAGGGCTGTACAAGCAATGATCACACGCACGGCACAGCGGACACACCAGGAACCGCGGTGTTGGCCGTCGAATGGCGCTAGCTGCGCAGCATTTGTGCACCGCCGCCGTCAGTGTCAGCCAGTTTGCCATGGCATACGGAGCTCCATCGCAGTCTTTAACACTGGTAGCATGCCGCGACAGCGTGGACGTGAACCGTATGTGCAGTTGACGGACTTTGAGCGAGGGCGTATAGTGGGCAAGCGGGAGGCCGGGTGGACGTACCGCCGAATTGCTCAACACGTGGGGCGTGAGGTCTCCACAGTACATCGATGTTGTCGCCAGTGGTCGGCGGAAGGTGCACGTGCCCGTCGACCTGGGACCGGACCGCAGCGACGCACGGATGCACGCCAAGACCGTAGGATCCTACGCAGTGCCGTAGGGGACCGCACCGCCACTTCCCAGCAAATTAGGGACACTGTTGCTCCTGGGGTATCGGCGAGGACCATTCGCAACCGTCTCCATGAAGCTGGGCTACGGTCCCGCACACCGTTAGGCCGTCTTCCGCTCACGCCCCAACATCGTGCAGCCCGCCTCCAGTGGTGTCGCGACAGGCGTGAATGGAGGGACGAATGGAGACGTGTCGTCTTCAGCGATGAGAGTCGCTTCTGCCTTGGTGCCAATGATGGTCGTATGCGTGTTTGGCGCCGTGCAGGTGAGCGCCACAATCAGGACTGCATACGACCGAGGCACACAGGGCCAACACCCGGCATCATGGTGTGGGGAGCGATCTCCTACACTGGCCGTACACCACTGGTGATCGTCGAGGGGACACTGAATAGTGCACGGTACATCCAAACCGTCATCGAACCCATCGTTCTACCATTCCTAGACCGGCAAGGGAACTTGCTGTTCCAACAGGACAATGCACGTCCGCATGTATCCCGTGACACCCAACGTGCTCTAGAAGGTGTAAGTCAACTACCCTGGCCAGCAGGATCTCCGGATCTGTCCCCCATTGAGCATGTTTGGGACTGGATGAAGCGTCGTCTCACGCGGTCTGCACGTCCAGCACGAACGCTGGTCCAACTGAGGCGCCAGGTGGAAATGGCATGGCAAGCCGTTCCACAGGACTACATCCAGCATCTCTAAGATCGTCTCCATGGGAGAATAGCAGCCTGCATTGCTGCGAAAGGTGGATATACACTGTACTAGTGCCGACATTGTGCATGCTCTGTTGCCTGTGTCTATGTGCCTGTGGTTCTGTGAGTGTGATCATGTGATGTATCTGACCCCAGGAATGTGTCAATAAAGTTTCCCCTTCCTGGGACAATGAATTCACGGTGTTCTTATTTCAATTTCCAGGAGTGTACATTCTTCAACAGTCTTTGCCGAGGAAAAAATACAATAAATAAACTAATCGAAGAAAAGCAAGGGAGTTTAACGTCCCACTGACAGCAAGATCGTTAAAGACGGTCTACAAGCCCCGATTACGAAAGGACGGGGAAGAATGTCGGCTGCGCCTTTTGTAAAGAAATCAGAGGCCAAATGTGGATAGTCGGATGGGGATTCGATCTGTCGCCATCGTGAATACGAGCCCAGTGTGCTAACCACTGCGCCGCCTCGCTCGATGAATTAATCGAACCATAATACGCCAATAAACCTTTAAAATTCATTGTCATTAATTAAGATAAACATCGATACTTACGATTTCGTGATTCTATAAAACACCGATCTCCATATTAAATTTTCATTCATTATGTTAAAAAATATCCCATGTACGTTGTTAATACCTAAACGTTATAAATAAACTAAACATGAAATTGCAAGTCATCCTTTGCGGCAACATGTTTTTGAACTACTGTACGGTGACGGTATGGCGTAGAGTTTCACCACCTGGCGTAATCTTCAGACGGCGTATCACAGTGACTGTACTCTCGGGTCAATAAGGAGAGCAAATGATAATCTGATGACCGATTTAAGAAAAGGTGGTCATGCTTCAGAATATCAAGAGATCTATTTGCAGTTGAATCTACTATTAGATCTGTAAGAGCCTTTGGTTACAGCAATCGGGCTGAAATACGCCTTCCCTATGTATCTTGGTCCTGTTATACAGGATTCAGTTAGCCAATATATGCGATAAGTATGTTCATCCATGGATCCCTACGTTGCTGACTCCATAATAAGGGTGCCTGCTGTGAGCCTTCGAAAAACAGTTTTCCGGGAAATTCTTAACTGCTGAGGCAGCTGTACACAAGGCAGGTATCGTTGTATTTCATAATTAACTTGCACAGCCAGGTAACTGTCTTGTCACGGAGTAAGAGGAACATTTCGTGTGTCTGGGAATTGTCGCTAAGGCATTTAAATGACACTGTATTCAACGACGCTGAGATTGATGTCTGTGTCTGGCCTGCTTCGAAGCGTCCTATGATTCTACCTTGCAATATACGAGGGCTGTCCAGAAAGTAAGTTACGATCGGTCGCGAAATGGAAACGACTATGAAAATCCGATAAAGCTTTGCAAAGATGTGTTGGGCAGTGTCTCTAGTATGACTCTAGGTAGAATTATGTCGCTCTTTTCATTCCTGAGCTCTTAGTGAGCACGTAAAGATGTTATAGAAACTAGTGTCTCCCGCCAAGTACGAGGGCCTGGTGAGAATTTTCCCCTGAAGCTATGCAACCAACATTACATAACTGTCGTGCGGTTTCTTCTTCAAGGCAATTCTCAGCCTCATTCTGCAGCTGGAATGAAGATGTTCCTGCATCGTTTCAATTGGAAATGTTTGGTTACCCACAATACAGCCCGTAATTGTCTCCCATTGAGTTTCATCTCTGCTCAAACGAATCGCTGGCTATGAAGACAACATTTTGGCACAGTCAACGAGCTGTAGGCCAGCGTAGAGAATTAGCGGAAAGCACTGGCGGCTGCCTTCTATGATGAGGGTATTGGAAAGCTGGTACAACGCTACGGCGAATGTCTGAGTCAGAACGGCAACTACGTAGAGAAGTAGCTGAAAGGTGTAGCTAACTGTTACAAATGAAACATTTCTGATTTTCACTGTGATTTTCATTTCGCGATCAATCGTAACTTACTTTCTGGACAGCCCTCGTATAATACTAATGAAGTCTTCGTGGTTTACTATTTAAAGCTCACTAAAGAAGTAATCTCTGCGTTCAGAGACGGTGTAAACATTGCTTTAACCACAATTTTTTCTTTATTCTACAATCTAGTGCCAATACGGAGCAGGGAGCGTCCGCAGCTCGTGGTCGTGCGGTAGCGTTCTCGCTTTCCACGCCCGGGTTTCCGGGTTCGATTCCCGGCGGCGTCAGGGATTTTCTCTGCCTCGTGATGACTGGGTGTAGTGTGCTGTCCTTAGGTTAGTTAGGTTTAAGTAGTTCTAAGTTCTAGGGGACTGATGACCATAGATGTTAAGTCCCATAGTGCTCAGAGCCATTTGAACCATTTTGGAGCACGGAGCACTTCTCCCTGTGCGGAAATCTTGCTGTTTTTTCTTCCCATTTTTCTCATTTCCGGGTTATGCTTAACATTTAGCTACTAGCATAACATGTTTTTAAAGAATAACCGGAATATTCCGCCTGTTATAGCAGAATCTCTTAAAATTATTAACAAAGTCAATTCTCATTGGTCGTGAGAAATATAAATTTTACTTCGTGCATTTATTAAGATTTCCTTACGCAAAACGAATTGTAATTGTCATTACTTTTATTATTTTATTGAACTAAAGGAACAAGTACTTAAGTTTGTGTCTGAAGTAAAAATTTATCTAAAAATTCGTGCAATATTGTCCATAAGATACGTTACATGCCATGCTAAAACATATTGAGTACATTGAAAATAAATTTCATTCTATGCTTGTTAGCGTCTGGACATAACATAATTAATCGAAAGACTAATGTGGGGGCCAGAGAACGTAATGTTAACGCTCACCGTCTCAGACTTGAAAAGAATGTAGTTATGTTTGTTTCTTCTGCTGTGTCTAGAGGAAACTACCTGTCAGCGCGTGAAGGACTTGCTTTCCTGTTTAAAGTCCTGCGGTGGCTGACCAAACACTCTCATAAATGTTGCAGATATGATTGTGACAGATACTAAAGGCGATACAGATGTAAATATACACGTTACAGTGTACATACCTAGTGCTTCCTCTTTTATAATGGCAGGTTGCACTCCTCAGCTTACGACTTGAACCTGCAGAGATGTCCCCGTAGATGACCGTACTGTTGGCCAAAAAGTGAGGAAGTCTGAAGCTTAAGCTGTTATACTCTGGACTGTAGCTCATTGGATGAGGTTGGGGGGGGGGGGGGAGGGAGTGACGCATGATTGCGATGTGGCAGTTAAGGTTTTTTATTTCACTGCTTGCACAACTTGGCTTTATGCTGCCCACGGTTCAGTTGTGCTTAGATGGTGATCTTACTGCTACATGACAGAAACAAAATATCACTTCTACGTCCATCATTAAGTTGCGAAACGATTATCTCTAGTGACGTAACGTTGTTTATTAACTCTATAATGAAAATAGAAGGTCAGAACGCAAGAAACGAAACAGGAAAAAGATGTGGCAGTTGCGTAAGCTCATAAAAAAGGGAGTGCGTATATCACTCTGACTTTATTACATTTAGTACCTGCCTAAGGATATGTATCAATAACGCACACGCACCCACAGTTATCACATTGAAGAGTGAACTGGTTTAATTAGTGAGTAAATCGAATGGTAATTTAATTGGATTGGTCTTTTTAGAAGGCGAACAGTTGAAGCTTAAACTGGACAAAAATATTTAATTATTTCGAACTACGGAAAAGGGAAGTTTTTAAATGACACAAAACCTTTTTACATCAAAGGGGTGCAGTATCTCAGTCTCAGGAAGAAATATTCATGTCCGGGAGAGAAATCAGGCATTTCTTAAAATTTATTGCAATCTTTTTTCAGTCTCGTTATTTCACTGAAGCCCTTACGCCCGTGTCTAAGCCCATGTCTCTTACGAAATTTTCTGAACCACAAAAATCGAGTGTAGTGGCGTAGTGGTTAAGGGCCTGGGGGGTAGCGGGATTCACCGCCAGGACAATCAGATTTAACTTTATTGTGGTTCCCCTAAGCCGATTATGGTAAATACTGTCGTGGTTTCTTCGGAAACAGATTTCTTTCCCACTCTTGCCCTATCCGATCTTGCAACCTATCGCTAATAATTTTACCTTCGACGGGACATTAACACTAATCTCTTTCCGGTGCCCGCCCTGTTAGCCGTGCTGTCTGACGCACTGCTTTCCGGGCGGGAAGGCGTGCCGGTCCCCAGCAAGAGTCCGCCCGGCGGACTAGTGTCGAGGTCCGGTGTGCCGGCCAGTCTGTGGATGGTTTTTAAGGCGGTTTTCCATTTGCCTCGACGAATGCGGGCTGGTTCCCCTTATTCTGCCTCAGTTACACTATGTCGGCGATTGCTGTGCAAACACTATCTTCACGTACATTTATACCATAATTACTCTACCACGCAAACATTGGAGTTACACTCGTCCGGTGTGAGACGTTCCCGGGGGGGTCCACTGGGGGCCGAACCGCACAGTAACCCTGGGTTCGGTGTGGGGTGGCGGTGGGGTGAGTGGACTTCTGCAGCCTGTTGCGGGGCTACGGCGGGGACGAAGTCTCTCCGTCGTTTCTAGGTCTCCAGTTCCATACAATACAATACAATACAATCTTTTTCCGTTAGTCCCTTGATTCGCGAAAGCAACACGAATTCGTGAGTAGTAGAGTTGCACGGCCAGCACTTGATTTCAGCTGGGAAGGAACTCACCTCCATTGCGGGACCGTCAACCATATCCTCAGATTGTGTTTCTCAGGATTTATTCCAAGTTTGAATCTTAATATAAGAAGATGGTATCTGTTCCCGAAACAACAGATACTATTGATGACCGTGCAGCTTATCTAGAATGAAATGATAATTAAATCGAAACTCTTAGCTGCCTTCAGGTGTTGTTTATATACATCAATGGAGACAGCTAAAATGCGTGCCACGACCGGGACTCGAACCCGGAATCTCGAGATTACATGGCAGACGCTCTATCCACCTGTCCCCATTGATGTATATCAACAACACCTGTCGGCAGCTAAGGGTTTCGATTTAATTATCATTTGAACCTTAATAGTTCATGAAGAGAGATCTTTTTTTTTCTCATTGTATTCAATTAGTTGTTGCACTTGATGTTATGGATACCTTTCAACAGGGTATTAGTGTGTTACTTGGTAGTTGGTATTACACTGTTTTGAAGAATCATAATTTTGAAGAAAGAGAAAAGAATTTTTGCGTCAAAGGCTTGCAAGTGATCTGTGTAAGATTCGGAACGCACATCGTCCGGCTGGTACTCTTAGACTAACGACTAGTTACAATTTACTCAATTGTTATTTTATTATTACTTCACTAAGTAACATGTCACATTGCAAGCACTGGCGTGAATTTTCTATTCTTGCAGATGGCCCACTCAGTTAGTGTTCAGAATTTCTAGCGCTATGGCCGAAGTATATAATGAATAAAAGGACAAACGTTTGTATAAATACTGTTTCTGTTAACGGCTTGATGACGTGCGCCACCTATTTTAAACATATGTTTTGGTTTCAATAAAGACTTTGTGTTTTAGTGCCCAATCGTCATTTTTATTCAGTTCGCAGTTATTCAATATCAATACAAAAATTATTTGTTCTCTGATGGCAGGCATAAATGTGTACTTAGTGCACAACACAGCGATCCTTCATTCAGGTGGTCGAACGTGGTCGACCGGGACCTTGACGACGAGTACCCTGCCCTCATTTCCCACGAAGTCCAATACCGGGCCACTGTGATGTCCGAATTCACCATAAACCTGGATATTGCACGACTCTGTAAGGTGCTGGGAACGCTGTCTCATACGAGTACGCGGCATCTCCATGATCCTCACAGGGACCACTCAACAGCTGGCGCTGCTCACTCCCCTTATACACTGAAACGCCAAAGAAACTGGTATAGGCATGCATATTCAAATACAGATATATGTAAACAGGCAGAATATGACGCTGCGATCTGCAACGCCCATGTAAGACAACAAGTGCCTGGTGCAATTATCGTAGATCGGTTACTGTTGATACAATGACTGGTTATTAAGATTTAAGTGAGTTTGAACGTAGTGTTATAGTAGGCGCACGAGCGATGCGACACAGCATCTCCGAGGTAGCGATGAAGTGGGGATTTTCCCGTACGACCATTTACGGGTGTACTGTGAATATCAGGAATCCTGTAAAACATCAAATCTCCGACATCACTCTGGCTGGAAAAAGATCTTGCAACAACGGGACCAACGACGACTGAGGAGAATCGCTCAGCGTGACAGAAGTGCAACCCTACCGCAAACTGCTGCATATTTCAATGCTGGGCTGTCAACAAGTGTCAGCGTGCGAACCATTCAACGAAACGTCATCGATATGGACTTTCGCAGCCGAAGGCCCACTCGTGTAACCTTGATGACTACACAACACAAAGCTTTACGCCTCTCCTGGGCCCATCAAAACCGGCATTGGACTATTGATGACTGGAAACATGTTGCCTGGTCAGACGAGTCTCGTTTCAAATTGTATCGAGCGGGTGGAGGTGTACGGGTATGGAGACAACCTCATGAATCCATGGGCCCTGCATGTCAGCTGGTGAAGGCTCTGTAATAGTGTGGGGCATGTTCAATGGGAGTGATATGCGATCCCTTTTATTATTGTGTATATTGTATATTGTATATTGAGCAAGCAGTGAAGGAAACAAAAGAAAAATTCGGAGTAGGTATTAAAATCCATGGAGAAGAAATAAAAACTTTGAGGTTCGCCGATGACATTGTAATTCTGTCAGAGACAGCAAAGGACTTGGAAGAGCAGTTGAACGGAATGGACAGTGTCATGAAAGGAGGGTATAAGATGAACATCAACAAAAGCAAAACGAGGATAATGGAATGTAGTCGAATTAAGTCGGGTGATGCTGAGGGAATTAGATTAGTAAATGACACACTTAAAGTAGTAAAGGAGTTTTGCTATTTGGGGAGCAAAATAACTGATGATGGTCGAAGTAGAGAGGATATCAAAGGTAGACTGGCAATGACAAGGAAAGCGTGTCTGAAGAAGAGAAATTTGTTAACATCCAGTATTGATTTAGGTGTCAGGAAGTCGTTTGTGAAAGTATTTGTATGGAGCGTAGCCATGTATGGAAGTGAAACATGGACGATAACTAGTTTGGACAAGAAGAGAATAGAAGCTTTCGAAATGTGGTGCTACAGAAGAATGCTGAAGATTAGATGGGTAGATCATATAACTAATGAGGAGGTATTGAATAGGATTGGGGAGAAGAGAAGTTTGTGGCACAACTTAACTAGAAGAAGGGATCGGTTGGTAGGACATGTTCTGAGGCATCACGGGATCACCAATTTAGTATTAGAGGGCAGCGTGGAGGGTAAAAATCGTAGAGGGAGACCAAGAGATGAATACACTAAACAGATTCAGAAGGATGCAGGTTGCAGTAGGTACTGGGAGATGATGAAGCTTGCACAGGATAGAGTAGCATGGAGAGCTGCATCAAACCAGTCTCAGGACTGAAGACCACAACAACAACAACATGGGATCCCTTATATGTCTAGATATGACTCTGACAGGGCACACATACGTAAGCATGCTGTCTGATCACTTGCATCCTTCATGTCCATTGTGCATTCTGACGGACTTGGACAATTCCAGCAGGACAAAGCGACACACCACATGTCCAGAATTGCTACGGAGTGTCGCCAGGAACACTCTTCTGAGTTTAAACGCTTCCGCTGGCCACCAAACTCCCCAGACATGAACATTATTGAGCATATCTGTGATGCCTTGCAACGTGCTGTTCGAAAGAGATCTCCACCTCCTCGTACTCTTACGGATTTATGGACAGCCCTGCAGGATTCATGATGTCAATTGCTTCCAGCGCTACTTCAGACATCAGTCGAGTCCATGCCATGTCGTGTTTCTGCACTTCTGCCTGCTCGCGTGGACCATTCACGATATTAGGCAGTTGTACCAGTTTCTTTGGCTCTTCTTTGTATATCCTACCAGTCTTGGTAACAACACCAAACACGAAGAACACTAATGCACTCTGATGGCCGTTCTACGCGTCACAGAGAATTTTAACTAATCATTTACATACACAAACAAACACCGTCCAAACAGTCCTTGAAGGCTCAACTGTACCGATCGGCCACCGTGCCGTCCCCAGCCCTTAGGCGTCACCGGATGCGGATACGGAAGGGCTTGTGCTCAGCAAATCTCTCTCCCGGCCGTTGTCGGTACTCTGTCAAGTAGTTCCTCAATTGTCCTCACAAGGGCTGTGTGCACCCCGCTTGCCAACATGAGTCGGCAGACCCGGACGGTGACCCATCCAAGAGCGAGCCAAATGCGACAGCGCTTAACTTCGGTCATCTGACGGGAACAGGTGTTACCATTGTGACAAGGTCGTTGGAATAATTTACATACCTGCTGATGATGTATACGTGTACGAAATTACAGTGACATCTGACCTTGTCTTCTGTATTCATTTTTTTCATTAGGCAGACTATCTCACTGTTTACATCTCATTTAGGGAAGCCGCGAAAAACGTAAATCAGGTTTGCCAAATGGGTATCTAGGCCCTGCTGCTAACTAATACGATTCCCGTTGTCTAATTACTGCAACATTTCGTTCAATACATTGGTAAGCACCTCGAAAATTGTTAGAGGACAAGGTAGAACGTGTAGTGGTATGTGTTTGCGAAATACTACCAAATAATTGGTAGAGGATTCCAAAATAGTGTTATATTTTATTTTTAAGACAGTGTTAAATGCTGTGTCCATAATCGGCAAAGTGAAACCGCAAATTTGGTAACATTCTCTAAACAAGTGACAGTGAAGTAAGTCTGCCTTGGCATCCTCTCAGTGCAAGAATTTGGCACTGTACTGCAAATTTCGTCGGTTTCTTTTAGTAACTGGAGGAATTAGCGCTTGCGAGCCTGGCGCTAGTAATTACCACAAGAACGTTAAAGCAATTTCCTTCGTTGGTTAAAGTGAGTGCTGTAAAACTGTTCGTGCTCGTAATGAACGACAGGAGACACTGTGAATTTGCCACGTAAGTCCAGTGACCTGTTCCGGAAAAATGCACATTCCGCATCAAAATACTGTAATATCCAGTAGATAAAATTTTGTGTTTTTTTTCATTTCTTTCATGAATTTGAAGAGAGTGGTTATTCACATTATACACGTGCTGAAATAACAGGTATACGTACTACCTCAGCTTGCTTTACAAATGCGTTGATACACACTTCAAGATAGAGGAAACGTACCATTTATGTATTCTTCTCTCCAGCCACAATTAAACTTTCCTCTCCGTAACTATATGAATAATTTTTATCTTTTATCGAACGATTTTCAGGATATGTGCAACACTGGTTGCATTTCTGTCTCATAACAACTGCTTTTAATGTGAGCAGATATCAGGGTACCAGACATTGTGGCCCGCCGAGAAGACTCTGATGAACAACGAAAGGCCATCCGACTGTTTCGTCTTAAGTGCTTGTGTACCCCCCGCCCCCTGCACTATTGTTGTGTCTAAGACGACACTCGATCCAGCCCATGTTTCCTGTAAGAGGTGACATATGGCCCGTAGGCATCGACGAAATTCGCGTAGCGTGGGTTTTTAGAGTCAGATTTGGAATCTGACCAGCTATGGAGGGGGATCATCAGTGAAAGTGGAAGACTATGACTGTCAGTATAGACTATGCGTTTTGCGTCTGCATGTCCACCCTAAGCCGGCCCCTGTAGCCGAGCGGTTCTAGGCGCTTCAGTCCGGAACCGCATTGCTGCTACGGTCGCAGGTTCGAATCCTGACTCGGGCACGGATGTGTGTGCTGTCCTTAGGTTAGTTAGATTTAAGTAGTTCTAAGTCTAGGGGAGTGATGACCTCAGCTGTTAAGTCCCATAGTGGTTAGAGCCATTATCCATCCTAAAATATCTGATCTACTGCCCTCTCGTAATAGCTGCTATTATTAGTCTGCAAATAAAGTTAATTCTGATCTAATGTTGTTCAGTACGCTGTCCTCAGTTATCAATACAAATATCTGCACTTATAGCGATAACATACAGTATGTCACAAACAATAAGGGTGTTATCACACTTCCTTTAGTACTCCTTACATTACCTTTACACATTTCGATTTTGTTCCGTTAAGAGTGACGTGTTGAGTTCTATGGTATCTGCAGGTAATTCCTGAGTCCAGTTACATCTCTAGTAAGCTCGTAGTCAAAGAACATAGCTTCAACTGGGGCCCCGATGTCTGTGGCACTATGAATCTCATAAGTGAACACGCTAAGCCGAGTTCTCCGTTTGCATATTTCATACGTGATTTTTATAGAGGAGGTTATCGTTCTCCAAAAACATCATAATACGTGAGCATAAAACATATTCCACAATTTTAAAGCAGATTAATATCAGTGATATAGGCTGATAACGAAGTGCCTCTGTCAAGGACTCTTCTTGAAAACGAGAATGACTTGCACATTTTTTCATTCGCTAGGTATGCTTTGTTGCTCCAGCGAAGTACGATGAACTATTGCTAGAAAAACAGCACATTCTTTTACATAATCTTTATACGAGTCTCACAGCTATCTCGTCTGATGCAGATGTCTTTCCGCTAATAAGCTGTTTTCTAGTCCGCGATCTCTTATTTCAGTATATGTCTCTTCGGTGTTCGTGCGATGCTGCAATGGAGCATCCACATTACGATCTTCGGCTATGAAAAAGTTTCAAAAATTCGAACTCAGCTTTTCGGACTTCTATCTGTTATCTTCATTTTCAGTACCAGTATCGCCACTGGGCGACCGAAAAGATGACTTCGATCCGCTTAATATTTTTACATGAGACCAAAACTTCGTAGGGTTTTTGACCAGATCGGTTAGCAAAATCTTACTTTCAAATTCATTGAACGCATCTCTGATCGCTCTCCTTACACCGACTTTCGTTTCGTTCAACACTGTTTGTCAGCTAGGCTTTGACATCGTTTAACTTTTTGTTGAAGCTCTGTTTACTTTAGTA
Organism: Schistocerca cancellata; assembly: GCF_023864275.1. Classification (NCBI taxonomy): domain Eukaryota; kingdom Metazoa; phylum Arthropoda; class Insecta; order Orthoptera; family Acrididae; genus Schistocerca; species Schistocerca cancellata. The sequence goes on from NC_064626.1 coordinate 829,933,386, forward strand.
GTAAATTTCTAAGACGAAAATTAAACCACTGTGGGTCTTTCCCATCTCTTAGAACCTTGCTCGGCACACATGCTTGTCTAAGGTGCATCGAACAATATGTTTGAAAATTATCCATTTGTGCTCATCTTCATCCTCAGAAAATATTTGATTCTGATTGCTCAGATGCTCTTCAATTTGTATCCTGTCACTCATGCTAAGCAAAAATATTTGCCTACCTTTCTTAATAGTTCTTGCAACATTCGTAGTCATTGATGCTTCTGATAATGTTCATCACTGATCTTCCAAGCATTCCAATGCGTAGTTTACCAATATGTCTGCATACATTTGCCAGCCGATTACCTTCAGTCATTCGCGAGCTGACTGGCTGACGTGATTTGTAGACATCCACCTCGCCGAGTTGGTGAATAGTGGTCTTCTCTTGCCTCATACATCTAAGATGCTAGAAACCTTTGTCTTTAGTTCCGACTAACCACAGGGAAACCGATGAGAATGTCAGCCTCTCACAATGACTCTGCCTTTCCACTGGAGGCAACCCGATCCGTCACTCAACTGACGAGAAACGTTTACAGTATACACAGTCCAGTCACATTAATGTGACCACCTGAGCCGTGCGTGGCTCATGTTCGTGCCATCTAATATGTCTCATCGTGTTTTTACCGTGCGGCCGCCTCGTAATTTTAATTTCAATTACTGGTGTCGATGAATTGCCGTCTTGCCTGCCTGTGAGCGGCAGCAGCAGCGCGTATCGATAAGCGCAATGTCTTACTACCTCTGGGCGACCAATAGTATTTCCCTGCCGTCGTGTCTCTGGAGGTCAGTTGGAGAAGGACCAGCGCTGGAGTTGGATGCGACAGAGCCCCAGTGAGGTCTGCACAGCCAGTACCAGCGGGGACGACCGTTGGTTGGTCGTTCGGTCGGTCGTCTCATCGACGACGTGTATTTGGGTCGGCTCCTTCCTGTGCAGAGATGGCAGTTGTGTTCCCTCTGCATGGTTGGGTCTGAGCCAGTATCTCCAGGATTTCGTCTGTCCGAAGGAAGTCAGTGAGCAGGAGACGCACCAGCAGTGCAGTCGCGACGGAGCAGCAGTCGCGGACGGACCAGCAGTATAGTCAGTCGGTTGGCGTGGAGCAGCAAGCAAGCCCCTGTCGCGCGAGGTCGGGCTGGAGCCGCTGGCGGCGTGCACGCGCGATTGGAGTGTGAGGATCTGGTTACGAGTGCTACGAAGTTCGTCGCCCACTGATCTTGGACGTGAAGGCTGAGACTTCGCTTAACATACTATCGAGCCTCAACTGTTTGCATTTCTTCGTTTGATTCTGATTGTCGCTTTTGGGACTCTCCAGCTACCAACAATGTGTAGGTATTTAAGTCGACTAAGATTCCAGCCATCTTCCTGTGGAGTATAACGTAATTTATTCCCTGTTACTGAAGTTCACCAGCGGTATCGTCTCCCTTGTGGCCGTTGATGTTCCGGTTACCTGATGTGGTCATTGACGTAGTTTTAGGCAGTGTATTTTCCTCGTCGCATTGTTTGGTGTCCAGCGTGGCGTGTAGTTCGACAGCTGAGGTGTTGTTAGTCGTTGTGGTTGCCAATATTGTGTGCGTCGTTGTATTGAAATCTTGTGGTTATTTGCTGGTTGCGTGGAGTGGAACTGATTTGGTTGATTGGTCGATCGTCTGTCTGTCAGTTGGGTTGCATCCAGATTATGAAGTCATTGGACAGGCTGCCTGTCTCACCTAAACTGGCGTTGGTGTCTCAATCCCAGGACGACCCTTGGACACTTCTGAGCACTGTTCCGTGTCTGTTACATACTAACTTCCCTGTTTGAGTTTTAGTTATTTGGTTGATGTTTGGCCTTCAGCCGAGTTTTTATATATCCTGAATTAATGTTCCTCTCTTGCCCTTTAAGCATAAGATTGTTATTCCTTATATGGGACTTTTGGCCGAATTTTACATGAAATGTTTTAAGGCCTTAAGCCGTTAAATTATTGTGTTGACGTGTGGCCTTCAGCCGAGTTCTAATATCTCTTAAATTAATGTTCTTGTCTTGCTCTTAAGGCATAAGATTGTGATGCTTTTGTATGGGCCTTCAGCCGACTTTTGCATTCAGTGTCGCGGACGGACCAGCAGTATAGTCAGTCGGTTGGCGTGGAGCAGCAAGCAAGCCCCTGTCGCGCGGAGTCGGGCTGGAGCCGTTGCATTCAGTGTTTAAAGACAAGGCCTTATGCCTTTTGATTGAAACTCTTCTTATTGCTTAATATGCGACCTCTAGCCAAGTTCCATTAAAATTAAACTGCTAAGGCCGTCAGCCCATTAGATTGAAGATTTAGAAAATATTCTTTGGTGAAACCTCCAGAAGAACCTCGTATTTCAATCTTTGCTTAGGCCTTGTGTCTTCCATTTTAAGTGTGGCCTTCAGCCGATCTAAAGTTAATCAAGGAGGTCGATTAAAGTTTTGGATTCTTGTTATTGTGTGTTGATAAATAAAGTTTATATGTTGAGTGCAACTGACAGGAACTTAATTTTGTCCACTTTCCACAACCTAATCCGCTCTGGCCTGCTAGCCCAGGCATTTCACTGTAACGCCGGAAATGCATATCCTCCTATTTCCATCTGCTGCACTATAATTTTTTTTCCTTATTTTGTTACCAGAAGATATGACATTTCTGTGTCTTTATGTATTGTAATTGTTTTACTGTTTGTATATATATATTTATGCATTTATGTTGGTTTGTTTTGTGAATATTATTTGTATTTATACACTGGGTCTGGCCTAGGGAAAACTATGCTATCGAACGAATACATCGATAGGTCGTGTGGAGAACCAAAGTGTTTAGGATCTTTGGTAGTGAACTCTGTCGCGTGGAGCGCGGGCAGTGGAGAGTCTGGCTGGGGTGGTTCAGTGGAGCAGGTGTGTTGTGTGACACTCCCGCGAGTTGCCGCGCTTTCGGGGTTGGGCAGCATGTAATTGCGCTCGACTTGCTATGATAGTTTCTGACACGGTGTCACGGACGGGAAGCATTAGCTGGCGCACATCAAGAGCCCGTTTCGCCTGGTGACCGTGTCGAGAAGAAGGCGCGCCAACATCCAGCTTCTGCAACAGCGACGGCCGACAATGAGTGACTGTCGCCACCTCCTCGATCGACGGCTTCAAACCTTCAATCAACCAACAAGGAAGACTGGAAGCATGTAAAGTTTTAGAACTGTATGGCAGACCTCAGCTTTTCAAACTGTTCTATTTTCATAACTAAATTACAGCAACATAGCATGGACCTATGTTGCTCATTGTCCCAATTGCATTACCAAGCCGGGTCCCTTCCTTTTCCGGAATGAACCCGAGTGTTGTTGAAATTCAAACGCCAGTATCATTCGATTTCACTGCCTTAATTTCAATGTTCAGTTAAGGTATTCACAGCTGGCTACAATATTTAGATTACACAAGCACAAATTAAGAGTGCGAGTTTTGTTACTGTATTTTAGCTTACCTGTGACTGCAGCTCAGCTTGGTACGTACTAAATTTTACTATTGTTAATTGTTCAGAATCATTTAATTCTAGTTCAAAGTTAAATCTCTTATTTCTAAATTGCGTAGATACAAGTAGTTTTTGAAATGATTGTTGAGGTAGTCCAAGACTAACCGTATTTTACTGAATTTCGATGTGCTTCAGAAAGAAAGCTCACTATTAACTTCAGTCACTAAATTAACTTTCGATTTTCCGGTTTTATTCATTCTTTTGCTAAATTAAGTCAGAGTGTAGCGAAATTTATTACTTCTGACAAACTTTCAGTTTTCACATTACACGTGTCAACCTTCAGTTGCCACGCTTCTAGTGCTAATTATATGTGTAATAACCTTTCTTTTTCAGTTACTATAGTAATTGTCCTTAGGACTGGCGACCGTAATTTCCCCCAAATCTCAAATATCTAATTACCGCTAGTTAATTGTTAACGTAACGGCCGCACATTTACTTTCTTTATTAACTTTACCTTTTTTCAAAATTAATTTCCACCAGTTTCATTTGAATTTTTCCTTTCATTTAGATGTAACCCTTTCCTCCCTCTTTACCGAAAAATTAACTTCGGTGACGATTGCTTTTCCCAAATTTCCATTAGGTACACGCGGTTTAATTTTTCACTGTCATTAAGGTCGATAAGTGAGGGGGAGGTTACATCACCACCTGTCAAACGCCTGAATAATCACCTTTTCCATTGTGAACCGCTTCAAGACGTGCAGGAAGCGAATCAGTGAAGATCTGGAAGGTACCAACAGGGATGTGTTGCCATGCCGGCTCCGAAGCCATGGTCAGCTGCGATGGGTTTCGGTTGAGGATCCATGACACGAACAGCCCAATCGACTGGATTAAAATCCAGGGAGTTTAGAGGCCCGGAGAGTATGGTAAATTCATCCTGGTGCTCCTCGAACGATACACTAACTCTGCGAGCTGTATGACACATTGCATTGTCCTGCTGGTAGACGCCATCGTGCCGAAGAAAAACAAACTGCATATGGGGACGAGACCACTCAGGGAATACCATAAAAACATTCCCTAGACCATAACGCTCCCACCTCTGGAGTGGAATCTTCCGATGGATGTTTCAGAGTGTTTGCTTTCAGATGTGTCACGTCTTCCACGCCAACGGCCATCTGTCTGATGGATCATAGAACGTATTCAGCTGAAAATGCCGCCTGTCACCACTCACTGGACGTCCAGTAGCGGTACTGGCGTGCAAGTTCTAGCCTTCGTCGCTGATGAACGACAGCATGGTACATGAACCAGATGCCTACTGCGGATGCCCATAAGCAGCAACATTCACTGAACAGTCGTTGAGGAAGCACTGCTGGTAGCACCTTGACTCATCTGGGTGGTCAGTTGCACGTCTGTTCGCCCATACACATCTCCACACCATCTTCATCCCTGGCATCTGTGGTGCCTCAGTGGCGGATTTGGATAGCGCCATTTTGTCCCGTATGGCGGCAAATGAGCTATTAGTAGTAGCATAGAGGCGCTACGAGTGCAATTTTGAGATCAAATTGACATGCGAATTAATTAAATTGATCAATTAATGACTCCCACTCCCGCCCACCGCCTCCACGCCCCCCACCACCGCACCCAGCCACGCCCACCCAAGCCCCAAGATGGCGTTATGTGTTTCTCTCAGCTGCATGTGTGCCCCTGCCCCCCCCCCCCCCCCTCCTCCGCATCCCGCCCCGCCACCTCCCCCAACTTGCCCATTGGTGGCAATTTTGAATTTTGGCGTAAATTTCGAATTTTGGTGGGAATTTCTTTGCCCCAGAGCTTATCAATGTTTCACCTGACTGCTTGAAGCTCTTCCACAGATGGGATAAAAACGTTACAGTTAGTGAGACTGGAACTACGAACCATAACGGACGCTTTTTCACAGGGCAGCACGTTACCAAACAGCTGGCGAAGAGGTATGTGCATTAGCTTCGTCTAACGATGCCAATGGTTACTAGAACTCGTAAACCGCTACTAAAAGGACGAGATTTGTTGCTGACTGCAAACTAAGCATCATAAATCAGTAACTCTCATAGTTGTTTTTATATTTCTTTTGTAAGTGTACTCAAAACTGAGAACTCATTCTCAGAAATTTTCGTGCCTCGCTGATAGTCGAGCACAACAAACAAATAAATACAAAAAGAAAATAATGTGTGTGTGTGTGTGTGTGTGAGAGAGAGAGAGAGAGAGAGAGAGAGAGAGTGGGAGAGAGGGAGACAGAGAGAGAAATCAAAAATGGAAGAAATGACAGCGACGAATATCTGAAGGCAGTAAGATATCTTGCCTTTTGGTTTGGCAGTACTCGATAGCCACTTCTAGGCGCAAGTAAATGGTGAAAGGCAGCGCGTTTTTGCTATCAAGTAACGTCTTCATCAATTACTTTAGTTTTAATGTAATCTTTGAGTAATTGCTGATGTTTGATATTAACATGAAAAGGATTCCGCAGACAGGGAAAGAACCTGTTCTTGGGAAACTACTTCTATAATGACCAAAAGGCATTAAATGATCTTCAAGCACATGCGTTCCAGCAGCAGTATGAAGAAAATGATAGTAATAATGACGGTAATAAACGAATTATCCGGTAACTTCATACTTCACAGTGGATTTTTTCGAACTAAGAAATTTGCTGCGTTTGTGAAAATTTCAAAATGGCAGGCCTATGATGCCTAGATGAGTCTTTACATCCTGCTGACAAGAGAATAGCATAATCTCCGCGTCAGAAGCTTGCTTCTACTTAACCATTGAATAGACTCGCATTTTTTCCACCGTGACTAATTTTGTAAGCTAAGCACAACATCCGTTACAGCACACTCCTGGGGATGGGAAATCCACAATGGTCTGGTGGAACGAACTGTCACAGGTGCAATGCGTGGGTTCAGGCAATTACTTTTAAGAGGCACAAACAGATTTGCTTTACCACTGGTAACCTCAAGAGAAAGACGCTATAATCCAGAATCCGCATTAAACATCACGTTCCTTCATTACCAACTGGGCAGAGCCGGTCTACGTTGGGATATGACATAGCGGATGTTATGGTAAACAGATATACAGTCACCAGTAAGCTTACTTACATTAGAAAATTTTATTTTATTTGATGAACCGATAGCCATTCAAAGGGACAGGGCTCTTATTTTACTGATACTTTATTGAATTAGAGACGTTGAAAATTTGGTGCTGGACTGTGATTCGAATTCGTATCTCCTCTTTCAAGGATCTGAATCTCTCGGAATAGTATAGTTCAACCATTTCGTTCCTTTTCCCAAGACTGCAATCTTCTCTAGGTCTCCTCCAAAGGTAAATATGTGGGTCCGAATACTGATCCAATACAAAAATATTCATAACATCGTTTCAAGCCCTATCACGTGCTTACCGGCCTGCCAGTGAAAATTAACGTTCATTTTTAATGTCTGTTTATGTGTTGCCAACAATCGAATTAGGTACCGTTATTTCTGGTCAAACACGCACACATCTTACTCCTGGTGAGTAAGCAGCTGATACTTAAGCTATATTCGTGGATGCACGGTAGGTATGAAGTTCGATTGTCACTTAGGCACGAAAGTTTGTATCCTTATTTTAGATTCAAACACCTAGCAGCTGGTAAGAAAAACCTATACGTAACATTTGATTTTACTTAGTTAACAATCCGATTATGTGTTGGGTTCGTATCTTCGTCACAGAACTCCACATCATGCACTTCATCTTTAAATGCATGCACACTTTGTTACTTCAGAATGAAGGTATATCAGACATCTTTCGTGGTTAGTTAACAGGAACGAAGGGTCTTGATAGGAGTCCCGGTTTATTACAAAAATTGTCGTCTTTTATTGTCAAGTTTAGATTTGGTCACTGGAATTGGAAAAAGTTTCGGTAATTCATGACTCTTCATTGCTATTTCTCAATATGTTATGATTAGATTAGATTACGATTAATTCTTGTTCCATAGATCATGAATACATTTCGTAATGATGTGGAACGTGTTGTTTTAATGAAAGATTTCTTTCCAACAATTTTTTACTCTCTCTCATTCTTTTTGATTTCTCTCTCTCTCTCTCTCTCTCTCTCTCTCTCTCTCTCTGTCTCTCCCTCTCCCCCCCCACCTCTCTCTCTCTCTCTGTCACACACACACACACACACACACACACACACACACACACAATTTTATTTTTATTTTTACTTGTTTGTTGTGCTCGACTATCAGCGAGGCACGAAAATTTCAGAGAGTGAGTACTCAGTTTTGAGTACACTTACGAAAGAAATATAATGAAATATAATATAATATATGAGAGTTACTGATTTATGATGCCTAGTTAGCAGTCAGTTCTGTGTATTATTAGTAACTACGCTCCAGTCCCTAAACCTAGTTACAGAAATGCGAATCAGACGCATTACGTATTCCAGGCCGTAGCAGCCGCGACTTGGAGACGCCAGCTATGGTCACTTCCCAGCCCGCTGTAGGATCACATCGGTTCGTCCGCTTCCTGCTGGTACTGTAACTGAGATTTGGCAACAACACAGGGTATGTTTGGCAACTCTGTGATCGACGAGTTACTTCCTGGTGTGCACGGAAATAAGCCTCAAACTTCATTTGATTTTACCTGTCATTTCCATTGAATAATCTGAGTTATTATCGCTTGAGGTGTAATAAAAGATTGAAAAGTTACGGTTTTCAGCCCAGAAAAGTCGTTGTACGTGGAAATCGCAACAAATCTCGTCCTTTAAGTAGCGGTTTACGAGTTCTAGTAACCATTGTCCTCGTTAGACGAAGCTAAAACACATACCTCTTCGCCAGCTGTTTGGTAACGTGCTACCCTGTGAAAAAGCGTCCGTTATGGTTCTTAGTTCCAGTCTCACTAACTGTAACGTTTTTATCCCATCTGTGGAAGAGCTTCAAGCAGTCAGGTCAAACATTGACAAGGAAATTGCAAGAAATTACTTTCGGCTAATAGTGCAATGGTGAAAAACTTACAATGCTGCACAACAGGTAACGGCTCTTTCCGCTGCTGGCAAGCAAATTTTGGGTTCTAGGAATATGTACCTTTATCTATGAAATGCCACATTTGTATACCCCTTGAGCATGTCACAGCATACCAATTAAACACAGACCCAATCTAAATGAGTAGTATCTTACTAATTCGTGTCCATAGAGGCACGCTTGTGTACAGATACTCAGTTTTATTAAAACAGACTTTCGTTGTAAACTTATCGTGGGTAGTTTTATTTCATTTCTTATAATACAGCGCACAATTTTCGTAAGTTTTCCTTTAGTGTTGTTAAAACAATAGTAAACATGAGAGAGATATTAATCATCAAGGATATATGCGAATTCTCTGATGTTATCTATAACAGTCTGACAAGGCACATGCAGTTTATTGATTACATCATGTAGAAAACTTGTTCTGAGTTAAAGCTGTCAAACAAGGTTTGAAGAAGAATAAAATGCCACTACCACACTACAGCTAATGTAGAAAATACTTTTCTGACGTATTTTGGCACGATGCGCTCTCCCCATACATAATACAAAAGTTTCGAGATGCATCTGCTGCCTGGCTGTCTATTAAACCTGAAAAGAACAAAATGTCGCAGAAGTTAGCTCTTTTTTGACATTCTACTATTTTGGGTTGAGAAGTGAAGGGAATTATGTTCAAAGTTCAATTAGATTGATAACTTTGTAAGACAGCGGGATTGCGGTTTTAAAAAACGTAGCAGTGAATGTACTCGAACTCGCGACATCTTATATACAGTGTACGACACTTACCATGAACTCAACAATTCCTCCAGAACTTCTGCATTGCACTGCGCTGTGAGATAATGCATATGGCCGGGTCTAGACTTCTGAGAGACAAAGAGTTACAGCTTTTCTTTTGCACTCCACGACGTTTTCAACAAACAGAAAGCGCAATAGAGTAGCTCAAGTGGAAAGGAACACTTCCTATTTAAATTTCTGCCTCCTACACTGTTGGCTGTTCTGTGAAGGTGGCAGTTATGTGATTTTGTTTCGGTGATTACAAAATAGTCGAATGTATGCCCTGGGTGGCCGAGGCAGCTAGTTCATGGTGATTCGGTCAACCAAGTAATGGATTTACTGAACATACTGCAAATTACTACAGGGAGTTGTGTGTAAGAAATCTCATCCAGTGTTACGGCGTTACGATAGAAAAATCAGTCTGGGTTCGATTCCAACTCCTGTCAATGATTTTATGTAGGAAGAGACAGATTCCTTTCTCTTCTGGCTACACCAAGTGAAGAAGATATAATGGCACTGTGGTCTGAAATTCACATTAAAAATGATATTCCTTCTCTACCAAGTAGACGTTAGTTTGAACCACAATAAAGTCTGGAGTGGCGACATGTGGAAACTCTATCACCAGTAACCTTTCATATACTAGTAATTTATTTCTAGTGACGAAACAAATGTTATGTAGGGTCACAAGACACTTATTCCATCTTTTATTTGAGCTTCTGTATGTCGATAAAATTGGTTCTCAACTGGGAATGCAACTCCGACCGCCCTTAACGCGGAATTTGATCTTTTCGTGACAATACAGCTCGGCTGCAATTTGTTGTTTGTTCAAAACTGCAGATTCCTCAATATCTCCACATGTTGCGCGTGAATGGGTTCGAATCCTGGTCCGGCACTAAAGATTTCGTTATGTATTATCAAGCTCTATCATGAGAACAGCTATCTGCTGGTGGATAATAATTTTGATGATTAATATATTTTCATTCATTGTCAACACTAACGATATTTGACGTTTTTGAGTCCCCGTGAGACACAGACCTATTTGCGAGATCACTGTAAGTTCAAGATGTTATTCCGAGCTGCTGGTGGAGAAAAATTCGGTAGCTGACGTCTCTTTGTTGCTCTATTCCCAGTCAGCACTGAACTCTTCGTCATATTATTTCAAGTTCAAACATGCTCACATGTCGCTGCTGTTGCAACAAACCCATTTAACGTTCGTTTTCTCTAGAATATAACAGCGATAGGTGCCGGGTTGGAGTCCTGGGAAGGAAAAAATTAATGTTTCGTCTCGTCATTTCAGTTAAAACATCTAGCTACTGCCGAGAAAATCCGATATGTCACAGTTGATTGTGCTTCTGGGTTCGAATCCCTGTCCAACACAAAGCTTTACCTCAAGGCATTTCAAGTAAGTTACTTGAGAAGAAGCAATATTTAACATCTCTCGTAGTTCGTTAACAGGGACAGTAGATGCTGGGTAGGAATTGGCGTCCGTTAAAAATGTTTGCCTTATGTAATTTAAAGTTGATGTTTGTTAACTGATACTGTCTAAAATCGAGGTATATCACTCTCTGTGTGGCTAATCAGGAATGACAGTTTCCGTCAGTCACGAAATCTTTGCTTAGTCTGCATGACCTGGGTTTGAATCCATATGCAAAACGAGACGGTTCGTCGTGTCATTGGAAGTTCATACATATTCTCAACTAGCTGCTCGTGAATAACTTAAAATTTTAATGTCATTTTGTGTTAAATAATAAGTACGGTATGTTACTTCCAAGAGTAAATCATGAATACGACGAACTTACTACGTGCATTACCTATCTGACGTAATTATGAGAGTGGTAAAGTTTCGGCTATGTCATTTATTGAAATAAATGTGAGCTTACAAGCCTTAAGGACAGTCTTATCTGTGATAAGGTGTTCTCTGATATTTGGACCGAGCGAGGTGGCGCAGTGGTTAGCACACTGGACTCGCATTCGGGAGGACAACGGTTCAATCCCGCGTCCGGCCATCCTGATTTAGGTTTTCCGTGATTTCCCTAAATCGCTCCAGGCAAATGCCGGGAGGGTTGCTTTGAAAGCTCACGGCCGACTTCCTTCCCCGTCCTTCCCTAAACCGATGAGACCGATGACCTTGCAGTTTGGTCTCTTCCTTCAAAACAAGCCAACCCAACCATGATATTTGTAGTATCGTGGTATTACTTTACATCATGAGTTATTGCGATACAGAGCAGTATTTTGTAGTGGTGACTTGTTGGAACCATTTTCAATAGTCAAACGACTCTACCAAGGAGCGATTAGAGGACCTGCTAGACAGCTGCGTTATGCCGGTTGCATGCGAATCAGGCGAAATGCAATTCAGGTCGTTCGGATACTTTTGAGCATGACTGTACATGATTACTGTTCTGGTGTTGACCATCGCCGGAAGGTGCTGTTCACAACATGAGGCAGCACAAATGAAAAGTGGTACTGTTATCTTATTGTTAAAAAAAATAAAAATAAAGACATGTTGAGGGCATCGCAGCATATGGAAATAGGCCGAGTCTGTAGCAATAGGAAAGCTTCCAAACAACTGTAATAAGGTGATGACCTCTACATTTAATCCCATGTTCCACAGCGACAAGTAATAGTTACCCAGTGTTCCGCCAAGGTTCTCTCCATCTCAACGGAGTGGTCTCAGTCAATCATTGTGCGGTAATCAACAGCGTACACAGTGGATGGTCGAGATGGGAAAGATACCATTGATTTGGGGCGATGTGCTGTAATACACACAGCAGTTGATAGCGAGATCAATTTTACCCAGAAGTCGGAGAGAGCAATGTCTACCACACTATGCAACCTGTGTAGAAACAGAGTGAGCTGAGTTAATGCTATAGGACCGTGTTTTGACCGCTCAGTGGAAACGGGAATAAGTTGTCGTTGCTCCGCCATCCGTATACGATGTGTAACGTTAGTGCCAAATGAAGCCTGCTCCTGCAACATTACGACAGTACGAACAGTTACAGTTGTGTTTCTTGTTGGGAAAATTAGGAAGACTCAACATCGAAGCAGATCCGCCTTCCTCAGGATCCATTCACGTCCATCACCCAAACATTCATCATCGTTATTCTTCACCATCCAGCAGAGAAAAATTACGAAATATAAAAGCTCCCTTAATTTCATCCGATAGATTTTTACCGTATCTCTCTCTTCCGATATATCAAAAACGAATACCGGCTACGTGCCAGCATCGAGCATATGTGGCGATCCTATGAAATATGCAGGTATTTATCCATTGGAGCAGGTGGCCATTGATCGACGTCGCTTGCACAAACCGGTGTAAGTTACATTGCCTGTACTGTACGAGAACCTTCTCTCACATGTAATCAGTTTAATTGTCAGTTGAAAAATTACTGTATAGTCAGTTCTCTGAAATATGTACATGGTCACTGTTATAAAAAATAAGCAACAATCTCGACTTTAATATAACAAGTTACACGAGCTCCAAACTATAAATCACAATCATAATATTTTGAACTTTGATTACATCAGTTTCTTGTCCTCTTGTACGATGCTCAAAATGATTCTTTTGTTTTTTCACGTTGATCTCCCTCCTTTTCATATTTTTAAAAGAAACTAGTGATGAATTTCAACCGAGAATTAGAGAGTCTCCTTTTGAATTCCAAAATGTCCTTCTGAAAGTTTCGAAATCTGGTAAACAAACGGTGACGAGGTCAAAAGATATTCGACAGACGTTTTCTTTGAAAGTGAGAGGCAAATATATACAGCATGAGTCACTAACTACTGCCAGCAAGAGTAACTCCGACAGTATGACAGCAGCTGAAAAGTTTTTGTTACAAAAGTTGCATGCAACGGGGGCCATAATACGCTGTTGGTTTTTTGTTGATAGGTAGGGTCACCTTAGAGATATGAACGTCAACTTTGTTTTTTTAAATGGCATGCTATAGTTTGGTACGTATTTTCTGATAGCGGCTACCGAGACGAATCCAGTGTTGTGTAACAGTAAGGTCTTTGAAGGTCAACGAAGGTCACAAAGCTGGCATGAACGTCCATTTACAGAAGGTATTCGAAGTGATGACCCTTGGTATCAATGCAGTGCTAGTGCTGCAATCTTCTTATCATGGATTGAGTAGTATTCCCTATCCCATCGGCACTTATCGAAGCACATGCTCTAACAATTCTCTCTCGCATATCTTCAAGTGTAGTTGGAACGTCTTTATAAACAATGTCTTTTACGAATCCCCACAAGAAAAAAATCCAGAGGCGTCAAGTCTGGCGAACGAGCCAGCCACCACATCTCCTCCGTGTCGAATAAAACGATTTGGGAATTGTCTCTGCAACTCATTTCTAGCCATCTTGTTGATACCACATTCTGTTCCTTGTTCCTAAAGGTATTTCTTCCAATAACACACCTAATGTTTCTAGCAGGAATGTGGTGTACTTCCTACCCTTAAGATTTCCTTCGATGAAATAAGGGCTTATAATTCTGACCTCTACAGTCCCACACCGTACATTCACCGACCATGATTTTTGGTGTGCAACTTGCCGCAGCCAACATGGATTTTCAGTTCCCCAATAATTCATGTTATGGAAATTAACACTTCCATCGTTCGTGAATGTGGCCTCGTCAGTAAATAAAATCAAATTAATAAACGCGTCATCCCTCTGAATCTGAAGTTTAGTCCATCGGCAGAATTCAATGCGCCTCATACAATCCGTACCAGTTAATTATTGGTGGAGACTGATATAGTAAGGATGATACTTATGACGATGCAGAACGCCAACAACACTACTCTGGCTCATGCCAGATTCCCTTGCGATTTGACGCGAACTAACAAGGATCTCGAACCACAGTGACAAGAGCACCAATTTCCGTTTCCTCGTTAGTAACTTTCCTTTGCCAGATATGTTTACGATGCGTTAAAGATCCAGCTCTCAATTTATCATACACATATTTAAACGTACGACGTGTATGGTGTAGTTCAGGATATCTTTCAGCGTGTAAGTATCTAGCTCTCACTGAATTTCATTGACATTATCCGTACATGAGAAGCATATGGACTTGTTCTTCGAAGGAATACATCATTCACATTCGCTTGACTCGACAGTAGTAGTCTTACCGTTCCTATTAGTGTTGTGTTACGAAAGCGTTGAATGCTTTTTACATGTCAATGGCACGTTAGATGGATATACCGTATTAGACGAATATTTACTATCTCCACGATATACGAGAGAGAACTGTCAGCGCATGTGCTTCGAGAAGTGTCGATGTGATAAGGAATACCACTCAATCCATGATAAAAAAACTGCAGCACTGCATTGATACCAAGGGTCATCACTTCGAATATCTTCTGTAAATGGACGTTCATGCTAGCTTTGTGACCTTCGTTGACCTTCAAAGACCTTACTGTTACACATCATTGGATTCGTCTCGATAGCCGATATCAGAAAATAAGTACCAAACTAGAGTACCCCATTTACAAAAACAAAGTTGACCATATCTCTGACGCGATTCCACCCAGCAACAAAAAACCAACGTCATATTATGGCCCCCGTTGTCCCATGCAACATTCGTCCAACAAACCTTTCAGCTACTATCATATTTTCGGAGTTATTCTAGGTGGCAATAGTTAGTGACTCACCCTGTATATTATTATTAGATTCTTGCGGCGGTCGTTGTGAAAGAACCATTTGTAGTATCGTGCCTGAGGACAAGGAACCTCTTCATCTGGTGATTCCAACGGGCTTGACAGCACAGGTACAGCCGTAGGGCGTATACAAATTTTCGATGTTGGAAGAACTTTGTGAGTCTTTCACCTCTAGTTCTGTTGAATGATTATGGTGACAATCTCCACTTGAGAAACAATATAGTCACAATATGTAATCAGTTCTCTTCGCCAAACTTTACCAATGTACTGAAATAAGCCTGATGCAAATAGGGATATTTAGAGGATCACGCGTGACAATTTGAAATCCAGCCGAATTTTGTTTTGCATTCGCTTCTCCGTCGTGTATATTACGTGTAGAAATTTGATTCATTTTATGTGGATGGTGCAAAAGCATTAGGTTTTAAGCATTTCCTTACAGATTATCATTATTGTAACTGTTTTCCATAATATTTTCAATTAACGGTACACACGTATGTAAAATAGTGAACTAAAAAACAAAAAAACATGAATGTAAAATAACAATTTAAAACTTAAAAAATAAGAGTAAACTCAATCAGAATAGTAATGAATGTGCAGGTATTTTAATGAGATATTAAAAATCATTGTGTACACCCTATTTTTCAAAACCAGAATTTCAGAAACCAGCATTATTACACAGGGCTGTACGTTTCTCGAAAACTTTAATTTATGTTGAAACAAAAGTTTTCATTTCTCAGAATTAATTAATGGTGGTGGGGTATTTTGCAAAATTTCAAATTATTACAAAACTTGGTAGTACAGTTTTCAAGAACATTAATTACATATAAACTTTCATGTGAAAACTTTTTTATATAGCATCGTTTCGAAGATATCCCCTCTATGTTTTACCCCTTAAAACTGAAAAAATATGTATTTTACTATTTTGCCCCCTACACACTCGAAAAGCTTCATCAAGATTGTTTACTGACACTTGGGAATGTTCCCTTGTTAGTTACGTGCGCCTTGTGCTATCTGGCCGTGGTGTGTGGCTACTTGCGTTCAGAAACGTTTTTATGCTGTATTTTTTGGAACCACGTGAATAGTTGAGTGCCTGTGCAAAGTACTTAAATGTCAAGTTAACCATACCGAATGGTCATCTATCACGGCTTATGTAACGTCCGTTGTTTTGTGATACTTATTTGTGTGGTGTGTCCACCGGTAGCAACTTGTAGTGATTTTTAGATCTCCTGAATGGTGCACTATATCTGCGATTGCTATACCGTATGGTGATCTTCGTTGTACCCTATGGTAAGTCTCTAGTACTTGTTTCTCTTAGTATGCGGTTGCGTTGTCCGTTAGAAGTACCCTAGTGGGCAGTTGTCACTTCATATTTCAGGAGCACCGCCAAGCCGGTATTTGTGCTATTTGCCCATAGGATGTGCTGATGTCCTCATTTTCCGTTTAATGCTGCTACAGAGCGGTTGTTATGATCTGTGTCACGTATATGGATCGCTGGTGCCTATTTATCAAAATTGTCACTAGTAAATTCTGCTTCATTTTGTTTTCGCTGTTTTCTTATAATCTCCTTAAGTTAGTGATACACAAACTTATGTGAGTGGTACATGTATTAACGAAGTTTGTTGCAGAATCATTATAATGAATGAGTTGTACATGTATAATATATCCTGTCTGTACCAAGTTGGTGCTATTCATGTTGAAGAGCCAGTTTGATAAGTTTGAAGGCAATGGATCATTAGGCGTAATTGTTCATTGATTTGTGTAGCTGACCAGCTGAGTAAAATATTATTATGATTTGCTGAGTGCCTGTTTTATTTGATGCATTTTATCAAATTGGTATTTATCCCGTTAATTTCTATATTTGTCTGTTCAGTTTGTTCTTGGTGTAAGCTTTTAGGCTTGCTCGCCGTTAAAACCGTAGCTTTACAATTGTACATACCGACTAGAATCTCTTCTTGGGGGGGGGGGGGGGCGAGTACCGTGTAGTTCTTTTATTAAATTATGACATGTTTCGCTTTAACCACATCTAATTCTACTATCCGAGTTTCTCGAATTTTGTTATTCATGTGTTTTTTGTAATTCTACAGCATTGCATTAATGTCTAAAATTTTACATGCAGATTGGGTTCTATTCCTGGAATGATTTTGCATTTGGATTTCGTCGTAGTTAATTTCTATTGGTGATTGAAATGCAAATTACCAAATGCGTAATCAGCAGAACTATTGGCAACATGTACATCCATGTAATCTATGTTGCAAGCTATTGACTTAAATCTTGTCTTGCACGTTATTTCTGGTACCTTGCGCCTTATGTTTAAAGTCAAAACTGCAAATCAGAAAAATTGTAGTCACTTTTGACATAAGACACAAATAGTTCTTACACAAGCTGCGTGATGGTCGCGAATAAAACAGTGACGCGAATATAGAATAAATTTCCTTTACTTTACGTCTATGGTCACAAATTTTTTGTCATCAGACTAACCGTTTCGGTCTATAAAGACCATCTTCAGATCTGTTTTATAAATCTGCTTCATTAAGCAGATCTGAAGATGGTCATTCTAGACCGAAACCGGTAGTCTGATGACAAAATTGTCACCAAAGGCGTAAAGTAAAGGAAATTCATTTAATAGTTCTTAAATGTTCGGTGCTTCACCTCACTTGTTAGTGTTATGCATTTGAAATTTAATACTTTTGTCGAACTGTACTGTCATTTTCTGAATTACAACTCAAGTGAATATTCAAGGGTTATGAATACACTGACAAATTTTCTTCTCTCTTCTTGTCTTTAGATAATTAGTTATTCTACCGACCCATATTTCGATGTCTTACTCGTAAACTGTATTACATTTGTACTTCTTACCACTTAGTGGATCGTGTTGTTCGTTCGCCTACAGCTGTTTTCCTCTCCGTCCTGCTCGTTGCCGTTTCAAATCTGTTTGCTTACATATTACATTTTATACTGATATTTTGTGGCCTCTTAATTAACCGTTGTGCTCCATTATATGGAACTGTATGCTTTGTGACTACTTTTAAAGATTTATTTTGAGCCAGATAGTGTTAATAATTCTTTCATGGCCATATTTATTTCGTTTGCATATGACTATCAGGGCTTCCACAATGCTTTCAGAAACAAGCACCTGTCCATGTAGACATAACATTGTTGCCTTACAGTCCATTGTATAGTAGATAAAGCTTTTCCACTCAGTTATATGTGCAGGCTGCGATAGTGGCACTAGTGAAAAATAAAGTTAATGTTTCGACGAGCGAAAACATTATGACCACCTGCTTAATAGCTTGTTAATCCGTCTTTGGGACGAAATACACCACTGATTCAGCGTATCAGGAATCCGACAGTTTGTTGGTAGGTATGTGGCATTAGATGCCTAAGAACAGGTCATGTAACTTCCGTAAATAACGAGCCACTGTGATGGCGTGCGATAGCGATCCAGGTGGGTTTCATAGGATTTACTACAGGCGAATTTGGTGGCCGAGACATGAGACTGAGTTCATAATTCTCCTCAAGCCCCTGCAGCACTGTTCGGGCTCCGAGACACGGACCATTATAATGCTTTCGCCGTCGGGAAAGACATGGAGCGTGAAGAGATTCGCAGCCGTCAGCGTGTCTTCGATTACTACCAAAGGTTCCATGCAAGCACAGAGAATGTATCTCATAACAATACTGCTCTCACCTGCCCGAGTCCGTGGCGCGCTGAACGTTTCGAACCGCCGGTCACCTCGATGACGACGTTTGTAGAGACGACCATCGACCTAGCGTAGCAAAAATGTGACTCACCGCCGACGCGTTTCCATTGATCGACGGTCGGATACCGATGGTCCCGTGTCCACTGCAGTCATAACTGATGATGCCGCTGTGTCAACATGTTAATACGTAGGGGTGGTCTGCTGAGAAGCTCCATGTTCAACAACGTACGATGAACGGTACGCTCCGAAACACCTGTGCGTGCACCAGCATTGTGTTCTTTCGGCAGTGAAGCCACAGATCACCATCTGTCATTCTTTACAAAGCAGACAAGCCTCTGAGCCGCACGTTCTGTGAAGAGTCGTGGACGCACAACCATTTAGCGCCTAGTGGTAAATTTCACTGTCCTACCTTTTTCCGTAGATTCTCACGACAGTAGCTGGTGAACATTCGACCAGCTTCGCCGCTTTCGAGATACTCTTTCATAGGCTCTGTGCAAAAATAATGTGCCCTTTGTCGAAGTCCATTATCTCAATGAGTTTCCCCGTTTGCAGCCCATATCTTCTCCAAGGTGATCCCCCATCCGCGTCTGCTCCGTTTACATACTTCTGTTACCGCGTCACGTGCCCGCAATGCTAATTAAAGGTGTTGCATGTTACGAAACCTTAAAAAAATAAATCCTATGTAATTACATATCAGTTCTGCAATGACATACATACACTCCTGGAAATGGAAAAAAGAACACATTGACACCGGTGTGTCAGACCCACCATACTTGCTCCGGACACTGCGAGAGGGCTGTACAAGCAATGATCACACGCACGGCACAGCGGACACACCAGGAACCGCGGTGTTGGCCGTCGAATGGCGCTAGCTGCGCAGCATTTGTGCACCGCCGCCGTCAGTGTCAGCCAGTTTGCCGTGGTATACGGAGCTCCATCGCAGTCTTTAACACTGGTAGCATGCCGCGACAGCGTGGACGTGAACCGTATGTGCAGTTGACGGACTTTGAGCGAGGGCGTATAGTGGGCATGCGGGAGGCCGGGTGGACGTACCGCCGAATTGCTCAACACGTGGGGCGTGAGGTCTCCACAGTACATCGATGTTGTCGCCAGTGGTCGGCGGAAGGTGCACGTGCCCGTCGACCTGGGACCGGACCGCAGCAACGCACGGATGCACGCCAAGACTGTAGGATCCTACGCAGTGCAAATTAGGGACACTGTTGCTCCTGGGGTATCGGCGAGGACCATTCGCAACCGTCTCCATGAAGCTGGGCTACGGTCCCGCACACCGTTAGGCCGTCTTCCGCTCACGCCCCAACATCGTGCAGCCCGCCTCCAGTGGTGTCGCGACAGGCGTGAATGGAGGGACGAATGGAGACGTGTCGTCTTCAGCGATGAGAGTCGCTTCTGCCTTGGTGCCAATGATGGTCGTATGCGTGTTTGGCGCCGTGCAGGTGAGTGCCACAATCAGGACTGCATACGACCGAGGCACACAGGGCCAACACCCGGCATCATGGTGTGGGGAGCGATCTCCTACACTGGCCGTACACCACTGGTGAACGTCGAGGGGACACTGAATAGTGCACGGTACATCCAAACCGTCATCGAACCCATCGTTCTACCATTCCTAGACCGGCAAGGGAACTTGCTGTTCCAACAGGACAATGCACGTCCGCATGTATCCCGTGCCACCCAACGTGCCCTAGAAGGTGTAAGTCAACTACCCTGGCCAGCAAGATCTCCGGATCTGTCCACCATTGAGCATGTTTGGGACTGGATGAAGCGTCGTCTCACGCGGTCTGCACGTCCAGCACGAACGCTGGTCCAACTGAGGCGCCAGGTGGAAATGGCATGGCAAGCCGTTCCACAGGACTACATCCAGCATCTCTACGATCGTCTCCATGGGAGAATAGCACCCTGCATTGCTGCGAAAGGTCAATATACACTGTACTAGTGCCGACATTGTGCATGCTCTGTTGCCTGTGTCTATGTGCCTGTAGTTCTGTCAGTGTGATCATGTGATGTATCTGACCCCAGGAATGTGTCAATAAAGTTTCCCCTTCCTGGGACAATGAATTCACGGTGTTCTTATTTCAATTTCCAGGAGTGTAGTAACAAAAGTAATGTCTGATACCTTGGCAGAAAGCTTTTATAATATAATTTTACAGGAGCTGAATTCAAAATTTATCGCAGGAAAAATCAACGGCACACCATTTTGCGTAGTATGAACTCTCGAAACTGATGTTCGGTCTATGTTCCCTTCCGAAAATAATGTGAACATATTTTGTTGAATATGGTTGCTTCCCAATCTTTCGTTGCTACAGCGTTCACTTGGAGAGCTTTGCTACTTGGATCTAAAGGTAAATGACAGAAATAAAATCACTAGAATGAACGTAAACAGCGCAACCATAATTCATGTATGCAAAAGGACATATTGCTTGAAAGGCTCGACCTACGGATGATATGTGATTCTTTTAAATTCAGATTACGATTGGATAGATTAGTAGACACGTAAACGACACAAGCTGGCATTTTTAATAAAATAATTACATCCACATAATCAAAGTACCAGATACTACTTGAGATACGACAACGAAAGTCGATAGATATTCCCAATGGTCGAAACTGGGGACAGGCAAGTCAGAGTTACGTCACGGGGAAGTATCACACGATGAACCATGGAGGTATAAATGCTGTGAACCTAATGTTTTGGACTATGTAAGATGGCGGACATCGGCTCCAAGCATGTGACGTAATGGCAGCTCCTTCCTTTTCTACCTCCATGAGAGCTACCATACAACAAAAGACGACCGACGCCAGCAGTTATCGACAGAGAAAATTAGTAACCCAGAGGAGAAGCGGCATTAACTCTGTCCCTCTGTTTTTTGACAAGCGAGAGAGCAGTATTCCACTTAGAAGCTAAGTGAAAACTTCCATCTCTCTTCGTAAGGTTACTTGCTAATTAATTTTGACTGTTTCCTTAATAACACTGTCCTAATGCTCTCTTCTTTTCAAAAAACAGAGACAGAGTTAATGATACCTAATCCCTTAGTCAATAATTTTCATTATAGATAACTTCTGTCGTTAGTCATCTTTGGTTTGTGGTGGCGCTAGTGTTTAAACGGCGTTGATATGAATGCATTTTTGTTTTTCTTGCGTTATTACACGCTGCACAGTAACATCTTTGCCAACCGTCTAGACTCGCACTCAAGTACGTAGCATCCTCAAAGAGTTAAGTAATTTTCACCTTTCCCATGTAAGCTACAGTATTTATATTATTACCCACACAATAACAATCATGTCACTGTAATACACATCGCTGACCAACTCAAGTCCGACAATTCGGAGTTGTCACAATGGATTTTTAAGGTCACAGAGTTCAACATGTTTATCAGATGGAAATGGAAAGTTCACATGCTATGTACACGAGCAATGTGGGCAGTTGGAGATACTATACACGACCGTTGTGCCACAATTGTCCTGTGTCCTTGGAGAGACCTTCCCAGCAAACATCAGGAGACGGGATCAGCTTTGATGAAACACCACCATTTTGCAAACGGTGATGAAACTTCTCGCAGACCCAGAGGGCAGAGTTGCTGCGTAGATGACCTCCCCACCCATCCCCCCTCCCCCCCATCCTTGTCATTTATCTTTACCGACCTCTGATGTTTTAGCTTGCCCAGGCCTTAAATGTCGAAATGTCCAGAAGTACGGTATCTGTTTTCAGTATATAGTCGAATGTCGCGCTGGGAATCGAACCTGTAATCTTCTTCAGTTACTAGTTCTCTGGTCTTAGAGCCATTCCAACTTTTTATGGAGTGACAAAGACATTCGTCTCCAAGTATCAGAATCATTTCTTTATTCTTTCTCCCTTTATCACACCGCGCTCAAATTCCCTCATTGCTCCCTCCTCTCTGAAACTCTCACCATTCAGGGCTCTTCCACATAGAGTGTTCAGATATATCCACTACAAAGTACCTAATGAGGGTGATTCAATGTATATTCTCTTGATGATGAAAATTGGATGTGTGAACAGGCGGTGAGAGAGTTTATGTAACGCAGGTTTCGTACTTACCTCTGTACTACGGAATTTGGGGTAGTGGCGTCATAGAAGAACGTGTGAAATGAGTGGATGTAACTCGTAGATATGCGACAGCTATTTGTGTTGCATTTGATTCATATTTGATATTCGACAGAACTTTGGAATAGAATAATTAATCAGACGTTTTCCATCTACTGTGTAATTAAAGCCTCCTCCAGAATACTCCATGGAGTAGGATTCTCAGATTCATTTATTTAAGTTTGTACTGTGTATGTACTGGTGGTGTTTATTCACTTTCCATTATATCACCGCGTAGGCCATTTCTAATTCCGGCGAAACCAACGGCATTCATTAGATTATATTTCGCCTGTTCGTGTTGCTATATGCCTAACCCAGGTTCAGTTATTAAAAGTAGTTACGACAGTCATAGCTTCTGTCTTACGCATTTATTACATTCCTGCCCCTTCTCGTATCTTCCAACATTGTTTAATTCACTGCCTGTTCAGCGACATCCTGGTTTTTGATTTACCATTTAAGATTCACACATTAGGACTGAATTTATGCGCCGTTTCTATAGTTTTCGTTCCAAGCATAAAAGGAACATTTTTTTCAGTACAGTACTCAATTTCCTAAATGAACTATCTGCTATTTCTGTATCCTCGATTCTTTCTGTACTTTCCGTATTCTCTTCATTGTGGGATGCTGTTAGTTCATGAATTCGTCTTCTGGTCTAATAATGCTACTGTCGAACCTTCTGTCGTCAGGTTACATCGAAATACCATGTGATCTTAGCCAGTCCTCCAGATCCCATGTTTCAAACACTGATGCTAATTCAGATCGTGTAATATTATTGGGCTTTCCGTCGTATGAAAATGCCGGGATGGTTCCTGTGAAAGGGCACGGCCGATTTCCTTCCCCATCCTTTCCTCACCCGAGCTTGCGCTCCGTCTCTAATGACCTCGTTGTCGACGGGACGTTAAACACTAATCTCCTCCTCCTCCGTCGTATGAAAGCTATAAGTACCCTTGGAAAGGCATTCACCAAACTACGTATTAAATGATCAACTTATAAGATAAGACCTATTCTTTGAAAGACATTTGGTTTATATAATTTACGTAACTGTAGAGATGTGCATCTAGCGCAAATGCTAATACATCGACTTCGCAGTCACAGAAACATTTTAACAGAAGGTGAACTGAGCGTTCCGCTCGATCTAAATAAAAAATATGACGGTAAAAACTTTTGCAGATCTTCAGATTTTATCGCACTTCTTGTGATGTCAAAGGGTAAAGAAGGTGGATTGTGAGCCATAAAAATTAGCGGTCTTGCCAGCGTGCAGACAACAGTTGTTAACTGGTAAAATTCAAGTAATTTACGTTCGATTCTGTAAATCGGCAAGTTATTGTTATAAAAGTGATAAACAGTGAAAGAATTGAATCAAAAGAAAGAGAAAGAATGAGTGTAATTTGTGATATAGACGTGAACCAAGAAGTGATCACAGGACAGGCTGAAATCTTATAGCACCAACATAGTCAGAAAACTACTTACGTAAGTTATACTGTTCATAAATAAGCCCTAATTGGTGAGAATTATTTGAATATATTTAGTGTTTACCAGAATTCATATTTTATTGGCTCTGAGCACTATGGGACTTAACACGTAAGGTCATTAGTCCCCTAGAACTTAGAACTACTTAAACCTAACTAACCTAAGGACATCACACACATCCATGCCCGAGGCAGGATTCGAATCTGCGACCGTAGCGGTCTCGCGGTTCCAGACTGACGCGCCTAGAACCGCACGGCCACACCGGCCGGCATATTTTATTCTTTTCCTTTTTTTTACCTCCATGTCATTTTTATAAAAGTCAATCATCCTTTACTACAGTAGAGAATACTGCGGCATCCTTGTTTTCTATATAACTCATGGCCGCCCCATTTATTAATGATTTGATTTGCAAATGCAATTTTTATAGTTCATTGTTAAAGGTCCCCTAGGTAATCATAAAACTCATACTGATTACGTAAAGGAATCTGGGTTCATTTCCAAACAATAGAAGCCTTTGCGTAATCAGAAACTAGCCTTTTGACAACGACCAGGTGCCGACCAGAAGACGGACGTCTTCGGCCTGTTTCGTGTTTCCCGTGGCAAAGCTGTGCCAAACCGGAAACACGACATTCTAGTGTGAAATACAACACACACATATATATATATATATATATATATAGATATTAGATAAAAATTGAAAAACTGAAATATATCAGTATTTTTTTATCATACAAGAATCGCTAACGTTGAATGGTACAATATTTTGATCTTCTCTTATAGTTTTATGTTTCTCTTAAAGTTTTACGCGTCCAACATTATACTTCTAACACTCATGTCACATTTATTGATTTTCGTCCTAATAATCTCTCTTGATATCCCGATATACAATTAGGAGACATGTTTTGTCCCCAGGTATTTAGCGTGAAATGTCTGCCTCTTCGGTGCTGTATTTGAGTCCACTAATGCTTAATGAGCATCACAAAATTTGCAAGTCATTCGTCTCATCTCAAAAAGTATGAAATATGCAATAACAAGCCATGTATCATTTTAGAAAAAGGGATGAAATTTGAATCGTGTATCACTTAATCACAACAACTATCAAACTGGGGAGAATTTTCCGAAATTCATTGCCGCCGATAAATTAATCGATCGAACTACTGAAAGAGACGTTAATTTAAAGCACATACTCTCTGAGTTAATTTAACATAGGTTTCCTTGATTTTCACTTTAAAGAACAACGAAAACCTTTGATGTATAACATCCAGAATCTCGGAAGAACTCACAAGTATTGAAGGAAATAGTATAATATAGATTACCAGAAACGCCTTAAAATGAAAGTCAGCCAGATTCGGAAGAAAGTGGTGCCAATCACAACAAGCCACGTCCCAAGATTGACCCGCGGAGACCACAGAAATGCAGGCATAGCATACGCGGTGTTGCGCACATCAGAGGGTGTACCAGCAAGGAGCAGTGTAGCAAGCATGATTAGGATTTATCGCCCATCAATAACGATGTTGACAGAGTACGGCGGAACAATTCGTCTGGTCTGCTACGGGTGTGGGAGCTAATTGTCTGACATCTGATTAACCTTTCCATCATAATGAAGACAGGAGTCAATGTTCTTCACAACCAGTGCAGCGTCCTAGCGTCCATGCCACTGTCCAGATTCGTATTCTGAATGCAGGACGTGCAATGGGCTATGTTTTTACTCTCTTGCATCAAGGCAAAACACAAAAGTTCTATTTTCATGATTAAACATGTTATAGCTCTATACACACATAAAAAATGTTTTGCATCACCCCGGTTCCCAGATCTCCTGAAGATAGACTGTATCACAGACACGGTCCCTTTGACTGTTCAGACATGTCACTAAATCCGCCCAAAGGTGTAAACAACCATGCACTAACAGCGCCTATTAGATGGAGGGGGACCGACAGCCGACCAGTTCCAGTCATTCCACCAGGAAGTAGGCACACGGCTCGTGTCTGTAATTCAACCATGCCTAGACGGCCAATACCGTGGTTCCATCACGTCCGCGTTGTTACTTTGTGATAGGAAGAGCTCTCAACAAGGGAAGTGTCCATGCGTATCTGAATGAACCAAAGCGATGTTGTTCGGACAAGGTGAAGATCCAGAGAGACAGGAACTGTTGATGACCTGCCTCGTTCAGGCCGCTAAAAGGCTACTAATGCAGTGGAAGACCGCTACCTACGGATTATGGCTCGGAGGAACCCTGACAGCAACGCCACCATGTTGAATAATGCCTTTCGTGCAGCCACAGGACCTCGTGTTACAACTCAAACTGTGCGTAATAGGCTGCATGATGCTCAACTTCACTCCCAACGTCCAGGGCGAGGTCCATCTTTGCAACCACGACACCATGCAGCGCGGTACAGATGGGCCCAACAACATGCCGAATGGACCGCTCAGGATTGGCATCACGTTCTCTTCACCGATGAGTGACGCATATTCCTTCAACCAGAAAATCGTCGGTGCCGTGTTTGGAGGCAACCTGGTCAGGTTGAACGCCTTAGACATACTGTCCAGCAGTGCAGCAGCGTGGAGCTTCCCTGCTGTTTTGGGGTGGTGCTATGTGGGGCCGACGTACGCCGCTGATGGTCACTAAAGGCACCGTAACGGCTGTACGATACGTGAATGCCATCCTCCGACCGATAGTGCAACCATATCGGCAGCATATTGGCGAGGCATTCGTCTTCATTCACGTCCCCGTCATGCACATCTTGTGAATGTCTTCCTTCAGGATAACGACATCGCTCGACTAGAGTCGTCAGCATGTTCTCTAGAAAGAACCCTATCGAACATGCCTGGGATGGATTGAAAAGGACTGTTTGTGGACGACGTGACCCACCAACCATTCTGATGATGGATCTACACCGAATCGCCGTTGAGGAGTGGGACAACAGGACTAACAGTGCCTTGATGAACTTGTGGATAGTATGCCACGACCAATACAGGCATGCATCAATGCAGCAGGATGTACTGGTGGGTATTACAGCTACCGGTGTGTTCAGCAGTCTGGACCACCACCTCTGAAAGTCTCGTTCTATTGTGGTACAATATACAATGTGTGGTTTTCATGAGCAATAAAAAGGGCGGAAATGATGTTTATTTTGATCTCTATTCCAATTTTCTGTACAGGTTCCGGAACTCTCAGAATCGAGGTGATGCAAAACTTTTTGATGTGTGTAGTTATTTAGAATGAAGTCCTTACACTACGAGGCTTTAGGGGCTTAGCCTCCATCTTCAGGTGTGTCTATAAATGGTAGATCGAAGTGTCCATATCAGAGCTAACTTACAAGGCAACAGATCTGCGATATGGGGCTCAACAGATGTTTTGCCTTCTAAGTTAGCTTTGATATGAACGCTTCAACCTACTGTTTATAGATACATCTGAAGATGGGGCTGATTCCGTGAAACCTGGTAGTGTAAAAACTTTAGTCAATAAAAGCTGTACAGCAGTAGCGCATGTTTTAATCGTGAACATTACTTATGGCAGTTGTGGATGTTCCACAAGCAAAACTTTACTAAAGTTTTAATTTTACAAATCTGCTGCCTTCTACAGATATCCTTGCGCAGAAGTAGCTTGTAGGTCGTGGAGTTCACTCTCTTGATATGAGGCTGGAAGGAAGTTACTAGCGATTGGGCTATGGCTTTCAACGCTACTAACTGAAAAGTCAAATTTAATTCTTGGATGCCAACGTCTTTAATCAAATGGAACAAAGGGGAAGACGTAGTCATAAACCGGTTACAACCAATATAATAAAAGTTCGATTACAATGTCACGGGCAATGCAGTTCATACAATGAACAATGTCAGTACTGGTTCATTAAACTTTACATAAATTACTTGACAAAATTTATTTCCTGTGGACATGCTCCACTCTGCATTGGTTGTTACCTTACATAGTCACTCTTGTTGGGGGCGATCTTTAGTCATAAATGTTGATGTCTTCTTATATGAACACTTTTTTCGCCAAGATATCAATTGCTTGTACCATGATGACTAGCTTCGGCAAATTGAATTGCTAGTTTCAAATCATATTAGAAAAACCAGTATTCTTTACAATGACCATTAATAGGTAGAAACTTTGTCATAATCTTGGGTAACGTTGTATTGTGTATTGCGTATTGAACCGTTGACTTAGAAACGACAGATTGGCTTCGTCGCATCATAGCCCTCAGTTTTTCACAACCCCACAACAGGCCACCGCAGTCCCCCCGCCCCACACCGAGAGTAATGTTGGTGGTGGTTAGTGTTTAACGTCCCATCGACAACGAGGTCATTAGAGACGGAGCGCAAGCTCGGGTTAGGGAAGGATTGGGAAGGAAATCGGCCGTGCCCTTTCAAAGGAACCATCCCAGCATTTGCCTGAAACGATTTAGGAAAATCACGGGAAACGTAAATCAGGATGGCCGGAGACGGGATTGAACCGTCGTCCTTCCGAATGCGGGTCCAGTGTGCTCCGAGAGTAATGTTTCAGTAGGGGTGTACTATATAAGTTCCATGACAATTACAGAAATAAAATGTATATCAAATGTTACAAGTCGTTGATACCTGTACTGTTAGTAACATTATTATCGATTACGGCAATGGTCGTTGTAGACGCTACTGCTCGTACTAAAGCGATTTGAAAATGACAGTTCCACTTTGCCAAAACTAGTTACCACTGTACAGCCAACTGCATTCTTGCCAAATAAAGTATTCATATAAGAAGACTTTAACATTTAGAAATATTTCAATTTTCCTATTTCTTGCATCGTTATCCTATACTGCACAGTTCTATCCAACCTTAAAAATGTAAAAAAAGAAACTAATCGTAAGCCGTTCAATTGTTCCACCCAGTAGCCTGCCAGTATCTGTATCGCCCCCATGCACACACACATCTTAAGACAGCAAATTCTCATACTTCAGCAACCAACTAACTTAATCTTATTTCCCAAGGTCTGCAAACACAGAACCTTAGTAACCGAACGCTGAACAGGAAACAATGAGAATCAAATTTCCGTAACGTTCAATAGTAAACAAACGTCGTGCTGCTCAGTATTTATGAAACTTTTAAATCATATTGAAAGCAATATTTTGGTCTGCATCTGTAGGTCAAGGGCCAAAAGCCAAACCCGCAAAAGGGAACGCCTGCTTCCGATACCGAGAAGATGGAATGATATTTCGCTGGAAAACCGTAGAACGAGATCCACTCAGACTCCGGAGAAAAATGAGGAGGTCCTGGTGGAAAAGCAGCTGCTCCAGTTTCGAAAGCACATGTCCACAGCCAAGCGTTGTGTTGACCGCATCCCCTCCAGTGCTGCCTTCCAATGACGTCGTAGACAGAGATGAAATACTGATTTGTCGGCAGGCCAATGCCCTATAGCGATAGCGCAGCGAAGCTTCATTTAGTATTCGTGATATGTAGAGAGCCGAAATTCCATCTTCTGGCTACTTTCTAAATCAACGCTTCCCAAACAATGTACACTATAGCTCAGTTTCACAAACGGTTTGTGGCATCTATGAAACAACCTATTCTTATAAGTTAATTACTTCGATGAAAAACGTTAATGTAAGGAAGGTAGTATAATATTAACATTCTACACAGCAAGTGCTGGTAACTGGTCCAAACCAAGTGCCATTAGATCTTATTTCTCACGGGTCCAAAACAGTTCTGCCGGTTGTGACCGATCTGTGAATGTCGTTTCCTTGGCTGGGGCTTCAGCTAGATGTTGCTGAGTGTGAAATACTTAACAACTTGGGCGCCTAGCGTGACCACTGGAAAGATTTGTAGAGCTGGAAGAGCCACGCTGTTTCTGCTCTCCAGGACTAAAGCTCTTCAAGACATTTTGTAAGGCACCATCTCTTTTCGTCCCTTAGGCTTGTAATCGAATAAGACGCTGGCCAGTTGCAACGGTTTTCTCAAGTATAGAACAGTGTTCTACATTATGAACATAGGTGGGTCACGTAATGCGTCATGAACGTTAGAATTCCACACGCACACCATCTTTTCGATCGATAGGTCGAGACCTGTACTTTCAGCTCACTAAAAGCTTTAACGCTAATCGTGGGTGGTTGCTGTTGCAAGCTTGGGAGAGGAGCAAAATTTAGCGAAATCTTCCACGTACAAGGAGCACTGCACGAGGTGGAAGTCGGCCGTGTCTTTAGGACGGACTATCCAAGCATTTGCCTGAAGAGATTTAGGAAAATTGCGGAGAATCTAAATCAGGATGACCGGACGAGGGTTTGAACCGTCGTCCTCCCGAATAGGAGTCCAGTGTGCTAACCACTGGGCCACCTCGCTTGGTGTGGAGATGCTGTTCTCCTATTAAGCCAATCCGACAGAACTTCACCGACTCGATATTTCAAAAGCAGCGGAGGCTGGACAGGTTGAGCAATGATGAATAGTCGTCCCCGCAGTTCCTCTTGGTACTCTCAGAAAACTGAGTTCACTCATAAGGTATCTCTTGCGTAAGAAATCCTGTTGCGCTTCTCTCCCCAGGAAGGCAACTTTTCAATAGTGTCAGCAGTTGATTGAGATATAGTGAACTGAAATAGGAAGTAAATGAGCAGTTGTCTGGATTCAAGAGGCGAGACTAGAAGGCCCAAGGTCTTTCCTTCCCCGTTTTTGAAGGCAACAGTACATTACCTCCTTGGGTAAGTTTGGTCTTTCTCCGGCATTAGAAGAAGGATTAAATATGAAGTCTGACATGCAACGATTCCTTACTGCACATGAACATTTATGCAGCTTGGCCGCTCTAAAATGAATGTAAATTTCTCTTGGTACTTCTTACGACGCGGTTACCTGCTAAATTATGTTTGTTTTAATTTTCTCACATACGAATTGAGTTTAGGCTCTCAGGCTTATATGCTCCACTTAGGTGTTGGATCAATCAACTACTCCAGATGGTTATCGAGTGAGACACATGAGTATATCTTGTACACAAAAATTAGTTGTTTAAGCGTCAGCTGTGATCAGTTGAAATTTATTTCGTGTCCTATACTGGTTGTAGCCCAGTTCTAGTCGCACTAAGCCGGCCGGTGTGGACGAGCGGTTCTAGCCGTTTCAGTCTGGAACCGCGCGACCGTACGCGCGACCGCTACGGTCGCACCTTCGAATCCTGCCTCGGGCATGGATGAGCGTGATGTCCTTAGGTTAGTTAGGCTTAAGTAGTTCTAAGTTCTAGGGGACGGATGACCTCAGACGTTAAGTCCCATAGTGCTCAGAGCCATTTGAACCATCTTGTCACACTAGTCAATATTCAGCATTTATATGGTTCTCTCCCTTAATTTAAGAAAATCGTGTTGTTTGATACCTCGACTTCCACGACCTAAATGGAAATTTTGCGAGTTATAAACATCGATAAATCCGTTTATATTTTATTAATATAGTAAATTTATTTGAAACAAGGGCGCTACTAGTTCAATAGTGTCGTTTCTCACCATATAAGTGTGGTTTAACGTTTATAAATCGTATTTTTAGATACATTTCGTGCTGGTAACTAATTATATGGATGCAGCAAGGGCCCAGATTTCTCGGTTATAAATCTCAGAAACATTAAACAAACATTTTCAGGAGCGCACATTATTTCAGAACAAAGAAGCAACTAAATAATTTTTTTTGTCATTGTGTCTAATACAGTACAACAATAATGGCCACGGCTCAAAACAAGTGCAGTGATGCAAAACAGTCCTCCAATATAGTGCATTAAATTAACGGTTTAACAGTTGCAAATTTTAGGGAAAGTTTGCAACAGTTAGACTGGGATCTGGTGTACGGGGAACCTGATGGTAATTTAAAATTCAACCTTTTTCATAATACCTTTGGGCATATATTTGAAAACAGGTTCCCTAAGAAAACAGTGAAACATAACTGTAAGAAACCATCTAAAAACCAAGATTTAAAGGGATAAAAATATCTTGTAAACAGAAAAGGGAGGTGTACCTTTTAGATAGAAGGAGTAACGATCCAGAAACAGTCAAACATCGTGAAAACTAATGCACTGTATTAAGAAAAGTTATTAAAAAGTACAGAAGTACGTGCATTATGCCTGAGATTAGCACCTACGATAATGAAATTAAAACAATTTGGAATATTGTTAAAAGGTATACAGGGCAACCAGCACAGGAAGACTGAATTTCTATCAAACTCAATGAAAAGTTTGTTAACAAAATCTCAGAATTAGAAAATTCTTTTAGTAATAATTTTTAAGTGTTGTAGAGAAAATAGGATCCAGCTGTTCATTGGAAAATATAAGGCTGTATGTGGAAGAGGTAATGCCTATACAAGTTGATTAAATTGACATTCAACCCAACTTTCCTACTGAAGTTAGGGGAGTAATAAATTCACTCAAAAGTAAAAGTTTGCATGGAACTGATGGCATTTCCAACAGAGTACTAAAAGTATTGGTTAAAAACAGTCTTGGTTGCAATTTTAGTTTTTTTATTTCTCAACGACTCGTTTCGCCTTATTTAGGAGTCTTCAGGTTACCTTTTCTAGATGGACGCGAGAGGCACCAAGATCTGCATATCGTGTTCCGGTTTACAGGAGCGAGTAACAGTAAGATGGGGGTCTCAGGTAGTAAGCATAATGCCTTGATACGCAGAGCTAGGATGCCGTGTACAGGTACAGCTGCCCAAGCAGCTTCAACACGATACCACAGTTCATCAAGAGTAGTGACTGCCGCATTGTGACGAGCCAGTTCCTCGGCCACCATTGATCAAACGTTTTCAATTGGTGAGAGATCTGGAGTATGTGCTGGCCAGGCCAGCATTCGAACATTTTCTGTACCCAGAAAGGCCCGTTAAGGACCTCCAACATGCGGTCGTGCATTATCCTGCTGAAATGTAGGGTTTCACAGGGATGAAGGGTAGACCCACGGGTCGTAACACATCTGAAATGTGACGTCCACTGTTCAAAGTGCCGTCAATGCGAACAAGAGGTGACCGAGACGTGTAACCAATGACACCCCATACCATCACGCTGCATGATACGCCAGTATGGCGATGACGAATACACGCTTCCAATGTACGTTCACCGTGATGTCGCCAAACATGGATGCGACCATCATGATGCTGTAAACAGAACCTGGAGTCATCCGAAAAACTGACGGTTTGCCATTCGTGCACCCAGGTTCGTCGTTGAGTACACCATCGCAGGCGCTCCTGCCAATGATGCACCGTCATGGGTAACCGCAGCCATTGTCTCCGAGCTGATAGTCCATGCTGCTGCAAACGTCGTCGAACTGTCCGTGCAGATGGTTGTTGTCTTGCAAACGTCCTCATCTGTTGACTCATGGATCGAGACGTGGCTGCACGATCCGTTACAGCTATGCGGATAAGATGCCTGTCATCTCGACTGCTAGTGATACGAGGCCGTTGGGATCCTGCACGGCGTTCCGTATTACCCTTCTGAACCCACTGATTCCATATTCTGCTAACAGTCATTGGATCTCGACCAACGCGAGCAGCAATGTCGCGATACGATAAACCGCAATCGCGATAGGCTACAATCCGACATTTATCAAAGTCGAAAACGCGATGGTACGCATTTCTCCTCCTTACACGACGCATCACCACGACGTTTCATCAGGCAAAGCCGGTCAACTGCTGTTTGTGTATGAGAAATCGGTTGGAAACTTTCCTCATTTCAGCCCGTTGTAGGTGTCGCAATCGGCGCAAACCTGGTGTGAATGCTCTGAAAAGCTAATCATTTGCATATCACAGCATCTTCTTCCTGTCGGTTAAATTTCGCGTCTGTAGCACGTCATCTTCGTGGTGTAGCAATTTTAATGGCCAGTAGTGTAGCTTCGCATTGGTAAAAGAGGACCTCTCATGGTGTACAAAACAGCTAAATTCTCTTGAATTATATATATATATATATATATATATATATATATATATATATATATATATATATATATATATATGCAAAGCTAGTCACGATTATTGTAAATGATCATTTTCAGATATTGAAAACGGTCTAGCCCGAATCGGAGTTATTTAACAAACCCCACCTTATCTACACTACACTACTGAAGTTTTAGCGAAGAAAGGTGGGACGCTTGCACTTTGTTGCCCCAGAATATGGGGAAAATGTTACCATTGTCTCATGTGGGAATGCAGTTGGACAGGTTATTCTTCCTATGATACTTTTCAAAGGAAAGCAACGCAACCCATAATGGGAAGACTATTTGCCAACTGGGACAGCAGTATAAATGACAGATAAGGGTTCAATGAATACTGCGACATTCATCAAATGAAAACATCATTTTGCCAAATACAAGCCTGAAAAATATGTTGTTTTGATATTTGATGGAGCATCGTCACATTCGGATCGTGAAATTTGCGACGTTGCTGAAGAGCACAAGATCCGACTTTACTGCTTGCCCAGCAACACAGTTCATGAGGTGCAACCCATGGATGAATCAGTATTCAAGTCGTTTGAGTCTTACTGGAATGACGAAATTCGGCTGCACTGGTCCACACATGAAAAGGAAGAAAACAGAGCAATTAATAGATGTGTGTTTGGAAAAATCTTCAGCAAGATGTGGCCAAAAGCAGCATCCCCAGTAAATGTCATGTCTGGGTTCCAACAGGGATTTATCCATTTGACTCAGAAGCTATTCCAGACACTGCATTTGCTTTCTCTCGTCTACCAGAGCGTCCCGAAAAAAGAGACGCCAGTCAATTGATTCCAGTTCATCAGAAAGCGAGGTATATTCAGTAAAGTATAGTTCAAGTGACTTCAGTGTTGAAAATAGTGACGTAGCTGAAAATCTCGATTGTTCTTTCAAGGAAATTTTGCAAAACCCATAGTTGAAGAAAAAAAAAACACCACGAAAGAAAACATTAAATTACAAGGCGCAAGTCGTATGTAAGGCACTGTTTACGCAGAATCAAAAGAAAACTGGTACCAACGAAAGCACTAGGTCTAAGGAAAATAGATGTCGCAAAAAAATTTCACTGTCAGTCAAGAATATTTAGAAGAAAAAATGCAAAAATAAAGACTCCGCTGAAGAAAGCAGCAGCTCTGCCTCTAAGAAAGTGTTGTAAGATGTTGGCTTGTTTTGTCACGTGCGCTGTGAAGACAGGATATTGGGAATGAGACTTTGCAAAAAATGTATGAAATATGTGCATTAAGATTGTGTAGGGTAGCCACCCAAAGACAAAATGCGAAATTTCCTGTGCCTCCACCAGAAAAAAATGATTTAAATGAGCCAAACCAGTTTCACAAATCATTATTTATTTGGTCATTGAAAATTTAATGATTAGAAATATTGTTCCTATTACGATAAGGAAACATACTGTTATCAGAACAATTTTGATTGCTGATTAAATTTAATAATCTGAAGAGTTAATAAACAGTAAATACGAACAGTTCTGTATGAAGCGTTTGTAAAAACAAGTAATTATAAAAGTCTATGTATCATCTCATTCCACTTATTTCTAAAATAAAATTACATTACAACTCTTGCAGTGTATTCAAACAGTTTTCCTGCCATTTACCCGCCCCAGAATGTTAATATGAACAAGATGTGGCTACGGCCCGTAGTAGGAACAAGGTCTCCTAACAAGGCCCACTTGCAAGAGTTAAACATTTTCTTTAAACTGATGATATTAATTAAATAAACTTCCAGGGTTCATTTATTTTTGAACTAAATACAGTTGCAGGATGTTGCACGTACGATCTCGGAATCTTGTCACTTACACATACTGAATACGAAATTCCTAAACGATAGGTGGGCCTTATTTGGTACACGTACCTCACGTAAATTGCAAAAAAAGAAAAAAAATCACTGAAGTAATATTACATTCAGCGAAGGATCAATACGTTCAGAAGCTCAGATCTTTATCTTTGCCTTATAATCACATTTATCTTTGCTTTATCATCTTTGGAATCACGAACGTACTTGCAAATGGGC
Source organism: Schistocerca cancellata (assembly GCF_023864275.1). Lineage (NCBI taxonomy): Eukaryota > Metazoa > Arthropoda > Insecta > Orthoptera > Acrididae > Schistocerca > Schistocerca cancellata. The sequence continues at coordinate 829,969,502 of NC_064626.1, forward strand.
TTATAATCTGAAACCTAGGTTATTCACTAACCGTAATAAAATTTGTGAAACTAGGCAGAAAACAGTGCTTATTTAGTTAATTTGCAGTGTTTCACCAAAATTCATTTAAAATACTCCAGTTTTTTTAAATGTTGACTGTTTAGTTTCCTGTTGTTAAGACACTGCGAATAGTTGAAGTTTGCTGTGGAAATTTTATAATGGAGCACATGACCTTGTCTTATAGTTGGAACAGATGTCAAGAAAGGCAATTGTACAAAGTAGAGTTTTTAAGAAATATTTTTACTAACTTGTGTAGTTGTGAGAACTTAATGAAAAGGCGTCTTTAGGCTTAATGAAGCATAATTAAACTTGGAGCCTTTGTTGTCATTTATCAATCGTCAAAATCAGTTCCGCATGTTCATTTTTACTTTTATGACTCTGCTTGTACACCTGCAGTGCACATCGCGAGTTTTGTACTGAGAAGCATTAATGAAAATTGGTAAGATACCGTCTTGTATTGCACATCGCAAGTATCTCGAATGAAAATCGATTTTTGACAGTCACAAATTTGTTCCTAATAGCATCAACTTGTAGAGCAAACAAGCGTTCCGTTCACAGGTAGACCAATAAATTTAATTACCATCAAAGTTCATGTCCACTGTAAAGCACGGTGATTGTTAGAGTATAGTTGTGGAACTAATATCGTATCAGTTCAGAGGCTTAATACCAGTAAAAGATTTCTGTAAAGTGCTATCGTGTGAACTGGCGAGCAGTTTTATCAGAAAGACAAATGCGTTAATTTTTATGTCAATTTGCTCAGTAATTACAATAACAGTTATGTAATTCGGCAGGCTTTCTAGTAGAAATATGACCCAAAAGATTTTAACTTCAGCTACAATAACAGTTGTTTGCAAGACTAATGACAAAGATTAGCAATATTCGGGGCCAACATTTTAACCTGTCATTTTGTTTTGCCGTCAGATGACACATGTAAGTTTAATTGAAAACGGTTTGCTTTCTCGCAGACGAATTGTTTGATGTACCGAGTATGTGGTTCCGCATCGTGCAATGAGATATCCACGTATTACTGTTCAAAATTAAATTTAACAACAGTTTTGGTGCACTACACAAAATTTACATTACAAGATAAGTTCTGCACATTTCTCAGATACTATCTTAACATTTACAGACATGAGTAGACATGAGTTTAAAATATAAAAGAAACTTCTACCTTTTTACACACTTCTGTCACAATGATAAATTGCAGTCAAATACCTACTTCCACACATTGATGTGATACTTTCAAACGGGATATTATCAGCATGTTACGACCTTGGAGTACTGTTATCGGTGTGCTACAGCCAACGTCTATTAGTTATGCAGTATACATACATGCTCAATTCTTAACTATGGAATCCTTTCCTGAGGACTAAACACACATAATATTTACAAAGTTGTCAAACTACTGAAAAGGACCATAAAAATAATAAACAAAATTAGCAATCAGGCTCATTGTAAAGATGTTCAACACAATGAGTATTTTAACTACACGATTTGAATGCATACGCTAATCAGTTGTACACGTTAACAATAGCATTGATAACTAATGCACTGGAGCTCTTTCCGTGAACATGGAACGAGATCTGTGGGTACATTTAACCTAAATTTACGAAGGAAAAAAAAACCATGAAACTCAAAATAGCATTTTGTGTCAAGGAACTACATTGTACAATGAATTTCCAGAGGAGATTAAAGTGGTTACTGAAACTAACTTATTTAAAATGTCAGAAAGTATGTATAAAGCAGTAAATTCTATGCGGTGAAAGACTGCACAGATAACAGAGACGAGGAGTATGGTAAAAAATATGCACAAAGTAAATAACAATATGTAAATAACGCGATAAGTATTATAGGAGGATCAAACATGGTTATCGGATGCTGCGGCAGTAGCATTAGTGGCGGAACATTTGAGGGGAAACTTTGAGAATATTTCGCGTAAAATGCGTGGCATATTTAAGTACTAGTTGGAGATTTCAACTCAACATGCTATAGACTGGGAGACTCAAGTGATAAAGGCAATATGAGGAACAGGGAATACTGTGAGATTGTTCTAAAATCCTATTCGAAAATTACCTTAACAGCTGATCAAAGAACTGACTCGTGAAGGCAACACATTAGTATTCCTGGTCACCAGCAGGCCCGGACTCTTTGGTTAGGTAAAATCGAACAAACCTGTCGGTGATTACAAGGCCGTTACAGAATGCTTGAATGCGGTTCTAAATTGGAATGTAAAGAAAGTTTCGAAGATTATTATGCTTAGCAAAAGCAACAAAAACAAATTTCGGATTGTTTGAGGAGTTGACTTGAAAAATCTATCTCCGTGACCGAAAACGTAAAGCATCAATGGACGAAGTCCAGGAATATTGTACCATACGCCTTGGACAGGCATGTGCGGGGGAATGTTATAGAGCGACTCGCCGTGGTTCGATAGCCTCGTTAGAAACCTGCTAAGAAAGCAAATTTAAACGTAGCTAAAGCCTCAAAGAGAAACAAAAACTAAACGAAACAAGAAATTAGCCTTACGAGAGCCACGTGTGAAGCTTTCAACGAATGACAAAGCAAATTCTATTTACCAGCTTGACAGAAAACCCTAAGAAGAGTTGGCCCCATGTTGGATGAGTAAACGGTTGGAATCCATCTCTCCAGACACTGTGTGACCATAATGGCAATGAAATGGAGAACGACAGAGAAGACCGACATACTAAACGCCTGTTTTCAAAACAGTTTCGCTGATGAAGATCATACCACACCTCCTCTTTTCAATCGCCACAATAACGTCAGAATGACGAATATCAAAATTATTGACCATGGGATAGAAAAGAAACTGAAATCGCTGAATACAGGAAAGGCCGTTGGGCCTACTGGGATACCAGTACGATTGCACATAGAATATGAGGAAGTAAATGTGTTGTGAAAAACATAAGAAATGCATAGCCCTGCAGAACAACTAAAAATTAGACCAAAATTACCTGTGTCTAAGGCAGGAAAACGATGGTGTGCGATCAGAAGGCATTTTCCGATGTAAGCGAGAAATCAGCCGAAAAACATCATAAGTACAAATCAATTTACTGTTAACGACCTGTTTTTCGATCTACACTCCTGGAAATTGAAATAAGAACACCGTGAATTCATTGTCCCAGGAAGGGGAAACTTTATTGACACATTCCTGGGGTCAGATACATCACATGATCACACTGACAGAACCACAGGCACATAGACACAGGCAACAGAGCATGCACAATGTCGGCACTAGTACAGTGTATATCCACCTTTCGCAGCAATGCAGGCTGCTATTCTCCCATGGAGACGATCGTAGAGATGCTGGATGTAGTCCTGTGGAACGGCTTGCCATGCCATTTCCACCTGGCGCCTCAGTTGGACCAGCGTTCGTGCTGGACGTGCAGACCGCGTGAGACGACGCTTCATCCAGTCCCAAACATGCTCAATGGGGGACAGATCCGGAGATCTTGCTGGCCAGGGTAGTTGACTTACACCTTCTAGAGCACGTTGGGTGGCACGGGATACATGCGGACGTGCATTGTCCTGTTGGAACAGCAAGTTCCCTTGCCGGTCTAGGAATGGTAGAACGATGGGTTCGATGACGGTTTGGATGTACCGTGCACTATTCAGTGTCCCCTCGACGATCACCAGTGGTGTACGGCCAGTGTAGGAGATCGCTCCCCACACCATGATGCCGGGTGTTGGCCCTGTGTGCCTCGGTCGTATGCAGTCCTGATTGTGGCGCTCACCTGCACGGCGCCAAACACGCATACGACCATCATTGGCAACAAGGCAGAAGCGACTCTCATCGCTGAAGACGACACGTCTCCATTCGTCCCTCCATTCATGCCTGTAGCGACACCACTGGAGGCGGGCTGCACGATGTTGGGGCGTGAGCGGAAGACGGCCTAACGGTGTGCGGGACCGTAGCCCAGCTTCATGGTCCTCGCCGATACCCCAGGAGCAACAGTGTCCCTAATTTGCTGGGAAGTAGCGGTGCGGTCCCCTACGGCACTGCGTAGGATCCTACGGTCTTGGCGTGCATCCGTGCGTCGCTGCGGTCCGGTCCCAGGTCGACGGGCACGTGCACCTTCCGCCGACCACTGGCGACAACATCGATGTACTGTGGAGACCTCACGCCCCACGTGTTGAGCAATTCTGCGGTACGTCCACCCGGCCTCCGGCATGCCCACTATACGCCCTCGCTCAAAGTCCGTCAACTGCACATACGGTTCACGTCCACGCTGTCGCGGCATGCTACCAGTGTTAAAGACTGCGATGGAGCTCCGTATGCCACGGCAAACTGGCTGACACTGACGGCGGCGGTGCACAAATGCTGCGCAGCTAGCGCCATTCGACGGCCAACACCGCGGTTCCTGGTGTGTCCGCTGTGCCGTGCGTGTGATCATTGCTTGTACAGCCCTCTCGCAGTGTCCGGAGCAAGTATGGTGGGTCTGACACACCGGTGTCAATGTGTTCTTTTTTCCATTTCCAGGAGTGTAGAAGCAAATCAAAATGAAATAACTTTATTACAGACCACTGATGATGCTATACCTCTATAAAGCGAAACGCGTCGGGTAAAAAAATCGAGCATTTTTGTAGTTGCAACAAAATACCCTCAAGAATTATAAAGCAGCTACGGACACTATGGCCGCACGAATGAAGAATTTTATGAGGAAGAACTTAACTTCTTCTCTAGCAGCTGTGAATCGTAGTTCGCTAGAGGAGCCAGGCGTTCCTAATGATTGTGAAAAAGTTTAGCACATTCCCGTTTTCCAGAAGGGTCGTCGAACAGACAGACAAAAAGGTAAACCTCTACCTTTAACGTCGGTCTGTTGAAGAATTTTTGGACGTGATTTATGCTCGCACATTATCACATTTCTGAAGATCGAAAATCTTTGTAGGAATCAATATGGGTTCTGTAAACAACTACTGTGTGAAATCCAGCTCTCTCTTGTCGTTCACGAGACCCAGAAATCAATAGATACCGGAGCCCAGATTGAAGCCGTGTTACTTGACTTTCGGAAGGCGCTGGACATAATTCATTACTGCCAGCTAATGAACAAAATAAGAACGTACGTGATATCACACCAGCTTTGTGATTGAAGATATTCTAGAAAACAGAACACAACATGTCGTTGTCAGTGGAAATAAATTTTCAGACCTAAAAGAAACTTCTCGCGTACCCCAGAGAAGTCTTATACGACCGTTACTTTTCACAAAATATGTGACTGACGCAGTGGGCAACGTTCAAAGTTCCTTAGGCTTTTCGCGGATGATACTGTTGTATAGAGAGAAATCGCAATGCTAGAAAACTGAAGCGAAGTGCAGGGAAACCAGCAGAGGTCCGACGTTTGTTGCAGAGACTGGCAGCTAACTCCCAACAAAAGCAAATGTAACGTATTGGAAGTCCCTTTCTTGTGCGATTACACAACTGCAGAACAATCACTGAAAGCAGACACATTTATAAACTAGGATTAAGCGTACAGACAGATATAAAGTGGAATGACTGCACAATACAGCTCGCAGGTAAGGCATATGCCGGACTGAGCTTCATTGGAAGTGTTGTCCACCCCTAAGGGAAGTAGCTTACAAATTCTCGTTCGAAAAATATTTCAGTATTGTTCGTCAGTGTGGAATCCGCTCCGAATACGATTGGCAAAGGAAATAGAGGTGATCCAAAGAAGAGGAACGCGTTTTGTTACAGGTTATCTTAGTATGCGATAAAACGTTTAAAACGTCACTAAGATACTCAGTCAACTCCTGTAGCAGACGTTGCAAAACAAGCGAACTGTATCACGGTGTGATCTACTGTTGAAATTCTAAGGGGATACTTCCTGGAAGTGTCAACCAAGGTGTTGTTTCCTCCTTCGTGCAGCTCGAGCAAAGACCATGAAGGTAAAATTAAAGAAATTCGAGCTCACACTGAAGCTTACCAGAAAACGTTCTTCCCGTGGACAGTTCGCGACTGGAACAGTGACAGTGCCACTCAAAGTACCCTCTAGCACACACTGCAAAATGACTTGCGGAGTGTAGATGTAGATCAAAACGTCTTTTCCATTTCACAATACATTCTCCCAATGCAAATTTTTTCTTTTCTGGGAAACATTAATCTAAAACTCTGGAGTGGGCAATGCTATAAATTATCCTTTCCCCAGCTCAACACATTACTTATTATGGAAGGATGTGCAGTGTGACCTAAATAGTAACACCTAGGAACTACAAAGGCGACATTTTCTTTGTACTGTGTCAGACGAACACGTACGTAATTTCAGTACGTCTGAAATGGTCGTTACTATATACACTGGCAGCAATCAACACTTCTAATACTGTTTTACAAGAAGTATATCCTTGTAGTGAACAGTGCTTCACATCCACTGAATCAGTAAACAACACTTACAACGTGCTTATGTATAAGAAGAAATGTGACTAAGTATACATGCTCTGTGTTTAAATTTGATGTTACTGTGTTCCAGGACAAATTTATTCTTATTTAAATTAAATTTCATACTAGCAGCTGCGCGCCTTATAGCATTTGAACGGTCCACTAATCAACAGAACCAAATGATCTTAGTAAGATGAAAGTATGTAACTGGACTTGTAAATAAACAGTAGAGAACATTCGCTACAATTAAATGTCTTAATGAATAATGTAATATTATCCAATCTTTGTTTTCGTGTTCTATATATCAGAATCTAATTCCATGCTTATGCAATGTAGAACATTGTGAGAATTTGTGTCGGAAATGTGACACTCTACCCATATTTTTGTGGCAGACCCAGGGTACTGCAAAAAGGGATGGTTCCCGTAGCATACACATCAAATGGACTTTCCCATGACAACGTCAACGACGAGTGAGATAAGTCGTCTCCTTTGTAATTACAACTATTTTAGTAACCCTCTTCTTTTGTTTTTGCTGTAGTGACCGCTATAAACATGCTCAAACGCTCGCCACCACAGTCGCGTGATCGATTTAGAATTGCACGTTCGATATATGTATATCGTTTGCAGCCAGAGGCTTCGATAAGCAAGCATTCTTGGAAATTACCAGAAATTCGTTGAAATGTAACGAGATACGACTGAAAATATTGTTCAGCCAATTTACTTATGAATGAGATCTGTGCTGATTTATCACGATGTCACTTATCATTCAAAAATAACTGATTCAAAGCAGACCTACCACTAGTCAATTTTCTTTACTCACCGTATTTTATAATACGTAATGGTACAACTTCTCCTCATATTGCGAATAAATACCGACCGTTTTCAGACCAAAGAAATAATTAGACACCCGGCCGGAGTGGCCGAGCAGTTCTAGGCGCTACAGTCTGGAACCACGCGACCGCTACGGTCGCAGGTTCGAATCCTGCCTCGTGCATGGATGTGTGTGATGTCCTTAGGTTAGTTAGGTTTAAGTAGGTCTAAGTTCTAGGGGATTGATGACCTAAGATGTTAAGTCCCATAGTGATCAGAGCCATTTGAACCATTTGAACCAATAATTAAACACTCGGCCAACAATATAATTTTTCTCGACAACGTTTCGCTTTGTTTTGTTTCAGCGTACGAGGTCTGTTCAAAAAATTCCGGAACTTTGTCCACAAAATTTTTCTACGCTTGTGTTTTACTTACTGTGAGTGGTGTCCTTCGAAATACTCTCCTTCACAATTGATACATAGCTCCCAACACCGTTTCCACTTCCGGAAGCAGTCTTAGTACGTTTCTTGTGGATCGCGCCAAGCGCCCTCTGCGAATTTTCTTTTATCTTGTCTGTGTCTGCAAATCTTCGTCCTTTTAACGGGTTTTCCAAGATTGTAAATAAAAAAATCTTCACAGGGGCTAGGTCTGGAGGATTTCGTTTTTTTGTGCGATAGCCCACGTACCAACAGGGATGAACGTATGACTGCGTTATCGTGACGCAAGAGCCATGAACTCTCTCGCCACATTTCAGGTTGTTTCCTTCTCACATATTCTCGCAGGTGTCGCAGCACTTCCCGATAGTATAATCGATTAACAGTTTGTCACTGTGGCACGAATACATGATGAACTAATCCTCCAAAGTCAAAGAAAACTATCAGCATGGCTTTGACATTTGACCTGACCTGGAAAGCTTTCTTTGGTGTTGGAGAACCTTTCCTGACTTATTGTGAAGCTTGAATCTTGGCCTCAACATTGCAACCGTGGACCAACGTCTCATCACCTCTTAAGGAACATCTCGTTCTCATTTGCACGATCCAAGAGCTCTTATAGATTGCGAGACGAAAGTCTTTCTGGTCTTGGCTCATGACCCGTAGGACGAACTTGACGGCAACACGATGCATTCAAGATGCCGTGTCAAGATTTCATGACATGATCTAGCTGAAATGTTATATTCACCTGCAATCTCTCTAACAGTCAGTCTTAGAGTGGCACGCACAATTTCGTTGACGTTCCTGACATGAGCGTTGTCGGCAGAGGTCGAAGGCGTCCTGAACGAGGGTCAACTGTAACTTCCGTCCGGCCATTTTTAAACCGTGTGAACCATTCGTAACACCGAGTACGGCTTCAGCACTCATCACCGTAGGCTTCCCGCATCATTTGGTATGTGTGTAAGGATTTTCTTGTGTTTCACGCAAAATTTAATGTAAACGCGTTGCTCGTCTAACTCTGCCGTCGCGACATTCGCAAACTGTGTGACACAACATTCTACTCAATATAAATACAGCACTGAACAATAACCGACAGACATAAAATGATGAAACAGTTACACATTAAACGCAGCGTGTGCCGGGATACCAACCGCATTTCGTTCCAACACACAATTGGCACGAAATTACGAATGTTCCGGAGTTTTTTGAACAGACCTCGCAAAATAAATATTTTATTCATTTCCTCTTTAATACCTTTGTTCTCAAGATTTACTGTAAAGTATTACATTAGATATACACTACTGGCCATTAAAATTGCTACACCAAGAAGAAATGCAGATGATAAACGGGTATTCATTGCACAAATATATTATACTAGGACTGACATGTGATTACATTTTCACGCAATTTGGGTGCATAGATCCTGAGAAATCAGTACGCGGAACAACCACCTCTGGCCGTAATAACGGCCTTGATACGCCTGGGCATTGAGTCAAACAGAGCTTGGATGACGTGTACAGGTACAGCTGACCAAGCAGCTTCAACACGATACCACAGTTCATCAAGAGTAGTGACTGGCGTATTTTGACGAACTAGTTGCTCGGCCACCATTGACCAGACGTTTTCAATTGGTGAGAGATGTGGAGAATGTGCTGGGCAGGGCAGCAGTCGAACATTTTCTGTATCCAGAAAGGCCCGTACAGGACCTGCAACATGCGGTCGTGCATTATCCTGCTGAAATGTAGGGTTTCGCAAGGTGTGGTGTCACCGCCAGACGCCTTTAAATCGGCTGCGGTCCGTTAGTATACGTCGGACCCGCGTGTCGCCACTATCAGTGATTGCAGACCGAGCGCCGCCACACGGCAGGTCTAGTCTAGAGAGATTCCCTAGCACTCGCCCCAGTTGTACAGCCGACTTTGCGAGCGATGGTTCACTGTCTACATACGCTTTCATTTGCCGAGACGACAGTTTAGCATAGCCTTCAGCTACGTCATTTGCTACGACCTAGCAAGGCGCCATATTCAGTTACTTCAAGAATGTAATCTAAACAGATAATATTGTGAATCATGTACCGTCAAGAGCGACGTTCATCATTAATGGATTAAAGTTAAGTATCAAACAAATTACGTCCGCTTTCTGAATTCTAATTCCTTGTCATGTTCCAGACCTCACGTCAGTGTAGTTCGTCGCCAGCCTGCGTGAGCTAAAACGCGTGCACTTCGGCCTCCACTAGTAACACGGTGTTGGCTCTTCTACCAACACCACATAAGGATCGAATGAAGGGTAGAGCCACGGGTCGTAACACATCTGAAATGTAACGTCCACTGTTCAAAGTGCCGTCAAAGCGAACAAGAGGTGACCGAGACGTGTAACCAATGGCACCCCATACCATCACGCCGGGTGACACTCCAGTAGGGCAATGACGAATACGCTTCCAATGTGCGTTAACCGCGATGTCGATAAACACTGATGCGACTATCATGACGCTGTAAACAGAACCTAGATGCATCTGAAAAAATTACGTTGTGCCATTCGTGCACCCAGGTTCGTCGTTGAGTACAACATCGCAGGCGCTCCTGTCTGTGATGCAGCATCAAGGCTAACCGCAGCCATGGTCTCCGAGCTGATAGTCCATGCTGCTGCAAACATCGTCGAAGTGTTCGTGCAGATGGTTGTTGTCTTGCAAACGTCCCCATCTGTTGACTCAGGGATCGAAACGTGGCTGCACGATCCGTTACTACCATGCGGATAAGATGCCTGTCATTTCGACTGCTAGTGATACGAGGCCGTTTGGATCCAGCACATCTTTCTGTATTACCCTTCTGAACCCACCGATTCCATATTCTGCTAACAGTCATTGGATCTCGACCAACGCAAGCAGCAATGACGTGATACGATAAATCGCAATCGCGATAGGATACAGTCTGACCTTTATCAAAGTCGGAGACATGATGGTACGCATTTCTCCTCCTTACACGAGGCATCACAACAACGTTTCACCAGGCAACACACGTGAGCTGCTGTTTGTGTATGAGAAATCGGTTGGAAACTTTCCTCATGTCAGGACTTGTAGGTGTCGCCTCCGGCGCCAACCTTGTGTGAATGCTCTGAAAAGCTAATCATTTGCATATCACAGCATCTTCTTCCTGTCGGTTAAATTTCGCGTCTGTTGCACGTCATCTTCGTGGTGTAGCAATTTTAATGGCCAGTAGTGTAAATCACCAGTATTGCTAACGTTACATGCTGTAGCTATTTTCGTTTCAGTACGGAATTTTATCGTCAAGTCAGCATAATGGTAAATTAGTGCATCTCTGTACTGGTTTCTTTCTTTGTAGCAACCATCCACGGACGTAAAGGTGTCAAGACGTCAAAAACTTGAAGCCGATGTCAGCCATTTTAGTTGCCTCAAAACAGGTATTTTTAATCTGTCCAGTACATGAAGCACAGAATTCAGTGAGTTCAGTCACAAAGTCAAGCAAAATTTCCGATCAGAAATTCCACATTGAACACACCTTATCAGTTCTTTTGTTGGAAAGTGTTTCGTCGTATGTACAAAATACAGATTTCCCTGAAGAAAGCAAACAAATATTGAATGAGTAAAATGATGGTTACACGAGGTAATACGCTTCGTTGGTTGAAATATTAGGGAGCGGAAGATTCTTATGGTAATCGAGATAGACTGCTTTCTTTAACATAGATTTTATGCACTTCAAATGTTCCGAAAATTTAAGCTCGTAAAACTTGCCTCTTTCCTCTTATGTGGTTCATTTTAAGTTGTTAGATGTTGTTTCTGCTCCTTGAAAGTTTGTATCTGTGTTGGTTATTTGTCAATCAAGTTTCGAACAGTTAGCTAAAATTTGTCACATCCTAAACATATACCAGTTCTAGGCACACGAAATTTATGTTGCAGTTAGTCATAAAAACCGACTGATACTGTTCGTAGTGCACATGGTTTGGAGGTTTTTCGTCTGAAAGTAACAAGTGTAGCTTTCGAATATAAGCTCTTCTGGTTAACATAATCGTTTGCTATAATGAATTCTCTAATGTGATTTGTGGCCTTTCACTGACGGTATATGTTGATGCGTTTTAGATACCGTTTTCCCTCTCAGTTTGTTTTGTCTAACGTTATGTTTTCCTCCACATGTAGTTTTCCAATAGCAGCCAGTGCATTTTACGAGAAATAAGATATCTGTTGCTGATGCCACCAACACCAATAATGCTGGTTGACATACTATTCGTCCATCTCTGTTACTACAACCTTATAGAAAGGGAAAAATGATAACATGCAAATTGATCTAGACTTTTCTTTGGTCTTCTTCGCATCGCAGGATTTATATTTGCAATTCCAGTCAGATGAGTTTTGTGTATCATAGGAATCCATTTGATTGAATTTCGTCATTAATCTATTCCTTTCTATTAATGGAGCACTCTGGAAACATCTCAGTGGCAAGCACCTAACAATCGTCACTTATAACGTGACTCGCGGCTCGTAATCTTTTTTTACAAAAAAAAAAAAAAAAGAACTTTACTGCGTTGTAGTACTTTCATACCTCCATAAAAAGGCATTATCAACTGTAGTTTAAATTTGGATGGATCTTGATCGTTATTCCGTGTAACCTTTATATATATTCGTATTATGCATCCTTACGTTCATGATTTTATCTGACAGTTACAGTGTACCAAATTTCGTGTCTTGTATGATGGTTGAATGAATAAATAAAAGTAGTAATTGCGTGGCATCCAAGTATTATTGTCGGTCATTACAAAGCTTGGTGTAGGCTTAAGGGGACACAGTCGCGAACATGCTAAAAAAAATCGATTTTTTTTAGTCTTAATCTATGCTCCAATTATTTGGCTACAAAATGCCGTTTGTTTCATACAAATCTGATTATTAGAGTCGGAGTTATTAATTTGTGCGTGAAGCATGGTAACTAGCGTCACGTCCATTTTTGCTGTGTCTTGCGCAGTAGTCAGGATTGACTATAGTACAACAATCATTTATGTTCCACGGATATAAATACTCTTTATTTGGATTGCAAGAGAGAATTGTTATTCTGATGTTTGCCAGCCTGTCTGCATTGTCGACTATCGTTTGTCAGTTTCTTCATCCTAGTTGTTTACGTTTTGGTGCTACAGATGTAATGATTTTGTGAAACGTTATAACACAATGGCTAGAATAAGGAAGTTTGGATATAAGCCTAAGTTTCGTGGAAATAAATATGTAAAAATAAACCGCGAAACTGGTAGTTTTGAACAGAGGGCAGAAAATAATATTGAAAGTGAATTCAGTGCGAGTGTCAGTGCTTCAAGCAAGAAGCTTCTAGGTGCTGCCGGTTTTCCAAGTGCCTCTCAAATGCGTGACAATGCAATATTTGGTGTGAACAGTGTTTCTGTTATTACTGACACAAACATTCTGATCTCCATGAGGTTATTACGTGAACTTATCGAAAAACACACAAATTGTAACTGTGGTGGAAACGTTACTTTGCACGAAGATGTGGTGAAAACCAAGGGAATTGTTTGTAATTTAGTTCTGACATGTTTGGAATGTAGCTGTACTGCCAATACAATGTCATCCCACGTAACAAGAAGCAGATTGTATGAAAACAATATAAGATTAGTGTATGCACTTAGGTCTATTGGAAAAGGGCGAAGTGTAGGTGCTGTTCTTTGTCCAGTGATGAACATTCCTCCACCTCCAAGAAAGTTTGATGTTTACAACAAGACTATTGGTGCAGTTGTAGCTGAGGTAAGTGAATCTACAATGTTGAAAGCAGCCAAAGAAGCAGTTCAGTTGAATGATACGAAATCTGGCCCAAGGCAAATTTCTGCAGGTTTTGATGGCAGTTGGCAAAAACGTGGGCATACATTCGTAAATGGCATTGTGTCAGTAACTTCTTTTGATACTGGGAAGCCGGCCGCGGTGGTCTAGCGGTTCTAGGCGCTCAGTCCGGAACCGCGCGACCGCTACGGTCGCAGGTTCGAATCCTGCTTCGGGCATGGATGTGTGTGATGTCCTTAGGTTAGTTAGGTTTAAGTAGTTCTAAGTTCTAGGGGACTGATGACTGCAGATGTTAAGTCCCACAGTGCTCAGAGCCATTTGAACCATTTGATACTGGGAAGGTTCTGGATATTGAAATTATTACTAAGTTCTGTGAAGTCTGTAGCAAAAATCCCACTATACAACATGTGTGCAAAAAGGACTATGATGGTTCTAGTGGAGTCATGGAAGTGGCTGTTGTTGCTAACATTTTCAAAAGGTCTGTGCAGTCAAGAGGTATTCTCTATACAGACTATCTTGGGGACGGGGACAGTAAGGCTTATCAAAAAGTGGTAGAAGATAAACCTTATTGGCCTAGAGTCAAAATTAATAAACTGGAATGTATAGGACATGTACAGAAAAGAATGAGATCACGACTTCTAAAGATACCAGGGCAGTTCAATAAGTAATGCAACACATTTTTTTCTGAAACAGGGGTTGTTTTATTCAGCATTGAAATACACCAGGTTATTCCCCAATCTTTTAGCTACACAACACTATTTTTCTACGTAATCTCCATTCAATGCTACGGCCTTACGCCACCTTGAAATGAGGGCCTGTATGCCTGCACGGTACCATTCCACTGGTCGATGTCGGAGCCAACGTCGTACTGCATCAATAACTTCTTCATCATCCGCGTAGTGCCTCCCACGGATTGCGTCCTTCATTGGGCCAAACATATGGAAATCCGACGGTGCGAGATTGGGGCTGTAGGGTGCATGAGGAAGAACAGTCCACTGAAGTTTTGTGAGCTCCTCTCGGGTGCGAAGACTTGTGTGAGGTCTTGCGTTGTCATGAAGAAGGAGAAGTTCGTTCAGATTTTTGTGCCTACGAACACGCTGAATTCAATTTCTGAAGAGTAGCACAATACACTTCAGAGTTGATCGTTTGACCATGGGGAAGGACATCGAACAGAATAACCCCTTCAGCGTCCCAGAAGACTGTAACCATGACTTTACCGGCTGAGGGTATGGCTTTAAACTTTTTCTTGGTAGGGGAGTGGGTGTGGCGCCACTCCATTGATTACCGTTTGTTTCAGGTTCGAAGTGATGAACCCATGTTTCATCGCCTGTAACAATCTTTGACAAGAAATTGTCACCCTCAGCCACATGACGAGCAAGCAATTCCGCACAGATGGTTCTCCTTTGTTCTTTACGGTGTCCGGTTAGACAACGAGGGACCCAGCAGGAACAAACCTTTGAATATCCCAACTGGTGAACAATTGTGACAGCACTACCAACAGAGATGTCAAGTTGAGCACTGAGTTGTTTGATGGTGATCCGTCGATCATCTCGAACGAGTGTGTTCGCACGCTCCGCCATTGCAGGAGTCAGCTGTGCACGGCCGGCCCGCACGCGGGAGATCAGACAGTCTTGCTTGACCTTGCGGCGATGATGACACACGCTTTGCCCAACGACTCACCGTGCTTTTGTCCACTGCCAGATCACCGTAGACATTCTGCAAGCGCCTATGAATATCTGAGATGCCCTGGTTTTCCGCCAAAAGAAACTCGATCACTGCCCGTTGTTTGCAACGCACATCCGTTACAGACGCTATTTTAACAGCTCCGTACAGCGCTGCCACCTGTCGGAAGTCAATGAAACTATACGAGACGAAGCGGAAATGTTTGAAAATATTCCACAATAAATTTCCGGTTTTTTCAACCAAAATTGGCCGAGAAAAAAATGTGTTGCATCACTTATTGAACTGCCCTCGTATATAAGGAAAAACAGGTGGTGAAGGGGGCCTGACAAAGGCTGAAATAGACAAGATCCAGACTTATTATGGTATGGCCATTAGAAATAACTACAACAATGTAGAAGCAATGAGGAGAGCCATCTGGGCTATATTCATTCATAAAATTTCAGCAGATGAGGAACCACAACATAACCTTTATAACCTTTGCCCACGTGGACCTGACAGCTGGTGCAAATTCAACAACCCAGCTACATCTTCCAGCTATAAGCACAGACGTTCAATTCCAGAAAAAATCCTGCTAGCTGTGAATGAGTGAATAGTCTCAGTAGCCTAGATACCGTAAAGTAAATATTTTGCTTCACCAAGTATGTAAACTATTTTTAGTAATGATGACCTAATCTCTATAACATATATATGCTCCTTAAACAGGTGTTTCACATATAGTTTAATACATGTTTAATTAATAGTATTTAGGTTCACACTTGGTTTCACACTAAATTATTGTTGCTTTTTAACAGTAGCTAATTGCTTCATTTCCCAGAATATTTCTTGCCAGGAATAGAGAATAGCTGGCACTCATTCACTACCGTCACTGCGCCGAGAATTTCGCAGTGTGAATTCAACCACTGCGCTCAACTTCTCGCCATAACTTTCCGCAACAACTGACTAAGCCGCTCTTCTGGACAACCGCTCTTTTCAACTGCCCATAAGGTACATGCTAAACTATTTTGGAACCATTTACCCGATCAAACGTACAGTGATACCATCCCTTTCAACAAAAAAGTTATTATTTCAGATGGCCGTCTACCATTCTCCTTTTGGCTGGCTGCTGCACCGTGAATATTCAACCATACCAACGTACACTTCCGCTACTACACATATAGGCGAAGATGACAAAGTTACCGTAACGACAAAAAATTAATACTTAACCTTTCGACTGTCACAGATGCTGATTCAATTTTTTAGACAAGCAGATGGTAAAACGCGGTACACAAAATCGCCTCCAGTCCTGACGTCAGCACATTGTGTAGTGTGAATAGTGTAGGTGTAGTGTGCGTAGAATGTACGCTGAGTGATAGTGAGAAATGAATGATCAGCGTAGTACTATCTTTTCATATTGGTAGGTAATTTCTTTGCAAGAATAGAAACTGGTAGACCTGCCTAACATCGTGTAGGACCCCCGCGAGCACGCAGAACTGCAGCAGCACGACGTGCCATGGACTCGACTAATATCTGAAGTGGTGCCAGAGGGAACTGACCCATGAATCCTGCAGGGCTGTCCATAAATCCTTAAGAGTACTGTACAGCACGTTGCAAGGCATCCCAGATATGCTCAATAGTGTTCATGTCTGGGGAGTTTGGTGACCAGCGGAAGTGCTTAAACTCACAAGAGTGTTCCTGGAACCACTATTCTGGACGTATGGGGTGTCGCACTGTCCTGCTGGAATTGCCCAAGTCCGTCGGAATGTACAATGGACGTGAATGGATGCAGGTAATCAGACAGGATACTTACGTACGTGTCATCTGTCAGAGTCGTATCTAGATGTATCAGGGGTCACATATCACTCCAACTGCACACACCCAACACCACTACAGAGCCCCCACCAGTTAGAACAGTCCCCTGCTGACATGCAGGGCTATGGATTCATGAGGTTGTCTTAATACCCGTACACTTCCATTCGATCTATACAATTTGGAACGAGACTCGTCCGTCCAGGCAACATGTTTACAATCATCAATAGTCCAATGTCGGTGTTCACGGGTCTAGGCGAGGCGCAAAGCTTTGTGCCGTGCAGTTATCAAAGGTACACGGGTGGGTCTTCAATCTGAAAGCCCGTATCGATGATGTTTCTTCGAATGGTTTGCTCGCTGATACTTGTTGATGGCCCAGCACTGAAATAAGCTGTAATTTGAGAAAGGGTTGCACTTCTGTCCCGTTGAACGATTCACTTCAGTCGTCGTCAGTCTCGTTCTTGCAGGAACCTCTCCGACTGCGGTGATGTCGGAGATTTGACGTTTTACCGGATTCCTGATACTCACGGTACACTCCTGAAATGGTCGTACGGGAAAATCTCCACTTCATAGCTGCCTAGGAGATGCTGTGTCCCATCGCTTGTGCGCCGACTATAACACCACGTTCAAACTCACTTAAATCTTGATAACCTGTCGTTGTACCAGCAATAACCGATCTAACAACTGCGCCAGACACTTGTCGTCTTATATACACTCCTGGAAATGGAAAAAAGAACACATTGACATCGGTGTGTCAGACCCACCATACTTGCTCCGGACACTGCGAGAGGGCTGTACAAGCAATGATCACACGCACGGCACAGCGGACACACCAGGAACCGCGGTGTTGGCCGTCGAATGGCGCTAGCTGCGCAGCATTTGTGCACCGCCGCCGTCAGTGTCAGCCAGTTTGCCGTGGCATACGGAGCTCCATCGCAGTCTTTAACACTGGTAGCATGCCGCGACAGCGTGGACGTGAACCGTATGTGCAGTTGACGGACTTTGAGCGAGGGCGTATAGTGGGCATGCGGGAGGCCGGGTGGACGTACCGCCGAATTGCTCAACACGTGGGGCGTGAGGTCTCCACAGTACATCGATGTTGTCGCCAGTGGTCGGCGGAAGGTGCACGTGCCCGTCGACCTGGGACCGGACCGCAGCGACGCACGGATGCACGCCAAGACCGTAGGATCCTACGCAGTGCCGTAGGGGACCGCACCGCCACTTCCCAGCAAATTAGTGACACTGTTGCTCCTGGGGTATCGGCGAGGACCATTCGCAACCGTCTCCATGAAGCTGGGCTACGGTCTCGCACACCGTTAGGCCGTCTTCCGCTCACGCCCCAACATCGTGCAGCCCGCCTCCAGTGGTGTCGCGACAGGCGTGAATGGAGGGACGAATGGAGACGTGTCGTCTTCAGCGATGAGAGTCGCTTCTGCCTTGGTGCCAATGATGGTCGTATGCGTGTTTGGCGCCGTGCAGTAGAGCGCCACAATCAGGACTGCATACGACCGAGGCACACAGGGCCAACACCCGGCATCATGGTGTGGGGAGCGATCTCCTACACTGGCCGTACACCACTGGTGATCGTCGAGGGGACACTGAATAGTGCACGGTACATCCAAACCGTCATCGAACCCATCGTTCTACCATTCCTAGACCGGCAAGGGAACTTGCTGTTCCAACAGGACAATGCACGTCCGCATGTATCCCGTGCCACCCAACGTGCTCTAGAAGGTGTAAGTCAACTACCCTGGCCAGCAAGATCTCCGGATCTGTCCCCCATTGAGCATGTTTGGGACTGGATGAAGCGTCGTCTCACGCGGTCTGCACGTCCAGCACGAACGCTGGTCCAACTGAGGCGCCAGGTGGAAATGGCATGGCAAGCCGTTCCACAGGACTACATCCAGCATCTCTACGATCGTCTCCATGGGAGAATAGCAGCCTGCATTGCTGCGAAAGGTGGATATACACTGTACTAGTGCCGACATTGTGCATGCTCTGTTGCCTGTGTCTATGTGCCTGTGGTTCTGTCAGTGTGATCATGTGATGTATCTGACCCCAGGAATGTGTCAATAAAGTTTCCCCTTCCTGGGACAATGAATTCACGGTGTTCTTATTTCAATTTCCAGGAGTGTAGGTTTCCAGGAAACCATCCCAGTGTTTGTCTTAAGCGGCTTAAGTGAACCGCGAACAATCTACATCTATCTGGCAGACCATGGATATTGAACCAAACCTCTTCCGAAAGCGAAACTAGCGTCGGCTGAGTGGCGTCTGCAGCACCGTATTCTGCCTGTTTACATATCTCCCCATTTGAATACGTATGACCACACCAGTTTCTTTGGCGCTTCAATGAATGTGTATATTCGGTGTCGTGAAGACAACTAAACAGCTACTCGAAAGAGTCGTAGCGCCTTGGGTTTCGAAGGAGCAAGGAAAATTAGGATTTGTCGCCTCATCTGGGAGGCGATCTTTGGAAACGCAGCACACGCTCGGAGTGAGGGAGGATGGAGGACACAGGCCACATCTTTTCAAGGAAACCATCCCAGTGTTTGTCTTAAGCGGCTTAAGTGAACCGCGAACAATCTACATCTGTCTGGCAGACCATGGATATTGATCCAAACCTCTTCCGAAAGCGAAACTAGCGTCGGCAGAGTGGTGTCTGGACCACACATTGCTGCAATATTAGCGTTCTGGGGAATCACGTGACAGAGGCTGAGGCAGTAGTGCATCAACTTCGCATGATCATCTGGCGATGGTTGAAGATATTTTATTCACTTTCCTTGTTACAGCAGGTGAAGGTCTTCTCGCCGCAAGTGGGTCTAGCTTCACAAAAGATAAAGTCATCACCGATTCTACATCTAAATCTACATAGATAATCCGCAAGCCACCGTACGGTGTGTGGTCGAAGACATTCTGTACCACTGCTTGTCATTTCCTTTCCTGTTCCACTCTCAAACAGAGCGAGGGAAAAACGACTGTCTATATGCCTCCGTATGAGCCTTAATTTCCCGTATTTTATCTTCGTGGTCCTTACGCGCAATGAATGTTGGCGGCAGTAGAATCATTTGGCAGTCACCTTCAAATGCCGGTTCTCTAAATTTTTTCGATAGTGTTTCTCGAAAAGAACGTCGCCTTCCCTTCAGCAATTCCCATATGAACTCCCAGAGCATCTCCGTAACACTACGTGTTGTTCGAACCTACCGGTAACAAATCTAGCAGCCGGCCTCTGAATTCCTTCGATGTCTTCCTTCAGTCTGATCTAGAGTACGGATCCCAAACACTCGAGTAGTAGTCAAGAATGGGTCGCACCAGCGTCCTATACGCGGCCTCCTTTACCAATTATTCCTAAAATTCTCCCACAGTCTTCCTACAGTTACTCAACTTCGACACCTTACCGTATACCACGGCATCATCAGCAAACAACCACAGATTGCTGCACATCCTGTCCGCCAAATCATTTATGTATGTAGAGAACAGCGGTTTTATCACACTTCCCTGGAGCACTCTTGAGGATCTGATGAACACTCGCCATCGAAGACAACATACTGGATTCTATTATTTAAGAAGTCTTCACATATCTGTGAACTTATTCCATATGTTCGTACCTTCGTTAACAACTTGCAGTGGGGCCCCGTGACAAATGCCTTCTGGAAATCTAGACATATGGAATTTGCCTGTTGCCCTTCATCCATAGTTCGCAGTATATCGTGTGAGAGAAGGGCAAGCTGAGTTTCGCACAACCGATGCTTTCTGAAAGCATGCTGATTCGTGCACATAAGCTTCTCCGTCTCAAGAAAGTTTGTTACATTTCAACGGAGAATATGTTCAAGGATTCTGCAGCAAAAATAGGTTAAGGATATTGGTCTGTAATTTTGCGGGTTCGTTCTTTTACACTTCTTATGTACTGGACTCACCTGCGCTTTTTTTCCAGTCGTTTGAGACATTGTGCTGGCAGGAGGCCCGCGGTAAAAATTCAAGCTAGGTAAGGGCACGATGCCGTAGAGCACTCTTTGTAAAATCGAACTGGAATTCCATTCGCACCTGGTGATTCATTTGGTTTCAAATATTTCAGTTGTTTCTCTACGCCAGGGATGCTTATTACTATGTCGTCCATACGGGAGACTGTCCGATGACAGTATGGTTGTACGATTCTCCTGTGTCGACGCTCTCTTGAACGTGAAATTTAAAACATAAGCTTTCGTTTTACTATCTTCAACTATCAGACCGGACTAGTCAACAAGGGAATGAATGGAAGTCTTAGATCCGCTTAGCGATTTTACGTACGACCAGAATTTTCTCGGATTCTTTGCCAGGTCTTTTGCTAAGCTGCGACGGTGGTGGTAGCTATGTGCCTCGCATATAGATCTTTTTACAGGCGCGCGAATCCCTACTAACCTTTGTCGTCATTTGTGTATTCCCTTTTGAACAGAGAGTGCCACAGTTTCTAGTCCCTCAGTATCTTCCGAATTTCTTTATGAAAACCACGGTGGGTCTTTCCCATTCTTTATCCACTTACTAGCCACACAACTCTCCAGACCACAGTTCTCAATCTGCTTAAACTTTGCCCCTAAAACCTCCCACTTGGCAATGAATGATACATTAAGAAACCATATTTTTAAGGAATCTGTGGACTTATTGGACGTCTTCGTTTGTTTTATATTTTCTTATTGGCGCCACAGCAGTGTAGGTGCCATATCGGCTGGAATAACAGTTTTTTTGTTGTATATTGATGATCAATTAGATTAAAAGTAGTAGCAATTAAAGATTTATTTATTATCAGCTGTAGGGGTTATTGACCATCTTTAAATATTTACGGGATGCTGGGCACCACTTGCACAAAAAGAGAGTATAGAACTTGTTATCCAGATTGTAGACAGTACCGGAGGTAAGAGAAAAGGGTAGGGATGGATAAAGATCAGCAAATGCGAAAAGGAATATCGATTATGTAGGATGTAGAAGACATATGGCTATGAAGAATTCAGTGCGAGAGAGGCCATATTGTAAGACAGGTACATGTACATGTACATCTACATCTACATCCATACTCCGCAAGCCACCTGACTGTGTGTGGCGGAGGGTACCTTGAGTACCTCTATCGGTTCTCACTTCTATTCCAGTCTCGTATTGTTCGTGGCAAGAAGGATTGTCGGTATGCCTCTGTGTGGGCTCTAATCTCTCTGATTTTATCCTCATGGTCTCTTCGCGAGATATACGCAGGAGGGAGCAATAGTAATACCAACGACTTGAGGGTATCTCTCTACTCTCTCAAAAACTGTGAATGGTGTTGAGAAAGAAATCGTTCAATTTTAACAAACATAGTCCTTAGAGCCGTTAAACATTAACCAAGCACGGATGTTTGGAATAGGAGAACCCATTTCCCTCCCCCCCCCCTCCCCTTTTTTCCCACCTCGAATTACGTTAACCATTAACAATATAAATCTTGTTCGGATATCGTGAATTTTTTATTAAGTGTTAGGGGGGTACAGGCTAGGAGAAGCACCTCGTTAAAAATCACTGCACGGTATCTACCGCTCAGAAGGAATTAGTAATGTGTTGCAGATGGTATAACTTTGAAAGCCTTTGCTAACATGTCAAGACTGTGAGACCCCAGTATCGGCAGCAGATAAGACAGTACAGTGGGAGTAGGGAGCAGTACAGTACGAGAAGTGGCGGGCGACATGTGTGTGTGTGGAGGCTGTCGCTAGGCAGCGAGGGCGTGGCCCGTGACGGCAGCGGCGAGCGGTCACGCGGCCGAGGGCGTGATGGCTGGCCGAGGGCACGTCTGCCGGCGACCGGCGCCAGTAACCAGCCCAAGGGGAGTGCATATTGCGCAAGCAGCGGCGTCACACTGATAAAGACGCGCGAAAATACTTTACAGGGACGGCTAGAGGTCAGACTACGAAGGTGCGCACACTTCTTTATTGCTAATTGCTCGTTGTAGAAACTTGTTTCATCAGAAGCAGCTTTCTCAACTCAGCGCCTTCGAAACCGTTGTTTTGGTATTGGTGGAGAATGATAAGTCAGAAAAAAGTTCACGAAGTTCAGCACGGATGATGAACTCAATTAGCTGATTACTACTTTGTTCCTTTTCCATTTTGATTACCCTAATGG
Organism: Schistocerca cancellata; assembly: GCF_023864275.1. NCBI lineage: Eukaryota > Metazoa > Arthropoda > Insecta > Orthoptera > Acrididae > Schistocerca > Schistocerca cancellata. Next base: position 829,992,528 of record NC_064626.1, read on the forward strand.
AATTGAGTGAAGACACAACCAAAAGAACTTAAAGGAGACGATAAAAACCAGCGTACAAACCCAGTCAGTTATTGTTGTTACAAAATTCTTGACTTTTCTCCAAAAAATATATGATTCGGTAGCTGTGTTTGTGACCGTGATGGTCTAGTGGGTAGAACATCCCTGCCCTTGAGGTCCTGGGTTCATTCCTGGCTGGGGGCGGGGATTAGTCCCTCTTGCAGCCCCCCAGGACAGCCAAAAGTCCACTCAGCCTGGTATCAATTGAGTACCGGTGTCTTTCTCGGGCGTTCAAAGTGTCTGGGTCACTGGGTCCGCCACCCGCCAATTCCTAGTGCCCAGGCGAAGAAAGGTGTTAAGGTTTTCATATGTTTTCTACCATTTTAAACAATTCAACTGTACTGTAATGGAACAAAGATGCATGTGCGAGCAGCACGAGTAGTGAATAAGATCCCTGACTCTGTGTTGAACGTAATCTGTGGTGCGTTTGATCGCCAGTCAGTTGTGCAGCACTGGGGCATTCTTATTTGAGGCACAGTAGCGAGCAGGTGAGTTCTTAGACATTTGAAATTTTTGGATCTGAGAAAATCTTGTTAGTAAACATGCACTATGTGACCAAAAGTATCCGAACGCCCCCACAAACTTAAGTTTTCATGTTAGGTGCATTGTGCTGCCACCTACTGCCAGGTACTCCATATCAGCGACCTCAGTAGTCATTAGACATCGTGAGAGAGCAGAATGGGGCGCTCCGTGAAACTCACGGACTTCGAACGTGGGCTGGTGATTGTGTGTCACTTGTGTCATAGGTCTGTACGCGAGATTTCTACACTCCTAAACATCCCTAGGTCCACTGTTTCCGATGTGATAGTGAAGTGTAAACGTGAAGGGACACGTACAGCACAAAAGCGTACTGGCCGACCGCGTCTGTTGAGTGACTGAGGCCGCTGACAGTTGAAGAGGGTCGTAACGTGTAACAGGCAGACATCTATCCACACCATCACACGAGAATTTAAAACTGCATCAGGATCCACTGCAAGTACTGTGACAGTTGGGCGGGAGGTGAGAAAACTTGGATTTTATGGTCGAGCGGCTGCTCATAAGCCACACATCACGCCGGTAAATGCCAAATGACGCCTCGCTTGGTGTAAGAGCGTAAACATTGGACGATTGGAAAAACGTTGCGTGGAGAGGCGAATAACGGTACACAATGTGCCGATTCGATGACAGGGTGTGGGTATGGCGAAAGCCCGGTGAACGTCATCTGCGAGCGTCTGTAGTGCCAACAGCAAAATTCGGAGCCGGTGGTGTTATGGTGTGGTCGTGTTTTTCATGGAAGGGAATTGCACCCCTTGTTGTTTTGCGTGGCACTATCACAGCAACGCCGTACATTGATGTTTTAAGCACATTCTTGCTTCCCCCTGTTGAGCAATTCGAAGATTGCGATTTCATCTTTCAGCACGATCGAGCACCTGTTCATAATGCACGGTCTGTGGCGGAGTGGTTACACGACAATAACGTACCTGTAATGGACTGGCCTGCACAGAGTCCTCACCTGAATCCTATAGAACACCTTTGGTATGTTTTGGAACGCCGACATCGTTCCAGCCTCACCGACCGACATCGATACCTCTCCTCAGTGCAGCACTCCTTGAAGAATGGGTTGCCATTACCCAAGAAACCTTCGACCACCTGATTGAACGTATGCCTGTGAGAGTGGAAGCTGTCATCAAGGCTAAGGGTGGGCCAACGCCCTACTGAATTCCAGTATTACCGATGGAGGGCGCCACGAACTTGTAAGTCATTTTCAGCCAGGTATTTGGATACTTTTGATCACATAATGTATGTTGTTGCTTCTATTGAAGGAGAAAGTTTTTGGAGGAATTTTTCAAGGTACCAATGCATGGGCAACAATGTAAGGTATGTTTGCCAGTACTATTAATTGAAGAAAATCTTTGTTCCTCAGGTAACTAATAAAAAGCCGGCCGGAGTGGCCGTGCGGTTCTGGGCGCTGCAGTCTGGAACCGAGCGACCGCTACGGTCGCAGGTTCGAATCCTGCCGCGGGCATGGATGTCCTTATGTTAGCTAGGTTTAATTAGTTCTAAGTTCTAGGCGACTGATGACCTCAGAAGTTAAGTCGCATAGTGCTCAGAGCCATTTGAATCATTTTTGAACTAATAAAATTTATGATCAGTGTTAATTTGAGCTCTTTGTTTTCATTATGTGACAAATAACGCGACTGGTTGGAAAGTCTGTAAATTTTGTATTGAGAGAATTTCGCAATTGTTAGAGTCTTCTTGTGCTGAACAGTCTTTTTTGACAATAACCAGAATTTAATTTTAAAGTAACGACTATCTTTAAAACCCCCGTCCATCATTCTTAGTAAAGTTTTGAATATTTTGTCGTGTGTGGATTGCACGTTGCGCCACGCGAAGCCACAGAAGCAAAAAACAAATTTTGTGTTGAGTAGTTTATCCTTCTTTAGCTGCTGCTAAATATCGTGTGACTAGGGCCTCCCGTCGGGTAGACCGTTCGCCAGGTGCAAGTCTTTTGATTTGACGCCACTTCGGCGACTTGCACGTCGATGGGTATGAAATGATGATGATTTGGACAACACAACACCCAGTCCCTGAGTGGAGAAAATCTCCGACCCAGCCGGAAATCGAACCTGGGCCCTTAGGATTGACATTCTGTCACGCTGACCACTATTTCTTTTTAAATTTTTGTTCGTTGACTTTGGTCTGGGCGGACGTCACAAGACATCCGTTCAAGTTGATCGTTGATTCATTTATTCAGTTTTTTTTTTTTTTTTTTACTACAAAGGGCGAGCAGCCCTGTGACGGAACACGCTGAGCTACCGCGCCGGCGGCTCAGCTACCGGGGGCGGACGCTGCTTCTGCTGATTTCGATTTACTTTCGAGAACGTCAGTACACTAGACACAAAAGAACATGCTGGGCGTGAGGTAAGTTGCTTTCTTTCAAGGCGGATCTCACTTTGTATTCTTTTGAGGAAACAGTTCGCAGTCAGAATTATCAGGTGTTGTTGTGCTAAGCAAGCATATTAATTAACAGTGAAGAGCGCAGGTAATCTCAAACTGTTAATTTTCTTCTTGGTAGAGCAATATCTTATTTTTGTGGACATTTCAAGTCAGAAATTGTGCTTCGTGTCACGGAACTTTCATAATCTACTTCAGTACTGAGTTTTAATTAAATAGTTTTTACTGCGTACACAGCTAGTTACTTTTGGTATTTAATGAGAGTAGTTTTCATTATTTCAAATTCAGTATTTCACTGCACAAGGTGAAAGTTCTTATAAAAAATAATGGTCAGTATTTTCATTTGTAGATAAATTTTTATAGAAGGCTTACAGAGGACAGTACCCCGGTCAATGTTTGTGCGCCTTAGGCTCTGCTCAGACCTCATCTGTCATTGTTACATGTTCCGATGCAGTTTTCTGTCAAATGATTCTCGAATATTCATGATGTTCAGTCGTTGAGAACATAACGGAAAATGTCTGCTTGTCCGTTCCTCTTTGACCTGATTCTTTTGCGACTTGTTTCACAGTTTCGACTTTCCTGTTAGCTGTCGGATCTTTGTAAATTATGTATCGTGGCGTAGCTTCGAGAGCTGAAACACGTCCAGGGCTTATCTAGATTATATTTTGTTCCAAAATTAGGAATCCGTAACAACTGATGTTAGATCTCCAACTTTCTTGACTTCTATGTGGGTATTAAAGTGATCACTGACATACACGGTGAAGTTCCATCGAAGAACATGTTACTTAAAAAAAAACAGCAACCTTCCACTTTTTCTATACCTTTCTTGATCTCGAAAGGTGTTTCTGGTTTCCACCAACCTCCAGTTGTAATACATTTGTACCTGAATCACTATTATGTTATTAAAGAACAGCATCACGTATCACCAAAAACTGCTCGATGTTTATCCGTGATGTCAATCTATAAATTAATTGAAGCTGATGCAGCACTGTTTACCAAAATTATTACATTCATGTCGACTGCATTGTAAATGTTGTAGCTGTGTTTTACTTTGTCGGTCATACGGTAAATGCTGTGCTGCATTAATGCACCAGTGAACAGAAAAGTGTTTTACTTGTATGAATATAAATCGAAAACGAGTTATAAGGTAAAGCATGAGTGGCAACTGCTACGCTCAAAACTCAGTCAGTATAAACTTCATAACCATGAACATACGCCTGTATTGCGTCAATCGACTATGGGGGAAAACTCGAAACGTTTCTTGAAATAAATAAAATCATATAACAAGTGGCTGGTTGCTATTTAATACACAGCCACCAGTATCATGGCTAAATTAATGGAAGACAACGTTTTGGAGAGTGCCAGTCTCAGAACTGCTTTTAAAATGGAAATACAATCGAATGCTCAAGTTGGGTGGTAGCATCATACACTTTCGTGCCCTCATCATGCTCTAGGTTGTTAACCCCAGAAAACTAAAAAATAGGTTGACTCTTTACTTTAAAAGCAACATTGTTCAGAATTTTAATTCACTTGTTGGCTTTCGTGAACTATACGTTCAGTGAAAGGCAAAAGGTAGGCATCTGCACATATTTTTTTGAGTGCTTTCACTGAGAGGTAGGCATGTTTTTCATTTACCTCCTCTGAGTCTAAAATGCCAATCTCGTGCGTATGTGCGAGTCCAAACAACAGTACCCCAAATTCACTTGAACCGAAATATATCTGTGAATAACACTTTTCAGAACAAGATCGTTACAGCTGTGTTATGGGACTGAAAGGGTTTAGTTATGATGAATTTAATTGCATTTGGAAGGACTACCACTTTGAAAGATATGAACTTGAGTTTCAGCACTTCTACGTCTACATCTGCATGGATACTCTGCAAATCACATTTAAGTGCCTGGCAGAGGGTTCATCGAACCACCTTCCCAATTCTGTATTATTCCAATCTCGTACAGCGTGCGGAAAGAACGAACACCTATATCTTTCCGTGCGAGCTCTGATTTCCCTTATTTTATCGTGGTGATCGTTCCTCCCAATGTAGGTCGGTGTCAACAAAATGTTTTCGCATTCGGAGGAGAAAGTTGGTGATTCGAATTTCGTGAGGAGATTCCGTCGCAACGGAAAACGCCTTAATGATGTCCAGCCCAAATCCTGTATCATTTCTGTAACACTCCCTCCCATAGTTCGCGATAATACAAAACGTACTGCCTTTCTTTGAACTTTTTCGATGTACTCCGTCATGGCCGAGCGGTTCTAGGCGCTTCAGTCCGGAACCACGCGGCTACTACGGTCGCAGGTTCGAATTCTGCCTCGGGCATGGATGTGTGTGATGTCCTTAGGTTAGTTCGGTTTAAGTAGTTCTAAGGACTAATGACCTTAGTTGTTAAATCCCATAGTCATTAGAGCCATTTTGATGCACTCCGTCAGTCCTATCTGGTATGGATCCCACACCGCGCAGCAGTATTCTAAAAGAGGACGGACAAGCGTCTCCTCAGTAGGTCTTTTACATTTTCTAAGTGTCCTCGGAGTAAAACACAGTCTTTGGTTAGCCTTCCCCACAACATTTTCTATGTGTTCCTTCCTATTTAAGTTGTTCGTAATTCTAATACCTAGGTATTTAGATAACGGCTTTTAGATTAGACTGATTCATCGTGTAACCGAAGTTTGAGTTCCTTTTAGCACTCATGTGGATGACCTCACACTTTTCGTTATTTAGGGTCAACTGCCACTTTTCGCACCATTCAGATATACTTACGATGGCAAATACCAATATCAGAAATTCTTTCCTTTCACAAGAACAAAATTTTGCAAATCGCAACCTATTCATTTCATTTTCCTGGCATCGCCAAATTCTGCTACTTTTTAAGCATTAGAATGATTTAAAGAAACAAAGAAGATACAAAATTTACTGTCTAACTAAAGTCAAGTCCTATACGATAGTGGTGCAGGAGCCATTACGAAGTGTTTGACAGCAAAGACCGAACAAATTCAGAGACATGGTGTTAGGATCGAAACAGATCGGTATAGCCTATAAAAAGTGTAACAGATATGCTTGGGGAAAGACGACATTTTCGCGCGAAACCCTGTTGCGTAAATTATGAGTCTTGTATCCGATGAAGATTTTGCAACAGTTTTGCTGACACCATCGAACGTGTAAGCTCGGGATGGACAAGCACACATTAGTATATATAGAGGCTGCATATTTCCCTCTCTCATTACGCGAATTAAATAATACAGAACATCACTAATACGGGGTGGGGCAAATAAAAGTGGTCCGGACGATTGGATGCGAATGGACGTGAATGCATGCATGCGCCCCACAACTCGCACACCACGCGTACGCCGACCACGTGATCCACATCGGTTCAGAGTGTAGTACGGGCTGTGTCCGTGTGAGTGGAGCTGTGCAAAGAGGACGACGGTACTCACAGTGGAGCAGCTGGTGTTCGTTGTGCAAAGTTACGTGACAAAAAAGTCGTGGAAACGGTGTGATCAATTGTTTGGTTCAAATGGCTCTGAGCACTATGCGACTTAACTTCTGAGGTCATCAGTCACCTAGAACTTAGAACTAATTAAATCTAACTAACCTAAGGACATCACACACATCCATGCCCGAGGCAGGATTCGAACCTGCGACCGTTAGCGGTCACGCGGTTCCAGACTGAATCGCCTTTAACCGCACGGCCACACCGGCCGGCGATCAATTGTTTTCTGAGACGTTTAAAGGTATGAAAGTATCAGCAAAGAGTACCATACAAAGCTTAGACCGAAAATGGTATCAGACAAGATATGTTTCGAATAAATGAAAAAAACATTCCGACACGTGCCAGCACACCAGAAAACGTGACTGCGGTTCACCATAAGATGCGTCAGAGTCCTGCCAATTCAACGCGACGCCTGTCGCAATAGACCGGCATATCACGCCGATCATGCGGACGCATACTCCACCTGGATCTGCACGTACATCCCTATCGAGTGTCTGTTGAGGCATGGCGACTGGCGCTAGTTGTGCTCCACTTCCGTCGCTGATATCGGCACTCGCCTGGTCTTATATCTCTGACTGTTCCACCTTTGGTTTTCCGGCTTGGTGTGCGGCCGAGCTCTCTCGCTGGTCGCCGTTCAACGAGCCAACATGTTTAGAAGTCAGGCCCTTGTCTCTATCCGCTGTGCCTGGGCCCCGCCGTCCTCGCCGTTTTGCCGCTCGCCGTCTGTACGGTGCTGATTAGCCGACGCGTCTGCGTGCGAAACGGTGGCGGGTCCGTCATCTCAGGCTGGACATCTCATCGCGTAACTGGAAGCATTAAGGGAATCACACCCTGCCTATCTAACCCATGTTAATTTAGGCAAGTATTTGGCCTATTTCTGAAAAAACTATTTGGTGCAGGACCTTAATATTTTTACTGTATGTTACATGATGCTAATAGAGTCAACTGTACTAAAATCTACTTTATACATTTTATAGTTTTTAAGAAATACTTTTTTTAATTTATTAACAAAAAATATTAAGTTTTTTCTGCAGGAAATATTTTTTTGTGAACTTCCTAATGGGGGAATATTAATGAATGTAGTACCGGAGGTGGCTTTTTATGTTATGCAGAGTCTCTGAAAAATTCATTCATTTATCTATGATAGTTTCTGATATAATGGGGCATATATGCTGATAATTTTAGTTTGCGGGAAATTGACTTTAAAGAAAAAACTTTTGAAATTTATTACTTACAGTTAATTAAAACTTTCTGCTGTATATGATGGCCCTTCTTTGGCCTCTAGCAGGTCTTCCGGCTTCTTTTTCACTTTCTTGGATGTTTGTCTTGCTTTCTTGGCCATATTAGATGCAGACCTGTCTGCATCGGCTATCCTCATTTTATCGCAAAGTGATCATATTTTCACCATGGTTACTTCCCAGATTTTTCAGTACCCAACACTTTCCAATATTAACACAATTGAATGTAATAACAGCATCATGAACTCCTAGTTTCATTGTATGCATGCCTACAAATACAGTTTTAGGAAGGCGTTTCCAAATTATGCTGTTGAAACATTCATTTCAGTTCTGTGTCTGCCTATGCAGACATTTCCTTAGGAGGTCAGGATGAGCCAAGTCTCTGAAAATAGGTTTAATTGCTGTAATAACAGCAGCAGGAAGAGAATGTTGGTGAGAATATGATTCTCCAGTTTCCTGAGCCCTATTGTATTTGTACCACGAATTTTCTCCTGTTGGACACAATCCATGACATGGCTTATCATCAGTAGAGAACTTATGGAAGAATATGGCCCAAACATCTCTCTTCGTTGTGTCAAGATTTTCTTTATTTCTCCTAATTGCCTGCCCATAGTATACCTGAAAGTTTCCTGCTTCAGTTTTAGTTAACCGACCCTGTCCAGTCAACAATTTTCCACCTTCTAATTTTTTCCCTCTCATATCAACAGTTAGTTTTCTCAGCCTTGTTCCCAAACGTTTTTGAACATGGCCTACACTTTCTATTTTGCTAATAATGGCATTTCCATATGGCTTAGAGTTGACAGTGGGTGACAGAAAAGTGGACGTGGCACATAAACACATGTGGTAGGACAATGCTCTTTAAAAGCTCTAAGAAAATTTTTTTTCACCAAAATCCTTTTCAGAGTTCTAAAATAAAACCTTAATCTATCTAAACATGATGAAAACCGAAAATCGACCTGAACCACGGTGTTGTCCCCTCAAGTTGCGTATGATTCATAAGCTGCTGTTAACCTGTGAAGATTTGTGAAACTTATGGTGGCATGTTGTATCTGCCGGAGATCGGCTAAGGATGGTTCAGTATAAGAGAGTGTTATACTGAACTTACGAAGTCTAAGGCTTCCAAGTGTTGTTTACTGCTTGTTTTAAAGGTTCCTTGCGGTGTTAATTTGATTGAGTATGTCACTTAGTGTGTTCTTCTCCCAGTTTTGATTTTAGACTTTCTTTTAAAATGAAGGGCAGAGCTTTGTAAGTCAGTGTAATTTTAATTGTTCTTTTATTCGGCAAATGTCTCAGTTTGGTTGTCAGTTATGTCACATGTAGTCGCGTAGTTAGTAAGACTTGCATGGTCTTAAAAAATCTGAATCACGAGTTGAATTTGTCTGCCGCGTGAATTATTTGCTGTCGCATGAATGGTCTGGTATGTGGGGCAGATGGATTTCGTCGCCTTGACGGGCAGGATGAGATCGTGTGTGTGTTCGGCGTGTTTTCTGCCCTGATTTTCTGCCTGATCATCTTCGAAATTGCTTGGCAATTGCTTTCTACTCTGTTCCGAGTACCATCGTGTATAAGCCGTGCCCCCATTCTTTAGTTAAGTATCCAGCCTGTCCGCCGAGACGGACAAGATCTTTTCATAAGTAACTCAAAGTGAATCATTAGTGTTGTGTAAATTTTGGCTATGTAAGGTGCTGACTGCTTATGGTACTGACTGTCTGTGATACATTTGCAATCAGATCTAATTATTATCTTTAAAATATTGTTTGTTATATTAATTGAGGGCAGACGGTTAAAGTCACTTTTATATTCTCTTAAGAGGACAAAGGTCCGGATTAAATTTTATGTTGTTCTTCCAATTTTGTAACTCCGTAATATTGAAATTTGTTCTTTAGTGGAAATTAAAATTATGTGCCAACCACAAGTTTGTCCATCAGCAAAGGTCCCTAGCTTCCTATCTCCTTTGAGTAGCTGTGGTTAAATTGCAATTTTGATTTTTCTAGCACGTGACTTGAGAAGCCACACAGCTCATCTGTATTCAGCGCTTCCAGATATGTGAGTGGCTGTTCACTGAGATAACAATGGATGGCTTGGACACGGATCTGTCTGATGCAGCCAGGTTTCCAGGTGATTAGGTAAACTCACAGAATCACAGGTTCTGTGCAGCGGAGAATCCACATAGCTTCCACAAAACTCTCACAGAATCACAGGTTCTGGGTAGCGGAGAATTCGCACAGCTTCCACGAAACACCATGGCATGATCAGAAGTTTGGGGTTTGGTGTGCAGTGTCTGCACGCCTCGTTATAGGTCCCATCTTCTTGCATCAGACGCTGACTTACGAGCGTTGCATTGCCAACATTTTGAAAGCGTTTGTGGCAACATTATCGAAGGAGACATAGACATACAGTTACTTCCAACAGGGTGGAGAAACTGCCAATACAGCCGGCCAATACTTGGAATACATTTACACAGTCTTCACGCCTGACAGAGTTGTTAGCACAGGTCAGTCTGGTTGCGGCCCTAGCTGGCCACCCAGTGTCAGCGTGCGATTTCTTTATGTGGGGAGCCCTCAAGTCTAACATGTACCGCAAAAACCCTCATAGTCTTCAAGAACTGAAGCAGAACATTTCGGATGAGACTGCAGCAATTTCAGCGGTCCAGTTTCGATCGCCTTCAGCAACTTGCTGACCAGGGCCTTTGTACCAAGACATGAATGGTTGTCAGTTTTAACATCTGCTATAGCCAGATTAGTACTGTTGTTCCTTTCCTCTGCTGTGTTTCTTTGTACTCTGGAACTCTGTTCTCCAGGCCACTTTTATTTGCCCCGCCCTGTACAATAGGAAATGCCCACCGCCATTCACTGTATAGTGGCTTACAGAGAATATATATGCAGATGTAGACTACACCAAATGGGTCTACAGCTTTCACAGATGTTTGGAATGTCTCTCATTTGTTCTTCCAACGTAACAATAAATGTACATCAGAAATATTGCATTCACGCGAGAGGAGGTGAGATAGCAGGGAATGATGCTATTGTTTTCACAAACTGTGAGTCACAGCGTTTTCCTGAGGCTCATCGGGTGGTAAATTTATTTCTGGTAACGGCTTTCCATTTATATCGATATACTGAAATCTTCTGCGTAGCTTCATAACTTAATCTGCGACGTAAACACGTGAATAATTTATTAAACAATGGGGAAGAATACGAAAACCCAACCAAGAGGTAAGACCCACAGATTGCACTTGACTTTAGTTATCTGTTGTGTGATAAGCCACACACTCGTTTTCATGGAGAATGAATCAGTTGCTGAAGATTTCATTTTGTTTCCTGTGACATAGTTTCAATGTTCACAGCGTATTTTTAACTGGGATAAGGTGAATGCCTCGTTTAGTCTTCCTGGATACCACGGCTGAACTATCGTCAACGATGAGCCAGGTCGACTCGCCCCTTAGTGCTGCTTTGATATCCCATATCCTTAATACCTGACGTCCATCTTCATAGAGCGCGCAGTCCCACAGTGTGTGTTCTGGTGTGTCCACATTGCCGCAGGCGCAGCTATCATATCTTCTTATTTTGTATAGGTACGTGGTATATGGGCCATGTCCAGTCAGATAATGTATCAATCCACTCGATGGGTTAAGAGATCTCATTTTTAATCTCTCGTTGATGTTAGGGAGAAATTCGTATGTTCTTCTGCCAGTGCCTAAAATGTCTTATTTTTTTGCCACATATGTAACATGCGATCTTTTATTGCCTTTTTTGTACTGGCTTTCGTACTTCCATTTGTTTGCCTTTCTTTAATCAGTTAAAGTCTCACATTTTCCTAATTTTCAAGACCAGAGGGCATATTCCTAGAATAACTAACAAAGCTTCATTCGGGGTAGTGCGGTAGGCGTTCGTCAATCTTAGCAGCACGCCTCGTTGAAATCTTCTCACTACTGAGGCTGGCTTCACTAGCTGCAGTCTATGAGCCCAGACACTCGCACCATATCCTACGACGGATGCTAATATAAATTGGTGTTATACTCTGATTGTCTTCAAGGGAAGCCGAAATTGCCTATTTGCAATGATTATAATTTTATTCATTCCCTTGGTACCTTTTCTGCCTGCTTCCCATACATGATGTGCAAAGTTACTACGTTCGTCCAGAAATACCCCTAAATATCTTTAATGCGCTTCTCCTACTCATTACATCATTTTATTTTATTTTAGGATTTCTTATTAGGTTCCCTTTCAGTAAGAGGCACTTTTTTTGTGAGTTGTGACAGTTTAATACTTCGACACCAGCCCTCGAGTTCGTGGAGGGTCGCATGACATTTGTCTACTATATTTCTTCTGGGGTCACCACGTACACCCTCTGCAAATGACATCAGACCGCTTATGTTACCACTGTTATATAACTTCTCTAGTATGGGCTCCAGTGCTACATCCCAAAACTCCAGACCACACACTGATCCCTGCGGACCGCCTTTTGTTATTGTCTTCGTTATTTTTTTTCCTGGGCATGTTAAAAAATCATATCGCCTTGGCAATAATCTCTCAGGCAATTTTACGCCGCTTACGGACACTCCAAATCCCTAAGGCCACCAAGAAAGACGGCCGCCATAGGTTATCGAAAATGCTACCACTATCAATCGTCACCGCTAGAGCGTACATAGAATGAATGTCTATCGCTAGCGAAATCGCCTTGTTTATTGCGTCTTCAATTGACTTGCCTCTTCTAAACTCGTACTGGTGAGGGCTCATCCCGTGTAGCAGTCTGCTATCCTGTAATATTGTGCATAATAGTTTTTTTTTAATATCTTGCCGAGAGCGTTCAAAAGACAAATTGGTCTGTAGGATTTGTGTATCATTGGATGTGTATCTTGCCCTTTACTAATTATTACTTCAGCGTTATTCCACAGTTTAGGGACCCCTCCTTGAAAGAGACACTCATTGTACAGATCGCACAAGTAACTATTTAACTGGTCACATAATGCTTGTATTACTTCGGCAGAGATCCCGCCCGGTCCTGAATTTCTGAACTCTGGCAGTGTTGACTCGCCCAAGAGTACCGTCTATAGCACAAGGCCTCAGTTTGCCACCCCGTCTCTGCAGATACTCTGGCTGAAGCTTTACAGTCGCAGTCTGGTGGTGACTCTGTGTGTCAACTATTCTGTACTCTCTGTTCTGTTGTTCCAGTGAAGTGACTTATTAGATACGTAAACGCTTGCACTCTTTTGTTGATTCTACGTGTGTTCACACGGCCTTTGGGGCCCCGTTAGCGAAAACACACACAAGGTGGTAACTAACTGGTAAATAACTGCGGCGTTTCCCAGGCGTTTGAATGTTTGGGAACATTTAAATGTGAAAAACCTGTCTCCCTTCCCCCTTTTTCCCTTCTGAGGAGAAGTGTGCCTGATTTCTTCGTGGCGTCGGCAGTTAACTACATATCGCACCCCGGCGAGAAAAGTGACATAAGTCGAAAAACGGCATGTGTAGTTTATGTCACTTAAAATACCTGTCAAGTACCCAAATGTGAACGAAAAATCCATATAAATTTACTGCCAACAATAGTTATTTGAAATTTAAGGAAGCTTGTACCATTTTAATATAAATTTTAAAGAATTAATTGTTTAAGTCCTGTTTTCTAACCCAGTACATTCCTTCCTATAGAACTACTACTTACATCCGCTGCACAACCTACAACTGGGGAACTTTCGGTTAACTCAGGATCATATTTCATTGAAATCAACAAAAAATACATGTAAATAAATAAATAAATCCGAGGTTACTTTGAGTAACTTCACAGAAATCAGATTTGCTGAATTCACATAGCTATAAACGGAAAAGGAACTCTATAATATGTTACGGTTAGAGTCCTCTGTATTGAATGACGTTGTCGTTGACGGAAAATTAAATCCTAACTCATCTCCCTGCTGTAGATATATTGATACTGACTATAATACTCAGCTACGAAAACAACTAATTCTGCTGCTGTGACCGAGCAAGGTGGTGCAGTGGTTAGGGCACTGGATTCGCATTCAAGAGGACGACTGTTCAAGTGTGGGTCCTGCTATTCACATTTGGGTTTACCGTGGTTTCCCGAAATCGTTCCAGGCAAATGCTGGAACGGTTCCTTTGAAAGGGCACGGCCGATTTCCTTCCATATGCTTCAAACATTCCGAGCACGTGCTCCGTCTCTAAAGATATCGACGTCGACGGGACGTTAAGCACTTATCTACCTTTTCTTTTTTCCTTCTGTTGCTGTGTTATATGTAAAATGTTATTTACACAAATGGCAAACAATAGTGGTTATTATCGAACCCCAAGGAACACCATTAATGATAATTTTTACCAGTATCAGAAACCTTCCCATCTACACGGTGAAGTCACATTAATGTGACCGCCGCCAGTGTTCAACGTCAACGTCCAGTAACCACTCACAAACGGCAGGTGGCAGCACTGGGAGTGGAGGTACAATAAATAAAGCATGTCGGAGGGAGGCGGAACACAGTACAGTCATCGTCGTAATGCGGAAACGGGGCGATTTCTCTGACGTCCGAAGGGGCATGGTCGTTGAATTTCGGGCCAAGTGAGCAAACGTTCCCCAAACGGCTAAGTTTGTAAACGAAACGCATGCCGCCAAGTACACCGTGCTGGCAAAATCGCGCTATGTGGTGCACAGTGGGCCATATTTTATAGGGGTGTACGACGGCTGCGGAGATGTGTACGGGCGAAGAGATGTGCAACTGTTGAGTAACTGATCGCTCAGATGATCCAAGGGACTACCAACTGTATCTCCTCAAAGACCGTGCAGCGAACATTGCTGCGTGTGGGCCTCTGGAGCAGGCGCCTGGTTCATGCACCCCTGTTGACTGCTGTTCATCGGCAACGAAGGCTGAAATTTGAGTGGCGACAGGTGGGTTTTTCAGATGTCATGTGACTAGCGCGTCCCGTCGGGTAGACCGTTCGCCGGGTGCAAGTCTTTCGAAATGAAACCACGTCGGCGAGTTGCGCGTCGATGGGAATGAAATGATGATTAGAACAACACAACACCCAGTCCCTGAGCGAGAAAATCTCCGACCCTGACGGGAATCGAACCCGGGCCCTTAGGAGTGAAATTCTGTCGCGCCGACCACTCAGCTACCCGGGGACGGATGGTTTATCAGGTAAATTACGTTTTGTGCTCCATCGGATAGATGGCCGTTAGCGTGTACGGCTTGAAACGTCTGAAAACAAACACTCTACAACAGTCATCGTAAGGGTCTAGGGCAGAAGAGAGTGTGTTTTCGTAGCATTGCCTGCGTGATCTTATCATCAAGGAAGGCACAATGGATCAACACAAGTATGCGACAGTTTGTTTTTCCTCATCAAAACGGCATCTGGCAGCAGGACAATGGAATGTGTCACACACCTCGCAGTGAACGTGCGTGGTTCGATGAGCACATGGATGAGTGTACCGTACTGCCCCGTCCAGCAGACTCCCCGGATTTAAACCCAATTGAGAATCTGTGGGATCATCTAGATCGGGCTGTTCGCGTCGGGGATCTTCAACCGATTGAACTAGCTGGCCATGGCTCCGGACTTGGCAGGCTCCACATCCCTGTCGGTAGCTTCCAGCACGTCTCGTAGCTGTCTGCGCTGCATAAGGTGGATATTCAGGCTTTTATATGAAGATGGTATCTGTTCTTTCGGACATGTCCGAAAGAACAGATACCATCTTCATATAGTTAAGGCTAACCGGCCATTGAACTTCTTCTTCTGTGCTGGATGCACACCCATTGCCCGAACTCTTACGGGACTCGGTAAGATTGTCTGCGGCGAGTAATGAGTGTACTGGGCAGGGGCACTACGAATGTAGTGTGTGGACATTAAGTTGGGAATGTGGGTCTCACGGGGAGCGTGCAAGGGATAAATCCCTGCAGTCGCACTGTTATCTGTGCCCTCGGTGGCTCAGATTGATAGAGCGTCTGCCCTGTAAGCAGGAGATCCCGAGTTCGAGTCCCGGTCGGGGCAGACATTTTCAACTGTTGATGTATATCAACGCCTGTCGACAGCTTAGGGTCTTGATTTACCATCATTTCCTACGGTCGCAGGTTCGAATCCTGCCTCGGGCATGGATGTGTATGATGTCCTTAGGTTAGTTAGGTTTAAGTAGTTCTACGTTGTAGGGGACCGATGACCTCAGATGTTAAGTCCCATAGTGGTCAGAACCATTTTTATCATTTTATTCAGGCTTTTGGTGGGTGCTCATATTAATATGAGTGGATGTGTATATTTGCTGAATTATGTAGCTCAACATTCTGCATTATTTCGTTAATTATAAGTGGACGGTACAATATCTACATTTAATGCCATGAAATCCCGGTTTGTCTAATAAAAATTTATTAGTTACTATCAAATGTCTTAGATAGGTTGGTTGTGGAAAGAGGGAGACTGACACTGCTCCTCGGGGTGCCCCCTGCTGCAGACGGTTCAGAGACCCGCAGTGCCGCAGCCGTCTAACGTAGGCAGGATGGGAGCGTCTTAGGACCGCAAGCGCAGTGCGCCGAGGCGTGATGGACTGCTCGGCGCCTCTGGCCAGACGAGACGGCGCTCGGGTTACAACTTGAGCGTGGCGTGGCGTGCTCTCCATTCATTGCCGGGCCGCACAAATCCAGTGCTGTCCGTCCCCACGGACCGTTCATCGTCGCTCGTCGCCTGTCCATCAACGTCCGCCGTACGCACGTGCACAAAAATTTAACCCAATAACGGGACGATATGCTCACATTCCTCTTTGCAGAATGGTGTATCTTCACTACTGAAATATATACTACCAGGAATAAAAATAGTACACCTGTTATGACGACGTCGGCTTTTATCCAATGACGGCATCTTCCACCTGAAGGATAGTGTAGGTAATAATAATTGTTTCAATGTTTTCTGCCAACAGGTAGAGTAGCGGCGTAGCTACAAAAGCACCATCTGTGTCTACCCTTTCATAGGGAGTACTCACAGCCAGAAGGCTTAGTGTTGTGCTGGCGTGTGAAGCAAGCAGGCATCCATGCCACAAAGGAGCACTTCAGAGTGGCGGGATGGTCCTTTCGGAGAAGTGCCACACAAGTTGGACGTGCTGCGTCAGTTGTGCAACGATGCTGGTATCAGTCGTCGCTTGAACATTCTCACACCCGTAGGCGATCATGCAGCACAGACGTCCGCCATAATCTTCGAGTCGCGCGGAGTGGCCGCGCGGTTAGAGGCACCATGTCACTGATTGCGCGGCCCCTCCCGCCGGAGGTTCGTGTCCTCCCTCGGGCATGGGTGTGTGTGTTGTTCTTACCATCAGTTTAAGTAGTGTGTAAGTCTAAGGACCGATGACCTCATCAGTTTGGTCCCATAGGAATTCACACACACTTGAACATTTGAACATAATCTTTGTATTGTAAGGACAGCAGTGACAGACAGATCGTTCAGTTACCACAGCACAATACGAGGCGCATTCCGAAAGTAAGGTCCGATCGGTCGCGAAATGGAAACCACAGTGAAAATCAAAAGTGTTTTATTTGCAATAGTTAACCACAGCTTCCAGCAACGTCTCTACACAGACGCCGCTCCGTCTGAGACATTTGATGTAGTGTTGTACCAAATTCCCAATACCCTCGTCATAGAAGGCAGCCGCCTGCACTTCTCGCCGATTCTCTACGCTGATCTGCAATTCGTTGTCTGCGCCAAAACGTTGACTTCATAGCCAGCGGTTCATGTCAGCAGAAATGAAATCAAACCCTTCCCATCGAAAACGCTGCAGGGGCGTCCTCACTGCCCCTGCAGAGTGCGACCAAAAACTGTCATGAAGAAGGAAATGCATTACATTACATCTACATCCATACTCCGCAAGCCACCTGACGGTGTGTGGCGGAGGGTACTTTGAGTATCTCTATAGGTTCTCCCTTCTATTCCCGTCTCGTACTGTTCGTGGAAAGAAAGATTGTCGGTATGCCTCTGTGTGGGCTCTAATCTCTCTGATTTTATTCTCATGGTCTCTTCGCGAGACATACGTAGGAGGGAGCAATATACTGTGTAAGGTGTCAGGCAAATCCAACACCTTCCATGAAAACCCTGACATGATAAGCAAATCCAATAGTATGTCACATAGCTCCGAATAAATCGTGACATTAACTTAACCAAACTAATACGAGTAACGAGTGAGCAAATGGAATACCACAGACTAACACAAGAATGCCTAAATGCATGTCATACCTTCCCACCGTGAGACAGACGCAGTTCCGAGGGGAGAAACGAGAACAGAAGCCGAGAGCAGAACCGTGTTAAGCTAGAAGGTCCTACGATAAGGGACGGACACCCGCGTCGCCAGCAAACTGCCAGGACCACCCCCCAGCCCATGTTAAAAGATAGAGTCCTCCAGAAGAACAGTATAGATCTTACGATAACACTAAAAGGGCCACACCAGCTGCAAGTTTTAGCGTGAGACTTTTCCGCGTCTCTGTTACGTTGCAAGCTTTAAAAACATTGCCCCACCACAAAAACTGTAACGTTTCTCATTGGATAGACAGAATTTTTGTAGGTGGAGCTTAAGGTTAACATTGAGACCCTGATTGGTCAGATGAAAACACAGCCAGATAGTTTTTTTTAAACCAACTTCGGTAAATTGTAGTAAGTAGAAGTTAGGAGAGAGTTGCTTCCGAGACGGCGAGCTGTATGGAGCTGCGCCGGCCGCCGCCCCCTGACGAACACCGACAAGGTAATGAACGCACGTGACGCCGCATTTTTGAGCGCATAAGGCTTCACTCAGAACTGCAGAAGTCTCATCTGTTACATCCCCTTTTTACGTAATACTAGTGTCGATCGTCAATTGAAGCTCATGGTATTCACATTTGCGACATAAGTTAAAATCTGAAACGCAATGATTTTTCTGTTATATAATTATTGAGAAGCCACATCAGCCACTGTAATTTACGACAAGTTAGATAAGTAATTAAAGATAATTGAGGGTCACTGTAGACCATTTTGATAGTTTTCTCTTTTATGAAACTTAATTTAAACCTAGATTATAGATGTGATATGGCATAGGTCATCCTTCGATCCATTGTAGAACTTGGAAACCCACTCAGGGAATATTCGTTCACATTTTTGTTGAACGCAGTTGGTTTTTATCATCCTGTATTAAAATATTTCCTTTTATCAATAGTGCAATTTATAAACAATGATGTTTTGTGAGTAGAATAAAATTTCCAATGGTAAACTTAACTGCTTTTTCGACGTTATTTTACCAGCTAACTAAGAATAGGAAAGCCTTGAACCCCTTCCACTAAATTTAGTTAGTATTTACAAGGAGTGCAGTGGAGCTGACGCTGAAATCATTAAGTATTTGGTTATATCATCGCTAGTCTCACTGAACTCTACATGTCATGTGTGGTCTGCCGTCTCCTTACCAGCAACAGGTCCCAGGTTCAAACTAGTCAATTCCCTAAAAAAACACGCTCAGAGCGTCGTTGCGCGAAAGTGGTAGGGAGACACGGCTTAGAACAGACAGACACCACGCAGAATGTTAGAACTACTTGACTCCTCGGTGAAGGTATGTTCTAGAAACTTCAGCAAAAGCCCGTGCCGAGCTACTGAGCGCCTCTCCTGCAGAGTCTTCCACTGGAGTTTATCTATCATCTCCGTAACGCTTTCGCGATTACGAAATGATCCTGTAACGAAGCGCGCTGCTCTCCGTTGGATCTTCTCTATCTCTTCTTTCAACCCTATCTGGTACGGGTCCCACACTGGTGAGCAATATTCAAGCAGTGGGCGAACAAGTGTACTGTAACCTATTTCCTTTGTTTTCGGATTGCATTTCCTTAGGATTCTTCCAATGAATCTCAGTCTGGCATCTGCTTTACCGACGATCAACTTTATATGATCATTCCATTTTAAATCACTTCTAATGCCTACTCCCAGATAATGTATGGAATTAACTGCTTCCAGTTGCTGAAATGCTAAATGATAAAGGATCTTTCTATGTATTCGCAGCACATTACACTTGTCTACATTGAGATTCAATTGCCATTCCCTGCACCATGCGTTAATTCGTTGCAGATCCTCCTGCATTTCAGTACAATTTTCCATTGTTACAACCTCTCGATATACTACAGCATCATCCGCAAAAAGCCTCAGTGAACTTCCGATGTTATCCACAAGGTCATTTATGTATATTGTGAATAGAAACGGTCCTACGACACTCCTCTGCGGCACACCTGAAATCACTCTTACTTCGGAAGACTTCTCTCCATTGAGAATGACATGCTGCGTTTTGTTATCTAGGAACTCTTCAATCCAATCACACACTTGGCCTGATAGTACATACGCTCTTACTTTGTTCATTAAACGACTGTGGGGAACTGTATCGAACGCCTTGCGGAAGTCCAGAAACACGGCATCTACCTGGGAACCCATGTCAATGGCCCTCTGACTCTCGTGGACGAATAGCGCGAGCTGGCTGTCACACAATTGTCTTTTTCGAAACCCATGCTGATTCCTACAGAGTAGAGATTTCTAGTCTCCAGAAAAGTCATTATACTCGAACATAATACGTGTTCCAAAGTTACGGTTATGGTGTGTGGGCTGCATCAAAACAGGCAAACAAATCTCTCACTGGCACTCATACTTGGCGGGAGACACTTCTCTAGGCATCTTCACGTGGCTCACTGTGCGCTCAGAACTGGAAAGACAGAGATGATGCGATCAACGGTCATACTATGCAAAGCTTTATCGGATTTTCACTGTGGTTTCCATTTCGCTACCGATCGAACCTTACTTTCGGAATACGCATCATTATAGGTCTTGTGGGCCCAGACGTGTCAACACGGACTGTTACGAACCCGTTATTAGCAATGGGACGACGGACACACACGCCTCTTCCAATCACGCCACAGTACTTGCGGGCACGGCTAGACTGGTGCCATCAGAGCATCACTAGGAAGATGTAACGGCGCGCCGTAGTTCAAATGGCTCTGAGCACTATGGGACTAAACATCTGAGGTCATCAGTCACATAGAACGTAGAACTACTTAAACCAAACTAACCTAAGGACATCACACACATCCATGCCCGAGGCAGGATTCGAACCTGCGACCGTAGCAGTCGCGCGGTTCCGGACTGAAGCGCCTAGAACCGCTCGGTTACCGCATGCCGGCAGGCGCGCCGTACTCTTCAGCGATGAGAGCAGATTCTGCCTGCACGCAAGTGACGATCATTTGCGCGTACGACGTAGTCGTGTTAGGCGCTGTCCCGTAGAATGCATTCGTTCAAGATATACTGGTCACACTCCAATCCTTATGGCCTGGGGTGCGGTGAGCTACTACTATCTGGTGTTTCCGGAGGCTACACTAACCCGTGCTCGTTAGGTGCTGAATGTTTTTAGACCCGTTATTTTTCCGTTCTTGTAACAGGAAGGTGAGGTATTGTTCCAGCTGGATAATGCTCGCCCACACACTGCCCGTGAAACTTAACGTAATCTGCAAGAGGTGCAGCAACATCCCGTCCAGCATGATCTCCGGTCTTGTCTCCAATCGAGCACGTGTGGGATATAATGGGATGGCAAGTTACCCATTCAGCTTGTCAACCAACAACTCTTAATAGAACTACGTGAACAGGTCGTGGCATAACGTACCCCAGGAGAGAATTCGCCATCTGTATGATCGACTGAATGCCGGAGTCAGCGTCTGCCTTGCTACCCATGGAGGCTACGCCACATACAAGTATGAGTGTTTCATCATGGGTACCTCACAACCACTTGTGCCATTGATCTGTAAATGTAATCATTTCATGTACTCCATATGCACTGTTGCTACAATAAATCCTGAGTGAAATGAAAAAAATCTAAAACAGTGTACTAATTTTTTTCCAGCAGTGTAGTCTTATTAGTTTTGGCCTTTCGAAGTACTTCTATTATGTGAGATGGCTGTAGAGCGCAACTGAAGGTGTAAATGCTTGTAACCGACTTCCTGAAAGCTGTTCAGAAAATTAGACTGTACTATGCTCTCCTGCTTCTTAAGATTCAGACGACGTCACCTGTGTTGACCTGAGGGCATTCGAATGCCTGTCTTGTTAGAGAGGTATGTATTATGTCATTTGCTCCCACACTCAAAAATGAAACAGATTAAGGAACATTTTCTCTTCATATCAAGGTACTGGCTACGTATCACAGCACCAGGCACAATTTGGAAAACGCGAAACAGAAGCTCTCCAAACGCATCCCCGTTGATTGTGATGGACTTTGGCATACTAGTCATCTAATAAATTACAGGAATTGGTTTAAGAAACTACAGTAACACATGGCGCAACTGAAACTGTAACTAGTAAACTGAGTTTGCCATAGATCTGGTTCACTTCTGAACAGACAACCGCTATAGCAAGTAAATAACTAGAACATGTGCTTATTTTTTCCTGTTAAATACTTGTTATCACTTAGTTTTTCATTCTGGTCAGCTATCGTATTCACCAAATGCACTTGGCATCATATATATGAATGTGGTAGGAAGAGAAATCCTACTATCGAATTTTTTTCCTTTTGTCAGCTGTGTTGCTTCTATGCAGCAATTTTACAGCTTCGCCAGAGGGTCAAATGAGGTTAGGCTACACCTATGCCAAAACAGATGGCAACATAGATGAATAACTATTTACAATTATTTATTACTAGAAGTTTATGATACCTAATTGGTTTGTAAAGGCTGTGCGTGGCAATATAGATGATCGTTCACTTGCCCTGTTCTGCCTTTAAACACTCGTGTAGTCCTAGATCCAGCGAATGATAATTAACATAGCTGCGTAATGTCCAGTTTGACTCTTCTTGGCAGTGACTGTAGATTGTCCTGTGTTGAGATACTATGCTCACCGTAGGTACTATCCAATTACCTGCTGAGTGGGAACGTCTATCTGCTTATATCTATGTCTGGCGAATGGTTGTCCATTTGGGATCTATTTGTGAGACATCAGACGGATTCCCTCTCTGGACTTCGTCTTATCTACGAGTCATAGACAGCTTGGTGCTCTTCTAAATAGGCTGTGTCCCGTTTCTCTTGGAGGACACAGAAGCAACTTTTGTTGGAAAGGCACGGCGCAACGAAAACTGACGACATGGTGACAAAACCACAAAAATAACTGCACAAAACTTCACAATGCAAACACAATTAATGCAAAGAAATTTGATAATGAGATCGTGCTCTCAAAATGCTTAATTCCTTCTTTAAATAAATCCATGAGATATTTTGCTTCGATTTGGGATCTTTCTAGTTAATGCATAGGCTGAACATGTTTTATTTATAGGTGCAAGGCGCCCAATACATTTCTTCTCAAGCGCACTCACATCTTTTGGTCACGTAATAATAAGTAACATACGCATATAGTTTTTCACAGATAATGACTAAGGCAGTCTTGCCTGTGACGTTGCCGAAACAGATTGAGGTTGACTTGGAGCGAAACCAATAGAGTTACTCAAGTGAGGAACATGTTGTTATGGATTAGCTGTTCGTCATGTTTAACGTGCTTTTGCAATCAGTTTGTAATTACCGGTGTAAAAAGATTCCTATCGTGTTCTATACGTTTAGGAAATGGTATGATAAGTTGCTCGAGGCGGAAAATTCGTGGAATAAAATCAAGATCACACACGTCACGTCGATTAACAAATTCTTCCTTTGTTATGGTTACTGCAGTGCCGAGAAATTTAGTCATGTAGCATTACACAGTTCCAGTGGGTTCATTTTTTACAATCGTGTGATTGTCATTCAAATTTTAAAGCCTCTTTCATGTAATGGACACGCTGATAGTTAAATTAGAGATGCGGCTGGTTATTTGGTAACGTCATATACTTTCCGAACCAAAGTATTGATGTTTCGCAATCTTTGGACGTGCGATAATACATGGGCACCAATAACAGCTGCTTATTAATTTTATAGATTTAAATTGTTTGTTATACCTGCAATCTATTATAACCTGTTCTGCACGTGTAAGTTAACTTACGGCTTTAGTTATTGACCCGAGAAATTCTGCTCTCTGTTGTAAGATTTGCATTTTGATTCTCTGCAGTCAATGTAATCGCACTCATCGTTCGCTTTTAATCTAATGTATTTCTTCTTCTTCGCATCAAAGTTTAGGCAATATGCCTCTTCCGACTTCAGATTCTTAAGACCATCTTTTTCTCGGTCTTCCAATGTCTCTTTTTCCTGAGTTCTTGTACTTGTTTACAATGACTGGGATTCTGTCTTTTGCCACACGTTTAGAATGTTACCTCCATTTCGGCCCATATTGTTCCACTTTGTCCTTTAAGTTAAATATTCCTAATTTTTCTCCTATATTCCCGTTTGCTAGGACCTCCTCCTTGGGCAACGTTTGACAGATCTCATTTCAACCGACTTTATGCTGCTTCTGTCTTTCATTTTTTAAACCCAAGAATCAATACTATGGAGCATGAGATGCACAGTCATTGTTTTGTAAAGCTTTGATTTTGTGTCTTTCCTAGTCTTGTTCTTTAAGCTTTTATTTAAAGTTCCACATCTGTGTTGAAATGTGTTGATTTTATTGTATACATCAACACTGTTATTTAAGTTAATGTCGCGACCTTATTTCTAAAACCGGGTACTTGTTCCAGTAAATTGTCTTCAACAACGATTTTTGATCGGCTGGGTGTTTTTCGTAGTGAGCCATAACTGTTGTTTTACAGGAAGATATTTTCAGATCGTAGCATTGCCTACCTAGTTCATATGACCTATACGCCATATGTTGTATGTTTGCTTCGTTATTCTGCATTCAGCAGATTTCAGCTGACAGCGTCTTTTCAGTTCTATGCCGTCATATATTTCATTCGTCCATTTTCTTATGAGATCATCAATAAGTAAATGTTAATTAGCATCGGTGACGAGTTAAACCCTTTCCTGGCGCATTTATTTACTAATATCGAAAAATGTTCAAATGTGTGTGAAATCTTATAGGACTTAACTGCTAATGTCATCAGTCCCTAAGCTTACACACTACTTAACCTAAATTATCCTAAGGACAAACACACACACGCATGCCCGAGGGAGGACTCGAACCTCCGCCGGGACCAGCCGCACAGTACATGACTGCAGCGCCATAGACCGCTCGTTACTATTATCGCTTCTGTTTTTGAGCTGCTTGTGTTTATGATTATTTTGGAACCTTCGTGTAGCTTTTGATTGTCTGTATGTGTGGGATATCCTCTTTCTTCCATTATTGTACATAGTCTGTTTGTAATGACCGAATGAAGAGCTTCCCCCAAGTCAATAAAAGCAATATGTGTTTCTAGATTGACTTCGCCCTCAGTACACCAAGTATATTATTATTTGTCTGATACAGCACTAAAGAACTAATCTAGGACTGCCTTATCCGTGCTTACAGATACCTATGTTCTGTGTTTTTATCTTAAATACTTATATGTCTGTTGTGAAATAACTTCACGTGCTGCTTGGATGTCCGTTAAATAGTGCACCTAAAACTCCGTATCAACACGAACAGTATCATTAAGAGATTTGTAAGACACACAAACACACACACACACACACACACACACACACACACACACACACACACACACACACAAACAAACAAACAAACCGGATGAGCCAAAGCAATATGACGATTGCGCACCGTGAGACTGAAAGCCACCAGATGGGGCTGCGGGCACGTGAGGCGGTAACGTAGCGAAGCAGAGTGAAATGGGGAGTCACTCTAGGGAAGACACAATGCGGAAATTACCGTGGGCACTCTTATTCTGATCATATGTGTGCTCTCTACACCGAATGCCCTCGGTAATCACCTGAGCGCCGACAAAGATAAAATAGGCCATATACAAGATAATCAAGAAATTTTACGCTGGATACCTGAAAGCTACAGCTTTTATACGGAATACTAGAAGAAATGGAAATCTTTGTTCGTGGCAAGAGAGAACTACAGGGCGTGCTTACAGAAAAAGATATTTTCAGATGAAACTGCTATTTTGACATCTTCCAAGACTTGCTAGTGTAACAGTACAGTGAATGGGGCGGGATGGGTCGGAGATGGTGCTTGCATATCGTCCATCTTGTGTGCGTCGGCCTCGGACCCCGTTGGATATGGCCACGCTTGCCTCGTCAGTACCGGGAGAAAACACAATAGCCGCCACTTGGCGAAGATACCACAGTGTACAGTTTCAATCGGTGATTCTTATTTATGTGCGACACTAAAAAGCGAAGTGTACGCCGACAATCCTCGCACAATAGACGATCTTAAAACAGAACATTACTAGAGAAATTATCAACATCACGCCTGCATAATTACAACGTGTTGCTGGTACCATCATCACACGATGTCAGCAGTGCCGATATGCCCATGGCCACCACTTCCAGCGTCTCTTACAAACAGGTAGCTACAAGTTTTTAGCGTTCTTTTTTAGTTACTTCAGTCTTGATTGAAATTTTCACTCTACAGCGGAGTGTGCGCTGATATGAAACTTCCTGGCAGATTAAAACGGTGTGCCGGACCGAGACTCAAACTCGGGGCCTTTGCCTTTCGCGGGCAAGTGCTCTACCAACTGAGCTAGCCAAGCACGACTCACGCCCCGTCCTCACAGCTTTAATTCCGCCAGTACCTGTTATGCAAGGTTCGTAGGAGAGCTTCTGTGAAGTTTGGAAGGTAGGAGACGAGATACTGGCGGAATTAAAGCTGAGAGGACGGGGCGTGAGTCGTGCTTGGGTAGCTCAGTTGGTAGAGCACTTGCCCGCGAAAGGCAAAGGTCCCGAGTTCGAATCTGCCAGGAAGTTTCATATCAGCGCACACTCCGCTGTAGAGTGAAAATTTCATTCTAGAAACATTCCCCAGCTAAGCCATGTATCCGCAATATCCTTTCTTCCAGGAGTGCTAGTTCTGCAAGGTTCGCAGGAGAGCTTCTGTGAAGTTTAGAAGGTAGGAGACGAGGTACTGGCGGAATTAAAGATGTGAGGACGGGGCGTGAGTCGTGCTTGGGTAGCTCAGTTGGTAGAGCACTTGCCCACGAAAGGCAAAGGTCCCGAGTTCGAGTCTCGGTCCGGCACACCGTTTTAATCTGCCAAGAAGTTTCTTAGTTCTTGCTTGAATCTGGGGCACGAGAGGTACCAGTTTTATATGAGATACCCTGTATTATTTTTATAGATCATTTTATTAAATGGCTTTATGCTTAGTAATAGAAAAAATCGAGTCTATTTGCATTTAACGCCACGTAACAGCGACAGACTGTTATTTAAAGTAGACTGCCTCACTAAACAGCACTTATCTGTGGTACAAGTATACAAGAGAACTAACAGGGAACAGTGTATCAAGACTGTAAATTTGACATGTTTTATTTTTATCCCAAATATGTATAATTGCAATAATACTACTTCTCACTTGTTCTATTTGTTATCTGGCAGATTATGTGAATAGCTGTGCCTGAAACGCGTTATGGGTGCGTATTTACAAAAAAAAAAAAAAAAAAAAAAAGCTATCAAGACGGACCAATTATATTGAATAGGGACAGTGATCACAAACAATGATTTTATGTCATTTATAGGCAGCAATAGATCAGTAAAAGGTTTCCAATTAGTATCTGGATCACTGCTGTCCAGATTAGAGGCCAGGATGTTTTGGGATGGACCACCCAATCCCTTTCCTTTTGTTTTAAGAGCAGCTTCCGCTAATCGACCATGCGTATGACATGTTTTACGGCCTTCAAAATTATTTTTCTGCTACATTCACATAAGACCTGTTGAACGATCAAACTATACAGACTGTAATATCATGGAAAAATCGTATTAAAGTAAGGATGTACCGTGCACCAGCAGAGACCTTTGTAAAACGACGGGGTTTGCAGCAGTGGCTGGAAGGAAAGACGAATGAGATGTAACATTCTCTTCGACATTCAAACATGGTTTAGGCAAAGAGAAGAAGAAAGTCGACTGTAAACTTATTACTGGGACCATCTTAGCACCGCACCGTGAGACTGAAAGCCACCAGATGGGGCTGCGGGCACGTGAGGCGGTAACGTAGCGAAGCAGAGTGAAATGGGGAGTCACTCTAGGGAAGACACAATGCGGAAATTACCGTGGGCACTCTTATTCTGATCATATGTGTGCTCTCTACACCGAATGCCCTCGGTAATCACCTGAGCGCCGACAAAGATAAAATAGGCCATATACAAGATAATCAAGAAATTTTACGCTGGATACCTGAAAGCTACAGCTTTTATACGGAATACTAGAAGAAATGGAAATCTTTGTTCGTGGCAAGAGAGAACTACAGGGCGTGCTTACAGAAAAAGATATTTTCAGATGAAACTGCTATTTTGACATCTTCCAAGACTTGCTAGTGTAACAGTACAGTGAATGGGGCGGGATGGGTCGGAGATGGTGCTTGCATATCGTCCATCTTGTGTGCGTCGGCCTCGGACCCCGTTGGATATGGCCACGCTTGCCTCGTCAGTACCGGGAGAAAACACAATAGCCGCCACTTGGCGAAGATACCACAGTGTACAGTTTCAATCGGTGATTCTTATTTATGTGCGACACTAAAAAGCGAAGTGTACGCCGACAATCCTCGCACAATAGACGATCTTAAAACAGAACATTACTAGAGAAATTATCAACATCACGCCTGCATAATTACAACGTGTTGCTGGTACCATCATCACACGATGTCAGCAGTGCCGATATGCCCATGGCCACCACTTCCAGCGTCTCTTACAAACAGGTAGCTACAAGTTTTTAGCGTTCTTTTTTAGTTACTTCAGTCTTGATTGAAATTTTCACTCTACAGCGGAGTGTGCGCTGATATGAAACTTCCTGGCAGATTAAAACGGTGTGCCGGACCGAGACTCAAACTCGGGGCCTTTGCCTTTCGCGGGCAAGTGCTCTACCAACTGAGCTAGCCAAGCACGACTCACGCCCCGTCCTCACAGCTTTAATTCCGCCAGTACCTGTTATGCAAGGTTCGTAGGAGAGCTTCTGTGAAGTTTGGAAGGTAGGAGACGAGATACTGGCGGAATTAAAGCTGAGAGGACGGGGCGTGAGTCGTGCTTGGGTAGCTCAGTTGGTAGAGCACTTGCCCGCGAAAGGCAAAGGTCCCGAGTTCGAATCTGCCAGGAAGTTTCATATCAGCGCACACTCCGCTGTAGAGTGAAAATTTCATTCTAGAAACATTCCCCAGCTAAGCCATGTATCCGCAATATCCTTTCTTCCAGGAGTGCTAGTTCTGCAAGGTTCGCAGGAGAGCTTCTGTGAAGTTTAGAAGGTAGGAGACGAGGTACTGGCGGAATTAAAGATGTGAGGACGGGGCGTGAGTCGTGCTTGGGTAGCTCAGTTGGTAGAGCACTTGCCCACGAAAGGCAAAGGTCCCGAGTTCGAGTCTCGGTCCGGCACACCGTTTTAATCTGCCAAGAAGTTTCTTAGTTCTTGCTTGAATCTGGGGCACGAGAGGTACCAGTTTTATATGAGATACCCTGTATTATTTTTATAGATCATTTTATTAAATGGCTTTATGCTTAGTAATAGAAAAAATCGAGTCTATTTGCATTTAACGCCACGTAACAGCGACAGACTGTTATTTAAAGTAGACTGCCTCACTAAACAGCACTTATCTGTGGTACAAGTATACAAGAGAACTAACAGGGAACAGTGTATCAAGACTGTAAATTTGACATGTTTTATTTTTATCCCAAATATGTATAATTGCAATAATACTACTTCTCACTTGTTCTATTTGTTATCTGGCAGATTATGTGAATAGCTGTGCCTGAAACGCGTTATGGGTGCGTATTTACAAAAAAAAAAAAAAAAAAAAAAAGCTATCAAGACGGACCAATTATATTGAATAGGGACAGTGATCACAAACAATGATTTTATGTCATTTATAGGCAGCAATAGATCAGTAAAAGGTTTCCAATTAGTATCTGGATCACTGCTGTCCAGATTAGAGGCCAGGATGTTTTGGGATGGACCACCCAATCCCTTTCCTTTTGTTTTAAGAGCAGCTTCCGCTAATCGACCATGCGTATGACATGTTTTACGGCCTTCAAAATTATTTTTCTGCTACATTCACATAAGACCTGTTGAACGATCAAACTATACAGACTGTAATATCATGGAAAAATCGTATTAAAGTAAGGATGTACCGTGCACCAGCAGAGACCTTTGTAAAACGACGGGGTTTGCAGCAGTGGCTGGAAGGAAAGACGAATGAGATGTAACATTCTCTTCGACATTCAAACATGGTTTAGGCAAAGAGAAGAAGAAAGTCGACTGTAAACTTATTACTGGGACCATCTTAGCATTCACCTTATAGAGACAACAGATACTAAATCTGAATTCCGCTCATCCGAATGTAACATCCCCCTCCTGAAGCAGATTTCTGTGGGACAGAGTTCGTGTAGTTCTGATGTCTGACGACTGTTCGATGAACTGAGGTTATGTGCGTGTGGAAGGTTAAAAGTAAGGGAAAACAACTCTTCGTTGCTGTTTGGTTTACTATTAATCTGTTAATAGTTGTTAATAGTCTTGATCGCTATGAAACAACGAACACTTGCCCGCGAAAGGCAAAGGTCCAGAGTTCGAGTGTGGGCCCAGCACACAGTTTTAATCTGCCAGGAAGTTTCATATCACCGCACACTCCGCCGCAGAGTGAAAATCTCATTCTGAAAAAATTACAATTTCCTGATAACCGGTTACGGTTGACTGACAATCATTTTCAAATCAAGATTACCAAAGATTACTTACTAAGGAATCTGTGCCTAAGTACAAAGTTGTCCCTATCATCCGCAATGAATGTGACATGTCAATAATAGAAAGTGGCACTAAGTGAGGCTGTTAAGGAGATATACGTATTGAACGTTAGCAGCCATTCATTCATAAACATTTTATTGTTGACGTGTTGCACTTAGTAACAATGTTATGAACAACACTGTATTTAGCAACAGATTCCTTGGAAAGCATCATTCCGAGTTGCACTTTGATGTTGTTAGGATCAACGGTGTACATAGGTACTGGTTCTTTAGATGGTATGTTCTGTGGTACACTTAGTTGTGACCAACATTCTAGAGGGTAGTTATAATTAAACTTTCGCTGCTTGAACCAGTACGCTCTAAAAACGATTTACAGCATGGCTATCCAACATTATAGGAATGATCTTCAGACTGTGCACTGCAGGATTTGCATTGTTAGTAGAGATATTATCATGACTTGCCGTTAGTCGCCGGCACTGGCACGGCGACATGGGGTTGAAACACAAGCATCAGTGTGGTTTACAGGTGCAGACAGTCAACACGGGTCTGGAACAAGTGAGAGGGCTTTACTCGTAGAGATATTTTTATCAAAACAACAGCAATAGTGCTGCTGCTCTTCTTGAGTCTCGACGGATTAAACGAATACGTAGAATTCCTCTTTCCGCATCGGGGTTGAAGAACATAATTCGGAAGTCCGAATTACCGATCGAATTACTGCGTGGCCGCCAGGTTCGCCAGATTGAACCCGTGTGATTTGTGGTTGTGGGGTTACTTGAAGGGAGTGTATGAATAAGGGACTAACCCACTTTGAAAGGTTGAAGATGAGCGTAGAGAGGAAGGTAGCCCGCACCCCATCTGACAAAGTTTCAGGCAATAGTAGAGCAATTCTGTAATGCGGTTCCATGTTGTCGTGGATGCAGATGATTGTCACATTGAGCAACGTTTGTAACCTAGAACGGAAACGTGTTACCCAGTTAACAATTTTACCCTCTCTTGTGGAAATCAAAATGCGGTTCTTTCAATGGTTGATTCGTTACTTTTCTTCCTAATGTCCTTAGAAGCCAACGGCCTTGCCGCGGTGGTAACACTGGTCCCTGTTAGATCGCCGAAGTCAAGCGATGTCGGGCTGGGCTAGCCTAGCACTTGGATGGGTGACCATCCGGTCTGCCGAGCGTTATTTGCAAGAGGGGTACTCTCAGCCCTTGTGAGGCAAATTGAGCAGCTACTTGGTCGAGAAGTAGCTGCTCCGGTCCCGTAAATTGACATACGGCTGCGAGAGTGGTGTGGTGACCACATGTCCCTCCATATCCGCATCCAATGACGCCTGTGGCTGGAGGATGACACGGCGGCCGGTCGGTTCCGTTGGGCCTTCCAAGGCCTGTTCGGACGGAGTGTCGTTCGAGTTTATGTCCTTACAAATGTTACAAAACTGCATTTTCCTACAATCACTCGTTTCTCACTTGGGCCCTCTCAGGTAGCGAAAGTTTAATTGTAACCACCCTGTACACAGAGACTGAGTCTTAGTAGCTTGATCTTAAGATGGTTATCAATCAGCCGAAACTGGTTATCAGCAAACTATAAGTTTATGTTTTATTACGGGCAAGACTACTTAAAAAATTTAATAAACAATACAGTTCAAAAAAATGGTTCAAATGGCTCCGAGCACTATGCGACTTAACTTCTGAGGTCATCAGTCGCCTAGAACTTAGAACTACTTAAACCTAACTAACCTAAGGACATCACACACATCCATGCCCGAGGCAGGATTCGAACCTGCGACCGCAGCGGTCGCGCGGTTCCAGACTGCAGTGCCTAGAACCGCTCGGCCACCCCGCCAGCATACAGTTCGCTGTATCTCAATTACATGACGATATCAAGTCTTGCAAATTAAAATTAATCGCTTCGTGATTCGTAGTTTCGGTGTAAACTGGAACTGATGCGAAATATTTCTCGAAGGCACAATGAAGATCTAACGCGTGTAACACGATCCTCTTACGACCTACTCCAAGGATCAGGCGCCAGCTTCAAATATTCGTAATCTGCGTGCTGACGTCGTGATTGCAGTTGGTCATCTTGATCCCATCGAAAGTTTCCCAGACGCCTTCATGAAGGCGGACAGTGTTCAGGGAGCCAAATGGTGTGAGTCTCATCAGGATCACTCGCTTGGAATGAGCTAGCGCACACGTGAATTACGATTCACAGTCGTTCATACTCAGAAATGTTTTTGATTTTTGGATTTTCGGTTTCTGCTTTTCTCTGGTCCAGTGAGAGCCACGAACACTTTACAACCCAGCTAACAGTGAAATGGATCAGGGCTGGAGCGCTTGTTTTGGAGCCCATATTTCTTCCTCTGTTGGAGGACGCACGAAAGTTTAAGTGCACTCTCACGGAATTATGTCTTTTCAGAGATATATGAATAGCAGTTTGGAATTCCATATTAGACTTGTTTGTACAAGGATGAAGAAAAAATTGTTTTCGTAGTTGATACCGTGCATATGTGCAGACCATGTCGGTCGACCGATATTCGATGCAGTATAGTATTCGAACCATGACTCTGTGTTTTAGAGAACAAACACGGGGCGTTAGCAACTAATGCCTGAACTACGTTGCCCGAACGACAGTGTAACTGATAATTGGTCTTCGAAGATAAAGAACGCAAGTACTAATTGATTAGGTACTCTGTCCTCTACCAACAGCTTGTAGCGTTGTATGTAATGCTGTATCTTCAAAATGTTTATCTTCCTTACAAGAGCTTGAAGAAGAACTTAGTGCTTTATTACTTAATTGGTTTCTTTGGACGCCATCTTACGTGATAATTCTATTTCTGAGACAAGGGTTATTTGATCAGTTTCTTTTTCATCCTCAACTTAGGTGGAACTAATTTTGTATTCGTTCTTCTTCCTGACCTTTTTCTTTAAAGGCAAATTTGCAGCGAAGTTCATGCTGCTGAAGACGTCCTACTCATTTTCAGCATTCTTTCACGGATTTTCAGCGGATATGAGGCCAATTCGGAACTAAATTCTGTTTGCATACTGTACAGGATATGGGATTCGTGGCGTCGTCTACTGTACACAAGTATGTAGTTCAGTTAGCAGTCACTCCATAGCACGAGAGTTAAAATCTCTTTTCGGACAAAGATATGTGTGCGAAGAAAAGATCCTGCAGATATTCACAATGATATTTGACTAGTTTGTGAGGAGAGCTTTATGAATGAAGGTAGTACTGCATGTCTTGGAATGGAGGAAGAGAAATGCAAGACCACGCTTGGAGTGGAAGGCAGGTTGCAGTCACCGCCAAACTTACGCAAAAAATAGACGAAACCCTGAAAGATAATCGACAATTCACAATTATGAAAGTGTTTGACTGGATTCTTAACGCTTCACGAAACTTTTTGTACTGAATACATTGGGGCATAGTTAGGGTTTGCCTAAATTTCTTTCTGTCGGGCGCAGAATCCACAGAAAGAGTTGAGATCTCACTTTCCTGGTAAGGTAACTTCATGACATCCCATGTCATGACAATAGACAATGGTCAGTTCAAGGCGAAGTAGAGTCTATGGAATGGGCTCACGGTATTTCACCACGGAAACTTGTGAAATGCCACCAGACGTTACCTTTCAGAATGGAGGAAGAGAAATGCACGACCACGCTTTGAGTGGACGGCAGGTTGCAGTCACCGCCAAACTTACGCAAAAAATAGACGAAATACTGAAAGAAAGTCGACAATTCACAATTACGAAAGTGTTTGACTGAACGCTTCACGAAACTTTTTGTACTGAATACATTAGGGCATCGTTGGGGTTTGCGTAAATTTCTTTCTGTCGGGCGCAGAATCCACAGAAATAGTTGAGATCTCACTTTCCTGGTAAGGTAACTTCATGACATCCCATGTCATGACAATAGACAATGGTCAATTCAAGGCGAAGTAGAGTCTATGGAATGGGCTCACGGTATTTCACCACGGAAACTTGTGAAATGCCACCAGACGTTACCTTTCAGAATGGAGGAAGAGAAATGCACGACCACGCTTTGAGTGGACGGCAGGTTGCAGTCACCGCCAAACTTACGCAAAAAATAGACGAAATACTGAAAGAAAGTCGACAATTCACAATTACGAAAGTGTTTGACTGGATTCTTAACGCTTCACGAAACTTTTTGTACTGAATACATTAGGGCATCGTTGGGGTTTGCGTAAATTTCTTTCTGTTGGGCGCAGAATCCACAGAAATAGTTGAGATCTCACTTTCCTGGTAAGGTAACTTCATGACATCCCATGTCATGACAATAGACAATGGTCAATTCAAGGCGAAGTAGAGTCTATGGAATGGGCTCACGGTATTTCACCACGGAAACTTGTGAAATGCCACCAGACGTTACCTTAGGACGAGGTTGTGATCAGCGTCTTTTGGGATAGGAAATTTCAATTCTTGGTACGAGGTTCAGCTATCACTTCATTCAGCTGAACATTATATGTGCTATATATATATGCTATGAACTGTAACACAAAATTGACGACGTGTCATTTGAGTTCTATTGTCGTTATGCCTCACAACAAGGCTGATCTACACACTGCCAAGAAAATTTGAAAAAATCTTGACTAGCTTTAAATTTCAATTGCCTGAGCGTCATCTGTTCATCACTCATTTGACTGCCTGTGACTACGACCTCTTCCCACAAATGAAAACAAAAACAGACTATTGTCAGTTTTTCGGAAATTACAGGGAACTTCAAGATGTCATCAAATAGCAGTCAAAGTCGGTAACGGTAGCGTTATACGACGAGGGTAAAGAGAAGTTTATTCACTTTTACAATGATTGCCTTAGTGCTGCAAAACATTATACTGAGGACTAGTTTACGCTCATAGCTCTTCGCAGTAAAAATTCGTTACATATGTTGGTATTTTCTTAATAACGAAATGCAATTAACTTTTCTTCAGACAACACCAAGTACGACTGGAGGAATTACAGCTACATCTACATACATACCCGGCAAGTCACAGTATGTATCACTACCATGCATTTCCTTTCCTGTTCCACTCGCAAACTGAGGGAAAACTGCTTTCGGACGAGCCCTAATTTCTCTTATCTTTATGGTCCCAACGGAAAATGTACGTTGGGGGCAATAAAATGGCAGTTTCAAATGCCGGTTCTCTAATTTTTTTAAATAGTGTTTCGCGAAAAGAATGTCGTCTTCCCTCCAGAGATTCCCATTTGAGGTCGCGAAGCCTACCGGTAACAAACTAGCAGACTGCCTTTGAATTGCTTCTATGCATTCTTTTAATCCGACCTGGTGGGGATGCCAGACACTCGAGTAGTACTCAAGAATAGATCGCTTTAGGGTTCTACTGATATATCCGGTCACCTTTACAGGTGAATAAGTCTTTCCTAAAATTCTCCGAATAAACCGAAGTCGATCATTCGAACGTAACGGTATTGTTTTTCCTACTCATCTGCATTAACTTACATTTTCCTACATTCAGAGCAAGCCACCATCTATCATATCAAATAGAAATTTTGTCTAAGTTATATTGTATCCTCCTGTAGACACTCAATGACGACACCTTCACGTACACCAAAGCGTCATCAGCGGACAGCTGCAGATTACTGCTCGCCTTGCCCGTCAAATCGTTTATGTATATAGAAAATAACACGCTTCCCGGGGGAACTCCTGGCTTTGTCTCCGATTAGCACTCGCCACTGAGGACAACGCAGTGGGTTCTATTACTCGAGAAGCCTTCGACAGACTCACATATACAGGAACCTATTCCAAATGGTAGTACCTTTGTTAACAGTCTGAAGTGGGGCACCGGGTCAAACGCTTTCCGGAAATTTAGGAATGTGAGATCCGCCTGATGCTCTCATCCATTTAGCAC
This sequence comes from Schistocerca cancellata, assembly GCF_023864275.1. NCBI lineage: Eukaryota > Metazoa > Arthropoda > Insecta > Orthoptera > Acrididae > Schistocerca > Schistocerca cancellata. The sequence continues at coordinate 830,028,847 of NC_064626.1, forward strand.
GAGCTATGCTTTCTAAATCCGCGTTGATTTGTCGACAGAAGATTTTCTGTCTCAAGGAGACAACTTTTCGAGCGACCTACATTATGCAGCTGAACTGAATAAATAAATAAATGTAGGGCGTCACGTGATCGAGTTTTCAGCGAATACAGGGCGCCAGCACTGAAAGGAGACACCGTACGGAGGCGTTAGGGAAGGAATTCCGATTTATCGCTCACTGACCCTGGACGAAACCGGAGGTGCGGTATCCACCCACGCGGCGCGGCTAATGACCCGGCGAGCCGCGGAGACACGGAACAAATGCCGGTCGCCCCCCTCCCCTCCCCACTCTCCTCCGAGTCTGTGCGCTGGCGCCTGCGCCGTACGCTATGGGCGGCGCGTGGGTGGACCAGAGACCGGCTCTCTTGCTGGCGTCTGCGTTCCCGCAGAAAACCGCTGGAACGGAGAGCAGATGACGCTTCTGGTGTCAAAACAAATAGCTCATCACTTGTTCGTAAAACCTGAATTGTAAATTTAACGTCTCATCTATTTCCACGTAATGCCACTTACACTCGAACTATCAAAAATCCTGTAACTCATACACTGGCTTTATTAACAGTCATGACGTTTCTCTCATGTTACGTTTCTCCCCATGCAACATTGTCCAATCTTAATTCACTGGAATCTGATTACTTCGTTTAGTCATCTTACTCTTTATCACACAGCAGCGCTGGCTCACCAGGCATTGCTTCCATTAATGACCTTCCTCTTATCCTACTCTTGCACACTTGATATGGCGTTGGTGGCAGATTTTTGGTCAGATGATGTAATTTCTTAGATGAGGATATTTGAGCTGAACGAAAGCAATACTCATTACACATACGCAAAGTGTTTTGGCCGAATTTTCATAGCCAAACGAAGAGTAGGAAGTGGAAAAATGGGTATCAAACTACTAGCGCGAGGTCTATTTAAAAGGCTGAAATGGTAACGCATATATTATACATAATGATTCCTGAACTTGAAAATAAAAAGAAATCAAATACATGGTCAAATATTATGTGAAATGATTTCTCTAATAGTAATAAATAAACTGGATTAGAAAAATATTTGATGAACCTTTCAATGATGCTCGAAATCATGTACAGCAATTGAAGTGCCGATTAAGAATTTAACGCTCAGTGTTAGAATTTTAGAAATGGCTCTGAGCACTATGGGACTTAACTTCTGAGATCATCAGCCCCCTAGAACTTAGAACTACTTAAACCTAACTAACCTAAGGACATCACACACATCCATGCCCCTTGCCCGAGGCAGGATTCGAACCTGCGACCGTAGCGGTCGCGCAGTTCCAGACTATAGCGCCTAGAACCGCTTGGCCACCCCGGCCGGCTAGAATTTTAGACCACACGTATATCCTCTAGTAGTCTTTAAAATTCTGAGTTAAATACTGAAGCCGGCCGGTGTGGCCATGCGGTTAAAGGCGCTTCAGTCTGGAACCGCGTGACCGCTACGGTCGCAGGTTCGAATCCTGCCTCGGGCATGGATGTGTGTGATGTCCTTAGGTTAGTTAGGTTTAAGTAGTTCTAAGTTCTAGGCGACTGATGACCTCAGAAGTTGAGTCGCATAGTGCTCAGAGCCATTTGAACCATTTTTTTAAACACTGAACTTCAAATTCTTAATCGGCACTTCATTGGCTCTATGTGATTTCGACCATCATTCAAAGGCGCGTCACATACTTCTTTACTCTGCTTTGTTTATTGCCTCTACACAAATAATTTCATGTGAAATTCGACTATTTCTTTTCCAAGTTGTTTCCCCTCATATTCTATACAGTATACAATTGTTGAATGACGTTACACACTGAGGTGACAAAAGTCGCGGGACAACGATATGCACATATACAGATGACGGTAGTATCGCGTACACGAGATATAAAAGGGCAATACATTGGCGGAGCTGTCGTTAGTACTCAGGCAATTCATGTGGAAAGGTTGCCGACGTGATTACGGACGCATCATAGGAATTAACAGACTTTGAACGGTGAATGGTAGTTGGGGCTAGACGCATGGGTCGTTCGATTTCAGAAATCGTTTGGGAATTTAATATTTCGAGATCCACAGTGTCAAGAGTGTGCCGAGAATAAAAAATGTCAGGTATTACTTCTCATCACGTACTACTCAGTGGCCGACGGTCTTCACTTAACGGCAGAGAACAGACGTGTTTGTATAGAATTGTCAGTGCTAACAGACAAGCTACACTACGTTAAATAGCCGCAGAAATCAATGTGGGACGAACGTATCCGTTTGGACAGTGTGGCGAAATTTGGCGTTAATCGACTGCGGCAGCAGACGAGCAACGCGAGTGCCTTTGCTAAGAGCACGACATCGCCTGCAGCGCCTCTACCGGTCGGTGACCATATCGGTTGGACCCTAGGCGACCGGAAAGCCGTGGCCTGGTCAAATGAGTCTCGATTTCAGTTGGTAAGAGCTGATGGCAGGGTTCGAGTGTAGCACACACCACAAGAACCCATGGACCCAAGTTGTCAACAAGGCACTATACAAGCTGGTGGTGGCTCTATTATGTTGTGGGCTGTGTTTACATGGAATGGGCTGGGTCTTCTGATGCAACTGATTCGATCGTTGACTGGAAATGGTTGTATTCGGCTACTTGAAGATTATTTGTAGCCATTCATGGACTTCATGTTCCCAAACAAGGAAGGGATTTTTATGGATGACCATGTGCCATGTCACCGGGCCGTAGTTGTTCGCGATTGACTTGAAGAACATTCTGGACAATTCGAGCGAATGATTTAGCCACCCAGACCGCCTGACATGAACCACATCGAACATTTGTGGTACATAATCGAGAGGTCATTTCGTGCAAAAAATCCTCCACCGGCGACACTTCCGCAATTATGGACGGCTATAGAGGCAGAATGGCCCAGTATTTCTGCAAGATACATCGAACGACTTGTTAAGTCGTGCCACATCGAGTTGTTGCACTACGCAGGGCAACAGAAGGTCCGACACGATATTAAGTAGGATTTCATGACTGTTGTCACCTCTGCGTATAATTGTTGCGTGACGTTATATGTTTTGTCTTGCTCATATCCAGCTAATCTCAAAATCTGTCCAATTACCAGCTCTGTTTCACTCCGATAGTATGCTTAGTGACTATAGCATACCGAGTTACAATACTTGTGGCTACATTGTATTCTCTCAGTTTTACGCTGGTTGAGGTGACTCTCGAGATACAAGGTTGATAAAAAAAAGTTCAGATGTTTTATGCTGATATTCTTCAAACTATATGCTCATATATTACATGCTCATGCGTAACTGTATGGAGTTAGATCTGGCATATTTTATATAATGAATGGATTGTATTCATCTAATCTTACAGGGTGAACATTAATAAAACTGCATGGACGGATTCCTGACTGGTGGAGGAAGAAAGGGCCTATGAATATGTGTCTGGAAACGCATCGTTGCCATGGTAGTTGGTGCTGAAGAATGCCACTTCCTCTGACCAGGTGCCGTGTGTTCCTTGTGTGTTGAGGCTGTGTTCAGTCAGATTTACAACGTTAATCACATTAAAACTGACGCATTTCTGACGTAAAAACTTCCACTTTCAGACTCAAACCATTCCGAGAAGAATCACAACACCAACGAATAAAAACACAAGTCAGCTTGTAAAAAATAGCAAAATTTTTTCACAGTAAGTTGTCTTTGTTTACTTCACTCGAAAGTCCTATTACCGGGAACCAACTAAAATTGATAAAATGTTTTAACTTCTGAGCATGGCTGGGAATTCCTATTGCTATCGTGACTGTACAAAACTGTATGTTTTCTTGGCTCTCATTCCAAATCAACTCTTTTCTAATGATAAAGGTTGGCTGAGCGCCTCTCTCTTCCAGAGAGTGCTACATTTCTATTTGGATGCGTGACAGACATACAGGAAGTGAGTACCGGTTGCTGCCTTTCGTGGCACGGAAGACCGGAAAGAGACGCGTCTATGCACGTCAGGAGGCGCGGTATGCAGTTATAAAGTGAAGCAGGCACAGAACTGTGGATGCAGTCGTCTCAGGCCACTACAACAGAAAAGCAGCAGTCTCCACGCGACTGTAATATACATCTAGTTGATCAATTTCAGCATATGCAGTAAAGGTGACTGCGTAAAATCGTCGACGACTACCAGAGGCTTAGTAAAGCTTATGTCAAGCCCAAGTTAGGTTTCAACACTGCAGTGCCTTACTATGCAGCGTTCTGTAGGAGGTCGTATGCTTCTGCCTTCCTTCAGCCTTATGAAGTGACTTATACAGGTAGTTATAGTGTCGTATAAGATGTGAAAGAAGTGATAAGTAACAGGAAAAGTGCTTATATCGACTGAGGATTGAATCTAGGCCAATTAGCGTTGTAGTACAACACTAACCGTTCACCCGACTAGCCACACTTACGCACGACGACTTCAAAATCAACAAAACAACGTTTGTTTGTAGTGGGCCGATACCACGGCTGCGATCTGACTGCTCAAATAATGAGCGAAAATAGAGCTATACAGTGGAATTAGCTACAGACTCAGTCAATTTTTGCAGATCTACTTGGCCCAAGCACACAAAATATTCTCTGAGGAACTGGCAGCGGGAACACAGGGTAAAAACGTAAGACACGTAAATAATGACAGTTGACGTATCGAGCTGCAGAATGCCACTGTAAGAAAGTCATAAATAAAGGAAATTCCGCAAGTCCTATGAGCCTACGATCATTTTGCATTTCATTTAATGTTTTCTGACTAGCTCGCTCAGAAGATTTGTATGCACTACATGTTCCAGCAAGTCATTTTTTACATTGCAATAAAGATCAAAATAAACACAATGTAGAAGCAGAAGTTTAAGTTCAGTCTCACCGGAGCATAGAACCACATACACAAAGTTAAGTGAGAACTAGTTCGCCTTTGGTAATGATAGAAGCCGAAAAAATGAATTACACTTTGTAGGACGACTGGGACTTGAACCTAGGGCTCCTATTTACTAGGCAGATGTACTAACCATTACACCACCGCAGCAGTAATGCCACCAGAGCTGCAGAAACTGTCCTAGCCCAATGTCCTCCAAATCACAATCTTCAATTCTTTCTCTCAGACCACTTTCTCCTTCTAAAATCGTCAGTCCCGGCCGTGGCACAGATTTTGATTAATTTTCTCAGCTTCTATTATTACCATACATGAAGCTGAGACTCATACGTCTCAAGGAAATTGTAATGATTTAGGTCAATAGTTTAACTTTCATATGACAAGATGAAGTGACAAGTGAATTGAGAGAAACAAGGGGAAGCAATCGCAAGGGGGCGCTAACGAATAGCATAAAACAAACTAATATTTTTAAGAACGCAAAGATTTTCTATTACTGATAAATGTTCAAAAATAAAGCTGTAAAATGAGAAAAATCGGTCTCAATCTGCACATAGCGTATCACACGAAATTCACAAAACAAATATACACACCAATACACAGATACATACATACGCACAGTTTCACATTTTTATTTATAACGAAGGACATGTGAAATACAATTTTAGAAGAACTGGATGAGAAGAGAAATAGCTTCGCAAATTGAACAAGTCGATAAAACGTTGGTACACCCCCGGCTTTTATTCGGAGTGGCATTGATTTACAGAGTTGTTGGATGTCCTCCTGTAGAATATCGAGACAAACTGTCAGTTGGCACATTAGGTTGTAAAACTCCAAAGACTGTTGGAAGGTCCTGCCCATAATGCTCCAAACGTTCCAATGGAAGAGAGATCCAGCGAACTTGCCGGTCAAGACAGGGTTTGGCAAGCACGAAGACAAGCAGTAGAAACTTTCATCTTGTGGCGGCGGTCATTATCTCGCTAAAATCTAAGCGTGAAGGAGATGAAAATGCCGGCCGCTGTAGCCGAGCGGTTCTAGGCGCTTCAGTCTGGAACCGCACGACCGCTATGGTCGTAGGTTCGAATCCTGCCTCGGGAATGGATGTGTGTGATGTCCTTAGGTTAGTTAGGTTTAAGTAGTTCTAAGTTCTAGGGGACTGATGACCAAAGATGTTAAGTCCCATAGTGCTCAGAGCCATTTTTTGGAGAAGAAAATGGGGCGTAGAAAATCGTGGACGTACCGCTCTGCTGTAAGGTTGTCGCGGATGACAACCAAAGATGTCCTGCTATGACAAGAAATGGCACCCCAGCCCATCCCTCTTGGATGTCGGACTGTACAGCGGGTGACAGCCAAGTTGGCATCCCACAATTGTCAGGGGGGTCTCCTGAGACGTCTTCAATCCGGAGTCTCATTGACTGGAGTAGACTTGTCTTCAGTGATGAGTGCCGCTTCGAATTGAGCCCTGATAACCAGCGCATTCACAGGGCAACACGCATATGTTCCTGGCTTGAGGAACAGGCACCCCACTGTACCTCCATGGCTCACTAAACCCTCTGATTTCAACCCGTATAAAATATGTGTCAGTATGTGTTACAACGGGAGGAACGCAGCAATCAACACCCCTACCAGATGGTAGCTCTATGGGACCTAATCACCAATGAGTAGCTTCAGATGGACGTGGTACACCCGAATAAGTTTGTGCACTTTATTTCTCGCCAACTGAGGTTTCTATCGAGGTTAGAGGCTGTGATACGCGGCACTAGAATGATGTTTCCTGGGCGTGACTGCTTTTTTGTCCGGTGTGCTTAGAAAGAAGTCAGTATCTTAGCTTTGAATTCTTCTCACCATTACCGGTGAAATGTATTTAACAACTCCATTAAATTCAAAGCCTTACAGTTTAGTGACTCTAAACAAATATACAATCTTAAATATTATCCACATTTTTTTTAAGGAGGCGATGATTTACAGCTTTTAAATAATTCTGAAAAACCCGGATTTGGCACAACTCTTGCATGTTACTTAATGAAAACTACCAGTTACGATCAAACAAGTGAACATCCGCTGTCATAAGAAACGATATTAATTACAGGACACGTTTTTCCGCTTTCCCTTGAATGAGGTATAAATCTTCGATACTAGATGAATGTTATACATTAAATGCACAAAAATTATAGAATGAATGAAAATACCCGATTTATATATTAGGCAAAATGTTACAGGGCGAAACACAAGGTCGTGTAATCATTACTGGAATGAAAATAAATGCTCTTTGCATTGTAGACACTATTCAAAGGTATATACACAGGGTAAATTAATTCAAGTTTTCTAAGAAAACATTTTATTGAACCAGAGATTGTTAAATATAGAAGCGATAGTGTAGTAGCGTCGCTGCTCAACAGCGATAGCTGATTCAAGGTGTTATGGGTTATGGGTTAGTGGAACTTTAGATCGAGAGATGTATGGAGAATTCTCGAGTGTAAAGACGTGTTGTATCTGATGTGTGTTGGATATATACTGTAGTTACTCGCTACGGGCAGTCATATTTTTGTTTGCAAGATACTATGATGTTTGCTAATGGTGAAAGGAATCTCAACAGAAGTTTGAAATAATTAAGGTAAAGAAAGCTGTTTTCTTACTAATGCAATGCGCGTATTCATAAGCGATGATTAAGGCAATGAATAGCACTCACATCCAATGTTTTTTTAAAAGAATGGTTCAAATTGCTCTAAGCACTAAGGGACTTAACATCTGAGGTCATCAGTCCCCTAGATTTAAAACTACTTAACCCTAACTAACCTAAGGACATCACACACATCCATGCCCGAGGCAGGATTCGAACCTGCGACCGTAGCAGCAATGCGGTTCCGGACTGAAGCACCTAGAACCGCTCGGCCACAGCGGCTGGCCGATGATTTTTAAAGTTAATTGTTAATGTATAATCATTTTATTGAGATGTTAATTGTGAGCATTATTAATTTTCAAGGAGTCAAAGTATTAGTACAAGTTTTAAAGTAAGTGGCATATTGTACCCCAAGTCAATACCAGTTCTCAGATCCATATCATTTTTGATTAACTATTTTTCTCAAGAAGTTATTGTCTGTCATATTCGATTTAATAAAATGTTTGCTGAACAACAGCAGTGCACAGTTGTTGTTTGCTAACTGTACAGTTTCAAGTACTAACAGAGAGCAGTATGAAAAGCATTACGGTACCATTGCGCAGATAAAGGTAAGAAATTTTATTATCTCATGTATAGCATTCATTAAGCACAGGGAACATTATTTTCAAATTGATCAAGTTTTGTTTTACTTCTGGGGCCAATTTCAAATCAATAGTGTGGCATCAGATTCAGTTTTTGTGTTACGTAAATTCATGCAGCTTTGGTTTGGTCGAAGTCTACAATCTCGCAAATAAATTAAATTTTCACTCTCGCAGTTCAGTATAGGCAAAGAACATAACTGGCGACGGAAATGCACGTTCGCATGCCATTCCCATCCTAACAGTTGTTGCAGACTAATGTGAGTTATGTAATTTCAATCATAATTCAAACGTACATGTTTCGCTATTATCAGCATAGTTCCGTCATAAATAACCCCTTGACTAAATCTAGCCCCCAAATGATAAGCTAGCGACACACTACGTTTAAGATACAGGAGGTGGATAAAAATATGGAAGCACTGTGATAAACGTATTCTTGAATGTAAATGCAGATGTTAGCCAATCCTGCAGGTTGCGCTGTAGTATTCGACCACGAATGCAATGTGCTCAATACGTTCTAAGTGTCAGTCGTAGTAGTGTTTTGTGTAGCTGTGAGATGTCGAAGCTAAGTGAATTCGAACGTAGGCCAACTGCCGGTGCTCGCGCGGTGGGTGCTTCCTTAACCAAGGTGAGGTGGTATTTAATGGTTCAATAGACACCGTATCAAAAATTTATAGCGCACACTGGAAAAGCGAAAAAACCTCATTCGCTAAGTCACAACGCGTGTTCAAAAATAAATGGTTCAAATGGCTCTGAGCACTATGGGACTTATCAGCTATGGTCATCAGTCCCCTAGAACTTAGAACTACTTAAACCTAACTAACCTAAGGACATCACACAACACCCAGTTATCACAACGCGTGTGAAAGTGTGTGTAGAGTGATCGTGGTGGACGGTCGTTGAAGAGGATTGTGAGAAAAATAAAAGGACCGCAGGTGCACAAGTCTTTGCGGAACTGAATGTCAAACTCACGAACTCTGTCAGCACCGAAACAACACAAAGGGAGCTACATAATCAGGGAATCGCAGGGCGAGCTAGAATTCCAAAACCACTCGTCAGCGACGATGTCCGTCACAGGAAAACGTGATGCCGAAGCCATAAGACATGGACTACGGGGCAATCGAAGAATTTCATTAGATCAGGAGAGTCTCGGTTCACACGTTTCCAACATCTGGGTGACTTGGCGCCCCAAGAGTGAAACATAGAGGTGTTTCGTTACAGTGCAAGGTCGCATTACTGCTAACGACTGTATGAGCATTTCCGTTGATCAGGCCCATCCCATGGTACAATGTTTGTTGCCCAATGATGATGCTGTGTTCCAAGACGACTGGGCTCCTGTTAACACAACTCTTATCATCCACGACTGGCCTTTCATATTCTCTCGCTCGCTCCGTGCAAACTATTAGTCCTACAAAAAAAGTGTACAGGATCTTTCTGTATGAAATTTAATGTAGCTAAACTTTGCACTGGGATGCATTTTCACTGGAGGACCCACTGTAGGGAAGCAGCCTACTCACGCCGTATAAAATTCACATCAGTCTTTCCATTGTGTGCCAGCCAGTCCTCTGTAACTAGCTCTGACGTCAGAAATGTTGCGCAATACTTTAAAAATCAAGAAAATAACCTGAAACGTTCTAGCATGTCAGGAGTAATACTAAATCAATATGTGTTGAAGATCAGTTCAATAACTTTAACCATTTTCGAAATTTGGACGTTTCTCTGTAAAAATCATTGGCGCAACAGAAAAGAGCTAGAAACTTAAAAATTTATATTTAGATTCCTTTTTCATAATAATTTAGTAGAAACAGTATTCTGGATCTCACAAATTAAAATTTTTGTTGAAATTCATGATTTTCTGGTTTTTGTCTTAGAAATTAAGGAAGCAAGATAGATTAAGTAGGCGAATAAATAAGGCTAGGATGTTTAAATTCAAGTAGAAGGGAGATCCACTATAATCATAAAGATGTGAGAAGTTTCAATTGACTAATTATAAAACTACAGCGATAGAGTATCTCCAAAGGGCAAGTTCAGAGCTCGTCTACTGCGTGTAGTGTAATTAAATTAATTCTCTCGCCCCAAAATATTTGACTTAGCCACGTCAGACTTTTATTATGATTACTTACCTGTGTGCTAATTGCACATTTAAATTGAGAGCTTCATCGGCCATCAGCAAAGGAAGCAATGATTTATTTGATAACTTGAAGTGGTGCATTACTAGCCCAGCGGCTAGTCAGGAGAGCAAATTTGATCAGGCGTTCCCTTAGCCGTTCGCACCGGGGCTTTATATATAAGAACGCTGCGTGAGAGAAAAAGGGCCCAGTTCTCTCCAGATGCTGATTAGCGCACCACCTGTGTTGGGAGTCGCGTCGTGTCGGTATCATTGCTATAAACAGCCTCGGATGCCGTAATAAGTTACTTGGGATACGCGTAACCATGAAATCGTTTTCGAGTGAAGTGTTAATTCTGGGATGACTTTAATGATCTATCTTCAGTTTATGTATGTCGTATTTTCACGTGTCGTCGCGGGACAGACATTCTAGCATTATTTAGCATGGCGTTTGATGAGCATTATCATCAAATTATGCCGAGCATTCACTTAAACATTTAATTTGAACAGTTATAGTTGCATCAGCGCATTAGACTCTGAACTGCTCTGGTAGTTGGATTGTGTGGATTCTTTTTGGTCTGTGGCTTTCAGAATATAGTGAACATTTTAGAGAGAATCGTTTTTGATTATGAATCAATCTCCTAATTCCTCAGAGCTATAAGCTGTAGCTATAAGTGTATTTCTCAGATGAAGTGGGCACTAGGAATTCTAATTACAGGCTTCACGTTTTGCTAATCACTTCCTCGTTGTCAATATTGTAGTTAGAGAGCCAGTGTTGAGAACGGCAAACAACAGCATTGAATAAATAAATAATAGGAACATTTATATAACAATTAATTCCACCCGCTGCCCCACATATGGTGCATCGGCCGGGAAATGCATCTTTTCTACACTACACTCTACATTTTACATTCTCAATAATTCCACCTGCCACCCCACATATGTTGCTAATCGGCCTGGAAAAACAAAACATTTAAATAACAACATATATTCCACCCGCCGCCCCACATATGGTGCAATCGGCCGGGAAAGAAACTGAGTAAAAGTGAAAATGATTTTTAAATATTCGGATTCGGGAGTGAAATGCGACACGCAACTGAGTAATAGAACAGTGATAGTGTTACGTGTGCATGTGGACGACGCAATTGGATTAACAACGCATCTGGATTGACGGAGCTGGCACTGAGTCTAGCGGCGCTGCCGGCATCGCGAGAAGCCAGGTTCGCCTCACCGCAGTCGTCCGCCGGAGCAACCGGAGCCGCGCCTGCAGTTGCAAGCCACGCAAACACACAGCAGCCGTCGAAGTGCCGTCTGCAGTTCAACACGCCGCGTCGCATCTGTAATCCTGGTACGCCACGCCGGTAACGCCATACGTCGTGCAGAGGGAACTAAGTTAAGTGAAAAGCTGTTAAAAATTTTACTAACCTGCACTAAAAGACTGCCGGCGATGGAACTTCCAGAAGAAACCGAGGTTAAACTTAAATCAGAACCTATGTCTGTTGAGGGAACTGTAAATCCAGACAACGATTCAAGTGTAAATATGCATGAAAATAGTAATGTTAAAGTGAAATATGAAGTATTGTCTCCTGACAGTAGTGTGAAAAGGGCCAATGATTCAATAATAGAGACCCCTGTAGTAAAGCAGAAATTAGAAATTGTTAAGTTATTGGATGATAGTTTCTCTGATGAATTAAAAATGAAACAGTCATCAGAGATAGTAGAGTTTAAAATGGAGAAGTTAGATATGACTGATCAATCAAAAGTTTCATTTAGTTTTGATGATTTCGATGTTGGAGCTAGTTTTTCGTCACCTGTGATAAAAAGCCAGCTAGTGAGCAACCCAAAGATACTGGGGCTATTGATATATATGTATTATTACAAGCAATAGCTGCCAGTAATGAAAAAATGTCTGCTAGTAATGCTAAAATGACAGCTGAATTAAAGTATGAGATTGTGGCCAGCCAAACGAATTTTAATAAACGATTTGAGGCAATGGACAATAAATTAGAATCCAATAAAGCTGAATTAGAAACTTCCTTCAAGACTGGCTGCAATAAGTTGAAAGAAGATATGGTCAGTTTAAATTATAAAATTGATTACAACCATGAGGATATTAAGAAAAAGTTGCTCAACAGTTATCTGAGATGTATAAAACAGTAAAATCCGAAGTTGCTGAGGTTCGCAAAGACTTCCAAATGGAAGATACGAAGCTGGAGCACAAGTTAACAGAAAAGATCGAGGCGGATTCTGAAATGTGCTCAAATAGGTTTGAAGATGTTAATATAAAAGTAAACATATGTCAAGCAGAAGTAGATGCAATCAAAACTGATACTACTCATATTGTGCAAAGAGTAGATAATGTTGAAATGAGAGTAGTATTAGTACGAACATTGCTAACATTGAGAGTAAAGTAGCTTGAGTAACTTCTGGTAATGGTAGTATGCAACAAGTTGTAGCTGCAAACGCCGCTTTTATCGGGTGTCGGCAGTTCTTGCGGTTCGATCCAGATAAAAATATCCACCCGCTAGATTTCTGGAACGATTTTGAAGATGTGAGTCCACCAACTTGGTCTGAACGAGAGAAAATCTCATTTATTAGAAGCCATTTAGCAGGTGACGCCATGCATTGGTCATCTGATGTTATGTTGAAGTGTAAAACATTAGCGGAATTTAAAACAGCTTTCATTAATGAGTATTGGTCTAGTAATAAGCAAAATTAAGTGTTGAGAGAATTTTGGAGTGGAAAACACTTCAATGTAGGCAAGGAATCTATTAAGGAGTTTGCCAGGTCATGGATCTCACGTTTGTCACATTTGGCCGAAAAGCTAAAACCTGAAATGATAATACTAGGTCTTGAGGCCAAACTGCCATGGTATTGGCAAACTAGAATTATATCTGCCCCTAGAGACAATCTAGATCGTTTCATTGAGTATTTGGAACGTGTAGAGCGTGTGGCTGCCAATGAGGAACAAGCACGTAATAACAGAAATGCTAATAACACTAATAGTAATTTTAAGAACGAGCAGAATGGCAATGTAAACATCAGAACAGTAGGTGTTCGCCATCCTAAGAGATGTAGGAATTGGGGAAATAATTATCAGAACCAACAATGGCATCCAAATGATAGTAATTTTTTTTCGAACAAAATTATGCAGGTAAACAACAGTGCGGAAAGCAATGCTGTGCCAGTTAACTATAATGTAAATAAAGGAAACAGTAGTAGGCCGAGGCAGGAAAACTAGTTCCCGTCTATGAGGATACTGGCGCTCGCCAGGCGGTTATTTTCCTAAGCCAGTAGTTACAGTAATTGGTAAGACAGATCAGAGTACTCAGACTGAACATGTGGATGAGCGGTCGGTAGCATCTAAGGATACAGTAGAAATATTACATCACTCACAGTATTTGATAGATACCGTGTTAGAGACGCTTTCTAAGTGGGAAGAGAAAGAGAAGGCGCAGCAGTGTAACGGTAGGGAAGAGCTACAAAATACCGAATTGTCAGGTGAAGAAGCGGAAGAAATTCATGCTTATATTTACGATGAGGATGATGTGCTCTTATCTAAAGTGCCTGTGCAGGATGTTGATACTGTACTAATAGATTTAGGACAGGAGGTAAGTGAGAATGTAGAGGATAGCCTGTTGGGGGTCGATGAACCCAGTAGCTGTGACCAGTTGTCACTTGAGAAGGAACCCGACGATAATGGTGAAAGTGGTTTAACTGTAACTAGTATTATGCCCGGTCTGGAGACGCAGAATCGCTCAGACTACAGTAATTTGGGTTATGTTCAGCAAACTAAATGTAATGAAGTCGTGCGGTGTTTCGATTTGAAATTAATAGACCGACTGGAAAAGGCAGCTGAAAATGCAATTCAGGAAACCCCTACACACTTTGACCTAAATGTAATGAAGACAGATGTCGATCACTTTAGTTGGAGACAAATCCAAAAGGAACTATTGGATGAGTTTGAGGAACCACCTGTACAACCTAGAATAAGCCACCCCATAATAATAGTGAATATGTTGGGTATTAATGTACGTTGTCTCTTAGATAGTGAAAGTGAGGTGAGTGCGATATCTCAGTCCTTCTTTGATGTATTACCTGGTAAAGACAAGCTTACCGTAATGAGGGTATCAGGAATAAGAATAATTGGTGCTACTGGCAAGGTGTCAAAAACGGTAAAGCAAGAAGCTTTGCTGCCCTTTAACATTAATGGTAATTTAATTGATCATCCATGCTTAATTGTAAATAATCTTAGTATTGAGGTTTTAATTGGCATAAATTTCTTGTCAAAATATCAGAGTGTTGTTGACTTTGAAAGAAGCCAATTAAAAATGGTCTTGCCGATAACCGGAGTAATTACGGTACCTTTTATTGATAAACATGTAGTAACTAATGATGAAACTTGGTAGCTGCCTATACGAGTTCTGAAAAATAGGAGATATTGGGACGAAGGTGTTAATTTTAGTAAAAGTAAGCTAAACACAGAAGAAGAAGAAGCAATTATTTTGGACAAGATAGAAGCTAAATTGAAGGAAATCGATAAATTTTCAGCTAATCAGAAGGAAGAACTGAGACAGGTTTTAAAAAGGCATCATAAGGTATTTTCAAATCGACCTGGCGTGGTCAAAGGAATGAATTCTGTAGGGAGGAGGTTGTTCTGTAACCTCTACACAGTGTGGCAGCAGTGCAGTCCCAGCTGTGTGAGATCTTCTTTCCTTTTCAGGTCTCACTCTTTCTTCATCTTTCCTATCTACAAAAATTTTGACCCCTTCTTTCCAATACGAAAATTTTCTGAAACCAATGAATTCTGTAGGAAGGAGGTTGTTCTGTAACCTCTATACAGTGTGGCAGCTGTGCAGTCCCAGCTGTGTGAGATTTTCTTTCCTTTTCAGGTCTCACTCACTCTTCATCTTTTCTATCCATCTAAAATTTCGACCTCTTCTTTCCAACACATTAAACTTCCGTCATGGTTATCAAGCCAATAATAAACTAATGAATTCTGTAGGGAGGAGGTTGTTCTGTAACCTCTACACAGTGTGGCAGCTGTGCAGTCCCAGCTGGGTGAGATCTTCTTTCCTTTTCAGGTCTCACTCATTCTTCATCTTTCCTATCCACCAAAATTTCGGCTCTTACTCTCAAATACTAAAATCTTCCGGTATAACTATCAAGCCAGCATTAAACTAATGAATTCTGTAGGGAGGAGGTTGTTCTGTAACCTCTACACAGTGTGGCAGCTGTGCAGTCCCAGCTGTGTGAGATCTTCTTTCCTTTTCAGGTCTCACTCATTCTTAATCTTTCCTATCCACCAAAGTTTTGACTCCTTCTTTGCAATACAAAAATTTTCCGTCATGGCTATCAAGGCATGAGTTCTGTAACCATTCTATCCACCGATTAGTAAAGAAAATACTTAATGTGACAAACCTAACAGTGACATAAACAATAGAGAAGTATGACGTAATTAAGATACAAATGTATTTGAGTAAAAAGTATGTATAGAACCCTGGTAATATTATAAGTACAAAGTTGTTTTATTGGAAATGGTCCACCAACAGTAATTTTAAAAGGATATACGAGTTCGTTTATAAGCAAGATCTGAAGTGGCAGTGAAACCTATTGTATGCTGTAGAGCTAACTAATTAATAGTAAAAGAGATTGCTTAGTGTTATGAAAAATATGCAGATAAGTTGTAGGAATGAACTCACCTTGTGTAGCAAGGAATGGCAGTGTAATAGAATTGAACAGTGTTTGTGGTTGAGACGTGAAGGACACGTCTTTGAAATATTTATAAGGTTGGAGCTGGCCGTTATTTGGTGCAGTGTGTGACAGAACACACCTACACGTATTGAGGTTATGAGTTGTAGGCGTGAATGCGACCATAGGTACTCTTACGTTAGATGAGATGGAGCAGCTCATGGTGTCCTATTGGTTTAAGGAATTTAGCATTACGCTTGGCCATAATTACTTAATGCACTTAGTGGTAGGCCGAAAGAGACTACCTGAGGTTTCAGCGTCCGATCGAGTGGAAATGGATTGCCACGTGAGCAAACTGATCAGCTGCAATACACTATAGATATGAAATAAATGTGCTATCCTGTGATGTTAATAGAATGAGTGTTAAACAACTACATACACTAGCAACATAATTGAGTAACATAATGGCAGACGTAAAACCTTATTTATAGCTCAGCATAAATACACTTCGATGAAGTAAGTACATAATTGCAGATGTGGAACTGACACAGCAGCAGAGGACCAATAAGTGGATTTAGTAGTCAACTAAACGTAGTGTGTTTTGAACACTCAGAACTGTACTATTACCACAAGTTACTCACGTGTACAAAGAAGCTGAGAAGACAACTACTAATCAAATATACTCATACTATCTCTAAGAATAAGGTAATCGAAGATGAGTCAGCTAAGTAAAAAAATACAAATGTATCAAGAATGTACCGAGCATTGGTTCAGTGTTCCGGCCCAGAAATGATAAATTGAAATTAAATAGGATTTATGATTGTATGCCTTGAGCATAAATTTTCTCTAGTACGTGACTAACGGCGTTTTGAGCCATTTGTTTACCGATTTTATGACAGTTAAGTAACCGCGAGAGTAAAATTGAAAAAGTTCTGTTAACTTTGTTCCAGTAACATATTGAAAGATAAAATGTATATATCCCCATATCATTGTGACCCACCCTTAGATATTAAGTGAACAGAGTCTGAGGCACTCTTTTTGTTTGTTCTACAGGACAAACCACATAATAACAGCCTGGTAGCTGCGTGAAAGTGTGGAGTGACTTGGACACAACTCACAGTGACCCCTCCCCTTTTCCCATGTAATTTAGAGTGAACGTGAAGGACGCACTCCATAGCAACTTCCCCTCCTCTACCCTTGTGAATGGAAGTGTAGAACGCCAGCCAAAGCGGCTGTGTAAAAATGATATTGTCATGATTTGTGAAATTTTCTTTCAAGTTTAGAAAAGACTGCTAAGATATAATTATCTGTTTATGTATCATGAATAACTGTGTTACTTTCTTTGAATTTGTGTATGTAAAAATGTATTTAATGGATTTAAGATTTTCATAATTTTACATATTTTTATTTGTTTGTCTAAGGCAATATGTATGCCAAAGTGTTTCATTGGTTTTGCCTAAATTTTGAGTGATAATGTTGCTTAAGAGGCAGAGAACATGTCAGCAATTTAAATAATTGAAGTAGGTAATCAGTTTTCTTTTAATATTTCTATATGTGTACATTTAAATTTTAATCTTTGATAGTTAAGCTGTACTCTTGCTTCCCTTTTGTAATTAATTTTTTTTCTTTCCCAGTTACATTTAAAAAAAATTAAGTAGAGGGTGATGTAGGGAAGCAGCCTACTCACGCCGTATAAAATTCACATCAGTCTTTCCATTGTGTGCCAGCCTAGTCCGCTGTAACTAGCTCTGACGTCAGAAATGTTGCGCAATACTTTAAAAATCAAGAAAATAACCTGAAAGGTTTCTAGCATGTCAGGAGTAATACTAGACCAATATGTGTTGAATATCAGTTCAATAACTTTAACCATTTTTGAAATTTGGACGGTTTGCTGTAAAAATCATTGGCGCAACAGAAAAGAGCTAGAAACTTAAAAATTTATTTAGATTCCTTTTTCATAATAATTTAGTAGAAACAGTATTCTGGATCTTACAAATTAAAATTTTTGTTGAAATTCATGATTTTCTGGTTTTTGTCTTAGAAATTAAGGAAGCAAGATAGATTAAGTAGGCGAATAAATAAGGCTAGGATGTTTAAATTCAAGTAGAAGGGAGATCCGCTATAATCATAAAGATGTGAGAAGTTTCAATTGAATAACTATAAAACTACAGCGATAGCGTATTTCCAAAGGGCAAGTTCAGAGCTCGTCTACTGCGTGTAGTGTAATTAAATTAATTCTCTCGCCCAAAATATTTGACTTAGCCACGTCAGACTTTTATTATGATTACTTACCTGTGCGCTAATTGCACATTTAAATTGAGAGATTCATCGGCCATCAGCAAAGGAAGCAATGATTTATTCGATAACTTGAAGTGGTGCATTACTAACCCAGCGGCTAGTCAGGAGAGCAAATTTGATCAGGCGTTCCCTTAGCCGTTCGCACCGGGGCTTTATATATAAGAACGCTGCGCGAGAGAAAAAGGGCCCAGTTCTCTCCAGACGCTGATTAGCGCACCACCTGTGTTGGGAGTCGCGTCGTGTCGGTATAATTGCTATAAACAGCCTCGGATGCCGTAATAAGTTACTCGGGATAGGCGTAACCATGAAACCGTTTTCGAGTGAAGTGTTAATTCTGGGATGACTTTAATGATCTATCTTCAGTTTATGTATGTCGTATTTTCACATGCCGTCGCGGGACAGACATTCTACCATTATTTAGCATGGCGTTTGATGAGCACTACATCAAATTATGGCGAGCATTCACTTGAACATGTAATTTGTACAGTTATAGTTGCATCAGCGCATTAGACTCTGAACTGCTCTGGTAGTTGGATTGCGTGGATTCTTTTTGGTCTGTGGCTTTCAGAATATAGTGAACATTTTACAGAGAATCGTTTTTGATTATGAATCCCAGACAATCTCCTAATTCCTCAGAGCTATAAGCTGTAGCTATAAGTGTATTTCTCAGATGAAGTGGGCACTAGGAATTCAAATTACAGGCTTCACGTTTTGCTAATCACTTCCTCGTTGCCAATATTGTAGTTAGAGAGCCAGTGTTGAGAACGGCAAACAACAGCATTGAATAAATAAATAATAGGAACATTTATATAACAATTAATTCCACCCGTCGCCCCACATATGGTGCATCGGCCGGGAAATGCATCTTTTCTACACTACACTCTACATTTTACATTCTCAATAATTCCACCCGCCGCCCAACATATGTTGCTAATCGGCCGGGAAAAACAAAACATTTAAATAACAACACATATTCCACCCGCCACCCCACACCACCATCCAACCCTCATCCCTCACCAGTCAGGATTTCTGGTTTGTTCTTCGTGTCGCTCCCTCCTGCGACGATACAAAAATTTTCGATTAGACGTACTGTTCCCTATATTCGACCACATTTTGTTCTCCAGTGATTGGGCTATTACGCCACCAGCATAGTCGGCTACTTCCTTAACATTATTGATTTAAACGTACCCGTGAGAGTAATGAACGGAAAACGACTTTACGCTGAAATTAATTACCTTGACAATTCGATTCAAACTTAACTCTTACAAGCAGAGTAGTTTCGTATTCAGAAGACCTAACGAACATAATGATGTAGTTGTTTATTTTATGCTGTTAAAATTCACAAAATTGTTGGATAAAATTTACGCAAACGCTGATTTTCGAAATTTCTAAGTGTTCGACTTCGCCGGTGGCGTAATATGAAGAACAAAAAAGATCAAATATGGGAAATAATTCGAGCAATTGCAAACATTTTTACAGTAGTAGGAGGGTGTGCCATCCTGAGAGTTGGGGGCTGAGTGTGGGAGTGGTGGTGCGTTTAAGTTCACTTTTGTACGTTTTTCATGAATAACTCGAGAAGTACGGCTTCTAGCGAAAACGTATCCGAGTACAAAATATGGCTTTCCTACGAAAAGATCCTTTTAATTTTTTCTGGACGACTAATACGTACACTCCTGGAAATTGAAATAAGAACACCGTGAATTCATTGTCCCAGGAAGGGGAAACTTTATTGACACATTCCTGGGGTCAGATACATCACATGATCACACTGACAGAACCACAGGCACATAGACACAGGCAACAGAGCATGCACAATGTCGGCACTAGTACAGTGTATATCCACCTTTCGCAGCAATGCAGGCTGCTATTCTCCCATGGAGACGATCGTAGAGATGCTGGATGTAGTCCTGTGGAACGGCTTGCCATGCCATTTCCACCTGGCGCCTCAGTTGGACCAGCGTTCGTGCTGGACGTGCAGACCGCGTGAGACGACGCTTCATCCAGTCCCAAACATGCTCAATGGGGGACAGATCCGGAGATCTTGCTGGCCAGGGTAGTTGACTTACACCTTCTAAAGCACGTTGGGTGGCACGGGATACATGCGGACGTGCATTGTCCTGTTGGAACAGCAAGTTCCCTTGCCGGTCTAGGAATGGTAGAACGATGGGTTCGATGACGGTTTGGATGTACCGTGCACTATTCAGTGTCCCCTCGACGATCACCAGTGGTGTACGGCCAGTGTAGGAGATCGCTCCCCACACCATGATGCCGGGTGTTGGCCCTGTGTGCCTCGGTCGTATGCAGTCCTGATTGTGGCGCTCACCTGCACGGCGCCAAACACGCATACGACCATCATTGGCACCAAGGCAGAAGCGACTCTCATCGCTGAAGACGACACGTCTCCATTCGTCCCTCCATTCACGCCTGTCGCGACACCACTGGAGGCGGGCTGCACGATGTTGGGGCGTGAGCGGAAGACGGCCTAACGGTGTGCGGGACCGTAGCCCAGCTTCATGGAGACGGTTGCGAATGGTCCTCGCCGATACCCCAGGAGCAACAGTGTCCCTAATTTGCTGGGAAGTGGCGGTGCGGTCCCCTACGGCACTGCGTAGGATCCTACGGTCTTGGCGTGCATCCGTGCGTCGCTGCGGTCCGGTCCCAGGTCGACGGGCACGTGCACCTTCCGCCGACCACTGGCGACAACATCGATGTACTGTGGAGACCTCACGCCCCACGTGTTGAGCAATTCGGCGGTACGTCCACCCGGCCTCCCGCATGCCCACTATACGCCCTCGCTCAAAGTCCGTCAACTGTACATACGGTTCACGTCCACGCTGTCGCGGCATGCTACCAGTGTTAAAGACTGCGATGGAGCTCCGTATGCCACGGCAAACTGGCTGACACTGACGGCGGCGGTGCACAAATGCTGCGCAGCTAGCGCCATTCGACGGCCAACACCGCGGTTCCTGGTGTGTCCGCTGTGCCGTGCGTGTGATCATTGCTTGTACAGCCCTCTCGCAGTGTCCGGAGCAAGTATGGTGGGTCTGACACACCGGTGTCAATGTGTTCTTTTTTCCATTTCCAGGAGTGTATATGTATACAGAGTGAACAGTAATAAAACCGACAAACAGCGGCGACAGATTCTAGATTGGAAACGGAGGAAAAAAGGTCCTATGAACATGTGTCCACAAATGCATCGTTGCCACGGTAGATGGCGCTGACGAATGAAAGTTCCTCTGACCACGTGTCGTGTGTTTGCAGGCAGTGTGATCGACGCAGCGCACTGTAAGCAGCAAAATGATCCGATGTTCATGTCGGGAACAAGTAAAGATGGTGTTTGTGTACAGTCAAGCACATGGAACCGGTCGAGGGGCAGCACGGATATACTAAAACAAGTACCCTCAGAAACACCAACCACATCTCACAACATTCCAAGCCCTTCTTGACCGTTTGTGTAATCATAGGTCCTTTCAGACAGCGAAAGTGCATGCAATCAGCTGACTGTTCGTACACCAATCTGAAGGACCGGTTTCTACAGGATATTGAAACGAACCTTAGTACGGGCTCCAGGTAAGTGCCTCTCCAACATGGTGTAAGCCGAATTACGATTATGTGTATCCTGCATGACAATCGCTACTATACCTCCCACCTGCAACGAGTGCAAGGATTATCAGTATAGAACTTCCCTCAACGATAAGGACTTTGTTGATGGTTTTTGCATCAGTCCATCACAATTAAGTGATTTCTGTCATCAGCAGTCCATGATGCGACGTGTGAACGCGTCAGT
Organism: Schistocerca cancellata; assembly: GCF_023864275.1. NCBI lineage: Eukaryota > Metazoa > Arthropoda > Insecta > Orthoptera > Acrididae > Schistocerca > Schistocerca cancellata. The sequence goes on from NC_064626.1 coordinate 830,050,869, forward strand.
TTCATCCTATGGAGGCCACTTTGAACGTACCTGTATGTTGTGACTCGGATGCGATACAGCTTTGTACTGTGTAACGGGACGATTTCTTGTCGTTGCACGCACAACGTCCATTTCCGGACACATCTTCATACGACCTTTTCTCCTTCACTTTCAGCCAGGAATCCATCCATACACTTTGTCGGTTTCATTAATGTTCACCCTTTACATGCGGCCCAATACATTCAAGTGTTAGCAAAGAATCTCAATTCTTACCTAGCGTCAAACGTAACATTCTCGGATCATGTAGCTAAACTTTTGAGCCTGAATACCTGTAGCAGATACGTTTCATCTCGGGAAATAATTTGTGAAAAATTTTGGCTATATAAAAACTGCTACGAACTGCACGTGACGCCGACTACGCGTAACTGTCTTCTTAGGAAGACAACAGTGACAACAAGAAGGTACTTCCCTATGAACACGTAAATACTCTTTCACACAAAACAGAATATTTTACTGGTGTATAACGAGATACGAAACACTGAACTAAACATCATTTTTCTGCCGGTACAACGCTACTGTCTTCCCACAGAGTAATAGTATGAGTGGAAATTAGGCCATTGTGAATTTTTATTCTTATACTAGAAAACTATGTTACTACCTAAGTGACGGTCTTTCTACTCGTATAGGCTGCAAAGCGTTCTAGAACTGCCGCTCAAGATTGACAAGTTGTCGCGAAAGGAACATTGGCTGAAAGAAAAATTGACGTATTTATTCAAGCTACAATTCAGAAGTAAAATACGATGAAAACAAATTTTTTAGAAAATATCAGAGGAAGCAGGAACTGTTACAATTGTTACATATTTTTAAAAAAACGAGTTTTAAAATCTACGTGAATGTTATGATGTACACTAACAAAAAGCTCCAGTTCCAGGGTGAGATATAGAACATAACGCCCTCTGAATCATCCGCGCGAGAGAGGAACTGTGACATTTGTTTTCCTAGCGTCGCTGATCCAATTCACGCTGCGCCTGCTGCCTTTATGACGTCGCCTCCAATTAGAATCCCGGAGCAAAAAGCAACTCGTTCTAAAAACTGGTGCCTGGAACGCATAAACGGGAAGCAAAGCCACAGAGCGAACATCTAATTTTAAACAAACTACTTTTCACGCGATCCAGGCTGTTTGGAGAGTCTGAATATAACTTTCTTCTGAGCCAACAAACATCGGCGAACGAGAAAGAAACAAAGCAATCAGGAAAAAGGGTCACGCTTTGTACACCTCTTCTAGCTTTCGTTTCTGCAATTCGACAGATTGTGATTGAAGTTAAAATGTATTCTGCGTTTACCACGCACTGTCAATCAGCTTGATTAAGTTACAAAAACGTCCGAAACGAGACCTGAAAATAGTACAAAAATCAGTCCAAGAAAATAGAAACATTAATCTGAGACCGGTAATTCTAATATAACATTGAGTTCTTTACGTGATAAAAGCTTCCGTTAAGTATATAGTACCCACTAAAATATACCAGAAATTAAATAGCCAGAACTGAACACTAGCAACTCAAACATTTGTTTTTTAACGATGATCGCATTTGGGATACAAATACATACCAGAATCAGAATGAAGATGAGTAATGACACAAAGGCATATGCTGAGAAAACGAGTGTCGTAAAGAATTTTAATAACGTCTGAATGAATTGCCAGGGAGTTGTAATATTAATTACTATTGAATAGTATTTTAAAGTTCGTGAGCAGGTTATGTTGTAAGTTAGTGTGGAACACAAAACATCAACCTTTCCTGACAAACTATCAACTTTTATTGAGAATTTACCATTAAAACATACCAACAGAAGGTATCGCAGTTATGATACGCTGAAGGCACAACGCACACTTGGTTCTAAATTTTTCCTGCTTTGTTTTAAACCACCATGACATCTTACAGATTTATTATGTACAAAACTCCATATTCAGTGAGAAAATATTTACCCATTTTTGTTGTGTTTTGGAAATGCATACTGCTAACAAAGCAATTTCCTTTGTTTCACACATCATTGGCTACGTGAACTCAGAGGACCTAGATTAAATAATTTAATGGCCGCATAGAGCCGGTCCGAGTTTAAGCAAAATTTAATGGTCACATAGGCTCAGTCTAAGGTAAGCCATGTGGAAGGTTTCTGCTTACTAGCAGGATACTGCTAAAGTCTACAAAAGAGACTGTATAAAAAGCACTCAATGCTTACAAAACAATGGTGCATCCCATCTTAGAATATGTCTCAGGTGTGTGCTATAGATACCAAATAGGACTAACGGGGGACACTGAACGTAGGCAAAGGATAACAGTGCATGTAGTCATAGATTTACACTGTCCAGTCACATTAATGTAACCACCTTTCAGATGCCTGAATAACTACATTTTACAGCACGTGCCTTGCTGTAAGGGATGTGGAGCTATGCCGACTCCACTGCGGTGACCAGCTGCGCTTAGTTTCTCGCTTGAGAATCCATGGCGCGAGCAGACCGCTCTAGCTGGTTCACAGATTCTGGATTGGGTGTATGTTCGAGGAGTTTGGTGGATTGGATAGTTCGATAAACTCATCCTGATACTGTTTGAACAACACACGTACACTGCGAGCTGTGTGACACGTTGCATTGTCCTGCTGGTAGATGCCATCGTGTCGAGGAAAAACAAATTGCCTGTAGAGATGAACATGCTCCCCAATCACTGATGTATACTTGTGTTGATCCATTGTGCTATGCAGATCATAACGTCCCCTCCTCCGGCTTGGACCCTGCTGTCGATTGCTCCAGGGTTTTGCTTTCAGATTTTTCTGTCCGATGGAGCATAAAAGATGATTCATCTGAAAGGTCCACTCAGTGCACCTCGCTTGCGGTATTGGCTTGCCAGTTCCAGCCTTCGTCTCCGATGAACGGCAGTCGGCATGGTTGCATCAACCAGGCGCCTACTGCGAAGGCCCATACGCAACACTGTTGACAGCCCCTCCTTTCATCTGGGCACTCAGCTACTCAACAGTTGCAATTCTATTCGCCAGTATGCATCTCCGCAGCCGGCATTCAAAATGTTTAAATGTGTGTGGGTTCGTAAGGGACCAAACTGCTAAGGGCATCGGTCCCTAGACTTACACACTACTTAAACTAACTTATTCTAGGAACAACACACACACCCATGCCCGAGGGAGGACTCGAACCTCCGGCGGGAGGGGCAGCGCAGTCCGTAACATGACGCCTCAAACCGTACGGCCACTCCGCGTGGCAGCCGGCGTTCAACCATGTTATCTATGGCCGTCGTGCACCACAGTTGCCTCAGCGCCGGTTTTGAGCAGCGACATTTTGCCATGCATGGTATACTTTAACCACGGCGGCACGCGAGCAGTTCGCAAACGGCCTGAAAGCCAATGATCGTACCGGTTTGGATGTCAGATGAATCGCTCCTTTTTCGCATTACGACAACGAGTGCACTATTATTCGTATTCCCTCTACACGCTTTATAATATACCCTCCACTGCTAGTGCTGCCAACTGCCGTCTGTGAGTCGTTATTGCACGTTAACGTCGAACATTGGCAATGGTCACATTAATGTGACCGGACCACATACGAGGGCTGTCCAGAAAGTAAGTTACGATCGGTCGCGAAATGGAAACGACTATGAAAATCCGATAAAGTTTTGCAAAGATGTGTTGGGCAGTGTCTCTAGTATGACTCTAGGCAGAATTATGTCGCTCTTTTCATTCCTGAGCTCTTAGTGAGCGCGTAAAGGTGTTATAGAAAATAGTGTCTCCCGCCAAGTACGAGGGCCTGGTGAGAATTTTCCCCTGAAGCTATGCAACCAACATTACATAACTGTCGTGCGGTTTCTTCTTCAAGACGATTCTCAGCCTCATTCAGGGGAAGCAATGAAGATGTTACTGCATCGTTTCAATTGGAAATGTTTGGTTACCCACAATACAGCCCGTAATTATCTCCCACTGAGTTTCATCTCCGCTAAAACGAACCGCTGGCTATGAAGACAACATTTTGGCACAGACAACGAGCTTTAGGCCAGCGTAGAGAATTGGCGGAAAGCACTGGCGGCTGCCTTCTATGATGAGGGTATTGGAAAGTTGGTACAACGTTACGACGAATGTCTGAGTCAGAACGGCGACTACGTAGAGAAGTAGCTGAAAGGTGTAGCTAACTGTTACAAATGAAACATTTCTGATTTTCACTGTGATTTTCATTTCGCGTTCAATCGTAACTTACTTTCTGGACAGCCTTTGTATTTGACTTAGGCGGGAGCGTCACGTGTGACGGGTACGCTAAAAATGACGCTCGAACATAGACGCCAACAATCGCGCAAAGGCCTAGTTTTACACAATTTCAGAAAGCAATATGAAGAATCTAGGAAAATACTACACTCCTCCATGCATCGCTCCCATATGGAGGACGACAAATTACAGAGCCCACAGAGCTATCTAAATATCCTTCCGACACTCCATACGTTACTGGAGCATGTAGAAGCAACCATATGTAGAACAATTTGTTGGCGGAATATGGATGTGAACGGGGTATGTTAATAGTAGCTGTTCAGTGTAACAGGAGTGTTATGAACGTAGTGCTGCGTTTGTGCGGAAGGTGGAAGACATCAGCAGCTGTGCGACATAACTTCTTGCCAGTCGAAAGCTTCTGTTAAAATTTTTTAACGCTATTGGAAACTATAATACTATCAGGAGAAACAACTTGAAAACTATAGTGTTGAACATGTCTAGATATGAATACGCAACCTGTATTGACCCAGGAAATATGATGTCGACCAGCGGATATGACGAAAGTAGCTGCACGTGTCCATGTGATTCGAAAAACGTGCTTTGTATAAAATCGCAATTTCAGGGAAGATGTTCTTAGTTTCCTCCTAAAACATGAATGATGCGTAGTGGCGCTGAATTATCACACAATCCACAAACGAAAGTATAAGTCTTAGGAATATAGTACACTGTCACTAATCTATTGCTATGTGTCGCTTTATTATTGAATAACGATTAATATCATCTGTCACGAAACCTATGATTATTGGATCGGTTGTACGCCCAATCAGAATACATAATTCTTTGTATTAGATTTGTGCTCTCAGAGGAAACCTGTCATCCCTGTCGGAATGTTTGTCTGACTGTGTGTGTGTGTGTGTTTTTGTGTGTGTGTGTGTGTGTGTGTGTGTGTGTGTGTGTGTGTGAGAGAGAGGGAGAGAGAGAGAGAGAGAGAGAGAGAGAGAGAGAGAGAGAGAGAAAGTGCTTGCTACTTCTACTCGACTCCTCTAAACTAACTGAGAAGTGCAATATCAGTTCAGTTTCAGTATTCAATTCTTTGTTTCTCCCCATATTTCTCTCGCAGTATCTTGTTAGACTGTGATATCATGACTGTGATATCTGTGACTGGAGAACTGTCTTTTCTTGGCGGAGCAGTAAATAATAATTATTAATCTTCGTTTGGTTATTTTTCGTTTTGTATTATCGTGTTTTCATTATCTGTCAACGCGGGTGTCATCCAATAATAATACTCACCTAACATAATCTAAGGTTTTTAATCAACGTAACTGTTGTGGATGAAAGCATCTAGTCCTTAAAAGGAAACCCTATCTGCATCTGATCACGAAGAACTATATAGTAACTTAAACGTATATTCATCCAAATTTACGTCTGGAAGATACACTTCCTGTAGAAACGGGATAATGTGGTTTACTAGTAAACTGTTGTGCACTAAATATATAGGAGGTACCGCAATTGAACATCGGCTGATTCGGGTGTTCATTTGGTATTGTGTCTTCGTCACTGATTTGCGGTGCAATATGCGAAGGGATGTCTGATTTAAAGAAAGTGATTTCCATTTGGACTGTTCTCCTGTGTTTTTAGCATAAATCCAGTTTGCTTACTGTGCTCTGTCGCTCGCACTTCGCCTGTTCACCTCTGGCGTCTTACCAAAGAAAAAAATCGACACTGCCATGACAATATTTCTGATTTTTTTTTTTTTTGCCTACTTGAAATCACGACAGAATTATAAAGTTTACACGCAATTGTTATTTCCTTGCACTTTTCGCAGTGACGGAGAAACAACTATCTTACAGCAAAATTATTCAGATCGCATTAGAGACAATCAAATTCAGTATTTCTCGGCTTCTTTCACACCTCTAGAGAAGATATTCCATCTTTGCTCCTCATCACCATTGCCTTACTTTTCGTTAGTTTGTGAACATGATCTACCGTCTATTATATCGAAACTCTTCCATATCTTGTTCTATTCGCCTTTTAACTTGGCAACGGTATCATCAAATTCTATTAACTATTCGCAACTGTTAAAGTATTATGTGCTTCAACCGCGATAACAACGACCACCATTTTGTACTTGAATACGTCTATACCTTGCTCGTCACGTTCCTGCTACTACCTGGTACATGCTACACTTTCTCAGGTAATACTGGATTGCCGCACGACAGACTATTGACCCGTTAAATTTTGTCTGTAACAGGGATGCGTTGTGAAGCTGGCGAAGTAACGAGTATAGAGAAAATACGTGCCCTTCATTTCACGTAATTCTGAAGATAGTAAAGTTCAGATAATCCCAAAGCAGGACTGCTGATGCAGTACGGGCTTAATTGACTTTGAACCTTTCGTACTTCCGTTTCATCAATAATGGTAACTGTCCTATGTGTGACTGTACCAACAAATCCAGAATCCTCTTTGTTCACTAATTTACAAAGCGCCATTTGTTTACTTATTAGCACAGAGCTAATACAGTTTAACATACATTCAAGGATTCAGTGAACAAGCGAATTACTCCTCTAACGGATAATTATAGAGGTGAGATGATTGGGGACATAATGTTGAAAGATATTGAAGGACAAGCATGGAGGAAGCGGTATGGAACAAACTATTTATCACTCTAAGCGATATGGGGGAACCATTTGTTGCTAGTTGAGGTTTATCAGTATCTGAGTGACTCTCCTTGAAATTAAAGTTCCTGAAGTGTTTCACGTTCGTTGTCCCCTAAAGCCTAGGCTGGTATGGATCTTATACCCTTGATTAATATGCCAGAACAAATCCTCTCATTTAATAACGACGAACTAGCAATAGACTTTCGAAAGGACAAAATTTAGATTTTTGTTAGGGACCTTAAAAGTATAAAAACAGCAATTAGCTATATGAAAACATCTTCATTCACTATTGTTTGTTGCTCAATTATGTCTGACGCGTTTAGCAGCAAAATTCTATTCTCGAAAACCACAATCTATGTTTTTCCGGCTTGCATTTTCGTCAGTTTTCCACATTCCTTTTGCCTTTGCATTTTTCTCGCCTTCCTAGGAGGAAAATCTCACGCATATCTTAAGTTCAAATTTTCGCAATTTTCAAATATTGCCGCATTTTAAACCACGAAAAATATAAACAAACTGGGTGGATACTTTTGTCTCTCGTTGTCTTCTGGAAGAGACGTAACGAAATGCTGAAGACCCTTGGTAACTACAATTTCTCCAAGGTAGTTACAGATCTACGCGAAAGTGGCAGCATTTGTCAGGAGTCGGTCATCGGAATCGCATGTAATATGCCGATAAAAGGGAATCTGCCTTACCGGCGACCACCGCAGCTGCCGCTAGCGAGTTCCTTATAGTTGGGATTTCGGCCGCTAGGGGCGCTGCGATCGCGAACCTCCTGGCGGGCGCCTCGAGTTGTGGACGCCACGAGAGCGAGGCATTGTTGCATGCGGCCGCGCATCGCGAGGTCCACCTGGAAGGTAGCAGAAGTCCCAGGACAGCATGGACTGGCCTGTGTGTCTGCGGCTGCTGTTGCTGCTCACGGCTGCGGCGCTAGTAGGTGTCGCAGCGGAAGGTGAGTTACAGGCCATCAACTTCTGTGTGATTCTTGCCAGCTGTGTAGTACACAGTTAACATCGTGTTCGCGCGTTACAATTTACTGATTGCGGTTCCGTGTTAAGCTTGTTATTCTGAATCCATTTTCAAAGTGTTTAATACCGTGTACAGGTAAAGGGTCTGTGAACTAACCTTATACTATCTGATCGTTTTGTGAATAGTGTAGATTGCAGTTGTTGCATCAAACTCTGGCGCCTGTGTTTTAAGAGAAGAGCTTGTAAACATATCGCAGTAGTTTTCAGCGCTGTTTCTGGCTTGGAATACAGATATATGAACCAGTTCACGAAACGTTGTGGTGTCCTATAAGCTGATTACGTCAAACTGACGTTTGTTTTTCGAATTTCTGGCAACAATTAATTCGATACATCAAATATTCTTAAAGTAAATTTTCGCTGTTCGTGAAATAACGCCTGGTAAACGAATTAATATATCGAATATAGCATACATAAAGTAGCAAAACTTCGCAAACTGATTTTATGGGAAATAGTAAGCATAGATATTAGGTACTGTTTTGTTTGTCGTTGGAGGAAGTTTCATCCATCCAGTATACAGTACTGTAATACACGAGTTTCACGCTAAGGGCATAGATATAGTCCCATATTTCTATGCAGACATCTTTATACAGGCATCGAATCATTCAGAGGACACTTGTCTCCAACATCCGATGGACGGCGTTATTCATTAACAGCAGTCGGCTTTACGACTGTATTGAATGAATGGATAAGTTGTGAACTTGCCGATGTATCTGTGTATACTGTTAATATGTAACACTTAATCAATTACATTTCTTGTTCAGCATTACCGAATGAACAAAAAAAGGTTCTTGCAGCTCTGTGACAGTCACACAGATCTTTTACACAGAAGTTATCTTTATTCATTGCTCTTAAAGTTTTCTACAAAAATTTTGGATATTGTTTCTGATGCGTATGATGGTCGTTCCGATGTTTTTTTGAATGTTGGCTTGAGCCGAGTACTCGGGAAGTCACTTGGCCCTGGCATTTTTGAAGGAAGCATTTCAATATCGCCGGCCGAGATGGCCGAGCGGTTCTTGGCGCTACAGTCAGGAACCGCGCGACCACAACGGTCGCAGGTTCGAATCCTGCCACGGGCTTGGATGAGTGTGATGTCCTTAGGTTAGTTAGGTTTAAGTAGTTCTAAGTTCTAGGGGACTGATGACCTCAGAAGTTAAGTCCCATAGTGCTCAGAGCCATTTGAACCACTTCAATATTCACTTCAAATAATGCCACGTCGAGCTTAAATTTTCCGAGTGGATTATAATCCTGGATCCTTAAAACAGTTTACAGATGACCTAGCACGGCCTGGATAATTGATAGTGTAAAGAAATCAGAAGTACTCACACAGCGAGCGCGAAACCCCGATCGCTGCAGACCTTACAGACATTTGATGATGAATTTGACGAGTAATGACTGTATTATGTAGTAACAACAGTCGGGTGTTTTAGAAAATAGCAAGAGCCATTATTTTCATTTCTTTTTTGACACTAGTCAAGAGCCAGGTTATCGAAACATAAATTACCATGGTAAATGCATTTTATTGATACTAGAGGACTACGTCATTATCTGTTAGTGTCATGTGAACTATAGGGGGTTGCTTACTGTTAACGATGTTTCTAAGACGTATGTTTAGGTGTGCATCACCTCGGCGTCTCATAAGCGCTATCGCTCAAATATATATCCACAGCTTCAACTGTACTCTGCAAGTCACGTTGCAGTGTGTGCCACGAAAACTGCTTCTTGTTATCGCTTCCCTGTTTAGTTTGCTATAGGTGCGTGGGCAAAACGATTTTCAGTGAACCTCCGGGTGAGCTCTGATTTCTCGGATTCTGTCGAGTGATCACTTCGCGAGACATATATGGGAGGAACCAGCAGAACCCACTACTTTATCCTCCGCGGAGAGTGTTCATCAGAGACAAGAGTATCGGCGGGACTGTCCCAGGAGTCACTCTTATTCTCTATACACGCTGAAAAGTCAAATAAGCTGGTACACCTGTCTAATATTGTGTAGGGCCCCGCGAACACGCAGAACTGCCGCAACACGACGTGGCATGGACTCGGCTAATGTCTGCAGTAGTGCTGGAGGGATTTGACACCATGAATCCTGCAGCGCTGTCCATAAATCCATAAGAGTAATAGGGGGTGGAGACTTGTTCTGAAGAGCACATTGCAAGACATCGCAGATATGCTCAGTAATGTTCATGTCTGGGGAGTTTGGTGGCGAGCGAAAGCATCTAAGCGCAGAAGAGTGTTCCTGGAGCCACTCTGTAGCAATTCTGGACGTGTGGGATGTCGCATTGTCCTGCTAGAATTGCTCAAGTTCGTCTGAATGCACAATGGACACGAATGAATGCAGGTGATCAGACAGGATGCTTACGTACCTGTCACCTGTTAGTCGTATCTAGAAGTATCAGGGGTCCCATATCACTCCAACTGCAGAGCCTCTACCAGCTGGAACAGTCGCCTACTGACATGGAGGGTCCATGCATTCATGATGTTGTCTCCAAACCCGCACATGTCCATCCGCTCGATACAATTTGAAATGAGACTCGTCCGACCACGCAATATGTTTCCAAGCATCAACAGTCCAATTTTGGTGTTGACGTGCCCAGGAGAGGCGTAAAGCTTTGTGCCGTGCAGTTATTAAAAGTACACGAGTGGGCTTTCGGCTCCGAAAACTCGTACCGATGATGTTTCGTTGAATGGTTTGCACGCTAACACTTTTTGACGGCTCAGCATTGAAATATGCATCAATTTGCGGCGTCACGTTGAACGATTCTCTTCAGTCGTCGTTGGTTGCGTTCTGGCAGAATCTTTTTCCGGACGCAGCGATGTCGGACATTTGATGTTTTACGGGATTCCTGGTATTCACGGTACACTCGTGAAATGGTCGTATGGGAAAATCCCCACTTCATAGCTACCTCGGAGATGCTGTGTCGCATCGCTCGTGCGCCGAATATAACATCACGTTCGAATTTACTTAAATCTTGATAAGTTCCGTTTATAGCAGCAATAACAGATCGAACAACTGAGCTAGACACTTCTTGCCATACATAGGCGTTGCCGATCGCAGCGGCGTATTCTGCCTGTTTACATAACACTGTATTTAAATACATACGCCTATACCAGTTTCTTGGTTGTTTCAGTTTATAAAGGGTCAGACAAATATAAACGAAATAAGAAAAAAGTAAGTAAATTGTTTATTGTACCAATAGTAATGGGCATAACTGTTAATACATTTGAGCGGTTCTAGGCGCTTCAGTCCGGAACCGCGCTGCTGCTACGGTCGCAGGTTCGAATCCTGCCTAGGGCGTGGATGTGTGTGATGCCCTTAGGTTAGTTAGGCTTAAGTAGTTCTAAGTCTAGGGAACTGATGATGTCAGGTGTTAAATCCCATAGTGCTTAGAGCCATTTGAACCATTTGTTAATACATTATCCCACTGTGAGACAAGACGGCCAATGCCTTCATGGAAAGATGTTTCCGGTTGCCTACGAAACCAGGACTGTACCAACGCGAGCACCTCCTTGCCTGAAGCAAATCGACGGCCACGAATGTCTTTCTTCATATGTTGGTAAGACTGTTTAGACTGCGCTGCAGAAGCTTCGCTGGGAAGCCCTTACGTCTTCCATACAGTCCTGATCTCTCCCCAAGCTATTTCCATATTTCTGGAGCCCCGAAGAAAGACATTCGTGGTCGTCGGTTTACTTCGAAGAAGTGCACGACTGGGTACAATCATTGTTCCGTAGGCAACCGCCAACATTTTTTCCATGAAGGTATTGACAGTCTTGTCTCACAGTGGGATGAATGAATTAACATTTACGGCGATTACTAGGTAAATAGTAAATAGTTCACTTACTTTTTTCTATCTGTCTTCTTTTCATTGGACTGCTCCTTGTACATAAATGATATGACGGACAGGGTTCGCACCAATCTGTCGCTGTTTGCTGATGATGCTGCTGTGCACGGGAAGGTGTCGTCCTTGGGCGATACAGGATGACTTAGACAACACTGCTAGTCGTTGTGATGAATGGGAGCTTGCTCTAAATGTAAGCACTGAAAATTAATGCAGATAAGTAGGAGAAACGATCCCTTATCGTTAGAATACAATTTTAATACATTTACGTCGATTAAGTATCTAGGCGCAACGTTGCAAAGCGATATGAAATGGAGCGAGAACGTAAGGACGGTAGTAGGGATGGCGAACGGTCGACTTAAGTTTACTGGTGGAATTAATGAAAGTGGTTCATCTGGAAGGAGACCGCGTATGAAACAATAGTGCGACCCTTTCTTGACTACTACTCGAGTGTTTGGTTTCTCCAGCATGACGGATTAAAGGTAAACATCGACGCAATTCAGAGGTGTGCTGTTAGGTTTGTTACAGTAGGTTTTGTCAACACGCGATCGTTACGGAGATGTTTCGTGAATTCATGGGGGAATCTCTGAAGCGAAGGGAACTGGCATTTGAAGCTGACTGCAGAACAGTTCTGCTGCCGCCAACGTAGGCCTACATTTCGCGTAAGGACCACAAATGTAAGAGAATTTAGGGTTCGTGCGGAGACATGTGAATAGTTCCTTTTCCCTCCTTTTATTTCCAAGTGGGACAGGAGAGGAAATGATTAGTAGTGAAACAAGGTAAACATCGTGGCTTGTATGAAGATGAACATTCAGATGAAGTAATCCGTTGCGCGACTTTTCCCTGAAAGTACCTTTTGGGTGCTTGCAGTAGAATAGATTTGCCGGCCGGTGTGGCGGAGCGGTTCTAGGCGCTACAGTCTGGAACCGCGCGACCGCTACGGTCGCAGGTTCGAATCCTGCCTCGGGCATGGATGTGTGTGATGTCCTTAGGTTAGTTAGGTTTAAGTAGTTCTAAGTTCTAGGGGACTGATGACCTCAGAAGTAAAGTTCCATAGTGCTCAGAGCCATTTAGAATAGATTTGTTACATTCTAACGAACATGTTTCTTTGCCTCGTGATGACTGGGTGTTGTGTGATGTCCTTAGGTTAGTTAGGTTTAAGTAGCTCTAAGTTCTAGGGGACTGATGACCATAGATGTTAAGTCCCATAGTGCTCAGAGCCATTTGATTTGTAACGAACATGAAGTGCTCATAGCTCTTACGGAATGCATTTAGAGCCTTTATTTACTGAACTATTTTGCTTATAATGATCGTTCCTGTTACATCCTACAATATTGACCATTTCTCTGCTGCAACAATTTACGTGTAAAAGTGACATAGTAAGTCTAACAGAAAACCTAACTGTATGTTCATCACTTCTGAAAATAAATAACACTCTGTCAACTTTATCAAATATTTGTATGCTTCTAGTAGTATCATTCACGCTAAAATCATGTACTCCCCAAATACTTCGGGACGGTTCATTATAGCTGGTTCAACATTCAACAGAATGAAACAATTATAACCATCTACGAGAGAAGCCAAGGGGTAAGAGGACCACAGTGAAACAAAGATGCAGAACAACGATATTAAAGGAGGTTAGAGTTTAGCGTTGCCTCTACGTCGACATCACTAGAAACGGAGCAGTATGTCGGTTGTGATAGGAAATCGACCTTGGCTTCTTAATGGCACCCCACATATGCTGAACACGGTTACATTTTGTGTGGCCACGGCGCCACCGCTCTCGATCTGGAGCTTCAACGACAATAGTAATCTGAATTATTACTCGCTTGAGTTGTCATGTTGCGCCGACAGGCTAATACTGATATACCACTTACGCGTTTTTCGAAGCAGAAAATAATGCCTATGAAAAAAAGTCACTTCTACAAGGTGTATGGCGGTCACTCATAGAGCTATTTCCATCTGCTCTTTTTGACTGTGCGGAACGGCTATGAGTCTAATGTACAGCACACTTTCTCCCCTCCCGAACAACCTGATAATTACCAGCTAACTCCTTTTTCTGTCTTAACGTGTAGAAGAGAAGTGGGCGGTAAAGGAACACGTGTGCATTAAGATGGTTCTGCCTTCCAAGCTTCTTCACGTACTGGGGAAATTTCACGTCAGCACTGAACGTAGCATACGATGCGGCTTCTGTGAGCTTTCCCAGCATTCGTTTTCACTGTTTACAGAAGTTGCAGACGACAGTCCGTTTTTAATCACGTTCGGTCAGAAGTAACCGTTCATTATCGAGAAGCCGAAACAGCTTGAGAGAGTCTTTTGTCACAGAAGTAATGGGAAAGCTGACTGTAAACTGTAATCAGAAATTACCAGCGAACTGTGTCTGTTTGGAACAGCGGCCGAGTCGCCATAATAACACACAGACTGCTGCGTTCACATGCGTCTTGATTACATCTGCCATTATAATCATGCACGCTATTTTAAGGGGCTACAACATGTTACTTACTATGGAAGCATGTCCTTGCAGGATAACAATCCTTAACTGTTGATTTTATGAATACATCGCAGATTTAGAATGCATTCGCTCTAATATCCAGTTCTCCCCTTTTATTTCACTAGGTAATTCTTATACCAACAAAAATCTGCAGCTACAATACGAACATCTTTCTTCGCCCAAGGATTACTTTTCTCTTAAATATAGGGGAACAGGTCAAATGTTTGTTAGCAGTGTTCAGCGGCTATTTCTGCATCCACACTCTCCACAACTTGCCGCAAAACAGGTTTAATGCCTATTTTAACAGTGATAAGTTGCAGCTCCAAATATTTTTATTGTGTTTTCAAAACATCTACGATTTTTCGTTTTTAGGAGGTGTTAGAATCTTTTTCATGCAATAAATGTCATATACAAGGCTTTCCGTCACCGTAAATAGTTTTATCACAATATTAAATTTTTTTAAAAGACAAAGCCAATAAGCTGGCTCGGCTAAGTGAAATAGAACGATACAGGCAGCTAAACAAAGTTACTTTCAACTGTTATACTGTAGATTGATCTTTTTACCTTTTTGCGTGTGTGTGTGTATGTGTGTGGTGTGTGTGTGTGTGTGTGTGTGTGTGTGTGTTCAAATGGTTTAAATGGCTCTGGGCACTATGGGACTTAACTTCTGAGATCATCAGTCCCCTAGAACTTAGAACTACTTAAACTAACTAACCTAAGGACATCACACACACCCATGCCCGAGGCAGGATTCGAACCTGCGACCGTAGCGAGTGTGTGAGTGAATGTGGTGTGTGTGTGTGTGTGTGTGTGTGTGTGTGTGTGTGTGTGTGTGTGTGTGTGTGTGTCTTTGTGTGTGTCATGTGAAACTTCTTGGTTGCTACGCTCTACCAGGAAATGTCAAAACCTAATCAATTTTCACTAGTGGCTGATCAAGTTTTATTGTATCGTAATTCTTACATGCTAATATACACTGGGGTGACAAAAGTCAGCCGGCCTTTGTGGCCGAGCGGTTCTAGGCGCTTCATTTCGGAACCGCGCTGTTGCTACAGTCGCAGGTTCGAATCCTGCCTAGGGCATGGATGTGTGTGATGTCCTTAGGTTAGTTAGGTTTAAGTAGTTCTAAGTTCTAGGGGACTGGTGACCTCAAATGTTAAGTCCCATAGTGCTCAGAGCCATTTGAACCATTTGAAAAAAGCCATGGGACAGCGATATGCACATATACAGATGGCGGTAGTGCCGCGTACACAAAGTTTAAAAGGGCAATGCCTTGGCGGAGCTGTCATTTGTACTGAGATGATTCACGTGAAAAGATTTCCGACGTGATTCTGGCCGCACGATGGGAATTAACAGACTTGGAACGCGGATTGGCATTTGAAGCTCGATGCATGGGACATTCAATTTCTGAAATCGTTAGGGAAATCAACATTTCCAGATACACAGTCTCAAGAGCGTGCCGTGAATGCCAGATTTCAAGCATTAACTCTCACCACGGACAAGCCAGCGGCTGAAGGCCTTCAGTTAACGTCCGAGAGTAGTGGCATTTGCGTAGAGATGTGAGTGCTAACAGACAAGCAACACTACGTGAAAGAACAGCAGAAATCAATACTTTGGGACAATGCGGCGAAATTTGGCGTTAATGGACTGCGGCAGCAGACAACCGATGCCACGACATCGCCTGCAGCGCCTCTCCTGGGCTCGTGATAACGTCGGCTGGACTATGTACGACTGGAAAATCGTGGCCTGCTCAGATAAGTCCCGATTTCAGTTGGTAAGTGCTGACGGTAGGGCTAGAATGTGTTGCAGACCTCACGAAGCCATGGACCCAAGTTGTCAACAAGGCACTGTACTCGCTGGTGATGGCTCCATAATGGTGTGGACTGTGTTTACATGGAATGGGTTGGGTACTCCGCCCCAAGTGAATCGATCATTGACTCAAAATGGTTGTGCTCGACTACTTGGAGACAATTTGCAGCCAGCCATAAACTTCACACTCCCAAGCAACGATACAATTTTTATGGGCGACAATGCGTCCTGTCACCGGGCCACAGCCGTTCGCGAGTGGTTTGAAGAATATTCTGCACAGTCCGAGCGAATTTTTTGACCATCCAGATCGCCAGACGTTAACTCCATCAAACATTTATGGGGATAATCGAGGGGTCAGTTCGTGCACAAAATACTGCACCGGCAACATTTCCGCTATTATGGGTGGCTATACAGGCGGCGTGGCTCAGTATTTCTGCAGCAGACTTGCAACGACTTGTTGAGCCCATGCACTTCGCGTTGCTGTATTACGGCGGGCAAAAGGGGCTGCGACATGATATTAGCAGCTGTCCCATGGCTCTTCACATCATTGTATCCTTTGTGTTTTATGGTCCAGTAACATTATTTTTTGACAATAAGCAGGACATACGTAAGCATAGCAGTTGAATACCGAGCTACATTGTCAGAATCATCGTCAATGATACTCCATAACGATTAAGCGATTGGAAGAAACTACGAACAATATTAATCTGGCAAGAGTTTGTCATTTATGTTTATCTGTTTTTCTTCCAGTCGATATCAATAACATTAGAGAAACAGCACAAGATCTGTGTAGGGGAGGGAGAGAGGGAGGGGTGGACCGTATTTTTGCTCATGGAACCATTGCAGATTTCACATAGAGTTACTTATGGAAACCTTGGAAAACGTAAATCACGTTAACCGGACGACTATTTCAACACATTTCCTCCCGGGTACAATTCTCGTGTCGGTCTGCTGCTCTTCTGAGCACGCGTGTTGCCGCTTACCAACAATGTATTGTCATGAGATCAATGAGCGAATAGCAATACTGGTTATTCCTTTCGCCGATGTTCGTGGTTCAACACGCTGACAATTGTGAAAAGTGAATGTAAATACTCACTGTCAAATTAATAGTAACAGACTAAGCCGTTCTTTTCATGTGTAACTTTCAGTAAGGTGGTCGTCAGAAAGCTTTCATATTCAGACTCTTCGTAATTGTGCAAGCAAAGCCATATTAGGGGGAACATCCTTTCTTTTCTTTACAAGTGAAATGCTATCTGACTGATCCCACTTGAAGCTCTGCTGCACACAAAGTTGCAGAGATCTTTGTTAAATAATGGAGTTCAGTTGTTCACCGAACTGTATGATCGTACCGCTGTATGACCGGAGATCTCATCTGAAAACTTTCTCCGTTCTTCATTAAAAGCTAACCAGCGTTCCATCTTGAATGAAATCACATTCTACGAGATTTCCGCAGCTCATGGCCTAGTGGTGCCGGCACGGTAGCTCAGCGTATTCGGGCGTAAAGTTAGCGGCCCTCTGTAATAAAAAAAACCTGAGTGAATGGATCAACGCAGAACTTGAACGGGTGTCATAGGACGTCCACTCCGGACAAGAGCAACGAACATCAACGAAACAAAATGAGAAAAAAGCGCAGCTACCTCTGATCACGAAGTCCTGGGTTGGGGATTTTCTTCGCCGGGAACTTGATGATTGTCTTATCCTCATTATAATTCCGGAAATAGCGAGAGTGGAAAGTGGCAAGATTGGGAATTCGTATGGGCCCTGATAACCACGCCGCTGAGCGCCTCATAAACCAAAATCATCATCAATCTGCGGATTCAAATGGTTCAAATGGCTCTAAACACTATGGGACTTAACATCTAAGGTCATCAATCCCCTAGACTTAGAACTACTTAAACCTAACTAATCTAAGGACATCACACACATCCATGCCCGAGGCAGGATTCGAACCTGCGACCGTAGCAACAGCGTGGTTCCGGACTGAAGCGCCTAGAACCGCTTGGCTACACCGGCCAGCCACTCTGCGGGACTTGTTATCCTGTTAAGTGTATTTTACTACTGGTCAGAATTACTGTACGCTCTCCGTTCAAATCTGCGCTGGTCCATAGCTAATGGAGTACGGATGTAGATGGGGCTGGGACGACGTTGGAAGTTACTATATCAAGAACATGAATCTGATACGCTTCTATTAAGATGAGAGTGCAGTAAGTTGTATGTTACTTAGCTTTGGTTCCCATTTTCTAGAATTTAGTTGCAAACGACAATATTCAAAGAACTTGGTCGAGAAGGGAAAGATCAGCAAATCATAAAGTTTATTTGCGGTCAAGTTTGGAGAACGGTTGTGAACTTGAAAGACGTTGTGAATGAATTCGTAGAATAAACGATTCTTCCAACAGCTTAGGCCTCCTTAATTTTTTCATTAACAGATGGTCGATAATATACGGGGTGAGGCAGCTAGGATATTCCACCCCAAATATATCCAGAATGAATAAATAAATCGCGGTGCTGTTTTCGTCCAGTTATAGCGGACAATATGGCGAATTTCCTGACCTACTCAAATAATTTTTATCGTTTATAGTTTCCCAGCACCAAATTTGTCATTTTCTAATGGGACAATATGCTTTTATCTGTGGCATTTGAATGAAGCTCCTAAGAGAAGTTCAACGACGTATCTTGTGTGGGACTCGATCAAATGGTATCAAGATAACAGTGCCGCAATCCATTGTTCCGCCGTCACGAGAATAGGTTCCGTATTACACCAAATGTAAGCTAACACGTAACTCGGGTGTGGGTCGTGTATATATTATGACGGCTGTCATAACAAGTGCCCAAAGCTTGACCCTGAGCATTGCTATACGCTATAAATAAAGTGGTTATGGAGAAACAATACTACAGGACGAATTTCAAGTGGAGTTAATGATCTCACAGGCCCGTTTTATAAGGCACTATTTTCGTGCCTTCGGGAGTTTTCGGTGTTTCCTAATAGACGCCTTGTTTTAATTTCCCGCTACAGGAAAAAGATTATAGTTGTTAAACCTGGTCAGCATGCAGAAAATTTTGAGTTTCCTGAAAGGCTGTTAAACTGCTCTCTAAATGTCCTCTTAACGAAATGGGAGGGACATTCGTCATGTTGGTACCACATTGTTTGCCGTTTGTCCAGCATACAGCCGCTCCGATGCTCTAACAGTTTGGTGACATTCGTCATAAACGATATTTACGTTTTCGACTGAAGTATACATCTTGAATCTCTGACTAACTTTACGAGCAACTTATCTGACTGCTACAACAGCAGAACGCAATCTCATTGGCTTCAAGCACGCAGGCAAATACATGAAATATACCTGAGCTGTGTATTTGCTTACATTTGGTATAACAGGTCAGACGTTTGTGGAGCGTCTTCCCTGTCCGGGGACTGTGGTTTCCTGCGTTGTTATATTGATATTATTTGATCAAGTTCCATACAAGTTATCTCGTTGAAGTTCTCCTATAAGTTTCTTGCAAATTCGACGACTATAAACGATGAAAATTACTTGCAAAAGTCTAGAAATTCGCCATATTGTCCGCTGTAACTTGGCGAAAACCACAGCTCGATTTATTTATTAATTCTGGATTTATTTGGAATTGCCCGTTTTAGCTGCTTGACCGTATAAGACCCGTCATGCGCATTTTCTCTGGTGTTTTGGCAGATATTTCAAATTCTGTTTTTACGATGTTGGGGCGTGAGCGGAAGACGGCCTAACGGTGTGCGGGACCGTAGCCCAGCTTCATGGAGACGGTTGCGAATGGTCCTCGCCGATACCCCAGGAGCAACAGTGTCCCTAATTTACTGGGAAGTGGCGGTGCGGTCCCCTACGGCACTGCGTAGGATCCTACGGTCTTGGCGTGCATCCGTGCGTCGCTGCGGTCCGGTCCCAGGTCGACGGGCACGTGCACCTTCCGCCGACCACTGGCGACAACATCGATGTACTGTGGAGACCTCACGCCCCACGTGTTGAGCAATTCGGCGGTACGTCCACCCGGCCTCCCGCATGCCCACTATACGCCCTCGCTCAAAGTCCGTCAACTGCACATACGGTTCACGTCCACGCTGTCGCGGCATGCTACCAGTGTTAAAGACTGCGATGGAGCTCCGTATGCCACGGCAAACTGGCTGACACTGACGGCGGCGGTGCACAAATGCTGCGCAGCTAGCGCCATTCGACGGCCAACACCGCGGTTCCTGGTGTGTCCGCTGTGCCGTGCGTGTGATCATTGCTTGTACAGCCCTCTCGCAGTGTCCGGAGCAAGTATGGTGGGTCTGACACACCGGTGTCAATGTGTTCTTTTTTCCATTTCCAGGAGTGTATGATTACACTGCAGCACAATGTGCACTCGATGTAGACATACGATTATCCTCGCAAGGCAGTGTCTGACGAGAAGCGCGAGTTGCTGTCTTGAATTGACACTAACTATCGTACACAATGAACCGATGAAAATATAACACACTATGTTATGTTATGTTGCAAATAGATTATCGACGGACGTGATCGCTAGACCGCCACATTGCACATTATTCTTATGTGTCTTCTTTTTCGGGGTTTCCCCCTGGAGTAAGACATTCGCTACCTCCACAGGCCTCATTCGTTCCAGTCATCAGGTCTGATATCTATCTTCCATTGTTTCCTGTAAATATTTTTCCCATCTTATTGCTGGCCTTCCTCTCCTTCTTCCGGGTGGCTCCCAGCTTAAAATCTGTGGCTAGATATTCTGTGTACGTGTCATAACACTGCAGCGCTCTATACTCCAAAACTTTTGTTATAGAGCACGTTGTCTCCGTACCTCCTCAATCCAATTCCAATCTTGCCTCGGTAACTGGAGACATCTTCTCTTATAGTCCGTTCCCACTGTTCCAATTTCCTCCATAAGTTTCCTTAACTGAGGGTGCATACCAGCTCCATACAGAACAATGAAATATTCTTCTCTTAGTTTCCTGCCGAATGTCATAAACTCATATTTTCCCACCCAGATCTTCAGTATCCCTCTTTCCCATTGCTATTCTGGAACAAATAATTATACAATGCTGGTCATTAAAACTGCCTACACCAAGAAGAAATGCAGATGATAAACGGGTATTCATTGGACAAATATATTATACTAGAACTGACATGTGATTACATTTTCACGCAATTTGGGTGCATAGATCCTGAGAAATCAGTACCCAGAACAACCACCTCTGGCCGTAATAACGGCCTTGATACGCCTGGGCAATCAAACAGAGCTTGGCTGGCGTGTACAGGTACAGCTGCCCTTGCAGCTTAAACACGATAACACAGTTCATCAAGAGTAGTGACTGGCGTCGTGTGACGAGCCAGTTGCTCGGCCACCATTGACCAGACGTTTTCAATTGGTGAGCGATCTGAAGAATGTGCTGGCCAGGGCAGCAGTCGAACATTTTCTGTATCCAGAAAGGCTTGTACAGGACCTGCAACATGCGGTCGTGGATTATCCTGCTGATATGTAGGGTTTCGCATGGATCGAATGATGAACAGAGCCACGGGTCGTAACACATCTGAAATGTAACGTCCACTGTTCAAAGTGCCGTCAATGTGAACAAGAGGTGACCAAGACGTGTAACCAATCGCACGCCGTACCATTACGCCGGGTAATACGCCAGTATGGCGATGACGAATACACGCTTCCAATGTGCGTTCACTGCGATGTCACCAAACTCGGATGCGACCATCATGATGTCGTAAACGGAACCTGGATTCATCCGAAAAAATGACGTTTTGCCATACGTGCACCCAGGTTCGTCGTTGAGTACACCATCGCAGGCGCTCCTGTCTGTGATGCAGCGTCAAAGGTAATCGCAGCCATGGTCTCCGAGTTGATAGTCCATGCTGCTGCAAACGCCATCGAACTGTTCGTGCAGATGGTTGTTGTCTTTCAAACGTCCCCATCTGTCGACTCAGGGATCGAGACGTGGCTGCACTATCCGTTACAGCCATGCGGATAAGATGCTTGTCATCTCGACTGCTAGTGGTACGAGGCCGTTGGGATCCAGCATGGCGTTCCGTATTACCCTCCTAAACCCACCGATTCCATATTCTGCTAACAGTCATTGGATCTCGACCAACGCGAGCAGTAATGTCGCGATACGTTAAACTGCATTCGCGATAGGCTACAATGCGACCTTTATCAAAGTCGGAAACGTGATGGTACGCATTTATCCTCCTTACACGAGGCATCACAACAATGTTTCACCAGGCAACGCCGGTCAACTGCTGTTTGTGTATGAGAAATCGGTTGGAAAGTTTCTCATGTCAGCACGTTGTACGCCACCGGTGCCAACCTTGTGTGAATGCTCTGTAAAGCTAACCATTGGCATATCACAGCATCTTCTTCCTGTCGGTTAAATTTCGCATCTGTAGCACGTCATCTTCGTGGTGTAATAATTTTAATGTCCAGTAGTGTATATGTATATAATTTCATTCTAACGAGTTGCATGGTCGGATATATAACGATATTAGTATGTACAATACAATGAAATGATTACCTCCAGCCGCATACAGGCGTTGATATAAGACAACGGGGACAATTGAAAATGTGTGCCCCGACCGGGACTCGATCCCTTGATCTCCTACTTACAGGGCAGACGCTCTATCTAGCTGAGCCACCGAAGACACAAGGATAGTGCTACTGCAGGAACTTATTTCTGGAGCGCCTCCCGCGAGACCCACATTCGCATCTTATTGTCCCACACTATATTCTTAGTGCCCCTGCCAATTATACTCATTACTAGCGGGATTACTGCCGATTTCAGTCAGCTTTCGGGTACTGTTTGTGCATCCGCACAGAAGAAGATGGTCAAATGGCCGGTGAGCCAAGATGGTATGTATTCTTTCGGACAAGCAGTAAACATTCTACAAGGTTGTTCTTGTGATAGATTATCATGGCGTCCATTAAAAATTATTTAAATATATCTTACCAATAGTCAAGCAGCGGTCCTCATCACTGTCAATCTGAATGCTGCCAAGGGATCCACGACCGTGCGATAGTTGATGCGTAAGGGACACACATATAGAAGACGTGAAGTGAGTGGAAAGAACATCCGCGACGTGAACATAATCTGGACATGTCCAACTGCAATACTCGCATGAAATCTCTGGCTGTTAGAACCACCTTACGGGGGCTGGACAAAAATACGGAACCGGAGGGAGAAATGTTGCAAGTATCAGTCGTGGTCAGGGAAGTGTCCTGTGTAGTTGTGAGTGCATTATGTCGGAGCTGATAGTAAGTCAAGTAGAACGTGGGTGTGTTGTTGGTGCTGGTATGGTTCAAGTGGCTCTGAGCACTATGGGTCTTAACATCTATGGTCATCAGTCCCCTAGAACTTAGAACTACTTAACCCTAACTAACCTAAGGACAACACGCAACACCCAGTCATCACGAGGCAGAGAAAATCCCTGACCCCGCCGGGAATCGAACCCGGGAACCCGGGTGGCGCTGGTATGATGGGGACTTCTGTTACCAAGATAGCCGGAGTGTTTGGTATTTCAAGAGGTACCGTATCGAAGATTCATACCGCACACAGGGAAAGCAGGAAAACATCACCCAGTACATCACGATAGAGGCAAAAGTTAGTGTTGAGTGACTGCGACAGACGGAGAGTGTTGTGACAACAAGTAAGTCATAGCAGAACTGAATGTTGCACTCGTGAACCCTGTCGGCACCGAAACAACACGAAAGGAGCTCAACAAGCACGGAATTGCAGTGCGAATGGGAACTCCAGAGCCACTGATCAGCGATGCAAATGCCCGTAATCGGCCTAAGGCATAAAACATGGGCTATGAGGCAATGGAAGGAAGTTGTTTGGTCGGATGAGTCATATTTCATACTGTTTGCATCTTCTGACCGAAAGTGAAACACGGCGGGAGTTCGATGATGGTTTGGGCAGCTAGAGAGTGGTGTTCATGGGCCCATGGTTACTCTGCAAGGTCGCATTACTGTCAAGAATTATGTGACCATTTTGCGTAACTAAGTCCATCCCTGTTCAGAGATGATAAAGTCCGTGTCCACAGCATCGCTCAGGACTGGTTTTGTGAGCACGAGGATGAATTGTCGCATCTCCCGTGACCACCACTGTCGCCAGATCTCAATATTACTGAACCTTCGTGGTCTACATTGGAGAGAAAAGGACGTGGTAGCTATCCATCATTGTTACGTGAACTCACCTTTATTCTGCAATACTAATGGTATGATATTCCCTTGAAAATCAAACAAGATCTGTGTTTATCCATTCCGAGACGACAGGGAGCTGTCCAGAATGTTGACGGGTGTCCTACATCGTATAAAGCATGATAATGTGCCGTGTTTTTGGCGTTGGCTTGTTTTTGTCCACCCTATGCAGCTCGTTTTTCGGCAGTGTGGCGCTGTTGCATATTCAGCCCCGTCGTGTGCCCAAATTGTCACTACTTTACTTGTACTGGCTAAAGCCGCTAGCACACGGACCGCATTCGAATGTTGAGTGTGCCGACTTTCTGACGTCAAAACATGGAAAAAGCACATTTGAGACTCTTTCCAGAATGTGCAGAGCAGTATCTGACATAACAGATATTCTGAAGGTGCGTTTGAACGTTGACCAATGGGATGGAAGAACTTGTGTCACAATCGCGCCATCTGTCTTCAGTACAGACTCGCGAGACGCCATATTGGCTTTCAGTTGAAGCCCATATGTACTGTGTATATGCCGTTTGTGAGGATCAGAAAAGTGATGATCTCTCGAAAACCGTCGTTAATTGAGTGATTTCTTTTAACAAGATGACTGGAAACGCCATATTGGTGGTTAACAATTATTGTAATTTGTGTACCATGAAAGTGTGCCGCTGCAAGGCAGCGGCACACTGAGGATCCTTAAGAATGTTCTTGGTACAATTTGTTATAAGTAGATGCCAGTTAATAACATATCTACAATTTAAGCTTTCTGTAGACGTAAGATGCAAAGAATGGCCGTTCGACAATCACGGTCGGTATAGCGCAGTGAGTAGAGTTGCAGAGCAGCAAGGTAACGGTTCACGTGTTGCTGGTGTTTTCTAACAGGTTCTGATACTGTCCTGTTAGTTTGATGAAATTATATTCTATAACATTCGATGTTCTGTGAGTATAAGTGCGTTCTTTCTTGAGGAGTGAGGTAGCTAGACTGGATCAATCTACAAAACAGCTTGCACTACTTGCAGTAAGATATTCTGCACTCTCGTTTCAAGTTTCTTATTTCACATGTTATGAAGACTTCGCTGCAGTCTTCAAGTAAGAATTTACATCGCACTATTTGTAATAAACCTTTTATAAGCCGATGTCCTTACTGACTGGATATGGAACCTTCCTTTCGCCCTATAACACGTCCATGGATACTGAAGTTTTTATTTACACAGACAGAACAACATGACTAGCTTATGGACAAGGATGCAAATGTGCGTTTTAATAGATCTAACGTAGCAGTTTTACGCCCGTCCTTTCGTAAAGAGTGTGATGTGCGAGCCAGATACAGTCGACAACTGCTGCTGGAGCGCGCTGCGATCGCGTATACCACATTGAGAACACGTGCCTTATGCACGAGTCGCTGAGCGTTCACCAGGACGTTGCACTCGGTACACCAACGTTGGCGTTCGATAGCACGTCCAAGAACGAGTGAGTTTGTGGCGTCCTGAGAATGAAAATATCATAATTTGGATATAGTTCGTAATGTCTGCCCTGAAGTCGCAGGTTTCTGTGGAACCTCAAATAGGCTACATCTTCATTCGAAATTTTAGGCATAGATTATAACCTCAGAAAACAATTTGTTCAAGTGCGAAGGGTGGAATATCTTAAGTGCTTATAGATACTGTACTGGATATTTTTTGAGGTAGGTTGTCATTATTTGTCTACAAATTATCATTACTGCTTACCGGCGTTTTATTCCAGTGGGGTAGTGATTTTGTTAACATGACCCACCAGGGTAGCCGAGAGCGCTAACGCGCTGCTTCCTGGACTCCGGTAGGCGCGCCGGCCCCAGATCGACGAGGCCTGGATGTGGTTTTTAGGCGGTTTTCCACATCCCGCTAACTGAATACCGGGCTGGTCCCCATGTTCCGCCTCAGTTACAGGGCTCGCAGACATCTGAACACATTCGCACTATTCCATGGATTCCACCTGACGCAGAAAGTTGGGGTACACTATTTCCGTCCCGGGGCGTATGGGGTGGTGGCAGGAAGGGCATCCGGCCACCCCTTACAGATTAACAAATCCGATTAACTATGGCTGACCCTGCGTAACTGCGGGGCAAGGATCAAAGCGATAGATAGATAGATAGTGATTTTGTTAATATGAAGTGGTTTGCAAATGTGGTGTACGGTATGTATTTCCACTTTTAAGTGTTGAAGGTTATCAGAGTATCTTATGCTACACCTTATGCTAGTCTTTCACTCGTGTGGTAAATGATAGTCATTGAAGGTTAATTGACGTACATCTGGACAACTTTAAAAGAAATGCAGCGAAACACAGTGGTTTATAACTTGCTTATTATGTAACAGAAAGTTCCTTCCGTCATCTCATATATTCGGTTATTCCAATAACTCAGGACAGAGTGTATAGTACTCAGCAACTTCTTTACGGGACAGGAAAGCTCTTTAATAGCAGAAGCCGATATGCAGCATTCGTATCCAAGCACAAAGACGTCGTGATATCCACCTCATTCTAAGAGGTTAAAAGCGGGCCGGTGTGGCCGCGCCGTTCTAGGCGCTTCGGATGGAACCGCGCAACCACTACGGTCGCAGTTTCGAATCCTGCCTCGGGCATGGATGTGTGTGATGTCCTTAGGTTAGTTAGGTTTAAGTAGTTCTAAGTTCTAGGGGACTGATGACTTCCGATGTTAAGTCCCATAGTGCTCAGAGCCATTTGAACCGTTTGAGGTTAAAATCTAACCTACTTCATTCATAGATTCTAGCCTAACCTAACCTCTTTTGACTGTGCCAAAAACTCACGAAGGGGATCTGACGAACCATGACCACGCTATAGGCCGATGTTATTGGCCGATTTTATCGGCCGATGTTATCGGGCGATCTGTGGCGACGGTATATGACGACCGCTGTCAGTGCCACTGTGGACGCAGCCTTAACCCTCTGCTACTCGGACTTTCGGCGTGTCTGACCTCACAGACGCCGCGAGCGCTGTCACTAAGCAGAGCCCTGCCGCGCGGTCCCACACAGTTCCCACAGTGCGACGTGCCGCTGCCAGACGGCCGTGCGGCTGACGCAGTGCCGCGGCGCATGCTGGGGGACAGCGCCCGCCTTGAGGCGCCCGCGGAGCTAATTGGGCAGCGTGCAAGCAGGGCCCGGCGTGCAGCGTGCAGCGTGGAGCGTGACGAGCAAAACGAAAGGCCGCGGTGGTCCGCGCACGCCACGCCACGCCGCGGGCTCCGCGCCTGCTCTCTGCTCGGCTTCCCCTCCCCCACTCCTGTGTATGTGTGTGTGTGTGTTTTACTCCCTGGCTGCAGCGGCAGGAATGCCTCGCGCGTCCAGAACGAATGCGGACCGGACTTGCCCCCGAAGGCCACGCACTCCTCGGCAGTCGGCTAAGCTGAAACACAGGTGGATTCTGCGGTCCTCCCACCGCAACATAAAACCTGGCATTACGGCAGCGGGTGTTCCCTTGCTCCTGCCACTAGCAGTGGCGTCCCCGCATGCGCACTCTACTCGTTGGCTGGTGGGTGTACATCAGTAGAGAAAATCGAAATATGATGGTTAATAATGAATAACTTATGATCGCTGTCAACTTGACCTTAAGCCGTCGGCACACGGACCGTGCTGTCGGACGTTAACGTTGAGCGTGCCAAGTTCAACGAGCTGCTGAACGCTCAGGAACGATGCAACTTGTGCACACGGTACGTGGGCCCCAGCGTGCTATACGCGATCGCAACGCACTCCAGCGGCAGTTGAGGGATGTTTCTAGTTCGTAAATCACACTGTTTACTCAACGGGCGCGCGTGAAATTCCCACGTTAGCTCTATTAAAACACACGTTTCCTCCATCGTCCACTATAAGGAAAGTACCTTGTCCAATCAATAAGGAGACGAACTTATAGAATTTCCATTAAAAACAGTGCGGTGCAAATGTGGAATATTTCTCCGCATAAGATAAACATTATTTCATCATTCCCACATTTTAGTAAAACCCCAAGACTAGTCTTTTGATCACTGTTTCTACCCAGTAGCAGAATCTTTGCAACATGTGAATTACGAAGCTTAAAAGAAAAAGGAGCAACATATCTTTATACAAGTAGCGCAAGTTGTCCTGTAGATTAAGCCAAAGTCACCCCTCAAAAAAAGGTGAACTTATATTTACATAACATCAATTATTATAGCATACACTTACATTAAACTAATAACAAAGTATCAGTACCTAATAAAAACGCGAATGTTAGGAAAAAACGTTAATTGTAGATAATTATGTTACTAACTGAAATTTAATTATAACAAATTGTACCATTAACAATGCGTTTTGGGTGGATCTTCAGTGTGTCGCTGCCTTCAAATAGTCTACTCTCATAATATGCAAGTTACAATCATTCTTTTGCTACAAATATATGATGTTTCTCATTATTTTATTGGTACGAATCACACAACTAACAACGGGTTTTCCAGTGATTCTCAATTTTATGGTGCTCAGAAACGGCATATATACATATAGGCTTGAAATGAATGCCAATATGGCGTCTTACAACTCTGTACTGAAGGGAGACAGCGTGCGTGTGACGTAGGTGGCGTTGTGCCATCTCGTTGGTCAACGCTCAGACGCACGAGAATATCTGACATGCCAGATCTTGCTCTGCACGTTCGGAAGGACTCCCGAAAGTGCTATTCCACGCTATGACGTCAGAAACTCGGCACACTCAACGCCCAACGCTCGGATGCACGGTCCGTGTGCCGACGGCTTTATGGACAACACAGTGTTTAATTCGCCCAACATGTCACTTAATAAAATGATTCCAAATAGACTCATTAAACACGGTGTTACCTGATAGTTAATGTTAGCGATAACACCAGTCGACGTCATTCGCTTGCTGTCGACTGAGTCAGTCCCATTAATCTTATCACCGAGAATCTTCTTAGACTCCGCTTGGAAGTCGAGTGCTATGTTGGAAACAAAATTACACATGAGGGACGTATTAATGAGAGTATAGGAAGCAGAATGGTACAGACAAAGACGGCATTCTTTGCAAAGACAAATCTGTTAGCATCAAACACAGGACTTGACTTGAGGAAGGAATTTCTGAGACCATACGTTTGGAGCGCAGCATTGTGTGCAAGTGAATCATGGACTATGACACCACCTGGAAAGAGAAGACTCGAAACAGTTGAGACATGGTTTTATACAGTGATCTTGAAAACTGCAAGCACTGATGAGATAAGAAATGAGGTTTCCAACAGAATCGTCAAGGGCAGGATTCTGTGGAAAACACAGACGAGAAAATGATACAAGATGACGGGAGTTCCATGATACTGGAGCATGAAATCTGTAGGGAACGACAAAGATTGAAATGTACCCAATATAGCAAAAAAAAAAAAAAAAATTGAGGTCTTTCTATGCAAGTGTTACACTGAGGTAAAGAGGTTGGCACAGCAGAGGAATTCATGGAGGCTCGCATAAAAACAGTCTGAAGATTTACGATCAAAGCGGGCGCCATTCATGCGATAATCAGAGACACGTGGTCGCGCTACGTCCTTTAGCCTCATGCCCCAGCAGCACCCAGTACACGGGTGTTGAAAGGACGCGCATTGTTTCATTTACTGGCGCAGACGTGCCTTTACACGTAGCGTAGAACTGACGTGAAACCTCCTTCATTTGCAACTCACTGTGATCGATTGAATACACAGAATAAACGTCTACGGGCGAGAGCGCAAGACTGTAGCCTACCGCACATACTGTTCTACGTGTAAACTCACCGACAACATTTTATTCATCCTATTCAAATAGTGCACTGGTTGTTGTGGAGCGCTGCACATGGTGTAAAACTGGTGCTAGACAGTAATGCAACCATCCACCGGCGAAGTGGGCGACCAGATTGGACTGGACACAAGTGTGGTGCCTTCGCATTGAAAATAGGTTTCAAGCGCGACTGGAACTGTTCTGTCGCTAAATGGAGGACCATCTCAACCAATTTTGCGAGCGAACATTGCGAAGTGAACTGCATGCAGTGGGTGTTTGGAATCAGGTACGCGGCGACACCATTAGCAACAACAGTACATAAAGCTGCACGTCGCCAATGGGCGCAACAACACAGCTACCGTACAGTAGCTGACTGGACGCGTATAGTATACTCCGCAGAGTCGCTATTTTGCCTCTTTTGAAAAGATGCAAGGCGTCGAATGCACCGGTGGTCCAATGACGCGTTTAACACACTACGTTGGAGAATGTAGTTCAGGTCGGGGGTAATTTCGGGAGTGCTTTTCGTATCACGACAGTCGCATTCATTTAGGTTACCATGTACACGAACCGGAATGTTTATGTCAGCAATCTAGGAAACTAACTGTTGCCCTTTCTTCCATATCCAATCAATCAAATGGAATGGACACCGTCTTCAAAAGGAGGACAGCTTTCTCTTCTTCACGTGTTACACAAAAAAGATCGTTACGTATAAGACTGTATTTACAGATACCAATATCGATTCATAAATATTTGATATTTCGATGAAGATAAGCTTCTGGCATTTTTTCCCAAATAATTTCCTTAAAATCCCAAGGAAATGCCTGCACAGCAAAGAAGTAAAGCCAATAAAAATGTGGATGTTTTAATTTTTATGCAGTAAGTAAAATGTTATCAAAAATGGTTCAAATGGCTCTGAGCACTATGGGACTCAACATCTGAGGTCATCAGTTCCCTAGAACTTAGAACTACTTAAACCTAACTAACCTAAGGACATCACACACATCCATGCCCGAGGCAGGATTCGAACCTGCGACCGTAACAGTCACGCGGTTCCGGACTGAAGTGCCTAGAACCGCACGGCCACGGCGGCCGGCGAAATGTTATCCAAAAAGCTAGGTTTTGAAAACGGATATAGTTTTCTTTACTTTACATGAAACTACTTTCTTTAGGAACGCAAATATGACATGAAATTCCACGTTTTCGAAGGAGCTTGACAGAAACACCTCTGAGAATCGAGAACTTTCTCAAGGCGCCCGGGTCAGTGGCTGAAAGTACGGTGCCCCTAGGAGGTATAAAGCTGTCAAAATTACTTTACGACTGACAGTTACGAATGAGGTCGTGGGATCACTTTCACGAGAAAGGTACGGCACTAATTCAGCCAGTACTACGAGAGCCGTAGCTGCACCAGAGACCAGCGGTTGCCTGACCATGAGCCCCAGACCGCTCGTACTTTGCTGAAGTATCAGGCGGACTGTTGTCCTGCGGAATCGTTCGTTGCGCTCTCAGATTTTGTCTGTTTTCACTTCTAATTATTGACGAGTTCACATTTCGTCAGTTATTAATCCTGCTTGGAACGTGTTGCGTGACACTGTACAACGTCACTCTCTTGGCCAGTGGTTTGCCATAACGAAGAAAGTCGACAGAAATGATTAGCGCGTTACGCGCCTGCACGGTCGGCAAATGTTCTTGATAATTCTACCAACCATTGTGTTGTTGACAAGATGCCTACCACTGAAAAGTGAAAGGAGGAGGTGATTGGTTTCAGCATCGAAGTAAGGAAAAACTTCAAAAAATGTGCTTACGGCTTTAATATTTCTCCATAAACAAGAGCTGGCATACAATAATTAATCTTCCACCTCGTCAATGCCAATCCACGAGAACTGATATGGACCCACATTAAATAATACGTTGACAGCAATGGGTATAATAACAAAAAAATACGCTTTCTGCAGTCTAGGCATTCAGCAACAGAGTTATTAGGAAAGCAGCCCCTGAAGCTTGGAAGAAAGCAGTGCATGATAGAGAAAGCATGCCAGAATGATGCTACTGAAAAAAAAATCCCCATATTTTGTGATAGTGCTGGCTTTCTTTCGTGTGATTCTATGGTGGAACTGGAGAAATTGGGCCCTGTATCTGACATACGTTAATTAATCACTTACCAAAACTACGAATTAGGAATTAAATGATTACTAAGTGAAACAAGAATAACAATTAATTCGGTTTATTCTGTTAAATAAATTTGACAAGCAATGATATTATTACGAGTACATCCTTGGCACATCTGATAAAAGGGCTCTGAGGCCAATATCTAATAATTGTGTATGTGAAACAATTACTGTTGCAAAGTTGTACTGTGATTGTCGTGATGTCAGTAGAAAAGACAGATAGCACTAAATAAGGGAATGCATTGTACTTGTGGTCAGTGATGAAAGCAGGCTGGTAACTGAATCTGAATGCAAGTCTTGAAAGTGAAGCTTTAAAGTTATGAAATTGCATAAAATGGCTTTAATATCCCTAAGCACCATCTCGTGGTTGCTGCCCGATATCACCGTAGTAATTTTAGGTAGAGACTGAAGCTGCAGAGACGGTCGTTGGCGACACACCGACGAACCTCGCCAATGACTAAGTGCAGATCTGTCCGAAATATCTCTTTCTTCAGTACATCCGTTCTGACAGTGTCGCAGTACGGTGTTGGTGAAGTGTGACGGCGGAGGCTCCGGGAGAAATAAGATAAAGCGATGAAGGCACTCTACGAAAATGAAGTAAGAAGAAATAGGCTCGTACAGAGTGTTAGCTGAAAGGAAACTTGAATTTCCGCGTTTTCGCTCTTCAATCTATTGGGATTCGCTGGGCTACAGATATACCAAGTACTGACTTGGGAAAATATTCCTTAGAAAATACTGCTCGCCTTTCCTGGGCTATTGTTTATGCAGTTAACCAGTAACCGTCTTCCCATTTAACACTCAAAAATGTCATCTCGCTCTCTTTCCCTTTATCTCTGTGGCCAGTGCGGTGGGTCCTCGTCAGCACAGTCGAGTTTCTCTGTCTAACCTCTAGTTCATTCATATTAGCCAATCCTGGCAGTTCTTACTTGCATAAATGTTTGGTTTTCGTCAAGTCAGCATCCAGCGGCATCTCCTTCAAAAGCATCCCAAAACTGTCGGCTCCCAATCTATTCGATAGCATCTGTACTATCCAGCGCTTTCTGGAGAAAACACAGTTTTCTAGGTTCTGTGGACGACAGTGTCTTCTTGGACTGCACTAAAAACATCGTCCCTTCTTATTCCACTTCTGTGTTGTAAAAGGGGTCATGCCTGGAGGCTTCATACATCAGGAGACCTTCCCTACGTTTGCCTGAGGTGCTCCAGGCGCCCAGTGGCGGTAACACAAAAGATTGTCCTGTTGCCTGTAGGCCATTGACTTGTGCACCTCCGGGCGCTCTCTTCCAAGAACCGCTCCAAGGGTGATGGCCTACATGACTCCACAGCTTTATCGCCTCGTCCCAGTCTTCTTGCAGCATCTTATTATGAATAAATGAAGAGTAAGTTACATTAGTCAGCTACCAACAATTATTAGTGCTGTTATGTATCACATTTCTCGGTGTCGATTAATCATTCAAATTTAATGGATCCTTGTCTTATGATTTTACGTACATTATGGGACTTTTGGCAAGAAGAAAAGAAATCTCTTAACATCGAACATTGGTTTAAGTGTTAGGAAGCCTTTTCTGAAAGTGTTTGTAAGGAGTGTAGCCCCGTATGGAAGTGAAATACGGACGGTAAACAGTTTGGTCTAGAAGAGGATAGAAGCTTTTGAAACGTGGTGCTGAAGAAGAATACTGAAGATTAAATGGGTAGATCACGTAACTAATGAAGAGTGTTGGAAAGAATTTAGGAGAAAAGAAATTTATGCCACAACTTGACTAGATATAGGGATCAGTTGATAAACATATTTGGAGATAACAATGGATCATCAATGTAGTACTGGAGGAAAGTGTGGGGGGGTAAAAATTTTAGAGGGAGACCGAGAGATGGATACATTAAGCAGATTCAGAAGGATGTTAGTTGCAGTAGTTATTCAAAGATGAAGAGGTCTGGGCAGGATAGAGTAGCATGGAGAGTCTACAGACTGAAGACAACAACCTAGGATTGTTTCTGAAGAAAGTAGTCACGTAACAGTACTGCCATTAAACAACGGCAGTAATAGCGTCACTTCAAGCATGAGTGATGGCGATGAGTCAGTAGAGTTTTTCCGTTGTCACCACAAAAAAGATGCACAAGCTGAGTATTTGTCATGTGTGGTTTATGTACCTGCATAACAAATTACATTTTCTTAAGTTTTGACTATTAGTAAGAAGACTGTTTTCTGCAACTGAGTCCGAATGAAGTTCATTTCAGGAACTCGGTCTCAATCCTACAAAAGAAATCCTTTTCACTGTTTGCATTATAATTGTTGCAGTACTGTGGTAATGAAGTAATGAACTATTCTTTTTACTTCCAAACAGTTAAATTTCCCTGCCTACATTAACAAATTGGTTCAAATGGCTCTGAGCACTATGGGACTAACATCTGAGGTCATCAGTCCCCTAGAACTTAGAACTACATAAACCTAACTAACCTAAGGACATCACACACATCCATGCCCGAGGTAGGATTCGAACCTGCGACCGTAGCGGTCACGCGGATCCAGACTGAAGCGCCTAGAACTGCTCGGCCACACTGGCCGGCTACATTAACAGGCTTAGTATCTTTTTCTATGTTGGAAAGACGAAGAAAGTTCGAAATGAAGACATAATAACGTGTTAATTACAGAACAAGCGTTCCATTTCTCGCAGTGAAACCAAATGGGCAACTGCTGATGTTTTCAAGCAAGAACGCATTCTCATCCGTCACATTCGAATCAAATTATATCGTGTTAGAGATCTCCGACAAACTTCCGGTTTTGAACAATTGGAAATGTAATGTGTTCTTAAGATTTCGTCCACATAATGTGACTACCTAAAATCAATAACAAAAAGGGTTTCCAGATCTCGAAAATTTTAGTAATATCAGGAAACGCATTTTCATAAACTTTGTGTATATAGTCCCAAAAATGTTCTACTACAAATAGACAAATAAACAAATAGTGCAGCTATTCTAGGAGAGACTGATATCAATTTTATCTTTGTACATCGAAAAATATGCGAGTCTGACCAAATTGAATGAAATGTAAGGCCGCGACGGACGTGTCAATTCTGGTCCGCGCCTCCACGTGTTCCTGCCGAAGTCTCAACCCTGAAATATATGAGAGCGAGCTGAAAAGTAATGCCTCAAAATTATTTTTTGTGTAAGCCCTTAAAGATTTTTTAATAAAACAAACATTACTAACATTCTTCGTCTTTATTGTTCATGTCCAGACATTTATTTCTCAACATAGTCACCCCGGCGACGAACACAGTTCTTCCAAAGAGAGACCAGTTTGTTGATACTGTCACTGTAGAATGTTTGAGTCTGTGATGGCGCCACAACGTCACCTCTTCTTGCACCGCTTCGTCACTATAAAAGAGGAGTTGTCGGAGATGTTCCTTAAGTTTTGGAAATAGATGAAAATCGGATGGGGCCAAGTCGGGACTGTATGGTTGACAGTGAGTCCAAGGCGCCGGATTGTTGCAGATATCGCAGCGCTCGTGTGTGGTCTGGTATTGTCATGCTGAAGAAGAGGATGCTTCATTTGCGGACGAACTCTTCTAATTCGTGCTTTCAGTTTTATGGTTGTACCTTGTAGAGTTTATCGTGTCTTTAGGTGTTAATTTCTAATGTACCAAACCTCGAACATCTCAGAACGCTGTGAGCATGTCTTTACCAGCTGATGGCATGACCTTGAACATTTCTGGCATCGGTGAATCTTAGTGGGGGAACTCCATTGGTGCTCTCTTGTTCTTGGGCTCAAAGTAGGGAATCCAGTTTCCATCACTTGCCACAGTATTGTTAAAGAACCCATCACCCTCACGCTCAAAAAGTAAAAGAAATTGTTGACAGACATCCAATCTAGCATTCTGTTTCTGACTCTCCGACATGCTACGTTACACATTGCCTTGTTACACGCTACAAGCCGGAGCCCTCTCGCGGCGGAGGGTTGCAAAGTGCGTCAGCGAAGGGTGAAAGTCGACCGAGTAATATGTATGACATGTAATACCTCAACCGATATTGAGAACAGAATAAAAAAAACTATGAGAAATTATTTTTAGCACGCCCTCGTATTCTTTATTTATCCCTCCCTTTCCTACTAGTTACCCCTTGTTTCTTGCGGATCGAGACGTTGTCTGTTGCAGTAATACACTACTGGCCATTAAAATTGCTACACCAAGAAGAAACGCAGATGATAAACGGGTATTCATTGCACAAATACATTATACTAGAACTGACATGTGATTACATTTTCACGCAATTTGGGTCCATAGATGCTGAGAAATCAGTACCCAGAACAACTACCTCTGGCCGTAATAACGGCCTTGATACGCCCTGGGCATTGAGTCAAACAGAGATTCGATGGCGTGTACAGGTACAGCTGCCCATGTAGCTTCAACACGATACTATAGTTCATCAAGAGTAGTGATTGGCGTCTTGTGACGAACCAGTTGCTCGGCCACCATTGACCAGACGTTTTCAATTGCTGAGAGACCTGGAGAATGTGCTGGGCAGGGCAGCAATCGAATATTTCTTATCCAGAAAGGTCCGTACAGAACCTGCAACATGCGGTCGTGCATTATCCTGCTGAATTGTAGGGTTTCGCAGAGATCGAATGAAGGGTAGAGCCACGGGTCGTAACACATCTGATATGTAACGTCCACTGTTCAAAGTGCCGTCAATGCGAACAAGAGGTGACCGAGACGTGTAACCCATGGCACCCCATACCATCACGCCGGGTGATACGCCAGTATGGCGATGACGAGTACACGCTTCCAACGTGCGTTCACCGCGATGTCGCCAAACACGGATGCGACCATCATGATGCTGTAAACAGAACATGGATACATCCGAAAAAACGACGTTTTGCTATTCGTGCACCCAGGTTCGTCGTTGAGTACACAATCGCAGGCGCTCCTGACTGTGATGTAGCGTCAAGGGTAACCGCAGCCATGGTCTCCGAGCTGATAGTCCATGCTGCTGCAAACGTCGTAGAACTGTTCGTGCCGATGGTTGTTGTCTTGCAAACGTCCCCATCTGTTGACTCGGGGATCGAGACGTGGCTGCCCGATCCGTTACAGCCATGCGGATAAGATGCCTGTCATCTCGACTGCTAGTGATTCGAGGCCGTTGGTCCAGTATGGCGTTCTGTATTACACTCCTGAACCAGCCGATTCCATATTCCGCTAATAGTCATTGGATCTCGACCAAAGCGAGCAGCAATGTCGCGATACGATAAACCGCAATCGTGATAGGCTGCAATCCGACCTTTATCAAAGTCGGAAAGAAGATGGTACGCATTTCTCCTGCTTACAGGAGGCATCACAACAACGTTTCACCAGGAAACTCCGGTAAACTGCTGTTTGTGTATGTGAAATCGGTTGGAAACTTTCCTCATGTCAGCACGTTGTACGCCACCGGCGCCAACCTTGTGTGAATGCTCTGAAAAGCTAATCATTTGCATATCACAGCATCTTCTTCCTGTCGGCTAAATTTCGTGTCTGTAGCACGTCATCTTCGTGATGTAGCAATTTTAATGGCCAGTAGTGTATAATAACGTGTCACTGAGTATGTTTGATGGGACAGGATTGTATGTGTAATGTAATTGTCCTTTGGTCCGTTGACTTTACAATTTGAGAGAGATCTGTTGCAGTCTTAAGGTACATGACTAACAATAAGATACATTTCTGTTTCCAATCATTTTTTCTCACTTTTTTAATAGATGGACAGCTGATTTCAATGTACTATGCAACACCTTGTCGATATTGTGACACTTCGACCTTTACACAGACATCAAAGAATTCAGACAAAAGCCCTGTAAAGAACTTCAATTACTGATCACGACGACGCATCGTTGTATGTCATTTGCAGGCGCCTAAAGTTGCTTCCTTCACGATAAATGACTAATTCCTTATCTGATGGAATTATTAAAAGTGCAGTCGCAGAATAAATCCAACGAAGAGTCGTAGTTACCAGATATTACACAGTCCACTTTCAAAATTATTGATTCATAATGGAAGACGGCGTCAGACCCTATCTGCGTTACCAACATTCCCCCTAGACGAGTTGCGGCAAAGGGTGGAAGTAGCGTGTGACACTATTTCCCATTATGACGTCGGACGTTTGTGCATTTTCGTGCCACCACTGACGGCCGCATGTATGGTAGTGGAGGCTGTGTAAGATACTGAAATTGTTATTCAAACAGTCTGTGCAGAAGTGAATAATCCTGAGAATCAGAGCATAATATAGTGTACGGTCTTTCGTTGCGTTAATCCTATTGTAAGGGATCCGGTGTTTTGATGATTTGTCAAATTAATTTTATTCAGCTTTGTGGCCCGATGCCCCCTGCTTGCCGCGCGGGATTAGCCGAGCGGTCTAAGGCGCTGCAGTCATGGACTGTGCGGCTGGTCCCGGCTGAGGTTAAAGTCCTCCCTCGGGCAGGTGTGTGTGTGTTTGTCCTTAGGATAATTTAGGTTAAGTAGTATGTAAGCTTCGGGACTGATGATCTTCGCAGTTGAGTCCCATAAGATTTCACACACATTTGAACATTTTGCCCCCTGCTTTCATCAAGTACGCCGGCTAATCTTTTGGAACGGAGTAGTAGGTTTGGGACCAGCCCAGTATTTGCCTAAACGAGTATTGAAAACCGCGTAAAAACATTAAGGGGGGGGGGGGG
This sequence comes from Schistocerca cancellata, assembly GCF_023864275.1. NCBI lineage: Eukaryota > Metazoa > Arthropoda > Insecta > Orthoptera > Acrididae > Schistocerca > Schistocerca cancellata. The sequence continues at coordinate 830,089,701 of NC_064626.1, forward strand.
GGACGGCCTCTCTCCACAGCGCTAGTTCGATCCGGGGTTGGCTCACATCTGTGTCTCAGAACTTGCGCACTGCGCTGTAAGCTGTACGGGGAGGTTGAAGTAAAACGTGTTGCATAATCTGAGAATAAAACTTCACCTAATTGAGACGATTTCTTCATAGGAGGAATTTTTTTTTTAACTTTCTGCGGGACATTCATTTTTGGTATCGACGTCCTCACAGTTATTTCAGCCGGCCGAAGTGGCCGTGCGGTTCTAGGCGCTGCAGTCTGGAACCGCGAGACCGCTACGGTCGCAGGTTCGAATCCTGCCTCGGGTATGGATGTGTGTGATGTTCTTAGATTAGTTAGGTTTAATTAGTTGTATGTTCTAGGTGACTAATGACCTCAGAAGTTGAGTCCCATGGTGCTCAGAGCCATTTGAACCATTTGAACAGTTATTTCAACGGCATTGCCGACTTCCGGCAATCTGCCAACATGTAACAGTAAACCTGTGCGAACGCCCAGGTGAGTTAACTGCAGCCTACGTTGCTACGCAGCAACACCGCTATTACGTACAACTTACTACACGAGGTGTAATGTGGCCGGATACAGCATTTTGTCGTACAGTACGGTGACGACTCGGCACTTATGAGATCGGTGCCACCGCTGAAGTGAATGTCTGCTGCACAAACGCTGTTTTCTTGAGCCAGAGGTGCTGTGCTGGCAGCCCCGGCAGACAAAGGGCGAGGCGCCGGCCCAGCGCCGCCCACGCGGCGCCGCCCTATCTGCCACTAACGCCGCGTGACGCGACACGGCGCCTCACAGGCGCTAGGCCGCTGCCGCTGCTGACGCCGCCACCCACGCAGCCGCGCCCTGCGACCTGGCAGCGGCCCACCCTGACCGTTAATCCGACACTTGATTCTCTCTGTCCTCAACCTATTTACTACGTCCGCATCTTATTGCGACGCATGATAACTGTCAAAGGGCAATCATACTGTATCTGATCAAATGTAGCCAGATTCCTATTAGTGGACATTAATACGGGTTTGTCCACCCTTTGAGTTCATGACCGCTTGGTCTCTACTGGGGATACTTTGTGTCTGAATGTCTTTGGAGGGACAGTAGCTCATTCTTCCTTAAGAGCCGAAACCAGAGAAGGTAGTCATGATGGACCCTGGGATGTGGAACGAAATCGACGTTCTAACTCATGCCAAGTGTGTTCCATTGGATTCAGATCGGGACTCTGGGCAGGCCAACCCACTTTAGGAATGTTATTGTCCTCAGATAAATGCCTCCCAGATACTACGATAGGACGCATTGCCATGCTGATACAGACATCTTTCCTCTAATATACGCAGTATAAAATTCTATAAAATGTTTTCATACTATTCCGCATTTAGTGTTTTCTCAAAGGCAATAAGCGAACCACGAGAAACACTTCCAAAAAGTAACACCATCTCTTCGTACCTAAATGTTGACACGACATGTGATAGCACGTCATGTTCGCCAGGCGTTCACCGAACCCAAACCCTCTCCAAATGGCGGAAATTTCGTTCAAAAAATTCAACATGACTGTGGTCCTTACGGAGGAAAGATCACCAATCCCTTTCATCGGAGCCACAGGGGAGAGCGTGATTCATCACTTCAAATGACTCGTTTCTAGTCATCCATTGTCCAGTGTTGTCGTTCTTTGCATCGGCACAAGTATCGCCTAGCACTGATTGCAGAAATGCGTGGCTCATGAGGAGCTGCTCAACAATTGTGACGCATTATTTAACTCCGTACGTCCAATTGTGTTAGTTGGAGTACCGGCAGAACTCTGGAACTCACTCTTGATTGCCGGCCGGAGTGGCCGAGCGGTTCTAGGCGTTACAGCCTGGAACCGCGCGACCGCTACGGTCACAGGTTCGAATCCTGCCTCGGGCATGGATGTGTGTGATGTCCTTAGGTTAGTTAGGTTTAAGTAGTTCTAAGTTCTAGGGGACTGATGACCTCCGATGTTAAGTCCCATAGTGCTCAGAGCCATTTGAACCATTTCACTCCTGATTGTGATTTAATTAATGAAAACAGCAACAGTTACTTAATTTTTGCTGCTTAACGCAACGCGTTTTGAGAATTTACTCACATTTTCAATTGCATTTGTTTAGATGAATATGTTTGGCGATGTTTGCGTGGGTGATTTTCTTCCTCTCTTGCGTTGATTCAAATGGCTCTGAGCACTATGGGACTTAACATCTGAGGTCACCAGTCTTCTAGAACTTAGAAATACTTAAACCTAACTAACCTATGGACATCACACACATCCATACCCGAGGCAGGAGTCGAACCTGCGACCGTAGCGGTCCCGCGGTTCCAGACTGAAGCGCGTACAACCGCTCGGCCTCACCGGCCGGCCTCTCTTGCGTCTTTTAGAAGTAAATGATGATTGGCGTGTGTGTGATATTCTGTATAATGGAGAAGGCACAATACCTACTAACTTCTAAAAGACGCAAGACAGGCAGAAAATCACACATGCAAACATCACGAAACATATTCATGTAAACAAAAGCACTTGAAAATGAGAATAAATTCTCATCGTGTTGTGCCAAGCAGCAAAAAATAAGGAACTGATGCAGTTTTAACTATTTAAATCGTGAATGACACAGTTTCAGGCTTTCCCAGAACATCTAATGTCACGAGCGATTCCTGTCGCTGATTTCATACTTGCGTTTATAACCAACCTCAACAACTCTCGAAGGCCGCTGTACGTTAGTACGTCAGGTCTACCAGATGTAGATTTAGCTGTGTTGCCTTATCGCGTTTCAACTTCACTGTGTCTTCACCAACAGTCCATTTTGGCAGATTAATAGAGTTTTAAATGTCCCTGATGTATTTCTAACTCAGGCGATGTCCAATGACTCGCCCACGTTTCAAGGCACCGACCCATTCTGCTGTTACTCTTCTCTGCTGACAATTCAATACTCTCCCCTCAAATGGTTCAAATGGCTCTGAGCACTATGGGACTTAACATCTATGGTCATCAGTCCCCTAGAACTTAGAACTACTTAAACCTAACTAACCTAAGGACAGCGTACAACACCCAGCCATCACGAGGCAGAGAAAATCCCTGACCCCGCCGGGAATCGAACCCGGGAACCCGGGCGTGGGAAGCGAGAACGCTACCGCACGACCACGAGATGCGGGCACTCTCCCCTCCCCCTCCTTTTATACTGGCGAGCCCGCCTCTCCTGACATCTAGTGGTTAATTCCGCATAACATACGACTGTCCGGATTCTTTTGATCAATGATCCGCGATTTATCAAACTTTCATGGTGTGACTGATAATCCACACTCGGATGCCCAGCAGAGCGAAGACGTTAATGTATAATAAGCACGTCGGGCAAAAAAAAAAAAAAAATTAGTACCCCCTGGATATCACGCTTATACCATGTAACATCATCTGTAGTTTTCATAATGGTCTCAATCTGACAACGAAAACAGTATGCTAGTTTCTTTAGATATGTCATATCCAACTGAAGCAACTCATTTGTGATTAGATGACGTCTAGCTACAAATATGTGAAGATCTTGATTGCTACGTTTCAACCACTTTTCCAAGTAGTTCCAGAAACTTTCTATGAGACTAAGTGATTTAAAGAACTAGGCGAGGTGAAAGAGGGTGTCTTAGCGTCCATCAAGCCAGCAAAGTATGTCTACACCCTTGTGAACATCGCTCTTGTCATTTTGGAAGACGGGAGTGCCCTGAGCATACTCACCATTAAAACTGAAAAGAAAGGGCAATAAATGGTCACCAAAATGTTGAGATAAACATCCTGCTTCATGTTAATGGTGTCCTGAATAAATGGGCCCAAGTCATGGTATGAAAAACACTCTTTCCCACCGCCAAAGAAGATCACAGACCAACCTCTGCCCCGACGTACAATTTCCAAACATGGAGGCCTCATTGGGCCGTCAGTGCACTTGACGCCTTTCAACATTTAAAAACAGTCACAATCGTAACACATCGGATCACATGATACGCCTCCAGCCAGTTACTGTCCAAGCTCTCCTTAGAGCAGCTTAGAACGTCGCTGTGGGCAATGTCCTTTTGCGACTGCAAATGTCTGTTGCACGCAGTGATCTCTGCAATGATCGCTTGGAAACTGGTGGAGATTGACCTGCACTCATTGAGATGGAAATTCCTGTCGGTCGTAAAGCTGATCGTCCCTGTCGGCTATTGATCTTTTTACTACCACTGCCCGTACACCGTGTTACACCATTGCTTTTAGACGCACTGGACAGTGTGCGTTGACACACCAACAAATCTGACGACTTCACTCACGGTGACCATCGATACGCCCAAACATAAGCTATTTTCTGTCATTCTGTCACGTTTCCATGTCGATCAGTCTTAGAGCTCTGATTCCATTCTACTCATTGACACACACACCACTTCGTTGGCATGACTTACGCCATCGGTGGATCTTCACGTAATCGCCGGGTAACAGTTCTATACCATCGGCAGAATTTGTCCTTTTAAAGATGTGATTAATGTTTTGTCCGTTGAACATAATCCGAGGAAAGGCCTCGTCGACCATCATGGGCTGCGAGCGTTGGTCCTAAGTGCTCACTGTCTGGATTTCATAATTTGATGTATTGGTGGTGATGTACTGTTATCAATACTCGAGTTCATTCCATTGCCTGGTAGGTCTTTCGATGTGCATTTGCTTTTAGACAACCTCTCTGGCATTCCATGAAATTTACATCCCGTTGGTAATCACAGTTCTATTCGACGCAATGGTCGGCAGGACATCATAAACTGAGTACTAGATCCAGAGCCTTACTTAAACTGAAGAGGTCATTTCTGTTAATTTGATCTCTGTAAAGTCTCAGATCAGGTAACTCCTTAATTACAATGTACCAGTAATTAGGAACTTGTAGCTCGACACTGGCCTTCTTAACATTATATTTCAAGTAGTGCTCGGTGGTTACTGAACATTACTTTAGTCGAGTGTGTAGCCGATGTTTCTTGAATCGTATTCGAACTATTCTAGACCAGTATCCAGAAGCACCATCAAGCAATAGGGGGAATACTTCATCGACAAGATTTGCAGTAATGGGTAGAGCTTATTCACAAGAAATTTGGAATACGAGTACTAATTGCCCGTAACTTGGTGTTAAAGGACCAAAGATGCGAATTTATTTATTTATTTATTTTTAAGGGTCGACAGACGATTTCATTATATAGAAACAGTTATACGAAGTTTTGGAAAGGTTCTTGATGATTGCTGTTCATGTTCGCTGTGCATCCTAAACATGCTCTAGAAGATTCATATCTAGAGACCCCGATGAATAGTTCATTTGGTGGGTATATTGATCTGCAGGAAATTATTTTTGCAGATCACTTCGATGTGGAAGGGAATTTTCGTAGACAAATGTGCGACGAGAATCATTCTCAAAACAGAAGCGGCATTCACCTGTGAAGAGCACACACATGCCTTCATTTATGCTGCACCTTTGTGTTTCCGACTCTAGGGCTGGCAGCCTCATTTGGCGGACGTGTGGCACTGGGACCGACTGCTCCCAGCCTACAACACTAGAGTGCCGTAAGTTTCGCAGACAGTTTGTTCACAGATGTTGTTGCAATAAAGGAAGATTATGGTCTAACGTACAGTCGATGACGAAGGCATTAATGACAGAGCAGAAATCGGATCATAAAAGGATAGGGAAGTAAATTAGTTCACTTTCAAAGGATCTGTCCATGCAGTTGTCGTAAGTGATTTGGGGAAGCCATCGTAAACCTAAATCTGTTTTGCTAGACAGAGGTACGAAATGTCCTGTCTGACGACAAACAGTTTTATGTCTCGGAACATTTACGAAATTCTTGAAATGTCATTTGATCTTTTGTGTGTTTCGCTTAAAGGCTCCTGAAGATACCTCGGAAAAGGAACCATCCCAGCTTTCACCTTTAGAAAGTCACAGATACCCTAAATAGGGACGACGAGACGTGGATATGAACCGTCGTGCTCCCAAATTCGAGTCGAATGTCTCAGCACAGCGCCATCGATCACGGTGAGTAAATTGTGCGATCAACGTAGATGGTTTCATGACTGACTTTGTGAGTGAAAGCTTGCATTCTCAAATGATGACTTCTTGTTTGCGATCCTAAAAAACACTTACAACAAGGAATTAATCATTTGAAAGGAAAGAATGATTCGGGAGGAGCAATGTTCAAGTTCCCATCTTCCCATTATCGTTTAAGTATCTCGTGTTTTTCCTAAATCTGTCAAGGCGAATGTCGGGATAAGTCATTAGAAAAAGTTTCGACCCATTTTCTGCCCATAACCTGTAGCGCATTTGCAGTTTCTAATTAGCATACTGCAGCTCTTCCAAGATAAAGTGAGGTGTAAAGTAGTCTATAATTCCAATTATAACATTTTAATGACTTCGACCACAAATGAATTAAGCGTATGCCGTAGACTTTCCAAACCAAGCCGACAACTTCGTTCAGATAACGTGTGACGCGTGGGATTAGCCGAGCGGTCTAAGGCGCTGCAGTCATGTCTTTGTGGCTGGTCCCGGCGGAGGTTCGCGTCCTCCCTCGGGCATGGATGTGTGTGTTTGTCCTTAGGATAATTTAAGTTAAGTAGTGTGTAAGTTTAGGGACTGATGACCTTAGCAGTTCCAGGAAGAGTCAACTAGCCACCATACTGATTCTCGAAATATATATTACTTCCTAGTTACTAAGAATTCTAATAATAAATGAAATACTTTTGATTCCATGGTACTTGCAGATCTTTTCATCGACCTCACGATGTGACCCTCAATCCTTGACATAAATCATCTTAACGCGAACGCACGCGTGGTGCAAAGAGAGGGGATGGATGCATACATTTCCTCATCAACATATTTTCCGTCTTATTAGCAGACTTTCCACCAATCTCCTGGGTTCAGTTGCATACGCCTCTTCAATGTCTGAGGGAGTGACAGATTATGATGTTCACTCCGGTGATTACTCATTGCGGTGATCAGCCCATCAAATGCGGCAGCTAAGCTTAGCTGCGCCTGCTCGAAATTAGTAGGCGATGTGTTGGAACCGGTTTTATGGCTTTCTGTCTCTATGGAAGACAGAGAGAGAAGTCCTCAGATTAAAAAGTGCGTAAGGCAAAGCTGCAGCCTATCTTCCCTACAGTTCAAAACATGCGTATACAAAGCAATGATGGAAATTTATGTGTATATCAAGATTGACGAGAACTTGAGAAAGAGGTCGAGCGGTTACTACAGCACACGTAAAACATTAGTCCATTTTAGTAAAACACTTTAATCTCTGACTCTTAACTTAGATACATTCCAGATCCACTTAAAGTGACAATATACGTTTATTAAGTGCTGATGTAGACCGTAATTCTCACGGGAGTCTCCAAAACGGCAGCAAAAATGTCACCGACGATTGTCGTGCTTCCGTATCAAGCAAACTCCCGTTCACTTCTGTGTCAGCAAGGACGCACCGTCGCGTCCTTTTCACCACTCCTGTCTCAACCAAGAAACTTTCTCGTTGGTCGGTTGTTGTCCACTTCTTTACTTAACGTTATTATAGCAGTATAAGGCTCAAATTACTACAGAAACTTAACACGTATTTTCTGTCTTTAAGACAGGACATGGCATACTTATTTGAGTATAAATGTAACATTTCACGGATTTATAAAATAACGTAAAGAGGTTTCCACCGATGACGGGCTTCTTGTCTGATCTTGGAGACCCTCGCTTTCTACATCTCTGGTTGGTATGCAACATTGAGAAAAAATGTTACACCGACATATCAGAACTGTTATAATCTCCACTTCCCGTTGCTGACAAAATATGTCGTGGCAGTAATCTCCACTACCGGATTATAATTGTTAACCTTCCAGTTCTTTTACACCATTTTATTTATTTATCCAGTACAGTTAACAAAATTATTATCTATTCAGTAATACTTTCATAGTTATTGTCTAACAGAACGGATACTTGTCTTTAACATTGTTATTAACTAAAAATATTCCATAAGACAATGAGTAGAAAATTGGCAAATTCTTCCTTACAGTTTCTCACCCATTGAAGCTGATGGTGCTCTGTTGCGAGGCATGCCCAAAAGTCAGGTTCACTGTTTTCTCCATTTGCCAGAATGTAATACACAGTGTGACCTTTTAGCCAGTTCACTGCATTCCTCTTCACTTTGAGTCTGGACTGAGAAAATCCACTGCTGTTACTGCGTGGGGTGAAGTCCTCTTTATACTCGCCAGCTTCTTTCTGAGTCCATATTGATGTCGCATTTAAACCAATCAATCCATGTTCCTCACTGTTGACAAGGTTACATGTGAAGCACAACACTGAGTCGTGAGGTATATTGTGTATAATTTGGAATTCGATGGAATTTTCACTGATTGCGGGTCCTCACACGCGTCTGTAAATGTCGGCTTGCCAGTTTGTGCATCTATTTTTTTTCCTATAATGTTCCCAGCTTTGTGATCCGTTAATTTATGGTATATTTTCTTTACGTGTGTCAGTTTGTTGTGCGGTGTTCTCACTCGTATACAACAATATTCAACAAGAAAATGCATTCACTGATAGAATACGTGCGGTATATGGTTAGTTGATAGGTGGAATGAGGCTAACCTGTGATATTTCATTTAACTAACGCGCGGCTAGGCTAGTAGGCATATGTCTCCACTGCTTAAGCGTGTTGCTGGTATACAAGTCCACCGCTTTTCTGTTGACATCGGTGAAGCGGAGACCGCATGTTTCAGTTGCTAGTGTAGCGTCTTATAGTGGCCTTTAAAAATGTGGCAGCAGCTTATATCCTAGAGCTGATGTCATTCTTTTGGTGATGTCGTGAGTTGGTGGGAGGAACTGTACCACATAGTTAATTTTGAATATTAGCAGTGGCGGCTCGTGAGTATACATTCGGTGTGTTCACAAATTTTTAGATTCAGATAAATGTGAGAGTTTAAAATTAATAGCGTCTGCTGTATAACAGATGTGCTTATCAACGTATTTATACGACAGCCACAGCCAATAATAATAATAATATGCACGCCTTGTTAGAAAAAGAAAGAATTGTTTTTGTGGAATTTTGTTATTTTGTACATAATTAATTACTGTTTAAGGCAAGAACGAAATAATTTTTAAGGTTTCACTACTATCCATTTAAAATTTTTGTTTAAATTGGAGCTTTTTATTTTTTCGGACAAATGTGCTATATCCCTAACTCATTTATTAGTTAACGAATTAACTTACGGGCTGGAAATCAATCTTACGTTGCACCCACACGGCACCTTAGGCTTATTACACACTTCATTGTGAAATGTTCGGTTGTAGAGACGCTTTGTTGATTTCGTTACTTTCTCTGTCAACAGATCTGATCTGGGAGGCCCCAGTTACTTCGCCGCTAACTTTTCCTGTAATTTTCTTTTCTGTTAGTACTTAAAATAGATAAAGAGAGTTCATGTTGACACTTCACACGACAGCCGATTCCTGCACAGTAAACAACCAACACCAAAAACAAACTGCGGTTTGTGTAAATGATTAACTTCACGTATTACTGTCTGCTAACATGGCCACTTGACTACAATACAAGTGAGGCTCTCAGAACCTGAAAGGCCAGAAGCACGCCGTTGTTGATCCCACATTATGTGAATATCATAGAAACCCATTAGACAGCTTTTCATGAATGGTCATGTATATAATGTGGGGCTACAATATAGACAAACCTGACGCACCATAAGATCAACGGATTTCAGAAGCATGAATAAATGCTACTGTCTCACAATCGACGATGATGTGCTTCGTGGTTCTCAGCGCTGAGGCGATTACTGTATGATAAAATCCAAAACTTAATATACCACATCTCATTCAGAATGCCACAAAACAGATTTTTCTATCAGGCAAAAAGGAATACAAACCTCTCAAAAATGAGATCGACAGGAAGTGCAAAATGGCTAAGCAGGGATGGCTAGAGGACAAATGTAAGGATGTAGAGGCTCATCTCACTAGGGGCAAGATAGATACTGCCTAAAGGAAAATTAAAGAGACCTTTGGAGAAAGGAGAACCACTTGCTTGAATATCAACAGCTTTGATGGAAACCCAGTTCTAAGCAAAGAAGGGAAAGCAGAAAGGTGGAAGGAGTATATAGAGGGTCTGTACAAGGGCGATGTACTTTAGGACAATATTATGGAAATGGAAAAGGATGTAGATAAAGATGAAATGAAAGATACGATACTGCGTGAAGAGTTTGATAGAGCTCTGAAAGGCCTGAGTCGAAAAAAAGGCCCCGGGGGTAGACAACATTCCAATAAAACTACTGACGGCCTTGGGAGAGCCAGTCCTGACAAAACTCCACCATCTGGTGAGCAAGATGTATGAGACAGGCCAAATACCATCAGACTTCAAGAAGAATATAATAATTCCAATCCCAAAGAAAGCAGGTGTTGACAGGTGTGAAAATTACCGAACTATCAGTTTAATAAGTCACAACTGCAAAATACTAACGCGAAATCTTTACAGACGAATGGAAAAACTGGTAGAAGCCGATCTCGGGGCCCGGCCAGTGTGGCCGACGGGTTCTAGGCGCTTCAGTCTGGAACCGCGCGACCGCTACGGTCGCAGGTTCGAATCCTGCCTCGGGCATGGATGTGTGTGATGTCCTTAGGTTTTGTGAATGTATGCTTTCCCGGCGTATACAGCTGGCCAGAAGATGACGAGTATGTCACTCGTCGAAACGTCGCAGTTTGAAGACACCGCCACCCGGCTGGAAGCCAGAGAACTCTTCGCCAGTCCTTAGGTTAGTTAGGTTTAAGTAGTTCTAAGTTCTAGGGGACTGATGACCTCAGATGTTAAGTCCCATAGTGCTCAGAGCCATTTGAACCGACCTCGGGGAAGATTAGTTTGGATTCCGTATAAATGTTGGAACACGTGAGGCAATACTGACCTTACGACTTATCTTAGAAGAAAGATTAAGGAAAGGCAAACCTACGTTTCTAGCATTTGTAGAGTTAGAGAAAGCTTTTGACAATGTTTACTTAAATACTCTCTTTCAAATTCTAAAGGTGGCAGGGGTAAAATACAGGGAGCGAAAGGCTATTTACAATTTGTACAGAAACCAGATGGCAGTTATAATAGTCGAGGGGCACGAAAGGGAAGTAGTGGTTAGGAAGGGAGTGAGAAAGGGTTGTAGCCTCTCCCCAATGTTATTCAATCTGTATATTGAGCAAGTAGTAAAGGAAACAAAAGAAAAATTCGGAGTAGGTATTAAAATGCACTGAGGGTGTGCTCGCGATCCTGATGCCAAGTTTCATGTAGTGTAGAGGAGTAGCAATGTAGCACAGCGTGGCAGCTTTAGAGCCGTGTGTGTCAAACTACTGCCTCTACATTACCTTTAACAGAAAAAAAGACAATAAATATGATGCAAGGTCTCAAATGTTAGGGTGTTCATGTGATCTTGTGCTCTTATACAACAGCCCCGCCACTGAATATTAGATACACATTCACGAGATGTATTGTTTTGTAATTATGATGCTGTGATTTTTGATGGACACAGTTGTGTTATTCAGTAACTTCCCGTAATCTTCAGAATCAATGAGGCAGCACTATACTAGGGCGCATTAGCATCGGGTACGGAAGCTATTTATTTCGTGGCTGAAGGAGACAAATTTTGGTACGGAAGAGTCTGTGACGTTCGTGATGACAATATGTGTCGGCGTGGCCCCTCGTGAGCAGGCACTCTGGAGCACAGTGGAGCCGCCGGCTGGGCGAGCAGGGAGCGGCCGCTGCCGCCGTGACGAACCGTGATGGCTGGCCGCCGGCTGCTCTCCGCGTGCGGCCAGAAGCGGACGGCACGTGCGCAGCTGCAGCCGCGCCCTCTGGGACCCGTCTCCAACGTTCGAGAGAGCCACGCTCGTCTCAGCTACGCCGTAACGTGGTGCTGGAGCTCGTCGCCACGGATGTTTCACAGATATATGAGCGGCTCGAAGAATTCATAAGTAGTAGAACACACTATGTTGTCCTCGACGGCGAGTGTTCATCAGAAGTGGCCCAGTGAAGTGCGATAGGACCACTGTTGTTTTCTGTATACATAAATAAATTAGCTGGCAGGTTGGCCAGCTGTCTGCAGTTGTTTGCTGATGCTGCCGTGGTGTACGCTATGTTGTCGAAGCTGAGTCAGTGAAGGAAGATACAAAACAAACAAAAAAAAAAGGTTTAAATGCCTCTAAGCGCTATGGGATTTAACATTGGAGGTCATCAGTCCCCTAGACTTAGAATTACACCACTGGCCATTAAAATTGCTACACCACGAAGATGACGTGCTACAGACGCGAAATTTAACCGACAGGAAGAAGATGCTGTGATATGCAAATGATTAGTTTTTCAGAGCATTCACAAAAGGTTGGCGCCGGTGGCGACACCTACAACATGCTGACATGAGAAAAGTTTACAACGGATTTCTCATACACAAACAGCAGTTGACCGGCGTTGCCTGGTGAAACGTTGTTGTGATGCCTCGTGTAAGGAGGAGAACTGCGTACCATCACGTTTCTGACTTTGATAAAGGTCGGATTGTAGCCTATCGTGATTGCGGTTTATCGTATCGCGACATTGCTGCTCGCGTTCGTCGAGATCCAATGACTGTTAGCAGAATATGGAATCGGTGGGTTCAGGAGGGTAATACGGAAGGCCGTGCTGGATCCCAACGGCCTCGTATCACTAGCAGTCGTGATGACAGGCATCTTATCCGCATGGCTGTAACGGGTCGTGCAGCCACGTCACGATCCCTGAGTCAACAAATGGGGATGTTTGCAAGACAACAAGCATCTGCACGAACAGTTCGACGACGTTTGCAGCAGCATGGACTATCAGCTCGGAGACCGTGTCTGCGGTTACCCTTGACGCTGCATCACAGACAGGAGCGCCTGCGATGGTGTACTCAACGACGAACCTGGGTGCACGAATGGCAAAACGTCATTTTTTCGGATGAATCCAGGTTCCGTTTACGACATCATGATGGTCGCATCCGAGTTTGGCGACATCGCGGTGAACGCACATTGGAAGCGTGTATTCGTCATCGCCATGCTGGCGTATCACCCGGCGTGATGGTATGGGGTGCCATTGGTTACACGTCTCGGTTACCTCTTGTTCGCACTGACGGCGCTTTGAACAGTGAACGTTACATTTCAAATGTGTTACGACCCGTGGCTCTACCCTTCATTCGATCCCTGTGAAACCCTACATTTCAGCAGGATAATGGAAGCCCGCATGTTGCAGGTCCCGTGCGGGCCTTTCTGGATACAGAAAATCTTCGACTGCTGGCCTGGCCAGCACATTCTCCAGATCTCTCACCAATTGAAAACGTCTGGTCAATGGTGGCCGAGCAACTGGCTCGTCACAATACGCCAGTCACTACTCTTGATGAACTGTGGCAGCTGTACCTGTACACGCCATCCAAGCTCTGTTTGACTCAATGCCTAGGCGTATCAAGGCCGTTATTACGGCCAGAGGTGGTTGTTCTGGGTATTGATTTCTCAGGATCTATGCACCAAAATTGCGTTAAAATGTAATCACATGTCAGTTCTAGTATAATATATTTGTCCAATGAATACCCGTTTATCATCTGCATTTCTTCTCGGTGTAGCGATTTTAATGGCCAAGAGTAGACTTTAACCTAACCAACCTAAGGACATCACACACATCCATGTCCGAGGCAGGATTCGAACCTGCAACCGTAGCAGCAGCGCGGTTCCGGACTGAAGCGCCTAGAACCGTCCGGCCACAGCGGCCTGCAAGATACAAGACGACTTAGACAAAATTTCTAGTTGGTGTGATGAATGGCAGCTAGCGCTAAATGTGGAAAAATGTAAGTTAATGAGGATGAGTAGGAAGATCAAACCTTTAATGTTCGGACTCAGTATTAACAGTGTCCTGCTTGACACAGTCAAGTCTTTCACAAATCTGATCGTATCGTTGCAGAGCAGTTTGAGGTGGAACGAGCATGTGAGAACTGTGTTAGGGAAAACAAGTGGTTGACTTTGGTTTATTAGGAGAATTTTACGAAAGAGTCGTTCACCTGTTAAGGAGACCGCATATAGCACGCTGGTGCGATCTGTTCTTGAGTACTGCTCGAGTGTTTGAGATCCGTACCAGGTCACATAGAAGTAAGACATCGAAGCAATTCAGAGAAGGGCTGCTGGATTTGTTACCGGCGGTTTCGAACAACACGTAGTGTTACGGAGCCGCTTTGGGAACTCAAATGGGAATCCCCGGAGGGAAGACGACGCTCTTTTCGAGAAACACTATTGAGAAAATTTAGAGAACAGGCATTTGAAGCTGACTGACGAACGATTATACTGCCGCCAACAAACATTGCGCGTATGGGCCACGAAGATAAGATACGAAAAACTAGGGCTCATACGGAAGTGCACAGACAGTCGTTTTCCTCTCGCTCTGTTTGCGAATGGAAAGGAGGGGAAATGATAAGTATTGGTACATGGTACCCTTCGCCACGCAACGTACGGTTTTCCGAATTATCAATGTAGGTGTAGGTGTAGATGTTTAATTTTCAGTAAGGATTCTTGCCCCACCTCTACTTCTAGCTGTGATACCTTTTCCAAGTCTCGTTGTTGTTCATGAGGCAAGATATATTAAAGTGCAGGGCGATCCAAAAAGGCCCAGTGGATTTGACTATGCACTGTTGTTCCCTGAGTGCAAATTATGGGGACACATGACATTTGTTTTGCGCCTGGTTATCTACTAGTGGAATTTTCATAATCTGCTAACATGTATGGGAAGTTACCCTCTCATTCGTCGGAAGTCCCAGAACTCGTCTAGGAACTGTCTGACTGGACTTATATACCAACCTACCAATCGGTACGTATGCGATAGCATGTGTTACCTAATGCGGGGCGTATTCCAAAACTAAGCTCCGTTTGGTCATAAGATAATAGCCTCACGAGAAAAGATTTTTATTGGCAGTAATATTTTACTACATATGTACTTTCTATTTTTCGACATAATCGCAGTTACCGTCTATACATTTTCTGTAAAGCTGCACCACTTTCTTCAAGCCCTCTGCATAGAAGTCTGCCACCTGCGAACTGAACCAGGTAGTAACGCCAATATTGAGTTCAACGTCGTTTCGAAATCGTTGTACACCCAGTCACTTTTTTAAATCCAAGAAGAGGAAATAGTCGCTTGGCGCAATGTCGGGACTGGTCGGAGGGTGATCAAAAAGTTCCAACGAAAATCTTGGATCTTCTCCCTGGTTTTGGCAGCGCTGAGAGGGCGCGTGTTGTCGTGAAGGAGGATTATGTCAGACGACAGTTTCCGACGGCGTCGATTTGGATCGCACCTCTTAGTCTGGTTAGCATTTCACAGCATACATCAGCCGTCCTTTTTAAATTTGAGAGTGGAGACTGCGTAAATTTGTAGGTTGGGTAGATTTGAATGGTGCCATGCATTGACTGTTATTCGATTCTGCGTTGGTGTACGATATCCACGGTTCCTCACCCAGAACAATGTGGGAAAACAGATCGTCTCTATCTTGTCTATTGCGCTCCAAAAAACTGTCGTGCACTACGCATTCTTTGCTCTCTGTGCTGATCAGTCAGTATTTGTGGAACCCATCTCATACACCATTTGTGATATCCAAGCTGTTCTGTGCTAATCGAGTAAACTGAAGTTCCAGCAAGATTTTGGAATTCATTGACCACACCACTAATCGTCAGTCGGTGATCACTCCCAAATTTCTGGTTTGGTTGATCAACGATGACGTCGGTCCGAATACTGCACCTGCCACTCCGCTGTTCGTCATGAACATTTGTGCCCCAATTTGAAATTCTCGACGCCATTTTCGAACTAGGTGGTCACTCATTATTTCAGGCCCATATGCTAGGATTCATTCACTATGTATTTCAGCAGCTGAAGATCCTTTTGCCAGCAAAACTCCGATCACACCGCGCTCAGCCATTACGATCTGCTCTCACTGACTACAACCATAAAGACTGGAGTTTTCCGGGGCTCATACCTCGGATTCTATTGGTGGTAGAGAGGTAGGCTCAAGTGCTTCGGATAGCCGTTGGGCTAGGGATCATTTGCATACATAACAGAAGGATCGTCTTACGGTAAGTATCCTATAGTATAGGGGCACATTTTGAATACTACGCAGTCCCTCCAGTTGAGGTAAATGGAACAGATCGGTTGGTTCTTTTTGCATTAGGCGTAGTCTACGGTGCTCCTTAAGGAGCTACTGGAGACACCATTTATTTCATGAGCAATTCCTGAGAAATCCCGAAAAACGTGGTTTTGGGGTACCAAAACCGAGCCGCTGATTCCGAGACGGCTATGCACAGCAAATGACTGAAATTTTTGCGATATATTCCTAAGATCGAGAGCTCGAATAACTTTGAAAATTTTCTTGGTATCTTTGTCCGTTTCCGAGATACAGAATAACCCTACCTGTACACGTGAAAAACGTAGGTAAAATCCTGTGAGAGGCGAAAACTTAGTTTATAAAGTGGCGTAACACGAAGAAATATGCTGCAAAGTGTCTCCGTTATCACCAGAAGGGTTCTGGAAACCCCATGCTTTTTTAGTACTGAAGCACATGGAAAACTTCTGTGCATCTAAAATCTGGTCTGAAGTGTAAAATTACATATTTTACGTTATGTCAATCTCACGTAAGTAAACTATCAAAATGACTATAAAATTATTTTCATAATAGTTACTTGTACTGATGTAGGTGGAAAAAGAAGGGAACCAGAGGAAAAATGCTGCTATCGTATAACAAAAAAAAGCAAATATGCCCCTGTTTATTAAAACTGTTTAATAAACTCTTGATTGAAAAGTGGGGTACCAGCTGCATCATTCTACCTGCCTCAGTACTTTTAAAAATATTCCCAAAAATTTTGGCCTGCGAACATATTCGCGCTTTTTTATGCTGAGAGAGAAGGAGACAGAGACAGTGCGACAGAGACGGAAAAGTAATATATATTGGAAGATGATAGACAGTGGCTGTGGTATAGAAAGAGGAAAGCTGCAGTGGCAATGTGGAAGAAAGAGAGGGATGAGAGAAAGAGAGGGACCAGTGGCAGTAGAACCTAACTGACAGTGAGAGAACAGAGGTAGGAAAAGTGAGAAGGAGACGCTGCCAGTGGGAGAGGAATACAGCGAACGAGAAAGTGGAAGTAGGTGAAAGCCAATGATAGTGAGAGAGAGAGTCTCTGACAATGACAACAAGGAAGAGAGAGAGAGAGAGTGACAGCGAGAAGAGACAGCAGCAGTAGGAAGAAATGAATGAGACAGTAGCTGTAAAAGGGAACAAGGGGGAGACAGTGACGATAGAGGAAACAGTAGTAGTAGTACAGAACGATGGAGACTATGGATACGAGGCAGGGGACAGTGACAGTTAGAGAAATACGAAGAGAGAATGACGGTGAGTTGGGTTGAATGCGTGAGTGAGAATGAGCAAGTGGGAGAGGATAGGTAAGAGAGACTTAACAGCGGTCAACGAATGTGTGCGCGCGATTTACAGTTAAGGGAGCTTGGTTGAGTTAGAGCTGAGTTGCACGTTAAAAAGAGCACGAATCTGTTGGCATGCCAAAACTTTGGTAAATTTGTTAAAGGTGCTGAGGAAGGTAGAATGTGGCAGCTGGTACTCCACTTTACTGTCAAAGCCTTTTAATAAACAGGAGAATTTTCGTCTTTTTTGTGTTCCGTTATGAACATTTTTCCAGTGGTAAAAAAAATGAAACAATATTTTAGGACGCGGAGAAAATTCCAAGTAGGTAAATATCAGAAAAAACTAGCATTCTGTAGACTTGTGAAGAGCCTACTTCGCTGTTATTATGTTTGTACGTTCCTTAGGCTGTTCAACAGGTGGATGTGTAATCCTGCTTCCCAAACTCTCTGTGGTTTTCTCTCTTTTAAATGGTAGACTGATACATTACATGCAGCTTCGAAAATTGCACTTAGTGTCTCACAAAACACTTTATGTTTACTCTGGTCCAATCCTGCTCACGTGCTATGCTCTTCAGGCCTACAGTAACAAACTGGAGCAAACAAGAGTGACACAGAGTTATAGCTCGTAAACGCCGGCGGCCTTCTGCGAGCAGTAAACGATCTCCGGAAAATTAGCTATGCAGCCGTTACTTGTCGGAGCGCTAGACTGCAATAGGGGGCAGTAAAATCTGCCCACGTGTTGGACTTCGTGCTGCTAGGCCTCACGCGTCAGACATTTGCGCGTAACGAGCTCGCAACATTGACACACGCCTTCCGCTTGTCGATGGCGGCATCGCCTGGCGTCACACAACACGGCCCTCAGACGCGCAATCTTTGCCGGATAAGCATCCCGTATCAGAGGCAGAAATAGGACATCGCGGGCGGGGCAGCGAGAGTGTGCGCTGTTTGTCTTGTGCTTCACAAATACAGTTCTTACTCAACGTGCTGGCAGTGGTGACTTAACCGCGTATGATTTGACCATATAGTTTCATTTCAGTTTGAACAAAATTCTTTCTGGTGTTTGGGGCAAGTTACAGATTAAAGTAAATCTTACTCCTAAAGATCGTTTAGGTGTCATACAATCCGTTTGTAACAACATTTGCAAAGACTGTTTGTTGTTTTCAACAGACTTTTACAATTATACAAAAGGTAACTGTCTACTGTTAATCGTCATATCGCCGCACTTATATTCAGACTCGAGTAATGCACTAGCTGATGTGTTTGCGCTATAGCCTTCTCGAGTCTCATATTTTGTGGTTGTTACGGCGTGGGCCGTTCACTAATTGTCGAGCTCCTGCGGTTAAACTGTTGCGCAGCCTCTTGATGCGGAATGCTATGTGAATAAACGTCGTCCTACTCGCACTGAAAGCTACAATCCGTACATAATCACACCCTCGCCTCGACTCCCCTTCTGTGCCTTCGTGAATGGTACCTGGACTTAATGGACTGTTGAAATCTCTCAATATTAGCCAGAAGTTTGCGAATTTTATTGTTATGAGGATTACATGAATTACTTGTACGTTAAGAGGAAGCCTTTATATAATGCACAAAGACATTCATACTGCGTCTCTCCCACAATGTAGTTTTGATCCGTAGAGCGCTCTAGAAATATTCTAAGAAAGCCATGGTTCAAATGGCTCTGAGCACTATGGGACTTAATATCTGAGGTCATCAGTCCCCTATAACTTAGAACTACTTAAATCTAACTAACCTAAAGACATCACACACATCCACGCCCGAGGCAGGATTCGAACCTGCGACCGTAGCTGTCGCGCGTTTCCAGACTGAAGCGCCTAGAACCGCTCGACCACACCG
Organism: Schistocerca cancellata; assembly: GCF_023864275.1. Lineage (NCBI taxonomy): Eukaryota > Metazoa > Arthropoda > Insecta > Orthoptera > Acrididae > Schistocerca > Schistocerca cancellata. The sequence goes on from NC_064626.1 coordinate 830,108,996, forward strand.
GCCGGTCTAACAAAGCCATGATCAAGAGAGTAATTCATCTCTGAATCTTCTCACTGTTGTGTTAATCCCAATTTGGTAAATTAATACAGTGAACCAGTACGTGAGAATCTAATCAGAACAAATTATAACAAAGACATCTTAACACATTCATTCAAACTGAAAATGAAATGTCCTTAATTTGCTCAAACGGAAGGAAAGAACTGTAGGATTCCACTTGCCATAGACAATGAAGTCAGAGACAGAAAACAGATTGGGCACCTATCGGGAACGAAATTGTTTACTCTTCAAAGGAACCACCCCAATGTTTACTTTAGCTTTTCTCTGATTTCCTAAGTCATCAAAGACGAGATGGCTAAAAATGAATTTGAATCCCGATCCTCCATTGCCATAACCACTCTGTCACTGCTCACGGTATTTTGTATAATTCGTTTGATTTACTCTAATGTGGAAATGGAAAACTGCGCAGGAAGTCATACTTTTACGCCTATGCTGTTGGAAAACTGTAATCTTTTGCGTTCCTCGTCTTGTTAACGTATAGCTTCATTTAGATGCCGTGATGTGTATCTCATGCTTGATCACCGTTATCATAGGTCTAGACAACATACACTGATAGAACAAATTGCAACGCCAAAAAATAATTAACGTAGAGTAATGAAATTTTGGGAGTACATTTGTCTAGGTGAGACATTTAAAAGATCAAGATTGCAAGATCACAGGTAACTGTAAGCGCGAGATAAGGCATTGCAGATGCGAAATGCTGTTGCTTTAATACCCGGTGTAACCACCAGAATGTTGATGTATGCGTTGCGTTGTACAGTTGTCGGATGTCAGTTTGTGAAATGTAGTTCCATGCCTGTCGTACTTGATCGGTCAATAAAGGGGCGGTTAATGCTGTTTGTGGATGATGCTTCATTTGTCATCCGATGATGTCCGATATGTGCTCAATTGGAGACAGATCTGGTGATCGAATAGGCCAAGGCAACATCTCGACAGTCTGTAGAGCACATTGGGCTACAACGGCGGTGTGTCGGCAAGCGTTATCCAGTTGGAAAACATCCCCTCGAATGGTGTTCATGGACGGTACCATAACAGGTCGAATCATCAGATTGACATACAAATGCGCTGTCAGGGGGCGTGAGATAACCAATCGCAAACCAGAACATAACTCCAGGTGTAAGTCCAGTGTATCTAGCACGCAGACAAGTTGGTTGCAGGCCCTCAACTGCCCTCCTTCTAATCAACACACACCCATCTCTAGCACCGAGGCAGAACCAGCTTTCATCAGAAAACACAACAGACATCCACCGTGCCCTCCAGTGAGCTCTCGTTTGAGGCCGCAGAAGTCACTAATGGAGTTGGTTTGGGGTCAGTGGAATGAAGGCTACAGTGCGTCTGTCTCGGAACAGTCATCGAAGTAACCGGTTTGTAAACAGAATGAGATTTTCACTCTGCAGCGGAGTGTGCGCTGATATGAAACTTCCTGGCAGATTAAAACTGTGTGCCCGACCGAGACTAGAACTCGGGACCTTTGCCTTTCACGGGCAATTGCTCTACCATCTGAGCTACCGAAGCACGACTCACGCCCGGTACTCACAAATAAAGGAGACGAGATACTGGCAGAAGTAAAGCTGTGAGTACCGGGCGTGAGTCGTGCTTCGGTAGCTCAGATGGTAGAGCACTTGCCCGCGAAAGGCAAAGGTCCCGAGTTCGAGTCTCGGTCGGGCACACAGTTTTAATCTGCCAGGAAGTTTCGGTTTGTAACCGTTTGTTATATCATTGTGGTGCCAACTGCTGCTCATACTGCTGCTGCAGATGCAGTACGACGCACCAGACTCACACGCCGGACAAGGTGGTCTTCCCACTCGTTATTACCGTCAGGAGTCGAGTCTTCTTCCGACCATACCTTTTCGTGACCACTGCTGCCAGCAATCTTGTAAACTGGCTACATTCCTGCCATGCCTTTCTGCAGTACCGCAGAAGTAACATCCAGCTTGTCGTAGCCCTATCAAACGACCAAGTTCAAACTCAGTACGATGATATAATGGCGTTCTTGACTAACATCAACTCACCACGTCCAATCTCAGAGGTAACTAACGCTCACTACCGTTACGGCGTGTAGCGTCATTGGCGCCATTCTTATGCGACTGGTGCGAAATTTGAATTAACGTCACCTGTCAGATGTAGATACATGCCTACCAATTTTCCTTTATATCGTACAACTTCTTAGTGTTGAGATTTTTTTTCCCGGCAGTGTACGTAAGTTTCGAGTTGTGATACTCGATCGACGTGTGGTAATTTTAGTAGAGAAATATTCTGGTGCCTTTTCAGAAACGTGTACTACGTACTTCGGTACTCTGAATTTTCGCTCCCATCTCACACAGGAAAATAAAGGAAGTCAAGTTAGAGGCGAGCGTTCCGTTGACGGCATCCTCAGTTTTATACGACGCACGAGGATCACCTACAAAACATGACAGAAGCACCTTCGGTCTGAACTGCACCTTCCGTACACACTGGGGTTAAACGTCTCATCGGACAGTCGGTGCATTTGACGCCTTTCGCCAGTTGAAAAGAACCAAAATCGTGACTCCTCTGATCGCACTCCACGCCCACAGTCAGCTACTGTCCAGTTTCTGTGTCAATTAGCCCGTTGAAGACGTGCAGTTATATGCGACGCAGTGTGTAATTCCCTTTTCCGTGGTACACGACTCCAAAACTCCATTGGACGCACCTCCCTTCGCAATGTCCGGTCGGAAACTGGTTGAGACGGACCTGCATTCGCTGACGGTAGCAGTTCCTGTCGAGTTAGAAACCAATTCTCACAGGCAAGCCTTGCTCTCGCCTCTGGTTCCTGTCGGTTATGATGTTTTTATGACCGCTGTTCTAAGGGCGTGGTACACTACTCTTTGTAGACACCTTGATTCACCATCAGATCGAGAAACTTGATTTAAGGTCTCGTCTTGGACACGCCCATTTTGGATGACTCATTTCTGCCTTTCTGCCACGTCTCTACCGTGATCCATCTCACTGCAGTGATTCCGTACAAGCGACTGGCACGTACAATCCACTTACTTCAGTAACTCTCGTCAGCGCTGGGGGGCAGATGGCCGTCTGGTACCAGTTGTACGTTATCTACAGCATTGCAGAGCGACCAGAGTGCTGTTTTAAGGAACTGACTAATATTTTGTCCAAGGAGCTTATTTTCGCTTCTTTAAACCAACAGAGTTCGAGTTGTGCTGTAAGCCTGTGAAGAATATACTGGCATTATCTACTGAGGTATAGTTATGAATTGTCTATGTGAGCACTATTCGTACGTATACGAGGTGTTTCCAGAGAGTGAAGTCCGATCGCGTCCAGAGATGGCATGAGCAGTTGGATAGGAATGTGCATGGAGGAGTGAAGAGGAGGTATGTCGGAATAGTGCAGTGCAGTTTGTCTTGAGACGGGGGTCATTACTGCATAGTGCTAGGACAAAATGGCTGCTTTGATTTTGTTTCCCGCCAGCTGCGAGGTTCGTTCTCAAAACTGGTTGAAATGGCTCTGATCACTATGGGACTCAACATCTGAGGTCATCCGTCCCCTAGAACTAGTTAAACCTAACTAACCTAAGGACATCACACACATCCATGGCCGAGGCAGGATTGGAAACTGCGACCATAGCTGTCGCGCGGTTCCAGACTGAAGTGCTAGAACCGCTCGGCCACACCGGCCGGCGGGTTCGTGCAGTTATCCGATTTTTGCATGCCCAGAAGCAATCTTCAGAAGAGATTCATTGCTAGTTGTGGCACATATATGGACACGACATTACGAGCGACGTTATGGTCAGACGATGGTGCAGGCAGTTCGCTGAACGACGAACCAATACTCGCGACGAAGACGTAGTGGCCGGCCGTCCCTAGTGACACCAGAACTGATGGAAAGTGTGCGACAAACAAAGCTGCAGAACTGGCGCCTCACAATTCCAGAACTTTCTCGTCAAGTAACACAGACGTCTCACTCACTGTAGCATGAAACTGTCTCCCCGTTACTCGGTTTCGATAAAGTGTGCCCAAGCTGGCTGCCAAGGTAGCTGAAAGATGAACACCGAACCGAAAGTCTGGCTGCAGAGTTGACATTCCTTCACAGAGGAAGGAGACGAGTGTCCAGACCATAATGACATTGAGGATAAAAGATGGGTATCATATGCAACACCAGAAACAAAAAATCAATCCATACACTGGCAGTACAATTGTTCACCTGTGAGGCCCAAATTCAAGCAGTCTCTGTAAAGAAGAAAAGAAGAAAAGAAGAAAAAATGTGCACTGTCTTCTGGGATGGACGTGGTGTCCTCCTGTGCATGTTTTCACCGCGAGGGCGTACAGTAAAAGTTGATCGGTATTATCCGACTTTGAAAAACATGAGAAGGGCGATCCAGAACAAGAGACATGACTTGTTGACAAGAGGCAATAGGCTCGTCCACAAACAAAGCGAGAGCCAACGCCACACGAAATGTGTGAATCAGTTTGGATGAGAGATCTTCGACCATACATCATACAGCCCCGACCTCGCCCCAAGTGAATTTTTTCTCTTCCGTCTCGTGCGGCGTTTTCTGTCAGGGAAACATTTCCACAACGACGCTGAGGTGGAGACTGAAGTTGCTTCGTGGCTCCGGATGTTGGCGGCAGACTCCTATGACATGAGAAGACAACTTATGGTGCATCGTTACGATAAATACCTCATCTATGGTGGTGACTATGTTGAGAAGCAGCCAGTGAATGTACGTAAATATTCCACAAAAAATTTCTTACTTAGTCGTATTTTTATTTTATTTATCGGTCATCGGTACTTTCTCGATGCACCTCGTATCATATTAAAATACCGTATTCTTCTGTGAAAAAGAATTGTCACCTATGGTGGAGAAACATGGACAATGACAGGAAGGGACTGGAGCAGACTGCAAGCAGGGGAAATGAAATTTCTCAGAGCAGTTAAGGGAAAAACAAGAATCGACAGAGTAAGGAATGTAGAGATTATAAAGGACCTTGAACAAGAAAGTATGAGAGAAGAAATTGAAAAAAAGAGATTAAGATGGTATGGGCAGAGACTCCCCAAAATTATGGAAGAACTAAAGATGGATGGGGAAAGACCTAGAGGGCGCCCAAGAACACGGTGGAAAACGGGAGTGAGAATATCTGCAGAAAGGAGAGGTGTGACCTGGCAACAAGTGGAGGAAGAAAAGTGGTGGGAGGACCGAGCCAAATAGAGAGGACTCCTCAGCACCCGGACCCGGCAGTAGCTGGAGCGGCATTCGGATATAGATAGATTCTTCTGTGAAAAGCTTACAAATGTCCATTTTTGCTTATCAATCGTAAAAACATGCAATGTCAGTTGTGCCAGTATTCGAATTTCATTTTCTTGCAGCAGTGCATTGTACGGACGTGATGGATGTGTTGTGAGCGGCGAGTAAAACACTCCGCGAGTGCTGTTCTGTCACGTCGATGCAGTGCGACGCGGCGGCTGCAGCGCGTGCAGCTGTCGGCGAATCTGAAGGAGGTTGATATACGGCGCGGTCGGGCTTTGACAGCGGGAGTGGCCTGTGTACTCGGCCTCGTTCCTTCCAGCTGCCACGGCGTGCGATTCGGCGGACTATTTATTGCTGTGTACACGCAGACCTGGGTGCAAACAGTTCTTTCCCTGGAAGTCTGTCCCAGCTGACGTCTGTAAGGGGGCGCCATAAAACCTCTGCTAGCTACCCATTCCGTGCACGAATGGACGCGTGCTATTTCCTTGTTCGTATATATATCACTGCGTGAATGTGTGTGCCTTCCTGTCTGCCATCGAGCGCGCACGTTTGTCATCTCTTAAAACTTCGTCTCACTCCAGAGAATGCTCTGCAAGAAAATACGGAACGTATAAAATCCCATCGTACTGACCTCTTTGCCATACGAGGGCAGCGACTTAGCTAGACACTGGCCACACAACGACAGAAGCTCGTCCTTGACTCTCTCCGTGGGGTAGCTTACAACAGTAACTTGTGCCAGTCTGTGGTGTTAGGTATGCTGTTCGTTGTGATAAAAATGAGAGGTAGGGCAGGTGATCAACTTTGACCTGTAAAAAGGCACTGCATTAATAATTTAGAAAATTATGTATTGCAACGAAAGTACCAAGCAAAACCTTACTATTTCGCAACTTAAGCGACTGTGTTTCATGGTAACTAAAACATGCCATTAATGGGATGACTGTTCATATTGTTTTAGTCGCTATAAACGTCAATAAAATCAATCCAAGGGATATCAAAACACCAAATAAGTTATTATTCATAGAAGGTCAAAACAATATACAAGGTGAGTCAGAAAGAACGCGCCTTTCCAGTTACCTACTGTGATGCGAGTGCACCGACAGGTAGTCGGTAAAATTGGAAATGAGCGTTTGGCGTCATTGGCCGTCAGGCCCCTTACGGGGCAGGTCCGGCCGCCTTGGTGTAGTTCTTATTACATTCGAGCCCACACTGGGCGACCTGCTCGCCGGAGGGGGATGAAATGAAATGATGATGAAGACAACAAACACCCAGTCCCTGAGCGGAGAAAATCCCCGACCCAGCCGGGAATCGAACCCGGGGCCGTAGGACGGCAATCCGTCAAGCTGACCACTGTTTTTCCCCTCATTTTGTTCGATGTTGTTCGTTGCATTTGTTCGGTGCAGATGTCCCAGGACACCCGTTCAAGTTCAGTGTTGAGCCATTGACTCAGTTTTTTTATTACAACGGGCAGCTAACCGTCTGACCGAACATGCTGAGCTACCGTGCCGGCTACCACTCAGCTATCGGGGTGGACAAGTAGTAGGTGACACGCTTGTAGCATTGCAAGGGAGTAGGAAATTCATTTACGATGGAAAATAGTATGTGTAAGACCGTATCTGTGTGGTAGAGCTGCGCACAAAAAGGAAGTCAATATTAGTGACCCAAAGAGCTTTACGCAAATTAGACCATAGCAGAGATGTCCCAGATGGTCATACTATACGGAGTTGGATAGCTTAGCAGCGCAGGCATGAGGCAGTGCATGACAGGAAGTCTCCCGGACGACCCCGAAATGTGGGGACACTGGAAAATATCGGTCGCGTTCGGGCGTTAATTCAAACAAGCCGCAGATCGCAAAGGTGAGCTACGGAAGTATTTACAATGAGATTTACATGGACAGATCAACAAGATGCAGGTGTTGCAACGCTTAAGGCGCATCGAAAAGGTCACATGTGTTGGATTTTGCGACAAATTTTTGGAAATGTGTGCAGCTAATGCATGAATTCTTGACGGCTTGATGATGACTGACCAGGCACACTTCCTATTGTCAGGGACAGTTAACAAGCAACATTGTCGTTTTCGGGACACAGAGAACCCACAGCAAGTCCATGAACAGCCCGAAATTGTCGGTGTAGTGTGTACTGCGATCGTCGGTCTATATTTCTCTTGGAACATGTAGTATGACTTCCGAGCGATATGTGTCCATGATTCGGAATTTTACCGTCCGTGCGCCACAATAGTATCCGCATCCAATCACGTGGTATCAATAGGACGGTGCAACTGCACATACAACCCGGCTGTCAATGGACGAACGGTTTCCTGGATGTCTAATCTTCAGATTTGTTGATGTGGGTTTGTCTGCATAGTCACCCGATCTGACAGCTGCCGATTTCTTCCTCTGGCAGTATCTTTTTTAAATCCAGAGTGTTCGAAAATGACTCTTCAGACCTCCAGGCGCAGGAGGCCAATATCCGTAAAGAAGTCGCCGGTATTCCTGTTACTGTACTGGAGAACACTATGCGCAGCAGTTTCATAGGTGCTCCGATAAAGACGGTGCTTTTCTGAGTAATGTGATCTTTAAGAAGTGAGTGCTGTATTCCGTATGAAACTCCAAAGACTTATTAACATGTCTGCATTTGTAAATCATGAAGGCGTGAGTTAAGAGCCAACGTGCAGTGGTAACACCAGTAACCATCGGGTTACGGAAGTTAAGCGCTGTCGGACTTGGCTATCACTTGAATGGGTGACCATCCGGTTCTGCCAAGCGCTGTTGGTAAGGGGCTGCACTCAGCCCTCGTGAGACCTTTGAGAAGCTAGTTGATGGAGAAGTTTTTGTCCGATCACGAAAGCTGGCAACGACCAAGATAGCGGTGTCTGACTATGTACTCCTTCATATCCGCATCCAGTGACGCCTATAGTCTGAGGATGACACGGCGGTAGGTCGGTACCGTTGTGCCTACCGAAGCCACTTCGGATGGAGATTAGTTTAATTTAGAAGATCTGTCATAATAAAGTTTTGGGTGTCGACAGTTGAAAAGGGGCCTTCTTCTCCATCATGCTGCATTTTACTGGCCAGCATAGGCGCCAATGAATTAAAATGAAGATTAATAATAAACAACAAACTAAATTATTAAATTATCCACGTTGAACTGATGCCTGCTCAGTGATGTAACATTGGTGGAATTGAAACAGTAATTACAGAGGAAAAAAAAACTCCTCTGTCTGTAAAATTTGTACCCACACAGTGTCTTTCTTTGCTGGACGTCTGGCACTTCGTTCAAGGGCTGGATAAGTAGTAGTACATTACTCAGGTGCGAGTGTACGTAGAATGTGAGGTCGATGCGTCCACAAATTACTGTTGACATCTTGACAGCTCTGTTCTCTATCAACGACGACAGCCAATTCTAGATAACTTTGTGCAGGAGGAGAAAAAGTCCAGTTACAAAGATTCTTCTAAAAGTTTTCAAGTGTGCGCGCGAATTTCATATTTTTCCTTATAGAAATTTGGAGTGCAGGGGTGGCGACAGGAAGGGCATCCGCCCAGCCCTTAAATTAAGCAAGCCATATCAGTTCATAACCGTGCCGACCCCTCGTAGATGCGGGACAAAGTCAAAGGAGAAAGAAGGGTGTAGCAAAGATACTCTTATTATTTTTAGTTGTGGATATTGACCAAACCCACATTATTCACAGATATAGAAGATCGTCCGATGAATTTTTAATAGAGTTATGAATTACTAACGAACAATTTAAACATCACTGGTGCAGTTGTTTCTCTTATTGTTGCATTTTAGGAGATTTGAGTTAGCTCCAGAGAGAGGATCTGTGACTGTAAATCTGAAGTGGGTGTGTGAATTTTAGATGTGGAAACCTGTCAACGACGTGTCTGACAACGACTGCTCGATAACACGAGCCCATTGCAACAGTGCACCGTGAAATCCCGGTGAGCGAAATTTCAATAACTCCTGAGTCATGCTCTTCCTCCACGTTTCTGAGTTCCATCGCCGCACTTTCGTTAAGTACTCTGTTTCACATTGGCGATACTTCTTGGCTTGTGTGTACGTACGAAGCGATTCCGGTAGTAACTGATACAAATTAATCACTTCTTTAAAATCATGACATTTTTTGGCGAAGTATAAAATAACAGTGAATGAAATCTGACATATTGGATACAGTTAACTTTTGCGAGGGAGTAAACTGAGAAATTTAAGGACTTTTTTTTTTTTTTCAAAGGGAGGCTCAGAGCATAATTTTCATTGGTCTGAGGTTTATGAAGCTATAGTTCATAGTGGTCTGTAATTTGGAAGTGTTTTAGAACAGATCGCACTGTATCTATAAATTCTTCAGCAATCTGCATAACTTTCCAACACCCAAACTGTCCATGGTAGTTCGCCGGAAGCATAAATGGTAGAAGTCTGCACTATTATCACATCAGGGGTATTAAGAATTACACTGTGAGGTGATTGTACAGTGATTGTGTTAAATCATCTTCTTTACACGTGTACACACAACTGAAAGTGACAGCTGAATTGGTACTAAAATTCATAATAACGTATCATTTATAGTTTCTCTCTCTCTCTTGGTTACAAAGGGAAATACGACAAAAATATTTCAAATATCCACCTGCTGTCAAAGAATCTAAGATACACACTGTCAACAGCAAGAAAAGCATTCCTAAAAAAGAGGAGTATGTTCACAGCTAAGATAAATTTAAGTGTTAGGAAGTCTTCTCTGATGGTATCTGCCTGGAGTATAGCCTCGTGCGCAAGTGAACGACAAACACTTCAGATAAGCAGAGAATAGAAGCTACAGGAGATTAGGTTCGTAGATCGAGTAACTAATGAAGAGGTACTGAATCGAAACCCGGGAAAAAAAGAAATTTGTGGCACAACTTAAAGGCGGGAGACCAAGGCTTTGTACAATACGAAGGTTCTGATGGATGTAGGTTATGGTAGTCACGCTGAGTTGAAGGCGCTTGCACAGTATAGACAAGCGTCGCGAACTGCAGCAATCAGTCCTCTCACTGAAGAGCACAACAGCAACAGCAACAAGAACAACAACAACAACAACAACAAGAATTAATTAAAACAGCAATGTAAAAACTTTGATTACTTTTGATCCACGTTGCCTAAAGAAAACATAATTCCAAATTCAATTTATTTCAGGTAATGCACCATTGTTGGATATGCATGAGAACAACATTCCATTTAATTTTAATTTTGGTAAATTTATTTTCACGATATTTCAGGACTTCAAGATAATGGAAAACTCTATTTTTCATATTTCCAGCAGTACGCAGGTGGAGAGATAGTGACTATGTGGAGGGCGTGCAAGGGCTTCCCAGCGAAACTTTTGCATTGGCAACATATGGGCGAGCATTTTGTCGGGCGATTGTTGCGACTTCGCTGGACAAGTTGTCCAGCGAAGCCCTTACATACATTCCATACAGTCCCGATATCCATATATTTGGACCCCTGAAGAAAGAGATTCGTGGCAGTCGGTTTCCTTCGGACGAAGAGGAGCGCCCGTGGGTACAATCATGGTTCCGTGGGCAACCGCAAACATTTTTCCATGAAGGGATTCACCATCTTGTCTCATAGTGGCGTAAATGTATTAAAAGCTACGAACATTATTTTTGAAAGAGTGAACAGTTTACATTCTTTCTCCATCTGTCTCTTTTGTCATTTGACTACCTCTTATATCTCACCCGACGCTTGAGCAGGAGACAGAGTAACCAGAGCTGCCTTGACTGAAAATGGAAAAATTGGGGTACACCGTCTTGCACACGTACTACTTGTGAAGCTGTAAGTGTGCATGAACAAACAGACATCATTAGTCGACAACACTGGTTTCAGTCAGTTTTCACAGTGTTAGTGTTAGCGTACGTTTTGTTTGAAAATTCTAAATAAACATGGAGATCATCGAAAGTTCACAATTTACTTTATTCATTGGCTGTATATGTAAAACAACATCAAAACCTGAAGAGTGCACAGAGATCTTTACCTTCAGACTCAATGAGATTAAAATTTTGTCGTATATGTATGGTAACCACAAAGTCATGAATTTGTCGGCTAGGTACACTACTGGCCATTAAAATTGCTACACCACGAAGATGACGTGCTACAGACGCGAAATTTAACCGACAGGAAGAACATGCTATAATATGAAAATGATTAGCTTTTCAGAGAATTCACACAAGGTTGGCGCTAGTGGCGACACCTACAACGTGCTGACATGAGGAAAGTTTCCAACGAATTTCTCATACACAAATAGCAGTTGACCGGCGTTGCCTGGCGAAACGTTGTTGTGGTGCCTCGTGTAAGGAGGAGAAATGCGTACCATCACGTTTCCGACTTTGATAAAGGTCGGATTGTAGCCTATTGCGATTGCGGTTTATCGTATCGCGACGTTGCTGCTCGCGTTGGTCGAGATCCAATGACTGTTAGCAGAATATGGAATCGGTGGGTTCAGGAGAGGGTAATACGGAACGCCGCGCTGGATCCCAACGGCCTCGTATCATTAGCAGTCGAGATGACAGGCATCTTATCCGCATGGCTGTAACGGATCGTGCAGCCACGTCTCGATCCCTGAGTCATCAGATGGGGACGTTTGCAAGACAATAACCATCTAGACGAACAGTTCGACGACGTTTGCAGCAGCATGGACTATCAGCTCGGAGACCATGGCTACGGTTACCCTTGACGCTGTATCACAGACAGGAGCGCCTGCGATGGCGTACTCAACGACGAACCTGGGTGCACGAATGGCGAAACGTAATTTTTTCGGATGAATCCAGGTTCTGTTGACAGCGTCATGATGGTCGCATTCGTGTTTGACGACATCGCGGTGAACGCACATTGGAAGCGTGTATTCGTCATCGCCATACTGGCGTGTCACCCGGCGTGATGGTGTGGGGTGCCATTGGTTTCACGTCTCAGTCACCTTTTGTGTCGAACCTCTGCCGGGACCAGCCGCACAGTTCATGACTGTAGCGCCTAAGACCGCTCGGCTAATCCCGCGCGGCTAAGTTCTACCCTTCATTCGATCCCTACGAAACCCTACATTTCAGCAGGACAATGCACGACCGCATGTTTAATTTATAATTAGATTAGTACTGTAATTTTTTTGAGTCATCCGTCTTCTGACTAGTTTGATGCGACCCGCCACGAATTCCTCTCATGTGGCAATCTCTTCATCTCAGAGCAGCACTTGCAAGCTACATTCTCAGTTATTTGCTGGATGTATTCCTGTCTCTGTTTTCCTACACAGTTTTTACACTTTATAGCTCCCTCTACTATCATGGAAGCTATTCCGTGAAGTATTACTATATGTGATACCATCCTGCCCCTTCTTGTGAGTCTTTTACACATATTGTTTTTCTCGCGGATTCATCAGGGAAACTCCTCATTCCTTACCTTATCAGTCGACCAAATTTTAAAAATTATTCTGTAACACACCATTCTGTTCCAGTTCTCCCACAGTCCAAGTTCCACTCCAGACGTACATTCCCAGACATTTATTCCTCAAATGAAGTTCTATGTTTGACTCTAGTAGACTTCTCTTGTGGAATGTCCTTTCTGCCAGTCCTAGTCTGCTTTTCACGTCCTCCTTGCTCCGTTCGTCATAGGTTATTTTGCTGCCTAGGTAGCAGAATTCCTTAACTTCATCTACTTCCTGATCACAAATCTTGATAATTTTCTCGATGTTCTGATTTCTGCTACTTATCATTACTTTTCTTTCTTCAACTGACTCTCAGTCCATATTCTGTATTCATCTGGCGGTTCATTCCATTCAGGAGCTCCTATAATTCTTCTTCTTTTTCTCTGAGGATAGCAACGTCGTCAGCAAATCTCATCGTTGATATCCTTTCGCACTGAATTTTAATTCCACTCTTGGACCTTTTTCTTAAATCCAGCATCGCCTCTCCGGTGTGTAGACTGAACAGTAGGAGCGAAAGACTGTATCCCTGTCTTACATCCTTTTTAATCAGAGCTCGTCGTTCCTGGTCTTCTACTCTTTTTCTTCCCTCTTGGGTCTTGTACTTGATTTTCTTTCCAATTTCTGTGATTGCCCTTTTTAGAGATGTCCATTCCTCTTCAACTATACTGCCTACTGAGGTATTCCTTATCGCAGTGTCTAGAGCCTCAGAAAACGTCAAGTGTATCTCTTCATTCCTCAGTACTTCCGTATCACACTGCTATGCGCATTGATTCTTCCTGACTAGTCTCTTGATCTTCAGCCTACTCCTCATCATTACTAAACTGTGATCTGAGTCTATACCTGGTCTTGCGTACGCCTTACAATCCAATATCTGATTTCTGTCTCTCTGTCAGACCACGATGTAATCTAACTGACATCTTCCCTTATCTCTCAGCTTTTCCACGTATACGTTCTCCTCTTCAGATTCTAGAACAGAGTATTTGCTATTACTGACTGATATTTATGGGAGAACTCAATTAGTCTTTCTCCTCTTTCATTTCTAATACCAATCCCATATTCTTGCGTACCCGTTCTTGTATTCTTTCCCCTACAACCGCATTTCGATTCCCCATAAATATTAGATTTTCATCTCGCTGTACGTATTGAATTACCCATTCAGTATCCTGATACTTCCGTATCACACTGCTATGCGCATTGATTCTTCCTGACTAGTCTCTTGATCTTCAGCCTATTCTTCTTCGTTACTAAACTGTGATCAGAGTCTATATCTGGTCCTGCGTACGCCTTACAATCCAATATCTGATTTCTGTCTCTCTGTCAGACCACGATGTAATCTAACTGAAATCTTCCCTTATCTCTCAGCTTTTCCACGTATACGTTCTCCTCTTCAGATTCTAGAACAGAGTATTTGCTATTACTGACTGATATTTATGGGAGAACTCAATTAGTCTTCCTCCTCTTTCATTTCTAATACCAATCCCATATTCTTGCGTACCCTTTCTTGTATTCTTTCCCCTATAACCGCATTTCGATTCCCCATAAATATTAGATTTTCATATCGCTGTACGTATTGAATTACCCATTTAGTATCCTGATACACTTTATTTCTTCTTCACCTGCAGGTTGAGACGTCGGCATGTATACCTGAACTATGGTTGTCGGTGTTGGTTTGCCGTCGTTTCTGATGAGAATAACAAAAGTTCAACGCAATTCATTCTCTGCCCTACCTTCCTGTTCATGAGGAATCCTACTTCTGTTACATCATTTTCTCCCGATGTTGATATTACCCTGTACTCATCTGACCAGGAAGCCTTGTCTTCTTCCCATTTCATTTCACTGATCCCCACCATGTCTGGATTGAGCCTTTGCATTTCCCTTTTCAGATTCTGTAGCTTCCCTACCACGTCCAGACTTCCAGCATTCCCCGTCTCGTCTTGTAGAACGTTATCCTTCCGTTGTTTATTCAGTCTTTTTCTCGTGGTCACCTCCTCCATGGCAGTCCCGTCCCAGAAGTTCGAATGGGAAACTAGTCCAGAATCTTTTATCAATAGGGAGATCGTCATTACACTCAGTTGTCATGTACTGCAGATACACATTATGTCTCATTAATGCATTGGTTTCCATTGTTTTCTACATCCTCATAGCGTTGATCAGTGCTGATTCTTCCGCCTTTACCGTCAGTTTCGGACACCAAGGGCGAGAGAGTGCCGTGAAGCTCTGTCCTCTCCTCCGCCCTCTTCGACAAGGCCCTTGGCTGAATGATGATGACTTTTTGTGCCGGAAGTCTTCGGCCGTCATTTCTAATGATTTTTTTATTCAAAATTTAAACGGTGGCAGAGTTCAAGCGCGGCACCGAGGACGCCTCGATTACTAATCGAAGTCACTACCCCTTGACCATTTCACTGTTTTGCACTAAAATACAATGTACGCCTCTGATTTCTTTCCACATCTCAGAGACCACTGTCCGTGGCGTCCATGGAACATATCTAGTGTAGCCGAATGTGAAAGTATTTTGGACGCGCCACTGCATGCGTTGCATCGCTCAGGGGAACGCGGAAGGCGAAAGGCGTCAGCCACGAGAGCTGCGTGACTCACACAGGAGTGCGACCGCCCACCGGCCAGCGGCCTGCTGGCCCGCAGCCGCCTTGAGTGCGTTTATTCTGGACGGCCGCGGAACACACTGAGTCACGGTACGCACGCTGATTCTCGCAGTGACCCAGCGAGCGTCAGAGAGTGTAACTACTTACAGTTTACTGTAACTATTATTCTATAATGTTATTTTGCAACTATTTTTAAAGAATTAACAGTTCCCACATATGAAACTTCCTGGCAGATTAAAACTGTGTGCCGGACCGAGACTCGAACTCGGGACCTTTGCCTTCCGCAGGCAAGTGCTCTACCAACTGAGCTACCCACGCACGACTCACGACCCACCTTCACAACTTTAATTCGGCCAGTACCTCGTCTCCTACCTTCCAAACTTCACAGAAGCTCTCCTGCAGAGCTATCACACAACTTTAATTCGGCCAGTACCTCGTCTTCTACCTTCCAAACTTCACAGAAGCTCTCCTGCAGAACTATCACACAACTTTAATTCGGCCAGTACCTCGTCTCCTACCTTCCAAACTTCACAGAAGCTCTCCTGCAGAACTATCACTCCTGGAAGAAAGGTACTTTTAATCTTCCAGGAAGTTTCATATCAGCGCACACTCGGCTGCAGAGTGGAAATCTCATTCTGGAAACATCACCCAGGCTGTGGCTAAGCCATGTCTCCGGTTCAAATGGTTCAAATGGCTCTGAGCACCATGCGACTTAACTTCTGAGGTCATCAGTCGCCTAGAACTTAGAACTAATTAAACCTAACTAACCTAAGGACATCACACACATCCATGCCCGAGGCAGGATTCGAACCTGCGACCGTAGCGGTCGCTCGGTTCCAGACTGTAGCGCCCAGAACCGCACGGCCACTCCGGCCGGCGCCATGTCTCCGCAATATCCTTTCTTCCAGGAGTGCTATGACAAAACCACACACAGCTCAACTCATGTCTACATGGCAGTCGTCATTTAAATGCATTTATAAAGGACGTTAAAAAATAAATTCCATATTTCGAGAGGTTTTAATATGGACCAAACAAATACAAAAATGTCCACTAAACATGAGCTCAAAAAAAAAAAAAAAATGTGTGCGAAATCTAATGGGACTTAACTGCTAAGGTCATCAGTCCCTAAGCTTACACAGTACTTAACCTAAATTATCCTAAGGACATACACACACATCCATGCCCGAGAGAGGACTCGAACCTCCGCCGGGACCAACCGCACAGTCCATGACTGCAGCGCCTAAGACCGCTCGGCTAATCCCGCGCGGCTAAACATGAGCTCTAAGTTAATACGTTAAGGGCTTGAGCCCTTGTTTATCTTCGCTACTGTGAGACACATCTCTTCTTCTCCAAGATATTTGCTATTATGAACGACCTACAGAATGCAGTAAACAAACGAGGTCACATTCCTCCGTTATTGCTCAAGCATACGACATATAGTAAACATCTGATACTGTTGTTACTGTGAACCGTATTCTCAATTGCCGTGAGGGGTTAGCCGAGCGATCTAAGGCGCTGCAGTCATGGACTGTGCGGCTGGTCCCGGCGGAGGTTCGAGTCCTCCCTCGGGCATGGGTGTGTGCGTTTATCCTTAGGATAATTTAGGTTAAGTAGTGTGTAAGCTTAGGGACTGATGACCTTAGCAGTTAAGTCCCATAAGTTTTCACACACAATGGAGCATATTCTCAATTCTGGGTAAGTGCAGCGTATACATTAGTTATAATGCAACCAGTTCGTGTTTTGATAGGTTTGTGAAACGCTTTTATACTGTAGCTTCATCTTTGCACTCCACGCCATAATAGAAGCCTATTATTCCATACGGGAGATGAGAGACACGCTGTTAGATCCGTGGGCGAAGCGGCCGGTGGCTGTAATGCACACTTTCCTATGATACTTCTTACCGTGGGTGCAGTATATGCTTCTACTCGCATTTTTATGCACGGTACATCTTTTGGGAAATATGCAGTGTACGATAAGTTCTTACATTTTAAAAAAGTTCCGCGAAATGTTGCAGAAAACCAGTTCGAGGCTCTTTCTAGAACAGAAAAGGTCTAGTCTCCCGTAATAAAAGACAAGACTGCCACATTTAGATATCGCGTTTCCCTGTAACAACGATGCTTTCGTAAAGTGAAGTACCATAAACCCCAAGTGCTAATAAAGACATTTAACGGCAGTTACTTTATGTTGTAGCCTTTAGAGATACGACTCTCACTCTTCGGCGATGAGTGGTTATATAGATATTAGTCTGGGATCATTCCTTGTGAAACTCGTAGGTACTGTTTATTTATCTGTTTACAATTGACGCCAAACGACGCTCATTCGGAAACTATCTACGTTACTGAAACTGAACCGCAAGGAATGGACGATTTTGTCGATGCTCGTTGTGCAAGTTGTTTTCCCTGAGGCAGATCCGAAACTTTTTGCATCTTTTCGCAGCTAGTAAGCCTCTACGGGATATATTCTTTGGCTCACTTGATTGTTGGACTGTTTTCTCATTTAGACCAAGTACCATTATTGCTGGCAGAATGAGATTTTCACTCTGCAGCGGAGTGTGCGCTGATATGAAACTTCCTGGCAGATTAAAAGTGTGTGCTGGACCGAGACTCGAACTCTGGACCTTTTCCTTTCGCGGGCAAGTGCTCTACCAACTGAGCTACTCAAGCACGACTCATCCCCGTCCTCACAACTTTACTTCTGCCAGTATCTCGTATCCTAGCTTCCAAACTTTACAGAAGCTCTTCTGCGAACTGCCAGGAAGTTTCATATCAGCGCACACTCCACTGCAGAGTGAAAATCTCATTCTGGAGACATCCCCCAGGCTGTGGCTAAGCCATGTCTCCGCAATATCCTTTCTTTCAGGAGTGCTAGTTCTGCAAGGTTCGCAGGAGAGCTTCTGTAAATTTTGGAAGGTAGGAGACGAGATACTGGCAGAAGTAAAGCTGTGAGGACGGGGCGTGAGTCGTGCTTGGGTGGCTCAGTTGGTAGAGCACTTGCCCGCGAAAGGCAAAGGTTCCGAGTTCGAGTCTCGGTCTGGCACACAGTTTTAATATGCCAGGAAGTTTCATCCCATCATTGTTGTTTGCATCGTCGGAGCATTAGCTGCAGTAGGTACCATACAACATCTTTAAGAATAGTTTGTCTAGACGCATTTAAATTAAGGCCATCTTCCCATGGTTGGCGCCGAAAGCTGTAACTTAAAGTACGTATTAAGATATGAAATGCTGAGTTGTATGTGGTCATGACTGGTTTCTTTTCAAAAGAAAGTAAATTACGAAGTCTGACTTCAGTAGATGAAATTTTAGTTCAGTGACAAGCCTGCCACCAGATCACCGGCGTACCAAAGGGATTAAAATGGAATGCAAAACTTCAGTATCTGCAGATCTCGTTTGTCCTATATATGCAGGCCTCTATTAGCAGACCTCATGCGGTAGAAGTAGAGCGCAGAACAATGGGAGTATTACCACTGCCGTCGGCACCGGCGGCTCCTGTCGGCGAGGGAGTGCTGTGCGTGTCTGCAGGCCACGCAGTGCGTGGGCGGCGGCGCTGAGTGCCGACCGGTCCAGCCGCCTTCCCCCCTCCTCTGCCCCCGCCGCCTCCGGGGCCTGCGGCTTGGCTTCTAGGAGCTGGCGAGGCGGCGTGCAGAAAGGAGAAGCGACCGGCTGGCTCACTGCGCTGTGCGCGGGCCCAGAGCTCCGCTCGTGGCCGGCCGCCAGCCTGTTTGATCTCCGCACCGTCTGCTGAAGACACTGCCTGCCTCACTGTTTTCACAACCAAAACGCAAAGTATAAATTCTCTCACTCCGTGGCTATAGTGCAGCAACCTCAGTGGTACATTTTCAGTAAGAAAAAATGTCGGTTGCAAATGACAGCAGAAGCTTCATTAACGCGTTTCGCCTTTTTGAGGCATCTTCGGAATTTGTTTGGGAATTGCGGGTAACGCATTAGTCATAATTAACCAATTTTTGGCTGCACCTTCGGCGAAAGCATACAGCGATTCTTAATAGGGCCACACTTATAATGTTTCAAGATTATAAGAACCTTCAACATCGCAGCGCGTCAGCAATCGTTGGTTAATATATTAAAAAACTAGAAACCCGCCTCGATTGCGAAAAAAGCACCTAGTGTTAACCTGGGAGAAGAGCCGACTGCAGTTGTTAGTGAAAGGCACAGGCAAAGCTCTGGACAGTACATCTTGAGTAGTGGCGTCGCCCTTTCGTTTACAGGACGAACTGCATTATTCTCTGACTGCTGGTTTGTTTGAGGCAACTTTAGCTCAGACAGAGGTTCCCAGCTCGTTAAATATTCGTTTTTCTCTTATTCAAACCGTGTCGGGAAGAATTCTATTCGCATGTTTGGCAGTTAAGGAAACGAAGAAAGAAAGACTAAACGCTTCCGTCGACACAGAAGTGGTTAGAGCGTACAACTTCGATTTGTGCAAGGATGGGGAAGGAATTTGGTTGTAGACCTGTTTAATCAACCGGCCTGCGATTTGCTTTGAGTGCTTCAGGGAAGCCATGGAATACTTAAAACAATCAAACAAGAATTTGAAACCTACTCTTCCCGGATACAATCCCATTATATTAAACACTGTGCATCCTCGCACTGTTTCCTCGTCCAGAAGGTTCAGCTAAGATGACGCAAGGACTACGGTATGCACGGACGATAGAGATTTCCTGTTACGTGCTAGAACAGAACGCACCGCAAATCCGACCCAACTACTGCCCTCGTTGCAGACACTGGTAATAAAGCGGTGTAACCAGTCACTTGAGCACTGTAGACCGTTCGCCATGGGCACTATTAAGAAAGCCAAGTAACAACTGACGTTTTTGGACGTAGCGGTACTATGTAGCTCCTTATCTAACACATTTCGGTGTACGGTAAGTAATACCTTCGGATGAAGAATGCTTGTATGGTGTGTGGTCATTGTGAGTGGCACAAGTCAAACATCTCGTGATAGTATTTCCTTCCAGCATCGATGGACTAAAATGTTTGCACTGCAGGGCAGCTTTCTGTAAACAAAGTGGTGGCTAGCGTACGAGTTCTCAGTGTATGAGTGCATCTAAATTAAGGCTCTCTTGCACCTTTCTAAATTCCTATGTCTGACCATTCACTCCTTTGCACATTTGCGAACACTTTTCATTAATGAATATATAGAATTTTCTTTCAGCCAACAATAACTCAATTTTAAACTATGCACGATGATATTTCCCATTTTGTGAATGTAGGTTGACGTACTACACTTTTATAGGCTCAACATTGAGTGTTTTATATGATTTCTTGCTGTTGTTATAAAAAACCATCGTAATTTTTACACGTATAATGTGTAACGTCGATTTTCGCAATACCAGACATAAGGAATCACCTAAATGGACTAATTTATATGCTGTAAAAACGGGAGCACTTAAGCTGGATCCACGGTGTAGACACTGTCATCGTTCATAATAACTTACTCTGGGTAGAAGGAGGAATTCATATATACGTCAATCTGAAGTACTACAGTCGTTGTTTTTCAAAGTTAATAGACAAACAATTTAATTACAGAAAACGTGATGAACCGAGTGAGATGGCACAGTGGTTAGCACACTGGACTCGCATTCGGGAGGACGACGGTTCACACCCGCGTCCGAGCACTGTGATTTAGGTTTGCCGCCGGGATAGTTCCTTTCAAAGGGCACGGCCGACTCCCTTTCCTATCCTTCCCTAATCCGATGGGATCGATGACTTCACTATTTGGTCTCCTCACCCCCCCCCCCCCACCCAAAATCAACGAACCAACCAACCAGTCAAAACATGATACTGGTTCTATAATAAAATTTAGTCGTGGGTTATACATTTACAACATCAATGAAATTACATAAATTACAGTCCACACAGAACACGTTATGTTTGCTTTCAGAAGTTGTTTGTGTACACTCTCGATGGCAGTACTGTACTGTTCTGCTCTATACGTTGGCACCACACGTATTTGGAATTTAGAAACATGGGTATGTATTCTACCACAATGATTTAGGAGGAAAAAAATATTGCGTGTTGCGGCATTTCGTTCCAAGAAGAATCCGCTAGTTCTGGTACTGAAGTGCTGGGGCTATGGGCGTGTCAACTGCTGCATGTGACTCTGGAATTATTATATCGTTTATATATCTCAAACAAGAAAATATCACACATTTGACTGGTCAGAAAAAATGAATATATATAAGTTGGCAGTGATGAAAATATTAGAGACATGTCGTGGTCCTTATAGAGAGAATTATTGTACGAAATTAGGCCATGCTTCAAATGTACGAAGTGAGTGAACCAGCCTTTCAACTTGAATCGTGACTGTTGCGTTCAGCAATACATAGGTTACAGTGATGACCTATGGTATTAATTATAGGCATCCATCATGTTCATTCTTCTCATCAGACTGGTTTCAGTGTTCACATTCCTGCCCTCAATGCCGTGAGTGTCCAGGGAAAGGACTACTACCGGTAGTTCACGCCACTTCGGCGACTTGCGTGTCAATGATGATGAAATGATGGACACACAACACCCAGTACCCTGCCGGGAATCGAACCTGCGCCCCCCTGCGTAGTAGGCGGTAACGTTACCGTTGCGCTCCGGAGCCGGACACTACTACCCGTAACAGGCCGCTCATGAACATTCCAAGGATGATCTATGTGAATCAGACCTATATACTGAACTGGCCACGCTTTGTGTTGAATTGTGTATTGTGTAAGAAGTTCCTCTGAGACTAACGTTCAACGAGCGTTATCGCTTTTCACCCTGAAATCATGAAATATTGTACTGGCACAATTACGTATACGAGCATCGTGATCTCATTTTCATAAATATGAACTGCAAGAACTGCAACAGTTCAACTTGTGAATCATGGTGGTCTGTATATCTACTTCGGCGGAAACCACTTCCATCACACAAGCTTCCTCCTTCCGAGGACATAGCTGAGGTTTGATGAGTGGTTATAGTTTCCAAAAAATGGTTCAAATGGCTCTGAGCACTATGGGACTTAACATTTGACGTCATCAGTCCCCTATAACTTAGAACTACTTAAACCTAACTAACCTAAGGACATCACACACATCCATTCCCAAGGCAGGATTCGAACCTGCGCCCGTAGCGGTCGCGCGGTTCCAGACTGAAGCGCCTAGAACCGCTCGGCCACACTGGCCGGCTATAGCTTCCAGATACTTATAAAGTCTATATAGCGAACAATATAAATGGTAACGAGAAACGTACGTCAGTATGTCTGCGTCAGGCACTACATCTCACCAATGATCGACTGAGTTAATACATACGTCAAGAAAAGTTTTGCATCATCTCGGTTCTGAGAGTTCCGGAACCTGCACAGAAAATTGGAATAGAGATCAACATAAATATCATTTCCACCCTTTTTATCGCTCATGAAAATCACACATTGCACGCTGTACCACCATAAAGCGAGACCTTCCGAGATGGTGGTCCAGATTGCTGTACAGACAGGTACTTCTAATACCCAGTACCACGTCCCCTTGCATTGATGCTTGCCTGTATTTGTCGTGGCAAACTATCCACAAGTTCATCAAGGCACTTTTGGTCCAGATTGTCCCACTCCTCAATGGCGATTCGGCGTAGATATCTCAGAGTATTTGGTAGTCACGCTGTCCATAAACAGCCCTTTTCAATCTAACCCAAGCATGTTCGATAGGGTTCATGTCTGGAGAACATGCTGCCCACTCTAGTCGAGCGATGTCGTTATCCTGAAGGAAGTCATTCACAAGACGTGCACGCTGGGGGCGCGAATTGTCGTCAATAAAGACGAATGCCTCGTCAATACGCTGCCGATATGGTTGCACTATCGGTCGGAGCATGTCATTCACGTATCGTACAGCCGTTACGGCGCCTTCCATGACCACCAGCGGCGTACGTCGGCCCCACATAATGCCACCCCAAAACTGCAGGGAACGTCCACCTTGCTGCACTCGTTGAACAGTGTGTCTAAGGCGTTGAGCCTGCCTCGGTTGTCTAGTTGAAGGCTTATACGACACACATCGGTGGAGAGAACGTGATGTCAATCCTGAACAGTCCATTCGACATGTTGTGTCGTATTTGCAAAGATGGACATGGACGTCAGGAGTGAAGTTGCGCCTCATGAAGCCTATCGCGCACAGTTTGAGTCATTTTAACACGACATCCTGTGGCTGCACGAAAAGCATTATTTAACATGATGGCGTTGTTGTCAGGGCTCCTCCGAGCCATAATCCGTAGGTAGCAGTCATTCACTGTACTAGCAGCTCCAGGGTGGTCTGAGCGAGGCATGTCATCGACAATTCCTGTCTCTCGGTACCTCCTCCATGTCTGAACAACAGGGCTTCGGTTAATTCCGAGACGCCTGGACACTTCCTTTGTTAAGAGCCCTTCCTGGCACAAAGTAACAATGCGGGCGCGATCGAACCTCGGTATTAACCGTCTAGGCATGGTTGCACTACTGACAACATGAGCCATGCACTTCCTTCTTTGTGGAATGACTGGAACTGATCGGCTGTCGGACCCCCTCCGTCTAATAGGCGCTGCTCATGCATGGTTGTTTACATCTTTGAGCGGGTTTAGAGACATCTCTGAACAGCCAAAGGGACTGTGTCTGTGATAAAATACCCATAGTCAACGTCTATCTTCAGGAGTTCTAGGAACCGGGGTGATGTGTATTAAATAAATGTGGATGGCGATATATTGCTAGTTCGTATGGGTGCTTTTCTAAACTCAGTCTTCTAAGTGATTTTTCCTCCTGAAATATGTCTCCGGTTTGGTTGTACATGATCTGTATCAAGAAATGCAGATACCTACAATCTAGCCAGCATCAGGAGCAGGAAGTTCACTGAACGGATTTAATGTCACGAGTGAACAGGTCACCAACTGTACCTCATGCATAATCAGGATCACTGGTTTGTGAGACTTCCTGCACTCGGAAATCATACTACCAACACAACCAGTGGCATAACCCCTTTCCCTTTCTGTCGTTTTGGATTACTATATGCTCTGTTGAAGCTATCAAACACCTAACTACCTTTTCTGAAAATACCTGTATGTCTCTCGTGTTAGCTCGCTGATTGTTAGAGCATACCTGAAAACAGTCGCTGGACAGGATCAGAAATATCCTTGGTCTGTTCTCATTGGATGGTAATGGTGCCAGTTCAGTACTCACGATTCACATTTGATGCCTTGAATCGAAATATGTTGTAAGTCCACCCAGTGTAAACTCCCATGTTCTAGTTGCAGAGACGTATGTAATTACCTATGGAAAATAAACTAAATAATGGGAAACAAGATCTTCTTAAAAGTATCTAGCGTAAGGTAACACATTTTCGCAGACATAGTTTCACGCGAATTTCGTTCACGAGACGTTTGTTTTTCGTACCCTATGAAATGCAGATACTTCTCGCAGCACAGAAATGGAATATAATTCAAGTAAAAGTTTTTACCTTAGGTAGATAAAGAGGAAGTAGTAGTTAAAATGGGTTTCATTTTGGTTTTCATGTCGCAACCGATGGAGGGAGAGAGACAATCTGGGACAGATGAGAGTATTGCCTAATGTCTAATGTGTGTGAAATCTTATGGGACTTAACTGCTAAGATCATCAGTCCCTAAGCTTACACACTACTTAACCTAAATTATCCTAAGGACAAACACACACACCCATGCCCGAGGGAGGACTCGAACCTCCGCCGGGACCAGCCGCATAGAGAGTATTGCCATCTGTAGCGATTAAGAGGACTCGACAGAGAGGAAAGAGTGACATCTGTGTGTGAGTGTGAAAATCTAAACAGTGGAAGGAGTTTTTTTTTAAATGAGTGGCACAGACGTAACTATAATAATTACTAACTATTCTTTGATATGGAGATGTATTAATTTATTTTTCTTAAGAATGTTCAGGTGTTTCTTAGATGGAGAAATCAAATATGCTGTCTCCTTTATGAGAGGTTTAGTTGTGAAGTTTTAAGAAGTAAACTGCTTTGAGCGTCGAAGAACGTACGAGAATATACAAATAACGAATGTATACTAAATAACTAACTGGAATGGTAAAATAGAATAACCAAATTTTACTTTATTACACTTACCAGATTGCAGACGGTTTCTTTTCTTGTCAAACCTAAATCAAAGTCTTTTAGTTTTAAACGCAGATCAGTACAAGAGTGTTTTGCTAGTAACGTAAGAAAGCTGGAGCGAATCTGAAGCCCATTGCACTCACCTGGGACAGATTAAAACTTTATTTTCAGGAAGAAGGGCAGCACGACGTCTATTCTCCGAGTAGGTAAACTGAAAAGCCGTTGCACAAAATCAATCGCATTGTGGCATTTTGCATAATATTTTTACTGTATATCTACAACAGCGAGTGAGAGTGCTAGCTAGATGGTTTTAATTCGATCTATTCACTTAGCCTTTCGTTTATAGATAGTAATTTCAGCCTCCAGTCGGATAATGCGGAAAGTCTAAAGGTTTTTTCAACGAACCTGAATATATATTTTTATCTGTTACCTACGAGGGTAATCCCAAAAGTAAGGCCTCCTATTTTTTTAATAAGTAAATAGACCTGTTTATTTCTACAATGGTTTACATCAGTTTACAGCTTGAACATTTAGCCATTTTTCGACATAACCACCATTTCTTTCGATACATTTTTGTAGACGCTGTGGCAGTTTTTGTATGCCCATGTCATACCAGCTCGCCGCCAGCTCCGCGGCTTTGGCGAAGAAGGATGCCGCCACTGGCGTGATTGTTGCTTGATCTCAGGTGTAACGTGGTATGCCCAGATTTCGTCACCCATGACAACTGAGTCCAGAAAGTTGTCCTGTTCGGCTGCAAGGCGGTGAAGAAATGCGCGGGAAGCATCAACTCGTTGCCGCATGTGGTCCTCAGTCAGCATGCGTGGCACCCATCTTGCGCACACCTTCCAATAGTTCAATGTTTCCGTTAAAATTCTTTGAGCGGTCCTTCGAGAAACCTCAGGAACCAACGTGCAGAGATCATCCAGAGTGATCCACCGATCTTCACGCATGCTTTGCTCAACCTTCAACACTGTCTCCTCAGAAATTGATGGTCTCCCGCCCCTTCCTTCGTCGTGAATTTCGGTCCGACCGGCTGCAAACTCTCTACACCACTTACGAACATTTTTGACATCCATGCACGACTTACCATACACTTCCGTCGATTGGCGATGGATTTCAATCGCGCAGTGCCCTTTGCGTTCAAAACCGAATAACTGCACGCAATTCGCACTTGGCGGTAACACCCAATGGGAGCTCCCTTCTCAACGGCTGCCAAGCCAAGACAGCGCCTTAGCGCGGCGTGCGCATGTTTACACACATCACGTGAAGCGCTCTTCATAACAGTGTGGCCAAATGCCACACAGAGTTCTGTACTTGTAAGAAAACAGGAGACCATACTTTTGGGATTACCCTCGTAAGAACTGTAGCTTAGCACACTAAAAAGCTGGCACTGCAATTTCGAAAATGAAATACCGTGCGTCAAGTGAAATCCAAGTCTTAACTTTCTCTTTTATTACGTTACAGCAGCGAACCCCCTGTACATACTTTGGATACAGTTCTTGGCTCGGTATTCTGGCGACCGATATTGAATATAGACCATTCAAAAGGAATACTTCGTTCGCCTAACGGTCGAAGTCCGATGCACAGTTGTCATTCTGTGTACTAGCAACAATCTGTAGAAACGTAGTCTCTCTAAAGCAAGCAAGACGCGAGCAAAAGTAGATTGTTCAGAGCTATGAACAAAACACGAAAAGTGACTAAATGCGAGAAAGAATCTGCCTTCGCGCTATGCGACCGGAGGTGACTTTATGGAAGGAGATATTTTTCTTGGGAGTGAAGTTAATTTCGTTCCGAAGGCTGCTCGCGCCTCTTAACAGTCCGGACACACACACACACACACACGCACACACAAAAGCGCAGGCTCCTTCCGACAGACGCGATAAGAGGAGACCGCCTTTAATTGAATTCCAGGAGTTATGGCCTCAGCAGAGTAGTTTGGATGTCTCTCTTTCTCTTAAAGTCAGAGGAGATTACAGACAGCGATTTCCGCTTTTGAGTTCTCAGCCATAATGAACTTCGCTTCCTGCCTGAGAGAACCGTATGCGCTTTAGGCTCAGCCTCAAGAGTTGCCAAGATTGCGGGACAGACATTTTCATGTTCTTATTTTTCTTTTATATCGACTGTACCGCTCCGTCGACAGTCAAGTTGTTAGGTTCAGTGGTGTGCATAAATAAGCGACGACAGAGCGGCAAAAGCTTAGGATTTGCGTAAAAGTCGTTAAGGAAAAATACGATAACCCGAAACGCAACGAATATCATCATGGCTCGTTTCAGGTCCGTGTATGCTTCAGGCTATCAAGGTATTAATTTTATTCTTGTGGTATATTGAGCGCATGGTAGTTTACACCACTTTGAGTTATGACACTACGTCCAGACTAGTTGCATGCAGCATGAAGTGATATTTAATAGCAGCTCTTGGTGGTGTACGAAAATAATAGGATTTTCAATATTGTTGTAAGGTCTAAACAGTGTCCAGTCATACTAATGTGACCACCTGCCAATAACCTGAATAACCACCTTTAACAGCGTGGACCGCTGCGACACGTGCAATATGGTTCAAATGACACTGAGCACTTTGGGACTTAACATCTGAGGTCATCAGTCCCTTAGACTTAGAACTACTTAAACCTGACTAACCTAAGGACATCACACACAGCCATGCCCGAGGCAGGATTCGAACCTGCGACCGTAGCAGCAGCGCGGTTCCGGACTGAAGCGCCTAGAACCGCTCGGTCACAGCGCCCGGCTGCGACACGTGCAGGAAGAGAGTCAGTGAGGCTCTGGGAGGAACCGACAGGAATGTGGAGCCATGCCGACTCCAAGTGCAGTGCCCAGCTGTGCTACGGTTCTCGGCTGAGGATTCATGGCGCGAATAGTCTGATCGATGTGCTGTCACAGATTCTCAATTGTGCTTAGATTCGAGGAGTTTGATGGTCATGCGACTACAGTAAACTCGTCCTAGTGCTCTCCAAACAACACACGTATACAGAAAGCTGTGGGCACGTTGCATTGTCCTGCTGGTAGATGCCATCGTGACAAGGAAAAATAAACTGCACGTATGTGTGGACATGGTCCCCAAGGATATACGTGTACTTGTGTCGAGCCATTGTGCCGTTCAGAATAACGAGATCAGCCAGGAAACGCCACTAAAACATTTCCCAACCCGTACATGACGAAAAATGGTTCAAATGGCTCTGAGCACTATGGGACTCAACTGCTGTGGTCATAAGTCCTCTAGAACTACTTAAACCTAACTAACCTAAGGACATCACACACATCCATGCCCGAGGCTGGATTCGAACCTGCGACCGTAGCGGTCGTGCGGTTCCAGACTGTAGCGCCTTTAACCGCTCGGCCACTCTGGCCGGCCAACCCGTACATATTGCAGGGTGTATGCTTTCAGACGTCGCCACTCAGTGGACGTCCACTTGCGCTATTTTAGTGCAAATTCCAGCCTTCGTCGCTGATTGACCGGAGTCAACGTGGGTGCGTGAACCGTGCGCCTAGTGCAGAGGTTCATACACAGCATCGTTTCCTGAACAATCGTTAAGACAACTGTTGATAGTCCCATGGTTCATCTGGGCTGCCAGATACTCAACAGCTGCACGTCTATTCACCTACATACATCTCCGCAGACGTCGTTCATCCCTGTCATGTATGACCCGCGGTGCACCACAGTTGCCTCGGTGCCAGCTTTGGATAGCTCCATCCTGTCATGCATGGTATACTTTAACCACGGAGGCTGGCGAACAGTTTGCAAATTTCGCCGTTTCGGAAATGCTTCCACCCGTGGCCCCAAAGATAGATATCGTGCCCTTTTGGACGTAGGATAAATCGCTCCGTTTCTACTTTATGATAACGACTGCAGTTTTTCCCGCGTCCCCCCGACACGTTTTATAAACCTTCTACTGTTGGTGGTGCTACCTGTCGTCTGTGATTGGCTATTGCACGTTGACGTCGAACATAGGCGGCGGTACATTAATGTGACGGGACCGTGCAGTTCTCGTGTAAAAAGCGTCGATGGCCAATTGAGTAGTCCTGTATGAATGACTAGGTAACAGTAAGATACGTGCAACAAATTCGCTTTTCAAGAGGGTAGCTCGTCAAGACACTTGGTATTCTTAGTTTGTTGCACAGGGAATGAAGTAAAGTTCTAAGCGAGAAAGAACTGTTCGGCCTATAAGAGGACTTCTGCTAAATCTCGCAATTACTGTGGTAAGACACAAGCACCACTGGAAACCTAAATGTGGGTGGTTGGCCGCTACTCCAGCATACGAGCCCTTAACAAGTGGGCCATCTCGCACGGTGTGAAAATCTAGGACGAATAGTAATGAATCGGGCAGACTCTCAACAGGTGGTATCCACTTACTCAATAGAAGTTTTCATCTATACAGAATCCCCCAGTAACGTTTTCTATTCCACGCTTGTCAGCCGCTGCGCTCTGAAGCCCTTCAGAGTCAATATACAGTGAAGAGCCAAAGAAACTGGTACACCTGCCTCATATCGTGTCGCGCTGCGAGCACGCAGAAGTGCCGCGACACGACGTGGCATGGACTCGACTAATGTCTGAAGTAGTGCTGGAGGCAATTAACACTATGAAACCTCCAGGGCTGTCCATAAATCCGTAAGAGTACGAGGGGGTGGAGATCTCTTCCAAATAGCACATTGCAACGCATCCCAGATATGCTCAATGATATTCATGTCTGGAGAGTTTGGTGGCCAGCGAAAGTGTTTAAACTAAGAAGAGTGTTCCTGGAGCCACTATGTAGAAAATCTGGACTTGTAGAGTGTCGCACTGTCCTACTGGAATTGCCCACGTCCGTCGGAATGCATAATGGACATCAATAAATGCAGTGATCAGACAGGATGCTTGCGTACGTGTCACCTGTCAGAGTCGTATCTAGACATATCAGGGGGCACATATCACTCCAACTGCACACGCCCCATACCATTACAGAGACTCCACCAGCTTCAACAGTCCCCTGCTGACATGCAGGATCCATGGATTGAAGAGATTATTTCCATATCCGTACACATCCATCCACTCGATACAATTTGAAACTAGTCCGATCAGACAAAATGTTTCTACTCATCAACAGTCCAATGTCGGAGTTGATGGGCCCCTAGGCGAGGCGTAAAGCTTTGTGTCGTGCAGTTATCAAGGGTACACGAGTGGGTCTTCGGCTCCGAAAGCCAATATTGAAACCGTTTCGTTGAGCGGTTCGCACGCTGACACTTGTTGATGGCCCAGCATCGAAATCTGCAGCCATTTGCAGAAGTGTTGCATTTCTGTCACGTTGAACGATTCTCTTCAGTCGTCGTTGGTTCCACTCTTGCAGCATCTTTTTCCGGCGGCAGCGATGTCGGGGATTTGATGTTTTATTGGATTCCTGATATTCACGGTACACTTGTAAAATGATCTACGGGAAAATTCCCACTTCGTCGTTATCTTGGAAATGCTGTGTCCTATCGCTCATGCTTCGACTATAAAAATCACGTTAAAACTCACTTAAATCTTGATAACCTGCGATTGCAGCAGCAGTAACCGGACTATAACACCTCGTTCAGTCTCACTTAAATCTTGATAACCTGCCATTGTATCAGCAGTAACCGATCTAACAACTTCGCCTGACACTTTTTGGTTTATATAGGCGTTGCCGACCGCAGCGCCGTATTCTGCCTGTTTACATATCTCTGTATTTGAATATGCATGCCCATACCAGTTTCCTTACCGCTTTAGTGTAGATGCTGTTGATCTGGTCACGTGTATGTCTGAATACGGTTATCTTCCGTCTAGCAAAAGCAACAATGCGTGTTTTACGAAACTAGATCCTTTTTGACTATGTTCTTCATAACATACAGCCTGTTTAGAGGCGCCAAGTAATTCGTGTTTCTATGTACACTAGAAAGTTTTCTTTGTAGGAACACCAGTGCGTGGCCTTCTTTTATGGAACTATTTCTCTTTCCGCATAACTTCATAAAGCATTTTAAGTCTCATGCATTGATCAGAGCAGAAGGGACGCTATTCACAGATTACTGTGCTTCCACATAACAGCCAACACGCTCGAATGTGTGTAACATTCGTGAAGTTCAAACATGTCGTCAGCTGCTCGGCCATATGTTAGCAGCTGCCTAGCAAGTTAATTGCGTGTATTCTCATAAGCAAGCAAAAACCCTATCCAATCGTGAGGACACAAGCACTGACTCTTGTCCAGTACACTGCTTACTCACTATTCTTCGCGTTATCTTAAAGATCAAAAGTGGAGTTTTGAGCTGAAACAAAGACTTAAACCCTTTTGTAACATAGGTCAAAAAACACCCGTTAAATTTTCCGTTTGTTTTGAATGACGTCCCTTCATTGTATCGTACTGTTCGTAAAGTATACCATTTTAGGTGCCGGGATTTTCTGCAGTTATGTTAGTTTATTCGCTTCACGTCCGCCCCCGGTAGCTGAGTGGTCAAGCGCGATAGAATGTCAATCCTCAGGGCCCGGGTTCGATTCCCGGCTGGGTCGGAGATTATCTCCGCTCAGGGTTTGGGTGTTGTGTTGTCGTAATCATCATCATTTCATCCCCATCGACCCACAAGTCGCCGAAGTGGCGTCAAATCGGAAGACTTGAACCCGTCGAAAGGCCTACCCGACGGGACGCTCTAGTCACACGACATTATTATTATTCGCTTCACAAGAGCGCTGATTTTCGAGTGGTATCTAACCTAACGCTGTTCGTTCGATATAATTTATTCGTATGTTGGAAACGTATAGTACCCGGTACTTATAAGTTATTTCTTCTCCGTTCCTCTTAACGATAGCTATCAGTAACTTAACACGCACCACGGTACTGATTTTGTTGGACCAACGTGCAGTTGTCTTATGGTGTTTTAGTTTGTAATAAACTACCTATATATGTCCACTGTGTGTACCATGCGTTCCTTCTGGGTGATGCTATGATACAGTGGAGACATTTATTTGGAGTGTTATGTGTTCTTCATATTTTTTTTCTCCCGTTATGAACAACAGTAAAGAACATCTGGCGTTACTGTTGATTTGGTATACAGATAATACTGTTTGTGTATTCATGTCATTCCAACAGATTTGTGAAAAAAAGGTTCATTTATCTAAGTCTGTAGGCTTTTATGGCATTTTTTCTTCACTTTTTGCTTCAAGGAGTAGTGGTTCAAATGGCTCTAAGCACTATGGGACTTAACATCTGAAGTCATCAGTCCCCTAGACTTAGAACTACTTAAACCTAACTAACCTAAGGACATCACACACATCCATGCCCGAGGCAGGATTCGAACCTGCCACCGTAGCAGCAGCGCGGTTCTGGACTGAAGCGCCTAGAACCGCTCGGTCACAATGGCCGGCCAAGGGGTAGTGGAGCTACTCGAGTTTCGACGCATTATAGAGTCTAATTTCTTTTCAGGAACTGGATGTTAAGGGGGAAAGAGAGGGAGGGGATGTTGACAGTTCCAGCAATTGCCTCACAACCAAGGGAAACATGTCTAAAAACCTTCTTCGGAACCTGGGAATGGGAACTATCTCTCTCTCTCTCTCTCTCTCTCTCTTTGTGTGTGTGTGTGTGTGTGTGTGTGTGTGTGTGTGTGAGAGAGAGAGAGAGAGATGTTGATGCGCGGCTGATGCACTTTTCATTCCCTGCTCCGAAAGATAGGGTGCCGTTGGAGTTTTGACCCATTGGGGAGTGAGGGACTTTGCAGCCAAGTACCAGGTGAACTGGTAGTGACAAAGGGAGGCTATTTGGAGATAATTGGAAGGATGTTATCAGTTCCATCATTTGCCCTACAACCAAGGGAAAGACTTGGTCTTATACCAGACAAAAAACGAAACAAAACAGAAAAAAACATGAAAGCATAGTGTACGTAAAGGTGTAAGCGTAAAGTAAATGACTTGATCTACATTTTCGCGAAAGAAAGTGAATACTGTTACAAACAGTGTCTGTGGTCGAGTTACTTTAAATATAAAGAAGAATTTTATGAAAAATCTGCCGGTGTTGTTCATGGACTCACCTTTCTAATGAGTAGCAGATTAATCTTCTATGGGGCCATTTAAATACAGGCATGAAGTAATGCGACACTATTCTTTATCCGACCTACAATGAAAGCGCTTCTTCGGATCCATGCTATGGGAGTCTAGGAAGTGAAGTGGATGACACATTTGTTGTATGGCCGCACAGTACAGATTGCACAATTTCTTAAGAGGTATTAATCACCAAATTTACCTTGGAGGCAGAAAGTCAGGTCGGTCTCCCATTCCTTCTCGTCCTGGTCTATAAGAGACCTGGGAATACTCTAAGGCAGAGTATATAGGAAGCCTACTATCACCATCACTGGATGATTGACTGATCTGGCCTTGTAACAATAACCAAAACGGCCTTGCAGTGCTGGTACTGCGAACGGCCGAAAGCAAGGGAAAACTACAGCCGTAATTTTTCCCGAGGGCATGCAGCTTTACTGTATGATTAAATGATGATGGCGTCCTCTTGGGTAAAATATTCCGGAGGTAAAATAGTCCCCCATTCGGATCTCCGGGCGGGGACTACTCAAGAGGATGTCGTTATCAGGAGAAAGAAAACTGGCGTTCTACGGATCGGAGCGTGGAATGTCAGATCCCTTAATCGGGCAGGTAGGTTAGAAAATTTAAAAAGGGAAATTGATAGATTAAAGTTAGATATAGTGGGAATTAGTGAAGTTCGGTGGCAGGAGGAACAAGACTTCTGGTCAGGTGACTACAGGGTTATAAACACAAAGTCAAATAGGGGTAATGCAGGAGTAGGTTTAATAATGAATAGGAAAATAGGAATGCAGGTAAGCTACACAAACAGCATAGTGAACGCATTATTGTGGCCAAGATAGACACGAAGCCCACACCTACTACAGTAGTACAAGTTTATATGCCAACTAGCTCTGCAGATGACGAAAAAATTGAAGAAATGTATGATGAAATAAAAGAAATTATTCAGATAGTGAAGGGAGACGAAAATTTAATAAATGGTTCAAATGGCTCTGAGCACTATGGGACTTAACTGCTACGGTCATCAGTCCCCTAGAACTTAGAACTACTTAAACCTAACTAACCTAAGGACAGCACACAACACCCAGCCATCACGAGGCAGAGAAAATCCCTGACCCCGCCGGGAATCGAACCCGGGAACGCAGGCGTGGGAAGCGAGAACGCTACCGCACGACCACGAGATGCGGGCGAAAATTTAATAGTCATGGGTGACTGGAATTCGAGTGTAGGAAAAGGGAGAGAAGGAAACATAGTAGGTGAATACGGATTGGGGCTAAGAAATGAAAGAGGAAGCCGCCTGGTAGAATTTTGCACAGAGCACAACTTAATCATAGCTAACACTTGGTTTAAGAATCATGATAGAAGGTTGTATACATGGAAGAACCCTGGAGATACTAAAAGGTATCAGATAGATTATATAATGGTAAGACAGAGATTTAGGAACCAGGTTTTAAATTGTAAGACATTTCCAGGGGCAGATGTGACCTCTGACCACAATCTATTGGTAGATTAAAACTGAAGAAACTGCAAAAAGATGGGAATTTAAGGAGATGGGACCTGGATAAACTGAAAGAACCACAGGTTGTACAGAGTTTCAGGGAGAGCATAAGGGAACAATTGACAGGAATGGGGGAAAGAAATACAGTAGAAGAAGAATGGGTAGCTTTGAGGGATGAAGTAGTGAAGGCAGCAGAGGATCAAGTAGGTAAAAAGACGAGAGCTAGTAGAAATCCTTGGGTACACAAAGAAATATTGAATTTAATTGATGAAAAGAGAAAATATAAAAATGCAGTAAATGAAGCAGGCATAAAGGAATACAAACGTCTCAAAAATGAGATTGACAGGAAGTGCAAAATGGCTAAGCAGGGATGGCTAGAGGACAAATGTAAGGATGTAGAGGCTTATCTCACTAGGGGTAAGATAGATACTGCCTACAGGAAAATTAAAGAGACCTTTGGAGATAAGAGAACCACTTGTATGAACATCAAGAGCTCAGATGGAAACCCAGTTCTAAGCAAAGAAGGGAAAGCAGAAAGGTGGAAGGAGTATATAGAGGGTCTATACAAGGGCGATGCACTTGAGGACAATATTATGGAAATGGAAGAGGATGTAGATGAAAATGAAATGGAAGTTACGATACTGCGTGAAGAGATTGACAGAGCACTGAAAGACCTGAGTCGAAACAAGGCCCCCGGAGTAGACAACATTCCATTGGAACTACTGACGGCCTTGGGAGTGCCAGTCCTGTCAAAACTCTACCATCTGGTGAGCAAGATGTATGAAACAGGCGAAATACCCTCAGACATCAAGAAGAATATAACAATTCCAATCCCAAAGAAAGCAGGTGTTGAAAGATGTGAAAATTACCGAACAATCAGTTTAATAAGCCACAGCTGCAAAATACTAACACGAATTCTTTACAGACGAATGGAAAAACTAGTAGAAGCCGACCTCGGGGAAGATCAGTTTGGATTCCGTAGAAATACTGGAACACGTGAGGCAATACTGACCTTACGACTTATCTTAGAAGAAAGATTAAGGAAAGAGAGAAAGCTTTTGACAATGTTGAATGGAATACTCTCTTTCAAATTCTAAAGGTGGCAGGGGTAAAATACAGGGAGCGAAAGGCTATTTACAATTTGTACAGAAACCAGATGGCAGTTATAAGAGTCGATGGACATGAAAGGGAAGCAGTGGTTGGTAAGGGAGTAAGACAGGGTTGCAGCCTCTCCCCGATGTTATTCAACCTGTATATTGAGCAAGCAGTAAAGGAAACAAAAGAAAAATTCAGAGTAGGTATTAAAATCCATGGAGAAGAAATAAAAACTTTGAGGTTCGCCGATGACATTGTAATTCTGTCAGCGACAGCAAAGGACTTGGAAGAGCAGTTGAACGGAATGGATGGTGTCTTGAAGGGAGGATATAAGATGAACATCAACAAAAGCAAAACGAGGATAATGGAATGTAGTCGAATTAAGTCGGGTGATGTTGAGGCTATTAGATTAGGAAATGAGACACTTAAAGTGGTAAAGGAGTTTTGCTATTTGGGGAGCAAAGTAACTGATGATGGTCGAAGTAGAGAGGATATAAAATGTAGACTGGCAATGGCAAGGAAAGTGTTTCTGAAGAAGAGAAATTTGTTAACATCGAGTATAGATTTAAGTGTCAGGAAGTCATTTCTGAAAGTATTTGTATGGAGTGTAGCCATGTAAGGAAGTGAAACATGGACGGTAAATAGTTTGGACAAGAAGAGAATAGCTTTCGAAATGTGGTGCTACAGAAGAATGCTGAAGATTAGATGGGTAGATCACATAACTAATGAAGAGGTATTGAATAGGATTGGGGAGAAGAGAAGTTTGTGGCACAACTTGACCAGAAGAAGGGATCGGTTGGTAGGACATGTTCTGAGGCATCAAGGGATCACCAATTTAGTATTGGAGGGCAGCGTGGAGGGTAAAAATCGTAGGGGGAGACCAAGAGATCAATACACTAAGCAGATTCAGAAGGATGTAGATTGCAGTAGGTACTGGGAGATGAAGAAGCTTGCACAGGATAGAGTAGCGTGGAGAGCTGCATCAAACCAGTCTCAGGACTGAAGACCACAACAACAACAACAACAACTATCACCCCCAGGTATCTCGACTCCACTTCAGTCATCACTCGTCCCAGAAGCAGGCAGTGCTGAACACTCTTTTTTCATGTGCCTCCCGCACCAGTGACAATAGTGAATTGGAACGAGATATAAATTTCTTAAAGGACACACTCAAGGCCAACGACAGTAGTATTTTGGTAAACAGAGCTTTCGACTAATGTAGTATAAGATGGACATCGGTAACTGGAAGTCATGATAATTAATTTAGAGAGATCCGCTCCAGTTTTACTAGTATTTATTTAAACCACGACCGGACTCGAGATTTTAAAATCCCATTTCAGATGTATGGAATTACAGTATTCGGCAATACATAACAAGCGGTCGGGTCAGTCAGTGCGAGAGTTCTAATCACTGCAAGGGGGCGGAAACTGTCCGCCACTGGGCAGCCGCACTACAGTGTAGTGGCTGGCGTTCCTACTTTATATTCTGCGTCTGTATCTACGACGACTCTCCGCAAGCCACCTTATCGTATATAGCGAGTGTGGGGGGGGGGGGGGGGGGGGAGTGGTGTACTTTGTGTGGCACTGTTATTTTCCGCTATTCCTGTTCCAGTAGCGAATGGTCTGCGTGAGGAACAGTTGTAGGTACGCCTCCGTTAGAGCTCGAATCACACTGATGTAACCTTACTGTATTGGTTTCTCCCACCTAAGTATGCGCAAAGTTACATTTATTCACGTTGAGGGTCAACTACCGACCTTGCACCAAGCGTAGATCCTCTGCAGGTCCTCCAGCATTTCGCTACAATTTTACAGCGAAAATTAAAAATTCTGTGAAAATTAAAAATTCTATTGCGGTATGTCCGAGGTTACTATTACGTCTGAAGATTTCTCTCCTTTAGCAATGATATGCTGTGTTCTGTTTGCTATAAACTCTTCAATCCAATCACACAGTTGGACTGATATTGCGTACGCGTGTATTTTATCAGGCGACAGTGCGGAACTGTATCTAACGCTTTCCGGAAGTGAAGGAACACGACATCTACTTCGGCGTGGGTATTTACTGACTTCTGCGTTACGTGAACGGATAGAGGGAGCTAGGTTTCACACGATCGTTGTTTGCAGAATCCACGTTTATTCCTACAAAGAAGTTTCTCAATTTCCATGAATACTATAACACGCGAGCATAAAATGTATTCCAGAATCCAGAATTGTACAACATACTCTTGTAAGTGACATAATCCTATAATTTTAGGCATATATTCGACGACCTTTCTTGAAAATGTTACAACAGAAATTGATTGCATAACCAAAACTCTTCGGAAAAATAGTAAAGAGACTCCATTTCTCAGTCAGAGGCAAATAAATATTTTTAGGACCTACACAGAAACGACTGTTCGCCTTCACTCAGTGGAGTCTATGAAGCAACTTCTGGCTGTGGCAAAGTGTATATAGGCGAAACTGTGACCACAATAAAAAATGTATTAAAGAACATGAACGACACACGTTACTATAACAAAATGTGAAATATTCGGTAACAGAACACCTTGAAGATTGCGACCAAGATATAGATTTTAATGACATTCACCTACTAGTTAAACAGTGTCACATTTATAGAACGGGATCCAACAAGCAGTGCAGCTCTCTAAGAATGAAAGTAATTTCAATAGAGATGACAGCTAAAGGTTTCTAGCATCGTGGTTCCAAGCCATCAACGAAGTAGTTACCCAGCCACGGTACGCGGGGAATAGAAACAACTACCAAGAAGCCTCCTCTGCGACACGATAGTACCGGCCGGCCACGGCCCACCAGCAGTCTGAAGAATTTTACCTGGTAACTCCTCTCCACTGGAACAAGAGCGGGTGAAAATCCTCTATGTGTGAAGGGGGGCGACACTGGTTTTAGAAAGCGTTCAGCTAACTGTGAACATCAGTAGACTGCTGAAGAAAATCTTAGTTGAGAGGCGAAAAACTTGAAGATAAACAATACTAGAAAACAGCACAGCTCGAAAACATTGCGTCAACGAGTATTCAGTCATGGAACCTAAATGAGACAAATTACAGACACCATAAAAAAGCGATGGGAGGAGCGTGCAGACTGTATACGCCTTCTACAACCCATAAGATCTGTTAGCTTACTCATACTGAGTGTGAAGGGGGTAATCTGTACCTACTTACTTTCTTAGGATAAGAAAAACCTTTTAGCCAAGACAGCAATGAAACACTGTATTGTGGATAACCGGTTTCGGTAAACTATGTTACTATCATCCGATCTTCCTACAGGTTATTATAAACATCTTGTGCCAGACACACACAAAATCTTTCCATTAAATCTCCAGATGCACAACGGCCTTGTGGAGCCCTAGTAGGCATGACGTGTGTTTCTATGGATCCAGTGTTGTGGCGATTTGTGCACTTAGTAATTTTAACTTTTACTTTTGACGTGCCAACACATTCATGTCATATATTGTGCATCTGGAGATCTAATGGAAAGATTTTGTGTGCATCTGGCTCTAGATGTTTATAATAACCTGCACAAAGGTCTGATGATGGTAATATAGTTTACCGAAACAGATTACCCACAAAACAGTGTTTTTTTTTCGATGTTGGCTAAGAAGTTTTTCTTATCCTAAGAAACCACAAAATCTACTTTAGCTGGATGTTGCATCTGTTCTGGTCGTTCCACGGACTGCGGCAACGTTAAAAATTTGACTTAAGCCACTTATTTCTGATAAGGAAAAGTGGAATCCGACTGATCATTGGCTTACTCAAAAAATATTGCGGCTCTTGCAGCGATGAATTCCGAAACAGGTCACCCTCCTTAATTTATTTCCAGCGAAGACATTGCTACAACTATTAACAATACAGCTGCTGTTCTGATGTCCATTTTGTTTCAGGGCACCGTGGACGTCATAACAAATCAATTCAATACAAACAGATTTATTGTTTACACCTTTCAGTTCAAATATTAAATGCAACATAATAATCGTCTCATTGGAAACACATTGTATTCGTTGTGAAAAGACGATATGCTTATTTGAGAACAATTTTATGAACAGTCAATGATCGCAAATAATATTCATATTGCGGTTGCCGATTTCGGTCTTATAGGGCCATTTTCACAACAGTTGAAGTCCTAGATTTGTGGTGACCCAGCATACCGCTTTGTCACGTAATTTTTTTTTTCTCTCTAAGCAAAGTTCACAAGTAATCTCTAACGTAAAACTACCAAGTAACCTAGACTAGGTTAGTGCCAGTAATTTTTTATGTCTCTTATAGTTAATTTTTTACAGATACGCTATCTCTTGTAACCACACTGTAATGCACCATACTGACAATACTTTGCACCACACACTAATCTTAATTTGTGTGCGCAAAGAGTATTGTGAAAGGAGTGAATTAGCTTGTGAAAACAGTTAGTGAATAAGAATCGCTACTTTTGCTTTATAAGCCATTTATTGTCAAGAGAAGAGCCTTAGTCTTTGGCTCAAATAACGAGCTGAACATTTCTTAACTTTGGCTGCCGTTTGATCCGCCACGATTTGCGCAGCCTGTGTTCCCACATACTCTACAGTGTGTATCGGAAACGTTTATACGCTCCATTCGCCCTAGCACTTGTGTGTGTGTTTGTGTCTGTGTGAGTGCCCGTCGGTGATTTATGTAGTCTGAGGCAATAAACATCACACGTAACAAGCGATGCTTGGTACGAGTAGTTAACAATGAGAGACGCTTTCAGAATTCATAGACTTTAACGACTGCCGGGCATTGCGCCAACCTTGGAACCTACACAAGTTATTACGGAGAAGCGGAGAGAAATGTACGCAGTTGAGAAGTTGATGTCGTGACAGCTATAGTAATACATCCATCTAGTGACTGTACAACAAGGGGAAAAAACAGAAAACAGAAAAATTCGAATTTCTAGACCTTAATCCACCGAGAATTAATAAAACGCTTCATAAGTGATTAAATGCAATGCTGGAGGAGTGCCAGAACGGAAATTGTACATAATACCTCGACAATAAAAATAACAAATGAAGAGGGATTGCTCAAAATACTAAGAAACTATGTTGATTCTGAACTGTGTCCTTTCTCTGTGGAAAGTTCAATCGAATTCGGCCAGCTCAGTAGCAAAGGAGACGCACTTGAATTCAGATGTGTTCGTGTACTCCGCGATTAAACGTAAAACATCACGGAGACACGTGACAGAAGCTCCAAATTTGTGCACTTTATATTCATGTTCAGTTAGTGAAGGTCACTTGCAAATTAGGACTCACTTGAGTGCTGATTGTTGTTTCCAGTACTCAACACATTAATGGCTGTCATTGTCTGTGAGGCTGCGCAGAACTATGACTAACAAGGAGATCATCGAATCTGTTAATCACGGAACTCGATGAGTCGTAGGTATATTGAAGAGGGACCTATCCTGAATGCCTGGTTAGCAGCTTCTCGTGTGACGGCTCTAGTTTCCGAGAAAATCGATATCGAAGCTTAGTGCATATCTCCTAGACGTCATGTTTCGACGAAGCGAGCGTAGCACAACGGCTAAGGTTCCTGGCTACCACAATGGCAGTAATGGTTAAATTTTATTTTTTGGATCGTTCTTATGTCTCTTGATCGATAGTTTTTCTGTTATCAAAATGGGTTCCTCCTCGTTCAACATCCTCTTTCCACCAAGAGAGAGTTGCTCTGGATTTAAATTCTGAGAGATCGCACCGCTGTGAACGCTCCAGCTCCATTTTGGATGAGCTGTTGCGAGAGTGACTACCCTTATTTGTACGATAAAGGCTCATAAAGCCCCGGTTCCGATGCGAGTTCTTCGGCAACACAGTCGTCAGATCTCTCGAGCCCCGTCCATTGCAAGTAAATTTTCATACTTTTTCGGTTTGTCAGGAGAAAAAAAAATAGAGAACACTAAAACTCTCTGCCTCATACTCTTGCAGCTCGTCCGTTTCATCAGCGTCTTTTAGTTAATCCACAATGATGATTCGTTTTTCGGCAACAGATTTTGTGTTGCGCTGGAGATCGCGTCTGCAATTGTAATGGAATTAGCGGGAATCGTGCTCGGAGGTGTATTTGTAAGAAGTTTCAGATCGTGACGCCGTCTTTTGGTATATCCATCGTAACGCCCTTGGGTGTATCTGATGGCGTTAGTAAATTCGCCCTTCGATTGCTCATCACATTCCTCTACTTCTGATGGATATTCTTTTGGCTGTCCTTCTGTAGAGACGCTTGCTTCTTCCATTTAACTGTACGCTTTTGACACAAACTGCATTGACGAAGCGTTGCGAATAACTGATGCTGGCGAAAAATGCCAGCTGGCGGTTTACATGGCCTGAGGAATCCGTAACGGTCCATGAGGGAGAGAAGCCACCACAGGATACGAAGTCACGTGTACTAAACGCTTTAAGCGAACATTGTCCAAATACTAGGAATTTTAACTACGAACCACAAACAGAATACACATTTAAAGAAAGTCTAATATAATGATTGATTCATTAATGAAATTACTATGGTGAAAATGCCTATTTTTGGATAATTTTGAATGAAATATTTATTTTATTTTAGTAACATTCTGTTTGATGACGCTGAAGAAAAAAAAGTACACGGCTAGGTTTTGAACCCATGCCGCCATCGTGCTATCCATGAACGTTAACGTTAGCCCCTAGGCATTTACCCAGGGCAGATCCCTCTACAACATACCGAATGCTCCTCAAAGTGCTTGATTAACAGATCAGATGCCCCCCTTCTGACTGCAAGAACACGTCCGTAGTAAACTGCCCCATTAACTTTATAGATTTTGATGAAACTCCTCACAGCCTACGGACGCAATTCACGGTTGTGCATTATTAAGACGGCACCACAAATAAGTCTAAAGAAATGCGAATAATTTCGCTTGAGTTGTGTTCAATTAACGTACCTAACCCAAAGACAAGAAATCGTAAAGCTGTGCAAACGAGACGCGTAAAAACTTGATCTTTTTAACGCACTTCGTAAATGCTACCTAAATGGAAATATCTCAATGTTTGTCACGTTCTGTTCACCGAAGATTCAAGTGCTGTCTCTGAAGATTCACAAACGACAACATATATTTCGGTCACTTGTTAATCTTTGGAGAAAAGAGAAGCAGCCGTATGAACATCAAGAGCTCAGATTGAAAACCAGTCTTGAGCAAAGAAGGGAAAGCTAAAAGGTTGAAGGAGTATACAGAGGGTCTATACAAGGGAGATATATTTGAAGGTAATATTATAGAAGGGAAGTGGACGTAGATAAAGATGAGATAGACGATATGATACTGCGAGAAGAACTTGAAAAAGCTCTGAAAAATCTAAGTGAAAACAAGGTCCCGGAAGTAGGCGATATTGCCTCGGAACTACTGATAGCCTTCGAAGAGCCAGTCGTGACAAAATTCTCCCCACTGGTGTGCAAGTTATGTGAGACAGGCGAAATATCCCCAGACATCAAGAAGAATGTAATAATTCCAATTCCAAAGAAAGCAGTTGCTGACAGACGTGAAAATTACCGAACTATCAATTTAATAAGAAATGTTTGCAAAATACTAAAACGAATTGTTTACGGAAGAATGGAAAAAACTGGTAGAAGCTGACCTCGGGGGAAATCAGTATGCATTCCGGAGATATGTCGGAACACACGAGGCAGTACTTACCCTACGACTTATCTTAGAAGATAGGTTAGTAAAAGACAAACCCACTTTTATAGGACTTGTAGACTTAGAGAAAACTTTTGACAATGTCGACTGGAATACTCTGTTTGAAATTCTGAAGATAGCAGGGTTAAAATACAATGAAGGAAAGGCTATTTACAATTTGCACAGAAACCGGATGGCAGTTATAAGAGTCGAGGGGCATTAAAGGGAAGCAGTGGTTGGGAAGGAATGAGACAGGGTTGAAGCCTATCCACGATGTTATTCACCCTGTACATTGAACAAGCAGTAAAGGAACCAAAGAAGAATTTGGAGTAGGAATTGAAGTTCAGCGAAAAGAAATAAAAACTCTGAGGTTTGCCTTTGGCATTGTAATTCTCTGAGACAATAAAGGGCTTGGAAGAGCAATTGAAAGGAATGGAAATTATCTTGAAAGGGGAATAGTTGATGAAATTAACAAAAGCAAGACAAGGATAGTGTATTGTAGTCGAATTAAATCCGGTGATGCTGAGGGAATTAGCTTAGGAAACGAGACACTTAAAATATGAGACGAGTTTTGCTATATGTGAAGCACCATAAGGGTAGCCATGTATGGAAGTGAAACATGGACGATAAACAGTTTAGACAAGAAGAAAACAGATACTTTTGAAATGTGGGAAACAGAAAAATGTTGAAGATTAGACGGGTAGATCATTTAACTAGCGAGGAAGTATTGAATATAATTGGGGAGACGAGAAATTTTTGGCACAACTTGAGCAAAAGAAGGGATCGTATGGTAGGAAACATTCCGAGACATCAAGTGATCACCCATTTAGTAGGAGGGATGAGTGTGTGTGTGGGGGCGGGGAAGTAAAAATCATAGAGGGGGACCAAGAGAAGGATACAGTAAGAAGATTCAAAAGACGGTGGGTTGCAGCAGTTATTCGGAGATGAAGAGGCTCAGACAGGATAGAGTAGCATGGAGAGCTGCATCAAACCAGTCTTCGGATTAAAGACCACAACAACAATGTAAAACGGTTTGTTTGCTAGTGAAAACCCAACAATCAGTGGTGTCTTGACATCCATTACCCCACAGTCGTAATGTCTAAGGATTCTCGCATCAGTCAAGATTAGAAGATATTTGTGATGCAACAGAAGTTTGTATCGGGGCAATTAGTCGCGTTTTTGTTGAGTGATACTTGTAGCTTTTGAATAGAAATACTAAAAATTTATGTAATTACGGCCGTAGAATTCAGCCCTGTTCCTTTCTTACACCGATGTCTTAACGTCTCTGGCACCTCCT
Source organism: Schistocerca cancellata (assembly GCF_023864275.1). Classification (NCBI taxonomy): domain Eukaryota; kingdom Metazoa; phylum Arthropoda; class Insecta; order Orthoptera; family Acrididae; genus Schistocerca; species Schistocerca cancellata. The sequence goes on from NC_064626.1 coordinate 830,153,938, forward strand.
TTCGTGTACAAACGTCCAAGTCTTTTCATCCACCGTGTGGTCTGGCGTTGTACCTTAGAATCATATCGTACCTCGGAATTACAACACATTTTCGACCACTAGGAACAGAACATGTCATTCTTCTTCGGATTGTGTAATGCGTAGCTGCTAATGAACTCGACATAGACACGAGGACTCAATTATTTAGCTTCCATGACTCACACTGCAAAAATGGACGTTGCCATGCGCATTTCTACAGCGAAATGTACCTACTGAGCACAGACGGTTTACCATGGTTGTAACGGTAATATTACGTTGCGTATAGCCCAGAACATAAATTATTTTGGAGTTTCCTATATTATTTATGAAGCTCCCGAATAAATTTTAAATGGAGAACTGGATCTCGATCCATAGTTAACGTTACGCACTCCTGAGAAGTATTGGCAAATAATTTCTGAAACACATGTTAACCAACGTTCTTACCAGCGTATTTGCGTTTACGTAAATAAGAAATAAAAATACGACACTAACTATTGCTTCCCTTTCTATTACGATTACCCGGAAAACATAGCGCTACTGGATGTTTCTAGCTGATATGTACAAAAACTTAGACACACCAAAGATTTTGTATCACCTCCGTTCCGATAATTCCGGAACCTGTACAGAAAATTTGAATAAAGATCAACATAAACGGCATTTCCGCTCTTTTCATTGCTCATGAACACCACACATGGCATGTTGTACCACTATAAAGCGAGACATTCAGATGTGGTGGTCCATATTGCTGTACACACCGGTACCTCTAATACCCAGTAGCACGTCCTCTTGCATTGATGCACCATTTTATTCGTCGTGGCATACTATCCACAAGTTCATCAAGGCAGTGTTGGTCCAGATTGTCCTACTCCTCAACGGCGATTAGGCGTAGATCCCTCAGAGTGGTTGGTGGGTCATGTCGTCCATACCAACCCTTTTCAGTCTATCTTGGCATGTTCGATAAGGTTCATGTCTGGAGAACATGCTGGCCGCTCTAGTCGAGCGATGTCGTTATCCTAAAGGAAGTCATTCACAAGATGTGCACGATGGGGGCGCTCGGAGGATGGCATTCACGTATCGTACAGCCGTTACGGCGCCTTCCATGACCACTAGAAACGTACGTCGGCCCCACATAATGCCACCCCAAAACCTCAGGGAACTTCCACCTTGTGCACTCGCTGGACAGTTTGTCTAAAGCGTTCAGCCTGACCGGGTTGCCTCCAAACAAGTCTCCGACGATTGTCTGGTTGAAGGCATATGCGACACTCATCGGTGAAGAGAACGTGACGCCAATCCTGAGCTGTCCATTCGACACGTTGTTGGGCCCATGTGACCGTGCTGCATGGTGCCGTGGTTGCAAGGATGGACCTCGCCATGAACGTCGGGAGTAAAGTTGCGCATCATGCAGCCTATTGCGCACAGTTTGATTCGTAACACGACGTCCTATGGCTGCACAAAAATCATTATTAAACATGGTGGCGTGGCTGTCAGGGTTCCTCCGAGCCGTAATCCGTAGGTAGCGGTCATCCAATGCAGTAGTAGCACTTGGGTGGCCTGAGCGAAGCATGTCATCGACAGTTCCCGTCTGCCTGTATCTCCTCCATGTCCGAAAATCATCGCTTTCGTTCACTCCGAGACCCCTGAACACTTCCCTCGTTGAGAGCCCTTCCTGTCACAAGGTAACAATGCGGACACGATCGAACCGCGGTATTGACCATCTAGGCATGGTTGAACTACAGATAATACGAGCCATGTGCTTCCTTCCTGGTGGAATGACTGGAAGTGATCGGCTGTCGGACCCCCTCCCTCTAATAGGCGCTGCTCACGGATTGTTGTTTACATTTTTGGGCGGGTTTAGTGACATCTATGAATAGTCAAAGGGACTGTGTCTGTGATACAATATCCACAGTCATTCAGGAGTTCTGGGAACCGGGCTGATGCAAAACTTCTTTGATATGTGTATATGAAACAAAAAAATTATATACAATTGATCGGAGAACAGAAACAATTAGCTAGAATAAAGGAAAATGATCAATTAAATGACGCTTTCAGTGTCACGTTTTCCAGGCGCCCTATCAGGTACCGCACCTTTGACCAGTTCGCACAAAATACAAAACACATCCTCCAAAGCTGATTGTCAAAAATGTTCAAATGTGTGTGAAATCTTATGGGACTTAACTCTAAGGTCATCAGTCCCTAAGCTTACACACTACTTAAACTAAATTATCTTAAGGACAAACACACATGCCCGAGGGAGGACTCAAACCTCCGCCGGGACCAGCCTCACAGTACATGACTGCAGCGCCTGAGACCGCTCGGCTAGGCTGATTGTCATTCTTCGGTGTCACAACATGGCACAGAGCTATAATGCCCAGAATAGCTGTCAAAATGGACGGTGTCTGTACTCACGATCTTACGTAGTTTAAGCTAGAACGTCGATCACATCCCGTGGACTATGAGTACCTATTACATTGATTTAAATGTAATCACATTCGGGAAGACCACAGTAAAAATCCGTGTCCGCTCACCAAGACTAATGTCTCCGTGGTTCCGCAAAATCAGGATGCTGTGGGAATCGTTCCTTGAAAAAGGCTAAAAACACTCTTCTGCCTCAACATTTTCCAGTCTAAGCTTGTGCTCCACGGCCTAGTGGTGGACGGTACATTAAACCCTATCTTTTTTTCCGGCTGCTGCTTTCAGGAGACAATTATTTATATTGTGCGTTTAATAGTTTGTGTACCTTCTCGACTATACCTTATGATAATTGTGTACTATAACGCATATACAGTGTGTGATGGGTACAATTGCAGATATTTGTATTGGTGACGGAGGACGGTGTACTAAACAACATTACATCAGTATTTATGTCATTTGGAGATTAATAATTGTAGCTATTAAGAGTAGTATGTTACATACAGCGAGTCATCTATGATTATTTTCCCGTGGATCAGGTGCTTCAGTGTGAATGCATGGACGCAAAACGGTTAGTCTACACTGACAGGCGTAGTCCGATTACTGGTGCTGTTACGACTGCGAAGAAAATGTCAGGTCGTAAAGTCTGTGAAGGGTTTATGGGAAGACTGTTTGACACAGAGAAAAAAAAAACAACTAACACACTGATTTGTGTACATAGTAAGATACCATTTATAAGTGTGGAAAGTGTTGATCAACATTAACGAGCCACATATTACGAAGAAAAGGGAGCACTGTTGACCAAGTTTTGAGTGACACATATATTCCTGAAAGGTTTGCTGAGATTTTTCGACCACAACCAAGATTTGTGACATACGTTTCGTTGTCCCAATGGCTTTGCTTTTCTCTTACTTTATATTACATTGTGACCAATTAATGAACTTATGGCTCTGAATTTATTCATTTTACGTGCCTGTGTAATTAGGCTGATATTCTTAAATCGTTCGTTACTTAATTCGCTCAAGTGAGAGAAAGTACTCGTGGATTCAAATGATTCAAATGGCTCTGAGCACTATGGGACTTAACTTCTAAGGTCATCAGTCCCCTAGAACTTAGAACTACTTAAACCTAACTAACCTAAGGACATCACACACATCCATGTCCGGGGCAGGATTCGAACCTGCGACCGTAGCGGTCGCGCGGTTCCAGACAGTAGCGCCTTTAACCGCTTGGCCACCCCGGCCGGCAAAGTACTCGTGGAAAAATCTACAGCCATTGGATAGGAGTCAAGTCGGATGCATTTTCTGGGGGCGTTAAATGAGTAACGCAACACAATTTTTTCTGAAGGCTGGTTGGTTTATTCAGGATTCCAATACAAGATATTATTCCCCGCTCTCTTGGCTACAGAATCCTATGTTTCTTCGTAATCGCTGTTCACTGCAACGACCTTACGGCATATTGCTACGAGGGCATCTACACCGTCATCGTGCCATTACTGTTCTACGTCGAAGACAATGTCTTGTTGCATCAATAACCGCCCGATCATCGCCGTACTGCTTACCGCGGAGCTCATCCTTGGTTGGGACAAACAGATGGAAGTGGAAAGGTGCGAGATTTGGGCTGTAGGGTGGATGAGGAAGAACAGCGCAATGAAGTTTTGTGAGCTACTCTCAGGTGCGCAGACTTGTGTGAGGCCTGCGTTGTCATGGAGAAGCAGATGTTTGTTTGCATTTTTGTGCCGATGAACACGCTGAAGCCGTTTCTTCAACTTACTGAGGGTAGCCCATTACGCTTCAGAGTTGAATGTTGTACCATGATGGACGATATCAACAGGAAACCGCCTTCAGAGTCCCAGAAGACCATCGCCATGTGTTTGACTTTACCAGCTGAGCATGCGGCTATGAACTTTTTCTTCGGAGGAGAGGTGGTGTGGCTCCACTCCATGGACTGCTGCCTTGTTTCCGTTCCGAAGCGATGAACCCATGTTTCATCGCCTGTGACAAAAAATTGTCACGATCAGCTTCGTAACGCGCAAGCAGTTCCGCACAAATCCTTCGTTGCTCTTTGTGGTCTTCTGTTAGGCAGCGAGGAATCCAGCGGGCACACACCTTTGAATACCGCAACTTGTGGACGACAGTGACGTTCCGTTGAGCAGCGAAAAATTTTATTGTGATCTGTCGATCACCTCGAATGAGAGTGTCCGCACGTTCCAACATTGCAGGGTTCACGGCTGGCCGGCACGCGGGAGATCGGACACGGTTGCACGACCTTGAGCGATGATGACATACACCTCGCCCAACAACTCACTGTGCTTTTGTTCACTGTCAGGTCTCCGTTTACATTCTACAAGAAACTCAATGACAGCTCTCCGCTTGGAACACACCATTTGAAGGCTACGTATAGTAACGCCATATGTCGGAACTTCATGAAACCATAAGGGCTGAATCGGGAATAGTTCCCAATGTGCCATAAAAAATACCGCTCACTTTCAACCTAAATTGTCGGGGAAAATAATGTGTTGCATTACTAATTGAACGCCCCTCATAACAACAAGGCCATGTCTTCAGCTTTCATAATTACAATAATAATAATTACAATAATAATAATTACAATGTCGATAACGTTAAACAAGCTAGAGCAACCGCATACTCATTCTCCAACGATTCGTTTTAATCAGTTTCAGCACAAAAATGCAGAAGTAATTTTATTCATTTATTTATCGTATGATGATACAGAGCTTGGATCAAATACATAATTTTAAGAGTATATAGTGTAAGAAATGTCAAGCAAAATACTGGTAAAGAATCAAATGTCCAAAGTATTATACTAAATTATGTGCACAGTACACAAGTTCTTAGATTTCTATGTCCAATCTGTTGATCCAGTTGAGCCCTTCAGGTGATGCATGGTGGATGTCATTTATTGATCCCCCGAAGGCTCGTTGCGGGCATGCACCAACAATGTGATTTATTTGGAGATGTTGCCCAGCCCCATTTGTGCTTCAGATATCCGCAGTTCCCTTGTCCTGTTCGGATATACATCTACATCAATACTCCGCAAGCCACCTGACGGTGTGTGGCGGAGGGTACCCTGAGTACCTCTATCGGTTCTCACTTCTATTTCAGTCTCGTGTTGTTCGTGGAAATAAAGATTGTCGGTAGGCCTCTGTGTGGGCTCTAATCTCTCTGATTTTATCCTCATGCTCTCTTCGCGAGATATGCGTAGGAGGGAGCAATATACTGTTTGACTCTTCGGTGAAGGTATGTTCTCGAAACTTTAACAAAAGCCCGTACTGAGCGTCTCTCCTGCAGAGTCTTCCACTGGAGTTTATCTATCATCTCCGTAACGCTTTCGCGATTACTAAATGATCCTGTAACGAAGCGCGCTGCTCTCCGTCGGATCTTCTCTATCTCTTCTATCAACCCTATCTGGTACGGATCCCACACTGCTGAGCAGTATTCAAGCAGTGGGCGAACAAGCGTACTGTAACCTACTTCCTTTGTTTTCGGATTGCATTTCCTTAGGATTCTTCCAATCAATGTCAGTCTGGCATCTGCTTTACCGACGATCAACTTCATATGATCATTCCATTTTAAATCACTCCTAATGCGTACTCCCAGATAATTTATGGAATTAACTGCTTCCAGTTGCTGACCTGCTATTTTGTAGCTAAATGATAAAGGATCTATCTTTCTATGTATTCGCAGCACATTACACTTGTCTACATTGAGATTCAATTGCCATTCCCTGCACCATGCGTCAATTCGCTGCAGATCCTCCTGCATTTCAGTACAATTTTCCACTGTTACAACCTCTCGATACACCACAGCATCATCTGCAAAAAGCCTCAGTGAACTTCCGATGTCATCCACAAGGTCATTTATGTATATTGTGAATAGCAACGGTCCTATGACACTCCCCTGCGGCACACCTGAAATCACTCTTACTTCGGAAGACTTCTCTCCGTTGAGAATGACATGCTGCGTTCTGTTATCTAGGAACTCCTCAATCCAATCACACAATTGGTCTGATAGTCCATATGCTCTTACTTTGTTCATTAAACGACTGTGGGGAACTGTATCGAACGCCTTGCGGAAGTCAAGAAACACGGCATCTACCTGGGAACCCATGTCTATGGCCCTCTGAGTCTCATGGACGAATAGCGCGAGCTGGGTTTCACACGACCGTCTTTTTCGAAACCCATGCTGATTCCTACAGAGTAGATTTCTGATCTCCAGAAAAGTCATTATACTCGAACATAATACGTGTTCCAAAATTCTACAACTGATCGACGTTAGAGATATAGGTCTATAGTTCTACACATCTGTTCGACGTCCCTTCTTGAAAACGGGGATGACCTGTGCCCTTTTCCAATCCTTTGGAACGCTACGCTCTTCTAGAGACCTACGGTACACCTCTGCAAGAAGGGGGGCATGTTCCTTCGCGTACTCTGTGTAAAATCGAACTGGTATCCCATCAGATACAGCGGCCTTTCCTCTTTTGAGCGATTTTAATTGTTTCTCTATCCCTCTGTCGTCTATTTCGATATCTACCATTCTGTCATTTGTGCGACAATCTAGAGAAGGAACTACAGTGCAGTCTTCCTCTGTGAAACAACTTTGAAGAAAGACATTTAGTATTTCGGCCTTTAGTCTGTCATCCTCTGTTTCAGTACCATTTTGGTCACAGTGTCTGGACATTTTGTTTTGATCCACCTACCGCTTTGACATTAGACCAAAATTTCTTAGGATTTTCTGTTAAGTCAGTACATAGAACTTTACTTTCGAATTCATTGAACGCCTCTCGCATAGCCCTCCTCACACTACATTTCGCTTCGCGTAATTTTTGTTTGTCTGCAAGGCTTTGGCTATGTTTATGTTTGCTGTGAAGTTCCCTTTGCTTCCGCAGCAGTTTTCTAACTCGGTTGTTGTACCACTGTGGATCTTTCCATCTCTTACGATCTTGCTTGGCACATACTTATCTAACGCATTTTGTACGATGGTTTTGAACTTTGTCCACTGATCCTCAACACTATCTCTACTTAAAACAAAACTTTTGTGTTGAGCCGTCAGGTACTCTGAAATCTGCTTTTGTCACTTTTGCTAAACCGAAAAATCTTCCTACCCTTTTTAATATTTCTATTTACGGCTGAAATCATAGATGCCGTAACCGCTTTATGATCGCTGATTCCCTGTTCTGCGTTAAATAGTTCGGGTCTGTTTGTCACCAGAAGGTGTAATATGTTATCGCCACGAGTCGGTTCTCTGTTTAACTGCTCAAGGTAGTTTTCAGATAAAGCACTTAAAAAAATTTCACTGGATTCTTTGTCCCTGCCACCCGTTATGAACGTTTGAGTCTCCCAGTCTATATCCGGCAAATTAAAATCTCCACCCAGAACTATAACATGGTGGGGAAATCCACTCGAAATATTTCCCAAATTATCCTTCAGGTACTCAGCCACAACAGCTGCTGAGCCAGGGGGCCTATAGAGACATCCAATTACCATGTCTGAGCCTGCTTTAACCGTGAACTTCACCCAAATCATTTCACATTTCGGATCTCCGTCAATTTCCTTCGATACTATTGCACTTCTTATCGCTATAAACACGCCTCCCCCTTCACTGTTCAGCCTGTCTCTGCGGTATACATTCCAATCTGAGCTTAGGATTTCATTACTGTTTACGTCTGGTTTCAGCCAACTTTCTGTCTCTAGTACTATATGGGCGTTGTGACCGTTTATTAATGAGAGCAGTTCTGGGACCTTTCTATAGACGCTCCTGCAGTTTACTATTAGCACATTAATTCTCCTCTGGCGTCCGGGGAGTGTGAAACCTGGAACTCGCTTGGAAGGCTTTTCAACCAGATGACCGTTGAACACTGACGATTCTTCCCACTGACTGCTCCGTACTTCGTTGTTGTTAAAGTCGGAGGCTTCAAGATGTGCAGTTCGCCAGGAAGGTTTTCTTGACTTCAGACGCTGATGTTCTGTAATTGATATATCGCTGTGTACGGGTATCTGGGGGTTCTTCTGAATGTTTTTCCAGATCTTCAGGAGAGCATCTGATCTCCGTAGAGCTGGAGGTTGGATGTTACTTGAAACCGGTAGCCATGTTGTTTGAGTGCTACGTATGCAGCCTGTGATGAGTCGCATTGTCTGGTTGAGTTGCACATTTATCTTGCTACAGTGAGCACTGTTCATCGAAGTTGTCAACAGTATTCATCGACAGAGTATGATAGTGCCAAAGCGGTTGATCTCAGGGTTTGAGCACTGCAACCCCAGGAGGTACCAACAAGCTTCTGAATGATATTATTACGGGTCTTCACTTTTGCGGCCACGTTGGAGAGATGTTGACGCAATGTTAGGGACCTATCGAGTGTTATTCTGAGGTACTTCGGTGTGCTGCAGTACTGCAAGGTTTGTCCTCGGAGTACTGCAGCACACCGAAGTACCTCAGAATAACACTTCGGTGGATATGTCAGGTAGATCTCCAAAAAATGTAATTAACCCCTCTGGAACAGAGCAGTGCTGAATGAAGAAAGGCGCTACAGTCTGGAACTGCACGACCGCTACGGTCGCAGGTTCGAATCCTGCCTCGGGCATGGATGTGTGTGATGTCCTTAGGTTAGTTAGGTTTAAGTAGTTCTAAGTTCTAGGGGACTTATGACCACAGCAGTTGAGTCCCATAGTGCTCAGAGCCATTTGAACCATTTTTGAATGAAGAAACCATTGGCGTTGATTTCTTTACGTTCTTAAGTTTTCGGTTTTTAGCTGTGTTTAGCTGGCTTGTTGATAAGGCTCCGTATTCGTTATAAAAGCGCAATACTTGCGCACGTGGGGAACAATGTGCATATGCGTATGTAGCAGCCAAGGCCTTGTTGAAGAAATCATCCATGAATTCTTGATATGGTTTAGGAGAAGTAGTGACAGCATAAAATACGATTACTGCACGGAGCTTGGAAGCACGGTCCTTCTGAGTCCAGTGCCGCAGTACGTCGTCGCTCGCTGAGGCTCGAAGTGAGTCACCGTGACCTTGACCATAGACGGTTCGGTGACCTCGGATTTTGTTCCTCTGAACACCACACCGAGCATTTCACCGACAAGCCGCATCAGACGACGGCATCGAACCTGTTGATCCTAAATAAGGAGAGGGCAGGCTGTAAATAGCCCTGAAACGCACTCCTGGATGCGGCAGTAATGATCGCGCTCTTTCTTAGCGCCAGGGACGTGCAGTGGGAAGAGCGGCGCCTACCGGTTTTCCCCCCTTTTTGCAGCGTGTCCACTCCCTGGGCAGCGACTAAAGCGTTTCGGTCAATCAGGGTTAACCGGCGCCGCATCTTTCGCAACCGTGTCGCCGCTCGTGCTGTGGCTGTCGGCTCGCGGTTCTCACTCCGCCGCGCGATCCCTCACGCTGTATACACCGGCCAAAGCGCTGTTTGTTTCCCCGCTGCCGCCACAATGAATTCGGCTGCCAGATACGCGGAGGCCGACGACCCCGCGTGTGGCAGCTGCTGCCGGAATGGTGTTTGGTCTGTACTCGCAGTTCCGGCAACACCTCCTGTGACGTTGCACCTGCCTACCGGCGTACGTACGGTTCCCGTTAACAGAGCTTTTCATAGTGCAGTTTGTTTATAAATAGTTGCTTGATTAAGCCTAGTTCTAAATTAATGGTTAATTCTTATATTTTTCAGTGCAAATTTGTGTTTATTTTCTCTTGCCCTCTTCTACTGAGGATTTTGTGAGATTATAGGTTCTCGTGCAAACAAATGCGTATCATTATCTGAGCCTAAGTTACTGGTTCAGACTTCAAGAAGAATACAATAATTCCAAAGAAAGCAGGTGTTGACAGATGTGAAAATTACCGAACTATCAGTTTAATAAGCCACGGCTGCAAAATACTAACAAGAATTCTTTACAGACGAATGGGAAATTGGTAGAAGCCGACCTCGAGGAAGGTCAGTTTGGATTCCACAGAAATGTTGGAACACGTGAGACAATATGACACTACGACTTATCTTATAAAATAGATTAAGGAAAGGAAAACATACGTTTCTAGCACTTGTAGACTTAGAGAATGCTTTTGGCAATGTTGACTGGGCTACTCTCTTTCAAATTCTGAAGGTGGCAGGGGTAAAATACAGGGAGCGAAAGGCTATTTACATTTTGTACAGAAACCAGATGGCAGTTATAACAGTCGAGGGGCGTGAAAGGGAAGCAGTGGTTGGGAAGGGAGAGGTACAGGGTTGTAGCCTCTCCCCGATGTAATTTAATCTGCATATTGAGCAAGCAGTAAAGGAAACAAAAGAAAAATTCGGAGTATAAATTAAAATCCATGGAGAAGAAATAAAAACTTTGAGGTTCGCCGATGACATTGTAATTCTGTCAGAGACAGCAAAGGACCTGGAAGAGCAGTTGACCGGAATGGACAGTATCTTGAAAGGAGGATACAAGATAAACATCAACAAAAGTAAAAGGAGGATAATGGAATGTAGTCGAATAAAATCGGGTGATACTGAGGGTAGGACACGCTTAAATTAGTAAATGAGTTTTGCTATTTGGGGAGCAAAATAACTGATGATGGTCGAAGTAGAGAGGATATAAAATGTAGGCTGGCAATGTCAAGGAAAGCGTTTCTGAAGAAGAGAAATTTGTTAACATCGAGTATAGATTTAAGTGTCAGGAAGACTTTTATGAAAGTATTTGTGTGGAGTGTAGCCATGTATGGAAGTGAAAAGTGGACGATAAATAGATTGGACAAGAAGAGAATAGAAACTTTCGAAATGTGGTGCTACAGAAGAATGCTGAAGATTAGATGGGTAGATCACATAACTAATGAGGAGGTACTGAATAAAACTGGGGAGAAGAGAAATTTGTGGCACAACTTGACTAGAAGTAGGGATCGCTTCGTAGGACATATTCTGAGGCATCAGGGGATCACTAATTTAGTATTGGAGGGCAGCGTGGAGGGTAAAAATCGTAGAGGGACACCAAGAGATGAATACACTAAACAGATTCAAAAGGATGTAGGTTGCAGTAGGTACTGGGAGATGAAGAAGCTCGCACAGGATAGAGTAGCATGGAGAGCAGCATCAAACCAGTCTCTGGACTGAAGACAACAACAATTAACCGCTGTTAGTGAGGCATAGCGCTGGAGCTATGCAAAGAACTATAAAGGCTTTTTTCCCAGGTCCTATTCGCGGATGGAAGAGAGAAGGAAGAGACTGATAGTGGTACTAGAAGGACCCTCCTCCACACACCGTAAAGTGACGTGCGAAGTACAGTATCTGATCAAAAGTATCCGGACATCCCTATGTAATGCGGGATGGGCCACTACGAGTCACTAGAAGCGGACCCGCCAGTACAGAAGGAGGCGGGAAGTATTGTGTTGATAGTAGAGAAGCTGTAACTGCAGAACTGGTCCTTCAGGAGAGCTCACTGACTTCGAACGTGAACTAGTCATTGGACGTCACCTGAGTAAGAAATCCACCACGGATATTTGAACTTTTATAAAGGTGCCCAAGTCGACTGTTGCTGATGTGACTGCGAAGTGGGAATGTCAGAGAACAACCACAGCCAAACCAAGAGCAAGTAGAACTCATGTTCTGACAGGCAGGGCCATCGAATATCGTGGAAGGTGGTAGTACAAAAATCGCATGAAATCAACGGACCGACTCATTCGTGACTTCCAAAATGCTTCCAGCAAACAGCTAGCACAATGACTGTACATAGGAGTTAAGAAGAATGGGGTACAGTGGTCGAACAGTTCCTCATATACTACATTTCTGTAGCCATTTCTAAGCGAGGTTTAAGTTGGCGCGAGAGCAACGCCACTGTGCGGAGGATGACTGTAAAATAGTGATTTGGATTGAATCACACTCTATATCCTCTGGCAATCCGTGGGAAGGGTATGGATTGCGCGAATGCCTGTCTGGCGTCAACAGTGAAGTGCGGAGGAGGAGGAGGAGGAGGAGGAGGAGGAGGAATTACTGTATGCTTTTTTTTTCTTTTTTAGTGGTTGGGGTGTCGACATAGCAAAACACGTTGTCTACATGGGAAACTATCTTGTGCTCTTACTTCTGCCGTGACAGTTAATCCTCGAGCGGGCGCGCTTGTGTATAAAGTGCGACATTCAAAAATAAAATGATTTTGTGCGGTTCCTTTTTGTTGCACAACCGTAAACCTATACCTATTCCATCAGTATTGCTTCATGTAACACAGCGATAAATTGAATTGTCGTACGTCCACGTGAGCAGCAGTAATATAAAATACAAAGCGACCTAGGCGAGAAAAGATTTACGATCAGTTCAAAAAAATGACCTCAGTTACGAACTAGCAACATAATCCCACATTGAGGCAGTTGTCTACGAGATAGTTAGTGATCGAATAAGCAGCTGACCGAGATATGATACAACTGTACTGCTTAATGCTTCGAATGCGTCATTACTGTCTCTTTAACACCTGTCCTTGGCAAAAGAGAGTGATAGTGAAAATTTATTTAAGTATTGTTTAATAAAGCATTAGTTTAGCTCATATTACGTAAATTTATTTTCTTCTTGTTTAAATAAACTAAGATTAAACTGTGATTTTGATCATACTTGACTTACTTTGGTAACATAAGGAAAGCTATTCTTTCCATGTGTTACGAAAAACGGCACGCCCGCTCGCGGGTTAAGAAGGCAGCTCGAAAGTCTATTCTTTCCCAGTGTTCTATTGCAGTGGCTAATCAAGTTGTTAATACGCGGCAGAGATGAAATTCATTTCAACAAACTTCCTACGACAATCGTAATTTTTATTTCATCGAATACTTCATTCGCTGTGTTCTTCGGAAACATGTCATATGCTTTTTCTTGTGAGTACAAGGTTTCAAACTTTATTGTACTGACAGAAAACGCTACTGATGTTGACAATCATCTCTTTCTAGAACGTAGATTACTGTGTACTTTTTGAGTGCGCAGTCTATGGGGCCCATGGCGCTATATGTTGGTCAAAACAGTCATGCTGCTCCTACTGGCCTGGTACGGCCGTCCAATTTAGTGTTCCCGTCATTCCACGAATTTCCAGATCAGTTTCCTGGGTGTATACCTTTTGTTACTACTTCTCCCTGATGAGTTCATTTTTAAGAACACATTTTGTACAATTAAGTTACAATATGTAGTTGTTGTTGTTGTTGTTGTTGTGGTCTTCAGTCCTGAGACTGGTTTGATGCAGCTCTCCATGCCACTCTATCCTGTGCAAGCTTCTTCATCTCCCAGTACCAACTGCAACCTACATCCTTCTGAACCTGCTTAGTGTATTGATCTCTTGGTCTCCCTCTACGATTTTTACCCTCCACGCTGCCCTCCAATGCTAAATTTGTGATCCCTCGATGCCTCAGAACATGTCCTACCAACCAATCCCTTCTTCTAGTCAAGTTGTGCCACAAACTTCTCTTCTCCCCAATCCTATTCAATACCTCCTCATTAGTTACGTGATCTACCCACCTTATCTTCAGCATTCTTCTGTAGCACCACATTTCGAAAGCTTCTATTCTCTTCTTGTCCAAACTAGTTATCGTCCATGTCTCACTTCCATACATGGCTACACTCCATACAAATACTTTCAGAAACGACTTCCTGACACCTAAATCTATATTCGATGTTAACAAATTTCTCTTCTTGAGAAACGCTTTCCTTGCCATTGCCAGTCTACATTTTATATCCTCTCTACTTCGACCATCATCGGTTATTTTACTCCCTAAATAGCAAAACTCCTTTACTACTTTAAGTGTCTCATTTCCTAATCTAATTCCCTCAGCATCACCCGACTTAATTTGACTACATTCCATTATCCTCGTTTTGCTTTTGTTGATGTTCATCTTATATCCTCCTTTCAAGACACTGTCCATTCCGTTCAACTGCTCTTCCAAGTCCTTTGCTGTCTCTGACAGAATTACAATGTCATCGGCGAACCTCAAAGTTTTTACTTCTTCTCCATGAATTTTAATACCTACTCCGAATTTTTCTTTTGTTTCCTTTACTGCTTGCTCAATATACAGATTGAATAACATCGGGGAGAGGCTACAACCCTGTCTCACTCCTTTCCCAACCACTGCTTCCCTTTCATGCCCCTCGACTCTTATAACTGCCATCTGGTTTCTGTACAAATTGTAAATAGCCTTTCGCTCCCTGTATTTTACCCCTGACACCTTCAGAATTTGAAAGAGAGTATTCCAGTCAACATTGTCAAAAGCTTTCTCTAAGTCTACAAATGCTAGAAACGTAGGTTTGCCTTTTCTTAATCTTTCTTCCAAGATAAGTCGTAAGGTCAGTATTGCCTCACGTGTTCCAACATTTCCACGGAATCCAAACTGATCCTCCCCGAGGTCGGCTTCTACCAGTTTTTCCATTCGTCTGTAAAGAATTCGCGTTAGTATTTTGCAACTGTGACTTATTAAACTGATAGTTCGGTAACTTTCACATCTGTCAACACCTGCTTTCTTTGGGATTGGAATTATTATATTCTTCTTAAAGTCTGAGGGTATTTCGCCTGTCTCATACATCTTGCTCACCAGATGGTAGAGTTTTGTCATGACTGACTCTCCTGAGGCCATCAGTAGTTCTAATGGAATGTTGTCTACTCCCGGGGCCTTGTTTTGACTCAGGTCTTTCAGTGCTCTGTCAAACTCTTCACGCAGTATCTTATCTCCCATTTCATCTTCATCTACATCCTCTTCCATTTCCATAATATTGTCCTCAAGTACATCGCCCTTGTATAAACCCTCTATATACTCCTTCCACCTTTCTGCTTTCCCTTCTTTGCTTAGAACTGGGTTGCCATCTGAGCTCTTGATATTCATACAAGTGGTTCTCTTCTCTCCAAAGGTCTCTTTAATTTTCCTGTAGGCAGTATCTATCTTACCCCTAGTGAGACAAGCCTCTACATCCTTACATTTGTCCTCTAGCCATCCCTGCTTAGCCATTTTGCACTTCCTGTCGATTTCATTTTTGAGACGTTTGTATTCCTTTTTGCCTGCTTCATTTACTGCATTTTTATATTTTCTCCTTTCATCAATTAAATTCAATATTTCTTCTGTTACCCAAGGATTTCTATTAGCCCGCGTCTTTTTACCTACTTGATCGTCTGCTGCCTTCACCACTTCATCCCTCAGAGCTACCCATTCTTCTTCTACTGTATTTCTTTCCCCCATTCCTGTCAATTGTTCCCTAATGCTCTCCCTGAAACTCTCTACAACCTCTGGTTCTTTCAGTTTATCCAGGTCCCATCTCCTTAAATTCCCACCTTTTTGCAGTTTCTTCAGTTTCAATCTGCAGTTCATAACCAATAGATTGTGGTCAGAATCTACATCTGCCCCAGGAAATGTCTTACAATTTAATACCTGGTTCCTAAATCTCTGTCTTACCATTATATAATCTATCTGAAACCTGTCAGTATCTCCAGGCTTCTTCCATGTATACAGCCTCCTTTCATGATTCTTGAACCAAGTGTTAGCTATGATTAAGTTATGCTCTGTGCAAAATTCTACAAGGCGGCTTCCTCTTTCATTCCTTCCCCCCAATCCATATTCACCTACTATGTTTCCTTCTCTCCCTTTTCCTACTGACGAATTCCAGTCACCCATCACTATTAAATTTTCGTCTCCCTTCACTACCTGAATAATTTCTTTTATCTCGTCATACATTTCATCAATTTCTTCATCATCTGCAGAGCTAGTTGGCATATAAACTTGTACTACTGTAGTAGGCATGGGCTTTGTGTCTATCTTGGCCACAATAATGCGTTCACTATGCTGTTTGTAGTAGCTAACCCGCACTCCTATTTTTTTATTCATTATTAAACCTACTCCTGCATTACCCCTATTTGATTTTGTATTTATAACCCTGTAATCACCTGACCAAAAGTCTTGTTCCTCCTGCAACCGAACTTCATTACTCCCACTATATCTAACTTTAACCTATCCATCTCCCTTTTTAAATTTTCTAACCTACCTGCCCGATTAAGTGATCTGACATTCCACGCTCCGATCCGTAGAACGCCAGTTTTCTTTCTCCTGATAACGACGTCCTCTTGAGTAGTCCCCGCCCGGAGATCCGAATGGGGGACTATTTTACCTCCGGAATATTTTACCCAAGAGGACGCCATCATCATTTAACCATACAGTAGAGCTGCATGTCCTCGGGAAAAATTACGGCTGTAGTTTCCCCTTGCTTTCAGCCGTTCGCAGTACCAGCACAGCAAGGCCGTTTTGGTTAATGTTACAAGGCCAGATCAGTCAATCATCCAGACTGTTGCCCCTGCAACTACTGAAAAGGCTGCTGCCCCTCTTCAGGAACCACATGTTTGTCTGGCCTCTCAACAGATACCCCTCCGTTGTGGTTGCACCTACGGTACGGCCATCTGTATCGCTGAGGCACGCAAGCCTCCCCACCAACGGCAAGGTCCATGGTTCATGGGGGGGGACAATATGTAGTATCGGCACAAATTATCAACGTAAACGAAAACCACTTGCACGCCACCAGGTTGATATATTACAATCATTTTACGAAGTGCATTTTGAAGTTTTCCTCCCTGACAGTTTTTTGCAACTATTCAGTTTACTACGAGGGCTGTTCAATAGAGAATGATCATAATTTTTTATGGTCATAATTTCAAGCGCTAAAATTTAATCTTACGATATTCTGTTGGTTTAATGTGCAACAAACACGCCGTAGTAGAGTCATTGTTGGGACTCCTGGCTCCCGCCTGTGAGAGGTAGGCAGTTTCAGGCACGTTCAGTATGGCCTACCGCTGCAATGGAGGTAACACGCAAGGAACAATACGGCTTTCAAATTCTGCTTTTGTCTCAACAAATCTTCAGCCGAGGCCTATGCAGTGTTACAGGAGGCGTATGGTGAGTCTGTTTTTCCCTACAGCACAGCTCGAAGGTGGTTTAAAATGTGTAAAGAGGGGAGACAATCAATTTCAAAGGTAGGTGGACCCGGTGCTCCAGTTACTGCACTTACGGAAGAAAACATCAACACTGCTGCTGTCATTGTGAGAGTGGACCGAAGAATTACCGTAAGATCACTTTCTGAAATACTGAACATTTCATTGGGTGCTACCCATGCGTTGGTGACAGAAAAATTACACGACATTCGCGTGCAGGGCTGCATGCAATTAAAGTTGATGTTAGAGGAAGATCCGGAGTTTCTGTCAAACGTAATCACTGCTGATGAAACTTGGCTACATCATTTTAATCCTGAAATCGAACAGCAAGGTCAGTCTGGAAATCTCCTTCATCACCAACCCCCAAAAAAACAAAAGTGGTCGCTTCTGTTAGAAAACTTATGGTCATACATTCTTTGATATTCATGGAATGGTTTATCAGCATGTTGTACCTGCACACACATCAGTAACTGGACAATACTGCAGGGATGTCCTGAAAACAGTGCAAGTCCATACTGGGCGCAAAAGACCATATTTCCGCGAAGTAGGCTGGATGCTGCACCACGATAATGCGCGGCCTCATATTGCCAATATTGTTGCTGAATATCTTGCAAAAATCAACGTGAAGTGCATCCCTCACCCTCCCTATGGTCCGGATTTAGCCCCATCTGACGTTTTTCTATTCCATAACATGAAAAAACGCCTCCGTGGGAGGAATTATCAATCATCAAAAGCAGTGGCGAAGGCTGCAGAGGCCATTTGGAAAGACCTCTCAAAAAAAAAAAAAAAAAAAAAAAAAAAAAAAAAAAAAAAAAAAAAGTTTCCAGCACGTATCTGAAGACTGGCAGAAACGCTGGGAAAAGTGCATCGCATTCATGGGAGACTACTTTGAGTAGGACCATCAAAATTATGAGGATGAGTAAAGATATGTTGTCAAAAAAAAAAAAAGATCATTGAACAGCCCTCGTATATCCTGCACAAGTGGCCAATTCCGGCCCTACAGGCCATTTTCAATTGCAGTAGATGCCTATCTGTTGTAGAGTTATCCTGTAACTAAACGGGCGACATAGACGTCTGAAAGTGAACATGTTATGCTGATCTGATATATCCACCGTTTAGTAACAAGATAATTCTACGACACATAGACACCTACAGCACTTAAAAAGTTGGCCAATCGTGCAGGTTATAGTAAACAGAATACTCCAAAATACATTCAAAAAATATACGACTGTAGCACCCACATGAAGAAAATAATTGACAGTCATTTCATTTTTCATTGTAGTTACTGAGTTAGAATATTCGTTTTGAATTTCGTTTGGCTGCAATACATTTATGAGTTTGATAAAGCATCACTAATAGTTTATTGCACGGTTTTTCGTGCAAAGACATCCTACATTGAAAAATCATTTTCAGTACAAAAATGAGATAAATACACTAGAGTAAATATATTACTGACGTTCTTTGTAATAGCATAAGCTTCTTCGAAATGATATGTGAAGCTAAAATGTGATGTACTTTCAGCGATAGACTTCAAAAGTTTCCGGCTACATTCTGGAAAAGAGCCACATAAACATTTACAAAAACTAACAGTAGTATCTTGCAAAGTTCCTAATGAAAAGAAATTATTTAAAGAGGAACTGCAGAGAAAGATGATTTGGTATAAGAACCTCCAGGTACGGGATGACAAAGATATGCTGCCGGCAGTAGGGGCTACATTTACCTTCACGTAAATTCTTCCTTTACACTCGGTTTTGCGGGTACAGAGTATTGTGTGTGTGTGTGTGTGTGTGTGTGTGTGTGTGTACCGCTGTGGTGAAATCGGACTGATACAGAACTTTCGGTACCACGTATGTCAGCCTTGTGCAAAAGTTCTTTCAAAACAGAGAAGGAAGCATCGCCAGTCAGTTTGGGATGAACAAGCTACGGTCCGAGCAGTGTGTCAAGAAATCGTGCCCACGCTTTTACGCCAGAACTCCTTTGCAAACTTCTGGGTTAAACAGGAAGGGAATTCCGTTCTTTGTAAATTACGCTGGTTTATATGGTAGTCTACCTTAATTAATGTAGGGAATTAATACTCGAATCGGGAACTCATCCACACATTGCAGCAAGAATGATGTACAAATCTGGCCTTGCGGGGTAATTTTATCTGTATACTATGATGATGTAGAGTTGTTGTTGATCTACACATTAATATGACTCTTTGTGTGCTTGGAATGACTCGCAGACAGATTCCTGCCTGCTTCATAAAGCGTAACATCGTCAGTTAAAGGTACAGAACATCTTAGTTCACCATAATCTTCTCCGTTGAAACCATTAACTCTGACGTATCTGGATCACCAGGTGTGTGGAAACGTCTGGGAGACTTCATGCCGTACTGGTTACTACATAAGGCTGCAAACAAGGTAGGTAAGAGAATCAACAGAAAAGGGTATACAAGGGTAAGGCATAAGGTAAAGTCAATTTTTAAAACAAACATTTTATAGGAAAAATAACTTTCAAAGCAACATCATTTCTCTACCTAATTTCCCTCCACCACTGAGCACTTGGCCCACATCCTGACAAGATTCCTGAGCTCTCCCTGGGAAATGATTTGCGGCATGGAGCACATGCATTCTCGCACTTCCTCCATATCCTCGTTGTCTGACAAACACTTGGATTTATGGAGGTTCTCCTCTATTGAACAAAAAAAAAGGTGAAATTCACTTGGATCTAGGCCACGAATGTACGGTGCGTGCTTCAACAGCTCAAAATCAAGGTTCTGATTGCCATGGATTGGTTTCCTAACTGTTTGAGGGGGGAATTATCCTGAAGCAAAGTCTGTGCTCTTCGTTTTGATTTTAGGTTTAGACCTCACAGTAGCCCACGGTAGCTGTCAGTATTCACTGTTTGACCTTCAGGAATGTAATGAGTTAGCAGTGGACATTTCATGTCCCAACATACTTTCAACATAAATTTCCTAGCAGAAGTTCGGCTATTGAACTTTTTCGACATACGTGAAGTTGTTTCCACAACAAGTCCTGTCGTTTCCTCTGTGATTCTTGGTGACGGCCTCGTCTCATCAACGGTTACTGTGCGACTGAGAACGCCTTCTCCTTCTTTCCAAAATTTCTAAACGTGATTAAAACATTTGCAAACGTTCCTTTCAGTTGAGATAGCACCCAACGAGCACAAAAATGCGATTAGTTACTGATTCGTGAACGACTGAAAATTTGAAACGGTGGTCAATGTTTAACTCGTAGCCAGTATCACCAGCTCTGACACGATCGTCATCACAAATCATTCGCCAGCTGTCTCGATGTTCCTGTCCGTTTCCGAAGGGGATGACGTAACCGAACGCTCTTCGCTGCAGACAGATGATGTATTTTCAGTTCCCAGTGCCTCCACACCGCAGCTGCAAACAGCGAATAGTCTCCCCACATTTAGTGTCTAGAATAGGGAAAGCAAAAAACTGATTTCTTATTTTGTGAAGTGGAACGCGGGACACTGATAACAAAATACTCTTGAAATCATTACTAATACATTTATCGACTGACCAAACGGAACTAACGCATAAGAATAACAATGAGTTTAAATCAGGTCATTGTTGAGACAGTGTAGTCCGCCTATTCAGTATAAAAATAGTCTTTACTTTTTGATTTCCCCTCGTAGTTACAACCGTACAACATGGGGAGTCGGTCACTTGTTTGTCGGTTATACAGATGTCACAGAGATTTAGGAGTAGGGGCGTCCGCAGAATTTTGTCCAAGAAGAGGCAAAATTTCGAAAGTTCCATTTGTAATACAACTGTTCAGTTGAGCTTGACAATGCGTTGTACTCCATGAAATAAATTCGAGAGGATGTACACAAAGCTTGTTGTTATTGTGGTTTCCAGATCGAAAACTGGTTTGTTGGAGCTCTACATGCTACTCTATGCTGTTCAAGCCTCTTCATCTCCGAATAACTACTGCAACTTACATCCTTCTCCATTTGTGCCCCTCTCTTTACCCCCACACTTCCCTCTAAACACAGACCTTATCGTATTTTAACGTCTAATAGTTATCCTTTCAGTATTTCTTTGAAGGTAGAGTACGGTTATAACGTACCTTAAAGAGATCCATATTTCATTAGTATAGCGCATGTAAATCTTTCCATATTATTAATATGAATATAGATGTAGGAAATACTCGAAAACCACCATCATATTTGTCAGTAGAACCAGCTTTTAACACCCAGAAGTCAATCAAAATGGTCTTTGTCTCCCAGGTTTGGCACTTTATCGTGTACACGTGGCAACTGGACTACAGACTTCATAACTCTATGGCTGTATGCCATGCAGGGTAGCATATAGTTTAACAACCAGCTTTTAGACCTTGATATTTCACCATTTTTTCCTCTCGTAGGGCACAAAAATTTGTATTTTTTATGGACCCGGAGATGAAATACACTGAGGTGGCAAATGTCATGGCATACCACCTATCATCGTGTTCATTTTTTCCGGTGTAATGCAGCAGATCGACGTGGCATGGACTCAACAAGTCGTTGGGAGTCCCCTGCAGAAATACTGCGCCATGCTGCCTCTACAGCCACCCATAATAGCGAAAGTGTTGCCGGTGCAGGATTTGTGCGCGAATTGACCTCTGGATTATGTCCCATAAATGTTCGATGGGTTCTGGGTGGCCAAATCATTCTTTCAGGTTTCCCGAATATGCTTAAAACTAATGGCGAACAATTGTGACCCAGTGACATAGCGCATTCTTATCCATAAAAATTCCATTGTTGTTAGGGAACATGAAGTCCACGAATGGCTGCAGACGGTCTCTAAGTACGCAAGCATAACCATTTCCAGTCAAAGATCGGTTCAGTTCCACCAGAGTACGCAGTCCATTCCATGTGAGCACAGCCCACACCATTATGGACAAACCACCAGCTTGCACAGTGCCTTGTTGGCAATTTGGGTCTGCACCACACTCGAATCCTACCATCAGATCTTACCAACTGCAATCGTGACTCATCTGAACAGGCCGCGGATTTCCAGTAGTCTAGCGTCAAACCGATATGGTCACGAGCCAGGAGAAGTGTTGCAAGCGATGTCGCGCTGTTAGTCAAGGCACTCAAGTCGGCCGTCTGCTACCGTAACCCACTATCGCCAAATTTCGCCACACTGTCGTAACGGATACGATCGTCGTACGTCCCACATTGATTTCTGCAGTTATTTCACGCAGTGTTACTTTTCTATTAGCACTGACAACTGTAAGCAAACGCCGTTGCCCTCGGTCGTTAAGTGAAGGCCATCGGTCACTGCATTGTCCGTTGTGAGAGGTAATGCCTGAAATTTGATATTCTCGGTACGCCCTAGACACTGTGGATCTCGGAATACTGAGTTTCCTTACGATTTCTCGTACCTCTAGCTCCAACTACCATTCCACGTTGAAAGTCTTAATTCCTGTCGTGCGGCCATAATCACGTCGGGAACATTTTCCCATGAATGACCTGAGCACAAAAGACAGCTCCGCCAACGCACAGCCCGTTTGTACCTTGCCGCGCGGGAGTAGCCGAGCGGTCTCAGGCGCTGCGGTCATGGACTGTGCGGCTGGTCCCGGCGGAGGTTCGAGTCCTCCCTCGGGCATGGGTGTGTGTGTTTGTTCTTAGGGTAATTTAGGTTAAGTAGTGTGTAACCTTAGGGACTGATAACCTTAGCAGTCAAGTTCCATAAGATTTCACACACATTTGAACATTTGTATGTACTTCGTGTACGCGATACTACCACCATACGTATATGTCCTTATCGCTAACCATGACTTTTGTTACCTTTTTGCAGCATGACCTTATCAATCGTATTCTACTATAATTCCTCTGCCGTGTAAAACTGAATGTCTTAGCAAGTCCTGATGGGACAAATGCAAACTTTCTGTTGAGATTAAGAGGCACGCTGATGAAGAAGCTTTCTTATGGGAATTGGGGGCGGGTGTGTGGCGCCTCTACTGCAGTCATGTTTATACAGTGCCAGGTGTTGGAACTGTCCCTTTCTATAACTAGTTAAGGGTGCACGTGAAAGCGAGAGAGAAAAGATCGAGGATTTTATTTCAGCAATCTTTCGTAAAGATTGAGATCCCCCACATTTGCAAACCAATGCCGAAATTGCCGCCACGTCAAGAAAATGTTATAATTTCACATGAAGAACCTGATAAACAAATAATGTAATTTTTAGTAAAGACACTGTGTTACCTCTTGCATGTGGCTGAGCAGAATCAAAGACAAGTATTCCTAGAACTACAAGAGAATCTTAAAATTTTTAAAAAGTGTACCACGGATTCCACGAGATTAGCAAATGGGAATGTAAATACTTCATACGATTTTATTTGATTTCCTACTGTAATCTGCTTTGCGCTACAAATAATTGGAAATTCGTGTTCATGAACTAAGCCATCGCTCTAAAATACAACTTGTTTGTGGTTGCTGTATCACATTAATACTCCGTAGAAATGTACCTCCATAGAGAAGAAGCGCTGACAATAACGAAACTTTCGCTGCGTTGGTCTGAAGTGACATACGGAAACCATGGAAACTGTAAATCAGAGCAGTCGACAGGGGATGTGAATCCGGCGCCTCACAAACAAGAAAAGCCAATCGCCCTCAGAGAAAGCCTTTATATGGTTCCAGTGGAGTTTTGGTGAAGTTTATGCTCCTTTGTTTCGGTAGGTGGAAGATTTGGCACCCTCGCACATCGAGAGCATGTCAAGTCATAAAGAGCCGTGGGTGCCGCTGCGGACAAAAGCTTTTACATGCCGGACGGGTGCGACGTGCTATTCCGGGAGCGCAATATTTCGCTCCGTGTGCCGTGGCGCGCTGACTCAGAAGCCGCGGCCGGGCCACGCCGTCCATTCTCAACACGAGAGTGACCGGACCAGCGACCTCGCCGCTGATTCCCCCTCACTCACTTTCTTCCTATTTTGGGACGGAGCAGTAGACGCTTATTTACTCGAGTAATTCATGGCCTATTGCGAGGCATTCTAGTTGTCGCCACTTGGGTGGTTTGCGGGTCATGACTCATGAGTACTGAATTGTCCGACAGGTTACCGGGTGTACAGTGCAGAGACTTGTTTGTTTTGTTGAAGATGATGATACTGATAATGATAATTATGATGGCGAAGAGAGGAGGGAGAGGGTTAAGTCCAGCCCACCATATAGCCTACTGCCCGCATCTCGTGGTCGTGCGGTAGCGTTCTCGCTTCCCACGCCCGGGTTCCCGGGTTCGATTCCCGGCGGGGTCAGGGATTTTCTCTGCCTCGTGATGGCTGGGTATTGTGTGCTGTCCTTAGGTTAGTTAGGTTTAAGTAGTTCTAAGTTCTAGGGGACTTATGACCACAGCAGTTGAGTCCCATAGTGCTCAGAGCCATTTGAACCATATAGCCTACTCCTCTAGCACCTCTAGAATGATACCAAGGGGGAAGGTCAGAGCTACAACCGGGGTGCCCCGAGTTCTGGGTGTCCCGCCATGAGCACTCTAGTATTTGTTCTTACTTAATAAAAGTCTGGTTTTCTGCTAAAAAAGAAACTCCAAATTTAGAATTTTAACAGACTCCATTCACGCTAGTTCCGCTGTCGAGAGCACCCTCATTGCTGACCCTATTTTTTCTTAAACCGGGTAACTTTTATTAATACTGCGGCAGTCGTTCTGCCAGTGAAACGGCGAAAATATGGATTTTCATTTCCGTCCCAGTCGGTCGCCGGCCTGGGTGGAAATGCCAGAAACGTTTGATGTCGCTGACCGATGCGGTACGCCTTGCCTGCTAAATAAATTGCGCTGTGTAGTCCAGCGAGCGCTTTGGAATTTCCACAGCTAATCCACGTGCGGGCGCGTCCGAGTAAAGGGCGCTAATGTTTGGGTACCCTGGTTCAGTAACTCAGTCAGGTGAGAAGTACGAAGGTTCAAATGGCTCTGAGCACTATGGGACTTAACAGCTATGGTCATCAGTCCCCTAGAACTTAGAACTACTTAAACCTAACTAACCTAAGGACATCACACAACACCTAGCCATCACGAGGCAGAGAAAATCCCTGACCCCGCCGGGAATCGAACCCGGGAACCCGGGCGCGGGAAGCGAGAACGCTACCGCACGACCACGAGCTGCGGGCAAGTACGAAGGCGCTCTGTCGTCTCTGTCTGGTGATATCGGAGCCTGTGATTTGCTTTCTGCTGGAGTCTAGAATGAATCATAAATACTCGTCAGGTGCCAAAAATAGAAAACGTAGGGGTGATATTCTAAAAGAGCAGTTGCGGCAAAGGTATTCGTCAATAAATTTTGAAACCGAATTGACAGTGTTTCAGTGAATGTGTAGTGTGGTGTGAAAGAATGTAGTATTACTGATGCTTCGTCAGTTGATAAAGCTGAAGAATCGTACGCTTCGTGCAAGCAAGAGCCAGTGGCTGGTGAAATTGTTCCACTATCGGAAAGAACTAAGAATAATGTTGCTGTGCAACAAACCGGAGCAGCCCATCTCCAAAACGAAAGAAAATCATGTAAGGAAGGTAACGGTTCTCAAGTTGTCAATGATAGCTATGCGGGAACCTCGCCGGATATTATAAATGATAATTTTTCGAAAAGAGCAGTTAAGGAAGGCTCGAAAGACATTAGTGAAAAAGAGTCACATTTCATTTGGATAGCGAGACAAGAAGGTGTCTTACTGTTTTTCATCGGTTCCGTCATCTTTCAAATGATGAAAAAGTGAAGCGAAAGTGACATATATTCTTGAACAAAAGATGCTGTGTATTGTTTTCGTTGCAAGGTGTCCAATTCGAGTGTTGGCCCTGCCACAAGAAATAGTTTAAGAAACTGGCAAAGTTTATCAAAAGTTCTTTGTAAGTATGAACTATCCCTCAATCATATTACTGAAATGTGCAAGTGTAAAGAGCTTTCGCAGAGAATTAAAAACTCAAAATCCATTGATTAGGCATCTCAAGATCAAACTGATCAGGAATAAAAGAGGTGGAGATCGCTTGTCTTAAGGTTATTTTCCATAGTATGTTTCCTTACCGAAAATAATCTTCTTTTAAGATTCGACCATAATATGTTGGGAAATCTATGAAATGGAAACTTTTCGCGCCAAATAGAATTAATGGCACAGTTTGATCCTGTATTCAATTATATTAATTGTGTAGCTAAACCTGGAGGGTTGATTACTTACTTAAAGAAATGAAACCATTACCATAATTTCTGGCGAGATTGTATATATTGTGAAGGATACCACACTCAGAAATAAATATTATTTAATAATATTGGACTATATACCATATTTAAGTCACAAGGAACAATTAAGCGTGGATTTAAGAATGGTAGATGCGTTTTCTAAACCATTTGCAACTGAAGATAAAAATCGTAGAGAGAGATCAAGAGATGAACACACGAAGCAGATTTAGAAGGATGTAGACTGCAGTAGGTACTGGGAGATGAAGAAGCTTGCACAGGATAGAGTAGCATGGAGAGCTGCATCAAACCACTCTCAGGACTGAAGACCACAACAACAACATGACATTTCTGGAAAAGATATTACAGAATTGTTATTTCAGATACTATATGACCTAGGCATGACGGTTGCAGGTTGTAGGTGGCAATCTTAATACAACTGGAGCATCATGAAGGCAAGAATTATGGTACTCAAGCTCAAGGGCTCATTACATCCCTTGCCGTCCTCATAGCTTGAACTTGGTTGTTAGTGATGCAGTTAAATCTCAACATATAAAAGGCAATGTCCTGAATGCCTGACTGACTAATCATCGCCCAGCCCAATCTGTTAAGGACAGAAACTTGAAATTTGGAGAAGATGTGTATCTTACACTGTAGGCGTCGTTTAAAAATGGATTTTTCGAAATTCAAACCCTAATTGGGTGAAGTAGGGGATGAATGATTTTTAAATGTCGCTATTAAGGCAGTTTTGTAGATAGACCTACGAAAATTGGTATTTGGTTTCTCTGTCAGGAATAAAGAAACATGCGACTCAGAAATTTTGGAAACTTTCTTTTAAATATATCATTATTAAACAATTACTTAAGTATTTTTAAAGCTACATCTGTAAACATTGATATTTCACTTCTCGGATAGAAAGTAAAAAATACGTGTTTCGGTTTTTTTGGAAACTTAAGCCTAAGGGGGTGAGATTTTTTATGAAAATATTTTGTTACCACCCAAAGCATTTTTACAGTTAACTATATGAAAATTTAAATTTGGCTTCTCAGTTAGAAGTAAGTAAATATGTGTTTCACTGCTTTTGAAATTGAAGCCCTATGTGGATGAAGATTTTTATGGAAATTTTTCATTGTGCAAGCATTTTTTAAGTTAAATCTATCAAAATTTGTATTTGGGGTTGGGGGGTTGTTTTTGGGAGAGGAGGCCAAACAGCGAGGTCATCAGTCTCATCGGATTAGGGAACGACAGGGAAGGAAATCGGCCGTGCCCATCCAAAGGAACCACCGCGGCATTAGTTTGGAACGATTTAGGGAAATCACGGAAGACCCAAATCAGGATGGCCGGACGCAGGATTGAACCGTCGTCCTCCCGAATGCGAGTTCAGTATGCTAACCACTGCGCCACCTCGCTCGGTCAAATTTGTATTTGGCTTCTCTGCTAGATATAAAACATGCGCACGTCACGGTTTTCGGAAATTTAACCACTAGGGAAGTGAAATCGGGGGTGAAAACTTTTATGAAGATATTTCATTGCGAAAATATTTTTAAAGCCGAATATTTGAAAATTGAAGTTAGGCTTTTCGTTGGAGATGAAAAATACTTGTTTCACTGGTTTTGGAAATTCAACCCCTAAGGGGGCGAAATATGGTCGGACTGATTCACAGACTCGTCATCGTCTAGCCCGAACAGTTTAGGAAAGAAACTTGAAGTTTGGAGAGGATGTGGATCTTGTGTAGTAGGCAGCGTTTAAGAAGGGATTGTCCGAAATTCCACTCCTAAGGGAGTGAAATAGGGGATGGAAGGTTTTTTGAAAGTGTGTCCTTATTAAGGGAATTTTGAAAACTGGTATTTGGTTTTTCAATCAGAAAATAAAAAAAAATACGTGTTTCAATATTTCTGGAAATTCGATCACTACGGAGGTAAAATAGTGGATGAAAGATTTTTGAAGATAAATAATTACGAAAAAACTACTAGAAGAATTTTAAGGCAACATCTAGGACACTTTGTATTTGACTTCTCGGTTAGAAATAAAAAAAAAAGTGTTTCAGTGTTTCTGCGAATTCAACATGTAAGGGAGTGCAACAGGGGATGGAAATTCTTAAGAAAATATTTCTTTTCATTAAATGGAAAGCTTAGAAGGCGTTGTAGTTTGTGAACAATATAAAAATTCGATTAAACAAAAACAAAACAAAAAAATCTGTGCAGAGAACGCTAAGCTATTTATTTATAACAGAGCTAAAGTCTTTGTTGTAGGTGAAAGGTTGCTAATATTATTTTCTGCATCTATGAAGCGTTGGGAAGCACTCAAGAATCACGTAAATCTGACTCTGAAGCCGCTGTGTGATACAAGATGGGGGGGACTAGGACTGAAAGTGTTCGGGTTTTAAGATCTGAGCTTAATAACGTAAGACTTGCATTAAAAGATTTAAAGAACGCTTGAAACAATTTTCCGATGTGTTTTAGTGATATATTTAGTATCTTGAAAGAAATCTCAAAATTTAAGATATCTTTGTGCGCTGTAACATGGCATAACGTCCTTTGCCATGTTAACAGAGTCAATAAAGCAGTTCAGCAAGAAGGTATGCAATTACATACTACAATAAATTTAACAAAATCAACACTTACTGTTAGTGAAGAATATAGAACTGATAGTTTTCAAAAGGCTAACAAAGAAGCAGAGGAACTGGGTGCATCTATAGGAAATGCTGAGGTAGCAGAATCAAGACCTACGATTATTAAATGGCAGTTTTCATACGAAAGTAAGGATGAACCCACTCCAGGGGAAGAGAACCTCTTAAAGATAAATTGTTTCTATATTGTGGCAGACACGGCTATTATATCTTTGAAGGAAAAGTCTCAGCAGCTCAGTAACTGCTGTGACGTGTTCAGTCTTATTTTTGTTGTGCGGATGTCAACGGAACGCAGCGCACTAGTCTTCAGGTAAGCCGACCCGAGTGACCGTGCGGCTCTAGGCGCTACAGCGGTCGCAGGTTCGAATCCTGCCTCGGGCTTGGATGTGTGTGATGTTCTTAGGTTAGTTAGGTTTAATTAGTTCTAAGT
This sequence comes from Schistocerca cancellata, assembly GCF_023864275.1. Taxonomy (NCBI): domain Eukaryota; kingdom Metazoa; phylum Arthropoda; class Insecta; order Orthoptera; family Acrididae; genus Schistocerca; species Schistocerca cancellata. The sequence continues at coordinate 830,183,508 of NC_064626.1, forward strand.
TCTAGGCGACTGATGACCTCAGAAGTTAAGTCGCATAGTGCTCAGAGCCATTTGAACCATCTTCAGGTAAACAGACCACCCTCACGCAGTCGCTGCGCCACTGTGGAGAGTGAGATTGCTTGCTTTGCAGACCTGTTAAATGGGACTGCAATTATACCAGCTGTTTGGCGAGGGTCCTTTCTTGCCTGTTGCACAGCGTAGCGGTCATCTGCTGCCGTACTTGACTGTGGTCGAACACTTCTGTCCTTTGGGCAGCAGTACCTGTGGTTCGGAACACTCCCCACGCACATGAAACAATACTGTGAGCAGCACGAAACTCCTGGGTTACACTCGTTACACATCACCCTTCTTCCAGTTTCCTGATGATTCTTCGCCGTGTGGAATCATCCAAATGTTGCCTCCGGGCCATGTTTTAGCTGCTCGCTGCTTGACACGCACTACTTTTTCCCCGTTCCTTCAACGGCCCCGTATTGCTGAGCCAGCAGCCTTTGGCGCTATACACACACTGATCTCACGCCATGTGCATTCAGGCTTCCTGTGCAGGACTAGAGGACCACTGGTAACATACTCCTGCAGTTTAATTCATCTCCGTCAAGTTGTTAACATGTTATGTTATCTAGCTCTACCTTAAGTTTTCGAGAGTAGTGTATGTCCTATCAAATTTCTAGATGTTAAACAATTCACTCCACTACTTTTGCATCTCTTGTATTATTAAGAGTGTACATAAACACAAGATATATTTTGTCTCCGTAGGTTAAATACGAACGTCCTCGAACTACAGTTCTACATTTTTGAATAAGGTTGCACGCTTTCTGATGATGAGTAGAAAATCAGCGATGGCACATATAAGTGCACAATGAAGCACTGAGTGCCGTATCTAATAATTCTTTTATTCTGTTTTATGCTGGTGGCAATTGATGAGGCTGGTGGTCCACTAAATCTATACCGCTGAGTAGCTGACAGTGTCCTGCCTCAAGTGCACTATGCCGACGTACGTATCTGAATCACAAATATATTTTTGTGTGGATATAGAAAAGAAGTAGACTTACACGTGAATAACGACTAAAATGATGGTTCTCTTTATACACCACATTAAGCCAAAATACAGCAATCTGTGTATATAAACTTAATATTAGTTTCCCTCTAATGTCGTCCAACAAAAATAGTTTATTTACTTCAGACGCATCCCAGTATCGATGTGAAGCTTCATGACAGTATTACTAATTTCTATTCCTCATAGTACGTATGGGGGCAGTTTTCACTGCGCTCATTACAGTGCACTGTTTCTCTCTTTCTGACTACATTAAAAGGTGAGCAACAGCTGTAAAGATATCTAATGTTAGTATATGTAAATTCAGCTAAATAATCGTTACAGCCGGCCGCCGTGGCCGAGCGATTCTAGGCGCTTCAGTCTGGAACGCGCGACCGCTACGGTCGCAGGTTCGAGTCCTGCCTCGGGCATGGATGTGTGTGATGTCCTTAGGTTAGTTAGGTTTAAGTAGTTCTAAGTTCTAGGCGACTGATGACCTCAGATGTTAAGTCCCATAGTGCTCAGAGCCATTTGAACCATTTTTTTTAAATTCGTACCACTTACGAATGCTGAATCAGACGACTTAAGAACGTGAGGTCAGTTGGCGTAGAAGATCCCAGACAGGTGACAGCAGTGTTGCCATCTTTCAACAGCGAACTTCAGTAGGTGCAGACGAATTAACGCGGACCCGAATACAATTCCGCAGTGCAGAGTGCTCTTCTCGAAAGACCAAATGTCCACCTGTTCCACATTTCCATTTCAAAGAAGGCACACCAGCAACGTGGTGAAGAGTCGTCAATCCAAGTGAGACTTCGGAGAGGCATGGGAGTTAGTGCAGTTTTTGGTGTTCTGTCCTGCGATCATAGCCTGAACACTGCAGTCTTATACATGGTTAAATGGTTCAAATGGCTCTGAGCACTATGGGACTTAAATTCTGAGGTCATCGGTCCCCTAGAACTTAGAACTACTTAAACCTAACTAACCTAATGACAACACACACATCCATGCCCGAGGCAGGATTCGAACCTGCGACCGTCGCGGTCGCGCGGTTCCAGACTGTAGCGCCTAGAACCGCTCGTTTCACATGGTTAACTACATTCTTCTGACGGGAAGTCTTTGTAGCACATGAATTCAAAGTAGCAGTCTGTTGGCCGAGAGCATGATATAATTAAAAAAAAAATACGGAATACGAATTTTTGTTATTACATTTCCGTTAATTTAGTGATAGCAGACGATATTTTAATGTTTAGTGCTGATTCCGAATCAGCGTTTATGAGCAGTTCTAATTCGTTCCGTAAACGGCAGCTAAGCCCTTCCCATGATATTAAGATCATGTAGTTGTCACGTCGAACTTTCCTGGCCTATTTCGTGTCTGATAAGCCCTCACACCAGTCTGTCCCTAACCTCCGTCGCGCCAACACCGTAGCGGAGGCAGCGCTCCGGATGACCGCAAGTGTTAGTTTATGTGTTCAGCGATGCGTCACAAGGAGACCAGAATAATCCTCGTCAGTGCAAATACGAGGGATGGAACTTTAATAGTGGCAACTATTTATTTACAGCTCGTACAAAATAGATACGTGCTTCAAAGTTTTACTGGCCTTCAAAGTAGTCACCAGTATTGTGTATAACCCATTGCCAGCGATGTGGAAGTCGTAGGATACTCTTAGCAGTGCCAGTTGTGTTGACAGTTCGAGCGGTGCGGTCTATTGCCAGACGAATTTGTAGCAGTTCTGAAGCGAGGGGGTGTAGACAAAGGCAGTGAATTTGCGGAGAATCAGCAGAGTGCAATGCCAAAGGAACGACTAGGAATGAAAGTGGATGCGAAAAAGGTACGTTCCCATATTGTTTTAAATGAGATGTAGAAAAAGGTTAAGAAATGTAAATGTGACGTGGTAAACAGTAAGTCCGAACTTAATGTACGCAAAGTGGAGGGTATTAAAACTACTGTAGCATGTGAAGGGAGCCCAACAAAGTAGTTAGTCCAAAAACAACTGTCAACATCGACGGAAGAGGGGATCGAGGCAACTCGGGTCGTAAGGACGTGATGGAAATCGGTACAGACATCACTGAACACTACCCAGGGAACACTCACGAGACGGAAAAGCAACATAGCGAAAGAGAAAATAAAATGAACGAGACATGGAATCCACACGGCATCCACCACACGGCATCCTATTTCTCGCATAAGACGAATGTAATTATAGGCCGAAGATAATTCTGAGCCTCTCAAACAGCAAACACTGGTCGACCGCACCTCGTGTCAGTAGGCAAACTGATCCGTCAGGTTATGCTTGGACTAATGGATGGCATTTTCAGTATGTCTACAAAAAGTAAGAACTGCGTGCAGATAGAGTTCAAATCAGCGTAGTGGTCGAACAGGGTTGCAGCTATTGCAAGCCACAAGTCAGTGAAATTTTATGCGCCTCGTTTCTTTTTCGTCAAGGAGGATCTGATAAGAGACGTAGATTATAACATCACCGATACAGAACTGCCTCCAGAAGTGAAAATTCTTGATGTTCTCCGTTTCTCGAAAAGAAAAACTATTCGAGAAATGGAGAACTTAAATATGTCCCGTCTCAGTCAGTTAAAATTACGTTCGCTAGTCAGAGACTTTCGAAAGCGGTCTGCATTATGAATACGAGCTGCACTGTACATCCTTACGTTCAGAATGACCACACACAGAAACAGTGGCGCAGTAGTGTACGATGTGCAAATTGAATGCAATTTCGAGGGGTTTGTCCCCTACCTGGCCACGTACAAGAGTTCCAATGAATTTCTCACTCAGGAGCGGAATAAGTATAATATGGCGAATTATAACTTTAGAACAGGCGCTGTAGTTGGAAAACGGGAGCTCGTGCGCAGGACGTGCTGGTGACCCCTATCAGTCTTTTGTACCTCCGTCTTCCGCCCCATAGTAGGCTTTCTCGGAGCCGCTCACAACCACCCCACCTGAAACTTGAAGGCCGCCTCGACGCCGCCGCCACCGGGGTGTTATTCCAGCTCAGTTCCACCATTCTCAGCCTGAGATATTCACGGCACCGCTGGCTCGCGCACCCGCACCTGCAACATAAGGACTCCCTCGGCTGTGCCTATTTACATATTAAAAATAAAAATAGTAAACTATTTCGCCTACCATACGAGGATACTGAAAGGGTTCTAAGATACGGCATGATCGTAGCGGCTAACCACAATCATGGACTCGCTCTCCGCCGTGCAAAGTTGTCATCCATTGGTAAGGACAAAAGGAATAGTTATCTACCATACTGAATAGCTGCTGCTAATCACATCTGCACAGAAGCTGTACAGAGGTATCATTTGCGTGTGTCAAAAGCCATGCTGGGATTGTGGGCAATGAGAAAGCTGAGCTGTTGGCTAAGGACAAGACGACGAATGACCCATAAAACCGATGCAGTCCAGCGGATGATATAGTTGTGGTTAGAGACATGAACGAAAACGAATGGAACAAGGCGAGGAAGATCGAAGATCTGCATATGGGCGTCTGGCACAAATAAATCCACCAAACACCCAATGGTACACTCAAAAGTGGACTATGATGTGAAGTCGACTGGTATAGACTGGTATAACGAACGAGACACCGGTTATGACAATTATCGCCAGGTTGACATTCAATAATGGCTGCTACCTTCAATACCTCTATCGACTTCACACCATACTGTCGCTATATTGCGGCTGTGTGGGGGCATGATGTCGACCAGACTTACTTTGGCTGCCCTCGATACAGAAGGGAATCAGACTACTTACGGAGCTGTTCCACATGATTCAAGAACTTTCCGAGAATGTATCATTACATCTTATGAAATGAAAACCACAAGAAAGATTTACATTCAGAGCTGCGGTTGCCCGAAACACAAAGCTGTTAGCATTCGTGTGTACAACGAATACAGACAATTATAAATTTCTTGTGGATTTCGCTTTAATAGTTGGGATTAAATTGTAACACTTTCAGTTCGTGTAAGTGTGTTTGTGCGTGCGCGCGCGCTCGTGAGTAAGTGAGTGAGTGAGTGAGTGTGTGTGTGTGTGTGTGTGTGTGTGTGTGTGTGTGTTTATTTCGGTTTATTAGAAATCTGTTGGTTAACCTAAGGCACCACTGTGCTTATTTGTGTGTTATTTATTATGTCGTTGAATTTTGTTTCAGATTCCTCGAAAATCGTAAAAATATATTTATGCCTTCGAAGGACAGGTAGAACCGTAAATTTCGACTGGTTGTACTGATTTTCTCACCAGTCACGAAAACTGACAACGGCTGGGAGGGGGGTGTGCTGACCACATGCTCCTCCATATCCGCAACCGGAGACGCCTACCGCTGAGGATGACACGGCGGTCGGTCGGTACCGATGGGCCTACCGAGGCTTTTCGGACGGAGTTTAGTCTAGTTTTAGTACTGAAGTACACAAAGGCCAACAAAAAAAAAGTCCTCACATGTCAGATTCTTGAATGACTCCGTTGTAGCAAACATCGCTAAGCATCACCGATGCAGAGTAAGAGAACGAGGCCAGTCAAATAAGCAAGACACTCAAATGGACAGTCTTGTCTAATCCCCCATCTGAAGATGAGGATGATAAATTTCTGTAGAAAGCACTAGCGTAAATGGAAAACGTTACATGATAGACAAAGATTAAAAATCATCCTGATTTATGTTTTCCATGGTTCCAGTGAGTAACTTCAAAGAATAATCAGTGTCTTTTAGACAAAAATCGATCTTTCTGACATTATCTTCGTGACGCGGTGTACGTCCCTGCATAGTACGTCATTATGACAAAGATGTGCGAATGATCAATTTTCGCCTCGAAGACCTCGATTACTGATGAAAGTTACTCCCTGGAACCAGGGAAAAATTAAGTGAGGATGATTTATCATCTTAATTTATACTCACTTGTTCAACATTATTAGTAATGTAGATTAAGCATTACTTCGTCGGTCCAATTAACATTGTTTTGGATCGCATAATTACTCAAAATGTTAATGAAAAGGTCGGAAATACTGGAACAAAAGAAATTTTCATTATACGTCGTGGTAGCTTTGGGCGATTGTTGCCAGAACTCTGATAATAATCAATCGTTTTTTCAGCTATAATAAATATTAAAAACACACGCAGGAAGCAATGTATACATTACATTCTATTCAAAATTTTGGACTGCACATTAGAAAACAGTATTCGCAGTGTTCGTATCCCTGTACATTGAAAAGCAGTGGTATTTGCCAGTGTCTTCACGACTCGCTCTGAGTTGATCCTGATCGAGGAAAATATAACAACAAAGATTTTCTTCTTTTACAGTTTCTTCCGATTTCGTATGCTGAATCGTTTCCTAATAAGTGTTCCTTCAATGGACCACGGATGTGACTTGAGGTAACGGAATAATATCCCAATGGGGAAACAGGAATGGCCATGCCGGAATCGTTCCCTAAAATGCAGGGGCATCGAAATGAAAGAAAAATACGAGTACATATATGGAGTTGTCTGATTCGCAAGCTCTGTTGTCTAACGCAAGATAGCCACCAGCCTTCCGAACAGCAGCAGCGTCATCAGTACAGTATTAGCTTTTCCGCGTGTCTTTTTAGCTATAATAACGCTATAAATTCTATTACATTTATATAGAGAAACCAGGTACATTATTGCTACTCGGGCCATTCTTGAAACGGAAAAATGGTTCTCCTGAACTGCAGCAAGTTAGCCTGAGGAAAAGATAAACCGTAGGATTCGCAGTGCGGCCTATCGCAGAAATAAATGCTGAACGCATTGACCTTTGTGGTATACAGGTAAGCATAGAATGTGTTCTTTCAATCTTCTTTCTTCCGGTTGTAAGTATGTGATATAACGGGAAGGACTGACGCACCAGTCATGGAGCATTCCGTGCCAGATTGACACAGCGCGCCATGGATGAGTAATCTGCCGCTCTGAGTGTGAAAAATTGCCAGACAATTGGAGCAGACGGAATGAGACAACAAAGTGGAGGTCACCGTAAGTGCCAATTTACAGCGACCGAGCCGGAAATCAGGTCGAGTTACAAGCCATCTGCAGAGGCGTGATAGCCTTTTAACGAAACTGGAGGGAAAAAATACTGTACCCCAGATTCATTCAGCCTGTGCCGTGCTTCCGCATAGACGAGCAGCAATAACAGGCTAGAGTCGTGCTATAAAACTTAGTTTTGCTTATTATGATGCACGATAGATTTTGTCTGCATATTCGACATTTAATTCTTTTAAAATGCAGGTGTGAATTAGTAATTCCTGCCCGTTAAGTTTTATATATTACATAAAAAGAAATTCCTCTACGGAAGAGAAGAAGTTTCTGCCTTTCAGATTTTCTGTATCATCCTATAAGAAATCAAAACTTTTGGTGGCAGCTTTGTGCGCCCCTTTTTGTGCGTAAGTCAACCTTAAAGTCGAAGAATGAATGTCTTTTTTTCTTATGGTATTGTAATTAGAAACATCATTGTTCATTTGAACTGTAGTAGATTATTTACAACAAACTTGATTACGGTATAAACATACGGTGAAGCAGTAGTTAAAATATCTAACCCCTGAAAGCACCACATATTTCTCTTACAGCGCTACTTTGAGCAATGAAAATTTTGTTTCTTATAGACGAATTACCCCAGAAAATTATGCCATACGACATTACTCACTCGAAGTGCCAATGTCGCTTAACTGCGCAGTTTTAAGAGTTTAAAACTGGAAAACAGTTTAATTCTCATCGTTATGGAGATCCAGAAATTTTGAGGTTTCAGTTTCAGTTATTATTTACTCAGAATATGTTACCAGTACATTTATCTTCTGTATAATGCCTGTGCTTGTGCAAGTCTGACTATGGTCTGTCTTTTAGAAATTGAGAATGAGATCATTTGCAGGAAATCAGTCAATAATTCTTTTAAGAAACTTATTTACCGTGTCTAATGTTGCTATATTAATGTTGACTGATTACAGTTCTAGTGTCATCTGCAAAAGAAACTAATCCGGCTTGTTAAACATAATATTAAAAGTTACATGAATAAGAAACGACAGTGAATCTAAAATTGAGCCTTGTGAAATTGGTACCCCCTCCCCCCCCCCACTCAGTCAGAAGAATCTCCCATGATTAAACTGGCTACAGACTTTTTGTTATGTATCCCATCAATTCCAAACAACCTCGGTTTATCTAGGCGGATATTGTGATTCACATAGTCAAATGCTATAGGCAGGTCGCAGAAAATATCAACCGGTGCTATATTTGTTATTTAATGATTGTAGCGTTCGATGACTGAACGTGAAAGTGGCATTCTAGAATTGAGCAGCTCTTCTGATATCCGAACAGAGTATTATTGTTGCTCAGGGAGGATACTATTCTAGATTACATCACCTTTCCAAAAAAATTTGGAAATGGCCTCTGCAGCGAAATGCGGTGGTAGTTACGACAACTCTCCTATAGACAAGTAGGATATGAATTCCACGTGAAATCCGGGTATACTAACTGGGGCGCACTTGCACTAAGTACGGTGTAAAGCGATGGATGTTTACCATCATTCGAATATATTTTTGTAACAAAAAGAAATGAAGGATATGTCGTGACTGCCTTGTGCAAGTATATTACTATTCGCCTTTGGTAAGCTCTAGTGGGGGCGTGAAAGTAATTATGGATACGGCCCTTACTAACTTGTTGTTTGATGGTGAAGAACCTAAATGCTTTTCTGATCATAACAGCCGCGCAACATACGTCCGTGAATACAGGGCTATTACAAATGATTGAAGCGATTTCATAAATTCACTGTAGCTCCATTCATTGGCATATGGTCACGACACACTACAAAAAACTCAAAAAGTTTTGTTCGGCTGAAGCCGCACTTCAGGTTTCTGTCGCCAGAGCGCTCGAGAGCGCAGTGAGACAAAATGGCGACAGGAGCCGAGAAAGCGTATGTCGTGCTTGAAATGCACTCACATCAGTGAGTCATAACAGTGCAACGACACTTCAGGAGGAAGTTCAACAAAGATCCACCAACTGCTAACTCCATTCGGCGATGGTATGCGCAGTTTAAAGCTTCTGGATGCCTCTGTAAGGGGAAATCAACGGGTCGGCCTGCAGTGAGCGAGGAAACGGTTGAACGCGTGCGGGCAAGTTTCACGCGTAGCCCGCGGAAGTCGACGAATAAAGCAAGCAGGGAGCTAAACATACCACAGCCGACGGTTTGGAAAATCTTACGGAAAAGGCTAAAGCAGAAGCCTTACCGTTTACAATTGCTACAAGCCCTGACACCCGATGACAAAGTCAAACGCTTTGAATTTTCGGCGCGGTTGCAACAGCTCAGGGAAGAGGATGCGTTCAGTGCGAAACTTGTTTTCAATGATGAAGCAACATTTTTTCTTAATGGTGAAGTGAACAGACACAATGTGCGAATCTGGGTGGTAGAGAATCCTCACGCATTCGTGCAGCAAATTCGCAATTCACCAAAAGTTAACGTGTTTTGTGCAATCTCACGGTTTAAAGTTTACGACCCCTTTTTCTTCTGCGAAAAACACGTTACAGGACACGTGTATCTGGAGATGCTGGAAAATTGGCTCATGCCACAACTGGAGACCGACAGCGCCGACTTCATCTTTCAACAGGATGGTGCTCCACCGCACTTCCATCATGATGTTCGGCATTTCTTAAACAGGAGATTGGAAAACCGATGGATCGGTCGTGGTGGAGATCATGATCAGCAATTCATGTCATGGCCTCTACGCTCTCCCGACTTAACCCCATGCGATTTCTTTCTGTGGGGTTATGTGAAAGATTCAGTGTTTAAACCTCCTCTACCAAGAAACGTGCCAGAACTGCGAGCTCGCATCAACGATGCTTTCGAACTCATTGATGGGGACATGCTGCGCCGAGTGTGGGAGGAACTTGATTATCGGCTTGATGTCTGCCGAATCACTAAAGGGGCACATATCGAACATTTGTGAATGCCTAAAAAAACTTTTTGAGTTTTTGTATGTGTGTGCAAAGCATTGTGAAAATATCTCAAATAATAAAGTTATTGTAGAGCTGTGAAATCGCTTCAATCATTTGTAATAACCCTGTATAACGATTAAATGAAGGGTTCAGTACCACTAGAATCATCAGTTTTTGTAGGTGGTCAGTTTCCTTTCTTCCCGAAAGTCACTCTTCGCTCTGTGAGAAAATCTGAGATGAACGTTACGTCATAGGAAGGGGTGCAGACAGTCTTGAGAGAAACCTTGGCCTGACGACGGACCGTTTGTGCAGCATGTCATTAAGTTCTGCTGTTTTACGACAGTGCTGGCTGCGCTCAGGTAGAACCTGTACGGCCGCACAAAATAAACGTCAGCGCTTTTCCTGCAACGCGCGGCCGATCGCCTCGTTTCCTCCTGGGCGCGTCTTTATCTGTGTCCTCAGCAGCGGCGCCTCGCCTCTACCTCTGAAGCAATAAAGCAGAGATAAATTAATACCCTGACGAGTAATCCGGTCAGCGAAATGGACGCAACGAGGTCTCGAGACACGTTTACAATTTCCTGTCAAGATACTAATCTGAAGTTAACACCGTCTCGCTCCATCTATCCAAGGTCCTTATATCTATAATACGCCGGGTTGTGTCGAATGTAAATTCTTATTTCTGCTCGCATCCAAAGATCTATATTACTAAACGGCTAACCTCGTTCATGTTGCACGGTTTCCAGTTGCAGGTTACCTATCTAACGGACGCCAGGGACAACAAAAATCTGGTTTTCAGTATCTTATATAATTACCGACTGAACTTAAAAAGTGAAATGCTGTTATTATCTATGAGGTGTAATCTCATGTTAAAGACTTAACGCAGTAAAACAAATATTACAGTATGTGACTGTGTATATCATGGGGCAGAGTAACGGCGCGCAAATACATTATATTCATCTAATATTCGAGTATGAGAGCACTTAGTGACTCGCAACAAACTTTACATATAATTTACACTCACACAAAAAGATGAAAGGAAAAAAAAGAGTCGCTTAATACAGTTTCGCTATTAATGCGGTAACAGTGCCGCAGTAGGCATGACGATTTATTACTTCTTTACTACTAAACTCTATTTGCAACGTATTTTGTAAACGGTGTCCACATTCATCACTGAATGTACCGGCAAAATTATATCGTTGTATGACTAATTATTTTTGAGACATGACGTTATAAACATCGAGATGCGTGAGAAACTACTTTTCCCTCCAAACAGGCCTCGGGAGGTCCCAACGGTTCCGACCGATCGCCGTGTCATCCTCAGGCGATAGGCGTGACGGGATGCGGATTTGAAGAGGCATGTGGTCAGCACACACCGCTCTCCCGGCCGTTGTCAGTTTTCGTGACCGGAGCCGCTACTTGTGTATCAAGTCAGGTGGACTCACAAGGGCTGAGTGCACCACGCCTCCAACAACGCTCGGCAGACCCAGACGGTGAGACATCCAAGTGCAAGACAAGCCCGACAGCACTTAATGTCGGTGATCTGACGGGAACCGGTTTTGCCACTGTAGCAAGGTCATTGGGCGTGAAAAGCTAGTTTTTGTTTAAAACGGAGCTCAAATTACCCAGACTACATTCATCCAGAGTTTCACAATGAGAGCACTTAGCGGCATCCTGCAAACGTTAAACATAATTTCATATCTTTTCTAAATTTTACTCGCTTACATGCACAAGATGAAATATTTAACACAGTAACTCTTTTGTTAAATAATCAGTCATTTGGAGCTCATACATGGGAATTCGATTCTTTAAAGAATCAGGGGTTTATTGGTTTTATGCAAACTCACGGTTAAGTTGCTCTAAATGTATGCTGTTCACAGATACATACAACACTTTATTCGCTTATATGCGGAGGCAAAGCGCGACACGCATTCGGCCGTTGTCCCAGCTTCTTGATATGTCTACCAGGAGACGATGCACACCGGTACGACGTAATGGTGCCAGTTTGTTCCTTGCCTGTTACATTTTTTACGTCTCAACTGAAGTATCAGTTTAAATTTTGCTGTACTTTGCAAAATAGCTTGTTAAATTTTACAAGCAACACGTGGACTGTAAATACGCCACTGGGGAGTAACACTTATGAATGCGTTTCGTAGGAATCTGCAAGTGGAAAAACTACGACCTATACGAATCAGTTAATTTAGCTGTGGGTCCAGCCTTACTACTCCCTCCATTGTCTGTATCTCCACAAACTTGATGTTAAGAGGTCGAGGTAATACTCAAAATAAGAAATGATTCCATTAATACTCTGTCAATGTCGGCAATAGCGTGTTACACCAAGATATTTAAGCACAATATTAAACTACATTGCTATGAAAGGAAACAGTTATACAGCTGCGATATATCAGTCAGTTAATACCACAGAATCACCATGTTACCTCCTACAGTCAAAACATTTTTCAAAATTACGCCGCCTCTTGTCACACGAAGTACTTCAGAGGCAAAAACCTTGTAATTATTTAATAATACATCCTCAGCTGCAGTCGGAAGCCTTTGGACACTCTAAACTCAATATCGTTTTCAGTACATTAATGCAAAAAGTTATGAATAAGTTAAAAAATCGTGGTCCTGATCTCCAGAGGAGTTCCCTCGGGTTGCCATTGGCGCAAGTTCCCTTGTATGCAAAAGGTTTCTTGATGTTTAATTTCAGATATCTCTCTGCCTTACTAGATTATGTTATGAACGAAAATTCACATAGGACCCAGCTCTCCTGTCCCTCGACTGGAAACTGCAACAGTACACGGCTGGTGGTGTGGTCGTCTTAGGCAGCTACCGCTTCAGCTGCGGGAATGGCCACAGCTGCAGTTCTTCACGCTGTTTGCGGTAAATTCATACAAAAACCCGCGTTGTTGAATCAGCGCAGCCTGTTAACATGTTTTTAAAAATTAGCGAATGGTTGACGCTCCGTAAAGAAATTCGTTAATCGCATTTCCCATATAGTGCGATACCAAATATTCAAATGGTTCAAATGGCTCTGAGCACTATGGGACTTAAGATCTATGGTCATCAGTCCCATAGAACTTAGAATTACTTAAACCTAACTAACCTAAGGACATCACACAACACCCAGTCATCACGAGGCAGAGAAAATCCCTGACCCCGTCGGGAATCGAACCCGGGAACCCGGGCGCGGGAAGCGAGAACGCTACCGCACGACCATGAGCTGCGGACACCAAATATTCGCTGCTAGAGTTTATCTGTCCCGATTTAGGGGATTAGATGTACGTGAAAAAAAGTAGTCGACGATGGGCGGATAAGCTTGTGGTAGATCACTAGCAGGAAAGCTTCCTGCTGCTAAGAGTTATATACGAAGTGATCAATTGACCGGCTGGGTAGCTACGTCTCTGCACCATTTCTGAGAATATGAAAACGTGTTCGCAAAGTATTCGGCGTATAACGAGAATCTACACTTGGTAACTGGAGACTGAAAACGATTCAAACACCATATACCTGTAAAAACACGTTCATTTACTTAACACGTGGACTTTTCTGTATAGCATCTATTATCAACAAGCGGGTTTAACAGTAAATGTCTCACTACCTTATGTTCGTTTTTTGAAAACCTGCGATACTTGCAAGAAATGTAAGTAACTAAAACTGTCAGTGGACTATTCGACCAACTAACACGCTGGGAGAAAATGAAGAAACACATGAAAATAAAAGTTGTCTAGAGATGTGCTGTGTTTGGAGTACTCTGTTATTTCAAAAGTATTTACTGGGGCTTTTGCATGCCTTTTATGGTTACTTTAAGTTGCTATTCATCATCGAAATTATTAAAAGTAATCCGTGTCCCCCAGGTCTTGGCCACCTCGCCCAACCCCCTACAAATAATCACATGAGCGCACTTGCTCTCTTTCACCGCGTCAAAGGAAATAGCAACGATGGTCGCCGTCTTGACAGTCAGTGATGCTCCAGGATTCGTCGCACTGTCCGCGTGGATACTGCTACTGTTGCAAACACGACCATTTCCTGAGTCAATATCAGTGACGTGGCCGTACCATCCTGCAAGGACGACTGAACAACAGGTCTGTCCCGACACGTGGTTGTTGAGATCCTTCTTGGTGTTCTGTATGGCCCTCCTGAGCTCATCGATTCCATATTCTTCTGACAGTAGTGAGAGCCTCACCAACGCGGGTAGGAATATCGCGGAACCATAAAGCAGTCTCGGTGGGTCACGATCTGGTCGCTATTCGGGTTCCTCCGTACGCTAGTGGACGTTTCTCCTTCTAACACAAGGCGTAATACGATTTTCTCAAAATAACCAACATTAAGTTTCTGATTCAGACACACGCTCCGTAATACTAACCTACAAACGCTTATTCAGCTGCCCCTACCGATGTCGTTTTATGCATCCCCACACAACGGAACAATACTGTTGGCCAGTTCACTCTAGAGATGTGAAGAACATCGTCAAAATGTCTCAGGATAACTGGGTAAGTATACGAGGACATTTTGACCTATTGTACAAATTTTGTTTATGAAACTAGTTTACCGCATTGATGTACCGACTGATATATTAATATTTTTATTGGGTTATACTATGAAGAGCCAAAGAAACTGGTACATCTGCCTAATATCGTGTGAGGCCGCAACACGACGTCCGACTAATGTCTGAAGTACAGCTGGAGAGAACTGACACCATGAATCTTGCAGGGCTGCTCATAATTCCGTAAGAACACGAGGAAGGAGAGAATCTCATCTAAACGGCACGTTGCAAGGCATCCCAGATATACTCAATAATGTTCATGTCTGGGGAGTTTGGTGGACAGCGGAAGTGTTTGAACTCAGAAGAGTGTTCCTGAAGCCACACTGTAACAGTTCTGGACATGTGGGCTGTCGCATTGTCCTGCTGGAAATGCCCCAGTTCGTCGGAATACACAATGGAGGTGAATGGACGCAGGCGATCAGACACGATGCTTACGTACGTGCCACCTGTCAGAGTCGTATGTAGACGTATCAGGGGTCCCATATAACTCCAACTGCACACGCCCCACGCCATTACAGAGCCCCCACCAGCTTGAACAGTCTCCAGCTGACATGCAGGGTCCATGGATTCTTGAGGTTGTCTCCATACCCGTACACGTCCCTCCGCTCGGCACAATTTGAAACGAGATTCGTCTGACCAGGCAACATGTTTCAAATCATCAACAGTCCAATGTTAATGGTTCGCACGCTGACACTTGTTCATGGTGCAGCACTGAAATCTGCAACAATTTGCGGAAGGGTTGCACTTCTGCCACGCTGAACGATTCTCTTCAGTCGTCGTTGGCCCCGTTTTTGCAGGATTCTCATCTCTCGTTCGCCGACTGTAACACCACGTTCCAACTCACTTAAATCTTGATAACCTGCGATTGTAACAGCAGTAACCGATCCAACAACTTCCCCAGACACTTGTTGTCTTACATAGGCGTTGCCGACCGCAGCGCCGTATTCTGCCTGTTTATACGAGTAATTGGCAACTTTGTTGTTTCCGACGGTGAAACACACTTTATAAAACAAATGTTACTGAACTGACACCATGAATCCTGCAGGGCTGCTCATAATTCCGTAAGAACACGAGGAGGGGGAGAATCTCATCTAAACGGCACGTTGCAAGGCATCCCAGATATACTCAATAATGTTCATGTCTGGGGAATAAACGGAATAAACGGAATAAACTTAGAGACCCGTATGATTACACGGCTAATTACACAAAGAAAGAGTGGAGACTCTTGTACAAGTATGGCAGAAGTAAGATATACAGGGTCGAGGGGGGCGGGGGGAGCGGGAAGTAACTACCTGTTGAAATTGACGTATAACTTTTACCTTTGCAGAGTTATTTATTTCGAATTAATACACTATGTATACTGTTATAGGGGAATATGATTGCATATGTTAAAAGTCCCTTAAGTTTCGATCTAGCCACCTGTGGCGTCGACCATCTCCTCAAACGACCTGGAATGAAGCCTGCAGCTTTCTGGAGGAATTTGTGTGGGATGATGTTAAGAACTTCCCGAATCTGTGCTTCCAGTTCTGCACGACATTAGCAAAGTGAGGCGGTGCGCAGTCTTGCATGAAGATAATGTCGTCGGTATTTTCCCATCGGGATACCGTGAGCCAGGGTAGCATTCCTCGTCCATTGTGTCACGCAGGAGATGTGGACCAATGACATATGTAGCCGTCATTCCACACCACACAGTCACAGTTGGGCGAGAATGCATCTGCTTCACCGTACTTCCAGTATCCTGTTCAAAATGATTCAAATGGCTCTGGGCACTATGGGACTCAACTGCTGTGGTCATAAGTCCCCTAGAACTTAGGACTACTTAAACCTAACTAACCTAAGGACATCACACACATCCATGCCCGAGGCAGGATTCGAACCTGCGACCGTAGCGGTCGTGCGGTTCCAGACTGTAGCGCCTTTAACCGCTCGGCCACTTCGGCCGGCCTCCAGTATCCTGTGCCGGCCAGTAGTGGCAATGCTGTCGATTGACGATACCTCCCACATGGAATATGGCTTCGTCACGCCACAGGATGTTGTGATACTATTGAGGCTAATCTTAGTGCCATCCCAACACCAGCTCCCCATTTTCCATTCTGCGATCACAGTCTTCCGAAGTCGGTTGCTGCATGTAGTGGAGTTTCCATGCACGGAAGTTTCATTCTTTATGCAACACCTGATGCACAACGTGCCTTGTGGTGCACTCTGACGGGCTGTCTGGCGTGCTGATTTCCCTGAGCTACGATTGAACGTGTTCTGCACAATCGCCACATTCTCAGGAGAGCGAGCCATGGATGGGCTACGTGTTACTGCTCCATCTTTTACCGAACCTGTGGTCATTTCCTTCGTGTGACAGTTGTTTCTTCTCTACGGTCGAATTCTGGCACTCCTTCCCTTCACCGCACGCCACCATCCCTGTACAAGAAAGATCGAATTCCACACCTCATAGCATGAAGTAATCTGTGATCGTTCTCTAACAATGTAAGGCAATTGTCGATCTTGGATGTTGCTGACAAGGGAGACTGCTCATCGCATCCCCCTCCCCCCCTCCCCAAAGATTTATTGGTGAGATGGCCTCGCGAATAGCCAGTCAAAAACTGAACACAGATCAAGGATGAAAACAGGAAGAAGGTGTACTGAACTGTGAAAAAAGAAGCAAAATAGAAACCGTGAACGGTCCAAGCTCAAGATGTGCAACGTCGAGGGAGTTTGAAGCGCCACGGCGTCGTGGTTATGTGGTCACGGTGTTAGACTGCGAAGGAGAAGAACGGTGTTAGAAACTCCCTCGTGCAGCATATACATTTTTTTCACAAAATTATGAACTGTTCGTCCGGTCATTGACGCGTCTGTTCGTTGTATTCAAATTTCTGTCTGTGTCGTGGTTAGTCTGTTTGCAACAGCGACGTGTAGGGAAGCAACCTCCAGACGTATGTACAACATGTTATTACTCTTGTGTTACGCTTTGGAAGTTTTGACTCTTACGTTTTCTTGTTGTAACATAGTTCACACTCGTTTATTTGTTGTTTTCATTTCTGTGAGAGATCCATGAAGCATTTCACCTGCTCTCACTATTCATCGCATTTACTTGCGACGGTAATATATTCTCACCACATAACTTCTAAACCAATTCTATAACCAATGTACAGTATGACAATTGCTAATTCTACAGAAGGAGAAGACAAGTGAGTCACCGAACGGGAAGTTCATAATACCGTGATTTTTTTTTTAAAAAGAGAAAAGAGCACGAGGAGGGAGGTTTGAACACGGATCTGCTGCTTTGTAGTTCAAAACCGTGCCGCGCGGGATAGCCGTGCGCTCTAAGGCGCCTTGCCACGGTTCGCGCGGCTACCACCGTCGGAGGTTCGAGTCCTCCCTCGGGCACGGGTGTGTGTATTATTGTTAGCGTAATTTTGCTTAAGTTAGATTAAGTAGTGTGTAAGCCTATGGACCGCTGCCTTAGCAGTTTGGTCCGATAGGAACTTACCACAAATTTCCAATTTGTCAACTCCGTGACCACACAACCACCACGCCTTGACTCTGGAAATTTTCTCGACGTTGAGCTTGGACCGTTCACTGTTTCTATTTTGCTTATTTTTCACAGTTCATTACACCTTCTTCGTGTTTTCATGATTCATCTGTGTGCAGTTGTTGACAGGCTACCCATTGGGCCAATTTACCACTAAATCTGAGGATGATGCGATGGGGCGTTACCCTTGTGAATGTACCGCCTGTTGTGGCCACCATTGGTACTATGGGACATGAAAAATCAATATCGTGTTTGATGTTGTGTACGTTTGCGCTGTTTCCGATATTATTCCTCAAATATAAAAGCTTAACAGTCACATGCTTTTTTAACAGTATGGACCCGTTTGCTATTAGTCGCCCAAAGTACTGAGAGGGAACTTATAATCTAGAAAGAGATTTTCACTCTGCAGCGGAGTGTGCGCTGATATGAAACTTCCTGGCAGATTAAAACTACCTTTCTTCCAGGAGTGATAGTTCTGCAAGGTATGCAGGAGAGCTTCTGTGAAGTTTGGAAGATAGGAGACGAGGTACTGGCCGAATTAAAGTTGTGAAGACCGAGACTCGAACTCGGGACCTTTGCCTTTCGCGGGCAGGTGCTCTACCAACTGAGCTACCCAAGCACGGCTCACGCCTCGTCCTCACAGCTTTACTTCTGCCAGTCTCGGTCTCCGTCTGGCACACAGTTTTAATCTGCCAGGAAGTTTCAGGGAACTTATATTAATTGCATGGCTGTCACCTGCCTGGATAGCGTTCCTGGTACAGACGTAGTGCGGGTTGCATAAAACGACATCGGTAGGGGCAGCTTAATCAGCCTGTATACCGAAAGTAGATGGCGTCACTCCTACGTACTTCGTCCGGTTGCGCTGAAATGCTAATCATTTGCATATCCAGGCATGTAGTAGGTTTGATGCTTATCAAACGTTTATTGCATGCCGCCTTCACGCTGTTGCGTTTTTAACGGCCAGCAGAGTAAGCTCTGCAGAACGGCTGCGTCCCCTGCGATGCAGCGCGCCATGGCTGGGTACGCCAGCGCGTGGGCCGGTGCCGCTAATGCAAATGCTCGCCGGTGCCCGGTTTTACGACGACCCGACCCGCCGCACCGCACCGCGCCAGACCGCCTCACCGGATCCTCGCTCAGCTTTCGCCACGGCGCGGCGCGGGCCACTCGCGCACGTGCCCGGATCTTATCGCCGGGCACGTCCCTCGCCGGTCCTTTAAATCACGACTGGGCGGACATTATGACACCCGCGCCGAGAATCGCGTCGATTTATTCGTGTTTCGTCGTTCACGGGGATTTAAACCTACCAGATCTGACAACTCACGGTGCAAGAAGCTGCGCGGTTATTTCAATCCAGAAATTTATTTGTACTGCTTTGGTATAATGCGTCATTATTTTAAGACCTAGAAGATTGAATCTTGCACCGAATAAACCTGAATCGATTCCGCGGCACTTCTTCATTCCTTTCCCAGGTATCATCTACCACTTCCTGCGAACGTTTCTACAGCGTATATCAAAAGAAAATTTATATCAGTGATCGTGAGCAAAGGTTTCAGATTACGGACAGTGAAAATTTATTTCAGATATGTCCGCATCGGTAGCTGTGGCGTCAGTGTGGCTGAATGCCCACTGAACGCGTCCTCATTATTTGAGACTGCGTGTTGTGTTGTCCTCATAATCATTTCATCAGTCGCCTAAATGGTGTCACATAAAAAAGATTTGCAGCCGGCGGCACAGAGATTTCAGACGTGCATGTTTATGATTCATTCTCTTTTATGGTTTTCTTCCGCACCTTATCACCTTTGGCCAGGTGTGTTGTTCTCTTCTTACGCTGTCGTGCCACACTATTACGTCAGTCTCCAAGTATGCCATTATCGTTTCGTAGCGCACACAACAGGTAGACGAGCTGGACTCTATCATCCAGGTGCTGATAGGCTACTACTGATACCTGAAGCCTACATTATTTTTCGAAACCACTGAAGAGTGCGTGGCATAGAATTCTACGGTAGAGCTGGTTTCAGAGACGCTCTGTTAGGTTCCATCTGGGGAATACGGGGACAAGTGAAATGGTATGAAAAGTTGATAATCTTTTCATATTTTTGGACCACAGTCATGTAATAATATGTGAAGCGTTTTCCGCTGTTTAACTGTACAAACTTCTTTATTTTAGATTACTATGAGGGTCACTCCAACAGAAATGCACACTATTTTTGTAAAAATACAGTTTTCATTCTGCATGTGTGAAAGTTTTACAGCGTGTAGATACATCCTTCCCGCTTGTTTTCAAACTTGCTTCAACCTGTTCCCGTGAGTGGCGCCGTCACAGCATGTCTTCAAGATGGCTGCTACACTTGACGTTCGTCAGAAGCACCGTGCTGTCATAGAATTCCTGTGCTGTGAAAACGAGACAGTGGGAAACATCCACAAGAGGTTGAAAAAGGTGTATGGAGATGCTGCTGTCGATCGCAGTACAGTTAGTCGGTGGGCAAGCAGGTTACGCGATGAAAGCTGGCACGGCAATATTGAGGATTTTCCTTGCAGCGGCAGGCCTCGTACTGCACACACTCCAGACAATGTGCAGAGAGTTAACGAATTGGTGACTGCTGACAGACGCATCGCAGTGAACGAATTGTCACGCTCCGTTGGGATAGGGGAAGGAAGTGTTTGCAGAATACCTAAAGTTTTGGCGTTGAAAAAGGTTTGTGCCAGGTGGGTTCCAATGATGTTGACAGTGGCTCACAAAGAAACAAGAAAAACGGTATGCAGCGAACTTTTGGAACAGTACGAGAATGGTGGAGATAAATTTCTTGGAAGAATTGTGACAGGTGATGAAACATGGTTCCATCATTTTTCACCAGAGACGAAGAGGCAATCAATGGAGCGGCATCATGCAAATTCATCCAAGAAAAAAATTCAAAACCACACTTTCTGCTGGATATGTTATGGCTATGGTGTTTCTCGATTCCGAAGGACTCTTGATTGTGGACATCATGCCAAGTGGAACCACCATAAATTCTGATGCATATGTGACGACACTGAAGAAACTTCAAGCTCGACTGAGTCGTGTTCGACCACATCGGCAAAAGCAGGATGTTTTGCTGTCGCACGAAAATGCACGGCCACATGTCAGTAAAAAAAAACATGGAAGCGATCACAAAACTCGGATGGACAACACTGAAACACCCGCCTTACAGTCCTGACCTAACTCCATGAGACTATCATCTCTTTGGGAAACTGAAAGACTCTCTTCGTGGAACAAGGTTTGAAGATGATGACTCCCTTGTGCACGCTGCCAAACAGTGGCTCCAGCAGGTTGGTCCAGAATTTTACCGTGCGGGTATACAGGCGCTGGTTCCAAGATGGCGTAAGGCAGTTGAGAGGGATGGAAATTATGTGGAACAATGAAAATATTGTTCCTAAAGGATGTATCTACACACTGTAAAACTTTCAAACATGTAGAGTAAAAGATGGATTTAACAAAAATAGTGTGCATTTCTTTTGGAGTGACCCTCGTATCATGATTTCGGCCTTTAGCCGTTATCAAGTACAACACCGAAAACAAAATTTTGCAAATCCAGAGAAAGTGCAAAATTGCATATAAAAGCGAAAATTTATTATCAGTATGCCATTTCAGTGTCAATTTAAAAATTGATTGAAATAATAGTTTACATGTTGAGTATAATTAGACTTTGTTATGCGAAGTCATCGTCAAATTCTATTGAACTGGGTGTCCCAACGTGTAGATAAGTACAAAATCATCGAAATTTATGGCAGACAGGAAACAAAAATCTTTTCCAGCGATGAATCAGTTGAGCCGAGAATGAGCGTCAATACAGTAGTTACATGATCTGAAAATATACCATGGAAGTTGCTGATAAACTGGTAGGGTACTCCTTTCGGCATGATGTCATATTTTCGTGCTATAAACATATTGTTTACACTCGGTGTCACTGAAGCCAGCAGTTTCGAATAGAAATGTGTCGGCTAGCGCAAAGGATTTGTAAACAGCTGTCTATTTACTGATAAAACAGTAGTAAGAAACGAGGTAAACTGGTACAGCGACGTTACCTTTGGAGGTTTGACATAATGGTCAATACATGAGTCGTGTTTGGCTATAATTTTTAGTACAGCAGATGGAAGATAATTAGGAAAGGAACATGTCTCGACGCAAGCATAACTACAAACATCTTACGGATTTTTGCTTTTTTACTGTATGTAAGGCTAAATAATTACATTACAGTTTATCTTATCCGAAATACCGGTAGCATTTAAATAGCTTATGTTTATTTTAGGGGGTTTAATAATATAGTATTAACACAAGAAGCTTAATTATGTGCTTTTAGCCAGTTCTGATCGACTTCAGCTTTTCTTCAAATAGTGTACTCGTTATGTTTGCTACCTATCTGTCATACATTTCGATAATTTTTTAGTTATCTATACGCTGGGGCACACAGTTCAATAGATTTTGACGATAACTGCTTAACAAAGGCTAATTACACCCAACATGTTAGTCATATTATTTCGATAATTTTTTTAACTGCCAGTGGAATGGCATACCGATGTTAAATTTTAGTCCTTCCTATGCATCTGCACAAAAAACGTTTTCAGTATTGTATTTGATAACGGCTTAAGGCTGAAACTATGATATTAATATGAAAAGAAGTTTGTACAGTCAAACTACGTAACTACAGTCAGACGGTATGAATTGTGTTCATGCTCTTACAGACATGTGAGGACGCTTTCTAACAATGTGGAATAGGCACTGCTTGTTGAAAGGTGTCGTTCTTCGCAGGGGAGAGAGCCCTCAACTATGGGTGAAACAGATCTTCGGGATTGGATCCATGGGCAAATCGATGGATAGAGACTGCCATCCTACTAAATAGTTCTGCAGAAAGTCATTCAAACTTTTCTCAAGTTGTAACGCTGTTGCTCCTCAATAAGTGGTGACAGAGTCGGTCAGCAGCCGTTCATTTGATAATGACGAGACAGAAGATGTCTTTTTCCGTTGATGCATCGTCGCCAAACAGACATCTGAGGTTAACTAGTCCTCAAGTGCAGCAGCGCTCGCCGATCAGGTGATGCATACGATACTCTCTTTTGGACTGGTAGCATTGGCGCTTAGTGTAAAAAACACAAAATTTCCTAGCTTCAGATAAGATTTACGACTAGATTCAAGACACCCTTGCCTACAGAGCCCAACACGTCACTCTTCATGGAACAAAATCGGCAAATGTAAAGGTATTTTCCGGAGTAGCCGATCAGTTTGTCATTCTACCAGCAAGGAGGTGCACGGCTCGTGTTGTCTGTAGTTCAGCCATGCCTAGACGGTCAATACCGCGGTACGATCGCATCTGCATTGTTACTTTGTGCCAGGAAGGGCTCTCAACAAGAAAAGTGTCTAGGTGTCTTGGAGTGAACAAAGCTATGTTGTTCGGACGTGGAGGAGATACAGAGAAACAGGAACTGTCGATGACATGCCTCGCTCAGGCCGCCCAAGGGCTACTACTGGAGTTGGTGACCGCTACCTACGAATTATGGCTCTGACAGCAGCGCCATATGTTGAATAATGCTTTTTGTGCACCCACAGGACGTCGTGTTACGACTCAAACTGTACCGGTGAGTACAGGAATCTGGACAACCACCTCCGAATGTCTCGCTGTATGGTGGTACAACATGCAATGTGTGGTTTTCATGAGCAATAAAAAGGGCGGAAATGATGTTTACGTTGATATCTATTCCAACTTACTGTGCAGGATGTGTGTACATTTTTTTCATAGGCTGTGCAGTAAAACTCTAGAAAATATTCATATGTTGAAGTTACTAGCCAATGATTGTGGAGGACAAAATAAAAACCAAGTTATGATTGGCATGCTATGGACTTGGTTTGTTCTACAATGCCCACAAAACGTGAAATATGTCAGTCTTATTTTTTCAGTTGTCAGCCATTCATGCATTCCTCCAGACCGCATATTTGGCCAGACTGAAAAGAAAGTACATTCAAAAAGCACTCTTGAACCCCAATGATTATTATGACATTATCGGAAACTGGGATCAGTTTTACATGTTGCCGATTGGAAGACATCGCTTAAAGTTTCCATGACACCTTCCACTGCATTGCACTTTCAGATCAAGCCTTCAAAAAGGATATTATTTAAACATTAAGGTCAGAATACTATTACTATTAAAGGGCAACAAAGCTATAACACTGATATGGGATGTGGTAAAAGTATTTGCAAGAAGGTTAAATCCTGGCTGGTTGTAAAACCAGCATTGATATTTAAGGGTGTTATGAAAAAAAAAGACAAAAGTTAGAGATGTAACGGCCTTTTACGGAACCACTATGGACCAGGCAGGACGGACATTAATGAACTTTTATTCTACAAGAATGTCTGCAAACAGCAGTCTGGAGCTGAACTGGACGATGAATCTGATGTCAGAGAGCTACTTCATGAGGCTGAAGAGCAGATCGGTATCTGATGTAAAAAAGTAGTGGTCTCATAATGATGTTCTATTTTAATATAAAGTTGACGGCATTTGTTCAAAAAACTAATTAATAGGTATGTAGTATGTTATTATTTCTAGCGGTCGCTAATAATTTTGTAACAGAAATAAATATTATGAGATTCCCATGTCACTTTTCATTTGTACCCATCACTTTGAAACCAAAACATTTTTAGAAACCGTTATGTCCGTTGTGTCCATATTACAGTTTCACAAATAGTTATGTTCAAAGTAAAATGTTTATTTTAAATAAAAATATTGTGGAGTGATTTATGGGAAGTATAAATATAAATCGAGAAATAAAAGAATTGTTATAACTAAAAAATAACAATAAAAACTAAATAACAACTGAGTGACAGTCATTTGTCGTTTCTGAAAATTTTCGTTACATGAAGATAATGGATCCCGGAAAAGGTCGACTCAGTTGAAATTATTACATTGTCACTGCTAGGGAAACAGTTTATTCAGACTGCTGGATACTTCACTGGTTTCTGTAGATACTCGTGCTATGATATATTTTTTTCTGTTTTTCCTACATTTAAGTGTGGCGTCATCGCCAGGGTCGTTAAGACTGAAGAAGTGGTCTCGCCCTTGGCAGACAACTTAGGTAACTGTAGCTGACAACAGGAAGCCATTTACTTGTGAAAGGCGACTATTAATGTAAGCAATTTTACCGTTTGCAATAAACTGCACGCAAGAAGTTGTAGGATGTCATTAAGATACGCAAATGTGCCCTCTAAGTACCGACTGGGAGTATTAAAACGCCGGAAACATGGAATTAAGCAGTGCATGAAAGGATGCAGTCTTTTCTTTTTTTTTTTTTTCTTAAAATCTTGGATCTTCTGTCGACGTATTTAGTTCTGTCTCTGATGTGGTATAGAAATGAAACACTTTATAACAGCATGCACGCTATAGCTGTATTCATCTGTTTTCATAAGTATCACTCTCATAAAGAAAAGACTGCGACACTGTTTTATTTATTGAAATCCCTATTAATGTAAATGATTACCAGGTTGTTTATTTATCAACAGTTTGCTTTTTTCTGTTAATGTGAATTCAAACATATGTGGACATATCTGCAGGAAAGATAAATCGATAGGTATTATCTACGCCAGGCGTGTCCCACCCTTAAAATTCCGGGGCTACATTAGAAGAACGCGAGTTTTTTGATCCGCACGTAGCACATTTTACACAATCAATAAACACTGAAGGTGGGGAAAAAAAACAACGGAATGGACCAATGAGGCAACAGCTTCGTGTGGCTGGAGTTTCAAACTGAAAATAGTCAATTCATCATAACTTTACATAAACGTAAATTTATTTATCTTTCTCTATCGATCATGTGATAGATACTTACTTCTTGGCCCACACTGATACTTGCTGCACGCGGTCCGCGATCCGCAGGTTGGACACCCCTGGTCTACGCTATGATTTGGCTACAGAAAATATACGCATTCCTGATAAATATACATAAAAGAGGGACTTAAGGCAGTGAAGAGGGAGAGATTGAGAGACAGGCAAAGCAATAATAAATAAAATAAAGTAGAAAGAAAGGTTCTGGATGCAAGGAATTACGATATGTTCTACGTCGATATTTAATCGAATTGTCTTTTGTCTGTGGGTTCTTCTGTCTGTAACAGTCCTTTCTATGTTCAGTGGAGCGCTTCCTTTCATCTTCCGCTGGATGTATTTTATTAATTTCCTCATCAATTGTTTTAGCTGTTGCATCAGCCCGGTAACTTTGCAAATTTTGTGCTCAGCTGTTAAATATACTTCTTTAAATGTCTGCGACCATTTACTTTCTAACTTTCTTAACCTTCAGTGTAGTGATCTTCTTCTTCTATAGACAGTTTTATATTTGTACGATATTAGTTAATTGCATACAAATATCCTCCTTCTCGCATTGTTCCGCGTCCTGGTTGCTTCAAAGTCTCATCCATCCTCGTCCCAAACTATACCCATAGTTGTAGTTACTCCTTCCCTTTCCAACTCCTCTAGTTTCTCCAACCGTAGTCCAGCGAAAGTCATATTTACTTGCGTCTAGCTGTACACAGTTCTTTGGCAGTCCATACGCACTTAAAATGTTTAATATTCGATATCAAACATAAGCCATTTTTCTGTTCCATTCTCCTGATTAGCCTCACCAAAGCACATGGAACTCTTGACTCCACTCAACCTTTTGCCGTTTCCAACGACGTTTGTTGAAATTTACTCTTCTATTGGTCTTCTCTGCTGTGATTCTTAGCCCTATTTACCTAGCGATCTTTAGCAAGAGGTAGTTTTGTTTGCTCGTTCTTAGGGTTCTTCCGTCCAGTTCCACAAAGCCATCAACAAAAGGTACGCAGTTGATATTATTTCTTCCAGACTTTATGCATAAGCAAATTTGCTCTATTCTGTGACTAGCAAGTTTTGAGTTTCATATCCTCTCTATATGATCTCCAAAGATTCTGTGTTTCATGGAAGTATTGTTATTTTTACATAATCTAGTGAAAAAGAATATCCTGTACGATTCTAAAGAGTCGAGAAATGATCTTTGATGAAGTTCACACAAATGGACACTTTGCGCTATGTTATTGTACAATTACGGTCTTTTGTCTTCTAAGTATCGTACCATCAACGCCATTTCAGATTCAGCTCGTATGCCATCTTAATTTTAAGTGTAATCTCAAACTGCAAGAAACTTTTCTTCTTCTGTTCTTCGATGCTAACGACAGCTTTTTTTATTTAACTTTTCTTTGGGCAGTAACCACTGACGAAACTCGTGGAGTATATGATTTGGATCGTATATTGCTGAAATAAAAATGAATCTAGGAATGTTCCTTCGGTCCCAAATTTTCGCATTCGCTACTGTGAAGAGTGTGAACGTGGTTGTCTATTTTTAAGGTAATGTCGAGAAATGAATATTTCTTTTCATTGCCATGATGAGTAATACAGCAGCAAACAAGTTAATAACACACATTTCTTTGGAGCAGGTTTTTCCAAACTGTGTTCCGCGGAACACAAGTGTTCTGCAGCAGGTGAATAAGTGCTCAGTGACAACTGTTAATGATATGGCGTTTTTATTTCAACATTTTAGCGATACTAAATATTTTTATAGTGTTATGGTCATATCTGTGTTATTAGTTCTGATTTAAAACTGAATTGATTACTGAGTAAAACAAGATTTTTCATTTTTTTAAATTTTATTAATCTTCAAAATAAACAAGATGCTCCATCGAAGTAGCAGGATTCTCAAAATGTTCTGTCAGAGGAAAAGTTTGGGCACCCCTGCTCTAGGGTTGTCGATGACTTTTATAACTGTCTTCATTCAGTCTTGGAGCGTAGTGAAGTAATGATTGACGTGACAAAACAAAGAAAGAATACACCTGCTGAAAAATAATTTTTTTTTTCTTCCTCGCCACAGCTGGTTGAATTGGCGTGTGTGAGCAGAAAGAGAGGTGTTCAAGAATAATAACATTAACTTTTCTCGATATTTTACACTTAGTTCCATTTTTACTACTACCTCCGGCAAAAACACTCTTTAGAAGCAAATTTATCACATATTTATTTCCTTTCGATGAAATTGTTTCGACACAAATGACATTAAGAAGCAAAGTAACTATTTTATTCCTACATCCGAAATGATTATGTAATTGTCATGAGGTCTATTTCAGATATACGGCGGGTTGACAAAATATGGAAACAACAAAAACACAGGACACGACACTGCCTAATACATTGTAGAAAACCCGTTGGCGTTCAGAATAACTTTCAGTCGTCTCGGAATTGATAAATAAACGCCCTGTATGGTTTTCAACGGAATGTTATACCATTCTTCTGCAAAATAGTGGCAATTTCAGATAACAATGATGGAGGTGGATAACGATCACGCACTATTCTCTCCAAAATAGACCACGAACTCTCAATATTATGATATGGTAACTGTGCGGCCAGGGGATATATGAGAAATCTTACTCGTGCTCATGAAACCAGTCCTGGACGATGCGAGCTGTGTGATGAGGGCCCTTTAGTCTTGGAACGCACCATCACCATTGAGGAACAAACACTGTACAATGGTATGGACCTGATCAGTCTAAACGGTCACTTAATGCTTGGCAGTAATGCGTCCTTGCAGAGTAAGCATGGGACCCATGGAATCCCCACCATCTTTCACTCTCGGGACTTAAACTCGGCCAGAAGTTGTAAACAATGTGAAACAAGACTCATCCAAAGAAGCGACTTTCGTCCAATGTTCAACAGTCCAGGTTTTAAGGCTTCGGCGCTGCTTTTTCCTGTTACGGGCATTTGGGTCACTGATGAGTGATTTGGAATTGCACCTCCCCTTGTAGTTTCCTTCCTATAGAGCTCCCGTGTTTTGCTGGTGACATGGTACGCGAGTGCGACAGTCAGTCCTGCAGTGTCTTTTGCAGCTGTCGCCCTTTTTTATTTTTCGTCACGATCACTCAACACACACTTGCGTCCGCGTGGTGACCTAGAGGATGATGTTTTTCAGCATTAACTACATGCGGTATAAATCTCCGAAATGGTGCACCTCGAAACAGCAAAAACTTCGGCTACCTTGGTTACGGAAGCACCCACCACGCGAACACCAACAACTCGCCCACTTTCGAATCCACTTAGCGCTAACATAATTCACTCACAACTACAAAGAACGCTGTTCTGCGCACGAGTGACACGCTGTAATGTGGACACTGCAGAGGTTCCTGTCGAAGTCAAACAGAACAGCGCAACCTGCTGGCTTCGCTAGCACATGCATTTATTTTCAAGCGTGTATTTCTCGTGGTGTTTTCATAATTTTGTGCAACCCCTGTAACTCCCGTCGTCTCTTGTCTGCTATCACAGGCCGGTTACTGCTGCTGACAATTTACCTTTGCTGAGCTTTAATCTTCAAGAAAAAGTAATTTCACGGTACTGATGTTAGAAATTGCCATGACGATGCGTCCGTCACCTGGAGAGAATTACGCCAAGGAGAGTCATCTCGTACCTCGGTTTAGGTTTCGATCGCTCACACCGGAGCCTGTTTCTGCGCCACGCCTCTCCCACGGGTTCTGACGTTGGCTTAATTTATTTTGTCTACTAAGCGTGAAATTTGCTTGTGTCTTAGATTTCATTTATTCCTTCTATACTTGAGTTTAATAGCTTTTGAGCATGGTAATTACCAACAGTAAAGAAAATCCTATATCTATCTCCTAACGTGGAGCCGGCCGCGGTGGTCTAGCGGTTCTGGCGCTGCAGTCTGGAACCGCAGGACTGCTACGGTCGCAGGTTCGAATCCTGCCTCGGGCATGGGTGTGTGTGATGTCCTTAGGTTAGTTAGGTTTAAGTAGTTCTAAGTTCTAGGGGACTTATGACCTAAGATGTTGAGTCCCATAGTGCTCAGAGCCATTTGAACCATTCCTAACGTGGATTCTTCGACGCCAATCGTCTGCCGAATTTCCTTCCACTCAAGTTCCTGGAACGACCCCGTAAATCTTGTATCTAAGGAATACTAGATCAGCAGAGCGAGTTCTATCACTATATCTCTTCGAACTGGTCCCCCTTCCGCACGTGTAGCTGTACATTCTCCCTTCAGTGTCCGTTACGTGCTCTATATAGTATCCTAAATGCACTTCCCTGGTTATTTATCTCTGTCCGAAATGAAATACGTTCCGGCAACTCTTCATTCTAACGCGTTAAATTTCTCCTCGCATGTCTATCCCACCCATACCTTCACCTCTAATAATTACTCCATTATCTCCTAACCATTTCCCTCACTGATGTTCCACCCCTCAACCTCACATCATCTACTTTTGAAGCTTACACCGCAAGCCAGTACACATCCTAAACGTCCGTCATACATCTCAACATACATACATCTTTCTCTTATTTACTATATTCTAAGCACATTATCGATGTTGGCATCACACCACATCTCTCGACCCTCCAATAAGAACAGCACCATCGCCCTGATCATAAAGGAACAAATACTATTAGAGATTATCACAAGGTCACTGCCTACACTTTATGCCAGATGTCAGTAATTGTAACATTTTCACACTCTCGTGGTTTCAATAGTTTTTGAATACACTCTTTTACATTACACGGCTGAGAAACCGCCTCTACAAAGAAAGTCTGACATAACTCAATTAAGAAACGCAAAACCTCTGATTTTTCACGTTGTCTTTTGGTGATTGATTTACTGTGTGTGTTACCGAATGTTCTGCCGAGTTGTTGTTTCCATTTTATGCTCAATGTTTCAACGGGTGACCCAGCCATCTACTTCAGGTGCTGCGAGTTTCGCTGCCTGGGCTCCAACAGAATCTGAACTGTTGTTGTTCTCGCGATGGTACTCGCAAAAACTCCAGATACCCAGTACGCCTCTTGATGTTCTTTAGTTTTTCAGAGCCCTCAGTCATATTGCGTGGAGCGCAAATTCTCTGGTGAGCCCCGCGGGGTAGCCGCTTTGTCTGAGGCGTCTTGTCACGGGCATGCCTCGGGCATGGATGTGTGCGATGTCCTTAGGTTAGTTAGATTGAAGTAGTTCTAAGTTCTAGGGGACTGATGACCTCAGAAGTTAAGTCCCAAAGCGCTCAGAGCCATTTGAACCATTTTTTTTTTTTGGTCCCATAAGACCTTACCGTAAATTTCCAGTTTCCAGATCTGGTGAACGTGATTTCCAGCGAGATCTTAACTGAACATCAGATTCCAAGCTGGGTCAGTCGTCGAAATATTATGCATAAAATAGAAACAACAACTCGTCAGAACACCCGGAAGCACAACATTAAGGGGTAGTGCCTGCTACAAGAAATGTCCAAAGAAAATTATTTGATCGTACTTCTGTCTCAAATAGGTATGTTGGACCTAGTACAAGGAACTAGGGTTTGGAAAGTAAAATGCAGTGAATGCCATTCAACCATGCCGAGTCTACTTTTGACAGGAGACTTAATTACGACTACAGGAAATGGTTCCGTTCAATTTTTGAGTACATGAGGTGACATAGTTTCAAATTCTCCTCTAGCGTGGATGCAAGGGATGGGATTTTAACCGTGAAGTATAGAAAAAGGATGGCTGGACGATTGAAGAAATAGTTGGACAACAATTTGAAAAATATGTGATGGTTTCTATAGCATGCAGTCAGCTTCTCGCGTCTTTTCGCGACGCGATACCTCGCCAAAGTATCTCGTCGTCAACATTAGGTACACGTTTATGGGCTGGACTAAGATAAATACCCGAAAGCACACCATGCATCAGTAGCGACAGCAATACACGAGATTTTAATCCAGAATACTGTTAATCTATATTATACAGTCCAAGACAAAAAATAAAGAAAAAAATCGAAGCTCCAAGTAAGAATTATCCGAATGGGACAGTAATCGGTAGAGGTTACTTAAAAGTACGGACAAACAAATTATTACAGTTTCAGAAAAATTGGATGATTTTTGTCAAGAGAAAGAGCTCCACACATTGAGCAAGTCAGTAACGCATTGGTCCACCTCTGGACTTTATATAAGAAGTTATTCGGCTTGGCATTGATTGACAGAGGTGTTGGGTGTCCTCCTGAGAGATATCAAGCCAAATTATGTCCAACTCGCACGTTAGATCGTCAAAATTCTGAGATAGTTGGAGAGCGCTGCCTATAATGCACCAAGCGTTCTCAATTGGTCAACTGGGGAGAGGTCCGACGACCTTTCTAGCCAAAGCAGGTTTGGCAAGCACGAAGACAAGCAGTAGAAACTCTTGCTGTGTGCGGCGAGCATTGTCTTGTTGAAATGTAGGCCCAGGGTGGCTTGCCACGAAGAGCAACAAAGCGGGGTGTAGCATATCGTCGACGTAGCACTGTGCTGCGGATGGCAACAAGAGGGGTCATACTATGAAAAGAAATTGCACCTCAGACCTTCACTCCTGGTTGTCTGACCGTATGGCGGGCAACTGTCAGGTTGGTATCGCACTCCCATACGAGACATCTCCTGACACGTCTTCGGCCTGAATCGTACTGACTGGAGTAGAATTGTCTTCAATGCTGAGTCCTCTTTCGAACTGAGCCCCGATGGCAGCGAAGATGTGTTTAGAGTCGCCCCAGACTGACTGACGCCCGCCGTACGGTCCGCCAGCCCAGACTGATCATCTAGCGAGCCATTTCTTTTCACAGCAGTACCACTGTGGTTGGCATGTCGACGATATTTTAAGCCCCGTTTTGTTGCCCTTCATGGCAAGTCGTTTGGGATTATATTTCAGCAAGATAATGCCCCCCTGTACACGACGAGAGTTAGTACTGTTGTCTTCGTGCCGGCCGCGGTGGCCGTGCGGTTCTAGGCGCTCCAGTCCGGAGCCGCGCTGCTGCTACGGTCGCAGGTTCGAATCCTGCCTCGGGCGTGGGTGTGTGTGATGTTCTTAGGTTAGTTAGGTTTAAGTAGTTCTAAGTTCTAGGGGACTGATAACCACAGCAGTTGAGGCCCATAGTGCTCAGAGCCATTTGAACCATTTGTTGTCTTCGTGCCTGCCAGACACTACCTTGGTCAGCAAGGTCGCACGATCTCTTCCCAACTGTGGACGTTCGGAGAGTTATGGACAGTACATTCCAACCATTCGAAATTTGTATGTTCTAACGCGCCACTGGACAGAATTTGAAACTGTTTTACCAATGCCAAGCCGAATAACTGCTTGCATACGGTGCATAGGTGGACCAATGCTTTATTGACTTGCTCAATTTATGAAGCTCTTTCTCCTGAATAAATCATCCAGTTTTTCTCAAATTTTAGTAATTTGTTGGCTTCGTACATCACATCTACCGATTTCCGTCGCATTCGGATGACCCGTTCATGGTCTTTTTTGTTTTTTTTTTCTTTCTTCTTCTTCTTAGAGTATACTACACGATCACCTATCTCACTCAGCATCCTCTTCCTAAGTGGATCCGCCTCCCAGCTGAGTGGCAGGAATAACGCTGCTGGCTATGTGAAGCCAGTGTCCCACTTTTTCCCGCCGCTATCAGGTTAGCGCTATTTCGTCACGGCCTCCATCCGAGCTATTCTCTCTCCCACGATTAGCGTTCGGCCGCAGCGGCTTTAACGCCCAGTGCATGACAGAGGCCAGTCGTTGGCGCGCCGTGTTTTGGAACTCTTTTTTCCCCGGGCGGACACGACGGGTCGCGACCTGCTTACGGATTCTGCCGCAGCTCTGCAGACAATTGGTGCGTGCCGCAGCGTGGTGTCCCGTGCCGCGCCTGCCTCAGCTCACACCTCGTCAAACCGCCACATCGTCTAACCAGCGTCCCCGTTTCTGGCGTACCTATTCGCGCTGTCTCCTGCGTTACTGCCACTCCCAATCCTTTAATTACCGGTTGTATAAGCATCTGCCTCCACTAGCATGTGAATATACACTGACGCGTCCGAAAATTATGACCACCTGCTTAATAGCGTTTTAGTCTACCTTTTGAACTCAACACAGCAGCGATCCTACTTGGCATGGATTCGACAAGTCCTTGGGAAGGTTTCCAATTGTACGTAGCATCAGATAGATGTCTGCGCAAAGAGCAGGCAATTCCCACAAATTACGGACCGGTGCTTTGTGGGGCTTAGCTGGCGGCCAGTAACGTCCCAGATGTGTTGCATCGAGTAATGGTGAATTTGGGCATCAACATATCAACATAGTTCACTATCATCCCACTCCAATCCCTGTAGTACGATTCCAGTCTTGTCGCAAGACAGTCATCCTGCTGGAAGATGCTATGGCCGCTGGGGGAAACGTGTAGCAATTTTTTTAAAAATTATTTGTTATTGCTTACAATTTGGACTTCCGTCGCCAGGAATCCAACACAGGTCGTAATCTCACATAGCTACTGAAAGTTGTATACGACTGTTACTAACATTCTCTTCAAGATTTTCAACTTCAGCGTTTTTGATAATTACTGAAAATAATGATAAAGGAAACAGGAAAATTAAGAAATATATATATTAAATCAAAAAGAGCAGCCACAACCCTTAAACCATGCTACTATATTTATTAAACGTCTACACTACCATCTCAGCAGACGGCTTACTGGCAGTTACTTATCTTAACCACTGGGAAATGCAGGAAGATCTGCAGCGGATAGGCACTTGGTGCAGAGAGTGGCAACTGACCCTTAACATAGACAAATGTAATGTATTGCGAATACATAGAAAGAAGGATCCTTTATTGTATGATTATATGATAGCGGAACAATCACTGGTAGCAGTTACTTCTGTAAAATATCTGGGAGTATGCGTGCGGAACGATTTGAAGTGGAATGATCATATAAAATTAATTGTTGGTAAGGCGGGTACCAGGTTGAGATTCATTGGGAGAGTCCTTAGAAAATGTAGTCCATCAACAAAGGAGGTGGCTTACAAAACACTCGTTCGACCTATACTTGAGTATTGCTCATCAGTGTGGGATCCGTACCAGATCCGGTTGACGGAGGAGATAGAGAAGATCCAAAGAAGAGCGGCGCGTTTTGTCACAGGGTTATTTGGTAACCGTGATAGCGTTACGGAGATGTTTAACAAACTCAAGTGGCAGACTCTGCAAGAGAGGCGCTCTGCATCGCGGTGTAGTTTGCTCGCCAGGTTTCGAGAGGGTGCGTTTCTGGATGAGGTATCGAATATATTGCTTCCCCCTACTTATATCTCCCGAGGAGATCACGAATGTAAAATTAGAGAGATTAGAGCGCGCACGGAGGCTTTCAGACAGTCGTTCTTCCCGCGAACCATACGCGACTGGAACAGGAAAGGGAGGTAATGACAGTGGCACGTAAAGTGCCCTCCGCCACACACTGTTGTGTGGCTTGCGGAGTATAAATGTAGATGTAGATGTAGATCAGAGTTAAGGAAGATACATTCTTCAGGAAGTCCTCGTTGCGGAATTCTACATACATGACTCAATCTAGGATTGCTTACTTCCGAGTGAGGCCTCGATTGCCATGGACAGCGTACGAAATCTCTTGAACCGGACTACCAGGAATCCCACACTATCTCAAAACACTTGAGAACTAACCGCGCGTTAGCCCTGAGACAGGGCCACCGGTGAACAGGTGAGCTAGAGCCACAGCCCACAGTCCCAGTGGACTCAACCAATGGAATCTAACGGGTTCACTACATCATCCCTCACACTCTGCCCTTGCTGGGAGATCAACGTAAGTCACCTATAAGTTCCCATTCATTCTGTCAGTACTGCTATAGCTGGCATGTTGTCGGTCACATATCCATTGCTTCTGGTCGTCCTCTGTTATAAATTAATTACGGCGTCGGTGAATCCTCGGTGATATTCATTCAGTCACCCACATTATTCACTTCAGCCTCAGATTCTTTGTCTGTAACAATTTGACTAGTTTCCCAACGCCAGTTATTTGAATCTGCAAATCGTCATAGGTTGTACACTCTAGAACTTTGTGGTGTAGTAATGTATATATATTTTTTCTGGACGTTTCCTTATCCCGTATAAATACTCACGGTATGATCCACAGCCTACCAGGCAGCAAATAGTGTCTCTTGATGGATTTGCATGGCTCATAAGTATCCTCTGCTTGATGTCTGGAAATACGTCATATACCCTGCTACCTGTTGTGGTACTGCCCTAGTCTCTAGGCCACTCACGCACACTCCATAATTTTAATTCTTGTTTGGGTGTTATTTTTGCCCCGATATTTGTCTCACCCTGGGGAGATTTTCTTTCTGAAGCCAAATGTTCAAATGTGTGTGAATTCCTAAGGGATCAAACTGCTGAAGTCATCGGTCCCTAGACTTACACACTACTTAAACTAACTTACACTAACGTTTGCTGCGAACAACACACATACCCATGCCCGAGGGAAGACTCGAACCTCCGGCGGGAGGTGTCGCGCAATTAGTGACAGGGGGCCTCTAACCGCGCGGATTTGTGAATCCAGGGGAGCGGTATTGTATATCTGACAAAACTGACCATTGGGCACACGCCTAATATGACTAATAGTGCCTCCAGCGGTGTTGTCCCACACGCTCATGTGATACCCAGCAGCATACCCGTCTGTGTACGTCTTAGGACACAAAGCAAGAAAGGGTGCAATAGATACCCAATGAGGCCCACGTATTCCACAGCTGTCATAGTGTCTTCGATTACCACCATGGGCCCCATGGAAGCCCAGGTGAGTGTCCCCACGGCATAATACTGCCTCCACAAAAACTAGACCGCGTTTCTAATGCGAAGCGACTGCTGAGTTTTGCTACACACTTCGTATTTGGAATGTTGTAAATCTGTGCCATTTCACATTCAAGATGAAAACAATTTAGTTAGCCTGTGTTTGTTTCTTACACAATCGCCACCGTGTTACGTCCATTGTCCAAGTCGATATGCATTAACGCGATCTTTATATCCCGGTCCTTTTAGTGCCTATTTTGGCCTTAGGCCTTAGATTGAAACAGCGATGAAGGAGGCGCCATCAGTAGAAGTTTATTGCTGGTAATACAGAAGTTGCAGTGCTTTCCGGAAAGGAAAAAGGAAGGAACAACACAGTTTAACGTCCTGTCGGCAAGGAAGTCTTTAGATACAGAGCATCAGCTTACTTGGCCAACGATGAGGAAGGAAATGGGTCTTGACCTGTTCGATGAAATCAACGCGACATTCATATGCAGCGATTTAGCAATATACCGAAAAACCTAAATGTGGATAAGTGGGCTGGCATTTGGACTCCGCACCCCCGAAGAGAAGCTTTGTGCGCCCCGTCTCGTTCGATTAGTCCAGCACTGGCACAGATTCCTAATGATGTGTCGGCAAAAGTGCCAACACAGTTTTGTTTGAGGAGACCGAAATGCACGCTATAAGCTCACGCAGGCTGGCGTGAGGTCTGAAACAGGATACGTAATGAATGCTATAAAGAAAAGTACGTAGCTTCTGGAATACTTAACTTTAATCCACATTTGTAGAACATCGCTGTTGATGATACATTAAAAGAATCTGAATATTAATTGAATACGGCGCCTTGCTAGGTCGTAGCAAATGTAGCTGAAGGCTATGCTAACTATCGTCTCGGCAAATGAGAGCGTAATTCTCAGTGAACCATGGCTAGCAACGTCGGCTGTACAACTGGGGCGAGTGCTAGTACGTCTCTCTAGACCTGCCGTGTGGTGGCGCTCGGTCTGCAATTACTGACAGTGGCGATACGCGGGTCCGTCGTATACTAGCGGACCGCGGCCGATTTAAAAGCTACCACCTAGCAAGTGTGGTGTCTGGCGGTGACACCACACCTACACTACTAGACATAGCTTTCAGATGGAATAAGTCGTGAAACACGGTGTTCTGGCTTAGAAAAAGTGTCAGTATAAAGTGGTGCGATAAAAATATACTGTATAACGGAATACACGATATGTACGTTTCAAGGCGGTATAATAAGAATGGAAGACCAAGAGAGAAACAATCGCATTAAAAACAGAGTCGCCATGAATGCACTACTTTTCCTCTACTATTGAAAGCGTGTATGGAGAAACAGTGGTGAAAATAAAAGAATGATACAGAAGTTGGATTAAAATTCATTTTGAGAGAACATCAGTGATGAGATTTTAAGATGATACCGCTAATTCCTTGCGAAAATGAGGTAGAAATACAGAACCCCAACTGCCTACTGAGCAAAAAATATGGGGTGGCAGTAAGCCAAAGAATGGAGACCGTATTAAAGAGCAGCAGAAGTGAGTCTAGCGACAAACTTGACATCAAAATCGGGAAGCACGTAGTAAACGAAGTGAAAGAATTGGGCTATCTTGGGAGCATAATATCGCATGACTGACGAAACAAAGAGTACATAAGAAGCCAAACAGCTCAGGAACAGAGAACATTCGGGCCCAAATAAGGCTTCTTTAATTCGGTATAGGTCTTTACTCGGAGCAGGAATTGCTCACTATGTACTTCTGGACTCCAGTACTATATGAAAGTGACTCTGGAAAAGAAGACGAGCAAAGTGTTAGAGACGTGGTGTTGCAGAGGGATGCTGAAAATTAAACGGTCTTTTAAAATGAGAACTGAGGATGTTCCCCGGAGAATTGGCGAGCAAGAATATATTTGAAAAATATTAACTAGAAAAGAGACGAAGAATAATAGCATATGCGTTAAGACACCAGGGAAAGACTTCAGTGGAACTAGAGGGAGCCGTAGAAGACAAAGATCGTAGAAAAATACGGACATTAGAATATCTACATCATGTAATTGAGAACGTAGAGTGTATGTGTTTATTATTACATGACGAAGTTGGCACAGGAGAGTTAATAGTAGCAGGCCCCATCGCACCAGTCACGACAATGAAGTAAAAATAAATTACTAGCAAACCAACATTTGTGTCAACCGGGATACGCTGTCAAAATTAACTCGACCATTCCTCCAATTGTTACGAACAAACTGCCAGTTTCCTCTTTCGGAAACAGCACCACCAGACGAATGGATTGGGACGTATACTGAAGCGCCAAAGAAACTGGTACAGGCATGTGTATTCAAATACAGAGATATGTACAAATAGAATACGGCGCTGCGGTCGGTAACGCCTATGTAAGACAACAAGAGTCTGGCGCAGTTGTTAGATCCGTTACTGCTGCTTCAACGGCAGGTTATCAAGATTTAAACGAGTTTGAACGTGATGTTACAGTCAGCGCACAAGCGATGGGACGCAGCTTCTCTGAGGTAGATATGAAGTGGTAATTTTCCCGTGCAACCATTTCACTAATGTACCGCAAATATCAGGAATCCGGTAAAACATCAAAAGATCCTAGAAATTGGAAATTTGTGGTAAGTTCTATGCGACCAATCTGCTGAGGTCATCGGTCCCTAGGCTTACTCACTATTCGCCCTAACTTCAACTAACTTACGCTAAGGACAACACACACACACGCCCATTCCTGAGGGAGGACTCGAACGTCCAACGGGGGAGCCGTGCGAACCGTATCAAGACGCCAAAGACCGCGCGGCTACCCCGCGCGGCTAAAAGATCCTTCAAGAACGAAACCAACGACGACTGAAGAGAATCGTTCAACGTGACAAAAGTGCAACCCTTACGCAAATTGTTGCAGATTTCAATGCTGGGCACTCAACAACTGTCAGCGTGCTAATCATTCAAGGAAACACTCGCGTATCCTTGATGACTGCACGACAAGAAGCTTTACGCCTCGCCTGGGCCCGTCAACGCCGACTGATGATCACTATAAACATGTTGCCTGGTCGGACGAGTCTCGTTTCAAATTGTATCGAGCGAATGGACGCGTACGGGTATGGAGACAAACTCATGAATCCATGGACCCAGCAGGGGCTTTACAAGCTGGTGTGGGGCGTGTGCAATTGGAGAGATATGGGACTCCTGATACGTCTAGATACGACTCTGACAGGTGACACGTACATAAACATCCTCTCTGATCATCTACATCCATTCATGTCGATTGTGAATTCCGATGGATGTGGGCAATTCCAGCAGGACAATGCGACACCCCGCACGTCCAGAATTGCTACAGAGTGGCTCCGGAACACTCTTCTGAGTTTAAACACTTTCGCTGGCCACCAAACTCCCCATACATGAACATTATTGGGCATATCTGGGATGACTTGCAACGTGCTGTTCAGAAAAGATCTCCGCCCCGTCGTACTGTTACGGATTTATGGACAACCCTGCAGGATTCATGGTGTCAATTTCCTCCAGCACTGCTTCAGACATTAGTCGAATCGATGATACGTCATGTTGCGGCACTTCTGCGTGCTCGCGGCAGTCCTACATGATAACAGTTTCTTTGGTTCTTCAGTGTATATCTAATGAATTAAATGTACTGAAATGGAACGAATGGAACAAATGGGAATGAAATCAGTGAAATATAATATCAGCGAAATCCGTTCAAAAGTTTTAAACATGTCTGGGAATCAGCAACTGCGTAAATCTCAAGAAGTTGAAAAAATTAGCCAACTAGTTGTAAAACAAATATTTATTAGCCCTTGACCTAGGTTTCGATATCTCTAAAAATATTTTCCAAACAGACCAAAATATTAATTGAAAAATGTTTGTGAGGTAAGCATACTCACTTGTTACATCACGTGATGGTACATTAGAATAACTGAAGCTATGCGGCTATTGTCGTATATAAAATTGACAAGAACAAGAATCATCCCAAAACATGGCTTTGGACAACAGCCAGATTACACTTAGCGTACTTCAGAATGAATGCTCTCTGGTAAATGCCCATAGTTAGAGGCTCTTGCCAACATAAAATTATAACTGGACTCATAGGATAAAATATTTGCATACGTTAAGTGCACATCATGCCAAAGCACGGGGTCCTGGGTTCGATTCCCGGCGGGGTCAGGGATTTTCACCTGCCTCGAGATGACTGGGTGTTTGTGTTGTCCTCATCATTTCATCATCATCCAGGACAGTGGCGAAATTGGACTGAGCAAAGATTGGGTAACTGTACGGGCGCTGATAACCACGCAGTTGAGCGCCCCACAAACCAAACATCATCACATCATGCCAGAGACAGAGGCCAACTGTTATGAATATACAGGCTCAAGCGACCAGGGAAAATTGGGCTGCAGAGGGAGCTAAATACATGCGCGTAAGAACTGTGCCTTGATTGTGTTAAATGACAGCATTTTACATTAAAGTAAGCATGAAATTTCCTCTACAAGGCTACAAAAATGTAATAGATTCACTCGTATACATTACATATAAAATTACTAAAACATTTGTCATACGGCTGTAATGTAAAATTATGCTACTCTACACCAGCAAGACGCTGTGCTTACGCGCCTATATATAGCGCTCATTGCTTTCCCATTTTCCTTGTAGCTTAAGCTTCTGTAGTGTTAAGCGGAATTTTTTTTTTTCATTTCCCTTTTTCTTTTTAGTGACGTTGTTCAGCTTTTATCTGCTCTGCTTTCTCCATGCATTTGTAACACTGATCTTTTGTAAATAGATCTCTGCTTCTTGCACGCTGAATTTATGTACTGTATTACCGTCAGCAAATGTATTATTAGTTTTATATGTAATGTATACCAGTAAATCTATTATGCTTTTAGTACC
Organism: Schistocerca cancellata; assembly: GCF_023864275.1. NCBI lineage: Eukaryota > Metazoa > Arthropoda > Insecta > Orthoptera > Acrididae > Schistocerca > Schistocerca cancellata. Next base: position 830,225,039 of record NC_064626.1, read on the forward strand.
TTTGTAGAGGAAATTACTTTAATGTAAAAAGTTGATGTTTAATACAAGCAAGGCGCATTTCTTACGCACATGGATTTAGCACTCTCTGCAGTCCAATTTTTCGTGGTCGCTTGAGCATATATATTCGTCAGTCATTACCTCACAAATATTTTTCCATTAATATTTTGTTATGTTTGTAAAAATAACTTTTGTAAACTTTTGTAACAGGTTATATACATTTTTAGGGTTCGCTCCTTCTGAGGAAGATATTTTTAGAAATATCGAAACCTAGGTTAAGGTTTAATAAACCTTTGTTTTGCAACTATTTGGCTGATTTTTTCAACCTCTTCCGTTCAGAAATGCTAAGAGGGCAAACTAATGATATGCTTGACGAATGAAAATTAGTTCCAAGTAGTCGCTATAACCGTCCGAACACGCTTCCTAGGCAGCCTCAAAAATTCACAGTCTGTTGAATAGTTCTTTTATTTTTTCGGGCAAACAATCGGGTAATGATACACATCTGGCGAAATACGAGTATATTCGCTGAAATGAAATGAATGCAGTCGGTGAGGATGGGATAAAAGAAATTACAGTGACATGAAATACCATCACTGAAATTAGTTGAGGATCGATAAACATGCAGCGTCGTGTATTCGTCGTAACATATGAAAACTTGTACCACACCGTAATTCCAACCGAATCTCGTGCTATAGCGAGCAGCTGCCTTAACCATGCTCACAACAACGTATCTTCAGCATTTCTGAACGGATTTCACTGACATAATTTATTGTCATTGATTTAATTTTCATTGGTTCTGTTTATTTCAGTGAATTTAATTCCGTTTTCATTGTAATTGTCCGCTAAAGAGAAGTTAAGGTAGCTGGGCATGTGATTAAAAAACCAGAGCAACTATAGTTAGAGGTTAAATAACGCTATTGAAGCGTTCAGAACTTGCTTCAGCATGAAACAGATTATGACGTCACCCGCTATCTTCAACAAGACGAATATCAAGGGATGTAATGCAATGTTAATTCCGTTGGTGTGTGTGTAGGGGACTGAGACCTCGAGTAGCCCTACGACTGACTAATAATTTTTGAGCGGATAACCCTCAGAAAGTTCTTTGATCTATTTAGAGATTCGGATGACCGGAGCAGTGAGTACATCCAAAAACTGTATGAAATATGGCAGCAGCCAACTATAAAAAAAAGAGTGCTGACTTCTTTGAAGTGTGTATGTGGCTCGCTTGCCTGCCCACCTCTGCGCTGAACCCGTAACTGTGGGAAGGCCAGACGGTGGAAGTCCACTGAAGCGATGGGTGGATAAGTCGTGAAAGCCGTATCTCAGTTGGGGATCGAGTGCAGCAGGATCGAAAACAATGAAGAACGAAGTTTCTCGTGGCAAATGGTGAAGCTGACACATGACCTTTAATGTTGGTAAATGGCGGCAGGAAGAGAAGAAGAAGAAAATTATGTAGGGGTGTGCCAGCTAAAACAGCATTCAATGGGAAGCAGTTTGTAATATCAGCCAATACTTGTTTGATTGTCAATAAACAGTACGTAAAAGGTATTGCGTTTAGCGTTGGCCTCTGTTCTGAGAAGCGTCTAATAGGGCAGATAAAAAAAAAGGTTTGATATACATTACGGCAGCTCTAAACACGAAACTGCCTGAAGAAGTAAACTAAGCACGTGGCAGTACGGAGGTCTATGAACTCTAAGGATTGATGCGCTAGACACCAGTATAGACATTGTCTTTTTATTTTGATTATTATAATGTCCTTCATCTCAAGAAAATAGTGCCAGATTTAAAGTTAGCAGAGGTCATTTCCATACTAAAGGTTACGTGCAGCAGCTTTCTGACACACCCCAAATCTCTTCCGTAAAACTTGTTATTTCGATTGGAAGTACTATTTTATGACAAGTTAGGTCGTAGCATCAAGATGTGAAAGGCATATCGCTATATGGTTTGGTACCACTATTTGGTTTGGTACTTCGAACTACCAAGAACCTTCGAGGAAATCTGTGGTTATCGACAGACTCTGATAATAACCCGATAAGATTTCATCATTCCGTACTCCTACATTCCTAGAGTCCAATACCTGTTGACAGGAAAAATATGCCATTTCATAACTATTAGAATCAGCAGAGTTACATTGTGTAGATTCCAAAAACTCAAGGGTAGGATAGTCATATGGGTGCGGGGAAATGGTGAGCGTCAGATAAGAAACACTCTTCGTGTTCACTTCTTGCCTCAATACGGCAGATCAACTGGGAAAACATTGAAACTTCTCGTGGCTTCTGATTAATCCCTGTCATGCTGTTCCTATGAAGGAAACATAGTACTATTAGATGCGACATTTCATCTTTTACAGAACTCAATGGAAGTTAATCTTATAGATTATCGAAGGGCATTTCACGAACCTACGAGATGATTCTCGTATGCCTTAGATCGCCGCCCGGAGGACGAGAAACCGTGAGCACTGAACTTTCTGCAGTATTCGACTAGTACTTGGATACTGTGTTTATTTTCTAGTGCTGATTAAGCTGCTTTTCTCAGAAACATCAGAGATGTAACTGTGCTGAGAGTTTCTCGCAAAACGTCCTGCTTGACGCGCATGTAAATGCGGTGGGGCAGGTTTAGACGCGAACGGCGCCGCGCCTCTCGTAATCAGGCGGTATATCTTCTCAGGTGAATGGGAAATGTCTCGCAGCAGACAGCTGCTGCCCCGAGGCCTACGTTTATCCTATATTACCACGTTTCAGACTCATTTATTGCACACTTTGGATCTAGAGAGCTTGTCCAGGTGACATGCTTATAATAAATTAGAAATGAAAACTTTAAACTGACTTTAAATAGTATCTTAATAACGCTCTGTGTCTTAGCCATTTTATCTAAACAATATCGTACTACCCCTCTGTCACACAGAGTTGTTTTAACTGCATATTTCCTGTAATGGGTAAAGTATAAATTTTCTCTTAAAATTTTTGATATTGTTTTATTCTCGACGTACGAGGGCACGGTGGGCTGTAGTGGAAATTCAATTATTTTAGCTAAATCTCATAGTGTTGGAAGTGGGTCAAAGACAGTTCCAAAAGTGAGTATTTGAGACGAAACTCTTGGTTCCGACGTTTGCCGGATAACGAAGGGAAACGTCTCGAGAACCTTGTAACCTTGTTCGGAACTCGGACACTCATAGATCACTTGAATGATAATTTAAATTTTATTTTTAGAAATGATGTGGGATGAGGCAGTTTACGGTATATGTAGGCTTATACGAGAACAGTTTTAACATAAATGATCATATATTACTTTTCTAATGATGCAACGACGTTTAAAAAGTAGAATTATTTATTTCTATTTTTTTACAGGCTACTACTTAACTAAAAGTTCCTTCATGGAGTAGGAGTTGTCCACAAGAACTGACTTAAGATTTAATACCTAGGTCCTTACTTATCAGCGGTTTTATGGTACTGGGCAAATAATCAAAAAATTGTTACTGCATATTGTACTCCTTCTTGAGGCAACAAAGGTCATTTTTTATCTGGCATCGTAGTACGGGAATCACCGTTCTTCTCAAATTGTCATGGATTATTTGCGACGAATTTCATTAGAGAATATATGTATTGTGATGGTCCAGTTAAAATGCCAAATTCCATGACGAGGTACCACGGGTGAACACCTGAGATTACTGATACAGCTCGCTTTTGTGCAATCAGAACTTCCTAAGTGATGAGCTACCACAGGAAATTATTCTATAAGGTATTGTTGAGTGTAAACATGTAGATGGTGTGAGGCTGATTCGTTAAATTCCAGGATTAGCATTTATACGAAGAGCAAAAGTAGCTGAACTGAATTGTTTCAGCAGCTCAGTAATAAGATTCGTGCAGTCCAACCTATCCAAAACTTCAATATGGACTGGAAAACTGGAACTATTGCCCATTCGTTGCATATATACTGTCGTGTTTACTACGAAATAGTTCCACAAAGCAGCAGTATTATGTAGTTGTTACTAGTAAAGCGAATGTCAGATGTATCAAGGTTAGTTTTTATATTACGTGTGTCAGCTAGCCTGGTGTAGCGAACATAACTGGCGCCCAGGACACGACACTTCGGCGCCTCCTCCACCAAATCGGCGCCCGGTGTACAACACTTTATTGGCTTATTGACGCTCCCCCCCCCCCCTCCCGCACCCTGTTGTCCACCCTCCTCGCGCCCAGGGTACGACATTACACTTATTAGAGCCCCTCTACCTCCAGAAACACACATAGTAATAAAATACGTAGAATTTACTCTAATAATAATAATAGTAACATGTTTTCTGGAAAATCTTGTTTGTCTTAGAGGGCATATGGCGCGCCTCTGCAAGTTGCGCCTGGACCATGAGAGACCCCCTTGTCTGCGACCCCACCCGCCCGCCACTGGCTTAATGCGCTACGCCATTGGCTTAGTGATTGGGACACATTATAATGCCCTCTTGGTCCTACTGCTGTTGAATGCTTGATACAGGATTTAAAGGTCCGAGTGTGATAATAACACTCTGAACTCTTAAACTGTAGTCCGAGGTGTAGGCTATGTTGAAAAGTGAATGCTTGGTTGTGAATTGTCAAAACCGATGCACGTGAATATGGCCGGCAGCGGTGGGCGTGCCCTGGTCGGGCACCTGGGGATGGGTAGGGTGGTCCGTGGGCGGGTCCAGAGGAGCACGGCCGGAGGTCGCGCGTCAACGACCTCGCCGCCTGCTCCCTGCACTGTGCGCCGGCTCCGCCTACAAGCGAGGCGGCCCTCCCGGGGTTCAGAGGTGAGGCCGTGGTGAACGAAGTACTTTCGCTGGCGCTTTCTCTCCTTAATAACCGTTCTCTAAACACTGTTCCCCGCCTCCGTAACCGAGGTCCTTGTGTACACTTGTGCGGTGGCCATTGATTCGTAAGTAGAGTACTCGGAGCTTGGTGGTGGGCAAAAAAGTCGCCAGTGTATGGTAGCCTGGAGGGAGGAAGTTTGTCATGGCTAGACCTTGCGCCAAAATCCTATGCTAAATCACAAAGCCTTCTGCAGCTTCTTATTGAACTAAAATATGCTGACACATTCGTCGTTCGGTCGGAGAAGAAATAGGCTGCCGACTTGCAGCTAGTAGACCAGAGTGGAATATATTCTGGGAACGTGTTTCACTTCATCACATACGTTCTTTCCATGCCGGTAAATGATAACATTAACACAACACAGCAATATACGAGCTTTCATCAGTCGTCGAGATGCCTCAGATACGTATATGACTCTTTGTAACAATAAGTTTTTTTATAAATAACTCATTTGCTAACATTCACGATTTTCTTTATTTTATTTTTCGCAAGACGCGTTTTGGGAAATGATTCCCATTTTCAAGTGCGTTTTTTGTGTTTGTTATGTCGTTATGTCAATCCTATGTGATGTCGAAGTGTGAGCTTCTGCTTCATTTGGCTGACTTTAAGTTTCTTTCAGTCCATTTGTCAGAGTGTCACATACACACTAAACATCGCACACAACTTGTTGTTCACTTTTTAAAACATCTAAAACATTTTACACGTCCGTGGACACTTCCCAGACTGAAGCCAAGTTCCATATGTCACATTTGCTGCATCCTTTTGTCATAGTCCACTAAACTCATTACCTAATGCTCGCAACAACTCCTTAATTCCTTAAATGCCCAGAATGAGACATGTACGTAAGTATTACGCGGGCACGCGACGGAATCAACACTGGCCTCGGTCATCGTCGTCTCATTCTCCCTGTCTGGGAATCCAGATAATGTTGCGAACATTAGGTGATGAATTTAGTGGACTGAGACAAACGGATGTAGTCAGTGTGACGTATTGACGTTTAGATCGGTCCGGCGAAAGTGCCCGGATAGCAGAAGTGTTTAAGGAGCTCCGGAACGCCCTATACTTGCAATGTTAAAATAACGCTTATAAATTACATCTTTCCTCACAAAGTATTTGAGGTAGGAAGTTGAACTTTTTACAGATTATTTATTGGAATATGGACTACAACTTAACACAGGGATTTTACAAAATTTTAGTTCAGTTATTAAAGATGATTTTTTTTCAATTGTAATGAAAATTCACAACATTTTCTTGCAATTTTTTATTTATATATTCAAAAATATACAGTTTTTTGGAAAAAGGCTGAGTTAAATTATGCAGAAGGTACTGTGTAACATTTACTGACAGTTTTAAACAAATATGTTTGGAAGATCCTTAGAAAACATGTAATTAGTATGAGAAAATAAAAGTTTTGGGAATCGAGCGACAAAGATTGGATTAACTTTTTAGTGCATTCCAGGTCCATAGGATGGATTATCTTTATCCTCTGCAAACTCCTCCTCCAGCTTCCTCTTGTTCCTCCTCCTGTTTACTCTTGCTTGTATTTCTAGACTTTTTATAGCCCTGTCTGCAGCCCGAAGGCGTTCCTTGTCTAAAGCAAGCATCGCTCGTACCATGTTAGAACCTATCTTCATTCCCATATTTCTAAATACCTTGCACCTTACAATGTTGCCATCATTGAAAGTCGCAACAGCATCATACACACCAAAGTGAAGTGTTTCTATTCCAACAAATACAGTCTTGGGGATTCTCGACCATATAACACTATTTACACTTTCATTGGGGTTTTGAGTTTTTCCGTGAATACACTTTTTCAACAGTTCAGGTGCTGCTAAGTCTCTGAAAATAGGTTAGCCACAACACATACTTTATCTCACATCACTAAAATGTACCTGATGAACACGGACGTTAATAATAACACCATTTGACAGCAGTTTAACAGCGCCACAGTGGGTCACGCCCATGTAGAACACATTTAAAAAAAAATTTAAAAATAGTTGTGGTCTTCGGAATTGAATAAATTATATATCTATTAAAAGGTAATAGTCTGCAGATTCAGAAAACGCAAAAAAGTAAAAATTGAACTTTTCATGATTTTGAGCCTTTCCGGAGCCCCTTAAGGCGCCTATCCGCGATCGGCCGGATATCCGGTTTTGAATCCCGGCCCGACACTACTATTGAGCAGTATACTGAGGTGACAAAAGTCATTTGATACCTCCTAACATTGTGTCGGACCTACTTTTTCCCGGCGTAATGCAGCAGCTCCACGTGGCATGGACTCAATAAATCGCTGGAAGTGCCGTGCACAAATATTGAGCCATGCTGCCACTATAGCCGTTCTAATTGTGAAAGCGTTGCCGGAGCAGATTTTTTGCACTAACTGACCTCTCGATTATGTCTCATAAATGTTCGATGGGGTTCACGTCGGGCGGTCTGGGTGGCCAAATCATTCGTTGAAATTGTCCAGAATGTTCTTCAACCAATCTCGGCATTCGGGAGGACGACGGTTCAACCCGCGTCCGGCCATCCTGATTTAGGTTTTCCGTGATTTCCCTAAATCACTCCAGGCCAATGCCGGGATGGTTCCTCTGAAAGGGCACGGCCGACTTCCTTCCCCATCCTTCCCTAATCCGATGAGACCGATGACCACGCTGTCTGGTCTCCTTCCCCAAACCAACCAACCAACCAATCGCGAACAATTGTGGCCCGGTGGCATGACATGGTTATTCGGGAACATGAAGTCCATGAATGGCTGCAGATGGTCTCCAAGTAGCCGAACATAACCATTTCCAGTCAATGATCGGTTCAGCTGGATCAGGCTCAAATGGTTCAAATGGCTCTGAGCAGTGTGGGACTTAACTTCTGAGGTCATCAGTCCCCTAGAACATAGAACTAGTTAAACCTAACTAACCTAAGGTCATCACACACATCTATGCCCGAGGCAGGATTCGAACCTGCGACCGTAGCGGTCGCGCAGCTCCAGACTGTAGCGCCTAGAACCGCTCGGTCAGCTGGATCAGCGACCCAGTCAACTTCACGTGAACACAACCCACATTGTAGATCACCACCAGCTTGCACAGTGCCTTGTTGACAACTTGTATGCATGGCTTCGTGGGGTCTGCTCCACACTCGAACCCTACAATCAGCTCTTACAGACTGAAATCGAGACTCATCTGACCAGGCCACGGTTTTCCAGTCATCTGGGGTCCAACGGCAATGATCACAAGCCCAGGAGAGATGCTGCAGACGATTTCGTGCTGTTTAGCAAAGGCAATCGCGTCGGTCGTCCGCTGCCATAGCCCATTAACGCCAGATTTCGCCGCACTGCCCAAACGTATACGTCCATCGTACGTCCCACTTTGATTTCTACGGTTATTTCACGCAGTGTTGCTTGTCTGTTAGCACTGACTACCCTAACGCCACTGTTTTCGTTCGTTAAGTGAAACCCGTTGGCCGCTGCGTTAGCCGTGGTGAGACGTAGTGCCTAAAATTTGGTATTCTTGGCACACTCTTGACACTGTGGATCTTCCGAAATGGACTGTCCCTTGCGTCTATCTGCAACTACCATTCGGCGTTCAATGTCTGTTAATTCCCGCCGTTCGGCCATAATCACATGGGAAACCTTTTCATATGAATCACATCAGTACAAACGACAGCTCCGCCAATGCAACGCCGTTTTAAAGCTTTTGTATGCGTTACTACCTCCATCTGTATATGTGCGTATCGCTACGCCATGGCTTCAGTCACCTCAGTCTAGATTGGTTCAAATGGCTCTGAGCACTATGGGAGTTAACATCTGAGGTCATCAGTCGCCTAGAACGTAGAACTACTTAAACCTAACTAACCTAAGGACATCACACACATCCATGCCCGAGGCAGGATTCGAACTTGCGACCGGGGCGGTCGCTCGGTTCCAGACTGTAGCGCCTAGAACCGCTCGGCCACCCTGACCGGCCAGTCTAGATTGAATTGGATTAATTTGGGGGAGGGGACCAAACAGCGAGGTCATTGGTCTCATCGGATTAGGGAAGGATGGGGAAGGAAGTCGGCCGTGCCCTGTGAAAGGAACTATCCCGGCATTTGCCTGAAGCGACTTAGGGAAATCACGGAAAACCTAAAGCAGGATGGCCGGACGCGGGAGTGAACCGTCGTCCTCAGTGTAGATTTATACCTAATACTCCTGATGTCAAGGAATTCGCAGTCATTGAATTAATTTGGAAGTGTTGCGTACAGCTGTAGATAGTCAGAAGTGTGCTTCCAGCTATGCTTGTAAGTCTTTTCCTTTTTCCTTTGTGGGCTCCACGATATTAAATCAGGGATTACTGTAAATGTTTACGCTGTTTATTACTGTTCTCAGAATTAATATTGCACACAGCGAAGCTCGCGAGGGCGTTCGTAACTCGAGTAGATGAGAAGTACACGGCGCAGAAAAATAGGTGATGTCAGTTTTCTCGATCTTTACGCTTCATAAATATGCAAAGAGCAGTAGACAATGTCCTCCGCTCCCATTCATTGTAATGTGTTGCCAGAGGTTAAGGCGGGCTCGGACGCTCAGAAATTTAGTCCGGAACTTTGCATAGAGGAGGTCGTCAGCCCATAAATTGGCCCTCGTTATGTATGTCCCGTGCCAGACGTCCCGAGGAGCAGGGGTGGAGCGAAAACAGGCCCAGGCAATCTAGTGCTAGATGTCTGGCATCCGGAACGGACTGCACAGCGCGCGGCGCGCGAGGGCGTGAGTAATGCGAGCAGTTCATCAGGTCGACAAGCGCCGGCCGAACGCTGCCGCACAGAGGCGGCGCCCTGTGTTCCGCTGAGGAGATGGACGGCCGCGCGCCCAACACTTGCGCCGTCCCACAGGGGCGGACGCTAACATCTGCATCGACTCCCTGCAGTCCCGGTAATACTACCGGTGGCACTCGCTACTCTCTCGGTTACCGCTTTGATGCAGGACACAGCGGCTGTCGCGATTCCATTCAAACGCTTTGTAATTCCTGCTTCTGTATCACATGTCTGGTGTTAAAATGGCTATGACACAAAATTAAACTGAACACAACATATATAAAAATAATGCAAAGGGTTTCCTGTTGAATTTCTTCACTCCCGAGGTAAAGAAAATTCTCAAGATATTTTTCTTTTCACATTTTCCAGCAGACTAATAAACAAGCAGGACAAAAATGGACTTAAAATCTTTCTTTGATGATTCACTAAGCATAAATGGAGGTCCAAGTATGTGGACGGCGACTCTCACCTATCGTGAAAATGTACTAGTCTTTCTTTTCTTTGTATTTTCTTTCACCTTTCTCCAGTAGAAACGTTCTGTTCAGCACATAGTTTGCTGTTTCAAATTATATACATAATTTGAAACAGCGAACTGTATCTGCCCAAACAAGCTCTGAAACAACTTCATAAATGCAAGAAATTAATAATCAAACAGAGATTTCCAGCATGTAGTAATTTGCTACTGCAGTAAATAAATCTTCACGGTACGGTTTACGAAAAACTTCAGAACAATTACTCTTCGCAATATATAAATACGCTTCGGTGACAAAAGTCATAGGATTCCTCCTAATATCGAATCGGACCTCTTTTTTATCTGTGGGGTGCAGCAACTCCACGTAACATGGACTCAACAAGTCGCTGGAAGTGCCCTGCAGAAATACTGAGCCAAGCTGCCTCTACAGCCCTCCACAACGGAGAAAGTGTTGCCGGTGAAGGATTTTGTGCACGAAACGACATTTCGATTATGTCCCGTAAATATTCGATGGGATTAATGGCGGGCGATATGGGAGGCCAAATGATTCGATCGAACTGTTCAGAATGTTCTTCAAACCAATCGTCCTGAACGGGGTGACTTCAACAGAAACAAACGTAACTTCAGGGGTGCCCCAGGGCAACGTAATAGGTCCGCTGCTTTTAACGATTTACATAAACGATCTGGTTGATGGTATTGACAGCGACATTAGACTGTTTGCCGTTGGTGCTGTAGTCTACAGGAAAGTAGTATCACACGAAATTTGTGAACAAATCAATGAGGATTTGCCGAAAATAATTGCGTGATGTAATGACTGGCAGATATCTCTCAACATTAGTAAGTGTAACCTACTGCGTATAACAAGGCGAAAATCCCCATTAATGTACGAGTACAAAATAAATGGCCAGTCTTTGGAAGTGGTAACATCCGTCAAGTATCTGGATGTGACTATTAGAAATTGAAACGTACCCTTAGAACAATTATACACGATTGTGCTTAAACTGACACACAATATTTTTTAGCGCAACGCAATCTGACTTTCAAAAATCCCTACAAAAGAATGGCCCTGACTAACATTAACCTATACCTTTCACAAATCACTTACCTCACAAAAATCTTCGTTACTCGAACTACTGCAATACGGCGAGCGCCACTACTGCCAGCTAAATAAAAGATTCAAACTACTGAAGGCACTAACTACTGATAAGCATAGTTAGCAAATGAAAGATTTTAATAGAGAACAAACAATGTATTTACCTTAATAGTCATCAAAAGTCATAATATATACAGCAGCTCATGACATCCATTTTTACAAATTTCAAAACTCCGCCATTTCTCCCCCCACATCCACCACTGCTGGCGGCGCACCTCCAACTGCGCAACGCTATGCGCTGTTCACATCCAGCTGCCCAACACTACAATGGCAGACAACAATGCAAACTAGCCACAGACTGCACACAGCACAGCCAGTGATTTTCATACAGAGCGCTACGTAACGTTGCCAATAAGAAAACATAAACAGCCTACTTACAAAATGATCTCAAATGGAATGATCAGAGTACACAAGTAGCGCGTAAAGCGAACACTAGATTGCGGTTTGTTGGTAGAATACTGAAGCGATGCAGTCCTTCAACAAAGGAAATAGCTTACAATACGTTAGTTCGTCCAGTCTTACAGTACTGTTCGTCTGTATGGGACCCTTACCAGTTGGGTCTGATTCAAGAGATTGAGAAGGTCCAAAGAAGAGCGGCAAGATTCGTGACTGGTACATTTAGCCATCGCGAGAGCATTACAAATCTCATAGAAAGTTTGATGTGGGACACACTTGCAGATAGCGCGCTAAACGGAAGGGGCTGCTCACTAAATTCCGAAATCCGATCTTCACCGAGGATGTAGAGCATACATTATTACCACCAACTTCCAAATCGCGCAATGATCCCCATTCAAAGATAAGGGAAATTAGAGCTCGTACTGAGGCACTCAGACAGTCGTTTTTCCCTCGCGTGATCCGCGAGTGGAACAGAGGGGGGGGGGGGGGGAATATGACTTTGGCGCGAATTGTGCCCTCCGCCACACACCGCTTGATGGGTAGCGGAGTATATATGTAGATGTAGATACCGAACAATTGTGGCCGGGTGACTTGGCGCATCGTTGTTTAGGAACAAGAAGTCCTTGAATGGTTGCCAAACGGTCTCCACGTAGCCGAACATAACCATTTCCAGTCAAACATCGCTTCAGTTGGACCAGGGCACCCAGACCATTCCAAGTAAACACAGCCCACACCATTACGGAGCCATCATCAGCTTGCACAGTTCTTTCCTGACAACTCGGGTGCATAGCTTCGTGCGGTCTGCGCAACACTCATACCCTGCCATCAACTCTTACCAACTGAAATCGAGGCTCATCTGATTAGGGCACGAGCCCAGGAGATGCTGTAGCCGTTGTCTTGCTGTTAGCAAAGGTACTCGCGTCGGTCGTCTGCTGCCATAGCCTGTTAACGCCAAATTCCACCGCACTGTCCTAACGGATACGTTCGTCGTACGTCCTGCATTTAGTCCTGCGATTATTTCACGCAGTGTTGCTTGTCTGTTAGCAGTGACAACACTGCGCAATCGCCGCTGCTCGCGATCCTTAAGTTGCCTTCTCTGTGGTGACAGGAAATGTCTGAAATTTTATATTCTCGGCACACTCTTGGCACTGCAGATCTCGGAATACTGAATTCCCTGACGTTTTCCGAAATGGAATGTCCCAGGGGTCTAGTTCCAACTACCACTCCACATTCAAAGTCTGGTAATTACCGTGGTGCGGCCATAATCACGTTGGAAACCATTTCACATGAAGAATCTGAGTAAAAATGACAGCTCCACCGATGTACTGCCCTTTGTACCTTGTGTACGCGATACTATCGACATCTGTATTTGTGCATATCACGATCCCATGACTTTTGTCAACTCAGTATACATCCCACATTTGACACACGTCTCTTCTCTTGGAAGTGTTGCTAATTTTTCTGCATTTTGAAGTGCTCTTTGCTTAACAAATTTTGGTAGTTCGACAATAATGTAAAATCTAACTTCTGACATTGGTTGTAACAAGCTCTTCTAGGTCTTTTGTTCACATTTGCTGCAGTATCTAGATCTTCACTGTTAGAGGAATTCACTGTACAGGAACGTCCTCTTCTAGCTACTGTCAAGACATCTTAACGCTCTTATTGTTTACCAGTGCGTTTTATCATTCTTAGTAGGACAATCTTCAGTTAAAACGAGAATTCGTCATCTTCCCTATCAGATAATTCCGAATTGCTGTCATCAAGAAGCGTTTCTAATCGCTCATCGTTCATGTATTGCTGTAGAGTGTAGAAATAACAGTTATTTCAGCATTACATTATCGAAGGCCAAAGGGAAATTACCAAATGTGCAATATGATCTGAGGAACACGTACGACGACGTCTATAAGGGGAAAAATACACCTATTTATGGAGAAAAAAATTACCGAAGGTCCACTCTTTGAGTACCAAGGGAACGAAGACTTTAAATATGTGCCGTGTATGACGCCTGAATGTTGCACCTAGAAGAGTCGTATGGCGCGGGTGTAGCCATGATATCTGAGCAGTCTGTTAAGCCATCCTCTCATAGGACGCGAAGACGTACGTGGACAAGAAGCTGGTGACGTTACAGCGTGGAATTCCACGTTCCAATACACTGCGAAGCGTGAAATCAAGAATCTAGCATGTTAAATTTTTGCATCGTGGAGAGAAATGTGGTTAATGATATTCGGCGACGGTTTTAAGTCATAAGCTGAACTTGGGAGACGCCACATTGTGTGAACTCCGTATTTCCTACTTTGTTTTTATTGTAGGTTACTTGCTATGAATATGAACTGTTGAAAAGCATCAGACGCTAAAGATCTCTCGAGAACACGTCGTTTTATGTACGATTTCTAATAACAAAATGTCAGGAAACTATATATCGGTAGTTAAAGGCTTCAAATTCTTGATGCTTTCAGTTCTATAACTTGTGCGCTATGGAAGTCTACAGTTTCAGTGTTACAGCAAAATGATGATCGATCGAAAGCACAGTGATGACCTATCAAAGCTCGTCGATTTAGTTGAAATCTGTCATTGTTAAATATCAAATAATGCATTTGTAAATACAGCCATTACATAGTGTATATCTTCCAACTGAGCCACTCCTGTCATGTCGAAGCAAGAGCGAAGTTGATAAGTGTTGTTAACTTTAAAGGGAAAGGTACCAGGTTTGCACCCTGCAACTTCCAAAATTTTTCCATCTTTTGTTTTCTAAAAGATTCTGGGTATTTCTTATTAATTTAATAGATTATATAGGACAACAACTGGAATGTTTCCCAACTGGCCAGAAATCTTAACGTTAATGCCGGTCTATGTCAAAAAATAAACACAAGCTATACACTAAGTTTTTGCTTTGTGTAAATATATACACTATCTCTTGATGTGGACTGGCCCATCTCTGTATGTTGGCAGTAAATATCTTTATCGGTGATGGTGAGCAGATTCGAAAAAAAAAATCTCCTTTTTCTTTCGAATGTAACTACGAACCAAATCCCATTCGTGAAATATAAGTGACCAATTACGTTAGGTACCTGAGAGCGATGGTTGTTAAAACAGCAATGAGAACATTGATATTATTCATGCGCAAACTGACTTTCGACACTATACTTGAACAATATTAAATTTAAAAGAAAAAATGAGATGGAGATTCAACTGAATTAACGGGTAACTTCTACTAGAGTATATCTCAGATCGTTGTACGACGTTACATATTGTTCCTCTACCAGCAATTCCCTGTTCAAACCCATCGCCGACAGCAGAATCTTCTTCCAGATTTTCTCCGCTCTTCTTCGACAATGGTTAACAGACGTATCTCAGTTGTTTTATGTGCGTCCATTTTCCGAAGATACTGTGTGAGTTGCGCGCTTTATGCAGCCGATAACTGCCACTGGAGAGCGCTGCGGTCGCAGATCACGATGGGGAGCACGCTGTGTTCTGAGAGATATAGTTGGTGGTTCCAGTGCGTGCAGCAACCACGACAGACTCAACATCTGGCGTGTTTCGCGATGTGAAACACGTCCCATGTGAGGACAGCTTTACAGGCATATGTGTGGTGAACATAGCAACTAGCCACGAGTTAACCTACTTTGTATATGGGATAATAATTGGCGCAAGACGTATGGGAGACGTCATGGAGCAGATTAAATAAGATTTCGGGTTTCTAAGGTAAACAGTGTATATTGTGGATCTTTAGTACCACAGAGACCGCTTTTCCACACTCGAAGACCATTGCACAAACAGCTGAAAGTGTCTGACGAATGTACGTCGCCTTCACAGAGGTCATTCGCGGCGAACGACGTGAAGTGCCAGATTGTCAGTGATTTAAATTTTGTGCGTCAGGAGCCCATTTCCACCAGACAAATACGCCAGACAGGCTGCAGGAGCCGACGACCGCCTCGAGTACCAGTACTTTCATGTAACTTTTCTCCACTTAATTTGTACAGATGCTCTGAGTGCCTTGAATCACATGAACGTAATACAGGACGGCACACGAAATGTCACAATAACTATATAACTGGGGTATCGGCTTTCAGACTGCACATGGACTGTAGTGTCCGTTCATTTTCATGGCATCACACGTGAGTTTTTTTAAACTGTGGTCAGAGGGAGGAAAGTTGACAGCTGCACGAAAAGCGAAGGTTGCCCTGCTATCCTTCAAGGAAAACATGGTCAGAGCGTAACAGAGACTTTTTAGTGTCAGTACACGGTAGACGTCTTACCCGCATACAGAATGCAGATTATCTCATTAACTTCAACGCAGTGGCTGTTTGTCAAGGAGACGTTCAATTAGCCTCTATGCCACTCCGACTAGTTAATGATACTTTGCTATGCCTTTGGTTTTCTCAAGCAGTGCAATTCAAGGCCATTACTGCTGAGTTACATCGCGCGATTTCTGGTTATTTATGTCGGAGAGTCTGAAGAAGAGAAACTTGTTAACATCGAGTATAGGTGTAACTGTCAGGAACTCCTTTCTGAAAGTATTTGTATGAAGTGTAGCCATGTATGGAAGTGAAACGTGGACGATAAAGACAATTAGACAAGAAGAGAATAGAAGCTTTCGAAATGTGGTGCTGCAGAAGAATGCTAAAGATTAGATGGGTAGATCACGTAGCTAACGAGGAGGTACTGAACAGAATTGGGGAGAAAAGAAATTGTAGCACAACTTACTAAAAGAAGGGATCGGTTGATAGCACACATTGTGAGACATCAAGGGACCACCAATTTAGTACTTGAGGGAAGCGTAGGGGGTAAACATCGTAGAGGGAGGTCAAGAGATGAATACAGTAAGCAGAATCAGAAGGATGTAGGTTGCAGTAATTACTCGGAAATGAAGAGGCTTGCGCTGGATAGAGTAGCATGGAGAGCTGCATCAAACCAGTCTCAGGACTGAAGACCACAACAACAATTCGGAGAGTGGTCACCAAATCACAGGTGCGCCTTTATTCATAAGACACGTCAGTTGATCAGGTAACGAACTTACTGAAGAGCAACATTTGAGTAAACACAGTCAACGTTGATCTGTGAACCACATATTATGTCAGTAAAGGCATTTTGGCATATCCTTATGTAATGGATACGGATGTAACAGAGGCGCGACACATAACGAAAACTAGGCAGAGCCACTGGTGTCAGATTTATAATCAGAAAGATAGATAACAGATTCCGTGGCGCAGAAATCAGGTCCTTTGTAGTAGCTTTTAAGACGTTGCTAGAGTTCAAATTCCAAGGGTCTGATCACATCAGCTGGCATGTGATTGCAAGCTATTTGAGGAAGCCGCTCTAAGGCAAAAATAACCTGCTCATAATGAAAAACGTGATTTACTTGCTAATGTTTCTATTCAATTTGGAATAACGACTAACAAAAATTGTATAGAGAAGAATACTCAAGAAACTGAAAGAACAAGACGTTTGACAATTGCTGAAATCAAAAACAATGTCAAGCCCCTGATATCAGAATTAACGTCACTCTTACCAAGCAAACGTCTAAGCGTGCATATGTAAGCTTACACTTTGAGGTAATGGCAGGTAACCAGCCCAGTCAATTAACGAGATAAATTAGCCTTAGAATACTACAGTAAATGTCTGGAAACAATTGGTAAACAAGGCACCATAACACATAATTTCAAGACAGAAAAACAACGATATTGGTAAAAGTAACACATCTGCTGCACAGAAAGGAAAGTCAAAAACAAAGAAATCTAAATGTGAAAAAAATACATTCAAGACACGTTAAATATAGCCTGGAATGAGGTCAGACGGATATATTTCTATCATGGAGTTAGATCTATAGATATAGATAGAGAGGAGCTAGATACATGTCATGAGTCATAGATTTACCTGTACATCATTAAAGTGTATTTGTGCCAGTGAATCTTTCAAGACATCGCTCATCCCTTTACCAATACTAATCAAAACGTCGCTGCTACTATCTACGCGACGGTTTGAATACCGGTGTGTTCCTTTTATTTGCTAACGAATGAAACTATCGTCAAATAACCACTCAAAGAACTCGTTAACCATATCTGACAACTGCAATTTTTTAGAAAATTGCAGTGAACCAAATGCGCTGTAAATCTCTAGCACACATGACCCAAGAATATGACGGTTGGGAGCATTATGCTTACAGAAGGTATATGTCTTTTGAAAACTGGAGAATGAGTCATTTGAGCACATCTGGATCGTCTTCGAGCAGTCATATAGCATTTTGCAATTCTACTCTCGTGTGTGTTGTTCTGTGGGAAGTGGTGGAGGACATACGCTTCACGTACGCCTTCAAAATCTGACTTGACACTGCAGACGAAACAACACCAGAAACTAAACAGCCAAAATAGCCCGTCAGTGAGGCAAATTGCAACTGTAGGCAGCTGGTGCTAATTTACCAGTTTAACTGCGCCAGTATTGAGTAGATCGTATAGGTACAAAGAAAACCACCGAAGCTTCTGTTTTGAAATCTGCAGAAATCTTAAAAGACAGTCTGTCCATTTGTAGCCTAATCTAGTTCTGTATACTTACTGAGTATGATAATAAGCACTTTTCCTGATACAGGATAATTTTATCGATGCCACATTTCTGAATCAAATATGGCTTCCACACATTCAGATACACAAACCAAAACGTCGATTACTGAGAGTTTACAGTGTGTATTGCTACACGAAAAAACAGTTCCCTAATTACTGCAAATGAATGCCGGATCTTTATTCAATGACCTTGTTAACATGCACCACTACTCCATCTCCCGAGTCTTCGTTATCGACGGTACGATAAAACCCAACATACCACTAACTCAGTCAACCCGTGAAACAAATTCTTTTGTCTGTTTTCAGAAGTTGGTGACCCACAGCTCTTATATATTTGAAAAGTGTCATGTTACCGCCTTGAGCTGCTCGTAAAATACTTCATCTATAAAACCAGTTTCAGTCATCTGACCATCACAAGATGCTGTGAATACTTTTAGGAACCTGATGATGGTCAGAAGAGTGAAACTGGTTATGTAAATAAAGCTTTTGTTTACGTCTTTTCAAGTTACTATTTATTTAAACTCCGCCTTGCTTCCCTTACTGATTTATAACCTAACCATGTACTGTGTTTCAAAGTCTGTCTCTGCATCATTCTCGAAGAAAGGCAAAAATATGATTTCACAAGTTTTATGGCCACTCTGACGGTAAACTAATATACTAGTGAACAATCCAGCGACATAATGACATTGGAGAACAACAGGTGCAGTAGTTTTGTAGCAAGGTTACACAGTCTGAATGGCACTCAACCCCTTGTCGTCAGCCTTGCATCTTGATGTGTAACTGCGCACGAAGGCAGGAGGGAGATACAAACGCTCATTGCCGGTGGGCAGTCACGAGTCAGCGATGGTAGATAGCCATTACGGACTCCGTATCTGACATGAAATCACGGACACATCCCACTGCTGCAGCCCATTGCATGCGCGACGAGACTACTCATGCAAGATAGCACTACGCTGCAACATCTTTGGGACTACGCTAATGGAAAGTGACAGCCTGAAGCAAAGGTCCTACATTAACTAAGCATTATTTGTTATAAAGACTACAATAATATACAGTCATAATCATAAATATATGCAGCGACTGAGTAATTGTGAAACAAAGTATTCACCTCACGCACCTACAGATGAGATGTAGTTACAGAAGGCAGCAATATAAGTAACTTCGAAATGGAATAAATAGAAAACTCGAGGAACCTAAAGTGAAAAGGCTGCAAAAAATGTGAAGAAAACAAAAGGAAAACAGCCGTCGGGGGCACAGACTTCGCATGTAGGTTTGCTATCAAATAAGATGTAAACAATAGATAATATTCCTTCGGAATTTCTAAAACCATTGGAGGAGAAGACTGTCAAATAATTAGTAAGAGAATCTATGAGATTTGAGATATACACTCTATCTTTCAGAAGAATGTTATCCATACTGTTCCAAAGACATCACTGGCAAATAAATGCGAGAACTACCGCACAGTCAGTTTGACAGCTTATACAACCAAGTTGCTGACAAAACTAATGGCGTAAATAATGGAAAACGAAATTGGAGATGTGAAGATCAGTTTGGCTTTAGGAAAGGCAACAGAGAAATAGCTCCGTTTATGGTTGATAGAGCCAAGGCTTTTGAAACAATCATAGGATTAGTCGGCAAAAAGAAAACGCTACTGAAATTGTAATATGGTGCAACATGTTTGATATCCTCTGAAAGGCCCGCATCTCGTGGTCGTGCGGTAGCGTTCTCGCTTCCCACGCCCGGGTTCCCGGGTTCGATTCCCGGCGGGGTCAGAGATTTTCTCTGCCTCGTGATGGCTGGGTGTTGTGTGCTGTCCTTAGGTTAGTTAGGTTTAAGTAGTTCTAAGTTCTAGGGGACTGATGACCATAGTGCTCAGAGCCATTATCCTCTGAAAAATAAGTCTACATGATAGGGAAAGAGAGGTAACCACATTGAGGTCATTAGACACGGAAATGGGAATGGAGGACGCAGAAAGAAGTATTCGGATTAAAATGGACTTGGGAAGGCAGGGATGTAGTCTACCGTCCCAATTGCTCAACCTGCACATCGAAAAAACAATGAAAAAATTAAAATAAAAACGTTCAGCAGTGGCATTAAAATTCAGGAGGAAAGAATATCGATGATCAGAAATGCCTGATTACATAGCTGTCGTCCGCGAAAGTGAGGAGTGTCTATAGGACCTTTTGACTGGAAAGAGCTGTCTGCCGAACACAGAATATGAGTTGTGGCTAAACCGGAGAAAGACGAAAATATTGATGGTCAACGGAAGTGAGATTAGCGACAAATGTAACATTACTTGGCTTTACTCGCACCTTGTTTGAATCATACGTAACAATCAGAATGTAAGATGTTGCGCTAAAAAATTCAAACGATATCACAAAGGTAATAAATTTTAGTGAGAGAAATCACAAAAGGAGCCCCACAGGATTCAATTTTGGATCAACTCCTATTCTTTAACCATTTGCATGACCTCCCACTTAACAATCAACAAGCTATTTTTTTTTTTACTATACAAGTGTTATAATAAATTTCATCAGAGAGAAAGCAACAGAAGAGATAATAAATGATATTTTCCAAGAAATTATAAAGTGTCTCTCAGAAAATGGGCTCTTCTTAAATTTAAAATGAACACACTATATTCAGCTCCGTACAACAAATAGTCATACCTATAATTGATGTAGCACACGAGCAGGCTAGCATGCCTCAAATGTTTGGGTGTACATATTGGTGACAACCTGAACTAGAAGAAGCATATTATTGAGCTTCTCAAACAATTAAGTTCACCTACTTTTGCTCTTCGTATTATTGCTAATCTTGGAAACGAACGAGTCAACCTCTTGGCATATTTTGCATATTTTCACTCAATAATGTGTTACGGAATAATTTTCTGCAGTAACTCATTACTTAAAAAGAAAATACTGATTGCACTAAAGCGAGCAATAAGGATACTATGTGCCGTTCACCCACAGACGTCAGGCAGATATCTCTTCAAGGAGATAGGTATTTTAATTGCGTCGTCACAATACATTTATTCGCGAATGAAATTCGTCATAAATAACCGATCACAATTTGAGATGAATAATGATGCCCATACCTACGACACTGAAAAATGACCTTTATTACCCACTGTTAAAAATGTCAGTGGCTCAGATAGAAGTTCAATATGCAGTTAAAATCTTTCATCATTTCGCGAATAAGATGAAATTTCTAACAGCTAGCAAATAAATTTTAAATCTAACTTAAAATTATTTTTCCTGGACAATGCCTTCCATTCTACATCTACATCTACATTTATACTCCGCAAGCCACCCAACGGTGTGTGGCGGAGGGCACTTTACGTGCCACTGTCATTACCTCCCTTTCCTGTTCCAGTCGCGTATGGTTCGCGGGAAGAACGACAACCGGAAAGCCTCCGTGCGCGCTCGAATCTCTCTAATTTTGCATTCGTGATCTCCTCGGAAAGTATAAGTAGGGGGAAGCAATATATTCGATACCTCATCCAGAAACGCACCCTCTTGATACCTACACCGCGATGCAGAGCGCCTCTCTTGCAGAGTCCGCCACTTGAGTTTGCTAACCATCTCCGTAACGCTATCACGCTTACCAAATAATCCTGTGACGAAACGCGCCGCTCTTCTTTGTATCTTCTCTATCTCCTCTGTCAACCCGACCTGGTGTGGTTCCCACACTGATGAACAATACTCAAGTATAGGTCGAACGAGTGTTTTGTAAGCCACCTTCTTTGTTGATGGACTACATTTTCTAAGGACTCTCCCAATGAATCTCAACCTGGCACCCGCCTTACCAACAATTAATTTTATATGATCATTCCACTTCAAATCGTTCCGCACGCATACTCCCAGATATTTTACAGAAGTAACAGCTACCAGTGTTTGTTCCACTATCATATAATCATACAATAAAGGATCCTTCTTTCCATGTATTCGCAATACATTACATTTGTCTACGTTGAGGGTCAGTGCCACTCCCTGCACCAAGTGCCTATCCGCTGCAGATCTTCCTGCATTTCACTGCAATTTTCTAATGCTGCAACTTCTCTGTATACTACAGCATCATCCGCGAAAAGCCGCATGGAACTTCCGACACTGTCTACTAGGTCATTTATATATATTGTGAAAAGCAATGGTCCCATAACACTCACCTGTGGCACGCCAGAGGTTACTTTAACGTCTGTAGACGTCTCTCCATTGAGAACAGCATGCTGTGTTCTGTTTGCTAAAACTCTTCAATCCAGCCACACAGCTGGTCTGATATTCCGTAGGCTCTTAATTTGTTTATCAGGCGACAGTGCGGAACTGTATCGAACGCCTTCCAGAAGTCAAGGAAAATGGCATCTACCTGGGATCCTGTATCTAATATTTTCTGGGTCTCATGAACAAATAAAGCGAGTTGGGTCTCACACGATCGCTGTTTCCGGAATCCATGTTGATTCCTACAGAGTAGATTCTGGGTTTCCAGAAATGACATGATATGCGAGCAAAAAACATGTCCTAAAATTCTACAACAGATCGATGTCAGAGATACAGGTCTACAGTATTGTGCATCCGCTCGTCGACCCTTCTTGAAGACTGGGACTACCTGTGCTCTTTTCCAATCATTTGGAACCTTCCGTTCCTCTAGAGACTTGCGGTACACGGCTGTTAGAAGGGGGACAAGTTCTTTCGCGTACTCTGTGTAGAATCGAATTGGTATTCCGTCAGGTCCAGTGGACGTTCCTCTGTTGAGTGATTTCAGTTGCTTTTCTATTCCTTGGACACTTATTTCGATGTCAGCCATTTTTCAGTTTGTGCGAGGGTTTAGAGAAGGAACTGCAGTGCGGTCTTCCTCTGTGAAACAGCTTTGGAAAAAGGTGTTTAGTGTTTCAACTTTACGCTTGTCATCCTCTGTTTCAATGCTATCATCATCCCAGAGTGTCTGGATATGCTGTTTCGAGCCACTTACTGATTTAACGTAAGACCAGAACTTCCTAGGATTTTCTGTCAAGTCGGTACATAGAATTTTACTTTCGAATTCGCTGAACGCTTTACGCATACCCCTCCTTATGCTAACTTTGACATCGTTTAGCTTCTGTTTCTCTGAGAGGTTTTGGCTGCGTTTAAACTGGCAGTGAAGCTCTCTTTGCTTTCGCAGTAGTTTCCTAACTTTGTTGTTGAACCACGGTGGGTTTTTACCGTCCCTCACAGTTTTACTCGGCACGTACCTGTTTAAAACGCATTTTACGATTGCCTTAAACTTTTTCCATAAACACTCAACGTTGTCAGTGTCGGAACAGAAATTTTCGTTTTGATCTGTTAGGTAGTCTGAAATCTGCCTTCTATTACTCTTGCTAAACAGATAAACCTTCCTACCTTTTTTTTATATTCCTATTTACGTCCATATTCAGGGATGCTGCAACGGCCTTATGATCACTGATTCCCTGTTCTGCGCTTACAGAGTCGAAAAGTTCGGGTCTGTTTTCACTAGGTCCAAGATGTTATCTCCACGAGTCGGTTCTCTCTTTAATTCTTCGAGGTAATTTTCCACTGACGTATTTCTGCGTAAAAACTGGTAGCCGGTAAAAAAAAAAGATAGCCTTGTTTTTAAATGTAGTTACATGGGCAGACCTAAAATAAGTATTCATTAATGTTATCACTTATCATGTATACATACGCTGTAAACTGACAAGTTCCACATAATCTGTGGAACATGCAACATACTAAATAAAATAGAGGGGGCAACATAGTAGACAATGTGAAGGAAATCTGATCCCTTGCGAGCAAAACAAAGCATGAAGGACGAAGCAAATAGGACATAATAAGCAGACTAGCACAGGAAAAGACAGAATTTCTCGCAAAAAGAATTCTGCTAGTATAATAAACCTTAGATTGAGAAGGAAATTTCTGAGAAAGTATGTTTGTAACTTGGAATTATGTGGACACGAATCATGAGCTGTGGGAAAACTGAGAAAGAAGACAATCGAAATTTTCAGATGTGATACTGTAGAAGGATGCTGAAAAGAAAAAAAAAATGTTCTGCTCAGTGTCGTTGATAAATGGAGCATGTGGAAAGCACAGACTAAGAGGAGGAATAGGACGATGGAACTAGGATTAGGTAGGGCAATAGGTATAATGTTAAAGGGGTTCAAGCAGCCATTAAAATTGCTACACCACGAAGATGACGTGCTGCAGACGCGAAATTTAACCGACAGGAAGAAGATGCTGTGATATGCAAATGATTAGCTTTTCAGAGCATTCACTCAAGGTTGGCGCCTGTGGCGACACCTACAACTTGCTGCTATGAGGAAAGTTTCCAACTGATTTCTCATACACAAACAGCAGTTGACCGGCGTTGCCTGGTGTAACGTTGTTGTGATGCCTCGTGTAAGGAGGAGAAATGCGTACCATCACGTTTCCGACTTTGATAAAGGTCGAATTGTAGCCTATCGCGATTGCGGTTTATCGTATCGCGACATTGCTGCTCGCGTTGGTCGAGATCCAATGACTGTTAGCAGAATATGGAATCGGTGGGTTCAGGAGGGTAATACGGAACGCCGTGCTGGATCCCAACGGCCTCGTATCACTAGCAGTCGAGATGACAGGCATCTTATCCGCATGGCTGTAACGGATCGTGCAGCTACGACATCGCAGTGAACGCACATTGGAAGCATGTATTCCTAATCGCCATACTGGCGTATCACCCGGCATGATGGTATGGGGTGCCATTGGTTACAGGTCTCGGTCACCTCTTGTTCGCATTGACGGCACTTTGAAGAGTGGACGTTACATTTCAGATGTGTTACGACCCGTGGCTCTACCCTTCATTCGATCCCTGCGAAACCCTACACTTCAGCAGGATAATGCACGACCGCATGTTGCAGGTCCTGTACGGGCCTTTCTGGATACAGAAAACGTTCGACTGCTGCCCTGGCCAGCACATTCTCCAGATCTCTCACCAACTGAAAGCGTCAAGTCAATGGTGGCCGAGCAACTGGCTCGTCACAATACGCCAGTCACTACTCTTGATGAACTGTGGTATTTCTCGTCATATTTGCCTTACAGACGTTGTGCATAGTGCCTTTATAGAATGTATTATTATTCAAGCTGTTTAACATTTGGAGATGGACTGAGAGAAGTCATATTGTTTGTCTTGTACCAACAGAGAAACATAAAGTGTTAAAACTTTCAAAATTCAAGAATTGAACATCGAAGGAAGGAAGATTAAGGTTACACATCTCGGAGTCGGAGGTCATCAGACGCGGATTAGTTAAGGATAAAGCCAGATATCAGTCCAGGGCTTTTTAAATGAAATGTCACGACATTTGCCTCAATTTATTTAGAAAATCACGGAAAACCTAAATCTAAGGTTCCGGGCCTGGATTTGAATCTCTTCTTGAATTTCACTGAGTCTCTCTCACTCATTCAGATGTTTCTATTATTGCATTTCCTGGCTATTTTATTTTCATGTTACTTATATAATTGCTTTCTGGTCGTGGCAGTTATGTACTTTTTCAATTATAACCATTATGTATCATAAATTATATCATAAATCATCGATTTCTTTACCTCATCGATGTTGACATCTAGCGCATATACTGAGCTAACTACAGCGCATTTTATTATCTCAGTTTTAACTTAATCGAAGAAGATCCATCACAATCGTACTTCCCTCTCCTTTATCAGCGAAGAATGTATTGCTTAAAAGCTGTTGCAACCTGTCGGAGTACTCCAGAAGTCATCTCGTGACTTCTCAGTTCACCCACTCCCCTCCCTCCCCTCACCCTTATTCTGCAAAGCTTTTGCTTTCTTTCTCCTCTCCGTTTATATCATCTCATATGCAGTTCGCTGGTGCTACTTTTCTTGTGTAATAATTGCCTACCAGGAGTATTCCTTATTTTATACATTACTTCCAGGTTAGTTTTACTTCAGTCTATCTACATCTGACTCGAGATTATTTCTTGGTCGCACAATTATCAGAATTTTCAGAGCCTGATTGCGTTTGTAAAGGTGAACTTTCCATTGTCTTTTCAATCATCTAGCATTGAACACAGCGCATGCTTCAGCTCCTTACAGTCCAGTTGTCCCGCAATTATTCGGTTGCGAAGCAAGTAATTTTTATTTAAAATTCATAATTTATTCCAATTTTCAGAGACAATTTTGTTGCGGATCCTTAGCAGAGATAATTTTCGAAAAATAAGTACTCCACAACTACATTTTACTTATCTTAAAATTTTATTATTGTCGGGGTTTTGAGAGTGAAAACATGGTCCAAGGAAGATGTATTCTTTTTACTTTCCGTCGAATTGGCCAGTTTCAACGGTAGGTCATTTTCAAGCACATGTCTTAAGCTTCCAGTCTTGTGCTTGATAACTGACCGGTTCCACGGAACATAAAAAGAATGAGTATAGCCTACTTAGACCATTTTTTTTCATTCTCAAAACACTTTATTTATTTAGTCACAACTAGTTTAAAAGCCGCAGGCTATTAAACGCCACTTTCTAATGAGCATGCGCACTAGATAATGAGGCTTCAGCCTTGAAATTATCGTGACCAAAGAAATAAATTGTCACTGCATAACAATTTATTTAAAGTGTTTACAGCTGCAGGGATGCAATTTAGGCCTTTAAATGGATTCTGTAGTAATTACTAGAGCACAGAAATTTTAATCACTAGACTTCACCAGTTGGTATATACGGTGTACGTTTCTTATTTCTGATAGTCTCCTCGTGAAACACAAACTTCCATAAATGTTACTGATCCGCTGCGACAAATTAGTTCGGAAAATTTACTAGACATTGTTCTTTCGTTTTCTCTGTGGAAACTTATTAACGGTAATCTTGAATCAACAGTACGTTAAACATAGATAGTATAGTATTCCATATACGTGGAGCACGTCTGGACTTTAACATACGGTACTAAAAACAGGATTATTGTACAGCGTATTTATTCGCCAAGAGTAGTACTCTTAACAGTGCGTCTGGTGAATGTTTGTCCAGAAGCGAGAGTTTAACTGCTTAATTTCCTCGGACGCCATCTACCAAAAAACAGAGTACTTTTTATTGGTCACATTCCTCAGGTCCACTTGCATCTTAATACAATGTTTAATTGGAACACTTCGTTTCATTCACAAGACCAACCACATTTGTAAATGCGAACACAATTTAATTTTTTGAAACTGTTGTTTCTCATTACCTACTAAAAAGGCAGTGCAGTGAGAGATAGCGCTGAATCCTATTACGTCTCGTCGGTAGCGTTTCTCATTCCGTCCTTATTGTATCATCCTCGATGAGTAATTCGGTACTTTGTTTACAGTTCCTCGAGTCCTGCAAATTTCCTTAAGTAATTGTCGTATGATACAAAAGCGTAGAAATGCTTTTAGTAAATGAAGTGGAAAGTTCTTAATTTATTCGTTGATTATGTGGGTTTCTGAACACGCCCTTGGTGCTCGCTTTTAATTAGTTACTCGCCCTAATTAAGCAAGAGTAATTAATGACAACGTTAATGATATCCGTAGCATTCTGGATACTTGAGTCTTAGCACAAGTATCAGCATTTTCCACTGCTGTTAACTTGAGCTGAATTTCTAGCAAAACACAGGCTCCCAGAACAACCTCCAGTATCACGCGCCCAGAAAGGCAGTGAGGCAGAAAACACCGTAAAAGTACGTAAACATTGAGAATGTCGGTTATCATCTACTTCGTTTAATTTTATTGTCTAAGAATCATCAAACCAGATATGTATCAGATCATACATTGCTATTAACAATATTAAATGAACTGACATCATACGCTTGTTTTCAAGATGAAGAGTAATTGGTGAATAACGTCGTACAGTATGTGAAACGAAATTTTTGAATTATACATTTATTCCAATGAATTAGTAAAACATTAAAAATTCGTTTCGTCGTCTATTCATTATTCTTAGTATAATTATTGGCGATTGAGATATCGAAAATGTTGTCCCATATTAAGTACATTTCTTGGCATTTGTTTTCTTCAACACTGGTACGATCAGTGAATCTTTTAAGTTATCTGGTCACTTATCTTCCTGATAAATGTTATTGCACAAATGCAGTATTTTCGCCTTTTCCTAGGTTAAACATCTGAGTATTTCAATCGTAATTCAATCTCCGCCCGTTGCTTTTCTACATTTCATTTCCATAAGTGTCATCTCAATCTCTTCCATAATATCTATCAGTCGTTTTTTCTTCTTCGAGTAATTATTTTTATGCTCCGTACTCAAAACATATGGACGATTTCTTGCCTCATTTAGTGCTTGCATTCATTTGTTGTTCCTTACTTTACTCTAATTTCATTACCAGTCTCATTTTCCGTCATCCATATAGTGTTCCTCTTCTTCTTTTTGAAGACTAAGTTATTTGCTTCTTGGTACATCCAGTCGTACTTCCAGTTTTGTTCTCAGTTCGTCAGTCGAGGTTGTCGTGGAGGTGAATGGATGATGTGAAATGGACAAATCGAGTACAGACTGAAGCTGTGTTACACGGGATGAATGAGAAAAGATAGTTCCTGGCAACAGTTAAGAGGAGTAAAAGATATTTTCTGGGACAATGGATCAGAAGAGAATGCATCCTAAGCGATGCACCAGAGAAAATGGTGAGGGGGAAGAGGAGCAGAGGAAGAATAAAATACCAGCTAATTGACGACATCAAGATAAACGCATTAAACCCAATTGTCAAGAGGATGACGGAAATCCAGGAGGACTGGAGAATGCTGAATTTTCAGTGACGGACATGCCTTGTGAACATAACACATTATTATCAGCAGCAGCAGCAGCAGCATCAGTGGTAGCATTCCATTGTGGTGAAACCTTCTAGTATACCTGACAGAGTGATTTTCATCAATCATTTTGTGTTTTTGTGCATATTCTTATTAGTTTAAGTTGGTCAGCTGTTCATAAGACAGCTATCACAAATTGTTTACACTGACGTTGTGTATGGTTGTTATAAGTAGATTCATTCACGTTTCAAAATACATGAGAATAATCTCGTAATATTACTAAGCTACTACAACAAAGTTAAACTGATGTTGAAGGAGAGTACAGGGGGAAAATAATAGACCAAGGTTACAAAGTGTCAAACAGAATATAAAAGGTGTTCAGAGTACATGAGTTGTGAAGGGTCAACAGTAGAGGAAAAGTGGTTCTTTGGGACGTCATAAATGAGAGCTCCCCATGAACCATGGACCTTGCCGTTGGTGGGGAGGCTTGCGTGCCTCAGCGATACAGATAGCCGTACCGTAGGTACAACCACAACGGAGGGGTGTCTGTTGAGAGGCCAGACAAACGTGTGGTTCCTGAAGAGGGGCAGCAGCCTTTTCAGTAGTTGCAAGGGCAACAGTCTGTATGATTGACTGATCTGGCCTTGTAACAATAACCAAAACGGCCTTGCTGTGCTGGTACTGCGAACGGCTGAGAGCAAGGGGAAACTACGGCCGTAATTTTTCCCGAGGGCATGCAGCTTTACTGTATGATTAAATGATGATGCCGTCCTCTTGGGTAAAATATTCCGGAGGTAAAATAGTCCCCCATTCGGATCTCCGGGCGGGGACTACTCAAGAGGATGTCGTTATCAGGAGAAAGAAAACTGGCGTTCTACGGATCGGAGCGTGGAATGTCAGATCCCTTAATCGGGCAGGTAGGTTAGAAAATTTAAAAAGGGAAATGGATAGGTTAAAGTTAGATATAGTGGGAATTAGTGAAGTTAGGTGGCAGGAGGAACAAGACTTCTGGTCAGGTGACTACAGGGTTATAAACACAAAGTCAAATAGGGGTAATGCAGGAGTAGGTTTAATAATGAATAGGAAAATAGGAATGCGGGTAAGCTACTACAAACAGCATAGTGAACGCATTATTGTGGCCAAGATAGATACGAAGCCCACACCTACTACAGTAGTACAAGTTTATATGCCAACTAGCTCTGCAGATGACGAAGAAATTGAAGAAATGTATGATGAAATAAAAGAAATTATTCAGATAGTGAAGGGAGACGAAAATTTAATAGTCATGGGTGACTGGAATTCGAGTGTAGGAAAAGGGAGAGAAGGAAACGTAGTAGGTGAATATGGATTGGGGCTAAGAAATGAAAGAGGAAGCCGCCTGGTAGAATTTTGCACAGAGCACAACTTAATCATAGCTAACACTTGGTTTAAGAATCATGATAGAAGGTTGTATACATGGAAGAACCCTGGAGATACTAAAAGGTATCAGATAGATTATATAATGGTAAGACAGAGATTTAGGAACCAGGTTTTAAATTGTAAGACATTTCCAGGGGCAGATGCGGACTCTGACCACAATCTATTGCTTATGACCTGTAGATTAAAACTGAAGAAACTGCAAAAATGTGGGAATTTAAGGAGATGGGACCTGGATAAACTCAAAGAACCAGGGGTTGTACAGAGTTTCCGGGAGAGCATAAGGGAACAATTGACAGGAATGGGGGAAAGAAATACAGTAGAAGAAGAATGGGTAGCTTTGAGGGATGAAGTAGTGAAGGCAGCAGAGGATCAAGTAGGTAAAAAGACAAGGGCTAGTAGAAATCCTTGGGTAACAGAAGAAATATTGAATTTAATTGATGAAAGGAGAAAATATAAAAATGCAGTAAATGAAGCAGGCAAAAAAGAATACAAACGTCTCAAAAATGAGATCGACAGGAAGTGCAAAATGGCTAAGCAGGGATGGCTAGAAGACAAATGTAAGGATGTAGAGGCTTATCTCACTAGGGGTAAGATAGATACTGCCTACAGGAATATTAAAGAGACCTTTGGAGATAAGAGAACCACTTGTATGAACATCAAGAGCTCAGATGGAAACCCAGTTGTAAGCAAAGAAGGGAAAGCAGAAAGGTGGAAGGAGTATATAGAGGGTCTATACAAGGGCGATGCACTTGAGGACAATATTATTGAAATGGAAGAGGATGTAGATGAAGATGAAATGGGAGATACGATACTGCGTGAAGAGTTTGACAGAGCACTGAAAGACCTGAGTCGAAACAAGGCCCCCGGAGTAGACAACATTCCATTGGAACTACTGACGGCCTTGGGAGAGCCAGTCCTGACAAAACTCTACCATCTGGTGAGCAAGATGTATGAAACAGGCGAAATACCCTCAGACTTCAAGAAGAATATAATAATTCCAATCCCAAAGAAAGCAGGTGTTGACAGATGTGAAAATTACCGAACAATCAGCTTAATAAGCCACAGCTGCAAAGTACTAACACGAATTCTTTACAGACGAATGGAAAAACTAGTAGAAGCCGACCTCGGGGAAGATCAGTTTGGATTCCGTAGGAATACTGGAACACGTGAGGCAATACTGACCTTACGACTTATCTTAGAAGAAAGATTAAGGAAAGGCAAACCTACATTTCTAGCATTTGTAGACTTAGAGAAAGCTTTTGACAATGTTAACTGGAATACTCTATTTCAAATTCTAAAGGTGGCAGGGGTAAAATATAGGGAGCGAAAGGCTATATACAATTTGTACAGAAACCAGATGGCAGTTATAAGAGTCGAGGGACATGAAAGGGAAGCAGTGGTTGGGAAGGGAGTAAGGCAGGGTTGTAGCCTCTCCCCAATGTTATTCAATCTGTATATTGAGCAAGCAGTAAAGGAAACAAAAGAAAAATTTGGAGTAGGTGTTAAAATCCATGGAGAAGAAATAAAAACTTTGAGGTTCGCCGATGACATTGTAATTCTGTCAGAGACAGCAAAGGACTTGGAAGAGCAGTTGAACGGAATGGATGGGGTCTTGAAGGGAGGATATAAGATGAACATCAACAAAAGCAAAACAAGGATAATGGAATGTAGTCGAATTAAGTCGGGTGATGCTGAGGGAATTAGATTAGAAAATGAGACACTTAAAGTAGTAAAGGAGTTTTGCTATTTGGGGAGCAAAATAACTGATGATGGTCGAAGTAGAGAGGATATTAAATGTAGACTGGCAATGGCAAGGAAAGCGTTTCTGAAGAAGAGAAATTTGTTAACATCGAGTATAGATTTAAGTGTCAGGAAGTCATTTCTGAAAGTAGCATGGAGAGCTGCATCAAACCAGTCTAAGGACTGAAGACCACAACAACAACAACAAATGAGAGCTCATCCGTTTACCGTAAGAAACTTTCATTCAAGAAAAGAATACTTAAAACGGTCATCGGTGCACTGATAAGTCTGTGATGCACTGATAAATCTGTGATGGTCCATCACTTCAAATCCGCTATTCGCCTATGTAATAGGCATAGCTAGACAGATCAAATAAATCATGCCCCTATATTTAGAAAAATGCTCTGCACTGTGTCCATGAACAAAAAATTCCTCTGATCACAATTGTAACATCCTTACAGCGGCCTCTGACACAAGATAAAGTTTTTAAACTGAATTATTTTATTTATAGTCTCAAGATAATTCTCTCTCACCAATAAAATAACTAATGCAATCTCTGTGTTACATCTTCCGGGCGCAAAATTGCGAGATTATTTAGTGATCTCTGTATCAATTTGAAATGATGTTCTACTGTAGGTCAATTATCTTCAGTGCCTTTCTTCGTTGATGCACAGACACGTAGGTGCAAGATACTTTATTTTCTGCTTCATTACTTTCATCTCAGTTCGTCTGATGTATGATTACCGTGATTACATTTTCGTTAGTGCAAGCCATTCCAGGAAAAAAACTCAACATTCTAAAAAATTTCTAACCTTCTGTTCATTATCTAATCTAAAATGCGTCCTTGCTTTGGGATAAACTCCTGATTATCTGAAATGTGGCACAACACTTTTTTACTCGAATACATGTCCTCACTGGCCATCCTCGTCATGGTCTACAGGATGATTACCCACAAAAGATTTATCTTCCTAGAAGAGACATTCCTGAAGAATCAAGATGCTCTCTTGGATATGCCTACTGTATGCATCTACTGCGGGTGCAAGTATGAACGTTTTCAGACGAGGTAATTATTTCCCTGAAACAACCTAACCAGTAAATTGCTGGCTTTCAGTTTTAGCTGGACTAGGCTATCCATTCTGCCACTGTTTGCGATTTGAAAGTAGTGCTGTTTGTAGAATAAGAGATAGACAATTGGTGCGTATGTGCAGCGCAGTGATCTGTCGAACTTATAATAATAGGCACTTTTCCTACTAGGCACATTTGGACACAGATTTTTCAAACGTTCTATATTATAAACTCTGATGTGGTCCCTGCATCTCTGTTGAATTTTGGCGGTGGGTTTTCTCTTCGGTCGGTTCCCAGCGGTCCTGGCTCCGGTGCCAGGCACTGCCTCGGCGCCGGCAGAGGAATGGTTAATGGCCGTGTCGGTGGCGGTCGACGGTCCACTACATTTATTTTGTCCTGTATTCGGGAGTCGTGCAACGCTGGCGTCCCTCCCGCTCATATTACTACCAAATTCCTCCGAGCTCGTTTCATTTGCGCTGAAAGATATCGCCGGGGCCATCGGCGAATGTTGATTACTGAGCTTCGGTGCCCATATACTGCACACGCGCCAGTGTAGTTGCCTATTTACGACGTGTTTAGCATCTTACACGTAGTTTTCGAAGCTGCGTGTTCGGAAAATAATTTAGAGGACCAGGAAAAAGCTGCTTCTCGTGAGATGAGTCTGGAGACTTTCTCCCCAACATCTTTGGCATCTGGTTCTCTCCTATTACTTGTTTTGTTCTGCTACCAGTCAGATCATCTATTTATTTTCTTAGCCCTTTCAGACCCTCCGGTTACAATTGTGTGCATTAACTTTTCTGTGTCTTCGTTGCAACAGAAATATTTTTTCCCTATGGAAACCTTAGGTACACATTTGGGTATGTTCAACATTGATGTCATGCGCAAGTGCTGCCAACTGCTGGGCATCACAATGAATATATCAGCAAGTCAATGTAACAGTGAGCTGCAGCTCGTGAGCACCAGAGTACATGGATGTGATCGGCTCGCTGTATTTCACTGTATAATTGAATTCTGTTATTGTCATTTCGGATCGGAATTACTGAATGTTCATTTTACTATCTATTACAATAGAGAATATTTCGTAACTAGTTATTTTAGTTCATAAAATGAAGCCAAATGTACAAAGTATGTTTCGAAAATGGGAACATATTTTTATATAAATCTTCCATCTAAATTCGTTAAAAAAAATCACCTAAGAGCATTACCACATCGTGAAAAATTTTTCTTCCTCCAGAAAAAAATTCAGGTATGAATGGGTTAATTTAATACATTGCTACATGTTTTGCTTGTGATCAGGCGGTTTTGTTTTCTTAAGAAAAACAAAAATTTCTGAAATAATCTAATATCAACTATTTGATAATTTACCAGCAATGTCTAAAATAATTTTGAAGCAGTCGCTTCTTATGAGAAAATAGGTAAGTGGGAGAAACGAAGGCGGGAGAGGTGAAAACGTCGTCCACTGCTGTTTCGATTGTTGTTATTATGTTTAGCTGCATCTTGTTGGTTGTGGAAATTCCTGTGTTAGACGCATTACGATATTTTGACATTAGTTAGTACGTTGCACTAATTATTTAGTATTCCTCTACATGTCAGAGGCTTTGCTTACGATTTATAATTGGAATGCGTAAAAAGTACGTAAAAATTATGACACACCAAAAGGCTGTTAAATAATTTTGGCCGGCCGAAGTGGCCGCGCGGTTCTGGCGCTGCAGTCTGGAACCGCGAGACCGCTACAGTCGCAGGTTCGAATCCTGCCTCCGGCATGGATGTTTGTGATGTCCTTAGGTTAGTTAGGTTTAACTAATTCTAAGTTCTAGGGGACTAATGACCTCAGCAGTTGAGTCCCATAGTGCTCAGAGCCATTTGAACCATTTTTTTTTAAATAATTATGTCGTCCTATGTCCAACACAGGCATTTCCACGATCAACAAAATGCAATTCACAATGAGGCCCCATTTTGCCACAAGAGGTGACTGTCAAGATTATATGAGAAGTAGTTGTAAATTGTCAGATAGTTAATATTAGGTAATTTCCGTAAGATTTGTTTTCTTGTGCATGCAACAAAACCACTCGAAGATGAGCGAAACATGTTATCTCTGGACCCTAAACATAGCCTGTATAACTTGCATACTTTATATTGAGTGTTCAGTGACATTTTTAGCATTCTCGGCTTGTTATTGTCTCTTTCTCTCTCGCTCAAACTTTCGGCACTTATATGTTTACCGTACGGTACGTTGTGACCAATACGTAGTATCTATATTTTCACATCCCTTCCTTCTTTATCAGATGATGACGACGTCGAAACGTGTCACGAGGAAAATTATGAAATAAAACTGCGATCTATACACAAGTTTTGTGTGTAAGTGCTAAAATTGATTGCTGACTCCTTTGCAGATTTTATGTCCACACATCAGACAATTTGCACCCGACAGTTGTCGTGTTGGTTTACAGTAAAGGCATAATTTGTCTTGTACAACACTCCTGAGCTGGTGGTTGCTTAAAGCAATAATGCTACACAGACTAGGTATGCCACATTATGGAAACACAGTGACCGTCCTGTGCGGTTTTCATCATCTACTTCAGCCTCAGCTCACTCGAATGGTATCATTACAGGTAGGAAGTTATTACCAAGCCATCGTTTCGTTTTGCTTTAGGGCGTAAAAACAACTGTGGTCATACGCACCCAAAGCCGTCGACAGATGATCTCTTTAAAAAGGAAGAAACAAGAGTAATAACATTCTAGGAACCTAAATTGTAAATCAAGCTAACTTATATACACAACAATACTTAAGTGAATACGTTACATAGTAAGAACATTGAACATCCCCTTATAATGATTTTGTAAGGAATTCTTGGACATCTTACCATTCATGATCGCCGATAGTAAGACATGATCCAACGTAACATAATAGCTACTGTTCGCTCGTTATAATTCTTGAAACTCGCTTCTGTATGCGGTAGAACTTCAGACCTGTAAGTTGCCAACGGTCATAAAATATCGATTACCTGAAATGTAAGCTTTAAATTCCTGAAGATGACATTAGATGTGCTACAAAACAAGGTAAAGCTTGATCACAAGACTTTCGCAAACAACTGTGTGGAAAACATGAAATTAAATAAGTCGTGAAACAGAAGATATACATGAAAGAAAAATAATACTATATGGGGTGGTCAGGAGCTCAATTAGTAGTCACTCCCGTTCACACCAAACAGGTTCAGGATATATGGAAGAATCCATGGCGGCAGTTAGGCTTCTCTAAACATTCTAGACATACTTCGTATTATTCATGTCCGGAAAACTGTGTGGTGACTACGTGTGGTGGATGTCTTCACCTGCTTGCGACAAATTGGCGCGGTTCCAGACTGAAGCGCCTAGAACCACTCGGCCACATCGGCCGGCAAATTCATTCACCAGAGCAGCTCGATGTGGACAGCAAAGGAAGTCTGTAAGAACTGCACCTCTGGCAAGTCGCATATGTTTTTTCAAGTACCTCTTCTCTGTACCTCTTGGTGTTACTAAGTAATATTCGCAAGACCACCTACCAAGATGTGAAGTTTCCCACACCTATCCTGCGCGGTGCATCGCCAAACTACCACTTCCATCACCCCCATTGCCAAACAGGTCTCCTTTCACTATGATCCTGGCATAGATTAGCAATTTACCTGCAGATAAAAGAATAATAAGATTCATTTTGTAAAGTGGAGAGGGATTTATCTGTAAAGAGCATATTTCTTCAATCATCACCGTCCAGTCTCGATGTTGCTTTCTCAATAGTAAATGCACAGCTCCGAACGATACACCCATTAATGAGCGTTTGTGATTTATCTGAATTGGTACGAGACTGCGATACCCAGTTAAAAGGAAACTGCAGATCCTTGAAACAAGCCCGCAGACAACTATCTTGCTCACATCGCTGGATTCTGTCGTGTATCATTTGAATTAAGGGTCGATAGCTGTCCTGTTGTGGGATGGATGCTATTAGCCGATCTCGAATTGTTTTACGACGAACGCTTCGTGCCTTTTGGAAGCGTTCGCAGAATTTGGAAATAAGAGTTTGTGGCACATTGACCGTTACTTAGAATACCTCTGTGTCTGACCTGCTTCAAGGGGACCGATTATTCTACTCTTGAAAACATGAGCCAACTGATGCCTTACATAGAAAATACGAAACTGCATACATGGTCAAGATTTCTAGATCTAATTCACTGCTTTTCATTGTCTTTCAATTATGTTCTCTGAAACAGGGAGTTATCCTTGCGTGTACACGTAACGTGAATTCGGATGAGAAGAAATTTTTAATGATCATATACAGTGGTTGTTTACCTCTTTTTCTTCTGTTTCTTGTGTTTGGACGCCAGTGTCGATAGTGTCGTCTGTGTATAAACTTGGGAACGTCATTCTAAAGAGGAAACAGGCCCGTTAATATATCGATTACGAGAATCACACAAAACAACTCCTTGTTAAAGAAAAGCGTACGGGAAAGTGCAGGCACAAAGCCTCCTTCAGATTCAGTTCAGCCTTGCACCAATCGGCCATATAACCTGGATAGTGAATTCTACACTGCATATCGCTTCCTGTAGTTATCAAATAGGGTAATGTTTGGACGAGTGAGCACATGGCAACTGAACCGTCATTCTCCTTCAAATATCAATTTCGGTTGGTTACAGACAGGATTAGCGTGACAACCAATGTATTAGGATTCAACAAAAAGACTATCATTTGTCGCTCCGACAGAAAAAGTCTCTCATTGCTGTTAGAAATGTCATGATAATATCGTACCACGGCCTGAAACGTGTATCATTTATAAAAAATTATTCGTGTGTGGCATGCCTTTAATGTTGATCGGAGGACTCGGTGGTGATGTAGTATTTTTTGAACTTGTTGATGAGAATGTTAGACGTGTCTCACTTGCAGTGAGTGCAGAGTACCTCCAGAGACGGACACCTCCATTTGTGAGCTGTGCTTGGCGCGGGCTCGTCTTCAAAAGGCGCCATTCCTGGGAGCGGCCGTGACGCCACGTCGCTGGTGTGAAAATGCGTGGCGCCCTGGCCCCTGACACGCTAGCATCTGTGACCTCACACGGCCGTTCTGATTTCTTACGCCGCTTGACATTTGCATGATTTACTTTTTGCTTCGCGTTACATGTGATGCATTGCACAGTAATGCATCACGCATGCACACTTCCGTCTCTGCAAGAGCTTCTCTCAGCTGGCATTGCTTATATCGCTTCCAAAGACGTCGGCACATTTAAACTCACTCATGCTATGGTGCGCGACTATCTTCAACAGCAGGTAACAACTTTTTATTTACGTTTGTTAATACCAGCAAGCCACTTGCAGTTTTTCTGCGGTTGCTTCAAGTCACAGAAAAATTACTTGCTGCAAAACCTAGTGAAAATGAAGGTGCCTCTTTCTAAGAGTGCTCATGTTTTATTATCGCACGAAGATCCTCAAACATACAAAGCCCATTTACGTTTTCTATGACACTGTAAAATGTGTATATGAAACATGGTGTGCCCGCATCTCGTGGTCGTGCGGTAGCGTTCTCGCTTCCCACGCCCGGGTTCCCGGGTTCGATTCCCGGCGGGGTCAGGGATTTTCTCTGCCTCGTGATGGCTGGGTGTTGTGTGCTGTCCTTAGGTTAGTTAGGTTTAAGTAGTTCTAAGTTCTAGGGGACTGATGACCATAGATATTAAGTCCCATAGTGCTCAGAGCCATTTTAAACATGGTGTTTTATCTGTGGTTGTATTAACACTCAAATGCCAAGGTCTACTGGTTTCCAATCTGTGTTGAGTACTTTTTATTTACTAATTTTGTCCCTGTTTAATAAGTCAAGTTTTCCTGGCTCTACATGCTGTAGGGGAGAGTGCTGTATCTTGCAATACGTTTCAGACTTTCACATCTGAAGTCACAAAAATTCCTCCGAACTGAGATGGAAGGAGGATAAAGACTTATCGTCCCGTCTATGACGCGGGCGTCACTCTCGAGTTTAACGGTTTCCTGGTATTGGTTTTGTACGGTATTTTAATTCTTAGTTCCTATCCTGTTTACATCCCTTCCTCTACGGCACGTCGCATCCTCCTGCCCTGGGCACACATTGCACTTACATCTAAAGACATACTCTACTAACCACTGTGAAGTGCATGGCAGAGGGTACTTAGCATGGTACCACATAGTACATCCCCCATGCAATACCATATAAGACGCGGGAAGAGTGACTGCTTAAACGCCTCTGTATGTGCTGTGATTAGTCTAATCTTGCCTTTACCGTTCCTACGGGATCAACAAATAGTGGGCGGAAGAGATTCTGCACTTAATACTGATTCCTGACATCTTGTAAGCAGGGTTTTCGCGAGATAATTAATGTTCACCTTCTGGTTTCTCAACATTTCCGTTATGCTCTCTAGTAAGTGAAACAAACCTGAGACTATTCGTGGCGCCCTTCGTATATCATCAATATCCCGACTTAGTTCTATTTCGTATGAGCCCCCCATACTTGAAAAATGTTGCTGTCTTCAATCCAAAAACTGATTTGACGCAACTCTTCATGCTGGTTTCATTTCCGTAACTATAACCTACATCCTTCTGAATCTACTTACTGTATTCATCTCGTGGTCTCCCTTTACAATTTTTACCCCGTCTTCAGTCCAAAAACTGATTTGATGCAGCTCTCCATGCTGGTTTCATTTCCGTAACTATAACCTACATCCTTCTGAATCTACTTACTGTATTCATCTCTTAGTGTCCCTCTACAATTTTTACCCCCAACGCTCCCCTCCAGTACCAAATTGGTGATCTCTCGATGTTTCGGAATGTGTCCTATCAACTGATCCCTTCTTCTGGTCAGGTTGTGCCACAAATTTGTTTTCTCACTAGTTCTACTCAGCACCTCCAAATTAGCTACGTGATCTACTCATCTAATCTTCAGCGTTCTTCTGTAGCACCACATTTCAAAAGCTTCTATTCTCTTCTTGTCTAAACAGTTTTTCGTTCACGTTTCACTTCCATACATGGCTACACTCCATACAAATACGTTCAGAAAATACTTTCTAATACTTGAATTTATATTCGATGTTAACAAATTTCTCTGCTTCAGGAACACTTTTCTTGCCATTGTCAGTCCACATTTTATATCTTCTCTACTTCGGTCATCATCTGTTATTTTGCTGCCCAAACAGCAAAACTCATCTGTTACTTTAAGTGTCTCCTTTCCTAATCTAATTTCCTCAGTATCACCTGATTTAAGTCAACTACATTCCACTACCCTTGTTTTGCTTTTGTTGATGTTCATATTATATCCTCCTTTCTAGTCACTGTCCATTATGTTCAATTGTTCTTCCATGTCTTTTGCTGTCTCTGACAGAATTAGTGTCATCGGCAAACCAGACAGTTACTTCATTATAGATAACTGCGTCATTTGCGAACAGTCTGAGGCTAGCATTTGTATACAACATGAACAAGAAGGATCCCAACACACTTCCGTGTGGCACTCTTACAAAGTTCCTTCTCCTTCTGTCGATGACTGTCCATCCAAAATAACATGCTGGCTCTCCTTACCAAGAAATCCTCAGCTCAGTCACAAATTTAGTTTGATGACTATGTAATCTTACTTTCGTTTGTAAATGTTGGTGTGGTACCGAGTCAAAGTCTGGTGATCATGCTTTCTTATGAGAATCTCTAAAAAAATTGCTGCCATTCCATTCAGGAATCTAAATTTCACTGTTAATACTGCAACCACGGTTACTTTCAAGAGTGTGTTTCAAATACTGAACTTCATTGGATTTCCAACAGAAATCGGTGAATAACGTCTCGACGTGAGTTGACGGAACTAGGTCAGAACAGCAAGCCGTGCAGCGCACACAAACACGGACCACTCACTCAGCAGAAGCCCGTATTCTGGCTTAGTCTGGTCTGCGCTTCCTTCATCTCTGTAGAAGTATTAATATCACTACCGCCTGCACGGGATCCATCGAACTGCGCCGGACTTCCTGGCTCTAATTTAAGACGCGTCGCTGTAGGTAGCAGGCGTTATCAGTTAATTGGCTGACTTCTCAGCGTCGCCTCCGCGTTTCTAGATGTTGCTCCACTTTTGACTTCTTTTTCGTACAAATTCCCGAGACTCGCGCGATGTCTCAGAAACGCTCCCGGCAGAGACCAAGCGAGACAGTACATATATGGGTTTTCAGTTCCCATTCCGCATATCGAAACAGGTATTTGGTTCACCCTTTAATGTTCTAAATCAATGCCTGAGTGGTTTCATCAACACGCCTATCAGGATTTTTATCTGCACCCGTATTTTGTGCCTAGCCTCGCTATAAAAGGAACCTTAATCCACCACTCAACAAATTTCTGATGATGGTATATTTGGTTTTTCATTTCCCAATTGGAAACTGACGTAGGTCGTATTTTTCGCTATTATTTATTCTTATATATGTTCCGCACCCTGATTATTAATATGGGCAGTGTGCATTTACATGCAGAAAACAGTTCCAAAAACTGACGCAACTATGCACTAGTTTCTTATAATTTGAAGATACGCCATTATATTAAGAATTAAGCCACTAATATACACCTTAAAATAAGCCATCATGTAGTATAAAAAAGAAATTTAACAATAAAAAGAAAGAAGGGAAGAAAAGCGCGGTGGTATAATGGAAAAAGAATAAACGTATATTCTCACATTTATCAAAATATGTACTGAATGCGGTAACTTATAGCCTTAATTTTTATTAGGACAATGTCTACCATCTGAACTGTTATTTGTTTATTCGCCACATTAATGATTTCGGCTTATCGTGACGAATTAACAGCTTTAATAACAGCTGAGTCTAAAATATTGCAGAATCATGAACTCAAGTAAACATGAAATAATGATATTTTTATGAAATAATACATATTGCAACAGCCACGTGTTGCTAATATTTTATTAGCACAATGCCTTTCGACAGTATACTGCCATCGTCTGGCACATTTACAGATACTTTTACATTGAAATTAATATACAGTGAGGTTAGTTTCCTTTGTTGTGTGTGCCAGTAAGGTTATGTGTCGAAAAAGACGCTCATTCAGGAAGATAAATAAGTTATGGTGTATACATTATGTGATAAACATGATTAGTCACTTTGTTAACGCATTTACTTACATTGTCGTTTGGTAATAATGTTTATCACACAATGTGCGGCCCGCATCTCGTGGTCGTGCGGTAGCGTTCTCGCTTCCCACGCCCGGGTTCCCGGGTTCGATTCCCGGCGGGGTCAGGGATTTTCTCTGCCTCGTGATGGCTGGGTGTTGTGTGCTGTCCTTAGGTTAGTTAGGTTTAAGTAGTTCTACGTTCTAGGGGACTGATGACCATACATGTTAAGTCCCATAGTGCTCAGAGCCATTTGAACACAATGTGCACACTATAATATATTTATCTTCCTGAGCAAGTGTCTTTTTCGACAAATAATCTCGCTGGCACATAGAACAAAGGAAACTAAACTCTGTTCATATTAATTACAATGCAAAAGTAACCGTAAATGTACCTGATGATGGTAGCACGCTGCCGAAACCCGTCGGGCTATTAACATATTAGTAACAAGTGTCTGTCGCAGTATATATTGTTTCATGAAAATCTTACAGTACAGTCACAGTCCTCAACTAACACACATATAACACGGATAAATTTAAAAATAATTATGTGCTTAACTCTGTCAGATGTTAGCTTGTCTCGGTGGTTATGATACTCTTTATCTATTTTCCCATCTGCAGTAGCTTCACGCACATAACATGGATAAATTTAAAAATAATTATATGCTTAAGTATGTAAGATGTTAGCTAATCTCAGTGGCGATGATACTCTGCATACATTTTCCCATCTGTAATAGCTTCACGTGCCTCATGGGACCGTAAGCAAGACAGTGGTGTACTGAGATGTAATCAGTTTCATCGCACGTGTGACAGCGGATGTACTATATATCCTTTGTCCTTTTCAAACTATGCTTTGGATCCGCAGACAACTTGACAGTTTACCACCGCTACTTTCCTACTTTATTTAAATTCTTCGTTCCTACCCTACTTCCATTTTTGCACGGTATATCGTATCCCTCTTCTCCAGATAGCAATAGCCGGTTATCAATCGGTTTTTTCCGCCTGTGAGAAAAGAACTGCTATCGCGTTCCAGAAGCTAAATTTCGCCTCAAATTCATTATATCTTCCTTCTGTCTCAAGGTTTCATTTATTGCATATTCCAGTAGCATGTGATCAGTTGCACTCTTTGTCCACCAGTTACTTCCTTCTTTTATGTGTGCATAGTGCGAAACTGTTACTCGGTTGCAGTTCAGCCCCGACGGTCACGGTGTTCGATCACGCGGCTACGTGTTAAAAATGCCGTCTCGTGTAGTGTGTATTGCACAGCTGCGTTACGCGAAAAGGGATACTACTTTTCCGCTTTCGCAAGTGTCTGAAAAAGTATAAACTACAATGGTAACGTACCGCAGAATATAGTGAAACCGGAATTCGCCGAGCACAACTAGTGGCCAACAGTTCCCGAAATAATTCAGAACTTGTTAACTACCCAAGTGCAACTAAAAGGAGATCAAATAGATAATATGCAACTTAGTACTAACAAGTCATCCTCAGACTTTGTTCTAACTTATTGTATGAGGCAGTGATCTGTGAGTGTGCTGGTAGTTTTGAGTTAACATTAGTAACAGGCCATGTCTCTAAGTTCATCCAATTTAACAAATAGTTCATGTTTTTAACAATCCCTAAGCTTCAAACGAAGCAATAAAACTCAAGCTGCAGAATTATGGAAACACTCATGTAATTAGGAACGAAGTCCGTGCGGCTTTTTATCCGTTCCCGGTCCCAAACGGAATAAGGTCTACCAAAAGTTAGAAAATCCGACCCCATCTATAATGAGTGTTGTGGGCTATGAAGCGTACGTTACATAAATGTGACTCCTCACATCTTTGAGATGTGAAGGCCAGATTAAAGGCGGAAATCTCCCGGTTTCCGGGCACGTGCTTCACCGTTAGACGC
The DNA here is from genome assembly GCF_023864275.1 of Schistocerca cancellata. Taxonomy (NCBI): domain Eukaryota; kingdom Metazoa; phylum Arthropoda; class Insecta; order Orthoptera; family Acrididae; genus Schistocerca; species Schistocerca cancellata. Next base: position 830,269,201 of record NC_064626.1, read on the forward strand.
AAGGTCCGACGCTACATCAGCTGAAACTAATTTAGTTGCTGTTAATGACGCCGAGACCGTAAACATTACGCTTGAATGCAGTGTGAATGCTTTAAATGAACTTGCATTTCCGGATTCGGGAGCGGTTAGTGAGTTATGACGACTTAGGAACCGTAAATACTGATCCATTGCCTAGGCTATTAATATGGCTGACGATGAAAGCAGAGCTCATACTAGCAATGTGGAGACAACAAACCGCAAACGACACGATTGTAATCAAAGTCGGGCAGCTTACAGCAAATGACTCAGCAATGTCCGACATGGGGGTCGTACAGGGTGCCGCGAAGGGGGAGCTGCTCCCGAGACAGGTCTTGAAACTCATGGAGAACGCGCCATCTATTTGTGGGTTTACCATCTGAAACAACAGAACAGTTACAGTCGGACACAATGGAGTCTGTTGGTACAGAAAAGACGAGTCAAGCTTTTCCCGAAACGTCAAAGAGGAAAATTTCTATGAGTAGTAAAGAAGAACGGAGGGGGGGGAGGGGGGGGAGGGGGGGGGCGCAATGTCAAAGTAGGTCCTCGAGAAATTACAGTACAGGAGGGACTGAAATGGCACAGTTATTCTTTCACTGTTAGCAGACTACAACCTTATATTGTTAAACTATGTTCATATTATTAAATTGCTCTCATATTAACGATTGAACACATAAGGAGAACACGGCAAGTGCCATAACCCAATTTCCCAGAAACTTCGCTCGGTGGCAGAGGAGTCGAAATAAACGAACATGTCTCTGCTTTTCTATAGACGTACCCGAAAAAATGACGGAAAACGTCCTTAGGTTAGTTAGGTTTAAGTAGTTGTAACTTCTAGGGGACTGATGACCTCAGGTGTTAAGTCCCATAGAGCTCAGAGCCATTTGAACCGTTACCTTCGTATCGTTTCTCCTGGCGATGCTACTCGTACAGCATCGTGGGAGAGCCATTTGCGAATTTATATGGACGTGGAAGAAGCCTGCATTAGGGTGAAGCATAGATTTCACTGGAAATTATTTTTGTCTCACTTTCAGGTAGTTAAATATAAAAGATTCAATATATACAGTCTATTATGCAGAGAATTTTGGAATTATATATTTTGAAAAGAGTGCAAAACTTACTAATTCATTCTTTTGTATTTGTACAAGATATAATTAATAAAATGCAGAACGAGATCTAACAACGCTACTAACCAAATGTTGACAGTGTGAGTTTTAGTTATCCACAGAACTTTCGCAGGAAATAGTTACCTTTTTCATTGTTGTTTTAGTAAAGCATTGTCACCCAACATGTTCTCATTAACTTGTAGATAGTCTCTCTGGTAGGCCGAATATACATGGTGGTCAGAAATAGTCTGAAAATCTGGTAAGGGAGTTGCAGGGTAGGTCGTCCCAAGATGTAACTGTTAAGAAAAAATTTCGACACGTTGCGCTGTTTCTGAGTTAATTAGCATTGAAGTTAACCAATCAGATCGTTGCGCGAGCAAAATCAAGCAGCCCGTCAGAGACGCTGTCGGCAAACTTGTTTTCGTTTGGTTTCATAAACCTGAACAAGAGAGCGATACAAAATTTGAACATGGGACGGTAGTAAGGATCGAAACCGACCCGAAGGGTGAGCAGTTTTGCGACGTATCGAATCGGTTACTTGACAATTATTTCTCAGCACAGCTCTGCAACACTCTCACAAGCTTTTCACTGTTTCTGACCATCTTTGTATAGATAAATAAAACCACCTTTAACGCATTCAATACCAAATGAAAAATTTGTATCAATCTAATGCAACATAATTGTTGTCGAATTCAATTGGAACTGAAGAGTATAGCTGCAAATGCCGATACAAATATAAATTGTGATTCACAGGCGCCACGCGGTCCTAATCTGTGCCACAGTCTGTGCAAGAGACTGCAGCCCTCTGTTGATACGACCCACTCACCTCGCCAGCGCGATGTTGGCAACATCCGCCAGAAATTCTGCTTGTGTTTACAGCGCGCCGGAATTTATTTTTCTGTCTAGCTGTGTCTCATGCCCTGGATACACTCCGCTAGAGTACAAAATGTGGCGGATGGCACTTCCACACTCTCTGAATCACCCACTTGTTTAATTACGCTGCGAACTTGTTTCTGGGAGGGTGAGAGTTAATTGGTCTGAGGGTCCTCGGAGTTGTCTGTATGGGATGCAGTTAGAGTGACACTAATCAGCGTGTGGCAAGTAAAGCCTGCACAAAACCTAAGTGGTCCGTGTACTGCAATAAACAGAGGATTTCAGGCTCCGATTGCTCATGTCCGCGCTTCAACTTCAGCTGGTGACATATCGGCTTTAGCCGACCCGTCGCCAAAAGTCGCCCGATAACATCAGCTGATAGTTTCGTCACAGTGCATCCGATCTCCTTCGTTGGTTTTTGGCGGGATCAAGCATGTGATGATGAAAGGTGGCTACACTGAGCCACAGCGCCAGAGAGTTTTGTTCCGCCGCCTCCACTGGCAGTGATTATTGAGAAGTAGCGGTGGGCAGTTCTTGCGGAGAAGATGTAGTGGAGAGTGCTTGTCGAGAACTCGTAGTAGTCAGTGCTTGTCGAGAGGTGGTAGTAGGAGTGCTTGCTGAGATGTCGTAGTGGAGAGTGCTTGTTTCATGTTTTATGCAGTTGTTGATGGGATAGACAGCAGATGTTGATCCAATGGAGATATTGTAATGATTAGAGTGCTTTTCGTCAATATATATGAAGGTAACAAAACTCGCCTTTTTTCTCATTATTTCTATGTCTTGAATAATGCGTCATTACAGGTTTAGTCTACAAAGCATCTGGCTTGTGTTCTTGGATTAGAGTGTAATTCTGGTTTTCTTGCGTAATTATAGTACTTCTATTTTCTTTAATTACTTCAGTATAAATGATATTTAAAATTTCTTGTGTTATTGAAGAAGAACCGTGCCAGATGCGTACGTTGAATCACATTTCCACACACAGAACAGTTATACTTGTGCTTTGGTTTCGTAGGTTTTATAGTTGCTGGGGACTTAATTAATTAATTGTGTTAACAGAAATTTTCTTTCATTCTTTGTTGTTATTCTATGCAGTCAGATTGCGTACAAATATTAGTCAGGGCCAACCGGTTACGAGGCTGCGTAACCGGACAAACAGCGACTAAAAATTAAAATTATTTGCATAATATAAAATTTAATTAAGCCCCCATGCAATGATCTATGGATGCCACAAAGCCTGTGTACTTGGAGACGGGTACTGCATTACGGCTTTTGCTATTGAAACGACACCGAATGCAATGATACGAGCTATACCTGTTCCGAAAAGTACATCCGGAGTACTGTACAATCAGTTATTAGAATGAAAAGACAAGACTCGCAGACACATAAGAGGCCAGAAATATTCTGTTACATGTTCAAGATGATTCATAATGACACTGGAAAGCAAGATTATAAACACCCTGCGCTACTTCAGATAAATTCATCGAAAGAGACACATGTAAACAACCTTCGATTAATGTCATTCAGTGTCTGTGTGAGTGTGTGTGTGTGTGTGTGTGTGTGTGTGTGTGTGTGTGTGTGGAAGACACACAAATTTTAGAATAGGACATTTTGAAGAACTGGGGCATTGAAAAGTGGAAACACACACCACGTTTACAGACCACTTCATACAACAGAAAACCACACTAGTGGCATAAAAAGACCAGTACGCAAAAGGGGTAAGGGTGGTATTGTGGGCCCTGATAGTAATTCGAACCCTCTCAATATATGATGAACAGAGAACTCGATCTGTTGGTGGATACGTCAATTACAATTACTGATTCGTAGTTACGCCTGTAGAGCACCCTCAGACAGTACCTAGTTTTACCAGTGAATCTTGTTTTCACCATCGACAAAAACTTTTAGAGGTAGCGGTTTGAGCCAATATCACTGCAGCAATGCCTTTGTAAATATTCATTATTATATTTTTCTTTTATTTTTCGTGCATCGAGGGTTATGTTGCAGTAATAATATCGTTCTTTCGTTAGATGATAGTAAATTTTTGTTCAGGAAGATGGCGTTGTTGGTATTATCAGCCCCTTGGTGTTGACATGTGAGTCCTCCGTATAAAAGGGCAAAATTATAATCGCTGTAGAACTTCCCTTCAGTTTTTTGGTGCAGAAGCATCGTACAGAGATAACGCTTAGGGGAAAATAAGAAAGAGAGACTTGGGGCAAAGAAGGCGAGATAAGAGCTTTAAAGGCACTATCGAGCAAAGAATTGGCTTAAAAAGGACAGCAAAATATGAGGTCGTCTTCAAGGAAGGTGTGAACTGCAATGTGGGGTCTTGCATTACGCTGTTCGAATATGTCAAAAAAATGGTTCAAATGGCTCGGAGCACTATGGGACTCAACTGCTGTGGTCATAAGTCCCCTAGAACTTAGAACTACTTAAACCTAACTAACCTAAGGACATCACACACATCCATGCCCGAGGCAGGGTTCGAACCTGCGACCGTAGCGGTCGTGCGGTTCCAGACTGTAGCGCCTTTAACCGCTCGGCCACTCCGGCCGGCTCGAATATGTCATTTGGTACCCTGATCATGAAGGGCATTACAAAAGTATTTGCCATTCCTGCCACATACTCGCAAGCATTCGGCTTCCATTAAATAATTACCATATCACTCACGTTATCTTATCAATATCTCCTCACAAAATGGTTCGAGAAGTTGGAGAAGTATGAGTCTAGGGAATCACTGCTTCTTGTGACTTTTAACTAAGTTATCTATGGACACGTTAGTGTCGATCATACCGCCACAAACAGAAGAGAGACTCATCGCTGAACGCCACAGAATGTCCCTCAAAGTCCCAGTTGGCTCTAGCTCTACACGATATAAGTCTCTGTTGTCCACGTTAAGCTGTCGGTGGTAAACGACGTGTGGTAACTCTACAGGGTGTTTCAAAAAGGTACAGCCAAACTTTCAGAAAACATTCCTCACACACAAAGAAAGAAAATATGTTATGTGGACATGTGTCCGGAAACGCTTACTTTCCATGTTAGAGCTCATTTTATTACTTCTCTTCAAATCACATTAATCATGGAATGGAAACACACAGCAACAGAACGTACCAGCGTGACTTCAAACACCTTGTTACAGGAAATGTTAAAAATGTCCTCCGTTAGCGAGGATACATGCATCCACCCTCCGTCACATGGAATCCCTGATGCGCTGATGCAGCCCTGGAGAATGTCGTATTTATCACAGCCGTCTACAATACGAACACGAAGAGTCTCTACATTTGGTACCGGGGTTGCGTAGACAAGAGCTTTCAAATGCCCCCATAAATAAAAGTCAAGAGAGTTGAGGTCAGGAAAGCCTTGAGGCCATGGAATTGGTCCGCCTCTACCAATCCATCGGTGACCGAATCTGTTGTTGAGAAGCGTACGAACACTTCGACTGAAATGTGCAGGAGCTCCATCGTGCATGAACCACATGTTGTGTCGTACTTGTAAAGGCACATGTTCTAGCAGCACAGGTAGAGTATCCCGTATGAAATCATGATAACGTGCTCCATTGAGCGTAGGTGGAAGAACAAACTAAAATGAGCTCTAACACGGAAATTAAGCGTTTCCGGACACATGTCCACATAACATCTTTTCTTTATTTGTGTGTGAGGAATGTTTCCTGAAAGTTTGGCCGTACCTTTTTGTAACACCCTGTATATCTCAATCTAGCGCTGACGCTCTTCCTGTAACCTCTGTCCTGTCGTCAGAGCGAGTCAGTTAATCCTACGATCTTCTAGTCGAGTAGTTAATCTCGTAAACTGGCGGAAATTGCCGTGATACACCATGAAGCACCAGCCGATATTTATCGAACTTTTTTGAAATGTTTATGGTAATAAGTATATTAAATGGTTAAACTTTTATTCCATTCGGAACTGATGTCCATCACCAACTTCAGTACGAAGTGTAATCCTCATGCGCACGAACATACTGTTGCATTTGTTGCAGCATGGAAGCAACCAGACTCTGACTGTCATGTTGAGGAATTACTTGCATGCCTGAAGCATATAGCTGATGAACAATGCCAGATGAAAGTATAAGTCTTCCCATCACATCCCACACACGCTCTATGGGTGATAAATCAGGGGACTGGGAAGGCCAGGAAAGGGTTTGTATATTCCTCAAGGTGTTTATGATGTGAACTACATGGTGGTGTCTTGCATTATCCTGCTTGAATAAGTCATTTACACCCTCTTCGTGAAGCATATTACAACAAGGTTTACCATTCTCATCACATACTCCTCTGGTCATTGGGGCTTAGTCCGAAGCGGATCTCATCACTGAAGACAATTCTACTCCAGTCAATGAGATTCCACGCCGAAGACGAGTCTGGAGACGTCCTGGACAGCTGTGGGATATCAACCTGTCTGTCGCCTGCCATACGGCCCGACAACAATTCAAATGTTCAAATGTGTGTGAAATCTTATGGGATTTAACTGTTAAGGTCATCAGTCCCTAAGCTTACACACTACTTAACCCAAATTATCCGAAGGACAAGCACACACACCCATGCCCGAGGGAGGACTCGAACCTCCGCCGGGACCAGCAGCACAGTCCACGACTGCCGACAACAATTAGTGATGGTCTGGGGTACCAGTTCTTTACATAGCAGGACCCCTTTGGTTGTCATCTGTGGCACCCTTACAGCACGGCAGTACGTCGACGATATTTTCTGCGCCCCATTCTGTAGCCCTTCATGGCAAACCATATTTGGCTTACATTTGAGCAAGGTACTGACCTCCCACACGCGGTGAAATTTCTACTGCTTGTCATCATGCTTACCAAACCCAATCTTGGCCAACTAGGTTGCCGATCATCTCCCCGGTTTAGAACGTCTAAAGCATTATGGGCAGGGCCCTCTAACCAGCTCAGGATTTTGACGATCTAAAGCACCAGCTGGTCGGAATTTGGCACTATATCCCTCAGGACGACATCCAACAACTCTTCTCAATCAATACCATGACGAATAACTGCTTGCGTAGTGCTCAGTTTGTGTAGCTCTTACTCTTGAATAAATCATCCATTTTTCTGCGATTGTAATCATTTTTTTGTCTGAACATATACATCAGATCTACCGATTGCCGTCTCGTTTGGACAGTTCCTTCATGGTGTTTCGTTTATTTTGTCTTCTGGAAGAGGTACACTGATCAGCCAGATCATTGTGACCATCGATCTACTACCGACATAAACCCGTCCAGGCAATAGCAGCGTCAGGAATGACTGCTTGCCAGACACACGCGCAGTGCTTGTAGTATCAGTGAGCGTGCTGTCCGTATGTAGAATGAAGTAGCCATGCGATCCATTTGAGTCTGACCGAGGGCAGATTGTGAGGGCTTGGAGGCTCGGCCCGAGCATTTCTGAAACTGCACGACTTGTCGGATATTGGAGGAATGCTGTGGTGAGTGTCTTCAAAAATGGTTCAAATGGCTCTGAGCACTGTGGAACTTAACATCTGACGTCATCAGTCCCCTAGAACTTAGAACTACTTAAACCTAACTAACCTAAGGACATCACACACATCCATGCCCGAGGCAGGATTCGAACTTGCGACCGTAGCGGTCGCGCGGTTCCAGACTGAAGCGCCTATAACCGCTCGGCCAATTCGGCCGGCTGAGTGTCTTCAACACGCGGTGGAACGAAGGTAAACCGCGTGGAGACGTTGTGGAGTTGGGCTGCCACCCCTCATTACAGATGTCCGGCGTCGTAGGCTGGGCAGACTGGAACAGGCGACGAACTATGATGGAACTAATATCAGAATTTAATGCTGGGCAGAGTACAAGTGCGTCTGAACACAAGTGCACCGAACACTCCTAACGCTGGGTCTCCGCAGCCGATGGCCTATGCATGTGACAATGTTAACACCACGACATCGGCAACTACGGCTGAAATGGGCACGTGACCATAGACGCTGGATCTTGGCGCAGTGGTAGAGCGTTGCATGGTCTGATTAATCCCGATGCTTTCTTCACCATACCGATGGGAGGATGCGAATCCGTCGTCTTTCAGGGAAATAGCTCTTTGGCACTTGTATTGCGGGACAGGCAATTGATGGTGGCTTCATTATGCTATGGGGTACATTCACGTGGGCATCCATGGTTGCAGTGGAGCACCATAACGGCCACGGATTATCGTACACTGGTTGCAGACCAGAGGATCATGCTTCCTGACGGCATTTTTCAAAAAGGTAATACGCCATGTCAGAAACCCAGGAGTGTGATGGAGTGGTTCAACGAAGACAGTGGGGAGCTTCAGTTGATGTGCTGGCTCCCCAACATACTAGTTCTGAACCCAATCGAATACATCCGGAATGTAATTGAACGTGGCGTCAGGGCTCATCGCTCCTCTCCCTGGAATTTATCGGAATTAGGTGAGTTGTGTGTGCAGATGTGGTGCCGCCTCCCTCCAGCGAACTGCGAAGCCTCATTGATGCCATGCCACGATACGTTGCCGCTGCTATCTGTGGCAAACGTGGATATACCGGCTATTAGGTAAGTCGTCACAATGTTCTGATTGATCTGTGTATATATCCAGCTTTAATTCACGAGCTGAAGTATAGGAAACACTTCGCTTATTATGGCTGCAACTCACGTAGCGGGCAACATACAATTTTTATTGCCCGTTAAACATACCGTTACATTGACGATTCGGCTAGGACTGGTGAAGAGCACTGAGTAAATTTTGCGACTTTCAAGCTTTTTTAATTAATTCTGTGTGTTTTTGTACTCAGGGATCGAATTAGCCAATTCTACAGAGGCAATAATGGTTTCTGGACAATCGAAGCAGATGCAACAGCATGCACGGTGTTAGTGCGGCTCGTAGTAGAAGTCGCCGACGCGTCTGTACAGATAGGTCACAGCCACTGCAGTGCTCCAGCGTCGAACCAGCACTATAGACGAATGTTAGGGCCTTGTATAGATGGGTATCATCCCTCATTGTATTCCGGGTACACGGTTTGACAAGTGGTTATTAACACACAGGTACAATATTTTAGAATGAGTGCCAAAAAATCTCTGAACGTAGCATTCCTTTCGTCAGCGACATCCCCACGTTCCTGCACTGTAGTAAATAGCGTAAGTCAAGTCCCTTTCCAGGGGAATTGCTGCAGTATCTGTTAAATGCTGAAACATCGCCTTCTTTTCTTTTTTTCAGAAGACCTGCAGAGAGTGGACAGCGCAGCCTTGAGGGATGCCAGATCACACATTGGGACCACTGACGATACCAAGCCTGCTGATGGTACTGGGTCTGTGGCGTCGTCGACAGATGCCACTGGTGTGTAAGTTGCATTAAGAGCACTACCAAACAAACTTAGACTGGAGCTGTCCATTAACAATTTACAAGGACAATATAATAATTTTTGACAGTGGAATATTTATTTTTTAAGAAGAAGTTATAGTTACCGATGTAGGCTCTTTTTTAGGACTTTGTATTTAGGCTAACGATTTTCCAGCAATTAGGTACAGTTTCTGAACCGCAATTCTGGACAGTACGCAAGAAAACCAACTATGTTTGTCTTAAACTTTTCATTAAACTCTATAAACGCCTTCCAACCACAAAATTCTTTAGATATCGAAGTAAGTGGAACTCACAGGCTGTCAAATTTCACCAACGGGGAGTAGTCTCAAAAATTTTTAGCCTATGATCTCTCAGATTTGTCTGCCGCAAAGAGCATCATCGTGGACATTTACACTTTCCTAGCTTGGACTCACTGCAATCCGCAACGATGTATTGGAGTTGCTCCTAAAGACCACGCCTTCCCTTTAGTATAGCAGCAATATCACTCTGAGATAAATATAGTGTCGAATTAGCAAGAGTTCTGCCCAGTTCATGACCTTCATCTCAACAACATAATAGAGGACCAACGTGATAAAGTTTCTGATGGACTCGTTCATTTAAATGTGGAACATTGTAGTGGAAGAGAACAGTTTGTTAATCTGTACATCAAGTGATGCTTTAATAGTCAATAACAGTTGTAACTTATCGAGAAGTCCTGTGGCAAAGATCTGTGTCAAAGTTAAGCAAATATTTTATTCCTTTATGTAATACAGTGATCAAATATTTCATGTGTTTTAGTTTAATGAGCCCTCTCTCAGAACAATCGAAGAACCCACAGTTGCCGGCCGGCGTGGCCGAGGGGTACTAGGCGCTTCAGTCTGGAACCGCGCGACCGCTACGGTCGCAGGTTCGAATCCTGCCTCGAGCATGGATGTGTGTGATGTCCTTAGGTTAGTTAGGTTTAAGTAGTTCTACGTTCTAGGGGACTGATGACCTCAGATGTTAAGTCCCATAGTGCTCAGAGCCATTTGAACCATTTGAACCCACAGTTGTGTATGAACGATTGTAGTTTCGTCTCGTCCCAACGCTAATGAAAGACGATTTTCTTTTCTTTTGCATCCCATCTCGCTTTTCTATTCAGTTCTCCAGAGCTCTTGTATAGTATTTGACAATTATTGATTTATCCTTCGCAAAGTAGCCAATAAGCAGAATCTTTTTATGCATCCCAAAAAGCATTTGTCATAATTTTTCCTGCTAGATTTAACCTACTGCGACCTATTTCGTACAGGGACGCCAGTTTTCACCGACTTCTGTGGCTGGTGTTCCCTTTCTTGTGTGGAATAGGGAACCCATTTCTTAGCAAGAGTAACAAATAGTGCACCATTATTGCTTTTTTTTAAACGGTCAAACTATTACTAAAGAATTAATTTTCGCTATTTATTTCAGGTAGTATCAAATGTGGCACCGATGGAGCACAAAGCTACTTTGTAGGTAATTCTTTACATTAAATGTACTGAACTCTTTCTCCTCATATGAATATGTCGTCATATTCCATTCGCTGAAAGTGAAAGGGCACCCTCCTTATGAACATTGATCGACATATGAATACGTATCAACCAAAAAGATTTTTGGGCTACATACATATCTGTGGAAGTTTCTGTGCTTAAATTCAAGGAGTGCGGCGAATGCAAAAGTACTCACATGATAAAAAGTTTGCTGTGAAACAATCAGAACCGAAATAAAAGCAGTATGCTTCAAAAGAAAGTTCTTTTTAACACTCTCATTTGCATGACATAAATGATTGATGACTAGTTTCGGTCATATGTGATTATCATCTTCTGCTCTGAGTTTTCACGGCTGGCGTTTGATCATAATCTTTAAGATTAAAGTAATCAACCAGGAGTAACACAATATACAAATTCTAACATAATTTCCAGCTGACTACTTTTATCTACAAGAAGGAAACGTTAAACACGAACTTTCCTTCAAATATATGGAGTATCTATCGCGACGAAATTTGTGAAGAGTTAGATTCGCTGGATGAATCCTAAATAAGTGTAAGTCATCCACGAAGCAAGTCGGTTACAAAGCTCCTATTCCTATTCCTCTTATAAAGTTATGTGACCGGGAGAGGATGGGTGCGAGCAACTTACAGCGATGGACCAGTGGGTGTGAGTGAGTTACAGTTAGGGGAGCTTTTGGGAGTTTGAGGGGAATTACATGTTAAAAAAAGAAAAAAAAGCTAATATTTTCGCACGTCAAAATTTTTGGAAAATTTTTAAACGTGCTGAGGAAGGTAGAATGAGGCAGCTGGTACCCCAATTTTCAGTCAATTTTTAGAAATAAACAGGAACATATTCACATTTTTTGGTGTTCCGAAAGGAGCATTTTTCCTCTGATTGATTCATTTAACAGACACCTCCGGCAATGACAATGACGGAAAAAGAAGACAAACTGGGGCATTTGCAAGCACAGCCGTTCTACACGTGTAACATTCACAAACAGAATAACAAGCATATCGACTGCGGGAGAGGGGGAGGATCCTGTTACATTAAAGCACCCCCTAACACACAATTAGTTTGTTCCAGCAGTACAAGCGAAAATGTTGAAACTCAGTTTTTGCATTGATGAGAGCATTGTTAACCTGACCTTAAACTAGGACTGATGTTGAAATTAGGTCAGAGCTTTATGAGTTTTTCTAATCATCTTTCAGCTAACTGCTAAGACACATAGTGTACTAGTCTTAGAACCAAGGGTGAATCGCACAAAATTCGCTGAACATGTGGATAAAAAATTTATCATGACTTCCACATTTGTAAACTTTCCATTTGTAATTCCTGTTTCTAGTCATTATTCTCTCCAAGTGCTTTTTCTACTGAAGAAATATTTTGGTAGGCGGCTACCACCGTAGCGATCGCGCGGTTCCAGACTGAAGCGCCTAGAACCGCTCGGCCACATCGGCCGGCCGTGCTGGGCAGTACTTACCGATGTGAGCAGCTATTTTCAATTGTAAAAAAAAAAAAGAAATAAATCTCTTGTCAGATCCAAAATTTCAGACATACAGCTTGGATCAGGTTTGAAAGTAGTTACTGCGAATAAATTTTCTCCAAAAATATGGAAGATAGTGGAAACTGAGCTGTCAGCTTTTGAATCTGACATCCTGGTGGCATTGTCTGTGAAGATCACGTAGTAGCTCCTGAATGGCGTCTTACAATTTACAATGTTTTTGAAAGTATAATTCAGATGTTACTGGTTACCCTTACATCATTAAATACACTTAGAACACGTTTCCCATGATTGATGGTATAGATTGTGTTTTTAACCTCTCAGCTTTAAGTAAATCTGAATAATGCCACTTCTGAGTTTACTGCTTATAGGCCACACTGAAACAAATCTTCCATCGCCATCGGAATCTTTCACCTGGAGAACATCGACTACATGCCACATGTTACCACTTAGGTGCAGGCAGATTATACCTGCTCTACACTAGCGTTCAAAAGTTTAGCGCAATGGAAGAATGAAACCAAGATATCAAGATGGCTACAGAACAAAGTAATGCTTAATCGCTAGCTTGTTTGGCATACTATGTATCCAAAAAACATAACTAGAAAAGTTCTTAAACTAAAGATACTCTTAAAAAGTTAAAATTCGGAAAAACATTCACAAATACAAAACAGTAAATATACGATGTATTTATCCAATAGCTGCCACAAGTTCTTCAGTGACTTTATCTCTAAGAGATGACATAGAGAAGGAGCTGAGTTCAAATCTTTGTCAAGTTACCTATATCTACACTACGTGATCAAACGTATCCGGACACGGGGCTGAAAGTGACTTACAAGTTCGTGGCGCCCCTATCGGTAATGCTGGAATTCAATATGGTGTTGGCCCACCCTTAGCCTTGATGACAGCTTCCACTCTCGCAAGCATACGTTCAATCAGGTGCTGGAAGGTTTTCCTGTGGAATGGCGGCCCATCCTTCACGGAGCGCTGCACTGGGGGGAGGTATCGATGTCGGTCGGTGAGGCCTGGCACCAAGTCCGCGTTCCAAAATATCCCAAAGGTGTTATATAGGATTCAGATCAGGACTCAGTGCAGGCCAATTCATTACAAGGTTGTTATTGTCGGGTAACCACTCGGCCACAGGCCGTGCATTACGAATAGGTGCTCGATCGTGTTGAAAGATGCAATCGAAATCCCCGAATTGCTCTTCAACAGTGGGAAGTAAGAAGGTACTAAATATATCAGTGTAGGCCTATGCTGTGATAATGCCATGCAAAACAACGAGGGGTGCAAGCCCCCTCCATGAAAAACACGACCGCACCGTAACACCACCGCCTCCGAAGTTTACTGTTGGCACTGCACACGCTGGCAGATGACGTTCACCGGGCATTCGCCATACCCACACCCTGTCAATGGATCGTCACATTGTGTACCGTGATTCGTCACTCCACACAACGTTTTTCCACTATTCAATCGTCCAATGTTTACGCTCCTTACAACAAGCGGGCGTCATTTGGCATTTACCGACGAGATGTGTGGCTTATGAGCAGCCGCTCGACCATAAAATCCAAGTTTTCTCACCTCCTGCCTAACTGTCATAGTACTTGCAGTGGATCCTGGCGCAGTTTGGAATTCCTGTGTGATGATTTGGATGAATGTCTGCCTATTACACATTACGATCCTCTTCAAGTGTTGGCGGTCTCTGTCACTCAACAAACGAGGTCGGCCTGTTCGCTTTTGTGCTGTACGTGTCCCTTCACGTTTCCACTTTACTATCACATCGGAAATAGTGGACCTAGGGATGTTTAGGAGTGTGGAAATCTCGCGTAGAGACGAATGACGCAAGTGACACCCAATCACCTGATCACTTTCGAAGTCAGTGAGTTCCGCAGAGCGCCCCATTCTGCTCTCTCACTGTGACTAATGACTAGTGAGGTCTCTGATATGGAGTACCTGGCAGTAGGTGGCAGCACAATGCACCTGATATGAAAAACGTACGTCTTTCTGGGTGTCAGGATGCTTTTGATCACATAGTGTAAATCTGTGCTCTGTAAGTGCAGAGAGTACATAGTGTACCAGTGAGCTATCCCAGCAGTGGAGGTGTGCCACTGCTGGAACAATGGGGGCGTAGTTTTCACTGTGTACACAAACCAGCCACTTGCATAATCTAATTTAATGACACTTACCTAAAAAAAAAAAAAAACGTAATTCATGACCCTAAAATAAAAACCTGTCCCTTTGTGCTCTTAGTTTGGTTTTTTAGGATCTAATTAAAGGACAAATGCTTTTAGTCTAATCTCTATAGCTGTCATTTTTATGGTTATAATTTATGATCCAGTATGGCTACCAAGTATTCCACTTGTGCTCTTATGTTTATGAAAGTTTCATTTATGACAAAATGCTTTTAGTTTAACTTTAATTACCATAATTTATGATCTAAAATGGATAACGCCGCACGGGATTAGCCGAGCGGTCTTAGGCGCTGCAGTCATGGACTGTGCGGCTGGTCCCGGCGGAGGTTCGAGTCCTCCCTGGGGCATGGGTGTGTGTGTTTCTCCTTAGGATAGTTTAGGTTAAGTAGTGTGTAAGCTTAGGTACTGATGTCCTTAGCAGTTAAGTCCCATAAGATTAAAAAAAAAATGGATAACTCCCCTTGCCCACTTGTGTGCAGCATTTCTGTTGGTGAGATTTGACTTCTCCACACCATCAAACCCTCTCCCTCCGCCCAACACAAGTGTCTGGGGTACCTTGCTTCGTGAGGTGTATCTAGCGTTCGTTCTCCGTATACTGGTTGATCAACAGCAAATTCAGGTGATATTTGGAATTTGCAGCAGAGTATCATGCTAATACAATATGTTAACACAACAATATAAACAATTTCTGCAATGTATTTTTAACAAGCAATAAACACCTGTTATATATTTTCTGAAAGTATACCAACATATGACCACCTCTCGTCATTGTTATATCGAAATTTTGTCGACTTCTTCCAGTATTATAAAGCCTCATACATAAATATGAGACCTTAAATGTTAAACACTCACCATACTGTGATACTTAAAGAAATTGCACCGATATCCTATGTTGTACAATTTCCAATGTGCGTTATTTAAAAACAAATACTCTCTTGCTATATATCAAGTCTACATTCACTATCAGGAACTTATCCCTGCTCATAAATTAAGGATAATTGCAGAACGTGGTGCCACACAACGTGGCACTACACAAAACTGGCGCTAATAGCATAGGCATATACGGAACAAAACCACACAGATCTGTAAGTCCACGGTACGGGTGATAAGTTGAGAAAACCATACCGAAACACATGTGCTACAAAACACCACTGTTTCCTGCGCATGTACCCCGACGTCAATATGGGATATGATCACCATGCACACGTACACAGGCCGCACAACAGGTTGGCATACTCTGGATCAGGTGGTCGAGCAGCTGCTGGGGTATAGCCTCCCGTTCTTGCACCAGTGCCTGTCGGAGCTCTTGAAATGGTGTAGGGGTTTGAAAAAGTGCAGCGATACGTCGACCGATAGCATCCCAGACGTGCTCAATGGGGTTTAGGTCTGGAGAACAGGCAGGCCACTCCATTCACCTGATATCTTCCGTTTGGAGGTACTCCTCCACGATGGCAGCTCGGTGGGGCCTGTGCGTTATCATTCATCAGGAGGAAGGTGGCACCCACTGCACCCCTGAAAAGGCGGGCATGCTGACGCAAAATGACGTCCCGATACACCTGACCTGTTACAGTTCCTCTGTCAAAGACATGCAGGGGTGTACGTGCACCAATCATAATCCCACCCACACCATCAAACCATGATCTCCATGCATTAAGGGGTTGGTATCTGCTTCCTGGTTCACACCAGATGAAAACCCGGCGAGTATCACTGTTAAGAGTATACATGGCCTCGTCCGTGAACATAGCCTGGGACCACTGTCCCAATGACCGTGTACTGTGTTCTTGACACCAGGCTTTACGGGCTCTCCTGTGACCAGGGGTCAGTGGAATGCACCTTGCAGGTCTCCAGGCGAATGAACCATGTCTGTCCAGTCGTCTGCAGACTGTGTGTTTGGAGACAACTGTTCCAGTGGCTGCGGTAAGGTCCCAAGCAAGGCCACCTGCAGTACTCTGTGCGGCACTGATGGTGAGATATCAGTCTTCTTGTAGTGTTTCGTGTTGTACACTGTGTACGTCCCGCACTGTAGCACCTGGACACGTTTCCTGTCTGCTGGAATCGTTGCCATAATCTTGAGATCACACGTTGTGACACACGGAGGGCCCGTGCTATGACCTGCTGTGCTTGACCAGCCTCCTGTCGCCGTAGTAATCTACCCCTCATAACGTCATAACGTTCTTTGAGCCATTTTCAACACACAGTCACCATTAGCACGTCTGAAAACGTCTGTACACTTACTTGCTGCACCATACTCTGACATACACCAACACACCTCTGCATATGTGGGTTGCTGCCAGCACCACCTTGCAACAACCGGAGGTCAAATGCACTGCATGGTCATACCTCGAGGTGATTTAAACAGGCAAACCGCCCACCAGAGCGTTGTTTCACCACGTATCAGCACTATCCTTATTTATGGCATGAGTGTACATCACTAAATGACACCAATACCCCACACTTGTTCTTCTACCACTGTGGTAAGATGCACATCAATTACAGCTTCATTTAAAAGCAGGTAAAATACTAGGTATCTCGCCCACTGAGCATGCACATCCTGCATGAGCACAGCACTCGAATAGTGCTGCCCTGACTCTGTGCAGCATGCATCACCAGTCACAGCCTTCACCACTACCACCAAACACTTCTACTATTGTTTAGCATTTGAGGGATGCATCCAGCACTTCTTAGATGACTGTAATAAATGGTTCAAATGGCTCTGAGCACTATGGGACTTAACTACTGAGGTCATCAGTCCCCTAGAACTTAGAACTACGTAAACCTAACTAACCTAAGGACATCACACACATCCATGCCCGAGGCAGGATTCGAACCTGCGACCGTAGCGGTCACGCGGTTCCAAACTGAAGCGCTTAGAACCGCACGGCCACACCGGCCGGTTGACTGTAATAGCAAGGCGATAGTGGGGGAAGGCTTCTACCCACAACAAGAGGTAGTAGCAGTGGGCATATAGACAGAAGGCCTGTTGCATACTTGTGCATGCGTGAGAGATGCACCAACTGTTCGATGGACTTGCA
Source organism: Schistocerca cancellata (assembly GCF_023864275.1). NCBI lineage: Eukaryota > Metazoa > Arthropoda > Insecta > Orthoptera > Acrididae > Schistocerca > Schistocerca cancellata. Next base: position 830,286,733 of record NC_064626.1, read on the forward strand.
GTCTTAAAACAAACGTTAACACTCGAAAATTTGCTCTCATTTTAGCGATGTTCTGTCTGATCAAAAGCACATGGACACCACTAGCAGGCATTAATATGAGAGCTATCTACTGGGTGAACTGCATTAATAAATAAAAAAAAATGTCGTGATAGGCAAATCTGATACATGCTTCCTGGATTGGTGATGCACTGTGTTTCATTTTGAGGTATTGCTGCGTAATAGTCTTTATTAATGGGATCACATGTCAACAGTAACAGTTCAGCGCCGTTTTCTAATCTCTACACGAGCTTTCCCTCCTACCAACATCATGACATATTTTATTCCATAGCAAGACCTACACAGTAGCCATTTTTACCGACTGCGAGATTATCTATGCCTTACTGAAGTTGGTAATATCCACAATAAGAGTTCACATGTGCAAGTTCATTACCCCTCACACTCTGTTCGGATACGCATGTGCCTTTGACATCATCCCACCCTATACCACCCTGGAGCTACCAAGACCTGCATGCTGGATTAAGACACTTGCACTGCACATATGTAGAACCATATGTGTTCCATAGATTTCGTGTTTGTTTTGAATACAGTCAGAGAGAGTCCCTTTAGTCAACCATAGTGCCAGTAGTGCTAGTGTTTGTTTTCAATACAGTCCAGAGACAGGTAGTGCTATTTTCATTGTTTTCTACAAGAAGTGCCTAGCAATCACAGTTTAGTCAACAATCAGCCGCCTTTAGTGAATTAGCAGTCTAGTTAAAAGTTGATTAACTCTCTACAGTAAATTGATTCCTTAGGATGGATAGGATGTGTGACTGCTGTGTACGGACGCAGGAAGAGCTGGCCACTGTTCGCGAACAGCTGAGCGTGTTGATGGCCGCGGTCAGCAGTCTTCAGGCTGCTGCCTCGGAGTGTAGCTGCAGTGGGGAGACTGGTGCGTCGCATGGTACACCCCAGGTGTTACATGCTTCACCCATTGTCCCTGCTGTCGAGACATCTTCGCGGGTACCGGGCGCGGTTGGGCCACCCTCTCCCCAAGGCGAATGGCGGGTTCAGCGGCGTTCGCGGCGCACGAGGCGGGGGGTGAATGTGGAGGCTGGCCGTGTGGCATCGCCCGCTCTGCCTGTCAGTGGACATGTGGCTGCTCCTTCAGCAAGGTCCGAGCAGGCACACGGAGGGAGGGGTTTATTAGTTATTGGGAGCTCCAACGTTAGGCGGGTGATGGAGCCCCTTAGGGAAATAGCGGAAAGGTCGGGGAAGAAGGCCAGTGTTCACTCTGTCTGCTTGCCGAGGGGTCTCATCCGAGATGTGGAGGAGGCCCTGCCGGCGGCGATAGAGAGCACTGGGTGCACCCGACTGCAAATTGTTGCTCATGTCGGCGCCAATGACTCCTGCCGTCTGGGTTCAGAGGTCATCCTCAGTTCGTACAGGCGGTTGGCGGAATTGGTGAAGGCGGAAAGCCTCGCTCGCGGGGTGGAATCAGAGCTAACTATTTGAAGTATCGTTCCCAGAACCGATCGCGGTCCTCTGGTTTGGAGCCGAGTGGAAGGCTTAAACCAGAGGCTCAGACGATTCTGCGGAGATCTGGGGTGCAAATTTCTCGACCTCCGCTATCGGGTGGAGAAATGTAGGGTCCCCCTGAATAGGTCAGGCGTGCACTACACGCCGGAAGCGGCTACAAGGGTAGCGGAGTACGTGTGGAGTGCACATGGGGGTTTTTTAGGTTAGAGAATTCCCTCCCTAGGCCCGACAAGACGCCTCCTGAGACGCGGCAAGATAGGAGTAGGCAAAATGCAATAGGGAATAACAATATTAATGTGCTAATAGTAAACTGCAGGAGCGTCTATAGAAAGGTCCCAGAACTGTTCTCATTAATAAACGGTCACAACGCCCATATAGTACTAGGGACAGAAAGTTGGCTGAAACCAGACGTAAACAGTAATGAAATCCTAAACTCAGATTGGAATGTATACCGCAGAGACAGGCTGGACAGTGAAGGGGGAGGCGTGTGTTATAGCGATAAGAAGTGCAATAGTATCGAAGGAAATTGACGGAGATCCGAAATGTGAAATGATTTGGGTGAAGGTCACGGTTAAAGCAGGCTCAGACATGGTAATTGGATGTCTCTATAGCCCCCCTGGCTCAGCAGCTCTTGTGGCTGAGCACCTGAAGGATAATTTGGAAAATATTTCGAGTAGATTTCCCCACCATGTTAGAGTTCTGGGCGGAGATTTTAATTTGCCGGATATAGACTGGGAGACTCAAACGTTCATAATGGGGGTCAGGGACAAAGAATCCGGTCAAATTTTTTTAAGTGCTTTATCTGAAAATTACCTTGAGCAGTTAAACAGAGAACCGACTCGTGGCGATAACATATTAGACCTTCTGGTGACAAACAGACCCGAACTATTTGAAACAGTTAACGCAGAACAGGGAATCAGCGATCATAAAGCGGTTACGGCATCGATGATTTCAGTCGTAAATAGAAATATTAAAAAAGGCAGGAAGATTTTTCAGTTTAGCAAAAGTGACAAAAAGCAGATTACAGAGTACCTGATGGCTCAACACAATAGTTTTGTCTCAAGTACAGATAGTGTTGAGGATCAGTGGACAAAGTTCAAAACCATCGTACAATATGCGTTAGATGAGTACGTGCCAAGCAAGATCGTAAGAGATGGAAAAGAGCCACCGTGGTACAGCAACCGAGTTAGAAAACTGCTGCGGAAGCAAAGGGAACTTCACAGCAAACATAAACATAGCCAAAGCCTTGCAGACAAACAAAAATTACGCGAAGCGAAATGTAGTGTGAGGAGGGCTATGCGAGAGGCGTTCAATGAATTCGAAAGTAAAGTTCTATGTACTGACTTGGCAGAAAATCCTAAGAAATTTTGGTCTTATGTAAAAGCAATAGGTGGATCAAAACAAAATGTCCAGAAACTCTGTGACCAAAATGGTACTGAAACAGAGGATGACAGACTAAAGGCCGGAATACTAAATGTATTTTTCCAAAGCTGTTTCACAGAGGAAGACTGCACTGTAGTTCCTTCTCTAGATTGTCGTACAGATGACAAAATGGTAGATATCGAAATAGACGACAGAGGGATAGAGAAACAATTAAAATCGCTCAAAAGAGGAAAGGCCGCTGGACCTGATGGGATACCAGTTCGATTTCACGCAGAGTACGCGAAGGAACTTGCCCCCCTTCTTGCAGCGGTGTACCGTAGGTCTCTAGAAGAGCGTAGCGTTCCAAAGGATTGGAAAAGGGCACAGGTCATCCCCGTTTTCAAGAAGGGACGTCGAACAGATGTGCAGAACTTTAGACCTATATCTCTAACGCCGATCAGTTGTAGAATTTTGGAACACGTATTATGTTCGAGTATAATGACTTTTCTGGAGACTAGAAATCTACTCTGTAGGAATCAGCATGGGTTTCGAAAAATACGGTCGTGTGAAACCCAGCTCGCGCTATTCGTCCACGAGACTCAGAGGGCCATGGACACGGGTTCACAGGTAGATGCCGTGTTTCTTGACTTCCGCAAGGCGTTCGATACAGTTCCCCACAGTCGTTTAATGAACAAAGTAAGAGCATATGGACTATCAGACCAATTGTGTGATTGGATTGAAGAGTTCCTAGATATCAGAACGCAGCATGTCATTCTCAATGGAGAGAAGTCTTCCGAAGTGAGAGTGATTTCAGGTGTAATGTATATTCACAATATACATTAATGACCTTGTGGATGACATCGGAAGTTCACTGAGGCTTTTTGCAGATGATGCTGTGGTGTATCGAGAGGTTGTAACAATGGAAAATTGTACTGAAATACAGGAGGATCGGCAACGAATTGACGCATGGTGCAGGGAATGGCAATTGAATCTCAATGTAGACAAGTGTAATGTGCTGCGAATACATAGAAAGATAGATCCCTTATCATTTAGCTACAAAATAGCGGGTCAGTAACTGGAAGCAGTTAATTCCATAAATTATCTGGGAGCACGCATTAGGAGTAATTTAAAATGGAATGATCATATGAAGTTGATCGTCGGTAAAGCAGATGCCAGACTGAGATTCATTGGAAGAATCCTAAGGAAATGCAATCCGAAAACAAAGGAAGTAGGTTACAGTACGCTTGTTCGCCCACTGCTTGAATACTGCTCAGCAGTGTGGGATCCGTACCAGATAGAGTTGATAGAAGAGATAGAGAAGATCCAACGGAGAGCAGCGCGCTTCGTTACAGGATCATTTAGTAATCGCGAAAGCGTTACGGAGATGATAGATAAACTCCAGTGGAAGACTCTGCAGGAGAGATGCTCAGTACAGGCTTTTGTTAAGGTTTCGAGAACATACCTTCACCGAAGAGAGCAGTATATTGCTCCCTCCTACGTATATCTCGCGAAGAGACCATGAGGATAAAATCAGAGAGATTAGAGCCCACACAGAAGCATACCGACAATCCTTCTTTCCACGAACGATACGAGACTGGAATAGAAGCGAGAACCGATATAGGTACTCCAGGGTAGCCTCCGCCACACACTGTCAGGTGGCTTGCGGAGTATGGATGTAAATGTAGATGTAGAACCATCAGTCATACATTATAATTTTGTCAAATGATTTCTTAACTGTCAAGAATGACACATTAACATTCCAGTATCTCGACGTACTATTCTTACCAGCATAGGGTTAAACGCATACTTTGGTCACATAATTTTAAGAGTGCAAAACTCCTGTCCAGTAACAGCATAGGGACTGCAGTGACAACTGCCAAGGTCATAGATCTCCAACAGATTGCATCTACATCTACATCTACATCTGCATGACTACTCTGCAATTCACATTTAAGTGCTTGGCAGAGGGTTCATCGAACCACAATCATACTATCTCTCTACCATTACACTCCCGAACAGCGCGCGGGAAAAACGAACACCTAAACCTTTCTGTTCGAGCTTTGATTTCTCTTATTTTATTTTGATGATCATTCCTACCTATGTAGATTGGGCTCAACAAAATATTTTCGCATTCGGAAGAGAAAGTTGGTGACTGAAATTTCATAAATAGATCTCGCCGCGACGAAAAACGTCTTTGCTGTAATGACTTCCATCCCAATTCGCGTGTCATGTCTGCCACACTCTCTCCCCTATATTACGTGATAATACAAAACGAGCTGCCCTTTTTTGCACCCTTTCGATGTCCTCCGTCAATCCCACATGGTAAGGATCCCACACCGCGTAGCAATATTCTAACAGAGGACGAACGAGTGTAGTGTAAGCTGTCTCTTTAGTGGACTTGTTGCATCTTCTAAGTGTCCTGCCAATGAAACGCAACCTTTGGCTCGCCTTCCCCACAATATTATCTATGTGGTCTTTCCAAGTGCAGTTGTTCGTAATTTTAACACCCAGGTACTTAGTTGAATTGACAGCCTTGAGAATTGTACTATTTATCGAGTAATCCAACTCCAACGGATTTCTTTTGGAACTCATGTGGATCACCTCACACTTTTCGTTATTTAGCGTCAACTGCCACCTGCCACACCATACAGCAATCTTTTCTAAATCGCTTTGCAACTGATACTGGTCTTCGGATGACCTTACTAGACGGTAAATTACAGCATCATCTGCGAACAACCTAAGAGAACTGCTCAGATTGTCACCCAGGTCATTTATATAGATCAGGAACAGCAGAGGTCCCAGGACGCTTCCCTGGGGAACACCTGATATCATTTCAGTTTTACTCGATGATTTGCCGTCTATTACTACGAACTGCGACCTTCCTGACAGGAAATCACGAATCCAGTCGCACAACTGAGACGATACCCCATAGGCCCGCAGCTTGATTAGAAGTCGCTTGTGAGGAACGGTGTCAAAAGCTTTCCGGAAATCAAGAAATACGGAATCAACTTGAGATCCTCTGTCGATAGCGGCCATTACTTCGTGCGAATAAAGAGCTAGCTGCGTTGCACAAGAACGATGTTTTCTGAAACCATGGTGATTACGTATCAATAGATCGTTCCCTTCGAGGTGATTCATAATGTTTGAATACAGTTGTTGTTGTTGTGGTCTTCAGTCCTGAGACTGGTTTGATGCAGCTCTCCATGCTACTCTATCCTGTGCAAGCTTCTTCATCTCCCAGTACCTACTGCAACCTACATCCTTCTGAATCTGCTTAGTGTATTCATCTCTTCGTCTCCCCCTACGATTTTTACCCTCCACGCTGCCCTCCAATACTAAACTGGTGATCCCTTGATGTCTCAGAGCATGTCCTACCAACCGATCCCTTCTTCTGGTCAAGTTGTGCCACAAACTTCTCTTCTCCCCAATCCTATTCAATACTTCATTAGTTATGTGACCTACCCATCTAATCTTCAGCATTCTTCTGTAGCACCACATTTCGAAAGCTTCTATTCTCTTCTTGTCCAAACTATTTACCGTCCATGTTTCACTTCCATATATGGCTACACTCCATACAAGTACTTCCAGAAATGACTTCCTGACACTTAAATCTATACTTGATGTTAACAAATTTCTCTTCTTCAGAAACGCTTTCCTTGCCATTGCTAGTCTACATTTTATATCCTCTCTACTTCGACCATCATCAGTTATTTTGCTCCCAAATAGCAAAACTCCTTTACTACTTTAAGTGTCTCATTTCCTAATCTAATTGCCTCAGCATCACCCGACTTAATTCGACTACATTCCATTATCCTCGTTTTGCTTTTATTGATGTTCATCTTATATCCTCCTTTCAAGACACTGTCCATTCCATTCAACTGCTCTTCCAAGTCCTTTGCTGTCTCTGACAGAATTACAATGTCATCGGCGAACCTCAAAGTTTTTATTTCTTCTCCATGGATTTTAATACCTACTCCGAATTTTTCTTTTGTTTCCTTTACTGCTTGCTCAATATACAGATTGAATAACATCGGGGAGAGGCTACAACCCTGTCTTACTCCCTTTCCAACCACTGCTCCCCTTTCATGTCCCTCGACTCTTATAACTGCCATCTGGTTTCTGTACAAATTGTAAATAGCCTTTCGCTCCCTGTATTTTACCCCTGCCACCTTTAGAATTCGAAAGAGAATATTCCAGTCAACATTGTCAAAAGCTTTCTCTAAGTCTACAGATGCTAGAAACGTAGGTTTGCCTTTCCTTAATCTTTCTTCTAAGATAAGTCGTAAGGTCAGTATTGCCTCCCGTGTTCCAGTGTTTCTACGGAATCCAAACTGATCTTCCCCTAGGTCGGCTTCTACTAGTTTTTCCATTCGTTCTGTAAAGAATTCGTGTTAGTATTTTGCAGCTGTGGCTTATTAAACTGATTGTTCGGTAATTTTCACATCTGTCAACACCTGCTTTCTTTGGGATTGGAATTATTATATTCTTCTTGAAGTCTGAGGGTATTTCGCCTGTTTCATACATCTTGCTCGCCAGATAGTAGAGTTTTGACAGGACTGGCTCTCCCAAGGCTGTCAGTAGTTCCAATGGAATGTTGTCTACTCCGGGGGCCTTGTTCCGACTCAGGTCTTTCAGTGCTCTGTCAAACTCTTCACGCAGTATCATATCTCCCATTTCATCTTCAACTACATCCTCTCCCATTTCCATAATATTGTCCTCAAGTACATCGCCCTTGTATAGACCCTCTATATACTCCTTCCACCTTTCTGCTTTCCATTCTTTGCTTAGAACTGGGTTTCCATCTGAGCTCTTGATGTTCATACAAGTAGTTCTCTTATCTCCAAAGTTCTCTTTAATTTTCCTGCAGGCAGTATCTGTCTTACCCCTAGTGAGATAAGCCTCTACATCCTTACATTTGTCCTCTAGCCATCCCTGCTTAGCCATTTTGCACTTCCTGTCGATCTCATTTTTGAGACGTTTGTATTCCTTTTTGCCTGTTTCATTTACTGCATTTTTATATTTTCTCCTTTCATCAAATAAATTCAATATTTCTTCTGTTACCCAATGATTTCTACTAGCCCTCGTATTTTTACCTACTTGATCCTCTGCTGCCTTCACTACTTCATCCCTCAAAGCTACCCATTGAATACAGTATATGCTCCAAAATCCTACTGCAAACCGACGTCAATGATATAGGTCTGTAGTTAGATGGATTACTCCTACTACCCTTTTTAAACGCTGGTGCGACCTGCGCAATTTTCCAAGCTGTAGGTACAGATCTATCGGTGAGCGAGCGGTTGTATATGATTGCTAAGTAGGGAGCTATTGTATCAGCGTAATATGAAAGGAACCTAATCGGTATACAATCTGAACCTTAAGACTTGCCCGTATCAAGCGATTTGAGTTGCTTTGCATCCCCTAAGGTATCTAGTTCTAAGAAACTTATGCTAGCAGCTGTTCGTGTTTCAAATTCTGGAATATTCCATTCATCTTCCCTGGTGAAGGAATTTCGGAAAACTGCGTTCAATAACTCCGCTTTAGCGGCACAGTCGTCGGTAACAGTACCATCGGCACTGCGCAGCGAAGGTATTGACTGCGTCTTGCCGCTTGTGTACTTTACATACGACCCGAATTTCTTCCGATTTTCTACCAAATTTCGAGACAATGTTTCGTTGTGGAACCTATTAAAGGCATCTCGCATCATGGGCTTTCCCTCACTGATTATACATATCTTTCATTATAGCCACCTACCCCAAGCATTGCAAGAAGAGGTTTACTTACATATAGTTCTGAAGACGGATCTACTGTTAGTACTATCAATTAACATCCATCCTTCTTTCATTTGCGAAAGGTGTATGGAAAGGTTGTCTGTCAGTACACCTTCAGATTACCGGTAGCTCCAGTTCCTTGTCGCAGTCATTTTGTAAGACATATGGAGGAGGAAATAATTGATTATCGTCATCATTTAGAGGAAGTGCCAAAGAGATTGTCCACATTACCCCCGCCTCCACTTTCTTTCTTTCTTTCTTTCTTTCTTTCTTTCTTTCTTTGGTACCGCCATGTGGTACCACTATTCCCCATATTCTGCCATTAAAACCAGAGAAAAAATCAAAGAGGCCTTACTGCTACACCTTTAATTATGCTATGCTTAGTACTCATACATTATCGGATTTTGACAAGAGTATATCCTCCAGTCCCATATGGACACTGTGTGAATTCATCACCCTTTATTTGCATGATAGTGCACTGTGTGATCCACATTATGCGTATGCTATTTGATCGAAAGTATCTACACACCTATGTATGATTTTTTAGGAACTTAAATAATTCCATGGAAGAAATAATAAAATTTTCCAAGACAATCCTAGTGTCTATACAGTCTCTATATCAGTCAGGCACCAGTAGCCGGCTGAGCCACAAGTAGCAAAAGGGAAGAAACCGATTTTGTGACTTTTACGAGTTCCTAACTAGGAGCGAATTTTATAATATCATCTGTGTGATTTAATAGTTTAGTTTCTTGAGTTTCTGCGTGTTTATTTAATATCTAATATCCACAGTTCTCGCGTTTACGTTCGCGTCGGAAAGTAAACCGATTTTGTGACATATTACAAGTTCCTAATCAGGGGAGAATTATTTAGTTTCACCTGAGTGCTTCAATAGTAAGGTTTTTCAATCTCTGCGTATTAATCTAATTTATTAGACACCGTTCCTGCGTTTTCGTCAGAATCTACAGTAGAGTTGCGCAGCACGTACAGATAGTCCATTTATCTGCATAGTTTAGTTTTCCACGGTCTTTAGTATGGACAGGGACTGCGATGGTTGTGTGCCGATGCGAGCCGAGATGGTGACACTTCACTCGCAGCTTCAGGCTGTGATGGCTTCGGTTACACAGCTTGAGGCTGCAGTGGATGGGCACCACTGTTGTGGTCCGGCTGTGGGGATCCAACGGACGTCCAGCACGTCCGAGCCCTCCAATCGGTCCTCACCGGTGACCAGCTCAGCTCGCACTGAGGTTGACCCATCACCTGTGGTTGAGTGGGAGGTCGCCCTGGGGTGTAGCAGGTGGGGAAAGACTTCACAGGTGGCTGCACGTGAAGCCTCCCCGGTTTGTCTGACAAACAGGTTCCAGGTGCTGTCTGTGGCTGACACTGTCGCTGAGCCAGATGCTGTCGCCTGTCCTGTTTCAGAGGAAACCTCTCAGCCTGCAAGATCTGGGCAGTCGCAGAGGATGGGATTATTGGTAGTTGGGAGCTCCAACGTTAGGCGCGTTATGGGGCCCCTTAGTTACTTGGTTGACAAGAAGGGTAAGAAATCCAATGTACACTCCGTGTGCATACCGGCTGGAGTCATTCCAGATGTAGAAAGGGTCCTCCCGGATGCCATGAAGAGCACAGGGTGCAGCCAACTGCAGGTGGTGGCTCACGTCAGTACCAATGATGTGTGCCAGGGATTCTCTCTGGTTTCAAGCGGCTAACAGAAGTGGTAAAGGCTGCCAGTCTTACTTGCAAGATGAAATAAGAATTGACGATTTGCAGCATAGTCGACAGGACCGACTGCAGACCTCTGGTACAGAGCCGAGTGGAGGGTCTGAATCAGAGGCTCAGACGGTTCTGCGACCGTGAAGGCTGCAGATTCCTCGACTTGCACTAAAGGGTGGTTGGGTTCTGCTGAATAGGTCAGGTGTCCACTATACGCAGGAGGCGGCTACATGGGTAGCGGGGGCTGTGTGGCGTGGACTGGGTGGTTTTTTAGGTTAGAGGGTCTGAGGGAAAACACAAGAAGGGTTTCAGTCACAAAGGGTGCAGGCCGAACACAGGAAGAACGTAGATACAGGAACCATTGGTATAACAGTTGTAAATTGTCGTAGCTGTGTTTGGAAAGAAGCAGAGTTCCAAGCACTAACAGAAAGCACTGATGCCCAAATCGTTATAGGCATGAAAGCTGGCTAAAGACGGTGATAAGCTCAGCCGAAATTTTTGCGAAAAACCTAAGGATGTTCCGAAATGATAGACTAAACCGGTTAGCGGTGACGTATTTATGGCTGTTAGAAGTAGTTTATCTTGTCGCGAAATTGAAGTAGATCGTTCCTGTGAGTTAGTATGGGCAGAGGTCATTGTTGGCAACCGGAATAAAATAATAATTGGATCCTTTTACTGACCTCCCAATTCAGATGATACAGGTTCAAAGAAGACTTGAGTTTGATTTCCTCGATATGTTGGCGACAATCCATGTTTCATTCCGGAGGTACGCGTTCTCTGAACATTATTTTGAGCAGTTGGTTCATGAGCCCACGCGAATAGAAAACGGTTGTGAAAACACTCTCCACCTCTTAGCAAAAATAAGCCTGAGTTAATAACGGATACAGGGGTTAGTGAACACAGGGTTGTCGTAGCGAGATTGAATATTGTAACCCCCAAATCCTCGAAAAATATACCTATTCAAAAAATCAGATTAAAATTCACTTGACGCCTTCCTGAGAGACAATCTGTGCTCCTTCCAAATTAATAACATAAGTGTAGACCAGATGTGGCATGAATTCAAAGAAATAGTATCGGCAGCAATTGAGAGATTTATACCAAATAAATTAACAAACGACGGAGCTGATCGTCCTTGGTACACAAAACGGGTCAGAACACTGTTGCAGAAACAACGAAACAAACATGCCGAATTTAAACAGACGCAAAATCCCCAAGATTGGCGATCTTTTACAGAAGCTCGAAATTTAGCGCGGACTTCAGTGCGAGAGTCAACAATGAAACTTTGTCTCGAAACCTGGCAGAAAATCCAAAAAAGATTCTGGTGTTATGTGAAGTATGTTAGCGGCAAGAAACGATCAGTGCCTTCTCTGCGCGATAGCAATAGAGATACTATCGAAGACAGTGCTGCCAAAGCAGAGTTACTAAACACAGCCTTCCGAAATGCCTTCACAAAAGAAGACGAAGTAAATATTCCAGAATTCGATTCAAGAACAGCTGCCAACATGAGTAACGGAGAAGTAAATATCCTCGGAGTAGTGAAGCAACTTAAATCACTTAATAAAATTAATTAGGTTCCTTTCAGAGTATGCTGATGTATTAGCTCCATACTTAACAATCATATATAACATTTCGCTCGAAGAAAGATCCGTACCCAAAGACTGGGAAGTTGCACAGGTCACAACAATATTCAAGAAAGGTAGTAGGAGTAATTTACTTACAGAACAATATCATTAACGTCGATATGCAGCAGGATTCTAGAACATATATTGTGTTCGAACTTTATGAATTACCTCGAAGACAACGGTCTATTGACACACACTAAACATGGGTTTAGAAAACATCGATCTTGTGAAACACAGCTAGCTCTTTGTTCACATGAAGTGTTGAGTGCTATTGCCAAGGCATTTCAAATCGATTCCGTATTTCTGGATTTCCGGAAGGCTTTTGACACTGTACCACACTAGCTACTTGTAGTGAGATTGCGTGCTTATGGAATATCATCTGTTATGTGACTGGATTTGTGACTTCCTATCAGAGAGGTCACAGTTCATAGTAATATATGGAAAGTCATCGAGTAAAACAGAAGTGATTTCTGGCATTCCCCAACGTAGTGTTATAGGCCCTTTGCTGTTCCTTATCTATATAAACGATTTGGGAGACAATCTGCGCAGCCGTCTTCGGTTGCTTGCAGATGACGCTAGTAGGGGGACTAAGTATGTGCCAGCGCACGTTGCATTGTTGCCAAATTTATTCAAGATGGCGGCGATGACGTCATTCAAGATGGCTGCATGTAGACTTGGCAACATCGAATGACATCATCCAAGATGACGGCTTTTGGCGGGAAAATAGTCAAATGGTTCAAATGGCTCTGAGCACTATGGGACTTAACATCTATGGTCATCAGTCCCCTAGAACGTAGAACTACTTAAACCTAACTAACCTAAGGACATCACACAACACCCAGCCATCACGAGGCAGAGAAAATCCCTGACCCCGCCGGGAATCGAACCCGAGAACCCGGGCGCGGGAAGCGAGAACGCTACCGCACGACCACGAGCTGCGGGCGGGAAAATAGTCCAATTGAACTACGTCCACTAACCTAAACTCAAGAAAAAATGGCGCGAAATTTGAATTTTGGCGGGAAAATAGTCCAATTGTGCTACGTCCACTACCCTAAGCCTCCAGAAGAAAAAAAGGCAGGAAATTTGAATTCCAACAGGATAATGCATGCAAAAATTCTTACTTCTCTTTATTATTATTGATTATCATTTATTAACATTCATTATCAATCACTGTCATTTATTATCATTTGTTATCATTTATTATCATTTATTATTATTTATTATCATTTATTATTATTTATTATTATTGACCTGCCTCCACTAGCAAATTCCCTCCAAATTCAAATTCCAACACGTTAATGCCTGCAAAACCTTACTTTTGTTTATTATTATTCATTATTATTTATTAACATTCATTATCATTCAGTGTCATTTATTATCACTCATTATCATTTATTATCATTCATTCTCATTTATTATTATAGGCCTACCTCCACTAGAAAATTGCGCCAAATTCAAATTCCAACACGATATTGTGTCGAAAACTGTACTTCTATTTTTTATTATCATTTATTATTTATTAAAGATGTCCGATTTTCTCGGCGAGAAAATCATTTTCCTTACAACCATAACAAAAATCTATCACAAGTTCAAATCCCAATACCATAATTGATCACATGTACGAGCTTTCTCCATCACTTATCTCTTAGCCTATCATAATCACATCAAATAATAAACTGCAGTTATAGTAACGTAATTCACGTTCTTTGATTTTGCAGGGGGGAAGGGACTGAAGACTTTATGTCAAGCAATACGGTCATCACTTGTTCTCTAACACAGTCAGCACACACATCCTTGATATCGCAGTGCAGTCACCACGACGTCTGCGCTCCAACTGAATTAGTTCAAATCCTCGCCACCCCCAGGCCAGTGTGTGGAGACACTGCTTACGCCTGTCACGTGAGGCGGCCGGCTGATAGTGGGTGGGGGGGCGAGCCCAGCGATCGCTCCCACGTCGTAAACATGTTTTTGCTGGACACGCTGGAACTTGCCGAGTATGACGTCACAGCAGCCCCTTGTCCACTCACCACGTGTATTCATCACCTCCGCACATTTCCTGCCAAAATTGTCTTCCTCGGAGCTCAATCACACAATGGTCGACTGTTTGCTGCCAAAGTTGTTTTCCTCGGCACGTTCAAACCTGTCGATGCCAACCGCTCACTGTCCACCACGTGTCCCTGTGCGAGCGAGAACACAGTGCTACACTTTTGGCGGTAAAGTTTGCTCGACAGTGTAATCCGCCATGACTATATAACAGCACGTTTGGACCGCACTAGAACGCCCGCTAATTGACTCGCTCTCGCGCGCGCGTAATAAATGTACAATCGCTGCGCCGCCACCCCGCTGACCTCACACACCCTGCATACATGCGACGGACTTAGCCTTCTGTAAATACCCCGAAAATGACCCTTTATTTCAGACATTACGGTCATGCAGGTGTGTTCCAACTGACTTCTCCATGCGCATACAGCGAAACTCCAGAGCGCAGCTGACGTACGCGCGGCCGGCTGAGACCGCTCCATCGGCAGCTCCCTGGCCGGTTGACGTCAAGCGACCAGTGGTGCCCTCAGACCGCCATGGCCAGCGCGCCAGGTAGGCGGTGAGCGTCCCCTCAGGGTCCCGCCCCATACGGTCAGCCGCGCTCGCCTCAGAGTCCGACTACGTAAACATCTTTCCGCGCCCGCGAGCACTTAACGCTGGACAGGATGGAACCTCTCGACTGCGTGCCGGACAAAGGATACATTTGGCGCCAGAGTTTGACCGACAGTGGAATCCACCATGACCGTATAACAGCACGTTAGCTAGTCGCGAGAACGCTCGCTAATTCACTCTCACCACCCCGCTATATTAAATAATTAAATTTACAATTACATATACGTATGCAAACGTGTTCAACTCCCTAATTTCAACTACTTTTCGAGGACCAGACCGCCACCTCCTCCTCCTCCTCCTAGGAACCAGCGCCAATTTTGAAATCTGCCAGTAAACAAAGCTCACTTGCGCTTCCGCCACCAACCTAAGATAATTGTTTCACACTAAGCCACCAGCACTCACCCTCTTCCTACACGTTTCTGGTAAATGGACTCACCCTGCACTAGGTCCATGGATGGAGGAACGAATTTACTTTATTTAGGAATGGAGTATATGTATCACACCGACATGTCCCACATCATACAGACCTGCAAAACACTCCTACATAACTCATTTATAATGTTCTAGACACACGCTTGCTAATTGTAAACAGTTAAAAATAACTCATAGCACAGCCTACAGACATGCGAACCACTCATAAATAATGCAAAACATTTACGTCCAAATAGCTAAACAACCGCTAATTTTCGGAAATAATTTCAGTGCATAGGCTGATGTAAGGAGAAACGAGTGTACTTTATTTATTTGCGACATATCTTTTTGAAACTTTTACTTCTCATAGGTTTCGATATGTAAGTCTGACATAAGGCAGTTTCTGAACTCCAGTAGTGCACTACACGTGGCAACACAACCACACCCAACAAGATATTCATTCCAATCCAGACCTCTAACTCCACTACAGATAGCCGGCCGCGGTGGTCTAGCGGTTCTGGCGCTGCAGTCCGGAACCGCGGGACTGCTACGGTCGCAGGTTCGAATCCTGCCTCGGGCATGGGTGTGTGTGATGTCCTTAGTTAGTTAGGTTTAAGTAGTTCTAAGTTCTAGGGGACTTATGACCTATGATGTTGAGTCCCATAGTGCTCAGAGCCATTTGAACCATTTTTTTCCACTACAGATAAATTTGTCCTGTTATTTGTCTACTAACTCACAGTCTGACCAGATTGCCGTTATTGCGCAAAAACCACCCAGACTGCGCTGTGCAGCTCGGGGAAGTAAGGAAGGGCTGCACTCTATTTATTTGGAGCCCTTTTATTTAGTCGTGGAGTTTATTTGTCACAAAACACTCACACTGATCCGACTGTGGTCATCTGACACAGGCCACAAACACGTAAACAACTACTAATTTCACAGCACAATAGCAACAGCTTTTAAATGATGCAGTACACAATATCAGCAGACGAGATCTGTACTCATAAACTCTCCAAATAAAGCACCGCACTGTGCACAGACATGCTCGCAAATTAGTGCAACAGACGCGCCCAAACACCCTCAGCTACCAAACTGACCGAAAGTCGCTGCTCGGCCTCCCCCAAACATGACCTCAACACAGTCGCATTCGCACCTATCTCCGGAGAAATTGATATCGCCTATGCGCCTTAGATTACGCTCCAAGGCAGGCCGCGCGCGCGTGCGGTCTGTGGGGAAGGGGGTTCCAGAGTCTCCAGCCAAGTTCAGCTTCCGAGCGCTCGTGACAGCCGACACATGTGAAAGCTGCATTGTTCTTCTCATGTATACAGCCGGCGTCTCAGGTCTGGACCTGCCTTCACGTCTATTGTCAGAATAGCTCATGGCTCGTTGACACACTCGACTAACGCGGCTGGGAAAACATTTACTACTCGCATGCAACCGAGATGGTGACGGTAAACCAATTACTCTGATCTGTGCAGCAGGCGCGTGTAATAATTGAGAACACTCTATTTATTTTTTTCGAACAACTTATTTAACCATACAGTATAACTATCACGCTATCACAAAACACCAATCCCAGATGTGCCCTGGGCCATGTTGCACAGCCCACAGACACGCACACAATGCATGTACAAAGAGATATAGAAAACAGAGCAAGCGCTCTCCGAATGTGGAGGTGACTGGATACGCCTTTCTTACATTTAGAGACAATTTTAGAACACAGAACGATAACTTAGGTCGTGGTCGCATGGAAGGATCTGGCATAAAATCGAAAGAAATGCGGAAACTGATTAGCGCGTAGATATAAACTAACCTAATATACACCAAAATGCGGTGAAAATGAGAATGTACTTGCTTATCTTCTGGTTCGCAGGGGGGGGGGGGGATTTGTACATGGAGTCAAGTATGCGGCAACAAGAGGAATGCAGGAAAACGATGATCTCGAAGCGAGCCGAATAAGGAAGACAGTCAATTTTTTCTCGTTGAGTTCGTATTATAGTGTATGTCTATTGAGGTAGCAGTGATACACGCGAGTTGAATACTGTATTTGATGCTTTTCAGGAGGACAGAGAATCATTCACGTCTAAACTTACTCACATCTGTGTTACATGATAACAGAGGGCGTAAGGAATGATCGATTGAGACAGAGCTGCAACTAGGTACGATTCAAACGTTGACTCATTTATTCTAGAGAAGGACAAGTTGCTGAAGGTAGATTTTTCCCCAGTATTCTATTTGGATGCTTTAGTCACGTGATAGCGTTCTAGTCGTATGCGACTATGTGTTCAGTATGTGGTTTAAAGCGCTGTCTACTTGCGATCGTTAACGGTGAACCCGTCGGTCATCACAGGACTTCCATCTCATGTGTGATGAAAGTCGACACATTAATCTAAACGCACTTTGATTTACACGATCCCCACCCTGTCGCATGCTTGGTGTAAAATCGAGACTTCAGCGTCATAACTAAGTTAGCTGTGGGTATTTGTGAGGGGCTGTAATCATTGTGTACACACCTACCCGACAGACAGGTGTTTACAGAGTCGGTGACGTGATGACTTGTAATTTTCACATGTTGGACGCTGCTGTTATATGTATCTGTTTGCTTGTAGGATGTACCGGCTGCTAATAACTATCATTTTTTATATAGACCTGATGGAGTAATAGTATTATTTCTGACTCGTGATCTGGTGTGATCATTGGGCACTAGACGTGCCCGCAGGGCTATTGGGCTCGTATCATAGAAAGGAAAAGTTTTACGATTGGGGTAGAGATAGCTCAGCGTAGGGTGACCGGGGAGGAGGATGTATGTTTCACAGGACGGAAAAGTAAGCAATCTAAGGTTATTGCCCGTTTTCAAGTGCTGAACGTTCTAGTCTTAGGAGTGTGTGTGTGTGTTTATGTTCTCTCTCTCTCTCTCCTACCGAAACCTTCGATGCACTGATCATGGACTCTAGAACAATACTTTACACACGATAGATTCGATGATTTGCTTGAAAATCTATCGAACTACGTTGTGTATAAATATTACTCCGTTCTTGTTCTTCTTAACTGTACGCTACTACATTAAGGCACTTTGAGATCTGTTACTATAGATCGATATGGTGTGCTAAGCTCCAAGACTTGGTTACATTTCGAGAAATGCGGTGCACTTGGATGGGTTAGGACTGGGAAAGCTCTATTCAGTCAAGAGAGGTGGAGTGTAGCTGTATTCGTCTGCTCGGTTGAGGAATAATTGGGTAGCGATGTTGCGGGGTAGGTAGGTCAATGCCGAGGTGAGGATGGTCTTTTAACGTAAGAGGACTAGATAGCTCTGTGACCGCCATACGCAGAGAGATTGATCGAGTACTATGCGCGAGGTCTTAGAAATATGTATAGCGTTGTCTGATATAATTTGATCGTCTTTATGTGTTCGAGAATTAAGTGTGAATGGACGTGCTGAGCAGTCATCTATGAATGGTCGCAATGATACTTGTAAAGTAGAGGATGTATGGTTTAGCTATGATACTGAAATTAAGAAAACCAGCTGTCACATGATTGGCAAGTGTTGGACTTACTGTAAAATTTTTCGCAATATCAGCTGTGATGGATAATATTACAGTAGATCGGTGGTGTCTTATCCATCGCATCTGTGCATTGGATACGACATAATGATTGACTGACAATGCTTGCTTGAGTCGGGGGAGAAATTTTGGCTGATGGACCGCAACTTCCAGGGTTGCTAGCACCGAAAACGGTGATCCTGTACTTGTGTGCAAAAATGACCAATCACTAGAAATGGAATGCAGAGTTATAAACTATTCGGTCACTGCGAAGTATGAGTTTAAATGTAGAGGTGGTCAATCGCTTTCGAGGGGAGTCGCTATAACGCCCGCAGGCTCTTCTATTTTCCTTGTGTTGTGGCTGTCCTTTACTTAAAATCATTCAATGTTATGCTATCGACTGTAAGAATATGATTTATTATAAGGTGCAAGGTATAGTTTCCTGTGAGAGGCCATGCATCAGTCCGTACTAACGTCTGTTTAGAATCAGACAATGACTTCGAAGTCGCGGCAGAAAGACGAAATGCTCGGCAGTGTGCAAAAAGCGTATTAGAAAACGCTTTTTGAACAAGGGCCAGAGGCAGCTTCTCATTCGCTTAGAGTATTGGTGATCAAATTTAAAGGGGTCTCTGCAGCTTGTGTGTATATTTAATATGATCTTGTTCATATAGGCATCTGTAGTTTGAGGTGTTGGGTTTGGCGAGCTGTTAGGAATTCTTGGATGGTTGCACTCTGAGTTATTTGGGGGGAGTATTGCGAATTCCGTTTGTCCACGCTGGAGGTGGATCGCATTGGTGCCTTCGTGACTTTTTCACTGTTTGATGGTAGAGGATAAAGATGAGAGGGTGTTGAGGATCTGTTGTACTTGTACCTAGTTTGAGGCGTACGACATTGTGTGCATTTCCGGCGAATGGTCAAAACAAAAACAAGGTCCTCTTGCAGTAACTGAGATCGTTCTGTTTATAGACAGGTTGCAGAAGGTAATAGATATGTCTTTCTCCAACTTAAATTGCAGAGATCAGATGGGTGAAGATAAATGCATACTCATCTGTACTTAGAAAGGGAGAATGCTTTTTTATTATTAAGAGAGTTTCGGCAGGAGTGAATATGGTTTTATATATGCGAGTGGAAATTGTCAGCGAATGGTGAATGACGTCGGGCTCGCTGGCTGGGGGGAGACACTGTTTTCATGTCCTGTTGGAGATGCAAGGGGGAGATAGAGAACTGCGCTATTCAGGAATCCATTTGTGCACTGTATGTCGTTAGACAATAGCTGGAGAGCAGGTATAGGGAGAGCCCACTTCAGCATTCTGGTCCTGGGGCTGAGTCGACGGCTGTTTAGATGGACAGCTATGTGGCTTTGACATGCCGCCTGTGGCGCTCGGACACTCGCTTTGTAAGGCGCTATGGAATTAGTTTGAGCATTTAGTACTTGTTTCAGTGGTTATTGGATTAAGAACTGTAGTATTGAAGGTCATGTCCTCAGCGGGACCGCTGTGTAATTGAGTAAGTGTGTTTACGTATTTGAAGATATGTTTCGCGAATGGTGATGTTAAGTTGAAGTCGCAGTTTAGCTACCACTGTAAAAAAAAAAATAGCTGTCTGCTGCTCAAAGAAAAAAAGAAAGGGATGACTTCGCCGCCAGACCTGATGAATGAGTTATTAGATAAGAGCAAGTGATAGTTGAATGTTACTATGTGTTCCGATATAGGAGTCTCAAAATGGGGGGGGGGGGGGGGGGGGGCGGGCGAGATTTTCTTTTATGTGGAAATTTATGCAATCTATAAATAGTGATATTCGACGACTAGTGACAACAGTTAAGAGCAGAAAAATAGGTACAAATCGAGCGCTGGCAGAATGTTGAGGCAATGGTAATAATATTTCATTGAAGGTGGAGGTGGTAAATATGGACCAGGATTTGAATATTGGTGTGAGTGTCGTATGTGCTTGATTCTCTGTATAAAAGTTTGACTCTTTAATTGCGTTTGGTATTTCTGGGTGTGTGTAAAATTAATTTTACTGTTGAAAGTGTGAGAAAGATGTGTTGATTGGTGTTTAGATAGAGGCTACGTTTGTAATTCGAAAAGAGGGTATGAGAATGGTAAATTGATGATGGACATGGTTTGTGGGGTGATATATGAGTGTCAAGATAGGGGTGAGGACGTTTGCGTATGTTGATGGTGGGACGGGCGTGAGGTTAGGTGTTGTGGAAGGTGTAAATTATATCTTTTTTTTTTAAATGTTGTAAAGTAAGAATAATATTGAGAAGGTGTTTAGATGGCTGGTCACGCGACGAGGCGAGAGCATGGCTGTGTAGTTATGTTTAGTTAAAGGGCCGTGTAATGTCGTGTGAGGAGCAATCCGCAGTGTGCTACAGTGTCATAGGAGGTAAAGACATGTGCTGCTATGATGTGTAGTGTATGGAGGCTGAGCTTTGGAATTATGCTACGTTGATATAAAGTTGACTTTCACCCGCGTTCGGTGGTCGTGGCTCGGGATCGCAGTCCTGGACGGACGTATGTGTGTGCTTTGACCGCTGACGAGCGCGTTGACCGCGCCAACTCACGCTTGTGGAAGCTGAGCAGGAGCTGCACGAGGTGTGAAATCAGACGGATGGGTGACTTCACGATCCTGTGGGCAGGGTGCAGAGTGGCGGTACCTGCGTACGTCTGCTGAGCTATTTTGCGAGCGGATCTGCAAGCTCTGCTATGCGTTATTAGGATAGTTTACGAGTACTGAGCACACATCTGTGTGTGATGTATTATTTAATAGCAGTTTGCTATAGTGTGTACTGAAATTATGATTGGGTGCGTGTCTATGGGCTGTGCAACATGGCCCAGGGCACATCTGGGATTGGTGTTTTGTGATAGCGTGATAGATATACTGATGGTTAAATAAGTTGTTCGAAAAACATAAATAGAGTGTTCTCAATGATTACACGTGCCTGCAGCACAGATCAGAGTGATTGGTTTTCCGTCACCATCTCGGTTGCATGCGAGAAGTAAATGTTTTCCCAGCCGCGTTAATCGAGTGTGTCAACGAGCTATGAGCTATTCTGACAATAAGCGTGAAGGTAGGTCCAGACCTGAGACGCCAGTGGTATACATGAGAAGAACAATGCACCTTTCACATGTGTAGGCTGTCATGAGCGCTTGGAAGCTGAACTTGGCTGGAGACTCTGGAACCCCCTTCCCTGCCGACCGCACACGCTCGCAGCCTGCCTTGGAGCGTAATCTAAGGCGCATAGGCGATATGAATTTCTCCGGTGATAGGTGCGAATGCGACTGTGTTGAGGTCATGTTTGGGGGAGGCCGAGCAGAGGCTTTCGGTCAGTTTGGTAGCTGAGGGTGTTTGCGCGCGTCTGTTGCACTATTTTGCGTTCCTCCTTCCATCAGCCTATGCACTGAAATTATTTCCGAATATTAGCGGTTGTTTGGCTACTTGGACGTAAATGTTTTACATTATTTATGAGCGGTTCACATGTCTGTAGGCTGTGCTATGAGTTATTTTTGACTGTTTACAATTAGCAAGCGTGTGTCTAGAACATTATAAATGAGTTATGTAGGAGTGTTTTGCAGGTCTGTATGATGTGGGAGATGTCGGTGTGATACATATACTCCATTCCTAAATAAAGTAAATTCGTTCCTCCATCCATGGACCTAGTGCAGGGTGAGTCCGTTTACCATAAACGTGTAGGAAGAGGTTGAGTGCTGGTGGCTTAGTTTGAAACAATTTTCTTAGGTTGGTGGCGGAAGCGCAAGTGAGCTTTGTTTACTGGCAGATTTCAAAATTGGCGCTGGTTCCTAGGAGGAGGAGGTGGCGGTCTGGTCCTCGAAAAGTAGTTGAAATTAGGGAGTTGAACACGTCTGCATACGTATAGAAATTGTAAATTCAATTATTTAATATAGCGGGGTGGTGAGAGTGAATTAGCGAGCGTTCTCGCGACTAGCAAACGTGCTGTTATACGGTCATAGTGGATTCCACTGTTGGTCAAACTCTGGCGCCAAACGTATCCTTTGTCAGGCACGCGGTCGAGAGGTTCCATCGTTAACTGCTCGTGGTCGCGGAAAGGTGTTTACGTAGTCGGACTCTGAGGCGAGTGCGGCTGACAGTTTGTGGCGGGACCCTGAGGGGCCGCTCACCACCTACCTGGCGCGCTGGCTGTGGGGGTGTGAGGGCACCACTGGTCGCTTGACGTCAACCGGCCAGGGAGCTGCCGATGGAGCGGTCTCAGCCAGCCGCGCGTACGTCAGCTGCGCTCTGGAGTTTCGCTGTATGAGCATGGAGAAGTCAGTTGGGACACACCTGCATGACCGTAATGTCTGAAATAAAGAGTCATTTTCGGGGTATTTACAGAAGGCCATGTCCGCCGCATGTATGGAGTGTGTGTGAGGTAAGCGGGGCGGCGGCGCAGCGATTGTACAGATATTACGCGCGCGCAAAAGCGGGTCAGTTAGCGGGCGTTCTAGTGCGGTCCAAACGTGTTGTTATATAGTCATGGCGGATTACACGTCGAGCAAACTTTGCCGCCAAAAGTGTAGCACTGTGTTCTCACTCGCACAGGGACACGTGGTGGACAGTGAGCGGTTGGCATCGACAGCTTTGAACGTGCTGAGTAAAACAACTTTGGCAGCGAATGGTCGACCATTGTGTGATTGAGCTCCGAGGCAGACAATTTTGGCGGGAAACGTGCGGAGGCGACGAATACACGTGGTGAGCGAACAAGGGGCCGTTGTGACATCAAACTCGGCAAGTTCCAGCGTGTCAAGGAAAAACATGTTTACGACGTGGGAGCGATCGCTGGGCTCGCCCCCCGTGCTAGTGGCCAGCTGCCTCACGTGACAGGTGTGAGCAGTGTCTCCGCGCGCTGGCCAGGGGGTGGCGAGGATTTGACCTAATTCAGTTGGAGTGCAGACGTCGTGGTGACTGCACTGTGATATCAAAGATGTTTGTGCTGACAGTGTTGGAGAACAAGTGATGACCGTAATGCTTGAAATAAAGTCTTCAGTCCCTTCCCCCCTGCAAAATCAAAGGACGTGAATTACGTAGTTTATTATTTACGCAGTTTATTATTTGACATGATTATGATAGGCTAAAAGATAAGTGATGGAGAAAGCTCATACATGTGATCAATTATGGTATTGGGATTTGAACTTGTGATAGATTTTTGTTATGGTTGTAAGGAAAATGATTTTCTCGCCGAGAAAATCGGACATCTTTAATAAATAATAAATGATAATAATAAATAGAAGTACAGTTTTCGAGACAATATCGTGTTGGAATTTGAATTTGGCGCAATTTGCTAGTGGAGGTAGGCCTATAATAATAAATGAGAATGAATGATAATAAATGATAATAAATGACACTGAATGATAATGAATGTTAATAAATAATAATGAATAATAATAAACAAATGTAAGGTTTTGCAGGCATTAACTTGTTGGAATTTGAATTTGGAGGGAATTTTCTAGTGGAGGCAGGTCAATAATAATAAATAATAATAAATGATAATAAATTATAATGAATGATAATAAATGACAATGAAGGATAATGAATGTTAATAAATGGTAATCAATAATAATAAAGAGAAGTAAGGTTTTTTGCATGCATTATCCTGTTGGAATTCAAACTTTCCGCTATTTTTTTTCTGGAGGCTTAGGGTAGTGGACATAGCACAATTGGACTATTTTCCCGCCAAAATTCAAACTTCGCGCCATTTTTTCTTGAGGTTAGGTTAATGGACGTAGCACAACTGGACTATTTTCCCACCAAAAGCCGCCATCTTGGATGACGTCATCGCCGCCATCTTGATTAAATTTGGCAACAATGCACTGTGCGCTGGCAAATATTTAGTCCCCCTACTGACGCTGTCATTTATCGACTAATAAAGTCATCAGAAGATGAAATTGCAAAACGATTTAGAAAATATATCTGAATGGTGCGAAAATTGGCAGTTGACCCTAAATAACGAAAAGTGTGAGGTGATCCACGTGAGTGCTAAAAGGAATTTGCTATACTTTGTTACAAGAAAAATCAGTCAAATCAATTAAATACCTAGGAATTACAACTAAGAACAACTTAAATTGGAAGGAAAACATAGAAAATGTTGTGGGGAAGGCTAACCAAAGACTGCGTTTCATTGGCAGGAGACTTAGAAAATGTAACAGATCTGCTAAGGAGACTGGCTTCACTACGCTTGTCCAACCCCTTTTAGAATTCTGTTGCGCAGTGTGGGATCCTTACCAAATAGGACTGACGGAGTACATCAAAAAAGTTCAAAGAAGGGCAGCACGTTTTGTATTATCGCGAAATATGGGAGAAAGTGTCACTGAAAAGATACAGGATTTCGGCTGGACATCATTGAAAGAAAGGCGTTTTTCGTTGCGACGGAATCTTCTCACGAACTTGCAATCACCAACTTTCTCCTTCGTATGCGAAAATATTTTTTTGACACTGACCTACACAGGGGGAAATGATCACCACGATAAAATAAGGGAAATCAGAGCTCGAACGGAAATGTATAGGTGTTCGTTCTTTCGGCGCCCTGTACGAGCTTGTAATGGCAGAGAATTGTGAAGGTGGTCAGTTGAACCCTCTGCTAGGCACTTAAATGTGATTTGCAGAGTATCCATGTAGATGTAGATGGACTGTACCGTGAAATCATCTTTGAAACACCAGCATACCACATTACATCCATCCTGCTGCAATGGCATGGTAAGAATGGCTCTTGGCAAACATCCGTATTACTTGTTCCAATCATTCTGCGAGAACTGTGTGTGATGAAGTACTATATCGGCGACAACATACACTTCTCAAATCACAACATACTCTCCATTACTCACAACACTTCTGTCATAGCCTCTACCATAAATACTCTTTGTTGACTATCCCTGCAATATTCTTGTGCCAACTAAATGCTGATCCATTTTAGTAATCTATGACTATCGAAAAAATATTTGTAAAAAAATCGGTCTAACCCTCTTCTTTTGTGGAAGATGAAATACATTCCCTTAAGATTTCTGCAAACGAGTCTGAGACTGCCATATGTTTTTAATTCAGCTCACTCCTAGATATTTTACGTAAGTTAATGTTTCCAGCGATAGTGAAACTGTACAATAGAACATTTGTAGTCCTATTTAGGTGCAACAGTTACATTTGTTTATTTTCAGGTCAACTGCACCCACAGTCGCCGACGCTCACAGGTATTCCTGCAGGTCACTATTGCATTCTTATCGACAAAGGGCATATCTGCGAACATCCTACATCTACATCTAAGCAGATACCCCGCAAACTTCTGTACAGTTCATGGCGGTGTGTATATTTTTAAGCAACATTACCAGTCTCCCTACCATTCCACACACACACACACACACACACACACACTGATCGAGTAAAAAAAAAAAAAAAAAAATTAAAATAATAATAAATTCGAAGATTGTCTATATAACCCCATACATACCCTATCTCCATTAGATTTCACGAGTTTGCAGAAACCATTCTTTCGTGGATGATTTGCGTTTCTCCTAGCTCAACATCTGCTTACTCCTAGGTATTTAACCATAGTTACTGTATCCAGCAATGATGTAATGGAACAGTACTGAATTTCTCCTCCTATGTATGCACATTGTGTTACATACAGTGTCAACACCAAATCTCTCTGTACCAATCTTCTATCATTTGCAATTCTCTACAGTTCATTCCTGACATTGCCACCTTCTTTTTTTTTTTAATAGGCAACTGCATCGCCTGTGTGTTAGGATAAAGAATGTATACTGCAAAATCAAAGTATACCTGCCCACGTTATTATTTATGTAGCATTACTACCCTCACCCTCACACTCTCTTTTGCTTATAAAAGCAGTTCATGATCTACAGTACTTTCAGGGTATTCTTTTTATTTTTTTTTGTCTATGACCTGCCTATTTCCTGCGATTTGACCTACATCCAGGAAATACAAAATAGTACCCCACTCCACCCCACCACTCCATCCCTGAATCAGCAGATTTCAACGAGTTGGCCCTCTCGCCACTCCAGACACATGTGAGTGTCACCACTGGTAGACAGCAACTGTTGGGAGGTGGAAATAGTTTAGATACACCCACCTTGCTACCCATTCAGTTAGCTATCAAAGTGATGTCACTGTGCACCACTATGCATCATTAGACCAACTGGTCAAAGTGTGTTAATGTTGGAATAGCATCCAACAGTGAGTTGAAAATGCAAAATGAGGCATATCTAAATAGAATGGGAGTAATTTTTCAGCAGTCTTGCATGTATAAAGTATCACTTGACAACCATATACAGTCCATTTCCTCTCGATGTGTTTGCTAGTGCGACATTAAAATTAACAGCTTAAGAGTCCTTACAGAGGGTATTTCTTAAACGTCAAAGTGTTGCAAACATACGTGGTTTGCAGCGTGCGAAACGTAGTGCAGCGGACTGACTAAATCAGTTGTGAGTCCATGTTATCAAGCTTTTTGATGATACAGTAAATTTGTATCGTAATGTAAAGATAATGATGACGATGTCGAGTTATGTAACAGTGTTAGTGCATGTGTCGTAAACTCAGTACAAGATAGCATACAAACTCCAAAGGGTTTGAATACAATACATGCTGAATTCAAAGTACACAAAAAACAATTATTTGCAAAATACTGCCACATAATGATAGGGGGTGCTGTGGAATGAAGAAGGATACTACGTTTTAAAGTTGCAATGTGTGGGCAGTGTTGTCGCTAAGTGTACGAGGGGGACTCAAATGTAAAGTAAATTTTTCTCTAGTAGTTGGTAGAACACTAGTTCCGAATTCTTCCGCTAGCTGCCTTCACTAGACCCCATTTTCTATCAGGTGACCTAATGGCACTGGGATGAAACGTTATTGTGGTCACTGTGACGGAGCCACGTGTTCGTCGATTTTTCAATGGTAGACATTAAAAACCTAACATCAGGTTCTGTTTCTTGCTAGGGAAATCAAGAGCAGAAGCAATCGCAATGTTTTTGACGGCTTGTGGGGAGGAAGATTTGAAGCTAGGTGAGGGTTTACGTGCTCAGATTTCAGTTGAAGACGAATCATGATCGGGACGTCTCGACTTATAGAACGGACGAAAGTACTGAAAAAAATCATGTTGCGGTCATGTTTGATAGCTGCAGAACATTCGATGATTGGTGGAAATGACTGGAATATCCTGGAGAACATGCCAACAAATACTGACTGAAGATCTGAGGAAGAAACTTGCTGCAGCAAAATCCATTCCGAGTGTGCTTTTTGATGTTCAGAGAGACGATCGTTTGTGCATGTGCTAGAAACTGAAAGAACAGGGAGAAATTGATACGGATTTTGACGTAGAAGACATTACAGGCGACGAATCGTGGTGTTATGGATGCGACCCAGATACCAAGCAACAATCCAAATAGTGGAAGCCTCCTCTTCACCAAGAGCAAATAAAACAATTTAAGTGAGATCCCACGTGAAGACAATGTTGAGTTTTGTTTAAACATTAAGGCGATTGTCCACCATGAATTTGTATT
This sequence comes from Schistocerca cancellata, assembly GCF_023864275.1. Classification (NCBI taxonomy): domain Eukaryota; kingdom Metazoa; phylum Arthropoda; class Insecta; order Orthoptera; family Acrididae; genus Schistocerca; species Schistocerca cancellata. The sequence continues at coordinate 830,314,836 of NC_064626.1, forward strand.
GCATGGTGTCACAGTTAACTAACATTACTACCTTCAAATGCTAAAACGATTACATAAGGCAGTGAGAAAAAAGTGACCAGGATTTTGGCAATCAGGTAACTGGCTTATTCACAACAACAACGCCTCTGCACACTTGGTTCGTTAGGTTTAAGTAGTTATAAGTCTAGGGGACTAATGTGACCTCAGATGTTAAGTCCCATAGTGCTTAGAGCCATTTGAACCATTTTCCAACTTGGGCTTGCCAAGAAGATCACAAGTATTGCGACTTAGCAAAGAAACACGCACCTGTGCCCAACTGCAATTGAATAGTTTGACCAGCTATCACAAGATCCACAAAGAGTTTGTTAGAGTGGCGTCGCAACGAAAAAGAGGCTACTGATTTCTTGAACTGCCACACTTCCGTACCACACCAGAAGCTCAGAATATACATGTACAGCAACGTTTGATTTCTGTGGGTGTATACTAAAGGTAGTCTTATTTTCTGTAATCGTACCTTTTGAACATGTCCATTCTTGTCACATGAAAAACAAGTTGCTTTTCGTGACGGACATAAGCGACGAATATGTGCTGAGAAACATCGCAGGTAAGACTTCACGTCAGTTCCTTGCTGAGCCCGAGTCGGTCACTGTGCACACGGCTTGGAAGCGGTCTGTTTACGCTGCTGCTCGATGCTACTGCTAGGCGCTACAGCACAAACGTTGACTGTTTACGGTACTGTCACAAGTCTTTATAATCAGTAATTTGCCAAACTTGCAGCTAGGAAGGGTTCGGATACTTGAGACTCTGTCACCTTATTCTGTTACCAGCTGCTTTCTGAGTAATGGCGTCACGTATAATGAGGTCAGAATAATACTTCAAAAATGGCTCTGAGCACTATGGGACTTAATATCTATGGTCATCAGTCCCCTAGAACTTAGAACTACTTAAACCTAACTAACCTAAGGACAGCACACAACACCCAGCCATCACGAGGCAGAGAAAATCCCTGACCCCGCCGGGAATCGAACCCGGGAACCCGGGCGTGGGAAGCGAGAACGCTACCGCACGACCACGAGATGCGGGCAGAATAATACTTGCCACACACATGTTTAAACTTACACTGCGTAGTTGTTAACCCCTTGTCAGTCTGCCATCCACTGCCTACAAGTTCGTCCTGAATGCTTCTTTAGTCTGAAAAATTTAAACCTGGTAGCCGTCTCGCGTACTTTTTCGTCATAGTATCTTCATAGTTCACTACTTCGGGGCACGATGTGCGGAACAATTTGCAGCACATCCTATACACTGACACACTGGCTACTGATAAGAAAAAAATATTGTTTACAATGCCTGGTACTTGGTGTGCAAATATATAAGCTTCAAACTGGGCCAAGTACTCAATCCAGACCTTTTTGTCCTCTTCAAATGGGTGAAACAGAGGCACCAACTATGGCTGCTTAAGTTGTGGCGCTGCTGTAGTTGGTGGCACCTGACAATGATTCTCACTGGATACCATCTGCATGTGAATGAAGCCTCTGTCATCTAAGTAAGCTTCGTTATTTGTTGCGTCTGTAACTGAAGAAGCTGTGTTAGACCGAGCGTTGGTGCAAGAGGCGCTTACAATTGCGGCGCTGCTCAGAGCAAGACAGGTATGCGTGGGGCTTGAGACATGGCAATGCCAAAAAATACTTAAGCTAAATTGATATGTGTCAGCAAAAACAAGTAAACTGAAAAAAAAACGGCAAACACAGATCTGAAACAAACGCATTTCCGAGCACCAAATAGTAAAAGCACAAACCACGAACAAAAATGTCCAGAAGCTGTTAAAAAAAAGAGAGAGAGAGAGAGAGAGAGAGAGAGAGAGAAAAGAAAGAAAGGAAAAAGGGGGCATGAAATAAAACTATGTGGTGTCGTAGATACGGCAAGGCTCGTCACAAAATGATATGATGCGAGTCTGCACAAGTTATGTTCCGAGGAGTCAAATGTTACTTCCTTGTTGCTACTGATAAATGGGTGGAAGGTGGGCCAAGGGAACTGCCACTGTTGCCATCTGGACAGACCAGCAAAAGATTAATTGATACAAGCATGTATCTTTCTGAACCTGTTGCTGAAGAATTGCTACACTGTTGACAACTAGTGGCAGCTGTGGCTAGCTATAAGCGGAGACTGACATTGGAGCGCATCTACGCACACTGAATGTTTGCCAGTAGAGCTGGCTATCAACAGCTCAGTGTAACGTTCGGCATCAGCTAGCAACACGGAACTAATCTTGAGTTAGAAGACTGGTGCCCAGGCACCCATCCCTTATAACACATAACTGTTATTAGTCACAAAAATTGTTCAATTGATCCAACACATATTTTGATTGTCTGTAGCTCATTTTTATAAAACAAGTTCTCTTAGCCTGGCTTGCACAAATGGAGATGCAACTCAAAAGGTTCCCAAGGCTGGGCTAAAGAACAGACTAGCTATATCAGCCAAAGGCTGTGAATGAAATGAATAGAATGACATTTAACAGTAAAAGTGAGAGCACAGGCTGGAGCAAGAGAAAAAACTAAAAGCAGACTGACTAGACAGACTGAAATGGTGCGAGCTTTGACCTTATAAGGACTCATGCTAGGATATGGTTCAACTTCTATAATCTACAATAGTTTATGAATTCTAAAGGCCAGAAAGTTCATTTTTTATTGTCTATTGATTTTGTCATCATATATTTTGTTTTTATATTATTTATCATGAACAGTATTTATTAAAATATGCAGTATTAATTTATGCTTATGCAGTGGGAATCCTGGGTTTATGACCATGTGACCCATCTTGTATGTTAAAGATTTCGGTTTTAATTAATAACCCTTGCTCATTAATATGGATGTCAATACATTCACACAAATTAGATGATTAAAAGTATATCAACAGATCCTGGAAATTTAAAGCAGTTTGGCTGTCATTGGCACTGGAAGTTTTCACCATGTGAAATCTTTAATTAACAATATCTTTTTAACTAATTAAGTTCAGGTTAATGTAAATACTTTACTGAAAAGAGGAAAAATGACTCTTTAATTTGGTAGAGGTCTTTCCTTCCGAATTTATCTATTAGTTCATTAGATTTTCTCTATGGCCACATGTATGAAATTTTATAATTTTGGTACCTTTTGTTGGCCATTATTTCTGATGCAACTAATTAGCGCACTGCAGCTAAGACAACAAACTGTATGATCTGAATAATGAAGTTTTGTGTGTGTATGGTGTTCGTATGTGTGTGTGTGTGTGGGGGGGGGGGGGGGGGTCGGTCAACCTGCTCTGTTATGTGATGTTATCACCAAATGTGTCCAAACAGGACCAACATGCTGTTATTCTTTTCTTGGCTGCAGAAGGACAAACACTGACAGACATCCATCAGAGAATGAAGAATGTACATGGGGCAGCATGTCTGTTGAAAACCACTGTTGCCTAATGGTGCGCCAAGTTCCATGCTGGTTGCAATTTGACACAATACACCGATCAATCTGGGAGGCCAGCCAACTCAAATGGGAGACACTCAAGCACCTGCCCTATAGTCCTATCTCTCCCCATGTGATTATAATGCCTTTGATCCCTTAGAAAATGCTTTGAAGGGTCAAAGGATTCATTGTTGATCAGTTTAGGTTATTCAAGGCCAATGGGGATTCAAGTAATCCAATAGGATAGAGTAACAGCCAAAATATACATGAAATGGTATAAACAAGCTGCTTTTGTTTACAGCTGTTGACTATGTTAATTACATCGTTGAGGCTATTGCACGTGCGTCAGTTGCCAAAACATATGTATCACTCCATTTACAAACATTATTCTTGATTACCTAGTGTATAAGATATCAACAATATAAAAATGTAGTGAGTACAAGTGCTTCTTACTCCAGTTAAGCTAATGGCAAATCATTTACTTGCCAGTAAGTCAGCAGTCACCAGAAAATGACCAGTTATCTTATGGAAGTCTGGCAATCAGTCATACTATTTCTAAATAACATTCTAACTTGATTGTCTTCAGTTTTTGTGTGTCTCTCTTATAACACATTTTATTTATTAATTGGATATATACAAAATCTACTTACCAAGCAGTGGCAAGAAACTCACATATAAAAAAGGTTTTAGAAATGCAAGCTTTAGAAGCCTTGGCTCCTTCTTCCAGCGGATGGGTTGGAGGGTAAAGAAGAGGGGTGAAGGGAAAGGACTAGAAAGATTTAGGAAAATGGGTAGAGTCTTTCTTTCCCATTCCATTTGGTAAGTCTCTCCTGACCCAAGGTTCTGGGTGATTTTTAAGTATTTCCCTAAACCTCTCTAGTCCTTTTCCTTCACCCCTCTTCCTTACTATTTAACCTTTCTGTCAGAGTAAGGAGACAGTGGCTCCACAAGCTTGCATACGTAAAACCTTTTTTATATGTGTGTTCTCCTGCTGCTGCTTGGTGAGCAGATTTTTTTATCTATCTCATTACTTTACATTATCAAACAGTAATTATTTTTGTTGTTATAACATCTTGTATTTGTATTTCTTAATGTATTGTTTCAGTGATGAATTTTGTTAAATGTTCATCTATAACTATTAAGTAATGTACTGGAATTTGCTTGCTTACTTACAGCTGGGATGTTCTTTCTCTTAACACAGAAAACACTCAACTTAAGACACCTTCAGCCAGTGGTATGAGGAATGTGGGAAACAATACATATGCAAATGAAGGTAATGTACCTCCAGTTATATTGGTTTGTGTGACTGTTAAGTCAGATAGATTTAGACAGCAATTAAAATTCAATATTAACATGTAACAATAAATTAAAGAATCACTGACAGTAAAAAGAAAATAATATTATCAAATTGGAACAAGCGTACAGAACTCCTTGTAATGAACAGCCTCTGTTTTTAGTAATTAAGAGATAAATGGGACTTTTTAACTTAAACTAAAATGAGACTGTTTTACCATTTCAGAAGATCCACGAAGTAAAATGAATTTTGGCAGAAAGAAGCAAAGAAGGAAAAGGCTAAGGCTTTCAAAGGCATACAGTAGCAATAATTCATCCACAACTCCAACACCAGTTGAAAAGCTGAATCACACATCGGCACATCACAATAGAAAACAGAACAGAAATAGTAAAACAGCTACAGAAAGAAGAAGAAGGAAGAAAAATAAAGAAGAGAGAAGGAGGAAGAGACTGAGACTCAAATTGCAAGACAGGGATAAAAGAAAACAAAGAAAGAAAAATGAGCGCTTAAGAAGGAGATATAGGAAAGAGAGAAAGAGGAAACTGGCAAGAAAACTTGTAGGAACACCACAAACTAATATTACTTCTTTCACAGCATCCCATCAGGAGAACACAACACACAGTTCACTTGACTTCAATAACAGCACAGTCAGTCCAGAGGTGGATGTATTAAAAAATGTTTCCGAGAATGACTTTATTACTCCATCTTCAGAAAAACCAGAACATACAACCAGTGATATTACAGCAACTGAAAAGATGGAACAGGATAACTCAGATTATCTCAAAGATGATAATTTTCTCAAAATGCAAAATGAAGAACAGAAAGACTTTCATCAAAACGTAGATAATATACTGCTTCCATTTGCAACAGGTCCTATATTGAAGCAAAATCACTTACCTAATAAGCCTACTGAAAAAGATGGTTTTGAAGACAAAATCCACTTTAAGAAATATGAAAACCTTGGACCTCATTTTCCTCACACTGTATATAGAACGAAACAATCTGAAGGGGAATATGCTGAACAAGAAATGGATGAAAATGACACATCTTTGAATGCAGCAAGTTCTGTAAACAGGATAATGGTAACAGATTCAATGGAGGAATGGCATAAAGATTTCTCTTCATATGACTCTGGTACATATCATTACGCAGAGGAACTTGGAGATCTCTCATGCCTTAATGGAACACTTTTGCCTGCGCCAACTGTTGTTCACTCCTGGATAAAGTACATAAGGTACAAAGAACTTCATTCAACCAAAGAAATACTTCTCTCATACAGCATATTTGACCACCGATGAAAATTACAACAGATAGTCATTGAGTTTTAATTATCACCTCAAAAAATCATGATCATGAAACTTGGTAAGAGTGTTAGTTTTTCTCCATGCTTTCACCCTTCCATACAACACATTTTTCCTAAAGATGGATGTCTTGGTGGAGACCTTTACTGCAGAATCCTGCATCTTGTATATTTGAGAAATGTTCCAGCTCAAAAAGCATATCATCATCATTGGGGAAATGCCTGTTTCTTCATCTGAAGAGAGCAGAGAAATTCACTAGGTGTTATATAAGGAGCATACGAGGTATAAGGCAAAATTTTCTAGCACAAAGAAGTAGCATCTGTGACTGTATCTTGGGCAGAATGAGCTACAGCATTACTGTGCATCAAAACCATGACTTGGAGAGCTTCCTGCAGTGCACCTTGACAGCTTACAGAAACATCATCAGCAGATTTAGGTAGCAATGTTCCATAATGATTTGCTCTCTATGATCATAATCTATTAGCACCACCTCACGGCAATCCCAAACAAACACCTAACATCACATTCCTGACGATGTTAAGTCTTCACCTTTTTCAGCGCGTGGTGAATCCGCTTCCCACTGCTTGCTTCACAGTTTTGTTTTGAAGTTGGAATAATATTCATGTTGATTAAGAAGCTAAATAAGTTGTCTATATGAGTCTGGCACAGTTCCACTTTTCCCTTGGTTTGGTGGAGTTTTTGAATACATGTGAACATTTATGGAATCCAACAACTGGCAACCTTTGTTACATTCAAAATGTCATCAAAGATGCTGAAAACTGATTCATATAAGATTTTTCACTTTTTCCCCTTTTCCCTGATTATGGTTCATAGGTCTTAGAGCACCAGGTGCTTCAATTCTCCTGGGCTTCCCAGTTTTTCACATAGAGGTGGTCTGTCATTTCCTCCTTCATCATTCAGACTTGTTTAACTACATTGGAAGTGTCAGTGCTATCTACTCTCTGTACTGTATAATGGTGGATTGTTGTTGTTAAAACTTGACTACTATGCTCCATGGATACATGCCATCATGTATGCAACCCCCCCCCCACCCCCCCCAACACACACACTCACTCCAGATACATAGATAGAGAGAGGTACTTTTGCGTAACCTTCAAGTAATATTATTGTATATTAATTTAAGAACATAATTTATGCATGTGGAAAAAAGTAAAACCAGTCAACACATTTTTTACAGAATGTACTGTTTAAATTTCTGTGATATACACTCCTGGAAATGGAAAAAAAAACACATTGACACCGGTGTGTCAGACCCACCATACTTGCTCCGGACACTGCGAGAGGGCTGTACAAGCAATGATCACACGCACGGCACAGCGGACACACCAGGAACCGCGGTGTTGGCCGTCGAATGGCGCTAGCTGCACAGCATTTGTGCACCGCCGCCGTCAGTGTCAGCCAGTTTGCCGTGGCATACGGAGCTCCATCGCAGTCTTTAACACTGGTAGCATGCCGCGACAGCGTGGACTTGAACCGTATGTGCAGTTGACGGACTTTGAGCGAGGGCGTATAGTGGGCATGCGGGAGGCCGGGTGGACGTACCGCCGAATTGCTCAACACGTGGGGCGTGAGGTCTCCACAGTACATCAATATTGTCGCCAGTGGTCGGCGGAAGATGCACGTGCCCATCGACCTGGGACCGGACCGCAGCGACGCACGGATGCACGCCAAGACCGTAGGATCCTACGCAGTGCCGTAGGGGACCGCACCGCCACTTCCCAGCAAATTAGGGACACTGTTGCTCCTGGGGTATCGGCGAGGACCATTCGCAACCGTCTCCATGAAGCTGGGCTACGGTTCCGCACACCGTTAGGCCGTCTTCCGCTCACGCCCCAACATCGTGCAGCCCGCCTCCAGTGGTGTCGCGACAGGCGTGAATGGAGGGACGAATGAAGACGTGTCGTCTTCAGCGATGAGAGTCGCTTCTGCCTTGGTGCCAATGATGGTCATATGCGTGTTTGGCGCCGTGCAGGTGAGCGCCACAATCAGGACTGCATACGACCGAGGCACACAGGGCCAACACCCGGCATCATGGTGTGCGGAACGATCTCCTACACTGGCCGTACACCACTGGTGATCGTCGAGGGGACACTGAATAGTGCACGGTACATCCAAACCGTCATCGAACCCATCGTTCTACCATTCCTAGACCGGCAAGGGAACTTGCTGTTCCAACAGGACAATGCACGTCCGCATGTATCCCGTGCCACCCAACGTGCTCTAGAAGGTGTAAGTCAACTACCCTGGCCAGCAAGATCTCCGGATCTGTCCCCCATTGAGCATGTTTGGGACTGGATGAAGCGTCGTCTCACACGGTCTGCACGTCCAGCACGAACGCTGGTCCAACTGAGGCGCCAGGTGGAAATGGCATGGCAAGCCGTTCCACAGGACTACATCCAGCATCTCTACGATCGTCTCCATGGGAGAATAGCAGCCTGCATTGCTGCGAAAGGTGGATATACACTGTACTAGTGCCAACATTGTGCATGCTCTGTTGCCTGTGTCTATGTGCCTGTGGTTCTGTCAGTGTGATCATGTGATGTATCTGACCCCAGGAATGTGTCAATAAAGTTTCCCCTTCCTGGGACAATGAATTCACGGTGTTCTTATTTCAATTTCCAGGAGTGTATTATCAGGGGTAAAGGAACTGAAATGGTTGTCACAACACTTTATTTAATAATTGATATACACTTCATTATTGCAACAGTTGCAACTCACTTTTAACATAATTGTTGTAAGTCTATCTCAGATCAATGTTCTTAACATACTCATGTCCAGCCACAAACTATTTATTTAGTTTTTTATTTATCTGATGCTGCAAAAAATATAGGAGGAATATAAACAGTGAAATGCATGAAGGTAATGATTCACTTTATGATGAAAAATTAAGTAGATAAGCACAGAGGCAAGAACAGTAGCATAGTAGCTCAGATATACATAACCAGACTATGTGTTGAGTAGTGGAACTGGTGAGATGAGCTAGAATAGTGGAGGGAAGTGGGGGTGAAAGGAAGAGAGAAGCAAGAGCAATGAATGGGTTCGACAGCAGTGGAAGATGTTAGGAATATGATACAAGAGAGAGTAGTGTGTTGTTATATGGTGAAACAATAGGTGGTGAAAAGGTGTAGTTATGGGTGAAGGACATAACTGAGGAACAGCAATGGAAGAAGAGTGTATGAGGGGGCCAGAATGAAATAATGAGAAATGAGAAGCTTTTGGGAGAGAAAGAGGAGGACAGGTTGCAGATAGATGCCTGGGGGATTGTGAGACGCAATCATGTGTTGAAGGAGCAGTTCTCAATTAGGCAGTTACTGGTTGTAGGTGTTTGGCGTCAGGATCCAAATGGAATGGGTTGGGAGGAAACATACAAGCTAACCAAGATTTTGTTAGATTCACATCCTGTCCACTCAGTGGTCAATTTTGTTATTGGTCATAGTTTAATGGTTAATTTCATAAGGTGGCTTGTTACTGTACATGCCCTTATTAAAATCTGTGAGGAAGTTCATGCAGGGTTACTATGTACTGTCTCAAAAGATTTTTTTTATTTCTTTTATTTTACATGTCTAGTTCCATAGAACCAAATTGAGGAGCAAATTTCCGAGGTTATGGAACATGCCAGTACTTGAAATTACAAATTAAGTAATAACAGCTAAAATAGAATATTTATGCACCCAAGAAAAGCCAATACACAAGTTTATGTAAATGCAATCAACAATATAACACAGGAATCAGCTTAATTTTTCAAGGAACTTCTCGATAGGATAGGAGGAGTGACTGATGAGGAAACTCTTCACCTTCAATTTGAAAGCGCATGGATTAGTGCTAAGATTTTAGAATTCCTGTGGTAGCTTACTGAAAATGGATGCACCAGTATACTGCACACCTTTCTGCAAAAGAGTCAACGAAGTGCGATCCAAATGCAGATTAGATTTATGCCTAGTAATAACTGAATAAAAGCTGCTAATTCCTGGGAATAAGCTGATGTTATTAATAAGAACTGACAGGAAAGAATATATCTATTGAGAGGCCAATGTCAGACTACCCAGACTAATGAACAGGGGTTGACAAGAGGTTTGCAAATGTACACCACTTATTGCCCAAACCTCCCATTTCTGAGCCAAAAATATCCTTTGAGAATGGGAAGAGTTACCCCAAAATATAATACCATACATGATAAGTGAATGGAAATAAGCAAAGTTGACAACTTTTTGCATTGAACTATCACTTACTTCAGATACCATTCGAATAGTAAAAATGGCAACATTAAGTCTTTGAACAACAGCCTGAACATGGCTTTCCATGACTGTTTACGATCTGAACACCTAAAAATTAGAACTGTTCAGTTGTGATAATCATATGCCCATTCTGTGAAATTAAATCATCAGGTTTTGTTTAATTGTGTGTTAGAAATTGTAAAACTGAGTCTTACTGCGATTTAGTGTTAGTTTATTTTCTACAAGCCGTGAACTTATGTCATGAACTGCACCATTTGAAACAGTGCCAACATTACACACAACATTCTTTACTACCAAGCTAGTTTCATCAGCCAACAGAAATATCTTAGAATCACCTGTAATATAGAGCATTTACACAAATAAAGAACAGGAGTGGCCCTAGCACTGAGCCCTGGGGCACCCCCATTTAAGCATGCCCCATTCAGACACTGCATCATAGCCATTCTCAACATTGTGGATAATGACCTTTTTCTGCCTGTTGTTATAGTAAAAAGTGAACTAACTGTGAGCTACTCGTGGTATTCCATAATGGTCCAACTTCTGGAGCAACATTTTGTGATCAACACAATCAAATGCCTTTGTTAAATCAAAAAATATGCCTATCATTTGAAGCCTTTCGTTTAATCCATCCAGTACCTCACAGAGAAAAGAGGGCATAGAATTTTCAGTGGTTAAACCACCTCTAAGACTGAACTGTACATTTGGTAGCAAATTAGTTGAAACAAAATGATCAATTATCCTTACATACACAGCCTTTCGATAACTTTAGTAAACACTGATGGTATAGAAATAGGACTAAAATTACTACATTATCCCTTTCTCAAGTTTTATAAAGTGGCATTACTACTGAGTACTTTAATCATTCAGGAAACCGATCATTCTTAAAGGAAAAATTACAAATATGGCTAAGTACAGGGCTAACATGTGCAGCATAGCACTTCAATATTCTGATAGGTACCCCATCATATCCATGAGAGTCCTTAGTTTTCAGTGATTTAATTATTGATGGTATCATAGAGGAGTATTTCAGACATCAGTCTTGGAAAGGCATTTTCCGAGGGAGTTATATGATTCCCTGTAGGAACTAAGTTTTTATTTAATTCACCAGCAATGCTCAGGAAGTGATTGTTAAATACTGACTACATTTCTGACTTACCAGTAACAGAAATATTTTTACTACAAACTGACTTTATATCATCAGTCTTGTGCTGCTGACCAGACTCTTCCTTCACAACTGACCATATTGTTGTAATTTTATCCTGTGAATTAGCTATTCTATTTGCTTACCACTTACCCTTTGCTTTCCTAATAATGTTTTTAAACACTTTACAATACTGTTTGTAATGGGCTATTGTAACTCAATTGTGACTATTTCTAATATTTTGATATAATTCCTAATTTGTTCTACATGATATCCTTATCCCACTAGGCAGCCACCCAGACTACCTTTTAATGCTAATACTCTGTTTAGAACATTCTAATGGAAAACAACTTTGAAAGAGCATGAAAAATGCATTAAGGAAAGCATTATATTTGTCATCTATGTTATTGGCACTATAAACACCTGCCACTCTTTCGAGGCTTAAAAAACTATTGCCATTGGATTAGCTTATCTACATAGTTTGTAATTATATATAACATTACTTTGAGTACAAAACCCTTTTGGTGTTAAAATTTGCGCGTCATGGTCTGAAAGGCCATTCACTCTTTTACTAACAGAATACCAATCTAGTAATGAAGAATGGATAAAAATCTTGTCAAATTCTCTTCATAAAACAAAAAAATTTTAAAGACATGGAATAGCTAACAAGAACTTACCTTCAGAAGTGTATAAATCAAGTATTGCACTTAAAAAATAAAAAAATTGTATCTAGATTTTGGAACTGTTATTTTGTTCCTCATGAAAGAGATAGGAATAATCTGGGAAGGGATGAAAGGGGTGCAGGCCACTCAGACTCCAGGCTGAGAGTGAATTACCTTTTGTGAGAACAAGGAGAGGTAAAGATCTACATCTACATGGTTACTCTGCAGTTCACACTTAAGTGCCCGGCAGAGGGTTCATTGAACCATTTTCATACTACTTATCTACCATTCCACTCCTGAACAATGCATGGGAAAAAGGAACACCAAAATTTTTCTGTTCGAGCTCTGATTTATCTTATTTTATTATGATGATCATTTCTCCCTAAGTAGGTGGGTGTCAACAAAATATTTTTGGATTTGGAAGAGAAAGTTGGTGATTGAAATTTCACAAATAGATCTTGCCACAAAGAAAACCACCTTCGTTTCAGTGACTGCCACCCCAACTCGTGTATGATATCAGTGACGCTCTCACTCCTATGGCGTGATGACACAAAATGAGCTGCCCTTCTTTGCACTTTTTTTATGTCCTCTGTCAATACTACTTGGTAAGGATCCCACATTGCACAGCAATATTCCAGCAGAGGATGGACAAGTGTAACGTAGGCTGTCTCTTTAGTGAGTTTGTCACACCTTCTAAGTGTTCTGCTGACAAAGCGCAGTCTTTTTTTCGCCTTCCCCACAATATTATCTATGTGGTTTTTCCAATTGAAGTTGCTCATAATTGTAATTCCTAGGTATTTAATCAAATTAACAGCCCTCAGATTTGTGTGATTTATCATATACCCAAACTTTATCAGACTTCTTTTAGTACCCATGTCGATGATCTGACACTTTTCTTTGTTTAGTGCCAATTCCCCCTTTTTGCACCATACAGAAATTCTCTCTAGATCATTTTGTAACTGGAATTGATCATCTGATGATTTTACTAGATGGTAAATTACAGTGTCATCTGCAAACAATCTAACGGGGCTGCTCAGATTATCACCTAGATCATTTATGCATATCAGGAGCAGTAGAGGGCCTATAGCACTTCCTTGCAGAATTCCAGACATTAATTCTGTTCTACTCAATGATTTACTGTCTATCACTACAAAGTGTGACCTCTCTGAGAGGAAATCATGAATCCAGTCACACAACTGAGACGATACCCCATATGCATGCAATTTGATTAATAGTCACTTGTCAGGAATGGCATCAAAAGTCTTCTGGAAATTTAGGAATATGGAATCGATCTGAGATCCCTTGTCAACAGCACTCATTACTTCATGGGAATAAAGAGCTAGCTGTGTTGCACAAGAATGATATTTTCTGAATCCGTTTTGGTTATGTATCAATGAGTCATTTTCTTCGAGGTGATTCATAATGTAGGAATACAGTATATGCTCCAAAATCCTACTGCAAATTGAGGTCAGTGATACGGGTCTGTAATTCAGTGGGTTGCTCCTATTTTCTTTTTTGAATATTGGTGTGACCTGTGCTACTTTCCAGTCTTTAGGAACAGACCTATCGCCAAGTGAGCAGTTGTATATGATTTCTAAGAAAGGTGCTATTGTGTCTGCATACTCTGAAAGGAACCTGATTGGTATACCATCTGGACTGGAAGATTTGCCTTTCTTAAAAGATTTGAGTTGTTTCACAACACCTAAGATATTTACTTTTATGTCACTCATGCTAACAGCTGTTCTGGTTTCGAATTCTGTAATATTTACTTCATCTTCTTTTGTGAAGGACTTATGGAAAACTGTGTTTAGTAGCTCTGCTTTAGTGGCACCATCATGGTTAATATTTCCATCGCTATCACGCAGTGATAGTATAGACTGTTTTTTGCCACTGATGTACTTTACATATTACCAGAATCTCTTCGGGTTTTCTACCATATTTTGAGACAATGTTTCATTGTGTAACCTATTAAAAGCATCTCGCATTAATGTCCACACTAAATTTCAAGCTTCTGTGGAACTTGGCCAGTCTTGGGGATTTTGCATTCTTCTGAATTTGCATGCTTTTTTCATTGCTTCTGCAACAGTGTTCTGACATGTTTTGTGTACCATGGTGTATCAGTCCCATCTCTTATTAACTTATGTGGTATGAATCTATCTATTGCTGTCGATACTGTATCTTTGAATTTGATCCATATCTGGTCTACAGTTACATAATTAGCTTGGAAGGAATGGAGACACTCTTAGGAAGGCATCAAGCAAATGAAGGAGAAGTGTTCAGAAAAAGCAGAAGGTTAAAGATTGTACATTGGTAAACAAGGTGCCAGCTTATATAAGGACAAAGTGAGAAGTAAAGGTGGATTAATAGGAAGGAAGTTGGAGCTGAATGGATATTGTGCTTGTAGCTTTCAGTCTGGAGACTGATGTGATACAGTTCTCCACATTAGTCTATCCTGTACAAGTATCTTGATCTGTGAGTAATTATTGCAAGCTTCATTAATTTGAAACTGTTTACTGAATTCATCCTGTGGTCTTTGTCTACAGTTTTATGCTCCACATTTCCTTCTGTTACCAAAATGATGAGTCCTTGATGCCTTAAGATGTGTCATAAATTTCTTTTTTCCCCATTTCAAAAGCTTCTATTCTTTTCTTGTCTAGATTGTTTATCATCAATGGCTCACTGCTGTACGAGGTGCCCTCCAGACAGGTACCTTCAGAAAAGACTTCCTAACACTTATATTTTTGGTAGATGTTAACAACTTTCTCTTCTTAATAAATGTTTTTCTTACTATAGCCAGCCTCCATTTAATATTCTCTCTACTTTGACCATAACCAGTTATTTTGCTGTTCAAATATCAAAATTGATCTACTTTTCGTGTCTCATTTCCTAGTCTATTTCCCTCAGACTTGCCTGGTTTTATTAGGCTACATTCCATTAAACTTGTGTTACTTTTGTTGATGTTCACTTACACCTTCTTTTCAAGACACTATCCATTCAATTTATCTACTCCTCCCAGTCTTTTGCCACCTCTGACAAAATTATATCATCAGCAAATGACAAATTTTTTGTTTCTTTTCCATGAAATTTAATCTCCTTCCAAAATTTATCCTTGGTTGCCTTTATTACTTGCTGAATATACAGACTGATGGGCTACAATACTGCTTCACTCCCTTCTCATCCACTAAACTGAGCAAGGTGGCGCAGTGGCTAGCACACTGGACTCGCATTCAGGAGGACAATGGTTCATTCCTGCATCCAGCCATCCTTATTTAGGTTTTCTGTGATTTCCCTAAATAGCTCCAGGCAAATGCTGGGATGGTTCCTTTGAAAGGGCATGACCAAACCTTCCCCATCCTTCCCAAATCCGATGAGACTGATGACCTCGCTGTTTGGTATCTTCCCCCCCAAACAACCCAACCTTCATCCACTGCTTCCCTTTCATGTCCTCCAACTCCTATAACTGCACTCTGGTTTTTGTATGAGATATAAATAACTTTTCCCTACTTGTATTTTATCTGTGTTATCTTCATAATTTCAAATAATGTATTCCAGCCAACATCGTCAAAAGCTTTCTCTAAATCTACAAATGTTATAAACTTAGAGCTGCCTTTTGTAATCTATCTTCTAAGATATGCCATAGGGTCAGTATTGCCTCATGTGTTCCTATATTTCTCTGGAGTCCCAGCTGATTTTACCAGAGGTCAGCCTGTACCAGTATTTCTATTCTTCTTCAAATAATTACTGTCAGTGTTTTGAAACCATTACTTATTAAACTGATGGTTTGGTAATGTTCACACCTTCCTTCTCTGGAACTGTAATTATTACATTCTTCTTGAAATCTGAGGGCTATTTTCCTAGTCAGATATATACTACACACCAGGTGGGATAGTTTCATCCTGGAAGTCAATAATTCTAAGGGGACTGCTATTTACACCAGGGGCCTTGTTTTGGCTCATATCATTCAACACTGAGAGTGAACTGTCTTTTGTGATGATAAGGAGAGGTAAAGATGAAGGAGAAGTGTTCAGAAAAAGCAGGAGGTTAAAGACTGTACATTGGTAAATAACGTGAAATCTTATATAAGGAAAATTGAAAAGTAAAGGTGGATTAATAAAAAGAGAAGTGGGAGCTGAATGAATATTGTGATTGTAGCTTTCAGTCTGGAGACTGGTGTGATACAGCTCCCTTGTATAGCTTGTCCTTCTGCCTCCAGACTTCCCTTCTTTGCTTGGTACTAGCTTGTCATATGGGCTCTTTATATTTGTACAGAATCTTTTCTTTCCTCCAAAAATCTCTTTAATATTCCTATAGGTAGCATCTACTTTCCCCTAGTTATCCTTGCATTCATCTTCCAGCCATTCCTGCTTAGCTGTTTAGCATTTTCTGTCAGTCTAATTTTTTAGACATCTGTACACTTTTTCACATGCTTCACTTACTGTATTTCATGGGTTCTCATTTCATCAGTTAAATTACATTTCTTCTGCATTATCTATGGATTTCTGCTAGGAGGTATATTTTTACCTAGATGATCTCCTGCTGCCCTCATTATATCATTTCTCAAACTACCCACTCATCTTCTACTGTGTTCCCCTCCTCTGCATCAGTCAATCATTGGCTAATGCTCCTTCTGAAACTCTCAACAACTTCTTGTTCTTTCAATTTATCCTGGTTGCATCTCCTTAATTTCCTAGCTTTTTTTCAATTTCTTCAGTTTTAATTTGCAGTTCATAACCAATAAATTATGGTCAGAGTCCACATCTGCCCCCTGAAAAGTCTTACAGCAAAAACTGTGCTTTTATGATCTCTGTCTTATGATTATATAATCAATATTAGACCTTCCAGTATCTCCAGGTCTCTTCCATGTGCAAAACCTTCTTACACGATTCTGAAACCAAGTGCTAGCA
This sequence comes from Schistocerca cancellata, assembly GCF_023864275.1. NCBI lineage: Eukaryota > Metazoa > Arthropoda > Insecta > Orthoptera > Acrididae > Schistocerca > Schistocerca cancellata. Next base: position 830,331,810 of record NC_064626.1, read on the forward strand.
ATGATTAAATTGTGCTTTAAGCAAAATTCTACCAGGTGACTTCCCTTTCATTCCTTTCCCACAGTCCAAGTTACTACTATTTTTTTCTTTTCTTTCTTTTCATTTAACTTAACTAACTCAATAATTTTTTATCACATCATACATTCTTTCAATCTTTTCATCATCCGCAGAGTTGGTAGGTATATAAACTTTTACTACAGTGATGGATGTTATTTATGTCTATCTCAGTTACATCAACACATTCACTATGCTGTTCATAGTTGCTTACCCACATTCTTATTCACTATTAGACTTACTTCTGCATTTCCATTATTTGATTCTGTATTTATAACACTGTACTCACCTAACCAGAAGCCCTGTTTTTCCTGGTGCCACACTTCACTAATTCTCACTATATCTATCTTCAACCTATCCATTTCTATTTTTAATTTTCTGACCTGCCTACTTAATTAAGAGATCTAATGTTCCAGGTTCTGACCTGTAGGTTGCCAGTTTTATTTTTCCTGATGACAACATCTCCCTGAGTAGTCCTTGTGCAGAGATCTGAATTGAGGACCATTTTACCTCCAGAATATTTTACTCAAGAGGATGCTAACATTATAACCATACAGTAAAGCTGCATGCCGCCATAGAAAATAATGGCTCTAGTTTCCACTTGCTTTCGGCCATTCACAGTACCAGCCAAGCAAGGCCATGTTGACTAATGTTCCAAGAGCAGATCAGTTAACCACCCAGTCTGTTGCCCCTTCAGCTACTGAAAAGGAACTCTTCAGAAGCCACAGGTTATAGTGGCCTGTCCACAGATACCTCTACACTATGATCACACCTGCAATGCTATAGCACTTAGACTGCCCAGCTCTGGTAGGTCCATGGCTCATGGAATGAATGGTGCAGATGATAACTAGGAGGAAAGTGGGAAAGAGGCACAAAAATGAAAATAAAAAACAACAGAATAAATAATGAAATCCTACAAATATGTCGGGAAGGGGGGAGGGGGGGGTATGAGTATACACTGGAGGGCAAGTTTCCATCTCAAGCCTACAGAGAAACTAAAGCTGCATGAGAGTATCAAAATGATTTGTATGTGTACCAGGTACACAGGCCTGTGAGTTATGTAGTAGAGTAATTTCAAAAACTGGGAACTATATGTACCTGAGGCAGACAGTTCTTTGTACACATCCAGACACTGAGCCATTTCAGTGGTAGTCAATGTTGTATAAAAATCCATACACTGAAGACATGTTAGTTGTCAAACATGCACAGATTCACATTTCTCTGCCTTTGGTTTGGTAGGATTTACTAGTGATGGGCAAGGAGCAGGCTGCTAGTGAATCATTTCATGAGACAAGGTTTACTGATATAATAGAAACACTGAAGTAGGGACAATGGTCTGGGAATGTTATCTGGTTTTATAAGGATGTTACAGATGTTAAGAGTGTCACAGGAGGTGACGGTGGGTGTTGTGAGAAGGATACCAGGGAGAAATGATTTCATTTCAAGGCTTGACTTCAGAAAGTCGTAGCCTTGGCAGTGTATGTATTGAAGCATTTTTGTCCTGGATGATATTGGGTGGGTGAGAAGGGCAGTGCTTCTGAGTTTGTTGGGAGTTGGAGGATGAGATCACCAATGATATTTGTTTGTGGACAGAATCTGTGGGATACTTGTCAGAGGTGAAAGTCTGAGAGAGATTGTTAATATAGGTGTTGAGGGATTTGGTGCTGGAGCAGATATGATCACCAAGGATTCCTAGGATGAATAGGGAAATGAGATGTCAAATTGTAGGTAATGTTGATTATTGTTTGATTTTATTTGTGTTGACATTTGTTTGTGAGCTTAAATGAGATAGCGGTTTAGACTTTGGATCTTGAAAAGTGTCTAGTGAATTCAAGTTGGAAATGGGATTTAGCTATTGGGCAAATTGGAATAGTTTTCTTTACTGGGAGTCCAGATCACAAATATGTTATAGATAAATATTTACAAACTCAGTGAGCTGGTTCCTTTGTTATGCAAGCTTGATTTTCTGTTTGGTGGTCTCTTTTTCTTCATTTGCCAATATTTTTTCAGTGTTTTGCTATATATTTTTATTGTTTGTTTATTTATTATCATTGTTTAGTGCTCTGCTTTCATTGTTGATATTCTCTCTCTGTCTGGCAATCATTCTTAAATGCTTGCCAAACATTTCCTCTTGCTTGACTACTGTTTCTCACCATTCAGTAATCTTCTCTCATCTCCTTGCAGTCTCCTTTGCTTTCCAGCCATGTGAAGAATCTGTTCAATGACTATCTATTGCTTTACATTTATTTTACTGTCAATTATTTTACACAAGTTCTCCCCACACTCAGCTTGCCTTTGTACAGAGACTTCTTGCTTTATTTTACACATGTTTCTTATTCACTGGTCTATGCCATCTCCAATGGCATTATGTGAAACGATGTACATTCTTTTACCAAGTAACATGTATTCACTGCTTGACAGCTTATTTAGGAATGACCACTACTAATCCAATTGCATTTAAACAACAACAGAAGAATTGTCTGCTTTGAAGAAATCAGTGCCCAGTTGCTGAATATGTCCTACAGCATAACTCAAGGAACCTGAGTGCATGGTATACTACACAGGCTATCAGTATTAGTTTTCCTGAATTCTGCATGATGGAAACAGACTCTTCAACATATCCTCACATCCCACTAACACCCCTCCTCCCCATTTTTTAAATTTTTATCTTCATCTTTTTCTTCCTATTTGGTTTTTCCCAATCTCCTGTGCATTTTGCTTCCTATTTCTTCATTGTGTTATTGATTCCATTTCTCACTTCTCTTCCTCTTAATCAACACTGTCCTATCATCTCTGGACTGAAGTTTCCACAGTGCTTATGAATGTACTGTCTTTGATTTCCTACTCTATAAGATACCCCTCCCTTCATCTCCATATCCCTTATTTTTCACTGGATGTGGAACCCCCTCAACTTGAGGTCTGAATGTTCGACCATGAGGAGGCTATTGTTTCTTATTCATTATCAAAGAAACTAACAGTTCAAAAATATAGATACAGTTATTTCTACATTGAAATGTGAGTATTGGCAGTAATTAGTGTACTATGATTGCTCTGACATGTGACCCTGTCTGACTTAGTAGGGTATTTGCGACCTGTCCTTGTATTGCTTGGGTAGTACTAAATAACTATGGCTGGATGATTGTAATAAATAATACACACGAACCTTCCTTAATAATCTGTCTCTTAGTGAAGACCATGTCAAAATACCCACAGTAGTTCCAGAGATTAGCCTTTACATACAGACAGAAAAATGTTGTGAGGGACTTCAGTTTAGTAATATGTATAGGTGCCTGTGACAGGAGTGTGTTGCATGTGAGTCTTATACACATATAACCTATGTGTGAAGATGTTGGATACAGTGATGGCATAAGAACAGAATAAAACATTTTGTAAGATGAACAGACTGCATAAATACCACTTTTGGAGAGGTGAGAAAGGTGTTAGGCAGGATATTCCTCAGTATATGTTGAAAGTTACTCGAAGTCCTGTCATAGGTTGCCCAGTGGCGATTTCTCATTAACTCTGTCTTGTCTGCCCCAAAATGATGTTGCGCCATTCATATAAAAGATGGAATTTACTGTTTCTTCTTTATTCTCAACAAATGATCAACCCTATTTGCATGAAGGGTTCAAGTGAAAACCCTTTTCCATAAACCCAGTCAACTCATACTATTTTAATCTTCATCAGTCATATCCTATCCCATTAAAGATAGAGCCCCCTGAGTAAGTAACTATGTCATATACCAACTATGTAGTGATTTCTGTATAAGCTTTTATAAGGGGATTATCAACTATTTGTTCACCCTTAGGGTGAATAGTGACTGCAATGTTGTCACTAATGACAAGTTTTAACCACCAAGAACAAGAGTGCAAGCTGTCCACCCAACACTTATTTTGGTCCACAGTTCCCACAGACTCAATCTGCAATAGCTCCTGCTCTTCATCCCCTTACTGGCCCCTCAATCAGTTTCTAGCTCTGGTCCCTTCACCTACTGCTCTGTGACTGGTCTTTCTCCCTCCCTCCGCCCCCTTAAAAAAATCCTGTCCTTTCCTACCTTCTCATCGTATTCATCTTGTTAACTCCCATCCCCTCCCCGTCCACACAATTGTCAACTGCATGTCATATTTCATTCTGATCTTGTGCCCATATTTTCCAGACCAAAATTCTGTACACATTGCAGATTATTATATGTACTTTATTTGCACCAAAGGTAAAATAGGGTGAGCAGGCCAGCTACATTTACCAGTGCTGTGGATTTTCTTCAGTGTGTCTGTATTCTTCAACAGTGTATGAAAACATTCAACACAAGTTTCATCATAACTCATGCCAGTAATTAATATTGATTTCATAGTTTCTACAACAAGCTGTGATGTGTCAGTAGTCCATATAGTATTAATGTGAGAAATACCCTTTGAGTAGTAGCATTAGTGACAGGAAGGCAGAAGAGAAACTTCACTAACTTGACTAAATTTGAAAATGGAACATGATTGTGACTCATACGGGAAATCATTCCAAACCATCTTTGAGGTGGTAAAATGTTATTAGCAGTCCATTCAGACTGGTTACAAATTGTTTGACACAGACATATTCATCATACATTTCATTTCCTGCAAACTGAGCACAAGGCATAGTTTTGACAACTAAAGAAGAAGGTCTTTCAATGTCGTCCCATAAAGGTACTTCATGTAAGGTAACCCAACTGTAGATTTCCAGTTCTATACATGTTCTTCAGTCCACTTACTTTATGTAGGATAGAGTAGTTTCATAGCAAGATAGTACAGTGCTATGAAACGTTTTTACCTCTGCTGGATGTAGACCTGCATCTGTTTCAAGTTTTAAGACTTGTTTTAATATTTGAAGGAAGAAACTGGTCTTCAGTTTTGGACTCTAAGGCAGTCTTCAACTTACTAATACAAGCAATCACTTCAAATCTCCAAGTCCACTTTAAGTTACTGAGAAACTAGAAGCACACATGTTTCATCTCACTTTTCCTTTTGATTCTGAAGAATTAATCTCCTAGATGAATCAAAATTCTTGTTACAGTTTTTCAGTGAAGGAGCGTTTTTATTTCTTTGAACTTGTTCTTGTAAGAGATTATGGTTACTGGTGAATAAAAACAAGTAAACTTAACCATTGCAATTTAGTGTAGCACTAAGCAGCACACAATACAATCTAATATAATTTTGTACATGCAGATGACATGTGGTGGTAGAAACCAGCTTTATGCCTTGTGCACAACAAAGTTAAATGGGTACACTTTGTCTAACAACTTTACCAACTTAAGTAAAACTAGTACTGAAATACACCAATACAGGTGAAATAAATACCTAATTTGGGATAAATCACTTCATTATTGTTAAATCCAGAACAATTAGGTGTCCATAATTACCTTTGATACAGTCAGATGATCTGTGAAATGTATGTTATGCCATGAATACAAATACAATACAATACAATACTGACTATTCTGGCTGCTACTTGAGCTGCTAGTGGCTGCAGTTAAAATATATGCCATAACAGGACTTGAACCTGGAGAACTCTTATGCTAAGTGTAGAACTATTTAATCTCAAGCACATCACTGATGTTTTAGCCAAGTTATACTATCTGTTGTAGAATTTTCCCCAGTGCAAATGATGTTACAAAATGTTGTTAGCATTACTACAGGATTTGGAGACTGTAGAGATGAACTAGTAGCAGCTGAAAGCTCTGAGTTGAGTCCATGAATGGTTCAATTAACAAGAGCACTGCCGACATAAAAAAATATTTAAACTTGAATTCTGATCAATTACAGCTGTAAAACTTGTTAAAATACTCATCAGCACTACATAATGCACAAAGAATACAAACATTTCACCTCAGCATATTTTACATTCTCATAGTAATAACTGATATTGAAGTACATGAAAGAATCCTTTCCGTGCATTGTTATTTGTTTAAATTTGAAAGCCTTTGTTTCTTTCCTTACAGTCTGTTTCATGTTTGGCACAATCTGCTTCTGTTTTTTCAATTTCTAGTCAATTTACACCATGACTCCTTCTCTTTCTGGAGGGTGGGGGTGGGGGAGGGGAGGTGAGGAATACCACCAATTTTCACAGACCATTTCTAAAAGATCAATAACATTTCTGTACATCCATAGTATTCTTAAGAATCTTTCTATAATATGTATAATCAGAAAGAATGTAGTTGAGAAAAAAAAATGATTTGTGAGATGCTTATAGTCAATATATACAAGGTGAGTCACCTAACTTTACCACTGGATATATTTTGTAAACCACATCAAATACTGATGAATCGATTCCACAGACTGAACGTGAGGAGAGGGGTTAGTGTAATTGGTTAATACAAACCATAAAAAAATCCACAGAAGTATGTTTTTTAACACAGACCTACATTTTTTTTAAATAGAACCCCATTAGTTTCGTTAGCACATCTGAACATATAAACAAATACATAATCAGTGCTGTTTGTTGCATTGTAAATGTTAATTACATCCGGAGATATTGTAACCTAAAGTTGACGCTTGAGTACCACTCCTCCGCTGTTCGATCGTGTGTATTGGAGAGCACCGAATTACGTAGGGATCCAAAGGGAACGGTGATGGACCTTAGGTGCAGAAGAGACTGGAACAGCACATTACGTCCACATGCTAACACCTTTTTATTGGTCTTTTTCACAGACGCACATGTACATTACCATGAGGGGTGAGGTAAACGTACACACGTGGTTTCCGTTTTCAATTACGAAGTGGAATAGTGTGTGTCCCACTGGAAACACGTCAATGTATGTGGTATCAGCATGACGATGCACCTGCACATTCTGCAATTAACACTAGGCTGACCCTTGACAGGATGTTCGACGGGCGTTTCATAGGACGTAGAGGACGCGTAAATTGGCCAGCCCATTCTCCTGATCTTACACCTCTGGACTTCTTTCTGTAGGGTACGTTAAAGGAGAATGTGTACCGTGATGTGCCTACAACCCCAGACGATATGAAACAACATATTGTGGCAGCCTGCGGTGACATTACACCACATGTACTGCGGCGTGCACGACATTCATTACACCAGAGATTGCAATTGTGTGCAGCAAATGATGGCCACCACACTGAACATCTATTGGCCTGACATGTAGCTAGGAGTCTGTACTGCTGTGTTTCTGCTCATTTATCAGGTGTTTGTTGTTTGTTTCCAGCAATGGTTTTCTGGATGTGGGAGTTTTCTTACAACTTTAGGTTACAATATCTCCGGATGTAATTAACATTTTACAATGCAACAAACGGCACTGATTACGTATTTGTTTATATGTTCAGATGTGCTAACAAAACTAACGGGGTTCCATTTAAAAAAATGTAAGTTTGCGTTAAAAAACATACTTCCATGCATTTTTTTATGGTTTGTATTAACCAATTACACTAGCCCCTCTCCTCACATTCGGTCTGTGGAATCGATTCGTCAGTATTTGATGTGGTTTACGAAATATATCCAGCGGTAATGTTAGGTGACTCACCCTGTATATACATATGTGACTAAGTATTATTAACTCTTATGATCATAGATGTGGAATAATTTTGGTTTTCTTACTTTTAGGTTATCCACCTCTAATGTTAAGGACCTACTGTTTGCAGAGTATCGATGCAAATTTGGTTATCGTTTAGCACAGCACAGCAAGAGTAAATTGTTGTGTGTCAATCGTAGATGGGTAGGTAATGTACCAAAGTGTTTACCACTTAAAGTACATGAGAGTGGTACAAGTTTCTGTGACAATAACAAAGGAGGTTGTGATCAAATGTGTGTGGAAGCAGCAGGGAAGCCTACATGCCTCTGTTTCAAAGGATTCACATTGAACGGAACTGTCTGCAAAGGTACAGCAATTATTTTCATCTTGCCACACTTATTGTGTATAACTAACCAAATTATGATTGTAAATGATGATCAAAATGAATAGTGTATTCATATTATGTGAACTAGTTGATCAGGATGACACAGCCTATTTCTCAGACTTTTGCAGTTATTAAATCTAAACTGGAATATGCGGGGAAATGAGGTAAAAAAAAAAAAGTGTGATATCCTTTTTAGACTGCTAAGAAATCATTTATCAGCCTCATGTGCAAATAAACTACACTCCTGGAAATTGAAATAAGAACACCGTGAATTCATTGTCCCAGGAAGGGGAAACTTTATTGACACATTCCTGGGGTCAGATACATCACATGATCACACTGACAGAACCACAGGCACATAGACACAGGCAACAGAGCCTGCACAATGTCGGCACTAGTACAGTGTATATCCACCTTTCGCAGCAATGCAGGCTGCTATTCTCCCATGGAGACGATCGTAGAGATGCTGGATGTAGTCCTGTGGAACGGCTTGCCATGCCATTTCCACCTGGCGACTCAGTTGGACCAGCGTTCGTGCTGGACGTGCAGACTGCGTGAGACGATGCTTCATCCAGTCCCAAACATGCTCAATGGGGGACAGATCCGGAGATCTTGCTGGCCAGGGTAGTTGACTTACACCTTCTAGAGCACGTTGGGTGGCATGGGATACATGCGGACGTGCATTGTCCTGTTGGAACAGCAAGTTCCCTTGCCGGTCTAGGAATGGTAGAACGATGGGTTCGATGACGGTTTGGATGTACCGTGCACTATTCAGTGTCCCCTCGATGATCACCAGTGGTGTACGGCCAGTGTAGGAGATCGCTCCCCACACCATGATGCCGGGTGTTGGCCCTGTGTGCCTCGGTCATATGCAGTCCTGATTGTGGCGTTCACCTGCACGGCGCCAAACACGCATACGACCATCATTGGCACCAAGGCAGAAGCGACTCTCATCGCTGAAGACGACATGTCTCCATTCGTCCCTCCATTCACGCCTGTCGCGACACCACTGGAGGCAGGCTGCATGATGTTGGGGCGTGAGCGGAAGACGGCCTAACGGTGTGCGGGACCGTAGCCCAGCTTCATGGAGACGGTTGCGAATGGTCCTCGCCGATACCCCAGGAGCAACAGTGTCCCTAATTTGCTGGGAAGTGGCGGTGCGGTCCCCTACGGCACTGCGTAGGATCCTACGGTCTTGGCGTGCATCCGTGCGTCGCTGCAGTCCGGTCCCAGGTCGACGGGCACGTGCACCTTCCGCCGACCACTGGCGACAACATCGATGTACTGTGGAGACCTCACGCCCCACGTGTTGAGCAATTTGGCGGTACGTCCACCCGGCCTCCCGCATGCCCACTATACGCCCTTGCTCAAAGTCCGTCAACTGCACATACGGTTCACGTCCACGCTGTCGCGGCATGCTACTAGTGTTAAAGACTGCGATGGAGCTCCGTATGCCACGGCAAACTGGCTGACACTGACGGCGGCGGTGCACAAATGCTGCGCAGCTAGCGCCATTCGACGGCCAACACCGCGGTTCCTGGTGTGTCCGCTGTGCCGTGCGTGTGATCATTGCTTGTACAGCCCTCTCGCAGTGGCCGGAGCAAGTATGGTGGGTCTGACACACCGGTGTCAATGTGTTCTTTTTTCCATTTCCAGGAGTGTAGAATTATCAGCACTTTGTTGTAAAATACTGGTTGAGCTCTGAACTGGAATCAGCTGTGATTTCTTAGACTTTCCCAGCAATTCGGTGTCATCTTGTGGAATCGTGTGTACTGCCAGTGGTCTGCATTTTACCAACACAATATTTCAATGCTGAGTTATGACATCAAAATATTTTGTTGGTAAGATGCAGAGCACTGGCAGTACACCCAATTCCATGAATGGATTCATATGATTTAGCATGCATACCACTAAAGCTCATGCCCTCAAGTGGTTGACAGGGTTCCATAACATTTGGTCAAGAAAAAGAAGAAATCATATATATGTCTCTATTCATCACTGAATCCATTTGCTTGGTCACACAGACCAGTAATTCTTTCCCTCAAGCTGCCACTAAAGTTTTCTAACATTTTGTCGAATGGAGCACTGAATATATGCTGCTCTCTAAAAGTTACCCAAATATCGTCCATGTGACTTTTTGTCTGTTTTGTCACCTGAAAGACTGGTCATACACAATTTTGAAGAAGATAGATGCAATACTAAGATGGTAATGGGATGCTTGTTACACCACAGTATCCAGAGTTGTAAGGAACATTGCATCAATTGCTAATAGCTCAAAAAGGAATACAGCTACTTCAAAAATATCAGAAGAAAAAAAAAGTTTGATTCTATGAGTAAATCAACATGAATCATAGAACAAATTTTGTGGGTGAAAAACTTGATCTACACTCTCTAACAGTTTACCATTTTACTATACAAAATAATTTGCAGATCTGCTTTCCTGATCAGTACATGAAGACAGAATGGCTGGCCATCTCTTGCTTTCAGGAGGCAATATTCCACCAATGCTGATGTATTAAAGTAGAAAAAAATATTACCAAAGTTTGTCTCCTTTTGTCCCTAAGGGCTTGCTCTCAGTCTTGTATCTGAGTGACCTACTCCTCCTTCTCCACCATCCCAAGCCTAATCTCTTCCATGAGGAAGGAAGTAACAGTTCTGAAACCTAAATAACAGTTTCTTTCTGCTTTTAACAATATAGGAAAAGACAGGTTGCTACTCACGATAAAGAAGACACATTAATTTGCAGACAGTAATAATTAAAAGACATTTATACAAAGCTTGTGGTCACTGCCTTCATCAGTCAAAGAGAGACACATATCGTTCACACAAACAAGCAAACACACCTCATGCAAACATGACCACAAACTCCAGCAACTGAGGCTGGAATGCAATTAATCACATGGGATGCAAACAGCAATCTTGAGGGGGCAGGGAAGGGGAAGGGATAGTAGTGTATGGTTGAAAAGACAGATGAATGCTGCCTGGTGGAGTGATCAGGGACTAGAATGCCTGCATGTGCATCATTAGGAGGCTGTGGGGCGGGGAGGTGGGGAAAAAAGGAAGGGAGCGGGGAAAGATAGGAGGATGCACTGGCACAGGGCGGCAAATAAACAGGGTGAGAGACGAGACTGGGGAGGAGATGACAGGACAGAGGGGGTGGAAACCGTTGGTTGGAGGGTGTGGAAACAGTATGTTAGTGTAGGTTGATGCCAGGATAATTACAGGAATGGAGAATGTGTTGTAAGGATAACTTCCATCTGTGCAGTTCAGAAAAGCTGGTGGTGGAGGGATGAATGCAGATGGCTTGATTAGTGAAGCAGTCACTGAAATCTAGTGTGTTATGTTCAGCTGTATGATTGTGTATCGTCTACTTTTCTCTTGGAAACAATTTGGCAGTGGCTGTTCATCCTGGTGGACAGCTGATTGGTAGTCATACCAATATAAGAAGCTGTGTAATGGTTGCAGCAGAGCTGGTAAATGACATGGCTGCTTTCACAGGTGTCCCTGCCCGTGATGGGGTAGTATAAACCTGTGAGAGGATCCCTGCCCCACAACCTCCTAACGTTGCACCTGTTGGCATTCTAGTCCCTGCACACTCCACAAGGCAGTGTTTGTCTCTCTCCCCACACGTACACTACTATCCCTTCCCCTTCCCTGCCCCCACCAGATTGCTGCTTGCATTCCATGTGATAGTTGCATTCCAACCTGAGATGCTGGAGTTGGCAGTCATATGTGTATGAGGAGTGCTTGCTTGTGTATATGAAAGGTGTGTGTCTCTCTTTTACTGACGAAGACTGTGGCAGAAAGTTTTATGTAAGTGTCTTTTAATTGTTCCAGTCTGCAACTTAATGTGTCTTCTTTATGGTAAATAGCAATCTGTCTTTTCCTGCAATGTTGATATTCCTACCTGCAGTTTCCATTGTTTGATTTTTCTACTTTTAAATGTTTTTATCAATAGTATTAGATGTTGACCTCCTCCTCTCTGATGGCTCCATCCACACCTTTGTCCACATTAAACCCACCAACCACCAACAGTACCAGCATTTTGACAACTGTTGTCCCTTTCACACCAAAAATTGCTTCCATGCAGCCTGGCCAACTGGGGATGGCGTATCAGTGGTGACAAAAACTCCCATGCTCAGTATGCTGAGGGTCTCACCAATGCTTTGACAGACAGGCAGTATCTCCCAGACTTAATCTGCATACGGATCCCCCATACCCTTTGCTCTCACACCCCCAATCCTCCCACCCACCCCAAAGAACCAGACTCAAAGGAATGTCCCACTTCATCACCCAGTACCACCTCAGAATGGGAAAATTGAACCACATCCTTTGCCAGGGCTTTGAGTATCTATCACCATGCCCTGAAATGAGAGGCATCCTACCCGAGATACTTTCCACCCCTCCTAAAGTGGTGTTCCATTGCCCACCCAACACATCCTAGTCCATCCCTATGCCATTCTCAATCCCAGCCCCTTGCCACAAGAATCACGTCCCTCTGAAGGACCCAGGAACAAAACCTGCCCAATCCATCCATCTAGCACTTCCTATTCAAGTCCTATCACATGTTTATCCTACCTCATCAGGGGCTAAGTTGTCTGTGAAAGCGTCCATGAAATTTACCTGGTCTGCTGCAATCATTGCACAGCTTTTTTTATTTGTATGACTATCAACCAGATGTCCACCATTTGGATCCTTCCATCCACCGCCAGCTTTTCTGAACTGTGCAGATGGAAGTTATCCTTACAACACATTCTCCATTCCTGTAATTATCCTCGCATCAACCTACACTAACGTACTGTCCCCACACCCTCCACCCAATAATTTCCATCCCTCTGTCCCACCATCTCTTCCTCATTCTCATCTCCCACCCTGTTTATGTACCGCCCTCTGCCAATACATCTGCCCACCTTTCCCTGTTTCTCTCCTTTTTTCCCCACCTCCCTGCCCTACAACCTCCTAATGCTGCACATGTTGGCATTCTAGTCCCTGCACACTACAACCGATAGTGTTTGTCTCTCTCCTCACCCATACACTACTGTCCCTTCCCCTTCCCCACCCCCTCCAGATTGCTACTTGCATACCATGTGATACCTGCATTCTGGCCCAAGATGCTGGAGTTGGCAGTCATGTGTAAGTGAGATGTACTCACTTGTGTGTATGCATGGTGTGTGTCTCTCTTTTACTGATGAAAGCTGTGGCAGAAAGCTTTATGTAAATGTTTTTTAATTGTTCCTGTCTGCAATTTAATGTGTCTTCTTTACAGTAAGTAGCACCTGTCTTTTCCTACATTGTTGATATTCCTACTTGGAGTTTCCATTGTTTGATTAAATATTTCTATGAATAGTATTAGAATTTAACCTCTGGAAAGTAAGTACTGTCCAGTCATTCTGTCTCCTTGCCGTTTTACATTTTTCTAAAACTACTGATCCTTCTTACACAATTAACTCTCTTTCTGGTTAACATGTATGATTTAAATTTTTGCATAATTGTCTTGGAGGTTTTGTGAAGATTTCTGTTAATCTGAAACAAGATTCAACTCTCAATCTTTCTGTTTGTTCCAATCCGTGCCTCATTAGATGAAGTTTTTCATCCATTTGGTCCAGAAGATGACTGTAATTTTCACCAATTAATGTTGTTCACACCACAAAGTACAACATTATTTTGCATCCCAGAAAGCATTGTCCACATTCTCTTCAGCAGATGAGATCAGTTTCACATTTTTTATGTACTGCCAAAGACTCAGAGCTTTAACTGCTACTTTGATTCTGGTGTGAAGTGATGGCTGCAAGTCTCATACACACTAACACATTTCTATTTTATCAGAAGACTAGGTACTGATCTTAGAAAGCATATTTACACAAAAATACTGTTTTTTACATACTAGATGGAAGAAGGCTGCTAGAGACGTACTGGAGCTGACACAAAACATTCAAAAATTAGCAGTTCTTTCATCGAGGAAAGAAATTAGGTAAAAGATAGAGGATAGGATGGACTCTGTTCAAGGATAAGGCAAGAGAGTTACACAGGATTAAGGTAAAAATAAAACATAGCAGGATGATAGTGAGGTCAGAAATGAAATGCCAGCAACAGTTGTGATATCAGTAATGAAATGCCAGCAACAGGTGATGCCTTGAAATCAAAGAAGCTAGAAATGTCTGTTAAGGCAGTTTGCAATTTTGAGACAATGGAAAGAAAAGTGTTGAGCCAGAGAGAGGTGATAATTAAGGGAAAGGAAGGAAGACTAAAACATGGTATGGGAATGCAATGTGTGTAGAGGTATACTGAGCAAACTGTCCCACAAATATCTGCACATTAATATATATTTCCACAGTAGTTGTACACAGCAAGAGACATAAATGCAGACTCCTAGAATAACATGGTGGCTCGAATGTCCGATCTCAGTCAAAGATCATTGGTGTTCATGGTCAATATGACCTATTGATGCCACACAGCGCCCCTCCCCCCTCCCCCCTCCCCTCCCCCTCTCCCCGCAGTACGGTGTATCGCAAGTGATGTTGCATTGACAGGGGACACAGCTGCGTGCCCAGGTCTGACAGTCCCATTTTATATTTGTCCAAATGAAACGCTTGTAGACGAGCCGTGTAGCAGTGTGGACACCAGGGTGAGCGAGGTTACGCAGTGTGTCGAAGGCCTGCCAGCGCAGGGGGGCAAGAGCAACGGGCGTAAGGTACTCGTAGAAGAGTCGCACCACACCTCATCCACAATGCTGGGGAATTAAGCTTTGGTAAACACAAGGGATGTTTGAGGGTCTGCGAGGAGAGCTTGTGATTCTTCATCAGAAGCTTGTAGGGCGGCCAGGTAGTGTGGTAGGCGTGGATGTGTTTCTGGCAAAAACGTCTGTAGCAACCACTGATAGCATTGTCCTTGATGTGTCATGAAAACACCACGCACCTGACACGGTCGGTACCGTGGGAACGGGCGGTTGCGTGGTAGGCGTTGGGGTCCTGTAAACTGCCATTATTTTGCAAATGAGGCAAAACCAGCCCAGGTCATGGCTGATAGTGGCTGGGTGCGCTTTGTGGTCATGGTGACGCCACAGTATCTGTGGCACCACAGTAACTGTCGCTGCGGCCTGTTGAGAGTCAAAGTATGTGTAAGTTCGCTTTGAACATTATACGATGGATCGGTAGGTACACAGTTCTGAGTATTGTTCACTTCAAACTTCACACATTGGCGAGCACAGTCTGGTGGCATGAAACCCGAGTCCATTGTTTGTGTTAGCGGTGTAGCACTTGACCATTGCAGAGCGACAAAGTTTGAGATTAACATGGCTGGAGATCGCAAATTGCTGTGAATTAATGTAGAGCAGGTCTATGGCGAAGGAATGAAAAGGTCTGGCAATTGTTGTTGAGCTTCCAAATCTTCGAACAAAGCATTGGGTGAGGCGGCCATGGCGATGTGCACATAACTTGTTGATGCTAAAACACCCGGCACGGTAGTCACGGAAGACATGCAGACTTTGGGGTCACCAGTAAGGGGAACATACTGTGTGTAGAGGTATAATGAACAAACAGTCATACAGACCAGTATGGGAACATAATGTGTGTAGAGGTATAATGAACAAACAGTCATACAGATACATAAATATATATTTCAACAGTAGTTATACACATGTGCACAGCAAGAGACATAAATGCAGACTCCTAGAATAACATGGTGGCTTGAATGTCTGATCTCAGTTAAAGATCATTGGTGTTCATGGTCGATATGACCATCAATGCGACAACTGGATGAGCAGGAAAAAAGGAAAAAAAACGTTATCAGGACCTGAAAAATACAGAACACTGAAAAACTAAGTAAATAGATGAGTAAGAGTGAAAAAACTACCACAGGAAAAATATCAGGACATAAAAAAAATGTGGAATAGAAAGAAGAAAAGAAAATCAGTAAATAGATAAATGCCAAGAAAAGGCCATTTTTCAGCTAGAATTAAAGTCATTGCAGGGGAGGAAGAGGAGGGGGGAGTAAAATGGAACTAGGCAACAGCAAGATGAAATGACACAAGATGAGAAGCAAATGCAGTACATATCTTGCAAGACAAGCTATAGTGTGTGTCTTTTGAGACACTTTAATGCTGTGAGGAAGGATCAATCCACGATGGCCAACATGCTGTATGCCATTATTAATCCACGAGGTCAATTCCATCAGGGGCCAACATGCTTCCCCTTGTCCCAGAAGGAGTGGGTTATTAAATGATTTTATGCATTACAGGCCACTGAAAAAGCAGACGACTGTTTCTGTGTAGCAAGCCTTCAGAAATCCAGAACAATCAGTAAATCAAGAATTTAAATTCAATGTAAATACCAGTATAAAATATGTCAATAGTAAATTTAGAATTTCTAAAAACATGTGAATATTTATACCGGTAACTTTTAGAAATCTAGAGTAATTTAAAACATCATTGTATATAGTCATTCCTGTTATTTGTTGAGTGATAGATACACCATGAAATTAATTTCTAATCCTACAATTACAATGTTAATTCACTTCTGAAGTTGTGAGTTCAGAAGGCAAAATTAGATCAAAATCTCAAACTCCAAATGAGTCACGTAAGCAGAACAGAAACAGAAGGAAACAATTTGAGGAGTAGTTGTGTACTCCACAAGAAACTGATGTAATGTGAAACATCCCCCAATAATGTATTTTGTTTCAACTTGATTGTGCATGTCAATTTGTAAATTATAAATAAATTTTTATGTAATTTTTGTAATTTTATATCTGGGATGTCCTTATTGAAACACACTCATTAATAATGCCACTAGCAATGTGCAGTCTTTAAATTCTGTGTTTATTGTTGATGACCAAATGTATATATATTACTTATGTTGCAAAGTACTGAATGGAACTTATTTTTTCAGACATTGATGAATGTGCAACTTCGAATGGAGGATGTGAATACAAGTGCCAGAATAGTGCTGGGACATACAGATGTCTATGCCCTCCTGGACTCAGGCTAGGGGATGATCAGAAGAGCTGCATAGGTCATATATTCTTTAGTGACTATCTTTCATTCTTGCACATTAATTGTACAAGATTTGTTAATAACTACACCAACAGTTTATGGCACTGTCTAAGTCTCTGTTTCTTTTATCACAATCAGCACTTTTATGGCCACCTTTACTGCACTCATGGTCTTTAAAACCAAGCTGTTTTTCTCTGCCTGAACTTTGCTTGACCTTGTGATCAAAACTCAGAATTTTGTTTTTGTTCTGTGGTTTTCTGTGTCTGATACTATTTCTGTACATATTAACAATGGTGTTCTATTTTGAGTCTACTGCAGATTTCTTCTTAAGGCTATGCCAACTACTTCTTGACCCATCAACCTATTTTTTCACAAAGCTCAACTTCAGAGTTTCTGTTGACAATGTCTTGATTGCAGTTACAATGTTATGATATTATTTAGGACCAGTAAATACCTAATTCCTTAAGGAATGGAACTCCCATTTACAAAAGAGGTTCAGATATCTGATTGCATGTAAGAGAGAAGAAATTTAGGAAAGGTTTGAAAGTATGCTTTAAGTTTATTGGAAGCCATTAAATTCCCTCATTAAGAACCACTGAATGAATACAGTCAGTGCAATTTGTGCTTCATTTTAAGCAAAATCTAGTTTTTCATGCATCTCAATATTTATGAGGCCACATCTCTTGACCAAATGTATCATTCAGTGATATAATTTTACAGATACATTCAATGATATATATAAATATTGTGTGGAAAATGTATTGTGAATAGAATTAGTAAGAAAGATGCAATACATTAAAATGTCATGCCTGATGCTGAAGTTTGACTGCATGAACAATGAATATGTAGTAAGCGATACACTTTGTTCCTTTTATAATTGTGTGAAGCATGTCAGAGAGCAAAAGGTTTCACAATGATTTGGAATTATGTGTAATGTTAGTTGGAAGTCACTAAGTGCTCTCAATCTCTGTGGTGTCACCGCCAGACACCACACTTGCTAGGTGGTAACCTTTAAATCGGCCGCGGTCCGCTAGTATACGTCGGACCCGCGTGTCGCCACTGTCAGTAATTGCAGACCGAGCGCCGCCACACGGCAGGTCTAGAGCGACGTCCTAGCACTCGTCCCAGTTGTACAGCCGACTTAGCCAGAGATGGATCACTGACAACTACGCTCTCATTTGCCAAGACGATAGTTAGCATAGCCTTCAGCTACGTCATTTGCTACGACCTAGCAAGGCGCCTTAGCATTTGATATTGAGATTATAACATACCTCACGCCAGCCTGCGTGGGCTTAATTGCGTGCCTTTCGGCTCCCTCCAAACTCCGTGAATTGGCTCCTGCCAATTCACAACAATCTCAAATACAGAATGAACAGAATCTGGGTATTTGTGCACCGTCAGTTATGCTGCCTCAAGTTAGACACAGTTTCTAACAACATCTTAATGATTAGATTATAACTGCATGTGAAATTTTTAAATTCAGTTAATAGTTATGTATAATACTGAAAATAAAATTTTTGTTGCCCTTGGAAGTTATTAGAGATGACCAGCAATTGGCACTGGGTTCCAGTATAGTGGTTTGGTAATATAGATTATCAGCAAGTTAGGATACACAGTATCAGTTTCATAATCCACCACTTCATGCAGCAGATCACATTGGATTAAACTTAGTTGGATTATGGTAGCTGCTTTTGTATTAGTAGCTGACCAGTGATGTTTTTCATTCAGATGTATCACACAAGTTGATACTTGTTGGAAATTCATCACTGCAGTCTTCTACTAATTTTCAGTTTTCTATTATTTTCAAAGAACAGTTATCATGTCTGTGAATTTTCAAGATTTTTTTCTCTGTCCATTCATTTTCTAAGCCTGTTATTATATCTGAACAGGCCTTGGAAAAGCTGACAGTAGCAACCGGCTGCCATGTCATCGTCAGCTGATAGCCATCACTGGATGTGGATATGAGAGGGCATGTGGTCAGCACATCACTCTCCTGGCTGTTCTCAGTTTTCATGATCAGAACTGCTACTTCTTAATCAAATAGCTCCTCAATTGGCCTCACAAGGGCTGAGTGCACCACACTTGCCAACAGTGCTCAGGATACCTGAACGGTCACTTACCCAAATGCTAGCCAAGCCCAACTTTGCTTAACTTTGCTGATCTGACAGGAACCAGTGTTACCACAGTGGCAAGGCTGTTGGCCTTTTTTCTGTATCCAGAAATTCCACAAAGTGTGTATTCATATGCAGTAAGATCCAGTGAATCAATTCATCCAGAATACTTTTCATTCAAAATATCCTATTTCCAAAATTTCTTCCATCAAAAAGTAAAGTGATATCTGTTTATATTTCTTTCTGCCATGAGGCATCAAGGGATCACAAATTTAGTATTGGAGGGCAGCGTGGAGGGTAAAAATCGTAGAGGGATACCAAGAGATGAATACACTAAGCAGATTCAGAAGGATGTAGGTTGCAGTAGGTACTGGGAGATGAAGAAGCTTGCACAGGATAGAGTAGCATGGAGAGCTGCATCAAACCAGTCTCAGGACTGAAGACCACAACAGCAACAACAATCTCATCAACGTAAGAGTAAATTGTTCTGTCTCTGGGCCTACCCCAGCCCACAAGCAATTTTCTCAGCAAGACTGTGACTGCAAACAGCAAATGCACACAGTAAACTGACCTATAAACTACAACCCAGATGACCTAATGCAGGTTCCTATATCTTGTGCACAAGGTCTGGCTATCATAAAAGTTACTGAAGCACTACTCTGGCCTGTTCTCAATCCTGCATTGCTTGTCAGAAGTCATCTGTGAAATAGATGATGATTTTCATACACTGAGGAGACAAAAGTGGAGACAAAAGTGCAGAGGCATTGTCCATGTCATTCACACGTAGTCCTGAACTGCTCACTAATGACCAGGGCTTCCAATGCAAAAGTAACTCCATTTGAACATCACAGTAGCCATGAAGACAGCCAGAACATGGGGATCCACCAGTACTACCATACATAGGACCACTGAATAGATTCACATCCAGTTCAGAAAGTTATAGTCCATTTATGAAACAGAAGGTCTCTGTTTTGCAGCATGCAGGGTTGGGAATGCTGCAAGCTCAACATTAAGATAATTGTCTTAATTTTTTCCATACAGTGATCTATAGTTAACTATTTGCAATCTCTCTCTCTCTCTCTCTCTCTCTCTCTCGCTCTCTGTCTCTTTCTCTCCCTCCCTCCCTCTCTCTGCAAAACATCCAACCACTCACTCATTTGTAAGTTCTTCCATGGTGTTGGAGTTGTCAACCAGGTATAATTTCAGCTCAGTTCATCTTTGAAGTTAATTTTATTGTCTGTTAAGTTCTCTAATGTTTTATAAAAGTTCTTTTTGTTGTTGTGCTTAAATGTGACTCAAATGACATTAATTGATCTTTTATATGTTGTGCTCTGATCTTTTCAAGACATTTTGATGCTTGTTTTCTTGCTTGTTATATTTTTTCTGTTCTTACCATTTTGTTTGCATTCAAGATATTCCAAGCTTGTTGATTCTTTATAATTATCTCATCATAATCATCATTCCACTGGACATGTTTCCCTTTCTTTTTAAGAGTAGCAGTTTCTTCTGCAGTCTGAATAACATCTGTTTGAAATTGTTCTGAACATTTAGGTATTCTTTTTTCCAACTGCATTTTGTAATAATTTTCTCAAGATAAATTCTGTATATCAAACTTTCTGGATTGGTATTGGTCTTTTTGTTTTTTGAAATATTGATCTAATTTTTAATTTAATGATAATAGGTGGTGGTCTGAATTTAAACCAGCACTCTTGGCAACTTTTACAACAAGTACCGCTAAGTTGTTTTTCACGATTAATCGGATTTGATGATACCCTTGTAGCTTGTTTTTCTAAGAATTTTTCTGAAGAATGTAGATTTTAGTACTATATTATGCTGTATGCAAAGGATAAGGTAATTTTCCCCATTTATGTCGGTTCGTTCATGAGCATGCGATTTTTCTACTATTGATCTGTGCTGATATTCTCTGCCAACTTGTGCATTAAACTCTCTAAATAGTAATACTGTTTTTTTTATGGAATGTGACCTAAGGTTTTCGACACATTTTGCCAAAAAATTCATGTTTGTCTTCCCTGTGTTTCATTTTCCTCCTTTGTTGGTGTATGTGTATTTAAAATTGTATTAACTTTGTTCGATGATTTAAATGTTAGTGTGCAAATTATTTAATTGATTGAAATTCTATTACTCTGTAAATATGTTTTTGTCTGCAATGTAACCTGTTCCAAATTGGAGTACATTCTTCATAAATCTTTTTCCTGAGTTTCCCTGAAATATTCTGAATCCTTGTGAATCGAAAGGATGTTCAACAGTAAGTTCTGTTTCTTGCAGTGCTGTTATCATTATATTTTTTCCTCTAGAAAGTTTATTAAAGTTTTAAGAGTTCCTGTATTTACAAGTGAATTTACATTAAAAGTGGCTAGGTAATTTATGTCTCTGTGTTTGATTCTGTGGGTTTGTTGTTTAAGGCCTGTTTCAGAATGCTCCAATTCATACTTTGCACAATGTCATAGGCCTTCAGGATCTGAATGCCTACTTTCCATTTCCTCTGAAATCTCTTACAAAATCTCTTGCAAAGTGCAACACAATTGCTGTTTGCTTGTTGAGTTAGGGGAACAAGTCTCCTAAAGATACTACTCTGGATTTTTAGCTCTAAGGAATGCGTTTCCAGCCACGCTTCTGGTGAAGAGACATTGGCCTCTTCACCACTTGTTGCAAATCAGATACATTGTGGATTTTTTCTTGTGTTGCTTCTTCTACTAGTTCCACCATTCCAGGATCCATTCTTTGTACTTTCGCTACAATTGAAGTTTTCATTTTAACCCTAACAGGGTGCTATCAACTGGGCCAAATGAGTCTTAGATTTTTAAACAGACTGTCACTCCTTCCCCTCCTTCTCATTTATTAACTTATATTTCCTTCTGCCAAAGGCTACTTTTCATGTCGAAGTATCACTTACTTCACATACCATTTGGACAGCAGAAATGGTATTATAAAATTTTATAATACTTTGCTTATTTTCATTTCCTTACGACATATGGTATTATATTTTGGGGTAACTCTTCCCATTCTCAAAAGATATTTTTGGCTCAGAAATGGGCAGTTCAGGCAATAAGTGATGTAAGTTCACAAACCTCTTGTCAATCCCTGTTCATTAGTCTGGGTATTCTGACATTGCCCTCTCAATATACACATTCTTTACTGTCATTTCCTGTTAACAATACCAGGTTATTCCCAAGAATTAGCAGAAATCCAATCTGCATTTGGATCACACTTCCTCGACTCTTGTGCAAAAAGGTGTGCAGTGTACTGCTGCATCCATTTTCAATAAGCTACCAACTGAATTCAAAAATCTCAGCAGTAATCCATGCACTGTCAAATTGAAATTGAAGAGTTTCCTCATGGGTCACTCCTTCTATTCTGTTGAGAAGTACCTTGAAAAATTAAGTTGATTTCTGCATTGTATTGTTGATTGTGTTTATATAAATTTAAGGATCATCATTTTTTGGCTTCGCAAACACTTTATTTTATCTGTTAATACTTTTATGTTGTAATTTCATCTGCTGGCATATTCCATGACCTTGGAGGTTTTCTCATCAATTTGGTCCAATGGAACTAGATGTGTAAAATAAATAAATAAATAAAAATCAGCTCTGATTTTGATGTTTGTCTTTTGGTGGCTCATGAATAAAGAATCAACTTGTGCTTCAATTATTTTTGACAATCACATCTGACATCTGTTTTTGCTTGGTAAGGAAGAAAAACATGTGCAAAAAGTTTGTACAATGATAAATAAGAACTTTTGTAGCTTATAGACTGTATATTGTTACTTAAAAATGCACAGTGTTGTATAATAATGTACAAATGTTACAGATTTTTGCTTCACAAGAAACATTTTTACATCATTATCTGGCATATCTATTCTTTACTTATTTTAGGTGCATATATTATTACAGATGTAAATGAATGCTTGCTGCGTAATGGTCATGGACCTTGTCAAGATCTTTGTCACAATGAATGGGGCAGTTACAAATGTTCTTGTGGAGCTCTGCCAGGTACAAGACTATCTAGTGACAACCATACATGTGAAGATGAAGATGAATGTGCTAGTGGGAAAGCTGGTTGTTCACATGGCTGCCTGAACACATTAGGCAATGCCTTTTGTTTGTGCCCCATGGGATTCATGCTTGGTCCAGACTGGAAGACTTGTCAAGGTAAAGATTCTTATGGCGTACTGGTACATCAGTTGGCTCCTATATTTTCAATTGGAATGTTTTCTACCCAATTTAGTAATATTTTATGTGTGAAACTGATTAACTTTTTGTGAATGAGTTGCCAATTATTCTGACTTTATGACTGTTCAGATCAAATGTGTATCAACTGACTTAATGGAACAAAACTGCTCAAAGGTAATACACTACTTAGGTTTTTGTGTTTGTGTATTATGACTGGGCCAGTTGGAAACTTTTGGAAGGCCACTCAAGATAAATACTGGGAATTTTCATTATCAATTTGCATTAATGACATACATTTGATGGAAATAATGATATTATAAATAATGAAGCTTATTGTTAACATCACTTATTTCAATACAGGGAAGGTAAAAGGACTAAAGAAGAATGAAGTGCAGGTTCTAATGTAACAAACTAAGATGTTGTAAGTAATGAAAATGTATAAATGTAATAGGAATATGCTGGTGGGATAACACCACACTGTAGAATGAGCTGTTTGTGGCATTGGAGATCCAAGTAACAAAGGCTGAGACATAGCAACTCAACTTCTTTCTATAATAATAATAAACTGGAATTAAATCAAATAATTTAATTCTGATATTTATGTAAAAAATTGAACTTAAGCATAGTTTGTAGACATGGTGTTAAATGCTACATATTCAGGAAAAGACATAATTAATAAAATACTCAAGGCTATTATGCTGTGAGTCTGTGGTAAACTGCCATTTCCTCTGGACTGGCATTCAAACCACAACCCTGAATGACGATTCCTCCATAAATGGGGATATAACTTTGCTTATCTAACAAATGCCAGAAGACTTCAGTGCAATAGACTGAAGAATTTTAGTAATCTTAAATTTTTGACCGTTAAAATTTACATTTTACAACAATCATTAAGGTCTCAAAACACCTACAGCAAACAAATGTAAAAGAATACACACACAAGCTAATGACTAAATCAAGAAATTTGTAACCTGAAGCTATTACACATGAGGTAAAAACTGACTGGGGAAACAAGTGCTTGTTATCATACAGAGAGATGAATATGGACAGCATGGGAACTGGAAACCTTTACTCATGGCACATACTGTATTTGTGCAAATAAAGGTCACACTTATTATCTAAATTTTGGCTTGAAAAATCACGGTGCAGCCTGTAATTGAGGTTTTTTTCCCTCTCAGATCGTAAATGTCAATTTCAAAATGGTATGTACCTGTATCTAGGGGGTTGAAAGACTTAATATGGTAGCTGTTATTAAAAAAAAGAAAAGTGACTTTATTTTACAAAACTGAATCAACTTGTTTGTTCAACTTGTTCATTTTCTGAAGAACAACAGTGTGGTGCATGCAAATGATGTTCTGATATAAATCAAATAGCCTCAGTTGGTATCAACAGCTGTTTCAGCACAGCCAGCCAGACAAAAATGTGTTAAACACATCTACATGCCTGTAAAAAGAAAGCAGTGTACATAACACATGAAGTTCCAGAACACAGAAATGTTATACATGTTTGAATTTGGTATTGTTTAAATTTGATGTGTTCAATGAAGCTACTCTTTTCTACAAAATATGTAGTAGTTACTGCATCAATCAGATTTATTATTAAAGATATGTGAAAGCCATTCTGCTACTTCTAAAGAGGCATATATTTTACCTTACACATTTTGTTTTATCTACTAAAAACACTGTCAATTGTGCATTTTTGTCTGATTTTCACTTACGCCTGGAAATGTTGACTGCTTCCACATTTTTAGTAGTTGAAAATACAGATTTACAATACCTTTAACAGATGAACACTCTAGCCACATACATGAAGAATTGTAATAATATCCAGCTTAGACAGATGGAGGTAAAATTCACCTAATGTTTAACATACTAACAACAAATTTTTATGGCTTCTGCTAAAAATATATAATTATATGTATATTAAATCTGAATATGTATATTAAATCTGAACACACTGAAATATTACACATTGGGACAGGTTTAACACAAGACTACCCATTTTGCCCACACCAAGCACAATCATTTCACAGAATCATCAGCATCTGGTTCTTCATCCTCATTAGACAATCCAGAATGCTGCTCAGAGTCACAGTTATAAAGCAGATCATCTTCAGTCCCATCAAGATAATTGGAAATCCCAGTTTTTTTTTTAATTTTTCATGACAAGTTCTACTTATACTGATCACCAAGCAGCCAAATTCCAATGGCACAGTTCTGATGCAGCACAATGCAAACAGCCTCCTGGCATCAACGTAATCTGTACAGAATTGTCTTATATTAGCTTTGAATGGATGACTGATACACACATTCAAAGGCTGCAACACACTTGTCATGACACCAGGAGTAATCACTAGGTCAAAGTTTCCTTCTTTAATATTTTATTTCACTCCATCACCATTGTGCCTGCAAAAACTATCCAACACAAGCACTAATTCTGCAAGAAAAAGGTCTCTTTGCTGTTTATTCCACACTGCTGAAATCTAGTCTAGGACCAGTTTCTCTGCCATCCATTCACTGCCATGAGATCTTACAAGGATACCAGCTGGGAAGCTTTCTCCCTTGATCAAGGCTTTCTGATTAAAATCCACATACAGAGGCAATTATTATCCAACATCACTGTGCACTGCTGCTTTTTAGCACCACATGTACATATTGGCACACTGCATTTCCATACGTTATTTACTGTGGTGCTGCTTGGCATATCAAAATAGACCTGTGTTTGTCTGCGTTCCCTATCTGGAAAAATAAATAACAGTTTTTGTGTTGAATCTGGTTTACGTAACACTGAAAAGATACTAAACTGTTTTCAATGCTTGAGGCAGTTTTTGCACAATTGTAGGTCTGCAATGAATTATTTCATTGCATAAATTATAAAACCATTCATATGAAACTTTAAATACTGTGGGTAATATGTTTCTTTTGTTTGTTATTTTTCAGCCTTCAATTTGTATCTTTTCCACCATAATGACATATCCACAATTTCTATTTTGAATTAAAAAATCAAGCAAGTGTTTTTACGCATCTGAATATTTGATATTTTGTCCTAGAAATGCACACTGAAGATTCGAACGATTTAAGAATTTCTCTTCACTTACACATCACTAATGAATGTTTTTTTCATTGACATCAAATCTGCATCCAGCTTCCCACTTTCCACATTCCTTTGCATAGCTGATAACTTGAAGTTTAAATTTTGCTATATAATTCTAGTCTGATTAAAATTACTTGATAGTTGCCACTTCAAGTATTGGGCCTCATTTCCTCCAATCAGAGCTCTTAGTGTCACACTCAAACCATTCACCATTGCCAAACCACGACAACAATTGATCAGTATGCTTCCAATTCCTTGTTCAGCATTCTTTCTTGATATGTTTGAATCCACAATCATGGGTCTGGCACTTTTATTTTGTATTTCATAATATGTGATGCTAGTGAAATACACATCTTTCATACACAACCCTAATGAAACACTACTGGATACTTCTACACATCAAGCAATTCAGTATCACATATGCAGTTATCATAATCATCAGGATCAGCTTATATCAGATCAGTTTCACAAATGAACTGAAACCAAGCTTTTGAAGGCTGCAATTCATCATTGTGACTGGGTGATACAGTAAAAAAAAATAACAAATGGACTTGGTGCTCTACTTTAGCGCAATGGCTATTGGAATAACTCACCATGTTGAAGGTTGTATGTTCGAATCTTACCAAATGTCATGATTTTTTTAACTTCTAAATCTAATAAAAATTCTTTATTATTTTTATTCAGTTAATTGGTTTAAATGATTTTTTTATTTCTAATTCCTTACTACATCATTTTAATCTTTGTATTGACTTTTTTATTTGCTTTTGTGCCTGTGTTGTCTATAGTCTAAAACCAAGTGGTAAGGAGGACTGTTCATTGTTTGGTAACATGGCAGCTTGTGTAGCCAATGAGAAGATAGTTTTAGGTAACCAATGATAGCAAGGATTTACAGCTTGCTTGCAGCAATGAAACTGAACTTTTTCCATCTTGAATTGCTCGTAGAGGATAGCTTTAATATCCATGAACAAAGCAAAGTGATTTTAGTTATGCCACAGATTGTTGTCCATTGCTTTCTCTGATGTATTACACATCACAAGATTGTGGTTAGCTTATGACATGAGTTTAAATTCGGGGCTACAAAAGACATCTCTTGCCACAGTTCATTGGTCACTTAAATTCAGCTGATGACCCAACAACTCAAACTTTCGAAATATCTTGTGGTGGCCACTTACAACACTGCTCTGCATTACACATTAACAGGATCTGTGAAGTGACTTGCCATGTTAGCAAGTTACCTATAACCAAGTGGTAGCTGGCAGCTGATGTGGCAACACCACAGTGGCAAGTGACAAATGTTAACTATCAAGTCATTTTCAATGGACTATAGCATGTTTCTTTCCCATCACTGCTCACAAACCAAAGGAGTAACTTTCCTCTCGACCTTAACGTGTCAGGTTTAGACGGCCTGCCACCTTGGCAGAGCTCTTCTGTTCTGTTAACTGTAGTTTTGCAGGAGTTGAAGAGGGGGAGGGAGAGAGATGCTACTTAAAGTACTGCCTACTTGAACTTTCTCATAAATTTAGCAGTGCAATCTACATTTGAGATTTGATTTTTACTATAACCTCATATCAAAAGTTTAAATGCAGCCTATATTTGTGCAAATATGGCAATAAGATAGTGACTATCAGTGGAGTCAGTATCGACAAGGAACAGTTTCAATTCCATCAAATAAATGTAATGGAATATTTGTATGTAAATGTTGGATAGAAAAAAAGCTAAATACACTCCTGGAAATTGAAATAAGAACACCATGAATTCATTGTCCCAGGAAGGGGAAACTTTATTGACACATTCCTGGGGTCAGATACATCACATGATCACACTGACAGAACCACAGGCACATAGACACAGGCAACAGAGCATGCACAATGTCGGCACTAGTACAGTGTATATCCACCTTTCGCAGCAATGCAGGCTACTATTCTCCCATGGAGACGATCGTAGAGATGCTGGATGTAGTCCTGAGGAACGGCTTGCCATGCCATTTCCACCTGGCGCCTCAGTTGGACCAGCGTTCGTGCTGGACGTGCAGACCGTGTGAGACGATGCTTCATCCAGTCCCAAACATGCTCAATGGGGGACAGATCCGGAGATCTTGCTGGCCAGGGTAGTTGACTTACACCTTCTAGAGCACGTTGGGTGGCACGGGATACATGCGGACGTGCATTGTCCTGTTGGAACAGCAAGTTCCCTTGCCGGTCTAGGAATGGTAGAACGATGGGTTCGATGACGGTTTGGATGTACCGTGCACTATTCAGTGTCCCCTCGACGATCACCAGTGGTGTACGGCCAGTGTAGGAGATCGCTCCCCACACCATGATGCCGGGTGTTGGCCCTGTGTGCCTCGGTCGTATGCAGTCCTGATTGTGGCGCTCACCTGCACGGCACCAAACATGCATACGACCATCATTGGCACCAAGGCAGAAGCGACTCTCATTGCTGAAGATGACACGTCTCCATTCGTCCCTCCATTCACACCTGTCGCGACACCACTGGAGGCGGGCTGCACGATGTTGGGGCGTGAGCGGAAGACGGCCTAACGGTGTGCGGGACCGTAGCCCAGCTTCATGGGGACGGTTGTGAATGGTCCTCGCCGATACCCCAGGAGCAACAGTGTCCCTAATTTGCTGGGAAGTGGCAGTGCGGTCCCCTACGGCACTGCGTAGGATCCTACGGTCTTGGCGTGCATCCGTGCGTCGCTGCGGTCTGGTCCCAAGTCGACGGGCACATGCACCTTCCGCCGACCACTGGCGACAACATCGATGTACTGTGGAGACCTAACGCCCCATTGAGCAATTCGGCGGTATGTGCACCCGGCCTCCCGCATGCCCACTATACGCCCTCGCTCAAAGTCCGTCAACTGCACATACGGTTCACGTCCACGCTGTCACGGCATGCTACCAGTGTTAAAGACTGCGATGGAGCTCCGTATGCCAC
The DNA here is from genome assembly GCF_023864275.1 of Schistocerca cancellata. Taxonomy (NCBI): domain Eukaryota; kingdom Metazoa; phylum Arthropoda; class Insecta; order Orthoptera; family Acrididae; genus Schistocerca; species Schistocerca cancellata. Next base: position 830,361,061 of record NC_064626.1, read on the forward strand.
GGCAAACTGGCTGACACTGACGGCGGCGGTGCACAAATGCTGCGCAGCTAGCGCCATTCGACGGCCAACACCGCGGTTCCTGGTGTGTCTGCTGTGCCGTGCGTGTGATCATTGCTTGTGCAGCCCTCTTGCAGTGTCCGGAGCAAGTATGGTGGGTCTGACACACCCGTGTCAATGTGTTCTTTTTTCCATTTCCAGGAGTGTATTTAAAGCCCCATTGATAGCTTATGTGGCCACAAATTAGTGTTGACCTTATATACCACTAATCTAGATAGTCAAAATGATAAAAAAGTGGGAAAGCATCAAACACTACATAGTATGAACTGTGTTATGTGCTTGGATATACAAATGATTAACATTACAGCACAACCACACAAAGTCAGTAGGGCAAATGCCTTCTATATTGTGTGCTTAAGGGAAAAAAAAATACAAAAAGTTTCTCATTTGTAAATGACATTTGAATATGAGTTCTCTCTGAGAGGGTCAATTTATGCCTCCTGTAAGCTGTTCCACCCATAGATTTCATAGGCCCCTAGACAAACTTTTGTGAGAGGCCCCAAGCCTTCTCAGCTCATAGTAGTTAATTTCCAGAAATATTGTTTCTTCATTATGTTTCACACCTGAGCAGTAAATAAATGCTGCCTGCACAGTGCACTGCCAATAATTTATTAATTAATTGAATGTGCTGTATTTGAACAGATGTAAATATTTGTATGCACAATAATAATAATAATAATAATAGTTATCAAAAGAAGCAAACCTAAAACTTAATGAGAAACCTTTGCAGCATACTTCATTATCTTGATTTAAGGACTCTTGTTGAAACTGTCAGTGTCAGCTGAACAATTTCATTCTTGCAGCTGGAGCACATTTTAGAATCAAGTTCATGCTATTGATAATAATGCTAGATGATTAAGTTTCTCTTGGCTTAAAGTAGATCTTAAATGGTTTTTGATTAATGCTAATTTAGTGAATCCCCTCTCACCTGAATCATCCGTCACTGGTAGGGTAATGAAAATGTTCAGGAAACACAGATGGTAACCTCAATTTATAAATTTCATTTAGAAGAAGAAAAGGAAGCCCTTTGTTTCCTGTTGACTTTGTCAAATCCACAAAAGCAGCTGCACTCACCAACTTAAACATTTTTATTTCTTTGTTAAAATTATCATCCATATCATCAGGGTAAATTATAACAAATTTCTTAATTGTATCCAAAGTTGTACTTATTCTGAGAATGGCTTCAAAAGATGGACAAATATTACCAATTTTCTTTATACTGAGAATCCAGCTGAGAAACATTCTTGTTTTTGATTACATCAAAAACTTCTTTTTGAAATTGTTGTTCTTCAATTCCATCTGGGAGTGTGTCAGGTGCTCCACTACTAGCCAAGTCAGCTTCATCAAAGAAAACCTTCCTTGTTCTTTCTCAAATTTTTGAAAAAAAAACTTCCTCAAACCAAATTTTAGTAGCCATATGCTAGATCTGCTTAAGAATTCAAACCACAGAACTCTTATATCTTTGTCTATGGTAAATTGTTGTTGTTGTTGTTGTTGTACTGAGACTGGTTTGATGCAGCTCTCCATGCTACTCTATCCTGTGCAAGCTTCTTCATCTTCCAGTACCTACTGCAACCTACATCATTTTAAATCTGCTTAGTGTACCCACCTCTTGGTCTCCCTCTATGATTTTTACCCTCCACGCTGCCCTCCAATAATAAATTGGTGATTCCTCGATGCCTCAGAACATGTCCTACTAACTGATCCCTTCTTCTAGTCAAGTTGTGCCACAAACTCCTCTTCTCTCCAATTCTATTCAATACCTCCTCATTAGTTATGTGACCTACCCATGTAATCTTCAGCATTCTTCTGTAGCACAACATTTTGAAAGCTTCTATTTTCTTCCTTCTCTTTTTAAATTTTCTAACCTACCTGCCCGATTAAGGGATCTGACATTCCATGCTCTGTTCCGTAGAACGCCAGTTTTCTTTCTCCTGATAACGACGTCCTCTTGAGTAGTCCCTGCCCGGAGATCTGAATGGGGGCTATTTTACCTCCGGAATATTTTACCCAAGAGGACACCATCATCATTTAAGAATACAGTAAAGCTGCATGCCCTCGGGAAAAATTACGGCTGTAGTTTCCCCTTGCTTTCAGCCGTTCGCAGTACCAGCACAGCAAGGCTGTTTTGGTTAGTGTTACAAGGCCAGATCAGTCAATTGTAAGAGCCTCAATTTTTTTATTTCAATATCAAGGCAATATCTTTTGACTACATGATCAAAGTTCTTACAATTATATAGTTTAAAATTACTCTCCAAACATTCCAGAGAATCATTGTTTCAAACTTGGAAAAATAACTGATCAGGACATTTATGTTTACTCATCTGTCTTTTTTGCAAAACAATTACATGAAAATAAAAATATAGTAACATCTAAAATTCTTTTTAACAGCTCATTTCAAAAGTCTCTTTCTTTTGGCAACAGTTTATGAACATTGAATGCACACTGCTACCTACTAGGCTTTACTGATGACATATCCATTATAAATAATTATTTTTATGTGGTAAACTGTTCTTGTGATCAGGATGAATAGAGTATAGCTCTTTCCAAGTTGTTTTCATGTAGACAAATACTTCATATAGTTCCCATAACCTAGCTGACACAGGCTTTTTGGTATCATTCTGAAATAATAATCATGACCAACAAAAGAGCTTTTTTTGGCTGTCCTACACTAGCCAATCTCTTTTCACTTCAAGTGAGCAATTGGAATACAATTGATACTTGGTAAATTTTCTGCTTTATTTGTCTACAAACTGCTGACCTGTTCAAAGGTCAATACTTGAAATGTCGTTTCTAAAAATTCTGTTTTTATCACTGTTATTAAGTAGACATGGCCATTGCAAAGGATCACATGAATTCCAGTCACAGGCACTACATTCATTAGACACAGACTTTTGTTTGGTTACCTCTCCATTTGGTGGAAAAATGTCTATATCAGATGCAGTCAGCATAGGTTTTTGCTCAGAACGATTTTCTGCTTCTTCTGATGTACACACATTCGACACTGGATTATCTTTTGGCAAAAGATAGCTACCTATTGGTCTTTTTTTATTTTCTCTAGCGCTTTCAAAATTTTTTCATCCTGTGTTCAGTTATATGTCAGCTTCTGTGCACCAGATTTATGTACATAGCTCATCATTATCATGGAAATAATTAAAATACCCACTAAAATATGTTTACACGTGTAAGAAAAGCTTTAAATAGCAGTAAAAGTAAAACCACTAAATTAGTTTTCAAATTTTTAACCTACCTCAGATAAAAAAACATTATAAAAAATTGCCTGATAGATTCACAGACACATGTAGAACCCACACAAGCAAAAAAAGCCAAATTTTCCAAAAGACCAAGTTGCAGGAAGTGTTGAAGAGTGAGTACCAGGTCACCAGCATTGTGAAGCCTAGTGCAGGGTTGGCTCAACTGACTGACAGCATAGGGGGGTTATGTAGGAATTTTACGTAGGAGGATCAGGTAATGATAGTGGGTGGAGCAGGGCTGGGGAATATTATGAAGGGGGTGACCTGGTAAAGATAGCTACTCAAACTGGTGGCACTAATGTGCATTTTGTGCAACTGTTTCAGTATCATGATCGGCTTCACCTTAATGCAGCTGTTGGGTGCATTAACATGGGGCTGGGGAGGGTGCTGATGGCAGAGGAAATGGGTCACATCTCAGTGGTACCAGTTGGGTCTATCAGTACATCAGGTTACCTAGGTATGGCCTGCACCTCAATAGGCATGGGAAGGGGAGGCTGGCTAAGCTTAGCAGTGTAATGAGTGGTGGTGGTGGTGGTGGTGATGGTAGTGGTGGGGTCACTCATGGAAAAATTCTTGTAGTAGTTGGTGCCAGAGCTGCACCTTTTTTTGATTGAAGTTAGCTGATAGGTATACCTGCTTAAAGGAAGTCCCTCTAACTAAGTGCTCACCTTCTGAGGATGTAATGTTTCCAAGTAGAGAAGGAATTAGCATATTTCATCAAAATATAAAAGGTTAGTGAACTGCTTATAGATGTTGACTCTGAAATTATTGGTATATCAGAGCACCACTTAATTTGACAATTCAGAGGCTTCCTTTACCAGGATACAGATTATCTGACTGTTTCTCAAGGAGCTCCTTGTGGGGTGGGTTAGTGGCTATATACATAAAAAAACAGAATTCCATTTGAGTCCATAGATGAATCACGACACTGCACTGAACAGATATTTGGGTGTTGTGCAGGAGCAGTTGAATTTAGTGAAACTAAACCTCTAATTGTTGTTGTTTATAGGCCCCCTAACTCTGACTTCAGAGCATTTCTGCTCAAGCTAGGGAGGGTTCTTGATTCACTTTGTAGGAAGTACCAGAAATTAGTTATATGTGGTGACTTCAATATTAATTTTGTATATGATGGTGCAAGAAAAAGTATGTTGGTAGAGTTCCTAAATTCATATGATCTGATGCAAACTGTGTTTTTTTCCAACTAGGGTGCAGAGGAACAGTAGCACAGCCATAGACAATATTTTTATTCATTCTTCATTATTAGATGGGCATTCTGTTAGTAAAAGCGTGAATGGACTTTCAGACCATAAACCAATGTCATATTTAATTACAAACTCTGTAGGAAGGTTAATCCAAAAGCAATAGAGTGTTCTTTAAACCTCGTCAAGGAACAAAAGTGACAGAATGTTTATAGAGCCGATAACATAGATGATAAATACAATGTTATCCTTAACACATTTCTTATGCTCTTTGAGATTTGCTTTCCATTAGAACATTCTAAATGGGGTACTAGCAGTAATAGGCAGCTTGGGTGGCTGACTAGTGGGATAAGGATATCTTGTAGAACAAAGTTGGTATTCCACAAACATGAGTGATACGCACAGTACGTGAGCGTGGTCTGTATCCCCTTCATCGGCAGAGTGTACAACATCTGTATGAAGCCAATGCTGCTGCCTGGCAAGAATTCTGTCAGTGGATCATTACCAATGAGTGATTAATTCCATGCATTCTGTTCACTGATGAGTCAACATTTACCCACAATGGAATCAACACCAAGTGCAACTTTCATGTATGGGCCAATGAAAATGTGCACGCTACTGTGGAAACGAATTTTCAGTGATGTTACTCAGTCAACATGTGGTGTGGTATTATTGATGACTAACTCATTAGTCCAGTTGTTTTAGACAACCATCTTACTGGGACACAGTATCTTGAGTTTCTTCAAATGTGTTACCAGAATACATGGAGGATATCCCTTTGACAACATGAGCTCGTATGTACTTACAGCAAGATGGAGCTCCTACACATTCTGTATAGGCAGTGATACAGTATCTCAACACAATGTATCCTGGTTGTTGGATTGGTCACCATGGAGTCATTGCTTGGCCACCGAGGTTACCCGATCTTATCCCATTGGATTACTGTTTGTGGGGGTGGCTGAAGAGCGACTTCTACATGTGCAGAGTGGACACAAGAGAGGAACTCCTCACTCGTATTTTACATGCTTGTGCTGAGGTAAAGGAATGCAAAACTGAGCTCCGATTAGTGACACAACATCTGTCTACAAGAGCAGCAACATGCATTGACATTGACGGTGGACTGTTTGAACGTCTTCTGTGAGGAAACGTACATGATTAAACAAACTATAACATAACAGTATCTTAATTTACCATCACCTGCACCTTTCCTGTTCCTAGCTGTTTTCATTGGTTTACCTGGAGACAGTTAAGAAAAGGGTATGTATTTATTAGAAGTTTTTTGTTCAGAATCACCAGTAGTATCACCCGTCAAAGCATGTACCTTTTCTCCTGACTCGCCCTGTATATGTTTTGTTCCTATGCTTGTATATCCTTTGGGGGATGGTGGAGGGGAAGGGGGGGGGGGTTGGAATGGAATTGATTATGCAACTAAAGTATATTATATTTTGTACCTTCATTATAATCTTTTATGAAATGATGTTTTTGCATTTATACCTTGCACTTTGTTTAATTTAAATTTAATTTGATTATTCCTCTCATTTCGTAAATTTTAAAGGCTAATATCTTGCCTGCATGAGGTCTGTGTATTTGGTTTATTTGCAATCAGTAGATTACATAAATTGCTCTTTTACAGTTTTGTGCCTGCATGGTTTCTCCATGGCTTTAAGTTTGTATAGTACATAACTGATATACTTTTTGTGTGCTTTCCTAGTGATTACTCTCTCTCATAACCAAATAGTTTCTGTATGGTTACTAAGGTGATCTGTTGATGGCAGTTTTCCTTACCACTGCATTCTCAATATATGGTCAGTTTGGCACCTGGCTCCACATGTATGAGAGTTATATTTTCAGTGCATTATGTGCCCATGTTTATGTGGCTTGTTTTTATACTTTATTGTATCAATGGTAGCTGCTGTTCACAGTGTACACAGTAATTATAATTAACATTCAATGGTAGCTGCTGTTCACAGTGTACACGGTAATTATAATTAAAGTCCCAGTTTAAAAATAATGCAAAAAAAGAACTATAGCTTAGAATGATGTCGAACTTGAACACAATATCATCAAAAAAGGTGGGAACATTATGGATGAGGGAAGGATGGAAGGAAATAAATTTCCCACTAGATGACACTGTAGGTGTTGTAATGTAAATGGGTTTGGCTACAAATGACAGATGAATCACAGTATGATGGCTATAGTGTGAGTTGCACATTAAACCAACCATACTGTGCAATGTGAATGAGTACTAAAGGCTGATATTCAGTATCTGTAGCAATGATAATTAGGTAATCGCATCCACTGTACCAAAGCTTGTCCACCAGATAGGAAAAATGGGTTTTTAATTGTCCTGAGGACAAAAACCAAATAAAAAGCAACAATGAAATTGGGTTTTAACTGTCATGAGACTGGAGGAGGACATGTTCAATATGCTGTCCACCATTTTCTGCTACAAACTGAAATCAAGAAACGCTATTCCATAACAGATCGGAATGTCTCAGGGGTCACACTCACAATGCATTGTGCAATGCACATCATCAGTTCAGCTACATGTGTAATTGGAGCATTGAACACAGCTTCATTCAGATAACACCATGGGCAGAAGTCACATGAATTAGGATCAGGTGATCTGGATGGCCAGGCTGTAGGGAAATAACAGCTGATAACTATAGCAGTTCGAAAATGCCTCTGCAGCAGCTGCTTGACAGGGTGTGCAATGTGCAGGGGAATGCCATCTTGCGTAAAAATGATCCTATCTACACATCCATGCTGTTTAGAGGTGAAATGACTTTTGTATAATAGGATGCTCAAACATTTATCAGTGTTGGTACAGGTAACAGGATCCATCTTTTCGAAAAAAAAATTTCTGCATCACACAGTTATCATTGCAGAATTAAACAGTACTTGCTGATGTGTGAGTGCATTTTAGATTGCTCATATTCTGCATTTCTATGTGTAGACATGTTCATGGAGATGGAAATATGCTTCATCTGTCCACAGTATGTTCTATGGCCATTCATTGTCCACTTCCATATGAGCAAGAAGTTCTAGATCCAACATTTTTCTTACTGCCAGGTCAGCATGAGGCAACTACCAAATGTGGGTGATTGTGTATGAATAGCAATGCAGGACACTTCACAGAGTCTTACGCACTATGCACACAGCCATGTCTATTCCCCGTGCACTGCCTGTTTGCACACCACCATTTGACCACTCCCATAATGCTGTTGCCACATCTTCTAATGATGTAGGATCAATTGCTTTCCTCCCTCTTCTTTGTTGCACTTCAAAAGAATCTGTCTTTTCAAGTTTCATTATCATTTTCCCAGACCCTTGGCAGACATTGGACCAACATTTTTCCCTGACCCCTTGAGTGTCCAGAAATTCTGCAGAACTACTGACTCACAGTCACTGTTTTTGTAAAAGAGCTTTACCTGTACCATAGGGTATTGCACTGAGACAGTTATGCCAAGCATTTCAGACACAAACTGAGGAACTGCCTTGTACCCCATATCTCTTATTTTGGATATTCTGTCACTTACAATGCCATCTAATGCTAAAATTTTCACTAAATTTTGTTTCTGAAACATTTCTGCCATCTTTGATAAGATTCCATTCAAATTTGACATCGTTCTGAACAGTGGTTCTTTCCTCACAGCATGTTGGAACAGGAACTTTAATTGTATGTATTTTCCTGTGGCATCTTGTTATATTGTATTTCTTTGTTTTTTATTTATTTATTGCTTTATTTTGCATTGAGTCAACACAGACAATGACTTTTTCAAATATCAGCATTGTCTTACATCATTCTGAGAATTTCTTTTAAAACCAAAACAAAGCAGGTAGTTGATACAAATAAAAAAAACTGCAATACAACCACACAAAAGAGAACATAAAGCCACAAAAGTGGGTATTTAATTGAAATATGCCTAATTTCCTGTAAAAAGTGTAAGATCACATGTATTCAAGTGAAAACTCAGAAAGTGAGTACAAACATTTCTTTGTCAGAAATCAACCAATGGAAAATCCTAGAAGGAAGGTAACCATATTGGCTGGCTTCAGCTGCCACAGACTGTGGTCACGTATGTGTGTGTGTGTGTGTGTGTGTGTGTGTGTGTGTGTGTGTGTGTGTGCGCACCTTTTGACAAAGGCCTTCTTGGCCAGTCTGGTCAACTGCCACAAACCAACCAACCAACCAACCAACCTTGTTGGCCCAAAGCTCATTTTGTGACAGTATTTTTGTTGTGCCTATCTGAAACTCCATCTTTCTCAGGAATAATTTATGTTTCCTTTTGAAGATATTTCCATCATGCACATATAAGCCTTTTGGCAGTTTGTTAAACCAGATTTGATCACTGATGTAAGAGCTGTGATCCGTTATTTTTAGATTTGTCATTTGAATGAAGCAGTTTGTTTCTAGTATTGTGGTCATGTATAACATTGCATTTTCTCAACTCTTTTTGATGATGTTCAAAAAACAAAATTATCCTATTGAAATACTAGGAATATACTGTAAGGTACTTATATTGCACAAAAACCTCTCTACAAGAATCATAACGACCTAAACCAGGCATTATTATCATTGTCTTCTTCTGCAGAAACATTAATCTATTGAGGTTTATATCTGTAGCACAGCCCCATAGTTCAGTACTATAATTTAGTAAAGGATATATTGTTCCACAGTAGACAGTTTTGACAGTAGGGTTTGTAACTATTTTTGCTTAGTGACTGAATAGATACAATGTATTATTAATCTTCCAAAACACATAGTTAATATGATTTGACCATTGCAAGTTTTCATCTAAGTAGAGGCCTAAGAATGTGCAGCTATCGGTGCCCATTGCTTCAATTCCACATATATTATTTATAGAGGTATGGTTAGAGTTAACAGTCTTAAATGATAATAATTGTGAATTAACTTAATAATTGTGATTTGTTAACATTTACATTTAGATCTTGTTCGTGAAAACACTTAACTATATTTATTACTGCATCTGTTGCAGAAGAAATAAGTTCACAGGTATTTTTCCCAAAAAGCAAGAGAGATTTGTCATTTGCAAAACACACAATTTTAGAGTTTCGTTGTGGGTGACATCAAAGGGGCTGAGAATTGACCCCTGGAGGACTCCTTATTTCATTGTTTCACTAGAAGACTGGGAGATTACAACTCAGTCAATAACTTCATAGGTTAGCTATGTGCTCTGCTTCTGGTTTGACAAGTAGTTGGTCAGCAATAGTATTGCTGGATCTTTTAAGCTATATGCCTGAAGTTTCTCTATTAATATGTCATATTTAATTGAATCAAATACTTTAGTAAGATCCAGTGAATATGCCTGGTGCCAAATTTCCTTCCTCTAGTACACTATAAAGTCTATGTAAAAATTCAGAGATTTCTGTGATGGTGCTGTGGTTTTTCCTGAAACCATGTTGTTTCTGTGAGGAGATTATTTTGTGTGAAATAATCACTTGCCTGTGAAAGCAAAACATATTCAAATATTTTGCTAAATAAGGGGCTTACTGAAACTGGCCCAAAGTTTTCAGCCTGTTTTTTGGATCCTTTCTTGTATGTTGATTTGACTATGCACATTTTTAATGAGTCAGGGTAGGACTTTTCCCTAATACAGCAGTTAATGAGACTGGTAATAAATTTAACTAATTCTTTGTGACACTTCTTAACTATGATGTTAGCTGTCTCATTCCAGCCAGCTGAGAGTTTGGTCTTTATTGTGTTGATTACTTGACTTAATTCATGTTCACATACAGTTCTGAATTCAAAGTTTATACCTTGGAGTGAGCAAATGTTTATCTGGCTGTTTTGCTCAACAAGTTGAGCTGGGATAGCACATGGAGTGATGAAGTATTTATTAAAAATGCCACAGATTGTCCTTGGATCTTCTATTAATGATCCCTCATGCGATATGCTGATTTCTTCTGCATTCATATTTGATGGTGCTTTCTGATATTGATTAATGAGCTTCCAAGATGCTTACACACATTGTCATATTTAACGACTGAATCACTGTGAACCTTTTTCCTGAAATTTGAAAGCTATGTCTTAAACATTTTCATGGCTGTGCAATACTTTTCCTTGAGAATGATGTCCTTTTTAGATTTATAAAGTATGAAGAAGTCATGAACATTCTGCTTGAGTTTAAACAGACTACTGAGTAGTTTCAGCTTTGGATTCTTTCTATGTGTTAGTCCTTTTAACATCTTTAATTTGGCAACAATGATTGTAATGTCTCAAAATTGTTACATAGAATTCATCCCATTTATTGTTTGAGTCTTTTGGCATATAAAGCCTGCTCCATTTTTCCTGGGATAGTTTACGTTTGAGGCAGTTTGTATTATGAGTATTCAGTATTCATTTCTGTCCAATAAAATTTGTTGCTTCAGCTGTGTTTGTATCCATGTACTGAAGAGACTGACAATAGTTGTCTGAGCAGTGAAATTCTACATATATAGCTGTGCTTAAAGGCCCGTCCACACGCAACGATCTGTCTGCGCAAATGTCTGCGCACATCACATCTGCGCATACAGATCATTGCGTGTGGACAGAAGATTTGCACCAACCTGAGGTGTGTGCAAACCTGGAAGTTGGAGTTGGAGGTTTGAGCGAAACCTCTCAAATCTGTGGGTTCAAACCACATCTGCGCAGACAAGTTGGAGCATGTGGACAGGAGATCGCCGCAAATCTGGCGCGAAACAGCTGTTTGCTCATTCTAGTGTTTGTATTTGTGCGCACAGGGCATTAAAATGACTGATATTCGTCAGTGTTCTCGAGAGTTTGTAAGTGAATTCATTGAAATATATAGAAGCCACCCATGTTTGTGGAAGATTAAAAGTAAAGAATATAGTGACTGAGACAAAAAGACAGCACCATTCAATGCTCTAATTGAAAAATTGCGGGCAGTTGACGCCTCGGCAAACAGAGAAACGGTAATAAAAAAAAAAAATTCGTTACGAACTGGCGAAATTATTTGCAGATGGATGTCGAAACTTATAATTATCTGTTAAAGCTTGTAACCCCTCATATTATGAGAAAAAAATACTTGTATGAGAAGGGAAATTTCTTCTCATAAATGGTTGGCGTAACATTAAGATTCCTAGCAACAGGAAGGAGCTACAAGGATTTGGAATTTTCAACTGCAATATCGAAACAGGCGTTGAGTAAAATAATACCCAACACATGTGAAGCTATTTACGCTGTCCTGAAGGATGAGTGCATGAAGGCAAGTCAAGTAAATTAAGTCTGTCAGCGAACTGATTACCGAAAAGAGTTATCCAAAGTTCAGAAATCTAGAAGATCTGGTGTAAGAGTAGATTAAGTATACCAGCCCACGTTATGGTATTTTGATGTTTTTGGCTTTCTTAGTGATCAAGAAACACCAAGACCAAGCAGGAGTACAATTGAAGATGAAATTGGAGTGTCAATGTGCCAGGAAATGAAACACGAGGTAATGTAAAACAAAACAGGTTCGCCCTGCAACTCTCACAGTAAATGTACGTGAGAAAACTGCTTTCGCTTTAGCAGCCACTGTCTACACCATTTTGACCGCCTTCTCTGTTTCCTGCAGTTGGTCTGAATGTTTTTTGCAACACAAGTTGTGAACACAGACTACAACAGAACTTCCTCCTATTCTATATTTCAAAATAACTGAATTAAGTTTTTGACGTTTACGGGGAGCATAGTCGCTTGCCACTGATATTTCTTTTCTACACCGACAGATGGCAGGCGAGTAGTAGATTGGGATTTGTGTCATGTGAACACACCACATTTGCAGCGATCTTTTGCATGTACAGACATCTGCGCCAATGTCTGCGCAGACAGATCGTTGCGTGTGGACCGGGCTTAACACTGTTGGTAGCATGTCTACTGATTATGAAATAATCTATCGTATGCTGGGGGTGTAGTCTGTCACTCTTGTATCAGTGCCTACTATGTTTACAAAGTTGCATAAATTCAGTATATCTGTCAGCCTCCAGTTAGCCATACTGTTGGAGTTTGCATTAGTATCAGATCCCCTAGTACAGTAAGACTACTTGGGACAGTCTAAACTAATTACTAAGCTGAGACTTAAAATCTGCATTTGGTGGGTGATAATTTCCTATTACTTTGTGCTTCATGTAATTACTACCCTAGCCCTTCAGTTCAAGAGTATCCAGTAATTTCTTGATTTATTTCACTGCGGTGTTTATCCAGTAAAGACATTTTCATATTAATCAGTGTGTCTTGAACGAAAATAGCCACCCCCATTGCCTGTATGTTGCTGCCTACAGCAGATGTTAGCTACAGCATGACCCATTAATTTACAAAATTTTAATTCCTCAGCTTTGCAACCATGTTCCATAATCACAATGACATTGAGGAGGGGGGGGGGGGAGGGGGGGCGTGTTCAGACACAAGAACTTGTAAAAGTCTTCATTCCATGAAGGCTTTCGCGGGCGGCATCTTTATCAGTAAAATCTTCCGGGCTAAGTTGCCGTGGTCGATCTGTAGAACTTCTTCTTCCTGACGTTTCGTTCTCAACTACGGAGAACATCTTCCGAGGTGAGTCGACTCACCTCGGAACATGTTCTCCGTAGTTGAGAACGAAACGTCAGGAAGAAGAAGTTCTACAGATCGACCACGGCAACTTAGCCCGGAAGATTTTACTGATTGTAAAAGTCTTGTTTATTTCTGAGGTACTGAACATTAAAGTGCATCAGTTTTTGGGCTTGTATCCTACACACTACAATATTGAGCTGTTCAGACCACCTCGGCTCTCACAAAAAAAAAAAAAAAAAAAAAAAACATGTCTAAAGTAATTGGCATATTAATACTTTTGTTCTGGCCTAGGTCTTTGGCTGGTGTGTGAGGCTGAGGGCTAATTTGTTGATTTACTAGGTGTGCTAGTTTGGATCTTCCCTTTTTGTTCATGTGAAGACTGTGGACAGTAAAACATGACCTATGAAACATGCTTACATCTACTAATTTAACACATCTACCCAACAGCATTAAGATTCATTCTCAGCATCATTTAGCACAAGAAAATAATCAAGCCGTACACAGACTAGTATTACACGGAGGGTAAACAGAAATTTGGTATAACTTACCTAGCAAAAGAAGCGGAGTGTATGCAGGCAATGACTAATGTAACCCAAAGGCATTATGCAGTGGACAGCATTGATAATCTGTAAAAATTCTGAACATTTAATCAGTTCAATAAAATCTATTTGCAATAACCATTTCTTTAAAACAGACTTCCACAACAAATGTCTGTACCGGCATTCAGTGTTTACATATGTACAAAGTAGCAAACTAATGCCCTGAAAATGGTTAAGCCCAATCCAATTGCACCATGCTATCACTTAATGCATGGACGACTCACTGGTTGCACAATACTTTATCAAGCTTACACTACCTGTTACGAAGAGGAAAAGACTCCCAAACCTACTTGCTCCTTCGTCAACTCTGTCACATGACGTACTCCATTGGTCAAAAGGATATCTGTGTGCCTGATCACCATTTTCTTGTTGTTATAGCTGTGGTCTTCAGTTCAAAGACTGGTTTGATGCACCTCTCCATGCTATTCTATTCTGTGCAACCCTCTTCATTTCTGAGTAATTACTGCAACTTACATCCTTCTGAATCTGCTTACAGTATTCATCTCTTGGTCCCCCTCTTACAATTTTTACCACCCATGCTTCCCTCCAGTACTAAATTGGTATCTCTTGATGTCTCAGAATGTGTCCCACTAACTGATCCCAAAGCAGAGCCTAACATTATTGTGTCACTGTAAAGAACTCTTTGTTTTGCCACTTAGTAAAGTGGTATTGTGGTAAGTGGTATTTACTGACAGATAATTTAAATATACTCACTGATGACCACTGACTGATTTGGAACCTTACATGTTAAATTCAGACTACAGTCTCACACAAAGGTTTATATGACATACATACATATAGATACGTAAATATACATTACATTTGCCACAAATTGTGGGTCTTTTTATCAGTATATCAGATATGCTCATTTTATAGTGATTTCAATATCTATTCAGTGGTGTATAATATGCGTATTTAATATGTTTGTATTATTTGTTACTTTTGTTATAAACATTTTTACACATACCCATCAATAGCTTTCACAATATTTGTTGTACAAATATTGTATTACTTTTATTGAACTTGTCTCTTTATTGTGGCTTCATTGCCTTATTATACATCATTGCATATATGAAGCTTCAGTTTTTGGCACAGTCACAATCTTGCTATGCGGCTTAGCATCTATAACCATGCGATGACTCAGTTTTACCCCTTGCTACTTGTGAAGAAATCCAGGTGGTTTGTACTTATTGGCTCACTAGATACCTACCCACTTCCTTGCTCAGCTTGCTGAGGTATCTTGGACCTATGGACTGCTTCCCCTTACCTGCCTGCCTTTACCACTACATCACAGCTTGCCAGCCACATATCACTAAACCAAACTTCCCATTCTTTGATCAATTTATGTTTAAGATATACTGCTTGTGACAAGGAATTATCTTCTATAAACAGTGTATATTGGTTTTTTAAATAAAAAAGATTATTCTGTTCACCAGCATCATTATCCATGCTTCTAATTCTTTTAATTTACAGTGGCCAGATACTCTTTTTAATTTTGTGATCTCCTTTGATTTACATCCTCTTAAAAATTAGGACTTTAAGTGCTACCAACCCACTGTAAGCTTACAAGTTTATTTTTAATGCCTTGTAGGTCTCATAGATCTTTTGATGCTACTACTGCTAGGTGCTATTTATTGTTTTTCAATATGCTAACATCAGTGTGCAGTGAGTAACTTTAATGTTACAGTACAGGTCAGCAGCCCTAGTAGGATCTAAATAGCTTAATAGAAATTAGTAAGTTGCCACTCATGACTAAACAAGGAGCTGAATGATGTACCTTTGACTTTGTAACTATACAGTATATCTTGACAAGCAAATTGACACCATGAACATTTTGATACTAACTTGGTATTTACTGACACACAACTTAAGCATACTCACTGACTGCCAGTGACTGACTAGGAACCTTATGTGTTAAATGCAGACTACAGTCTCATACAAAGGTTTAAATGACAGCTGGATGCAGACTGACTCTGAGTTCTCAGCCAAAATACCAGGCAAGCTGGCAGTGGGGCAAAAGGGAGTCCTTGTTGGGAATATTTGGGAGTGGACTCTCAGTTCCCGGATGTGCCTTACAACCAGAGGAAATCTTGTGAAAACCTTGGTCAGAACTGGGGGATGGGAATTCTGTAGGATGTCTATTTAGAGATGTTCATATGACAAATATAACAAATCATAAAATATGAAGCTATAACATTTTGGATATTAAAATAAAAAGAGGTAAAAAATAGAGCAGAATACTTAAACACATTAGGCAAGAAAACTCTCTTGATTAGCTGCTGTACAGAAATTCTTTAATTGGTATAACTTATTGTCCTCTTTTAAGGCATGGAAGTTTTGGTGTGCTCTTGGACCTACAAAAGTCTGCAAAGAATTTCCTGGAAAGTTAAATTTTCAATCTGAATATCTCATTAATTAACATATTTTTTTTTTAAAGCCTACAGTTTTGGGATCAGAAAATTTACAGTTACAATACAACAACAATAAAATTTCAAATTGGAACATTATGAACTATGATACTATTGAACACAGATAAGTTTTGAATTACACAGTTATCAGAAAAAATTAAACACTGTTGTTTGAATGAGAAACCTGAGGACTTTTTAATAAAATATGTCAAAAGAAAAACAAATAATTAACAGCAAGTTCAAATTTTGAAGTGCACATTGTTTTATAGATTTGTAAATTTAGAATATTTCTCTAAGTAAAATATTTCTACCTAACTATTCATACTGTTGTTGCTGGCAGCCCATAAATTATACACTGAGGTCTAAAATTTTCAAAATTACAGCTCATGTAAGAATTTGAGGATCATATAAAGTTAAAGTACATGTTTTATGTATAAAACAGAAAAAATAAAAAAAATAATTATTTAAAAAGTGGACTTACAGGCCATGGAATTGTTCCACCTTGCTACATTTTAACATGTCATTTTTTCTGTATTATTACTCACGTCAACAATGTAATTCTGTATTAGATGTTTCACCTCCAATGTTTTCAGCATATAGAACAGTTATTTGTAAGTTTATCCAAATATATGAGTGTTTCATCTCACAAAATAATGAATACAGTATTCTTATTTATCTACAGACATTGATGAGTGTGAAGCAGAGTACCTTGACGCAAAGCCCTGTGAACTTGGCTGTGTTAACACTGTTGGATCCTACCACTGCAGAACAGAATGCCCCACTGGATGGGAGATAACAACCAATGATGGAAAACGAAGTTGTGAAGATGTTGATGAATGCAGTAGAGGCATAAGTGGGTGTTCACATTTTTGCCATAACACAGCTGGAGGATATGAATGCAGTTGTCATGCTGGCTATATGTTGGCACCTGATAATACTACATGTGTAGGTAAGGGGTACTTCTGAAATCACATTATTTGTATTTCACTGTAGCTCACTTATTAAGCTGCTATGAATCTCCATTATATGTCATACATGTCTACATTTTTTGTCATAGTTGTGGAGAGACTGGACAGAATAAAATAGAAAATTAAACAGAAAATAGAGGGGAGAAGAATGGTTAGAGTTTCAAATACAAAGAAATTTGCAACAGTACAGCACTGGTGTCAGACACTGCTTATAGATAAAATTAGAACACGAGAGTGACACGTATTAAAAGCAATGTTACAAATAAATTAAATTCCCAATGACCAGGTTTATTAATTGTGTGATTTTCAAAAAGTTACAAGAAAGTAAGAACTGATTAAAATAGTGGTATCCAGAAAGTGGGCAGAATGCCTACCAATATGTCTAAATAATGTGTATATTCAATCTATTGTCTATAGAAAATGGAAATAAGTGCTTTAAGTCATTTTAGTTTCCATGTAGTACCTACATTTAAAATGTGTTCCACCAACTAGTAATGTTATTTGTTGAGGGTTTTCCAAACAAACCTTATTGGCTGTAGATATACCCACACCTTGACTTTCCTATAATACATAACTTCGTGTTTCCAATAGAACAACATATTATTGCCAGTCTATTACATTTCAGAGGCTACATTGGTCTTCTACTGACGTGACATTGTATGAATAAGAGTTGTGTCACCGTAGTACGGAGTGTAGTAAGCATGCCCCTATTAGGGTATATATGGAATTTTAACAAAAAATTGTTCTATACTTCATGTAGAGAACTGTTTCTAATGACTGGAAGAGAGCACAATTCAAACACCTAAATGGAAAGTTCATTGAAATTGATCCACAAACCTTCCACTCAGTATCACTCATTTGTATCACAGAAGGACTAGAACTTCTTGCAGACAGCTCTTTAAAAAGCTGAGTATGCTGACTGTAAGCTAATAATGAATTTATTCCTTTCTGTATTTTCAAGACAGCAATTATTCACAGTTCAACACCAGCACAAATATCCATAAATATGTTTCTACAAGGTGACATGACCTATCCCCATCTTCCACACAGCCATAATGAGGCAAAGAAAGGAGTGAAGTATTCAGTCAAAAACATTTTTGATTTTATGATATAAAAAATTTAATAGGTAATAAAAATAACTTCAGAGAGAAACTGACACTGTACCCAGTTGCCAATTGCTTCTATACAGTAGAACAATTTATAAGTGTGTTATGCATTGGTAGTGTGTGTGTGTGTGTGTGTGTGTGTGTGTGTTGTGTGTGTGTGTGTGTGTGTGTGTGTGTGTATGTGTGTGTGAGTGTGTGTGTGACAGAAAGAGGGGGAGGGGGAGAGGGAGAGGGAGAGGGAGAGGAAGAGGAAGAGAGAGAGAGAGAGAGAGAGAGAGAAAGGTTGACACATGGCAGTGATGTGAATGTTCAGCATGTTGTGATAGATTTCACTTAGAAAGTAAATTATAGTTGTAAAACTGGTTTATTCCACATAATAATAAGGTGTTTGCTATTATAATCCATGGAACATTCAAATAACTATACTTACAATGTTGTGAGACAAACATAATGGACTTCTTCAATACAGAAAGTATGAAGTCCACCAGCACTGGTGCATCAAATGGAAAATCATAAAAAGGCTCATTTATAGTGCCAAGAAGTAAAAGAGAATAAAAGTTAATTTAGCTTCAGCAGTGTGTGTGTGTGTGTGTGTGTGTGTGTGTGTGAGTGTACATTCTTTTCACAATCTTAATTTCTCTCTCTCTCTCTCTCTCTCTCTCTCTCTCTCTCACTCACTCCTGCTCCCCCCTCTCTTCCCACAGCCTCTCTCTCTGTCCCTTCCTCCTCAATCTTCTCCTCTCCAATTAAAGAGCTAGAGATCTTCACTGTAGCCTCACAATATATATATTCACTTATGAAATTTGTTATTAACAATCCGAACGAATTCAAAAGTAATAGCAGTGAACATGGTTACAACACTAGGAGAAAGGATGCGCTTCACTATTCAAGGTTAAAACTAACTTTGGCTCAGAAGGGGGTAAATTATGCTGCCACAAAAGTCTTTGATCACTTACCTAATAGCATCAAAAGTCTGAAGATGGCCATATAGCATTTAAAAGAAAATTAAAAGAATTCCATAATGGCAACTCCTTCTACAGATTAGATGAATTTTTGGATATAGTAAGTGGGTAATTTCCCCAACCCCACAAAAAAAGAAAAAAAAAAGAAAAAATATTAAGTGTCATGTAATATTTTGTGTTTATTTTATTTATTTCGTTTTCCATAGATCCATATGGGAACATGTCCCTGGACATAGAACTAGTCAAGGTTTTTTAAAGATTATTGTTTTGTGCACAGATACATTGATCTTATCATTAGATTAAAGAAACTGTGAAGTTTAGCATATACCCTTACATATTAGTTAAGATACAGGACATCTGAAAGGATATACAGTCATACATATTTTTGGGTATTGTTCTTAAGTTATACAGGTGTCGACATACATAAATTTGGGTATTGTATTAAGTTACACTGTACTTACAGAGTATGATTAATCAATTGTAGAAGTCACACAGTAAGGTTTAAGCACAAACAAGAGGTTCCATGCATTTTTGCTAAGAAATTCATCAATACTGTAACAAGATTCATCTAAAAGGAACTGCTTCAGATTTTCTTTAAACTTTGGCATGTTTGCAACCAGTTCTTTAACGTGTGGTGGGAGGGTATTAAAAATCTTGGTGCCACTGTATAAAACCCCCTTCAGGACCATGCTTTTCGTTTTTAGCTCATAATGGATATCCAGTTTCCTTCGGGTGTTATAACTGTGGTAAGAGCCATTGATTTTGAATAAGTTGCTATTTTTTGAAACAAAGCACATCAGGGAAAAAATATATTGGGCAGGTGTTGTAAGGATTTGTAGAGCTCTAAACAGATCCCTTCATGAGTGCCTAGGATGTACTCCACACATAATTCTTATTGCTCACTTCTGTGCATGGAACACTTTTTTTGCTATTGGTCGATTTCCCCAAAATATTATACCATAGGCCATAAGTTGGTGAAAATAGCCAAAATATGCAGTTTTTATTGAGCTCATTTCCCTAGTGTCTGAAATTATTCTTAAGGCAAACGTTGCTGAGATTAGCCTTTTGCACAGATCTTGAATATGGTGGTGCCACTTCATTTTGCTATCTATATGTAGACCCAAGAATTTGGAGGACTCAACCTCCAAAATCTCGTGCTCACCCATTTTTAGGTTCATTTCATTAGTAACATTTGTGTTAGAAGAGAAATGAATGTAATTTGTCTTTTTTAGGTTGACTGTAAGGCCATTGGTTTCAAACCAGTTTGTCGAATCTGCAAAAGCTTTATTTGCAGCCTCATTTGACACATTCCGTGAGAGATTATTAACTGATAAAGTGGTGTCGTCAGCAAACATGAGTATTTTCCTATATTCTGTACATAGCAGTAAGTCATTTATAAATATTAGAAAGAGCAGAGATACTCCTGCAGTAATGGAGCCCCATTCTGAAGATACCTGGCCACCATGCAGTCCTTCCACAATTGCTTTCTGCTTTCTGCCACACAGATAGGATTCAAGCCATGTGCCTACGGTTCCACCCATTCCTAGGGTCTTGGCTTTACTCAAGAGAATATGGTGACTTACACTGTAAAAAGCTTTTGACAGGTCACAAAATATTCCAACCGTCATCATATTATTATTTATGGCTTCCATAACATTGTCAACAAAGGCATGTATTGCATCCACGGTTGATACCCCTTTCCGAAAGCCAAACTGGCTACTGCTGAGGATGTTATATTTACTAAGATGCTCAACAATTCTGCTATGCATCAATTTCTCTAGTACCTTGGAGAAAACTGAGAGTAATGAAATTGGTCAACAGTTTGTAGCCTCAGTCTTTTCTCCCTTTTTATAAATTGGTCATATAAGCCCATATTTTAGCCTGTCAGGAAAAACACCTTCTTCCAATGACGTATTACTAGTATGGCAGAAGACTGTACTTACTTCTTTACAACAATATTTCAGTAACTTGCTGGAAATGTTGTCAACTCCAGCAGAATTTTTACATTTTAAAGACATAATTATTTTTTCTAATTCTATCACTGTAGTTTTTTGAAGATGCATCTCATCTATTTTGTTAGTTAAGGTGTTATGCAAATATTCTGTAGCTTTCTTTAGAGAACCCTGGCATCCCATTTGGTTGGTGACTGTTAGAAAATGATTGTTAAAGATATTAGCCACCATTTTGGGAGCATCCACTGAAAGGCTCCCAGTTCTTAAGCTAATCACTTCTTTTGCAGACAGGCTTTTCACCATCTCGCTTTTTTAATATATTTCCATATGGTTTTCATTTTGTTATTTCATTTCCTCAAAAAGATTTGATGTTAAATTAATAAATACATTAAATTTTGTGTTGACATCTGCTGAGTTGAATACTTCAGACCAATCTACTAACTGTAGCTTCTGCCTGTATGTCTCCATTGTTTCTTTATTTATTGGTCTCACATTTTTCCAGAAAGCTTTTGGTTTTCTGTTAAGATTTAAAGGGGGGATTGTCAGAAGTATAGCATCATGGTCTGACAGCCCATTTAGGACTTGACTGACTGTCAAGCTACTGTGCCTAGACATATCAACAAACACATTATAGCCGGCCGGAGTGGCCGAGCGATTAAAGGCGCTACAGTCTGGAACCGCACGACCACTACGGTCGCAGGTTCGAATCCTGCCTCGGGCATGGATGTGTGTGATGTCCTTAGGTTAGTTATGTTTAAGTAGTTCTAAGTTCTAGGGGACTTATGACCACTGTAGTTGAGTCCCATAGTGCTCAGAGCCATTTGAGCCAAACACATTATACATCCAATACTCTAATTGAGTACTGGAGTGGTCAGTTACCCTAGTGGGATATTCAACTACTTGCATTAGGTTGTAACAGCTCATTAGTTGCTCCAGCTACATTCTGTCATAACTTACATTCAGGAAATTTACATTAAAGTCGCCTAGTATTATGACTGAAATGTTTTTTCTGTGCAATTTTGATAACATTGCTTCAATCTGTTTGAGAAAGATTCCAAGATTCCCTGCAGGTGCTCTATAAATTGAAAATATGACTACTGATACACTATTTGTTGCCAGTTCTATACCACACGCTTCAAAGTGCTGCTCAATACAAAATTTTCTTACATCAAAAGTTCTAAATACTACATTATTTTTAACATAAATCACTGTTCCACCCCTCTCTGTGTTGGATCTGCAATATTGAAATGCTAAACTGAATCTGTCTAAGCACAACATCTGAATACCACAAGTGACATGATGTTCAGTGAAGCATAGTATATCTGGTTGCTTTTCTCTTTCAATATCATTTATGTTTAGTAGTAGCTGGTCTAGTGAATTTTTAAGTCCTCTTAGGCCAATGTTCTGATAGAAAATTGTGAGAGGTTTAGTCTTTCTTAAATCTGCACCATTTTTACGATTAGGCTTACTTGGTATCAGGGTACTTTCACTGTGGGCATGTAGACCTACTGTTGGTTTGAGCTTCAGAACTTATGCTATATCCTCTTCCTCTGCATTGAAGGATACCAAAAATCCTCCTGGAGCCTGGAAGTTATCTTTCTTCTTGACTGCTTCACCACTTTTATGGTCGCTGCTGGAGATTCCAATGGTTCTGTCTGGCTGGTGTATTGAACACTGTATGTTGCTGGCACCAGACACAGTATTTAAGTGAGTTGGTAAATCAGTGGAGAACGAACTGTTTTCGTAAATTATGGTACTTAGTTCAATCTTTTCTGTAATCAGTTCATTTAATCTTTCACACAAAAATCGCTTCCCCTCATAGTTCAAATGTAAAACATGTACAGTATGCATGAATTTATGTAATGTCCCTATATCCAAAATCGGACATTTTTCACATCTTAAACAAAGCAGTTTAATCCTTGCATTTGTTTTTCTGATCTCTTTGTTAACACATGAATGGTATGTTAAATCATGCCGATGTGGAATGGTAGCAACAACAGTAGTTTTAGATATGTTTTGTTCTAGAAACATGGACAAGCCTTCGACACAGGTCTCAGCTTCATTAAACGCCGTGTCATTTGCGCCTGCTATACATACGATAAAATCATTGTCCAGCAACATTTTGCGTTCTAAGTCTACATTTCCTACGATGTTTTTGGTTCTTGCTCCTGGCTTCACCATGCTGCTTACTTGGATTTTATTGTTTACACTTTGCACGGTTTCCGCTAACTTTCTTCTGTGGCTATCAGCAAGCAAGAGAATATTGCACTTCGATTTGGATTTCGGAGTGAATTTACAGTTGTCATCGTGCAGTTTATTGGGCTTGTTTATCTTGTTAACTTCTTTCCACCTGTGTGGACCGTTTCACTACCTTTAGTTACAGGGCTTCGATTTATGTAGCAATTTTCTTTTGTGACCTGGTTTGTTTTGGTACTCACTCGCTGTTTATGGAGTTCATTGTCCTTAGTGTGTTTGTCACTATTTGTCGACAGTTCCGTGAGTCTGTTTTTTTCGGCGAACACAATATCATTTAAAAAGTTAGATATATGTTTTGCACAGCCTTTCCGCTTCTTGAGATTCTCTACAGCTCCAGTTTGCAATTTACTTACAGTTTTATTGGTAGGAACACAACACACCTTCTGCAGCTTGGTATTTTCATTTCTTAGTTGTGAAATTTCACAGTATTTCCACGATTTTTTGTATACTTGAAATGCGTTCATTTAATTTCGCTATTTCACTGTCACATTTCCTACATTTCCTTTTTTTAAGGCAAAACTGTAACTTTTTTTTGCTTGCTCACTATGAACAACCACACTAGACGCCATCTTGCCAAAGGATAATGTGATATCTTGTGATGTGATGTCTTGTATAGACACCTTTTATTAACCTAACAAGTTCCACATCATTATGAAGTGACGTATTCATGATCTATAGAACAAGTACTAATCTAATCTAATCTACTGTCAAACTACCACTACTACAATTGTTGTTGTTCTTCTGGTCATCAATTTGATCAATCTGAAGACTGGTTTGATGCAGCTCTCCATGTTAGTCTATCCTGTGCAAGCATCTTAACCCCTGTGTAACTACTGCAACATACATCCATTTGACCCATCTTACTGTATTAAAGCTGTGGTCTTCCTCAATAATTTTTATGCACCACATTTCATTCCGTTACCAATCTGATGCTTCCTTGATGCCTCAGGATATGTCCTATCAATCAATGTCTTCTTTATATTAGGGTGTGCCATAAATTTCTACTTTTTCCAATTTCTTCATTAGTTATGTGATCTGTCACAACTATTGACACTAAAAGAACCTGAGCTCTGTTTTGATTTTAGAATAAATAAATTTACTAACTGGAATAAATTTACAGTAACATTATAATGAACACTGATTCTAAATACCTTTTACTCAGATGGGGCTATGAGAGATGTCTGCCCCCCTCTTGACATTCCTCCACATGGATATGTGGAATGTGCTCGTAGTGCTTCTGTACAGCCTGAGCAACGACATGCTCGTGTTGTGAACCATGCTGGTGCTGTATGCGAGCTGCGATGTCCACATGGCTATCGCCAACGTGGAGAATATCGACGTGTATGTGGGCGTGACAGAAAATGGCAGGGACCAAATTCTGGACACTGCATTCGTGAGTACTTGTTTACTTTCATGTTATACAAATTGCAGATCAGAATTTGTATGGGTTCAGGAAAATAACTAAATTCATTAATTAATGCAGAATTATTTACTATAAATTTTCTGTCAATGAATTATTCAGTTTTCAAAACAGTGTTTAATGCAAGTGCAATTCCTGCACATCTTTCATTGGTAACATGTATAGATTGGATCATTTTTTTCTGCCCAGTGCAGTACTTGAATGTGTTCACATTTTGGATATGTGATCCATGCAGACATTTATTATCTAAAAAAAATTATCTGCTGTTTGATAAGGTACAATTTCTTGTTAAATGTTTGATTATAAACTGAGGTTGTGACAACCGTTGAAACAATGAGGTCTTACCATCATCATCATCATCATCATCATCATCATCATCATCGCAACTAACACTCTGTCCATCAGAACTCAAGCTGGGACATGATTTAGATAAAGAACTGTAGAGGATAGCATTATTTCCTTGCACCTCTGCCCTTGCTATTTCTAACTATAAGATTGTCTTATACATTTATGGATCCCTAGAGCTACAAGTTATCTTCCAAAATCTGGAAACATAGTATCCAGGGAATCATATTCTGAAAATTATGAGCAAATACCATGCTGAATTTGGAATATTTGTTAGTCATCCACAGAAAGAGCCAATATAAAATGATGTGTAAATAATTAATACCAATAAAAATGATTTGTTAAAAGATAATTTAAACACATATCTTATTCTTTTCCACAACCTAGTAATTAAAACATTACTGTAAAGTAGGAAGACCATGAAAATAAAAATATTAGTTATATTTTGTTTTGATGTGGTGTGCCAACAATTCCTCTCTTGTGCCAACATTTTCATCCCAGAGTAGCAGTTGCTCTAATACCATAGAAGTTACGTCCTGATGTCTTAAAAACTGTCCTGTCACCCTGCCCCTTCTTCTTGTCAGTGTTTCCCATGTATTCCTTTCCTTGCAGATTCTGCAGAGAATCTCTCCTTTACTTATCTATCAGAACACCTAATTTTCAGCATTCTTCTGTAGCATGACAACTCAAATGATCTGATTTCCTTCTGTTACAGTTTTCTCACAGATCATGTTTCACTACCACAACCATACAATTCTGTGTTCCAAATGTACATTCTAAGAAATTTCTTTCTCAGACTAAGGTCATGTTCGATACTAGCAGTCTTCTTATGGCCAGAGATGACATTTTTGCCAGTGCTAGTCTGCTTTTTATGTCCTCTATCCATCATAGGTTATTATGTTGCAAAGATAACAAAATTCCTTAACTTTGTGTACTTCACATTATCCAATTCTGACATTACGTTTCTCACTGTTCCCATTTCTGCTGCTTCTCATTACTTTCATCTTTCTTCCATTTACTCTCAAACCATATTCTATAGTCATTTGACTGTTCATTCCATTCAACAGATCCTGTAATTTTTCTTCACTTTCCCTTAGGATAGCACTGTCATCAGCAAATCTTATCACTGATATACTTTTACCAAGACTTTTAATCCCACTCTGGAATCTTTCTTTTATTTCCAGCATTGCTTATTCAGTATATAGATTTAACAGTATGGGATGAAAGACTACATCCCCATCTTACATTCTTTTTTAATTAGAGCTCTTTGTTCTTGGTCTTTAAGCCTTATTGTTCCTTTTTGATCTTGTACATAATGTATTACCCATATTTCCCTTAAGCTTACACCTATTTTTTGCAGGATTTTGAATATCTTGCACCATTTTACATTGTATACTGCTTTTTTTCAGATCAACAAAATCCTAGAATGTGTTTTGATTTTTCTTCTGTCTCAGTTCTGTTATCAACCACAATGTTAGAACTCCCTTTCCTAAAGCCAAAATGATGATTGTTTAACAAATCCTCAATTTTCTTTTCCATTTTTCTGTATATTATTCTTGTCAGCAACTTGGATGCATCAACTGTTAAGCTAATTTTCGGATAGTTCTCATACAAGTTGGCTCTTTCTGTCTTCAGAATTGTGTGGCTGATGTGTTTCTGAAAGTCTGATGGTATATAGCAAATCTGATACATTCTACACATCATCATGAATAGTTGTTTTGTTGCCTGTTCCACCAACCATTTTAGAAATTCTAATGGAATGTTATTTGCTGCTTCTGCTTTATTTGATCTTAATTTGTCCAAAGCTCCTTTAAATTCTGATCCTAACACTGGATCCCCTATCTCTTTCCTCTTGACTTCTATATGCTAACTCAGTCCTTGACCTCCCAATAATCTTTCTTCTTCTTCATCTTTTTCCCATGCAGCCAGTTTGCCTAGCTTCCCTGCACTTCCTATTTATTTCATTCCTAAGTGATTTGTGTTTTTGGGTTCCTAAATTTCGCTGAACATTTTTGTACTTCCTTCTTTCATCAGTCAACTGAGTATTTCTTCTGTTACCCATGGTTTCTTTACAGCTACCATCCTGGTACTTAATGTTTTTCTCTCCAACTTCTGTGATTGCTCTTTTTAGAGATGCCCATTCCTCTTCACCTGAACTGCCTAATGAGCTATTCTTTATCTGTTAATTTCAGAGAACATCACGCATATCTCTTCATTCCTCAGTACTTTCGTATCCCACTTCTTTGTGCATTGATTCTTCCAGACTAGCCTCTTAAACTTCAGCTAACTTTCCATCATTACTAAATTGTGACCCGAGCCCATATCTTTTCCTGGTGTGCCTTACAATCCCATATCTGATTTCAGAATCTTTGCCTGACCATGATGTAATATATGTAAAATCTTCCCATATTGCCCACCCTTTTCCAAGTATACCTCCTACTCTTGTGATTCTTGAACAAAGTACTCACTATTGCCAGCGGAAATTGATTGCAGAATTCAATTAGTCTTTCTCCTATCTCATTCCTACTACCAACCCATATTCTTCTGTAACCTTTTCTTCTTCTCCTTCCCCTACAATAGCATTTCAGCTAAATTACTCATTCACTATCCTCATCTACTTTCTCTATCTCTTCGTCTGCTGCTTGCAACATTCATATGTATACCTGAGCTATTATTGTTGGTGATGATTTGCTGTTGAATATAATAAGAACAACCCTGTCACTGAACTGTTCACAGTAACTTTATCTCTGTCCAAGCTTCCTATTTATAATTCATCCTAAATCCTGCCGCTGTTGATATTATTCTATACCTGCCTGACCACAAATCCTTGTCTTCTTTCAGTTTCACTTCACTGACCACCACCACCCTCCATTACATGTAGATGGAGCCTCAGCACTTTCTTTTTCAGATTTTCTAGCTTCCTTACCACATTGTTTATTCAGTTTTTTTCCCCTCATGGTCACCTTACCCTTGGCAGTCTCCTCCTGGAGATCTGAATAGGGGACTAGTCTGGAATCTCTTGCCAATGAAGAGATCATGATACTTTTTCAATTTACAGGCCATGTGACCTGTGGATACACAATGGGTGGCTCTAAGGCAGTGATTTCAAGGACAAGAAAGTGCCCTGAATCTCTGTCCACACTTCTGCCCTCTTTGACAAGGCTGTTGGCAGAATTAAGAAGATACCTTATGCCACAAGTCTTTGGCTGCCATTGCTGCTGATTTTTTATTCAAAATTTAAGCAGTGGTGAAGTTCAAATGCAGGATCCAGCACATTTTGATTACTAGTCAAAGGTGCTCCTGCTAGACCACTAACAATTACAAGCCATATATAGTTTTAAAGGCTCTTCCTGAGAAATAACATTGTAGCAACAATTTTACAGTTTCTTCCAGCATATTAGTTGACTGAACAGTCCATGGGCATACTCCTGGTTCATAGTGGCAAGCAGGCACAATATTTCAGTGATCAAATGTATCACCATTGTCAGGTGTGTTGTTGAACTGACCTTCAGGCACTGCATACTTCCTGTGCCTCCATGGGATGCTCCGTGCATGGTCTGTGCCCAAGAGTGCATATCGGCAATCAAAAAGATGATTGTGTTGGTGGCTGTGGCCAGCCATCAAAATACACATGAGGGACAATTTTCACGACCAAGACTGCGGTTATATTCTCAGCAAGGCTTGGGAACCAGGACAGGCCTAATTAAGATACTCAGGAAAAACAATGAGCTGGTAACCTGACAAATGAAGTGCCTACATCAATGCTGCCACAGTAGGAGTACTGCAGTGTGTCGCCAACCACAGCAGCTAACATGATTACCTCTTCGGCCACTACCACATGTCCTCGGGCACAGATCACGTATCAATTAGCTTGAGGGGGCGAGGCCACATGCCCCCTGGAGGTCAATTCATCAGCGTACTTGATGATAGTGATATGTCTGCTCACTGAAATATTCTGCCTGCTGCACACCATGAACTGGCAGTAAACCTTTGGACTGTTTGATTAGCATTGTAAGGAATGTTTTTAAAGTGTACAACTATTGCTGATCTGAAATATTGGTCTAATGAAGATGCCTCATAGTGGAACGGTTGTCATGTAAATGATGTAAAATTATACCCATTCTTTTTGTGAAAAAAGAACTACAGGTGTTGTCTGTGTATGGACGTACTTTTCCCTCCAGTCATCTGTTATATTAGGATTACAGGGTAATTCCTAAAACCATGTTGCTAACAATGGCCTCTAAAATCAACATAATGTGGCCCATTATTAGCCGCATATCCCATATCAAATGCCTAAAGAGATTATTATTGATTCCATTGCTTATAAAGTTGTGATATTCTCTCCTATTAGCTTTATTATGGGTTATTTTAAATTATCTGAAGTCGCCCATCAGGCTCTGAAAAAAATAAAGTAGTTATTTTGGTTGCATTTCTCTCTTAATATTCTGCTGGAAAGATTAATTTAGATTGAAATATACTTATTTTGAAACCAACTTGCTGTAGAGACAGGAAATTTAACAAAAATTGTGTAACTTTACTGTATTCAGCATGGAAGTGGTAATAAAACTGTAAAACAAATACACACACAAAAACAAAGAAGCAGCAAAATTGTACAAATATATTGTGTTTCCCAGAAAACTGGAAAATTAGTAGCCAGATGTAGGAAGAAACAAAAGTATTTATCTGTGCAGTCACCTAAACACCAATACTGCGGTAAGGAAAATGTCAAGACAGGTTGGTGCCTGCAGTGTCCACAACAGCCCAGTTCAGATCCCGATTTACAGTTGTGTTGTAAGCATAAATGTCACTAAATAGCAAGCTTCTCCTTGGGAATGTGGTTATTAATCTTTCGATGATGATCAGACAAACTAGCATTATGAAGCATGAATGGAAAGACCTAGAAATATTTTTTACAGAAAGTAACAAGGCACCAAATAAGATTTTATGTTCATAATTTGATGTTTCAATGACTTTTTCTTTATGCTCAGTTGTTCTCATGTTTTTTGGTGTCTTTGAGAAATTTTGCAAAACAGACATAATGTCTGCAGGGATACCGCAATCACTTTTTATACGATGTTACTTATAATCCGTCTTGATTGCAAAATGTTTATTCACACGAGCGGTTTTGGTTCCTCTAGAACCATCTTCAGATCTGAAATGACAATGATACTGATTTACTATTTCACAAATCAAGCCTATTTCATCCTAACTGATCAACATCAAATGTACCAGAACGTACCTGCAATTTTGGTTACAGGAGAAACCCACCCACACTCAACAATCTTCACATGCAGCATCACATTAAATTGTTTGGCAGAAGGCACATCATCTGTATTAATTATAAAACTCTTACCGACAGGTGGCGTCTGGTACATTTGTTACATTCCATATGCACATACTGTTTTAAGTTGATTTTTATAATTTGCTTTTATCTCTAAAAATACTTAGTTAATATCTATAGTTGTCAAGGTTAAAAATCTATACTTATTAAAATACATAATAAAATTATCATTTTTCTACAATCAAAAACAAAGGGCGATTTCTATATCCACGGTGCTGGTGTAGACTTGTTTTCCTTCATGTTCTGCTTCCATGGTTCCTGCTATTTCAGTGTTGTGCCGTGAGACGTTTGGACATCTGATGTCCATCGCCATTGGTAAGAGGGCTGTGCAGGAGGGCCCCGTCAACAACGCTAGGTGCTGTATGCATCTTCCAGCTGTTTCCCCATGCACCATCTCTCATCCCTCGGCTTGGACTTCTATACGCAACAGTGATCATTTCAGTAAGCCGTCATAAATACTAAAATAGGCATTATGACTGAACTCGCATTGCTTGTTGAGGATTAAATCTGGGTCTTTCTTTTTGTGGGTGTATATTTCAACTTCTAAAATGTTAAGAAACTGTCCCTTATGAGCTCTATGTAGGATTTCTAAGTTTTGTTCAATGTTTGTGACTGAGTGCTTTAAGGCAGCCATATGCACCCCAAACACAGTTTTGTTTTGAGAGTAGGTGTGCTCCCCAAATCTAGTTTCAAAGTTCCTACCAGTCTGCACTATGTATTGTTTACAGCAGTCATCACATTTGATTTTATATACACCTGAATCCTGAAATTTATTCCTACTATTACATATTTTGTGCTGGAGCTTCAATTTTAGCATGTTATTTGATCAGAACCCTTTTTTAACGTCGGATTTACGGAAGCATCTTTCAATCTTATCTGTAATTCTTCCACTGTAAGTGAGAGCCACATATGTTTAATGAAACAAATAGAAGGAAGTCAAGTCACAGTTAAAAGGAAGAAGAGAAAATATTTTAGTATTTATGATGACATCAATGTTGCGTATAGAAGTCCAAGCAGAAGGATGAGAGATGGTGCATGTGGATACAGCTCAAAGATGTGTACAGTGCCTAGCGTCATTGATGGCAACCTCCGGCACAGCCCTCTTACCCATGGTGATGGATATCAGATGACCGAATGGCTTGCAGCACAACACCAAAATAGCGGGAACCATGGAAGCAGACCATGGAGGAAAACAAGTCTACACCAGCGCCATGGATATAGAAATTGCCCTCTGTTTTCGATCGTACAAAAATGATAATTTTATTATGTATTTTAATTTTGACAAGTACAGATTTTAACCTTGACAACTATAGATCTTAATTAAGTATTTTTAGAGATAAAAGCAAATTATAAAAATCTACTAAATACAGTATGTGCATATGTAATGTAACATATGCACTAGACGCCACCTGTCGGTAAGAATTTTATAATTAATATAAATGACGTGCATTCTGCCAACCAATTTAATGTGATGCAGCATGTGAAGGTTGCTGAGTGTGGACGGGTTACTCTCCTGCAACCAAAATTGCAGGTACGTTCTGGTACATTTGATGTCAATCAGATAAGATGAAATCGGCTTGCATCTGTGAAACAGTAAATTAGTATCACTGTCATTTCAGATCTGAAGATGGTTCTAGAGGAACTGAAACTGCTCATGTGAATAAACATGCTCATGTGAATAAACATTTTGCAATCAAGACGGATTATAAGTAAAATTGAATTTGAGAAACATGTTTGTTATTTCCTTACAGCTGACTGACATCTTACCAATTACTTCATTATAACTGATATTTTGCTAAACACAGTAATGTTATACACTGAAGCACCAAAGAAACTGGTATAGGCATGTGTGTTCAAATACAGAGATATGTAAACAGGCAGAATACAGCACTGTGGTCAGCAATGCCTATGTAAGACAACAAGTGTCTGGTACAGCTGTCAGATCAGTTACTGTAGCTACAGTGGTAGGTTATCAAGATTTAAATGTGTTTGAACAGGGTGTTGTAGTCGGCACAGTAACACATCAAATCTCCGGCATTGCTGCAGCTGGAAAAAAATCCTGCATGACTGGGATCAACAGTGACTGAAAAGAATTGTTCAGTGTGGCAGAAGTGCAACCCTTCCACAAATTGCTGCAGATTTCAATGCTGGGCCATCAACAAGTGTCAGTGTGTGAACCATGCAACAAAACATCATCGAAATGGGCTTTCGGAGCCGAAGGCCTACTCGTGTTCCCTTGATGACTGCACGACACAAAGCTTTATGCCTCTCCTGGACCTGTCAACACTGACACTGGACTGTTGATGACTGGGAACATGTTGCCTGGTTGGATGAGCCTCATTTCAAATTATATCGAGTCGATGAACGTGTATGGGTATGGAGACAATCTCACAAATCCAAGGACCATGCATGTCACTGAGCGAGGTAGTGCATTGGTTAGCACACTGGACTCTCATTTGGGAGGATGACAGTTCAATCCCACATCCAGCCATCCTGATTTAGGTTTTCTGTGATTTCCCTAAATCGCTCCAGGCAAATATCGGGATGGTTCCTTTGGAAGGGCATGGCCGACTTCCTTCCCTGTCCTTCCCTAATCCGATGAGACTGACCTCGCTGTCTGGTCCCCTCCCCTAAACAGCCCTGCATGTCAGCAGAGGCTGTTCAAGCTGGTGGAGGCTCTGTAATGGTGTGGGGCATGTGCAGTTGGAGTGATATGGCACCCCTGATATATCTAGATATGACTCTGACAGGTGACACGTACATAAGCATCCTGTCTGATCACCTGCATCCATTCATGTCCATTGTGCATTCTGAAGGACTTGGTAAATTACAGCAGGATGATGCGAAACCCCATACATCTAGAACTGCAACAGAGTGTCTCCAGGAACACTCTTCTGAGTTCAAACACTTCCTTAGGCCACCAAACGCCAGAGACATGAACATTATTGAGCATATCTGGAATGCCTTGCAAAGTGCTGTTCAGAAGAGATTTCCACTCCACCGTACTCTTACAGATTTATGGACAGCCCTGCAGGATTCACGGCATCAGTTCCCTCCAGCACTACTTCAGACACTAGCCGAATCCATGCCACATCATGCTGCCAACCTCCTGCGTGCTTGCGGAGGCTCCTACACGATATTAGGCAGGTGTACCAGTTTATTTGGCTCTTCAATGTATGTGACAATGAAAAACTTTATCATTTGGATGTCAATTATTTTCTGTCATGATATTTCAGCACACAATATTCTGCCCATCTTCAGATGTGCACTGGGAAAGCTCTATTAATCTCCTGTTTCTGAGATTCTTACAGTATACCTGTGGTGTACTTCTTATGTCAGTCTGCGTGCATTATTTTCATGTAAGAGCTGCTGCTATGAGTCTGTGTGCTACTCTGAGCAGTTTCTATGGTGGAAGTTGGGTTTATCAGTATCAGACTGATAATCTTCTTTTGGTAAAATCACTGCAGGATATAAGCTATGCATAACATAAAGTTTCCCAATCAAAGGATTTCAAACGATGTCTCTGTCCTGATTAATGAGGTTCTCAGACAACTGATGATGGAGTCCTAAAAGTTCAGTTTATGGGGCACAAATTTTGTTGAATTGTCTACTGAATGACTAACACAAATACAATGATTTGTTGGGTTGTGGGAGATGAGTATGCTGCCCCTGCTCCTACAATGTGCTCTTGATGTGTGTTGTTGGTTTCCCTGCACAAGAGTTGATGCACTTGGGTGGAATCTTGTAAATGATTGCCTTATGTGACACCAGGAACAGCCAAGTTTTCTGCTGGAGTACTGAAGTCCACTTTAACCTGATGTTTCCAGGAAAATTATTATTGTTGCAGAAATATTCCCAATATATGGGGTATCAAAAGCTCACTCATACAGATTCATGAGCTAACAGTTACCACCATCTGGCACATTGGCTTTCTCAAGACCTTGATTCATCAAGATCTTACCATCTCAATTGCAGGAGCCTGCAGAAAGAATTTGAACATCTGCAAAATGTGTAAATACAAAATGGATATTTATCTTGTCAGGTACAGACGGCACTACAGACATCTAAGTGATAGTACAATGATACAGATGAGGCCTTCAAGATGGGAGGTGATATGTCATTTATTGAGATTGTTACAACAAAATTATGTAGGGTACTGAGTAAATGTATGCACCAGTGGTGTGTTAAATAGAGAAGTTCTGTACACCTTTTCCAGTATACATCTGAAGATGTTCAGAAGACTGTTTTGAAATATTATGACAGGAATTTACTAACACCTAGAAAGTAACCAATAACCTCATAGAACAAACTATTTGCTAGGAAATTTTTAAATATCGCAACTTATGACAAGCTTCCAATAGTTTCTTTCATGGACTAATGGCTGGTACCTATTAAATCTTAGAGAAATTCCAATCTTAAAATATTTTAAGCTGATATAGTGTACCTACAGGCATAACAACATTTTGTAACCTAATTTAATGATCTAATATTCACTAAGGGAAATATTATGAAAAGGATAATTGCTACTACCATATAGTGGAGATGCCAAGTCGAAGATAGGCACAACAAAAACACTGTCAAACAAAGATTTTGGCAAGACAGACATCCATCAGAATAGACAACACAATGTTGTCTATTCTGACGAACATCTGTTTGGCCAAAAGCTTAGTTTGACAATCTTTTTATTGAGGCCTACTTGTGACTCAGCATCTCCGCTGTATGGTGAGAAAAAACTATCATCCTCATAGTACTGTCATTATTCCATCCTGGATTTTCGAATGTTTGCTTCACTGAGGGAACAAATTTATGCTTCACAAAAATACATATTTTCTTGTGTGTAATGTGTATATTTGGATGCATTTTGTTAGTGTAAAACTTTTGAAAGCAGTGACAATCTTTTAACATTTCACATACAATTCTTTATATTCCAGCATGGCCAGTGCCAGTTATTCAGTGTCCAAAAAATGTTACATATTACTTGGATCCTGGAAGGAGTACGGCCTATATTGAATTTCCAAAACCGAGAACAAGTGTTGACTGGTCACGGTATGTTATTTTAGATTTTACATCATTTGTTTTCATGGTTATTTTCAATAAGAAACCTATGGAACAATGAACTGCAGTTTTTTTATGTACTCACTGTACCAATTAATAAATTGGGCCTTAGATGGGTCTTCTTTGCCAAATGTATTTCTAAGCCAATCTTCATAATGTTTAGGCATTAATGAGAACTTAAAATCATAAAAAAAATCAGTGTGGATAAGTAACAAACCATTGGAGCAAAGCAAACAAACAACATGGCGAGCAACTTGCAAAACATTAGGAAGTAGTTGTCGTATAAAAACAATTTTCATTCATTTTTAGAACTATGGCAGTCTAAAATTTTCCAGAGTCTCCCTCGTACTGACTGCCTGTAATGCAGATAAATATTGAGAACTAATGGAACAACTTAACTGAGCAAGATTGAAAATTAGCCTAAAAGTCAACTGTACTTAAAGTGAAATAATGTACAATGAGAACTTTGAAAAGAAACTAGACAAATTAACAATGAAGCGAAGGAACCAAATGAAGAATTCTTGTGAGTTGAATTTGAATACAATTGGATATACAGCCAAGGAAATAAAAAGAAGTTTAAAAAATGACCTGGATTTCTTTTGGTAAACAAAAGATCTTCAAAACTATGCTTCCAATTTATATAACATATGGCAGTGCCACAAGAACATGTAATGCAAAAAGTATTTGAAGTTTGAAGGTTTTTCAATAAGCAATGGAGAAATCCATCTTGAGAATTTGTATAAGAAACAAAACATTCTCCTCCAAGACTGAATGCGAAAATCTGTGGAGCAAAGGTTTATGTAATTAGTATGTATTCTTTGAGTTACAAGAATATTAGAAGTTAAGATCTCAGAGATTTATTAGCATCACAAAAGCACCACATTTTGTAAAAAAAAAAAAAAAATAGCATTCAAGCTTGGGGTGGAGCACACAGTCATTCTTTTAACAGAGCAACAAGAAAGTGGTTGGTAACCCATGCTAGCAGGTCTACAGTAAAACCCATTTGCTGTTGATGAGTCACTTTTATGTTTGTTGTGTAAGAGCGGATACCACAATTTATGAAATTAATAGCATTCAGACTTGTGGTGAAGCAAACAGTCACTCTTTTAATGGAGCAGTAAGAAGGTCAGTTAGTTACCTATGCTAGCAGATTAACATAAAACATATTTGCTTTTGATGTCTCTCTTTTATGTCAGCAGTGTAAGAACTGAACATGTTGCTGCAGAGTGAAACACCTCCCATGAACCGAGTTTGCAAGGGAGCTTCTGTAAAAAGAAAGTAGGTGAGAGGTACTGGTAGAAGTCAATCTCTGAAGGCAGGTCACGAGTCATACCTGGATAGTGCAGTCAGTTACAGGATTGTCAATGAAAGACAAGGTTCCAGGTTCCACCCTTGATTGCACACACTGATTTACACTGCCAAGAAGTTTAAAAAGAACTTATGGTTTGGCTATAGTGGTTTCCAAGATCTTAAGTATCTATGATTTGTATTGACAATTACTTGATCTGCAGTAATTTTCATTATCTCAGTTTCCATAGTACGTGGTTTGGGAAGGCCTGTATTGATTTAATGCAATAAGTACTTGTCATAAAGGCAAAATCAAACAATGGAAAATATTTGATGGAATAATGACAGTATTATGAAAAGGGTAGATGCTAATCACACACACACACACACACACACACACACACACACACACACACACAGTCTGCCAAGGATTCTGATAAAAGACTGTTTGACTGAAAGCTTTGTTTGACAGTCTTTTTTTCTGTGACTATCTATGACTCAGCATCTCCACCATATATTAAGCAGCAACTATACTTTTCATAATACTGTACTTATCCTAAACTATCACAATGTTCTCAAATATAGACATTTATTCCATTTAAGGAGCTATTTATTAATGATTTTCTTTGTGCATATCACCTTAGGAATAAGTCTGATTCTGATTGTTATAATTACAATTCTTGTTTTGCTAATTGGCTCACCTTCTTTGTAACATAAAGAAGAGTTGTCTTGAGATAGATGAGCCACTTTCACAAACATTGTTGCAAGGTGAATACCTGTCCTTTTTCCCCCCTAAGGTAAGTCTTTCCGTTTCCAGGATTGGAATGACTCCTTACCCTCTCCCTTAAAACCCATATCCTTTCATCTTTCCCACTCCTTCCCTCTTTCCTGATGAAGCAACCGTGGGTTGCCAAAGCTTGAAATTTGTGTGTGTGTTTGTGTTTGTTATTGTCTCTATTGACGTACCAATGCTTTCGTGTAGTAAGTTACAGAATCTTTGTTTTTAGGTATTTTTTTCCATGTGGAATATTTCCCTCTATTATATTTATATGTGTTAAGATTGTTTGCATTAACCTATTTACATATGTCTGTTAATTCACATAGTTTTAACAATTTTCCATTTCATTTAGACCATTAGATTAATTATATTTCACAATGTGGACAATCTTTTGATGGTGTCTTGATTTTCTTATATTCACTTGCATAGTGTACAACTTCAGAATATGATTGTTATTAACCCCCCCCCCTCCCCCCCCCCCCCCGCAGCAGAATACATGTCTGTCCTAAAAGTAATTGTACCTTATACATTTACTTTTTGAGTCAGGCTTGTGTCAATAGTTTGATGACTATAAAAATGTGTTTATGGATACTAAAGTGGTTCATCTTCTTTTCAAGTTATATTTTCTAAATTGTTGGTGGTTTACAGTTCTTTCTTGTTTATTATGTAGGGTAACCAATTTTTTTTTTCTTCAGGAACATAGAGTCTTTCCCCCAATGGGGAAAAGATTTAGAAGCAGACCTACCAGAAGGACACTGGGAAGTGAAATTCATTGCCAGGCATCCTGTATCTCATCATGTCTCAGATTGCACTTTTTCCATAAATGTGGTCAAAAGAACATTTCAAGTACCTGTTCCTTGATTCAATAATAGTGTAACATAAATTTCAGCTAAGATACTGCCTTGTGTATGAAGTACATTTTCTCAAGATATGAGACGTGATCACTGCCAAAGGGACAGAAATATGTTATGTACAGTTATTAGCTCTATTTATTTATGACATACTTTCTGTCCACAAAATGTGTAAAGATATTTATTTTTTACTTCTGAGTTTTTTAATTTATAAGAAAACTGTAAAAATGTTTACTAAATATTACTACACTTGTACATAAAATTTTTTAACTGTGCATAAATTATTGAACTCAAACAGTTATTAGACCTTTCCACTGAACTGAGCTTATAATTTCATTCCTTGTAATCAATGAGAAACATTTGCTGTTATGATATTTTTTTAAAATACTGTAAAAAATGCTGTATGTAGTACCATAAAGGCTGCAGTATAAAAGTTTACCATCCTTGGTACTTGCTACACTAAGAAAATCATAATATTTGTTTGTATAAATCTCTACGGCAGATAATGACAAATGTATTATCATTTTACAAATTGTCTAGTTAATATTGAGTGAGATTTGACAAGAGATTATGATAACCGCGAGAATGGATATAACAGTTTTAGGATAACTGGCATGTTCAAAATTATTGATCAACTATAAGAACTGTATACATTAACAAATGGAAATATCTATGGAATCTAGTAAAATAAGGAATAAATTATACATCCCTTTTTCCCATTTTATCCACTTCACAAATATAGTACTAGAACATGAAAATCTAGAAACGCCAACAAACAATAAAATAAGAATGCATAATGTGCAGTCAGTTTTAAAATAGTTTAGACACTGCAGAGTGACACATGAGAACCAAATGAAAATACCTGTAAAAGCATGTGTAATAGTTTTAGACGTACAAGGATGTTTAAAAATGTCCATTTAATATTAAAAACTTTAGACGCTATAAATTACAAATATCAATAGGACTGTTAAGAGATTAAAGTAATAAATTATGCACTCCCTTTTACACATTTATTGTTTTCTATCCATAACACCTGTATTTCTTAATTACATATGATACATAGAAATGTGCAGATGACTCACATTTTTCACTGTCTCATATACACAGTGTAGTTTCAACTAAAGAAGCCCTCAGCTTAGTTTTATACAATAGTCTACAATGCTATCATCAGAAGAGGTGTACTAAAATATTGACTCAATCTTTCAAGACTGTATAAATTTATGTTGACGATAACAAATACATGTTTGGTTCCTTGGTCCATGGTAATTGCCGGTTTCTTCTCCTCTGAGGATTTTACCAAGCCTAATGACTTCTTTTAGTAATATTCACAATAACAACCTGATCAAATGCAATATTTACCTTACAACATGCTCTCAAACTGCTGCAAAAATGAAATTACCGAGACAATGATGCACTTTTTTAATTGATGCACTTTTTTTAATTGGTTCAGTCTCATTGGAACAGTGAATATCTGACTAATAGTGAGAGATATTCACTGCAACCAAAATATGTATTCTGTTCAGGGTTTTTAAACTCCTCCCATTTTTGCTACTCCTACCATTGTTTGCTATAGTACAGCGAGGTCAGTCAATGGAAAATCTGGATAATTGAGAAGTCTGAGGGAACTGAGTTTTATGGGATGATCAGGGAAATGTCAGAATACTAAGACTCTAGAGCAGGTGTACAGACTTGCTAGTACCATGGGCTGCAAACCCCTCATTGTCATCGCATAAGGGCAACAGTAAATTTCATACTTTTCTTATACTGAAACTGACTGATTATCATGTAATGAAGGCTTATTGGGTCACAAAAATACATAAAAGTTTTGCTTACCTTCAACACAAAAAGTTCAATGCAAAAATGAGTATTTTGATGAAGCTCAGTGATACAAGGTATGTACTGTACAATACACAAACCACTGACAACTAAATAGTATCATTCCTGCAGGCCCATGAGCAGTTCTTGTTGTTGTGACTGCATTGCTATGCAAGTTCAAAAATAACATGCCATAACACATATTATTATTCTGAATTGGGATCCCCTTGCCACAATTCCACATGGGCTATTGCAGCTCCAAAGAACTATGTTCTACAAGAGCCACCTTTTACTTTCAGGGAAGGAATGAAACATGACTAAAACAATAAATTTAAAAGGATAATTGGTAAGGGACATACCACCATCAGATCAATGACAGACCATATGTGACTTGCAGGCCATATCCAGCAGGTGATCCATGCTCTAGAGGGAGATGAACTGCTCATTGATGGAAATAAAAATTATGAATTATTTTATATCTAAAAACAAAGATGATGTGACTTACCAAACGAAAGCTCTGGCAGGTTGATAGACACACAAACACAAACATACATTATCGAAGATGAATGCTTCCTGTAACAGTCTGTTCTGCACGGACAATTTAACTCCTTCATAAACCATTCACTCATGTTACCTAGTAAAAATTGGTGATATTCTAACGTTCCTGATATTATTTTAGGTTTTGGCCACTAAAAACTATCACACATACTTTGGTAGCGTGTTCTCTAAACCCAAAATAGTAGTTTGTGACTTCCAACAGGTTGTCCAAATGATTTATTCAGCAATCCCAAATTTGGCTGAATGCTCAAATACTGCCTCTATAACACCTGCATCAGGCACCTCCCCAAAATTAAACATAGATTGCTACCCCTTTTCGTTCTAAGGCATCTGTAGGATGTCCCAATAAACTTCTAAAAATTCCCCAATTTACACTGAGGCTTGTGGCTGAAACCTACAATTAACAGAGGCACTTTTGACAGTAATATTTCTAAACAAATGGTTTAGCTTCACGTCAGTTACCCTTTTGTTGAACCCAATTTAAGTGTTCTTGAAGTACTTTACTCGTCGCTATAGGTTGCACTGCTTGCCCAGTTTTGAATAGTTAGTTCGACAATCAGAGCATACTTCTTCGTTTGTGTTTTACAGTGCTCTTTGAATAACTGCATTTAATTATCACACTCATTTTCCAGTATTCCGACATCTCACTTTCGGGTATCTTCTAGAGATTGCATTCTATTTTCAAACTGTAGAAATTGCTGTTCATGTTGACCTGTACTTTGACTAAACTCAGTTATCAAATATGTGAGTTACTTTCCACTTCTGTGATACATGGCAAAACAAAAGTGTGACAGCCACTTTGCTTGAAGTGCCTTACTTGCTGTGATATCATTAAAGTTAAGATCACACATATGACAACACCTTGTAACAGAACAACACAGTGCCCACATGTAATTTTTTTCCTGCTTTATTAACTATATGCATTTAAATGAAGTCTATAATTATGTTGTATATATTATTGTGATGTTAACAGGTTTTAATAGTTTCCTGTGTGCAAAATAACCAATGGAAACAAGTACCTGACATGATCCTCTCTGTATCCCTAACTAACCGGGTATGTCATTTAATGAACTGAAAGTATGTCCGGCTGCTTAGCTGGATGTGCTTGTCTCCCATGCAGCTGGCGCGGGTTCGATTTCCGGACCGGTTGGAGATTTTCTCTGCGACTGGGTGTTGTGTTGTCCGTATCATCATTTCATCCTCATCACCGGCCCGTGAGTTGCCCATTGTGGGGCCGAATGAAGACTTGCACTTGGGCGGCCGTACTTCCCCGGATGGGGCCTCCCGGCCAATAATGCCATATGGTCATTTCATTTTTTTTTTTAGATTTGCTAATTAAGTGCTATTATTGACAAGTAATTTGACAAATCAGTATATTTAACAATACTTCATGTTCAGGCAGTTTTGATGAGATCTAATTTACGTAACAATTAAGTCAAAGTAGCGAACTCTGTAATCATTTTGAAAACCAGTTATTATTGTAGAACAGCCAATTTAATTACTGAAATTATTCTTTTCGAAAAGTTTATCTTTTGCAAAACAGTTTAATAGCAGTTAGCATTACGGTGAGAAACTCAGTTCAGTTATTATGTGACTGGTAGTGTACAGAACTAGTAATTAATTTCATGAAGTAGTTGCAACTTTGCTTTTGTCCATGTCTGAAATTTTTGTGGGTGATTACTGTGTTTTGATAATGAGCGCGAGTCAGAGCCTTTGCGACTGTTCACGCCTGCCAACATGCTAGAATATTAAGGTAATTTAATTCCAAAGTCAAGAGTTTTAACTGATTTCGCTCATACTAAGTGAGCTGACGACCGTTGATTTAGAGTAATTTCCAAACAGAGCCAAAATTAATTCATCATTTCGGACCAAAATTCCACTAGCTAGTTTCCACATTATTTTGTGCATTTTTTATTTTTGCCGATAGTTATTGAGCGATGTAAATCGACAATAACAGTCAAGTTATGACAGCACATGACTTCTTTCGGGTAATACATTCATTTCGGATTCGATGCTTTATCCCAGATTAATATCAAATCATCAGCAACACAGTAATTCTTCAATTAGTCAACCACCTGGTGAAGAAGGGGCTGTTATAGCCTACAATAAACCCTAAATTTTCTAATTCGTTCACTGTAAGCGAGTGTGCTTCGTGCTTTGTTCGATTCATCAGTGGTATTGCTCACTTAGAGACGGGCATATCTTACTTCTCTTCTGCTACCTTCTAGCTTTGAAACTTTCCACTCCACTTTCCCATCGAGTATCTGAAAGCTTCTTCACTGTTAAAGTTCGTATCTGTTCAATAAGATTTCCTACCAAAAAATGTGATTGCTTTTGCTGTAGATTTTGCTGCATCTGGTAACACAAGATTAAGACTGTGGCTAGCAGAAGGCATACAAAATGCTGTTGGATTAGGCTATGCTTTAGGATTCGGGCCTTAGCACCACTTCGAATACCTATTCATATTTGCGACACATAGTTATTTTGGGCTCTTCAATCATGAATATCAAGACCTAGTCGATCTAGTTTCAACAAAAGAGTTTCAGTTAAACTTCCTCCTATTGTTGAAGTGACGTCAGTGAAGTAGAGGTAGTGTTCTTCTTCAGTCACCGCATCTTCTGATAAGTTTACAAACCTAACAACCAATGTAATTTGTTCATTGTGGCTTGTATCAGGAGTACAATCAAATATGACTGAAAAATGCTTGCTTTCTTTTACAGAATAACGATGCTGTTTCTTACTTTATTGGCTAGCAAATTTATGAGTTCATTTTGAATATTTTTTCGAAGATAGGCTAATGGTCATGAATTTCTTGAGTTTTTATCCACCGTAAGTGTTTCTGCAAAGCAGGGTTAAATTCTGCTATCATTTCAATCAAACCAAGAAATTACCATTATTATCTCGATAGAGCTTGTCGCTGGTTCCTCTTAAGGACGTAATATGCTGAGCAACGTATATGACGGCGATTATAATTCCAGACGCTGACGCAAACGTTCCTTCTCTTTTTCCTGTAGTTCAAGGTCAGTTCGAGCAATAGCACT
Source organism: Schistocerca cancellata (assembly GCF_023864275.1). Classification (NCBI taxonomy): domain Eukaryota; kingdom Metazoa; phylum Arthropoda; class Insecta; order Orthoptera; family Acrididae; genus Schistocerca; species Schistocerca cancellata. The sequence goes on from NC_064626.1 coordinate 830,404,858, forward strand.
TTTTGTGTCTACTGTATCTCATATTCTCCCCTTTTTTGTACACTCTGTGTGGTTAAATGATTGTTCATACTCTTGAATCCGATTTTCTAAATGAACCAAATCACAGAGTTCATCACTTGATAGCTTGTTTGAAGGAGATGCAAATAGTTTACAACTATTACAAAAATCTTTACAGGTAGATTTCGAATACGCAAGCCATTTTCGGTCCTTTTTTTCTCCACTGGTTATAGTTCTAAAATGAGTTGAAAGTTTCCTCTGTTATCATTTAAAGGATAATAAAAATTCACAATTTTAATGGAGTCTCTGTAAAATTTCATCTATCATGGATGATGCTAAGTGCCCGGGTCCAGATTTGTGATTATTTCACAGTCGCTACCAGAAGGCCTAGCTGAATGGGGGATAGCAGAAGGTTTGCACCCCAATACTTCGTTTTCATTTTTATCTAAAGCAACACATGATGAGAGGCTACTGCCAATGCCATAGACGTTTAAGCATAACTTCAGTTTGTTCTTAATTTGTGAAGAAGTTAATTTAAGAAACTTTTCGAAATCACCGTTTCTTGAGTCCAAAAATTCTTCATGATGTAATCTTTTCTTGTTATTTTGAGCACCTGAATCGTTTTCCCTAAATGTTTCCCTCTCACGAGACATTTCCCTGTCGGTATTTTAAACTTCACAACATAGGAAAATACTATTTAATACAGAACGCACACACGATAGATGAGACGGCGTGACCGGGAAATGTAACTTAATCTCACGATAATGAACAAATTATTCTGAGAGAGACACTCGCGGGTTAATGAATGTAATAATTTTAATTTTAATGTTTCACAGCCTCAGTTGCACCGTTTACCTAGAATTTACCTAGGTTTCAGTCGGGATAACCCAACCTTCTTCAGAATAACCGTAACTACCGTTTGTCCTTAATTGACATCGTCAAGCTAAAACTACAAATCCATAAATCATCGTTAGAGTATAAAACTTATCTGGAACTGCCTCGGCTCTACTTTGCGACCGCGATGCGGCAGCCACTAGTGCTGTACTGGAGTTCCAAAATAATCCATGACAAAATAATGACCTTTGCTCCCATCTGTCAATGACGCTCGATATCTAGTGTCACTAAACCCCGACGCACTACCTTTGGTGTCAGATAACCTTGGCTCTATTTTGAAGCGCACGTGGTAGGGAATTTGTGGTACAAGAAATTCGTAACACCATCGCCAGCGACAGGCCGCGAACAACACACAGACAGCGACGACAACCTGCAGCTAGAGGACTGTATTTCAGTATATCGCTGAGCGCAAAGTGGTTCCAGATGTTTTTCCTTTTCAAGTATCACTTTCGCGGTGTAAAAAACAAACGACGTAAAGCTCTCATTCTTTCAAATAAATTTGATACTAGAGAGTTTCTTTTCAGATGGTGTTGGATGTTCGTGTTATTTTAATCGAAATTGTAATCAGATTTCTAATGTTACTTGTTATACGGCTGAGTCTATGTCCTTGTGACCGAGCGAAGTATATTTGTGGGAATAACCATTTGTTAAGCAGGAAAACATTACAATGATCGACAGTAAGACACAAGGAGTTTCCACCCACAAGGCTACTCAGAGCCTACTTAATCAGGTAGCCCAATTCAGGTGTGACTAGGTTATCCGAGTATAGGTCGACATCTAGTGCAACCCCTCCCATACTAGATTCATCAGTAGCCACCCTTGTGACTCTCTTCTCTGGCAAATCAAGCGCGTATATAGAAGCATTTTTTGCTGATTTGTTGGCAGCCGCTAAACTTGTTCCTGGTCAAATGAACAGTTGTTGGAAATGACAAAATTACGTTTAATCGGGGAAGCTAAGGTGCACCTACTATATCGTGAGGAATTACGAAATGCATTAACTTTTGAAGAATTGAAACAAGGTATGCTCAAAATGTTTAAAAAGCAGAACAGTTGCTGTTTTTATAGGGAACAGTTGAACACCATGTCCAAAGGTACAACTAGACAATAGAAAGCTTTGTGGATAGAATACGAAAAGTAAATAGTAACACTTACCAATTGTCAGCCAATAAGTATCTCCTACAAGAAGCGGAGAATAGGGCCTTAGATACCTTTTTGCGAGGACTGCCACCAGAAACATCGCACCGTATTAGTGCAGAATTTCCGAAGAATTTAACTCAAAAAATGGCTCTGAGCACTATGGGACTTAACATCTGAGGTCATCAGTCCCCTAGAACTTAGAACTACTACAACCTAACTAACCTAAGGACATCACACACATCCATGCCCGAGGCAGGATTCGAACCTGCGACCGTAGGGGTCGCGCGGTTCCAGGCTGAAGCGCCTAGAAGCGTTCGGCAACAGCGGCCAGCAAGAATTTAACTGATGCAGTGAACATTGCTACAGCATTAGAGGAAATAGACGCCGCGACGTGGTATAACGAAAGAAAAAATGTATTTTCCACATAGATTCGTTGTTTCAGATGCGATCGGCAGGGACACGTCACGAAAAACTGTTGCCAACCATAGTGTATCAATTGTCAAAGGGTGGGCCGCACATATCGTAAGTGTGACAGTACAGGGGAATTTGAAAACAAAGGTCCGTTAAACAGAAACGGGAACCTGGACCCGTCGCCAGGCGTTCCTATTAAAATTCCATGCTATTAGAGCGCATGCAAGGGTGGAGTGCTGGATACCAGGTACTATTAATGGTAAAACACATAGACTATTAGTTAACACTGGGGTTCATGTGTCAGTCATAAGTAAACAGTGCACTGACATCAAGAGATATGACTCTCCAAGATGTAAGTTAAGTGGTATAGGTGGAGGCGTTATACGTTTAGCAGGCTGTACGTCATTGAGCTTTCACCAGCAAACAGACATTGCCCCAGAGGACAGACTGCTTTCCCCACCCCTTCAGGTCATTGGCAATTTATAAGGATGTCTTTCGGATTAAAGAACACCTCCACAACATTCCAAAGATTGCTAGATTCCATGAGGTTGTGGAAGTCGTATCTAGGGTAAGTAACGAGAATGATGCTATCCTAGGGTTAGATTTCCCGACTAAACATCAGGCCATAATCAACATCGGGTAGCAAACAATGGACATTATTGAAACATTGTTTCGGTTAGGTAACAAAATGGCTCTGAGCACTATCGGACTTAACTTCTGAGGTCATCAGTCCCCTAAAACTTAGTACTACTTAAACCTAACTAACCTAAGGACACCACACACATCCATGCCCGTGGCAGGATTCGAACCTGCGACCGTAGCGGTCGCGCGGTTCCAGACTGAAGCGCCTAGAACCGCTCGGCCATTCGAAACTTTGAAATACAAATTAACACACAGTCCTGTATTAATCTATCCAGATTTCAGCAAAGGATTCATACTGTCCTGCTATCGGAGCAATTTTGGGTCAAAACATTAACAGTGCAGAACATCCAGTAGCCTAAGCATCCAGACAAACATGGCAGAAAAGAATTACTCAGCAACGAAAATGGAGATACCGAGTGCCATCTATAGCGTAAAATATTTCAGGATAATCACGGACCATGTGCTCTCAAGTGATTACTTGGGCTAAAAGACCCATCAAGTCGTTTGGCGCGTTGGTACCTATGCCTCTGCGAAATGGACTTTGAGATCATTCATTCAAGACACAGGCTTCAGATGCAAACAGCAAAAGATATGCGACATAACGACAGTTTTGCCTACAGGATGGGGTCTTATGTCGAATAACTGGACTCGGACTGAGAATCGTGGTTCCCAAACACGTCCGACAGGCCAATACAACGTATTCCGTGACTAACAGTTGAGCCTGTAAGCTTAGCGGAAAGACAAAAATTCATCCCGACTACCTCACAAGTCGTGCCATTAATGATCATTCTACTTTCCCGAAGCTCAAGTTTTTTCAACCCTACCCGTCTGCCTCCTTCGTAGCAATTCAACCACACATTTTCTGGTGCGAATACGGAGTATAACCAATGAGTAGCCAGTCTTTGGAAGTACATTCGGGCTGGAAGAAGCTCCTTCCCACAACTCGTCCATTTAGTTCCCCCGGAAACAAACTCGCTTCATACACTCCTGGAAATGGAAAAAAGAACACATTGACACCGGTGTGTCAGACCCACCATACTTGCTCCGGAGACTGCGAGAGGGCTGTACAAGCAATGATCACACGCACGGCACAGCGGACACACAAGGAACCGCGGTGTTGGCCGTCGAATGGCGCTAGCTGCGCAGCATTTGTGTACCGCCGCCGTCAGTGTCAGCCAGTTTGCCGTGGCATACGGAGCTCCATCGCAGTTTTTAACACTGGCAGCATGCCGCGACAGCGTGGACGTGAACCGTATGTGCAGTTGACGGACTTTGAGCGAGGGCGTATAGTGGGCATGCGGGAGGCCGGGTGGACGTACCGCCGAATTGCTCAACACGTGGGGCGTGAGGTGTCCACAGTACATCGATGTTGTCGCCAGTGGTCGGCGGAAGGTGCACGTGCCCGTCGACCTGGGACCGGACCGCAGCGACGCACGGATGCACGCCAAGACCGTAGGATCCTACGCAGTGCCGTAGGGGACCGCACCGCCACTTCCCAGCAAATTAGGGACACTGTTGCTCCTGGGGTATCGGCGAGGACCATTCGCAACCGTCTCCATGAAGCTGGGCTACGGTCCCGTACACCGTTAGGCCGTCTTCCGCTCACGCCCCAACATCGTGCAGCCCGCCTCCAGTGGTGTCGCGACAGGCGTGAATGGAGGGACGAATGGAGACGTGTCGTCTTCAGCGATGAGAGTCGCTTCTGCCTTGGTGCCAATGATGGTCGTATGCGTGTTTGGCGCCGTGCAGGTGAGCGCCACAATCAGGACTGCATACGACCGAGGCACACAGGGCCAACTCCCGGCATCATGGTGTGGGGAGCGATTTCCTACACTGGCCGTACACCACTGGTGATCGTCGAGGGGACACTGAATAGTGCACGGTACATCCAAACCGTCATCGAACCCATCGTTCTACCTTTCCTAGACCGGCAAGGGAACTTGCTGTTCCAACAGGACAATGCACGTCCGCATGTATCCCGTGCCACCCAACGTGCTCTAGAAGGTGTAAGTCAACTACCCTGGCCAGCAAGATCTCCGGGTCTGTCCCCCATTGAGCATGTTTGGGACTGGATGAAGCGTCGTCTCACGCGGTCTGCACGTCCAGCACGAACGCTGGTCCAACTGAGGCGCCAGGTGGAAATGGCATGGCAAGCCGTTCCACAGGACTACATCCAGCATCTCTACGATCGTCTCCATGGGAGAATAGCAGCCTGCATTGCTGCGAAAGCTGGATATACACTGTACTAGTGCCGACATTGTGCATGCTCTGTTGCCTGTGTCTATGTGCCTGTGGTTCTGTCAGTGTGATCATGTGATGTATCTGACCCCAGGAATGTGTCAATAAAGTTTCCCCTTCCTGGGACAATGAATTCACGGTGTTCTTATTTCAATTTCCAGGAGTGTATGACCAAATATCACCCGGACAGATTACAAATTACTCTATCACCGCCTCTCTCTTTCCGAGAACGCACAATCCACAAAAAAAGAAGAAAAAAGAAAAAAAATACAATATCAGCAGTTACGACATAAAAAACTAACAACTCTGTAAAAAAAGAAAAACAACAAATATCCCTATGACAATAAAAATAAATACTCCATGATATACTAAAACAAATAATAAAAAACCAACAAATTACAATTATACAACTTACTGAGCGACCTTAACCTGTATGAGATATCATGCATCTTGCGTTGGCCACCAATTCCAGGTTCCCTCTTTTTGCTCTTTGTAACTTTCACCTCCTGATTGGCTGCCGATAACCATGATATCCTCTCTGCCATTCCTCTAAACGGTTTTATGTGACTGACGTGTATAACAGAGATTTTGTGGGGAACTGTATCTTCACGTTGGCGGGTGAAGTAATTTCCAGGACCTGATATGGTTCCTGGTATTTTGTTAAAAATTTCTTCGTTTTTCTCTTTGACGTGTAAGGACTAGTGACCATTACCCACAGCTCCACGTGGTATTGCGGCAATTTCCCCATAAACAAATGTAAATGTCGTGTGACTAGGTCCTCCCGTCGGGTAGACCGTTCGCCAGGTGCAGGTCTTTCGATCTGACGCCACTTCGGCGACTTGTGCGTCGATGGGGATGAAATGATGATGATGAGGACAACACAACACCCTGTCCCTGAGCGGAGAAAATCTCCGACCCAGCCGGGAATCGAACCCGGGCCCTTAGGATTGACATTCTGTCGCGCTGACCACCTTTTTTTATTTATTTTTAAAATTTTTCTTAAATCTCATTTTGTTCGCTTTCGTTCGTTGCATCTGCTCGGGGCGGAAGTCGCACGACACCCGTTTAAGTTCGTCGTTGATTGGTTAACTCAGTTTTTTTTTATTACAGAGGACAACTAACCCTCTGACCGTACACTCTGAGATACTGTGCCGGCAACCACTCAGCTACCGGGGGGACAATCTGCCCATGCGTGTGCGTGGTTGTTCCAGACGTTCTAGCGCCTTCATGTTTGCCTTTTGCACATTATTCCAAACTTCCCTAATTCTTCTGGCAGATTTCCTCACCAACTCGCCATCCAGCCCTAATTTAGGAATCAAAGAGTCAAAGGGAGAAGGCATTTTCATGCCGTACACCACCTCCAATGGCGACAAGCCCGTTGCAGTGTGAACCTTCGAATTATAGGCGCACTGTACATGAGATAAATAGGCGTCCCAATCTTCGTGTCCGGAGCATACGTATTAGCCAACATCTTTGCAATTTTCTTGTGCATGCGTTCCCCAACAGAAAATGGACTGGACGCGTCTGGTAACTTTTGCAACGGCACAACGTTGACCCTTTGCACACGTGGCACACAGTCCTTAACATACTGCTCCACGTCACGCTTCCTGTTTTCCGTCAAAACTGCTCTGCTACACGTCGGTCCGTCGAATGTCGCCCACCATGGTCTGACAACATACGGTCGTGAGCTCGCTGCAAAACTTCTTTCCGAAAACCCTCTGGAACCACCACACGCGGTCCCCACCTCGTTGTTCTACCCAACAAACCCTCGTGCATAACGAAATGTGGCTGTGATTTAAATGTCTGGCGCTCCTTATCTCTTGCCCGTCCCCGCTGCCACTCTTCAACGCTCTTCTCTAGCGTGCTTAACATTTCTGCCCCGTGGCTTAACGTATCTTCCTTTGCGTGTGATCTCTCTGGCTGATGTGTTACGTCGGACTCGAATTCACTAAGCTTAAGTGCCCACCGAGCTACATTAAGTCTGTGCACTAACTTGTGCCATGTTACGGTCTATCTGGACTGCGTTCCGGCTATTGAAGCAAACCCGTTTGCGTTAAATGGCCGCTTCCCTTGCCTGCGCTTTCCACCCTTCTACACTTGAATGCCCTGTGGTCCACTACGCCACATGCATTGCACTCTGGTTGCTTACACTGATTTCTTATATGCCCCTCCCGACCACATCTATAACACTTGACTACAGAAACAAAACGCGACGATCCTGTACTTGCTTTGTGGCTATATCCACCTCCTCTATAAGTATTGCGAGCCTAAGAGCTTACTCCAAGTCTTCTGGATTTTCCATCCGTACGCTCCGTGACATTTAAGCGGGTATATTATGCGAGAAAAAAAAAGTCCATCGCTCTATCTCTGTCTCTTGTAACAGTGCCCTATTAGTTCCTGCATCCTGGGTCTGTATATATGTCTTTGCGTTTAGCTTACGGATTCTATCTTGTACCCTAGCTCATACAATTAACACTGACAACGAGAGCTAACATAAAAAACAATATAAAAAGACTTAGATTCACCGCACCACATTGTGCTGAGCTGTTATATTCGCTAAGTGCCATAGCCTCACTCACCACTCACCAATACCTACCCTCGCACCAAAAAGTACAGGGTGTTTCAAAAATGACCGGTATATTTGAAACGACAATAAAAACTAAACGAGCAGCGATAGAAATACACCGTTTGTTGCAATATGCATGGGACAACAGTACATTTTCAGGCGGACAAACTTTCGAAATTACAGTAGTTACAATTTTCAACAACAGATGGCGCTGCAAGTGATGTGAAAGATATAGACGACAACGCAGTCTGTGGGTGCGCCATTCTGTACGTCGTCTTTCTGCTGTAAGCGTGTGCTGTTCACAACGTGCAAGTGTGCTGTAGCCAACATGGTTTATTCCTTAGAACAGAGGATTTTTCTGGTGTTGGAATTCCACCGCCTAGAACACAGTGTTGTTGCAACAAGACGAAGTTTTCAACGGAGGTTTAATGTAACCAAAGGACCGAAAAGCGATACAATAAAGGATCTGTTTGAAAAATTTCAACGGACTGCGAACGTGACGGATGAACGTGCTGGAAAGGTAGGGCGACCGCGTACGGCAACCACAGAGGGCAACGCGCAGCTAGTGCAGCAGGTGATCCAACAGCGGCCTCAGGTTTCCGTTCGCCGTGTTGCAGCTGCGGTCCAAATGACGCCAACGTCCACGTATCGTCTCATGCGCCAGAGTTTACACCTCTATCCATACAAAATTCAAACGCGGCAACCCCTCAGCGCCGCTACCATAGCTGCACGAGAGACATTCGCTAACGATATAGTGCACAGGATTGATGACGGCGATATGCATGTGGGCAGCATTTGGTTTACTGACGAAGCTTATTTTTACCTGGACGGCTTCGTCAATAAACATAACTGGCGTATATGGGGAACCGAAAAGCCCCATATTGCAGTCCCATCATCCCTGCATCCTCAAAAAGTACTGGTCTGGGCCGCCATTTCTTCCAAAGGAATCATTGGCCCATTTTTCAGATCCGAAACGATTACTGCATCACGCTATCTGGACATTCTTCGTGAATTTGTGGCGGTACAAACTGCCTTAGACGACATTGCGAACACCTCGTGTTTTATGCAAGATGGAGCCCGGACACATCGCACGGCCGACGTCTTTAATTTCCTGAATGAATATTTCGATGATCGTGTGATTGCTTTGGGCTATCCGAAACATACAGGAGGCGGCGTGGATTGGCCTCCCTATTCGCCAGACATGAACCCCTGTGACTTCTTTCTGTGGGGACACTTGAAAGACCAGGTGTACCGCCAGAATCCAGAAACAATTGAACAGCTGAAGCAGTACATCTCATCTTCATGTGAAGCCATTCCGCCAGACACGTTGTCAAAGGTTTCGGGTAATTTCATTCAGAGACTACGCAATATTATTGCTACGCATGGTGGATATGTGGAAAATATCGTACTATAGAGTTTCCCAGACCGCAGCGCCATCTGTTGTTGAAAATTGTAACTACTGTAATTTCGAAAGTTTGTCTGCCTGAAAATGTACTATTGTCCCAAGCATATTGCAACAAACGGTGTATTTCTATCGCTGCTCGTTTAGTTTTTATTGCCGTTTCAAATATACCGGTCATTTTTGAAACACCCTGTAGTTTTGATAGTGCACAGACACTTTCCGACTCAACGTAATGTGTTGGAAAGCGAAAGGACTACTTCCTGACACCAAATTGTTACAACCCACCTAGCTCAGAGATTGCAATGAGTCAGAAAGACCGAGAGGTGTCGTTTGGGAGAGAGGGTGACTGATGCCGAAGAGTGCAGAGAAACACAGGAAAGTTTGTCACTGACTTTTTTACATCGGAGGTACACGGCCGGCCTTGCGCTAAACTCGCTGTGCAGCGCGCGTGGGTCAGCACCAGCGCGAATACCGGAATCTGCAGCGCGGGCGTCCGGTTGCCCAGCCTTGAGGACGTACCAATCCTACACGCACCACTGCTAAATGGCCGCCACGTGTATTAACTATGCCCGTGGCCCGGAACACGGCTGACTGCTCCCTCAAGCGCGACTCGTGAACCCCATGTAGAACGCCGAAGGGAAGCAGCCGACCGCCGTCGTTGTAGTGAGCCTTAGTAACTCCAGCCGTCCACCCGGGCAGCTCGTTCAGTATACAAAGAAATTTCTGCATTCGGGAGGCGGGAGTTCGCGCCCCGGCCCCGCCCCAGCAGACGGCGGCTTGCAGTGCGCCTGACGACGCCATCCAGAAGGCGGAGCCCTCTCGCTCGTTGCACTGGAGTAGCTCGAAGGTGTGACGTGCCCCGCCACATCAATGACGCGTCCTTGCAGCGGAGGTTGGGGGGTAGCTTCAGGTCGTCGGGGTTGGCCTGCAACTTAAAACAATCGTCATTCTCTCCGGTTCTAGACGCAGACGAAATGGCGACACGACTTCTTGCTTTGAGCGTCCGGGCTCACTTATTTATACGTCTTTTCTCTATGCGTCTGACGTAGTTTCTCTGGAAGGGACAAATGGCGTGCTCTTTGATAATTACAACTTCAGCCTTCCTCAGTCCATTTCGGCTCTCAAAAGCAGGTCACTTTACGCCGTTGTAAGTACAACGTATAGGTTCTTCGCAGCATGCCGGTGCTCTTTGCTACCCTTAGAGAGCTTGTATACAGAGAGAGTGGCCATAGGTGAAGTTGCCCGTGATTGGTTGATTAGCTTTGGCAGAAAAATGGCGCCAAACGTCTCTCGCGCTTCCTATGTTCGCGGTGCTTTTGTGTTGAATTGAAGTTCAGAGGACTTTTGGAAACGATTAAAATGTATTTGAATTATTGAGAGACTTGTTATGCGTTGTGCATGCATGTTCGATTTAGTTGTATATCGTTTTTAGTACGTAATTAGCGTTTGCGATCTTAAATACAAGTTGAAATAATGAAGCGTTTTGTGATGAAGTCGGTAGGCCTACATTTTTGAAGTAAACACGTTAGTAATTGTACAGTATTGTTTTTGACATCTGTAATTCGTTCTGCAGACGTTCGTAAGCGATGCCCGGTTGTGCTGCATTTGGTTGTTCCAATAGAGACGAAGGTGAATTTCGCATGTTAGCATTTCCACACAATGAAGAAAGACGAAAGCAGTGGGCAGTCGCAGTCAACAGGGCTGACATAAATCAAACAGGACCCTTGTGGAAACCAACCAAGTACTCTTATCTATGCGAAGTAAGTCGTTTTTGCTTTTTACTACATATAAAACAACTTGCAATATACATAGTTAAATTTGAAAGCAGACCTGTAAATTGGCTGTGTGAAAATTACTATAACGCATTATTCTTATAAACAAAGGCATTTAAAGAATGATTTCGCCATATTGTCTTGTGCTTTTGATTCGGCGAGTGTGTACTCCACTACTCCACTACTGGCCATTCAAGAGTCCCGACCGCAGTTTGACAGAAAAATGGCCGCCGTATCGTCCGGTTGGCCACTCTCTCCCTATACAGGCTCTCTAGCTACCCTGATTACTTCACATTTGTATACAGTGCCTGCCGGGCCGTTCTTTGTAGCCTGCAAGCGGCGCCTCGCAGAATCGTTTGCAAAATATCAACATAGCCCGCGCTTGCCATACGATGTGCCAATTGGTCCCTTAAGTACCGCCTTCCAGCCACAGCTGCACGAGATTTACAAGAATTCCCCACATCCATGCCTGTACTTATTCGTGGCCTAGCAGCGCTAAGTAGTTTTAGAAGGGAGCTACAGTGATAAAGCATCACGGAAACCCGCAATTACAGTGTTGGCGTCACGCATCCTCAGAAACAAGACAACACACTGTAATAAATATCTTTAAACACCAGAAAGGTACAGTAACCTTTTCAAAACAAAACAAAACGTACTAAGTGAATGGCAGGACTTAAACGTGGGTGAATGCCCGTCCCATAAAAGATAGGCACAGCATGTGGCCAAGTAACAAGGTCATACAAATGATTATTAATTTATACAAAACACTAGCCCAGTACTCTTGGCAAACTTAAACACACCTAGAGATAAGCGATGATATTAAATTCCTGCTGGAACTTACAGTCCTGAATACTGGTATAACAGCTGGTTAATCGACAAGGCAACACAATGTAACGGTTCTCTCAAGTACCTTAAAGAGTCCAATAAATACTTCATAGAGAATCGCCTAACAGTGGTAAACGCGACAAAAAGGTGGTGACAGTAATACGGGGCTTCAGCGTGATTAAATAACACTCGTGCAGCCACATGCAATTCACATTCAGTATACAAGCGTGTTCATGGAGCTCATTACCAAAAGAATAAACTACCAGGAAAATTTCTTCAAGACGTAAAGCATTAAGGAAACACACCTTGAAATACTTAGTCAGAAAGTGCATAGTCTGCACGAGAGCAGTCTTAAAAAAAAAGAAAAGAATACTAGAATTAAATACACTTCAGAAACGTACACATTAATGGCATTTATAGCTAGGAAGACTGAGCAGTGAAGCCGGCCGGTGTGGCCGTGCGGTTAAAGGCGCTTCAGTCTGGAACCGCGTGACCGCTACGGTCGCAGGTTCGAATCCTGCCTCGGGCATGGATGTGTGTGATGTCCTTAGGTTAGTTAGGTTTAATTAGTTCTAAGTTCTAGGCGACTGATGACCTCAGAAGTTAAGTCGCATAGTGCTCAGAGCCATTTGGACCATTTTGAACTCAGCAGTGAAAGCGATCTGATCATTAATAAGTTCACTACCAAATCGTCAGTGGTAGGAAATTAATAGTTCCAAGCAAAAATCGAAATGAGGTGGACTAACCGTAGTGCAAGCGGTCACAGAAAAAAACGGGCACACACGCTCACAACGACTGTCATGGACTTTTTTCTGGTGAGCACGAAGCATTAACAACGAGGAAAGTTCTCTATGTTGTTCGTCCAGCATAATGCAGACAGATCATGGCGGGGATGAAGAAGCCCGCAGCACCCAGCATCATACTGTATACACGTTATGGAACTACTCCCCAAGACAATGTCTGGTGGAAGAATCCCACGGAGATTAACCACCAATGTCTTCAAACTGGCGAGATGGTTCAGCCTCGATTCGTTTACGTTGTATTTACTAACTGCCGCCAAACCACACCCCACATGCTTGTACTACATACCAGGCAACAAACCTTGGGATCCACCAAATGGGCCCACGTGTTCAAAACGCAGATCAACCCGAGCTCTACCTCCATCATCTTTAAGACAACCTCTTTCCCCCATCCTTACTCCAAGCGTCCTCACGTCCCAGACCCTTCTCGTCTTCATCATGGGCCAGGCCTCGTACCCACTCCCTCTTGCTAAAAAAAAAAAAAAAACAATTTCTAGAGCTTGACGCAAGGTACTGAAACAGAATGTAACTCCCCAGAGAATCTGAAGCTCTCCATGGTCAGGTTCACCTTGACCTTTAGTGTAGGCAGTAATCACACCCAGTCTCTTCATGGTGGACCCAGAGCGTCACTGGGATGGACGCCTCAAGCACTTTGCAGGGCCCCTGGTTAGTACGACCTCATCCATCAAAATCTTTGATGAATACTATGTCCCCAACTTTAAAATTGTCAGGACCCCTGTCATAGCTACACTGCGTTACTTGCCTTTTATGTGCCACTTCTATATTGGACCTAGCCCTATGCCAATTGTCCTTCAGGAACTCAGGGGTAAACTTCTCAGGCAGAAAATCTTGGATAATGGGAATTTGAGAGGGTACGCAAAAATTAGAGAAGCTGGGGCTGTCTTATGTGTCTCGTGGTTAGTGGTGTTAAATATGAGGTTTAACCATGGTGCCGGCTGAGGTGGCCGAGCGGTTCTAGGCGCTACAGTCTAGAACCGCGCGACCGCTACGGTCGCAGGTTCGAATGCTGCCTCGGGCATGGATGTGTGTGATGTCCTTAGGTTAGTTAGGTTTAAGTAGTTCTAAGTTCTAGGGGACTGATGATCTCCGAAGTTAAGTCCCATAGTGCTCAGAGTCATTAACAGTAACCATGGTAAGGGATGGTTCCACTTTCACTGAGCCTCTGCGTGAAAAATGATTAAAGTACATTTCAGATTCCTATTAATCCGCTCCGTGAAGGAAGGCGGCATGTTTGACCCCATTCTGGAAGCAGCACTTCCGGAATTCCCTCGACGCAAAGGAGGAGCGCTGTCACTAATCATCTTAAGAGGACCAAACAAGGAAAATATCTTAGTGAGATGCCAGATGCTTTGCCCACTGTCACTCCTCTGTTAGGCGCAAACCACGGGAACAACGTGAAGCCATCCACTAGAATGAGGCTGTGCTGGCGTCAGCCTTGGGTGTTGAGGCAGGGCCCCACATAAACGACGAAAAAGCGATCCATGCGTTTGTCAGCCCAAGTGGATTGAAGCAAACCCCTACGCTCATTCGGACTAGGTTTTGCCACCTTATAGAACTGATACTGGTTGGCCATCCTCCTTACGTCATGGTACAGCGATGGCCAGGTCAGAGACTCCCTGATTTTGTGGATAGTTTTGTAGATTCTGAGATGACAATCTCTGAGTCGTGGTAAAACCTAAAGATGACTTTTGGGAGACAGATGTTCACTTCCCCGTCCTGGCACATGCGACAACAAAGGAACCCCTTTCAGAGTTCATATCCTGGTACCTCCTCAACCTACCTAAACCAGTACCTGGTAGGACCTAACTCTAGATCTTGGTCCTGCTATTTCTTCATGTTCCCGAACAGAGCTGGCACCTCCGTGAGAACAGCACCTGCAGCCTCTGCCACTTCCGAGTTAGAGGAACAGCCCTCTTCTTCCTCCTCAAACATGCAGCTAAGGGTGTCAGCTACAACTTTATCTCGTCCTCTTACATGGCAGAGAAGCGAAAAGCCGAGATCCGCACAGCCCAGCTTGCAGCTAGTCTCACGAGGTCGCACCAGAACCCAACTAAGTGCCTGGTTATCCGTCTCCAGGGTAAAGTCTCGTTGTTCTAGATAATACTTGAATTTTTCAGTGGCGAAGAGCACAGTCAATGCTTCCAACTCATAGGTCGAATATTTCTTTTTCGTGGGCGACAAGCACCTAGACGCATACACTAAGGGCCTTTGCTTCCCGTGCTGTTCTCTACACCTGACTTAGAGGCGTCTGTCTAGACAATGAAGTGCTGCTTGAAATCAGGGATTGTCCAAAGAGGAGTGTTGATTAGAGCTGTCTTCAGACACCAAACACGGCTTGCTGGCTTTCGTAGACCGAACGGTTCCCCATTCTGGCGCAATTGGTTCAAGGGCGCTGCTATCTCGAAAAAATTCGACACAAATTTACGAAAATAAGTTACCATGCCGCCGTAGCCTGTTACCCCCTTCTTGTTCCTCGGGGGGGGGGGGGGGGCGGAAGTTGCATATGGTCCTGGTCCGAGACTGGTCTACCCTGACTCCATCAGCTGAGACTATGTGGCCGAAAAAGGAGATTTCCCGACGCGCCATATTCACCCTCGACGGATGACGATCAGACTTGCTTCCCTCAATCGCGCCAGTACCTCTCGCAAATGTTCCGGGTCTTCGGAAGATGACTTCATTTATATTACTACGTCATCGACGTGGTTGTAGATGTATTTAAACTTGATATCTCCATCTACTGAATAGAGCAATCTAGACAACACCGCTGCCTCAATGGATAATCCAAAGAGCACGATATAAGTTCCAGTTCGTAGTGAACGCGATAACTGATCGCGATTCTTCAGCTAATGGAATTTGGTAGTACGCCTGGTTGAGATCGAGTAGAATGAAATACTGGGCCCCTACAAACCAGGAAAAACAATTTGGAAGTACATGAGGGAGCTTGGTGATCTACAACTGGCCTATGATCACCACCATTACACTTGGTAACTAAATAAATGGAGGATGCTTATGGTGATGTGGGTGGCCTGATAACCCTATCCCTTAATGTCTTATCTACCGATGCCGGCTTCATCTTCGTCTTAGGTGGGGACAATCGGTAGGGTGATTGTCTAACATGCACCTCATCGGAGTTGCATAATGTACTGCATCCTATTGGTGACCGCTAGCTTATTAGTTAATATCACAGGAAACTCCCATAAAACTCTAAGGAAACCGTGTGCCTCACCTGACGACAAATGCTCTACTTCAAATTCACCGGAGTCGACGTCTGTCCTACACACGTCTTAACACCTGACTGCCTGCATACTTTAAACTTCCCCCAGAATAAGCTAAAGTTAACCATGACATTTTTAC
Organism: Schistocerca cancellata; assembly: GCF_023864275.1. Taxonomy (NCBI): domain Eukaryota; kingdom Metazoa; phylum Arthropoda; class Insecta; order Orthoptera; family Acrididae; genus Schistocerca; species Schistocerca cancellata. The sequence continues at coordinate 830,420,917 of NC_064626.1, forward strand.
AAATCACACCCCAACAAAAGAGCAGTATGTAACGCCGGAAATGAGTATCCTCCTATTTCCATCTATTGTACTATAATTTTTTTCCATATTTTGTTACCTGAAGATATGACATTTCTGTGTCTTTATATATTGTAATTGTTTTATGCATTTATGTCGATGTATAATTGGTTTGTTTTGTAAATATTATTTGTATTTTTTCGCTGGGTCTGGCCTAGGGAAAACTATGCTATCGAACCATTATATCGATGGGTCGTGTGGAGAACCAAAGTGTTTACGATCTTTGGTAGTGTTAACTCTGCCACGTGGAGCGCGGGCAGAGCAGAGTCTGGCTGGAGTAGGGCGGTGGAACAGGTGTGTTGTGTGACGCTCCCGCGAGTTGCCGCGCTTTCGGGGTTTGGCAGCATGTAATTGCACTCGACTTGCTACGATAGTTTCTGACACGGTGTCGCGGACGGGAAGCATTAGCTGGCGCACATCAAAATGGTTCAAATGGCTCTGAGCACTATGGGACTCAACTGCTCTGCTCCTAAGTCCCCTAGAACTTAGAACTACTTAAACCTAACTAACCTAAGGACATCACACACATCCATGCCCGAGGCAGGATGCGAACCTGCGACCGTAGCGGTCGTGCGGTTCCAGACTGTAGCGCCTTTAACCGCTCGGCCACTCCGGCCGGCTTGGCGCACATCAAGAGCCCGTTTCGCCTGGTGACCGTGTCGAAAAGAAGGCGCGCCAACATCCAGCTTCTGCAACAACGACGGCCGACAATGAGTGACTGTCGCCACCTCCCCGATCGACGACTGCGAACCTTCAATCAACCAACAAGGAAGACTAAAAGCACGTAAAGTTTTAGAACTGTAATGCAGACCTCAGCTTTTCAAACTGTCGCATCACAAAAAATTCAGCAACTTAGCATGAACCTTTGTTGCTCATTGTCCCATTTGCATTACCAAGCAGGGTCCCTGCCTTTTCTGGAATGAACCCGAGTGTTGTTGAAATTCATACGCCAGCATTAAAGTAATATCATTTGATTTCACTGCTTTAATTTCAAAGTTCAGTTAAAGTATTCATAGCTGGCTACAATATTTAGATTACACAAGCAGGAATTAAGAGTGCGAGTTTTGTTAGTATATTTTAGCTTACCTGTGACTGCAGCTCAGCTTGGTATGTACTGAATTTTTCTATTGTTAATTGTTCAGAATCATTTAATTCAAGTTCAAAGTTAAATCTCTTATTTCTAAATTGCGTAGATTCAAATAGCTTTTGAAATGATTGTTGAGGTAGCCCAAGACTAACCTTATTTTATTGAATTTCGATGTGCTTCAGAAACAAAGTTCTCTATTAATTTCAGTCACTAAATTAACTTTCAATTTTCCGGTTTTATTAATTCTTTTGCTAAATTAAGTCAGAGTGTAGCGAAATTTATTACTTCTGACAAACATTCAGTTTTCACACAACACATGTCAACTTTGAGTTGCCACGCTTTTAGTACTAATTGTATGTGCATTAATCTTTCATTTTCAGTTATTATAGTAGTTGTCCATAGGACTGGCGACCGTAATTTTCCCAAATCTCAAATATCTAATTAACGCCTATTAATTGTTAACGTAACGAACGCACATTTACTTTCTTTATTAATTTTACCCTTTTCTCAAAATTAATTGCCACCAATTTCATTTGCATTTTTCCTTTCATTTAAATGTAACCCTTTCCTCCCTCCTTACCGACAAATTAACTTCGGTGACGATTGCTTTTCCCAAATTTCCATTAGGTGCACGCGGTTTAATTTTTCACTGTCATTAAGGTCGGTAAGTGAGGGGGAGGTTACAAGTACTCAAATTCTCCGCCACGAAAACATCATTAGGCCACAATTTTTTTTTAATCTTACCGGACACTGTCAACAATCCCACCAAGGGAAAATTCACTGGTCTATAAGTTTTAGCCACAGATATGTCAGTGCTAAGAATACCACTCGCGGCTTGGAAATGAAATGCTACTGCCAGACTTCAACAGGGCACCTAGGGACTAATGATTGAAACTTACACAGACGAAGGGGGCTAATCACCAGTCACCGCCTGACGCTATTGTACGCATACGACAAGGCGAACACTAGGCATCCAGCCATTCCCAATGGCGTCAACTGTCCACGCTCTTCTTCCAGGCGAAAATACCAGGGACCCCACAACGACAACAATGTGTCTTAGCAGTACCGATGTTGCTGACTGAACCCTCACTCTCGTCATATCGATCCGGCAGTTGCACCTGGCACTCTCGCTTTTGATTAGCCTGTTTGACCCCTTCCACACTGCTGACCAACTGATCTAAATCTTTATAATTACGAGAACAATACATGGAACGATCCTCCGGCTTTATACCTTTTAAGATATTAGAAACCACCACAGATTCAGGTAGATTCAAGTGTAACGCAATTGCCGTCTTACGTGCCTTACTGGCATACTCAGTCAAGATTTTTATGCAAGTTGCATACGAAAGAAATACTGATTCATTGAGTCGCTTCTAACCCTTGATGACTCTTGCTGTCTCAAAACTCTGGCACGCAAGTATCCCAGCGCTCCAGAATGACGCTCATCACCTTGGCTAATGGTCTGCGACACAATGGATGTAAAAATTGCAAAATAATTTCCTGAGACATCTCAAATACTCTGACCTGCCTTGCACTAGCAGTTGCAAGGTTTTAATAGCAACGAATTGTATTCCCTGAAAGACGGTCAAAAGAGGTGAGCCATGGCTGTCTCATATTATGTGTTGGATTAAACCTTGATTGCTATTCTATGTTTAGTCTCCCGCGGTTATCCTCTCTCTCCACGAGTGGCAGCAGCGGTGTGTATCGATATTCGCACCTTGTACTATCTTTGGCCTGGCGCTTCTAGTGTCCGGCTGTGCTGTGTGCGAGCAATTGGTCGGTTGGCGTGGAGCAGCGAGGAAATCTCTGCGGCGCGTAGTTTGGCCGAGGCTGCTGGCGGCGTCCACGCACGGTTGGAGTTTGTGGTGCTGTTCCCATTGCTATAAAGCCTGTGGCTCACCGATCCTGGACAAGAAAGTTGAGTTTTAACTTAATCTACCGGCAAGTCATGACTATTCACATTGTGTCGTTTGGATTTCGTTGTTGGCTGTTGGGACATTCCCGCGAGCAACAACGTTTGTTTTCAAGTTGGCAAATTTTAGCCACCCTCCGGTGGAGTTTAACTGTACTTGATTGTTTTGCACTGAAGTGCACCAGCGGAATCTCCTGCCTTGTGGCCGTTAACGTTCCGGTTACCTGCCCTGGCCGTTGACTTAGTTCAGGCAGTGTATTTTCCTCATCGTGTTGTCGCTGTCCAGCACCGTGTGTAGTTTGACAGCTCAATGTATAATTGATTGTGGGCGCCTATACCTTCTACGTTGTTCCATTGAAATCCTTGTTGTGTGCTGGTCGGGTGGAGCGGAAGTTATCTTGTCGGTGGGTCCGCTGACTGTCTGTTGGGTTGTCGGCGGATCGAGAATGGTTGGGCCGACTGCCTGTCTCACCTAAGCGAGCGTTAGTGTTTGAATTCCAGGCCGACCCTCGGAAACTTCTGATCGCCGTTGGTTGTACTCTCTTTTCTTATTTGTTCTTGTTGTTTGTATTTGTATGGCTTTCAGCCAGTTTTTAAATTAAGGTTGTTTTGCCCTCAAGGCGTAAGATTGTTTAGGCCTTGGCCTAATTTGAAGAACTGTTTTAAGATAGGGCGTTTTGGCCTTTTAAAAATTTATTTTGATTTCAGTCTTAAGTGACGGGCCTTCAGCCGATTTTTAAACTTAAGTTGTTTTGCTCTTAAGGTGTCAGATTGTTTGGGCCTTCAGCCTAATTAAAGATTTGTTTTAAGATAACGCCTTTTGCCTTTTAAAAATTTAATTTTGGTTTGAGTGTTAAGACATGGGCCTTCAGCCGATTTTTTTAAAAGTTGTTTTGCTCTTACGGTGTTCGATTGTTTGGGACTTCAGCCAAATTGAATGAACTTATAGAGATAAGACCTTCTGCCTTTTAAATTTCTGATTTTAGTTTGAGTCCTAAGTTATTGGCTTTCAGCCGATTTTAAATTAAGGCGGTCTTGCCCTTAAGGCATGAGATTGTATGGCGCGATCAGCCGGTAATTAAGTTCCAAAAATTAATGCTGTGTTTTTTTTTTTAATTTTCTTGGCTCTTGTAATGTTTGGTCAAATAACTAAAGTTGTATGTTCGAGTGTAACAGACAGCAGCTTATTTTGGCACCTTTCCACAATTTAAACTACGTGTCCTGTTTTGCGGGTTTAGCAGGGCGTTTCAAGAGGGTTAGGTAATTTAGAAAATTAGGTTCAAATGGTTAAAATGGCTCTGAGCACTAAAAAAAATGGTTCAAATGGCTCTGAGCACTATGGGACTTAACATCTGAGGTAATCAGTCCCCTAGAACTTAGAACTACTTAAACCTAACTAACCTAAGGACATCACACACATCCATGCCTGAGGCAGGATTCGAACCTGAGACCGTAGCGGTCGCGCAGTTCCAGACTACAGCGCCTAGAACCGCTCGGCCACACCGGCCGGCAGCAAACTAGAACAGATTATCCGAACTGCTACTTCTAGCCCCGGGAGAGCAACCAAGTCCAGAAGGCTTTCCTCCCCATTCGCCCCTGGCTTATGGCTTATTGCCCCACTCGAAGGCACTTAACCTGAGCTGAAACTGCATCAGCTGGGCCCGTAATTCAATCGACTTCACTTTCGAATCAGATACCATCAAATCCAAATCCTCGATACGGTTAATCCAATGAGCAATCTTGGTTTGAACACGATAGACCTGCCCACGGGATGGGCTACTATCTTGCAGGAAGCCTATATTTTTCTCTAAGTCGGAAAGGGAAGCGATGCAGCCGCCCGCACACCTGCGTGCCATCCCCTTCCTCGGACTGCCCACTAATACCATGTTCGTAGCGTAGCTGTTCTTTCTTGGTAACCTACTTCCAGCACCACTCGAGCGCCCATGGGATGAGCGAGTACACCTAAAAATAAACAGCAAAATACATTCTGACAAAATACAAAACACTATTGTAAGTGTTGGTATCGAAACGCGGCAGGGCTCAGGCTCCTTGATATAAATATCATCAAAATTCAGTCCCTTGTTGACCAGTCTCGTGCGGAAGTTGAAGATAGGAAAACGAAAGCCGAAGTTTTAAACTGAGCGTTCAGGAAATCGTTCACTGACCATCGCACAGACTCCCATATAGACGACATAGTGATCCGTATCCGTGGCTTAGAGAAACAACTGAAAGATTTGAAACTAAATAAATTACCAGGTCCCGATGGAACCCAGTTCGATTTTACAAAGAGTACTTTACGGCATTGGTCTCTTATCTATCTTTCATTTATCATGATTCTGTCACCCAGCACAAAGTCCTAAGCGACTGGAAAAAGTATATAAAAAGGGTAAAAGAACGGATCCGCAAAATCCCAGACCAGTATCCCTAACTTCTGTCTGCTGCAGAATCCTTCAATATATTCTCAGTTTGAATATAATAAATTTTCTTGAGACTGAGAAGTTTATTTCCACGAATCAGCATGGTTTTAGGAGGTATTGCTCGGGCAAAACTCAGCTTGTCCTTTCTCACATGATATATTGAGAACTATAGATGAAGGGCAACAGGCAGAGACTATAATTCTAGATTTCGAGAAAGCGTTTGACACGGTGCCCCACTGCAGGCTGCTGATGAAGGTACGGGAATATGGAATAGGTTCACAGACATGTGGGTGACTGGAAGACTTTTAAATTGTAGAACCCAGTATGTTGCTCTCAACGGCGAGTGTTTGTCAGAGAAAAAGATTTCGTTAGGAGTGCCCCAGGGAAGTGTTGTTATCTATATACATAATTGATATGGTGGAGAGGGTGGGCTCCAATCTCAGATTGTTTACTGATGGTGCCGTGGTGTACGGTAAGGTGTCGAAGAAAGTCACTGTAGGAAGATACAAGACGACTTAGACAATATTTTCAGATGGTGTGGTGAATGGCAGCTAGCCCTAAATATGGAAAAATATGAGTTAATGTGAATGAGTAGGAAAATCAGACCTGTAACGATCGGATACAGTATTAACAGTGTCCTTTTTGATACAATCAAGGCATTTAAATATCTGGACATGACGTTGCAAAGAAATATGAGATTCAAAGAGCATGTGAGAACTGTGGTAGGGGAGGCAAACGGTTGACCTGTTTATTCGGAGAATCTTAGGAAAGAGTGGTTCACCTGTAAAGGAGACCGCATGTACACTGAAGAGCCAAAGAAACTGGTACACATGCCTGACATCGTGTAGGTCCTCCACGAGCACGCATAAGTGCTGCAACACGACAAAGCATGGACTCGACTAATGTCTGAAGCACTGCTGGAGTGAACTGACACCACGGATCCTGCAGGGCTGTCCATACATCCGTAATAGCACGAAGGGATGAAGAGCTCTTCTGAACAGCATGTTGCAAGGCATCTCAGATGTGCTCAGTGATGTATATGTCTAGGGGAGTTTGGTGGCCAGCGGAAGTTTCTAAACCCAGGAGAGTGTTCCTGGAGCCACTCTATAGCACTCTGTATCAATTCTGGTCGTGTGGGGTGTCACATTGTCCTGTTGCAATTGCCCAAGTCCGTCGGAATGCACAATGGACATGAATGGATGCAGGTGATCAGACAGGATGCTTGCGTACGTGTCACCTGTCAAGAGTCGTATCTAGACGTATCAGGGTTCCCATGTCACTCCAACTGTACACTCTCCAAACCATTACAGAGCCTCCACCAGCTTGAACAGTCCGCTGCTAACATGCAGGATCCATGGATTCATGAGGTTGTCTTCATACCCATACACGTCCATCCGCACGGTACAATTTGAAACGAGACTCGTCCGACCAGGCAATATGTTTCCAGTCATCAACAGTCCAACTTTGGTGTTGACGGGCCCAGGCGAGGTTTAAGGCTTTGTGTCGTGCAGTTACCATGGGTACACGAGTGGACCTTCGGCTCCGAAAGTCCATATCGATGATGTTTCGTTGAATGGTTCGGACGCTGACACGTGTTGGTGGCTCAGCACTGAAATCTGCAGCAATTTACGGAAAGGTTGCAGTTCTGTCGCGTTGAACGATTGTCTTCAGTCGTCGTTGGTCCCGTTCTTGCAGCATATTTTTCCGGCAGCCGCGATGTCGGAGATTTGATGTTTTACCGGTTTCCTGATATTCGCTGTGTAACTAGGCTGTTTAGGTTTTTATGTTGGTAACGCCATGTAGCGCTCTACATGAAAATCACAGGCTGTACTGTGAGGCCGGCCGCGGTGGTCTAGCGGTTCTGGCGCTGCAGTCCGGAACCGCGGGACTGCTACGGTCGCAGGTTCGAATCCTGCCTGGGGCATGGGTGTGTGTGTGATGTCCTTAGGTTAGTTGGGTTTAAGTAGTTCTAAGTTCTAGGGGACTTATGACCTAAGATGTTGAGTCCCATAGTGCTCAGAGCCATTTGTACTGTGTGCAGTCTGTGGCTGGTTTGCAATGTTGGAATTTGCTATTGTAGTGTTGGGCACTTGGCTGTTAACAGCACGTAGCGTTGCGCAGTTGGAGGGAGCCGCCAGCAGTGGTGTTTGTGGGGTGTGAGATGGCGGAGTTTTGAGAGCGGATGATCTGGACGTGTGTCCATCAGAGAGAGTAAATTTGTAAGACTGGATGTCATGAACTTCAATCCAGGGATTTCCATTTGAGTTCCTGAAGCATTTCATTTCTTTTATGTTATGGAGTAACTGACATGTTCTCCTCCCTTTTTCCGCACTATCCCAGGTTTCATGTACATCTCCATCGATACTCAGCAAGCCGTCGCACGATGCTTCGTGGAGGGTACCCTGTACTACTACTAGTCATTTCCCTTCCCGTTCCACTAGCAGATAAAGCGAGGGCAAAATGACTGTCTATGTGCCTCCGTATGAGCCCTAATTTCTCGTATCTTATCTTATCTTCGTGGCCCTTTCTCGCAATGTATGTTGGCAGCGGTGGAATCGTTCGTCAATCAGCTTAAACTAAATTTTCTCAATAGTGTTTCTCGTAACGAACGTCGCCTTCAATCCAGGGATTTCCATTTGAGATCCTGAAGCATCTCCGTAACACTTACGTCTTGTTCGAACCCACCGATAACAAATCTAGCAGCCCTCCAACGAACTGCTTCGATGTCTTCCTTCAATCCAATCTGGTACACATCCCAAACACTCAAGCAGTTGGTTGGTTGGTTTTGGGAAGGAGACCAGACAGCGTGGTCATCGGTCTCATCGGATTAGGGAAGGATTGGGAAGGAAGTCGGCCGTGCCCTTTCAGAGGAACCATCCTGGCATTTGCCTGAAGTGATTTAGGGAAATCACGGAAAACCTAAATCAGGATGGCCGGACGCGGGATACACTCAAGCAGTACTCAAGACTAGTCGCACCAGCGTCCTACACTGAAGCGCCAAAGAAACTGATATAGGCATGGTAGAGATATGTAAACAGACAGAATACGACGATGCTGTCGACGATGCCTATATAAGACAACAAGAGTCTAGCGCAGTTGTCAGATCGGTTACCGCTGCTACAATGGCAGGTTATCAATATTTACGTGAGTTTGAACGGGGTGTTGTAGTGGGCGCATGAGCGATGGGACGCAGCATCTCCGAGGTAGCGATGAAGTGGGGATTTTCCCGTACAACCATTTCACGAGTGTACAGTTATGAAAAGTCTCCTTAGAAAAATTAATGAGTTACTGTGCTGATAAACCACTTACGTTATTTTCTAATCAAACAGCTGAGAAAAACTGAACGTACTCAGACATTAACTAAACTGACACACAATATTTTTAGCGCAACGCAATCTGACTTTCAATAATCCCTACAAAAGAATGGCCCTGACTAACAATAACCTATACCTTTCGTGAATCACTTACCTCACAAAAATCTTCGTTATTCGATATACTGCAATACAGCGAGCGCCAATATCGCCAGATAAATAAAAGATTCTAACTACTGAAGGCACTAACTACTGATAGGCATACTTAGCAAATGAAAGATTTTGATAGAGAACAAACAATGTATTTACCTTAATAGTGTTCCAGACTGAAGCGCCTAGAACCGCTCGGCCACTCCGGCCGGCGCTGATGTTACAGGAGGAGCATTGTGCGTCATTGTGTGGTCATTGTTGAAATCCCCAGAGCGTATGTTCCTGGAAGAAACAATCAATAGATTTCTTCCCGTTACGTATATCTCGCGAATAGACCATTAACGTAAAATTAGAGAGATTAGAGCTCACGTGGAGGATTACCAGCACTCCTTTTTCTCTAGCACCATTCGCGTTGGGAGCAAGAAAGGGGAGAAATGACAATAGTATACAAAGGACCCTCAACCGCACATCATATCGTGGTTTGCGGAGTATAGATTTCGACGTAGAAATAGATTCAGTTATCGTTAATTAGTGATAATGGAATCTTGACGGATGGTCTATGACGGGAACGTATTATTGTATCTCATTACCAGCCAGTGCGTAGGTGTGCTGGAGTTAAGGATTCATGACGCTGCGAACTCGGAACTAAAGCATGTTGCCGAACAGAGAGCGGGAAAGCTGCTGGCAGTGGCGGCGACGTGTCTGCTGGCGATGCTGGCTGGAGCGGAGGTCCAGCGTTAGTGGCTCTTAGCCGTACTGGCTGACACTGTGTGCAGAAACAATATCGTGAGAGACTTCTGAGTTGTAGCGACGTGAGTACCACCAAGGCAAGTTTTGAAGTCTCTTCACTGAAGTCTAGCAGTGAAGACTCCACTCTGCATTCTTGAAGTGAAGTCCCACACTAGGATTACCTCTGTCACGGCGTTCTGCGGAGATTTCTGTGAGTATGCACATATATTAGACTGACAAGGTCATGTTTTCCTTCTCATTTACAGAAATATTTTACGACAACTGTCATAGTTTTTGTTTCGCCCTGTATACCCCTTTCTGAAAAGACCACACCCGCTCGTGAAGAGAGTCTTTTCAGAAGATACTTTGACGTTATAAAACGTGGTGTTTTCTCGAATACTTGCAAATGTATTCAATCCTCTGGATCTATCCTTTTGTTATCTGTCTGCGAAAAGTGCTTTTATATCGGCAGATGGCTGCTTTTGTTGGGACCCAACAATACTCGTTGGACTCACATCCTGTTGGCCCCATTCTGGACACACAATAGGAGGCTCGGTCGTGGCAGAGTGAGCAGGGGGGGGGGGGGGCGAGGGGGTAGACGGCTTTCTGTGGCGTCTGTGTCAGTGAGCAGGCCGGCCCTTGCGGGTCAAGCGGCAGACGGCTATTGTATCTGGACGTCTGGCGTCGTCTCTGTCTCATTCGTTGTGTGGCGTCGTCAGAATGCCTCGTCTTCCTCATTTAGCGAGCTCTGGCGTCTGTCCCTCTATGTCTGTGCGGGAAGCGTCTCTTGCCTGGCGCCTCGTTTGGTGGAAACATAATAGAGTTCTCGTAAACACACGAACAAGTAAACAAGTTGAAGACCATTAACGAACACAGTCTGAAAGCAGTTATTGTTAACTCCCACACAGAAACAACGACATGCCTCCTACAAGAACAAGCCCAGCAAAACTGTGCGATGTTCAAAGCAAACGACGTGTTGTCGGCAGCTTTACTTTTATTATCTTCAAACTTCGAAAAAATATCCTATGGAATAACAGTTGTCCAGAAGAACCTACGCTTAATTTCAAATTTAGCCTTGCTGTCAGGCATTTTATGCAATTACTAAAAGAGCAAATGTTTTGTTAACTGGTAGCATTATTAACCTCTTAATAAAATGATAATCATCTTCTTCCACTAGTTTAATTTGTTCATTTTACAGTTTGTTTCAGGGGGCTGGCTACCCTTATTAGGAACCTACCAAACAAAAAGAAACTTGGTGAAAGCTTGACATCAATGGTCAAATTCAGTTAATTAAAAATAGAATATATACAAAATTAGGCCAGATTTATGATCATAGCAATAATTAACCTGCCTCCATAAAGGCGAATAGAAATCTGTTTTTGACGAAATAACTGGTACAATATCTTTTACAACAACCAACACAAAAAAAGTGCTACAGAAGCTGCGACGCGTTATTGATATTTAGCTGCCTGTAGCGTACAGTTAAAGAGAGAATAATGCTTTTGTTTCACATATGTTTAGGAGCCATTTGGAGTTCAAAATAAAGAAAATACTTCCCTTAAATACTCCATTTTCAATACTGACAGTTGCCTGTATTTGTGCCATACTCAGCTTCGACTGAGCTCTTCGAGCAACCTCTTTGCATGGTCACTAAGGCCATTTCGCGTCTTTGGGGGAGTCAGTTTTCCATTCAAACAATGTGAAGCCTTCAGCGGTTAGAACCCATGAGGCCCTCTTTGTTTGAATTAGCATCGCTATTCTAGTTCTAGTTCTAGTTCTTTTCTTTGTTCTGACACGGAGCTTCCGTATTTTGGCTTGGGAGGAAGACTGCCTTTGTCTGGTGGAGATCTGTGCTGGTGCGGAGATTTTACAGTGACGAAAGAATCAAACGAGATCATTTCAGTTATTTGCCTTGCTGAAGCTTAGGCCAAATGGTTAGCTTATTTCGGCGCTGCTTGCTCACTATTGCTCACCGATTACCCTTCAGCGTTGTAAAAATGGGAATTCGTAGGTTTCTCAAGCTTGATTAAATGGAACGAAATTATACCGATGAACCATATCTTTGCAATCCGTTGTGCTGTATATTCAAAGTTATTATCCTCTCCTGTAGTATGAAAAGACACCGCAACTCTAAAGTCCATACTGTGAATCTGTTATTTCGATCAGTCATTGTGAAATTGAGTTTTATATCTATTGCTTTGAGAAGCTGTGTGAACTTGTAAATAAATTTCTTTCCCTTAGTAATAACACATGTATTTACTAACGGAATTCTTTTGGAATTATTTCCTCCCAAAACATGTCGTTTCTCTCTCACTTAAGTTTACACTACTGGCCATTAAAATTGCTACACCACGAAGATAACGTGCTACAGACGCGAAATTTAACCGACAGAAAGAAGATGCTGTGATATGCAAATGATTAACTTTTCAGACCATTCACACAAGGTTGGCGCCAGTGGCGACACCTACAACGTGCTGACATCAGGAAGGTTTCCAACCGATTTCTCATACACAAACAGCAGTTGACCGGCGTTGCCTGGTCAAACGTTGTTGTGATGCCTCGTGTAAGGAGGAGAAATGCGTACTATCACGTTTCTGACTTTGATAAAGATCGGATTGTAGCTTATCGCGATTGCGGTTTATCGTATAGCGACATTACTGCTCGCGTTGGTCGAGATCCAATGACTGTTAGCAGAATATGGTATCGGTGGGTTCAGGACGGTAATACGGAACGCCGTGCTGGATCCCAACGGCCTCGTATCACTAGCAGTCGAGATGATAGGTATCTTATCCGCGTGTCTGTAACGGATCGTGCAGCCACATCTCGATCCCTGAGTCAACAGATGGGGATGTTTGCAAGACAACAACCATCTGCACGAACAGTTCGACGACGTTTGCAGCAGCATGGATCATCAGCTCGGAGATCATGGCTGCTGTTACCCTTGACGCTGCGTCACAGACAGGAGCGCCTGCGATGTTGTACTCAACAACGAACCTCGGGGTACGAATGGCAAAACGTCATTTTTTCGGATGAATCCAGGTTCTGTTTACAGCATCATGATGGTCGCACCCGTGTTTGGCGACATCGCGGTGAACGCACATTGGAAGCGTGTATTCGGCATCGCCATACTGGCGTATCACCCGGCGTGATGGTATGGGGTGCTACTGGTTACACGTCTCGGTCACCTCTTGTGCACAATTACGGCACTTTGAACAGTGGACGTTACATTTCAGATGTGTTACGACCAGTGACTCTACCCTTCATTCGAACCTTGCGAAACCCTACATTTCAGCAGGATAATGCACGACCGCATGTTGCAGGTCCTTAACGGGCCTTTCTGGATACAGCAAATGTTCGACTGCTGCCCTGGCCAGCACATTCTCCAGATCTCTCACCAATTGAAAACGTCTGGTGAATGGTGGCTGAGCAACTGGCTCGTCACAATACGCCAGTCACTACTCTTGATGAACTGTGGTACGTGTTGAAGCTGCATGGGCAGCTGTACTTGTACACGCCATCCAAGCTCTGTTTGACTCAATCCAGTTGTATCAAGGCCGTTATTAAGGCCAGAGGAGTTTGTTCTGGGTACTGATTTCTCAGGATCTATGCACCCAAATTGCGTGAAAATGTAATCAAATGTCAGTTCTAGTATAGTATATTTGTCCAATGAATACCCGTTTATCATTTGCATTTCTTCTTGGTGGAGCAGTTTTAATGGTCAGTAGTGTACTGTGCCACGTTGCATGAACGACATCTTGTAACCCGTGGATTCGATTCACGGCCCATTAATACTCTGGTACATGAGGGACCACATACAGAACCGCAATCGCAAAAAATGGCAATAAGTGTTTCTCTTTGCTTGGTATCAAGTTACAGATGCAGGAAATGTAGGTCAACGAGAGAAATTCGGACGATCGTTTCCCGCTGAATGTATTGTAGGATCATCGTACACATTACTGTATGCTATGTGGAAATGATATTCACATGTTTCGTCGTGACGTTGATGACTCAGTTATTGTTTTATGCTTGAAGTTAGTGATTACAGAACTGAGGAAGCATTCTCATTCGCTCTATTGGACGATGGAAGCAAAAGGCGAATACCAATTCTTGGTGCCTTTCTTGCTGAATCATTGTTCATTGATCAGTAGCTATGGACCGGGAACGCACATCGCGAGGGGTCGCCTTACCATCTGGATATCCGTGTACGACTGCTAGCCAGATCCAAACTTCCATACGTCGTCAGTCATGCGTCTACAACCTTAAACTCTTACATCCACTACGTATGTTCCCTTACAGGTGAGACATTTTACCTGAATGTCGTTTGGCCTGTGTCGGCGGATAAGTTGTGACTCGTGCACGGATAGCCAACCGGTAAGGCGACCGCTCGCGATAAGCGGAAAATCCCGGTTAGAGTCCCGCTCCGGCACAAATTTCCATAGTAGTCATTTCATTATACAGCTGACAGTTGTCCATATTCGAAATTGCTAATAAATTTAATGTATTTCATAACGGCTGTAATCACCGCAGTACCTAACACAATTCAGAATAGCCGGCCGAAGTGGCCGAGCGGTTCTAGGCGCTTCAGTCTGGAACCGCTCGACCGCTACGGTCGCAGGTTCGAATCCTGCCTCGGGCATGGGTGTGTGTGATGTTCTTAGGTTAGTTAGGTTTAAGTAGTTCTACGTTCTATGTGACTGATGACCTGAGATGTTAAGTCCCATAGTGCTCAGAGCCATTTGAACCATTTTAGTCAATTCAGAATAGCACAGGCACTGCAATGTCGTGTTTTCTGGGGCATAATTACTGTCAAGTAATCATACTGATAAATGCGAGTGGTCTGTCCTAGCAGGGGCTACACAAGCAGAAGACAAGTCAATGATCGTGCATGTGTACCGAACCGACAGGCGGCAGCATGAACACCACCAGAGATTACTAGCCGCACAGACCAGCCTTCCTCTGGGATCACGTGATCGCAAATAGTTCCTGGTGTCGCCAGGATATTTAGGCCAGCACTGAGTCGCTGAGGGCACACTTCTCCTCGAGTGTTCCGGGCCGGGAGCCGACTAAACCTGCAGTCCATCATTCAGAGCTCTAGCGGGAAACCTTTGCACCCACCGATGACATGCCGTTCGCCAGTCACCGCTGACCGTAGGAGACGCCAAGCCAATGACTAGCTCAGGCATCGCCAGGACGTTGGCATCTAAACCAGAGACTGCAAGGGACTTAGATGTTGGCCATTGACGTTGTCTTTCATTGTATTGTTCTACTTTTGAAGTGATTCTTAGAGTTTTGATTTGTCCCTCACTGAGACCATCTGTCCACTTACGTACTTGTGTAAATTCAGTGTTTATCCCGAAGTACTGCAAACAGTTCTCTTAAACAACTTTCTCCAAGGAGGAACTTTAGTTCACTTACTTTCTTATAAATCTGTTCTACATTATTTACCTGGGCTGTGTTCTCATAAAAATTAGAAGCGACGAGATATTTTTCTACGTACTGACTTTTTTAATCGTGTCTGCACCCCAAGTAGACAGTGTTTGTATGTGTGTGACTCCTATGTAGCGAACATGTTTATAGTCATTTTCCATTAAAATTTGTTCAAAGCACTCTGTCTAACCCGCCAACAGCATTTAGCTGCCCTACCCTCTCTCCATCTTGTCCCTGTATGCTCCCATAAGCAGCACTTTACCGCCCCCCCCCCCGCCCTACCCTACTCTCTCTCTCTCTCTCTCTCTCGCTCCCTCCCTCCCTCCCTCTGCCGGCCTTTGGTGGCCGAGCAGTTCTAGGCGCTACAGTCTGGAACCGCGCTGCTGCTACGGTCACAGGTTCGAATTCTGCCTCAGGCATGGATGTGTGTGATGTCCTTAGGTTAGTTAGGTTTAAGTGGTTCTAAGTTCTAGGGGACTGATGACCTCAGCAGTTAAGTCCCATAGTGCTAAGAGCCATTTGAACCATTTTTCTCTCCCTCTCCCCTCCCCCCCCCACCAACCACACTCACCATCCCAGCCTTCTCCTCACCGCCACCACCCGGTTGCCTCTCCCATAATACGCTGCTGCTCGCAGGTTGGCTTCAGCTGCCAGAGTCTGTGGTTATGTGTTAGTGTGTGTGTGTGTGTGTGTGTGTGCGTGTGTGTGTTGTATATTTTTGGCTACCCAGGTATTGCTGCTCCTCCAGAATATGCAACAGGCCATGCTTGCGATTATGGAGAAGATGGCTACCATCACTACCTCCAATCCGGAACTTTCTAACCGGATTTCCTGCATCGAATCACTCGTGAAATGCTTCTGGAAAGCGTCTCCGCCACTCCAAGTGTTAGACGGAAAGATGGAGCCATAGGCGAACGAACAATGTAAGACGTATGGAGCAACAGTCTTTTTTCCATGGTATCACGGGTGATGCTCAGCAGCATACGTTCTTTTCGATATGCGCACTACCGGAAATTTAGCGTCTGCTACAGGAGCCCAACCCCGGAAGTGGAACCCGAAGCTCTCTGTTATGAACGATTGACCATCTTGTCTTTTCGAATATTTTGATTCCCAAGTGCATGTTGCAGTGGTTCATTGTGAATTTTTTACCTGCTAGGAGCACGGTGGGAATGGATAGACTGGTTACGAGGTTCGTCCTGAGACTGCCGTTTCCAGTGAACCTACGCGAGCAATCTTACGAAATGAATTACGAAACGTCAAAGTTGCACAGATTTTTTTTTTTAAATGGCGACCAGTTTCGGACTTTAGTCCATTCTCAAGCCATCCACGTAAGTCCTACTATGGCACCATAATGTGGGAGCGCTGGCCACATTGCTGGCATGAATGGCTAACTGCAAGATACTATTTGCGTACGACAGTCTGGTGCATAAAGCACAATGATCGACAGAACAATGTCGTTCACGTACATGATCGACCAATAGCGAACTCAGCTGATCACCGGCATCTTTGCTTGAGCGCCGTACTACAGACACACAGCAGCGATAAAATGGCAAGCTGACAGGTTACACCCTTTACTGGTGAACCCACAGCGTCCGTCTAGGCGCAGTATTCGGTTCGCGGCAGTCTGTTCGCGATGCCTGTTGCTCCACAAAATCCATACGCCCCCGTCCTCCGTCCATGACACCTGAAGAGGCAGGCAAACAAACAGCCTACCCTCCTTGCTCAGCGGTCGCGGCCACAACTTCAGTGCACAAATCGACCGCTCTGCTGAAGGCACTGCCTCGAAACGTGTCTTTCCTCATTTGCAGGTAGACTAATGACAGGCCGCGCACCAGCCAACGCTGCTCGACTTCTGCCTCGGTCACAGATCACCAGCGCTTCTACGTATTCGCGGTAAACCTCTCTGATATCGATTGACGGAAACGTGTTAGCACGGCTCACTAGGGTGCAAGTCACTCTCTTAACAGCAGCGAAACTTCAGCTCAGCATATAAATTTGACCACAATAATCTATGATGGTAGAGCTCCAAAAGCCGTGAAGTGCATTAATATCTGTTTGACGAATAATGTTAATAATAGCCCTCCGTGTCTTATCAACCGTATCTACAGGGTGCTTTACAATTCATGTTACAAATTTCTAAAGGTTGTAGACGGAACTTAATAGATCAAGTTTTACATAGCAACCACTATCCGGAAATGTCATGCAACGATGCTACAAAGCGTCAAACTTGTAGGCGCCGACGCCTGTAAATGTAAACACAGGGCGATTCCGTGATGACGTTACAATCTTTCAAGGATGATGGAGCCGGATAAATGTATAAATTTGAGGTAAGAGTGGCTGCACCGGGAACGAACGAGTCGAAAGTTATAAGCGAAAACCGTTTTGATACCTCTGACAGTGGAAATATACGTTCCGGCACTGTTGTTGCACCGAGCGAGGTGGCGCAGTGGTTAGACACTGGACTCGCATTCGGGAGGACGACGGTTCAATCCCGCGTCCGGCCATCCTGATTTAGGTTTTCCGTGATTTCCCTAAATCACTCCAGGCAAATGCCGGGATGGTTCCTCTGAAAGGGCACGGCCGACTTCCTTCCCCATCCTTCCTTAATCCGATGAGACCGATGACCACGCTGTCTGGTCTCCTTCCCCAAACAACCAACCAACCAACTGTTGTTGCTAAGACTGTATGACAGACAACTTTCAGAGGTGGTATTACGGACCAAAACAAGAAAAATATCTAATAAATTTGCTCTAAAATGATTACCTAAGGAGCTATGAGCACGTGTTCATCGTTGGTAGCATGAAACACATCTCCTCCACCGAACATGTGCGCATAGCTCCTCAGGCATGCATTTCAGAGCCCATGTTTACTAGACATTTTTTCTTCACTTGGTCTATACCACCACTTCTGAAAGTTGCATATACTACATTCTTAGCAATAACAGTACAGGAACACGTATTCCACTTTGACGTTCTGTAGCGTCGTTGAAGGACATTTTCGGACATGGGCTCCTATGTAAAACTTCATCTACTAAGTCCCTTCTACAAGTGTGTAACACGAATTATGAAACACCCTCTATATGCGCAGGTAGAAGAGGAAAATAAATCCTGTTTAAGATTTGTGCAACTAGCAGTGTGTGAATACGAAGAAACTGCAAACCTTTTATTCTAAGATATGCTTAACAAGAGGCAGCTAAGAGTTGCTCATCATTATGCCCAAAATTCTGTCAAACCTATCGCTTGATACATTGTAACGAGATTTCTGTTCGACTGAAGGAACTCCTCAACATAACCACAACCCAGTTTTCTTTGGAAGTCTCACAACTGACCTCACTACAACAGCATGTAGGCGACTAGCCTACAACAAATAATTGCATAGCCGTCCGGTATAATGAGTTAACGGAGTACAATTTATTCGTGAAAAACTCACACTGAGAAGAAAACTAAAAACAACAGAGAAGTAACAAAAACTAGGAGATTCTATAGTCTTACGGCAAAGATAAAAAACAACACATGACTAAAAAAAACTCTCGCGCACTTTTGATCTCACTTTGCACTAGACATGAAAAATATCACTGCCACACAGCCCCCCCCTTAAAGTGCGGAGCCCCAGGGATATCTTGATACTTGAATTTTATTTGACGTCCAGCTCTGGTGTGCGTCGGATGTCTCGGGGGCGGTGACGTTGTTGTTTGTGGTGGTGATTCACCTGTCTCAGACGATGTACTGAGCGGTGTTTGGGTATGCTCTGCGTCCATCAGGTGTTGATGCACAGCCGTGGTGTCAGAGGTCGGAGAGGTTAAAACCCATGCTGGCTTGACACGTTCAATCGATACCTTTGTCGGAACACCATTGTACATTATGTCCACGGTATGCTTATTTCTACTCAGCACCTGAAATGGGCCCGTATATGGTGGTTGTAAAGGCGATTTGACTGAGTCTGTTCGCAACATTACGTGAGAGCAATTGTACAAGTCTTTGTGTACAAACACGTTACGGTTACCATGGCGAGAAGGTGGCGGGCAACGTATATTTGTGCAGTGACGTTTTAGCTGCTGCACCCAGTGTGTGAGGCCCTCTGATCCAGGTAGTAAGGTTGGTACTAAATAATCTGCAGGAATCCGTAGCGGCTCGCCGTAAACCATCTCGGCAACTGATGCACCAATATCGGGTTTGTGAGCTGTCCGCAGGCCTAACAACACTAATGGTAATGCTTCCGTCCATCTCTCTTGATGACACATCAATGCTGCTTTGAGTGTTCTGTGCCATCGTTCGACCATACCATTACTGGCAGGGTGATAGGCAGTCGTGTGGTGGCGTTGGAAACCGCACATTTTGGATAGCTCGAGGAACAACGTAGATTCGAACTGACGTCCTTGGTCAGTTGTGACGTGAAGGGGGCATCCAAAACGGGCAACCCACGTACACAGAAACGTCTTAGCAGTAGTTTCGGCTGAAATATCGACTATTGGAGTCGCTTCTGCAGTTAATGTTCGACGTAGCTAACGAAAGATTTAAAGTTCCTTAATCGGAGGTCACCAATTATGTAGGCGACTAGCCTACAACAAATAATTGCATAGCCGTCCGGTATAATGAGTTAACGGAGTACAATTTATTCGTGAAAAACTCACACTGAGAAGAAAACTAAAAACAACAGAGAAGTAACAAAAACTAGGAGATTCTATAGTCTTACGGCAAAGATAAAAAACAACACATGACTAAAAAAAACTCTCGCGCACTTTTGATCTCACTTTGCACTAGACATGAAAAATATCACTGCCACAAGCACATGCAAATGATCCAATAACCTTATTAACAACACGGTTAATAGTATATAAGTTTATATGACGAGTAACCGATGTACAGCAAAAGCTGGAGCATAATTAAGCTCATAAGAATAGAGAGACAGTTTCACAAGAGTTGCTCGATAGGTGTTGCGACTTATACTTCCCTTTGAAAAAAATCCGGAAACGCTTAAAGTAGCTTGCGTACTATTCTGAGCTTGTCGCAAAGAGAAGCAGTTGAACCGCATTAATGTTATACTATCACTTCATAACCCGAATCATTGCTTTCACTTGCGAGAGCGCAGCATTGTCAATAACATCGTTGGCTTGTTAGCGTTCCATGATTTTTAACACACTTGTGTATTCCTTGACTTTACTAATGGTTTTTTCCTGATAGTAGACTTGACTACGGAAAGAAACGACAGCTGCAATTGCTGCGAGACATAAGAAAATATTAATTTTTGTCAACATACGCTGCTGTAAGAAACTGAATATATGCTGTAATAGTTAAGCACTGAGAAGAACGTTTTTATGAAATAATAATTGTTATCTTAAAAGGTAAAATTTTTCCCATTTTTGAAGTGAATATTATACTCATCCTTTCTCTCCTAGTAATTAAGATACAAAGTGCAAGCAAGTAGATGACTTAGGAATTTAAATTTTAGGTAGTACTGTGCGATCCCTGTTTAATATCGCGGCCTTTTGGAATGAACAGAATGATTCTCTTTTGTGGAAAACGAAAATTTGTGGAACTTGCCCTACCGACACAGACTATCGTAGTTGTTCAGAATCGTATCCGTCTGACTTTCTCTTCAATAACAGCGTCAAGAATTTTTCAGAGCTACATTACGAAGCAGATCTTGAAAAGCTGTTTCTTACGCTGGCTGCTAAGAAGAAATTTAGCTCTGAGTGCGCTCGATTGCACTCCGGAGACGCCAAGCATTACTGAAAAATTAATAATTTACTCTTTTTCACCCAAGGACACAGTAATTAAGATCCACAGTACCAAATATTTTAATTTAGATGAAAAGGTCAATTTCAATTTTCAAATTAAAAACCAACACGAAAGGACAGATGTATTTAAATCATTTAATACTAGGATGGAAAGAGGACCTGGTAAGAGTAGGGAACAGTAGTTACAATTAATTTTGCAGCGGAAATTTTCGAGGCTGCCTGTCTGTTTGTTATTTTTGCTCTTATCATGAATATTCAAAAATATTTCTAGTGGCCCAGCGAGGTTCATCAGAAAAATTGGCGACCGGCTTACCAGGACCTCTTTTATAGGACAACAATGATAATATTAATGTATGTATTGTATTTATTTTATGTGTACTGTAACATTTTGTGTATTTATTCTGTTGTATGTACATCCACTGGACGAGTTGTGTGGCCAGCTGTATGCAGGGAGGCCAATCTATATGCTGACTGATTCCAGTAATGAAAACTTCAGTCAACTCTACAGAATAAGGCAAGAAACTGCAACCATTCCGAGTCCGTGACACTCAGTCTTCTTATTGTAGTCTTTTCCTTACACTATTGGTAATAGACGTGTTTTTAGTTATATGTGTACTCTTGTTTGTGTCCTAGTGTTAAGTGTCGTCTGATAAGTTCTTGTACTATGAATATTTTAATGGTGATTACACGTAGTATGTCTAAGAAATGAAAGAAGAAGCCGCCTGGTAGAATTTTGCGCAGAGCATAACTTAATCATAGCTAACACTTGGTTCAAGAATCATGAAAGAAGGTTGGTTACATGGAAGAATCCTGGACGTACTAGAAGATATCAGTTAGATTATATAATGGTAAGACAGCGATTTAGGAACCAGGTTTTAAATTGTAAGACGTTTCCAGGGGCAGATGTGGACACAGACCACAAACTGTTGGTTATGAACTGTAGATTAAAACTGAAGAAACCGCAAAAAAGGTGGGAATTTAAGAAAATGGGACCTGGATAAACTGAAGGAACCAGAGGCTCTACAGGGTTTCAGGGAGAGAATAAGGGAACAATTGACAGGAATGGGGGAAAGAAATACAGTAGAAGAAGAATGTGTAGCTTTGAGGGATGAAATAGTGAAGTCAGCAGAGGATCAAATAGGGCTAGTAGAAACCCTTGGGTAACAGAAGAAATATTGAATTTAATTGATGAAAGGAGAAAATATAAAAATGCAGTAAATGAAGCAGGAAAAAAGGAATACAAACGTCTCGAAAATGAGATCGACAGGAAGTGCAAAATGGCTAGAGGACAAATGTAAGGATGTAGAGGCTTGTCGCACTAGGGGTAAGATAGATACTGCCTACAGGAAAATTAATGAGACCTTTGGAGAAAGGAGAACCACTTGCATGAATATCAAGAGCTTTGATGGAAACCCAGTTCTAAGCAAAGAAGGGAAAGCAGAAAGGTGGAAGCAGTATATAGAGGGTCTATACAAGGGCGATGTGCTTGAAGCCAATATTATGGAAATGGAAGAGGATGTAGATGAAGATGAAATGGGAGATATGATACTGCGTGAAGAGTTTGACAGAGCACTGAAAGACCTGAGTCGAAACAAGGCCCCCGGAGTAGACAACATTCCATTAGAACTGCTGACAGCCTTGGGGGAGCCAGTCCTGAGAAAACTCTACCATCTGGTAAGCAAGATGTATGAGACAGGCGAAATACCCTCAGACTTCAAGAAAAATATAATAATTCCAATCCCAAAGAAAGTAGGTGTTGACAGATGTGAAAACTACCGAACTATCAGTTTAATAAGTCACAGCTGCAAAATACTAACGCGAGTTCCTTACAGACGAATGCAAAATCTGATAGAAGCCGACCTCGGGGGAGATCAGTTTGGATTCCATAGAAATGTTGGAACACGTGAGGCAATACTGAGCCTACGACTTATCTTAGAAGAAAGATTAAGGAAAGGCAAACCTACGTTTCTAGCATTTGTAGACTTAGAGAAAGCTTTTGACAATGATGACTGGAATACTCTTTCAAATTCTGAAGGTGGCAGGGGTAAAAAACAGGGAGCGAAAGGCTATTTACAATTTATACAGAAAGCAGATGGCAGTTATAAGAGTCGAGGGGCATGAAAGGGAAGCAGTGGTTGGGAAGGGAGTGAGACAGGGTTGTAGCCTATCCCCGATGTTATTCAATCTGTATATTGAGCAAGCAATAAAGGAAACAAAAGAAAAATCCATGGAGAAGAAATAAAAATTTGGAGGTTCGCCGATGACATTGTAAATCTGTCAGAGACAGCAACAGATTTGGAAGAGCAGTTGAACGGAATGGACAGTGTGTTGAAAGGAGGATATAAGATCAACATCAACAAAAGCAAAAGGAGGATAATGGAATCGGGTGATGCTGAGGGTATTAGATTAGGAAATGAGACACTTAAAGTAGTAAAGGAGTTTTGCTATTTGGGGAGCAAAATAACTGATGATGGTCGAAGTAGAGAAGATATAAAATGTAGACTGGCAATGGCAAGGAAAGCGTTTCTGAAGAAGGGAAATTTTTTAACATCGAGTATAGATTTAAGTGTCAGGAAGTCGTTTCTGAAAGTATTTGTATGGAGTGTAGCCATGTATGGAAGTGAAACATAGACGGTAAATAGTTTGGACAAGAAGAGAATAGAAGCTTTCGAAATGTGGTGCTACAGAAGAATGCTGAAGATTAGATGGGTAGATCACATAACTAATGAGGAGGTATTGAATAGGATTGGGGAGAAGAGAAGTTTGTGGCACAACTTGACCAGAAGAAGGGATCGGTTGGTAGGACATGTTCTTAGACATCGAGGGATCACCAATTTAGTATTGGAGGGCACCGTGGAGGGTAAAAATCGTAGAGGGAGACCAAGAGACGAATGCACTAAGCATATTCAGAAGGATGTGGGCTGCAGTAGGTACTGGGAGATGAAGATGCTTGCACAGGATAGAGCAACATGTCTAAGATGGAATCTAATAGAGTAACCACGGTTACTGTCCAGTCAGTGGAGGAAGTAGTATCAGCTGAAGTGTCAGCTGTAGTTCCCACCACTACTGTTTGTTCTGTGGGAATAAGTTTACAATACTTTATGATTAGTATAACCCAAAGTATCCAGCAGGTAAGTTTAACCATACAAGAAGTATCTACTAAGCAGCATAGCATGGTTAACAAACAAGATGCTTTAGCCAATGAGGAGGCTAATCTGATCACTGAACAGGAGAAAGTAGCATTAATTGTGACAGTTGCTGCAGAACAAGTGAGTCTTACAGCTAAGCAAGATAGCTTAGTTCAGGCCCAAGAAATCTTACTAAATAAGCAGGATAGCTTAGTTGCTAAGCAGTCCCACATGTCTGCCACTGTGACAGACTGAATAGTGAAAGTATATTCATTGCCTACCAAGGCTGATTTCCAAAACCTCAAAAGTGAAGTAGACAGACTGACTTTACATCTAATAGATCTGGTTACCGAAATAGCAAACTTGAAATTAGCTGAGGAAAGAATCCCTAATGATATTTCGCAAACACAGAGTGACTTGAAAGACATAAACTATAGACAGGAATCTATGCAAACAACCGCAGATTCTTTAGTTGGAAAGCTCAATGAAGTTTCATCTGGCTGTGTAAATGTCATAGAGGGAACAGTATCTCAATGTGTTCTGGAACAACTGCAACAAGCCGTCCAAACTGTTCGAATGACTGATCTAAGCGAACTAGAAACCGAAATTAATCTTGTTTGCGAGGACATATGCTCTGATTTCGCGAAATGGAGAGATGAGATAGCAAAGTTGGTTGATAAATGCAATCAGAGTGTAAGGAACATTCAAGTAGGTGCTTCTGACACCCATGTTGTGTTCTCGGGCGAAGAAATGCCGATTACGACTAATACAACAACTATTACGGGTAGTTCAAGAACATATGCTGAAAGTGCACATGCTGTGACGGACCCAAATTTTGCGAATACTCCATCATCAAACGTATATGCTCAGATGCTGATGGAGGAGAAGTTGCTCATATACAGGCGATTTCAGATCTCTGTACCGGAGAAGAAAACAGTAAACTCAATTGTCTTTATTCGTGTTTTCCATGGTGTACTTCCAAGAGAATGGTCCGATGCACAAAAGATGTTTCGTGGCAGGGTTCGTACAAGGAGAAGCAAGCTCGTGGTGTACTGATGCCATGGAAACATGTAACACTAATGATGAATTTGAAAAGGTATTCCTCAACAGATATTGGTCTAAAGGGATCCAAGAACGATTAAAGAAAGAGGACCTGGTAAGAGTAGGGAACAGTAGTTACGATTAATTTTGCATCGGAAGGTTTCGACACTGCCTATCTGTTCTTTTTGCTCTTATCAGGAATACTTAATAATTTTTCTAATGGCCGAGGGAGAGTCATTAGTGGGTTTAGACTTTTTTAGACGTATTAAACCTAAGATTCAGTGGTATGCAAAAGGAGAAGAAGCACTGAAAACTCTCTCAAAATTCCAACATTTTTTTTAATTATAGAACAGTCTCAAAACAACAGCTTACTCGAACTACGCAAATGGTATGTAGTAACCTGTTACTTAGGGTGTTAAGCTGGTTACGAATAAAGTGTTAATAATTTCATCTTACAGAGTTTTACAGTTTACAGAATCTGCAGAGAGAACAGTGTCTGGAGTTTCATCCAGCGCTAAACGATGCAGCAGCAATAGTAATAGTAGTAGTAGTAGTAGTAGTAGTAGTAGTTTTATTCATTCGGGATGACAACCACCAGTGCCAGGAAAGACACCAAGTATGTAACGTGACACATTAATAGTGACTGTGTTTCTAAGTTGTGGCCATTGTTAACATAACAGTTAGTTGGTTTCAAATTCAGTAATTACAACAATCACGCTGGATTAGTCTCTCTCTACAGATGTTGACAAGAGCTACGGGAAAAACTATAACTAATCACAAAGTATTGTCATGATTTGCTAATTCGCTAACCAACTTCAGAAAAACGTCATGTGGTTACAGATGGCTGTATGATATAGATGGCTGTATGATAACGTAAAGAAGGTGCTGGTGCTGCAGAGTCTAACGTTGTAGGCAATACGGTAGTCATTGCAATAGATATAAAATGGATTTTGACTTATTTTTCATCTGAATAATTATCGCGTTATTATGTTGCAATTTCTAGATTTGAATAAAAGACAGCCTCTGATGTAGACACAGGCGTGAAGGAAGAAGTTTGGACAGTAGAAAGACAAGCTGTTTGAGTGATCAGGTAGAACTAAATTCTCATAACTTGTTTTTAATGAAGTCCAAATCATCGTCGTCGATGCGCATCTCTAATCTGCCCTCTTGTTTATTCTGAATAGAGTACCTTGAATATGGTTCATGATCGGTGAATAAACATACAAACTCTCGCGAAGACTGTATGTGATTCGCTTTGCGTCTCTCATCAACACTAAGATGGAGCCACAGACTCAGACGAGCACTTACAGATTGAGAAACTAATATTTGTGTAAATTTTACCTAACATTTTTGTGAATTTTAACAGCATAAAATAAACAATCACTTCGTTTTATTCGTTAGGTCTTCTTACTATGAAACTGTGGATTGAATTGTCGATGTATTTAGTTTTGGTGTAACGTTTACAAAAGTAGTTTTGGTTTCATTACCCTCATGGGCACGTTTCAATTAAGAATATTAACGAAATGGTCGACCATGCTAGCAGCTTAGCAGCCCAATCAATAGTGACCAAAAGAATGCCGAATTTCGGGAATA
Organism: Schistocerca cancellata; assembly: GCF_023864275.1. Taxonomy (NCBI): domain Eukaryota; kingdom Metazoa; phylum Arthropoda; class Insecta; order Orthoptera; family Acrididae; genus Schistocerca; species Schistocerca cancellata. The sequence goes on from NC_064626.1 coordinate 830,447,506, forward strand.
GTTCGTGTAGGCATAAATGGAAGGAGAAAGTGTCATGAACAACATACTGCACATCGTGACTGGTGAGGGATGAGTGTGGGGATGAAGGTGCATTTGTAGGTCACTTTTGCACATTTTTCTTGAATAACTCGAAAACCGTGGCCTCGAGCGAAATCGAATCCCAGTACAAAATTTAACTACATTAAATTTGCTACAAAAAGGGCCTCTATATTTTTTTGTCTGTAGGACTAAAAGTTTGCACGTAGCGAGTAGGAGAATATGAAATTCTCTGGTGTGGTTTTTGAAGGCCAGGTGCAGAACAGCGGGTTGCATAAAACGACAGCTGAATCACCGTGCATACTAAGACATACCTGAGAGACTTTTTCCATGCTTTGCCACTTGGAACCAGTCTAGGGACTTGTAACAGAATACCGAGAAGACAATGGCGCTGACAATGCGTTTCTGGAAGAAAGGTACTTAAGACGTTTCCCTTTCTACTCTTCAAATACAGTTGGTTACAAAATACCAGCGCTGCAACACCCTTCCCCCTCCCTGTCAAAATAAGAGGTCCTAAAAACGTCTGCCATGCTGTTTCAAAAGTAAGCAAATAGCTAACTCTGATCCGGTTCGCCATTTTTTTTTTCTAGCTGTCATGTCAACTCCTCAAAATGTTTATCTTGAATACTGAAACATGCCGTGAAGCGATTCCGAGCAGTTAATGCTGCTCGTTGAATTTCACCTGGACTTACCACAGGCCCGTGCTATGCCATTTACCGACTACAGTAAACTGTTCCCGTTGTTCATCACTCATATTGTTCTGATACAGTGGGTGAAAGGTGTAAGTGCTATGTCTGGGAAAAGCATCACAGTCATAGGACTAACTATAGAGACAAACTCAACCAATAAAAATGATCGACAGTCATCAACACGAGGACATCTTACACCACCGAGGGCTGACCGTTCTCCACACAAGTAAGCTGGACCACATTCCAACTAGTTTCCGGATAATTTTTACGGCTGCGTAGCTCAATAGGTGGAACCCTTATATTATCACTCTCTTGTCTGTCCGACTATTAAAAACGCTTTTCCTCAGGAACTGGTAGATGTATCGAGCCGAATTTATGCCAAATACTAGGGTCTACGGTCACGTAGGAGCGTAAAAAAATTGAAGCTTCTGAGTCAATGCTATCGAAAGCTATGGCCATATTTTGATACTCGCAAACTCACACATCAAAACTTAAACAGTACTTCCAACAATAGAGTACACAGTACTTCCTAGTGACCTGGAGTCATTAAATTTGACAAGAAGCAAGATTTCACGGTGCAACTAAAGGAAATCATCCTAAAAGTGTTAATTTGTAATTATTTCTCTTGAAAAAAAAATATCTTTTTAATCTGTCATCCGATTGTCTGTCCGTCTGTTAAGACCTCTTTTTCACATGAACGGATGAATCAAATTGAAATTTGTCACACATTAAGGTCTGTTGCCCTCGGCAATACAGAAACGTTAAGCTTCTAGGTCAATGCAACAAATAGATACGGAGTTTTATCTCACGTATTTTGGTGCTCGCAAACTCACTCATCAAAACCTATAGGGTACTTCATGTTGACATAGAATCCTGAAATTGGACAAGAAGCAAGGTCTGACAGTACAGGTAAAGGAAATAATCAGAAGGTTTGTAGTTTGTAAGTGCATCACACAAAAAGTATTTCTTTTGTCACTGACCTCAAACGTAAAATTAAAGTGTTCTCGAAAGTCTTTTGATGCCCTGGACTCATATCTTGCCAGTATTAATCTAGATAACATACAAAAATCGTCGAGATTCTCGATTCACTGAATGGATGAACTGTTGTATGTACAGTGTGTCTCAAAAAAAACACTGACAAGCTCTAGTGGCAGATTCTTTACAACAACAACAACAACAAACAAAAAACTAGAAATAATGACTAATGAGCTGTAAAATGCGTACCTTAAGAACTATGAGCATTTGTTCATTTGCGATACTACGAAACACATTTCTACTGCAAGGACTTTGTTTCCATACTTTGGGAGGTGGTAGTATGGACCAAACCAACAAAAAGCTGCCCGGCAAACATGGAGTCTGAATGTTCAAATTTGTGTGAATTCCTAAGGGACCAAACTGCTGAAATCATCGGTCCCTAGACTTACACACTAGTTAAACTAACTTACGCTAAGAACAGCAAATACACCCATACCCGGGGGGGGGGGGGGGGGAATCGAACCCCCGGCGGGAGGAGCCGCTCAATCCGTGACACAGTACCTCAAACCGCGCGGCCATGGGGTCTGAAATGCATACTTTAAGAGCTAAGAGTACTTGTTCATTTTCGCTAGTGTGACGCACATCCACTGAACAAATGCGCATAGCTCTTCAGGTGTGCGTTTTAGAGCCCATGTTTACTGGATTTTTTTTCTTATTTTGATGTAATGAACCAATCCCCAAGGCTTGTTGGTACTTTTTGGAACACTCTATACCATTAAGTTTGTGTGGAAACGTCAAAGCGCAAATCCTACTCGCACCTGATCAATTTTTTTCTCCTGCTATGACTAATTCTGTAAAAAATATGGGGTACTTTTCGTTTGGATAAGCCGAGTGATAGGTGAAGGTTCCGGTGTGCGTTTTAGAGCCCATGTTTACTGGATTTTTTTTCTTATTTTGATGTAATGAACCAATCCCCAAGGCTTGTTGGTACTTTTTGGAACACTCTATACCATTAAGTTTGTGTGGAAACGTCAAAGCGCAAATCCTACTCGCACCTGATCAATTTTTTTCTCCTGCTATGACTAATTCTGTAAAAAATATGGGGTACTTTTCGTTTGGATAAGCCGAGTGATAGGTGAAGGTTCCGCTACTAGAAGGTATAGGAAAACGAGAATTGGATGTGGGGATTGTGCTGCTGCCAGTAGTGTGTTGTTTATATTACGAGACCGCGCCAGTGGACGCGACATAACGTGGCGCCTGAGGCTGCAGCCGGCCAGCGATCGATGGCGGCTGTGGGGCGCAGCGTCGGCGCGGCCCACCAGAGCCATCACGCCGCGGTTACCATGGCGACCTACCTGCGGCTTCCCGCAGCTTGGTTCTAGGTCAGTGCTATTCACGCGCCAGGTGCACGGGACGGCGAAGGCGACCTGTCTCCACTACTACCGTTTCGAGTTCACTCCTGCAAATACCACACTTCTGGGGATATTAAAATTAAGCTAACATGAAGTAGTTCACGGCATACTACCAATATGACTTACATATCAACAAAACTTTGTTACGTTGTTACACGTTGTGCGTGTTTCACCCTAGCGGAGATGAAATACGAGTTTCATCCACAGAACAGTTTTGTTACACTGAGATGACGAAAGTCGTGGGATAGGGATATGCACTTACACAGGTGGCGGTAGGATCACGTACACAAGCTATAAAACGGCTGTGTATTGGTGGAGCTGTCATTTGTAGTAAGGTGATTAATGTGAAAAGGTTTCCGACGTGATTATAGCCGCACGAGGTGAATTAACAGACTTCGAACGCAGAATGGTAGATGGAGCTAGACGTCTGCGATATGCCATTTTGGAAATCGTTAGGGAGTTCAGTATTCCGATATCCGTAATGTCAAGATGTGCCAGGAATACCAAATCACAGACATTTCTCCTCACCATGGACAAGACAGTGGCATTCACTCGACGATCGCGGACAGCGGCGTTTACGTAGAGTTGACAGTGCTAATAGACAAGCAACACTGCGTGAAATAACCGCAGAAATCAGTGAGGGATGTACAACGAACGTACCCATTAGGACAGCGCGGCGAAATATGGCGTTAATGGGCTGTGGCACCAGACAACCCATGTGAGTCCCTTTGTTAACAGCGTGATATCGTCTGCGGCATCTCTATTGCGTTCGTGACAATATCAATTGGACGCTGGACTACTGAAAAGCGTTGGCTTGGTCAGACGAGTCCCAATTTCAGTTGGGGTTCGAGTGTGACGCAGACCCAACAAAGCTTTGGACCGAAGTCGTTAATAACGCACTGTGTAAGCTGACAGTGGGTTCATAATGGTGTGAGCTGCGTTTACATGGATTAGACAAAGTCCTCAGGTCCAATTGAATCGGTCATTGACTGGAAATGTTTATGTTTGGTTACTTGGACACCATTTGCGGTCATTTATGGACCTCACGTTCCCAAAAAAAACGATGGAATTTTTTATGGATGACAGTGAGCCACATCAACGGGCTGCAGCTGTCCACAATTGGTTTGAAACATTCTGGACAGTTCGACCAAACGATTTGGCCACCGCGATCAACTGATGTGATGTTCATCGAACATTTATGAGACGTAATCGAGGGATCAGTTCGTGCACAAGATACACACTGACAACACTTTCGCAGCTGTGGACGGCCGTAATAACAGCATGGCTCAATATTTCTGCAGGTGCCTCCAACGACTTGTTCAGTCGATGTCACTTCGCGTTGATGCACTACGCTGCCCAAAAGAAGATCCGACACTATGTTAGGAGATGTCTCACGACTTGTCACCTCATTGTAGGATGGCTGTTAAGTGAAGTTCAGTCTTGTACGTTTCATTCAAATGAATAATTTACAAAGCTATGATTTTATAGAAATTTTGTTTCATGTAACTTGGTGTCCACGTAAATTCCTTAAAACTGGTTAAACCATATAAAGAGTCTACGTACCCATATTCAACAGTAACTTATAACAGATTGGTGAACTGAGGGGAGTTGGAACGCCCCATCCTGAGAATGTTAATTTTAGTGACTTGGCTTTCCTGTATTACAGGAACCACTGTAGCCATTGATATGAAACTTTTACAGGACATTAAACTGTATGTTCTGAGTCTACTGAACTGCAATAATTGCATTTCAGCCACTGCTTTCGGAAATAAAATTTTTTAATTACACGGTCAAACTTTTTGTGTACCTTTTTGTACGTTATCCTAAATAATTTTAGTTAAGCTTAAAATCATGTTCTTCTTTTAGTTCAGTAGACTCAGGATATGTACGTATTTACTCCCTGAAAATTTGAATACTCCACTTGAAGTAGTTTCTGAGATTTCTGGAAAAATGCAACAGAAAATGCAAATTTTCAGGAACGGCTTCTAAAGTTTCAAAAGACTGTAACTCAATAATGCATAATTTTTTATTTTTAGTCATTCAGAAGAACCCTGCACCGTACTGTATATCATCCTATTGATATTTTCCCGAGTTTTTTCTTCTTTCTGGACCCCGTAGTGGCCAACTGTGCTGCATACTATGCTTATCAATGCGAACCTTGTCCATCCGTTCAAGTTCTCTGATGTAGACTGCTCCAGGATTAATTCCCATATGCTGTAGCACTTTTACTGTTCCAATGTTGCCATCATTAAAAGCAATAATAACATCACTGACTCCACACTTTAGTGTCTTCATTCCAACAAAAACAATTTTAGTAAGCGTGTCCATATAAGATTATTGAACGACTCATTGGGATTTTGAGTTTTGAGTCTGACCACGCAGACACTTCTTCCGTCATTCAGAATTTGCCAGGTCGCTAAATAGGTTTTATGATATCCATGACTGCTGCTGGGATGGAATGTTTATGGCTGTATGAACTGTTGTGTACTGGGCATTGTGGTAATTGCACCATGAATCAGGTCCAGGAGGGCAAAGGTGGTGTACTGAGTTTTCATCAGTTGACAGTCTGTGGAAGAAGGTAGCCCATACTGCCTGCTTCATTTTTAGCAAATCCTCAGTATTATTTCTAATGGCCGTCTCATAATACTGCTGTAGTTCATCCATGATTTTGTCTGTCAGCCTGCCTCTTATGCTTTTACCATCAGAAAGTTTCTTGTCTCTCAAACTTTGTTTCAACTTCCTCAACCAGGTGCCCGTCCTCTTCTGGAGATGGCGAACATATTCTAGTTTTGTGATAATCTTTTCACAAGAAGGCGGAGCGGCTACTACACTGTTATATGCTTTTGAGTCTCCATCACCTAAGAACTTAGTGTAACACACTCCCCTTTCGTTCACAGATCGACTAAGAAGTTCAAAAGTTCAATAGCTGCAGAGGCCTCCATACCACCACTTGCTCCTTCATAATTTCTGTCACAGATATTCCCTTCTTCATTCCATGATTTACACTTATAACAATGTTTGGTTAAAATCTGGAAATCTATTAGTTTTCCAGTATCCTCACTGGTCACCATAGCAACAGAATTCTTAAACTGTAGCCGTGCTTCTGCCAAGAGACATCAAAAGCTACTGGTATGTCAGTCATACCATCATTTACTTCAACAGCTTCGTTTGCAACACCCTTCATTGACTCACATGCAACATATTCCACAGCAGCTCCAATAAATCCTACATACTTGTCGATTTTACAAGGTGGGTGTGACATATTCATCACGGCACGCATTGTTTCTGCTGCAGTGTGTCCTTTGCCAATAGCTCTCGATCCATAAAACCACCTATCATTTACTTCAAAATAATTATCTTTACCCTTATCAGAATTCCAAAATGAATGAGTATATTTACAACTGGTACAATTAATGGTAAGTTTCCTGGCAAGTCACATTGATACCTCACTTTCTTCATGTAAACTAACTGGCCCTCCATATATTTTACAACACACACATTCACCTGACACCCTTTGTTAGGATGTGTAAATCTATCAGAATATAAGCTGACCTACCATTTACATCACTTTTGTTTTGAGAAAACTATTTATCACAACGTTTTATTTTAATCTTCGAAGCTCTAACGGGTGTTTCTTTAGATACTGACGAGCTTGCCTGTATTTCATTGTCTGTAACTTCACACGCCACCGGTTTATTCGAAAATCTATTACCATGAAACCCGCGTTTCTCAAAAAACACTTCGTTTTGGCGTCATACTTTACTTTTTGAGAGATTTACCAATTTGTTCGTCACTTTTCCTCGGAAAATCGTTTGCACTTCGATATACAACGAGTGTTCATACTATGAAACGATGCGATACTGTTTTTGAAAGTGCTATCAAGACAAACACGTTATTTAACCTTTATAACACAGCAATCCACAGCCTTCTATATAAAAAATTACAGATTTGATTAGATCTTTAAGTAATGCACGTAAAAATTTTAACATTTTCAAGCGGTTTATATTATATTTAAAAAATAAAATAAAATAATTCCCATGTGAGTTTGTAAGTGACATAAGTGATATATATTCAGAAAATTGCAAATTTTGTGTTGAGGTAGAAATCCGAAAATGAGAAAAAAAATTCCCGTTCTAACTCCCCTTAAAGCGCGAGCGTGATTCTCAGGATAGACATGAAGAACGGCCTAAAACTGCTCCCATGGATGGAAACATTACGAAGAGCAGAAAATGATATAGTAAAATCGGTAAAATCGCCACAGACGAATCACGAAACTAAGAATAATTCTTATTTAGCAGGAGTAATAAAGCGAGACAAGCCAGTGTGCAAGATTCGTGCAGCAATTGCTGAATGCTGACAAAAAGCAAATGAAAAAATGAATGTTTGGATCACTTTAAAGAGAATTCAGCAGGTGATGTGCATCCATTAGTTGCTATGTTTGAAATGAAGATCCACCACTTCATGCCATAAATAAAACAATACTCAAACCAGTTGCCCCGCACCAAATGCGGCGAAATCTATCAGCAGTCGGACGGGTTGTGGCCCGAGTTTTCTGTGAATCTAAAGCAACTGTGATCATCGATTACACCTTAAATTGTGTGAGAATAACTTAGGAATACTATAATGTCTTCCAGGGAAATCGAATGAAAATAAACGTGAGAAGAGTCTTGTTAAAAAAAAAAAAGATATACAGGGTGAGTCACCTAACGTTACCGCTGGATATATTTCGTAAACCACATAAAATACTGACGAACCGATTCCACAGACCGAACGTGAGGAGAGGGGCTAGTGTAATTGTTTAATACAAACCATACAAAAATGCACAGAAGTATGTTTTTTAACACAAACCTACGTTTTTTTAAATGGAACCCCGTTAGTTTTGTTAGCACGTCTGAACATATAAACAAATACGTAATCAGTGCCGTTTGTTGCATTGTAAAATGTTAATTACATCCTGAGATATTGTAACCTAAATTTGACGCTTGAAACCTCCGACGTTCCGTTGCGTGTTGTAACAAACACGGGCCACGGTCGGCGAGCAGCATCTGCAGGGACATGTTTACGATGACGACCGTGTTTACGAGTGTGGCTGTAGTGCACTGTTGTGGTTTGGTCTAGCTGTCGCTGTGTCTGCATGTAGCGCTTGCTGCTATTGTTATTCTGCATTCGTCTCCGCACGCAGACCAACTGTAGTACACCGTGTTACTCGACGTCTGTGATAGTGTAGTGTTATAGGAACTGTGACCATGGTGTATTCGAACTCTGAAAAGGCGTAGATGATACTCATCTATGGCGAGTGTCGACGAAATGCAGCTGAAGCCTGCAGGGTGTATGCAGAACGGTACGCGGACAGAGAGCATCCAACGTGCCGCACATTGCAAAACATCTACAGCCAACTGTATGCAACAGGTATGGTCGTAGCACGCAAACGGGTCCGTAACAGGCCCGTCACAGGAGAAGCGGGTGCAGTTGGTGTGTTAGCTACTGTTGCCATGAACCCACACATGAGTACACGGGACATTGCGAGAGCGGGTGGACTGAGTCAAAGTAGTGTCATGCGCATACTGCATCGTCGCCGCTTTCACCCGTTTCATGTGTCGCAATATCAGCAATTACATGGTGATGACTTTAATCATCGAGTGCAATTCTGTCAATGGGCATTAACAGAGAATGCGTTGCAGTTCTACCTGTTTACCGATGAAGCGGGTTTCACAAACCATGGGGCAGTGAATCTACGGAACATGCATTACTGGTCCGTGAACAATCCTCGCTGGCTCAGACAGGTAGTGCGACAGCGACCGTGGACAGTAAATGTATGGTGCGGAATCATTGGCGACCACCTCATTGGTTCTCACTTCATTGCAGGGGCCCAAACAGCTGCAACATACATCGCGTTTCTACAGAATGATCTGCCAACGTTGCTCGAAAATGTCCCACTGGAAACGCGTCGACGTATGTGGTATCAGCATGATGGTGCACCTGCACATTCCGCAATTAACACTAGGCTGACCCTTGACAGGATGTTCGACGGGCGTTTCATAGGACGTGGAGGACGCATAAATTGGCCAGCCCATTCTCCTGATCTTACACCTCTGGACTTCTTTCTGTGGGGTACGTTAAAGGAGAATGTGTACCGTGATGTGCCTACAACCCCAGAGGATATGAAACAACGTATTGTGGCAGCCTGCGGCGACATTACACCAGATGTACTGCGGCGTGTACGACATTCATTACGCCAGAGATTGTAACTGTGTGCAGCAAATGATGGCCACCACATTGAACATCTATTGGCCTGACATGTCGGGACACACTCTATTCCACTCCGTAATTGAAAACGGAAACCACGCGCGTACGTGTACCTCACCCCTCATGGTAATGTACATGTGCGTCAGTGAAAAAGACCAATAAAAAGGTGTTAGCATGTGGACGTAATGTGCTGTTCCAGTCTCCTCTGTACCTAAGGTCCATCACTGTTCCCTTCGGATCCCTACGTAATTCGGTGCTCTCCGATACACACGATCGAACAGCGGAGGAGTGGTACTCAAGCGTCAACTTTAGGTTACAATATCTCCGGATGTAATTAACATGTTACAATGCAACAAACGGCACTGATTACGTATTTTTTATATGTTCTGATGTGCTAACAAAACTAACGGGGTTCCATTTAAAAAAACGTAGGTTTGTGTAAAAAAACATACTTCCGTGCATTTTTGTATGGTTTGTATTAATCATTTACACTGGCCCCTCTCCTCACGTTCGGTCTATGGAATCGATTTGTCAGTATTTGATGTGGTTTACGAAATATATCCAGCGGTAATGTTAGGTGACTCACCCTGTATATGATAGAGAGAGACAGAAAGACAGAGAGGACAGCGCAAAAGGCCTTTTGTAATGGAAAAACTGGAGGAATTGAGGTATAGATTGTTGGGATATCCATCCAATCCTCCATATATATTATAATTTCCACCTATTGGTACAGTTATGGTCAAAAGTATCCGAACGACCTGAATTGCATTTCGCCTGATTCGCATACAACCCCCATAACGTAGCTGTCTAGCAGGTCCTTCAATCGCTCCTTGGTACAGTCGTTTGACTATTGAAAATGGTTTCAACAAGTCACCACTAGAAAACACTACTCTGTATCGCAAAAACTCTAGATGTAAAGTAATACTACGATACTAAAAATATCAGGGAACACCTTATCACAGGTAAGATTAACCTTAAGGCATGTAAGCTCACATCTATTACAATAAGTGACATACCTGAAAAGTTACCACTCTCATTATTACGTCAGATAGGTAATGCACGTAGTAAGTTCGTCGTATTCATGATTTCCTCTTCGAAGTAACATACCGTACTTACTGTTTAACACAAAATGACATTAAAAATTTAAGTTATTCACGAGCAGCTAGTTGAGAATATGTATGAACATCAAATGACACGACGAACCGTCTCGTTCTGCATATGCATTCAAACCCAGGCCATGAAGACTAAGCAAAGATTTCGTTACTGACGGAAACTAACAGTCATTCCTGATTAGGCATAACTCGATTTTAGACAGTATCAATTATCAAATACCAACTTTAAATTACATATCGCAAACATTTTTAACGGACCCGAATTCCTACCCAGCACCTATAGCCCTGTTAACGAACTACGAGAGATGTTAAATATTGCGTCTTTACAAGTAACTTATAGATATCGAAGCACAATCAACTGTGACATATCGCATTTTCTTGGCAGTAGCTAGATGTTTTAACTGAAATGACGAGACGAAACATTAATTTTTTCCTTCCCAGGACTCCAACCCGGCACCTACTGCTGTTATATTCTAGAGAAAACGAACGTTAAATATGGGTTTGTTGCACCAGCAGCGACATGTGAGCATGTTTGAACTAGAAATAATATGACGAAGAGTTCAGTGCTGACTGGGAATAGAGCCCCACACATATCGTTGTTGACTACACGCAAAGAGACGTCAGCTACCGAACGTTTCTCCACCAGCAACTCGGAATAACATCTTGAACTTACAGTGATCTCGCAAATAGTTCTGTGTCTCACTGGGAGTAAAAAACGTCAAATATCGTTAGTGTTGACAACGAATGAAAATACATTAAAAATCGAAATTATTATCCACCAGCAGATATGTGTTCTCATGCTAGATCTTGATAATACATAATGAAATCTTTAGTGCCGGGCCAGGATTCGAACCCATTCACGCGCAATATGTGGAGAAGTTGAGGAATCTGCAGTTTTGAACAAACAACAAATTGTAGCCGAGCTGTATTGTCACGAAGGGAACAAATTCGCGTTAAGGGCGATCTGAGTTGCATTCCCAGTTCAGAACCAATTTTTATGGACATACAGGAGCTCAGATAAAAGATGGAATAAGTGTCCTGTGAGCCTACATAGCGTTTGTTTCGTCACTAGAAATAAATAACTAGTATAAGAAAGGTTACTGGTGATAGAGTTTCTACATGTCGCCACTCCAGACTTTATTGTGGCTCAACCTAAAGTCTAGTTGGTAGAGAAGGAATATCATTTTTAATGTGAATTTCAGACCACAGTGCCATTATATCTTCTTCACTTGGTGTAGCCAGAAGAGAAAGGGAATCTCTCTCTCCCTATCTAAAATCAATGACCGAAGTTGGAATCGAACCCAGACCATAAATATATGAACCTCTCATCAGCCCAACAGACCACCAAACCCTCTGCTCAGTGGCTCATTTTTCTATCATAACGCCGTTGTGCCACACTGGCTGAGAATTCTGGCACACAGGCTCCCTGTAGCAATTTGCAGCATGTTCAGTAAATTCATTTACGTGGTTGACCGAATCACCATGAACTAGCTGCCTCGGCTACCCAGTGCATACATTCAAATTTATTTTGTAATCACCAAAATAAAATCACGTAACTGTCACCAACACAGAACTGCCAACAATGTAGGATGCAGAAATTTAAATAGGAAGTGTTCCTTTCCACTTGAGCTACTCTATTGCGCTATCTGTTGGTTGAAAACGTCGTGCAGTGCAAAAGAAAAGGTATAACTGTTTGTCTCTCGTAAGTATTGACCTGGCCATATGCATTATCCCACAGCGGAGTGGAATGCAGAAGATCTGGAGGTGTTGTTCTTGACTTCTGGAGCTGATACACCTATGTGTCGGCTAGTAGCGTAATGGTAAGTATCTTGCGCTGTCGATAAGATGTCGCGAGTTCGAGTACATTCACTGCTATGTTTTTTAAAACGCAATTCTGCTGTCTGCTAAAGTTATCAATCTAATGGAACTTGTAACAATTCCCTTCACTTCTCAACCCAAAGTAGTCGTATGTGGAAAAAGGGCTAACTTCTGCGACATTTCGTTCATTTCAGGTTTAACAGACAGCCAGACAGTAGATGCATCTCGAAACTTTTGTATTATGTATGGGTAGAGCGCATCGTGCCAAAATACGTCGGAAAAGTATTTCCTACATTAGCTGTCGTCTGGAAGTGGCATTTTATTCTTCTTCAAGCCTTGTTTGAGAGCTTTAACTCAGAAAAAATTTTCTACATGCATGTAATCAATAAACCTTATGTGCATTTTCAGACTGTTATAGATAACATCAAAGAATTCGCATATATTCTTGATGATTAATTTCTCTCTCATGTTTACTATTGTTTTAACAACACCAAAGGAACCTTACGAGAATTGTGAGCTGTATTATAAGAAATGTAATAAAACTACCCACAATAACCTTACGACAAAAGTCTGTTTTAATAAAACTGAGTATCTGTACACAAGTGTGCCTCTATCGACACGAATTGGTAAAATACTACTCACTTAGATTTTGATTGGGTCCGTGTTAAATTGGTATGCTGTGTCATACTCAATATGTATGCCATTGTGGCATTTCATAAATAAAGTTATGTATTCCTAGAAACCCAAAATTTGCTTGTCAGCAGCGGACAGAGGCGTTACCTGTTGTGCAGCATTGTAAGTTTTTCACCATTGCACTATGAGCCGAAAGTATTTTCTTGCGATTTCCTTATCGATGTTTGAACTGACTGATTGTATCTCTTTCATAGAAGGGATAAAAACGCTACACTCAGTGAGACTGGAACTGTGAACCATAACAGACGCTGTTCCACAGGTCAGCACGTTACTACAGAGCTGGCGAAGAAGTATGTGTCTCAGCCTCCTCATACGAGAGTTATAGTGGCCAGAACTCGTAAAGCGCTATTTGAAGGATGAGATTAGTTGCGATTTCCACGTGTAACGACTTTCCTGGGCTAAAAACCGTAAATTTACAATCTTTTGTTACACCTCAAGCGATAATAACTCAGATTATTCAATGGAAACGACAGGTAAAATCAAGTGAACTTTGAGGCTTAATTCCGTGCATACCAGGAAGCAACTCGTCGTTCACAGAGTTGCCAAACATACATTGCCTTGTTGCCAAATCTCAGTTACAATACCAGTAGGAAGAAGACGAACCGATGTGATCTTACAGCGGGCTGGGAAGTGAAGGAAATTCATTCACAGACGTTTCCGTGCCTCGCCGATAGTCGATCACAACAAACAAATAAAAGTAAAAAAGAATGTGTTTGTGTGTGTGTGTGTGTGTGGGGGGGGGGGGGGGGGGGGGCGGGGGGTATAGAGAGAGAGAGAGAGATAGAGAGATAGAGAGAGAGACAGAGAAAGAGATAAAAAGCAAAAAGGAAAAGAGAGCGAGAGGGAGAGAGAGAGAGAGAAATTGTAAAGTAATTGAATCATGGCATGTAAAGTAATCATTCATTAAAATGTTCCACATCGTTGCGAAATATCGTATTCATGATCTATGAAACAAGAATTAAGTTAATGTAATCTAATCTAATCATATCATATAGATGAGTAGCCATGAAGAGTAAGGACGTACCGAAATTTTTGCTAATATCAGTACCCTAATCTAAACTTGAAAATAAAAGAAGTTTTTGCAATAAACCGGGACTTTTATCAAGATCCTTTCGTCCCTGTTAACTAACCACGAAAGAGTCTGATATACCTCTATTCTGAAGTAACAAAGTGTGCATGCATTTAAAGATGAATTGCATGATGTGAAGTTCTGTGACGGAGATGCGAACCCAACACGTAATCGGATTGTTAACTATGTAAAATCAAATTTTTCGTATCGGTTTTTCTTACCAGCTGCTAGGTGTTTAAATCTAAAATAAGGATACAAACTTTTGCGCCTAAGCGACAATCGAACTGCACACCTACCGTGCATCCACGAATATAGCTTAAGTATCAGTTGCTTACGCACCAATAGTAAGATGTGTGCGTGTTTGACCAGAAATAACGACACCTATTGCGATTGCTGGCAACACATGAACAGACACTAAAAATGTACGTTAATTTTCACTAACAGGCCGGTGTGGACGTGATAGGGCTTGAAGTGAAGTTATGAATATTTTTGTACTGGATCAGGATTCGGACCCACATACTTACCTTTGGAGGAGACCTATAGAACATTGCAGTCTTGAGAAAAGGAACGAAATGATTGAACTATACTGTTCCGAGAGATTCAGATCCTCGAAAGAGGAGATACGAATTCGAATCACAGTCCAGCACCAAATTTTTCAACGTCTCTAGTTGAATCAAGTACAAGTAAAGTAAGAGCCCTGTTCCTTTAAATGGCTATTGGTTCATCAAATAAAATAAAATTTTCTAATGTAAGTAAGTTTACTGGCGACTATATTTCTGTTTACCATGACTTCCGCTATGTCATTTCCCAACGTAAACCGGCTCTACCCAGTTGGTAATGAAGGAACGTGATGTTTAATGCGGATTCTGGATTATAACGTCTTTCTCTTGATGTTACCAGGGGTAAAGTAAATCTGTTTGTGCCTCTTAAAAGTAAATACCTGAACCCATGCATTACACCTGCGATAGTTCGTTCCGCCAGACCATTGTGGCCACATTTCCCAGCCCCAGGAGTGTGCTGTAACAGATGATGATCTTAGCTTACAAATTTAGTCACGGTGGAAAAAACGCGAGTCTATTAAATGGTTAAGTAGAAGCAAGCTTCTGAAGCGGAGATTATGCTATTCTCATGTCAGCAGGATGTAAAGACTCTGCTAGGCATCATAGGCTCGATGTGAAGCCATTTTGAAATTTTCACAAATTCAGCAAATTTCTTAGTTCGAGAAAATCCACTGGGAAGTGTGAAGTTACCGAATAATTCGATTGTTACCGTCATTTTTACTATCATTTTCTTCATACCGCTGCTGGAACACTGCACTTGAAGATCATGTGATGCCTTTTGGTCACTATAGAAGTAGTTTCCCAAGAACAGGTTCTTTCCCTGTCTACGGAATCCTTTTCATGTTAATATCAAACCTCAGCAATTACTCGTAGTTGATGAAGACGTTACTTGGTAACAAAAACGCGGTGCCTTTCTTCATTTACTTGCGCCTAGAAATGGCTATGGAGTACAGCCAAACCCAACGGCAAGAGATCTTACTGCCTTCCGATATACGTCGCTGTCAGTTCTTCTATATGATTTGGTCGACATGACATGTTTCAAGTTGTATATGACAGACAATGTTTTAGAAAATCAATTGTTTTCCTTTGCAATAAACAGAAAGATTTTCATTCTAAGTAACCAAGTACAAAATTTTCGCAATATTAGTTCAAATTTAATATTCGCTTCTATAATGTAGGAAAGTATTTCACAGTTGCAAAACACGCATCCGACTCATTGACCTTACACTTAGTCGCTGACCATATATTCTAGCTCAGAGTGACACCAGATTAAGTAACCTAATGTAGCGAAGACTTGTTTGCCAGTGCTCTTTCTCACTGGAAAATGCGGAATTCACTCATTGGGCTCCATAAGTACACCGTAACAGTAATTTCTGTGTGTATGCAATGCATACGGATTAGAATTTAGTGGTGCTCTCTCTTCCACGTCTGTATACAATATGCCTGACCTAAGTGGGCCTTTTATCATTACAGGCCCTGAGCAGTGCAACATCATACTGACAACAGTAATGTGCTTATACTGACAACCTGACTGTTCGTTTTACCTGAGTTTGTAATCATTTAAATAAAACAACATGACCTTCCAGTGGGAGACATTTCGTCCCCCTTTTCCTTCCGCTACGGTCGCAGGTTCGAATCCTGCCTCGGGCATGGATGTGTGTGATGTCCTTAGGTTAATTAGGTTTAAGCAGTTCTAAGTTCTAGGGGACTGATGACCTCAGAAGTTAAGTCCCATAGTGCTCAGAGCCATTTGAACCATTTGAACCTTTTCCTTCTGTGAAATTTGTCAGTAAGCTTTTTGCCTTCCAACCAGTGAAATGCGGCTGAGTTCGGCCGGTAAATGATTCACAAACGACGATTTAGTGCCGCTAAGACGGTTTATTTAAACGTCACAAGACTGCACATAGGTACAATCGATTTTGAGGAGCAAAGTGTTTGTTATCTTACTTTGCTGACAGGTGGGCATAAGTGACTTCCAAAGACTTTTTATTGTACTGAAATAATATTTTGTCACAAAGTAACAAGGTAAGTGTTTTATCCATATATATTTTGTAGGAAACTGTAATCGTGATGGAAGATTATACACCTGAATGTTTGACACAACTGGTAGGAGTAAACGCTGCATATTAACCAAACCCCGCGCCTCCTCTCCATATCCTCCTATGACACGAGCACTGGATTCTCCTCGCATACCGCTACAGAGCTGTTCCTAACACAGCTGAGAATTCTCAACATCGTCACAAACATTAGGCAACACTGTGACAGTGCAATCATTTCCGCGTATGATACTGAACTGACTCGCTTAATTCACTTGATATTCCCTTTCCATTTTAATGACTCGTGCTATATAATCCTCATGCAAACTAAGACACTGAGACAGAAAATTCAATTTTTTGCCTAAAGAAATGCTATTCTTCACATATGTGACAACTTTTATTATCTTTCACGATGCGTTCTGAGGCTGAGCGACAAATACCATGAGAGTGGCGTACAGGCAGCAGTGTGTCCGTAGCTCAGTGGTACCGCCCGTGTCTTGGGTCAGAACGGCTCAATCAATCGTTAGTTGTAACCTCGGTAGGGGCCAGCGTATGCGAGCTTTTTTCTGATATATTTTATGGAGCTGAGAATTTCCAGAAAAAATTCTGTATCGAAATCGGAAGAAAACCTTTAGACATCAAATCCTCTTGGAATCTCGACTCAGTAAGTAGTGTTATGGTCATATTGGTCATAGATTTTGGCTTTCTGACTGCCAAGCTGCTTCGCAATACCAGCGGCTCTGAAGAAATTCGAATCGACCATCAGCGATACGAATTACAATATTGTTCTTCACTTAAGACTCACATGCCAGGGTGATAAGTATGAAGGAAATGAACCTCTTGATTATTATAAGGCATCTATGCTAAATTTCCATAGAAGCAATTAGGAACTCCCTGCAGACATTTGCTAACAGCGGCTCTAGCAACTTACTTTTTCTCTGGCTAGCTTCAAATATGGGCAATTTTGTCGCCTTAAATCCAATTGAATATTTTAAATATCACTTGTGAACAGCGTTCACTTCTCCATTAATTAAGGTATAGATCTCAAAACAAGCAATTTGCCTGAGTAGCTATAGAGCAGGTTCTGATAGGTATTAACACAATCTTTTGCATCCATTTACCATAGAGAATCAAAGAAAGAAATCAAACACATTACATTGCATTTACTCTCTGTGCCTTGACTAACACATATGAATCCATGATAATAATAAAGTATTTGAGGAACCTCCCGTTAAAGGAAAAAGAACAGAATGTGACGCTTTAATTGTAGTGCACTGGATCAGAAACAACGAAATTAATTCTGTGCCACATTGATGTAGTGCATTCTAGTGTAATAAAATAATCATCAAATAAAAACGGTTTTGTGCCGCCTTTGCTATCAAGAGTGAAACACAAATCGTAGGCGCTTCAGTCTGTAACCGCGTGACCGCTACGGTCGCAGGTTCGAATCCTCCCTGGGGCGTGGATGAGTGTGATGTCCTTTGGTTAGTTAGGTTTAAGTAGTTCTAAGTTCTAGGAGACTGATGACCACAGATGTTAAGTCCCATAGTGCTCATAGCCATTTGAACAAATCGTAAACAGATTTTATGGGTCACCATTCAACAACGTTAAAGCATTTTACATGGTCGAGAGTGCGGTGTGGAGCAGACGTTGTCGGCAGAAGGAGAGACAATGCAGTGCCTCAGCCCCCGCCGGTAGGCAGCAAACGGGTCCCAGAGAATTCAGACGCATGCGTTGTTCAGAGGCAGATGGTCGGCAAAGAAATCTTTCGCTAAAACATTGTTGGACCAAACTGTTATTACCAGTGTGACAGAAAGCGAAATCTATTGTAGATTCGTTTGAATTACACTCATAGCTTCAGCACCGAGAGGAAAGGGGCGATAAAAACTTTGTCGACGTGTGCTTTTAGTTACCAGACGTCGTATTAGCTAGTCTCGCGTTTTACCTCAAGACTACGGTCGTAGTCAAGAATAAAGTACTAAGACTGAAGTCAAGACTTCCTCTGAGAAGTGCCGCAGTCTACAATGTTGCCAGATCCAGCATATTGCCGGACATAGGATTCTGAGAGGAGAACGACTGTATTGCCCACCTTACGTGAACGACTCGGCGGTCAATTTTTTGTTCTAAGACTGTGTCTACAACACATATTGCACGCTGAAGACCCAGAAGTATTAAAAAAGAAAAGTAGTTTATGAGGGCAACGTTAACTACAGCGTCGAAGTATTCATAGTATTGTATACGTATATGTAAACGCCTTCCAATGGCCACTCAAGGAAGACAAGGATACACAGTCTAGCTTCGATATTATAAATTCGCCTCAGTTTGCGGATGAACTCAGACTTAGGTTGATAATCATTCAGAATATTTAGCAGTACTGTACCCATTGTTGTTAAACTCGTTTTCAAGCAATGGTTGCCACAGCTACAGAACACTACTTGTGATATCTCATAGACCAAATACTTACGCAGTGCTATCAGACGAAAAGATCATCCAGCACAAACCGTGAGAAGTTTGTTTTACAACCTTCGTACCTGGATAATGAGCTTTTTCCTATTTGAGATGTCTGTGAACATTGCTGACTGAGACGATTTAAGACGAAACTAAATTCCTTCAGCTACGACAATGTTTAAAGTAATCGTCTTAACGGCAATAAATTGTGGTTTGTGAATCGTTTACCGGCCGTACTCTGCCGCATTTCACTGGCTGGAAGGCAAAAAGCTTACTGACAAATTTCACAGAATGGAAAGAGGGACGAAATGTCTCCCACTGGAAGGTCATGTTGTTTTATTTAAATGATTACAAACTCAGGTAAAACGAACAGTCAGGTTGTCAGTATAAGCACATTATTGTTGTCAGTATGATGTTGCACTGCCCAGGGCCTGTAATGATAAAGGGCCCGCTTAGGTCAGGCATATTGTATACAGAAGTGGAAGAGAGAGCACCACTAAATTCTAATCCGTATGCATTTCATACACACAGAAATTACTGTTACAGTGTACTTATGGAGCCCAATGAGTGAATTCCGTATTTTCCAGTGAGAAAGAACACTGGCAAACAGTCTTCGCTACATTAGGTTACTTAATCTGGTGTCACTCTGAGCTAGAATTTATGGTCAGCGACTAAGTGTAAGGTCAATGAGTCGGATGCGAGTTTTGCAACTGTGAAATACTTTCCTACATTATAGAAGCGAATATTAAATTTGAACTAATATTGCGAAAATTTTGTACTTGGATACTTAGAATGAAAATCTTTCTGTTTATTGCAAAGGAAAACAATTGATTTTCTAAAACATTGTCTGTCATATACAACTTGAAACATGTCATGTCGACCAAATCATATAGAAGAACTGACAGCGACGTATATCGGAAGGCAGTAAGATCTCTTGTCGTTGGGTTTGGCTGTACTCCATAGCCATTTCTAGGCGCAAGTAAATGAAGAAAGGCACCGCGTTCTTGTTACCAAGTAACGTCTTCATCAACTACTTTAGTTTTAATGTAATCTACGAGTAATTGCTGATGTTTGATATTAACCTGAAAAGGATTCCGTAGACAGGGAAGGAACTGTGATGGGTTCGTATCTCTGTCACAGAACTTAACAACATGCACTTCATCTTTAAATGCATGCACGCTTTGTTACTTCAGAATAGAGGTATATCAGACATCTTCCGTGGTTAATTAACAGGGAGGAAAGGGTCTTGACAGAAGTCCCGGTTTATTACAAAAACTGTCGTCTTTTATTTTCAAGTTTAGATTTGGTTACTGGTATTGGCAAAAACTTCGGTAATTGATGACTCATCATGGCTAGTCATCAATATGATATGATTAGATTAGATTACATTAGATTAATTCTTGTTTCATAGATCATGAATACGATATTTCGTAATGATGTGGAATGTGTCATTTTAATGAACGATTCAATTACTTTACAATTTGTTACTCTCTCTCTCATTCTTTTTGATTTTTCTCTCTCTCTCTCTCTCTCTCTCTCTCTCTGTCACACACACACACACACACACACACACACACACACACACACACATTCTTTTTTTATTTTTGTTTGTTTGTTGTGCTCGACTTTCGGCGAGGCACGAAAACCTCTGTGAATGAATTTCTTAGTTTTGAGTACACTTACGAAAGAAATATAAAAACAACTATGAGAGTTACTGATTTATGTTGCTTAGTTTGCAGTCAGTTTTGAGTATTATTAGTAACTACGCTCCAGTCCCTAAACCTAGTTACAGAAATCAGACGCATTACGTATTCCAAGCCGTTGCAGCCGCGACTTGGAGACACCAGCTATGGTCACTTCCCAGCCCGCTGTAAGATCACATCGGTTCGTCTTCTTCCTGCTGGTATTGTAACTGAGATTTGGCAACAAGGCAATGTGTGTTTGGCAACTCTGTGAACGACGAGTTACTTCCTGGTGTGCACGGAATTAAGCCTCAAAGTTCACAGGTAATGTCATTTCCATTGAATAATCTGAGTTATTATCGCTTGAGGTGTAACAAAAGATTGTAAATTTACGGTTTTTAGCCTAGAAAAGTCGGTACACGTGGAAATCGCAACTAATCTCGTCCTTCAAATAGCGGGTTACGAGTTCTAGCCACTATTACTCTCGTATGAGGAGGCTGAGACACGTACTTCTTCGCCAGTTCTGTAGTAACGTGCTGACCTGTGGAACAGCGTCTGTTATTGTTCACAGTTCCAGTCTCACTGAGTGTAGAATTTTATCTTTGCTATGAAAGAGATACAAACAGTCAGATCAAACATCGATATGGAAATCGCAAGAAAATACTTTCGGCTCATAGTGCAATGGTGAAAAACTTACAATGCTGCACAACAGGTAACGCATCTGTCCGCTGCTGACAAGCAAATTTTGGGTTTCTAGGAATACATAACTTTATTTATGAAATGCCACATTTGCATACATCTTGAGTATGACACAGCATACCAATTTAACACGGACCCAAGCAAAATCTAAGTGAGTAGTATTTTACCAATTCGTGTCGATAGAGGCACGCTTGTGTACAGATACTCAGTTTTATTAAAACAGACTTTTGTCGTAAGGTTATTGTGGGTAGTTTTATTACATTTCTTATAATACAGCTCACAATTCTCGTAAGGTTTCCTTTAGTGTTGTTAAAACAATAGTAAACATGAGAGAGAAATTAATCATCAAGAATATATGCGAATTCTTTGATGTTATCTATAACAGTCTGAAAATCCACATAAGGTTTATTGATTACATGCATGTAGAAAAATTGTTCTGAGTCAAAGCTCTCAAACAAGGCTTGAAGAAGAATAAAATGCCACTTCCAGACGACAGCTAATGTAGAAAATACTTTTCCGACGTATTTTGGCACGATGCGCTCTACCCATACATAATACAAAAGTTTCGAGATGCATCTACTGTCTGGCTGTCTGTTAAACCTGAAATGAACGAAATGTCGCAGAAGTTAGCCCTTTCTCCACATACGACTACTTTGGGTTGAGAAGTGAAGGGAATTGTTACAAGTTCCATTAGATTGATAACTTTAGCAGACAACAGAATTGCGTTTTAAAAAACATAGCAGTGAATGTACTCGAACTCGCGACATCTTATCGACCGCGCACGATACTTACCATTACGCTACTAGCCGACACATAGGTGTATCAGCTCCAGTAGTCAAGAACAACACCTCCAGAACTTCCGCATTCCACAGCACTGTGGGATAATGCATATGGCCAGGTCAATACTTACGAGAGACAAACAGTTATACCTTTTCTTTTGCACTGCACGACGTTTTCAACCAACAGATAGCGCAACAGAGTAGCTCAAGTGGAAAGGAACACTTCCTATTTAAATTTCTGCGTCCTACATTGTTGGCAGTTCTGTGTTGGTGGCAGTTACGTGATTTTATTTTGGTAATAACAAAATAAAGTTGAATGTATGCACTGGGTAGCCGAGGCAGCTAGTTCATGGTGATTCGGTCAACCAAGTAAATGAATTTACTGAACATGCTGCAAATTGCTACAGGGAGCCTGTGTGTCAGAATTCTCAGCCAGTGTGGCACAACGGCGTTATGATAGAAAAATGAGCCACTGAGCAGACGGTTTGATGGTCTTTTGTGCTGATGAGAGGTTCATATATTTATGGTCTGGGTTCGATTCCAACTTCGGTCATTGATTTTAGATAGGGAGAGACAGATTCCCTTTCTCTTCTGGCTACACCAAGTGAAGAAGATATAATGGCACTGTGGTCTGAAATTCGCATTAAAAATGATATTCCTTCTCTACCAACTAGACTTTAGGTTGAGCCACAATAAAGTCTGGAGTGGCGATATGTAGAAACTCTATCACCAGTAAACTTTCTTATACTACTTATTTATTTCTAATGACGAAACAAACGCTATGTAGGCTCACAGGACACTTATTCCATCTTTTATCTGAGCTCCTGTATGTCCATAAAAATTGGTTCTGAACTGGGAATGCAACTCAGACCGCCCTTAACGCGGAATTTGTTCCCTTCGTGACAATACAGCTCGGCTACAATTTGTTGTTTGTTCAAAACTGCAGATTCCTCAACATCTCCACAAATTGCGCGTGAATGGGTTCGAATCCTGGCCCGGCACTAAAGATTTCATTATGTATTATCAAGATCTAGCATGAGAACACCTATCTGCTGGTGGATAATAATTTCGATTTTTAATGTATTTTCATTCGTTGTCAACACTAACGATATTTGACGTTTTTGACTCCCAGTGAGACACAGAACTATTTGCGAGATCACTGTAAGTTCAAGATGTTATTCCGAGCTGCTGGTGGAGAAAAATTCGGTAGCTGACGTCTCTTTGCGTGAAGTCAACAACGATATGTGTGGGGCTCTATTCCCAGTCAGCACTGAACTCTTCGTCATATTATTTCTAGTTCAAACATGCTCACATGTCGCTGCTGGTACAACAAACCCATATTTAACGTTCGTTTTCTCTAGAATATAACAGCAATAGGCGCCGGGTTGGAGTCCTGGCAAGGAAAAAATTAATGTTTCGTCTCGTCATTTCAGTTAAAACATCTAGCTACTGCCGAGAAAATGCGATATGTCACAGTTGATTGTGCTTCGATATCTATCCGATTAGGTTCTGGGTTCGAATCCCGCTCCAACACAAAGCTTTACTTCACGGCATTTCAAATAAGTTACTTGTTAAGACGCAATATGTAACATCTCTCGTAGTTCGTTAACAGGGCAATAGGTGCTGGGTAGGAATTCGGGTCCGTTAAAAATGTTTGCGATATGTAATTTAAAGTTGGTATTTGCTAATTGATACTGTCTAAAATCGAGGTATATCACTCTCTGTATGCCTAATCAGGGATGACTGTTAGTTTCCGTCAGTAACGAAATCTTTGCTTAGTCTTCATGGCCTGGGTTTGAATGCATATGCAGAACGAGACGGTTCGTCGTGTCATTTGATGTTCATACATATTCTCAACTAGCTGCTCGTGAATAACTTAAATTTTTAATGTCATTTTGTGTTAAACAGTAAGTACGGTATGTTACTTCGAAGAGGAAATCATGAATACGACGAACTTACTACGTGCATTACCTATCTGACGTAATAATGAGAGTGGTAACTTTTCAGGTATGTCACTTATTGTAATAGATGTGAGCTTACATGCCTTAAGGTTAATCTTACCTGTGATAAGGTGTTCCCTGATATTTGTAGTATCGTAGTATTACTTTACATCTTGAGTTATTGCGATGCAGAGCAGTGTTTTCTAGTGGTGACTTGTTGGAACCATTTTCAATAGTCAAACGACTGTACCAAGGAGCGATTAAAGGACATGCTAGACAGCTGCGTTATGTGGGTTGTATGCGAATCAGGCGAAATGCAATTTAGGTCGTTTGGATACTTTTGAGCACCACCGTACATTTGATGGAATGTGTGATTTTGAGTCCAACGAAAAGGTTATTGCATTCATAGTCAATTATTTCCCGAACTGCACTTTCGGAATAGGATCTATTCATTGGAGCAATTCGGAACAAAATCAGCTTCATAGAATGGTTAGAGTATTTTGACCTAAAAACCACAATCTGTAGTGGCCATTCTAGAAACATTTCACTTTGACTTTGTAACGTGTTCACGTCCGTACTAGTTCGCCATAGAGAAACAGATGATAACATCTGTTTTTAACTACAGATATGGCTGCTTACCTTAGAACGGAGTTAGTGGAAACTTCTTGATATTGTGCATGGATAATATTCAGTATTATAGGATGTTTTAGTTGTAAGATTCGCTATGTTATCAGATGCATCAGTTCTGTGTTCTCTTTATGGCATCAGATGAATTGTTGGCGTTATGTAACATGACGTGCGCACCCTGCTATTTGATGAGCTGCATAATTTAATGTGTGTATGATTCGGCGGAAATATTAATTGCACGTAACTGTTTCACTAGGTGCGCCCTGGAAATGTTTTAATTATCGGTTGATAAAACGATTTCGATAATCCAACTGTGTCAATTCTGGTTAAAATCTCGAACGTTCAACAGTCGAAAGGAAACTGCTGTCCTTTTCATTTCGCTTAGATTCATATTATTTGCAAGTTGTTTACCGCCGTATTTCTGACAAGTCCATGTAAATATACTTCTAACTAAAATTTATGTGGCGACAACAGTTTATTTTCGCAGGTGCAATGGGAAAAACCCGCTTGAGTACCAGAAATAAAAGATTAATCATGAGAATGGTTTAGTCACACAAAAAGAAATGTCAACTCTGGAGCGCATTTATTATGAACTCTTACTGTAATGGAGATGTAATTATAGTTAATCGTCAGTGTCCTGTCATGCATATGTGCGTTCATTTTGCATAATGCGTAAAAACTCTGGGCATAACGGTGGCACACAAACAATTTCTGAATACAAAACCATTTTCTACGTGAGAATTTATTGAGAGTCCATCGGTAGGGAGTGCTGGCTGTACTGTTGCATTTACCATTAGTGTCCCGTATGATTACTTTCCTAAAAATGCGGAAAATCATAGCATACTCGTAACGTTGCAGAATATGCCAAATATTTGTGGGTAGTGCATGGATTCATAGTATGGCCTGCTGCAGACCGTGATCTTACATAAGCACGTGGTTGAGGGGAAAACAAAGATAATTTCGGGAAAACAGTTATATACGTGGTGTAGTCGATAAGCGTAGTGGTGGCACTTGCTATCGACTCCATAACGATGCTTCGGAGCGTGTCTGGCGACAAGAGTTACACAACCAGTTAGACTCTCCAAGTCCTTGCATGTGTGTGTGCTTTTTGTCTTTGAACAGTGGTACGAGAGAGTTTCTACTGAACGAACAGTGCTTCGAGGAAGTAGAATAAGGGTGGTATCAGCGCACATTGCTGGATGCCTACGTCAGGGGCAAATATACATTCAGGGGCAAACTTATTAGCCGGCCATTGTGGACGAACGGTTCTACGCGCTTCAGTCCGGAAACGCGCTGCTGCTACGGTCGCAGGTTCGAATCCTGCCTCAGGCATGGAGGTGTGTGATGTCGTTAGGTTTAAGTAGTTCTAAGTCTAGGGGACTGATGACCTCAGATGTTACGTCCCATAGTGCTTAGAGCCTCTTGAACCATTTTTTAAGCATACTTATTGTTCTCTTTTGATAGACAAGTCTTTAGCCTATTGTTCTGCTAAGAGGATATCACCCCTGGGGATAATCCGTCGGTAGCCTATTGTTCGATTAAGTTGTTTTAGGTGTCACCCTTTATTAAACTGATTGAAAAAGTTGACACTGGAAATAGCTCAGTTGTGTCATTTTCGGTATTCACAAGTTGCTTGAGGTTATTCGAAGAGCCTCCCCCCTCCCCTTACCACTATATCAGTTGGAGTGACCAATTAATTAAATCAATATCTTTCAGTTTTCCTTGCCCCTTTCTTCCAGAGATATTGATTGGTGGGAACTCTATTCCAACACAACTTTTAGACTGGTTCATCAATGTTTATAGATGTACATGCACTCTGACCCTCAGTCAGAGTAAATAAGAAATTGAATAGCAAAAGATAAGTGTTAATTTTAACTGTTAATATATTACGATTCTTAAATTTTATGCGTGTACTAGTCTTGTCATATACCACCTGTTCAGAACCCATTCATTTGTGACAACCCCTCACAACAACATGGACTCCAGTTTTTATAATAACCTGAGCTATTAGAAAAACTGTTCCTTTTACAGAGCAAGCGGATGGCTACCTAAGGTCACTGATCAACATTGAAATCCAAACGCAGCACAGTAAATAAGTCACTTTACGGGACACGTTATATGTTGTCAAGAAGTCGGACTGATTTGTTACGGAATGAGGGGAGGTTTGCGAAAGGGGATGGGGGGCAGGGGGAAGGAAAGAGCTTGGAAGCCAATAATGCGTGGATATTTCGGTTCACGTGGGCACACGTCCCAAACCCATTCACGGAAACTAGGTTCTGGTTTCAATCACGATACCATTGAAAATTGAAAGATTTATTGTACGTAATTGCGACATCAGAAAAATAAATTCGTCCTAAACGAGTGCAGTTGAGCTTAATTGCAGTGTGTCGCTTAAGCCATAAGCATGTATCTCTCACACCCATAACTGCCGCAACATAAAATGAAAGCAGCACAGTGACTGGCAAACGACAACTGTGCTTCCGACCAGATATAAGGCAGAAGGAAGTGTATCCAAACGTCGAAGTGTAACTGAAGCAACGACTTTACGGGGTGTCCCTGGAGGAACGGTCAGCACTCAGGGATATCACAGGAACGGTCATCTGAAAAAAAAAAACCTTCATGTGGACTTATGTCCTATTCCGAATGGTTCCTAAGATAGAACACAGCTAATGTACATTGTTATTTATTTTCTCTGAAATTCAGAACATTGTCAGGTTCGCACGGGTACACACGTACATTAGTAAACATTACAACAAACGTTTTACAAAGTAATATATCAAACCAAAGATATGTGTTATTAACAAATTCACCCCTAATCATTATGGTACAGTCCCTTTACAACTGCTGTACAGTTCACACAATAAATGTTCCAATATCCCACCGTCGGTTTCAGTGCATTTGTGCACTCTTGGCGGACTATGATGATTTGATTGTCTGAGTGCCTCCGCACGTTTCTTAATAACGGCATCAGCGTCCATGACGCGACCAAGCACTATGTCACTCGCAGCACACCGTGGACAACTTCGCCTTCAAAGGGCTAGTGTTATGGTAGAAGGATATCTCAAGCAAAGTGGTTGAAAGCAAATTGGTTAGAATAAAACGTCAAAGAAGTTGGGTAGATAAGAGACGTGTGTACACGCCACTAAGCCAAAAACAAATGTGCATTAAATGTGTTCTCGGAAACCGTTCGGAATACAGCGAAATTTTATACATCAGGCGAGAGTTCCTGTCATATCGCTGAATGGTGGCCATTCCTCCTAGGACGCCCTGTGTAAGCAACATAAACTGGCCAGGCGCTTCCATACTCGAAACTAACTGGAAACTTAGCCACCGTGTTTTACAACGTCATGTTGAGTAGTACTAATTGCCTGGTAGTACGCCATCATTTCGTTTTGTTTACTATGTTGTTGTTGTTGTGGTCTTCAGTCCTGAGACTGGTTTGATGCAGCTCTCCATGCTACTCTATCCTGTGCAAGCTTCTTCATCTCCCAGTATCTACTGCAACCTACATCCTTCTGAATCTGCTTAGTGTATTCATCTCTTGGTCTCCCCCTACGATTTTTACCCTCCACACTGCCCTCCAATGCTAAATTTGTGATCCCTTGATGCCTCAAAACATGTCCTACCAACCGATCCCTTCTTCTAGTCAAGTTGTGCCACAAACTTCTCTTCTCCCCAATCCTATTCAATACCTCCTCATTAGTTACGTGATCTACCCACCTTATCTTCAGCATTCTTCTGTAGCACCACATTTCGAAAGCTTCTATTCTCTTCTTGTCCAAACTAGTTATCGTCCATGTTTCACTTCCATACATGGCTACACTCCATACAAATACTTTCAGAAACGACTTCCTGACACTTAAATCTATACTCGATGTTAACAAATTCCTCTTCTTGAGAAACGCTTTCCTTGCCATTGCCAGTCTACATTTTATATCCTCTCTACTTCGACCATCATCGGTTATTTTACTCCCTAAATAGCAAAACTCCTTTACTACTTTAAGTGTCTCATTTCCTAATCTAATTCCCTCAGCATCACCCGAATTAATTTGACTACATTCCATTATCCTCGTTTTGCTTTTGTTGATGGTCATCTTATATCCTCCTTTCAAGACACTGTCCATTCCGTTCAACAGCTCTTCCAAGTCCTTTGCTGTCTCTGACAGAATTACAATGTCATCGGCGAACCTCAAAGTTTTTACTTCTTCTCCATGAATTTTAATACCTACTCCGAATTTTTCTTTTGTTTCCTTTACTGCTTGCTCAATATACAGATTGAATAACATCGGGGAGAGGCTACAACCCTGTCTTACTCCTTTCCCAACCACTGCTTTCCTTTCATGCCCCTCGACTCTTATAACTGCCATCTGGTTTCTGTACAAATTGTAAATAGCCTTTCGCTCCCTGTATTTTACCCCTGCCACCTTCAGAATTTGAAAGAGAGTATTCCAGTTAACATTGTCAAAAGCTTTCTCTAAGTCTACAAATGCTAGAAACGTAGGTTTGCCTTTTCTTAATCTTTCTTCTAAGATAAGTCGTAAGGTCAGTATTGCCTCACGTGTTCCAACATTTCTACGGAATCCAAACTGATCTTCCCCGAGGTCGGCTTCTACCAGTTTTTCCATTCGTCTGTAAAGAATTCGCGTTAGTATTTTGCAGCTGTGACTTATTAAACTGATAGTTCGGTAATTTTCACATCTGTCAACACCTGCTTTCTTTGGGATTGGAATTATTATATTCTTCTTGAAGTCTGAGGGTATTTCACCTGTCTCATACATCGTGCTCACCAGATGGTAGAGTTTTGTCATGACTGGCTCTCCCGAGGCCATCAGTAGTTCAAATGGAATGTTGTCTACTCCCGGGGCCTTGTTTCGACTCAGGTCTTTCAGTGCTCTGTCAAACTCTTCACGCAGTATCTTATCTCCCATTTCGTCTTCATCTACATCCTCTTCCATTTCCATAATATTGTCCTCAAGTACATCGCCCTTGTATAAACCCTCTATATACTCCTTCCACCTTTCTGCCTTCCCTTCTTTGCTTAGAACTGGGTTGCCATCTGAGCTCTTGATATTCATACAAGTGGTTCTCTTCTCTCCAAAGGTCTCTCTAATTTTCCTGTAGGCAGTATCTATCTTACCCCTAGTGAGACAAGCCTCTACATCCTTACATTTGTCCTCTAGCCATCCCTGCTTAGCCATTTTGCACTTCCTGTCGATATCATTTTTGAGACGTCTGTATTCCTTTTTGCCTGCTTCATTTACTGCATTTTTATATTTTCTCCTTTCATCAATCAAATTCAATATTTCTTCTGTTACCCAAGGATTTCTATTAGCCCTCGTCTTTTTACCTACTTGATCCTCTGCTGCCTTCACTACTTCATCCCTCAGAGCTACCCATTCTTCCTCTACTGTATTTCTTTCCCCCATTCCTGTCAATTGTTCCCTTATGCTCTGCCTGAAACTCTCTACAACCTCTGGTTCTTTCAGTTTATCCAGGTCCCATCTCCTTAAATTCCCACCTTTTTGCAGTTTCTTCAGTTTCAATCTGCAGTTCATAACCAATAGACTGTGGTCAGAATCCACATCTGCCCCAGGAAATGTCTTACAATTTAAAACCTGGTTCCTAAATCTCTGTCTTACCATTATATAATCTATCTGATACCTACTAGTATCTCCAGGATTCTTCCAGGTATACAACCTTCTTTTATGATTCTTGAACCAAGTGTTGGCTATGATTAAGTTATGCTCTGTGCAAAATTCTACAAGGCGGCTTCCTCTTTCATTCCTTCCCCCCAATCCATATTCACCTACTATGTTTCCTTCTCTCCCTTTTCCTACTGACGAATTCCAGTCACCCATGACTATTAAATTTTCGTCTCCTTTCACTACCTGAATAATTTCTTTTATCTCGTCATACATTTCATCTATTTCTTCATCATCTGCAGAGGTAGTTGGCATATAAACTTGTACTACTGTAGTAGGCATGGGCTTTGTGTCTATCTTGGCCACAATAATGCGTTCACTATGCTGTTTGTAGTAGCTAACCCGCACTCCTATTTTTTTATTCATTATTAAATCTACTCCTGCATTACCCCTATTTGATTTTGTATTTATAACCCTGTAATCACCTGACCAAAAGTCTTGTTCCTCCTGCCACCGAACTTCACTAATTCCCACTATATACTATACAACGCATTTTTTCTTTATTTACTACTCGCACGACGCCTTTCGGGAAGTAATATCCAATATGAGGTGTGTTTTTCGTGTATTGCGGCATCTCAAAAATAATGTTTGTCATGTAAACAAACATTTTAAGGTATGCAATTCAGCGCTCATGTTTCTTTTTCCTATCATATCCCTGAATATCTATCATTCCTCCTTGGGCACTCTGCATGTGCTCTTTTCGTCTTAGGGGTGCTGGTCATTTCTCTTTTCCGGGAAGGCTTGATTATCGTCGCTTTTGAAGAGGATGCAAGTTATCTGGGCTAGAGTTTTTTGTTCTAGCGTCATGTTTTTTGTATGGCTTTCAGTAGTTCTAATCGAAGTCATGTCATGTTTCATGTCATATTGAATTAGGACTTTTGTTTCCCGGAAAATAGAAATTACCAGCACCCCTGAGACGAAAAGAGCACATAACAATGTCCGAGGAGGAATGATAGATATCCAGCGGTAGGAAAGGAACACCATTCCGAGGAAAAAGTTCTCGCAAACATCGGCTCTAAAATGCATACATTAAGAGCTATGAGCACTTGGTCATCTTCGCTACCGTGAAACAGGTTTTTTTTATTTTTTATTTTTTTAAATGGCTCCGAGCACTATGGGACTCAACTGCTGTGGTCATAAGTCCCCTAGAACTTAGAATTACTTAAACCTAACTAACCTAAGGACATCACACACATCCATGCCCGAGGCAGGATTCGAACCTGCGACCGTAGTGGTCGTGCGGTTCCAGACTGTAGCGCCTTTAACCGATCGGCCACTCCGGCCAGCCCGTGAAACACGTCTCTTCTACTGAACAAGTGCTCATTATTTCATGGTGTGCATTTTAGAGTCCATTTTTACCAGACTTCTATTCTTGTTTTGGTTTATACTACCTCCTTCCAAAACGCAGAAAGCAAAGGGCTTGCAATAGAAGATATTTATTTCATAGTATCGAAGATGAAGAAGTGCTCACAGTTCTTAAGATATTCGTTTTAGAACCAATGAGTACTAGACTTTTCTGCTTCGAATAGTCATTCCTGTCATATCCGTGAACACGAACCATTCTTCCTCGAACATCCTGTATAACTATACTGGCAACTTGTTCCCGCCTTATAATGATTACCTATTTTTGTATTAGCTACTTGTTTCTCAAAGGGATTCTGTACAAAAAAAGACAGACTAGCTGACTCAGAATTTATATATAAGGAACAGTCAAATGAAAACGACATAGATGGGAAAAAGTAAGTACCTAAACTGTTTATTATTTCAGTAGTACTCTCCATAACTGTAATACTTTTATTACACTGTGAGACAAGACGGTCAGTACCTTCGTGAAAAATTGTTTGCAGTGGCCTACGGAAACGTGACTGCCTCCTTCGTCCGAAGCAAATCGACAGCCGCGAATATGTTTCTTTGGGATTAAAAAAAAGTGATGGGGGGCTGTATGCAGGATGTGTAAGGGCTTCCCAGCGAAATATCTGCAGCGTATTTGGGAACAAAGTAGGCAGCACGTGCGCACCACGGATTAGTCCACACCTGGCCACCCTTATACAATCTTTTCCTTTGGATTTCTGACGTGTCTCACCTTATGCACATGTCCGTCTATGTTGAAGCAGCAGGACAATATTCTTCGTAGGATACACTTCTTTTGTTTTAGTCTATAATCACAAAACTTTTTGGTCCTCAGTCTACCGGTTTCGGTGAGCGCTGACCGTCTTCACATCTACAGCAAAACTTGTGAAAATCTAGTAACCTACTGGAAAATACATATTAAAACAATAAAATATATTGTTACGAAAAATGTACTGTCATACACGTGGGAAATAGGCCTTAAAATATGACGAGTTCTACCAGTTTTAAATGATGACCTGATATAATGAAGCCATAGTGGCATCGTCTAAAAATACAAACTAAAACAGCTTAGCATCGTCACACATATTTAAAATTCTGTGTAAACTAGGCCACAGATTCGGCGGAGTCACCCTATTGATAGTGCTATTGTTCGTAATAAACTGAGTTACAGCCACAAAGTATGTTTGAGGAAATTTGTGGTAAGTTTCTATGGAACCAAACTGCTGAGGTCATCGGTCCCTACGCTTACACACTAATTAATATAACTTAAACTAACTTACGCTAA
The DNA here is from genome assembly GCF_023864275.1 of Schistocerca cancellata. Classification (NCBI taxonomy): domain Eukaryota; kingdom Metazoa; phylum Arthropoda; class Insecta; order Orthoptera; family Acrididae; genus Schistocerca; species Schistocerca cancellata. Next base: position 830,480,664 of record NC_064626.1, read on the forward strand.
GGACGACACACACACACACACACACACACACACACACACACACACACACACACAATGCCCGAGGGAGGACTCGAACCTCCTTTGGGGGGACCCGCGCGAACCGTGTCAGGGCGCCTGAGAACATTCGCCTACCAATGCGGCTATGTTTGTGGCTTAAGCTCGTTAGATATCGCTATTGCAGGTCTACATACATTCGTGGGCTATACAATTGAACAAAATTCAATAAAATGAGAAGTACAGTAAGTAAAAAACTATTGAGCTTATAAGATGTATAAATTAATGTAATAAATTAAAAACGGAAAGAAAGGTTAAACTTACTTTACATCAAATGTTAAATGTGCGAGACAATGCTAAGCTGATTTTGTTTGTATCTTTAGACAATAAGATTAAGACCTCATTGTACTGAGATATGTTTCAAAACAGGTATGCTTCGTCATACTTTAAGTTAATGTTTTTCACGTGAATGAAATATTATTTTTCGTTATGGTATAGTTTGTTGTTTTACGATGTAGATTCTCCAATACTTGTATTAGGTTTTCCCATGTTTTGCTGCAGTTATGAACACGGTTATCACAGATGGAAACTGGTAGTCTCAGGATCAAAATTACTTGTGATTATAGGCGAAAATAAAAGAAATTTATTCTACGCTTTTTGAATCACTATTTTACTCTCCGCTATATCGCAGCTTGTGAGTGGAAGGAAAGTGATTTTCTGTACAAGGACGACACGTGAGTTAGGATAAGGGTAATTTGGAGCAATCAGACAGTCAAATAGGAACATGTAATGGCTTGTGACACTACTGCGGAAAACAATTTACATTCCTGGGGGACTTGTGAGTGCAAAAATTCGTATTCAAATTTCCTTCAGGCTGCTGAATTTCTGATGTTACAAGCTGGCTGCAGATATGAGTATGTTTTTGAGGTAAATGGAGGCATTTAAAATTGCAGGAGCCGTCAAGAAATTTCATACTTTGGAAATATCTGTAGCACAAGACAACACAAAACTGGAATAGTTTTGTATATGTTGAAGTCGTATACTGTGTACTGCCTCCAAGTGTGTTGCGTCGCCTTCCTAATCTGTGATGTAATTTACGTGGCTACTTGCTTGCTGGAGTCGTCTCATTTGGCCTGTAAGTCCGCCGACGAACATTTGTAGACTGAGTTCCATCTGGAAATTGTGTATAAATCGAACTGCAGAAATTAACCATTTTTCTGGCGTCATTTACTGATCCCTGATTATCGAAAGCAGCTTAACTTGAATGTTGTTCGTCCGTCTTAATAACTGGAGTGCCTACTCAAGTGAGTAATTTCATTTTAAGCAGCTAATTAAATAAGTTCATTCTCAAATTTCTCATTTTATTAGCGTATTTTAGTTTCTGCGCGCTCTTCTGATTCCGCTGTTCTAACCAGCATCGGGAAATGAGTTTCTTTGTTTCATTAAGCGGCTTATCGACTGCCAGAGTGTGCTCAGAGCTGTTTGATATTTCCTCTCCTCCATCACAGATTACTTCTGTGATAATATTCTTAACGATGTATATGGAATTACAACTATTTGCACTCTCTGAATCTGCGATTTCAGGCATAATAATATAATAACCTACAGTATGCAGGAATGCCACCCAAATTATATGCCGTTAAAGGGTAAGACATTGCTGTGTCTTATAAATTGAGGTAGAAAATTATTAATTTGAAACACATGCTTTACGTTGCCCTTGTAGCCGCAGTTAGATACTCAGTGAACACCTATCACCTGTTTCAATGCAGTTTACAGTAAGTCCGTGATTCTGTGTATGACAGACAGAAAAAATATGTTATTGCATAATGTGGATAATTATTTCCCGATTACTGGACAATGTTACGTAGTAGTAATGCTATTTGTACTGTCGAATGCACACTGCTTTCCAGTTCGTAAGTTACTTCGTGTCAATAATTATCTGATTTAGGGTTGTACGGTGCTCGCTCTAAACTGGATATTAATTTGACTGCATATATGTAAATCGGAAGGCTTATTTTAATAGAAGTAGTGTGTCACCAATCCAACGTATTTAATTGCTTGATATATGAATACCCGTTTTCAGGTCACTATGTTGTCAGTTTCATGTAGCACTCTGGATGATGAAACTCAGGGAGCTCATTAATGAATTGCTTCACTACGAACTGTAAAAACGTCTCGATATTGCAAAAGCATACGAAATTCTTCAAGTGTTTTCTTACAAATGTGGGTGGTAAGAATTCGTATGGCATTCGTCCTCTTCATTGTAACTATTTTACATATAATTACATATTAAAATGTATTACTTCATACAATCCATTTCCAGTAAAATTGGTTTTTGTTCGCTGTGAAAGCCATCTCTATTGTATTCACTCCTTTTTACGTATAGCAAATATTGGGACATATCTGTTACATTTCACAGCAAACACAAAAATACATAGAGAAGTATAAAATTGTGCTGGTAATTTCGAAACACGAAGCGTGGGATTTGCAGACAGTTCGCAGTAGACACACTAGGAATAAGCACATTAAAGAGGCGCAGCGTATTTTTAGGATTTGTCAGACTGCTTCAAATGAAGACGCTTAAACTCGCCTGATTACGACGTCCCGCTGTCCAGCTAGGCAGACTCCGACGAGTTGCACAGAAACAGCAAATACAAGCATACACATGCATCCCCCTTGCGACCACTGACCTTTCAACGCGTAAAACACAGGAGACAGACAGATAAGGAGAGAGAGAGAGAGAGAGAGAGAGAGAGAGAGAGAGAGTTCACGAAATCCGAAAGCGGATAAGAGCATTGAGACTCAACGTATGCAGGATTCCTTTTAAGGAAAGTACTTTGCAGTTGGCGCTTTAAATGTATTCCTATTCTTAAAGTCTTAAGAAACTTTTAGTGGCTTGAGGCAAGTCTTTTGGTCTGACGGCGCTCTGCGAAGTTCCGTACTTATTTATGCAAACAGGTCGTCACATTGTCTGACGACTCCGACGGAACACTACTCCACAGTAACTGCTCCAGTGAAACTACGAGCAATCAGAGCAAATCCGAATTGAGCCGCACTGAATTAGTAACAATTAGCGACATCAACCGTGACGTCTGTCAAACGTGCAGTGTAAGCACCCAGGCCAAGTTATCAGAGTTTTGAAACCATGTACGTCATGGTTGCCACGGACCTCAATGATGCTGTCGCTCGGTTTAGTATATGTTGCACCGGGCTCGATTGCAGTAGTACGAGATAACATATTTAAGAAATGGCATCTTTATTTTTAGTTCTGTCATAGTTTTTATACACTGAAGGAAATGGAAAGTGTTACACCGTGAAACAGGTCCGATATTTAGGGGGTGGTTTGAAAAGTTTCCGACCTCAATACTCCAACAAAAGTTGGCGGATTTATTTACGCATGCCTAGTAAGGCACTCATCAAAATTTCAGCCAGTTTGGGCACGCAGTTGGTTGACTCATTTTAGTGAGTTGACGCGCGTGATTTTGTGGGCATGGACTAAATCGAGTCATTAGATCTTTGTTTTTGAAAGCAATAAGCCTATGTAAATAAACGACAGTTGAGCGCAGTTTACGAGGACTTTGCACTGTCATTTACCTGCGTGAAACTTTTGTACAGCTGACCTTCAAAGTGGCAATACTCGATTGGGTGACGAACGTTCGAAACGGAAAGGAACTGCAACCATTGACGACAACATTGCTCATATTCATCAAATGGTGCTACAGAACCGTAGAATTAAGTGAGAGAGGTAGCAGAGGCTATGAGCGTATCTGAAGAATGTGTTTGTCACATATTGATCGGAAATGTAGGGATGAGGAAGCTTGACCGCACGCTAGGTGACACGATTGCTCATTCTGCGCCGCCTCACACCTCACCATGGCCAAAATCCACGGCCTACGGTTTCAGCTGCTTGACCACCCCTCTTATTCACCAGATCTAGCCCCAAGCGACGTGCTTTTGTTCCCTCAGTTAAAAACTGAGCTCGGAGGACAAAAGTTTTCGTCGAATAAAGACACCGTCACCGTCGTAAACAACTATTTTGCAGAGAAAGACATTAACTATTATTTGGACGGATAAAGAGATGTGTCCATCGCTGGGCACAGTGTGTAGACTTACAAAGAGATTATGTTGAAAAAGTGAATATTAATTTGAAGAGAATAGTTTCATTTCTTTCTTTCGACTACCCTTGTATTAAATTTGATGAAAATGTTCGTCACATAACATATCAAACATTCACTCAGTTAAGAGCTGATGCACATCATGATCAATATGTGATGCGATCCGCCGCGCTCCTCCCCGCCCTCTTCCCCCCCCCCCCCCCCACCTTAGACACCAATACACTCTTGTATTCGTTGTGACAGCAAACAAAACAGCCTCCATTTGTTGTCATTTTAAGGAACTTCTTCTTATATCTGAAATTCGTGGTGCGACAGTTCATAACGATGGCTGAATGGAATCTTCTATGAAAGTATACGTCTTCCCATCGCATTTGAGACATGTTCTATGGACCTTTCACTATCGTGGCGGATGTATGCAATTTATTACTCTGGTCATGAAAGTTATGATAATATGGTTTACTACGCTTGCCACGTTCTGACGAGCATTCAGCCACCATTCAATATTTCCAAACCTACTGGATTCCAGGAATTGTACGACTATAGGGATGGTTCTCGGCTATCACTGCTTTCTGTAACCTTACAGCAGATCTACGGACACGTTGGTGTCTGTCTGACAACCACAAACAATCCCGAGACTCATTGCAAAACACTAGAGACTGTCACTAATTTCTCCAGCTAACTGACCGTGCGCCATGCTGTGGTGTAGTGCCGGTGGTAAAGAACGCGTGTCACTCTGATAGTTCAACCAAGCTTCCAGTAATCTGTTTCCAAAGATCCGCGGTGGCACTCTTCACGTAACCTCTGTCCGGGTTTCAGTTATCGTAATCCGTCTTTTCTGTCGGGACCAATCGAACAGTTATTTAATCATTTCGCGTCGTAGCCCTTCTAAAAGGACACATGCCTCCTCTTCAGATCACACACTTGTCCTGAGTCCATCTCATTACCACTGGTTCTGTAGTCATTGCACTACAGCTAGCTGTCTGTGCGATCTGTCGGTATGACGCTCCCATGTTGCTCATGCCGGTAATTCGACCTTTCCCAAAGTCCGGAAGATGTTGATAAGCTGCACGTGCACGTCCCCTGGGCATACTGTGTTATCATCTCCAACTGAAAAGTTCCATTAAAGTTAGACATAGCTGTAGCCATTGTATGATCACACCTTTCTTCATCTGTCGTCATTGGTTCTTGCTGTGCTGACACTCAGCTCGCATAACAACAAAATTTTAATCAACATCTCGCACACGGATGGAAATACTGGAGTGTCAATTTTGTAGCGTTCGGTTTAAGTGTTTTTTTGCGGTGAAACGCTTTCCATTTCCGTCAGAGTATATACGATGTAGTGAAGTTGTCAACATTGGGTGTAACGCCCGCCGACACCGATGGAAGCCTAATGCCCATGCCGAAAGCTTTCTATTAGGGGAAAGGAGATAATATCGAAGGCTGCCTCAGTGATAGCAGCGGTATAATTTAAACTTTGCTTTTGTTATGTTGGTGTACGTTGTTCCTACTGTTCAAGCTGAGCTGCACAATAGGTTTCAAGCGGCTTAGTTGTCATTCGAGAAGGCTTTTAACCCTCAACGGGTGACTGTGTGGTGTGCAATGTCCAGTCACGGAATAATTTGTGCGATATTTCCTGGTGGCACGGTGACTACTGAACGATACGTGAAGGTTTCGGTAGATGATTTCATCCCCATTATCCAAACTGACCAGATTTCGAAAAGATGTGGCTTATGCAAGACGGAGCTCGACCCAATCGAAGCAGGAAAATGTTTGACGTCCTGAATCTTTGGGGACCGCATTCTGACTCTGGGGTGCCCAGAAGCCACTGGCATGGGCCTCGATAGGCCACCATATTCTCCTGATCTGAACACATGCGACTCCTTTTTGTGGGACTATACTAAATACAAGGTGTACAGTAATAACCCCAAAACCATTGCTGAGCTGAAAACTGCCATTCAGGAGGACATTGACAGCATCGATGTTCCGACACTTCAGTGGGTCATGCAGAATTTCGCTATTCGCCTACCTCACATCATCGCCAATGATGGGAGGCATATCGAACTAGTCATAACTTAAGTCCGAATATCTGTAGTGAAGTTTGCATATAAATGTGCAATAAAGTGTATGAATGCCGTAGTTAGGAAACTAATTTACGTTATTTTTCATGTAGTTTAGTAATTGTCACACTGTATCTGCTTCGCATACCGCATCGCCGATTCATCTGATTTACTGTAATGCCGCTACATCTATCTTATGTGTTATCTCTGATGCTACCACCGAAGCAGCCCCTGGACGGTTGAGGATTTGGACCTTCAGGTAGCTATGACGAAATTATTTATCATTTTTTCTGGCTTCATTTGTTCCAGTTAATCTGTCTGATATCAGAGCCTGATTTGCTGATTTTTTTAACTTCATTAAACTTTTCCGGTATAGGGTTGTTAGCCCGGAGAACAGCCACCAACCTCTGGCGGGGGAGGGGGAGGGCGGGGAGGGGGAGGGGGGTAGCGGGAGGGGGGGGGGTGAAACTAAGAACTGTTCTGTTGGGGCTGCCATACCCTAGACGAAAGGATAGTTTTAAGATGTCAGTAATTCCCTTACCCTTCTCACAAGGGATAAGATTTAATGGCTTCACACACACACAGATGTCATGTCTGCCAAAAACTTGAATTTTATCTTATCCCGTTACATCTCCTGATTTCTCTTCCAAATATTCCGTCGGTGTAGGAGGCGTGCAACGTCGATAGACAAAGGGAAACGGCAATGCGGCAGGGCATGGCCAGAGCCCGTCCGGAAAACATTCGAGGAAGGATTAGGGTAAATGATTCGATGATAAATGTTGAAGTTTATGCTGATGTCGACTATTTATATACATTCATCAAATAAATTTATGGCTTAACTGCGATTAAATGTAGGATGTGGTTCAAAAATGATTCAAATGGCTCTGAGCACTATGGGACTTAACATCTGTGGTCATCAGTCCACTAGAACTTAGAACTACTTCAACCTAACTGACCTAAGGACATTGCACACATCCATGCCCGAGACAGGATTCGAACCTGCGACCGTAGCGGTCACGCGGTTCCAAACTGAAGCGCCTAGAACCGCACGGCCACACCGGACGGCTAGGATGTGGTGCAACAATAATAAACAGGAGTGTATCTGAAGTATGACTTCACGAGAGAATCATTATAACTACCAGTACCTAAACCAAATAACACACTATGGTTTTATGTCAAGTGGTTTGAGCAGCTGCCAGAGAGCTATCTTGAAGCGCCAGGGAACGGTGGTTTCTTCACATGCGCAGTCATAATGATGTATTCACTGTGAGCTCGGTGTCTGCACAGCTTAAACGCTTCTTGTCTCGCCTCTGCTTGGAATTACGTAGATTGATCACCTGTGGCACTAGTTTTCAACGTACAATTTATTTTTACTCACCGTTGGTTTCCACCTTTCCAAAACTAAAATGCCACGTTTGGCAATTATCGTATTACATACTGGTTACGGAGGAAGACTCTTCACAAATATATCAGAAGAACGTTATTTTTGGTGTAACTTTTGGTAGTTAAAGTCTGGAAATGCGAAACTGATGTCTATCACTGCTCACATTCCGTATCAATCAACTTTTAATCTACGACTGCGCTTACAATAGTGATAATATACCTCCAGAAAGCACTTAGAGTAAGTACATTCTTCTAGCAGAGCGGAAAGGTTTTATCCGTATTTTATTTGTGTTGGCAAGTTTTATATTTGAATTTCTTGATGAAAAGGACATTAAGATTTCTGTTGTATGAACAAAGCGATTCTTTTATGTTATGTACTTTGATTATGGACATTTAATTTTTTAGTTATTACTTCCAACAGAATTAGATGATCATAATATACAGACACTGCTAAGATGGAAAACAGGTGAATACTTGGAAAAGAGGTTTTCCGTATTCATAGGCTTTGTGCAGTTCATTGCTCTATTCTGAGTGAGAACAATGTCTGAGATAGCTGGAGAGAGCAAGCGCAACACGTATTATGCTATTAAAACAGACATAGTGCAGTATCAGTTTCTGGTATTATGTTGTGTTACGCACTAAAGTACTCTTAATTCCTGTTCTTAGATATTAAAGCTTAGAGAAGTTTTTCTACGTAGTTTTAAGCTGAAGTTAATCTGATGCTCCACTGAACTTTCTGTATTCCTATACGTCAGTCAATTATGCAGAGCAATAACAGAAATAACTGTTAGAATATATGTTCTAAAGTTTTTTTCTTTCCTTTGTTAGTGTGATTAACGAAACCAAGGTGAAAGTGACGTGTCTGAAGGTGTAAAAACTGTTCACCTAATATATCATACATATCAACCAACGAAAATGTATTACAATGATAAAACATGATATGCTGCCAGTCGATTATTTACCAAAGAATGACATTCTGTAAATTTAAAACATATACAAAACGAATTAAGAAATAACGTGAAGCGTAGAGGAGATACCAGACAATCTTCGAAACGTGTCTTGTGATCGGAAACTATTGTGTTTCGCTGAAGGACGACGTGTAGAAAGACCACTTATTCAGCTAAAGCTAATAATATATTTGAATCGAAATTTTTTATTCCATACTACTGACCAAATTCGCCTGCTTAGTCACCGACAAGTGAAGATTAACGAATGTTCGTAGTTATAGCATTAACAGATAAAAGAAACAAAGCATCGGAGAATATACAAAAAGTATTTAGCAAAGCAAACAGAATTTCGTAAAGCACAGTAAAAAGCATAATTTGGTTTAAAGTACACTTTGGTATATTCAGATTCACACTAAAGTACCTGGCATTAAACTTTTCATTGTGGTTTTTGGGATGCCAATTTTGTTGGAGTACTCTCTCATGCTTGGTTGTTTATTGTGGCATAATATGCAATCTGTTAATGCTGTACTCACGAGAAAATGAAAATGTGCACCTGAAATTGAGCGAACGATTGAAATCAGCCAATAGCGTGGAACGAAACATTGTGTTTCAAATAAATTCACTGCCTGAGCGGAAGAGAACAGTTCACTTCAGCTGATTAATGTCCGCCCCCAGTAGCTGAGTGGTTTTGCCGGCACGGTAGCTCAGCGTGTTCGGTCAGAGGGATAAAAAAAAAATGAGTAAACGGCACAACACTGAACTTGAACGGCTGTCATTAGACATCCGCACCGAACAAATACAACGAACAATATCGAACAAAATGAACAAAAAAAAGTGGTCAACGCGATGGATGCCAATCCCAAGGGCCCGGGTTCGATTCCCGGCTGGGTCGGAGATTTTCTCCGGTCAGGGACTGGGTGTTGTGTTGTCCTAATCTTCATCATTTCATTCCCACCTACGCGCAAGTCGCCGAAGAGGCGTCAAATCGGAAGACTAGCACCCGGCGAACGGTCTATACGACGGGAGGGCCTCGTCACACGACATTTACATTTTAGCTGATTAATAAGAGCCAAATATCTTTAGCAAACCAACAGAACTAACTTAAATGTTGTGCAAGAGGATTAATGCTGCTAATAACGTGGAAATCGGGTCAAATCAGAAAACTGAAACTAATAGCATATTATTTTAGTTTTCCACAGTCATGTGAATGTATTTTAATTTATTTGGTAGCTCCTTGCCATAAAAGTTCCATTTGTCGTGAGAGCTGTACACTGAGTAGAACAGAAAACACCAGTATAACGAAACGTTAACATAGGTCATGTGGATTTACCCCCACTCCAGTTCAGCTCTGTGCATGCGCAAATCTGGCACCTCGCGTGCGCCAGAAACAGTTTTCCAGGTAGCATCTAGCTGCTTGCTATTCAGTGCTCTGACAGCTAACAGCCATACTCCAGGTAGCCAGAAGCGGAAGAGGTGCTGATGAGCCCGCCGGTAACTGCTAAAACGAACCTTACGATTTAATATCCAAACGTGGTGTGACCTAATTAATTATGAGTTCTGCCGAAATAGTCCAACTGCCTATAGTACTGTAATCCATGGGCGAAGGCAGGCTCCTGAGCTTTAAGAGTTTCGATATGGTGACATATGCATAACGCAACACGTTTTGCAGACATTATCCGCATACACGGTGAGCTTTTTTTTATTTTCAGACAACGAAATATCTCAAACTACACAAGAATTACAAAACGCAAAAATACATGTTCAGTATGTTTAAAATGGTATCCGGTGATACCAATGTTGACATCCCTGTCACAACCACAGTATGGTGGGGGAGGAGGGGGGGGGGGAGGGCGAAAGGGGCAAGTTTGAAATCTTAAATACGAACTTCCCATTTTTATTGTAGATCCGGAGTCTATGAGAAAAAATACGTAACATTTGTATGTAATACTTTTGTCGTTGCGTGACAAAAGGGTTGTAGTTCACAAATACCAGATGTGAATTGGAAAAACGGTGTTATCTCGACAAAAAAGCACGGGATCAAAAAAGAGAACCAGACGTTTTCAGTAACAGCGAAAATAAGCTTGTATGAAGTGTGTACTTTTACCTCTCACCAACGGGATGCTTATTTGAAAGAATATTCCACAATAAATGCTCAAAAATGTGGCTCCACTTCGATACACTTGTTTATGTGTACATGAAACGATTCAACTGAGAAGCGTTTCGAATGTAATCTGCTGACATACATTGATGATACGCTGAGTAATGTTATATCGCATTGTTGGCACTTCATACGAACTTCACTCGTCAAGTAACCCCAGAAACAAAAGTCGAGGGAAGAAAGATCTGGTGATCTTGAGGGCTAAAACACTTGACCGCTTCTTCCGATCCATCGACGATTGTACAAGTGATCTAATACTGCCAATGCTGCTACAGATAAATCTGCTGGACAAGCATCACGATGAACCACATTGTTTGTCGAAATTCCAAGGGAAGACCTGCAAGAAATTCCGCAAGATCGTCCTCCAAAAATCTATACCATTTAAAGTGTAATCGATAAAGAATGGACCAATCGCTTTGTCACCAGTTGTTCCACACCAAACGCTAACATTCCACGGACCTTAATGTTCAACTTGGCGTAACCAGTGTGGGTTTTCCACATTCCAGTGGCGCATGTTGTGTTAGTTAATCATATCATGGTTCGTGAAGGTCAACTCGTCAAGAAATTGGGGTCTCTAAGTATTTGTTGAAAACACACCTGAAAATGTTACTCAGTTTGGAAATCATTGCCACGAAGTTTCTGTTGCAAGGGATGATACTTCTAGGTTCCAGAATTCAGCAAACAGTGTTCTAATCCCCGATTCACGACTTACACTACTGGCCATTAAAATTGCTACATCAAGAAGAAATGCAGATGATAAACTGGTATTCATTGGACTAATATATTATACTAGAACTGACATGTGATTACATTTTCACGCAATTTGGGTGCATAGATCCTGAGAAATCAGTACCCAGAACAACCACCTCTGGTCGTAATAACGGCATTGATACGCCAGGGCTTTGAGTCAAACAGAGCTTGGATGGCGTGTACAGGTACAGCTACCCATGCTGCTTCAACGCGATACCACAGTTCATAAAGAGTAGTGACTGGAGTGTTGTGAAGAGCCAGTTGTCCGGCCACCATTCACCAGACGTTTTCAATTGGTGAGAGATCTCGAGAATGTGCTGGTCAGGGCAGCAGTCGAACATTTTCTGTATCCAGAAAGGCACGTACAGGACCTGCAACATGCGGTCGTTCATTATCCTGCTGAAATGTAGGGTTTCGCAGGGATCGAATGAAGGGTAGAGCCACAGGTCTTAACACATCTGAAATGTAACGTGCCATCAATGCGAACAAGAAGTGACCGAGACGTGTAACCAATGGCACGCCATACCATCACGCCGGGTGACACGCCGGTATGGCGATGACGAATACACGCTTCCAATGTGCGTTCACCGCGATGTCGCCAAACACGGGTGCGACCATCATGATACTGTAAACAGAAACTGGATTCATCCGAAAAGATGACGTTTTGCCATTCGTGCAGCCAGGTTCGTCGTGGAGTACACCATCGCAGGTGCTCCTGTCTGTGATGCAGCGTCAAGGGTAACCGCAGCCATGGTCTCCGAGCTGATGGTCCATGCTGCTGCAAACGTCGTCGAACTGTTCGTGCAGATGGTTGTTGTCTTGCAAGCATCCCCATCTGTTGATTCAGGGATGGAGACGCGGCTGCACGATCCGTTACAGCCATGCGGATAAGATGCCTGTCATCTCGACTACTGGTGATACGACGCCGTTGGGATCCAGCGTGGCGTTCCGTATTATCCTCCTGAACCCACCGATTCCATATTCTGCTAACAGTCATTGGATCTCGACCAACGCGAGCGCAATGTCGCGATACGATAAAACGCAATCGCGATAGGCTACAATCCGACCTTTATCAAAGTCGGAAACGTGATAGTACGCATTTCTCCTCCTTACACGAGGCATCACAACAACGTTTGACCAGGCAACGACGCTCGACTGCTGTTTGTGTATGAGAAATCGGTTGGAAACTTTCCTCATGTCAGCATGTTGTAGGTGTCGCCACCGGCGCCAACCTTGTGTGAATGCTCTGAAAAGCTAATCATTTGCGTATCACAGCATCTTCTTCCTGTCGGTTAAATTTCGCGTCTGTAGCACGTCATCTTCTTGGTGTAACAGTTTTAATGGCCAGTTGTGTAAATGTCAAGTGATAATGTGAGGATTATGATACACTGCAGCTAATATCGAAATTTCATTATCCTCTTCAGCAATCTCGGTTGCTGGAATTTTTATGATCTAATATTTTCCAATTTGTGTTGTGCCAGTTTTTCCACATTTTGTCAGAGTAAATGTCAACAAAGTTACTGGTTTAATTGTGGTCCAGTCATTTTATTAAAATCCCATGAGGTCGTTATAAAGAAATCTCATTTAAAAGGTTCTTCAACGTCTTGGCGTGGAGCATTGCTTTAGTGCTTGAATGAAGTAGGGTCTGGCACCTTAAGAAATAGCTTGATGCATCCTGTAGACAATTTTCCGACCGTGGCCTACATTCTTTGCTGTCCATTCGAGAGATTGGATGCAGAAATCAGATACCCTTGCGGACTCTCGTGTTTTTAGCGGAACCCAAAGCCACAAAAGACCGAATGCATTGCGTATGTTTGGATTCACTTATTCATTTCCATTACTTGACCACAGGGGGAACACTAGAGAAATGTAGGTGTATGCAGAGAGATTCCGACGACTTCTGTATTGTGTAGGATTCAGAGGTTGCCATAGGAAAGGAATACGTGGTGAGCCGCTTCAAACCATTTAGAAGACTATTTCGCGTGGTCATTCATGCGCTGAAGTAAAATAATTTACTAATCAGATTGACAGATGGCATTCCTTAGCATTCAGGCAGACTATGTATAGTTCGCTTTCGACAAGTAATGATGAATAAATGCTTCCGTCATATTTATATATACACCTTCTGCATAGAAACACTTATAGTAAATGGGCTGTAATATATGTTACGTCTCGTGTGCTTTTAGGGGAAGCGATGTGAGAGGGAAGGGCATTATCTAACTCCTCAGCTACAGGTCATGGCCAGGAAATACTACCCCCAGTTCGGGAGACGGACCCTCAATAAAGGATCACAGTTTGCGTGTACTGAAGCAATGGGAACAGCCAGTGCGTGCTGAGACCTTCGTGGCAGGGGTGCCACCTTGATTGAATCACTCCGTGTCGGTATCTGTGCAGTGAGTACTGTTTCCAACTATAGCCTGTGGAACGCAGTTGGTCAAACTTGCCCACTGTAGAGTCCAGATTTCCTGAGGCTAAGCAGGTGTTATCGAACTACCCCAAGTTCCCCTGACTTATTAATAATATGCCAAGTGCCTGACAGTCTGGATCCGGAAATGTACTTACTCTCATTACTTTTTAAGAGTAACGGTTGAAGGCACTTGCACGTTACACGTTCCATACATCTTATACTGCCTGAGAACGCTTGTTGCCCTCCCCATCAGGGACAGAGTAGTATCAGGCAGTTTTAGGGGTAACCAGAGTGCGGTCTGCCAAGGGGTTGCAAGGTATCCTCAACTCTGACGACTTCTCCAGTAGTTACCCCACGTTTCTCTTTTAGGTCGGAATGTACTCGTGTCAGTAACGTTTCTCCTACAACGTTTGACCAGTTACTGCCGCGGATGCTTTCGCATTACCTCTATCGCACCTCTCAGTTCATAATATAGAGCGCACATTGTCCAGTCCTTTGGGATCAGGTAGTTCCCGATAGTTTTGTAATTAAAAACTATGGAGTCTGCCAAGAAACTGCGGTTTGACAACACAGGGCCTCAAATCACGCGCCATAGTGTGATCAAAATTCTCAGATGACTGTCCCAGCATTTACCGCTTGTCATACATGGGTAATCGTTACCTCAAACTTTTTGAAGCCGTGGACTACTTACTTTTGCAACTCTACTCTCGTGTTATGTGATGAGTAATCACCGAAAACGAAGCTATCAGTGCTGTGCAGGGCCGCCTGCTACCCTAGCCTACGTTGGCTGGTTGATTGGGGGGAGTTAAGAGAGTAAACAGCAAGGTCATCAGCCCCTCGACCCTGGGGTAGTACATCTGGAATTAGTGACATCCGCGAAGTACAAGTTTTGATGATCAAAGTATGTAGGAGCAGTAAGACCGAGGCATTGTAGGCAATGCTGAAAGCACAGCTGAGACTGAGTTTACGAGGAAGTGTATGGATGAGGTCAGCACGTAGGTCACAGCAGACGAGGGGTCTTCCACGTCTCATCAGATCTGGAGAAAAGCCCCACCGCGCATCTGCCACTATCTTCTGCCAACCTGATGGAGGGAGAAGATAGTTACAGAGCAAAAAATTTCTTCAAGTCGTCGGATTCCGAACAGTCAATTTGCGAAGGCTAAAAATGTAATGAACGTCATTTGGGCCGTCAGTGATAAAGTAACAGGAGAGGAATGGGTAAGGCAGCAGGTTCCTGGGGCTCCGCATGTGACGGGAGTCGACCCACACACAGCTGTTGCACACCCACTCCAGTGTAGTGAAGGAGTTAAGGAGGACTGACTGTTTAACAGAGTGCTACGTAGTAGCAGACACGCTGAAACTAGGGATTGGATGGTACCTGACAGCTTTATGGATAGTGGTCGTGGACTTTTCCATGGTTGCATCGTGATCGATGTCCTTAGGCAGGTGGCACGAGGTTACTAGTGAATACCACGAAGAAATCGTGACCCGGCTTCCCAGGAAACTGCTCCAGCCGAATTGCACTGATTCCGTGGTGCAATTCAATATATTCATCGGCAGCTCCCTATTACGGGGAGCGTCTTCTATTCACCACCTTGGGATCTATCCGGTGGCGCGGTGCGCCTGCGCTAATATAAAACTCATTAGGTTGCCTCTCATGCCGGGGTCTTACAGCCACGATGACCAGGCACTCAGGTGAGGGGAATCAGAAGACTGATAAAACAAGTAATAAAACTAAGAAAAGCGATCAACTACGAATGAGACAAGAAGATAGGTCAGTGACTGAGGTTGGCTATGGAACACTCGCCTCACATCGCGCGGTACTTTCCGGAGTACGGTTACAGATGCAGAGACTGAGGTACTTCAAAGGTTTGACGGCAAGCGGCAGAAGGTGGAGCCCTCTCCTTTAAGCGCCCGCCTGCTGCTCACCTGCTTGGCGGCAGATGGGCCAGGAAAGGCCGCAGGAGTGGCCGGCGCAGCCGTCGTGACGATTTAATGAGGACCCACCCGGCCGCGCACTTTGCTCTACGACCACCGCCAAAAAATTCCCTCTTGTAGCGACCTCTGGGACTGCCGAGAAACTTCCCGGGGAACCTCCACTTGTAAACCCCAAGCGTTATTTCCGACTCAGCAACGTTTACAGAATACAAATGATGTTCTCCGCAAGAAATTGCGAATTCTCAGATGTGGCTGGTGCGAAACACAGCAATTTAGCCCATCGTGAATGAGGCTCATATCGCCAGTGTTAGCTCTGATGAAATGCAAATCTGTAAGGGGAGTTTCTCTTGGGACCGAATGTGCTTTCTGTTGTAGAACAATACAAGTACTCCTTGAACAGTGCTTCACTACGATATATATGCCTTTAGTCTAACGGCGAAACTTTACTTCTGGAGTTATTTATTATTATTATTATTACGTGCGGTTAGACCCTGTTGGATCACGGAAAGCTTCTTGACTCTTTTTCCATTTTTTCCACAGTGTTCTCATTTTTTCTGCATGGGCCCCCTTCCTTTCCTCTGTCCATTTTGTTACTGCTTTCTTCAGAGCTTTTCTCTGACTT
The DNA here is from genome assembly GCF_023864275.1 of Schistocerca cancellata. NCBI lineage: Eukaryota > Metazoa > Arthropoda > Insecta > Orthoptera > Acrididae > Schistocerca > Schistocerca cancellata. The sequence goes on from NC_064626.1 coordinate 830,497,035, forward strand.
AATTTCCCATCTGTCAACTTTCTGCTTAAATATATTCCTGACCAAAGTATCTAAATAATTTATCTGAGCTTTTTGTAGGTCCTTTTTGACCTTTGTACCCAGGGTATAGTTTTAAGTCCTTCTATGTATTTAAGAATTTTGTGCATAAGTCTTGTTTTGGGAAATCCAGAGACGTGCCCATGAAATTTTAATCGCCCTTTTCTAATGTCTGCTGCAAGGTTGGACAATTTCTCAGTTGTTTGACAAGATTGTACTCTACAGCCCTCGTCTGTTTTCCTTGGCCCTAGTATCTTTCTGATGATTTTACGTTCTTCCTTTTTTTCTAGGTCACCTTTTATGTGAACTGTCAGGGTTTCACTGCCATACAATACTTCAGGTTTTAATATTGTATTAGAGTACCAAATTTTAATGTTTTTGGACAAGCAGTTTTTACTGTACACCTTGTAGGTTCTTCCATAGAGTTTGGAGGCGAATGTTTTGTGCTATTTTCTTTCGCCCCGTAGGTTCAAGGGCTTCACCTAAGTATTTAAAATATGGGGCTCTATTGATATTTAAAGTATCGGACTCTACTGTAGTCAAGTTTTGGGTGTCAGTGTTTGTGGCGATGAACTCAGACTTTAGGAAAGATATTTACAGACCAACTTTCTCTGCACATTCTTTAAGGGTTTCAACCTGTTCGACTGCTGTTACCTCATCATGCGCTAGTAAGGCTAAGTTGCCAGCAAACGCTAAACATGAAATTCTTATGTCATCCTTGATTCGCCCCATCTGTATAGATTTACAGCAGTTTTTATTCTTCAATTCCTTTAACCATTCAAGGATGACCTTGTCCTGGAGTGGAGACAGACCATCACCTTGTCGGACGCCAGTTTTGATCAGGAAGGGCTCGGATATTTCACCCATGAATTTAACTTGCAAGTAGTATCAGTCAATCTTTCTTTGATGAGGTTAAGAATTTTTGGATCCAACCCTTGTTCTTCGAGGATATCAAAAAGTGCTTGTCGGTCAACTGAGTCGTATGCCTCTTTAAAGTCAACAAACGTGCAAATTATTGGGCTGTTTCTGACTGCTTTATATTTTAGCACCGTCTTTAGATTGAAAATTTGTTGTGTGCAGGATCTACTGCGGCGAAAGCCGCCTTGGTATACACCAATTTTGTTCTCCAGTTGCTCTTGTGCTCTTTGAAGAAGACAAATCACTTATCAATGTGGACGGCACTCTAGGTGCTTCGACATCTTCTGCGAAGGGTAAAAAGAACGAAACGAGAGGAGTTGGTAAAACTACTCAATTTGTTCTTATTAATGGACCTACTTTATTTTGTGGTGCAAGGTTAAATTTTTCTTTAATGAAAGTATCTTCTTCCTCTAGTTTGGGTAACGGGTGGCTAACTGTAGCTTTCGTTGTTTGTAACAATGCAAGTAGACAAGGTTTGGAATCTTTTGAAACTAGAGAGATCTTAGCTTACCGGACTATTCCTGTTTCTGAGATTATCATTGCTAGTGAGGGTTCGTACCTTTTTCCGCACGGGAGTTTGTCTTTGTCTTGTCGTAGACGTTGTAAGATAAATTCTGACTGTAGCGTTCACTTATGGGTGAAGGCGAGTGGTCCTTCTTCTTTGAAAGATTGTCGCATTGTGGGTGATTGTACTTTATATAATCATTGAAAGTAGTAGTTCTCAACAAACTTTGTATGCCACCTGAAGCAGGGATATTTACATCGGATGTGTCTCCTTTTTTGTGTAATGGGTGAATAAGCGCACATTTCCATTCCTGGGGTAATTTTCCTGTCTCCAAAATATCTGCAATGATTTGGGTTAACACTCTGAGAGAATTTGATACTAGAATTTTCAGTAGCTCAGCAATAATCCCATCTTCACCAGATGTTCAATTTATATGTTTTTTAATTTAATGATGTGTGTGTTCTTTTTGTGTTGGTGGGCATTATTCAGGGTGCACGTAAGTAGGTCTTTCTTTAGGAAATCTCGAAGATGGTTCCGGACGATTAAAGAGTGTTGAAAAATAATGTGCCAGTTCCTTACTGTTTTCCTGGTTAGTGAGGCCAAGTTTTCCATCAGATTTCTTGAAACATAAATTTTGTGTGCTGTATCCGTGAATTTTTTCTGGGGTTATTTATTTTACACATCTCATTAATTACATATAAAAAATCTATGAAACAAACATTAAGTATGCTTGTAAGATTTACGGGTTGACATCAGACCTTTTGTGCAGCTTAACAAAAATCAAACATGTGAAAGGACTGGCCAAGCGTTTTAAGTGCATATTATTAACCATTTGATAAAATTTATTACCATTTAAAAAGCACTATACAGGGTGATTTTTTCCACCGTGTACAAACTTTGGGAATTGATCGATGAGAGAATACGGAACAAAAAAATGTGTAGTGAACTTGTGTCCGGAAATGCATGCTAGAGACTATCTATTTAATCATACTTTGTTACAGAGACTGCGGTCTAAGACGCGCTGTACCATGCAGCCTCGGTTAAAGTATGCATGGTTTCCTCCCTCTGTACTGTTCCTCATATGTCATGCCCTGTAAGGTGTCAGGCAAATCCAACACCTTCCATGAAAACCCTGACATGAGAGCAAATCTGGCAATATGTCATATAGCTCCGAATAAATCCTGACATTAAATTAACCAAAGTAATACGATCAACGAGTGAGCAAATGGAATACCACAGACTAACACAAGAACGTCTAAATGCATGTCATACCTTCCCACCATGAAACAGAAGCAGTTCCGAGGGGAGAAATGAGAAGACGAGAGCAGAGCCGTGTAGGCTAGAAGGCCCTACAAGAAGAGTGGGACAATGGGACACCCGCATCGATGGCTGATTGCCAAGAGCTCCATCCCCAGCCCATGTTAAAAGATAGAGCCCTCCAGAAGAACAGTATAGATCTTACGATAACACTAAAAGGGCCACACCAGCTGCAAGTTTTAGCGTGAGACTATACGCGTCTCTGTTACATAGCAAACATTAAAAACATTGCCCCACCAAGAAAAGTATAACGTTTCTCACTGGACAGACAGAATTTTTGTAGGCGGAGCTTAAGGTTAACATTGAGAAGCTAATTGGTCAGTTGAAAACACAGCCAGATACCTTTCTCTTACACCAACTTCGGTAAAAAGTAGTAATGATAAGTTCGAGAGAGTTGCTACCGAGACGGCGAGGTGTGTGGAGCTGCGCTGCCAGCCGCCCGTGACGTTGCCTGACCACTGAGAAGGTAATTAACGCACGCGATGCCGTATAAGAGCGCATAAGGCTTCACTCAGAACTGCAGAAGTCTCATCTGTTACATTCCCTTTTTACGTAATACTTGTGTCGATCGTCAATTAAACTTCGTGGTATTTACATTTGATACTTGAAGTTAAAATCTGAAACGCGATGATTGTTGTGTTATATAATTATTGAGAAGCCACATCAGCCACTGTAATTTATGACAAGTTAAATAAGTAATTAAAGATAATTGAGGGTCACTGTAGACCATTTTTGATAGTTTTCTCTTTTGTGAAACTTAATTTAAACCTATATTATACACTCCTGGAAATGGAAAAAAGAACACATTGACACCGGTGTGTCAGACCCACCATACTTGCTCCGGACACTGCGAGAGGGCTGTACAAGCAATGATCACACGCACGGCACAGCGGACACACCAGGAACCGAGGGTGTTGGCCGTCGAATGGCGCTAGCTGCGCAGCATTTGTGCACCGCCGCCGTAAGTGTCAGCCAGTTTGCCGTGGCATACGGAGCTCCATCGCAGTCTTTAACACTGGTAGCATACCGCGACAGCGTGGACGTGAACCGTATGTGCAGTTGACGGACTTTGAGCGAGGGCGTATAGTGGGCATGCGGGAGGCCGGGTGGACATACCGCCGAATTGCTCAACACGTGGGGCGTGAGGTCTCCACAGTACATCGATGTTGTCGCCAGTGGTCGGCGGAAGGTGCACGTGCCCGTCGACCTGGGACCGGACCGCAGCGACGCACGGATGCACGCCAAGACCGTAGGATCCTACGCAGTGCCGTAGGGGACCGCACCGCCACTTCCCAGCAAATTAGGGACACTGTTGCTCCTGGGGTATCGGCGAGGACCATTCGCAACCGTCTCCATGAAGCTGGGCTACGGTCCCGCACACCGTTAGGCCGTCTTCCGCTCACGCCCCAACATCGTGCAGCCCGCCTCCAGTGGTGTCGCGACAGGCGTGAATGGAGGGCCGAATGGAGACGTGTCGTCTTCAGCGATGAGAGTTGCTTCTGCTTTGGTGCCAATGATGGTCGTATGCGTGTTTGGCGCCGTGCAGGTGAGCGCCACAATGAGGACTGCATACGACCGAGGCACACAGGGCCAACACCTGGCATCATGGTGTGGGGAGCGATCTCCTACACTGGCCGTACACCACTGGTGATCGTCGAGGGGACACTGAATAGTGCACGGTACATCCAAACCGTCATCGAACCCATCGTTCTACCATTCCTAGACCGGCAAGGGAACTTGCTGTTCCAACAGGACAATGCACGTCCGCATGTATCCCGTGCCACCCAACGTGCTCTAGAAGGTGTAAGTCAACTACCCTGGCCAGGAAGATCTCCGGATCTGTCCCCCATTGAGCATGTTTGGGACTGGATGAAGCGTCGTCTCACGCGGTCTGCATGTCCAGCACGAACGCTGGTCCAACTGAGGCGCCAGGTGGAAATGGCATGGCAAGCCGTTCCACAGGACTATATCCAGCATCTCTACGATCGTCTCCATGGGAGAATAGCAGCCTGCATTGCTGCGAAAGGTGGATATACACTGTATTAGTGCCGACATTGTGCATGCTCTGTTGCCTGTGTCTATGTGCCTGTGGTTCTGTCAGTGTGATCATGTGATGTATCTGACCCCAGGAATGTGTCAATAAAGTTTCTCCTTCCTGGGACAATGAATTCACGGTGTTCTTATTTCAATTTCCAGGAGTGTAGATGTGATATGGCATAGGTCATCCTTCGACCCATTATAGAACTTTGAAACCCATTCAGGGAATATTCGTTCACATTTTTGTTGAAAACAGTTGGTTTTTATCATCCCGTATTAAAATATTTCCTTTTATCAATAGTACAATTTATAAACAATGTTTTGTGAGTAGAATAAAAATTCCAATGGTAAACTTAACTGCTTTTTCGACGTTATTTTACCAGCTAACTAAAAAATAGGGAAGCCTTGAACTCCTTCCACTAAATTTAGTTAGTATTAAGATTCTTTTACAGGGAGTGCATTGGAGCTGACGTTGAATTCATTAAGTATTTGATTATATCATCACTAGTCTCACTGAACTCTTCTGAACCCTAGATGTCATGTGTGGTCTGGCGTCTCCTTACCAGCAACAGGTCCCAGGTTGAAATTAGTCAATACTCTAAAAAACACGCTCAGAGCGTCTTTGTGCGAAAGTGGTAGGGAGACACAACTTAGAACAAACAGACACCACGCAGAATGTTAGAGACCTAGTGCCCTCTTCTGCCGTAGTAATTGGTAATTTTGTGTCAGATTCACTTCTCTTGTGGACTCACCTTGTAGTGGATTATGATACAGTGTTATAGACAATTCCGTATTCGAATCGAGAGCTTGCCGACTTGGAGTTTATGTACGAAAAGGCAAATGGCAAGGGGCGGAAGTCGGAGAGGTTGTATCAGACGACCTATCCCCGCCGACAACAACCATAGCATACAATGTCTGGAACAGTGTTTCACTCTTTACCTGAGACAGGGTCGATTCAGGAAGCAGGAAATCATGGGGGACGTACCCGATATGTTCGCACACCAGACATGGAGGAAAATGTGATTAACACTGTTTAAGGTGACCACCGTGTCAGTACCGGGCAGTTTGCCCGCCAGTACAGGGTAAGTTAGACGACCGTGTCGAATGTTCTCCATTACAGTTGCTGCTGGGCATATCACTTACAGCTTGTTCAGGGCTTACTAGCGACAGATTTTCCGCATTGGGAACTGTTTTGTCATTGGTTTCTTCACCAGGCAACCAAGATTCCGAGATTTGTATCATCTATTCATACATGAGGCCACCTTTACGCGGTGTGGTATCTTCAGCTTTCACAACAGTCATCTGTGGGATAGTATGTAGAATCATCAACATCCGAGCAACCGAAATGTGCGGGCCGGGATGATTGGCGACCTAATTTGGGAAGAGCCTTCTTTCCAAGTCGCCTAACATGCCGCCCGCATCTCGTGGTCGTGCGGTAGCGTTCTCGCTTCCCACGCCCGGGTTCCCGGGTTCGATTCCCGGCGGGGTCAGGGATTCTCTCTGCCTCGTGATGGCTGGGTGTTGTGTGCTGTCCTTAGGTTAGTTAGGTTTAAGTAGTTCTAAGTTCTAGGGGACTTATGACCACAGCAGTTGAGTCCCATAGTGCTCAGAGCCATTTTGAAGCCTAACATGCCGGAACTAGCGGCGTTTGTTGTGGGTGACTGACTCCCCTGCTGGAAGGAGTACCATTGATGATTCGAAGGGTTATGTGACTGCTATATAATAGTGCTCCAACCCCGTTCACCTGATCTCAGCCCGTGCGATTTCTGGTTATGGGGCCATCTCAAAATTGTCATGTATGAAAAGCCCATTCCAGATGTGGGGACACTGGAGCAACGTATTCATGCTGCTTTTGACGCTGTTCAGATGCAGCCTGGCCTATGTGAACGTGCGTGACAAAACATGCTACGGTGCGTACACATATGCGTTGAGACACATGGAAAGATGAGATGACTGAGATGAGATGATTCATTAGACCGTTTTAGTTCCGAATCCTCTCATCGATCAATCCAGGGAGTTTGTAAACAGAGGAAAAAATCACCCTGAATATACTAAGAGAAACAGTTTCTGCGATCAGCAACGAATACTTTAAACAGTTTGGATTCCAGCAGCAGTTATAAAATGAAACAGGATCTTTTATCAAATTATAACTCTTTACAGACAAGCACATAGAACTGGGAATCTCTAAAGTCAAATTACGATCAAATGGTGTCATTTACACCACAGATTCTATATGTTTTAACACGGGCACAGCTTTGGAGAACAGTAACGGGTGCAAACAAATCAAATAAAATTTTCCATAACCATTGACAAGAACGTTACAAACTTGCCCCACTGGGCTGGCTCAACATTTAAAGAACTATGAAACTAAGGTGCAAAGGCCTCAATTTTGGAATGCAAGAAATGACGAATATGAACTGTCAGGACTAGGTGCTGCCACTGTCTCTGCAACAAGAAAAAAATTCGGGTGCACGAGGTTTAAAGCACCTAATGTGGATTATATGCTTTTCGTTTTAAACGAGTCGACTGGTAACTCCAAAAACACTAAATAAAACCCAACAGTGCGATATCTCGACCAAATACGGAGTAACTAAGAGCAATCTGTTTGCATCTAGGCACGACACCTACAAAATATAGCCGTCTGTGGCCAAAGAAAGTGCGAGGTGTCCAAGACTGCTGCCTTTACAGCCCACGACATTAAAAGAAAAGGGGGGGGGGGTGATTGTCAAATTAAACAAACTACTGTAGAAGAGGATGAGCGGTTGACAACAGGAGTAGCTTCCCCTTGCCCAAGTTTAAAGAACATTTTACACTTTCAAAACAAGGGTACCAGACTGGTGTAGAATAACTGGTCGCTTAGGTCCTTAGAACGGGAGCCGGCCGTGGTGGCCGAGCGGTTCTAGGCCCTACAGCCTGGAACCGCGCTACCGCTACGGTCGCAGGTTCGACTCCTGCCTCGGGAATGGATGTGTGTGATGTCCTTAGGGTAGTTAGGTTTAAGTAGTTCTAAGTTCTAGGGGACTGATGACCTCAGAAGTTAAGTCCCATAGTGCTCAGAACCACTCCTTAGAGCGGGAGAAACAGCAGCTACATAAGTTACCAGTTTACAGTTAGGCAAGTTAGCGAGTGGCTACCTCAAATGACCGCTTGCGCCTTCAGAATGACAGAAACTGCCGTTACATGAAACAGTTAATAGATTACAATTGCATAACTTAGCGAACGGCGCTTCCTTGGCGAAGATGGTGCAGGCCAGCGTGGCATGTACAGGGTGTTTAAAAAATGACCGGTATATTTGAAACGGCAATAAAAACTAAACGAGCAGCGATAGAAATACACCGTTTGTTGCAATATGCTTGGGACAACAGTAAATTTTCAGGCGGACAAACTTTCGAAATTACAGTAGTTACAATTTTCAACAACAGATGGCGCTGCAAGTGATGTGAAAGATATAGAAGACAACGCAGTCTGTGGGTGCGCCATTCTGTACGTCGTCTTTCTGCTGTAAGCGTGTGCTGTTCACAACGTGCAAGTGTGCTGTGGACAACATGGTTTATTCCTTAGAACAGAGGATTTTTCTGGTGTTGGAATTCCACCGCCTAGAACACAGTGTTGTTGCAACAAGACGAAGTTTTCAATGGAGGTTTAATGTAACCAAAGGACCGAAAAGCGATACAATAAAGGATCTGTTTGAAAAATTTCAACGGACTGGGAACGTGACGGATGAACGTGCTGGAAAGGTAGGACGACCGCGTACGCCAACCACAGAGGGCAACGCGCAGCTAGTGCAGCAGGTGATCCAACAGCGGCCTCAGGTTTCCGTTCGCCGTGTTGCAGCTGCGGTCCAAATGACGCCAACGTCCACGTATCGTCTCATGCGCCAGAGTTTACACCTCTATCCATACAAAATTCAAACGCGGCAACCCCTCAGCGCCGCTACCATTGCTGCACGAGAGACATTCGCTAACGATATAGTGCACAGGATTGATGACGGCGATATGCATTTGGGCAGCATTTGGTTTACTGACGAAGCTTATTTTGGCTTCGTCAATAAACAGAACTGGCGCATATGGGGAACCGAAAAGCCCCATGTTGCAGTCCCATCGTCCCTGCATCCTCAAAAAGTACTGGTCTGGGCCGCCATTTCTTCCAAAGGAATCATTGGCCCATTTTTCAGATCCGAAACGATTACTGCATCACGCTATCTGGACATTCTTCGTGAATTTGTGGCGGTACAAACTGCCTTAGACGACACTGCGAACACCTCGTGGTTTATGCAAGATGGTGCCCGGCCACATCGCACGGCCGACGTCTTTAATTTCCTGAATGAATATTTCGATGATCGTGTGATTGCTTTGGGCTATCCGAAACATACAGGAGGCGGCGTGGATTGGCCTCCCTATTCGCCAGACATGAACCCCTGTGACTTCTTTCTGTGGGGACACTTGAAAGACCAGGTGTACTGCCAGAATCCAGAAACAATTGAACAGCTGAAGCAGTACATCTCATCTGCATGTGAAGCCATCCCGCCAGACACGTTGTCAAAGGTTTCGGGTAATTTCATTCAGAGACTACGCCATATTATAGCTACGCATGGTGGATATGTGGAAAATATCGTACTATAGAGTTTCCCAGACCGCAGCGCCATCTGTTGTTGACAATTGTAACTACTGTAATTTCGAAAGTTTGTCTGCCTGAAAATGTACTGTTGTCCCAAGCATATTGCAACAAACGGTGTATTTCTATCGCTGCTCGTTTAGTTTTTATTACCGTTTCAAATATACCGGTCATTTTTGAAACACCCTGTAGAAGCACAGAGGCAAAGCCACAACGGCCCAAGAGTCCTATAAGACGGCGTACAACACTCTGCATGACGCTGTTAAAGGCGCGTCTGAGTCCGGGTCACCACTGCACGCTCGACACTGCCGCAGTTACACCGCTCAGCGAGTAAACGTGTTATGGTACTCACACGCTGTGGGTATCACAAAACAAGATGACAGAATGAAAACGTAATTCCAGAATTACTGCCGCGCATGGACTAAGAAAACTAAACAGCCAGAAATTTGCAACGCAACTCGTCGATTTAGGAAGGTAGCGGGAATGAGACAAGTGGGGTAATGAGACAAGTGGGGTAATGAGACCTCCACACTGCCGGAACAATCACTCTCACTTGTCAAAGTCAGATTTACGCTTTGAGTCAAGAAGAGGTTTTCTCTGAGCCAAATTTCACACTAGGCGAACGAGCAACAAGGGGCTTAATTCCGCGGTCACGAATCAGCTACCATACGCAACTAGATTATCACATTGCAACTTAAGGGGACCTGGACGTGAAATGACTGAAATTTTCGAAAAAAAATTTTTGTCACCATCTGAAAGACAATTTTATCCTGTTTCTTAAAATGTATTTTTATCTACTTTTCAGCTTTGATTTGATCTTAAACGCTCTTTCAACAAGTGTCTGCAAACCAGCCACGCTCATGCGACAGGCAAGGAATATCACCCTAAACATTTCTTGCGTGCCATAGTCATGGAAACAATAAAGCCAATATGCAGTGACCTTGCAGATACAAAATTACTTAGGAAATATCTACATGGCTGTACACAAAACCCTAATGAAAGTTTCAACAGCTGCGTGCGGCAACGAGTCCCAAAAACAGTGTTTGTTGGATGGACAGTACTCAAAATGGGTGTGATGGATGCTGTCATCTGTTTTAATGATGGTGTAATCAGCAGGACAAAAGTAATGGACAAATTAGGCGACAACTCAGGAAATAATATGAAAGATGCTCTGACTGAAATAGATCGTCAGCGACTAGTTGAAGCTGAAAGATCTGTGCAAGCGACTACTAAAGTGTCCAGAGTAAGGAAAAGGCTTTGAAGAAGTCTACAGAGGATAAAGAAGCAGGTGGCCTGCAAGAGTATGCTGCAGGAATGTTCTGAAAGAGGCATACGGTGAGTCAAAATCACTGTGAACATTCTTTTATCATTTTCTTGAAACTAAATTTTCAGAACATTAGGTACATATAACTTCACAATGGTTTTATCCATGTCACCAAATTTCTCTCAAGTGAAGAATGGGATAGTATCTTTGTATTATGCCTAATACATCACAGAAATGATCTATGTTTGCCGTTCTGTATATAATTTTAGCGGTATTTTTTAGACAAAATAATAATGTGGTATGTTAAGGATTTTTTTTATTTCCTCAGATAGACTCCAAACTACAAAAAGAGAGGCATAATGTGTTCCTACGAATGTTGACAGCAGCCTGCCACAGTTTGAATGCTATTAGACTGATGAAGGACCAGAAAATGGTACCAGAATGGGAACGTGTATTATAAAAACATCTATTAGGCAAAATACTGTAATTCTTAAACTATAACAGATATTTAAATAAATTTCCTTTTACAGTTTGAGTTAATGTCATTCATTGTCGGTAAAAAACAACAACTTCCTCCGCATTGTAGATCAAGAGTAACGTGCACTGAGAGCGAGGTATAAAAAATGCAGCCCGTTCACGTCCAGGTCCCCTTAATCAGTTCAGGAAGACTTGAATGAGCTCTAGATAAAGAAATCACTTTACCCCGGAAAACCGTTATACAGACATCTCAGTATCCAAAGTAAGTGTGCGTCGCCACAAAGTCGAATCACGCGAACCCCTGACACGGAGACAGGAGGGTGTCGCCGTCGAGGCACCACTGGTCCCAGCTCTCTGCTCCCAGCGGCCACTCCTCACTTCCCAGACTGCGACGCCATCACCACGCCCCCAAGTTGAACAGCGTACTAGCTACCGCGACCGCAAAATCATGCGGACGAGGCGGGCAATTTGTAAAATGTGAGAGAGCCAACACAGCTGACAGGTCTTGTAAAAAGGAAAAAAATAGATATAAAAATGCGTATGTCCATGTTGCTGACATATTCTACCGCCTTTTCAGTAGCATGCAGGAATTCAGAGAGGTCACCAGTGAAGAAGGCACACCAAAGAATGCGGTTTTTGGCAGAACACTTCGGAGATGCCACAGGTCTCGCAGGTTCGAATACTGCCTCGGGCATGGATGTGTGGGGTGTCCGTAGGTTAGTTAGGTTTAAGTAGTTCTAAGTTCTAGGGGACTGATGACCTCAGATGTCAAGTCCCATAGTGCTCGGAGCCATTTGCAGCAGGCCTACTAAAGAGACTGCCTACACTACGCTTGTTCGTCCTCAGACTACAGTACTGCTGTGCAACACGGGATCCTTACCAGATAGGACCGACGGAGGACATCGAAAAAGCCCATAAGATGGAAAGTCCGTTCTGTATTATCGTGAAATATATTATACGTAAGTTGGGATCGAAATGATTAAAACAAAGGCTTTTCTCGTTGGGTCGAGATCTTTTCATGAAATTTCAGCCACCAACTTGCTCCTCTGAATGTGGAAATATTTTACTGTCGCCGGCATACACAGGGAGAAATGATCGCCGTAATAAAATGAGAGAAATCAGAGCTCGTACAGAAAGATTTAGGTGTTCATTTTTCCCTCGCTGTGTTAGAGAGTGGAACGATTGATAAATAGTCTGACGGTGGTTGGAAGAACGCTCTACCCGGCATTTAAGAGTGACTTGCATTGTTGGTGGTGGTCATTTAGATGCAGATAAAGACAGCCAATGATTAGTCTTCAACTGTAACCCGACAAAAATTTTAAGCGGCATCCATATCGACCTGGTCGCCAAACAGGGTACACTGGTATTTCATTAGTGAATTTCAAGCTTTGGATATTCCATGACTAAATCTTTTTAATCTGTTGAGTCGTTAATTAGTAGATATACTGGTAAAACAGATAAACATGATTCTTAATGAATAAGAAAGCTGTTTATCCTGTAGGTGTTTATAAACAATCTCCATTTAGGATTGAAAACAAAAAGCCATTTAGATTGCCACTTACACAGCAATTTTTGCTACTACAAATAATACATGTAAAAGCAAAATAAACGCCTGCAGAGGGTTACTAGTATTCTTGAACGAAGAAGTTTAATGTTTAGATCAAGTTCAAGGTGGCTGGTGATCGGAATCAATGAACTATGGCACTGTATATCAAACGCATTCGCGTTTTTCCATTTGGAATATTAGTCGGTATAAACAGGCACTATTCTTATATACAAGCTGAGGAAATATTTACATGTTGATAGCACTGATTCATCTATCAAGAGAAGAAGATATTCCCCATGTTATTATCGTTTACTGCTGTATACATCGATGCCTCGTCGCATTTCTGCTTTGCCTTGGAGACTGGAGACAACGTTTGCTACAGTCGCTGAACTCTTGAGCATTTGTGGCTCTTAATCTACACGAAGCATTAAGGCGTTGGGTATTTATAGGCTACAACTCCAATAGTTTCTTCCAGTTAAATGCCATTCGACACATTACCGTCAGTATGTGATGGAGTGAGACACATTATTTCAATTTGCTGTTACTTAGAAAGGGAGATTTCTAAGATAAAACATGCCACAGACACTGGGAGTTATCCTCATTGCAGATGATGGTTACAGGCAAATGGTTATTCTGTCTTACACGACCTGAAAAGTATTAGATTCATGCATAAGTTCGTAGCGTTTCTTGTTTTGCATGTTGGTATTCTGGTTACTATGAGTTTTTTTATCAACTGCAATTTTTTATTTGTTGTTCAATGTTGCTATTTGAGTTTACATGTTATCAATTTGTCATTTAATCATTTGGAGATGCCGGCAGCAGTGGCCGAGCGGTTCTAGGCGCTTCAGTCCGGAGCCGCGCGACTGCTACGGTCACTGGTTCGAATCCTTCCTCGGGCTTAGATGTGTGTGATGTCCTTAGGTTACTTAGGTTGAAGTAGTTCTAAGTTCTAGGGTACTGATGACCTCCAATGTTAAGTCCCATAGTGCTCAGAGTCATTTGAACCATTTTTTCATTTGGAGATAGGGAATGGAGCTGTGGACGCTAGAAAACGGAGTGCCAAGTGGAGAAATCGGGTCATTTCCTACATATTCTCCTGTTTGAGTTCAGAAGAGGGATGACAGCAGCGTAGGCATCTAGAAATATTTGCACCGATGTGGGGATACCATTGGACAGAGCACGACAAGATAATGGTTTTCTCGTTTTAGGGAGGATCGCTTTGACATTAGTGACTCTCCGCGTTTAGGAAGACCTTCGGGGTTTGATGAAGAACGTTCAAACGCATTAATCCACAATCACCAACTTCATTATACTCGATTACTGGTAAATGTGATGAAGTGAGGTCACTCCACCATTGTGCGACAACTGCACACAATGGGGAAGGTTAAAAAATCGGGTGTATGGCTACCGCATGCTCTAAGCCAGAATAACGAAAATCAGCGGTTGGCCATATATGCATCACTGCTTACCGGTCATTAGTTGGCTCGTAAACAACACCGGGCATTCCCACCCTGTATCGGTACTGGTGAGGAGAAATGGTGTCTATATGTTAAATAAAGGAAAAAAAGGAATGGTTGAGCCCAAACAAAGCAGCAGTTCCCCATGCAAAGGCCTGCTCGCATCCGCGAAAGATATAGTTATGCTTCTTGTGGGACAGGGACGTTGTGGTCTACTACGAATTGCATCCCAAGGTGTAACTGTCACTGCTAACATTCATTGTCAACAACTGCAGACGCAATCGAACAACGACCAGGAAGACCGCGTGAGGTGATGCTACTCCACCCGTAACGCCCGCACGCCTTCAGCTGGACTGACAAAAAACACTAATTAGGAGAAGGTTTGGGGATTTATCCCGTACCCACCTTATTCACCTGATCTTGCATCAGAGAGTTTCACCTTTTCCGCTAACAACCTTGAGGGAGCTTTCTTTCCAAATGAAAATGCGTTTCGAACATGGCTCGACGAGTTCTGCTCCTCAAAATCACGTGATTTCTACAGTCGCGGAATAGGAAAGTTACCCCAGCGTTGGCAGACTGTTGTAAGTAGTGTAGGAGAATATATTTTTGATGGCTGAAAAAATGGTTCAAATGGCTCTGAGCACTATGGGACTCAACATCTTAGGTCATAAGTCCCCTAGAACTTAGAACTACTTAAACCTAACTAACCTAAGGACATCACACACACTCATGCCCGAGGCAGGACTCGATCCTGCGACCGTAGCAGTCCCGCAGTTCCGGACTGCAGCGCCAGAACCGCTAGACCACCGCTGCCGGCTTTGATGGCTGAAATCTCTCTTATGTGCATCTGTCGTGCTTATTAAACTTGTGTAAAAACGCTACGAATTTACGCACTAACCCAATATGTATAGACTGTAATGCCTTTAATTAACTACGGACTAATTAAAAAACCAAAAAGATTTAACCTTTCATGGAAAGAATTGATGATGGGTCTGAGCACTATGGGATTTAACTTCTGAGGTCGTAAGTCCCCTAGAACTTAGAACTACTGAAACCTAACTAACCTATGGACATCACACACATCCATGCCCGAGACAGAATTCGATCCTGCGACCGTACTGGTCGCCCGGTTCCAAACTGTAGCGTCTAGAATCGGTCGGCCACTCCGGCCGGCAATTGATGATGTTTCTTCCCGAAAATCTTTCACGAAGTATACCGGAGCAGACAAAATAACCGAACTATGTCAAGTTCAGTAACTTACCATGGTCAGGTAATGAAGAGAATCGAGTGCGAGAACGAGATCACATCTGACTACCACCCATTTAGGAGGATTAGAGAAAGACCAGCCCATCATATTCGGACCGAATAAAAAATGTCCTTCCTCTTCAACCAGAAACTGGTCCCGACGACCACAACAGCGAGCAGAACTAGCACACAAGCTACGACAGACTCCGCTACGTTACTCAGTGATATCGCCATATCAGCGCCTTGTTTGAACCTTGCCTTATGAGTGCCTTCGTGTTAACTGAGTATATTGCCACCGCGTCACTTGACAATAAATCAGTGTGCTTACATCCTTCTGTACGTTTTCGCTTTGGTAATCCAAAAGCGTTTGTTGCTTGTTACCAGAAGTATAAAGAGCTGTTATCAGCCACCATGTAGTCCATATGTTCTTACATAAATTTGTCATAACTATTTGCGCTGCTGACTTAATGGCATCTATATCAAAGATTAGTAAATAATCAAAAGTAGAAATACTGGGTCTCCAAATTCCTCTACTCACAATCCACCCATAAAAATCTAAAGAATCACTTGCTCTTTCATGCTGACCAATTTTGCTTCTGTCCCTACGACTCTTCCAGTTACCACTCTGTACACTTAATCCACTTTCTGTTTTCCATAGGTTTTCCTAAACTGCCTAGGGAAAATGACCGGCTAGTTAGTTCCTTTGAAGAGGAAACACCCGATTTTCTTTCTTGTCCTTCGCCAATCTGAGCCCGTGCTTCATCTCTAATGACTTCGCCGTCGACGGTACGTTAATCACCGTTTGCCTTACATCACCCCGAGAGCATTTAACCCCCTCATGAAGGCTTGCCGCAAAAGTGGTCGAAACGTTGGTACAACCCAGAAACATCTTATGGAGATTAACCTTCACTGTAGCAATATACTCTTAGCTGGTACACGTCGTTCCTCTACAGTAAAAGGCAGTGCTTCCTCTAAAATCTTGCAAAACTGTCGATTTAAACCATCTTCGTAATTTTAAGGTACTTTATTTCTCCTCTTAAAGAATTTCATATCAGCATTTCTGTTTTGAAACAGTTCGCTTCGAGAGCGGAGTATCATACTGTGCCAACCCATACTGACGCATTATGCGATATCTTATAGAAGTATTATGTAGTGTTACGATGTTACAGTGTTTTCCGTTATTAACTAAGAATGTTACAAACATCATAGGGAAGTATACTACATCCTTACAGTGCTTCCTGCTAAAGCAATTGAAGAAAGACGTGAGAAACCACATAGAGAATGACGTCCCTTGTGATCAGGGTGGTTTTTAAGTCGATATACAGAAAGCCTGATGGTGTGACAGCACAAGATCATTGTTATATAAGACAAAAATTATGTATTCTTGAAAATACGTGCAATGGAAATCCAACAATAGAGCGGCAGAAAATGTAAATGGTATGAATACTGTTTATCTCTACAAAGGACGTTCTACCTATTCATGAAGTCCAAAACTCAAAGAGAGCAAGAAAGGCAGAATTTACTGCAGAATCGGAGCTGCAGATGACATCCACGAAGAGTCTGAATAGCTACAGTAGTGTATTGAACTGGCGTACCGATTTCCTTTACAATAATTAGAAACTGCAGTAATTTAGATGCCAAAATTGCCTTATCGGGTGCACTGTTAGATGAATGAGAATCAACAGAAGAAACAGAGGAACTTCGGTTTTAGTGCCTAGAATTTTTCATATTATTGTATTATATTTTGAGTATTCTGTGATTTTATGTAAGCCGTATTTTATTTTCAGTGGAAATGTGTTTTGAGCATAGTACGAAAACTAGGTTTGTTTTTCGGAATTGGTGTATTATTACAAATCGCCCTTGTAACCAGACCCACCGAAATTGTGCAATTAATAAAATTTAAAATATTTTCTCTGGACACCATAGCAGTGATAACAGAAACCTGGTGAAATCGTTTCGAGGAGAAAAACGTTTATGTTTCAAAGACAGTTAAATTTTTTATAGAAATACACAAAATTATCATTCACAAAATTCCTCCCGTTCGGCGCGTTAAGTTGATAAACAGTTTTCAGAAGAGCTACAAAACAGTTGATATTACATTGTTATCCATTTTTAGTACATATTTTGATTTACATCAATACCCTATGTAGCGTCGTGAGAAAGACTTACATGTAAAGAATTTGTGAAACTTAAGATCTCGTGCGCAAGGGCCGTGTTCGCTGCGTGCCTTTTTGATGTGCAAAGAGCCTGTGAACCAGTATCCACTGCTCTCTGCCTCTCCTCCAATCACGAGAGTCTCGTTTAGGTAGCGGCGTAAAAGTTCGGCACAGACGAGCTGAGGGGTAATTCAGCGGAATGAACCCTGCCCTGGAGAAAACAGGGACGCTGCAGGACTCTTCACCAAGGCGTGTCCGTGGGATGAGGTCGTTTTACAGGGGCAGCGATGAGCGACAGGCAGGAGACAGGGAAGCGTTAGCCTTTGTAACATGGAAGCGGTGTTAAATGAAGTCATCAGGCACTTTCAAAGCTACTTAATTACCCCTGGGTTGGGTGACTCTGAAAGCGCCGCTACTCTACAGTCGCAATCATAG
Source organism: Schistocerca cancellata (assembly GCF_023864275.1). Lineage (NCBI taxonomy): Eukaryota > Metazoa > Arthropoda > Insecta > Orthoptera > Acrididae > Schistocerca > Schistocerca cancellata. The sequence goes on from NC_064626.1 coordinate 830,515,042, forward strand.
CAAGTACAGTATATTAATCAAAATTAAAGCTCTCACAGAGCAGCTTTAATATCTAAAATATACTCCAATATTTAATTTCAGCAGTTAACATACGTGATATGTAAACAACATAGAATTAAGGATACACAAGAACACTTGTTGTATGAGCTAGATGTCTATGCAGGAAACTGGGTAGTCCGTTTGTAACCTCCCCCTCACTTATCGACCTTAATGACAGTGAAAAATTAAACCGCGTGTACGTAATGGAACTTTGGGAAAAGCAATCGTCACCGAAGTTAATCTGTCGGTAAAGAGGGAGGAAAGGGTTACATCTTAATGAAAGGAAAAATGCTAATGAAACAGGTGGAAATTAATTTTGAAAAGGGGTAAAGTTAATAAAGAAAGTAAATGTGCGGCCGTTACGTTAACAATTAACTAGCGGTAGTTAAATATTTGAGATTTGGGGGAAATTACGGTCGCCAGTCCTAAGCACAATTACTATAGTAACTGAAAAAGAAAGGTTATTACACATATAATTAGCACCAGAAGCGTGGCAACTGAAGGTTGACACGTGCAGTGTAAAAACTGAAAGTTTGTCAGAAGTAATAAATTTCGCTACACTCTGACTTAATTTAGCAAAAGAATTAATAAAACAGGAAAATCGAAAGTTAATTTAGTGACTGAAGTTAATAGTAAGCTTTCTTTCTGGAGCACATCGAAATTCAGTAAAATACGGTTAGTCTTGGACTACCTCAACAATCATTTCAAAAGCTACTTGAATCTACGCAATTTAGAAATAAGGGATTTAACTTTGAACTTGAATTAAATGATTCTGAACAATTAACAGTAGTAAAATTTAGTACGAACCAAGCTGAGCTGTAGTCACAGGTAAGCTAAAATATGGTAAATAACAAAAATAAGGGAAACAAATTTATAGTACAATAGATGGAAATAGGAGGATATGCATTTCCGGCGTTACACGTTCAAAGAATTGGCCAGGAAGTTTCACACGATATGTCGGCTGTATTGTCGCCAGTGATCCAAATTCGGTGGGCAAGTTCGTAGCTCTGCCGTCGGGTTGAAATGGAATATAAGATCACATCTGGAAGGCCACCTGAGACGAACAGTCATGGCAGGCCGCACAGGGGCTGCTCCACAAGATTAGAACAATGTAGCACGCGAAACATGAACCACCAGCACCAGTTTGCTGGAAACTGGGCTACGAAGAGTACCTCTTCTCATATTTCATCACTGCACAGCCTATGTAACAAGAGAAAGACAGAATTTGAGGCAAGAATCGAGCAATGTTGCGTTTAACAACGATAACAGGTTCGGCCTTGTCGACAGTTATAGTCGTTTATAGGTGTAGCTTGGGCCACAACAGCAGAAGCCACTGAAGAGTATCAGGCAGGATATTTTTAGTGTCGGGCACGGCATACTCTCAAACGACCAGCCAATTCAGGTGTTTGCTGAGAGTGCAGGGTAGACTGCGTGCAGAATAACGTGGGCGGTAGACGTGCAGTTAGCAGGGCATACATGAGGAGAGCGGTAGTGGTGGCAGTTGTGCACAGGGGCTGTGAGAGAGGTGGGGGGTGGTGGTGGGTCCGGGGGGGGGGGGGGAGGAGCCGCCGAGCGCTAGAGCGCAAGGGTCCTTCTAGACTGAAGCCTATGCTCACATTTTTTTGTAAACATTAAGTGGAGCCCCTACACGACTACACTTGAATGGTGACCACTGAAAAACATCTACTGACACCTCTGCTTTGCTTAGTACTTAGAAAAAATTCCTCTGAACATGCAACGAAAACAGCAATTTATTTTCGCGTGGCTTGTTAACCCTCTGTAGCTTTTAGAGATGCACCATGAGTGGCGAATTTTGAGTAAAACATGTATTTCTCTTGTTTCCATGTCAACATTTCCTTCTTTTGGCAAAACACAGTGGCGTTTACACATTGTCACCTCACTTAAATTGCGAGAGAATACTGAAACCACAGTTTGTTAAGCTTTTTACGCGGGGAACTGAGTGAAAGATTATTGCAGGGCACGCAGGCTGCTGGAGTGGTAGGAGTAAGCCCTACTGAGGATACAAAATGCATTTAAAACTTTATTTTTAAAATCACAGCACTGAACACACACACTTATGAAAGTATGTATAAATTTCACTGAACTTAATTTATTATAACTGACACTTACTTAAAGATTTTGCGATAAAAAATTTAACATCAAGATAAATGTACTGAAAATTTAGACTAAGGCAAAATATTGGAAAAATGTTTCGAAGAATATCAGACAAACTGACAGTCAGTTGCTGCACCAAAATTCGTTACAAAAGAAGCAAAAACTCAAGACACTTTCTTTCAGGAGTGCTAGTCCTGCAAGGTTCGCAGGAAAGGTTCTGTAAAGTTTGGAAGTTAGGAGAGGAGATACTGCCAGAAGTAAAGCTGTGTGGACGGGACGTTAGTCGTGATTGGGTAGCTCAGATGGTAGAGCACTTGCCTGCGAAAGGCAAAGGTCCTGAGTTCGAGTCTCGGTCCTGCACACATTTTTAATCAGCCAGGAAGTTTCTTATCAGCGCACACTCCGCTCCAGAGTGAAAATCTCATTCTGGAAGCTTAGACTCAAATTAACTGCAGCTCTAATCACTATTGGACTTAACATCTGAGGTCATCAGTCCCCTAGAACTTAGAACTACTTAAACCCAACTAACCTACGGACATCACACACATCCATGCCCGAGGCAGGATTAGAACGTGAGACCGTAGCGGTCACTCGGTTCCAGACTGAAGTGCCTAGAACCGCTCGGCTACCCCCGCCGGCTAGAATTTTATCTATTGCACCCAATTCGGCCTGAAGGGCCAAAAAGAATTTCATAATTTCTAAGAGAAACCAAGACTGTATCTTTACAATTATTAAGAAAAACACGAATAAAGTAACACTAAGAAAACACTAAATATTTTATGGTGGTGCACGCCTTACAGTATGCCTTCCAACAGCAAGGAGGCCCTCACGAATATTCTGGTGGCAACAACACCAGCCACAGCACCATACACACAGGCCAAATTAGATGTACTCTGAAACGTAAAGAATAGATATTAATTACAAGCCAAAAGAGGCGACACTTTCAAGCCGTTGCGCTTAAGAAAGGGAAGGAGATAATATTACACTGGCTTATCTAGGCGGAATGCAACTTAGCTCTTTGACAGTTAGCTTAACTTACTGCATGATCATACAAGCGAGGCTACTTTGAACCTCCAAGCCAGTAACTACTCGTGATATTAAAAAAAGGGTAAGCGCATAAATGGAATCTAAATATATAAATTCATTTATCTTCAACTTAGTGCAACGCATAACAGACTAAGCAATATTAGGATTCGTAACCTGGCACTGAGTTTCATCAAAAATAACATTTAGTATAGAGCAATGAAGTTATTGATTAAGTTTCTTGAAACACTTTCGATAAATACGTGCGTCTTTATCGGATGACAGGATTAACCTAAAGGAAAAACACACACACACACACACACACACACACACACACACACACACACACACGTAGAAATCATAGTATGAAGGTTCGGGTTTGAATTCAACTGAACCAAATGACACACATTTTGCAAATGCACCGTGAATAAGCAGTCACCGACGCCTAACACAATTTTACAGTCTGGCGTTGCACTACAAGCTCGAGATGCTCACCGTCTGAATAATCCCAACGGCCCCAGCTATTGTGAAGGCGTCAGACACGGTGTGCAGCTGCAGGTGACGTATCGGCGTGTACCAGCACCGATGGCCCATGGACAGCACTGCTCCTATCGCGCCCATTGCTAAACCCAATTCTGCAAGAACAGGCAGGCCCCTTACATCCGCCGTCCAAACAGCTGAGCTCCAGGCTACACCATGGCGAGCGCGTCGCAACTGCCTGTCCCACTTGGCAGCACTAGTCATGAGGGACTTCCCAACTCAGCCACAGCGACACAGCCCTCTCAAGGATAGCACCGGTACACTAAGGAAAACTAAGGTCAATAGCTTATGTACAAAAATAAACATGTCATCACACTGTTCCGAAATCCGCAGCTTTTCTCGTTTCACCAGCCATCGACGGCCCTTAAAAATTACATTCTTTCATCCAAAAAGCCGGTAGTTAGTGGAATAACACGATAGATAATGTAGTGTTTCATAACAACCATAAGGCAAAGCGTTCTCCTCTTGGTGTGCTATCATTTGCCAAAATCTCACTTTGACATCTCAAACAGTTTACGAAACATTAGGAATACCATGGATATTTCAAATGGTTCAAATGGTTCTGAGCACTATTGGACTTAACATCTGAGGTCATCAGTCCCCTAGACTTAGAACTACTTAATCCTAACCAACCTAAGGATATCACACACATCCATGCCCGAGGCAGGATTCGAACCTGAGACCGTAGCGGTCGCGTGGTTCCAGACTGAAGCTCCATTCTGGCCTTATGAATGGCATGCGCGGTCGCAAGTGAGTGTATGCTACACCAGATTAATTTTCTCGAGACTGGTGACAGATAGTGACCGCCTCCCAAATCTAAAGAAAAATTCAGTACACCAGGCTAAATTTCACACACAGTAACATAATATGTAATATGCTCCAAACGCAAAATCATAGCGCCCCCTATTTTTCATTGCAAACGTTTTCGAATTCCAGGAAGTGTCCTACTTAATTGCAAATATCACGATAACTATGACCATGAACGAATTGCTGGGCACGCCATCATGAAGCTGACATATAAAGCTACATGTAACGTAATTTCTGTAAAATCGTTCGAGGAGGACTGGTGTTCATGCGCCTTGATTATCCTATTACAGCGCACTGCCGACCGGGCGAGAGCGGGCACACAATGTCGGCCTCTCCGTCCGAAGAAATGAATGAACTCGCTCAGCGCAACGGAAGAAAATTGGTCACTGCGCTTCGGCCACCACATCCTGTGCGGTCTCTAGATCCCCGCCTCACTTTATAATTTTCACTGAACTTGAAGGGAATGTGCTCTTGCAAATGGAGCATGGTAGGGATCACTTTTCTTCCGTCGTCAGACATGTATTCCGAGATATTCGCCAACTCCGCTGTCGGCTACTGTACGTGTGTTGGAAATGAGGCGATAGTCCTTGGTCCGGTCTGAATTGCAGGCAACACTCCACTAACTGCGTCGACAGGTGGAAGAACTGTGCACCATTACATGACAAGGCCAATACGACATCTCTGTCATGTAGCCTATGCAGGACTGCTGGATTACATGTTAAGCTGCAAATGCCACAGGTGTGTAAGCCTGTGGTTATCATAAAATGCTGCGTACAATCTGAGTGCAGCAGTATATAAATGAAACTGGATGCATGCGAGAGAGTTGCTCAGAGTGTTAATTTTCATTTTGCATGAGTGTAACTGCAGTTTGTAACGTGCAGTTAACAGATGACGTACTGTTAGCATCGCAGATTTGTGAGCAGTGATGTGTGTACACCACAGTGCAGAGATGGTTCTCTATGGTAAACTTACTTACACATTGTAGTTGTTCAGTATTAAACTGAAGAGTGACCCGCTGCTCTGCCTGTTCGCTATTACTATACAACTTGTCCGATGAAGACCATTGCCATCCATAAGGTAGTAATTGTGGGACTTCAAGCGACAGTTTCATCCGAATCAATGTGCTGTTTGTAGAGTCCGTCCTCACAAGTGCAAACAGATCGTCTGTTTATATTTCCATCACATGCCAAGGTGACTTTTGCTACTACCGATGGCCTGTTTCTCTAACATTCTGATCTATCTACTAAATGAGTGTGTTGAAACGTAACGTAATGTCAATTGCAAGGGTGAGGCAATTACACGTCTGCGACTTGAGAGTGAAATACAAGGAAATCTCTACTGAAAATTATATCTCTATTACATTTCTTTCGAATCAATTCTTTACGGAAGGCACAAAACGCAGAAGAAAATGAAAATTATTTCGTCTTTGGTTTATGAAATGCACGGTTAGCTGCTCTGCGAAAGAATAGCGGTGTTTATTAATCTTAACAATATGAGCCTTTGCAGAAGAGTTATATCGTCGCACCATGAAGAACTAATAGAATGAAGGAGTTCTCGATTAATCGGTTTTGACACACTATTTCATATGCGAAGAGGAATTCAGCTTAGTCTGTGAGCTCGGGTATCGGCTGGTATATCTAAATTGAAATGTGGCACTGCAGTGCATGTGGACGGGCTGAAATTGCGAGCTGTCCTCTCTGATAAATGGAACGTGGCAGGCGGTGCGAGTAGTGGGAACGGGCCGCTATCGTGCACACTCCACACAAGTGTGGAGAAAATGCAGGCCGTTCCCGTCTAATCACGTACCCTGAGAAACCGCACTAGCTAACATTAAAAGGAGACATTATTTTTGAAGATTACACACACGCTTCTCTTTACGTGTCACGCTGTCTTTCTCTCTTGCATCTATTGTATACTTTGACTAAAATGCGATTAAGCGTTGTTACTAAATCTATAGTTGCTATCCTGGGATCCTAGCTTCACTATTTTTCATAGGTTTAACGGCCATATAGACTTCATGATAATGAGTTCTAAAATAGTAACATCCATGTTTAATAATCCTTGACTTTACCGGTGCATGTGTTGCAGTGAACACATCGGTAGGTGATTATCTGAAACACAGCATACTGAAAAACTTATAGTTTTATACAAAAATATTAATTTATTTGCTGCCACGTGGTTCTTATGCCTGATTATAGACGGAATAATTATGAAATCTTAACATATTAGAGTTTACTGAATGGTAAATGCTACTCATATCTTAAACGCTGGGTGCCAATTACATATCGAAAGTTATTTGGTACTACTTCGGTACTGTAAACAATTCCCATTCCTTATTGTTTCAAGGTTCCATATGTAGACCAAGTTGGAATGCACGCATATTTTTAGAACTACTTCAAAATTTTAAAAAGGCCTGTTTCGACTGTTTATTTTACTGTAGCGAAAGTAACATAATATTACACACATTTACTTGCAACTCTCAGTAATCCATATCCGACTTCAAATATTAATTAGCCAGTTCATACCTCATTCAAAAGAGTTAGCAACATTCGTTTGTAAGATTTTATATAAATAGTGAAATAATTAAGTTAACATAAATATCAACTTTGGTTAAAATCAAGCACATTTCTATAATCAGGAATTAGTAATTTTCCTGCAAAAGTTTATTTGTTAAGTGGAAATTTTTAGTGCACTTGATATTTATTAAATTCTAAATATCAGTATCTTCTGTGAAATGTATATTACTTGGCAAAAAGACACTCATGCTCATAAATTAAGGATAATGCTGATACATGGTGAAACAACGCTCTGGTGGGCGGTTTGAAGGTTAAATCACCTCTGGGTGTGACCATGCGGTGCATTTGACCTGCGGTCGCCGCACGGTGGCGCTGGCAACAGTCCACATACGCAGAGGCGTGTTGGTGCATGTCAGAGTACAGTGCAGCGAGCAAGTGTGCAGCCGTTTCCAGACGTGCTAATGGTGACTGTGTGTTGAAAATGGCTCAAGGAACACATATTGAGGGGTAGAATACTTGGGCGACTGGAGGCTGGTCAAACACCGCAGGTCGTAGCACGGGCCCTCTCTGTACCACAAAGTGTGATCTCAAGATTATGGTAAAGATTCCAGCAGACAGGAAACGTGTCCAGGGGCTACAGTACGGGACGTCCACAGTGTACAACACCACAATAAGACCGATATCTCACCATCAGTGACCGCAGGCGGCCACGGAGTACTGCAGGACCTTACCGCAGCCACTGGAACAGTAAGTTGTCTCCAGACACCAAGTCTACAGACGACTGAACAGACATGGTTTATTCACCCAGAGACCTGCAAGGTGCATTCCACTAACCCCTGGTCACAGTAGAGCCCGTAAAGCCTGGTGTCAAGAACACAGTACATGGTCACTGGAACAGTGGTCCCATGTTATGTTCACGGACGAGTCTAAGTATAGTCTGAACAGTGATTCTCGCCGGGTTTTCATCTGGCGTGAACCAGGAACCAAATACCAACCCCTTAATGTCCTTGAAAGGGACCTGTATGGAGGTCGTCGTTTGATGTTGTGGGGTGGGATTATGATTGGTGCACGTACACCACTGCATGTCTTTGACAGAGGAACTGTAACAGGCCAGGTTTATCGGGACGTCATTTTGCACCAGTATGTCCTCCTTTTCAGGGGTGCAGTGGGTCACACCTTCCTCCTGTTGGATGATAACCCACGGGCACACCGAGCTGCCATCGTGGAGGTGTACTTTGAAACAGAAGATATCAGGCGAATGGAGGGGCCTGCCTGTTCTCCAGACCTAAACCCCATCAAGCACGTCTGTGATGCTCTCGGTCGAGGTATCGCTGCATGTGTTCAGACCCCTACGACAGTGCAGGAGCTCCGACAGGCACTGGTGCAAGAATTGGAGGCTATACCCCAGCAGCTGCTCGACTACCTGATCCAGAGTATGCCACCCCGTTGTGCGGCCTTTGTAAGTGTGCATGGTGATCATATTCCATATTGATGTCGGGGTACATGCGCAGGAAACAGTGGCGTTTTGTAGCACTTGTGTTTCAGGATGGTTTTCTCAACTTATCACCAATACCGTGGACTTACAGATCTGTGTCGTGTGTGTTCCCAATGTGCCTATGCTAGTAGCGCCAGTTTTGTGTAGTACCACGTTGTGCGACACCACATTCTGCAATTATGCCTCATTTATGAGTATGAGTGTAGCTACGCCATAGGGTCAACATATCAGGTAGGAAAGCAAGTTTTAAATCTAACGTAAAATCATTTCTCTTGGACAACACCTGTTCCATTATCTAATTTTCGTTTAGAAATTGGTAGCCCGTAAAACAACTAGTTTAAAGGGTAGCTGCATGAGAGGGACTAAAAACATTTATCTTCAGTTAAAAAAAAAAGCACTCCGTCTTCAGGCCACAAGTGGCACATCGGGACCATCCGACCGCCGTATCATCCTCAGTTGAGGATGTGGATAGGAGGGGCGTGTGGTCAGCACATTGCTCTCCCGGTCGTTATGATGGTTTTCTTTGAACGGAGCCACTACTATTCGGTCGAGTAGCTCCTCAGTTGGCATCACGAGGCTGAGTGCACCCCGAAAAATGGCAACAGCGCATGGCGGCTGGATGGTCACCCATCCAAGTGCCGGCCACGCCCAACAGCGCTTAACTTCGGTGATTTCACGGGAACAGGTGTATCCACTGCGGCAAGGCCGTTGCCTGATCTATAGTAACGTTAACACTAATTACATGTACATATATTGAAAACTGACAGCATCCACACCATTTCGACTAAAGAATAGTTCAGAGTCTATGGAACATGTAACTAACTTACCAACTATTTTAACTGCTTGATTTCTTTGTACACGAGATAGGTCAAAGGTTCTAAAGCGAATATCCCATCTTGAAGGTATATTAGTCATGTTTGCCTAAGCAAATTCTCCATTTGTAAAACACTTGCAAGAGGTGCTTTTGGAGCACGTTGCAGAATTTAATTTGGTCAGACTTCATACGCAGCTCGAAAGGCTGTGAACTATTGCGAATGATGTACAGTCATGTAACGTGTCATCTGTTGGGAGAAAAGTGATTACTGAAGGATAGGATTTAGAAACTGTTTCAAGAAGCTCTTCGGCTACTTATGACTGTTCCAACATCGTCAGCTTTCTCCGAGATGTCGTTCAGCCCCTTGCGGCTAAAGGACTAATCCATCTACTATTTGTTCTTACCAAGCTAGAAGTGGGAAAATTATTCTTGTTGTCTTTATGAAATAATTTCTTTTCCGATGTGACGAAGGAAAAATTATGTTTGCGAATTGTATGTAAATTCTTTAAATCATAAATGAAACTGTATAATTATCGTCTTTCCAAAAAAAGAAAAAGAAATGTTTTTATATTATGCATCAGTGCGCAACGTTTTCAAGAAAGTAATAGTAAGAACATTATTCAAAAATTTCTTTATGGCCAAGTAATATTGCAGTGCAGAATAAATTTAATCTCCAGTTTCTAAGTTGTCTCAGAGATAGGTAGAACTAATGTCTTTGAAGGTATGCGACGTAGGTTTTTACTATAAATTTAAAATAAAGAAAAAATTGCTCCAAAGACGCAAGGCCCATAAAAATGAGCCCATTTCAGCGACTTGTAATCTTGGGAATTGTTTCTCAATCTAGAACAACGTAGTACTGAGTATAATATTAAAAGTTGTCAGATTTTAGTACTGCGTCATTCTTTCCAGATTATTCAGATCCGACGTTTCAGCCTCCTTGCTAACGCCTTCTTTCGGGATGTGACTGGAGACTGTGGCGCACTGCCATATGTCCGCAAACATAAATACAGAATTTCTCTCATTTATCACCTTGAATATTCACGATGCGCTATTCAGTGACATTGCCATAACAGATATACTGATGTCTGGCTAACAGTCCTTCCCGGATTGTTGGTAAACGTGCATGCTTAGCGGTTTTTGAGAATCGTGTAAGACTAATTCACATTAGGTGAAACCAGTGAGCAGGTTTGGAACTCGTCCTCGCCGCTCCCCTCCTCTCCCCCAACACGTGCACCTACTAAATACATAACTGATACGTCATTGTTTGTCACCTCTGCTAACTCTAGTATTTTTGGTTTTTCTTGTACGGTTCAGCTGCATTCGACCTACACAGCTTATAGTTGTGCATGGGTCTCTGGATCTGTTTCTTCTATGCAAATAGCCCGTGTCGGCTCCCTCCTTCATTCTCTTTTTTGATTTCTTAACGTCATAATTTTTTTGGGAGGCTCGTATCTGATTGCTCTTTTGAGTGTGTTATAAGTTGTCTCTATACCTGGAATCCGGTTAGCATATGTCAAGATAGTTGACATCAGAAAGAGGTGATTTTCTGTTTTGTTGATATTTTCACACGTCGCTACTGTCTCTTGACATCATTGGGCTTACAGATGATTCGTGGATCCACATGCCCCATTGCTACACATGCGATGTATCAGTAGAACATTCCACCTTTGACCATTTAAATAGAACGGAATGTGTTTTTTTTTCCAAGTCTGTGCGCACTACGACAACACCACTAGCATACTGAAAATTTATCTCGAAACCTGGCAGAAAATGCAAATAGATTCAGGTCGTATGTGAAATATGCTAGTGGCAAGATACAGACAATGCCTTCTCTGCGCTATAGCAATGGGAATACTATCAACGACAATGCTGCCAAAGCAGAGTCAGTAAACAAAGCCTTTCGAAATTCCTTCGCCGAAGAAGAGAAGTAAGTATTCGAACAGCTGCCAACACGAGTAACGTAGAAATAGATATCCTAGAGGTAGTGAAGCAATTTAAACTATTTAATAAAAGTAAATCTTCTGGTCCAGACAGTATACCAATTAGGTTCCTCTCAGAGTACGCTGATGCAATAGCTCCATACTTAACGATCACATACAAAAGCTCGCTCCACGAAAAATCCGTACCCACAGACTGGAAAGTTGCACAGGTGACACCAATATTTAAAAAAGGTAGTAGGAACAATCCACTAAATTACAGGTCCTCATAATTAACTTCGATATGCAGCAGGATTTTGGAACATACACTGTGTTCGAATATTATGAATTACCTCGAAGAGAACGGTCTATTGACACACAGTCAACACGGATTTAGAAAACATCCTTCTTATGAAACATAACTAGCTTTTTACACCCAGGAAGTGTTGAGTACTATTGACAAGGAATCTCAAATAGAGTCCATATTTATTGACTTCCAAAAGGCATTTGACATTGTACCACAAAAGCAGCTTGTAGTGGAATTGCTTGCTTATGGAATATCGCCTTAGTTATGTGACTGGATTCGTGATTTTCTTTCAGAGAGGTCACAATTCGTAGTAACTGACGGAAAGTCATCAAGTAAAACAGATGTGATTTCTGGTGCTCCCCAAGATAGTGTTAAACGCCCTCTGCTGTTCCTTATCTATATAAACGATTTAGGAGACGATCTGAGCAGCCGTCTTAGGTTGTTTGCAGATGATGCTGTCGTTTACCATCTAGTAAAGTCATCAGAACATCAAACCAAACCGCAAAACGATTTAGAAAAGAAACCCGAATGGTGCAAAAATTGTCAATTGACCCTAAATAATGAAAAGTGTGAGGTCATCCACATGAGTGCTGAAAGGGATCTATTAAACTTTGGTTACACTATAAATCAGTCTAATCTAGAGACCGTAAATTCGAATAAATAACAAAGAATTACAATTACGAACAGTTTAAATCGGAAAGAAGACGTGGGGAAGGCAAACCAAAGTCTGCGTTTTCTTGGCAGAATACTTAGAAAATGTAACAGATCTATTAAAGAGACTGCCTACAGTGCGCTTGTGCTTGTCCGTCCTCTTTTGGAGTACTCAGTATGGGATCCTTAGCAGATAGGATTTTCGAAGTACATCTAAAAGCCCAACGAAGAGCAGTACGTTTTGTCTTATAGCGAAATAGGGGAGAGGGTGTCACGGACATGATACAGGATTTGGTATGGACACCATTAAAACAAAGGCTTTTGTCGTTGCGGCGTAACCTTCCCACGAAATTTCAGTCACCAACCTCCTCCCCAGTATGCGAAAATATTTTGTTAAGGTCGACCTACACAGGGAGAAATGATCATCATAATAAAATAAGGGAAATCGGAGTTCGCACCGAAAGATATAGGTGTTTGTTTTTCGGCGAGCTACTCTAGAGTAGAATAATAGAGAATTATTGTGAGGGTGGTTCGATGAACTCTCTGCCAGGCACTTAAGTGTGATGTGCAGAGTATCCATGTAGATGCACTGAAAATTATTATTTTGACATTTTCTCTGAGGATCTGCAGTATTATCCTGTATAAGGACAAAGGGAATCATACATACATTAGTGAATTAGAAAAGTAAGTTGTAATGTTCCTTCGCCTCAGCCGCCTCTTAGCTTCCGTAGCGTCTGGTGACGTCCCCTCGCTGTCATGGCGCACACTTAACGCGGTGCGGTGCCACGTAGAGTTCCTCTGAAATGTTTGTTGGTGCACATGTATAATATCTAGGCCTTGCTACACGCTTGCTGTCTAGTTAAACAAGGATCGCCCCCCCCCCTCCCTCGCTTAAACCCGCGAGATAGGATTAAAACAATCTCTTCCTCCGACCCACTACTCAGTACCCTGTAACCATCTGACTCCTTTCCGAAGACACCAAGTCCGACCACCGGACTGGACAACAAGTACCACAGTCGGTCACTACGGTATCACCAAACAGTTTCTATCATTTACTCTGTAAGTTACACAGGATTACTGTCTAAAGATCAAGATGATAGGGGCATATACAAGAACTCCACACATCAAATTTATCCGCTAATATCCCTCGCCAAGTTTACTTCGTTCATTACACAGCGCCAACAGCTCACAGTTGCACCACACTGTCTTAGGCAGCTTCATCCGAAACAGTCAGTGTACGCACACTACACATCAACACCCATCTCGAAAACAGGCACCAGATTAAGACCGAAATGAAATTTTCACTGTGCAGTGGAGTGTGCGCCAATATGAAACTTCCTGGCAGGTTAAAACTGTGTACAGGGCGGCGACTCGAATCCAGGACCTTTGCTTTTCGCAGGCAGGTGCTCTACCAATTTTTTTTCCTTTTTGTTCGTTGTTGATCGTTGTGTTTGGTCGTTGCGGACATCACATGACAGCCGTTCAACATCGTTTGTTGATCGTTCCACTCAGTTTTTTTTTCTTTTTTATTACAGAGGCCAACCGGCTCTCTGACCGAACACGTTGAGCTACTGTGCCGGCTACCAATTGAGCTATCCAAGCACGATCCACGACCAGTCCTCACAGCTTTACTTCTGCCAGTACCTCACTTCCAACATTCGAAACTTCACAGAAGTTGTCCTGCATGGCCTGCGGGTCTAGCACACCTGGAAGAAAGGCAAATGCCTTGGGTTTCAATTCCGATCCGGCACGCAGTTTTAATCTGTAAGTTTCATGTCAGCGCGCAGTCCGCTGCAGAGTGAAAATTTCATTCTGGAAACAATCCTCCTACGATGTGGCTAATGAACGTTTCTGAAATATTCTTTCCATGAAGAGTGCTAGTCCCGCATATTAGGCAGGAGAACTTCTGTGAAGCTTGGAAGGTACGAGGTGAAGGTACTGGAGGAAGTAAGGCTGTCAGGGCGGATCGTGAATCGTGCTCGGTTAACTCAGTAGAGTACTTGCTGGCGAAAGGCAAGGGTGCTGGGTTCGAATCCCCATTCAGCCCACAGGATTAATGGGCGAGGAAGTTTAATAGACGGACACATTCTGAACTTTCAAAAAGAGAAAACAACTTTATTGATAATCGGTATCATTTTGAGCACCACTGCTGAGAAATTTGAATGTTTAATGAAAATGTCCTGAATAACCACGCATCTATTGTGCTACTGCTGGTTTCGTTCTCAAAACATCTGCAGATTGCCGAATAGTGCTAAAGTTATGATATAGATGGTCTGCTTGTCGTATGTAATTTATGATTCGGTAGGGAGGTGGTTAGGGATTAGTAAGGTGTGTGGACAAAATTGTATATTCTTAAACAGTTGTTTATTGTAAAAAACAAGTGAACACTTTAAATTAGTAAAATACACAATTTAATAGTGGGTGCACTGATGACTAGTTAATAAGGCAGTTAGACCCAAAGCTCACCGCATCAATAAATACAAACGTTTAAGTGCATATGTGGTAGGTGATAATTAAAAAGAAAGCAGAGATCGCTGCACGTTGTCGGACACAAAATAAAATCGCTTTCCTCTCCTTGTCAAACTAATTTAAAGAAGTAAGGAGTTGAAGCAAGAATTATTAATTTTCACATGGTATTGCTCGTAAACAGATAATTACAGGTCAAGAATTTCAATTGATCAAATAAAGAGCCACGCTTAGCAACTGCACAGATGGCTTAATGCCCAAAGATAAACAACTACCACGGTGAAGCCCTTTCAAGTAATTAAATTTTACACATAGGGTACAAGGTGCATCGCCCATAAGGACCAGTTTACGGCAAGCCTGACTAATCTTACGTGAATAAAATTTCTCTACTCAAACAACTTTCATAACATTAGAGACAGATACACAGTAAGAGAATCAACAGCTGACGGCTATGGAAACCAGTTTTACAGTGGGCAAAGGTGCTTTAGGTTTTACACGAAATTTGCTTGAGAATACGAGATGCCTATTAATAATTATTTTCAGGGACCATTAGTTTACGTCCAAACACGCATCCGCGGTCAGGTTTATAAATACATTTACTTAAGCGGGATTTAGAAGAAATCAGCTCTTGTAAATCATAAAGGAAATTCATTGTAAATATAGAGACCCCCCCTGGCCGGTATCATATAAAATTAAATCACAGAACACTATAGTACAAGATATATACTAGGTGTTTTGAATGCACATCCATTCCCAAACACACAAATCTTTCAACTATACTGTAAGATGGCAAAAACTATGCCCCTTACATAAAGGGGTTACAGGCAAGCAAACAATGGCAGTAGCCTATCCGATATACAGAAAGAGTTATCTAACCCGGGCAAACAAGCAAATCGCAATATGATTGGTACATAGGTGACTAATTCGGCAAACAGCTAATAACAGATAATGAGGCTACAGTAGAATCAGCTGACCAGCTGTCTTACAAAAAATAGATACCTTTTCTGGAAGTAAAAGGAATTTTAAATACCAAAAATGATCTGATGAAGGCACATAACCAACTACAGTATACAATTAGGCCCCCTTTCTGCGTTCTTTCTTGAATTCAATAAACAAGATGTTAAATGACGGCTGATCTGTCTTGTAACACATATACACATAATCAGATTTGCTAATGCTATGCTAATAAAATGTAAACCATCAATAAACAGAACAAGGCTGACAGGTATTTAATGGGTAATACACTAGACAAGTAGGTAACAGAAAATGTTTAGCACTAAGCGCTGGCTTGCGTACACGATCAAGCAAGCCACGCTACCCAGTAGCGTGATAAGTAGGAATCAAAATCCAAATTACAATCCACGTTCGTCACGTACTGCGAATATGTCTGCAGAAAATAGCCTGGACATAGCCTGGTAGAAAAATACAAAGGAGCGCCTTCGCTCACAACAGAATGTTTGAGGAGCTACCACAAATGTCAGACAGGTCTCCGAGGAAGCAATCTACAGTTGGTTACACGTCAGTTAAGAACAAAACTGCTGCCCATTACAGAAAAGGCCTCAGCAGGGAGTCCACAATACAGTCATACAACGATTCCCCATGCAGGTTCGCTTCCTGCAACAGTCGAGCAGCTGACGGTTAAACTGCGCTAGTAACACTCCACAGACTAGACTGCCGCCTTCCAGCTATGTTCGACCTTACGGAGCACACACACATTTTCGGTGAAACTGGGCCTCCAACGCTCCACACCGCTGCCTGCAAGTCACTCCCCTCTGCTTGCAGCGCACTCCCCTGTATCCCCACCCACGGTTCTCACGCGCCCTCCTCGAGGCCGACGTCCTCTAGTTTCTCAGAAACATGGTATTACACAGAGCAGGTAATTGTGCGCCAAGGATGTCAGATGGGCACGGTATAGTTTTCTCTTTAACATTATATACAACAACCACGCCATTTGCGTCATGATTTTAGCACAAGTCGACAACATAAAGGTGCTGTTAAGAACGAAACCACTCGCAGCACAATAAGTGTGTAATTATAAAAATGACGTAGTTTTCATTAATCATTATAACGTTACTGATCCTTGATTACAAACTTCCGAAAAACACCGTGGCATCACCTCTCTGCACAAGCCCTCAATTGCGCTATGTACTTATAGCTCCGCGACATTCTTCCAGATGTGTAGGTTCCGGCCAGTCAGCCTTCAGACCACAAAGTCGACGCTCTGATTGGGCATTTCCTGCTAACGGTCATAATAACACTGTGAAGTGCTGCTGTCTACCTTCCCAAAGGATACTGTGAAATGGCAGCCATTCTATGGGAAACACTCATCTTTGAAAACCGGTCTGTCGGGCCAGGACGCAAACCATTGACCGGATTAAGCACATCTTGCTTCGGGCTTGAGAACAGTTCCCATCCCAGGGCTTCAGGAAATCGACGTTGTCGCTCATAACATCATACGCCAACGGTAGAAGTCTGTAAATAAACCATTACATTGTTGTATCGCACGGTGTGCAATCCGAGGTCTGCATATGTGACTAACACTTTATTTATGTTTTCCACAGTTGTTTTGAAACCTACAATTCTTTGAATTGGTTCAAATGGTTCAAATGGCTCTGAGCACTATGGGACTCAACATCTTAGGTCATAAGTCCCCTAGAACTTAGAACTACTTAAACCTAACTAACCTAAGGACATCACACACACCCATGCCCGAGGCAGGATTCGAACCTGCGACCGTAGCAGTCCCGCAGTTCCGGACTGCAGCGCCAGAACCGCTAGACCACCGCGGCCGGCCAATTCTTTGAATTCCCATACAATTGGTTCACATACATCATTACACACCGAAGCACCAAAGAAACCGATACAGGCATGCATATTCAAATACAGAGAGATGTAAACAGGCAGAATGCGACGCTGCGGTCGGCAACGCCTGTGTAAGACAGTGAGTGTCTGGCGCAGTTCTTAGATCGGTTACTGCTGCTAAAATGGCATGTTATCAAAATTTAAGCGAGTTTCAAAGTGGTGTTATAGTCGATGCATGAACGATGGGACACAGCATCTCCGAGGTAGCAATGAAGTGAGATTTTCCCGTACTACCACTTCACGAGTGTGCGCCTTGAATATCAGGAATCCAGCAAAGCATTCAGTCTCCGACATGGCTGCGGCTGGGAAAGATCCTGCAAGAACGGGACCAACGACGACGGAAGACAATTGTTCAGTGTGACAGAAGTGCAGCCCTCCCGCAAATTACTGCAGATTTCAATGATGGGCCATCAACAAGCGTCAGTGTGCGAACCATTCAACGAAACAATATTGATATGGGCTTTCGGAGCCGAAGGCCCACGTGTGTACCCTTGATGACTGCACACACAAAGCTTTGCGCCTCGTCAGGGTCCGTCAACACCGACAATGGACTGTTGCTGACTGGAAATGTGTTATCTGGTCGGACGAGTCTCATTGCATATTGTGTGAAGGGGATGGACGTGTAGTATGGAGACAACGTCATGAATGCATGGATCCTGCATGTCAGCAAGCGACTGTTCTTGCTGGTGGAGGCTCTGTAATGTTGTGGGGCGTGTGCAGTTGGAGTGATATGGGATCCCTGATAGGTCTAGATACGACTCTGGTAGGTGGCTCGTACGTAGGCATCCTGTCTGATCACTTGCATCGATTCATGTCCATTGTGCATTCCGACGGACTTGCGCGAGTCCAGCAGGGCAATGAGGCACCCCACACGTCCGGAATTGCTACAGAGTGGCTCCAGGAACACTATTCTGAGTTTAAACACTTCCGCTGGTCACCAAACTCCCCAGACATGAACATTATTGAGCATATCTGGACGCCTTGCATCGTGCTGTTCAGAAGAGATCTCCACCCCCTCGTACTCTTACGGATTTATGGACAGCCCTGCAGGATTCATGGTGTCAAATCCCTCCAGAACTACTTCAGACATTAGTCGAGTCCATGTCTTGTTGCGGCACTTCCGTGTGCTCGCGGGGACTCTGCACGATATGAGGCACATTTTTGGCTTCTCAGTGTATAAATGGCGTTGGTAAATAAGTCGTACTTCAAACCGACCACTTCATTCTGATTCAATTGAACTGTCCTAACCATTCATGTGTGCTATTTCAGTCCGTCCTTATACAAGGGAGAAAACAAAACTCGATGTACGTCTGCTAACTGCACTTGCCCTGGTCACGTTACAGCGTACTTTTAGTTGTCGGTGTCGACCTACGTGCCACGTGCCCGCCCTCATACGGGCCGCAGCTCGACTCTGACAGTTGAGTGCTCTCTGCATTAATGTCTACCTCAGCAGCAGGAAGTATTCTGCAGAGCCACACTTCCTATTTGTGTGTTATTTATTTGTGGCTGCAGTTTGTGCATTTCACATCTTACATTACCAATGAAAAATTAGTCTTTGTTGAAATTTGTGTGATTGATGTTACCAGGAGAAAATTTATGGTGAACTATATTTTCTGGTGCAGCCATGAAGAGCACGGCGCTGGGTATCCCGTTGTGGGGCGTAAAGCACACATTTAACAAGATGGTCCAGTCTAAATTACTGTTAATGCAAATGTATAAAATGCTGAGAACCTCTGAGAATTATTTCTTTCTACTGAAGTATGTGAAACTTCTCGGTTTCTTCAATAAGCATATATGTTCTGCACCTTTCCATGAAAACAAGGAAAATGCAGTGGTCATAGTACTTCCAGATATTTTCCTGCAGTTTATTAGTAGCTAATAAAATTCTGTCTCAATCGTATTACCTCCCCAGAGTGGAGTGTTCCATTCCTGTTCTCCTCAACGTTCGTTAACCGAGATATTACAATTCTTTTTCATTTTACTGACAGATAGTCTCCAGAGAACGTTGGGTACAGTTCGGAATAGAGAACCAGATAACAGAGCAGCCAATTACTAGTCTCGATAAGTGAACTGTGTGATTCCATAGTCTTGGTTGTTTATTCCAGGTAAAGGAATACATGAAGGATTATGAGACGCTGCACTCAGCATGATATATTTTGCCACAGCTTGTAACTTTATTGAGAGTAGTCACTAATAAATGAAGTCATACTGCAGATTCTTGAAGGTAAAAAGCAGTCATGGACTTTGCGGCTGATCCCGGCGGAGGTTCGAGTCCTCCTTCGGGCGTGGGTATGTGTGTGTTTGTCCTTAGGATAATTTAGGGTAAGTAGTGTGTAAGCTTAGGGACTGATGACCTTAGCAGTTAAGTCCCATAAGATTTCACCCACAGTTTTTTGAAGGTAATAAATTCTGTTTTCTGTGGAACCTTTCCAGAAACGTAATCTCCTGAAACTTGGATTCATGATTGGGAGAACCCGAGTACATTTTGACTATCTAGGTATGAACTTATTTTATTTTCAACTCACTAAAAAAGCGTCTTCTTACGATGCTATGGAGCGTCCCTTGAGTTCGTCACGTGGACTTTGCAGGCTACCAGTTTCCATTAAGGAATCAGACAAACTGCGCGTAAAACTCTCCGAACGTTGGAGAGAGGGCTAAGTGTCGGTGGCTGACTTTCTACGATTGCCCTTAAATACGTTTGAGAAAGCAATCTATAAATTTTTTATCCATTGCAAGTTTGTCTTTGCACTAAAAAGTAATTTGGTTGATGTTTAGCATATCTGATAATCTTCTGAGTATTCATACATAGACCATGTTTCATATATTTTCCTCAGATTACTTTTGAGAGCTATAATACTCCTATTCCCATAGGATATTTAATGACGTGTCCCGATCATATTCAGCAATCTTACACTGTTTTATGCCTTTTTGATTTCTTCTGCAAACGTCATCGCAGATAGATGTAAGTGACTGCTACTAAGAGACAGCTACCCACGCGCCTGCAGGTGCAAGCTGTGACCCACCTCAGCGCCTCTTCACTGTCCAGCACTGCGCGTTGCCATGGCCACGGTAATCCTCTCAGCGAGCAGCCGGCGAGTCCCATCCCGCGATTGGCCGGTCGGATAGAGCTAGAGCTTCTGCAACGCATCCACAGGTAATCCTGCATGCGGAATGATCACCTGCTAGAGTGGGTAAACTGTTCCCGTTAGAAGCTATTATTCAGCAATGGAAATTCACATTTTCATGCAAATGTTTTGTTTCTTTTTTTGTGTTTTTTAATGGTTTTATTTTCATCGTCCTTTTAACAGGTTTTCCGTACAGTGCTGGAAACAGGGGCAACAGGGAGACTTTGAACAAATAGTAGGGAGAGTATGAAAGTGATACTACGTATGACTAATGTTGTACATAAGTTGAACCAAAAACCATAAAAAATAATTGTTCGAAAGTATTTCCTAAAGGAGGACGCAATTTTTACCAGAATACATTGAAATTCATAGTTATCTTGATAATAAAAAATATATTGGGAGAAAAGCTATTTTTATCGCTGACAGATATAGTTTCAAGTAAATCGTTAATTTGTATAGAGGAATGACACAATAAAGGTGAAAACATTCTGTGTGACAGGCATCACTTAGGAAAAAATTCATCAGAGCAAAGTCACTATAGATGGTTTCAAGTGTTGTACCTAATACATGTTACGAAAAACCCTCCTTCACGTGGGCAGTAAGGACGGCCGACATCGTACACTTGCAACAGAAAATGGCTCCATAAGAAAAAATAGTAAGCTGCAGGGGCTGGAGATTATGGTGGTCATTCCAAATTTCGATTAGACTGGTGGCATGAATACCATGCCCTTTTCTTTAGTAATCAGGAGGGTTTTCGAACAGGGAAAGGAGCTGAAATGTTCTCATGTATCTACTCAGCGACATAAAGACGCTTCAGTGAAACCGCATAGTACTACCTTTGTGTCTAGACTTGAGCGGGGTTTACGATAACGTAGTACTGCTAGCGCCAGCCACAAAACTAAACGAGCAAAGCGTACACCAAGAATTTGCAGCAAACATGTAATCCCTTCTCTCTGTTTAGTTTCTGCACTGGTGTACAAGACGTAAGGACGAAAGTAAGTTTCATGCGATGTGTCATTACCAGCAATAAAGCTCGATGAAATTTGGACCATGCATAGACGAAACTGCTGCATTACAGTACTGAAGGTAATTGAAATTAATAAACAATAAAATGAACAGAAATGACACTTTTGTTCAAAGTCGATAATTAAATTAAAGATTGGGCGATGAGTGGAGGAGATGAGTTAGAGGGGAGACATGGGGCTCAAGGAGTCTTGTGATCGGCACCAAACCCTTGTGGGGGCGGTTGTGGGAGTGGTTTTGCAGAGTGTACAGAGATTTTATGGGAAGTAAGAAGAAGAGATACTTGGTCTTCCGATTCAGACACCTGTCTGGAGTGGGTCTTCCGATTCAGACTCCTGCCTGGAGAGGATACTGGTCTTGACTTTTGTTATGAGTGGGGTGCAACTTGGGACACTTGTCCTGACTAAGCACGAGCACTGGTCTTGGCTGGGGAGCCTGTGGTGAGGACTTCACTGCACCACAGTTTAGACCTCACCGTCTCAGACAACTCGCTGTGCCGAGGGCCACCTTTTTCATTACAGGTGTGCCAGTCTGACATTTGATCATCTTGTGTGCACTGCCGTATAAACGAGTCTAATTGGTCCAAGGTATGACCAGCGAATGGGAGTGTTACACGCTGGATTCTGCTGAATTTCAGGGCTCTGTTAGAGGATAATTGCGATCTGTCCAACAGATTGCCAGATTGCATGATTTGTGCCCGTGATAGGGACTTACAGGCACCGCACATACTGCTCCGCAGACGCTTGAACCATGACTGTTACCTGAGATAACACGACATATCGAGAAAAGGGTACTATATTGCTGCTCTGGCTTGTTAGGACAAACAATATCACGATCTCGCCACTTGTTCTCAGCTGTACCAACGTCTGTGTAGAATAAATCCATCAAGGTCTTTTCAGTGTTAGATAATTTCAGATTGTTTTATCCATATTTTGTGCCAGAGTAAATAGTTCAATGAGACAAACCCTAGTATTTGCCAACCAGCCGCCACATAGGGTTGTTAGCTGTTGATTGCATATGCGTGCTGCCATCAGATCATGTTTTACTTGTCACCACGCTTAACATGTATTTCTGTCCAATTTTTGATCAATAAAATTGTGCCATTCCTTTTATGAAAGATTTGTCCCATGTTGATTTATTAATCACCCATCAACAACTGACAAAAGTAATGACAGGACCACGACTTCATTAATATTATTTCAGCATTCACGTTCATTTAGAGTCTGATAACAGATTACATCTAATAACGGCTATCAACAAGCACAGTTAAAGGGAAAATCAATTTAACAGACACATGGGGCAGGAATTCAAGTGGAAGGTTTACTAGTTACAGTCACTGCTGTCAGGGCGGTAACTCAGAGTCGCCTGTCGCCTACCAAAACATACCGCAAGTCCAGTGTAGTCTTGTATTTCTAATGTTCAAAGTACCATCATAAAGCAAGATGACTTCAGTGCAATTATTGTCTTTGATATAAGTGTCATTTCTGTTCGTCTCAAAGTGTTTTTCTTTCAGTTAACTTCTGCAGAGCGCTGTAACAGTTCCTTCTATGTATGGTCCAAGTTTCATCGCACAATGTTGTTTGGCAATATCATGCGCTAGTTAAGTTTTGTACACCAGTGTACTTGCCACAGACGAAGAACATACAGTAGGACCACAAGCTACGAGTTTGAGGTGAGGCACAGATCTGGTGTGGCAACTCCACTGCTTAATATCTACACCATCGACTTACAATGTATACTCCCAGAAAAGGTTAGAGTCCTGCAGTAGATACGAGTATATTTTGAAGATTGCAAGGTAAAACACATTACGGCAATGTTCACATTCGAACAGGATCTCACAAGAAACGGATGGAATTATCCACTAAATGAGCTGCAGTATTGTTTTCGAGTTGGATAGTGACACTACCAACGATAGTTGCACTAGGCTCGTACCACTTCCCTGTTAAGATAGTTGTGAAACATCTAGCACTCATCACTGGCCATAAGCTAACCCATAAGGGGTATACAAAATATGTTATTCAGAAACGCGAGATGGCTGTCTACACGATCACGGTTATGACGGAATTTGGGTGAAGTATGAACGGCGGCCGGCAGTTGATCGGTTCTAGGCGCTTCAGTACGGAACCACGCGGCTGCTACGCTCGCAGGTTGAATCCTGCCTCGGGCATGGATGTGTGTGATGTCCTTACGTTAGTTAGGTTTAAGTAGTTGGAAGTTCTAGGGGACTGATGACCTCAGATGTTAAGTCCCATAGTGCTCAGAGCCATTTGAACCATTTCTTGACAGATAATTGAAATGTCCTCGAATCTGTGTTCGATACCCTCACACAGCTTAAATTTTGAATAAAATGGTAATCAAGGTAGCGCGAAGACATCTTGTACGAGGAGTCTGCTCTTTTTTTTGTCAAAGTCTTTGTCAGAAAGGGCGGAAGATCGGGAATTTTCAGGGGTTCTTTTGCCATGGGACTGGGAAACTGTCCCTAAGAGGCAGAAGAATCGGCATTGATCAATGGCAGAAGGATGCAGAAGGAAACTGAAACCACTGCATTAAAGATACATAATATGCATCCACAGTATGGATGGTCTATAATTACGAAGTGTGGTGATGATCTCTCCATTGGTAAAAGATTCCGGTTAGTGCCTCATTGAATCTGCAGGATAGGAATGCCGACTGGAAGGTGACCATTATAAAAAAGATTGAGTAACCACCGACAGGGTATTATTCTTTGAGTGAGAATGTGGAACATTTGAAAGCGGTGGGAAACTCTGAAAAGGGGAATGCAAAGGCTCAGGCTAGATATAGAGTGGGTCAGTGAATGAAATGGAAAGCAAAGAAGGATTTTTAGTCAGATGGCTATAGGATCAACAGAAGAAAATGGTATAGCAGGAATAACATTCGTCATGAATAGGAAGGTAGTGTAGTGAATGACTTGCTGTGAACAGTTCAGTGATAGAATAAATTATTCTCTTGAGAACGCGTAGCAAATCATTGCCAACGACACTATTTCAGGTGTACATGTTAACGCTACGAGCAGGAGATTAGAAGGCTGTGGAGAAAGACTGATCAGGCCGTTGGCCTGACAGCGCATAGAGTGCAGACTTTCTTCGTCACAGCACTATAGCCCGTGTTACGTACGATGGCGCTTCCGCGTATGGAGGCTGAGCGATAGGCAAGCGTAGAGGGGATGAGTCTCTGCATGCATGGCGGCAGAAAGCGGGCAAACAAAAAGTCCACGTTGCCGACCTGCATTGCTGCGATCAGTGGGCAGATTCATTTGCTTATGGTACATTGTGTTATACGTTCAGCTGTACGAAAGGAAGAGTTTTAAAAGCGATTTCGATCAATCGTCCACATGAGAGAAATCTTACTTCACGTCTTGACGTTGCGCCCTCTGCTTCACAGCGTTAGTCGGCGTGATGTCGGAACGCAATAACATTTGATGCAACTTTAAGAAGACGTCAAGACAATTTTCAGAAAATGACTGGTTGCGATAATTGTCATTCATTGCGATTTGGACTGTGTAACGTCCTTTCAGATCTTTGGTCTTGGCTAACACTCAGTGGTAAAGCAATGAGATTGTTATTTCTCATGTATCGGTATCGACGTTACAAACAGAACATTGATGAAAATTCGCGACTTGTGCGAGATATTTACTTCACCAAATGTCGTAATTAAATTGTTTACAATCGATGGTTTATCAGTTGCTATTTAAATTAATGAGAAGTTCAAATTAGTTCCAGCTACACCACATTCCCTATATGTGTTATTAATTCCTAACGTCAAGGAGTTTCTATATAAACGCCGAGCGCTTCAGTCAAATAATATCGCAGAACGTTATCTCTATAAATAATTTTGTAAAACTTGAATGATAAGTGTGTGAATTGACACGATATGCTGATTTATTACACAATATTAGTCACTTCCTAACAGACCCGTGAGGAAGAAACTTTCCCAGATGTTGGGGGAATTATAAATTATATACTTCGTAACTATCGCTAAGTTCCATAGTCCATTAATTATTAGAAATGAAATTGTCTATCTGTGTTCACTTCCTAAATAGTGTTAACTTCAGGTTATCTAATTAAAAGTCACTTTTGTCTAATATATGCAAGTCCTCTATCTGAATTCTAAATAACGTAAGATTTGAAGTCAAAGTATAGTTTCATTGCGTCATAGTAGTAATGTAATTGCGCCTGCATATACGAGCATTCAAAAATATGACCTGCTTCGGCTAACTCGCGTAACGTAGTGACAATGGATTGAACTATCCTTAGCCATTACTCACGAATCTCAAAGAGTACTCACACGGAGTATTGTTTGGGAACGTTGGTTCTACTTTGCGAATTTTTTTTATTTTTTTATATTTTTTTATTTGGCCTTTGAGTGTGTACTCAATTTAGCCATCGGCAACACATAGTGACAATGTACACATAATTGAATAAACAAATACAGAAATGCATATTTACGAGAATAAAAAGCTTAACTGTTACAGTTTTGTACATACTGTTTTAAAAATTGAATTGAATTGGAAAATAATTAAAAGTGTGTTGGCTTACAATTCACACCACTTCTGAAATATCTTCATCGGCAACACATATCTATAATTTATGTACACCATTAAAACCTACAGATTGTAACCAGTACTCTTGATGAAGTTAACTATCACTTTATATAGACGAACGTCTTTAGTACACAAAAGAGAAGAAGCTGATTGAGGAAGATGGTAGCCCCTACTCAGCAATGTCTTCAGAAAGACCAACCGTTCACGTTCAAATTTGGGGCACGTAAATAAGATGTGGTTGACATCTGCTTCCGACTCAGGATCACACTCACATGCTGGTGAAGTGTAAACGTTGATCCGATGTAGATGTTGTGGGAAAGAGGCATGATTGAAGCGGAGTCTTATGATGGTAGAAATCGTGGATCGGTCCAGATGTGTCCTCATGAACCACGGCTGTGAAGGAATCCGAGGTTGTAGCACTGCGTAATAACCGCCTTTTGTCTGTTGAGAAACGTTCCACATTTCCTGGCATTGTTGTCTTGCGTGATCCTTGACGTCACGCAAGTAGTCTGTATAAGGAAGGTGCAGATCCAGGACGGTGCCTAAGGTTGCCGCTTGTTTGGCTAATGCATCAACTTCATCATTATAGATGATACCAGAGTGGGAAGGTACCCACAACAAATGGATCGTCCGGCCCGTGCGTGTGCTGCGAATATATTCAGATATCACATCCAAGATATAACTGTTGGTTGTTTTGTTCCATCGACTGTACTGAATGTTTTTAAGAACGCTTTGCGAGTCAGATACTATCAATATCTTGGGGAAGGAAGTGCTAGAGACAAACTTAAGTGCTTCCAAAACTGCCACTGTCTCCGCCGTAAAAATAGAAGTGCTCGTAGGCAGTTTGAAGGTTTTGCGGATCTGGATCTGAGGGCAGGAAAAAGCGCATCCTGTACACTCTTCTTGCGGAATTTTGGAGCCATCGGTATATACACAGAGAAAACCCGGCCATTGTGCTTGAACGAGACGATTGAAGCCAACGTTGACATTAGTACTGTCCAGCCAGGTCGTACTTAAATAATGGACCGAGATCTGGGAGCAGAGCATTTGAAAATCATATTCAAAAACGGGTAGATGCGCTGAACGCCGTATAGAATGTACGACAGGTGACCAAGTGTCAAAGCTGGCACAAACGGCTGGCACTTTATTCCTTCTGTGGGGTGCAATCCACAGTCGATAAATGCAGTCTCTACTTTGATAGACGGAACTGTCCATAATGGCCATGCCTTGAATGTAGATTTTGTCCGATAACATTTGCTCAAGGGCATCTCCCCTGCTTCTATTAAAAGGGCGTTGGTGGGCGTCGATCGCATGGCTCCAAGACAGGTACGAATGGCTCTATATTGAAGAGTATCTAATTTGGAGAGATGAATCTTTGACGCAGTGTGGTAAAATTGACAGCCATAGTCTAATCGAGATCGAATTATCCCTCGGTACATGGTGAGTAAAACACTCTGGTGCGCTCCCCACCAGACACGAGTGAGTGATCCGATTACATTTAAACCTTCTTCACACTTGGTAACTGTGGATCGGATGTGGGGCGCCCAGCTTAACCGAGAGTCAAAAATCATCCCCAGAAATCGAGCGTGAGATTTTATTTGGAAGGTGTACTTGCCGTGGTAATGTGATCTTCAGTGCGAGCTGTCGTCGACTTGGAAAAGGGAACGACTGCTGATTTCTCAGCCGAGATCTCCAGCCCATTGATAGAGAGCCACTCATCGATGTGTGCGATGGTTGTGGTTAATGCCGTTTTAGCCTGAAGATATGAAGCAGCAGTAGAATAAACACATATATCATCAGCATACTGTAGGATTTTTGTGGGGGGAGTAATTATGCGTTCTAGGTCGTGCGTATATAGAGAGTATACAGGAGAGAATTAAAACTGCACCTTGCTGCAAGCCCTGGGAGACATAAAAAGGTCCGATCATGGTACCTTTGAAACGGACGTAAATCGTTCTTTGAGTAATCAGGGTTGCGAATATTAATTATAATGATTTTGCGATTTCCTATGATTATGAATTTTGAGTGTGATTTTACTGGAATCGTATCTTTCTTTCGTACGTTAATAAATTACTAAGTATTAGCTTCCTGATTCAGTTACTGGTTAATAGCCAAATAATAGTGTTAACTGGAAATTTGTTTGCTTGTTCATTTTTAATTGAATTTGGAACTTGTTTTGGGTAAATGTTTGGGAATTTTGGAGCTAATTTTAGATTTTCATTTCTCGTCCGAGGAAGTGGCATTACAACTGTATTATAAGTTAAAATGTAATACACAAAAAATTAACTTTAAAGTCAAATCGAAATCATTATATATGCTTGACAACTCTTTCTACTCCACAATTTTTTTTAAAATGAATGTAAAATGTGTATGTGGGTCTGTCTCACTGTAGTTAAATGTAAATGATTGTGCTCAAAACAGAATTACTTCTCGCAAAGACTAGTGCAATAGAACTTCGTAAAAATTATGTGCTATCAAATTTTTCGCTATCTACAGGCAGGAGTGTAAACTAACTTCACAACGAGAGACCACTTTTATGATCCAATGAACAAGCAAACAACTAATCATCTTCTGTGAATAACTCGAGGGAATGCTGAACGGTAGCGTCGAGAATCTCCAATACCTCGGCAGGCAAACCTCTCTGTCATTTTAAGGCACTCATGCCTTGAAAATGATAGGTATTACTTGTCAAATATATAAATTTTTGACTTACTTAATGAAGGTAATAAGTTCTAGGTCTATCTCAACGTTATTTTGATATCGTTGAAACTTTGTGTTTTTTAAATTGTTATATGCTGTACAGTTTCGGAAGTAATCGTTCAAGTAGAACTAACGAATATTCCGTTTATATATCTCTTTTAAAGATGTAATTCTGTGATTTTTCTTTACAGAGACAATCAAGAAGATCACGTCGTCCTAAAATCCTTTCTTTTTCATAATTTATCATGAAAGGAAATTCACTGAAAATTTTTTAACCTTCAGTGAAAATCTATGCCTTCATTTTCAACAGTAAAGGCATGGGCAGCCGGATTCAGATCAGGGTGCACTTCTGTCAAAGGTGCTCTTAAAAAGGACGTTTGAAAAGCGCAACTAGAGATGAACAAATCGAAGAAATACATGTGATAGTGGACAACACATGACTAAATGTGTATGAAATAACTGAAACCACAGACAACATAAAAGGGCAGTACACTAAATATTACATGAAATGTTAGGTATGAACATATTTGTGCATGATAGGTATCGTATTTTGAATGTTGATGAAAAGGCGAAAACGAAAATTTGGATCTTTCACGATAGATCTAACAGGTTTAGTAGTTCAGTTTGTTACTGTAGACGAGGCTCGGTTCCACCATTTCTCGTGAGAAGTGGCGCATCTCGTCGCGGTAACAGACGGTCCTGCGACGTGTAAGGTCAATTACATTTCATCTGCTGTAAAGGTTGTGGCTATTATATCTGGTATATACTTGCTTACCGTTTACCTTCGAAAGAATATTATAAATGTCTTTTGTATCAGATAGATGTGAAACATACACGAGAATAAAGCTGCACTTTCATAATAACAATTTCCACCATCTCAAGATGCTCCTAAAGGAAGAAGACTATCTAGAAGTAAGTGCATCCTCGACCTAAGAATACAGTCCGTCAATACCACGGCAGGATCTGCTCATTGTGCCCTCGTACACTGGCGCAGCCTGTTGTAAATGCGTCCGAAGTCATTTGTAATTTGTTATGTTCTGTCAGACCATGCGTTTTTTTCTTTTTTATAAATATTTTCTGTACTGGCTACACGATTTACTCCTTATTTTACGACACAGGCTATAGTGCAGTTTTGTGAATTAGTCTGCCAAAAAAGTAAGCAGAAAAATATTTTGTTTGATTATTTTTCAAAAGGCGATAGCATAAAGATATTATTTTCACTCTGTGGCAGCACAATCACTTCCAGCGGCAAAATACGCAAAGAAGAATCAGAACCAATAATAGAGCTAACATACTCTGTGTTGTAGCGACTCACTAATTGTTTCTTTGTCTGCGAAAACAAACGTTTCACTCCGAACGGTGTAATAATGGTAGCTGCAACTCTAATTCACAAAGCACAGTTTTCTTTAATGTGGTCGTTGGTAGGTGAAGAGGTTGCAGGAAACGTCGAACAATAGCTTCAGGCTACGTAGTACATGGATCCTACTGTCTTGTAACTTTCTTTTACTGCCAGAACAGAACAGCGTAGTTTCGTGTTGGCATTTCCTTATTTTGAATTTTATTGATTTTTTCTTTTGTTTATTGGTGAAAATGCCGGTTGTGGTTTCGTGATTCGTTTATAATTTATTACTATTCTGGGGACATTTTGCATAGCTATTTTCAAAAGAGAGGTATTGTCTTAGCACCTCTTGCCTTCGACTACTTTCCTAATATTGTAAAGGACACCATGGCAACCGCTTTATATAAGGCTGGAGAACTGTTTTTCTTATCTTTGCCAGTCACTTTCATTACCAGTAGCACAAACATAAAAATATTGAGTAAAGTAGCTATGGTAACAAACTTTATTAGTTTTATTTTCACCTTTTGGTTGGCAAGATTTGGCTTTCGGACGTAGTCAGACGTGAAGAACACTATAGAGCAGCCCAGATTGCGAACGCGGCAGCGAGTCAGAGTT
The DNA here is from genome assembly GCF_023864275.1 of Schistocerca cancellata. Lineage (NCBI taxonomy): Eukaryota > Metazoa > Arthropoda > Insecta > Orthoptera > Acrididae > Schistocerca > Schistocerca cancellata. Next base: position 830,545,956 of record NC_064626.1, read on the forward strand.
TTGTGCGGCAGCCGGCGTGTGACGAGGGAACAGTGCCCCTCCCCCTGCCGAGCGGCGATAAATTTCCCAGCTGCACCTGTTGCGTTCTCCGCGAGGCGTCAGGGCTCGTGACGGGCACCAGAGCGTGTAGCGTGCCCTGTCACTGGCCTTTTGCTGTGCGGGGTGGCCGCTCGCCAGTGCACGCGCCGTGCGCAGGCAAGAAGCACATCTTGTCCACAACGTTAAACCGCTACCAAGGAAAGGATAGGGATCTGGAGAAGCGACAAATCTGAAAAGCAGTGAACAGTTTCTAATACTGAGACACAAAAGTTACATTTTTTCGGCACTGAAGTACAAGCATAACGTGCATTTCCATGTTTTCGCCTGCATCTGAAGATGTCTGTGGAGTTACAACTCTTCGGACTACATGCATGGTACAATGTGGGCCAAATCGGATGGGGTGCGTGAAGTGGCCACATCGAGACAGACTGCAAAGTCTTCGAAGCAAGTAACTGTTGTCGAGATCTGGAGGATGTTACGTCGCTTTTAGGCAAAGGGCTGAACACGGATTGAAGAGATGAAATAAGATGTGTAGCTTGCCGAGTTGTTACGAAGTCTCGCCCGTAGAAGAGTAATTATCTGTGGCAGAGAGGGCTGCACTACGTAAGCTTTGCCATGATGTTTAGGCGGTTGTTCTTTCACGTGATAAAGGTAATGCCACTGTTTTAAAGTCTCGTGACGACTATCATGACAACATGTGTGGTTTACTGAATGATAGCACATGCCGAAAGATCAGTAACACCCCACTAATTAGGTGGTCACTAAAGACCCCACTAGGCATGGGGTTACGAAGACTTCTTCGCTTGTGAACGCCTCCCCCTTTCCGCCAGAAATTTTGCAGAAATCAAATGGTGCGGTTCCTCCGAGGTTTTATGGACTTCCAGACATTAATAAGAAGGGTGTTACTGTGGATCCAACAATGAGTAACACTGGCTGTCCAGACTATGACTGTGCGAAACACTTTACGTCGTTAGTAAGGCCTCTTGCGGAAAACGTGCTCGTCACATATGCAACTTGGCGGACTTCGTTGTAAATGTACAGTTCTGATCTATTAGTCACTTTCGAAGTGGTGTCGTGATTCACAAGGATACCCTTTCAGAATCCTTACCTCTTTTTGGCAGAAGTTTTTATAAAGATGATTCAGCTTTTTTCAAACATGTTATGACCATGATATCCTTTTTTATTTAACTACGAAATTTTTGAACAGACTGACGGTGTCGCAATAGGTAGAAGCTCGTCACACTTGGTGACAAGTTTGCTTATGGAGGACTTTGAGGAAAAGGCGCAGGAATCTGCTAGCTTGATTCCCACACTATTTTGGAGATATGGATTTCCAGCAATGACAAATCCAGTTTACAACGGAAATCGAAATGGAGGGATACCTTTCATTTTTGAATGTTTTGTCCCGATGAAAATATGCTGTCGCTTTGGGACGTGAAGTATATCGGAAACCGGCTCATATGGATTTATATTTACGTGCAAATAGCTGCCGTGATGAGTGTTCTCATAATCTTGACACACAGTGCACACGGCATTGTTGGCGAGATCAATCCGCAGGACGAGCTTTTACACCTAAAGAGAGATTTTGAAGCCGATAGATAGTAGATAAGTAAGACGCTACGAATGAAGCCAAAGAAATGCAGAAGAAAACACAGAAAGATTTAAATCCATGGCTTTTCTGCCATATGCGGGAAGCTTAGAGTCAGAAATAGGTCGGATCCTCAGCAATCGCAAAGTAAAAGCGATTTTTCGCTCCCCATTGAAGGCAGCAGCACTCCTCGATTCCGTTAAGGATTATTTGACGCTCTGAAAGACTGAGATTTACAAGACCCTCTTTGAGAGTACTCTTCATGCACCGAACGCACGATTCACACAATAAATGAAAGATATACGGAACACTGCAGGTACACTCAGCTCAATTCATCCTCTGTGACAGAGTATTTATTGTGGTCGCTAGATGTTGCGCGAAAACGTCGAAATTTTAGCATCTGCTTCATCTTTTTGGAACTCGGCGGTGAAAGCAGCAACTGAAATTCATTTGGTGGTGAATTAATAAATACAGATAGCAGCTTTACCTTGGATATGCCATGGAATCCGGCGCTGTCTGTAACAAACTTACAAATACGTCGTCACACTGTAGCTCACAGTGATACATCGCTGTGGATCGGCCTCGCAGCCACAGATGAAATTCGTGGATATGTCTCTCTCTCTCTCTCTCTCTCTCTCTCTCTCTCTCTGTGTGTGTGTGTGTGTGTGTGTGTGTGTGTGTGTGTGTGTATTGAAACGACACAGACGCTACGTCCCCGCCATAGCCCTCAGTGGTTCACAAACCCACAACAGGCTACAGCAGTCCACTCACCCCACCGCCGCCCCACACCGAACCCGGGGTTACAGTGCGGTTCGGCTCCCAGTGGACCTCCTCGTGAACGTCTCATACCGGACGAGTGTAACACCGCTGGCCGCTGTGACCGAGCGTTTCTAGGCGCTTCAGTCCGGAACCGCGCGACTGCTACGGTCGCAGGTTCGAATCCAGCCTCGGGCATGGATGTGTGAGTGATGTCCTTAGGTTAGTTAGGTTTAAGTAGTTCTATGTTCTAGGGGACTGATGACCTCAGATGTTAAGTCCCATAGTGCTCAGAGCCATTTGAGCCATTTGAGTGTAACACCAAATGTTTGCGTGAGAGAGTAATTATGGTGTACGCGTACGTGGAGACAGTGTTTGCGCAGCAAACTGAGGCAGGTGGAAAACCGCGTTAAAAACCACGCGCAGACTGGTCGGCACACCGGACCTCGACACTAATCCGCCGGGCGGTTTCGTGCCCGGGACCGGCACGCCTTTTCGCTCGGGAATGGATTTGTACACTTCTTTGCTACCGATGAACGTTTCTGGCCTCAGGGCACTCGTATCTGTGGACGCATGCACAGTGGCGCGGTCCGCGAGTGTAAAAGGACGGAGCGAATGCTGGAGCGCCAAACTTTCGGTCCACCCTGAAGATAGCTGAACGATATATTGCTGAAATGTTACGAGAAGTAGCGGAATTGAAGAGTCTGCACGCTCGAAATTTAGTGGTGCAACTTTAAAAAAATGGTTCAAATGGCTCTGAGCACTATGGGACTTAACATCTATGGTCATCAGTCCCCTAGAACTTAGAACTACTTAAACCTAACTAACCTAAGGACAGCACACAACACCCAGCCATCACGAGGCAGAGAAAATCCCTGACCCCGCCGGGAATCGAACCCGGGAACCCGGGCGTGGGAAGCGAGAACGCTACCGCACGACCACGAGATGCGGGCGGTGCAACTTTAAGTATAGTATTTGTGTTATAGTATTTGAAACTGTGTCGAGGATCACAGTCAAAATAAAAGACGTGGGAAATATGTCTAAAGCGCTTTGTCACAAGGGGGTACAAAATATGAGATTTTAGTGGCTCTAGGAAGAATTGTGAGATGTCGGCAGTCCAACAGCCATTGATAATGGAGATACTGATTTAAAAAGCGCAATCGAGCTTGTAATATATATATTTAGGCTTATAAAATCTTACAATACAAGCAAACCAACAAGCTTATACTGCCTTTTAAATTGCGTTCCACTTTGTTTTTACACATCCATATATTCTCCCTTTATCAATTTCTTGGTTGTGAGCACCATGTTTTTATGTTAATGTCCCACTGGCAGCTACACACAGCTTCGTCACAGAAAATATATGTTCACTGAGTAACCCCACAGTGAAACTGAGGCCAAGTGAGAATTTTCTACAGCCTGAAGTACGCGATTTGTCAAAAAATAGAGAGCGAAAGAGATTTTTCTCGAATAGGATAACGTAACGGTGAATTTGTCACTCGATTGGACACGAATCCTCACAACGCCTAGTAAATTTGTTACTTTAATTTAGTTAATCATGCAAGTTACGTGCCACAGCAATTGAAGACTAAACATGTACTCTGTGCCCGCCTGAGCAAGCCTATTTACCCAGTCGGCTGACTCCGTTGTTAAAGAGAATTTACTTGTTGTTAAAGAATGACTTTAAACGATGCCCTGGATTTCGTTTTGAACGAGCAGCCACTGTAGACAGCCTAGGGCATCCGACCCGGTTCGAGACTAGTAGATGCTACTAATCAAGTTCTGTTTGGAATAAGAGCCCTCGCTCATTCGACATCCAACAATTGCGTGAAACACGCTTCGCAGTTGCGTCCATAATATGAGAGCTCTCTTACCACACCGTGGCGCACATCTTATTTCCTATTAATATCTGTGAATACTACATATGTATTTCTTTTGATATTGGTTTCCACTCTGACGTTTGAAGCGTTTCTTGAGATTTTTTTCTACTCCACTGGGCTGTAAAATTTCTCCCTGGTGTTTAAAATGTGGAACTCTGTTTATCCGTCCATATTTTATAGTGAGGTTCTGTATGTTTAAGAGTGTACACATAAATTCCGTTTTCTCATAAGAAATTTGCAAGCCACCCTTCTCGGCGCATTCCTTGTGTATTTCTATTTGATGTATTGCATTTTGTTCACTGTATGTCAAAATTGCAACGTCATCGGCAAAAGATAGGCTGGTGACTTCAGTTTTCCTTCCAAAGTTCATTGGTGGCCTATAGAAACCAATGAAGAAATTATATTTATGAATTAAATAATTTCTACGGGCAACAGGTTTTATGATGCCCTTCAAAAACATTCAAAATAACTTCTTTCTGAAGTAAAAAAACTGACAGTGAACTTTAATTCTGTGGTTAGGCTGCATTAACATCCTAATGGATCATTCCTTTTATATCATTTATTCAATAGTTGTAATAAACATTTCATATTCATTTGTGTGCTTTTGTATGCATACTCACTGATTGTTCATTAGGCTGGGTGTACGTTTAAATGTTTTAATTAGGGCGCAATGTATCAGTGCACAACCAAACTCCTATGTATGCAGAAGAGCCATAAAGAGATTCTCAAAGCTACGTATTCGCCCTCTGACTGTTAGGTAGGAACAAACTGATTTCAGTTAATGATCTGACAATATTTCTCTCTTTCTTTAAACTCCCCATTCACACTGCTATTGGGGCTCATCTGGGATAAATTAGATGTAAATTGTTACGTTGCGATTGGGACTCACGTGGGATAGGACTATAAACGCAATTCGTTAAAAAAAATTACGATCGTGCGGAAAAAAAAGTTTAGGCCATTGTACTGCTAGTCTGGAAGCTGTCAGCTTTTGGTAATACAAATGGCTCTGAGCACTATAGGACTTAACTTCTGAGGTCATCAGTCCTCTAAAACTTAGAACTACTGTAAGTAGGCTGTTTATGTTTTCTTTATGTAAGTAGGCTGTTTATGTTTTCTTATTGGCAACGTTACATAGCGCTCTGTATGAAAATCACTGGCTGTGCTGTGTGCAGTCTGTGGCTAGTTTGCATTGTTGTCTGCCATTGTAGTGTTGGGCAGCGGCAGCTGAATGTGAACAGCGCATAGCGTTGCGCAGTTGGAGGTGAGCCGCCAGCAGTGGTGGATGTGGGGAGAGAGATGGCGGAGTTTTGTAATTTGTCATGAACTGCTATATATATATTATGACTATTAAGGTAGATACATTGTTTGTTCTCTATTAATATCTTTCATTTGCTAACTATCCCTATCAGTAGTTAGTGCCTTCCGTAGTTTGAATCTTTTATTTAGCTGGCAATAGTGGCGCTCGCTGTATTGCAGTAGTTCGAGTAATGGAGATTTTTGTGAGGTAAGTTATTTGTGAAAGGTATAGTTTAATGTTAGTCAGGGTCATTCTTTTGTAGGGATTTTTGAAAGTCAAATTGCGTTGCGCTAAATAATATTGTGTGTCAGGTTAAGCACAGTCGTGTATAAATTGTTCTAAGGGGACGTTTCATACTACTTAAACCTAACTAACCTAAGGACATCACACACATCCATGCCCGAGGCAGGATTCGAACCTGTGACCGTAGCGGTCGCGCGGTTCCAGACTGTAGCGCCTAGAACTGCTAGGCCACCCCGGCCGGTTGGTAATACATTAGCAGCAACTGTAGTAGCAGTGATATTGTCGTATGTGATACACATTTAATATAGCACTGAGGAGCAATATACATAGTACTGCAGTGTATGTGTCGGTTCCATACAGCCACATATTTTTGGTTCCGTGTTTGTGCCACACGCTTCATGCCACAGTATTCGCAGGGCTGCTGTGTTTGTGTCGCCACTTCCTGCCAGTGCTACAGTTCTTTGCTGGGCCGAGCAAACAGGTGCCACTGACTGTACACAACATATTTTTCGCAGGGTCACTGGGTCCACACTGCTGCCTGCCAATGCCACTGTGCCTTCACTGGGCCGCTGCCTCCATTCCACCATTTGATCACACCCCAGCTTTCGCAGGGCTGTCGTATCTCGTATCCACACCGACGTCTGTACAAGCCAAACTGCCTCAGCACCATCATGCCTGTCGATGCCTTTGCCTTAACGCGCTGCAGCCTTCGTATGCATCTGCACTGACACCTGTCTCCCCACACCACAGTCGTCGCACGGCTGCTGGATCCACACTGCTACCTGCTCTCACCGCAGCCATTTCACTGCTGCTTCATCAGTGTCTCCATCCAACTGCCTCCCTGCCATGTCACCGTCACGCCACTGCCTATGTGCCACCTCCTTGGCATTGGGTCTCTGTGAAGTGACTACTGGGCTGTATCATCTCTGTGTAATCACCTCTGAGCCACATCACCTCCGTGCTGCTTCCTTTCCATACTGCAGAATCTCATCATCACAAACAGCAACCTTGGCGTCGTCATCTGCAACGTGATGCACTGTAGCAGTGAATGAGAGAATTTTAAGAGAAGTACAGGAGAAGTTGCATTTTCTTGTTCGTGTTTCGAGGTAGATGCCATGGCCCATGAGTTTAAAGAATCGCCAAGTTGTTGTGGCGCAGAAGGTGCTGGCAGTGTAGGGAATCCGAGTACCCACTGAGGAGAAGTGGAAACAGAAGGTCGATGGATGGCAGGGAATCATTTTTCACTACTTTTGAATGCTATGAATGATTATTATAAGAAAACAGAAACGAAATTTGAAGACAGAAATTGAAGAATAGTGATTATGAAGTCTGAATTAATTGGGGAGTTAAAATCAGCGTTTAGGACTGCTACTGAGAAACTAAAATTAGAGCTTGGGGTAAAATGAGGGAAGTAGATGACAAATTTTATCAGTTGAAAACCAGATACGCAGAGAACGAATGTTAGCCTGAAGTTAATGTTTCGTTGGTGGAGGAAGTTAAGCAGAGGGTTGATGGGGTAGAGAAAGGATTAATTGACAATTGAAAGCTGGGCAAAGTGTCTTGTGCTACAGTTACAAGCACAGGAACAAACGTATAAAATATATGAAAGACAAGCCTATGCAAGTCCACCAAGGTGGAAGTTGTGAGTGTCACAAAGGAATAAAGAGCAATAAGGAAGAATTCTAAGGGGAATTAAACATTTTCAGAGAAATTTTAATGGTGTACCTGCAAGGCATAGCAATTTCATGTTAGGACATTCAGTGGGGCAGGATTTCATGACAGCCGCGCGGGATTAGCCGAGCGGTCTAGGGCGCTGCAGTCATGGACTGTGCGGCTGGTCCCGGCGGATGTTCGAGTCCTTCCTCGGGCATGGGTGTGTGTATTTGTCCTTAGGATAATTTAGATTAAGTAGTGTGTAAGCTTAGGGACTGATGACCTTTGCAGTTAAGTCCCATAAGATTTCACACACATTTGAACATTTGAACATTTCATGACAAATCTTTTATTGGAGAGAACAGGAGGATTACTAGACATTCTGGCCAGGGATTTGCTGATGTCAGCCTCAGCTTTTCTCGAACTAATGACATCATCATCAACATTCCCAGACCTGCTGATGCTAGCAGACAGTTGTACTTGTTATATTTCACTGACAGCAGCGTATTATAGCTCAGAAATGGGGATCACTACACTTTTTGATAACTAATTTTACCGACTTTTCAAGGTCACCCAACTATCCTCGCCTCCCCCCCACGCCCCCGATCAGGAATCTGAAATACATGTGTGTATATTATCGCAAATAGGAAATTTCTTAGAATTTTGGGCAGGTTGGCGAATAAGACAAGCAAATGTACTCGTATAAATGCTTTACTAATTTGTGCATATACATTTACGCATAGAAAACAGTCCCTTGATTACGTTTATTTTTAATAATATGCTGCTCTGTATAGAACGTAACTTTTACAAAATAATGTCAATTACATATAGCTATTACTTGGTTTTAAGCTTCTCAAATGGCCCTCTGTTGCTAGGTGCACGACATCCAGCCTGTCACACTTAGATAAAATGTAATCACTCATTTTAAGCCAGTCCACATGGGAATGGATGTTTATAAACACATTTTTTGTTTATCCTTTGATGGAGTAAACATTCCTGACTCCATTGATATCAGCCAGCACTCCAACGTGCGACCATTGGTAGATACTGTAAATGCATATACAGGGTGGTAAGAAACAATCTGAAATGGTGTTGTAGGGTAGGTTGTGTCGGTAATGTTCTCTATTCATAACCAGATTTCCCCACACGCTGTATTTAAAGGAAAATGTAAACCTTGCCTGCACATCTGCAGTACCTGCTTCTTTTCCCAAAAGTAGTTTATAATCTTTCTTCATGGCAATTGTTATTTATAGCTAAGGAGACTTTCCGTTCGACCTCTTCCACAACAAGTTTCCTTTTGCATGTATACAACACATTAACTGCACTTAAATGTATTTATTTAATGGGGAATGTTTTAAATCTGCTCGATACATTTACTCTGGTTTGTCAGGGTACCAGTCTTAACTCGAAAAATTTATATTTGATTGTATCGTGGAGAACAATGCCCTTGACTGAGAAAAATATGTTTTTCTTGCTTTAATATAACACTTTAACATAACGTTTATATTATCGTTGATGGAGTTAGTGCTAAGAATCTCCATAAAGTTAATATGCAGTTAGAATGTAGTTTATAAACGTTTCTCAGTCTTTAAAAAAGACTTGCACACCAGCCAGTTTTCGGGTATTGTTATCGCCACTGTAAACAAACTGAAGGACACTGTTTAACACCACACAGCAACAATTATGTAAGTTATTCGTTAACGGATTGTACATGGAAGTAATTGGTTCAGAGTGCAGTGGAGTATGTCGGTTTGTGTTTAATACATTTAAGGACGTACCTCAGCTTGGAAATTTCGAAAACCATTTTTTTATTTGGCTAAAAATTTTCTTGGGGATATCTGATTTATAGTAGTGTTCACCCCAAGTTCGCCAGAAATTTCGCTACCGACTTACAACGTGATTTGTGAAAAAGTGTCCCCGAAAACCATTCACAGTGGGAAAGAAATAGCTGACTTCATGGGCAATGTAACAGCATGTAACTCCAAAAACGGCCTAACAGGCATTATAAAAATTATAAAAGCGTTCGAACTTGAGGTCGGATTAGCGTGTTAGAGGCTTTGCGGAAAAGCGAACGGTAAGTGTATCGAGCGAGCAGCGCAGCGGATGACAGAAGCTACCGAAAAGACCCGCAGGGACTCCATACAAACAAGAAGGGGGAAGAGGACCATCTTTAGGGTTTGGTAGGATTTCTGTACGGTACATGGGTCAATGGCTAGAGGTATATTTTAACTTAACTACAAAACATGTAATCAGAAACTTTAAACACGTTTTTCTCGACACTGTATATTTCAAATCATAACCTGATAAGGAGACACACGATTTTGATTGGAACTTGATACCAGCATTCTAAACTGAATTGTCAATCAGTACACGTATCCGTTTTGCGCTGTCTTCAGAAGTATCGATTTTGTGGGCGAATAAAACGACATTTGTTTCAACATGTCATTTTCTTAGAACTTAATAATTTTCTGTTATTCTATGTATGTTGATAGGAAATTTCATTGTTTTGGGTCGAGAAGTGCTAACAGAACACAGAGACGAAGAATGAAAAAAAAATTTATTTCGTAGCAGAACGTTTACATTTTCTCGTTATTCACATCTTATTATACTTCATTCCGGTAAGTTTTACTTTACAGGGAAACTTTTATACACCGATAACTTTTTTTCATAGCAAAGCTTTTATATTATTTCCATATTTGCATCTAATTATGCTTCTTTCCAATACGTTTCAGATGAAAACTTTTACATTATTTTGTTATTTAAATGTAATTATACATAAACGATTCAGACCAAAATATATCTAGCTAAGTAAGTAATTATTGTAGGAATCATTCTAAGATCACTTATTATATCTAAAGCAATTAAGTGCAACATTATTAGTTAAGAAACGAAGATAAAATTTTGTTGCAAAATATGCGTGATATTTTATTCAAGCTAAAAGATATTTATTTACAAGATAAAAACTGGTGAACCAGCAACTGAGCAATGGTTTCTGCCAACGTTAATAAAAAATGAAATTGACTTTTCAAAACGAAGCTTCCCACACGTCTGAAAAGGAAAAATTAGAATTTTCTAAAGCGTGAAAAGCCAACAAAATGAGCTTTATTCCTCTAATATTTGTTAACTGTGGATCCGTTTTCAGCTAATTAGGCCATCATCGGCTCAGCAGTTTCGTGATTATATCCTAATTACCCGACAGCCATTTTGTAATGAACAAATATTGTTCCAAACATCGCATTTTGTTTGCTTTTCACTTTTAAACATGAATCTTTTCTTCGAAGAAATGACGGAAAAATACATTAGCATGAGTACAATGTAATGCCGGTTTTGAATTCTGGCAGTGCAACATGAACTTTCAAAGCGGAAACTGTTCATAAATTGCCATTTTCTCACCGATCAGGGAAAATCCAATTCCAGAAGCAAGCTGTTGTTAGTTTCCATGTTGGTCAGATGAATATTGATAAGTCTTTAACATTACATTACGCGTAATATTCATGTAGCTGAATAGGAATTTGCAATCGACAACAGTAACCATAACATCAGGTCACAAAGAGTTTTCTGTAGTTATAGCAAATTTTTATCTGATTTACACCGAGGAAACAGTGAGTACCCTTGGTAACAGTTGAGGAAAATACGTTGATATTCTGATTCCTTGCGGAAAAGATTTATAATCTTCAGCAACGAACGATAAATTCGCACTGTATTAAAGTCAGCTGAATAAAATATTCATCTTAATCTGGCATTAAGATCACAGACTTTACATGTTCGTAAAATATCAGATGTCCGTTGCTTGTCTAAAATTCGAGGGGCAGTAACCAACTGCAGCTCATAGATTTAGGAAGTTGAATTGGATGTTGACAACATCTGTTATAAGTTTAGTTCTTTTCAAAAATAGTTGCTTTTTCATTAACGAATGTGCACTTGGTGACATGTATTATGGTGTCATACTTGGATCATTTGATATGTGGCATGAGTAGTTATTTCAATTACTTTGGTCGTGCTGAAAGGCCAGTCGACGCTGTATAAAAGTTTCAACAGCCAGCAACAGCCACATTTGGGCGTTAAGAGCAAATAAAGGACGAAAATTACAGACTATTAGAACTGCGAACTAGCAAGACATGAGCTTCCTTCAGATGAGGACGGAAACTACACATCATAACTATTATCCAATGACATTGTGTTTTTATGTAACAATGTATGAAAGAATGAAGAAAGTTTACCGCTTAGAAAAGAAGTGATAAGAAAACTACCGTGAACATTAATCGTGATGACCGAATGAAGACTATTTGACAATATTAAGATGATATATTACTTATATTAATTGGGTACAGGGCTCTCCAGATAAACAACGGAGATAGCAAGAGGTATTCGAAAAGATGTGGGTTCCGATCGTGACTCAGACAACGAAATTCAGATTTTCTGCAAGTTTTGGAAATTACCTTACTCCGATAGCATAATGATTCCATACTTGGGCTGTGGCTGCTTTATTTCCTAGTTCTACATTTCAAGTGCAGACACGTACATTCGTAGTGACACGATGAGAGACCATTTCATGTTTACAAAACTCTCTGCAGGGGCACTGCGCCGTAATAGATTTGAACTAGTCAAGGGTTGAGTATGAAACGCGCAAGCAAACATTGCGCCTGCGCACTGTAAAATTATGGGAAGCGAACACTGATGCCCACAGCCAATAATTTAACAACTAAATACAAGTTTATGCGGCCACTCACTCCTGCACAGCGGTATGCCGTTATTTAGAGACAGATAAAGAAAATCGCAAGCCGTGGTGGCGTGTGATGCCGGGTGCAGCGGGCTGCCGCTGCATCGACTCGTATGATGGGTCGCCAATAACGCACGCGAATCCGCAGCGCGCGTCGTAAATTTTTATTACAGCGGCAGCAGAGGTACAGTGCAGAACACCATAAGTTCGCCGCGGGATGAAGCTTGTTTACATACACTGATTTATGATACGAGCTGAGGGCCGAGCCGGCCAGAGTGTAAATCTACGCAAGTTGTTGCAGCGCTGGCTGGTTCTCTTCCTGTCCGAAACCTTCAGAGTTCCGCAGTGGTTCTGTATCAGGCAATGAATTATTTTTATGTCGCTCACTGCATTTGTTGCTTGAGAATATGAACAGTTCAAGGAGCAAGCATCTTACAAATAATGAAATCATTCAGTATGTTTGTTGGGCAGTGCTTCTTTTCTACACGAATAATTCAGATTAATTAAAAACTGCCACATCAAAATTTAGATATTAAAACTATTCTAGTTGCGACCGTTGAGCTTAATGACCTCCATGGCGCAATACAAGAGGCTTAAGGTAAATGTCGGCATGGAAATTCATCCTCTTTCTTTTATCATCGAGAGCACAGTCAGAAAATTACATTCTATGCACATCCTCTATACTGAACAAATATGATCCAGATAGAGCCTATGGAAAAACGACGCCATTGTGTGCGACAGAATACGATCTTCCCAATTAAGGAAGAAAGCTTCAAGTGCAGTGTCTCCTGTAGGGTTCACTTAGCGTTCTTATCTGCGTATTGTTGTTTGTTGTTGTGGTCTTCAGTCCTGAGACTGGTTTGATGCAGCTCTCCATGCTACTCTATCCTGTGCAAGCTTCTTCATCTCCCAGTATCTACTGCAACCTACATCCTTCTGAATCTGCTTAGTGTATTCTGCGTATTGTATGTGCACTCAATTGATATGGGATAGGACGAAGTCCCGGTGATGTAAGATGGCTGTGTTCTTACATGAACGTTAATGATGTTTGTACTTAGCTTTTGAAGTGTCGTCTTCATTAAGTTGTGTTGTTTGCTCCAGGTTCATTCATATTGTGAAAGAATCCTTGGGGAAGTTGTCTCTGTTGTTCTTTAGTAAAGTAAAACTGTTTTTGTACTGGTAAATATTAGAATTTATTGTCTGGTAGCTTTTCTACAATCCAGTTTTTAGTTTGCAACACATCTGTTAACATTGCGCAATCTGGTTACAGGGCCAAGTACACGTGTGTCTGATCTTAGAACATTCACTTAACAAGTGTCTCTCACTTCAGAAATGCCTGGGGTCATTGGAAAAACGTCTAAAGACAACTGATTGTTAAATAAATGTCGTGTGACGAGGACCTCCCGTCGGTTAGACGGTTCGCCGGGTGCAAGTCTTTCTATTTGACGCTACTTCGGCGACTTGCACGTCGATGGGAATGAAATGATGATGATGATGAGGACAACACAACACCCAGTCCCTGAGCGGAGAAAATCTCCGACCCAGCCGGGAATCGAACCTGGGTCCTTATGATTGACATTCTGTCGCGCTGACCACTCAGCTACCAGGGGCGGACACTGATTGTTTAAAATATTAGTTTCGAGTACAAGTGTTAAGTAGAGTTTTAAATGGGTGTGAAATTTAGTGTCAATATTGATGTGATTTCTACATAAATCGGTGCCTAACTATGCAGATCTGTTATCACAAATTCTTTTGTAAGTAGTACAAAAAATGGTTCAAATGGCTCTGAGCACTATGGGACTAAACATCTGTGGTCATCAATCCCCTAGAACTTAGAACTACTTAAACCTAACTAACCTAAGGACATCACACACATCCATGCCCGAGGCAGGATTCGAACCTGCGACCGTAGAAGTCGCGCGGTTCCGGACTCAGCGCCTAGAACCGCTAGACCACCGCGGCCGGCTAAGTAGTACATGCAATTTAATTAGCATACTGTACTTTGGACGATCTTGTCAACACTTACTTTTGTTATATGTTTCTCCAACCCGTGGTGTTTTCCGTGCTATTTGATTAATCTGACAGTAAAAAGATATGCTTTGAATTTTGAATGTGGCAAAGGTGTCAATCAGTTGAGTTTTGAATAAGTTATTTACGACATAATAAAAATCGTACTTGTGTCGAATAATCGTCAGTATAGTAAGTTTGAAGGAAAGTAAGAGTTTTACCAGATTTTCCATCGTCTGAGCTTTCTAGTAGGATATAAACTTCAGCAAAGGTAATTAGTTTTTGATTTACGAATTTCTCATATGTTGCATCACTTGAAATGAAATGTTGCTTCCATAGCATTTTAGCGAATGCTATTGTATGACTGTGTGTTTCACCATTTTCTACACTTGGCTGAAAAAGGTGGACTTCCAATCCATAATCACTGGAGCCACTACATAAGGAAAATGGTAAATTCCTCAGTTAAATAAGGGTTGTTTTATTTTGCCAAAAGCTTACTGATAAGCACAATCCCATTTCCAGATGATATTCCTCTTAAAAAGATTACTTAAAAATGTAACATTCAGTCATTGCCTGCACATATATTTCCAGTAAAGCCGAAACATCCGAAAGAAGTCCGTCTGCTCAGCTGGGTGGTTACGTGTTCGCCTCCCATGCAGCGGGCCCGGGTTCGATTCCTGGCCGGTTTGGGGATTTTCTTCGCTCAAGGACTGAGTGTTGCGTCATCATCATTTCATCCTCATCATCAGCGCGCAAGTCGCCCAGTGTGGCGTCGACTGGCGGCCGAACTTCCCCGAATGGGGAATAACTAGAAGAGCGTAGCGTTCCAAAGGATTGGAAAAGGGCACAGGTCATCCCCGTTTTCAAGAAGGGACGCCGAACAGATGTGCAGAACTATAGACCTATATCTCTAACGTCGATCAGTTGTAGAATTTTGGAACACGTATTGTGTTCGAGTATAATGACTTTTCTGGAGACTAGAAATCTACTCTGTAGGAATCAGCATGGGTTTCGGAAAAGACGGTCATGTGAAACCCAGCTCGCGCTATTCGTCCACGAGACTCAGAGAGCCATAGACACGGGAATGGAGAGAAGTCTTCCGAAGTAAGAGTGATTTCAGGTGTGCCGCAGGGGAGTGTCATAGGACCGTTGCTATTCACAATATACATAAATGACCTGGTGGATGACATCGGAAGTTCACTGAGGCTTTTTGCAGATGATGCTGTGGTGTATCGAGAGGTTGTAACAGTGGAAAATTGTACTGAAATGCAAGATGATCTGCAGCGAATTGACGCATGGTGCAGGGAATGGCAATTGAATCTCAATGTAGACAAGTGTAATGTGCTGCGAATACACAGAAACATAGATCCTTTATCATTTAGCTACAAAATAGCAGGTCAGCAACTGGAAGCAGTTAATACCATAAATTATCTGGGAGTACGCATTAGGAGTGATTTAAAATGGAATGATCATATAATGTTGATCGTCGATAAAGCAGATGCCAGACTGAGATTCATTGGAAGAATCCTAAGGAAATGCAATCCGAAAACAAAGGAAGACGCGGCAAGATAGGAGTAGGCAAAATGCAACAGGGAATAACAATATTAATGTGCTAATAGTAAACTGCAGGAGCGTCTATAGAAAGGTCCCAGAACTGCTCTCATTAATAAACGATCACAACGCCCATATAGTACTAGGGACAGAAAGTTGGCTGAAACCAGACGTAAACAGTAACGAAATCCTAAACTCAGATTGGAATGTATACCGCAGAGACAGGCTGAACAGTGAAGGGGGAGGCGTGTTTATAGCGGTAAGAAGTGCAATAGTATCGAAGGAAATTGACGGAGATCCGAAATGTGAAATGATTTGGGTGAAGGTCGCGGTTAAAGCAGGCTCAGACATGGTAATTGGATGTCTCTATAGGCCCCCTGGCTCAGCAGCTGTTGTGGCTGAGCACCTGAAGGATAATTTGGAAAATATTTCGAGTAGATTTCCCCACCATGTTATAGTTCTGGGTGGAGATTTTAATTTGCCGGATATAGACTGGGAGACTCAGACGTTCATAACGGGTGGCAGGGACAAAGAATCCAGTGAAATTTTTTTAAGTGCTTTATCTGAAAACTACCTTGAGCAGTTAAACAGAGAACCGAATCGTGGCGATAACATATTAGACCTTCTGGTGACAAACAGACCAGAACTATTTGAAAAAGTTAACGCAGAACAGGGAATCAGTGATCATAAAGCGGTTACGGCATCGATGATGTCAGCCGTAAATAGGAATATTAAAAAGGGTAGGAAGATTTTTCTGTTTAGAAAAAGTGACAAAAAGCAGATTTCAGAGTACCTGTTGGCTCATCACAAAAGTTTTGTCTCAAGTACTGATAGTGTTGAGGAACAGTGGACAAAGTTCAAAACCATCGTACAATATGCGTTAGATGAGTATGTGCCAAGCAAGATCGTAAGAGATGGAAAAGAGCCACCGTGGTTCAACAACCGAGTTAGAAAACTGCTGCGGAAGCAAAGGGAACTTCACAGCAAACATAAACATAGCCAAAGCCTTGCAGACAAACAAAAATTACGCGAAGCGAAATGTAGTGTGAAGAGAGCTATGCGAGAGGCGTTCAATGAATTCGAAAGTAAAGTTCTATGTACTGACTTGGCAGAAAATCCTAAGAAATTTTGGTCTTATGTCAAAGCGGTAGGTGGATCAAAACAAAATGTCCAGACACTCTGTGACCAAAATGGTACTGAAACAGAGGATGACAGACTAAAGGCCGAAATACTAAATGTCTTTTTCCAAAGTTGTTTCACAGAGGAAGATTGCACTGTAGTTCCTTCTCTAGATTGTCGCACATATGACAAAATGGTAGATATCGAAATAGACGACAGAGGGATAGAGAAACAATTAAAATCGCTCAAAAGAGGAAAGGCCTCTGGACCTGATGGGATACCAGTTCAATTTTACACAGAGTACGCGAAGGAACTTGCCCCCCTTCTTGCAGCGGTGTACCGTAGGTCTCTAGAAGAGCGTAGCGTTCCAAAGGATTGGAAAAGGGCACAGGTCATCCCCGTTTTCAAGAAGGGACGTCGAACAGATGTGCAGAACTATAGACCTATATCTCTAACGTCGATCAGTTGTAGAATTTTGGAACACGTATTGTGTTCGAGTATAATGACTTTTCTGGAGACTAGAAATCTACTCTGTAGGAATCAGCATGGGTTTCGAAAAAGACGGTCATGTGAAACCCAGCTCGCGCTATTCGTCCACGAGACTCAGAGGGCCATAGACACGGGTTCACAGGTAGATGCCGTGTTTCTTGACTTCCGCAAGGCGTTCGATACAGTTCCCCACAGTCGTTTATTGAACAAAGTAAGAGCATATGGACTATCAGACCAATTGTGTGATTGGATTGAGGAGTTCCTAAATAACAGAACGCAGCATGTTATTCTCAATGGAGAGAAGTCTTCCGAAGTAAGAGTAATTTCAGGTGTGCCGCAGGGGAGTGTCATGGGACCGTTGCTATTCACAATATACATAAATGACCTGGTGGATGACATCGGAAGTTCACTGAGGCTTTTTGCAGATGATGCTGTGGTGTATCGAGAGGTTGTAACAATGGAAAATTGTACTGAAATGCAGGAGGATCTGCAGCGAATTGACGCATGGTGCAGGGAATGGCAACTGAATCTCAATGTAGACAAGTGTAATGTGCTGCGAATACACAGAAAGATAGATCCTTTATCATTTAGCTACAAAATAGCAGGTCAGCAACTGGAAGCAGTTAATACCATAAATTATCTGGGAGTACGCATTAGGAGTGATTTAAAATGGAATGATCATATAATGTTGATTGTCGGTAAAGCAGATGCCAGACTGAGATTCATTGGAAGAATCCTAGGGAAATGAAATCCGAAAACAAAGGAAGTAGGTTACAGTACGCTTGTTCGCCCACTGCTTGAATACTGCTCAGCAGTGTGGGATCCGTACCAGATAGGGTTGATACAAGACATAGAGAAGATCCAACGGAGAGCAGCGCGCTTCGTTACAGGATCATTTAGTAATAGCGAAAGCGTTACGGAGATGATAGATAAACTCCAGTGGAAGACTCTGCAGGAGAGACGCTCAGTAGCTCGGTACGGGCTTTTGTCAAAGTTTCGAGAACATACCTTCACCGAAGAGTCAAGCAGTATATTGCTCCCTCCTACGTATATCTCGCGAAGAGACCATGAGGATAAAATCAGAGAGATTAGAGCCCACACAGAGGCATACCGACAATCCTTCTTTCCACGAACAATACGAGACTGGAATAGAAGGGAGAACCGATAGAGGTACTGAAGGTACCCTCCGCCACACACCGTCAGGTGGCTTGAGGAGTATGGATGTAGATGTAGATGTAGAATGGGGCCTCCCGGCCAACTAAGCCATACGCTCATTTCATTTCATTTCATTTTATCCCAAGGAAGGTCTTTAACTGGTTCCTCTTTCTGGGTGTGAAAAACTCTTAAATAGCCTTATACTTACCAGGGCCTGCTAGGAGATATTCCTCTGATATAAAATGTCCTAAAAATTTCAACTGTGTCACCACAAATTTACATTTTTCTAGTTTCATACTCATCTACTCTTGCCTGAGTCTATCAAATGTCTCCTTTATGGGCCAGTAATGGTTTTCTCAGTTCTTACTGCACGCAAGGATATCACCTACGTATATGGTTAACTTAGGCCTCAGCTCTTGTCCAAGTACACAGTCCACATCTCAAATGGACTTTGTTAGTGAGACTGTCTATCCAAGTGGGACAACCTGATATTGATGGCGTTTTCTATTGTGCAAGAAAGCTGTGTACCTTCTTCACTTCGAATATAATGCTTTCTGATAAAACCCTGCAGTCAAATCTAGGATAATCATTAATTTTAAATGCTGAAATTAATGAAGTAACACTTCAATGTTTTCCAGTTCATAATTTTTCCGTTGGATGCATTTATTCAAAACACTATAGGCTAGCGCTAGCCTTACTCCATCATCTCGCTTAGCAACTAAAACTAATGGATTGTTTTATTCACTGTTACTCCTTTCAACAGTACAAAAGCTCTCAAGGTTCTGTAACTCTCTCAACAGCTGGCCTTTGTGCTACAGGTTTTATATACGGCTCCTTGTAACATGATTTACATAGCTTTTACATTAACACACACTCAAAATTCCTTATAGTGCCAGGAATATCACTAAATACATCCCCACAATTCTATATTAATGACCTCAAGGTTTTCCTTTTATTTCATTTGAACCGTATGCTAGGTACATATTTTCTTCAGTTAATTTCATGAAACTTTTTGTGGCTTCTTCATCCTGCTTACTTCATTATTTGTCATCCTTATTCAAGTATCCTTCTAAATATAATCTATTTTTTGTAAGAGCTTTACTTGTGTTATGTTAACACTTTGGCCTACAACGTAAAGGGATTTATCTTTCCAATTTACTGTTGTATTAGCTTCGTTTAAACCATCACCGCTGATGATGGTGTGTTCACTAAGTTCTGGTGTCACAAGGAAACCAACTTTAAGTACTGCCCAACTGATATCAAATGTTATTAATGATTGATATTTGATTAGTTTGCCGTGTCTCCTAGTGGCTCCCATGACTTTCACTTTCATCACTGGCATTTCGAGTATTAAGGTTCTTTCTTCAGTTCTTTACGAAGTGCCCTTATATACCAGAGATTTGGCTCTCTCAGTGTACCAGGCATCATCCTTCCCATGTTCCAATTCTTACATTGACCAAAGGGTTTCCTGTAGACTTACAGGGTTTGTCATCTACAGGTTCCTGAAGCATGTCTTTTCTTTGCTACCAAAATCATTTCCTTGATTTCTGCTGACAATAGTTACTTTCTAAATTAATTTAATGGTATTCCTCAGAGATGCGATCATCCTCTTCTCCAATACCACCTGCACTTGTGTCTCTACAGTGTTCAAATTTTGGTTACAGAGGTGATTCATGTGAAATTTTTGGTTACAGAGTCATCAGGTCCTTAAACCAAGCCTCATTGTTTCCTTTCGAGTAGCCTACCCTTTAAGGCATAAGTTGGGGTTAACTCACCAAACGCTTGGCTTAGATGGACTCATATTCTAGTTGGAGTCTACAACATTCCTTCATCCCGCCATTCTGTTCTGTACGGCATGTTGCATTTAGAAATTCACTTTTAATCCGAGCCTGTTCTGCCTCAGACCAAAATACGCTTGTCTCTCAAGAAACATTATCATAAATTTAATCTATAAAGCATCACTCATTCCTGGGAGGTAGTTACCTTTGCAGCGTTGTATAGGATCTACAGGGTGGAATTTTCTGTCCTCACCCCCTGTCGCCAGGAAAATTTTTCACAGCATATTAGACCAATTACTGCAGCGATATTAGTAAATGTTTTTGAAGATGCACCTTATTATAATAATCGTAGTTGTTTTTGGATAGTATTAACATTTGTATGTAAAGTAGGTACAATAGCTTGGCAGTCTTCGTCTACTTTAGATCCCCAGGTTTCAGTTGTTGTTAGCTTCGATTTCTGTCTTAATTTCTAAAATTTCCTTTATGAGGTCCTTTTCTACATCATTCACTTCAGTTCTGTTTGTTCCAATCCGGATTCTATTTCAGTTGCCCTTGTCTATGTTTTCCGGTCTTTCATATAGGTTTTCTACCTGGTCGATTTGTTGTTGCTGTGGTCTTCACTCCGAAGACTGATGTGATGCAACTCTCCATGCTATTCTATGCTCTACAAGCCTTTTCATCTCCGAATAACTACTGCAACTCATGTCCTACTTACTTTATTCACTTCTTGGGCGTCCTCTAAGATTTTTATTCCCCCCCCCCCCCCACTAACCTCCAATAGTAAATCTGTGATCCCTTGATGTCTCAAAATGTGTCCTATCAACTGATCCCTTCTTCTAGTTTCTGCCATAAATTTTTCTCCCTTCTTCTAGGTTGGGCCACAGATGTCTTTCCTCCTCAGTTCTACTGAATAACTCTTCCTTAGTTATGTGATCTACCCATCTAATCTTCAACATTCTTCTGTAGCACCACATTTCGAAAGCTTCTATTCTTTTGTGGTCTGAAGTTTTTATCGTCCATGTTTCACTTGCATACATGACTACACTCCATACAAATACTTTCAGAAAAGATTTCCTAACACTTAAGTACATATTCGATGTTAATAATTCTTTCCTTCAAAAACTCTTTTCTTGCCATTGCCAGTCTACATTTCATTTCGTCTCTGCTTTGGCCATCATCATTTATCTTCCTGCCCAAATAGCAAATCATATTTGCTACTGTTAAGTGTCTCGTTTCCTAATGTAAATCTCTCAGCATCATTGGATTTAATTGGTCTCATTCCATTAATCTTGTTTTCTTTTTGCTGATGTTCAACTTATAACAATCTTTCAAGACGCTGTTCATTCCCTCCAACTACTCTTCCAAGGCCATTGCTGTCTCTGACAAAATTACAATGTCATCAGCAAACTTCTAATTTCTTTTTCCTTCCACCAGAACTTTAGTTCCTACTCCAAATCTTTTTATTTATATATTTTTTTACTTCTTGCTCAATGTGCACACTGAATAATATTGCGGATAGTCTCCAACCCTGTCTGACTCCCTACTCAATCACTGCCTTCTTTTCATGCTCCTCGACTCGTATAAATGCCGTCTGGTTTTTGTACAGGTTGTAAACAGCCTTTAACTCCCTGTATTTTACCCCTGCTACCTTCATAATTTCGAAGAAAGTATTCCAATCAACACTCAACAGCTTTCTGTAAGTCAAATAACGCTATAAACGTAGGTTAGCCTTTTCTTAACCTACACTACGTGATAAAAAGTATCCGGACACCACCAAAAACATCCGTTATCATATCAGGCGCATTTTACTGCCACATACTGCCAGGTACTCCATATCAGCGACCTCAGTAGTCATTAGACATCGTGAGAGAGCAGAATGTGAGGCTCCTCAGAACTCACGGACTTCGAACGTGGTCAGGTGATTGGTGTCATTTGTGTCATACGTCTGTACGCGAGATTTCCACACTCCTAAACATCCTTATGTCCACTGTTTACGGTGTGAAGGGACACGTACAGCGCGAAAGCGTACGGGCCGACCTCGTCTGTTGACTGGCAGGGACCGCCGACAGGTGAAGAGGGTCGTAATGTGTAATAGGCAGACTTCTATCCAGACCATCACACAGGAATTCCAAACTGCATCAGAAGCCACTGCAAGTACTATGACAATTAGGCGGGAAGTGAGAAAACTTAGATTTCATGGTCGAGCGGCGGCTCATAAGTCACACATCACGCCGGTAATTGCCAAACGACGCCTCGCTTTGGGTAAGGAGCGTAAACATTGGACGATTGAACAGTGGGAAAACGTTGTGTGGAGTGACGAATCACGGTACACAATGTGACGATCCGATGGTAGGGTGTGGGTATGGCGAATGTCCGGTGAACGTCATCTGCCAGAGTGTGTAGTGCCAACAGTAAAATTCGGAGGCAGTGGAGTTATGGTGTGGTCGTGTTTCTCATGAAGGGGGCTTGCACCCCTTTTTTTGCGTGGCACTATTACAGCACAGACCGACACTAATGTTTTAAGCACCTTCTTGCTTCCCACTGTTGAAGAGTGATTCGGGGATGGCGATTGCATCTTTTAATACGATCGAGCACCTGTTCATAATGCACAGCCTGTGGCCGAGTGGTTACACGACGATAACAAGCCTGTAATGAACTGACCTGCACAGAGCCCTGACCTGACTCCTACTGAACATCTTTGGCATAATTTGGAACGCCGACTTAGTGCCAGGCCTCACCGAACGACATCGATACCTCTCCTCAGTGCAGCACTCTGTGCAGATCGGGCTGCCATTCCCAAAGACACCTTCCAGCACCTGATTAAACGTATGCGTACGAGAATGGATGCTGTCATCAAGGCTAAGGCTGGGCCAACACCATACTGCATTCCAGCATTACCGATGGAGGGCGCCATGAACTTGTAAGTCATTCTCAGCCAGGTGTCCGGATACTTTTGGTCATCTAGTGTATCTTGTAAGATAAGTAGTAGCGTTAGTATTGCTGTCTGTGTCCCCACATATCTCCAGAATCTAAACGATCTTCCCTCAAGTCGGCTTCTGCTAGTGATTCCATTCTTCTGTAATGAATTCATGTTAGTACTTTGCAGCCATTAATTATTAAACATATAGTTCGATAACATTAACACGTGTCAGCACAAGATTTCTTTAGAACTGGAGTCACTATATATTTTTTTGCAGTCTGAGGGTACATCGCCTGTTTCATGGAAGAGTTTTGTCATAACTGGCTCTCCCAAATCTATCAACAGGTCCGACTGAACGTCTTCTACTCCTGGGGGCCTTGTTTTCACTTTGCTCTTTCAATACTCTGTCAAATATTTCATGTCTCTCATCTCTTCATATGTCCTTGAAACGTGGTGGTGAAGGGAAGGCAGGATTCGGTTACGATTGTGAGCGAGGCCGTAATCGGTTACAATTGGTTGCCTTTTACAGTTACACACAATTTATTTTAAACCAGTAATTCCAGAATCTACAATAAATAAAACATCACACGTCATTAATGATGGAATAACAGTTGTGTAAATAATTGTGTTTTTAGTAAGTTACAATTTAGCAAATACAGCAGATAATGTTTTAAAAAGAAGCCACAGTGATCTGGGCAGAAGGCCTTACACGCCAGGAATGGCAATAAATTAAGAATAGTTTAAAACTCGCTGCAACTCACATATTAAAGGTATTAAAATATTAAAGGCATGTCGCCAAAAACACAGCAGAAGGCATCAGATGGCAGGAATGGCGGTAAATAAGGTTTTAAGGCTTACTGCTAAAATACAAATAAGAAATTAGAATTTTAAGGCAAATGACTACAATCACGGCTGAAGGCCTTACATAAAGAATTTAGAAACCAGCATATACACTAGCAAAGGTTATTTTAAAAAAAGCAAGCAACTGCTCACCCAACGGGTGAAACAAGAAGATGGTGCCGGCCGTTGTGAACGAGCGGTTCTAGGCGCTTCAGTCTCAAACTGCGCTGCTGCTACTGTCGCAGGTTCGAATCCTGCCTCGGGCATGGATGTGTATGATGTCCTTAGGTTAGTTAGGTTTAATTCGTTCAATGTCTAAGGGACTGATGACCTCAGATGTTAAGTCCCATAGTGCTTAGAACCATTTGAAAGATTTTTAAGATGATGGTAAACTTTGTAACACAACCCTTAACATCCACTGAAGACTTCAATGCTAGATTTATTCCACGAGGCAACCGGAACTATTAATTAGACTTATGTAACCTTTAATGTCGGGATTACAAAGTATTGTAATAAATAATACAATAATGAGACACAAGGACCAGTACATAAGTTCCTTAAAGGGTACTGAGGCAGATTATACCCGCAGAAGGCGTGGACTGAAGGAGCGTTACACTGAACTACTGGCCATCAGACCTTCTTTTAGAACACACATGTCTTACAAGAACCAAGGGGCCACAGACGGTGCCCCAGGAATGGACCTCTGAGAAGGTCCGGCAACAAAAGCTTTCGCGAGCGATGAGATAGGCAGGCAAGAGTTGCATTCACTTCACAAGATGGTAACTCAGACTAGTGGAGTCTAACAAATGACTAATGATAATCTTGTTGAAGCTACCTGATGTCCGATAAAACAAATACAACAATGGAACAATACGCTAAAGCCGGGCCGGCGGTCTGCACTACGTCCCCAGAATACTGTGTTTAGGGTGCCCGGAACGAGAAAGGAAGGAAACGTACACTGCCGTTACATACAATAACCCCCAGGGCAGATAACTGGGGCGCTAGACCCCAACAGGCAAGAAAAATTACCGCTGAATGAACTTAAATTGTAACTAGTTGCATGTGGTAAATAGTAATAAGAAGTCGCGGAAAGCTAATCAGATCCGCCATCCCCAAACACTCCACTCTCTGATCTTTTCCTCGGCGAAATGGATTGGATTGAAATGCACTCATCTTAAAGCTTGCTGTATCCGGTTTACGACGAGGTCGTGCACCCTCGTGACCACAGCCCTTCCATCCGGCAGTCCATGCGTGCCGCCCGCGGTCACGTCGTGTTCTGGCACTACATACTCCGCAAGCCACCCACGGTGTGTGGCGGAGGACACTTTACGTGCCACTGTCATTACCTCCCTTTCCTGCTCCAGTCGCGTATGATTCGCGGGAAGAACGACTGCCGGATAGCCTCCGTGCGCGCTCGAATCTCTCTAATTTTACATTCGTGATCTCCTCGGGAGGTATAAGTAGGTGGAAGCAATATATTCGATACCACATCCAGAAACGCACCCTCTCGAAACCTGGACAGCAAACTACACAGCATTTCAGAGCGCCACTCTTGCAGAGTCTGCCACTTGAGTCTGCTAAACATCTTCGTAACGCTATAACGCTTACCAAATAACACTGTGACGAAACGCGCCGCTCCTCTCTGTATCTTCTCTATTTCCTCTGTCAACCCGACCTGGTACGGATCCCACACTGATGAGTGTTTTGTAAGCCACCTCCTTTGTTGACGGACTACATTTTCTAAGGACTCTCCCAATGAATCTCAACCTGGCACCCGCCTTACCAACGATTAATTTTATATGATCATTCCACTTCAAATCGTTCCGTACGCATACTCCCAGATATTTTACAGAAGTAACTGCTATCATATAATCATAGAATAAAGGATCCTTCTTTCTATGTATTCGCAATACATTACATTTGTCTATCTTAAGGGTCAGTTGCCACTCCCTGCACAAAGTGCCTATCCGCTGCAGATCTTCCTGCATTTCGCTGCAATTTTCTAATGCTACAACTTCTCTGTATATTACAGCATCATCCGCGAAAAGCCGCATGGAACTTCCTACACTATCTACTAGGTCGTTTATATATATTGTGAAAAGCAATGGTCCCATAACACTCCCCTCTGGCCAGAGGTTACTTAACGTCTCTAGACGTCTTTCCATTGAGAACAACATGCTGTGTTCTGTTTGCTAAAAACTCTTCATCTGCTCGACGACCCATCTTGAAAACTGGAACTAGCTGTGCTCTTTTCCAATCATTTGGAACCTTCCGTTCCTCTAGAGACTTGCGGTACACGGCTGTTAGAAGGGGGGCAAGTTCTTTCGCATACTCTGTGTAGAATCGAACTGGTATCCCGTCAGGTCCAGGCCCCAGAGGCAAAAACAAATACGAGAGTGTGCTGCGTCTCTAATGACCTCGTTGTTGACGAAATGTTAAGCCCCAGCATTCCTTCCTTTCTTCTCCGCCGAACTGAGTCCACGCTCGAGGGTAGATATCACGTATTAGCGTGATATCTCCTGGGTGTGGCAGAACCTTTGCTACCTTTACCATCCCCTACAGGACATTATTATTTTAGAATCTTGAAAGTAAGCCTAAAGGAATCTATACAGAGCTGTATGAAACCCATCACTGAACAAAAGATGCGACTGACTCTGCGATTTTGAGGACAATGGACGACCGCAGTTTTTTTCAAGTGCATACAAATTAACACACTAGCAAACAGACGAGGCAGATGAATCAACGAGAAGGAAATTACATATTTTCATTACAGCCTGTGGTCGGCTCCCTACTTTGGTTGTAGAACAACGAAAGCTGCAGATACTCCAGGAGAAAATGAAAACAGCTGTTTGGATTCCCACTGATTTATGTGGGAGAGGTATCAATCGTCCAGCTTATGTAAAGACTGTTGTTAAGGAGCGTACTGAATCATTCGTAGTTTACAAACAGTATCTAAATACTTGTTCCAAGAACTGAATTTGTGTAAAATATATAGGAAAAATCCCGCACATTAATGTAAGCAAACACTTATGTGATGACATTCTTAGACGTGACTAAAATTAAAAATTAGGACGTCCTGGAGCAGTCACTTGAAACTGTTTGTGGAACACTGAAAAGCGATTGAATATTAGCAAAGGCGAATAAAGGTTTTATTGTGTCAAGATCTACAGTAGGTCTCCTCTTGCCCAACATTACAAATTTCAGGACTCTACTTCCAACGTCAGCTTTTCTAACACAACGTGATAGTTAATAACCTTGGAAGGTAAGTGTGCAAATAATGATCTAAAAGAGGATCAGATGAAGATATGACAGAATTCCTTTTGTTATGTTATCAAAGATATGTCGAAGCATTCTCTGCCGAATGACACGTTTACACTGGTGAACCAAACATTATGACCATTGCCCATTGCGATATGGAATGCCGCTGGTGACACTGCAGACACGTGACACAGTGAGGGCAGTATGTAATCGAAACAGAGAGGAGAATCATTCTAGCGAGGATACGGACTGCAAAATGGTGAGATCCGCTGACACAAGCGACTTTGACAAAGAGCGAATTGTTATGCCCCGGCGTCTGGGAAAGAGCATTTCGGAAACGGCGAAGCTGGTCGGCTGTTCGCGCGCTGCTGTTGTGAGCATCTATGGAAGTAGTTAAGGGACGCTGAAGCCACGAGTGAGGGACGAAGTGTTGGACGTCCTCTCTTCATCACAGAACGAGATCAAAGGCTTACCCGCTCTGTAAAGCAGGACAGGTGCTGATCTGTGGAAGATCTGATGGCAGAGTAAAATGTTGGTGCAGGCTCAAGTGTTTCGGTTTACGTTGTTCAGCGCACGTAAACATAGGGTCTCGCAGCAGAAGACCCTACGCGTTCTCATGCGGTTTAAAGACATCGGTGGTTACGACTGCAGCGAGCTCGGGACTACTACAGTTGAACTGTGGATAAATGGAAACGTCTCACCTTGTCGGATGAATCACGTTTCTTGGAACACCAGATCGATGGTCCTGTCCGGATACGCCGTCATCTAAGCGAATGGCTGCTGGAAACATGCACCACGCAACGGATTCAGACCGATGTCCTCAGTATTTCGCTGTGAGGGAAATTAACGTAGGCTTTCAATGGGACTTTTGCTAGTAATAGAAGCCACCATGACAGTTGTGTACTGCGTGAACATATTGCAGTCCATCTGCATCCCTTCATACCTGATGTCTCCCCGAAGACGATGGCGACTTACAGAAGAATAAATGCGTGTTACAAAGCCAGAATAGTGCTGCATCGGCTGAAGAACGTGACACAGTGAACGTGACACGTCTTGGTCACCAAATTCGACTAATATCAACCTGAAGGAACCCATCTGGGACGCTGCCTCGGTGCCCAAAACCCTCTGGCCGGTAATTTATAGGAACGCTGTGACCTGCACGTTAGAAATATGGCATCCCAAACCTTCGGAAACCTACCAAGTACTCTTAATTTCCTGGAAGACTATAACTGTGTCCGACCGGGACTCGAAACCAGGACCTTTGCCCTTTGTGTCCTGGCCCAGCAGGCTAGAAAGTTTCATCTCAGCGCACACTCCGTCGGAGAGTAAAAATTCGTTCTGGTACCAAATACATGTCGAATACATACCACCCATGATCGCTGCTGTATTGTGTTCCAAATATATACCAACATTACATTACACTGTGGTCACAATGTTTTTACTGATCAGTATTTATACATCGGTAGCCATAGTCCAATGACTGTCTTCGTACCAATATCTGTGTCCTTTATCACTTGTGTACTGAGTGAGGGAAAGTGACTGCCAATATTTTTCTATATACCCCATAATCTCCGTTACCTTGCTATAATGATCTCTACATGGGGTACACGACGGCGGCAGCAGAATTGTCGAAAAAGCTTCCTCGAATACTCCTCCTGTAAATTTACTAAACAATGTCTCGTGAGACTCTCTGCCACACTAGCCTCTTGCATGCTATTTACTTTACAGATGCACTGCACTTCTCCAGTATTCTTTCAACTCATATGACATTCCCCTTCGCTGAAACTGATTTTAGATGTTCATGTCGTCAAATTATATCGTTGTTTGGTATTTACCCCCAAGTCTTCAAACGATGCATAGTTCGTCATATTTGAAGTCCCCGGACGGCTCGACCGTTTGAAATCTCTGGGTTATTAATATGTATTAATTACAAGAAACCACCTTGTACCTATTGCTGTGCCAAGAATCTAATATGAAGATCTCTTTAAAAAATGGTAATGACATTCAGAAGAGTCGAGCATACAGGGGGTCCCAGGAGGAATAGCAAATATGCAGGGATATGACAGGAACGATCATTTTAAACGAGAAATGTAGTAAACGTGGGCTCTAATGTGCATGCCTTGAGAGCTTTGGGCATTTGTTCAGTAGAAGTGATTTATTTCACAGTTGCGAAGATAAACAAGAGCTCTTAGCTGTTAAGTTATGCACTTTAGAGCCCATGTTTATTGGACATTTTTTCTTGTTTTGTCCCATACTACCGCTTCTCAAACTAGGGAAGGCAAAGAGATTGAGACAGAAGAAATGCATTTCATAGCCTCGAACATGAATTGCTCATAGTTCTTAAGGTAAGCATTTTAGAGTTCATGTTTATAAGACTCTTCTGCTTCGAACATTCCTTTCACATCCCTCAATAATGACCATTCGTCCTAGGATAACACCTATCAGATCAAAAATTTTCGTTTATCGTAAGATAGCAGAACAAGTAAAAGTTTTGAACTATTTTCGAAATCAAATAAACTGCTTAGAGGATCAAGTTGCAAAAAAGTTACAAAATTCCAATAATTACCTTAAAAATAATTAAGGAAAGAAACTGAAATTAAATTATACAACTAAGTTGGTTCCTGTACCTCTCTCCAGTAGTGAGATATGGACACTTAGAAACAGCAGAGAAATGAGATTCAAGCGCATGGAATAGAAGACCCGAAGACAGACAGCATCAATAAGGCTGCAAAGAATTTAAATGATGCGATGAGCTCTACATGTTCACCAATAATCTTGTAACTGAGTACTAAAGAGTTCTTAGTACTATCTTACATTTATCCACATTTAATGAGAGCTGTCATTCATTATGTCAAGTGCAAATTTTGCGTAGGACTTTCTGTATTTCCAGACGATGGTTGAATGTCGATATTTTTCGGTGGATTGTCAGTGAAAAATACGAAATTACTGCTGATTGTGTCCGATAAACTGATTTGGGCAGTGAGGAAATTAGTGATCGTATTACCCTTCCTTCGAGCACCTCCGACGTCACTTACGTTTTAGTCGCTCTGTCTTCGTGTAAACAGAGAGAATGTGAATAGTTTGCCTGACTGCTCCGTCCTTTGCACCAACACATCAGTTCCCCTCCCACAGTGATCGCTATGTTGGAAGAGACTTAGGTTCGATGTTGTAGGAGGTAATCTGATTTGAGTTTACCATAGAGGAAAATAGCAAATGTTTCGTCAGAGTTGCTTGAAAAGCAAGTTGATTTTACTGTAGTTTATTGAGGAGTCCCCTCTCCAAAATATTTCATACATTGGCTTGCGACAAGAAGGGAGAGGAATGCTTAAAAACTATTACATTCTGTTGATGCTTAGAACTTATGATTTACTGCTACCTGCCACCAATGATTTGCAAATCAGTGAAAATAATTCACTTCATCCATCAAATTACATACAGAGAGTAATAATATCAGGCTAATGAGTGTCGGTATTCGTCATACAAGAGAAACCTTCCACAGTGTTTCTGTTCAGTGTTCTAAGCTTATAGACGACTACTAATTATACATTTACCACGTGCAGCTTCACTATGCTTTGGCCAACGCCTGTAGTTATTTTGTGGTGTCGTGAACCACTTGTTATGATGCCTGTGACGGCCATCCTATAGCGCCATATGTCAGTGTGCTGCAAGCAAGATTATGCACGACTGAACTGGTAAACATTTATTAAAGATAAAAAGAAGTCTCAGTAGTTCGTAGGAGATGTGTAGGTTGGCCATTATCGAACTATGTGAAAAAAAACGTAAATTAGTTACAAACTATGGCGTGCACAGGCTTTATTTAAAAATGTAAACGTCACTACAGATATTCAGATTTAGGTTATGACATGTTTGATATGCCTGCCGTTTTCAGCTCAGAAATGGTTTTGGGGTTATTGCTATACACCTTGTCTTCAATATAGCCTCACAAAAAGGAGTCGCATGTGTTCAGATCCAGAAAATATGGCAGCCAATCGAGGCCCATGCCAGTGGCCTCCAGGTACCCCAGAGCCAGAATGCGGTCCCCAAAGTGCTCTTCCAGGATATCAAATACTCTTATGCTTCGACGGGGTCGAGCTCCGTTTTGCATGAACCACATCTTGTCGAAATCAGTCACTTTGGATAATGAGGATGAAATCATCTACCAAAACCTTCACGTAACGTTCGGTAGTCACCGTGCCATCAAGGGATATCGCACCGATTATTCCGTGACTGGACATTGTACATCGCACAGTCACCCGTTTAGGGTGAAGAGACTTCTAGATCAAGAAATGCGGATTCTCAGTCCCCATATGTGCCAATTTTGCTTATTGACGAAACCATCGAAATGTTCCCTGGCCCTGGGGCTTAATGGCTGATGAGTTAATTTTGTATGGGAAGAGATGAAGCTCTTGAACAACAACTTGTCGCAGTATCTCTTGGTTGATTCCCACCTGTCGGGCAGCTCGTCTGATCGATTTCCTGGGTCTGGTTTGAAACACAGCGCGTGTCTTCTCGACGTTTTCAGGCGTTTTCACCATTTCTGGGCGACCGACATTACCAACAATGTCATCACGAACACAACCCGTTCTCTCAGTTTTGGGAATCAAATTATTTATTGATTCTTGGACCGGTTGTTTTCAGCTTGAACGTCGATCGCAAACTTCCTTTGAGCCGCAGCTGGGCTGTTATTACTCACATAGTAGCCCTTCGCAAGCTCTGTTCGCTATACACATGAGGCATTTTCAAGTGAAAATGGCCGATAACAATAAAGCTCATGCTCATGAGCATACCATGGTGTCCCACGGCCAACCGCGCAGTTTGAACGTCCGAAGGCAAACCGTTCAGAAGTTATGACGATTTTATTACATATATTTCAATAACTGTCACCCTGTATTTCTGAAATGGCTATCAACTTAACAGGTTACACTCACGTTAACAGGTATGTTAGAATCACTATATCAGAAATTATTCTTATTGGAATTATTTAATGACTTGCTGAAGGCATCTGACTAACACTAGATATGGCTGGTTCATGTAAGTAGTGTGTAACATTTCCATATAGTTAAAGCAGCAAGTTAAGCATTGAATGTGAAGGTCGTGTATCACGAGTGGAACCTGAACTGGAAAATCCACAACTTAATGGAACACACTAGTTCAAGTACATTTACAGTAAGGATGATTACAACCTCAGGGGATATAAAAATTAAGAAATGTGTGTGTCATGTGTATTTCAATTCACTAATGAGTTACAGAATATTTTTGTAGAGGAACTCGACATGGAAGGATCTAAGGATTGCACACATATTAAAATACATTATTCGTTTATGTTCTGTTACGCTGCCAGTACTTCGAGAGAATGCTTTATCATTGTTATGTTTGTGATTAGCTATAAGATAATTAAAAAAAATATTTAATTGAGATGAGAACCATAGAAGGAAGAGCAGAGGGTTAGGGTATAACGTCCCGTCGATATCAAGGACGTCAGAGGCGGAGCACAAGCTCGGGTTGTTTGAAGGAACGGGAAGGAAATTACGCATACCCTTTCAAAGGAACCATTCCAGTATTCCTCATGAGCGATTTAGGGAAATCGCGCATCCCGAGACACCAGGTCACCTTAAGCTTGCGAGAGTGAAGTAGACAAGCAAAGGTTCTGAATCTGTTTCAGTTGGCTTGCGCCTCTGGTACATTTTTTTTTTTTTTTTTGCGCAACTGACAAATTTTATTCACACGAGAGCTCAAGAATACGAGACGGTTGATGGAGGAGTGTTACGTTTTTTACGAGCTCCTCTCCAGTCCCTGGAGGCTGAAGGAATGCCTGCCGGCCGCCGTGTCATCCTCTGCCTTACGGCATCATGCAGATGCGTTACGGTGTGGAAGGTCATGCGGTGAACACGCCTCTCTTACAGCCGTTTCGCAAACTTTCCTGACCGTGGAGCCGCCATTACTCGGTCAAGTAGCTCCTCAACTGGCGTCATGAGACTGAGTGCACTCCGCCCAGTCCACACAACACGGAAAAATCCTTGTCAGTGGCTGAAATCAAACCCGGGTCCTTCGCAAGGCAGCCACCTACGACAACCACTCAGCTACGGAGGCACACAGGGATATTACATTCATTACATGATATATTGTGCAAAAGATGATGCTGGGATCTATGTGAATCGTTAAGAAGAGACTGTGTCTCAATTACCAGAAATAATGAACGATTATTGGATAAAAAGTTCTCGGTAAACTTGCCACGTCAAATTCAGACATGGTCCCCTCGACGATGATTGTGGTACCTTGGCATTTTATTTGAATTTGACGTGTCAAGTTCACTGA
Source organism: Schistocerca cancellata (assembly GCF_023864275.1). Classification (NCBI taxonomy): domain Eukaryota; kingdom Metazoa; phylum Arthropoda; class Insecta; order Orthoptera; family Acrididae; genus Schistocerca; species Schistocerca cancellata. The sequence goes on from NC_064626.1 coordinate 830,579,564, forward strand.
AAACTTTTTACCAAAGGACTCCGTCACGAAAGACTTCGTGTCCACGAACATTTATTGTCGCTAAACACGTACTACAGACACCAGTCTTCACAATAAAAGGCAAATAAGTACGTCTTCAGCCAAAAAACACGGACAGCAAGGAAATATAGTTACTATTTACAAGGCGTCCTAAAATAATTCATAATTCACATTCAACAACACGGTGATGCTACTACAGACATATCTTGCTTTATATGCACGGTGGATAGTTAGAGTGGTGTGGAACAACGCTAATGGAGCAGTTCACTCCAACTCACGCAAATTATCATACCAGGATTCAAAGGTAGATGTACTAAGAATCTAAAGGTGTTGAAATACAACAATCAAATGGACTAGGGTAAAATCAGGACGAGTTCTAGTCAGATTCCGAACTGGTGAAAAACACCTTGATTTCTATAAATGTAGGATGAGAAAAATTTTGTTAGGAGTGTGGCATTTATTGGACATCTGATTTACAATTTTATGTACGAAGATCTGAAACATAGCATGCCTTGTTGGACGCAAAATGAAGGACACGTGGCAGCTTGTGCCTATTTTTTTTCTTTTTTGGAGTCATCAGTCTTCTGACTGTTTTGATGCGGTCCGGCACAGACTACTCTCCTGTACCAAGCTATTCATTTCAGAATAGCAGTTACAGTCTACGTCCTTAATTATTTGCTAGATGTATTCCAACCTGTGTCTTACCCTACAGTTTTTACCCTCTACGGCTCTATCTAGTGGCTTGGAAATTATTCTCTGATGTCTTAACAGATGTGTGTCCCTTGTCAGTGTTTTCAATACGTACTCTTCCTCGCCGAGAGCCTACTCATTCCGGCGAGCCTACTCGTTCCTTACCTTATCAATCCACTCAATTTTTAAAATAGTTCTGTAGCACTGTATCTCAAATGCTTCGATTCTCTTTCGTTCCGGTTTCCCCGCAGTCCATTTTTCACTACCATATGCTGCTGTGCTCCAAAGGTATATTGCCAAAAATTTCTTTCTTGAATTAAGACCTATGTTTGATACTATTAGACTTCTCCTGTGCAGGAATTCCTTTTTTTTCAGAGCTAGTCTGCTTATTACGTACTCTTCATGAAATTGTATGGGTGAATCGGCAAGGTTTAACTGCTGTCAGGAGCCGTGATGTCATCTTGGGACCTCATGTACCCTTGTTGGGAGGTGATGTAGGTGCAGACTCGGTTCTGGTGGACGATAATGCTCGACCTGATAGAGCACGGGTGGTTGATGTTTTCCTGGAAACGAAAGATATTGCATACATGGCGTGGCCTGCTCGCTCTCCCGATTTCATTCTCATGGAGCACGTCTGGAACGCACTTGGGAGATGGGTTGCATCACGTCAGCATCCACCAACCACGCTCCAAGACTGCAAGCAGCTCTGCCAGAAGAATGGGCATTGTTGCCTCAGCATGAGACTGATGACATCATTTACAGCATGCCCCATCGCTGTCAGGCTGTATTGCGGCCAGAGTGGATAACTCCCCATACTGAGCACATTAACTAGCTGTAACTAGAGTGCGCAAATCCATTAAGTTGGAAAAAACGAACAACATTTTTGTCTGCTGTTGCGCATGTTGCAGTTGTTTACGTTCTGAATTCTTTGTATTGTTTCTACTTTAATATCACCTGTTTATACTGTTTTGTGGCAAAATAAAAGCAACGTTGCAAAATTTCAGTCTGTTCCTTGAATTTTGAACACAAGTGTATTTGTAGGTTGACAACATGTTATGCACGCTGACATCTTCGTCAAGGGTCATATTTTTGTTCATTTTCGAAATAAGTGTGTATGAAATTGACTATATTACTTTAAATTAGTGGCACAGCATAGAGTACCCGATTTATTCTGAAAACAGTGAACTCAAGGACATCAAATCCTGGATGAAGCTAACGAACCCAAGGGAAGTATTTACACAAATGTACATTTGGACCATATTGCACTTGTGGCGTTTGCGGAATATATTTCGTCGCAGTTTTTAAGTATACTGGCAGATTTTCAATCATCTTGTGAAGATACTTCGTCAATGCAATTCACATGAGATACGCGATGGGTCGTGCGAAGTAGACATCACATTTAAAATGTCGATATTATTGTGTGATTGGATTGTTAACATACTACCCACTACCGGTTATTCATTTTAGCTAGAAATAGGACGTGTATCCAATGAACATTTATGAACTGGAAAAATTTGCTAACAATCTTTTTCGGGACTGAAGGAACTGCGGGGATCTCCTCTTGCGTACTTCATACGTGATCCCACTTAAGAGGTTCATAGGTTGAAACTCAAGTATGTGTAACGATATGACTAGTGAAGCGTATTTACTGTGGGAATGAGAAGCGCATGTTATCGTCTGCCTGTCGCTACCGCAGTACAAGTAAATCCAGTCTGGAGGGCAGTCTGGCGCGACGACGGCCCTTTGTTAGCGGCAAGGCAGAGGCTTCGAAGTGAAACAAGATCCAGTGGCGAGATTGGACGCCCGAATTAATGGCCAGAGGGCTGTGCAGCTGCTGTCCCATAGACCTGCGGCCGGCCTCAGAGGAGAGGCTGCAGCCAGCGTCTGCCGGGGTGGGGTGCTCGTGACGCGGTGAACAGAACGGCTTCCATTCGACGGAGACAGTATGTTGCTTCCTGGTGCGATCTTTGGAAAGTGCCATCAAAGACATTGGTCGATGAGTGATTTATTTTTAGGGCTCTCTGTGCAATTAGTATGCTGGTGGTAGTTATGGACACGATCTATACTATGTTTCTAGAACACTTGTACAAATGTGTGATGTTTGTTTATTAAAGGATGAGTGGTTATCTCATGTCATTGTGAGGACGGGTCCAAATGTGATGCTATTTCGCGAGTATACACCTGATGGCCGTAATAATAGCACCCTGACAGTAACAAATACGAGTAGGTTTGTGGCATTTCCTCCTGCTGCTAATGAAGCTGGGGGCCTTGCTCTGCTGCTGTCTAGCCGTCTCTCCTTTGTCTTTTGCCCGTGAATACTCAGAGGAGAAAGAGGAGGCTGTTAGTTGTACGCTGTTCCAATGTTAGGCGGATATGTTCGGTAAATAAAATCACGGGAGAGAATGGACCCAAATATAAATTTGATGTGCATCCCGTGAAAAATTATTTTCCAGGTGAAAGAAGCAATCCAGGAGGCAGCTGAGAGTACAGAATGCAGCCAGTTGCACGTCAATGCACACCAATGACGTCTATCGCCTGGGTTCTGATACCATTCTTAGTTCTTTCCGGATGTGGCGTAGAGAGCTAGCCTCGCTTGCGAGGCTTCTTCGCAACTATCGATTTGCAGTATCATGGCAAGAACTAAACGAGGATTTCTGGTCTGTAACCGAGTACAGGTCTAAACCAGAGGCTTCGTAGGTTCTATGGAGAGATCAGATGTATTTTCTTTGTCCTAAGGCACATACTAGAGACTTGAAAAATCGCACTGAGTAGGTCAGTGTGCACTCTACACCGGAAGTGTCTTCTCGTGCAGCAGAGTACGTGTGGAATATACGTAGCAAAACCAGCATCATACGAAACAATTATTTCAATAAAGCGGGTAGCAAACATGTAGAGTAAGAATCTTACGATATTAGCCGGAGCATTCGCAGCAAAATCCAAGAACTCAGGTCTTTCAAAGGATGCAGCTGCCCCGCATTATACTAGGAGCAGAAAGGTGGCTAAACGCGAAGTAGAGAGTAGGGAAATTTTCAGCAGCACATTGAACATACACTGCCTGACAAAAATATCAGGTACCAAGAATGGGAGTAGGTAACGAAATTAAACTTCACGGGGTGACACAATAAGTGATGTTATGCCCGTTATCACAAAATCGAGTCAAAGAACTTGGCAGTACGAGTCCACTTATGGGTATTACGTTGCACCACTTCTGGCCTGGATGCACACACCGATGCTGCTGTATGTCATAAAGTTGTTGTATGCTCCTCTGAGACAGGCTAGCCCACAAATATTTCGACTTATTTTTGATAGCCGGCGTACTGGAACTGAGACGTGACGTCCTATCTGGTCTCGCATGTGTTCTACCGCAGATGGATCTGGAAATTTTTGATGGCTATGGGAGTACATCTCATCAAGAGGAAAACTTCCTGTGTGGACGAAAACTCCTCTGTTGAAAGATGGCACCACAATACTATTGTGACCGAGCGAGATGGCGCAGTGGTTAGCACACTGGACTCGCATTCGGGAGGGCGATGGTTCAATCCCGCGTCCGGCCATCCTGATTTAGGTTTTCCGTGATTTCCCTAAATCGCTCCAGGCAAATGCCAGGATGGTTCCTTTGAAAGGGCACGGCCGACGTCCTTCCCAATCTGATGAGACCGATGACCTCGCTGTCTGGTCTCCTCCCTCAAAACAACAACAACAGTGCTATTGTGTGAGAGGTAACACACGACAACGCAGGATGTACCACTCTGCTGTCAGAACTTCGTCAATCACTACCAGTCGATGTCTCAAGCCATACCCGTCGGCTCCCCGCACCGCAACGCCAGGAGTAACACCTACGTGCCTCTTCAAAACATTGGAAAAATGTTATTTCTCCCCAGGTCAGCGCCGTGCTCACCGACGATGTTCACTTGGGGCAGACTCCTAATTATTCGCTGAACACAATCTGACGGACATTCATCACTAGTCTATGATTCCCGTTCGCAGAACCACTTCAAAGCAGCCTTTATTGTTGTTGTGTAAACGAAAGTCTATGCATGTGAGTTCTTCGTCTGGCTGATGTTACACTCCGACCACTGGTGAGGGATGACGCGGAATGTAGCAGACAGACTATTACCTGCTCCGCCGGCCGGAGTGGCCGAGTGGTTCAAGGCGCTACAGTCTGGAACAGCGCGACCGCTACGGTGGCAGGTTCGAATCCTGCCTCGGGCATGGATGTGTGTGATGTCCTTAGGTTTAAGTAGTTCTAAGTTCTAGGGCACTGATGACGTTAGAAGTTAAGTCCCATAGCGCTCAGAGCTATTTGAGCCATTTATTACCTGCACTCGCATCATAGATAAAGATGTGAAGGGGCGATGATGTGCTTGTTGCATAATACGGTGATCTACCATAGTGCTAATCAGGCGTGGTCGACCAGAACCTTCACGACGGATATGCCTGCCCTCACGTTTCCATGCAATCCTTCATTTGGGCCACTGTCACATATAAAAGCCTCACAAATCTGGCTATTGTACGTCTTTACCACCTGACCGAATGGACGCCCGTAACGAGACAGCTTCGAAACACTTGCAGGTCCCGCTAATGTTATCTTTCATACTGATTACTCAGCATCGAGCTTGGGTAGCTCAGATGGTAGAGCACTTGCCCATTAAAGGCACAGGATCCGAGTTCGAGTCTCGATCCGGCACACAGTTTTAATCTGCCAGGAAGTTTCATATCAGCGCACGCTCCGCTGCAGAGTGAAAATTTCATTCTGGGAAGTTGGAAGAGTTTCGCCAGAAAGCAATACCTTAAAGAAACTTTATTAGCAGGAACAGGTAATGGCCAATGAAAATGGATACATCCTGCTGCTGATACAGATTGGCTGGAATGGCTGAAAGTAAAACTTCGTAGAGCGGTTTTGCTAGCTCATGAAATCGGCAGTCGATCTACAGTCCTCCCGAGGTTAGTACAGGAGTTGTAGGCCATGTGGTCAAAATTAGCGTTTCAAAAGTATTGCGTGTATGAAGTCAGAAGTGAGCGAAGCTTGGTGACAAAGCTCTTATTCTACTACGGCAAACTGAAAGAGTTGTGTTTCCGGTCTATGGATGTGAAGAGCTCATCTGTTTTTCGGTTACGGTGAGAAAGGATGTGCCATAATGAGCTATCACTTGGCGGGTAGACTGAAGTCTTATGTCAGAATGTGGATATCAGCTAGTTCGAGGTAGTGTTGCATAACGAGGCATATTTTATGAGGTCGCATACGAGAAATAAATTTTATATGTTCCAGTGACAATCTTGCTGTGTTTTCATGTGTGTTCTTCATCTTTTTAACTTCAGATTTTTATCTTGGTTTGCTTATGGAAGAGATGCTAGAAACCAGTTCGAGACGGTGAAGTCATATTAGTGGTCCTTATTTCCATTCGAGTGTTCGGATGTGAGCGTCCGATCAAAGTCGATGCGTTGCTGCAGAGCACTGATCAGTGGAATGCAACAAATGATTATTTTAATCGTCTCTTACGGGTCAAAGAGAGGCTGGTGAACCTTATTTAGATTGACATATATGTGCAGCACTGCTTAAAAATAATCCGTCTTTGTCAACAAACGTTTAGGGAAATAATTATGAAGCAAGAAGTTGCTTGATTTTTCTCATGCACCACATAGCAATACTGCTACGTCCTACGCGAGTGACGGAAGTGACCGACAAAGCACAATAGCTTCAGTTGAAAAAAACACAGCCGCGGGTACAGCTAGAGTTGTGTCCTAGGTTGTCGACATCCATGCCACTGCTGGTCGTCTGCTGCAACCAGTGAAGTTTGCATTCAGATGTGTTCGAATCTTGTCACTGCTGCACGATTGACAGCGACAGTGACAGCTATGAGGCATTTCGGCGAAGTGCTGGTGAGGAGGGGTCAGCTGCTAAGCTGCTATCATCCAATTTTAAGAAAACAACTGCGTCAAAAAATTGAGTCTTTTGTATCCTAAAGCTTGATATCTTAGCTCGATGATGAGCTGAACTTTTCGTTATTCGTCATAGTTAGTGTGATCAGAAAGGTATCTCCCTTAGTTCTCAAGATTTTGGATTTGTCTGATGTATGAGCCGTGTGAAATTGACCAGCGAGAGAACTAGTTTTTCAAAATCAAAAGAAAAAATCTCTTCAAGGCCTAGCTTATTTTTGCATATAAAAAGATACAAAAGGCTTCCTTTGGATCAAATACTAATTTCAGGACATTTCGGGGAAAGAAGACGCCAGGAAGGCAAATGAGTTGTCAACAAAATCGTGGTTTTTGAATGAATCTTGAAAATAAAAAAGGAAAGAAACGTCAAATGTTTTGTGATATGATTTGTTTAGCAGTAAATATTAAAATAATTAGAGAAGCATTTGACGTGCCCTTGAATGACACTCTAATATGTAGAGCAAATGAGTTGCATCAAATGTTTCTATAATCTGTTTTATTTCCTACTTTCAGATAAAACGTTTCACAAAACATTGAACTTTTTCAAAAACTTTTTGTGCTTTAATTTTGCAGACTACAGAGATTAATTGAAATACTTGTCATTACCATAGATTGCTAATTTCCAGAAATCAAATATCAATAAAATTTCTCGGTTGTTCAATATGTTTTATGAAATTAATGTGTGTGGTATATTGGGATACGTACACATAACTGCAGATAATGATATAGTATAAGAAAATATACTCTGAGATGCAGTGTAAAGCGTATAGGTGATAGAACTGCAGCTGAGGCAGTTAGAATGTCAGACACAGAAGCATCCACACCCAGGAGACACGCCAAAGTAGATTACTAGTCGAAGACGCTACCGCCAGACCACAGATATCTCATTGCTACAGCTGGAAAGTTCGTGATCAAATGGGAACACCCGTCTTTAATTGATTGATGAGACAGGGGAGTGCATCTTCGCTCATACTTGTATGCTAGAAGAATTTATCTGGCAATCCTCGTAGCTGACCATATCAATGATGAAATTCTCCATGGAGATTCCTCCCTTTGTAAATTTCATGCAAATCGCTCTTGTATCGCCTCATTTTTCTACCTTAAGGTAATTTTTTGCCTTACTCTTGAGCTACAAACTTCCACTATTCATGGGCGCCATTTTATAGAAACAGCTGGTCGCATCTAGTAACCATGTTGCAATGCGAGTTTGTCGTTTGCATGTATGACATCAGGGCACGTCGCCTGACACTGCTGCTTGTGACTGGAATATCGCTCATCAGGGTGTCACGTGCTGCCTGTCGCCTCGTCGCTCACGTAGGACGCAGCCTAAGACTAAGTCCTGGTCGTGACCACTAGTGAGACTTTGCATAACTCTACAGTAGTTTCGAGGGGCGGACGAAAGGAATGTTTCGCTTGCGATCCTGCCAGGATTGGATATACCGTGGAGAATGCAATCTTTACCCGCCAGAAGCATCGACTGTCGTCTGCATAGCGTATGAAAACCAGCAACATAAATCGTTTGGCTTTGAGCGACTGTTGGGGTGGGTTGCTCGGATTTGTGCTTGTGTCGACTGTTTTCTTTTGTGTGATGGATTTCTGGAGCCTTTTTTACTGGGTTGACCTTTTGGCAATGTTTGAAAAGAGAGCTAGGTTATTTAATTCGAATTAGTTTGCAAGAATGAAACACCGAAAGGAAGTAAAAGAAGTTAGTGCAGATAAAGTGGATCTAACAGCAGAAATGTTGCCTCAATGGCAGATAAGGAAGAGAGGGAGGCAGAAAAGGAAAAGAGCTAGGAGGGCACAGAAGAAAACCGAAAAGGAAAGAGACAGTTGTCTCAATGGTAGAGAAGGAAGAGAGGGAGGCAGGAAAGAAAAAGAGCTAGGATGGCACAGAAGAAGGCCGAAAAGGAAAGAGACAGGACCAAGAAAGACCGCAAGATGTACGTATGGGAGGAAGAAAGAAATGAGTTGAAGGTATATCCACGCAGTTAAAATTAGGGCAGCCAGAATGTAAAACATAATTAAAGGGACAATTAAGACGGGAAGGAGAGGATTTGGAACACCGAAACTGCAAGCCACTATCTGGAGGAAACGGTAATAATGTGCCGCGCCGAACGGCACTTTTGTCTTGCCTGCGGCCAAAGATTCATGTTTGGCACCTTGTCGTGGTGGCGCCACAAAAGCGCAGGCTGCACTCGCACCATGACTGCCGAGAGCTCTGCTGGCCTCAATGAGCCCCAGAGCTGATCGAGTGGAAGTCATTGGGTTTAAGAACGGGAAGCCTCCTTCAAGCTGGTACACCAAGGAGCTGTCGACAGGACATCGGCACTGGTCAGCGTAGAGCGAGACTTCTGTGTGGACGCATTCAACCCAATAGAGAAGTTGGCGTCTTATCTGGGCCTGGAGGACGGCGATTCCTGCAGAGGCATTTCAAGAGGAGCACTTTCTAAGTACTTTAGCAGCCTATAGCTGCTTCTTGGTTATTAATAGTCCCAATAAAGGTACAGCGCAGAGTATAAGCAGTACAACTGGCATCTTATAGTTGTGTGATGGTGAGAGGCATTATGATTTTCTTAATTACATGCCATCAGGTAGAGTGATTTATATCAACAGCAGCAGAAAATGGTACAATGGGAGTAGGATTCGTTATGAATAGGAAGGTAGGGTAGAGATTGTGTTATTGTGAACAGTTCAGTGATAGGGTTGTTCTCATCAGAATCGACAGCAAACCAACACCGACAACGATAATTCAGGTATACATGCCGACGACGCAAACTGATAATGCAGAGAGAGAAAGTATATGAGGATACTGAAAGGGTATTACAGTACGTATTAGGAGATGAAAATGTAATAGTCATGGGGAAAAGGTTACAGGAGAATATGGGCTTGGGAAAAGGAATGGGAGAGAAGAAAGACTAATTAAGTTCTGTAATAAATTTCAGCTGGTAATAACGAATACTCTGTTCAAGAATCAGAAGGAGCTATACTCGGAAAAAGTAGGGTGATACGGGAAGATTTCAATCAGATTACATCATGGTCAGACAGAGTTTCCGAAATCAGATACTGGATTGTAAGGCGTACCGAGGAGCAGGTGTAGACTCAGATCACAATGTAGAAGTGACGAAGAGGAGGCTGAATTTTAAGAGATTTGTCAGGAAGAATCAATACGCAAAGAAGTGGGATACGGAGGTATTAAGGAATGAAGAGATACGATTGAACTTCTGTAAGACTATACATACGGAAATAAGGAATAACTCAGTAGGCAATACAGATGAAGAGGAATGGGAAATCACGGAAGTTGGAAAGAAACCATGGGTAACAGAAGAAATACTTCAATTGATCGATGAAAGAATGAGGTACAAAACTGTTTAGGAAAATTCAGGAATACAGAAATAGAAATCGCTGAGGAACCAAATAAATAGGAATTGCAGGGAACCTAAGACGAAATGACTGCATGAAAAATGTGAAAAAACCGCAAAAGAAATTACTGTCGGAAGGACTGACTCAGCGTATAGGAAAGTTGAAACAACCTTCGGTGAAATTAAAAGCGCGGGTGGTAACATTAAGAGTGTAACAGCAATTCCACCGTTAAATGCAGAGGAGAGGGTGGATAGGTGGAAAGACAACACTGAAGGTCTTTATGAGGGGGAAGATTTGTCTGATGTGACAGAGAAAGAAACAGGATTCGATCTAGAGGACATACGGGATCCAGTATTAGAATCAGAATTTCAGGGACCTTTGGAGGACCTAAGATCAAATAAGGGAAAAGGGATGGATAACATTCCATCAGCATTTCTAAAATGATCAAAGGAAGTGGCAACGCCGGCCGGAGTGGCCGAGCAGTTCTAGGCGCTACAGTCTGGAACCGCGCGACCGCTACGGTCGCAGGTTCGAATCCTGCCTCGGGCATGGATGTGTGTGATGTCCTTAGGTCAGTTAGGTTTAAGTAGTACTAAGTTCTAGGGGACTGATGACCTCAGAAGTTAAGTCCCATAGTGCTCAGAGCCATTTGAACATTTTTGAAGTGGCAACAAAACCACTATTCACGTTGCTTTGTGGAATGTATGAGTCTGGCGACATACCATCTGACTTTCGGAAAAATATCACCCACAGAATTCCGAAGACTGTAAGAGCTGACAAGTACGATAATTATCGCACAATCAGTTTAACAGTTCATGCATCAAAGTTACTTACGAGAATAATATACAAAAGAATGGTAAAGGAAATCGAGGATGTGTTAGATGACGTGGTCTCGCGGTTCTAGGCGCTCAGTCCGGAACCGCGAGACTGCCACGGTCGCAGGTTCGAATCCTGCCTCGGGCATGGATGTGTGTGATATCCTTAGGTTAGTTAGGTTTAAGTAGTTCTAAGTTCTAGGGGACTGATGACCACAGCTGTTAAGTCCCATAGTGCTCAGAGCCATTTGAACCATTTGTTAGATGACGATTAGTTTTGCTTTAGGAAAGGTTAAGTCACCGGAGAGGCAATTCTGACATTGCGGTTGATAACTGGAGAAAGACTAAAGAAAAATCAAGACACCTTCATAGGATTTGTCGACCTTGAAAAAGCGTTCGACAGTGTAAAATGGTGCAGGATGTTCGAAGTTCTGAGAAAAATAGGGGCACGCTATAGGGAGAGACGAGTAACATACAATACGCACAAGAGCCAGGAGGGAATAATAAGAGTAGACGACCAAGAGTGAAGTGCTCGGATTAGGAAGAGTGTAAGACAGTGATTTAGTCTTTCGTGCTTACTGTTCAATCAGTGCATCGAAGATGCAATGATGGAAATAAAAACAAGGTTCAGGAGTGGAATTAAAATTCAAGGTGAAAGGACGTCAACGAAAAGTTACGCTGACATTGCTATCCTGAGAGAAAGTGAAGAAGAATTACACAATCTCGTAAATGGAAGGAACCCTCTCATGAGTGCAGAATATGGACTGAGAGTAAATCGAAGAAAGATGAAAGGAATGAGAAGTAGTAGAAAAGTGAACATCGGGAAACTTAACACCAGGATTGCGCTCACAGCGTAGATGAAGTTGAGGTATTCTGCTACGTAGGCAGCAAAATAACCTATGACGGACGGAGCAAGGAGGACATCAAAAGCAGACTAGCAGTGACAAAAAGGGCATTCACTGCGAAAAGAAGCCTATTAGTGTAAAAACATAGACCTTAATTTGAGGAAGAAATTCCTGAGAATGTACTTTTGGAGCACAGCATTGTACGGGAGAGAAACATAGACTGTGGATAAACCGGAACAGAAGAGAATCAAAGCATTTGAGATGTGGTGCTATAGACTAATGTTGAAAATTAGGTGGCCTGCTAAGGTAAGGAATAGGGAGGTTGTGCGCGGAGTCGGAGAGGCAAGGAACATGTGGAAAACACTGACCAGGAGGAGGCACAGGATGGTAGGACGTCTGTTAAGACAACAGGGAACGATTTGCGAGGTACTAGAGGGAGCTGTAGTTTGCAGAAAATGTAGAGGAAGACAGAGATTGGAATACATTCAGCAAGTAACTGAGAACGTAGGTTTCAAATTCTACTCTGAATTGAAGACGTTTGCACAGGAGAGGAATTCGTGGCTGGCCGCATCAAACCAGTCAGAAGAAATTTTTGGAAATTTGTGGTGAGGTTCTACGGGACCAAACTGCTGAGGTCATAGGTCCCTAGACTTACACACTAATTAATCTAACTTAAGGACAACACACACACACAGACACACACACACACACACACACACATACACACACACACACACACACACACACAAACACAAACACAAACACACGAAGACACAAGGTGGTGCTCTGTGCTGGGTGAGATCACCCCTCTTATCCTCTATCTGAGCTGCTTGTCGCCTGCTGAGGGGTGTGCTTTGTCCTTTATGTGGAATCGTTCTCTGACCGCCTCAGCTATACCGCGGGAATGGGATCGTGCGCACGCCGGCAGCAACGCAACCTTTGCCAAACGATGTTTATAAACTTTTCGGTAAAAAATCTGGTTCTCACGTATCTCATAAACTCATTTATCACCTTCATGATGAACTGCCTATCATTTGTTAAGGGTCATAGTTATTCTGATATTTCTATATTAAGCAAGGTACTACGCAATGAAAAATAGAGGTCGCTATGAATTTGCGTTTGGTGCATACGAAATGGAGATAAGGTATTAAATTATTCTTTAAACCTGAGATGGATCTATATCTATTGCCAATCTTGAGAAAATGGTTTTATGTGGTGCACTCACTTCTGATGGTGTGCACAAACAATGAAGGGCAAGTGAAAAATTCATAACATCCCTCATACCTCGTAAACGGGTCGAGACACCAAAACGAATTCTGCAAACGATAGCATGCCAAGGGGAGAGTATTTTTCTGTGCAGCTAACATGCAAAATTTTCTTATCTACTATGGTGTAGTAGTGACTTCACATTTATTCAATGAAATAACGTAATTAGTTTAAGAGCCATCGAGTTCTCGTGAAATGAGAATTGGTATGGGTTGGTAATTTTGGAAATTTGTGGTAAGTTCTATGGGGCCAAACTGCTGAGGTCGACGGTCCCTAGTCATACACACTAGTTACTCTAACTTAAACTAACTTACGCTAAAGACAACACATACACCCATGCACGAGGGAGGACTCGAACCTCCAACGCAGGAATCCGCGCGAACCGTGGCAAGACGCCCTAGACCGTGGGGCTACCCCGAACGGCTATAGGTTGGTATCACCTGGAGGAATCTTATTTTTATTCTAAGCACGAGTTTTTCATAAGCTATTGACCTATCTGTCTTCAGCTGTTTTATTAATACTTGACTGCTTCAGCATTCTGTCGCAGTTGCAACTGCATTAGGATGTTAGTGACGTGAAAGTATATAAAATCCGCTGTGTTTTTGAAAAAGAATCTGATTTTAACATGACAAATGGAAACAACAGAAAGCAAATAATTATTTAATATAAAACGATTTTCAAATGGGCTGGAAAGTATAAAGTACTACCATGTAAATAGTGCTGAAAATTTGTGCATCTGAATTTTTCGTAACTGTTACAATACTTCTTTATCTAAAACGAAAAGCGCGGCGCGCATGTAACAGATAATTGGTGCATGAATAGTTCACCTAAGTCACTAACCATTTTATTGCACTGCATTCAAAATGAACTATTTTGTGATCTTTCTCAATGACAGATCCTTTCTAGACTCCATGCGACACTGAAGCGCCAAAAGAAACTGGTATAGTCATGCGTATTCAAACACAGAGATATTTACACAGTAGAATACGGCGCTGCGGTCGGCAACGCCTATACAAGATAACAAGTGTCTTGCGCAGTTTTTAGATCGGTTACTGCAGCTACAATGGCAGGTTATCAAGATTTAAGTGAGTTTGAAGTGATAATAGTCGGTACACGAGCAATGGGACACAGCATCTCCGAGGTAGCAATACAGTCGGGTTTTCCCCGTACGACCATTTCACGAGTGTAACTTGAATATCATGAATCTCGTAAAACATAAAATCTCCGACATCGCAGTGACCGGAAAAATATTATCCTGAGGGAACGTAACCAGTGACGACTGAAGAGGATCGTTCAACGTAACAGAAGTCCAATCCTTCCACAAACTGCTGCAGATTTCAGTGCTGGGCCATCAACAAGCGTCAGCGTGCGAACCATTCAACGAAACATCTACGATATGGGCTTTCGGAACCGAAGCCCCACTGGTGTTCCCTTGATGACTGCATGAAATAAAGTTTTTCGCCTCGCCTTGCTTTGTCAACACCGACATTGGAATGTTGATAACTGGAAACATGTTGCCTGGTCGCAAGAGTTTCGTACCAATTTGTGTCTAGCGGATGGACGTGTACGGGTGTGGAGACAGCCTCGTGAATCCATGGATCCTGCTTGTCAGCAGGGGACTGTTCAAGCTGGTGGAAGCTGTGTAATGGTGTGGAGCGCGTACACTTTCAAAATAGCTACAGACTGGTTCCAGGAACATTTTATTAGTTTAAACACTTACGCTGGTCACCAAACTCACCAGACATGAACATCACTGAGCATATCTCAGATGCCTTGCAACATGCTGTTCAGAAGAGACCTTCACCCCTCGTAATCTTACGTAATCTTATGGATAGCCCTGCAGGATTCATAGTGTCAATTCCCTCCAACACTACGTCAGACGTTAGTCGAGTTCATACCACGTCGTGTTGCGACACATATGCTTGTTCGCGAGGCTCTAAACGATGTTAGGTTGGTGTACCAGTTTCTTTCGCTCATCAGTGTGTTGTCTACTGTATGTGCCTCACGTTTTCAGTTTTAATTTTACAAGTGTTGTCACAACTATTATAAATAGTTGCAAAATTTTTCAGGAAAAGTTGTATGCGGTTAGGAATCTGTATGGGGTAGAAAAAATCTTTCTTTTAGCCCATTTTAAAAACATTTTATTTTAATATATTTTGACTAAAGTTCAGTCTTGATCACTCATGTATGTTTTAATGATATAGGTAACCGGTTTCGGTTCTTTCTACAGAACCATCATCAGACCCATGGCTCCCTTAGGATGGAGGCGGAGCTCTCCTCGCTGCTACGCAGTCATTTATTTTATTTTAACGTTTTTATTTACATAATTGTTTTCTGATTTTTAGTCTTGTCTGTGTGAATTTTTTCAGTCGATTTCAAACATTTGATGAGAATACGAGGAATATATATAGTACATTTCAGGTAAATTTCAGTTGCTTCGTCGTCCATTCTTATTATTCCATCTTGCTTCTTGTACATATTGTATATTATCCGTCCCTCTCTATAGCTTACTCCTATTTCTCTCAGAATTCTCTCAGACATCTAGCACCATATTACATTGTCGAATGCTTTTTCCAGGTCGACAAATCCTATGAACGTGTCTTTATTTTTCTTTAGTCTTGCTCCCATTATCAACTGCAATGTCAGAATTGCCCCTCTGGTGCCTTTACCTTTCCTAAAGCCAAACTGATCGTCATCAAACATATCCACAATTTTCTTTACCATTGTTCTGTATATTATTGGATGTATGAGCTGTTAAGCTGATAGAGCAATAATTCTCGCACTTGTCGGCCCTTGGAATGTTTGGAATATCCGAAAGTGAGATGATATGTCGCCAGACTCATATGTTTTACACACCAATGTGAACAGTCATTTTGTTGCGACTTCACCCAACATAAAGTTCTGACGAAATGTTATCCGTCCCTTCTCTCTTATTTGATCCTAGATCTTCCAAAACCCTTTCAAATTCTGTATCTAATATTGGATCTCTTATATCTTCCATAGCCATCAGACAAGTCCCCCCCCCCTCATAGAGACTTTTCTGTATGCTTAGTTAGTCCTTACGACAGTCACAACCTTCTCTGCACTTCCTCTTTATTTCATTCCTAAGGGACTTGTACTTCCGTATTTCTGAATTTCCCTGAACCTTTCCTGCCATCGATGAACTGAAGTACTACTTCTGTTACCCGTGGTTTCATCACAATTACCTTCTTTGTACCTATGTTTTTCTATCCAAATCCTGTGGTTGCTCTTTCTAGAGGTGCCCATTCCTCTTCAACTGAAGTGCCTACTGATCTATTTGGTATCGCAGTATCTAAGCCTCAGTGAACTTCAGGTTTATCTCTCCATTCCTTCGTACTTCCGTACTCCCGTTCTTTGCGCAGTGATTCTTCCTTAGTAGTCTTCAACTTACTCTTCATTACTATTATATTGTGATCTGAGTCTACATCTGCTCCTGGATACGCCTTAAATCCAGTATCTGATTTCGGAATCTGTGCCTGACCATTGATGCAATCTAACTGAAACCTTCCCGTATCTTCCGGCCTTTTCTAGTTGTATTTCCTCCTCTTGTGTTTTTGAACACAGAATTCACTATTACGAGCTGAAATTTATTGCAGAACTAAATTAGTCTTTCTCCTCTCTCATTCCTACTACCAAGCCTATATTCTCCCGTAACCCTTTCTTCTACTCCTTTTCCTACAACCATAGTCCAATCCCTCATGGCTATTATATTTTCGTCTCTTTTTGCCTACTGAATTATCTGTTCACTATCCTCACATACAATGATCAGCCAGAGCATTATGACCACCCACATAAAAGTCGGTATGTCCACCTTTGGTAGGGATAACAGCGGCGACGCATCGTGGCATCGAAACAATGAGGCTTTGGTACATCGCTGTAGGGAGCTGGCACCACCTGTGCACACACAAGCCAGCTAATTCCCTTAAATTCTGGGGGTGGGGGTGGGGGGAGGGCGATGAGCTCTCTCGCCAAGTTCATTCACATCCCGGATGTGCTCGATCGCGTACAGATCTGGCGAGCTAGGCGGCCAGAACATCAACTATAACCCGCTTCTGTGTTCCTCGAACCACTCCATCACACTCCCGGCCTTATGTAAGGCGCATTATCTTGTTGAAAAATGTCACTGCAGTCGGGTAACTGAGCGTCATGAAGGAGTGTACTTCGTCTGCAACCAGTGTACGATACTCCTTGGTCATCGTGATGCCTTACAAAAGCTCCACTGAATCCATGGATGCCCTCGTAAATGTCACTCAGAGCGTAAAGCAGCCGCCGCCAATTTGTCTCCATCCCGCAGTACAGATGTCAAGGAGCTGTTCCCCTGTGTAACACCTACAACGCCTGTCGGTGTTAATAAACCAAAATAGCTCCCAAATTAGCTCCCATGCCCTCGAAATATAAATTCAGAAAATGTTCCAAGCCCCTCCACAAGTAGTAATTAACGAAATAGAAATAAGAAGAAAATAGAGGGAAATCTATAGTAGAAAAGAATTTTAATCACAAATTTTGGAAGCATTGGGGGGGGGGGGGGGGGGCAACGATAGAAATGGTTAAATTATTAGTTATTCTTATATATGAGAAAATCAATATTATAGTCACAGAACGTGGGTCTTGAACACCAAAGATAGCGTTTACTAAAGTATAAATAGATATACAATGCAATTATGATACTCCAGTCTCTATCATGTAGTCTGCTCGAAGTCAATTAGGACGTACAGCTTTAGGAAGCAACAATAGGAGCTTTATTAAACCAGGGAGGAAGAATAAATCGCAACGAGGTTGTTTTTTGGGAAGCATTAATTTCAGATCAGAATTAGAACTTTTTTCGTATTAGAGGGACGGGGAGGTGATCAATAATCTCTCTGACTTTAACGTCACTTCGTGTGAAGATTTAAATATTTTACGGAATTAACGATTTTTGGACTTTATATTGTGATAGTGGAAAAGCTTTACTTCACGCGACTAGTAATCATAGTTCGTGACAGTTTATGGATATTAAACGGGAACAATCTTTTTATCTAAACGGACATAACATTGTTTAGTATCTCTGATATTGACGGGATTCCAGATTAGATACTTATTCAAAGAACCCCTTTGAATGCGATCGTGTGAATGAACTGATTTATTAATAAATATTGTTAAATAAAATAACATATTAATTTGAAACTGACTATTCGTCTTGAACTTTACTTCGATTTAGGTTCATAAATAATTAGGTTACGTGATTTTCACCAAGAATAAACTGCAGACTAGTAACTGAAACAAGTGAACGAGAATCTATTGAAAACACTAGTATTAATTTACTTATGGTTTTTTCCTTCAGAACTGGGAAGACAATACGTGTAGTGACTCACTGGTGTTAATTTAAGAACTAGCCGGGATAAAACAAAACCCCTCAATACCAGTCAATGTATAGATAAATTAAAATTCTTACTTTCATGCAAGATACGGAAGTCGTGATAGAAAAAAGGGTCGCTACAAACGTATATGGCGCCCAACTTGGGGGATTGTCTACATGTAAAGATACTGGTTTCAATTTTTAAGGCCGGCCGGTGTGGCCGTGCGGTTAAAGGCGCTTCAGTCTGGAACCGCGTGACCGCTACGGTCGCAGGTTCGAATCCTGCCTCGGGCATGGATGTGTGTGATGTCCTTAGGTTAGTTAGGTTTAATTAGTTCTAAGTTCTAGGCGACTGATGACCTCAGAAGTTAAGTCGCATAGTGCTCAGAGCCATCAATTTTTAAATTAGGTAAATAACCTTGCTGCATTCGAGGTTCCGAATCCCAGCCAGACATTACATAATTTTCATTCACTTATGCACCAAATTTCACCCTTTTCTTCGGTCTAAAATTAAAATCATGGTCAGAAAAGATCTTGGTTTGCATCACTCCGGTATCCAATCTGTCCATTCCCTCGTCAGGAATTTCATTACTAGAAACTTTGGAATTTGAATTTAAATGTTGTTTCGATGCATGCCCTCCCATTGGCATGATGAAAAAAGTATCGAGATTCATCAGACCTTGCAGCCCTCTGCCACTGTGCCAACGTCCAGTACCCTGTGTTACGTGCCCGTTCCAGCCCTAGTTGCCTATGTCGTAGTGTTAACATCGGCACGTGCATGGGCCGTCTGCTGCAGAGGTCCCTCGTTAAGAGAATTAGGTGCGCTGTCTGTTCAGACACACTTGCTTTCTGCCCAACATCAAGATCTGATGTCAGTTTCGCCACATTTACCCGCCTGTCCTGTTTTGCCGGTCTGCCCAGAGTATGACTTCCGATCCGTTATGAGGGTGACCGCCCAAACACACGACTTCTATACGTGGTTTCACCTTGGTTTCGCCACGTGTTGAAGATATTCACCACAGTATTCCTCGAACACCCGACAAGTCGTGCATTCCCAAGCTGCTGGGCCACCAGGTCATCATAATCTGCCGATAGAACTTATAGACATATCACGCGCCTTCCTCATTCTACACAAGGACAGGACACTTACTGATACCACATATAACGTGCGTGTTACAGCAGTTATTCGACGCAAAGTGACACTGCTATCGTCTGGACTGGTTTATATCGATAGTAGGTCGGTGGTCGTAATGTTCTGACTGATCAGCGTACTTTCCCTGACTCTTCATATTCCACATCCGACGTCACCATCTATACTTGAATTATTGATGTCGTTCTGATAAGAACAACCACCATATCACTGAACTGTTTACAGTATCTCACCCTATGCCCTACCTTTCTATTTACACTGAGGAGCCAAAGAAACTGGTATACCTGCCCAATATCGCGTAGGGCCCCCGCGAGCACCCAGAAGTGCCGCAATGAGAAGTGGCATGGACTCGACTAATGTCTGACGAAGTGTTGGAGGGAACTGACATCATGAATCCTGCAGCACTGTCCATAAATCTGTAAGGGTAAGAGGGGGTGGAGATCTCTTCTGAACAGCACGTTGCTAGTTTTCTCGGATATGCTCAATAACGTTCATGTCTGGGGGGGTTTTGTGACCAGCGGAAGTATTTAAACTCAGAGGAGTGTTCGTGGGACCACTCGGTAGCAATTATGGACGTGTGTGGTGTGGCATTGTACTGCGGGAGTTGCCAAATTCCGTCGGAATGCACAATGAACATGAATGGATGCAGGTGATCAGACAGGATGCTTACGTACGTGTCACCTGTCACAGCCATATCTAAGCGTGTCAGGGTCCCATATCATTCCAACTGCACGGGCCCCACACCACTACAGAGGCTCCAACAGTTTGAACAGTCCTCTGCTGAGATGCAGGGTCCGTGGATTCATAAGGTTGTCTCCATACGCATACACGTTCATCCGCTCGATACAATATGAAACGAGACTCGTCCAACCTAGAAACATGTTTCCAGTCGTCAACAGTCCAATGGCGGTGTTGACGGGCTCAGACGAGGCGAAAAGCTTTGTTTCGTGCAGTCATCAGGGGTATGCGGCGGCGCGGTTCTTTCCGTCCCTTTACGACGAACCTGCACCTACCTGTGAACACTGTCTCAGCAGATCATCAGTAGGGAAGCCGAGTGAAACCTACTGTACTTCGACGTGAACCAGGCTGCAATTTAAGTCACTAATCTACGTTTCGGGAGAACGTTTTCACACAAATGAAAGGTTGGAAATTTTGTCTTCAATTAATATATTCTGAAACTTAGGTGATCAAGTATCACTGTCAAGCCCTTGCTAGTCTTAACACAGTCACTCACAATCCCTTTCACTCACGTTAGCAAGTTTTTGGTGTTGTATTTCCAGAAAACATAATAGCTACAAAAATACTGATTGTTTTTGATTGAGAATGCTCGCCAAATATTAAGTCTGTAGGTACCCAATGCAGTCACAGTTTTTAGCCACCGACCTACTCAATACACCACGCGGAATATATGCCTTTTCTCGTCACAAAATTCACTTAAAAATTCCGAAATTTCTACACACACATAGGAATAATTATGCCGTCACTTTCCAACACTTTTGATGTATGAAACACTGCTAGATCCGGCAACTTATCGTTTCCATCGGAACAGCTACTACACACGTCCGATCTGTTTCATGGCTAGGCTTCGACTCTTCTTTAGAATACATTCAGTCTTCTCTACCAGCAGAGAAAGGCGCGCGAAGAATATTGCTTTGCCAATAGCAAAACAACATTCTCCCGCGTCAATCCGCGCTTTTCATCAATAACCAATCGCAAAACAGTAAACCTAACGACTGCACTTTTTACCGACGTAATTATCTAATATGCTGAAGTTTTGTTTATGCATAAAGTTATTTACTATTGTTATTTATACCTGAATTAACTTTCCCTTTACCATAAACTTACTTTACAAATCTATTCAACAAAAATCCCCTTTGTTCATATTCATACTCCCTTGAAATGTTCCCACTCTAAATCCTACTACACAACTCGTTAATCAATTATCTTCATATTAACCTTAAACCACAAGACTCACGCATCATTCATACTGCTAAAACACATTTATAACATTTTACATACACAAAAAGACATAATAACACTTTATGAAAATTCTAGAACAGTTTATGAAAAACATTCTATTACTTTAGTGCACTCTAGTGGTCACAATCAAAACTAAAATCACAGTCCCCTTATCCAATATTGTCCTCTATCGGCTGATACATAAACTACATGCGCGTCCAGTCTCGCGTCACCATCTGTCACTATCCAGATCTGAGACTACTTCCACTTAAAGCCGCCAAGGCAGGATCGGTATATGGCGCTACGCCTCAGGTCCGAAAGCCCATATCTATGTTTCGTTGAGCGGTTCGCACGCTGACGCTTATTGATGGCTCAGCATTGAAATCTGCACCAATTTGCGGAATGGTTGCTCTTCTGTTTCAAGATGAGAATTTAAAACAAAACAATTGTTTCCTCTGAGGGTCAGTGGGGTATTTCTAAAGGGATTTCCCACAGTAAAAAGAGGTGGTCGGTACTAGCAGCTGCTAGTGCCCTAAGGATAAAGTGAAATTTGTCAAATCTGTCGCTGCCCCAGCAGGAATTAAGGCTAGATTATCACGTAAGTTGCATAAAACAATTTATCAGCTGTGTAATAATGAATCGACATGTGCTCCACTGGACATGGGCAGGTCAGTGACTGGAGTAAGGGAGAAGTATTTTCATACACAGCAGACAGTGAACTGGTGTTCGAATCTGAATTTGGGTGACACCGCTTACGTGACGGCCTATTTAAGTGCCTTCTGAATATCGGGATGGGTCATTATTAAATTAAGAAACAAATTGAGGATAGCAAAGGGGGCCATATATTGAACTGATTTTGCGGTAGGATGTAATTAAGAGAACTGATTGATCTCGAATTGGGCACAAGGTAAATTCACCAACCAGTTTTCCGAAAAAAGGACATTTTCGTTTCGTCTTTATTCTGAAGCGCCAGTAGTGGTGGTACAGCAGAGGGAAAGGGAAGGTGGTGCACAATTAGATCATCTATTATCGAGAGGGAGCAAGTACAGCAAATGTAGAGAGAATATGGTGATGTGTTAATGGATATGCTAGGTTTGACTAACCTGATTGTCATACTGATTAATCTATACTGTGCCGGCGAGAAGAACTCTGTATCGTCTGTTGCCACTGGGCATGAAAGTTCAGGAGAAGAAATGTTGCAGTAAGAAGTTATTCTCCCTTCCAAATTACTTTATTCGGCTCGTGTATTTCTTGTAGCAAAACCGTCTGGAAAACCGAGATTAGTGGATCATTACAGAGACATTCATAAGAAGTTAGTCCGCTGTTTTATTCCATTGCCAGATTTGCATATCTGTTTAGGCTAGTGCTCAGGTGCCTGTGTTTCTGCTACCTTGGTTTTGAACCAGTGATGCTATCCAATTCCGTCGGATTTAAAGTTTGTTTGGGAGCCTTTTGATCTCGCCACTGAGCCAGCTCTGTTTTGACAACTCTTCGATAAATTGTTTTCCGGTATCCAGTTGAAATTCGTGAACCATTATTTAGACGACGTGGTGATTTTTAGTGAAAATTAACGGAAGCATGTGGAACACTTGAGGGAAGTACTCACACGCCGAAGGAAGGTGGAACTTACGGTTGCACCAGAAAAAGTGATGTTTGGTTTCCCTGACATGTGTTCTAGGGCATATCGTGTCAACGAGGGCATTCAGAACTGATCCTGAATGTGCTAACGCCATTAGAGTATGCCCCCCGCCGATAAATGCTAAGGAAATACCAAGATTTGTGGAGCAACTCCATTATTTTTTGGAAATTTGTACTGAATTTTGAGCAGATGGCCAGGCCATTGAATGAGTTACGAGAAAAGGGCTGCAAAGTGCAGTGAGGTGAATCCCTACAGGCAGTGTTACAGTGCTTGAAGGAGACCCCGGTGTTGGCAATGCCATATTTCTATAAAGAGTTAACAGGGCAAACCATTTTCTCAATGGCTGGTGTAGCGTCTGTATTACTTCAAGAGTAAGCACAAGAAAAGCTAGTATCATATACTTCTAGAGGCCTAACACCGTGTTAGTTGAAGTACTTCATTTACGAGCTTGAGGTGTTATCAGTTAACCCTGAAAAAATTCAGGTTTCATCTAGAACATAGGTCCTTCCTGTTAGAGACCGACAGTTTTTCGTCGTAAATACTAGAGTGAAGTTGTAAATTCATATTATTTATGATAATTTGTTAAATATACATCCTTTTCTTGTTAGTGTAATTTTTGTAATGTTTTCCTATTTGAACACTGTCATTTTCGTGTCTTACGTACAAACAATATCTGTGTAAGTTGCACATCATATTTATCTGTGTTTGAGACATTCAGTTGTCACCTGAAAATGGTCTGAGATGCAGAAATTCGTTTCCAGACCAAATAAATATAATTTCGCAGAACGTTAGAAAGTGTTTCCGATTTTGATATTTTTATCATGTCCTGCCAAACACCAAGGCAAATTCAATTAATTTTAAAGAATATTGTTTCGTATATAATTGTTTACAGGAAAAGTTGACTATTATTTGGCCTTGTAAAGCAATAGGTTCACTACTGAAAATTGCCGTTGAAGGTGGCAAGCCGATACGCCAGTTATATTTCAACGTTAATTAGGGATTCGGAAGCTCTGGTATCCACTTGCAAAGCCACGTTCATAGTGATAATGAGCAGACAGATAATTAGCTAGAGCTGAGTTTTGGTATCGGGTGTTGGCACCGACGCGAAGTTCTTCTGTGTGCTACTGTGCCGTTTCGCAGACTGCGGGCAGCTTTGACTGGCGGCCGACACGTGCATACGTATATTGTTAGTAAAATACATTGCACTGCGCTGTGGGCAATTGCGCGACCTGTGGCTGCAGGAGTTCATTGTCTTTGCTACAATTTGCGAACTATTAATACTATAATTAGGATTACTACTACCGAAATTTTTGTCCACTAGACGTCATATTTTTGAACCGACACCGAGATGCGCATTTTGAACTACATTCGTAAGAGGTTTCTTTGCACCTTTGTTGTGGTGTCGTGGAATCTACATTTTAAACGTTCTCCCGTCATCAGATGACTTGACGGAAAATCAGATGCACGTCGTTTTGTTGAGTCAGCGTCAAATGGTCATTATACCATTGCCGGAAACGGCTAGATAAGTAAAGAATCTGCTTAGAGTAGTAGCACTATCCTGAACTCCTTGGTCGGTAGCTAGGCGCAGAAACGTTTGGATGGACATGCATTATACACTCCTGGAAATGGAAAAAAGAACACATTGACACCGGTGTGTCAGACCCACCATACTTGCTCCGGACACTGCGAGAGGGCTGTACAAGCAATGATCACACGCACGGCACAGCGGACACACCAGGAACCGCGGTGTTGGCCGTCGAATGGCGCTAGCTGCGCAGCATTTGTACACCGCCGCCGTCAGTGTCAGCCAGTTTGCCGTGGCATACGGAGCTCCATCGCAGTCTTTAACACTGGTAGCATGCCGCGACAGCGTGGACGTGAACCGTATGTGCAGTTGACGGACTTTGAGCGAGGGCGTATAGTGGGCATGCGGGAGGCCGGGTGGACGTACCGCCGAATTGCTCAACACGTGGGGAGTGAGGTCTCCACAGCACATCGATGTTGTCGCCAGTGGTCGGCGGAAGGTGCACGTGCCCGTCGACCTGGGACCGGACCGCAGCGACGCACGGATGCACGCCAAGACCGTAGGATCCTACGCAGTGCCGTAGGGGACCGCACCGCCACTTCCCAGCAAATTAGGGACACTGTTGCTCCTGGGGTATCGGCGAGGACCATTCGCAACCGTCTCCATGAAGCTGGGCTACGGTCCCGCACACCGTTAGGCCGTCTTCCGCTCACGCCCCAACATCGTGCAGCCCGCCTCCAGTGGTGTCGCGACAGGCGTGAATGGAGGGACGAATGGAGACGTGTCGTCTTCAGCGATGAGAGTCGCTTCTGCCTTGGTGCCAATGATGGTCGTATGCGTGTTTGGCGCCGTGCAGGTGAGCGCCACAATCAGGACTGCATACGACCGAGGCACACAGGGCCAACACCCGGCATCATGGTGTGGGGAGCGATCTCCTACACTGGCCGTACACCACTGGTGATCGTCGAGGGGACACTGAATAGTGCACGGTACATCCAAATCGTCATCGAACCCATCGTTCTACCATTATTAGACCGGCAAGGGAACTTGCTGTTCCAACAGGACAATGCACGTCCGCATGTATCCCGTGCCACCCAACGTGCCCTAGAAGGTGTAAGTAAACTACCCTGGCCAGCAAGATCTCCGGATCTGTCCCCCATTGAGCATGTTTGGGACTGGATGAAGCGTCGTCTCACGCGGTCTGCACGTCCAGCACGAACGCTGGTCCAACTGAGGCGCCAGGTGGAAATGGCATGGCAAGCCGTTCCACAGGACTACATCCAGCATCTCTACGATCGTCTCCATGGGAGAATAGCAGCCTGCATTGCTGCGAAAGGTGGATATACACTGTACTAGTGCCGACATTGTGCATGCTCTGTTGCCTGTGTCTATGTGCCTGTGGTTCTGTCAGTGTGATCATGTGATGTATCTGACCCCAGGAATGTGTCAATAAAGTTTCCCCTTCCTGGGACAATGAATTCACGGTGTTCTTATTTCAATTTCCAGGAGTGTATTTCGAGAATTATATTCTGCACATTTTGACTTCGCTTCTCTAGTGTCGTGCTACAGTACTGCCGTACGAGGATTTTGCTGTGAACCAGGACTGCTTCCCCCTACTTACACCTCCCGAAGAGATCACGAATGTAAAATTAGAGAGATTCGAGCGCGCACGGAGGCTTTCCGGCAGTCGTTCTTCCCGCGAACCATACGCGACTGGAACGGGAAAGGGAGGTAATGACAGTGGCACGTAAAGTGCCCTCCGTCACACACCGTTGAATGGCTTGCGGAGTATAAATGTAGAATGTAGAATGTGTATGGCTGCAAACAAAAAGTTAATGAACTTTAATTTTTTCAGGTACTAATTAAAAATCTTTGACTACCCATCGTACTAGGTTCTGCAAGTGCTTGTAGTCTGTGAACCAGTTCGCAAATTTGTCTTCAAGAAGACCATAATAAAGCAGGTTGAATGTAAGAGTAAAAATTTACAAAACCGCTCAAAACTGCAGAAATCATTAGAAATTGTTGTTCCAAAGTCCTTCGAACCTGGTAACACTGATGCTGACAATCATTACGAAGGTACCGGAGATGTTGCTGCTGTTGATGGAAGACTGTAATGCTTGGCAATGGACTTGAGCATGTCGTTCTGGTGTTTCCGTGGTATCTTGAACTGTCTCTGAAATTTCTTGTTGTTGTTGTTGTAGTTGTTGCTGTTGCTTCATAAGCTGCAGCTGTCCACTATAAACTTTGTGCATGTGATGCACTAATAGCACATCGTCACCGTCATGTCGTAGCGTGACACAAACTGGGCAGGTCATGACAACATGGCAGCTCACACTTCTTTTACATTCTCATCGGAGTACCCACGAACTTCAATTGCAGGCCGCGATTACCATCTAGTGTAAGTGATTACGGCCGACCAATATGGGGGAGTTGTGTGACTCACAATACCGGTTGAATTTTAACATGACTTAGCTGTAATGTACGGCAATTCGGCGAGCAACTTTCGGTACTGACAATCATTACTGGCGATAGTGATGTAGTCCTTATGGACTCCTCAAGGTACTCTATCTGATCAGAAGTATCCGACACTCCCGTGTAATGCGAAATTGACCACTAGATGTCACGAGGGGCAGACCCGGCAGTATAATGGGAGAGGGTGGGTACTGTGTTATCAGTAAAGAAGCAGAACAACAGGAGAGGTCGCCCAGGAGAGCTCAGTGACTTCGAAAGTGGTCCAGTCATTGGATGTCAGGTGCGCAACAAATCGTCAGGAGCATTTCAACCCTTTCTACAGCTGGAGAAATAGACTGTTGGTTGTGTGACTGTGATGTGTAAAAGCGAAGGAATGAAGATAGGTAAACAAAGACCGGGCAGATATCGTGTATTGACTGACAGGGGTGGTCACGGATTTCGGAGGGTAATTATGGATAAGTACATGAAACCAGCGAAAGGAATCACTCACGTATTACAAAGTAGTACCAGCAGTCCAGCTAGCACAAGGCGCTTGGGGAATTACAGAGCTGCAACAGTCGAGAACCTTCTCATAGTCCCACGTTTCTCGAGTCGGTGCTACGTGACGCTAGGTGTGGTGTAAAGAGTGGATAGCTGGAAACGAGTGATTAGGAGTGAATAATCAGGCTGTGCCCTGTGGAGACTCGACGGAAAGGTTTTGGTTGGTCAATTCCTGGAGAAAATTTCCCGTTATCGTGTGGTTCCAACAATGAACCAGGGACGAGGTGGTGTTATTTTTGTGGTTACGTTGTGGTCTCCTTATTGTGCGTAAGAAAATGCTAAGTGCGGAGGTATGTGAACACACATGTGAATGCGGGCTCTCTCGGCGTATACTGCTGATGGAAAGCTCTCAGATTTCCAGATGGATGGCAGTGTTAAAACACCGCTCAACACATCTTACAGCATTGTGTACTGCATACAGTAAGTAACGGTTCGGAGACGATGATTGTAGCAGAATGACAATGCACGCTCCCGTAAAGCGGCTCCTGGAAGGCAGTGGTTTACGGGCAATACCATTCCTGAAATGGACCGGCCTGCCCGTGGCCCGACCGGAACCCAAAGGAACATCTTTGGGATGACTTAGAACGTCGACTTCACTCCTGACCCTAGGGTCTAACGTCATTACCTGACCTGACTTCTGATCTGAAGGAAGAATGGACTGCCATTTCATCTACATCTAAATCTACATCTACGTGATTACTCTCCTTTTCACAATAAAGTGCCTAGCAGATGGTTCAATGAACCACCTTCAAACTGTCTCTCTACCGTTCCACTCTCGAACGGCACGCGGGAAAAACGAGCACTTAAATTTTTCTGTGCGAGCCCTGATTTCTCTTATTTTATCGTGATGATCGTTTCTCCCTACGTAGGTTAATGCCAACAGGATGTTTTCGCAATCGGAGGGGAAAACTAGTGATTGAAATTTCATGAGAACATAATGTCGCAACGAAAAACGCCTTTGTTTTAATGATTGCCACTCCAATTCATGTATCATGTCTGTGACACTAACTCCCCTATTTCGCGATAATACAAAACGAGCTGCCCTTCTTTGTACTTTTTCGACGTCATCCGTCAGTCCCACCTGATGCGGATCCCACACCGCACAGCAATACTCCAGAATAGGGCGGACAAGCGTGGTGTAAGCAGTCTCTTTAGTAGACCTGTTGCACCTTCTAAGTGTTCTCCCAATGAATCGCAGTCTTTTGTTTGCTCTACCCACAGTATTATCTGTGTGATCGTTACAATTTAATTTATTTGTAATTGTAATCCCTAAGCATTTAGTTGAATTTACAGCCCTCATATTTGTGTGACTTATCGCGTAATTGAAATTTAGCTGATTTCTTTTAGTACTCATGTGAATAACTTCACACTTTTCCTTATTCAGGGTCAATTGCCAGTTTTCGCACCATACAGATATCTTATCTAAATCATTTTGCAAGTGGTTTTGATCATCTGATGACTTTACAAGACGGTAAATGACACCATCATCTGCAAAAAATCTAGGACGGCTACTCAGATTGTCTCCTATGTCGTTAATATAGATCAGATATTCAGACACCACACATAGTACCTCCGGCAGAATTCAAGCCTTAATAAACGCGAAATGTGAACCCTCTCCTCATGTTTGGAGTACGGCATTGTATGGTAAACGATCATGGACTGTGGGAAAACCGCAACAGAAGAGATTAGAAATGAGATTTATTGCTACAGAATCAGGTGAACTGATGAGATAAGAATGAGGAGGTTCGACGCAGAGTCGCTGAAGGAAGGAACGTGTGGAGAAAACTGCCAATAACAAGGGAGAGGATGACAGGATATGTGGTAAGACGCCAGAGAGTAACTTCAGTAGTACCAGGGGATAAAAACTATAGGGCAAGACAGATACAGGGAAATATCCAACAAACAATTGAGGACTTTGGGTGTAAGAGCTACACTGAGATGTAAAAGTTGGAAGAAAAAGACGCGTCCGGATACTGTTGATCAGCTTGTGTGTACACGTAGACGAGTGTCCACTTCAACCGGAAGCTAAAATGTGCTCTTCTGAACTAGAATGAGAATGTTTATTTTTACCTTAATTACACAGGTGAGTGCACGTAGCGATTTTCTGTAATCAAAAGAGTATTAAAAAAGAGGCTTACGAAGAAAAGGGCTATGCCAACGTGAGGGTGGTACACAACAGTATTTTGTCACGTCGACCATTTTATATCCCACTATAACTTTTCACTTCTTCCGTAACAAGGAAATGAACGGTAACTGCGAATTTTGTTGAAATTTCTGGCCATTAACGAGTCTCGGGGAGCGGAGATTTCGGTTGCCTGCGGCACAGTGAGGGAATTTTTGAGGAAATATTAGCCCACAGCTGGCGGCGGCCAGAGATTTGTGCGGCGGCCGGTGCAGGCAATTTCGGCGCTCGTGACGCAGAGAAACGTGCGCCAGCTGGCGACCAGCAGCGCGTAAACTCGCAGCGCCGCGTCGTGCTGCGTTCGCCGGGCTGCCGGCAGCACAGGCGTACAGCACAGCACAACACAGCACAGAACACCACGTCAGGCAGTAAGGCAGGTCGCGGATAACGCGCCGCCAGCGACGCATGGCACATTCTATCGCAGCTCCCCCACTACAGGATGCTAGTTTAGCGATGTGTGTCTGGGTGTCAAAGCTCTCTATGGTTCCAAAATACTAACAGTAACATCTGGAATGCAGTCATTAGTGCCGAACTAGAAGGCAATTGCGAGTGACGTTAGCATATTTTTTGCTTCGTATTCCACTCCGTGCTGATGGCTGACTTGATTTGTAACTAAGTGTTGTATGTAACACCACAGGTACGTTATCACCATAGTACAGAGTGATCAAAAAGTCAGTATAAATTTGAAAACTTAATAAACCACAGAATAATGTAGGTAGATTCAAATGGCTCCGAGCACTATGGGACTCAACATCTTAGGTCGTAAGTCAATGTAGGTAGAGAGGTAAAAATTGACACACATGCTTGGAATGACATGAGGTTTTATTAGAACAAAAAAAAATCACAAAATGACCGACACATGGCGCGTGAAAGATCTCTTGCGCTCGTCATTTGGTGATGATCGTGTGCTCAGTATCCACTTTCGTCATGCTTGGCCTCCCAGGTCCCCAGACCTCAGTCCGTGCGATTATTGGCTTTGGGGATACCTGAAGTCGCAAGTGTATCGTGGTCGACCGACATCTCTATGGATGCTGAAAGACAACATCCGACGCCAATGCCTCACCATAACTCCGGGCAAGCTTTACAGTGCTGTTCACAACATTATTCCTCGACTACAGCTATTGTTGAGGAATGATGGTGGACATATTGAGCATTTCCTGTAAAGAACATCATCTTTGCTTTGTCTAACTTTGTAATACTAATTATATTCTGATCAAATGAAGCACCACCTGTCGGACATTTTTTGAACTTTTGTATTTTTTTTTGTTCTAATAAAACCCCGTGTCATTCCAAGCATGTGTGTCAATTTGTACCTCTCTATCTACATTATTCCGCGATTTATTCAGTTTTCAAATTTATACTGACGTTTTGATCACCCTATACATGTGACACATGCCACGAGCTCTAAACTGCCAAGTACCCCGCACCAGCCATGACCATTTTTAGGTCGAAAATTACCCATTAACGACATCAAAATGAAAATAATAACATTTTAGGTCTATTTACGTATGAGTGTGTAGTATTTTTAAAGCTGTGACGTAAGATTACGGGTATTTTCTAAAAAATGGCTCTGAGCACTATGGGACTCAACATCTTAGGTCATAAGTCCCCTAGAACTTAGAACTACTTAAACCTAACTAACCTAAGGACATGACACACACCCATGCCCGAGGCAGGATTCGAACCTGCGACCGTAGCAGTCCCGCGGTTCCGGACTGCAGCGCCAGAACCGCTAGACCACCGCGGCCGGCGGTATTTTCTAATATTTGAAAGATAAATTTGATGTAATTCAGTTTTGTTAAAGCACATTTTTGTATCACAAATTAGTACAAAGCTTGATTCATATTTTCCTATCCACTATGGTCTGCTGTGCATGATTACTAACATGTGGTACAATATTGTCCATAGAGGTGATTGATCTTACATTATAAAGAAAAATCGTTTGTTGATAAGTAAGCCTACCCACGCACCAAAAGATGTAGGCCATAGAGCAAAACAATCATGCCACTAAAATATTCCAAAAGTCTGATGGCTGTTCGTCTGAATTAAGTTAAGTGATCTAGCTCACTTAGTACAGAATTTGCGATCCTATTTTGTATTTCTTTCACTAATTTCAGTTCAGTCACAGTGCCTCTTTATACTATCTCTGCCGTGCTTCAACACATTTGACAAAGTTTTCATTTATCCATTAATGTTTAACCCATTCATGTACGGCAGTATTCTCATTGCCTCTTAATGATTGTTGCAGTGTTAGCTTTACAGCTGCCACTACTGAAGACGATATAAATGAGGCGTTCCCAAAGGTGCACTGTGATGTCTTACTGTGCTGCACTACAGAGTGTGTTGAAAAATATACTTCCGTCCAGGGTCTAAATCTTACATGTACAATACATCACATTTTACTTTTTAATGTGAATTGTAATAATTCATAATCACATTATGTGCAAGTGAGCACCTGCAACACTACGCAAGGGGCTATTCCACTTACCAGTAATCAGAGTGATAGTAAAAATACAGGAATTGAACAGTTGCCCCACTAAGTAAAAACAAGATTGAGAGTACTCTGGCCACTTTTCCAGTCTCAGTATATACACGACCTAGACAGATATGGTCAAAAATATTTATTTCGATTTTATGATTTACAAGTCTATGAACCGTAAACTGATTTTTCTTACTAAGTGAAGGTGCGAGCCGCCACTGGGTTTAAGGCTAACCCTCCGTGGAACAAGGCAGTGATCTGCATACGTCTCGAAATGCTGATCATCCACTGCGATTCAGATGTATGGAAATGAAGTGTGCCGAAGGAGACAGAATGGATGGGTGGCCCTGACAAATGAACCAAATGTCTAAAATTAACAATCTTGAACGTAGCAGAGGGGATTCTTACCTACCGAAATTAAACAGGAATTCCCAATTATCATAACCTATTGACAAAATTAACAGAATGCAAACCAACACAGGGCAAGTAAAAGCTAATGAAGTCATGTCTCATAGAGCAGATGGGAGCTATACGGACGCTGAGTACTAGGATGTAATTACATTTATATTGTGCGATAAGATTGGGAAGATCATGAAAGGATAAATAAAATGACAAATAAACTCTCAAAGTATCTAAATGAATTGAAATGCGAGGTCACATCGGTTATCATAATTCTGACGATTTGATAAGTAAGGGATACAAACTTTAATGAAAACCCAGCAACAAAGTCATGGTCAAGAGAGCAATACAGAAAGCTTGATCATCAGCGTTGCTGAGAACACTAAAACGTGCATATTGCCTCGTGAGTACTACCGACTCGGCTCATTGCTGCGGAAGTTAAAGTTACGAAGTTACGAGTTACGACTTACAACAAATGGTAAATAACAGTTCCTATGTTTTGTGAGTGCTTACCAATCGGACCTCGGCCTGGGTTTCTCCCCACAACTCCACGCGCCACCATGGTGTCGCCATATTACAAAGTTGGCCCTTAGCGGTGGTGTTACGCGCTTCCCTCATTATGAACTCATTATGAACAGCGGTAAGATGGCACTGCAGCAGATGATACCCTGCCAAGTGCCGTCGCACATCTCTCACATCTCGAACCAATGTCTCTCCCAGAATCAGAGTCCAAAGAGAATCAGAATCAGAATGCGACTCCTAACAGAAGCAGATTTAGAATCCTAATCTAGTGACTTGAAAACTTGCACTCTTCCGCTTCTGCCCTCAGGAAGCCACCAAAATGACACGTAAGCCAATCTGAAGGATTGTCTTTGCCAGTGGGAACCCTAATCTCAAAAAGTGGTGCCCTCACTATGCAAAATTACTCGACCACTTTCAGAAAGTAGCGAGTTACAACAAATGGTAAATAACAGTTCCTATGTTTTGTGAGTGCTTACCAATCGGACCTCGGCCTGGGTTTCTCCCCACAACTCCACGCGCCACCATGGTGTCGCCATATTACAAAGTTGGCCCTTAGCGGTGGTGTTATGCGCTTCCCTCATTATGAACTGGTCGTACCACGCCAGGTCGCTCGGAGCCGCTCGTTGTTAACAGCATGACGTCTGGTCGCCCCCATCCACTTTGCGTGTGACCACCGACAGTTGGGAGACGCACTATAGAAAGCTGTCTCTGCGTCGTGGATGTTCTGCAGGCTACTAGCGAGGCTAAGCCGACCAGGCTCCCCAGTTCGCGGAAACGGATTAATCCTGCCACCTGCCCAGCTGAATGAGAGGGATGAAACGCCGCTCGGCCAAGGCCGTGCAAAGGCATGTGGTCCAGCCGGTTTCTGGAGTCCTATCCTAGCCTCCTTTCGAAATGTATCAATGGGACCCCTTGGCATTGCATACCACCTTACCGGATTAATATATGTGCTTAATAAAAATGAATCGCCAGTCATATGCGTTTCAAAGGGAGGTAATGAGAATCAGTTGTGACAGGTAGCTCGTGCCTGAGTAATGCTGAATATATTTCTCAGATAATGGTTCAAAATCATAGTGCAAATTACTGTTACTACTTAAATTAAGGGAAATAGAATTGAAATTGTATTAGACCATATCCTAATATATTATGTGGAAGTAGAAAAATGCAAAATGGTTCAAATGGCTCTGAGCACTATGGGACTTAACTGCTGAGTTCCCTAGAACTTAGAACTACTTAAACCTAACTAACCTAAGGACATCACACACACACACCCATGCCCGAGGCAGGATTCGAACCTGCGACCGTAGCGGTCGCGCGGTTCCAGACTGTAGCTCCTAGAACCGCTCGGCCGCCACGGCCGGCAGAATAATGCAGCATAAATATTTATATATATAAGTATTTCAGCATAGGGGCTCAGAAAACAAGAAAATCGAAGTTTTTGACATGTGGTGTTAATGAAGGATGTTGAAAATTAAGTGCAAGAAAGGAAGCGAGATAAGCCTGTAACGTCCCATTGCCCTCAGATGGGGAAGGAAACCGGCCGTTACCCTTTCAAAGGAGTTATCCTGGAATTCGCCTGGAGCGATTTGGGGAAATCACGGAAAACCTAAATCACTACAGTCTAAAGTGGAGTTGAAGTGTTATCCTCCCGAATGCGAGTCCATTGTGTTAACCACTGCACCACCTCGCTTCGTGGGGAAGTGATAAGAAATCAGTGGTTTCTTCGTAGAATCAGTAAGGAGAGCAACATATGGACAATGTTGACAAAAGGTATGGTGGGGCTTGTGGTAAGACATCGGGGAAATTCCGATCAGAGAATAATTTCCATCAGCGTCCAACTTCCATGGTGCTACAGAGACTCTAGAGGGGAAAACGTAGATCGGAATATATTCAACAAATAACTGATAACGTTGGATGTATATGCTACTCTGAGACGAAGAGAATGGCACAGGAGAGATAGTCGTGGAGGACTGTATCAAACAGGTCATAAGACTGAAAGCTGAAAACGCAACGCGACTTTAAACTTGACTTGCAAAGTGCAGACAAGTCGTGACTCACATGAAGAAATCGGTTTCTGACAATACATACATGATAGCATGATAAAAGTCTGGAATAATTATGAATTACTTGAATGTTGTTTCATTTATCCGCTCGACACCGAGATCGTTAAAGGCGTTCTCAGGTTGCACAAGCTGGCGTGCGAAATCAGCGTTTCGTTAGACGTAGCTAACCCAAAATTTAACTGAGAAGATATACTGAAACAACGGAAAATCTACATTTAAATATTTGAATCCCGTATATGCTTATCATCAATGTGGTTCCTTTTTTCTTTTCTAATTCTCTACTCCAAGGTTTGGTGTAAGCTGGTTCAGATCTGGCTCGTTATAGAACCATGTTTAATTTAATTTATTACAACGTGTGCTGGGAATGGAACTGAAGGCCTTTCAATTAGTTTCAATTAGGAATAAATTGGAGAGGATTACAGGTTGCAGCGTTAGCTTTCGAACCGAGGAAACCTGCTGAAAACCTTGGTCTGATCGCGTAGCTCTGTCGAACATGGCAACTGTCTTTTTTCTTTATTCTGACATATGGCGTTAATTTGGACGGTCAATTATGTTCTGGTTAAATCTGGAATAATGTACACTACAGTCTTGATGAACAGACAAAAGAAAAAGAGATGTGAAATCAAGTATCAGTCTCGTAATATGTTTGGCTGGATCCAGCAAATGTTCTCAAGCGTCCCTCTTAGGTGTGTTCGCGTAAAAACACTGAAGTATTGTGGTGCTCCATAATGCTGGATCCAAAGCTGAGTTCTTCTGTTCGAAAGTTCCGTAAGTTTTACATGTACATGCTAAAGGTAAGTTACTTCAGTTACGCGGACTAGCTGTATTGCAGGTCCAAGAGGACGCAAATCATTCTGACCTAAACGCAACAGCCGGCCGAAGTGGCCGTGCGGTTAAAGGCGCTCCAGTCTGGAACCGCAAGACGGCTACGGTCGCAGGTTCGAATCCTGCCTCGGGCATGGATGTTTGTGATGTCCTTAGGTTAGTTAGGTTTAATTAGTTCTAAGTTCTAGGGGACTAATGACCTCAGCAGTTGAGTCCCATAGTGCTCAGAGCCATGTGAACCATGTAAACGCAACAAAGATTTTTTAGTGATAATTTGCCATAGTCCCTAGTTCTAACGGCGGGACAGCGGTTTGCGGCGCTATTATCTTGATATTATTTCCTTAAGTCCCATACATGTTCTGCCGTTGAAGTCCTCTTAGAAGTTTATTTCAAATGCCATCGAAAAACATAAATAGTTTCATTACAAAAAAGACAAAGTCGGTGTCGTAATTCTGTGACTATAAACGATGAAATTTCTTGTGAATGTCAAGAAATTCGCCATATTGTCCGCTATAGCTGGAGGTAAATCGAACCTCGATATATTTATTCATTCTGGATATATTTTCGGTCGGATGTCTTAGCTGGACCCTACGTACACATCAGTACCTCTTTAATATGTTTTTAATATAATCCAACCACTGTTAACGAATTTTGTTTATTATCTTTTTTGGGAGGAGTGGGGGAACATAAAGTACCTCCTTGGTAATGCATGTTGTGGAAAATGCCTTCGTATTGCTTGGGTTAATCTCAAAAGTTAATGGAATTATTGTGTACTGTGTATTCCTCGGCTTCCATGTACTGCATAGAAGACATATTAAACTGTAGAGTGAAAATTTCATTCTAGAAGACATATTGTTGGTACACTTTGTTGTTTGATGTAGCTCTCCACACATCTATCTAGGGCAAACTTCTCCATCCTTGCAACCTACTGCATCCTACTGCAACCTACATATTCTTGAAACTGCTTACTATAGTCAAGCCCTGGTCTCCACATGTAGTCTCTGACTCATACTGTTTCATCTACTATCAAATTAATTATTCATTTATCCCTCTGGATGTTTTGAAACTGTAACAGCTGTTTTACCACCATCCACAACCATGGAAAATCAAGTGTCATGAAGTATTTTACTATCCGTTAGCTTCTTTCAGTCAGTTTCACTTTTTTTAGACTGCACTCCAGACAAATAACTAAAGAGAGGCCCTTCTAACGGTTAAGTTTTACTAGATATTAAAATAGTTCTCTTTTTCAAGATAGCTTTTGTTACTATAGCAAATATGCACTTTATATTTCCTCTGTCTCTGCCATTATAATTTATTTTGCTTCCCAAGGTGCAAAATTCGGTTACAACTTTCAGGTGATCCTATCCTAATTTAATTCCTTCACAGTCACCTGATTTAGTTCGTCAGTAATATAGGTATGGGCATTCTGGTTTACCTAGAATCCTTAAAGACACATACCTTTCGTTGAACTTCGTTATAGAACTTTTTTCAATGCCATACATGATGTCATCCATGACTTTGAACTAGTGACATCAATCAATAAATCAATCATGTAGTCATTTAATGAATAATTGAAAATGATATACTCTCTCCCAACCCCTCCCCTTACCATTCCCTCCCCTTCCCCACCTATCATCAGCCTAACGTAGTCCAGTATTAAAAATCTAAGATGGAGGAAATACCCCAATTCCGTTACTGGAAAATTAAAAATCCCACCTCTTTCCAACCAATCATAACACAGTATTTGAAAAATCAAAGTTGGTGGAAATAGTCCAATTAGGTTAGAGGAAAAAAATTAAAAATGTGTTCCCTCACGCTATCTCCAACAATTCCTACAGTGCAGT
Source organism: Schistocerca cancellata (assembly GCF_023864275.1). Classification (NCBI taxonomy): domain Eukaryota; kingdom Metazoa; phylum Arthropoda; class Insecta; order Orthoptera; family Acrididae; genus Schistocerca; species Schistocerca cancellata. The sequence continues at coordinate 830,617,450 of NC_064626.1, forward strand.
AGCACTTAGTGCCATCCGATCATTGTGCAGTATTAAATCGGAGATGATGGAAACGGAACATTGCGCTGTATAAGTCATGGCCAACTTCTCTTTTCAATCATTTAGAGCACTGCATTTTAAGGGCTGTAAATATTGTGTAATATGCCACATATACACATATTTACCTCTGACATAATATTAAGGCGACTGCAATATCAAAGGTGTTGTTGTTGTTGTTGTGGTCTTCAGTCCCGAGACTGGTTTAATGCAGCTCTCCATGCTGCTCTATCCTGTGCAAGCTTCTTCATCTCCCAGTACCTACTGCAACCTACATCCTTCTGAATCTGCTTAGTATATTCATCTCTTGGTCTCCCTCTACGATTTTTATCCTCCACGCTGCCCTCCAATACTAAATTGGTGATCCCTTGATGCCTCAGAACATGTCCTACCAACCGATCCCTTCTTCTGGTCAAGTTGTGCCACAAACTTCTCTTCTCCCCAATCCTATTCAATACTTCCTCATTACTTATGTGATCTACCCATCTAATCTTCAGCATTATTCTGTAGCACCACATTTCAAAAGCTTCTATTCTCTTCTTGTCCAAACTATTTGCCGTCCATGTTTCACTTCCATACATGGCTACACTCCATACAAATACTTTCAGAAATGACTTCCTGACACTTAAATCTATACTCGATGTTAACAAATTTCTCTTCTTCAGAAACGCTTTCATTGCCATTGCCAGTCTACATTTTATATCCTCTCTACATCGACCATCATCAGTTATTTTGCTCCCCAAATAGCAAAACTCCTTTACTACTTTAAGTGTCTCATTTCCTAATCTAATACCCTCAACATCACCCGACTTAATTCGACTACATTCCATTATCCTCGTTTTGCTTTTGTTGATGTTCATCTTATATCCTCCCTTCAAGACACTATCCATTCCGTTCAACTGCTCTTCCAAGTCCTTTGCTGTCTCTGACAGAATTACAGTGTCATCGGCGAACCTCAAAGTTTTTATTTCTTCTCCACGGATTTTAATACCTACTCCGAATTTTTCTTTTGTTTCCTTTACTGCTTGCTCAATATACAGATTGAATAACATCGGGGAGAGGCTACAACCCTGTCTTACTCCCTTCCCAACCACTGCTTCCCTTTCATGTCCCTCGACTCTTATAACTGCCATCTGGTTTCTGTACAAATTGTAAGTAGCCTTTTTTACTCCTGACACCTTTAGAATTTGAAAGAGAGTATTCCAGTCAACATTGTCAAAAGCTTTCTCTAAGTCTACAAATGCTAGAAACGTAGGTTTGCCTTTCCTTAATCTTTCTTCTAAGATAAGTCGTAAGGTCAGTATTGCCTCACGTGTTCCAGTATTTCTACGGAATCCAAACTGATCTTCCCCGAGGTCGGCTTCTACTAGTTTTTCCATTTGTCTGTAAAGAATTCGTGTTAGTATTTTGCAGCTGTGTCTTATTAAACTGATTGTTCGGTAATTTTCACATCTGTCAACACCTGCTTTCTTTGGGATTGGAATTATTATATTCTTCTTGAAGTCTGAGGGTATTTCGCCTGTACATTTCATACATCTTGATCACCAGATGGTAGAGTTTTGTCAGGACTGGCTCTCCCAAGGCCGCCAGTAGTTCCAATAAAATGTTGTCTAGTCCGGGGGCCTTGTTTCGACTCAGGTCTTTCAGTGCTCTGTCAAACTCTTCACGCAGTATCGTATCTCCCATTTCATGTTTATCTACATCCTCTTCCATTTCCATAATGTTGTTCTCAGGTACATCGCCCTTGTATAGACCCTCTATATACTCCTTCCACCTTTCTGCTTTCCCTTCTTTGCTTAGAACTGGGTTTCCATCTGAGCTCTTGATGTTCATACAAGTGGTTCTCTTATCTCCAAAGGTCTCTTTAATTTTCCTGTAGGCAGTATCTATCTTACCCCTAGTGAGATAAGCCTCTACATCCTTACATTTGTCCTCTAGCCATCCCTGCTTAGCCATTTTGCACTTCCTGTCGATCTCATTTTTGAGGCGTTTGTATTCCTTTTTGCCTGCTTCATTTACTGCATTTTTATATTTTCTCCTTTCATCAATTAAATTCAATATTTCAAGGATTTCTACTAGCCCTCGTCTTTTTACCTGCTTGATCCTCTGCTGCCTTCACTACTTTATCCCTCAAAGCTACCCATTCTTCTTCCACTGTATTTCTTTCCCCCATTCCTGTCAATTGTTCCCTTATGCTCTCCCTGAAACTCTGTACAACCTCTGGTTCTTTCAGTTTATCCAGGTCCCATCTCCTTAAATTCCCACCTTTTTGCAGTTTCTTCAGTTTTAATCTACAGGTCATAACCAATAGACTGTGGTCAGAGTCCACATCTGCCCCTGGAAATGTCTTACAATTTAGAACCTGGTTCCTAAATCTCTGTCTTACCATTATGTAATCTATCTGATACCTTTTAGTATCTCCAGGGTTCTTCCATGTATACAACCTTCTATCGTGATTCTTAAACCAAGTGTTAGCTATGATTAAGTTGTGCTGTGTGCAAAATTGTACCAGGCGGCTTCCTCTTTCATTTCTTAGCCCCAATCCATATTCACCTACTACGTTTCCTTCTCTCCCTTTTCCTACACTCGAATTCCAGTCACCCATGACTATTAAATTTTCGTCTCCCTTCACTATCTGAATAATTTCTTTTATTTCATCATACATTTCTGCAATTTCTTCGTCATCTGCAGAGGTAGGTCGCATATAAACTTGTACTACTGTAGTAGGTGTGGGCTTCATATCTATCTTGGCCACAATAATGCGTTCACTATGCTGTTTGTAGTAGCTTACCCGCATTCCTATTTTCCTATTCATTACTAAACCTACTCCTGCATTACCTCTATTTGACTTTGTATTTATAACCCTGTATTCGCCTGACCAGAAGTCTTGGTCCTCCTGCCACCGAACTTCACTAATTCCCACTATATCTAACTGTAACCTATCCATTTCCCTTTTTAAATTTTCTAACCTACCTGCCCGATTAAGGGATCTGACATTCCACGCTCCGATCCGTAGAACGCCAGTTTTCTTTCTCCTGATAACGACATCCTCTTGAGTAGTCCCCGCCCGGAGATCCGAATGGGGGACTATTTTACCTCCGGAATATTTTACCCAAGAGAATGCCATCATCATTTAATCATACAGTAAAGCTGCATGCCCTCGGGAAAAATTACGGCCGTAGTTTCCCCTTGCTTTCAGCCGTTCGCAGTACCAGCCCAGCAAGGCCGTTTTGGTTATTGTTACAAGGCCAGATCAGTCTATCATCCAGACTGTTGCCCTTGCAACTACTGAAAAGGCTGCTGCCCCTCTTCAGGTACCACACGTTTGTCTGGCCTCTCAACAGATACCCCTCCGTTGTGGTTGTACCTACGGTATGGCTATCTGTATCGCTGAGGCACGCAAGCCTGCCCACCAACGGCGAGGTCCATGGTTCATGGGGGGATATCAAAGGTATGCATTGTATATGTAAAATGGCGAACACACACTGCATAATGTTCCACCTCTGTCTCTCCTCTTCTGCAAAGAGGCTGTGCTCAAAAGCATCCGAATGACCTAAATTACTTATCAAAAAATACGTCACACACATCTCTCCTCCAGTCAGAGCCTTGTACTACCATTACAATCTAGCCCCATTGGGCTGTACTCAATACGTATCTGAAATAATTATCAAAAAATACTACAAAGTATCTGAATTGACTAAGATACCGAAATTTATGAACTGTTTTTGCATTACTGACTTCCAAAAAAATCATTTACAGGTTGGCTCATCAGTCACATTGGTTAATTTGATCCGAAGCTACAAATCATTCATTATCGAATACTGGAAAGAGTATACACATTCCCTGTAAATAATTAAGAACCAAAATTTGCTTATAAAATATTAATAACAATTAGGTGTATATAGTTTCGAACATGAGCTTTAGCTTAAATACTGTTCTGTAAACCCTGAAAACGTGGAGTAAAATTAGTTCCTGTTTCACATTCCAGTTACTTATTTCCACCAACAGATGGCTGTATTGTTAAAAAGCCATAAAAGTTCTATCTCTTTACTACGAGTTGTTCTCACTATTACCGAAAGATTTTCATACTGGCTAAAAACGTTTTAAACTTGATCTATCGACAGACTTTTAATGACACCTCTCTTTTGTTGTGGATGGTGATTGGAGTTTTTATGGGAATACCTGTCGGTATGCGTTACTTTCCGAAAAACTTATGTTCCAAACTTCCATCGGACCGTCTGATAACTAAAACATCCGAGAAAGATATTTTATTATCATTTTCCATTTCCACGGTGAACTGGATTCTTGGATTAATTTTATTTAAATGATCAAAGAATTCGTCCAAAGCCTTTCTACCATGGGACCAAACCACAAATGTGTCATCTACAAACCAATAGCAGGGAGATGATTTCTTATTTGCTTTGTCCAGAGGTGATTGTTCAAATTTCTCCATATGTCTATCTTGTCGATAGAGCCGAGCGGATATGCACATCGGAACAGCTGGACCCTGAAATAAAACATTTGAAGCAGACCTTCGAGAAAAACGGATACTCAGGAAAAGAGGTAAAGAGAATTTTGCGACCAAGGAACAGAAGACCGAAGAACAAGGATGAACCACAACAAGAGAAAAATACAGTTTCTCTCCTTTTTATTAAAAAAGTAACGGATCAGATCGGTAAGATTTTAAAGAAACATGACATCAGACCGGTCCTTACACGAACAAAGAAAATCAGTCAAGTACTCCGATGTGTGAAGGATAAACGCCCTCCTCCTCTGTCGACATATGGTGTATACAGCATTCCTTGTACGTGTGGTAAAGTTTATATTGGAACTACCTAGAGGAGCGTAAATACATGCCTAAAAGAGTACCAAAGTCTTTGCCGACTAGGAAAAATAGAGAAATCAGCTGTAGCAGAGCAAGCTCTACAATCAGGAAACCACGAGGTGAAGTTTTATGAAACAGAAATTTTGTCTACAGCGTAAAATTATTATCCACGATTATGCAGAGAAGCCATTGAAATTTATAAGCATCATGATAATTTTAATAGAAAACAGGAGGCCATGAAACTTAGCGACATATGGACAGTAGCTCTGCAGAATCGCTAGACAATTTAATCTTTGACAAGAAGACAATCGATAGTTAAGTTTTATGTTTCACAAGGATTATCTCTGCTCATCACGTGTTACTTCGACCACACCCCCTTTCCTACAGCACCTATGTCACTCTCGGACGTCCGACCAGTCAGTCGGCAAGACTCAGAGGAGGAGTGCCTCTGAAGATGTCCAGCGCAGTCCTGGACGAAAGGACGGGAACAGAAGAGTTTCTTGGACCACGACCTCACATCCCGAAAGGTTTACCAGCAGCTATGTCATCCGGTCGGGAAAGCCTTCATTCTATGATTGCAACATTCATTTTTCTCCGTAGTAATCCACGAAGGAAAGTAAGATTGCAGCCGGACACGAAGTACTTGAATGATGATAACAAAACCAGAGGCTGTATTTGAGTCCAACGTCGTTTGTTCTTTTTAAAAGATGCTACCAGTTTCGGCACCAAATGGTGTCATCTTCAGCCCCTGCATATGGGAACACACATAACATGATAGAAGAGTATGACAGCACGGACAACATAAATCACTGTTTATGACTAAAAGGGGATAAATCATATCATAAAATTACATTTTTTTTCATTCTTTTTAATACACCAATGACGTAATGGACTTGAGGGGAATACACACGTACAATGAGTTACACCAGAAAAGCGATTGCAGTCACATACATATCTCACTTGAACACCTACAAGTATGAGATATATCAGCAATAAAAAAAGAAAATGAAACAAACTAATGACATAATACTAACTGGCCGGAGTGGACAGATGCAACACAAACCTAATGAACAATCATTCGCTGGGAAATACAAACCCACTGACGTACCAATATATACTCTAATACCCCAAAAACAAACAATGTAAAACACGGTCTAAAACCTGGTGTGCAAATAGACACATGCTCCAGTGATATTACTCTACAGCAATCCAGTCATAGCTCTAATGTCCACGAAACAGGCTTAGCAAATCTGTAACTTATCTATATGAAAGAGACTGCATGCAATAACTTCAAAGAAACAACGAAGCATGTCACCAAAGTTCCTACTAATTCTAAGAAATCTACCGGGCATGAAACGAAACATTAGTAACAGCTACCGTTAATACGTACCCACAGGATTAAAAGTAGTATAAATGATATATGTCAACAAACTATTTCCGAGGAACACCCCGTGCGGCAAATCCGCTATGTGCGTGTAACAATAGGATATAAAGAGTAACATAGTAAAACTCAGTCAGTAAAACCAGTAGCCACATACGTGCAACTACACATACCGGGCTATGAACTTAGAAATGCCCATATGGAAAACCAGCAGAATAAAACCAAGAACATGTACGTATTAATGCACAACAAAGGGACAACGAACGCCGAAGATTCCATAACAATGGGAACCTCGCTAATAACTTTCACGCCGGCCGTTGTGAGCAAGCGGTTCTAGGCGCTTCAGTCCGGAACCGCGCTGCAGCTACGGTCGCAGGTTCAAATCCTGCCTAGTGCATGGATGTGTGTGATGTCCTTAGGTTAGTAAGGTTTAAGTAGTTCTAAGTCTAGGGGACTGGTGACCTCAGATGTTAAGTCCCATAGTGCTTAGAATCATTTGAACCATTTGAATAACTTTCGCAAACGTGACAAACGTTGAGGGCATCCACAGATGCTCTAGACGAAACGTATAATTTATGTCTTAAAAGTATGCACACCTAAACTACACCGTTTTAGCGATACACCAGTGTAACGAAACTGTGCTCGCAAAAAGCGATTTGTAATGAGAAAATTGACTCTGAACCCACTCTCAGTTACTAATGAACCCGATACAATCATACAGTCAAAACAAAAATAAAGTGGCTGTTGAAGTCATTTATTACATAGCATTTCATCAACCGCAACAAAGTCACAATCGAAGACAGCAGAAACATAAAGTAATGAAATAGCCAGCAAACCACATGCTCACGCCACTTAAAAACAGGAAGTGTTCGTTCAGTATTCAGACTGAACGGTGCACTCAAACATAAAAAAGACACAAAAGAGCCCTAAATATTCAAGCCGGGAACGGCAACCCCTAGGATACACATACGTACTAATAACACAGAACGATGAAACATTTGAATGCCTGCACAGTAGCAAATGCTACACATACAGTCATCCGAAGTAACAACAGAACGGTACATGCGGAAAATATAGTGACATCACCTAGTACAAGGAATTGCTCACAACACAATACTTCGTGACTACCATCAACCCAGAAGCATTCGAAAGTAAGAGACCAGCAGTATGGGACATGGATAGTGCAGTGCGACAAAACAGGAGGCTATATGTACACATACACCTCATCTAAGACTCAGGAAGCACAAACGTAGCCACAAGCAAGAACGTAGTAATCACCGCTATTGGGACAACTGTAAAACACAGTAGAAGTAACAGCCATAGCTGTACGGCTACACAATGCAAATCGCACTATTTGAAATTTGGATTGAAATACAGCTTCTGGTTTTGTTATCATTATTCAAGCACTGTTTTTTTCGTCCAACTTCGATTGAAAATATGCGGAATTTGTTGTAGGACATAGCAGAATATTCAATCTCCAGTCTCTATAGTATCATGAGGCTCAGCTACGTGGTGGCAAGGTTCATAGTCTTCAAAATGGCTGCTGTAACGGAAACACGTTCCAAACACAGAGATGCCATGGAGTTTCTTTCTGCAGGCGCTCGAAAATGTTCTCAGGCGCCTGTAGAATGTCAGTGGAGTTTTGTCAGTGATCAAAAGCAGTGCGAGTCGTTAGTCGTGGCGGCTGTCATCACCGCAACATCGTCACGCAAACCGATACGATCTTCCACGTGCCGGCCGCCCACACAAAGCTGTGACTCCTCCAATGTGGAACGCGCGGACACTCTCATTCGAGGTGATCGACGGATTAATATCGAACACCTCGCTCTGTTGGTAGTCTCTATTGGTAATGCTGACACATTCCACAATCAGATGGCATGCGCAGAGGTTTGTGGCTGCTGGATCCCTCACCGCCTAACACAAGAATTCCATCTGTTTAGTTCAATGATGGATACATTTCGCCGAAAGCAGTACTTGGATGATAGCGAGGTTATTGATGCAGCAAGACGTTGGCTCCGACGTCGACCAGTCGAGTGGTACCATGCGGGCATACAGGCCCTCCCAGTAAAGTGGCATAATCTCGTCGCATTGAACGGAGATAATGTTGAAAAACAGGGTTCTGTAGCCAAAAGAAAATGACAGTTTTGGTACATATGTCCACGTCACAAGCAAAAGCTGAAGAGATAGAGAAAGCATATGAGGACACTGAACACGTGATTCAGTACGTAAAAGGAGATGAAAATCTAATAGGCATAGAGGATTGAAATGCAGTTGTAGGGGAAGGAGCAGAAGAAAGAATTTCTGGGGAATATGGGCTTGGTACTAGGAATGAGAGAGGAGAAAGTAACTGAATACTGCAATAGTTATCACTTAGTAAAATGAATACTCTGTTCAAAAATTAGAAGGAGATATACTCGGAAAAGGTTGCTGGGATACGATATACACAATACTGAGATGAAAAGTTGTCCCTCGCTTCCTGCATTCCGATTGAAAGTCCGTGTCGACACACACGAAGAAGTGCCAAGAGAATTGAATGTGAAATTGTTGGAACAATTGTCATCTACGTGATCCCCGAATGCCGCCAATATGAGGAAAGTACCTTCTTGAATTACTGAAGGAGATCTATAGTAAAAAAATCCTGATGTTGAAGAGTGAAAGAAATTTGATGTATTTTAAGGAAATATAATTTTTTCATAGTAAAATGTAGAGTTGGAATAATTTCTTGTTTATAAGTTTGATTGCTCACCCCTGTAACATATTATATAAAGAAATGATTCATTGTTGCTATTTCATTCTGACGAGAGATTGCTATTGTTAGTAACTGATGTAGTACTCAGCATGAAAGCTGGGCTAGCTGAAGAGCTGCATCGCTCAGCTCACAAAGTTTATCTGAGAAGATCCGTTATCACAGAAGAAACTGATGATCTTCATGAAGCCGATTTTGCTGACCTGATTCCATACTGCAAATACAATTTAGGCTGTAAATATTTATTAGCAGTAATTCATGTGTATTCCGAATATGCTTAGGTTGCCGTATTAAAAATTAAAATTGGCTCTGATGCTGTAGATGAAATTTAAAAAATTTACAGAAAGAGTCATAGGATACTAAATTACTTACGAACAGTGTTAGGTAAGTAATATTACAATAGCCATTTCAATTTCCGAGCTTTAAAGCTTCAGTTGTGGAACGATTCAACAGAACTCTTAAATGAAAGAAACAGGGTTCTTTTAAATTGATTGATAGGGCACAAGATCTAATAAGTTAATACTATCACACAAAACATAAAAAATTTATATGAGACTTGTTGATGTGAAAGGTAACACCCTTTTGTCTTCTGTGTATAATAAGAGCAAAATGATAGATGCACAAAGAGCTAAATTCAAAGTCAGTGATTTTGTTAGAACTAGTAAATCCAAGGCAGCTTTCGAGAAAGGCTATACCCCTACTGAGATATTCAAAATTAAAGTAGTTGCGGAGATTAGTCCGAGAACGTATATGCTACAAGATTACATGTCACGACCTGAAGCAGGAGGTTTCTACTGCACAGAACTTCAAAAAACCAGATATCCATCCACTTACCTAGTTGACAATATCATTTGAAGGAATGGAAGCAAAGCTTTCGTAAAATGGCTTGGGTTTGATGAAACAAACAATTCCTGGATTATATTGTAAGAGAGAGAGAGAGAGAGAGAGAGAGAGAGAGAGAGAGAGAGAGAGAGGGAGGATCAGATATGCTTTTAAGAAGTATAGACTTCGACATACTAAGTACAGAGGTATCTGTACATGGGTATACAATGCATATCCTTGACCTTGGAGTAAATTTTAATTGCTGCACTGAAGTTGTGAAGGTACATAGCTTGATCTCACTTTAATGTTGTGTATAAACTGTGCGTTAATAATGTAACATAACACCATTTTTGCTGTAAATAGTGCATATTCTTTGATTATCAAGGGAATATTTAATGTCTTTGACAGTCAAGTGAAGGTTACGTAAATTTTCCTACATACGTGTCACAAAATTTAAATACTACACTCTGCCTTGTTGGAAACGGGAGGGTGCATAAGGCACACACCATCCGGTATGTTTGCATCACCTCTTACATTTTTAATACTGCGCTGCCATCTGCTGGAGATAAGGAGGTAGAGGTGGCATGACTTGTTTTGTACATCAGGAGAAATGTCATCTGACACCACTTTTACACATTATTTCAATACTATACTCTCACTGGCCGAAGATATAGAGGAGGGGTGTGAAGTATAAGGCACAAACTTGATTTGTTTCTATCGTCTTGTGTTTTGAATAGTGCATTATGACTAGGTGGGGATATCCCAAGATTGGTTGGAGACAGGTGGAAGGAGAGGGGTTAATTAATTTTTCCACTAATACGATTAGGCTATTCCACTATCTTCGATTTTTTTGATGATTGACTAGAGATAAAGAGTACAACACTGTCTCACTGGTTGGAAATCAGAGGATGAGAGGATTTTTTAACTTTGTAGTAACACACTTGGACAACTTTCGGTATCTTGAATTATTAGTATTGCACTATGATTTGTTGGAGGAGGGGGTTGGGAAGGGGGTAGGAAAAAGGGAGGAGGGAGAGGAATGATGCTTTTCATTTCCAATTATTGATTGACAGATTGATGTCATCGTGAGTTCAAGATCATCGATGACCTTGAAAAAGGTCAGTGGCTTAGTTCAACGTCAGGTAGTGTGGCTGTAAGGATTCTAGGTAAACTAGAATGCCAAAACCTATATTACTTTCGACTGCATTCCATTATCCTTGTTTTGCTTGTTTAGATTATAAGTACTTTTAAAGACATCGTCTTTTCCGTTTTATTTAACTGCTCTTCCCAGTCCTTTGCTATCATATCATAATAACAATATAATCATCAAACCTTAAAGCTTTTGTTTCTTCTCCCGGAACTTTAATTCCATTTCCAAATATCTTCTAGGTTTGTTTTACTGCCTGCTCATTGTACATACCGAATAACGTCGAGGTTAGGGCACAACACTGTCTCCCACTCCTCTCAATTGCTGCTTCCCCTTATGTCTTTGGTATTTTCAGAATTTCAAGGAAACCATTCCAGACAACATTGTCAACCGCGCGGGGTAGCCGCGCGGTCTAGGGCGTTTTGTCACGGTCCACGCGGCTCCCCCCGTCGGAGGTTCGAGTCCTCCTTCGGGCATGGTTGTGTGTGTTGCCCAGGGACCGATGACCTAAGTAGATGCCGGCCGGTGTGGCCGAGCGGTTCTAGGCGCTTCAGTCTGGAACCGCGTGCCCACTACGGTCTCAGGTTCGAATCCTGCCTCGGCCATGGATGTGTGTGATTTCCTTAGGTTAGTTAGGTTTAAGTAGTTCTAAGTTCTAGGGACTGATGACCTCAGATGTTAAGTCCTATAGTGCTCAGAGCCATTTTTTGAACCTAAGCAGGTTGGTCCAATAAGATCTTACCACAAATTTACAAACCATTGTCAGAAGTTTTCTCTAAATCTACAAATGCTATAAACATAACTTAGCCTTTCTTCAGGCTATCATCAGTATTCCGTTATGTGTTCGTACATTTCTTCAGAATCCAAACAGATCTTTTTGCAGGTCGGCTTCTATCAGTCTTCCCTTTCTTTTGTAAAATATTCATGTCAGTATTTCACAAGTGTGATTTATGAAACTTATTTATTTTATGTATACACACCTCAAAGAACTCCCCTTCTTTGGTATTCTGATTGTTAGATTGATCTTTTAAGTTCGAGGGTATTTCGGCTGTCTCATATTTCTCGCACCAGTTGAAATAGTTCTGTCATGGTTAGTTCTTTGATAGATATTAATAAACATAAGCCAATGTTCTCTCCTTCAGTATCCTTGTTCTGAGTTATGCTTTATACTATTCTGTCAAATTTTTCTGCCGGCCGTTGTGGCCGAGCGTTTCTAGGCACTTCAGTCCGGAACTGCACTGCTCCTACGGTCGCAGGTTAGAATTCTGCCTCGGGCATGGATGTGTGTGATGTCCTCAGGTTAGTTAGGTTTAAGTAGTTCTACGTCTAGGGGACTGATGACCTCAGATGTTAAGTTCCATAGTGCTCAGAGCCATTTGAACCATTTTTTGAACCACATTTTTCTTGCAGTGTTGCAGCCTCATACGTTTTTATCGTAGAGTGCTTCTACACTATGCACAAAAATACCACTTTTTTGAAACCCTATAATTGTCGCCCACTGCGATGTGTAAATTTTAAATTTGGCTCATAAGTGCCTACAACCTTGCTCTGCAATGATGCAAAAGTGTGGCTCCCTGCGACCTCGCCGTGAGATTCGTGACACTTCAAACCGTGTGGGGGTCGGCAGTCACACCTAATGGGTGTTGCCTGCACTCATGTGCTAGAGCAGCCTCTAGGAGCCAGTCAGCTGTACTGGTGATGAGGTCTCCGACGTATACATTCATAACATGGTCAACAAATGTGTGGGTTGCACCTAGGGTTTTCTCGAAGAGTGGGGGTTTAGAGAGACCCTTCGCCGTTTTGTTCACGCACATGTCAATGTTGCGTCATTATGTGATCACGCCACAGAAAGGCACGAAACAGGAAGGGTGAAAGTATAAATAACTTTTGCTGCTTCAGATCACGTTCAAATTTCGTCAAACGGTCGCTAGTGGTTCCATACTGTATAGCAGAGCAAAAATTGCGGTCTCACTAAACTGCAGAGTGGTCAGATCACTTTTTGTGGGGTTGCAGCCCCACGGTGTCTTTAGCGTAGGGTTGATCGTGCGGAGGGTATCAGCAGTGTCGAACGTTGCCAAGAACGTCCTCCTCTTGCTAACTGCTCCGCGAACCGACGTTTCCGACTGCAAAACGTGTGGGAATCAACTACCCGAGGGGAGGGATGGTTCAAATGACGCCCATTACGCATTCTTCCGAGAGCTTTTCGCGGTAGTTCTGAGCGGCGGTGTGTGTGAAATGTCTTCCTCAGCCACTCGTAAGAAAACCGGCTGATTTCAGCGCTGGGTGTCGCAGTTCTGGAAAATTTGGAAGTTTGTTGTAAGATCTTATGGGACCAAACTGCTGAGGTCATCGGCCCCTTAGCCTACACACTACTTAATCTAACTTAAACTAACTTACGCTGTGGGAAACACACACACCCATGCCCGAGGGAGGACTCGAACCTCCGACCGGGGCGAGCCGCACTCGCAGTTCTGACTTCCATCGCAGGGGCGTCAAAATAAGGGGTGAAAAATGGGGAAGAGGGCGTGTGACTACCTTGGCAGAGTCTGACATGTCTACGACGGCGTTGAGCAGAATTGTGGTGAAATTTGGCGCCAATGTGACATCTTTAACGCACCTTGTACCTCACACGAACTTCTTAATTGTGGCCACTTTTTTCGCAAGTGTCGACACTTTACTGTTTTAAGCGGCGTCGAGCCCAAGGGTGACGGTGTAGGGCACCAGGCTTTTACACCTTTACAGAGAAAGATTTCAGGCACCTTTGAGCCAAATTTAAAACTTATACATCGTAATGGGTGATAATTACGGCGTTAAGAAAAAGTGATCATTTAATTATGTTGCGCATATTTGTGTAACTTCATATTGCAGCTCTACTCACTCCAGCTTAGCAATTTGCACTTCCTGTCATTTTAATTTTTTTTACGTCTATGTTCCCTTATCCAAGGATTTCTATTAGAGCTTGCCTTTTAGCTTAGTTGGTCCTCTGCTTCTCTTACAGATACCCATTCGTACCGTGTTGTATGTGTTTCCCCTGCTTCAGTGAATAGTTGCTTCATTCTCCATTGGAAACTAAAGAGTCTCTGATTCTGTCAAGTTATCCAGTTCCAGTCTTCTTAGCTTCCTACCTTTCGGCAATGTATTCACTTTTAATGAGCATTTCATAACGAATAAATTGCGGTGTGGGCCAACATGTGCTCCATGAAATGTTTTGTACTTCAACATTTGGTTTCGAAATCTCTCAGTATGGTATCTGAAACCACCGGTATCTCCAGGTTTCTTCCACTACTACAACCTCCTTGTTGTTATTCTAAAACCGTGTTTGCAATCATTAAATAGAGATCTGTAAAAAATTTTAGCAGAAAAAATTCCTTTCATTTCTTTTCCTCTGTTCACGTTCCGTTATTTTCCTTTTTCTTCCTTTTTCTACTATCGGCTTACACTGATCAGCCAGAACAGTATTACTACAGCCAACCGCGACGTTGGATGCCGGCTGGTGGCGTTGCAGACACGTGACGCGGTAACAGAAATATGTAAACAGAGCAGACACGGACGGGTTTCACCCTAGCGAAGATATGGGCTACAAATGGGGAATTCCATAGAGACAAGCGATTTTGACGAATGCCATATTATTATTACATAGATCATGTGAAGGGGTATCTCTAAAACAGAATGAACTCCGGGAACTGTTGGGTTTTTACAAGACTTTCTTCCAGCGTCTGCTACATATTTCGTGTAACGGCGTTTGTGGTACTACGATTGTGCTAGCTACTGTTTCTTGTGCACATACATTTGCATGAGAAACTGGACTGAGATTCATCATTACTCTTACCTGTATAGCTACTACTATTCTTTGCTTGGTCCTTAGTGTTATCCCATTCTTCTTCTAATTTCTCCACTTGTGTTTCCATTTGTGTTTGCACGCGATCTTTCCACTTGGTAGATCCTGTGTAAGTTTTCTTTGTATCTGACCTAACTCCGTTTGTATCTTTAATAATGACGTACTCTGCTCTCTGTTCACACATTGGTAATTGTATGCTCAGCAGTCTTGTGTAGCCCTATCTCTCACCTGTTATCAATTACAGTGTCTTTCTCTCGTAAAAAGTCATCAACTCGTTTTTCATGTTTTCTTGTTATGTCATCTAAGTGTTTGACTACCTGTTGAACTGTGGACTGTATTCTTGTGTGCTCTAGCCGCATTGTATCAAAATCATCTGCAGTTTTTTAATAGTTCTGGCATGTCTTTTACAGTAGTTTTCAGTGTCGAAATATCATTAATTATTCGTTCTAAGTCGCGGCGTACCGCTTCAGTGTCGAGAGTCTCAATGTCTGTTTACAAAGTGTTCTGATCTCAGTAAGATTACTAACATCTTTAATCAAAGCCTCTAATATTGCTGAAATGTTGTTTAAGCTTTAATTGTCGTCAAATCTTTTATCAAGTTTTTGATTGTTTACATCAAATTATTGACTGAGTAAAGCTTGCATCTCTCTATACGATTGTACAAAACGGTCAAGTGTAAGATTTACTGCTTCTAAACTAACATTGTTTACCAACTGTGACATTGCGTTACTTGGTGGAGCGACAACATCACTACTGTTACCGTGAACATTTTCAGCCTTAGTCTCGGGTGTGGTACGCAAATGATCGCTTTCTCTGAATTTTTCACGTTTGTTGGCTCAAACTGAGATTTAACAACGACAGTAAGAACGAATTTCTTAAATTTAGTAATCTTCTCTTTCTTATTCGTATTATCACAATCTTATGTTCACTATGTAAACAATTCACAGATGACACCTTAGCTGTAACATACCCGTTGCAACTGAAAAATATTTCTTTGCGAAACAATTGCGTCACGCTAAGCATAATTGCGCACTACTGCAAGAATGTTTCGCCCATCATGTGAAACATTTACGTAATAACAAATAATACATTTTGAAACTACTAGAAAAGAAACAAAATTCTATGTGTAGTACACTTTGTGTCTTGAAAAAAATCAATTCTACCCCGACACTTTAACAAGTGTTACGAACGAGTACTGATGATCTTTATCTGACGCGCTCTTTTCCTCCCGTTGGGAAAATATTTCAGACTCGTTTTTTTTCAGATTTTTATGTTCTGTTTTTAATGTCTCAGAATTTCAGAAAATATTTCCTTATTACTGTAGTCATAACATACAAAAGGGATTTTCATTAGCCACAGAAGCAAGAACGAGTTATTTCCTTGTGCTATATTTCATGATTACGGTTATTTTTACGATCTGTAAAAAGTATCCGTCTCGCTTTAGATCGGTATGCAGGAGGCAAAGGGCTTCTCTGGTGAGCTGCCCTAGAGAAAACGATTATTTTTTATGTTTTGATCGTGAAATCCTAAGTTAAAGACAACAATCTCTTGTAAAGGGTGAGAACTACTCTCTTAATTTTTACGTAAAGCGCAAGCGGCCATTTGACACAGTCGAAGTGGGATAGGAATTAATCCGTTCTCACTTACCTCCTTTTACAGCCTCGAACAATCACTTAACTGCTTCGCCTTCTCTACAGTAAAAGGTGCCACAGGACTATAATGTATGTTAATTATGCACACCGATTTCTTCACTTTAATGGTTGTAATTAAATGATGAACTGACGAACTATATTCGACGGTAAAAAGGTAAAGACACAAGAGTGCGACAAAACAAGTAGTATTCCATCTGATACCGACAATATTAATTGTAACGTTTAAGCGCATGGTTAATACAATTGTTCTAAGACAGCTAATCAAGAAAGGGTTAATATGATAAACAATATATATATTGCATGTTCATCAACTTTGAAAAACTTTCAAACTAATTTTGTAGATTGAAACAATCTAAGAAAAGCAGTTCGAAATTTTAAATAAATTTTAAGTAAATTCAATTTATCTCACAGGGGTACACAGCCTATACAGTAAAGGGCACAATTAAAGCTGCCAAAGGTTTGATACAAGGAAGCAATTAGTCATTACGTTTGCTTAAAATGTATGTGCACTAACTCGTTGAAAACTGGAGAAAAAGTTATGAAAAGACTACAGTCGAGATAGACGAAAGTTATCTATACACTCTTTCGTTCGTGACAGAATTGTTAACGCACTTGATGAAGGAGGAATATACTAAATAGTGAGAGAACTGTAGGTGTATCTTCAAATTGAGTCCCTTTTGCAAAATGCAATATGTTGGAAATGCTATACATCTGGAGTGACAAACTCTTACTATTAAGGGGTACTTCGGGAAGTATTCACGCAGGAAAAGCAAACAACAGTAAATATCGATTCTACATCAAGAAAACGTAAAGTCAGTTAGTTCTTACATAGCGCTTATTAGGCATTGCAAGAATTACGAATAAAGGATACAAAATAATTACAGCGGCACGATATATGACAAAAATGGAGGAAAATCATTGGGAAAAACACTCTGTAATATTCTAAAGAAAATGGGATCGACAATCGACATCACGAGACACGAAGGAACAGACGTTTTCTTCCATATCGGGGTTTTACATATTGGCGTTTGGAAGTTGGTCAGAAATGTGGAACGCAGCCATCACCAGATGAGCGCCGGAGCATTTACTGCCAAACTTTTAGGAAACATTCCTCACATGTACAGGAATGAAATGTTTTGTATGCACATGGGTCTTGAGAAACTTTATTTCCATGTTACATCTCATTTTCTATTTCTCTTCATAATCACATTTATCATGGCAAACACACAGAAACAGAATGTTTTCGCGTTTCATGAAACATTTTCCCCCATGGAATCTTCAAAATACACTCTTGGTTACGTTTGGTTAGAATGTACAGCAAATTATAATTCTTCGTTTCACCACCAGTGTCTGCTGTTCTACTACAGTGGAGGTCATGTTGACATGTGACTCACTTCGTTACTTGCGTTCACATGCCACTAACTTCATTCCTCTACTAGTATCAAGAACGTAACATGAACTGCCTTCATCACAGGCTTGGTTCCCAGTACAGCGTAATGGAAGTGTACTCTAATGTGGAGTCGGCAGATGCCCATTTGCTGTACGGATTTCCGGCCGTTGTGGCCGAGCGGTTCTAGGAGCTTCAGTCCGGAACCGCGCTGCTGCTACGGTCACAGGTTCGAATCCTGCCTCGGGCATGGATGTGTGATGCCCTTAGGTTAGTTAGGGGACTGATGACTTCAGATGTTAAGTCCCATAGTGCTTGGAGCCATTTGAACCATTTTTTGCTGTACGGATTAGCACATGATAACTGACGTGGGGATCATCGTTCGTAGCAGGAGATATTCTCAGAACGACTGTGCCCCTACGGGAGGCCGTCTGCAGCACCTGATTTTTAGCTGGCATGGGACGGTAAGCGCACTGCTCGCGTCTGGGGGAGGCCTTGAAGGACGAGGACATAACCCGAAGAAACAACCCTAACGCCAGCGTAAGACAATTAACTGCACAGAGTAATGTTGATCACATGACTGTGGAGTGCTACTTGAGAACCTGCTGTAACCGTTCCATGCACAGCGTGTGCGGGCGTGTTTAGTAGCTGATTTCCCTGCATGGTTGCACTTCTGCGAATGGTTCAACAATATGTCATACAACAATGCGTCACCCTCACTTTAGTGCAAAGGTACTGTTCACGGATGAGGATTCGTTTCTAAGTAGAAGATTAATGTATTGAAAAGCTGTGGAAGCTCGTAACATGGAAATAAGCGTTTCCAGACCCATGTCCACATAACATACTTACCTCCTCATGTGTTAGAAATGTTTCCTGAAAGTGTGGCTGTACATTTTTGTTATACTGTAAGTATTAAAGCTTAAGACACAACATAAAACCAACTGTCATACGTAGCAGACTGTATCTTTTTTAAATTATAGAACTTGCTTTCATGTTTTATGGTTTATTCACAGTTAAATGAATTTACCTGTTATCGCTGGCGTTAGAGGTGACTTAACGGGGCAGTGCACAGTTTTAAAAGGGGACCACACTGGCACTTTTTATCGAATATCATTGCTTATGTCTTCCTAAGTGGCCAGACAAACGAGGAGGCCGGTGTACTAAAGGGAGCGCTCACATGATTGTACACTGGCTACGGCAGCTCTCTCGGTAGTCAGCGCAAGCAGCCGAGTGTTCGCTTGTGGCCGTCACGTAGCTACGGCGATCCCCTCAGGTTTACGTATGCAAACAGCGTCGCCTGCCACTGGGCCTGGGACTCACTGTGTTGTAGCGGGGGCGACTCATACATTGCTTTATTTCGATTACAAAACCAGTGTGATTAATTCGGCCCTGTTTCACAAAGCTTGTCCCACAACACGTCGTACAATGCAAACAAAAAGTGAGCTGCGTGCACGTCGTTGAGAGTATTATATGTTTGTTAGTAACAAATCCAGAGTAGCTGCAGTGTCACGGACTTCCATTTTCTCTGTGGGCCCTCGTCAATCCCGCTTTGAGTGTGGGTTTCAGATGTACTTTTCCTGGATGTATTCTACGCATGTACCAGAACGCTTACAGAGAACGTTAGACGGCAAGTAGGCGCTCTGTGGGTCCTTTACATACACGGAATGTTTGCAAAATGCAACTGACACTTCCAAAAAACAGCCAGTGTGGACACTGTAGAGTTAAATTGCCAGATATCAACTTAACATTCAGTCTTCTCCCTCCGCGTAAACGTTGGATATTACACGGCAATTCTAAGTAAAAAATTGTAATGTTTTATGCATACAACATAATTAATGCGTAGTAGGGGAAAATATACTTCAGGTCTTCTATGATCATTATAGTGAAATGTGTGGAAGATTACACACAGCTTCAACGTCTCCATTCTGATCTGATAATACTTTGACTACAAGTAACGCCTCTCTCGAATTACGGTTTTGCATTAATTATTACAACTAGAATTTTGTGCTTTGAGACACAATATACCAATCGTTCAGACCATGAAGATATTATTGTTAATCAAGCTGTATTCTCACTAGAGTCACTTTCATAAAATCTTAACTTACAGTGCTGGTTATAAACCTTATTCAAAGTTACTAGAAAAGGGAGGGTAGCGCTCCAGTAATTCGAGCCCAGATATTTCGAGGTTCCGTGTAATTCGAGCTGCTGTTAAGAAAATTGAAATTTTACATGAAAGTAGAGAAAAACCCGTTTTCATACTTTTCGGTATGTATGTTTTAAGCACTTTCGAATGTGTTACATTTTGAACTTTCTTTCAATTACTCATCAAAATGTGCACTGTAATAAAAATAAGGTACACTACCTTGACCTTGAGTTACAGTCTTTGAGCAGCACAGTGGTATACATTCCATAGCGTCGGTTTCGTGACACCGACATACGGCATGTCTTATTGCCATCATGTGAATGTAGAAGTTATTACTGTAGAAATACCAGAAGTGTTGGAGACCATATGTTTATGTCAGAGGTGACACGCATTCTGGAGATTAAATGACACATTTTGAATTGGCAGCCGTTGATACAAGAACGTTAGACATCGATAAGAATCCCTGCATGTACCGCTCACCTAGATGTAATGTTGACACTTTCTTCAACAAACTGAAGTTCTGGAAAGTCTCAGCTTCTTGGTCCTTCTAATAATTTCTGTCATATAATAAGCCTAAAGACAGAAGAGCAGGTCTACAAAAGGACATTCTGAAAACATAAAATAAATATTTTTTCTACTGCGCTCGCAAATCACACATAGGATGAAGTGTGTATGGAAATCAGTGTAGACGTTAAGTTATCTAAATCCTGCACATTGTTTAAATTAATTTTTGAGGAGACGTTTCCAAAACCATCCACTCAAAGAGCATCAGCTAAGGAAAACCTGCGAGTACTAAAACTTAAAAGCGCTACACTAGCCCGCAGTTCAAAGATTACTATCGCAAGTACAAAAAGGTGTACAGGATGTATTGTTTGCTGTAAAAAATCATTCAATGACAAAAAACTATAACGTAGAAAATAAAAGTAAAGTTGTATAGGGTGTCATATAACACGAAAATGGGAAAGATAGACACAATTGTTGTAACACATATTAATTAAGGGAGTAGTGTAGTAGAAAATCCTTAGAATTGGAAACTTCTATAAATGACTGTTTCTAAGCCTTTATGGAGAAATTTCACAAAATATTTCCACAACACATGTAATATCCACAAGCAATTACACAGAAATCAAAATGATAGTGTTTGCCACAGCAGAACTTGAGCTCTGGAAGATAATATAGACGTTAAAGAAACAAGATGACAGCAGCCACAGACAACACATAAAGCCCATTAACGAACATAGTAAATGAGTGTAGTTGAGGTATACTTCCGGACTATCTAAAGCACACACGAGTTGCGCCCTTACTGAGGGAAGGCAATTTGCAATCACACTTCAAGCCGAACCCCAACGATCGGCGAGGACGTGTCTGAAGACGCCCCGGACGACGGTGATACACCAACCTGACTGTCGGTCGTCATACGGCCTTACAACCAGGACTGTTGGTCTGGGGTGCCATTTATTTTCATAGCAGGGCCCCTTTGGTTGTCATCCGCTGCAGCCTCACTGGACAGCGATATGTCTACGATATACTACGCCCAGTTTTGTTGCCCTTTATGGCAAGCCATCCCAGGCTTGCATTTCAGAAAGATAATGTACGGCAGTATACGCCGAGAAATTCTATTGCTTGTCTTCTTGCTTGTCAAACCCTATGTTGGCGAGCAAGAACACTGGATCTGTCTACAATTGAGAAATTTGGAGCATTACGGCAGGGCCCTCCAACCATCTCGGGATCTAACGTTGCAGTTGGATAGAATCTGGCGCGATACCCCTCAGGAGAACATCCACCAAGTTTATCAATCAATGCCAAGCCGAATTACTATTTGCATAAGGTCCAGAGGTGGACCAACGCTTTATTGACTTTCTCAGTTTATGAAGCCCTTTCTCTTGAATAAATCACCCAATTTTTCTGAAATTGTAACAATTTGTTTCTCCGTACAAGTGCATCAAATGTACCGATTCAGTCCCATTCGGATAATTCCTTCGTGGCGCGTGACGTTTACTGTCTTAGAGTTTGTTGTTATAAGTTATCTTGTACAAAAGGAGTAAGATCAAAATAACATTGGAGCTAGTACAGTTATGAAGACAGTGACCTGATATTCTCTGTCCGACCATCTTAATTTAGATCTTCCGTCATTACCCTAAATCATTTCAAGTAAGTGCCAGTATCGTTCCTTCAGCAAGGCAACGTCCGATTACCTGTCCTGTTCTCCTAAAATCATACTTTAATGTTCTATGTGTTTGTACATCATTGTCAAATGACTCCAGGATGACTAAATAAATATAGGGCGAGGAAAAACAATTTGACGAAAAGCGAAGGACAGAAAGACAGCATAAAATGAAGGAAATTGGGTCTAGGAACTAGAGGTCTCAATCGAATATTGACGGCGCTACGCCAGCGTGAAAACGGTGGCCAGTTTGCACATTTGTTACGACCTACTTATGTTAATTAAGTGGCGGCAAGCCTGTGTACAAGACCATACTCATTTTCATTTACTATGACGTTTTCAGGACATTTTGAAACGCGAAACATCAAACTTTCCCTATTGAACACGTTATGACACGGAAACCAACTACCGTTCGAGTACCAATCTCAATAATGTCCAGAGTATGAGGTGCATCCCTCGCAGCGCCACCGTTCAGTTCCAACTATGACCACCAGGTGATCAGTCATAGTGATTATAATCACACACACCTGACCAGTCGCAGTGCACTTGTTGACGTGTCAACATGAGCTTGGACAAATGGAGCAGGGCATCATTAGTTTAGCTCTATTATCTAAACAACAGTATTGCTGCAGCTGCACTTCGAAAAATCCCTGGCTGAAGGGTTGCGAAGGGTCCTCTTTCTCCACCTGCTGTGCGGAGCATGATGAAATTCGAATCAGCTGGAGAACTGGGCGTCGCTCTGGCAAGAGGCCGACGAGCGGTTGCACCACAGGTGGTTGATGAAATCGCTGTTGCTATGGCTTACGAGGTGCATTCAAGTTCTAAGGCCTCTGATTTTTTTTCTCCGGACTGGAAAGAGATACAAACATGCGAATTGTTTTAAAATGAGGCCGCGTTCATTGGCAATACGTCCCAGAGATGGGAATTTTACCGCCAGCGGCGAGAATAAGAACTGTTTTAAATACTTAAAATGGCGACGTTTTCCTTACTTGAACAGCGTGCAATCATTCGTTTTCTGAATTTGCGTGGTGTGAAACCAATTGTAATTCATCGACAGTTGAAGGAGACATGTGGTGATGGAGTTATGGATGTGTCGAAAGTGCGTTCGTGGGTGCGACAGTTTAATGAAGGCAGAACATCGTGTGACAACAAACCGAAAGAACCTCGGGCTCGCACAAGCCGGTCTGACGACATGATCGAGAAAGTGGAGAGAATTGTTTTGGGGGATCACCGAATGACTGTTGAACAGATCGCCTCCAGAGTTGGCATTTCTGTGCACAAAATCCTGCATGACGACCTGAAAATGCGAAAAGTGTCATCCAGGTGGGTGCCACGAATGCTGACGGACGACCACATGGCTGCCCGTGTGGCATGTTGCCAAGCAATGTTGACGCGCAACGACAGCATGAATGGGACTTTCTTTTCGTCGGTTGTGACAATGGATGAGACGTGGATGCCATTTTTCAATCCAGAAACAAAGCGCCAGTCAGCTCAATGGAAGCACACAGATTCACCGTCACCAAAGAAATTTCGGGTAACCGCCAGTGCAGAAAAAATGATGGTGTCCATGTTCTGGGACAGCGAGGGCGTAATCCTTACCCATTGCGGTCAAAAGGGCACTACGTTAACAGGTGCATCCTACGAAAATGTTTTGAAGAACAAATTCGTTCCTGCACTGCAACAAAAACGTCCGGGAAGGGCTGCGCGTGTGCTGTTTCACCAAGACAACGCACCCGCACATCGAGCTAACATTACGCGACAGTTTCTTCGTGATAACAACTTTGAAGTGATTCCTCATGCTCCGTACTCACCTGACCTGGCTCCTAGTGACTTTTGGCTTTTTCCGACAATGAAAGACACTCTCCGTGGCCGCACATTCACCAGCCGTGCTGCTATTGCCTCAGCGATTTTCCAGTGGTCAAAACAGACTCCTAAAGAAGCCTTCGCCGCTGCCATGCAATCATGGCGTCAGCGTTGTGAAAAATGTGTACGTCTGTAGGGCGATTACGTCGAGAAGTAACGCCCGTTTCATCGATTTCGGGTGAGTAGTTAATTAGAAAAAAAATCGGAGGCCTTAGAACTTGAATGCACCTCGTACAACGCTCAGCGCAGTTCCCGATCGAGAAGCAGTGCGCGTGGTGTGTTATGACATTTGGAACATCCCGTGGTCCACTGTACGGAAGGTGCCCTGAACCATTCTCAAATGACATCCGTATAAGGTCCATATCGTACAGCAGGTTGCGCCACATGACACACAAAGATGTGTTGACTTCGCTCTCCACTTTCTCGCAAGGATTGAAGTTTACGAGGGCTGGCCCTGGACCATCCGACGAACAGACAAAGCTAATTTTTCTTTGACGGGTGAAGTCGAGCGAGGAGATCTCATCTCCAGTCGCTGTGCATGAAGTTTCTCTGTATGGTGAACGTGTCACCGTTCGGTGTGGCTCCCGGCTACTTACATCATTGGCCCGTTCTTTTCTGAACATGTTGGCGCTCAGTGACCAAAGACGTGCAGTGTAAATGGCTAGTGTTGCTGCGATATGCTTCGCCAGCATATCATACCCGCCCTACAGGAGAGAGATGCATTGAATTCGACAGTTTTCATGCAATGTGGGGTCCCACCGCGCATCTCTCGTGGAGGCCACCTGCTTCTCCGAAATACATTTGGAAAAGATCGAATTATCGGTGGAACGTTTCCAAAATCTTGGCCGGCACGATCACCTGATCTCACTGGCTGTGATTTGTAGTTGTGGGGCTACTTGAAGGACAAGGTTTACCAGGGGAACATTCACGCGAGCTGATCTGAAGCGCAGCATATCAAGAGATGAAGCCAGCATACCTACGGACTTGTTTCTTTCTGCTGTGCAGGATGAAATTCTCTGCTTTCAGATTCTTCTGGACACTTATGGGCGCTATACAGAGCCCCTTTTGTAACAGTTGGTTGGTTGGTTGGGGAAGGAGACCAGACAGCGTGGTCATCGGTCTCATCTGATTAGGGAAGGATGGGGAAGGAAGTCGGCCGTGCCCTTTCAGAGGCACCATCCTGGCATTTGCCTGGAGTGATTTAGGGAAATCACGGAAAACCTAAATCAGGATGGCCGGACGCGGGATTGAACCGTCGTCCTCCCGAATGCGAGTCCAGTGTCTAACCACTGCGCCACCTCGCTCGGTTTTTGTAACAGTAATGGTAACGGTATGCAATAGTATGACGTACCGTTGCAGCACATTAAAAGTGTTTCAATTGAATTGATTTTGCATTGCATCTCTTACTCATGTCAAGACATTAATGCTAACAAGTTTGTTTTCATCGTGACTACTGATTAGTCCAAACATTCTGTTTATGTATACATTTTCAGTGAACTGCATTTCATTTTGAGTAATGACGTCCATATGTCAGATTTCGGTTAGTTTCGTGTAGGTCCGAAAACATGCAACTGCGATCCCCAGTTCCTATACTCAGATTCCATTGTTTGATGCTGTCTTTGTGCCCTACACTTTTGGTCAAATTGTTTTTCTACACCCTATATAATAAAATCAAAAATCAATGAAGAGACCTCTTCGAATGGTGGGACTACTTGTGCACTGCCCGCTATTTTTTATGTGTAAGTAATGACATGATATATTCATCATTTCTCCAGTGGTTTAAGTAGTCTGCTGGGTGACTGTTGGACACAGAACAGATTTTTAAATACGTCTTTTAATTTCCTGCGTATTGTTTGCACCATAATAGCAGCTACGTATGTGACAACCACAGTGGTATACCTCATTGGAGTTCAGAAAAGAACCTGTGGAATAAAAATAATTGACTATGGGGATTTTTATGCCTTTGTTGTGTGTGGATGATATATTGGCCAGAAGTTTATGGCACTCACCACGGTGTGCCACTTGGTTAAGACAGAGAAAAAATTATGCCTCGTGCTCAATGTCTTAAAAAGATTGACAACATTTTTATTCAATGACTTTTTAAAGACTTAACAATCTCTTTGGCACACAAACATTTACATCTTGTAAAGTACAATCTCGATGATCCAGTGGTCACTGCAGTCGTAACTGACGATGTCACGGATCCAACATGAACGTCTGCTGCGAACCTCACGTTGTGTGCCACTGTGTTCTTCGCAACGTCTGTGTTTGCCACAAATGGTTCAAATGGCTCTGAGCACTATGGGACTTAACATCTGAGGTCATCAGTCTCCTAGACGTAAGCCTACTTAAGCCTAACTAACCTAAGAACATCACACACATCCAAGCCCGAGGCAGGATTCGAACCTGCGACCGTAGCAGCAGCGCGGTTCCGGACTGAAGTGCCTAGAACCGTTCGGCCACAGCGGTCGGCTTGTCTGCCAGAGATCGACGGCTATTCTGCTCTACAGAGCATTCATGCCTTCTACAGCCATATGCCATGATGACACGTGGAATTCCAACTTATTGTTGGCTGCTGGTTTCACCGACCTTCAACGACTTTTTGTAGATGCTCTTGACAGTAGCAGACGAACAGCCGACCAGTACCGCCGTTTTAGAGATTATCGTTCAGTGGCAATGGGTCATAACGATCTGTGAATCCCGGAGTGTAGTGGTCATAACGCTTTGGCTGATCAGAGCAAATAGTATTCATGATACAATGGCTAAATTTTTATATCTAGGAAATTGCTTTTCGACATTGTTCTTGTTCAGCCTTCATAGTGCTCAGAACCATGGACATATGTGTTAAGTGAACAGTTTTGACCCAGTGGCCGCATATTACCTTGCGGTTCCTTGATATATCGTGTCAGTTGCCTAGATCTTGACAGACTGTCTTTTATTTGAACTATTTTCACCAACGTGCTTCACCCCGCCCCACTCAACCCCATCCCTACCGCTAATTCACCCGTCACCATTACACACACACACACACACACACACACACACACACACACACATACACTGACGGAGAAGGTTATGCGTATGCGTGTATCACTATTCGAGCTTTTATTTATACATCTTTGAGAGACTTTCGGTTACTTGCATAAGTTGAAGTGACGATCAGATCCCATTCGTACATTGACTGTAAGCTTGGGAGTTCCTTGGCTCAAGTCATGACACTTTTCTGTTACTTAAACTCTCGTCTCATTTAACATGAAAGTTTTTTGGGTATCGTACCGAGTCAAAATTATTACTGAGGGAATCAACGTTGTGGTCAAGGTTACGGTGGCCGTCTTCTGCGTCACTGTAACACAGTGACCGAAGCACTGGATTCATCAGTAAAACTTATGTACAATGTGATGGGGTAAAATACGCAGAAAACTTTTCTTTTAATGGCCTGTGATTAATAATTGTGTTACTAGAGATCGCCCTACGGACTACTCTTGCATCACATTTTTTTCTCAGTTTGGGAAAACACCGCATTTAGTACTGAGACAGACATCGATCATCTCATTTGGATCACAATGCACAGGACGGTTTACTGGGAACATGTAGCAAACGTGAGGCTACTTTGTTTGGGCAGTGAGCTGCACCACAGTAATCTGTAGTTTGTCTTTCACACACAAGCATTATTCAATGCATTATTTACTAAACCATTTATCCCTGATACTGTTTCTCTTTACAGTTTTAGTCAGGGGGTGTTTAAATAACTACATTTGTAAGTAGGCTGTTTATGTTTTCTTTATGTAAGTAGGCTGTTTATGTTTTCTTATTGGCAACGTTACGTAGCGCTCTATATGAAAATCACTGGCTGTGCTGTGTGCAGTCTGTGGCTAGTTTGCATTGTTGTCTGCCATTGTAGTGTTGGGCAGCGGCAGCTGGATGTGAACAGCGCGTAGCGTTGCACAGTTGGAGGTGAGCCGCCAGCAGTGGTGGATGTGGGGAGAGAGATGGCGGAGTTTTGAAATTGAACTGCTATATATATTATGATTATTAAGGTAAATACATTGTTTGTTCTCTATTAAAATCTTTCATTTGCTAACTATCCCTATCAGTAGTTAGTGACTTCCATAGTTTGAATCTTTTATTTAGCTGGCAGTAGTGGCGCTCGCTGTATTGCAGTAGTTCGAGTAACGAAGATTTTTGGTGAGGTAAGTGATTTGTGAAACGTATAGGTTAATGTTAGGCAGGGCCATTCCTTTGTAGGGATTTCTGAAAGTCAGATTGCGTTGCGCTAAAAAAATATTGTGTGTCAGTTTAAGCACAGTCGTGTACAATTGTTCTAAGGGGACGTTTCACATTAAACTAAGGAACGGTTATTTTTCATCGGGGTTGTCTCGCAAAGCTGAAATAGCAGCCGAGCCGAATAGCATAGTGTTTGACGAATAGTTATCCCACTTTGAAAGAATTTTATGCTGGCGAATTGGAAACTGTAGTGCGTACACGTGACTCGTAACACTAAATAGAGAGGTAATGATCACTGTTCGACAGCAGTATCAGAAATCCTCAGACGAAAACGTAGTTATCTAAAAAAGTATTGATCGCTGTGTTAACGCATCTTCTCTTCATTTTTGTTTCCCGTTTGCTCCACGACAGAAAACAGATATTTCGCAGGTCTTAAACCATAAATAAAAAGAGAACTTCTCTGTGCTACGAACAATGTTCATTTGACGTACACTGAGCAGAGAAAAATCTACAGATATGAATTTTTAACGTTGAATTAACGTGGTAGCGCGCTTTTCTGGAACAGAACACTCGTAAACCTGTCTCTCAAATAAAGATTTAGTGGAGACGAGAAACATTTCGCATCTGGGAAAAATGGGTGGAAGGAGAAACCGTAATCCATACGTTCGTAGCGTTTGTCTGTAGCAACGCAAGGTTTCGTTTTCCTACATGGTGGACTGCATGAATTACTTCAGCGACATTTTCGATAAAGGTTATTCGACGTAGCGTAGCAGGAAAACATTCCTTAGTCTCGCTTTATATTGTTTCTTGATTTACATAAGGAAAACACTGAAAACAATGGAACAATGGCACCATCGCTTGTATCGGTTTCGGTTTCAAGACGAGGAGACGCATCTGCTTCCGATTATGAACCGATGGAAGCCCACGGTTTCTACAGTATGAATGATCGATGGAGGGAGTAGTTGGTGCAGTAGAGAATCTTTGGTGATGTTAAGACTAAGGATAGTATCAAAGAGCCACGACTTCATGCCAATTCTAAGCTACGATTATCGCTCAGAGTCGTTACGACAATGGTTACTCTTTCTGAAACGTGGTATTTTTTGAATTATAATTCATGCATTCATGGTTTACATGCGGTGCAGTGGCGAGTGGCGGATATTGACAGGAAAGAAATAAACTCCAAGAAACTAGTGTAGAAAAAGTTTCCCACAAGTAGCATAAACTGTGTTAGTAAAACGTATTCAACAAATTCGTAACGTTTACATTTCGATGCCATTTCGTGGCCGTAAGACTCCGTAAACGGAGAAAAGGTCTCAAAATTCTCTTACAAGATCTGCTGCGAAAAATGAAGATACTTTACTATAGTGGTAAACTCGAGAGACGTGTAAGTTCGCTTTTCAGATGTTGTCTCCCTAATTCAGAGAAATTATGTCCTTATTTAAACAGACTTGAGAGATATTGATATTGTACCAGAATTTTCCACAAATAAAATGAAGGAAAGAAAAATAAAGGAAAGAAATATAGAGGAAATAAAAATAAAGGAAGTAAAAAATTATTTATCTTTTGGACAGAAATATTGAGAGAACGTTAACGCTGACCTGATCTTTTGTTTAGACTCTGTATTGGAAAGAAAAATTACAGTCTTCGTATTACTCTGTTTAAGTGAAAACCGAAGGAGAGTTATTTTCTCAAATTGTTACTACATAACGTTCATACTCCACAGCAAAATATCGCAATAGCTGTTTATGTCTAAACCCGCTGTCCGTTTCCAATAATTTATGAACAGTCATAGTGTATGTATCCAGTTGTTGTGTGCGGCCCTTATAGATGGAAACAGGATAACTGCAGTTTGGGTAATGTATCGTAGCGAAGGAAAATAGTATTTCATAGCTACCAAATCTTCATCTCGGTATCATCTACCCCGCATGGTACCAAGAAATCACTACACATAAAATAAGGAACAACTACCTTAGAAGTGCATAGTTCTTTGACTCGAGAATCAGGTAATTCACCCTCTTACAAGCGGAACTACAGTGTAAGCATTCCTCATGTAATCGTCGTTTCTCAAGCTTTCTAGTTCACCGAAACTTGATGCTGGAGTACCAATGAAACAACGACGAGAGGTAAAATCGTCTCGTAGTTTAGCTTTCATAACAAATGGCGCTCTGAATATCGAGTATTACCGGTATAGCCGTAGGACTCGGAGAATAGGCACTTCTGTACCAGTCCTCATTAAAGAAGGAGCTAGAATTTCAAGTTTGAATATTTGCTTCATCATCATTGTTAACTGCTCTGCGCTGTAATTTATTTTCATTTGCGTTGGCTTTTGGTGTACATACCACGTAGTCAGCTTCATGTTACGCAGTTGCTAATAAAGTAGCAGAACATCAGGAAAATGACTTATTGTGATTGTCTTATTCTATCAAGCATCGACGAAGTATTCCGCTGAAACAAATCTTTAAAAGTGTATGCGGAGCACATATTAGCTGCTAACAGGTTCGTAAAAATACATCGTGAGTAAAGAGAACAAGCAGTTTAGTCATATTTCTGGGTACATAAAGGAAAAGGACAGTACGAGTACAATATACCGTTCTGGAAGGCTATCGTGATGTTATCTACTAGTTGTACGACGCTTTTTTTTGTAACAGTTGTGGATTAAGCGATGTGTAAATATGGAATTATTACATGACGTACAATCCATAGCGTGGTGGAAAAGATCTCTATGGCAATGGACACTCAATTTTACATTCAGGTTCCAATATCTTATAAAATCCGCGAGGATTATGTGTTAATATTGCATTTACAGATGTACTTACAACACAGAAGAAAGCCTTGAACATACCGGATAGGTCATACAGAAGATAGAAATAGCGATGAAGTACACACGAAACTGTTTTTTTCACTGTACTCTGTGGCAGTCACTTTCATGTAGTGACAAATAACTTACTACAGTGTGGTGTTTAAGCGTCTTCTACTGATCGTCTACTGGGCTGCTATGCCCCTAAGCACGGTTGATGTGTTACTTACACTACAAACGAAAACTGGAAATGGAGGACATCAAGCTCAGGAAATCAAGATAATTTACTGCTTAAAGAACGCACGAAAAAATATGCCTACATAGCTTCCAACATGTCTGTATGTGATTCAAAACTATGGTAATATTTACCCTAAATATAGTAGAATTGATGTTGTACACCTATCAAGATAACAACCACTTGCAGAGTTTAAAACCGATTTAGTAACAGCTTTTAACGGTAATTCGTTTGGAAAATTGTTAATCTGAGGCTCTACACCTCTGTACGACACTGGAAGCGGAACTGGTCCACAGCATCCTGCTGCCACATTCCAACTGGGGCCACCTTTTATACAATAAAATGCCAAACTGTGAGGAGTATAAAAATGGTCTGCAGTTTGTCTGCTGGGGCAATAAGACCCTAAGCATGGTTAAAATGTCATGTATACTTAAAAGATAATTGTAAATGAAAGACACTAAAATCAAGAAACGAAAATACTAGAGTACATGGCGAAAAGGACTACCAAACGGGAAGATCATAAACTGTAAGTGAAAAAGAAGAAGCTCTTGTAAATATGCAAGTAAGGTTTACAGATTATTTTAAACACAGGATATTGAGAAATCGGCTACAACTGGGAATATAAGGTATTACCACTTACTGTAAATGTGCAGCACTTTTTCAAAACGCATAGCGTCCACTAGTGGACAAAATTGTCTTTGAGAAGCAATCACGTATTCCCTGAGCCGGACTCCATACACTACTGCAACTAAATTCCGTCGAGACACGTTTTAAAAGCTTCCAAACGAGCTTTGACATGCTACAAATGCCATTTTGTCTTCTGGTATGATAAACGATAGCTAACGCATATTCACAGACCCAAATATTTAATAAAAATGCATCACAGTCTCAGTATTTGCAGAATGCATGAAGAAATATGCCCGGTACTGTGCTGCTAGATACGAAAAGCATTGCTTTTGGTAAAATGGGCTACCATTCTTTTTAGTTCCGTCACACGAAGTTCGCCTAGACGATTGACATTTTAAGGAATTCACGCACTTCGTAATTCACAGTTGTTGTTGCGGTCTTCAGTCCGGAGACTGATTTGATGCGGCTCTCCATGCTGCTCTGCCCTGTGCAACCCTCTTCATCTCCGAATAACTATTGCAACCTACTCCTCCTGAATCTGCTTACTGTATTCATCTGTTGGTCTCCCTCCACGATTTTTACGCCGCACAGTACCGTCCAATACTAATTTGGTTATCTCTTGAAGTCTCAGACGGTGTTCTGTCAACCAAACCCCTCTTTTGGTCAAGTTGTGCCACAAACTTCTTGTCACTCCAATTCGATTCAGTACCTCCTCCTGAGTTCTGTGATCAATACATCTAACGTTTATCTAATGTTCAACAGTCTTCTGAAGCACCGCATTTCGAAAGCTTCTATTCTACTTTTGTCTAAACTATTTATCGACCATGTTTCTTCCATAATGGCAACATTCCATACATATGCCTACAGAAAAGACTTCCTAACACTTAAATCTATATTCGATATTAACAAATTTCTCTTCTTCAGAAATGATTTTCTTGCAATTGCCAGTCTACATTTTAGACGCTCTCCGCTTCGGCCATCATCAGTTATTTTACTGCCCAAAGAGCGAAACTCATCTACGACTTTAAGTGTCCGTATCCTAATCTAGTCCCCTCAACATCCCCTGATTTGATTCTGCTACATTCCATTATCCTATTTTTGCTTTTGTCGATGTTCATCTTATAATTTCCTTTCAAGACACTGTCCTTTCCGTTCAACTGCTCTTCCAAGTCCTTTGCTGTCTCTGAGAGAATTACAATGTCATTGACCAACTTCAAAGTTTTTATTTCTTCTCCCTGAACTTTAATTCCTATCCCAAATTTTTCCTTGCTTTCTTTTACTGCTTGTTCAATTTACAGATTGAATAACAGCGGGGATAGGCTTCAACCCGTGACTCACTCCCTTCTCAACCACTATTTCCCTTACATACCGCTTAATTCCTACAACTGCTACCTGGTTTCTGTGCCGGTTTCAAATAGCCTTTCATTCCGTGTATTTTACCCCACCTTCAGGATTTCAAGGAAGTATTCCAGGTTACATTGTCAAAAACTTTCTCTATGTCTACAAATGCTATAAACGTAGGTTTGCCTTTCCTTAACGTATATTCTAAGATAAGTCGAAGGGTCAGTATTGCCTCGCGTGTTCCTGAATTTCTCCGGAATCCAAACTGATCTCTTTCGAGATCGGATTCCACCGGTTTTTCCATTCTGCTGCAAAGAATTTGTGTTAATATTTTGCAACCATGACTTATTGAACAGATAGTCAGGAAATTTTCATTCCCATCAGCAACTACTTTCTCTGGAATTGGAATTACTACTTTCTTATTGAAGTTTGAGGGTATTTTTCCAGTCTCACACATCTTGCACAGCATATGAATGTCATAAACCCCAGGGCCTTGTTTCGAGTCAGCTCTTTCAGGCCTCCGTCAAATTCTTCTAGAAGTATTATATCTCCCATCTCCTCTTCATCTACATCCACTTCCCTTTCTATAATATTGCCTTTCATAGACTTGCTATGTACTTCTTTCACCTTTCTACTTTTCGTTCCTTGGTTAGGACTGGTTTTCCATCCGAGCCCTTGATATTCATACAGCTGCTTCTCTTTTTCCCAAATGCCTCTTTAATTTTCCAGTAGGCTGCATCTTCCTTCACCTAGTGATATAAGCTTCTAAATCCTTACATTTGTCCCCTAGCCATTCCTGCCAAGCCATTTTGCACTTACTCTCAATCTCATTTTTAGATGTCTGTATTCCGTTTCGTCGGCTTCCTTTACCACATTTTTTAAATTTGTTCTTTCCTGAACTAAATTGGATATCGTTTGTGTTATCCACAGATTTCCACCAGGCCTTGTATTTTTACTTATGTGATCGTCTGCTGCCTTCACTTTTTCACGTCGTAAAATCACCCATTCGTGTTCTACTGTATTCCTTTCCCCTGTTCTATCAGCTGCTGCCTAATGCTCCTTCTGAAAATCTCAACAACAAACTCTCTTACAACTTATCCAGGTCCCATCTCCTCAATTTCCTACCTTTCTGCAATTCCTTTCGTTTCAGTCTAGAACTCATAACCAATAAACTGTGGTCAGAGTACACATCTGCACCAGAAATGTCTCACAATTTAAAATCTTGTTCCTAAACCTCTGTATAACCTTCCAGTATCTCTAGGTCTCTTCCACGTATACAGCCTTCATTTATGACTCTTAAACCAGGTGTTAGCGACGATTAAATTATGCTCTGTGCAAAATTCTACCAGGTAGCTTTCTCTTTCATTCCTTTCTACCACTCCATATTTACCTGCTATTTTTCCTTCTCTTCCTTTTCCTACTGTGAAATTCCATTCCTCCATTACGACTAAATTTTCATCTCCTTTAACTATCTGAATAATTTCCTTTATCATCAAACATTTCTTTAATCTCTCCATCATCTGCGGAACTAATTGGCTTATATCTACATCTACATCTACATCTATACTCCGCGAGCCACCTTACGGTGTGTGGCGGAGGGTACTTATTGTACCACTATCTGATCCCCCCTTCCCTGTTCCATTCACGAATTGTGCGTGGGAAGAACGACTGCTTGTAAGTCTCCGTATTTGCTCTAATTTCTCGGATCTTTTCGTTGTGATCATTACGCGAGATATATGTGGGCGGTAGTAATATGTTGCCCATCTCTTCCCGGAATGTGCTCTCTCGTAATTTCGATAATAAACCTCTCCGTATTGCGTAACGCCTTTCTTGAAGTGTCCGCCACTGGAGCTTGTTCAGCATCTCCGTAACGCTCTCGCGCTGACTAAATGTCCCCATGACGAATCGCGCTGCTTTTCGCTGGATCATGTCTATCTCTTCTATTAATCCAACCTGGTAAGGGTCCCATACTGATGAGCAATACTCAAGAATCGGACGAACAAGCGTTTTGTAAGCTACTTCTTTCGTCGATGAGTCACATTTTCTTAGAATTCTTCCTATGAATCTCAACCTGGCGCCTGCTTTTCCCACTATTTGTTTTATGTGATCATTCCACTTCAGATCGCTCCGGATAGTAACTCCTAAGTATTTTACGGTCGTTACCGCTTCCAATGATTTACCACCTATGGCATAATCGTACTGGAATGGATTTCTGCCCCTATGTATGCGCATTATATTACATTTATCTACGTTTAGGGGAAGCTGCCAGCTGTCGCACCATGCATTAATCCTCTGCAGGTCTTCCTGGAGTACGTACGAGTCTTCTGATGTTGCTACTTTCTTGTAGACAACCGTGTCATCTGCAAATAGCCTCACGGAGCTACCGATGTTGTCAACTAAGTCATTTATGTATATTGTAAACAATAAAGGTCCTATCACGCTTCCTTGCGGTACTCCCGAAATTACCTCTACATCTGCAGATTTTGAACCGTTAAGAATGACATGTTGAGTTCTTTCTTCTAGGAAATCCTGAATCCAATCACAAACCTGGTCCGATATTCCGTAAGCTCGTATTTTTTTCATTAAACGTAAGTGCGGAACCGTATCAAATGCCTTCCTGAAGTCCAGGAATACGGCATCAATCTGCTCGCCAGTGTCTACGGCACTGTGAATTTCTTGGGCAAATAGGGCGAGCTGAGTTTCACATGATCTCTGTTTGCGGAATCCATGTTGGTTATGATGAAGGAGATTTGTATTATCTAAGAACGTCATAATACGAGAACACAAAACATGTTCCATTATTCTACAACAGATTGACGTAAGCGAAATAGGCCTATAATTATTCGCATCTGATTTATGACCCTTCTTGAAAATGGGAACGACCTGCGCTTTCTTCCAGTCGCTAGGTACTTTACGTTCTTCCAGCGATCTACGATAAATTGCTGATAGAAAGGGGGCAAGTTCTTTAGCATAATCACTGTAGAATCTTAAGGGTATCTCGTCTGGTCCGGATGCTTTTCCGCTACTAAGTGATAGCAGTTGTTTTTCAATTCCGATATCGTTTATTTCAATATTTTCCATTTTGGCGTCCGTGCGACGGCTGAAGTCAGGGACCGTGTTACGATTTTCTGCAGTGAAACAGTTTCGGAACACTGAATTCAGTATTTCTGCCTTTCTTCGGTCGTCCTCTGTTTCGGTGCCATCGTGGTCAACGAGTGACTGAATAGGGGATTTAGATCCGCTTACCGATTTTACATATGACCAAAACTTTTTAGGGTTCTTGTTTAGATTGTTTGCCAATGTTTTATGTTCGAATTCGTTGAATGCTTCTCTCATTGCTCTCTTTACGCTCTTTTTCGCTTCGTTCAGCTTTTCCTTATCAGCTATGATTCGACTACTCTTAAACCTATGATGAAGCTTTCTTTGTTTCCGTAGTACCTTTCGTACATGATTGTTATACCACGGTGGATCTTTCCCCTCGCTTTGGACCTTAGTCGGTACGAACTTATCTAAGGCGTACTGGACGATGTTTCTGAATTTTTTCCATTTTTGTTCCACATCCTCTTCCTCAGAAATGAACGTTTGATGGTGGTCACTCAGATATTCTGCGATTTGTGCCCTATCACTCTTGTTAAGCAAATATATTTTCCTTCCTTTCTTGGCATTTCTTATTACACTTGTAGTCATTGATGCAACCACTGACTTATGATCACTGATACCCTCTTCTACATTCACGGAGTCGAAAAGTTCCGGTCTATTTGTTGCTATGAGGTCTAAAACGTTAGCTTCACGAGTTGGTTCTCTAACTATCTGCTCGAAGTAATTCTCGGATAAGGCAGTCAGGATAATGTCACAAGAGTCTCTGTCCCTGGCTCCAGTTCTGATTGTGTGACTATCCCATTCTATACCTGGTAGATTGAAGTCTCCCCCTATTACAATAGTATGATCACGAAACTTCTTCACGACGTTCTGCAGGTTCTCTCTGAGGCGCTCAACTACTACGGTTGCTGATGCAGGTGGTCTATAGAAGCATCCGACTATCATATCTGACCCACCTTTGATACTTAGCTTAACCCAGATTATTTCACATTCGCATTCGCTAATAACTTCACTGGATATTATTGAATTCTTTACTGCTATAAATACTCCTCCACCATTGGCGTTTATTCTATCCTTGCGGTATATATTCCATTCTGTGTCTAGGATTTCGTTACTGTTCACTTCCGGTTTTAACCAACTTTCCGTTCCTAATACTATATGCGCACTATTTCCTTCAATAAGAGATACTAATTCAGGAACCTTGCCCTGGATACTCCTGCAGTTTACCAACATTACGTTAACTTTTCCTGTTTTTGGTCTCTGAGGACGGACGTTCTTTATCAACGATGATAATGTCCTCTCTGGTAAGCCGTCAGGTATTTTATCGTTTCGCCCAAGGGGGGGTCCCTCTAACCTAAAAAAACCCCGTGTGCACGCCACACGTACTCTGCTACCCTAGTAGCTGCTTCCGGTGTGTAGTGCACGCCTGACCTGTCTAGGGGGGCCCTACAGTTCTCCACCCAATAACGGAGGTCGATGAATTTGCAACCATTATAGTCGCAGAGTCGTCTGAGCCTCTGGTTTAGACCCTCCACACGGCTCCAAACCAGAGGACCGCGATCGACTCTGGGCACTATGCTGCAGATATTAAGCTCAGCTTGCACTCCGCGTGCGATGCTGGTTGTCTTCACCAAATCAGCCAGCCGCCGGAAGGAACCAAGGATGGCCTCAGAACCCAAGCGGCAGGCGTCATTCGTTCCGACATGTGCTACTATCTGCAGCCGGTCACACCCAGTGCGTTCAATAGCTGCCGGAAGGGCCTCCTCCACATTACGGACGAGACCCCCCGGCAAGCACACCGAGTGCACACTGGCATTCTTCCCCGACCTACCCGCTATTTTCCTGAGGGGCTCCATAACCCGCCTAACGTTGGAGCTCCCTATAACTAATAGGCCCGCCCTCTGTGACTGTCGGGACCTTGCCGGAGAATCGGCCACTGGCCCAACAGGCGAGGCATCGTGTGGTGGCTCGGAAACGATGTCATCACCACTAGGAAGCACCCCGTACCTGTTGGAAAGGGGTAAGGCAGCTGCCACGCGGCCAGATCCCACCTTCGCCTTTCGGCCAGGCACGCGAGAGCCCACCACTGTCCGCCATTCACCCTGGAGTGATGGCTGACCGGTAAGATGCTCACTGCCGGAAGACGCAGCGACATCAGGGGTTCCATGTGATTCCAAGGCCACCGAAGTAGGCATAGGTCTCACCACAGTTGCCCCAACGCCACTACGAGCCGACGCCTGCGCCTCGAGCTCGATGAGCCTAACAGACAAAGCCTCCACCTGCCCCCGAAGAGTGGCCAATTCTCCTTGCGTCCGCTCACAACAACCACAGTCCCTACACATGACTATGTTTACCCTACTTGTATTACTGTGGTATGAGTGGGCTTTGTGTCTCTTTTGGCTACAATGAGGCGTTCGCTTTGCTGTCCATAGTAGCTTACCTGCATTCCTATTATCTTACATTCTTTATTCATCCTACCCCTGCGTTACCCCTATTTGATTTTGAATTTATTCATCTGACCAGAAGTCCTGTTTATCATGCCACAGAATTTCACTAATTCCCACTATATCTAACTTCAACCTGTCCATTTCCATTTTTAAATTTTGTAAGCTATATGCCCGATTAAGGGATGTAACATTCCACGCTCCAACTCGTAGAATGCCAATTTCATTTCTCCTGATTGCGACATTCTCCCCGCCTGGAGACAGTCGCCCCTGCAACTACTGAAAATGCTGCTGCCCCTTTTCAGCAATCACACATTTATCTGACCTCTCAACAGATATCCCTCCAATTGTGGCTGCAGCTACGGTACAGCTATCTGCATCGGCATCGCTGAGTCACGCAAGCCATCCCACCGACGGTAATGTCCATGGTTCGTAAGGAGGGGGCGGAGAAGTAACTTATAATAATAGTTACTTTTTTTGCGGATTATAATATGATGTCACACATACTGCACTGTCAAAATATCTCACATAGCAGATTTTTAAAATTCTTTTAAGAAAGAAAACATAGTCCAAACAGGACGTGATATACACTCCTGGAAATTGAAATAAGAACACCGTGAATTCATTGTCCCAGGAAGGGGAAACTTTATTGACACATTCCTGGGGTCAGATACATCACATGATCACACTGACAGAACCACAGGCACATAGACACAGGCAACAGAGCATGCACAATGTCGGCACTAGTACAGTGAATATCCACCTTTCGCAGCAATGCAGGCTGCTATTCTCCCATGGAGACGATCGTAGAGATGCTGGATGTAGTCCTGTGGAACGGCTTGCCATGCCATTTCCACTTGGCGCCTCAGTTGGACCAGCGTTCGTGCTGGACGTGCAGACCGCGTGAGACGACGCTTCATCCAGTCCCAAACATGCTCAATGGGGGACAGATCCGGAGATCTTGCTGGCCAGGGTAGTTGACTTACACCTTCTAGAGCACGTTGGGTGGCACGGGATACAAGCGGACGTGCATTGTCCTGTTGGAACAGCAAGTTCCCTTGCCGGTCTAGGAATGGTAGAACGATGGGTTCGATGACGGTTTGGATGTACCGTGCACTATTCAGTGTCCCCTCGACGATCACCAGTGGTGTACGGCCAGTGTAGGAGATCGCTCCCCACACCATGATGCCGGGTGTTGGCCCTGTGTGCCTCGGTCGTATGCAGTCCTGATTGTGGCGCTCACCTGCACGGCGCCAAACACGCATACGACCATCATTGGCACCAAGGCAGAAGCGACTCTCATCGCTGAAGACGACACGTCTCCATTCGTCCCTCCATTCACGCCTGTCGCGACACCACTGGAGGCGGGCTGCACGATGTTGGGGTGTGAGCGGAAGACGGCCTAACGGTGTGCGGAACCGTAGCCCAGCTTCATGGAGACGGTTGCGAATGGTCCTCGCCGATACCCCAGGAGCAACAGTGTCCCTAATTTGCTGGGAAGTGGCGGTGCGGTCCCCTACGGCACTGCGTAGGATCCTACGGTCTTGGCGTGCATCCGTGCGTCGCTGCGGTCCGGTCCCAGGTCGACGGGCACGTGCACCTTCCGCCGACCACTGGCGACAACATCGATGTACTGTGGAGACCTCACGCCCCACGTGTTGAGCAATTCGGCGGTACGTCCACCCGGCCTCCCGCATGCCCACTATACGCCCTCGCTCAAAGTCCGTCAACTGCACATACGGTTCACGTCCACGCTGTCGCGGCATGCTACCAGTGTTAAAGACTGCGATGGAGCTCCGTATGCCACGGCAAACTGGCTGACACTGACGGCGGCGGTGCACAAATGCTGCGCAGCTAGCGCCATTCGACGGCCAACACCGCGGTTCCTGGTGTGTCCGCTGTGCCGTGCGTGTGATCATTGCTTGTACAGCCCTCTCGCAGTGTCCGGAGCAAGTATGGTGGGTCTGACACACCGGTGTCAATGTGTTCTTTTTTCCATTTCCAGGAGTGTATTTATTGTCCATGTTCATTGATCAGCATGGATTGGAAAAGAAAATCGAACCTGTATCTTATAATATGTAAAAGAGAGTTTTTCATGAAGAAACAAATGTACTAGAAAAAAATGTAGAAAAATTGACACACACATATTAATGTAAGTTTCTTTAAGGGAGAATAATCACACTTTTCTTGTTCAAACATTGCGTAATATACTTTTATTTTGTATCACCAATACCTTTGGGATGTTATTGACAGGTTTTACAGTGAAAGGGCGGGAGAGTCTTGCTGCATGAACGGAAGTAACCTGTTTAGGCGATATCTGCTTATCCATCATTGCGGCCCTCTCACCGAGGTAACTACGAGTTATAGAAATTACACAGAACATGCTTGTCATTAAATTCGTGAAGTCCAGTAGCAAAGTGCTAATGAAATTGACGCACTTAAGATATTCCAAACTTTTACGGTCGCGAAAATAAGAAGCCGTGTCAGTTTTTTGTAAACAGTGCAATCTTATGCCTCATTGGAATTGGGTCTGCAGACTTTTCGTTCGCTCAACTTACCCTCTGTAAAGGGAGAGTTAAGCTGGTGACCAGTAGTAGGGCCGTTAAAACTGATTATTATTACTGTGTATATGTAATTTTATTTCAAAACATGTCTGTTTCATAGCTATAAATTTCTTTTTCACATAATCTAGCAATATGGAAGTGCAGCGTGAATCATCTAGTTTATGCTTTATTAAAGACTGAATACTCTCTCTCGGTTCGAACAAGCATCAAAAGGCGCAACGGCACCTTCCGACTGCCGTGTCATCCTCGGCCGGAGGCGTCACTGAATGCGGACGAGGAGAGGTATGGGGTCAGCACGCCGCTCTCCCAACCGTTGACAGCTTTCGTGACTGAAGGTCTACTTGTTAATCAAGTAGCTCCTCAATTAGTCTCACAAGTGCACCCCGCTTGCCAACATCGCTCGGCAGACCTGAACGGTCCCCCGACCAAGTGCTAGCGAAGCCCGACAGCACTTAACTTCGGTGATCTGGCAGGAAGCGGTGTGACCAATGCAACAAGGCCGTTGGCTTAAAGATTGAATGCCTCATGTATAAATGAACAGATTCGTTCAAAACTCGTTAAATCAAGAGAAAATGTATAGAACAAGAAGATATCAAAATTCGTAAATCCTTACGAGTACATTATCGCTAATGGCTACAACACAAGGTAAGGCAATCTCATTTAAATTTAACAATAAATCATAGACATGTTTATGTAGCAGTAAAACCATATGAGTTTAAGGCTTAAAGCTTGAAATGCTGTTCATATGCAAAATGAGTAATTATTACGTAATTATTGTACATTTTGTAGAAAAGCCACACGATGGTGGATGTACAGTCATGCTCAAAAGTATCCGAACGACCTGAATTGCATTTCGCCTAATTCGCATGTAAACCACATAGCGCAACTGTCTAGCAGGTCCTCTAATCGCTCCTTCGTACAGTCGTTTGACTATTGAAAATGGTTCCAACAAGTCACCACTAGAAAACACTGCTCTGTAACGCAATAACTCAAGATGTAAAGTAAT
Organism: Schistocerca cancellata; assembly: GCF_023864275.1. Classification (NCBI taxonomy): domain Eukaryota; kingdom Metazoa; phylum Arthropoda; class Insecta; order Orthoptera; family Acrididae; genus Schistocerca; species Schistocerca cancellata. The sequence continues at coordinate 830,659,791 of NC_064626.1, forward strand.
ACTACGATACTACAAATATCAGGGAACACCTTATCACAGATAAGACTGTCTTTAAGGCTTGTAAGCTCACATTTATTACAACAAATGACATACCTGAAATGTTACCACTCTCATTATTACGTCAGATAGGTAATGCACGTAATAAGTTCGTCGTATTCATGATTTCCTCTTAAGTAACATACCGTACTTATTATTTAACACAAAATGACCTCAAAAAGTCAAGTTATTCACGAGCAGATAATTCAGAATATGTATGAACTTCAAATGACACGACGAACAGTATCGTCCTGCATATGGATTCAAACCCAGGTCATGCAGACTAAGCAAAGATTTCGTGACTGACGGAAACTAACAGTCATTCCTGACTATGCATACAGAGAGTGATATACCAGTGTCAGTTAGCAAATATCAACTTTAAATTACATAACGTAAACATTTTTAATGGACGCGAATTCCTACCCAGGATCTACTGTCCCTGTTAACCGACTACAAGAGTTGTTAAATATTACTTCTTCATAAGTAACTTACTTGAAATGCCGTGAGGTAAAGCTTTGTGTTCGACAGGGATTTGAACCCAGAACGTAATCGGATTGTTATCAAAGCACAATCAATTGTGACATAAAGGATTTTCTCGGCAGTAGCTACATGTTTTAACTGAAATGACGAGACGAAACATTAATTTTCTCCTTTCCAGGACTCCAACCCGGCACCTATCGCTGTTATATTCTAGAGAAAAGAACATTACATAGGCGTTTGTTACATCAGCAGCGACATGTGAGCATGTTTGAACTAGAAATAATATGACGAAGAGTACAGTGCTGACTGGGAATCGTACCCCACACATATCGATGTTGACTACGCACAAAGAGACGTCCGCTACCGACGTTTTCTGCCCCAGCAGCTCGGAATAACATCCTTGAACTTACAGTGATCTCTCAAATAGTTCTGTGTCTCACTGGGAGTCAAAAACGTCAGATAACGTTAGTGTTGACAACGAATGAAAATGCATTAAAAATCAGAATTATTATCCACCAGCAGATAGGTGCTCTCATGCTTGAGCTTGATAATACATAATGAAAACTTTAGTGCCAGGCCATGATTCGAAGCCATTCACGCGCAATATGTGGAGATGTTGAGGAATCTGCAGTTTTGAACAAACAACTAACTGTAGTCGAGCTGTATTGTCACGAAGGGATCAAATTCCGCACTATGAGCCGTCTGAGTTGCATTCCATGTTCAGAACCAATTTTATCGACATACAGAAGCTCAAATAAAATATGGAATAAGTGTCCTGTGATCCTACATAGCGTTTGTTTGGTCACTAGAAATAAATAACTAGTATAAGAGAGGTTACTGGTGATACAGTTCCCACAATACTCCACTTCTGACATTATTGTGATTCAACCTACCATGTACTTGGTAGAGAAGGAAATCATGTTTAATGTGAAAAAATGGTTCAAATAGCTCTGAGCACTATGGGACTTAACTTCTAGGTCATCAGTCCCCTAGAACTTAGAACTACTTAAACCTAACAAACCTAAGGACATCACACACATCCATGCTCAAGGCAGGACTCGAACCTGTGACCGTAGCGATCGCGCGGTTACAGACTGTAGCGCCTAGAACCGCTCGGCCACCCCGGCCGGCGTTTAATGTGAATTTCAGACCACAATGTCATTATACTTTCTTCACTTGGCGTAGCCAGAAGAGAATAGAATCTGTCTCTCCCTATTAAAACTCATCAGCAGAAGTTGGAAACGAACCCAGACCATTGCCATAGTAACCCACCATCAATTCAACAGACAACCAAATCCTCTACCCTGACACTCATTTTCTATCATAACACCATTGCGGCACACTCAATGAGAATTCTGACACACAGGCTCCCTGTAGTGGTTTGCAGCATGTTCAGTACATTTATTTACTTGGTTGACCAAATCGCCATGAAATAGCTGCCTCGGCTACCCAGTGCATACATTGGACTCTATTTTGTAATAACCGAAATAAAATCACGTAACTGCCACCTACACAGAACTGCCAACAATGTAGGATGCAGAAATTTAAACAGGAAGTGTTCCTTCCCATTTGAGCTACTCTATTGCACTATCTGTTTGTTGAAAACGTCATGCAGTGCAACAGAAAAGCTGTAACTTTCTGTCTCTCAGAAGTCTAGATCTGGCCATATGCATTATCTCACAGCACTGTGGAATGCGGAAGTTCTGGAGGCACTGTTGTTGACTTCTGAAGTTGCTTTAGCTACATGAAAGGTAGTAGCATAACGCTAAGCGGCATGCACTGTTGATATGACATCGAGAGTTCTATTGCATTCACCGCCACATTTTTTAAAATGCAATTCTGCTGTCTGCTGAAGTTATCAGTTTAATGGAACTCTTAACATAACTCCCTTCACTTCCCAACGCAGATAAGCCGCATGTGGAAAAAGGGCTCACTTCTGAGACATATTATTCTTTTCAGATTTAATAGACGGCAGCAGATGCATCTTGAAGCATTTGTATTATGTATGGGGAGAGCGCATCATGCCAAAATAGTGAGAAAAGTATTTTCTACATTAGCTGTCGTTTGGTAGTGGCATTTTATTCTTCTTCAAACTTTGTTTAACAGCTTTAACTCAGAACAAGTTTTCTACATGCATGTAATCAATAAACTGCATGTGCATTGTCACACTCTTATAGATAACATCAGAGAATTCGCGTATATCGTCGATGATTAATTTCTCTCTCAAGTTTAGTATTGTTTTAACACTTCTAAGAGAAACCTCACGAAAATTGTGCACTGTATTATAAGAAATGAAATAAAACTACCCACGATAACCTTACGACGAAAGTCTGTTTTAGTAATGTGAGTATCTGTACACAAGCGTGCCTCTATCACCAGGAATTAGTAAAATATTATTCACTTAGATTTCGATGCGGTCTGTGTTTAATTGGTATACTGTGTCATACTGAACAGGTACGCAAATGTGGCATTTCATAAATAAAGTTATGTAGTCCTAGAAACCCAAACTTTGCTTGTCAGCAGCGGAAAGAGACGTTACCTGGTGTGCAGCATTGTAAATTTTTCACCATTGCACTAAAAAAAAATGAGCTGAAAGTATTTTCTTGCGATTTCCTTATCCATGTTTGATCTGACTGCATGTAGCTCTTTCACAGAAGGGATAAGAACGTTGCAGTCAGCGAGGCTGGAACCGCAAACCATAACATACCCTTTTTCACAGGTTAGCACGTCACCACAGAGCTATCGAAGAGGTATGTGTTCTGCCTTCCTCTTACGAATTCAGTATTGACTAGAACTCGTAAACCACTATTTAAAGGACGCGATTAGTTGCGATTTCCACGTGCAATCACTTCCCTGTGCTGAAAACCGTAAATTTACAATCTTTTGTTACACCTCAAGCGATAATAACTCAGATTATTCAATGGAAATGACAGGAAAAATCAAGTGAACTTTGAGGCTTAACTCCGTGCACACCAGGAAGTAACTCGACGAGCACAGAGTTGCCAAACATACCTTGCCTTGTTGCCAAATCTCAGTTACAGTACCAGCAGGAAGAAGACGAACCGATGTGATCCTACAGCGGGCTGGGAAGTGACCATAGCTGGCGTCTCAAAGAAGTGGCTGCTGAGGCCTGGAATACGTAATGCGTCTGATTCGCATTTCTGTAACTAGCTTTAGGGACTGGAGCGTTGTTACTAATAATACTCAGAACTGACTGCACACTAAACATCATAAATCAGTAACTCTCATAGTTGTTTTTATATTTCTTTCGTAACTGTACTCAAAACTAAGAAACTCATTCTTGGACGTTTTCGTGCCTCGCCGATAGTCGAGCACACCAGTAAAAAATTGTTGTAAAGAAATTGAATACTGGTAAGTAAAGAAATATTTCATTAAAATGACACGTTCCACATCATTACGAAATGTTGCATTCATGATCTATGGAACAAGTATTAATCTGATCTAATCATATCATATCATATTGCTGACTAGTCGTGAAAAGTCACGAATTACTGCTATTTTCGCCAACATCAGTAACCAAATCTAAACTCGAAAATAAAAGACGACAGTTCTTGTAATAAACCGGGACTCCTATCAAGACCCTTTTATCCCTGTTAACTAACCACGAAAGATGTCTGATATACCTCCATTCAGAAGTTACATGTGTGTATGCGTTTAAAGATGAAGCGCATGATGTCAAGTTCTGTGATGGAGGTACGAACCCAACACGTAATCGGATTGTTGACTAAGTTAAATCAAATGTTATGTATCGGTTTTTCTTAACAGCTGCTAGGTGTTTGAATCTAAAATAAGGATAAATATTTTTGTGCCTGAGCGACAATCGTACCGCACCCCTATAGTTCTTCTTTATCGTCCACGAATATAGCTACAGTATCAATTGCTTTCTCACCAACAGTAAGATGTGTGCGTGTTTGACCAGAAATTGGTGGTAACAGATGAACAGACATTAAAAATTCAGGTTAATTTTCACTAGCAGGCCGGTGTGCACGTGACAGAGCTTGAAATGAAATTATGAATATTTTTGTACTGGATCAGGAATCGGACCTTTCGAGGAGACTAGAGAAGATTGCAGTCTTGGAAAAAGGAACGAAATGATTGAACAATACTGTTCCGAGAGATTCAGATCCTCGAAAGAGGAGATGCGAATTCGAATCACAGTCCAGCACCAAATTTTTCAACGCTTCTAGTTCAATCAAATACAAGTAAAATAAGAGCTCTGTTCCTTTAAATGGCTATCGGTTCATCAAATAAAATAAAATTTTCTAATGTAACTAAGTTTACTGGCGACAGTATTTCTCTTTACCATGACCTCCGCTTATGTCATTTCCCGAAGTAAACCGGCTATGTCCAGTTGGGAATGAAGGAACGTGATGTTTAATGCAGATTCTGGATTATAACGTCTTTCTCTTGAGGTTACCAGAGGTAAAGAAAATCTGTTTGTGCCTCTTAAAAGTAAATTCCTGAACCCACGCATTGCACTTGTGATCGTTCGTTCAACCAGACCATTGCGGCCACATTTCCCAGTCCCAGGAGTGTGCTGTAACGGATGATATGCTTAGCTTACAAAATTAGTCACGGTGGAAAAAATGCGAGTCTATTAAATGGTTAAGTAGAAGCAAGCTTCTGACGCGGAGATTAGTATATTCTCACGTCAGCAGGATGTAAAGACTCTTCTAGGCATCATAGCCTCGATGTGAAGCCATTCTGAAATTTTCACTAATTCAGGAAATTTCTTAGTTCAAGAAAATTCGCTGTGAAGTGTGAAGTTACCGGATAATTCGATTATTACCGTCATTATTACTATCATTTTCTGTTTTCTCTCTGTGTCTCTCTCTCTCTTTTGAGGGAAGCATCGAGAAGAGCGAATACTAAGCAAGTAGGCATATAACCTGTTTACAGTTATTTTAATTGGGATACATCATGCAAAAATACATCTGTTAAGTGTATTATTTCGTAATTTCATTTACTGACAGTCTATTCGTGAGCTTGCTGGTATTCAGTGAGGTGAAACCTATCGCAGACGCAAGCAAAACACAAATATTTCTTGCACCATGCGCAAATCACAAACGGAATCTTGCTGCACTGACGTGTTGTCCGATATATTGCACGGAAAACATATCTGAGTCATGTTGCTAAATACAGCTCTATCAGATATCAACTTGTATGCGTACCAAGTGTATAAAAGTATATCTTGAAATACGCAGAAAGTCACATAGAGGTATTCGACTGAAACATAGCCGTGACCGAGATTGTAACTGGGGTCGACAGCTTCGTCGTCTACCACCTTGACAACTCGAACGGTGACAGAGCTCGGCCGGTTACTTACGTTTTCTGGTATCGAAGCTACAGCCTGAAAGCACAAAAATGTGGATAACCTGAAGATGATCAACTTTGGAACCCACAGCAAGTAAAACAGTAATCAGTCGGAAGAATGGTTTGAACACCACAGTGCTTTAATAGGCACGGTCCTGTTGCAGGTGGTATGCCGTTGCTTTCGTCTGACCATTGAATTGACTTACCTAGGCAGTTAATAGGGAAACCTGCAGTTTAATGTGGCTGTCGGACCACAGAGCAACTCGGAATTTTTCATATCAACAAACACTACCCGAGGGGAAATAAGTGTAAAATGGCACATAAAAATCGTGGGCCTGACGGGGGATTGGACCAGAGACCTTCGTATCCGTAGTCTTTCTCTTTATCATTTTGCCACCATGCAGCTGCTACTGGGGTTTCCGCTTGGCATTAAAATTGAGGATCTCTCGTTTGTGCCTGCGTTGGCACTTGCGTGTCCCTTAGGAGACCTTACTTTCCGGATTACCCTCGTATACGTGTGTGTAAACGCCTGCCGATGCCCACTCAAGGAAGACAGGGACACAGTCTAGCTTCAATATTATAAATACGCCTCAGTTTGTGGATGAACTTAGGCTTAGGTTGATAATCATTTTGAATATTTAGCAGTGCTGTACCCACTGGTGTTTAACTCGTTTTCAACCAATGATTCCCACAGCTACAGGAACACTATTTGTGAGACCTCTTAGACAAAATCCTTATGCAGTGCTATCAGACGAAAAGATCAACCTGACACAAACTGTGGGAAGTTTGTTTTACAACCTTCACACCTGGATAAATAATTTTTCCTATTTGAGATATCTGTGAACGTTGCTGCATAAGACGGTTTAAGAAAAAACTAAATTACTTCAGCTACGCCAATGTTTAAAGAAATCCTCTGAACGGCACTAAATCGTGGTTTGTGAATTGTTTACCGGTCGTACTCTGCCGCATTTCGCTGGTTGGAAGGCAAAAAGCTTACTGAAAAACTTCACAGAAGGAATAGGGGGACGAAATGTCTCCCACTGAAAGGTCATGTTGTTTTATTTAAATGATTACAAAATTAGGTAAAAAGAACAGTGTGGTTATCAGTATAAGCACATTACTCTTGTCAGTATGATGTTGCACCACCCAGTGCCTGTAATGATAAAGGGCCTGTTTAGGTCAGGCATATTGCTCACAGAAGTGGAAAAGAGCACAACTAAATTCTACAATCCGTATGCATTGCATACACACGGAAATTACTGTTACAGTGTACTTCTGGACCGTGAATTGCACATTTTCCGGTGAGAAAGAGCACTGGCAAACAGTCTTCGCTACATTAGGTTACTTAAATTGGTGTCACTCTGAGCTAGAATTTATGGTCAGCGACAAAGTGTAAGGACAATGAGTCGGATGCGGGCTTTGCAACTGTGAAATACTTTCCTACATTATAGAAGCGAATATTAAATTTGAACTAATATTGCGAAAATTTTGAACTTGGATAGCTTAGAATGAAAATCTTTCTGTTTATTGCAAAGGACAACAATTGATTTTCTAAAACACTCACTGTCATACACAACTTGAAACAGGTCACGTCGACCAAATCGTATGGAACAACTCACAGCGACGTATATCGGAAGGCAGTAAGATCCCTTGGATTTTGGTCTCGCAGTATTCGACAGCAATTTCTTGGCGCAGTAAATGAAGAAAGGCAGCGCGTTTTTGTTATCAAGTAACGTCTTCATAAATTACTTTAGTTTTAATGAAATCTACGAGTAATTGCTGATGTCTGATATTAACATGAAAAGGATTCGGTACACAGGGAAAGAACCTGTTCTTGAGCGACTACTTCTATAATGACCAAAAGGCCTTAAATGATCTTCAAGCACGTGTTCCAGCACCGGTATGAGCAAAACGATAGTAATAATGACGGTAATAATCGAATTATCCGGTAACTTCACACTTCACAGCGGATTTTCTTGAACTAAGAAATTTCCTGAATTAGTGAAAATTTCAGAATGGCTTCACATCGAGGCTATGATGCTTAGAAGAGTCTTCACATCCTGCTGACGTGAGAATATACTAATCTCCGCGTCAGAAGCTTGCTTCTACTTAACCATTTAATAGACTCGCATTTTTTCCACCGTGACTAATTTTGTAAGCTAAGCACATCATCCGTTACAGCACACTCCTGGGACTGGGAAATGTGGCCACAATGGTCTGGTTGAACGAACGATCACAAGTGCAATGCGTGGGTTCAGGCATTTACTTTTAAGAGGCACAAACAGATTTTCTTTACCTCTGGTAACCTCAAGAGAAAGACGTTATAATCCAGAATCTGCATTAAACATCACGTTCCTTCATTCCCAACTGGACATAGCCGGTTTACTTTGGGAAATGACATCAGTGGAGGTCATGGTAAAGAGAAATACTGTCGCCAGTAAACTGTTACATTAGAAAATTTTATTTTATTTGACGAACCGATAGCCATTTAAAGGAACAGAGCTCTTATTTTACTTGTACTTGATTGAACTAGAAGCGTTGAAAAATTTGGTGCTGGACTGTGATTCGAATTCGCATCTCCTCTTTCGAGGATCTGAATCTCTCGGAACAGTATTGTTCAATCATTTCGTTCCTTTTTCCAAGACTGCAATCTTCTCTAGTCTCCTCGAAAGGTCCGATTCCTGATCCAGTACAAAAACATTCATAATTTCATTTCAAGCTCTGTCACGTGCACACCGGCCTGCTAGTGAAAATTAACCTGAATTTTTAATGTCTGTTCATCTGTTACCACCAATTTCTGGTCAAACACGCACACATCTTACTGTTGGTGAGAAAGCAATTGATACTGTAGCTATATTCGTGGACGATAAAGAAGAACTATAGGGGTGCGGTACGATTGTCGCTCAGGCACAAAAATATTTATCCTTATTTTAGATTCAAACACCTAGCAGCTGTTAAGAAAAACCGATACGTAACATTTGATTTAACTTACAATCCGATTACGTGTTGGGTTCGTATCTCCATCACAGAACTTGACATCATGCACTTCATCTTTAAACGCATACACACATGTAACTTCTGAATGGAGGTATATCAGACATCTTTCGTGGTTAGTTAACAGGGATAGAAGGGTCTTGATAGGAGTCCCGGTTTATTACAAGAACTGTCGTCTTTTATTTTCGAGTTTAGATTTGGTTACTGATATCGGCGAAAATAGCAGTAATTCGTGACTTTTCACCACTAGTCAGCGATATGATATGATATGATTAGATCGGCCTTGCTGTGCTGGTACTGCGAACGGCTGAAAGCAAGGGGAAATTACGGCCGTAATTTTTCCCGAGAACATGCAGCTTTACTGTATGATTAAATGATGATGGTGTCCTCTTGGGTAAAATATTCCGGAGGTAAAATAGTCCCCCGTTCGGATCTCCGGGCGGGGACTACTCAAGAGGATGTCGTTATCAGGAGAAAGAAAACTGGCGTTCTACGGATCGGAGCGTGGAATGTCAGATCCCTTAATCGGACAGGTAGGTTAGAAAATTTAAAAAGGGAAATGGATAGGTTAATGTTAGATACAGTGGGAATTAGTGAAGTTCGGTGGCAGGAGGAACAAGACTTCTGGTCAGGTGACTACAGGGTTATAAACACAAAGTCAAATAGGGGTAATGCAGGAGTAGGTTTAATAATGAATAGGAAAATAGGAATGCAGGTAAGCTACTACAAACAGCATAGTGAACGCATTATTGTGGCCAAGATAGATACGAAGCCCACACCTACTACAGTAGTACAAGTTTATATGCCAACTAGCTCTGCAGATGACGAAGAAATTGAAGAAATGTATGATGAAATAAAAGAAATTATTCAGATAGTGAAGGGAGACCAAAATTTAATAGTCATGGGTGACTGGAATTCGAGTGTAGGAAAAGGGAGAGAAGGAAACTTAGTAGGTGAATATGGATTGGGGCTAAGAAATGAAAGAGGAAGTCGCCTGGTAGAATTTTGCACAGAGCACAACTTTATCTTAGCTAACACTTGGTTTAAGAATCATGAAAGAAGGTTGTATACATGGAAGAACCCTGGAGGTACTAAAAGGTATCAGATAGATTATATAATGGTAAGACAGAGATTTAGGAACAAGGTTTAAATTGTAAGACATTTCCAGGGGCAGATGTGGATTCTGACCACAATCTATTGGTTATGACCTGTAGATTAAAACTGAAGAAAGTGCAAAAAGGTGGGAATTAAAGGAGATGGGACCTGGATAAACTGAAAGAACCAGAGGTTGTACAGAGTTTCAGGGAGAGCATAAGGGAACAAGTGACAGGAATGGGGGAAAGAAATACAGTAGAAGAAGAATGGGTAGCTTTGAGGGATGAAGTAGTGAAGGCAGCAGAGGATCAAGTAGGTAAAAAGACGAGGGCTAGTAGAAATCCTTGAGTAACAGAAGAAATATTGAATTTAATTGATGAAAGGAGAAAATATAAAAATGCAGTAAATGAAGCAGGCAAAAAGGAATACAAACGTCTCAAAAATGAGATCGACAGGAAGTGCAAAATGGCTAAGCAGGCATGGCTAGAGGACAAATGTAAGGATGTAGAGGCTTATCTCACTAGGGGTAAGATAGATACTGCCTACAGGAAAATTAAAGAGACCTTTGGAGATAAGCGAACCACTTGTATGAACATCAAGAGCTCAGATGGAAACCCAGTTCTAAGCAAAGAAGGGAAAGCAGAAAGGTGGAAGGAGTATATAGAGGGTCTATACAAGGGCGATGCACTTGAGGACAATATTATGGAAATGAAAGAGGATGTAGATGAAGATGAAATGGGAGATACGATACTGCGTGAAGAGTTTGACAGAGCACTGAAAGACCTGCGTCGAAACAAGGTCCCCGGAGTAGACAACATTCCATTGGAACTACTGACGGCCTTGGGAGAGCCAGTCCTGACAAAACTCTACCATCTGGTGAGCAAGATGTATGAAACAGGCGAAATACCCTCAGACTTCAAGAAGAATACAATAATTCCAATCCCAAAGAAAGCAGGTGTTGACAGATGTGAAAATTACCGAACAATCAGTTTAATAAGCCAGAGCTGCAAAGTACTAAAACGAATTCTTTACAGACGAATGGAAAAACTAGTAGAAGCCGACCTCGGGGAAGATCAGTTTGGATTCCGTAGAAATGTTGGAACACGTGGGGCAATACTGACCTTACGACTTATCTTAGAAGAAAGATTAAGGAAAGGCAAACCTACGTTTCTAGCATTTGTAGACTTAGAGAAAGCTTTTGACAATGTTGACTGGAATACTCTCTTTCAAATTCTAAAGGTGCCAGGGGTAAAATACAGGGAGCGAAGGGCTATTTACAATTTGTACAGAAACCAGATGGCAGTTATAAGAGTCGAGGGACATGAAAGGGAAGCAGTGGTTGGGAAGGGAGTAAGACAGGGTTGTAGCCTCACCCCGATGTTATTCAATCTCTATATTGAGCAAGCAGTAAAGGAAACAAAAGAAAAGTTCGGAGTAGGTATTAAAATCCATGGAGAAGAAATAAAAACTTTGAGGTTCGCCGATGACATTGTAATTCTGTCAGAGACAGCAAAGGGCTTGGAAGAGCAGTTGAACGGAATGGATGGTGTCTTGAAGGGAGGATATAAGATGAACATCAACAAAAGCAAAACGAGGATAATGGAATGTAGTCGAATTAAGTCGGGTGATGCTGAGGGTATTAGATTAGGAAATGAGACACTTAAAGTAGTAAAGGAGTTTTGCTATTTGGGGAGCAAAATAACTGATGATGGTCGAAGTATAGAGGATATAAAATGTAGACTGGCAATGGCAAGGAAAGCGTTTCTGAAGAAGAGAAATTTGTTAACATCGAGTGTAGATATAAGTGTCAGGAAGTCATTTCTGAAAGTATTTGTATGGAGTGTAGCCATGTATGGAAGTGAAACATGGACAGTAAATAGTTTGGACAAGAAGAGAATAGAAGCTTTTGAAATGTGGTGCTACAGAAGAATGCTGAAGATTAGATGGGTAGATCACATAACTAATGAGGAAGTATTGAATAGGATTGGGGAGAAGAGAAGTTTGTGGCACAACTTGACCAGAAGAAGGGATCGGTTGGTAGGACATGTTCTGAGGCATCAAGGGATCACCAATTTGGTATTGGAGGGCAGCGTGGAGGGTAAAAATCATAGGGGGAAACCAAGAGATGAATACACTAAGCAGATTCAGAAGGATGTAGGTTGCAGTAGGTACTGGGAGATGAAGAAGCTTGCACAGGATAGAGTAGCATGGAGAGCTGCATCAAACCAGTCTCAGGACTGAAGACCACAAAAACAAAATGATTAGATCAGATTAATACTTGTTCCATAGATCATGAATGCAACATTTCGTAATGATGTGGAACGTGTCATTTTAATGAAATATTTCTTTACTTACCAGTATTCAATTTCTTTACAACAATTTTTTACTTGTGTGCTCGACTATCGGCGAGGCACGAAAACGTCCAAGAATGAGTTTCTTAGTTTTGAGTACAGTTACGAAAGAAATATAAAAACAACTATGAGAGTTACTGATTTATGATGTTTAGTGTGCAGTCAGTTCTGAGTATTATTAGTAACAACGCTCCAGTCCCTAAAGTTAGTTACAGAAATGCGAATCAGACGCATTACGTATTCCAGGCCTCAGCAGCCACTTCTTTGAGACGCCAGCTATGGTCACTTCCCAGCCCGCTGTAGGATCACATCGGTTCGTCTTGTTCCTGCTGGTACTCTAACCGAGATTTGGCAACAATGCAAGGTATGTTTGGCAACTCTGTGCTCGACGAGTTACTTCCTGGTGTGCACGGAGTTAAGCCTCAAAGTTCACTTGATTTTTCCTGTCATTTCCATTGAATAATCTGAGTTATTATCGCTTGAGGTGTAACAAAAGATTGTAAATTTACGGTTTTCAGCCCAGGAAAGTGATTGCACGTGGAAATCGCAACTAATCGCGTCCTTTAAATAGTGGTTTACGAGTTCTAGTCAATACTGAATTCGTAAGAGGAAGGCAGAACACATACCTCTTCGATAGCTCTGTGGTGACGTGCTTACCTGTTGTAAGTAGGCTGTTTATGTTTTCTTATTGGCAACGTTACGTAGCGCTCTATATGAAAATCACTGGCTGTGCTGTGTGCAGTCTTTGGCTAGTTTGCATTGTTGTCTGCCATTGTAGTGTTGGGCAGCGGCAGCTGGATGTGAACAGCGCGTAGCGTTGTTCAGTTGGAGGTGAGCCGCCAGCAGTGGTGGATGTGGGGAGAGAGATGGCGGAGTTTTGAAATTTCCAATACTGGATGTCATGAACTGCTATGTATATTATGATTTTTCAACACTATTAAGGTAAATAGATTGTTTGTTCTCTATTAAAATCTTTAATTTCCTAACTATGCCTATCAGTAGTTAGTGCCTTCCGTAGTTTGAATCTTTTATTTAGCTGGCAGTAGTGGCGCTCGCTGTATTGCAGTAGTTCGAGTAATGAAGATTTTTGTGAGGTAAGTGATTTGTGAAAGGTATAGGTTAATGTTAGTCAGGGCTATTCTTTTGTAGGGATTTTTGAAAGTCAGATTGCGTTGCGCTAAAAATATTGTGTGTCTGTTTAAGCACAGTCATGTATAAATTGTTCTAAGGGGACGTTTCATATGTCGACCCTTAGCCAAGGATATCTCACTGGAATCTTCTGATTTTTTCTTGTAGTTTGTGTAATTAGTGTAGCTTTTGTTTATTGCTAGCACGTAATTATAGAGAGAATTTCCTTTGTAGTTGTAGTTTTTCATTGTTGTACACAGTTGTGGCATGCATTTAGATTTGCACCAAGTATTTCGCAGCTGCAATTAACTAGATATTATTTTCAGTACTATGTTAATGTGTTCTCTTATTTTTGCTCTTCAAATTGTGTTTTTTTGTGTTGTCGTGTGAAATATTGTGACTAATAATGGCGTGCGAAAAACGTAATACTAGGCTCCAAAGTAAACTGAGAAATGACAGTGAAGACGAAAGCAGTGTGTTAGCGCCACCATGTAATGAATTAACTAATATTCAAAGCAGTAATTTGGTAACTGTGCATAGGGAAATGGAGCGGGCGTCAAATAATGGTGTAGACAGTGAAACAGGTAGTGAACAGGGAAGCATTATCGATCGATCGGTCGGCAACAGCTCGCCTCAGGAATCGGGAATGACAGAACACAATATTGCAAATACTGTAGACTTAGGTTTTGGGTTCTCACCGTTTTCTCAAATGAGTCAAGACACATTTTCTGCTTCTCAAAATGTGAATGTTACCGGTGAAAATGCACTGCGAAAAAGCATAGAGAAACAGATTCCAGACACTAATACATTATTATTGCAATTAATGCAACAAATGGAACAAAATCAGAGACAAATGGAACAAAATCTTCAAAAGTTAGACACAATGGAACAAAATCAGAGACAAATACAGCAAAAACTTCAAAAGTTAGACACAATGGAACAACACCAGAGACAAACACAGCAACAGTTAGACGCAATGGAACAAAATCTTCACACCACGCTTGAACAAATACGTGAAGATTTAACTACTGAGTTACATAACATTGAATCGAAATGTCAAAAAGTCTGTAATGACGTAAAAAACACAAATTTGTGAGCATTTCCAACCTATTTTTTCGCGTCATGAAAATGCATTACAGAATCACGAAGCAGCCATAAAAGAACTGCAAACTATTGTTCATGAAACTCACGACACCTTGCAAGCTAAAATTGACTCAGTTGCATCTACCGATTTGGTTACGCAACTTGCAAAAACTCAGGAAAACTTAAAGGACACAGTAGATTCGATTTCAACACAAATGGACACTCTGAAACTTGGTTCAGAAAAACACACTGTGGAAATGTGTTCACTATCGGAGAAAGTAGCCGAACTTTCGGATCAGGTCACTAACTTATCTACAAAGGTAGATGATGATCTGAATGACACAAGACCCGTAGCCTTCACTGACACAGAAGAGTATGAACAAATTAGAAAATTCAAACAAAATCAAAATCAAATCAATACACAGTACAAAAGAGAAATCCGGGAAGTACAAGATCAGCTGACACAGGTAATACAAGAAGTACGTATTTCAGAGGCCACTCGCACTCCAACACAGGAAGAGGAACTTAGAAATACGGAAAAGCCACAAAATAATAACACAGGGCATTTCGGTAATTATGAAAGGAATTGGCAAGGTGCACCGAATTTTGAGATGGAACCGCCGACACGATGTAACAATGACCGATATGCTACTCGCCAACATGATGACTTTGACTATAAGCTGTCCATTACTACACGTAAATTCAAAAGATTTAAGAATTCTGACAACGACATTCATCCACAAGCATGGCTCCATCAATTCTCTCATTGTTTTCCTCCCAACTGGTCATTAGAACACAGATTAGAATTTATGTGTGGCTACTTAAAGAATGAACCAGCTGTAAGAATGCGATCTGTCATTCACGATTGCCGCAGTGAAGGAGAATTTTACCATGCCTTCCTCTCAGCATATTGGTCTCAAGCCACACAAGACCGAGTAAAACATGGAATCATAATGATGAAACATTTCGAACAATCTGAATTTTCCAGTCTTGTGAAATATTTTGAAGACATGTTGCACAAGAATCAGTACCTGTCAAACCCGTACAGCCCCTCAGAACTCATCCGCATTTGCTTAATCAAACTGCCTGAACATTTGAGACATATTATTTTAGCAGGACGTTGCAAAGACGACATTGAAGCTTTTCAGGGACTGTTACAAGAACTGGAAATTGACACTGACAATCGCGGAACGCAAAAACAGGAGCACAACAATTACAGGTCACATCTGTCACAATTCCGCAATGACAGAAATAATACACGACGAGGCTATTCTTATAACGTAAATCGTGACCAAAACCGACACCACCCGTATGACAACCGTTGGCAGAGTAGTAATAATTACAGGGAAAGATCACCTCTCCGCGGTAATGACTATCACAGAGACAATCAGAGAAACAGACAATATGGGAACCAAAATAATTATTATCAAGGGAGACAGAATAACTTCAGATGCAACAGTTCAGCGTGCAGTTATGATTCAGGAAGAAATTCTCCACCACTTAACTGACAAGAAAGAAATTATGAAATCTACCGACGTGACAACAGACGAGATAATCGTAACGACAGACCTGAATTTTATCAGACCTGGCGGGATTCAAACAGAACAGGGCACTTTCGACAACGTGAATTTGAAGAAGCTAGGTCTCCTAATACCAATAACGATGCACGCCAACAAACAAACAGACAATGACTCACACCACAGGCAGCCACTTGCGCCGGCTGGCTCAGAGAAAAAGAACATAGACGCTAACCTTGAGCAAAATTCCAGTATTCTTTATGGATGAATACCGCATGATAATTGCATTCAAGTTGAAACTCTGCGTACTAGGAAGAGTAAAGGTTTACACCACATTTCACAAGTAAAACCATTTATTGACAGATAATCTGCTTTTTAACTTAGTCTTTGCAATTTTCACTTCACGCTACTTGTACAATTTGTCACACTGAGAAACTGTTAACATGCAACAATGTTTTGAAGTTCAATATCCACTCAAGAACCAAGAGAACTTATTTAATCAGAAATTACGAATGCTTTGTTATTGCGAACAGACGACACAGTGTTATTGTGTGTGTACATTCTTGCTTGTTAGTTGCATGATTACGTAAAGACTATAATGCTCACATACTTAGAACATTTACCAGTACTGCTAATGAGATTTTAATGCAACATTTTGGTTTACTTGAAGATACATTCTGGATTTAAAATACTTTCTGTGAGATACCAGATGACACAGTGGTTAGTTTATGTGACAGCTACACGATTGTATCATGACGTTACTAATGAGTGACAATTTACAATGTTGCTTTTGCTGTGTATCTGTTTTATATCTGCACAGTTTTTCTGAATTATTCTGGAAAGTCAAACATGTTTTAGTAGTAACTTTTGTGGTATAGCTACAATGAGACAGCCTCTTTCGTAACACAACAATACATTACAGCACAGTACTTTCTTCATCACAACAATAAGCGTAATAACTAAGATATCTATACGCAAAGCATTTCACTTTTGTTTATCATGAGGTAAGTACATTGACTTCTGCAGAACTTAGCTTTCGGAGGACAATAACTACGACACTTCCACAGAGATTATCCTACAACAAGATGCACAGTTTAGCGCTACAGTACACGTATTTGAGTGATTAATTTTGTACTTAAAACATTTATTTTTAAAGATTTTTGAATTACAAAGAAAGTTTTCTGTGATACATTTCATTCCATTGCTGTAATCTGTAACACCTGAGGGTATAATTACAATAATCCTCAGGGGGGTACACGCCTGCTTTGTGTACCATGTGTTTGGCAAGCACAAGGAGCCCTAGCTAATATGGTATTTGCTTATACAACTTTACACATCGGTACCATATTTCTCTAATACATAAATTACACAGCTATCTGATCATTTAACTGAGAGAGATAAACTTTTTTATTACGTCAGTGACACATGTTTACGCAATTACAGAGTTGGATTACTTCACACTTACGAAATTGTATTGTGTCTGTACTGTGTGAACTGTTCATATTTTTTCGGACCCATTGTGGTACTATGAGAGCTTTGAATGATGTATTTGGTATGAGATCATGATTTTTAAAGTACGTTTGAGGTAGCTGACACTACTGAAATGAGCAGAGAATTTTCTTTAAGTTTTGAAATTATTGCAGAAAGCTACAACGTTTTTGAGATTTGACTGAGGTGTTATGATGTTATTATCACGACGACGATGTGTATTATGCTGCTGAGGTATGTTTATGATTAATAGGCTGATGCTATATGAATTATTTGATTATGCTACGTATCTCTTATGATAAATATTGAAGAAGTGTTGATGAATATGTATATGTATAATGAGGTAAGGAATAATGAGTAGTGGTTAGGGACTCTGGTTTGTGAATAAGGATGTTGGAAACCAAGAATCGTACTTTAAGAGTTATGAAATGTATGTAAATGCGTGAATGTATTACAATGCCGACTAAAATTTTTTGGACACTGTTATATTCATAAGATTTTGTTTCTACACATTTGCAACACAAATTCTCGACCCGTGAAATTTTGTATATGAGACTGTCACTGTAGCGGAAACTGCTGTCGTAAATATTTTCGTAAGAAAGTTAAGTGACCACCTGCACGTAATGCGTCGTGGGCACCCAGCTGTGTCAGATGCCTGGAGAACAAGCCATTAGGGTGCGTCTTTTCGGAAGCACAGGTAGAAAAAAAAAGGGAGACCATTATCCTCGCTATTGACATTTCCTTGTTGAAAGCATACTGTGGAGCTTGTAATTTATGATATTTACTGAAATGCCTAATGAAATGATGAGAAACATTTCAGGGCTATTATCTTGCTAGTTGAGAAAAATGCTATATGGCTTGCTTTATGTATTTATTTATACATTTTGTTTAATATCAAGTTTCTAGCTGCACTGCAGCATTGGTTAAAATAGAATTTTATAGATGTACTAATATAAATATTTTCTGTCTACAGATCCAGTAAATACTAATTTTGTAGTACATTTCCCAAAAATGGGGGAGCACAAAGACATTTCACAGGAACTGCATACATAATTTTCTTTTCAACTACTTGGTAATTTTTTTTGGTAGAGTAAGTTTTTGTGATGCATCACTCTAGTGTTAAGATGTGACATAAGTATTAAACATGGCCATTTTTACTGTAATATTTTTTCTGCTTGAGCTTTGTCATGTATAGATATAAGTTTTATATTTTTTATATTTGCTGCTGCTGTTTGCCAGGCATAGTGCTACTGAATTTTAATTTGTGTTACTCTTCTAAGCTAGTTTTACTACTGATTTATTTTTATTGTTTGCTGCACAGTGCCTTATCTTAGTTGTAATATTGTTGCTTCACCAATTTCCATTTTTTTGTCGTTGCTGTTTGTAGTAATTGTTTTGTGCTGCTGCATTGCCTCGTCCCATAGTTTATGCATCTGAGCTCAGTAGATTTAAGTTAGCTTAAGAGGGGGTAGACTATATAAGAAACTAACTATGATGAATTGGAAGAAATGCATTGAGAAGCTATAAGAAAATGGTGTGGCCAAAAAAAAGAATTTTGAAAGAGGATATGAACAAAAAAAAGTAGGGTTTAGGGACAACAGGTTTAGGTAGGATTTTCTTGGAAATAAATGTTGAGGTGAACAGAATACAGAAAGCATGCTTGGATAGAATTTTTTGGCTGGAGCAAATATCGAAATAAGACGAAAGATCTATGAAATGAAGTTTTGGGTTGGACTGCAGTACCAAATGTTACACTGAAAACGAACCCTGTCCTTTCCTTTTGTGTTATTCCGCTATGTGTTTGTGTACTCTTGTATATTTGTGTTTTTCCTGTCTTTATGTGTTTAACTGATATGAGTTATGTTGTAGAATTTTTCTGATAATATGTTATTTTCTTTGGAAAGATGTTTAGACATTACTTATTCTATTCTCTTTTAATGCTCATGTGTGAAGTTGATGTTTCAAACGTTATTCTGATCTTTTATGTATGTACATATGTCATAATTCCTGTAACACTGGTGTATATGTTAGTTCAATTCTTTTGTAAAGCCTGTATTACTACAAATGTTACCTGTATTGTTATGTTTTTTAATGATGTATTTTGTATCTTTGTAATTGTATTCTCATGTTATAGTATTGTAACTGACACCAGTTAATGAAATTAAGTAACTTGTAAGCATTCATTTCACTGCACACATTTCTGTTGGTCACAGTAATGCACAAAATGTGAGAAGTTGTGACTGTTAGTGTTTGCACGTGTGTTACTAATTCAGCAAGGGACTGGATAACAGCATTGCTGGTTCTAAGGACAATTCCAAAAACTTTGTGAGGGCACAAGTGGTGGTTATGGACTTGCTATATTAACTGCAAGACTCTTCAATGGTGATTGTGCACCCACACAGTCACAACAGATGGCTGCTGGCCATCTCTACAAGGACTACAGTGGGTCTGCATCTCTGATGACCCACCAATACCATTATTTCTACAAGGACTACAGTGGGTCTGCACCTCTGGTGGCCCACCAATACCACAATCTCTACCAGGACTACAGTGGGCCTGTCCACAATTTCTACAAGGACTGCAGTGGGTCTGCACCTCTGGTGGCCCACCAATACCATACTCTCTACCAGGACTACAGTGGGTCTGCTCTGTGATGACCTACCTACCAATCTTCTTCAAAATGTCGAATGACTCTGCTGTGGGTTTGCTCTGTTGTGGCCCATTACCTGTCAGCATGTCAAGAGTCAGCACTGTCTTTCAGTTGGAAGGACAACACTACTTCTTCAAGACTGCATGGAAATCCACTACTTCCGTGTGCATTGTCTTTTACTGCTCAGACTTTGAAACAAAAAACACTGAAATTTTACTGTGATGAACAATCTGGACTGTCTTTATGGACTGTGAGAAAATTTTACCTTTTGACCAACATTGTATCAATAAGTGTGTGCATTTGATTTCTTTATTATTGTAATTACGATTATGAAAAATTTTAAATATGTATTGCCCAGTGCCCAAAACAATTTGTAAAATTTTTTGTGGGGAGCATGGGGGCTATGTAGGTAGGCTGTTTATGTTTTCTTATTGGCAACGTTACGTAGCGCTCTATATGAAAATCACTGGCTGTGCTGTGTTCAGTCTTTGGCTAGTTTGCATTGTTGTCTGCCATTGTAGTGTTGGGCAGCGGCAGCTGGATGTGAACAGCGAGTAGCGTTGTTCAGTTGGAGGTGAGCCGCCAGCAGTGGTGGATGTGGGGAGAGAGATGGCGGAGTTTTGAAATTTCCAATACTGGATGTCATGAACTGCTATGTATATTATGATTTTTCAACACTATTAAGGTAAATAGATTGTTTGTTCTCTATTAAAATCTTTAATTTCCTAACTATGCCTATCAGTAGTTAGTGCCTTCCGTAGTTTGAATCTTTTATTTAGCTGGCAGTAGTGGCGCTCGCTGTATTGCAGTAGTTCGAGTAATGAAGATTTTTGTGAGGTAAGTGATTTGTGAAAGGTATAGGTTAATGTTAGTCAGGGCTATTCTTTTGTAGGGATTTTTGATAGTCAGATTGCGTTGCGCTAAAAATATTGTGTGTCAGTTTAAGCACAGTCATATTTAATTTTTCAAAGGGGACGTTTCACTGTGAAAAAGGCTATGTTATGGTTTGCGGTTCCAGTCTCGCTGACTGAAACGTTCTTATCCCTTCTCTGAAAGAGCTACATGCAGTCAGATCAAACATGGATAAGGAAATCGCAAGAAAATACTTTCAGCTCATTTTTTTTAGTGCAATGGTGAAAAACTTACAATGCTGCACACCAGGTAACGTCTCTTTCCGCTGCTGACAAGCAAAGTTTGGGTTTCTAGGACTACATAACTTTATTTATGAAATGCCACATTTGCGTACCTGTTGAGTATGACACAGCATACCAATTAAACACAGACCGAATCGAAATCTAAGTGAGTAATATTTTACTAATTCCTGGTGATAGAGGCACGCTTGTGTACAGATACTCACTTTATTAAAACAGACTTTCGTCGTAAGGTTATCGTGGGTAGTTTTATTTCATTTCTTATAATACAGTGCACAATTTTCGTGAGGTTTCTCTTAGTATTGTTAAAACAATACTAAACTTGAGAGAGAAATTAATCATCAACGATATACGCGAATTCTCTGATGTTATCTATAACAGTGTGACAATGCACATGCAGTTTATTGATTACATGCATGTAGAAAAGTTGTTGTGATGGTGGTGGTGGTGGTTAGTGTTTAACGTCCCGTCGACAACGAGGCCATAAGAGACGGAGCGCAACCTCGGGTTAGGGAAGGATTGGGAAGGAAATCGGCCGTGCCCTTTCAAAGGAACCATCCCGGCATTTGCCTGAAACAATTTAGGGCAATCACGGAAAACCAAAACCAGGATGACCGGAGACGGGATTGAACCGTCGTCCTCCAGAATGCGAGCCCAGTATGCTAACCACTGCGCCACAACGCGCGGTAACGTGTTGTGAGTTAAAGTTGTTAGACAAGGTTTGAAGAAGAATAAAATACCAGACGACAGCTAATGTAGAAAATACTTTTCTCACTATTTTGGCATGATGCGCTCTCTCCATACATAATACAAATGCTTCAAGATGCATCTGCTGCCTGGCCGTCTATTAAACCTGAAAAGAACAGTATGTCTCAGAAGTAGCTCTTCTTCCATATGCGGGTAATCTGGATTGGGAAGTGAAGGGAGTTACGTTAAAAGTTGCATTAAACTGATAACTTCAGCAGGCAGCAGAATTGCGTTTTAAAAAATGCAACCGGGAATGGAATAGAACTCGCGACGTCAAATCAACAGTGCGTGACGCTCAGCGTTTCGCTACTACCCGTCATGTAACTAAAATAACTCCAGAAGTCAACAACAGCGCCTCCAGAACTTCCGCATTCCACAGTGCTGTGAGATAATGCATATGGCCGGATATAGACTTCTGAGAGACAGACAGGTACAGCTTTTCTTTTGCACTGCATGACGTTTTCAACAAACAGATAGAGCAATAGAGTAGCTCAAATGGAATGGAAGACCTCCTGTTTAAATTTCTGCATCCTACACTGTTGGCATTTCTGTGTAGGTGGCAGTAACGTGATTTTATTTCGGTGTTTACAAAATAGAGTCCAATGTATGCACTGGGTAGCTGAGGCACCTAGTTCATGGCGATTTGGTCAACCAAGTAAATGAATGTACTGAACATGCTGCAAACCATTGCAGGGAGCCTGTGTGTCAGAATTCTCATCGAGTGTGCCGCAACGGTGTTATGATAGAAAAATGAGTATCAGAGTAGAGGATTTGGTGGTCTGTTGGACTGATGGTAGGTTACTATGGCAATGGTCTGGGTTCGTTTCCAACTTCTGCTGATGATTTTTAATAGGGAAAGACAGATTCTATTCTCTTCTGGCTACGCCAAGTGAAGAGGGTATAACGACATTGTGGTCTGGAATTCACATTAAACATGATTTCCTTCTCTACCAAGTAGATGTTAGGTTGAATCACAATAAAGTCAGGAGTGGCGAAATGTGGGAACTGTATCACCAGTAGCCTTTCTTATACTAGTTATTTATTTCTAGTGACGAAACAAACACTATGTAGGGTCACAGGATACTTATTCCATTTTTTATTTGAGCTTCTGTATGTCGATAAAATTGGTTCTGAACATGGAATGCAACTCAGACGGCCCTTAACGCGGAATTTGATCCCTTCGTGACAATACAGCTCGACTACAGTTTGTTGTTTTTCCAAAACTGCAGATTCCTCAACATCTCCACATATTGCGCGTGAATGGGTTCGAATCATGGCCTGGCACTAAAGGTATCGTTATGTATTATCAAGCTGTAGCATGAGAGCACCTATCTGCTGGTGGATAATAATTCTGATTTTTAATGCATTTTCATTCTTTGTCAACACTAACGATATGTGACGTTTTTGACTCCCGGTGAGACACAGAACTATTTGAGAGATCACTGTAAGTTCAAGGATGTTATTCCGAGCTGCTGGCGCAGAAAAACTCAGTAGCGGACGTCTCTTTGTGTGTAGTCAACATCGATATGTGTGGAGTTCGATTCTCAGTCAGCACTGAACTCTTCGTCATATATATCATTTGATATGTCACAGTTGATTGTGCTTTGATAATAATCCTATTAGGTTCTGGGTTCGAATCCCTGTCCAACACAATGCTTTACCTCACGGCATGTCAAGTAAGTTACTTGTGAAGAAGTAATATTTAACATCTCTTGTAGTTCGTTAACAGGGACAGTAGATGCTGGGTAGGAATTCGGCCCGTTTAAAATGTTTACGTTATGTAATTTAAAGTTGGTATCTGCTAACTGCCACTATCTAAAATGGAGGTATATCACTCTCTGTATGCATAGTCAGGAATGACTGTTAGTTTCCGTCAGTCACGAATGTTTTGCTTAGTCTGCATGGCCTGGGTTTGAATCCATATGCAAACGAAACCGTTCGTCGTGTCATTTGAAGTTCATACATATTCTGAATTATCTGCTCATGAATAACTTAAATTTTTAATGTCATTTTGTGTTAAATAATAAGTACGGTATGTTACTTTGAAGAAGAAAAGGTGAATACGACGAACTTACTACGTTCATTACCTATCTGACGTAATACTGAGAGTGGTAACGTTTCAGGTATGTCATTTATTATAATAAATGTGAGCTTACAAGCCTTAAGGACAGTCTTATCTGTGATAAAGTGTTCCCTGATATTTGTAGTATCGTGGTATTACTTTACATCTTGAGTTATTGCGATACAGAACAGTGTTTTTTAGTGGTGACTTGTTGGAACCATTTTCAATAGTCAAACGACTGTACCAAGGAGCGATTAGAGGACCTGCTAGACAGCTGCGTTATGTGGGTTGCGTGCGAATCATTCGAAGTGCAATTCAGGTCGTACGGATACTTTTGAGCACGACTGTACATGGTGAAGTGAGCTCAGCTTGCAGTAGTCATCTGCTACTGGTTTCAGGAGGGCTTTTTTATCTGCGTGGATGCGCTGATATGCAAATACCCCGTGTGAGCTGCTTGTCCATTCACTACATTACGATCAGCAATAGATTCGACAAACTACTGCATGTTAATATGCTAATAACAAGAAGGAAATTCAGTATGATGGCTTCTTCAAATGCAGACACTGAACCCGACGCAGGTACCAGAGGGCGAATTCACCAACGCAAATTTAAATGACATGATAGCTGCGACGATTGATCTTACGTCGAAGCTACAAACAAAACTATTGCTGAACCTGTTAATCTGGCACTAGATCCCATTATACCAGTGTTACAGAAATTAAATACTGTGGATAACAGTATCAGTAAGTTGATGATGATATGGCCACTATGAATCAAAGGCAAGAGAATGTGGATAATGACTTCACTTCTATAGAACAACAACAAGATAGTTTATAAAATCACTTTACGCAAATAGCTGACTAGGTCAGGAATCAAAATGAGCAACTAAAAACCGAGGATAGTGGTCACGTGACTGAAGTGTTGTGAAGCAATCTTGAAATCACAATTAATGAAATTTCAGGCTTAGAAAATTCCATTGGAGGTACTCCTGCTTCTACAGAGAGGTTGACTGAAAACTCTAGTACTTAGCATCTAGAGCAAGATATTCTGAAATCCACCATTCAACAGGTAGTAACCGAAGCAGAAGATCTCTCTAATGATCACGAAAAGGAAATAGACGAATTTTTGAAAGAAAAGGATGATCGACTTACAGAAAAACTAGAAAGAGAGTTAAAGAAGGCAGTACAGCAAAGTGTTACTGAAGTATATGCAAGCTGCTAAAGATGAACTAGGACTCACAAAAAACACTTTGACACATTGTTTATATAAATGGTGAGATAATGTTCGAACTCACCTTAATGATCAGATGGATAACATAGAAAAGAAATTAAATGCAGAAAAGAATCTGCTTAGGAACGGTACAACCCAGTTAGCACATGTAGCTGAGTTTTGCGTTGTTTGTCATAGTCCAGCGTCCAATGAAAATACGTATGTTGATGAAATACGTTTTAATAATCTGCTGCCACAAAGCCATACAAGTAGGAGTGTGGGGCACAGCCTACTCTTTCTTCCGTTTTACTGGAACAGAGTCTCCTAAAACACAGGCAACATCAGATGTTCATACTGGAAAACAAAAATGTATCTAAAGTTATTTTTATTAAATCTTTTAAAGATGTGTTACCCAAATCATGATCTGACCACCGAAGATACAATTTATGAGAGATTGTGTCCAGGATGAAGCCAGCTTTTGGGCAACCGCAACTGCAGCATTTTGAAACACATATGAAAGGTTTGAAAAAAGCATTTTTGTCAAAATACTAGTCTAAATGCATTCAGGAGAGATTATGTAAAGAACTTTTCAACCCATAACCAAATAATGTCTAACAAGCAAGCTTAAAAAAGTGTTTTGAGAGGTATCTGAATAAAATTCGCATCTGGGATGAACCCATGTCTCACGAAGGACAAGGAAGTTTAAAGAAGTGCTTTGAGAAGTATCTGAATAAAACATTTGGGATGAACTCATGTCCCATGAAGATTTACTGTGCATTCTGAAAGGTAAACGGCTGATTAACATTAGGCAAATGCTAGTACAAGCTCTGAATCAAGTTTAGAGTATTTCTTATCTATTCTAGATTCAATTGAATTAATGAACGAAGACATTGCAATAGTAATAATAATAATAATAATAATAATTCATGAAATGGCAGCGGTGTGAATCAGGCAAAAATCAGTTGCACGGCAAAAATCACGAGAGAGCAGCTGAACGTCGCGTTGGCTTCGTTGCTACGTCGCCAGCTTCTCAAGATGTCAGGTGGTGGTGGATACCTAAACTATAGTTCTCAAACCCAAAAAGAAGAGGAGAACTGACGATAAATTTCATAATGGCTATCAGAGTAACGCAGCACGTCCTTGGAATAACAATGATATTCCGGTGCTCAAAATGAGTTACGGTTTATTGCAAGTCACAATAACTTAGTCTTTGGTATCCTAAACACAGGTATCAACCATTCTTTAATGTAAGCTGCCGTCGCCGTGGCCGAGCGGTTCTAGGCGCTTCAGTCGGGAACCACGCTGCTGCTACGGTCGCAGGTTCGAATCCTGCCTCGGGCATGGATGTGTGTGATGTTCTTATGTTAGGTTAAAGTAGTTCTAAGTCTAGAGGACTGATGACCTCAGATGTTAAGTCCCATAGTGCTTAGAGCCATTTTTTAATGTAAACAACACGAACCAGCAACCAGATTCTGGATCGAATTTCAATACTGACACACAGTGATGAAATGAGAATCCCACAGGCATTGTTGAAATCACAGAGGAAGCAATTCCTGTGATTGTAAAATCAACAAGCTAAACTTGGGTTCATTGGGTCCCAATGATGACCATGAATTGAAATGGGGATAGTGAAATCCATCGACTATATTGTTAAGGTACAATGACGATTTAGATATCAGAAAAGAATTAATAGAGCAAAAATGAGAATAGGTAGTGCGTTTCTCCAAGTACATGAAAGCAATAAGAGGTGGGCTGGGAAGCAAACAACAGGTTCAGGAGCTAGACTTTGTTATTTTCTCAGTTAGGTACCACTGAATACATTCAAACTAAGGCGGAACTAAGATAAAATAAAACCGAACAGCTATTGGCTTACTGCTATGAAATAAATAGCGTCCTATTTTATCTCTGAGATACTCTGGTTATGTTTCTACTTTATGAATATTAACTGCGATACATTAGTGGCTAATTGCTGTTACTCAGTAAGTATGCACTTGTTGTGGGAAGTAAAGACGGATATTAAAACCACCGTAATTTAGGGAAGGTTTATAAACGGGAACAGGAGTCAATTGACAGGGCCCATTCAGATAATTAGATGTACTTTTGTCAGGAGTATGCAAGGGCGTGGACAGAATTTTGCAAAAGGAGGAACAGATTTGAAAAAAAAATACTTATAATATTCATTTATTTTGAAAACAAATTATTTATTTCGGTATTCGTCTTGCCATTAATTGACACAGTTATTGGACGTCCTCTTGAGGGATATGATATATTCTGTCACTATCCGGTGTGGCGGCGTAAAACTCCATTTTTGTCGTTGTTGTGGTCAAGACGCCATCATTCTTAACGTCCTACAGACAAATAAGAAGTGTTTTGATGTTGACAAAACTATGCACAGAGACACTATATACTATGCCTGTCTTCAATTATTTATAGACTGGACGTTAACTGAAAAGACAATTTTAGGAACTATCCGCGATATTATGTAAATCAATTGTGCTAAATCAAAAACTGCCATAATTATGCAGAAACATTTTGGCTTCAAATTATACTCAAGAGAATGTATTATAAATAAATGTTCATGCAAGTTACGACGGTTCCTACAAGATGAAGAGACAACGAATTAACTGCACTCTAAAATAAACGTTTCTTGTCCCACAGGCAGGTACATCGTGCGCGTGACTATTCTAATACAAATATATCCATTTTTTATGTAATCTAACTGATGTGGATGTCGTCATAATCTCCTGGAATCCTGCTCTGAACGGCTTCGAGGTATCCTGTCCTCGCCCTTGATTTTGATAGTGGGTCCTGAGACATCACGCCATCGGGTCTGCAGTCCTACTCACGTCATCCGTCGTCTGCAGCGCCCACGTCACCGGCCCTATCCAGCTGAAGATCCCTTTCAAAATTCTCATGAGTAATGTAACCCATTAATTATCATCCAAATTTTGTAAGGAAAGGACTATTACAGTAACCAAGCCAATTATGTTTCCGTGTTTCGAATTGAATAATAAGAAGAACTGAGTGTAGTGTGCAGTTACTACTTGTGATAATTTGATAATTGTGTAAAAGACGTGACTGTAGAAAATTCTGATTGTTATTGGTCTGACTGACAACTCTACATAATGAAGAACAGTATTATCCTTTATCTATATGTACTTTTACAATATATTAAAAAAATAGTGAAAGACTTAATTTCTGCCCACAGATAAACATTTATTTGAGCTTTTGGTCTATTTAAGATACTAGTACTAAATATTTATCATTTCTGGACATTTGGAATTAGTGAAAGACTTTTGAGTTTGATTTCATCAAGTAAATATCATCAATTCTTTGTCTCAATCAAAGGGGGCAACACAATGACATATTACTATTTTTCTCTTATTTCTTGTACAGTAAAAGTACTTTTCTTTTCAAAGAGCAAATTGATAGTCCGAATAAGAAGTGTGTTATTTGTGAGCAAGAAAAGACTCATGTGTGTTGAACATAAAGTCATAATGCTTAAAGTTAGGAAGAGCAGGTTTATTAACTGAGTTCTCTTTAGAAAGCAATGTCAGACATTTTTCGGAAATATTTCACTCGTCACTTCCTTTTTTATCTTTTCTTCTCCTAGCCACGAACAGTTAAGACGTATTTATTAATGTAAGTCTCGTTACTTGAGAATAATCACTCATTTTTGTTCAAATATTGTGTCACGTTGTTTTATTTTGTATCACTAATACCCTTGGTATATTATTCACAGGTTTTACAGTGGAAGTGCGGATAGTCTTATTGTATGAACGGAAAAAATCGGCCTGGGTGATATCTTCTTAGACGATATTACATCTATTTCACCGATATAACTTCGAATTGCAGCAATTATTTAGAATCTGCTTGTTATTAAATTAATGAAGTATGACTGCCCAGTGCGAATAAAACTGGCGCTCTTGAGATATTCCAAACGATCACGGTTGCGAAAGTAAGAAGCCAAGCCAGTTATTTCTAAGGAATGAGATTGCCTGTCTCACAGGAATTCAGTATGCACAACTCCCACTCAGTAAAGGGAGAGGTAAAAGCCAAAACTGAATACTGAAGAGGTAGCAGAAGAGTCTGACTACACAGTGTACCACTCGCAGTATACAAGCTGCACACAAACGCTTCCAAACACCATCAAAGTATTAAACAAAGTTAGCCAGTGGCTTTGCACACCAAACATAACACTTTTTTCCAATGCTCGGTTTAGACGCAAGAAATTAGTTGAAGTTCTGCTTCATTTTCAGGTGACACTGGGAACATAAAAACAATGCCACCGAGTTTCCGTCCAATTAATATTACGGCGACCATGCGGTCAATTACACATGCAGACAGCCACCTGCTGTCTCTCGTGAGTCACTGACACCTCCATTCGCCGGAGATGACAGGACCGTGCACGAGCCGGTCCGCGTACGGCGCTTTGCATCTTCCCAGGTAGACACCCCTACCGCCCAGTGAGACGCCGACGTAAGCGTTGCCTGGAGACGCGGCCTCGGTATTGGATATCGATAGCAGACTGGCTCACCCGTTGCAAACAAAATTATTTTTAAACCGCTGTTTTACGTGCCCATTCGTTAGAGCGGTCCCAAATTAGTCTAGTGTGACGTTGGTTTTATCGACATGTGAAAGACAGTGAAAGACGATGAACAGCCAGGCTGCTCATGCCGCGGCAACGGTACTCTGGCCTGTACTGACTGCAACCGCCGTATAGCAGTGCTGCTCACTCGCTACTGCACTACTGATCAGTCTTTGTGTTTTACACTCGCTGTGAATGCATATTGATAGTGGATACAACGGTTCCCGTCAGATCACCGAATTTAAGCGCTGTCGGGCTTGGACGGCGCTTGGATGGGTGACCGTCCGGAACGTCATGAGCTGTTGCAATTTTTCGGGGTGCACTCATCTACGTGATGCCAATTGAGGAGCTGCTCGGCCGAATTTTAGCGGGTCCGGTCAAAGAAAACGATCATAACGACCGGGAGACCGGTGTGCTGACCACAGGCCCCTCCTATCCGCATCCTCAGTTGAGGATGACACGGCGGTATGATGGTCCTGACGGGCTACTTGTGGCCTGAAGACGGAGTAGTTTTGTAACGGGAAATAAACCGACACTTTCCATCGACACAGGGCGTCGCACGAAAGATGTGACGAGCAGTTCAGCTAGACGTTGCAAAAACGAAATTGCCAATATATCGAAGAAAATACGCCTATGACACTTAACGAGGGACACCCGGCATGTATCTATAGGGTGAAACAGAACTTCACTGAAAAACTTTCGGAGGTGGCAGTACGGAGCATAAGGGACATTCATTCATAAATTTTTTCTCTAGGTAACACAGTAGAGTATTAAGGGGAGTACGTACGTCCTATACCCACAGTGTTAAATTTGCAATATTGATGACCCATTATCTCAGAACCTGTGACAGATAGAGATCTGAAATTTTTGGGATGTATAGTATCACTCCTTTTCTGATTACGGAACCAGAATAAAAATGTACAGAGAAATAATTAGCTAGTTATGATTTTTTTTTAAATGTTGTTCAATATTTTCTTTTAAAAGTAAAAACCGTTAGAGGTAGAGATGTTTTGCGAGGTTCAGTAGTTGCAGTATGTAACATTATGTGATTGCCTTATCATTTTAAATCATTCACTAATCGAGCAGTCGTTCGGCAACAGCTACAGTTAGCAAATAATGTTGCGAGAATGTTAAAGGAGAACGGCCTGTGACGTAACGTGTTTATTGTCGAAGCGCCGCCAGAGATGCAGTGAGTTACTGACTTTGAAAACCGTGGTGCGAAAAACGGACAGAAGAAGAACACTTTTACACATTCTTTTGATGTACGAGATATTCTCGATGAACAGTTACTCATTTTCTCTTGTCTCTTGTAACTTGTGTCGGACGCGCATGTCTTGCTGCCGTATTATTATTGTTAAAAATAATATTATTTTAGTGTAAAGTAATAGAGCAATACTAAAAGTGCAATACTGCATAGCAGTAGATTTATTGTGCGACGTGTATGTCAAAATGTCAAAGGAATTATTTTCATTACGGGAAAAGAAGTGCCAGTCAAAACGGCATCCATGTTAAATCCTTCATTGCAGTGTAAGTGCATCTATTAATTGCCATAAATTCAGAGTTAAATGGAACTGGTGTATGGACTATTTGTTTAGTATAGAATCTATGTCTCACTTCTTCATGAAGTTATTTAATTTTCTTTATGTTTCTACCAAATAGAGAGTTTACAGTCACGAATTCTTTCGTCGAAATCGGACGGAAGTTGCATGCGGCGAAATATTTTCTCCGCGCCATATTCTACTGGTAAATGCATGATAAACTACGGTCCCTTAGAAGATTCATGTTGAGCTATCCAAAAATAATTATATTTTGAATAGGCATTTACTCTCCTCTGCAATGCAACTTCCGACTGATCAGACGATCCAACAAGAAACAGCCGCACACGGTCGGCGTTCGCAAATATATTTCCACCGCTGATTATAGCTATATGTTACAGCACAAAAGTAAACATATTGTTATAATTAGTGACTACGAACGGGGATATTTATAACTGTATGTTTATGTACACATATTACGTAAACATATCGTTATAAGTATACTAAATGTGAACATAGTGTAAAATTAGAGGTATGTATCTGTAATAGTTCCTGAGATAATGGGTCAAATAATTTTAAAAATGTCATTTCCGGCAAATCAAGTTCAAACATTTTATTTGGTATTAACTTACACATGGAGGCATGCCAGCTTCTAGAAACAGCCAGGCCCATAATCAGCATTATCTGGAGCCTGTCCTTGACTATCCTGCAAACCTAGAAGCTTCCTTCTTTTCCTGCCTCTAGCTCCTTTAGTCATTTCCTCTGCTGCACGCTGGGCTTTCATGATCCTAAGTCGACCCATTCGCTGAAAGGCTTGCAGTGTGTTGGCACCTGGAGTGATACCAAGTTTCTCTAGTACCCCAATTCTTCCCTTTATACTATCATTAAACGTTATCACAGTATCACAAACACCCAAGCATAGAGTTTTCCTTCCTACAAAGACATTTTTTGGTATGCGGGTCCAAATTACATTATTGAAAGACTCATTCAGGTTTTGTGTTCGACCATGGAGACATTTGGAAAGAAGGTCAGGATGAGCTAATTCTCTATATATTGGTCTAATAGCTTCCGTCACTGCAGATGGTATGCTATTTTTGTGCCTAAATTGTTCCTCGCTACCCGCTGCCTGAGCTTTGCGGTACTTGCACCATGAATCAGCACTAGGGGGGCAAAGACCATGTATAGGTGTATCATCAGTGGAAGATTTGTGGAAGAATGTAGCCCACATTGCTCGTTTCAACCCTTGTAGGTCATGTGTATTGTTTCTAATTGCCATTCCATAATAATCCTGGAGTTCATCAATGTTTTTGTCTGTGTTCCTTTACCAACTAGAGTTTTTGCATCTGATAACTTCTCTTTTCCTTTTGTCTGCTTCAATTTTCGGAGACGTGTTCCCATCCGTTTTTGAACGTGGCCCACACATTCAATCTTAACAGTCTGCTTAGTACCATAAGGTTGGCTTTCCACTACTGATTTGTAAGGTTTTGAATCAGCATCCCCCAAGGACTCGGTGTAACACACACCTCTCTCCTGTTGTGAACGTCTGAACATAGAAACAACTGCAGTAGCCTCCATACCCCTACTAGTTCCCTCATAATTCTTATCACAATTTGTTTTATGGCTTTCACTTGTTTCATCAACTGATTTACACTGATGACAGTATTTAGTTAGCACTTCAATGTCTAAAACTTTACCTGTGTCAACACTAGTGATGGTTGCAACTGCATTTTTTGATGTGTGACCTCTCTTCTGCCATGCGCCATCAACTGCCACAGATAAGTCTGTTGTGTTATTTAATTCTACTGCTTCTTTAGCAGCAGCTTTCATAGAAGCAACAGCAACAGATTTGACACATTCACCAATTACTTCTGTGTACTTACTTGATTGGGTTGGTGGGTTTGGCAAGTTCAGCGTTGCACATAATACTTCAGCTGCAGTCAATCCTTTCCGAATGCACCTCATTCCATACAGGAATCTAACATTGCTCTCAGACAAGTCATTCTTGCTCTTTTCAGATGTCCAAAATGATGTCAAGAGCCTACAAACTTTGCACTGAATGTCAAGTTTGTTAGCCAGTCCAGTCCTTGCAAATGAGTCCTCAGAGATGCTAATTTGCCCATCACAAACCTTACATGACACAACATGTGTTCTAACACACTCAAATCTAAAAGAACGTAACCTAAAAAATTTTGATCTTTGCCAATAAATAAATCCTCATGGTCTCCAAGTTTCCTCTTCGAAGCACTGGTACGCGTGTCCTTATCACGGGTCTGTGAAAAACCTATTTCAGAATCAACACTGGATTCAGATTTTTTGATATGCTGATTTCCATGGAAACGTCGCTTCTTAAAACAACCCTTTCTTTTCGTCATGTTGAAAAGACGTATAAGAGCGTCTAATAACACACCAAACCACTATGTTTTCAATTCAAAACTTATGAAACATGACAACCACAAAGTAAATAAACCAAATGCATGTGCTATACCGCCATTTCTGTTTACACAGTGCATCCAACCTCTTAACACGAACATTAGAATGATTTCAAGGAATAAATAGCTGAAAACCACAGCCTTCTAGATTGAATAGTTTAAGAGACAGAGATACTCAGGCAAGTCAGTGCAGAACGACCGGATAATTTTACACACTTACTATTAACTTTGCAATGATAAAAACTACACTTCCAATTGGAATTTTTCGACAAATAATGCATCAAATTATTCAGGAGAGACCAAATATTAATAAGTAATAATAATCCGAAAATGACACTTTTTGTCCAATTCCGCCATACGTACTCCCCTTAAATTGCATTATTACATGTGAATGTTAGCACGAGATAAGCCGTTGCAAATGTGAAATACTGGTACATTAATAACTGGTGTAACCGCCAGAATGTTGAATGCAGGCATGCAAATGTGTGATCGTTGTGTTGTACAGGTGCCGGATGTCAGGTTTTGCGATAGAGTTCCACACCTGTTGCACTTGGCTGGTCAATACAGAGACAGTTAATGCTGTTTTTGGATGACACTGGAGTTTTCGTCCGATGGTGCCACATATGTGGTCGATTGGAGAAAGCGCTGGTGTTCGAGCAGGCCAAGGTAACATGTCGACACGGTGTAGCGCATGTCTGGTTACAGTAGCGATATGCGAGAGAACGTTATCCCGTTGGAAAACACCCCTGAAATGCTGTTCATGAATGGTAGCAAAACACGTTGAATCAAAAGACAGACGTACAATTGTGCAGTCATGGTTCATGGAATAACCGCGAGAATGCTCCTGCTGTCACCCAAAATCGCACTCCCGACCATAATTCAAGGTGTAGGTCCAGTGTGTCTAGGCCCCAAACAGGTAGAGTGCAGATTCCCAACTGGTCTCTTTCTAACCAACACATGGCCATCCTGGCTGTACTGGTGTGGGTGAGAGCTGGTTTCTCAGAATGGTGCAGGATAAGGCTACGATTGTGAATGGGCCTTAATCAGTTACTCTCGGTTGCACAGCAGATACGTAAACTTTATTTAAAGAACTTAAAATTTTAAAACAATCTCTTAAAAGGACCAGTCTCAGGTAGCACCTGAAGAAGACAGCGAGGCACGCTGTTGAAATATCGTGCGAGAACGACGCGAACATCCGGCTGGATTCCCGAATATCCAAGATGTCAAGTTTGAATTAGAATATCGACTGACTATGAACACCTACAACAAAAAATGCCTGTCAGATAACCTGAAACTCAAGCACTACACATCCGTCATATGAACAGAAACCCTGTATACCATGGAATGTCCACGAACCGGAGAGGTCTGACGGAGAAATAGAAAGACAGAAAGAGGAGAATCCTCAGGAAGATCCTAGGCCCGGTAGAAGAAGATGGGGAATTCAGAAGGTGACATAACTCGGAGCTCTACAAACATATCGAGAGGGTCTCTGACTCTGCAAGAAAAAGAAGCGTAGCTTTCTATAACCATGTTGCACGATTTCCTCCAAAAAGATTGACCAACTATCTTCTGGCAAAACAAGAAGGTGCGCAGTACTTGGTTGACAGAAACTGAAAAGGAGGTTAAAGAACTAGGAATAACTGATCTCCAGAACAGATAGTCTGTGAGACGTACCCTGAAGGAAGTCCGAGGACTTCAGGAAAAGCTCCGAAGGAAAAGTACCCCCTGGACAGAAGAAAGGAAGGAGTTATATCGGAAGAGGATGTGTCAGTACTGGGCAAAGATCAAAGCCCAACAGTTGAAAAAGCGTGGTCCAAAGTGGGCCCATTCGAAACAAGAAGAAGAAGATGAGACTCAGGTTCTGAATAAACAACAACAGCAACATGTACGTCCACGTACTGTTATCTAGGGCGAAAGAGGATGATTTTTCTTTCTTGGGAAACGGGAAAAATTCATTAAATGTATTTTTTACAAATCAAGGATAAATCGTGAAAGTAACAATAACATCTAAGTAGATAATCAAATGTGATTAAATTCATCAGATAATACAATTAATAACACGCCATCAATGAAACTTGTTCTAAATATCCAGATAAAACAGTCAAAATGCATGATTTATCTATATTTGGTAGCCATGGTCAGACCCTTTGATATCCACGGTGAAGTGCCAGAGTTGGCAGCTTCATTGACGGAGTAATACCATCCGGGAGGCATCAATGGTTTGTGGGGAGAAATAAACTTGGTGATGACGAAATAAATCTCTGGTGAACAGCCTGGTATGAGTGTCCTATGCACACTCATACCAGGCTGTTCACCCGAGCTTTATTTCGTCATAAAATACGCCTGGAGAAATTGATAAATCACAAACTTGGTAATCTCCACAGTTGACTGGTACCTGCTCATAGGAGATATTATTTCCTCATTACTGTCTCACGGGTTTAGTATAATAGTACAAGTTTATGTGGCAACTAGCTCTACACAGTATGAAGAGACTGATGAAATGAATCATCAGATAAAATAAATTATTCAGGTAGTTAAAGGAGATGAAAATTTAATTGTGATGTGGCATTGGAATTCGATAGTAGGAAAAGGAAAAGAAGAGAAAATAGTAGCAGAATATGGATTAAGGGAAAGAAATGAAAGAGGAAGTCGCCTAGTAGAATTTTGCACAGAACAAAATTTAATCAACACTAACACTTGGTTTAGGAATCATGAAAGATGGCAGTACAAGTGGAAGTCGACCTGGCGACACCGGAAGGTTTCAGATTGCTTATGTAATGATAAGACGGAGACTTACTCAGCAGATTTTAAATTGTAAAAGGTTTCCAGGGGCGGATGTGTACATTGACCGCAATTTGTTGGTTATGAACTGTAGATTAAAACTGAAGATATTGCAAAAAGGTAGGAACTTAAGGAGATGGGACCTGGATAAGTTGAAAGAACCAGATATTATTGGAGGTTTCAGAGGGGGCACTAGGGAACGATTGAGTAGAACTGGGGAAAGGAATACAGTGAGAGACGAATGGGTAGCTTTGAGAGATGAAATAGTGAAGGTAATTGAGGATCAAATAGGTAAAACGACAAGGCCTAGTAGAAACCCTTGGAAGACGCAGGAGATACTGAAATTAATTGACGGAAGGAGAAAACATAAAAACACAGCAAATGAAGCAGGTGAAAGGGAATACAAACGTCTAAAAATGAGATTGACAGGATGTGCAAAATAGCTAAGGAGGAATGGCTACAGAAAAATGTAAGAATTGGGAAGCTTACGTAATTAGGGGGCAGATAGATACTGCCTACAAGAAAACTGAAGAGGCTTTTGTAGAAAAGGGGAGCAGTGGTACGTGGATTAACAGCTCAGACGGAAAACTAACCCTAAACAAAGAAGGGAAAGTGGACGGAGTATATTGAGGGTCTGCACAAGGGAGATGAATTTGCAGGCAGTGTTATAGAAATGGAAGAGGACGTAGCTGTGTATGAGGTGGGAGACTTGATACTGCGAGAATAATTTCACAGAGCATGAAAGACCTAAATCGAAACAAGGTCCTGGAGTAGACGACATTCCATCAGACCTACTGATAGCCTTGGGTTGGTCAGCCATGACAAAACTCTTCTATCAGGTGTGTAAGATGTACGAGGCAGGTGAAGACTTCAAGAAGAATACAATCACTCCAATTACAAAGCAAGCCGATGTGGACAGGTATGAATATTACCGAACTATCAGCTTAATAAGTCATGAGTGCAAAATACTAACACCCAGCCTTTGCAGAAGAATGGAAAAGCTGGTAGATGCCAACCTCGGGAAAGATCAGTTTGGGTTCCAGAGAAATGTAGGAACACGTGAGACTGTATTGACCCTACGATATCTCATAGGCAGTGTGGGGGTAGGCGTTATCATGCAACAAGATGATTCCGTCCGACAGCATTCCTGGGCGTTTTGACTTTATGACAGTCACAGTTTCTGCAGAATATCTTCATAGTGCTGCGCATTGATTGTGGTTCCACGCTTTAAGAACTCTTCGAGCAGGGGCTTCTACAGTCGAAACAGATGGTCGACATGACTTCACCGGAACTTGTGTGACCAGATTTGGATTTCTCTGGCGGGGGAGACGTGGAATGATTCCTGATTCCTCTGTTGGCTTTGGCGTTAGCCCTGGGGCTGTTGGAAAGCTGTCGGACGGAATCATCCTGTCGCACAATAGTACCCGTTCCCATTCTGTCAATCCAACGAAGGTTACGCTTAAGTGATTTGGTTAGGAAACACTGCGACATCCTTCGTACAGACTGGATCCTTCAACGTGTGATTTTCACAAATTTGGCGATTTGTAGAATGTCATGCTTGGACGTCTGTTTAAGTCGGATGAGGAAGTGCAGAAGTGGGGGCCGTTGCGGATAAGTCAGCGGTCGACCACTTGATACGAAACAGGAATTGGTCGTCTCGTCTCCCAGTCGGATAAATGCCTTAACGCTTGTTGTGATTACTATTGAATGGAACTACTCCATGGTCCCGTTGTGGCTGGTGTTAGAGTTTCAAATGACTGCCTCTCATATAGCGTTTGTCTATCGTAGATACAAATGAAAAGGGCGAGTAGACGACCATGACACAAGCAAATAAGCCTATTAAGCATAGGTACGGAAACCAACTGTTTTTTCCGATACGACGTGCGCAGAAGGGGAATCATGCCAAAGTCTAAGGTAGATTTTCGCGTCGTTGTTTATGATAATGGGATGCTTAAGTGGTACATGCATGATGGTGCACCGACACACTTTCATATCGCTATTAAAGTATACGCAACTAAAATGTTCGACAGAAGATGTATGGGTGTGGCTATAATATTTTTGAGTCGATAGTTGCGAGTAAACGCTTTAGTATATTTCAGCTCTGGTGGTAACGTTGATAAACTGCAGAATCACAGTGTGAGCTGGTGTGAATGCATTCGGAACACGCCTGGGATTTTTTAGCGTGTTGTTACGGTACGTCACATAAATATTGACATTTTTATCGGTTGTAAACATATTTTGTCAATATAGTTAGTATAAAAGATATAGTTAATTATCTCCAAACAACTGATATGCAGCGATAATTTAAGAGTAGCATCTTCATTTAATGTCTATGAAAATAAAAAAGGATCAAAAGAGACGGGGTTGTACGGCCAAGGAGGAAGGACGTATTTTATGGTACACACACTGTTTTCTTTCGTGGTGCGGAAGGCAGCCATTGAGCGGCTACACATATTTTATGTCAGTTATTCGTATTTATTACTAAAATAAAATTGTTATTACTATCAAAAAATGAATTTCTTTATAATAGTTGTCACCTCAAATGCTCACAGTGGCTAACTATTTTTAATAAGCATTTTTTCAGTAATTTTCGCTGCGAGAAGCTCATCTTCCGATGCAGCTTCTGTTCGGCCATTACGCGCCGAAGTAGTAATTTATTGTTCAAAGAGGTAACAGTAACTGTAAATGCGAGAGATTTCGTTACAAGAACCTTTTTAAATTGCAACAGATAATTAATTTACGTTAAAGTTCATGTTTTTAAACTATACAGATTCCATGAGTTCAGTAAGTTTTATCTTGGCCGCTCCACGGCAACAATCGAAATTCTCTAGAGCCTTGCTTTGCAATCAATAATTAGAAATTAACAAAATTACATTCAATTCAGTTAACGGCAACTATAGCCGGCTTTTATGGCCGAACGGTTCTAGGCGCTTCAGTCTGGAACCGCGCGACCGCTACGGTCGCAGGTTCGTATCCTGCCTCGGGCATAGATGTGTGTGATGTCCTTAGGTTAGTTAGGTTTAAGTAGTTCTAAGTTCTAGGAGACTGATGACCTCAGATGTTAAGTCCCATAGTGCTCAAAGCCATTTTTTTAACGGCAACTATATTTTAGTCATCACGTTCTAAATCTAAAGTAGGTACATGAATAACTAAGACCCTTCAAGAACCCGTTTCATATTTACTTATGCACGTAAGTAAAAGTGATAAGAAAAGACAATATCCCTGAGAGAAGGAATCATACTGATAAAAATATATAAAATATATATGTAATTTTTTTCCCGTGTGGAGTTGATAGTCTCCCATCGGGCGCCTCCCCAGATGGCGGATAGGGGAATGCTCTCCAGATATGGAGGGTACCGGGGAAATAAAATACCCGGGGTGGACCAAAACTATCAACCGAAATCCACTAACGTCTGCCTGGTATCCAGCGGTTAGGGGTCAGCGTCTGTCAGCCTAGATGGTGCGGCTGCAGCAACCTCCTTGATCTCAACAATCAAGTCGTATTCCTCGTGATCTTTCCTCGGAAGGACCACCACCAAGTTAGTTTTCAACTTGAAAACCACACATGATGATAACACAAGGAATGAATCCACTATCCCGGGCACCAGTCGCAAGGCTGGCTTTACCTGGTCATCGGATTCCGGGGGACCAGGAGCGTCATGTTACGCCTAAGGTTGAGAACCAGACGACATCCAAATTATTACACACAAAACAAAGACACTTCATCGATACACTTAATACTAATACTCTCTTCAAACTTGGTAAGGTCAAACAACTTACAGATGTCCTGCAAAAATTCCAGATCAAAATCCTTGCAATCCAGGAAACACGATTTGCGGATGAAAACCATTTTGACACAGACAACTACAGGATCTACAAAGGAAAACCAGCAGTTAAAACTAATGAGAAAGGACTCAAACAGTTTGGTACAGCATTTGTAGTCCAAAAATCTATCAGCGACTCTGTCATTAAATTCCAGTCTGCCTCAGAACGTATATCAATGCTCTCCATCAAATCGGCCAACAAAGCATATACCTTGATCAACGCACACGCACCCTCAAATAACTATAACAAGCAGAACCCCCAGAAAGTGGATGACTTCTGGAATGACCTTGAAGAGACGACAAACAAAATTGCCAAACACCATGTAATAATCTTGTTAGGCGGCTTTAACGCACAATTAGGCAAAGAGAAAAAATACAGGAAAATCACCGGAATCCATACAGTTCACAAGAGAACTAATAAGAATGGGGAAAGACTGATAAGCTTTTGCGAAAATTTCGGCCTCGTAGTTATGTCAACAAACTTTAAAAAACCCAACAAGAAACTGTATACTTGGAAGTCGCCCAACACAATGTTGGGTGAATTCCAGATAGACCATGTGGCCATCTCCAAGAGTAACACAGCAGAAATTCTGAATGTGAAAACGAAAAGAGGATTTTTTGAATCAGACCACCGTCTTCTACAGATAAAGACCAGAATACAACCCAATAGAAAAAAAGTCAAAACTAAACAAAGTGCTGAGACCAGACCCCGAATACATAAAACTCAACAAGGAAAACATCTCACAGGAAATTAGTCAGACAAACACCACAAACTGGACAGAACCTGTGGACGTCCTCAAATCCGCGATGAAATTGGGTCAACCCCCGAGAAGGAGAAAACACAGGTGGTGGAATATAACATGTGATCAAGCAATAGAAGAAAGGAACAATGCCTGGAAAAACTTCAATATTCACAAAACATCAGCAAAATGGCAACAATTTCTAATAATCCGAAAACAAACATCGAAAACAATTCGGAAGGAAAAAAGAAATTATAACAAACAGCGACTGGATGAGATAGAACAAGACTTTAAGAAGAACAACACCAGGAATTTTTATAAGACGTTTAAAGAACATATTGCAGGATAACAGCGACCCAATCTGCTTCAAGAAACCGGATGGTTCACTAGAAACTAACATGACAAATCCTCGCAGGCTATTTCAACAAACTTCTCAACTGCGAAAGACCTAAAGAGGATATTCCCTACCAGACGTCTACACCAAATCCCGACGCTAAACCACCAACCATCAACGAAACAGCAGAAATTATCAAGACACTGATAAACAATGGAGCCCCAGGAGAAGATGGAATTATTGCAGAACTATGGAAGTTAAATGATGAAAGAGTAACAGGAAAAATCCACAAAATCATATTAAATATTTGGGAAACAGAACAGATCCCTTCTGAATGGAAATGCGCACTCATCCATCCACTCCACAAAAAAGGGGACGAAACTGAACCAAATAATCACAGGGGTATCTCACTCGGGCCGGTCACATATAAAATCCTCTCAAAAGTTCTCATGAATAGATTAGATGAACAAGCTGACCCACAAACAGGAGAATACCAGGCTGGTTTTCGCAAGGGACGATCATGTATAGAACAGATCTGGAATCTGAAAATGATTCTCCAGATGAGAAACACCCGAAACACAGTGATCACTTTTGTAGATTTTAAAAAGGCCTACGACTCAATAGACAGAGTAGCACTCTGCAACACGCTGGAAGAATTCAGCATTGACGGAAAGACAAGAGCGATCATTCGGCAGACATTAACTGACACAGTCTCCAAGGTCAAATTTATGGGGGATATCTCTGAGCCATTTGAAATCCAAACTGGAGTGCGACAGGGTGCCGGACTTTCACCATTACTCTTTAATATCATTCCTGAAAAAATTATCAGGACATGGGAAAAAGAAGTCAAAGGAATCCAAATTGGCATTAGAAAAGATAATAGATTCAATGTGAAGTGTTTAGCGTTTGCAGATGACCTTGCAATCCTCACAAATCATAGAAAAGAAGCCACTAACGACATAGAGAAGTTACACGAAATTGCACAAAGAACTGGCCTGCAAATTTCGTATAAGAAAACCCAGTACATAGAAAGAGTGCCACAAGACAAATTGCCTATTGTGACAACCCATGGGAAAATCGTACAAGTGCCACATTTTAAGTACCTGGGAGAAATCATCCAGCCATCAGGGATCAACCTAAAGGCCAATGAGGAAACAATAAAAAAACTACAGAAAGCATATAACCTCACGTGGAACTATTATAACAAAAAGTCTATATCCATTAACGCAAAATTGAGGCACTACAACACTGTCGTACTTCCAGAGGCACTGTATGCATCTGAAACAACACAAATAGGTGGGCAAACTAAAATGAAAGAAATAGAGAAACAAGAAAGGAAAATTCTCAAGAAAATTTTTGGCCCGATACAAGAGCAAGGAATCTGGAAGAAGAGACCAACATCAGAATTATATAAATACACAGACATGATTACGGATACAATAAGGAAAAGAAGAATGCAGTTCTACGGACATATCCACAGGATGAATGAAAACAGAAATTCAGAGCGGATTCTTAAAGTCATCAACTCAGGCAGGGGAAAAACAAAATGAATAAAAGAAGTTGAAGAGGACCTCAGACAAGCACACATAACAGTAAACGATGCAGAAAATAGAACTGAATTCAGGAACATCATCAGAAAACATAAATTTGACACCACAACACAGAAGAGACCAGGATGCAAATGGACAGCGGAGCGAAAGAAACAACACAGTGAACACATGAAGAAAATTTGGGCTCAGAAAAAACATAAACAATCATCATAAAGGAATTCAAGTTCAAACGCTCTCTTTAAATGGGAATAATCGAAAATAATAATAATAATAATATATGTAGTTTTTTGTATATGACATAACAAATGCCACAGACGTCACAGTGTACAGGTATTGATAAAGAGACGTACTGAAGCCTGATTTCACGTGAAAGGTCGCCATATGAAATACTTGTTGCTATGCGTTAATCCTCAAGTACATATTTGCCATTTGGGCAATCTGGAACTCTGTTGTAAGGTCTTCATGTAGTCAATCGTAATATGTAATATCAGGGAAACCATTGTTCTACATCTACATCATACACCGCAGGCCACCCAATGATGTGTGGCGGAGGGAACTTTCTGTGTCACTAACTGAGCCCTCCAACGCTGTTACACTCGCGAATGGCACATGGGAAGAATGACTGTCGGTATGTATTGGCTCGATTTTCTCAAATTTTCTCGTCTCTATCTCTTCTGTCAGTCCTATCCGGTAGGGATCCCACACAGATGAACAGTACTCAAGAATGAGTCGAACAAGAACCTTATGAGCCACTTCCTTCGCTGATGAGTTACATTTTCTTATTATTCTTTCTATAAATATGAGTCTGGCACCTGCTTTTCCCACTATTTATTTTATAAGGTCATTCCACTTAAGATCGCTCCGCATAATTACTCCTAGATATTTTACAGTAGATACTGTTTCCAGCGGTTTGACATTAATGGAGTAGCTGCACATTAGTGGATTTATTTCCTAGGAATGCCCAATATGTTACATTTATTTACGTTCAAGGTCAACTGCCAGAACCTGTACCTTTAATAAATTCTGTGGAGGCCATTCTGCAAATCGTTACTATGTTCTGGCGTTGCTGCTTTGTTATAGACAAATGTTTCATCTCAGATCAGCCTTAGAGAGCTTCCAACGCATTCTACGAGATCATCTACATATAGCGTAAACACCCAGTGGGTCCGAAAGCTGCTGGAATCACGCACGAGACCCCTCGGCAAATGTACCTCGTGCACGCTAGCATTCTTTCCCCCCTTGCCTGCTGTTTACCTGAGGGGCTCCATCATCCACCTAACATTGGAGCTCCCAATGATAAGCATATGCACCCTCTGCATGTCCGGACTGGGCAGGAAAATCGAACACTGGCACAACGGGAGAGGCAACTCGTGCTGGCTCAGAGTTATCGTCAACACTGGGTAGCACCTCGTGCCTGTTGCTAAAGCGTAGGGAGCCAGCTGCGTGACTTGCTCCCTCTTTCGCCTTCCGTCCAGTGACATGTGAACCCACCACTGTCTGCCACTCACTCTCGAGTGAGGACGGACCGGTCAGATCTTGCGAATTAGAAGATACGGCGACGTCCTTGTCAGCAGGGGAT
This sequence comes from Schistocerca cancellata, assembly GCF_023864275.1. Taxonomy (NCBI): domain Eukaryota; kingdom Metazoa; phylum Arthropoda; class Insecta; order Orthoptera; family Acrididae; genus Schistocerca; species Schistocerca cancellata. The sequence continues at coordinate 830,704,476 of NC_064626.1, forward strand.
TCCAAAGGCACCGAAGATGTCGCAGGTCTCGTCCCCAGCGTCCCGATGCCGCCGCAACTTTGAACATTAGTCAGAAGCGTGTCGACGGTAGCCAACGCTGCTTGTAGCTGTTTACGGACAGCAGCCAATTCTCCTTGTATCCGCTCACAACAAGCACAGTTCCTAGCCATATCGCAGTGTGTAAAAATAGGTATATAAGATCTCAAATGGCGGTACTGACTTTGGAATGTCCGCAGAATATAACGCAGAGAACAAAGAACACTAAAAAAGTGCTCTACAGATTTATCACTATGTCCTGAGACGGCAAAATCTAAACAGAAATAAATTTCACTGAAGTGTATGTGTCTACAGTTACATATTACTATAAACTCTACTTACCCGTAAATTACTGCATGTGGTAAGTATGCAAACTAGAATGGTCTGGTCTAGATTATATATGAGGTGCATTCAAGTTCTAAGGCCACCGATTTTTTTTTCTCCGGACTGGAAAGACATAGAAACATGCGCATTGTTTTAAAATGAGGTCGCGTTCATTGTCAATACGTCCCAGAGATGGCAGCACCGTACGGCAGATGGAATTTTACCGCCAGCGGCGACAATGAGAACTGTTTTAAATGCCTAAAATGGTGGCGTTTTCCTTACTTGAACAGCGTGCAATCATTCGTTAAATGAATTTGCGTGGTATGAAACCATTTCAAATTCATCGACAGTTGAAGGAGACATGTGGTGATGGAGTTACGGATATGTCGAAAGTGCATTCGCGGATGCGACAGTTTAATGAAGGCAGAACATCGTGTGACAACAAACCGAAACAACCTCCGGTTCGCACAAGCCGGTCTGACGACATGATCGAGAAAGTGGAAAGAATTGTTTTGGGGGATCACCGAATGACTGTTGAACAGATCGCCTCCAGAGTTGGCATTTCTGTGGGTTCTGTGCACACAATCCTGCATGACGACCTGAAAATGCGAAAAGTATCATCCAGGTGGGTGCCACGAATGCTGACAGATGACCACATGGCTGCCCGTGTGGCATGTTGCCAAGCAATGTTGACGTGCAACGACAGCATGAATGGGTCTTTCTTTTCGTCGGTTGTGACAATGGATGAGATGTGAATGCCATTTTTCAGTCCAGAAACAAAGCACAAGTCAGCTCAATGGAAGCACACAGATTCACCGCCACCAAAAAAATTTCGGCGGTTAGCCAGTGCTGAAAAAATGATGGTGTCCATGTTCTGGGACAGCGAGGGCGTAATCCTTACCCATTGCGTTCCAAAGGGCACTACGGTAACAGGTGAATCCTACGAAAATGTTTTGAAGAACAAATTCCTTCCTGCACTGCAACAAAAACGTCCGGGAAGAGTTGCGCGTGTGCTGTTTCACCAAGACAACGCACCCGCACATCGAGCTAACGTTACGCAACAGTTTCTTCGTGATAACAACTTTGAAGTGATTCCTCATGCTCCCTACTCACCTGACCTGGCTCCTAGTGACTTTTGGCTTTTTCCCACAATGAAAGACACTCTCCGTGGCCGCACATTCACCAGCCGTGCTGCTATTGCCTCAGCGATTTTCCAGTAGTCAAAACAGACTCCTAAAGAAGCCTTCGCCGCTGCCATGGAATCATGGCGTCAGCGTTGTGAAAAATGTGTACGCCTGCAGGGCGATTACGTCGAGAAGTAACGCCAGTTTCATCGATTTCGGGTGAGTAGTTAATTAAAAAAAATCGGAGGCCTTAGAACTTGAATGCACCTCGTACTATGTACAAACACGAGATTTAAGCTTAGTGGCGTGACGTGGCAGTCTGATGGCGGGAATATTGCACTATATTACACAAAGGTATGCACGCTAAAATAAAAACCTACAGTAATTTGCTAACCACTAGTCTACACAGTGAAATATACAGGTATAGTTCACGCTTTTGAAGAAGCACGTGAAAAAAACAGAAACTAAACTAAATAACTGTGTATGAGGCAAGTGCTGCTTCTGCTACCGCTGCTGGTGCGTGCACGCGGTTCGGCGTCTGCCGGTATTATTGTGATTGTCTGCTTATTCCATTGTCCTCTACTCGCACCTTTAGTTTGTATCTACAACAGGCGAAACACGGTGTGTAAGCGGAGCAAAGACTAATGGAGAATCATTCTATCGATGGTAAGGTGTGCAAATGGGGAAATATACTGAGGCAAGCGACGTCGGGCATATTGGGCAGATTGTTAGGGCAGAAGCCTGGCAAAGATCGTTCTAAAAAATGCGACGCTGATCAGCTGCTCGCGTGAAACAGTTGTGAGCGTCTATGGTAAACGTGAATTGTTTCTTTCGTCTGTGCTTCGGAGCTTCCTTGGTCCCGAAATCACATTTGCTGTCGCGGCGTGAACCGACGTACCTGTGTTAACGTGCGGCGCGCGAGACAAGTTATGCGACATACTGCTGCGCAGATTTGATTGGACACGTTTATTGGTGGACACAGACTATCTCTCTTCTCTTATGATCTATCAAATCAATCAAAACAGACGTCGCATTGACCTATGAGACGTATGAGGGACGGTAAGTAAATAATACAACATATTTTTTTCTGAATGTAGATTGCTTTTATTCAGGATTACAATACATTGTATTATTCCCCACACTTATGGCTACAAGACAGTGTATTTCAGCACCATCTCCGTTCATTGAGATGGTCTTACGCCACCTTACTAGAAGGACCTATATGCCCGCATCGCACTACTCCACAGATCGACGTCGCTGCCAACGTCTTGTTGCATTAATAACCTCATCATCCACGTACTGCTCCCAGAGGAGAGCATCTTTCATTGGGTCAAAAAGATGGAAGTCGGAAGGTGCGAGATGGGGCTGTTGGGTGGATGAGGATGAACAGTCAAGTTTTGGGAGCTCGTGTCATGTGCGCAGAGCCGACCGCTGTGGCCGAGCGGTTCTAGGTGCGTCAGTCCGGAACCGCGCTGCTGCTACGGTCGCTGGTTCGAATCCTGCATCGGGCATGGATGTGTGTGATGTCCTTAGGTTAGTTAGCTTTACGAAGTTCTAAGTGTAGGGGACTGATGACCTCAGATGTTAAGTCCCATAGTGGTCAGAGCTATTTGAACCATTTGAACGTGCGCAGACGTGTACGAGGCCTTGTGTTGTCGTGAAGAAGGAGAAGATCGTTGGCATTATTGTAACGTCGAACACGCTGAAGTCGTTTCTTCAGTTTCCTTAAGGCAGCACAGTACACTTCAGAGCTGCTCGTCGCATCGTGAGGGAGGACATCAACAGAATAACTCCTTCACAGTCTCAGAAGACCGTCAACATGAGTATACCGGGTAATAATAATAACGTGTGACGAGGGCCTCCCGCTGGGTAGACCGCTCGCCTGGTGCAAGGCTTTCGATTTGACGCCACTTTGGCGACTTGCGCGTCGATGGGGATGAAATGATGATGATTAGGACAACACAACACCCAGGCCCTGACCGGAGAAAAATCTCCGACCCATATACATCTACATCCATACATCGCAAGCCACCTGACGGTGTGTGGCGGAGGGTACCTTGCGTACCTCTATCAGTTCTCCCTTCTATTCCAGTCTCGTATTGTTCGTGGAAAGAAGGATTGTAGGTATACCTCTGTGTGGGCTCTAATCTCTCTGATTTTATCCTCATGGTCTCTTCGCGAGATATACGTAGGAGGGAGCAATGTACTGATTGACTCCTTGGTGCAGGTATGTTCTATAAACTTCAACAAAAGCCCGTACCGAGCTACTGAGCGTCTCTCCTGCAGAGTCTTCCACTGGAGTTTATCTATCATCTCCGTAACGCTTTCGCGATTACTAAATAATCCTGTAACGAAGCGCGCTGCTCTCCGTTGGATCTTCTCTATCTCCTCCATCAACCCTATCTGGTACGGATCCCACACTGCTGAGCAGTATTCAAGCAGTGGGCGAACAAGCGTACTGTAACCTACTTCCTTTGTTGCATTTTCTTAGAATTCTTCCAATGAATCCCAGTCTTGCATCTGACTGACCGACGATCAACTTTATATGATCATTCCATTTTAAATCACTCATAATGCGTACTCCCAGACAATTTATGGAATTTACTGCTTCCAGTTGCTGACCTGCTATTTTGTAGCTAAATGATAAGGGCTCTTTCTTTCTATGTATTCGAAGCACATTACACTTGTCTACATTGAGATTCAATTGCCATTCCCTGCACCAAGCGTCAATTCGCTGCAGATCCTCCTGCATTTCAGTACAATTTTCCATTGTTACAACCTCTCGATATACCACAGCATCATCCGCAAAAAGCCTCATTGAACTTCCGATGTCATCCACAAGGTCATTTATGTATATTGTGAATATCAACGGTCCTACGACACTCCCCTGCGGCACACCTGAAATCACTCTTACTTCGGAGGACTTCTCTCCATTGAGAATGACATGCTGCGTTCTGTTATCTAGGAACTCTTCAATCCAATCACACAATTGGTCTGATAGTCCATATGCTCTTACTTTGTCCATTAAACGACTGTGGGGAACTATCGAACGCCTTGCGGAAGTCAAGAAACATGGCATCTACCTGGGAACCCGTGTCTATGGCCCTCTGAGTCTCGTGGACGAATAGCGCGAGCTGGGTTTCACACGATCGTCTTTTTCGAAACCAATGCTGATTCCTACAGAGTAGATTTCTAGTCTCCAGAAAAGTCATTGTACTCGAACATAATACGTGTTCCAAAATTCTACAACTGATAGACGTTGGAGATATATGTCTATAGTTCTGCACATCTGTTCGACGTCCCTTCTTGAACACGGGAATGACCTGGGCCTTTTTCCAATCTTTTGGAACGCTACGCTCTTCTAGAGACCTACGTTACACCGCTGCTAGAAGGGGGCCAAGTTCCTTCGCGTATTCTGTGTAAAATCGAACTGGTATCCCATCAGGTCCAGCAGCCTTTCCTCTTATGAGCAATTTTAATTGTTTCTCTATCCCTCTGTCGTCTATTTCGATATCTACCATTTTGTCATCTGTGCGACAATCTAAAGAAGGAACTACAATGCAGTCTTCCTCTGTGAAACAGCTTGGGAAAAAGACATTTAGTATTTCGGCCTTTAGTCTATCATCCTCTGTTTCAGTACCATTTTGGTCACAGAGTGTCTGGACATTTTGTTTAGATCCACCTACCGCTTTGACATGACCCCAAAATTTCTTAGGATTTTCTGCCATGTCAGTTGAGCCGTCAGGTACTCTGAAATCTGCTTTTTGTCACTTTTGCTAAACAGAAAAATCTTCCTACCTTTTTTAATATTTCTATTTATGGCTGAAATCATCCATGCAGTAACCGCTTTATGATCGCTGATTCCCCGTTCTGCGTCAACTGTTTATAATAGTTCGGGTCTGTTTGTCACCAGAAGGTCTAATATGTTATCGCCACGAGTCGGTTCTCTGTTTAACTGCTCAAGGTAGTTTTCAGATAAAGCACTTAAAAAATTTCACTGGATTCTTTGTCCCTGCCACCCGTTATGAACGTTTGAGACTACCAGTCTATATCCGGCAAATTAAAATCTCCACCCAGAACTATTACATGGTGGGGAAATCTACTCGAAATATTTTCCAAACTATCTTTCAGGTGCTCAGCCACAACAGCTGCTGAGCCAGTGTGCCTATAGAGACATCCAATTACCATGTCTGAGCCTGCTTTAACCGTGACCTTCACCCAAATTATTTCACATTTCGGATCTCCGTCAATTTCCTTCGATACTATAAACACGCCTCCCCCTTCACTGCCAGCCTGTCTCTGCGGTATACATTCAAATCTGAGTTTAGAATTTCATTACTGTTTACATCTGGTTTCAGCCAACTTTCTGTATCCAGTACTATGTGAGCATTGTGACCGTTTATTAATGAGAGCAGTTCTGGTACCTTTCTATTGACGCTCCTGCAGTTTACTATTAGCATATTAATATTTTTATTGCCTGTTGCATTTTGTCTACTCCAACCTTGCCGCGTCTCAGGAGGCGTCTTGTCGGGCCTAGGGAGGGAATTCTCTAACCTAAAAAACCCAAATGTGCACTCCACACATACTCCTCTACCCTTGTAGCCGCTTCCTGCGTGTAGTGCACGCCTGACCTATTCAGGGGGACCCTACATTTCTCCACCCGATAGCGGAGATCGAGAAATTTGCACCCCAGATCTCCTCTGAATCCAGGCGGCAGGAGTCACTGGTGCCGACATGAGCAACAATTTGCAGTCGGGTGCACCCAGTTCTCTCTATCGCCGCCGGCAGGGCCTCCTCCACATCTCGGATGAGACCCCCCGGCAAGCAGACAGAGTGAACACTGGCTTTCTTCCCCGACCTTTCCGCTATTTTCCTAAGGGGCTCCATCACCCAACCGGGAATCGAACTGAGCCCTTATGATTGACAGTCTGTCGCGCTGACCACTCAGCTACCGGGTGAGGGAGTGGCTTCGAACTTCATCTTCGGCAGAGGGGTGGTTTAGCGCAACTCCATGTATCGCCGTTTTATTTCCGGTTTGAAGTGACAAAACCACGTTTCTTGGCCTGTAAGAATGTCCGACAAAAAATTGTCACGATCAGCCTCTTAACGCGCAAGCAACTCTCCACAGATGGTCCATCGTTGCTCTTTATGGTCTGCTGTTAAGCGGCGATTAACCCAGCAGGCACACACATTTCAGTGTCCCAACAGGTGGTCAACTGTGTCAACACTACCAGGAGAGGTGTTCAGTTGTGCAGTGACGTGTTTGATTGTACTCCTTAGATAACATCTAATGAGAATGTCTGCATATTCGAAAATTGCAGGAGACAGCTGCGTGCGGCCGTGCGGCACGTGGGAATAGGAAAGGTTCACACGACCTTGTTGCGATGATGACAGACGCCTCGCCTAACAACTCATGCTGCTTTTGTTCACTGCCAGATCTGCGTAGTCATTCCTCAAGTGCCTATGAAAGCGTTGCTCTGATTTTCCGCCTAAAGATACTTATTGAGCGCCCCTCGGACATCACGAAAACAGCTGCTCCGTCACAAAGGGTACACTACAAAGGCTGTCTACCAACTCCCTACACGTCTCGAGCGCCGAAACAGCTCCATGAAATTATTTAACGGTTTAGCCTTGTAGCCAGTCCGAATCAGGAGCGGAATGTATATATTTTCATTAGCTACTTCCTACGCGTGGACAGTAATGGCCCAGCGGTTCTTGGCGCTACAGTCTGCAACCGCGCGACCACTACGGTCGCAGGTTCGAATCCTGCCTCGTGCATGGATGTGTGTGATGTCTTTAGGTTAGTTAGGTTTAAGTAGTTCTAAGTTCTAGGGGACTGATGACCTTAGAAGTTAAGCCCCATAGTGCTCAGAGCCATTTTTGAACTTCCTACGCCCTCTTACAGCGCTTCTGTAATGTGCTGCTTCACGGCAGTACTCTAAGAAATTTCTCCATCAAATGTGCTTATAACATCGGCCATCACGTAGAAAATGCTCACTCGTAATATCAGCTGCCCCCCATGAAACACGGACCTTGACGTTGGTGGGGAGGCTTGCGTGCCTCAACGATACAGATATCCGTATCGTAGGTGCAACCACAACGGAGGGGTATCTGTTGAGAGGCCAGACAAACGTGTGGTTCCTGAAGAGGGGCAGCAGCCTTTTCAGTAGTTGCAGGGGCAACAGTCTGGGTGATTGACTGATCTGGCCTTGTAACACTAACCAAAATAGCCTTGCTATTCTCGTACTGCGAACGGCTGAAAGCAAGGGGAAACTTCAGCCGTAATTTTTCCCGTGGGCATGCAGCTTTACTGTATGATTAAATGATGATGGCGTCCTCTTGGGTAAAATATTCCGGAGGTAAAATAGTCCCCCATTCGGATCTCCGGGCGGGGACTACTCAGGAGGACGTTGTTATCAGGAGAAAGAAAAGTGGCGTTCTACGGATCGGAGCGTGGAATGTCAGATCCCTTAATCGGGCAGGTAGGTTAGAAAATTTAAAAAGGGAAATGGATAGGTTAAAGCTAGATATAGCGGGAATTAGTGACGTGCGGTGGTAGGAGGAACAAGACTTTTGGTCAGATGAATACAGGGTTATAAATACAAAATCAAATAGGGGTAATGCACGAGTAGGTTTAATAATGAATAAAAAAATAGGAGTACGGGTAAGCTACTACAAACAGCATAGTGAACGCATTATTGTGGCCAAGATAGACACGAAGCTCACGCGTACTACAGGAGTACAAGTTTATATGCCAACAAGCTCTGCAGATGACGAAGAAATTGATGAAATGTATGATGAGATAAAAGAAATTATTCAGGTAGTGAAGGGAGACGAAAATTTAATAGTCATGGGTGACTGGAATTTAAGCGTAGGAAAAGGGGGAGAAGGAAACATAGTAGGTGAATATGGATTGAGGCTAAGAAATGAAAGAGGAAGCCGCCTGGTAAAATTCTGCGCAGAGCATAACTTAATCATAGCTAACACTTGGTTTAAGAATCATGAAAGAAGGTTGTATACATGGAAAAACGCTGGAGATACTAAAAGGTATCAGATAGATTATATAATGGTAAGGCAGAGATTTGGGAACCAGGTTTTAAATTGTAAGACATTTCCAGGGGCAGATGTGGACTCTGACCACAATCTATTGGTTATGAACTGAAGAAACTGCAAAAAGATGGGAATTTAGGGACATGGAACCTGGATAAACTGAAAGAACCAGAGGTTGTACAGAGTTTCAGGGAGAGCATAAGGGAACAATTGACAGGAGTGGGGGAAAAATACAGTAGAAGAAGAATGAGTAGCTTTGAGGGATGAAATAGTGAAGGCAGCAGAGGATCAAATAGGTAAAAAGACGAGGGCTAGTAGAAACCCTTGGGTAACGGAAGAAATATTGAATTTAATTTATTAGAGGAGAAAATATAAAAATGCAGTAAATGAAGCAGGCAAAACGGAATACAAACGTCTCAAAAATGATATCGACAGGAAGTGCAAAATGGCTAAGCAGGGATGGCTTGAGGACAAATGTAAGGATGTGGAAACCCAGTTCTAAGCAAAGAAGGGAAAGCAGAAAGGTGGAAGGAGTATATAGAGGGTCTATACAAGGGCGATGTACTTGAGGACAATATTATGGAAATGGAAGAGGATGTAGATGAAGATGAAATGGGAGATATGATACTGCGTGGGGAGTTTGACAGAGCACTGAAAGACCTGAGTCGAAAAAAGGCCCCCGGAGTAGACTACATTCCATTAGAACTACTGAGAGCCTTGGGAGGGCCAGTCCTGACAAAACTCTACCATCTGGCGAGCAAGATGTAGGAGACAGGCGAAATACCCTCAGACTTCAAGAAGAATATCATAATTCCAATCGCAAAGAAAGCAGGTGTTGACAGATGTGAAAATTACCGAACTATCAGTTTAATAAGTCACAGCTGCAAAATACTAACGCGAATTCTTTACAGACGAATGGAAAAACTGATAGAAACTGACCTCGGGGAAGATCAGTTTGGATTCCGTAGAAATGTTGGAACACGTGAGGCAATACTGACCTTACGACTTATCTTAGAAGAAAGATTAAGAAAAGGCAAACCTACGTTTCTAGCATTTGTAAACTTAGAGAAAGCTTTTGACAATGTTAACTGGAATACTCTCTTTCAAATTCTGAAGGTGGCAGGGGTAAAATACAGGGAGCGAAAGGCTATTTACAGTTTGTACAGAAACCAGATGGCAGTTATAAGAGTCGAGGGGCATGAAAGGGAAGCAGTGGTTGGGAAAGGAGTAAGACAGGGTTGTAGCCTCTCCCCGATGTTATTCAATCTGTATATTGAACAAGCAGTAAAGGAAACAAAAGAAAAGTTCGGAGTAGGTATTAAAATCCATGGAGAAGAAATAAAAACGTTGAGGTTCGCCGATGACGTTGTAATTCTGTCTGCAAAGGACCTGGAAGAACAGTTGAACGGAATGGACAGTGTATTGAAAGGAGGGTGTAAGATGAACATCAACAAAAGCAAAACAAGGATAATGGAATGCAGTCGAATTAAGTCGGGTGATGCTGAGGGAATTAGATTTGGAAATGAGACACTTAAAGTAGTGAAGGAGTTTTGCTATTTGGGGAGCAAAATAACTGATGATGGTCGAAATAGAGAGGCTATAAAATGTAGACTGGCAATGACAAGGAAAGCGTTTCTGAAGAAGAAAAATTTGTTAACATTGAGTGTAGATTGAAGTGTCAGGAAGTCGTCTCTGAAAATATTCGTATGGAGTGTAGCCATGTATGGAAGTGAAACGTGGACGATAAATAGTTTAGACAAGAAGAGAATAGAAGCTTTCGAAATGTGGTGCTACAGAAGAATGCTGAAGATTAGTCAGGTAGATCACATAACTAATGAGGAGGTATTGAATAGAATTGGGGAGAAGATGAGCTTGTAGCACAACTTGACTAGAAGAAGGGATCGGTTGATAGAACGTGTTCTGAGACATCGAGGGATTACCAATTTAGTATTGGAGGGCAGCGTGGAGGGTAAAAATCGTAGAGGGAGACCAAGAGTGAATACACTAAGCAGATTCAGGAGGATGTAGGCTGCAGTGGGTACTGGGAGATGAAGAAGCTTGCACAAGATAGAGTAGCATGGAGAGCTGCATCAAACCAGTCTCAGGACTGAAGACCACAACAACAACAACAATATCAGCTGAGTGGAATCCATCAGCATCTTTTAGGAGAGTTAGGAGAAACCCAGGCCATTATCTTCAGCCAAATATAACTCCTTTCCGCCTGGAAACGGAAATTGGGTGAGGGACTGCAAAGCAAACAGGTATAGCACACATGGGCAGCTGAGAAAATTATGTTATAATGGTTGAAGGGCGGTGAACCACGAATAGTGAGTAGGTGTGGGACATCCAGGTTCCATTACAGAACGTCGTGGTCGGAGGCCTGCCTGCTTTGTAAAGCACGATAGGCGGCGATCTTTAACAGATGTAACGAAACAGTTCAATTCTGGCGTAGGAACAAATGTTCCAAAGCACACGCACATTGCTGAAAATAGGGCTTGCAGCAGAGTACGCTTAAGTGTTCCCTAGTTGACCCAACGACATTGCCAATTACGATTGCAGTAGATGCGGGATCATTGATGTTGCACAATGTATCAAGGAAAAGTGTCGACTGTTATTATGAGTCATGTGCCTTGTTATACCAGGTCGATGATCGTGTCTGGATTCGCCATCATCCAGGTTAACGTGTGCTCGAAACATGCACTGCGGAGCGATCCCTGAGTAGGGGCGGTGTCATGATATAAGGGTCATTCACCTAGGCTTCCATTGAGACCTTTGCTAATAGTCGAAGGTACCTGAACAGCTGCAGACTACGTAAATAATGTGGATCTCTTACTTGCCTTCATGTTTGATGTATTACCAGACAATGATGTCATCTTGCCGCAGGATTGCTGCTGCTGTCGCGAGGCCAAAATCATGCTACAATAATTTGAGGGGGAGCATGATAGTGGTGTCATATTGCCCTTTGTATGGTCCATAGCCAATGTTAATTATTTTGGGGAAGCCATTTTTCTACTTTGTGAGGTTTTTGTTACAGCACAATCCTACAAGACATTAACTTTCAACATTTCAAATATGACTACAGATGGCGTATTTAACGTCATAAAATGAAATGCATTTGAGAGTGCCGGTCGTCTGCAAGCCAATTCACCTATGGTGTATTTCATCTATCATAAATTTTCAATAAAAGAACTGAAGTCTTAATGTCGTAACATTAAGATTTGATACTTTGTTACCATATGTTGTAGCGTTCGATACGTATTGGATTTGAGGTGCAATCAGTAGAGGTGAAACTGTCACACTTTGCGTCGGCGGACAATGCCTACTACCTCGCCTTCAGCAGTCGCGTCGGTGCCGATCCAGGCCGTGGAGGGGATGGTTGTGCGCGCCCCTACCGGCCGCCTGTAGGCAACATGCAGAGCACGCGCAGCGGCTGGCGGTTCCGGACCTGCGACGCTGCTGCAACAGGATGCTGCCTCTGAACCATCTCGCGGCCGCCGTGGCGTCTGTGCTTATCGTACTCGAGCCGCCGTCATCACAGGCGAAATCTCTTGCCACTGGTGAGTGAGTCGCATTAAAAACTTATATTTATGTCTTCTTACCAGTGCCTGAATGCTAAATTACAGTTTTTCATGCATTACTATAGTATGAAAAATATTCTTTTTTGAAACTAGCAAGTTAAATTCACGACTGATAAGTTTGACGTACGTTAAGAAGCACGTGTTTCAATTTCGTTGATTACGAGAAATGAGAAATCATTTGTTAAGTTCCCTTTTTCATCAAAAATGCAGGATTAAGATATAGCAATGAAGCATTTTTTTGATTAATGCATGATTAAAGTCATTAAATAGATCCCACTGTGATGGAAAAATCTGCTAAGCCTTTCACTGTGGAATATAAATACTACTTACTCTATGTAGATTACCATGTAGAGCTACCCTGTGCTTTCCGCATTAACCATAGTAGATGTGGAAGCCATAATGCATTTTAAGTGCTTGGATATCAAAAGATTATCAGTTACAAATAATCAACAACACTGCTGTTAAAATATCAAGTACTATAGGGCGTTGAACAGTCTTTACTTACGGAGGGGCTGGGGGAGGGAGGGGGGGGAGAGGATACGATGACATTGCAATGTCTATTATGTTCATAAGCCAGTTGTTATAGCAACTGTTGATTTATTGCATTGTAGGAATCCAGGGACTCTCTGGCATAATCTGCAGTAAATGTGATGAAATATTCTTCGTACTTCAAATGAGAACTTTACAACAGAACTGCAGTTTAATTTTCTTCATTGAAGTATTTATAATCAACGTAATCTTTGTCTGTGGACAGCTATTAGATATGTTAAATTTCTTTTTAACAACTGACGTCTAGGTTGACGACCAGCAATTATCCCCTTATAAATATAAATTAAGCCATATTGTTATTTCTCAGTAAGTTATGAGTATTTCTTTTTATAACTGCAACTATAAACTGTTAACAACATTCGAATGGAAAGACATTACATAAAATTCTAAAGATTCAGTGTGTTTCAAGCATGATTCGTGTTTTAAGGTACTTTTACCTATCTGGGAGATAAGACGATTGGCTCACATTATATGGATTCAGTAATTTGCTATTGAAACCCTTTATACTTTCTGCTGTCCTCTTTTCTTCTCTCCCTCTTCTTCTATGTCGTGTGTCACTTTCATGATTTGACAGTCATTATGTTGTTTTAATCTTGTCACCAGAAGTATTTTCAACAGCCATAGTTGTTAGTTAAACCTAAGTGTGGAAAGCCGTGTGTGCCATCTATCTGTGAATTGAGTAGACATTGGTTCCGTGTTTCTTCGTGTTATAACATTGCGTAATCTGTTTGCATCGCGTGTCGCACCTCGTGCGGCAGAGATTGGGAACTAGTTCGGTAATTACTTAAACGAGGGTGAGAAACACTATGAAAGCACACTCGGGATGGCCCGTGGCTAGACAAAGAGTCGTTATTTCGTCGCAAGGGTTCGAAGCGGGTCGGCTCACCTCAGTGCGAGCGAGCGCGCTAGGTGTTGAACTGCACCTTTAGGTATTACGTTGATTTCATTTGGTGGAAAAAATATAAATAAGTCGTGTGATGACGCAAGTGAGCTGTAGAGCAGCTGTCGAATGTAGCGGAGCGCAAGAACATTGTGAAGCAATGAAAAAAAATATTTAATTCACTACCCTACAGAGAGATGCGGCAGTTCGCATTGTGGAATTCGTGTGATGTACAAGCGCCTGACCTGTTACAAATGAGAGCCTTAAGCGCCCTTTGGAATTATGTAAAGGTAAAGCCTCTGGCAGAAGGACCGCGTCCACGGATGTTGAGCGTGCCGAGTTTCTGGCATCATACCGTGGAGAAAGTACGATCGGGAGTCTTTCAGAACGTACAGAGAAATGTCTAGCATCACAGATATTACTGAACGTACGTTTGGACGTCGATCAGTGAGATGGAACAACGTCACCTGTGCCACATTCACGCTATCTCTCTGCAGTACAGCGTCCGGAGACGTCAAATTGGCTTTCAGTTGAAGGCCCGTATGTATGTATGTCACCAGCCAAACCAGATTTTAGGATGAACTAGTTTCGCCTAGGTCAAACTCATTCATCCTTTTAACTATAGGATAAACAGTTTAGCCTAGGTCGAATCGGTTTATCCTAGTTAGAATTTACATGCTTTAGGATGAACTGTACATCCTAATCAGAACTAATTTCAATTAATTTGTATCTTATATAAGCTTTTCAAAGTAAATTGAATAAAGCAATAGATATAAAATAATCAATATGATTCATAAAGTTATTTTGTAGCTAATCAGCAATTTCAAATCTATCCGTAGATCAACTTACATACAGGGCTATTACAAATGATTGAAGCGATTTCATAAATTCACTGTAGCTCCATTCATTGACATATGGTCACGACACACTACAGATACGTAGAAAAACTCATAAAGTTTTGTTCGGCTGAAGCTGCACTTTAGGTTTCTTCCGTCAGAGCGCTCGAGAGCGCAGTGAGACAAAATGGCGACAGGAGCCGAGAAAGCGTATGTCGTACTTGAAATGCACTCACATCAGTCAGTCATAACAGTGCAACGACACTTCAGGACGAAGTTCAACAAAGATCCACCAACTGCTAACTCCATTCGGCGATGGTGTGCGCAGTTTAAAGCTTCTGGATGCCTCTGTAAGGGGAAATCAACGGGTCGGCCTGCAGTGAGCGAAGAAACGGTTGAACGCGTGCGGGCAAGTTTCACGCGTAGCCCGCGGAAAATTGGCTCATGCCACAACTGGAGACCGACAGCACCGACTTCATATTTCAACAGGATGGTGCTCCACCGCACTTCCATCATGATGTTCGGCATTTCTTAAACAGGAGATTGGAAAACCGATGGATCGGTCGTGGTGGAGATCATGATCAGCAATTCATGTCATGGCCTCCACGCTCTCCCGACTTAACCCCATGCGATTTCTTTCTGTGGGGTTATGTGAAAGATTCAGTGTTTAAACCTCCTCTACCAAGAAACGTGCCAGAACTGCGAGCTCGCATCAACGATGCTTTCGAACTCATTGATGGGGACATGCTGCGCCGAGTGTGGGAGGAACTTGATTATCGGCTTGATGTCTGCCGAATCACTAAAGGGGCACGTATCGAACATTTGTGAATGCCTAAAAATTTTTTTTTAGTTTTTGTATGTGTGTGCAAAGCATTTTGAAAATATCTCAAATAATAAAGTTATTGTAGAGTTGTGAAATCGCTTCAATCATTTGTAATAACCCTGTATATCTATCGACAAAAATCACCTTATCTGCAATTTGCTTATTTACTTATTTTTGCAAGGTTTATTTTGGTTGCACTTAGAATTACAGAGTGATTTGTTTTTCTTACAACTTCATTTGTTTGTTGTATAGTTTTTCATGCAACAGCGTTTCACGAAGC
This sequence comes from Schistocerca cancellata, assembly GCF_023864275.1. Classification (NCBI taxonomy): domain Eukaryota; kingdom Metazoa; phylum Arthropoda; class Insecta; order Orthoptera; family Acrididae; genus Schistocerca; species Schistocerca cancellata. Next base: position 830,719,956 of record NC_064626.1, read on the forward strand.
CTTGTCCTGATACAACAAAATGTTATGTGGCTGCAGTTCTTAAAGATTTTTAATATCTCCCACATCTAAAAACTTCTGAATGCAGACGTCGAAATCAGTTCTAGAAAAATAAAAAAGAAGTTAAAATAAATATTTTTAATATTTTATTACAAATAATTATGGAAAATTTTAATAAAATTATACCTGCAATAATGTTTTTGAAGTACGCCATGTTTGTTGCCAGCTTTGTACAGGTCCCCATCAGTATTTTGAAGTATTACTCCAATTAGATTTCGAAGGTCACCTCTGCCTTTATCTACATCTGGAATCGGTATGGTTCAGTTGTCTCCAATGTCAGCTGGTGGATGAGAGGAAGCTTTCATTCTTTTAGCTTGGTTTCTTAAATTTTCTGTCGGAATTTTTCTAGCATTTTGAATGTCGTTTGTGTCAATTTTCACAATGTTATCATCATCACTATATCACTGTCTTCGTACTGTTCAGTATTGCTGTCATCTTCGATTGCCTTCTTTAGGTCATCTTCATCCTGAATATCATTTATGATTTCTTGAGGCAATGAGGAAGTGGAAAGTCCTACTGTAGGTTCGATTCCGAATAACGCTTTGTGAGGTGATTGTTTTATGCCAAATTGGTATGTTCGATTTTTCATGAATTGGCCATACTTTAATCCTTCCGACCACTTCGTCGAATTGTTGTCCTTTAACCAAGAACTTATCGTATTTTCCATGTCTTGGTTGGCACGTTCAACAGGGCCCTGACTTCGGCTGTGCCTTGGTTTTCCATGCACAATTTTCAGTTCTGACCAAAGCTTTGCGAGTTCACTTATAACATTATTGACAAATTCTCTGCCATTATCAGATCGAAGAATATACGGCGCCCCTACAGATAGGAATATGTCATTCAAATGATAAGCTACTTCTTCAGCCCTCTTTGATGTTAACGCATGAAGGAGAAAAAAATTTGTGAAATAGTCTTGGTAAACTAGAATGAAATTTAAATTCCCGTCTGGTTGTGTTTGGAAATCAATCAAATCGACTTGCCATCTGCTATTCATTTCCGAATGGAGAACTGGCTTTGAAACTAGCCCTCTTTCCTTTTTTGTCTCCTTTTGTTGACAAACATCACATATTTATAAATAGAGGCATATTATTTACTTTATGATATTGGCATATTTTGTTGATGTCTCGGCTAACATCCTATCGTGACCACCACGACCCACAGCCACATGAGCTGCATCAATCACATCATAAAGTTCATCAGCTGGAACAAAGTATTTTATGTTCCCTTCACACCGTGCAATTAGTTTTTTCACTTCACCAATTTCGAAAACAGCAAATCGTTTCAGTATTCTTATTTGTAATGATATTATTTTTTCCAACTTTTCCGCGTCTTCCACTTGTTAAATCAAATTCGCATATTTGTTTTCATTCTGCAAAATTTCTTCCAGAAACTTTTCTCTCCATAGCTTTTGATTGACTTGTCTACTACACGAAGGCTCATCCATGATGGAACGCTTCACAATAATTATGCTAGGATTATAACAAAATCATTTAAACGCAACCAGCAACTTAACACGCCCACTCGTCGATGCAAAATAACGTTCAAAACAAAGAACAGTGCGAGCGAAGAGCGGTTGAGAGGTGCGAGGGGCAAGTCAGAGATAATCCAGGGATTCCCCGTTCGTACAGGCAGCGACATGCGTTCCAACTAGGCAAATTTAGTTCACACTAGGACGTATCAGTTTATCCTAAAGCATGTAAATTCTAGCAAGGATAATCTGATTCGACCTAGGCTAAACAGTTTTATCCTATCGGTAACAAGGATTCTACTGTTGAATAAGAAAAATGATCAAGTAAGATTGGCAAAAGAATTTTTTTAATAAGTGAGAATGGTGAAATAATTTTTATCTTATATGCAGAACTACTGTAAATTTGTATCGCAGTTTTTGTAATGGAACTTGTATAAACCCATGTCCTTATTGAGTGGACGTGGTACTTTCCTTTTTGCCTTATAATATGGCTATGGATATTGAAGTTCTTATTTACGTGTATTACAGACAGAATAACATGACTAGCATATGGACAAGGGAACCAACGTGCCTTTTAACAAAGATAACGTAGGACTTTACGCCCGTCCATTTCGTAAACAGTTTGATGTGCGACAGCCGACAACTGCCGCTGGAGCGCGCTGCGATCGCCTATACCATGTTGAGAACACGTATCGTATGCACAAGTCGCATCGTTTCTCAGCGTTCAGCAGCACGTTGAACTCGGCACACTCAACGTTCAAGTTCGAAGGCACTGTCCTGGTACCAGTGGCTTAAGACTGAACTCTTTTTCCACAAGTGATATCACAACACATTTGAATACTATTCCTAACAGAGAAGAGTACATAGGAGACCGACTAATACCGGTATAGGGTTGGCTTCTGAACGGTAACAGTATTTTCGTAACTGATATATTTTGGCGTGAAAGGTTATGTGCTAAATGAGATACAGGCAGAGAGAACGGAGGGAGTATCTCGGAGCAGGGGAAGACGTGACGAACGTTCCTGAAGCCGCGCAGCAATTGACCTACCTATAGGCCACCGTTCCAGGGGTTTACTCTGAAGTCCATATACTGAGATGAAGTACTCGTAGATGTCGCCAGGATCAACTGCAACGGACAGAATGCTGCGCACGACACGGAATGACGTCGGATACCTCGGAGTGTAATCGCGGTAGAGGTGCAACAAAACAGTGTGACATTCAATTTTTCGGTGTCTGGCAGCCATAACAACACTAAACACAATAACAACGTCTAAGCAGCCGTAGAACGATAACCAAGCCTTCTTTATGCTGTAGAAAGAAACACCATTCCACGCGAATACCTGAGACCATCACACCGCAAAAGTTCGAAGGTTGAAATGGCTCCAAGCACTAGGGGACTTAACATCTGAGGTCATCAGTCCCCTAGACTTAGAACTACTTAAACGTAACTAACCTAAGGACATCACACACTTCCATGCCCGAGGCAGGATTCGAAACTGCGACCGCAGCAGCAGCGCGGTTCCGGGCTGAAGCGCCTAGAACCGCTCGGCCACAGCGGCCGGCAAGGTCGAATGACTACTTGAAAGTAGAAGCTCTACAATCGGAACATTTCATACTTCAGGAGGTCGCATCGGTAAAATATTTTTACGAAAACAGGAAGCCTGTGGATGAGCAACATTTCGAGAGAAGTCTGGCGTCTAAATCCATGTGATCATGCCCGCTATTCCGGAGAGTCTATTACAACTCTTCAATGCTTCCAATATCTTAACTCCACGCTACTATGAATCGTTTACATTACCTGTGGTGTCACCACCAGACACCACACTTGCTAGGTGGTAGCCTTTAAGTCGGCCGCGGTCCGTTAGTATACGTCGGACCCGCGTGTCGCCACTATCAGTGATTGCAGACCGAGCGCCGCCACACGGAAGGTCTAGAGAGGCTTCCTAGCACTCACCCCAGTTGTACAGCCGACTTTGCTAGCGATGGTTCACTGACAAAATACGCTCTCATTTGCCGAGACGATAGTTAGCATAGCCTTCAGCTACGACATTTGCTACGACCTAGCAAGGCGCCATTACCAGTTACTATTGATGCTGTAAAACATGTACCGTCAAGAGCGATGTTCACCATTTATGGATTAAAGTTAAGTATTCCACAGCTACATCCTTTTTTGCTAGTCTAATTTCCTTGACCTGTTCCAGACCTCACGCCAGCCTGCGTGAGCTAAAACGCGTGCCTTTCGGCTTCCTTTAGTAGTACCGGGTTGGCTCTCTTGCCAACCCACAACATTACCTACGCGGAAGGTATGTTTCAACGCTATAAACGAAACGTGAGCAGCACTTAGTGACCTTTTAAAACCCTTTTCGGTGAACTGACTGGCTTTTATTTGACTCTTCTGAATTACAACTGAGGATAAAAAACGACACATCGGTACATCGAATGTAACCATCATGTGATAAATATTATTAACATCTCACTACAGCAGAAATTCAAAAGTTGGTGTTGTATCAAAAAACTGTTTCGAATTACTTACGAGAAAGCGCATAAAGAGCGTGCCTGTATTTACTCCAGACTACCGAAATTGTGCACTTGTTGACGTACCGCCTTCAGGTACTTGGAAATAACGGAGACAATGGCGGATGTTCCAGTCTTACGGATTATGGCCATGGCGCTATTCCTCTGGGACTATACAATAGCCAGCGCAGAATATAAGTACTCCAAACTCCTATTGTAACGGACAAAAGATGGACGGAGAGATTCTCGGTTTTGTGCTTCAATAAGCTCGCAGTTCTCGGTACGGCTATTTCTCGCTGTTTCACGGAACACCAATTCATTCAAGTATGTGCCAACAACGCTAACTTCTAAGAGAGGAATTCGACTTCAGATAGCACAAAGAAAGAAATATCTTTTTACCTTGCTGCAATGACACATCCTATTAATGCATTTATTTTTCTTTGTATCATAGCACGCGCACAACTAGCTACAGAAAATATCGCTTTCCATGCGATTTATTAGTATGCGCACCTAGCGATGTGTCCCAGAGGGTACTTCTAGTACGACTGACTGTACCCAAGTTCCACGTTCCACTCGCATGTGGGGTGTAGGCATAATGATTGACAGTAAATCGCCTGTATTGGTTTTAATTTCTTGGATTTTCTCGTCTTGGTCATTTCGTGAGGTGTATGTGGGAGGAAGTAACATGTTTTTCGACTCTTCCAGATAAGTGCTCACTCAAAATTTCAATAGTTAACCTCTCCATAATGCACAACCTCTATCTTATAACGTCTACACTGGAGTTTGTTGAGTATCTCATCGTGTTGACAACGTCTTTTACTTCAGTCAGGGTTGATGTTATGAAACGTTTGAAACGTAGAAATGTTTTCTAAAATGCGATATTTAAAGATACTATACTTAAAATATGGATACCCCTCACTCCACACACAGGTATACAAGTACACCCGCCCGCGAAAGCGCGCGCGCGCGCGCATACCCACCCACACACACACACACACACACACACACACACATACACACACACACACACACAGAAACATACCCATTGTATAGCCGTTGACTTGCTAAGAATTTATGGTATTTTGCAACTAAAGCAGGTGAATGATGTTGCGATTAGGTTTTTTGTAACTGAATACAAAAGCAGATACAAGAATTATCATACCATGACGTGTCATTTGGAATGGAGGTATAATTCATAGGACTACTAAGTGTGCCTGAGGCTTCACAAGGAAAAAAAAAAAAAAGAAACTGATAGTTTGAATCAAGGTCGTCGGCGTAGTCAAATACGAGAAGATTATTAGTTTAAGTCAGTTAGCTGTCGTCATACTCTGGTATGTGATAGTTTTCGTATCAGGCCGTTCTAAAAACCGAGAAACAATATTTTAAGGTGCTTCACAGGACAACATTAAACATTTTCGGAACATCGCGGGGCAGGTCGTGTAATGAATTTATTTAGTTCCCTACTGCAGTATCATTTGTTCTCTGAAGATAGCTGATCCGTCTCTGAAATGGGTACCAAATCGCCGTCCCAAAAAGGCATGTTAACCGATATGGAATTTTCAGGCCAACACATTAAGTATTGGAAATGTCATATTTTCTTCGTTAACAATTGCAACAAGAAGCCATTTACAATTTACAAGTCAGTAGTGTATCTAATTTTCGAAATGTACATGAAACCATCATCTACAGAGTGTGGTACTCCGTGGCAAAGTAAACACGTGTCATTCGTGTCGACCAAATTTTGGTCTCTTTGTTTCCCTAGGTTCCTTGAGTCAAATTCGTGGATGGATGCGTTGGCTGAATCACTGTCGAGTTAAGTATACATGCTATCCCAGTCTGGAAATTGGGTACTATTCACACAATTAGCTTTCTGTAAATTTCCTAGCAGTAAACTGAATGTAGAAACACCCTCTAAGGTAGAGTAGTTTAGTCGTTTACATAGATCATCGGCACGACGTATCGATAAAAGTTGAGACTAGTCAATGTGTTCGTTTCTTAATATAACTGATATTTACACGTGTGCGATGATGCTATCTGACTATAGTTGCTCATAGAACAAGTCTTATACGCAGACCTGTGACCAATCTTGTCAGCCATTAGTGTCCATCTACAGGCAGCCTCCTTTTGTGGCACTTATACGTGCATGGTTGTAAGGAACTCATATTTCATTTCATGTGGGCAGCTAGACCATGAAAGGAGCTTTCCTGAGTTGCCCACATGCTACGAAGAAACTGACCCTTAATCCGAAGCATAAAGTTGTGGTGTGAACCCAATATAAGGTCCACTGCGTATGTTATAGACAGTGATTCTCTATTGGGTACAAGGCAGCTGAGATACTTGGGCGACGAACGGCTGGTTTAGCAGCCAATGTAGCCTGCACTACACATTTTGTGGTAGAATGGCATTTTGGCCTAAATATATTGGCGTTGCTGTTGACGCAAAGGGCCACGCGTCATTTGGAGAATAATTGACTAGAAGAGGGCCGTAACTAGTAGCGACTAAGCCAAGGAGTTGCTCCTTCCACCCACTGGAGCAGATTGATGTTCTTTTAACGTAACTGTATGACTGAGACTGAAGCATGATTTCCTTACTGGGAATTGGGATCCGCCACTGTAGAATGCTTGTGATGCACGAGCATGTAAACACCACGTTATAGAAGAGTGCTTCTATTTCACAGATATTATTTACACTTTTGTGTATTTTTTAGTCGTCTCATTTATGAATTATTACGTGTTTCATTATTTTTATCATATTTTGACAAATGTTCAATCAGTCACTGTGTATTAAATGAGATACGGTGGTGATGACACTGCTGCGCATCCGTTAACTTAATAACAACACCAGTCTCTATATAAGCTGAGGTGACAAAAGTCATGTGATACCTCCTAATATCTTGTAGAACCTCCTTTTAACCGGCGTGGTGCGATAACTTGACTTGGCATTGGCTCACCAAGTCGTTGGAAGACCCTTACAGAAATACTGAGCCACGCTGCCTCAACAGCCGTCCGTAATAGCTAAAGTGCTACCAGTGCAGGATTTTGTTCACGAACTGACTTTTCGATTATGTCAATAAACGTTCAGCGGGATTAATGCTGGGTAAAAAAAAATGTTCCGATGTGTGTGAAATCTTGTGGGACTTAACTGCTAAGGTCATCAGTCTCTAAGCTTACACACTACTTAAGCTAAATTATCCTAATGAAAAACACACACACCCGTGCCCGAGGGAGGACTCGAACCTCCGCTAGGACCAGCCGCACAGTCCATGACTATAGCGCCTTAGACCGGCATGCTGGGTGAACTGGAAGGCCAAATCATTCGGTAGAACTCTCCAGAATGTTCTTCAAACCAGTCGTGAACAATTGGGGCCCAGTGACATAGCTCAATGTCATTCATAAAAATTCCATCGGTGTTTGGGACGTCCACGAATGATTGCAAATGTTCTCCACGTAGCCGAGCATAACCATTTTCAGGCCGGCCGGTGTGGCCGTGCGGTTCTAGGCGCTTCAGTCTGGAACCGCGTGACCACTACGGTCGTAGGTTCGAATCCTGCCTCGGGCAAGGATGTGTGTGATGTTCTTATGTTAGTTAGGTTTAAGTAGTTCTAAGTTCTAGGGGACTGATGACCTCAGATGTTAAGTCCCATAGTGCTCAGAGCCATTTTAACCATTTGAACCATTTTCAGTCAGTGACGCGTTCAGATGGACCAGAGGGCCTTGTCCATTTCGTGTAAACACAGTGAACACCATTATGGACCCGCTGGCAGCTTGCACAGTGCCTTGTTGACAACTTCGGCCCATGGCTTTGTGTGGTCTGCGCCACACCCCAACTTACCAACTGAAATCGGGACTCATCTGACCAGGATATGATTCTACAGTCGTTTGGGATACAGACCATATGGTCACGAGCCCAGGAGAGGCGCTGCGGGCGATGTCGTGCTGTTAGCAAAGGCACTCGCGTCGGTAATCTGCTACCATAACCCATTAATACCACATATCGGCGGACTGTCAAATCGAATGCATTTGTCGTACGTCCCACATCGATTTCTGCGGTTATTTCAAGCAATGTTGCTAGTATGTTAGTACTGACAGCTCTAAGCAAACGCCGCTGTTCTCGGTCGTTAAATGAAGGCCGTCGACCATCGCGTTGACTGCAATGAGAGGTAACGGCTGAAATTTGGCATTCTCGGCAAGCTTTTAACACTGTGTATCACGGAATACTGGATTCCCTAACTACAACCGAAATGGAATGGCCCATGTCTCTAACTCCAACTCCTATTCCGCGTTCCAAGTTTGTTAATTCCTGTCGTGCGGTCGTAATCACATCGGAGACCTTTTCACACGAATCACCTGAGTCCATATACTACCGTCACCTGCATGTGTTCATATCACTATCCCATGACTTTTCTCAGCTCAATGTATTTGTGGTTGGAAGGATGTGTGTAAAACTGCACATACTACTTTCGAAGATTTGGTTCTGTTGCAATCTTAGGATTTTTCCTGTTGCAATATCCTAGACAATGGATATGGAAAACAAATCCGACTCCCAGATATTCGATTTCTGCATTGAATATGTCCTCCTTATTATTCGTTTGTTAGGCCAAATCACGGTGATTCTAAATGTAGCCTTCGGATGGTTGGCAGATTACTTTGCTTGAGTACGTGTTGCCCAGTTTTAGATGGTAACATGTATAGCAAGGAAAAATAATTTTGTAATAAAATGTTGATGTACGTCATTGTTTTTGTCTAAGCGTGCTATTGGATATATCGAATCCGGTCTAGGAAGTAAAAGAGATTTAAAGAACAGATATTTTTACTTATCATTCTCATTTAATTTAACTGCATTATTTTGCACCTGTAAATACATTTCTGCAAAAACACAAGAGTTTCTACACTCTTTCTCATGCATAGCTAATTATAAGAAGATTAAAGAAGGTAATGGCTGCTCATTACTATAACCACCAACATCATTGTTAATATTATTTTCAACGTTATAGAATAACTAAGGCTACACAGTTATCGTGCGTAAGGCCTTTCGGGTTACACATTGCCAGTTGCAACATCAGTTTTGCTTTTAAAGGATCGAACCATACATGAAACCGCTGAGTGTCGTGTATAGTTTCACCTTACCTTTCGGAACAAGGTATCGTGCATGTACACAATGTAGGCCATATGTAGAACAAATTAAGAAGTACTAACGACGTTTCTATGCTTCTAGTCATGTGTGCTGTTTTCTGATTTCGTATTCTGCAGCAAGGTAATTCTAAGGCATCACGTGACAACAATTTATACTGCAACCAAGACTCGCATGCCGCATCACAGTGGATTAGTTCTGTTTCCATTTGATACTACAGTAAATTTTTGGAAATAGCATCTCACAGGAAGAACGATCAAAATAAATTCAGACGTTGAAGATATGTAGAACACTGTACCAAAAATAAATGATTTACATTTCAGACGCCTGAATTGTCTGTGGGCTCAACAACTCTCTTTTTATCTTGTGTGATTGAAAAGATGAGTGAGGAACGCCAAAATAAGTGAAACGGAAAATAAGTGCTGGTTCCACTACGTAGTATAAGTGTGTGAATACGCAGTGAAATAATTGTTTCCTTGGGAAAGCGTTTTCACATTGCAACACATTTACTTCTGCTTTGAAGGGTTACTCCACTCTTCAGCAGTTTTCTTGTATTCCCATTCGCCAGCGTTCACGATCATTGCAGTCTTCCATTTTCAGTCATATGTTCCTCATAATTTCAATTATTCCCTCTCTCCATGTTATTCCCGGCCGTCCGCGCTTCTTCATTCCAGGCACCGTCGTCCTTGCTTCCTTCGCCATACATATGACGTTGGTTTTTTGTTGCTAGGTGGGCTCGGTTCAGAGATATGAAAGTCAACTTTGTTTTTTTTTTTTAAATGGGATGCCATCTCAATTCACTGCACTTACTGGTTGTTCCACATTCATTATCTCCCTATTTCCTCATTTCTTCTCCTCTCTGTTCTAGTTAGCCTGGCTGCCCTCTTTATTCCATCCATCTCTACTGCTTGTACTATACTTTCTTGCTCTCCCCCAGGGTCAATATTTCTGTATCGTATATTAGTATCCATTCGACTACTGTTTGTAGAATCCTCTCCTTTGATTCTTTTGATATTATTCAACTCCACAGAACTCTATTTAGCATCGTACTTGCTCCTCTTTCTAGATGGATTCTGCTTTCCACATCTCCTTCACAGCTTCCAGAGGTGTAGATAATAGATCTTGTTTAAACTGCTATACTGCTTTAACAATTCCTTGCGATGGTCCGATAGCCTTCCATCTTCTCCCACTACTAGGTATTCTGCTTTCCTCATGTTTGATCTAAGCAAGCCTCGTTTAAATGCTTCATTTAACTTCTGTATCATGAACCTGACATCCTACCTACTTTATACTACCAATACTTGATCATCGGAAAATAATGATGGATGGTTCCATTGCTGAGAAAGGAATTCTCTTATATCCGCAAGATTGACTCCACTGCTCCAGTATATACTGCATATATAGGGTGAGTCACTAACTACTGTCACCATGAATAACTCCGAAAGTACGACAGGAGCTGAAAAGTTTGTGGGACAAAAGTTGCATGGAACAATGGAGGACATAATATGACGTTGGTTTTTTGTTGCTAGGTGAGCTCGCTTCAGAGATATAAAGGTCAACTTTGTTTGTTTTTTTAACGGGGTGCTATCGTCTGTAGCTTCTCTTCTGACAGCGGCTATCGAGACGAATCCAATGATGTGTAACAGTAAGGTCTTTGAAGGTCAAGGAAGGTCACAAAGGTGGCATGAATTTCCATTTACAGAAGATGTTCGAAGTGATGACCATTGATATCAGTGCAGTGCTGCAATCTCCTTGTCATGGATTGAGTGGTATTCCTTATCACACTGTCACTTATCGAAGCTCATGCTATGACAAATCTCTCTCGCATATCTTCACGTGTAGTTGGAACGTCTTTATAAACAATATCTTTTACGAATTCCCACAAGAAAAAATCCAGAGGCTTCAAGTCTGGCGAACGAGCCGGGCACGACGCATCCCCTCCGCGTCCAATCCAACTATTTGGGAATTGTCTCTGCGACTCATTTCTAGCCATCAGCCAAAAATGTGCCGGGCACCCATCGTGTTGATACCACATTCTGTTCCTTGTTCCTACAGGTATTTCTTCCAATAACAGACCTAATGTTCCTAGCAAGAATGTGGTGTACTTCCTACCATTAAGATTTCCTTCAATGAAATAGGGGCGTATAATTCTGTCCTCCAGAATCCCACACCACACATTCACCGACCACGGTTTTTGGTGTGCAGCTTGCCGCAACCAACTTGGATTTTCAGTTGCCCAATAATGCATGTCACGCAAATTAACATTTCCATCGTTCGTGAATGCAGCCTCGTCAGTAAATAAAATCAAATTAATAAATGTGTCATAGCTCTGAATCTGAAGTTGAGCCCATTGGCTGAATTCAATGCTATGCATACAATCTGTACCAGTTAACTCTTGGTAGCAACTGATATGATGAGGATGATATTTATGGCGATGCAGAACACGAACAACACTACTCTGGCTAATGCCATATTCCCTCGTGATTTGACGCGAACTGACACAAGGATCTCGAACCACAGTGGCAAGAGTACCAATTTCCAATTCCTCGTTAGTGACTTTCCTTTTCCGGTCATGTTTCCGATGCGTTAAAGATCCAGTTGTTCTCAATTTATCACACACATATTTAAATGTACGACGTGTGGGGTGAGTATCTTTCAGCGTGTAAGTCTTTAGCTCTCAATGAATTTCGTTGGCATTCTCCGTAAATGAGAAGCATAACGACTTGTTCTTCGAAGGAATACATCATTCACATCCGCTTGATTCGACGATACTAGTCTTACGTTTCCTGTTAGTGTTGTATTGAGAAACCGTCAAATGATGTTTACATGACAATGGCACGTTAGATGGATACGCCATATTCAGAGAATATTTCATACATGCACGATACACGAGAGAAAATTGTCAGAACATGTGCTTCGATAAGTGGCGAAGTGATAAGGAATACCACTCAATCAATGATAAGAAGATTCCAGCACTGCGTTGATACCAATGGTCTTCACTTCTGTATATGGACGTTCATGCCACCTTTTTAACTTCGTTGACCGTGAAAGACGTCACTGTTACACGTCACTGGATTCGCCTCGATAGCCGCTGTCAGAAAATAAGTACCAAACTATAACATACTCTTTAAAAACCAAAGTTGACCTTCATATTTCTGACACGACCCCACCTAGCAACAAGAAACCAACGTCATATTGTGGCGCCCGTTGCCCCACGCAACATTTGTCCCACAAACTCCTCAGCTACTATCATATTTTCGTAGTTATTCTAGGTGGCAATAGTTAGTGACTCACTCCCTATATACATATATATATATATATATATATATATATATATATGTTGAATATGGTCAGCGACCTACAGCACCCCTGTCTAAGCCATATTGGTGTCTGGAATGGTTAAGTCAGCTTCCTCAGTCGTGTGAAGTTAGCACCCTTTTTTTCAGAAATGTATATTTTTTTCAGAGTTCTTGATAGATATGAAATAGTTCTAGAGTTCTTTGTACAAAATTTCAATAGTTCTGCAGAATTTAGCGAAGAAACCAACAATACTCGAAAAAATTTTCGTATCGAAAACATTCTTTGTCAATTTCCGCAAAATGTAAATAAGTATGACAGTTCTGAGCTCAGTTCTGAATAAAGCTCCAAGAGTTCTATCGAAAATCCCAGTAACATTTTTTTGTGCAGCTAATAGTTTACGAGATAATTGCAATTTAAGGAGAAAATCTTTTCACTTACTGTGAAGTTGGCACCCTTTTTTTCAGAAATGTATATTTTTTTCAGAGTTATTGATAGATATGAAATAGTTCTAGAGTTCTTTGTACAAAATTTCAATAGTTCTGCAGAATTTAGCGAAGAAAACAACAATACTCGAAAAAATTTTCGCTTCGAAATCATTTTTTGTCAATTTCCGCAAAATGTAAATAAGTACGACAGTTCTGAGCACAGTTCTGAATAGAGCTCCAAGAGTTCTATCGAAAATCCCAGTAACATTTTTTTGCGCAGCTAATAGTTTACGAGATAATTGCAATTTAAGGAGAAAATCTTTTCACTTACTGTGAAGTTGGCACCCTTTTTTTCAGAAATTTGTATTTTTTTCAGAGTTCTTGACAGATATGCCATAGTTCTAGAGTTCTTTGTACAAAATTTCAATAGTTCTGTAGAATTTAGCGAAGAAAACAACAATATTCGAAAACATTTTCGTATCGAAAACATTCATTGTCAATTTTCGCAAAAATTAAACTCGTACAACAGTTCTGAGGACGGTTCTGAACAGAACCCCAAGAGCTCTATCGAAAATGCCAATAACATTTTTCTATGGCTATAACAGTTTATGAGATAAATTGATTTAATGTGGGACACACTTTCTCTACAGAAAATATAAATATATTCGTACAACAGTTCTGATGACAGTTCTGGACACCACGTGAAGAGTTCTATCGAAAATCCTGGTAGTATTTTTTTGTGCAGGTAATAGTTTAAGAGGAAATTGCAACATAATTAAGAACTCTATAAGAGCTCCCACTGTGAAGCTGGCACCCTTTTTTACAGAAATATATATTTTTTTCAGAGTTATTGATAGATAATCCATAGTTCTAGAGTTCTTTGTACAAAATTTCAATAGTTCTGCAGAATTTAGCGAAGAAAACAACAGTACTCCTAAAAATTGTGGTATCGAAACGATTTTTGGTCGATTTTTGCAAAAAGTAAATTCGTACAACAGTTCTGAGGACAGTTCTCAACAGAGCCCCAATAGTTCTATCGAAAATACAAATAACATTTTTTTGTGCAGCTAATAGTTTGCGAGATAATTGCAATTTAAGGAGAAAGTCTTTTCACTTACTGTGAAGTTGGCACCCTTTTTTTCAGAAATGTACATTTTTTTCAGAGTTCTTGATAGAAATGCCATAGTTCTAGAGTTCTTTGTACAAAATTTGAATAGTCCTGCAGAATTTTGCGAAGAAAACAACAAAATTCGAATAAATTTTCGTATCGAAAACATTCTTTGTCAATTTTCGAAAAAAATAAATTCGTACAACAGTTCTGAACAGAACACCAAGAGCTCTATCGAAAATCCTAATAACATCTCTTTGTGGCGGTGATAGTTTATACGGTAACTGTTTTGATGGAAGACCTACTGTATCCACAGAAAAAAATTAAATCTTGCAACAGTTTTGATGAACAGTTCTGGATAACACCCCAAGACATCTATCGATAATCATAATAACATTTTTTGTGGTTATAATAGTTTGTAAGATAATTGATTAATTGTGGGGCTCACTTACTCTAAAAAAAAATTATGTCTATTCGTATGTTTTGATGACAGCTCTGGATAGCAATGTGAGAGTTCTATCGAAAATACTGGTAACATATTCTGTGCAAGTGTATTGTTTACGTAGTAACTGCATTTAATAAGGAATGCTTATGAGCATTTCCCGTGAAGTTGGCACCCCTTTTACGAGAAATATACATTTTTTAATAGTTCTTTATATGTATGCAATAGTTCTAGATTTCCCTGCTCAAAACACGAAAAGTTCTGCAGAATTTCGGGTAGAAAACAATAACTGGGCAAAATTTTGGTATAGTAAAAAATTATTTGTCAGTTTGGAAAAAATAAATTTGTATAACAGTTCTATTGGCATTTCTCGATAGCACCAGAAGAGTTGTATTGAAACTGATAAAAACAATTTTGTGGCGATAATAGTTTATACGATAATTGTTTTAATCTCATACTTTCCCTATGAAAACAAAATTCGTAGAATAGTTCTGATGACAGTTCTAAATAGCACCTACAGAGTTCTACCAAAAACTATAACAACATTTTTCGTGACGATGACATTATATGAGATAATTAATGTGAGACTCACTTTTGTCATGTAAAAGTAATAAATTCGTAAAAAAGGTCTGATGGCATTTCTTAATAGGAACCTAAGAGTTCTACCGAAAACTGTAATAACATTTTTTGTGGGGATAACAATTAATGAGATAATATCATTTACGAGAGATCCACTTGGTCTACATTATAATAAATTGGCACAACCCTTTCTGGATAGCACCGAAAGAGTTCTTTTAAAAATCCTAATAACATTTTTATGGTGCCAATAGATTATGAAATAGATTGTGTGTTCACTCTGCAGTGGGTGTGCGCCAATGTAAAACTTACTGGCAGATAAAAACTGTGTACTGGGCCGGGTCTCTAACCCCAGGCTGTGACGAAGGAACATCGTCACAATATCCTTTCTACCAGGAGTGCTACTTCTGCAATTTTCGTAGGACAGCTTCTGCAAAATTGGGAAAGCAGGAGATGAGGTACTGCTAGAAGTACAGCTATGAGGACGGATCGTAAATTCTCACCTTTATTTTGGAATTATGTGAGACATAAACAATGTTACTTTGTGCAGTGCGGTACACAAGAAGCTCTTTTATCCGGACTATGTGGGACCGGAAGTAATCCGGATAACCGAAAATCCGGATATATATTCTACTAAATACAAAAAGTCTAAATGTTCAGCACTGTACAAATGCCGGTACACCTTCTTAAGACTGATTGTAGTAACTGTAGGTGGAAGCGTGGGATGTGCACGCTTAGATGATTCAAAGAGAGAAGGCTCGTCAGTGCAAAACAGATGGCTGAGAGGGCAGATACATTCACACACGCCACTAACCAGGTGGTGTCACACCTGTCGAGAAGCGCACCAGAGGTACAATGAGCTCTGGTGGAGTGCGGTTGGCGTGGTTACTATGCAACTTACTTGATGGACACCAATACACCGCTATATTAATGTACAATACTTGAGAAACAATGTCATTCAAACACTCTGAGCTCCTTTATCACTCAGTACTAGACTAAATTAGCGGCCTAGTGATAAGCAGATACAAAGATACAAAAGATACAAATCTTTAGTTTCAGTTTTCTGTAATCAACGTGTTTGCATACCGAGATACTGTTACCGGTATCTCATCCACTATTAAAGCTACATAAACAAAGCTATGGATGAATAATAATATAGTGCTTGCATACACACTGAATCACATTATTCAACAATGGATTAAGTATTTTAAGCTGCAGTATCTCATATTATGTTCTTAAATCATTAGGAGAAAAAATTTACTCTTAAAATACATTTTTTTTAAATAATCAAAACATGAAACGTAAATATTACTGGTTTGCTGTTTCAACAATGTAATAATTCAAAGAATAAAATTTGTTTTTTATCTTCTATTTGGAATAGCGTTAAGTACATTGAACCTAAAATAACATTTACGTGTAATTCAGTATGTAAGAAAACATCAATATTCACTGCACAGTGTATTCCAGAGATTTACAATTTTTTTCACCTGGAGCTCACAATATACCAATTCTTTGATAAAAGTTTCATTCCTGAATCTATTGACAGTCTTGCATTATTAAATTTCAAAGTACCAGTAAAAACTACAGGCTGTGATGTACAGGTCCGTCAACAACTCTTCTTCAGGATACACTAAACAATACACTATGTAATCAATACACTTGCACAGAATATGTTACCAGTATTTTCGATAGAACTCTTACATTGCTATCCAGAGCTGTCATCAGAGCATACGAATAGACATAATTTTTTTTTAGAGTAAGTGAGCCCCACAATTAATCAATTATCTTACAAACTATTATAACCACAAAAAATGTTGTTATGATTATCGATAGATGTCTTGGGGTGTTATCCAGAACTGTTCATCAAAACTGTTGCAAGATTTAATTTTTTTCTGTGGATACAGTAGGTCTTCCATCAAAACAGTTACCGTATAAACTATCACCGCCACAAAGAGATGTTATTAGGATTTTCGATAGAGCTCTTGGTGTTCTGTTCAGAACTGTTGTACGAATTTATTTTTTTCGAAAATTGACAAAGAATGTTTTCGATACGAAAATTTATTCGAATTTTGTTGTTTTCTTCGCAAAATTCTGCAGGACTATTCAAATTTTGTACAAAGAACTCTAGAACTATGGCATTTCTATCAAGAACTCTGAAAAAAATGTACATTTCTGAAAAAAAGGGTGCCAAATTCACAGTAAGTGAAGAGGTTTCCTCCTTAAATTGCAATTATCTCGTAACCTATTAGCTGCACAAAAAACTGTTATTGGGATATTCGGTAGACCTATTGGGGTTCTGTTCGGAACTGTCCTCAGAACTGTTGTACGAATTTACTTATCGCGAAAATTAACAAATAATGTTTGCTATACGAAAATTTTTTCGAGTATTGTTGTTTTCTTCGCTAAACTCTGCAGAACTATTCAAATTTTGTACAAAGAACTCTAGAACTATGGCATTTCTATCAAGAACTCTGAAAAAAATGTACATTTCTGAAAAAAAGGGTGCCAACTTCACAGTAAGTGAAAAGACTTTCTCCTTAAATTGCAATTATCTCGCAAACTATTAGCTGCACAAAAAAATGTTATTTGTATTTTCGATAGAACTATTGGGGCTCTGTTGAGAACTGTCCTCAGAACTGTTGTACGAATTTACTTTTTGCAAAAATCGACCAAAAATCGTTTCGATACCACAATTTTTAGGAGTACTGTTGTTTTCTTCGCTAAATTCTCCAGAACTATTGAAATTTTGTACAAAGAACTCTAGAACTATGGATTATCTATCAAGAACTATGAAAAAAATATATATTTCTGTAAAAAAGGGTGCCAGCTTCACAGTGGGAGCTCTTATAGAGTTCTTAATTATGTTGCAATTTCCTCTTAAACTATTACCTGCACAAAAAAATACTACCAGGATTTTCGATAGAACTCTTCACGTGGTGTCCAGAACTGTCATCAGAACTGTTGTACGAATATATTTATATTTTCTGTAGAGAAAGTGTGTCCCACATTAAATCAATTTATCTCATAAACTATTATAGCCATAGAAAAATGTTATTGGCATTTTCGATAGAGCTCTTGGGGTTCTGTTCAGAACCGTCCTCAGAACTGTTGTACGAGTTTAATTTTTGCGAAAATTGACAATGAATGTTTTCGATACGAAAATGTTTTCGAATATTGTTGTTTTCTTCGCTAAATTCTACAGAACTATTGAAATTTTGTACAAAGAACTCTAGAACTATGGCATATCTGTCAAGAACTCTGAAAAAAATATAAATTTCTGAAAAAAAGGGTGCCAACTTCACAGTAAGTGAAAGAATTTTCTCCTTAAATTGCAATTATCTCGTAAACTATTAGCTGCACAAAAAAATGTTACTGGGATTTTCGATAGAACTCTTGGAGCTCTATTCAGAACTGTGCTCAGTACTGTCATACTTATTTACATTTTGCGGAAATTGACAAAGAATGATTTGGGTACGAAAATTTTTTCGAGTATTGTTGTTTTCTTCGCTAAATTCTGCAGAACTATTGAAATTTTGTACAAAGAACTCTAGAACTATTTCATATCTATCAAGAACTCTGAAAAAAATATATATTTCTGAAAAAAAGGGTGCTAACTTCACACGACTAGCTTCCTCCCTACTTTAACTACTGTGTATCATTGGTAGTATACTCTCCAAATAAGGGGTATTTGCTGTGCTTCTACACCTATATACTCTGTCGCTTCCCATAGTGCGTAAATGCGTACAGATTTATACGCTTTTTCTAAATCCGTCTCACTTATCAGTCAAAGGCTAAAATTATGATCCATAAAAGATCTTTCAATCCTAAAACCTACCTGGCCTTCTCGAACCTTTCCCTCCATCTCTTTCTTCAACTACACTCCTGGAAATTGAAATAAGAACACCGTGAATTCATTGTCCCAGGAAGGGGAAACTTTATTGACATATTCCTGGGGTCAGATACATCACATGATCACACTGACAGAACCACAGGCACATAGACACAGGCAACAGAGCATGCACAATGTCGGCACTAGTACAGTGTATATCCACCTTTCGCAGCAATGCAGGCTGCTATTCTCCCATGGAGACGATCGTAGAGATGCTGGATGTAGTCCTGTGGAACGGCTTGCCATGCCATTTCCACCTGGCGCCTCAGTTGGACCAGCGTTCGTGCTGGACGTGCAGACCGCGTGAGACGACGCTTCATCCAGTCCCAAACATGCTCAATGGGGGACAGATCCGGAGATCTTGCTGGCCAGGGTAGTTGACTTACACCTTCTAGAGCACGTTGGGTGGCACGGGATACATGCGGACGTGCATTGTCCTGTTGGAACAGCAAGTTCCCTTGCCGCTCTAGGAATGGTAGAACGATGGGTTCGATGACGGTTTGGATGTACCGTGCACTATTCAGTGTCCCCTCGACGATCACCAGTGGTGTACGGCCAGTGTAGGAGATCGCTCCCCACACCATGATGCCGGGTGTTGGCCCTGTGTGCCTCGGTCGTATGCAGTCCTGATTGTGGCGCTCACCTGCACGGCGCCAAACACGCATACGACCATTATTGGCACCAAGGCAGAAGCGACTCTCATCGCTGAAGACGACACGTCTCCATTCGTCCCTCCATTCACGCCTGTCGCTACACCACTGGAGGCGGGCTGCACGATGTTGGGGCGTGAGCGGAAGACGGCCTAACGGTGTGTGGGACCGTAGCCCAGCTTCATGGAGACGGTTGCGAATGGTCCTCGCCGATACTCCAGGAGCAACAGTGCCCCTAATTTGCTGGGAAGTGGCGGTGCGGTCCCCTACGGCACTGCGTAGGATCCTACGGTCTTGGCGTGCATCCGTGCGTCGCTGCGGTCCGGTCCCAGGTCGACGGGCACGTGCACCTTCCGCCGACCACTGGCGACAACATCGATGTACTGTGGAGACCTCACGCCCCACGTGTTGAGCAATTCGGCGGTACGTCCACCCGGCCTCCCGCATGCCCACTATACGCCCTCGCTCAAAGTCCGTCAACTGCACATACGGTTCACGTCCACGCTGTCGCGGCATGCTACCAGTGTTAAAGACTGCGATGGAGCTCCGTATGCCACGGCAAACTGGCTGACACTGACGGCGGCGGTGCACAAATGCTGCGCAGCTAGCGCCATTCGACGGCCAACATCGCGGTTCCTGGTGTGTCCGCTGTGCCGTGCGTGTGATCATTGCTTGTACAGCCCTCTCGCAGTGTCCGGAGCAAGTATGGTGGGTCTGACACACCGGTGTCAATGTGTTCTTTTTTCCATTTCCAGGAGTGTATAATATATTTTGAATTCTCTATAGTTACGTTTCCAACATTCTCCTCCTCCTTTTGTTTTATCTTGGTTTTGATTGGGAAATCAGTTTTTGAAGTAATTATGCAACGATCGAAGTTACAATGTGTTCCTAATTTTTTCTTACGTCTTGTACCTTAATCCCTCTCTGTCTTTGCACTATTACATAATCCTACAATACATTTTTGGTTTGTTGAGGGATGTGACAATTTATATTAATGAATTTCTTTGTCTGGAGCTGATCATCCGTAACAGTATGCTGCTGAATCTCACAGAAGTTAATCAGCCTCTCAATTATCATTCTCGACATCCTCTCACATGGTCCTACAGCGTCATTATTCCAACATAGTATTCATATACGACAATAATGCATCTGTGAAAGCGTAAATGGAACAAGGCTACACGCAGCGACTAGCGTCTGCTGAACCATACAATGTGACCGAAGCACTGAATGAAAGTAACTTTGTTTGAATGGCTCCAAAAAAGAAAGAATATCTCGGCTTACTTTGTCGGCTAGGCGCTAGAGCACAGTGACTTGTGTTTAGTGTTTTCAGAAGAACGCCGTTTCGACCTACCCTACATTGATGACTGACTACGTGTTAGACCCTAGCGCAAACTGGTAGCTTGATTTGTTTAAGTAACATTGAAGAAAAATTTTAAGTGTGACGATTTGGATCACTGTTAGATGCTACACAGGGAAACCGATGAGCGGTATGTAGGCCAGGGAGCGCTAGATATTAGCGTTCTTTCAGGCACTCTGCATGTCAAACTGCTTCAGAAGAATTTGCCGTCGTGTATGGCACGGAACGTGTGAGGATTCTTTGGTAACAATACTTCCCTTGTTGCATGCATAACGATAGAAAATGGTTGTAACGTGTCCTATAAAGACCGTAAATACTACTTATTCCATCATTTTTATTTCTTTATCCTCTCAGCTGTGTTTATGGTGCTATTGAATAAAAGCTGTTGATTTTTAATCTGTAAGGTTCCATTTTCAGGAACAAGGCTGCGGGAATGGATGTACTTCCGTAACGAACATGAGGAAGCTTCTCATTCAGTTACCCGTTCAAGTGTCAGTATGGGAATTCATAGGTTTTATTTCCTCCGTAAAGTACCTCTCTGGCCTATAGAGTCGCCTCAATTGTTGCCTACTGAACATGTCTAAGTTATGGTTAGTCGGCTATTAATCTACAATGAAGTCATTGTTGATGCTTTGTAGATGTGTACGCAATTTGTGTGGAAGAAGGGTTCCTAGAAAAAATATTAAGGTACTTCTCGAATTTTGCAATCTCTAACTCGAGCATTTGTGCTTTCTGCATCACCTTGAATTGAACGAGTCTGACGTAGTATACACATTTCTAATCTGAATAATTTTGTACTGTTATACAGCTAATATGTGGTATAAACGTAATTTATGTCAACTGGAAGTTTCTTCTCGTAACTTTTGCACCAAACAGTTTCGTTACTTGTGGCTTATAGTGCTTTGACTGGTAACATCTTAGAGTGTGGATGAATAGGAGAAACTCCTACGAATGTCGGTTTTTATTCCATCTACTTGCATCAATGGTATTGATTTACAGTGTAGTTACACATCAACACACTGATGGAAACGTGTTAGTTATGGCCGAACAGAGGCATGTTGACGCAATAACAGAAAGTACTGTACGAAAACTCGGCTGATTAGCATCACCTGTACAAGTCAATCATTTTAGTTTATTAACTGAATGTTTTCCGGCCATTTTTACAACTTTATTTTAATATGTGTAAGTATATCAAGAGTAATTTCTAAAAAATGGTACTATTTACAAACTGATGGGTTTCAGGCAGTGACTGGTCGAGAGATAATTGTTTCGCCCCATCGGAGCTATGTGACGCTTACGAGCAACAGAGGATGGATGGTTTGCTGGGTCCTCCAGGAATAAATACAGACCGGAAGCCATGGAAGGGCCAGAACACGATGCAGTACGAGTGCCACAGCGTTTATGGACCGAAAAGAAGGGCCTGCCTGCTGGCCTCTTCAGGTGCTCCAAGGGAAGAAGTATGTCCTCATCAGTTTTCTCAGGTGACCAGCCTACTGGGTGAATATGTTGCAGGTTTATGTTGAATGTACATAAATATTGGAGATACCTAAAGTTTCAGAGTGTTTTCTGTATGAGAATGCATGTAGTATCCTCTTATTGTAAAATCTTTCGTATTTTGTTCTCTAATATACACCGGCGTGACAAAAGTCTTACGATCCAGATATACTCATATGCAGATGGTGGTAGTGTAGTGTACACAAAGTATAAAAGGGCAGTGCGTTGACAGAGCTGTCATTTGAACTCAGGTGATTCACGTGAAGGTTTCCGACGTGATTATGGGCGCACGACGGGGATTAACAGACTTCGAGCTCGGAACGATAAAAAAATGGTTCAAATGGCTCTGAGCACTATGGGACTTAACTTCTGAGGTCATCAGTCCCCTAGAACTTAGAACTACTTAAACCGACTTAACCTAAGGACATCACACACATCCATGCCCGAGGCAGAATTCGAACCTGCTACCGTAGCGGTCACGTGGTTCCAGACTGAAGCGCCTAGAACCGCTCGGCCACACCGGCCGGCTCGGAACGATAGTTGGGACTAGACGTATGGGAAATTCCATTTCGGAAACCGTTAAGGAAGTCAAGATTCCGACATCCACAGTGTCAAGAGTTTGCCGAGAATACCAAATTTCAGGCATTACCTCTCACCACAGTAAACGAAGAGTCTGACAGCGTTCATTTAACTGTGGAGAGCAGTGGCGTATCCGTAGTGTTGTCAGTACTAACAGACAAACAACAATGCCTGGAATAACAGCAGAAATCAATGTGCGGGGAAATCTTGTGTTAATGGGCTATGGCAACAGACGACAGATGCGGATGCCTTTGCTAACAGCACGCCATCGCATTCAGTGCCTCTCTCTGGGCTCCTGACGATATCAGTTGGACCCTAGGCTACTGGAAAACAGTGACCCAGTAAAATGTGGGCCGATTCAAGTGTGCTGCAGACCCACTAAAACATAGAGCAAAGCTTTCATTAGGGCATTGTGGAAGCTGGTGGTGACTTCATAATTGTGTGGGCTGTGTTTACATGGAATGGTTTCATTCCTCTTGTCCTACTGAATCAGTCATTAACTGGAAATGGTTATGAAACTGCCTGGCAGATTATAACTGTGTGCCGGACCGAGACTAGAACTCGGGCCTTTTACCTTTCGCTGGCAAGCGTTCTACCAACTGAGCTACCCAAGCACGACTCACGCAGGAAAGCTTCTGTGAAGTTTGGAAGGTAGGAGACGAGATACTGTCAGAAGTAAAGCTGTGAGGACGGGGCGTGAGTCGTGCTTGGGTAGCTTAGTTGGTAGAGCACTTGCCCGCGAAAGGCAAAGGTCCCGAGTTCGAGTCTCGGTCCGGCACACAGTTTTAATCTGCCAGGAAGTTTCATATCTGCGCACACTCCGCTGCAGAGTGAACATCTCATTCTGGAAATGGTTATGTTCGGCTACTTGGAAACCATCTGCAGCCATTCACGCTCTTCGTGTTACCAAACAACAATGGAATTTGTGTGGGTGGCAGTGCACCTACACCGGGCCACAGTTGTTCGTGATTGGTTTGTATAAAATTCTGTACAATTCGAGAGAATGATTTGGCCACCCAGATCGTTCGACATTAATTCCATCGAGTATTTATGGGACGTAATCGAGACGTCAGTTCGTGCACAAAATCCTGCACCGGCAACACGTTCGCAATTATGGACGGCTGTAGAGGCAGTATGCCTCAATATTTCTGTATGGGGCTTCCAACGACTTGTTGACTCCTTACCACATCGAGATACTGCACTACGCTGGAAAAAAGGAGGTCCGACGCGATATTAGGGGGTATCACATAACTTTTGCCAGCCTGAAAATCCAAACTGCTGTGTTACAGCTTCCCACTGTGACTCAATAAAGGAAGCGTGGCTGAGGCATCCAGTGACTTCCTGTGTATTGTCGCCCCGCAATGCTGACAGAGTGCAGCATCAGATGGGCAGTGGCTCGTGACTCATCTGCTTATGTCAGCAGTGACTCAGAGTGCAAGCGGTCTTGGCCAGCTGTGTCCATATGTGTTGTGGCACGACTCACACACGCGCACTGTGAGCAGGCGACAGGCAAGTGACGTAAATCACAGTGATCCACTGCCTCACACTGGAGGCCATGAAGTTTCTTCCCAGAGATGGTGCTGGTGTGATGTGGTGATGTTCCAAGTCCCGTGGTTTCAGGGCGGACAGCCCTAATGCAGAGTCGGACTGTGCTCCACGAACATGTGGCATGTAATTGAAAAGTCTCTTGATAAGCTCCCCATTGCCGAAGGATTCCATACTAGTTTCCCATTTGGATCTCGGGGAGGGGATCACCATAAGGGAGGTTACCATGAGAAAAAGATCGAATAACCAACGAAATGGTAATGTTCTACGAGTCTGGGCGTGGAGTGTCAGAATCTTGAACACTGTAGGGAAGCTAGAAAATCTGAGATAGGAAATGGTACAGCTCGATCTAGACATAGTGGGAGTCAGTGAAATGAAGTGGAAACAAGCCAAGGATTTCTAGTCAGAGAGTATGAGGTAATGTCAACAGCAGCAAAAAATGATAAAATAGAAGTAGGATTCGTCATTGACAGAAAAGTAAGACAGAGAGTGAGTTACTATGAATAGATCAGTAATAGACTTATTCGCATCAGAATCGACAGAAAAACAACTCCGACAATAATAGTTTATTACATGTATTAGCATTTGCGTATATGGATAACCATCAGCTGTATAATGGAATGACGATAATGAAAATTTATGGCAGACCACGAAACATACCCGGATTTCCCGCTTATCGCGAGCGGACGCCTTTTCATTTGGTTATCCGAGCACGATTAATGGCCAGACTCAGGCCTTCACAATGTCGTCAACTACGTGTCTACAACTGGTACGTCCATATGTATACACCCATACAGGGGAGACATTTTTCATGAAAGCCGCTTGCGCGGTGTCGGAGGGAAAATACTATATTGCAGTGCCTGTGTTATTCCGAATCATGATACAATGTTCCTTTGGACCTGCATGTATGCCCAAACGAACAAGACATCGTAATTGGGAATAGCACAGGCACTGCAATATCGAAATAATAGTTCAGGTATACATGCCAATGTCCAGGATCAGATACAGACTCAATTGACAACTTATTAATGATGAACAGTAGGCCGAAGTTTACGAGACTAGTCAGGAAGAATCAGTTCGCAACGAAGTGGAAAACGAAATTGCTAAGGAATGAAGTTCTCTAAGGATATAGATACAGCAATATGGAATAGCTCAGTAGGCAGTTCAGTCGAAGAGGAATGGACAGCTCTAAAAGGGGCACTCACAGAAACTGGAAAGCAAACCATAGGTACAAAGAAGGTAACGGCGAAGAAACCATGACAACAGAAGAAAACTTCAGCTGATCGACGAAAGAAGGAAATACAAAAATGTTCAGGGATACTCAGGAGTAAACAAGACACTTAGGAATGAAATAAATAGGAAGTGCATGGAAACTAAGGAGAAATGGCTACAAAAAAATGAAGAAACCAAAAAAGAAATGACTGTCGGAAGTACTAAGTCAGCATGTAGAAAAGCCAAAAACAATTAAAACCTAGGGGATTAACATTAAGAGTGTAATGGGAATTCCACTGTTAAATGCAGAGGAGAGAGTGGGCAGGTGGAAAGAATAGACTGAAGTCCTCTATAATCGGGAGGATTTGTCTGATGACGTGATAGGGACAGGACAGAGATAGGAGAGTCAGTATTTGAGCACGAATTTAAAAGAGGTTCGTATGAGTTGAGACCAAATAAATCAGAAGGGATAGATAACATTCTGTCAGGAATTTTAGAATCATTAGGGTAACTGGCAACAAAACAACTATTCACGGTCGTATGTGAGACTGGCGATATACCATCAGTCTTTCGGAAAAACGTCATCCACACAATTCCGAAGATGGTAAGGGCCGACAGGTGCGAGAAATATTGTACAAGAGGCTTAAAATCTCATGCATCCACGTTCCTGACAAGAATAATATACAGACCAATAGAAGAGAGAGTTGAAGACTTGTTAAGCTAAGACCATTTTGGCTTTAAGAAAGGTGAAGGCACCAGAGACGCAGTTCTGATGTTGTGGTTGATAATGGAAGGAAGACTGAAGAAAACTCAAGACATGTTCATAGGACCAGTCGACATAGAAAAAGCGTTCGACAGTGTTAAACGGTGCAAGTTGTCTGAAGTTCTGAGAAAAATGAAGGTAAGCAACAGGGAAAGATGGGTAATGTTACAATAACTGCAAGAACGGAGAGGGAATAACAAGACTGGAAAACGAAGAATGAAATGCTCAGATAAAAACGGGCGTAAGATAGGGATGTAGTCTTTTGCCGTTCCTGTTCAATTTATACATCGAAGAAGTAATAACGAAAAAAAATCGAGAATGAAGAGTTGGATTAAAATTCAGTGTGAAAGGATGTCAATGATAAGATTCGCTGATGGCACATTGCTGTCCTGAGAGGTAGTGAGGAGGAAATACAGTATATTTTAATCGAGTGGTCTAGTCGGTATATAATACGGCTGACAGTAATTCGGAAGTCGAAAGTAATGAGAAGTGGAAGAAATGAGAATAGCGAGAAACTTAACATCAGCACTGGTGATCACGAAGTAGGTGAAGTTAGGAATTCATCTACATAAGCAGCAAACTAACCCATGAAGGACGGAGAAAGGACATAAAAGGCAGACTATCTTTGATATTAAGGGGATTCCTGACTAAGAGAAGTCTACAAATATCAAGCATAGGCCTTACTTAGAGGTAGAAATTTCTGAGAATGTACATTTGGAGCACAGCATTGTATGACAGTGAAACATGGACAGTATCGGAACGGAGGAGAATCGGAGCATTTGAGATTTGGTGCCTCAGCAGAATGTTGAAAATTATGTGGACTGATAAGGTAAGAAATGAGAAAGTTCACTGCAGAATCACCGAAGACAGAAATATATCGGAAACACTGACAAAAGAAGAAGGGGCGGGTTGATAGGACATCTATTAAGACTTCACGGAATAATTTCCATGATACTAGATGGAGCTGTGGAGACTAAAGCTGTAGAGGAAGACCGAGATTGGTTTGCATCCGGCAAATATTTGGCGACATAGATTGGAAGTCCCACTCATGAAAAGGTTGGCTGGCACACGAGAAAAATTTGTGACGGACCGCATATAAAAAGGAAAAAACCACCCACACTTTCTTGCGGCTGGTGCTACCGAAAACTACATCCTACGTTGCGCGTTTCTACCAAATGTGGTCGGTGCGCTACATTGCCCTCCTCTTCAACGAGATTTTGTCCTTTGGTTCACTTTCAACTAGATTATCCATATGGAAACTAGGCTAACAAATTTCCTGGACGTTTTCCCAATTGGCTCTAGTCCGCTTTTTACTCAAGATTGCTCTTACCGTGACGTTTCCTTATGCATTACGTATACTGAGCTTAACTTAAAGTTATGTTTTCCGCTACTGCTCTTTCAACTCTTGGAATCGAGTTCACCGTGATTTTGACGGTGGCTGGGACCGAACTTCGTCTTGTGTTTCGCTTCTTCTACACGTAAACAAGGACTACACTTAGCAGAGTAAGTGTCGCTGTAGTACCTGGTATGACATCGGTCAAGATTGTTTCTCCCCTATACTGATCCACATACTGCATCAATGCCTCCAAGGAGATTCGCCGATTCACCCCTCCTGCTTGTTAACGAGTCTGTATATGGACTGAATTAAATCGGGTCCTAAAGTTGATTCAGTACAGTGAGATTCGCGATTGATAGCACTTCTATAGGTTCCTCTGGCAAATATTTGTACAACCGAGACTGCGAAATGCTCAGATGAGTAATTCCCATAATTTTGTCAAATAGATGGTAAGTAGGTCCCACTATCTCACATGATGTCACGTTTACTGGCAAACCTCTTCCGTCTAGCTCTAGCCTGTCTGGTGCCGTTTGCTTCCTCTGTTTATAGCAACTGGCTACTATTATAAATTTGTTTAACGTAGAGCACAACTAATGAGATTCAAGCTTCTGCAAGTACAACTCAGGCCTTCTCTTGCAATCCTTTTAGTTTTCTGACCCAGCATTAACTTCACTGCGCAGCAGTTCTGACAATCTCTCACTATCGTAACTTCACCTCTGTAACTCTTCTGTAAATCCACCTCTTATATTTCCGCATGCCCGCTCTTGTCCTCAGCAATTAGTAACAACTGCTGCATCGTTCTGTACTACTGGAAAGGCAACTGAAATGTACGTATTTGGTCTATCGGTCTTTGCTTCCACGGTGCTAGGTTAAAATAGAAACTTAAGTTTTTATAGCTAGGTTCCAAGACCAACTTTAATTGAAATGGTAGGTCTTTTCGGACACTGCCTTGAGCTCCTCCAGCTTATGACCTGTAAGCAACAGGTTTACCCCAGGTTTACCACAGCCTGTTGCATAGCTCCCCGTAATTACGATAACGCACTGCATGCTTTCGACAAACTGTTATAAAATATCTGTAACCACTTCGTTATCCAATATTTGTACGTCGACTTGTTACCTCTCAATGCTCCAGTTCATCGATACTTATACCGTTTTGATATAATTCATGACTGCCCCAGTCAGCTGGCCTTATAACTGAGTGTTATTTAAAACATCTTTCTCCAAATTTGTGACCTGCTTGGTGTACCCTTCACTTGCTTCCTTGTTTCCTTTTACCCAATACTTTACTACTTTCACTGTGTCACTCAAACCCCTTATGTCCTCGTCGTCAACAGTTCCAAACACAGTTTGCGTTCATAAAGCCTCTTCTACAGGGCTATTACAAATGATTGAAGCGATTTCATAAATTCACTGTAGCTCCATTCATTGACATATGGTCACGACACACTACAGATACGTAGAAAAACTCATAAAGTTTTGTTCGGCTGAAGCCGCACTTCAGGTTTCTACCGCCAAAGCGCTCGAGAGCGCAGTGAGACAAAATGGCGACAGGAGCCGAGAAAGCGCATGTCGTGCTTGAAATGCACTCACATCAGTCAGTCATAACAGTGCAACGACACTTCAGGACGAAGTTCAACAAAGATCCACCAACTGCTAACTCCATTCGGGGATGGTATGCGCAGTTTAAAGCTTCTGGGTGCCTCTGTAAGGGGAAATCGACGGGTCGGCCTGTAGTGAGCGAAGAAACGGTTGAACGCGTGCGGGCAAGTTTCACGCGTAGCCCGCGGAAAATTGGCTCATGCCACAACTGGAGACCGACAGCGCCGACTTCATCTTTCAACAGGATGGTGCTCCACCGCACTTCCATCACGATGTTCGACATTTCTTAAACAGGAGATTGGAATACCGATGGATCGGTCGTGGTGGAGATCATGATCAGCAATTCATGTCATGGCCTCCACGCTCTCCCGACTTAACCCCGTGCGATTTCTTTCTGTGGGGTTATGTGAAAGATTCGGTGTTTAAACCTCCTCTACCAAGAAACGTGCCAGAACTGCGAGCTCGCATCAACGATGCTTTCGAACTCATTGATGGGGACATGCTGCTCCGGGTGTGGGAGGAACTTGATTATGGGCTTGATGTCTGCCGAATCACTAAAGGGGCACATATCGAACATTTGTGAATGCCTAAAAAAACTTTTTGAGTTTTTGTATGTGTGTGCAAAGCATTGTGACAATATCTCAAATAATAAAGTTATTGTAGAGCTGTGAAATCGATTCAATCATTTGTAATAACCCTGATGTAATCCCCAGATCATGTCGTCTCGTCCCTCAATTTCTCGTAAGTCCCATGTATCCTCGTAACTCCTTTAAGCACTCCTTTAAGGACTCCACATCCTGCCAGAAACTGTTGAATGCTTCCTCTAGTCATCTCACGTCGTTCCTCAATTCCCATGCATTAAACACAACCTGTATCACCCAGTGGTGACTGGTGATCACCATATCTCTTTGCTTTACAAATAGAACTCCACCTTCGAGCTTCTCATTCTGCAATGCTTTTACACTGAGGTTTGACCAGTAGCACGGCTATGGTCCACAAATCCATCATCTTCTCTCCTGATGTACCCAATCGTTTTCTCCCCATAAATGTTGCCTGGTGCTCCGCAGCAGTTCATCCCATCTACACTCTACCTTATGGTGTATTTACAACGAAGAAAAAAAAACGATTAATCTGCTCTGATGTCCTCGTTCTTAAAGAGTACGGACTTCCTCTCATCGGTACATTTAAGACTTCTTGCTCGTTCCAACTCACCTTCTCTTTTCTCATTTTTCTTCCATTCCAACCGTACAGCCGGCCGGAGTGGCCGAGCGGTTCTAGGCGCTTCAGTCTGGAACCGCGTGACCGCTACGGTCGCAGGTTCGAATCCTGCCTCGGGCATGGATGTGTGTGGTGTCCTTAGGTTAGTTAGGTTTAAGTAGTTCTAAGTTCTACGGGACTGATGACCTCAGATGTTGTCCCATAGTGCTCAGAGCCAACCAACCGTACAATTCCTGGATTAACTTCTAGACTCCCACAAAACGGTTTCAATCTTCCCACGTTGCACTCAACAACTGGATCTTGGCATTCACTGGTGACATATTTTCCACAAGTTGATGTGATCCTTGATATTTTGTAAACAATTTCTTCGTCTTCTTCTTTGGAGAATACGAAGTCGGTAACATTATCCATTGGCCACTTGTATTGCTTCATTCTTGCTAAATGTTACACTACTTATTCTTGCTTTTATAGTGCTCGTGTATTAGATGCACACCATGCTACATACTTCCCTTATCACTCTTGCGAACTCCTTAACAGATTCCCCTGTCTTACCATTCTTGGTTATTAACGTTTCTAACGGCGATGGTATCCTACGACCATATGTAAACTGGGAGTGTTAGAAGGCACAGGACTTCACTGCCCGTCGCCAGATTCGAACGTGGGTTCTCAGCTGATCGAGAGGAAGAGGATGGTGAAGATGTGTCCGCGGATAGCTTCTGATGACAGAATAACAACATTTATTGATCAACTCAATACATTGTTTGTGAGCCTCTGGTTGAGGTTTGCTTCCAGTTGCAAGCAATATCCTTGTGGCGACGGAGGTGATCGGCGGACGTTCACATGTGTGGCCGCTGCTACGTCTGGAGCTGCTCTGGCGTAAATCGAATCTGCTGCCTCGACAGCGTTCTCAGACATTGGAACGACTTACTGCGGCAACAAAAACCGCGCGCCAAGGGCCTCTGTTGTGCTGGCGGACTTTGGGTGGGGGGGCTGGGGGGGGGGGGGGGGCAGTGGAACAGGTCAGTGCCTTGTCTCAGCAGATATCCACGGCGGCAGCTGTCTGGCGTTGGCAGGCCAGGGTCCTCGGCTCCTGATCAGGACGTTCTTGCTGCCAGCGTCCCAGAACGATGGCGACCGTGCGTTGCAACAAAGCACCCCAAGTGATGACTCCCATCACAGGCTGCTGCCTGTTGAAGACATCTGACGATATTTATGGCGGCGACGTCACTCTGGCGTCTCCTAGGCGACGACCTGCACTACAGAGGTGAACATTACGGTGACTGCGATGGCAGTGACGACTCCAAACTGGTGACGGCGCTAAGTGACACAGGCTCTGTGTCTCTCCGACACCTCACAACGGACGATGTTGACGAGGTGGCTACCGGTCCTTAAATATGGCTCATTGCCGGTTATGTCTGTTGTTTTTCCCCGGTAGGTCAGTGAAATATTCTTCTATTGCTGGCCAGGGTACCTCTACAAGAGTCATTCGAGTTTATTGGGCAGAAATTTGACGAGAAGACCACCGACCTTTTCAAGCATGTCCTGACCTCCTCGTATTTTCTGTTCAATGGAGAATAATATGAACAAACGGAAGGAGTCGCGATGGGTAGTCCCCTTTCACCTGTGGTCGCGAATTTGTATATGGAGTAATTCGAGGAGGATGCCTTGGTGTCATCCAAATGGAACTATGCCTTTTCCGTTATGTGGATAACACGTTCGTCATCTGGCACCATGGTAGGGACAAGCTCCTGGACTTCCTTCACATCTGCAATCCATACATTCCAACATCCAATTGTCAATGAAGACCGAAGAGAAGGACGATTACCTTTCCTGGACGTAATGGCCAAGAGAAGAGCTGGGGGCACATTGGGTCACGGTGTGTACAGGAAGAAAACGCACATGATCTGTATGTGTATGCAGACAGCTGTCACCAAACTTCTCAAAGAAATGGGGTTCTAAAAACACTGGTACACAGGACGCGCAGCATATCAAATGCAGAGAGTCTGCCCCAGGAGCTGAAACACCTCAGAACCGCATTCAGAAAGAACGGGTACTCGAAATGGCAGACTAGAAGCGCTCTCCGCCCCACCACTACAGTGCAACCTTTGAAGACGGAAAAAGTCACGGAGGAGTAAGTAGCCACTGCATTTATTCCGTACACTGGCGCGCTATCTGGGAAAATCGGACGCATATTCAAGAAACACCAAGTTAAAACCGTCTTTTGCCCGCCCAATAAAACGCGGGCGTTATTGGGAAGTGTGGAAGATGATATCGGCTTGCGGTCTGCCGGCGTATACCAGATTCCCTGACAGTGTGGTAAGATTTATATTGAACAGACAGTGCGCACCATCGAAGATCGTTGTCGAGAACATCAAAGGTACACACGACTGATGTATACTAGCAAGTCGGCGGTCGCAGAGCACTATTTGTCCGAAAAACACGAGATGGATTATGAGCGTACCAAGATCTTGGCCCAGACTTCTAAATACAGGGACACCGTTGTCAGAGAGGCCAACGTAATTCGCACCAACGACGAACTCATCAACTGAGATTTCAGTTATAATCTTAGCAAGGCATGGTAACCAGCACTGAGAAGATGACACTCGGGAACTAAAACGATATGGCGACCTGGGCGGACGTAGTAACTGCACCGACGCTGCTACAGAAGCCGATCCCTGTGTTCCCGCGACTGTTGACGCGCGCCCGTGGGCGCGAACCGCGGAGGGAACGGCCCTTGGGGGGAGGGGATATATGGAGGCCGCCCGCCCTCAGGAGCTCAGTTCGTCAGCGCACATGACGATGGCGACGTGCCGAAATATTGTGCCCGTTGGACACTATGATCCGGCAGTAGACCCGTGGACTCTTCGATCAACAAATACGCCGGGAGAAAATGAAGA
The DNA here is from genome assembly GCF_023864275.1 of Schistocerca cancellata. NCBI lineage: Eukaryota > Metazoa > Arthropoda > Insecta > Orthoptera > Acrididae > Schistocerca > Schistocerca cancellata. Next base: position 830,753,515 of record NC_064626.1, read on the forward strand.
ATCACAAGAAATACATTATTCCGATCACCACAAGAAATAAACAAGCAGCTGATGTTGATGAACCAATGGACGAGCAGTTGCTGCTGCTGCTGCTCATTTCTGTAACTTTTCACGTGATCTAAGATATATTCCATGGTAACACGACCATGTTGGATGGTAGTCATTTGATCTAGAGATCAATGACATAGTTAAGAAGACAAAGGTGTTTGGGGGGCAAAACCGAGGAAGGTAGGTCACATATATAAATTAAGGAATGGATCATACTGATGGCTTTGGTTCCCTATATCATAGTTGGTAAGTGGAAAGAAAATCTTAATGTCAGTTCTGTATCCCTGCTCCAGGTCTTAGCATATACTGACGATTCGCCATATTCTCCTGTTTCCTTCGGTTTGGTTTTACCTTCTCCTCCTCCTCATCCGCCATTACTCTCCCCTTTAATACGGAAACTGTGGCCGCACGTGGTATATTGTCCCTAACCCCCACAAACGGGCGAATTCGGCTTACATGGACTATCGAAGAACGGGTGGCAAGCTGCAGTTTAACGTTAACTTGCGACATCGTCTCTATTACCTGGTAAGGGCACTATATCGTGACGCGAACTTCTTCGTTTTCGACTTCGGCACGTAAGGATTCGTTAACATAATTTACTGACCCACATAGTACTTAGGTAACGCTGCTTTCGCATCATGTGCACTTTCCTGTTTCTCTATGGCCTTCGTACCCAATTTTTATGCTTGTCTCCAGAAATGTTTCACTCTCTTAGCAAATATTCACTAGTAAGATGTCTCCTTGCGGCGGGGCTTTGCAAAATTCAAAGGGTGACGGTATCTTTCTCCTAGATACAGCTTCATACAGGAATAACCTTGTGCTCTGGCGAACTTTCGAGTTGTATGCAGCTACGACGTAGATCAATAGGACGTTCCAGTTATTATGCTGGGAAGTTATATAAAAACTCAACATTTTCGCAAGTATCCTATGGACTCTTTCTGTGTGACCATTAGCTTGAGAGTGCAGAGCGTTCGTCCGTAATTTTTAAATGCTCAACAGCCTGAATAGCTGCTGCATAAATCCGACATAAAATTTGCGCCCTGATACGTGATTATAGTTTCAGATGTCCCAAAATGAAGTATCCACTGGCCGACTAGTGCCTCAGCCACAGTCGTAGCTTGCTGGTCCGATAAAGTTATCATGGAAACGTACCTAGAGAAGTGGTCAACAGCGTTTAATACGTAACGATCGCTGTAGGTGTTTGTGCTAAGGGTCGTAGGATGTCAGTCTTACCATTGGGAAGGGCTTATCGGCTTCCAGCATCTTCTGTAATTTAATTTTCTGGTTGTTTAGTTCTGCTCTTTGAGCACATGTCACACAGTTTCTCACGTATCAGTCCACGTCCTGCCTACACGTCATCCACCAATAATTATGCGCTACCCTTCCATCCGTTGCTCTTCGTCCCAAATGTCATGCTTGCCGCAACACTTCGTCACCCAAGCTCTGTGGTACTATTTACCAGGCCCATTTCGCGTTGTGCGATACGATACTCCGTTCTCCATGCAGAACTGCTATGGTTTAGCAAATCGCTGACAGTCCGGGTCAACACTTTGTGCTGCCCTCCGTTAACTTTCGTCAATGCCTGCGCACTCCATAGCGCGTACTTCGCGGCTGAACCCATCCGTGTTAGTGTGCGGCCTCCCTGGCCGATCTACTACCTCGTAATCGAACTCGTTTAATCACAAGGCCCATCTCGCCATCTACCTGTTGCATCTGTAACTCCTAAGAGCCGCTTAAGCGCTGCGTGATCAGTTTAAATCGTCTGCCACAGAGGTAACAACAAAACTACCCAATTCAAAAAATAAATGCAAGCATTTCCTTCTTCTTCGTTCAGCATTATTGAGCCGCCGTGAAACTAACGCAAAAGGGTGCTCCCATTTATCTACTTCCTGACTTACAGTAACTTCTAGCGCAAAATCACTCGAATCACAAGAAAGAATAAACGTTTTTTTCAAAATATGGATACACTAAGGTGGGGCTGCATGTGAACAGATCTTTTAACTTCTGGAACGCCGCCTCACACTCAGCTGTCCAATGACACTTCACTCCTTCGCTTAGCAATTTGCAGTTTCTGCAAATTTCGGAGCATACCTACGGTAAAAATTCGCGTGCCCCAAATTTTGAATGGCGTCAGCTAGCTTTGGGTCTGTACGAATTCCGTCCTGACTGATAATGTGATCCAAATACCAAATTTCTTGCAATACAAAATGAGTTTTTATAAACACAACGTTAATCGTGCTGTGCGCAGACGAACAAACAATTCCGATGTTCAGGAATATTCTTTGAATACAGAATAATGTTATCCAGGTATACCATGCACAGTTTTGATTTTAATCCGTGTAACACTCTACGTAACAAATACTGAAAAGTTGCCGGCTCGTTTCTATGTCCAAAAGGCATATGGCGAAACTAGAAATGCCCAGTCGGCGTTGAGAACGCAGTTTTAGGTCGGTACTTCGGTGTTACTTTCAACTGTTGGTAATCATTAAGCAAATCCATTTTTGTGAACTACGGACACTGATCTAAGTTTTCCAATGTCTCTATTTTATTAGGCATAGGATATACATCCGACACAGTTTTCTGGTTGAGGAAACGGTAGTCACAATAGGAACGATATTCTTTGCCATCATCTGGTGGTATTTTGCTTACAATTACAATGGGTGCAGACCACGGTCCAAAACTAGGTTCTATGGGCCATCTCTTAGATGTTGTTGCATAAAATCTTCCATAATCGGCTGTAAATGTCTTGGAACTTGATACGATAGTTTGCAGATGGGTGCTTCACTTCCAGTAGGAACTTGGTGCTGAACAAGCGGTGTTGCGAGTAGTGGACACGACGCATTAAATACTTCCGCGTACTCACTCAACAGTTTTTCCACAAATACTGTATCCCGTGCTTCCTGGTGTGCTGCCTTACTTCTTAGCGCTGACCAGTCGACAGACACTCACTCCCTGAAGTCACGGTCTGGGTCTTCCTTATCTAGCACTTCTAAATTCACAAATTGCGTACCCCGCGACAATTTTATTTCCTAGGGTCCAAAATTATCAATACTGACAGGCACTACCCTCGTGCCCTCTACCTCCGGAATGGAGGACACGCTACGTTGTATAAAACGACTAACTGCATTTAATACTTCGTTACCAGCGAAAGGTTCAATGATACACAACGAGTTCACTGGCAGGTCCGTACCAACATCATTCCAGACTATCTTTACTGTACCTTTCCATATGCGATCCTGCGAACTGACTTTTAAGGGACTCTGTACGCAGTTTAATTGGTGTTCGGACCGCAGAGCCTAGCTGAAACAAAGCTCCATCCAGTTCTACCGTACGCCATTTCATATCAATTATGGTGGGATGTGTAACCAGGAGTCCGCAGCTCGTCGTCGTGTGGTAGCGTTCTCACTTCCCGCGCCCGGGTTCCCGGGTTCGATTCCCGGCGGGGTCAGGGATTTTCTCTGCCTCGTGATGACTGGGTGTTGTGTGATGTCCTTAGGTTAGTTAGGTTTAAGTAGTTCTAGGGGACTGATGACCATAGCTGTTAAGTCCCGCCGGCCGATGTGGCCGTGCGGTTCTAGGCGCTTCAGTCTGGAACCGCGTGACCGCTACGGTCGCAGGTTCGAATTCTGCCTCGGGCATGGATGTGTGTGATGTCCTTAGGTTAGTTAGGTTTAAGTAGTTCTAAGTTCTAGGGGACTGATGACCTTAGAAGTTAAGTCCCATAGTGCTCAGAGCCATTTGAACCATTTGTTAAGTCCCATAGTGCTCAGAGCCATTTGTAACCAGGAAATGAAGTCCGAGAAGCACGTCGTACCAACCGATAACCACGGGAAGAACTTCTGCATCCATTTGGAAGTTAACCTCCCCCACTCGGAACTTGACCACTCCAGCGTCGAGTGAACTTACACATCCTCCACCTACGCCACATAACGTCCAGCGTGGTGCACTTAACCTTAACTCAGTTGCTTGGAACCGATGCCTGAGAACTGGTATTCAACATTTTACAGAATTTATCCCCACATAGCCTGTCAGAAAAATATCTGCCACAGATTTCTTACATGCGCTAACTCTTACTGCGAGTGTGGTACAATGGATACCCCGCCCCCTGTGCCGTTTAACTGCTGCCTGTAAGATATACCCTGCGACTAAAACTATTCTTGCTGATTTCTGCTGACCCGAGTGACCAAATTTCCTACAATACCTGCAAAGTTGTTGTCTGCAATCTCTTTGTACAAAACTCTTTTGCCCACACTGAAAACAATTTATGTCCATACTCAACATTGTCCAACTTTCATGTGACCTAGCCAATGACTCACTTTCCTCTAACGATAGTACAATAACCATTGCTTCACTCAAATACTTAGGAAATTCCAAACGAACTGTTCTTGAGATTTCCGGTTGTGCTTTCCACAAAATTATTGAGTTAACGGTATCATCATCTGTGAGCTCATAGGTACTTACATTGGTTTCAGGAATACGGTCGGTGAAGCTTTCAATCGATTCATCCTGCTTACGTAAAATCGCAGGAAGTTGTTCCCGAACCTATCTTACAGTGTTCTTCTTCCGATATCTCCCTATTAACCCTTCCTGAAAATCCTCAAATGTTTCAGCATCCCACAGATTCTCGTTCCAGCATCTCCCGTAATTCCAGTATAGCCCCTCTGAATAAATGCTCCGTATTCCATCTCCCAAAATTGCCGGTTGTAGCCAAATTGTCAGAAAAGATAAAAACTTCTTCCATCTGTTTCCCTGAAAATGGGGTAACCATTGCTGCAGCAGTGCCATCAACGGTGGGTGGGTTGGGATATGACTGCTCTCTCTCCATCGGTTTGAGCTCATTTACCTCTTTTACATCTTTAATTTCCCTACTCGATCCCTAACTTACTCGACAACCCTCAACAGCTGAAAGTTCCTTTGCTATGACTATAAGTTAATCAAGAGAAAAGTATACCCAAAGAATACAAAAGAACTTATTCAGGCACAAGACAGGAAAAGGGACTATCCAACATCCAAAAAAAAATGGCACTTACTTCCTTTGCTGGTTTGTACACCGTCGCTGTAGATGCTTCATACTACTGTTACCTTCACGAGATCCGTCCTCCACGATGCCTCTGCAGTCTTCCTGCACGAGTGGAAACGACCACATCTGATACCATTGTAAACGGGGCACGTTAGCAGACACGGGACTTCACTGCCTGTCAGCAGATTCGAACGTGGGTCCTCTGCTGGGCCTGAGAAAGAGAACAGTGACGGTGTGTCCGCGGATGGCTCCTGACGACAGAATAACAACATTTATTGATCAAATGCAATACATTGGTTGTGGATCCTGTGAGCGAGGTTTGCTTGCACTCGTAATATTCTTAGCGCAGGCGAGGATGACCGGCGGTCGTGCGCCTGCTGCTGCGTCTGGACCTTCACTGCCGTAACTGGAGTCTGCTGCCTCGACAGCGGCGCTCCGGCCATGCACTGACTTACTGCGTCAGTTGGAACCACGCGCCACGTGCCACTGTTGTGCTGGCGGCTGGGGGCGTGACAGCGGGGCAGGTCAATGCCCTGTCTCAGCGGACAAACCTGGCAGCGACTGCCTGGCGTCGCCGGGTCAAGGTCCCTGGCTCCCGCTTCGGTCTGTGGCGGCAGCGTCGCAGGACAATGGCGACAGTGTGTTACCAAAAAGCACCCCAAGCGATGACTCCCATGGCAAGCGGTGCCTGTAGATGGTGTCCGGCGGTAGTTACGGCGGCGGCGTCGCCTTCCAGACGACGACCTGCATTACGACGGTGACTGCGATGGTAGCGACGACACGGAACTGGTGACGGCGCGGACACAGGTGTGTGACACTCCAACACCTCACGACGGCCGATGTTAACGAGCTGGCTGCCGGTCCTTAACTACGGCTCTCTGCCGCTGAAGTCTGCTGTTATTTTTCCCCAGTCGGTCAGTGAAATATTCTTCCAGTGCACGGCTGGCGCAACTGACATGATTTCCGTCCTCGATGTCGACACTCTGGCGTACGGCGAGCTGCGTCTTGTCACGTCTTCTGCTGTGCGGCAAGCAGGCCTTTGACACAGCGTTCTCCTTCTTGTCGCTGAACTCGGCTCTACGCCACGGTATCGTAACACTGAACTGCGCAACCGAATTTATCACACATACGATTTCTGGCTCCCAATATTCTCCACATTTTAACTAACTTAATTACTGCAAGACTCCTACCTTTAACTAACTTAATCACTCTCATCTTTCGATCCTCTACATATGTACTAGCTAATACAGTGGCAATATTGAATTCGTGTGCTGTTTCGAATTGTACAGTGAGACCACATACCTTAAATATCTTCCCAATTAGTATGGTGTACATCCACATAGTGTCCTAGCATCTTCCCTAAATTTCTTTTAGCTCTTTCCGGTCATCCATTAGCTTCAGTATGTAGAGGTCTCGTTGCCAATTTTTTCACCTACAATACCTTGCAAGATTACTTGACGAAATTTAACAAAAAGTTGGTTCCCTCATTCACTGCTATCCTCTCAGATACTCTGAGCTTCAGTATCCAATTGTTTACTCGCGCGCGCGTCAATGTCGGTACCTGGTCATCGATCATTGTAACTCTTTCCATTCAATTAGGAAAATGATCTTCAGTCGTGAGCACATACCTATTCTCTGCAGGTGTATAGTTGGGACGATCTAAGACATCAATCCTGAGCAATTTCAATGGGGCTAATGGTTCAGGTAACCTCTGCAACTGCTCTTTTGTGCGACAAATATTCGCTCTTAGTGCCACTGCATGCAATTCTGTACATTTTGGTCTACATCCACCTTTATATACCTCCATCTCTACCTCTCAGTTACTCTCTGTTTGTGTAGACCTACATCCGCCATGATCTTCTAACACATAATCATGTGTCTTCTATGATACTCTGTCTCTCAATTTTTATGGCACAAACTTTCACGGATCCAACATGGATTCTTTCCACAGCAAACCATCCTGTTCGCAAAGCTACAATTGCCCACAAATCTGCTTACATTTGCCGTCTTCTGTGCTATCTGCAATTCCTTGAACTCATTGTGTTACCTCTACTTTCCTAATCAATCCATCTGTGTTCTCATATTTTTACTAGGTTTTTATATGACCTCAAAATCAAATTCACTATCCATCTTCTGTGCTGTGCGCCATTCCTTAAGTTCATTACCACCTATTTGTGACGCCACTACTTTCCTACTTAATCCATCTGCGTTTCCATGTTTTTTCCAGGTTCATCTATAACCTAAAAATGAAACTCCCCAATTATACAGCCCACGGTGTCAAAGCACTAGATGAATCCTTCAACACCTGCAGCCATTCAAATGCTACGTGATCTGTTATCACTTGAAAATTTTCCCATTACAGATAACACTTGACGTAGGTCATTCCATAAATAAGGGTCAACATTTCCTTTTCAGTTATGGATTAATTCTTCCTCCCTAAGTTAATTTACCTTGATGCATAGGCCACTTGATGTTCTGTACCCTCAACTTCTTAAGACAACACACAACCAAGAACATAGCTGGTCACATTCTATGACAGAATGAATTCCTTATTGAAATTTGGAAACAATAAGATCAGACTCAAAGTTAGACATCCTTTCGGTTTCTCAAAAGTGCTCTGACAATCCTCTGATCAAACAAATTTTGAAACCTTCTTCAGCAACTGTGTCAGCAGTCCAGTAATATCAAAAAAATCGTTTTATGACTCACCAATTCAAGCATAGAATATTCACACAAGGCTTTAACTAACCTTGAGTCTATCCTAGCTCCATCCTTACTACTTGAGTGACCAAGGTATGCCACCTCTTCTAAAACAAAGTTGTGCTGCTCTGTTCTCAAAATTAACACTGCAGCCTTCAATCACAGAAATACTTCTCTTAGGCGCTGTATGTGCTACTCTGTATGAAATGGCTCTGAGCACTATGGGACTTAACATTTTAGGCCATCAGTCCCCTAGAACTTAGAACTACTTAAACCTAACTAACCTAAGGACATCACACACATCCATGCCCGAGGCAGGATTCGAACCTGCAACCGTAGCAGTCCCGCGGTTCCGGACTGCAGCGCCTAGAACCGCACGGCCACCACGGCCGGCTACTCTGTATCACTCGCAAAGACAAGTATATCATCAAGATACACCATGCACTGACATGGCTCCAACTCTCTGAGAACTCCATCAAACAACCTCTGAAACGTTGCAGGTGCAGTTTTCAGTCCGGTATACATCTTTATGAAGTGATAACGTTCCCATGGTGAAGAAATTGTTGCCTTTAGTCAGTCCTATGGAGCAATTCCTTGAGTCTATTGTCGAAAAATACTTGCAGTGGCCTAAATAGTCTAGAGTTTCTATAATGACTGGCAAAGGGTAGTCATCCATTACAGTCTTGGTATTCAAGCGTCGATAGTCGCAGCGAAACTTATAATGGACGAAACGAAAATTCTGGTCCCCAATGGGCTATTACATTCCTCAATAATCCCATCCTTTTCAGCTGCTAATAGATGAGTTGCCCCAGAATTGGCTGCAAGTGTTCTGTGTGGCTTGTGGTAAACCGGTGACTTATGCCCATTGGGTGCTGCATAATATGCATTGCTGCCAATGATATTTCTGGAAAAGAAACAAATCCCTGAATTCCAATAGTAACTGTTCCATCTGTTGCTTATCACTCCCCTTTTGGCGCTGCAATTTTCTTTGTAATGTAGTTTCAATGGCATTTGGCGATTGTCTATAGATGACACTCCACGTGACCCATTCCTCATTCATCCAGATATTCATATTAGTGACGAACAACTCCATCGTTAACCTTAAATCCTCGGTGATGAAATTATCCACAAACGCAGGTACCATTTATCAACCACTTATCTCTTGTAGGCCTACTATATTTCTTTTCACAAAGACACCTGCCTGATTCAATAGTATATTCACTTCCACACACACAACACCCCTACCAGGAAATTCGACGTAAGATTAACCCAAAGCGAATTACCGATACCCTTAGGCACTCAATCGTTTGAATCGAGTCTTAGTGTGCATGTTCCCAGATTAAACGGTGTGTCATTTTGATAGACTCCCCCGTGACGTCACTACACTGGCAGCAGTTTCGCCCAGCTGAAGCATTTTCTGTCAAGCTCCACCATTGGTGCTTGAGGGTGATTTTGCCACAATGCTGATGCAAGATATCCCACAACGGAATCAAGTCATAGCCGTCTCTCACATGTGGCATAATCTCTACATATTGTCTGAACTGACCTGTAGCCAGTTAAAAATCTATGTCCATCGATTCCAACGATGTGAAATTGCTATCCTCACTCTACCCAATTTTCTCGTATATTGTGATGGGTTCAGTTTCTTAAGTTCGAACACACCCGATTTTCACTCGTAACTGACAAATGTGCTCCTGTGTCCAACAATATCGTGCAGTTCTTCTTCCCCACTTCTCCTCTGACTGCACAATCCACCTCTGCATACAACTTCGTTGCATCTAATTTTACTGTGAATGCCCGTAGATGGATCTCAGGCTTTCTTTGGCATTTAACGCTTGCTTCATCTCCAGTCTCCTATCCCTGATACTGATATCATTATGCCTTATTATGTTGACCTCTGCCTCTACTCCCACTGTCCTATGGCTACCTATGTTGCTTCTGCACATGCCCCATCTGTACACGTCTGTAACGTCTTATACTAGCCGAAAACACCTGGTTGACACATCAATTTCCTCTCATTCTACTGTCGGTCTAGCAGCTGTGTACAAATCAATTGGAACCCTGTTTGTAGTCTCCCCGACATTTCCGAAGGCGACCCACTTAAAAATGTTTCAAGCGCCTTCTCATCACTCTCCTGCAAAATTTCTTCATTCACGATAGCATTCTGCCACGTCCCTTTCTTACCATGTCCAACTGTTCCCCAGAATATCTGGCGCTGTTCTGATTTGTGTACTTTTGAACTAAAATTCTTCAAATGTTCCAGATCGTTTGAGATATTTCTAACCCATATAAGCTTTTGCTTTCCCAGTTAATCCTAGTTTTACTACCTTTGAAAGTTCCGCATCAGACCAACCTTTCATCTCTGCCTAGTTCCTAAGTTCGTCTACAAACACTAGCACATCCGCAGTTAACGTACCAGAGAAAAGAGCAACTATACTTGTGGCTGAGAAATGTATATATCGCTGTAGCGATTGTGCTTCTACTAGACGATATAACTGCCTATTAACCGCTGCTAATTATGCTACCTTTTTTGACAATATACGCACTGACTCTCAAAGCCTTGCTCTTCTCGATACTCATTTTGAAACACCAACAATGACAAGACATACAAAAGAAAATACCTTAGATCTAATTATGAGCCATTTTGATTCTCAGAACTGTCTATCCATATGCCTGTAATGCCTACTCATGAAACTTTTACTGACACTGATTCTGTAGACGGTGCCGAATGATCTGTCAAATCACACTGTGTACATATGACACGTAATAGCCAATAGCACCCCCATTACGTCTAAAGTGTGAAAAACCATTGATTCTTTATTTTAACAAAAATCACCTTACTAAGAGCACAGCATTCGAGCTTAATTTCCACGACAGAGATATTTTGACAGCCAATGACTTGCTGCAGTGGTAACACCGGTTCCCGTCAGATCACAGAATTTAAGCGCTGTCGGGCTATGATAGCACTTAGTTGAGTGACAATCCGGTCTGCCGAGCGCTGTTGGCAAGCGGGGTGCTCGCAGGCCCTTGTGAGGTAAACTGAGGAGCTACTTGATTGAGGATCAGCGGCTCCAGTCTCGTAAACTGACATACTGCTGGGAGAGCGGTGTGCTGACCACATGCCTCTCCACATCCGCATCCGGTGACGCCTGTGATCTGAGGATGACACGGTGGTCGGTCGGTAGTATTTGTCCTTCATGGCCTGTTGGGGTGGAGTTTAGTTTTTAAGATATTTTAACAATAATTATTAAATTTCTTGTCATACCATAGGTTCAGACATTGTACTGAAAATGCAACGCCAGTTCTCTGACATCAGCTGTAATAGCTGATGGATTCAGGGTGCTGGGGGACACGGTCTAGCGCCATTCAACCAGCCTGAAATTCAAAATAGCTTTATTACAGCTCTCCCCATTGCTCATTGTGGCTGAGGCATCCAGTGGCTTCCTGTGTCAGCAGACACTAGTTCGTGAAACAACTGCTTCTATCAGTGTCGACTCCTGGTGGTCTCATCTAGTTGCTGCCACAAGTCTCGCACACTCCGCACTGTCCAGCACGTGGCGGGCAGATGACTTAATGGCAGTGACCTACTGCCCCGTGTTGTTGGCCAGCCTGCTGCTTTCCAGAGAATGTGCTGGCCCGATGTGGTGATGGCTCCAGGTACTGTGGTTTCAGGGCAGGCTGCCCTCATCAGAGTCGAACTGCGGTTCATGGACAGCATTCCAGGTAGTGAGTCACAGGCCTGTGGTGACAGAGTTAGGATACTAACAGAACTGCCTTTAGTGTAAAATGGCAAGGTAGCCTACTTCTACACTTCTGAGATGCGGCTTGCTAGTGTTTCACCATGTTTTTCTACACTTACTATACATTACGGCGGCCACCGGTGTGGAAAGGCTTCCGCCATCTTCCGCTTAAGTGCTGCTGTGTCAGTTGTTTCCACACCTCGCCAGACCGGTTCACATCGCAACATTGCTATGTTATATTTTTGAACACGTATCTCCTGCCGGCCGGAGTGGCCGTGCGGTTCTAGGCGCTACAGTCTGGAGCCGAGCGACTGCCACTATCGCAGGTTCGAATCCTGCCTCGGGCATGGGTGTGTGTGATGTCCTTAGGTTAGTTAGGTTTAATTATTTCTAAGTTCTAGGTGACTTATGACCTCAGAAGTTAGGTCGCATAGTGCTCAGAGCCATTTGAACCATTTTTGAACGTATCTCCTGTGCGGCTGCCGAGTTTGTGGTTGTTGAGTATGGAGCAAAATACGGTACCTTTCATCTGTATGACAGAGAAGCCTCACATTAATTATGTAAATTAGCTCTTATAGCTCAGAAAAGGTCTTCTAATTCGTCACTCACACTCTACGAAACCCTGTTTCCCTGTAAAATGATAAAATCAAGCAGCAGTTAACTCGTCAGAATTCATCACAACTACTGTTTCATAGCCTGACGGACGTTGGTGATTTTGGTTTAAAGAAGATTGCAGAAGGCGTTCTTTGAAGCTCAGTGGTTGTTCCTGGCTTGCTAATATCGATCTTTTTTTGTAAATCAACAAACTTCAGGCTGCGTGTACCAACTGCGTACTCCACTTAACGAATGACAAAAGTCATATGGTAAATTATGCAATTGTAGTAATGACAACTATGTACGGAAGTTTGACATCAAACTGAAACTACTTTGCTGCAGATTAAAGTAAAAATGGATGGATATCAATCAAATTAACCGTTGATAACATTAGTAAAACTCCATCCGTTAATTTCTGTAACATTTTAACTACTAAGTTGTTGTATAAGTTTTATAAATTGTCATTTTTTTTATTTGTTGTTCACTCTTGCTATCTCGTTTTACGTATTGTCATTTGTCATTTGGAGTTAGTGGAGATGTGGACGCTAGAAAATGTAATGCCAAATGGGGAAATCGGAACAATTCCAACAGTTCAATACAGGGGTGACGGCAGCGGCGGAAGCCAGAAACATTTGCGCCATGTATGCGGATAGTGACATTCGACAGAGCACGGCAACAAAATGATTTCTCGTTTCAAGTGAGACCGTTTTGACGTCTGTGATGCTCCACGTTCAGGAAGGCCTTGAGGTTTGATGAAGATCGCTCAAATGCATTAATCGACAATAAATACATGTCAACGTATTCGAGAACTGGCAGATGTGATGGACTGTGATCATCTCACCATCGCACGACGTTTGATGAAGTGGGGAAAGTTCAAAAACTGCGTGTGTACGTACCGCATGTTCTAAGCCAAAATCATCAAAATCAGCGGGTGGCCCTGTGCGCATCTCTGCTTACTCGCAATCAGCCCGCTCGTGAACAGCATTAGTCATTCCTATTCTTTATCGTTAGTGGTGACGAGAAGTAGTGTCTTTATTCGAACATAAGCAGAATAAAGCAATAGTTGAAGCCAGACAAAGGAACAGTTCTCCGTACAAAGACCTGTGCTCATCCACTAGAGATAATGTTATGCATCTGGTGGAACAGCGACGGTATGGTGTACTACGAATTGCTTCCCGAGGTGTAACCATCACTCCTGACATTTATTGTCAATAACTGAGGCGCGTCACAGACACAGGCCAAAAACAACGACCAGCAAGACTATGTGGAGCGATGCTACTTCTCGATAAGACACACCGGCGTTGTGTTAGACTGACAAACAACATTACACAGTAATTGGGTTGCGAACATTCCGCACTCACCTTATTCACCTGATCATGTGCCCTCAGATGTTTACCTTGTCCGCTCTCTATTTATTCAACCTCAAGGAACTTCCTTCTCGGATAAAAATGCGCTCCGAACATGGCTCAACGAGTTGTTAGCTTCAAAACCACGTAATTTCTACAGTCGCGGAATCGAAAAATTATTCCAACGTTGACAGACTACTGCTAACAGTGAAGAAGAATATAACTGATGACTAAAGTATCTGTTACATGTTTCTGTTATGTTTATTATTCGCTTCAAAACCACGTAACTTCTACAGTAGCGGAATCGAAAAATTATTCCAACGTTAAACACACTATTTCTAACAGTGAAGAAGAATGTAATTGATGACTAAAGTATCTGTTATGTTTATTATTCGCTTCAAAACCACGTAATTTCTAAATTCGCGGAATAGAAAAATTACACTCCTGGAAATTGAAATAAGAACACCGTGAATTCATTGTCCCAGGAAGGGGAAACTTTATTGACGCATTCCTGGGGTCAGATACATCACATGATCACACTGACAGAACCACAGGCACATAGACACAGGCAACAGAGCATGCACAATGTCGGCACTAGTACAGTGTATATCCACCTTTCGCAGCAATGCAGGCTGCTATTCTCCCATGGAGACGATCGTAGAGATGCTGGATGTAGTCCTGTGGAACGGCTTGCCATGCCATTTCCACCTGGCGCCTCAGTTGGACCAGCGTTCGTGCTGGAGGTGCAGACCGCGTGAGACGACGCTTCATCCAGTCCCAAACATGCTCAATGGGGGACACATCCGGAGATCTTGCTGGCCAGGGTAGTTGACTTACACCTTCTAGAGCACGTTGGGTGGCACGGGATACATGCGGACGTGCATTGTCCTGTTGGAACAGCAAGTTCCCTTGCCGGTCTAGGAATGGTAGAACGATGGGTTCGATGACGGTTTGGATGTACCGTGCACTATTCAGTGTCCCCTCGACGATCACCAGTGGTGTACGGCCAGTGTAGGAGATCGCTCCCCACACCATGATGCCGGGTGTTGGCCCTGTGTGCCTCGGTCGTATGCAGTCCTGATTGTGGCGCTCACCTGCACGGCGCCAAGCGCGCATACGACCATCATTGGCACCAAGGCAGAAGCGACTCTCATCGCTGAAGACGACGCGTCTCCATTCGTCCCTCCATTCATGCCTGTCGCGACACCACTGGAGGCGGGCTGCACGATGTTGGGGCGTGACGGCCTAACGGTGTGCGGGACCGTAGCCCAGCTTCATGGAGACGGTTGCGAATGGTCCTCGCCGATACCCCAGGAGCAACAGTGTCCCTAATTTGCTGGGAAGTGGCGGTGCGGTCCCCTACGGCACTGCGTAGGTTCCTACGGTCTTGGCGTGCATCCGTGCGTTTTGCGGTCCGGTCCCAGGTCGACGGGCACGTGCACCTTCCGCCGACCACTGGCGACAACATCGATGTACTGTGAAGACCTCACGCCCCACGTGTTGAGCAATTCGGCGGTACGTCCACCCGGCCCCCCGCATGCCCACTATACGCCCTCGCTCAAAGTCCGTCAACTGCACATACGGTTCACGTCCACGCTGTCGCGGCATGCTACCAGTGTTAAAGACTGCGATGGAGCTCCGTATGCCACGGCAAACTGGCTGACACTGACGGCGGCGGTGCACAAATGCTGCACAGCTAGCGCCATTCGACGTCAACACCGCGGTTCCTGGTGTGACCGCTGTGCCGTGCGTGTGATCATTGCTTGTACAGCCCTCTCGCAGTGTCCGGAGCAAGTATGGTGGGTCTGACACACCGGTGTCAATGTGTTCTTTTTTCCATTTCCAGGAGTGTATTTCAACGTTGACAGACTATTGCTAACAATGAAGAAGCATATAATTGATGGCTAAAGTATCTGTTACATGTATCTGTTCTGTTTATTATTCGGTTCAAAACCACGTAATTTCTACAGTCACGGAATCGAAAAATTATTCCAACGTTGACAGACTATTGCTAACAGTGAAGAAGAATATAATTGATGACTAAAGTATATGTTACATGTATCTGTTATGTATGTTATTCGCTTCAAAACCACGTAATTTCTACAGTCACGGAATCGAAAAATTATTCCAACGTTGACAGAGTATTGCTGACAGTGAAGAAGGATATAACTGATGACTAAAGTATCTGTTACATGTATCTGTTATGTTTATTAATGTTATGGAAAAATGCTACCAATTTATGCAGCAACTCAGTATGTATGCTATGTGTCTAAATGAAGGTTCCCTTTTCCAGGTGCTGTATGGTGAACAAGCAGCTGTCAACAATATAAATATTAAACAATTCCAAGAAGATGCAAGATCCATCCAACATCAGATGTGGGCGGATCCGAGAGTTTGTGTATCTGGAATGAGTTTTCAGTTTGCAGTGAAGGGGCAAACGCAGAACTGTTCAGCAATGCTTTCGAAGCCTCTGAATTGTTATTCAGATATAACTTGTCAGAGTATTGAAGAAGTTGTCTCTTCTATATGGAGAAATGGTACAAGTCGTAGGGGTGTGATTGAGTCGGTAGGTAATAATACTTCCTTCAACGAATCTAGCACATGTGGGGGCGGATATCTGAAAGGGTTTTATTTTGATGTTTATAGGGACATGTGGTTTGACATAGACGAATGCAGCGAAAATATTTCAGGGTGCGCTCACGAGTGTGAGAACACAATTGGTAGTTATCGCTGCAAATGCAAGCAGGGTTATGCGCTACAGGTGGATCAAAAGTCATGCCAGGATATAGACGAGTGTAGCCGAAACGTGTCTGGGTGCGCCCAGGAATGTGAGAACACAGACGGCAGCTTTAGCTGTAGATGCCAAGAGGGCTTCTCTCTGCTGCCCGATAAAAAGTCGTGCGAAGATATCGACGAATGTCGGCGAAACATGTCTGAGTGCTCTCACAAGTGCGTGAATACGATCGGTAGTTACAAATGCAAGTGCAGGAAGGGCTACTTCCTCATGGACGACCAGAAGTCCTGTGACGACCACGACGAGTGCGCGCGCGACAAGAACGGCAGGAGGTACGCGCCGTGCACCCACCTGTGCGTCAACGTCGCGAACGGCTTCATGTGCGGCTGTCCGGAGGGTTTCGTCATCGATATGCGCAACATCGCCACGTGCATAGACGTCCGCAACGTTGACGTTCCGCCTCCCGGCACTAGACCCAAGTCACAGGGGCAGTAGGCGGCCGAAAAGGCTCCTTCCGTGTGTCGGTCAGTCAATATTTTTAATATCAAATGAGCTGGAGATGATGTAACACGGTACTATACTTCCCACCCCTTTCTATGGATGCGTTGCGGAGAATTCGCGAAGAGAATGTGAATATGGAAGTGGTTACACAGGGAAAAGATCGCGGGAATTTGGGAACGAAGGATGGTTAAGGTTTGACACCTCATCGTTGTAAAGTTAATTTGAGACACAGAAATATCTAGTCGGTTCTTTGTTATTTCTGCAACCATCTTCACATGTGAAAAAGAAGCATCACATTAATTCGTAAATACCAAGGCAATAACAGTACGTAGCCTAAAAACATCACCGTGAGCAAGCCAGGTTGTTTTTAAACTATGTACTGTTATTGTCTTGGTGTTTATGAAGACATGTAATTGCATGAACACAGCTAACGAAGCTTTCCAATGCTTTTTCACGTGTGGAGAGATCTGAAGGCGTTGCAGACAGCAACCAAAACTAGTTATCGTACTTAAATTGTAACAGCAAAATTGCGGTCTAGGCAATGAAACTTGTTTTTACGTGAGAATAAAATTATTTAATAAACCACATTAAGACCACCGTCTCCTCCCTGACATTGTCAGGCTTCACTAGCAATCTTGTAGGATGGTTTCGTGGCCAAATCTGTGAAGTATTTTCCTATGGATCAGTGGTAACAGAAAATTCCACGCACAAATTTCCCAGATCATAGCTCACAAAATTTTTTGTTACAGAAATTGTCACAGAGATTAATATCAGATGTGGCAGAATGCTGTCCTTGTCAATCAGCAACATCCCAAATTCGGGAGTCTCAAGTAAATTCATGTCATTTTTATCATGGTTCCAGACATCGTCTGCCACCTTTCCAGATTTGTTATAATAGGGTTCGCTGAAATACCAGGGAAAGTAAGAACCTGCTTCCCTTGCGTTATTCAGTACTTCATTTGGCCGTCAAAACTATGTAATCTCCTCTGGTAGTCCACTCTCAGAGATTGATGGAACGCGGGTTTCTGGTCACGTTCTCGAAGAGTCGTGGACTGACCTTAAGTGAAATATGTTGTCGATGATTTAATTCCATTGAATGATACTAAACGATGTGGCAAAGAAATTAGAATTGCATTCAGCAGGTGTTGTTCGTTTCAAATTTCTATCTGGACCACAATGATTAAAGTTTTTCGTGATTGTGTTAACTTCAGATCAGTGCTAGAATAATTGTTAAAGCTCAGGGAAATTTTCTTACGCTCCATTGTTCAATCAAGATTACTGTTCTCCTTCTAACGACCTCGATGTCGACTAGTCGTTAAACTGAAGCCTTTTGCGAATGGGCTTTATCCGTTTTTTTTTTCACTAAGCTATCGCAACTTAATTCACGTAATTTGTAGTAACCTATCAGAAATTAACGGTTCGGTGATGAAAACGTGAATTTGTAACTTATTAAATGATCAGCAATATGAAATATGCACTTACAAGTCCTTATATTGTTTTCGCTGTCGTAAAAACGAGCTACGACACACGAAACTCGACGTCTCTCTTAATGCAGTTGTTGAAGTACATTCTGTAGGTGGAGCATTAATTTTTTACCCAACTTTATTTAATCTGAAAGATATGAAGAAATGGAAAAAAATACGTATATTCAGCTTTAATGTGTATTGCAGATATGACTTGAGTGGAATTTTTAGGAGCTAATTCGAAAAAACGTTTGAAGTGTTTTAAGGGTTGATACGTGCAGTCTACATAAAAATATTTGAAACTTGACTAGCTTTGAAATAATGTTTTCAGGACATCTTCAGAAATGAGAAAGATATTCGTCAAGGGAACTATCTAGTCGTCCCATATCAGTGTGATGTCACTTTTCTAGTGTCACTTCCGTTTGTCACCAACCACAATTATTTCTTCTGGTAGGTGTTACATCATCAAACTCACAACTACCCTTACCACTTAGAGATGCCCATTATAGATAATATTTGTGTGGATTAAGAAATTTTTCTGGCTGACGTAATGAACTTAGCATTTTATTCAGATCTTATTTGCAATCCTCTCTGACATGTGCTAGTTTTCAAATGTAATGAAGTGATGGTGTTTACAAGTACTTAGGAACATAAATAAAGTATTTTAAAATAAAGTAAATCAGTTTTTATTTTATTTTGATGAGTTCTGGTGATTCTAGATTTTTCTGAGGTTTCTTTTATAATTAAGAAAACATTTATTTTCAGATATTTTCTATACATGTACTTACAAATTAATTAGAAACTAAATGGCACGTTAATGAGATACACAATTTCTGAAATATTATACTGATTAATAGATAATACAACCAACTGATCATTGCTTGGAAGTAACAAGAAAGTTGTTTTTAAAAAACCTTCCGCAGATCAAAAGCAAAAACGTTGTTCCGTTTACACTTGAAATTATAATGCGATAGCTCTTAATGAATCCTTCCGCCGCCTTTTTGGCACTATAAATCATTCTGACACGATTAACTATCACCTACACTATCCATTAGCAGCAGGTTTTCAGAACATATGATCACCTGCACGAGAAAATAGAAATTGCAGGCGCGTAAATGATAAGGATATGAAAATCATATCTGTTAAAAGACAATAACACTAGAAAAAATATAAAAATATATAAAAACTGTTCCATATAGTTATGTTGTGCAGTAGTGCAGCAATGAGAAAATCTGAAGTCAAAAATTGTTAGGAACGATGGAGCTACGAACCGCAGAAGAATTCACGAGCAGATAGCACCAAAAAAAAAAGGAATTTATGTACGGACCTCTAAATACTTAAATATGTAACGATTAAATGTGGCAACTAATGATGGATTATTCACAAAGAGGAGTAAGGTAGGTATGTGTTGTTGACGTCTGAGAGAGTGAAACACATATACAATAGCTCCAAAGATATTGGAGGTGCTCAGAGAAACAACTTGTGCACGACCCTTACGGTCTAAGCTATGGCTTCTTGTACTGCTTCGTAAACAACTGCCTCAGGATTCGTACGTGTTTAAGTCATATAATAACATGTATTGTCACAAGCTTGACGAGTCTATAGGACTCAGTTTAAACGCACTAAGGATTTCTATTCAATGGTTGAAATCTAGATCTGCAATAAACTACAGATTGGATTTTCGACTGATAGCTGAATTCCTTATCTTTTTTTGGAAACTTGTGCTTGTATATTAGATATTATAACGAGCCTTTAGCCTTCTTTCCCATATTCAGACGTAGTGTCCCACTTACGTTAGTTTTTTCGAGAGTAAAATCGCCTCTGTGAAGCAGCATAACCTTGCTACGACATCGTCTGTCTGTCGTATAATCTAAAACCGTAATTGAGAGCCCACATAAGAACAAAATTTGCACTTTGAACACTTTACTTAACAACTACTGCACTCTGTAACTAATCTTGACGTCGTGTTAGTTTGGCTATCAAATTTATTTTGAAGCGTGTAGTTGACAAACGATTGGGGCATAGTATTTAGCGACAAAGCATTCGACAAACTTCGCTGCTCATCCTTATTTCGGCTCACAACTGAGACAGGAACTGTGACTACCTCACTCCTGGAAATTCCTCCTGAAATTTAATGCTTCTGTTCGCTAGATACGGTCGCCACATTCTGAAGGAACGAATTTTGAACGTTAAGTGTGTTCAGTTTGGAACAGTTATTCAAGTTGTATTTATAAAGTTAAAACTTACAGTTTAGAACCAGAACTGAAGTGACAAGATATTTATTGACTCCCTTTCAGTATTTTCAGATTTTCCACAATTCAGTTAAAGGCAATACTTGTCATTTAATTTGAAGTTCTATTTACGCTAATCAGATTCACTCAAATGATGTAGCAAAGCGACGCATCAAAACTACGTAACGTTACTTCTAACGTTTAGAAACACTTCAGCTACTGCCTCTGCCGTTACAACTATCGCCGTTACATTTGAAACTAAGATTTAAGAAAACTGATGAAGACTCTGAAATCAAAAAGTAATACTCTGTTTTACAGTAATGACTATAAAAAGAAATTGTAGCTTGGCTCATTAATTGCAGAGCATTTGACAATTTGGCGGCAAAAAACCTTTCTGAAAATTCTTCATGTGTCTGCTTAAAACACTCGGACAATGGCATCACCAAGGCTGAACAGATTCGACGTGCCTGAAGCAAAACTGCGCAACTGTTACAGACCGATAATACGAGTCATGGCTAATAATTACCAGGGGCGACTTTTTAATACAGAAATATTCATAAATATCTTCCTCCAATATTTTGTGCAGACGTTAACATAAAGAGTGAAATTTTGTGGAACACACTATGAAACACGACTGTTCGCTCACTGGTGTCTAATTATTTGTGCGTTGCTCAGTCTGCCTGCGGTCAAGTTTTATTCCGTGTGAACTGTGTCACCAAAACGGAATGCGACAAGGCCACCCGTTATTCCTATCTCAAGACTGTCTCTCGCGGCTGCCTACATCGCAGTCTCTCTTGTAGAAAAAGGGTTCTCGAAACGCTAACGATAAGAGCAAAAGGTGGGACTCCTACAAACCTAATGGCTTCCTTCTTTCGTACGCATATTTTGCTACCTTTTGAAACAATAAAGAATTTTAAGTTAATAATGTGCTCAAACACTATAAATTGTTGGTTTTAGCATCTTAGGTCTACAACAATAATTTAACTGGGTGTGTATCATTGTAATTAAAACTTACACATTTCAAGAATTAAGTATGTTAGATCTCAACAACACTATGCACAAGAACAACAATACTGTTTCATTATAATATCATAATACAATGATGTTTTGGCCAGTTCTTGAGTAAAAAACTATAACTCTCAGTATATTGAAAGAAAAGTTCAATAATAGTAATAATAATAAAAGCATTTAAAGAATAGGCTCTAAGTCTACTGTAACAGAATCAAAGGATGGCGTCAGTTAGAAGACGAATTTCGTTTTGTAACATGTAAAATGATATGACCTATCAGGATTAAACAATGGGCAGAATACCTTCTAGTAGTCGAATTTCAGAAGCTTGTCTTTAACGTTGTTAATCTGTAGTTTTCGGAGGTATAGTTATTAGTAGTACACTGTAACTGACGAAGAAAACTATCCTCAACAATATTATCTGTGAGACATTATTATAGAGGTAAAGTATACATTTCCAGTCGTCGAATTTCTGAAGTTGAAGGTGGGATTATAATCACAAATAAATGTTTTTGAGGTTACATTCGCAAGTAGCACACTGGAACTGGCAAGAGAAGGTATGTTTAACAAAATATAATAAGTTTCTTAAATAACAAATCTAATATTATACGAAAGTTGATGTCTCAAAGAAAAGTCAACTTTCACACACAAATGTGATGAAGAACCCAAGAATTGTTAAACTGACACTCGAAGGGGTGTTACCTGGAACACATATATAGTTAGACACAGTTTAGAGTAAGTAAAGCCTATTATTGTGTTAATTTCCTGCAGCAGATAATGTAGATGAACAAACTGGCACACGGCAGAAAGAGGTGAATGGTGGAGTCAAACATCGCGTCACAATTATGATACAATAAAATTGGTAAAAGTGAAGCAGTAATAAATGAGCAATTTATTGGTCAACATATGGAGCATCTTGGTATGGATTCCAGAACTGTATTAATGGTTTTTAAGAAAATATTAGCATCAGCTAAAATTAATAGCTAGTCGCTCGTTTTGATGTGAAACTAATTCTTTGCAATTTTAATGTTATTTGAATTCGTAAAAGTGCAGATTCGCCGAGCAGGAGAATCTAGAGAATTGGACAGGAGTACTGACTGCTGTCCACGAGTTAACAGCGACATCCTGATGCACCTATGTCCGGCACTTGTCGCACAAGACGGCGGAATTTATACCACAGGAAACTACGCGCACGTCGAATGTTTCTTCTAACATACCAAACTACCGAACTAAGAAAGTTCCATTTATGGCATATACGTTGTGTGGTCTGTTTCGATGGTGTAATATGCCGTGTGCTCCTGTATGTGAAACCAAAGTACTTCCTTACTTTTAAGTACATCGTATGAAATACGTATGAGCTGTTTCTCGGCGCGATATTTTCTGTTTAATGCCCTGTATTTTTACGTTTCGTGTATAAATTACTCTTTTAGGTTTGTTACACGATGCGCCCCACATGGTATGTGTATGGCTCTGTTTGCACTTTGTAGCGTAAAGGCACAGTAGCGTTTTTCTTATTATAACAGAAACTAGTATCCGAACTACGCGTTACACAGGGAATGTGATATGGATCTGTGTCTTTCGTTGGAAATTCTTTTTTCTAGTGAACTAACTTAGTGAGATTAAATCTGTAATCTTCTCAATCCTATCATTTCACAAGGTGTTTGTACTCAGTGAAGAACGCACAAATGATGATGGCTCATTGGGCATTAACTGTTGACAGTTCGGGAGACAACACTTATTCATGAACTTCACTGCGATCTATGGAGCACATATATGAGAAGTTTGTCCGTCTGCCAGTTTGGGATTGACACGGTTTGGTCTTGATTACTCTCAAACACTTCTCCTTTTACTGTTGTGATTAATCCAAGACACGAGAGTGAAGCGTAGACTGACTAAATACGACCGTAGTATTCCTGAGGAAATACTCTCTGTGATACTGCAGCAATAAAACATATTCCCGATGAGGTCTGAAATCGTAAATATCACACAGAAATAGGGGCTGTAGCAGTTACGGAATAAGGATGCGCTATGCCCTAAAATATTCGCAACTCGTGGCACACACTAGCAAAACTGGTAATTAATTCGTATCACAATGTCACAAGGTTATTTTAAAAGGAACGATAAGTCCTGCTACCTAATGAAGCTGATACTGTTTATCGTCGATGTATTCCAGAATTTTAAAGATTCCAAACAGCCTCTGTTTATGAATACTGAGAATGAACGTGCCACGTAGGTATGGTATATTATTTCGGTCAGTCGTGCATTACATTCAATAAATACTCATTAGCGGATGACCTAATTCCGTCGAAATCAAGCATAACGCTGTGGCGTGCTGGGGTATTCGTGGCTTGATTATGTGTTGTGCTATTTTAGCAAGATCGCCAATAAAACCAGTTACCTATTATCAACGTAACAACTCGTTTGATCTCAACATTGCTTTTCCCGGTTAATAATCGTCACTTTGCTAAAGAAATATCCACCTAAGATTTGTGTAGTCAGGTTGTCTACACATTAGTGTAAATGGCACTTAATTGCAGATCGTTTATCAAATTTAATACTACTGTTATATGAGGTGGAAGCACTTCTCTTTAGCAAAATGAACAGTTTGTCACAGAATACTACTCGCACACAACACTGACGTATTTTTCCTGTTAAAATATTTCATGAAAGTAGTGCGAAATATTCAGGCTTCATACATCAGCAGATAAGAAATTATGTAACGTAACGTGCTATCTGCACTGTATTTAAAGATTCAATCTAAGTTGAATTTGGCCGGCCGAAGTGGCCGTGCGGTTAAAGGCGCTGCAGTCTGGAACCGCAAGACCGCTACGGTCGCAGGTTCGAATCCTGCCTCGGGCATGGACGTTTGTGATGTCCTTAGGTTAGTTAGGTTTAACTAGTTCTAAGTTCTAGGGGACTAATGACCTCAGCAGTTGAGTCCCATAGTGCTCAGAGCCATTTTTTTAAAGTTGAATTTGTCTTTTCAAAGTAGGTTCTGGGCCACTAATTCACAATTATTATAGTAGTTATTTATAACCAACAACATTTGTGTCTGATACAATCTCTATTCAAAACTGCCGCTGCAATATTTTACTAAGATGGTGGCTGACATGAGACAATCACTTATAGATTGTCGCTTCAGATCCTATTTTACCACAAACCAATAATATATATTAAATCATTCCGTTTTAGCCTCATTATGCATTAACATTTGAAAACATTATCAGTGAAAATTGCTTATTACTTTTCTACAATTTACTAATAAACTGTGCTGTAAATCACTAACGCTAATGGCTGCGCTCCTTAGTAGCTAAACCTATAAATTAACATTATATAAGATGAGAATTACAATGGATTAGACTTTGAAATAAATAAAAATCATTTCACATCCAAAGAAATTCTGTTTTGCAAATATTAATTAACAGCACATTACAGTTCCTTACAGACCTCAATGTTACATCAATCGGGTCCAGTCAGTTCAAAGATTCTAAGAAGAAGTGTCCTTGATCTACAATTGTCACAGATAACAAAGATGATTTCCCATGAACATTGTCTGAGATATTATTGACACAGAAAATTAAATTATTACACAAATAATAATTATTTATTATTATTTTTTAGCGTCGATGAAGTCCTGTTGACTGATAACACGATAACGTTCGATCGAATTCCACACACAATTCTGTCGTGAAAATTATTCTGAGTGAAATATAGGCGTGGATATTACAACGCTTAATAAAATGTAATTTGGACTGTTTCTACATTAAACTCTTTAGTGATTTTAAAAGTCTCCTTAAATTCGTCGCGATAGAACATTAGTGGTCTAATTCGTAAGCAGCTCAGAGGTCACTTCCCTTTTTTTTTGCTTTTCGTGACATTATAGTTTTAAGTCAAATTACCATAGTACTTGTGTTTAAGTACCTCGATTATATACACGTGAATTTAATAAATTACTTCAATTATTATATTAGAAAGGAGAGTTATAACTTGGAACACTTTTCAGATTTTCACCTCCAGCCAGCCCTGTAAAAGAACTTGAATACGTTTTGCTATTCCATTTTAAAATGATGGAATACACTTTATAAGTGCTGCAGTCTTCTTCCGAAATTACAAGAATTACTCTGGAAAACTAAGGTTTTTCTAAACGTGAAAAAATATTCCTAGGTACAACATGGCTTTGATACTGAAAAGCTTGGCAATTGAGAAAACGTTATCAATACTGTAATTATTATTCTTTTACATTATTATTCTACAACACATCAACAATCAGTGACATCAAAATTAAGTAGGATTATTATCAAAAATCTGTTACAAATATAATACATTTTGAAATAGAAAGTTTTGGAAACTAATGCAAATTTTCAAGGCAGGTAAAACAGCTATAAGATTAAAGAAACTCGGGGCTTTTGCAAACATCACATGTTTCATGACAAAATACCTTCTGTTTCAAGGTACAAGATGGAATACGACCGAAGAAGTAAGGTTAACCACCCACACCTTATATTTAGATCTAAAATCACACCGAAAATCTTCCAAATAGTTTTAATACAGCATACAGCACTGAAGAGTTCAGTATGTTTACAAGTGCTGCAGAAACACAGCCTCGTGTCTCTCAAAAACAAAACAATAGAAAATGCTGTAAAATGCTTATGCTGGTCTCTGTTGCTTATTCGTTCATGTGATACTAAAACTGGTCACTAGACTGAAACATCTATCAGGAAACTTAATGTGTTCCTAGGTGGACTCACCCCTACTAGATAAAACGCGATAGACATACGATATGAAATGCTGCATATTGAGTTAATTATTCACGAATGGCTTTCTTTAATAAAGGTCCTCCATAACCTTCTATTCTGACACAACTTGTTTATACCTCCTCAGTTTCCATTTGATCAGTCTACTTACTTTTGACCTCCCTCTGCATTTTATTACTTCATTTAAGATTTTCCATCAGTGAAAGATCCACCGGTATTCAATAATACCATGCTCAGCTCTGCAGTTTCTGGAACTTCTCCCGCAGTTTCATATGAGTCTTTGAAACCAGTTCAACTGTTTCGTTGAAGTAATCGTCCATCCACTATGTCAGATACTACTGATGTCTTTTATTCTTCTATCACGTCAACGTATACAGAACGGAAGAACACAAAACTTGTTCCTCTTGAAGGAGAAATGTTGTACCTCTGACGCAACTTCGTCAATGTGATCGCCCATTTGCCAGACCGCGCCAATTCGGAGAGGGCAACACGATGGCTCTGTGATACCCAAAGCGAGGAGTGTGCAGGGAAATAGATTATTCGGTTGCGAGCATCGGCAAGGCGGGGTCCACCTGTGCTTTAGAGACAGTTCAGATACCGGAGTAATCCTGAGAAAATTACCCCAGAACGAGGTCAGGAAATACGCCCAACAACATTCTGATTATAATTAAACTTTGTCTTAGTAACAGGTACGTCAACTTCCTTTCAGAGTGATAAAAGTTGAATAAAACTAAGGAATGAAGTAAAACTTAAGTGTTCGGGAAATTTCCTACTGGCTGCTGCTAACTATTTTTGTAAGCCTACGCACATCGAGTCATGCATCCAAAATCAGTCGGTTCCTCGACTTTACTCTCATTAATTAGGTGGATGAAATCTTCTTTCACTCAATGGCTTTCCTCATAACAGTGTGTACTCGCAACCGAAACGCTGGTAATTCTCTTTTAACAAAATCTGTTTCCAGTACACTGACTTCGAGGAGACCGATGAATTGGTTTTGGAACCCAGGCATTTACTTGATAATTTTCCAAATCAGGAAAATACTTGCTAATAGACTTTATCACCTATCACAGTTGCTGACTAATATGACAGGATAGACACCAACAAAAATAAGCAGAAGAGTAACTGTGACCCAGAGTATAGTAAATAAAGATTTCAAAACGGAGCTACCAATTTTATAATCAGTGTGTATTACCCGTTTTTATTTACGACATTTAATGCGGAAGCTGTAGGTCGCTTATCAAGAAATAGGGAGGTGCATGATGAAAATTACCTGGACAAGTAAGAGAATGATCAAAATGATCAGCAACACGCAGGAGCGTAAGACTTAACTATGTCTGTTATGAAAATGAAACGGAGGTGATCGGACTTACACCCAGATGGAACAAGAAAGTTCTTCGTGGTTTCTAGTAGAAAAGAAACGACCGTGATTGTTACCTAATGAACGGTAGGTAGCTCACATTAGAAAGCAGCAGCGCCAACATCCATGAAAATCACTAGAGACTGGGTAGCGCTTTATTCAGTAGCGGATGTTTTGATGATTATCAAATGAAAATGATGTATTGATAAGATTGATTATTGAGTATTTTAGAGTTACGGCTAAAAAACAGCAAATGTCATTTAACCCCCGGAGAGCAATCGTCCCCAGACTGGGTACCAATGAGTCAGAGCCACGGGAGGTCCTAATTTTCTCATTCCATGGCGTCCGCTGTTCATTGAATGTAGGTAAATTTTTCGATTCGTTACGACGACCTCTACTAACCGTGATTCAAAGATCAGCTGTAGCTTAAGTACCAGCAAAGGTGCGTGGCTTAACAACATTTTTGAGGGTTGTGGGTGACGGGGGGGGGGGGGGGGGACGGACGGACACAGAACATGGATCATAGACGACTTTGTATTGAGCGTCATGACGTAGGATGTGTTTTGTATTCAGCCATTGGCGCATATATTACACTTGTAATTGCAAGATGATCAGTGTTTTCTTTTCTTTTGCTTTCTTTTTTTCTTTTGCCGGCTTCTTATATATAGTTAAAATTACTTTAGTCTCTAACTACGGCCTATATGTGAGGGGAAAAATGCCATATTGTTCCGTTTGTTCGGATTCAACATACCCTCTCTCTTGCCAGTAACTGCAGGAGTCGGGGAGGGGGGTGGGGGAGCGGAGGGCATAGTGTAATACGACCATGTTTAATCAAATAGTGAGGAACGAGATTATATTGAGGAAACAGGAAACATTCACCGCTGTTATGCATATGGGGAAAAGTGGGATAAAGTGGCCAAGATGGGAAAGTGGCCATTGCATATTTTTTGCCTGCCGAGAAGTGGCCAGACTAGTTGTAATATACACCGTCACTGTTGTCAGTGAGCATAGAAGAAGCTAGTTCCGTTGTTTTTCAATAAAAGCTTTAATAATTTTCAGTCGTCTGATGTAAACCATTTATGTTATAAAAACTCCTGGCCGATTAAAACTGTGTGCTGGACCGAGACTCTACATCTACATCTACATCTACATCTACATTTATACTCCGCAAGCCACCCAACGGTGTGTGGCGGAGGGCACTTTACGTGCCACTGTCATTATCTCCCTTTCCTGTTCCAGTCGCGTATGGTTCGCGGGAAGAACGACTGTCTGAAAGCCTCCATGCGCGCTCTAATCTCTCTAATTTTACATTCGTGATCACCTCGGGAGGTATAAGTAGGGGGAAGCAATATATTCGATTCCTCATCCAGAAACGCACCCCCTCGAAACCTGGCGAGCAAGCTACACCGCGATGCAGAGCGCCTCCCTTGCAGAGTATGCCACTTGAGTTTGTTAAACATCTCCGTAACGCTATCACGGTTACCAAATAACCCTGTGACGAAACTCGCCGCTCTTCTTTGGATCTTCTCTATCTCCTCCGTCAACCCGATCTGGTACGGATCCCACACTGATGAGCAATACTCAAGTATAGGTCGAACGAGTGTTTTGTAAGCCACCTCCTTTGTTGATGGACTACATTTTCTAAGGACTCTCCCAATGAATCTCAACCTGGTACCCGCCTTACCAACAATTAATTTGATATGATCATTCCACTTCAAATCGTTCCGCACGCATACTCCCAGATATTTTACAGAAGTAACAGCTACCAGTGTTTGTTCCGCTATCATATAATCAAACAATAAAGGATCCTTCTTTCTATGTATTCGAAATACATTACATTTGTCTATGTTGAGGGTCAGTTGCCACTCCCTGCACCAAGTGCCTATCCGCTGCAGATCTTCCTGCATTTCGCTACAATTTTCTACTGCTGCAACTTCTCTGTATACTACAGCATCATCTGCGAAAAGTAGCATGGAACTTCCGACACTATCTACTAGGTTATTTATATATATTATGAAAAGCAATGGTCTCATAACACTGCCCTGTGGCACGCCAGAGGTTACTTTAACGTCTGTAGACGTCTCTCCCTTGATAACAACATGCTGTGTTCTGTTTGCTAAAAAATCTTCAATCCAGCCACACAACTGGTCTGATATTCCGTAGGCTCTTACTTTGTTTATCAGGCGACAGTGCGGAACTGTATCGAACGCCTTCCGGAAGTCAAGAAAAATAGCATCTACCTGGGAGCCTGTATCTAATATTTTCTGGGTGTCATGAACAAATAAAGCGAGTTGGGTCTCACACGATCGCTGTTTCCGGAATCCATGTTGATTCGTACAGGGTTTCCGAAAACGATATGATACTCGAGCAAAAAACATGTTCTAAAATTCTACAACAGATCGACGTCAGAGATATAGGTCCATAGTTTTGCGCATCTGTTCGACGATCCTTCTTGAAGACTGGGACTACCTGTGCTCTTTTCGAATCATTTGGAACCTTCCGTTCCTCTAGAGACTTGCGGTACACGGCTGTTAGAAGGGGGACAAGTTCTTTCGCGTACTCTGTGTAGAATCGAATTGGTATCCCGTCAGGTCCAGTGGACTTTCCTCTGTTGAGTGATTCCAGTTGCTTTTCTATTCCTTGGACACTTCTTTCGATGTCAGCCATTTTTTCGTTTGTGCGAGGATTTAGAGAAGGAACTGCAGTGCGGTCTTCCTCTGTGAAACAGCTTTGGAAAAAGGTGTTTAGTATTTCAGCTTTACGCGTGTCATCCTCTGTTTCAATGCCTTCATCATCCCGGAGTGTGTGGATATGCTGTTTCGAGCCACTTTACTGATTTAACGTAAGACCAGAACTTCCTAGGATTTCTGTCAAGTCGGTACATAGAATTTTACTTTCGAATTCACTGAACGCTTCACGCATAGCCCTCTTTACGCTAACTTTGACATCGTTTAGCTTCTGTTTGTCTGAGAGGTTTTGGCTGCGTTTAAACTTGAAGTGAAGCTCTCTTTACTTTCGCAGTAGTTTCCTAACTTTGTTGTTGTACCATGGTGGGTTTTTCCCGTCCCTCACAGTTTTACTCGGCACGTACCTGTCTAAAACGCATTTTACGATTGCCTTGAACTTTTTCCATAAACACTTAACATTGTCAGTGTCGGAACAGAAATTTTCGTTTTGATCTGTTAGGTAGTCTGAAATCTGCCTTCTATTACTCTTGCTAAACAGATAAACCTTCCTCCCTTTTTATTATATTCCTATTAACTTCCATATTCAGGGATGCTGCAACGGCCTTATGATCACTGATTCCCTGTTCTGCACTTACAGAGTCGAAAAGTTCGAGTCTGTTTGTTATCAGTAGGTCCAAGATGTTATCTCCACGAGTCGGTTCTCTGTTTAATTGCTCGAGGTAATTTTCGGATAGTGCATTCAGTATAATGTCACTCGATGCTCTGTCCCTACCACCCGTCCTAAACATCTGAGTGCCCCAGTCTATATCTGGTAAATTGAAATCTCCACCTAAGACTATAACATGCTGAGAAAATTTATGTGAAATGTATTCCAAATTTTCTCTCAGTTGTTCTGCCACTAATGCTGCTGAGTCGGGAGGTCGGTAAAAGGAGCCAATTATTAACCTAGCTCGGTTGTTGAGTGTAACCTCCACCCATAATAATTCACAGGAACTATCCATTTCTACTTCACTACAGGATAAACTACTACTAACAGCGACGAACACTCCACCACCGGTTGCATGCAATCTATTCTTTCTAAACACCGTCTGTACCTTTGTAAAAATTTCGGCAGAATTTATCTCTGGCTTCAGCCAGCTTTCTGTACCTATAACGATTTCAGCTCCGGTGCTTTCTATCAGCGCTTGAAGTTCCGGTACTTTACCAACGCAGCTTCGACAGTTTACAATTACAATACCGACTGCTGCTTGGTCCCGGCATGTCGTGACTTTGCCCCGCACCCGTTGAGGCTGTTGCCCTTTCTGTACTTGCCCAACTCCATCTATCCTAAAAAAACCGCCCAGCCCACGCCACACAACCCCTGCTACCCGTGTAGCCGCTTGTTGCGTGTAGTGGAGAGGCCTTCCGTTCAGCCCTCCGGAATATCTTTCGCCCCCTGCCACACCTTGAGACGACCTCCCACTCTACCACAGGTGAGGGATCAGGCTCAATGCGGACAGTATCCCGGGCAACCACAGTCGTAGTTCGATCGGGGGATGCGTGGGACGAGCTGGCCGTCCCCGACAAACCCCCATCCGGACCCCTACAGTGATGCCCATTGGCAACAGCCTCAAGCTGTGTGACCGAAGCCAACACTGCTTGAAGCTGGGAGCGAAGGGATGCCAACTCAGCCTGCATCCGAACACAGCAATTGTAGTCCCTATCCATGCTAAAAACTGTTGTGCAAAGAACGTCTGAACTAATCTACAGAGAGCGCAAACAAATCGACACAAAATTTAAACGGTTATTAAAATACAAGATTGCCTAGTAAATGCAGTAATGCTGCTACTTGCGCACTGCTGACACACTGCTCGGCGGCGGAAGGAGACTACGCGATTTTACACTATCCAGGTACTAAAATGTGATGCTGCAACTCTCAAATACTATAATACGCCCGAAATTTATGAATTAAACAATGCAAGTACCAAAAACACGCAAAGAAAATAACAATTAAACTATGTAACAAATGAGTGAGCTAGGAGTATACGACTTGCTGCTGCAGCTGCTTATTCAACGGTGGCAGGGAGCACACTGACTGTGACCAACCAACACTGGCCGTTCAAAACAAAAACAGAAGACAGACGACTACGCGAATTTACACTATTCAGGTACTAAAACGCGATGCTACAACTCTCAAATACTATAATATGCCCGAAATTTATGAATTAAACAATGCAGGTACCAAAAACACGCAAAGAAATTAAGAATTAAACTATGTAACAAATGAGTGAGCTAGGAGTATACGACTTGCTGCTGCAGCTGCTTATCCAACGGCGGCAGGGACCCTTGCCTTTCGCGGGCAAGTGCTCTACGAACTGAGCTACCCAAGCACGACTCACGTCTCGTCCTCACTGTTTTACTTCTGCCAGTACCTCGTCTCCTACCTTCCAAACTTTACAGCTCTCCTGCGAACCTCCGCACATTCTGCTGCAGAGTGAAAATCTCATTCTGGAAACATCCTCCAGGCTGTGGCTAAGCCATGTCTTCGCAATATCCTTGCTTTCGGGAGTGCTAGTTCTGCAATGTTCTCAGGAGAGTTTCTGTACAGTTTGGAATGTAGGAGACGAGATACTGGTAGAAAAAAATCTGTGAGGGCGGGGCGTGAGTCGTGCTTGGGTAGCTCAGTTGGTAGAGCATTTTCCCGCGATAGACAAAGGTCCCGAGTTCGAGTCTCGGTCCTGCACACTGTTTTAATCGGCCAGGAAGTTTCATATCAGAGCACACTCCGCTGCAGAGTGACAATCTCATTCTGGCCTTTATATTATTCTTGTTACCTCACTTAAACGTAGAGTAATACTTTCTTCGCAGTATTAGTGTTTAAACAACACATTTTAACTTTCGTTTTCATAGTTTTATTCTGAACCATTGACGCCGACATGGCTTCCGATCGGGAAAAGTGGACCCATACTCAGTGGGTAAAGTGGGGAGCTTCCAAAGACTTCATCTTTAATATGTTTACCCCAGTAAGAGTTACTTCCATGTATCACACATTGTACTACAGCCTTACTTTTAAATCCTCTTACATGATAAGCTACCATCCAGCATTTTATCCCTTTATGATGATACTGAATTAACTAATTTTTATAACATTCATATATGGGCGGATGAGAATCTTTCTATAGTTGTGGAAACAAGCCATAACAACAGTTTAGCGTTAATGTATATGTTGATATAACTGGAGGCAGATTAATTGGACCTTTTGTTTGCCATGGAACACGTACTAGAGCATCATAAGTAAATTTTTAAATAAATATTTAAATGTTGTACTGAAAGGCGTTCCACTACACTTACGTGAGAATAAGTGATTTGTGTACGACAGGACACCACCTCATTTTGTACTGCAA
The DNA here is from genome assembly GCF_023864275.1 of Schistocerca cancellata. Taxonomy (NCBI): domain Eukaryota; kingdom Metazoa; phylum Arthropoda; class Insecta; order Orthoptera; family Acrididae; genus Schistocerca; species Schistocerca cancellata. Next base: position 830,787,081 of record NC_064626.1, read on the forward strand.
GCAAGAACGAATTTAAATCAGCGTTTCACAAATAAATTGACAAGTCATGGGGCAGCCTCGTCTTGGACTGCTTATTCTATTGATCTCAGCTCATTGACATTTTATTTTGGGGGACACTGAATGGACGTACTGTATACAAGACCTACTACTGATGTTGACGTTCTCCGCCAGCGTCTTCAAGAAGGATTTCAGCAGATGGAGCAAGTATGACAGTCCGTGATACGGCGTGTAGCAGCTTGTGTTAGAGCTAATGAAAGCTATTCTGAGTATTTAATTTATCCATCAGAATACAACAGCTGAAAAGAAAAAAATATACCTGCAGAGGCACATTGAAATATGAAAACAAAAAGACAGGAACGATGCAAGTACACAACAAAAAAGTGTCTCCAACTAAGAAAAAATACCATATCTATGTATGAATGTTTTGCTTCTTTTTAAGTCCACTGTCCGTTCCCCGAGGTTTCCCACATATTAGTTAACATAACACACACTTGTTCTAAGTGACAAACCCACTCACTGGAACGGATATTATGGTCTCTCCCTCCTCTGTTTCTCCACCTTTTCACACTGTCTGTCTGTCTGTCTGTCTCTCTCTCTCTCTCTCTCTCTCTCTCACACACACACACACACACACACACACACACACACACACAAACGGCTGACGACCGTTGTGGAAGTTTCCGGCCCTAGTTTGCCAAATTTTTTTGCTATTTTACAGCGTTAAATTTAGATCCATAATTCTCTTTTTTTAAAAGAAATAGGTAAGTATCTTTTTACTTGTCGTTGTAAAGGAATAAACAGAAAAGAATAATAAATCAAAGGTAAATGATAATTTAACGCGAAGTAGTCAAATCTGAATCTACTCATGATACAGTACATTTAAAACTACAGAAAGAACAACAAAAAACAAAGACATATGGCATGTAAACGTAACTGTTTACTACGTACCACAGTAGCGTAGGGGAAGTTGAGTGAACAATTTGCTGTAGATATGTGCGGTCTATCTAGCCGGGAAAAAAGTTCAAGCTGGCCTACAGAAGCACCTAAGCTACAGCTCATGCGCGTCTCTGGAGGTTTTAAATATCCTCTCGCTCTCATACGCCAACGTCTTAGAGGGCTATTTCGTTAACATTATTAAGTTATACTTCCCAGCGAGGGAAATTAATGAAAAAAGGCTTTTACAAATTTTATGCAAAAAGTAGTTACGTTTAAAATTCGATCAAAGCTTAAACTTTACAAGTAAACTCGTTTCTAGTAAAAAGGCAGAACAACTACAACGATTTAATTGTTAATTCTACACAGTTAAATTTCAAGATATTTCGAGATAAATTTTACATTTTGTAAAAGTAAGAACGAGAGGTTTTCCATAATCAAGGATGTTTTTCGCCAAAATCTCGCACGCCGCGCATGCACTGTATCTTAGGTGGACTTGAGGCTGTTTCCCTTATGTCCTTAAACCATTTTTTGGTCTTATCTTCACCTACTAGTGTGGTACTTTGTAAACAGCTACAGTTTACATCCTTTATAGTAGTAATGTGTCTGCTTTGGCGTTTCAAGATAGCTATACCTTGACAAAAACGAAAAACAATTCCAAAAGAAACTGGAAGAAGACATTACGGCTCTGTTGGATATTAGTTCTCACGCTATGATATGTGTCCTGTTACCAAAACCGTTTGACCGGCTATTGAAAGTGCTATAAGAAACACGTATATAAAAGAATATTTCCTCGGACTGAGCTCCTGGAAATAAATGCATTACAAAACCTGCTCAAGGCATCGTATCACCATTGTCACTAAAGATTCCAGGTAACAGCAAAGAATCCTAGTAAGTTTTGACGATGAACCCTATGATTAATGACGTATTAAATTTTCTCCAATTTACCGCAACCCTCTTTGTTTCTGGATAATGCCGATCTCAATGACTCTATTGAACAACTGTACTTGTATTGGTTAGTTATGATAAAAGTTTTCTAGAGTCAGTGAGTACTGTAGCCCATATCTCGTTATCGATTAACGTAGAAATACGAAAATATGGCTCAGTATAACTAATTTCAGATGCTTCTCAGCTTTCGTATTGATTGATCAACGTGCCCAACAGAGAAATGACTTCAAAGCGCTAGTCATTTGGCTAAAAGCGACCTGTTGGTGTTTCCCCTTTCCTGAATACAAATGAGCTTTGACAACAGCACATCGTTCTGCTACTGTGAAGGGAACAGACGAGGCTGAATGGATAGGAAATTACTGTTGTACATTCTTTCGCGGTTAGGAACAGACATCAGTATGCAACTCTATTCAACCGAACTTTGTTTCATTCATTGTTTGGGATCCTAACTGTTTCTTGAATATGTAGTCTCAATGCCTCAATCTTTGTGCTGATGCACTTATCTGCATCATCTCGTGGGCGTGCTTAGTATTTACGTCATATGTCCAGATTAATTTTCTAGATGAGAATCAATTATTTTGGTGAAAATGTACACGCGCTATAATTTTCGATAGCAGCATAGGTTACTGCTAGCTTTATCATCTGTCTTCCATACATGATCTTTTCTATAGCTTCTGTTCTCTCGAAATCATCAGTTTTTTATCGTGAAACTAACAGCCATCCATCATATAGGTATATTATCATTGTAGTGCTGCATGGTACCTTTATTACATTAGCTCAATCAAAATCGAGAAAAATAGCATTTTCAACAATTACAGAAGTAATTAGTATTTTTAACATAGCTTACAGCATCTACGGGAAGATAATAAATGAAAGACTCTTAAATATCTCTGAAGATATATTGACTGAAGAACAAGTAGTTCTCGATAAAGGCGGCTCTATGTTCGTAATGTTTTTACAACAAGAAACGTGGTTAAGACAATAAGGGAATGAAATCTGACATCGCATCTTACATTCACGGATTTCGAAAGATCGTTTGATCGTGATGACAGGCAGAAGTTATGGAAGCTAATATGAAAAGTGGTTGTTCAAGGAAATTCATTCATTCGGAGTCTTTATACCGATATTGGAAACGTTATAGACACTGTAGAGCGCTAATGTCAGAGAAACACATAAACTAAGTAGTGAGACAAGGTGCAGAGTGTCTCCTCGCCGTTTAATATTTACATAGATGCCTTGATAAGAACATGGAAAGACGACGGTGCTGCTTTCGAAATCTTACGCTTTGACGAGGTTCAAGCAATTTTTCAAGAACGTGAAGAAAATCAGCAGAAACCACTATATAATCTACGTCTCTTAAGCTCTGCATATAAATTTAGGATTTCAACAACTAACGTAATCGGTCCAACCAATGTAATAGGTCCTACAAGCAACAATCCAGAGAGGTTATAGAAATGTGTCGCTGGTAAAATACTGAAGTGCCTCATTTCCAGTACATGGCTTGCGACATAATCTACGAAGAACAGTAGCGCATAAAAAAAGTAAAAGAAACTGCTAACAAAATATTTGTGGGGCAGTTGTTAGAACCCTCAAACGGAAAGTGAAAAAAGAGACACAAATTATATTTTATAGGGTAATGCAGTCTCTACCTTCTTGTAAAGAGCCCAAGGAATACATGTCGTCGGCAACTGGAAACATTAGAACTGACATTCCCCAGATACGTAATAGGTTACAACAGATATTTTAGCTTACCGTTTGCCTCCTACTATACAACAAGAGAACTTCAGTTCTGATGTTACCAACTTCCAGACATATACGTAAAGGCACCGTGTGAAATCTAGAACAAGAAAGGTGCCCCGAACAATTAAACGAAATGTCATGATCTACAGCTTTTGGAGGCCAGGCTCCAAAAAGGAGCCCTGTATTGTAAATATCTGGGGAGAAGATCGGACGCCAGACCGAGGATAATGTAATGAAACGTAAACAAGCTTAGCCTAGACCCGACACATCAGAGCAAGGAGGCTATAGAAGGAAATGAGTCACGATCCGTTCATACAAATTTCTTTCAATTGCATTTATAATGAGGCATGGAAAACGCGAATACCAGGGTCTGCACGATTGCGCGTGGATTCCGAATTTCGATCCTTCATAACATACAGGCTGACAATTATTGAACCACATGAAATAAAATCGTCATAACTTCTGAACGGTTTGCATTAGGACGTTAAAATTACACCGTTGGCCGCGGGGCACGATGGGAATTACTATGTGCATGTGTGGTATGGTTGGATGTGTTCGTCATAAGCAAAACTGGCGCATTTGGGGGACTGAGAATCCGCATTTTGCGATCGAGAAGTCTCTTCACCCTCAACGGGTGACTGTGTGATGTGCAAAGTCCAATTGCGGAATAATCGGTGCGGTATTCCTTGATGGAATGATGACTATCGAACGGTACGTGAAGGTTTTTCAAGATGATTTCATCTCCATTACCCAAAGTGACCCTAACTTCGACAAGATGTGGTTCATTCAAGGGAGCGCTCGACCCCATGGAAGTAGGAGAGTGTTAGATGTCCTGGAGGAGCACTTTGGCGCCCGCATCTGGCTCTGGGATACCCAGAGGCCACTGGCATGGGCCTCGATTGGCCACCATAATCTCCACATATGAACACATGCGACTCCTTTTTGAGGGGCTATATTAAAGAAAAGATGTACAGCAATAACCCCAAAACCATTGCTGAGATGAAAACAGCCATGCAGTAGGTCATTAACAGCATAGATGTTCCGACACTTCAGCGGGTCGTGCAGAATAAGTCGCCAATGATGGCAGGCATATCGGACATGTCATAACCTAAATCCGAATGTCCGTAGTGACGTTTACATGTTAAATAAAGTGTGTGAACGCCGTAGTTTGTAGCCAATTTATGTTTTTCTTCATATAGTTTAACAATTGTCACCGTGTAAGTCCAGAGTATTAAAGGCATCATTATCTGACTCAGTGTTCTTGTATTTTTTCGTTAGTTACTGTAGTTTTCCCTCGTAGTGGAACAGGTCATAGTGTGAATCTGTTACAAAGTTCTTCTACATCTACAATCTGCACATCCTATCCACGATCGTACACAGTACACTCTCAACACTTCGGACCATAATTTTTTTCTGGAGGAAGGAGGACATTTTTTACGTGGTAAAGCTCTTAGGTGATTTTTTTACTATTTTAAATGCAAGAGTTATACAAAAATGTGTACCCGTTTCCAAAACGTACTTTGTACACTTGGCTTCATTCTGTGGACTAAAATAACAAATTACGAAATATTCTCTAGTGTTATAAATAGTAAAATGACAATTCAATAATTGCGATGCAAAGTGACAATATTCAATTACGCTGTGGAATATAGCGAACCTATCACATCCGAGTATATTGGCGGTCACGAGCTGTTGTGCACTGCTACATTGACTTACTGATATTTTCATGTTGACGCCCAACAGTTGGCAGTACTTGTGCATGTTGAAAAGCTTGAGACATTCACAAATGTATACCTCAGGTTTCCACTGGGGGAAAGTACTTTTGTTGCAGCCAAGACACAGTAACTAGTCTTTGAACCTTCTCTGCTGCTTCAGTTTATCCTGTTTTGTAGTATGTAAGGCTAAGGAACAAAAATAAAGAACGAACAAGGCGAGAGTTATGTAACCAAATATGTTATATTTGACAAACATTTTTTCAGTTAATTTCAGAGTGGGATCAGTTTCCGATTGGTCGTCTAACGTAGTTTTCTTGTCTAAAGCTACTAGGCATAGGAAGGTCTAAATAAATTATTTTCTATGACTGTTGTTTCGTGTGGAGTAAAAACCTACGACAGTTCACGGAGCTCTCCCTTCTAGCTTCACTGTCTCTTATACTAATTGTTATACTGGAGCCAAAGTAGCCCCTGAGGGCCGGCAACCCATATTACACCACAGAGGAGGAGGTTGTCGATACCCAAGGCATACCAAAAGCACCATGGTAAACACTGGCTATTTACATACAAGATAATGGAAACAGACATTCCGAGCACTACTTCCTGCAGGGGGAGCTCGAGTCACGGCCTGCAGGAAATATCACTACGCCAAAACCTGATTGGCTGGAGACTGGTATTTAGGGGCAAGAAGTTCAGTTCACGTCGGATGCCGACCTCGTGTACTGCGACCGTTGAAGATTACGTCTTCGTCTCTGAATTGCACTGTTACTAGTGTGTTACCACGAAGCTTTGTGGAAAATTACGAGTGAACTTTAGTTTGGCTCGATTAGGAGACTATTACTGGCATCGTTATTGTTACCTTTCTTTTGTTGTTCAATTATCAACCTTGTGAACTTACATCAATAAAAGTTGTGTTTGTGAAAAATTGCGAAATGTCAGTCACAACACTAACACATCCTCGTGAATGCTCCACACTACTGAACAATGGCTAGCGACGAGTGATGTGTATATACACTACTGGCCCTTAAAATTGCTACACCAAGAAGAAATACAGATGATAAACGGGTATTCATTGGACAAATATATTATAGTAGAACTGACATGTGATTACATTTTCACGCAATTTGGGTGCATAGATCCTGAGAAATCAGTACCCAGAACAACCACCTCTGGCCGTAATAACGGCCTTGATACGACTGGGCCTTGAGTCAAACAGAACGTGGATGGCGTGTACAGGTAAAGCTGCCCATGCAGCTTCAACACGATACCACAGTTCATCAAGAGTAGTGACTGGCGTATTGTGACGAACCAGTTGCTCGGCCACCATTGACCAGACGTTTTCAGTTGGTGAGAGATCTGGAGAATGTGCTGGCCAGGGCAGCAGTCGAACATTTTCTGTATCCAGAAAGGCCCGTACAGGACCTGCAACATGCGGTCGTGCATTATCCTGCTGAAATGTAGGGTTTCGCAGGATCGAATGAAGGGTAGAGCCACGGATTGTAAAACATCTGAAATGTAACGTCCGCTGTTCAAAGTGCTGTCAATGGGAAGAAGAGGTGACCAAGACAACCTGGATTCATCAGAAAAAATGACGTTTTGCCATTAGTGCACCCAGGTTCGTCATTGAGTACACCATCGCAGGCGCTCCTGCCTGTGATGCAGCGTCAAGTGTAATAGCAGCTATGGTCTCCGAGCTGATAGTTCATGCTGCTGCAAACGTCTTTGAGCTGTTCGTGCAGATGGTGGTTGTCTTGCAAACGTCCCCATCTTTTGACTCAGGGATTGAGACGTGGCTGCACGATCCGTTACAGCCATGCAGATAAGATGCCTGTCATCTCTACTGCTAGTGATACGAGGCCTTTGGGATCCAGCACGGCGTTCCGTATCACCCTCCTGAACCCACCGATTCCATATTCTGCTAACAGTCATTGGATCTCGACCAACGCGAGCAGCAATGTCACGACCTGCTCTACAATTGCGCCTCATTGGTTTTACCTCCTACGTGCTACCTGGACTACTGGTTGAACTTAGAACTCACGAGTGATCCCGTCCGTTAATTTCATGAGATGTTTTACGACGACCATCCGCGATACTCGACGGCCCGTGTCCGCCAGTACTTGAGGTCTTCCTGATCGTGGTTTAGCTGCGGCTATTCTCTCACGATTCCGCTTCACATCACCAACAGTAGTGATGGGAAGCTTTGGAAGCGTTGAAGTGTCGCTGATGGATTTATTACTCAGCCGACGACATGCAGTGACTAACCCACGATTGAAGATGCACTGTATATGACGAGCCATTGATTCTAATTTACATACACTCAGAAAAATATACTTTCATATACACCGGTGTTTCAAGTTTTTGTTGGGGTCATACTGTCCCACAATTAAATTGAAAGCAGTTCTCTGACAATGGTTCCAACCAAAGGTTTCGGGAGGTTTCTGAAGGTTGTAGGGAAAATGTCGAAACTAGACCCTCCACCATACAGCGTAATTTGGCTTGTGGCATAATTGTGCAGATGTAGATCTAGATTTCCCTTCCCAAATATTCCCAGTTGGGCGTTCATCAGACCAGTTGCGGATAGTTCGCTGAAAAGTCTTTGTCTCTATATGGGTCTTCACTTTAACAGCTTGTCCCATCTGGGAGAATGAATTGCTAAAAATATTCTTCAAGACTCAATACGATGGTCACAAATTCCATTGACTGACCTCTGACCGTATTGTCAAACGATGTCAGACCCTCTCGTGTCCTGACAAGCGTCACAGTAGTTTTATTTACCTTACGTGATTACTCTTGAATCAGAATGCGACAAACTGTCTCGAAACCGACTGAGGATATATAAAGGGCCGCGTAAGCCATGGAATATTTTTATTCTACACAGTTATCCTCCAGTCTGTTACCTAAAAATAGAAAAAGAGTAAAATCAAAAACAGCAAAGGAAAAACAGAGAGACATCGCTTCAGTACTTCATCGAGCTTACACAATTATGTTATTTATAAACGACTTTCACATTTAGCAATAACACAGGAAACTATTACCTTTTGATCATGATGAAGAACGTTCTATTTACAATAACGAAGATAGTTGTAAAGATTTTTTAAATATTTGTGGGTGTAAACTGTACTTGCATCAAAAGTAATTGCCCTGATTGCATTAAAAAGCAGAATTTACACTATCAATTAATTCTTATAAGTTATGAAATTTTGTTAGGATATAAAATACTCAATGGATTTACACTGAATTGTATGCTGTTGTAATTAAGTACAAAACAAACAAATAAACAAACAGAGAAGCAAAACGAAGTTGGCGTCTTCATTACCAATTCGGCATTAGGCGTAACGCGGGTGGGGCACTGCTTTGGCAATTAAACGGCTTAGTTCCCACGCTTTTCAAACAGTCATAACATTAACCTCGATGCGGTGTTTTGTGCGCTAACAGTCGTTAGCATTCGGTGGAAACATCTTTATTTCAAATGCAAAATTATTGTTCAGAGGCTTTAAAATGCCTGCCATTAACCTCGTTTATTTCTACCTCTCATCTAGGTACACTATGTGATCAAAAGTATCCGGACATTGGGCTGCCACCTACTGCCAGGTACTCCATATCAGCGACCTCAGTAGTCATTAAACATCGTGAGAGAGCAAAATGGGGCGCTCCACAGAACTCACGGACTTCGACCTTGGTCAGGTGATTAGGTGTTACTAGTGTCATACGTCTGTGCGCGAGATTTCCACATTTCTAAACATCCCTAGGCCCACTGTTTCCGATGTGATAGTGAAGTGAAAACGTGAAGGGATACATACAACACATAAGCGTACAGGCCGACCTCGTCTGTTGACTGACAGAGACCGCTGACAGTTGAAGAGGGTCGTAATGTGTAATAGGCAGACATCTATCCTGAGCATCAATTAGGAATTTAAAACAGCAACAGGATCCACTGCAAGTAAATGACAGTTAGGCGGAAAGTGAGAAAATTTGGATTTCGTGGTCGAGCTGCTCATAAGCCACACATGACGCCGGTAAATGCCGAACGACGCCTCACATGGTGTAAGGAGCGTAAACATTGGACGATTGAACAGTGGAGAAACGTTGTGTGGAATAACTAATCACGGTACACAATGTGACGATGCGATGGCAGGGTGTGGGTGTGGTGAATGTCCGGTGAAAGTCGTCTGCCAGCGTGAGTAGTGCCAACAATAAAATTCGAAGGCGGTGGTGTTATGGTGTGGTCATGTTTTTCATTGAGGGGACCTGTAGCCCTTGTTGTTTTGCGTGACTCTATCACAGTACAACCTACATTGATGTTTTAAGCACCTTTTTGCTTCACACTGCTGAAGAGCAAATCGGGTATGGCGATTGTATCTTAAACATTATATGAAAGATTTGGTAGACAATCTGAGCAGGTGTCTTCTGTTGTTTGCAGATGACGGTGTCATTTATCGACTAATAAAATCATCAGAAGATCAAAACAAACTGCAAAACGATTTAGAAAAGATATATGAATGGTACGAAAAGTGGCAGTTGAGACTAAATAACGAAAAGTGTGAGGTCATCCACATGAATGCTAAAAGGAACTCGTTAAACTTCAGTTACACTTTAAATCAGTTTAATCTAAAAGCCATAAATTAAAATAAATACCTCGGTATTACAATTACGAACAACTTAAATTGGAAGGAACACAGAAAATGTTGTGGGGAAGGCTAACCAAAGACTGCGTTTTATTGGCAGGACACTTAGAAAATGTAACAGACTTACTAAGGAGACTGCCTACACTTCGCTTGTCCATCCTCTTTTAGAATACTGCTGCGCGGTATGGGATCCTTACCAGATAGGACTGACGGAGTACATCGAAGAAGTTCAATGAAAGGCAGCACGTTTTGTATTATCGCGAAATATGGGAGAGAGAGTGTCACAAAAATGATACAGGATTTGGGCTGAACATCATTAAAAGAAAGGCGTTTTCCGTCGTGACGGAATCTTCTCACGAAATTCCAATCACCAACTTTCTCTTCTGAATGTGAAATTAATTTTTTGACACCGACCAACATAGGGAGGAACGATCACCACGATAAAATAAGAGAAATAAGAGCTCGTACGGGAAGATATAGGTGTTCATTCTTTCCGCACGTTATAGGAGACTGGAACAACAGAGAATTGTGAAGGTTGTTCGATGAACCCTCTGCCAGGCAATTAAATGTGATTTGCAGTGTATCCATGTAGATGTAGATGAAGAGAACACGACCGAGTACCTGTTTATAATGTACAGCCTGTGGCGGAATGTTATACGACAATAACATCTCTGTAAGAAGCTTGAACGTGATAGGGAAACTAGAAAATCTGAAAAGGGAAATGCAAAGGCTCAATCTAGATATAGTAGGGGTCAGTGAAGTGAAGTGGAAGGAAGACAAGGATTTCTGGTCAGATGAGTATCGGGTAATATCAACAGCAGCAGAAAATGGTATAACAGGTGTAGGATTCGTTATGAATAGGAAGGTAGGGCAGAGGGTGTGTTACTGTGAACAGTTCAGTTGTAAGTAGGCTGTTTATGTTTTCTTTATGTAAGTTTGCTGTTTATGTTTTCTTATTGGCAACGTTACGTAGCGCTCTCTGTATGAAAATCATTGGCTGTGCTGTGTGCAGTATGTCGCTAGTTTGCATTGTTGCCTGCCATTGTTGTCATGAACTGCTATAGCTGGATGTGAACAGCAGATAGCGTTGGGCAGTTGGAGGTGAGCCGCCAGCAGTGGTGGACGTGGGGAGAGAGATGGCGGAGTTTTGATAATCTGTAAGACTGAATGTCAATTATGAATATTAAGGTAAATACATTGTTTGTTCTCTATTAATATCTTTCATTTGCTAACTATCCCTATCAGTAGTTAGTACCTTCAGTAGTTTGAATCTTTTATTTAGCTGGCAGTAGTGGCGCTCGCTGTTTTGCAGTAGCTTGAGTAGCGAAGATTTTTGTGAGGTAAGTGATTTGTAAAAGGTATAGGTTAAAGTTAGTCAGGGCCATTGTTTTGTAGGGGTTATTGAAAGTCAGATTGCGTTGCGCTAAATAATATTGTGTGTCAGGTTAAGCACAGGCTTGTATAATTGTTCTAAGTGGACGTTTCATATGTATAAATTGTTCTAAGGGGACGTTTCATATGTCGACCCTTAGCCTAGGATACCTCACTGGAGTCTTCTGATTTTTTTCTTGTAGTTTGTGTATTTAGTGTAGCTTTTGTTTATTGCTAGTGCGTAATTGTAGAGAGAATCTCCTTTGTAGTTGCAGTCTTTCATTGTTGTACTGTAAAACAGTTGTGGCATGCATGTAGATTTGCACCAAGTATCTCGCAGCTGCAATTAACTAGATATTATTTTCAGTGCTATGTTAATGTGTTCTCCTATTTTTGCTCTTCAAATTGTGTTTTTCTGTGTTATCGTGTGAAATATTGTCACAATAATGGCGTGTGAAAAACGTAACACTCGGCTCCAAAGTAAACTGAGAAACGACAGCGAAGACGAAAGCAATGTGTTAGCGCCACTGTGTAATGAGTTAACTAATGTTCAAAGTAGTAATTTGGTAACTGTGCATAGGGAAATGGAGCGGACGTCAAACAATGGCGTAGACAGTCAAACAGGTAGTGAACAGGGAAGCATTATCGATCGGTCGGTCGGCAACAGCTCGCCTCAGGAATCCGAAATGATAGGACACAATATTGCAAATACTGTAGATTCAGGTTTTGCGTCCTCACCGTTTTCTCAAATAAGTCAAGACACATTTTCAGCTTGTCAAAATGTGAATGTTGCCGGCGCAAATGCACTGCCGAAAAGAGTAGAGGAACAGATTCCAGACACTAATGCATTGTTATTACAACTAATGCAACAAATGGAACAAAATCAGAGACAGATGGGACAAAATCTTCAAAAGTTAGACACAATGGAACAAAATCTTAAAAAGTTAGACACAGTGGAACAAAATCTTAAAAAGTTAGACATAGTGGAACAAAATCTTCAAAAGTTAGACACAATGGAACAAAATCTTCGGAAGTTAGACACCACACTTGAACAAACACGTGAAGATCTAACTACTGAGTTACATAACATTGAATCGAAATGCCAAAAAGTCTGTAATGACGTAAAAACACAAATTTGTGAGCATTTTCAGCCTATTTTTTCGCGGCATGAAAATGCATTACAGAATCACGAAGCAGCCATAAAAGAGCTGCAAACTATTGTTCATGAAAATCATGAGACCTTGCAAGCTAAAATGGACTCAGTTGCATCTACCGATTCGGTTACGCAACTTGCAAAATCTCAGGAAAACTTAAAGGACACAGTAGGAAGACACATGGGGGAAATTAGTTCATTATCAGAGAAAGTAGCCGAACTTTCGGATCAGGTCACTAACTTATCTACAAAGGTAGATGATGATCTGAATGACACAAGACCCATAGCCTTCACTGACACAGAAGAGTATGAACAAATTAGAAAATTCAAACAAAATCAAAATCAAATCAATACACAGTACAAAAGAGAAATCCGGGAAGTACAAGATCAGTTGACACAGGTAATACAAGAATTACATATTTCAGAGGATACTCGCGCTCCAACACGGGAAGAGGGACATAGAAATACGGAAAAGCCACAATATAATAACACAGAGCATTTCGGTAATTATGAAAGAAATTGGCAAGGTACACCGAATTTTGAGATGGAACCGCCGAAACGACGTGACAATGACCGACATGCTACTCGCCGACACGATGATTTTGACTATAAGCTGTTCATTACTACACGTAAATTCAAAACATTTAAGAATTCTGGCAACGACATTCATCCACAAGCATGGCTCGATCAATTCTCTCATTGTTTCCCTCCCAACTGGTCATTGGAGCACAGGTTAGAATTTATGTGTGGCTACTTAGAGAATGAACCAGCTGTAAGAATGCGATCGGTCATTCACGATTGTCACAGTGAAGGAGAATTTTACCATGCCTTCCTCTCAGCATATTGGTCTCAAGCCACACAAGACCGCGTAAAACATAGCATCATGATGATGAAACACTTTGAACAATCTGAATTTTCCAGTCTTGTCAAATATTTTGAAGACATGTTGCACAAGAATCAGTACCTATCAAACCCATACAGCCCCTCAGAACTCATCCGCATTTGCTTAATCAAACTGCCTGAACATTTACGACATACTATTTTGGCAGGACGTTGCAAAGACGACATTGAAGCTTTTCAGGGATTGTTACAAGAACTGGAAATTGACACAGACAGTCGCGGGATGCGAAAACAGGAAAACAATCACTACAGGTCACATCCGTCTCAATTCCGTGACGACAGAAACAATAAATGGCCACGACAAACCTATTCTTACAACGTAAATCGTGACCAAAACAGACACCACCCATATGATAACCACTGGCAGAGTAATAGTTACAGGGAAAGATCACCTTTCCGCGGTAATGACTATCACAGAGACAATCAGAGAAACAGACAATATGGGAACCAATATAACTATTATCAAGGGAGACAGAATAACTTTAGACGCAACGGTCCAGCACGCAGTTACGACTCAGGCAGAAATTCTCCACCACATGACCGACAAGAAAGAAACTATCGAACCTACCGACATGACGACAGACGATATGATCGTAACGACAGACCTGAATTGCATCAGAACTGGCGAGTTTTAAACAGAGCTGGGCCCTCTGGGCAAGGCGAATTTGTGGAAGTTAGGTCTCCAAATCCCAATAACGACGCGCGCCAACAAAGAGACAATAGGCGATGACTCACACCGCTGGCAGCCACAATATGTACTTATGAAACTGATGACGCTGCTGCCGTAGCTAGTAATTACGTAAAAATGGAAGACATTAGAGACATCTTACTCCAGGAACACGACGTAACACGTAACAACATTGCATATCCTGTGATTCACATTACTGTAAATGACGTAAAATTTACGGCAGTACTTGACTCTGGCAGTCCCATTTCAGTAATTAGTGAAACAGCTTTTAGCAAATGCAACAAATCGAACGATTGCCCCACACTTCCGTTACGTAAGATTAAATTACAAGGTGCAATCTTTGGAAAAAGTGTAGATGTACGCCAACAAACCAATTTAGAATTCTTTTGCCAAAGCCACAGGTTCTCTATGAACTTTCTTATTGTTCCATTATTGTCGACGGAAATTATACTGGGAGTAGACTTTTTGAATGAATACAAAGCAATTTTAAGCTTTCACGATGCTGAAATAAGTTTAGAGAAAGAAGGTAAGTCAATAGCTTTGAAATTTGAAGACTGGCTCTCAAACCATGATGAGGAAATTAATCGGCTTTACGTTCTGTTAGACAACAGTTCGGAATTTTCTACGGAAGTAGACACCAACAATCACTCTGCAAGTACTGACAGGGTTGACATCGACGGCATATTTGAAATTAATGAGTTAATTCAGAATAAAATTCAGACAATTGAGAATTGTAATGACACTGATAGGCAGGACCTTTTTGAGATTTTACAAGCACATTCCACAGTTTTTACTCACAAAACAGGAACAATCAAGGGGTTTCAATACCAATTTCGTGATCGTGAGCATACTAAATTTTGTGTTAGACCATACGTAATTCCAGCACATTATAGGGACCGTGTTAGAACAGAAATACAATCTATGCTTGACGAGGGCATTATTGAGCCTGCAGTAAGCTCATACAACAATCCGTTACATGTTGTTGAGAAGAAAAATGGATCGATCAGACTTGTCTTAGATTCGAGACAAATCAATACTATCATTATTCCTGAAACAGACAGGCCGCAGACGATGGAAGAACTTCTTCAAAATTTTAATGGTGTAAAAGTGTTGTCTTCCATTGATCTCAGATCCAGCTTTTATCAGATCGAACTTCATCCAGAATGTAGAAAATACACAGCTTTCCTTTGTTTCGGCGTTTGTTATCAGTTTCGGAAACTTCCTTTTGGGTTGAACATTTCTTCAGCAGCATTCATTCGCGGGTTAAATTCCATATTACCTGAGTTCTTAAAACGTCACATCACCTTATATGTGGACGATATTCTAATAGCAGAAGCTTCATGGGAACAACATAACCGCATACTCAACAGTTTGTTACGTATTTTTGCAGAATCTGGAATTACAGTTAACTTGGAAAAGTCTGAATTCGGTAGGACAAAGGTGAAGTTTTTGGGACATATTATTTCTTCTGAAGGCATTCAGCCGGATCCTGAAAAGTTAGAAGCAATTAGAGCCATTCCAGTTCCATCCACAAAAAAACAAGTCCGCAGTTTTCTAGGTCTCGTAAATTTTTACCGTCGTTTTCTGAATATGCAAATTCTAGTTACACCAAAACTTTGTTCTCTCACTGGAAAAAATACTATTTGGAACTGGGACGAACAAGCACAGCTGGAATTCAATTCTTTGAAAGAAGCGTTACTTCACGCGCCAATACTAGCTCATCCAGATCTGTCACAAGATTTCTGCCTTAGCACTGATTCTTCCAAAGTTGGTCTTGGTGCCCATTTATTTCAAGAAGCCATAGAAGATGACATTACTGTTCAGAAAACCATTGCTTTTGCTAGCCGAGTGCTAACAAAATCTGAAAAAAATTATTCCGTTACTGAATTAGAAGCTTTAGCTATCGTTTGGGCATTTAACAAATTTCGTTTCTTTCTTTCTGGTAAGCACGTAAAAGTATACAGTGATCATCGTGCATTACAATTTCTTATGTCTTCAAAATTAAATCATGATAGGTTAAAACGTTGGGCATTGTTTCTGCAAGAATTCCGCTTCACAATAGTCTACATTCCCGGCAAGGAGAACATTGTTGCGGACGCGCTGTCACGCGCACCGGCTGGGCTTGAGAAAAGTAACACAGAAGGCAACCTCGAGAAAAATTTCAGTATTCTTTACATTCAGAAAGTCGCCTTTGAAAACTTCATCACCACATCTTTAAAGGACATTGCTCATGAACAAGATAAAGATCCGATTTGGAAAGATATCAAAAGTAAATGGCATGAAAAGACACACACTCAGATTCGGCATTATTACCTGGTTAGAAACAACATACTCTTCAAACGCTGCACTGTTGATGACAAGCTATGGGTACTTTGCATTCCAGACGATTTTGTTAATAAGCTCATTTGGTACATTCATTTCAGCTACGCACATTTTGGTCCACGAAAATGTTATCATATTCTTCGAACGACTTGTTATTTTAACAATATGGAAAAGCGAATTCGAAGAGTCTTGTCTATTTGTAAACTTTGTCAAAAGGCGAAACCATCTACTATCTCACATCGTGCTCCGTTGTTTCCTATTATTCCTTCCAAATTAAAAGAATTTGCTGCTGTTGATCTCTTGGGACCCCTTGTCACAACATCGAATGGATTTTCGTACGTTCTAGTCGCTGTTGAACTTACTTCAAAATTTGTTTCTTTCACTCCGTTACGTAAAGCCACTGGACGGTCTGTATCCAACGCCTTTGTTAAAAATTTCTTACGTGAAGTGGGACACGTTAGTAAAGTCATTTCAGATAACGGACCGCAATTCAGATCTGCTGTTTGGTCACGTATGCTTCGGAATCATAAAATCAAACCTGTTTTTATTTCATTGTATTCACCACACTGTAACCCGTCTGAACGGATTATGAAAGAAATCAATAAGCTTTGCAGACTTTATTGTCACAGAAAGCATCAGCATTGGGACAGATATTTACACTTATTTCAAAATGTGCTGAATGAAATGCCTCATGATTCCACTGCTTTACCACCTACTCTTGTACTGAAGAATGTAGAACCTCCGAACAGAATCAGAGAGCTTGTACCTTTCCCGAATACACGTAAACTTCGACACAAAGACATAATTGATTTGGCTCTTAAAAATATAAAATCTGCAGCAGACAAAAGGAGAAAACTACACGGTAAAGCAAATGCAAAGAAATTATGTATTGGTCAGAAAGTTCTCATTAAAGCTCATTCATTGTCACATAAGAAGAAACACTTGAGTCACAAATTCTTTCTAGTTTACAATGGACCTTACAGAATCCGACGTATACCACATGATAATTGCGTTGAAGTTGAAACTCTGCGTACTAGGAAGAGTAAAGGTTTACACCACATTTCTCATGTAAAACCATTTATTGACAGATAATCTGCTTTTTAACTTAGTCTTTGCAATTTTCACTTCACGCTACTTGTACAATTTGTCACACTGAGAATCTGTTAACATGCAACAATGTTTGAAGTTAAATATCCAGTAAGAACCAAGAGAACTTATTTAAACAGAAATTACGAATGCATTGTTATTGCGAACAGACGACACAGTGTAATTGTGTGTGTACATTCTTGCTTGTTAGTTGCACGATTAGAACATTTACCAGCACTGCTAATGAAATTTTCATGCAACATTTTGGTTTGCTTACGAGTGGATTCTGGATTTGGTGCTTTCTGTGAAATGCCAGATGACACAGTGGTTGGTTTGTGTGACAGCTACACGATTATATCACGACGTTACTAATGAGTGACAATTTACAATGTTGCTTTTGCGGTGTATCTGTTTGATATCTGCACAGTTTTTCTGAATTCTTCTGTAAAGTAAAACATGTTTTAGTGGTGACTTTTGTGCTATTGCTACAAGGAGACAGCCTTTTCCGTAGCACAACAATACTTTACAGCACAGTAATTTCTTCATCGCAACAATAAGCATAATAACTAAGTTATCTATACGCAAAGCATTTCACTTTTGTTTATCATGAGGGAAGTACATTGACTTCTGCAGAACTTAGCTTTCGGAGGACAATAACTACGACACTTCCCAGAGATTATCTTACAGCAAGACGCTCATTTAGCGCTACTGGACACGTATTTGAGTGATTAATTTTGTACTTAAGACATTTATTTTTAGAGATTTTTGAATTACAAAGAAAGTTTTTCGTGACACATTTCATTTCATTGCTGTAAGCTGTAATACCTGAGGATACAATTACAATAAACCTCAGGGGGGTACACGCCTACTTTGTGTACCATGTGTTTGGCAAGCACAAGGAGCCCTAGCTAATATGGTATTTGCTTATACAATTTAACACATCGGTACCATATTTCTCTAACACATAAATTACACACCTATCTGATCATTTAACAGAGAAACAAACATCCTTTTACTACGTCAGTGACACATGTTTACGCCATTACAGAGTTGGATTACTTCACACTTAAGAAATTGTACTTTGTCTATACTTTGTGCACTGTTCATATTTTTTTGGAACCATTGTGATACTATGAGAACTTTGAATGATGTATTTGGTAAGGGAGTATGATTTTAAAGTACGTTGGAGGCAGATGACACTTTTGACATGAGCAGAGAATTTTGTTAGGTTTTGAAATTATTGGAGGAAGCTACGACGATTTTGAGATTTGACTGAGGTTTTATGATGTTATTTTTACGACGACGATGTGTATTATGCTGTTGTGGTAAGTTTATGATCCATAAGCTGATGCTATATGAGTTATTTGATTATGCTATGTATCTGTTATGATGAAATATGAAAAAAGTGTCGACGAATAAGGTAAGGAGTAATGAATAGTGGTTAGGGACTCTTGACTTGTGAAAAAGGATGTTGGAAACCAAGAATCGTACTTTAAGAGTTATGAAATGTGTGTGTAAATGCGTGAATGTATCACAATGCAAGCGAAAATATTTTGGACACTGTCATATCAATAGCATTTTGTTTCTACAGATTTGCAACGCTAATTCTTGACCTGTGAAATTTTGTGTATGAGACTGTCACTGTAGCGAAAACTACTGTCGTAAATATTTCCGTAAGAAAGTTAAGTGACCACCTGCACATAATGTGACGTGGGCACCCAGGTGTGTCAGACACCTGGAGAACAAGCCTTTTCAGACGCTCAGGTAGAAAAGAAAGCCATTAGGGTGTGCCAGAGGCACAGGTGGAAGAGAAGGACAAAGAGAGGCCTATACAACTGTTAATGACATTCCTTTGTAGAGGGCATCGCTAATGCGACACGCTCGCTGCTTGAAAACATATGATTTTTGTAATGCGTTGTGGGCACACAGCTGTGTCAAACACCTGGAGAATAAGCCATTAGGATGTGCCTTTCATCGCTAATGCGACACCCTCGTTACTTAAAAATTTATGATATTTACTGAAATGCCTAACAAAATGACAAGAAATATTTTTACATCTGCACACCTGATTATGACAAGAGTCTTTGTACGAGAGTTGAGAGCAATTAACTTATGAAATGAAATGTCACATGACTACTGAATGACATTTTTATGCTTTGGTTTGCGTAATTGCTTATTTCATTTGATATCTGGTTTCCAGCTGTGTTGCAGCATTGCTTTTATAAAATGAGATGCATTTGCTAATGTGAACTCTTTCTGTCAACAGATCTATTAAATGATAATTTTGTAATCCACATTCTTTAAAAAAGGAGCACTTGGAAAGGAAAGAACAATAAGAAGTAACTAGTAACAGTAACACTTAATTTTCTTTTCAGGTACATGGTAATATTTTTTTACAATCAGTTGTTATGGTGCACCACTTCAATTACATAGACATTAAGATGTGAATATGCATTTCCCTTGTCTGCATTGTTGTTTTTACTGTAATATTTTTTCTGGTTGCGCTATGTCATGTTTAGGTATAAGTTGCTGCTGTTTGCCAGGCATAGTGTTATTGAATTTGACTTTTGCTAATTTATGCTGCTAGCTTTGCCAATTTGCATTTTTTGTCATTTCTGTTTGTGTTGATTTGTTGTGATGCTGCATTGCCTCGTCCCTTGGTATATATATCTGAGCTCAGTAGATTTAAGTTAGCTTAAGAGGGGGTAGACTATATATGAAACTGACTATGGAGAATAGGTAAAGAATGCATTGCGAAGAAAGATTTGGGCCCCAATGAGTATTGTACAATCAGAAATAATTATTTTGAAAGAAAGATGAATAGAATACAGGAACGAGGTATAGGTAGGATTTTCTTGTAAATAAATGATGAGGTAAGCAATATGTGAACATATAAATACAGAAAGCATGCTTGGATAGGATTTTTTTGGTGGAAACAAATGTTGAAATAAGACGAAAGATCTATCGAATGAAGTTGTGGGGTGGACTGCAGTACCAAATGTTACACTGAAAACAAACCCTGTCCTTTCCTTTTGTGTTATCCCACTATGTGTTTGGGTACCCGTGTGTATTTGTGTTTTTCCTGTCTTTATGTGTTTAGCTGATGAGAGCTATGTTGTAGAATTTTTCTAATACTCTGTTATTTTCTTTGTAAAGATGCTTAGACTTTATTTATTCTGTTTTGTTTTAATGCTCATGTGTGAAGTTGACGTTTCAAAAGTGATTCTGATCTTTTATTTTTGTGCTCATGTCATCATTCCTGTAACACTGATGTATATGTTTATTTCTATTCTTTTGTAAAGCCCCTATTACTACAAATATTATCTGTGTTGCTATGTTTTTAATGATGTATTTTGTACCTTTGTCATTGTATTCTTATGTTATAGAATTGTAATTGACGCCAGTTAATCAAATTAAGTAACTTGTAAGCATTCATTTCACTGCACACATTTCTGTTGGTCATAGTATATGGACGATATGTGAGAAGTAGGGACTGTTAGTGTTTGCACGTGTGTTAATAATTCAGCAAGGGACTGGATAACAGCATTGCTGGTTCTAAGGACAATTCCCAAAAACTTTGTGAATGCACAAGTGGTGGTTATGGACTTGCTCTATTATCCGCAAGACTCTTCAATGGTGATTGTGCACCTGCACAGTCACAACAGATGGCTGCTGGCCATCTCTACAAGGACTACAGTGGGTCTGCATCTTTGATGGCCCACCAATACAATACTCTCTACCAGGACTACAGTGGGTCTACTCTGTGATGACCTACCTACCAATATTCTTCGAAACGTCGACTGACTCTGCTGTGGGTTTGCTCTGTTGTGGCCCATTACCTATCAGCATGTCAAGAGTCAGCACTGTCTTTCCGTTGGAAGGACAACACTACTTCTTCAAGACTGCATGGAAATCCACTACTTCTGTGTGCAATTTCTTTTACTAATGAGACTTTGTGAAAAAAACTGTAATTACTATTATGATGAACGATCAGGACTGTCTTTATGGACTGTGAGAAAATTTTAGCTGTTGACCAACATTGTATCAATAAGTGTGTGCATTTGATATCTTTGTTATTGTAATTATGAAAAAATTTTTCAAATCTGTATTGGCCACTGGCCAAAAACATTTTGTAAAATTTTTTGTGGGGAGCATGGGGGCTATGTAAGTAGGCTGTTTATGTTTTCTTTATGTAAGTTTGCTGTTTATGTTTTCTTATTGGCAACGTTACGTAGCGCTCTCTGTATGAAAATCATTGGCTGTGCTGTGTGCAGTATGTCGCTAGTTTGCATTGTTGCCTGCCATTGTTGTCATGAACTGCTATAGCTGGATGTGAACAGCAGATAGCGTTGGGCAGTTGGAGGTGAGCCGCCAGCAGTGGTGGACGTGGGGAGAGAGATGGCGGAGTTTTGATAATCTGTAAGACTGAATGTCAATTATGAATATTAAGGTAAATACATTGTTTGTTCTCTATTAATATCTTTCATTTGCTAACTATCCCTATCAGTAGTTAGTACCTTCAGTAGTTTGAATCTTTTATTTAGCTGGCAGTAGTGGCGCTCGCTGTTTTGCAGTAGCTTGAGTAGCGAAGATTTTTGTGAGGTAAGTGATTTGTAAAAGGTATAGGTTAAAGTTAGTCAGGGCCATTGTTTTGTAGGGGTTATTGAAAGTCAGATTGCGTTGCGCTAAATAATATTGTGTGTCAGGTTAAGCACAGGCTTGTATAATTGTTCAAAGGGGACGTTTCACAGTGACCGGGTTGTTCTAATCAGAATCGACAGCAGACCAACACCGACAACGATAGTTCAGGTATACATGCCGACGTCGCAAGCTGAAGATGAACAGATAGAGCAAGTGTATGAGGATATTGAAAGGGTAATGCAGTATGTAAAGGGGGACGAAAATCTAATAGTCATGGGCGACTGGAATGCAGTTGTAGGGGAAGGAGTAGAAGAAAAGGTTACAGGAGAATATGGGCTTGG
Organism: Schistocerca cancellata; assembly: GCF_023864275.1. Taxonomy (NCBI): domain Eukaryota; kingdom Metazoa; phylum Arthropoda; class Insecta; order Orthoptera; family Acrididae; genus Schistocerca; species Schistocerca cancellata. Next base: position 830,809,541 of record NC_064626.1, read on the forward strand.
GACGAGGAATGAAAGAGGAGAAAGACTAATTGAGTTATGTAACAAGTTTCAGCTAGTAATAGCGAATACCTTGTTCAACAATCACAAGAGGAGGAGGTATACTTGTAAAAGGCCTGGAGATACAGGAAGATTTCAATTAGATTACATCATGGTCAGACAGAGATTCCGAAATCAGATACTGGATTGTAAGGCGTACCCAGGAGCAGATATAGACTCAGATCACAATATAGTAGTGATGAAGAGTAGGTTGAAGTTCAAGACATTAGTCAGGAAGAATGAATACGCAAAGAAGTGGGATACGGAAGTACTAAGGAATGACGAGATACGTTTGAAGTTCTCTAACGCTATAGATACAGCAATAAGGAATAGCGCAGTGGGCAGTACAGTTGAAGAGGAATGGACATCTCTAAAAAGGGCCATCACAGAAGTTGGGAAGGAAAACATAGGTACAAAGAAGGTAGCTGCGAAGAAGCCATGGGTAACAGAAGAAATACTTCAGTTGATTGATGAAAGGAGGAAGTACAAACATGTTCCGGGAAAATCAGGAATACAGAAATACAAGTCGCTGAGGAATGAAATAAATAGGAAGTTCAGGGAAGCTAAGACGAAATGGCTGCAGGAAAAATGTGAAGACATAGAAAAAGATATGATTGTCGGAAGGACAGACTCAGCATACAGGAAAGTCAAAACAGCCTTTGGTGACATTAAAAGCAACGGTGGTAACATGAAGAGTGCAACGGGAATTCCACTGTTAAATGCAGAGGAGAGAGCAGATAGGTGGAAAGAATACATTGAAAGCCTCTATGAGGGTGAAGATTTGTCTGATGTGATAGAAGAAGAAACAGGAGTCGATTTAGAAGAGATAGGGGATCCAGTATTAGAATCGGAATTTAAAAGAGCTTTGGAGGACTTACGGTCAAATAAGGCAGAAGGGATAGATAACATTCCATCAGAATTTCTAAAATCATTGGGGGGAGTGGCAACAAAACTACTATTCACGTTGGTGTGTAGAATATATGAGTCTGGCGATATATCATCTGACTTTCGGAAAAGTATCAATCACACAATTGCGAAGACGGCAAGAGCTGAAAAGTGCGAGAATTTTCGCACAATCAGCTTAACCGCTCATGCATCGAAGCTGCTTACAAGAATAATATACAGAAGAATGGAAAAGAAAATTGAAAATGCACTAGGTGACGATCAGTTTGGTTTTAGGAAAAGTAAAGGGACGAGAGAGGCAATTCTGACGTTACGGCTAATAATGGAAGCAAGGCTAAAGAAAAAGGAAGACACTTTCATAGGATTTGTCGACCTGGAAAAAGCGTTCGACAATATAAAATGGTGCAAGCTGTTCGAGATTCTGAAAAAAGTAGGGGTAAGCTATAGGGAGAGACGGCTCATATACAATATGTACAACAACCAAGAGGGAATAATAAGAGTGGACGATCAAGAACGAAGTGCTCGTATTAAGAAGGGTGTAAGACAAGGCTGTAGCCTTTCGCCCCTACTTTTCAATCTGTACATCGAGGAAGCAATGATGGAAATAAAAGAAAGGTTCAGGAGTGGAATTAAAATACAAGGTGAAAGGATATCAATGATACGATTCGCTGATGACATTGCTATCCTGAGTGAAAGTGAAGAAGAATTAAATGATATGCTGAACAGAATGAAGGGTCTACTGAGTACACAGTATGGTTTGAGAGTAAATCGGAGAAAGACGATGGTAATGAGAAGTAGTAGAAATGAGAACAGCGAGAAACTTAACATCAGGATTGATGGTCACGAAGTCAATGAAGTTAAGGAATTCTGCTACCTAGGCGGTAAAATAACCAATGACGGATGGAGCAAGGAGGACATCAAAAGCAGACTCGCTATGGCAAAAAAGGCATTTCTGGCCAAGAGAAGTCTACTAATATCAAATACCGGCCTTAATTCGAGGAATAAATTTCTGAGGATGTACGTCTGGAGTACAGAATTGTATGGTAGTGAAACATGGACTGTGGCAAAACCGGAACAGAAGAGAATCGAAGCATTTGAGATGTGGTGCTATAGACGAATGTTGAAAATTAGGTGGACTGATAAGGTAAGGAATGAGGAGGTTCTACGCAGAATCGGAGAGGAAAGGAATATGAGGAAAACACTGATAAGGAGAAGGGACAGGATGATAGGACATCTGCTAAGACATGAGGGAATGACTTCCATGGTACTAGAGGGAGCTGTAGAGGGCAAAAACTGTAGAGGAAGACAGAGATTGGAATACGTCAAAGCACATAATTGAGGACGTAGGTTGCAAGTGCTACTCTGAGATGAAGAGGTTAGCACAGGAAAGGAATTCGTGGCGGGCCGCATCAAACCAGTCAGTAGACTGATGAGAGAAAAAAAGAAGGACTGGCCTGCACAGAGTCCTGACCTGAATTCTATAGAACACCTTTGGGATGCTTTGGAACGCCGAGTTCGTGCCATGTCTCACCGGCCGACATCGATACCTCTCCTTAGTGCAGCACTCTGTTCTGCCATTCCCCAGGAAACCTTCCAGCATCTGATTGAAGGTATGCTTGCGAGAGTGGAAGCTGTCATCAAGGCTAAGGGTGGGCCAATGCCGTATTGAGTTCCAGCATTACCGATGGAGGGCGCCACGAACTTGTACGTCATTTTGAGCCCCGTGTCCGGATACTTTTGATCATATAGTGTATTTATCCCACACCTAGATATGTGGTTACGGTGAAGAAATCCGATAGTTTTAAGTAAAGACGCTTTTATTTTGCAACGTGGTTCCCATTTAGGTGAATCTACATTGTTCCAGCGTGTCTGTTCCACCATGCAGTGGAATTATGGAAACTCTTCAAATTATAGCTTCTGTAAACACGTCGGTAGACGCAGAACGTATTGAAGCTAAGTATTTCTTTAGCTGTGGACATAGGCGTGAGTCAGAGGATATCAAATCTGGAGGAGCACAGTTTGAGATCTTCCGGTACCTCGTCCTCCAGAATAATCAGTTTCCACATTGTGAAGCCGCCTTTGTTGGTCGTTTTTGTTGTGGTCTTCCGCCGAAGAATGCTTTCACGCAGTTTTCAACGTTAGTCTATTCTGTGAAAGTCCCTTCATTACTTCATAAGGTGTAAGAACCTGCTTACTATGTCCAAACTTCGCTTTCCTCTCTTATTTTATCCCTACACTTCCTTGTACACACACAAACTGAATGAAACGGGACAAAGGAACGCAGTAGACGAAAAGAGGATTGTTCTGGATGATGAAATAGTGATGGCAGCAGAGTATTAATTAATCTGAATGACAAGATCCAATAGAAATTGTTGGATAACACATGTGATATTGAATTTGATGACAGAAAAGAAAAGAAGTGCGAATAACAAATTACGCGAAACGAAATACAGAAGTTAAAAATCGAACTTAACCGCTTAATTACGCTGAAGAGAGATGATTTTTTTCTTGTCCAATAGAAACCAGAGGTGAATTCTGTCAAAACACGGTTTAGTAGTTTTGTAACACTATATGAATGACGCAGTAAACTATAGGGAACGACGACTTCTCTTTCTTTTTTGTTTGTTGATTTGTTTGTTTTGCACATAATTAGAACCGCCAATGGTTCAGTGTTAGCTCATTGAGTGTTTTATATTCGTTCAAGATATATATTGCATTTTGTAAGCAATAAAGACTAGTTTTTCTGCCGTTTTATGTAATGAAAGCAATTACTGTTGTTGCCAGTACAGTTCTCATGTACAAACGTATGAAATATAGACAATTATTGTTGTCATTTTGTACTCACTAGAACGTTCTTGATCCTGATCAAAGGCAAGTTTCCTATTGTTATTCCTAACAGTGAATGTTATTTAAGAATAAGAGAATCGTATTTTATGTAAGCTCAATGAAATACTGAAGCAGTGTTTGATAAATGTTTTGATTTGCATTTGTTCTTGATTTTATGTTTTTTGAAGTAATTGCATTTTTGGAACGCTATATCTTATAACTGTATAGAATTAAAATGTTCCGTACGTTATGCAGCCATTTATATATCCTCAATCAGTTACGAGATTATTGACTGCTTCGTGTTTCTAGGGGAGTCTCATAAGACACTGATCAAATGTAACAAAGTAATCGAAATGAGGTAATCTATCGATAGGTATACGACACACCTAACATACAAGTAACGCAGTTACGATATTAACTGAAGAAGGCTGCCAGGAGAACTACCTTAATTTGGTCTTACTTGCGATACTTTACGGTAACATACGGTAGTTTTACAACTGAAATCGAAACTTAGGCATAATTTTATCTAATCTGTCAGGAAGTGTTATGTGGCATTTCCTGTTTTTGTTAAAAGTTCAAATGATGCTTAGAGATTGGTTTTCAAGTTTTCTTATCGTTCGCACTGATCAAATATCATACCCTTCTTGAATAAAACTGTGTTTAATTATACTTGTAACGTCACACTTGTTTTCTAATATAGTTTTGGCATCTCTTTTTTAAGACCTTGCATCATAGCTCAAGAAGGTAAATAAGGCGATTAATCATACGTAGCTGGTGAAATTGTGTCTAGAACGCTTCTGGATGGCGAGAAGACAGCATGCAGGAAGTCACTGACTCTTACTCACAAAACGACTGCTTCTTGGAAGAGCCGCGTGTCACTTGATACCACCTTTACCGCCATCTGTCTAGTAATAAAATGCACTGACGCGCCAGACTGCCCGTCTGCCAAAGTGCCAATTACTTGAGCCTGTGTCATAGGTATTCAGAATTCATACTCAGCTAATGACACTGACATCATATACAGCGTGTTCCATTGATATCTCTCGAAATATGGGTCAAACGAAAAAACTAAAAAGAACGAAACTTGTCTAGATTGAAGGGGGAAAACAGATGGTGCTATGGTTGGTCCGCTAGATGGCGCTGCCATAGGTCAAACGGATATCAACTGCGTTTTTTAAAAATAGGAACCCCCATTTTTATTACATATTCGTATAGTACGTAAAGAAATATGAATGTTTTAATTGGACCACTTTTTTCACTTTGTGATAGATGGCGTTGTAATAGTCACAAACGTATAAGTACGTCGTATCACGTAACATTCCGCCAGTGCGGACGGTATTTGCTTCGTGATACATTACCCGTGTTAAAAATGGACCGTTTACCAATTGTGGAAAAGGTCGATATCGTGTTAATGTATGGCTATTGTGATCAAAATGCCCAACGGGCGTGTGCTATGTATGCTGCTCGGTATCATGGACGACATCATCCAAGTGTCCGGACAGTTCACTGGATAGTTACGTTATTTAAGGAAACAGGAAGTGTTCAGCCACATGTGAAACGTCAACCACGACCTGCTACAAATGATGATGCCCAAGTGTTTTAGCTGCTGTCGTGGCTAATCCGCACGTCAGTAGCAGACAAATTGCGCGAGAATCGGGAATCTCAAAAACGTCGGTGTTGAGAATGCTACATCAACATCGATTGCACCCGTACCACATTTCTATGCACCAGGAATTGCATGGCGACGACAGTGAACGTCGTGTACAGTTCTGCCACTGGGCACAAGAGAAATTACGGGACGATAAGAGATTTCTTGCACGCGTTCTATTTAGCGAGGAAGCGTCATTCACCAACAGCGGTAACGTAAACCGGCATAATATGCAGCATTGAACAACGGAAAATCCACGATGACTGCGACTAGTGGAACATCAGCAACCTTGGCGCGTTAATGTATGGTGCGGCATTATGGGAGGATGGATAATTAGTTCCCATTTTATCGAAGGCAATCTAAATGCTGCAATGTATGCCTATTTTCTACGTAATGTACTACCGATGTTACTACAGGATGTTACACTGCATGACGGAATGACGGTGTACTTCCAACATTATGGATGTCCGGCACATAGCTCGTGTGCTATGAGCGGTATTGAATAGCATATTTCATGACAGGTGGATTGGTCGTCGAAGCACCATACCATGGCCCGCAAGTTCACCGTATCTGACGTCCCCGTATTTCTTTCTGTGGGGATAGTTGAAAGATATGTGCTATCGTGGTCCACAGACAACGCCTGACAACATGCGTATGCGCATTGTCAATGCATGTGCAAACATTACGGAAGGCGAACTACTCGCTGTTGGGAGGAATGTCGTTACACGTATTGCATTGAGGTTGACGGACATCATTTTGAGCATTCATTGCATTAATGTGATATTTACAGGTAATCACGCTGTAACAGCATGCGTTCTCAGAAATGATAAGTTCACAAAGGTACATGTATCGCATTGGAACAATCGAAATAAAATATTCAACGTACCTTTTTCTGTATTGTAAATTAACAAACCTACCTGATACCAACTGTTCGTCGAAAATTGTGAGCCATATGTTTGTGACTATTACAGCGTCCTCTATCAGCAAGAGAAAAAAGTGGTCCAACTAAAGCATTCATATTTATTTACGTACTATACGGGTATGTAATAAAAATGGGGGTTCCTATTTAAAAGAACGCAGTTGATATCCGTTTGACCTATGGCAGCGCCATCTAGTGGGCCAGCCATAGCGCCATCTGGTTTCCCCCTTCAAGCTAGACAAGTTTCGTTCTTTCTAGTTTTTTCGTTTGACGCTTATTTCGTGAGATATTTGGCCCGGTCACGATCAGTGGACCACGCTGTATAGAATGAACACTCATTTATCAAAATAATAACTTGCAACATCAGAGTTTTAAATTGTTAATTATTATAAGAGTATCATATTCGGTTTTTTTTTCTGTGTCAATAAACTATGCGGTTAAAGAAGCCAGTGTAAGTGTAATGTAGTTAACTATTAAACTTAAGACGATATGTCTGAATAATTATTAATTAATATTTGTCATTGATTAATTAATTTTTGATAATCTCAAACATAAATGGTCAGCTAATTATTGCCATGGAGATATCCTCTAGAGTTACGGATAACTCTTTATATTTGTACAAAGCAGCAATTTATGTATTTCTTATACCATGTTAGGGAAATAAAACCTTAAGTTCTGATATAAATTTCAGTCCATTGTTGCAAATACACTGATCGTACACGAGGAGGTGTAAAAGTTAGTAGTTTTAATGTGGTGTGATACATTAAGATTCCATTCTCAAATAGTTTTTTACAATGTGAATATTAAAACAGTATTATTCATACGTGATTTCTTTCCAGTGTAATATGCACCTTCGTAACGTTTTGGAACGCTGTTGTCAGGCTAATAGTGACCTTGCTTGTCAGGAACCGTTTTATAAGACAAATAAACGCTATAGACCGCAGAATATTGGATATCATATTGTTGCAACAAGCTTGAACAAAAGAACCAATTAACCCAAACTTAATTTTAACATTCTATGTTTACCGAGTGCAGCGCAGAGTCGAACGCAACGTAATGAGCTCTCCAAAGTAGAATCAAGTAGCTTCAGAAAATCTATCAGTAGGTAGTTCTCCGAACTGACGTCAAAGATATTCTCACTTAAAGAGTAGGTAACTATAGAGGCATGTTTCTCACTAAGAGAAGCTGATTACCGAAAGCAATAATATTAAGTTAATATATTAGGTTGGTACATAAGTTCTCAGAGCTTTCCAATAATAAACATAGCAGATACTTTAATCATCAGCTGAACACTATGTGATTAAAAGTATCCGGACACCTGGCCGAAAATGACTTACAAGTTCGTGGCGCCCTCCATCGGTAACGCTGGAATTCAGTATGGTGTTGGCTCACCCTTGGCCTTAATGACAGCTTCCACTCTCTCAGGCATAAGTTCAATCAGGTGCTGGAAGGTTTCTTGGGAAATGGCAGCCCATTCTTCTCGGAGTGCTGCACTGACGAGAGGGATCAATGTCGGTCGGTGAAGACTGGCATGAAGTCTATGTTCCAAAACATCCTAAAGGTGTTCTATGTGATTCAGATGAGGAATCTGTGCAGGCAAGTCCTTTAAAGTGATATTACTGTCGTGTAACCACTCCGCCATAGGCTGTGCATTGTGAACAGGAACTCAGTCGTGTTCAAGATGAAATCGCCATACCGAATTGCTCTTCAACAGTGGGAAGCAAGAAGGTGCTTAAAACATCAATGTAGGTCTGTGCTGTGAGAGTGTCACGCAAAATAACAAGGGGTGCAAGCCCCCTCCATGAAAAACGCAACCACATACAATAACATCATAGCCTCCGAATTTTACTACTGGCACTACACACGCTGGCAGAAAATGTTCACCGGGCATTCGCCATACCCACACTGTGCCATCGGGACGTCACATTGTGTACCGTGATTCGTCACTCCACACAATGTTTTTCCACTGTTCAGTCGTCCAAGGTTTATGCTCCTTACACCAAGCGAGGCGTTGTTTGGCGTTTACCGGCGTGATGTGTGTCTTATGAGTAGCCGCTCGACCGTGAAATCGAAGTTTTCTCACCTGCCGCTTAACTGTCATAGTGCTTGCGATGGATCCTGATGCAGTTAATTCCCGTGTGATGGTCTGGATAGATGTCTGCCTATTACACATTAAGATCCTGTTCAACTGTCGACGGTCTCTGTCAGACAACAGGCGAGGTCGGCCTGTACGCTTTTGTGCTGTACGTGTTCCTTCGCATTTCCACAGAATTATCACATCGGAAACAGTGGCCCTAGGGATGTTTAGGAGTGTGGAAATCTCGAGTACAGACGTATGACACAAGTGACACCCAATTACCTGACCAAGTTTGAAGTGCTACTGAGCGCCCCATTCTGCTCTCTCAAGATGTCTAATGACTATTGAGGTCCCTGACATGGGGTACCTGGCAGTAGATGGCAGCACAGTGCACCTAATATAGAAATTTGGAAATTTGTGGTGAGTTCCTGTGGGACCATACTGCTAAGGTCACCGGTCCCTAAGCTTACACACTACGTAATCTAACTGAAACAAACTTACGCTAAGGGCAACACCCACAACCATGCCCGAGAGAGGACTCGAATCCCCCATGGGGGTAACCGCGCGAATCGTGGGAAGGCGCCCTAGAGAGAAAAGCTACCCCGTTCGGTGCACCTAATATGGTAAACTTATGTTTTTGGGGATGTCCGTATACTTTAGATCAGATAGTGTAAATTCTCTTTCGCCATTTAGAGCAGTCTTTAAACGTTGGATAACTTTTCTTCGATTCTGCAACTGTAGAAATCACGTGGTTTTGAGGCGAAGAACTCGTCGAGCCATGTTTGGATGCGCATTTTTTCTGGAAAAGAAGGTCCTTGAAGTTTATTAGACAGAAAGCGGCAAAGGTGGAAATCTGAGGGCACAAGATCAAGGTAATACGGCGGTTGCGGAATGACTTCCCAAGCAACTTCTGCATAATGTTTTTCGTCAGTCTAGCAGAATGCGAGCGATGGTTATCATTGAGTAACATCATGGAGCCTTTCTGGTCGTTGTTCTTGGATTGCAAGACGTCTCAGTTGTTGACAAAAAGTGTCAGCAGTGATGGTTACATGTCAGGCAAGCAGTTCGTAGTATACCAGGCCGTTGTTGTCTCACCATATACGTGACATTATCACTTACGGATGCCGCAGGTCTTTGTACGAGGAGTTGCTGCTTTGTTTGGGCTCAACCATTCCTTTCTTTTCCTTATGTCGGCACAAGACACCATTTATCGTCACCAGTATCGATATGTAACTCCATGGCCAACAAGCACTGATGAACTTATGGCCAACAGCTGTTTTTTGTGACTTTGGTTTAGAGCATGCGCTACACATCCACCAGATTTTCGAAACGTTCCATACAAATGTCTCATGATGGTGGAATGATCACAGTCCATCACATCTGCCAGTTCTCGACTACACTGACATGAATCACTGTGGATTAATGCGTTTAAACGATCTTCTTGAAACCACGAAAGTCTTCCTGATGGTAGAGAGTCATTAATGCCGAAACGATCTTCCTTGAAACGAGAAAACTATTTGCTTGTCGTACTGTATCCAATGACATTATCCCCGTATCCAGCGCAAATGTTTCTGGCTGCCTCCGCTGCTGCCATCCTTCTACTGGACTCAAACACAAGAATACGTCGGAGAGGTTACGATTTCTTCACTTGGCACTCTATTTTCTAGCATCCGCAGCTCCAAATGAAAAAATAACAATACGTACATATAGCAACATTGAACTACAAATAAAAAATGGGAATAGATACATAAACCATAGCAACCGCACTACCAACACGTAAAATAAAAAAGTTGGCTTTAATACAAAAATTGCTCTACATTATACTGGTTGTGACGAGTAAGTCTATGTTGTGCCAGGATTTATTTTCCATGGATGTCTATATCATCTACACTAACTTATGCACCAACCTAATATTATTGATGTATGTAGCATCACTTATTACGTCTATAAAGGTGTCATTAAAACTTTGAAAAAATTCTCTATGTTGTACTGGTTATGATGTGAAAGACTCTGTTGTGTCAGGATTTATTTTCGATGGATGTTGATATAATCTCTCATAATTATCCGATTTGGCAATACTTTAGAAATGATTAAGAGCATTCATTAGTGTTTCCCTGTTACTATTTGCAAGTAGATCGTGAACAGAGCTGGACGTAGGTGAACTCTGGACTGTCAGAGAACCTGGCGGCCAGTGTCTTTGTGTTGCTCATTGGCGTGGAAGGAGCCTCCGGTGATAAACTGCCGCAGGAGCGCTCGTATTTCTGCCACCGTAAACATCTGCGGACGACTGCGGTCTGTTTATACAGTGGGGACCGCCACATGGAATGGAAACAACGCAGTCCCCCCCCCCCCCCCCCTCCTCACGCTAGTGTCCATCATGGAAGCCATGTCCACATACTGCGGTGGAAACAAACGTGAATTCAGAGAAGGAGAACGCCAAAGCAAACTTGTCTCTACGTCGAGTGCATCAGTGCCGCACGTTCAGAAGCGTATTTACACTAGCACTGACAGTAATCCAAGACCTAATCGAGTTAATTGTAGCTTTGAATCGTTTAAATGGAGTTTCATTTGAAATACGAAGATGTAAACTTCTGTCCTCTGTCGAATAGTGTAATTCGAGTTTTATTTACGTATTCGTTACCCGTATTATGCAAATGCGAATGAAAAAAGAATGCAATCTGACGATGTGCTTTCATAGTAATTGTAATGATACCAACAATTAAGTATTATTTTTCGTCTTCTCGAATGTAGAGGTTCGGGTCATAGACGGGAAAAGACACAATAATACACTCCTGGAAATTGAAATAAGAACACCGTGAATTCATTGTCCCAGGAAGGGGAAACTTTATTGACACATTCCTGGGGTCAGATACATCACATGATCACACTGACAGAACCACAGGCACATAGACACAGGCAACAGAGCATGCACAATGTCGGCACTAGTACAGTGTATATCCACCTTTCGCAGCAACGCAGGCTGCTATTCTCCCATGGAGACGATCGTAGAGATGCTGGATGTAATCCTGTGGAACGGCTTGCCATGTCATTTCCACCTGGCGCCTCAGTTGGACCAGCGTTCGTGCTGGACGTGCAGACCGCGTGAGACGACGCTTCATCCAGTCCGAAACATGCTCAATGGGGGACAGATCCGGAGATCTTGCTGGCCAGGGTAGTTGACTTACACCTTCTAGAGCACGTTGGGTGGCACGGGATACATGCGGACGTGCATTGTCCTGTTGGAACAGCAAGTTCCCTTGCCGGTCTAGGAATGGTAGAACGATGGGTTCGATGACGGTTTGGATGTACCGTGCACTATTCAGTGTCCCCTCGACGATCACCAGTGGTGTACGGCCAGTGTAGGAGATCGGTCCCCACACCATGATGCCGGGTGTTGGCCTTGTGTGCCTCGGTCGTATGCAGTCCTGATTGTGGCGCTCACCTGCACGGCGCCAAACACGCATACGACCATCATTGGCACCAAGGCAGAAGCGACTCTCATCGCTGAAGACGACACGTCTCCATTCGTCCCTCCATTCACGCCTGTCGCGACACCACTGGAGGCGGGCTGCACGATGTTGGGGCGTGAGCGGAAACGGCCTAACGGTGTGCGGGACCGTAGCCCAACTTCATGGAGACGGTTGCGAATGGTCCTCGCCGGTACCCCAGGAGCAACAGTGTCCCTAATTTGCTGGGAAGTGGCGGTGCGGTCCCCTACGGCACTGCGTAGGATCCTACGGTCTTGGCGTGCATCCGTGCGTCGCTGCGGTCCGGTCCCAGGTCGACGGGTACGTGCACCTTCCGCCGACCACTGGCGACAACATCGATGTACTGTGGAGACCTCACGCCCCACGTGTTGAGCAATTCGGCGGTACGTCCACCCGGCCTCCCGCATGCCCACTATACGCCCTCGCTCAAAGTCCGTCAACTGCACATACGCTTCACGTCCACGCTGTCGCGGCATGCTACCAGTGTTAAAGACTGCGATGGAGCTCCGTATGCCACGGCAAACTGGCTGACACTGACGGCGGCGGTGCACAAATGCTGCGCAGCTAGCGCCATTCGACGGCCAACACCGCGGTTCCTGGTGTGTCCGCTGTGCCGTGCGTGTGATCATTGCTTGTACAGCCCTCTCGCAGTGTCCGGAGCAAGTATGGTGGGTCTGACACACCGGTGTCAATGTGTTCTTTTTTCCATTTCCAGGAGTGTAGTTTATGAACGGTGCAGTTTGTCATTATTGTTGAAACCTGTAACAAAAAAAAAAATGGTACAAATGCTGTGTTATTATTTTTTGCTGTTATAAGGAAAAACATTCACAGCTCTAAATGCATTGCTTAATACACATGGCGCGCGAATAACGGAAGGTGATAAATATCCATCCTCTCGTCAATTGTTACCTGCTTTTATATGAATAAAAAAAAAAGGTTACCTACGTTTTCTGTTATCTTATTGGTATATGTGTGGTAGCTCACTGTTGTATTTTGAAGTAAAGGAAGTAGAATAACACTCAGTACCTGTAACGTTTCCTTCCACAGCACAAAACAGTCTCTGTTATAACACAGTGGAAAAATTTCGAATGTCACTTTCGTACTGAACTAAAAGAAAATTGTTTTGAGTGCATCGTCCACAAAATGGTACCATATAAACCGACTAAGATGGTTCAGCAATTGATTGATCATGTCGGCCTAATGCAAGCACATGTGATACTGTGCATTTTGTTGTATATTTTAATTTTTATGACGTGACAATCATCTGTGAGCGCTACATCCATGACATTGCCATGTACACAACGTACTTTTTGGCTATAAACGTTTTATTAGTGACAAACCTTTGTATATATTGTTACATGTTATCGACTAACGTAACAACTTGGCGTGAGGTTCCAACTCACACAAGCACGTCCCTTAGTAAAATTTTTGTAGACCTAAAGATGACAGATTATTGTAAATAAAGAAGTATTTATGCGATCTTTACATTAGAGAGTTTTTACTTAGTAAAGCAAACCGCCCCTTCTCGTTTCTCAACATGACAAAATTCAATAGAATCAGTTTGTGTTATAGGGTACATTTGTGAACGACGGTATATTTCTTGATAGATTGACTTTAACTATAGGCTTCAGCTGTTGATAAACCTAAATACGTCAATACATCACGACTGATTAATCACTTGTTGAATAAATGTGAATACAAGACTTTTTTGTAATTTAAATAATTTCGTTTGATCACGACAAGTACAAAGTCCTGTTATACAACAGATCGATTTTCGAGGTAGTTAATTAGTCTCGATTTAATTTTACCAGGTATAAAATTACATATAAACACATAATGAAATCCACTAAATTACTGAATTAAATTCTGTTGTGGGAATTTATGCCAGACCAGGACTCGAACGGGGGTTTCCCACTTCATGCAAGCGGTCACCTTAACCACTTTTGTTACCCGGACACGCTTCCCTTCAAACCCAAATTCTCAATTTGTCGCACACTACACATGTAGCCTACACAGTCAATTATCCTCATTGCTCACTGCTGTACCTGAAAACATTTTCAAATATATGTGAATTCCTAAGGGACCAAACTGCTTAGGTCATCGGTCCCTAGACTTACACAGTACTTAAACTAACCTATGCTAAGAACAACACACACACACCCATGCCCGAGGGAGGACTGTATCCTCCGGCGGGAGGGGTGGCGCAGTCCGTGACATGGCGCCTCAAACCGCGCGGCCACTAACCGCGCTGTACCTGATTCCGGACATCTTGGGCACCTGTATTGAAGTTATCGTTACTGCCAAGGAGCATATATGTGTGGTGTATGTTCTGTCAGACATGTAAGAACAGGCACCACACATACAATAATATATATAGGCGTTGACAGTAATGATAACTTCAATGCAGATGCACACTATGTCTGAACTATTGCAGGTCCTGAATGAGCAATGATTATAATGTACAGTGGACACTGCATGTGTAGTGTGTGAGAGGTTGAGAATTTGGGTAGGAAGAAAAGCGTGTCCGGTTAGTCGAAGCAGTCAAGGAGAACACTTCCCTACTGCATTTACATTATTACTCTGCAATTAACAATTAAATGCCTGGCAGAGGGTTCGGCGAAGCACCTCCAAGCTATTTCTCTGCCATAAGACTCTCGAATAGAGCGCGGAAGGCGGGAAATCTGTGTTCACGTCACGGTCTGACAAAAATTTTCGTTGTTCACCACTGAATTTAACTGAATGCTCATTTGTGGCGACATCCGTATTTTACTTAGTTTATATAAACTTGCTGAACTTTTACTTGTATTATAACACAGCGGGTAATGCGATTGCCTTTTCTTTTAATTGTGAATGCACTTTAATTTGAACGAATACACCAAACTAAATACCGCCCATCTGAAGGCTGCAAACATTGCCTATAGTTTCCTAGGGTAGCAAATATACCAAGCATGTTTTCAGTGGAACCGCGAAACCGCTACGGTCGCAGGTTCGAATCCTGCCTCGGGCATGGATGTATGTGATGTCCTTAGGCTAGTTAGGTTTAAGTAGTTCTAAGTTCTAGGGGACTGATGACCTCAGCAATTAAGTCCCATAGTACTCAGAGCCATTTGAACCATGTTTTCAGTAAATACCAAACAGGCCTCTGAAACTGCAAGCTGTGAATTATATTTTAACGAACATGCTGGTTATTAAGATATTCTTTGCGAACCTGAAAAATATTCCAACATTTGCACAGAAAATAGTCTTCACATATATTACTGACGTAAACAGTAGTGGCATTTACGTAGGGGGGATACCTATGCGCTAACTAAGAATAAGGTCTATACAATACTAGGTGGATGCTAGAAAAAACTGGTTTGCTAAGAAAAATGATAAATTTTCTCAACGCTCATTCAAACATTTGATTGTAGAAGCAACAGTCAGATTTATTCATGAAAATAAGATACCGTCAGAGGAGAGAAGAAATTTTTTTCCAAAGTCTACTGGAAAGATTAAAAATCAGTCATAAAAACAAGACGGTATATGTGTTCGAATACTGTAAAAAAAAATGCAAACGAAGTAGAAGTCTTTTCTCTTTCATATTCAGAATTATCATCCATTAAATAGCTCTTGGAAGTCTGAGTAAAAGGCATTAAGTGCTAACTTTAGATATTTTAATTCTGAAGGTACCAAAATTGTTAGTGTGCTGAATAAAGAAATTACCGATGAGAGACGTTGTTGAAATTTATGCATCTGGAGTAAAGTGTCAAGTGGTAGTCTTCCAGCCACAAAACAGGTGGGTTTATCAAGGCAGCAAAAGAGATGCAGTTCTGAAAAAAATTTCGTATTGTGAATGCAGTAGTAAAAAACTGATCACTCACGCAGACGTTGAGGAAACCTCAGTGGTTAGATACGAAACGGCTTCACCCTGTGAGCACAAACGCCTTATTTTTTTCCCTCTTACCATTTGCACGACTTACTACGATTGATTTGGTGTCTTAGAAGCCATTTTATTACCTCTATGGATGGAAACTTCGGTTGATGGGAACTTGTATTTTATCAGGCTACCTTAAAAACACACCTTACCAAAAAATTATACGCGTCTATGCCACTGGTAATGTAGACATTCAAACAGCTTCGTCAGACAATCGTTTGAAAAGTAATACAAATACGTACCTGAAATAATCTGTTCCTTCAATATGATAATGAAGAACAATGTAATTACAAGGATCACAGAAAAATTTTGAATATCAGTTGAAACTTACTCATTGGTTAACGAACTGTTTCAAAACCAATATATTTATCTAAGGTGTGAAATATACTGTAAAATAACCACAAAGAACAGTTTACAGTATATTATAATATTTGGCCACTGATCATGCTTCGGGGACGAAAATCGGAGTGCATATGACCAACAACCCCATTGCTTATTCTAGTTTGATAGTACCTAACAGAAAATTGAGGGCTAAATAGGTCATTTATACACGACAATCACTTGCCGGCTTACACATGGCATATGCATAACTTTGGACAGCCTTTACTGCCATTGACAGTGCTCGGTGATCTACACCATTACATAAAAATGTTGTTTATGCAACTAATATCTCACCTCACGTCTGATGTGAAACAGGTCCAGTTATTTACTTAAATCTAACACTGTGTTGGTGTCAGGACCAACAACTCAATATATTTGTAATTTATTAATTGCGATTTCCATCAGTGAATAGCCTCTAATATTTTCGTTCATTCTCAGACTATTACCTATATGACAAGGTACAATGTTAATAGTAGAACACGAAGTACAATTTTTTCAAACGTCTTGTGTTCACAGCTTACAGCGGCTCAATAAATCTTATATTACACACCTACATTAGCAATGTTTCACAGAATGTAATAATTTTTTTTCTGCATCAGATCAATATAATGCAACAAGACAATAGTAATACAGTCGAGTAACATTAGTTACATTGATCTGATGTACACTCCTACACACTCCTACACACCGTGAATTCATTGTCCCAGGAAGGAGAAACTTTATTGACACATTCCTGGGGTCAGATACATCACATGATCACACTGACAGAACCACAGGCACATAGACACAGGCAACAGAGCATGCACAATGTCGGCACTAGTACAGTGTATATCCACCTTTCGCAGCAATGCAGGCTGCTATTCTCCCATGGAGACGATCGTAGAGATGCTGGATGTAGTCCTGTGGTACGGCTTGCCATGCCATTTCCACCTGGCGCCTCAGTTGGACCAGCGTTCGTGCTGGACGTGCAGACCGCGTGAGACGACGCTTCATCCAGTCCGAAACATGCTCAATGGGGGACAGATCCGGAGATCTTGCTGGCCAGGGTAGTTGACTTACACCTTCTAGAGCACGTTGGGTGGGACGGGATACATGCGGACGTGCATTGTCCTGTTGGAACAGCAAGTTCCCTTGCCGGTCTAGGAATGGTAGAACGATGGGTTCGATGACGGTTTGGATGTACCGTGCACTATTCAGTGTCCCCTCGACGATCACCGGTGGTGTACGGCCAGTGTAGGAGATCGCTCCCCACACCATGATGCCGGGTGTTGGCCCTGTGTGCCTCGGTCGTATGCAGTCCTGATTGTGGCGCTCACCTGCACGGCGCCAAACACGCATACGACCATCATTGGCACCAAGGCAGAAGCGACTCTCATCGCTGAAGACGACACGTCTCCATTCGTCCCTCCATTCACGCCTGTCGCGACACCACTGGAGGCGGGCTGCACGATGTTGGGGCGTGAGCGGAAGACGGCCTAACGGTGTGCGGGACCGTAGCCCAGCTTGATGGAGACGGTTGCGAATGGTCCTCGCCGATACCCCAGGAGCAACAGTGTCCCTAATTTGCTGGGAAGTGGCGGTGCGGTCCCCTACGGCACTGCGTAGGATCCTACGGTCTTGGCGTGCATCCGTGCGTCGCTGCGGTCCGGTCCCAGGTCGACGGGCACGTGCACCTTCCGCCGACCACTGGCGACAACATCGATGTACTGTGGAGACCTCACGCCCCACGTGTTGAGCAATTCGGCGGTACGTCCACCCGGCCTCCCGCATGCCCACTATACGCCCTCGCTCAAAGTCCGTCAACTGCACATACGGTTCACGTCCACGCTGTCGCGGCATGCTACCAGTGTTAAAGACTGCGATGGAGCTCCGTATGCTACGGCAAACTGGCTGACACTGACGGCAGCGGTGCACAAATGCTGCGCAGCTAGCACCATTCGACGGCCAACACCGCGGTTCCTGGTGTGTCCGCTGTGCCGTGCGTGTGATCATTGCTTGTACAGCCCTCTCGTAGTGTCCGGAGCAAGTATGGTGGGTCTGACACACCGGTGTCAATGTGTTCTTTTTTCCATTTCCAGGAGTGTAGAAACAAATGTATTATGTACAGTGAAACATTACAAATGCAAGTATGTGATAAAAGATTTATTACACTGTTGTAATCTGTGCACATAAAATATTTGAAAATATTGCATTTCATGTTTTGTTGAAAATATTGCATATCATGTTTTGTTGAAAACATTGTACCTTCTAATAAAACCAATAGTTCAGGAACGAACGAAAATGTTTGAGACTAGTCAATAATAATATTCTTAATTGCACCTCTGACAGAATCCATAATTAATAAATTACAAGATTTATTTATCTTGAATTTCCGTTAATGCAAACTGACATCAAATGTATTGTTACACGTATACCCTCACTTCCGTTCAAATGAATTCTTTTCTCTCTCACCCTGGATTCCCAGCCCATATATTGTTAATGGTATTAAGGGAACTGTTTTCAGTCGTAAGGGTTGACTTTTATTAAGGTACGTATCTTACGGATTCAATGGGGGGGGTGGGGGTGCGTCCAGTTGGATTATTTCGTTGATATCAATGAATTCTGTTGAGATAATTCCCAAAGGGTCCATCATGCGTCCAATTTATAGCGAAAGCACGATTCCTCGTGGGCAGTAACCTCAAAGTTTTATCCAAGTGCACACAGTATGAAGTTCGTCAACAGTGAGCAAAATATAAGAATGTTTCCTTCATGGCTGTTTCACTAATGCGAAAACGAAACTTGCTGATTTGAGCAGGAAGCAGTGAATCAAGGCACGGCAAGCCGAGAGTATGGACGCTCTCATTCGAAACACTGGGTCGGGAAGTTTCTTTATCAGATGCTTGACTATAGTGAAATAACTTAGCGAACGAGATTTTGATATTAGGCAAAATTCTTGGGAAGAGTTGCTTGGAAAGTTGCCTCATATCCCGATGATCTTCTTTTGTAACAGAGCACACTTTCATCCATGTGCGTGCGTGAATAAATATTGAATGTGCCACTGTAGTGCTAGGAATCTCAGAGAAATTCATGAAAGCCCATTCATTCAAAACATATAACACTTTCGTGTGCACTGTCGAACATAGGAATCATTGATCCCTACATCTTTAGAGACAACATGAGTGCAGCAAATGCATCCCAAGCGATTATAAGAATGATTTAGAACCTTCTTTTTGCCGGGCCTTGAAAAAATTGTTGTTGGGGAACAGGGGTTTCGTCAAGATGGAGCCACGCTACTCACACCGCGAACTGCAGTCCGTGTTTTGCGGGAAACGTTCCCCCTCGACGCCTGATCTAGATGGACGATGTTCCTAAAAAGATATCTACAATCCATTGTCTACACTTGTTACACAGCAACCCTGTTCCTGTGTGCACTACTGAATTTTCGAAGCTATTGCTCGACAAAGAAGGCAAAAGAGCCAAGTCCGACTCAGACCATGTGTCATATTCATAATTTAGAGCGCGTGAAGAGTGCCAGTATTGCAAAATCAGGGTAAATACATCGCCAGTCAGCGAGGAGAACTATAATACCGAGGAGAGAGTCGTACAGTGCAGTATGACGGTACCCAGGACGCCGTTCTGCGAACTCTGCAGTGCGTAGCTACAACACGCAAAGTATGAGCTCCACCATTCCAAAGTGTTCTGGTACTGATGATACATGCAAAGGAGGGGAAGACCGTCTGTACTTGATACACCTGTAATTAAACGATGGCAAACAGCCTCCTAATCTGGTACAATGATGTGATACCTGGCATTAAACAGTCTTGTTTCAGACATGTCGTCCTCAGCGGCCTGGTCATTCTGCCTCCATTACCGAACTCCATGGAATGACATTCTCGCTAGTTACAGGTTAACTCTACTGGCGAACCGTGATGTTCCGCCGTGGTTGGACTTCATCGCTCCACGCTAAGGCTACCGACGGATCACAGCCGTGACTGATAGAAGACGCGAACCTGCTGGGTCTTTCTTCGGTGCAGGGCCAAACCGACTGACTGAAAGCCGCCATCTTCCGCTTGCTGTGAGGACACCTGAGTGCTTACCTTACAAGCTGAAAGCGTACTGCTTTTCTGGCTGAACACAAAGTGTGGTGACAGAGCCGTGGGCTTTCTCCACCATGACAACCACCATCCAGATGGTGTGGTATGTTCAGATCTGAGTACACGACCATCGTAACCACAGGGGCGCTTCAGCGGGCAACCTGGGTGTGCATCACTGTACTCCACAGCGTCTCGCTGTCGTAGAGTGCGACTGACTCGCCACAAGATACAAAAGCTGCCGGGGTGCTGTGCCTAGCACTCCACGGCGACGCCTGTGTGAGCAGCCCTGCCTGTTTCCCGAGAGCCGGAGAAGACAACATTCGTTATAGCAATCACGCTGGTAAAATGTTATTACAGATACCTCTGTTTCAGTGACGCCTTCAGGTGTAAGACTGAACCTCACCACAGTCCTCACAGTTCAGCCTCTGACACTTGTAACATCACCACCTTTTCGTGGTTCTGCAGTCACGTAATCTGATGTAAAATAAATACGTTTTCACTGGATCTGGATAACTTATTTTTCTGTTTAATGCACTATGTAAACGGCTTATGAAAACAGAAGCACTTGTAAAAGTTCGGCAGAATACATTCCTACAATTTAGTAATAACGTTGTTGGAATTCCCCGTTGAGCAATTACAAAAGGGCCAGAGGACTGTGTTCACCACAACCGGCGCAAATTTCATCTAATCCAACGGTGTTCTGTGATAGGGCGCTGGGGATACAGTGTAAAAATTAATTGAATGTCCTCACCATACAAAAATATTGCTACAAACAAGAAATAGATTAGTTCCTCGTTTTATATAAAATTCTTAAAGGATTATCCAGTCGAAAATCTTCATTTTAATAATCTCTTTACGCCGTTCTGCCTATCGCCGTATATTGGAACACTTATCAACTCCATCCATATTCTCTTTCTTCAGTTACCGTGATACATATTTCACCTTAGTTTAAAATTGTGCTCCTGATATACAGATCCAGATAAACGGGTGGATGGGACGCTGGGCCACAAGGTATATAGAAAGAACACTCACACGGATCGATACCTCCACAAGGAATCTAACCATCATCCTAGGCTAAAAAGAGGTGTCATTAAAACCTTGGTGGACAGAGCCAACAAAATCTGCGAGCCGGCTTACTTACAAGATGAATCACCTACGGTCAGCCTTCATCAAAAACGGATATACAAGCAAGGAAATTGATCGAGCCCTCCATCAAAGAAGAAAAGAAGCCAGAAGTCCAGAGCAACAACGGACACCTACTGGAAAAGTTTTCCTACCGTTTATTAATAAGGTTACGGACCGTGTCGGGAATGTTCTGGCCAAGTATGGGATCGAAACAATCTTCAGACCCACCAAGAAGATTAAGGAACAGTTAAGAACTGCAAAAGACGCCCGACATCCCCTAGCAACACCTGGGGTACACAAAATTCCATGCAGTTGTGGACAAGTATATATTGGAACAACGAAAAGAAGTGTAAACACCCGCTTAGCCGAACATAAAAGAAACTGTCGCTTAGGACACATCGAAAAATCGGCCGTAGCTGAGCATGTTTTTCGAGATTGGAATCATGAAATTAAATTTAATGAGACAAGCGTTCTAGCACGAACATCCCATTATCATACGCGCATGTATAGAGAAGCAACAGAAATTCACAAGCACCACAACAATTTCAATAGAAAAGAGGAAGTTTTAAAGTTGGACAAAATAACTCTGTAACAGACCACTGAAAAAATCATTATCTTACGTTGTCCACTGTATGATAATTAACAATATTCATATATCTCTAAACTGAAATCAATCTATGGAAAAACACAACGATTTCATATTTTACCAACTTCACGTACACCCTATCAGTTAACATTCCCTGTAATTTCAAATAAATTTCACATCGAATATCTGTCTAACATCATACAGATCCAGGCAGTCTGGTTTTCCTTTTGACGTTGTTCTTGGTAAGAATTACGGGATGTCATTCCTTCTAGTCTGATTTATTGAAATTTCTTACTCCTCCTCGACAAATATGATTGTATTAAATCCGCGACGTGTGTTCACAGCCACCCTGCATAAGTTCCATGTTACTTAAGGAAGCTCAAACCCCGATACAAACAACCACTATCAGCGCTATATTTCTGATTTCATGAGATTTAACCTCAAATTGTGCACAAGTGAACTAATTTTTAATTTTTCCGCTTCACATAATAACTCTATTTCACAAGATTATAGATGATAAATCCACGGCATAGAGGCATCAGAATCCGTTGTTCGATTGACCGGAGAGACATATTTTTTAAAACTGGAGAAAATTGAAAGACGGATGTAATACATGAAATTTTTATTGCAAACGCCAATTCAAAATAGAAATAAATATTCCCTGCTAGCAGTAATCTCTGAAACAAATGTATGTTGCTACATGATAACTTGTATATCAGTGTATGGGAGTAACACCATTTTGAACTGAGCTGAAGTTAATTAGTACTGACTGGTTGTTGTGGAAACTGATGCGGTGATTTCCGAGTGAATATATTCATTACACGAACTGCAAAAATGTGAAATGCAGTGCGTCCGTTTCTGGTCGATAACTCGCTATCTGTCCAAATACGATAGCTGCTATACACTGACTGTCTTCATTTCATTGTCAACTTAGGAAAATGCGTAAAATTTTAATATGTATTCAGTACGAGAAGTCTGCACTTGTACTTGACGCAGCGCTCTTTCTGCAGTAAAGGTATGTATATGACGCTACAATATCAGTATGTACTGAATTTTGATTTAGCTTTCAAACGTTGTAGGCTGTATAGAAGAATAAATCATTGGAAAGTTTCCAATTTAGTTGAAGCCAAAAACTTCAATGTTTTTTCTTTTACTGTCAGTTCGGCTACGCAAATCGAGCAGTTACATAGACGAGGCTCAGAAACAGTAATATCAAAACAAAAATGTGGTAATGTGCGTCATAAAGCTCAGCGGAGAAGAAAATCTTATTGAAGGTGTCTGACATTTTTAGGATATAATGACAGAGTATCGTCTGAGGCGAAGAATTAATAGCCGTTTGTCAATTTCAGATTTTTATTTCATTAAACATGCGCATAAATTTTTTTTTCTACAGACTCTTCGAGATCCTTCTTGTATGTTGTACAATGAGAAATGCCACCGTGCACAGCTCGCAGGCAGCTGCGTGTTATCTCTTCTCAAGGTGAGATCTACAACGTCATTGAGGAGATCATTTGTTTGTAATGAAACAAAAGCGTTTTGCAAACACCTGCGGCGCAAGTATTACTCAATCAAGAGCTTGCGTCCGTGATATTTCGTTTCCTACCACTTCCGACCTTTGTTTCTTTACGTAGAAATATTCAGTTTAGGACTATGTCTGATCTCAGTGAAATGCCCAAACAAGAAACGTTCTTAATTGTTCAAGCGTTGCATAACTAGCATCTTTTGTGGATTTTCCCCTGACACTGACATGTTACCAAAATATTAGAAATGGATAAAGATGCAGCTGCCCACAGAAGCACGACATTTCTCTGATGGTGTCATTCTTTTTTAAAAAGAAATAAAAAGAAAAGGAAAACACAATACTTAAAATGAGTTTTTGATAGTATTATGGGCGCAATTTTGTCAAATTGCCTTTCTGAAAATTATAAAATATAGCTGTGAAGTATAAATGATAACTAGTGCCGAGAGACTTTCTCCTAATTTTCACAAAATTATCGCTTTTCGAATTGATGGATGGAAAGAAGACCACTGCCTTTCATGATAATTCTATACCAGATGAGAAAGGCAAGTACACGTTACACTCTTACTTACAGGTTCAGTACGTCAGTACATTTGCCCTACTTTTTCGGACTAACAGCAACTCAGTGGCGTATCATTGAGAGTAGCGTTCTTCCGTTCTTGGAAATAGCTTATGGCGCAAGCCATAGGTAAAGGAGAATTGGCGGTACAGGTTCAAAATAATTCTTTTGACAAAGAGCGACGCCAAAATTTACAGTTGGATGGTCCGTTGCTTCCCTTTCCGCAGATACACGTGCCAGAGTCGCTTCTTTTTACCTGATCGAAACTGGTACAACTGCAGGCAAAACGAAACAAAAGCAAATAAAAGAACCAGCGATGTTATTCACGGAGAAGCGTAAGAAACAGAAAAAAAAATATTGCCTCAAACCGAGAGAGATTCCCCTCACAATTTTCCTCTCATGTTGTGACACTGGAAACACCAATAAAAAATTTCCTGCTTGCAATAAAGGGTCTCGCTAAGTTCCTCTGAAGCGAATTACTATTTTTTGCGACGCTTTTGTTCCCGCGTATGCTCTCTTGTTTACGTGTAGCTGCAGGTCTTCTATGAGGTTTAGTGTGACAGGGGTTGTATCTCGATACTAACGTACAGAACTCACGGTTGGACGACATTTATGAGGTTTCATATTGCGTGTAGCGTTGGATATAGCCAAAGGATTCTGTATACCTACGTAGAATGCTTAGCGAGCGTAACGTTAGCGTACCAGTATTTTATTTCCAAAAACAAAACGCCAGGTGCTATACAAATTTAATTAGTTGGAATTTTACTTGAGACAAGAAGAGGATTTCCGCTGTCTTCCATAGAATTGCATTCGGTGGTTATCCGTTGATAAGGAATGACTATTTTTCGCTAAATAATTTCTCGTAGCAGCGATGCTGTGCATCTGTGAAAGACCGTCTTTTGATTTTGCTTCTAATGCAGAACAACCCTGAATGCGGAGGAGGAAAAACTTTTTCATTCTTAATTTTGTCCGCCGCTCGTGGTCTCGCGGTAGCGTTCTCGCTTCCCGAGCACGGGGTCCCGGGTTCGATTCCCGGCGGGGTCAGGGATTTTCACCTGCCTCGAGATGACTGGGTGTTTGTGTTGTCCTCATCATTTCATCATCATCCAGGAAAGTGGCGAAATTGGACTGAGCAAAGATTGGGTAATTGTACGGGCGCTGATAACCGCGCAGTTGAGCGCCCCACAAACCAAACATCATCATCATTCTTAATTTTTTATGGGCTGATATTTAGCAACGGTATGGCAGTAAGTATGGGTTGCTGGATGATGGGGAGGGAGAGTCGATGGAAGACTAGGAGTAGACCTCTCTTGTGTATAAAAATGTTTAGAGGAAATTGAATCCTAATGTAGAAGAGCGATACGTGGTAGAACTGACGAAATGAAACCAAACAGAAATTATGTACATTATGTACCTGGTAAAAGAATCTAACAGTGCAAGCTGGGACCCGAAGCTCAGATTTGCCTTTTGGATAACATTACCCTGCTTAATCCCCGCCAGGACAATTGGGGCCTATTTTGCGACCGAAATATTTTACCGAGGGTGACGTCATCGTCGTCCCCTCGCACTTATGTCTCTATCTTGTTGCAGCGACATAAGCGATCCAGAACTATTAGGCAGTCAGCCTCCTATAAATGCTCTCATAATTTACTCACTACCGTTTTGCGTCAACAGCGGCCGCACGCGGTAGCCGCGCGGTCTAGTGGGCCTTGTCACGGTCCGTGCAGGTCTCCCCGTCGCAGGTTCGAGTCCTCCTTCGAGAATGGGTGTGTGTGTTGTCCATAGCGTAAGTTAGTTTAAGTTTCATTAAATAGTGGTTAGACTTAGGGACCGATGACCTCAGCAGTTAGGTCCCATAAGACCTTACCACAAATTTAGAATTTTTTTACGGTCGACAACGTAGAATTTCTTTCAAGTCACTTCAGCAATTCTATTACACACTTGTCTTCAGCTGTATTGGTCCTATAAATCCTAACAGTGCATCTCTGAATTTATTCATTGTCTGACATCTTTCGTATTTTGTAATTGGCAACACCATACGGATAGCTTTACAGATGTAGCAAACTTTGATATGGCGCTACAAAATGTCTAAGTCCATTTCTCTTTGCCTGCTACTGATTTTATGTGCACGACGCATTTCACGTCCCTAGATTTTCTTGTAAGACACGACCGACGCTCAAAATTTACTTCTAACATTGTAAGGAGATGCCACTGGGTTGTTTCCCTTAATTGTGAGCATTTTCTTCCAGTTAACTGGCGCTTCAATTCAATAGACGAAGTGAAAATAATGTCTAAGTAGTTCTGCATTTCTTGAATGTCACTGAAGGATCAGCGGTCAATTTGAGATTGCTCTTGCCCCTGATAAATCGTTTACCTCTATTGAAACTATTATTGGCCAACTACAGACTTTGCGTAGATAACTAACACCTTTTGTGGATGGTTAAAAAATGGTTCAAATGGCTCTGAGCACTATGGGACTTAACATTTAGGGTCATCAGTTCCCTAGAACTTAGAACTACTTAAACCTAACTAACCTAAGGACAT